>NW_027362764.1:415829449-420629449 GCF_046119375.1 Phyllobates terribilis | reverse complement strand
GATTTGGTGAGTCCTTAAATGCATCATCATCAGCTTCAAAGCCCTCATCGACCTCCTCTTCAGGATAAGGTTGACTAAAGTTAAAAGTCGGTTTCTCACAGCTGGCAATGCATTTGAGATCCTCTGGAAATACATCACTTACAGATAGGGACATTTCAATATTCTTAACACATTCATCAATCTCATCAAAGTTTAAGGACTCGAGAAACTCCTGGGCTGCTTTGCAAGCCTCTTCTTCTAGACGTTTCAGCTCATCATCGCGGAGTTGTTGCAGCCGCTGTAAAGATGCTTCTGTTAAGGATAATTCTTGTTTCTCCTTAATGCGTTGCAAGTCATCAATTTCTTTCTCTAATCTGAGAATTTCTTCCACCTGTCTGTTTTCCTTTTGTTTTTCTACTTCTCGACTTTTCTTAGTCTCTTTTTCGACTTCCAACATGGCAGCAAGTTCTTTCTGTTTCTTTGCTTCTTCAGCCTACAGTTAAGTAGATGAAAATGTTATGCTCGAAATAAAAGCTAATATGAAATATTTGTATTTTTGTAATGAATTAAAATCATTAAGTAATATTCACAAAATTAAAGCATAACGCGCTACTCTATCCTGCCGCAATAACACACGGATGAGAAAAATCCACATATTATCAAAACAAACACAGCTTTGAATGAAATATGAAACTGGCCAAAAGACAGAACATGAGAAGAATGGATGGCAAGTAAACGAGGCACAGGTCAACTGATAAGATAAGACTAGATCTTACGAGCACAGCAACTGTAGACAAGTGTTACAGAAGGAACAAAAGACTGACAATTCATTGTTTCTTACAAGTTATTTATCATTCACTTATTGTAACTATCGTCTGGAATCATATAAATTGTATCACAAATCTATAATAAAACGAGAATAGTTAAAAGTGCCATTGCTTCTGACATATGTACTGTACTGGGACACACAGGTTTGGCCTAGATACATCTGGAGGAGGATGGTGAGGGTTGAACTATTCTATTGCATAAGCATAAATGCAAAAAAAACCCTTGAAGTGTTGATTTCTCTTATTAGGCTACATTCCCATGGAAAGTATTTACTGTGGACCTCCGACAGTGGAAGTCCCGCAGTGATACCTGCAGTGGTATATAATGCTGTGGATATCATAGTGAAAAAAGGTACAGAGAAACTGCACATTTTCCCACCTATCCGCAGAATACACTGACATGTTGGGCATCTCTCACAGCTACTGTCATTTTACAAATATATTTAGCAGCATGTGCATAAGATTTCTTAAAATCCCATGCACTTTGCTGGCACTGTAAAGGCAGTGGAGTTTACACAATCAAGCACACCATGTAAAATCCACTATGTTTTCTCATAGTGGGAACTTAAACTTAGTGTTCTTGAAGTGCAACGACAACATATATTACTGTGGCATTATTGAAGATAACCTGACAGGAGATTCTTGCTTACTGGACAACTGGCAGCAAGAATCAGATACTAGTGGTGATATTACAGCCATGTATGTTTTACTCTGAAATGCAGCAGAGTTTCACAGAAAACATGCTTTGAAAAGCATGATTCTCTCCAAAAATAAACTTCTGGTGTTTCTTCCCTCAACTAACCTACCTATATGTGATATTGCAATAGTCTTGGTTGGTTCAACCATAACTCCAAACAGCAAATTTGGTTTCTTGGTTTCATATTTGACACAGAACTTTTCTTTATTCCCTATATCTAATCGCTCACTTGCTCATGTTACCTGCATCTTAAAAACCTCTGCAGAATTCAACCTTTTCTGACCTTTGAAACTATAAAAACTCTTACTGTTGCTCTTATTCATTCCCATCTGGACTACTGCAACTCTCTACTAATCTGTCTCCCTCTTACCAAACTTTCTCCTCTCCAATCCATCCTGAATGCTGTAGCCAGGGTCGTATTTCGGTCCAGCCGCTTCACCGATGCCTCCACCCTGTACCAGTCATTGCACTGGTTACCCATGCACTACACAGTACAATATAAACATATCTCTCTCTCCACAGTTCTGTACCACCATACATCTCCTCCCTGATCTCTATCACCCTATCTGTGCTCTCCATTTTGCAAACTGATCTAAAACTAACATCCTCCATAATTTGAACCTCCCACTTCTATCTCCAAGACTTCTCTCATGCTGCACCAGTTTTCAGGAATGCACTACCCTGGACGATTCGATTAATACCTAGCCCTCACTTTTTTAAGTGTGCTTTAAAAACACATCTCTTTAAATAAGCCTATCACCCCAATTTACTAATCTAACTGTTCCCTCTTTCTCAATTTTCCTCAGAATCTGGTCCCTCCTATTTATCTGTCTCCAAATCCTCCATGCACTTAATAGCACTTGGTAACTGTTCTTAGATACTGGCTGATGACTGGTTCATGCAGCTTTACATCATAACCCCTATTTATTATAATGATGGCCGGACCATACATTTCAAGCACTTTCTACCTATTGTGTGCCCCCTATTTCCTTATAGATTGTAAGCTGGTAATAAGGGCCCTCACTCCTGTAACTGTTGAAATGTGTTACTCTGTTATCTTTACTTGTAAAGTGCTGCGGAATTTGTTGGTGCTATATAAAAAAAAATATTATTATTATTATTAATATTAAAAGCCAGCAGGTCACGTGTGTACATAGGAAGAACACTGTCAATTAACTGTAGGGGCAGAAGCCGGCTGAGGACCATGTGACTTAGATGACTAGTCCAAGGCTGGTCCCCAAAAGCTTCTCCTTGTCCCGCTCCCATAGGCTGATTGGTCTCTTCCTATGTGTAGGGTAGGAGAAGTGCTGAGGACCTGTCATCTGAGACTAATAGTCCGCGGCCACCTTTTCAAAGTATGTTTTCCTCAAAAAGGCTGCAGCGTTTCAGAGTTATAACATACACGGCTGCCATAATGTCTAATTTGTGCTACCGGTGGTTCGGGCAGCATTAATCTCTTGTCAGATTTCCTTTAAAGGATTTTCACCATATCAAGCTTAAGTTTAAAAGGGTATTCACACCTTGTACATTTTGACATGTCTACAGATCATGCTATAAGTGTATAGTAGATGTGGGTGCCATCAACAGGGCCTGTATCTATTTCCAGAACATGGCCCTGCTGTGCACCGCAGACAGTGAAGAGGTGGTCGGAATTCCCATTCATTTCAGTGGCAGTTCCGACCATCTCCGCACTCTGACAGTAGCATGTGCCCAGGCCCCTGTTCTGGAGACAGATGCAGGACCATTGGTGCGAAACACATCTTCTATACTTTATTGGGGGCATTTTAAGATTCCAGATCTCTGCCTCTTGCAGCCATTGAAGGGGGTGTAAGTCGGTTTGTCAGGTCATGTGATGTTTTTGCAGTAGGGAGCACCAGTAGGTGTAGTGTAACTGTAAATGATCCGAGCGCCATCACCATCATCACATCTCCAGGATTTATATTTATGCACAGGAAATAAATGATAAAACTTTTGATTCAGTGAGTAGAATAGAAATTATGGAAATTGTAAAGATTCAACATACAAAGTATTTTAAAACGCTGCAAAGGTTTTCTATATAATATTATTAAACTATTGCTTTATACAATGGATATAGTAATATAATATAAAACCCTCCTTCATTAGAAGATCTTGCTGATATGACAATGCTAAATCATAGATCAATCATTCATTATAATGATATAAAATAATAAAATAACAGGAGGACACTCCAGTCACCCTACATCTTGATTCTTACATCTATCTGAGTAAGACAAATATTAGCTTAGAGGCCATGTTGCTATGCAATTTCTCCTGTTGCTTAGGAATGTATCACATATCGTATTAAAGGTCAGGCCAAGATTACATTCTGCTGAGTGTCAAGTATAAGGTTTGGCTACAGCGTATATTTATGGGATGGTAATAAATCAGATGTCCGTACATGTATATCTCGGCAGTGAGCAGATGTAGGTCTGTGTCTAATAATGTAAACCATGAAAATGAATGAACGGTATATTAGCAATGCTGAAAGCTTAAGCTATGACTAGTGATGAAATACAAGCAGGAGCTGTATATTAGCATGGCATCCTCTAGGCTTAGGAAAGCAGACATCAGTGTATCAGTTAATTGCTTACCTGTTTGGCGAGTAGTTCTGCCTCTCGTCTTTGTCTTTCTCTGTAAGAGGATATTCAACATTAGTAGATGCATTTTCCAGGCTTACACCCGGTGCATACACAATCATCTTTCATTGATTTTACAACCGATCCTGTGCAAAGACAGATCTTCCTGCAGCCACTGCTTGTAGGGATTAAAGTACTGTATGTATGAAATGACTTCAGGTCAGTCATCAGATTGTTGGCATCTACTATATACATATTGGTATGAACACGTGGAATGCAATGACTATATCAGGCACTCATCGACCTTACAGAACAATGGCTGGCACATATTCACCAACCTATTGGCTACTCTACAGCATTATATACATTATATATATAACCAAGTAGCATTAGCATATTATATCATTAGCTGTAGCTGTCAGGAGATAATAAAATGTATTTGTATATAAACATACAGTGTATGTTTGAGTAGCACTAGCAAATCATTAGATGTAGCTGGCATGAAATATGTGAAATGATATACTCATATATATATATATATATATACAAAAATAATTAAATAGCATTAGCATATAATTAGATGTAGCTGGCATGAAATACATTAAATAATAATATATATATATATATATATGTAGTATTAGCATATCATTAGATGTACTTGGCATATAATATAAATTTCTAGACTTTCCTACTTATTCTATATCCCATACCTTTCTTCAGCTTCTTTTCTTAGTCTTTCTTCCTCTTCTTTCTTCTTCCTTTCTTCCTCTTTCCTCAGCCTCTCTTCCTCCTCTTTCCTCCTCCTCTCCTCTTCCTCTCTTCTTCTCCTCTCTTCTTCTTCTTTCCGTTTCTGTTCCCGGAGCTGTCTGAATGTACGGCGGGCTATCTGCCCACGCAGCTGCTTCTGGAAGGTCACAGCTGCTTTTTTAAGGCGTAAAAACTTTGTTCTCCAGAGGAAAGCCCGGTAGTTCTTCTGGATAATAACAATGCAGTGAAGCACCTTTCTGTACTGCTTTCTACAGGGAAGAAGGAGAGAAGCATGTTGCACAAATCGATAAGAAATAATCCATCCTATTTATGCATCCCGTTTACAGCAAGTGTCAAGGTGTCACAGCCGCAATATAAATGACATCCACAGTAGTACGCTTGCAGCTCCTTGCAGACTGAATCCGGGCTAAGCTGATGTTAAGCACAGCCGTATCCTTACTTCTGGCATGACTAGGGTTTGGGAAGAGGCAGAATGAGCTCTGATATATGCCATGCTTACAGAAGAAGTAATTACACCCAGCAGGATGCCTTTCTGGGTGACATATTGGCCTATATGTACAGCCAGGACTCATATGCACATGAAAAGGGACTACCTCATTATGCAAACAGCTATTGAACTGGCCACCATTGACTTTGAGAAGACCCAGAAGTAAACAGATGCGGCTATTGGTCTGGATTTAATACATAATACATGACACTGGTTAGCCAGTAATATTAGCAGCATTTTCTGATACTATTACTGCTCACGATTTGTAAATGGAAAGATAAGAAGATTTATGAGGGTGACTATTCGGACATAATCCTTTTAGGGCAACTCTGATATTGTTCTGGAAAGGATCATCTGATCTAACTTAATAGTAACTCCAAATACATCTTCTCCCAATCATTACTCACACTAATGGTGATCGGAGACGATACGGACGTAACTAACCTTTCCTTAATTACATGTCATTCTGTATGATTTATTAACAAATGGATGGCAGGAAAGAGGTTTCTCCCTACCTATAAAATTGATTTGATATGTAAAGCCAATCCTGGGTCTACGGTCAATGCGGTTCCTTGCTGCTTTCATCAAAACCGCGAGAGTAATGTTATCTTGGTACAATGAGAACAAAAACTGGGGAAGGATAAACTCTCATGGCTGAATCTTAAACATAAGTAGATTTTTTTTTAACAAATTGTGGGCCAAAAGAAAACAATCATTATGTGTCAGAAAATCCAGTTATCTTTATGATGACTTTGGCACAAGATAGTGACGTTGTGATGAGGTTTTACATAAGTTTTTAGCTAAATTGCATTGTAATTTTACTTTTGACTATAGAGAAATCTGACTCGAGAGCTAAAGAGTATCCGTTGTTTTTATTATTTCATAAATCAATAGTACATCAGAGCATGTACGTCTGCTTCTTTCTCACCCAGGACTGATTAATTATTTTCACATGTAAAATTTGTATTCAGTGAAGGCAGATTGTTACATTACTAAGACAGGAGATGGCGGTTACTACTGATAAGGTTCTATGTAGATGGGGAGGATGGAGGAGCTAGATGCAAAGTTCCTCCATCCTCCTCCCCCTCCAACCTCTTTCTATAAAGGAGATAGCAGTCTGTGCTGATAACATTCTATCTCAGTAATGTGACAATCTGTCTTCACTGAATACAGATTTTATCCGTAAATTGAGGATTTTGAACATGAACTCTGACATGCCAGGCCTGTCTTGTCACTCTCCACAAGGAGAAACGTTACCCCTTAGATCACTTATAGGATTTAGAATGCTACAAGTTCCCGTACATCTGACCAACATGCAGGGGTGCAGGGGCCCAGGTCCAAGTTTGGCACCGAAGCCCATCGGACTCTAGTTACGTCACTGATAATTATGTCTGTAAAACGCTGTGAAATATGATGGCGCTATATAAGCAAACAATAATCACTTATCTAATCATTAAGCCCTGAAGTCTGACATCCAGTGGATATTCACATTATTATTTTTATGTACAGTAATTCAATAAATACAATCCAGGTAAAGTCACACAAGACCAATTTTACCCCTTCAATGTGACACCTTATGCCTACCTTGCCACAAAGCCCATGATGTGTGACTGTATGACCAAGGCTGCCTTGTATACCTCGACTTCACGCTGCTTCTCCAATTTTTGCTCCAAAGACTCGCGCAGAAAGACCTGGGCAAGGACAAAATACAATCATTTTTTTTTTTAGCTGCACAGATTAATTTTTTCCTTTCGTGCACTCAAAACAGGTCATATACCTAGTATATTGAGTAGTTGGGCTGATTTAGTATTCTTTCCATAGGTAAAGAAATGGAAATAATGGTGCTTGCTGTATCATACGTACCAATGATTACAACTCCAAATTCAACACATTTGATCCCCACTCAGTAACTGGCACATTTTGGGCATAGATTTGTTACTTCCCACCTCCTTTGTGGTCTAGTTTACATGATTGTCTTTGGATTGTCTTGCATTCATTAGAATTGCTCTCATGTAATAATACATATAGATAATGCTATAGGTAGCAATTCTCACTTATGGATGTATCATGCAAAATCATAACATCTAAGGCCATACTAAGCCTACAGGGTGATCAGCCTACAATCAATACCTGCCATGTGCATGTGACTCAGAAGTGAGACTTGTCCTAGGCTATTCATGATCAGATGTGATCTGCTTTTCCTGTTTCCTATGTCAACATGAGAGCATTCATACAAAGAGTGACACATATATCTGCTACATAAACAAGAGAATATTGCCTTAGGCTTTATCATAAAGTGCACCTTTATACTCTTATGTAATGTACAATAAAGGGTACACAGCACAAGGTAAGGCTAGTTTAACAGAATTTCTGGCTCATGGTGAACAGAGATTTTATACTAAACCATAAAGTGTTAACAAAGTGGCAGCCTATGATTTATTGAACCATCGTAACCCCACAGTAATAAATTATCGTCACGCTACCGCTTCTTATGAATACAAAGGGTAGCTTATTACCTTGGTCTTCCCAAGCTGCCAATCGGTATCTGTCGTGTCATGAAGATGGAGTAAGGTCTCACACTTGCCTTTCAAATCCTCAGGAAGGCTTAGATTTCTCATTAGAACTTTATACCTTGAAGAAAATTGGTAATCAATAACTAATCGGGATAAGAAGATTAATATCCATTTACAGCAACAAAATAGGAAGATGTCTACCCATCTAGACCGCAACATAATATATATGAAGAAACTACCCAAAAGAAGGGTTGTCACCTTGTCTCATTTTCTAGGCAGGGGCAAAGAAAAATTAGGCCAGAACTGAGGAGGCCACTGACCTGTATAGTCAGCAGATGTCTAGTGTACAGCAAACATATATGGACTTTTCGTCCATTCAGCTTTGTCTTATAGCAGGTCAACAGCGCAGCCTCCAGCAAGCAACATGCTTGTCTGGTACATGTGGTTTGACTGTGTCAGACATCTTTTCATATAGAGATCAATGATCTACTAGAGTAGAGTACTTGGCCATAGGATTATCTTAGTATCTACTAAAATCAAGTGTGTACATGACCTTAGAGCTTCAAAACATACAAAAATACCATAGTAATTAGTGATGAGCGAGTATGTTTTGTTAACCCTTTTGCCGAGTATGCTCCGGCGAGCTACGAGTAGTTACAGCTGCTCGGTGTTATGTTTGAATCGCTCCCTGTACATGATTTGTGACTGTTTGACAGCTTTATTACATGTGAGGAATGTATAAGATATAGACATTCCTCACATGTAATAAAGCTGTCAAACAGTCGCAAATCATGCACACGGGAGCGATTCAAACATATCACCGAGCAGCTGTAACTACTCGGAGCTCGGCCCGAGCATACTCGGCGAAAGGGTTAATAGAACATACTCGCTCATCACTAATAGTAATGCTATGCTAAGTCTTAATAATATCAGCTACAGGAACACACACAATATTGCCTACACTATACAAAACATGAATATAGGGGCAGAAATACAAGAAATGGAACATGCTCACCGAAAATAAAAATCATGGAAAGGTCTTCTGACAGGAAAGCCAGCTCTGCGGATTCTGACTGTTTCAAGCATTCCCGAGTACCTTAACTGGTTGAGGACCATTGACTGGTCAAACTGGTCTGGCATCTGCAAAAAAAAAAGTGCAGGTAAAATGGCACATTAATGCAGATAAAGAAAACATAATGATCATGTATGATTGTTCTACAGTATAATAAAAGCAATTTATTGCAGCAGTAAAATTATAACACAATAGAGGCTCTGAACAATGAACGGGACGATTCACCAGCGCAA
Organism: Phyllobates terribilis; assembly: GCF_046119375.1. Classification (NCBI taxonomy): domain Eukaryota; kingdom Metazoa; phylum Chordata; class Amphibia; order Anura; family Dendrobatidae; genus Phyllobates; species Phyllobates terribilis. The sequence goes on along the minus strand of NW_027362764.1, from coordinate 420,620,276 downwards.
GATCAATTACTTCCATAATTAGACAAAACTTTCAATAAAAAGTGTAAGAAAAATAAAAGAAAAACCACCTGATTTTCACTGTTTTATCACAAAAGTAATGTCATTTATTCACAAATGGTAATGATGGAGATCTTATATTTTGCAGACTAATAGGTTTCTTAATAATGAATTCAGAATAACAATATAGACGTGGAAAGAAGAAAGAAAAAGACAGATTGAGAGAAGTAAAGGAGGAAGGAAGGACAGAATGGAGGGAGGGAGGGAGGAAAGATACAAAGAAAGATAGAAAGAAAGATAGAAAGGAAAGAAAAAATAAGTGATCTAAGAAGGAAAGAGAGAAAGAAATAAGAGAAGGAATTAAGAAAAGAAAGAAAGAAGGGAATAAAGTAAGAAAGAAGAAATAAATAGAATGAAGGAAGGAATGAAGGAAAGGCTAACTAGATGTGTCAATGAGAATTCAGAGTTCTTAATAACTTTTCATTGACACGAGGCAAAAATGGAACAAGACATTTAAGCAACAAGAAGAAAATGTAATGAAATGGATAAGAATATGTAATATACATAAATAAAATCTCCTGTACATCTAGATTATTTTCTTAGCCCACATGTAGCCTCCACCCAATACATCGATAATTCTATGAGTACACAGGCACCATGCATCATGTTTTCCCCCAGTATAACAATATATGTAGAGTTTCCACCGATGGGATGCAATGACGGAGCCCCACATCACCTTGCCTGACGCCTTCCCAGCACTTACATGTACAAATCCATCCAACACATTACTTTCCCCTGAATACCAAGGAGCTGGCAGCATCTGGTGTGGAGTTTGTCCCCTGACTTACATTTCCATGAAGAACAAGCTGTAGAATGACCTGAGCCAGTGAGATGAAGAGGCTGGATATACTGAACACTACGGCCATGCTTTACATGCGCTCTGTACCCACAGTAACACTCCCCCATCTGAGGAGGGGCATTGAAAGTGGGATCATCTCTCATGGGGCCTCTGACCTAGAGAAGTCAGTGGGCGCTGAATGCATGCCATCTCACCGTGCCATCTCGCCTTGTCCTCCGGCTGTATTGTCGGCATACTCCTCAGGAGTAGGAGACATCTATACAGTATAATAACAGCATTCTTCTTCTATCTGTGATTGACACTGTTATTTCTTGTATGTATCATAAATCAGTGTTTGTATCTGTCCTATCATTTACTCCTCCGCTATGCCACACATGTGACAATAAGTATGCCTGCATGAGAAGGAGCACAAAATGTACCAAACCGTGACCCCTGACACACTGTAACAGCCCCACACACACTGCGTACCTGTCCTAACCAGGCAGAACAGTACACAGCATAGAGGTGTGCAGAAGAATGAGGCTATAGTGACTGCACCACCTCTGCATTGCTGCCACATTCTCCAAGAGCCTTTTATTTTACTTATATAGCGCCATCATATTCAGACATTATCATCACTCTACCCACAGTCTACATTCCCTATCACTATGTCTTTGGAACGTGGGAGGAAACCGGAGAACCTGGAGGAAACCCACGCAAACAAGGGGAGAACATACAAACTCCTTGTAGATGTTGGCCTTGGTGGGATTTGAACCCAGGACACAAAGCACCAAGTGTTAACCACTGAGTCACCATGCTGCCCCATCCAAGGGACATCTCGTGATCTGTGTGCCATTTTTGACAGTTTATCTAATGCCGTAGGATATACCCTGACAACGCTATGAAACCTAATATATTGAGAAATTAGAGATGAGCGAATCCATCTGTTTACAATCAACTTAATATCAAATTTCCTGAATTTCCAGGAAAACTCAAACATTTTCACATTAGATTTGTGAGGATTGCAAAAAAACAAAACAAAAAAAGCACATGTCCCGGACCAGTGACTCTGCAGTAATGTGTATCTCTAGAAGTCATGTCAGGTCTCGAAAAGACTTCTGCAAATAAAACATGTAAGTTCAAGTACAGTTTAATAGTAACAGTCTGTTATATCTGAAATCTGTATTTACAGGGAGGATTTCATACGGCACTGCAGTCAAAATGTTTCTCCATTTTTGAGGCAAAAGAGATTGAGTAACAGTAACAATCATCTGCCGCATTTACACACATCGATGCTTTTATCTGTAAGTTTCCGGCAGTCAAAAACTTTTCAAATTCATCTTTAAAGAAAACAAAAAAACAAAAAACAACAGCTGATCTGATAGATGTCACAGACAGCAGACGCAGAGCGAAAGCTTTTATTCTTCATAGGACTCCTGTGTATATAACGCAGACATGCTTCGCTGTGAGCCCATAGTGAGCATGGCGGCTGTGCGAAGAAGAAGAAGGGACTCCGCAAGTATTGTAACTTGTTTCCATTATATCCCTTTTATCTATCTATCTATCTATCCATATATCTATTATATACAGTACAGACCAAAAGTTTGGACACACCTTCTCATTTAAAGATTTTTCTGTATTTTCATGACTATGAAAATTGTACATTCACACTGAAGGCATCAAAACTACGAATTAACACATGTGGAATTATATACTTAACAAAAAAGTGTGAAACAACTGAAAATATGTCTTATATTCTAGGTTCTTCAAAGTAGCCACCTTTTGCTTTGATGACTGCTTTGCACACTCTTGGCATTCTCTTGATGAGCTTCAAGAGGTAGTCACCGGAAATGGTTTTCACTTCACAAGTGTGCCCTGTCAGGTTTAATAAGTGGGATTTCTTGCCTCATAAATGGGGTTGGGACCATCAGTTGTGTTGTGCAGAAGTCTGGTGGATACACAGCTGATAGTCCTACTGAATAGACTGTTAGAATTTGTATTATGGCAAGAAAAAAGCAGCTAAGTAAAGAAAAACGAGTGGCCATCATTACTTTAAGAAATGAAGGTCAGTCAGTGCGAAAAATTGGGAAAACTTTGAAAGTGTCCCCAAGTGCAGTTGCAAAAACCATCAAGCGCTACAAAGAAACTGGCTCACATGAGGACCGCCCCAGGAAAGGAAGACCAAGAGTCACCTCTGCTTCTGAGGATAAGTTTATCCGAGTCACCAGCCCCAGAAATCGCAGGTTAACAGCAGCTCAGATTAGAGACCAGGTCAATGCCACACAGAGTTCTAGCAGCAGACACATCTCTACAACAACTGTTAAGAGGAGACTTTGTGCAGCAGGCCTTCATGGTAAAATAGCTGCTAGGAAACCACTGCTAACTTGTGTGGGCTAAAGAACACAATGAATGGACATTAGACCAGTGGAAATCTGTGCTTTGGTCTGATGAGTCCAAATTTGAGATCTTTGGTTCCAACCACCGTGTCTTTGTGCGACGCAGAAAAGGTGAACGGATGGACTCTACATGCCTGGTTCCCACCGTGAAGCATGGAGGAGGAGGTGTGATGGTGTGGGGGTGCTTTGCTGGTGACACTGTTGGGGATTTATTCAAAATTGAAGGCATACTGAACCAGCATGGCTACCACAGCATCTTGCAGCGGCATGCTATTCCATCCGGTTTGCGTTTAGTTGGACCATCATTTATTTTTCAACAGGACAATGATCCCAAACACACCTCCAGGCTGTATAAGGACTATTTGACCAAGAGGGAGAGTGATGGGGTGCTACGCCAGATGACCTGGCTCCACAGTCACCAGACCTGAACCCAATCGAGATGGTTTGGGGTGAGCTGGACCGCAGAGCGAAGGCAAAAGGGCCAACAAGTGCTAAGCATCTCTGGGAACTCCTTCAAGATTGTTGGAAGACCATTTCCGGTGACTACCTCTTGTAGCTCATCAAGAGAATGCCAAGAGTGTGCAAAGCAGTCATCAAAGCAAAAGGTGGCTACTTTGAAGAACCTAGAATATAAGACATATTTTCAGATGTTTCACACTTTTTTGTTAAGTATATAATTCCACATGTGTTAATTCATAGTTTTGATGCCTTCAGTGTGAATGTACAATTTTCATAGTCATGAAAATACAGAAAAATCTTTAAATGAGAAGGTGTGTCCAAACTTTTGGTCTGTACTGTATCTATCCATATATCTATCTATCTATCTATCCATATATCTATCTATCTATCTATCCATATATCTATTATCTATCTATCTATCCATATATCTATCTATCCATCTATCCATATATCTATTTATCTATCTATCTATCTATCTATCTATCTATCTATCCATCTATATATCTATTATCTATCCATCTATATATCTATTATCTATCTATCTATCTATCCATATATCTATCTATCTATCTAACTATCTATCCATCTATATATCTATTATCTATCTATCTATCTATCCATATATCTATTTATCTATCTATCATCTATCTATCTATCCATATATCTATTATCTATCTATCCATATATCTATTATCTATCTATCTATCAATCAATCTATCTATCCATATATCTATTTATCTATCTAACATCTATCTATCCATATATCTATTATCTATCCATATATCTATTTATCTATCTATCTATCTATCTATCTATCTATCTATCTATCTATCTATCTATCTATCCATACATCTATTATCTATCTATCATATAACTATCTATCTATCCATTATCTATCTATCCATCCATCTTCTATCTATCCATATGTCTATCTATCTTATATCTATCTATCTCTCAATCTACTTATCTATCTATCTATTTATCTATCTATCTATCTAATATCTATCTTATATCTATCTACTTATCTATCTATCTATCTATCCTCTATCTATCTATCTATCTATCTATCTATCTATCTATCCTCTATCTATCTATCTATCTAATATAAATCTATATTACATCTATCTATCTAATATATATCTATCTTCTATCTATCTATCTATCTATCTATCCTCTATCTATATATTTATCTATCTAATATAAATCTATCTTATATCTATCTAATATAAATCTATCTTTATCTACTTATCTATCAATCCATCTATCTACTTATCTATTATCTATCTATCCTCTATCTATCTATCTATCTATCTATCCATCTGTTTATCCTCTATGTATTCATCTACAGTAGGGAAAAAAAGTATTTAGTCAGCCACCAATTGTGCAAGTTCTCCCATTTAAAAAGATGAGAGAGGCCTGTAATTGACATCATAGGTAGACCTCAACTATGAGAGACAAAATGAGAAAACAAATCCTGAAAATCACATTGTCTGATTTGGAAAGAAATTTTTTTCAAATTTTGGTGAAAAATAAGTATTTGGTCAATTACAAACAAGCAAGATTTCTGGCTCTCACAGACCTGTAACTTCTTCTTTAAGAGGCTCCTCTGTCCTCCACTCATTACCTGTAGTACTGGCACCTGTTTGAACTTGTTATCAGTATAAAAGACACCTGTCCGCAACCTCAAACAGTCATACTCCAAACTCCACTATGGTGAAGACCAAAGAGCTGTCCAAGGACACCAGAAACAAAATTGTAGCCCTGCACCAGGCTAGGAAGACTGAATCTGCAATAGGCAAGCAGCTTGGTGTGAAGAAATCAACTGTGGGTGCAATAATTAGAAAATGGAAGACATACAAGACCACTAATAATCTCCCTCGATCTGGGGCTCCACACAAGATCTCACCCCGTGGGGTCAAAATGATCTAAAAAACGGTGAGCAAAAATCCCAGAACCACACGGGGGGACCTATTGAATGACCTGCAGAGAGCTGGGACCAACTTTACAAAGGCTACCATCAGTAACACACTACGCCGCCAGGGACTCAGATCCTGCAGTGCCAGGCGTGTCCCCCTGCTTAAGCCACTACATGTCCGGGCCTGTCCGAAGTTTGCTAGAGAGCATTTGGATGATCCAGAAGAGTATTGGGAGAATGTCATATGGTCAGATGAAGCCAAAGTAGAACTGATTGGTAGAAATACAACTCGTCATGTTTGGAGGAGAAAGAATGCTGAGTTGAATCCAAAGAACACCATACCTACTGTGAAGCATGGGGGTGGCAACATCATGCTTTGGGGCTGTTTCTCTCCCAAGGGAGCAGGACGACTGATCCGTGTACTTGAAAGAATGAATGGGGCCATGTATCATGAGATTTTGAGTGCAAACCTCCTTCCATCAGCAAGGGCATTGAAGATGAAACGTGGCTGGGTCTTTCAGCATGACAATGATCCCAAGCACACCGCCAGGGCAACGAAGGAGTGGCTTCGTGAGAAGTATTTCAAGGTCCTGGAGTGGCCTAGCCAGTCTCCAGATCTAAACCCTATAGAAAACCTTTGGAGGGAGTTGAAAGTCCGTGTTGCCCAGCGACAGCCCCAAAACATCACTGCTCTAGAGGAGATCTGCATGGAGGAATGGGCCAACATACCAGCAACAGCGTGTGCCAACCTTGTGAAGACTTACAGAAAACGTTTGACCTCTGTCATTGCCAACAAAGGATATATAACAAAGTATTGAGATTAACTTTTGTAATTGACCAAATACTTATTTTTCACCAAAATTTGAAAAAAATTTCTTTCCAAATCAGACAATGTTATTTTCAGGATTTGTTTTCTCATTTTGTCTCTCATAGTTGAGGTCTACCTATGATGTCAATTACAGGCCTCTCTCATCTTTTTAAGTGGGAGAACTTGCACAATTGGTGGCTGACTAAATACTTTTTTTCCCCACTGTATCTATCTATCCTTTATCTATCTATCCATCTATCCTTTATCTATCTATCCATCTATTTATTATCTATCTATCCATATCTATCTATTATCTATCTATCTATCCATATATCTATGTATTATCTATCCATATATCTATCTATCTATCCATATATCTATCTATCTATCTATCCATATATCTATCTATCTATCTATCTATCTATCCATATATCTATCTATCTATCTATCTATCTATCACCAGGACTACATGGCTACATGGCTGCATCTATACAGCAATACTACACTTGTTCCAGAACATCTGCACCATGGTTAACGACCCGTCTATACACTTGACAGTTTCGCATGGCAGCAGATTTTCGGCAAGATCATGACCTTGTAGAATGTCTTTTATGAGGAAATCTCTAGGGACATTTCCGCAGTTACCCCATAATGTGTTAATAATATGGTCTAACGTCAAGCCAATTAAACTTTCTGAATGATTAATTTCTGCACGGTATGGCCACTGCATCGCCTCTCTTCCTCCATTGTCTGCAGTTATCCATTTTCAAAAAAATCAGTCTCTTAGATTAACATGATAAACAGGCTATTGGACGCTTATTACATTGCATCTGCCGCTTCATGGCTGTCTTATTTTTATACAATGGATTGTATTAACCTTTAGTTGATTAAATTTATCTATCTATCCATCCATCTATCATATCTATCTTTATCTAGATGTATGATATATCTATATACACAGCATATATATTTTTCCTAGACCTAAAGTATATCAATATGCAGTATATAGAGCATATCCCAGAGCAACCAAATATTCACTGTATTTAGGTTTCTCTTTTGTTCATGCACTTTGCATTTTGTTGATACAGTAAAAATAAACTATTTACATTTCTATTCTTTAAAGCATTTTTTTCCTACCTGCTTAAGACCTCTCTCCCTCTCCCTTTCCTTCTCCCTATTCATCTCACTTTCCTTCTCCCTCTCCATTTCCTTCTCACTATTCATCTCTCTCTCCCTTTCCTTCACCATCTCCATTTCCCTCTCCCTTTCCTTCTCCCCCTCCCTTTCCTTCTCCCTCTTCATTTCCCTCTCTCTTTCCTTCTCCCTGTCCATTTCCCTCTCCCTTTCCTTCTCCCTATCCATCTCCCTCTCCCTTTCTTTCTTACTCTCCCTTTCCTTCTCCCTATCCATCTCCCTCTCCCTTTCTTTCTCCCTCTCCATTATCCTCCCCCTCTCCATTTCCCTTTCCCTTTCCATTTCCCTCTCCCTTTCCTTCTCCCTATCCATCTCCCTCTCCCTTTCTTTCTTCCTCTCCATTATCCTCCCCCTCTCCATTTCCCTCTCCCTCTCCATTTCCCTCTCCCTTTCCATTTCCCTCTCCCTTTCCTTCTCCCTATCCATATCCCTCTCCCTTTCTTTCTTACTCTCCCTTTCCTTCTCCCTATCCATCTCCCTCTCCCTTTCTTTCTCCCTCTCCATTATCCTCCCCCTCTCCATTTCCCTCTCCCTCTCCTTTTCTTTCTCCCTCTCCATTTCCCTCTCCCTCTCCATTTCCCTCTCCCTTTCCTTCTCCCTCTCCCGTTCCTTCTCCCTCTCCATTTCCCTCTCCCTCTCTCTCTCTATATATTTATGTATATGTGTATATATTATATCTATCTGTCCTCTGCTCTGGCTGGAACTTTGGATTTATAAAGGTTATTTTAGTTTGAAAGAGGAACACGCTGTGGAAGGATGACTCTTAATGGTTGGAACATGGGAACACAATAAAATACTTTCCCCCGTACAAATCATTTCAAGTTGCTAAGAAACTATTAAAGCCACATTTTCTCAAAGCTGATCCACAAATCCTTGAGAAAGTTGGCACGTTGTGTACTGTGCTATGTACAAAGCTTATTTCTGTGGGATTCACAACTACAGCAGAATTTCAATATACCATAAAGCAGCACAATGTTACAATTCAATCAGTACCTTGAAATAAAACAAAAAAACCCCTCCAGACCTGACTTGTATATATTTGTCCTGTCTGGTAAACACACGTCAAGCTACTAGACAGCAGAATCCCTTTGTGCATTGAGACAATAGCTACAATCTGAGCACAGGGAAATACAGGACTTCTCAGTGACACATAAATTACATCCAAATCTTAATTAAGCAAAGATTTATTCTTCAACTTTCCACTGGAAGAGCCGAAAAACAAAGCAGGGGTATTTAGATAAGGAGCTGTTAATCAATGATGTGTGAAGAACAGTGATTTACTATATATGCAATCATCCTAACAGCAAATCTCACCGCCAAGGGCATTAGTAAGAAGCTATGAGATGGACAGGAACGAAAGAGTTCAAGATTTATGTCTATAATATTGTAATAGTAAAGAGGTTCTCCATGTTAGATTGGTCGCCAAGTGGAGACTAGTGGTACTGCGCTCTATGACTGCAATGGTTTTGTGGAAATTGTATGGATCATTAACTGTTTGACATACATATATTACATACGTTTAAAAATGACCATTAATGACCTAGGACTTGAACCCCAGTGATCAGACACTGGTGGCCTCTTCTAAGAAAATAACTCTTAATTGAGGGCAAAATCAATAATTTTTGAAAAAGCAATTTGTGTTTTACACAAGAGGATGAATAATCCTTTTGGGGGTTAGAAGGGTCTTGTATGTGTCCTACTTAATACACTGTGCAATAATCACTTGTCTTTGGGACCTGAATTATGGGATTGTCATGTTTGGAGAACACAGAAACCCCTTTCAAGAGCAGAAAACACGGTGTACATTCTTTGTCTGCCACTAATAACTGAACAGGGAATTCTATTCGTATCTGTCTGATAGGAAGAAGGCAACTATTCAAGGCAAAAATACGAAACCACCGAAATCACAAAACCAAGGTCCTGCATTCAACCAGCTATTGAGATATCTAGGTCAGTCTCATCTAGTCGTAGCTGAGCGGAGGATACCTCATACCAGCTTGTGGCACTGTATATATTTGTATAAATTTGTTACCACCACCCCAAATCATATATTAGACCCCTGATTGTATTCAGCACTCATCTACATAATCATATATTGTCAATGTAATAATTTCAATTCTTGTCTTTAAAAGGTTTTCTAAGACTTGTTTTTTTAATTCTGCAGGCTTGCATTTGCAGGTTCAGCACTGCCACTCTGCTACCCTTGGTCTGTGTTGACAGGTTGCAGTGTTTTTTTCGGCACTACAGTGCATGTGACCTCTGCAGACAGCAGGCCTGAAGAAGAAGGCACGAGACCACTGAGCCCACTGTTTGGCTGAAGCAGTCACAGTTATTATGTCATCGCTGCAGCCTGACAATAAAGACCAAGGTCTCGTATATACACTACCGTTCAAAAGTTTGGGGTCACCCAGACAATTTTGTGTTTTCCATGAAAACTCATACTTTTATTTATCAAATGAGTTGCAAAATGATTAGAAAATATAGTCCAGACATTGACAAGGTTAGAAATAATGATTTTTATTTGAAAGAATAATTTTCTCCTTCAAACTTTGCTTTCGTGAAAGAATGCTCCCTTTCCCTTTGCAGCAATTACAGCATTGCAGACCTTTGGCATTCTAGCTGTTAATTTGCTGAGGTAATCTTGAGAAATTTCACCCCATGCTTCCTGAAGCCCCTCCCACAAGTTGGATTGGCTTGATGGGCACTTTTTGCGTACCATACGGTCAAGCTGCTCCCACAACAGCTCAATGGGGTTGAGATCTGGTGACTGCACTGGCCACTCCATTACAGATAGAATACCAGCTGCCTGCTTCTTCCCTAAATAGTTCATGCATAATTTGGAGGTGTGCTTTAGGTCATTGTCCTGTTGTAGGATGTAATTGGCTCCAATCAAGCGCTGTCCACAGGGTATGGCATGGCGTTGCAAAATGGAGTGATAGCCTTCCTTATTCAAAATCCCATTTACCTTGTACAAATCTCCCACTTTACCAGCACCAAAGCAACCCCGGACCATCACATTACTTCCACCATGCTTGACAGATGGCGTCAGGCACTCTTCCAGCATCTTTTCAGTTGTTCTGCGTCTCACAAATGTTCTTCTATGTGATCCAGACACCTCAAACTTTGATTCGTCTGTCCATAAAACTTTTTTCCAATCTTCCTCTTTCCAATGTCTGTGGCCTGTGTTCTTTTGCCCATATTAATCTTTTCCTTTTATTAGCCAGTCTCAGATATCGCTTTTCCTTTGCCACTTTGCCCTGAAGGCCAGCATCCCGGAGTCGCCTCTTCACTGTAGACGTTGACACTGGCGTTTTGCGTGTACTATTTAATGAAGCTGCCAGGTGAGGAGCTGTGAGGCGTCGATTTCTCAAACTAGAGACTCTAATGTACTTGTCTTGTTGCTCAGTTGTGCAGCGGGGCCTCCCACTTCTCTTTCTACTCTGGTTAGAGCCTGTTTGTGCTCTCCTCTGAAGGGAGTAGTACACACCATTGTAGGAAATCTTCAGTTCCTTGGCAATTTCTCACATGGAATAGCCTTCATTTCTAAGAACAAGAATAGACTGTGGAGTTTCACGTGAAAGTTCTCTTTTTCTGACCATTTTGAGAGTTTCACAGAACAAACAAATGTAATGCTCCAGATTCTCAACTAGCTCAAAGGAAGGTCAATTTTATACCTTCTCAAATCAGCCAAACCGTTTTCATCTGGGCTAACATACTTGTGAAAGGGTTTTCTAGGGTTTTCTAAACATCCATTAGCCTTCTTACACAGTTAGCAAACACAATGTACCATTAAAACACTGGAGTTGTGGTTGTTGGAAATGGTCCTCTATACACCTTTGTAGATATTGCAATAAAAACAAGACGTTTGCAGCTAGAATAGTCATTTACGACATTAACAATGTATAGAGTGTATTTCTGATTCATTTAATGTTCGCTTCATTGAAAAAAAATGTGCTTTTCTTTCAAAAATAATGAAATTTCTAAATGACCCCAAACTTTTGAACAGTAGTGTATATATACATATATACAGTATATATATATATAAAAACAAAAATATACAGTAGGTTCAGCACTAGCAGTAGCAAATTGGAGTGGCGGGTGCAAAGCCTCCCATGCAAAACCAAACCTCAATAATATCCAAAAAAGATAGAGGCACCACTCCAAGGTCCAAACATCTAAGTTATTTATTGACCCATAGTGATGGCGACATTTCTTTTCAAATATGGAACTTTTTCAAACTCAGGTGTTTTTCTGGAAGACCCTACCCGGAGCGCTGGGTAAGGGGCCTGAAAAAGTTCCACATTTAGAAAGAAACGTCACCATCTCTATGGGTCACTAAATGACTTACAGGTGCATCTCACTAAATTAGAATATCATCAAAAAGTTAATTTATTTCAGTTCTTCAATACAAAAAGTGAAACTCATATATTATATAGAGTCATTACAAACAGAGTGATCTATTTCAAGTGTTTTTTTCTGTTAATGTTGATGATTATGGCTTACAGCCAATGAAAACACAAAAGTCATTATCTCAGCAAATTGAAATAATTCAAGGGAACCTGTCACGTCCTAGTCACTGTTATCACTGCCCCCATAGCGTTGTTAGTGATGCAATTAGTTTCATCACTAACAACGCTATGGGGGCAGTGTACATAGCAATTAGGACGTGACAGGTTCCCTTCAACAAAAAACACCTATAAAGGCTTCCTAAGCGTTTAAAAAGGTCCCTTAGTCTTTTTCAGTAGGCTTCACAATCATGGGGAAGACTGCTGACTTGACAAACGTCCAGAAGTCAGTCATTGACACACTCCACAAGGTCCCAGAGTTCCAATTTTTATTTGGAAACCAAGGTCCCAGAGTCTGGAGGAAGAGTGGAGAGATACACCATCCAAGCAGCTTGAGGTCTAGTGTGAAGTTTCCACAATCAGTGATGGTTTGGGGAGCCATGTCATCTGCTGGTGTAGGTCCACTGTGTTTTATCTAGAACAAAGTCAGCACAGCCGTCTACCAGGAAATTTTAGAGCACTTCATGCTTCCCTCTGCTGCCAAGCTTTTTTGAGATGGAAATTTCATTCTCCAGCAGGACTTGGCACTTGTCCACACTGCCAAAAGTACCAATACCTGGTGTAAAACAACAGTATCACTGTGCTTGATTGGCCAGCAAACTCCCCTGACCTTAACCCCATAGAGAATGTATGGGGTATTGTCAAGAGGAAGATGAGACACCAGACCCAACAATGCAGACGAGCTGAAGGCTGCTATAAAAGCAACCTGGGCTTCCATAACACCTCAGCAGTGCCACAGGCTGATGGCCTCCATGCCACGCCATATGGATGCAGTAATTGGAGCAAAAGGAGCCCCGACCAAGTATTGAGAGCATTTACTGAACATACATTTCAGTAGGCCAACATTTCGGATTTAAAAACATTTTTCAAGCTGGTGTTATAAAGTATTCTAATTTAATGAGATAATGACTTTTGTGTTTTCATTGGCTGTAAGCCATAATCATCAACATTAACAGAAATAAACACTTGAAATAGATCACTCTGTTTGTAATGACTCTATATAATATATGAGTTTCACTTTTTGTATTGAAGAACTGAAATAAATTAACTTTTTGATGATATTCTAATTTAGTGAGATGCACCTGTATATGTTTGGACCTTGGACTGGTGCCTCTATCCTTTTTGGATACAGAATATATATATATATATAGATATATATATCTCGTATATATACCTATATACACATATATATTACTTTTGGGGGGGGGCACCTTTAGGAGATGATGGAAACATGTTATTATCTATAGGAGCCCATACACTTTGGTTTAGCTAAATTCTAACATGTTTTCAATGGGGAGAGGGGTACCGTATATGTTGATGTAACAGCTTATCTTCGGTGAGGAAAAACGCATGGAACATGCTAAAATTCAGCATGCCTATTCATACTCTATGTATTGATCAGAATCTACTATTAACCTATAGCTGGAAAGATTTCTATTCATTCTCTCCCCTGACTTGTGCTATCAGGGGAGTCAGGAGACCCTCATACATCTCCAATAGTTTCCTGGTCTAGGCAATAGCAGTGGGGTATCCTAACTTAGAGGACATCTAAAATCAGTGGGGTATCCGAACTTACATACTTTACATTAGTACATGTAATGTGCATGTGCATTTTAAGGCCACGTTCACACGTTGAGTATTTGGTCAGCATTTTACATCAGTATGTGTAATCCAGAACCAGGAGTGGAACAATCAGAGGAAAAGTATAATAGAAACACGTCACCACTTCTGTATTTATCACCCACTCCTGGTTTTGGATTACACATACTGAGGTAAAATACTGACCAAATACTGAATGTGTGACCGTTTTCTAACACATAGATAAAGAAAGCAGTGTAAAAATAAACTTGCTCAAATGTCCTGATATCTCATAAAGTGTTTTTTTTAGCGATGGTGCCAGGATGACAGAGGAATGAAATGATCTGACTGCCCTATAATTGGGATGTGACTGGATTGCCGTCAGACTCCACTATCGGGTTTCTGAGATTCCTCCATCGTCAGATCTGGGTCTTCATAGACACACAATGAATAGAGAAGCTGGATGTGAATAGTGCACGCTTCTAGATATCATCCACAAAATAGTGTCTATTAATGTCAGCTCTATCAGTCCGGACCCTGTTGATGTATATGATCGGGGGCTGTCACTGCAGCTTAGCAGGGTAATGTAGCAGAGCTGCGTGTGTGCAGCAGAGCCGAGTTTTTCGTACAGTATATCTGAGTTTGATCTGCACAATGGCCAAGTTTGTCAGTATTAGTAGCGTTGAGCATGTCAATAAGCCATAGCTGAAACAGCAGGTGAAAAGCTTCTGATACTACAATGCAAAAGAGCTGAGCATATTAACGCAGTAAAACTGAATATTATATAAGATGTAGCACAGATGAGCTCTGCTATATTATCTATTTGCTGATGTTGCAGCAATTAATAACATGGGAGCCTTGTGCAGAACTCATAGTAAAAGGGGTACAGGGGTTAATTCTTTGCTCATAGGGTTGCCACAATACTACATCCAGGAGAAAACCGTCCTGACATATTCAGTCCTGCTACATCTGTAGAAACGTTTGAATTCTGAATTTCTGTCTGATTGGCAATAACAATACAAGAGACATAAGCGACAGGTGTAAATGGAAAGCAAATCTATACACTGGTAATAAACCCACCCCAATGGCAGAATGAACGTGCGGCATTTTTATCCTAATTTTTCAAGTTCACTACAATCTAGTGAAAAGGATTTGATATATAGAATGTAAATGGATGTGTATTCAATATATGGAAACTTTCTGGATTGTGATAAAACATAATGTAAGGTAGATAATTCCTGAATCCGCAGATTTGGATCCAGCATCCAGGGATTTAATCCAGACATGGGGCCAGTTGAGCCCCTGCAATGAACCCCTAAGCCTTGGTACATGGAAGGAAAGCAGCTCACCTACCTACCTTTCCTTTATTCCTCTCTCGGCGTAGCTCGCGGCATGCTAGCAGGCATTGGACAGCAGTGCGCACAGGCTCCCAGCACACACAGAACAAGGCTTTCTTATGCAGGCTGGTATTTCAAGTCCCCCATGTGATATCTTTGGCTGAGATTGTTCAATTCATTCCTTCTTTTGCTTAAAGGAAGTCGGACTTGGAAGATAGCCTTGCAGGTTGAGTGTATCAGCATACACAAGGAACTGGCAGCAGGCAGAAGAAACAACCACTAGAACTGTGTACTTAAAGAACTTGTGCAGGCAGGAAAGTTCTTGAGGTTAAAACAAATAGCATTCTTGGAACAGTCAACGCTAAGAAAAATAGACAACCTGCTGCAGGTCAGCACCGCCTAGGAATACTTATTAATGAGGCGTACTCTCTGGGAGAGCTTTTGGAGCATTGTAAGTCTTCTCCAACCATTTCCAAGGCAACTTGGTCAGTTTGAAGTCATCCACAGTGGTTCTTCTCAATAATGGGCTCTTCACAATACAAGGAATGTGAAGAATATGGCGTCCGCTAATGATGGCTGGTAATGATGCTAAATATGAATGGAATAAAAATCCAGAGGGTGTAGAAGCTGGTGCTGTGAAGACTCCTGGTGTAATGTAACATATCATATATTGAAGTCCATCTATCAATCACATGTCACATAATGTGAATCCGGACCTACAAGCCACACTATAGAAAAGCTTATAAGCCTGCTGTAGGTGGAAGGAGCCGAGAATTCTAACATATATACATGAGGCTATGCTATTCAATGGAAGATAACTTCCCCTGTATCCCATGCCAAACTTCTGCAGCATAAAACCATCAGTGAAATCCGCAGCAAAAAATACTTTCTGTCAATTTCACTGCAAAAAATGTCCACATTTTACGCACCTTTCACCCTATGCATGGTTACACAGGTTCATCTACTTTTTTCGCAGCATGAGAATGAGATTTACTTAAAGGGGCTGTCCATTACTCAAACAACCCCTACTTCAATACTACATTCCCCATTGTAAAATAAAAATACCCTGTTCTCACCTCCCATACTGGCACCGTTACAGAGATGGTGGCGCCAAGTCTCCCAAGGCTTGCGTGACATTGTAATGCTATGTAAGCCTGCAGCCAATCAGGGGTGGCTAATAGGCTGCTGCACCCACACCTCCCAAAGATGTCCAAGGGTTGTCCGAGGGGAATGAGAGCACAGCAGTCCAATTGCAGCCACCGATTGGCTGCAGGGCTGATGTGGCAAAATAATGTCACTCGAGCCCCAAGAGGACCAGCGCCTACATCGCTGAAAAGGCACCAGTACAGGAGGTGAGTATAGTTTTGAGTTTTGTTTAGATTAGTGTGTATTATTTAAGTCCACTGCTTGGACAACCCCTTTAAATCTTATTTACAATGCTGGTACAGTAATATTCTGTGGATTTTCAGTTACTAAATTCACAGCAGAAAATTTGTTGAATAAATATCCGAAAGGCGAGCTCACATGTTGTGGATTTTTTCAGATAAATGGAACTGATGATTTTCAATATGTCGTGTGTGAATTCACTCCATGTTTATTTCAGGTGGGTGAAAATGACAAAGTTATCAAACAGAAATTGCTTCAGGGACGCCAACACTTTTGCAGTGTTTTTTCCCCTGAAGGATCTTTTCGCACACTCTTTGGGGAGTTTCTTTAATCCATTTGTAATCGTTGTTGGGGGCATTTCTTGTACTTTTTTTTTTTTTTGAGGGGAGCAAATTTCAGGGATTTTTTGAACTTCATTAAGCAATGAGTAAAATGTGAGCATTTTTGGACAGAAATGCTCACAAAACACATTTTTGCCTTCTCATTCATTCCTATTGTAAAGTACGAAGTGTCTTCCAAGTGAAAAATGCCTTAAGAATGGTCAACTCATTTCTTTTAATTACTTGGCATCTTTGGAAACCTGAAGCGATTGAAAGACACTCAAAAGCATGAACATATATCCAGCAAGTCGTTTTTACATAGAAATGAATAGGAAGATTCTTTGGAGTGGTTTATGAGGGCTTTTTCAGGTGACATTTGGAGCGGACACGCTCTAAACCCGCATGTCATGTCAACATAAACTAAGGGACTAAGGGTATGTGCACATGACTTGTTTTTTAAATGTGGCGCAACTGTTTTTCCTGCAAAAGACGCTTCAAGAAAACTGCGTTTTTCTGAAGCATCTTTTTTGCCATCTTCTCTGATTTATCTTGTGGTATTTTTCTTTTTATTTAAATGTAAATGTATATATTGACTAGCAGCCCGAGTTCCGAAACAAATAAGTTTCGGAAGCTAGAAAAGTGTGCTCTACATAATAAAAACTAACTGAAATTACCCATGTCTATTCACTTTCAGCCTTTTTATACGATAAATAACAAAGTTGTCATAACTAATAAATTAGTAAATGGCATTACGAAAAACAAAAATAAAATTTAGAAGATTACAGAGATGTTCATCAATTCAAATAGTGAACTGCCCAGGGCAGATCGTGTGGAAATCTCTCTGTATGCCTTATCACCTTCAGCTCATTCTGTTAAAACCTCTGCCTCAAGAACATTTCTATTCAGTGGAAGTGCATTGAGCTGTAGGGTGCATTGCTGCAAAAGGGAAAAAACAAACAAAAAAATACTCTTTAAATCTTCTTCCTTAGCGAGTGTGACCAGAGTGTAAGTGCAAACGAAAGTAAGTGTGTGACTTGGGGGACTGGTAATGGGGGACTCAATTATTAGGGGAACAGATAGGGCAATCTGTCACAAAGACAGGGATCGTCAAACAGTGTGCTGCCTACCTGGCGCTCGAGTCCGGCACATCGCTGATCGGGTTGACTGATTACTGGGAGGGGCTGGTGAGGACCCAGCAGTCATGGTGCACATTGGCACAAATGACAAAGTTAGAGGTAGGTGGAAGGTCCTTAAAGATGATTTCAGGGAATTAGGCTGCAAGCTGAAAGCAAGGACCTCCAAGGTGGTATTCTCTGAAATACTACCGGTACCACGTGCCACGCCAGAGAGGCAACGGGAGATTAGGGAGATAAATAAGTGGCTCAAGAACTGGTGTAGGAAGGAGGGATTCGGGTTCCTGGAGAACTGGGCCGACTTCTCAGTTGGCTACAGACTCTACGCTAGGCACCGGCAGCACCTCAATGGGGAGGGTGCAGCTGTGCTGGGGGAGAAAATGGCTAGAAGGTTGGAGGAGTGTTTAAACTAGGGATTGGGGGGGAGGGTATTCATTTTATAGGTGGGGAAGATAGTGCAGATAGTGACCTGGGCACGAATAAAGAAATTGGGGGTGGGGTTAGAACAGTCAATAAAGTAAGAAGGAATAGAGGTACAGAGAGATTCATAAAATGCATGTACACTAATGCCGGAAGCCTCACCAACAAAATAGAGGAATTAGAATTAATTTTGTTGGAAAATAATTATGACATGGTGTCTCCAAAAAAAATGGAAGCAGCGGAGAATATCCTCGTAAAGCAAATAGATGAAGCAGCGACTCAAGGAGAAGTCATTATTATGGGGGACTTCAACTACCCTGAAATACATTGGGGGACAGAAACCTGTAGTTCAAGCAAAGGTAATAGGTTTTTGACAACTACGAGAGACAATTACCTTTCACAACCGGTTCAGGACCCAACAAGAAGGGGGGCACAGCTAGACCTAATATTAACCAATAGGCCAGACCACATATCAAATCTACGAGTTGGGGGTCACTTGGGTAATAGTGATCACAAAATAATAAGTTTTCATGTAACCTTTAATAAGATGTGTAGTAGAGGGGTTACAAGGACACTAAACTTCAGAAAGGCAAATTTCCAACGGTTGAGATATGATCGTAGTGCAATAAACTGGGACGATATCCTGAGACATAAAGCTACACAAAGCAAATGGGAGACATTTATTAGCATCCTGAATAGGACCTGTGCACAATATACACCCTATGGGAATAAACATGCTAGAAATAGGAGGAAACCACTATGGCTAAATAGAGCTGTAAGGGGCGCAATAAGTGACAAAAAGAAAGCATTTAGAGAACTAAAGCAAGTAGGTAGTGATGAGGCATTAAATAAAAATAGAAAATTAAATAAATTCTGTAAAAACCAAATCAAGGCAGCAAAGATTGAGGCAGAGAGAATCATTGCCAGAGAAAGTAAAAATAACCCCAAAATATTCTTTAACTACATAAATAGTAAAAAACTAAAAAATTATAGTATTGGCCCCCTTAAAAATAGTCTGGGTGAAATGGTGGATGAGGATGACGAAAAAGCCAATATGCTAAATGATTTTTTTTCAACCGTATTTACACAAGAAAATCGCATGACAGAAAACATGATTAGTGATAACAAAAATTCTCCATTAAATGTCATTTGCTTAACCCAGCAGGAAGTACGGCAGCGTCTAAAAATCATTAAAGTTGACAAATCCCCGGGCCTGGATGGGATACACCCGCGAGTACTGCAGGAATTAAGTAACGTCATAGATAGACCATTATTTTTAATCTTTAAAGATTCCATAATAACAGGGTCTGTACCACAGGACTGGCGTATAGCAAATGTGGTGCCAATATTCAAAAAGGGGACAAAAACTGAACTTGGAAATTATAGGCCAGTAAGCTTAACCTCCACTGGGGGTAAAATCCTGGAGGGTTTCTTAACAGATGCTATACTAGAGTATCTGAAGAAGAATAACCTCATGACCCAATATCAACATGGGTTTACGAGGGACCGTTCCTGTCAAACTAATCTGATCAGTTTTTATGAGGAGGCAAGTTCTGGACTGGGCCAAGGAAAAGTCAGTGGATGTTGTGTATATGGACTTTTCAAAAGCTTTTGATACGGTTCCACACAAAAGATTAATACATAAAATGAGAACAATGGGGATAGGGGAAAATATATGTATGTGGGTTAAGAATTTGCTCAGTGATGGGAAACAAAAGGGTGGTTATTAAGGGAAAACACTCAGACTGGGTCTCAGTTAACAGTGGGGTACTACAGGGGTCAGTATTGGGCCCCCTTCTTTTTAACATATTTATTAATGACCTTGTAAGGGGTATACAGAGAAATATTTCAATATTTGCAGATGACACTAAACTCTGCAGGGTAATCTATACAGAGGAGGACAATTTTATATTACAGGAGGATCTATGTAAACTAGAAGCTTGGGCTGATAAATGGCAAATGAGCTTTAATGGGGATAAATGTAAGGTAATGCACTTGGGCAGAGGAAATAAAATGTATAATTATATGCTTAATTGTAAAACACTGGGAAAAACTGTAACTGAAAAAGACCTGGGTGTATTGGTGGACGACAAGCTCACGTTTAGTGGCCAGTGTCAGGCAGCTGCTGCAAAGGCAAATAAAATAATGGGATGCATTAAAAGAGGCATAGATGCTTATGAGGAGAACATAATTTTACCTCTATACAAGTCATTAGTGCGACCACACTTAGAATACTGTATACAGTTCTGGTCTCCGGTGTATAAGAAAGACATAGCTGAACTAGAGCGGGTGCAGAGAAGAGCGACCAAGGTTATTAGAGGACTGGGGGGTCTGCAATACCAAGACAGGTTATTACACTTGGGGTTATTTACTGTGGAAAAACGAAGGCTTAGAGGTGATCTTATTACTATGTACAAGTATATGAGGGGACAGTACAAAGACCTTTCTACTGATCTTTTTACTCTGAGGCCATAGACTGGGACAAGGGGTCATCTTCTACGTCTGGAGGAAAGAAGGTTTAATCATAATTACAGATTCTTTACTGTAAGAACAGTGAGACTATGGAACTCTCAGCTGCATGATGTTGTAATGAGTGATTCACTGTTAAAATTTAAGAAGGGCATGGATGCCTTTCTTGAAAAGTATAATTTTACAGGTTATATATACTAGATTCCTTGATAGCGCGTTGATCCAGGGAACTAGTCTGATTGTCGTATGGAATCGGGAAGGAATTTTTTTCCCCAATGTGGAGCTTAGTGTTTGCCACATGTTTTTTTTTGCCTTCCTCTGGATCAACATGTTAGGCTATGGGTTGAACTAGATGGACTTAGTCTTCCTTCAACCTTAAAAACTATGTTACTATGTTACTATGATGCTACAACTAATCGTGTACCATTGCAGTGTCCTCGTTTTGTATTCAAATTTCTCAACAACATAATAATGCTGCCCACTTTAAGTCTAAGGCAATGACTTGGCATGCCTGATGGGGTTAAGCTATTTAAAAATTCAATAGGAAAATGTTCTCTTTCATCGTCGTCATCTACAACAACAGAGTCATCGCTACAACTGTTTTTCTCGGACTTACCTCAACATTAAGCTCTTTATGTAGTAAGATAGTGAGCGGCTCCCAAGTGGTAGCTGCCAGGAAAATGGACTGGTCATTTCTTATAACCACTCCATGGCTTTCAAAGCCTGAAGAAGTTAAAAGAAGTTTAAAAAGTCGTCTTGACTAGTGTTGAGTGAATTTGTTCGGCATTTCAAATTCGGGTTCGTGTTCGTGAGCTGATGTTATCTGCGTGACAGCGTGGCAAATCAGGGATGTTCGTGGGTGGAGCCGATTTTTTGGCGCGAACAAGCTGGAACCCCGAACACGAACCCAAATTTGAAATGCCAAACAAATTCGCTCAACATTAGTCTTGACATTGCAATGCATATGCTCATTCTTTTGCCGTCTTTTAAGGCCTTTTTTCAGGGAGGTCCCAAGAGGAGTCCGCGATAGAAGACGTTTTGTGCACCAAGTTGTTGTCAGTCTTTTCAGTGAATATATAAATGTTATTGCTCTTCCGAATTCTGCAGAACGCAATCCGTATCAGGAATGGATCAACGTCTATACACTATCCATCTATAGAAAATGCTTGTATTTGATGGTTATACACCACCCTGGTGTTTAACTGTGATATAGGAGCATGGATTTTCCAAGAGGCGTGTCCCATAATTATAATCATAATGTATGCACACACCTGCTGTTAATTATTCAATTCACATGATTATGTCTTTTATTAACTATCATATTGACTTGAAACGTGTATGTATATATATATATATGTATATATATGTATATATATGTATATATATATATATATATATATATATATATATATATATATATATATACTCTGTGTACTTTATGCTTTATTAATGCCAATATTGATTAATCACTGTTTATGAACTGATGTCTGTGATATACTATATAGAGCCATTTATTTACACCTTATGACTGGTTCCAAGGCAAACTGAAATGTTGCTGTTGGATATGCATTTATAAAGGCACCTTTTTTTTCACTTATTGGTGGAGTGCTGCTGGATTTTGAATATAATGTATACTATCTCTATCTATCTATCTATCTATCTATCTATCTATCTATCTATCTATCTATCCCATTCCCATCAATCTAACCTAGCTACAGTACAGTGTTAAATAAAAATAATACTATTGTTATCAAATGATCATCCACTATAATATATATATATATATATATATATATATATATATATATATGTGTGTGTGTACTGGTACTAATATATAAAATGTACACTACCGTTCAAAAGTTTGGGGTCATTTAAAAATTTCATTATTTTTTAAAGAAAAGCACATTTTTATTCAATGAAGCTAATATCCAATGAATCAGAAATACACTCTATATACTGTTAATGTGGTAAATGACTATTCTAGCTGCAAACGTCTTGTTTTCATTGCAATATCTAAGTAGGTGTATAGAGGCCCATTTCCAACAACCACCACTCCAGTGTGTTAATGGTACATTGTGTTTGCTAACTGTGTAAGAAGGCTAATGGATGTTTAGAAAACCCTTGCACAACTATGTTATCCCAGCTGAAAACAGTTTGGCTGATTTGAGAAGCTATAAAATTGACCTTCCTTTGAGCTGGTTGAGAATCTGGAGCATTACATTTGTTTGTTCTATGAAACTCTCAAAATGGCCAGAAAAAGAAAACTTTCATGTGAAACTGGACAGTCTATTCCATGCGAGTAATTGCCAAGAAACTGAAGATTTCCTACAACGGTGTGTACCCTTCAGAGGAGAGCACAAACAGGCTCTAACCAGAGTAGAAAGAGAAGTGGGAGGCCCCGCTGCACAACTGAGCAACAAGACAAGTACATTAGAGACTCTAGTTTGAGAAATCGACACCTCATAGCTCGTCAACTGGCAGCTTAATTAAATAGTACACGCAAAACGCCAGTGTCAAAGTCTACAGTGAAGAGGCAACTCCGGGATGCTGGCCTTCAAGGCAAAGAGGCAAAGAAAGAGCCATATCTGAGATCGGCTAATTAAAAGAAAAGATTAATATGGGCAAAAGAACCCAGATATTGGACAGAGGAAGATTGGAAAAAAGTTTTATGGACAGACGAATCAGAGTTTGAGGTGTTTGCATCACACAGAAGAACATTTGTGAGAATCAAAACAACTGAAAAGATGCTGGAAGAGTGCCTGACACCATCTGTCAAGCATGGTGGAGGTAATGTCATGGTCTGGGGTTGCTTTGGTGCTGATAAAGTGGGATATATGTACAAGGTAAATGGGATTTTGAATAAGGAAGGCTATCACTCCATTTTGCAACGCCATGTCATACCCTGTGGACAGCGCTTGATTGGAGCCAATTTCATCCTACAACAGGACAATGACCCAAAGCACACCTCCAAATTATGCATGACCTATTTAAGGAAGAAGCAGGCAGCTGGTATTCTATCTGTAATGGAGTGGCCAGCGCAGTCACCAGATCTGAACCCCATTGAGCTGTTGTGGGAGCAGCTTGACCGCATGGTCCGCAAAAAGTGCCCATCAAGCCAATCCATCTTGTGGGAGGGGCTTCAGGAAGCATGGGGGGAAATTTCTCAAGATTACCTCAGCAAATTAACAGCTAGAATGCCAAAGGTCTGCAATGCTGTAATTGCTGCAAAGGGAAAGGGAGCATTCTGTCACAAAAGCAAAGTATGAAGGAGAAAATTATTCTTTCAAATAAAAATCATTATTTCTAACCTTGTCAATGTCTGGATTATATAATCTATTCATTTTGCAACTCATTTGATAAATAAAAGTATGCCAAGAGTGTGCAAAGCAGTCATCAAAGCAAAAGGTGGCTACTTTGAAGAACCTAGAATATGAGATATTTTCAGTTGTTTCACACTTTTTTGTTAAGTATATAATTCCACATGTGTTAATTCATAGTTTTGATGCCTTCAGTGTGAATGTACAATTTTCATAGTCGTGAAAATACAGAAAAATATTTAAATGAGAAGGTGTGTCCAAACTTTTGGTCTGTACTATATATATATATATAGTGTATATTTAATAAAGAATGCCTGTCTATTCACAGAGAGACTTTACATTTGCAAGAACCATGTAACAGAAAGAGAAAGTGTCCCTGTATCTACATAAAGAAGCACTGTCCTATTTTCTAAATGGAGAAGTGACAAACAAGCTACTCCACTGTGAAAGGGATATGTGACATAAAAGAACGCCCCACTCACACAGAAAGAGGCCACAAAGGACACAGCTTGAGTTTACACAAAGTCAAATGATGGAACATGAACAAAGGTGAAGAAGGAAGAGTTGGGGCCGCAGTAAGATGCCCGGCTGTACAGAGCATTGTGGCAGATAATTGCTCAGACGCTAACACTAACTGCAGGTAATTATAATTAAACATCATTGATTGACCTACATTTATTGAAAATTAAAGAAACACTTCCCCATGCTAATCACTGTGCTAGGTTTATTTTCTTAGAGCCACATTCATACAGTACATGCTGTTCAGATTTCTATTTGTGCAATTTGCTATGTTCTGACTTAAGAAGCTCTTATAGTATTCTGTTAGGAATACAGACGTCTGGAATCTATCCCAAAGAGACATTGTAAGGGATCTATAAAAGGATGCAGCTGCTTTACACATAAAGTGACCTTTCATAGTAATGGTGACTGAGTATTTGATGATACAAGTGACCAGTAAAATAGCCGAGCAGATCTTTCCATTCCTCCTTTATATCTGCACCTACACATCACATACCGGCAGTTGGGAATGAGGACACGTCATGGTTGGGGGTCAGTTTTTGTCAACCTGAAGTCATGTACAGAAAATACAGCTGGGATTTTGCTGGTTTGTAGCCAGCAATAAAACAGTGCCACCTAATGGCAAAAATACTAAGAGTAATAAAACATGAAATATCTTGTATAAATCATTTGTCTTAGATCTTATATACTTTACCTGCAGTGTCTTGGTTAAATAGTATAGAATAAGGATTATCAGGTATTTTATTACAACAAGAACAAGTATTTTTTTCGTTTAGTGAGATTTTCTGGTATGGATAAAGAAATAAATAATAAAGCTTCTCCTATAAACACAAACAGCACACGGACTGTACACTGACGCCATCCGTGTGCTGTACGTGCTTTTCACGAACCCATAGAATTGTATTGGCCCTTGTCATCTGTGCTGCAGGAAAAAACACAGATATGTGAGCAGTCCCGTAGGTTATATATTGCGTACATGTGGGAGCTGTGAAAACAACGGATACGACACGTACTGGAAACATGTGAAGAAGGTCTAAGTGATCAGACGATTAAAAGTTCAAGTCCCCTAAGGGAACTAAAAAAATAAAAAAATACTTTCTAAAAATATATAAAAAAAAAATATATCAAATTTTAAAAATTCAAATCACTCCCCTTCCCCCCCATTAAAAATAAAGAAATATAAAAATATTTAGTATTTCAATATAGGTAAAAGTCTCATCTATCAAAATATAAAACAAATTAACCCGTATGATAAATGCCATGAAGAGAAAACAACTTAAAATGCCAGAATTGTGGTTTTACGGTCATCACTCCTCACTAAAAAAATGCAATAAAAAGCAATCAAAATGTAATTTATATCCCAAATCAGTATTAATAAAAACGATAAGTAACAATACAAAAAACATGCACATTTAGAATTGCTGTAATAATTCTGTCCTGGTGAATCAAGCTGCCAGGTCATTTTACATCCCGGTGGCAGTGAAAAAACAGAAGCAAAAAGTAATTGCAGTCATTTTTACAATTTCACAGCATCTTACATTTTTTTACCTGTTTTTCAATACATAATGTAGTAAAATGAATGATGTAATTCAAAACTACAAAATGTCCTGGATAAAACAAGCTCTCATAAGGCTATGCTAACAGAAAAATAAAAAACTCATGGCTCTTGGAAAAAGGTGAGAAAAAAATGAAAGTGCAAAAATGAAAAATTGCCCTCTCTTTGAGGGATTAAAGGGAACCTGTCTTTAAAAAACAAACAAACAGTATTAACCTTCAACCATAGTGCTAATCTGCAGGTAGATGCCGTTTCAAAGATATGCAGTTGTCTAACTGGATGGTCGGCTGCAGGGAGAATTATAGTTTTATTCTCCCTGCAGCCGCTCACTTGCAGTCATTGGGTGGCACTAGGGCAGTTCCGACCACACAAAGTTGTAATCTCCAGATAAATAATGTTTTAATCATGTTTAGCTGTCTAACTGGAAGAGTGGCTACAAGGAGGATATGTAGTTATATTCTCCCTCACCAGGGAGACATTGGGGTCTGTATCGCTGTAATCACTCGCCCCTTCTCCTTGACTGACAGTTTGCTCTGCAGCGTGTGCAGAGCAGGATGTCAATCAATGTGTCGGGGAGTGATTTTAGCAAGCTCACTGTGTGCTGAGCGGCAACTGATAACTTCCCATTAGTGCCGTCCAATGACTGGAATGACAGGAAGAATAAAATTTCATTTTCTACCTGTAGCCGCTCTTCCAGTTATACAGCTGAAAAGTCTTACAATGGCATTTATCTGCAGAGTATCACTATGTCTGTATGTAAATATATATATTTTTCCCTGACAGGTCAGCTTTAAATGAGCAGACGATGGTATTTTAGGTAGTGGAAACATTTTTCAGCATTCTAGATGCAATAAGTAAAGGACCTGGAACCAGAGAAAACGTCTCAGGACATTCTGGTTGTAACTAAAACATATACCTGGGTCATGTTCTACCCAGTTTATTAGAGACCTAGGCAGATGCAATGGTAAGTTTGCAGAATTTAGGGTCCCATCCAAGTGAGGTCACCTTGTCGGTGGGTGGGATTACATAATTCTGATCAAAATGTAAACTAAGAAATAAAGGCAGCTGTACATCTTACCAGTGGCATGATGCCCCCTAATGGTTCTAGGTAAGGGTAGTATGTGCTCTAGTAGTTATAGGTAAAAGTGGTATAGCCTCTGATTATCCTGGGAAAACGTATATGCCTTTGTGGTTCCATGTGAAAGAATTATGCCCTGTCGTGAAACTTGATAAAGGCAGTAGGTTACGCTTCTAGGAGGAGCAAGTGGTTCGTGGACCCACAGTGCCACAGACCGGACTTACCCTGGAGGAGCGTGACTAAGCAGCTACCTTGGTGTTCTCTGAAGCCTCTAATGGTGAGGTCAGGCTTGTGTGGCAAGTAGCAGCCAGGTGCTACTGCAGGGCGGCGTCCGGCAGTAGCTGCTGACCCCAACGGGCAGAGACGTTAACTCAGACCCTCAGCAGGGCAGGACAGCCACTTGGGACAAGTTCAGACAGGACAGCCACTGGGACAGGTTCAGACTGAGCAGACAGGACGACCACTGGGACAGGGTCAGACAGTGTAGATAGGACGGCCACTGGGACAGGTTCAGACTGTGCAGTCAGGACGGCCACTGGGACAGGTTCAGACTGTGCAGACAGGACGGCCACTGAGACAGGTTCAGACTGAGCAGACAGGATGGCGGCTGGGACAAGTTAAGACTGTGCAGACAGGACGGCCACTGGGACAGGTTCAGACTCACTGGTCTAGGGTAACAGTTCTGGTACCACCTATGTGACCATGGGGTACAGATAACGTGGACGCGGTTACAGGTTCAGGGTTCAGGCCTGGGCACTGAGCCCCCAGGGTAGCAGACAGGTACCGCTGATGCGGTTTCAGGATACAGACACCATCAAGGCGGACACAGGAACATGGACAAAGTATACTGGACTAACAGGAAACATGATACAGGAATTACTTTCACAGACTAGGGATGGTGGACCTGGCAACATACAGTTGATTACCAAACCACATAACATAACTATAGTGGTTGCCCAGGCACCTTCCTATTGGGGAGAATGCCTTTTACAGAAGATGTCTCCCAGCTATTGGCAGGGATACACCTTGCAGGTGAAAGACTTTAACTAATTGCCTCCCAGCTGTTAGCTGGGGGCATTTACCAAATGCACGCACTGCCCCTTTAAGAGCAGGGGAGTGCGCGTGCGCACTAGGCGCACCTCTGGCACACAGTGCAGCGTGCACAGCAGAGAGGAGGAAGCATGACGGGGAGCACATTGAGGACGGGGACAGTGAGTAAGCCGGCGCCCCTGCATGAAGAGGAAAGGGAACACCATGCAGGGGTGCAGGCAGCAGAGCTACACAGTATACCCTTCTAGGGAGGGTAATACACACATGACAGTTTCTATATAGTATGCCCTCTCTCTATTGTTTTAGTAGAGCATGAAGATTAAAGAGAATCTCCTAGTGGCAATCCAAACATATGCCCAGACAGGGGTCAGAAGTCCACTGATGGCCCTAGGTAAAGGAGGTACTCTACGGTTCTCAGCAAAATAGTAAAGTGTTATTTAAGCAAAAAGAATATGTGTTATCAAAATATATAGTTTAAACCCAGTTCACTAATATTAAATAATGAATATTATAAAGAGCATGATCAATCACTTTATTTCAGTCTTTGGATGAAATAATTGACACCTCTTAGACCCGCACCTTGTCACCACGCAGAAGAAAGGTGACATGCCTGATGAGACACAAGAGGCATACAAAAGATACACAAACAGGCAATAGTATTAAAGTATGTCAGGAATGCCTCTGTAAGATTTTATAACTCAAGGTACTTAGTCTTTCAGATTAAAAACAAGACTCTGGGGGCGGAAGGAGACTGGCAATGTGAATGCGTGTGGGATTTTGGTGAATTAGAAAGATTTATGTAGTAATTAAAGCATTGCGGTCTGTATGGAAGGAAAAGGAACATGACCCCCAGCTGGCAGGTGTACAAAGTTAAAAAACAAGAACAAATACGTAATCCCTAATACATGAAGTAATCCCTAAAACTACAAGTAGAGCAAATTAGCCCACCTTTATACTTAAATGTAGGTTTAGTCTTCATTTTAAATAAACTGCATCAATCACAGTTCCTCAATGTACAGTACAGACCAAAAGTTTGGACACACCTTCTCATTTAAAGATTTTTCTGTATTTTCATGACTATGAAAATTGTACATTCACACTGAAGGCATCAAAACTATGAATTAACACATGTGGAATTATATACTTAGCAAAAAAGTGTGAAACAACTGAAAATATGTCTTATATTCTAGGTTTTTCAAAGTAGCCACCTTTTGCTTTGATGACTGCTTTGCACACTCTTGGCATTCTCTTGATGAGCTTCAAGAGGTAGTCACCGGAAATGGTTTTCACTTCACAGGTGTGCCCTGTCAGGTTTAATAAGTGGGATTTCTTGCCTTATAAATGGGGTTGGGACCATCAGTTGTGTTGTACAGAAGTCTGGTGAATACACAGCTGATAGTCCTACTGAATAGACTGTTAGAATTTGTATTATGGCAAGAAAAAAGCAGCTAAGTAAAGAAAAATGAGTGGCCATCATTACTTTAAGAAATGAAGGTCAGTCAGTGCGAAAAATTGGGAAAACTTTGAAGGTGTCCCCAAGTGCAGTTGCAAAAACCATCAAGCGCTACAAAGAAACTGGCTCACATGAGAACCGCCCCAGGAAAGGAAGACCAAGAGTCACCTCTGCTTCTGAGGATAAGTTTATCCGAGTCACCAGCCTCAGAAATCGCAGGTTAACAGCAGCTCAGATTAGAGACCAGGTCAATGCCACACAGAGTTCGAGCAGCAGACACATCTCTTCAACAACTGTTAAGAGGAGACTTTGTGCAGCAGGCCTTCATGGTAAAATAGCTGCTAGGAAACCACTGCTAAGGACAGGCAACAAGCAGAAGAGACTTGTTTGGGCTAAATAACACAAGGAATGGACATTAGACCAGTGGAAATCTGTGCTTTGGTCTGATGAGTCCAAATTTGAGAACTTTGGTTCCAACCACCGTGTCTTTGTGCGATGCAGAAAAGGTGAACGGATGGACTCTACATGCCTGGTTCCCACCGTGAAGCATGGAGGAGGAGGTGTGATGGTGTGGAGTTGCTTTGCTGGTGACACTGTTGGGGATTTATTCAAAATTGAAGGCATACTGAACCAGCATGGCTACCACAGCATCTTGCAGAGGCATGCTATTCCATCCGGTTTGCATTTAGTTGGACCATCATTTATTTTTCAGCAGGACAATGACCCCAAACACACCTCCAGGCTGTGTAAGGGCTATTTGACCAAGAAGGAGAGTGATGGGGTGCTACGCCAGATGACCTGGCCTCCACAGTCACCAGACCTGAACCCAATCGAGATGGTTTGGGGTGAGCTGGACCGCAGAGTGAAGACAAAAGGGCCAACAAGTGCTAAGCATCTCTGGGAACTCCTTCAAGATTGTTGGAAGACCATTTCCGGTGACTACCTCTTGAAGCTCATCAAGAGAATGCCAAGAGTGTGCAAAGCAGTCATCAAAGCAAAAGGTGGCTACTTTGAAGAACCTAGAATATAAGACATATTTTCAGTTGTTTCACACTTTTTTGTTAAGTATATAATTCCACATGTGTTAATTCATAGTTTTGATGCCTTCAGTGTGAATGTACAATTTTCATAGTCATGAAAATACAGAAAAATCTTTAAATGAGGTGTGTCCAAACTTTTGGTCTGTACTGTGTATGTTCTATAAAATAACAGGCATTAAGCAATTGTAATTCAAGTAGTTCCCCAATATGTTATTTAAGTATCACAAAAAGCGTCCATAGCATTAAAGCTGGTGGTTTTCTGTGTTACCTTGCAGGTCATTTTTACATATAAAATACATTAACTATAGGTTCTGATGTGCAGACAGGACAACTAATAAAGGTGTAACTGTGGCAAATGAAGGCCAGAGGCCATATTATACAGCACCTGCTAGTGCACCAGCTAAATACAATCTGCTAGATCTCGAAACATCAGAACCTGCTTTAGGATTTATTCTATACAACGTGATGCAAAACCTGTCGGCACACTGCGGATCACAAGTGGCAGATTATGATTTAATGCAGATAGAGCCGGGCACAGGACTGTGCCATGATGTGCTACAGGTAGCGCCCCCTGCTCTGTACTGTGCCGATGGACAATAAATTAGCCAGTTCTTGTTCCCTGGAGATAATGCTTCTGGGAAAACACACACACATATATATATATATATATACAGTTAGGTCCATAAATATTTGGACAGAGACAACATTTTTCTAATTTTGGTTCTAGACATTACCACAATGAATTTTAAACAAAACAGACAGCAACTGAAAACCACCGCAGTGAAGGCCTGGCAGAGCATCAAAAAGGAGGAAACACAGCGTCTGGTGATGTCCATGAGTTCAAGACTTCAGGCAGTCATTGCCAACAAAGGGTTTTCAACCAAGTACTAGAAATGAACATTTTATTTACAATTATTTAATCTGTCCAATTAATTTTGGTCCCTTTAAAAACAGGATGGCACATGTTAAGGAGCTGAAACTTATAAACCCTTCATCCAATTTTAATGTGGATACCCTCAAATGAAAGCTGAAAGTCTGAACTTCAACTGCATCTGAATTGTTTTGTTTAAAATTCATTGTGGTAATGTCTAGAACCAAAATTAGAAAAATGTTGTCTCTGTCCAAATATATATGGACCTAACTGTATACATATATATATATATATACTGTGCATATATATATATATATATATATATATATATATATATATATATACATACATATGTATATATATATATATATATATATAAATATATATATAGATCCATTTATTTATATGATTATATTCTAGACCAACGGTTTAAGATTCTAATACAATAGATGAATAATATTTATCTTACAATAATCAACATCTTTAAATAAATAATCAGCACCATTCAATGGAAGGTATTACTCGCCGGGGCTTCCTCTTTGTTAGCCAGGGCAGTGTTAGTTCTGGAGTACTTGCCATGATCAGGGTCACCCAATGACTTTAACAGATGTCGTGTAATGATGGATGCGCTGGTAAAATATCTCTTTGGTGATCTACCCACTATTGTGTGAAGTGCCACTAGATAGGGATTTGCCATTGCTGGATAATAACTATACACAGATTATATAACTACTGAGTGACATAATGTAAAGATGGACTTTAAAGGGGTTGTTCAGTCAAAACAAGTGATCACCTATTCGTAAGATAAGCGATAGCTTGTTGATAAGTGGGGGTCCAACGGCTGAATGAAGCGTCAGTGAGTATGCTTGACCACTGCTCCATTCATTCATTTATTATAGGGCTGCTGAGCGCTGCGTTCAGATGTTTCCGCAAGGAAGCCTCATAGAAAATGAATGAAGTAGCAGTCAGGAATTCCCCGATCTGCTGATGTGGGACATCGATCAACAATTAACACCTATCTGAAGGATCGTTGATGATATATTTTGACTGAATCCCTTTAAATTCTCATGCATGAGACTGTGGTAGTTTCCAATAATAGTCAGATTAGTATTTGTACCAAAGAATCTCATGTGTTCTTGATTTGCACAGGTAAAACAGTTCTAACTAGTAATGGAGGGACTGTATTTTGGGTGGAGTTATAGTTTTATACATGTTACAAGTAATATCCGACCAATCTCCGACTACTCTCACATCACGGCACTGACCATAACAGCTCACAGAGATGCTATCAGCGTGTGGGAGTCACAAAGCAGCAACTACTAGCCAGGATCAGCTTTATATAGTGCATATGGGGCTATAATTACAAGGGACAATGACTTAGTATAATATCATACTGGAGACAGAGTTACAGCTTCCACACTGTGCAGATAGGTAGCGCTGTTACTGAGATTGCTGAATACACAAGTAAATTGTTTTAACTCTTTCTATTTCAGAGTTCATCGTTTAGAGCAGAGATGTCAAACTCAAATACACAGAGGGCCAAAATGAAAAACTTGGACAAAGTCGCGAGCCAACCTTGATATTAGAAAAAAAAATATCACAACTTTGTATCCCTTTCAGAGTAATTTTCCTCCTATTGAAGCCCCTAGATTGCCCTTTACTTGTCCTCAAAGTATGAAGCCAACAAAAGTCAAACACAGTCTGATTCCCCCACAGTGAAATCCTCCACAAGTATGGTATGATGACTCCACTGTACCCCCCCTCAACTCTCCTGGCAAATTTTGGTGACCCCCAACACAGTATAATACCCCAACAATGATGCCCATAAAGCCCTCCATACAGTTTAATGGGCAACACAAAGTTCTCCTTACAGTATAATGGGCCCCACAAAGTCCTCCACACAGTATTATGGGCCACACAAAGTCCTCCATACAGTATTATTGGCACCACATAGTCCTCCATACAGTATAATGGGTCCCACACAGTCCTCCATTCAGTATAATGGGCCCCACAAAGTCCTTCATACAGTATAATGGACCCCACACAGTCCTCCATACAGTATTATGGACACCACATAGTCCTCCATACAGAATAATGGCCCCACATAATCCTCCATACAGCATAATGGGCCCCACATAGTCCTTCATACAGTATAATGGGCCCCACATAGTCCTCCATACAGTATGATGGACACGACATAGTCCTCCATACAGAATAATGGCCCCACATAGTCCTCCATACAGAATAATGGGCCCCACATAGTCCTCCATACAGAATAATGGGCCCACCATAGTCCTCCATACAGAATAATGTGCTCCACATAGTGCTCCATATAGAATAGTGGCCCCACATAGTCCTCCATACAGAATAATGGGCCCCACATAGTCCTCCACATAGAATAATGGGCCCCACATAGTGGTCCATACAGAATAATGGGCCCCACATAGTCCTCCATACAGTGTAATGGGCTCCACATAGTCCTCCATTCAGAATAATGGGCCCCATATAGTGCTCCATACAGTATAATGGCCCCACATAGTCCTCCATACAGAATAATGGGCCCCATATAGTGCTCCATACAGTATAATGGCCCCACATAGTCCTCCATACATAATAATGGGCCCCACATAGTCCTCCATACAGAATAATGGGCCCCACATAGTCCTTCATAAAGTATAATGGGCCCCACATAGTCCTCCATACAGAACAATAGGCCCCACATAGTCCTTCATACAGAATAATGGGACCCACATAGTCCTCCATACTGTATAAGGGGCACAACATAGTCCTCCATACAGAATAATTAGCCGCACATAGTCCTCCATAAAGAATAATGGCCCTACATGGTGCTCCATACTGTATAATGGGCCCCACATAGTCCTCAATACAGAATAATGGGCCCCACATAGTGCTCCATACAGAATAATGGCCCCACATAATCCTCCATACAGGATAATGGACCCCACATAGTGCTCCATACAGAATAATGGGCTCCACATAGTCCTCCATGTGGTATAATGGCCCCACATAGTCCTCCATACAGTACAGTGGGCCCCACAAAGTCCTCCATACAGAATAATGGCCCTACATAGTCCTTCATACAGAATAATGGGCCCCACATAGTCCTTCATACAGAATAATGGCCCCACATAGTCCTCCATACAGTATAATGGGCCCCACATAGTCCTCCATACAGTGTAATGGCCCCACATAGTCCTCCATACAGAATAATGGGCCCACATAGTCCTCCATACAGAATAATGGCCCCATATAGTCCTCCATACAGTATAATGGCTCCACATAGTCCTCCATACAGTATAATGGGCTCCACATAGTCCTTCATACAGAATAATGGGCCCCACATAGTCCTCCATACAGTATAATGGGCTCCACATAGTCCTTCATACAGTATAATGGGCCCACATAGTGCTCCATACAGTATTATGGGCACCACATAGTCCTCCATACAGTATTATGGGCACCACATAGTGCTCCATACAGTATAATGGCCCCACACAATCCTCCATACAGAATAATGGCCCCACATAGTCCTCCATACAGTATAATGGGCTCCACATAGTCCTCCATACAGAATACTGGCCCCACATAGTCCTCCATACAGTATAAGGGGCTCCACATAGTCCTCCATACAGATTAATGGCCCCACATAGTCCTCTATACAGAATAATGGGCCCACATAGTCCTCCATACCGTATAATGGCCCCACATAGTCCTCCATACAGAATAATGGCCCTACATAGTGCTTCATACAGAATAATGGGCCCCACATAGTCCTTCATACAGAATAATGGCCCTACATAGTCCTCCATATAGTATAATGGGCCCCACATAGTCCTCCATACTGTGTAATGACCCCACATAGTCCTCCATACAGTATAATGGGCTCCACATAGTGCTCCATACAGTTTTATGGGCACCACATAGTCCACCATACAGTATTATGTGCACCACATAGTGCTCCATACAGTGCAATAGCCCCACACAGTCCTCCATACAGAATAATGGGCCCCACATAGTGCTCCATATAGTATAATGGCACCACATAGTCCTCCATACAGAATAATGGCCCCACATAGTCCTCCATACAGAATAATGGCCCTACATAGTCCTCCATACAGTATAATGGCCCCATATAGTCCTCCATACAGTATAATGGGCTCAACATAGTCCTTCATACAGAATAATGGGCCCCACATAGTCCTCCATACAGTATAATGGGCTCCACATAGTCCTTCATACAGAATAATAGGCCCACATAGTGCTCCATATAGTATTATGGGCACCACATAGTCCTCCATACAGTATTATGGGCACCACATAGTGTTCCATACGGTATTATGGCTCCACACAATCCTCCATACAGAATAATGGGCCCCACATAGTGCTCCATACAGTATAATGTCCTCACATAGTCCTCTATACAGAATAATGGGCCCACATAGTCCTCCATACAGTATAATGGGCCCCTCATAGTCCTCCATACAGTATAAGGGCCCCACATAGTCCTCCATACAGAGTAATGGCCCCACCTAGTCCTCCATACAGAATAATGGCCCTTCATATTCCTCCTTACAGTATAATGGCCCCACATAGTCCTCCATACAGTATAATGGGCTCCACATAGTCCTTCATACAGAATAATGGGCCCTACATAGTCCTCCTTACAGTATAATGGCCCCACATAGTCCTCCATACAGAATAATGGTCCCACATAGTCCTCAATACAGTATAATGGCCCCATATATTCCTCCATACAGAATAATGGCCTCACATAGTGCTCCATACAGAATAATGAACCCCACATAGTGCTCCATACAGAATAATAGTCCCACATAGTCCTCCATACAGAATAATAGTCCCACATAGTCCTCCATACAGAATAATGGGCCCCACATAGTCCTTCATACAGAATAATGGGCCCCACATAGTCCTTCATACAGCATAATGGCCCTACATAGTCCTCCATATGTCATCGCGGGCCAAATAATATCACCCTGAGGGCCACATTTGTGTGGTTTAGGGGGAATCCGGAAAGATATAGACAAATACATAATAAGTGATCCTTTCCTAGAACAGATAATAGCAGTAATGTATCTAAAATTACTTATGATTCATTTTTAGTGCAATTTACATTAACAGATATCTCACTTCAAAGTACATTATTCCACGGATCAAAAGTTATCCATAGGCCAGGGATAACTTACTGATTGTTGGGGTCTGATTGCTGTGATCCCCCACAATCTGAAGAACCAGATCCTGGGATACAGGCTCTGCAGAGTCCAGATGGGGAGGAAGGGCGATCGCTCAACCTCTGCACTATTCATTGTCTATGGGAGTGCTGGAGAGGGCTGAGTACAGAACTTGGCTACTAACGCTTTAAATGCAAAATAGAATATAAGAAAAGATAACAATTCAAGCGTTTTTCTTTAATTATCCAGAGCTCTATCTCACCTTGTGTATATTTGGCTTAATGCAGCGCACAAAGAAAGGATTAGATGTGCTCAGTTTTGCCATCAAGGAATGCAGGGAATCCTAAAATAAAGAATAGCTTTATAATTATTCCCAGAGGAAACATTACTGCTTCACCACATCTTCAGCTTTGGCACTCAAGCCTATAGGGGTTTACACTTCCTAGCAGTGCCCCCTGGTGGTAGAATGAGTTCTATACAGACCTTAAACTGCAGGCTGACAGTAGGTTTCCGGTGCTTACTTCCAGACTTTAGAGTGTCCTGGTTATTTCGGCTTGAAACATGTTCAAACAGGTCATATATAAAGTCAAGTCTAGGTAAAAAAAAAAGCAAGAAGACAATAGATTCACAGCACTAAGAACTCATAATTAATGCACAAATGAATAGACTTAATTTTTATAATGCAAGAAATCCGACTATTACTATTGCTGAGATAATTTAGCGCTAAAAGTCATGTTTCCTAATACAGTAGATGTCTGTTAGTTTTTCACCTGATTATCCAGAAGCGCCAAAGTATCCTATACTGTATTATAACTCTATAACTGCATTAACAAAATGTAATATAATTGTATGGCATTTTAGGTTCCTGCTAGTGAGTATTAAGGGCAGGACTAACGGTGAGGGACACACAAGTGTCAGCCGTGCATGAGTGCTTTGGAGCCCTTGGGAATCTTCAGACCCACTTTGGACCTCGGACCTATTAGGAGAAATGGACCATCAAAAAGGAGATAAGGTACTTCCCTTGGTTTGGAATTTGTGAGTATCCAGTGCTTAGTTGGTCCTAGGGGTGCTGGATTATTTTCTTTTTGCTTACATTCCTGACATGTCTCCTCTCATCTCAGAAGCTGAGGTAGCCATGAGGGAGATATCTGCCTACGTATGTCCATAGATACCTACAGTCATGAGAAAAACTAAGTACAACCGCTTTGAATTTCATAGTTTTTACAAAGCAGGACATAATAATAAAAACAACTAACTAGGCCAAAATTCTGAAGCAGTGAGTAAAAAAATATGTGCACCCTTATTCTTTCCATGGGGATTAAGTAGCAGCCAGGTGCTGATAATCAAATTTCTTTTATTAACTGTTCACCAGCAAGTGTGACCTAATCTATAAAAGCTGAAGTTATGACAGTTTGCTGGTCTAAAGTGTTCAAGCGTCTGTTAAGACAATGCCAAGAAGGAAAGACATTAACAATGCAAGAAGCAATTATTGCTGCCCATCAATCTGGGAAGGGTTATATACAATGCCATATCCAAACAATTAGGAGTCCACTGTAATACAGTGAGAAAAACTATTTACAAGTGGAAAATATTCAAGACAGTCCACAATCTTCTAAGGAGTTTATGCTCCAGAAAATGCACCCTAAGGACAGGACATGCTCAGAGAAATTGCAAAATACCCATGAGCTACAGCTGAGAATCTAAAGGCCTCAGAATGTTAAATTATCACGTTTATGACAGTACAAATTGAAAAAGACTGAATAATTTTGGCTTGTTTTGAAGGTTTTGCCAGGCTAAAACCTTTTATTTCTAAAAAGAACATGACCGCATCACTAGAGTTTGCAAAGTTGCATCTGAAGAAACCACAAGACACATGGAACAATGTTCTTTGGACAAATACCAAAGTGAAGATGTTTGGCCATAATGCCCTGCGCTACATTTGATAAAAACCATATCAGCACATACACCTGATACC
Organism: Phyllobates terribilis; assembly: GCF_046119375.1. Lineage (NCBI taxonomy): Eukaryota > Metazoa > Chordata > Amphibia > Anura > Dendrobatidae > Phyllobates > Phyllobates terribilis. Next base: position 420,581,393 of record NW_027362764.1, on the reverse strand, counting down.
AACTGTGAAGCACAATGCTGGGGGAAGGGTAATGATTTGGGCTTGTTTTGAAGCCTAAAGACACCTGAGCACCTTCCAGACATTGAGTTGTCTATGAACTCCTCTGCACACCAATCTATTCTAGAGTCAAATGTAAGGCCATATATCCAAAAGCTGAAGCTTGACCAAAACTGGGTCATGCAACAGGACAACTGCAAATATATATATAAGAATATATGGAAATATATAAGAAAAATCAAGGAGTTGCATTGAACCTATCAAAGTCCAGACCTCAATCCAATTGAAATGCTGTACCGAGACTTTAAGAGACTTGTGCATAAATGTATGCTCAAAACTTCATTGAACTTAAGTAACGGATACGTGAAATCAATGAATTTGAGAGGGTGTACTTAGTTTTTCTCATGATTATATATATGTATCAGCATGGATCATTCCAATAATACGGGTACAGGGTATATAAGAAGAACAATGCCCCTTACCTGCTTTCACGTAAAAGGTTGAGAAGGTCATCTCTAAAAGTGTCCCGGTTCTTTTCCAAAGTTCCTCTGACATCATACAAGACCTTTTAATTGGAACAGACGACGTCATTGTACAACTAGATAACCTTAGTAAAATATGATTTGAAACTAGAAATCCCATAGATATTGTCCTCTTATGGTGTCAGACCCTTGTACTCTATCATTACAGTCACTTATATATGGCAAAGAAATGACAGTTACCTCTCCAGCATAGTGCTTTATTCCAAAGTTGTGGACGGCAACTCTTGGCTTCACATAAAAGGAATTATTCTATAGAAAATAAACATACACAACAAATAAATGCTAAAGAAACAGAAAAAGTAAAAAAAAACCCGTATGTAACAGTTGATTATAGGAAAACATAATTATACAATAAGAGCTAATGAACACTTTAGACACAGGATGCATATGGGGTGTATGGGAATAGCTCAGCAGCTGAGAACGCTCTGTACCTGGCTGAAGATGGCTGTACATACACAGCATCTGCCTCTATCAGCAGCAACCAGAGCGATCTCTGATTGCTGCTGATTAACCATTTAAATGATTTAAATGACAGTGTCTATTGCAAGGAGCCGATGGGTTACCATAGCAGCTGGGGCCCTACTAAAGGTCCCCATGGCTGCCGTTTAAGTCCACCTTTGAACTCCAGTTTCAGACTGTGTTTCATAGGAGAATGTCAGTTACACTATATACTACAATACAGTAATACTGAAGTAAATAGTATGAGCTAACGATCGCAAGTTCAAATCCCCTAAGAGAACTACAAAACAGTAAAAATGAAAAAACTAAACTTGTAAAAATATTCTAAAAAATATAATAGTTTAAATCAATCAAAAAAAATAAAACTAAAAAATGTAAAAAAAAAAAGTTTAAAAACTTCCATAAAAGTCCGATCTATCACAGCATAAAGTTATTTGAAGCGTAAGATAAGCGTAGAAAAGAGAAAAAAAATGAAACGGCATAAATGCTGTTTTTTGGTCGCTGCACTGCCCCCAAAAATGCAATAAAAATGTAAAAACGATCAAAATGTCATATGTACCCCAAAATGATATCAATAAAACTACAACCTGTTGCGCAAAAAGCATGCTCACCTGTATGCCCATATATGCCTTTGGGGGAGTTCATCTTAGTGGCAGATTCTCATGAATGGGTCAAAATTGAATTTTGGGGTAGCTTCCTGTAGGTGGTACTAGGGAAGAGTTAAAGGGAATCTGTCACCAGGTTTTTGCTCCCCCATCTGAGAGCAGCAGGATGTAGGGGCAGAGACACTGATGTGTCACTTACTGGGCTGCCTGCTCTCAATTTGCTAAAATCACTGTTTTCTCTGCTGCAGATCTAGCAGTTCTCTAAATGTTGAGCTCTGTATAACCCGACCACACCACTGTTAACTCTCTGCCCATGTACAATGTATACAGAAAGCTGCCAGTCAATATTATATACATTCTATATAGAGCTCATGAATATGAAGGACTACGTGGCAAGAGGTTTACAAGTCCTCTAGTGCTCTTATCCTGCTGATAAAACTGTGATTTTATCAAAATTACAGCAAGCAGCCCAGTAAGTGACACATTGCTGGAATCAGGGTTTCTGTCCCTACACCATGCCCCTCTCAGATTACACAGCAAAAACCTAATGACAGATTCCCTTTAACCTGCTACATGTCAGAATGAATTAAGATGGGCCATTACTGTGGTCCTCCGTCCTCACCCCCATCACCGATACCGTTAGGGGTCCAAACAGCATTATTTGACAAATATCATATCTTCTCTTGATCTCTATGGTTTATCCTTTCTTGTTAACACATGGTCTCCATGTCCTAATATTGCCCTATACAAATTACAAATATAGTAATCTTCTAAAGAACCAACGCAGAATATTGAAAGTGACACGTACGGCATGCTGGGTGTGGAGCTTCTCCAGTAAGGTGCTATCCGTGGCTTTTGGGAAGTAGCTTTCTTCATTGATTAGCGCTAATAATCCCAGTTTCTGGTAAAGCAAAATATATGCAAACAAGTCAGTGATTTTGGCAATTCATGACATCATTAATAATCAGTGATGTCATGAGCTGATCAGAGTCATCTGAATCTCACAGACTTACCTTCTCTATCAGGTCTAGGCACTCCCCGTTGTCCGTCCAGTTAATGTCTTCCCATACCAGTCCTTCTCTACAGGGAAGGTACAAATAAGATGTTATACATTTGTGTTGCACGTTTGCTGCCTTCTATGGCTGACAGAGCTTTGCCTCTCACCTGCTGTATTCTAGCTGCTCCAAGGAAAAGATGTGCTTATTGAAGTATTCCTGCAGCTTCTCGTTGGCGTAGTTTATACTGAACTGTTCAAAGCGATTCACCTGAAACAATGCCAGATAAAATAGATGCAACCCATAGAAATAAGTCATTCATTCACTTGTTTTAAGAGTAGACTTGCGTTTGAACACTGTAAACTTTACGTATAGCTATGCTACGGGCAAGCATGCTGGCTGAACTATGATTGCAGCTCTTGATTGTGATACAGGCTTTAAATTGTGATCAGTAAAAGAAAAGTATTGCAATGTTTTTAAACAGTACTCAGTATAGTTATAATTGTAAAATGCTGTCTATGGATGAGCATATGCTTTAACTCTTTCACTGCCAAGGAAGCAATCTGTTGGTATCATGATAAAACAAAATTCAAGGCTCATTATTCTAGATTGTAAATTCGTCTGAACTTTGGTAGCCGAATGAAGCTTTTTACTTTCTGGTTCTGTATTGCCTATAAAGACCACAGGACAGGGGTGGGGGGAAGAGAACTTCTCTTTATGTTATCATCCCCTTACCAATCAGGAAGTATATGGGTAAGATGGATGAGAACCAGCAGCAAAATGAAGGGCCATATGCAGAATGAAGGGACATATGCAGAATGAAGAGACATATGCAGAATGAAGGGCCATATGCAGAATGAGGGGACATATGCAGAATGAAGAGACATATGCAGAATGAAGGGCCATATGCAGAATGAAGGGACATATGCAGAATGAAGGGACATATGCAGAATGAAGGGCCATATGCAGAATGAGGGGACATATGCAGAATGAAGAGACATATGCAGAATGAAGGGCCATATGCAGAATGAAGGGCCATATGCAGAATGAAGGGACATATGCAGAATGAAGGGACATATGCAGAATGAAGGGATGTATGCAAAATGAAGGGACATATGCAGAATGAAGGGACATATGCAGAATGAAGGGACGTATGCAGAATGAAGGGCCATATGCAGAATGAAGAGACATATGCAGAATGAAGGGATATATGCAGAATGAAGAGACATATGCAGAATGAAGAGACATATGCAGAATGAAGGGACATATGCAGAATGAAGTGACATATGCAGAATGAAGGGACGTATGCAGAATGAAGGGACATATGCAGAATGAAGGGACATATGCAGAATGAAGGGACATATGCAGAATGAAGAGACATATGCAGAATGAAGTGACATATGCAGAATGAAGGGCCATATGCAGAATGAAGAGACATATGCAGAATGAAGGGACATATGCAGAATGAAGAGACATATGCAGAATGAAGGGACATATGCAGAATGAAGTGACATATGCAGAATGAAGGGACGTATGCAGAATGAAGGGACATATGCAGAATGAAGGGACATATGCAGAATGAAGAGACATATGCAGAATGAAGTGACATATGCAGAATGAAGGGCCATATGCAGAATGAAGAGACATATGCAGAATGAAGGGACGTATGCAGAATGAAGGGACGTATGCAGAATGAAGGCATGTATGCAGAATGAAGAGACATGCAGAATGAAGGGACATATGCAGAATGAAGAGACATATGCAGAATTAAGGGACATATGCAGAATGAAGAGAAATATGCAGAATGAAGGGACATATGCAGAATGAAGGCACGTATGCAGAATGAGGGGACATATGCAGAATGAAGGGACATATGCAGAATAAGGGACATATGCAGAATGAGGGAACATATGCAGAATAAGGGACATATGCAGAATGAGGGGACATATGCAGAATAAGGGACATATACAGAATAAGGGACATATGCAGAATGAGGGGACATATGCAGAATAAGGGACATATGCAGAATGAGGGGACATATGCAGAATAAGGGACATATGCAGAAGGAGGGGACATATGCAGAATGAAGAGACATATGCAGAATTAAGGGACATATGCAGAATGAAGAGAAATATGCAGAATGAAGGGACATATGCAGAATGAAGGCACGTATGCAGAATGAGGGGACATATGCAGAATGAAGGGACATATGCAGAATAAGGGACATATGCAGAATGAGGGGACATATGCAGAATAAGGGACATATGCAGAATGAGGGGACATATGCAGAATAAGGGACATATGCAGAATGAGGGACATATGCAGAATGAAGGGACATATGCAGAATGAGGGGACATATGCAGAATGAGGGGACATATGCAGAATGAGGGGACATATGCAGAATGAGGGGACATATGCAGAATAAGGGACATATGCAGAATGAGGGGACATATGCAGAATAAGGGACATATGCAGAATGAGGGGACATATGCAGAATAAGGGACATATGCAGAATGAGGGGACATATGCAGAATGAAGGGACATATGCTGAATATAGGGACATATGCAGAATAAGGGACATATGCAGAATGAGGGGACATATGCAGAATGAAGAGACATATGCAGAATTAAGGGACATATGCAGAATGAAGAGAAATATGCAGAATGAAGGGACATATGCAGAATGAAGGCACGTATGCAGAATGAAGGCACGTATGCAGAATGAAGGGACATATGCTGAATAAGGGACATATGCAGAATGAGGGGACATATGCAGAATAAGGGGACATATGCAGAATGAGGGGACATATGCAGAATAAGGGACATATGCAGAATGAGGGACATATGCAGAATAAGGGGACATATGCAGAATGAAGGGACATATGCAGAATGAGGGGACATATGCAGAATAAGGGACATATGCAGAATAAGGGACATATGCAGAATGAGGGGACATATGCAGAATAAGGGACATATGCAGAATGAGGGGACATATGCAGAATAAGGGACATATGCAGAATGAAGGGACATATGCAGAATAAAGGGACATATGCAGAATAAAGGGACATATGCAGAATAAGGGACATATGCAGAATGAGGGGACATATGCAGAATGAAGAGACATATGCAGAATTAAGGGACATATGCAGAATGAAGAGAAATATGCAGAATGAAGGGACATATGCAGAATGAAGGCATGTATGCAGAATGAGGGGACATATGCAGAATGAAGGGACATATGCAGAATAAGGGACATATGCAGAATGAGGGGACATATGCAGAATAAGGGACATATGCAGAATGAGGGGACATATGCAGAATAAGGGACATATGCAGAATGAGGGACATATGCAGAATAAGGGGACATATGCAGAATGAAGGGACATATGCAGAATAAAGGGACATATGCAGAATGAGGGGACATATGCAGAATAAGGGACATATGCAGAATGAGGGGACATATGCAGAATAAGGGACATATGCAGAATGAGGGGACATATGCAGAATAAGGGACATATGCAGAATGAGGGGACATATGCAGAATGAAGGGACATATGCAGAATAAAGGGACATATGCAGAATAAGGGACATATGCAGAATGAGGGGACATATTCAGAATAAGGGACATATGCAGAATGAGGGGACATATGCAGAATAAGGGACATATGCAGAATGAGGGGACATATACAGAATGAAGGGACATATGCAGAATGAAGGGACGTATGCAGAATAAGGGACATATGCAGTTTGAGGGGACATATGCAAAATGAAGGGACATATGCAGAATGAAGGGACATATGCAATACCTCAAAATTTTCAAATCCAAAGATGTCAAGAATGCCAATTGATTTGAAATAGTCTTTTCCTTTAACCCGGCTGTTGATCTTCCTGATTACCCAGGTGAAGCATTGTGAGTAGAGAGCCATGGCCACCGAATCCCTGCTGTCTATAGCCTGTGGTAGCACATGAAACGATAAGGGTTAATACAAGGGATGTTATGTTCATCCCATATACATGACTACAAGATAGGTACAATAATTACATGAAGGCTTATGCAGCAAGAAAAGTCGCCCAAAATAAATGTGCCTTGTCTAGTAACAGCTTTTTTTCTAGAAGAAACAGTCACTTTGAATGTATCCATGATCCACCCTCTTCCAATTCATGTAATGTTAGCCTCCTGGTTCCCTCCCCTAATATACAGGGTGGTCCAAAAGTAGGTGGACAGAAAGTGTAATAAGGTTATGAAGGGGGAGATTTATCAAACACTAAATTGCAGCCGCCTGTCTGTATCATCCTCCAATAAACCATGAATTAGACGTGGACGATAAGCTTTTCACCCAATAGATTTCAGGATTCGCATGATAGAAGCTCGTGAAATTCCCAATTCCAAAGAGGCTCTTCTGGTGGACTTCTTTGGACTCTGAACAAATGTTTCAGCAACAAGTTGTTTATTATCTTCTGTACAGACTGTTTTGGGTCGACCAGTTTTTGGAGCATTAAGGATTGAGCCAGTGGCATTGAATTTGTCACGAATGCGGTAAATGGTTTGTCTCTTTGGGGCTTGAGTACCAAATGTTTCAACCCAATTTGCTCTAACGGTTTCAGCATTTTGAGATTTCCAATACTCTGTTAAAATCCATTTTCTTTGAAGTGTATTTAAATTATTTGCCATTATGTGTCATCTGAATTATCTGAAAAAAAAAACAGATTTGGGGGAGATCTATCTGTGAAAACTAGATCTGTGAAACTGGCTCAGTTGCCCTTAGCAACCAATCAGATTCCACCTTTCATTTTCCAAAGAGTCTGTGAGGAATGAAAAGTGGAATCTGATTGGTTGCTAAGGGCAACTGAGCCAGTTTCACTTCACACCATGTTTGATAAATCTCCCCCTTCATAACCTTATTACACTTTCTGTCCACCTACTTTTGGACCACCCTGTATATGTTGTCATCTTTGATGTGATCTTTATTGGAAGGCTGAAGCTAATCACAGCGCATGCGCAAAGTGTTACACAGAGTTAAAGTGATTTTTCATAAAACTTCAACTGATTTGGTTTTATAATCCGCACTTGTAGGTCAAGGTTGTCCCTTACACTAAAGTGTCTCTCATATTTTTGGACTTTGCAATGATTTGCAGTATGTTAAATATTTTCTATCTTGCTCCCAATAAAACATACTAATAGTTTGTGAACTTACTTGTTCGATGCTGAGCGGTGTAGAGATTTCCTCTCCCCTGAGGATCATGGATCTGTGTGTTAGTGCTTCCGTTAATTGCTCAGAGTCCAGCCCCAGCAAATCTGCAGTTCGCCCTAGTGCTGGTTATAAAATAATATCATGTCATGATAAATAACACATTATGAGAAGTGTCACTGCATTACCAATGCCGTGGATGCCACATACAGTACGGTTCTTACCTGTCTTTGTAGAGATTTGTGCTCCGCCAGCAGTTATAAAATCTATGTTTCCAAGGTGCAAAATCCCAGCAAGTAACCGAAGAACTTCACGGACATCTTCAGAATTAAACTTCATGACTTCCATAGCAGTCTGCAATAATGGAGACGTTACAGAATCATATAAAGCACCAATAAAAGTCAAAGTAAAAACAAAATAAATCTTGGTTTTGACTGGGTCGGAGAGAACATTAGATTTATTGTATTCAACGATGTCCTGTAGGTCTCAGATAATTGCAGATACCATGGGTCACTGATCTATTGGCTCATCATGACCTGCCCGATCATATGATTATATGTCAGGATTTAATAGGATCCAGGGGATAAGATCTCGTAGAGCTGTTGGGGTGTTCTGGTTATCTGTCCTTACTCTAATTGATTTCACTCCCTATTGATAGATTCCAGCTGAATTTTGTTAGGTTGGAGTTCAGTTTTGGGTGAAGCTTCAACTGACAGTAGACAGGATTGGGCTCATCCAGAATAATGCCTACTAATGCAAAACATGCCTCATCTTAGAGCTTTCGAAATTTATGATGAGGAAACAAAGATCTCAGGATTTGTACCACGGCGTGTACAGCATGTAGATGAACATAAATGCCACAAACATCTAAAGCATGTCATCAGATGACCACATCAGACATAAGGGCTTTCTCCTAAATTCTGGGTTATACCCGATACAGTTTGCCTTGTTGACAGATTCTCAAATATTTTCCAGTCTAATGAAAAAATGTAAGCATGTCCAGAACACATTGTACAAAGTCCTGGTATGTTAGGCAATGTTATTGTGAAAGGGTGTAAAATATCATTCAAAGAGTAACAATCATTTAAATTTTTATTTTATAAATCAATAATACGCATGAAATTAAACTTTGTGTTATATCTCATCAGAGAAATCTACTTCTTCTCCTCCTGGACTGATCGCTCAAAATTCTCAATTACCGCATAAAATCTGTATTCAGTGAAGACAGATTGTTACATTACTGATAAGACTGTAGATGAAAAAGACGAGGAGGAAGGAGCTAGCGTTTTTCTCCCTTCCCATCTACATAGAACCTTATCAGTAGCGACTGTCATCTCCTATCTCAGTAATGTAACAATCTGTCTTCTCTGAATACAGATTTCACCCGAGAATTGAGAATTTTGAAAATGATCAATCGATCGACGAGAAAGAGGCAGATTTCTCTGATAGGATATATTACAAAGTTGCTTATTTTCATGTGTACTATTGATATGCAAAATAAAAATTAATATGACGGTTACTCTTAAACATGTTTGACACAATTAATGTTCAGAAGCCAAAGAGTTTATTCAGGAAAATAAAGCATTAATGCTGCATTCCTTGGCTTGAAAGTCATGAAGCCATCTCTTCTCAGAGTAATCAAAGATTATTATAAAATATTGGATACAAGAGAATATGCAACATAAACAACCTTGGAAGATGTTATTAACACACTATTCAGGAATGTAATAAAGTAATATTAATGGGAGATTGTGATAAAGATGAAGACACAGACACTGGATACATTACCAGCTGTATGGCACAGGACGCCCAGCGCAATGTTACAGACTGTGTTACTAGTGTGAAGATTAAAATATGGTAATATATAAAAATATTCATTAGTATAATGTGCATTTAATTTTAGTTCCTTAGATTAATTATTCAAGGATTCTCTTTGTCTTTTATTGCTTGGTTACATTTTGTAATTTTGTTATCGTATCTGGTAGGATTCCTGTTATAGGCATTATGTTTCCTTCCTTATCCGTAATGAAGTGACTTTTCCAGAGTATCTCGTTCCGCTTTACTCCACAACTGCGGTGAGGAGAAGTAGAAGTGGAGCAGAGGTCTTCCATAAGTGGTAAACTGCTGCTCAAAGCCTATGGGCTGAAGGAGATTTGTAGGAAAAATCTGCTACAAATACTGATGTATTGGTAGGAAAAATGCGTCAAATAAGCATACTTTTGATGCTTTTTTTTTTTTTGCATGCGTTTTTTTACCCCTTCATTTTAATGGGTGAAAAATGCTGCAAAAACACTGAAAGAATTTACATGGCGCAGATATGAAACTGCTTCACATGTGCGTCACTCTGCATCGATGGCATAGTGCCAGGCCAGCTAATCAAAAGAGGAGCCGCGGATCCAGGCAGGTAAGAGGTGGTAATCCCGCACCCGTGCAGTGGCCACAGATTAATGTCGGAATGGAAAGGGACAAGTGAAGAGATTCACACCAGCTCTAGAATCAATACATCATATATTTAGGGTGATCTTCTTACCATAAACCAGAGTCAGACCCTCACTAATGTGTAACACAAAGGAGCCACCGCAGTTGGTACAGCACCAAATATCCCATTATTCTAGGCATGAATCCTCAGTGACTGAGAGCTTTGTAACATATCCAGTCATTACATGTATATTCATAGAAATACAGATCCACCAAATATTAACTTGAGGATTTCAATGTTGTTTTCATCATCATGGTATTTTTCTCTATCATGGTATGTAATATGTTTCTTGCCAAGTTATCATTTGCTACATCTATAGGCGGTATTTGTCATATGTCAACCTACTTTTACTTCGTGAAAGGTCTCCTTGTCACTGATGGTTTCATCTCTGATACATCCGGACTGATTCAAGTAGTGGTATTTCTCTGGATGCAATAAATAAAAAGCCTCTGTGGAAAAACACAGACATGAATGAGCATTTACAGGTGACACTTTCAGACTGACATGGTGATGTCTCCCACAAGACATGCACTCGGTTCTCCACAAAAGTGTGGAACCCACCCAGTGTTACCCATTGGTTTCCTCGCCAGTTACTAAGCCATAGCATACTTTTTCAGGACATTAAGCATAACTAAGGCTCTGTTCAGATTTACTTTGGAGCCTCCATCACAATTTTTCAGATTTGATGAGAATAGCGTTGCTTGTCAGGAGTCCGACAAATCCGCTACTGGGATGTGATTTGGATTAAAAGTGGAAGCCGCGATGTAGATGTGTCCAGAGCCATACAATATTCTTTAAAGGCAATCTGTCACCCCCTGGGATGTATATAACCTATTAATATGGCCATACAGGGCAGCATGGTACTATTATAATGAAGAGAGGAGGTGGGGATCTCTTATGGGTCCGGGGCATCATTAACATAAGGATAAAATAAAAGATTTCACAAAACAAGACCATTATTATGAGGCATACAGCTAGGACTAGGTTAACATTTCTATCACCTGTATGAAAATATTAATAGGTTATATACGTCACAGGGGGTGACAGATTCCCTTTAAGAAAATAAGTATTTTAATAAGTTTCTTTTTAAATTGACTTTTATGAACCACTGAATATACACTGCTCAAAAAATAAAGGGAACACTCAAATAACACATCCTAGATCTGAATGAATGAAATATTCTCATTGAATACTTTGTTCTGTACAAAGCTGAATGTGCTGACAACAAAATCACACAAAAATCATCAATGGAAATCAAATTTATTAACCAATGGAGGCCTGGATTTGGAGTCACCCCCAAAATTAAAGTGGAAAAACATACTACAGGCTGATCCAACTTTGATGTAATGTCCTTAAAACAAGTCAAAATGAGGCTCAGTTTTGTGTGTGGCCTCCACGTGCCTGTATGACCTCCCTACAACGCCTGGGCATGCTTCTGATGAGGATGCGGATGGTCTCCTGTGGGATCTTCTCCCAGACCTGGACTAAAGCATCCGCCAACTCCTGGACAGTCTGTGGTGCAACGTGACGTTGGTGGATGGAGTGAGACATGATGTCCCAGATGTGCTCAATCGGATTCAGGTCTGGGGAACGGGCGGGTCAGTCCATAGCATCAATGCCTTCATCTTGCAGGAACTGCTGACACACTCCAGCCACATGAGGTCTGGCATTGTCCTGCATTAGGAGGAACCCAGGGCCAACCGCACCAGCATATCGTCTCACAAGGGGTCTGAGGATCTCATCTCGGTACCTAATGGCAGTCAGGCTACCTCTGGCGAGCACATGGAGGGCTGTGCGGCCCTCCAAAGAGATGCCACCCCACACCATTACTGACCCACTGGCAAACCAGTCATGCTGAAAGATGTTGCAGGCAGCAGATCGCTCTCCACAGTGTCTCCAGACTCTGTCACGTCTGTCACATGTGCTCAGTGTTAACCTGCTTTCATCTGTGAAGAGCACAGGGCGCTAGTGGCGACTTTGCCAATCCTGGTGTTCTGTGGCAAGTGCCAAGTGTCCTGCACGGTGTTGGGCTGTGAGAACAACCCTCATCTGTGGACGTCAGGCCCTTATACCACCCTCATGGAGTCGGTTTCTAACCGTTTGTGCAGACACATGCACATTTGTGGCCTGCTGGAGGTCATTTTGCAGAGCTCTGGCACTGCTCCTCCTGCTCCTCCTTGCACAAAGGCGGAGGTAACGGTCCTGCTTCTGGGTTGTTGCCCTCCTAAGGCTCCCACCACGTCTCCTGGTGTACTGGCCTGTCTCCTGGTAGCGCCTCCAGCCTCTGGACATTATGCTGACAGACACAGAAAACCTTCTTGCCACAGCTCGCATTGATGTGCCATCCTGGATGAGCTGCACTACCTGATCAACTTCTGTGGGTTGTAGAGTCGGTCTCATGCTACCAAAAGTGTGAAAGCATAACCAACATTCAAAAGTGACCAAAACATCAGCCAGAAAGCATTGGTACTGAGATGTGGTCTGTGGTCCCCACCTGCAGAACCGCTCCTTTATGGAGTGTGTCTTGATAATTGCCAATAATTTCCATCTATTGTCTATTCCATTTGCACAACAGCATGTGAAATTGATTGTCAATCAGTGTTGCTTCCTAAGTGGACAGTTTGATTTCACAGAAGTTTGATTTACTAGGAGTTATATTCTATTGTTTAAATGTTCCCTTTATTTTTTTGAGCAGTGTATATATCCACAGAAAACAGGTCCAGGTGAGAGGAAGCAGGCAATATGTTATGACATCTGTAGAGGAACACCGCCCACACCACTGATTGGCATCTTTGTGTGTACGCTGTGTGTAGGCAGAAAGTTGCCAATAAGTGGTGTTGGTGGGTTTATGCAGAGCTCATGAACGTGGAGGACTACATGGCAGCAGGTTTTCTAGTCCTCTAGTGATAATCTCCTGCTGATAAACAGTGAATTTATCAAAACTACAGCAAGAAGCCCAGTAAGTGACACATTGCTGGAATCAGGATCTCTGTCTCTTCATTATGCTGCTCTCAGATTAGATGGTAAAACCTTGATGACAGATCCCCATTAAGTTAACTGTACACTTACATTGTACATCTCTCTCGACTTTGCTGTAAATAGTAACTGATTCTTGAGAGTTTCCTGTGCCTAGTATCTCTATTTCTGTATTTACTGATATTTGATTGTTTTACTGCTGTTTCGCAAATTCCTCTGTATGAATAATAGCACAGAGGAAGGAAACCAGACTGCACGTTTCTACTGGAGACATTCACATACTAAATTTAAAGTGGAAAACATAGATTTCTTTTTTAATGGATAGGTGAACACAAGTAAACAAATAATTATTACATTTTGGAATATGTAAGTAAATTATCGCTACCAATTTTAGCATTAGGAGAATTAAGTTACATCATGGTTTCTTTAATTTCAAGTTTTATTCAAGTTTTCAATCTGGAATATTTCAAAAACTACTTGAAAAACCAAAGGGGTATTCCTTTGTACACCAATGTGACCTACTTCTATCTCAAGAATGGTGCCCCATCAGGTGCTACGGTCAGTGCAGAAGTTGTCAGAAGGGCAACGTTCCTGAGATATATGCAGATCCTTTAGTGGGACCCATAAATGTATTATACGTTGATAGCGTAGCCTGTCCTTAAAGATATGAGATGGGAATGCCCCTTTAACTACAAAGATAACTACGGTATATAGCATCTGCTATTGGACTCTATAACTAAGGCCTCATTCAGTTGTCCGTGTTTGCTCACATAAAAAATAGTACCAATGTCATCAGGATTTTGGATTAAATTTTCATCAGTGTTTTGGCCATCTGTCAGTTTTTACCATTAGTGTTTCATCAGTGTTTTTTCACAGATGGATAAATAAATAGATAAATGACAAAGCTTCTCCTATCATTTGCAAAGTTAAAAACAGAGAAATGATGGATTGTACACCAACGTCATGTATGTGCTGTACGTGATTTTCACGGACCCATAGACTTGTATAGGGTCCATATTGTATTATACCAGAAAAAAACGGATGTGTCTCTGTGATTTTTGCACAAACAGATGTCCCGCAAAAAGGCAAGGACATTGTGAATAGCACCATAATTTATAATGGGTGCTTGTTCTATCACAGATAGGACATGTACATGGAACACAGACCTCTAAATGAGACAAAGGGGCCTATCTACACACATAAGTACTATTCAATTAGGGATAACTACAAAAAATGGAAATGGGGCTTAGAAAATGAAATGAGACCCTATTTCTAGTTATGTTATAAAGCTCCCTAAGTACAGATGTTTTCATTTCCTAACATGATGCACATAGCACAATGTAGAAATACACTGTTACACGTGCGCCGCTAGGTTCAGATAGGGGCGAGACGGGTTTCATGAATTCTTTGGAATCCTGGGGGAACCGTTACTCAGGGCGACCATAGACTGCAGCTTCTCTCAGGTACACGATAGATTCAATTGCTGACCCGACACATCTGACAAGAGTCTTTATCAACAGTTTAACAGTGGAATTTAATCTGAAGCAAGGCCAGTGCAATTCACGGATATTACAGCAACAATCTTCATTACAGTACAGTCTGAGTTTCTTGAGCAACTGGCTCCAGCAACAATACAGTAGTTTCTTCACAAGGCACAGTATTACAGTCTCTTCATTAGCATAATTCAGCATAGATTAGATCTCTTTGTAGCACACTTCTCTCCATACACCACCACAGTGTTTTCCTCCACAAGGACACAATAGTACACAACATTCTTTATCCTACATGATTTGGTTTGATGAGGGAGATGATCCCTGTGACACAATTCCTTCCAGTCCTTATCTTCCTGGCTGATAATACTCTGCACTCTTAGTTCAGGGAGTTTATCTGACCTCTGTTTAAGGCCCCGTCACACATAACGAGATCGCTAGCGAGATCGCTGATGAGTCACGTTTTGGTGACGCAATAGCGATCTCGCTAGCGATCTCATTATGTCTGACAGGTAGCAACGATCAGGCCCCTGCTGCGAGATCGCTGATCGTTACAAAGCTTCCTGGACCATTCCTGGGTCGTTGCGCTCCCGCTGGGCAGGGTGCATCGCTGTATTTGACACCTTGTCAACGACCTCGCTAGCGATTCAGCCATCTTTAGCGAAGTAGGTATTGTTTGGGGTCTCAAATGAGTTTCCATTTTTAATTCATTTATAGGACATCTACCAATTATCTGCTATCATTGCTCTTCAGGGAGGGAGGGCTTGGCTTCTATCTGTATATATATGCTTTTGCATGGGCAGATATTTTAGGGGTCTCGTGCACACACACCCACACAGCACGTTTTTTGACACGCTGTTGTGGCCAACCGCTTCAGAGTTTTTCATACGCCAATTAACATGAAGCTTAAATCAATAGACTCTGTTCTTTTGGCCTGTTGCACGCTTCAAAACTTTCTTCGTCGACGTGATGCAATTACGTACTGTCCGCCTGGCTTTGTGGACTCTGTGGACCGAGCCAATGGGGAAGTGGAGCTCGGTGAATAGCGTGCAAACGATCCTACAATTGCAGGCCTTCAACCAGTGGGACATTGCAGAAACACCCATGATGCGAAGACCTGCCGCGACAACTGCTGCCAGTATTTTAACGGTCCTGGTGCCCCATCACACATAACGAGATCGCTAACGAGATCGCTATTGAAGCCAAGCCCTCCCTCCCTGAAGAGCAATGATAGCAGATAATTGGTAGATGTCCTATAAATGAATTAAAAATGGAAACTCATTTGAGACCCCAAACAATACCTACTTCGCTAAAGATGGCTGATTTGTTCAAAGTGGAGTCACAGCCAGAGAACGCTGGTGGGATCTGAAAAAACAAGGACGCAGTAGCGACCACCAATCGGGGACGATGAACGCAGAAAAGTCCAATTTATGCACCTCTACGTGTCTCAGTTCTGAATCGCTAGCGAGGTCGTTGACAAGGTGTCAAATACAGCGATGCACACTGCCCAGCGGGAGCGCAACGACCCAGGAATGGTCCAGGAAGCTTTGTAACGATCAGCGATCTCGCAGCAGGGGCCTGATCGTTGCTACCTGTCAGACATAACGAGATCGCTAGCGAGATCGCTATTGCGTCACCAAACCGTGACTCATCAGCGATCTCGCTAGCGATCTCGTTATGTGTGACGGCGCCTTTAGTTTCTCTCCTGATCTGAATCCTGATCAATTGCCTTCTATCAGATCCAGATAACACACCACCTTTCTATTCAGCTTCAGGCAGACTACAACAACAAGTTCCCCACAATCCCCCTGGGGCTCTGCTAAAACACTCCCAGTCTCCTGTGACTGTGTTAACCCCTCTAGTTGTTGGATGCTTCTGAAGCACAACACTTCCTGTCTCATGTGCTTGTGTTATTTATAACAGTTGCTGGATGCTTTTGAAGCAACAGCACTACTTCTGCATTTCACAACATCTTAATGTAGAAAATCTATATACTTGACATGACATGAGCTGCGTAAAATGTCAAGTTACCGTTTTCTGCAACAAGATAAACTTTCTGAATCATGGGATAGTTCATTGTTAGGTCAAAGTAAGTTACTTGTAACTTGTTTTTTGTCTTTGTTGTGGTTATTATTTATGGCACTACTACTTCTAGTATCCCATACTGTGACACAATTTGAGTTTAATGACCTAAATGGGTTAATCACCAGGTATGTGATTTTTATACTGTAATATCATTGTGTGCATTATTCCTTTATTGTGACATTAGTTTGTGCATTATACCAGTAAGGTGAAGCCAATTTAAGCATTATACTGTGGCATCGCTAATCTCTAAATGGATTATGCCTGTACTATGACATCACTGTGTGCATTGCACCTATGCTGTAAATGGATTATGCCTGTGCTATGACATCACTGTGTGCATTGCACCTAAGCTGTAAATGGATTATGCCTGTACTATGAAATCACTGTGTGCATTGCACCTATGCTGTAAATGGATTATGCCTGTACTATGAAATCACTGTGTGCATTGCACCTAAGCTGTAAATGGATTATGCCTGTACTATGAAATCACTGTGTGCATGACACCTATGCTGTTAATGGATTATGCCCGTACTATGATATCACTGTGTGCATTACACCTATGCTGTAAATGGATTATGCCCGTGCTTTGACATCACTGTGTGCATTGCACCTATGCTGTAAATGGATTATGCCCGTGCTATGATATCACTGTGTGCATTACACTTATGTTGTAAATGGATTACGCCTGTACTATGAAATCACTGTGTGCATTGCACCTATGCTGTAAATGGATTATGCCTGTGCTATGACATCACTGTGTGCATGACACCTATGCTGTTAATGGATTATGCCCGTACTATGATATCACTGTGTGCATTACACCTACGCTGTAAATGGATTATGCCTGTGCTTTGACATCACGGTGTGCATTGCACCTATGCTGTAAATGGATTATGCCTGTACTATGAAATCACTGTGTGCATTGCACCTATGCAGTAAATGGATTATGCCTCTACTATGACATCACTGTGTGCATGACACCTATGCTGTTAATGGATTATGCCCGTACTATGATATCACTGTGTGCATTACACCTATGCTGTAAATGGATTATGCCCATGCTTTGACATCACTGTGTGCATTGCACCTATGCTGTAAATGGATTATGCCCGTGATATGACATCACTGTGTGCATTACACTTATGTTGTAAATGGATTATGCCTGTACTATGATATCACTGTGTGCATTACACCTATGCTATGACTTCACTGAGTATCCTCTCTCTGAATTTAATAAAAGTCTCATGGCACAAATTGGAGGCAAAAATAAAGATAAATTTCTTGTTACATACTGCATAAGGTGCTCATGTTACGAGTCTTGCTATGGGTGACTTGTTATGCTCCTCTGAAAGATTTTTTTTTTTATTGAAATACTTTTCAACCATAAAAATGTGTCTTTATGCTATAAATATTATATATATATAAAAATAATAAGAAACAAGTTGTGGGCAAGGTCCACTAGCCTGGATAGACCGCTCCTTATGTGGTAAGGAAAGGAAAATCTGTCTAGCATTGAGTTTATTTGTCGGGCTATTCAACCAAATCTTGAGCTACTGTAGGTACTCAGTCTAGAAAGCTTACAAGTAGACTCCAACATATTTCAGCAGTGTGAAGAAGTTACCTTTCCAAGACTCCGTAAAGTACTTGCCCCTTGGTGAACAAAGGGTCTCTTAAAACGATAAAGTAAAGCAGCAGAAAACATAAAAATAACATCCAAGACTAATAGAAGAACATCAAGGCCATTTCATCAAAGCCTAATGGCTTAATACCTCTCTCTTCCTTCCCAGCTCCTTCCAACAGTGCATAAAATATGTGGTAATTCCTCTCCTCGGGGTTCTGCCGCACAACTCGATTCTACAAAGAGGTAAAAAAGGCCTCAATTAATCTGTCATTCATCTACGCATGAACAGTGAGAAAATAATGCAATAAGTAGTACCATCTCACTAACCTTTTCTAATAAATCTTCATTACGAGAACACAGTAGTTAAAGAGTCATAACCCATGACCAAGACATAAAGAAATTATCTGTGCATACATTTAAAAGGGCTGATAAGTATTCTTCACTTTATAAACACAAGGCCGATATCTTGACACAAGAACAATTCTAATTATTATATTAATATTAATCAGTACAACTGCTATTATTTCTCTCTCTTGTTTAGAGGTGATAAGTGACATCCATCGACAGGAAATTATGTTTAATTCGTTCTTGACAGTATAAGTAGAAATGAATTTAAAAGGTGCCATTATGTTGCCATGAAAGGATACAATCTACAATACGTCCGCCCTGAATGTGTCCTTTTTGACATATATGGAGTTGAATAAACTTCCCAAAACGGCTTGAATTATTATTGTAAACAGTCTTCGCGTTCCCAAAGGCTTCCATGATTGGACTACAAGACACAAAGGCAGAATAAATGGATTTTATGTTGCATCTATAAACATCAGTGTATTACTAAACAAAATATGGTGCAATGTCTAAATCAGACATTGCTTTTACATGCACTACATATTTATAGCAACTATGTGATAACCTCCTCTGATGGCTAGAAATCTATTGATGGCTATAAATCAATATTTCAACATTTGCATTAAACGTTATACAATGAAAATGTGCACAAGTAAAAGGTTATAGTAACCTTTACACCAAAATATATATTTTTTAATATGCTTCTTAAATTTAAAATGAAGCAACATTCCCTTTGTAGAGGCTGTGCAACTCCTTCACATAGCTGTCCAGCTGCTTCTGATACAGCAGAGAGAGACCAACACTTCTCTTTATACCAGAGATAGCAGCAGAAAGGGGGTAGGGAAGAAGGGGTTGTGTATGGCAGAAGAAAGTGTAGAAAGGAGGATAAAGAATCCAAGTCTCCAAGGAAGGAAGATCACACAGACTGTATAGCATCAGAGCGCAGATAGGAAGGAAAGTACACACAGGAGAGAGGGGGAACAGCATTGTGCATTAGTGTAGAGAAAAAAGAGATCACCCATACTCTTCAGGAGGAAGAGGAGTAAATCAATCAATTCTAGCTCAGAGATCTCTTGTGGTTTGTAGATGAGGAAATCATTATGGGAATGAAGGTGTAATGAAACATGAGACACTATATCACAATCTGAAAATGAATGAAGGAATGAAGATTGCTGCCTGAAATTTATTGCAACTTAATGCAAGGTAGTGAGTAACAGATCTTAAATATTTTTTTACACATTAAATGTGGTTATAACATATTTACTTAATAAGTTTGCAGCCATTTTTTTGTTTGTTTAAATGTATGTAAAGTAAAACTTTTTTTACAAAAAGTTTTGGCTAAATACATCCTGCTTTGTGCCTACAGGTGCTATGCTGAAATATATGAGTACAGACGGCACACAAAACACGTGTTACTCTCTGCTATTGGCCCCCTCTCAATTGTTATAGATTAGACAGAAGACAGAACAGAGTTACGGATGACTGCTGGACTGGATCAGACTAATTATTCTTAACTTGTAGTCAAAAGTCATGAAGACTTACAGCCCTTTATAGAAAACGCTAGTATATGCTTTATGATGATTACATGGCTTAAATTTTATTTTACATTTATTAACGCTATAAAATCAGATAACAAATGTGCACATAATCTTTCGTAGAGATTATGCAAAATGGTAGAAATAAGTTACATTGTCTTGGCATAGAATGGCATCAAACAAGTTTTGTTCAGCATCTAACGCTAAGATACACATCTAGGTATGCAATCGGTTTTAGTCAAGAGTGACAGCCTGTCACTGAAATAAAACTGATAAAATGATATAACCCTGGGAAGAACTGCATTGTACCAGGTAATATTTGGTCATGCTGAATTCCTTGGCGTCAGTCTTTGCACTTAGTGGTCAGATCTGGTAGAAGCTGGAATGGTAGTGTGAATTCTCAGGGATACAGCCTCTCACGGTCACTTAGTGTTATCGGAGTATAATAATGACATTCATTTATTAAGTATATGAATAACCATTGCTTTGACAACACCGGGCACTCAGGTTTGTAAGAATGTAGTGAAGTGATACTCAGCAGATCTACCAATAATTGTAATGTCACAGTAATGGGCCACATAGAAGTCAATGGCTCTTTGGTAGGGCAGTGATCATTGTCATCTACTTCTATAGGGGTGAGATTGTTATATATTACATTGTGTGACTCAATGGATGAGACTACATGGGACATACACACAAGCACATTTATTTGGTATATTTGACCATTACCTGCTCTCCAGAATTGCTTGTTCCACACTTGCGGTCTTTTCTTTTGAAGAAACTTCCAGGGAATGTTGGCTCATTGCAGAGAGGTATTTTAGAATGAGCTTTGTGCTTTCCGTCTTTCCTGCTCCACTCTCACCGCTGAAATCAGTAAGACACATTTAGGCATCACATAGGAATACATAGGCAACATATAAAAAGTGCTGCCGCCTTCTGAACCTCCAATCTGACTTAAAGGGGTATTCCCATCTCCAAGATCCTATCCCAATATGTAGTAGGTGTAATAATAATTTTATAAGTATAATTTTTCTGATTCTCCATGTCTCTTTCCTCATATACAGGCAATGCAGGACGTTAGGTATCCACAGTTATGATCACTAGAAACTAGCTAACGAATTGTCACTAAATGAGTGGTCATAACCATGGATACATAAGGTCCTGCAATGTCCTGCACATGAGGGAAGAGACATAGCGAATCAGAAGAACTATACTACATTTCTCATTGGAGATATTTGCTAATATTATTATTATTACACCTACTACATATTGGGACAGGATCTTGGAGATGGGAATACCCCTTTAAAGAGTAGCCGTCATATTAATTTTATTTCATTGGAACACATGAACATAAGAAACTTGTAATACATCTTATTATCTTTTACTCCAGAATTGAGAATTTGGAGAATGACTGATCCTGGAGGAGAAAGAAGCAGATTTCTCTTATAAGATATATTACAAAGTTTCTTATTTTCATGAATACTTTATGAAAAAAAACACCAAAATGGTTATTCTTTAAAGGATGTCCACCCCCTGGCAGATCCAAGGCGACCATGTGTTTAACTTCTCATGAACCCCTTTATTGCAACCCGTGATGACCTAAAAATTAATGGCAACCTGTCAGATCCCGAAGCCTCTCAAATTTCTGCTATAATGCTTTAGAGCCTGATTCCTATATCTGAATAATGACTTTGATGGCCAAAGCATCTCTTCATAAGTGTGACAAATTTTTTATCGCACCACTCATCATATGCTAATTAACCTGGACTAGTCTGGGGGGCTCCGCTTCCCCTAGACTACAACGGCTGTAATCTTGCCCCCAGGCATCAGTGATGGCCTTATCTTTCTCATCTCAAAGTCACTGAAAATCTTGTCCTTCTTGAAGTTATTACGGCACACATATGAAGAGTTGCTTGGGACATCAAGTACATTTTTGGGATACAAGGATAGGGCTCTTGAACATTATGTTGGACGTTTGAGAGAATTGGAGGACCTGACAGGTTCCCTTTAATAAAAAAATATACTCTTAATATAAAAATTATAATCTAGGCCTAATATTGTCTTTGCAGATGATAAACTACAGCTGTAAAGCGCAATATACACTAGGTTTTCCTGAGACCGTATACAGGATTTCTGCATTTTTATTTCCATAAACTAAAAATAGTAAAATAAAGAAAAGGACTAGCAGACAGTTACAATTAAATAAAAAAATATCCCAGTTATTCAAGGGTTAATGTGGCTGGGTTTCGCTGCAAAGTACAGGAATCCATTTACTTATTGTTTTATGTCATATATTGCAATTATACACTTAGAATATTGTACTATATGGCCGGTTGTGCAGTTTCCCTGTTACTATGTAAATTCTTCTGAATTACTTTCTGTTTCCTTAATCAGGTTTGGACGGCCTCAGCCCATCAAGTCTTGTAGCCCTGAAGTAATGAATGGAGGACTACTCCGTGTATTGTAGCTTGGCGCCAGGAGACAAATTACAAAAAAATACTGACAGTAATGCAAACGTAATCTGCAAAAAAAGCATTGTCAGCAGCTCATATGATGGAAGGGGGCTGGCTGTCTTCTATCCAATGGGAGAGATTTATCACAAATTCTGACCAAAAAAACTGTCTGCACTTTATTATGTATTTTAAGCACTTTCTGCACCATTGGCGCCAAGGGAGTGTCACCTTGTTATTACATAGGCCAAAAAGGCACCAGAATTGTGGCACATAAAGTAAGGCTAGGTATTCTTACCATTGGGTAGGTTTATGAAGCAGCATGAGCCACTCTGATGAACTGGTGCAGACTAAGTTTACACTATCTAAGAATTAAACAGCATTGTTACATTTGCCTTTGGTCATGCCAAACACCACCTCCCTGAGCCAACTTTGTTCTACTCACCCCATTCCCACAGATGTGTCATAGTAACAAAACCAAAAGGCAGTTGCTTCTTAAGACCAGAGTCACACATTCTCCCCATCCACTTCCATCAGACCCAGATTCTTTCTCTTCCTGAACTGATCATCCATTTTCAAAAGTCTCTTTTCTCAGATAATATCTGTCTTAAGTAAATACAGATTTTCCTAGTGCTGAGACTGGAGATGACAGTTGGTGCTCATAAAGTTCTATGGAGAACTGTAACGGACGTTTCAGAACTTTTTAGCAGAATGTGTGTGTGTGTGTCTGCCTCTAGCTCCTCCCCTCCATAGAATGTAAAGAGCACCAACTGTCATCTCCTATCTCAGTAATGTAAGAACCTGTCTTCACTGATTTTATCTATGATTTGAGAATGAATGATCAGTCCAGGAGAAGAAAGAAGCAGATTTCTCTGATAAAAATATGTTACAAAGTTGCTTTTTTTCATGCGTGCTAATTAAAGTGACAGTTACTCTTTAATGGCAATTCCTTAGGGATATGAAAAGTGGCCCCTAATAATTGACATATTAAAGACGTCTATACAAAGTACACAGAAGTGAAATGCATTACTATATGATAATCTCCTAAAGCCCCTTCAATAAACAGACTTATCTGGACTGTGAGTTGCTCATGGCTGGAACTTAAGTCTTGATCATTTTTACTTTATTTTTAATACTTCCTTTTAGGTTTTGAGCAATTTTCCATTTTTTTGCAGAAAATATACTTTTTCTAAAACTAATACGGCATATAGTTCTATATTAATAACCTATTTGGTTAGAAATAATTTGACAGTGCTTCCATTTAAAGTATTGTCAGAAATATCTGCAAGTCCAAGCAATAGAAATAATTGGTTAACCTTTTCTTTTTCATTTGCTGCCAGTTTCTACATGATCTCTTCCTAGAGTGTAAATTGAATTTCATCCACTAGGGGGAGCCATGAACATAACATACCTCCTCTCCCAGAAACACATTTGCAATAATCTCACATTAGATTTGCTGTTAAATATCAGGACTATGTGTCATGGTGGGACATCATCCTAAGTCTTCTCAGCAGAGTTATCTCAGGACAAAGCATATCCATAAAGTCAGCTAACCATCGGTGAGCCGTTACCAGCAGTGAGCCAAAACGGACGTGACCAAATGTAATAGACAACTCACAGAGAAATATTTTTTTTATTTTAATGTAAATATCACGTTATTTGCCAATTAAATGGTTCACTTGAAGGTGCATACTTAGGAATTAAACTATGACATGGCCATACGTTATCACAGAGCCAGAAATAGGCACTCCTGACACTGCGTCCAGGTGTCCTGAGTATATAGTAGGGAAGCAAGCCGCGTCTGATGTGACATTCTGGTATAATTTGATTAGGCTTATCAATATACAAAAAAAAAAAGATTGGTACTTTAAGGCATAGACATTACTATCAGCTCCATTTTATCATTGCTCATATACATTAGTCTATAAAGTCCCAGATTAAGTCATGATCCCCTTTTGAAGTCATAGGTTGCACTTTAGGCTGGTTTTGATCATTACTGTGCTGGATCCAGTTTTGTTCTCTGTGTCAGAGCTGTCTGTTTTTCCCATATGAAGCTGCTATCAACTAATCAGAGAAAAATGGACAGAAAGTGGATGACTCAGGGATGGCATTCTAGTGATATCTGCCATTTCACAGACCCATTCAAATAAAGGGAACATATCATGTTCTAAAACACTATCAACCTGCTGATATAGGGTTAATCTGCAGGTTAATACAACCCCTGGCAAAAATTCTGGAATCCCCGGGCTTGGAGGATGTTCATTCAGTTGTTGAAATAAAGCAGATCACAGACATGGCACAAAACTAAAGTCATTTCAAATGGCAACTTTAGGGCTTTAAGAAACACTAAAAGAAATCAAGATTATAAGTGAGCAGCGGTTGTAATCAGGCCCTGCCACTGACTGACAACTGGCTCAGTAGTGTCAGTCACTGTCAGGGCATTAATCTGCCACTCACTGTGTGCGGCGTGGTTACTGAAGCCGAGCTGGCCTCTATGACTGAAAGCCAAAGGCTGCCGGAAGGAATAAGGTTAATTTCCTCCCGGTAGCCAGGCTTACAGCCGCACAGCTTTATAACACTATTAATCTGCAGATTAACCCCATATCTGCAGATTAATAGCATTTTTTGACATAACAGGTTCCCTTTAAATGGATTACTTTGGTACCCAACACATTAAAGTAGGACATGTGTAAAAGGCATTTTGGGCCTGATTCATTAATGCATTTACTATGCCTGTCTTTTTGTTGAGTTTTTACTGTTTTCTGCTTTGCTTTAGTCTGCACCAGTTCCATCTTTCCATTTACACCTTTTCTATCTTATCTTGCGTTCACTTGTCTTTTTTAGTTTGCCAAAAAAGGGTTTACAGATATTTTCACTTCTTTCATAATTTGCAACTTTTCAAAAAGTCACATAATTTGCATGCAAATTTTTTCCACTCTCCACTAAATTGATTTTGTGTACACATTTTTGCTTCATTTTGCAAAATGTGCAACGTTTTACACTAAAAAGTAACAAAAAAGTTGAAGACAAAATAGAAACAATTTTCTGACTACAAAATTCATAAACTGCGTGCACCATTTTGAAAAATGTGAATACCACATGGTAAAACCCCCCGCAAATAATAAAGTTTAATTTTAATGTATCCATGAGCTATCTTCTAGGCCTCGTTCAGACATGTGGCATGTCCTTGTTGTATACGTTTTTTCACGGATACAACACAAACCAATTATAATCTATGCCGCTGTTCACATGTCCATTTTTTCCAGCAGCACGGATGACAAGGGACAATACAAGTCTATGGGTCTGTTAAAAACACAGCACATGGATGGCGTCAGTGTACAGTCTTTGTGTTGTACGCAAAGTATAGAAGGCGCTTTGTAATTTATTTACCTATCCATCTGATGTTAAAAACGGACACACGGACCGTACACTGATGGTAAAAATGGGACACACTGATGACATCGGTACCATTTTTTCATGTACGTGTTTAAACATAGACGTGTGAATGAGGCCTTAAAAAAATTGATAGCACATGTACGACATAAACTGATATGTGAATGAGCCTTAAGTGAATGCACAGCTGTCACACTACATCACACTCCAATACAAGTGAATGAAGAAGACAACCACGTAAAATGACATGACATTTCCATTTACTTCTATTGAACTGCATCAAATGCTGAAAAAACATGAAATTCAGGTTGTGTGTCTACAGTGCACCTGAGAGCACACAGCCAAAGCTGTCTAGGAACCGACTAAAATCTGCAAGCAAGGTACATATAGATCAGTAAATCTTACTGGCGTACTTTCCCTTGTGACTTGGGCATGGTTCGTAACCTGAACACAATTGAATTGGGTTCAAAATAGTTAATTCCAGGTGATTTCTACAAGGGCTTGTTCAGATGGACTGACCAATGTAATTGAATGCAGCGGTTCAGATGACAGCTTTTTCAAACAGACCCAGAGTATGTAAAAAACAGATGTCATATGGATCATCTCCGTAGTATTTGAATTTCTTCATGTACATTTTACGATGTTGATGTATAAAAACACAGATGAATTTTTAATACGCTTGTCTGACCCAGGCGATCTCAGAGGAGATTCTATTCACCTTTCATCCTCAAAGTATTGATGCCGCATATACTCCTCACCTGATGAGAACACATTGATTGTCATGGCGCTTCCATAGGCAGCGGTAGCATTCATTGGCCACAGCAAAGATGTGAGGGGGGATTTCTCCCATGTGGTGCCTGCTGTATAACTCCACTGTGTTTCGGTCATATAAACCAGGAATCAGCTTGTAGGGATTGACAGAAGCAAGGATGGAGCCAATATAGGTCTGAAATAAAGCATAAAAAAATTAACATAAATATATATCACATATAAATATCTATATATAAAGTTGTGTGAATCCAGCCCATAACACAGCAGTGCCAACTATTTCACGTCTCTTCTTATTATTTATATAGAACTAACAGTATTTTACACTGACTGTATTTACTCCCTTTCATCAGTAAGACCTCCACCTGTCAGATACACACATAGGTCTAGGGGGTCTTTTTTCTACTTTTGGAGACCATCAAGCTGGCATAGGGACACAGACCAGGCAATGATTTTTGGGAAAAAGATATGCAAATATGTCCTCTCGCAAAACGAAGCAAGCTGGCTTTCTAGTGCCATCTACTGGAGGTGACCACCCAAAATCAATGTTGACCTTTGCCACATGACTTAAAATGGAGACCTTTTTCTTTTGGAAAAGACCCTGGTTTGACTATTATACATGCTTATATAGCGCCATCATATTCTGCAGCGCTTTAGAGTCATTATCACTGTCCCCATTGAGGCTCATAATAGAAATGATCTATTGGTAAGATTTTAGACAATGTGAGGAAACACAGTACCTGTAGAAAACCCACACAAACACAGGGAGAACATATAAACCCCTTTAAGAAGTTGTACTTGGTGAGATTTAACCCCAGTATCTTTGCGCTGTGAAGCAACAGTGCTATCCATTGTTTGTCAAATGAATTAGTCTATGATAAAATCCTAAATCATTTGACAAACCATGACTCATAAGGTAGACAACTGCAATAAGCGCCACTTTCTAACTTTTGTAGCACTAGTCTACATACATACATATAAAATATAGCCCACTGTTTTAGAAAAGTAGAGAATGTCCAAGAAAAAAAGTGAAAAACACAAATAGTAAATGCAACTTTTATTAGATAAATATAGCATATACAACAGATAAAAACATGAATCTTAAAACAGGATAGCATAAATAGCCTGATGATGCAAATACAGAAGGTAAAAAATATACTAATGTGGCTACAGGAACGGGTATCACTCACTAAATAGGGGGTACTCAAATTTCCCTATACACATATGTTAGACAATAGCCACCCACTGAAAGATCATTATGATTGGTCATTTTTACCTGTGAGATAGGATCTTATATGAACAGCAGGGAGATTATCAGGCACCGCTTCCCTCCACCCCGACGCACGTTTCACATTGCTTCTTTCAAGGGCGTACCTTTGTTTTTATACCTTTTTATCTGCTATATAAGTTATATTTACATAATAAAATTTGTATTTACTATTTGGACTTTTCACTTTTTTTTCTGGGACATTCACTACTTTCCTAGAACAGTGAGTTATATTCTATGTTTAGTGTTATCCACTAAAACCCTCTATGTAAGGGACATTTATACTATATACTTATACACATATAAAATAGAGAACGTAGAGGACAACCATGTAACCATAGGGAGAAGATGTTCAGATTTTAATTCTACATCCCAATTTAGTGAGATATCAATAATGTCTACTAAGCTACTATGTTGAACAAACAAGTGCATAGGTTAGAAGTGATGGCAGTAAATGCAGTACTTAGTGCCTCAAAAGCATTGTACAGGGTTAGAAAACATTTAGGCAACGGCACAGGAAGACCTTCAATGGCTGAGAATTTGACTATAACATTTACAGGCTCAAATCATATCAAAGGCTTTCCCTGACCACAGACTGTGCTGGAGCTCATGTCAGACCGGCAACTTCACATAAACACATCTGTACGCGACACACAGCAAACCTGCCCGTAACGTGACATTTACAATGAGACTGTTATTTTTTCCCTTTCTACAATTTTCTGCTGAGGGCAGACGCTTTTCCACTCGGGTTTCTCCTAATTCCATCATCTGACTGTTGGCTCTCATGTGCTTTGATGTGAGACTAGCGAGCATCAACAAATATGCCTTGCTATTTTTGAAATCTCTTCTGCCCAGTCCAAACCACATACAGAATTTTCCAGAGTTTCACATTTCAAATTGGATGCCCAGAACCTTCACTATACTTAACTGTAGCTGAACCTCGCCAGGTCAGCCATTAAGAGACTGCAGATGCTGGGAAACAACAGAGGCAAACACTGGCACATTTGAGTCGTTACCCTATGGAAATGATGTCTGTAAAACAACCACGTGACAACCATATACAGTGGCGTACCGCCAATGGCGACAGGCCACGCAACTGCTATCGGCCGCCCCCTGCATTGGGCACCCGCCGCCCCTATATCGGCCCCCCTGAACAGCCAGCGCCCCACCCCCCTCCCTCCTGCTACGCATTCAAATGTATCGGCAGATACTGATACATTTGAAACCAATGATGGAGAAGGGAGCGTTATGTGACACTCTCTCCCATCATTCCTCCTCTGCGTCTGACGTAGCGGCGCGATCACGTGCCACGTTGTCTCAGGCAGTTTTGCCGACAGATGAGAGAGACGTGCTGCAGAGAGTGAAGCAGCGGGGAACAAGGAGCGGTAAGTGTGTATTTATTTATATTTTTTAAATCAGTGTGTACCCTATGGGGGGGAGGCGGCAGCATTTAAACCTATGGGGGACCGCACTGTTTACCCAGGGGCCGCACTGCTTACCCAGGGGCCGCACTGTTTAACCAGGGGCTGCACTTTTACCCTATTGGGGGGGTGCACTTTTACCCTATGGGGGGGATGCATTATACTGCTTACAGGACTATGGGGAGTGCTTTATACTGTGTGGAGGACCATGGGGAGCTAATTATACTCTGTGGAGTGTGAAGGTTTGTGTGGGGCCATTATACTGCATGGAGAGCTGTGTAGGGTCACAGTAGGGGGATCGTACTGTATTGGGGTCACCATTCTTTGCCCTGGGAGTTAAGGTGGGGTAAAGTGGGGTTATTATACTGTGCATGTGGTGGATATTGTGTAGGAATTTAACATGGGGGTATCACTGTGTTGGTGTCACCATACATTTCCGGGGGACGTGGGTACAGTAGGGCAGTAGGGTCATTATGCTGTACATGTGGAGGAATTCACCATGGGGGTATCATACTGTGTTTGGGGGAAACTTTTGTTGGCATCATACTTTATGGGGGCAATGAAAGAGGGATCTGGGACTTCAGCAGGAGGGAAATTGCTGTGTTAAGGCTGGAAAGTTGTAAGATATGCTCTCCTGTGACCCCAACAATTATTTGCTTTTTTTTGTTTTTGGGGGTGGCCAATTAGAACTTCTGCTATGGGGCCCCATGATTCCTATGTACGCCCCTGACCATATATAAAGTAATCCCATGGCAGACATAGATAGAAGAGGGTCTTGTATATGGGCCCCTTTGGGCCTCAGTGCAGCTGCACAGGTTGCACCAATGATATGTCAACCCCTGAAGTAATCATTGGTGTAGATCTGTGGATCTGTCTTCTCATAGACATCAGCTTGAGGGAAGATAGAATAAACCTTACTTTATGGAACATTTTATTTTACACTATCACTCTGAAGCCTCTTGGACCTAAGAAACAAGTTTTTTTTACACTATTGTGTGACAGTCCGATAAATCAGTAAAACTTATAATCTAGATCCTGTAATATTACACAGAAGAAAAGTTATTATTCTATATATCACATAAAAATATTAGTAGATAAATAAATTGACCAAAACCAAATCAAAGCAATACAAGACAAACTACAAACAAACAAAAAGTCCTACAAAATAATATCAAGGACAAGGACAGGCCACTACTGGACTGTTTTCAGGGCTGGGACATGGGGGTAGGCAAAGTAAGAGTGTGCCACAGGTATGAAGGGAATGATTGAGGGGGCATAACTTTTGACCCAAACAAAATTGTGGGATATTGTACATTGATAATTAAACATGAGGAATCATTACAAATATTTATGCACTTCTTCCCCTAGACATACCTACAAATGGGAATGTAACATAAAAGGATTTCACTACGAGTCAATGAAAGTCCGCCAATAAAAAGCGAGATTGATGCCCGAGGAAGAGCCATATGACAAAGTGTTTAGATTACTGTACATTTCAGCACTTGTCTGCGCACTCCTCAATCACTATATACAAAGGACAAATATCTCATCCTATGTGATGAAAGATCAGACCGTTTACCAAACAGTCTCCGATCAGTAGACACATGCCGCGCGCTCTTTTCCTTCCGACTCGTTGTGTAACTTTACAGGCAGATACTACATCTCATTTACACGTTCCATATGTCTGCATCTGCACTGCTAAATAATTACTTCAAAGGTTCCTGTCCAAACTATTCCCATGAAATAAATACAGGGAAGTAGACAATAATAAAAGACTACCTCATGATTAACTGCTTCACATAGCACTCCCCCATTATGCCCAGCTTTTTCTATTAAAGGGGATGGCCACTATGTCCAGTTTTTTATTAAAGGGGTTGGCTAAATTATTTTGTTAAAGGGAATCTGTCACCAGGTTTTTGTTCCCTCAGTATAATGTAGGAAAATAGACCCTGATTTCAACAATGTATCACTTAGTTTACTGGGTGCAACAGAGTTTTTAGACATAGCAGAGCTGAGAAAGCTAACCCTGCCCACAATAGGCTCTCTGTGTATACTGTCTATTGATAATGAGCTGCTAATCACAGGAGGTGGAGTCGGACTAGGTCTCATGTGCTGCAGTAGCTGCTGTCGTCCAAGCAACAATAATGTCCCAGCGATAAAACCTTCATTGTATGTAAACAACAGCACACAGCATGAGCAGGGACACATTGCTGAATTCAGTGTTTAAACCCCTACATCATGATGTCTTCAGATTAAATAGCAAAGCCTGATGACAGATTCCCTTTAAGGCTATGTGCCCACGATGCAGAAATGCTCAGGATTTTTCCTGAGCATTTCTGCATTTCCCTGGCAGAAAAAACGCATGTGGATTGTACATGCGGATTGTACATGCGGATTGTACATGCGTTTTTCCTGCCAGGGACAAGCGGATGTGAAGCATGTGAAAGTGCTTGTCAACTTGGTCACACTATATAAATCCATGCAAACGGCATGGATTTATATAGTGTGACCGAAAAGAACGGTAAAAAATAAAAAATAAATCTATACTTACCTTCTGATGGCCCCCGCAGTCTTTATTCGCTCCGTCCTGGCTGCCGGCAGCTCGCAGTGCACTACACTGAAGGACCTGCTGTCACATGACTAAATGACATCAGCGCAGGTCCTTCAGTCCACCGCGATCTGCCAGCAAGGGAGGACAAGCACACCGGGGGCCATCAGAAGGTAAATATAATATTTATTTTTTATTATATTCTTTTTTTTACAGTTTTCTATGGTACCCGGGTCCGGAGGAGAGTCTCCTGTCCTCCACACCCGGGTACCACCCGCACATTGGAACGCTTGCATTCCGCATGTCCTTATCTAGTGAAGCGGAATCCATACGTTCCAATGAAAGTCAATGGCGGCGAAAACGCAGCGCTTCCGCAAAATAATTGGTAGTGCTGCGTTTTTTTCCGCAATGATAATCCGCAGCGGAAATTTCCGCAGCATGTGCACAGCACATGCGGATTATCATTGGGGAACATGGCAGGCCTTCTACCAAGCGTTTTTTAAGCATTTCTGCAGCGTTTTTTCCGCTGCGGAAACGATTAAAAAACGCATCGTAGGCACACAGCCTAAAGCAGCTTTCCTCACAAGCTGACCAGACTTGTCCATAAGTCTCTTCCATTTGTAAAACACCTCACATGGGAAAGCTGCTTTTCTATTGGAGGAGGTTGATGGACTTGTCTGTTCATGCACTCCTCAACCAGCAGCCAGAACTGAAGTGCTGGTCAGTTTGAGGAGAAAGCTGCACCAACAAAAGAGAGTGGTCAACCCATTTAATGGGCAAGTACTTTCAGGTGACTTTTCAAAATAAGTTACTTTGTGTGTACATGAGCAATAACAATACATCTTGCCACTATATGACTTGTGACCTGAATTTTCACCAGTTTTTCTCCCTGCAGGCTCTATGTCTTCATTTTCATTTTATTCTGAGCTTGTGAGACTAACTGCTACGATCTTTTCCATACACAGCACAGCACACAGAGAGGTATTCCTGCTCTTCATTCCTGTAGCAGCACACTTATAGAAGCAGCAGCATGGAGGAAATGATATATCAGTAGTGTAAGGAAGTGGATGAGAGAAGATGAGTAGAGCTGACGCCTAGCTGAGTAACTGCCAACAAACACTGTCATCTGCTAGTCAAAGGCGAAAGTGAAAGCAAAGGAAGAATTGCAGTAGTAGGAACCTAATAGTGGGAACCTATGTTCCCACTGGAAGAGTTTTGATGACACCAGGTCAGGTGACACCTGTGTCGCAGTTAATAATTATAAAAGACCTGGCTGGGTCGAGAAGAGGAAGTTGGCTCCAGAACCTGTACCAGGACAGGAGGCATGGCTGATAGGTGGGCTTACAGCCACCATCACCATAGAAGGGTCCGAGAGCGATCAGATACCGGAGAACGCCCGAGCTGTGAGGAAGATCCACACCCCACTCCAATAGAAGATCCGCATCCAGCACCAGTAGAAGATCTGTACCCAGCGCCAGTAGAAGATTCGCACCCTGCATCAGTAGAAGACCCGTAAGCCGCACCCGTGGAAGACCATGACCAGATCCGAACCAGGCTTGGGAGATGATCTGGCTGCAGCAGAGGACCGTTCCTGTGGACCGCTACTTCCAACGAAGACGTACAGTACAGGGTGTGGGTTGGGGCCGTGTTTCAGGAAACGGATACCGGTGACCCCCGCTAGGGCCAGTTTAACAATCAGAGGTGTTTATAGAGACTACGATGGGAACGGGCCTAGTGTTGAGCGTGACGCCCATTAAATGGAGACATAAAGGCATTAACAGTCATTTAACTGCTAGATAACAAGAACAGTTTATGTAATAGAAGGTTGCATAAATACTGTATTTAGTCACATTGCTGTGTCATAGTATACTGTATTAGCCCTGTTACTGTAACCCACCATATAGTGCTTACTTGTATATATACAGTACAGACCAAAAGTTTGGACACACCTTCTCATTTAAAGATTTTTCTGTATTTTCATAACAATAAAAATTGTACATTTACACTGAAGGCATCAAAACTATGAATTAACACATGTGAAATTATATACTTAACAAAAAAGTGTGAAACAACTGAAAATATGTCTTATATTCTAGGTTCTTCAAAGTAGCCACCTTTTGCTTTGATAACTGCTTTGCACACTCTTGGCATTCTCTTGATGAGCTTCAAGAGGTAGTCACCGGAAATGGTTTTCACTTCACAGGTGTGCCCTGTCAGGTTTAATAAGTGGGATTTCTTGCCTTATAAATGAGGTTGGGACCATCAGTTGTGTTGTGCAGAAGTCAGGTGGATACACAGCTGATAGTCCTACTGAATAGACTGTTAGAATTTGTATTATGGCAAGAAAAAAGCAGCTAAGTAAAGAAAAACGAGTGGCCATCATTACTTTAAAAAATGAAGGTCAGTCAGTGCGAAAAATTGGGAAAACTTTGAAAGTGTCCCCAAGTGCAGTTGCAAAAACCATCAAGCGCTACAAAGAAACTGGTTCACATGAGGACCGCCCCAAGACAGGAAGACCAAGAGTCACCTCTGCTTCTGAGGATAAGTTTATCCGAGTCACCAGCCTCAGAAATCGCAGGTTAACAGCAGCTCAGATTAGAGACTAGGTCAATGACACACAGAGTTCTAGCAGCAGACACATCTCTTCAACAACTGTTAAGAGGAGACTTTGTGCTGCAGGCCTTCATGGTAAAATAGCTGCTAGGAGACCACTGCTAAGGACAGGCAACAAGCAGAAGAGACTTGTTTGGGCTAAAGAACACAAGGAATGGACATTAGACCAGTGGAAATCTGTGCTTTGGTCTGATGAGTCCAAATTTGAGATCATTGGTTCCAACCACCGTGTCTTTGTGCGAAGCAGAAAAGGTGAACGGATGGACTCTACATGCCTGGTTCCCACCGTGAAGCATGGAGGAGGAGGTGTGATGGTGTGGGGTGCTTTGCTGGTGACACTGTTGGGGATTTATTCA
This sequence comes from Phyllobates terribilis, assembly GCF_046119375.1. NCBI lineage: Eukaryota > Metazoa > Chordata > Amphibia > Anura > Dendrobatidae > Phyllobates > Phyllobates terribilis. Next base: position 420,546,256 of record NW_027362764.1, on the reverse strand, counting down.
AAATTGAAGGCATACTGAACCAGCATGGCTACCACAGCATCTTGCAGCGTCATGCTATTCCATCCGGTTTGCGTTTAGTTGGACCATCATTTATTTTTCAACAGGACAATGACCCCAAACACACCTCCAGGCTGTGTAAGGGCTATTTGACTAAGAAGGAGAGTGATGGGGTGCTAAGCCAGATGATCTGGCCTCCACAGTCACCAGACCTGAACCCAATCGAGATGGTTTGGGGTGAGCTGGACCGCAGAGTGAAGGCAAAAGGGCCAACAAGTGCTAAGCATCTCTGGGAACTCCTTCAAGATTGTTGGAAAACCATTTCCAGTGACTACCTCTTGAAGCTCATCAAGAGAATGCCAAGAGTGTGCAAAGCAGTCATCAAAGCAAAAGGTGGCTACTTTGAAGAACCTAGAATATAAGACATATTTTCAGTTGTTTCACACTTTTTTGTTAAGTATATAATTCCACATGTGTTAATTCATAGTTTTGATGCCTTCAGTGTGAATGTACAATTTTCATAGTCATGAAAATACAGAAAAATCTTTAAATGAGAAGGTGTGTCCAAACTTTTGGTCTGTACTGTATATATATATATATATATATATATATATATATATATATATATATATATATATATATATATATATATATACATATATACTTATAAATAGATTTCCCTTCCGTGTAAGTCAAATAAATAGTGTTGGTTAAGTACAACTGTCTGCTCATTGTCTGCTCTGTTGCATCCAAACAACCTGCTTACAGTAGCAATCTGTGTAGCTATGAATCCAGCTCTGGGCTGAGGTAAAAGACTTGTTAGAAAACTCAGCACAATCTTTCTGTGTCCATGTCTACCTGTTTTATCACTCCACTCCTCCTCCGCTTGCCATAGAGTATAATAGGCTGTGTAACCAGGCTGTGTAACTAGACACTTCATTGTCCTGGTATCTTCAGCAAGACAGAGTTGAGATGAAGGAATGAGGAGTTCAAGAGGCGGGGAGCTTGGGTTGAGAAGAAGTGGCTCACAGGAGGAGAAAGAAGCAGATTTCTCTAATAAGATATATTTCAAAGTTTCTTATTTTTGCTTGTACTATTGATTTATGAAAAGATTTTTTAAAGTACAGTTCCCATTTCAAGCAGTTTTTTGGGGTGTGTAGCTTTTCTTTAGGGGACAACACTGTGAGGCATTTCTATGGTAATATTGTGGCAGTCACTATTATTCGGGCACTGTGGAAGTTACTGTCATGGGCCTCTGTGGCATCTACTTTCTCTGTGAAGTCAATTCTTAGACCTAGACAAATATACGATACAATTTTGATCAGGACAGTGAATATTTCTAGCTATGTATGCAAACTGTAGTGGTGTCGATTGGTTTGGGAAGTTGTGTGTTCACAGCTAATCATATGATAAGTTGTTTTTTTATTCATGTGATTGGCAAAACAGCCACACATAAAAAGATTAGTCTCTGCCTTGGAATACTGCACAATAAATTTGGCATACTTTATAGCTTTGTATAGAGTGCGTAAAGTAAAAATGAGTAAACTAAAAAGGAGTGAATTTTGTCTAGACGCCTGTACATTCCCATGTGATTATTTTATACCTGAAAATAATACAGGTTCTCGTTATCCTAGAAGCCCTTAGGCACTTGTATGCATGAAACTTTCCAACATGCTGAGTTTTGTTTTATTTCATTAATTTTATTGAGTTTCAACTAGTAGTCATAGTGTGATAATCAGATTGTAGGATTACATCATCAGAATACAATGTGGTGGAAAAACATTATTATAAAGCTCCCATCTAAGTTTCAGTCAACAAGCATGCTATCACTAAAGGGTCAAATGTGGTTTAGAGTTAGTAACACTTAGGTTATGTTCACACCCAGCGTTTTTCGCAACTTTTTTTCTGCATTTTTGCTGTTTTTTTGGTGCAGATTACATGTGTGCTTTGACTACAGTACATGTTTCATAATGTTACTTTTATTCACCAAAAATGTAGCTAATAATGCTGCAAAAAATTACAGCAAAACCTATTTGCTGCATTTTTGCACTTTAATTACTTTCTATGGGTGAAAAAAGCTGAAAGCATTGACATGCTGCAGATTTTAAAAAAAGCTGCAATGCTCAAATTCAGTCAGGAAAAAAACCATTTTGCTTGTACTGTAAAACACAGCTTCTTTTCTGCAGAAAAAAACGCAGCAAAAAAAAAACGCTGCAAAAATGCTGTGTGTGAATTTTTGTAATTTATCTATATAATTTTCAAGCTTTATCAACAGAAAACTATAGATATAATTAAGAGGGTGGCAATAGGGAGTGATTGTTTCCTTCCATTGACTAACAGAAATCCTAAAAGGAAGCCTTTTAATTCCTGAAGATCAGGTTCATGTGGGCTGCCATGTGTTCACTTTTACATCAGTTCAGGTTACCAAGCAGGCGCATTAGACATATGGTGTGAAAATCGGAGGAATATACAAAAGTTTGACAGGAACAGAAGTAGGAGAAAGGAGAGGAAAGCTGAACATTAGTTTGTAAACTTGAAGAGGCTATTGAGGCTTGAGCTAATTTTTTGCAGTCAATCTACATAACTGCAGATTGAAAAATCCTGACAGTGTGAATTATGCACATATTCTCCTCAATTGCCAGATTGAGCAGATGGTCACCTGCCACTGGATTTTCACCTGCTTTTCCTAATGTTGCATTAGGTAGATCGATTGCATACTGGCGCTCAAAACACCACCCACTCAATCTGATAATTGAAGGGAATATGTGCATAATGCACACTGTTAGGATTTGCAAATCTGCAGTCGCATACAGTGACTTCAGAAATTTAGCTCAGGCCTGAAAAACACCTTCAAATGCAAGACTAGTGACTGGGTGACCACAAACAGTGCTCCATAGTCTGCAAGATGGTTTCCTTTCTTGATATTGAGAATTCTGTGCACTGGCATGAAATGTTTATAGGGTAAGGATGCTAGCAGGAAACTGAGGTCAGCTAATCCCCTGAGAAGTAGTACAATTTGACCATCATCCAGCATAATAATGAAAAATGCTTTCTCAATGTTCCTACGGTTTACCACATTTAATAGATAATTCCAAAATAAAAATTACATATGTGACCGTTCATATACCGATAGCCCTTGAACAACAGGACATGCATAACTTTCTGATTAAAGCGGTCTAAAATAGTCCTATCAACATAGAACAGAGACTACTGCCTCTATATACATTAGACTTACGTTGGCCAAACTCATCGATATCGATGGGTTCGCCTGATAGTCTAATATGTTTAGGACCCCACGATAGATGATTGTTGAGGAGTTGTTGTTCTGGCATGTTCCGATTTTGGAAAGCCAATCCTTTCTTTCTCCCTGAGATAAGCTGCCACCAGATATGTCTGGCATCAGCTCTCTCATAGAGAACAAGGGAGCGCTCAGCAGAGTGAAAGTTCCTGTGTATAGGAAAGTCAGACGAGATAGATGCTGGCTGAATGTTCAACCAAACCATTGTTCAGTTGACAGTCATTTAATGAATACGGGGGGCTTTAGAGACTGAAATAAAAGGAAAGTGAAGGAGGAAAAAGTGAACACAACATAAAAAATAGAAGGGAAAAATGTTTGTGCAGGTAATAATAATAAAATTGGAAACTTACCTGTCAAAAAACAAACAAAAAAATAGTTTAAAAGTTAACCTAATTACTTAGGGAATTCCTTGTCTATTGAAGTCCTTGCCCATTACTTTGCACCATTATCCTGAGCACCGTGAGTCATGTATGCTGCATCAGATCACCCCGTGGTATTTTTAGATCAGTTAATACATACAAGTCAAACTCTGGCCCGTGGGCCATATTTGGCCCTAGTAGTGATTATATTTGGCTCGCAATGCCATATGGAGGACTATGTGGGGCCCATAATACTGTGTGGAGGGTTGTACAGGGATCACAGTTGGGGCATCATACTGTGTTGGGGTCACCATACTTTACCAGGGGAGTTGAGGCGGGGTACAGTAGGGTCATCATACTGTGCGTGTGGAGGAATTCACTGTGGGGGTATCATACTGCACTTTTGCTAGCATCATACTTTATGGGGGCAATGAAAGGGCAATCTAAGGGCTTCAATAGGAGGAAAATTACTCTGTAAGGGCTGCAAAGTTCTGAGAAAGGCTCCTCTGTGACACCACCGAATATTAAGTTGTTTTTTTTAAATAAATATCAAGGTTGGCCCGAGACTTTGTCCAAGTTTTTAATTTTGGCCCTCTGTGTATTTGAGTTAGACATCCCTGTGTCAATACTACAAATGACATTATGGAACCTACAGAACAACGCAGGTCACTTGTAAAACGTTTTACCAACAAACCTGCACCTCACATATATTTACCAGGTAGCATGCTAATTGTTCTATTGACATTCATTTTACATAGATTATAAAGGGCCATCATAGCTTGTAGCACTGCACAGAGAGCTTGTTACCAGTCTCATCACTTTGTGGGGGCTCACAATTGAATGTCTGACTTCAGAATGGCTAATTTTGTTAATTTATATATCTTTTTGTAGTGTAGGAGGATTCCATGCAAACCTAAAGAAATCCCACAAGGAGAGGACAGAAACTCCATACTGGTTGGAAGGGAACCCCAGAACCCAACCTGCACAATACCAGTGGCCCAAACCATTCATAGATCTATCAGGTAGTAGGCGAGGAAGTCCTTTGGAAACCAACATAAGAGATCAGCAAAAAGTCAAGAAAAAAAAGGAAACGAGAGTAACAGTGTTCATAGATCAGTAACACACCTTTGAGAGTTTCACTCAAAAATTACTAGATCTAACCATTTTACGAACCTGGTAGCCAAATACTAGTCAGAATGTGTTTATAATTGTCTAAGATGATCCAGTTATATCTGCCATGGAAATAATAAGCCTTGTGGGTTGTCTGGATTTCCAAGTCATGGTTGCAATAACAGGGGAATGTAGTTGAACCAAAGTAATGATAAAGTTGGTTTTATGTAATTGATTGTAATGGATTTCTGTAAATCTAAATATTAAATTGCCCTTTTAGAAAAGTGCATTGAAAAGGTTAACCGAGTATATGGCTATATCTACAGCTATATTGTACAAGCCACATGCCAGGCAGCTGGATACAACAGCTGGATACAGTCACTGTTCTTCGCTTGGTCGCAAATAAAACATATGTCTCAGAGACTGAGCAGGCGATGGAGAGAACATTACTTAGAGAATGTATCTGCTGATCCTTCATAAACACAGACAAGATAATTCATGGCCTTGTTTTAGCTCTTAAACTTCATTTAAGGTCTGTGGTAATGTAATGAGTGATTTTCCTTGTCTCCCACTAATTTGCACTGGGCTTCATCCAACTTTCTCCCTAAATTATAAACTGTACATCTAAGGTCACATTCTTCTCATTGAGCCTTGATCCAGGACAGTAGTATGAAAATGTTACTGCAGTATGAAGAGAGAAACAAACATCCAAGTACACAGACCCACCAAGAGAGCAATAAACTCCGTACCATGAGACCGCACGTGACACTCAACTGATGACTCCAATGTTCTGCTCCTTTCAGCAAATTATCGAATATATAAAAAAGATGCTGAGGACTCTGAAACTTAACCCTGTCCTCACCAAGAGATCTAGGAGATATCCATCTTATTATTCTGCATTCTTTACCAATGTAAGTGTTACAGAACCAGTGGAGCTCAGATATCATGATCATGTAATTACACTTGGCTGTTTCCGGAGCCCCATCTCCTTTAGCCAGTGCTTGGATGCTGATATCCCTGCCTCAGCCATTAACAGCTGAGATGGGAATAACCCTTTAATCTATACATGTTCTAGCTATAAGAGATTAGCAAATACAATTTGCATGACCCTGGTCAAGCGGTCAGGTCAGTATTTTGTGGCCGCTGGACTGGAGCCCTGAAAACTGCCTCATAACTGTCGGTATCCGTGGTTCCTCTATTGATTAGCCAACCTGACACCACATCATTTGTGCAGCGCACCACAACTATGATGTTGCGCCAGGCCGGCTAATCAAAAAAGAAGTGGGGGATATTGGAAGGTACAGTGCATTGTGAAAGTATTTGGCCCCCTTGAACTTTTCTACCTTTTGCCACATTTCTGGCTTCAAACATAAAGCTATACAATTCAATTTTTTTGGGGAAGAATCAACAATAAGTGGGAAACAATCGTGAAGTGGAACGAAATTTATTGGATATTTTAAACTTTTTTAACAAATTAAAAACTGAAAAGTGGGGCGTGCAATATTATTTGGCCCCTTTACTTTCAGTGCAGCAAACTCACTCCAGAAGTTCAGTGAGGATCTCTGAATGATCCATTGTTGTCCTAAATGACTGGTAATGATAAATAGAATCCACCTGTGTGTAATCAAGTCTCCATAGAAATGCACCTGCTCTGTGATAGTCTCAGGGTACTGTTTCAAGTACAGAGAGCATCATGAAGACCAAGGAACACACCAGGCAGGTCCGAGATACTGTTGTGGCGAAGTTTAAAGCTGGATTTGGATACAAAAAGATTTCCCAAATTTTAAACCTCTCAAGGAGCACTGTGCAAGCGATCATATTGAAATGGAAAGAGTATCAGACCACTGCAAATCTACCAAGACCCGGCCGTTCCTCTAAACTTTAATCTCGAACAAGGAGTAGACTGATCAGAGATGCAGCCAAAAGGCCCATGATCACTCTGCATGAACTGCAGAGATCTACAGCTGAGGTGACAGAGTCTGTCCATAGGACAACAATCAGACGTACACTGCACAAATCTGGCCTTTATGGAAGAGTAGCAAGAAGAAAGCCATTTCTCAAAGATATCCATAAAAAGTCTCGTTTGAAGTTTGCCACAAGCCACCTGGGAGACACACCAAACATGTGGAATAAGGTGCTCTGGTCAGATGAAACAAAAATCTAACTTTTTGGCCACAATGCAAAACGATATGTTTGGCGTAAAAGCAACACAGATCATCACCCTCAAAACACCATCCCCACTGTCAAACATGGTGGTGGCAGCATCATGGTTTGGGCCTGCTTTTCTTCATCAGGGACAGGGCAGATGGTTAAAATTGATGGGAAGATGGACGGAGCCAAATACAGGACCATTCTGGAAGAAAACCTGTTGGAGTCTGCAAAAGACCTGAGACTGGGACGGAGATTTATCTTCCAACAAGACAATGATCCCAAACAAAGCAAAATCTACAATGGAATAGTTCAAAAATAAACGTGCCCAGGTGTTAGAATGGCCAAGTCAAAGTCCAGACCTGAATCCAATCGAGAATCTGCCGAAAGAGCTGAAAACTGCTGTTCACAAACGCCCTCCAACCAACCTCAATGAGCTCGAGCTGTTTTGCAAGGAAGAATGGGCAAGAATTTCAGCCTCTCGATGTGCAAAACTGATAGAGACATACCCCAAGAGACTTGCAGCTGTAATCGCAGCAAAAGGTGGCGCTACAAAGTATTAACTCAAGGGGGCCGAATAATATTGCACGCCCCACTTTTCAGTTTTTAATTGGTTAAAAAAGTTTAAAATATACAATAAATTTTGTTCCACTTCACAATTGTGTCCCACTTGTTGTTGATTCTTCCCCAAAAAATAGAATTTTATATCTTTATGTTTGAAGCCAGAAATGTGGCAAAAGGTAGAAAAGTTCAAGGCCAAATACTTTCACAATGCACTGTAGTAGGCAGTTCGCTGGGCTCCTTTTCGATGGCCACAGAATGATGACCAGTTGCTGGACCAGAGTTCTGCAAATTGATTAACTCATCCATATCTATCTATAGTTCAGCATTTTACTTTCTTTCTACATCATGTTAGTAAACTTCCATTATCTTTCAGAACAAAGGGAAGTGATATAAAACCCTAAAAAGGCATGAGAAGTACCTATGTATTTTCCAGAAAATTGCATGCTGCTTCCATTTTAGAAGGCAAAGAGTAAAAAGACTTGCGAGACACGGACACATCAACAAAAAAAAAACATCTGCATAGTTTCAAGTCACATTCTCTAAAGTAGACAAGCTGCAGTTTTTCCTATTAACTTCCGTCTAAAAGTAGTAAAAGTAAATATAAAATATCTCCATATCTTTAACTTTTTACAGACTGCAACTAAGAGACTTTTGTAGTGGTATTCCCATCCACCTATATACTACGCGTCCAGTTCTGTTCAGTATAAGTTGCAGAATAACATATAGTGATGGAAAGGCTCTATAACAAGAAGAACAGCAGCTGTTAGAGACATATTCAGAACTGTCTCCAATAATACCAGGTAGTTAATGGAAATGGGTTAAAACATGCTCACCTGCCTTCATGTATTTTGCAGTGCAGGAATTACCACAAGTAAGTAATCAATTATGGTATATTATACAGGACTTCCTTCTCTGTTTAAGTTACTAGAAACTAGCCTCGCTTGTAGTTTACCACAAACATTAATTACCAGAGGGAACTCTGTACAAACATTAAAAGTGGTATTGCCATCTTGTACATTTATGGCATATCCACAAGCATTTATGGGATAAATATTATGATATTTTATTAGTAATGTCAGTTATGCATGAGACAATAATAATAATAATTTTATTTCTATAGCGACAACATATTTACACTACCAAATATGTTTATTTTTTTTACATTTTTGGGGTGTTTTTTTCTGCAACGTGGACAGCGCGACTGCACCGTATTGAAGGAAGATGGATGGGGTCATGTATCACGAGATTTTGTCCAACAACCTCCTTCCCTTAGTAAGAGAATTAAAGATGGACCATGGTTGGGTCTTCCAGCATGACAATGACCTGAAACACTCAATCAGGGCAACTAAGGAGTGTCTCCGTAAGAAGCATTTCATGGTCCTGGAGTGGGCTAGCCAGTCTCCAGACCTGAACCCAATTGGAGGAAGATGAAACTCAACGTTGCCCAGTGACAGCCCCTTAAACCTGAAAGATCTGGAGAAGATCTGTATGGAGGAGTGGGCCAAAATCCCTGCTGCAGTGTGTGCAAACTTGGTGAAGAACTACAGGAAATGTCTGACCTCTGTAATTGCAAACAAAGGATTCTCTACCAAATTTTAAGTTCTGTTTTACTATTGTATCAAATACTTATTTCATACAATAAAATGCAATTTAATTATGTAAAAATCATACAATGTGATTTTATGGTTTTTATTTTAAATTCTGTCTCTCACAGTTGAAGTGTACTTAGATAAAAATTATAGACCTCTCCATTCTTTGTAGAGGGGAAAACATGCAAAATCGGCAGTGTAACAAAAACTTATTTTCCCCACTGTATATATATATATATATATATATATATATATATATATATACACACACTGCTCAAAAAAAATAAAGGGAACACTTAAACAAGAGAATATAACTCCAAGTAAATGAAACTTCTGTGAAATCAAACTGTCCATTTAGGAAGCAACACTGATTGACAATCAATTTCACATGCTGTTGTGCAAATGGAATAGACAATCGATGGAAATTATTGGCAATTATCAAGACACACTCAATAAAGGAGTGGTTCTGCAGGTGGGGACCACAGACCACATCTCAGCACCAATGCTTTCTGGCTGATGTTTTGGTCACTTTTGAATGTTGGTTGTGCCTTCATACTCGTGGTAGCAGGAGACGGACTCTACAACCCACAGAAATTGCTCAGTTAGTGCAGCTCATCCAGGATGGCACATCAATGCGATCTGTGGCAAGAAGGTTTGCTGTGTCTGTCAGCGTAGTGTCCAGAGGCTGGAGGCGCTACCAGGAGACAGGCAAGTACACCAGGAGACGTGGAGGGAGTCATAGGAGGGCAACAACCCAGCAGCAGGACCGCTACCTCCGCCTTTGTGCAAGGAGGAACAGGAGGAGCAGTGACAGAGCCCTGCAAAATGACCTCCAGCAGGCCACAAATGTGCATGTGTCTGCACAAACGGTTAGAAAGCGACTCCATGAGTGTAGTATGAGGGACCGACGTCCGCAGATGGGGGTTGTGCTCAGCCCAACACCGTGCAGGATGCTTTGCATTTGCCACAGAACACCAGGATTGGAAAAGTCGCCACTGACGCCCTGTGCTCTTCACAGATGAAAGAAGGTTCACACTGAGCACATGTGACAGACGTGACAGAGTCTGGAGACGCCGTGGAGAGCGATCTGCTGCCTGCAACATCCTTCAGCATGACCAGTCTGGCAGTGGGTCAGTAATGGTGTGGGGTGGCATTTCTTTGGAGGGCCGCACAGCCCTCCATGTGCTCGCCAGAGGTAACCTGACTGCTATTAGGTACCGGGATGAGATCCTCAGAGCCATGGTGAGACCATATGCTGGTGCGGTTGGCCCTGGGTTCCTCCTAATGCAGGACAATGCCAGACCTCATGTGGCTGGAGTGTGTCAGCAGTTCCTGCAAGATGAATGCATTGAAGCTATGGACTGACCCGCCCGTTCCCTAGACCTGAATCCGATTGAGCACATCTGGGACATCATGTCTCGCTCCATCCACCGTCACGTTGCACCACAGACTGTCCAGGAGTTGGCGGATGCTTTAGCCAAGATCTGGGAGGAGATCCCACAGGAGACCATCCGCAACCTCATCAGGAGCATGCCCAGGCGTTGTAGGGAGGTCATACAGGCACGTGGAGGCCACACACAATACTGAGCCTCATTTTGACTTGTTTTAAGGACATTACATCAAAGTTGGTTCAGCCTGTAGTGTGTTTTTTCACTTTAATTTTGGGGGTGACTCCAAATCCAGGCCTCCATTGGTTAATAAATTTGATTTCCATTGTTGACATTTGTGTGATTTTGTTGTCAGCACATTCAACTTTGTACAGAACAAAGTATTCAATGAGAATGTTTCATTCATTCAGATCTAGGATGTGTTATTTGAGTGTTCCCTTTATTTTTTTGAGCAGTGTATACAGTGGTGGCCGAAAGTATTGGCACCCCTGCAATTCTGTCAGATAATACTCAGTTTCTTCCTGAAAATGATTGCAATCACAAATTCTTTGGTATTATTATCTTCATTTAATTTGTCATCAATGAAAAAACACAAAAAGAATTGTCCTAAAGCCAAATTGGATACAATACCACACCAAACCTAAAAAAGGGGATGGACAAAAGTATTGGCACTGTTTGAAAAATCATGTGATGCTTGTCTAATTCGTGTAGTTAACAGCACCTGTAACTTACCTGTGGCACCTAACAGGTGTTGGCAATAACTAAATCACACTTGCAGCCAGTTAACATGGATTAAAGTTGACTCAACCTCTGTCCTGTGTCCTTGTGTGTACCACATTGAGCATGGAGAAAAGAAAGAAGACCAAAGAACAGTCTGAGGACTTGAGAAACCAAATTGTGAGGAAACATGAGCAATCTCAAGGCTACAAGTCCATCTCCAAAGACCTGAATGTTCCTGTGTCTTCCGTGCGCAGAGTCATCAAGAAGTTTAAAGCCCATGGCACTGTGGCTAACCTCCCTAGATGTGGATGGAAAAGAAAAATTGACGAGAGATTTCAACGCAAGATTGTGCCGATGGTGGATAAAGAACCTCGACGAACATCCAAACAAGTTCAAGCTGCCCTACAGTCCGAGGGTACAACAGTGTCAACCCGTACTATCCGTCGGTGTCTGAATGAAAAGGGACTGGTAGGATACCCAGGAAGACCCCACTTCTTACCCCGAGACATAAAAAAGTCAGGCTGGAGTTTGCCAAAACTTACCTGAGAAAGCCTAAAACGTCTTGGAAGAATGTTCTCTGGTCAGATGAGACAAAAGTAGAGCTTTTTGGGAAAAAGCAAAGACATAGAGTGTACAGGAAAAAAAAGAGGCATTCAAAGAAAAGAACACGGTCCCTACAGTCAAACATGGCGGAGGTTCCCTGATGTTTTGGGGTTGCTTTGCTGCCTCTGGCACTGGACTGCTTGACCGTGTGCATGGCATTATGAAGTCTGAAGACTACCAACAAATTTTGCAGCATAATCTAGGGCCCAGTGTGAGAAAGCTGGGTCTCCCTCAGAGGTTATGGGTCTTCCAGCAGGACAATGACCCAAAACACACTTCCAAAAGCACTATAAAATGGTTTGAGAGAAAGCACTGGAGACTTCTAAGGTGGCCAGCACTGAGTCCAGACCTGAATCCCATAGAACACCTGTGGAGAGATCGCAAAATGGCAGTTCGGAGAAGGCACCCTTCAAATATCAGGGACCTGGAGCAGTTTGCCAAAGAAGAATGGTCTACAATTCCAGCAGAGCATTGTAAGAAACTCATTGATGGTTACCGGAAGCGGTTGTTCGCAGTTATTTTGGCTAAAGGTTGTGCAACCAAGTATTAGGCTGAGGGTGCCAATACTTTTGTCTGGCCCATTTTTGGAGTTTTGTGTGAAATGATCAATGATTTGATTTTGGCTTCATTCTCTTTTGTGTTTTTTCCTTGCAAGCAAATTAAATGAAGAGAATACCAAAGAATTTGTGATTGCAATCATTTTCAGGAAGAAACTGAGTATTATCTGACAGAATTGCAGGGGTGCCAATACTTTTGGCCACCACTGTATATATATATATACTTTTCATTAGTCACACTACCGGGACTTGAACCTGCTTGGGATTGATAGGTGTTGGAAGAGACATCTTCCCCTATTTCCAACCTCTTAAAAGATTCTATCATAACTTATAACAGCAGTATCTAAGAGGTAAAACACCTGTCACCACAGATAGATCTGTTCACAGCTGTTAGACTTGGGTGTCAGCTGTATAACACAGTGGACACTGATGCTGTATTGTGCGGGCTCAGGCTCTGAGGCCGCTCCATTTATGCAACATGCACTACTGCTCGATATTGTACAGCGCATGTCACAATTTAAGATAGATCTATAACACATTAGTGGTACCAGGATCTACAATGCATTTATACTATAGCCTGTAAATATGCCATAAATGTATGAGATTGGAATACCCCATTAAGTTAGCTTGGAATGATGGAAAATTTTAGCTCTACTGCGTACAAAAGTGTGAATGGAGCTATTTACCATATTAGCTTTGTAATAGTTTTCAGAAGTGGATAATAACTACAATAAATGTAAGTTATTTTTGCCATTTTGTTGATCATTGCAAAAAAAATCCTTGCAGCGTTTTCCTTTCTGTCCTGGGGAGATCAAGCTACAAATGCTGAGGTCACTACAATTCTGGAACTGATTTGTTGTGTTAACACAGTGAATTCAAGAGCGAGGCCCTAGGTTGCTCCTGCCGCCTTAACATTGTGTCTTTGTGAAGCTGCTCCAGCTTTTATGTTTATTTGTCGAATAAATTCCGGGTTCATCATTATAAACTTTGCTGCTGATGCTGGAATAACAAGCTTACTGTGGGTGTGATTTCTCGGACACAGAAGTTCCACAGTGACTGAAGTAGCCTATTTTTAGAGTAAAAGAAAACATGCCGGTCAATGGCACCATTCAGGTGGAACGACAGTACCTGTAAACTATTTTAAGACCAGGTCCACAAACTATTCTGGGGTAACAGCCAATCAGCACTGTGGTTTTGGACGCTTTTACACATTCCTAATAGTAATGCTCATACACAGAAAGTGTGGGGAACATATTCAGCTTGAAGTTTATAAAAGTGAAACATGTTGGCATTGCCTAAAATAAGTAAACCCATCTGTTTCATTCTCCAAAGAGGACTGCAATTTATATTCTACTACATACATAGCTAAAAATACAGTGTTCTTTATTCACCAAGAGATGTCCCAGTAACTTGATGACCTATTCTTTAAGAATTAAAGGGAACCTGTAATCAAAATATTACCTACTGCTTAAATCAGGGTTTTTATGTTAAATGTATTTTTCTTGGTAACTTTTTTTTACATATCACAATCTGTATTAAAAATAAAAAAGATGACAACCTTGCAATTTTCTCACTGTCCACTGGGGCTTTTTTAAGACTCCTAACTTCCTGTTGTTTCAGGAAACAACATCTGTACATAGCCACAAAGTCCAACCCTATCTTTAGTATCCATTCACATAAACTAACTATCCCCCCCAAAACTTAATCATAAACATGAATGCCCGTATTTACTGAACCTGCATATTTATTTTATTAGTGAAAGGGTAGAAAGTCACAGATAGATATGATGCACCCCCTGGGCCGTGGGGATACCCGGAGCCAGGCCTGTAAATGCTGGGGGTTGTAGTCACCGTGGCGGTGACCCGGTCCGTGACCCAGGGCGGTCAAACCAGGGGTAGTCTATGTGTACTAATATCAATGTCCGACTACGCCACCTGTGGATTGCAGTTATTGGTAACCGCCGCTGCGGGGCAGTCCGCTGAAGCTGGTGGTATGTGCAGCAAGGCAATGTGACTCCCCACAGGTAGAGTGTAGCTTCAGGGCAGCGTGTAGGGATGATGGTGGTGATGGTGCAATGTGTCGCGGTGCAAGAATGATCACAGAGTCCAGATGATGCAGTCCCAGATCCTTTACTCACGGTTTAAGCAGTTCCACTTACAGGGCCAGTGTAAGAGCCCACGGCGTCCTGTGCTCACGCAGTAAGGGGCTCGGTCGACCCTCAGGTATCTCTGGAGCATTTAGCAGGACCCCCTTCTGTGTGTCCTCTCTGGCCTCTCTCCTTGTACCTCACACCTAGCGGCACCTCTGTCCAGTGTCCTCGGGCCTTAGCAGGCGATGTGTGTTCCGTCCCCTGGCCCTATGTGGCTACTTTGCTAGTGGCTGGTGTGGACGGCTTGCTGTACTTGAAGTGCTGCAGCCTCCGGTTCCCAGTTGAGCCCTGTAGTCTCTGCTGGTTGAGGGATCCGGTTCCCTTCTTCTGGCCTGACCCCCCCACCTCCTGGCAGCGGCGGGCGTACGGGTGGCGGTTGCACGGCCCGTACCCCTAGGGTCCCTTCGGTTCCTGTCCTGGAGCTTTTCTGCTCCCTCTTTCCTCTGTTCTCTCCTTCCAGGCTCAGGCCTCTTAACTAGGCCTGCCTGTGGAGCAGAGCTCGTACAGAGCCCCTGCTCCTGACACTCTCCTCCTCTGACTGACCACTTCCCCCAAACCAAAATGGTTCCTTACTTTTATACCTCCTACTCCAGTGCTCCCAGGATCTACGTCCTCCACCCAACCACTACATAGTTCCCCCTCTCTAGGTGGTTCCTCCCCACTCCAGCCAGGGATCAGGGACACTTGTGCTCTCCCATAGGAGCATTATCGCCCTGTCCCCCGGAAATGTGGTGTAGTGGATGTGCTGTTAGGGTCCTGAGCCATACTCCTTCTTTACCTGAGAGTGAGATACCACACCTCTGGGTGAGATGCAATACCTCTGTGGCGACCGAACCCTCAGGGGCGCCACAGATACCTTTGGAAGCGCCTAACAGATACAGTAAAGTAAAAGAAGACAGGGCGCTATTGTACTATATGCCTAGGCAGATGCTAGTTTTCTCTATATGACATCTGCAAATAGTGTGACTAGACATGAAACACACTGAGCATAGCAACATGTATAGGAGATTTAAAAAGAGACCCAATGGTCAATAAAAAATACCCATATGATATAAGATGTTTGCTATGTGGACAGAATAAATGGCAGACCATTCGGATGGGAACACAACTGACCAAGAGAACCACTGAATGTTAGGTCCAAATATCAACTTGACAATAATTAGAAAGGATAAGGCTATGTGCCCACGATGCAGAAATGCTGCATATTTTTTCCGCTTCTCCCTGGCAGGAAAAACGCATGCGGTTTTTACATGCGTTTTTCCTGCCAGGTAGAAGCGTTTGTCAAGCGTTTTTGCATGCATTTCTGCATGCGGGTTATCAAGCGCTTTTCCAAGCGATTTTAGCATCACTTGGAAAGTGCTTGACAACTTGGTCACACTATATAAATCCATGCAACTGGCATGGATTTATAGTAGTGTGACCAAGTTAGTTAAAAAAAAAAAGAATAAGAATGGTAAAAAATAAAAAAAAAGATTATACTTACCTTTCCATGTCCTCCCGGTGTTTTCTCTGCTGCGTCTGGTGTCTTGGGCGGCTCGCGGTGGTGTGAAGGACCTGCGGTGACGTCACATGACTCAATGACGTCATGGCAGGTCCTTCACAACACCGCGACCCATAGAGCAGACCAGACCCAGTGGAAAAAACACCGGGAGGACATCGGAGGGTAAGTATAATCTTTTTTTTTTATTTTAAATTTTTTTTTTACAGGTACTATGGTACCCAGGTCTGGATGAGAGTCTCCTCTCCTCCAGACCTGGGTACCATCCGCACACTGAACCGTGTGATATCCGCATGTGCAGATGCAGTGATGCAGATGTCACGCAGTCCAATGCAAGTCAATGGCGGCGATTACGCTGCGTGTCCGCAAAATTAATGGACACGCTGCGTATTTTTCCGCAATGATAATCCGCAGCGGAAATTTCCGCAGCATGTGCACAGCACATGCGGATTATCATTGGGGACCATGGGACACGTATTACCAAGCGTTTTTTAAGCGTTTTCGCTGCAGAGATTCCGCGGCAAAAACGCTTGAAAAATGCATTGTGGGCACGCAGCCTAAAAAACCTTTATTGAAGCGATGGTTGGAGTGGCACTACATGCACAAGAGTGCCCTCACTCAAAAATTAATATAAATCACAAAATAGCATGTTAGCAACAACAAATAAAGGGCCAAAAGAAAGAATAATATACATAGACAATACTTCAGGTATGGTATATAATGTTAATATACGATGGATTATAAATCACCATGTACAGAAATAGTAGTATACGGTGCCTGTGTGATATACCTGTGGTTTGTTTTTCAAAGAGTATATCATATACCATTATCAATCATATGGTGGATACTAAACTGTCATGTGCAGGCAGTATATCACCAGGCACCATACCCAAATAAATATGACCAATGGTAATGTATCAATGCCACCCCTGGTGTATACATGTGACAATATATATAAAGACTCGTGTATAATGCCCTCACAGGGAGAGAAAGAGGGGGGAGGGAAGAAGGGGGAGGTGGGAGAAAGGGTATACACTAAAGAGTCCAAGTGGGCATATGGTGTAGTAGAGGAGGGCTAAAAGTGCTAGGGAGGCAACCAAATGTGGTAATTACCTCAGAGAACATTTTGAAATCCTCCTGACTCTAGTGGACGCTAATCCCTGACGAAGGACTTCTGTTCGAAACGCGCGTCAGGGATGCCGCTCTTATTCTCAGGACCATTCTGCTCAGGTAATTACCACATTTGGTTGACTGAAATGCTGACACAACTCAATTTTACAATTATTTTTAATAATATTAAGTTGGGCTCCTATCTTCCAACCACTAAACCCAGTTAGTTGGGCATTGCCTTCTTTCTATTCAATAGGCTCATGTAATAAAAAATTAGTTACATGCAAAAATTTAAAGGGTTGTTCTCATGTTCTTAAGAAGGGCTGGCATAAGTAACAGTTCAGACGAGCAGCTTGATCTCGCTGCTGGCATGAATTGTGCATGCTCACAATGCTGCTATATGAGGCAGTAATGCCAGCCTCAGCAACATCAGAAGCTGGAGAGTGTTGGCAGGTATTAGGATCTAGCCGTGTGCGCCATTGGTACAGGTTGGTCTAAGTCCAGTGCTTATAAGCACAGTAGAAAAGAGCACTGCTCATGTTCGACCACTGCTCCAGTAGTCCATCCACTTGGCTAGGAGCCATAGTCAATAAAATAAAAAAGGAGACAAATTAGGTGATTTATGGCAAATTTAAACAGCAAATAAGCTTATTTTTTGCAATGTCTACCTAAAGATATCCAACTAAGATGATGAAATTAAGGGGTTAGTGTTGGTTCTTTTTCTAGAAACAGTGCAACTTTTGTTCCCGTGTTGTGTCTGGAAGTATAACTCAGTCCTAATAGTGGCCGCAACCCAACAACAGTAAAGCAGTTTCTGGAAATAAAAATGACTCTTTTTTTAATCTTGTACAAGTATTAAGTCAGGGTGGCTAGTCGGACCTGAGCCAGACATTCACATCCTCATTCTCCTCTATTACCCTAAATAAAGTCTCATATGCAATTTGTTTCCTCCATATTCTCTAAAAAAAGTAAAATATCATAAGTGCCAAAATCAATATAGAGAAAAAAAGTGTTTAACTTTTGCCAGATGTGTAAATAGTATATAATTATATACCAGATGGTGCCCATGTTATTACATCAAATCCCATAGAGTTAGTGTAATGATTGATGCTAGCCAATGCAGTGAATGGATGTCCTCAGAAGCAAAAACAAAAGAAAAAGTAGGGAAAACCTGGCTCATTTTCAGCAGCACGCTGTATTGTTAGTACAACATTCGCCGAGTTCAGCAATGGAATTGGGAACTGATTGGATCAAAGTTATATAAACGTGAAAGATGAAAGATGATTTTAAAAGTCTAATCATTTGTTTTTGCTGATTTTCATTGCTGATTTACCCTTTGCAATTCACAGGGTGAATCCACTGCAAATCCACAACCAAATCCATGTCAAAATTAGAGTAGAATAGTTTTGTCTGCAGAAAATCCGCAATGTAGTACAATACCAGCTAAGTGGATAAGATTGCAATAAATCTTATCTACTTAGACATTACTGAAACTTTAATGCATGGAAATCGACATGTGGTGCGGATTTTAAAGTTCACATTGAGTTAACTCTTTGTTTTTAATTCATTGTGGATTTCACCCTTTGTAACGCAGAGTGAAATCTGCCGCCAATCCACCACAAAATGTTGCCATAAGATTTTGCTGCAGATAAGCTGGTTATATTCTATAAAAAAACTGCAGCAAATCTGCTTTGCATTAACATATCTTTGAAGTGTATTTCCTGAGAATTGGTCAAAATATTGTTATGGCTGGTTTTATGATGTACAACAGCATTGCTGTATTCTTGTAAAAAAGAAAAACCCATCTCAAACCTTTTTTTCTTGCAATTAAGTTTCAAGCTGCCAGCTATTAATATCTATTAATCTCCAAGTATATCTATTAATATATATCTATATATCTTATATCTATTAATCTCCAAGTATAAGGAACAGACTACTTCTTACCCGATACCACCAATATACTACATTTCTTGGACCTGTCAGTTCTCCTGATATGTAATATCCTCTACTATAATAATTCTGGATCATCTTTACCTAAAACGCCGCATTATGTCCTTCCTCTGTCATTCCTCTTAGAGCTATATGAATAAAGTGACAACTGGGTGTTACCTTTCCCTTCATTAATGAGGTGTGTCTCTACACAACTTAACACTGTCACTGCTGATTGGTCAATGTCAGTGCATGGAGACACACTCCCAACTGGAAAAGCTGGTTATTAATATTCCACAATGAACAGCAAAATGCTTTGTCATAAGAAAAGTCGCTCCGGAATTGTTATTTATGGGGAATACAAGTATTAATATAGACATAATAGGAGCTTATAAGCCCCCTTAATGAGAAAAAATAAAATAATATTTTGTATCTATTATATATTAGATTTGTCTATCGGTGGCATTTTTTTTTTCATAATCACAATCTTTATTAATAAAAAAACAAAAACAAAAAACAAAGTTAATAATTTTGTACTTTTCACAGTGGGCGCTGGCACAATTTTAGACTCATCCCTCCTGTACATTCAGCTGGTTCCTTATCAGCAGAGGCCAAATTACAATGACCTCTCTATACAACACGGGTTCCTCCATTCACAATACATGATGGCACAGCTGACCTGCTCTCCTCCCTTCACAATGACCTTTGCACACGCTCATTAGATGCTTCTATATAAAAAATAGGTTCATTGTTGCAAATGTACATGTCAATTTCCTGAAACAAGAAGATATTACAGTCTCAATGCCTGGACCGCACTGATGTTCGGAACGTTTGATTTATTCCAATATCTAAAACAGTATTGGAGCTTTTAAATGATTACAGTTATATCTTCACATACATGATGGAAGCAATTTAAATACTCTCAACTACCAACAATAGAACACATATAAAACGCAAAAAGAATCATTGATGCATAAATAATCATTGATTAAATAATGAATGAATGAAACATTTTTTGAAATTTCATTAAGCAGTGCTCAGGACTTGATTGCCGTAGGTTTTTTTTCTACTTTGTTCTAAAGAAGAGTGTCCTTCTTTTTACTATTTTTTAATATTAACAGGCTTGCATTATATTGGCTATGTGGACATGTGTTTTTAATGCCAGACTCAAAGGAAAATCAGACCCATGTGAGCACAAATTAGACATGTGAGCCTAAAGTGCTGGAGGCAGCATTAACGCGCATGACTGGCACGCATGCCAAAGGATCACCCCAGTACTCTCTGACCTTGGAATAACAGTTCAGCTCATACATTAAATTGAATGGTTTTATCTATATTGATTGTCTCAACAAATTTATTTCCACAAACTGTAGTCTACAATTACTCATAATAACCCATGTATGAGTGAGGAGTAGGCTCAAAATGCCCTTTATGGATGACTACTATGTTATTTAAGCAAAAGAGCTGGGGTAGTACTAAGACAACCAACCTTAGGTTCATTCAAGAAGACATCTTGACCGTAAAATGAACACGTGGACAGAAAGAAAAACCAGTGCCAGAATGTATATTTGAAAATCTAGCTACATCAGGGTGAAAAAGTAAAAATGTATTTCTCATTTTTATAAATATGTATCTCCCCCCTTCAGTCGGCAGCTGTATTTATCACATCTCCATTTTCTTTAATTTTGTATAAGAAAACGTGTTGAGAGATCCCAGCATGTTCTACTCATAAAGCATGCGCCATCTACTCATACACATAACAGAATCATACGCGCTATGATAGTCATTAACTGGTCGAGAAAAGAAATGTAAAAAAAATACAAAATATTACAGCATATATGATATGATTAAAGGCTTCAGGTGATGGCTACAGTATATGTCTCCTAATTATGAAAGACAGAGGTGAATTGGAAACAAAATAAGCACTAAAATGCAGGAAACCCACAGGGCTGGATCATATCCTGTCAAACAGGAAGACATGGATTAAGAATTCAGGATTTCTGCAAAAATCAATTACAAAACCTTCCTTTACTAAGTGCTCTGTAGGTATATGAAAAATACTTAGGAGAAACATATATCAAATTCAATATATCCCACTATTATGGTCTCCAGAGCCAAAAACAACTACACGTCCTGAATTATGGTAACTCCACTGTAAACCTGGCCATACACAGCAGTTATATAACGGTCCAATGCTCATTTAGCCAATAATTCGTTCCCGATCCATCTGTTCCCACGTATAAAGGGTTTGGCCAAGTGTGAATGTGTTTATATGAGGAAAGGAGAATACGTTTTTTTCCAGATTCCTCAGGTAGAAGCTTATCTGAAGGGAGATCAGAAGGATCAGAAGTTTAAAGGGAATCTGCCACCAGGGTTTTGGCAACCCATCTGAGAGCAGCATGACATGGGGGCAGATTCCAGTGATATGTCACTAACTTTACTGATTGCTGCAGTTTTAATTAAAAACTGTTTTATATCCTGCCGATCTACCAGTTCTCTGTATGCTGAGCTCTGTATAACCACACCACTGATTGGCCGCTTTCTGTGAACACCGTGCATAGGCAGAAACCTGCTAATCAGTGGTGGGGGCGGGTTAGAATACCTGACAGCAGGCTAAGTAGTCCTCTAGTGATATAATCTCCAGATGATAAAACAGTGATTTTATAAAGACTATAGTAAGCAGCCCAGTAAGTGACACATCACTGGAATGAGGATTTCTGTATACATTATGTTGCTCTCAGATTAGGTAGCAAAAACCTGGAGACAGATTGCCTTTAAATTTAAAGTGAGTGATCCTTCTCTCCCCCAACAAATTAGATGGTGATTGGCAAGTTAGACCAACTTTTATCCAATGTGTATGAGGGCCCTAACACACAACTATATCTACGGATATGTATTATAGCTAAAATATGCCAACATTGCACCTCATCCCCTAGTTATACATTCACACTCAATTATTACTATTATACAATATAGATATCATAGGTAAACCCTCAAATATATGTTTGTGGCTATGTAGAGTCATCCACTAAAAAACCCCACTGTCATAACAAAACTTGTCGCTGAATTGTAAAGCTGTTAATCAGACTTCAACTTTATCTACTTTTAGCTAATTATTTCTTCTTCAGAACCACAGATGATCTATTCATATATAGATATTTACAGTATACTGTATTTAATCACTGCTCAACATTGAAATTGCAAAACTAAGGAGGAAAATTCGTGGAAAAATGGAAATCACGGGATCGATCGACATGTTAATGATATGCAAACGATGAAGAATGAAAACTACATTTACAAAACATCTTGAATTATTCAGTATCAAGTACATGCGCCACGTGCAGAATATACAGGCACTTACAATCCACGGCTGCTATCAGCGAGGCTATTAATGGTTGTCTGAGGAATCTTCTGTCTCACTGAATGCACTAGGGCAAATCATTCACATCCACTGCTAGCAACTCCCTTTGCAATTGCCGACCAATGACGTTCTAGATGTGCTTGATGGGAAACAAGAGCTGAGATGCTGCAGGTAGCACGCCGTACCATGACTGAAATCCATCCTGAAATAGTCCTGTTGAAAAACATCTCATGGGACACGTTTCCTCGTAAAGGCCTCTTCATGACACTGCTCACATCGTCTCCACAACAATTTTCGGCTATTACTGCATTCAAGACAAAAACAGGACTTGTTGTTGAAGAGGATAATCCTCCATTTCAGTCTCCTTTGCTGTCTTGCTCTGGACCATGAGTATTTGAGCGTGGTGGCATGAGGTTAATGGAAGACCTATAGCTGGACATCTGGCTCATAGCCCAATGTTTGTGCAAATGCCTTCTGATGGGTTTGTGTAGACATTGTTTGATGCCTTAGGTTTTCTATGTGACATCTCATTTAAATTCCAGTATAGAATGGATCACTACAGGACTTTAATAAAATCTAAAGAGACCACATGAGCAATGCCATCCCTTCAGGAGGGAATGCCACAATGGTCATACTCTTGGGATTGTAGTGTGGGAAGGCATAATGCTCAATAGCCCAACCCCTCTAGTCTTCAATCCAGGTAAGCTAACGGTTTAGTGTTACATTGATTTGATTTTGGAAGCAGTGGTTTGGTCATTTTTTCAAAGTGTTCAAGGAGCTATTTTTCAGTACAACAATTCTATGCCACACGTTGCTCGTGATACTGTGAGCAGCCTATGTGGCCTAAAAATGATGTGCTACCATGGCCTGTGGCATCTCCACATCTCCAGACTTGTCTCCTGTTGAGCACCTCTGGTTGGCAGTTGCAAAGGGAGCGGCCAGCAGTGGATCTTGAAGAATTGTGTGCTCAAGTTCTTTCAGCGTGATTTTCATAATTCCATTTTCCTTCCTGTTGTTGCAATTCAGATGTTGAGGAGTATATACAGTATGTATATATTGCAGCAAAGCCAGGTAGGACAGGGTTAAGTCGTAGCTCTGCAGGATTTGATTAGATGCATCTGCCTAGCTTTTTACTAGAACCAGGGCCTGTGTTCACTAGGTATGTCAGTCTGCTGAATGGAACAGAATTGAGTCTGCTACTGGTGAGTGACCAGCCAAAATGTGAGCTGTAGCTGAGAGAGAGACATGTCAAGGTCTCTCTATGAATGAAGACTGCATGGCTCAGCTAGGAAAGGTGAGAAATCTGTTTGTGGGAGCTGCAGAGAACCGTGTGGAAGCTGCTGCCTGTTCAGTGTGATCATGCCTCTTCTGTGTATGAAATTTGCTCCGGGAATATGGACTATAATCTGGTGAGCCCACACTGACATATACTGTGAAGGAAATAATTATTTGATCCCTTGCTGTTTTTGTAAGTTTGCCCACTGACAAAGACATGAACATCCTATAATTGTAAGGGTAGGTTAATTTTAACATTGAGAGATAGAATATCACCCCCAAAAAATCAAGAAAATCACATTGTATAAATTAGATACATTTATTTGCATTTTGCAGTGAGAAATAAGTATTTGATCCCCTACAAACCATTATGAGTTCTGGCTCCTACAGACCAGTTAGATGCTCCTAATCAACTCGTTACCTGCATTAAAAACAGCTGTCTTACATAGTCACCTGAATAAAAGACTCCTGTCCACAGACTCAATTAATCAGTCAGACTCTAACCTCTACAACATGGGCAAGACCAAAGAGCTTTCTAAGGATGTTAGGGACAAGATCATAGACCTGCACAAAGCTAGAATGGGCTACAAAACCATAAGTAAGACGCTGGGTGAGAAGGAGACAACTGTTGGTGCAATAGTAAGAAAATGGAAGAAATACAAAATGACTGTCAATCGACATCGATCTGGGGCACCATGCAAAATCTCCCCTCATGGGGTATCCTTGATCATGAGGAAGGTGAGAAATCAGCCTAAAACTATACGGGGGAACTTGTTAATGATCTCAAGGCAGCTGGGACCACAGTCACCAAGAAAACCATTGGTAACCCTTTATGCCTTAAAGGTTTAAAATCCTGTAGTGCCCACAAGGTCCCCCTGCTCAAGAAGGCACATATGCAGGCCCACCTGAAGTTTGACAATGAACACCTGGATGATTCTGTGAGTTATTGGGAGAAGGTGTTGGGGTCAGATGAGACAAAAATTGAGCTCTTTGGCATTAACTCAACTCGCCGAGTTTGGAGGAAGAGAAATGCTGCCTATGACCCAAAGAACACCGTCCCCACAGTCAAGCATGGAGGTGGAAACATTATGTTTTGGTGGTGTTTCTCCGCTATGGGCACAGAACTACTTCACCTCATCAATGGGAGAATGGATGGAGCCATGTACCGTAAAATCCTGAGTGACAACCTCATTCCCACCACCAGGACATTAAAAGTGGGTCGTGGCTGGGTCTTCCAGCAAGACAATGACCCAAAACATACAGCCAAGGCAACAAAGGAGTGGCTCAAAAAGAAGCACATTAAGGTTATGGAGTACCCTAGCTTGTCTCCAGACCTTAATCCCATAGAAAACTTATTGAGGGAGTTAAAGCTCCAGGTTGCCAAGCGACAGTCTCAAAATCTGAATGATTTAGAGATGATCTGCTAAGAGGAGTGGACCAAAATTCCTCCTGACATGTGCGCAACCCTCATCATCAACTACAAAAAACGTCTGACTGCTGTGCTTGCCAACAAGGGTTTTGCCACCAAGTATTAAGTGTTGTTTGCCAGAGGGATCAAATACTTATTTCTCACTGCAAAATGCAAATAAATTTATCTAATTTATTCAATGTGATTTTCTTGATTTTTGGGGGGGGGGATATTCTACCTCTCAATGTTAAAATTAACCTACCCTTAAAATTATAGACTGCTCATGTCTTTGTCAATGGGCAAACTTACAAAAACAACAAGGGATCAAATACTTATTTCCTTCACTATATGTACCTGCTGAATGAACTGTTTATTTGCTGTTATACCTTTGTGCCCAGAAGAATCCCTTGGAGTTTTATGAAAGCAATAAAACTGCTCCTGTTTGGACCAAAGTGCATTGCTTGTGTGAACTCTACCTAATGCCTACCTGAGAGACTGAATCCCTACAATGTATGTATACGTCTGTGTGTTTTTTACACATAAATACTTGCAACTTTAATAATTGTAATAGCTATTCACTTGTGCTATATAAAACAAATCTTAATTAACTAGCACTTCTGTCCTGAAAAAAATAATATAGGTAATGATAATATCATCAGTAAGAATACTTACACATACCAGTTGTGTGAAATTATCATATTAATGTATCTCTTTATTACATGTATTACATGCTGACTGTTTAGATTTTAATTCTTAAACCAGGAAAACATTGCTGTGGTACATATATGCGTAATCTCTGGATTTAGATCAATTGACATGAATACACCCTAGGTGTGGCAAGTTACCACAATGTTAAACACAGGGTGGAATAATTTAATTGGTAGTTATTTGGGCTTCTAGAAGCCAGTTTGAAGCCAAATTTAAAGTGAGAAACCCCTTAGCTGAAACATGATAATTGGAAACATAGTTTCTCAAGTAGACATCTGTATAAAAGACAGATGTAAAGCAATAAAAAAGAATGCTATAAAATGTCAGATTTACATTTCTGGAACCACTTCATCTAAAACATTTACCTAATCCATAGCATAGCTTTGGACTAGTGCAATGTGTACATGCTACTTCACTTTAATGGGAAGCTGTCATTAGAAAATGACCTATTGATTAAATCAGGTTTTGTGTTAAATGTATATTAATAAACAAACTGCCATTTTTTTTTTACACAGCACAATCTGTATTAGGAATAAAAAATAGAAATCTTGCAATTTCCACACTGGCCACTGGGGCTTTTTTAGAATCATACTTCCTTTTGTTTCAGGAAATAACACATGTACATATCCAAAATAGTCAGATATGGACCCTATATTATATACTGAAATGAGAAGGAGCAGCTGAGACATCTCCAATTGTGATTGGTGGATCCTGTGTTATCATCTGTGAGCTGTGTTACCTGTCATTGTGATCCTGCCTCTACTAATAAGAAAATTCCTCCTGAAAGAACTAGAATTATGAGTCTAAAAAAGCCAGAATGCCCAGTGTGAAAATTGCAAAATTAATAATTTTTTTTAAATAAATATCACTGTCATAAAAAATATTAAGATCCATAACCTAACCCAGTGAGGGGGCATTCACCCCCCTCCTCTCACACAGAATTTCCAGTAGAAGGACAGGAGTTTACACTCCTTGGTTGTAGAAACACCTGTTTAACATATGGGAAGATAGTAAATTACACAGAGCTAGGGGGTGAGGAAACTAAGATAGAGAGAGTTAAACATTCAAGTTCCCTTTGATGCCCAAACTCCCTACACTGTGAAGGTAATTAGACAGGAAAGATCTTTTCTAAGGTTCAGATAACACAAGGAACATGTTTTTATGCATGGATAAAGTGGAGAAGTCTCATTTGTTCCCACGAAAGACAACATGAGGTGAGAGGAAACTTGTGTTCCCTTCAGGGTAAATGTTACACCTGCAACCAGACACAGTGGCACTGGTGGAAAGTTATTAATATTGGGGTTTGAATAGATCCGATACTGATGGGACATACATCTTCAACTTCAGGACTAATCAGGGAAGAACATGCATATTTTCTCATAACTGTGACACCTGCCTATAAGCCCCATATCTATATTAACCAGATTGCTGACAACAGGCATGTCATGTTTGGTCTCTGGGTATTGGTAAAATCCCAATAAAAAATATGGTGGCAATCTCAAACTTCTGCGATCATCAGGAGTGAACATATAGTTAATATTGGAAATTTCATAACATTCTGAAGGGCTGAGAATATCCCACAACCCAGCCCACGTGAGGTCATCAAGGGGGGGTATATAGGTGTAACTTAGGTGCTGATAAAAGGTCGAGGCGAATTATGAACTGTGTTTCTGTAGAGAGATACACATCAGTGTATGCACGATCCTGTTCACTGAACGTTTCCAATCGAAATGTTTTCTTACGCTAAGCCGAATCATCTTTGTGATCAGCGTAAGTTTCTTTTGTTATTCCTGTTTATTTTATGTAATTGTATATGCTGTATTGTTTTCTCCCCTTTGTAAAATCTTTTGCATATTTTTTATAAACACTGCCTATCGTTCTGGATTAAATATCAAATTGAATAGTTCTGTTCCTTTTGTTCTGTAAACCGCACCCCAAAGCCATACGCTACCTGTCAAGCATCCAATTGGCCTGTATAAATGATTGGTGGCGGCAGTGAGTAGTTCTTGGGTTATTGTGGAGTTAGCAGTGACTGTACCGGGGTATATATATATTTCATGCGTTGGAATCGGAGGTGTATATAGCATACGCTCATTGTTAGTTTACCAATAACCGGCCTATTAGTGGAAACCGTCTGCGGCCTCCTCCGTTAATTGTTGGTCAATCTCGTAATTGTTTGGACGATAGGGGGCAGCAGAGAGCTGTTCATGACAAGAAGATAACAGCGGGTGGATCTGCACGACCTCCCAAGCTGTAATCCTTGACAACCACGATACAAAAAAACCCACTGCAGAATTGAAAAAAAAAAACACACGTAACACAAAAGTCTGATTTAAATAACAGGTCATTTTCTGATGAAAGCTACCCTTTAAACATATTATTAATAATTGCAAGTAATATTATGTTAAAATACAACTGCATGTAGACAATGGAGGAAAAAAAACAATAAAATATAACCTATTCTTCTTTCATTTAAAACTGTAAAAATTGTAAAAAAAAATCTTTGATATGTGTCTAAGGACATTAGCCATTTCGACTCTCTTTCTGACAAGCCTGAAACTGAACTTGCTCCTGGCTGTAAGGCAACTGTCTGCAGTAGTAACCTTTCATCTTTTTTTCTGTCGAGATCAGTCATCCAAGCCATACCCCTTAAAACAAAAACATTTGTGATTCACGAATTAATCTAGGACCTTACAGTCTGAGGGTGTGCGACATCCATGAGGTAGAGAAATTTTATTATACAGTAGTGTTTAATCATTTAGCTATTACAACTACTTTCTTTTTCAGATAAAATAATGGGAAGTTATCCCAACCCAATCCTATTTCCATTGTTACTGAATAGTAATATAACCTTGCTTAGAGTTATGACTAGTTCTATATGGAGATACAAAACATGTGTGCTACCTTTCCCTAATAAATGCTTTCACACTGAATGGGTTGTGGTCTTAAACCAAAATGTAATACTAGATAAAGGGAACCTGAGTACTAAATGCAAACTAATCCAAAAGTAACATAAACACATAATCAAGTAACTGACCATATTCAAAGGATAGGCAAAAATGTATTATATTGGAGCTCTGATCCCTGGGAATCATACCAATCATGAGAACGGAGATCAAAGGTACCTGTGTATAAGGAATGGTAGTGACCACCACTCCATTCACTTTTGTGGCACTGGCAAAGATACCCATTTCACCAGTTCTATGGAAAAGAAGCACTGGTTGAGCATGTGCGCTACTACTCCATTCACACAAGGACTTTTTGACCTCTTAAAGGGCATCTATCACCAGGTTTTTGCTACCTCATCCGAGAATAGGATAATGTAGGAAAAGAGACCCTGATTCCAGCGATGTATCACTTAGTTAACTGGGTGCAGCAGTTGTGATACTTTCAGAGTTTTTAGATGTAACATGAAGCAGAGTTCAGAAAGCAAACCCCACCCACATCACAGTTTTCGGTGTACACTGTATATTGACAATAAGCTGCTAAATAGAGGTGGGGGTGCAGTTGGAATGCATGCAAGCTATAGTCTGGGCAGTGATAATCTCCGGCTGACAAAACATTCATTGTATTGAAACAACAGCACACAGCCTATTAAGAGATACATGGCGGAAAACAGTGTCTCAGCCCCTACCCCATGATGCCCTCAGATTACATAGAAAAACCTGCTGACTGACTCCTTTTAAAAGGTTAGTCAGTAAGATCAACCCCCCCAAACTGCACATATGAGCATGCAGGCCTTTGAAATGTAAATACATTATCACCTTTACATCTTCTATCTGTTGCTGAATTCCCAAGTAATTAGTGTTTTAATTCATATGCAAATGAGCCTCTTTAGCTTGATTGATAACTCACACTATGATTTCCTTGCCTGGTGCCTGACATCACACAGCTATCAATCAAGCTAAAGAGGCTGGAGCTGGGCAAGGAAATAACCTTGGAAGGCAGAGGCTCTTGAAGTGCTCTGTCACACCCAGAGCTCTTAATGCATTTTTTGAACATAAATGAACATGCTAATTACTCTGGAATGCAGCAACAGGTAGAAGATATAAAGTGTCGATGGATTTACATGTCAAATACCAGCATGTCTGTATATTCAATGATGGTGGCGGTGGGGTGATCTTATTAACAGATTCCCTTTAATGGTTCTATTAACACTGATGTCTACTCTAGTCTGCCATACTTTTCCTGCCGTGAAAAAAACCTTGAAAACAAAGGAAACCTAACAAACCCCATAATAATAGGTCAGTTGAGATTATCAGAATTTAGTGGGCTCTGTTAGAACTATGATGGCTCATTAGGGAAAGAAGACATGACACTAGCATGAACAGAACTCTACATTCTGCTAAGTTAACACTATGCTTGGTGCAGTCAGTCCTGTTGAATTGAAACCTCCCTATATATTGAGCTCCCAGCACAAAAAAAGAAAAGTACAAGAAAATTCAGATTTCTGAACCTGTTAGTTGACTTTAATTCAGTTGTCAGGGGCCTTGTGTGCAAATGCAGTAAGACTGCCTTAAAGATTACACCATTCGGCTGACAGCCATCTCTGCTGACTCTCCCATACACAGGAGTGCTCGACTTGGCCGAACGCTCCTGTGTTCTCTAAGGGAAAGCCACCGACTGACACGTCGTCGGCGGCTTATCTCAGATAGAACAATGTAATCAGCAGTCCGAAATTGGACATGCGTGATCAACAGCTCTCTCAACCATCAGCGAATAAAAATTGGCCTGTTGGCCAAACATGTCCATATCGGTGGGTGCTGCAGACATTTACCTAATGTGTATGGAGGCCTTAGAACTGCAGAAGATGCAAATCATTTGTATACAGCCTAGACAGAAGCTACAATCTCTGGACCTCAGCCTTTATCCAGTCTCACCAAAGGCTCCAGAACCTTTCTGAAGAATAATCATTATATCAATTTCTCTAAAGCACTATGCAACCAAGAAATCAATGATTCTAACACAGATAAATAGGCCTGGCTGGTATATTTTACTATACTTGGATACATGCACTAAATGTGGATAATACAATTAATGAATAGTTTTGAATCCTTTTTGAATAACATGACTAAATTCTTCAGTAATTAGGATGTGCGTGCTTACTGTTTAACGCTTTAGGGCCACATATGATACTCTCTGCAGCTGGAGGCCGCTTTTAACACAATTGAGAAGTATGCAGCTCCAAAGATAGACGTACTGGATTAAAAGACTGGCTTTTATTTCATATCAGGACTGAGGTTTCCTGTTCATAAAGCCGTGCATTCCATGCATATTCCATAAAGTGTGGGAAGGCAGATCTGTAAATTACACCACCCCGTTCAATGCTGGAAAATATCACACTATTAACAGTTCAAAGCAATTACAAGATAACTGATACATATCTTAAGTATTCGTCCTCAAATTATTAGCACTTAATGTTAATAAATCATAAGATAAAAGGAGATAAGGCAAATATTTCAGAATGATAAAACCAAAATGTACATTAAACACATCTTCTGACATGCGCAATGTCATTGGCGCGGGTGCTCAGAATCTAAACTGAACGGATTGTGGAATTTGTAAAATGTTTCACCCTTTAGAACTAGTCAGAGGCTCCAAAACTGGAAATTTTACAGTCTACTAATACTCCAAAAAGGTCACAGTACTGCACCACTAAATGTAATCATACCCTGCCAAAATTGTGCCATGTTATTGTTGCAGCAGAGCATGAAATTAATTACGGTTTCCTGTGATGAAACAAATATTGCAGACTCCATCCATGACTAACCTGTTTTTTTCTGTACAATGAGTACTAAACCTATTACATTAGTGCTGTAAGGTGCCCCAGCGAGGTAGTCGTGGGCGAGCTGTAGCCCCCTCTCGCTATGGCACCCTACAGACAATACGTGTCCTCTCTCTGAAGTGTGGCTGTGTATGTAGTGCTCTTCACTTACTTCACGCCATCCGATCGCGGCTGTCTCCAGGCAATTTTCTTCTGGGACCAGGGCAGCAATAATTTCAGAGGACACGAGGTTCTTAACCAGAACTTGGACTTTACTTGGGGAAGAGGAATATTTACAGTATTTACAGTCAGATATAATGGATAAGGCCCGACAGGTAATCATCTCCCTCACAGGCGCCGTTAACTACTTCAGCCCTGGTTCCCTCTTTAAGCGGAGCATCTCTGTGGCTATAATTCCTGGCCCTAGAGACTCCTCTGTATTAACAGTGAACGGATCCGATATCTCTCCCCCACGTCTTGGCTTGGAGTACTGTTTAGCTTCCTCTGCTGCCTGCAGACCAGAAGTGCCCCGTGTCCTCACTACGCTTTGGTGAGTTTCTACGGCGAGCGAACAGGACTCGTGCTCTTGCGTGGGGAGAACTGCGCACTGGGATCTCACTGTCTGAGGGTTCGGAGCTCCCGTCTACCCTAGCAGCCACTATAGTAAGGCTGTCTCATCAGGTCGCAATCCCTTCTTGTACTACTCTATCACTTCCTGATTCAGGAAATTAAAACAGAGACTTTCCTAATATGCCCACCCTCAGTGAGCTGTCATCACAGAACCTTAACCCATCACTGTCTATAGCTCGGCTAGCAGACTCATCCTGACATCTGCACCCCGAACAGTGGCATCTTGTGGCTGTTTTCAGGTACTACAGCCCAGAAGGAACTATACCAGGAACAAGCTCTATATCTCTCTAGGCTTGATAAGGGCACTAAGTTCCCCCTCTGCTCTACCAACCGGACCACTAAAGCTAACCCCCTTAGCTTGGCCTACCACAGTTGGGGAGGTCTGTCTTCAGGAACTCTTCCTTTTACTCTCTCAGTCTCAAGGGAAGGCTACGCCCTTCCCCACTATTACATTCCCCGACACTTTAATGTTGGTCGTCCCTGACCACACTAGGCAATAAACATCAATCAACAGTTATAAAATTACATTACTAAATTTTACTAAAACATTCTTAGTAAGCGACTGGTCCTGAGGTCATCTTCTTGGCTGGAAGACCGGCCCTTCTCGGTTAAGGGCCCTGGAACAGCAATTCAGGACAGTCCACTATCAACTTTTTCAGAGGCACCGGTCCTTCTTGGTAAGGACCCTGGAACCGAAGTGTCCATGTCCACATTTTTAAATCAGGTCAACTCTTCAATAGCCCTTAATCCCCTCCTGGGGCTACATTCTGAGGCACACCGTCACAGGTAACACCCTGTGAGTCTCTTTTCTTCTTGGCCCTAGCGGGGGTCACCGGTTCTTCCCGCTAGGCCGCAAGTCTCTTAGATTCGGAGGATATCCATCCTCAAGGTGTGCCTCAGCAATTTAAATTCCAGCAGAAAAAGGCGCAACAAGCGCAACAAAAAGAAAACAAAAATAAAAACAAAAAGAGCAGCTCTCCCGGGCACGCAACTTTTGGGTGCTGCTTAAGGCCTTCCTGGCCTAGGAGGTAGGGGAACAGTCCTCCATTTTTTTTTTTGTTTCAACTGAAGTCAACATGGGGCACTTCGCCCCCACTGGGTAACAGTCCCAAACTACAGAAAGGACCACCACCGATGGGTCCTAGTAGGAGAAGAAGTGAAAGGTCAACGGACCTTTTAGCCCACTTAGCTCACTTCTTCCGGGCCTCCCTCTGTTCCCTCATGAAGGCGGCCCATGCTGCAGATGAAGGTGGCTTCCTCCACTTCCACGGCTGATCGGGGTATCTGCTAGGCCCGGGGTCCTCGTCCGAGGACGTAGCACTGCCACAGCCGACCTGGGTAGGGCCGTAGCTGGTGACAGAAAAATGATGGACCTCCTGGCTAACACCAGCCTGAGTCTCTCTGGCAGCCCCCTGCTCAACTGCCTCAGCCCCTCCTGGGTGTTGTGGTGCCGACTCCTTCTCTGGCACCTCACTAAGGAAATCGGCTTCCTTGCTGCTGGCGACATCCTCCTCCTCGTCGCTCACAATATCTCCCCACTGCCGCCTCCCAGGCTCCTCTGTCGGTGGAGTACTGGCCTTAGGTGGGGACAGAAAGCCTTTAGGGGCTTCCCTAGCCCAGCGTTGCTTAGCCTCTCTTTTGGCCCTCCTCTCGAAGACCTGTCGGTCCTTCTCTAGGACGTCTTCCCATTTATATGGGCGGGTGACCGCAGCCGCATACCACCCGTTTTGGCACTCACATTTTACAAAGTGCACGATGTCCCCCACGTGCAGGTTGTGTAAACGGTCAGGCAGATAGTCCCGTTTTACCGCCTCGCGGGACACGAACACCTCGTGCCCGGTCCATTCTTCTTCCAGAAACCCGTACCCCTCATGGATACGGAATTCTATGACCCGCCCCCGGGTCTGAGCTTCCTCCACTGACTCCCTTCTTGCCGCGTTGGACCCCTCCAGCCAGCCTCTCAGGAAGGTATCGGTCCATCGCCGCTGTTCTCGCGCGGTCATCGGGGGGTCCCGGGTTGCCCACTTAGGACTCCTGGGCTCGGCGTACCGCTCTGCCGAGGGGGAATGCAGGGCCTCCAAGGCCAACGACCAGAAATTCTCCCGCGGGGCCTTTCTTTTAGGGGGCTTCCCTTCCGCACCGTCCCCTGAAGGCCTGGGGGCCTCTGTTGCCACGGAAACTACTGGGGCAGGTACCGCAGACGTGACCGGCCGCTGGGGCATGGACCGCTCACCTTCTGTAAGCTTCGCTGCAGCTATTGCTCCGGCCCCACCTGGATGTTCTCCTCCCTCAGCCGAGGGGGACGTTTGCTCCGGCATCCGGCTCCAGCACCACATGTGAAGCTCGTGGACTAGCAGGCCCAGCTCCGGATCAGGCCTAGTGGCCCACTGAACAGCCACTGGGGGTAAAGGCAGCGGATCGCGGGCAGCGCCCGCCGGCGGACGACTTCCAGCCGCGGCCCCTGGTGTAGTGATCTTCAGGGGTTCCTCCTCACCGCTTGCCTCGCGCACGTTGTCAGGCTCTGGGGCTGCCATCCTCTCAGGACGTCTGCTGCCGCACCTCCTTCTCCTTACGTGCCGGACAGAAAATGGCGCCGGTCGCTTACCGGTGACGCGCGTCCTGCGCGTCCAGCTCCGCCTCTTCCTGGGCCGGACCTCTGACGCGACCGCCGCGTCACTTGTCACTCTCGGCCGCTCCGCCTTCAGCCGCGCCCCCTCTCTGCGCGCGCTGATACTCACGGGGCCGGACTTCACTTTGCGCCGCACCCTCTTCCTCACTGGACGTCCCATCCTGGGGCGCATCTTCACCGCTGGGCCCATCCCTCTTCGGGCCGGAACTCGTAGGGGCTGGACATCTTTTCGCGCTCTCCAGCGCCGTCCACTCCCACGATGGGCGGTTCTTCTCCCAGACTTTACCGCCGTCGTCACCATCTTGGAATCCATGCTTCGGGCCGCCATCTTGGGCCGCATGCCTTCCAACACTTTCTCCTCAGTGTTCTGTGTCGGCTCTTCCCCGCTTTCTTCATGCGAGGAGCTCGCATCCTGCCGACTACGCCAAATGTAAGGTGCCCCAGCGAGGTAGTCGTGGGCGAGCTGTAGCCCCCTCTCGCTATGGCACCCTACAGACAATACGTGTCCTCTCTCTGAAGTGTGGCTGTGTATGTAGTGCTCTTCACTTACTTCACGCCATCCGATCGCGGCTGTCTCCAGGCAATTTTCTTCTGGGACCAGGGCAGCAATAATTTCAGAGGACACGAGGTTCTTAACCAGAACTTGGACTTTACTTGGGGAAGAGGAATATTTACAGTATTTACAGTCAGATATAATGGATAAGGCCCGACAGGTAATCATCTCCCTCACAGGCGCCGTTAACTACTTCAGCCCTGGTTCCCTCTTTAAGCGGAGCATCTCTGTGGCTATAATTCCTGGCCCTAGAGACTCCTCTGTATTAACAGTGAACGGATCCGATATCTCTCCCCCACGTCTTGGCTTGGAGTACTGTTTAGCTTCCTCTGCTGCCTGCAGACCAGAAGTGCCCCGTGTCCTCACTACGCTTTGGTGAGTTTCTACGGCGAGCGAACAGGACTCGTGCTCTTGCGTGGGGAGAACTGCGCACTGGGATCTCACTGTCTGAGGGTTCGGAGCTCCCGTCTACCCTAGCAGCCACTATAGTAAGGCTGTCTCATCAGGTCGCAATCCCTTCTTGTACTACTCTATCACTTCCTGATTCAGGAAATTAAAACAGAGACTTTCCTAATATGCCCACCCTCAGTGAGCTGTCATCACAGAACCTTAACCCATCACTGTCTATAGCTCGGCTAGCAGACTCATCCTGACATCTGCACCCCGAACAGTGGCATCTTGTGGCTGTTTTCAGGTACTACAGCCCAGAAGGAACTATACCAGGAACAAGCTCTATATCTCTCTAGGCTTGATAAGGGCACTAAGTTCCCCCTCTGCTCTACCAACCGGACCACTAAAGCGAACCCCCTTAGCTTGGCCTACCACAGTTGGGGAGGTCTGTCTTCAGGAACTCTTCCTTTTACTCTCTCAGTCTCAAGGGAAGGCTACGCCCTTCCCCACTATTACAGTGCCTCATAATTTAAATGGCTACATCCATACTTTGCACTAGTCCCACAGGGGACTGAATAGCCCCAAATGCAACATTTTCTCAGTAATGGCACACTGAATTACTACAAGACAGGTATAATGTTTTATTGTGGTTCACGGACCTTTACAGCCATACCACGAGTCTGATTACTAATATCATCCTGACAGGTTCCCTTCAATTATGCTTAAATTAGTAAGTTATACTTATGCTTTATTATTACAAGTGTCCCTATGTTCAGATATCACCACTGGTCCTGGATTTGGTAGCTCCACTCTCTATCCTGTGTTTGATGCAAAAGTTTCCTGTCTTTGCACCATCAGTGCTCTGTGTGAATGGGAGCTCACTGTTTGGCTCATGCCAATAACTAAGCAAGTCCCCTTCTCTATTTATATATCAGCTATGAAAAAGCTTGGCCTTAGCTATTCAAATGAGCAAATCAGCGAGCCCCCTTCATATTAGAACTATTGGTGTGCTGACACTAGAGAAAGCATAGGACCAAAAGTGGAACTGCTGAAACCTTGGACTTGGATGGACTGTGATATCTCAAGCAAATATGTTTTATAGGTCACTATCTTAGGTATATTTAAAGGGAATGTGTCACCCCCCCTGGGCGATATCAGACCTCTACAATGGCCATACAGGGTATAGAAAAGTAAATCTATACTTACCTGTATGGCCCATAGCAGAGGTCTGATTGCAGAGAAATCTGGTTTTATAAAGTCTGTTTTCCAGAGGCTTGGCCAAGCAAACCCCTCCTAGCTGCTTACTATTCCCCTAAATCGCTGCCTCACTGCTAAATTACCATATTCCCCATCTCCCCTGCACGTCACAGGGCCCATAGTAGAGGTCTGATATCGCCCAGGGGGTGACACATTCCCTTTAAGTATATTATTTTTTAAATTAGATAACCATTTTAAAAAGTATATTGAACATATATGTACTGTCTATTTTTTTTATTTTATTTTCACTCCACATCAACCATTTATTACGAATGTAAGAAACTTAGCCCCCACCCATACATATAAGACTATTTTTGGCAGAATCCACCAATATCAATGGGGTTGGCCAAAAGTCTAACGTGTACAGGTGCCCTGGTCAGGTAATTGTCAGGGGAATTACTGATCCAACATGCCTTATTTTGGATTGCCGATCATACTGTCTACTGAAGATAAGCTGCCACCAGTCATGTTCAGCGACGGCTGTCTCATAGAGAAGACAGGAGTCCTTGCCCAGATACATTCTCCTGTGTAAGGGTGAGCCGAAATGAACGATAAGCTGGACTGCTAACTAATGTGTATGGCTTTAGTATACAGCATTTACCACTGATGTGTATTTATGATTGCTTATGGATGAAGACAATTTAATTTCCTTTTCATCTTGTCATCTGCACTAGTTTACATTTTACTAATGGAGTATGATGGCCAGCTTACATGGGTGTTTTGTCAACATAGAATGACTTACAGAAAATATAAAATGAATCATTTTCTTAAGTGGCCCACATTTCTCAGAGATTGTATGGTCTGATAAGCCTAAAAAAACCATTACACGTCAACCTTAAGATAAACAAGCATATGATTTTTGTGGTTCAATTCACAGCTCTCATAGTGAGGAAAAGCAGACCTTGGAACATTTACACGTGTTGATGTTGCAATTATGAGCCAATCAACCAATCAAGCAGTACGGGAAAGGAAATATCTGACAATACATAAGTGGCTAATAGATGAAATAGTAATACAATGATGAGTAACATTATGGATTTCATGCGGAAAGTCAACTAACTATTGAGAAATGAAGTGTTACACTAATGAAATGCAATTTCTTGACTTATTGGCTTGGCTGGATGTCAATGACACCAGGATTCTTGTTTGTTCATCTAAATATAGTTAGGTTCTAGGTTAATGGGCATGTTGTAAATTATTTCATGTATTCTGTATACTTTATGTAAATACTTTTGCAATAGGACCAACTAGAAATGTATGGAACTGAAATGGGTTATTCGGGTATCCAGCATTGTAGAGCTTATCAGAAAGGAAGAAACTTCATTATTTACTTGTTAAATGTTTGCTCTTTTCCTGAAGTCACATGTGGTGATGTCACCTTCAATTCCTTATTTTCTGCTACAGTCTGTTGAAAGCACAGAGCAGAGAGATTTCCAGTCTGTGCTTTGAAAGGCTCAGCCAGCAGCTCTGCAGTGTGCTCTCAATGGTGATGACATGGGGGTACTTAGTCTGTGATCCTCAACTAGTTTAGAGTGATTGGGGATGTGTACATGGAGAGCATATTGTAGGCACCACGCATGAAGAAGTAATCTCATCAGCTTGTGACTTTAGCCAAAGGTGGTGCTGCAGTGTGTCCCAGAGTGCTAGTTTGCATTAGAATAAATGAGTAAAATTTACGACTCATTGCAATAGACCAAGCCTGTGTGGCACCAGTGTCAGCACACGTAACATTACTGACTGCAGGAGATTCTCAGAACCGTGCATACTAGGTGAAGTGGGAGTTATATTAGGAAGGAAAAACTGTATGTACAGCAATGTATACATCTTAAGACTGTGCAGGAGTCTCAGGATGGCGATTGTTAGGTGGAGTGGGCAGACAAAGAGGTTGGGAGTGTGCGAGCGATGGGACAGGTACAGTTTTGTCTCTTAGACGCACAGAGGGAGGGCTGGCAAGACGTTCAAGATATAAACAATAACAAACCATCATGACGTCTGCAGTGGGCTTAAGGGGGGAGGTAAAAAAAATAAAGGTAAACAGTGTTTTGGGGTCTAATTTCAGCGTCAGCCAGATACTTTCTTTTTGCTTTTTATTGTACCTAGAAAAGCCCTTTAAACTACTTTTACCCATGAGATGACTGGTTAGGTTGGTAGAAATGACACAGTAGGCATTATATTCAGCTTGTATGTTAGAAATTAAATATAAAGAAGCATTGGAATAAAGTGAATGGGAAATGATATGAATGCTCTCTAGCATTGGTCTTCCAAAAGTTGAGTTACACTCAGTAATTTTTTTTATTATTTTCTATTGATTGTACATTAGCAGTGCTAAAATATTCTCTCAATTTGTCCTCACTCACATTGTTTTTTTAATCATTACCATAATTAATATTATATAATGTATTACTATTATTTTATTAAAGAAGTTGTCCACTACTTTTACATTGAGGCGGATGTGCAGTACACCGCAGCGGCCACTACCACTTGAGGGCAGAACCCCGCGGGTGAGTACTTCCAGCTAGCGGCCGCCGGCACCGATAACAGCTGATCGGCGGGGGTGCCGTGTGCGGGACCCCAGCCGATCATACATTGATGCTCTATTCTACGGATAGGGCATTAATGTAAAAGTAGTGAACAACCCCTTTAATGCAAAAGATATAACAATCTAGCAGCTATACCATTCCCTGCAATCCATATTTACTCCGTGGCACTTTAGAAAACTAGAGTCTGAATATTCCAGTTTTGTGTTTAATTTAGGGTATATATGCAACAGTAGCAAAAACGACTCTAACGTGCCTTCTACAGTGGTGGTGGATCAAACATTTGCTGACGATTTTAGATGTAATATACAATAAAATAATAACTACGGTATACACTTGCTTTGTGAGACAGAAATGAGTTAAAAATATCATGAGAAGAAAATAATTTAATTGACACTTCCGGATACTGGAGCAATGATTGCAAGAGATCGAATGAACAAGATAATTAACCAGATGGTTCCAGTCTTCCCCAGGCAAGGACAGCTAAAATCTATGTGCACTAGGCTTCAAAAATAAAATAAACTACCGTATATAAAGCTTACCAAGCTGGAAGCAAGTGCTTGTCATGGAGACATGTGCACCTTCATGTTGTGAGAATTGAAATGTACAAACATAAAGCCAAATACTAATTACTGGAGTCATTGTATCTTTCGAGGTCAGCATTGTGTCAGCATCTATGGGAAATGTCCTATAGACATAATCATTTGCTGAAGGCTAAATTATGTTGCACTTCTGTTAACTTATCAATGAAATAACAGAAAAAAGTACAAAAAATAAAAAACACCCTGCGACTGCTAAAGCAATCATCCTATGTCCTAGATACTGGAGCCACAACAAAGGCAAAATCCCAAAATATCTTCAAGTAACTTTTTCAAGCTTAGTCACTTTTCTTACAAGTCTTCATTCTGTACTTAAAGGGGTATTCTTGTTTAAAAATATATTCTAATTTTGTAAAGCTTTCTCTATTCACTTCCATAAGAATTGGTCAAACAAGCATGGCTTGATTTTTTCATAGTGCTAAGCATCCATTCTCTAAAGATTCAACTACACAGGCAGGACGGGGGTCAGAGTACACCTGTTCTTGAGGTGAGACCCAAGTCTGTAAGATATTTAAGGATATCCTGTGGATATTCCATAAATGTCTTCGGAGCCATGTTTCCAACACCAAAGCTGAAAAATACAATAAGTACTGTATGGTGACAAAGCACTGTAGCCTTCAGCGTTCGATTTCAGTCCATGTTTAACAACATATCTTCAGTTTTCATTTCCTCATGTTTTCTTGAATTGACTCAGTTGCTTGAAAGACAATTGTCCATCTTACATTAAGAAAAAGTCTTGACTTTCACAAACAGTATTTAGGGAATATACCAAATATGATTTCGCAAATAAAACCAGTCAACAATCGATATAGAGTTTGAGAACATACATTCTTCTGTACGTTACAAGTAAGGTTTTGGGCACATTCACACATCAGTTTTTTTCATCCATATGATGTCCGGACATCACATGGACTCAGAGTTTAATGTAACTATTTAAACATTTGGTTTTAATGGATCCGCGTGTATGTTCCATTAAACTCAGTGCATGTCCTATTCACATTCATTTTCAAGGATTAGAATCAAGTCTATTGCGGATGGAATAAAATGGATGAAAAATTAAAGACATCAGTTTTTAATCCTGTTTCCAACAATTTTTACCAGATTCATTGAGAAGAAAAATTGTGAAATCTAAAATTGTTAAAACACATTTTCCTCCTTTAGCTTCTAAAAGTAAAAAACATTTGCAGAACATCTGCAAAATCAAACAAAAAAAATGCAAAATGGTTTCTCTTTGACAGATGTCAAAATGGAAGTGGATAAGTGAATGTGCCCTAAATTTAGGTTATAGCTAAGGATGAATTCTTCTGACTGTACAGAATTATACTTACATATATATTATTCTCCTGGTATCTCTGATAAAGATTGTACATGATCGATCCCTCATGAAGGTCGCAGAGTGCCGCCATATCTTCTACACCATTTTTACTGGTTGGATGCATAGTGGTTACCTTCTGCCGAGTAATTGTGCTTTGTTTATATGTGAATACCTAAAAAACATAGAAAAGATATTTTAGTACATATCGAAGATTCAAATGTTGCGCAATTATGTAAACCCAAAATTTGTAAACTTTCATGTTTTAGATGGTATTTGTAAAGCATGTGAGCAGCTAACGAAACATGGATTTCTTTCTCATGTACTTAAAAATTTTTCTTTGCGTGTTTTGTATTCTATTTTAAAAGTTGCTTATTAAAATGAATACTAATTTGGCATGATAGCTCAGATGAAACAGGATGGGACTCGTCTAACATCTTTCATGAGAAAACAGAAAAAACCTTGGACGGCATTTAATGTAATATATTTATTTTATTTTACTTACTTATTTAGTGTTATTAATTCCACACCACTTTATAGACATCAGCACCACTCTTCCTATTGGGGCTTATAAAATAAATTCCCTATCATTATGTCTTTGGAGTGTAGGCGGAAACAGTAACAATACAATACAATACCAAGAGGAAACCCACGCAAACACAGGGACAACATACAAATTCCTTGCAGATGTTGTCCTTGGTGGGATATGAATACATATAATGGCATTGCCTCCAATCATCTCAATCACATGCCAATCTAGCACATGAACTCATTCTTATTTGAAACTAAACTGTAAATTTAAAAGGCATTTCTGATATTGGTAAAAAGGTATCTGGTACTTGTATAAATGGTGACTGGTACTGCTGTAAAAGGTGTCTGGTATAAAAAGTGTTTGAAACTGTTATAAAAGTGTCTATAACAATATGTCTGGCACTGGTATAAAGGGAGCCTGATACTGTTATAAGTGGTGTCTGATACTGCTATAAGTGGTGTCTAGTACTGTATAAAAGGTGTCTGTCAAGGGAAGCACCAGAGAGATCACGCAGATCCCATCGCCACCAGTTTGTCAGGGAACGCAACCCCGCTGTTTCCAATCACCAGGACAATTACGCAATTGCCTGATGAGTGATGGACAAGGTCTGCGGCTGTTTCCACTACTAGTCCAGTTATTGGGGAGCTCACAGTCAGTGTATGGTATATACACCTCCGATACGATCACTGACAACTCCACAACAACAAAAGGGACTACTAGCTGCCTCCACCAATCGTTTATACAGGCCGATTGGACACTCGTTACAGGTAGAATATGGCTTCAGGGGTGTGGTTTACAGAGCAAGAGGAACAGAGCTATTAAATTTTATATATTCAATCTAGAAAGGTAGGCAGTGTTTATAAAAAATATACAAAGATATTACAAAATGGGAACAAAACAGGGATAACAAAAGAAAAAGTACTAGACCTGTGTCACGGAAATGGCTCAGCAGAGGGAGTTACTCATTTAGGAAACAGACATAACTACAGCAATCTTTACCTTCCAGGACTGACAAAAGACTAAAACCCAAACTCTGATTTTTATTAGATCATGGTTACAACCACATACCTCCCCTTGGTAAGCTCAGATGGGGACTGGTCATGGAATATGCTAGGTGTTCTAGAATTTTAGGAGATTTCCAACTTTCAGGAGATCTTCACCCCAGGAGGACTCAGGCTGGAGATATCATTGTCATGTTTCCTATCATGATTTTACCTTTCTATAGAGATGTAACATGGCATGGATAGCACCATCCATCTGACCGATATTACGTTGGATGTGTTCGGTTGGCATTACAGTGATGTGAGTGAATGTATTATGTTCGTCCCTTCGCAATGACGCCAAAAATATATCTCCCATAAATATTGGATCAATGCAAACACCAATATTCATCACTGACTACTGGCTCCAGAGTGTCTAAGAAAAATCCTTTGGGCAGAGGAAGCTCTTGCCTCGGAAGTATAATTCTCTGCCTCTGAGTATACGAATCCTAGCCTTTTTGGCTGGTTCTCATCAGATTCCTTGTTGTAATTACCTGTTCACAACAGGATGCTCTACATCAATAGAGGTTGAAGTGTCAGCTCTTTCTCACTTGCCCAGTTAGAATTAGGTTCTCACTTCCCCAGTTATAGTTAATCCCATATGTTCAAAGTGAGGATGATATGTCCC
Source organism: Phyllobates terribilis (assembly GCF_046119375.1). Taxonomy (NCBI): domain Eukaryota; kingdom Metazoa; phylum Chordata; class Amphibia; order Anura; family Dendrobatidae; genus Phyllobates; species Phyllobates terribilis. The sequence continues at coordinate 420,502,614 of NW_027362764.1, read as the reverse complement.
CTCTTCCGGAGATGTCTGTATGGATTCTATAATTTTTTCCTTACGACATTGTCTGATACTGCTATAAAATGTGTCTGGTGCTGCTATAAGTAGTGTCTAGTACTGTATAAAAGTTTTCTGATACTGCTATAAGTGGTGTCTGATACTGGTATTAATGTGTCTGCTACTGTATAAGAGTGTCTGTTACTTTTATAGCAATGTGTCTGGTATTGGTATAAAAGGTGTCTTGTACTGTATAAAGGTGTCTGATACTGCTATAAGTGGTGTCTGATACCACTAAAGGTGGCTTTAGATTGGTATGCGGAAACACCATAGATTAACCATTTGGGCAATATGAAGCCACATAGGGAAGCCTGAACTAGTTGGCCTTATCCACCTTGCCATAGATAGCCTAGGACTCTCCAATGGCACTGTTATGTGCCAGGCTTCCAGGGCTATAAGGAGGAAGGCAGGGCTCTCGAGTGCTCTATGTACCGCATGCCACTGGATCCAAAATTCTCCTTTTCCTATTCCACTAATAAAAACAGTATTTGGCAATCAAAACTAAACTTGTATTTTTGCCTAGAACTTTTCTCTAAAAGACAGTAGTTTACTTTAGCTATTAACAACACATTAATAAGAAATTATCAGGAGATTTACTATTATACTAACACTGGCCATATAAATGAGGTACGTGTAGAGGACGGCTGTGTGCTGGACTTAGTGAGCATTATAAGCTTTTGTGAATTACTTCATATTTAGACATTGCATCCATTCACCCCCCTCTCTTGGTAATTGTACAATTACTAAAATAAGCAGACAATTGTTCTCCCGCATGATTACTATAAAAGTACATGCTATGTGTTTGGGTGCTGGAAAACAGCATGGAACAAAAATACCTTAGGAATCTATCTGCTTTGGGGAATTCTTATTTGTATATATTTAGCAGCAATCATGTATGCCCTAAACTTGCTAAAGCTCCAGCATCTTGGCCCTATGGAGGGGGAGTGAGGCCCAGGGTTCACGTTACAAGTTAAGGAATGCGGCATCCTGCGGAGTTAGTGCTGGGATGCCAGACTATTTCAGCAGTTCACTGACAATACTGCAAAAATATCCCTTCCAATGCAGCTATTAGTAAAAAAACAATGTGAATCAATGTAAGGAAGTCTATTCAGTATTGCATTTCATTAACAGACATTGTTTCCAGAAGTCAAGGTAAAATCATGTAGCGGCACACCCTCCGGAGACGTAAACATGACCTATATACATTCCAGTCTTTCTGGTCCTTTGCAAAATTGTGGTAGTTTGGTACCTTATATGTCTATACAGTAAATCTCCTGAGGAGACCCTGGGTGATGAAAAACAGACGCTTGCAGAATATTACAGCTCCTGTTTAATCATTTAGTCTAGGAGGTAAGAATGTCCATGTGAGTTATGCTGCTCAATAGTGGAAGTCATGTTAAGGTCCAACATCTTCCACCATAGAGAAGGAGTGTAATGCAAGACTGTTAGAGAACGGAAAAATGTCCTGAAAGGGCTGTCTGGCCTACTTCCACCAAAACACACATACAATTATTAAAACGCAAGATGTTTTATACATTCAAGGGGTGGTTCCCTTTCAGAAAACTTTGGGGTATAAGCTTCAGTACTTATTAAAAAAAATCAAGTATTACTTACCCTCCCTGGGTCCAGCACCGACTTTACACTGCTTCCCCAATCTGTTTGTCTGCAGCGATGACATCATGTGGACCGAGCTGCAGCCAATCGGGCAGCTCAGCGGAGCCACTGAGATCTGTGATTAGCTGCAGCACTATCAATGTGACATCTGAGCTGCAGACAAACAACAAAGACTAGAACACTGGACCCAGGGAGGTCAAGTAATATTCATGCAGTTTTTTATGTCTACCCTAGTTTGTCCACAAGTTTTCTGAAAGGATACTGACCCTTTAATGATAATATTAATGGACTATAATATTAATAAAAAGGCATTGAAATCAATAGGAATCTGCCAATTTACACCATTTGTGGCATGTCTTAATACTAAATAAATTAGCTGACATGAATAGCTGCAATGTAGACTTTCACATATAAGAATGATAGAACAGTGCTATTACGTGTCGCATGATGCACCAGACTAGCTCAAAGCAGAATACTAAGTTCAAGAGGTCTCTCCAGATGACATATTACCACTCAGGAGCCAACTTCGTTAAAAAAAGAAAAGTCAGGGAACTCACTTTGTCTACTCCTAATCTCTACTCTGAAAACCGTAAAGGGATTTTTAAAATGAATGGCCTATCTTCCGGTCATCAATATTAGTTCAGCGGGATTTTACTCTCAGTCACCTGTTTGAAGGCGCTAAGACCTCTGACACCTCCTTGTGTTTAAAGCTTTATATTGCACGATACTATACATTTTAAAAACCTGAAAAGCAGATTTAAATACATAGCTTACCACATTCAAATAGCAAATGGCGGTATACCCATGCTTCTTAAACCCCCAAAAGTGCTTAAAAATGATTTTTGGGTTAATATTATTAAGCCAATTCCCTTCTTACTTCCCTTCATTAAAAAAGAGACTGTTAAAGAGGTTGTTCACTACTTTTACCTTAGTGACCTATCCTAAGAATAGGTCACCAATGTCTGATCGGCCAGTGTCCAACACCCTGCACCTCTGCCGATCGGCTGTTAACGGTATCAGTGCTGGCCAGAAGTACTCACTTGCTGAGCTGCTCCGTCTTGTGGTAGTGGCCAAGGTTTGGTACTGCACATCCACCATGGGCTTACCCAGGATCAAAACTAGGCGGGGGGCAAAAAAAAAAAATCAAATACTCACCTCACGTCTCACCTGCTGCCGCTGCTCCGGACTCCTCAGCGTTGCCAGCCTCATTCCACTCTGCGCTGTGACTGCTCAGGAGAGAGCGCGGTGTAAAGACGTCACCGCGCCCTCTGACCTGAGACGTCACAGTGCAGCAGCCGCGGAGGATGCAGGACCTGCTGCGGAGGCACGGGGAGAGGTAAGTATTGTGCCGGGTGCCGGGGCCCTGAGCAAGCGGGGGGGAGCGGGCGCTGACGGTGAGGGGCCCCCCCGCCTGCTCAGGGCCCTGACATTTGCTCAGGTGCGCCGGGTGCGGACGCCGGCCCTGGTGTGCGGCCCTGCTTCTAGGGGGGGGCAGCAGCCCCCCCCTGCCCCACGGTGGGTACGCCCATGGTGGCCACTATCAGTAGACGGAGCAGCTCTGCAAGTGAGTACTTCTGGCCAGCAGCCGCCACCGATAACAGCTGATCGGCAAGGGTGCCGTGTGTCGGACCTCGGCCGATCAGACATTGATAACCTATCCTAAGGATGACCTATCCTAAGGATAGGTCATCGATGAAAAAGTAGTGGACAAACTCTTTAAGAAGAAAGCCAAAAGAGGTCTTTTGGTTTTGTGGAAACAAAAATACTACACCTTCGAATAAAAAAGCTCCTAAAGTTTCCTATATACTCTACTTATAACATTATTTTATAGAAGTAAGTTGGAATATTCTTCTTTCCATTCATAAGAAAATATGTCCAGGTAACTGCAACTTAGAAAGCTGCGATGTTTCACAAGAGAGATGTGTATTTCACTCAATGAAATAGTACCTGTGCCAGATGGACATGGTCAGGACACGAAAACAAGAATTAATAAAAATACAAAGTATCTTAGAAATGTACATAACATAATTATTCTATAAATCTTGAAAATCCTTCAGAAAACACAAATGAGTGCAAATACTTCAGTAGAAAACAAATATAACGTGGTGAATAGGAGCTGAACTAACTCAGCAAACACACATAGGGTCTGGTACAGTCATGTCATAGGTCCAGGCTCCGCATGAACAGAAATGCTCTCTGTTTCATGACCTTGTCGCCATCTGATTGCTTTCCAAGCTTGATAATGGTTAAACCCAAACAATCTGCAAGATTTATAACTAAGCTCTTTAACTGAGAGTCAAAATTAAACTGCACTGCATCCTTGACTATGGCTTATCTAGTACTAAATATGCCAACGCATCTATATTCAGAGTAACCGACAGTGAAAGCTTGGGGCTCTTGTCAGTCCATGTGTTCAGGCATGATGACAGTCCAGGTTTACATACTATATTATTAGAATATGACTTTTATAAAGAACAGTGTCATAAACAAAACAATATTAAGATTTGAGAGTCCTCGGTGATTGATCCCTTTTAATGGCTAAATGAAAAGATGGTAATAAATTGAAAGCTTTCCAGACTACGCAGGTCTCTTCCTCAGGCATAGTATAACACAAAATTTGAGGATAAAAACAAAACAAATCTTCCTAGTGGTTCACAGGTTCATCTTTTATTGTACCTGTTCAGCAAAGAGCAGATATAGACAAAACACAATAGACTAGTTTCCAGAACTCGTCACTTTTTTAGCAACGAGACAATAGGAACCTCACTCATAAGCTTTAAAGGGGTATTCTGCGATTTTCAAAAACTTGGCCAAGCGTAAGGAAGAAATGACAGCCATGCCAGTCTTTCAGCAATCATGAGCTATACAGCATTGACGAGTCTCACTTTCCTCTCAACAATGACGTCTACACGTACATAGTGTGAATGCTGAGACTTGACTGGTAGCAATGTTAATGATGCTCAAGACGTCATCACTGCAAGAATTATGGGGATCCATTGGGTAATTATTGGTTATTTATATTTAATTCTTGACAACAAAATCCTGAAAAACCCATTTAATAACAAGTTTGACATCAGAAACAAATGTCTGAATCCACCGACTACCTTTCCCCTTCGATTTGTCTAGTCCTTCTTTGGACACAAAATAATTCCATAAATTACTTTTCATCAGAACCTAAAGCAAATATATATATATAGGTTGGCAAAGAGAAGGAATCTCTTTTTTATTTCCACATACATAATAATTTATTCATAGACGTTCCCATGTGCCGCAGGTTAGTTGCCGTTTTACAAGAGAAGGCCTTGGCATTCAAACAACCAAGGTTTAGTCCGGGATTCGCACATAATTAGGAAGTCTGTGTCATAGCAGTTCTACATTAACACTTCATTATTCACTGTTTCCCCTTACAGATATATGTACATGCGTCTCACCAGCACACACTTGTGAGGCCACTATTTCAGGACAAAGCTATAAGTTCTACCCTCTAAACTTTGTAATTAATAACTCTAAAAAAATCAGTTTAACGTAATTGCTGGGGGGCCTAGTACATAAAATCTTGTCGTTAAAGTACAGGGAGTTTCCAAACATTATCATAGCTGTCATTTTCTAACATTATTTCTTGAATTAAACATATTACTCATTTTTGGAAGACAACCACTATTGTTGCTATATATGCTAAGCGTGTGAGATGAGAATCACTCACTTTTTTTTATTTAAGGATATGTATTTCAGATCAAAAGAACTGAACTATCAGGTGATTTTAATACTCAGTATATTTATGATGTTGAATAATATCTCTATTTTCCCTAATCAGGGGTATACTATCTGCCAGGGATTTGGAGAAAGACTGATCTATGTAAATACTTTCATGCCTAAAAGGACAAAAGTCTTCTAGGAGTGATACCTTCATTGGCTAACCAGAAAGATAATATTTGCAGCTTTCAGAGCACAGAGGCTCCTTCATCAGACAGGTTTACAAATGAATTACTGAGACAAGAGCCCCACACTAAAAAGAAGTCATGATTTATGTCCTGTTGTAACATCTCTTAAATGTTTTGCTCTTGTCTCAGTAATTCATTTGTAAACTGTCTGATGAAGGAGCCGCTGTGCTCTGAAAGCTGCAAATATAATTTTTTCTGGTCACTCCTAGAATAGTTATGTCTCTTTGGGCTTAAAAATATTTACGTACATTTTTATGGCTAACATAGTACCACATTATAATTTTTTATTGTACATCATAATTATGGCGAGAGACCTAGAATTTTCTCCCAGACAATAAAGGAAATATGTCATCAGAAAATATTCTATAAATCCTTAAGTTTTTGTGTTAACTGGATTGTATAAAAAATGTCGGCAATGTTTTAATTTCCGTATCACAAACTTTTATTAAAATTATGAAATCTTGCAAATTTTCTCACTGATCGCTGGAAGTTTTTTAGGCTCTGACTTCCTGTTGTAACAAGAAATTCACACGTACATTAGCAACAATGAACAGGCCCTGACCCTACTTTTTGTATTGAAGAATCTAATGAGCATGTGCAAAGGTCATTGTGATGGGAGAAGGAGCAGGGTCAGCAGTGACATCATCGCCTATTGTGATTGGTGGATCCGGTGTTATCAGCTGAGTATAGACATGTTACCTGTGATTGTACTCATGCTTCTTCTGCTAACTAAACTGCTGTAAACTCTTCCTGAAAGGACAGAAAGTGAGGACCCCCGAACACAATAGATACCTTTCGGCTGAACGATGGTTCAGGGGATCGATCATTTGGCTGGAAGCTATCTCTCTCTCCTCCATACACAGCATTGCTCACTCTTCTAAGCGCTCCCATGTTCTCTATGTGACTCCTCTGGTGGCAGCTTAACTCTATCAGAACAAAAGGATTGGCATTCCGAAATCAGACATGTTGGATATTTATGTCTCCCAATCAACTGTTAGGGAAGAGACGGGAGGCCCTCATACACAGTAGACTGTCGTCCGAGCTTGTCGATACCGTCAAGTTCAGCTGACATTAGACAAATCTGAATTGGAGGCTTTAGAGTTTAAAAAAGTATCAGCGCCCAGCGTGAAAAATGCTAATTTTGCTTTTTCATAAGCATTGCAATATAAAAAATGCAATTTTTTAAAAATATATGTGATACAAAAACCTGGTTTAAACAATAGATCATTTTCTGATGATACATTCCCTTTAAGGGTAATAGATCTAATATTATATCGTTTTTTTTCCCTTTCTTTAAAATTCTTCATTCCCTACTTTATTCCTTGGGAAGGGAAGGAGTTTTTATCAAAAAGAAAAATTGAGTGTTTACCAGCTACAAATATCGAATTATATATTCCATTCTTTCAATATTACATGTGAGACATACATGTGATAAAAAAAAGAAACATTAGTGGTTGGAGCCAGCTCATGTGTGGCGGCTAGATGCTCAAGCTCTCAAGAGCTTTCCAAAATTCTCACACATTCTGCTCTGAAATTTTAGATTAATGTTCTTTGCTCACTCTTCACCACTTATTGAAGCAAAAATGGAAATGTGCCAACCATCTACAATGAACACAAAGACATTCTTAAAATGCAACTGATTTTAGATCACATTTGACTTTTTCCTTATTGGAGACTCACCCATTGTTCAGTATGAGCATTGTTGATTAAAATGAAATATAACTAGTGGTTATTTATTCATAAAAAATAGTGTCTAAGTGGTAAAGTTTCTCCTTGTGGAGAGTGCTAAGCTGGCGTTCAGAGACCTATAGGCCACATGCTCCTATGTGAATTTAAAAATACAAGTAACCTTTTTAGAGAGGAAGAGGACAGGAACTCCAGTGCCACCTATTGGAGATAGCAATCCTAAAAGACAACACTGACCCCAGGGTCTAGTGACCTTTAAAGGGTCTAGTGCAGTGCTGGGCAAACTGTGGCCCGTGGATTGAGACAGCTGAAGGGCTGAAAATGGGGGCCCATTGGTTGCGCCATGCCTTCACCTGTCCGCCACCACCCGCTGTCACCATTATTCGCATTCTCGAGATGCAAATAGCACTGAATACATTTGTGGAGGACGGAGCTGCCAGCTCCTTCTTACCCCAATCAGCGTGTGCAACATAGTCAGCTGATGCGATGACATCACTTCATTACATCAGCTGTGTGAAGAGTCAGTGCACTGGAGATCGGAGCAGAGTGTCAGAGGAATGAGAGCGTGGCAAGTATTTATTTATTTTACTCACTTATATAGTGCCATTACTTCCACAGCGCTTCACAGACATTGTCGGCACTATCCCCATCGGGGCTCACAATCTAATTGCCTATCAGTATGTCTTTGGAGTGTGGGAGGAAGCCGGAGAACACGGAGGAAACCCACGCAAACACAGGGAGAACATACAAACTTCTTGTAGATGTTGTCCTTGGTGGGATTTTAACCCAGGACTCCAGTGCTGCAAGGCTGCAGTGCTAACCACTGAACCACCATGCTGCCCAGTATGTGTTTTTTTTTCCATATGTGCATGGGAAGTTTACATGTATAGGAGGCTATTTGTGGGCTCATACTGTATTTAGGAGGCGATGTGGGGGCTCATACTGTACATAGGAGGCTATGTGGGGGCTCACACTGTATATTGGAGGCTATGTGGGGGCTCACACTGTAGTTATGGGGCTATGTGGGGCTAATACTGAATTTAAGATGCTATGTGGTGCCTCACATTGTATGTAGGGGCTATGCGGGGGCTTATACTATATGTAGGGGGCTATGTGGGGCCCACACTGTATATAGGGGGCAATGTGGGGGGGTCATACGGTATATGGGGGTTATGTGGGGTTTCATACTGTATATAAAATCTAACGGTACTCAGTGATCTATATAAAGAAATACTCTTTCTTCCAGATTATTTATTTATTTTACTCACTTATATAGCGCCATTAACTCCACAGCACTTTACAGACATTATGGGCACTGTCCCCATTGGGGCTCACAATCTACATTCCCTATCAGTATGTCTTTTGGAGTGTGGGAGGAAACCCACGCAAACACGGGGAGAACATACAAACTCCTTGCAGATGTTGTCCTGGGTGGGATTTGAACATAGGACCCCAGCGCTGCAAGGCTGCAGTGTTAGCCACTGAGCCACCATGCTGCAGTTTTAAAAAAGTTCTCTATTAAATATGTGAAATATTCCACAAATTTTACGTACACATGTTCTATGAGACCTCTGCTAGGATGTTCATTTTCTATATTTTAACTATGGTAACACTCTCTAATACTTTAAGGCTATGTGCCCACGTTGCATTTATGAAGCGAAAATTTCTGCTGCATAAATGCAAGTCCTCTCCCGGAAAAACGCATGCGGAATTCCGCACGCGTTTATCGCGCATTTTTCGCGCGTTTATCACGCGTTTTCCACATGCGGAATTGCCTTGCGTTTTTTATGCATTGGACTAAGGCAATTCCGCTTGCGGAAACGCAAAATTAAATGACATGCTGCGGATTTTTGAACGCGGCATAAACGCTGCGGAAAAATCCGCAGCATGTGCATAGAAGTTGCGGAATCCCATTGGGGACCATGGGGTGCGGATATACATGCGTTTTTCAAGCGTTTACGCTGCGGAAATTCCGCAGCATATACGCTTGAAAAATGCTACGTGGGCACACAGCCTAAGTGACTTTTTTTTTATAATAAGCTATATAAAATGGCAGGAAAACTAGAAAAATATTGTAAAGGGTTATATCCATACAAACTTATAAATATTACTGCCACAAACAAGATCCAAAAAAATAAAGATTTTAGTGTTAATTACATGATTGAAACCAATTAAAAAGTTGGAAGGTGATCATTTTACAAGAACCAATGGAGGCATATACATAATTATTATTCATGTATGGTACTAGAATTCACATATCTAGGACTCAAAAAAATTGATAATAAATAAACATGGTATGTTAATATAATTAACAATTTTCTCAATAGTAAGAAACATTAATTAAATAAAGTATGAGTGCAATCATGCATATTATTTTTAGCAATATACTTGAATAAACAGTCAAAGGATTATAAGTGCTAACTGCCTAATTATATAGAACCCTACATTAAAAGTATAAAGAGATGTATACCACAAAAATCCATTAGTGATAGACTTCTACATGTGGGACATATGCATCATCAAATAAGAACAGAAAGGACTCAAGAACAAGATGCACAATAATATGCAATAATGACGTGAGCTTGTGCTCCCCCATGTATGTACCCAAAGGGTTATACCCATCATTTAAAGGGGTTGTCTGGTCCAAATTGATAAGTCTGCAGTCACTCTGTGTGACTGCACACTTATGATTCCCCCCAGTGCATGCACTGTGAGCAGCGGAAATTTGTCGGTTTCTGAACCGGGACTGAAGGGTATGTATGAATTATACATACTCCCGGTCATAGCCTCACTCCATACACTTGTATGCCCCGAGTAGTGATGCAGACGTCCAGTGGGAGTGGCCGACTAGGGGGTGCGGCCTTGCTCCATACAAATCTATGGAATCGAGAGGCCGCGCCCACTGGCCGGAAGTATGTATAACTCATACACATCCTCCGGTCCTGGGTCTCATACCAACGAATAACGGCAGAGCACAGAGTGTGCTGGGGGGATTCATAGGGCTGCAGTCACACAGAGTGACTGTAGACTTATTGATTTGGACCGGACAACCCCTTTTGGTAATCAGCTAACCAAAGGATAGTTGATAACTTATGGATTGGTGGGGGTCTCATCATGCTACTGCAATAATCCCAGATACGGGCTTTAAAATGCCCAATTAGAATGGGGTGGTGGCTGTGCATGTGAGCACTATTTATTCTCCATTGGACTGCTGGAGATAGCCGAGTGCACCGCTTTCAATGTCTCGTTCTGGAATCAGTGGGAGTCCCAACGGTCAGGCCTCCATCAATCTGTAAGTTATCCCCTATTCTTCAGATAGGTGATAAATTGTAAATGGGAGCAGCGGCGGAGAGGCATAGTTGGAGCACAGGAACCAAAAGCAAGTGCAAAGCCTTATGCTACAGCAAGATCGAAAAAATGTTGCCTTCTTGTGGTTTCAGTTGAATCTAAATAAATATGTGTAAATATGGAAACTTAATTATCACAAGTAATTTCTCCTTTTAAAGTTTTTTTTTAGCATGTTCAACCTCCTTCAAACAATATTATGCCCGGCACCACCCAACCACATCAGATAATCACACTGAAAGCCAGAATGTTGTCTGCCACATCAAAGCATGATGCACAAAGTCTTACAGGCCATTGCCAAGCAGCATTCTCATTAATGCATTAGGCAGGATTATAACAGCTATTGATTTTACAAAGCTTTTCAGGTAGACTAGTAAAGGACAGGTTTTGAATTGTTTGATTAAAGGAGCAAACATCTATTACTAGCAAGGTTACATCCCCTAATGCTAGTTTTCTAATTATATGTTTATCTGTGATAGAAGTAACTCTCCCATAACTTATATACTGTCAGCTCAGTCAATGGCCCATTCTAAAACATTCCCGAATATTTCTAAATTCATACTGTATGTATTTTATAATAAGGTTCTAAAGCTTCTAAATCATAATGGTTAACTAAGGTGAATTCTAATGTTTTAAATATCTTTACCCCATTGAAGGTAATTGAGATCTCATTGCACCCCTCTTTTTCTTATCATATATCGACAATAGCTGGGGCTTAATTACAACAATGCGGATTCCGCTAATATTAGACAATGTAGAATTTTGTAACTAGTTTGTAGGAGAACAATGACCTGAAGCCTCAATTTGATAGGAATTGTGCGGAATAGTATTAAAGGAGTTTTCCACAAACCACTGGATACTTGTCAAAAAACAAACATAGATAGTAGTCACCCTCCCCATATACAGGAACAGCTTTTAGTGGCAGCTCCGGTATCTGCCGTGAAGTCAGCGCACATCACTCCTGCAGCCAATCACTGAGCTGAGATATTCTGATGTAGATGGCGAGAGCAGTCTAGCTCAGTGATTGGCTGCAGCAGAAATACAGCTAAATCCCTAAGACCAGAGCAACGACACGGAGTTGCCACTGGACCGGGCCAGAGTGACTACTATCTGTGTTTGTTTTTATGAAAGTATCCAGTGTTGCCAACTTGATTTTTTATTATTTTTAGACGGCTTATCAAAAAATCACGGACACATTGGAAAAACTATAATAAATTATTAAGGTTAGTAATACAAATCTATAGCCAATAATTCTAATATAAACACATTGCATAAACTGTAAATTGCAGAATAATGATCATTACTAGTGTTGAGCGAGCATGCTCGACACTGCTCGGTACTCGCCCGAGCATCTCACTACTCGGGATGTTCGGCGAGCACCGAGCATTTCCGGGTTACTCGGGCGGGAGCTCGGGTCTCCGCCCTGCAGGTCTGGCGCTCTTTACAGAGCCAATGAACATGCAGGGATTGCCAGCCAGTCACTGTAATGCCGCAGACATGTTGTTTGTGGGCATTACAGTGATTGGCTGGCCGCACAGCATCACCTCGAGTATTTAAAACCGGGCGCCGCCATCTTGGACACAGTCGCTCCGGATCAGACAGTGTAGGGTCAGTGCTGCAGAGCTAGGGAGAGATTTATACTGCAAAATAGTTAGTGTAGGGTCTCTAAAGCCTGCCAAATCAAACAAACAGTCCTTCTCAGGACTAATATCCATCCTAGATATCAAGCAGGCAGGCAGGCTGTATAGGAGACGCAGTGATTATACCAACAAATGCTGCATTACAGTCCTGTGTGCTGCTGCTGCTCAAATTGCTAGACTTATCCCCCGGTCTCAGGGGCCAGGAAAAATCCTTTTTTTTTCATCTAAATCCTGTTTTGTTTTTTTTTTCCTCAGTCAGACTGTACAAATACCCATCTTATTACCCTTTTGGTATCTGCCCCTCCAAAAAAAATTGAGTGTGTCTGTGAGTGTTCAGACACAAACATATCTGTTTAAAAGAGTCTGGTGTAGGCTAGAGAACTAGAACTGTGTTTTTCCTCTTCCACGGTTCAAATCTGGGTGTTATCAACCTGCTTGCCTTTTTCCATAAAAAAAACTGTTTAAGAGTGTGTCGCTGACTGTTCAGACACCAATATATCTATTTTAACAAGTCTGGTATACACCAGGAAATTATAACTGTGGTTTCGCAGTTCCACGGTTCAAATCTCTGTACTATCCACTTTTTTGTGCCGACGCAGAAATGACGTGGTGGCCAGATTCCGCCTCCACATGCCTAAAAGGCCCAATTTCAAGTGCAAGCAAGCAAGCAGTACGGTATTGCAGCCTGGGGGTGGGTGGCAGGCTGCATACTTGCGCTTGCATTGCAAGGAATGGGGGAGGTACAATTGAACACTGCCCTGGGACAAGGACTTGCACGGGGATATTTGCAAGTCTGCATCTTCTGATGTGGCAAGGATCACTTCTGATGGGCACACTTTTAGGCAGTGACTTGCGTGTCAGAGATGCTTCCAGGGGTCTTCCCCATGCTGTTCCCATGTCTTTTCAGCACTGTATGCATGTGTCACACAGCACATGGCCAGATAAGGTTGTAAAATGTTAAAATGACATTTCCCGGTGAATGCATTTGTCACGGTTGAAAGCAATACAAAAGTGCAAAAACGCATAAAAAATGCTACTTGTGAACATAGCCCAATGCGTGGAGGAGTATTTTTGTTTTTGGTTATTTATTTTACCTTATACACAAGTCTTTACCCTGGAAAGGATGTTCCTTAACATATTTCACAGGAAAGCAGTTTCAGTTTCGTTTTTGAACGTTTTATTGTGAGCCCGTAAAGTGGCTTAATACCTCTGACCACGTTGTTGACAGCAGTGACCTGGGGGGTCAGAAATGCTTCCTGGGGCGAAGCCCATGCTGTCCCCATGTCTTTTGAGCACTGTCACTATTGTTTTGGGCACTTTTTAGGCTTTCTACAGACTGCCGGGGGTGCCACCGCAAAAATGCTCGGGTCTCCCATAGACTAACATTGGGCTCGTTGCTCGGGTCGAGCACCCGAGTATCACGGTGAGCTCGGCCCGAGCTTCGAGCACCCGAGCATTTTAGTGCTCGCTCAATACTAATCATTACAGTCAAAATCATCTGTAGAAGTTTCTTCAGCCTCCAAAAAATCATAGATGCCTTACTATTTTTTACGGACAGAGCCAAAAAATGGCCAATTTTTACGAACGCTCGTGGAATTTCTGGATGGTTGGCAGCCCTGAAAATATCCAATTGATTGGGAATCACTTTTTTGAAAGTGGAAAACCCCTTTAAATATTGTAGATGAATTACTGACATATGCTAGACAAGTTCTGGACTCACTTCAGCATCACTAACATCACTATTACAGCAAAGATATAGACATGGTGCTTGACTCAATAGAACAATAAACCGAGAAATAAATATTTCATCAATCTTACTTGTAATAGGAGATAAATTTGGATAAAAGAAAATGATTATTGAAGGAACTGCTGTAATATATTTATTTTAATGACAGGTGTATTTTCTCGGGCTGTTATGTCACGTACGCCCTGCTGCCAGTCAGATGCAGCCAATCAGAAGTCTATAATGGGCCACTTCACTCTCACTTCCTTAGGATGAAACTGACATCCATAAAAAATGAGAGAGCAGCAGATTTTACTTCATCTGGATGTCACTTTTGTCTGAAGGAAGTGCGAGTGAAGCGGCCCATCAGTGGTCTCAGATTGTCTGTAAGGCTCACTTGACATAACAATGTAACACGAGCCCTGGGAGACCTGACGCTGATATTGCTGGAACACTGTCGACACCAGAGATTGGTACAGGCTGTTTTTATGTTAACATATGGGAATATAGTAATTGAGAAGGGGTTGTCTGAGTAGTAGACAACCCCTTTTAGTAACCAACTAAATAATATGGCTCACATTATCATGGCTCAGTAGTCAGCATTGTTATGCAGCAGTACTGGGTTCCTAGGTTCAACAGCAAGATCTGCATGGTCTGAATGTTCACCCCATCTTTGCAAGGTTTCCTTATACACTGATCACAGAGACAGGGACTAATGTGAGCAATGACAATATCTGTACAGTACGGAATAATGTGGGTACAATTAAGCACAAATTATTCATAAATTAATAAATAATGAGTAATTTATTGCTATGATCTGAGCTAAGGAAATTGGTCTGTCTCCCATGCTTTCTGGATGACTTCAGGGGAAAATCAAACAAAAAGGTAACACCATGTGTGGTTACATTAATGTTGTATGAATGGCTTCACATGGGATATACAATTACCACACAGAAGAAGGTGAATATTTCTTAGCAGGTTCTTTCTTATGTTGAGAAGTGATGCAGACTAACCCATAAAGCAGAAGACTGTGGAACGTCGGTGGTGATGAAGCAATGGTGTACATGCTCCGCTGTTCCCCATACACACGCCTTGATCATCTGCCATATGCATGATTTCTGGTCAATGTTCTCCAGCAAATAAAAACACATCCTGTTTCTTTGTGCTGTTCTGTCTGATAATCTGATTACACAATGTATAGAATATATATGAGTGCTAAGTGATTAATTGCATCTTATCATCTGTGCATCACAGGTTCTTTTCAATTTTCCATGTCACTATATGTAAAAAAAAATCCTGTTATACGGAAATATGCAGAAAATGATCCAGTCTTCACAGGTTATTTGCAAAAAAAGGAAATTTATTTTGAATAAAAGTTACAATCAAAAATATTTATGGTACCTTCATATGTTGAGTTTTTGCTGCCTTTTTCTACACTAAAAATACATCTCTTGGCACTAAAAACGCAGCATTTAATCCGTGCATTTTTCAAAACATTCTGCCCAGTTGAACAGAGAAAAACGCAATGCAGTATAATATGTATTATTATAATTATACAATTATTTCAGCTAAGCAATAATGGCAACTTATAGATGTTAATAGTTCTATTGATTATTTTTTACTGTATATCCTGACATCTTGCAGCGTCGATGGAATCTTCACACGTTGAGTTTTTGCCACATTTCTTTCTGCACTAAAAATGCATGTCTTGGTAAGAAAAACGCAACGTACACTAGGCACATATTGGATACACTTTTACTTGAGTTTTTTATGCATTCATTTAAATGGGTGAAAATCGCTGAAAGAATTGACATGCTGTAGATTATAAAAAATAAACGCATTGGGTAAAATACACCAGGAAACAAAGAGTAGCATGTACATGAGATTTCATAAATCTAATTCATTTTGCTACTACTGTAAAATGCAGCATTTTTTATGCATGAAAAATGCACTGAAAAATTGTACCCTTATATTGGCAACTGAGCTAAACAACTGACTGTTTTATTATCAGAATAGGAAGATTTACAATGAAAAGTAACAACTATATGAAGAGAAGATTACACTATTCATAATAGATCATGGTCACAGGTCACCTCCTCCCCCTTCATGTACAATGACCTCTGTGCAGATCATAGAGCATGCCTACAAAACACTCCTATAGAAGTCAATGGAGATCTCCAGACTACTGTTGTCTATGGTCCATCTGGTTGCAGTAAAGCATATCTCCAAATGCTGTTAAAAGCAGCTCAGGCCCCTATAATCATGTACAAAAAAAAGAAAAACTACCATAAAAAAAAACAAAAAATACAACAATCCTGTTCATTGACTACTATAAAACTAACTCTGACTGAGATGAATGTGAGTTACTATAAATGAATTTCCTGAATCTGGAAAATCCAAATGGTTGGAAAAAAATTGCTGTTTCATAACCAATATCCTATGAGTCAACCGAATCATATTAACATTTATATTATATATATATATATATATATATATATATATATATATATATATATATATATATATATATATATATATGACATTGAGTGGAAAAAAAATCAGGACTGCCTGCCTGTACAGAACACTAAATCGCAGGCTTGGAGGTAATTGCAGGGGTCGTATATATTTGCAGTAGGTAAATGGCGTCAGTTTGGAATTTATTTATAGAAAATTGTAAATTCATCCCATTTGTTTTCATTGCCAACAGACCTTACTAAAAATGTAATGCAATTGCAATGGTGTCTTGAAAGCAGGGACAGATCAACAGTAATTTACAGCATGTTACAGATACTCACAGGAATCAAGTGAAAATGTGGATGATCTGCCTAAATTACTAAGGACGCCTTGAAAAGTTCTACATTTGCGAGTAACACGCTATCTCTGTCAGTCCCACTGAGAGTGAATGAAGGATCAGTGTGCATGCGTTACCTGCCCTCCATTCACATAAGATAATCAGGAATATACAGACTGACCCCCTATGTTCAGAAACGTATCACCTATTCTGTGGATATGTGACGCTGCACACATTATTAGACAGATCTCATTGACCACTTTGAAAATCCATGTCACAATGGCTTTATACTCATTTTTGAAAGACCGAGTCCAGCAAGGGAGAAAAAGAGTTAATGAATTCAAATATATTCATTCTCCACCTACCTAACCTTACAAAATCCTCAGTGATCCTCCTCCACTGCTGCTGTGAAAATCTCACATTCCTCTGGACAGCCGCAACAGTCATTCAGGCTGGGTGGGCACAGACTGGATACCAGTCCATGGGGACTGGGCTCCATCACCAATGGGAAAATGTTAAAACATAACTTTTACTGTGCAATTAAAAACATGGTGAGAAAAAGCAAAAAGATAAAAAAGATTACAGAGCCATAACTTAACGCATTTCGGGTTAGCAAACCTTATTCATAGCTGTTAGCATACCCTTATTCACAGCTTTGAAGTGTAAGATTATGGATCCTTAATCTTTTTTAATCTTTTTGCTTTTTCTCACCATGTTTTTAATTGCACAGTAAAAGTTAAGTTTTAACATTTTCCCATTGGTGCTGGAGCTCAGTCCTCATGGACCCTTCTTCCATTTCTGACCTGGATAAGAGGCCAGTGTGTTCCTACACTACTTGCACCACATCCTGACCAAACAAGGTCTACACATGGACTTCCTTATGGTTGAGATGGTATGTACCTCTGACTTCTGCAGGAATTAAGTACCGTAATAGACCATTATTTCTTATACTGATTTATTCCATTATAGCAAGGTCTTTTACAATAGACTGGCAGATAGCAAATTTGGTGCCAACATTCAAAGAGGGTTCAAATCTGAGCCTGGAAATAAGTCAGTAAGTATAATCTTTGAGGGTTTTCTAAGAGGTGCTAGCCTGGAGTATCTCAATAAAAATAACCCCATGGTCTCCTTTTAACACCAGCCATGGTTTGGCTTTCACAGGAGGATAGTCGGATCGTCATGACAAGCACAAGGGTCTTCAGCAGACCCTTGGCTGTCATGGCAGCTCATGGACGCCCCGCGATCACATCATGGGCGTGCCAATAGGCATGTAGAATGACGCACTCCCCTGCCGCCAGTGTGTCTACATGTCGACACCATTTGGTTGTTGAAGGTTTTGCTGACATGCCACGTAGGTATTGAATTTGCATAGAGAGTAACTGAAGTCCTTAATCAAACTTGTGTAAAAGTAAGGATTTGCAAATCTGTATGTCTTCCCAATTAGCACAATGACCACACACCTAGATCTTTCCCGTCTGTATAATGGATAGTTCTCTGTGTACAGGTGAACACAACTATTATGCCTAATATATGAGAATACAGTGTGGTTAGAGATACGGGGCATCCGAACATGCAGAAGAAAGGATCTGAGTGGAACATTAACAGTACCAGGTTGCAGAGCATTTATTATTATTAGATAATAGATTGGACCCCTCCAAACTAATCTTCCTTTAAATTGATCCTTTTTTCATCACGATTTGTTTCATGTTCTAGCATTGTTGATGTCTATTGCCCCTTTATTGTCCACACACGTAACCATCCCTTTGTATACGTGAACCGGCCCTTAGGTTCACATCCTCTTGCTTGTAGCTAGTAAACATTCTCATGGTTATGGTGTGCACTCTTAGCCTTTTATCAGAAACAATCATTTCCATAGACAATCAAAGGAGGACTTTCTCAACAGCCTCTCCAGCATCCACCCCTACAGCTGAGATGAATTATAACTCTTGTATGGTGGAATGAGGATGTCGGTCTGTGCACAACATCTGCTTCAATATGAATTCATTAGAAGTGTGGCTATTTCTGTACTTTTCTGCAAAAGAAATAGGCCCAGATTGTTTGTGTTATGCATCTGAAATCCAACAGTATGTATGATCTTCTTATGAGACCATTTGTATTGTGCTAATTCACAAAAGCTAGATTGCGACCTGCGTTATTGGAGTTGTATAGTTATTCTATGAGAAAGAAGTCAAACATGACAATCATGAGTAGCACAGAAATCTACGCTTTGTGTAATATTTATCAGACATATGCGGATATAATAGAACCATATTCATCTATCCTACATGTAGGTATGTATTCTTAAAGAGAAGTTATCGGAAAATGACGCATTGTTGAAATAACATTTTTTTGATAAATTATTTTTTTTAAATGTTGGCAATGTTTTGTTTTACATATCACAATCTGTATTCAAAATAAAAAGTAGAAATCTTGCAATTTTCACACTGGCTACTGGAGCTTTTTTAGATTCTAACTTCCTGTTGTTTCAGGAAACAACAAATGTATATAGTCACACTGAAAATACCCTACTTTTTGTATAGAAGTGTATAATAAGCAAAGGTGATTGTGAAAGGAGAAGGAACAGGGTCAGCTGATATGATGGATGCTGTGTTATCAGCTGTGTATAGAGGTGTCACCTGGCATTGTATTCCTGTCTCTGCTGATAAAGGAGTCTGCTGAAAATTTTTTTTGAAAGGACAGGAAGTATGAGTTTAAAAAATCCACAGTGGTGATTGTGAAAATTGCAAGATGCCAATTTTTTTTAATAAAAATTGATATGAAAAATAAAAGCATTGCAATGTTTTTTAATAAATGTTACACAAAAAGTGCTTTCAACAATAGGTCATTTTCTGATGATAACTTCCCTGTAATCCAGTCAAGGCAATGTAGCTCTCCTCCAGAAGGAAGAATGCTAAAGATGTTTCTCTAGTTACTTTCCAACAGGTGGCATTGGTGAGTCAGCTGCAGGAAAAGCTAATTTGCATACATGCCTTGTCTTTAAGTCATTCTACACCAGCAGGTAATCTCCACAAGAAGAAACCTCAATCTAGCCTAAAACATATATTGACTAGCACAAGTGTAGTTTTGCTAATGTAAATGAATATTTTGGAATCTATATCACAATTTTTAATATTTATAACTAAAATGTGTATGGATGGATATAAAAGGCACATGGCAAAGTTGTGTGTAGATAAAGTCACTGCAGTTCTGTCACAGAGGTACAATATAGGTTCACAGCAGCCTACGAGGACATTCAAGATGTAAATGATTTCCGGTCTGGACTTCTACAAGGCACAGGACACACAATGGTGCTACTGGCAATTTATTATTGATCTTACTTCAAGGATCTGGTATTTGGCCATGTATGTGGGACATGTATATGGGGCATTAGTGAGCACGTATATATGCAAAGATCATATGAAAGCCTATTATCAATGTGAATAAATGGCCATCAGAATGTGTTTTTCTTCCCTCATGTACTGAAAGATTGCACAGTATAAATCTACAAAAGTGGGTTTAAGCAGTGGTAATATTGTAACATATATCATCTCAGTGCCCCAATTTAAAGGGTTATTCCCACAATCGCATTATTTTTCAAAAGGCATCAAGTCAAATGAAACAAGGCAAAAACGCAATATATTATAATATAATATAGTAATATAAAGGATACAGGTGTCTGAATGTGTTCAGTAGTGGATAGCTATCAGTAGAGATGAGCGAACATGAACTGGAAAGTTCGGGATTCGTACCAGACAGCTGAACTCCGGACATGGACGTCTCCTGGAAGTCCGTTTTACAGTTCGGGGAGGAGAAAAATATTTGCCAGCTCCAAAGTTTTGGTCCCTATTGATTTCTATGGGGTTCAGGTTCAATTTCGGGTACAGTTCTGGTACCCAAACCGAACTTTGGACTAAAGTCCAGTCGAACCTGACGAACCCGACTTCCACGGGTCCGCTCATTTATAGCCATCAGTGCTGTTTTTGTCATGACTGCTTTAACCTATTAGCAGTTGTTAAGATGATTGTCTTTGCACATAGTGATATGGAATTTAGATTGCGCGTTCCAATGGGGACAGTAATGACAATGTCTATAAAGTGCTGTGGAATATACTGGTGCTATAAAAGCTAACATAATAAAAAAAAAATGATTGTGACCGCAATGATAGAGTTGTCTTCAGAACTTAATTAGACAAATGCCGGAACATCTAATAATTTACTTTTCTGAAAAACAAATATTTAATGATTTTAATCTAAAAAACAAAAATAAATAAATAAATAAATAAATAAATAAAGCTACCACCCAACCATCAATACTAACTATGCAATATCTTGATGAAACACAAGACTATAGTGTAATGGTAAATAGTGCAGTGACTTTTTTTCTTAGCGATCCCAAAATAAAGGGTCCATATTAAGGTGGAGGCTCAACCTTAAAGATAAATTTAAGGAAAAAGCCATCAGCTGTTGTCAGTGTATTTATACATGAGCACACACTGTGACACTTCAATGTCCACAGGCAATGTGACAGTTACAAGGAAACAATCCTTGTCAGAAACAGATGTACGTAATAATAGGTGCAGCATGTTCAACCCCAATAGCCAGAGACAGGCACCCAAAAACAATCCAGGCTCATTATTTAGGGCTGTAACAAAGAAAACTAATAGAAAACTGCACTGGTACATTGCAGTTTTCCATGTGCATATGTATACACAGTATCTCAATCATTGCTCTTAATAGGTGGTGATTGTCTCTTGTTTCTCAGATTTTTTTATTTTTTTTTTATAGCATCACAATGAGAAGTTTATTAAGTTCATGATTTCTTTTTCTAAACACCATAAAGGACGTCACAAGCAGTTCTCCTTGGCCTGGAATGGCCTTCAGAAGGAAATAAGAGTTCAATGAACTGCACGAAATGCAAACTTCAGAAAGTATTAAGCTTCTTGATGTAAAAAAGATCTTCCTTAAACATTGCGTGCGATATACCCTCACTGCTGAGACCTTTACACTGTGTCCCCCCTATATCAGGCGTTTGGCCCTGTTAGATTTTTCATAGCACTTATGTCAAGCAACAATTTTTCGCCAAGTGTTATGAAACAGAGATGATTGTGAATACAAACACAACCCGCCTTTAGGTGAAAGCTCAATTTCTACCGCCCCACACTGATTAGCTATATATTAGTCTGCTATGTATTATGTTACATATACTGGAGCCTATGACGGATTTAGTAGCTCGTTTTAAAAAGAACAGGACATTTTTCACTTGTATATATGAATGGCTGCCAGATATTCACAAAGCACCAGAGGAGGAATTAGAGGATTGTCCAAGGTCCTACAGCAGTTATAACTTGTATCCCTTTTCTCTATTATTTGTATGAATGGAGATATTTAATTAATTTAATAAGAAAAAGTTAGATAAGAAAATGTTCATTAATGAGCTCCTTAAATGCAGAAGTCAGACTTCAGTCAAACACTACTCAGACACACAATAGATCCAGTCTTCTCTGACCTCCGAGCTTTCTGTTCTGGAATCTTGACTGAATTTGACATCTGTAGCTCATTGAGTTTTTGGTTGGGTTTCTACAGTCAGCAATCTGACAAAGTACAAAAGTATTCCTATCTGACTCTAAAATGGCGCTGCACAAATGCTCATGAGAACGCTGCTTTGTGACTCCATCAGGAGAGATTCTGTACTGTCAAAGATGGTTGACTAGCCTGGGATCCTAAATGTGATATAGTGTTTCTAGGGCTAGTTCAAAGGTTAAATGACTTCCCTAGCACTGCATGACCTGTAGGATGAAACTTAGGTTTGTTCTGCAAGGCCATAAATGAATCTGCATTCCACAGGGGCTTTGTACTGTTTATGGAGCTATCCTATTACCATGACTGGCAATTCTTCACTCTTGTTTGCCCAAAATAAAATTGAAGGTTTGATCCTACACGTGTCTAAGATTACAATCTACAATCATCTACAATCTTACATTTTATACCAATGAAAATATTTAAGTGATCCTATAAGTTTATAACCCTAAGGGCTCATGCAGACGTCAGTGGATCTAGGTCCAATTACTTATTGCATAGAATGGTCTAGGGTCTGCCGACCGGAGCATGATAGCTTCATATATTTCTATGAGGCTGTCACTCTCAGGTTGAGAGACCCACGGTCAGTCCGTGCACTGCGGTCTCTGATCAGACCTATATCCACAGACATCTACATGAGTCTTTAGGTAGCAATCTACAGATGTTATAACTTAACAATATAAATCCTTTCTCCATTTTACCTACCTAACATGTCGAATATCATAGAATAGGCTCTTGTGCACATTGGAGAGCACTTCTGGCCACACCAACATTGACTCTACCCTGTGACATTACAAAGTTAAACCCCCTTCCAATTTCTGAGCATCTTAGCAAGACTTTATAACGAATAAAGAGACTTGAAATTGCATTTGATGCCTATTTAAACATTATTATGGCGACTACCAATTTCTCCTATTACTGGGCAGGTTGCCTCAGGGACACCTGTCCTCGATAATCTTTTTTTCGGTGCCCATAAGGGTTGTCTCTCAGCTCATCTATAATTAACTGTGTATACTTATCTCCAATCACTCAAGCAAGTAAGAAGCATTCTAGGGATAAGATTATTGCTTTTTAATACTTCCTCACATGTCACAAGTCATTTATTTGAAATGATTCATGCTCTCCATTGCATGGGATGTCTGTGTGGTTTTCAGATGTACAAAAAAAAAAGACACAAAAGACACACTGCTCAGCAAAGAAATAAAAGCTGAAAAAGTCTTCAAAGTATTTCATGTAATATCTCAACATTCTTCACATTAGTTAAACTTACCAGCATTCTGTAAGATTGTCATTTCCAAACACAATGCAATTCCTCTCATTTACGTTTTGTTCCGTCTTTAGATGAACATACACATTAGATAGAATTAGATGTGGCTCAGTGGTTAGCACTGCAGCCTTGCCTGGGTTCAAATCCCACAGAGGACAACATCTGCAAGGAGTTTGTATGTTCTCCCCGTGTTTGTGTGGGTTTTCACCGGGTTCTCTGGTTTCTACACTCCAAAGACATACTGATAGGGAATGTAGATTGTGAGCCCCAATGGGGACAGAGATGATAATGTATGTAAAGTGCTGCGGGATATATAAACAATGCAAAATACATAAAAATAAATATATATTAGACAGCTGCGATGGATCTAAGATGAATCAGAGTCTGGATGCATTTTCATTCTGTTGGCGAGGACTCTAGTTTGACTTATATCCCTAATCATGTTGAAAGACTTATTAAGGCTGTGTGCCCACGTAGCGTTTTTCAAGCGTTTTTGATGCGGAATTTCCGCAGCGGAAACGCTTGTAAAACGCTTGGTAACCCGCACCCCGTGGTCCCCAATGGGATTCCGCAAGTTCTATGCACATGCTGCGGATTTTTCCGCAGCGTTTATGCTGCGTTCAAAAATCCGCAGCATGTCAATTAATTTTGCGTTTCCGCAAGCAGAATTGCCTTTGTCCAATGCATAAAAAACGCAAGGCAATTCCGCATGTGGAAAACGCGTGATAAATGCGCGATAAACGCGTGCGGAATTCCGCATGCGTTTTTCCGGGAGAGGACTTGCAGAAATGAAGCAGAAATTTTCTGCTTCATTTATGCAACGTGGGCACATAGCCTATAGGTTGAGACATTGTCTGGATAGGTTGATTTTTTTACCCAGTTTTTTTATTTCCCTTAAAGAAAATGCAGCAGCAGAAATATCTGGAAGCCACTCACATTCCCAGACCTTATTATATTAACACCGTAGAGCTGATCATCTGGGATTCCAACAAAGGCTCCAATCACAATCAGATCATTGTCTGCCTCAGGAAAGAAGAGAGTCCTACAAGGAGACTTAAGCCCCGGTCTCACATAGCGAGATCGCTGCTGTGTCACGGTTTTGGTGACGCAACAGCGACCTCACCAGCGATGTCGCTGTGTGTGACACTTTGCAACGATCAGGCCCCTGCTGTGAGGTCGCTGATCGCTGCAAAGTGTCCTGGACCATTTTTTGGTCGTTGCTCTCCCGCTGGTCAGCACACATCGCTGTGTGTGACCAGCGGGAGCAGCGATCAGGCTTGTAACTATGGTAAACATCGGGTTACTAGGGGCACACGCGCACCTAGTAACCCGTTGTTTATCATGGTTACGAGCCTGCTAAAGTGAGTGATAACCTCCCGCTCACTGTAGCAGAGTGGTAACCATGATAAACAACGGGTTACTAGGAGCACGTGTGCCCCTAGTAACCCTATGTTTACCATAGTTACCAGCCTGCTCATGCTTCAGCAGGCTCGTAACCAGGAGCAGGACATCGTGGAAAGATTCTTTCCACGATGTCGCTGCTCCCCTGATCGTTGGTGAGCCTGCCTGTTTGACAGCTCACCAGCGACCACATAGCGACGCAGCAACGATCCCTGACAGGTCGTATAGCTGTCGGGATCGTTGCAGCGTCGCTAAGTGTGACGGGGCCTTTAATAGTGGGCTTTGTAAACAGCAAACTTGACAACTTAAGCTCCACCATACACATTAGACTAATGTTGGTCTCACCCGCCGATATCGATAAGTTTATGCACACTCTCATATGTATGATATCCCACTGCTGACAGCTTTATTCTCCCAGAGATAAGCCGCAAGCAGAGATAGCTGGAGGTGGTTTTCTAATAAAGAACCCAGGAGCACTCGGCCAAGAGAGCGTTCATGTATGTAGGAGAGGCGGTCAAGATGGATGCCGGCTGAGCAGTCAACTGAAGCATTGTTCGGCCGACAGCCATCGAATGTGTATACCAGCCTAACTAATATTTTTTTTTATATACAAGTAGATAATAATTGAGCTACAATACTGGCACCTCCACTGTCCCATATGTGGTCCATCCTCTGCCGGCCAACACATAGCACCCTTTATTGCAATAGGAAAACTAACCTATGAAACCCAATCTGGATGACAGCTCAGGGCTGATACTGTTTGAATGAGCAGCATGAGTAGCATATGCTGTGCACAGTATTGTTATCAGTGAGTATATAGCTTAGCCATTCAGCATCTGCCAGGGGCTTTGTTTATAAGGGGCCTCAGCAGATGCTTGGCAATCATTACACGTGAACCTGAAAGACTTGCAAGTTCCCCTTTTATTAGAGCAAACTATTGAAAAAAAATATTTGGATGTCTCGAGGAGGAAGAAGTTCCCTTGTTCTTTTTTTTTTTTATAGCACAAGGGATTTTTATGTTGGGCACTTTATTGAACAAGTTAAACTTGATGTAAAATCTTACTTATAAAGAAGTGTGCAATAAGAAAAACTTTTTGTGCTTGCAGAATGGAATTCTTGTAATGTGAAATTCAATTGACAATAGGCAAAAGGAAGGCCAAGAAAATAATATATATACAGTACAGACCAAAAGTTTGGACACACCTTCTCATTTAAAGATTTTTCTGTATTTTCATGACTATGAAAATTGTACATTCACACTGAAGGCATCAAAACTATGAATTAACACATGTGGAATTATATACTTAAAAAAAAAGTGTGAAACAACTGAAAATATGTCATATATTCTAGGTTCTTCAAAGTAGCCACCTTTTGCTTTATGACTGCTTTGCACACTCTTGGCATTCTCTTGATGAGCTTCAAGAGGTAGTCACCGGAAATGGTTTTCACTTCACAAGTGTGTCCTGTCAGGTTTAATAAGTGGGATTTCTTGCCTTATAAATGGGGTTAGGACCATCAGTTGTGTTGTGCAGAAGTCAGGTGGATACACATCTGATAGTCCTACTGAATAGACTGCTAGAATTTGTATTATGGCAAGAAAAAAGCAGCTAAGTAAAGAAAAAGGAGTGGTCATCATCATTACTTTAAGAAATGAAGGTCAGTCAGTGCGAAAAATTGGGAAAACTTTGAAAGTGTCCCCAAGTGCAGTTGCAAAAACCATCAAGCGCTACAAAGAAACTGGCTCACATGAGAACCGCCCCAGGAAAGGAAGACCAAGAGTCACCTCTGCTTCTGAGGATAAGTTTATCCGAGTCACCAGCCTCAGAAATCGCAGGTTAACAGCAGCTCAGATTAGAGACCAGGTCAATGCCACACAGAGTTCTAGCAGCAGACACATCTCTTCAACAACTGTTAAGAGGAGACTTTGTGCAGCAGGCCTTCATGGTAAAATAGCTGCTAGGAAACCACTGCTAAGGACAGGCAACAAGCAGAAGAGACTTGTTTGGGCTAAAGAACACAAAGAATGGACATTAGACCAGTGGAAATCTGTGCTTTAGTCTGATGAGTCCAAATTTGAGATCTTTGGTTCCAACCATCGTGTCTTTGTGCGACGCAGAAAAGGTGAATGGATGGACTGTACATGCCTGGTTCCCACCGTGAAGCAGGGAGGAGGAGATGTGATGGTGTGGGGGTGCTTTGCTGGTGACACTGTTGGGGATTTATTCAAAATTGAAGGCATACTGAACCAGCATGGCTACCACAGCATCTTGCAGCGGCATGCTATTCCATCCGGTTTGCATTTAGTTGGACAATCATTTATTTTTCAACAGGACAATGACCCCAAACACACCTCCAGGCTGTGTAAGGGCTATTTGACCAAGAAGGAGAATGATGGGGTGCTACACCAGATGACCTGGCCTCCACAGTCACCAGACCTGAACCCAATCGAGATGGTTTGGGGTGAGCTGGACCGCAGAGTGAAGGCAAAAGGGCCAACAAGTGCTAAGCATCTCTGGGAACTCCTTCAAGATTGTTGGAAGACCATTTCCGGTGACTACCTCTTGAAGCTCATCAAGAGAATGCCAAGAGTGTGCAAAGCAGTCATCAAAGCAAAAGGTGGCTACTTTGAAGAACCTAGAATATAAGACATATTTTCAGTTGTTTCACACTTTTTTGTTAAGTATATAATTCCACATGTGTTAATTCATAGTTTTGATGCCTTCAGTGTGAATGTACAATTTTCAAAGTCATGAAAATGCAGAAAAATCTTTAAATGCGAAGGTGTGTCCAAACTTTTGGTCTGTACTGTATATATATATATCTTCAAAGGGATTCTTTAAATGCAGAATGAAAGCAGAGTACTGTAATAAAGCTACAAGCATGTATAGATTATATTCCTGTATATGGTGGAGTGGGGAGATATACCGTAGCTGTCGGGTGGGTGAGCGATCGGCTGAAGCTGAACCATTGTATGGCAGACAGCTGTCTATTCTGTATGGCTGGCTTTACAGAGGACTAAAGTTGGTGCTAATCAATTCCCACTAGTCCAGTGGCCACGACAGTGGTCAGTGGCCACCAGATGAGAGCAGATGAACCACCTCTTTAACAGCTGCATATGGAGATCCTTTTTTGATTAGCCTACGTGGCACAATGTCACATAGGCATCAGGCCGCAACAATGATGTCACACCAGGCCAGCTAATCCAAAGATAAGCCACCAATATTGCCAGGTAGGATGTGGTTCTCCAGTTCCCGTCCAGTGCCATAGACCGCTGTTGTAGCAGATAGACTGGGACGTGCGAATCGATTCACACCAGCTGTAGCCCTCTGTAAAGCCCCTCCATGCTCAATAGATAACTGTAGGCCGTACAGTGGTTGAGCTTCAGAGATCCTGTCACCATTCCTGAGATGTCTGTTTTAGAGTTACAATAAATACTTTCATTCTTTATGAAATAATGATTCTTGATCTTATTTACTAAGAATGTTCTGTTGTGCCAATCCTCTGTTTTTCCTTCTAGAAATGTATAAGTAAATGGAGAACTGGGTGTTACCAGTTGGGGGTGGGGTCTCTAAGTAAAAATACTAAATAGTCTCAGCCGTGACATTGCAACACTGCATAAGGACACACCTCCTTCACAAGGAGAATGGTAACACCCAGTTGTCTTTTATTTATGAAAATTCTGGAGGAATACCACGGGAACCGCATGACACAAAACTGTGAAAAAATTGCTCCAGAACTGGAACACAATTATTAACCAAAACATGCCAGAAGTGATGTAAAGGAAATTTATCATGTGCAAAAACGCTATTAACCTGCAAATATGGGGATAATCTGCAGGTTAATAGTGTTCTGTACCAGCCTAGCACCCACACTGAGAGCCCCGCTGCTGAGAGAAAATTAACTTTATTTCTCCTGGCAACATCGGGCTTTCAGTTACAGGGGTGGGCCGGTGCAGCTTCCGTTACTGCTCAATAGATAGTGAGCAGAGGCTGTATCCACGCCCCAGCCCTGACTGACAGCCAGCTCACCCCAATGACTGAAAGCCTGAGGAATAAGGTTCATTCTGTGCCGGCAATTGGGCTCTCAGTGTGAGCGCTGGGCAGCTTCAGAATGCTATTAACCTGCAAATTAACCTCATATCTGCAGGTTAATAGAGTTTTTTTTCATGACAGGTTCTCATTAAGGTCTTCCCCAAAAGGGTTGTCTCATCATAGATAGTGATGGCATCTTGATAGGGTATAGTACTAATATGTAGTGTCAAGCACCTTGTCACTAGTTGTTAGCTTCAGTGATGCTACATCCATGTTGATTGCCCTTGTCTCATCTTTGATGAGCTGATCTGACAGCGTTACACAGTGTAAGGGGCAGCCCGGCTGTGTGGCAGTGGCAGATGTTGGGAAAATAAGGATTACAGAAAGTTAGATTTTTTGTTTAACTGGAAGACAGCGATGCCAGAGGTGTCTGAGAAAGTCAATGCTGGAGTCGACTCAGATAGTTGATGGATAAACAGATTGCTATCTGTGTGGGAGCGGCTAAGTGCTGCAGGCAATCAGATTAATGCGACTGAGAACAGTTACACAGATATGCACCTTTCAGATAAATCTTGCACTATTTCTGATGAATTGAATTATATGTAAAAGAGAATTGTGTCTTTGTAGAATTGTCTTAAAAAATAACAGTTTTCCACAATCAGACTTCTCGCTTTATAGCCAGCTTGTTTCCTTGCTTATTCCTGAATGAAAGAATTCATTGTCAGTGAGAATAAGGTAAATTATTTTGGCAGATGCTGTTATTCGGGGGTTGATTTATAACATCTGCAGTGCAGCTTTTACACGAAAACTTGTTGAGCTCTATTTAAACACATCGTTTACTGGAGAAAAGCTTTTTTCTACCAAAGTATTCCAAGTATGATGACTGATCTATTCACAGACTACTTTATATACAAATAATTGCCATTAGGAGGCACAGAAACATTTAAATGTGCTATTATCTTTCAGTTGTATTTGCATAAAGTTTTTAAAACAAAAAATACATAAAATCGCTGGTGAACTTGTGCCTCGGCCCAGCTGTTACTATAACTCCCAGAGAATAAGAACCTGATCGCTTCTTCTATTACTCCCACTGACGGATGCTGAAGGCTATTTTGGATTTTTCAAATGGGGATCATAAGAATTCTGTTCTATATCACACATTTTTTATGGATTTTGCGGAACATTTATGAATAAGTTTATGCCACGCCTTAATTTATGACTTTTTACATTTTCTCTGCGGTTCAAAACACTTTTCAAAAATTGTGCAGAGGCTAGCGGAAAAGCAAGGGACACATTTACTATAGTATACTCCAGAGGGTTGTGTAAGCTCCAGAGTGGTGGTGTGCACTCAGGGGTATCGTACTCCAGGGTGCTTTTTATGAAGACTGGCATGAAGCATGGCTGTCTTGATCTATATCCCCCTCTATCAGAATGTCATTAAAGGGAACCTGACAGCTGATACATGCTGCCTTTAGATTGGAGAGCATCTATCAGACACTGGCTGCACGATTCAACTATATCCAGTTGAAACCAGAAGTTTACATATACTATATAAAAGACACATATGCATGATTTTCTCAATATCTGACATGAAATCAGAATAAACCTTTCCCGTTTTAGGTCAATTAGGATTATCATAATTTTTAATATTTGCCAAATGGCAGAATAATGAGAGAATGTTTTAAGGCATTTTTATTACTTATTGCAAAGTCAAAAGTTTACATACATTTCATTAGTATTTGGTACCATTGCCCTTAAATTTAATGACTTGGGTCAAATGTTTGGGATATCCTTCCACAAGCTTCTTACAATAGTTGGTCGGAATTTGGGCCCATTCCTCCTGACAAAACTGCTGTAACTGATCCAGGTTTGTATGTCACCTTGCTGGCACCTGCCTTTTCAGCTTTGCCCATAAATTTTTAATAGGATTGAGATCAGGACTTTGTGATGGACACTCCAAAACATTGATTTTGTTATTCTTAAAGCCACTTACCATTTTGGCAGTATGCTTCAGGTCACTGTCCATTTGGAAGACCCATTTCCTCCCAGGCTTTAACTTTCTGGCTGATGTCTTGAGATGTTGCTTCAGTATTGCCACATAATCTTCTTTTATCATGATGTCGTCTATTTTGTGAAGTGCACCAGTCCCTCCTGCGGAAAAACAACCCCACAACATGATGCTGCCGCCCCCATGTTTCATAGTTGGGATGGTGTTCTTAGGCTTCCAAGCTTCGCCCTTTTTCCTCCAAAAGTAATGATGGTCATTATGCACAAAAAGTAAAATTTTAGTTTCATCAGACCACAGGACATGTCTCCAAAAATGAAGGTCTTTGTTGCTGTGTGAATTAGCAAACATTAATCTGGCTTTTTTATGTTTGAGTAATGGCTTCTTCCTGGCAGAGTGGCCTCTCAGCCCATGTTGATACATCACTTGTTTCACTGTGGTTATTGACACAATCTTACCAGCTTCCGCCATCATCTTCACAAGGTCTTTCGCTTTTGTAGTTAGGCTGATATGCACATGTCGGACCAAAGCACGTTCACCTCTGGGACACAGAACCCGTCTTCTTTCTGAGCGGTATGATGGCTGGAAATTCCCATCTTGTTTGTACTTGCGTATAATTGTTTGTACAGATGAACGAGGCACCTTCAGGTATCTTCAAATTGTAGCCAAGGATGAGCCAGACTTGTGCAAGTCCACAATTCTCTTCCTGGTATCTTGGCTGATTTCTTTGGACATTCCCGTGATGCTAGCACAAAGAGGCAGTGTGTTTCAGGTGTGAATTAAAATACATCCACAGGTGTGTCTCTAATTAACTCAGATGTTGCCAAAAAAAACTATCAGAAGCTTCCTAACACATGACATCATCATATGGGCAGTCAAGAATTGTTTAAAAGCTAAGTAATCATAGTGTATGTAAACTTTTGACTTTGCAGTAAGTAATAAAAATGCCTTAAAGGGGTTGTCCACTACTATTCAAAATAGTCCAATGTATTTTTATGCTGAATAGATGCTTCTTTCTAATTACCTCCCTCTGCTGTTTCTGCCTGTGAGTGGCGCTATCACTGGCCGCTCACAGGCATGACGTGACCCCTGGCTGCAGCCGGCTCTGACATCTGCTGATGTCACGTCATGATTCCAGATGCAGCCTGGGGTCCCTCTTCTGCGTTCCACGGTGGCTGCTGGGTTGTGGGCGGGATTACTCTGCGCGTCACACCCAGCATCCACCGCGCAATGTCCCTCTCCCCATTCATTGGGAAAGCGCGCGGTGGATGCTGGGTGTGACGCTCAGGGTAACCCCGCCCACAACCCAGCAGCCACCACGGGGACCTCAGCGCCGAGTCACGCCTCACTTGGCGTGACGTCAGAGAGGGGTCACGTGCTGCCTGTGAGCGGCCCGCGATAGCACAAGTATATACAATATATGTGACCTTGTTATTTTTAGGGTTGTACTGATCATCGTGACAAGATGAGTCGTGGCTGGGAGATGTCGACATGAAGGTCTGACCAGATAGAGAAGAAGCAGCAGAAACTGACTCTGATCAGAAGAGACGTTAGTGGTAAGTTCCTGGATGTAAATATTATTCTGTATCTGCACTGTGTGACTTGGAGTGATAATGTTATCTGTAAAATCCCTTAGGCTGCATTCTCATATTTGTGTGAAATGTCCGTGTGCTGCCAGAATTTTTTATCGCATGGTCCACGGACTCGTAGCGTTTTATAGATATATAAAACATCCATGAAAATCACGGATCTGAGAATGAGATCTGTGAGGGTCAGAGACTGTCCTGTTCTGATCCGATTTTGAGGATCAGAATAGGACATGCTCAATGTGTCTGTAAAAGTGGGCAGCACACCGACACTGCACACAGATGCAGGAATGTAGCCGTATTATGTATAGCATACTCAGTATATAGTGTACTCGCTTATTATGTGTAGCGCCATCCTTAGTTATATCGTTTCACCTTTTTTTATGTATAACACCCTCCCTTATTACGTATCATTCTCTCTAGCTCTAAAGGGTCACAGTTGGGGGATCATACTGTGTTGGGGTCACCATACTTTGCCCTGGGAGTTGAGGTGGGGTACAGTAGGACATTATACTGCGCATGTGGAGGAATTCACCATGGGGGTATCATACTGTGTTTGGGGGGGACACTTTTGTTGGCATGACACTTTCATCAAGCTCATCAAGAGAATGCCAAGAGTGTGCAAAGCAGTCATCAAAGCAAAAGGTGGCTACTTTGAAGAACCTAGAATATAAGACATATTTTCAGTTGTTTCACACTTTTTTGTTAAGTATATAATTCCACATGTGTTAATTCATAGTTTTGATGCCTTCAGTGTGAATGTACAATTTTCAAAGTCATGAAAATACAGAAAAATCTTTAAATGAGAAGGTGTGTCCAAACTTTTGGTCGGTACTGTATCTCATTGCATGAAATATAGCGAGACATAAGGCTGTGTGCCCACGTAGCATTTTTCAAGCGTATATGCTGCGGAATTTCCGCAGCGTAAACGCTTGAAAAACGCATGGTAATCCGCACCCCATGGTCCCCAATGGGATTCCGCAACTTCTATGCACATGCTGCGGATTTTTCCGCAGCGTTTATGCCGCGTTCAAAAATCCGCAGCATGTCATTTAATTTTGCGTTTCCGCAAGCGGAATTGCCTTAGTCCAATGCATAAAAAACGCAAGGCAATTCCGCATGTGGAAAACGCGTGATAAACGCGCGAAAAATGCGCGATAAAGGCGTGCGGAATTCCGCATGCGTTTTTCCGGGAGAGGACTTGCATTTATGCAGCAGAAATTTTCTGCTTCATAAATGCAACGTGGGCACATAGCCTAAGGCTGTGTGCCCACGTAGCGTTTTTCAAGCGTATATGCTGCGGAACTTCCGCAGCGTAAACGCTTGAAAAACGCATGTAGATCCGCACCCCATGGTCCCCAATGGCATTCCGCAATGTCAATGCCCATGCTGCGGATTTTTCCGCAGCGTATATGCTGCAGTCAAAAATCCGCAGCATGTTCATTAATTTTGCGGAAGCGCAGCGGAATCAATGTGCGGATGGTACCCAAGTCTGGAGGAGAGGAGACTCTCATCCAGACCTGGGTACCAAAGAACCTGTAAAAAAAAGAATAAAATAAAGTTTATACTTATCTTATGATGTTTTCCCTCCGTCGCGCTGTTGTCTGAAGGACCTGCCACGTCATTGAGTCATGTGACCCACCACATGACTCAATGACGTCACCGCAGGTCCTGCACACAACAGCGTGAGCCGCTCAAGCCTCCGGACGGGGCAGAGAATGCATCAGAAGGTGAGTATAAAGTTTATTTTTTTATTTTTTACCATTCTGAACAAGTTGTCAAGCACTTTTCCAAGTGATGCTTGGAGAAGTGCTTGATAACCCGCATGCGGAAATGCATGCAAAGACGCCTCACAAACGCTTCTACCTGGCGGGAAAACCGCATGTAATATCCGCATGCGATTTTCCCGCCAGGGAGAAGCGTAAAAAATATGCTTCAGGTCCGCAACGTGGGCACATAGCCTAAAACTGGCAGAGATTATGTAGGTAGGATTATCAGCCGACAGCTGTTTCTAATTGTATTGTTACATTTCACTGTATTTGACAATATTAGCACATGGCTGAGGTCTGATAAGCATGATCCAACATTCTGCTGAAAAATGACCTTTTTCGGCTCGTTCTCTAAATGTAAAGAACAAATGTAAGACTTAATGGATTTTCGTAAATATCAAAGTAACATATCAGAAGATGTCTGAAGATGTCCTGGTCCCTTATATCAGAAGATGTTACCGATAAGCATCCTTTGGAGCTTATCAGAGATGTCAATTAATGAAAATCCTGAAAATGTCATGTAGAAATTGATTATTTTTTGAACAACACTATTATTCCCCCCAAAAAATTCTAGTTATAGCACAAAATGATGTCAATTTTTTAACCCAAGGACAGGGAACTTCAGATCTTCCAAGGAATCATCTATTCCTTAATAAAAATAACAACAATAATAATAATACTGCCAGCACGGTGGCTCAGTGGTTAGCATGCAGCCTTGCAGCACTGGGGTCCTGGGTTTAATTCCCACCAAGGACAACATCTGCAAGGAGTTTGTATGTTCTCCCTGTGTTTGTGTGGGTTTCCTCCGGGTTCCTCTAACACTGCAGAGACATACTGATAGGGAATCTAGATTGTGTGCCCCAATGGGGACAGTGCCCATTTTATGCCTGTAAAGCGCTGTGGAATTAATGGCTCTATATAAGTGAGTTAAATAAATAAATAAATTAAAAATATATATATATATTCAGGGGAGATATGGAAATAAAATAAGGGCAATAACGTGTCACTTTTGACCTGGTGACACATTCTCTTTAACTCATTCAATTTCAACAATCTCCATTGGTAGATGCCTATTTAGAACTGGTATAGCGGAATTCCTTAGATGTTAAAAGCTTTAGAAATATTTCTATACTCCTAAATATTTCTATATTATAGAAATATTTCTATTTGTCCTGTTCCTCCCAGTTTATTTCTTATTTTTCTTAGTTTATAACAGAATATATTGCAACATGAGTTCCATTGGATGAAGACAGAAATCAGCGACATGTTAGTAGATTAGGGATAAGTTCATATCCATACAGTAGATTTCCTACCTGATGCTATTAGAGACATCGGTAATATGAGTCTACCACTATGCCTTTCTTCAGCATGCGGTATTTACTTAGATACAAGATTCACAATGCTTGTGTCTGTCTTGTAAAATTGTGCAGCTGCAACAGCTTAAAAATGATTCCTGAAGCGGTATATGTCATTGTTTGTGGATACATGTGCACATCTATGTAGAAGAAGGGTTTCTCAGCAATAAAGAAAATGAAACAGACCGTAGTAGGGATAAGTAAACATGTGCATGCAGCTCGCACTGACAAAGAAGCCTAATCTCTCCATAGATCACGGTAATTACTAGCACTGATACATTGACAATGGATGGTAGGCTCATCCGACAACACTTTTTGTAGCGTGATTCTAGTGACATGTAAAAGAAATATGTTTTTATTGCTCAGCCATTTAAAGAACTGTTACACGTAAAACGCCATCTGCCTCTCATGAATGCGCTATCCAAGTGTAAATGCCTGTCATAGCCATCAACCAGGTGCTGAAAAATGTGCTGAAGTCAGTGTAAAAACAATGTAAACTAGAAGTCTCCGGGCCGATGATAAAGGAATAAATTAAAATCCTCCTCTCTTGCGATCCTGCAATCTGTTTCAAATGCAGCATCACAAGGGTTAAAAACTGGGATTTTCTCTGATATCAGCTGTTCTTGGTTGGTAGCTGCTAGATGGTCATGGGTGGTCAAGCTAATAATGGTAGGCATCAAGGTTGCTTGGTATTGACTGAATTTGTTCATCCAGCCCTCCAGCAACAAGTCATGGCATCAGAGGGTGCCACAGTAGGTAGATCTCTTTATCCCGATTCAACAAAGAGATTACATCAGAATTCTGGCATAAATCTTTTTGAAAAGACACAACAATTTTGTGCAAAAATTTAGCAAGTTTTTAGTGGTTTCACACCAGTTTTTCCCAGCTCTATCAAAATGGGCAGAGCTGGAGTAGAACAGGGGCATGACAGCACAGCTTGTCTAATTTATAATGAGCTGTGCTACGCCTTACTCCAGAAATCTTACTCCACTCCCTGACTGGAGTAAGATTTGTGGCAAGGTGCACAGAGGCACATGCCACTAGTCAGAGCCCTCTTAATGAATCAAGAGTGTCTGGCTCCAACACACCTCCTCATCAACACCGATGTGAACATTGTCTTGATGAATCTGGCCATTGGTTTCACAGATATAAGCATAGTTACCCTTTATGCTTCTAACCCTCTGCACTCAATAAAAAGTTAGGCGTGATCTTTGCGCAGTCGGTCAATTTTCTTTAGGTTATTAAAAGGTTCTTTAGAACTTGTTACAAACTTACAGAAATCAAGAATTTTCTTAAAATAACAACATAACAATGTCTTACCCTTTCTACTCCAGCGTCTCCAGTGCTACTGCATGATCTACAGAGATGATATCTCATTTATTATCGATGTACAGTAACTGCTGCAGTCAATCACTGGCCACTGACTTTTTCATGTACAGCACATGACTTCTGAGACCAGTGATTGGCTGCAGTGGATATATGAATCATGCACAGCACATTAATGCATTACTCAAATCACCCAACTGTGGCAGCCAATCACTGGCTGCAGTGGTCTTCCTGCTACTGGATGAACGGTGATGTCTCCTCTTTCTGTGTCAAATTTGTGTGACAAATCATGGAGTAGCCTGCCCGGCATCAAGGTGGGAACCAGTAGGCAAGTATGACTTTAGGTGCATTTACGCTGCACAATAATCATAACCAAGTGTTGCTAAGAACGCTCATTTCACAATAATCTTGCATTCCAAACAGGCTGCTGATCACCCAATGAACAAGCAAAAAACTTGTTAGTTGGGTGAAATGATCTTTATGTTTGAAAAAAAGACCATCTGTGAAAGATCTGTGCACATAGGCTGCCATTGTTTTCGGCAGCACAAGTCCTAATTACACGTGCTGATGTGCTGCCGAGAACAATGGCAGCCTATGTGCACAGATCTTTCTCAGATTGTTCAGTGTACATCTGAAGCATACTCTGCATGTGTAAACAGGTCATTAAATATCTGTCGACCCACAAACATGTTGCCAGTAGACTGTCATTTAACGCTGCACCTCACGCAGTGTAAATGGCACCTAATTTGTTATTTTTTTATGCTATAATCCAATAAGAAACTTTTTTTTTGCCTGGACAATCCCTTCAATTTAATGGTTAATAGTGTTGAGCGAGCGTACTCGTTTAACCCTTTAAACGAGCACGCTCGGGTGCTTGCCGAGTAGTTTTGGCGTGCTCGGCACCTCTGTGTGTGCCGCCACAGCAGCATGTGTCGTGGCTGTTAAGACAGCTGTGACACATGCAGGGATTGCCTAACAAACAGGCAATCCCTGCATGTGTCACAGCTGTCTAACAGCAGCGTCACATGCGGCAGCTCAAACAGAGATGCCGAGCACGCCGAAACTACTCGGCAAGCACCCGAGCGTGCTCGTTTAAAGGGTTAAACAAGCACGCTCGCTCAACACTAATGATTAAATGTCAAAAATGTTTTCTGGAACAATGCCATGCATGATATGTTAATACGGTGAAGACACTATAGAAATAGGAGTGCTACCACAGACAGTATTAGCTTTACCTACCTGATTATAATATGTCTTAAATACAATAACACCGCCAGCACAGGACTGAACATAACTTGGATAATGTTGTCCATTTTCTCGTAACCAGACTTGAGTTCCCTGCAGCAAAAAAAGAAGATATAATTCAGATTTAGAAGTGATATTTACTTAGAAGGATCTAAAGTATGTATACAACATGCACAAGAGTGGTTTCTCAGGCCGACCACACATAGGTCAGCAGTGAAGGCAACAATCTTTCTACAATTTATTTACTTCCAGAAGAGGTCAAGATTTTCTTGGCATTTAACGTGTTTGCATCTAGTTTAGAAAAACCATACAGCAGGACTTTTTGGGAGGGATGCTCTGATAATTAGTAGTGGTTCTCCCATTCAGGACCCTAATCTATTAGCCGGAGCTAAAAAAATGGCTAAAAAGAGCATCCGAAGGACCTGGCATATCCATACCTTACACGAACAGAGCATTGACTTTAGAGAGAACTGCTAATGCTTCACCCCTACCTGTGCTGGAACTGAACACTTAGGCCCCAATTTATCAAAGTGTTTACGTTAGTATTCCCTATTATGTCGTAAAACACTTTTAAAAAGTCAGAACTTTTTTGTACAATGCGAAGATGTGCAAAAAGTTTGCAACTTTTGTCGTTTTCAGTCATGCCAGTTTTGACCAGCTCTGCCCAAATGGGCCTATATTGTAGTCTTTCTCAGTAATTTATTTCCATGTAATCAGTAAATGTCTGCCCACCTATCATTTATTGTGTAGATCCATAGTAAAAATATGATTTGATCGTCATTATGACGCATTATTTACTCAGGAACCCGTCTTTTGTTTTACCAGCATAAAATGACTAAAATAGCACATAGTGGAAGTGTTCCCTGCCCTGATG
The DNA here is from genome assembly GCF_046119375.1 of Phyllobates terribilis. NCBI lineage: Eukaryota > Metazoa > Chordata > Amphibia > Anura > Dendrobatidae > Phyllobates > Phyllobates terribilis. The sequence goes on along the minus strand of NW_027362764.1, from coordinate 420,463,397 downwards.
ACCTACATAGAAAGCTGCTCTACAAAAGGTTCATTCAAAGGCATAATATCCGGTGCTGCCTGTATATGTTCTACCCAATAATACTGCAGAGGTGGATAGTAGATGTCACACATTTAGAAGGGGCTACTGTGGTTTCTCCCTGCATGCTTGGCTATTGATCCACTGAAACGGTGGACTTGGGACTCCATGTTAGTGTGTTGTGTATGGGGGGCGATCAGCAACTAATCACCAATCTTGCAAAACTAACAATGAGTTATAATATTGGTAAAACCCATTCGATAATTATTTTCATAGTCATTGAGTTACATACTTCACAAGAAAAACATATAGTACATCGCAATGTGGAAACTATTGACATTGATGCATCTACCTAGACGGGAAACACGTAGGCTATAGATGTTCTACCCTGGCACCATATTCTGCAGGCACCCCTGGTCACAGCTCGCATGTTACAGAAAAAAATGTCTGATCCCAATCTGTGTACACGTGAAATAAAAGAAGATATAAGAGCATTTTCAGCTGCCTCTTGGATTTGTGCATTTTGGTTTGTGGTGGACAGCTGCACTTCTCTACTGTAAAGTCAACCAACTGCTCTAAATGGATAACACAGGCCAGACAGCACAGATACATTGCATGGCATTTTACAGGCTGACAATTGATGTGGGCGAGTAATTACTATAGTTTTAAAAAGAACTCTTGCAATTTTTAGGCTATGTGCCCACGATGCAGAAATGCTCCGGATTTTTTCCTGAGCGTTTCTGCATCTACCTGGCAGAAAAAAACGCATGCGGATTGTACATGCGGATTGTACATGCGGATTGTACATGCGGATTGTACATGCGTTTTTCCTGCCAGGGACAAGCGGATGTGAAGCGTTCTTCACTTGCATTTCCGCATGCGGGTTGACAAGCGCTTTCCAAGTGATTTTAGCATCACTTGGAAAGTGCTTGTCAACGTGGTCACACTATATAAATCCATGCAAACGGCATGGATTTATATAGTGTGACCCGAGAGAATGTAAAAAAATAAATCTATACTTACCTTCCGATGGCCCCCGGTGTCTTGCTTCCCTCCGTTCTCCCTTGCCGGCAGCGGTACACTGAAGGACTTGCTGACGTCAGCGTCGCGTGACCCGTCACATGACTATGACGTCAGCTCAAGTCCTTCATTCCATCGCGATCTGCGAGCAAGTGAAGACAAGGACACCGGGGGCCGCCAGAAGGTAAGTATATATTTATTTTTTATTTTATTCTTTTTTTTTTACAGTTTTCTATGGTACCCAGGTCCGGAGGAGAGTCTCCTCTTCTCTAGACCTGGGTCCCATCCGCACATTATACAGTGATGCGTAATCCATGCGATCTAATGCAAGTCAATGGAGGCGAAAACGCAGCACTTCCGCAAAATAATTGGTAGTGTTGCGTTTTTTTCCGCAACGATAATCCACAGCGGAAATTTCCGCAGCATGTGCACAGCACATGCGGATTATCATTGGGGAACATGGCAGGCCTTCTACCAAGCGTTTAAGCGTTTCAGCAGCGTTTTTGCCACTGCGGAAACGCTTAAAAAACGCATCGTGGGCACACAGCCTTACACCAGCTACTTGACCTAAATTTTATGCTCATACTTCCTGTTATTTACAGCAGCCACACGGACATATGCAGTAATAGACTGGCCCAACCCTCCAAACTGGGCAAAGGTCATTGTGAAGGAAGTGGGAGAAGGTGAGCTGTGACATCACCAATTGTGAATGATGGATCCTGTATTATCTACTGTATATAATTGTGTAATCCTGACTGTGCAAGCAGTGAGAATGCTGAAAAATCTTGTGTAAAGAAGAGGAAGCAGCAGTCTAACAGTGGCCGGAGTGAAATTGCAAGAGTTCTGATTTATTAAATGTAGACAGTGACATGGAAATTTTAAAAACTATATAATAAACATAGTTTAAAAATAAATTTACCCCAAAATCAACATTGAAACAATAATGTTTTTTTCTTATGACGCATTTCCTTAAAGTGTTGTCATTAGTGAAAAAACTGCATCATGTACACGTGTTCAAATCGGGCGTGGGGCAGAAAAGTAAAGCAGCACTAGTCACCCATTACAGAGCACACTGATCTCATACTTTCAGTTGTTTGTGTGACTCAGAAATTGGTTAAATTATTATTTACCTGAGTGCAGCGAATGTGACCTTACTGTGGCAGAGACATTACTATGCTTTGGTTTGACAGTGAGTGACTTGTTGATGCACTATGTAGCGCTGAGGTTTTTATTACCTAGTAATCTGATCCATACGATGATAAAATCCTCTGCAGGCATACAAGCTGTTATAGAGGAGCCGCCTGGGAGCCAGGTGTGACCAAGTGCTGATAAGCTCTCCAGGGCAGGTGACCGCTGATAACAGCTCTACCTTCTATTGCAAGGTTTGTATTTGAAAGAAAACATTAGGGAAATGCTCTTTTGAACAATCATAAACTACATTGAACTCTGCTACAGATTCTTTGTAATATCCAAGGAGAAAAAAAAGCCAAACACCCTATCACTGTCAGAAGAACAAGGTTTAGACTTTTAGTAAGAGTAGAAATAAAGTGTACGTCACTAGAAGGCATCTATACTTCCAACCATTTCACCCCATTCATCCTTTGTTCTAAGAAGTTCTCAAATAAGTATTCGAGAAAGAGTAGCCTAGAGGATGGCAAAGAAACGTGCACACAATACAACGGTTTTGGAAGTTTAGATGAATGCAGGGAAGTTGATTAAATGAAAAATAAAAACATCAAAACTCAACTCGATGTACCACAATTTACAGTAGTCCTTGACGAACTTTCCATACTAGTCCTGCAATGATAACCTACACACATGTACAGCATGCCATTGCTGCAGGGAACTAAACAGAGATCGGTGGCTACCATCAGAGCGGTGATACTCCAGAGGTCTCCAACCTCTCTGACCTTGAGAGTCACATTCAGCTGTGAAAGAGGGTCGCAAGCCATATTAAGCTCTGAGAGAGGCTTGCGAGCCACGTCCAGCTCCTGCCCCCCTCACAGTAGTGACACCCAGAGTCTCCTATTACCAGAATAATCACAAAGTTTTTCCACTGAAATCACACCAAGGCAGTAAGCCAAGATCCAGGGTTTCCTATTTTACCCCCATTCAGATCTGCTCTCCTGTGCAGGGCTACACACACAAGTCGTGATCTAGAGACCTACTCTTAATAGCTGTTTGCTACACCTGGAGCCAATACACCAAGCTGGCAGACAGCCATGAGCCACACACCACGGGCCCACAAGCTACAGGTTGGGGACCCCTGACTTAAACAATGAAAAAAAATCAAACATTTTAACCTCTATTGAATATAAACCATCTCCAGCAGATGCTTTTCCAAAGTTACAAAGACACAAAACAAAGTCTTATCAGAGGCATACATAGAAAAGAAGGGGACCCCATGGCAAAAGATCAAAATAAGCTCTCATTGTCAACTTTGAACACACTTTCCATAACTTGGACCAATTCCCTCTCCCTTTGCCAACAATACTGTTTCTCTGGAAAAGTGAATTCTCCCCAGGTTCTTGCAACCCATCGACAAAGGGGGTTGAAGCAAATAATACTAGGTCCCCCCTCCAAGAGTATTGTAGCCCCAAAAAGCATGCCTCCAAGGTATTTACACCATTGCCCATGGTATGACAGATAAGATTCCCTGAATATAAAAGCATAAGAATTATATTACGTGCTGCAGAGAGGACCAGTTTTAAAGATACAGCTTGCATACTATACTGTACATAGGTCCACAATATCTGATCGGTGGTGGTCCGCACTCTGCACACTCAACAGTTAGTCATTATCTGCTCCGCAGTGGCAGGATATTAGTGATTTGGTGGTCTTCAGCTCTGTACATTGTTTAATGGCCGCTACCGAGCGAATGGGAGATAATCTGCATCATTTGGCAGCAGCCACCAAACAATCTACTGAGCTGTGATGCTCTGCTCGGTACATTGCTAACATACTAAGCCGGAGCCACTGTATATGGAGGTATTAAGACGCTGCCAGACTCTTTGGGTGGTAAGTTATCTCCCAGATAAACATGAATTTCAACATACCAGATCCTACTTTTCCCCACAATCATGTATCAATGGAGAGTTTGGAGGCCCGACACATATAATGAGAAAAGCGGACTTGTCTGAAACTTAAAAGTGTTTTACAACTTTCAAAAAAATGCAAACTGCAATCTAGTCAAAGATTGCACCCTGTGATTGGCTGAAGCGGCTACGTATCCATTAGGAGGGATCATCGCTGTCTAGGAGTACCACTCTGATATAACTACCTGAATATTATGTTGTTGGTTGTGTCCTACACGAGTGCAAGGAAAGTTCCAGATACACATGTCAAAGATAGCCACAGTTGCTTTTTGGCACAATGGATGCCTGAAAGGCGAATGTTTTGTATACTTTTGCGTGGTATGTACTGGCACTTCTTTGTTTCTGCAGTATTCATAAGGGTAGTAGGTAACGCGTTTCGATACAAAGACACCAAGCAAAAGTCTATACATTGAGGAACACTTTTAAGGTCCATTTTCACAGACTGATACAAATACTTTTACCAGTTGGTGGTCATTTAACTATGCCGACCCATAGGCTGCCATAGTTCTTGGCAGTGCGAGTCCTGGTTACACAGGACGATCACTACCGGGAACAATAATTTTTTGAGGGTCACAAAAGATCATTTCACCCGATTAAGCGTTTTGAACGTTCATCGGGTGAAGGCTGTATACACAGCAAGGATAATCGTGAAATGAGCGTTTTTAACAGCACTCGGTCATTACTATCTTGCAGTGTAAATGCAGGTTTACATGGAAGCCTTTGTGCAATGTTTGCAGCAGTATGGTAGACAAGTTCACACTTACATACACAGCGTGCAGAATTATTAGGCAAATGAGTATTTTGATCACATGATACTTTTTATACATGTTGTCCTACTCCAAGCTGTATAGGCTTGACAGCCAACTACCAATTAAGTAAATCTGGTGATGTGCATCTCTGTAATGAGGAGGGGTGTTGACTAATGACATCAACACCCTATATAAGGTGTGCTTAATTATTAGGCAACTTCCTTTCCTTTGGCAAAATGGGTCAGAAGAGAGATTTGACAGGCTCTGAAAAGTCCAAAATTGTGAGATGTCTTGCAGAGGGATGCAGCAGTCTTGAAATTTCCAAACTTTTGAAGCGTGATCACCGAACAATCAAGCGTTTCATGGTAAATAGCCAACAGGGTCGCAAGAAGCGTGTTGGCCAAAAAAGGCGCAAAATAACTGCCCATGAATTGAGGAAAATCAAGCGTGAAGCTGCCAAGATGCCATTCGCCACCAATTTTGCCATATTTCAGAGCTGCAACGTTACTGGAGTATCAAAAAGCACAAGGTGTGCGATACTCAGGGACATGGCCAAGGTAAGGAAGGCTGAAAAACGACCACCTTTGAACAAGAAACATAAGATAAAATGTCAAGAATGGGCCAAGAAATATCTTAAGACTGATTTTTCAAAGGTTTTATGGACTGATGAAATGAGAGGGACTCTTGATGGGCCAGATGGATGGGCCAGAGGCTGGATCAGGAAAGGGCAGAGAGCTCCACTCCGACTCAGACGCCAGCAAGGTGGAAGTGAGGTACTGGTATGGGCTGGGATCATCAAAGATGAACTTGTGGGACCTTTTCGGGTTGAGGATGGAGTGAAGCTCAACTCCCAGACCTACTGCTAGTTTCTGGAAGACAACTTCTTCAAGCACTGGTACAGGAAGAAGTCGGTATCGTTCAAGAAAAACATGATTTTCAAGCAGGACAATGCTCCATCACATGCATCCAACTACTCCACAGCGTGGCTGGCCAGTAAAGGTCTAAAAGAAGAAAAAATAATGACATGGCCCCTCGTTCACCTGATCTGAACCCCATAGAGAACCTGTCGTCCAACATAAAATGTGAGATCTACAGGGAGGGAAAACAGTACACCTCTAGGAACAGTGTCTGGGAGGCTGGGGTGGCTGCTGCACGCAATGTTGATCGAAAACAGATCAAGTAACTCACATAATCTATGAATGGAAGGCTGTTGAGTGCCATCATAAAGAAAGGTGGCTATATTGATCACTAATTATTTTGGTTTTTGTTTTTGCATGTCAGAAATGTTTATTTCTAAATTTTGTGCACTGATATTGGTTTACCTGGTGAAAATAAACAAGTGAGATGGGATTAGAATTGTTTTTTATTAAGTTGTCTAATAATTCTAATAGTTACCTGCACAAACAGATATCCTCCTAAGATAGCCAAATCTAAAAAAAAAAACACTCCAACTTCCAAAAATATTAAGCTTGGATATTTGAGTCTTTTGGGTTGCTTGAGAACATAGTTGTTGACCAATAATAAAAATAATCCTCTAAAATACAACTTACCTAATAATTCTGCACACAGTGAACAACAGGAGTCATTTTTCGATGCATATTATTCAAGTCATATATGCTGAATGTACACTAAACCATAATAGCAAAAAAGCCTTACTTTCATTAGTATTTTTAGTATATAGTTACATAGTTTATAAGGCCGAAAAAAGACAAGCGTCCATCCAGTTCAGCCTATTTCTTGTGCACTGCAGCTATTCCGCTATTCCTATACCATGCGGTATAGGCCAATTTACATCATTGACGAAAAATTCACTTCCCGACACCAATCTGGCAGTTAGTTAATTAATCCAGGGATTTAATCTATCACTAAGCATAAGATGTAATTTTATTGTTCTCAAGAAAGGCGTCCAGGCCTCTCTTGAACTCATTAAGTGAGTTGGACATCACCACTTGCTCTCCCAGAGAGTTCCAGAGTCTCACGGCTCTGACCGTAAAGAATCCCCTTCCATGCTGGTGCAGGAACCTCCTTTCCTCCAGACGCATAGTGTGCCCCCTCGTGTTTGTCACCATCCTTGGTATAAACAGGTCATGGGAGAGATCTCTGTACTGTCCCCTGATGTATTGATACATGTTTATGAGGTCTCCCCTAAGCCTTCTCTTTTCCAATGTAAATAGGCCTAATTTTGACAACCTCTCTGGGTATTCTAGTCCCTCCATTCCCTTTTTTCCCTATAGGTGATAGCATTTATATCTAATGAAAACTATGGTGTACTAGACTATTTCAGTATGCGGATGAACTGTAGAAATATGGCACCTGCAGTTAAAACTAAAACATTGCTAATTTGCTATTGTATAGTGAGCACTGGAACAATACGTCAATGATACAGGGGAAACTGTTTTGGGCATGTATTGGCAGAGTTTATTGTATTGTGTTTGTGTTTTGTCAGCTATGACATGAGGGAGAACATGTATATTAAGGCTAGGCTACACAGGACAGGAATAACCAGTATCTACAGAATGAATTCATTTATAGGGCTAGACAAAGCTGCAGTCAATTGAGGTTCAAGAAGATTTAAAGCATATTTAGTAAAGATCTAGTATATTTTGTCCATTTTATTGAAATATATCAATAACCATATTAAAATACCCATAAAAATTGCACAACTTGGTTAATCATGATCAGCCAAATGTGTAAAAACACATATGTAAAGAATCAGAACAGATTAGATGTTACATAAGACTATGTTCACACGTTCAAGATTTCATCAAGATTAAGGCAAAAACCGGATTCCTAATTCTATGACATATGAACATACAACTATGGTCACTATGGGCGTATAGAAGGTCCAGATGGTTACGCGAACTTCAGACATAAATGACACAAGGATAAAGTTATAGGCTACATTCCCACGATGAGCTTTTGGTGCGTTTTTGATGCAGCATATTTTTTCTGCATCAGAAACACAGAGTCTTACATGTTCAGCAAAGTGGATCAGATTTATAGAAATCTCCTGTCAACTGTGCGTTTTTTTATGCAGCATAAACTGACCTGCGGTGCGTGTTTCAAATCCACAACATGTCAACTTCTCTTGCGGGTACGTTGAGTTTTCTGTGTGTAATTTTTCCATAGACTTGCAATAGGTGTGGAAATTCCACAGGTAAAAAATGCAAATGCATCTTAAGTGCGTTTCTTACATATGAGTCTGTTACATACAGTACAATCATTTTTGGACAATGATGGAACCACTGTATGTGCAATGTTCTTTCACTTCTCCAGTGCGTTCAATACCTTGCAGCCCCTCTTACTATGCAAAAAGACGACTGATGTGAAGGTGGAGGTGGGGATGAGAAATTGGATAACTGACTACTAGTGATGAATGAACATGCTCAGATAAGGGGTTAACCGAACACGCTAGGGTGTTATCCAAGTATCTTCGACGTGCTCGCATATTATGTTCGAGTCCCTGCGTCTGCATGATTTATGGCTGGTAGACAGCCTCAACACAGGTGAGGATTCCCCAACAAACAGGCAATCCCTGCATGTGTTGAGGCTGTCTAAAACCATAAATCATGCAGACGCAGGGACTCTAACATAATGTACAAGCACGCTGAAGATACTCGGTTAGAACCCGAGCATGCTCGGTTAACCCTTTAGCCAAGCACGTTCGCTCATCACTACAGACTACCTGTCAGACAAGCCACAGTTTATACAGATGGGAGCAGTTGTGTCTGGCAGATTATTGAGCAGTGTAGGTGCCCTCAGTGAATGGTGCTGTCGCCTTCGCTTTTCATGTTGTATACAGCAGATTTTCAGTATAAATCAGATTTTTGCCACCTCAAAAAATTATTGGATGACTCCGTGGTAGTTGGATGTATTAGGGCGGGCCGAGGTGAGGAGGAATATAGGAGGGTGGTGTCGGATTTTGTGAATTGGTGCCAGACTAACTATTTACAACTAAACATAAATAAAACTAAGGAGCTGGTGGTGAACTATAGCAGGAGAAAGATGGACTGTTCACCTGTCACTATTGCTGGTTAGGAAGTGGAGCAGGTCGAGAGTTATAAATATTTGAGGTTCCACTTGGACAGAAAACTGCACTGGAGGTGCCATATGGAGAAGATGTATAAGAAGGGGATGAGCAAACTGTACTTCCTATGGAAACTAAGGTCATTTAATGTTTGCAGAAAAATGTTAGAAATGTTCTACCAGTCCGTAGTGGCAGGTGCCATCTTTTTCGCAATCATATGCTAGAGAAGTAGTGTGCGGGTGTCTGATGCTAATAAGCTAAATAAGCTTTTCAAGAAGGCAAGCTCCTCTGTTGGCCGCCATCTTGACACTTTTTAGGAGGTAGTGGAGGAATGAATTCAGAAGAAGTGTTTGGCAATAAAGAACAATAATTCACCCCAATTATAAGAGCTGTTCATGAGGCAGAGGAGCACCTTCAGCAACCGTCTAATCCTACTAAGGTGTAAGAAGGAAAGATACAGGAAATAGTTCGTGCCTACTGTTACGTGAATGTAAAACAACTACCTAATTGTGAAATTCTCCAAGTGACTGGTGTATTATTGGCGTTCTCATTGTATATTGTACTGATCGGTCATGAATAGGGATGTATGAGATTATACCTGCAAAATTCTACTGCTGTGTTGTAATTCATGTCTATGTTCTGCTGCTGTGATACTGTAATTTCCCGCCGGATCAATAAAGTGTATCTTATATAGTCAAAATACTCACTTACCTAATAATTCTGCACACAGCGACACTTCTGCCAGACACTACACTGTACACTTTGAAAACCCCTTAAAACCAGCTACAAAACTTTATTTTTGGATTAATTTTCATAAGTGTACTCCAGTAATTTTTAGATGTAAAGCACATTTTTATAGTGTTATTATTTTTTTTAGATGAAAGTCACAGAAAGGACTATACTCAATGAACCAAGGAATATTGTTTTTCCTATTTCTTCTTCCTTAGGCCTCAGGTCTAACTGCCTTCAGTTAATAAAGCTTATAATTTATTTGCTGTTCGTTTTGGGGTGAGACTATTTGGACTGAGAACCAGAATAACAAGTTGTGCAGATTCTTCCTTAATAGTGATTATGTCTTTGTATTGAGTTTAGCTCACTAGATTGGGAGCAAGGATTTTAAGAGCTCACGCACACAAGCGTATTTCAGGCTTAGTGCCCACGATGCAGAAATGAAGCAGAAATTTTCCTGAGCATTTCTGCATCTCCTTGGCAGAAAAATGCATGCGGTTTTTACATGCGTTTTTGACACGTATTTGACACGTATTTGCATGAGTATTTGCCATGCGTTTTTCCAATGCATTGTATAGGCAAATACGCATGCAGAAACGTACAAGAATTGGTCATGTACGTATTTTTTCCGCAAGTAAAATTTGCGCAGAAAAAATTCTGACCATGTGCACAGAACTTGCAGAATGTCATAGCAAGTCATGGGATAAGGTATGCAATGCGTTTCTGGAGCGTTTACACGCTGCAAATCCGCACCAAAAACGCATCGTGGGCACATAGCCTCAATCTCATAACTAATCAGAGCATTAACGAATATATAGCATGGTCCATTTCAGAGGTATTCTTATCTAGAAGTAGCACTTTTACTGGGGAACATCTCTGGCTTACAGTGCCGTATGGAAAGGCAATACCGAGCCTTCCAGTAAGTACTATGTGCCAGGAGACTATGTGCTGACATACACTGTTCTGCCACATAAATTAAGATTCTATTTCTCGATTTCAAACTCTAAATACTTATATAATGGTTAACATTTAATATAATTAGGGCCATAGAGTATGACGAGTTAAGGGAAAATGTAAAAGAAAATAAGGGCCTTGTATAGCTATGGTGCTTATATAAGGCTATGGTCACACTTGTGCAGCCTATAATAAAGACACCATGTTTTTTTTTCAGTTTTGGTTCACATAGCACAGCTTGCAGCTTCATTCTTCCAAAATGATAGACACCTCGACGCAACCCAGACTCATTTCATTATAAGTCAATGGGGTTATTGTATGACGAATCCAGCACATTATCATTAATTCCGTTATAAATTAAAAGTATAGCAGACCCCCCAGACTTCGACTGGTCTCTAGGAAATAACTATAGGAATGGCTTTTCCCATGCAGTTAACTATAGGGATGGCCATTCACATGCAGTTAACTATAGGGATGGCCATTCACATGCAGTTAACTATAGGGATGGCCATTCACATGCAGTTAACTATAGGGATGGTCATTCCCATGCAGTTAACTATAGGGATGGCCTTTCCCATGCAGTTAACTACAGGAATGGCCTTTCCCATGCAGTTAACTATAGGAATGGCTTTTCCCATGCAGTTAACTATAGGAATGGCCTTTCCCATGCAGTTAACTATAGGAATGGCCATTCCCATGCAGTTAACTATAGGGATGGCCATTCACATGCAGTTAACTATAGGAATGGCCATTCCCGTGCAGTTAACTATAGGAATGGCTTTTCCCATGCAGTTAACTATAGGAATGGCTTTTCCCATGCAGTTAACTATAGGAATGGCTTTTCCCATGCAGTTAACTATAGGAATGGCTTTTCCCATGCAGTTAACTATAGGAATGGCTTTTCCCATGCAGTTAACTATAGGAATGGCCTTTCCCATGCAGTTAACTATAGGAATGACCTTTCCCATGCAGTTAACTATAGGAATGGCCTTTCCCATACAGTTAACTATAGGGATGGCCATTCACATGCAGTTAACTATAGGAATGGCCATTCCCGTGCAGTTAACTATAGGGATGGCCATTCACATGCAGTTAACTATAGGAATGGCCATTCCCGTGCAGTTAACTATAGGGATGGCTTTTCCCATGCAGTTAACTATAGGAATGGCCTTTCCCATGCAGTTAGTCATCTTCTCCCTACAAATAATTCCACTTCTGCTATCCATAGTCCTACAATGGGAAAGGGAAACAGTGTCATTTCTGAAAGCAATGTGGGGTGAAATAAAATGTTGCCATTAAACTACAGTTTACAATTCTTTAATTGACCATATGCCTTCATGGCGTTCATTACACATGATTTTGCTTTCTATCTTATCTGCCTTCTTTACATACAGTGCTGGCCAAAAGTATTGGCACCCCTGCAATTCTGTCAGATAATACTCAGTTTCTTCCTGAAAATGATTGCAATCACAAATTCTTTGGTATTATTCTCTTCATTTAATTTGTCTTCAATGAAAACAACACAAAAAGAATTGTCCTAAAGCCAAATTGGATATAATTCCACACCAAACCTAAAAAGGGGGTGGACAAAAGTATTGGCACCCTTTGAAAAAATCATGTGATGCTTCTCTAATTTGTGTAATTAACAGCACCTATAACTTACCTGTGGCACCTAACAGGTGTTGGCAATAACTAAATCACACTTGCAGCCAGTTAATATGGATTAAAGTTGACTCAACCTCTGTCCTGTGTCCTTGTGTGTACCACATTGAGCATGGAGAAAAGAAAGAAGACCAAAGAACTGTCTGAGGACTTGAGAAACCAAATTGTGAGGAAGCATGAGCAATCTCAAGGCTACAAGTCCATCTCCAAAGACCTGAATGTTCCTGTGTCTTCCGTGCGCAGTGTCATCAAGAAGTTTAAAGCCCATGGCACTGTGGCTAACCTCCCTAGATGTGGACGGAAAAGAAAAATTGACAAGAGATTTCAACGCAAGATTGTGCGGATGGAGGATAAAGAACCTCGACTAACATCCAAACAAGTTCAAGCTGCCCTGCAGTCCGAGGGTACAACATTGTCAACCCGCACTATCCGTCGGCGTATGAATGAAAAGGGACTGTATGGTAGAATACCCAGGAAGACCCCACTTCTTACCCCGAGATATAAAAAAGCCAGGCTGGAGTTTGCCAAAACTTACCTGAGAAAGCCTAAAACGTTTTGGAAGAATGTTCTCTGGTCAGATGAGACAAAAGTAGAGCTTTTTGGGAAAAAGCATCAACATAGAGTGTACAGGAAAAAAAAGAGGCATTCAAAGAAAAGAACACGGTCCCTACAGTCAAACATGGTGGAGGTTCCCTGATGTTTTGGGGTTGCTTTGCTGCCTCTGGCACTGGACTGCTTGACCGTGTGCATGGCTTTATGAAGTCTGAAGACTACCAACAAATTTTGCAGCATAATGTAGGGCCCAGTGTGAGAAAGCTGGGTCTCCCTCAGAGGTCATGGGTGTTCCAGCAGGACAATGACCCAAAACACACTTCCAAAAGCACTATAAAATGATTTGAGAGAAAGCACTGGAGACTTCTAAGGTGGCCAGCAATGAGTCCAGACCTGAATCCCATAGAACACCTGTGGAGAGATCTCAAAATGGCAGTTTGGAGAAGGCACCCTTCAAAATCAGGGACCTGGAGCAGTTTGCCAAAGAAGAATGGTCTACAATTCCAGCAGAGCATTGTAAGAAACTCATTGATGGTTACCGGAAGCGGTTGTTCGCAGTTATTTTGGCTAAAGGTTGTGCAACCAAGTATTAGGCTGAGGGCGACAACACTTTTGTCCGGCCCTTTTTTGGAGTTTTGTGTGAAATGATCAATGATTTGATTTTTGCTTCATTCTCTTTTGTGTTTTTTCATTGAAGACAAATTAAATGAAGAGAATAATACCAAAGAATTTGTGATTGCAATCATTTTCAGGAAGAAACTGAGTATTATCTGACAGAATTGCAGGGGTGCCAATACTTTTGGCCAGCACTGTAACTGATGTAAGCGGTACAGTCATCCACACTTCAATGAGATTGTGCAAATCAATATTACGACAGTAACGGCCACCGCACCCTTGTTTCACAGAATACTACTACAGTAGACAGAAAATTCATTTGCTTCCTGAGGCAAAGATGCTTCACACTTGCCTGCAAGTCATTCATTACTAATTGTTGTGTCACCCAATGTCAATGAGCCAGGCAGCAAATGAATAACGTGCATTGGTTCAGAAGTAAAACTCATCCAAACACAACTGTAATTACAAGAGGAATGTAAAATGCTGCATGTTTAAGTACAGGTACATGATAAAACTAATTTCTGATGTGATGCAGATGATCAGTCATGGGATGAAGATTAATTGTGATAACGTATGTGATACTGCTAAGGAGTTGGATAGTAATGACCAAATGCAGATGCAATCTAGAAACTTAAGAGGCAAATTCAAGTCAATTTCAGTGGGATCAGTCAACAATCAATATAGTATAAGGACAGCCCAGCATTAATCGTGGCAGATATGGGGCGAATGTGCAGCTGCTCTGATGCATGCCCAATAATGTGTTCCTTCCGGAGAGTTTCCTCATAGCTTATCTCCCTCTGCGGGAATAGAGCAGACCCATAGAAGTACCCATAGAAGGAAATAGAATAGGGTCCCAATTTACAAACAAAGCCAAAGCGTGCATACATGACCATCTCTTCATTCAGTTCTATGGGTCTATGGGAGTGGTATTCCACATGTGACCAATGCTCCTTTCACTTCTATGGGAGCAGTGAGATACAGAGAATGGAGCGTTGGTCACCCTTGCGCATTACTGCCTTATTCACACATTTTGACCTTTGCACTGTTTACTTCTATGGGAGCAGTAGTGTACATACATGACCACTACAATAGATGTCAAAGGGACAGTGCAGAATGACTGTTTAAACCAAATATAGGTACTCGGTGAACCCTTGGCAGGACCAAACATTTAAGTTCACCTTCCTACCTACTTATTTTCCTTCTATCTCCACCTTCCCTCTTATTTGATTGACAGTTGTCACTTCATAAAGCCAGAGAACATCAGAGATAGATGGGTAGGTGCACTTAAAGGATTGGCCACACCAAGGGTGCACCGATCTCCTGTAGTTGGTTTGAACAGTCATTATGTGCTGACAGATTCCCTTTAATGGAGCACTGGTCACACATGCACACATCAGCTGCATTCACATTGGGGGGCTTTGGGACCTGTTGCTTTTAGGAGTCTCAGCTGTTTAAATACATTTATCACCTATCCTATTGATAGACATATAACCCCTTTAAGAATGTGTCATTAATTTCGATCTTGAAAGCAATTTGGCTATAGGTAGTAATAATCACAGGAGGCTTATAATAATTGCTTTTGATTAATCATAATAGCTATCATTATAAGTAAAACTATTCTTCCATGTTGATTTGTGCCGATAAACATACTCCAACGTGGTTGCTGTTGCCCTCAGTATAGAATCCTCTTCTCTCTTTGGCAAAGAAATGCGCAGTCTTTCACCACTACGTTACAAAAGATTTGTCCAAATCTATTAATTAGTCAGAATTTAGCAAACTCTAAAGCAAGTACCGTATATTCCGGCGTATAAGACGACCTGGTGTATAAGACGACCCCCCTACTTTCCTGTTAAAATATAGAGTTTAGGATATATTCACCGTATAAGACTACCCCTTTTCCAACGCATACCAAACACCGGTAAAAATTAAAAAAAAACAGATTTGAATTTAACATGGTCCTTTTTTAATTTAAATTCTTATGACATGCAGGTATATAGCAGGAAAACTGTCACTCATAAACATATTAAAATAGGGGGGACCCCACGTCATTTTTTGGGGGGGTCCCCCATTCTAATAGCTAGTAAAGGCTAGGTATTCAGCTGGGGGCTGATATTAGTAGCCTGGGAAGCTCCGTGGGTATTACCCTCTTCCCAGACTTCAAACATCTGCCCCAGCCGTCTGCTTAACCTCCGCTAGAGACTATAATGATGGTGGATCCCACGCCAATTTTCTTTTTAAAAAATCCTTTATTTTAACACTAAATGACAATTGAGGGGTTAATAAAGATGCAGTCCCTAAATTATTAATTTTGTAATTAATTTTTCCCAAAAATGTTGACGTGGGGCTTCGCCATATTTTTGTGTCCAGCCAGGTACAGCAGGCAGGAACGGGCTGCCCCCAACCACCAGCTGCCTATTTGTACCTGGCCGGACACAACAATATAGGGAAGGCCTTTTTTTCTTAATTATTTCATGAATTTCATGAAATAATTAAAAAAAAAGTACGTGGGGCTTCGCCCTATTTTTGTGTCCAGCCAGGTACAACTAGGCAGCTGGGGACTGGAATCTGCAGCGCAGGGAGGCCCAAGCTTTCTGGGCCCCACCCGCTGCAAATTGCAGTCCGCAGCCACCCCGGAAAATGGCGCGTTCATAGAAGCGCCATCTTCTGGCGCTGTACCCAACTCATCCAGGGCCCTGGTGCGGTGGCTCACTGGGTAATAAAGGGGTTAAGGCCAGCTTGGCATTATCAGCTGGCCCTAAGCCCGAAATTCATGGGGTCACGCCAATATTAGACATGAACACCATGAATTTCTAGTAAAGTAATTAAAAAAACACAACACCCAGAATAAAGTCCTTTAATTGAAATAAAGACACAATTTTTTAATGTTCTAAATTAAACCATACTTACCATCACGCCCATTCCAGCTGAAGCCAACGATCTCCTGCTATAAAAGTAAAATAATAAAGCAACCTCATCCTTACCTCTCCATGGTTCCCAGGACCGGTCCAGCTCTGCTACATTCACATGACAGGCTGCACCGCAGCAGAACGCTGCCGTTCAGCTTGCCATGCGGCAGACATTGAGAAGCGCAGGCTTGCTTGTGCTCCTCAGTGTCTGACTGTGACGGCATCCAGATGAGCCGAGATCATGTCCAATGAACTCGGCTCACCTCATGCACGTCACTGACAGCGTGGGAAAATTCTCCTGCTCCCCGCATGCGCAGTAGAAGTTTCCCACGCTGTCAGTGACGGACGTCCAGGAGGTGAGCTGAGTTCATTGTCGGCTCATCTTTATGCCGTCACAGCCAGACACTGAGGAGCGCAAGCATGCCTGCGCTTCTCAGTGTCTGCGGGATGACAGGCTGGATGGCAGCGTTCTGCAGGTCCAGCCTGTCATCTCGATGTAGCAGAGCTGAAGCTGTCGTGGGAACCATGGAAAGGTAAGGATGAGGTTGCTTTATCATTTTTCTTTTATTGCAGGAGATCGTTGGCTTCAGCTGGAATGGGTGTGATGGTAAGTATGGTTTAATTTAGAACAATAAAGAATTGTGTCTTTATTTCAATTAAAGGACTTTATTCTGGGTGTTTGTGTTTTTTTTAACTTTGACTATGGGGTTAGTAATGGGGGTGTCTTATAGACGCCTCTCCATTACTAACCTGGGCTTGATGTCAGCTGGCATTATAAGCTGACATCAACCCCAGCCCTATTACCCCACTGCCACCGCTACAGGGCAGTGGGAAGAGCGAGGCTAAGTGCCAGAATTGGCGCATCCTATGGATGCGCCATTCCTGGGGCGGCTGACGGCTGGTGTTTCTAGCCTGGGAGGGGGCCAATATTCATGGCACCCTTCCTGGGCTATTAATATCAGCCTCCAGCTGTCTGCCTAGCCTTTGCTAGCTATTAAAATAGGGGGGACCCCACGTCATTTTTTTGGGATCCCCCATTTTAATAGCTAGTAAAGGCTAGGTATTCAGCGGGGGGCTGATATTAGTAGCCTGGGAAGCTCCGTGGGTATTACCCCCTTCCCAGGCTTCAAACATTTGCCCCAGCTGTCTGCTTAACCTCCGCTAGAGACTAAAATTAAGGGGAACCCCACGCCAATTTTTTTTTTAATAAATCCGTTATTTTAACACTAGATGACAAGTACAGTAACCAGCACTGTCACTGTACTTCATATATATGTGACTGACATGTTTCTATCTATCTAATCTATGTGTGAAGCTCTATTCTTTCTATTCTAAATTGTCGGGTGCCGGCTTATGCCGCTGCTGAATTGCCGGCTTTTCATATATTGTCACAGAAGCGATGCGAACTTCCCTGCTCCGGACACAGCGCAGCGCTTCTGTGACAAGTGAAAGCTGTCGGCACAGAAGCCCTGCGCTGTGTCCGGAGCTGGGAATACGCAGCGATGTGTCCGTTTCAGCACAGAAGCGCTGACCGTCTGGACCTACCGCCACCGTATTTTAACTCCCTCCACCTTATATTAACTCCGACATGGCAGGGATACGGCCACGGCAGCTTATTAACACCCCCAGAGTATCCCCGCATGTCAATTTCTGAAAGTTCAAAAGCATTACCGGCGTATAAGACGACCCCAGACTAGACAGAAGATTTTTCAGTCTTCAAAAGTCGTCTTATACGCCGGAATATACGGTAAATCACATTAGATGGCTGTCGACTGAATGAAGCTTCGACCAATCGTTCGGACAACAGCCATCTTAACCGTTTCTGACATGGAGAACCCGTTCAGCCGAGCCCTTATGTTCTATGAGAAAGCCGTCACCAGACATGTCATACAATATCATCGACAGTCTGAAATTGGACATGCATGATCGACATTTCCCCGAAAATCAGTTTTCTGGGGCCTTCATACACATAGTTAGCAGCAGATTTGCAGCAGAAAAAAACACTTGTGTGAACATAGCCTTAACACGTGGATATCGGTGGGTTCGGCTGACATCAGTCTAATGTGTATGGGGGCCTTAAGAGTGAGAACACAGTTGTGCTATAAGAACGGTGAACTTTTAAACATCGTAAACTTGAGATTTGCAATGTATAGTGAAAAGACATCATAACATGACATCACTATATATAATTGTAGGATTAAACAAATTTATGTCACTTCAGGAGACATAGTATTTTTTTTAACAGTCAGACAATAAGGACATTCATATAAATGAACCCACAAAGTTAGGCTCCAGGAACATATTACTAGATGCACTGAATACCTGTCTCCAGTATACATGCCATGACCTGATTATAGGAATATTCTGATAGAGCCTTCCATACTGTGTGCACAATTATTACGTGAGTATTTTGACCATTTCTTCATTTTTATGCAGATTTTCCAACTCCAAGTTGTATAAAGCTGAATGCTTATTGGATGAAGCAGATCAGGTGATGTGCTCACATTAACTGCCAAAGATTGAGAAGAATCCAAAGTGAAGAGACCAAGAGACCATTACCCTCCAGTGCTTATTCCAGAACTACTGTACGTCCTAACTGCCCAACAACCTGACAGCGCCGTAGTTGTTCAATGAAAAAATGAATCATCAAAATTACAAATTGCCTAATAATTATGCACACAGTGCAATATCTCAAGGACAGAATAAAGGAAAATACATAACTGACTGTATTACCAAGGTTAAGTCAACTGGCTTGTAACAGGAAGTCCATATCACTTATTTCACTGCCACAGCACTAGTTCTACAGAAAGTAAAAAAAATAAATCAACATTTAAATTGTATTTTTTTTACAAGAAAGTAGTAACAGATCCAAAAAAGGGTTTTCCAGAAAAAAACCTGCCCTTATTATTTGTGACTTTACCCAAAAATATGAAAAAAAATCAAAGAAGATTTCACATTAAGTCACTTTAAGGACCAACACTGATCAACATATTAAAGAGAATCTGTTTTTGTTCCCCTATCTGAGAGCAACATTATGAGACCCTGATTACAGTGATATATCACTTACTGGGCTGCTAGCTGCAGTTTTGATAAAATCACTGTTGTATCTGCTGCAGATCTACCAGTTCACTGAATACTGAGCTCTGTACCCACATTACGGATTGGCAGTTTTCTGTGTACACTGTGCATAGGCAGAAAGCTGCCAATCTGTGGTTGGGGCTGGGTAATACAGAGCTCATGAATATGGTGGACTGCACGGCAGCAGGTTTACTAGTCCTCTAGTGATAATTTGCTGCTGATAAATCAGTGATTTTAGAAAACATACAGCAAGTAGACCAGTAAGTGACATATCGCTGGAATCAGGGTCTCTGCCCCTATATTATGCTGTTCTCAGATTAGGTGGCAAAAACCTGGTGACAGATTCCCTTTAAATTAGAAATAGCATCCATACATGCCATTTATATATATATATATATATATACAGGGTGGTACAAAAGTAGGTGGACAGAAAGTGTAATAAGGTCCTGAAGGGGGAGATTTATCAAACATGGTGTAAAGTAAAACTGCCTCAGTTGTCCTTAGCAACCAATCAGATTCCACTTTTCATTCCTCACAGACTCTTTGGAAAATGAAAGGTGGAATCTGATTGGTTGCTAAGGGCAACTGAGCCAGTTTCACAGATCTAGTTTTCACAGATAGATCTCCCCCAAATCTGTTTTCTTTTCAGATAATTCAGATAACACATAATGGCAAATAATTTAACTACAGATCAAAGAAAATGTATTTTAACAGAGTATTGGAAATCTCAAAATGCTTAAACCGTTAGAGCAAATTGGGTTGAAACATTTGGTACTCAAGCCCCAAAGAGACAAACCATTTACCGCATTTGTGACAAATTCAATGCCACTGGCTCAATCCTTAATGCGCCAAAAACCGGTCGACCCAAAACAGTCTGTACAGAAGATAATAAACAACTTGTTGCTGAAACATTTGTTCAGAGTCCAAAAAAGTCCACCAGAAGAGCCTCTTTGGAGTTGGGAATTTCACGAGCTTCTATCATGCGAATCCTGAAATCTATTGGGTGGAAAGCTTATCGTCCACATCTAATTCATGGTTTATTGAAGGATGATCCAGACAGGCGGCTGCAATTTAGTGAGATTATACTTAACGAAATTGAAGAAAATCCAGTAATTTTAGATAACATTATGTGGAGTGATGAAGCTTCTTTCAAATTATCCGGCCATATTAACAGACATAATTGTATTTACTGGTATAATGAGAACATGCATTTAACATTAGAGCAACAACTAAATGAGCCTGGTGTCAATGTTTGGGGTGGTATTTCAAGTTTTGGTGTTTTAGGACCAATATTTTTTGATGGAACAGTCACAGGAGATAAGTATCTCAAAATTCTAATGAATCAAGTTGCTCCCCAGTTACAGCAACAGCCTAATTCAAATGACCTTTATTTCCAACAAGATGGGGCCCCTCCACATTATTCAAGAGTGGCCCGCGAGTATCTTGATGAAACATTTCCTAATAAATGGATTGGCCGAAGAGGCCCACTTGATTAGCTGGCACGTTCATCAGACTTGACCCCAATGGATTTTTTCTTTTGGGGAGTACTCAAGGACAAAGTTTATAGTCGAAAACCAAAAAGTGTCAGTGATTTGAAAAATTACAAGAGATGCATTTCAAGAAATGAATACCCATAGAGACTTGTGCAAAAAAGTTTGTCGAAGCGTAAGAGGCAGACTTCAAAGCTGTGCAAATTGTAATGGAAAACAGTTTGAGCACCTGCGTTGATAAAATTTAAGGGCTTTTGCATTATTGTTCAGAATAAAATTTAATTGTCAACTGCTTGTGCTAGTAAATATCATTTTATATATAAATCAAAATAAATGTTATTATTTTCTGTCCACCCACTTTTGGACCACCCTGTATATATATGCTATCTATAACATGGAGCTGCCATTTTCCTAGCAGTGTTTTATGGGTACACCGTAATGACTACCATTGGGTGAAGGGCTGTGCAGTAACAGAAGTAAATTTAGCAGCAGTTCTAATAAAAAAATTCAGCTTAAACAATGCCCACGTTGCATTTATGAAGCAGAAAATTTCTGCTTCATTTCTGCAAGTCCTCTCCCGGAAAAACGCATGCGGAATTCCGCACGCGTTTATCGCGCATTTATCACGCGTTTTCCACATGCGGAATTGCCTTGCGTTTTTTATGCATTGGACAAAGGCAATTCTGCATGCGGAAACGCAAAATTAAATGACATGCTGCGGATTTTTGAACGCAGCATAAACGCTGCGGAAAAATCCGCAGCATGGGCATTGACATTGCGGAATGCCATTGGGGACCATGGGGTGCGGATATACATGCGTTTTTCAAGCGTTTACGCTGCGGAAATTCCGCAGCATATACGCTTGAAAAATGCTACGTGGGCACACAGCCTTAAGTGAACAATAGCATTTTACATATTAACTCACAAACCTGTAACCCAAAAATCTGAGAGGTAAAAAGATCAAGGTGTTAAAGGCAGAAATGTAATATAACTGCCTTGGCTCATAATGAAGGGAAAGGGCTTTGGTCTGTCTGGAAAGATCAAGAGTTAGTAGTTAAAAATATAACTCTTACTCATTAGGAAGTCTGGGTGGGCAGAGGGCAAAGATGAATGGCAATTTAATGTGCCACATGGTCAGCAAGGCGGTGCTGCAGGAGAGGGTGCGACACAACAAAAAGAGGCATAAAATGAGGTCTTTATTCTGGGCAGTTTTATGAGCATTAGTTGAAACGCTCGAACCTTATAAATAGTTATGGGAGAGCGCTCAGACGTGCGCAGTGTGTGCAGCCTGCTCCTTATTCATTTCATTGGCGAGAAGGCAGTCTATATTAATATCAAAAGTCAAGGGGTCAAATAGTTCAAAAATGAAAAATGAAAGGAGGGACAGAGTAAATTCACATAGGTCATAGCACCATATCCCCATGTAGGTCACATCAGATTGTATACAAACCCATTGTCTATGGATAGGTCTACATCTTTTCAGGTAGCACTCAGGGGGTACTGTTTCTCCTTGGAAGATCCAGCTAACATATGGACTTTTACAGATGTAAGCCTGATGAAGTTTCCTCTCCTCCATATCTAGTTTACTTTACCAATGCAGTTTGTTTTGGTACCAGGTGTCATCTTGAGGGCACGGTGGCTCAGTGGTTAGCACTGCAGCCTTGCAGCACTGGGGTCCTGGGTTCAAATCCCACCAAGGACAACATCTGCAAGGAGTTTGTATGTTCTCCCAGTGTTTGCGTGGGTTTCCTCAGGGTTCTCCGGTTTCCTCCCACACTTCAAAGACATACTGATAGGGAATGTAGATTGTGAGCCCCAATGGGGACAATGCCCATAATGTCTGTAAATTGTCTGAATTGTAAAGTGCTGTGGAATATGTTGGCGCTATATAAATAAAAAAATTATTATTATACCATCGATAGGGTTAAGGCTCATTACACTGGCCGACCAGTGGCTTTAAACAAATGCCAATCGGCTACCTAGAAGGTCGTTGAACAACCTGTATAGGCAGGCCGGCCGCGTTTACGATGTGCTGTAATAGATCATTCTATACAATAGTCTGTCTATGTTCTCACCAGCATATGTCATGCTAAGCAAGATGATTTTTTAAGCCAGCCAGAAGATCACTGCACCTTACTAATGAGTGTTTTTTTTTTTTTGTTTATTGGGTGATCTCCGGCCCGTGTACACTGCGCAATTATCGGAATAGAGCGCTCCTAGAAATAATTGTTCCCGATAATCGTGCAGTCATTTTATGTGAATTGTTACCGCTAAGTCAGTGGGGTCCGTCAGGGCATTGTTGGTATCTATCATGTGATGTTTCTGGCTCAGTTTTCAATTTTAATCGTCTGCTCTACTGATAGGGCAGAATAATGGAGGTGATATAAGCAGATGTGAACAGAGCCTTAACTAAATATGCTCAGGTTCAACTTTCATTTGATACGATTGAAACAAATTTTGATGGAAAAATTAGATCAGAGTAATGGATCCAAGCAGGACAGAGGGTTGGAGAACCTTTATTTTGAATTTATGTTGATTTGCTATAAATTTCTTATATAAGAATACCCCTTTAACTTTGTGTATAATATGTACAAAGAAAAGAGAATGAAAGCATAGTACAAAAAACATAGTACAAAAGACAGTCCCCTTTAAAATATTCTCCAGGAAATTTCTACTACTGGAATAGCTTAGGTCCTTTCACATTTGAGCCTTATGTTTGGTGTGTGTCCTTTTGGCCTCTTATGGACTAGTATACATTGGCCAATGTTGAAGACATTCTTTGGAGCAATACATTGGCCAATACACCCAAAGTATAAATCTGACAGAAAGCTCACACTTCATGTGAACTGAGCCTTATCTCAGACTATCAAAGACAGTCTGTCTACAAGAAGAGTGCAGAACAACAACCCCTATATAAAAAGATTAAAGATAGATAATAACAAGAATCCTGATAAATATATTGAATATTAATGAATAATCTACACTTATCATACTGAAAATATTATTTAAAGACAAAATGCCTTTTCTATAGGAAGTAAAATCATTACTCTTATCACAAAATATGCGAAATCATCCTTGATTGTGCACTACATGTTTTCTATGCCAAGAACAAGTTTCATGCTGTTCACTATAAAGAGGCTTCTTTCGAATGACACACGGCTACTCTGTAATCTACAGACTAGTTTAACTGAGGATCAGTCAAGTTAATAAGAATCCATGACAAATAGCCTGTAAATGTCAAGTCTGTGTGTGAAGGCTGTTATTTTACATCAGCATACATGGTTTCCCTTCAATGTACAATGACTTAACCACTAGAAAGCATTGTGTATACTGCATATATGAACAAAATATAAAAATAACACATAGTATGTGTCAGATGATATGTGCAGTGCAAAGACGCAGTCCAAGGAGAAGCTACAGAGTGAGTACATTAAAGTTTATATCTATTAAGTACATGAAATTAGGCTCCCTACACACAAGCATCATTTATTCATTGGAACACTGTGGTCCCCAACTTTTCTTACCTTAAGGCCACGTTCACATCTCAGTATTTGGCCAGTATTTTACATCAGTATTTGTAAGCCAAAACCAGGAATGGAACAATCAGAGGAAAAGTAAAATAGAAACATGTGCACCATTTCGGTATTTTTCACCTACTCCTGAACGTGTGAACATGGCCTAAGAGCCACAATCAGCTCTGAGAAATGGTTGCGAGCCACATCCAGAGCTTTCGAGTAGCAAAATCCAACCCTCTCCCCACCCACAGTAGTTACACCCAAGGGCCCCCATTACTGGTATGAGAGCCAAAGCTTCCCTACAGAAATCATACTGAGACCATGTGCCCTCCTCCCTAAAAGGCAGTATTCTTAAATCTAGGGGTTCCCACCTTTGGCATTATTGCATCAAGAACTCCCACCACACCATCGCAATCCTCTAACTAGCAGTATCATCTTTATCTTACAATATTACCCTATGCACCCACGCCCAGTATATGTGCATCCACATCTGCTCTTCTGTGCAGGGTTATTCACAAACGTCACCATTTAAAAGTCCTGCTCTTCAAAGATGTTTGCTAGACCAGGGTACTAATGCACAAAGCTGGAAACCAACAGCGAGCCACATTGCATGGGCTTGAAAACCACAAGTTGGGGACCCTTGCTGTAAGCCATTTCAGTGATAATTAGCAGGGCCGGCTCCAAGTTTTTGTGGTCCCCGGGCAAAAGAGTCTCAGTGGGCCCCTTTAGCGCATACCACAATTCATGATGCACAGATACGGCGGAGAAATATAGGTATACAACACAGGGCCCAGCCTACCCCCTCATCCTTCACATATGAAGACATGCATACTCGCACGCCACACGCACACAGTAGGCAGACATGCACACGCACACAGTAGGCAGACATGCACACAGTACAGACATGCACAAATAGTATGCAGACATGTGCACACACACAGTATGCAGACATACACACACACAGTATGCAGACATGCGCACAGTACACAGACATGCGCACACACAGTACGTAGACATGCGCACACACAGTATGTAGACATGCACACGCACACGGTACACAGACATGCACACGCACCCACATTATGGAGATATGTGCACACATGCAGGCATGCACACACATACACACATGCACATGGTACAGATATGCACACATACAATACGCAAACACACACATACACAAACATATACACAGATAGTCACACACAGACATACATACATATTTGAACACAAATTCTAAAAAACACATATAAAACAAACAAATATATATACATACACACTGACATACACAGATATTCACATCATACACACACACACACACACACACACACTAGAAATATTTTTAATATGGGGATTGGGGATGCTCGCTCACCGGTCCCTGGCCTGTGTCCTGTCCAGCAGTGCCTTAGGCATGTGGCTTTGCAGGTCCGCTGGCGAGTCACAGACATGGCCCGGGATCCTCAGAGGGGCCAACTTGCTATCGGTGCCCGGGCTGCTTCCCCAGCATCTGTACAGGGCCGCCGGAGCTGTGTGAGTGCTGTCACTTTCCATACATGGCCGCGTGAAGTGCGCTGTGCGGCTGTGTCTGCTAGTAATGGCGCGGCAGGGGTGACACACAAGCACAATTAAAGGCACAGTGTAGCCCCTGCAGCATTATTACTACAAGACAGCCACACAGTGCACTGCACGCGGCCATGTCTGGAAAGTGACAGCACTCACACAGCACCGGCGGTCCTGCACAGATGCCGAGGAAGCGGCCCAGGCCCCGACAGAGAGTAGGTCCCCCTGATGGCCCAGGGCCTAGCACTTGCCAGGGTACGCCGGGTGTTGACGCCAGCCCTGATAATTAGGAAACATCTAGTTTTATGATGGTTATAGCTGACAACATGGCCACTCAGTTTAGCTGAACACACAAGGCATTATGACAGCAACATCAGGGTTAAACAACAGTTAGTCTTGATACTTCTACCTAAATGCCCTACATACACCTTAGATAGCTATCGTCCATACATTGGTTCGGCTAATCATTCAGCCCAGCATCCATCTCTTCTGTCTCTCCCATATCCATATACAGGACTGCTCGCTCTGCTCCAATGTTCTCTATGCGAGAGCTGGTATCAGAAATCTCTGGCGACTCTTTAACTCTCAGAAAACAAAAGATCGGCAGTCCAAAATCGGATGTGAGGGATCCTTATTTTCCCCGACACATGATGATGAGAGTAAGGGGCAATAATACACATTAGATTGTCGTACATATAATAGTCCAATGGTAAGCAAAAAAAAACAATAGTGGACAGCACTTGTACATATATACTACCACACCAACACATCAGTGATAAAAATAAGTCACTGAAGAAAGTGAACACAAACGTCCAAAAACTATAATTGTAAAACAAATATAAAGCAGTGCCTCACGGAGGGTACATGTAAGATGGTCAGATAGTAACAAATATGCAATGATGAAAGTTATTGAGAATTATTCGAGGTGTCTAGGTAATGACCTAGTAACAGTGTACAATTACCATCCATAAATAGCTATACAACCACTCTGGTAACACTAAACATGCATATATTTAATGCAGCTCAGCATATAAGATAGTAATTGTGGTATTACCTATAAATTTGGATTTAGCTGCAGTCAAAACCAGAGACCATCACCATGTCCCTCCACGCCAACGCGTGTTTTGCTCCTGCTTCTTCTTAATGCCCCCAGAAGATAGGATAGGATAGGGGATAACTTTCAAACTTGAAAATACTCCTTTCACTCAATTTTCATGTGGCAGACATGAACTTCAATTATTGTACTGTAACAATGACCAAAGACTCTGCAATGTTCATATCAGCAACCATTGCATACCATTTATTGTGTATTACTGCCTTTGTAAGTGTGAATGGCTAAAGAGGAAGGCCACAATTCAGACCAGGAAAGAGTGAATCTCCTCTCAGTCCATTTTTTAGAGGATTTGGATGATCTTTCAGGTCCAAATTAAACTTTCTTTAAATAAAACAAATGTGTAAAGGACAGTGTAAATAATTTCATATTGCGATCTACATCATTAGTGTCGTAAAGCGGAGAACCACAAGAACATTCCCTAAAATTCCGTGATGTGATACGCTTTTCATGCCACGATCTTTTGTGTTTGTCATCATAAACACATCTGAAAACCGAATCCTGCCATTGTAATCAGTAACATATGTTGGTCAGATAGTATATGTATTTATTTTTAATAGCCCCAGAATGAGCTTTCATGTCTAAACAACTTGTGGCCAATTACTCTTGTGCCGGTCTAATTGACTTCATTCTTCAGTGGTAATTGGAAGTAATTGGAAAACCCTTCTGTTACAGATGCTTATCTATGGTTAAGGCAATGTATGGCTTGTATTAGGAGGCTGGGTGGGTGAGGGGCTGTGGGTGAAGGGAAAATGTAAACACTTTTTTTTTTCCGTGAGCCCTTGTTATTCTATACAACTAAAACTACACAAGACAAAAGAGAAAAAGCTGTTTAGCACAATAGGAAAAAAAGGCCAAACCTTACCAATCAACGACAAAATTATTTCTTACATCTACTGTAGTTCTTATTAGAAAGGTATTACATAAATTTGGTGTTGCGTGTTACTGTCCTCAGGGGTCATGTGCTCTACATGCCAGAATTACTCCTGCGGCCAGTGATTGGCTGCTGCAGTCACATGGATGATGTACAGCATATGATCCCCGCAGGGAGTAAACAGAGATCGTTGGGGGTCACTAGAAAAGTAGCACTGGAGTAAACTGAAAAAATGAGTATAGTTTATTTTTTAAATTAACCTATTTCCTGTTCTTGGATAAATTTTAATAAATCTCGAAACACCCCCTTAAATCCTAAAAAATGGCCATTATCGAAAGCCTACTCTAGACCAAACCTTACTTGGCGATCATTAAATTGTTGACCATGCAGTCAAAGGATAATCATGGTTTACTCTTTCTGTTCAATGAAGCATTGGTGGCCAGGCCAGCTGTCACATAAAGATGGTGGTTTACATGTTTGTACATCTTATTGCAATATACAGGGAATAGAGAAGAGTCAAAACCTTGCTGTCTCACCCTCCTGACAAATACAGAGTCAGCTCATGGTCCAAGGAAATCCATTGTTAATTGTTATCAGGTAGACATGCAAAGTTCAAGAGGTGAACGGCCTTCTCCTATAGGGTCAAACAGAAAATGTATTGTTCCTAAACACACCGCCTTCATTCCACTCTTCAACTGCCATAATAAACTGAGAATATAGGATAAGCAAGGTCTAATTTGCAAGTCACTGTAGCTAAAAGCAGAAAAGGACAAAGTGAGGGGGGTTTATTGTGGTATAAATACCTTAGGTGTAATGTATAAAAAGCATCCAGATATGTCCCTGAAAATGGGGAAATTATTCTTTGAAACACTGAAGTTCTGAGAACTAGTTTCTTTTATTATTATTATCATTATTATTATTATAACACCATTTATTCCATGGCGCTTTACACATGAAAAAGGGATATACATAATAAAAAACAAGTACAAAAATCTTGAACAAAAACAAGTCACCGACTGGTACAGGAGAAGAGAGGACCCTGCCCGCGAGGGCTCACAGTCTACACTTTATCTTCTTTATCTGTAAAATATATAAAGTGTGATTCAATGGCTCTCTCCATGAGAGCTAACATTTCAGCTTTAGGCTATGTTCATACAATAAGTTTTTGACATTGCGTATTTTCGCTTCACAAAAAATCTGTAAGGCTGTGTGCCCACAATGCGTTTTTTAAGTGTTTCCGCAGCAGCTAAAACGCTGCAGAAACGCTTAAAAAACGCATGGTAGAAGGCCTGCCATGTCCCCCAATGATAATCCATATGTGCTGTGCACATGCTGCGGAAATTTCCGCTGCGGATTATCATTGCGGAAAAAACGCAGCACTACCAATTATTTTGCGGAAGTGCTGCGTTTTCGCCGCCATTGACTTGCATTAGAACGCATGGATTCCGCATCACTGTATATGTAGATGCACATTCCATGCATTCCAATGTGCAGATGGTACCCAGGTGTCGAGGAGAGGAGACTCTCCTCCGGACCCGGGTACCATAGAACCTGTAAAAAAAAAAGAATAAAATAAAAAATAAAATGTTATATTTACCTTCTGGTGGCAACCGCTCTTCTGGTCTTCAATTGCCAGCAGCTCGCGATGGACTGAAGGACCTTTGCTGACGTCATAGTCATGTGACGGGTCACGCGATGCTGACGTCGGCAGGTCCTTCAGTGTACCACGATCTGCCGGCAGTCAGCACCGAGCGAAGCAAGACTCCGGGGGCCATCGGAAGGTAAGTATAGATTTATTTTTTACCATTCTTTAAGGTCACACTATATAAATCCATGCCTTTTGCATGGATTTATATAGTGTGACCAAGTTGACAAGCACTTTCCAAGTGATGCGCTCGTCAACCCACATGCGGAAATGCATGTGAAGAACGCTTCAGATCCGCATGTACAATCCGCATGTAGAATCCGCATGCGTTTTTTCTGCCAGGGGAGATGCAGAAACGCTCAGGAAAAATCCGGAGCATTTCTGCATCGTGGGCACATAGCCTAACTGGAAATGACTTGGTATCAGTTCCCTAGCAGGAGAAGGATTCACTGACAAATACTAAACCTCTAGGATAAGATCCCAAGATGAGTTTTGGTTGTGAGTTTTCGATGCTGAGTATTTTCACAGTTCTAAAAATGCAGCGCCTGACAGCTCCAGGAAAGTGGATGGATTTGTAAAAATTTCCTGCTCACTGGGTTTTTTTGACGCAAACTGTCCTGCGGTGCGTGTTTCAAATATGCAACATGTCAATTTTTCTTGCAGGTACACTGAGCTTTATGTGCAGATTTCCCCCATAGAGTTGCATTAGATGCGAATAATCTGCAGGTAAAAAATGCACATATGATTTTAGAGTGTTTCTGCTGCGGAAACTCACTAAAAACACATGTACAAACAAACAGGTTTATTTATTTAATACAAGATATAGCAAAAAAAAAAAAAAGACAAAACCACACAGACAAAACCTCAAAAACACAAAAAAAATGCATTTGGAAAAAACACAAAGTAACTTAATTTAACTATTAAGTGCAGAAATTCTGCAACATCAAAAACTCACCAAATACTCATCGAGAGATCGTAGCATAAGGTGACGTAAAATTCTACCGGGGTATGTTACAAGTGGCTCTTTCACATAAGACACTGTATTCATTCAGGGGATATCCGGGACTCAAAAAAAAAAGTGCCTGGGCACTAACAGGCAGGTAGTTGCCATTCTACGCCGGCAGTATAAAGCGGTCAGACTTCCGCTGACATCAAGTCAAAGAGAGCGGCGGTTTCTCTTCCTGTTGACAGGGCGGGACTACTAGTGTCTTGTTGATTGACAACTGGTTCCCCACTGCCTAATTGGGGGAAGCCGGCTGTCAATCAACATGACACCAGTAGTACCGCCCTGTCAACAGGAAGAGAAACCTCTGCTCTGTTGACTGGGAGTGGCTGAATTTCCAGCATGAGCGGTCAATGACCGCCATAGGGTACATCAGGCAGGTAGCATCTCTGTTAGCAACCGCATGCCTGTTAGTGTTTAGGTACATTTTATTTTAAAGTCCCAGATATTCTCTTTAAAGTAGATAGAATGAAAATCAGGCAGAGAAGATGCAAATTAAGGATTTTAATACAGCTGCGTATCTCATTAAAATAACAGATATTTAAGGAGTCTGGGTAATTCACTGGCTATAAATTGGTTACATGCAAACCTTTGTGTATCAGCGGTTGGTCTTAACAATAGATACTCCTACCACTGTTTCCTGGACATACTAGGAGTGCAAATGATTGAAAGACCTACCACATATTTCAGGAAATGTTCCCCGTATATTTTATATTATCGTCAATACCAACAAGAATATCAAGGCTTACTAGATAACCGTGCGATGATTTTGGTCACTTATTATATTTTTGCAATACCCAAGGCTTTCCAGATCACCGCTTTGCATAGAAGATTCAAAAAAGTCTCAAAAAATAAAATAGAAGCTAAAATTTGCCCTCCATTAGAGAACTAACCATATGTCCTCATGTAGACACATTCAACATTAACTTAAAGTCTGTTCTTCCAGGATGTCCCGGTTTTCTGGCCACCCGGTGAATCAGGGGCAGTCAGCAGATACGCGCTGTCAGTTACTGACGTCACAATCCTGTTTAAAAAAAACCCAAAAGCTAACAAGTGAAGCATGTCGGGTAGCTGCGGCCGGATCCCAGCGCTTTACTCCTCAGCACACCACACCGGGTTAATTATTAGCAGCCCTTTCAAGTTAACCTGTTAAAAGGAGGGAAGAAAACGCTCCTTCCCCCAGTAATGTTTCACCTACAGAATTGTTTTTGATCTTGTAAGCTCATATACTGCAGGATTGAAAGCAAGCAAGCCCGGTCTAGGAAAGAAGTATGCAAAGTGTACAAAGCTCAGCTGTACTTCATGTATATAAAAGCAGCCAGGATCATTCCCACCTGCCTGTCTGCACTGTGAGCAAACAATAGGCAGGTGTTGAGCGAAAAAAAGACCTAACAAAGAAGTCTGTTCCACATAATAAACAGCAAACATGGTTCACTTATGTTACAGTATGGGAAAGTGTGCATCAAAACTACGACCTACACAACTACAATGTGACAATAAATGTTAATGGTTAACAGTTTAAAGGAGGATAACCTCAGAGTAAGTGCCCTACAAGAGCACATAGATGTCACAATCTTCCACAAGGCTGGTCTCATACATCTGTCTTTATGGACCACGATGCATGGACTGGCTGTGGGTCTCCTTGTTCGAACTCAACAGTTTCATTGGAATATATCAGGATGCAGAGATGGGGTCTGGAAACCTGCAGTAAGACTGTGCATTACGGTCATGGTGCGCACTACGATACAGGGATGTGTGTAACCGGCCTCGGGATGTCTTATTATTAGAAAAATACCAAACACCTAGAAAAACACAGATCCCAAGGATATATAGATCCAGAACACCCCTGGAGACCGGTATCTAAGGGGTAACAAAGGCTAGTTAAAGGATCACTATTGACTTTTAGGATTGCTACTTCCTGTAGGTGGCACTAGAGTTCTGGTCCTCTTCCTCTCTGAAGAGACAAGTCGCATATTTCCCAGAGGAGCATTGCAGCTTTAAAAGTCTCCTGACCGTGATATGCTTAACATGTCGCTCTCCGCAAGGAGAAATGTTACTCCTTAGATACCGGTCTGACGCCTCTCACCCAGCCAAACCAGAACTCTTTACACTGACGAGGGGCAGTACCCCGAAACACTGTCTGCAAATTGAGTTTCCGGTTCTGGCTTATGTCCTAAGTCATGTGATAAGGCTCGTTAAAGGGTCGCTATTGACTTTTAGGATTGCTACTTCCTGTAGGTGGCACTAGAGTTTTGGTCTTCTTCCTCTCTGAAGAGACAAGTTGCCTATTTCCCAGAGGAATTTTGCAGCTTTAAAAGTCTCCTGACCATGACATGCTTAACATGTCGTTCTCCTCTCCGCAAGGAGAAATGTTACTCCTTAAATATAGGTCTGACACCTCTCACCCAGCCAAACCAGAACTCTTTACACTGACGAGGGGCAGTACCCCGAAACACAGTGTCTGCAAATTGAGTTTCCGGTTCTGGCTTATAACCTAAGCAGGGGTGTACATAGAAGTCATGGGGCCCCATAGCAGAAGCTCTAATTGGGCCCCCCCCCCTAGAAAAAATAAATATTTGTCTGTGTCACAGAAGAGCAGCTCTCATAACTCTCCAGCCTTTAGGGTATGTGCACACGATGCAGAAATGCTCAGGATTTTTTCCTGAGCGTTTCTGCATCTCTCTGGCAGGAAAAAACGCATGCGGATTGTACATGCGGTTTCCTGCCAGGGACATGCGGAAATGAAGCGGTCTTCACTTTCATTTCCGCATGCGGGTTGACAAGCGCTTCCCAAGCGATTTTAGCATCACTTGGAAAGTGCTTGTCAACTTCACACTATATAAATCCATGCAACCGGCATGGATTTATATAGTGTGTGATGTCAAAAAATAAAAAATAAATCTATACGTTACCATCTGATGGCCCCCGGTGTCCTGCTTCATCGGTCCCGGCTGCCGGCAGTGAAGACTGTAGGACCTTCCGACGTCAGCGTCACGTGACCCGTCACATGACTCTGACGTCAGCGAAGGTCCTTCATTCAACCGCGAAGTGCGCAGGAAGCCGGCAGGACGCAGCGCGGGCCGTCAGAAGGTGAGAATATATATATTTTTTATTTTATTCTTTTTTTTTAATGGTACCTGGGTCTGGATGAGAGTTCTCTCATCCACACCCGGGTACCATCCGCACATTAGACCGCATGGAATGCACATCAACATATACAGTGATGCGGATTCCATGCGGTCTAATGCAAGTCAATGGCGGCAAAAGAGCAGCGTTTCCGCAAAATTAATTGACATGCTGCGGATTTTTGACCGCAGCGTTTACGCTGCGGAAAAATCCGCATCATGGGCACAGCACATGCGGATTTCCATTGGGGAACATTGCTGCCCTTCTACCATGCGTTTTTCATGCATTTCCGCGGCGTTTACGCAACTGCAAAAACGCCGCGGAAACGCATGAAAAACGCATCGTGTGAACTCAGCCTTACATAGTAATTTACCTCCTTCTGAAGTCATAGATTCCTCCTTCATTGTCCCCATAAAGTATGATGCCAACAAAAGTGCCCCCCAAACAGTATGATACCCCTATGGTGCATTCCTCCACATTAGCCTCCACATGCACAGTATAATGACCCTATTGTACCCCACATCATCTCCCACGGCAAAGTATGGTGACCCTAACACAGTATAATCCCCCAACTGTGAACCCCACAGAGCCCTCCATACACTCTCATGGCCCCCACACAGCCCTCCAAACAGTATAATGACCCCACACTAACCTTCACACTGTATAATTGCTTTCATACAGTATAATGGCCCCCCACATAGCCCTCAAAATATTATAATGGCCCCACATAGCCTTCCATATAGTATAATGCACCACCAATAATCTTCCATATAGTATAATGTGCCCCCATAATCCTCCATATAGTATAATGCTCCCCCATAAACCTCCATATAGTATAATGCGCCCCCCATAATCCTCCATATAGTATAATGAACTTCCCATGGTCCTCCATAGAATATAATGCACTCCCCATAGTCCTCCATACAGTATATTACACACCCCATAGGGTAAAATGCAGCCCCCATATAGTATAATGCACGCCACAGTCCTGCAGTATTATGGGCACCACGTACTCACTGATTTTAAAATACCGTATATTTTAAATAAGCCGACCCGAATATAAGCCAAGGCCCCTAATTTTACCACATAAAAATGGGAAAACCTATTGACTTGAGTATAAGCCTAGGGTGGGAAATGCAGCAGCTACTGGTAAATTTCCCCATCCTCGTATGTGTAGCCCCCTCAATCCCACAATCCCTGGTATGTGTGGCCCCTACAATCCCTGGTATGTGTAGCCTCCTCAATCCCCCAATCCCTGGCATGTGTGGCCCCCTCAATCTCACAATCCCTGGCATGTGTGGCCCCCTCAATCCCACAATCCCTGGCATGTGTGGCCTCCTCAATCCCACAATCCCTGGCATGTGTGGCCCCCTCAATCCCCCAATCCCTGGCATGTGTAGCCCCCTCAATCCCCCAATCCTGGTATGTGTGGCCTCCTCAATCCCCAAATCCTGGTATGTGTGGCCTCCTCAATCCCCAAATCCTGGTATGTGTGGCCTCCTCAATCCCCAAATCCTGGTATGTGTGGCCTCCTCAATCCCCAAATCCTGGTAAGTGTGGCCTCCTCAATCCCCAAATCCCGGTAAGTGTGGCCTCCACAATCCCCAAATCCCGGTAAGTGTGGCCTCCTCAACCCCCCAATCCTGGTATGTGTGGCCTCCTCAATCCCCCATTCCTGGTATGTGTGGCCTCCTCAATTCCCCATTCCTGGTATGTGTGGCCTCCTCAATCCCCCATTCCTGGTATGTGTGGCCTCCTCAATCCCCCATTCCTGGTATGTGTGGCCTCCTCAATCCCCCATTCCTGGTATGTGTGGCCTCCTCAATCCCCCATTCCTGGTATGTGTGGCCTCCTCAATCCCCCATTCCTGGTATGTGTGGCCTCCTCAATCCCCCATTCCTGGTATGTGTGGCCTCCTCAATCCCCCATTCCTGGTATGTGTGGCCTCCTCAATCCCCCATTCCTGGTATGTGTGGCCTCCTCAATCCCCCAATCCTGGCATGTGTGGCCTCCTCAATCCCCCAATCCTGGCATGTGTGGCCTCCTCAATCCCCCAATCCTGGCATGTGTGGCCTCCTCAATCCCCCAATCCTGGCATGTGTGGCTTCCTCAATCCAAGTATCCTGGTATGTGTGGTTTCCTCATCCCCCAATCACTGCACACGAAACAATAAACACTTATACTCACCTTCCTTCCTCACCTCTGCTCCAGCGCTGAGTCCTGTCTGCAGCAGCTCATGTCTGCATCTGAGCAGCGCGCGCTCTCAGAAGCCGAGGTGAGCTGCTGCCGGCACATTCACTCCTCTCGCGTGAATATGCATTCTCTTTAGCGGCGGCCACTGACAGCAGGAGCCGGGGCTCAGCGCTCCTCCGTCCCCGCTACTAAAGAGAATGAATATTCCGTCTTCTCCACGCCCATGGGAGTGGAGAAGAGGGAATATTCATGTTCCTTTAGCAGCGGGCACACGTGATAGCTGCAGCAGCGGCTACAGTGTGTGCTCCGCTCCTCCACTGCCGCAAACTCCTACTCACCTATCCTCCTCGTTCCCACGCTGCTTGGGACCCTCACGGGCCCCCTCCTGCCACGGGCCCCATAGCAGTGGCGTGGTCTGCCGCCATTGGTGGTACGCCACTGATCCTAAGTCATGTAACAAGGCTCGTTAAAGGGTCAATATTGACTTTTAGGATTGCTACTTCCTGTAGGTGGCACTAGAGTTCTAGTCCTCTTCCTCTCTTAAGAGACAATTTGCATAAATAGTACTTGAAAATTCAAGCAATTTACTGCTTATTAAAATTTTCAGCCACTCCTAAGATAGTAAAAAATTTTTCTTTTGTTTACAGCTCATTGCCTTGGAGACTGACCACACTGCTAGGTGGCAAAACATACACATTGCTTACAATCTCTTTTCTACTGAGCTTGTAAGCACTGTTTAGAAGCTGGCCAGGATTGCTGGAGTGCGCCGATACCTAATAATAATCACCAGATTCAGCACAGTGCTTACCAGCTAAAAAGCCGCGATGGTCGGTCCCCTATGCAATGAGCTGAAAACATCAGAAAAGTGTTAATATCTCAAGAACGGATGCAAATTTCAATTAGCTGTAAATAGCAAAACAAGCACTATCTGAAAAGATCTTACTATGAAAATGGGATGAGTTTTTCTAAACAATTAAAGGATCCAAAAAATTGGACAAATATATGATTTTGGTCATAAAAATCTATGCTCAAATCATCTTCATCCAGAAATGCTGACAGTGTACTACAAACCTAATCTAACATATGTATAGGTACACAGCCGATGCTGTGAATGCACCAAGTGCGTATTGATCGTATTGACAATGTTGGCGTGGTACATCTAGTTAAAGGACACAGGTTCTAAGGGCTCTGTACTGTATAAACATGAGGCTTACATAAAGGTCATTCATTGAAGCTTTACCAACACCGTACACTCAAGGTCTACTCTGAGTCTCAAATGTAAACCCAGTATCAAAGGTAATCAATTGGAGACAAAAGCTTAGAGATAGCAACTAGGGATGAGAGGACCCAAAATTAAAAGGTCGGTGTCCGTACTGGACAGTTGCTGTCCGACGCTAACAGCCGAATATGGACTTTCCCTGGAGGTCCATTGCAATGTTCGTAGTTCTGGGGGAAATCCGTTGCAGAGAGAGGAAGATTTTCCTTTTGAATATAGTTTGGGTTGGGTACCAGAACCCCAACTTCCACGAGTCCGCTCATCCCTAACAGCAACAAGTTGCACAAAGACATTAGCAAAGTCTGCCGTAGCCCCATCTCCAGGACGTTATGTGTAATCTCCCTATACCATTTAGATATAAAGAATGGCTCCTTATCAAACTGCTTCACAGTGTACCCAACTTTGTATGCGTCTTATACACGGCTAAATAAAAAATGAAATAGATACCAATTGCGCTAATTAGGACTAATTTACTAGGATCTTAACACAACCTAAGTAAGCAAGGTAGGCAAAGCTGCAATACAAACACTTCTCTGTCTCATCAAGCCAAATACTGCAGATTTCCAATTTTCAAGTACTTTGAAATGTAAATGACCAGTGCCTCTTTTTATCTAGATTGGACTGTGTCTAAAGCCCACCATACCAATGAGACTACTGGTGGCCAAATCCACCAATATCGACAGGTTCAAACAACAATCTTATGCATATAGGAGCTCCAGACAATTTGTTGTAGGGGTAATATCAATCTGGCATGACTCATTTCAGACTGCCAATTGTATTGTTTTCAGCAGCACATTTTCCAGTGTAAACAGGTTGTGCTGCCGAGAACATGATGTACTAAATGCACAGAACGATTGCATTAATGTTCGTTCTGCTTGCATGAAAGTGCATTTAATCAGTCTAAAACGGAAAATAAATGACCAGGAATTGGTTTGCAAGGCCGATCATAGTAGATCTGTAGTAGTTTAACGGCCTTAGTCAACTTGTCTAAATGGAAGCGAATGCATAACAATGATGGCTGGTCATATAAAGGCATACATGACTGAATCTTTTTATTACTTGACTACATTATCTGTTGTTGGGAAACACCTATATTTTACAAAATGTGTAGAAGGATCATTTTAGTCTATGTCAAAAAGATTTTCTTGTCTAATTGGATAGGAAACTGAATGGACTTGCGCCAATATACATACACATGGATAACGTTGAGCTGTGACCAGCAAATTTGTAACGACTACTGTAGGGTATAACTGCCATTGTTGGTCTATGAGTTGCAACATCCCACAAGGCCTCCTGCCACATAACAACTTGCAGGAGATGCAGTATAAGGGAAAAGCGGATTATAGTCGGACCAATGTTATTCAATGGGGCAGGGAAGATGAATGATTTTTTTTCACTGATCGGATCTGTGTGTGAAAAAAATTTGCAGCATGAACAAGTCTCCTCCATAAACAGATGAGACTCATCCATTCAAGCCTACAAGTGCGCAAAAATAATCGGATGCCTTACGGAGACACAGTTTAACATCCGATATTTACGGATACATTGCAATTCTGTAACATAGGAAACTGTAAATGGTCTAGTAAGAGATTAATAGCTTTAATAAAACAGATTGCATACTGACTGTACACGGATAGCAAGGGAGAAAATAATCGTCCCAGTTTTCAGGATGAAACTGAATGATTCTTTATACAGTTATGTGAACTTACCCTTAGGTTAAGTTCCCATGATGAGCTTTTGTGAGCAAAAACGCAGTATTTTCCAGTTACAGCAAAGTAGATGGGATTTATAGAAATCTCATGACCACTGTGCTTTTTTCATACAGTGTAAATTGACCTGCGGTGCGTGTTTGAAATTCGCAACATGGTAATTTCTCTTGCGGATATGCTGAGTTTTATGTGCGGATTTTCCCCATAGACTTGCATTAAATACAGAAATGCACTAAAAACGCATCTACACATGACTGTATCAATAAAGATTTGTCAAAGCCAAATAGCACTAAGTACCAAAAACAAAGCAGCTTTATTAAAAACATGACATAGCAAAGAGACAAAAACCGTAGGGTCAAAAACGTGAAAAAATACATTTGAAACTAGACAATGAGAAAAGCGCAAGTAACCTAATAGGTGCGGAAAATCTGCAACATCAAGAACTCACCAAATACTCATTGTGGAAACTTGGCTTAAAAGTTTTTCCCATTTTTAAAACCCTTTATCATCTTCTCTTTTATCCTCTGGGCTACATGCAACTTTCTGTAGCGCTACTGATTGATTTTAACTATTAAGTGGCAGCAGCAGTCCACCCAACTGCATACAACTCAATGGATGGCTTTGAACTGTAGCTGTAGCTAAATAGTTACAATCAATCAGTAGAGCTACAAAAAGTTGCAGTGTAGCCCAGGCCTTAGGCCATATGAACTTCAGGACTATAAACCAGAGAAGTGCAGCAATGAGCTGGATTACAGCCGTCAGCTTATTACTGGGGGTAGAGAAGCTGGATCTGAAAGCAATTAGGTAATCACTGGGGCTGCTATACTCTACTGCAGGGGTCTCAAACACGCGGCCCGCGGGCCGCATGCGGCCCCTGAGGCTGCTTTATGCGGCCCGCAGGCACAGACCCCTTGATGATCCCGACCTGGTCCAGGAGGAGCCGCCGACAGCAGCGCTGAATTGCCGCACAGAGACTGTTTCCCAGCACTGCATTTCCAATGCCAGCCACCGGCCAATCAGAGGCCAGCAGCTGATATCTGCGTGTCGGCGCAGCGAGTATGACGTCATTGCCATATGCAGATGTCAGCTGCTGGCCTCTGATTGGCCGGCGGCTGACATTGAAAATGCAGTGCTGGGAGACAGTCTATGTGCGGCAATGCAGCGCTGCTGTCGGCGGCTCCTCCTGGACCAGGTCGGGATCGTCAAGGGGTCGGACTCTGTGGTGCCTGCGGGCCACATCTGCAGGAAGGACGCCGAGGGAACGGAGGACAGGTGAGAATCATCTTTTTTTTTTTCTATTTTATGTGTGTGAAGAACAGCACAGGGGGCACATAGCCACAAGAGGGGACCTGGATGAGGCACAGAGCCACAGGATGGGGACCTGGATGGGGCACATAGCCACAAGAGGGGACCTGGATGGGGCACATAGCCACAAGAGGGGACCTGGATGGGGCACATAGCCACAGGATGGGGACCTGGATGGGGCACAGAGCCTCAAGATGTGGACCTGGATGGGGCACATAGCCACAAGATGGGGACCTGGATGGGGAACATTGCCACAGGACGGGGACCTGGATGGGGCACAGAGCCTCAAGATGTGGACCTGGATGGGGCAAGTAGCCTCAAGATGTGGACCTGGATGGGGCACATAGCCACAAGATGGGGACCTGGATGGGGCACAGAGCCACAAGATGGGGACCAGAGCCACAAGATGGGGACCTGGATGGGGCACATAGCCACAAGATGGGGACCTGGATGGGGCACATAGCCACAAGATGGGGACCTGGATGGGGCACAGAGCCACAAGATGGGGACCAGAGCCACAAGATGGGGACCTGGATGGGGCACATAGCCACAAGATGGGGACCTGGATGGGGCACATAGCCACAAGATGGGGACCTGGATGGGGCACAGAGCCACAAGATGGGGACCAGAGCCACAAGATGGGGACCTGGATGGGGCACATAGCCACAAGATGGGGACCTGGATGGGGCACATAGCCACAAGATGGGGACCTGGATGGGGCACATAGCCACAGGACGGGGACCTGGATGGGGCACAGAGCCTCAAGATGTGGACCTGGATGGGGCACAGAGCCACAAGATGGGGACCAGAGCCTCAAGATGTGGACCTGGATGGGGCACAGAGCCACAAGATGGGGACCAGAGCCACAAGATGGGGACCTGGATGGGGCACATAGCCACAAGATGGGGACCTGGATGGGGCACATAGCCACAAGATGGGGACCTGGATGGGGCACATAGCCACAAGATGGGGACCTGGATGGGGCACAGAGCCACAAGATGGGGACCAGAGCCACAACATGGGGACCTGGATGGGGCACATAGCCACAAGATGGGGACCTGGATGGGGCACATAGCCACAAGATGGGGACCTGGATGGGGCACATAGCCACAAGATGGGGACCTGGATGGGGCACATTAGTACAAGATGGGCGCCAGGATGGGGAACGTTGCCACAGGATGGGGACCTGGATGGGGCACATAGCCACAAGATGGGGACCTGGATGGGGCACAGAGCCACAAGATGGGGACCTGGATGGGGCACAGAGCCATAAGATGGGGACCAGAGCCACAAGATGGGGACCTGGATGGGGAACATTGCCACAGGATGGGGACCTGGATGGGGCACATAGCCCCAAGATGGAGACCTGGATGAGGCACATTAGTACAAGATGGGCGCCAGGATGGGGAACGTTGCCACAGGATGGGGACCTGGATGGGGCACATAGCCACAAGATGGGGACCTGGATGAGGCACATTAGTACAAGATGGGCGCCAGGATGGGGAACGTTGCCACAGGATGGGGACCTGGATGGGGCACATTAGTACAAGATGTTTTCCATTATTACTATATGATGCTAATTGTAAGACAATATTACTGTATGTGGCCAATTGGGGGAAATAAAATTGTAAAAAAAATAAAAAATAAAATAAAGCATGAAAAAATATTGGGCACTAAAAATGCTGTTTTATATGTAAACTAAAGTAAACACAAAAAAGTGCACGTTTATTATCGCCACATCCATAACGACCCAAGCCATAAAAAAATAAACACGCAAAAATGTTCAAAAGGTGTATACAAAAAAAATGGTATCACTAAAAATGTCACATTGAACAAAGAATGCGGCCCCCCAAATTCAAATTTTTTCCATGTGCGGCCCATATACCCAGCTGAGTTTGAGACCCCTGCTCTACTGTATGGTCCGATAGGACAACTCCTTTATGTCCCCAGACTCATATATAGGGTTCACTCACACAGTCGAGTGCTATCCGACGTTTTATTGGACTCGGAGCAATGTTATACTCTGGGGCAGTGCAGATCAACGATTATTTTCTCATGCCAATTTGGCATGCTGGGAGTGGCCCAGATATTCACACCACGTGCCCCCATACAAGTCTAGGGGAGCTTGCGAAACATCGGACTGCACTTGAATGTCATCTGAGTGCAGTCAGATTACCGCAAACACAGGCAGTGGAGAAGATGGGGAAATGAAGTTCTCTATCTTCTCTCTATCTTCTCCGTGCCTGTGCTGCGATTCTCGTATGCGAGAGAAACATCAACCGACAATTTGTTATTGGCCAGCTCTTATCTGGTCATTTTCATGTTATATAATAAATTCTCATGGCAGTTGTCCCATCTGAGTTGTCCATTTCATTTTTTTTTCAACTGTACTTTACATGGTTTTTCCAGTGTTATGACCCTAGAAACATCTTGGTGACTAACCTGGAATCTTCTGACAACTAGCTGAGAAGTTTTCTATTCTAATATTTAGAGCCATTCTACTTTATAGCAGTCACAATCTGCGTCCTTCCACTCTTTGTTCTCGAAACTCATTGGTATAAAAATTTGTATAGTTTCCAGATACACAATAAGATTGTAGATTTGATAGGGACAAACTGGAGTCAAGCCAACTTTAATATTTTTCTTCTTGTATTGTCTCTGGAACCCAATATAACATCCCCCAATTGGATTGTGCTGCAGTCCCTTTTACAGACATGGGTGGGATTTTCTTCCAGAATCTATGCCCATAACCATGAATAGAATTTGAGCCAAATGTGAAACAGAAACACGTCTCCAGATCTGGAGTCAGACTAATAGATGCCAGATTATGTCACAAACCGCACAAGCAGCCATGCCATTTTTTGTTTTAATGTTTTCATTTGCAGAGGTATCCATGTAGAACTGTCTCGTATCCCTCCATATCCTCAGCCAAGCTAAAATCTGCAGATTGTAGATATAAACAAGTCTATGAAACAAACTATTCAACACCGTCCTTGATAAGAAATCACATGAGTAGAAAGGATGATTTATCTCAACTAATTTTCCATGAAAATGTTGCCTTGGGCTTCAGCTAAGGAGTAATTTAATTTATTTTTTTTAAAGGAGAGTTTACATATAGCGTCTGTGTCTGTATTATAACGGGATACAAATTATGTTATGTTGCAAAGCTTCAGATCCCCCAAAGATGACTTGAGCGAAGTATTGCTGCAGTTCTGGAAAGTATTGCACCATTTATAGCGCCATGATTTTTTCCCAGCTCGCGACACAGAGCTGTGAAAGTCACAGGTACATCATCTACCTCAATGAGGATGACTTTCAATTCTCTGCTCATGGCCTGATCGATTCTGAAAATGGTCCGGTAGCTGTTCCTGCAGACTGCAGTAAGTTAGGATACGTCATACACCCCCGTGGGACAGATTCACTGTGGACCTCCAGCAGTGGAAATGCCACAGCAAAATCCACGGTAGTTTATTTTTGCTTAGGATTTGGTCTTGAAAATGGTGTGGTTAAGGCGTATATTTCATTCATGTATTGCAAAGGGAGAAATCCAAGTTATTTCTGCAGCTTAAATTTACATTACTGATGTTCTTCATAACTCATGCATGATATCACTTTAAAATCTCATTCACAGTTCTGCTACTGTAACAGCCATGCATGACGTGTGCACATACCCAAAAAACACAGATTTAAAGGGAACTTACCATCTGATTAATGCTGCCAGAATCATGGGCAGCATAAAACACACACTGGCTGCAATATTTCAGAAGTGTATGTTTTACTCTGAAATCTCACAGCTACTTTGAAAAGCTAAACAAGGACTGTATACATCTCAGGTGACTAGTCCGAAGCAGGTACCTGGTGGCCTCACCCCACCCTGATCCCCTTGACTGAAAGGTCTGTCCCCTATACACAAACATAGGAAGAGACCTGTCAGTCATGGGGATGGGGCTGGGAGCAGACACCAGTGTGACTAGGATTAGTCATCTGAGATCCTGGCCGGATTGTCAAAATATGTTGTCTCTGATATGCCACAACGTTTCAGTGTAATGCGGACAGGTCCCGGACTCATGCTACCCATAGTTTGGGCAGCATGAATCTGATGACAGGTTCCCTTTAAGGCCACGTTCACACGATCAGTATTTGGTCAGTATTTTACCTCAGTATTTGTAAGTCAAAACCAGGAGTAGGTGATAAATACAGAAGTGGTGACCTGTTTCTATTATACTTTTTCCAGTCCTGGTTTTGACTTATAAATACTGATGTAAAATACTGAATGTGTGAATGTGGCCTACCAGGGTTTATACACTGATAGACTACCCAGATAGGCCATCAATGTGTAATCAGCTGGGGTATAATTCCAGAGACCATACAATCTGGGGAACTAAACAGCCATGGCATTTTCTGAACTACCACCGCCACTTCAACATTTACCTATTGGTGTAGATTCAGAATTTTGGCTGTGCCTGATACTGCACCTCCGCTCAATTCACTTGATATGTTCCTTTAAAGGGTCATTTATAAATATTATCAGCGCCAGTAATTATTGGTAATAGTCAAAATAAAAACAAAAAATGTAACAATTGTGTTCGATTCAAACTAGCAAACAATAACGTTTCTCCATTTTTGATCTCCTATGCCTAGTTACTAATCTGTTCTTTAGTTCTTATTTGGCACTATTAAAGAAT
Organism: Phyllobates terribilis; assembly: GCF_046119375.1. Lineage (NCBI taxonomy): Eukaryota > Metazoa > Chordata > Amphibia > Anura > Dendrobatidae > Phyllobates > Phyllobates terribilis. The sequence goes on along the minus strand of NW_027362764.1, from coordinate 420,418,503 downwards.
GGGGGCTGAGTGATGAAACTACTTTGGTGGCTATATTGTCTGAATAACATTTGACAACTGAATTTTCCATTCAAGACAATACAAATATTTACGTAGAAAGATTTTACCATGAATCGATTTTCATACAGTAGTAAATGATCTACGTTTGATCCTGGACAGATCTACACCTATGGCCACATCTACAGTCAATGCTCCTTATTTTACTTTATTTCCCTGGCATTCTTCTCCAGACATGTGGTTTGTCTTTCTCTACACAGAGGGTCTGTGCGCCTTCAGCTTCATATATCAAGGTACCCCTCACAGGAAACCTAAACTTTACTAAAAGGAAATACCAGACCTCTCTGTGAGGAATCAGGCAGATTGCCATCCCCTTGTTTCAGACCTAGCACCTATGTCCTCCACCAGACAGCAAAGTACATCACAATAGCCACAACTTCTAAGCCTGCAGTGATCTTTCCATGTGGAAGTATCCCTACTGTACTAACTAATAACCCTGCTTAATGATGCAGTTTATATTTCCTTGGCACAGCATCTGGGAATGTTTTCTATGTCACTTTTCCTGTTACCAGGAGAAAACAGGAAAGTCAAACACAATACCAGAGCCTAGAATTTAAGAAAGATAGTGAATATTTAATCACAAAATCCAGCTTATATGGTACTTCACATTAAACAATGTAAGCAGCCCCCTCTACACACAAACACCTTTGTATCAAACACAATGCAAGCACACACTAGAGGTGAGAACTACCGAGGTGACCACAAAGCCATCAAGTGGCCACTTCATTCATTATGTGATCCATCACTGTCTACAGGATGGGAAATCATTACAAATAGACTAATAATCACTTCCCAATATAAAGTGTGAGCCCACAACTTCCAGCAGCAGACCTAACTCACCTCGGTGAAGAAGTTGTCCATTGTTTTTAGAGTTGTAGCCTCAAGAAGCCAAGTCTAGAGTAAGATCCTGAGGAAGCATGTGCTACATGTAGTAGTATATATCTGGAGAGCTAATCCATTCTCCCTTCTGTTGTATACACCGGGATCAGTAATGCACCTTCATCCGAGCCTTTGTCTTATCCTGAGCAGTTGGTGGCACTGCGGCAACTTAAGGCTGAGGTTCTGCTAGTGAAGATCTGGCTTCTGAGACGTCCCGAGGTCCAGAGCTCGTCTCCTGGTTCCTGGGGTTAAGTTGAACTAATTTGGTGCAGGCTCCCCGGCTCTGTCACTGTGCTGACTGTGCTTTGCCTCGGCTAATGCTGCTGCTGGAAGTCTGTCTAACCCTCCCCAGTCCCAGTGTGAGATCCCTCCCCTGGAGCTGCCAATCACCTCCAGCCTGCAGACGTCTACTAAAACCTCTACTGAGATCTCCTGCAGACGTCTACTAAAACCTCTACGGAGATCTCCCGCAGACGTCTACTAAAACCTCTACTGAGATCTCCTGCAGACGTCTACTAAAACCTCTACTGAGATCTCCTGCAGACGTCTACTAAAACCTCTACTGAGATCTCCTGCAGACGTCTACTAAAACCTCTACGGAGATCTCCCGCAGACGTCTACTAAAACCTCTACTGAGATCTCCTGCAGACGTCTACTAAAACCTCTACTGAGATCTCCCGCAGACGTCTACTAAAACCTCTACTGAGATCTCCTGCAGACGTCTACTAAAACCTCTACTGAGATCTCCCGCAGACGTCTACTAAAACCTCTACTGAGATCTCCTGCAGACGTCTACTAAAACCTCTACTGAGATCTCCCGCAGACGTCTACTAAAACCTCTACTGAGATCTCCTGCAGACGTCTACTAAAACCTCTACTGAGATCTCCTGCAGACGTCCTGCTAGTAACACTGGTACTGGGATCTCCTCCAGACGTCCTGCTACTAACACTGGTACTGGGATCTCCTCCAGACGTCCTGCTACTAACACTGGTACTGGGATCTCCTCCAGACGTCCTGCTACTAACACTGGTACTGGGATCTCCTGCAGACGTCTACTAAAACCTCTACTGAGATCTCCTGCAGACGTCTACTAATACCTCTACTGAGATCTCCCGCAGACCTCTACTAAAACCTCTACTGAGATCTCCCGCAGAAGTCCTGCTAGTAACACTGGTACTGGGATCTCCTGCAGACGTCTACTAATACCTCTACTGGGATCTCCTGCAGACGTCCTGCTAGTAACACTGGTACTGTGATCTCCTCCAGACGTCCTGCTACTAACACTGGTACCGAGATCTCCTGCAGACGTCCTGCTAGTAACACTGGTACTGGGATCTCCTGCTAGTAACACTGGTACTGGGATCTCCCGCAGACGTCCTGCTAGTAACACTGGTACTGGGATCTCCCGCAGACGTCCTGCTGGTAACACTGGTACTGGGATCTCCCGCAGACGTCCTGCTGGTAACACTGGTACTGGGATCTCCCGCAGACGTCCTGCTGGTAACACTGGTACTGGGATCTCCCGCAGACGTCCTGCTGGTAACACTGGTACTGGGATCTCCCGCAGACGTCCTGCTGGTAACACTGGTACTGGGATCTCCCGCAGACGTCCTGCTGGTAACACTGGTACTGGGATCTCCTGCAGACGTCTACTAATACCTCTACTGAGATCTCCTGCAGACCTCCTGCTAGTAACACTGGTACTGGGATCTCCTGCAGACGTCCTGCTAGTAACACTGGTACTGGGATCTCCCGCAGACGTCCTGCTGGTAACACTGGTACTGGGATCTCCTGCAGACGTCTACTAATACCTCTACTGAGATCTCCTGCAGACCTCCTGCTAGTAACACTGGTACTGGGATCTCCTGCAGACGTCCTGCTAGTAACACTGGTACTGGGATCTCCTGCAGACGTCCTGCTGGTAACACTGGTACTGGGATCTCCTGCAGACGTCCTGCTAGTAACATTGGTACTGGGATCTCCTGCAGACGTCCTGCTAGTAACACTGGTACTGGGATCTCCTGCAGACGTCCTGCTAGTAACACTGGTATTGGGATCTCCTGCAGACCTCCTAGTAACACTGGTACTGGGATCTCCTGCAGACCTCCTGCTAGTAACACTGGTACTGGGATCTCCTGCAGACGTCTACTAATACCTCCCCAGTCCCACTGTGAGATCCCTCCCCTGGAGCTGCCAATCACCTACAGCCTGCAGACGTCTACTAAAACCTCTACTGAGATCTCCTGCAGACGTCTACTAATACCTCTACTGGGATCTCCTGCAGAAGTCTACTAATACCTCTACTGGGATCTCCTGCAGACGTCCTGCTACTAACACTGGTACCTCCTGCAGACGTCCTGCTACTAACACTGGTACTGGGATCTCCTGCAGACGTCCTGCTAGTAACACTGGTACTGGGATCTCCTGCAGACGTCCTGCTAGTAACGCTGGTACTGGGATCTCCTGCAGACGTCCTGCAAGTAACACTGGTACTGGGATCTCCCGCAGACGTCCTGCAAGTAACACTGGTACTGGGATCTCCTGCAGACGTCTACTAATACCTCTACTGAGATCTCCTGCAGACGTCTACTAATACCTCTACTGAGATCTCCTGCAGACGTCTACTAATACCTCTACTGGGATCTCCTGCAGACGTCTACTGAGATCTCTACTGGGATCTCCTGCAGACGTCCTGCTAGTAACACTGGTACTGGGATCTCCTGCAGACCTCCTGCTACTAACACTGGTACTGGGATCTCCTGCAGACTTCCTGCTGGTAACACTGGTACTGGAATCTCCTGCAGACTTCCTGCTGGCAACACTGGTACTGGAATCTCCTGCAGATGTCCTGCTAGTAACACTGGTACTGGAATCTCCTGCAGACCTCCTGCTGGAAACACTGATACAGGAATCTCCTGCAGACATCCTGCTGGTAACACTAGTATTTGGATCTCCTGCAGACCTCCTGCTACTAACACTGGTACTGGGATCTCCTGCAGGCGTCCTGCTAGTAACACTGGTACTGGAATCTCCTGCAGACGTCTTACTATTCATTCTACTACTCAGATCCCATGCAGTCGCCCTGCCAGTAACACTGGTACTGGGATCTCCTGCAGACGTCCTGCTAGTAGCACTGGTACTGGGATCTCCTGCAGAAGTCCTGCTAGTAACACTGGTACTGGGATCTGCTGCAGTCCTCTACTAATGGAATCTCATGCAGACAGACTGCTGGTAATACTGGTACTGTGATCTCCTGCAATTGTCTGCTAGTAATACTGGTACTGTACTGAGATCTCCTGCAGTCTTCTTACTATAATTCTACTAAAAGAATCTAATACAGACGTCCTGCTAGTAATTCTGGTACTGGTATCTTCTGCAGACATCCTACTATAATTCTACAAATGGAATTTCATGCAAACTTCCTGCTGGTAACACTTGTACTGGGATCATCTGCAGACGTCCTGCTAGTAATACTGGAACTGGGATCTCCTGCAGACGTCTACTAATTCTACTAATGGAATCTCCTTCAGATGTCCTCCTTGTAATACTGGTACAGGGATATCCTGAAGTCCTACTAATAATTCTACTACTGGGATCTCCTGCAGACGTACTACTATTAATTCTACTACTGGGGTCTCCTGCTGACGCCCTGCTAGTAATACTGATACTAGGATCTCCTCAGACATCTGCTAATAATTTTACTACTGGGATCTCCTGCAGACTCCCTACTAATGATTCTACTACTGGAATCTCCTACAGACGTCCTACTATTAATTCTACTACTCAGATCTCCTGCAGACGTCCTGTTACTAATACTGGTACTGGGATCTCCTGCAGATGTCTACTAATAATTATACTACTGAGATCTCCTGCAAATGTCTTACTAGTAATACTGGTACTGCAGATGTATATACTACTGGGATCAGCTTCAGAAAGCGAGACAGTAATACTGATACTGGGATCTCCTGCAGATGTCTACTAATAATTCTAATACAGGGATCTTCTACAGATGTCCTACTAATAAAACTTTAACTAGGATCTCCTGCAGACATCTACTAATAGTTCTACTACAGGGACCTCCTGCAGACATCTGCTAATAATTATATAACTGGGATCTGCTGTTGACTCTCTGCTAGTAACACTGGTACTGGGATCTCCTGCAGGCGTACTACTAGTAATACTGGTACTGAGATCTCATATAGTTGTCATACTAACAATACTGGTACTGGGATTTCCTGTAGGCATCCTACTAGTAATAATGATCCTGGATCTCCTGCATAACTCTTGTAATAATTCTACTACTAGGATCTCATGCAGACGTCCTACTAATAACACTACCACTGTTACGATACTGGCGTAGTACTGCTGGAAGCCAGTGGCTGAAGGAGCACGAGCAGGAACAGCAAGCGGTAGTAGAAGTTCTTGGAGTTTGCAAAGGAGTTGTAGGAAACAATACGTAGATAGGTTAGAACAGTATGGGTAAGAATGTTCAGGAGCTGGAGAGTGGAACTAGGCTAACAGCTAGACACAATACTGAAGCAATGAGTGAGAGATCCATGCAGCTTTTGAGTAGGCCCAAGCAGGAAACAAGATGGATCCCACAGGTTCAGAATCTGCCATCTTAGTAAAGGGCAATTGCAGAACACAACAGCAGTCTCCAGTGGTAAGGAGTGGGATTGCAGCACAATTATTAAGGTGAACAATAGCTGCCACTAGTGGTTAAACTGTAGAAAGACAACAGGAATTCTGACATTACTCACCCTTTCAACAGCCGCCTCTGGACGATGCTTGGCTTGGTTGATGTTGGTATTTTTGGTGAAACTCTTTAACCCCTTAATAACATCTGACGTACTAATACGCGTCTGTGCCCTGGGACTTAAGAGCCAGACCCGTATTAGTACGTCATGGCGATCGCGCGCGCACACAGGCTGTGCGGGCGCGATCGCCGCCGGGTGTCAGCTGATAGTATCGGGTGTCAGCTGTGACAATGTGCAGGGAGCGGTCCTGCACCTCTCCCAGCACATTAACCCCCGCGATGCTGCGATCGAAGTCGATCGCAGCATTGCGGGGGCAAGGGGAGGTGATCGCCGATACTCACCTCCTCTTCCGGCTTCCAGCGCTGTCTGCAAAGGCCTCCCGGGTGTTGCCATGACGACCCGATGTCGTCATGACAACATCCGGGTCACCAGACAGCAGGAAGATTGTTTGGACATGCGCAGTGCATCTCCAAACAATCTTCTCCCTGTCCGGCGCTGACAGCCTGCATAGCACAGGGATGGTGCTGCATTCCTGTGCCATGTAGGCGATCAGAGAAAAAAAAGTGAAAGTCCCAGAGTGGGACAAAGTAATAAACTATATAATCTTCCAGAAAGTGAAAAAAAAATATAAAAAATAATCCACCAAAAATAAAAATATAATGTACCCATCAATAAATATTATTATAAAAAAAAAACCAATAAAAGTACACATATTTGGTATCGCCGCGTCCGGAACAACCTGACCTATAAAACTGTCCCACTAGTTAACCCCTTCAGTGAACACGGTAAAAAAAAAAAAAAAAAAGAAAAACGAAGCAAACAACAATGCTTTATCACCATACCGCCAAACAAAAAATAGACTATCACGCGATCAAAAAGACAAATATAAATAAAAATGGTACCGCTGAAAACGTCATCTCGTCCCGCAAAAAACAAGCCGCAATACAGCTCCATCATCCGAAAAATAAAAAAGATATAGCTCTCAGAATAAAGCGATGCTAAAAAATATTTTTTTCTATAAAATTGCTTTTATTATGTAAAAGTGCAAAACATAGAAAAACGATATAAATGTGGTACTGCTGTAAACGTACTGACCCAAAGAATAAAGCTGCCTTATCAATTTTACCACACGCGGAACAGAATAAAAAAAACCCAAAAAAACAATTCCTGAATTGTTGGTTTTTGTTTATTCTGCCTCCCAAAAATCGGAATAGAAAGCGATCAAAAAATGTCACGAGCCTGAAAATGGCACCAATAACAACGTCAAGTCATCCCGCAAAAAACGAGCCGTCACATGACTGTCTGCCAAAATCTGGAAAAATTATAGCTCTCAAAATATGGCGATGCAAAAACTAGATTTTACAAAAAATGCGTCTTTTAGTGTGTGACAGCTGTCAGTCATAAAAGCATCATATGATTCTGGTATTGCTGTAATCATACCGACCCGAAGAATAAAGTCGTCTAATCACTTATACCGCACAAGGAACGGCGTCAAAAATAAACTCTTGGGTTAGGATTGGGCTAGGGTTAGGGCTGGGTTTGGGGCTAGGGTTGTGCTAGGGTTAGGGATTTTTTTCAAAAGTAAGAAAAAAAGATGACGATATGGCGACAAGTGTTGAGCGCAAGTGCTCGCTACTTGAGTTTGCATCTGGTGCTCTGGTATGCATTGAGTATCGTGGGTATTTGAGTGACATGCTCGAGTCTCTGCCCCATATGCTTCGTGGCCAAAAAAACTTTACGGGGATTGCCTGCCATGCACGAGCGATCCCCGCATGTTTTTTTTTGGGTGTCTAATAACCATGAAACATGCGGAGCAGGGACTCGAGCATGTCACTCGAGCACACGCTGTACATGGTGCATACCTGAGTACCCGATGCAAACTCAAGTAGCGAGCACTTGCGCTTAAGACCAATGACAACTTATTCAATATGATGACCTAATGTAAACAAATTCTGTGTCGTACCTCTGGGTTCAAAATGTTCACTATACACCTTAATAAAATCCTTGGGGGGTATAGTTTCCAAAATGGGATCAATTGTGGGGGTGCTCCACTGTTTAGTCACATCACGGGCTCTCCAAACGCGACATGGTGTCCGCTAACAAATTGAATGGAAAATCGTCTCAAATTGTTAGCGGACGCCATGTTGCGTTTGGAGAGCCACTGTGTGCCCAAACATTGGAGCTCCCCCACAAGTGACCCCATTTTGGAAACTAGACCCCCCAAGGCTCCTATCTAGATGCATAATGATCACTTGGAACCCCCAGGTGCTTCACAAATTGATTCAAAAAAATGAAAAAGTGTTTTTTTTTTCACTTTTTCATTTTTATGAATCAATTTGTGAAGCACCTGGGGGTTCCAAGTGCTCACTATGCATCTAGATAGGTGCCTTGGGGGGTCTAGTTTCCAAAATGGGGTAACTTGTGGGGGAGCTCCAATGTTTGGGCACACAGGGGCTCTCCAAACACAACATGGCGTCCGCTAATTATTCAAGCAAATTTTACAATCAAAAAGTCAAATGGCGCTCCTTCCCTTCCGAGCCCTGCCGTGCGCCCAAACAGTGTTTTTTCCCCAAATATTGGGTATCTGCGTGCCCAGGGGAAATTGCACAACAAATTTTGGGGTCCATTTTTTCTTGTTACCCCTGTGAAAAAAAAAAAATTGGGTCTAAAGTAACATTTTTGTGAAAAAAGTTAAATGTTCATTTTTTTCTTCCACATTCAAAAAATTCCTGTGAAGCACCTGAAGGGTTAATAAAGTTCTTGAATGTGGTTTTGAGCACCTTGAGGGGTGCAGTTTTTAGAATGGTGTCACTTTTGGGTATTTTATGTCATAAAGACCTCTCAAAGTGACTTCAAATGTGATGTGGTCCCTAAAAAAATGGTTTTGTAAATTTTGTTGGAAAAATGAGAAATCACTTGTCAACTTTTAACCCTTATAGCTCCATAACAAAAAAAAATTTGGTTCCAAAATTGTGCTGATGTAAAGTAGACATGTGGGAAATGTTATTTATTAACTCTTTTGTGTGAAATATCTCTCTGATTTAAGGGCATAAAAATTCAAATTTTGAAAATTGCAAAATTTTCAAAATTTTTGCCAAATTTCCATTTTTTTTCACAAATAAACGCAAGTGATATCGAAGAAATTTTACCACAATCATGAAGTACAATATGTCACGAAAAAAACAATCTCAGAATCAGGGGGATCCGTTGAAGCATTCCAGAGTAATTACCTCATAAAGTGACAGTGGTCAGAATTGTATAAATTGGCCTGGTCATTAACGTGCAAACCACCCTCGGGGCTTAAGGGGTTAAGCAGTCGAGGAGCATTGATATTTTCTACAGGTTCCCAGGAGTTATCTTCAGGGCCGTACCCTTGTCACTTTATTAAGTACTGCAACTTGTTTCTGAATATTCTGGAATCCTGTGTAACTCTGTAATGTTCTTGCCCATCTACTTCAATAGGATCAGGAGGAGGTAGACGACCTCTAAAAGGATTTAAAACAAATGGCTTTAGTAAGGAGACATGGAACACTGGATGTATCTTCATTGTTCTGGGAAGTTGAAGGCAAAAAGCTACTGAGCTAACTTATCCAATTATTTTAAAAGGACCAATGAATTTTTGACCCAGTTTTGGTGAGGGTATATGGAGTTTCAAATTCTTGGTGGAAAGCCATACTTCATCACCCACTTGGAAGCTAGTAGAAGATCTGCGAGATTTATCTGCTGCTTCCTTATATTTCTCCTGGGAAATTCTTAAAGTGTCTTTTAGTATTTCCAGATTCTGTTGCAGGGATTGTATTCTGTCGGTGACAGCAGGGATAGGCGTTTCTCTTGGAAAATTAGGAAAGATACTTGGATGGTACTCGGAATTTGTAAAGAATGGTGTTTGTTTGGTCGAAGCATTTTGAGAATTGTATGAAAATTCTGCCATAGGAAGCAAATCAACCCAGTCATCCTGCATATTGTAGCATCTGAGATATTGCTCGAGGGTTTGGCTTGTGCATTCAGTCTGACCATTAGGCTACGGTCTCACTATCAGTATTTGGTCAGTATTTTTTCTCAGGAGTGGGAGCCAAAACCAGATGAGGAACAATCAGAGAAAAGGTATAATAGAAACAAGTGCACCAATTCTGCATTTGTCTCCCACTCCTGAGAAAAATACTGACCAAATACTGATAGTGGCGATGGAATGCAGTAGATAAATTGACATAAATTTCCAATGCTGCACAAAAATTCTTCCAGAATCTCGATGTAAATTGTGTTCCACGATCAGAGACGACTTCGTCTGGAACCCCATGAAGACTAAACATATTTTGAATTACAAGATCATTGGTGAATTTGTGTCACCCTGTGTCACGCTGTCTCAACGTACAGGAGGTCAGGGGCCTGAGCTGACCCTAAACAGGGGCCCTGACTAATCCCTCAACCTGGAGGTACTGTTAATGGTACAGAGGTCCAGGCCGCCAGCGCAACCCTAAACTCCTGAATATCCCTGAACCTCTGTAATCTAGTCCTGAGAAGGACCCCGATCACAACAATGGGGAACAGGATAGAAAATGCCCAAACACAGTACTAAACAAATGAGACAGTACAAGGGGAAAACCAAAAACCACCTTGCATACAAAAAACTCACACCACAATTACAGAGGGAACAACAACAGGTTAGGAGATAAATGATAAAGGGAGGAAGGGAAGAAACCACACCGTATACTCTTCGCTCCGAATTCCACCAAACAACGATCCGCTCTGTAGGTCTGCAAGAAATGCTTTCACCGACAACTTCCCTATCAGACCAGCAGGTATTTGAAGGAATCCCAATCCAGCAGCATAAACTGCAGCTGGGCGAGGCAGAGCCTCCTCAAGCACAGAGGGAGAGAATTAACTCCCTCACTACCAAAACACAAAGCACCAAAAACTCAGCTGCGAGAAGTCAGGCTGTGTAGTCGCGACGATCTTCGTGGCGACACACCCGTGACACCCTGGCCTGGATGCCACAAAATGTAATAAAGCTGTGTCTGAGAGCAAGGGGGAGGTTCTCTAGTCAGGGGAACATTAGCATGCAGTACCTCCTGTCTCAGGCCAGTAGGGGGAGCAGGCTGCCCCTATAAAAGCTGGTGCTGGGGGCAGGGTTAGGGAGAACTTGATGGCCTGTCTCAGCACTGAGACTTGTCCCAGAGCCAGAGCAGGGACAGACAGTTGCACTGCACCTAAGAGGAAGTGTGGCAGGAGGAGAGCCACAAGCCAGAGACAAGAGGCGAAGAGAGCCTGTCTTGGCAGAGAAAGGACTTAATTTACCAGACTTTGGTGTCTGAGGCTGGAAGGATTCCACATTCTCCAGCAGATAACCAGTCCGCAAGGGACTGTATATTCCTTGGCCTAAGAAGCCTGGAGGCCCTGCCACAACCGAAGGGACCAGTAAAGCCGTACAAGGCTGGGAGCAGAAAGGAACCCACGTCGCAGGCCATACAGGCGAGAATACACGGAAAGCTCAGAAACATGGGCTGTTACCCTATAACGAGGAGATAGCCAGAAGGAGCGCAGAAAGCACGGTAGGCCTACACCCTCACCCTGACCAGGGCCAATTTCCCCGTTGCTCTCAGACATCCAGGTCCCCTCCTAGCTGGGACTGTTTATGGGTCAGTTTACCTGTTTCAGTAAAGACCCTGGACTGCAACCTATTGTCTGTGTGCTCCTTCGCGCCTCCAGCACTACCGGTACTGGGACTCTCACCACCATCACTCCCACCGTCCACTACACTGCCCTGGGGCCGCACTCTTTCCGTGGGGAGTCACACCATCCCAGCTGCACACCTCATCAGCCCCAGTGGTCTGCCTTGCAGCGGCGGTACCTAATGACCGCAAATCCACGGGTGGCGTAGTCGGACATTATCAATAGAGCATAGCAGACTACCATTGGTCTGACCACCCTGAGCCACGGAACCGGGTTGCCACTACTACTCCCATCGTTTCCCTACCGCCCGGATCCGAGTGCCCCACGGCCCAGGGGGCGAGTCAAATTACACCCATTGGTGATGTGCGGAGAGTTTTATATGTGGCACCCCAGGGGTCTGGTTTCCACAGTAATAGCAATATTACGTCTGTGAGCAGGTGGGAGGTTTCCTGGTCAGACATCCTATGCATGCCACACCTCCTGCCCAGTCCTGGGAGGGGAAGAACTTCCCCTATATAAAGCTGGGGCTGAGGCAGGGTTAGGAGAGAAAGAGCAGAGAACACAGACAGAGACACAGTCCGGTCTGTAGTGGAGCAGCTTTAGGGACAAGAAAGATCAGGAGCTCTGTGGGAGCTGTGTTAAAAGAGATCAGGGGCTGGAAGCTGTAGAGCTCGCCCTGATTGAAGAGTTCTTACCGGACCCGGAGTCCGAGGCTGTGGGGACTAATCCTTACCCAGCAGCAGAAACCGCCCAGCAGGGGATTTCAGGTCCTCTGGCCAAGAAACCCGAAGGCACGGTCACACGCAAGGGACCAGCACCGCGACGTGGAGCGGAAGCTACCAAAAGGCCCCGAGTCACCGGCCATACGGGTGAGCACCACACGGTACACTCAGGGACGTGGGCTACTTTTACCCGCCTCTAGCAAGGTAGCCAGAAGAGTACGATTAGTTGGGGAGGCCTACAACTCCGCCTGGCCAGGGGAGATCCCATCAGCTCACGGACTGACCAGGCCCCGATCGCTAGCCAGTACTCCGGGAGGGTCTACCTTGTCACCAGTAAAGACCCAAAACTACACCGCATCGTCTCTGAGTGGTTCCTGCTACCCCCATCATCCACGTCGGCTGCCCTGAGGCCATACCCCTCCCGTTGGGGGTTATACCATCCACGCTGCACAATCCTTCCACCGGCCTCAGCGGTCTGCCCTGCAGCGGCAGCTCCATAGCTGCATTCAACGGGTGGCGTAGTCGTCCAACATCTACTGCTAATACTCAGCCACACAGTTTGACTCCCTGGGCACGGACCGGGTCACCGCCACGAGACTACTACCCCCAACAGGCCCGGCTCCGGGTAGTCCCCGCGTGCGCAACGCTACACCAAGTAGGCCCAGGGGCGCGTCAACTTTGGCGTAGTCGGCAGGATTTCGTGCCCGCAACCACCGGGTGCTGCGTGCCTGAAAAAGACTGTTCAAACTTACCAGTGGTGAAGATTCCCGCCATCTGTGGAGGTTTCCCGCCATCCGGCGCCATCTTCTACCTTCTTCCCGCCATCCGCGAAGTTTTCCCGCCATCCGGCGCCATCTTCTGCCTTCTTCCCGCCTTCCGTGGAGTTTTCCCGCCGTTGGACGCCATCTTGAAGACGCCGCGCGGGAAGAAGAGGGGCGTGGACTCCGAAAGCGCGCGAGAACTGAAGCCCCGCCTCACGTCCGGACGTTGCGGAAGGTCCTGGAAGGAGCCCAGCAGACGCCGACGTCACAGGAGCGCGATGGAAGGTCCTCGACCCTGACGATCCACTGCGGAGCCGCGGCCTACGGAAGAGGATCATCGCAAGGTAGGCCACGGTCGACTAGGGGGGGAGAAAGATGTCGGATACGGAGGAGAGCTTCACTGCCTCAACCCCCGCCAGCGCCACCGCTGCTGCAGTCATGCCTTTCACCATGCCCTATATCCCGGGAGCAGCCTGGCTACTCCAGTACTCAGGGGAGTCACATACCCTGAATGACTTTAAAGAAAAGCTGGATAGCCTCTTCCAGGTGTACCCCCTCACAGAAGAGCAAAAAGTGAGCATCCTGGTGGCCCAACTAACCGGGGCAGCCCAAAGGGAGGTAAAGTCCTGGCCACCTGGGAGGAGGACTGTTGCAGGGATATTAACCCGGCTGAAGGACACCTTTGATACCCGCACCTCAGCCGAGATTAAGCTTAGATTCTACGGGTGCAAACAGCGAGCACATGAGAATATAAGGGACTATGCACTAAACCTACAAGAGGCCCTGAGAGCTATTAAGCAGACCAACCCTGACAGCGTGGGAAACGAGGACAGGCTGTTGACCGAACAATTTATAGAGGGACTATATTGCAATGCCCACCGAACCCAGTTGCGGGCAATGGCCTTACAGGATCCTCGTCTGGACTTTGCACAGTTCAAGGACAGAGCCATCCGGGTGCTCCGAGAACCGGCACCGGGTGGCGTTGTGACCCACAAGCGCCCTACTACCGCTTACCACCAGGAGGCGGCGCCCTTGTCTGCAGGGCCTGTGGGAGCTGATGCGCAGGCTTTGAACAATGACCCGGCTCCAGACCTGCACCATCAGGTCCAAGAGCTAGCTAAAAGCGTAGCTGCGCTAACCCGAACTGTGCAGTCTTTACAGGTTGCTGCTCCAGGGAAGATCCAGCTGGCATCTGGACCGGAGGACATCCCGTGGCGTCGACCAAGGAGGACCCCACCGGCCAGAGGAAGACCCAGCGACCGATACAACGAGGACGGACAACCCATCTGCCGCCGCTGCAATCAACCCGGACATATGGCAAGGTACTGTCCTTTAAACTGGCACAACCTGGGGTAGAGGGCCAACCCCCAGGAATAAGATCACCAGGCCCATCGAACTGGCGTGACAAATACGTGGGAGGACGTCCAGTCTTGCCTGTGGTACTGGATGGCATTCCTATGAGTGCCCTACTTGACACCGGGTCACAGGTCACCACCATCCCGTACGTGCTCTTCAAGCAGTACTGGAATGACTCGGATATAACCCGCTATCCAGACGACGACTTGAGTATCATCGCCAGTAATGGTCAGCCCGTGCCACAGATCGGATTTAAAGAAATGACCATTAAAATCGGTAGAGTCGAACTGGCAGCACAGGGACTGATCATTGTAGACATTGACAAGCGCGAGAGTCACCCAAAGATAACTCTAGGAACTAATGTGATTGAAAATTGTCTTGCAGAGGTGATTTTCATTTTACAGCAGGTTGCCAAGAACGCCAGCTCCGGCCAGCAGCGAGTGCTCCAGAAAGAGATCCGGGCACTGATGCGACGGCAACAGGTGGAACTCTCCGGTGGTGAGATTGGTAGCGTAAGAATGTGTGACCCTTTCCCTATTGCCATGCCCCCGAAAAGTGAAATGATGATTTGGTGCCGGTCAGCTATTGGTCTGAGAGGTAGAGATTACCAGGCCATGGTAGAACCAGTCTACTCAGACAGTAGGCCCACCATTTTGACAGCACGGGGGGTAGTTGATGTACGCCATGGGAGGGTGCCCGTTCGTATAATAAATATCGGGAAAAGGGAAGTATACCTGCCCCGGTATGCTACGCTAGCCAAATTATACACCATCAATCAGAATTCTGTACAGGCCGTGGAACCCTTGCCTCCATCTCAACCAGAGGAAGGTAACGGCTCTAAGAAACCAATGGAGGACTGGTGTCAGCAACTACATCTGGGTACTGACTCCACTCCCTCACACCAGAAACAGGGAGTCTATCGGGTGGTTCAAGAGTACGAGAGAGTGTTTAGTAAACACCCGTTAGACTTCGGGCGAGTAAAGGGGGTAGAACACCATATCCCCACGGGAGACCATCCTCCCATAAAGGAGAGATACCGACCCGTACCCCCTGCACACTACCAACACGCCAAGGGGATGCTTAGAGACATGAAGGAGGCTGGGGTAATCAGGGATAGCTGTAGCCCCTGGGCAGCTCCACTAGTCTTGGTTAAAAAGAAAGACAACACCATGAGAATGTGTGTAGATTACCGGAAAATCAACCGTATCACACACAAAGATGCGTACCCCTTACCAAGGATAGAGGAGTCTTTGGCTGCTTTAAAATCTGCTAACTTCTTCTCCACTTTGGATCTCACTAGCGGGTACTGGCAGGTTCCTGTAGCAGAGGCGGACCGGGAGAAGACCGCATTCACCACCCCGATGGGACTTAGCGAGTTTACCTGCATGCCGTTCGGACTCTGCAACGCACCAGGAACCTTCCAGCGATTGATGGAATGCTGTCTGGGACACCGAAACTTTGAGATGGTCCTGTTATACCTGGACGATGTCATCGTCTATTCCAAGACCTACGAGGACCACCTGAAACACCTGGCGGAAGTGTTCGAAGCTGTGGCAAGTTACGGCCTAAAGGTGAAACCCTCCAAGTGTCACCTCCTGAAGCCAAAGGTGCAGTACCTGGGACACGTGGTGAGTGCTGACGGAGTGGCTCCCGACCCTGATAAGATCACCGCAATTAAGGAATGGCCAAGCCCCTCAAGCGTAAAGGAAGTGAGGCAGTTCCTCGGGTTGGTAGGCTACTACCGAAGGTTCATTCCCGGTTTCACCAAAAAGGCAGCTCCTATGCAGGACCTCCTGATAGGCCAGTCCAGGAAGGCCAAGAACCAGAAGCCACCCTTCAGATGGGAGAAGCTGGAAGAAGAGTCCTTCCGCCAGCTGAAGATGGCCCTCACGGGGGATGAAATCCTGGCGTACCCTGATTATAGCCAGCCCTTTATCCTCTACACCGACGCCAGTAACATCGGGCTAGGAGCCGTACTGTCCCAGATCCAGCAGGGGAAGGAACGGGTAATTGCTTACGCCAGCCGAAAACTGCGACCCACCGAAAGAAACCCTGAGAATTACAGCTCATTTAAGCTAGAGTTCCTGGCAGTGGTGTGGGCAGTCACCGAACGCTTTAAGCACTACCTCGCTGCTTCCCGGTTCACCGTGTACACGGATAACAACCCGTTGACACACCTGGACACTGCAAGACTCGGTGCCCTAGAGCAGAGATGGATGGCCCGCTTGTCCAACTATGAGTTTACAATCAAATACCGGGCAGGACGCTCCAATACCAACGCGGACGCCCTGTCCAGGATGCCGAACCTACCGGACGTAGGGGAAGATTCAGAGGAACTGGAAGAAGTTGAACTCCCCGCGTTCCACCGTCATGGGACTATCCAGTATTCCCACCGTGTAAGGAGTAAGCAATCCGCTACGTTCAACCCATTACCTCATTACAACTGGGCGGAGACGCAAGACAGTGACCCTGCCGTCCGACTGGTAAAGGAGATGCTGACTCGGCCAGATGCACGCCTTGACCCAGACGCTCCGGAGGAAGCCAAGCAACTGTGGGCTGAGAAGAGTCGACTGTTCCTTTACAAGGGGAAGTTGTGCCGCAGAATGGTTAACTCCCGGACGCATGAACTAATCTGGCAAGTAGTGGTGCCAAGAAGAGACGCAGCTATGGTGATGGAGGCATACCACGACGGAGCTGGGCACTTCGGATGGAAGAAGCTGGAGTTCCTGCTGCGCGGGCGGTTCCATTGGGTAGGCATGAGAGGAACCATTGAGAGGTGGTGCAGAGACTGTGGCCCATGCAACCTAAGAAGGAGGGACCGTGCCAGCCAGAAGACTCCCCTGCAGTCCATCATCACCAGACAGCCGTTGGAACTGGTAGCCTTGGATCATGTAAAACTGACCCCAAGCAGAAGTGGCTACGTCTACGCGTTAACCATCGTGGATCACTACTCCCGGTTCTTGGTTGTCGTCCCCGTCAAGGACTTAACGGCTCAAACAGCAGCTAGAGCCTTCCAGCAGCACTTCTGCCGTCCGCACGGATACCCGGAGCAGGTGCTGACGGACCAGGGGCCTGCCTTTGAAGCGGAAGTCTTCCAGGAGTTCTGCACCCTGTATGGCTGCCGGAAGATAAGAACAACACCCTATCACCCGCAAACTAATGGACTTTGTGAGAAAATGAACCAGGTGGTGATAGATCTTCTGAAAACATTGCCCCTGGAAGAACGTAGTCTGTGGCCTGAAAAGCTGCCCGACCTGGTGGACCTATACAACCACATCCCTGTAGGTTCCACCAACTGTACCCCGGCTTACCTAATGAGGGCAAGACCTGGTAAGCTTCCTGTTGATCTGGAGATGGGAGTCCTGACACCCGAGGACACTTCACCAGAAGCGGACTGGGACACAGAGAGGCAGCAGCAGTACCGGAAAGTACAGGAGAGCGTGGAGCGAAGTCTCTGTCAAGCTAGGGAAAGACAAGAGAAAACTTACAACCAGTATGCTCCCGCTGTTCCCCTGGTGCCCGGAGAGCAGGTCTTGAAGAGGAAAAGACGGCTCCACAAGTTGGACGACCAGTGGGAGAAGGACCCGTACACCGTACTGCCCTCAAGCCACGACAACCCAAAGATCTGTACAATCAGTAAAGACGGAGGGGAAACCACAGCCATTGTATCCCGGGATCACCTGAAGAAGTGTCCCGAACAGCTACGGAACCCTGAAGAGGAACAAGAAGACCCTCGACCCGTAGAGGAAAGGGAAGATATGGTTAGTACTGTGCTCGGAGACTTCCCTCGGTCTTGGACTCAAGTTAATGGTGCTGTTGTGGTACCCGTCCTCACGTTCCTCCAACCAGCATCCCAAGTGCCTACGGAGACACAGGTAGAGCTGGAAGAACAGCCGGTAAAGGAGGCAGAAGACCCCACACAAGCAGACCAGAAGAATCAACCCTCTGCTTATAGTGAGCCTGCCATACCTCTAGTGAGCCAAAGAGTCCGTAGACGGCTGCCCAGTTTACCCTTGACAGCTCCTATACCCTGTAGCTCAGGACCAGTCAGCCAGCTCCGTAGGTCCACTAGGGTCACTAGATTCCAGTTGCCCATACGGTGGAGGATCTAAATGTTCAAGCTATTTTATTAATGTTTACCTGTTTATTGTTGCTTGTGTATAATTATGTGTTTCTAGTTATTTGTAGGAGTCTTTGGTGGATTTACCGGGAATCCTTTGTGCATATAGTTGGAGCGTAACCCAGGACGGACTAAAAGACTGATAAGGACTCGGGGCAGGACAGACCCCTACCTGGTTACGTCTCCCTGTTTTGGTGAAATGGACACCTTTGTTTTCCTTAAAAGTTACACCCGGTTGCGGACACGCCGTGACCACCTTATGTGTTGTCTCTACCAGAACGTTATTGTTTTTACTTGTTATGTTTTACAAAAATATGTTTAGTCCCGGAGTACTAAATTTCACTAGGGGGGAATGTGGCACCCCAGGGGTCTGGTTTCCACAGTAATAGCAATATTACGTCTGTGAGCAGGTGGGAGGTTTCCTGGTCAGACATCCTATGCATGCCACACCTCCTGCCCAGTCCTGGGAGGGGAAGAACTTCCCCTATATAAAGCTGGGGCTGAGGCAGGGTTAGGAGAGAAAGAGCAGAGAACACAGACAGAGACACAGTCCGGTCTGTAGTGGAGCAGCTTTAGGGACAAGAAAGATCAGGAGCTCTGTGGGAGCTGTGTTAAAAGAGATCAGGGGCTGGAAGCTGTAGAGCTCGCCCTGATTGAAGAGTTCTTACCGGACCCGGAGTCCGAGGCTGTGGGGACTAATCCTTACCCAGCAGCAGAAACCGCCCGGCAGGGGATTTCAGGTCCTCTGGCCAAGAAACCCAAAGGCACGGTCACACGCAAGGGACCAGCACCGCGACGTGGAGCGGAAGCTACCAAAAGGCCCCGAGTCACCGGCCATACGGGTGAGCACCACACGGTACACTCAGGGACGTGGGCTACTTTTACCCGCCTCTAGCAAGGTAGCCAGAAGAGTACGATTAGTTGGGGAGGCCTACAACTCCGCCTGGCCAGGGGAGATCCCATCAGCTCACGGACTGACCAGGCCCCGATCGCTAGCCAGTACTCCGGGAGGGTCTACCTTGTCACCAGTAAAGACCCAAAACTACACCGCATCGTCTCTGAGTGGTTCCTGCTACCCCCATCATCCACGTCGCCTGCCCTGAGGCCATACCCCTCCCGTTGGGGGTTATACCATCCACGCTGCACAATCCTTCCACCGGCCTCAGCGGTCTGCCCTGCAGCGGCAGCTCCATAGCTGCATTCAACGGGTGGCGTAGTCGTCCAACATCTACTGCTAATACTCAGCCACACAGTTTGACTCCCTGGGCACGGACCGGGTCACCGCCACGAGACTACTACCCCCAACAGGCCCGGCTCCGGGTAGTCCCCGCGTGCGCAATGCTACACCAAGTAGGCCCAGGGGCGCGTCATATACATGGCACAGGTGCTACAGGAAGATACATATTGTTTAACGTCTTTTTGGTAATTGGGCCACCAAAAGAAATGAGACAGAAATTCCTGCATTTTTTTAATTCCTTTGTGTCCTGCTAACTTGAAATCATGGATTAGTTTCAATACTTTAAGTTTCACAGTTTCTGGAACATAGATGCAATGATTATGAGTCCATACTTTATTTTGAAAGGTACGAGATATATCATGTGGAGGATGCAGAAGAATTGGGTCTGTCTCGTATGCTTCCCATATATCTTCCAGCAAGTCTTTGTTATGGATCTCCCCCTGGAAGTTGGACTCAGGCAGAATACTGTAGAAGGATCTTTGGAGAAGATCGTAGATAAAGCATCAGCCTTATTACCGTTACGGGAGCCAGGTCTGTAAGAGATAACAAAGTTGAATTGGTTAAGAAAGAGACTCCATTGAGCCTGACGGGGGGGGGGGGAACATACATTTGGCAGACCTGATAAATTGAAGGTTACGATAATCAGTTAGAACAACAATTCATTGAGCTGCTCCTTCTAGATAATGTCTCCATTCCTTGAAAGCAGCAATGATAGCTAAGAGCTCTTTGGTCCCCACATCATAATTCTTCTCTGACACGGTCAAATTTCTGGAGAAATAAGCACAAGTATGTAGGAAATCTTTTGTTCCTCTTCTTTGTGATAGAATGGCCCCTACTGCGCTGTCTGAAGTATCCACTTCTACAATAAAGGCATGTTCAGGATAGGGATGAATTAGTATAGGAGCTATGGTGAACTTCGTCTCCAGGTAAGAAAAAGCATCTTGTGCTTGAGGAAACTATATGCCTTTCTTTGTTAATTTGGTGATTGGTGCAATTATACCTGAAGAATTATTAACAAAATGTCTGTAAAAATTGGCAAAGCCCACAAATCGTTGGACTTCTTTCATGGTATTTTTGCGTTGACCACTCAGTGACAGCTTGAATCTTGCTAGAGTCCATTTGCAATCCTTGTGTAGAGATTATTTGGCCCAAGAACTGGATCTCTGATGGAACTCACATTTTTCCAGCTTAACATAAAGATGATGGGTTCTTAGATGCTCTAGCACAGTTTTCACATGATTCTGATGCTCGTCTGCAGAATTAGAAAAGATTAGTATATCATCTAGATAACTGACTACAAATTGATCAAGCAAGTCTCTGAAAATGTCATTAACGAAATGCTAAAAGGTTGCAGGAGCATTGCACAGTCCAAACGACATTACTAAGTACTCATAGTGTCCATAACGTGATCTGAATACTGTTTTCCATTCATCACCTGGTCTAACATGAACCAAGTTGTATGCCTCTCGAAGATCCAGTTTTGTGAACAACTTTGCATGACTAACTCTGTCCAGCATTTCAGGGATCAAAGGCAGAGGGTAACGATTCTTTATAGTAATTTTATTCAATTCTCTGTAATCTCTGTCTTAAGGAACAGTCTTCCTTTTAACAAAAAATATAGGCCCACCTGCTGGTGATGAAGATGGACGAATAAAACCTTTAGCTAAATTTTCATCAATGTATTCCTTGAGTATTTTTAATTCCTGCTCTAGTGTGTTCTAGAGGGAGGTGTCGGCAATATTCATTACTACCTGTAAAGGCTTTAGCAAAACTTTGTCCTCTCTGGAGCTTGAGGATGCATTTGTCTTTAGTCGTCTAAAGCTAAGCTATTTCCCCCTGTTTGTCCTTCCTTGTTGTAGTATTTAGCGGAGATCGACTAGTGCTCATCTCCTCCCTTCCCTAGCCTCAGCCAAACGCCAGGGAAAGACAGGGTGAGGTATGCATGCGGTGATTGGTGAAGAGCCAATACTGGGATGTTAGGGGAGACAGGGTGACACTAGATCAACCTAGGAGGTCTCCACTTTCCCCCCTTTCCCTTGAGTCTGGGCTCCCTTTCCCTCTTTCCTTTGTGTTGCACTAAGTCTTTCCTACACCTTGCGTGACATTATCGCCGGCCGAGCACAATTTGAAAAGGGAAAAAAAAAAGAGACTGACACTTTGTTTTTTTTTTCTTCTCTGTGTGTTGGGCGTGGACCTTTTTTTTTTTTTCTTTCTCCCTTGGTATGGGTTCAGTTGCAGAGCTCGCAGAGCAGTTCCGCCGTCTGTCTCTGGAGGTGCATGACCTCCGCTGTGAAGTTCAGCAGCAGCATCAGCGGTTACAGGTCGCCAATGTGGGGGTCTCTGCAGGTAGGCTTGTCCAGCCTGAACCCAAAGTTGCCCTCCCGGACAGGTTTTCAGGAGGTAGGGACAAGTTTTTTGTATTTAAGGAGGCATGCAAATTGTATTTTAAACTTCGTCCTTACTCCTCCGGAAATGAGGAGCAACGGGTTGGTATTGTGATCTCTCTCTTGTAGGGAGAACGTCAGTCTTGGGCGTTGTCCTTACCGCAGGACTCGGTTTGTCTCCAGTCTGTGGAGGGGTTTTTCGGGGCTCTGGCCCTCATCTATGATGACCCTGACTGAGTCGCCTTGGCTGAGTCTAGGCTACGTTGCCTTCAGCAGGGAAATCAGTCAGTGGAGACGTACAGTTCGGAATTCCATAGATGGGCAACGGATTCCAAATGGAATGACCCAGCCCTTAGAAGTCAATTTTGTGAGGGGCTTACTGAAAGGTTGAAAGATGCCATGGCAGTTTATGAAACCCCTCACTTCTTGGAAGCTGCCATGTCATTGGCCATACGTCTTGATAGACGCCTATGGGATAGATGGGTGAGACCACCTTCTACGGGGCCTTCTTGCCGGGGGTGTGTACCTCTGCCGGGGGAGTGGTCTGGAGGAGAACCAGTACTGGGGGAGGTGGAGGAACCAATGCAATTAGCGGGTGTCTCTGCATCATACATCTCCCCGGAGATTCACAGGAAAAAAAGTGTATGTTTTTTTTGTGGGAAAAAGGGACATTTTGTTGGAACCTGTCCTTCAATTCCTAAACAAACAATGATGGTTGCGAGAGTGTGTCAATATTTCTGTGCTTCTCCGTGTTCAAAAAGGATGCATCATCCAGTGCTTATTTTGTACATTTATTCATGTCAAAGCTAAAATCAGACTCGTTTCGTGGACGTCCCGTGGACTTCATCAAGTGTATAGTTTATGATATACATACATATAGCTTATGATATGATAAGCTATGCACTTGATGAAGTGGATGGGACGTCCACAAAACGCGTCTGATTTTAGCTTGACATGAATAAATTGACATAATAAGCACTGGATGATGCATCCTTTTTGAACACGGAGGAGGCGGAAATATTGACACACTCTCGCATCCATCATTGATTGCATTTCGGACCCCTGAGGTTTGGTGTCTCCTGCAGCACTTCCATTACCTATCATATGAGTTGTGCATTTCACAACTCTACAAGGTGAGCATTACTGTATCCCTTACGCTATTGTTTGTTTTGGTAACAGCACTATTGCACCCCCTCTCAATCCCATTGCAGAATTCCTAAACAAAAGGTGACTCAATTAACTTTTGGTAGTCTG
Source organism: Phyllobates terribilis (assembly GCF_046119375.1). NCBI lineage: Eukaryota > Metazoa > Chordata > Amphibia > Anura > Dendrobatidae > Phyllobates > Phyllobates terribilis. The sequence goes on along the minus strand of NW_027362764.1, from coordinate 420,395,305 downwards.
AAGTTGGATAAACAAGGGGTTAATTTGTTACCAATCTGCAGTTCCCGCTTTGTCCTTTCAGCAGAGGTGGTGCTAGAGAGCAAAACTGAGAAAACTTCTTTGTTTTTTGACAGTGGAGCCGGAGTCACCATGGTTGATGCAGAGTTTATGAAAACTCATGGTCTAGCTTGCTCTGCTTTAGCTAAACCTATTTCCTTCTTTGCCATCGACTCGGTGCCACGTGCACAGAAAGCATTTACGCAGATTGTACATAATGTAAAACTGAGGATGGGGTCAGTTCATTGTGAAATAATCCCTTGCTATGTCCTGGACAATCTTCCCACACCTATTGTTTTGGGTATTCCTTGGCCTGTTAAAAATAATTCATTGGTGGATTGGCAAATTGGGGAGATTATTGAATGGGGAGATTACTGCCATGAGAACTGTTTAAATATTTCCCTTGCTACTGTCTCTATGGAAATATTACCTGCTTTTCTGTCTGGTTTTGAGGACGTTTTTTCTGAGAGGGGGTGTCAGGATTTGCCTCCTCATCGTGCTTATGATTGTCCTATTAACCTGGCTCCCGGAGCTAAACTACCAAAGTCCAGACTGTATAACCTTTCTGGCCCTGAGAGACAAGCCATGAAGGATTTCATTGCGGAAAGTCTGGACAAGGGACATATCAGACACTCATCTTCGCCCGAGGCGATAGGGTTCTTCTTTGTGAAGAAAAAAGATGGCAGTCTATGTCCCTGTTTAGATTTCTGGAAGTTAAATCAAATTACCATCCGTGATCCATACCCTCTTCCTCTGATTCCTGATTTGTTCAGCCGAGTTGTAGGAGCTAAGGTATTCTCCAAGTTGGATTTAAGGGCAACCTACAATCTGGTTAGATTCAGAGAGGGGGATGAATGGAAAACAGCGTTAAATACCCCGGAAGGACATTTCGAGAGTCTGGTTATGCCTTTTGGTTTGACCAATGCACCTGTGGTATTCCAGCATTTCATAAATGATATTTTCCATCATTTGGTGAGGAGGTTTGTGGTGGTGTATCTGGACGATATTTTGGTTTACTCACCTGATTTTAAGGCACATTGAGGGCATGTTAAGCAGGTGCTCCAGATATTAAGGGTTAACAAACTTTATGCCAAACTGGAAAAATGTGTTTTCGCTGTTCAGGAGGTGCAGTTTTTGGGGTACTTGTTGTCATCTTCAGGTTTTCGGATGGATCCGGACGAGATGATCCGTGCCGTCCTTGATTGGGAATGTCCCGAGAAACTGAAGGCTCTACAACGTTTTCTGGGGTTTACTAATTTTTACCGGAAATTCATCCAAAATTACTCTGTTATTGTGAAACCCCTTACTGACATGACTAAGAAGGGGTCTGATTTTTCCAAATGGTCGGTGCTTCCCTCCAGGCTTTTTCTTCCTTAAAGAATAATTTTGCCACTCCACCTATACTCAGTCAACTCGATGTTTCCCAACCCTTTATTGTGGAGGTTGATGCGTTGGATGTCGGGGTTGGTGATGTGTTGTCTCAGGGTCTGTCCCCTGGTAAATGGTGTCCTTGCACCTTCTTTTATAAAAAATTGTCTTCGGCTGAGAGAAATTATGACGTGGGTAATAGGCAACTTTTGTCGATCAAATTGGCATTCGAAAAATGGCGACATTGGTTGGAGGGGGCTGTCCATCCTATTACTGTTATTACTGACCATAATAACCTGTCATATCTCCAGTCAGCTAAACGTCTCAACCCTAGGCAAGCCAGATGGTCCCTGTTTTTTACTAGGTTCAATTTTGTTGTCACTTTTCGTCCAGGTGTCAAAAATGTCAAGGCTGATGCTTTGTCCCGGAGCTTCTATGGTGGTGGTGACCATGAGAAACCTGCCCCGATATTACAGAAATTATGTAGTCATTTTGGCACTGTTTCCTGAACAGGAGGGCGAGGTGTTGGAGGCTCAGGGGGACGCCCCTGCCTCCTGGCCTTCAGGAAGGTTATTCGTACCATCTGATCTGCGCCGCAAAGTAATTAAGGACCATCATAACTCTGTGCTTACTGGGCATCCAGGTGGTAAGGCAACCGCGGACCTCCTCTCTCGCCGTTTTTGGTGGCCGGGGTTGAATCGCGATGTGACTGAACATGTAGCTGCTTGTAGTATTAGCGCGTGTTCTAAGGTTTCGCATACCCGTCCATCTGGTACTCTTCTTCCACTACCTATCTCTAGTAGGCCATGGACACACTCCTCCATGGATTTTACTACTGACTTATTGGTTTCTGCAGGCAAAACGATGATTTTGTTGGTAGTAGATATGTTTAGTAAAATGGTTCATTTCATTGCATTGCCTGCACTTCCAAATGCCAAGACACTTGCTCAGGTGTTCATAAATGATATCGTGAAGCTTCACGGGCTTCCCTCCGATGTGGTGTCAGATCAGGGGACCCAGTTTGTGTCCAAGTTTTGGAAGGCATTCTGTTCACGACTGGAGGTGCAGCTTTCCTTTTCCTCTGCCTTCCACCCTCTACCTGACAGACCGATCATGTCAATCAGAATTTGGAGACCTACCTCAGGTGTTTCTTCTCCGAAAATCAGGAGGATTGGGCATCCTATCTACCGCTGGCAGAATTTGGCATTAATAATCATTGTTAAGAATCCACTGGCAGGTCACTGTTCTTCGGTGCATATGGTTATCACCCACAGTTTTGTACCTTTAGTGCGGGAGAAGCTTCAGGGGTTCCTGAGGAGGACCGGTTTGATTTGTCGCTCTCCTCGGTATGGCAGGGTGTTTTTAGTACCTGAATGTGAATGACTTTGTGTGGTTGTCTACCAGGAATATAAGATTGAAAGTTCCTTCTTGGAAGCTGGGACGTAGGTTTATTGGTCTCTATAAAATAACCGCCGTTATTAACCCAGCAGCGTTTCGTCTTGAACGTCCTCAGGCCCTTAAGGTCCACAACATGTTCCATAGGTCCTTACTCAAAAAGTATGTGGAACCTCTTGATCCCTCGCTCTCTACCACCGCCCCCAGTAATGGTTGATGGTAATCTGGAGTTCCAGATTTTGAGGATTGTAGATTCTCATCTCCAACGTCGTCCTCTACAATACTTGGTGCACTGGAAAGGCTATGGTCCAGAGAAGAGGATGTGGGTTTCAGCGTCGAAGGTGAACGCTCCCAGATTGGTTTGCTCATTCCACACCTCTTATCCTGAGAAATCCAGACCTGAATGTCTGGAGCCACTCGTAGGGAAGGTGGGAGTAATATCACAGGTGTGTCAGAAGTGACAGACTGTCACCCTGCAGTGAGTTGCAGGAGATCTCTACGTTTAGCATTAAAGACATCTTCTTAGAGGCTTTCTCTAGGACCCAGCGGCTACCTCCCTCTAGCTAATTAACTCCCTGGCCTGATTGTATAAATACCTGGTGTGTTCTAGAGGGAGGTTCTGGCGATATTCATTAGTACCTGTGAAGGCTTTAGCAAGAGCTGGAGCTTGAGGATGCTTGCGAATTTGTCTAGAGTCATCTAAAGCTAAGCTATTTCCTCCAGTTTTTCCTTCCTTGTTGTCTATAGTGTTTAGTGGACATCGACTAGTTTTCATCTCCTCCCTTCCCGAGCCTGAGCCAAATGCCAGGGAAAGACAGGGTGAAGTATGCGTGCGGAGATTGGTGAAGAGCCAATAGAGGGACAATAGGGGAGACAGGGTGACGCTAGATCAAGCTAGGAGGTCTCCACTTCTCCCCCCTTTCCCTAGAGTCTGGGCTCCCTTTCCCTCTTCCGTTTGTGTTGCACTAAGTCTTTCCCACACCTTGCGTGACAATACTGAGGTGAAGAAAAATATATATTTTTGTTCCTATAAACATAGTAAAAATAATAATAAGCAATTACAAAAATTGTCATTTTTTCTTTGAATCTCCCTGGTATTTGAGCCCACAACCTTAACATTACAGGCAGGAGCTTAAGCTACTGAACCACAATCTTACGTGATGTCATGGGGAAAATTTTGTGTTCTTTATCTGTATTGCTGCCGGTTCTGACTTCACAGGCAGATTACATAGAGATACATTGTACACAGCAAAGTATTTCTATGTAATTGTATTCTAGAGGGAGAATAATGTTTTTTCATCTTATAAAATTACTAAAAAATAATAATGAAAAACACTTGATAATGAAAAAATAATGTCATGTTTATTATTTAAAAAAAAGAACATTAAAAATCACAAATCAGCAAATAACATCAACATATTTGCTGTCCCTGTAATCGTAACGACCCCCACAACACAGCCATCAAAATTATTTACGGAGATCGGTAAATGACGTAAAAAATGACGTGATTGATATTTTTCTCTATTAAACCCATAAAAAATGTAATAAAACTGAAAAGCTGAGGTTGTGTTCACACATAGCGTAAATGTTGTGTTCTTTCAGCTGATTTTTTTCTGCACCAATTCTGAAGGTGTCCGCACCACAAGACGCAATAACAATCTTCTCTGGTTATTGCATCTTTGCTTTGTTTCTTTTATGTGTCTTCCCTCTTATTTGATGTGTTTTTGGTGCAAATATGAAGCAGAGTTTACAACGCTTTTTTAATAGTACAGAAAAGCTTTGATTCTGTGCTTAAAAATGCAATAGTGTTTTTTTTTCATGTGTTTTTTCAGAAGAAGCCTATAGAGAAAAAATGTACCAAAACCAGAGTTCAGCAGCATTTTTAGACGCACCGAGGGCGGCGATTTATGAAATTTCATCCGCTTTGCTTGGAAATTTAGACCTTATTCACATGTAGCGTAAATGCTGCTTATGTTTTGCACAAAACTTCTGCTGTGTTTAACTGTCCAAGCAAAGTGGATGTGATTCCCTGAAAACTGCACCGGCTGTGCGCCCAAGAATTTACATAGTTACATAGTTTATAAGGCCGAAAAAAGACAAGCGTCCATCCAGTTCAGCCTATTTCTTGTGCACTGCAGCTATTCCGCAGCGTTGATCCAGGGGAAGGCAACAAAAAACCATGCGGTATAGGCCAATTTACATCATTGAGGAAAAATTCACTTCCCGACACCAATCTGGCAGTCAGATTAAATCCCTGGATTAATTAACTATCCCTAAGCATAAGATGTAATTTTATTGTTCTCAAGAAAGGCGTCCAGGCCTCTCTTGAACTCATTAAGTGAGTTGGACATCACCACTTCCTCTCCCAGAGAGTTCCAGAGTCTCACGGCTCTGACCGTAAAGAATCCCCTTCTATGCTGGTGCAGGAACCTCCTTTCCTCCAGACGCATAGTGTGCCCCCTCGTGTTTGTCACCATCCTTGGTATAAACAGGTCATGGGAGAGATCTCTGTACTGCCCCCTGATGTATTTATACATGTTTATGAGGTCTCCCCTAAGCCTTCTCTTTGCCAACGTAAATAGGCCTAATTTTGACAACCACTCTAGGTATTCTAGTCCCTCCATTCCCTTTATTACCTTAGTCGCCCTCCTTTGTACCCTCTCTAGCTCCAATATGTCTTTCCTGAGCATCGGAGCCCAGAACTGTGCACAATATTCTAAGTGCGGCCTTACCAGCGCTTTATACAGAGGAAGAACAATGTTCTCATCATATGCCCCTATTCCTCTTCTGATGCATGCCATGACTCTATTTGCCTTCGCAGCTGCTGCCTGACACTGCGCACTCCAATTTAATTTGCTATTAACCAAGACGCCCAGGTCCTTCTCCATGTCAGATTTCCCCAAAGGTTTCCCATTTAATATGTATGGGTGACTGCTGTTTTTCTTTCCCATGTGCATGACCTTACATTTATCGGCATTGAACCCCATTTGCCATTTTTTGGCCCAACTCCCCAATTTATCTAAATCCTCCTGTAGCTGTGCCCTATCCTCATCGGTATTAACTACTTTACAAAGTTTAGTATCATCTGCAAATATTGCTATTTTACTATGCAACCCTTCCACTAGATCATTAATAAATATATTAAATAATATAGGGCCCAAGACAGACCCTTGAGGCACCCCGCTAGTAACCCTGACACACCCTGAGCTTACTCCATTGATAACCACCCTCTGCTTTCTATCACTCAGCCAGCTATTTACCCACTTGCACACATTATCCCCCAGACCAAGCATTCTCATTTTATAAACCAACCTTTTGTGTGGCACGGTATCAAACGCTTTGGAGAAGTCAAGGTATACAACATCCACTGACTCTCCCCGGTCCAGCTGTGAGCTCACCTCCTCGTAGAAGGCGATCAGGTTTGTTTGGCAGGAGCGATCCCTCATGAATCCATGTTGATATGGAGTTAGACAGTTATTATCATTAAGATATTCTACAATAGCATCTCTAAGAAATCCTTCAAACAATTTACCCACAACAGATGTTAAGCTTACTGGTCTATAGTTCCCAGGGTCACTTTTAGACCCCTTTTTGAATATTGGTACCACATTTGCTTGGCGCCAGTCTAGTGGGACAGTCCCTGTCCATAAAGAGTGCTTGAATATAAGATACAGCGGTCTGTCTATCACATTACTTAATTCTTTTAGTACCCGGGGGTGTATGCCATCTGGGCCTGGTGACTTGTCTATTTTGATATTATTTAGGCGTTTCTGAACTTCCTCCTGGGTTAGGTGGGTGATATTTAGCGGAGGGTTTACTTTATCACTCTGCATTTCCTCCGATAAATTGTTTTCTTTTGTGAAAACAGTGGAGAAGAAGCTATTGAGTAGGTTTGCTTTACCCTCATCGCCCTCTATGATTTTACCCAGGTTATTTTTCAATGGGCCAACTACATCAGCTTTAATCCTTTTACTGTTTATATAGTTAAAGAACAGTTTGGGATTCGTTTTACTTTCCTTGGCAATTAGTCTCTCTGTCTCCTCTTTTGCTATTCTTATTTGTTTCTTACAGATTTTGTTTTTTTCCCTATAAGATATTAGCGCTTCCTCGCTGCCTTCTTGTTTAAGTTTACCGAAAGCCCTTTTTTTGTTTTTCATTGCCCTCTTGACTTCCTTATTTAGCCACATTGGCTTCCTCCTATTCCTAGCCCTTTTATTCCCATAAGGTATGTACCTTCTACAGTGACTATGTAGGACTGTTTTGAAAATTTCCCATTTTCTATCCGTGCTCCTATTACTAAAGATACTATCCCAGTCTATAAGGTGAAGGGCATCTCTTAGCTGATCAAACTTTGCCCTCCTGAAGTTCAGTGTTTTTGTGACTCCCTTGCTGGGCACCCTACTGAAGCACATGTGGAATTGTATAATGTTGTGGTCACTATTTCCCAGGTGCCCCCCGACCTGCACCTCAGTTATTCTGTCTGGCCTGTTAGTTAATATTAAGTCTAAAAGGGCCGTCCCTCTAGTTGGTTCCTGCACAAGTTGTGACAAATAATTGTCTTTGATAATTGACAGAAACCTGTTTCCTTTCTGAGATCTACAGCTTTCGGTTTCCCAGTCTATATCGGGGTAGTTGAAGTCCCCCATAATAATCACCTCGTTATTTTTTGCTACTTCGTCTATTTGTCTCATTAATAGACTTTCCGTGGCTTCTGCTATATTTGGTGGTTTATAACAGACTCCTATGATAATTTTACTATTGTTTTTTGCCCCATGTATCTCCACCCATAAGGACTCGACCTCCTCATTTCCCTCCCATACATCCTCCCGTATTGTAGGCTTTAGACACGTCTTTACATATAGACAGACTCCACCCCCTTTCCGACTTCTTCGATCCCTTCTAAACAGACTGTAACCCTGTAAGTTAACTGCCCAGTCATAGCTTTCATCTAACCATGTCTCGGTTATTCCCACTATGTCATAGTTACCTGTAGATATTTCTGCTTCCAGTTCATCCATCTTGTTTGTCAGGCTCCTGGCATTTGCTAGCATGCAGTTTACACGATTTTGTTTTGTTCCAATCTTCTCCCTGTGGATTGTATTAGAAATTTTCTTACCTCCCTTCCAAGTATCTTGTCTTGGACCTTCTTTGTCGCACTTCATATCTTTCATTAGTATGTTCTCTGGTTGCATGTTCGTGTCCGGCATTTTTCTTCCCATCCCCTCTTCTTCTAGTTTAACGCCCTCCTGATGAGTGTTGCTAATCTCCTGGCGAATGTGTGTTTCCTGGGTTTGTTGAGGTGTAGTCCGTCTCTGGCAAGGAGTCCGTCATAGAGGTAATTCACACCGTGGTCCAGGAATCCAAATCCTTGTTGTCTGCACCATCGTCTCAGCCAGTTGTTCACATCAAGGATCCTGTTCCATCTCCTGACGCCATGCCAGTCTACTGGAAGGATAGAAGAAAAAACTACCTGCGCATCCAGTTCTTTTACTTTCTTCCCCAATGCTTCAAAGTCCTTGCAGATTGTCGGTAGGTCCTTCTTTGCCGTGTCATTGGTGCCAACATGTATCAGAAGAAATGGGTGGACATCCTTGGAACTGATGAGCTTCGGTATCCTATCGGTAACATCCTTGATCTTCGCCCCTGGGAGGCAGCATACTTCTCTTGCGGTTATGTCCGGTCTGCAGATAGCTGCTTCTGTTCCTCTCAGTAGTGAGTCTCCCACCACCACCACTCTTCTTCCCTTCTTGGCTGTCCTTTTTCTTGTCGCTTCTGGGTGTTTCTGGGTGCTCTTTTCTTTTTTGCTTGCTGGTAGTTCCTCATCCTTAGGTGTGCCATCTTCGTCCTCCACAAGTCCTTGGAATCTGTTTCTCAGTTGTGTGGTTAGTGGTGTCTCCATGGTCTTCTTGCTTCTTTTGGTCACTTGCCTCCACTTGTCTGCCTCTGGAGGTTCTCTGACGCTTCCTTCACTTTCCGTGACCAGTAGTGACGCTTCTGTTCTGTCCAGGAAGTCTTCATTTTCCTTGATGAGTTTTAATGTCGCAATTCTTTCTTCCAGTCCCCGCACCTTTTCTTCTAAAAGAGCCAGTAGTCTACACTTCTGGCAGGTGAAGTTGGTTTCAACTTCTAGTCGATCTGTGAACATGTAGCACATGTTGCAGCTCACCATGTAGGTTGTCACATCTGCCATGCTGCTCCTTGTCCCTGCTGACTTGATGTCTGTCTTCTTTCTTGTGATACCCTAGGATAAACAAATTGCTGATCCCGGCTGTACCCAACGATCTTCTAGCTGAAGGAGACTCTTCGCTTTTCCCAGAAGGCACCTGGAATATGCAAATTGTCCTCTTCAAGCTTCAATCCCTGGTTAGGGAATGCTGCTGAACTGTGCTGTTTCGGTGCTTTTTTTTCTCTATTGTCTTCTATCTGGAGCCTAAGAAAACACATGTAAAAAATGCAGTTACTTTTTTTAGTGCAGAATCAAAGCTTTTCTGTGCTATAAAAAACACATTAAAAACGCGGCTTCACGTCTGCACCAAAAACGCATCAAATAAGGGGGAGAAGATTGTTAAGTGTGTAGTTTGGTGCGGGCACGTGCGAACACAAAAAGCACAGTATTTCTGCAACGTGTGAACACGGCCTACAGCCACAAAAAAGCCAGATGTCGTATAGCGAAACTACATAAAGATGGGAAAGTTCTGGTGGCTCTGACTGTGAATGAATGAACAAAAAATAATCCACAGGTCCCAACTACAGATAAGCAGGATGCACCGATGACGTCCCCCCAGCCCAGGCTAATCAAAAGCTGCAACAGGGACGCCGGAAGGTTAGAGATTTGCGGACTCCCGTCAAGCTCCCAGTTAGTACTGACTTTCACACTGGACCAGAAACCCATGAATCAATCCGCTCATCTCTAGTTCCACCTGTCCCAGTATTTTTGTGGACTAGGGGCCTGATCAGCTCATGTCCACTAGATGGCAAGAAATACTTTTAATACATTAGCCCATGTGGGGCTGCACTAGCAACATGCCTCTACCTTAGCATATCTGGGGCTGTAGCGTGCCAAGCGCTGTCCATGAGTGGTTTTTCAAGTGTGTATTTTCCCCATTCCACCTTGTTCTATTTACCTGTATATTTATTTATAATTGTGTAATAAAATTTCAACTTTTAATTCTACTTTGCTTAGTGGGATTATTTTTGATTGCATTTTTTTCTTTGGTTTCTCTGATATTATTTGCGATTATGCCCCGTTTTAATCCAAAGGTGATGGTAAATACGTGTTACTAAAAATATGATATATTTACACCAGTTGATGACTATAATTATTGTTTATACTGTGTTATGCACAGCATTCTTGTTCTCAACAGATATGGATTTTAGGGCCAAGGAACAAGCTTGGCTCTGTCAGATGGATCAGGTATTTGGTTCAGGTGGGATGGATTTGCAGTCAGTGAGTGACCGGAGTTGGGAGAATCAAGTGAAATCTATACAAGACTTATTATTGAAGCGGACAAAATTGTGGTGGAACCGCGCCTTTCTACAAAGATATATTACGAACAAATTAATCCCTAGAGGTTTACCGGTCCGGGAGATCCCCACATTTATAGTGGAGGATATTGACTTTATTACAGGGTGGGAGGAGGTCTGCAATAATTATTCCGTGGGGCTTATGCAGCTGCTTATCGATCATAACACAAAGATCATTGTGGACCTTGATAAATCCATTGATGAGATACAAAGTAATTTGAGAGCTGCGTGTCCCAGTGAGAAACTTAAGGAATTTGATTCTCAAATAGAAAAAAATCTTGACTCATGTGTTAAGAGAATCCATGAGACACAGTCTACTAAAATGCTGAGAGATCAAAGAGATGTTTCCACCAATGCGGTCTATCATTGGAGGAAACCTGGTAACCAGCTCTCCCGTACTCAATGCACACCATCGATTACATTAGTATTGTCATTGAGTGAATCATCAGAGATGTCATCTTCATCAATTACAACACGTTCAGGCCTAATCCTTAACAGGACACGTGATGCTAATTTTCATCCATACAGACGTGGACCTTTTAGATCATACACGTCGAACATGAAAGATAATAATTAATTTGAGTGAATATCCGCTGAGTAAGGCTGATTTAAAACTGCTAAGTAGAGGTCTTTCTTTTTCCCCTAAGTGTAAATTTGATATGTTTACTGCTGTTAAAGACTTTCACCTTTTTTCAGATCTCTCATGTTTAAAAAGCATTTCTATGATGACAATCTTCATTCTTTATTCCCGACAGAAGAGGAACAAATAGCTATAAGGACATTAGAAGAACTATCTATTGAGCGCAATGCCACTGAGGGAGGGAAGATTCCAACATCAATTAAAGTAAGGTCTAAAGCCCCTGTCACACTAAGCGAGATCGCTAGCGAGATCGCTGCTGAGTCACAAGTTTTGTGACGCAACAGCGACCTCAGCATCAATCTCGCTACGTTTGACATGTAGCAGTGACCAGGCCCCTGCTGTGAGATCGCTGGTCATGTCGAAATGGCCTGTACCATTTTTTGATCGTTAAGGTCGGCTGGGTAGCATGCATCGGTGTGTTTGACACCTTACCAACGACCTCGTTGGCGACTCAGAACTGAGAAGTCGTCCCTCATCGAGGTCTGAATCGTCAGAGTAGCTGCTATGTGACAAGGTCCCAACGACCGCCAACATCGTTATACAGGTCGCTACGGGTCGCCGTATCGTTGCTGCGTCGTTGGGAAGATCTGACTGTTTGACATCTCACCAGCGACCACATAGCAACGCAGCAACGATCCCTGCCAGGTCGTATCGTTGTCAGGATCACTGTAGCGTCGCTAAGTTTGACGGTACCTTAAGAAGTTCCTTCCCTTATCTGCTTGTGCAAACATCGACCTCTTTGTCCAAGTGGTGGCTAAAGAATTTCAGCGCATCTTGCAATATATTCAAAATGATAATCTCACTAGGGAAGAGCGAGTACATTTGAGAACTCTTCAGGAACTTCCTAATGTAGTGTTGAAGCCAGCTGATAAAGGTGGCAACATTGTGCTCTGGCCAAAAGAGCTGTAAGAGAGGGAGGCGTTTAAACAATTGAACAACAAAACCTGTTATAAATGTTTGACATATAATCCATTAACCTCCTTTTCGTTACAACTAACAAAGATTATTGATAATGCCGTAACCAATGGGGTCATCACGAAGGAGCTGGCTTTGGCACTGCAGGTTAAAGAGCCTACTATTTCCACATTATATTTGTTGCCTAAACTACATAAAAATATGACCGTACCGCCGGGTCGTCCAATTATTTCTGGTGCTGGCAACTATCTTGAACGTGTAAACCATTGGATTGATGATAAATTGCAGCCTTTAGTACAAAGCCTGCCCTCGTTCCTTTTGGATACAGGTGAACTTCTTAGGAGAATAGATGGTGTGTGTTTGGGTTCTGATATGCTTCTTGTAACGGGAGATGTGGAATCGTTGTATACGAACATTAGGCATGCAGATGGACTCAGGGCTACTAAGTTTTATTTAAGTTTATCAAATCTGCCAAATGAGATTTTCGCATTGATTTTGGAACTTCTTGAGTTCTCTTTGACACACAATTTTTTCATCTTCAAAGGGTCCTTCTACCTACAGCTCCAGGGTACAGCCATGGGGGCGGTCTTTGCCCTGGCTTACGCCAATCTAATCCTGGGGCTGTGGGAGAGGGACCTTACCCTGCCGGTTCGGCGGGCATCAATGGACTGCGTTCCTCTCTGGACGCAGTACATTGACGATATCCTGCTGATCTGGCAGGGGTCTGTGGAATCACTTCTTGTGTTCATGGAGTCCCTCAATGAAAATGATGTTAACATTCATATAACATACCTGTTATGATCTGCAACAAGACCTAAGGAAAGATAGGGGAAATCTGTCCTTACAGTAAGACTAAGCTGAATCCCTACGATATAGCGGGCTGCCTGTTCCTTGTGAACAGACCCGCCTTTGTCCTCGGCTAGTCTGTACGAAGACTTATAGAAATAAGGAAGGGGTCCCTAAAAGTACTAAGGACTGGGACAAAAATGAAACAGAAATTGTTGTAGAACACAAAAGACAAACTGACAAAATGTACTAGAGGTCCCAGAGGACCAAGCGAACTAGACAGAGATAGGCACCGAAGCACCTGGCTAGAGAGACGGTCAAACAACACTGAAGTCCAGCAAAGCCAGAAGGGCGAAGCTGGAATAAATAGGCAGATGGTCACGTGACCGCAAAACACAAGATAGAAAAACTAACAGGAGGATTCTAACAGTACCCCCTCTTTTATGAGGATCCTCCGGATCCTCCAGGTCCAGGCCTATCCGGAAACCTCCTGTGGAAAGCTTTAACAAGCCTAGGAGCAGAGACATCATCCGTCCTTACCCAGGAGTTGTCTTCAGGACCGAAACTCTTCCAGGAGACAAGATACTGTAATTTCCCTCTATGCCATCTAGAATTCAAAATACGAGAAATTTCATATTTGTCGTCTTCCACCACAGGGGGAACTGTGACAGTGGCGTCCCTATTAGATACGTCAGCCTTTTTCAACAAGGAAACATGAAACACAGGATTAATCTTCCAGGAAGTAGGGACATCCAACATAACAGCAGATGGGTAAAAAACCTGAAGCACTTTTAATGGACCCACAAACTTAGGACCCAGTTTTTTAGAGGGAATCCTCAACCACAGGTTCTTCGAGGACAACCAAACCATGTCACCCACAGTAAACAAAACCTCTTTACGTTTCCTGTCAAAATACTTCTTGGACTTCTTGTTAGCCTCTTGCAGGTTACAACGTACATTAGTCCAAACTTTCTCCAAATCACCGGAAAAATTCTCCTCCTCCAGCACCGCCGACCCCAATTTGTAGAACAAACCAAAAGACGGATGTCTCCCTGTACTACAAAAAGGCTGTGTGCCCACGTAGCATTTTTCAAGCGTATATGCTGCGGAATTTCCGCAGCGTAAACGCTTGAAAAACGCATGTATATCCGCACCCCATGGTCCCCAATGGGATTCCGCAAGTTCTATGCACATGCTGCGGATTTTTCCGCAGCGTTTATGCCGCGTTCAAAAATCCGCAGCATGTCATTTAATTTTGCGTTTCCACAAGCGGAATTGCCTTTGTCCAATGCATAAAAAACGCAAGGCAATTCCGCATGTGGAAAACGCGTGATAAACGCGCGAAAAATGCGCGATAAACGCGTGCGGAATTCCGCATGCGTTTTTCCGGGAGAGGACTTGCATTTATGCAGCAGAAATTTTCTGCTTCATAAATGCAACGTGGGCACATAGCCAAAAAAGAACACCCAGCAGAGGAGGATGTATGATTGTTAAGAGCGAATTCTGCGAGAGGCAGAAACTCAGACCACACCTCTTGATTGTCTGCCACAAAACAACGCAAAAACTGTTCAACATCCTGGTTCTTTCTTTCAGTCTGTCCATTCGACTCAGGATGATAACCAGACGAAAATGACAAATGGACTCCCAACCTGTCACAAAAAGCACGCCAAAAGCGAGCCACAAACTGAGGTCCTCTTTCAGAAACAATATCCGTGGGAACGTCATGGAGCTTGATAATCTCCTTAACAAACGCCTAGCGAGAGTCTTGGCGCAGGACAACTTAATGAATGGAACCAAATGACACATCTTACTAAAACGGTCCACGACCACCCAGATGACAGTAAAACCCTCGGACACAGGAAGATCAGTAATAAAATCCATTGTGAGATGCGTCCAAGGCGCACTAGGAACCTCCAGAGAGCAAAGCAACCCTGCAGCAGGAGTATGTGAAGCCTTTGACCTAGCACACACAGTACACTGTCGCACCCACTTGATGACTTCCTTCTGCCATCCAGGCCACCAAAAACTGCGACTGATAAGTCTCTTAGTCTTCGAAACTCCTGGATGACCTGCCAACCGAGACTCATGACACTCCACAAACAAATCTTTCCTAAAGGCTCTAGGCACGAACAACCTCCCATCGGAAGTGTTAGATGGGGCATCATCTTGAGCATGCAGAATCCCATTCTCCAAAACGGAGTCCAAAGCCGCCACCACAACTCCTTTCTGCAAAATGCTCTCCTCCTCAGCACCGACCGTAGAAGAGAAGCTGCGAGATAAAGCATCGGCTTTAACATTCTTAGTACCAGGGATATAGGTAACAGAAAAATGAAACCGAGAAAAAAAAGTGCCCACCTAGCTTGGCGGGCATTCAAGCGCTTGGCAGCATCCAGATAGATCAAATTCTTATGATCTGTGAAAACCTGAATAGGAAATCTAGCGCCTTCCAAAAAATGATGCCAGTGTTCAAAGGCAAGTTTAATAGCCAGCAACTCCCGATTTCCAACATCTTAATTCAGTTTGGTTTCCGAAATTTTTTTCGAAAAGAAGGCACAAGGATGTACTCCACCCTTGTTCTCCTGAGACAAAACTGCTCCGACCCCCACTGATGAAGCATCGACCTCGACCAAAAAAGGCTTGGTCTCATCAGGCTGCATAAGGATAGGGGCAGAACTGAACCTCTCTTTGAGATATTCAAACGCTTCAATGGCCTCAGTAGTCCACTGGGCCGTATTCGCACCCTTCCTGGTGAGATCGGTTAGAGGTTTAACAATTACAGAAAAATTCTTAATGAATTTCCTGTAATAATTGGCAAAACCCAAAAATCTCTGTATAGATTTCAAACCAATAGGCCTAGGCCATTCCTGCACAGCCTGAACCTTCAAAGGGTCCATCTCAAAGCCCTCGCTGGAGACAATGTAGCCCAAAAAACTAATTTTCTGCACAACAAACTCACATTTCTCCAGCTTAGCAAAGAGTGAATTATCACTTAATAACTGCAAAACTTCACATACACTCTGCCAATGGGACTCTAGATCTGGTGAATAAATCAAAATGTCATCCAAATACACAACCACATTCTTACCAATCAAAGGTCTAAGGATGTCATTAATAAGGTTCTGAGAAAATGCAGGTGCATTGGTAAGACCGAAAGGCATCACCAGATTCTCAAAATGACCTACCGGAGTGTTAAAAGCAGTTTTTCATTCATCACCCTCCTTCACACGTAACAAATTATATGCCCCCCGGAGATCAATCTTGGAGAACCACTTGGCTCCCACTAACTGGTTAAACAAGTCAGGAATTAACGGCAATGGGTAGGAATTGCGTACGGTAATCTTATTAATTTCACGAAAATCCAGACATGGACGTAAACCGCCGTCCTTTTTTTTAGCAAAGAAGAATCCAACTGACACAGGTGACTTAGAAGGTCTAATGTGACCAGCAGCCAAGCTAGTCTGCATGTACTCCTCCAAGGCCTTTCTTTCAGGGATAGTCAGATTAAACAAGCGACTTTTGGGAAGAGTAGCACCCAGAACAAACTCAATGGCGCAATCATAATCCCTATGAGGAGGTAAAACTTGCGAGTCCTGCTCCGAAAAAACCCTCCAAAAATCTTGAATAGGTACCGGTAATTCCCCTTTTTCCACAGCCGCAATGCGACCATTACAACATTTATCATAGCACTTCGGACTCCAAGACTTAATCACATCAGTAGACCAGTCCAATAAAGGATTATGCAGTCTTAACCAAGGCAATCCTAGAACAACTGGAGAGGGCAAATTATCCAAAACAACCAAGTCCAAAATTTCTTGGTGCCCTCTATTGATAGTGAGGGGAAATGCAGCAGTCTTGTGAGTAATATATTTCAAAGGAGTGTTATCAATTGCGACCACAGAAATAGGTGATGACAAAGGTTTGGATTTCAATTTAAGGTTTTCCAAAAACCCTTTATCAATCACATTAAGTGTTGAACCACAATCCACAAATACCTGAAATTCAATCAAATCTCCCTTCAGAGTAGTACTCCCTGAAAGAAATACTCCTGCAGAACGTAAACAAGCTATACGGGCGTAACTGACCTTTTTTTTTTCTTTACTTAAACGACGCTCACAATACTTAATCAAATGGTCATCTTTACCACAATAAAGACATAAACCTTCGGCGAATCTCCGATCTCTCTTCTGAGAGCGGAGTGACATCACCTCAACCTGCATTGGTTCTCCGCTGTCAGAGCAGATTTTCTGCGAACTAGGACCTGACGTTACAGGAGTTTTTACATCATTCACCCTGGACCTCAGTCTCCTGTCCACATGAACAGCTAACTGCATAGCTTCCTACAGAGTCTCAGGTGCAGGGAATGCAATTAGCAAATCCTTAACCCTTTCACTCAGACCAGCAAGAAATAAACATCTCAGCGCAGAATCATTCCATTTAACTTCTGAGGCCCATCTCCTAAAGAGTGTGCAACAATTTTCAACATCATCTGACCCCTGATTCAAACATCTAAGTTCTGATTCAGCAGATAAAATTCGATCAGGATCATCATATCTGCCCCATAGCAGAAAAAAATTCTTCAACAGAACTTAAACACGGATCATTAGGTTGGAGAGAAACGGCCCAACCCTGTGGTTCTTTCAAAAGTGACATAATAAAACCAATGCACTGTGATTCATTCCCAGAGGACCTTGGTCTCAAACGAAAATATAACAAACAAGCATTTTTAAAGGAAAAAAATCTTGCTGTTTACCATAAAAAACATCAGGCAGTCCTACCTTGGGTTCGACAAAATGCGCTCCAGGACAGCTACTCACGTGTTGCTGAAGCTCGGCCACCTCCAGAGACAATCCCTGCAGGCATTGAGCCAACTCCTGGACGGAAACCATACTGATCCCCGAATTTCTTTCCTTTTAGTTTTTTTTTTGGGCTGGACTTACTGTTATGATCTGCAACAAGAACTAAGGAAAGATAGGGGAAAGCTGTCCCTACAGTAAGACTAAGCTGAATCCCTACAATGTAGCGGGCTGCCTGTTCCTTGTGAACAGACCCGCCTTTGTCCTCGGCTAGTCTGAACGAAGACCTATAGAAATAAGGAAGGGGTCCCTAAAAGTACTAAGGACTGGGACAGAAATGGGACACCTCCTAAACAGAAATTGTTGTAGAACACAAAAGACAAACTGACAAGAAGTACTAGAGGTCCCAGAGGACCAAGCGAACTAGACAGAGATAGGCACCGAAGCACCTGGCTAGAGAGACAGTCAAACAAGACTGAAGTCCAGCAAAGCCAGAATGGCGGAGCTGGAATAAATAGGCAGATGGTCACGTGACCGCAAAACACAAGATAGAAAAACTAACAGGAGGGTTCTAACAATACCAATGGCACAAGGATGTGATTAACTTCTTGGATGTGACGATTAGAAGGGACAGCAATAATTTTCTACAGACGAATGTATATAGGAAGGATACTTCCACGAATATGCTGCTCCATGCTACATCATCGCATCCTAAACACATGATTCAGTCTGTACCTATTGGTCAGTTCTTGCGCCTCCGTGGAATCTGTTCTGATGCTCTGGAATTCCACACACAGGCGGCTGATCTCAAGAACTCAGATTCTATGAGAGAGAATATAGCAAACGCATGATTAAAAGGGCTTATAATCGTGCCAAACATTCTGACCGTCATGAGCTACTGTATAAGACTAAGGATGTTAAAACAGAGGATAAGGTCAGATTCATTACCAGCCTTCATGGTCAATTTGCCCTTATGAGGGATTGTCTAACACGGGCATGGCCAATACTTCTTGCAAAATTTCTTTCTGAACGGCCTAGTATCACCATACGCCGTTCCAAAAATTTACGCAATCATCTAGTTCACAGTCATTATCATGGTCAATCCAAAATTACCTTCCTGGACAGTCAATGTCCTGGGCTTGTAAGTGCTCCATGTGGTCGGTGTTGTATGGCGTGTCCCAACATGGAGAGAGACAACACATTTACTAATTCATCTGGTTCCAAAACCTTTGATATCCGTAGTAGAATTACTTGTACTTCGAGATACAGTGCTGGCCAAAAGTATTGGCATCCCTGCAATTCTGTCAGATAATACTCAGTTTCTTCCTGAAAATGATTGCAACTACAAATTCTTTGGTATTATTCTCTTCATTTAATTTGCTTGCAAGGAAAAAACACAAAAGGGAATGAAGCAAAAATCAAATCATTGATCATTTCACACAAAACTCCAAAAAAGGGCCGGACAAAAGTATTGGCACCCTCAGCCTAATACTTGGTTGCACAACCTTTAGCCAAAATAATTGTGAACAACCGCTTCCGGTAACCATCAGTGAGTTTATTACAATGCTCTGCTGGAATTGTAGACCATTCTTCTTTGGCAAACTGCTCCAGGTCCCTGATATTTGAAGGGTGCCTTCTCCAAACTGCCATTTTGAGATCTCTCCACAGGTGTTCTATGGGATTCGGGTCTGGACTCATTGCTGGCCACCTTCGAAGTCTCCAGTGCTTTCTCTCAAACCATTTTATAGTGCTTTTGGAAGTGTGTTTTGGGTCATTGTCCTGCTGAAAGACCCATGACCTCTGAGGGAGACCCAGCTTTCTCACACTGGGCCCTACATTATGCTGCAAAATTTGTTGGTAGTCTTCAGACTTCATAATGCCATGCACACGATCAAGCAGTCCAGTGCCAGAGGCAGCAAAGCAACCCCAAAACATCAGGGAACCTGCGCCATGTTTGACTGTAGGGACCGTGTTCTTTTCTTTGAATGCCTCTTTTTTTTTCCTGTACACTCTATGTTGATGCTTTTTCCCAAAAAGCTCTTCTTTTGTCTCATCTGACCAGACAACATTCTTCCAAAACGTTTTAGGCTTTCTCAGGTAAGTTTTGGCAAACTCCAGCCTGGCTTTTTTATGTCTCGGTGTTAGGAGTGGGGTCTTCCTGGGTATCCTACCATACAGTCCCTTTTCATTCAGACGCCGACGGATCTTACGGGTTGACACTGTTGTACCCTCGGACTGCAGGGCAGCTTGAACTTGTTTGGATGTTAGTCGAAGTTCTTTATCAACCATCCGCACAATCTTGCGTTGAAATCTCTCGTCAATTTTTCTTTTCCGTCCACATCTAGGGAGGTTAGCCACAGTGCCATGGGCTTTAAACTTCTTGATGACACTGCGCACGGAAGACACAGGAACATTCAGGTCTTTGGAGATGGACTTGTAGCCTTGAGATTGCTCATGCTTCCTCACAATTTGGTTTCTGAAGTCCTCAGACAGTTCTTTGGTCTTTCTTTTCTCCATGCTCAATGTGGTACACACAAGGACACAGGACAGAGGTTGAGTCAACTTTAATCCATGTTAACTGGCTGCAAGTGTGATTTAGTTATTGCCAACACCTGTTAGGTGCCACAGGTAAGTTACAGGTGCTGTTAATTACACGAATTAGAGAAGCATCACATGATTTTTCAAACAGTGCCAATACTTTTGTCCACCCCCTTTTTTAGGTTTGGTGTGGAAAAATATCCAATTTGGCTTTAGGACAATTCTTTTTGTGTTTTTTCATTGAAGACAAATTAAATGAAAAGAATAATACCAAAGAATTTGTGATTGCAATCATTTTCAGGAAGAAACTGAGTATTATCTAACAGAATTGCAGGGGTGCCAATACTTTTGGCCAGCACTGTATGTAATTTATTATGCTACATGTCCCTGTGGATTGATATACATGGGGCTAACAATGCGCAAACTCAAAGTTAGAATTAGGGAACATGTGTTGGGCATCATAGCTGCGACCGACCACCTGGACACTTCCACACTCAGGACCATCCCGTGACATTTTAAATTATTCCATGATTGTGATAGCACCTTATTGAAAGTAAGAGGAATTGATGCACTCAAAATCGGCATTTGGGGTGGCAATATTAGTCAGCGCCTGGCCAGATCAGAGTCCAGATGGATTTGGACTCTGAATGCTTTACACCCTAATGGCCTAAACGAAAACTTAAGTTTTGCTCCCTTCCTCTGATTGCTCATTCTCTGCCATACATACATGTTTTTATCTGGTTTTAATCCTATTTTGAAATGATGTTTAATAAGAGGACATTGTATCCCACTACTCCTTGCTGCATGTTTTTCCATCATGCTATTATTTTATATTTCTGTACAGTCTTGTTTGTTCTCTTCTCTTTGGTTGATGAAGTCATATTTACCGTAATTGCGTATTATACAAATTGAATTGGTGTCAGATATTACTAGCCAGGTTTGCCTTATGTGATAAAGACCTGTGCGCATGCGTTTCACGGCGCTGATTACATCCCTCGGTCCTCGGCGTCTCCACTGCAGGACCTGCGTGATGTCACATGGTCATGTGATGGTAGCGCCGCCCAGCACGCGACGCTGACGCCGTGGGTTGTCCCAGCAACCGTGACACGACATGCGCCACTACTGGTCCATAAATTTCCTATGAATGACTGCCTGACTATTTAAATCTGCTCACAAACTTTATTCGTTCACTACCCCTGAAGAAGGCCGGGCCGAAACACGTGTCGGGGTGGACGCGCGCGCACCTTATGGTCCCCAGTACCCTGCTGTGGCTCTCTCTTGGTAAGCACATTAATGTCTTTGGCCCTGATCTTGGACTATACCTGTTAGCATTTTAGTGTATTTTTGTGGACTAGGGGCCTGATCAGCTCATGTCCACTAGATGGCAAGAAATACTTTTAATACATTAGCCCAAGTGGGGCTGCACTAGCAACATGCCTCTACCTTAGCATATCTGGGGCCGTAGCGTGCCAAGCACTGTCCGTGTGTGGTTTTTCAAGTGTGTATTTTCCCCATTCCACCTTGTTCTATTTACCTGTATATTTATTAATAATTGTGTAATAAAATTTCAACTTTAATTCTACTTTTGATCGCATTTTTTTCTTTGGTTTCTCTGATATTATTCGCGATTATGCCCCGTTTTAATAGTAATCCAAAGGTGATGATAAATACATGTTACTAAAAATAGGATATATTTACAGCAGTTGATGACTATAATTACTGTCCCAGATAGAGCGGACAGTCCTGGATTTGGACCTATGCCCTGCAGTTTTGGTCGTCTGCTGAATTTCCCTCACTGCCACCGCCACTCTGACATCTCCTCCTGCTAGGGTAGAAAGAAATAGTAAATGGGTGTGGATTGGGGTGTGACTAAAGGAGTGGCTAAAATTTGCCGCGAAGTGATACGCGCACCTCATGATCTGTCCCTCTTTCTGTTTTTCAAAAGTTGGGAGTTATGTGTATGTATAATGTATAAGTACATGTATAATGTGCATGTGTGCAGATCCTATGTATCTGATGTGTGTATTATGTCTGTGTTCTTGCAGATATCATGTCCGTGTGTGCCTGGTGTTTTTGATGTCAGTGTGATGCCGTCCCTTGAGTGTGTATCATGTCATGTGATTGTGTCCATGGTGTGTGTATCATGTCTGTGTGATAGCATCCCTGGTTTGTGTGTGATGTCCACGTCCCTAGTATGTGTGTTGTCCGTGTGCAAGAGGGTGACCAGGACGGTCATGCGCCTCTTTCCCTTTTGTGAATGTGTTGTTCTACTCTGTGTTTATATATGAATATGTAAATGTCTATTGTCTAATGTTAGTTACAGGGACAGTATATGTTAGGAGTGGATGGTATATTAGATTAGGAATTGGGTACAGTACAGTGGGGGGCACAATAGTTTAGGATAGAAATAGTTAATATATTTAGTAATAGCTCCAGTGTAGAAGGAGCCGGGGTAGTAACGGAGTAGTTTGCCCAGCAACCGACGCAGACGGATGATGATTGGTCCCGTTGAAAAAGGCGGAGGAGTTTGGGCCAGAGGAGAGCAACGGTTATTTCTGTCAGGAAACAGTTCAGTCAGAGCAGTTGTTGCTGTTGGTAACTTTAGGGTATGTGCTGGAGGAATACTGAGGAGAAGCTCGGGGCCCTTGAGCTGAAGGTCAATAAGGATACCGACGGTTGATGATAGCAAGAGTTAGGCAGCTTGGGGAACGTTGAAGCGGTAAACTCTGAGGAAAATTCCCTAAACGTCCGAGGCCTGTAGAAGGACTGATGGAGCCAGTCTTCACAACTTCCAAAGAGGGGAGAGCGGACGGGGACATACCTGAGGAGAGTAGGACCGTGCTCTGGAAAGCTGCGGAGAAACTAACTCTGAAGATAGGACCAAAAGGGAAAGAAGAGAGGATGACAAATGTAATTGTGATGTGCAAAGGAATGGTATCTGTGACCAGAATTGAGCAACAAAAGGAGTTTAGTAAAGTTATGTTATATAAAAGAAAGACTGTGTGACAATGATTAATTGCCTCCAATGGCTGGATTCCGAAAGAAGATGGAGGAGCAACCAAAAACTGTGTTTTACACAACATGCAAAGCACAATACAATACGGACATTATCTTGTATTTGTGGGTGGTCAGGGTGAGAATATAATACCACAGCAATCCCTCGACACTACTACCACCCTGCACCCCTTACAAAATGTGTGATGGCGTCCCTGGTGTGTGTACCATGTCTATGTGATGGCACCCCTGGTGTGTGTATTATGTCCATGTGATAGCGTCCCTAGTGTGTGTATGATGCTTGTGTGATGGTGTCCCTAGTTTGTGTATCATGTGCGTGTGATGGCGTCCCTGATATCTTATGTTCGTGTGATGGTGGCCCTGGTGTGTATCATATCTGTGTGATGGCATCCCTGGTCTGTATGTGATGTCTGTGTGATGGTGTCTCTGGTTTGTATGTGATGTCCGTGTGATGGCGTCCCTGGTGTGTGAGTGTTATGATGTCTATGTGATGGCATCCCTGGTGTGTGTATTATGTCTGTGTAATGGCGTCTCTGGTGTGTGTGATGTACATTTGATGATGTCCCTGGTGTGTGAGATGTCCATGTGATGGCATCCCTTTTGTGTGAGTGATGTTGTGATGGCCTCCCTGGTGTGTGTATCATGTCCATGTAATGGCATCCCTGGTGTGTGTGATGTCCATTTGATGACGTCCCTGCTGTGTGTATCATGTCTGTGTAATGGCGTTCCTGGTGTGTGTGATGTCCATTTGATGACGTCCCTGGTGTGTGTGTGATGTCCGTGTTATGGGGTCCGTTTTGTGTGAGTGATGTCATGATGTCCTTGTGATGGCATTCCTAGTGTGTGCATCATGTCTGTCTAATGGCGTCTCTGGTGTGTGTAATGTCTGGTTGATGACGTTCCTGCTGTGTATGTGATGTCCGTATGATAGCGTCCTTGGTGTCTGTTTATCACGTCCATGTGATGACATCCCTGCATGTGTGATGGTGTCCTTGGCATGTGTATCATATCCGTGTGATGACGTCCCTGGTGTGTGTATGATGTTCGTGTGATGGTGGGTCTGGTGTGTTTATGATGTCTGTGTGATGGTGTCTCTGGTGTGTGATGTCTGTGTGATGGCACCCATGGTATGTGTATGATATCCATGTAATTGTGTCCCTTGAATGTATCATGTCCATGTGATGGCGTCCCTGGTGTGTGTATGATGTCCATGTGATGGTGTACCAGGTGTGTGTATCACGTCCGTATGATGGCATCCCTGCTCTGTGTATCATGTTTGTGTGATGACGTCCCTGTGGTGTGTATGATGTCCCACTGTGTTTGGTGAAGCTCCTCATCTCTGTGTGTAGGCAACCGAACATTTGTTCAAAAATTATATTGAGATGTTAAGGGCATAGTTACTACATCTGTGCACTACAGTCTTTACAAAAACAGGGTATGCAAATGTGTGTCAGTTACATACGGTTTCTCATGGATCTGTTTTTCATTTTTTTTTGCTCTGATAACCTCTTTGTTGTATGTGCCATTAAATCCTTTACGATCTTGGACGTATAGGTAAATCCAAGGTTGTCTCCCTGCATTTGAAACGGGCTTGGGCACTGAGCTTGCATCTTTCCCGGCACATGACATCTGATCCAATCACACAACGTCTTTGAAGTGTTTTTGGTGACTATATCTAACTTTACTAAATGTACTGTAAACAAAGCACACATAATCCGCTCCCAAAACAAGCTGCGTGTGACATGCAGAAGTAGTGCTGTTGCAGAGTGTGACATGCAGAAGTAGTGCTGTTGCTCTAAAAGCATTCAGCAACTATTAGAAGTAACACAAGCACATGAGACAGGAAGTGTTGTGCTCCAGAAGCACCCAGCAACTAGAGGGGTTAACACAGTCACAGGAGAAGGGGAGTGTTTTAGCAGAGCCCCAGGGGGATTGTGGGGAAGTTGTTTACTGTTTGACTGGAGCCGAAGAGAAAGGTGGTGTGTGTGTTCTGTATCTCACAGAAGCGCCCCTGCAAGTGAAAATGATTCAAGTCAGGAATGAAGCTAAGCGCAGGTCAGGTAGAGTTCCTGAACTAACAGTGCAGCGTATTGTCAGGCAGAAAGATAAGGACTGGAAGAAATGGTGTCACAGGGATCATCTCCCTCAGCAAACCCTCCCCCTCCTCCATCTCACTGTGCTGTAAAGAATGCTGTGTTCATTATTGTGCCTTTGCATTAGAACTGTGCTGTCCTGTACTACTGGGAAGAATGTGAACTGCTGTGCTGCTAAGGAAACTGTACTGTTTGTCACTGGAGCCTGTTGCTCATAAGACTTAACTTGCACTGGCTGTGCAGCTTCTTATTAAATGCTATTGTTCTACCGTTTATGAGGACTCTTGTCAAGTGTGTCTGGTCAACAAGTGAAACAACCTACGTGTTTGTGCCTGAGGGTCAATACCCCTGTGTGCCTGAGAGAAGCTGCAGCACATGGTCTATGGTCGCCCTGAGTAACGGTTCCCCCAGGATTTCAAAGAATTCATGTAACCTGTCTCGCCCCTATCTGAACCTAGCGGCGTGCGTGTAACATATGTCCTACTAGTAAACCTAGCACTGGGTTTTCATGCAGACGTCCTGCTAGTAATACTGGTCCTGGGATTTCTGCAGACATCCTGCTATTAATACAGGCACTTGTATCTCCTGTAAATGTCCTGCTAGTAATACACTGGGATGTCCTGCAGACGTCCTGCTAGTAATACTGGTACTGGACTCTTCTGGAAGAGGTGCGCTTATCACTGTTTCTATGGACTGAATGATCCTTTACATGAAGCAATTACAACAGCTGGAAGGAGAGAGTCAGAACTATATTCAATAGAACTCTGTGTGGAAGAGAAAGACAGGAACAGCTGGAAGAACAGACACATCCATCATCATCCTGCCTCACCCTGCACTCCACTTCAAAGCAGTTCTGCAGGAGCCAACTACTCACACATACACTTGTGCCGGTTCGCATTAATTCTTTCTCACCAACATGCCCATAGACTTTTACTAGTCAATGTATGCTTTGAACATATATCTTCGTTACACATTTTATAACACTTTTTAACAGAAGTTTAGAAAACATATACTATGCAATACACATTTTTTAGAGCAATAATCAGATGTATGCAGTTGTATTGTTGCATTTATCTTGGAAATATGCTCAGTTAGCCACTACAAATTATTTAAAGTAACATAATCCCAAGAACCTTAAAGGGGTTGTCCACCCTTACCTAATCAATTTAGTTCCCCACAAAAAAATAAAAGCAATGTATAGTCACCTCCCACAGAGACAGGAGCGATGTCAGTGCTGCTGATCCATGTGGGTGACGTTGTTGCGTCACTTAACTGCTGCAGTCACTCATTGGTCACTGATCGGCTGCACCTCATCAATATTTGATCACTCTGAAGACAGTAAAGGCCTTATCCATTCAGCAGGCGCAGGTTGGATGTAGTGGTGTCATGTCAACAATGTCATATTACTCACCAGGAACAGCAGAGCTGACATTGATAGAATGGTGCAACTGCGGGACATGAATATACATTATATTTATTTTCTATGGGGCACTGAATTAAATTAAGCAGTGCTTCTGTAATTGTGGACAATCCTTTTAAAGAGGACCTATTAAATGGAGAAAAGTGGCCAGATTTTGCTTTTATTTTATTCCTGCTGCTTGCATGGGTATTCCCTTTTTTTAAATTCGCCATATGGTTCCAGAGATATGAGCCTCATCACCAACAAGCATACAAACAGACCAGTCATTTGCACACCATTCACAGATACGGGACATGCCTGCAGGTCAACCTATGCTGCAGTCCATTGGCTCGGTGGTCATGGGGCAACAGGCGGCTGTGTGACACGGGGCGTGACACCTGCAACAAATCATGTCATTGGATGGGGTCTTTGACAGCAATTCAGATGCCTCCTGGGCTCTTGGACGCCCCCCAGATGTGGCTCTAGTTCCCCTCTTTTGGGTGTCAGACGCCCTTTGGGAACCCAGTATGGAAATGCTAAGACCCCTTGCTTCCCCAAGGAATTCTTAGCCGCCTGGTACTTTTCCACCAGGCCCACCAGGTCATCGGGATTTTGGGGATCTCCCTGGGCAACCCAGGATTGCACCAGCCTCAGAAGGGAGCGTTTAAACCTGTCCATGATGACCCTCTCCACTATCTGTGGTGGGGAGGAAGATTCAGGTCGCAACCACTTTTGGGCCAGGTGTAGGAGGTTGAACTTTTGGGACCGAGGAGGTTTGTCACCGCAATAGGCCCGGTGGTGCAGCCGTTGCGCCCTGACAGTCAGAGTCATTCCTAAGCGCACCAAGATCTCAGTTTTCAACTTGGCGTACTCTTTTGCATCCAGCTAGGCCAGGTCATAATGGGTCTTATGCAGGTCCTCTGTTAGGTATGGCACCAGAACCTACACCCACTGCTCTGGAGGCATTTTCTCCCATTTCGCCACCCTTTCAAAAACCATCAGGAACTCCTCGACGTCATCACCTGTGGTCATCTTTTGCAAAGCTCTCTTTACTGTTTTCCTCACGTGTGAGTCATCACGTTGACTTAGGGCAGTTGCCCTGTCTCATATTGCCTTGGCTAGGAGTTCCATCAGCTGCCTGGGCTGCTGCTGCATCTGCTGCTGTTGCCACTTCTGTTGCTGCCATAGCTGTTGTTGGTGGAGTTTAGCCTGCACTACCTGCTTTAGCAACACCTCCATTTTGTTGGCTTTCGCTCCTGCAGTCGCTTTTACCCAGGACATGTGGTATCTCAGCAGCAGTCCCACCCCTCAGGATTTGTGCCTTTGCTTCCAGCACAATTTGTAGGATTTTACTCACTCACTCAGGAAGCGGTTTCATCAAAATGTCCAGGCTTTTTTATTAAAAAAACATAAACCACTCAGTATCAGCAAACAAAAAAGACAGCCTTTTCTGGCACAGAGTGAAAAACAGAAAATAAATAGTCCATACCGTAGTGCGGGTTTGTCCTCTCAGGTTAGTGTCCTTTAGAAAACACACTGGAGATCTACATACCTCCAGACACGCACACTGAATGAGACAACTGGTCTCCATGTTATTTGCCATACCACGGCCCCAGGGAGGGGATATTTGAGAAGCCAGTCCTACCCGTCTCTTTAACTGCTCATGAAACCCAGCCCTGATATTCCATATTAACTGTCTCAGCACTATACGTGCTGGAGCCTGCTTTCTTGGGCTTATATTACCAAAGCTACCAACCTCGATGATACATATCTCCCCTCAAGGACCTGTCCGGTGGCCATCTTACAATATATATACAGTAAATATACACACGCATACTGTATATATATATATATATACACATATATATATAGTGCCCTCTCTTGTTATGTACAGCGCTGTCCATTACATGCAATGGCTTGCGAAAATATAGTGCCATTTTAACTATTTTGTTACATTACAACCTGTGTTTAAATAATTTTTGTAATCCGATTTGTGTGTGATGCATCAGCTAATAGTCTAAATAAATAGTTGTTGAAGTGGTGTGAAAAAAAAAAGGCATAAATTTAATTTATGATATCAAATAACTAAAAATTGGCATGTGCATATGTATTCACTCCTTTTGCTATGAAGCCTCTAAGAATTTCTGATGCAATCAATTACCTTCATAAGTCACATGTAGTGTTGAGCAAGCATGTTCGACACTGCTCGGTACTCGCCCGAGCATCACGCTACTCGGGATGTTCGGCGAGCACCGAGCATTTAAGGGTTACTCGGGCGGGAGCTCGGGTCTCCGCCCTGCACGTTTGCCGCTCTTTACAGAGCAAATGAACATGCAGGGATTGCTAGCCAGTCACTGTAATGCCGCAGCCATGTTGGTTGTGGGCATTACAGTGATTGTCTGGCCGCACAGCGTCACCTCGAGTATTTAAAACCGGGCGCCGCCATCTTGGACACAGTCGCTCCGGATCAGACGGTGTAGGGAGAGTGCTGCTGAGCTAGGGAGAGATTTATACTGCAAAATATGTAGTGTAGGGTCTCTAAAGCCTGCAAAATCAAACAAACAGTCCTTCTCAGGACTAATATCCATCCCAGATATCAGACAGGCAGGCTGTATAGGAGAGGCAGTGGTTATACTAACAAACACTGCATTACAGTCCTGTGTGCTGCTTTTCAAATTGCTAGA
This sequence comes from Phyllobates terribilis, assembly GCF_046119375.1. NCBI lineage: Eukaryota > Metazoa > Chordata > Amphibia > Anura > Dendrobatidae > Phyllobates > Phyllobates terribilis. The sequence continues at coordinate 420,366,119 of NW_027362764.1, read as the reverse complement.
CTTAGTCCCAGGTCTCAGGGCCTCTTTTTTTTTCCCTCAGTCAGACTGTACAAATACCCGTCATATTAACCTTTTGGCACCCCCCCTCCAAAAAAAAAAATGTAGTGTGTCTGTGAGTGTTCAGACACAAATATATCTGTTTAAAAGATTCTGGTGTAGGCCAGATAACTAGAACTATGGTTTTCCTCTTCCACGGTGCAAATCTGGGTGTAATCCACCTTTTTGCATAAAAAAAAAACATTTTGAGTGTCTCGCTGACTGTTCAGACACAAATATATCTGTTTAAAAGATTCTGGTGTAGGGCAGATAACTAGAACTGTGGTTTTGCAGTTCCACGGTTCAAATCTCTGTATTATCCACTTTTTTGCCTTTTTTCCATAAAAAAAAACCATTTTGAGTGTCTCGCTGACTGTTCAGACACAAATATATCTGTTTAAAAGATTCTGGTGTAGGCCAGATAACTAGAACTGTGGTTTTCCTCTTCCACGGTTCAAATCTGGGTGTAATCCACCTTGTTGCATAAAAAAAATATTTTGAGTGTCTCACTGACCGTTCAGACACAAATATATCTGTTTAAAAGAGTCTGGTGTAGGCCAGATAACTAGAACTGTGGTTTTCCTCTTCCACGGTTCAAATCTGGGTGTAAACCACCTTTTTGCATAAAAAAAACATTTTGAGTGTCTCGATGACTGTTCAGACACAAATATATCTGTTTAAAAGATTCTGGTGTAGGCCAGATAACTAGAACTGTAGTTTTCCTCTTCCGTGGTTCAAATCTGGGTGTAAACCACCTTTTTGCATAAAAAAAAAACATTTTGAGTGTCTCGCTGACTGTTCAGACACAAATATATGTGTTTAAAAGAGTCTGGTGTAGGCCAGATAACTAGAACTGTGGTTTTCCTCTTCCACGGTTCAAATCTGGATGTAATCCACCTTTTTGCATAAAAAAAAAAGTTTCAGTGTCTCGCTGACTGTTCAGACACAAATATATGTGTTTAAAAGAGTCTGGTGTAGGCCAGATAACTAGAACTGTGGTTTTCCTCTTCCACGGTTCAAATCTGGATGTAATCCACCTTTTTGCATAAAAAAAAAAGTTTCAGTGTCTCACTGACTGTTCAGACACAGATATATCTGTTTAAAAGAGTCTGGTGTAGGCCAGATAACTAGAACTGTGGTTTTCCTCTTCCACGGTTCAAATCTGGGTGTAATCCACCTTTTTGCATAAAAAAAACATTTTGAGTGTCTCCCTGACTGTTCAGACACAAATATATCTGTTTAAAAGATTCTGGTGTAGGCCAGATAACTAGAACTGTGGTTTTCCTCTTCCACGGTTCAGATCTGGGTGTAAACCACCTTTTTGCATAAAAAAAAAAACATTTTGAGTGTCTCGCTGACTGTTCAGACACAAATATATCTGTTTAAAAGAATCTGGTGTAGGCCAGATAACTAGAACTGTGGTTTTCCTCTTCCACGGTTCAAAACTGGGTGTAATCCACCTTTTTGCATAAAAAAAAACATTTTGAGTGTCTCGCTGACTGTTCAGACACAAATAAATGTGTTTAAAAGAGTCTGGTGTAGGCCAGATAACTAGAACTGTGGTTTTCCTCTTCCACGGATCAAATCTGGGTGTAATCCACCTTTTTGCATAAAAAAAAAGTTTCAGTGTCTCGCTGACTGTTCAGACACAAATATATCTGTTTAAAAGAGTCTGGTGTAGGCCAGATAACTAGAACTGTGGTTTTCCTCTTCCACGGTTCAAATCAGGGTGTAATCCACCTTTTTACATAAAAAAAAACATTTTGACTGTCTCGCTGACTGTTCAGACACAAATATATCTGTTGAAAAGATTCTGGTGTAGGCCAGATAACTAGAACTGTGGTTTTCCTCTTCCACGGTTCAAATCTGGGTGTAATAAACCTTTTTGCATAAACAAAACCATTTTGAGTGTCTCGCTGACTGTTCAGACACAAATATATCTGTTTAAAAGAGTCTTGTGTAGGCTAGATAACTAGAACTGTGGTTTTCCTCTTCCACGGTTGAAATCTGGGTGTAATCCACCTTTTTGCATAAAAAAAAGTTTCAGTGTCTCACTGACTGTTCAGACACAAATATATCTGTTTAAAAGATTCTGGTGTAGGCCAGATAACTAGAACTGTGGCTTTCCTCTTCCACGGTTCAAATCTGGGTGTAATCCACCTTTTAGCATAAAAAAAACATTTTGAGTGTCTCGCTGACTGTTCAGACCCAAATATATCTGTTTAATGGAGTCTGGTGTAGGCCAGATAACTAGAACTGTGGTTTTCCTCTTCTACGGTTCAAATCTGGGTGTAATCCACCTTTTTGCATAAAATAAAACATTTTGAGTGTCTCGCTGACAGTTCAAACACAAATATATCTGTTTAAAAGATTCTGGTGTAGGCCAGATAACTAGAACTGTGGTTTTCCTCTTCCACGGTTTAAATCTGGGTGTAATCCACCTTTTTGCATCAAAAAACACATTCTGAGTGTCTCGCTGACTGTTCAGACACAAATATATCTGTTTAAAAGATTCTGGTGTAGGCCAGATAACTAGAACTGTGGTTTTCCTCTTCCACGGTTCAAATCTGGGTGTAAACCACCTTTTTGCATAAAAAAAAAACATTTTGAGTGTCTCGCTGACTGTTCAGACACAAATATATCTGTTTAAAAGATTCTGGTGTAGGCCAGATAACTAGAACTGTGGTTTACATCTTCCACGGTTCAAAACTGGGTGTAATCCACCTTTTTGCATAAAAAAAAACATTTTGAGTGTCTCGCTGACTGTTCAGACACAAATAAATGTGTTTAAAAGAGTCTGGTGTAGGCCAGATAACTAGAACTGTGGTTTTCCTCTTCCACAGATCAAATCTGGGTGTAATCCACCTTTTTGCATAAAAAAAAAGTTTCAGTGTCTCGCTGACTGTTCAGACACAAATATATCTGTTTAAAAGAGTCTGGTGTAGGCCAGATAACTAGAACTGTGGTTTTCCTCTTCCACGGTTCAAATCTGGGTGTAATCCACCTTTTTACATAAAAAAAAACATTTTGACTGTCTCGCTGACTGTTCAGACACAAATATATCTGTTGAAAAGATTCTGGTATAGGCCAGATAACTAGAACTGTGGTTTTCCTCTTTCATGGTTCAAATCTGGGTGTAATAAACCTTTTTGCATAAACAAAACCATTTTGAGTGTCTCGCTGACAGTTCAGACACAAATATATCTGTTTAAAAGAGTCTTGTGTAGGCTAGATAACTAGAACTGTGGTTTTCCTCTTCCACGGTTGAAATCTGGGTGTAATCCACCTTTTTGCATAAAAAAAAAAGTTTCAGTGTCTCACTGACTGTTCAGACACAAATATATCTGTTTAAAAGATTCTGGTGTAGGCCAGATAACTAGAACTGTGGCTTTCCTCTTCCACGGTTCAAATCTGGGTGTAATCCACCTTTTAGCATAAAAAAAACATTTTGAGTGTCTCGCTGACTGTTCAGACCCAAATATATCTGTTTAATGGAGTCTGGTGTAGGCCAGATAACTAGAACTGTGGTTTTCCTCTTCTACGGTTCAAATCTGGGTGTAATCCACCTTTTTGCATAAAATAAAACATTTTGAGTGTCTCGCTGACTGTTCAGACACAAATATATCTGTTTAAAAGATTCTGGTGTAGGCCAGATAACTAGAACTGTGGTTTTCCTCTTCCACGGTTCAAATCTGGGTGTAATACACCCTTTTGCATCAAAAAAACATTTTGAGTGTCTCCCTGACTGTTCAGACACAAATATATCTGTTTAAAAGATTCTGGTGTAGGCCAGATAACTAGAACTGTGGTTTTCATCTTCCACGGTTCAAAACTGGGTGTAATCCACCTTTTTGCATAAAAAAAAACATTTTGAGTGTCTCGCTGACTTTTCAGACACAAATAAATGTGTTTAAAAGAGTCTGGTGTAGGCCAGATAACTAGAACTGTGGTTTTCCTCTTCCACGGTTCAAATCTGGGTGTAATCCACCTTTTTGCATAAAAAAAAAGTTTCAGTGTCTCGCTGACTGTTCAGACACAAATATATCTGTTTAAAAGAGTCTGGTGTAGGCCAGATAACTAGAACTGTGGTTTTCCTCTTCCACGGTTCAAATCTGGGTATAATCCACCTTTTAGCATAAAAAAAACATTTTGAGTGTCTCGCTGACTGTTCAGACACAAATATATCTGTTTAAAAGAGTCTGGTGTAGGCCAGATAACTATAACTGTGGTTTTCCTCTTCCACGGTTCAAATCTGGGTGTAATCCACCTTTTTACATAAAAAAAACATTTTGACTGTCTCGCTGACTGTTCAGACTCAAATATATCTGTTGAAAAGATTATGGTGTAGGCCAGATAACTAGAACTGTGGTTTTCCTCTTCCACGGTTCAAATCTGGGTGTAATCCACCTTTTTGCATCAAAAAAAACATTTTGAGTGTCTCACTGACTGTTCAGACACAAATAAATGTGTTTAAAAGAGTCTGGTGTAGGCCAGATAACTAGAACTGTGGTTTTCCTCTTCCACGGTTCAAATCTGGGTGTAATCCACCTTTTTGCATAAAAAAAAAGTTTCAGTGTCTCGCTGAGTGTTCAGACACAAATATATCTGTTTAAAAGAGTCTGGTGTAGGCCAGATAACTAGAACTGTGGTTTTCCTCTTCCACGGTTCAAATCTGGGTGTAAACCACCTTTTAGCATAAAAAAAACATTTTGAGTGTCTCGCTGACTGTTCAGACACAAATATATCTGTTTAAAAGATTCTGGTGTAGGCCAGATAACTAGAACTGTGGTTTTCCTCTTCCACGGTTCAAATCTGGGTGTAATCCACCTTTTTACATAAAAAAAACATTTTGACTGTCTCGCTGACTGTTCAGACACAAATATATCTGTTTAAAAGAGTCTGGTGTAGGCCAGATAACTAGAACTATGGTTTTCCTCTTCCACGGCTCAAATCTGGGTGTAATCCACCTTTTTGCATCAAAAAAAAAAGTTTCTGTGTCTCGCTGACTGTTCAGACACAAATATATCTGTTTAAAAGAGTCTGGTGTAGGCTAGATAACTAGAACTGTGGTTTTCCTCTTCCACGGTTGAAATCTGGGTGTAATCCACCTTTTTGCATAAAATAAAAAGTTTCAGTGTCTCACTGACTGTTCAGACACAAATATATCTGTTTAAAAGATTCTGGTGTAGGCCAGATAAATAGAACTGTGGCTTTCCTCTTCCACGGTTCAAAACTGGGTGTAATCCACCTTTTTGCATAAAAAAAACATTTTGAGTGTCTCGCTGATTGTTCAGACACAAATAAATGTGATTAAAAGAGTCTGGTGTAGGCCAGATAACTAGAACTGTGGTTTTCCTCTTCCACGGTTCAAATCTGGGTGTAATCCACCTTTTTGCATAAAAAAAAAAACATTTTAAGTGTCTCGCTAAGTGTTCAGACACAAACATATCTGTTTAAAAGATTCTGGTGTAGGCCAGATAACTAGAACTGTGGTTTTCCTCTTCCACGGTTCAAATCTGGGTGTAATCCACCTTTTAGCATAAAAAAAACATTTTGAGTGTCTCGCTGACTGTTCAGACACAAATATATCTGTTTAAAAGAGACTGGTGTAGGCCAGATAACTAGAACTGTGGTTTTCCTCTTCCACGTTTCACATCTGGGTGTAATCCACCTTTTTGCATAAAAAAAAACATTCTGAGTGTCTCGCTGAATGTTCAGACACAAAGATATCTGTTTAAAAGATTCTGGTGTAGGCCAGATAACTAGAACTGTGGTTTTTCTCTTCCACGGTTCAAATCTGGGTGTAATCCACCTTTTTGCATAAAAAAAACATTTTGAGTGTCTAGCTAACTGTTCAGACACAAATATATCTGTTTAAAAGAGTCAGGTGTAGGCCAGATAACTAGAACTGTGGTTTTCCTCTTCCACGGTTCAAACGAGGGTGTAATCCACCTTTTTGCATAAAAAAAAAAGTTTCAGTGTCTCGCTGACTATTCAGACACAAATATATCTGTTTAAAAGAGTCTGGTGTAGGCTAGATAACTAGAACTGTGGTTTTCCTCTTCCACGGTTCAAATCTGGGTGTAATCCACCTTTTTGCATAAAAAAAAGTTTCAGTGTCTCACTGACTGTTCAGACACAAATATATCTGTTTAAAAGAGTCTAGTGTAGGCCAGATAACTAGAACTGTGGTTTTCCTCTTCCACGGTTCAAATCTGGGTGTAATCCACCTTTTTGCATCAAAAAAATCATTTTGAGTGTCTCGCTGACTGTTCAGACACAAATATATCTGTTTAAAAGATTCTGGTGTAGGCCAGATAACTAGAACTGTGGTTTTCCTCTTCCACGGTTCAAATCTGGGTGTAATCCACCTTTTAGCATAAAAAAAACATTTTGAGTGTCTCGCTGACTGTTCAGACCCAAATATATCTGTTTAATGGAGTCTGGTGTAGGCCAGATAACTAGAACTGTGGTTTTCCTCTTCTACGGTTCAAATCTGGGTGTAATCCACCTTTTTGCATAAAAAAAAACATTTTGAGTGTCTCGCTGACTGTTCAGACACAAATATATCTGTTTAAAAGATTCTGGTGTAGGCCAGAAAACTAGAACTGTGGTTTTGCTCTTCCACGGTTCAAATCTGGGTGTAATCCACCCTATTGCATCAAAAAAATCATTTTGAGTGTCTCGCTAAGTGTTCAGACACAAATTTATCTGTTTAAAAGATTCTGGTGTAGGCCAGATAACTAGAACTGTGGTTTTCCTCTTCCACGGTTCAAATCTGGGTGTAATCCACCTTTTAGCATAAAAAAAACATTTTGAGTGTCTCGCTGACTGTTCAGACACAAATATATCTGTTTAAAAGAGACTGGTGTAGGCCAGATAACTAGAACTGTGGTTTTCCTCTTCCACGTTTCACATCTGGGTGTAATCCACCTTTTTGCATAAAAAAAAACATTCTGAGTGTCTCGCTGAATGTTCAGACACAAAGATATCTGTTTAAAAGATTCTGGTGTAGGCCAGATAACTAGAACTGTGGTTTTTCTCTTCCACGGTTCAAATCTGGGTGTAATCCACCTTTTTGCATAAAAAAAACATTTTGAGTGTCTCGCTAACTGTTCAGACACAAATATATCTGTTTAAAAGAGTCTGGTGTAGGCCAGATAACTAGAACTGTGGTTTTCCTCTTCCACGGTTCAAACGAGGGTGTAATCCACCTTTTTGCATAAAAAAAAAAGTTTCAGTGTCTCGCTGACTATTCAGACACAAATATATCTGTTTAAAAGAGTCTGGTGTAGGCTAGATAAATAGAACTGTGGTTTTCCTCTTCCACGGTTCAAATCTGGGTGTAATCCACCTTTTTGCATAAAAAAAAGTTTCAGTGTCTCACTGACTGTTCAGACACAAATATATCTGTTTAAAAGAGTCTGGTGTAGGCCAGATAACTAGAACTGTGGTTTTCCTCTTGCACGGTTCAAATCTGGGTGTAATCCACCTTTTTGCATAAAAAAAAGTTTCAGTGTCTCGCTGACTGTTCAGACACAAATATATCTGTTTAAAAGAGTCTGGTGTAGACCAGATAACTAGAACTGTGGTTTTCCTCTTCCACGGTTCAAATCTGGGTGTAATCCACCTTTTTACATAAAAAAAAACATTTTGACTGTCTCGCTGACTGATCAGACACAAATATATCTGTTGAAAACATTCTGGTGTAGGCCAGATAACTAGAACTGTGGTTTTCCTCTTCCACGGTTCAAATCTGGGTGCAATAAACCTTTTTGTATAAACAAAACCATTTTGAGTGTCTCGCTGACTGTTCAGACACAAATATATCTGTTTAAAAGAGTCTGGTGTAGGCCAGATAACTAGAACTGTGGTTTTCCTCTTCCATGGCTCAAATCTGGGTGTAATCCACCTTTTTGCATAAAAAAAAAAGTTTCTGTGTCTCGCTGACTGTTCAGACACAAATATATCTGTTTAAAAGAGTCTGGTGTAGGCTAGGTAACTAGAACTGTGGTTTTCTTTTTCCACGGTTGAAATCTGGGTGTAATCCACCTTTTTGCATTAAAAAAAAAGTTTCAGTGTCTCACTGACTGTTCAGACACAAATATATCTGTTTAAAAGATTCTGGTGTAGGCCAGATAACTAGAACTGTGGCTTTCCTCTTCCACGGTTCAAATCTGCGTGTAATCCACCCTTTTGCATCAAAAAAATCATTTTGAGTGTCTCGCTGACTGTTCAGACACAAATATACGTGTTTAAAAGAGTCTGGTGTTGACCAGATAACTAGAACTGTGGTTTTCCTCTTCCACGGTTCAAAACTGGGTGTAATCCACCTTTTTGCATAAAAAAAACATTTTGAGTGTCTCGCTGACTGTTCAGACACAAATAAATGTGATTAAAAGAGTCTGGTGTAGGCCAGATAACTAGAACTGTGGTTTTCCTCTTCCACGGTTCAAATCTGGGTGTAATCCACCTTTTAGCATAAAAAAAACATTTTGAGTGTCTCGCTGACTGTTCAGACACAAATATATCTGTTTAAAAGAGACTGGTGTAGGCCAGATAACTAGAACTGTGGTTTTCCTCTTCCACGTTTCACATCTGGGTGTAATCCACCTTTTTGCATAAAAAAAAACATTCTGAGTGTCTCCCTGAATGTTCAGACACAAAGATATCTGTTTAAAAGATTCTGGTGTAGGCCAGATAACTAGAACTGTGGTTTTTCTCTTCCACGGTTCAAATCTGGGTGTAATCCACCTTTTTGCATAAAAAAAACATTTTGAGTGTCTCGCTAACTCTGTTCAGACACAAATATATCTGTTTAAAAGAGTCTGGTGTAGGCCAGATAACTAGAACTGTGGTTTTCCTCTTCCACGGTTGAAACGAGGGTGTAATCCACCTTTTTGCATAAAAAAAAAAGTTTCAGTGTCTCGCTGACTATTCAGACACAAATATATCTGTTTAAAAGAGTCTGGTGTAGGCTAGATAACTAGAACTGTGGTTTTCCTCTTCCACGGTTCAAATCTGGGTGTAATCCACCTTTTTGCATAAATAAAAGTTTCAGTGTCTCACTGACTGTTCAGATACAAATATATCTGTATAAAAGAGTCTAGTGTAGGCCAGATAACTAGAACTGTGGTTTTCCTCTTCCACGGTTCAAATCTGGGTGTAATCCACCTTTTTGCATAAAAAAAAACATTTTGAGTGTCTCGCTGACTGTTCAGACACAAATATATCTGTTTAAAAGATTCTGGTGTAGGCCAGATAACTAGAACTGTGGTTTTCCTCTTCCACGGTTCAAATCTGGGTGTAATCCACCTTTTAGCATAAAAAAAACATTTTGAGTGTCTCACTGACTGTTCAGACCCAAATATATCTGTTTAATGGAGTCTGGTGTAGGCCAGATAACTAGAACTGTGGTTTTCCTCTTCTACGGTTCAAATCTGGGTGTAATCCACCTTTTTGCATAAAAAAAAACATTTTGAGTGTCTCGCTGACTGTTCAGACACAAATATATCAGTTTAAAAGATTCTGGTGTAGGCCAGAAAACTAGAACTGTGGTTTTCCTCTTCCACGGTTCAAATCTGGGTGTAATCCACCCTTTTGCATCAAAAAAATCATTTTGAGTGTCTCGCTGACTGTTCAGACACAAATATATGTGTTTAAAATAGTCTGGTGTAGGCCAGATAACTAGAACTGTGGTTTTCCTCTTCCACGGTTCAAACGAGGGTGTAATCCACCTTTTTGCATAAAAAAAAAGTTTCAGTGTCTCGCTGACTATTCAGACACAAACATATCTGTTTAAAAGAGTCTGGTGTAGGCTAGATAACTAGAACTGTGGTTTTCCTCTTCCACGGTTCAAATCTGGGTGTAATCCACCTTTTTGCATAAAAAAAAGTTTCAGTGTATCACTGACTGTTCAGACACAAATATATCTGTTTAAAAGTGTCTAGTGTAGGCCAGATAACTAGAACTGTGGTTTTCCTCTTCCACGGTTCAAATCTGGGTGTAATCCACCTTTTTGCATAAAAAAAACATTTTGAGTGTCTCGCTAACTGTTCAGACACAAATATATCTGTTTAAAAGAGTCTGGTGTAGGCCAGATAACTAGAACTGTGGTTTTCCTCTTCCACGGTACAAACGAGGGTGTAATCCACCTTTTTGCATAAAAAAAAAGTTTCAGTGTCTCGCTGACTATTCAGACACAAATATATATGTTTAAAAGAGTCTGGTGTAGGCTAGATAACTAGAACTGTGGTTTTCCTCTTCCACGGTTCAAATCTGGGTGTAATCCACCTTTTTGCATAAAAAAAAGTTTCAGTGTCTCACTGACTGTTCAGACACAAATATATCTGTTTAAAAGAGTCTAGTGTAGGCCAGATAACTAGAACTGTGGTTTTCCTCTTCCACGGTTCAAATCTGGGTGTAATCCACCTTTTTGCATCAAAAAAAACATTTTGAGTGTCTCGCTGACTGTTCAGACACAAATATATCTGTTTAAAAGATTCTGGTGTAGGCCAGATAACTAGAACTGTGGTTTTCCTCTTCCACGGTTCAAATCTGGGTGTAATCCACCTTTTAGCATAAAAAAAACATTTTGAGTGTCTCGCTGACTGTTCAGACCCAAATATATCTGTTTAATGGAGTCTGGTGTAGGCCAGATAACTAGAACTGTGGTTTTCCTCTTCTACGGTTCAAATCTGGGTGTAATCCACCTTTTTGCATAAAAAAAACCCATTTTGAGTGTCTCGCTGACTGTTCAGACACAAATATATCTGTTTAAAAGTGTCTAGTGTAGGCCAGATAACTAGAACTGTGGTTTTCCTCTTCCACGGTTCAAATCTGGGTGTAATCCACCTTTTTGCATAAAAAAAACATTTTGAGTGTCTCGCTAACTGTTCAGACACAAATATATCTGTTTAAAAGAGTCTGGTGTAGGCCAGATAACTAGAACTGTGGTTTTCCTCTTCCACGGTTCAAACGAGGGTGTAATCCACCTTTTTGCATAAAAAAAAAGTTTCAGTGTCTCGCTGACTATTCAGACACAAATATATCTGTTTAAAAGAGTCTGGTGTAGGCTAGATAACTAGAACTGTGGTTTTCCTCTTCCACGGTTCAAATCTGGGTGTAATCCACCTTTTTGCATAAAAAAAAGTTTCAATGTCTCACTGACTGTTCAGACACAAATATATCTGTTTAAAAGAGTCTAGTGTAGGCCAGATAACTAGAACTGTGGTTTTCCTCTTCCACGGTTCAAATCTGGGTGTAATCCACCTTTTTGCATCAAAAAAAACATTTTGAGTGTCTCGCTGACTGTTCAGACACAAATATATCTGTTTAAAAGATTCTGGTGTAGGCCAGATAACTAGAATTGTGATTTTCCTCTTCCACGGTTCAAATCTGGGTGTAATCTACCTTTTAGCATAAAAAAAACATTTTGAGTGTCTCGCTGACTGTTCAGACCCAAATATATCTGTTTAATGGAGTCTCGTGTAGGCCAGATAACTAGAACTGTGGTTTTCCTCTTCTACGGTTCAAATCTGGGTGTAATCCACCTTTTTGCATAAAAAAAAACATTTTGAGTGTCTCGCTGACTGTTCAGACACAAATATATCTGTTTAAAAGATTCTGGTGTAGGCCAGAAAACTAGAACTGTGGTTTTCCTCTTCCACGGTTCAAATCTGGGTGTAATCCACCCGTTTGCATCAAAAAAATCATTTTGAGTGTCTCGCTGACTGTTCAGACACAAATGTATGTGTTTAAAAGAGTCTGGTGTTGGCCAGATAACTAGAACTGTGGTTTTCCTCTTCCACGGTTCAAATCTGGGTGTAATCCACCTTTTAGCATAAAAAAAACATTTTGAGTGTCTCGCTGGCTGTTCAGACCCAAATATATCTGTTTAATGGAGTCTGGTGTAGGCCAGATAACTAAAACTGTGGTCTTCCTCTTCCATGGTTCAAACGAGGGTGTAATCCACCTTTTTGCATAAAAAAAAAAGTTTCAGTGTCTCGCTGACTATTCAGACACAAATATATCTGTTTAAAAGAGTCTGGTGTAGGCCAGATAACTAGAACTGTGGTTTTCCTGTTCCACGGTTCAAATCTGGGTGTAATCCACCTTTTTGCATAAAAAAAAGTTTCAGCGTCTCACTGACTGTTCAGACACAAATATATCTGTTTAAAAGAGTCTGGTGTAGGCCAGATAACTAGAACTGTGGTTTTCCTCTTCCACGGTTCAAATCTGGGTGTAATCCACCTGTTTGCATGAAAAAAAAAATTTTGAGTGTCTCGCTGACTGTTCAGACACAAATATATCTGTTTAAAAGAGTCTGGTGTAGGCCAGATAACTAGAACTGTGGTTTTCCTCTTCCACGATTCAAATCTGGGTGTAATCCACCTTTTTACATAAAAAAAACATTTTGACTGTCTCGCTGATTGTTCAGACTCAAACATATCTGTTGAAAAGATTCTGGTGTAGGCCAGATAACTAGAACTGTGGTTTTCCTCTTCCACGGTTCAAATCTGGGTGTAATCCACCTTCTTGCATCAAAAAAAAAATTTTGAGTGTCTCACTGACTGTTCAGACACAAATAAATGTGTTTAAAAGAGTCTGGTGTAGGCCAGATAACTAGAACTGTGGTTTTCCTCTTCCACGGTTCAAATCTGGGTGTAATCCACCTTTTTGCATAAAAAAAAAGTTTCAGTGTCTCGCTGACTGTTCAGACACAAATATATCTGTTTAAAAGAGTCTGGTGTAGGCCAGATAACTAGAACTGTGGCTTTCCTCTTCCACGGTTCAAATCTGGGTGTAATCCACCTTGTAGCATAAAAAAAACATTTTGAGTGTCTCGCTGACTGTTCAGACACAAATATATCTGTTTAAAAGATTCTGGTGTAGGCCAGATAACTAGAACTGTGGTTTTCCTCTTCCACGGTTCAAATCTGGGTGTAATCCACCTTTTTACATAAAAAAAAACATTTTGACTGTCTCGCTGACTGTTCAGACACAAATATATCTGTTGAAAAGATTCTGGTGTAGGCCAGATAACTAGAACTGTGGTTTTCCTCTTCCACGGTTCAAATCTGGGTGTAATAAACCTTTTTGCATAAACAAAACCATTTTGAGTGTCTCGCTGACTGTTCAGACACAAATATATCTGTTTAAAAGAGTCTGGTGTAGGCCAGACAACTAGAACTGTGGTTTTCCTCTTCCACGGTTCAAATCTGGGTGTAATCCACCTTTTTGCATAAAAAAAAAAGTTTCAGTGTCTCGCTGACTGTTCAGACACAAATATATCTGTTTAAAAGAGTCTGGTGTAGGCTAGATAACTAGAACTGTGGTTTTCCTCTTCCACGGTTGAAATCTGGGTGTAATCCACCGTTTTGCATAAAAAAAAAAGTTTCAGTGTCTCACTGACTGTTCAGACACAAATATATCTGTTTAAAAGATTCTGGTGTAGGCCAGATAACTAGAACTGTGGCTTTCCTCTTCCACGGTTCAAATCTGGGTGTAATCCACGTTTTAGCATAAAAAAAACATTTTGAGTGTCTCGCTGACTGTTCAGACACAAATATATCTGTTTAAAAGAGTCTGGTGTAGGCCAGATAACTAGAACTGTGGTTTTCCTCTTCCACGGTTCAAATCTGGGTGTAATCCACCTTTTAGCATAAAAAAAACATTTTGAGTGTCTCGCTGACTGTTCAGACACAAATATATCTGTTGAAAAGATTCTGGTGTAGGCCAGAAAACTAGAACTTTGGTTTTCCTCTTCCACGGTTCAAATCTGGGTGCAATCCACCCTTTTGCATCAAAAAAATCATTTTGAGTGTCTCGCTGACTGTTTAGACACAAATATATGTGTTTAAAAGAGTCTGGTGTTGACCAGATAACTAGAACTGTGGTTTTCCTCTTCCACGGTTCAAAACTGGGTGTAATCCACCTGTTTGCATAAAAAAAACATTTTGAGTGTCTCGCTGACTGTTCAGACACAAATAAATGTGATTAAAAGAGTCTGGTGTAGGCCAGATAACTAGAACTGTGGTTTTCCTCTTCCACGGTTCAAATCTGTGTGTAATCCACCTTTTTGCATAAAAAAAACATTTTGACTGTCTCGCTGATTGTTCAGACTCAAACATATCTGTTGAAAAGATTCTGGTGTAGGCCAGATAACTAGAACTGTGGTTTTCCTCTTCCACGGTTCAAATCTGGGTGTAATCCACCTTCTTGCATCAAAAAAAAAATTTTGAGTGTCTCACTGACTGTTCAGACACAAATAAATGTGTTTAAAAGAGTCTGGTGTAGGCCAGATAACTAGAACTGTGGTTTTCCTCTTCCACGGTTCAAATCTGGGTGTAATCCACCTTTTTGTATAAAAAAAAAGTTTCAGTGTCTCGCTGACTGTTCAGACACAAATATATCTGTTTAAAAGAGTCTGGTGTAGGCCAGATAACTAGAACTGTGGCTTTCCTCTTCCACGGTTCAAATCTGGGTGTAATCCACCTTGTAGCATAAAAAAAACATTTTGAGTGTCTCGCTGACTGTTCAGACACAAATATATCTGTTTAAAAGATTCTGATGTAGGCCAGATAACTAGAACTGTGGTTTTCCTCTTCCACGGTTCAAATCTGGGTGTAATCCACCTTTTTACATAAAAAAAAACATTTTGACTGTCTCGCTGACTGTTCAGACACAAATATATCTGTTGAAAAGATTCTGGTGTAGGCCAGATAACTAGAACTGTGGTTTTCCTCTTCCACGGTTCAAATCTGGGTGTAATAAACCTTTTTGCATAAACAAAACCATTTTGAGTGTCTCGCTGACTGTTCAGACACAAATATATCTGTTTAAAAGAGTCTGGTGTAGGCCAGACAACTAGAACTGTGGTTTTCCTCTTCCACGGTTCAAATCTGGGTGTAATCCACCTTTTTGCATAAAAAAAAAAGTTTCAGTGTCTCGCTGACTGTTCAGACACAAATATATCTGTTTAAAAGAGTCTGGTGTAGGCTAGATAACTAGAACTGTGGTTTTCCTCTTCCACGGTTGAAATCTGGGTGTAATCCACCGTTTTGCATAAAAAAAAAAGTTTCAGTGTCTCACTGACTGTTCAGACACAAATATATCTGTTTAAAAGATTCTGGTGTAGGCCAGATAACTAGAACTGTGGCTTTCCTCTTCCACGGTTCAAATCTGGGTGTAATCCACCTTTTAGCATAAAAAAAAGATTTTGAGTGTCTCGCTGACTGTTCAGACACAAATATATCTGTTTAAAAGAGTCTGGTGTAGGCCAGATAACTAGAACTGTGGTTTTCCTCTTCCACGGTTCAAATCTGGGTGTAATCCACCTTTTAGCATAAAAAAAACATTTTGAGTGTCTCGCTGACTGTTCAGACACAAATATATCTGTTTAAAAGTTTCTGGTGTAGGCCAGATAACTAGAACTGTGGTTTTCCTCTTCCACGGTTCAAATCTGGGTGTAATCCACCTTTTTACATAAAAAAAAACATTTTGACTGTCTCGCTGACTGTTCAGACACAAATATATCTGTTGAAAAGATTCTGGTGTAGGCCAGAAAACTAGAACTTTGGTTTTCCTCTTCCACGGTTCAAATCTGGGTGCAATCCACCCTTTTGCATCAAAAAAATCATTTTGAGTGTCTCGCTGACTGTTTAGACACAAATATATGTGTTTAAAAGAGTCTGGTGTTGACCAGATAACTAGAACTGTGGTTTTCCTCTTCCACGGTTCAAAACTGGGTGTAATCCACCTGTTTGCATAAAAAAAACATTTTGAGTGTCTCGCTGACTGTTCAGACACAAATAAATGTGATTAAAAGAGTCTGGTGTAGGCCAGATAACTAGAACTGTGGTTTTCCTCTTCCACGGTTCAAATCTGGGTGTAATCCACCTTTTTGCATAAAAAAAAACATTTTGAGTGTCTCGCTGACTGTTCAGACACAAATTTATCTGTTTAAAAGATTCTGGTGTAGGCCAGATAACTAGAACTGTGGTTTTCCTCTTCCACGGTTCAAATCTGGGTGTAATCCACCTTTTAGCATAAAAAAAACATTTTGAGTGTCTCGCTGACTGTTCAGACACAAATATATCTGTTTAAAAGAGACTGGTGTAGGCCAGATAACTAGAACTGAGGTTTTCATCTTCCACGTTTCACATCTGGGTGTAATCCACCTTTTTGCATAAAAAAAAATATTCTGAGTGTCTCGCTGAATGTTCAGACACAAAGATATCTGTTAAAAAGATTCTGGTGTAGGCCAGATAACTAGAACTGTGGTTTTTCTCTTCCACGGTTCAAATCTGGGTGTATTCCACCTTTTTGCATAAAAAAAAACATTTTGAGTGTCTCGCTAACTGTTCAGACACAAATATATCTGTTTAAAAGAGTGTGGTGTAGGCCAGATAACTAGAACTGTGGTTTTCCTCTTCCACGGTTCAAACGAGGGTGTAATCCACCTTTTTGCATAAAAAAAAAAGTTTCAGTGTCTCGCTGACTATTCAGACACAAATATATCTGTTTAAAAGAGTCTGGTGTAGGCTAGATAACTAGAACTGTGGTTTTCCTCTTCCACGGTTCAAATCTGGGTGTAATCCACCTTTTTGCATAAAAAAAAGTTTCAGTGTCTCACTGACTGTTCAGACACAAATATATCTGTTTAAAAGAGTCTAGTGTAGGCCAGATAACTAAAACTGTGGTTTTCCTCTTCCACGGTTCAAATCTGGGTGTAATCCACCTTTTTGCATCAAAAAAAAACATTTTGAGTGTCTCGCTGACTGTTCAGACACAAATATATCTGTTTAAAAGATTCTGGTGTAGGCCAGATAACTAGAACTGTGGTTTTCCTCTTCCACGGTTCAAATCTGGGTGTAATCCACCTTTTTGCATAAAAAAAAACATTTTGAGTGTCTCGCTGACTGTTCAGACACAAATATATCTGTTTAAAAGATTCTGGTGTAGGCCAGAAAACTAGAACTGTGGTTTTCCTCTTCCACGGTTCAAATCTGGGTGTAATCCACCCTTTTGCATCAAAAAAATCATTTTGAGTGTCTCGCTGACTGTTCAGACACAAATATATGTGTTTAAAAGAGTCTGGTGTTGGCCAGATAACTAGAACTGTGGTTTTCCTCTTCCACGGTTCAAAACTGGGTGTAATCCACCTTTTTGCAACAAAAAAAACATTTTGAGTGTCTCGCTGACTGTTCAGACACAAAGATATCTGTTTAAAAGATTCTGGTGTAGGCCAGATAACTAGAACTGTGGTTTTTCTCTTCCACGGTTCAAATTTGGGTGTAATCCACCTTTTTGCATAAAAAAAACATTTTGAGTGTCTCGCTAACTGTTCAGACACAAATATATCTGTTTAAAAGAGTCTGGTGTAGGCCAGATAACTAGAACTGTGGTTTTCCTCTTCCACGGTTCAAACGAGGGTGTAATCCACCTTTTTGCATAAAAAAAAAAGTTTCAGTGTCTCGCTGACTATTCAGGCACAATTATATCTGTTTAAAAGAGTCTGGTGTAGGCCAGATAACTAGAACTGTGGTTTTCCTGTTCCACGGTTCAAATCTGGGTGTAGTCCACCTTTTTGCATAAAAAAAAGTTTCAGCGTCTCACTGACTGTTCAGACACAAATATATCTGTTTAAAAGAGTCTGGTGTAGGCCAGATAACTAGAACTGTGGTTTTCCTCTTCCACGGTTCAAATCTGGGTGTAATCCACCTTTTTGCATCAAAAAAAAAATTTTGAGTGTCTCGCTGACTGTTCAGACACAAATATATCTGTTTAAAAGATTCTGGTGTAGGCCAGAAAACTAGAACTGTGGTTTTCCTCTTCCTCGGTTCAAATCTGGGTGTAATCCACCCTTTTTCATCAAAAAAATCATTTTGAGTGTCTCGCTGACTGTTCAGACACAAATATATGTGTTTAAAAGAGTCTGGTGTTGGCCAGATAACTAGAACTGTGGCTTTCCTCTTCCACGGTTCAAAACTGGGTGTAATCCACCTTTTTGCATCAAAAAAAAACATTTTGAGTGTCTTGCTGACTGTTCAGACACAAATATATCTGTTTAAAAGAGTCTGGTGTAGGCCAGATAACTAGAACTGTGGTTTTCCTCTTCTACTGTTCAAATCTGGGTGTAATCCACCTTTTTGCATAAAAAAAAAAGTTTCAGTGTCTCGCTGACTGTTCAGACACAAATATATCTGTTTAAAAGAGTCTGGTGTAGGCTAGATAACTAGAACTGTGGTTTTCCTCTTCCACGGTTGAAATCTGGGTGTAATCCACCTTTTTGCATAAAAAAAAAAGTTTCAGTGTCTCACTGACTGTTCAGACACAAATATATCTGTTTAAAAGATTCTGGTGTAGGCCAGATAACTAGAACTGTGGCTTTCCTCTTGCACGGTTCAAATCTGGGTGTAATCCACGTTTTAGCATAAAAAAAACATTTTGAGTGTCTCGCTGACTGTTCAGACACAAATAAATGTGATTAAAAGAGTCTGGTGTAGGCCAGATAACTAGAACTGTGGTTTTCCTCTTCCACGGTTCAAATCTGGGTGTAATCCACCGGTTTGCATAAAAAAAAAAGATTTTCAGTGTCTCGCTGACTGTTCAGACACATATTTATCTGTTTAAAAGAGTCTGGTGTAGGCCAGATAACTAGAACTGTGGTTTTCCTCTTCTACGGTTCAAATCTGGGTGTAATCCACCTTTTTGCATGAAAAAAAAACATTTTGAGTGTCTCGCTGACTGTTCAGACACAAATATATCTGTTTAAAAGATTCTGGTGTAGGCCAGAAAACTAGAACTGTGGTTTTCCTCTTCCACGGTTCAAATCTGGGTGTAATCCACCCTTTTGCATCAAAAAAATCATTTTGAGTGTCTCGGTGACTGTTCAGACACAAATATATGTGTTTAAAATAGTCTGGTGTAGGCCAGATAACTAGAACTGTGGTTTTCCTCTTCCACGGTTCAAACGAGGGTGTAATCCACCTTTTTGCATAAAAAAAAAGTTTCAGTGTCTCGCTGACTATTCAGACACAAACATATCTGTTTAAAAGAGTCTGGTGTAGGCTAGATAACTAGAACTGTGGTTTTCCTCTTCCACGGTTCAAATCTGGGTGTAATCCACCTTTTTGCATAAAAAAAAGTTTCAGTGTCTCACTGACTGTTCAGACACAAATATATCTGTTTAAAAGAGTCTAGTGTAGGCCAGATAACTAGAACTGTGGTTTTCCTCTTCCACGGTTCAAATCTGGGTGTAATCCACCTTTTTGCATCAAAAAAAACATTTTGAGTGTCTCGCTGACTGTTCAGACACAAATATATCTGTTTAAAAGATTCTGGTGTAGGCCAGATAACTAGAACTGTGGTTTTCCTCTTCCACGGTTCAAATCTGGGTGTAATCTACCTTTTAGCATAAAAAAAACATTTTGAGTGTCTCGCTGACTGTTCAGACCCAAATATATCTGTTTAATGGAGTCTCGTGTAGGCCAGAAAACTAGAACTGTGGTTTTCCTCTTCCACGGTTCAAATCTGGATGTAATCCACCCTTTTGCATCAAAAAAATCATTTTGAGTGTCTCGCTGACTGTTCAGACACAAATGTATGTGTTTAAAAGAGTCTGGTGTAGGCCAGATAACTAGAACTGTGGTTTTCCTCTTCCACGGTTCAAATCTGGGTGTAATCCACCTTTTAGCATAAAAAAAACATTTTGAGTGTCTCGCTGGCTGTTCAGACCCAAATATATCTGTTTAATGGAGTCTGGTGTAGGCCAGATAACTAGAACTGTGGTCTTCCTCTTCCACGGTTCAAACGAGGGTGTAATCCACCTTTTTGCATAAAAAAAAAAGTTTCAGTGTCTCGCTGACTATTCAGACACAAATATATCTGTTTAAAAGAGTCTGGTGTAGGCCAGATAACTAGAACTGTGGTTTTCCTGTTCCACGGTTCAAATCTGGGTGTAATCCACCTTTTTGCATAAAAAAAAGTTTCAGCGTCTCACTGACTGTTCACACACAAATATATCTGTTTAAAAGAGTCTGGTGTAGGCCAGATAACTAGAACTGTGGTTTTCCTCTTCCACGGTTCAAATCTGGGTGTAATCCACCTTTTTGCATGAAAAAAAAATTTTTGAGTGTCTCGCTGACTGTTCAGACACAAATATATCTGTTTAAAAGAGTCTGGTGTAGGCCAGATAACTAGAACTGTGGTTTTCCTCTTCCTCGGTTCAAATCTGGGTGTAATCCACCTTTTTACATAAAAAAAACATTTTGACTGTCTCGCTGATTGTTCAGACTCAAACATATCTGTTGAAAAGATTTTGGTGTAGGCCAGATAACTAGAACTGTGGTTTTCCTCTTCCACGGTTCAAATCTGGGTGTAATCCACCTTCTTGCATCAAAAAAAAAATTTTGAGTGTCTCACTGACTGTTCAGACACAAATAAATGTGTTTAAAAGAGTCTGGTGTAGGCCAGATAACTAGAACTGTGGTTTTCCTCTTCCACGGTTCAAATCTGGGTGTAATCCTCCTTTTTGCATAAAAAAAAAGTTTCAGTGTCTCGCTGACTGTTCAGACACAAATATATCTGTTTAAAAGAGTCTGGTGTAGGCCAGATAACTAGAACTGTGGCTTTCCTCTTCCACGGTTCAAATCTGGGTGTAATCCACCTTGTAGCATAAAAAAAACATTTTGAGTGTCTCGCTGACTGTTCAGACACAAATATATCTGTTTAAAAGATTCTGGTGTAGGCCAGATAACTAGAACTGTGGTTTTCCTCTTCCACGGTTCAAATCTGGGTGTAATCCACCTTTTTACATAAAAAAAAACATTTTGACTGTCTCGCTGACTGTTCAGACACAAATATATCTGTTGAAAAGATTCTGGTGTAGGCCAGATAACTAGAACTGTGGTTTTCCTCTTCCACGGTTCAAATCTGGGTGTAATAAACCTTTTTGCATAAACAAAACCATTTTGAGTGTCTCGCTGACTGTTCAGACACAAATATATCTGTTTAAAAGAGTCTGGTGTAGGCCAGACAACTAGAACTGTGGTTTTCCTCTTCCACGGTTCAAATCTGGGTGTAATCCACCTTTTTGCATAAAAAAAAAAGTTTCAGTGTCTCGCTGACTGTTCAGACACAAATATATCTGTTTAAAAGAGTCTGGTGTAGGCTAGATAACTAGAACTGTGGTTTTCCTCTTCCACGGTTGAAATCTGGGTGTAATCCACCGTTTTACATAAAAAAAAAAGTTTCAGTGTCTCACTGACTGTTCAGACACAAATATATCTGTTTAAAAGATTCTGGTGTAGGCCAGATAACTAGAACTGTGGCTTTCCTCTTCCACGGTTCAAATCTGGGTGTAATCCACCTTTTAGCATAAAAAAAACATTTTGAGTGTCTCGCTGACTGTTCAGACACAAATATATCTGTTTAAAAGAGTCTGGTGTAGGCCAGATAACTAGAACTGTGGTTTTCCTCTTCCACGGTTCAAATCTGGGTGTAATCCACCTTTTAGCATAAAAAAAACATTTTGAGTGTCTCGCTGACTGTTCAGACACAAATATATCTGTTTAAAAGATTCTGGTGTAGGCCAGATAACTAGAACTGTGGTTTTCCTCTTCCACGGTTCAAATCTGGGTGTAATCCACCTTTTTACATAAAAAAAAACATTTTGACTGTCTCGCTGACTGTTCAGACACAAATATATCTGTTGAAAAGATTCTGGTGTAGGCCAGAAAACTAGAACTTTGGTTTTCCTCTTCCACGGTTCAAATCTGGGTGCAATCCACCCTTTTGCATCAAAAAAATCATTTTGAGTGTCTCGCTGACTGTTTAGACACAAATATATGTGTTTAAAAGAGTCTGGTGTTGACCAGATAACTAGAACTGTGGTTTTCCTCTTCCACGGTTCAAAACTGGGTGTAATCCACCTGTTTGCATAAAAAAAACATTTTGAGTGTCTCGCTGACTGTTCAGACACAAATAAATGTGATTAAAAGAGTCTGGTGTAGGCCAGATAACTAGAACTGTGGCTTTCCTCTTCCACGGTTCAAATCTGGGTGTAATCCACCTTTTTGCATAAAAAAAACATTTTGAGTGTCTCGCTGACTGTTCAGACACAAATATATCTGTTTAAAAGAGACTGGTGTAGGCCAGATAACTAGAACTGAGGTTTTCCTCTTCCACGTTTCACATCTGGGTGTAATCCACCTTTTTGCATAAAAAAAAATATTCTGAGTGTCTCGCTGAATGTTCAGACACAAAGTTATCTGTTTAAAAGATTCTGGTGTAGGCCAGATAACTAGAACTGTGGTTTTTCTCTTCCACGGTTCAAATCTGGGTGTATTCCACCTTTTTGCATAAAAAAAAACATTTTGAGTGTCTCGCTAACTGTTCAGACACAAATATATCTGTTTAAAAGAGTCTGGTGTAGGCCAGATAACTAGAACTGTGGTTTTCCTCTTCCACGGTTCAAACGAGGGTGTAATCCACCTTTTTGCATAAAAAAAAAAGTTTCAGTGTCTCGCTGACTATTCAGACACAAATATATCTGTTTAAAAGAGTCTGGTGTAGGCTAGATAACTAGAACTGTGGTTTTCCTCTTCCACGGTTCAAATCTGGGTGTAATCCACCTTTTTGCATAAAAAAAAGTTTCAATGTCTCACTGACTGTTCAGACACAAATATATCTGTTTAAAAGAGTCTAGTGTAGGCCAGATAACTAGACCTGTGGTTTTCCTCTTCCACGGTTCAAATCTGGGTGTAATCCACCTTTTTGCATAAAAAAAAAACATTTTGAGTGTCTCGCTGACTGTTCAGACACAAATATATCTGTTTAAAAGATTCTGGTGTAGGCCAGATAACTAGAACTGTGGTTTTCCTCTTCCACGGTTGAAATCTGTGTGTAATCCACCTTTTTGCATAAAAAAAAAACATTTTGAGTGTCTCGCTGACTGTTCAGACACAAATATATCTGTTTAAAAGATTCTGGTGTAGGCCAGAAAACTAGAACTGTGGTTTTCCTCTTCCACGGTTCAAATCTGGGTGTAATCCACCCTTTTGCATCAAAAAAATCATTTTGAGTGTCTCGCTGACTGTTCAGACACAAATATATGTGTTTAAAAGAGTCTGGTGTTGGCCAGATAACTAGAACTGTGGTTTTCCTCTTCCACGGTTCAAAACTGGGTGTAATCCACCTTTTTGCATCAAAAAAAACATTTTGAGTGTCTCGCTGACTGTTCAGACACAAAGATATCTGTTTAAAAGATTCTGGTGTAGGCCAGATAACTAGAACTGTGGTTTTTCTCTTCCACGGTTCAAATCTGGGTGTAATCCACCTTTTTGCATAAAAAAAACCATTTTGAGTGTCTCGCTGACTGTTCAGACACAAATATATCTGTTTAAAAGATTCTGGTGTAGGCCAGCTAACTAGAACTGTGGTTTTCCTCTTCCACGGTTCAAATCTGGGTGTAATCCACCTTTTTGCATAAAAAAAACATTTTGAGTGTCTCGCTAACTGTTCAGACACAAATATATCTGTTTAAAAGATTCTGGTGTAGGCCAGAGAGCTAGAACTGTGGTTTTGCAGTTCCATGGTTCAAATCTCTGTATTATCCACTTTTTTGCCTTTTCTCCATAAAAAAAAACATTTTGAGTTTCTCGCTGAATGTTCAGACACAAAGATATCTGTTTAAAAGATTCTGGTGTAGGCCAGATAACTAGAACTGTGGTTTTACTCTTCCACGGTTCAAATCTGGGTGTAATCCACCTTTTTGCATAACAAAAACCATTTTGAGTGTCTCGCTAACTGTTCAGACACAAATATATCTGTTTAAAAGAGTCTGGTGTAGGCCATATAACTAGTACTGTGGTTTTCCTCTTCCACGGTTCCAATCAGGGTGTAATCCACCTTTTTGCATAAAAAAAAAAGTTTCAGTGTCTCGCTGACTATTCAGACACAAATATGTCTGTTTAAAAGAGTCTGGTGTAGGTTAGATAACTAGAACTGTGGTTTTCCTCTTCCACGGTTCAAATCTGGGTGTAATCCACCTTTTTGCATAAAAAAAAGTTTCAGTGTCTCACTGACTGTACAGACACAAATATATCTGTTTAAAAGAGTGTGGTGTAGGCCAGATAACTAGAACTGTGGTTTTCCTCTTCCGCTGTTCAAATCTGGGTGTAATCCACCTTTTAGCATAAAAAAAACATTTTGAGTGTCTCGCTGACTGTTCAGACACAAATATATCTGTTTAATGGAGTCTGGTGTAGTCGAGAAAACTAGAACTGTGGTTTTCCTCTTCCACGGTTCAAATCTGGGTGTAATCCACCTTTTAGCATAAAAAAAACATTTTGAGTGTCTCGCTGACTGTTCAGACACAAATATATCTGTTTAAAAGAGTCTGGTGTAGGCCAGATAACTAGAACTGTGGTTTTCCTCTTCCACGGTTCAAATCTGGGTGTAATCCACCTTTTAGCATAAAAAAAACATTTTGAGTGTCTCGCTGACTGTTCAGACACAAATATATCTGTTTAAAAGATTCTGGTGTAGGCCAGATAACTAGAACTGTGGTTTTCCTCTTCCACGGTTCAAATCTGGGTGTAATCCACCTTTTTACATAAAAAAAAACATTTTGACTGTCTCGCTGACTGTTCAGACACAAATATATGTGTTTAAAAGAGTCTGGTGTTGACCAGATAACTAGAACTGTGGTTTTCCTCTTCCACGGTTCAAAACTGGGTGTAATCCACCTGTTTGCATAAAAAAAACATTTTGAGTGTCTCGCTGACTGTTCAGACACAAATAAATGTGATTAAAAGAGTCTGGTGTAGGCCAGATAACTAGAACTGTGGCTTTCCTCTTCCACGGTTCAAATCTGGGTGTAATCCACCTTTTTGCATAAAAAAAAAACATTTTGAGTGTCTCGCTGACTGTTCAGACACAAATTTATCTGTTTAAAAGATTCTGGTGTAGGCCAGATAACTAGAACTGTGGTTTTCCTCTTCCATGGTTCAAATCTGGGTGTAATCCACCTTTTAGCATAAAAAAAACATTTTGAGTGTCTCGCTGACTGTTCAGACACAAATATATCTGTTTAAAAGAGACTGGTGTAGGCCAGATAACTAGAACTGAGGTTTTCCTCTTCCACGTTTCACATCTGGGTGTAATCCACCTTTTTGCATAAAAAAAAATATTCTGAGTGTCTCGCTGAATGTTCAGACACAAAGATATCTGTTTAAAAGATTCTGGT
The DNA here is from genome assembly GCF_046119375.1 of Phyllobates terribilis. Lineage (NCBI taxonomy): Eukaryota > Metazoa > Chordata > Amphibia > Anura > Dendrobatidae > Phyllobates > Phyllobates terribilis. Next base: position 420,340,831 of record NW_027362764.1, on the reverse strand, counting down.
GTAGGCCAGATAACTAGAACTGTGGTTTTTCTCTTCCACGGTTCAAATCTGGGTGTATTCCACCTTTTTGCATAAAAAAAAACATTTTGAGTGTCTCGCTAACTGTTCAGACAGAAATATATCTGTTTAAAAGAGTCTGGTGTAGGCCAGATAACTAGAACTGTGGTTTTCCTCTTCCACGGTTCAAACGAGGGTGTAATCCACCTTTTTGCATAAAAAAAAAAGTTTCAGTGTCTCGCTGACTATTCAGACACAAATATATCTGTTTAAAAGAGTCTGGTGTAGGCTAGAGAACTAGAACTGTGGTTTTCCTCTTCCACGGTTCAAATCTGGGTGTAATCCACCTTTTTGCATAAAAAAAAGTTTCAGTGTCTCACTGACTGTTCAGACACAAATATATCTGTTTAAAAGAGTCTAGTGTAGGCCAGATAACTAGAACTGTGGTTTTCCTCTTCCACGGTTCAAATCTGGGTGTAATCCACCTTTTTGCATAAAAAAAAAACATTTTGAGTGTCTCGCTGACTGTTCAGACACAAATATATCTGTTTAAAAGATTCTGGTGTAGGCCAGATAACTAGAACTGTGGTTTTCCTCTTCCACGGTTGAAATCTGGGTGTAATCCACCTTTTTGCATAAAAAAAAACATTTTGAGTGTCTCGCTGACTGTTCAGACACAAATATATCTGTTTAAAAGATTCTGGTGTAGGCCAGAAAACTAGAACTGTGGTTTTCCTCTTCCACGGTTCAAATCTGGGTGTAATCCACCCTTTTGCATCAAAAAAATCATTTTGAGTGTCTCGCTGACTGTTCAGACACAAATATATGTGTTTAAAAGAGTCTGGTGTTGGCCAGATAACTAGAACTGTGGTTTTCCTCTTCCACGATTCAAAACTGGGTGTAATCCACCTTTTTGCATCAAAAAAAACATTTTGAGTGTCTCGCTGACTGTTCAGACACAAAGATATCTGTTTAAAAGATTCTGGTGTAGGCCAGATAACTAGAACTGTGGTTTTTCTCTTCCACGGTTCAAATCTGGGTGTAATCCACCTTTTTGCATAAAAAAAACCATTTTGAGTGTCTCGCTGACTGTTCAGACACAAATATATCTGTTTAAAAGATTCTGGTGTAGGCCAGCTAACTAGAACTGTGGTTTTCCTCTTCCACGGTTCAAATCTGGGTGTAATCCACATTTTTGCATAAAAAAAACATTTTGAGTGTCTCGCTAACTGTTCAGACACAAATATATCTGTTTAAAAGATTCTGGTGTAGGCCAGAGAGCTAGAACTGTGGTTTTGCAGTTCCATGGTTCAAATCTCTGTATTATCCACTTTTTTGCCTTTTCTCCATAAAAAAAAACATTTTGAGTTTCTCGCTGAATGTTCAGACACAAAGATATCTGTTTAAAAGATTCTGGTGTAGGCCAGATAACTAGAACTGTGGTTTTACTCTTCCACGGTTCAAATCTGGGTGTAATCCACCTTTTTGCATAAAAAAAACATTTTGAGTGTCTCGCTAACTGTTCAGACACAAATATATCTGTTTAAAAGATTCTGGTGTAGGCCAGAGAGCTAGAACTGTGGTTTTGCAGTTCCATGGTTCAAATCTCTGTATTATCCACTTTTTTGCCTTTTCTCCATAAAAAAAAACATTTTGAGTTTCTCGCTGAATGTTCAGACACAAAGATATCTGTTTAAAAGATTCTGGTGTAGGCCAGATAACTAGAACTGTGGTTTTACTCTTCCACGGTTCAAATCTGGGTGTAATCCACCTTTTTGCATAACAAAAACCATTTTGAGTGTCTCGCTAACTGTTCAGACACAAATATATCTGTTTAAAAGAGTCTGGTGTAGGCCATATAACTAGTACTGTGGTTTTCCTCTTCCACGGTTCCAATCAGGGTGTAATCCACCTTTTTGCATAAAAAAAAAAGTTTCAGTGTCTCGCTGACTATTCAGACACAAATATGTCTGTTTAAAAGAGTCTGGTGTAGGTTAGATAACTAGAACTGTGGTTTTCCTCTTCCACGGTTCAAATCTGGGTGTAATCCACCTTTTTGCATAAAAAAAAGTTTCAGTGTCTCACTGACTGTACAGACACAAATATATCTGTTTAAAAGAGTGTGGTGTAGGCCAGATAACTAGAACTGTGGTTTTCCTCTTCCGCTGTTCAAATCTGGGTGTAATCCACCTTTTAGCATAAAAAAAACATTTTGAGTGTCTCGCTGACTGTTCAGACACAAATATATCTGTTTAATGGAGTCTGGTGTAGTCGAGAAAACTAGAACTGTGGTTTTCCTCTTCCACGGTTCAAATCTGGGTGTAATCCACCTTTTAGCATAAAAAAAACATTTTGCGTGTCTCGCTGACTGTTCAGACACAAATATATCTGTTTAAAAGAGTCTGGTGTAGGCCAGATAACTAGAACTGTGGTTTTCCTCTTCCACGGTTCAAATCTGGGTGTAATCCACCTTTTAGCATAAAAAAAACATTTTGAGTGTCTCGCTGACTGTTCAGACACAAATATATCTGTTTAAAAGATTCTGGTGTAGGCCAGATAACTAGAACTGTGGTTTTCCTCTTCCACGGTTCAAATCTGGGTGTAATCCACCTTTTTACATAAAAAAAAACATTTTGACTGTCTCGCTGACTGTTCAGACACAAATATATCTGTTGAAAAGATTCTGGTGTAGGCCAGAAAACTAGAACTTTGGTTTTCCTCTTCCACGGTTCAAATCTGGGTGCAATCCACCCTTTTGCATCAAAAAAATCATTTTGAGTGTCTCGCTGACTGTTTAGACACAAATATATGTGTTTAAAAGAGTCTGGTGTTGACCAGATAACTAGAACTGTGGTTTTCCTCTTCCACGGTTCAAAACTGGGTGTAATCCACCTGTTTGCATAAAAAAAACATTTTGAGTGTCTCGCTGACTGTTCAGACACAAATAAATGTGATTAAAAGAGTCTGGTGTAGGCCAGATAACTAGAACTGTGGCTTTCCTCTTCCACGGTTCAAATCTGGGTGTAATCCACCTTTTTGCATAAAAAAAAAACATTTTGAGTGTCTCGCTGACTGTTCAGACACAAATTTATCTGTTTAAAAGATTCTGGTGTAGGCCAGATAACTAGAACTGTGGTTTTCCTCTTCCATGGTTCAAATCTGGGTGTAATCCACCTTTTAGCATAAAAAAAACATTTTGAGTGTCTCGCTGACTGTTCAGACACAAATATATCTGTTTAAAAGAGACTGGTGTAGGCCAGATAACTAGAACTGAGGTTTTCCTCTTCCACGTTTCACATCTGGGTGTAATCCACCTTTTTGCATAAAAAAAAATATTCTGAGTGTCTCGCTGAATGTTCAGACACAAAGATATCTGTTTAAAAGATTCTGGTGTAGGCCAGATAACTAGAACTGTGGTTTTTCTCTTCCACGGTTCAAATCTGGGTGTATTCCACCTTTTTGCATAAAAAAAAACATTTTGAGTGTCTCGCTGACTGTTCAGACACAAATATATCTGTTTAAAAGATTCTGGTGTAGGCCAGAAAACTAGAACTGTGGTTTTCCTCTTCCACGGTTCAAATCTGGGTGTAATCCACCCTTTTGCATCAAAAAAATCATTTTGAGTGTCTCGCTGACTGTTCAGACACAAATATATGTGTTTAAAAGAGTCTGGTGTTGGCCAGATAACTAGAACTGTGGTTTTCCTCTTCCACGGTTCAAAACTGGGTGTAATCCACCTTTTTGCATCAAAAAAAACATTTTGAGTGTCTCGCTGACTGTTCAGACACAAAGATATCTGTTTAAAAGATTCTGGTGTAGGCCAGATAACTAGAACTGTGGTTTTTCTCTTCCACGGTTCAAATCTGGGTGTAATCCACGTTTTTGCATAAAAAAAACCATTTTGAGTGTCTCGCTGACTGTTCAGACACAAATATATCTGTTTAAAAGATTCTGGTGTAGGCCAGCTAACTAGAACTGTGGTTTTCCTCTTCCACGGTTCAAATCTGGGTGTAATCCACATTTTTGCATAAAAAAAACATTTTGAGTGTCTCGCTAACTGTTCAGACACAAATATATCTGTTTAAAAGATTCTGGTGTAGGCCAGAGAGCTAGAACTGTGGTTTTGCAGTTCCATGGTTCAAATCTCTGTATTATCCACTTTTTTGCCTTTTCTCCATAAAAAAAAACATTTTGAGTTTCTCGCTGAATGTTCAGACACAAAGATATCTGTTTAAAAGATTCTGGTGTAGGCCAGATAACTAGAACTGTGGTTTTACTCTTCCACGGTTCAAATCTGGGTGTAATCCACCTTTTTGCATAAAAAAAACATTTTGAGTGTCTCGCTAACTGTTCAGACACAAATATATCTGTTTAAAAGATTCTGGTGTAGGCCAGAGAGCTAGAACTGTGGTTTTGCAGTTCCATGGTTCAAATCTCTGTATTATCCACTTTTTTGCCTTTTCTCCATAAAAAAAAACATTTTGAGTTTCTCGCTGAATGTTCAGACACAAAGATATCTGTTTAAAAGATTCTGGTGTAGGCCAGATAACTAGAACTGTGGTTTTACTCTTCCACGGTTCAAATCTGGGTGTAATCCACCTTTTTGCATAACAAAAACCATTTTGAGTGTCTCGCTAACTGTTCAGACACAAATATATCTGTTTAAAAGAGTCTGGTGTAGGCCATATAACTAGTACTGTGGTTTTCCTCTTCCACGGTTCCAATCAGGGTGTAATCCACCTTTTTGCATAAAAAAAAAAGTTTCAGTGTCTCGCTGACTATTCAGACACAAATATGTCTGTTTAAAAGAGTCTGGTGTAGGTTAGATAACTAGAACTGTGGTTTTCCTCTTCCACGGTTCAAATCTGGGTGTAATCCACCTTTTTGCATAAAAAAAAGTTTCAGTGTCTCACTGACTGTACAGACACAAATATATCTGTTTAAAAGAGTGTGGTGTAGGCCAGATAACTAGAACTGTGGTTTTCCTCTTCCGCTGTTCAAATCTGGGTGTAATCCACCTTTTAGCATAAAAAAAACATTTTGAGTGTCTCGCTGACTGTTCAGACACAAATATATCTGTTTAATGGAGTCTGGTGTAGTCGAGAAAACTAGAACTGTGGTTTTCCTCTTCCACGGTTCAAATCTGGGTGTAATCCACCTTTTAGCATAAAAAAAACATTTTGAGTGTCTCGCTGACTGTTCAGACACAAATATATCTGTTTAAAAGAGTCTGGTGTAGGCCAGATAACTAGAACTGTGGTTTTCCTCTTCCACGGTTCAAATCTGGGTGTAATCCACCTTTTAGCATAAAAAAAACATTTTGAGTGTCTCGCTGACTGTTCAGACACAAATATATCTGTTTAAAAGATTCTGGTGTAGGCCAGATAACTAGAACTGTGGTTTTCCTCTTCCACGGTTCAAATCTGGGTGTAATCCACCTTTTTACATAAAAAAAAACATTTTGACTGTCTCGCTGACTGTTCAGACACAAATATATCTGTTGAAAAGATTCTGGTGTAGGCCAGAAAACTAGAACTTTGGTTTTCCTCTTCCACGGTTCAAATCTGGGTGCAATCCACCCTTTTGCATCAAAAAAATCATTTTGAGTGTCTCGCTGACTGTTTAGACACAAATATATGTGTTTAAAAGAGTCTGGTGTTGACCAGATAACTAGAACTGTGGTTTTCCTCTTCCACGGTTCAAAACTGGGTGTAATCCACCTGTTTGCATAAAAAAAACATTTTGAGTGTCTCGCTGACTGTTCAGACACAAATAAATGTGATTAAAAGAGTCTGGTGTAGGCCAGATAACTAGAACTGTGGCTTTCCTCTTCCACGGTTCAAATCTGGGTGTAATCCACCTTTTTGCATAAAAAAAAAACATTTTGAGTGTCTCGCTGACTGTTCAGACACAAATTTATCTGTTTAAAAGATTCTGGTGTAGGCCAGATAACTAGAACTGTGGTTTTCCTCTTCCATGGTTCAAATCTGGGTGTAATCCACCTTTTAGCATAAAAAAAACATTTTGAGTGTCTCGCTGACTGTTCAGACACAAATATATCTGTTTAAAAGAGACTGGTGTAGGCCAGATAACTAGAACTGAGGTTTTCCTCTTCCACGTTTCACAACTGGGTGTAATCCACCTTTTTGCATAAAAAAAAATATTCTGAGTGTCTCGCTGAATGTTCAGACACAAAGATATCTGTTTAAAAGATTCTGGTGTAGGCCAGATAACTAGAACTGTGGTTTTTCTCTTCCACGGTTCAAAACTGGGTGTAATCCACCTGTTTGCATAAAAAAAACATTTTGAGTGTCTCGCTGACTGTTCAGACACAAATAAATGTGATTAAAAGAGTCTGGTGTAGGCCAGATAACTAGAACTGTGGCTTTCCTCTTCCACGGTTCAAATCTGGGTGTATTCCACCTTTTTGCATAAAAAAAAACATTTTGAGTGTCTCGCTAACTGTTCAGACACAAATATATCTGTTTAAAAGAGTCTGGTGTAGGCCAGATAACTAGAACTGTGGTTTTCCTCTTCCACGGTTCAAACGAGGGTGTAATCCACCTTTTTGCATAAAAAAAAAAGTTTCAGTGTCTCGCTGACTATTCAGACACAAATATATCTGTTTAAAAGAGTCTGGTGTAGGCTAGAGAACTAGAACTGTGGTTTTCCTCTTCCACGGTTCAAATCTGGGTGTAATCCACCTTTTTGCATAAAAAAAAGTTTCAGTGTCTCACTGACTGTTCAGACACAAATATATCTGTTTAAAAGAGTCTAGTGTAGGCCAGATAACTAGAACTGTGGTTTTCCTCTTCCACGGTTCAAATCTGGGTGTAATCCACCTTTTTGCATAAAAAAAAAACATTTTGAGTGTCTCGCTGACTGTTCAGACACAAATATATCTGTTTAAAAGATTCTGGTGTAGGCCAGATAACTAGAACTGTGGTTTTCCTCTTCCACGGTTGAAATCTGGGTGTAATCCACCTTTTTGCATAAAAAAAAACATTTTGAGTGTCTCGCTGACTGTTCAGACACAAATATATCTGTTTAAAAGATTCTGGTGTAGGCCAGAAAACTAGAACTGTGGTTTTCCTCTTCCACGGTTCAAATCTGGGTGTAATCCACCCTTTTGCATCAAAAAAATCATTTTGAGTGTCTCGCTGACTGTTCAGACACAAATATATGTGTTTAAAAGAGTCTGGTGTTGGCCAGATAACTAGAACTGTGATTTTCCTCTTCCACGGTTCAAAACTGGGTGTAATCCACCTTTTTGCATCAAAAAAAACATTTTGAGTGTCTCGCTGACTGTTCAGACACAAAGATATCTGTTTAAAAGATTCTGGTGTAGGCCAGATAACTAGAACTGTGGTTTTTCTCTTCCACGGTTCAAATCTGGGTGTAATCCACCTTTTTGCATAAAAAAAACCATTTTGAGTGTCTCGCTGACTGTTCAGACACAAATATATCTGTTTAAAAGATTCTGGTGTAGGCCAGCTAACTAGAACTGTGGTTTTCCTCTTCCACGGTTCAAATCTGGGTGTAATCCACATTTTTGCATAAAAAAAACATTTTGAGTGTCTCGCTAACTGTTCAGACACAAATATATCTGTTTAAAAGATTCTGGTGTAGGCCAGAGAGCTAGAACTGTGGTTTTGCAGTTCCATGGTTCAAATCTCTGTATTATCCACTTTTTTGCCTTTTCTCCATAAAAAAAAACATTTTGAGTTTCTCGCTGAATGTTCAGACACAAAGATATCTGTTTAAAAGATTCTGGTGTAGGCCAGATAACTAGAACTGTGGTTTTACTCTTCCACGGTTCAAATCTGGGTGTAATCCACCTTTTTGCATAACAAAAACCATTTTGAGTGTCTCGCTAACTGTTCAGACACAAATATATCTGTTTAAAAGAGTCTGGTGTAGGCCATATAACTAGTACTGTGGTTTTCCTCTTCCACGGTTCCAATCAGGGTGTAATCCACCTTTTTGCATAAAAAAAAAAGTTTCAGTGTCTCGCTGACTATTCAGACACAAATATGTCTGTTTAAAAGAGTCTGGTGTAGGTTAGATAACTAGAACTGTGGTTTTCCTCTTCCACGGTTCAAATCTGGGTGTAATCCACCTTTTTGCATAAAAAAAAGTTTCAGTGTCTCACTGACTGTACAGACACAAATATATCTGTTTAAAAGAGTGTGGTGTAGGCCAGATAACTAGAACTGTGGTTTTCCTCTTCCGCTGTTCAAATCTGGGTGTAATCCACCTTTTAGCATAAAAAAAACATTTTGAGTGTCTCGCTGACTGTTCAGACACAAATATATCTGTTTAATGGAGTCTGGTGTAGTCCAGAAAACTAGAACTGTGGTTTTCCTCTTCCACGGTTCAAATCTGGGTGTAATCCACCTTTTTGCATAAAAAAAACAATTTTGAGTGTCTCGCTGACTGTTCAGACTCAAATATATCTGTTTAAAAGAGTCTGGTGTAGGCCAGATAACTAGAACTGTGGTTTTCCTCTTCCAAGGTTCAAATCTGGGTGTAATCCACCTTTTTGCGTAAAAAAAAGTTTCATTGTCTCGCTGACTGTTCAGACACAAATATATCTGTTTAAAAGAGTCTGGTGTAGGCTAGATAACTAGAACTGTGGTTTTCCTCTTCCACGGTTCAAATCTGGGTGTAATCCACCTTTTTGCATAAAAAAAAGTTTCAGTGTCTCACTGACTGTTCAGACACAAATATATCTGTTTAAAAGAGTCTGGTGTAGGCCAGATAACTAGAACTGTGGTTTTCCTCTTCCACGGTTCAAATCTGGGTGTAATCTACCTTTTTGCATCAAAAAAAACATTTTGAGTGTCTCGCTGAATGTTCGGACACAAATATATCTGTTTAAAAGATTCTGGTGTAGGCCAGAAAACTAGAACTTTGGTTTTCCTCTTCCACGGTTCAAATCTGGGTGCAATCCACCCTTTTGCATCAAAAAAATCATTTTGAGTGTCTCGCTGACTGTTTAGACACAAATATATGTGTTTAAAAGAGTCTGGTGTTGACCAGATAACTAGAACTGTGGTTTTCCTCTTCCACGGTTCAAAACTGGGTGTAATCCACCTGTTTGCATAAAAAAAACATTTTGAGTGTCTCGCTGACTGTTCAGACACAAATAAATGTGATTAAAAGAGTCTGGTGTAGGCCAGATAACTAGAACTGTGGCTTTCCTCTTCCACGGTTCAAATCTGGGTGTAATCCACCTTTTTGCATAAAAAAAAAACATTTTGAGTGTCTCGCTGACTGTTCAGACACAAATTTATCTGTTTAAAAGATTCTGGTGTAGGCCAGATAACTAGAACTGTGGTTTTCCTCTTCCATGGTTCAAATCTGGGTGTAATCCACCTTTTAGCATAAAAAAAACATTTTGAGTGTCTCGCTGACTGTTCAGACACAAATATATCTGTTTAAAAGAGACTGGTGTAGGCCAGATAACTAGAACTGAGGTTTTCCTCTTCCACGTTTCACATCTGGGTGTAATCCACCTTTTTGCATAAAAAAAAATATTCTGAGTGTCTCGCTGAATGTTCAGACACAAAGATATCTGTTTAAAAGATTCTGGTGTAGGCCAGATAACTAGAACTGTGGTTTTTCTCTTCCACGGTTCAAATCTGGGTGTATTCCACCTTTTTGCATAAAAAAAAACATTTTGAGTGTCTCGCTGACTGTTCAGACACAAATATATCTGTTTAAAAGATTCTGGTGTAGGCCAGAAAACTAGAACTGTGGTTTTCCTCTTCCACGGTTCAAATCTGGGTGTAATCCACCCTTTTGCATCAAAAAAATCATTTTGAGTGTCTCGCTGACTGTTCAGACACAAATATATGTGTTTAAAAGAGTCTGGTGTTGGCCAGATAACTAGAACTGTGGTTTTCCTCTTCCACGGTTCAAAACTGGGTGTAATCCACCTTTTTGCATCAAAAAAAACATTTTGAGTGTCTCGCTGACTGTTCAGACACAAAGATATCTGTTTAAAAGATTCTGGTGTAGGCCAGATAACTAGAACTGTGGTTTTTCTCTTCCACGGTTCAAATCTGGGTGTAATCCACGTTTTTGCATAAAAAAAACCATTTTGAGTGTCTCGCTGACTGTTCAGACACAAATATATCTGTTTAAAAGATTCTGGTGTAGGCCAGCTAACTAGAACTGTGGTTTTCCTCTTCCACGGTTCAAATCTGGGTGTAATCCACATTTTTGCATAAAAAAAACATTTTGAGTGTCTCGCTAACTGTTCAGACACAAATATATCTGTTTAAAAGATTCTGGTGTAGGCCAGAGAGCTAGAACTGTGGTTTTGCAGTTCCATGGTTCAAATCTCTGTATTATCCACTTTTTTGCCTTTTCTCCATAAAAAAAAACATTTTGAGTTTCTCGCTGAATGTTCAGACACAAAGATATCTGTTTAAAAGATTCTGGTGTAGGCCAGATAACTAGAACTGTGGTTTTACTCTTCCACGGTTCAAATCTGGGTGTAATCCACCTTTTTGCATAAAAAAAACATTTTGAGTGTCTCGCTAACTGTTCAGACACAAATATATCTGTTTAAAAGATTCTGGTGTAGGCCAGAGAGCTAGAACTGTGGTTTTGCAGTTCCATGGTTCAAATCTCTGTATTATCCACTTTTTTGCCTTTTCTCCATAAAAAAAAACATTTTGAGTTTCTCGCTGAATGTTCAGACACAAAGATATCTGTTTAAAAGATTCTGGTGTAGGCCAGATAACTAGAACTGTGGTTTTACTCTTCCACGGTTCAAATCTGGGTGTAATCCACCTTTTTGCATAACAAAAACCATTTTGAGTGTCTCGCTAACTGTTCAGACACAAATATATCTGTTTAAAAGAGTCTGGTGTAGGCCATATAACTAGTACTGTGGTTTTCCTCTTCCACGGTTCCAATCAGGGTGTAATCCACCTTTTTGCATAAAAAAAAAAGTTTCAGTGTCTCGCTGACTATTCAGACACAAATATGTCTGTTTAAAAGAGTCTGGTGTAGGTTAGATAACTAGAACTGTGGTTTTCCTCTTCCACGGTTCAAATCTGGGTGTAATCCACCTTTTTGCATAAAAAAAAGTTTCAGTGTCTCACTGACTGTACAGACACAAATATATCTGTTTAAAAGAGTGTGGTGTAGGCCAGATAACTAGAACTGTGGTTTTCCTCTTCCGCTGTTCAAATCTGGGTGTAATCCACCTTTTAGCATAAAAAAAACATTTTGAGTGTCTCGCTGACTGTTCAGACACAAATATATCTGTTTAATGGAGTCTGGTGTAGTCGAGAAAACTAGAACTGTGGTTTTCCTCTTCCACGGTTCAAATCTGGGTGTAATCCACCTTTTAGCATAAAAAAAACATTTTGAGTGTCTCGCTGACTGTTCAGACACAAATATATCTGTTTAAAAGAGTCTGGTGTAGGCCAGATAACTAGAACTGTGGTTTTCCTCTTCCACGGTTCAAATCTGGGTGTAATCCACCTTTTAGCATAAAAAAAACATTTTGAGTGTCTCGCTGACTGTTCAGACACAAATATATCTGTTTAAAAGATTCTGGTGTAGGCCAGATAACTAGAACTGTGGTTTTCCTCTTCCACGGTTCAAATCTGGGTGTAATCCACCTTTTTACATAAAAAAAAACATTTTGACTGTCTCGCTGACTGTTCAGACACAAATATATCTGTTGAAAAGATTCTGGTGTAGGCCAGAAAACTAGAACTTTGGTTTTCCTCTTCCACGGTTCAAATCTGGGTGCAATCCACCCTTTTGCATCAAAAAAATCATTTTGAGTGTCTCGCTGACTGTTTAGACACAAATATATGTGTTTAAAAGAGTCTGGTGTTGACCAGATAACTAGAACTGTGGTTTTCCTCTTCCACGGTTCAAAACTGGGTGTAATCCACCTGTTTGCATAAAAAAAACATTTTGAGTGTCTCGCTGACTGTTCAGACACAAATAAATGTGATTAAAAGAGTCTGGTGTAGGCCAGATAACTAGAACTGTGGCTTTCCTCTTCCACGGTTCAAATCTGGGTGTAATCCACCTTTTTGCATAAAAAAAAAACATTTTGAGTGTCTCGCTGACTGTTCAGACACAAATTTATCTGTTTAAAAGATTCTGGTGTAGGCCAGATAACTAGAACTGTGGTTTTCCTCTTCCATGGTTCAAATCTGGGTGTAATCCACCTTTTAGCATAAAAAAAACATTTTGAGTGTCTCGCTGACTGTTCAGACACAAATATATCTGTTTAAAAGAGACTGGTGTAGGCCAGATAACTAGAACTGAGGTTTTCCTCTTCCACGTTTCACAACTGGGTGTAATCCACCTTTTTGCATAAAAAAAAATATTCTGAGTGTCTCGCTGAATGTTCAGACACAAAGATATCTGTTTAAAAGATTCTGGTGTAGGCCAGATAACTAGAACTGTGGTTTTTCTCTTCCACGGTTCAAAACTGGGTGTAATCCACCTGTTTGCATAAAAAAAACATTTTGAGTGTCTCGCTGACTGTTCAGACACAAATAAATGTGATTAAAAGAGTCTGGTGTAGGCCAGATAACTAGAACTGTGGCTTTCCTCTTCCACGGTTCAAATCTGGGTGTATTCCACCTTTTTGCATAAAAAAAAACATTTTGAGTGTCTCGCTAACTGTTCAGACACAAATATATCTGTTTAAAAGAGTCTGGTGTAGGCCAGATAACTAGAACTGTGGTTTTCCTCTTCCACGGTTCAAACGAGGGTGTAATCCACCTTTTTGCATAAAAAAAAAAGTTTCAGTGTCTCGCTGACTATTCAGACACAAATATATCTGTTTAAAAGAGTCTGGTGTAGGCTAGAGAACTAGAACTGTGGTTTTCCTCTTCCACGGTTCAAATCTGGGTGTAATCCACCTTTTTGCATAAAAAAAAGTTTCAGTGTCTCACTGACTGTTCAGACACAAATATATCTGTTTAAAAGAGTCTAGTGTAGGCCAGATAACTAGAACTGTGGTTTTCCTCTTCCACGGTTCAAATCTGGGTGTAATCCACCTTTTTGCATAAAAAAAAAACATTTTGAGTGTCTCGCTGACTGTTCAGACACAAATATATCTGTTTAAAAGATTCTGGTGTAGGCCAGATAACTAGAACTGTGGTTTTCCTCTTCCACGGTTGAAATCTGGGTGTAATCCACCTTTTTGCATAAAAAAAAACATTTTGAGTGTCTCGCTGACTGTTCAGACACAAATATATCTGTTTAAAAGATTCTGGTGTAGGCCAGAAAACTAGAACTGTGGTTTTCCTCTTCCACGGTTCAAATCTGGGTGTAATCCACCCTTTTGCATCAAAAAAATCATTTTGAGTGTCTCGCTGACTGTTCAGACACAAATATATGTGTTTAAAAGAGTCTGGTGTTGGCCAGATAACTAGAACTGTGATTTTCCTCTTCCACGGTTCAAAACTGGGTGTAATCCACCTTTTTGCATCAAAAAAAACATTTTGAGTGTCTCGCTGACTGTTCAGACACAAAGATATCTGTTTAAAAGATTCTGGTGTAGGCCAGATAACTAGAACTGTGGTTTTTCTCTTCCACGGTTCAAATCTGGGTGTAATCCACCTTTTTGCATAAAAAAAACCATTTTGAGTGTCTCGCTGACTGTTCAGACACAAATATATCTGTTTAAAAGATTCTGGTGTAGGCCAGCTAACTAGAACTGTGGTTTTCCTCTTCCACGGTTCAAATCTGGGTGTAATCCACATTTTTGCATAAAAAAAACATTTTGAGTGTCTCGCTAACTGTTCAGACACAAATATATCTGTTTAAAAGATTCTGGTGTAGGCCAGAGAGCTAGAACTGTGGTTTTGCAGTTCCATGGTTCAAATCTCTGTATTATCCACTTTTTTGCCTTTTCTCCATAAAAAAAAACATTTTGAGTTTCTCGCTGAATGTTCAGACACAAAGATATCTGTTTAAAAGATTCTGGTGTAGGCCAGATAACTAGAACTGTGGTTTTACTCTTCCACGGTTCAAATCTGGGTGTAATCCACCTTTTTGCATAACAAAAACCATTTTGAGTGTCTCGCTAACTGTTCAGACACAAATATATCTGTTTAAAAGAGTCTGGTGTAGGCCATATAACTAGTACTGTGGTTTTCCTCTTCCACGGTTCCAATCAGGGTGTAATCCACCTTTTTGCATAAAAAAAAAAGTTTCAGTGTCTCGCTGACTATTCAGACACAAATATGTCTGTTTAAAAGAGTCTGGTGTAGGTTAGATAACTAGAACTGTGGTTTTCCTCTTCCACGGTTCAAATCTGGGTGTAATCCACCTTTTTGCATAAAAAAAAGTTTCAGTGTCTCACTGACTGTACAGACACAAATATATCTGTTTAAAAGAGTGTGGTGTAGGCCAGATAACTAGAACTGTGGTTTTCCTCTTCCGCTGTTCAAATCTGGGTGTAATCCACCTTTTAGCATAAAAAAAACATTTTGAGTGTCTCGCTGACTGTTCAGACACAAATATATCTGTTTAATGGAGTCTGGTGTAGTCCAGAAAACTAGAACTGTGGTTTTCCTCTTCCACGGTTCAAATCTGGGTGTAATCCACCTTTTTGCATAAAAAAAACAATTTTGAGTGTCTCGCTGACTGTTCAGACTCAAATATATCTGTTTAAAAGAGTCTGGTGTAGGCCAGATAACTAGAACTGTGGTTTTCCTCTTCCAAGGTTCAAATCTGGGTGTAATCCACCTTTTTGCGTAAAAAAAAGTTTCATTGTCTCGCTGACTGTTCAGACACAAATATATCTGTTTAAAAGAGTCTGGTGTAGGCTAGATAACTAGAACTGTGGTTTTCCTCTTCCACGGTTCAAATCTGGGTGTAATCCACCTTTTTGCATAAAAAAAAGTTTCAGTGTCTCACTGACTGTTCAGACACAAATATATCTGTTTAAAAGAGTCTGGTGTAGGCCAGATAACTAGAACTGTGGTTTTCCTCTTCCACGGTTCAAATCTGGGTGTAATCTACCTTTTTGCATCAAAAAAAACATTTTGAGTGTCTCGCTGAATGTTCGGACACAAATATATCTGTTTAAAAGATTCTGGTGTAGGCCAGATAACTAGAACTGTGGTTTTCCTCTTCCACCATTCAAATCTGGGTGTAAACCTCCTTTTAGCATAAAAAAACAGATTTTGAGTGTCTCGCTGACTGTTCAGACACAAACATATCTGTTTAAAAGATTCTGGTGTAGGCCAGATAACTAGAACTGTGGTTTTCCTCTTCCACGGTTCAAATCTGGGTGTAATCCACCTTTTAGCATAAAGAAAACATTTTGAGTGTCTCGCTGACTGTTCAGACCCAAATATATCTATTTAATGGAGTCTGGTGTAGGCCAGATAACTAGAACTGTGGTTTTCCTCTTCTACGGTTCAAATCTGGGTGTAATCCACCTTTTTGCATAAAAAAAAACATTTTGAGTGTCTCGCTGACTGTTCAGACACAAATATATCTGTTTAAAAGATTCTGGTGTAGGCCAGAAAACTAGAACTGTGGTTTTCCTCTTCCACGGTTCAAATCTGGGTGTAATCCACCCTTTTGCATCAAAAAAATCATTTTGAGTGTCTCGCTGACTGTTCAGACACAATTATATGTGTTTAAAAGAGTCTGGTGTTGGCCAGATAACTAGAACTGTGGTTTTCCTCTTCCCCGGTTCAAAACTGGGTGTAATCCACCTTTTTGCATCGAAAAAAACATTTTGAGTGTCTCGCTGACTGTTCAGACACAAATATATCTGTTTAAAAGAGTCTGGTGTAGGCCAGATAACTAGAACTGTGGTTTTCCTCTTCTACTGTTCAAATCTGGGTGTAATCCACCTTTTTTGCATAAAAAAAACATTTTGAGTGTCTCGCTAACTGTTCAGACACAAATATATCTGTTTAAAAGATTCTGGTGTAGGCCAGAGAGCTAGAACTGTGGTTTTGCAGTTCCATGGTTCAAATCTCTGTATTATCCACTTTTTTGCCTTTTCTCCATAAAAAAAAACATTTTGAGTTTCTCGCTGAATGTTCAGACACAAAGATATCTGTTTAAAAGATTCTGGTGTAGGCCAGATAACTAGAACTGTGGTTTTTCTCTTCCATGGTTCAAATCTGGGTGTAATCCACCTTTTTGCATAACAAAAAACATTTTGAGTGTCTCGCTAACTGTTCAGACACAAATATATCTGTTTAAAAGAGTCTGGTGTAGGCCAGATAACTAGTACTGTGGTTTTCCTCTTCCACGGTTCCAATCAGGGTGTAATCCATCTTTTTGCATAAAAAAAAAAGTTTCAGTGTCTCGCTGACTATTCAGACACAAATATGTCTGTTTAAAAGAGTCTGGTGTAGGTTAGATAGCTAGAACTGTGGTTTTCCTCTTCCACGGTTCAAATCTGGGTGTAATCCACCTTTTTGCATAAAAAAAAGTTTCAGTGTCTCACTGACTGTTCAGACACAAATATATCTGTTTAAAAGAGTGTGGTGTAGGCCAGATAACTAGAACTGTGGTTTTCCTCTTCCGCTGTTCAAATCTGGGTGTAATCCACCCTTTAGCATAAAAAAAACATTTTGAGTGTCTCGCTGACTGTTCAGACACAAATATATCTGTTTAATGGAGTCTGGTGTAGGCCAGATAACTAGAACTGTGGTTTTCCTCTTCCACGGTTCAAATCTGGGTGTAATCCACCTTTTTGCATCAAAAAAAACATTTTGAGTGTCTCGCTGACTGTTCAGACACAAATATATCTGTTTAATGGAGTCTGGTGTAGGCCAGATAACTAGAACTGTGGTTTTCCTCTTCCACGGTTCACATCTGGGTGTAATCCACCTTTTTGCATAAAAAAAAACATTTTGAGTGTCTCGCTGAATGTTCAGACACAAAGATATCTATTTAAAAGATTCTTGTGTAGGCCAGATAACTAGAACTGTGGTTTTCCTCTTCCACGGTTCAAATCTGGGTGTAATCCACCTTTTTGCATAAAAAAAAGTTTCAGTGTCTCACTGACTGTTCAGTCACAAATATATCTGTTTAAAAGAGTTTGGTGTAGGCCAGATAACTAGAACTGTGGTTTTCCTCTTCCGCTGTTCAAATCTGGGTGTAATCCACCTTTTAGCATAAAAAAAACATTTTGAGTGTCTCGCTGACTGTTCAGACACAAATATATCTGTTTAATGGAGTCTGGTGTAGGCCAGATAACTAGAACTGTGGTTTTCCTCTTCCACGGTTCAAATCTGGGTGTAATCCACCTTTTTGCATAAAAAAAAACATTTTGAGTGTCTCGCTGACTGTTCAGACACAAATATATCTGTTTAAAAGATTCTGGTGTAGGCCAGATAGCAAGAACTGGGGTTTTCCTCTTCCACGGTTCAAATCTGGGTGTAATACACCTTTTTGCATAAAAAAAACCATTTTGAGTGTCTCGCTGACTGTTCAGACACAAATATATCTGTTTAAAAGAGTCTGGTGTAGGCCAGATAACTAGAACTGTGGTTTTCCTCTTCCACGGTTCAAATCTGGGTGTAATCCACCTTTTTGCGTAAAAAAAAGTTTCATTGTCTCGCTGACTGTTCAGACACAAATATATTTGTTTAAAAGAGTCTGGTGTAGGCTAGATAACTAGAACTGTGGTTTTCCTCTTCCACGGTTCAAATCTGGGTGTAATCCACCTTTTTGCATAAAAAAAAAGTTTCAGTGTCTCACTGACTGTTCAGACACAAATATATCTGTTTAAAAGAGTCTGGTGTAGGCCAGAAAACTAGAACTGTGGTCTTCCTCTTCCACGGTTCAAATCTGGGTGTAATCCACCCTTTTGCATCAAAAAAATCATTTTGAGTGTCTCGCTGACTGTTCAGACACAAATATATGTGTTTAAAAGAGTCTGGTGTTGGCCAGATAACTAGAACTGTGGTTTTCCTCTTCCACGGTTCAAAACTGGGTGTAATCCACCTTTTTGCATCGAAAAAAACATTTTGAGTGTCTCGCTGACTGTTCAGACACAAATATATCTGTTTAAAAGAGTCTGGTGTAGGCCAGATAACTAGAACTGTGGTTTTCATCTTCCACGGTTCAAAACTGGGTGTAATCCACCTTTTTGCATAAAAAAAAACATTTTGAGTGTCTCGCTGACTTTTCAGACACAAATAAATGTGTTTAAAAGAGTCTGGTGTAGGCCAGATAACTAGAACTGTGGTTTTCCTCTTCCACGGTTCAAATCTGGGTGTAATCCACCTTTTTGCATAAAAAAAAAGTTTCAGTGTCTCGCTGACTGTTCAGACACAAACATATCTGTTTAAAAGAGTCTGGTGTAGGCCAGATAACTAGAACTGTGGTTTTCCTCTTCCACGGTTCAAATCTGGGTATAATCCACCTTTTAGCATAAAAAAAACATTTTGAGTGTCTCGCTGACTGTTCAGACACAAATATATCTGGTTAAAAGAGTCTGATGTAGGCCAGATAACTAGAACTGTGGTTTTCCTCTTCCACGGTTCAAATCTGGGTGTAATCCACCTTTTTACATAAAAAAAACATTTTGACTGTCTCGCTGACTGTTCAGACTCAAATATATCTGTTGAAAAGATTATGGTGTAGGCCAGATAACTAGAACTGTGGTTTTCCTCTTCCACGGTTCAAATCTGGGTGTAATCCACCTTTTTGCATCAAAAAAAACATTTTGAGTGTCTCACTGACTGTTCAGACACAAATAAATGTGTTTAAAAGAGTCTGGTGTAGGCCAGATAACTAGAACTGTGGTTTTCCTCTTCCACGGTTCAAATCTGGGTGTAATCCACCTTTTTGCATAAAAAAAAAGTTTCAGTGTCTCGCTGAGTGTTCAGACACAAATATATCTGTTTAAAAGAGTCTGGTGTAGGCCAGATAACTAGAACTGTGGTTTTCCTCTTCCACGGTTCAAATCTGGGTGTAATCCACCTTTTAGCATAAAAAAAACATTTTGAGTGTCTCGCTGACTGTTCAGACACAAATATATCTGTTTAAAAGATTCTGGTGTAGGCCAGATAACTAGAACTGTGGTTTTCCTCTTCCACGGTTCAAATCTGGGTGTAATCCACCTTTTTACATAAAAAAAAACATTTTGACTGTCTCGCTGACTGTTCAGACACAAATATATCTGTTTAAAAGAGTCTGGTGTAGGCCAGATAACTAGAACTATGGTTTTCCTCTTCCACGGCTCAAATCTGGGTGTAATCCACCTTTTTGCATCAAAAAAAAAAGTTTCTGTGTCTCGCTGACTGTTCAGACACAAATATATCTGTTTAAAAGAGTCTGGTGTAGGCTAGATAACTAGAACTGTGGTTTTCCTCTTCCACGGTTGAAATCTGGGTGTAATCCACCTTTTTGCATAAAAAAAAAAGTTTCAGTGTCTCACTGACTGTTCAGACACAAATATATCTGTTTAAAAGATTCTGGTGTAGGCCAGATAAATAGAACTGTGGCTTTCCTCTTCCACGGTTCAAAACTGGGTGTAATCCACCTTTTTGCATAAAAAAAACATTTTGAGTGTCTCGCTGATTGTTCAGACACAAATAAATGTGATTAAAAGAGTCTGGTGTAGGCCAGATAACTAGAACTGTGGTTTTCCTCTTCCACGGTTCAAATCTGGGTGTAATCCACCTTTTTGCATAAAAAAAAAACATTTTGAGTGTCTCGCTGACTGTTCAGACACAAACATATCTGTTTAAAAGATTCTGGTGTAGGCCAGATAACTAGAACTGTGGTTTTCCTCTTCCACGGTTCAAATCTGGGTGTAATCCACCTTTTAGCATAAAAAAAACATTTTGAGTGTCTCGCTGACTGTTCAGACACAAATATATCTGTTTAAAAGAGACTGGTGTAGGCCAGATAACTAGAACTGTGGTTTTCCTCTTCCACGTTTCACATCTGGGTGTAATCCACCTTTTTGCATAAAAAAAAACATTCTGAGTGTCTCGCTGAATGTTCAGACACAAAGATATCTGTTTAAAAGATTCTGGTGTAGGCCAGATAACTAGAACTGTGGTTTTTCTCTTCCACGGTTCAAATCTGGGTGTAATCCACCTTTTTGCATAAAAAAAACATTTTGAGTGTCTAGCTAACTGTTCAGACACAAATATATCTGTTTAAAAGAGTCAGGTGTAGGCCAGATAACTAGAACTGTGGTTTTCCTCTTCCACGGTTCAAACGAGGGTGTAATCCACCTTTTTGCATAAAAAAAAAAGTTTCAGTGTCTCGCTGACTATTCAGACACAAATATATCTGTTTAAAAGAGTCTGGTGTAGGCTAGATAACTAGAACTGTGGTTTTCCTCTTCCACGGTTCAAATCTGGGTGTAATCCACCTTTTTGCATAAAAAAAAGTTTCAGTGTCTCACTGACTGTTCAGACACAAATATATCTGTTTAAAAGAGTCTAGTGTAGGCCAGATAACTAGAACTGTGGTTTTCCTCTTCCACAGTTCAAATCTGGGTGTAATCCACCTTTTTGCATCAAAAAAAACATTTTGAGTGTCTCGCTGACTGTTCAGACACAAATATATCTGTTTAAAAGATTCTGGTGTAGGCCAGATAACTAGAACTGTGGTTTTCCTCTTCCACGGTTCAAATCTGGGTGTAATCCACCTTTTAGCATAAAAAAAACATTTTGAGTGTCTCGCTGACTGTTCAGACCCAAATATATCTGTTTAATGGAGTCTGGTGTAGGCCAGATAACTAGAACTGTGGTTTTCCTCTTCTACGGTTCAAATCTGGGTGTAATCCACCTTTTTGCATAAAAAAAAACATTTTGAGTGTCTCGCTGACTGTTCAGACACAAATATATCTGTTTAAAAGATTCTGGTGTAGGCCAGAAAACTAAAACTGTGGTTTTAATCTTCCACGGTTCAAATCTGGGTGTAATCCACCCTATTGCATCAAAAAAATCATTTTGAGTGTCTCGCTAAGTGTTCAGACACAAATTTATCTGTTTAAAAGATTCTGGTGTAGGCCAGATAACTAGAACTGTGGTTTTCCTCTTCCACGGTTCAAATCTGGGTGTAATCCACCTTTTAGCATAAAAAAAACATTTTGAGTGTCTCGCTGACTGTTCAGACACAAATATATCTGTTTAAAAGAGACTGGTGTAGGCCAGATAACTAGAACTGTGGTTTTCCTCTTCCACGTTTCACATCTGGGTGTAATCCACCTTTTTGCATAAAAAAAAACATTCTGAGTGTCTCGCTGAATGTTCAGACACAAAGATATCTGTTTAAAAGATTCTGGTGTAGGCCAGATAACTAGAACTGTGGTTTTTCTCTTCCACGGTTCAAATCTGGGTGTAATCCACCTTTTTGCATAAAAAAAACATTTTGAGTGTCTCGCTAACTGTTCAGACACAAATATATCTGTTTAAAAGAGTCTGGTGTAGGCCAGATAACTAGAACTGTGGTTTTCCTCTTCCACGGTTCAAACGAGGGTGTAATCCACCTTTTTGCATAAAAAAAAAAGTTTCAGTGTCTCGCTGACTATTCAGACACAAATATATCTGTTTAAAAGAGTCTGGTGTAGGCTAGATAACTAGAACTGTGGTTTTCCTCTTCCACGGTTCAAATCTGGGTGTAATCCACCTTTTTGCATAAAAAAAAGTTTCAGTGTCTCACTGACTGTTCAGACACAAATATATCTGTTTAAAAGAGTCTGGTGTAGGCTAGATAACTAGAACTGTGGTTTTCCTCTTGCACGGTTCAAATCTGGGTGTAATCCACCTTTTTGCATAAAAAAAAGTTTCAGTGTCTCGCTGACTGTTCAGACACAAATATATCTGTTTAAAAGAGTCTGGTGTAGACCAGATAACTAGAACTGTGGTTTTCCTCTTCCACGGTTCAAATCTGGGTGTAATCCACCTTTTTACATAAAAAAAAACATTTTGACTGTCTCGCTGACTGTTCAGACACAAATATATCTGTTGAAAAGATTCTGGTGTAGGCCAGATAACTAGAACTGTGGTTTTCCTCTTCCACGGTTCAAATCTGGGTGCAATAAACCTTTTTGCATAAACAAAACCATTTTGAGTGTCTCGCTGACTGTTCAGACACAAATATATCTGTTTAAAAGAGTCTGGTGTAGGCCAGATAACTAGAACTGTGGTTTTCCTCTTCCACGGCTCAAATCTGGGTGTAATCCACCTTTTTGCATAAAAAAAAAGTTTCTGTGTCTCGCTGACTGTTCAGACACAAATATATCTGTTTAAAAGAGTCTGGTGTAGGCTAGATAACTAGAACTGTGGTTTTCCTCTTCCACGGTTGAAATCTGGGTGTAATCCACCTTTTTGCATAAAAAAAAAAGTTTCAGTGTCTCACTGACTGTTCAGACACAAATATATCTGTTTAAAAGATTCTGGTGTAGGCCAGATAACTAGAACTGTGGCTTTCCTCTTCCACAGTTCAAATCTGCGTGTAATCCACCCTTTTGCATCAAAAAAATCATTTTGAGTGTCTCGCTGACTGTTCAGACACAAATATATGTGTTTAAAAGAGTCTGGTGTTGACCAGATAACTAGAACTGTGGTTTTCTTCTTCCACGGTTCAAAACTGGGTGTAATCCACCTTTTTGCATAAAAAAAACATTTTGAGTGTCTCGCTGACTGTTCAGACACAAATAAATGTGATTAAAAGAGTCTGGTGTAGGCCAGATAACTAGAACTGTGGTTTTCCTCTTCCACGGTTCAAATCTGGGTGTAATCCACCTTTTAGCATAAAAAAAACATTTTGAGTGTCTCGCTGACTCTTCAGACACAAATATATCTGTTTAAAAGAGACTGGTGTAGGCCAGATAACTAGAACTGTGGTTTTCCTCTTCCACGTTTCACATCTGGGTGTAATCCACCTTTTTGCATAAAAAAAAACATTCTGAGTGTCTCGCTGAATGTTCAGACACAAAGATATCTGTTTAAAAGATTCTGGTGTAGGCCAGATAACTAGAACTGTGGTTTTTCTCTTCCACGGTTCAAATCTGGGTGTAATCCACCTTTTTGCATAAAAAAAACATTTTGAGTGTCTCGCTAACTCTGTTCAGACACAAATATATCTGTTTAAAAGAGTCTGGTGTAGGCCAGATAACTAGAACTGTGGTTTTCCTCTTCCACGGTTGAAACGAGGGTGTAATCCACCTTTTTGCATAAAAAAAAAAGTTTCAGTGTCTCGCTGACTATTCAGACACAAATATATCTGTTTAAAAGAGTCTGGTGTAGGCTAGATAACTAGAACTGTGGTTTTCCTCTTCCACGGTTCAAATCTGGGTGTAATCCACCTTTTTGCATAAAAAAAAGTTTCAGTGTCTCACTGACTGTTCAGATACAAATATATCTGTATAAAAGAGTCTAGTGTAGGCCAGATAACTAGAACTGTGGTTTTCCTCTTCCACGGTTCAAATCTGGGTGTAATCCACCTTTTTGCATAAAAAAAAACATTTTGAGTGTCTCGCTGACTGTTCAGACACAAATATATCAGTTTAAAAGATTCTGGTGTAGGCCAGAAAACTAGAACTGTGGTTTTCCTCTTCCACGGTTCAAATCTGGGTGTAATCCACCCTTTTGCATCAAAAAAATCATTTTGAGTGTCTCGCTGACTGTTCAGACACAAATATATGTGTTTAAAATAGTCTGGTGTAGGCCAGATAACTAGAACTGTGGTTTTCCTCTTCCACGGTTCAAACGAGGGTGTAATCCACCTTTTTGCATAAAAAAAAATTTTCAGTGTCTCGCTGACTATTCAGACACAAACATATTTGTTTAAAAGAGTCTGGTGTAGGCTAGATAACTAGAACTGTGGTTTTCCTCTTCCACGGTTCAAATCTGGGTGTAATCCACCTTTTTGCATAAAAAAAAGTTTCAGTGTATCACTGACTGTTCAGACACAAATATATCTGTTTAAAAGAGTCTAGTGTAGGCCAGATAACTAGAACTGTGGTTTTCCTCTTCCACGGTTCAAATCTGGGTGTAATCCACCTTTTTGCATAAAAAAAACATTTTGAGTGTCTCGCTGACTGTTCAGACACAAATATATCTGTTTAAAAGATTCTGGTGTAGGCCAGATAACTAGAACTGTGGTTTTCCTCTTCCACGGTTCAAATCTGGGTGTAATCCACCTTTTAGCATAAAAAAAACATTTTGAGTGTCTCGCTGACTGTTCAGACCCAAATATATCTGTTTAATGGAGTCTGGTGTAGGCCAGATAACTAGAACTGTGGTTTTCCTCTTCTACGGTTCAAATCTGGGTGTAATCCACCTTTTTGCATAAAAAAAAACATTTTGAGTGTCTCGCTGACTGTTCAGACACAAATATATCTGTTTAAAAGATTCTGGTGTAGGCCAGAAAACTAAAACTGTGGTTTTAATCTTCCACGGTTCAAATCTGGGTGTAATCCACCCTATTGCATCAAAAAAATCATTTTGAGTGTCTCGCTAAGTGTTCAGACACAAATTTATCTGTTTAAAAGATTCTGGTGTAGGCCAGATAACTAGAACTGTGGTTTTCCTCTTCCACGGTTCAAATCTGGGTGTAATCCACCTTTTAGCATAAAAAAAACATTTTGAGTGTCTCGCTGACTGTTCAGACACAAATATATCTGTTTAAAAGAGACTGGTGTAGGCCAGATAACTAGAACTGTGGTTTTCCTCTTCCACGTTTCACATCTGGGTGTAATCCACCTTTTTGCATAAAAAAAAACATTCTGAGTGTCTCGCTGAATGTTCAGACACAAAGATATCTGTTTAAAAGATTCTGGTGTAGGCCAGATAACTAGAACTGTGGTTTTTCTCTTCCACGGTTCAAATCTGGGTGTAATCCACCTTTTTGCATAAAAAAAACATTTTGAGTGTCTCGCTAACTGTTCAGACACAAATATATCTGTTTAAAAGAGTCTGGTGTAGGCCAGATAACTAGAACTGTGGTTTTCCTCTTCCACGGTTCAAACGAGGGTGTAATCCACCTTTTTGCATAAAAAAAAAAGTTTCAGTGTCTCGCTGACTATTCAGACACAAATATATCTGTTTAAAAGAGTCTGGTGTAGGCTAGATAACTAGAACTGTGGTTTTCCTCTTCCACGGTTCAAATCTGGGTGTAATCCACCTTTTTGCATAAAAAAAAGTTTCAGTGTCTCACTGACTGTTCAGACACAAATATATCTGTTTAAAAGAGTCTGGTGTAGGCTAGATAACTAGAACTGTGGTTTTCCTCTTGCACGGTTCAAATCTGGGTGTAATCCACCTTTTTGCATAAAAAAAAGTTTCAGTGTCTCGCTGACTGTTCAGACACAAATATATCTGTTTAAAAGAGTCTGGTGTAGACCAGATAACTAGAACTGTGGTTTTCCTCTTCCACGGTTCAAATCTGGGTGTAATCCACCTTTTTACATAAAAAAAAACATTTTGACTGTCTCGCTGACTGTTCAGACACAAATATATCTGTTGAAAAGATTCTGGTGTAGGCCAGATAACTAGAACTGTGGTTTTCCTCTTCCACGGTTCAAATCTGGGTGCAATAAACCTTTTTGCATAAACAAAACCATTTTGAGTGTCTCGCTGACTGTTCAGACACAAATATATCTGTTTAAAAGAGTCTGGTGTAGGCCAGATAACTAGAACTGTGGTTTTCCTCTTCCACGGCTCAAATCTGGGTGTAATCCACCTTTTTGCATAAAAAAAAAGTTTCTGTGTCTCGCTGACTGTTCAGACACAAATATATCTGTTTAAAAGAGTCTGGTGTAGGCTAGATAACTAGAACTGTGGTTTTCCTCTTCCACGGTTGAAATCTGGGTGTAATCCACCTTTTTGCATAAAAAAAAAAGTTTCAGTGTCTCACTGACTGTTCAGACACAAATATATCTGTTTAAAAGATTCTGGTGTAGGCCAGATAACTAGAACTGTGGCTTTCCTCTTCCACAGTTCAAATCTGCGTGTAATCCACCCTTTTGCATCAAAAAAATCATTTTGAGTGTCTCGCTGACTGTTCAGACACAAATATATGTGTTTAAAAGAGTCTGGTGTTGACCAGATAACTAGAACTGTGGTTTTCTTCTTCCACGGTTCAAAACTGGGTGTAATCCACCTTTTTGCATAAAAAAAACATTTTGAGTGTCTCGCTGACTGTTCAGACACAAATAAATGTGATTAAAAGAGTCTGGTGTAGGCCAGATAACTAGAACTGTGGTTTTCCTCTTCCACGGTTCAAATCTGGGTGTAATCCACCTTTTAGCATAAAAAAAACATTTTGAGTGTCTCGCTGACTCTTCAGACACAAATATATCTGTTTAAAAGAGACTGGTGTAGGCCAGATAACTAGAACTGTGGTTTTCCTCTTCCACGTTTCACATCTGGGTGTAATCCACCTTTTTGCATAAAAAAAAACATTCTGAGTGTCTCGCTGAATGTTCAGACACAAAGATATCTGTTTAAAAGATTCTGGTGTAGGCCAGATAACTAGAACTGTGGTTTTTCTCTTCCACGGTTCAAATCTGGGTGTAATCCACCTTTTTGCATAAAAAAAACATTTTGAGTGTCTCGCTAACTCTGTTCAGACACAAATATATCTGTTTAAAAGAGTCTGGTGTAGGCCAGATAACTAGAACTGTGGTTTTCCTCTTCCACGGTTGAAACGAGGGTGTAATCCACCTTTTTGCATAAAAAAAAAAGTTTCAGTGTCTCGCTGACTATTCAGACACAAATATATCTGTTTAAAAGAGTCTGGTGTAGGCTAGATAACTAGAACTGTGGTTTTCCTCTTCCACGGTTCAAATCTGGGTGTAATCCACCTTTTTGCATAAAAAAAAGTTTCAGTGTCTCACTGACTGTTCAGATACAAATATATCTGTATAAAAGAGTCTAGTGTAGGCCAGATAACTAGAACTGTGGTTTTCCTCTTCCACGGTTCAAATCTGGGTGTAATCCACCTTTTTGCATAAAAAAAAACATTTTGAGTGTCTCGCTGACTGTTCAGACACAAATATATCAGTTTAAAAGATTCTGGTGTAGGCCAGAAAACTAGAACTGTGGTTTTCCTCTTCCACGGTTCAAATCTGGGTGTAATCCACCCTTTTGCATCAAAAAAATCATTTTGAGTGTCTCGCTGACTGTTCAGACACAAATATATGTGTTTAAAATAGTCTGGTGTAGGCCAGATAACTAGAACTGTGGTTTTCCTCTTCCACGGTTCAAACGAGGGTGTAATCCACCTTTTTGCATAAAAAAAAATTTTCAGTGTCTCGCTGACTATTCAGACACAAACATATCTGTTTAAAAGAGTCTGGTGTAGGCTAGATAACTAGAACTGTGGTTTTCCTCTTCCACGGTTCAAATCTGGGTGTAATCCACCTTTTTGCATAAAAAAAAGTTTCAGTGTATCACTGACTGTTCAGACACAAATATATCTGTTTAAAAGAGTCTAGTGTAGGCCAGATAACTAGAACTGTGGTTTTCCTCTTCCACGGTTCAAATCTGGGTGTAATCCACCTTTTTGCATAAAAAAAACATTTTGAGTGTCTCGTTAACTGTTCAGACACAAATATATCTGTTTAAAAGAGTCTGGTGTAGGCCAGATAACTAGAACTGTGGTTTTCCTCTTCCACGGTTCAAACGAGGGTGTAATCCACCTTTTTGCATAAAAAAAAAGTTTCAGTGTCTCGCTGACTATTCAGACACAAATATATCTGTTTAAAAGAGTCTGGTGTAGGCTAGATAACTAGAACTGTGGTTTTCCTCTTCCACGGTTCAAATCTGGGTGTAATCCACCTTTTTGCATAAAAAAAAGTTTCAGTGTCTCACTGACTGTTCAGACACAAATATATCTGTTTAAAAGAGTCTAGTGTAGGCCAGATAACTAGAACTGTGGTTTTCCTCTTCCACGGTTCAAATCTGGGTGTAATCCACCTTTTTGCATCAAAAAAAACATTTTGAGTGTCTCGCTGACTGTTCAGACACAAATATATCTGTTTAAAAGATTCTGGTGTAGGCCAGATAACTAGAACTGTGGTTTTCCTCTTCCACGGTTCAAATCTGGGTGTAATCCACCTTTTAGCATAAAAAAAACATTTTGAGTGTCTCGCTGACTGTTCAGACCCAAATATATCTGTTTAATGGAGTCTGGTGTAGGCCAGATAACTAGAACTGTGGTTTTCCTCTTCTACGGTTCAAATCTGGGTGTAATCCACCTTTTTGCATAAAAAAAAAACATTTTGAGTGTCTCGCTGACTGTTCAGACACAAATATATCTGTTTAAAAGATTCTGGTGTAGGCCAGAAAACTAGAACTGTGGTTTTCCTCTTCCACGGTTCAAATCTGGGTGTAATCCACCCTTTTGCATCAAAAAAATCATTTTGAGTGTCTCGGTGACTGTTCAGACACAAATATATGTGTTTAAAATAGTCTGGTGTAGGCCAGATAACTAGAACTGTGGTTTTCCTCTTCCACGGTTCAAACGAGGGTGTAATCCACCTTTTTGCATAAAAAAAAAGTTTCAGTGTCTCGCTGACTATTCAGACACAAACATATCTGTTTAAAAGAGTCTGGTGTAGGCTAGATAACTAGAACTGTGGTTTTCCTCTTCCACGGTTCAAATCTGGGTGTAATCCACCTTTTTGCATAAAAAAAAGTTTCAGTGTCTCACTGACTGTTCAGACACAAATATATCTGTTTAAAAGAGTCTAGTGTAGGCCAGATAACTAGAACTGTGGTTTTCCTCTTCCACGGTTCAAATCTGGGTGTAATCCACCTTTTTGCATCAAAAAAAACATTTTGAGTGTCTCGCTGACTGTTCAGACACAAATATATCTGTTTAAAAGATTCTGGTGTAGGCCAGATAACTAGAACTGTGGTTTTCCTCTTCCACGGTTCAAATCTGGGTGTAATCTACCTTTTAGCATAAAAAAAACATTTTGAGTGTCTCGCTGACTGTTCAGACCCAAATATATCTGTTTAATGGAGTCTCGTGTAGGCCAGATAACTAGAACTGTGGTTTTCCTCTTCTACGGTTCAAATCTAGGTGTAATCCACCTTTTTGCATAAAAAAAAACATTTTGAGTGTCTCGCTGACTGTTCAGACACAAATATATCTGTTTAAAAGATTCTGTTGTAGGCCAGAAAACTAGAACTGTGGTTTTCCTCTTCCACGGTTCAAATCTGGGTGTAATCCACCCTTTTGCATCAAAAAAATCATTTTGAGTGTCTCGCTGACTGTTCAGACACAAATGTATGTGTTTAAAAGAGTCTGGTGTTGGCCAGATAACTAGAACTGTGGTTTTCCTCTTCCACGGTTCAAATCTGGGTGTAATCCACCTTTTAGCATAAAAAAAACATTTTGAGTGTCTCGCTGGCTGTTCAGACCCAAATATATCTGTTTAATGGAGTCTGGTGTAGGCCAGATAACTAGAACTGTGGTCTTCCTCTTCCACGGTTCAAACGAGGGTGTAATCCACCTTTTTGCATAAAAAAAAAAGTTTCAGTGTCTCGCTGACTATTCAGACACAAATATATCTGTTTAAAAGAGTCTGGTGTAGGCCAGATAACTAGAACTGTGGTTTTCCTGTTCCACGGTTCAAATCTGGGTTTAATCCACCTTTTTGCATAAAAAAAAGTTTCAGCGTCTCACTGACTGTTCAGACACAAATATATCTGTTTAAAAGAGTCTGGTGTAGGCCAGATAACTAGAACTGTGGTTTTCCTCTTCCACGGTTCAAATCTGGGTGTAATCCACCTTTTTGCATCAAGAAAAAAATTTTGAGTGTCTCGCTGACTGTTCAGACACAAATATATCTGTTTAAAAGAGTCTGGTGTAGGCCAGATAACTAGAACTGTGGTTTTCCTCTTCCACGATTCAAATCTGGGTGTAATCCACCTTTTTACATAAAAAAAACATTTTGACTGTCTCGCTGATTGTTCAGACTCAAACATATCTGTTGAAAAGATTCTGGTGTAGGCCAGATAACTAGAACTGTGGTTTTCCTCTTCCACGGTTCAAATCTGGGTGTAATCCACCTTCTTGCATCAAAAAAAATTTTTTGAGTGTCTCACTGACTGTTCAGACACAAATAAATGTGTTTAAAAGAGTCTGGTGTAGGCCAGATAACTAGAACTGTGGTTTTCCTCTTCCACGGTTCAAATCTGGGTGTAATCCACCTTTTTGCATAAAAAAAAAGTTTCAGTGTCTCGCTGACTGTTCAGACACAAATATATCTGTTTAAAAGAGTCTGGTGTAGGCCAGATAACTAGAACTGTGGCTTTCCTCTTCCACGGTTCAAATCTGGGTGTAATCCACCTTGTAGCATAAAAAAAACATTTTGAGTGTCTCGCTGACTGTTCAGACACAAATATATCTGTTTAAAAGATTCTGGTGTAGGCCAGATAACTAGAACTGTGGTTTTCCTCTTCCACGGTTCAAATCTGGGTGTAATCCACCTTTTTACATAAAAAAAAACATTTTGACTGTCTCGCTGACTGTTCAGACACAAATATATCTGTTGAAAAGATTCTGGTGTAGGCCAGATAACTAGAACTGTGGTTTTCCTCTTCCACGGTTCAAATCTGGGTGTAATAAACCTTTTTGCATAAACAAAACCATTTTGAGTGTCTCGCTGACTGTTCAGACACAAATATATCTGTTTAAAAGAGTCTGGTGTAGGCCAGACAACTAGAACTGTGGTTTTCCTCTTCCACGGTTCAAATCTGGGTGTAATCCACCTTTTTGCATAAAAAAAAAAGTTTCAGTGTCTCGCTGACTGTTCAGACACAAATATATCTGTTTAAAAGAGTCTGGTGTAGGCTAGATAACTAGAACTGTGGTTTTCCTCTTCCACGGTTGAAATCTGGGTGTAATCCACCGTTTTGCATAAAAAAAAAAGTTTCAGTGTCTCACTGACTGTTCAGACACAAATATATCTGTTTAAAAGAGTCTAGTGTAGGCCAGATAACTAGAACTGTGGTTTTCCTCTTCCACGGTTCAAATCTGGGTGTAATCCACCTTTTTGCATCAAAAAAAACATTTTGAGTGTCTCGCTGACTGTTCAGACACAAATATATCTGTTTAAAAGATTCTGGTGTAGGCCAGATAACTAGAACTGTGGTTTTCCTCTTCCACGGTTCAAATCTGGGTGTAATCTACCTTTTAGCATAAAAAAAACATTTTGAGTGTCTCGCTGACTGTTCAGACCCAAATATATCTGTTTAATGGAGTCTCGTGTAGGCCAGATAACTAGAACTGTGGTTTTCCTCTTCCACGGTTCAAATCTGGGTGTAATAAACCTTTTTGCATAAACAAAACCATTTTGAGTGTCTCGCTGACTGTTCAGACACAAATATATCTGTTTAAAAGAGTCTGGTGTAGGCCAGACAACTAGAACTGTGGTTTTCCTCTTCCACGGTTCAAATCTGGGTGTAATCCACCTTTTTGCATAAAAAAAAAAGTTTTAGTGTCTCGCTGACTGTTCAGACACAAATATATCTGTTTAAAAGAGTCTGGTGTAGGCTAGATAACTAGAACTGTGGTTTTCCTCTTCCACGGTTGAAATCTGGGTGTAATCCACCGTTTTGCATAAAAAAAAAAGTTTCAGTGTCTCACTGACTGTTCAGACACAAATATATCTGTTTAAAAGAGTCTAGTGTAGGCCAGATAACTAGAACTGTGGTTTTCCTCTTCCACGGTTCAAATCTGGGTGTAATCCACCTTTTTGCATCAAAAAAAACATTTTGAGTGTCTCGCTGACTGTTCAGACACAAATATATCTGTTTAAAAGATTCTGGTGTAGGCCAGATAACTAGAACTGTGGTTTTCCTCTTCCACGGTTCAAATCTGGGTGTAATCTACCTTTTAGCATAAAAAAAACATTTTGAGTGTCTCGCTGACTGTTCAGACCCAAATATATCTGTTTAATGGAGTCTCGTGTAGGCCAGATAACTAGAACTGTGGTTTTCCTCTTCTACGGTTCAAATCTAGGTGTAATCCACCTTTTTGCATAAAAAAAAACATTTTGAGTGTCTCGCTGACTGTTCAGACACAAATATATCTGTTTAAAAGATTCTGGTGTAGGCCAGAAAACTAGAACTGTGGTTTTCCTCTTCCACGGTTCAAATCTGGGTGTAATCCACCCTTTTGCATCAAAAAAATCATTTTGAGTGTCTCGCTGACTGTTCAGACACAAATGTATGTGTTTAAAAGAGTCTGGTGTTGGCCAGATAACTAGAACTGTGGTTTTCCTCTTCCACGGTTCAAATCTGGGTGTAATCCACCTTTTAGCATAAAAAAAACATTTTGAGTGTCTCGCTGGCTGTTCAGACCCAAATATATCTGTTTAATGGAGTCTGGTGTAGGCCAGATAACTAGAACTGTGGTCTTCCTCTTCCACGGTTCAAACGAGGGTGTAATCCACCTTTTTGCATAAAAAAAAAAGTTTCAGTGTCTCGCTGACTATTCAGACACAAATATATCTGTTTAAAAGAGTCTGGTGTAGGCCAGATAACTAGAACTGTGGTTTTCCTGTTCCACGGTTCAAATCTGGGTTTAATCCACCTTTTTGCATAAAAAAAAGTTTCAGCGTCTCACTGACTGTTCAGACACAAATATATCTGTTTAAAAGAGTCTGGTGTAGGCCAGATAACTAGAACTGTGGTTTTCCTCTTCCACGGTTCAAATCTGGGTGTAATCCACCTTTTTGCATCAAGAAAAAAATTTTGAGTGTCTCGCTGACTGTTCAGACACAAATATATCTGTTTAATAGAGTCTGGTGTAGGCCAGATAACTAGAACTGTGGTTTTCCTCTTCCACGATTCAAATCTGGGTGTAATCCACCTTTTTACATAAAAAAAACATTTTGACTGTCTCGCTGATTGTTCAGACTCAAACATATCTGTTGAAAAGATTCTGGTGTAGGCCAGATAACTAGAACTGTGGTTTTCCTCTTCCACGGTTCAAATCTGGGTGTAATCCACCTTCTTGCATCAAAAAAAAATTTTTGAGTGTCTCACTGACTGTTCAGACACAAATAAATGTGTTTAAAAGAGTCTGGTGTAGGCCAGATAACTAGAACTGTGGTTTTCCTCTTCCACGGTTCAAATCTGGGTGTAATCCACCTTTTTGCATAAAAAAAAAGTTTCAGTGTCTCGCTGACTGTTCAGACACAAATATATCTGTTTAAAAGAGTCTGGTGTAGGCCAGATAACTAGAACTGTGGCTTTCCTCTTCCACGGTTCAAATCTGGGTGTAATCCACCTTGTAGCATAAAAAAAACATTTTGAGTGTCTCGCTGACTGTTCAGACACAAATATATCTGTTTAAAAGATTCTGGTGTAGGCCAGATAACTAGAACTGTGGTTTTCCTCTTCCACGGTTCAAATCTGGGTGTAATCCACCTTTTTACATAAAAAAAAACATTTTGACTGTCTCGCTGACTGTTCAGACACAAATATATCTGTTGAAAAGATTCTGGTGTAGGCCAGATAACTAGAACTGTGGTTTTCCTCTTCCACGGTTCAAATCTGGGTGTAATAAACCTTTTTGCATAAACAAAACCATTTTGAGTGTCTCGCTGACTGTTCAGACACAAATATATCTGTTTAAAAGAGTCTGGTGTAGGCCAGACAACTAGAACTGTGGTTTTCCTCTTCCACGGTTCAAATCTGGGTGTAATCCACCTTTTTGCATAAAAAAAAAAGTTTCAGTGTCTCGCTGACTGTTCAGACACAAATATATCTGTTTAAAAGAGTCTGGTGTAGGCTAGATAACTAGAACTGTGGTTTTCCTCTTCCACGGTTGAAATCTGGGTGTAATCCACCGTTTTGCATAAAAAAAAAAGTTTCAGTGTCTCACTGACTGTTCAGACACAAATATATCTGTTTAAAAGATTCTGGTGTAGGCCAGATAACTAGAACTGTGGCTTTCCTCTTCCACAGTTCACATCTGCGTGTAATCCACCCTTTTGCATCAAAAAAATCATTTTGAGTGTCTCGCTGACTGTTCAGACACAAATATATGTGTTTAAAAGAGTCTGGTGTTGACCAGATAACTAGAACTGTGGTTTTCTTCTTCCACAGTTCAAAACTGGGTGTAATCCACCTTTTTGCATAAAAAAAACATTTTGAGTGTCTCGCTGACTGTTCAGACACAAATAAATGTGATTAAAAGAGTCTGGTGTAGGCCAGATAACTAGAACTGTGGTTTTCCTCTTCCACGGTTCAAATCTGGGTGTAATCCACCTTTTAGCATAAAAAAAACATTTTGAGTGTCTCGCTGACTCTTCAGACACAAATATATCTGTTTAAAAGAGACTGGTGTAGGCCAGATAACTAGAACTGTGGTTTTCCTCTTCCACGTTTCACATCTGGGTGTAATCCACCTTTTTGCATAAAAAAAAACATTCTGAGTGTCTCGCTGAATGTTCAGACACAAAGATATCTGTTTAAAAGATTCTGGTGTAGGCCAGATAACTAGAACTGTGGTTTTTCTCTTCCACGGTTCAAATCTGGGTGTAATCCACCTTTTTGCATAAAAGAAACATTTTGAGTGTCTCGCTAACTCTGTTCAGACACAAATATATCTGTTTAAAAGAGTCTGGTGTAGGCCAGATAACTAGAACTGTGGTTTTCCTCTTCCACGGTTGAAACGAGGGTGTAATCCACCTTTTTGCATAAAAAAAAAAGTTTCAGTGTCTCGCTGACTATTCAGACACAAACATATCTGTTTAAAAGAGTCTGGTGTAGGCTAGATAACTAGAACTGTGGTTTTCCTCTTCCACGGTTCAAATCTGGGTGTAATCCACCTTTTTGCATAAAAAAAAGTTTCAGTGTATCACTGACTGTTCAGACACAAATATATCTGTTTAAAAGAGTCTAGTGTAGGCCAGATAACTAGAACTGTGGTTTTCCTCTTCCACGGTTCAAATCTGGGTGTAATCCACCTTTTTGCATAAAAAAAACATTTTGAGTGTCTCGTTAACTGTTCAGACACAAATATATCTGTTTAAAAGAGTCTGGTGTAGGCCAGATAACTAGAACTGTGGTTTTCCTCTTCCACGGTTCAAACGAGGGTGTAATCCACCTTTTTGCATAAAAAAAAAGTTTCAGTGTCTCGCTGACTATTCAGACACAAATATATCTGTTTAAAAGAGTCTGGTGTAGGCTAGATAACTAGAACTGTGGTTTTCCTCTTCCACGGTTCAAATCTGGGTGTAATCCACCTTTTTGCATAAAAAAAAGTTTCAGTGTCTCACTGACTGTTCAGACACAAATATATCTGTTTAAAAGAGTCTAGTGTAGGCCAGATAACTAGAACTGTGGTTTTCCTCTTCCACGGTTCAAATCTGGGTGTAATCCACCTTTTTGCATCAAAAAAAACATTTTGAGTGTCTCGCTGACTGTTCAGACACAAATATATCTGTTTAAAAGATTCTGGTGTAGGCCAGATAACTAGAACTGTGGTTTTCCTCTTCCACGGTTCAAATCTGGGTGTAATCCACCTTTTAGCATAAAAAAAACATTTTGAGTGTCTCGCTGACTGTTCAGACCCAAATATATCTGTTTAATGGAGTCTGGTGTAGGCCAGATAACTAGAACTGTGGTTTTCCTCTTCTACGGTTCAAATCTGGGTGTAATCCACCTTTTTGCATAAAAAAAAAACATTTTGAGTGTCTCGCTGACTGTTCAGACACAAATATATCTGTTTAAAAGATTCTGGTGTAGGCCAGAAAACTAGAACTGTGGTTTTCCTCTTCCACGGTTCAAATCTGGGTGTAATCCACCCTTTTGCATCAAAAAAATCATTTTGAGTGTCTCGGTGACTGTTCAGACACAAATATATGTGTTTAAAAGAGTCTGGTGTAGGCCAGATAACTAGAACTGTGGTTTTCCTCTTCCACGGTTCAAACGAGGGTGTAATCCACCTTTTTGCATAAAAAAAAAGTTTCAGTGTCTCGCTGACTATTCAGACACAAACATATCTGTTTAAAAGAGTCTGGTGTAGGCTAGATAACTAGAATTGTGGTTTTCCTCTTCCACGGTTCAAATCTGGGTGTAATCCACCTTTTTGCATAAAAAAAAGTTTCAGTGTCTCACTGACTGTTCAGACACAAATATATCTGTTTAAAAGAGTCTAGTGTAGGCCAGATAACTAGAACTGTGGTTTTCCTCTTCCACGGTTCAAATCTGGGTGTAATCCACCTTTTTGCATCAAAAAAAACATTTTGAGTGTCTCGCTGACTGTTCAGACACAAATATATCTGTTTAAAAGATTCTGGTGTAGGCCAGATAACTAGAACTGTGGTTTTCCTCTTCCACGGTTCAAATCTGGGTGTAATCTACCTTTTAGCATAAAAAAAACATTTTGAGTGTCTCGCTGACTGTTCAGACCCAAATATATCTGTTTAATGGAGTCTCGTGTAGGCCAGATAACTAGAACTGTGGTTTTCCTCTTCTACGGTTCAAATCTGGGTGTAATCCACCTTTTTGCATAAAAAAAAACATTTTGAGTGTCTCGCTGACTGTTCAGACACAAATATATCTGTTTAAAAGATTCTGGTGTAGGCCAGAAAACTAGAACTGTGGTTTTCCTCTTCCACGGTTCAAATCTGGGTGTAATCCACCCTTTTGCATCAAAAAAATCATTTTGAGTGTCTCGCTGACTGTTCAGACACAAATGTATGTGTTTAAAAGAGTCTGGTGTTGGCCAGATAACTAGAACTGTGGTTTTCCTCTTCCACGGTTCAAATCTGGGTGTAATCCACCTTTTAGCATAAAAAAAACATTTTGAGTGTCTCGCTGGCTGTTCAGACCCAAATATATCTGTTTAATGGAGTCTGGTGTAGGCCAGATAACTAGAACTGTGGTCTTCCTCTTCCACGGTTCAAACGAGGGTGTAATCCACCTTTTTGCATAAAAAAAAAAGTTTCAGTGTCTCGCTGACTATTCAGACACAAATATATCTGTTTAAAAGAGTCTGGTGTAGGCCAGATAACTAGAACTGTGGTTTTCCTGTTCCACGGTTCAAATCTGGGTGTAATCCACCTTTTTGCATAAAAAAAAGTTTCAGCGTCTCACTGACTGTTCAGACACAAATATATCTGTTTAAAAGAGTCTGGTGTAGGCCAGATAACTAGAACTGTGGTTTTCCTCTTCCACGGTTCAAATCTGGGTGTAATCCACCTTTTTGCATCAAGAAATAAATTTTGAGTGTCTCGCTGACTGTTCAGACACAAATATATCTGTTTAAAAGAGTCTGGTGTAGGCCAGATAACTAGAACTGTGGTTTTCCTCTTCCACGATTCAAATCTGGGTGTAATCCACCTTTTTACATAAAAAAAACATTTTGACTGTCTCGCTGATTGTTCAGACTCAAACATATCTGTTGAAAAGATTCTGGTGTAGGCCAGATAACTAGAACTGTGGTTTTCCTCTTCCACGGTTGAAATCTGGGTGTAATCCACCTTCTTGCATCAAAAAAAAAATTTTGAGTGTCTCACTGACTGTTCAGACACAAATAAATGTGTTTAAAAGAGTCTGGTGTAGGCCAGATAACTAGAACTGTGGTTTTCCTCTTCCACGGTTCAAATCTGGGTGTAATCCACCTTTTTGCATAAAAAAAAAGTTTCAGTGTCTCGCTGACTGTTCAGACACAAATATATCTGTTTAAAAGAGTCTGGTGTAGGCCAG
Source organism: Phyllobates terribilis (assembly GCF_046119375.1). Classification (NCBI taxonomy): domain Eukaryota; kingdom Metazoa; phylum Chordata; class Amphibia; order Anura; family Dendrobatidae; genus Phyllobates; species Phyllobates terribilis. Next base: position 420,303,158 of record NW_027362764.1, on the reverse strand, counting down.
ATAACTAGAACTGTGGCTTTCCTCTTCCACGGTTCAAATCTGGGTGTAATCCACCTTGTAGCATAAAAAAACATTTTGAGTGTCTCGCTGACTGTTCAGACACAAATATATCTGTTTAAAAGATTCTGGTGTAGGCCAAATAACTAGAACTGTGGTTTTCCTCTTCCACGGTTCAAATCTGGGTGTAATCCACCTTTTTACATAAAAAAAAACATTTTGACTGTCTCGCTGACTGTTCAGACACAAATATATCTGTTGAAAAGATTCTGGTGTAGGCCAGATAACTAGAACTGTGGTTTTCCTCTTCCACGGTTCAAATCTGGGTGTAATAAACCTTTTTGCATAAACAAAACCATTTTGAGTGTCTCGCTGACTGTTCAGACACAAATATATCTGTTTAAAAGAGTCTGGTGTAGGCCAGACAACTAGAACTGTGGTTTTCCTCTTCCACGGTTCAAATCTGGGTGTAATCCACCTTTTTGCATAAAAAAAAAAGTTTCAGTGTCTCGCTGACTGTTCAGACACAAATATATCTGTTTAAAAGAGTCTGGTGTAGGCTAGATAACTAGAACTGTGGTTTTCCTCTTCCACGGTTGAAATCTGGGTGTAATCCACCGTTTTGCATAAAAAAAAAAGTTTCAGTGTCTCACTGACTGTTCAGACACAAATATATCTGTTTAAAATATTCTGGTGTAGGCCAGATAACTAGAACTGTGGCTTTCCTCTTCCACGGTTCAAATCTGGGTGTAATCCACCTTTTAGCATAAAAAAAACATTTTGAGTGTCTCGCTGACTGTTCAGACACAAATATATCTGTTTAAAAGAGTCTGGTATAGGCCAGATAACTAGAACTGTGGTTTTCCTCTTCCACGGTTCAAATCTGGGTGTAATCCACCTTTTTACATAAAAAAAAACATTTTGACTGTCTCGCTGACTGTTCAGACACAAATATATCTGTTGAAAAGATTCTGGTGTAGGCCAGAAAACTAGAACTTTGGTTTTCCTCTTCCACGGTTCAAATCTGGGTGCAATCCACCCTTTTGCATCAAAAAAATCATTTTGAGTGTCTCGCTGACTGTTTAGACACAAATATATGTGTTTAAAAGAGTCTGGTGTTGACCAGATAACTAGAACTGTGGTTTTCCTCTTCCACGGTTCAAAACTGGGTGTAATCCACCTGTTTGCATAAAAAAAACATTTTGAGTGTCTCGGTGACTGTTCAGACACAAATAAATGTGATTAAAAGAGTCTGGTGTAGGCCAGATAACTAGAACTGTGGTTTTCCTCTTCCACGGTTCAAATCTGGGTGTAATCCACCTTTTTGCATAAAAAAAAAACATTTTGAGTGTCTCGCTGACTGTTCAGACACAAATTTATCTGTTTAAAAGATTCTGGTGTAGGCCAGATAACTAGAACTGTGGTTTTCCTCTTCCACGGTTCAAATCTGGGTGTAATCCACCTTTTAGCATAAAAAAAACATTTTGAGTGTCTTGCTGACTGTTCAGACACAAATATATCTGTTTAAAAGAGACTGGTGTAGGCCAGATAACTAGAACTGAGGTTTTCCTCTTCCACGTTTCACATCTGGGTGTAATCCACCTTTTTGCATAAAAAAAAATATTCTGAGTGTCTCGCTGAATGTTCAGACACAAAGATATCTGTTTAAAAGATTCTGGTGTAGGCCAGATAACTAGAACTGTGGTTTTTCTCTTCCACGGTTCAAATCTGGGTGTATTCCACCTTTTTGCATAAAAAAAAACATTTTGAGTGTCTCGCTAACTGTTCAGACACAAATATATCTGTTTAAAAGAGTCTGGTGTAGGCCAGATAACTAGAACTGTGGTTTTCCTCTTCCACGGTTCAAACGAGGGTGTAATCCACCTTTTTGCATAAAAAAAAAAGTTTCAGTGTCTCGCTGACTATTCAGACACAAATATATCTGTTTAAAAGAGTCTGGTGTAGGCTAGATAACTAGAACTGTGGTTTTCCTCTTCCACGGTTCAAATCTGGGTGTAATCCACCTTTTTGCATAAAAAAAAGTTTCAGTGTCTCACTGACTGTTCAGACACAAATATATCTGTTTAAAAGAGTCTAGTGTAGGCCAGATAACTAGAACTGTGGTTTTCCTCTTCCACGGTTCAAATCTGGGTGTAATCCACCTTTTTGCATAAAAAAAAAACATTTTGAGTGTCTCGCTGACTGTTCAGACACAAATATATCTGTTTAAAAGATTCTGGTGTAGGCCAGATAACTAGAACTGTGGTTTTCCTCTTCCACGGTTCAAATCTGGGTGTAATCCACCTTTTTGCATAAAAAAAAACATTTTGAGTGTCTCGCTGACTGTTCAGACACAAATATATCTGTTTAAAAGATTCTGGTGTAGGCCAGAAAACTAGAACTGTGGTTTTCCTCTTCCACGGTTCAAATCTGGGTGTAATCCACCCTTTTGCATCAAAAAAATCATTTTGAGTGTCTCGCTGACTGTTCAGACACAAATATATGTGTTTAAAAGAGTCTGGTGTTGGCCAGATAACTAGAACTGTGGTTTTCCTCTTCCACGGTTCAAAACTGGGTGTAATCCACCTTTTTGCAACAAAAAAAACATTTTGAGTGTCTCGCTAACTGTTCAGACACAAAGATATCTGGTTAAAAGATTCTGGTGTAGGCCAGATAACTAGAACTGTGGTTTTTCTCTTCCACGGTTCAAATTTGGGTGTAATCCACCTTTTTGCATAAAAAAAACATTTTGAGTGTCTCGCTAACTGTTCAGACACAAATATATCTGTTTAAAAGAGTCTGGTGTAGGCCAGATAACTAGAACTGTGGTTTTCCTCTTCCACGGTTCAAACGAGGGTGTAATCCACCTTTTTGCATAAAAAAAAAAGTTTCAGTGTCTCGCTGACTATTCAGGCACAATTATATCTGTTTAAAAGAGTCTGGTGTAGGCCAGATAACTAGAACTGTGGTTTTCCTGTTCCACGGTTCAAATCTGGGTGTAGTCCACCTTTTTGCATAAAAAAAAGTTTCAGCGTCTCACTGACTGTTCAGACACAAATATATCTGTTTAAAAGAGTCTGGTGTAGGCCAGATAACTAGAACTGTGGTTTTCCTCTTCCACGGTTCAAATCTGGGTGTAATACACCTTTTTGCATCAAAAAAAAAATTTTGAGTGTCTCGCTGACTGTTCAGACACAAATATATCTGTTTAAAAGATTGTGGTGTAGGCCAGAAAACTAGAACTGTGGTTTTCCTCTTCCACGGTTCAAATCTGGGTGTAATCCACCCTTTTTCATCAAAAAAATCATTTTGAGTGTCTCGCTGACTGTTCAGACACAAATATATGTGTTTAAAAGAGTCTGGTGTTGGCCAGATAACTAGAACTGTGGCTTTCCTCTTCCACGGTTCAAAACTGGGTGTAATCCACCTTTTTGCATAAAAAAAAACATTTTGAGTGTCTTGCTGACTGTTCAGACACAAATATATCTGTTTAAAAGAGTCTGGTGTAGGCCAGATAACTAGAACTGTGGTTTTCCTCTTCTACTGTTCAAATCTGGGTGTAATCCACCTTTTTGCATAAAAAAAAAGTTTCAGTGTCTCGCTGACTGTTCAGACACAAATATATCTGTTTAAAAGAGTCTGGTGTAGGCTAGATAACTAGAACTGTGGTTTTCCTCTTCCACGGTTGAAATCTGGGTGTAATCCACCTTTTTGCATAAAAAAAAAAGTTTCAGTGTCTCACTGACTGTTCAGACACAAATATATCTGTTTAAAAGATTCTGGTGTAGGCCAGATAACTAGAACTGTGGCTTTCCTCTTGCACGGTTCAAATCTGGGTGTAATCCACGTTTTAGCATAAAAAAAACATTTTGAGTGTCTCGCTGACTGTTCAGACACAAATAAATGTGATTAAAAGAGTCTGGTGTAGGCCAGATAACTAGAACTGTGGTTTTCCTCTTCCACGGTTCAAATCTGGGTGTAATCCACCGTTTTGCATAAAAAAAAAAGATTTTCAGTGTCTCGCTGACTGTTCAGACACAAATTTATCTGTTTAAAAGAGTCTGGTGTAGGCCAGATAACTAGAACTGTGGTTTTCCTCTTCTACGGTTCAAATCTGGGTGTAATCCACCTTTTTGCATGAAAAAAAAAAACATTTTGAGTGTCTCGCTGACTGTTCAGACACAAATATATCTGTTTAAAAGATTCTGGTGTAGGCCAGAAAACTAGAACTGTGGTTTTCCTCTTCCACGGTTCAAATCTGGGTGTAATCCACCCTTTTGCATCAAAAAAATCATTTTGAGTGTCTCGGTGACTGTTCAGACACAAATATATGTGTTTAAAATAGTCTGGTGTAGGCCAGATAACTAGAACTGTGGTTTTCCTCTTCCACGGTTCAAACGAAGGTGTAATCCACCTTTTTGCATAAAAAAAAAGTTTCAGTGTCTCGCTGACTATTCAGACACAAACTTATCTGTTTAAAAGAGTCTGGTGTAGGCTAGATAACTAGAACTGTGGTTTTCCTCTTCCACGGTTCAAACGAAGGTGTAATCCACCTTTTTGCATAAAAAAAAGTTTCAGTGTCTCACTGACTGTTCAGACACAAATATATCTGTTTAAAAGAGTCTAGTGTAGGCCAGATAACTAGAACTGTGGTTTTCCTCTTCCACGGTTCAAATCTGGGTGTAATCCACCTTTTTGCATAAAAAAAAAACATTTTGAGTGTCTCGCTGACTGTTCAGACACAAATATATCTGTTTAAAAGATTCTGGTGTAGGCCAGATAACTAGAACTGTGGTTTTCCTCTTCCACGGTTCAAATCTGGGTGTAATCTACCTTTTAGCATAAAAAAAACATTTTGAGTGTCTCGCTGACTGTTCAGACCCAAATATATCTGTTTAATGGAGTCACGTGTAGGCCAGATAACTAGAACTGTGGTTTTCCTCTTCTACGGTTCAAATCTGGGTGTAATCCACCTTTTTGCATAAAAAAAAACATTTTGAGTGTCTCGCTGACTGTTCAGACACAAATATATCTGTTTAAAAGATTCTGGTGTAGGCCAGAAAACTAGAACTGTGGTTTTCCTCTTCCACGGTTCAAATCTGGGTGTAATCCACCCTTTTGCATCAAAAAAATCATTTTGAGTGTCTCGCTGACTGTTCAGACACAAATGTATGTGTTTAAAAGAGTCTGGTGTAGGCCAGATAACTAGAACTGTGGTTTTCCTCTTCCACGGTTCAAATCTAGGTGTAATCCACCTTTTAGCATAAAAAAAACATTTTGAGTGTCTCGCTGGCTGTTCAGACCCAAATATATCTGTTTAATGGAGTCTGGTGTAGGCCAGATAACTAGAACTGTGGTCTTCCTCTTCCACGGTTCAAACGAGGGTGTAATCCACCTTTTTGCATAAAAAAAAAAGTTTCAGTGTCTCGCTGACTATTCAGACACAAATATATCTGTTTAAAAGAGTCTGGTGTAGGCCAGATAACTAGAACTGTGGTTTTCCTGTTCCACGGTTCAAATCTGGGTGTAATCCACCTTTTTGCATAAAAAAAAGTTTCAGCGTCTCACTGACTGTTCACACACAAATATATCTGTTTAAAAGAGTCTGGTGTAGGCCAGATAACTAGAACTGTGGTTTTCCTCTTCCACGGTTCAAATCTGGGTGTAATCCACCTTTTTGCATGAAAAAAAATTTTTTGAGTGTCTCGCTGACTGTTCAGACACAAATATATCTGTTTAAAAGAGTCTGGTGTAGGCCAGATAACTAGAACTGTGGTTTTCCTCTTCCACGGTTCAAATCTGGGTGTAATCCACCTTTTTACATAAAAAAAACATTTTGACTGTCTCGCTGATTGTTCAGACTCAAACATATCTGTTGAAAAGATTCTGGTGTAGGCCAGATAACTAGAACTGTGGTTTTCCTCTTCCACGGTTCAAATCTGGGTGTAATCCACCTTCTTGCATGAAAAAAAAAATTTTGAGTGTCTCACTGACTGTTCAGACACAAATAAATGTGTTTAAAAGAGTCTGGTGTAGGCCAGATAACTAGAACTGTGGTTTTCCTCTTCCACGGTTCAAATCTGGGTGTAATCCACCTTTTTGCATAAAAAAAAAGTTTCAGTGTCTCGCTGACTGTTCAGACACAAATATATCTGTTTAAAAGAGTCTGGTGTAGGCCAGATAACTAGAACTGTGGCTTTCCTCTTCCACGGTTCAAATCTGGGTGTAATCCACCTTGTAGCATAAAAAAAACATTTTGAGTGTCTCGCTGACTGTTCAGACACAAATATATCTGTTTAAAAGATTCTGGTGTAGGCCAGATAACTAGAACTGTGGTTTTCCTCTTCCACGGTTCAAATCTGGGTGTAATCCACCTTTTTACATAAAAAAAAACATTTTGACTGTCTCGCTGACTGTTCAGACACAAATATATCTGTTGAAAAGATTCTGGTGTAGGCCAGATAACTAGAACTGTGGTTTTCCTCTTCCACGGTTCAAATCTGGGTGTAATAAACCTTTTTGCATAAACAAAACCATTTTGAGTGTCTCGCTGACTGTTCAGACACAAATATATCTGTTTAAAAGAGTCTGGTGTAGGCCAGACAACTAGAACTGTGGTTTTCCTCTTCCACGGTTCAAATCTGGGTGTAATCCACCTTTTTGCATAAAAAAAAAAGTTTCAGTGTCTCGCTGACTGTTCAGACACAAATATATCTGTTTAAAAGAGTCTGGTGTAGGCTAGATAACTAGAACTGTGGTTTTCCTCTTCCACGGTTGAAATCTGGGTGTAATCCACCGTTTTGCATAAAAAAAAAAGTTTCAGTGTCTCACTGACTGTTCAGACACAAATATATCTGTTTAAAAGATTCTGGTGTAGGCCAGATAACTAGAACTGTGGCTTTCCTCTTCCACGGTTCAAATCTGGGTGTAATCCACCTTTTAGCATAAAAAAAACATTTTGAGTGTCTCGCTGACTGTTCAGACACAAATATATCTGTTTAAAAGAGTCTGGTGTAGGCCAGATAACTAGAACTGTGGTTTTCCTCTTCCACGGTTCAAATCTGGGTGTAATCCACCTTTTAGCATAAAAAAAACATTTTGAGTGTCTCGCTGACTGTTCAGACACAAATATATCTGTTTAAAAGATTCAGGTGTAGGCCAGATAACTAGAACTGTGGTTTTCCTCTTCCACGGTTCAAATCTGGGTGTAATCCACCTTTTTACATAAAAAAAAACATTTTGACTGTCTCGCTGACTGTTCAGACACAAATATATCTGTTGAAAAGATTCTGGTGTAGGCCAGAAAACTAGAACTTTGGTTTTCCTCTTCCACGGTTCAAATCTGGGTGCAATCCACCCTTTTGCATCAAAAAAATCATTTTGAGTGTCTCGCTGACTGTTTAGACACAAATATATGTGTTTAAAAGAGTCTGGTGTTGACCAGATAACTAGAACTGTGGTTTTCCTCTTCCACGGTTCAAAACTGGGTGTAATCCACCTGTTTGCATAAAAAAAACATTTTGAGTGTCTCGCTGACTGTTCAGACACAAATAAATGTGATTAAAAGAGTCTGGTGTAGGCCAGATAACTAGAACTGTGGCTTTCCTCTTCCACGGTTCAAATCTGGGTGTAATCCACCTTTTTGCATAAAAAAAAACATTTTGAGTGTCTCGCTGACTGTTCAGACACAAATTTATCTGTTTAAAAGATTCTGGTGTAGGCCAGATAACTAGAACTGTGGTTTTCCTCTTCCACGGTTCAAATCTGGGTGTAATCCACCTTTTAGCATAAAAAAAACATTTTGAGTGTCTCGCTGACTGTTCAGACACAAATATATCTGTTTAAAAGAGACTGGTGTAGGCCAGATAACTAGAACTGAGGTTTTCCTCTTCCACGTTTCACATCTGGGTGTAATCCACCTTTTTGCATAAAAAAAAATATTCTGAGTGTCTCGCTGAATGTTCAGACACAAAGATATCTGTTTAAAAGATTCTGGTGTAGGCCAGATAACTAGAACTGTGGTTTTTCTCTTCCACGGTTCAAATCTGGGTGTATTCCACCTTTTTGCATAAAAAAAAACATTTTGAGTGTCTCGCTAACTGTTCAGACACAAATATATCTGTTTAAAAGAGTCTGGTGTAGGCCAGATAACTAGAACTGTGGTTTTCCTCTTCCACGGTTCAAACGAGGGTGTAATCCACCTTTTTGCATAAAAAAAAAAGTTTCAGTGTCTCGCTGACTATTCAGACACAAATATATCTGTTTAAAAGAGTCTGGTGTAGGCTAGATAACTAGAACTGTGGTTTTCCTCTTCCACGGTTCAAATCTGGGTGTAATCCACCTTTTTGCATAAAAAAAAGTTTCAGTGTCTCACTGACTGTTCAGACACAAATATATCTGTTTAAAAGAGTCTAGTGTAGGCCAGATAACTAGAACTGTGGTTTTCCTCTTCCACGGTTCAAATCTGGGTGTAATCCACCTTTTTGCATAAAAAAAAAACATTTTGAGTGTCTCGCTGACTGTTCAGACACAAATATATCTGTTTAAAAGATTCTGGTGTAGGCCAGATAACTAGAACTGTGGTTTTCCTCTTCCACGGTTCAAATCTGGGTGTAATCCACCTTTTTGCATAAAAAAAAACATTTTGAGTGTCTCGCTGACTGTTCAGACACAAATATATCTGTGTAAAAGATTCTGGTGTAGGCCAGAAAACTAGAACTGTGGTTTTCCTCTTCCACGGTTCAAATCTGGGTGTAATCCACCCTTTTGCATCAAAAAAATCATTTTGAGTGTCTCGCTGACTGTTCAGACACAAATATATGTGTTTAAAAGAGTCTGGTGTTGGCCAGATAACTAGAACTGTGGTTTTCCTCTTCCACGGTTCAAAACTGGGTGTAATCCACCTTTTTGCATCAAAAAAAACATTTTGAGTGTCTCGCTGACTGTTCAGACACAAAGATATCTGTTTAAAAGATTCTGGTGTAGGCCAGATAACTAGAACTGTGGTTTTTCTCTTCCACGGTTCAAATCTGGGTGTAATCCACCTTTTTGCATAAAAAAAACCATTTTGAGTGTCTCGCTGACTGTTCAGACACAAATATATCTGTTTAAAAGATTCTGGTGTAGGCCAGCTAACTAGAACTGTGGTTTTCCTCTTCCACGGTTCAAATCTGGGTGTAATCCACCTTTTTGCATAAAAAAAACATTTTGAGTGTCTCGCTAACTGTTCAGACACAAATATATCTGTTTAAAAGATTCTGGTGTAGGCCAGAGAGCTAGAACTGTGGTTTTGCAGTTCCATGGTTCAAATCTCTGTATTATCCACTTTTTTGCCTTTTCTCCATAAAAAAAAACATTTTGAGTTTCTCGCTGAATGTTCAGACACAAAGATATCTGTTTAAAAGATTCTGGTGTAGGCCAGATAACTAGAACTGTGGTTTTACTCTTCCACGGTTCAAATCTGGGTGTAATCCACCTTTTTGCATAACAAAAACCATTTTGAGTGTCTCGCTAACTGTTCAGACACAAATATATCTGTTTAAAAGAGTCTGGTGTAGGCCATATAACTAGTACTGTGGTTTTCCTCTTCCACGGTTCCAATCAGGGTGTAATCCACCTTTTTGCATAAAAAAAAAAGTTTCAGTGTCTCGCTGACTATTCAGACACAAATATATCTGTTTAAAAGAGTCTGGTGTAGGTTAGATAACTAGAACTGTGGTTTTCCTCTTCCACGGTTCAAATCTGGGTGTGATCCACCTTTTTGCATAAAAAAAAGTTTCAGTGTCTCACTGACTGTACAGACACAAATATATCTGTTTAAAAGAGTGTGGTGTAGGCCAGATAACTAGAACTGTGGTTTTCCTCTTCCGCTGTTCAAATCTGGGTGTAATCCACCTTTTAGCATAAAAAAAACATTTTGAGTGTCTCGCTGACTGTTCAGACACAAATATATCTGTTTAATGGAGTCTGGTGTAGGCCAGAAAACTAGAACTGTGGTTTTCCTCTTCCACGGTTCAAATCTGGGTGTAATCCACCTTTTTGCATAAAAAAAACAATTTTGAGTGTCTCGCTGACTGTTCAGACACAAATATATCTGTTTAAAAGAGTCTGGTGTAGGCCAGATAACTAGAACTGTGGTTTTCCTCTTCCACGGTTCAAATCTGGGTGTAATCCACCTTTTTGCGTAAAAAAAAGTTTCATTGTCTCGCTGACTGTTCAGACACAAATATATCTGTTTAAAAGAGTCTGGTGTAGGCTAGATAACTAGAACTGTGGTTTTCCTCTTCCACGGTTCAAATCTTGGTGTAATCCACCTTTTTGCATAAAAAAAAGTTTCAGTGTCTCACTGACTGTTCAGACACAAATATATCTGTTTAAAAGAGTCTGGTGTAGGCCAGATAACTAGAACTGTGGTTTTCCTCTTCCACGGTTCAAATCTGGGTGTAATCTACCTTTTTGCATCAAAAAAAACATTTTGAGTGTCTCGCTGACTGTTCGGACACAAATATATCTGTTTAAAAGATTCTGGTGTAGGCCAGATAACTAGAACTGTGGTTTTCCTCTTCCACCATTCAAATCTGGGTGTAAACCTCCTTTTAGCATAAAAAAACAGATTTTGAGTGTCTCGCTGACTGTTCAGACACAAACATATCTGTTTAAAAGATTCTGGTGTAGGCCAGATAACTAGAACTGTGGTTTTTCTCTTCCACGGTTCAAATCTGGGTGTAATCCACCTTTTAGCATAAAGAAAACATTTTGAGTGTCTCGCTGACTGTTCAGACCCAAATATATCTGTTTAATGGAGTCTGGTGTAGGCCAGATAACTAGAACTGTGGTTTTCCTCTTCTACGGTTCAAATCTGGGTGTAATCCACCTTTTTGCATAAAAAAAAACATTTTGAGTGTCTCGCTGACTGTTCAGACACAAATATATCTGTTTAAAAGATTCTGGTGTAGGCCAGAAAACTAGAACTGTGGTTTTCCTCTTCCACGGTTCAAATCTGGGTGTAATCCACCCTTTTGTATCAAAAAAATCATTTTGAGTGTCTCGCTGACTGTTCAGACACAATTATATGTGTTTAAAAGAGTCTGGTGTTGGCCAGATAACTAGAACTGTGGTTTTCCTCTTCCCCGGTTCAAAACTGGGTGTAATCCACCTTTTTGCATCGAAAAAAACATTTTGAGTGTCTCGCTGACTGTTCAGACACAAATATATCTGTTTAAAAGAGTCTGGTGTAGGCCAGATAACTAGAACTGTGGTTTTCCTCTTCTACTGTTCAAATCTGGGTGTAATCCACCTTTTTTGCATAAAAAAAACATTTTGAGTGTCTCGCTAACTGTTCAGACACAAATATATCTGTTTAAAAGATTCTGGTGTAGGCCAGAGAGCTAGAACTGTGGTTTTGCAGTTCCATGGTTCAAATCTCTGTATTATCCACTTTTTTGCCTTTTCTCCATAAAAAAAAACATTTTGAGTTTCTCGCTGAATGTTCAGACACAAAGATATCTGTTTAAAAGATTCTGGTGTAGGCCAGATAACTAGAACTGTGGTTTTTCTCTTCCATGGTTCAAATCTGGGTGTAATCCACCTTTTTGCATAACAAAAACCATTTTGAGTGTCTCGCTAACTGTTCAGACACAAATATATCTGTTTAAAAGAGTCTGGTGTAGGCCAGATAACTAGTACTGTGGTTTTCCTCTTCCACGGTTCCAATCAGTGTGTAATCCACCTTTTTGCATAAAAAAAAAAGTCTCAGTGTCTCGGTGACTATTCAGACACAAATATGTCTGTTTAAAAGAGTCTGGTGTAGGTTAGATAGCTAGAACTGTGGTTTTCCTCTTCCACGGTTCAAATCTGGGTGTAATCCACCTTTTTGCATAAAAAAAAGTTTCAGTGTCTCACTGACTGTTCAGACACAAATATATCTGTTTAAAAGAGTGTGGTGTAGGCCAGATAACTAGAACTGTGGTTTTCCTCTTCCGCTGTTCAAATCTGGGTGTAATCCACCCTTTAGCATAAAAAAAACATTTTGAGTGTCTCGCTGACTGTTCAGACACAAATATATCTGTTTAATGGAGTCTGGTGTAGGCCAGATAACTAGAACTGTGGTTTTCCTCTTCCACGGTTCAAATCTGGGTGTAATCCACCTTTTTACATAAAAAAAAACATTTTGAGTGTCTCGCTGACTGTTCAGACACAAATATATCTGTTTAATGGAGTCTGGTGTAGGCCAGATAACTAGAACTGTGGTTTTCCTCTTCCACGGTTCAAATCTGGGTGTAATCCACCTTTTTGCATCAAAAAAAATATTTTGAGTGTCTCGCTGACTGTTCAGACACAAATATATCTGTTTAAAAGATTCTGGTGTAGGCCAGATAACTAGAACTGTGGTTTTCCTCTTCCACGGTTCACATCTGGGTGTAATCCACCTTTTTGCATAAAAAAAAACATTTTGAGTGTCTCGCTGAATGTTCAGACACAAAGATATCTATTTAAAAGATTCTTGTGTAGGCCAGATAACTAGAACTGTGGTTTTCCTCTTCCACGGTTCAAATCTGGGTGTAATCCACCTTTTTGCATAAAAAAAAGTTTCAGTGTCTCACTGACTGTTCAGACACAAATATATCTGTTTAAAAGAGTGTGGTGTAGGCCAGATAACTAGAACTGTGGTTTTCCTCTTCCGCTGTTCAAATCTGGGTGTAATCCACCTTTTAGCATAAAAAAAACATTTTGAGTGTCTCGCTGACTGTTCAGACACAAATATATCTGTTTAATGGAGTCTGGTGTAGGCCAGATAACTAGAACTGTGGTTTTCCTCTTCCACGGTTCAAATCTGGGTGTAATCCACCTTTTTGCATAAAAAAAAAAATTTTGAGTGTCTCGCTGACTGTTCAGACACAAATATATCTATTTAAAAGATTCTGGTGTAGGCCAGATAGCTAGAACTGTGGTTTTCCTCTTCCACGGTTCAAATCTGGGTGTAATACACCTTTTTGCATAAAAAAAAACATTTTGAGTGTCTCGCTGACTGTTCAGACACAAATATATCTGTTTAAAAGAGTCTGGTGTAGGCCAACTAACTAGAACTGTGGTTTTCCTCTTCCACGGTTCAAATCTGGGTGTAATCCACCTTTTTGCGTAAAAAAAAGTTTCATTGTCTCGCTGACTGTTCAGACACAAATATATCTGTTTAAAAGAGTCTGGTGTAGGCTAGATAACTAGAACTGTGGTTTTCCTCTTCCACGGTTCAAATCTGGGTGTAATCCACCTTTTTGCATAAAAAAAAAAAGTTTCAGAGTCTCACTGACTGTTCAGACACAAATATATCTGTTTAAAAGAGTCTGGTGTAGGCCAGATAACTAGAACTGTGGTTTTCCTCTTCCACGGTTCAAATCTGGGTGTAATCCACCTTTTTGCATCAAAAAAAACATTTTGAGTGTCTCGCTGACTGTTCAGACACAAATATATCTGTTTAATGGAGTCTGGTGTAGGCCAGATAGCTAGAACTGTGGTTTTCCTCTTCCACGGTTCAAATCTGGGTGTAATACACCTTTTTGCATAAAAAAAAACATTTTGAGTGTCTCGCTGACTGTTCAGACACAAATATATCTGTTTAAAAGAGTCTGGTGTAGGCCAGATAACAAGAACTGTGGTTTTCCTCTTCCACGGTACAAATCTGGGTGTAATCCACCTTTTTGCGTAAAAAAAAGTTTCATTGTCTCGCTGACTGTTCAGACACAAATATATCTGTTTAAAGAGTCTGGTGTAGGCTAGATAACTAGAACTGTGGTTTTCCTCTTCCACGGTTCAAATCTGGGTGTAATCCACCTTTTTGCATCAAGAAAAACATTTTGAGAGTCTCGCTGACTGTTCAGACACAAATATATCTGTTTAAAAGATTCTGGTGTAGGCCAGATAACTAGAACTGTGGTTTTCCTCTTCCACGGTTCAAATCTGGGTGTAATCCACTTTTTTGCATAAAAAAAAACATTTTGAGTGTCTCGCTGACTGTTCAGACACAAATAAATGTGTTTAAAAGAGTCTGGTGTAGGCCAGATAACTAGAACTGTGGTTTTCCTCTTCCCCGGTTCAAATCTGGGTGTAATCCACCTTTTTGCATAAAAAAAAACATTTTGAGCATCTCGCTGACTGTTCAGACACAAATGTATCTGTTTAAAAGATTCTGGTGTAGGCCAGATAACTAGAACTGTGGTTTTCCTCTTCCACGGTTCAAATCAGGGTGTAATCCACCTTTTTGCATAAAAAAAAAGTTTCAGTGTCTCGCTGACTGTTCAGACACAAATATATCTGTTTAAAAGAGTCTGGTGTAGGCCAGATAACTAGAACTGTGGTTTTCCTCTTCCACGGTTCAAATCTGGGAGTAATCCACCTTTTAGCATAAAAAAAACATTTTGAGTGTCTCGCTGACTGTTCAGACACAAATATATCTGTTTGAAAGAGTCTGGTGTAGGCCAGATAACTAGAACGTGGTTTTCCTCTTCCACAGTTCAAATCTGGGTGTAATCCACCTTTTTGCATAAAAATAAACATTTTGAGTGTCTCGCTGACTGTTCAGACACAAATATATCTGTTTAAAAGATTCTGGTGTAGGCCAGATAACTAGAACTGTGGTTTTCCTCTTCCATGGTTCAAATCTGGGTGTAAACCACCTTTTTGCATAAAAAAAACATTTTGAGTGTCTCGCTAACTGTTCAGACACAAATATATCTGTTTGAAAGAGTCTGGTGTAGGCCAGATAACTAGAACTGTGGTTTGCCTCTTCCATGGTTCAAATCAGGGTGTAATCCACCTTTTTGCATAAAAAAAAAGTTTCAGTGTCTCGCTCACTATTCAGACACCAATGTATCTGTTTAAAAGAGTCTGGTGTAGGCTATATAGCTAGAACTGTGGTTTTCCTCTTCCATAGTTCAAATCTGGGTGTAATCCACTTTTTTGCATAAAAAAAAACATTTTGAGTGTCTCGCTGACTGTTCAGACACAAATAAATGTGTTTAAAAGAGTCTGGTGTAGGCCAGATAACTAGAACTGTGGTTTTCCTCTTCCCCGGTTCAAATCTGGGTGTAATCCACCTTTTTGCATAAAAAAAAACATTTTGAGCATCTCCCTGACTGTTCAGACACAAATGTATCTGTTTAAAAGATTCTGGTGTAAGCCAGATAACTAGAACTGTGGTTTTCCTCTTCCACGGTTCAAATCAGGGTGTAATCCACCTTTTTGCATAAAAAAAAAGTTTCAGTGTCTCGCTGACTGTTCAGACACAAATATATCTGTTTAAAAGAGTCTGGTGTAGGCCAGATAACTAGAACTGTGGCTTTCCTCTTCCACGGTTCAAATCTGGGAGTAATCCACCTTTTAGCATAAAAAAAGCATTTTGAGTGTCTCGCTGACTGTTCAGACACAAATATATCTGTTTGAAAGAGTCTGGTGTAGGCCAGATAACTAGAACGTGGTTCTCCTCTTCCACAGTTCAAATCTGGGTGTAATCCACCTTTTTGCATAAAAAAAAACATTTTGAGTGTCTCGCTGACTGTTCAGACACAAATATATCTGTTTAAAAGAGTGTGGTGTAGGCCAGATAACTAGAACTGTGGTTTTCCTCTTCCACGGTTCAAATCTGGGTGTAATCCACCTTTTTGCATAAAAAAAACATTTTGAGTGTCTCGCTGACTGTTCAGACACAAATATATCTGTTTAAAAGATTCTGGTGTAGGCCAGATAACTAGAACTGTGGTTTTCCTCTTCCACGGTTCAAATCTGGGTGTAAACCACCTTTTTGCATAAAAAAATCATTTTGAGTGTCTCGCTAACTGTTCAGACACAAATATATCTGTTTGAAAGAGTCTGGTGTAGGCCAGATAACTAGAACTGTGGTTTGTCTCTTCCACGGTTCAAATCAGGGTGTAATCCACCTTTTTGCATAAAAAAAAAGTTTCAGTGTCTCGCTCACTATTCAGACACCAATGTATCTGTTTAAAAGAGTCTGGTGTAGGCTATATAACTAGAACTGTGGTTTTCCTCTTCCATAGTTCAAATCTGGGTGTAATCCACCTTTTTGCATCAAAAAAAGTTTCAGTGTCTCACTGACTGTTCAGACACAAATATATCTGTTTAATAGAGTCTGGTTTAGGCCAGATAGCTAGAACTGTGGTTTTCCTCTTCCACGGTTCAAATCTGGGTGTAATCCACCTTTTTGCATAAAAAAAAAACATTTTGAGTGTCTCGCTGACTGTTCAGACACAAATATATCTGTTTGAAAGAGTCTGGTGTAGGCCAGATAACTAGAACTGTGGTTTGCCTCTTCCACGGTTCAAATCAGGGTGTAATCCACCTTTTTGCATAAAAAAAAGTTTCAGTGTCTCGCTCACTATTCAGACACCAATGTATCTGTTTAAAAGAGTCTGGTGTAGGATATATAACTAGAACTGTGGTTTTCCTCTTCCATAGTTCAAATCTGGGTGTAATCCACCTTTTTGCATCAAAAAAAGTTTCAGTGTCTCACTGACTGTTCAGACACAAATATATCTGTTTAATGGAGTCTGGTGTAGGCCAGATAACTAGAACTGTGGTTTTCCTCTTCCACGGTTCAAATCTGGGTGTAATCCACCTTTTTGCATCAAAAAAAATATTTTGAGTGTCTCGCTGACTGTTCAGACACAAATATATCTGTTTAAAAGATTCTGGTGTAGGCCAGATAACTAGAACTGTGGTTTTCCTCTTCCACGGTTCACATCTGGGTGTAATCCACCTTTTTGCATAAAAAAAAACATTTTGAGTGTCTCGCTGAATGTTCAGACACAAAGATATCTATTTAAAAGATTCTTGTGTAGGCCAGATAACTAGAACTGTGGTTTTCCTCTTCCACGGTTCAAATCTGGGTGTAATCCACCTTTTTGCATAAAAAAAAGTTTCAGTGTCTCACTGACTGTTCAGACACAAATATATCTGTTTAAAAGAGTGTGGTGTAGGCCAGATAACTAGAACTGTGGTTTTCCTCTTCCGCTGTTCAAATCTGGGTGTAATCCACCTTTTAGCATAAAAAAAACATTTTGAGTGTCTCGCTGACTGTTCAGACACAAATATATCTGTTTAATGGAGTCTGGTGTAGGCCAGATAACTAGAACTGTGGTTTTCCTCTTCCACGGTTCAAATCTGGGTGTAATCCACCTTTTTGCATAAACAAAAAAAATTTTGAGTGTCTCGCTGACTGTTCAGACACAAATATATCTGTTTAAAAGATTCTGGTGTAGGCCAGATAGCAAGAACTGGGGTTTTCCTCTTCCACGGTTCAAATCTGGGTGTAATACACCTTTTTGCATAAAAAAACCCATTTTGAGTGTCTCGCTGACTGTTCAGACACAAATATATCTGTTTAAAAGAGTCTGGTGTAGGCCAGATAACTAGAACTGTGGTTTTCCTCTTCCACGGTTCAAATCTGGGTGTAATCCCCCTTTTTGCGTAAAAAAAAGTTTCATTGTCTCGCTGACTGTTCAGACACAAATATATTTGTTTAAAAGAGTCTGGTGTAGGCTATATAGCTAGAACTGTGGTTTTCCTCTTCCACGGTTCAAATCTGGGTGTAATCCACCTTTTTGCATAAAAAAAAAGTTTCAGTGTCTCACTGACTGTTCAGACACAAATATATCTGTTTAAAAGAGTCTGGTGTAGGCCAGAAAACTAGAACTGTGGTTTTCCTCTTCCACGGTTCAAATCTGGGTGTAATCCACCCTTTTGCATCAAAAAAATCATTTTGAGTGTCTCGCTGACTGTTCAGACACAAATATATGTGTTTAAAAGAGTCTGGTGTTGGCCAGATAACTAGAACTGTGGTTTTCCTCTTCCACGGTTCAAAACTGGGTGTAATCCACCTTTTTGCATCGAAAAAAACATTTTGAGTGTCTCGCTGACTGTTCAGACACAAATATATCTGTTTAAAAGAGTCTGGTGTAGGCCAGATAACTAGAACTGTGGTTTTCCTCTTCTACTGTTCAAATCTGGGTGTAATCCACGTTTTGCATAAAAAAAATTTTTGAGTGTCTCGCTAACTGTTCAGACACAAATATATCTGTTTAAAAGATTCTGGTGTAGGCCAGAGAGCTAGAACTGTGGTTTTGCAGTTCCATGGTTCAAATCTCTGTATTATCCACTTTTTTGCCTTTTCTCCATAAAAAAAAACATTTTGAGTTTCTCGCTGAATGTTCAGACACAAAGATATCTGTTTAAAAGATTCTGGTGTAGGCCAGATAACTAGAACTGTGGTTTTTCTCTTCCATGGTTCAAATCTGGGTGTAATCCACCTTTTTGCATAAAAAAAAGTTTCAGTGTCTCACTGACTGTTCAGACACAAATATATCTGTTTAAAAGAGTGTGGTGTACGCCAGATAACTAGAACTGTGGTTTTCCTCTTCCGCTGTTCAAATCTGGGTGTAATCCACCTTTTAGCATAAAAAAAACATTTTGAGTGTCTCGCTGACTGTTCAGACACAAATATATCTGTTTAATGGAGTCTGGTGTAGGCCAGATAACTAGAACTGTGGTTTTCCTCTTCCACGGTTCAAATCTGGGTGTAATCCACCTTTTTGCATAAAAAAAAACATTTTGAGTGTCTCGCTGACTGTTCAGACACAAATATATCTATTTAAAAGATTCTGGTGTAGGCCAGATAGCTAGAACTGTGGTTTTCCTCTTCCACGGTTCAAATCTGGGTGTAATACACCTTTTTGCGTAAAAAAAAACATTTTGAGTGTCTCGCTGACTGTTCAGACACAAATATATCTGTTTAAAAGAGTCTGGTGTAGGCCAACTAACTAGAACTGTGGTTTTCCTCTTCCACGGTTCAAATCTGGGTGTAATCCACCTTTTTGCGTAAAAAAAAGTTTCATTGTCTCGCTGACTGTTCAGACACAAATATATCTGTTTAAAAGAGTCTGGTGTAGGCTAGATAACTAGAACTGTGGTTTTCCTCTTCCACGGTTCAAATCTGGGTGTAATCCACCTTTTTGCATAAAAAAAAAAAGTTTCAGAGTCTCACTGACTGTTCAGACACAAATATATCTGTTTAAAAGAGTCTGGTGTAGGCCAGATAACTAGAACTGTGGTTTTCCTCTTCCACGGTTCAAATCTGGGTGTAATCCACCTTTTTGCATCAAAAAAAACATTTTGAGTGTCTCGCTGACTGTTCAGACACAAATATATCTGTTTAATGGAGTCTGGTGTAGGCCAGATAGCTAGAACTGTGGTTTTCCTCTTCCACGGTTCAAATCTGGGTGTAATACACTTTTTTGCATAAAAAAAAACATTTTGAGTGTCTCGCTGACTGTTCAGACACAAATATATCTGTTTAAAAGAGTCTGGTGTAGGCCAGATAACAAGAACTGTGGTTTTCCTCTTCCACGGTACAAATCTGGGTGTAATCCACCTTTTTGCGTAAAAAAAAGTTTCATTGTCTCGCTGACTGTTCAGACACAAATATATCTGTTTAAAGAGTCTGGCGTAGGCTAGATAACTAGAACTGTGGTTTTCCTCTTCCACGGTTCAAATCTGGGTGTAATCCACCTTTTTGCATCAAGAAAAACATTTTGAGTGTCTCGCTGACTGTTCAGACACAAATATATCTGTTTAAAAGATTCTGGTGTAGGCCAGATAACTAGAACTGTGGTTTTCCTCTTCCACGGTTCAAATCTGGGTGTAATCCACTTTTTTGCATAAAAAAAAACATTTTGAGTGTCTCGCTGACTGTTCAGACACAAATAAATGTGTTTAAAAGAGTCTGGTGTAGGCCAGATAACTAGAACTGTGGTTTTCCTCTTCCCCGGTTCAAATCTGGGTGTAATCCACCTTTTTGCATAAAAAAAAACATTTTGAGCATCTCGCTGACTGTTCAGACACAAATGTATCTGTTTAAAAGATTCTGGTGTAGGCCAGATAACTAGAACTGTGGTTTTCCTCTTCCACGGTTCAAATCAGGGTGTAATCCACCTTTTTGCATAAAAAAAAAGTTTCAGTGTCTCGCTGACTGTTCAGACACAAATATATCTGTTTAAAAGAGTCTGGTGTAGGCCAGATAACTAGAACTGTGGCTTTCCTCTTCCACGGTTCAAATCTGGGAGTAATCCACCTTTTAGCATAAAAAAAACATTTTGAGTGTCTCGCTGACTGTTCAGACATAAATATATCTGTTTGAAAGAGTCTGGTGTAGGCCAGATAACTAGAACGTGGTTTTCCTCTTCCACAGTTCAAATCTGGGTGTAATCCACCTTTTTGCATAAAAATAAACATTTTGAGTGTCTCGCTGACTGTTCAGACACAAATATATCTGTTTAAAAGATTCTGGTGTAGGCCAGATAACTAGAACTGTGGTTTTCCTCTTCCATGGTTCAAATCTGGGTGTAAACCACCTTTTTGCATAAAAAAAACATTTTGAGTGTCTCGCTAACTGTTCAGACACAAATATATCTGTTTGAAAGAGTCTGGTGTAGGCCAGATAACTAGAACTGTGGTTTGCCTCTTCCACGGTTCAAATCAGGGTGTAATCCACCTTTTTGCATAAAAAAAAAGTTTCAGTGTCTCGCTCACTATTCAGACACCAATGTATCTGTTTAAAAGAGTCTGGTGTAGGCTATATAGCTAGAACTGTGGTTTTCCTCTTCCATAGTTCAAATCTGGGTGTAATCCACTTTTTTGCATAAAAAAAAACATTTTGAGTGTCTCGCTGACTGTTCAGACACAAATAAATGTGTTTAAAAGAGTCTGGTGTAGGCCAGATAACTAGAACTGTGGTTTTCCTCTTCCCCGGTTCAAATCTGGGTGTAATCCACCTTTTTGCATAAAAAAAAACATTTTGAGCATCTCCCTGACTGTTCAGACACAAATGTATCTGTTTAAAAGATTCTGGTGTAAGCCAGATAACTAGAACTGTGGTTTTCCTCTTCCACGGTTCAAATCAGGGTGTAATCCACCTTTTTGCATAAAAAAAAAGTTTCAGTGTCTCGCTGACTGTTCAGACACAAATATATCTGTTTAAAAGAGTCTGGTGTAGGCCAGATAACTAGAACTGTGGCTTTCCTCTTCCACGGTTCAAATCTGGGAGTAATCCACCTTTTAGCATAAAAAAAGCATTTTGAGTGTCTCGCTGACTGTTCAGACACAAATATATCTGTTTGAAAGAGTCTGGTGTAGGCCAGATAACTAGAACGTGGTTCTCCTCTTCCACAGTTCAAATCTGGGTGTAATCCACCTTTTTGCATAAAAAAAAACATTTTGAGTGTCTCGCTGACTGTTCAGACACAAATATATCTGTTTAAAAGAGTGTGGTGTAGGCCAGATAACTAGAACTGTGGTTTTCCTCTTCCACGGTTCAAATCTGGGTGTAATCCACCTTTTTGCATAAAAAAAACATTTTGAGTGTCTCGCTGACTGTTCAGACACAAATATATCTGTTTAAAAGATTCTGGTGTAGGCCAGATAACTAGAACTGTGGTTTTCCTCTTCCACGGTTCAAATCTGGGTGTAAACCACCTTTTTGCATAAAAAAATCATTTTGAGTGTCTCGCTAACTGTTCAGACACAAATATATCTGTTTGAAAGAGTCTGGTGTAGGCCAGATAACTAGAACTGTGGTTTGCCTCTTCCACGGTTCAAATCAGGGTGTAATCCACCTTTTTGCATAAAAAAAAAGTTTCAGTGTCTCGCTCACTATTCAGACACCAATGTATCTGTTTAAAAGAGTCTGGTGTAGGCTATATAACTAGAACTGTGGTTTTCCTCTTCCATAGTTCAAATCTGGGTGTAATCCACCTTTTTGCATCAAAAAAAGTTTCAGTGTCTCACTGACTGTTCAGACACAAATATATCTGTTTAATAGAGTCTGGTTTAGGCCAGATAGCTAGAACTGTGGTTTTCCTCTTCCACGGTTCAAATCTGGGTGTAATCCACCTTTTTGCATAAAAAAAAACATTTTGAGTGTCTCGCTGACTGTTCAGACACAAATATATCTGTTTGAAAGAGTCTGGTGTAGGCCAGATAACTAGAACTGTGGTTTGCCTCTTCCACGGTTCAAATCAGGGTGTAATCCACCTTTTTGCATAAAAAAAAGTTTCAGTGTCTCGCTCACTATTCAGACACCAATGTATCTGTTTAAAAGAGTCTGGTGTAGGATATATAACTAGAACTGTGGTTTTCCTCTTCCATAGTTCAAATCTGGGTGTAATCCACCTTTTTGCATCAAAAAAAGTTTCAGTGTCTCACTGACTGTTCAGACACAAATATATCTGTTTAATAGAGTCTGGTTTAGGCCAGATAGCTAGAACTGTGGTTTTCCTCTTCCACGGTTCAAATCTGGGTGTAATCCACCTTTTTGCATAAAAAAAAACATTTTGAGTGTCTCGCTGACTGTTCAGACACAAATATATCTGTTTAAAAGATTCTGGTGTAGGCCAGATAACTAGAACTGTGGTTTTCCTCTTCCACGGTTCAAATCTGGGTGTAAACCACCTTTTTGCATAAAAAAAACATTTTGAGTGTCTCGCTAACTGTTCAGACACAAATATATCTGTTTGAAAGAGTCTGGTGTAGGCCAGATAACTAGAACTGTGGTTTGCCTCTTCCATGGTTCAAATCAGGGTGTAATCCACCTTTTTGCATAAAAAAAACATTTTGAGTGTCTCGCTAACTGTTCAGACAAAAATATATCTGTTTAAAAGATTCTGGTGTAGGCCAGAGAGCTAGAACTGTGGTTTTGCAGTTCCATGGTTCAAATCTCTGTATTATCCACTTTTTTGCCTTTTCTCCATAAAAAAAAACATTTTGAGTTTCTCGCTGAATGTTCAGACACAAAGATATCTGTTTAAAAGATTCTGGTGTAGGCCAGATAACTAGAACTGTGGTTTTTCTCTTCCATGGTTCAAATCTGGGTGTAATCCACCATTTTGCATAACAAAAACCATTTTGAGTGTCTCGCTAACTGTTCAGACACAAATATATCTGTTTAAAAGAGTCTGGTGTAGGCCAGATAACTAGTACTGTGGTTTTCCTCTTCCACGGTTCCAATCAGGGTGTAATCCACCTTTTTGCATAAAAAAAAAAGTTTCAGTGTCTCGCTGACTATTCAGACACAAATATGTCTGTTTAAAAGAGTCTGGTGTAGGTTAGATAGCTAGAACTGTGGTTTTCCTCTTCCACGGTTCAAATCTGGGTGTAATCCACCTTTTTGCATAAAAAAAAGTTTCAGTGTCTCACTGACTGTTCAGACACAAATATATCTGTTTAAAAGAGTGTGGTGTAGGCCAGATAACTAGAACTGTGGTTTTCCTCTTCCGCTGTTCAAATCTGGGTGTAATCCACCCTTTAGCATAAAAAAAAACATTTTGAGTGTCTCGCTGACTGTTCAGACACAAATATATCTGTTTAATGGTGTCTGGTGTAGGCCAGATAACTAGAACTGTGGTTTTCCTCTTCCACGGTTCAAATCTGGGTGTAATCCACCTTTTTGCATCAAAAAAAACATTTTGAGTGTCTCGCTGACTGTTCAGACACAAATATATCTGTTTAATGGCGTCTGGTGTAGGCCAGATAACTAGAACTGTGGTTTTCCTCTTCCACGGTTCAAATCTGGGTGTAATCCACCTTTTTGCATCAAAAAAACATTTTGAGTGTCTCGCTGACTGTTCAGACACAAATATATCTGTTTAAAAGATTCTGGTGTAGGCCAGATAACTAGAACTGTGGTTTTCCTCTTCCACGGTTCACATCTGGGTGTAATCCACCTTTTTGCATAAAAAAAAACATTTTGAGTGTCTCGCTGAATGTTCAGACACAAAGATATCTATTTAAAAGATTCTTGTGTAGGCCAGATAACTAGAACTGTGGTTTTCCTCTTCCACGGTTCAAATCTGGGTGTAATCCACCTTTTTGCATAAAAAAAAGTTTCAGTGTCTCACTGACTGTTCAGACACAAATATATCTGTTTAAAAGAGTGTGGTGTAGGCCAGATAACTAGAACTGTGGTTTTCCTCTTCCGCTGTTCAAATCTGGGTGTAATCCACCTTTTAGCATAAAAAAAACATTTTGAGTGTCTCGCTGACTGTTCAGACACAAATATATCTGTTTAATGGAGTCTGGTGTAGGCCAGATAACTAGAACTGTGGTTTTCCTCTTCCACGGTTCAAATCTGGGTGTAATCCACCTTTTTGCATAAAAAAAAAACATTTTGAGTGTCTCGCTGACTGTTCAGACACAAATATATCTGTTTAAAAGATTCTGGTGTAGGCCAGATAGCAAGAACTGGGGTTTTCCTCTTCCACGGTTCAAATCTGGGTGTAATACACCTTTTTGCATAAAAAAAACCATTTTGAGTGTCTCGCTAACTGTTCACACACAAATATATCTGTTTAAAAGAGTCTGGTGTAGGCCAGATAACTAGAACTGTGGTTTTCCTCTTCCACGGTTCAAATCTGGGTGTAATCCACCTTTTTGCGTAAAAAAAAGTTTCATTGTCTCGCTGACTGTTCAGACACAAATATATTTGTTTAAAAGAGTCTGGTGTAGGCTAGATAACTAGAACTGTGGTTTTCCTCTTCCACGGTTCAAATCTGGGTGTAATCCACCTTTTTGCATAAAAAAAAAGTTTCAGTGTCTCACTGACTGTTCAGACACAAATATATCTGTTTAAAAGAGTCTGGTGTAGGCCAGAAAACTAGAACTGTGGTTTTCCTCTTCCACGGTTCAAATCTGGGTGTAATCCACCCTTTTGCATCAAAAAAATCATTTTGAATGTCTCGCTGACTGTTCAGACACAAATATATGTGTTTAAAAGAGTCTGGTGTTGGCCAGATAACTAGAACTGTGGTTTTCCTCTTCCACGGTTCAAAACTGGGTGTAATCCACCTTTTTGCATCGAAAAAAACATTTTGAGTGTCTCGCTGACTGTTCAGACACAAATATATCTGTTTAAAAGAGTCTGGTGTAGGCCAGATAACTAGAACTGTGGTTTTCCTCTTCTACTGTTCAAATCTGGGTGTAATCCACGTTTTGCATAAAAAAAACATTTTGAGTGTCTCGCTAACTGTTCAGACACAAATATATCTGTTTAAAAGATTCTGGTGTAGGCCAGAGAGCTAGAACTGTGGTTTTGCAGTTCCATGGTTCAAATCTCTGTATTATCCACTTTTTTGCCTTTTCTCCATAAAAAAAAACATTTTGAGTTTCTCGCTGAATGTTCAGACACAAAGATATCTGTTTAAAAGATTCTGGTGTAGGCCAGATAACTAGAACTGTGGTTTTTCTCTTCCATGGTTCAAATCTGGGTGTAATCCACCTTTTTGCATAAAAAAAAGTTTCAGTGTCTCACTGACTGTTCAGACACAAATATATCTGTTTAAAAGAGTGTGGTGTAGGCCAGATAACTAGAACTGTGGTTTTCCTCTTCCGCTGTTCAAATCTGGGTGTAATCCACCTTTTAGCATAAAAAAAACATTTTGAGTGTCTCGCTGACTGTTCAGACACAAATATATCTGTTTAATGGAGTCTGGTGTAGGCCAGATAACTAGAACTGTGGTTTTCCTCTTCCACGGTTCAAATCTGGGTGTAATCCACCTTTTTGCATAAAAAAAAACATTTTGAGTGTCTCGCTGACTGTTCAGACACAAATATATCTGTTTAAAAGATTCTGGTGTAGGCCAGATAGCTAGAACTGTGGTTTTCCTCTTCCACGGTTCAAATCTGGGTGTAATACACCTTTTTGCATAAAAAAAAACATTTTGAGTGTCTCGCTGACTGTTCAGACACAAATATATCTGTTTAATGGAGTCTGGTGTAGGCCAGATAACTAGAACTGTGGTTTTCCTCTTCCGCTGTTCAAATCTGGGTGTAATCCACCTTTTAGCATAAAAAAAACATTTTGAGTGTCTCGCTGACTGTTCAGACACAAATATATCTGTTTAATGGAGTCTGGTGTAGGCCAGATAACTAGAACTGTGGTTTTCCTCTTCCACGGTTCAAATCTGGGTGTAATACACCTTTTTGCATAAAAAAAAACATTTTGAGTGTCTCGCTGACTGTTCAGACACAAATATATCTGTTTAAAAGAGTCTGGTGTAGGCCAACTAACTAGAACTGTGGTTTTCCTCTTCCACGGTTCAAATCTGGGTGTAATCCACCTTTTTGCGTAAAAAAAAGTTTCATTGTCTCGCTGACTGTTCAGACACAAATATATCTGTTTAAAAGAGTCTGGTGTAGGCTAGATAACTAGAACTGTGGTTTTCCTCTTCCACGGTTCAAATCTGGGTGTAATCCACCTTTTTGCATAAAAAAAAAAAGTTTCAGTGTCTCACTGACTGTTCAGACACAAATATATCTGTTTAAAAGAGTCTGGTGTAGGCCAGAAAACTAGAACTGTGGTTTTCCTCTTCCACGGTTCAAATCTGGGTGTAATCCACCTTTTTGCATCAAAAAAAACATTTTGAGTGTCTCGCTGACTGTTCAGACACAAATATATCTGTTTAAAAGATTCTGGTGTAGGCCAGATAACTAGAACTGTGGTTTTCCTCTTCCACGGTTCAAATCTGGGTGTAATCCACTTTTTTGCACAAAAAAAAACATTTTGAGTGTCTCGCTGACTGTTCAGACACAAATAAATGTGTTTAAAAGAGTCTGGTGTAGGCCAGATAACTAGAACTGTGGTTTTCCTCTTCCCCGGTTCAAATCTGGGTGTAATCCACCTTTTTGCATAAAAAAAAACATTTTGAGCATCTCGCTGACTGTTCAGACACAAATGTATCTGTTTAAAAGATTCTGGTGTAGGCCAGATAACTAGAACTGTGGTTTTCCTCTTCCACGGTTCAAATCAGGGTGTAATCCACCTTTTTGCATAAAAAAAAAGTTTCAGTGTCTCGCTGACTGTTCAGACACAAATATATCTGTTTAAAAGAGTCTGGTGTAGGCCAGATAACTAGAACTGTGGCTTTCCTCTTCCACGGTTCAAATCTGGGAGTAATCCACCTTTTAGCATAAAAAAAACATTTTGAGTGTCTCGCTGACTGTTCAGACACAAATATATCTGTTTGAAAGAGTCTGGTGTAGGCCAGATAACTAGAACGTGGTTTTCCTCTTCCACAGTTCAAATCTGGGTGTAATCCACCTTTTTGCATAAAAATAAACATTTTGAGTGTCTCGCTGACTGTTCAGACACAAATATATCTGTTTAAAAGATTCTGGTGTAGGCCAGATAACTAGAACTGTGGTTTTCCTCTTCCATGGTTCAAATCTGGGTGTAAACCACCTTTTTGCATAAAAAAAACATTTTGAGTGTCTCGCTAACTGTTCAGACACAAATATATCTGTTTGAAAGAGTCTGGTGTAGGACAGATAACTAGAACTGTGGTTTGCCTCTTCCACGGTTCAAATCAGGGTGTAATCCACCTTTTTGCATAAAAAAAAAGTTTCAGTGTCTCGCTCACTATTCAGACACCAATGTATCTGTTTAAAAGAGTCTGGTGTAGGCTATATAGCTAGAACTGTGGTTTTCCTCTTCCATAGTTCAAATCTGGGTGTAATCCACTTTTTTGCATAAAAAAAAAGATTTTGAGTGTCTCGCTGACTGTTCAGACACAAATAAATGTGTTTAAAAGAGTCTGGTGTAGGCCAGATAACTAGAACTGTGGTTTTCCTCTTCCCCGGTTCAAATCTGGGTGTAATCCACCTTTTTGCATAAAAAAAAACATTTTGAGCGTCTCCCTGACTGTTCAGACACAAATGTATCTGTTTAAAAGATTCTGGTGTAAGCCAGATAACTAGAACTGTGGTTTTCCTCTTCCACGGTTCAAATCAGGGTGTAATCCACCTTTTGGCATAAAAAAAAAGTTTCAGTGTCTCGCTGACTGTTCAGACACAAATATATCTGTTTAAAAGAGTCTGGTGTAGGCCAGATAACTAGAACTGTGGCTTTCCTCTTCCACGGTTCAAATCTGGGAGTAATCCACCTTTTAGCATAAAAAAAGCATTTTGAGTGTCTCGCTGACTGTTCAGACACAAATATATCTGTTTGAAAGAGTCTGGTGTAGGCCAGATAACTAGAACGTGGTTCTCCTCTTCCACAGTTCAAATCTGGGTGTAATCCACCTTTTTGCATAAAAAAAACCATTTTGAGTGTCTCGCTGACTGTTCAGACACAAATATATCTGTTTAAAAGAGTGTGGTGTAGGCCAGATAACTAGAACTGTGGTTTTCCTCTTCCACGGTTCAAATCTGGGTGTAATCCACCTTTTTGCATACAAAAAACATTTTGAGTGTCTCGCTGACTGTTCAGACACAAATATATCTGTTTAAAAGATTCTGGTGTAGGCCAGATAACTAGAACTGTGGTTTTCCTCTTCCACGGTTCAAATCTGGGTGTAAACCACCTTTTTGCATAAAAAAATCATTTTGAGTGTCTCGCTAACTGTTCAGACACAAATATATCTGTTTGAAAGAGTCTGGTGTAGGCCAGATAACTAGAACTGTGGTTTGCCTCTTCCACGGTTCAAATCAGGGTGTAATCCACCTTTTTGCATAAAAAAAAAGTTTCAGTGTCTCGCTCACTATTCAGACACCAATGTATCTGTTTAAAAGAGTCTGGTGTAGGCTATATAACTAGAACTGTGGTTTTCCTCTTCCATAGTTCAAATCTGGGTGTAATCCACCTTTTTGCATCAAAAAAAGTTTCAGTGTCTCACTGACTGTTCAGACACAAATATATCTGTTTAATAGAGTCTGGTTTAGGCCAGATAGCTAGAACTGTGGTTTTCCTGTTCCACGGTTCAAATCTGGGTGTAATCCACCTTTTTGCATAAAAAAAAGCATTTTGAGTGTCTCGCTGACTGTTCAGACACAAATATATCTGTTTGAAAGAGTCTGGTGTAGGCCAGATAACTAGAACTGTGGTTTGCCTCTTCCACGGTTCAAATCAGGGTGTAATCCACCTTTTTGCATAAAAAAAAAGTTTCAGTGTCTCGCTCACTATTCAGACACCAATGTATCTGTTTAAAAGAGTCTGGTGTAGGCTATATAACTAGAACTGTGGTTTTCCTCTTCCATAGTTCAAATCTGGGTGTAATCCACCTTTTTGCATCAAAAAAAGTTTCAGTGTCTCACTGACTGTTCAGACACAAATATATCTGTTTAATAGAGTCTGGTTTAGGCCAGATAGCTAGAACTGTGGTTTTCCTCTTCCACGGTTCAAATCTGGGTGTAAACCACCTTTTTGCATAAAAAAAACATTTTGAGTGTCTCGCTAACTGTTCAGACACAAATATATCTGTTTGAAAGAGTCTGGTGTAGGCCAGATAACTAGAACTGTGGTTTGCCTCTTCCACGGTTCAAATCAGGGTGTAATCCACCTTTTTGCATAAAAAAAAAGTTTCAGTGTCTCGCTCACTATTCAGACACCAATGTATCTGTTTAAAAGAGTCTGGTGTAGGCTATATAACTAGAACTGTGGTTTTCCTCTTCCATAGTTCAAATCTGGGTGTAATACACTTTTTTGCATAAAAAAAAACATTTTGAGTGTCTCGCTGACTGTTCAGATACAAATAAATGTGTTTAAAAGAGTCTGGTGTAGGCCAGATAACTAGAACTGTGGTTTTCCTCTTCCCCGGTTCAAATCTGGGTGTAATCCACCTTTTTGCATAAAAAAAAACATTTTGAGCGTCTCGCTGACTGTTCAGACACAAATGTATCTGTTTAAAAGATTCTGGTGTAGGCCAGATAACTAGAACTGTGGTTTTCCTCTTCCACGGTTCAAATCAGGGTGTAATCCACCTTTTTGCATAAAAAAAAAGTTTCAGTGTCTCGCTGACTGTTCAGACACAAATATATCTGTTTAAAAGAGTCTGGTGTAGGCCAGATAACTAGAACTGTGGCTTTCCTCTTCCACGGTTCAAATCTGGGAGTAATCCACCTTTTAGCATAAAAAAAGCATTTTGAGTGTCTCGCTGACTGTTCAGACACAAATATATCTGTTTGAAAGAGTCTGGTGTAGGCCAGATAACTAGAACGTGGTTTTCCTCTTCCACAGTTCAAATCTGGGTGTAATCCACCTTTTTGCATAAAAAAAAACATTTTGAGTGTCTCGCTGACTGTTCAGACACAAATATATCTGTTTAAAAGAGTCTGGTGTAGGCCAGATAACTAGAACTGTGGTTTTCCTCTTCCACGGTTCAAATCTGGGTGTAATCCACCTTTTTGCATAAAAAAAAACATTTTGAGTGTCTCGCTGACTGTTCAGACACAAATATATCTGTTTAAAAGATTCTGGTGTAGGCCAGATAACTAGAACTGTGGTTTTCCTCTTCCACGGTTCAAATCTGGGTGTAAACCACCTTTTTGCATAAAAAAAACATTTTGAGTGTCTCGCTAGCTGTTCACACACAAATATATCTGTTTGAAAGAGTCTGGTGTAGGCCAGATAACTAGAACTGTGGTTTGCCTCTTCCACGGTTCAAATCAGGGTGTAATCCACCTTTTTGCATAAAAAAAAAGTTTCAGTGTCTCGCTCACTATTCAGACACCAATGTATCTGTTTAAAAGAGTCTGGTGTAGGCTATATAACTAGAACTGTGGTTTTCCTCTTCCATAGTTCAAATCTGGGTGTAATCCACCTTTTTGCATCAAAAAAAGTTTCAGTGTCTCACTGACTGTTCAGACACAAATATATCTGTTTAAAAGAGTCTGGTGTAGGCCAGATAGCTAGAACTGTGGTTTTCCGCTTCCACGGTTCAAATCTGGGTGTAATCCACCTTTTGGCATAAAAAAAAACATTTTGAGTGTCTCGCTGACTGTTCAGACATAAATATATCTGTTTAATAGATTCTGGTGTAGGCCAGATAACTAGAACTGTGGTTTCCCTCTTCCACGGTTCACATCTGGGTGTAATCCAACTTTTTGCATAAAAAAAACATTTTGAGTGTCTCGCTGACTGTTCAGACACAAATATATCTGTTTAATGGAGTTTGGTGTAGGCCAGATAACTAGAACTGTGGTTTTCCTCTTCCACGGTTCAAATCTGGGTGAAATCCACCTTTTTGCATAAAAAAAAACATTTTGAGTGTCTCGCTGACTGTTCAGACACAAATATATCTGTTTAAAAGATTCTGGTGTAGGTCAGATAACTAGAACTGTGGTTTTCCTCTTCCACGGTTCAAATCTGGGTGTAATACACCTTTTTGCATTAAAAAAAACATTTTGAGTGTCTCGCTGACTGTTCAGACACAAATATATCTGTTTAAAAGAGTCTGGTGTAGGCCAGATAACTAGAACTGTGGTTTTCCTCTTCCACGGTTCAAATCTGGGTGTAATCCACCTTTTTGCATAAAAAAAAGTTTCAGTGTCTCGCTGACTGTTCAGATGCAAATATATCTGTTTAAAAGAGTCTGGTGTAGGCCACATAACTAGAACTGTGGTTTTCCTCTTCCATGGTTCAAATCTGGGTGTAATCTACCTTTTTGCATAAAAAAAAAGTTTCAGTGTCTCGCTGACTATTCAGAAACAAATATATCTGTTTAAAAGAGTCTGGTGTAGGCCACATAACTAGAACTGTGGTTTTCCTCTTCCATGGTTCAAATCTGGGTGTAATCCACCTTTTAGCATCAAAAAAACATTTTGAGTGTCTCGCTGACTGTTCAGACACAAATATATCTGTTTAAAATAGTCTGGTGTAGGCCAGATACCTAGAACTGTGGTTTTCCTCTTCCACGGTTCAAATCTGGGTGTAATCCACCTTTTTGCGTAAAAAAAAGTTTCATTGTCTCGCTGACTGTTCAGACACAAATATATCTGTTTAAAGAGTCTGGTGTAGGCTAGATCAGGGTTCCCCAACTCCAGTCCTCAAGGCCCACCAACAGGTCATGTTTTCAGGATTTCCTTAGTATTGCACAGGTGATGGAATTATTGCCTGTGCAGGTGATGCAATTATCACCTGTGTAATACTAAGGAAATCCTGAAAACATGACCTGTTGGTGGGCCTTGAGGACTGGAGTTGGGGAACCCTGGGCTAGATAACTAGAACTGTGGTTTTCCTCTTCCACGGTTCAAATCTGGGTGTAATCCACCTTTTTGCATCAAAAAAAACATTTTGAGTGTCTCGCTGACTGTTCAGACACAAATAAATGTGTTTAAAAGAGTCTGGTGTAGGCCAGATAACTAGAACTGTGGTTTTCCTCTTCCCCGGTTCAAATCTGGGTGTAATCCACCTTTTTGCATAAAAAAAAACATTTTGAGCATCTCGCTGACTGTTCAGACACAAATGTATCTGTTTAAAAGATTCTGGTGTAGGCCAGATAACTAGAACTGTGGTTTTCCTCTTCCACGGTTCAAATCAGGGTGTAATCCACCTTTTTGCATAAAAAAAAAGTTTCAGTGTCTCGCTGACTGTTCAGACACAAATATATCTGTTTAAAAGAGTCTGGTGTAGGCCAGATAACTAGAACTGTGGTTTTCCTCTTCCACGGTTCAAATCAGGGTGTAATCCACCTTTTTGCATAAAAAAAAAGTTTCAGTGTCTCGCTGACGGTTCAGACACAAATATATCTGTTTGAAAGAGTCTGGTGTAGGCCAGATAACTAGAACGTGGTTCTCCTCTTCCACAGTTCAAATCTGGGTGTAATCCACCTTTTTGCATAAAAAAAACCATTTTGAGTGTCTCGCTGACTGTTCAGACACAAATATATCTGTTTAAAAGAGTGTGGTGTAGGCCAGATAACTAGAACTGTGGTTTTCCTCTTCCACGGTTCAAATCTGGGTGTAATCCACCTTTTTGCATAAAAAAAAACATTTTGAGTGTCTCGCTGACTGTTCAGACACAAATATATCTGTTTGAAAGAGTCTGGTGTAGGCCAGATAACTAGAACTGTGGTTTGCCTCTTCCACGGTTCAAATCAGGGTGTAATCCACCTTTTTGCATAAAAAAAAAGTTTCAGTGTCTCGCTCACTATTCAGACACCAATGTATCTGTTTAAAAGAGTCTGGTGTAGGCTATATAACTAGAACTGTGGTTTTCCTCTTCCATAGTTCAAATCTGGGTGTAATCCACCTTTTTGCATCAAAAAAAGTTTCAGTGTCTCACTGACTGTTCAGACACAAATATATCTGTTTAATAGAGTCTGGTTTAGGCCAGATAGCTAGAACTGTGGTTTTCCTCTTCCACGGTTCAAATCTGGGTGTAATCCACCTTTTTGCATAAAAAAAAACATTTTGAGTGTCTCGCTGACTGTTCAGACACAAATATATCTGTTTAAATGATTCTGGTGTAGGCCAGATAACTAGAACTGTGGTTTTCCTCTTCCACGGTTCAAATCTGGGTGTAAACCACCTTTTTGCATAAAAAAAACATTTTGAGTGTCTCGCTAACTGTTCAGACACAAATATATCTGTTTGAAAGAGTCTGGTGTAGGCCAGATAACTAGAACTGTGGTTTGCCTCTTCCACGGTTCAAATCAGGGTGTAATCCACCTTTTTGCATAAAAAAAAAGTTTCAGTGTCTCGCTCACTATTCAGACACCAATGTATCTGTTTAAAAGAGTCTGGTGTAGGCTATATAACTAGAACTGTGGTTTTCCTCTTCCATAGTTCAAATCTGGGTGTAATCCACTTTTTTGCATAAAAAAAAACATTTTGAGTGTCTCGCTGACTGTTCAGACACCAATAAATGTGTTTAAAAGAGTCTGGTGTAGGCCAGATAACTAGAACTGTGGTTTTCCTCTTCCCCGGTTCAAATCTGGGTGTAATCCACCTTTTTGCATAAAAAAAAAACATTTTGAGCGTCTCGCTGACTGTTCAGACACAAATGTATCTGTTTAAAAGATTCTGGTGTAGGCCAGATAACTAGAACTGTGGTTTTCCTCTTCCACGGTTCAAATCAGGGTGTAATCCACCTTTTTGCATAAAAAAAAAGTTTCAGTGTCTCGCTGACTGTTCAGACACAAATATATCTGTTTAAAAGAGTCTGGTGTAGGCCAGATAACTAGAACTGTGGCTTTCCTCTTCCACGGTTCAAATCTGGGAGTAATCCACCTTTTAGCATAAAAAAAGCATTTTGAGTGTCTCGCTGACTGTTCAGACACAAATATATCTGTTTGAAAGAGTCTGGTGTAGGCCAGATAACTAGAACGTGGTTTTCCTCTTCCACAGTTCAAATCTGGGTGTAATCCACCTTTTTGCATAAAAAAAAACATTTTGAGTGTCTCGCTGACTGTTCAGACACAAATATATCTGTTTAAAAGAGTCTGGTGTAGGCCAGATAACTAGAACTGGGGTTTACCTCTTCCACGGTTCAAATCTGGGTGTAAACCACCTTTTTGCATAAAAAAAACATTTTGAGTGTCACGCTAGCTGTTCAGACACAAATATATCTGTTTGAAAGAGTCTGGTGTAGGCCAGATAACTAGAACTGTGGTTTGCCTCTTCCACGGTTCAAATCAGGGTGTAATCCACCTTTTTGCATAAAAAAAAAGTTTCAGTGTCTCGCTCACTATTCAGACACCAATGTATCTGTTTAAAAGAGTCTGGTGTAGGCTATATAACTAGAACTGTGGTTTTCCTCTTCCATAGTTCAAATCTGGGTGTAATCCACCTTTTTGCATCAAAAAAAGTTTCAGTGTCTCACTGACTGTTCAGACAAAAATATATGTGTTTAAAAGAGTCTGGTGTAGGCCAGATAGCTAGAACTGTGGTTTTCCGCTTCCACGGTTCAAATCTGGGTGTAATCCACCTTTTGGCATAAAAAAAAAACATTTTGAGTGTCTCGCTGACTGTTCAGACATAAATATATCTGTTTAATAGATTCTGGTGTAGGCCAGATAACTAGAACTGTGGTTTCCCTCTTCCACGGTTCAAATCTGGGTGTAATCCACCTTTTTGCATAAAAAAAAACATTTTGAGTGTCTCGCTGACTGTTCAGACACAAATATATCTGTTTAATGGAGTTTGGTGTAGGCCAGATAACTAGAACTGTGGTTTTCCTCTTCCACGGTTCAAATCTGGGTGTAATCCACCTTTTTGCATAAAAATAACATTTTGAGTGTCTCGCTGACTGTTCAGACACAAATATATCTGTTTAAAAGATTCTGGTGTAGGTCAGATAACTAGAACTGTGGTTTTCCTCTTCCACGGTTCAAATCTGGGTGTAATACACCTTTTTGCATTAAAAAAAACATTTTGAGTGTTTCGCTGACTGTTCAGACACAAATATATCTGTTTAAAAGAGTCTGGTGTAGGCCAGATAACTAGAACTGTGGTTTTCCTCTTCCACGGTTCAAATCTGGGTGTAATCCACCTTTTTGCATAAAAAAAAGTTTCAGTGTCTCGCTGACTGTTCAGATGCAAATATATCTGTTTAAAAGAGTCTGGTGTAGGCCACATAACTAGAACTGTGGTTTTCCTCTTCCATGGTTCAAATCTGGGTGTAATCTACCTTTTTGCATAAAAAAAAAGTTTCAGTGTCTCGCTGACTATTCAGAAACAAATATATCTGTTTAAAAGATTCTGGTGTAGGCCACATAACTAGAACTGTGGTTTTCCTCTTCCATGGTTCAAATCTGGGTGTAATCCACCTTTTAGCATCAAAAAAACATTTTGAGTGTCTCGCTGACTGTTCAGACACTAATATATCTGTTTAAAATAGTCTGGTGTAGGCTAGATACCTAGAACTGTGGTTTTCCTCTTCCACGGTTCAAATCTGGGTGTAATCCACCTTTTTGCATTAAAAAAAGCATTTTGAGTGTCTCGCTGACTGTTCAGACACAAATATACCTATTTAAAAGATTCTGGTGTAGGCCATATAACTAAAACTGTGGTTTTCCTCTTCCAGGGTTCAAATCTGGATGTAATCCACCTTTTTGCATAAAAAAAAACATTTTGAGTGTCTCGCTAACTGTTCAGACACAAATATATCTGTTTAAAAGATTCTGGTGTAGGCCAGATAACTAGATATGTGGTTTTGCAGTTCCACGGTTCAAATCTCTGTATTATCCACTTTTTTGCCTTTTTTCCATAAAAAAAACATTTTGAGTGTCTCGCTGACTGTTCAGACACAAATATATCTGTTTAAAAGATTCTGGTGTAGGCCAGATAACTAGAACTGTGGTTTTCCTCTTCCACGGTTCAAATCTGGGTGTAATCCACCTTTTTGCATAAAAAAAAACATTTTGAGCGTCTCGCTGACTGTTCAGACACAAATGTATCTGTTTAAAAGATTCTGGTGTAGGCCAGATAACTAGAACTGTGGTTTTCCTCTTCCACGGTTCAAATCAGGGTGTAATCCACCTTTTTGCATAAAAAAAAAGTTTCAGTGTCTCGCTGACTGTTCAGACACAAATATATCTGTTTAAAAGAGTCTGGTGTAGGCCAGATAACTAGAACTGTGGCTTTCCTCTTCCATGGTTCAAATCTGGGAGTAATCCACCTTTTAGCATAAAAAAAGCATTTTGAGTGTCTCGCTGACTGTTCAGACACAAATATATCTGTTTGAAAGAGTCTGGTGTAGGCCAGATAACTAGAACGTGGTTTTCCTCTTCCACAGTTCAAATCTGGGTGTAATCCACCTTTTTGCATAAAAAAAAACATTTTGAGTGTCTCGCTGACTGTTCAGACACAAATATATCTGTTTAAAAGAGTCTGGTGTAGGCCAGATAACTAGAACTGGGGTTTTCCTCTTCCACGGTTCAAATCTGGGTGTAAACCACCTTTTTGCATAAAAAAAACATTTTGAGTGTCACGCTAGCTGTTCAGACACAAATATATCTGTTTGAAAGAGTCTGGTGTAGGCCAGATAACTAGAACTGTGGTTTGCCTCTTCCACGGTTCAAATCAGGGTGTAATCCACCTTTTTGCATAAAAAAAAAGTTTCAGTGTCTCGCTCACTATTCAGACACCAATGTATCTGTTTAAAAGAGTCTGGTGTAGGCTATATAACTAGAACTGTGGTTTTCCTCTTCCATAGTTCAAATCTGGGTGTAATCCACCTTTTTGCATCAAAAAAAGTTTCAGTGTCTCACTGACTGTTCAGACACAAATATATGTGTTTAAAAGAGTCTGGTGTAGGCCAGATAGCTAGAACTGTGGTTTTACGCTTCCACGGTTCAAATCAGGGTGTAATCCACCTTTTTGCATAAAAAAAAAGTTTCAGTGTCTCGCTGACTGTTCAGACACAAATATATCTGTTTAAAAGAGTCTGGTGTAGGCCAGATAACTAGAACTGTGGCTTTCCTCTTCCACGGTTCAAATCTGGGAGTAATCCACCTTTTAGCATAAAAAAAACATTTTGAGTGTCTCGCTGACTGTTCAGACACAAATATATCTGTTTGAAAGAGTCTGGTGTAGGCCAGATAACTAGAACGTGGTTTTCCTCTTCCACAGTTCAAATCTGGGTGTAATCCACCTTTTTGCATAAAAATAAACATTTTGAGTGTCTCGCTGACTGTTCAGACACAAATATATCTGTTTAAAAGATTCTGGTGTAGGCCAGATAACTAGAACTGTGGTTTTCCTCTTCCATGGTTCAAATCTGGGTGTAAACCACCTTTTTGCATAAAAAAAACATTTTGAGTGTCTCGCTAACTGTTCAGACACAAATATATCTGTTTGAAAGAGTCTGGTGTAGGCCAGATAACTAGAACTGTGGTTTGCCTCTTCCACGGTTCAAATCAGGGTGTAATCCACCTTTTTGCATAAAAAAAAAGTTTCAGTGTCTCGCTCACTATTCAGACACCAATGTATCTGTTTAAAAGAGTCTGGTGTAGGCTATCTAGCTAGAACTGTGGTTTTCCTCTTCCATAGTTCAAATCTGGGTGTAATCCACTTTTTTGCATAAAAAAAAACATTTTGAGTGTCTCGCTGACTGTTCAGACACAAATAAATGTGTTTAAAAGAGTCTGGTGTAGGCCAGATAACTAGAACTGTGGTTTTCCTCTTCCCCGGTTCAAATCTGGGTGTAATCCACCTTTTTGCATAAAAAAAAACATTTTGAGCGTCTCCCTGACTGTTCAGACACAAATGTATCTGTTTAAAAGATTCTGGTGTAAGCCAGATAACTAGAACTGTGGTTTTCCTCCTCCACGGTTCAAATCAGGGTGTAATCCACCTTTTTGCATAAAAAAAAAGTTTCAGTGTCTCGCTGACTGTTCAGACACAAATATATCTGTTTAAAAGAGTCTGGTGTAGGCCAGATAACTAGAACTGTGGCTTTCCTCTTCCACGGTTCAAATCTGGGAGTAATCCACCTTTTAGCATAAAAAAAGCATTTTGAGTGTCTCGCTGACTGTTCAGACACAAATATATCTGTTTGAAAGAGTCTGGTGTAGGCCAGATAACTAGAACGTGGTTCTCCTCTTCCACAGTTCAAATCTGGGTGTAATCCACCTTTTTGCATAAAAAAAACCATTTTGAGTGTCTCGCTGACTGTTCAGACACAAATATATCTGTTTAAAAGAGTGTGGTGTAGGCCAGATAACTAGAACTGTGGTTTTCCTCTTCCACGGTTCAAATCTGGGTGTAATCCACCTTTTTGCATACAAAAAACATTTTGAGTGTCTCGCTGACTGTTCAGACACAAATATATCTGTTTAAAAGATTCTGGTGTAGGCCAGATAACTAGAACTGTGGTTTTCCTCTTCCACGGTTCAAATCTGGGTGTAAACCACCTTTTTGCATAAAAAAATCATTTTGAGTGTCTCGCTAACTGTTCAGACACAAATATATCTGTTTGAAAGAGTCTGGTGTAGGCCAGATAACTAGAACTGTGGTTTGCCTCTTCCACGGTTCAAATCAGGGTGTAATCCACCTTTTTGCATAAAAAAAAAGTTTCAGTGTCTCGCTCACTATTCAGACACCAATGTATCTGTTTAAAAGAGTCTGGTGTAGGCTATATAACTAGAACTGTGGTTTTCCTCTTCCATAGTTCAAATCTGGGTGTAATCCACCTTTTTGCATCAAAAAAAGTTTCAGTGTCTCACTGACTGTTCAGACACAAATATATCTGTTTAATAGAGTCTGGTTTAGGCCAGATAGCTAGAACTGTGGTTTTCCTGTTCCACGGTTCAAATCTGGGTGTAATCCACCTTTTTGCATAAAAAAAAGCATTTTGAGTGTCTCGCTGACTGTTCAGACACAAATATATCTGTTTGAAAGAGTCTGGTGTAGGCCAGATAACTAGAACTGTGGTTTGCCTCTTCCACGGTTCAAATCAGGGTGTAATCCACCTTTTTGCATAAAAAAAAAGTTTCAGTGTCTCGCTCACTATTCAGACACCAATGTATCTGTTTAAAAGAGTCTGGTGTAGGCTATATAACTAGAACTGTGGTTTTCCTCTTCCATAGTTCAAATCTGGGTGTAATCCACCTTTTTGCATCAAAAAAAGTTTCAGTGTCTCACTGACTGTTCAGACACAAATATATCTGTTTAATAGAGTCTGGTTTAGGCCAGATAGCTAGAACTGTGGTTTGCCTCTTCCACGGTTCAAATCAGGGTGTAATCCACCTTTTTGCATAAAAAAAAAGTTTCAGTGTCTCGCTCACTATTCAGACACCAATGTATCTGTTTAAAAGAGTCTGGTGTAGGCTATATAACTAGAACTGTGGTTTTCCTCTTCCATAGTTCAAATCTGGGTGTAATCCACTTTTTTGCATAAAAAAAAACATTTTGAGTGTCTCCCTGACTGTTCAGATACAAATAAATGTGTTTAAAAGAGTCTGGTGTAGGCCAGATAACTAGAACTGTGGTTTTCCTCTTCCCCGGTTCAAATCTGGGTGTAATCCACCTTTTTGCATAAAAAAAAACATTTTGAGCGTCTCGCTGACTGTTCAGACACAAATGTATCTGTTTAAAAGATTCTGGTGTAGGCCAGATAACTAGAACTGTGGTTTTCCTCTTCCACGGTTCAAATCAGGGTGTAATCCACCTTTTTGCATAAAAAAAAAGTTTCAGTGTCTCGCTGACTGTTCAGACACAAATATATCTGTTTAAAAGAGTCTGGTGTAGGCCAGATAACTAGAACTGTGGCTTTCCTCTTCCACGGTTCAAATCTGGGAGTAATCCACCTTTTAGCATAAAAAAAGCATTTTGAGTGTCTCGCTGACTGTTCAGACACAAATATATCTGTTTGAAAGAGTCTGGTGTAGGCCAGATAACTAGAACGTGGTTTTCCTCTTCCACAGTTCAAATCTGGGTGTAATCCACCTTTTTGCATAAAAAAAAACATTTTGAGTGTCTCGCTGACTGTTCAGACACAAATATATCTGTTTAAAAGAGTCTGGTGTAGGCCAGATAACTAGAACTGTGGTTTTCCTCTTCCACGGTTCAAATCTGGGTGTAATCCACCTTTTTGCATAAAAAAAAACATTTTGAGTGTCTCGCTGACTGTTCAGACACAAATATATCTGTTTAAAAGATTCTGGTGTAGGCCAGATAACTAGAACTGTGGTTTTCCTCTTCCATGGTTCAAATCTGGGTGTAAACCACCTTTTTGCATAAAAAAAACATTTTGAGTGTCTCGCTAGCTGTTCACACACAAATATATCTGTTTGAAAGAGTCTGGTGTAGGCCAGATAACTAGAACTGTGGTTTGCCTCTTCCACGGTTCAAATCAGGGTGTAATCCACCTTTTTGCATAAAAAAAAAGTTTCAGTGTCTCGCTCACTATTCAGACACCAATGTATCTGTTTAAAAGAGTCTGGTGTAGGCTATATAACTAGAACTGTGGTTTTCCTCTTCCATAGTTCAAATCTGGGTGTAATCCACCTTTTTGCATCAAAAAAAGTTTCAGTGTCTCACTGACTGTTCAGACACAAATATATCTGTTTAAAAGAGTCTGGTGTAGGCCAGATAGCTAGAACTGTGGTTTTCCGCTTCCACGGTTCAAATCTGGGTGTAATCCACCTTTTGGCATAAAAAAAAACATTTTGAGTGTCTCGCTGACTGTTCAGACATAAATATATCTGTTTAATAGATTCTGGTGTAGGCCAGATAACTAGAACTGTGGTTTCCCTCTTCCACGGTTCACATCTGGGTGTAATCCAACTTTTTGCATAAAAAAAAACATTTTGAGTGTCTCGCTGACTGTTCAGACACAAATATATCTGTTTAATGGAGTTTGGTGTAGGCCAGATAACTAGAACTGTGGTTTTCCTCTTCCACGGTTCAAATCTGGGTGAAATCCACCTTTTTGCATAAAAA
The DNA here is from genome assembly GCF_046119375.1 of Phyllobates terribilis. NCBI lineage: Eukaryota > Metazoa > Chordata > Amphibia > Anura > Dendrobatidae > Phyllobates > Phyllobates terribilis. The sequence continues at coordinate 420,261,950 of NW_027362764.1, read as the reverse complement.
AAAACATTTTGAGTGTCTCGCTGACTGTTCAGACACAAATATATCTGTTTAAAAGATTCTGGTGTAGGTCAGATAACTAGAACTGTGGTTTTCCTCTTCCACGGTTCAAATCTGGGTGTAATACACCTTTTTGCATTAAAAAAAACATTTTGAGTGTCTCGCTGACTGTTCAGACACAAATATATCTGTTTAAAAGAGTCTGGTGTAGGCCAGATAACTAGAACTGTGGTTTTCCTCTTCCACGGTTCAAATCTGGGTGTAATCCACCTTTTTGCATAAAAAAAAGTTTCAGTGTCTCGCTGACTGTTCAGATGCAAATATATCTGTTTAAAAGAGTCTGGTGTAGGCCACATAACTAGAACTGTGGTTTTCCTCTTCCATGGTTCAAATCTGGGTGTAATCTACCTTTTTGCATAAAAAAAAAGTTTCAGTGTCTCGCTGACTATTCAGAAACAAATATATCTGTTTAAAAGAGTCTGGTGTAGGCCACATAACTAGAACTGTGGTTTTCCTCTTCCATGGTTCAAATCTGGGTGTAATCCACCTTTTAGCATCAAAAAAACATTTTGAGTGTCTCGCTGACTGTTCAGACACAAATATATCTGTTTAAAATAGTCTGGTGTAGGCCAGATACCTAGAACTGTGGTTTTCCTCTTCCACGGTTCAAATCTGGGTGTAATCCACCTTTTTGCGTAAAAAAAAGTTTCATTGTCTCGCTGACTGTTCAGACACAAATATATCTGTTTAAAGAGTCTGGTGTAGGCTAGATAACTAGAACTGTGGTTTTCCTCTTCCACGGTTCAAATCTGGGTGTAATCCACCTTTTTGCATCAAAAAAAACATTTTGAGTGTCTCGCTGACTGTTCAGACACAAATATATCTGTTTAAAAGATTCTGGTGTAGGCCAGATAACTAGAACTGTGGTTTTCCTCTTCCACGGTTCAAATCTGGGTGTAATCCACTTTTTTGCATAAAAAAAAACATTTTGAGTGTCTCGCTGACTGTTCAGACACAAATAAATGTGTTTAAAAGAGTCTGGTGTAGGCCAGATAACTAGAACTGTGGTTTTCCTCTTCCCCGGTTCAAATCTGGGTGTAATCCACCTTTTTGCATAAAAAAAAACATTTTGATCATCTCGCTGACTGTTCAGACACAAATGTATCTGTTTAAAAGATTCTGGTGTAGGCCAGATAACTAGAACTGTGGTTTTCCTCTTCCACGGTTCAAATCAGGGTGTAATCCACCTTTTTGCATAAAAAAAAAGTTTCAGTGTCTCGCTGACTGTTCAGACACAAATATATCTGTTTAAAAGAGTCTGGTGTAGGCCAGATAACTAGAACTGTTGTTTTCCTCTTCCACGGTTCAAATCAGGGTGTAATCCACCTTTTTGCATAAAAAAAAAGTTTCAGTGTCTCGCTGACTGTTCAGACACAAATATATCTGTTTGAAAGAGTCTGGTGTAGGCCAGATAACTAGAACGTGGTTCTCCTCTTCCACAGTTCAAATATGGGTGTAATCCACCTTTTTGCATAAAAAAAACCATTTTGAGTGTCTCGCTGACTGTTCAGACACAAATATATCTGTTTAAAAGAGTGTGGTGTAGGCCAGATAACTAGAACTGTGGTTTTCCTCTTCCACGGTTCAAATCTGGGTGTAATCCACCTTTTTGCATAAAAAAAAACATTTTGAGTGTCTCGCTGACTGTTCAGACACAAATATATCTGTTTGAAAGAGTCTGGTGTAGGCCAGATAACTAGAACTGTGGTTTGCCTCTTCCACGGTTCAAATCAGGGTGTAATCCACCTTTTTGCATAAAAAAAAAGTTTCAGTGTCTCGCTCACTATTCAGACACCAATGTATCTGTTTAAAAGAGTCTGGTGTAGGCTATATAACTAGAACTGTGGTTTTCCTCTTCCATAGTTCAAATCTGGGTGTAATCCACCTTTTTGCATCAAAAAAAGTTTCAGTGTCTCACTGACTGTTCAGACACAAATATATCTGTTTAATAGAGTCTGGTTTAGGCCAGATAGCTAGAACTGTGGTTTTCCTCTTCCACGGTTCAAATCTGGGTGTAATCCACCTTTTTGCATAAAAAAAACATTTTGAGTGTCTCGCTGACTGTTCAGACACAAATATATCTGTTTAAAAGATTCTGGTGTAGGCCAGATAACTAGAACTGTGGTTTTCCTCTTCCACGGTTCAAATCTGGGTGTAAACCACCTTTTTGCATAAAAAAAACATTTTGAGTGTCTCGCTAACTGTTCAGACACAAATATATCTGTTTGAAAGAGTCTGGTGTAGGCCAGATAACTAGAACTGTGGTTTGCCTCTTCCACGGTTCAAATCAGGGTGTAATCCACCTTTTTGCATAAAAAAAAAGTTTCAGTGTCTCGCTCACTATTCAGACACCAATGTATCTGTTTAAAAGAGTCTGGTGTAGGCTATATAACTAGAACTGTGGTTTTCCTCTTCCATAGTTCAAATCTGGGTGTAATCCACTTTTTTGCATAAAAAAAAACATTTTGAGTGTTTCGCTGACTGTTCAGACACCAATAAATGTGTTTAAAAGAGTCTGGTGTAGGCCAGATAACTAGAACTGTGGTTTTCCTCTTCCCCTGTTCAAATCTGGGTGTAATCCACCTTTTTGCATAAAAAAAAACATTTTGAGCGTCTCGCTGACTGTTCAGACACAAATGTATCTGTTTAAAAGATTCTGGTGTAGGCCAGATAACTAGAACTGTGGTTTTCCTCTTCCACGGTTCAAATCAGGGTGTAATCCACCTTTTTGCATAAAAAAAAAGTTTCAGTGTCTCGCTGACTGTTCAGACACAAATATATCTGTTTAAAAGAGTCTGGTGTAGGCCAGATAACTAGAACTGTGGCTTTCCTCTTCCACGGTTCAAATCTGGGAGTAATCCACCTTTTAGCATAAAAAAAGCATTTTGAGTGTCTCGCTGACTGTTCAGACACAAATATATCTGTTTGAAAGAGTCTGGTGTAGGCCAGATAACTAGAACGTGGTTTTCCTCTTCCACAGTTCAAATCTGGGTGTAATCCACCTTTTTGCATAAAAAAAAACATTTTGAGTGTCTCGCTGACTGTTCAGACACAAATGTATCTGTTTAAAAGATTCTGGTGTAGGCCAGATAACTAGAACTGTGGTTTTCCTCTTCCACGGTTCAAATCAGGGTGTAATCCACCTTTTTGCATAAAAAAAAAGTTTCAGTGTCTCGCTGACTGTTCAGACACAAATATATCTGTTTAAAAGAGTCTGGTGTAGGCCAGATAACTAGAACTGTGGCTTTCCTCTTCCACGGTTCAAATCTGGGAGTAATCCACCTTTTAGCATAAAAAAAGCATTTTGAGTGTCTCGCTGACTGTTCAGACACAAATATATCTGTTTGAAAGAGTCTGGTGTAGGCCAGATAACTAGAACGTGGTTTTCCTCTTCCACAGTTCAAATCTGGGTGTAATCCACCTTTTTGCATAAAAAAAAACATTTTGAGTGTCTCGCTGACTGTTCAGACACAAATATATCTGTTTAAAAGAGTCTGGTGTAGGCCAGATAACTAGAACTGGGGTTTTCCTCTTCCACGGTTCAAATCTGGGTGTAAACCACCTTTTTGCATAAAAAAAACATTTTGAGTGTCACGCTAGCTGTTCAGACACAAATATATCTGTTTGAAAGAGTCTGGTGTAGGCCAGATAACTAGAACTGTGGTTTGCCTCTTCCACGGTTCAAATCAGGGTGTAATCCACCTTTTTGCATAAAAAAAAAGTTTCAGTGTCTCGCTCACTATTCAGACACCAATGTATCTGTTTAAAAGAGTCTGGTGTAGGCTATATAACTAGAACTGTGGTTTTCCTCTTCCATAGTTCAAATCTGGGTGTAATCCACCTTTTTGCATCAAAAAAAGTTTCAGTGTCTCACTGACTGTTCAGACACAAATATATGTGTTTAAAAGAGTCTGGTGTAGGCCAGATAGCTAGAACTGTGGTTTTCCGCTTCCACGGTTCAAATCTGGGTGTAATCCACCTTTTGGCATAAAAAAAAAACATTTTGAGTGTCTCGCTGACTGTTCAGACATAAATATATCTGTTTAATAGATTCTGGTGTAGGCCAGATAACTAGAACTGTGGTTTCCCTCTTCCACGGTTCAAATCTGGGTGTAATCCACCTTTTTGCATAAAAAAAAACATTTTGAGTGTCTCGCTGACTGTTCAGACACAAATATATCTGTTTAATGGAGTTTGGTGTAGGCCAGATAACTAGAACTGTGGTTTTCCTCTTCCACGGTTCAAATCTGGGTATAATCCACCTTTTTGCATAAAAATAACATTTTGAGTGTCTCGCTGACTGTTCAGACACAAATATATCTGTTTAAAAGATTCTGGTGTAGGTCAGATAACTAGAACTGTGGTTTTCCTCTTCCACGGTTCAAATCTGGGTGTAATACACCTTTTTGCATTAAAAAAAACATTTTGAGTGTTTCGCTGACTGTTCAGACACAAATATATCTGTTTAAAAGAGTCTGGTGTAGGCCAGATAACTAGAACTGTGGTTTTCCTCTTCCACGGTTCAAATCTGGGTGTAATCCACCTTTTTGCATAAAAAAAAGTTTCAGTGTCTCGCTGACTGTTCAGATGCAAATATATCTGTTTAAAAGAGTCTGGTGTAGGCCACATAACTAGAACTGTGGTTTTCCTCTTCCATGGTTCAAATCTGGGTGTAATCTACCTTTTTGCATAAAAAAAAAGTTTCAGTGTCTCGCTGACTATTCAGAAACAAATATATCTGTTTAAAAGATTCTGGTGTAGGCCACATAACTAGAACTGTGGTTTTCCTCTTCCATGGTTCAAATCTGGGTGTAATCCACCTTTTAGCATCAAAAAAACATTTTGAGTGTCTCGCTGACTGTTCAGACACTAATATATCTGTTTAAAATAGTCTGGTGTAGGCCAGATACCTAGAACTGTGGTTTTCCTCTTCCACGGTTCAAATCTGGGTGTAATCCACCTTTTTGCATAAAAAAAAGCATTTTGAGTGTCTCGCTGACTGTTCAGACACAAATATACCTATTTAAAAGATTCTGGTGTAGGCCATATAACTAAAACTGTGGTTTTCCTCTTCCAGGGTTCAAATCTGGATGTAATCCACCTTTTTGCATAAAAAAAAACATTTTGAGTGTCTCGCTAACTGTTCAGACACAAATATATCTGTTTAAAAGATTCTGGTGTAGGCCAGATAACTAGATATGTGGTTTTGCAGTTCCACGGTTCAAATCTCTGTATTATCCACTTTTTTGCCTTTTTTCCATAAAAAAAACATTTTGAGTGTCTCGCTGACTGTTCAGACACAAATATATCTGTTTAAAAGATTCTGGTGTAGGCCAGATAACTAGAACTGTGGTTTTCCTCTTCCACGGTTCAAATCTGGGTGTAATCCACCTTTTTGCATAAAAAAAAACATTTTGAGTGTCTCGCTGACTGTTCAGACACAAATATATCTGTTTAAAAAAGTCTGGTGTAGGCCAGATAACTAGAACTGTGGTTTTCCTCTTCCACGGTTCAAATCTGGGTGTAATCCACCTTTTTGCACAAAAAAAAAGTTTCAGTGTCTCGCTGATTGTTCAGACACAAATATGTCTGTTTAAAAGAGTCTGGTGTAGGCTAGATAACTAGAACTGTGGTTTTCCTCTTCCACGGTTCAAATCTGGGTGTAATCCACCTTTTTGCATAAAAAAAAAAGTTTCAGTGTCTCGCTGACTGTTCAGACACAAATATATCTGTTTAAAAGATTCTGGTGTAGGCCAGATAACTAGAACTGTGGTTTTGCAGTTCCACGGTTCAAATCTCTGTATTATCAACTTTTTTGCCTTTTTTCCATAAAAAGAAACATTTTGAGTGTCTCGCTGACTGCTCAGACACAAATATATCTGTTTAAAAGAGTCTGGTGTAGGCCAGATAACTGGAAATGTGGTTTTCCTCTTCCACGGTTCAAATCTGGGTGTAATTCATCTTTTTGCATAAAAAAAAACATTTTGAGTGTCTCCCTGACTGTTCAGACACAAATATATCTGTTTAAAAGATTCTGGTGTAGGCCAGATAACTAGAACTGTGGTTTTGCAGTTCCACGGTTCAAATCTCTGTATTATCCACTTTTTTGCCTTTTTTCCATAAAAAAACATTTTGAGTGTCTCGCTGACTGTTTAGACACAAATATATCTGTTTAAAAGAGTCTGGTGTAGTCCAGATAACTAGAACTGTGGTTTTCCTCTTCCACGGTTCAAATGTCCCTTTTATTACCCTTTTGCTATTGATAGTGCGAGTGTAAGCTATTTTCCTTCATTTACAATGGGCAAGGCGCGTGGCAAGGGACGTGGAAGTGGACGTTCTGGTGATGGTGCGTGCAGAGGATGGGGCCGTGGCCAAGGTGAAAATGTGCCACAACCAACAGCCACATCTTCTTGCTCCCAGTTCTTGACCGAATTGCTAGGAAAGCACACAACAGCACCACTACTGCGAACTGATCAGTGTGAACAGGTTATTAATTGGATAGCAGATAATACTTCCAGTCACCTGGGCACCACCACCTCCGGTCTGTCTTCCACACGGTCAAGTGTTAGTAACCGTGAGTCTCGACTGCATACTCCTCCTCACCCTGATGCTCCTTCCTCCCACCATACCAAGTGTCGTCAGACAGCAACTGATCCCACAGTTGGACACTCTGAAGAGCTGTTCAATGGTCCATTTCCATATTTGTGCCCCTCGCCTGCTCCGCTTGAAGTGGTGGAAGAGGAGATCCCATGTAGCGATGGCCAAATATTTGAACAGCCACGGCCACAGTAAGTCGACGCTGGCAATTTGTCACAAGAGGTGGACGATGACGAGACACAATTGCCATGAAGTGAGGAGGAGGACCGTGGTGCGGAAGTGGAAGAGGAGGAGGTGGTGGATGATCTAGTAACTGACCCAACGTGGCAGGAGGACACGCAGAGCGAGGCAAGCAGCACACAGGGGGAGGGAGGCAGAATACCCCAACAGGCAGGAAGAAGCAGTGTGGTGGCCCTACACAGAAGGCGGGCAACCGTTCTCCCTAACACCAACACGAGGGACGTTGCCAGTACAACCGGTAGGTATTCCAGAGTCTGGAATTTTTTTAAAGACTCTTCTGGTAACCCCAAAAAGGCCATTTGTACCACCTGCCAGGCCAGCATAAGCAGGGGTGACAAAACTACTAGCCTGACCACCACCAGCATGATCAGGCACATGTCAGCAAAGCACCCGACTTTGTGGGGCAAACCCCAGGGTCCACGACCAGTGTCAGCGGGTGTCACCACTGCTTCTTTCGCTGTTGTGCGTGTAAGAGAACCCCCTGTTGTGCGTGCAAGGCAATCCCCTGTCCATGCTGCATGCAAAGATGCCCCCTCCTCTCTGTCTTCACTTGTTATGGCAGTTTCTCAAGAAACAGCATCAACGTCCACGTCCACGTCCCACCACAGCGTTCAATTCTCCATATCCCAGACCTTTGAACGAAAGCGCAAATTCGCAGCCAACGCCCCACAGGCCACAGTCCTAAATTCACACATTTCACGACTGCTTGCGTTGGAAATGCTCCCTTTTAGGCTGGTGGAGATGGAATCCTTCCGCAACCTTATGGCGGTGGCCGTCCCTCGGTACTCGGTCCCCAGCCGACACTATTTTGCCCGGTGTGCCATCCCCACACTACACAAGCACGTGTCCCAAAACATCTGCCGTGCCCTCAACAACGCAGTTACTGGGAGAGTCCACCTGACAACGGACACATGGACAAGTGCTTGTGGCCAGGGACGGTACACCTCTCTGACTTCACACTGGGTAAACATAGTGGAAGCCGGGACCCAGTCGGACCTTGGGACTGAACACATCCTCCCCAGACCGAGGATTGCAGGCCCTATGTCAGTCAGAGTTGCCCCCACAGTGTACAGATCCTGCGCATCCTCCTCCTCATGTTCAGCCTCCATCTCAGATATCTCCACATCAGTTACAAGCTGGAAGCACTGCAGTACTGCCTCAGCCAAGCGGCAACAGGCTGTGCTGAAACTCATAAGCTTAGATGATAAACCTCACACTGCTTGTGACTTGTGGACAGCTGTGAAAGAGCAGGCAGATCTGTGGCTGAGACCACTGAACCTACATCCAGGCATGGTCGTGTGTGACAATGGCCGTAACCTGGTGGCGGCTCTGAGACGAGATTACACACGTACCATGCCTGGCTCATGTGCTTTACCTTGTGGTTCAGAGGTTTCTTAAATCGTACCCCGAGTTGCCAGATCTGCTCGTCAAAGTACGCCACCTGTCAGCTCATTTTCGGAAGTCAGCTACAGCTTCCGCCGCCCTTGCTGTGTTGCAGCAGCATTTGCAGCTTCCGGCACACCGACTGGTGTGTGATGCCCCCACACGTTGGAACTCTACCCTCCACATGTTGCAAAGGATTTGTGAGCAGAAGAGAGCAGTTGTGGAGTACCAGCTGCAACAAGGCCGTTGATATTCAGGTCAGACTCCACACATTAGACCTCAGGAGTGGACCTGGATGTCTGACATATGTACCATCCTGACAAACTTTGAGGAGTCCATTAAGATGGTGATTGGCGATGACGCCATCATTAGCATCAGCATCCCTCTTGTCTGTCTTTTGCAACGCTCTCTGCAGAGAATTAAAGAGGAGGCATTGCAGCCAGAGTATGATGAGATGGAAAAAGAAGCCATAGCGGTCGATTACACACAGCCCAGCCTCATCTCACCCCAACATGCATTGGGGGACAATGAGGGAGAGGAGGAGGAGGAGGAGGAGGAAGAACAGGAGCTGGTATCATGCGCTGTAGACGGTAGTACTTGTACAACTGTCATGCCGTCGGTTCAGCGTGGGTGGCCTGAGGACAGGGGGGAGGAGGAGAAGGGGGAGGAGGAGAGCATGGTCAGTCATCATCTTGGTGAGGACATGGAAGTCTTGCCCATTACCAGTCTGGCATGCATGGCTGACTTTATGTTACGCTGCCTTTACCGTGACCCTCGCGTTGTCAAAATGTTGGTTGACAGTCATTACTGGTTGGTGACACTTTTAGACCCCCGCTACAAGGAGAACTTTCACTCTCTTATTCCTGAGGTGGAGAGGTCTACAAAAATGGGGCAGTACCAGAAGGCCCTTGCTGCAGAACTGTTAAAAAAATTCCCATCTGAACACGCTAGCGGCAGAGGTCACAGTTTGTTGCCCAATCAAGGCGTACAGGCGAGAGAGACGCAACTCCAATCCAGCAGAGGCAGGGGAGCACTGTCAACGTTTTGGGACAGTTTTCTGAGATCCGCCCAGCTTACAGGCCCTGAGGCGCGGGGTACTCTCACAAGGAGTGGAAAGTTTCAAAAGATGGTGAGGGAGTACCTTGCCGACCGTACCAGCGTCCTCCGTGATTCCTCTGTGCCTTTTAATTATTGGGTATCCAAGCTGGACACTTGGAATGAACTTGCTCTGTACGCCTTGGAGGTCCTGGCCTGCCCTGCCACTAGCATGTTATCGGAGCGTGTTTTTAGTGCCGCTGGGGGAATTATAACTGTTAAGCGCACTCGCCTGTCAACTGACAATGCTGACAAGCTGACCCTTCTCAAAATGAACAAGGGATGGATTGGGCCAGACTTCTCATCACCACCAAATGACAGCAGAGTAACATAAAGTCAAATCCACTGTGTTATTTCGGGAGGTGTATTCCCATGCACCACTTCACACCCACACATGGGTATACGCTTCCTCATTTCAGCTGTTTTTTGCTCTTCTCCTTATCCTCAGTCTCCACCACCACTATACCACCAGGGTGACCATGGTCCGTGTTGCCAGCATTGCCAGTTCCTCCGTCCTAATTTTTGGCATCTTTTGCTTGGAAGGCATAGGCAAAGACTATGGGAGACCCACTCCCAAATAATGGGAATAATGTTTTTAATATGCTGTACTGCATGGCTCTTGTAAGGGGCATTGCAAGTTCCTCCGTCCTAATTTTTGGCAGCTTTTGCTTGGAAGGCATAGGCAAAGACTATGGCAGACCCACTCCCCAATAATGGGAATAATGTTTGTAATATGCTGTACTGCATGGCTCTTGTAAGGGGCATTGCAAGTTCCTCTGTCCTAATTTTTGGCAGCTTTTGCTTGAAAGGCATAGGCAAAGAATATGGGATAACCAATCCCCAATAATGGGAATAATGTTTTTAATATGCTGTAAAGCATGGCTCTTGTGAGGGGCATTAAAACCGTCTAGTTAAGCTACTGTGACCTCCATGTCTCTTCCAAGGGGCATTAAAACCGTCTTGTTAAAACACTCTGAACTCCACCTCTCTTCAAAGGAGCATTAAAACCGACTTGTTAAGCTACTGTAACCTCCATGTCTCTTCCAAGTGGCAATGATATTGTCTTTTTATTCCACTGCGACCTCCACCTCTCTTCCAAGGGGCATTGATATTGTCTTTTTATTCCACTGGGACCTCCACCACTCTTCCAAGGGCCATTGATATTGTCTTTTTATTCCACTGGGACCTCCACGTCCCTTCCAAGGGGCATTAAAACCGTATTGTTAAACAACTCTGAACTCCACATCTCTTCCAAGGGGCATTTAAACTGTCTGGTTAAGCTACTGTGACCTCCACATCTCTTCCAAGGGGCATTAAAACCGTCTTGTTAAACCACTCTGAACTCCGCGTCTCTTCCAAGGGGCATTAAAACCGTCTTGTTAAGCTACTGTGACCTCCACGTCTCTTCCAAGGGTCATTTAAACCATCTTGTTAAGCTACTGTGACCTCCACGTGTCTTCCAAGGGGCATTAAAACCGTCTTGTTAAGCTACTGTGACCTCCACATCTCTACCAAGGGGCATTGATATTGTCTTTTTATTCCACTGCGACCTCCACCACTCTTCCAAGGGGCATTGATATTGTCTTTTTATTCCACTGTAACCTCCACCACTCTTCCAAGGGGCATTGATTTTGTCTTTTTATTCCACTGGGACCTCCACCACTCTTCCAAGGGGCATTAAAACCGTCTTGTTAAACCACTCTGAACTCCACGTCTCTTCCGAAGGGCATTAAAACTGTCTTGTTAAGCTACTGTGACTTCCACGTCTCTTCCAAGGGGCATTAAAACCGTCTTGTTAAACCACTCTGAACTCCATGTCTCTTCCAAGGGGCATTAAAACCATCTTGTTAAGTACTGTGACCTCCACGTCTCTTCGAAGGCTCATTGATATTGTCTTTTTATTCCACTGGGACCTCCACCACTCTTCCAAGGGCATTGATATTGTCTTTTTATTCCACTGGGACCTCCACCACTCTTCCAAGTGGCATGAAAACTGTCTTGTTAAACCACTCTGAACTCCACGTCTCTTCCAAGGGGCATTAAAACCGTCTTGTTAAGCTACTGTTTCCTCCACGTCTCTTCCAACGGGCATTACAACCGTCTTGTTAAGCTACTGTGACTTCCACGTCTCTTCAAAGGGGAATTAAAACCGTCTTGTTAAACCACTCTGAACTCCACGTCTCTTCCAAGGGGTATTAAAACCGTCTTGTTCAGCTACTGTGACCTCCACGTCTCTTCCAAGGGGCATTAAAACCGTCTTGATAAGCTCCTGTGACCTCCACATCTCTTCCAAGGGTCATTGATATTGTATTTTTATTCCACTGGGACCTCCACCACTCTTCCAAGGGGCATTGATATTGTCTTTTTATTCCACTGCTACCTCCACCACTCTTCCAAGGAGCATTGATATTGTCTTTTTATTCCACTGGGACCTCCATATCTCTTCCAAGGGGCATTAAAACCATCTTATTAAGCTACTGTGACCTCCACATCTCTTCCAAGGGGCATTAAAACTGTCTTATTAAACCACTCTGAACTCCATGTCTCTACCAAGGGGCATTAAGACCTCCACATCTCTTCCAAGGGGCATTAAAACCATCTTGTTAAGCTACTGTGACCTCCATGTCTCTCCCAAGGGGCATTAAAACCGTCTTGTTAAGCTACTGTGACCTCAACGTCTCTTCCAAGGGGCATTGATATTGTCTTTTTATTCCACTGGGACCTCCACGTCTCTTCCAAGGGGCATTAAAACCGTATTGCTAAGCAACCCTGAACTCCACGTCTCTTCCAAGGAGTATTAAAGCTGTCTTGTTAAGCTACTGTGACCTCCACGTCTCTTCTAAGGGGCATTAAAACCGTCTTGTTAAACCACTCTGAACTCCACGTCTCTTCCAAGGGGCATTAAAACCGTCTTGTTAAGCTACTGTGACTTCCACGTCTCTTCCAAGGGGCATTAAAACCGTCTTGTTAAACCACTCTGAACTCCACGTCTCTTCCAAGGGGTATTAAAACCGTCTTGTTCAGCTACTGTGACCTCCACGTCTCTTCCAAGGGGCATTAAAACCGTCTTGTTAAGCTACTGTGACCTCCACGTCTCTTCCAAGGGTCATTGATATTGTCTTTTTATTCCACTGGGACCTCCACCACTCTTCCAAGGGGCATTGATATTGTCTTTTTATTTCACTGCGACCTCCACCACTCTTCCAAGGGGCATTGATATTGTCTTTTTTTTCCACTGGGACCTCCATGTCTCTTCCAAGGGGCATTAAAACCATCTTGTTAAGCTACTGTGACCTCCACATCTCTTCCAAGGGTCATTAAAACCATCTTTTTAAGCTACTGTGACATTCACGTGTCTTCCAAGGGGCATTAAAACCATCTTGTTAAGCTACTGTGACCTCCACATCTCTACCAAGGGGCATTGATTATGTCTTTTTATTCCACTGCGACCTCCACCACTCTTTCAAGGGGCATTAAAACCGTCTTGTTAAACCACTCTGAACTCCACGTCTCTTCCAAGGGGCATTAAAACTGTCTTGTTAAGCTACTGTGACCTCCACGTCTCTACCAAGGGGCATTAAAACAGTCTTGATAAACCACTCTGAACTCAACGTCTCTTCCAAGGGGCATTAAAACCGTCTTGATAAGCTACTGTGACCTCCACGTCTCTTCCAACGGGCATTAAAACCGTCTTGTTAAGCTACTGTAACTTCCACGTCTCTTCAAAGGGGCATTAAAACCGTCTTGTTAAACCACTCTGAACTCCATGTCTCTTCCAAGGGGTATTAAAACGGTCTTGTTCAGCTACTGTGACCTCCACGTCTCTTCCAAGGGGCATTAAAACCGTCTTGTTAAGCTACTGTGACTTCCACGTGTCTTCCAAGGGGCATTAAAACCGTCTTGTTAAACCACTCTGAACTCCATGTCTCTTCCAAGGGGCATTAAAACCATCTTGTTAAGTACTGTGACCTCCACGTCTCTTCCAAGGCTCATTGATATTGTCTTTTTATTCCACTGGGACCTCCACCACTCTTCCAAGGGCATTGATATTGTCTTTTTATTCCACTGGGACCTCCACCACTCTTCCAAGTGGCATTAAAACTGTCTTGTTAAACCACTCTGAACTCCACGTCTCTTCCAAGGGGCATTAAAACCGTCTTGTTAAGCTACTGTGACCTCCACGTCTCTTCCAACGGGCATTACAACCATCTTGTTAAGCTACTGTGACTTCCACGTCTCTTCAAAGGGGCATTAAAACCGTCTTGTTAAACCACTCTGAACTCCACGTCTCTTCCAAGGGGTATTAAAACCGTCTTGTTCAGCTACTGTGACCTCCACGTCTCTTACAAGGGGCATTAAAACCGTCTTGATAAGCTCCTGTGACCTCCACATCTCTTCCAAGGGTCATTGATATTGTATTTTTATTCCACTGGGACCTCCACCACTCTTCCAAGGGGCATTGATATTGTCTTTTTATTCCACTGCTACCTCCACCACTCTTCCAAGGAGCATTGATATTGTCTTTTTATTCCACTGAGACCTCCATATCTCTTCCAAGGGGCATTAAAACCGTCTTATTAAGCTACTGTGACCTCCACATCTCTTCCAAGGGGCATTAAAACTGTCTTATTAAACCACTCTGAACTCCATGTCTCTACCAAGGGGCATTAAGACCTCCACATCTCTTCCAAGGGGCATTAAAACCATCTTGTTAAGCTACTGTGACCTCCATGTCTCTCCCAAGGGGCATTAAAACCGTCTTGTTAAGCTACTGTGACCTCAACGTCTCTTCCAAGGGGCATTGATATTGTCTTTTTATTCCACTGGGACCTCCACGTCTCTTCCAAGGGGCATTAAAACCATATTGCTAAGCAACCCTGAACTTCACGTCTCTTCCAAGGAGTATTAAAGCTGTCTTGTTAAGCTACTGTGACCTCCACGTCTCTTCCAAGGGGCATTAAAACCGTCTTGTTAAACCACTCTGAACTCCACGTCTCTTCCAAGGGGCATTAAAACCGTCTTGTTAAGCTACTGTGACTTCCACGTCTCTTCAAAGGGGCATTAAAACCGTCTTGTTAAACCACTCTGAACTCCACGTCTCTTCCAAGGGGTATTAAAACGGTATTGTTCAGCTACTGTGACCTCCACGTCTCTTCCAAGGGGCATTAAAACCGTCTTGTTAAGCTACTGTGACCTCCACGTCTCTTCCAAGGGTCATTGATATTGTCTTTTTATTCCACTGGGACCTCCACCACTCTTCCAAGGGGCATTGATATTGTCTTTTTATTTCACTGCGACCTCCACCACTCTTCCAAGGGGCATTGATATTGTCTTTTTTTTCCACTGGGACCTCCATGTCTCTTCCAAGGGGCATTAAAACCATCTTGTTAAGCTACTGTGACCTCCACATCTCTTCCAAGGGTCATTAAAACCATCTTTTTAAGCTACTGTGACATCCACGTGTCTTCCAAGGGGCATTAAAACCGTCTTGTTAAGCTACTGTGACCTCCACATCTCTACCAAGGGGCATTGATTATGTCTTTTTATTCCACTGCGACCTCCACCACTCTTTCAAGCGGCATTAAAACCGTCTTGTTAAACCACTCTGAACTCCACGTCTCTTCCAAGGGGCATTAAAACTGTCTTGTTAAGCTACTGTGACCTCCACGTCTCTACCAAGGGGCATTAAAACAGTCTTGATAAACCACTCTGAACTCAACGTCTCTTCCAAGGGGCATTAAAACCGTCTTGATAAGCTACTGTGACCTCCACGTCTCTTCCAACGGGCATTAAAACCGTCTTGTTAAGCTACTGTAACTTCCACGTCTCTTCAAAGGGGCATTAAAACCGTCTTGTTAAACCACTCTGAACTCCACGTCTCTTCCAAGGGGTATTAAAACAGTCTTGTTCAGCTACTGTGACCTCCACGTCTCTTCCAAGGGGCATTAAAACCGTCTTGTTAAGCTACTGTGACCTCCACGTCTCTTCCAAGGGTCATTGATATTGTCTTTTTATTCCACTGGGACCTCCACCACTCTTCCAAGGGGCATTGATATTGTCTTTTTATTTCACTGCGACCTCCTCCACTCTTCCAAGGGGCATTGATATTGTCTTTTTTTTCCACTGGGACCTCCATGTCTCTTCCAAGGGGCATTAAAACCATCTTGATAAGCTACTGTGACCTCCACATCTCTTCCAAGGGGCATTAAAACTGTCTTGTTAAGCCACTCTGAACTCCACGTCTCTTCCAAGGGGCTTTAAAACCGTCTTTTTAAGCTACTGTGACCTCCACGTCTCTTCCAACGGGCATTAAAACCATCTTGTTAAGCTACTGTGACCTCCACGTCTCTTCAAAGGGGCAATAAAACCATCTTGTTAAACCACTCTGAACTCCACGTCTTTTCCAAGGGGTATTAAAACCATCTTGTTCAGCTACTGTGACCTCCACGTCTCTTCCAAGGGGCATTAAAACCGTCTTGTTAAGCTACTGTGACCTCCACGGCTCTTCCAAGGGTCATTGATATTGTCGTTTTATTCCACTGGGACCTCCACCACTCTTCCAAGGGGCATTTATATTGTGTTTTTATTCCACTGCGACCTCCACCACTCTTCCAAGGGGCATTGATATTTTCTTTTTTTTCCACTGGGACCTCCACGTCTCTTCCAAAGGGCATTAAAACCGTCTTGTTAAGCTACAGTGATCTCCACGTCTCTTCCAAGGGGCATTAGAACCGTCTTGTTAAGCCACTCTGAACTCCACGTCTCTTCCAAGGGGCATTAAAACCATCTTGTTAAGCTACTGTGACCTCCACATCTCTTCCAAGGGGCATTAAAACTGTCTTGTTAAACCACTCTGAACTCCACGCCTCTTCCAAGGGGCATTAAAACCGTCTTGTTAAGCTACTGTGACCTCCACGTCTCTTCCAACGGTCATTAAAACCGTCTTGTTAAGCTACTGTGACCTCCACGTCTCTTCAAAGGGGCATTAAAACTGTCTTGTTAAACCACTCTAAACTCCACGTCTCTTCCAACGGGTATTAAAACCGTCTTGTTCAGCTACTGTGACCTCCACGTCTCTTCCAAGGGGCACTAAAACCATCTTGTTAAGCTACTGTGACCTCCACGTCTCTTCCAAGGGTCATTGATATTGTCTTTTTATTCCACTGGGACCTCCACCACTCTTCCAAGGGCATTGATATTGTCTTTTTATTCCACTGGGACCTCCACGTCTCTTCCAAGGGGCATTAAAACAGTCATGTTAAGCTACTGTGACCTCCACGTCTCTTCAAAAGGCATTGATATTGTTTTTTTATTCCACTGCGACCTCCACCACTCTTCCAAGGGGCATTGATATTGTCTTTTTATTACACTGGGACCTCCACGTCTCTTCCAAGGGGCATTAAAACCGTCTTGTTAAGCTCCTGTGATCTCCACGTCTCTTCCAAGGGGCATTAGAACCATCTTGTTAAGCCATTCTGAACTCCAAGTCTCTTCCAAGGGGCATTAAAACCGTCTTGTTAAGCTACTGTGACCTCCACGTCTCTTCCAAGGAGCATTAGAACCGCCTTGTTAAGCCACTCTGAACTCCACGTCTCTTCCAAGGGGCATTAAAACCATCTTGTTAAGCTACTGTGACCTCCACATCTCTTCCAAGGGGCATTAAAACTGTCTTGTTAAACCACTCTGAACTCCACGCCTCTTCCAAGGGGCATTAAAACCGTCTTGTTAAGCTACTGTGACCTCCACGTCTCTTCCAACGGTCATTAAAACCGTCTTGTTAAGCTACTGTGACCTCCACGTCTCTTCAAAGGGGCATTAAAACTGTCTTGTTAAACCACTCTAAACTCCAAGTCTCTTCCAAGGGGTATTAAAACCGTCTTGTTCAGCTACTGTGACCTCCACGTCTCTTCCAAGGGGCACTAAAACCATCTTGTTAAGCTACTGTGACCTCCACGTCTCTTCCAAGGGTCATTGATATTGTCTTTTTATTCCACTGGGACCTCCACGTCTCTTCCAAGGGCATTGATATTGTCTTTTTATTCCACTGTGACCTCCACGTCTCTTCCAAGGGGCATTAAAACCGTCTTGTTAAGCTACTGTGACCTCCATGTCTCTTCCAAGGGGCATTAATCCTGTCTTGTTAAGCTACTGTGACCTCCATGTCTCTTCCAAGGAGCATTAAAACCATCTTGTTAAACCATTTTGAACTCCACGTCTCTTCCAAGTGGCATTAAAATCGTTTTGTTAAGCTACTGTGACCTCCACGTCTCTTGCAAGGGGCATTAAAACTGTCTTGGTAAACCACTCTGAACTCCACGTCTCTACCAAGGGGCATTAAGACCTCCACATCTCTTCCAAGGGGCATTAAAACCATCTTGTTAAGCTACTGTGACCTCCATGTCTCTCCCAAGGGGCATTAAAACCATCTTGTTAAGCTACTGTGACCTCCACGTCTCTTCTAAGGGGCATTGATATTGTCTTTTTATTCCACTGGGACCTCCACGTCTCTTCCAAGGGGCATTAAAACCGTATTGCTAAGCAACCCTAAACTCCACGTCTCTTCCAAGGAGTATTAAAGCTGTCTTGTTAAGCTACTGTGACCTCCACGTCTCTTCCAAGGGGCATTAAAACCGTCTTGTTAAGCTACTGTGATCTCCACCTGTCTTCCAAGGGGCATTAAAACCGTCTTGTTAAGCTACTGTGACCTCCACATCTCTACCAAGGGGCATTGATATTGTCTTTTTATTCCACTGCGACCTCCACCACTCTTCCAAGGGGCATTGATATTGTCTTTTTATTCCACTGTAACCTCCACCACTCTTACAAGGGACATTGATTTTGTCTTTTTATTCCACTGGGACCTCCACCACTCTTCCAAGGGGCATTAAAACCGTCTTGTTAAACCACTCTGAACTCCACGTCTCTTCCGAGGGGCATTAAAACTGTCTTGTTAAGCTACTGTGACCTCCACGTCTCTACCAAGGGGCATTAAAACCGTCTTGTTAAACCACTCTGAACTCCATGTCTCTTCCAAGGGGCATTAAAATCATCTTGTTAAGCTACTGTGACATCCACATCTCTTCCAAGGGGCATTAAAACCATCTTGTTAAGCTACTGTGACCTCCACGTGTCTTCCAAGGGGCATTAAAACCGTCTTGTTAAGCTACTGTGACCTCCACATCTCTACCAAGGGGCATTGATATTGTCTTTTTATTCCACTGCGACCTCCACCACTCTTCCAAGGGGCATTGATATTGTCTTTTTATTCCACTGTAACCTCCACCACTCTTCCAAGGGGCATTGATTTTGTCTTTTTATTCCACTGGGACCTCCACCACTCTTCCAAGGGGCATTAAAACCGTCTTGTTAAACCACTCTGAACTCCACGTCTCTTCCGAGGGGCATTAAAACTGTCTTGTTAAGCTACTGTGACTTCCACGTCTCTTCCAAGGGGCATTAAAACCGTCTTGTTAAACCACTCTGAACTCCATGTCTCTTCCAAGGGGCATTAAAACCATCTTGTTAAGTACTGTGACCTCCACGTCTCTTCGAAGGCTCATTGATATTGTCTTTTTATTCCACTGGGACCTCCACCACTCTTCCAAGGGCATTGATATTGTCTTTTTATTCCACTGGGACCTCCACCACTCTTCCAAGTGGCATTAAAACTGTCTTGTTAAACCACTCTGAACTCCACGTCTCTTCCAAGGGGCATTAAAACCGTCTTGTTAAGCTACTGTGACCTCCACGTCTCTTCCAACGGGCATTACAACCGTCTTGTTAAGCTACTGTGACTTCCACGTCTCTTCAAAGGGGCATTAAAACCGTCTTGTTAAACCACTCTGAACTCCACGTCTCTTCCAAGGGGTATTAAAACCGTCTTGTTCAGCTACTGTGACCTCCACGTCTCTTCCAAGGGGCATTAAAACCGTCTTGTTAAGCTACTGTGACCTCCACGTCTCTTCCAAGGGTCATTGATATTGTCTTTTTATTCCACTGGGACCTCCACCACTCTTCCAAGGGGCATTGATATTGTCTTTTTATTTCACTGCGACCTCCACCACTCTTCCAAGGGGCATTGATATTGTCTTTTTTTTCCACTGGGACCTCCATGTCTCTTCCAAGGGGCATTAAAACCATCTTGTTAAGCTACTGTGACCTCCACATCTCTTCCAAGGGTCATTAAAACCATCTTTTTAAGCTACTGTGACATCCACGTGTCTTCCAAGGGGCATTAAAACCATCTTGTTAAGCTACTGTGACCTCCACATCTCTACCAAGGGGCATTGATTATGTCTTTTTATTCCACTGCGACCTACACCACTCTTTCAAGGGGCATTAAAACCGTCTTGTTAAACCACTCTGAACTCCAGGTCTCTTCCAAGGGGCATTAAAACTGTCTTGTTAAGCTACTGTGACCTCCACGTCTCTACCAAGGGGCATTAAAACAGTCTTGATAAACCACTCTGAACTCAACGTCTCTTCCAAGGGGCATTAAAACCGTCTTGATAAGCTACTGTGACCTGCACGTCTCTTCCAACGGGCATTAAAACCGTCTTGTTAAGCTACTGTAACTTCCACGTCTCTTCAAAGGGGCATTAAAACCGTCTTGTTAAACCACTCTGAACTCCACGTCTCTTCCAAGGGGTATTAAAACGGTCTTGTTCAGCTACTGTGACCTCCACGTCTCTTCCAAAAGGCATTAAAACCGTCTTGTTAAGCTACTGTGACCTCCACGTCTCTTCCAAGGGTCATTGATATTGTCTTTTTATTCCACTGGGACCTCCACCACTCTTCCAAGGGGCATTGATATTGTCTTTTTATTTCACTGCGACCTCCTCCACTCTTCCAAGGGGCATTGATATTGTCTTTTTTTTCCACTGGGACTTCCATGTCTCTTCCAAGGGGCATTAAAACCATCTTGTTAAGCTACTGTGACCTCCACATCTCTTCCAAGGGGCATTAAAACTGTCTTGTTAAGCCACTCTGAACTCCCCGTCTCTTCCAAGGGGCTTTAAAACCGTCTTTTTAAGCTACTGTGACCTCCACGTCTCTTCCAACGGGCATTAAAACCATCTTGTTAAGCTACTGTGACCTCCACGTCTCTTCAAAGGGGCAATAAAACCATCTTGTTAAACCACTCTGAACTCCACGTCTCTTCCAAGGGGTATTAAAACCGTCTTGTTCAGCTACTGTGACCTCCACGTCTCTTCCAAGGGGCATTAAAACCGTCTTGTTAAGCTACTGTCACCTCCACGTCTCTTCCAAGGGTCATTGATGTTGTCTTTTTATTCCACTGGGACCTCCACCACTCTTCCAAAGGGCATTTATATTGTGTTTTTATTCCACTGCGACCTCCACCACTCTTCCAAGGGGCATTGATATTTTCTTTTTTTTCCACTGGGACCTCCACGTCTCTTCCAAGGGGCATTAAAACCGTCTTGTTAAGCTACTGTGATCTCCACGTCTCTTCCAAGGGGCATTAGAACCGTCTTGTTAAGCCATTCTGAACTCCACGTCTCTTCCAAGGGGCATTAAAACCATCTTGTTAAGCTACTGTGACCTCCACGTCTCTTCCAACGGTCATTAAAACCGTCTTGTTAAGCTACTGTGACCTCCACGTCTCTTCAAAGGGGCATTAAAACTGTCTTGTTAAACCACTCTAAACTCCACGTCTCTTCCAAGGGGTATTAAAACCGTCTTGTTCAGCTACTGTGACCTCCACGTCTCTTCCAAGGGGCACTAAAACCATCTTGTTAAGCTACTGTGACCTCCACGTCTCTTCCAAGGGTCATTGATATTGTCTTTTTATTCCACTGGGACCTCCACCACTCTTCCAAGGGCATTGATATTGTCTTTTTATTCCACTGGGACCTCCACGTTTCTTCCAAGGGGCATTAAAACAGTCATGTTAAGCTACTGTGACCTCCACGTCTCTTCAAAAGGCATTGATATTGTTTTTTTATTCCACTGCGACCTCCACCACTCTTCCAAGGGGCATTGATATTGTCTTTTTATTACACTGGGACCTCCACGTCTCTTCCAAGGGGCATTAAAACCGTCTTGTTAAGCTCCTGTGATCTCCACGTCTCTTCCAAGGGGCATTAGAACCGTCTTGTTAAGCCATTCTGAACTCCAAGTCTCTTCCAAGGGGCATTAAAACCGTCTTGTTAAGCTACTGTGACCTCCACGTCTCTTCCAAGGAGCATTAGAACCGTCTTGTTAAGCCACTCTGAACTCCACGTCTCTTCCAAGGGGCATTAAAACCATCTTGTTAAGCTACTGTGACCTCCACATCTCTTCCAAAGGGCATTAAAACTGTCTTGTTAAACCACTCTGAACTCCACGCCTCTTCCAAGGGGCATTAAAACCGTCTTGTTAAGCTACTGTGACCTCCACGTCTCTTCCAACGGTCATTAAAACCGTCTTGTTAAGCTACTGTGCCCTCCACGTCTCTTCAAAGGGGCATTAAAACTGTCTTGTTAAACCACTCTAAACTCCACGTCTCTTCCAAGGGGTATTAAAACCGTCTTGTTCAGCTACTGTGACCTCTACGTCTCTTCCAAGGGGCACTAAAACCATCTTGTTAAGCTACTGTGACCTCCACGTCTCTTCCAAGGGTCATTGATATTGTCTTTTTATTCCACTGGGACCTCCACCACTCTTCCAAGGGCATTGATATTGTGTTTTTATTCCACTGGGACCTCCCCGTCTCTTCCAAGGGGCATTAAAACAGTCATGTTAAGCTACTGTGACCTCCACGTCTCTTCAAAAGGCATTGATATTGTTTTTTTCTTCCACTGCGACCTCCACCACTCTTCCAAGGGGCATTGATATTGTCTTTTTATTACACTGGGACCTCCACGTCTCTTCCAAGGGGCATTAAAACCGTCTTGTTAAGCTCCTGTGATCTCCACGTCTCTTCCAAGGGGCATTAGAACTGTCTTGTTAAGCCATTCTGAACTCCAAGTCTCTTCCAAGGGGCATTAAAACCGTCTTGTTAAGCTACTGTGACCTCCACGTCTCTTCCAAGGAGCATTAGAACCGTCTTGTTAAGCCACTCTGAACTCCACGTCTCTTCCAAGGGGCATTAAAACCATCTTGTTAAGCTACTGTGACCTCCACATCTCTTCCAAGGGGCATTAAAACTGTCTTGTTAAACCACTCTGAACTCCACGCCTCTTCCAAGGGGCATTAAAACCGTCTTGTTAAGCTACTGTGACCTTCACATCTCTTCCAACGGTCATTAAAACCGTCTTGTTAAGCTACTGTGACCTCCACGTCTCTTCAAAGAGGCATTAAAACTGTCTTGTTAAACCACTCTAAACTCCACGTCTCTTCCAAGGGGTATTAAAACCGTCTTGTTCAGCTACTGTGACCTCCACGTCTCTTCCAAGGGGCACTAAAACCATCTTGTTAAGCTACTGTGACCTCCACGTCTCTTCCAAGGGTCATTGATATTGTCTTTTTATTCCACTGGGACCTCCACCACTCTTCCAAGGGCATTGATATTGTCTTTTTATTCCACTGGGACCTCCCCGTCTCTTCCAAGGGGCATTAAAACAGTCATGTTAAGCTACTGTGACCTCCACGTCTCTTCAAGAGGCATTGATATTGTTTTTTTATTCCACTGCGACCTCCACCACTCTTCCAAGGGGCATTGATATTGTCTTTTTATTACACTGGGACCTCCACGTCTCTTCCAAGGGGCATTAAAACCGTCTTGTTAAGCTCCTGTGATCTCCACGTCTCTTCCAAGGGGCATTAGAACCGTCTTGTTAAGCCATTCTGAACTCCAAGTCTCTTCCAAGGGGCGTTAAAACCGTCTTGTTAAGCTACTGTGACCTCCACGTCTCTTCCAAGGAGCATTAAAACCATCTTGTTAAACCACTCTGAACTCCACGTCTCTTCCAAGGAGCATTAAAACCATCTTGTTAAGCTACTGTGACCTCCATGTCTCTTCCAAGAGGCATTAAAACTGTCTTGTTAAGCTACTGTGACCTCCACGTCTCTACCAAGGGGCATTAAAACTGTCTTGTTAAGTACTGTTACCTCCACTTCTCTTCTAAGGGTCATTGATATTGTCTTTTTTATCCACTGGGACCTCCACCACTCTCCCAAGGGGCATTGATATTGTCTTTTTATTCCACTGCGACCTCCACCACTCTTCTAAGGGGCATTGATATTGTCTTTTTATTCCACTGGGACCTCCACGTCTCTACCAAGGGGCATTAAAACCGTTTTGTTAAGCTACTGTGACCTCCACATTTCTTACAAGGGGCATTAAAACCGTCTTGTTAAACCACTCTGAACTCCACGTCTCTTCCAAAGGGCATTAAAACCGTCTTGTTAAGCTACTGTGACCTCCACGTCTCTTCCAAGGGGCATTAAAACTGTCTTGTTAAGCTACTGTGCCCTCCACGTCTCTTCCATGGGGCATTAAAACCGTCTTGTTAAACCACTCTGAACTCCACGTCTCTTCCAAGGGGCATTAAAACCGTCTTGTTAAGCTACAGTGACCTCCACGTCTCTTCCAAGGGGCATTAAAACTGTCTTGTTAATCTACTCTGACCTTCAAATTCTCTTCCAAGATGCATTAAAACTGTCTTGTTAAGCTACTGTGACCTCCACGTCTCTTCCAAGGGGCATTAAAACTGTCTTGTTAAGTACTGTGACCTTCACGTCTCTTCCAAGGGTCATTGATATTGTCTTTTTTATCCACTGGGACCTCCACCACTCTCCCAAGGGGCATTGATATTGTCTTTTTATTCCACTGCGACCTCCACCACTCTTCCAAGGGGCATTGATATTGTCTTTTTATTCCACTGGGACCTCCACGTCTCTTCCAAGGGGCATTAAAACCATTTTGTTAAGCTACTGTGACCTCCACGTCTCTTCCAAGGGTCATTAAAACTGTCTTGTTAAGCTACTATGACCTCCACGTCTCTTCCAAGGGGCATTAAAACAGTCTTGTTAAGCTACTGTGACCTCCACGTCTCTTCCAAGGGTCATTGATATTGTCTTTTTATTCCACTGGGACCTCCACCACTCTTCCAAGGGCCATTGATATTGTCTTTTTATTCCACTGCGACCTCCACCACTCTTCCAAGGGGCATTGATATTGTCTTTTTATTCCACTGGGACCTCCACATCTCTTCCAAGGGGCATTAAAACCATCTTGTTAAGCTACTGTGACCTCCATGTCTCTTCCAACGGTCATTAAAACCGTCTTGTTAAGCTACTGTGCCCTCCACGTCTCTTCAAAGGGGCATTAAAACTGTCTTGTTAAACCACTCTAAACTCCACGTCTCTTCCAAGGGGTATTAAAACCGTCTTGTTCAGCTACTGTGACCTCCACGTCTCTTCCAAGGGGCACTAAAACCATCTTGTTAAGCTACTGTGACCTCCACGTCTCTTCCAAGGGTCATTGATTTTGTCTTTTTATTCCACTGGGACCTCCACCACTCTTCCAAGGGCATTGATATTGTCTTTTTATTCCACTGTGACCTCCACGTCTCTTCCAAGGGGCATTAAAACAGTCATGTTAAGCTACTGTGACCTCCACGTCTCTTCAAAAGGCATTGATATTGTTTTTTTATTCCACTGCGACCTCCACCACTCTTCCAAGGGGCATTGATATTGTCTTTTTATTACACTGGGACCTCCACGTCTCTTCCAAGGGGCATTAAAACCGTCTTGTTAAGCTCCTGTGATCTCCACGCCTCTTCCAAGGGGCATTAGAACCGTCTTGTTAAGCCATTCTGAACTCCAAGTCTCTTCCAAGGGGCATTAAAACCGTCTTGTTAAGCTACTGTGACCTCCACGTCTCTTCCAAGGAGCATTAAAACCATCTTGTTAAACCACTCTGAACTCCACGTCTCTTCCAAGGGGCATTAAAACCATCTTGTTAAGCTACTGTGACCTCCATGTCTCTTCCAAGAGGCATTAAAACTGTCTTGTTAAGCTACTGTGACCTCCACGTCTCTACCAAGGGGCATTAAAACTGTCTTGTTAAGTACTGTTACCTCCACTTCTCTTCTAAGGGTCATTGATATTGTCTTTTTTATCCACTGGGACCTCCACCACTCTCCCAAGGGGCATTGATATTGTCTTTTTATTCCACTGCGACCTCCACCACTCTTCTAAGGGGCATTGATATTGTCTTTTTATTCCACTGGGACCTCCACGTCTCTACCAAGGGGCATTAAAACCGTTTTGTTAAGCTACTGTGACCTCCACATTTCTTACAAGGGGCATTAAAACCGTCTTGTTAAACCACTCTGAACTCCACGTCTCTTCCAAAGGGCATTAAAACCGTCTTGTTAAGCTACTGTGACCTCCACGTCTCTTCCAAGGGGCATTAAAACTGTCTTGTTAAGCTACTGTGCCCTCCACGTCTCTTCCAAGGGGCATTAAAACCGTCTTGTTAAACCACTCTGAACTCCACGTATCTTCCAAGGGGCATTAAAACCGTCTTGTTAAGCTACAGTGACCTCCACGTCTCTTCCAAGGGGCATTAAAACTGTCTTGTTAATCTACTCTGACCTTCAAATTCTCTTCCAAGATGCATTAAAACTGTCTTGTTAAGCTACTGTGACCTCCACGTCTCTTCCAAGGGGCATTAAAACTGTCTTGTTAAGTACTGTGACCTTCACGTCTCTTCCATGGGTCATTGATATTGTCTTTTTTATCCACTGGGACCTCCACCACTCTCCCAAGGGGCATTGATATTGTCTTTTTATTCCACTGCGACCTCCACCACTCTTCCAAGGGGCATTGATATTGTCTTTTTATTCCACTGGGACCTCCACGTCTCTTCCAAGGGGCAATAAAAGCATTTTGTTAAGCTACTGTGACCTCCACGTCTCTTCCAAGGGTCATTAAAACTGTCTTGTTAAGCTACTGTGACCTCCACGTCTCTTCCAAGGGTCATTGATATTGTCTTTTTATTCCACTGGGACCTCCACCACTCTTCCAAGGGGCATTGATATTGTCTTTTTATTCCACTGCGACCTCCACCACTCTTCCAAGGGGCATTGATATTGTCTTTTTATTCCACTGGGACCTCCACATCTCTTCCAAGGGGCATTAAAACCGTCTTGTTAAGCTACTGTGACCTCCACGTCTCTTCCAAGGGGCATTAAAACCGTCTTGTTAAGCTACTGTGACCGCCACGTCTCTTCCAAGGGTCATTGATATTGTCTTTTTATTCCACTGGGACCTCCACCACTCTTCCAAGGGGCATTGATATTGTCTTTTTATTCCACTGCGACCTCCACCACTCTTCCAAGCAGCATTGATATTGTCTTTTTATTCCACTGGGACCTCCACATCTCTTCCAAGGGGCATTAAAACCATCTTGTTAAGCTACTATGACCTCCACGTCTCTTCCAAGGGGCATTAAAACCGTCTTGTTAAACCACTCTGAACTCCTCAACTCTTCCAAGGGGCATTGAAATGTTGTTTTCAATTACCTCTAACCTCCACGACTCTTCCAACGGGCATTGCATTTCCTCCTAAGTTTAGTCAGCTTTTGCTTTTGAATGCATAGGCGAACACTAGGGGAGACCCACTCCCCAATAATGGGTAGAAGGTTTTTAGTACGCTGTAATATACGTCTGTTTCAAGGGGCATTGCAGTTCCTCAAAATTTTTGGAAATCCTTCCATTCACTGCTTAGGCCAACATTGTACAGGAGACCCAGTTGCTATAAATGGATAAAACGGTTTAGTTAAGGCCCTCTGGCCTCCATGTCACGTCCAAGGGGCATTGGAGTGCCTCGAAATTTTTGGTAGGCATTGCACTCACTGTATACCCTATAACTGTGTAGCCTAACCGCTCCTTTTGGTACAGAAACATATCCTACAAGACATGTGTGGTTGACTGGCCTGATATTGATGTGAATGGTCCCTGTTCCTCCTGCTCTTTCTCCTTTGCCACCACCTCATCCATCATTCATCACCTGAAGCTTTATTTTAACAGGAGTCATAGAACTGGGATAGTAGCAGGAAAACATCCAGCAATCCTCGGAGGAGGTAGGATATGCACCAAAACGCTGACCACCTCAGACCTAGCTGCTGCTACATACATGCGCTTGCATTCCAAGGAACAGAAAGCTAAGGAGATGGATGGCCTCATGATCATGAATAATTTACTCGTTGTGTAGGGGGCCGACCATTGCTGCTGTCTACCTTCTGAACTTTCTGTTGAAGCCTGATTGACCCAGGACCCGCAATCCTCTATGTCTGGAGGACATGTTGCATCCCAGTGTCCAACTGTGTCCCGGCTTCCACAATATTAGCCCAGTGTGAAGGCGTCAGTGAGATGGACCATCCCTGGCCACATTCACTTGTCCACGTGTTTGTGGTTAGGATGTACTTTCCACTAAATGCACTGGGGAGGGCACAGTTAATGTTTTGGTATGCGCGCTTGTGTATAAGGCGCACCGGGACAAATAGTGGCGGCTGGGGAGAGTTTATGGACACCCGGCCGCCCCCAGGCGGCTGGGGACCGTGTGTGGGCACCCGGCCGTGGGGCGGCTGGGGACCGAGTATGGATACCTGGCCGCCCCCTGGCGGCTGGGGACCAAGCCTGGACACCCGGCCGCCGGACGGCTGGGGACTGAGTATGGATACCAGGCCGCCGACG
The DNA here is from genome assembly GCF_046119375.1 of Phyllobates terribilis. Classification (NCBI taxonomy): domain Eukaryota; kingdom Metazoa; phylum Chordata; class Amphibia; order Anura; family Dendrobatidae; genus Phyllobates; species Phyllobates terribilis. The sequence continues at coordinate 420,233,931 of NW_027362764.1, read as the reverse complement.
CAGCTATGACGTGGTGGCCAGATTCCACTTCCACATGCTTAAAAGGCCCAATTTCAAGTGCAAGCAAGCACGCAGTATGGTATTGCAGCCTGGGGGTGGGTGGGTGGCAGGCTGCATACTTGCGCTTGCATTGCAAGGAATGGGGGAGGTACAATTGAACACTGCCCTGGGACAAGGACTTGCATGGGGATAGTTGCAAGTCTGCATCTTCTGATGCGGCAAAGATCACTTCTGATGGGCACACTTTTAGGCAGTGACCTGGGTGTCAGAGATGCTTCCAGGGGTCTTCCCCATGCTGTTCCCATGTCTTCGCAGCACTGTATGCATGTGTCACACAGCACATGGCCAGATAAGGTTGTAAAATGTTAAAATGCCATTTTCCGGTGAATGCATTTGTCATGGTTGAAAGCAATACAAAAGTGCAAAAACACATAAAAAATGCTACTTGTGAACATAGCCCAAGGTGTGGAGGAGTATTTTTCTTTTTGGTTATTTATTTTACCTTATACACAAGTCTTTACCCTGAGCTGGGTGATCTCTCCGGTTTCATCTGTGACAAAGTGGTAACAGTGGTGGAATCTACATGACCCCCCGGCTGTGTATCCTTGACTGTGAGTATATTAATACTTTTACACTACACTTCTTGCACATATACACACATCTAATACAAAACATATAGATGGGAGTGGTTCTCTAACCAAAACCACAGTACTGGGACTAATATTACCACTATACAGTGATCAAATAATGTTAATATCAGTTCTACACCAGTGTACAGCTTCTCACCACTTACTTTCTCGGTGATTGTTGGCATTCATTTTCCCTTTTCTACAGTATTTCATTCAGACCAGACCACCATGACCTCTTATTCCATCCATAACTCGTCTCTGCATAATGTAGAGACATCTTTGACTTCCTGCTTTTCTGGGACCCTCCTCACAATCCACTATCTGTACACAAACTACATATCACTATAAACAGTGCCCTAGACAGTAATAATGCCCCTTTGTGCCCTCTACAGTAACATTACACTTTAGTTTTGTGCTCACACATAAACAGTGCCAACAGTATGTACCTACACAGTCGTAATGTTCCCTCTGTACTTCCCCATGTGTCTCCTTATAATAATAATTGTCCTTTTCCTTCATAATAATCCTCCTTGACCTCTTATAATAATGATCACGAACCAACTGTCACGGTTTCAACATTGACTGTGGCCGAGGAACGATGTGAGTAACAGCTAAGCTGCCCTATGGGATCTGCAGTGTGCTGGACTGTCAGTTTTGTAATTGACAGTCCAGTCATTCAATCTGATCCTAGGGCATGTGTTGCACGCACTCCGCTAAGTTCAGATAGGGCAAGACGGGTTTCATGAATTCTTTGGAATCCTGGGGGAACCGTTACTCAGGGCGACCATAGGCTGCAGCTTCTCTCAGGCACACGATGGATTTAATTGCTGACCCGACACTTTTGACAAGAGTCTTTTTCAACAGTTTAACAGTGGAATTTAATCTGAAGCATGGCCACTGCAATTCAGGGATATTACAGGAACAATCTTCATTACAGTACAGTCTGAGTTTCTTGAGCCAATGGCTCCAGTAACAATATAGTAGTTTCTTCACAAGGCACAGTATTACAGTCTCTTCAGTAGCATAATTCAGCATAGATTAGATCTCTTAGCAGCACACTTCTATGCATACACAACCACAGGATTTTCCTTCACAAGGACACAATAGTACACAGCATTCTTTATCCTGCATGGAGATGGAGGGGGGAGGGTTTGATGAGGGAGATGATCCCTGTGACACAATTCCTTCCAGTCCTTATCTTCCTGCCCTATAATACTCTGCACTGTTAGTTCAGGGAGTTTATCTGACCTGTGTTTAGTTTCTGGTAATCACAACAGAGTCTCAACATACTGTCCTTCTTCCTAACACAAACAATAGGAGAGGAATAAGACGACTTTGACTTTTGGACCCAACCTCTGTTGATTAGATCTTCTGGTAACTTCTGTTTACTGGGGTCGTGTCTTTCAAATTGATTTTCAATTGCAATGACAGGATACAGCCTATATCAGAGTCATCTTTAGAGAATGCAATACACTCTTCTCTCAGCATCTGTTTTGCTATCGCTGTATCTTCATTACACAAGTGTTCCAGGGATACTGGGAAATCCCAGGACCCTAAGGTGGGTTGTGCAATTTCCTCCCCTGGGCAACTCCTGTTCCTTGGTTGGGAGACTGACTTCACAGTAGACCCCTGGGCGGGTCTCACACTGGCTGGATATACCGTTTTAACGGTTTCAATGTGACCTAACAAAGTCTTTGGATCCAGTCTAATCTCGTGCTTCGTAGTATTCATCACCGGTACTGTCACTGGAGCAAACCCACCAGTAGGAATCGTAAGCACAGTCTCACCTTGAACTAGGTCTTCCGGAAGTTCTGAGGAGTCTTTTGGCATGAACAGTCTTTTCTGGACTTTTCTTCCCAGTTCTACTCGGACTCCACACCTCACCCCCACCATTTGGTTTGCAGGGATGATGGTTGGGCGCCAGCCTAACTTGACTTTTTTTAGGTCCATTGTATTCTGTGCTTTCTTTACTATATGAATCACATTTTCCACCACGGCGTTGAGTATGGCAAGTGATGTGGCAATTGAATCCACCACCAGCATCCCTGACTTGTGTTTCGTGATGACCTCACTGATTACATTATAACCCAGGATAGGATCCTCCTTAACTGGTGCAGCAGAGTTGAATTGAGGTGCTGTGCTGCTGTATTTTTCCAGACACTTTTCCTCTTCTCCCTCTACACGCTAATTCCTGCTCAGGATTCCCCGTATGGGCCACCAATGTTAAACGCATGCTGCTAGGTTCAGATAGGGCGAGTCGGGTTTCATGAATTCTTTGGAATCCTGGGGGAACCGTTACTCAGGGTGACCATAGGCTGCATCTTCTCTCAGGCACACGATAGATTCAAATGCTGACCCGACACATCTGACAAGAGTCTTTTTCAACAGTTTTAACAGTGGAATATAATCTGAAGCACGGCCAGTGCAATTCAGGGATATTACAGCAACAATCTTCATTACAGTACAGTCTGAGTTTCTTGAGCCACCGGCTCCAGTAACAGTACAGTAGTTTCTTCACAAGGCACAGTACTACAGTTTCTTCAGTAGCATAATACATCATAGATTAGATCTCTTAGCAGCACACTTCTATGCATACACAACCACAGGCTTTTCCTTCACAAGGACACAATAGTACACAGCATTCTTTATCCTGCATGGAGATGGAGGGGGGGGAGGGTTTGATGAGGGAGATGATCCCGTTGACACAATTTCTACCAGTCCTTATCTTCCTGCCTGATAATACTTTGTACTGTTAGTTCAGGGAGTTTATCTGACCTGTGTTTAGTTTCTCTTCTGATATGAATCCTGTTCAGTTGCCTTCTGTCAGATCCAGATAACACACCACCTTTCTCTTAATGTTCAGCCAGACTACAATAACAAGTTCCCCACAATCTCCCTGGGGCTCTGCTAAAACACTCCGTCTCCTGTGACTGTGTTTACTGGATGCTTCTGGAGCACAACACTTCTTCTGCATGTCACACATGCTAGGTTGTCAGCTTTTTGAGTGACAGTCATGCTGCTCAGTCTGGTCTAGACTGTGGGCATTTCCCCAGGTACCTCATATCGCTAATCATTTGCAAGGTATTTAGCTGGCTAGCTGTTAGTTGTCAGTGTCAGTTGTAGCTTTGCTTAAGTTAGATGTTTTCTTAGCCCTGTGTCTCTTTCCTCTGACCTTGTTGATGGACCTAGGATTTTTCGTGACTATTCTTGCGGATTATTCCTCCTGCTCTTGAAGCTCTATGACTTCAGGTATCTGACCCCAGACTTGGCCTCTGATTATTCATTTGTTTTACTCCCCTGTCTTGACGTGTCCTTCTGGCTTTTGACCTCTAAATGTTACCTCACCATGCCTTTGTCTTACTCCTCTGTACTATGAGCCCTCCTGGTATCTGACCTCGGACCTCCTGACTACCCTGTCTCCCGGTTTGTCCGTGAATAGGGCCTCAGCGTCACACCTACTTATAATAATACAAGCGCCCCTCTGCATTCTTATTGTAACGGGTCTGGGAGGCGGAACCTCTGAGCTACTATACAAGGGGGCAGTCCTTGTAAGGGAGCGGGTGGCGACCAGGGAAGACGAGCAGGAGGTCTCAGCAGGTGACCGGGACAGTCTCTGAGTGAACGGGCTGGAGGTCACGGCAAGTGACCGGGGCAGTCTCTGGATGAACGGGCTGATGGTCACGGCAAGTGACCGGGGCAGTCTCTGAGTGAAAGGGCAGATGGTCACGGCAAGTGACCGGGGCAGTCTCTGGATGAACGGGCAGATGGTCACGGCAAGTGACCAGGGCAGTCTCTAGGTAAAGGGTTGGTACGACCTGTGGCGGCTGATGATAGACGTGAGCTTCCAGGTGAGCAGGCGAGAGTCTCTGGATGAACGGGTGGTCACAGCATGTGACGGCGGAGCCTCCAGGAAGACCAACAGACAGGCGGCAGATGAGCGCTCCCAGGTGAGCAGGCAGAAGTCTCTGGACAGGCGGGTGGTCACAGCACGTGACGGCAGAGCCTCCAGGTAGGCTAGCAGACAGGCAGCAGATGAGCGCTCCCAGGTGAGCGAGCAGGAGTCACTGGACAGGCAGGTGGTCACAGCACGTGACGGCGGAGCCTCCAGGTAGACTAGCAGGCAGGTAGCAGGTGTGTGCTCCCAGGTGAGCGGGCAAGCTGGTCCATAGACAGACTGACAGGAGTTGGAAGGCAGACCGTCGGACCTCGGGCAAGCAGGCAGGTGGCTGATGTGCGCTCCCAGGTGAGCGGGCAGACTGGTCCTTAGACAGACTGACAGGAGTAGTAAGGCAGACCGTCGGACCTCAGACTAGCAGGCAGGTAGCAGATAATCAGGCAGGAATCTGGCAGGTAACTGGCAGGTATCTGGCAGGAACTGGCAACGGAACCTGAGGGCTGAAGCAGAGTAGTGAACAGTGCAACAACATTGCTCGGGCACCTCCATCTTGGAGGAGGTGCCTTATATATGGTGAAGTCCTCCGGCCATTGGCCGGGGACTCCTTAGGACGGCGCGCGCGGCCCCTTTAAGAGGGAGGGAGAGCGCGCGCGCGCGCCCTAAGCACAGTGGACGGGAAGGAGCGCGCGCTGCCAGCAGAGCGGGAGGAGGACGCCGGGCACGGAGCAGGGAGGTGAGGGAAACAGCGTCCCTGCCTAGCAGAGGGCAGGGACGCCGGCGCTACAGTACCCCCCCTTTAGGCCCCCCCTTTTTTAGGCCAGACAGAAATTTAGCTAGGATGAGAGGGGCATGGATGTTCTCCCGGGGCTCCCACGTTCTCTCCTCAGGACCAAACCCCCTCCAATCTACTAGAAAAAAGGTCTTTCCTCTTACCCTTTTGGTGGCAAGAATGTTCTCTACCTCAAACTCGTCCTCAGCAGAAACCGGAGCAGGAGGCGTACCTGTAGACTTGGAGAAAGAGTTAAGTACCACAGGTTTAAGGAGAGATACATGGAAGGAGTTAGGGATCCGTAAGTTGGCCGGGAGTTTTAATTTATAGGCCACCGGGTTGATCTGACTGATGACCTCCAGAGGACCGATGAACCGAGGCCCTAACTTGTAAGAAGGTATCTTGAGTCGGACATATTTAGACGAGAGCCAGACTTTATCTCCAGGATGAAATTGTGGAGGATCCAGGCGTTTTTTGTCAGCGTGTCTTTTCATCCGTTCGGACGACTGGAGGAGTGCGGATCGGGTACTCTCCCAAATGGAGGAAAATTTGCTAACGAGAGATTCCGCAGCCGGGTTGTCCACAGAGGTGGAGACAAGAAAAGGAATCCGAGGATGCTGACCGAAGACTACAAAAAACGGGGATTTGGAGGAGGATTCGCTCTTGTGATTGTTATAGGAGAACTCGGCCCATGGTAGGAGATCCACCCAGTCAGAATGATGGGCATTAACGAAGTGCCGGAGGTAACTGGTCAGGTTCTGATTGATCCGCTCCACTTGACCATTAGACTGTGGGTGGTAAGCGGAAGAGAAGTCCAGGGTGACGTCTAGCAGTTTACAAGTGGCTCTCCAGAAACGTGAGGTGAACTGTACCCCACGATCCGACACGATGTGGAGGGGCAGGCCATGAAGACGGAAGATGTGGCGGATAAAGTCTTTAGCCAGCTCGGGTGCAGACGGGAGGCCAGGCAGGGGAATAAAGTGAGCCATCTTGGAAAAGCGGTCAGCGACCACCCAAATGACCGTACAACCGGCAGAGATGGGGAGATCAGTTATGAAGTCCATAGCAATATGCTGCCAGGGGGCAGCAGGCACAGGAAGCGGAAGAAGGCGACCGGCTGGCAGGTGTCTCGGGACTTTGTTGCGGGCGCAGGACACACAGGCAGAAACAAAGTCTATTACGTCCTTGTGCAGGGTAGGCCACCAGTAGTGCCGGGCAATAAGCTGGAGGGTCTTTTTCTGACCGGCGTGGCCAGCTAGTTTAGATGAGTGACCCCAGTGTAGGATCTTCTCCCGATCAGGTACTGTCACGGGTGTGTCGCCACGAAGATCGTCACGAGTACACAGCCTGACTTCTCGCAGCTGACTTGTTGGTGCTTTGTGTTTTTCGGCAGTGAGGGAGTTAATTCTCTCTCTCTCTGTGCTAGACGAGGTCCAGCCTCGCCCAGCTGCAATCAATACTTCTGTAGTGAGACTCCTTCAAATGCCTGCTGGTCTGTTTGGGAAGTGTCGGTGAAAGCATTTCATTCAGACTTACAGAGCGGATCGTGGTGTTTGGAGTTTCTGAGATAAGTGTATTTGGAGTGTCTTTTCCCTTCCTCGCTTTATCATTTATCTCCTTTCCCGTTGGTGTTCCCTCTGTTGTAGTTGTGTAGTTGTTGTATGCAAGGTGGTTTTGGTTTTTCCCTTGTACTGTCTCGTTCGTCTAAGTACTGTGTGTGGGCATATTATTACTTGTCCCCTTTTGTTGTGATCGGGGTCCTTCTCAGGACTAGATTACTTAGGTGCAGGGATCCTCAGGAGGTAGGGGTTACGCTGGCGGCCTGGACCTCTGTACCTTTAACAGTACCTCCAGGTTGAGGGATTAGTCAGGGCCCCAGCTTAGGGTCAGCTTAGGCCCCCTACCTCCAGTATACAGAGACAGCGTGACATTTTCACCGACCCACTTAGTTTTTCTCCAGCTACCATGGATCCAGTAGCCGGTCTAGCTCGGCAGTTGCAGAGTTTGTCCATGGAGCTGGCGGACGTTAGGTCCAAGGTTTTGCATCCTCAGGAGCAAGCCGGACCAGAACCTAAAGTAGCTCTCCCTGACAGGTTCACTGGGGGGCGGGACAAGTTTTTTGTTTTCCGGGAGGCATGCAAGTTGTACTTTCGGCTGCGGCCTCGGTCATCGGGGAGTGAAGAACAAAGGGTGGGAATTGTCATCTCGCTCCTACAAGGGGACCCACAATCTTGGGCGTTCTTTCTTCCCCCGGGCTCCCCGGCTCTCCAGTCAGTGGATAGGTTTTTCGCTGCTCTGGGACTCGTATATGATGACCCAGATCGGATCTCCCTTGCTGAGTCTAAGTTACGTAGGATCCAGCAAGGAGATCGTCCGGCGGAGGAATTCTGTTCGGAGTTCCGTAGGTGGGCCACGGACACCCAGTGGAATGATCCGGCTCTTAGGAGCCAGTTTTGTCATGGTTTATCCGACAAATTACAGGATGTGTTGGCACAGTATGACTCTCCCGCGTCACTGGAAGCCGCTATGGCCCTTGCTATTCGCGTTGACAGACGGCTTCGGGAGAGGTGCGGGATAACTCTACCCCCTGTGATGACTCCACCTCCTACAAGGTCCCCTCATATGGTGGTTCCCCTGGTCAGTCCAGAGGAGCCTATGCAATTAGGAGGGACATCATTTCGGGGGAGGGGACCGGTGGTGCGCCATAAGACAGGAAGGTGTTTCTTCTGCGGGAGAAAGGGACATTTTATTGGGGGGTGTCCATCCCGTCCCTTGCAGAGTGAAGAGTCGTCGGAAAACTGTTGATCCCAGGTTGTGTGGTGGACGGCAATCTGGGAGTAGGTATTTCGTCCCTAGCTTCGTCTCAGTTTCTCGTACCGGCGGAGGTGGTGGTGGGTACGAGAACTGAGAGGATATCTGTTCTTCTGGATAGTGGGGCCGGGGCTAATCTGGTTGATGCTCGGTTTGCCCGGGTTCAAGGTATGCGATTGAGTGAGTTGGCTAAACCCATCCCCATATTCTCGATCGATGCCAGGCCTCTCGGTCAGGGAAGTTTTTTGCAAGCTGTGCATGACGTAAAACTTCAAGTGGGGGCGATACATAAAGAACTGTTGTCTTGCTACGTGTTGGAGGGTCTTCCCACTCCTATAGTGTTGGGCCTTCCTTGGTTAGCTAAGCATAACCCGGTTATTAATTGGCAAACCAGAGAGATAAGCCAATGGAGTAAATTCTGTAATAAAAACTGCATGAACACGGTCATCGGTGCGGTTACTCCTTGGGTCTTACCTCCATTTCTGGCGGACTTTGAGGATGTATTCTCGGAGAAAGGGTGTCAGGAACTACCTCCTCATCGCGAGTATGACTGTTCTGTAAAACTGCTCCCTGAGGCCAAGTTACCTAAAGCTAGGTTGTATAACCTTTCTGGTCCTGAGAGGCAGGCCATGAAGGATTATATTTCAGAAAGTCTGGCTAAGGGGCATATTAGACCTTCATCTTCACCGGTGGCTGCGGGGTTCTTCTTTGTTAAGAAGAAAGATGGAGGCCTACGCCCTTGCCTGGATTTCCGTGAACTTAATCGGATTACGGTCCGAGATCCGTATCCGCTCCCACTTATTCCCGATCTCTTTAATCAGATCGTGGGCGCCAAATGGTTCTCTAAGTTGGATCTCAGGGGGGCGTACAATCTGATTAGGATGAAGGAGGGGGATGAGTGGAAGACGGCGTTTAACACTCCGGAGGGGCATTATGAGAACCTTGTCATGCCATTCGGTCTGACTAATGCCCCGGCGGTGTTCCAACACTTTGTTAATGACATTTTTCGCCGCCTGGTGGGACAGTTTGTTGTCATATATCTGGATGATATCTTAATTTACTCGCCGGATCTGGTGTCTCATCAGGAGCACGTTAGGCAGGTGTTACAGATCTTGCGGGATAATAAACTGTATGCCAAATGGGAAAAGTGTGTGTTCGCCGTACAGGAACTCCAGTTTTTAGGCTTCCTGGTTTCAGCGTCCGGTTTTCGTATGGACCCTGGGAAACTGCGGGCAGTTCTTGAGTGGGATCGGCCAGAGAATCTTAAGGCACTACAACGTTTCCTGGGGTTTGCTAATTATTACCGGAAGTTCATTCGTAATTTCTCGTCCATGGTTAAGCCTCTCACAGACATGACTAAAAAGGGGACGGATTTTTCTAGGTGGTCTGACAAGGCTTGTCAAGCATTCTCCTCCTTGAAAAAATGTTTTGCCTCGGCACCCATACTCATTCAACCTGATGCGTCACAGCCATTCATTGTAGAGGTAGACGCTTCCGAGGTAGGGGTGGCAGCAGTATTGTCACAGGGTTCGTCCCCTGGTAAGTGGCATCCGTGCGCCTTTTTCTCTAAAAAATTGTCGTCCGCTGAGAGGAATTACGATGTCGGCAATAGGGAACTCTTGGCCATTAAGTTAGCTTTTGAGGAGTGGCGCCATTTTTTGGAGGGGGCAGTCCATCCGGTCACCGTCATCACCGATCACAAGAACCTGCTATATCTGGAGTCCGCGAAACGTCTGAATCCCAGACAAGCTAGGTGGTCATTGTTTTTTACCAGGTTTAATTTTGTCGTTACATATCGTCCTGGGTCAAAAAATGTAAAGGCGGATGCCTTATCTCGTAGTTTCCCTGGGGCCGGGAATACGGACGACCCGATTCCTATCCTTCAGGAGGGGGTGGTGGTTTCGGCAGTATGCTCTGAGCTGGAGGAGGAGGTATTGGAGGCTCAGGGGGACGCCCCTGTTGGACCTCCGGGGAGACTGTTTGTTCCAGATCAGTTGCGACAAAAGGTGATCGAGGCACACCATAACTCAGTTTTTGCAGGACACCCGGGGAGTAAAGCAACTGTGGATCTCCTCTCGCGTCGGTTTTGGTGGCCTAACTTACATAAGGAGGTGGTAACTTTTGTCGCGTCCTGTGGGGTTTGTGCGCGCTCTAAGACCTCACATACCCGTCCGTCTGGGGCCCTCTTACCTTTGAAGATCCCGGAGCGTCCTTGGACTCATCTGTCTATGGACTTTATTACGGACCTCCCTCCGTCTTCGGGTAAAACGGTCATACTCGTTGTAGTGGACAGGTTCAGCAAGATGGCACATTTTATCGCTCTTCCGGCTCTCCCTAATGCTAAAACTCTTGCGCAGGTGTTCATTGGGGAGATTGTGAGGCTTCACGGGGTACCCTCCGAGGTGGTGTCTGATCGGGGGTCTCAGTTTGTGTCCAAGTTCTGGAAGGCGTTTTGTGCACGGCGGGGGATGCATTTGTCATTCTCATCGGCTTTTCATCCTCAGACCAATGGTCAGACGGAACGTATGAACCAGAGCTTGGAGACATATCTCCGGTGTTTTGTGTCAGAGAACCAGGAGGACTGGGCTTCTTTCTTACCTCTGGCAGAGTTTGCTCTTAATAATAGGCGGAGCGAGTCCACTGGTAAGTCCCCGTTTTTTGGGGCATATGGTTTTCACCCCCAGTTTTGTACTTTCAGTAGGGGGGGCTCTTCGGGGGTTCCTGAGGAGGAACGATTTTCCTCATCACTCGCTTCAGTATGGAGAGGGGTGCTGAAGAATCTGAATACTATGGGGAACCGATACAAACGTATGGCTGATAGGAGGAGAGTGTCTGGTCCGGACCTAAGTGTGAACGATCGGGTATGGTTGTCTACCAGGAATATTAAACTTAAGGTTCCCTCCTGGAAACTGGGTCCCAGGTTCATCGGGCCGTACAGAATCAGTTCTATTATTAATCCGGTGGCATTCCGTCTTGACCTTCCCCCTACGTTTAAAATTCACAACGTGTTCCACAGATCATTGCTTAAGAGGTATGTGGCGCCGGTGGTACCGTCACCTTTACCTCCTCCTCCAGTGGTGGTCAATGGTAACTTGGAGTTCCAGGTATCGAGGGTCATCGATTCACGCTTTAATCGCCGGTCCCTTCAGTACCTGGTTCATTGGAAAGGGTATGGTCCTGAGGAGAGGATGTGGGTTCCTGCGTCGGATATTAACGCAGACCGATTAGTTCGGGCCTTCCACATGACTCACCCGGATAAACCTGGCCCTGAGGGTCCAGAGGCCCCTCGTAGAAGGGGGGGTACTGTCACGGGTGTGTCGCCACGAAGATTGTCACGAGTACACAGCCTGACTTCTCGCAGCTGACTTGTTGGTGCTTTGTGTTTTTCGGCAGTGAGGGAGTTAATTCTCTCTCTCTCTGTGCTAGACGAGGTCCAGCCTCGCCCAGCTGCAATCAATACTTCTGTAGTGAGACTCCTTCAAATGCCTGCTGGTCTGTTTGGGAAGTGTCGGTGAAAGCATTTCATTCAGACTTACAGAGCGGATCGTGGTGTTTGGAGTTTCTGAGATAAGTGTATTTGGAGTGTCTTTTCCCTTCCTCGCTTTATCATTTATCTCCTTTCCCGTTGGTGTTCCCTCTGTTGTAGTTGTGTAGTTGTTGTATGCAAGGTGGTTTTGGTTTTTCCCTTGTACTGTCTCGTTCGTCTAAGTACTATGTGTGGGCATATTATTACTTGTCCCCTTTTGTTGTGATCGGGGTCCTTCTCAGGACTAGATTACTTAGGTGCAGGGATCCTCAGGAGGTAGGGGTTACGCTGGCGGCCTGGACCTCTGTACCTTTAACAGTACCTCCAGGTTGAGGGATTAGTCAGGGCCCCAGCTTAGGGTCAGCTTAGGCCCCCTACCTCCAGTATACAGAGACAGCGTGACAGGTACTGATACGAACGTCTTACCGGGAGGGAGACGATTTAGACTCACGGGAGCCACCTGCATTACTCTGGCGGGATCGATGATATGTTTAGGTTCTTCCTCGAGATCGGACACCAGAAAGGATCGGGACAAGGCATCTGCTTTGACGTTTTTGTCAGCCGGGCGAAAATGAAGAACAAAATCAAAGCGAGCAAAAAACAAGGACCACCGGGCTTGGCGCGGGTTAAGTCTCTGGGCATGCTGGAGGTAAGCCAAGTTCTTGTGGTCAGTGTAAATTATTACCGGGTGAAGAGCCCCCTCGAGTAGGTAACGCCACTCCTCCAATGCCAGTTTGATGGCCAATAACTCTCGGTCTCCTATGGAATAGTTGCGCTCAGAAGAGGAGAAGAGTTTGGAGAAGAAGCCACAAGTTACCATTCTCCCGGAAGATGATTTTTGAGTAAGTACCGCTCCGGCTCCAGAGGAGGAGGCGTCAACTTCCAGGAAGAACTGCTTGTTGCCGTCCGGGCGATGCAGCACCGGGGCAGAAGAGAAGGCCTGTTTTAGGGAAAGAAAGGCCTCCTCTGCTTCGGGCGGCCACTCTTTGGGATTAGTACCCTTACGGGTGAGCGCGGAAATTGGGGCAGTCCGGGAAGAGAAGTGTGGTATGAAGAGGCGGTAGTAGTTGGCGAAGCCCAGGAATCGCTGAATGGCCTTCAACCCCTCCGGTCGAGGCCATTTCTCGATGGCAGACAGTTTCTCTGGATCCATTCGTAGGCCGGTCTGAGAAATAATGTAGCCCAAAAACGGAAGCGAGGTCTGCTCAAAGAGGCACTTCTCGTATTTAGTGAAGAGGTGATTCTGCCTGAGCCTGAGCAGGACCTGACGAACGTCCCTCCGGTGAGTCTGGAGATCCGGAGAGAAGACCAAGATGTCGTCCAGGTACACCACTACGCAGGAGTAGAGAAGGTCCCGGAAGATGTCATTGACCAACTCTTGAAAGACGGCAGGAGCGTTACAGAGACCAAAGGGCATTACCAGATATTCATAGTGGCCGTCCCGGGTGTTGAATGCCGTCTTCCATTCATCCCCCTGACGGATACGAACCAGGTTGTACGCCCCACGGAGGTCCAGTTTGGTGAAGATTCTAGCCCCCCTCAGGCGATCAAATAACTCCGGAATGAGCGGAAGGGGGTACTTATTCTTCACCGTGATCTGGTTAAGGCCTCTATAGTCTATACAGGGACGGAGAGAGCCGTCCTTCTTTTTGACGAAAAAGAAGCCTGCTCCCGCCGGAGAGGTAGATTTCCGGATGAATCCCCTGGCCAGATTCTCCTCAATATATTCGGACATCGACCGGGTCTCAGCAGCGGATAAAGGATAAATACGCCCACGGGGAGGAGTAGTACCAGGTAACAGGTCGATAGGGCAGTCGTATGGTCTATGAGGAGGTAGTGTCTCTGCTTCCTTTTTATTAAAGACATCAGCATAAGACCAATAAGGAATCGTAAGTCCAGGTAGATTAGCTGGGGTAGGAGAAGGACGGACGGGATGGACGGGAACCAGACAGGTCTTATGGCAGTCCTGTCCCCAGCGAAGGACTTCTCCGGTCTGCCAGTCAAGCACGGGTGCATGTCTCTGGAGCCAAGGTAGGCCTAGCAAGAGGGCGTGAGAGAGTCCAGGCAGAACATGAAAGGAGATGCTCTCAGAATGCAGCATTCCCACTTGCAGAGTTACGGATTCGGTGATGAGTTGGATGGGTCGTGGTAAGAGGCCCCCATCCACAGCAGCGACAGATATTGGTACAGCCAGAGGTTTGGTGGGAATGCGGTATTTCTCTACCAGGGACTGTGAGATAAGATTCCCGGCCGCTCCAGAGTCAAGTTGGGCTAGATCGAAATAACGATTCTCCCCGCAGATAATTGAGACTGACAGTAGCAGAGATGGAGAGGATTTATTCTTGTCTAGGTTGACCTCTCTGAGCGAACCTAGACACAGGCGTTTCCCGACCTCTCCGGGCAGGTACGGATCCGGTGCTCCTTACTGCCACAGTAGAAGCAGCTCCCTTCGGCACGGCGTAAGTCCTGACGGGTTTTGACCATCTTGGTCTGGTCGACCTGCATAGGCTCAGGAGAGTGTACCTGGGGAGAGACGGATGGAGTGACGGGTTTCTGAAAAGTAGGAGCTAGGCGTGGAAACCTCCTCTCATGGGTGACCTCTTTGGCACGCTCCTGGAACCGTAGGTCAATCCGGGTGGCAAGAGTTATTAGGTCATCGAGAGTGGTAGGAATGTCCCGACCGGCAAGTTCATCTTTAATACGGCCGGACAGACCCTCCCAGAAGACGGATACCAGAGCGTCGTTATCCCAGGCCAGCTCCGAGGCAAGGGTACGGAACCGTATGGCATATTGGCCCACGGTGAGACTCCCCTGACGGAGGCGTAGCAGAGATGATGCGGATGAGGTCTTCCGTCCGGGTTCGTCGAAGACTTTCCGGAAAGCCGTGAGAAAGGCAGGCAAGTCAGACACCAGGGGGTCTCCTCTCTCCCATAGAGGATTTAGCCAGGCCAGGGCCTCCCCGGTGAGATGGGACATGATGAATGCAATTTTGGCCCGGTCGGAGTTAAACTGGTGGGACAATAGTTCAAAGTGCAGAGTGCACTGATTTATGAAGCCCCGAGCCTGGGCGGAGTCGCCTCCGAAGCGAGGAGGTGCAGAAAGCCGGGCTCCGGGGTAGGATACCATGGTATTAGTGGGCAGCGGAGCTGCCGGATTGCGAGACATGGCACTGGCGGAGGTTGCTGGTGGAGCAGTCAGAGTGTCCAGGCGAGTATTGACATTCCGCAGGTGACCCAGGATGGACTCCTGTTGGGACCTTTGACGGGACAGTTCATGACACAGGTCCGAGAGCGAGGGAGCTTGGGTGCCACCGGGTTCCATGGCCCGAGCAAACTGTAACGGGTCTGGGAGGCGGAACCTCTGAGCTACTATACAAGGGGGCAGTCCTTGTAAGGGAGCGGGTGGCGACCAGGGAAGACGGGCAGGAGGTCACAGCAGGTGACCGGGACAGTCTCTGAGTGAACGGGCTGGAGGTCACGGCAAGTGACCTGGGCAGTCTCTGGATGAACGGGCTGATGGTCACGGCAAGTGACCGGGGCAGTCTCTGAGTGAACGGGCAGATGGTCACGGCAAGTGACCGGGGCAGTCTCTGGATGAACGGGCAGATGGTCACGGCAAGTGACCGGGGCAGTCTCTAGGTAAAGGGTTGGTACGACCTGTGGCGGCTGATGATAGACGTGAGCTTCCAGGTGAGCAGGCGAGAGTCTCTGGATGAACGGGTGGTCACAGCATGTGACGGCGGAGCCTCCAGGAAGACCAACAGACAGGCGGCAGATGAGCGCTCCCAGGTGAGCGGGCAGAAGTCTCTGGACAGGCGGGTGGTCACAGCACGTGACGGCAGAGCCTCCAGGTAGGCTAGCAGACAGGCAGCAGATGAGCGCTCCCAGGTGAGCGAGCAGGAGTCACTGGACAGGCAGGTGGTCACAGCACGTGACGGCGGAGCCTCCAGGTAGACTAGCAGGCAGGTAGCAGGTGTGTGCTCCCAGGTGAGCGGGCAAGCTGGTCCATAGACAGACTGACAGGAGTTGGAAGGCAGACCGTCGGACCTCGGGCAAGCAGGCAGGTGGCTGATGTGCGCTCCCAGGTGAGCGGGCAGACTGGTCCTTAGACAGACTGACAGGAGTAGTAAGGCAGACCGTCGGACCTCAGACTAGCAGGCAGGTAGCAGATAATCAGGCAGGAATCTGGCAGGTAACTGGCAGGTATCTGGCAGGAACTGGCAACGGAACCTGAGGGCTGAAGCAGAGTAGTGAACAGTGCAACAACATTGCTCGGGCACCTCCATCTTGGAGGAGGTGCCTTATATATGGTGAAGTCCTCCGGCCATTGGCCGGGGACTCCTTAGGACGGCGCGCGCGGCCCCTTTAAGAGGGAGGGAGAGCGCGCGCGCGCGCCCTAAGCACAGTGGACGGGAAGGAGCGCGTGCTGCCAGCAGAGCGGGAGGAGGACGCCGGGCACGGAGCAGGGAGGTGAGGGAAACAGCGTCCCTGCCTAGCAGAGGGCAGGGACGCCGGCGCTACACTTATAATAATAATAATAATAATATTAACAATAATAATGCCTCCTGTGCTCTCCCTTTAATGATAATGATTCCCCAGTGTGACTCCTACTGTGCCTCCTTAAAAAAATGCTCCTGAGCAAGGGTGTACATAGAAATCACAGGAACACTTTGCAAAAGTGCTTTCATGGTACACAGGCGCAGTCACAAAAGGTCATGTCGCTAAACTTTTAAGGACACAGAGAGGGATATGTATTTCAGCACTTACAAAATTACTTCTCACCTACTAAAGTTCCTTAGTGTTCTCATCCACTATGATACCACTACTATGGTCCCTATAAATTATGATGCCCCAAAAATGTCCTCATACAGAATGATGTTCCAATATTCCTCCACCATCCCCACACACAGTAAGATGGTCACCTCAACCCCCCCCACATTATGATGGTCACCACAGCCACCCACACATTATGATTGCCACCACCAACCCCCCACAGCATGATGTCCACCAAAGCTCCACACACAGTATGATGGTCCCTCCATAGCATGATGAGATCCACAGCTCTCACACATAATGGTTCCCGCGGTCTCCCACACAGTATAATGGTTACCGCACATCTCCCCACAAAGAATAATGGCCACCACACACAATTTGATGGTCCCCCACAGCCCTAATACAGTATTATGAACCCTCCATAGACCTCCACATGGTATGATGGCCCCCCACAGCCCTGAAACAGTATAACAGTCCACCACAGCCCCAATAAAGTATAATGGTCCCCCCACACTGATAGTCACCACTGCTACCCACACAGTATGATGGTACCCCCACAGCATGATGGTCTCCACAGCGACCCCAACACAGTATTATAGTTCCCCCACAAATGATGGTCTCCACAGCCATCCACAAAGTATGATGGTCCCCCCACAGCATGATAGTCTCCGCAGTCCTCCACCCAGTATGATGGTTCCACCGCAGTCCCCAGCATTGTATGATGGTCTTCGCAGCCCCCCATGCAGTATTATGGTTATCCCACAGTATGATGGTATCCATACATTGTCCTACACAGTATGATGGTCACCAAACATAGCATGATGATTTCTCCACAGCCCCAATACATTATCCTTGCCAGTGGCTGCAACACAATCCCAAAGCATGATTGATCCACCCCTATGCTTAAAGCGCACCTGTCAGCAGGATTGTGCTCAGTAAGCTACATACACTGTCAGGTGGGTGCTGTTACACTGATTAAAATGATACCTTGCTTGATTAAATCCATCCTGTGGTACATGTGTAATCTTTACTTTCAGTTTGAAGATAATAATATGCCCGTGCTTCGGGGCGACCTGTCGGGTGGGCTCTATCTGGTGCTCTACTTACTTATTCATCTGTATGCTGTTATGACAGGTCATTAATCGTTCACTGACCTGCCTCCAATTTTACTTAGCCTCGCACTGCTAGATGCATTATGTAACCCAGAAGAATATTGTGGCTTTAAAAGTCTCCTCACCTGACGTGCTTAACATGTCACTCTCCACAAGGAGAAATATTACCCCCAGATACTTTTTTTTAGGGACCTATTCAGTTTAGAAGTGACTTTCGGGGACCTATATAATGGAAAACCCCAAAAGTGAGACCATTTTAAAAACAGAATCCCTGATACATTGCAAATTACCTGTACATTGCATTGCAAATAAAGAATTTAACATTGGATGGAACATGTGGACCTCCAGTGACATTTTTACAAAGGATTCAGAGGACCAGTATGGGCTGACTGTTTGGACGCTCTATTGTTTGACTGGAAGTATTTGGTTGTTAAGTGCTGCTTGTTTCCATGATGTTGATTGGATAGTCAGCAATTTGTTATTCCCAATAAACATGGCAGGCATATTCGTTGTCTAAACTTGTATTGAAATAATTATGGCATTGACAGTATGTTAAGGGGTGGTCCGAAACTAATATTGATTTTCATCCTAAATTTTAATAATATAATACATTTTCTTACATGGCTTAATAAAAAAATCCCTAGCTTTCCCTCTCTAATATAACTTCTTTATTTTATTTTTTTACCTATTTTGATAACGCTTCGTTTAAGAATCTACAGTCCCAGTGCATACTAGGATACTCAAACAGGACATCATCAGGGGGCAGAGACTGCAGTCACTGCCACAGCCTCTGTCCCCACCCTGACATGAAGCATCATGAGTGACATCTGTTTTAGGGGTTGGGCTAGTCCCTGATCTACTGGGCATGTGTTGGTTGTCAATTCTGATGTATGCCCAGTACAAGCTCCTTTCTTATTGTGCAATATTAATTTCAGTGCACAGTGACAGTGCACTCCCTCGTCAGCTCTAATGAGAAGTGACATGCCGACAACAAAGAGCTCTGTCAATGAGCATTGTATGAAGGTAACCTGGCGAGCAGAGACTAGCCCGACCCCTGAAACAGACGTCACTTTTGGGGGCAGGGCTGGTCTCTTATCACCGGGTTATTTGCTTGTCTTATCTTGCAAAACCTGGATAGCTTACAGAAGTTGTCCACTACTTTTACATTGATGCCCTATCCATAGGATAGGGCATCAATGTATGATTGGCTGGGGTCCCGCATGCGGCATCCCCGCCGATAAGCTGTTATCAGTGCCGGCGGCGGCCGCCGGCCGTAAGTCCTCACCTGCGGGTCTCCGCCGTCAAGTGGTAGTGGCCGCCGTGGTGTACTGCACATCCGCCTACCATTCAATTGAATAGGAGGCAGATTTGCAGTACACCGCGGCGGCCGCCGGCACCGATAGCAGCTGATCGGCGGGGGTGCCGCGTTCGGGACCCCGGCCCATCATACATTGATGCCCTACGGATAGGGCATCAATGTAAAAGTAGTGGACAACCCCTTTAAAGGAAATCTGTCACCAGTTTTTTGCTACCTCATCTTAGAGCAGCATAATGTAGTAAAAGAGACCCTGATTCCGGCGATGTATCACTTAGTATACTGGGTGAAGCAGTTGTGATACAATCAGAGTTTTTAGATGTGGCATGTAACTGAGCTCAGACAGTTAACCCTGCTCACAACACAGCTTTCTGTATGTATTATATATTGTCAGTAAGCTGCTAACCAGTGCTGGACACAAAGTTGGCCAACTTGGCTTGTGAGCTGTAGTCTGGCAGTGACAATCTTGTGCTGATAAAACACTCATTGTATTGAAACAACAGCAATGCCTAATAAGTGACACATTGTTGAAATCAGGGTCTTATCCCCCACCTCATGCTGCCTTCAAATTACATAGCAAAAGCCTACTGACAGATTCCCTTTAAAGTCTTTATTGATTGTGGTTATGCATCGAATTATGTTGATGTAAAGTTGGCAAAGGATCTTGATTTACCTTTACTAAAATTATGTTTTCCCTAGAAAGTCACTGCTATTGATGATACACCTCTCACACAGGGCATGGTGAAGTATGTCACTAAGGAGGTGTCCCTACTTGTTGGTACCTTACATTTTGAATCTGTCATAATTTTGTCCTTGAAAAGTTGTCTGAGGCTGTGGTATTGGTCATGTCATGATTACATAAACATAACCTGGTCATTGACTGGCACCAGGGTGATATTGTGCGCTGGAGCCCTGAGTGTCAGGACAAATGTATGGCTTTATCTGCAAATCTGTGTAAAATCATATCAAGTGGCTTACTCAATATATTTAGAAATTTTGCTGATGTATTTTCTTGGAATCTGAAAAATTACCCCCACAAAGGGATTATGATTGTCTTATTGAGCTGGTATTCAACTTCCATCTTTCCAAGGGTAAAATATATAATCTTTCTGGTCCAGAACATTAGGCCTTGAAAGATTATATGACAGATCATCTGCAAAAAGGGTCCGACTGTCCACATCACCAGTAGACGCCGGTTTCTTTTTTGTTGGTAAAATAGATGGTGATCTCAAAACATGTATTAACTATCGGGAAGTGAATAAAATTAAGATGACGAATCAGTATCCCCTGCCACTCACTCCTGATGTTTCTTTAGCCAACATTTAGGAGCCTGTTGGTTCACCAAGCTTGATGTCATTGGTGCATATAACCTAATCTGTATAAGACAATGTTTCTCAAACCCCGTCCTCGCGCCCCCCCTTCCCACCCCCAACACATCATGTTTTCAGAATTTCCTTAGTTTTGCACAGGTGAGAGAACCTGTTGCAGATTCTGATGCCTTATTCTGATTCTGATGCCGAGATCGTTGGTTAGATCGCTGGGGCGGCCAAGATCGTTCGAAAGTTCTGCATGTTTGACATCTCCCCAGCGATCCCAAAACCGTGACACAATAACGATCTCGCTAGCGATCTCGCTAGCGATCTCGTTATGTGTGACAGGGCCTTTAATATGAATTTCATCACCTTTGAATTACTAAGGAAATCCTGAAAACTTGATGTTTTGTGGGTTGTGACAATTGGAGTTTTGGAAACACTGGTATAAGAGAAGGACACAGCATTTAACACACCTGATGGTCACTATGAATATCTTGTGATGCCTTTTGGACTAAATAATGCACTGCTTTCCAAATTTTGATAATGACTTATTCAGAGATATAACTGGTCAATATGTGGTGGTGGTCTGCCTGAATGACATTTTGGTTTATTCACCTGATATTAAATCACATATTTTACTCCTACATACTGTACTGCAAAGACTCGGGGACAATTTTTTATTTGTGAAACTCAAAAAATGTGTGTTCTTGGTTCAAGAAATAAATTTCTTGGGGTATATCAAGCTGGTATGCAGTAGGTACAACCGAAGCCTCTGAAGCCTTTCATCATTTCCTTGGGTTTGCCAACTACTTCCATTAATTTAATACAAATTTTTCCAAGATTGACAAACAACTTACTGACTTGAGGAAGAAGAGGGCAGATGTAGCTAATTGGAAGCCTGAGAACATCCACCCCTTTTCCTGAGTTAAAAGAGCATTTTTCATCTGACCCTGTATTGGTCCAGCTTGACTTAGAACATTCTTAAGTAGTAGAGGTTAATGCCTCAGAGATTGGAGTAGGAGTGGTGTTGTCACAAGTTACACAATCTCTTACTCAACTCAGTCCCTGTGCCTTCTTTTCACAAAAATTTTCATCTACAAAAAAAGAAATTATGACAATCGTGAATTGTGAAATCATTGAAGATGTCAAACATAAAATCACTGTTATTACGAACCCTAAAAATGTGACATATCTTGAATCAGCCAAAGCATTAAATCCTAGTCAAGCTAGATGGGCTTTGTTCTTCTGTAGGTTTGATTTTGTAGTGACATTTAGACCTGCTACAAAAAACATTAAAGCCGATGTTCTCTCCCAAAGTTTCTGCACATCTCAAACCGAGGACTCAGAACTAGTCCCCATTCTAGCTTACCCACTCCAAAAAGTCTTTGGACCCACTGCTCCATTACTTTCATTAACTGATCTCCCACCTTCAGAAGATTGTAATTTGGGTAGTAGTAGACAGATTTAGCAAACAATGTCATTTTGTTCCTTTGTCTCGGTTGCCTATCTCTCAAACCTTTAGTAAGTTGTTTATCACGCACTACATGAATCTACATGGGATTCTGGAAAATATTGTTTCTAAGGGCTCACTCACACGAGTGTATAAATCAGACGAGTGCAATGTGAGAAAACATCGCATTACTCTTTGATCAATGTTATTAAATCAGCCAGTGCTCATCTGTGATTTTTTCTCAGCTCGGATCGGAATGAGAAAAAAATAGCAGCATGCTGCGATTGTCTGCAAGAATAGGATCGCGGACATGTTCCCTCAGCGCCATTTTAAGCATGTCTCTGCTGGCAGACAGTCCTGCTCAGTGTGCCCCTGTGTATTTTAGCTAGATAGATGGGCGCTTGTGTGGAAGTCAGATAGTGTATATAAGTCCTGTGTTGTGTACCTGTGAAGTCGATGTTGCAGCACATTTTTTGTTTTCTTGTGCAATTACTGAGATTCTGACAGAAAGAGCAGGGCCCATGCCATAGAAGTGTGTTGTGCACCGGTTGTATTGTGCTCCATGCGCTAGTATGCCTTAAATCTATTTTTTCACGTGCTAATGTTAGTAAACTACTCAGTAAACTAACTTTCCCCTGTTGCCTCCTTCTCAATATTATTCAGAATCTGCTCCCTACTATTCATCTGTCTCCACACCCTTCATGCACACGATAACTGCACTTGATACTTGAGTATTGCACTTAAACATACGGGCTGATGACCGGATCATGCAGCTTTATATGAAAATCCCTATTTATTATAATTGCTAGACCTGAAATAACAAGCACTTTTCACCTATTGTGTCCCCCCATTTCCTTGTAGATTTTAAGCTTGCGAGCAGGGACGTAACTCCTAATGTAACTGTTTAAACGGTCCTACCTTGCATCGAATTTATTGTCTGTATATGTCCCCGCTTAATTGTAAAGTGCTGCAGAATATGTTGGCGCTATATAAATAAAAAATATTATTAAATTATTATAATGTGATAAACCAAGAAAGCAAGCCTTTGCAGCCCACTTTTTGATTTTGTGGGGTTAAAATTGAGCTGTATGCAGACTGCAGAGCTTCTCAGTGCAAAGCACAAAAAAATTTTTTTTTTCATTTGCTAATGTGATGGTGCAAGCTATAGCAGCCCACTTTGTCATTTTTTGGTGGGTGAAATTCTGCTGCACAGTAAAAAATATATATTTTTTCTGTTGCTAGCCACAGTCCACCAAAGATGTTTTTGTGTCTTAAATGTGATACACTCTGCTAAAATCCACCTACAGTGGTGTTGAAGTTCAGCTGTTTTCAGAGTAGAACAAAATATTTTTTTTCTTGCTAGTGTAAGATGGCTGCCGGACATGTCCTTGAGGGGAGATATGTATCACTGAGGTTGGCAGCTTCAGTGATGTAAAACCGGGAAAGCATGCTCCAGCACACATAGTGCTGAGAAGGTTAATAGGGCATATCAGGGCTGGTTTTTACGAGCAGTCATAAGAGATGGGTGGGAGTGGCTGCTCACATATCCCCACCCCGGGGCGTGGTTTGTTGTAAATAAAATGGAGGCCAAGTGTCTCATTTGGTGTCTGTGTCTGGAGACGTGTGGATCTCCGGTGTGTTGGTCTGTGCTAAGGCCATGAGAACTGGACACTGAGGTCTAGTGGGCGAACCCGCACCATTGCATGGACATTTTGCTTGTGTTTTCCCTTTGTGCCGGAAAAGGCTGTCTTTTTGTTTGCCTATGCTAAGCAGTTTATGAAGTCAGAATAAACCTGCCTGAACATTTTTACGACAACGTTTCTTGTTCATACCTGAACCTAGGCTGAGTGAATACCAAACCCCTACAGTTGGTGGAGAATGCGGGCAAGATTCCAGGAAAACGTTTTCCTGCTACAGAGATCGGTGGATGTCCTGGGTAAAGGCCGCCAGCCAGCCAGAGATGTCCGGCACCATGGAGGAGCTACTCAAACACCTGCTGCAAAGCCAACAGCAACAACATTAACAACACTTGCAGACCCAGCAGAGCCTGCAACAGCAGCACCGGGAGCAGCAACAGATACAGCAAGAGACTAATAAACTCCTGATGCAGCAGATTCAGCAGCAACAACGGCAGATGGAACTTCGCAGCTCCAGGTGATGATTCACACGTCAGGAAGACGGAAAGGAGAGCCCTGCAAAAGATGACTCCGGGTGATGATGTCGAGGCGTTCCTGACGGTCTTTGAGAGGGTGGCGGAGCGGGAGAGATTGCCTCTGGAGCAGTGGGCGGAGGTGCTGGTGCCATATTTAATGGGCGAGCCGCAGAAAGCCTATTATGACTTGGCCCTGCAGGACGCAAAGAAGTACGCCAAATTAAAAACAGAAATTTTGGCATGCTTGGGAGTGACTCTGACTGTTAGGGCGCAACGGGTGCACCGCTAGGCCTATTGTAGTAACAAACCTCCCGGTCCCAGATGTTCAACCTCCTGCACCTGGTTCAAAAGTGGTTGCAACAGATCACAGCAGCACAGATGGTGGAAAGTGTCGTCATGGACAGGTTCATCCACTCCCTTCCGAGGTTGGTGCAAGCCTGGGTTGCCCAGGGAGATCCCCATAATGCTGATGATCTGGTGGGGTTGGTGGAAAGATACCAGGCAGTGGAAAGTTCCTTGGGAAAGCCTGGGGACGTAGTGTCTCCATACTGGGGTTCCCAAAAGGGGGTGGACGCCCAAAAGAGGGGAACTAGACCCACATCTGGGGAGAGTTCTAGAGCCCAGGAGGGGTCTGAGTTGCTGCCATAGGTCCCGCCCCTTAGCATAGTATGTTGGCGATGTCACACCCCAGGTCACATAGCCGCCCGGTGCCCCATGACAACTGAGCCAATGGACTGCAGCGCAGGACGACGTTGCTCATATTTTGCATATCTTGCCTGCAGTGCTGTCCCTCAACCAGGCGAGTAACCGCAGGCATGCCTCGTGTTCGTGAATGGTATCCAAGTGACTACTCTGTTAGACTCGGGGAGTTTGGTAACCCTCGCAAGGGCCACAGTTCCTCATCAGCTGGTTCCGGGGAAAAAGGTCGGCGTCCGTTGTATCCATGGGGACGCTAAGGACTACCCCGTAGCCCGAGTGGTCATAGACACAAACTGTGGCACTGAGTCCCATGAGGTCGGCGTAGTCAAGGACCTCCTGCACCCTGTGATAATAGGGCGGGACTTTGCCTTGTTTTGGGACTTGTGGGAGAAAGGGAGGAAGCCAGATTGTCCGGACAACAACCAGGTTGCTCCTGAAGAAACGTCATCACAGGCCACCGCCGACAGGTTTCCTTTTTGTGTGCTTGTTGGGGATGAGGATGAGGCAGCATCCCAGGAGGCCAATATCACTGAGCTGGAGGTGTCCGGGGGAAACTTTGGAACCGCCCAACTCAGGGACTTAGCTCTAAAAGGGGCATTTGATAATGTCACTGTGTTGAATGGTGTTGCTCAAGAGCCGGGGGCTGACACTCGATATCCGTACTTTGCTGTGAATGGAGAGTTGCTATATCGGGTCACCAAGCTCAGAGGGGAGGTAATCAAGCAGTTACTAGTGTCAGGGCCGTAAAGACGCAGGGTCTTAGATATGGCCCATACACATACAGTACAGACCAAAAGTTTGGACACACCTTCTCATTTAAAGATTTTTCTGTATTTTCATGACTATGAAAATTGTACATTGACACTGAAGGCATCAAAACTATGAATTAACACATGTGGAATTATATACTTAACAAAAAAGTGTGAAACAACTGAAAAGATGTCTTATATTCTAGGTTCTTCAAAGTAGCCACCTTTTGCTTTGATGACTGCTTTGCACACTCTTGGCATTCTCTTGATGAGCTTCAAGTGGTAGTCACCGGAAATGGTTTTCACTTCAAAGGTGTGCCCTGTCAGGTTTAATTAGTGGGATTTCTTGCCTTATAAATGGGGTTGGGACCATCAGTTGTGTTGTGCAGAAGTCTGGTGGATACACAGCTGATAGTCCTACTGAATAGACTGTTAGAATTTGTATTATGGCAAGAAAAAAAACAGCTAAGAAAAACGAGTGGCCATCATTACTTTAAGAAATGAAGGTCAGTCAGTCCGAAAAATTGGGAAAACTTTGAAAGTGTCCCCAAGTGCAGTTGCAATAACCATCAAGCGCTACAAAGAAACTGGCTCACATGAGGACCGCCCCAGGAAAGGAAGACCAAGAGTCACCTCTGCTTCTGAGGATAAGTTTATCCGAGTCACCAGCCTCAGAAATCGCAGGTTAACAGCAGCTCAGATTAGAGACCAGGTCAATGCCACACAGAGTTCTAACAGCAGTCACATCTCTTCAACAACTGTTAAGAGGAGACTTTGTGCAGCAGCCCTTCATGGTAAAAAAGCTGCTAGGAAACCACTGATAAGGACAGGCAACAAGCAGAAGAGACTTGTTTGGGCTAAAAAACACAAGGAATGGACATTAGACCAGTGGAAATCTGTGCTTTGGTCAGTTGAGTCCAAATTTGAGATCTTTTGTTCCAACCACCGTGTCTTTGTGCGACGCAGAAAATGTGAACGGATGGACTCTACATGCCTGGTTCCCACCGTGAAGCATGGAGGAGGAGGTGTGATGGTGTGGGGGTGCTTTGCTGGTGACATTGTTGGGGATTTATTCAAAATTGAAGGCATACTGAACCAGCATGGCTACCACAGCATCTTGCAGCGGCATTCTATTCCATCCGGTTTGCGTTTAGTTGGACCATCATTTATTTTTCAACAGGACAATGACCCCAAACACACCTCCAGGCTGTGTAAGGGCTAGTCGACCAAGAAGGAGAGTGATGGGGTGCTACGCCAGATGACCTGACCTCCACAGTCACCAGACCTGAACCCAACCGAGATGCTTTGGGGTGAGCTGGACCGCAGAGTGAAGGCAAAAGGGCCAACAAGTGCTAAGCATCTCTGGGAACACCTTCAAGATTGTTGGAAGACCATTTCCGGTGACTACCACTTGAAGCTCATCAAGAGAATGCCAAGAGTATAGTATGCAAAGCAGTCATCAAAGCAAAAGGTGGCTACTTTGAAGAACCTAGAATATAAGACATATTTTCAGTTGTTTCACACTTTTTTGTTAACTATATAATTCCACATGTGTTAATTCATAGTTTTGATGCCTTCAGTGTGAATGTACAATTTTCATAGTCATGAAAATACAGAAAAATCTTTAAATGAGGTGTGTCCAAACTTTTGGTCTGTACTGTATCTTAGGTGGGCATCTGGGGGTAGAAAAAACCCAGGAAAGGATCCTCCAGAGGTTCTACTGCACCGGTTGTCACAGAGATCACAAATTATTGTAGGTCCTGTCCCACTTGTCAGCTGAGCTCCCCTGTGGCTCACTTCCGAAGCCCCTTAGTGCCACTGCAGCGGCTGTAAGGGCCTAGGATACTCGGTAGCTGGGCCAGCAGTCTTCCAGTGAGGTCACGGTGGCAGTGGCCCAGCTCTGTGGCCCTGGCCGAGCAGATGAAGGGAGTATTTACAGTGGATTCGTAGTCTTTATGTGACGCCACCTTTGGTGCCTGGTCAGGGATGACTAGCGCTGCTGTGTGGACCTTGGGGGATAGATGGTATAGCAGCTGGGATGAAACACTTCCCATGGGTGAAGCGGGCCCCCTGGGATTGAGAACGTTTATATGAAGGATGGCGGTGGGGGAAACAGGGTGCAGAGAGCAGGACGGCAGCAGTGATGATAGCCGCAATGGTAGCACAGCTGCGGGGAGGAGCAGAAGAAGAAGACAGACACGAGAAATGCAGTCCGGTTAACTATACTGCAGAGAAAGCTGTGGAGTCTGGGGCACTGGTCATTAGGTCCAGGAGGGTCCGGTCAGCCTGGAAGCAATCGGATTCCACCCCGTCAGGTGGGTTTGGAGGCCTGCCTGCTGCATTTCTCTGTTGCGGGCCCACTGCCTTTGAGCTATCATGCGATCCCTCTTCTTCACTCCTACCCTAAGCTCTGTACTAGCAGGCGGTGCAAACCTATAACGGGTACTGCCACCTTGGGTGCAGCTCCGGGCTCTAGTTATACTTCTGTGCTGCCGTGCCTCTGCTTGTGGCCAGGAAACCTGCAATCTCCTGTCCCCCAGATTCGGTTGCCAGGACGTGCAATGCCCGTACAACCAAGGACTCTGGTGTCCTCTTCTCCGCTGCCCGGGGTGAGCTCTTCACTTGCTCTGCTCCCCAGAACTTTCTCCTTCTCCCTCTGCTGCTTTCTCCCCCTCACCTTCCCTCTCACACTCACTCACTAACTCTTCCCCCCAGCCGGAAAAGGCAGCTCCCCAAAATAGGGTGTAGAGCTCCCCCTTCAGGTCAGGGATCAGAACTTGTGTGTGCATGTGGGGTTTACCTGACGTGGGAAGCTCCTCCTTATTCCAAGCATAATATTACCTCCGGGGAAGGAAGCAACACTACTGTGGCAACCGGCCCATGGGGCGCCACATTCCCCCCTTGTGAAGCACAGTACGTCCCGGACTGTAAAGACATAAGGGTACAAGTTAACAATGAACAATTTCTTCCCTTTTAGGGAGGCGCATTTCTTAAACGATACATTATTATCAAGAATGCAAAAAGTACAAAAAAAATCAGAAAAATGCAAAATATAAACCATTCAACAAGGTGCCCGTGATAACGCCTATCCGGGGCATCACCTCACAGGTTTGTAGCGCAGCTCGGTGGACACCGCCCCAAACCACCTCAAACTTCATCCCTGGGCGTGGCTACAGGGCACAAAGACCATGGTTTGACCTGGTTCTTCAGCCACGCCGACGGTTTTTTGAGGTCAGGGTTGGATGCGAACCACCCTTTTGTTTTTTCATTGTCTTGGCCACACCTAGTCCTATGGCCCAATTGTGCATTAACAGGTTAGTATGTACACTTATTCAATTTAGCTTAGAAGTTTATACAGTAGTCTCTGTAGGTAGTTTTCACGTAGTGATTACTGGGTCTCACATTACTTAATCCGGGTGGGCACAAGCTTTTTCAACATTTTAACCTGGTCATATGTACATTTGCTAACTCTTATAATACTCTATAAACCTTGCTTGTAACGAACTGGGGTCTGACCTAGTGTACTACGCTGCGATCTACGTAACACTGGTGGCTCTGTTGACCTTTCTTGATCTGAGGTGTCTACTGCACGTTTGGTAGGCTCACCGTGGACTACACTACGGTTAGTCTGATGTAGCACAGGTAGGCTTGGTAGTCTTCTACGACCTCTTTGACTCACCATGGGCATGACAGATTCACTGCTAGCAGGGGGTAGATTCTCTTGATCCACTGCTGATGAGGCATCGGTTTCTGGGGCCAACTGGTCTTCATGAGGACTCAAGGTCTCTGCTGTTTTTCGTGTAGTCATTGGTGGAAATGTCAAGACTGGTACCACCACTGCCTGGTTTACCTGAGTCCAAGACTGAGGAAATTCTCCTAATACGGTGCGAACCTTCCCTTCACCCTCTTCTATCTGTTGAGGAGAGTCTTGACCTCTACCTCTTTCACGCAGTCGAACTGGGCACACCTTTAGGTGGTCTCTAGATACAGTCGCAGAAGTTCTCCCTCCATTTTTTAGTAATGAGGCAAACCTTACTGTTGTCAAAGTGAGAGGGCAAGATGGTATACGGCTCAGCCTCCCACTGGTCATCCAGCTTATGAGTTCTCCGCTTTATTTTCAGCAACTGTTCTCCTGGTGACAAGGGAGCGGCAGGGGCTTGCTGATTGTAATCTTTCTCTTGTTTCTGTCTGGCTTGAAATAGGCTCTCTTCCACGCACTGTTGGACTTTACGGTACTGTAGCTGTCTTTCAGTGTCCCAATCTGTGTCTGGCTGTACTGCTGCTGGTGTTAGGACACCCATGTCCAAGTCAATGGGAAGTTTAACCAATCTTGCTCGCATCAGGTAGGCTGGGGTACAGTTGGTTGAATACACCGGAATGTGATTGTACAGGTCCACCAAGTCTGGTAACTTCTCAGGCCACCGGTTGCGCTCTTCCAGAGGTACGGTTTTCAACAAGTCAATTTCGCACAGACCGTTGGTTTGTGGGTGATAAGGTGTTGTCCGAATTTTCTTACAGTCGTACAGGTTGCAGAATTCTCAAAATATCTCCGCTTCAAAAGCTGGGCCTTGGTCTGTTAGGACTTGCTCAGGATAGCCATGAGGTCGACAGAAGTGCTCTTGAAAGGCTTTAGCAGCTGTCCTCGCCGTCTGGTCCTTGACTGGTACAACCATTAGGAAACGGGAGTAGTTGTCCACAATCGTTAAGGCGTAGGTGTATCCCGACCGACTCGGAGACAGCTTCACATCGTCCAGGGTCATGATTTCAAGCGGTTGTCTTGCGATGGTGGGTTGTAAAGGGGCTTTCTGGCTACCACGATCTCTTCGTCTTAGATTGCATGGGCCACAGTCTCGACATCACCTCTCAATGGACCTTCTCATGCCCATCCAAAAGAAACGCTCACGGATCAGGACCTCCAACTTTTTCCACCCGAAGTGTCCTGCCCCGTCGTGATAAGCTTCTAGGACCATTGGCGCATCCTTCTTTGGAACCACTATCTGCCATACCAGCTCATGCATGCGGGAGTTGATGGTTCTTCTGAACAAATTACCTTCATAAAAGAACAACTTGGCTCTCTCCTTCCACAGCTGCAAGGCTTCTGGTGGTGCATCCGGGCCTGGGGATGAATTGGCTTGGCTCAACAGTTCTTTCACCATGCGAATGGGCGGGTCACTCTCCTGCTCTTCTGCCCATCCATGGTGGGGCAATGGGTTGAAAGAGACTTCTTGAACGGCCGACTGCTTGTTTTTCACACAATGGGAGCATTGGGAAGCACCGTGGCGGTGGAAGGCCGGCATCTCAATTTCTTCGAGATCTTCCAAATCTTCTCCCGAATCTGGTAAGTGGCATGCGGGAGAAAGCATCGGCATTGGCGTTCTTGTTTCCCACCCGATATTTGATCACAAACTCATAGTTAGACAGCCGAGCCATCCATCGTTGTTCTAGAGCACCAAGCTTCGCAGTCTCCAGGTGCATCAGCGGGTTGTTATCCATGAAAACTGAAAATCTGGAGGAGGCGAGGTAGTGTTTGAACCTCTCAGTCACTGCCCAGACTATGACCAGGAACTCCAGCTTGAAGGAACTGTAGTTGGTGGGGTTCCTTTCGGTAGGGCGAAGCTTCCTACTGGCATAGGCGATGACCCTCTCTTTGCCTTTCTGAATTTGAGACAACACAGCTCCCAACCCAACATTTCTGGCATCTGTGTACAGGATAAACGGCTGACCGTAGTCGGGGTAAGCCAGGATTTCGTCTCCCGTGAGAGCTAGCTTCAAGCGGTTGAACGATTATTCCACCCTGTCATCCCACTCAATCGGAGGGCTCTTGATCTTCGCCTTTTTGGAGTGGCCCACCAAGAGATCCTGAAGGGGAGCGGCTATCTTGGTAAAGCCCTTGATGAATCATGTAGCATCGGCGTCTCTGTCTCGTGCCAGGCAGAGACGCCGTTCCCCTCACCACCACGGTCCTGGTCTGGCATCTTCCGGCCCCCCTGCTGCTGTGGCGTGCACCGCGCGCAGTTTCCCGGGCACTGTGCTTAGGGCGCGCGCGCGCTCCGTCCCCCTTAAGGGGGCCACACGCGCCGTCCTAAAGAGCCCCCGGCCAATGGCCGGAGGACTTCTCCTATATAAGGCACCGCCTCCAAAATGGAGGTGCCTGTGCAAGGTTGTTGTTCCATGTGCTAACACTTGCTTCAGCCCTCAGGTCCCGCTGCCAGTCTGTCCTGCC
Source organism: Phyllobates terribilis (assembly GCF_046119375.1). Classification (NCBI taxonomy): domain Eukaryota; kingdom Metazoa; phylum Chordata; class Amphibia; order Anura; family Dendrobatidae; genus Phyllobates; species Phyllobates terribilis. The sequence continues at coordinate 420,202,516 of NW_027362764.1, read as the reverse complement.
CGCCAGTCTGTCTAACAGTCCAGCCCGTCAGTCTGTCTACAGTCCAGCCCACCAGTCTGTCTAGTAGTTCTGCCCAGCAGTCTGCCAGTTACCTGCCGTGTCCGCCAGCCCGCTTACCTAGAAGCACCTGCCTGTTACCTGCCATGCCTGCCAACCCGCTTACCTAGAAGCACCTGCCAGTTACCTGTTGTGCCCACCAGCCAGCCTACCTGGAGCACCTGCCAGTTACCTGTCGTGCCCTACAGCCTGTCTACCTGGAGCACCTGACAGTTACATGTCGTGCCCGCCAGCCTGCCTACCCGGAGCACCTGTCTGGCCATCCGCCGTACCCGCCTGCTTGCCTACCCGGAGTACCTGTCTGACTATCTGCCGTACCTGCCTGCTGATCTACCCGGACCACCCGTCTGCCTTCCTGCTGTGCTCATCTGCTGTACCGGTCAGTTCCTGTCATCTGACCTGTGGGAGTCACCTGCTCTCACACAAGGTCGGTCCCAGAGTGGCACCTAGTTCACCTGCCCGTTCCCTCCCTGGATCACGGAGTCGACTAAGCCACCGTGTGACCTGGGTCAGGCCGAGTAGGCACTTAGTCATGCCCCTCTGGTCCCTCCTTGCACCGAAGCACAGAGGTTCCACCACCCGGACCCATAACAAATCGTCTGTAATAGCCAACCAACCCCAGAAATTGTTGTACCTCACGAATGGTAGTTGGCTTCTGCCAGTCCTTGATGACGGTGACCTTATCCGGGTCTGGTGCCACGCCTTCTGCGCTCACAACATGGCCTACGTATTGTACCTTGGGTTTCAGGAGATGACATTTGGACGGCTTCACCTTGAGACCAAAGTTTGATAGGGCTTCGAATACCTTGGCCAGGTGTTTCCAATGGTATTCATAGGTTCTGGAATAGACAATGACATCGTCCAGCTATAACAGTACCGTTTCAAAGTTCTTATGCCCAAGGCAACACTCCATTAACCTCTGGAACGTTCCAGGGGCGTTGCACAGCCCGAATGGCATACAGTTGAACTCGCATAAGCCCATTGGTGTAGTGAATACAGTCTTCTCCTTGTCTGCCTCTGCAACGGGAACCTGCCAGTACCCACTGGTGAGATCTAGGGTTGAGAAGCATTTAGCTGATTTCAGGGCAGCTAGCGACTCCTCGATATGCGGCAAGGGATAGGCGTCTTTATGGGTGATGCGATTGATCTGCTTATAGTCAACGCACATAAGCATGGTACCATCCTTCTTTTTGACTAGTACCAAGGGGGCTGCCCAGGGGCTACAACTATCCCTTATTATTCCTGTCTCTTTCATTTCTTGCAACATGCTCTTGGCACACTGGGAGTCAGCCGGAGGGACAGGACGGTATCTCTCTTTAATAGGGGGTGGTCTCTCGTAGGGATATGGTGTTGGATCCCTTTTACTTGCCCAAAATCCAGGGGGTTCTTACTGAATACCCTTTCATATTCCTGGACTACCCGTTAGACCCCATCTTTCTGATGTGAAGGGGTGGAATCAGTACCAATGTGCAGTTTCTGACACCAGTCCTCCAACCGTCCCGAGGAGCCGTGGTCCTCCGTCGTTTCAGATGGGTCCAAGGGTTCTACTGCCTGGATTGCGTTATTACTAACAGTAAAGAGCTTGGCTACTGTAGCGCACCTGGGTAAGTTGGCCTCTTTTTCCCCACAATTTAATACTCATATGGGTACCCTCCCCTTTCTGACATCCACCACCTCTCGGGCTGTCAGAGTAAATGGGCTCTACCAAGGCCTGGTAGTCTTGGCCTCTGATGTCCATGGCTGCCCTACACCATATCATCATTTCAATTAGGGGGGTTACACAATGGGGTACAGGTCACTAACCCTTACGCTGCCAATCTCTCCACCGGACAACTCTACCTGTTGTCTTTGCATGAGTGCTCTAATCTCTTTGTGCAGGACTCGTTGTTGTCCGGAGTTGGCGGTTTCAGCTACCTGCTGTAACAACACAATTAGCTCACCAAGACAGTTTTCAATAATATTTGTACCTAGGGTGATCATGGGATGGCATTCAGGTTTATCAATATCCACAATTATCAAACCCTGCGATTCAAGTTCCACTCTCCCCACCTTAATGGTCACCTCTTTATACCCCACCTGAGGCAAGGGCTGACCGTTACTTGCTACTATAGTCAAGTCATCATCAGGGTGATGGGTAAGGTCAGTGTCAGCCCAATAGCGTTTGTAAAGGATATGAGGCATCGTAGTCACTTGAGAACCAGTGACCAAGAGAGCGTTCAATGAAATGCCATCAAACACGACGGGCAGGATGGGCCGTCCCCCTACGTACTTGTCCCTCCCGTTGTCTGGATCAGGTTGCTTAACTCCTGGGGGTTGGTCGTTGGTCCTCTGCCCCAGGGGTCGTTTGTTTAATGGACACCACCTTGCGATGTGACCCACCATGTCGCAGCATCGGCAGATGGGCCGCCCGGTCGGGTCGTAGCAGTCGGTGCCTCTTCCTTTGGTGCGGGTGGATGGGATCCTCTTCTGTCGTCACTACGGCAGGTCATCCGAGCTCGAGGTCAACTGGATCTTTTCTTTAGGGGAAGACACTTGCCAAGACTGCACTGTTTTTGCCAATGCAGCCACACTTCTGGTTAGTTCTTGTACCTGTAGGCGTAAGTCTGCAGAGGGTTCGTTACTCTGTGTCAGGGTATCAGCCTCAACAGGTTCCTGGGGCAAAAACACTGTCTCCTGGTGGTAGAGTATTGCTGGGCGTTTAGTGGGCGCGGTATCGCTAGGGGTCACCTCTCGTAGCACACGGATTGCCCTGTCCTTAAATTGAGCAAATTTCATGTCAGGGTTTTGTAAAGACATTACACGCAATTGGGTCTTATGCATGGTAGACCGCAGTCCTTCTATAAATTGCGCTGTTAATAGCCTGTCCTCCTCCTGCACGCTGTCAGGATCCATCTGCTTAATGGCTCGCAGCGCCTCCTGGAGGTTGAGGGCATAGTCTCTCACTCTGTCCTGCACCCTTTATTTGCAGCCAAAGAACCACATTTTTATTTCTGCCGCGGTGCAGGTATCAAAAGTGTCATGTAGCTTTGTTAAGATGTGCTTGACTGTCCGTTTATCAGTGTCCGGCCAGGACTTGACTTCCCTCTGCGCAGTACCAGTTAGCTGACCGATTAGAATGCTGACCTTCTGCCCTTCGGCCAAGGGATAAATGTCAAACAGGCTACACAGTCTCTCTTTGAAATCGCTAAGGGTATGCGACTCCCCTGAGTATTGTGGTAACCAGGCCGCTCCTGGGATGTATGGCATAGACAGTGGCATTATGGGGGCTGCAGCAGCACCCGCTGTGGGAGCATCGCCTAAGTTGGGCATCTCCCCCCCCACCTAGTTCACCCTTGCCGGGGTAGGACTCACCCCTCCGGATGCTTATGTCATCGCTCCTTGCACAGCCGGTCACCGAGACTGCTCTGCTGGTCACTGTACAGCTGCACTCTTGCTGCACAGCTTCTCACACTTGTATTGTATTCACAGAGCTGCAGCAGCTGGGATGAATGGATGGCTGGGATCACAGAACACAGGGCTGCAGCAGATGGATAGATGGGATCACACAACACAGGGCTGCAGCAGCTGGATAGATGGGATCACACAGCACAGGGCTGCAGCAACTGGATGGATGGGATCACACAGCCCTTTGCAGGGGGAGGTGACAATCTCCCCCCTCAGTCTGATGCAAAGGGGAAGGCTGGCACCTTTCAGCCTGAGTGACAGACAACTCTGGTACAGTCTATGAAAGTGGGAGGGGCCTATTTTGGCGCTGTTTCCGAGGCTCCGCCCACGATGAGACACCCAACATATCATTAACTCCACATGTGCTACAGTAATGGCTGCAGTTTATACAGTTATACACAGTCTTTGTGGCACACAGGACCCAGTTAACGGGGTCCGTAAATCTTGTTTGTGACGCCAGTTGCAGCGGCCGCAAGGGCCTAGGGTACTCGGTAGCCGGGCCGGCAGTCTTCCAGTGAGGTCACGGTGGCAGCGGCCCAGCTCCGTGGCACTGGCCGAGCAGATGAAGGGAGTATTTACAGGGGATTCGTAATCTTTATGTGACGCCACCTGTGGTGCCTGGTCAGGGATGACCAGCGCTGCTGTGTGGACCCTGGGGGATGGATAGTATAGAAGCTGGGATGAAACACTTCCCATGGGTGAAGCGGGCGCCCAGGGATTGAGAACGTTTATATGAAGGATGGCGGCGGGGGAAACAGGGTGCAGAGAGCAGGGCGGCAGCAGTGATGATAACCGCGGTGGTAGCACAGCTGCGGGGAGGCGCAGAAGAAGAAGACAGACACGAGGAATGCAGTCCGGTTACCTTTACTGCAGAGAAAGCTGTGGAGTCCGGGGCACTGGTCACTAGGTCCAGGAGGGTCCGGTCAGCCTGGAAGCAATCGGAGTCCACCCCATCAGGTGGGTTTGGAGGCCTGCCTGCTGCGCTTCTCCATTGTGGGCCTCGCTGCCTGTGAGCTATCATGCGGTCCCTCTTCTTCACTCCTGCCCTAAGCTCCATACTAGCAGGCGGTGCGAACCTATAACGGGTACTGCCGTCTTGGGTGCAGGTCGGGGCTCTAGATATGCTGCTGTGCTGCCGGGCCTCTGCTTGTGGCCAGGAAACTTGCAATCTCCTGTCCCCCAGATTCGGTTGCCGGGACGTGCAATGGCCGTACAACCCAGGACTCTGGCGTCCTCTGCTCCGCTGCTTGGGTTGAGCTCTTCACTTGCTCTGCTCCCCAGAACTTTCTCCTTCTCCCTCTGCTGATTTCTCCCCCTCTCCCTTCCCTCTCACACTCACTCACTAACTCCTCCCCCCAGCCGGAAAAGGCAGCTCCCCAAAATAGGGTGTAGAGCTCCCCCTTCAGGTCAGGGATTAGAACCTGTGTGTGCATGTGGGGTTTACCTGACGTGGGGAGCTCCTCCTGCTTCCAAGCGTAATATTACCACCGTTGAAGGAGGCAACACTACTGTGGCAACCAGCCCATGGGGCGCCACACCACTACCCATCACTGAGGTCCCATTCGATCGCATCGCCATGGATCTAGTGGGGCCCCTGGTCAAGTCCGCCAGAGGACATCAGTATATCCTGGTGGTACTGGACTACGCTACCCGGTACCCGGAGGCTGTACCACTATGAAACATCTCTGCCAAGTGCATAGCCCGGGAGCTGGTCCACATCTTTTCGAGAACGGGATTGCCTAAGGAAATCCTAACTGACCAAGGGACCCCATTTATGTCAAGGGTGATGAGGGAGTTGTGCAAAATCCTGCAAATCACACAACTCAGGACCTCAGTCTACCACCCACAGACAGACGGCTTGGTGGAGAGGTTTAATAAAACCTTGAAGGTCATGTTGAAGAAGGTCGTGGAGAATGATGGCCAGGACTGGGACTGCCTACTGCCGTACCTTCTGTTTTCCATTAGAGAAGTCCCACAGGCCTCTACTGGATTCTCCCCGTTTGAGCTGTTATGTGGTCGACACTCCCGGGGACTCTTGGATGTAGCGAAGGAGACCTGGGAGGCGGAGTCTACACCCTACCGGAGTGTAATCGAACATGTGGCCCAGATGCAAGAGAGGATTGCAGAGGTGATGCCCATTGTGAACGAACTCCTCCTAAAAGCACAAAAGGCACAGTCAAGGGTGTACAATAGATCCGCGAGGGTGAGACACTTCAACCCTGGGGATCGAGTACTGGTACTGGTACCTACGGTGGAGAGCAAATTCCTGGCCAAGTGGCAGGGCGCCTATGAAGTGGTTGAAAAGGTTGGCGATGTCAACTATAGGGTCCACCAACCTGGGAGAAAGAAGCCCCACCAGGTGTACCATTTCAACCTGATAAAGCCATGGCGAGATAGGGAGTCCGTGGAAGCTCCGTGTTTGGTGGCGAAGTCGGAAGCCGACATGGGAGACGTCAAGGTGGCAGAATCGCTGTCACGTGCCCAAAAGCAACAATGTCAAGTGTTGCTGCAACGGAACAAGGACCTGTTATCGGATCTACCGGGGTGTACTTAGATCATAGAACATGAGGTGCTTACAGAGCCTCATGTTCGAGTGAATCTAAAGCCATATAGGATTCCTGAAGCCTGCCGAGAGGTAATCTCAAAGGAGGTGAAGCACATGCTGAGTCTAGGAGTCATTGAAGAGTCCAAGAGTGGCTGGTCCAGTCCCATAGTCTTGGTGCCGAAACCAGATGGAGATTGGCAGTTCTGCAATGACTATAGGAATCTAAATGAGGTCTCTAAGTTTGATGCGTACCCAAGGCCAAGAGTAGATTAACTAATTGAAAGGCTAGGGCCGGCCAGGTACATTATCAATCTTAACCTTACAAAAGGATATTGGCAAATTCCCATGTCCCAAAGTGGCCAAAGAGAAGACAGCCTTTGCAATGCTGGATAGGTGTTTCCAATACACCAGGATAACGTTTGGGTTGCAAGGAGCTCCAGCTACCTTCCAAAGAGCCATGGACCGGATGCTAGCTCCCCCAAAAAGTATGCAGTGGTTTACCTGGATGATATCGTGATCTACAGCCAGGATTGGGGAAGCCATCTGAGCAAAGTCCAGGCGATATTCAATGCTCTATATTAGACAGAGTTTTCCATCAACCCGAAGAAATGTGCCATGGGCATGGAGGAAGCCAGATATTTGGGCTATGTCATAGGCAGAGGCGTGATTAAGCCCCAAATAAATAAAACTGAAGCGATACAGGGTTGACCACAATCTCTCTCAAAAAAACAGGTCAGAGCCTTCCTGGGCACCGTGGGCTACTACCGCCGATTCATTCCTAACTTCACCATGATAGCCGCCCCTTTGACAGACCTCCTGAAAGGGACAAAGTCAGCTATGGCTAAGTGGTCTCCAGAAGCTGAGACAGCTTTCCAGGAGCTAAAGCAGGCACTGTGTAAACAGCCAGTGCTGGTGGCACCGGATTTCTCAAAAGAGTTTGTGGTCCAGACGGACGCGTCATATATCAGACTGGGGTCTGTCCTATCACAAGAGGTGAACGGGGAGGAGCACCCCATAATGTATCTAAGCCGGAAGCTGATATCTTGTGAGAAGAATTACTCCATAGTGGAGAAGGAATGTTTGGCCATCAAGTGGGCATTGGAAACTCTGAGATACTACCTCTTAGGAAGAAAGTTCAGGCTGGTATCAGATCATGCCCCACTAAGGTGGATGAGAGAGAAGAAGGGGAACAATGCCCGAGTGACCAGGTGGTTCCTAGCCCTCCAGGACTTTAGCTTCCATGTAGAGCATAGGCCTGGGAAACTGCATGGCAATGCTGACGCTTTGTCGAGAGTCCACTGTATGTTAGCAGAAGGTGCCAAGCCCCCCAGCTTTGGGCATGGGGGATGGTATGTAAGATGGCTGCCAGATATGTCCTTGAGGGGAGATTTGTATCGCTGAGGTAGGCAGCTTAATGGTCGGTTTTTACGAACAGTCATAAGAGATGGGTGGGAGTGGCTGCTCACATATCCCCACCCCGGGGCGTGGTTTGTTGTAAATAAAATGGAGGCCAAGGGTTTCATTTGGTGTCTGTGTCTGGAGATGTGTGGATCTCCAGTGTGTTGGTCTGTCCTAAGGCCGTGAGAACTAGACACTGACCTCTAGCGGGCGAACCAGCACCATTGCATGGACATTTTGCTTGTGTTTTCCCTTTGTGCCGGAAAAGGCTGTCTTTTTGTTTGCCTATGCTAAGCGGTTTATGAAGTCAGAATGAACCTGCCTGAACAGTTCTATGAAAACGTTTTCTGTTCATACCTGAACCGTGGCTGAGTGAGTACCAAACCCCTACACTAGGCAGAGTACAAAAAATAATTTTTTGTGTGGCAAACATGATACACTTTGCTGTAAGTTAGCTACTACGTTAGTGGCGGTGAACTTCAGCTGTTTTCAGAGTAAAAAAATATATTTTTTCTGTTGCTATCCACAGTCCACCAAAGATTTTTTTGTGTGGCAAACGTGATACACTCTGCTAAAAGCCACCTACTATTTTAGTGGCGTTGAAGTTCAGCTGTTTTCAGAGTAAAAAAAAATTTTTTTTCTCTAGCTAGGCAGAGTCCAAAAAAAAAATTTTTTGTGTGGTAAACGCAGGTCAGCTCGGGCTTGCGGGCCCCATGCCCCCGGCCAGCCCAGGCCCCCCTCTCTTTGCCTCTACTCACCGGGCCTCAGGTAGTCAGGGGCAACAGTTCAGACCTTAATGCTCCCGGTGGCTGGAAATGAGCGCTATATCTTTAAACCGCCGCCGGGTGCATCATGGTCCTGACGCCGATCATGTGACACACTGTGCGCTTGTGTCACCCTGGCCTGGATGCCACAAATATAATAAAGCTGTGTATGAGAGCAGGGGGGAGGTTCTCTGGTCAGGGGAACATTAGCATGCAATACCTCCTGCCTCAGGCCAGTAGGGGGAGCAGGCTGCCCCTATAAAAGCTGGAACTGGGGGCAGGGTTAGGGAGAACTGGACGACCTGTCTCAGGACTGAGAGGTGTCCCAGAGCAGTGAGGGACAGTTGTATTGCACCCTAAGAGGACGTGTGGCAGTAGGAGAGCCACAAGCCAGGGACAAGAGGTGAAGTACGCCTGTCCTGGCAGATAAAGAACCAAATTTACCAGACTTTGGCGTCTGAGGCTGTGAGGATTCCACGTCCTACAGCAGATAACCAGTCCGCAGGGGACTGTACATTCCTTGGCCTAAGAAGCCCGGAGGTTCCGCCACACCAGAAGGGACCAGCAGAGCCGTACCAGGCCGGGAGTAGAAAGGGACCCACGTTGCAAACCATACGGGCGAGAGGACACGGTGAGCTCGGGACCGTGGGCTGTTACCCTACCAGGAGGAGATAGCCAGAAGGAGTGCAGAGAGCACGGTAGGCCTACACCCTCACCCTGACCAGGGCCAATTTCCCAATTGCTCTAGCCGGGTCTGTTTGTGGGTCAGTTCACCTGTTCTAGTAAAGACCCTGGACTGCAACCTGTTGTCTGTGTGCTCCTTGCTCCTCCAGCACTAACGGTACTGGGACGCCCTACACCATCACCCCCCCCATCCATTGCACTGCCCTGGGGCCGCACTCTTCCTGTGAGGAGTCACACTATCACAGCTGCATACATCATCAGCCCCAGCGGTCTACCTGGCAGCGGCGGTCCACACTGACCGCAATCCATGGGTGGCGTAGTCGGACATTATCAACAGCACATAGCAGAGTATCATTGGTCTGACCACCCTGAGCCACGGAACCAGGTCACCACCACTACCCCCATCGTCTCCCTATTGCCCGGCTCTGAGTGCCCCATGGCCCAGGGGGCGAGTCAGCTTTGGCGTAGTCAGCAGGATAGTAAGCAACCCGCCACAAACGGGTATTGCATGCCTGAAAAAGAATGTACACGTACCTGAAGAAGAGGTTTCCTGCCATCCGGAGCCGTTTCCCGCCATTTTCAGCCAAATCGCGCGAGACTCAAAGCTCCGCCCCACGCACCGACGCTGCGCAAGGTCCTGGAAGGGAGAGAGAGCGACGATGATGTCACCAGGACGCGACGCAAGGTCCTCGTCCAGAGGAGCACGAGCGGAGCCGCGGCCTACAGAAGAGGATCGTCGGAAGGTAGGCCACGCTTAACTTGGGGGGAGGAAGATGTCGGACACAGAGGCGCCCACTACCACCAGCGCAGCTGCAGCAGCGGTGATGCCATTTTCCCTGCCTTACATCCCTGGAGGGGCCTGGCTGCCTAAGTATTCAGGGGAGCCCCATGCCCTAACTGACTTTAAGGAAAGGCTGTACAGTTTGTTCCAAGTTTACCCCCTGACAGAGGAACAGAGGATTAGCATACTGACAGGGCAGTTAACTGGCGCAGCCCAGCAGGAGGTAAAGTCATGGCCCGCTGAGGAGAAAAGAACTGTGAAGGGTAATCTGGCCCGGCTGCGGGGTACCTTTGATACACGTACCTCCGCTGAAATTAAAATGAGGTTCTATGGATGTAAGCAGCGGACACAGGACAGCATCAGAGACTATGCCCTAAATTTGCAGGAAGCCTTGAGGGCCATCCAACAAGCTGTCCCTGGCAGCGTGCAGGATACGGATAAGCTACTAACAGAACAGTTTATAGAAGGTCTGCTGTCTAGCGCCCACAGGACCCAGCTGCGCCTCATGTTCTTTCAGAACCCTGATCTGACCTTTGCCCAATTTAAGGACAGGGCCATAAGGGTGCTCCGTGAACTCGCAACAAGTGGTGCTACAAACCCCGGGCGCCCTGCTCTCACCTACCACCAGGAGGCGGCGCCCTCCTCTATGGACTCTGTGGGGGCCGATGCACAGGCCCTGAACCAAGCCCCATCGAAAGATCTGCATCACCAAGTCCAGGAGCTGACCAGGAGCGTTGCGGCGTTGACCAGGACCGTCCAGGCGTTACAAGTGGACCCGTCAAGACCCATCGAGCTGGCTTCAAGTCCGGAGGATGTCCCGTGGCGTCGACAGAGGAGGATCCCGTCATTCCGAGGGAGGCCCACAGACCGCTGTGCAGAGGATGGACAGCCCATTTGCCATCGATGCAACCAGCCCGGACACATTTCCAGGTACTGTAATTTAAACGGGTCCAACCTGGGGCAGAGGGCCAACCCCCAGGCATAAGATCACCAGGCCCTTACAATTGGTGTAATAAGTATGTTGGGGGGCGCCCGGTTTTACCCGTGGTCCTGGACGGTATCCCCATGAGCGCCTTGCTGGATACCGGGTCGCAAGTAACCACTATCCCTTATGTACTTTTTAAGCAGTACTGGACTGATGCTGATATAACACGGTATCCAGACAGTGACTTGAGCATCATCGCCAGTAATGGCTTGCCCGTGCCGCAGATGGGGTTCAAAGAGATGACCATTAAGATTGGTAAAGTTGAACTACCGGCACAGGGAGTGATTATTGTGGACATTGACCGTCGTGAAAGTCACCCTAAAATAACTGTGGGTACTAACGTGATTGAAAATTGTCTTTCAGAGGTAATTGTAATTCTACAACAGGTGGCGGTGAATGCTAGTTCCAGCCAACAGAGAGTCCTTAACAAGGAGATAAAAGCCCTGATGAGACAGCAGCAGGTAGAACTGTCTGGTGGTGAGATCGGTAGCGTAAGACTGAGTGACCCATTCCCCATTTCCATGCTTCCCAAAAGTGAAATGATGATCTGGTGTCGGACTGCAATCGGGTTGAGAGGTAGAGACTACCAAGCCATGGTAGAACCCGTGTACTCAGACAGCAGGCCCACCATTTTGACAGCCAGGGGGGTGGTTGATGTCCGCCATGGGAGGGTGCCCGTTCGCATTCTCAACATTGGGGAGAGAGAGGTATACTTACCCAGGTATGCTACACTTGCCAAACTGTTTGTTGTCGAACACAAAGCTATCAGGGCCGTGGAGCCTTTGCCTCCATCTCCACAGGCGGAGGGTAATGGCTCCCAGAAACAAAAGGAGGACTGGTGCCAGAAACTCCATGTGGGTGCTGACTCCACTCCCCTGCACCAAAAATTACCGGGTGGTACAGGAGTATGAGAGAGTCTTTAGTAAGCACCCGCTAGACTTCGGCAGAGTAAAAGGGATAGAACACCATATCCCCACAGGGAGCCACCCACCAATAAAAGAGAGACACAGACCTGTACCCCCTGCACATTATCAGAATGCCAAGGGTATGCTGCGGGAAATGAAAGAAGCTGGGGTCATTAGAGATAGCTGTAGCCCCTGGGCAGCCCCCCTGGTTCTGGAAAAAAAGAAAGACGGCACCATGAGAATGTGCGTGGACTATAGACAAATCAACCATATCACCCACAAAGACGCATATCCGCTGCCTAGAATAGATGAGTCTTTAGCCACACTAAAATCAGCTAATTTCTTTTCTACTTTGGACTTTACTAGCGGGTACTGACAGGTTCCTGTGGCAGAGGCTGACAAGGAAAAGACCGCCTTCACCACCCCGATGGGACTGAGCGAGTTCAACTGTATGCCCTTCGGGCTCTGCAACACACCAGGGACCTTCCAGAGGCTGATGGAATGCTGTCTAGGGCACCGAAACTTCGAGACGGTCCTCCTTTACCTGGACGACGTGATCGTCTATTCGAAGACTTACGAGGACCATCTAAAGCACCTGGCCGAGGTGTTCGAAGCCCTGGCAGGCTATGGCCTGAAGGTGAAACCATCAAAGTGTCATCTGTTGAAACCGAAGGTCCAGTACCTAGGGCACGTGGTAAGTGTGGAAGGAGTAGCCCCCGACCCTGACAAGGTCACGGCAATCAAGAGCTGGCCAAGCCCTTCGAACATCAAGGAAGTGAGGCAATTCCTCGGGTTGGTAGGCTACTACCGACGGTTCATCCCCGGGTTCACTAAGATGGCAGCTCCTATGCAGGACCTCCTGATAGGACAGTCTAAGTCCAGAAGCCAAAAGCCACCCTTCAAGTGGGATAAACCGGAAGAGGAGTCCTTCCACCAGTGGAAGATGGCCCTCACAAGGGATGAGATCCTGGCCTACCCTGATTATGGCCAGCCTTTTATTCTCCACACAGACACCAGTAATGTGGGACTGGGAGCCGTACTGTCACAAAACCAACAGGGCAGAGAAAGGGTGATCGCGTACGCCAGCCGGAAGCTGAGGCCCACCGAGAGGAACCCGGAGAATTACAGCTCCTTCAAGCTAGAATTCTTGGCGGTGGTGTGGGCCGTAACGGAACGCTTCAAGCATTACCTGGCCTCCGCAAAGTTCACTGTGTACACGGACAACAACCCGTTAACACACCTAGACAGTGCAAGACTTGGTGCCCTGGAACAGCGGTGGATGGCCCGTCTCTCCAATTATGACTTCGTGATCGAGTACCGGGCAGGCAAAACCAATGCCAACGCTGACGCCCTATCGAGAATGCCTCACTTACCTGAAGCTGATGAAGACCCAGAAGAGCTGGAGGAGGTAGAACTCCCCGCGTTTCACCGGTATGGAGCCACTCAGTACTCCCACCGCATGAAGGAGGAAGATCTAACAACCGTTATGATCAATCCCCTACCTCGCCACAGCTGGGCCGAGACCCAAGGTAGTGACCCTGCAATCCGCCTGGTGAAAGATCTGCTGACCCAGGAAGACGCCTGCTTAGATCCGGATGCCCCAGAGGAAGCCAAGCAGCTATGGAAAGAGAAGAGCAAGCTGTTCCTCTATGAAGGCAAGCTGTGCAGACGACTTGTCAACCACCGGACACACGAGGTGACCTGGCAAGTCGTGGTCCCAAGGCGGGATGCAGCTATGGTCCTGGGGGCTTACCATGACAGAGCGGGGCACTTCGGTTGGAAGAAACTGGAGTTCCTGCTAAGAGGACGGTTCTTTTGGGTCGGCATGAGAGGGGCTGTAGAGAAGTGGTGCCAGGACTGTGGCCCTTGTAACTTAAGGAGAAAAGACCGCACCAGCCAGAAGACACCCTTGAAGCCCATCGTCACCCAGCAGCCTCTTGAGCTGGTAGCTCTGGACCACGTCAAATTGGCTCCAAGCCGGTCAGGGTACATCTACGCCCTGACAATCGTGGACCACTATTCCCATTTTCTAGTGGTGGTCCCTGTAAAGGACTTGACAGCCCAAACGGCGGCCAGAGCCTTCCAGCAATACTTCTGCCGTCCACACGGGTATCCGGAACAGGTCCTGACGGACCAGGGTCCAGCGTTCGAAGCTGAAATCTTCCAAGAGTTTTGCAACCTCTATGGCTGTAAGAAGATTCGGACAACGCCTTACCACCCACAAACCAACGGGATGTGTGAGAAAATGAACAATATAGTCATTGATCTCCTGAAGACGTTGCCCCTGGAGGAACGCAGCCTGTGGCCAGAAAAACTGCCGGATCTAATAGACTTATACAACCATATCCCGGTGAATGCTACAAACTGCACCCCGGCTTACCTGATGCGAGCTAGACCAGGTAAGCTGCCCGTAGACCTGGAGATGGGAGTCCTAACACCTGAGGACACCTCCCCGGATGCGGACTGGGATACGGAAAGGCAACTGCAGTACAAGAAGGTACAGGAGAGTGTGGAGAAGAGCCTGGCCCAGGTGAGAGAGAGGCAAGAAAAACTCTTCAACCAACACACCCCTGCTGGTCCCTAGAACCTGGTGAGCAGGTCCTGAAGTGAAAGAGAAGGCTTCACAAGTTGGACGACCAGTGGGAAAGGGAACCCTACACCATACTGCAGTCTGACCACGACAACCCGAAGGTGTGCGTGATCACCAAGGATGGAGGAGAAACCACTAGTACCGTCTCCAGAGACCACCAAAAAAGGTGCCCCGAGCAACTCTGTAGTGCAGAAGAGGATCAAAGTGACCTTGAACCCGCAGAGGACAAGGAAGAAATGATCAGCACCGTTCTCGGAGAGTTTCCTCAGTCCTGGACTCGAATAAACGATGCCATAGTGGTACCCGTCCTGCATTTCCTGCAACCGGCTCAGCAACAACCTACACCAGAGCCGGAAGGTGAAGAAGAGCAAGCAGCTCCAGAGGCAGAAGAGCCTGAACCAGCAGCCCAGGAGAGTCAACCCTCTGCTGACAGTGAGCCTGCCATGCCTGCGGTAAGCCAAAGGACCCGCAGACAGCTGCCTGCCCTACCTGTACACCCAGCTGGTAGCTGTACCCCTAATGCTAGTGGTGAAAGCCAGGTTGGTCCACCACCAGACAGTGGGTTAAGGAGGTCAACCAGGAGCACAAAGGGGCAGATACCCGCTCGCTGGAGAATATTGGGTGCACTAAAATTGTAAATAACCCTGTTGCCAAATGTTGAAATGTTTGCCAAGTTACCTGCATGATTATTAATAGTGTGTTTCAGTTTCTTGCAGTTACCGTACGGACTCAAAGGTTATGGACTTTTAATAACCAGGACTTTGTATGGACTGCGTTCGGAGCCTAACCAAGGAATGAACTAAGACTGTGAAGGACTTGGGGTAGGACATACCCCACCTGGTTAAGGCTCCCCGTTGTATTGGTGATATGGACACCCGGTCACAGACCACACTGTGACCTTAAGAACTCAATCTGTGCGTCACTTTCCTGATAATGTTTTATGGTCATGCATATTGTCTTTGTTTATTGTTTAGTTCCGGAGTACTAAATTTTACTAGGGGGGAATGTGTCACCCTGGCCTGGATGCCACAAATATAATAAAGCTGTGTCTGAGAGCAGGGGGGAGGTTCTCTGGTCAGGGGAACATTAGCATGCAATACCTCCTGTCTCAGGCCAGTAGGGGGAGCAGGCTGCCCCTATAAAATCTGGAACTGGGGGCAGGGTTAGGGAGAACTGGACAACCTGTCTCAGGATTGAGAGGTGTCCCAGAGCAGTGAGGGACAGTTGTATTGCACCCTAAGAGAACGTGTGGCAGTAGGAGAGCCACAAGCCAGGGACAAGAGGTGAAGTACGCCTGTCCTGGCAGATAAAGAACCAACTTTACCAGACTTTGGCGTCTGAGGCTGTGAGGATTCCACGTCCTACAGCAGATAACCAGTCCGCAGCGGACTGTACGTTCCTTGGCCTAAGAAGCCCGGAGGTTCCGCCACACCAGAAGGGACCAGCAGAGCCATACCAGGCCGGGAGTAGAAAGGGACCCACGTTGCAAACCATACGGGCGAGAGGACACGGTGAGCTCGGGACCGTGGGCTGTTACCCTACCAGGAGGAGATAGCCAGAAGGAGCGCAGAGAGCACGGTAGGCCTACACCCTCACCCTGACCAGGGCCAATTTCCCAATTGCTCTCAGACGTCCAGGCCCCCTCCTAGCCAGGCCTGTTTGTGGGTCAGTTCACCTGTTCTAGTAAAGACCCTGGACTGCAACCTGTTGTCTGTGTGCTCCTTGCTCCTCCAGCACTAACGGTACTGGGACGCCCTACACCATCACCCCCACCATTGCACTGCCCTGGGGCCGCACTCTTCCCGTGGGGACTCACACTATCCCAGCTGCATACATCATCAGCCCCAGCGGTCTACCTGGCAGCGGCGGTCCGCACTGACCGCAATCCACGGGTGGTGTAGTCGGACATTATCAACAGCACATAGCAGACTACCATTGGTCTGACCACCCTGAGACACGGAACCAGGTCGCCACCACTACCCCCATCGTCTCCCTATTGCCCGGCTCCGAGTGCCCCACGGCCCAGGGGGCGAGTCACGCTCACTTTCATTTTGGAGCAGAGCAGCAGCGTGCTACATGTGCATTGGGACCCTGGACAGGCAGGTTGACTTCAGCAGCGGCGGCAGGAGGAGGTAGGCAGACTGTGTGTCAGTGTCTGTCTGTGTCTGTGTGTGTGTCAGTGTATGTCTGTGTCAGTGTCTGTCTGTGTGTGTGTCAGTGTCTGTCTGCATGTGTGTCACCCAGGGGGATATAGGGGGCTCGGTACCCGAGCTTTTTACCTTGCTTAGGATGTCACGGCAGTCGGCTCCCGGGCCCGTACTCTGGGCTCTCTCTTGAAAAAGGGGATTTTTAGTGTATGGTTTGTTTCGTGACGCCACCTGTGGTTTCCAGTAACGGTTACCGGCGCTGCTGCAGACCTCCGGGGGTGATGAAATGGCAGCTGGGATGTTTCTGCTCCCCACAGGTGGAGCGAGCCCCCGGGGCAGTGTAGTATAGATGATGGTGGTGCTGGGGCTTGTGGTGCAGGAGAGATGGCGCAGTTGAAATAACTGTCGGAGGCAGTGGAGTGCAGTCATCTGAGTTTACTCACAGTTCTGTTCAAGTTCCTCAGGTACACTGTACAGGTGTCAGCCTCCCGCGTCGCACTGCGTCTACCAGATAAGGGGTCCAGCACTTTCTCAAGTATATCAGGAGCCCTTGACGGAACCCCACTTTCTTTATGTTCCTTACTAGACCGACTTCTCGCACCGGTCTTCTCCCTCCTGCCCTGCGCTTTCCCACACACAGTCCCGATCGGGTGCTCCGAAGTCCCTCTGGGCAACCTGGAGTTCCCGGACCTACTTGATGCCCTTCACGGTGACTAGGGTGAGACTGTGGCAACTGCACCATGGAAGTGCAGAAGCCTCCGGTTTTCCAGCCGAGACCTGGAGTAACACGGCTGGTCCAGGGACCGGTTCCCTTCTTGTGGCCTGATTCCTCTGACACCTGGCAGATTCGGGCATATGGGTGCCGTCCTGCACTCACCGTACCCCCTGTGATCCCTTCTGTCGATGGAGCCTTCCATCTCTGCTCCCCTCCTGGGCCTCTATTACTAGGCCCCTTATGGAGCAGAGCTCCTAAAGAGACTCTGCTCCCCTCCTCTCCTTGCTACTCACTCTCTGTCCTCTGCACTACTACTCTCTTGCCACCCTAAGATGGCTTCCCTTATATAGACCTATTATGGTGCTCCCCTACTCTACATCCTCCACCCACACCCACTGCTGGTTCTCCCTCTTTTTGGTTCCCCCCCACTCCAGCCAGGGTCAGGGCTCAGCGGAAACACAGTGCATCTTGCCCTTCCAGCCGGCCTGGAGTAGTGTAGTGTTGAATGCGGGTGTTGGGGTTCCGGGCAGCACTCCCTCCTTACCTGAGAGAAGGAGACACCACACCTCTGGGTGAGGTGCCGTACCTCTCCGGCGACTGAACCCTCAGGGGCGCCACACATGTCAGTGAGGAGGCCACAGCGGCAGCAGCAGGCAGTGCATGTATAAGGACTGGGGGAGGCTACTGGGGGGTTTCTGGCCCTGTGAGGGGACTATTTCTGGCCTTGTGAGTGGGCTATTTCTGGCCCAGTGAGGGGGCTATTTCTGGCCCAGTGAGGGGGCTATTTCTTGCCCTGTGAGGTGGCTATTTCAGGCCCTGTGAGGGGGCTGTTTCTGGCCCTGTGAGGGGGCTATTTCTAGCCCGGTGAGGGGGCTATTTCTGAACTGGGGACGGGGTTGTGAGGGGGCTATTTCGGGCCCGATGAGGGGGCTATTGCTGGCCCGGTGAGGGGGCTGTGAGGGGGTTATTTCTGGCCCTGTAAGGGGGCTATTTCTGGCTGCAGAGTAGGGGGTGGAGCCTGGGCGGATTCTCAAGGGGACCCCAAAATGTTACCAGTATGGGTCCTGAAATTCCTAGTGGCAGCCTGGGAAAATGTGATACACTCTGCTATAAGTCAGCTACTACGTTAGTGGCGGTGAACTTCAGCTGTTTTCAGAGTAAAAAAATATATTTTTTCTGTTGCTAGTCACAGTCCACCAAAGATTTTTTTGCGTCACAAACGTGATACACTCTGCTAAAAGCCACCTACTATTTTAGTGCTGTTGAAGTTGGGCTGTTTTCAGAGTTAAAAAAAGATTTTTTCTGTTGCTAGGCAGAGTCAAAAAAATTTTTTTTTTGTCGCAAACGTGTTACACTCTGCTATAAGCCACTTAGTCCTTTAGTGGCGGTGAAATTCAGCTGTATGCAGAGATTATGCAGAGTAAAAAAATCAGTTTTTTTGCTGTTCCTAACGTGATACAGCAGGCTAGATCTGAGTTTGAAATAGTTTGGAGAATATCTCGTATGTTATACAGGCCTCATCCGCACTAAAAAAATACTTTCTTCTGTTAGCAACGTTATACAACAAGCCATATCTTACATTGTCATTTAGTGCCGCTGAAATTCAGGTGTGTGTAGAGCTGTTGCAGAGGAAAAAATCTAATTTTGTTTTGCTAATAGCGTGCTCCTACCACAGTATCTGAGCAACATGAGTGGGTAAAAAAGAGGTCGTGGTGGAAGGGGGAATAGGCTTGGTGTTCAAGGTATACGTGGGTTAGGTGGTAATGTTAGTGAAAGCACTAATGAACCAACACCATCATGTCCTATTCGAAAATAACGGATAACTTCTGTTACTGGACGGGCTACTCCACTTCCTTTCCTTGACAGCCGTACAGCGATACGAATTGTTGATAAGGGCCAGAAAGAGCAAGTGCTCCAGTGGATGGCAAGCGCTACTTCAAGTGGCCTCTCCTCTTCTTCCTCCATCTCAACATCACACACAGTACAGTCCACAGAGGTGGCACCCCATTTACCCTTGCTTCCCCCCACGTCACAACTGTCCAACTGCCCAACTGACTGTAGAGAACCACAGATGGGTGAGTCTGTAGAACTGTTCACCCATTCTATACCATGGGCATCAGAAGTGTGCTCCAAACATTCACAGAGTCAAGAGGAGGAAAATATCTGGACTGATACCCAACATTTTTTTAGGTTGGATTCGGGGCAGGACGAAGTAGGGTTGGAGCAGGTTCCTCCTGACCCTCGTCACCAGATGTTAACCACCGAGGAGCGAGGTGATCCTGATGAGACTCAGATACCTGAGGCTTATGTGGACTGTACTGTGCTGTCAGGACAACAAGAGGAGAAGGTTCACTCTGAGGGAAAGGAATGGGATAACACATTAGATGATGATGAGGTTGAAGATCCTACTTGGTGTGAACCCAGAGTCACGCAGCTGAGCAGCTCATATAAGGAGGTGGAGGAGGAAGACAAGGAGGTTAGATTTCGTCCTACGGCGCAGACACAGAGCAGCACTGCATCCTTAGCCACTATGTGGCCAGCAGCGGTCGCGGCTCTGCAGCTCACAGGGGCGGCAAGGGTTGCCTAGCCTGGGCCGTTTTTGTCACAGCAAAGGATGAGCCAACTCACGTTATCTGCAAACTTTGTGATAAAGATCTCAATAGAGGGAAAAACTGCAATAATTTGACTACTACATGCATGAACGTTCACATGCGCAAACAACATGCGTTACACTGGGAATCTCACCGCACTGAAATGCGGACCAGCGGACCTCAACAACCATCAGCTGCCCCATCAACCGCATCTGCAGCTTCTTCCTCTTCCTCTGTTACCATGCCTAGTATTGTCACGCAGGTCTCCCACCTCAGAACATCTGGTTTTCTACCCTCTCCAGTCAGGCTGAGTGAGAGCCCGTCCGCTGTAACAGACATGCCTGCTGTGTTTGTTTCACCAAGCACACCACATGTTTCTCAATCCACCGTAACATCTGCACCTCACTGACGGTCCCGCAGTTTGTCCGTTTCACCGTACTCCGCGCTCTCTCAGCACTGCAGCCAGCCCTCGGTCCTATAGCTGTGGTCACGTAAAAGATTGTTTCCTCCTATTCCTGACAAAGCTAAGAGGTTGAACTCCACCATCTCCAATCTGTTGGCCACAGAAATGTTGGTGACAGGCCCTAATTTTTTTGAACTGTGAACAGTCCTGTATGGCTGCTTTTTCACTGAGGAGGAAACCGGAGAACCTGGGGGAAACCCCCGCAAACACAGGGAGAACATACAAGCTCCTGGAAGCTTACTGTGATTTAGGCTCTCAGCAGATTTGTCCCGTGCATCTCCCCTACTGTGATAACGCTGTACCAAAACACATTAGACTGTCGCCTACCGTGGAAACCTTGAAAGGAAGCTGAAGATCCACTTCTTGTGACAAGCGTACAATCTGCGGTAAGCCTCGCTCCAGCATACCGCTGCACGACTAGCTGTACCCTGACCTACTGTATCCTCATCCATCCCTTGTAGATTGTTTGTGCACCCTCGCAGGCAGGGTTCTCTCTCCTCTTGTACCAGTTGGTGACCCTTTTCACATGTAAAGCACCACAGAATAAATGTTGCTGTAATAATAATAATAATAATAATAATTATAGTATTTGTACTCTGGGTCAATTGATGGCACTTTCCTGGTGTCTACCCCTAATTTTATGTGTTTTGGCAGCTTTTGGGCCCGTTTGAAGGTGTATATGCGTTTTTATTTGTCCCCCATTGAATCCTATGGTGGTCGGAAATGTCCAACGAACATTCGGTGAATAAATTCGGCGAATGTTTAAATATTCGACGAACATTTCCGAACCGAACATTAAAATGTTCGCTCATCTCTAGTAAGGGACACATACAGTTATCTAATCAGGCTCTTTTCCACTATATCATGATGTTCTCAGATTACATAGCATAAACCTGTTTACAGATTCTCTATAACTCCACTGACAATTCTCTAGATCCCCCATAAACAGTAGACTTTCATCCAAACCCATTGAGTGGGCTCGGATGACATTAGTCTTAGTCTTATGGATGATGGTTTGGGATTAGTCTTATATGCATGGGGGTTTTGGCGAACAAAAGGATCTGTAGTCTGAAATTGGCCATACTGGATCCTTATTTTCCACAAATATCACTTGTCAGGGGTCCACATACACATTAGACTGTCGGCCAAACCAGTTGATATACTGTATGTGAGTTTGGCTAATGTTAGTTTTAGGCTAAGTGCCCACGATGCAGAAATGCTGCAGAGCGTTTCTGCATCTCCCTGGCAGAAAAAACGCATGCGGATTTTACATGTGTTTTTTCTGCCAGGTAGAAGCGTAAGTGAAGCGTTTTCAACATACGATTTCGCATGCAGGTTGTCAAGTGCTTTTCCAAGTGATTTTAGCATCACTTGGAAAAGTGCTTGACAACTTGGTCACACTATATAAATCCATGCAACCAGCATGGATTTATATAGTGTGACCAAGTTATGATGCTGCAAATGCAGCATCAATAGTAAAAAAAAGAATAAAAATGATGAAAAATAAAAAAAAAACATTATACTCACCTTCCGATGGCCCCTGGTCTCCTTCTCCGGTATCTTCGGCAGCTCGCGGTGGTGTAAAAGGACCTTCCATGACGTCATTTAGTCATGTGACAGGTCACGCGACCGTCAACGTTAGTGGTCGTGTGACCTGTTACATGACTAAATGACGTCAGGGAAGGTCCTTTTACCACCGCGAGCAGCCGAAGAGCCAGCAGCACCATCGGGAGCAGACAGGGGGCCATCAGAAGATAAGTATATGTTTTTTTTTTTTATTAGAATTTTTTTTGAACTACAGGTACTATGGTACCTGGGTCTGGAGGAGAGTCTCCTCTTCTCCAGACCCGGGTACCATCCATGCATTGAACCGCATAATATCCGCATGTGCAAGTGTAGTCATGTGGATGTTATGCGGTCCAATACAAGTCAATGGCAGCTAGAACTCCGCGATTCTGCAAAATTAATGGACGTGCTGTGGATTTTTCCACAATGATAATCCGCAGCGGAAATTTCTGCAGCATGTGCACAGCACATGCGGATTATCATTGGGGACCATTGCAGACCTATTAACAAGCATTTTTAAGCGTTTCCGCGGCTGAAATTACGCTGCAGAAACGCTTAAAAAATGCATAGTGGGCACGCAGCCTTATTGTGTATGGGGGCCTTACCTGCTAAAATGGCTCTGGTGAGGATGCCTGAGTGACTGACACTAAAAACAATGAAACAACAAAAAAAACAGTGCAAACAAGTAGAGATGAATGTATTGATTTAATGAGAATCAAATAAATTTTGCATTAGTAGGAATTTGCTCAATCCGGCGATTTCAAAGAATTTGCTATTTACTTAGTATGTATCACCTAAATTGGCAACCTTCATTTTACGTATTGAAAAAGATTGCATCAGCTAGAGAAGGCTCACTTGACCTTGAGCAATGCCAAGTGGACTTCCGCATAATGATTTACAGCAACACTTCACATGGTGTAGCACAGCCAATCAGGAGGGATTATAGGCTGTATAAAAGCAGAAGCAGGGAATGCAGCAGCCAATATGGGCTGAATCTGGATAGTGAATGATTTCTCCACATCCCACAATACAGATAATGTGTGACAGCACAGCAGTAAGGAACAGTTACCATTTATTTATATTACTAAATCTATATTTGCATTAAAGTGCTTGTAAGTGGTTGGATACAATCCTATGAAATTTCTTTTCAGCGTAATTGGTATTGATGTCAAATCCATTCACAACAAATTGATTTGTTGCAAATCACTTTTTTTTAAATTTGATGAAGCTGGCAAATATGATTTTCAAAAAAATTGGTCATCTTTACATCGTAGAACCAGAACTGTGTCATATTCAACTGTCCTACTATCACGCAGTACCTAGAGACTGTGGGCACTAACCAGGTCCCTAGAACTAGGGGTGGTCTAGTCTATCCCTGCCTCTGGATTACTCCTGAAGGTGAAGAGACCGGGTTCATGTGCCTTACAAAGCTCCTAAATTAACCCATATCTGCCCCCCCCACCCCAGAGATATGGGAAGGTGAAGTGCATAGGAATACACTATCCAGACAAAGAAAGTAAGATGGACAGGGATGAATGAGAATAACAATCATACAAAATACACTCACCAAACAACAGAGTGGAACACAGGGGAGTAAAAGGAAGTATAAACTAAATAGAAGAGGATAGGGATGTGCACACAAACAAAACTCCAGGCAATAATCTCCTCAACAAATCTCCAAACGCCAACTTCTACCACAAACTAGACCTCCAACTCCACACCAGGCAGAAAGAACTAACACTGCCAATTCCTAAGTGCCAGAGGCGACCATATATAGCAGACTGGAGTGGCCAACATTGAACAGCCAAGACAATCCAGATAGGAAAGCTACAGGAGCTTCAACTGAACAAATTAACCCTTGCACTGCTAGCAAGAAAAAAAACTGCTCTGTTTAATACGATGGTGAAGTACTTCTAACCAGTGCAGGAGTTCAGGAAACTAGATGCCGCAATCGTCTGGCCCCTATCTGTCACAGTATCCCCGTGACAGTACCCCCCCCCCTTCTAAGAGGGACCTCCGAAACCTCAGAGCCAGGTTTATCTGGGTGAGCTGCTTGAAAAGACCGGACCAACCTGATCGCATGAACGTCAGATGCTGGTACCCACATTCTCTCTTCAGGACTGTAACCCTTTCAGTGTACCAGGTGCTGAAGAGATGGACAAACCAAGCGAGAATTGCTAATCTTAGCTATCTGAAATTCCATATTCCCATCAACAATGACTGGGGAAGATGGAGGTGGAGATGGTTCGGAGGAAGCAATGTATTTTTTGAGTAGAGATTGATGAAACACATTTTGAATCCTAAAAGTGTGTGACAAAGCAAGGCGAAATACTACTTGATTGACGATGGCCAAAATCTTATAGGGACCGATGAAAGTGGGTCCCAATTTCCAAGAAAGAACCTTCAACTTAATGTTCCTCATGGACAACCACACCAAATCACCAACACACAGGTTTGTACCCACCAAATGTCTCCGATCAGCTAGACTCTTATATTTGGACCCCATCTTCTTCAAATCATCAAGAACATCGTGCCACACTGATGTAATAGATAAAGAAAACCATTCCTCCTCTGGTACCCCTGAAGAAAGTTTCCTATGGAAAGAGCAGAATTGAGGATGAAATCCGTGTGCCACAAAGAACGGGGACTTACCAGTAGATTCATGACAATGGTTATTCACAGTGAATTCACCTAGAGGTAAGTAAGAAATCCAATCCTCCTTATTCTCAGACAAAAACACCTAAGATATGTCTCAGGATTCTGGTTCACACATTCAGTTTGCCCATTAGATTATGGATGAAAGGGGGATGAAAGATGGGCCTCCAAACAAGCACAAAATGCTTTCCGAAATTTGGAAATAAATTGCACACCCCCGGTCAGAAACAATATCAGTAGCAATACCATGTAACTTTACGATTTCTTTGATAAAAATTTGAATTTGCGCCAAGGACATTAGGTAAAGTGGGTAGCGCAATAAAATGAGACATCTTTGCCGAATCTCTCCTCCACCACCAATATAACAGTATTACCTTCCGACACGAGTAGATCAGTGATGAAATCTACAGACAAATGAGTCCAAAGTCTACAGGGAATCTCCAAAGGTTGAAGAGCCCCAGACGGACGAATATGTGGGGTCTTAGAATGTGCACAAATACTACAGGCAGCTACATACTCCCGAACATCCTGGTGCACCCAAGACGAGACCACCAAAAACAATGAGCAAAAAGATCTGTGGTGGTTTTAGTACCAGGATGTCCGGCCAAGACAGAATCATGATGCTTGCTTAAAACTTTTAGGCAGAAATGCACAGGAACAAACAATTTATCTGAAGGACAGGTAGCAGGGGCATCCCCCTAGCCTCTATGGCCTCCCCCTCCAGATCAGAACATGTAGTTGAAATAACTACCCCTTTCTGTAATATAGGATCCGGTTCACAATTATCTCCTCCCCGAGGAAAACAACCTGATAAGGTGTCTGCCTTAATGTTCTTATCCCTCGGCCTATACATCACAAAAAAAATTGAATCTGGTGAAGAACAATGACCATCTTGCCTGTCTAGGAGTCAGACGCTTTGCAGATTCCAAATTAAAAGATTTTTATGATCGATGACTACCATGACGGGATGTATTGCCAAGAGTTACCTATTACCTATGTCATAGTTTTTCTCAGAGTTTCTTTGAAAAGTAAGCACATGGACGCCATTTACTTGGAGATGCACCCTGTAACAATACAGCCCTCACCCCCACTTCAGACACATCAATGTCTACAATGAATGGCTGAGTGACGTCAGGCTGTATAAGAATCGTTGCAAAAGCAAAATATTTCTTTAAGGTATCAAATGCCTCACTGGCCATACTGGACCATTTGGAAAAGTCGATCCCTTTCCTGGTCATATCCATTAGAGGTTTGGCCACTCCCGAAAAGTTCTTGATGAACTTACGGTAGTAATTGGCGAAACCTAAAAACCTTTGTAAAGCTTTTAAGCCTTCAGGATAATCCCAATCCAGTACAGCTCAGACTTTCATCGATCCATGTGAAAACCGGTGGACGATAGGTAATAACCCAGAAAAGGGGTCTCCTGGACCCAGAACATACATTTCTCTGGTTTGACAAATAATTAATTGTCTCTGAGTATCTGTAAGACCTGCTTGACATGTACCTGATATGACTCGAGGTCAGGTGAATAAATCAATGTCATCAAGATAGACTACCACAAATCTACCTGCCAAGTGACAAAAAATGTAATTTACAAAGTGCTGAAAGACGGCGGGAGCATTAGTCAACCCAATTGGTTGACTTCAGGTGTATTAAAGGCTGTCTTCCTCTTATCCCCCTCTTTAATTCAAATGAGATTATATGCCCCATGATTTCCAGTTTAGAAAACCATTTTGCCCCGACGATCTGGGTAAAGAGGTCCGGAATGAGAGGAAGAGGATATGGATCCCGGACTGTAATCTGATTAAGTTTGCAGAAATCTAGGCAGGGGCATAACCCCCATATTTCTTTCTAACAAAGAAAAAACCCGCTGCATAGGGGGAAATGGAAGGTCTGATATGACCCTTTGCCAGATTTTCTGCAATTTAGTCCTTCATGGCATTCCTTTCCGGACCAGAAATATTATATAACCTGCTCTTAAGCAGCTTGGCTCCAGCAATAAGATTAATGGCGCAATCATAAGGACGATGAGGAGGGAGTTCTTTACACCCCTGTTCCGAAAACACATCCCCGAAGTCAGACAGGTATTCTGGCAGAAGGGGTGCTTGGATGGTGTGTGGATACTGCCATGGCATCTGGTCTGTATTTTCATCTACTGTGTATTTGACTTATGTGGAGGAATACATATTTATTATTGATGGTGACAATAGGCAATATATACAATAACTATATCTCATGTAATCATGCAATATACTCTTTGATGGTAATCTAGCCTACTTATTGAATTATAAACTGCATTTTATGTGTTATTATACCCTCTGAGGGACTGTTTAAAGAAGTCTGCTTGTAAGTTCACTATTACTGACACTGTCGGGTCTTATACTCTATGGGATTGTGCAACAAATAGTGCATGCAAATTTATTATTATATATTGGCAATGATGTTGTATACTGGGTCACCCTGTATAATGGACTACAGTGGAAGGAATCTGATATAGACCTCCCGGTATTTAATCAAATGCACTAGTTTACATTATGCAGTAAATATACTGTTGATGTTGATATATATTAATTGTAACTGTATAATGTATTACCTTTTGCCAATAAGATAATGGTGGACCACACCACCCTTGTGGTTTTATGGGAAATTTTTAGGGGCTGTGTTTTTTAATTCTTTCCTGTTTTGCTGTGTTGAATAAACTTTAATAAAATATTTGCTATGAAATAACAGATGACTAATTTGTCTAAATTGCTTATTATACTGTAAGGAGGTATTGTATATAAACTTTATCAATTTGGGTCACTCCTTATGATTTATCTATGGATCTATATATCCTTTATATGGTTATTAGGTATTCTGGCAGAGACTGGGTATGCACCCTGGCAGTACTCGCTCCACCTTACCACCTCCTGAATCTGTCAGTCCACTACGAGACAGTGCATAGTAAGCCAAGGCAGTCCAAGAACCACAACAGGGGGCAAGCCCTCTAGCACATACCAATCAATTAATTCAGAGTGCATGGCCCCTATCTGCAGATGCATCACTCGAACAAGCTGAGTGAAATACCCCTGGCTCAAGGGTGCAGAGTCAATGGCGACTATGGGTATCAGTCTAGACAGTTTATGTGGCTTGAGACCCTGATCCTAGATGAACCTGGAGTCAATCAGATTAAACTCCGCCCCACTGTCCAGAAAGGCTGCAGTAAACACCTTACTTTTGCCAAAATGAATCTCAGCCGTTAAAAAAAATTTAGACCTACCCACAGAGGAAATATGTACACCCGGGTTGCTACCCCCCCCTCTCCCCACAACCCAGGCTCCCTAGTTTTCCGATGCCTGTTTGCGGTTAGGTATGGAAGGACAAGTACCCACAAAATGACCTTTGCCACCACAGAAAAATACACTCCCCCTTTACGCCGAACAACAGGAGGACCTATAAAACGAGTCGTCCCCCCCAACTGCATAACTGCATGGGTTTCTCGGTTGGCTCAGCCCTAGTTTCCCTTTACCACAGGCCCCTCGAAAATTGGGATGTCTTTTTATGTCTCTTGCGAAGCCGGCAGTCCACATGGATAGCTAGATACATGGCTGCCTCCAGGGAAACCAGGGTCTCATACAGAGCAAAGGCATCCTTTACCCCCACAGACAGCCCCTGACAGAACAGACTACGGTCATTCCACTTAGTATCTGTGGACCACCTACAGAACTTGGAGCAATATTCCTCTGCTGGTCTTTCTCCCTGCTGAAGCTGACATAGTTTAGATTTGGCCAGATAGACAAGGTCGGGGTTGTTGTATATATGACCCAGAGCCAGAAAAAAATCCTCAACTGTCCGAAGCGACTGAGAGTCCAAAGGGAGAGAAAATACCCAGGCTTGGGGGGACCCTGGAAGAGAGATATTACATTCCCCATTGCTCCTCGGTACCTGAGGAGTGAGGACGTAATTTAAAATAGAGTATACAGGCTTCCCTGAAAACAACAAACTTATCCTGACCCCACAAAACCTATCCGGTAGAGCAATCTTGGGCTCCACCAGGGGTTGCCCGAGAGCTGCGGGCGCTAACCCTGAACTGTTTGAGCGCTACAAAACAACAGTGCGCAAGTCTGCCACCTCCAGACTGAGGTGCTACAGTTGGCCTGCCAGTGCTGCTACCGGATCCATGATGGATCAAAAAAGGTATGGGCCAGTGTTAATGTCACGCTGTACCAAGGGACTGTGGGCACTAACCAGGTCCCTAGAACTAGGGGCACCCTGGTATATCCCTGTCCCCTGGATTACTCTTGAAGGTGGAGAAGCCTGGTTCACGTACCTTACTAAGCTCCTAAATTAATCCTTATCTGTCCCCTCCCCCTCAGCGAGGTGGGAAGCTGAAGTGCATTGGAAGACATACTGATAAAGAATTTAGATTGTGAGCCCCAATGGGAACAGTGCCAATAATGTCTGTAATGCCTTGTGGAATTAATGATGCTATATACCGTATTTTTCGGACCATAAGACGCACCGGACCATAAGACGCACCTAGGTTTTAGAGGAGGAAAAAAAATAAAAAATTTAAGCAAAAAATGTGGTCATAATGCACTTTTAAGGGGGAGGGGGTCTTCTGCTGACACTGGTATAGGGGTAACGTCCCCCAATTCTGACAATATCCCCCATCCTGGTATTTATGGCCCCCCCTTCCTTTTATACGTGGTCCCCATCCCCATCCTGGTATGCCTGGCATCCCTCCATCCTGGTATGCATGGAACCCCTCCATCCTGGTATGTATGGCACCCCTCATCCCTATCCTGGTATGCATGGCACCCCTCATCCCTGTCCTGGTATGCATGACACCCCTAATCCCTATCCTGGTATGCATGGCACCCCTAATCCCTATCCTGGTATGCATGGCACAGCAATCCCCATCCTGGTATGCGTGGCACCCCTCCATCCTGGTATGCATGGAACCCCTCCATCCTGGTATGTATGGCACCCCTCATCCCTATCCTGGTATGCATGGCACCCCTCATCCCTGTCCTGGTATGCATGACACCCCTAATCCCTATCCTGGTATGCATGGCACCCCTAATCCCTATCCTGGTATGCATGGCACAGCAATCCCCATCCTGGTATGCATAGCACAGCAATCCCCATCCTGGTATGCATGGCACCCCTCATCCCTATCCTGATATGCATGGCACCCCTCATCCCTGTCCTAGTATGCATGGCACCCCTCATCCCTGTCCTGGTATGCATGGCACCCCTCATCCCTGTCCTGGTATGCATGGCACCCCTCATCCCTGTCCTGGTATGCATGGCACCCCTAATCCCTATCCTGGTATGCATGGCACCCCTCATCCTTACCCTGGTATGTATGGCCCCCTCATCCTTATCCTAGTATGCATGGTCCCCCTAATCCCCATCATGCTGCACATAAAAAAAAATAAACACTCCTACTCACCTTTCTTCTCTCCTCCAGCGCTGCGTCCTGTCTGGCTGCACTGATCTCTCCATGTGAGCCGTGCATGACGTCACTGCCATGCGCGGCTCACAAGGAGAGATCAGCTGCTGGAAGTCACTGCTCCCCACGCCGGGACTGTGTGCGCGGGGAGCAGCGACTTCACTCTCCTTCATAGCCGGCATAGGTGCTGCGGCACCTGCTGCTGCCGGGCTATAGCGTGTGCCCGCTTATTAAAGGGCATGAATATTCACCCCCTCCCCACGCCCATGGGCGTGGAGAGAGGTTGAATATTCTTGCCCTTTAACACAGGCGATTCCGGCAGCAGCAGGAGCCCAAAATTTTGGAGGAAAAAAGTGCGTCTTATAGTCCAAAAAATACGGTAAGTGAGTAAAATAAAAAAAATAAAAGTAAAATGTTCTTCAGCTACTGTTGTATTTTGTTTTCGCCACTCTGAGTGGGTAGCCCGAGCTATACAGGGCACACTACTAAACACTTTAAGGGACACACTATACCACCAATGCACACCCCTTACATACATACAAACACAACATATTTGTACATACAGTTGAGCCAAACATTTGTTAGTGGGTGAATTAAAGCCTGTAGCTGTCACTTTAGTGACCATCCGACAGCTATCATGCTGAACATTCTGAAAGACTGAGGGTGGGAAAAACATGTTAAAATCCCAGCCTTAGGCACCAAGAGTCTATCCTTTTACTATGTGGGTATACAAACGCAAACACTTTTCATACAGATATTATGTACTTCCTAGGTACATTGCAGAGTCAGACATATTCTTTGCCCACATGTAGAGTAGATATAGTTAATGTGTTTATTTTTCATATCTATATTTTAAAGTACATTGAGATACTGTTCAATTTGACCTTATATGACTGTGAAACCAATGCAATTCAAGTAACTATTGAAGAATTTTAGATCTGTGTAAGGAAAATATTACCCTCTCCTGATAGATTTTTAATAAAAGCATGTTATCTTGACTAAATTTACCAAATTTGCCTGAATAATAGCAGAATAACCTTATAGTACCATAGTTAAGCTGAAAAGTTAATGTATACTTCCTTGTTTTTTACCCTGATAATCCTAAAAGCTATATGTCCCAAATATGAATATAACAGGTTGTACTCATCACTGGGTTCACATATATAATTTTCATCTGGCTCAGTTGTTTCTGCCTGATCTGATGACAGATATAAAAAGTATTAGTTATAACCAGGTCAATGTAAAAGTCAACATTTGGTGAATATGTTTTTACTTACAAGAATATTGGCATTTTTCAAAACTGGCAACAAAAAGCACAGTCATAATGGTCAGACTTACTGAGCAGGGGGTGAAGAAACTTTTATGCTATTAAGACTCCATTGCAGCTCTCACTGTAGTATATGGGAAGACTAATTAACACTTCCCATAAACTACAATAAAAAGTTAACTGCACTCATGCAGATCCACCTCTCCGCCTCATTTATTCTTCCTTAACTCCAAAGAGGAAAGGACACCTAATTCTCCCAATATGGTGTAGGGGGCTGCTGGGTGATGAAGATGTTGGGTCAAGAAGGGGTTGTTAATTGTCTTTATATTTGTTACAGGTTTATGTGATTTATGATAAAGTGTTTCTTGTGTGAAATCCCTATGGCCGATTATTGTGTGCCGGTTCTCCTATAGGCTTTGCCTAAGGCCGTCCCTGGGATGCGGGAGGTCTGCCCAGTAGGGGGAACCATACAATACAGATAGTGATTTAGTACACTACACTGCTTAGACACTAGGTAGTTAATACAGGGATTACATCATTAGCTGGGAGGAGTTACAGCCTTTGAGCAGTTTTTATAGAAAAACATTTCCGGGTTGCAGACAGTCTAGTCTAGGATGGGAGAGTGAATAGTGAGGAGCATTAGGCAGAATACGCCTGCCGTCAGGGGAGGGCTGTGTCAGGTCACCTCAGTCCTGGGTTCAAGACCCGAGTGCACAGAACTGGGGTAGGTTCTGTTCCATTTCCTGAGAGAGACAGTGTAGAGGACGACTGAGCAGATAGGAAAGCAGACTCCATCAGCAGTATCAGCAGTGAAGCAGTGTTTTACTGTTTTACTGGTGCAAGTTATCAGAACAGAATGAGGACACATTTGAGACAGAATGTGGATGCCGACACAGTCCCAGGCTCATGGCCTGTTAGAGGTGCTGAAGGCGATGCCTCTGTATCCCTAGAGGGGAGATTCTCAGCCGGGTCCCAGAAGAAGTAGAAGATATTGCGCCTCAGGAAGGGACGAGGGCAAACACTGGAAAGGCACATAATCAAGGGTACTTCACTAGCCAAAGAACTTGTCTTTGTCTGTATACTCCAGCCGTGTATGGAAGAATTGCACAGTAAAAGTGAGTCTGTTAACCCAGATCTACGATCTCCTGTCTTGCTTGAAGTCGGTGTCGGTTCCATGAATGGTGTAACAGTGGGTACAGTAAATCCTCCATGGCAGCACATGCTCCGGTCTCAGTCCTTAATAGTAGAGGTGGCATTGGACGAAGAAAAGATAGTTTCGGCACACAGCGTGATGGTAGCGGCCCCGTGTTCTCCCCTCTACAATGGGGCTCTTAAAGATAGCCATCATTACTTACAGTGGCTTGCGAAAGTCTTCACCACCCTTGGCTTTTTACCTATTTTGTTATATTGCAACTTGTGTTTAAATATTTTTGTAATCCGATTTGTGTGGGATGCATCAGCACTAAATAGTCTAGGTGAAGTGAAGTGAGAAAAATATAGGCATTAATTTAATTTATGGGATCAAATAACTAAAAATTGACATGTGCATATGTATTCACCCCTTTTGCGAAGAAGCCATTAAACATTTCTGGTGCAAACAATTACCTTCATAAGTCACATGCTTAGTGAAAGGAAGTCCACCTGTGTGTAATCACACCAAGTGTCACATGGTTTGTCAGTATATACACACCTTTTCTGAAAGGCCATAGAGGCTGCAACACCATTAAGCAAGAGGCACCACTAACCAAACAACACCATGAAGACCAAGGAGGTCTCCAAACAAGTCAGGGACAAAGTTGTTGAGAAGTACAAGTCAGGGTTGGGTTCTAAAAAAAATATCCCAATCTCTGATGATCCCCCACAGCACCATCAAATCCATTATTATCAAATGTAAAGAACCTGGTACCACAACAAACCTGCCAAGAGAGGGCCGCCTACCAAAACTCTCAGCACAGGCAAGGATGGCATTAATCAGAGAGGCAGCACAGAGACCAAAGTTAATCCTGAAGGAGCTGCAGAATTCCCAAGCAGAGACTGGAATGTCTGTCCATATAACCACAATAACCTGTACTCTCCATAGAGGTAGCCTTTATGAAAGAGTAGGCAGAAAAAAAACTTTACTTGCACACAAAAATTGTAAGACTCATTTCGAGTTTGCCAAAAGACATGTGGGAGACTTCCCAAATGTTTGGAGAAAGGTGCTGTGGTCAGGTGAGACCAAAATTTTACTTTTTGACTACCAAGGTAAGTGCTATGTCTGGCGCCAAAACAACACAGCTCATCACCCCAAGAACACCATCCCCACAGTGAAACATGGTGGTGGCAGCATCATGCTATGGAGATGTTTTTCAACAGCAGGGACAGGGAAAATGGTCCGAGTCGAATCGAAGAAGGATGGTGCAAAATACAGGGATATTCTTGAGCAAAATATGTTTCAGTCTGTCAGTATTTTGAGACTAGGCCAGAGGTTCACCTTCCAACAAGACAATGACCCAAAGCATACTGATAAAGCAACACTCGAGTGGTTTATGGGTAAAAGTGTAAATGTTTTGGCGTGGCTTAGTCAAAACCCAGACCTTAATCCGATTGAGAATCTGTGGTCAGACATGAAGATTGCTATTCACCTGAAGAAACCATCTAACTTGAAGAAGCTGGAGCAGTTTAGCCTTGAGGAATGGGCAAAAATTCCAGTGGCAAGATGTGGAAAGCTCATAGAGACTTATCCAAAGCGACTTTCAGCTGTAATTGCCCCAAAAGGAAGCTCTACAAAGTACTGACTTTAGGGGAGTGAATAGTTATACACAGTGAAGATTTCAGTTATTTTGTCCTATTTGTTGTTTGCTTCACAATAAAAAGAAAACCAAATGTTCACAGTTGTAGGCATGTTCTTTGCATAAGCTGAGGCAAACCCTAAAAAA
This sequence comes from Phyllobates terribilis, assembly GCF_046119375.1. Lineage (NCBI taxonomy): Eukaryota > Metazoa > Chordata > Amphibia > Anura > Dendrobatidae > Phyllobates > Phyllobates terribilis. Next base: position 420,168,604 of record NW_027362764.1, on the reverse strand, counting down.
ACAGTGAAATTCCAGGTTGTGAGGTAGCAAAACACGAAAAATGTCAAGAAGGGGTGAATACTCTGTATCTGTTGCTGATTCCATACTGTGTGCCAAACAAATTCTCATTGGCAAGGAAAATACAAGCAGCCCCTTGACATAGAAAAACATGTATGTGATATCTGCCTTAGAATTAACTTAACTAGAATTAACTGGACTTTGTAAAAAAAAAAAAAAAAATGCCTTAACTTGAGCCCCAGCTCCGGATCCATGCTGCCTAACTGGGGCAGTTGGCTGTCAATCAGCATGACGTCGGCAGTCACTCCCCGTCGACAGGACAGGGAATAAAAGAAGACATGAGGTCAACAGAGGCAGCTGAACTGCCGGCAAGATCGGTCTATGACCGCTTTGTGCCGGGGAGGAACGGCGCCGGCCACAACAGGCAGGTAGGAAGCAACTACCTGCCTGTTATTGTTTAGGTACATTTTTTTTTACTAAGTCCCCGATATCCTCTTTAATCAAAGTAAGTCTAAGTTACTTTGGTATTAATAGAATGGACTACCAATATGACAATTAAAGAGAACCTTTCACCAGTTTGAACATGTTAAACTGTCGATACTATGGAAAAATGACTGCAGAACTTAATAAAACTGAGTAAAGGTTAGGTTATAAGTTATGTTAAGTTCAACAATGCGTTACCAGAGATTTTTATCTGCTGTCATGTACTTCTTTCCCTGAATATTGTTGACCAATCATTAGCAGGGAGCAACATACTGGGGGGAAAAAAAAACACATTCCCGCAATAGCTTAGAGCAAGTTTCTCAGCGTGAGACATGTAATGACAGAGAGTGTGCTCTCCACACTGATCTCACTATAGAGCTGTACAGTATGTGATTACAAACACCTTTAAGCTCTCATCTCATGGCAGTTAATGTGGTGGTAAGTGAATGCAGCTGAGCTGACAAAACTGTGAGAGGAGAGCTGCAGAGGTGTTTGTAAGGTCAGATAGATGTACTGCCCCTCCTCCAATACTAACTGCTGAGAGTTGATAGTTGGAGGGTATATATTCATATTCAGCTCTGTTTTACTCCTTTGTAGTCATACACAGCTTTGCAGTGAGATGGGTATAGAGATCAGGTTGTCTGTCATTACATGTCTCACACTGAGAAACCTGCTCTAATCAATTGTGGGGTGTGTTCTTTTTCCGCCAAGTCAGTGCCGAGAGGTGGGCGGGACTATGGGAATGGAGAGCAGTGAATATTCATTCTCTTTAATAGCTAATCGGAGGCCACTCTTAGAGGAGGGAGTACTGTCACGGATGTGTCATGAGTGACAGACAGTCGCACTGCAGTTGGTTGCAGGAGATCTATAAGTTTGGTAATGCAGACACCTTCTTAGAGGCTGTCTCTTTAGGACCCAGCAGCTACCTTCCTCTGGCTAATTAACACCCTGGCCTGGGTGTATAAATACCTGCTGTCTGCCAGAGGGAGGTGCTGGTGATACTCACATTACCCTCTGTGAAGGTTTGGAGCAAGTGCATTACTTCATCCTGTCTGGAGCTATGAGGTCGGGTGTTAATCTCTCTGAAGTCAACTAAAAGCTAAGCTATCTTCCCTTGTTTTTTCCCCCTTGTTGTCTTTAGTGATCAGTGGGGATTGACTAGCGCTCATCCCCTCCCTTCCCTAGCCAGGATCAAACGCCAGGGAAAGACAGGGCGAGGTTCATGTGCTGCGATTGGTGAAGAGCCAATACAGGGAAGTTAGGGGAGACAGGGTAATATTAGATCAGCCTATGATGTCTCCACTCCCCTCTTTCCCTAGAGTATGGGCTCCCTATCCCTCTGCCATTTGTGTTACACTAAGTCTTTCCCACACCTTGCGTTACAGGTTTATGTGATTTATGATAAAGTGTTTCTTGTGTGAAATCCCTATGGCCGATTATTGTGTGCCGGTTCTCCTATAGGCTTTGCCTAAGGCCGTCCCTGGGATGCGGGAGGTCTGTCCAGTAGGGGGAACCATACAATACAGATAGTGATTTAGTACACTACACTGCTTAGACACTAGGTAGTTAATACAGGGATTACATCATTAGCTGGGAGGAGTTACAGCCTTTGAGCAGTTTTTATAGAAAAACATTTCCGGGTTGCAGACAGTCTAGTCTAGGAGGGGAGAGTGAATAGTGAGGAGCATTAGGCAGAATACGCCTGCCGTCAGGGGAGGGCTGTGTCAGGTCACCTCAGTCCTGGGTTCAAGACCCGAGTGCACAGAACTGGGGTAGGTTCTGTTCCATTTCCTGAGAGAGACAGTGTAGAGGATGACTGAGCAGATAGGAAAGCAGACTCCATCAGCAGTATCAGCAGTTGGTTGCTGGAGATCTATAAGTTTGGTAATGCAGACACCTTCTTAGAGGCTGTCTCTTTAGGACCCAGCAGCTACCTTCCTCTGTCTAATTAACACCCTGGCCTGGGTGTATAAATACCTGCTGTCTGCCAGAGGGAGGTGCTGGTGATACTCACATTACCCTCTGTGAAGGTTTGGAGCAAGTGCATTACTTCATCCTGTCTGGAGCTATGAGGTCGGGTGTTAATCTCTCTGAAGTCGACTAAAAGCTAAGCTATCTTCCCTTGTTTTTTCCCCCTTGTTGTCTTAAGTGGTCAGTGGGGATTGACTAGCGCTCATCCCCTCCCTTCCCTAGCCAGGATCAAACGCCAGGGAAAGACAGGGCGAGGTTCACGTGCTGCGATTGGTGAAGAGCCAATACAGGGAAGTTAGGGGAGACAAGGTAATATTAGATCAGCCTATGATGTCTCCACTCCCCTCTTTCCCTAGAGTATGGGCTCCCTATCCCTCTGCCATTTGTGTTACACTAAGTCTTTCCCACACCTTGCGTGACAGCATCTGGCTGCAGAAGGTCACTGCGTTTGGCATTGCAGACGCCTTCGTAATCCTTCTGATTTTGGACCCAGCAGCAACCTCCCTCCTGCTCTGATTGACACACCCTAGTCTGGGTGTTTATAAACTCTTAGTCTGCTTCAGGGAGTCGCCAGTGATATTCTCATTTTCCCTTGTAAAGGCTTGGAGCTATAGTAGTCGGCTAGCTTCCTCTCTGGTGCCCTTGGAGGACGTTTGGTGTTATACCTCTGGTGTCTACTCAAGCTAAGTTTTCCCCCCTTTGTTTGTCTCCCTTGCTTTCTTTAGTTTATAGTGGGGACTGACCAGTGCTCACCCCCCTCTCCCTATCTAGGACCTAGCTGTAGGGATATACAGGGCTTAGGTTTCCTGCTCAGTGATTGGTGTGAAATCAATATAGGGATGGTAGGGTAGGCAGGGCATTATTAGATCTGCCTAGGGGTCTCCACTCCCCCTTTCTCTAGTGTCTGGGCTTCCTTCCCCTCATCCCTTCGTGTTGCACTTAGTCTTTCCCACACTGAGTGTGACATTATCACCGGCAGTGCATACATAGAAAAAAAAAAACCTGACACTTTTTTTTTTTGAGAGATGCCACTGCGCATGCGCGGGTGGCAGGGGCCATTTTGGGGCATGTAAATTTCATGTTTGCCACACAAATTACACAGGCAGTATTTAAAATTGTAGGGAGATCACTGAAAGCACAGTGACCTGTCAGAAGGCAGAGATAGGAATACATAAGCAGAGCACCAGATAAAGCTACTCCCCAAAGGCCCGCCCTGAAGCACGAGCAGAAATGAAAATAAAAATTATAAAAGAACCACTGGACGGATTTCATCAACAAAGGTATCATTTTACTCAGTGTAACGGTGCTCACCTGACAGTGTATGTGGTCTACTAAGCACAATCCTGCTGACAGGTGTGCTTTAAGTACATAATATGGAATATCTCCTGAAAAAAATGAATCAAGTGAAACAGTTTTTTTGTATAGAGCACTCGTGTTAAATACAAAAGAGCAAATGATAAACAATAATTAAAAAAAAAAACAAGGAGAGGGAAAAACAGAAAAACCTAAAGCTTGCTGTGTCACTGGTATTCGCACCCTTTACATTAAAGGAGTTGTTCACTACTTTCACATTGATGCCCTACTCTTGTTGAAATCAGGACGATGTCCACAGGCAAAAGAATGGGTGAGATTCACACATTTTGTTAATGTTTTATATCACTTTATTATTATTATTATTATTATTTAAGTTATATATTGATCAGGACTAGATTAATACTGTTGGCTTCTATTAACATGTTATGTAAGGGTTGCCACATATATATATTTATCAGGACCGAACTAACATTGTTGGCCTCTTCTAATGTGCTATATAAGGGGTCATTTTTGGTGTCCTGATTTCAATAGGGGCTAATGAGCAGTTAATATTAGACATTGGGGGTATAAATTATTTTAGAGATGTAATAAAAGTTATATTTTAAGTGATTCCTCTTGGCTGTTATATATGAAGCCATTTATTGTCAAACTACTGTGTTTTCTCTTTTTAAATCTTAATGACAACCAAAAACATCCAAATGACCCTGATCAAAAGTTCACATATCCCAGTTCTTAATACCATGTATTGTCCCCTCTGACATCAATGACAGCTTGAAGTCTTTTGTGGTAGTTGTGGATGAGGTTCTTTATTTTCTCAGATGGTAAAGCCGCCCATTCTTCTTGGCAAAAAGCCTCCAGTTCCTGTAAATTCTTGGGCTGTCTAGCATGAACTGTGCGCTTGAGATCGCCCCAGAGTGGCTCAATGATATTGAGGTCAGGAGACTGAGAAGGCCACTCCAGAACCTTCACTTTGTTCTGCTGTAGCCAATGACAGGTCGACTTGGCCTTGTGTTTTGGATCGTTGTCATGTTGGAACGTCCAAGTATGTCCCATGCTCAGATGATTGCAAATTTGCCTCCAGTATTTGCTGATAATGTGCTGCATTCATCTTTCCTTCAACTTTTACCAAGTTACCTGTGCCTTTGTAGCTCACACATCCCCAAAACATCAGCGATCCACCTCCGTTCTTTACTGTAGGAATGATGTTCCTTTCATCATAGGCCTTGTTGACCTCTCTCCAAATATAACATTTATGGTTGTGGCCAAAAAGTTCAATTTTGGTCTTATCACTCCAAATTACCTTGCTCCAAAAGTTTTGAGGCTTGTTTCTGTGCTGTTTGGCGTATTGTAGGAGTGATACTTTGTGGCATTTGCGCAGTAATGTCTTTCTTCTGGCGACTCGACTATGCAGCCCATTTTTCATCAAGTGCCTCCTTATTGTGCATCTTGAAACAGCCACACCGCTAGTTTTCAGAGAGTCCTGAATTTCAGCTGATGTTATCTGTTTTTTCTTTGCATCTCGAACAATTTTCCTGGCAGTTGCGGCCGAAATGTTTGTTGGGCTACCTGACCGTGGTTTGGTTTTTACAGAGCCCCTGATTTTCCATTTGTTAATCACACTTTGAATGCTGCTAACTGGCATTATCAATTCCTTGGATATTTTTTGTATCCCTTTCCTGTGTTATACAGTTCAACTACATTTTCCCGTAGATCCGTTGACAATTCTTTTGCTTTCCCCATGACTCACAATCCAAAAACATCAGTGGCTGGATGAAAAATGCAAGAGTCTGTCTGGATCCCAGAAACTCACTCAGCTTTTATGCACACACACGGATTACAAGCAAACAGGTCACAGGTGAGGATGTTACCTTTAGTAGCCATTCAAACCCATTTGTGTCAAATTCTGAGCATGTTATCAAGCCAAAATCAACGGGGCATGTGAACTTTTGATCAGGGTCATTTGGATGTTTTTGGTTGTCCTTAAGATTTAAAAAGAGAAAACACAGTAGTTTGACAATAAATGGCTTCACCCAACCAATAACCATGAATGGAGAAAAAGTTTTTTTGTTATCATTCATATTCTCTGAAACAAGGCCAAGAAATGAAAAATTCTGCCAGGGTATGTGAATGTGATGCCCAGCTGCGCTTGGTATCACAGATCCTAGAGGGGTGCATTGGCAGATTCCTCCACAAGACGCCCTCATAAGCATTCACACACCTCCACCTTCCACCTCAGACCACCAGAGGGAGCCCGTTAGGGATATATAAAGGGAAGGTGGAGCCAGGCAGCCCAGAAGGAGATTCAGCAGTTTCCTGCTCAGACACAGAAGGACTCAGTGCAGTCGAGCCAGAGCCTAGCAGTTCCTGCAGAAAGAGTTCAGTACAGTCTGTAGAGTGATTCCAGACTAGAACTCACAGAGCTCAGGATAGAGAGCTAGGAGTGTGCCGACACTCTGAGAGCGGCGAAGAAGAGCAGTGTCCCGGCTGCAGTGTGTGTAGTCTAGTGAGGGCCCCGAGCGGGGCCGAAGGTGAGTGGAAAGTGAGTAACATAGGGGGCAGAGGAGCTTAACCAGCTCACCCCGAAGTTTACACCGAACACCGGGTCCGAAGCTTACCGGGATCTCTATGACCCAGTAAGGCATAACCGGAATCCCTGGAGACCTACAAGTCCCAGGATCGCTAAAGTGCTGATACGTAACAGAGCCAGGAGACACATAGGCCCCGCAAGCAGAGGAATGTGTACTCCAAGAAAAGGCCCTACCACAAGGTCAGCCAGCGCAGGACAGAGACAAAGTTAGGCCTAACTCCAGGCAGGTCAGAAACTTACTACGCAGAGGCAAGAAACAGGAGGCCCTACACCCGCTCATTGGGGAGGATCCTGATATGCACCCTTCACCCTACAGTGCTCCGGGATGTGCCTGAATTTCCATCAGTAAAAGGTACTGAAGTGACCATCGTGTCTGTCCCCGTTCTTGCTCTGACCCGGCTGGGTCTCGCCTGTCCTGCATCCCTTTTCCCGTACGCTGCCCTGAGGCCTAGCTCCACCTGTGGGGAGCTATACCATCGAGCTGCCTTATCACCGGCCTCAGCGGACTGCCGCAGCGCTGGTGATTCTCACCAGAAACCACAGGTGGCGTCACAAACTTTTATAAAATTAACAAATATCCACCCTTTTAAAGAGTGACCCCAGGGTATGGACCCGGGAGCCGACCACCGCGACATCCCCAAGGCCAGGCAAAGGCCCGGGTACCGAGTCACCCCCATCCCCTGGGCTGGTCATGAACTTTTGAGTACAACTGTATGTTGATGATTTTCTATATTTTAAAGGGAATTTGTCAGCCGGTTTTTTACTATTTAACTTGAAAGCAGCATAATATACGGCAAGTGAGCCTGATTACAGTGATGTGTCACTTTTTAGCCTGTGTTTTGTAGTTTCAATGCAATCAGTGTTTTATCAGCAGGAGATTATCATTGCCTGCCTAGGTCTCATGTGCAGGGCAGTCAGGCTAATTTGTGTAACCCCACCCCCACCAATGACTGGCACCTTGCTGACAATGTACAGTGTTCACAGGAAGCTGCCAATCAGGGGTGTGGGGAAGTTATATATAGTTTATCATTATGACTACTGCTGCATCTACAACATAAAAGACAGATTCTATCAAAAATACACCAAGCAGTCAAGTAAGTGATGCATCGCTGGAATAAGGCTATCTTGCCCTATATCATGCTGCTCTCAGATTACACAGCAAAAACTTGTTAACAGATTCCCTTTAAATATTTGCCATTGGTGCAAGTAAAATAAAGATGAAGCTTTATTTACAGCTTGTCCTGCCTCAATTATTGCTCTGCACATTGAGTATTATAGGTATCACACGCTTCTGTGTTATTGTTGCATCTGATTTACATCAATTACTGAAAAGTTTAATGTTATAGCTGAGATTAAAAGATTTTCTTTCAACTTCATTTCCTCTTCTCCACCCAAAAAAAGTAACTCAAATCGTCTTTTGTCCAAGCCACATTGGATTTATTCAAAGATTACATCTATGATGCATGCCTTATTCCTAGACTTCACAAAGAGACAATTGAGTTTCAAAGAACATACTGGCAGGAAACAGTCAGATGAGATGACTCTTACTTGGGGAAGCTCTATACAAAGAGAATATTGTATGAGATATTAAGGAGACTTTTTTTGAATCAGCTGAAGGAGAAATCAATGTAATAAATATTGCCTGTGGAAACATGGGCTTTTGATAATACATGATGCCTAAATTAATGAGTGACAGCTATGTTCATAATGCGCAATAAAAGTGGTAATCCGAGATGTATAGCGCTGTGAAAAGTAATTGCCCCCTTCACAATTATTTCTTCTATTATTGCAAAAATTTCACATTTAAATGTTTCAGATCATCAAACAACTTTTAACATTAGACAAACATAATCCAAGTAAACACAACATGCTGTTTTTAAATCATAATGTGACAGCACTTTGAACACATTTTATAAGTGGTCATAAACTTGTAAAAAACTCATGAAAGAATAAAGTTACATTAAAACCAAGCACACCATTGTTTTTCTTATGAAATTCTCAATAAGTTTGATGTGTCACATGACCCTCTTCCCATTGAAAAAAATAAAGTTGGATCCAAAATGGCCGACTTCAAAATGGCCACCATGGTCAACAGCCATCTGGAAAAGTTTTCCCCCTCCCATATACTAATGTGCCACAAACAGGAAGTGATATCACCAACCATTCCCATTTAATTTAGGTGTATCCATATAAATGAAAAGCATACAAAAAAAGTTAATGTCTGCTCAGCACCTCCTGGAGCGCACGGATCCTGCGGTGCGGCAAGTTTTCAGAACTTAGAAAGGAATAAGTCCAGCGCTATAAGTCCATTAAAAATCCATTCTTTATTTATTTCATAAGTTCAAATGGTATAAAATCCATTAAGTCACAGTCCAGACATTAAAATCATACGCGTTTCGACGCTAAGCAGTGCGTCTCAATCATTGACAAGAATCTTATGGCGACTGAACATTTTAAACTAGTTCACCATTCAGTCCCCACTCACCAGATCCGGCCACTAGATGGGAACAGCTGTGCAGAGAAACCTGGCAGGGGATTAACCCCTTACAGACTGAAAACATACATTACATCAAATATGCATATCTCTATTCATAGTGGTAAATCAGATCCTGCCTGACATTGATACCATGTGGTACCCTAAGTGTTCAGCTGGTAGATCCACCAGGTTTCCTGGCTTATTAGTTTTCTTTTGATATCACCACCCCTGGATGGAATTTTAACCCTTTCTATGCCTGACACTTCAAAAGAAGACACATCACCTCCATGACTATTAATAAAATGTTTGGAAATTGCTGAACTTTTGTTAATGATTTTGCTGATGGCATCTGAGAGGTGACATCTTATCCTGATTTTCAGCGGCCCCCCTGTACAACCGACATATTGAAGGTCACACAGACCGCATCGCACAGTACACACCACGTTGCTTGTGTTGCAGTTTATGTATGAATTAATCATATACTCTTTTTTATTTGCACAAGAGACAAATGTTTTAGTATTCTTCATATACTTGCAACAGGTGCATATATTATGCCCGCACTTGTATGACCCTCTAGTACTGAGCCAATTCTCCTTTTTATTATTGTTATCATTGAGATAGAGGCTGGGAGACAGAATCTCTCCTAAACTGGAAGCTTTTTTGCAATAAATTTCACAGGATTTGCCAGGATTTTCTCTAGTCTTTTATCTTGATATAATATAGGTAATTTTTTTTAATAATGTTAGTAATATTTGAGAAGTGTAGACTATATATGGTAGAAAAAAACTACTCCTTTGATTTTGTCACATAGAAAACACCTTCAAAGGTGTTCAAAAGCTGACAAACTGCTCAAAAGACACTCTCTTTAAAAAAGCCGGCCGGCAATTCAGCATCGGTACCCGACAATTTAGAAAAGAAAGAATAGAGCATCGCACATAGATTAGATAGATAGAAACATATCAGTCACATATATAAGAAGTACAGTGACAGTGTTGGTTACTGTACTTGTCATTTAGTGTTAAAGGATTTATTTAAAAAAATAATAGTGTTTTCATGCACTGTCTCTTTAAAAAAGCCGGCCGGCAATTCAGCATCAGTACTCGACAATTTAGAACAGAAAGAATAGAGCATCACACATAGATTAGATAGATAGAAACATGTCAGTCACATATATAATAAGTACAGTGATAGTGTTGATTACTGTACTTGTCATTTAGTGTTAAAATAAAGGATTTATTTAAAAAAAAATTGGCGTGGGGTTCCCCTTAATTTCAGTCTCTAGCGGAGGTTAAGCAGACGGCTGGGGCAGATGTTTGAAGCCTGGGAAGGGGGAAATACCCACGGAGCTTCCCAGGCTACTAATATCAGCCCCCAGCTGAATACCTAGCCTTTACTAGCTATTAAAATGGGGGACTCAAAAAAAAAATGACGTGGGGTCCCCCCTATTTTAATAGCTAGCAAAGGCTAGGCAGACAGCTGGGGGCTGATATTAATAGCCCAGGAAGGGTGTCATGAATATTGGCTCCCTCCCAGGCTAGAAACACCAGCCGTCAGCCGCCCCAGAAATGGAGCATCCATAGGATGCGTCAATTCTGGCACTTAGCCTCGCTCTTCCCACTGCCCTGTAGCGGTGGCAGTGGGGTAATAGGGCTGGGGTTGATGTCAGCTTATAATGCCGGCTGACATCAAGCCCAGGTTAGTAATGGAGAGGCATCTATAAGACACCCTCATTACTAACCCCATAGTCAAAGTTAAAAAAAAACACAAACACCCAGAATAAAGTCCTTTAATTGAAATAAACACACAATTCTTTAATGTTCTAAATTAAACCATACTTACCGTCACGCCCATTCCAGCTGAAGCCAACGATCTCCTGCAATAAAAGTAAAATAATAAACCAACCTCATCCTTACCTTTCCATGGTTCCCTGGACAGCTTCAGTTCTGCTACATTCACATGACAGGCTGGATCGCAGCCGAAAGCTGCCATCCAGCTTGCCATGCCGCAGACACTGAGAAGCGCAGGCATGCTTGCGCTCCTCAGTGTCTGGCTGTGACGGCATCCAGATGAGCCGAGTTCATGTCCAATGAACTCAGCTCACCTCATGCACATCACTGACAGCGTGGGAAAATTTTCCTGCGCTTGCCGTGAGCGCAGGAGATTTCTCTCACGCTCACCGCAAGCGCAGGAAAATTTTCCCACGCTGTCAGAGTATTACCCCACTGCCACCGCTAGCTATTAAAATAGGGGGGACCCCACGTCATTTTTTTGGGGGGTCCCCCATTTTAATAGCTAGTAAAGGCTAGGTATTCAGCTGGGGGGCTGATATTAGTAGCCTGGGAAGCTCCGTGGGTATTACCCCCTTCCCAGGCTTCAAACATCTGCCCCAGCCGTCTGCTTAACCTCCGCTAGAGACTAAAATTATGGGGAACCCCACGCCAATTTTTTTTTAAATAAATCCTTTATTTTAACACTAAATGACAAGTACAGTAATCAACACTATCACTGTACTTATTATATATGTGACTGACATGTTTCTATCTATCTAATCTATGTGTGATGCTCTATTCATTCTGTTCTAAATGGTCGGGTACCGGTGTATGCCGCTGCTGAATTGCCGGCTTTTCATGTTTCACTATGAGCACTGTTCCCATCGATTTGTTCAATCACTGTAATGCCACAACCACCATGGATGTGGCATTACAGTGAGTGGCAGGCAATCCCTGCATGATGTGAAAAAATCCAGTTACGCTTTTGGTGCACGAACAGTTATCGAACATAACCTCGAACAGCCAAATTTTTTGCAAATCGTTCGCGTTCGTCGAACGACTCGAACACCGCCCAAAACAGCTCGAATTTGAGATTGGCGAACAGTTCTAGTTGAACACCGCTCATCTCTACTGGTGAGTGGGGACTGGATTGTGAACTAGTTTAAAATGTTCAGTCGCCATCAGATCCTTGTCAATGATTAAGACGCACTGCTTTGCATCGAAGTGCGTATGATTTTAATGTCTGGACTGTGACTTAATGGATTTTATACCATTTGAAGTTATGGAGTAAATGAAGAATGGATTTTTAATGGACTTATAGTGCTGGACTTATTCCTTTCTAATATCCATATAAATGGCCCACCCTTTAAAAACACGTGCACCAATTCTGTATTTATCACCTACTCCTGGTTTTGGCTTAGAAATACTGAGGTAAAATACTGACCAAATACTGAACATGTGATCATGGCCTTACAAAGATATTGTCGTATTGTATTGTATTGGATGTCACAGCTCGGATCTGCTTCTAACAGTTGCAGGTGGAGCTGAGCTCTTCCCATGACTGTTAACCTGTGAAATGCTGCTGTCAATGTACATGGGAGTGCATCATTTTGTGTGCCCATCAGTGATGCGATTGCCAGATTCCGATGGGTTGCTATGGAAGCCAGGGTTCTGCTGAAGACCTCCATAGCTGTCATTACAAAGGTCCGTTGACATCCAGCCTGTGGCTGGGCTTCAGTGGAGAGTGTGATTTTTACTTTATGCAGCAATAGGGTGGTATTGCTGTGTACAGCACAAGCAATTGGATGTTTGCAGGTTCTAGTCCCTTATAGGGACTAACAAATACAAAAATCTGTAAAAAAAAGTTTTAAATATATGAAAAAAAAATCAAATCACCCCTCTTTTCCCCATTAAAAATAAAGATATAGTACAAATAAAGAAATAAACATACAGTACAGACCAAAAGTTTGGACACACCTTCTCATTTAAAGATTTTTCTGTATTTCCATGACTTTGAAAATTGTACATTCACACTGAAGGCATCAAAACTATGAATTAACACATGTGGAATTATATACTTAACAAAAAAGTGTGAAACAACTGAAAATATGTCTTATATTCCAGCTTCTTCAAAGTAGCCACCTTTTGCTTTGATGACTGCTTTGCACACTCTTTGCGTTCTCTTGATGAGCTTCAAGAGGTAGTCACCGGAAATGGTTTTCACTTCACAGTGTGCCCTGTCAGGTTTAATAAGTGGGATTTCTTGCCTTATAAATGGGGTTGGGACCATCAGTTGTGTTGTGCAGAAGTCTGGTGGATACACAGCTGATAGTCCTCCTGAATAGACTGCTAGAATTTGTATTATGGCAAGAAAAAAGCAGCTAAGTAAAGAAAAACGAGTGGCTATCATTACTTTAAGAAATGAAGGTCAGTCAATGCGAAAAATTGGGAAAACTTTGAAAGTGTCCCCAAGTGCAGTTGCAAAAACCATAAATCGCTACAAAGAAACTGGCTCACTTGAGGACCGCCCCAGGAAAAGAGGACCAAGAGTCACCTCTGCTTCTGAGGATAAGATTATCCGAGTCACCAGCCTCAGAAATCGCATGTTAACAGCAGCTCAGATTAGAGACCAGGTCAATGTCACACAGAGTTCTAGCAGCAGACACATCTCTTCAACAACTGTTAAGAGGAGACTTTGTGCAGCAGGCCTTCATGGTAAAATAGCTGCTAGGAAACCACTGCTAAGGACAGGCAACAAGCAGAAGAGACTTGTTTGGGCTAAAGAACACAAGGAATGGACATTAGACCAGTGGAAATCTGTGCTTTGGTCTGATGAGTCCAAATTTGAGATCTTTGGTTTCAACCACCGTGTCTTTGTGCGACGCAGAAAAGGTGAACGGATGGACTCTACACATGCCTGGTTCCCACCGTGAAGCATGGAGGAGCAGGTGTGATGGTGTGGGGGTGCTTTGCTGGTGACACTGTTGGGGATTTATTCAAAATTAAAGGCATACTGAACCAGCATGGCTACCACAGCATCTTGCAGCGGCATGCTTTTCATCCGGTTTGCATTTAGTTGGACCATCATTTAATTTTCAACAGGACAATGACCCCAAACACACCTCCAGGCTGTGTAAGGGCTATTTGACCAAGAAGGAGAGTGATGAGGTGCTACGCCAGATGACCTGACCTCCACAGTCACCAGACCTGAACCCAATCGAGATGGTTTGGGGTGAGCTGGACCGCAGAGTGAAGGCAAAAGGGCCAACAAGTGCTAAGCATCTCTGGGAACTCCTTCAAGATTGTTGGAAGACCATTTCCGGTGACTACCTCTTGAAGTTCATCAAGAGAATGCCAAGAGTGTGCAAAGCAGTCATCAAAGCAAAAGGTGGCTACTTTGAAGAACCTAGATTATAAGACATATTTTCAGTTGTTTCACATTTTTTTGTTAACTATATAATTTCGCATGTGTTAATTCATAGTTTTGATGCCTTCAGTGTGAATGTACAATTTTCATAGTCATGAAAATACTGAAAAATCTTTAAATGAGAAGGTGTGTCCAAACTTTTGGTCTGTACTGTATGTGTTTTCACTATGTCCAGATAAGTCAGATCTATCAAAATATAAAATGAACCCAATCGGTAAACACTGTAAACAGAAGAAAAATTATAATTGCTAAAATTTAGGGTTTTCTTGGTCGCCACTACAGAAAAAGGCAGTAAGAAGCAATCAAAGCATCATATATATCCCAAAATTATATCAATAAAAGCGTTGTCTCACTCTGCAAAAAACAAGGCTTCATGCAGCCTCATGAACCAAAAAATAAAAACGTTATGGGTCTCGGAAAATGGGGACACAATAACATTTTTTTTTTTTTTTTTACAAATTTCAATTTTTTTCACCACTAAAATAAGAAATACTTTGACAAGTTTGGTATTGCAGTAATCCAACTGACCTGGACAATTACGGTGCTAGGTCATTTTTACTGTATAATGTACACCGTAAAAACAATTCCCAAAAAACAATGCCAGAATTGCCTGTTTTTGACAATTTTACCACACTTGGATTTCTTTACCATTCTCCAATACACCTTGTGCTAACATGAATGGTATTGACGCGCCCCCTGGGCCATATTCTTTAGGGGAATACCCGGAGCCGGATCAGATGGGGGTTGTAGTCTCCGAGTGGCTGTGACCCGGTCCGTGCCCAGGGTGTCAAGCTCAGAGTATGTGGCAGTCCTACAGATGTTACAAAGTTCGTTATGTCGACTACGCCACCCGTTGGATTGCGGTCACTACGGCCGCCGCTGCAGCAGGGTCCGCTGAGGCTGATGGTGTTGGTGCAGCTTTAGATGGTATAACCCCCAACGGGAGGGGTATGGCCTCAGGGGGTCAGGTGCAGAGGATGGGAGTTGTGGTGGTGCAGCGTAGATGATAATTAAAGACAGAGTCGGGTTGTGCAGTTCAGGGTGTTTACTTACTGCAGATATTCCGGTCACTCCGGCCTTAAGTGACCACCCGAGCCGTGCTGCGTCCACCAGGTCCTGGATTCAGCCAACCCCCAAGCAAGTCCGGAGTGTGTCCCTGAGCCCTCCTTCTTGTCCTTTCTTCTGGCCGTCCCCACCAGGGATCCACCTAGGTCCAGCTCCCTCGGGCCTTCTGTTGGGAGACCCTTGGCCTTGGGTTCCCTGACCCTACACGTGGTTTGCCTTCAGGGTGGATGTGGTGGGTGGCCGTGGCAGATCCTGCCCACGACCTCCGGTCTCTGGCTGAGGTATGCTTTAGCCCCCACCAGTTTGGGATCCGGTACCCTGTTGCCAACTCTTCACCCTGTGTTTGTATTTGGGTTCTCAGAGTTCCTTCTGTCTCCCCCTCTGGGTCTTTCTTTCTCCTCTCTCTCTCTCTGGGCCTTGGAGCTGCTCCTCTCCTCTGCTCTCTTCCTCTGCTCTGCTCTGACAAAAGGCTGACAGACTGACCCTGATCTTAGATGGTGCCCACCTTAAATACTCCCTCTATGTGTGAGCTCAGGTGACCAGCACCCAATGAGCTCCTATCTTTACCCAGGCTGCTCCCCCTATCTGCCCCTACACTACTGGGATGTGCCACCCCCCTCCCACTCCAGCCAGGAACAGACTCGGTCGTACCTGCACATTTCTAAGTGGGAGTACCGTTGGTCTGTTCCTCGGAAATGGGATGTGTGTAGTGCATGCAGCCTTCTGAGCTCAGTTCCACACTCCATCCTTACCCGGGAGTGGAATATCACACCTCTGGGTTGAGGTGCAATACCCCTGTAGCAGCCGAATCCTCAGGGTGCTACATTCCCCCCTGGTAAATCACAGCACGTCCTCGGGCTGTAAGATATAAAAACAACACCAAAACATACAATTTTTGCATAAACAACATAATAAAAACATATAAAACATATATATCAGCAATAAAACTTTTTTTTTTTTTTTCATAAATAACATTCTCGTAGACTTCTCTTGCTTCTAGCTCCTCCTCCGGACACTGTGCAACGTGTACCCGGGAAAAGTGCAACAGTTTCTCTAGAAAAATGGTCTTCCTATAAAACCGGTAGGGGGCGCTTTAGGAAGCGCAACTATATACAAGGGGATATGGCCGCTCTCAGTCCTCGGCCAGGTAATGGGAATAGGGATGACCGCTCTCAGTCCTCGGTCAGTGGAAATAAGGGAAATACGGGTAACAGTTCAATTCTCTGGTCCCAACGGGGACTATAATAGCAGCAACGGTTCACTGTGCCCCGACGGGCAACTATATACAGCTTCTACTCCGCTGTACTCAACGACGACGTCCTCCTGCTCTTTCTTTGTGGTTAACTTTAGCTTCAGACCCGTCCGGGTCCTCTTGCTCCTCCTCACACCGCAGCTCCTCCTCCGTCAGGCGATGCACATGGAGGGCGTAGGGTCCTTTGGCACACATGTGCCGGGTGAAGGTGACCTCGTCCCCTACATACAGGTCACGTCCTCTGTGTCCCTCCGGTAGGTGGGACTCAACGTCTCTTCTTGTCACGAAGACGTCGCCTGGGGTGCGGTGATCTCGGATGAAGCCCCACCCGTGCTGCATATTAAACTTGATCACAGTCCCGGTGGAAGGGTGACCATGAGCTGCACGGGGACTCCTCCTGGCCCGGCTCTTCTGCTCCGCGCTCCTTATTTGGGCTTGTTGTTCCCGGACCCGCCTCTCTCTCCGCTCCCTCTCAAAGACCTCGAGCTGCTGCCGGCAGCACTCTGCACGCTCCGCTGCAGCTGCCCGGGTCTCCTGAGTGAACCCCATGAGATCTTCTCCGGTGGGGTCCCACTCAAACTGTGCCTCCTCTAGCGGGGGCGAGGTCCTTTTTACGGGCTTTGGAACCGGAATCAGGGGCTCGTCTAGGGGTCTCTCTTTCCGGAGTCGGGGATGGTGAAACTCCGGTGGCCATATAAAGGGCTGCCCATCCGGGCACGTATGTTGGGCGAACAGATCTTCTCCCAGATGCGGCACTCTTGGTTTTATGGGCGCGGTGGTGGTGGCGCCCGGGTTGCCCAGGCCTTGCGGCCAGGCCTGGGGCACCTGGAAAGTGAAGGTCACCGTAAGGACGGCGGCGCCCTGGGCTACTTGGCCCTGCGACCAGGCCGGTGGCTCCGCGGAGGTAGGGGGCGCTGTTGGTATTGCGGCGCCCGGGGGTACTAGGCCCTGCGACCAGGCTGGTAGTACTTCCTGCTTGGTCACGCTCGGGGTCGAGGCGTGTGACGTCACAGGGGTCGCGGCTGCGGCTTCCGGTTGAGGCCTAGTCTGTGGCGGTGACGTTGCGGTTACGGGCACGGCAGGGGGTACTTCGGGCTCTGCGACGGGGAGCTGGGGCAGGTGCGCGGTTTCCCGGTTTGGGGTAGAGACGTCCCCTTTACCTGCCTCCTTTCGTTCGGCTCCCTTCTCGGCGCCGTCTCCGGCCTTCAGTCCTCCTGCGCCATCCTCAGAGGCGGTCTGTCTCCTCGTCTCGGGTGGCGTGCTCCGCTGACGGGTTCTTGTCTGCTGGGCCATCTCTCGGCTCCACTCCGCTAACGTCTCTCGCTGCACCCGGGCCATCCTCCGTGCGAGGACCTCCAGCGCGGTCTGTGCACACTCCCGATCTCGGGGGAGCTGTGTTAGGATCTCCAGCAGGCCTTCTGGAGTGGCGACCTGCAACAGGCTCCTGACCACTGGGTCGGTGCTGCCTGGAGTGGCGGCCCGCATCAGGCTCCTGACCACTGGGTCGGTGCTGCCTGGCTCTCCCTCCGTTGTCTCCAGCAGGCTCCTGGCCAGCGGGCCGGTGCTGCTCTGCTCTTCTTCCATCTCCGGGTAAGCTTCTTCTGGACTCAGCTCTAGGCTTCTTGTCTCCGGGTGCGCTCTCTCCAGACTGCTCCAGGCGACACCCATCTTTGCTCTCTCCTTCTCAGTCCTCCCACTTCGAGGGCGGTCCCGGGGCCACTTGGTGATTGTCAGCTCCAGGGGCAGTTCTTTCACGCTGACAGACACCTCTAGCATCACAGTCTCTGTTGGTGGGGGCGGTTTCCACTTTTGGCGCCATTTTCGGTCCTGGCCCACGATGGGAGGCGGCCTCTTGCCATCCTCTGGCACGCCCATAATGGCGTCCGCTCTGACAAGGCGGGAAACCTTTGGAAATGGCGGGAATCGTCTCCCAGTGGCGGGAAACTCTGCAGATGGCGGGAAAAAGCTGTTAATGGCGGACAACCGGCGGGAATCGATCTGTGACGGAGTCCGATGGCGGGGACCCTCCGGAACCGGCAGGAGACTTCTTTTTGAGGTAAACTTGTTCTTTTCTTCAGGCACGCAGTACCCGGTTGTTGCGGGCACGTAATCCTGCCGACTACGCCAAAGTTGACGCGCCCCCTGGGCCATATTCTTTAGGGGAATACCCGGAGCCGGATCAGATGGGGGTTGTAGTCTCCGAGTGGCTGTGACCCGGTCCGTGCCCAGGGTGTCAAGCTCAGAGTATGTGGCAGTCCTACAGATGTTACAAAGTTCGTTATGTCGACTACGCCACCCGTTGGATTGCGGTCACTACGGCCGCCGCTGCAGCAGGGTCCGCTGAGGCTGATGGTGTTGGTGCAGCTTTAGATGGTATAACCCCCAATGGGAGGGGTATGGCCTCAGGGGGTCAGGTGCAGAGGATGGGAGTTGTGGTGGTGCAGCGTAGATGATAATTAAAGACAGAGTCGGGGTTGTGCAGTTCAGGGTGTTTACTTACTGCAGATATTCCGGTCACTCCGGCCTTAAGTGACCACCCGAGCCGTGCTGCGTCCACCAGGTCCTGGATTCAGCCAACCCCCAAGCAAGTCCGGAGCGTGTCCCTGAGCCCTCCTTCTTGTCCTTTCTTCTGGCCGTCCCCACCAGGGATCCACCTAGGTCCAGCTCCCTCGGGCCTTCTGTTGGGAGACCCTTGGCCTTGGGTTCCCTGACCCTACACGTGGTTTGCCTTCAGGGTGGATGTGGTGGGTGGCCGTGGCAGATCCTGCCCACGATCTCCGGTCTCTGGCTGAGGTATGCTTTAGCCCCCACCAGTTTGGGATCCGGTACCCTGTTGCCAACTCTTCACCCTGTGTTTGTATTTGGGTTCTCAGAGTTCCTTCTGTCTCCCCCTCTGGGTCTTTCTTTCTCCTCTCTCTCTCTCTGGGCCTTGGAGCTGCTCCTCTCCTCTGCTCTCTTCCTCTGCTCTGCTCTGACAAAAGGCTGACAGACTGACCCTGATCTTAGATGGTGCCCACCTTAAATACTCCCTCTATGTGTGAGCTCAGGTGACCAGCACCCAATGAGCTCCTATCTTTACCCAGGCTGCTCCCCCTATCTGCCCCTACACTACTGGGATGTGCCACCCCCCTCCCACTCCAGCCAGGAACAGACTCGGTCGTACCTGCACATTTCTAAGTGGGAGTACCGTTGGTCTGTTCCTCGGAAATGGGATGTGTGTAGTGCATGCAGCCTTCTGAGCTCAGTTCCACACTCCATCCTTACCCGGGAGTGGAATATCACATCTCTGGGTTGAGGTGCAATACCCCTGTAGCAGCCGAATCCTCAGGGTGCTACAGTATCATTCAAAAGTACAAATTGTTATACAAAAAGCAAACTCTCATGCATCTATGTGGACCGAAAAATAAAAATGTTATGGCTCCTGGAAGAAGGGGTGCAAAAAACGAAAATGCAAAAATCGAAATTGGCCATGTCAGGAAGGGGTTAATAGGGCAGTTCATGCTTGAAAAGCCTCCAATGTAGCCAGATTAAAACAATTCTGTAATGAAGAATGGGCAAAATTCCTCCAAATTAATGTAAAAGACTCATCACAAATTATTGCAAACATTTCCTTTCAGTTACTACTACCAATGGCCAGTTATTAGGTTTGGGGGTTGGGAGGGGAACTTTAGGTTTTGAATAAATATTTATCTTCAATAAATAAAATGGTCATTCAAAGAGCAGCAATTGTTTTAATTTTTATTTCATAAATCAGTAGTACATATGAAAATAAGAAACTTTGTCATATATCATATCAGAGAAATCTGCTTCTGATCTTTCACTCTCTCAATTCAAGGATAAAATCTGTATTTCAGTGATGACAGATTTTCCTATTACTGAGATAGGAGATGACAGTCGGTGCTTTTAAAATTTTATGGATAAGGAAGGAAGAGGGATGATATGGAGGCAGACACAGACGTTTCACTGCAAGTTCTATAGAACTTTATAAAAAATCAACTGTAACCTTCTATCTCAGTCATAAGAAAATCTGTCTTCATTGAAGACAGATTTTACGCATGAATTGAGAATTTTGAGATTGAATGATCAGTTCAGGAGGAGAAAAAAGCAGATTTCTCTTATAAAATATATTACAAAGCTTCTCATTTTCTTATGCATAAGTCTCTTTACACTGGCTTTGCACTCTCCATAAGGAGATATGTTTTCCCTTAGACCCCAAATATAACCACAAGCCAAATAAACTTCTGAGATATCAATCTGATTGTAAATCAATTTTATCTCTTTTTTAACAAACCACCTGCAGCCCCTTTAAGTTGCACGGTTAGCCCAGCACCTCCAGAATTTCACATCGCAAGAAGGTCTACGGTATCTCTCAGCATATGCTCAATAGTATGAAGCCTATACCAGAATATGGTCTTTTACATGAGGAGAGCTTTTACATGAGGAGAGGCATCAACCCTGCAGTATGACATTCGGCAAGTTATTAGTGTCCACGTTGCTGACCAAACTGTCAGACAGAGACTCCATGAGGAGGCATGGGACCTGTGTACAGCTCAGCAGATCGATTGGCATATGCAAGCAAACATCAGAATTTGCAGATATACCAATAAAGCCTTGTTCACTTCATAGATGAGCACAGGTTGACCCTGAACGAATGTAATAGATGTAAAAGAGTCTGGAAATGCTGTGATGAATGACATGGTGCCTCCAACATCATCCAGCATGACCGGTTTGATGTTGAGTCAGTGTCGATCTAGGAAGGCATATTCTTTGAGGGTCACACAAACCTACACATGTCAATTTGGCAGCAGCTCTCATCTAAAATAAAGAAGAGTGCTGATAAACACCTACGGTTGTTTCCCAACATCTCTTCTGGTGATGAAGTTTGTCTTTCTACCAAAAACATTTGTTTTAAAACTTATTGCAAGAAGATGGTGTCACAACTCTGTTGTTGGGTATCCTGGGGTCAGGGGCTCCTTCCCTGTCACTAACGCTAGGGGTGCCCTAGCTATCCCTGTTCCCCGGATTACTTCTAATGGTGAAGATGCCAGGGCCATGTACCTTGCTGAGCTCCTGAATCCACCCTCAGTCTGTTCCCTCCCCCCACCCAGGGAAGAGGGCAGTACTAGTGTATCACAATACACCAACCAGACTAACAAGGTAATATGAACAGGGATAAAGGAAAATACCAATCATACAAATATGCACACATAAACAACAAGGGAAAAAACGGGGATTAAAGGATGGGTAAAACCAAAGTAAGAGAAGGAGAGGATTTGCACACAACCAAAATCAAGCAATAGTCTTAGATAAATACACCACACACCTTCTCAAACAACAAGACTACTCCAAGCTACTAGCCCTGGCAATGCCTGCTTGCCAGAGTCCAGTATATATAGGAGAGGGCAGTGGCCAACAGTGAACAACTGAGAGTCATAAGGCAGGTAAGCTTCCAGGAGTTCTCAACTGAGCAGATTAACCCCTGCACTGCTAGAAGAAACCTGCACCGTTTAATATGAAGGTGAAGTTCTTCTAGTCAGTGCAGGAGTAGGAGAAATCAGACGGCGCGGTCTTCTGACTCCTTTCTGTCATGGTAAACTTGGGACAGATGGTTTCCAAGTTCATTGGTCTATTATCCAAATTCTGGGCTATAAGAATGTTTATTGGAATGTTTTCTACTTGTTGCACTAAAAGATATACATTTCCAAAAAGACGTGCTTTGTCCCTAAAAAGGATATTAACCCCTTTAAAGCCCATGATGTACTATTCCGTACCTGCGCCCTGGGCTTTAAGAGCCTGGTACGGAATAGTACGTCATGGCGATCGCGTCTGCACACAGGCAGTGCGGGCGCGATCGCCGCTGGGTGTCAGCTGATTGTCACAGCTGACACCCGGTACTATGTGCAGGGAGCGGTCCAGCACCGCTCCCGGCACATTAATCAAAGCAATGCTGTGATCGAAGTCGATCGCAGCATTGCGGTGGCAAGGGGAGGTGATCGGGATACTCACCTCCACTTCCGGCCTCCAGCGCTGCCTGCCGCGGCTTCCTGGATGTTGCCATGACGACCCGATGTCATCATGACAACATCCGGGTCACCAGACAGCGGTAAGA
This sequence comes from Phyllobates terribilis, assembly GCF_046119375.1. Taxonomy (NCBI): domain Eukaryota; kingdom Metazoa; phylum Chordata; class Amphibia; order Anura; family Dendrobatidae; genus Phyllobates; species Phyllobates terribilis. The sequence goes on along the minus strand of NW_027362764.1, from coordinate 420,146,154 downwards.
TAGTTTGGTCATGCGCAGTGCATGACCAAACGATCTTCTCCCTGTGCAGCGCTGACAGCCTGCATAGCACAGGGATGGTGCTCCATTCCTGTGCTATGCAGGTGATCAGAATAAAAAAAGTGAAAGTCCCATAGTGGGACAAAGTATAAAAGTAAAAAAAAAGTATCAGAAAGTGAAATTTTTTTTTAAAAAATATTGTAAAAATATAAAAAAAAAATAAAAAAATAATCCATCAAAAATAAAAATATAATGTACCCATCAATAAATATTATTATGAAAAAAAAACAAACAAAATAATAAAAGTACACATATTTGGTATTGCCGCGTCCGGAACGACCTGACCTATAAAATTGTCCCACTAGTTAGCCCCTTCAGTGAACACAGTAAAAAAAAAAAAAAAAAAACGAAGCAAAAAACAATGCTTTATCACCATACCGCCAAACAAAAATGGAATAACACGCGATCAAAAAGACGAATATAAATAACAATGGTACCGCTGAAAACGTCATGTTGTCCCGCAAAAAACAAGCTGCCATACCGCTCCATCAGTCGAAAAATAAAAAAGTTCCAGCTCTCAGAATAAAGGGATGCAAAAAAATATTTTTTTCTATAAAATAGCTTTTATTGTGTAAAAGCGCCAAAACATAGAAAAATTATATAACTCATATGTCAACTCATCCTGCAAAAAACAAGCCATCACATGACTCTGTTGGCCAAAATATGGAAAACTTATAGCTCTCAAAATAGGGCGATGCAAAAACTAGATTTTACAAAAAATGCGTCTTTTAGTGTCTGACAGCTGTCAATCATAAAAACCTGATATGAATCTGAAATCGCTGTAATCGCACCGACCCGAAGAATAAAGACATCTAATAACTTATACCGCACGAGGAATGGCGTAAAAAATAAACTCTCGGGTTAGGGTTGTGCTAGGGCTAGGGTTAGGGTTGGGGTTAGGGTTAGGGTTGGGATTTTTTTCAAAAGTAAAAAAAAAAAAAAAAGATGACGATATGGCGACTAGTGTTGAGCGGAAGTGCTCGCTACTTGAGTTTGCATCGGGTGCTCGGGTATGCACTGAGTATCGCGGGTGCTCAAGTGACATGCTCGAGTCTCCGCCCCATATGCTTCGGGGCCAAAAAATCCTCGCGGGGATTACCTGCTATGCACGAGCGATCCCCGCATGTTTTTTTTGGGTGTCTAATAACCGTGAAACATGTGGGTGGAGACTCGAGCATGTCACTCGAGCACCCACGATACATGGTGCATACCCGAGTACCCGATGCAAACTCAAGTAGCGAGCACTTGCGCTCAAGACTAATGACAACTTATTCAATATGTTGACCTAATGTTATCAAATTCTGTGTCGTACCTCTGGGTCCAAAATGTTCACTATGCCCTTGATAAAATCCTTGAAGGGGGTAGTTTCCAAAATGGGGTCACTTGTGGGGGGTTTCCAATATTTAGGCACATAAGGGGCTCTATAAATGCGACATGGCGTCTGCTCTCGATTCCAGACAATTTTGCGTTCAAAAAGTCACACAGTGCTCCTTCACTCCTGAACCCTGCCGTGCGCCCAAACACTGTATTTTCCCCACATATGGGGTATTGGCGTACTCAGGAGACATTGCACAAAGGTTTTTGGGGTCCATTTTCTCCTCTTACCCTTGTGAAAATAAAAAAATTAGGGCTAAAACATCATTTTTGTGGAAAAAGTTAGATTTTTTTATTTTCACGACTGTTATAAAGTTCTGTAAAGGACTTGGGGGTTCAAGGTGCTCACCACACATCTAGATAAGTTCCCTGAGGGGTCTAGTTTCCAAAATGGTATCACTTGTGGCGGTTTTCCACTGTTTAGGCACATCAGGGGCACATCCGCTAATTATTCAAGCAAATTTTACATTCAAAAAGTCAAATGGCATTCCTTCCCTTCCGAACCCTGCCGTATGCCCAAGCAGTGGTTTTCCCCCACATATGGGGTATCTGCTTACTCAGGAGAAACCGCAAAACAAACTGCATGGTGCAATTTCTCCTGTTACCCTTATGAAAATGCAAAATTGGGGGCTGAAAAACATTTTTGTGGGAAAAATGTGAACATTTTATTTTTACGGCTCAATGTTATAAACTTCTGTGAAGCACCTGGGGTTAAAGGTGCTTAACACACATCTAGATAAGTTCCCTGAAGGGTCTAGTTTCCAAAATGGTGTCACTTGTGGGGGGTTTCCACTGTTTAGGCACATCAGGGGCTCTCCAAACGCAACATGGCGTCTGCTAATTATTCAAGCAAATTTTACAATCAAAAAGTCAAATGGCGCTCCTTCCCTTCCGAACCCTGCCGTGCGCCCAAGCAGTGGTTTTCCCCCACATATAAGGCATCTTCTTACTCAGGAGAAATTGCACAACAAACTGCATGGTGCAATTTCTCCTGTTACCCTTATGAAAATGCAAAATTGGGGGCTGAAAAACATTTTTGTGGGAAAAATGTGAACATTTTATTTTTACGGCTCAATGTTATAAACTTCTGTGAAGCACCTGGGGTTAAAGGTTCTCACCACACATCTAGATGAGTTCCCTGAAGGGTCTAGTTTCCAAAATGGTGTCACTTGTGGGGGGTTTCCACTGTTTAGGTACATCAGGGGCTCTCCAAACGCAACATGGCATCCGCTAATTATTCAAGCAAATTTTACAATCAAAAAGTCAAATGATTCTCCTTCCCTTCCAAACCCTGCCGTGCGCCCAAACAGTGGTTTTTCCCCACATATGGGGTATCTGCGTGCTCAGGGGAAATTGCACAACAAATTTTGTGGTCCATTTTTTCCTGTTACCCCTGCGAAAATAAAAAAAATTGGGTTTAAAATAACATTTTTGTGAAAAAAGTTAATTGTTAATTTTTTTCTTCCACATTCCAAAAATTCCTGTGAAGCACCTGAAGGGTTAATAAAGTTCTTGATTGTGGTTTTGAGCACCTTGAGGGGTGCACTTTTTAGAATGGTGTCACTTTTGGGTATTTTCTGTCATAAAGACCCCTCAAAGTCACTTCAAATGTGATGTGGTCCCTAAAAAATGGTTTTGTAAATTTTGTTGGAAAAATGAGAAATCGCTGGTCAACTTTTAACCCTTAAAGCTCCAGCTGATCGGCAGGGGTGTCGAGTGTCTGACCCCAACAGATCAGATATTGATGACTTATCCTATGGATAGGTCATCAATGATAAAGTAGTGGACAACCTCTTTAATGCTCCAATCTTAACCAGGATCCTCTTTCTTCTGGGAGTGTCACCTGTCACGGCTCGAACACAGGGCCTTACTCCATTCTCTTATGGTCGCCTCCATTTTCAGTACATGCTTTCATTTTTAGTACATGCTTGATTTCTCAGGTAACCCAGCGAATGCCTCTGACATTATCACCCTAAGACTTTTAAGGCATCTCTGGCAGAGTTCAGATTTTTTAGTATTAAGTAGTATGGTCCACAGCTTCCTCAAGTTTGTCAGGAGTTTGCTCCTACTTGCCTTTGTGCAGCTCCAGTAAAGTATTTAATCATCTCCTCTGCTACTCCTGACTTCCAACCTACAATCAGTGTTATTTCAAAGCTCAGTCCAGCTTACTTTGTTGTTGCCATCTACTTCTCAGTCAGGAAGCAAGTTACCAGCCTCTTGCAACTGTTCTCAGTGCTGTTTACTTATGGCCTCTGCAAGAAAGTAATGCATATCTTCAAGTGAGTCTCCAGGTTTCCTTCTAACTTCACTGCTTTTCTGCAATTAATCATTTCCTTGCTATAAGTCTCAGTTTGCATATTCTAATAACCATTGCCATGCTGAAAGATACCAGACTGCATTTAATTCTCTGTTGTTTCTGTACTTAACCATTGCTCCATTGGAAAATACCAGACTGCATTTCTGTGAATAGCTACATCCCTGCCGGAAGATAGTAGTTTCCTATGCAGTTATTCTTCCCTTGTGTATCCACATACCTGGCTCTGCTTAATCTCTGCTACCCGCTCCGCTTGTTTGCCTCCAATGCTTCATACTGTGCTGGCCCGATTCACATGTCATCCGTCAAGTGCCTCCACTGCACCATCGCCTTCTGTCCAGGCTGCTCATCCAGACTTCCAGCTCAGAGAATCCCCCTCACGAGGTGAACCCATAACACATAGTTTTTGCTTATATGGTTACTTTACATTTCTCCCTTTTAGTTTAGTCTTGAGGGGTGGTGCATGAATCAGGAGATGCAAAAGAAAAAATGCTAAAGTAATGCACTATTGTTTTAAGACCCCATTGAGCATTGGACTAACATTGGCCAAACCCTTCCATATCAACAAGATCAACCCACAGTTTGATGTGTATGGATGCTTTGTGACTCTCCCAATTAGATGATATTGGTAGAGGACCCAGCATGTTAGATTTCGGATCACCAATACTTATGTTCTCTGAGACAAAAGCAGTTCACAGAAGAGTCTGTAAGGGGCTCCCATAGAGAGGGTGAGAATGGGGGAGTCGTCAGATAGCTTTCAGCCATTTGTTCACCCAACAGCTATATATTGTGTGTGGGGTGCTATCGTTCCTGCACTAGGTATAACACTGTTGTATATGTCAGGTTCTGCTGGAAAGTTTATTAACCAAGCTACAGACGTTTTTAAGATATATTAGCCATTCAAACTTCAAGTCCATACAGGATAATAGTATAAAATAATGACACATTAAAAAGAAAAAACAACGTATCAACAGCAGCCTTTTAACAGTTTTGAATCAGGAATTGCAGGAAGTAAACAATAATGTGTATTAACTGCAATGTTCCTGTCTGGCAAAAGTGAACATGAGTATTTGGGCTGAGCAGGTTCAAGGACTTTCTTTGTCTGGTCAAAAGTGATAAGTCTGCAGTCAGTCTGAAACCAGCGAATCCTTGCAGTGTACAGTACATGCGCTGGGGGGATTCATAAGTCTACAGTCACACAGAGTGACTGCAGACGTATCACTTTTGACCGGAAAACCCCTTTAAGTATGTACACCAAATTTCGCGGATTCCCTCTACTCTGTACAAATCACATAATTAAAACATGTTAAAATGTAAGTACGCTTTAACAAATTTTCCAAGTTCCCAGGCTATTTCAATCACTAATGCTTCCAACTATCTCTTTTTGTGTCTTTTGTTGAATAATTTCACTAGCCATGGTAGCCCACATGTTTATGCACTTGAAAGTTGCAACACTATTAAATAATAATGGATAAAAAACTGTTATGCGACTAGGTATTAGGAAGATGTCTAGGGTATGGTCTTATCAGGTCCAATACACAAATAATTATTGATTTTATTTATGATATTACATTATATACATTTTATATATTATTTGTATGTTTGTTACTGTACATAACATGAACACATCAGTCTGTAGATTTAATATGATAGCTATATTTAAACTAGTCAAGTCAGCAGTAATGGAATTTCAATGATTACATTTCTTTTACCATGTTGTGTTTTCATTATAGCAACTTTCTTCAGGCTACTTCCAAACACCTGGCCTAATACATATGCAAGATCCCCTTAGATAATATCCCAGTGACTTATCACATGTATCCCATTTGCAATTTTACTAAATTCCAATTCACCCCATTAAAGTCATTATAAAACACATTGCATTAAAATAAATATCGTAAAAGGAATTAGTATATGAAAGTACAGTCATATCATTATAGCTTAGGAACTGATAATCTAGAAACCATGACTGCCTTGCATTCAAGACTATGGGCCCTATCCATAATTTGTGTTTTTTTATGTGGTTAATGAATTTTGGGCAAAATAAAAACTACATTTTATTTTTGTTTTTAACCTTTTTTGCGACTTTTTACAGCAAAAACTTGCAAGTTTCACTAAAATGTAACAAAATATGTGCAAAAAATTAAGGCGTACATAAAATCACTCAAGTGTGAACTGGAGTACATTTTCACAAACATTTTGCGACTTTTTAAAATGTCTGGAATAGATTAATTAGCCTGAACTATCTGAAAACCCCAAATCCCACCCACTATGACAAGGATTTGGGGTTTCCAGATGTTTTCTCATCAGGTTTGCACTGAATGATCTGTAATAGACTGCTCAGTGTGCATAGGCTGCCATTGTTCTAGGCAGCGCAGGTACTGTTTACCCAGGACAATGTATTGCCGAGACTAGTGGTCTTTTGTGCCAACCAAAAGAACATTTCACCTGGTGAACGTTTGTCGGGAGATCTGTAGCCTTCTATGACTGCACAAATATTGTGAACAAGAAGACTTAAAATGGACTTTTAAACACTCATCCTCATTGACTGTCAAATTTTGCAGGTAACATGGGCTAGATGGGCTAGATAATATGTAAAATGTGGTCATTATAAATTCATAGGGTGCATTGGAAGCCATTTGATGTTCTTATGTGACTCAGTATGGTTATGAGGTGGCTTTGAAAAATTATCCGCATCAGAGAGTGTGACTTGATCAAGGAGAACTACAAAGGTTACATGTTGTTATGTTAGAGACTCTCTGAATGTGGCAGGTAATTGTAGGGAGAAGGGGATTAAGGATGTAAAAGATTAACATTTCCCAGGGGCTAGTTAAATATTTAAACAGTGTTCAGACTGGCATTAATAATGTTAGTGTATGAGTATACTGAAGTCGGATTACACCTTTTTATGGTTTGCAGATATTAAACAACGAAGGTTGAATATGTTAGTTGGCTACAGTGGATAAAAATGGAAGTATAAGGCTCTTTAATCTTCCCTCTTTTAATAAAATTGGTATGCACATCTACTCAAATAAAATGGTAACTATAGAACAAAGAGCAGTTAACTTTATAAGCCCAAACAGGCTAACAGCTCACTACAGGTTTTGTTTTACTTGTCCAATATACTCAAATGTTTACTTTTCTGCTTTGTTCTAAAAAATGGCCTTTAGATAAAGTCTGTGTACATGGATCCTTTGGTCATCTGATGGTGGAAAATAACTATTTTGCTTACGATTGGCTGGTAATGGCTGTCATTATGGCTGAAACGCCACAAGTTAATATAAGTAGTCGACAGTCGATCTGCGACTTTATATCTGGCATAGACTTCTATTGATGGGATGCACTTCTACCATTTTGCATGAATGACTTTCCAATGAGTGCACCCAAAAATGAGCAAACAAAAAAAATAACTTGGCAAATCAACTCTTCCTCAGATGTCCACTTTGGTTGGCAGAAAACGGTGTAAAGTAGTCTATTTGTCTGCCTAAGACTGTCTGACATTTAATGTATATGTATGTCACATGTCTGTTATGGGTGTATGGAGTAGACTCTGGAGCCGAACCCATTCCATACACTGTGGGTGCCAAGTGTGTTCTACAGCAGAGATAATTAAGTATTCAGCATCGCAATTGTAAGGTGCCGATGGGTTGCCATAGCATCCGGGTTCCTACTGAAGGTCCGTGTCACTGTCGATAAACATGTGTGTATTGGAGCAACACAAGAAACCAGATAAAAAAGCTAAATTGGACATAATTTCACAAAAAAACCCAAAAATGGGCTGGACAAAATTGTTAGCAACCTCAACTTAATATTTGGTTGCACACCCTTTGGAATAAATAACTGCAATCAATCACTTCCTATAACCATCAACAAGCTTCTTACACCTTTCAACTGGAATTTTGGTGTACTTTTCTTTTGCAAACTGATCCAGGTCTCTCATATTTGAAGGTGCCTTCTCCCAACAGCAATTTTAAGATCTCTCCACAGGTGTTCAATGGGATTTGGATCTGGACTTATTGCTAGCCACTTCAGAACTCTCCAGCGCTTTGGTTCCATCCATTTCTGGGTGCTTCTTTAGGTATAAAACCTACAAAAGCTAATTGGATCAACCAAAAATAACCAGAAAGGATTTCTATTTATTGCACAAATAATTTCAAATTTTATTGAGAGACACCACACACGAATTAAAAAACATACATAGTGTAAGGTGGCGGCTGGACAGGTCGTGGACGGGAGGTATGTGTCCCCGAAGTGCCAAGCTTCGGTGATGTAGGACCCGGAGAAGCAGGCTCCAGCACACATAATGCTGAGAGGAATTTAATGGGCCCGGATTACAGGGCCAGGTTTTACGAGCAGCTGAAAGAGCTGGGGGGGAACAGCTGCTCACTTACCTCCAGTCCAGGTCTTGGAAGGCTAATTTAAGACAGCTGCGCCTGTCTCTGTCTGTCTGTGTTTGTTGGGCAAGGTGAGCAGACCTTGCAGGTGCTTCTTAGACTCTGCAGGAGGCAGAGAAAAGCACCTTGTTTAAACGGCTGAAGCCGTGCTGCATGGACTTATTATTTTGAGCTTTGTTCTGTTATTCCTTTTTGTGCCAGGAAAAGGCTGTCACTTTTGTTTCTTAACTGGTGTATGGACACTAAAATAAACCACCAGTTTGTTTGAACCCGCGGACTGCATCCCTGTGTGAACCCGTGCCTACCTCCAACGCGGCTCAGTGAGGACAAATCCCTACAATTTGTGCTAGAAGCACGGGCACAGATCCCAAGCTGCAGTGTGACTGCTACAAGAAGACGTATATGTCCTGGGTGAAGTCGGCCGTAAGCCAGCAAGTGTCGCCGGAAAAATTGGAGGACCTGCTTAAACATCTGTTGCAGGCACAGCAGGTGCAACAAGCGCAGCACCAGCAGCAGCAAGCGCAACACCAGCAGCAGTACCTGCAGAGCCAGCAGAGCATGCTGCAGCAGCAGGAAACAAATAAACTTCTGATGCAGCAGATCCAACAGCAGCAAAGACAAATGGAAATCTTGGCAGAGCAGATCCGTGGCAGGACGACCGCCACATCCTCAGGTCCAGGTGATGACTCACACGTCAGGAAGACGGTAAGAAGAGCATTACAAAAGATGACCCCGGGTGATGACGTTGAGGCGTTCCTGACAGTCTTTGAGAGGGTGGCAGAGTGGGAGAAATTGCCTTCAGAGCAGTGGGCAGAGGTAATAGCGCCATATTTGACAGGCGAGCCGCAGAAGGCCTATTATGACTTGGCCTTGCAGGACGCGAAAGAGTACGGTAAGTTGAAAACTGAGATTTTTGCGCGCTTGGGAGTAACTCTGACTGTCAGGACGCAACGTGTGCACCACTGGGCCTATTGCAGTGGCAAACCTCCCCGGTCCCAGATGTTCGACCTCCTATACCTGGTCCAAAAGTGGTTGCAACCTGAATCTTCTTCCCCAGCACAGATGGTGGAGAAGGTTGTTATAGACAGGTTTATACACTCTCTCCTGAAGTCAGTGAAATCCTGGGTTGCCCAGGGAGAGCCCCATAATGCCGATGACTTGGTGGGGTTGGTGGAAAGATACCTGGCGGTTGAGAGTCCATTGGGAAAACAAGGGGTCATAGCCTCTCAATACTGGGGTTCTCAAAAGGCGGCGGACACCCAAAAGAAGGGAGCTAGCGCCACACCTGTGGGGCGTTCTAGAGTTTGGGATGGGTCTGAGTTGCTGCCCAAGGTCCCACCCCTTAATATAGTGTATTGGAGATGTCATACCCCTGGCCATATTGCCGCCCGGTGTCACATAAACTTTGAGCCAATGGACTGCAATATGGGCCGGCGTTGCTCTTATTTTGCCTACCCCGCCTGCAGCGCAGTTCCTCAACATGGAGAGGGCCCTAAGGCATGCTCAGTGTCAGTAAACGGGGCACAAGTCTCTGGACTATTGGACTCAGGAAGTTTGGTGACCCTGATAAGGGCCACACTCCCTCATCGGCTGGTTCCTGGGAAGGTGGTGGGTGTCTGGTGTATCCATGGGGACGCTAAGAACTATCCTGTGGCCCAGGTGGATGTAAACACGGACTGTGGCACCACATCTCATGAAGTGGAGGTCGTTAAGGACCTATTGCATCCCATAATAATTGGACGTGACTTTGCATTATTCTGGGAGATGTGGGGGAAAGCGGGGACGCCTGGTTGCTCGGACGACAGCCAGATCGCCCCAAGGGAAACTTACCCGCAGAATATAGTAGATGAGTTTCCCATGTGTGTGCTGGTGGGCGATGAGGATGAAGTAGCATCCCCTGAGACCCATATCCCTGAGCTGGAGGTGTCTGAGGGAAACTTTGGAACTGCCCAACTCAGGAATTTAACTCTGAAAGGGGCCTTTGAAAATGTTACTGTGTTAAATGGGGTGCTTCAGGAACCGGGGGCTGACACTCGGTTCCCTCATTTTGCTGTGAATGGGGATTTGCTGTACAGAGTAACCAAGCCAAGGGGTGAGGTAATAGAACAGTTGCTGGTGCCAGGGCCCTATAGATGCAGGGTGTTAGACATGGCTCATTCTCATGTGTTGGGTGGTCACCTGGGTGCAGACAAGACTCAGGAACGGATCCTCCAGAGATTCTACTGGCCAGGTTGCTATAGAGAAATAAAGAGTTATTGTCGTTCCTGCCCCACATGCCAGATAACCTCCCCAGTGGCCTACTTCCGCAGTCCCCTAGTGCCCCTACCCGTCATCGAGGTTCCATTCGAACGCATAGCAATGGATCTAGTGGGGCCTCTGGTCAAGTCTTCCCGAGGGCATCAGTATATCCTGGTGGTATTAGATTATGCTACACGGTATCTGGAGGCCGTACCACTACGAAACTCCTCTGCCAGGTGTATAGCCCGGGAGTTAGTCCACATGTTTTCAAGAACGGGGTTGCCTAAGGAGATCCTAACAGACCAAGGAACTCCATTTATGTCGAAGGTCATGAGGGAATTGTGCAAGACACTGCAGATTGCACAACTGAGAACCTCCGTGTACCATCCCCAGACGGATGGACTGGTCGAGAGGTTTAACAAAACCTTGAAAGCAATGTTGAGGAAAGCAGTGGAAAAGGATGGCCGAGACTGGGATTATCTGCTTCCCTATCTGTTGTTCGCCATCAGGGAAGTTCCCCAAGCTTCCACAGGTTTCTCCCCATTTGAACTACTCTATGGACGACACCCTCGAGGACTCCTGGATGTGGCGAAAGAGTCCTGGGAAGCTGAGACCACTCCCTACAGGAGCATGGTGGAGCACGTTGCCCAGATGCAAGAGAGGATTGCCCACGTGATGCCCATTGTGAGGGACCACCTCCTCAAGGCACAAGAGGCACAGTCCAGGGTGTATAATAGGTCGGCCAGGGTGAGATCGTTCAACCCAGGAGATCGAGTGCTTGTGCTAGTGCCCACAGTGGAGAGCAAGTTCACGGCCAAGTGGCAGGGCCCCTATGAGGTGGTAGAGAAAGTGGGGGAAGTCAACTATAAAATCCACCAACCAGGGAAGAGGAAGCCCTACCAAATTTACCATGTTAATTGATTAAGCCATGGCAAGATAGAGAGCCCACGGAAGCTGCCTGTTTAGTGGCTGAGGCCGATGTGAAAGAGGTCAAGGTGGCAGAGTCACTGCCACGTGTCCAAAAGCAACAGTGCAAAGAGTTGTTACAGCAAAATAAAGACCTGTTTTCGGAGTTGCCAGGACTCACTCAGGTCATAGAACATGAGGTTCTCACAGAGCCTCATGTTCGCGTCAATCTAAAACCATACCGGATCCCTGAAGCCCGCAGAGAGGTGATCTCAAAAGAAGTAAGGTGGATGCTTAACCTGGGAGTCATTGAAGAGTCCAAAAGTGGATAGTCCAGTCCTATAGTCTTAGTGCCGAAACCAGATGGGGAATGGTGGTTTTGCAACGACTATAGGAAGCTGAACTAGGTCTCAAAGTTCGACGCCTACCCAATGCCTAGGGTAGATGAGCTTATCGAAAGGCTAGGACCCGCTTTGTACATCACCACTCTGGACCTCACCAAAGGATATTGGCAAATTCCCCTGTCCAAAGAGGCCAAGGAGAAGACAGCCTTCTCGACACCAGACGGGTGTTATCAATACGTCAGGATGCCGTTTGGGTTGCAGGGAGCTCCGGCCACCTTCCAGAGAGCCATGGACCGGATCTTAGCACCCCACAAAAAGTATGCAGCGGCCTACCTAGATGACATCGTCATATTTAGCCAGGACTGGGAAAGTCATCTGGACAAAGTTCAAGCCATACTTGATGCCCTAAGGAAGGCGGGCTTTACTATCAACCAGAAGAAATGTGCCATGTGGATGGAGGAAGCCAAGGACCTAGGGTACGTGGTTGGTAGAGGGGAAATAATACCACAAATAAATAAGGTCGAGGCAATCTTGAACTGGCCACAGCCCATCTCGAAGAAACAGGTCAGGGCGTTTCTAGGCATTGTGGGCTACTATCGAAGATTTGTCCCTAACTTTGCCCAGATAGCAGCCCCGCTGACGGATCTTTTGAAAGGGACGAAGTCAGCTATGGCCAAGTGGTCCCCGGAAGCAGAAGCAGCCTTCCAGGAATTGAAACTGGTCCTCTGTAAGCAACCAGTCTTGGTGGCGCCCAACTTCTCCAAGGAGTTTGTGGTCCAGACGGATGCATCGGATGTTGGGCTTGGAGCAGTGTTGTCCCAGGAGATTAACGGAGAAGAACACCCTGTAATATACCTCAGTCGGAAGCTCTCCGCTTGTGAGAAGAACTACTCCATTTTATAAAAATAATGTTTGGCCATTAAGTGGGCTTTAGACACTCTGAGGTATTACCTTTTAGGTAGAAGGTTCAGGTTAGTGTCAGACCATGCCCCACTGAGGTGGATGCGAGAAAAGAAGGGGAACAATGCCAGAGTGACTAGGTGGCTCCTGGCTCTGCAAGATTTTAGTTTCCGCGTAGAGCATAGGCCTGTGAAACAACATGGGAATGCTGATGCCTTGTCAAGGGTTTATTGTATGGTGACAGAAGGTGCCAAGCCCCCCGTCTTAGGGCAGAGGGGGGGTATGTAAGGTGGCTGCTGGACAGGTCGTGGACGGGAGGTATGTGTCCCCGAAGTGCCAAGCTTCGGTGATGTAGGACCCGGAGAAGCAGGCTCCAGCACACATAGTGCTGAGAGGAATTTAATGGGCCAGGATTACAGGGCCAAGTTGCACAAGCATCTGAAAGAGCTGGGGGGGGGGAGCAGCTGCTCACTTACCTCCAGTCCAGGTCTTGGAAGGCTAATTTAAGACCGCCGCGCCTGTCTCTGTCTGTCTGTGTTTGTTGGGCAAGGTGAGCAGACCTTGCAGGTGCTTGCAGGTGCTTCTTAAACTCTGCAGGAGGCAGAGAAAAGCACCTTGTTTAAACGGCTGAGGCCGTGCTGCATGGACATGTTATTTTGAGCTTTGTTCTGTTATTCGTTTTTGTGCCAGGAAAAGGCTGTTACTTTTGTTTCTTAACTGGTGTATGGACACTAAAATAAACCACCAGTTTGTTTGAACCCACGGACTGCATCCCTGTGTGAACCCGTGCCTACCTCCAACGCGGCTCAGTGAGTACAAATCCCTACAATAGACAGAATTAAAAATGTGTGGATATGTGTGGGCTATGGAACAATTACACCAACATGATATCATATATAGAGCATAGGGTCTCCATGTATAAATATATATATATTTAAACAAAAATATGAATCAATATAATGTGCATAGTGCAAAGATGATTTGGATGAAATACATACTTAGCAAATGATGTAATATACCATTAATGTATCATCCTGTATTTAATATAAGACCCTGATATAGCTATTATACTAACCCAGACTCATGTTGCTAAAGTGTCCACATCTGCCCCTCACTTCTACGCGCGTTTCACAGCGTGCTTCCTCAGGGAGTGGTAAAGGAAAAGGAGATCAGGTGCAATTAATAAAGGCACAGGGGTGATCCATCAACCAATGGGGAGTGTTTGTTGTCAAGTGCAAATTATGTGGCGCATAACACTACTTGCCAGAAGAAGCCGCGCATCCATCTCCAGGATCACAGTCACGTCACAAAAAGGCGCCAGGGTGCCTGCCGCGAGGTCACAGGTGATCCCGAGAGAGACCAGCGCTCACCTCCGGAAAAGACGCGATGCGCGCAGCACTGACTCCGCCATATTGATTATGGGCAAACTGCAGGGCAAATGCATAGTCAATATCAGTCTATGGCCACTATTAATCAAACAAATACAAGCAACATAACAAATTGTGAGCACTATTACATAGGAGTACATCCATAGTGACCATATTACGGACAGCAATAATCAACTACAGTGGGTACGGAAAGTATTCAGACCCCTTTAAATTTTCCACTCTTTGTTTCAAAGCTGCCATTTGGTAAATTCTAAAAAGTTCATTTTTTTTCTCATTAAAGTACACTCTGCACCCCATCTTGACTGAAAAAAACAGAAATGTAGAAATTTTTGCAAATTTATTAAAAAAGAAAAACTGAAATATCACATGGTCATAAGTATTCAGACCCTTTGCTCAGACACTCATATTTAAGTCACATGCTGTCCATTTCCTTGTGATACTCCATGAGATGGTTCTACTCCTTCATTGGAGTCCAGCTGTCTTTAATTAAACTGATAGGACTTGATTTGGAAAGGCACACACCTGTCTATATAAGACCTCACAGCTCACAGTGCATGTCAGACCAAATTAGAATCATGAGCTCAAAGGAACTGCCCAAGGAGCTCAGAGACAGAATTGTGGCAAGGCACAGATCTGGCCAAGGTTATAAAAAAATTTTCTGCATTACTCAAGGTTCCTAAGAGCACAGAGGCCTCCATAATCCTTAAATGGAAGATGATTGGGATGACCAGAAGTCTTCCTAGACCTGGCCGTCCAGCCAAACTGAGCAGTCGTGGGAGAAGAGCCTTGGTGAGAAAGGTAAAGAAGAACCCCAAAATCACTGTGGCTGAGCTCCAGAGATGCAGTAGGGAGATGGGAGAAAGTTCCACAAAGTCAATTATGCTGCAGCCCTCCACCAGTCGGGCCTTTATGGCAGAGTGGCCCGACAGAAGCCTATCCTCAGTGCAAGACATATGAAAGCCTGCATAGAGTTTGCTCAAAACACATGAAGGAATCCCAGACTATGAGAAATAAGATGCTCTGGTCTGATGAGATGAAGATAGAACTTTTTGGTGATAATTCTAAGCGGTATGTGTGGAGAAAATCAGTTACTGCTCATCACCTGCCCAATACCAATCCCAACAGTGAAACATAGTGGTGACAGCATCATGCTATGGGGGTGTTTTTCAGCTGCAGGGATAGGATGACTGGTTGCAATTGAAGGAAACATGAATGCGGCCAAGTATAGAGATATCCTGGATGAAAACCTCTTCCAGAGTGCTCTGGATCTCAGACTTGGCCGAAAGTTCACCTTCCAACAAGACAATGACCCTAAGCACACAGCTAAAATAACAAAGGAGTGGCTTCAGGACAACTCTGTCACTATTCTTGACTGGCCCAGCCAGAGCCCTGACCTAAACCCAATTGAGCATCTCTGGAGAGACCTGAAAATGGTTGTCCACCAACGTTCACCATCCAACCTGACAGAAATGGAGAGGATCTGCAAGGAAGAATTCTCAAATCCAGGTGTGAAAAACTTGTTGCATCATTCCCAAGAAGACTCATGGCTGTACTAGCTCAAAAGGGTGCTTTTACTTAATACTGAGCAAAGGGTCTGAATACTTATGAATTTACCAAATGGCTGCAATGAAATAAAAAGTGAAACATTTAAAGGGGTCTGAATACTTTCCATACCCACTGTATATCGGTGAAAATACAACGATCCGAGCATATATATAGAATGCTTATTAGAAATGAAAGCACTCCATTTGCAGGTCATATAAAGATTATAGACTAAAATGACAAAGTTCTAATGAAATAATAAGATAGAATACAAATAAGTTAGATAGGTATGTAGATATTACTTGTATAAAAATATATATATTATACCCATAAAAATATATCTATATATACACCGTAATAAGTTTTAATAACATACTGATAGCATAGATTTAGAATGATTAGTGACATAAATTTATATAATTGAAATAGATGAATCAGAATGAGAAATACAGTCTCATAATCATATTAGTAATCCAATCCAAGATGCCCTTAGTCAGTCGCCCAGGAAGACCATACGGAAGTCAGATAGTCAGAGCGATTAGTAGTATATTCAGAACAGTTTCATGTCAATTAATATAATTCAAAATGAAATTTCCTAAAACAAAAAACTAAAGGTCAATTTCAATAAATATTAATGAACATAATATTATTATTGCACATCTGACATATCACAGCCATACCCAAGCCTATTGCACTGCCCAATCTCCATATACAGTGAGGGAAATAATTATTTGATCCCTTGCTGTTTTTGTAAGTTTGCCCACTAACAAAGACATGAACAGTCTACAATTTTAAGGGTAGGTTAATTTTAACATTGAGTGATAGAATATCCCCCAAAAATCAAGAAATTCACATTGTATAAATTAGATACATTTATTTGCATTTGTTCTATATATATATATATATATATATATATATATATATATATATATAAATATATATATGTTAAATAGTCAATATATGTTCTATAAAAAACTAGAAAAGCCCCATTGGTCGTTAAGACCATATGGTTTCATTGTATGAAGTGTAGTGATCCATTGGCATTCGTTCCTCGCTAATCTATTCATAATATTACCTCCGCGAATCCCCAAATGGACCACATATATCCCTCTCACATGAAGAACGATAGGACCAGTACGATGGAACACACGGTAATGAGCAGGTAGAGTTTTTAATTTAGGAAGTTCTTTTTCCTCTTTGTCACCACCATCTTTGATCATTCTCAGCGTTTTTATATCTCTTACATCTTCTAGGATGCGTACACGTAATTGCTTGGAGGTAAGACCGATATAAATTAAATTGCAAGGACACGTATGATAGTAAATAACCAAAGTTGTTTTGCAATTAATAAAATGGACAATCTTAAACTTACATTGATTAGTAGAGTTGGTAAAGGAGTTACTTTTCAATCATGTATTACCGCGAATCATCATAGCAGATGGAAGGAGATGTCAGGAATTCTTAATCGATTCTGGCCTATTCTTTAGCAAGATCCGGAATTGGCTAAATTAATTGAGGATAAACCTCATATTGTAGCAAGAAAAAGCAAAACAATAGATGATACACTGGTACACAGTCATTACGTCTCTCCCAGATCAACCTATATTTTCGAGTCAAAAGGACCCAAGTGGGGTTCCAGAGCTTGCGGGGACTGCAGTGCATATCAGTACATGGTGAAAAGTGACTCCTTTACCAACTCTACTAATCAACGTTCGTTTAAGATTGTCCATTTTATTAATTGCAAAACAACTTTGGTTATTTATTATCTCACATGTCAACAGACATCGCGCGTCGCAGCCCAGAATCCACCAAGCGGTGGGAGCCCCGCCCACAGCCCATCAATCAGGGGGTCATGCCCAGCTGCAGCTGGAACTTGACGTGACATCAGCGAATGTCAGAGCCGACTGCAGATGGGGTCACGTGATGCCTGGTGAGCGATCAGTGATAATGCCGCTCACAGGGAATAATCACAACAGAAGGTATTTACAAAAAAACTTATTTCTACCATTTAAATAAAATAAAAACAACCCCAGATAAGGAATTATATGTATACTTAGGTGCTCAGCCAAAAAATATCGACTGTGCAACCCAATCAAACTGCATATGTAACAATGGAAAATTTGGAGAAAGATATGTAGTATTATAGACTCAGATAAAATAAATATTTATTAGAAGTATTTTAAAATACACATATTAATAAGTACAGAAAAGACAGAACAGACAATAAATTTATAAAGTCGTGTACAGCCCCAAGTATCACCATTTAACATATCTAATGGAGTCCCACCAAGCCTGTAGTAGACAGTTAAGATACAGAATATATTGCCAAGGCGGAGGGTAGAGCCATATATAGCAATTTCCCACACTTGAGATGGTAAAACATAATGACTCGGCCTCTATCTCTCACACAATAAGCAAGAAAAGTCCATAGGTAAGTGCATTTACATAGTATAAATCAAGTGATATGTTCTCAACCTACCCAGGTAGCCTAAAGTAAGGGAGGCTGACACACAAGATCCTCCTAAGAGACCCCTAAGCGCGTTTCACTTCAAGTATTTGCCGCTTCATCGTGGGGGAATATTTATTTTATCTGAGTCTATAATACTCCGTATCTTTCTCCAAATTTTCCATTTAAATATAATGGGGCATTCTCTATAGTAGTGGACAACCTCTTTAACTGCCCCAGTAAATGTTTGCTTGTTGCAATGAACTTTGTGGAACCTGAATTGTGTGCAGCGGCTCCCGAGGACGGAGGCCTGGAGACAGGGGAGGCCTGCAGCCTACAAATTAGTGTGATGCTCCCCACACATGACAGTACCCTGGGACTGGGACACTGTTTTCCTGTAAAGTGCCAGAGTGAAACCGGACAGCAGCTCGGCCATGACTACCGCTCTTGGTAACTTTGCACAGACTTCACTCTCCCCGCCTTCTGACGAATCAGACATCAAGAGGAAGTGAAGGCTGCAGCCGCTCACTTCCTCTTGATGTCTGATTTGTCCGAAGGAGGGGAGAGTGAAGTCAGCGCTAATTGGGCACAGGGCTTTAGTAATAACAATGTGACACGTTCCCTGGGAAAGCGAGTGCCGACATCGCTGGAACGGTGTCAGTACCAGAGATGGGTATAAATGTTATTATTTTACAGAGGCAAACATATTGACTGAGAAAAGGTTGTCTGAATAGTGGACAACCACTTTAATGTGTGACTAATATAATATATGATGTCTGAGAGAAAAGGAGAACAAGACTGTAACTGGAATATAGAAACAATTTTATTAATGATTATAATGACATACACAAATCTTTATATAACATCATAAATGCAGGCAATGGAGGTGCAAAAACCGGGGTCTGCAGGGCAACAGGACACATGGGCCTGAAGATTCATCCGCCATAGTGGCAGGCAAGCAGTATAAATTGTAACCACAGGAGCCACATACTATACGCAGAATTACTTTAAATACGTCCAAGTGGATTAGAGAGTCAAGACATATGCCCCTGGGATCTTACCAAAATCAGGCCAGCAAGGGTCCTGGAGAGCTGCAGGTAAGGGTTCTAATTGGACTTGCCTCAACGCGCTTTTCGGTATATGGTCTTAGAGCTTTATCTAGAGGCTGGAGAGCAAAAGGGCCTTTAAATATGCCCATAGAGAGGTCACGTTTATCGTCATGTGGCCGACAAGACGCGAGTGGCAATTCAAAGCCGCCCACAAGAAGCGCTCAACGCCGCATGTGCCGGAAAACACACATCACCACTGTGCGGGCCCAGGCCGTCACACCGACTGCGCATGCGCGGGAGCGCAGTAAACACCGGAGCTCCTGAGGACGCGCAGGAGGCAGAGAGGTAGCCGGGCACGCGCGGGGCGAGGGGGACATCCACTGTGCAGGCGCACCGCACCAATAGGTAAGTGTGTGGGGGAGAGCAATGACATGGTTTAAAAATTATATATATATAAATATACCTGTGTCTCTTGATCCATAATCAGCACTATTAAATCACCCACATTAAGGAGTGAATATTGGCAAGATTGGCAGCGTACAATGAAGCTTTAAGTTTTGCACCCTTTTTATAATAATGGGTGATTTGCACACACAATTATATTTTCAGTGCAAACTCTGACCAATAGCTTCCACCTTTTTGTGGTATTTTAATTTTGTTTTTAATCCTTTTAATTCTTATTTCTTATATTTTCATCCCATTTAGTGAGGTGTTGAGCGGAATGATCTTTTTACCGCTATAGCATCAAGGGTTGAACTAGGACATCGATTTCTACAACTATATCATCACCATCATCCTTTGCTCGATTTGGCTTTATATTGCATATTTATTACTGCGATTATTGTACTTATTGTGCTTATTATATTGATATGTACTGAATAAATGTTTTAATGTTCATGGATTTTTTGTTTGTGTTACGTTAACTCCATTTATTATTGTCATTATCTTTGACTCTATGCTTGTACGCTGCCAATCTTGCCAATGTTCACTCCTTAATGTGGATGATTTAATAGTGCTCTTTATGGATCAAGAGACACAGGTATATTGATAATTTTATATATAATTTTTAAACTATGTCCTCGCTCAAATTAAGGATACTTCTGATGACATTGGTTCTGGTGGACAGGGAGATGATCAGAGTTTGCAGGAAAATATCACTAGATTCAAAAACCTCCTTAAAAGGAGGACCCGAATCTGGTGGAATCACGCATTTCTTGTTAAATATATTGATAAAGCTCTCATTTCTAGGGGCTTACGGGTGCAAATCTTTCCTTCATTCCCCATAGAGGATGAGATTTTTAAGAATAGGTGGGAATCCTTGGCAGACACCTGTTTTATGGGGTTCTTAAACCTCCTCAAGGAAATGAATGAGGTGTCTCTCAAGGAGTTAGAAACTGAAATTGAACAACTTCAAATCTAATTTAAGAAAAATATGACTAACGATAACCTCAAAAAATTAAAAGATGACATTGACGGGGAATCCCAGAAATGGGTTAAGGAAATCTACCATAAACTAAAAAATTCCAACGCAACACACGGGATAAACAAACCCAGTGGGTCTACAAATGGAGGATTCCTGTTGATAGATCATGACCCCGATACAGGAATAATTCCTACTCACGGTCCAGGTCAGCTTCTACTGTATCAGTGACTTCAACGGACGACAAACCACCTTCTGAGAATCCATGTCCCTACACTAGACCTCCCACTCAGCCTCAACCTAGGATCCAAACAAGACCCAACAAGGGTTTGAGTGGCAAGATGATTTCAAATTAGCCTCCATCAACGTGGAGAGTCTTCACACAAGATTCCGCACTGCCTCTATGTTGAATATCCTTTCCAACACTGAAAGAAGTGAGGACTTTATCTCTTTCATATGTGATTCCATAGAGTTCATCTTAACTCATAATTCACTTAAATTTATGGATAAATGGTTACTTCAGTGCACGGGAACAGCAATGGGCACACCAGCCGCATGTGCCCTCGCTAATTTATTTTTAGCCACATTTCAGTAAAGATACATTTTTTCTTCTACTAATCCTTTTCTCAAGTATCTAAAAATGTATACGCTATGTGGACGACGTGTTCATTATTTGGTCTGGAAGTGACAGCCAATTTGGGGTTTTTGTCGCCCATATCAACAAGGAAAATTATATAAACATGTTGTTCTCATACGTGTTTGGGGGTGCAGAGTTGAATTTTTTAGACGTCAGGTTAAGTCGACGGGTGGTATTTTGACCACGGAAGCCTATAGAAAGTCTACAACATGAAACTCCCTCCTATATTTGAATAGCACACACCCGATGCACACAAAAAAGTTCCTTACCCTACAGCCAATTTCTTCGCTTAAGGAAAATTAATAGCACTACCTCCTCTTATGTTCAACAAACTTGGGAATTAAGAGACAGATTTAAACAGAGGGGCTATCCTGGGGACCTTTGAAATAAAGCCTAACAGCAGGCTAGCCAGTTTTCACAAACTTTTGCATTCGTCTCGGGGAAAGGACAACCAAAACAGTAGTCACCCTAAAAGATTTGTCTTTAATTTTGAATTTGGCCCTATGGATCAGACTATACGGTCAGCCATCTTTAAAAATTGGCATACTCTATGTGCGGATAAAGAACTGCAACGTGTTATGATAGGAAAACCGTTAATTACATACTGACGGAGCCCAAACTTAAAAGATAGACTGGTAAGAAATTGTATAGAAAAGAATCCTGGTTCTAGTTGGCTGAATAAATCACTGTTAACAAGGAACCACAAATGTGGGTCATGAAACTTTTGCAACTTTCATCTAACCTGTAATCCCAGCAATTTTGGTGCCATCAGTCATGTAGTGAGGGATTTTATCACATGCAGAACACAGTACATAGTCTATAGAATTTTTTGCCCTTGTGGCAAATTTTATATTGGTAAGACCATCAGACCACTGTTTGTCTGCTTTAGATAGCATTATAATTCTATATACTCAGGGAAAGGTTCAAGAAGATTGATAGAGCATGTTCGCACTGTGCATCACGGAAATCCTGAAGCCCTGCGTTTTGTACACTTAGAAAAGTTAGTGCTACCTAATCAGGGAGGTAGTTTGAATAAAATTCCTCTCCGTAGAGAGGCAAAATGGATTCTTTGGTCTGAGGCACAGGGTCCGCCTGGTTTGAATGAGCAACTAGATATGGCGGTACTCCTCTGATTTTATGTTATGTTTTTAATATTGTGTATTCCTTTCACTCAGGTGTTGTTGATGTAAATGCAGGGGTGTAGTTATTCTATTTAAATTTCTTCCCATCTCCCAAAGTCTTTACTTACCGGTGCCAGTTATTACTCTGTTGCGTGTGACATTAGGATAGGTACCAGCAGAGAGAAGCACCTTATCATGGCTGCCGGGTACACATGAATTGGCCAATTTATGGGCTAATTATTCTCAATTTTTTCTATTTTCTAGAGCAATAATGCTATTCAAATTTCATATATTTCATTTTTGCATGCTATAGCACTACAGAGTGCTACTTTATGTGTTAGTACTGTATGTAATATACTATATGCACAGACATGAAATATTATATGCAGGATAATATGCGACTGGTATAATATCGAATCGCAATATATCATATACCAGAGATGAGCAAATTGATTCTCACAACACTAGTCAAACAGTTATGTCAGTAGTTCGTGGCCACCAGACCAGAGCCCTGCGAGATTACTCCTACTTGCATCTTGAATCCTCTTTTGATTTATAGTCCTTGTGTGATGTCATCTTTGCGGCATGACACATACATGACAAATCAAAGGAAGAGAAAGAGGATGGCGTCAGGAAGGAGGTGGTCACAAGGCTCCTATCCAGCATGCACTTAACATTGTTCTGACCACTAGACCACGGTCCTGCAAATTAAGTTGTTTGTCTCTGTATACTAGTCATATATTCTCCTATATATATATTGTACTGTATGATATATATATATATATATATATATATATATGCACACCGTTTGCACAGACATCAGATGGTATACATAAGTGACTGGTACATCATATATTATAACATTTTTTCATTGCTGTGGAGTTAAAGTTTACATTGATGACTTCGTTAATCAAGTATGATTGAAAAAATACATAAGAAAAATATTCATAGGAGTCTGTCTAATAGACCTATGCTTATGTGTCAACGCCTTTACTCTGTGGATATGTTTTTTTTAGAGTGTGGAAAAGCACAGCATACCTTGCTTTACTACACCTCTGAAAATGTATATCCTGCTTAAAGGTAGTGATGAGCGAGCATGCTCGCCACTGCTCGGTACTCGCCCGAGCATCTCAGCGCTATTTAGAGCACCAATCATGCAGGGATTGTCTGCCACTCACTGTAATGCCGCAGCCATGGTGGTTGTGGCATTACAGTGATTGCCCAAATCGATGGGAACAGTGCTCACAGTGAAACATGAAAAGCCGCCAATTCATCAGCAGCATACACCGGTACCCGACAATTTAGAACAGAAAAAATAGAGCATCACACATAGATTAGATAGATAGAAACATGTCAGTCACATATATAATAAGTACAGTCACAGTGTTGGTTACTGTACTTGTCATTTAGTGTTAAAATAAAGGATTTGTTAAAAAAAATAATAGTGTTTTCATACACCCGTCTCTTTAAAAAAGCCGGCCGGCTATTCATCATCGGTACCCGACAATTTAGAACTGAAAGAATAGAGCATCACACATAGATTAGATAGATAGAAACATGTCAATCACATATATAATAAGTACAGTGACAGTGTTGGTTACTGTACTTGTCATTTAGTGTTAAAATAAAGGATTTATTTAAAAAAAAATTGGCGTGGGGTTCCCCATAATTTTAGTCTCTAGTGGAGGTTAAGCAGACGGCTGGGGCAGATGTTTGAAGCCTGGGAAGGGGGTAATACCCACGGAGCTTCCCAGGCTACTAATATCAGCCCCCAGCTGCATACCTAGCCTTTACTAGCTATTAAAATGGGGACCCCAAAAAAAAATGACGTATGGTCCCCCTTATTTTAATAGCTAGGAAAGGCTAGGCAGACAGCTGGGGGCTGATATTAATAGCCCAGGAAGGGTGCCATGAATATTGGCCCCCTCCCAGGCTAGAAACACCAGCTGTCAGCCGCCCCAGAAATGGCGCATCCATAGGATGTGCCAATTCTGGTACTTAGCCTCGCTCTTCCCACTGCCCTGTAGCGATGGCAGTGGTTTAATAGGGTTGGAGTAGATGTCAGCTTATAATGCCAGCTGACATCAAGCCCAGGTTAGTAATGGAGAGGCGTCTATAAGACACCCCCATTACTAACCCCATAGTCAAAGTTAAAAAAAAACACAAACACCGAAAATAAAGTCCTTTAATTGAAATAAAGACACATTCCTTTAATGTTCTAACTTAAACCCTACTTACCGTATCGCCCATTCCAGCTGAAGCCAACGATCTCCTGCAATAAAAATAAAATAATAAACCAACCTCATCCTTACTTTTCCATGGTTCCCAGGACAGCTTCAGCTCTGCTACATTGACTTGACAGGCTGGATCGCAGCAGAACGCTGCCATCCAGCTTGCTATGCCGCAGACACTGAGAAGCTCCTCAGTGAAGCTCCTCAGTGTCTGGCTGTGACGGCATCCAGATGAGCTGAGTTCATGTCCAATGAACTCAGCTCACCTCATGCACGTCACTGACAGCGTGGGAGAATTCTCCTGCGCTCACCTCTTGAGCAGGAGAATTCTCCCACGCTGGGATGGCATTGAGATGACAGGCTGGATCGCAGCAGAATGCTGCCATCCAGCTTGTCATCCTTCAGAGACACTGCAGAGCGCAGGCATGATTGCGCTCTGCAGTGTCTCTGAAGGATGACAAGCTGGATGGTAGCGCTCTGCTGCGATCCAGCGCTTCAGAGACACTGCAGGTAGCGCTTCAGAGACACTGCAGAGCGCAAGCATGCCTGCGCTCTGCAGTGTCTCTGAAGGATGACAAGCTGGATGGCAGCACTCTGCTGCGATCCAGCCTGTCATCTCAATGCCATCCCAGCGTGGGAGAATTCTCCTGCTCAAGCGGTGACGTCATGTGCCAGCACCGCATGCACAGGAGAATTCTCCCACGCTGTCAGTGATGTGCATAAGGTGAGTTCATTGGACATGAACTCGGCTCATCTGGATGCCGTCACAGCCAGACACTAAGGAGCTTCACTGAGAGCTTCTCAGTGTCTGCGGCATGGCAAGCTGGATGGCAGCGTTCTGCTATGATCCAGCCTGTCATGTCAATGTAGCAGAGCTGAAGCTGTCCTGGGAACCATGGAAAGGTAAGGATGAGGTTGGTTTATTATTTTACTTTTATTGCAGGAGATCGTTGGCTTCAGCTGCAATGGGCGATGCAGTAAGTAGGGTTTAAGTTAGAACATTAAAGGAATGTGTCTTTATTTCAATTAAAGGACTTTATTCTGGGTGTTTGTGTTTTTTTTAACTTTGACTATGGGGTTAGTAATGGGAGTGTCTTATAGACGCCTCTCCATTACTAACCTGGGCTTGATGTCAGCTGGCATTATAAGCTGACATCAACCCCAACCCTATTACCCCACTGCCACCACTACAGGGCAGTGGGAAGAGCGAGGCTAAGTGCCAGAATTGGCACATCCTATGGATGCACCATTTCTGGGGCGGCTGACGGCTGGTGTTTCTAGCCTGGGAGGGGGCCAATATTCATGGCACCCTTCCTGGGCTATTAATATCAGCCCCCAGCTGTCTGCCTTGCCTTTGCTAGCTAATAAAATAGGGGTGACCCTACGTCATTTTTTTTTGGGTCCCCCATTTTAATAGCTAGTAAAGGCTAGGTATTCAGCTGGGGGCTGATATTAGTAGCCTGGGAAGCTCTGTGGGTATTACCCCCTTCCCAGGCTTCAAGCATCTGCCCCAGTCGTCTGCTTAACCTCCGCTAGAGACTAAAATTACGGGGAATCCCACACCAATTTTTTTTTTAAATAAATCCTTTATTTTAACAATAAATGACAAGTACAGTAACCAACACTGTCACTGTACTTATTATATATGTGACTGACATGTTTCTATCTATCTAATCTATGTGTGATGCTCTATTCTTTCCGTTCTAAATTGTCGGGTACCGATGTTGAATTGCCGGCTGGCTTTTTTAAAAAGATGGGTGCCTGAAAACACTATTATTTTTTTTAAATAAATCCTTTATTTTAACACTAAATGACAAGTACAGTAACCAACACTGTCACTGTACTTATTATATATGTGACTGACATGTTCCTATCTATCTAATCTATGTGTGATGCTCTATTCTTTCTGTTCTAAATTGTCGGGTACCGGTGTATGCCGCTGCTGAATTGCCGGCTTTTTTAAAGAGAAGGGTGCATGAAAACCGGAGGGCACTAGTGTGTTCCAAGTGCCCTGCTATGTTTTTCATGCACCCTCCTATATACCCTGCCTGCCTGTCTGCCTATATATTCTGCTTGCCTGACGTTTAATTGAGCACTGTTCCCATCGATTTGGGCAATTTTTGATCTTCTGCAGACCGCCGGGGGGGACCGCCAGAAACATGCTCAAGTTTCCCATAGACTTACATTGGGCTCGTTGCTCGGGTCGAGCAGCCGAGTATTCCAATGTGCTCGATCCGAGCAACGAGTACCCGAGCATATTAGTGCTTGCTCATCACTAATAGTAATACATAAGCATAATATTTACTTCATCTGACCACTACGAACGCTCATCTGAACTGGTCCAGATGCTGTCATTTTTTTCCACAGGCAGCACTCAGACGTAAAACATTGTTTAAAAACAGGCAGGGAAATGTTTTGAATCACAAAAAGAATCAGCAGCAATCCCATGCTGTCCTTTATATTTTTTTGGCCCCCGCCTGCCCAGGAGCTGTGGTATGATCAGACCATGATCCTGCATGATCAGACACAACCATTATACTGTACATAATAGGGGCACAGGAACATTTTTTTTTAACAAATCAGATTGTTAAACTTATTTTTATTCCAAGATCTATTAATTAAAATGTAGTTTATTCAAGTGACAACTCCTTTAAACTACCAGTCTGCAGGCATTATATGTGACTGCGGACTTGTGAATCCTTACAACATGCACACTGCATGCTGTCAGGATTCTCTGGTGTCGGGAGTGGCAGGTGCCTGACCACAAGTATGTGATTTGCAAACATGCGATCACATGCCGAATAGACATACATAGCCTCACTCAATGTAAGTGTATTGAGCGTGGCTTGAAACAGTCTAGTAGGAATGTGGCCGGGAGTATGCATATTGCATACTTGCGATCAGATGATCGCCCGCTCCCGACACTCGAGAATCCTCACAGCACGCATCGTGCGCGATGTGAGGATTGCAGCCAGACTACCCCTTTAAGGATAGGCTGCTTGTAATGGGCCACTACTCTGTGCTTTCACCCCCGGCTGAAATTTGCCAGCCAGCCCCTGACAGTCATAGAACATGTTCTGTTTTTCTATAGTGGGACACTTAGCAAATATCCAGCTACTAAACAAATTCCCTTTTGGCAATATTTCACCTTTTCACGCCTTAATGTAGGACTCAGGATATGAGAATTTCCAGAGTAGCCCCCACAAGTAAGTAATTAAGAAATGTAAAAAATGTTTTTAATAGTGCTTATTTAACATTACAGAAATGTGAAGTAGGAAAAATTGCACAGCTGCAGCTGATAATTAATTGACAGGGAGGTCTAGGGCTGAGTTCACTCAACGCTCTGCACTGTTCACAGCATACATATTATATATTCTATTCATCTACAGTTTTCTTCTGAATATGTATTGTTATATTATATTTTTATCCAAGCGTTGTCAACTGTACTGTAATACAAAGTAGGATCCTACATTAATATTTGCAAATGATTTCCTACAGTTCTCTATCTTGATGCTGTTTGTTTATATCTATATGTGACCACACTCCTACTGCCTTTGCTTCTGTAATTAGATGGTGCTGCACTAACACCACGGTTGCTACTGGGCTATGCAAACTTATTTTTGTTAAACGCGAGTAATGCTGGGACTTGTGTCCCCCAGCCAGCTTACATGTGCTTCTTCAGTGAGATTATTATTCAGATGTAAATAGCTCTCTACTGGAGCCATGTGAAGGGCTTCTCCATATTTAAACCTCCAGATGTCAGTCAATTGCTGCCAGTTATAAACTATACTTACCCTGGTTCATGCTCCTACACTCAATTCTGATTCTGCCTGTTTGATTTGCATCCCTGATCTCGGCTTGTATTTGAATACCTGAAAATTTCTTGATTTTCTCCCTAACTTTGACCTCCTGGATACGACCGGCCTTGAGGACTCTTTGAGTTTGCCCAACTGACCAGTAACTCCTCCATAGACATATCCTGGAGGTCCCTTTCTGTGTGTCAACGCCTGTACAGGGATTGAAGGACATAAGCAAGGATTCCACTTGAAGCTGATAAACAGAGTGGCTTGTGTAAAGCGGGATCGTGAAAGTCATATTAAGAGCTGCCAGACTTCCTCGGATCGTGCACTGTTACAATATGTTGTTTGCTATGATTCTATAGCACATCATACTGTGGTTGTGACTGCAGAGTATTTTCCTTTTTCTCTGCTGCGAATCCAGGAATTACATCTATAGCAGTTGAAAAGCAGAATTACAGCAAATACAAATTCTAAAATGCCAAACTGTTCAGTTCCTCCATTAATACTAACTCTGTTCAAGTCATGTCCCTACTTTCTGGTTTTAGTCTTAAGTCTATGCCTCTGCTTGGGAGATCCATACATTTGTGTCACCCTAGGCCTGGATGCCACAAACTTGTAAGGCTGTGTCTGAGAGCAGGAGGGAGGTTCTCTGGTCATGGACCATTTGCATGCAGCACCTCCTGTCCCAGGCCAGTAGGTTAGCAGGCTGCCCCTATAAAAACTGGTACTGAGGGCAGGGTTAGAGAGACCAGGACCCACTTCTGAAGCATCCAGAAGGGTTCCCAGAAGAGAGGGACAGGTCAGCCGCAGTGAGGAGTCCAGGAGGCAAAGGAGGAACAGAAAGCCAGGGACAGAGGCGACGAGAGACGGTCCTGGCAGAGAGAGACTACACAACCGGACACTGGGGTCCGAGGCTGTCAGGGTTGCAAGCCCTGCAGCAGATAACCAACCCGCAAGGGATTTCAGGTCCCTTGGCCTAAGAAGCCTGGAGGCTCCGCCACACAGAGGGACCGGTACCGCACGGAGAAGCTACAGGTACCTAAGGCCCGAGTCGCAAGCCATACAGGCGTAGTACACGGCAAGCTCAGGGACGTGGGCTATCATACCACTAAAGGGGGAGATAGTCAGCAAGGGCAGAGAGAGAACGGTAGGCCTACCCACTCACCCTGGCCAGTGGAGCTCACCCGAATGCCCTCAGACACCCAGGTCCATTCCTACCCTGTACTCCTGGTGGGTCTGTGATAAGTTCTGCAGTAAAAGACCCTGAACTGCATTATTGGACTCTGGGTGATTACTGCGGTGCCTGCACCATCACCTCCAACATCCTATTACACTGCCCTGAGGCTACGCTCCTCCCGTGGGGAGTTGTACTATTCCCTGCTGCATCCCCAACACCAGCCTTAGCGGTCTGCCTTGCAGCGGCGGTCCTCCCTGACCGCAATCCACGGGTGGCGTAGTCGGACATTACCTAAAACATATAAACACTGGTCTGACCACCCTGAGCCACGGGACCGGGTCGCCACTACTACTCCCAGCATTGCCCTGAAGCACGGTCCCGAGTGCCCCACGGCCCAGGGGGCGAGTCAGCTTTGGCGTAGTCGGCAGGATTGTGACCAACCCGCCACCAACGGGTATTGCGTGCCTGAAAAAGACTGTACACGTACCTTAAAAAGAAGTTTCCCACCATCCGGAGCCGTTTCCCGCCGTTTTCAGCCGTCTCCCGCCATCTTCAGCAGTTTCCCGCCATCTTCAGCCGTTTTCCCGCCATCAGACGCCATCTTCAGGACTCCGCGCGGGAAGAAGAGGGGCGTGGACGTCCAAAGCGCGCGAGACTTGAAGCCCCGCCCTACGCACCGACGCTGCGCAAGGTCCTGGAAGGGAGAGAGAGTGACGCTGACGTCACCAGGACGCGACGCAAGGTCCTCACATGGAGCAGCACCAGCGGAGCCGCGGCCTACAGAAGAGGATCGTCGGAAGGTAGGCCACGCTTAACTAGGGGGGAGGAAGATGACGGACGCGGAGGGGCCCTCTACAACCGGCGGGGCTGCAGCAGCGGTGATGCCGTTCTCTATGCCCTACATCCCCGGAGCAGCCTGGCTACCCCAATACTCAGGGGACCCCCATACCTTAACTGACTTTAGGGAAAGACTGCACAGTTTATTCAAAGTTTATCCCCTGACAGAAGAACAGAAAGTGAGCATTCTGACGGGGCAGCTCACCGGTGCAGCCCAGCGGGAAGTGAAATCGTGGTCAGATGAGGAGAAAAGGACAGTAAAGGACATTCTGACCCGGCTGCGGAGTACCTTTGATACCCGTACCTCAGCAGAAATCAAAATGCGGTTCTATGGCTGTAAGCAGCGGGCCCAGGATAGTATCAGAGACTATGTCTTGAACCTGCAAGAAGCCCTGAGAGCTATCAAACAAGCTGACTCTGGTAGCGTGCAGGACTCTGATAAACTGTTGACTGACCAGTTCATAGAAGGTCTGCTGTCCAGTGCCCACAGAACCCAGCTGCGCCTCATGGCCCTACAGAACCCCGATTTGACTTTTGCGCAGTTCAAGGATCAAGCCATCCGGGTGCTCAGAGAACCCACAGCAGGTGGCACTGTAGCTTCCCGGCGCCCTGCCATCACGTACCACCAGGGGGCAGCGCCCTACCCCGCAGACCTTGTGGGGGCTGATGCACAGGCCCTAAATCCATCCCAGCCTGCAGACCTGCACCATCAGGTCCAGGAGCTAACAAAGAGTGTGGCTGCATTAACTAGGACCGTACAGTCATTGCAGGTGGAACCGTCAAGACCAATCGAGCTGGCTTCCAGTCCGGAGGATGTCCCGTGGCGTCGACAGAGGAGGATCCCGCCGTTCAGAGGGAGGCCCGCCGACCGCTACACTGAGGATGGACAGCCGATTTGCCGCCGTTGCAGTCAGCCAGGACACATAGCAAGGTACTGTACTTTAAATGGGTCCGACCTGGGGCAGAGGGCCAACCCCCAGGCGTAAGGTCATCAGGCCCGTCTAATTGGCATGATAAGTACGTGGGGGGACGCCCGGTCTTACCCGTAGTGCTGGACGGTATCCCCATGAGTGCACTGCTGGACACCGGGTCTCAAGTGACTACCATCCCCTACGTACTTTTCAAGCAGTACTGGAGTGACGCTGACATAACCCGCTACCCAGACGATGACTTAAGCATCATTGCCAGCAATGGCCAACACGTGCCGCAGGTGGGGTTCAGAGAGATGACCATCAAGATTGGTAAGGTGGAACTGCCGGCACAGGGAGTGATCATTGTGGACATTGACCGTCGTGAAAGTCACCCTAAAATAACTGTGGGTACTAATGTAATTGAAAACTGTCTTTCAGAAGTAATTGTGATTTTACAGCAGGTGGCGATGAATGCGAGCTCCAGCCAACAGAGGGTCCTCCAGAAAGAGATAAGAGCCCTGATGAGACGGCAGCAGGTAGAACTGTCTGGTGGTGAGATCAGTAGCGTAAGAATGAGTGACCCATTCCCCATTTCCATGCCTCCCAAAAGTGAAATGATGATCTGGTGTCGGACTGCAATCGGGTTGAGAGGCAGAGACTACCAAGCCATGGTAGAACCCGTGTACTCAGACAGCAGGCCCACCATTTTGACGGTTGATGTCCATCATGGGAGGGTGCCCGTTCGCATTCTCAACATTGGGGAGAGGGAGGTACACCTACCCAGGTACGCTACACTTGCGAAACTGTTTGTGTTGAGCACAAAGCTATCAGGGCCGTGGAACCGTTGCCTCCATCTCCACAGGCGGAGGGTAATGGCTCCCAGAAACAAAAGGAGGACTGGTGCCAGAAACTCCATGTGGGTGCTGACTCCACTCCCCTGCACCAAAAACAAGGAGTCTACCAGGTGGTTCAGGAGTACGAGAGAATTTTTAGTAAGCACCCGCTAGACTTCGGCAGAGTAAAAGGGATAGAACACTATATCCCCACGGGGAGCCACCCACCAATAAAAGAGAGACACAGGCCTGTACCCCCTGCACATTATCAGAACGCTAAAAGTATGCAGAGAGAAATGAAAGAAGCCGGGGTCATTAGAGATAGCTGTAGCCCCTGGGCAGCTCCCTTGGTTTTGGTAAAAAGGAAAGACGGTACCATGAGAATGTGCGTGGACTATAGACAAATCATTCGTATCACCCATAAAGATGCATACCCGTTACCTAGGATAGAGGAGTCTTTAGCAGCTCTAAAATCAGCTAATTTCTTCTCTACTTTGGACCTTACTAGCGGGTACTGGCAGGTTCCTGTGGCAGAGGCTGACAAGGAGAAGACCGCCTTCACCACCCCGATGGGACTGAGCGAGTTCAACTGTATGCCCTTCGGGCTCTGCAACACACCAGGGACCTTCCAGAGGCTGATGGAATGCTGTCTAGGGCACCGAAACTTCGAGACGGTCCTCCTTTACCTGGACGACGTGATCATCTATTCGAAGACTTACGAGGACCATCTAAAGCACCTGGCCGAGGTGTTCGAAGCCCTGGCAGGCTACGGCCTGAAAGTGAAGCCTTCAAAATGCCACCTGTTAAAACCGAAGGTCCAATACCTAGGACACGTGGTGAGTGCAGAGGGAGTAGCCCCCGACCCCGACAAAGTTACAGCCATCAAGAGCTGGCCAAGCCCCTCTAACATCAAAGAAGTGAGACAATTCCTCGGGTTGGTAGGCTACTACCGAAGGTTCATCCCCGAGTTCACTAAGATGGCAGCCCCTATGCAGGACCTCCTGATAGGGCAATCTAAATCCAGAAGTCACAAGCCATCCTTCAAGTGGGACAAGCCGGAAGAGGAGTCCTTCCGCCAGTTGACGATGGCCCTCATGGGGGATGAGATCCTGGCCTACCCCGATTATGGCCAGCCTTTTATCCTCCACACAGATGCCAGTAATGTGGGGCTGGGAGCCGTACTGTCACAGAACCAACAGGGCAGAGAAAGGGTGATCGCGTATGCCAGCCGGAAGCTGAGGCCCACTGAGAGAAACCCGGAGAACTACAGCTCCTTCAAGCTAGAATTCTTGGCAGTGGTATGGGCCGTCACAGAGCGGTTTAAGCATTACCTGGCCTCCGCAAAGTTCACCGTGTACACGGACAACAACCCGTTGACACATCTGGACAATGCAAGACTAGGTGCCCTAGAACAGCGGTGGATGGCCCGGCTATCCAATTATGACTTCACAATCAAATACCGGGCGGGCAGAACCAACGCCAATGCAGACGCCCTATCAAGAATGCCCCACCTACCTGAAGGAGAAGACGACTCGGAAGAGCTGGAGGAAATAGAGCTCCCTGCGTTCCACCGGTATGGGGCCACTCAGCATTCTCACCGGGTAAGAGACAAAGACTTAACCACCGTCATGTTCAACCCCTTACCCCACCACGGCTGGGCTGAAATGCAAGATAGCGACCCTGCAATACGCCTGGTGAAAGACATGTTAACCCAGGAAGACGCTAGCCCTGGCCCGGACGCTCCAGAGGAAGCCAAGCAGATATGGAAGGAGAAAAGCAGGCTATTCCTCTACGAGGGTAAGCTGTGCAGAAGGCTTGTCAACCACCGGATGCACGAGCTGACCTGGCAGATAGTGGTCCCAAGGCGAGATGCAGCAATGGTCCTGGAGGCCTACCATGACAGAGCGGGACACTTCGGGTGGAAGAAACTGGAGTTCCTACTGAGAGAGCGGTTCTACTGGGTCGGCATGAGAAGGGCCATCGAGAA
The DNA here is from genome assembly GCF_046119375.1 of Phyllobates terribilis. NCBI lineage: Eukaryota > Metazoa > Chordata > Amphibia > Anura > Dendrobatidae > Phyllobates > Phyllobates terribilis. Next base: position 420,112,248 of record NW_027362764.1, on the reverse strand, counting down.
GTGGAGCAGGGACTGCGGCCCATGTCACCTCAGAAAGAAGGACCGTACCAGCCAGCAGACACCCTTGAGGCCCATCGTCACCAGGCAGCCTCTTGAGCTGGTAGCTCTGGACCATGTCAAATTGGCTCCAAGCCAGTCGGGCTACGTCTATGCCCTGACAATTGTGGACCATTACTCCCGGTTCTTGGTAGTGGTTCCTGTTAAAGACCTGACAGCGCAAACAGCGGCCAGAGCCTTCCAGCAACACTTCTGCCGTCCACATGGGTATCCGGAACAGGTCTTGACAGATCAAGGTCCAGCGTTTGAGGCTGAAGTATTCCAGGAGTTCTGCAACCTCTACGGCTGTAGGAAGATCCGGACAACGCCTTACCACCCGCAAACCAACGGGCTGTGTGAGAAGATGAACAATATCGTCATTGATCTCCTCAGGACGTTGCCCCTGGAAGAACGCAGCCTGTGGCCGGAGAAGCTGCCAGACCTGATTGACTTGTACAACCATATCCCGGTGAATGCTACAAATTGCACCCCGGCTTACCTGATGCGAGCAAGACCAGGTAAGCTGCCGATCGACCTGGAAATGGGAGTCCTGACACCTGAGGACACCTCCCCAGACGCGGACTGGGATACAGAACGGCGGCTACAGTACAAGAAGGTACAGGAGAGTGTGGAGAGGAGTCTGGCTCAAGCGAGAGAAAAGCAAGAGAGGCTCTTCAACCAACACGCCCCTGCTGGTCCCCTGGAACCTGGTGAGCAGGTCCTGAAGCGGAAGAGAAGGCTTCACAAGCTGGATGACCAGTGGGAGAGAGACCCGTACACAGTACTGCAGTCCGACCACGACTACCCGAAGGTATGTGTGATTACCAAGGATGGAGGAGAAACCACTAGCACCGTCTCCAGAGACCACCTAAAACGGTGCCCTGAGCAACTACAGAGTCCAAGTGAAGATCAAGATGACCTTGAACCCGCAGAGGACAAGGAAAAGATGATCAGCACAGTTCTCGGAGAGTTCCCCCGGACCTGGACTCAGATAAATGGCGCAATAGTGGTACCCGTCCTACACTTCCTTCAGCCTACCCAGCAGGAGTCTACAGGAGGACAGGAAGAACTCATGCCAGCAGCCCAGGAGAGTCAACCCTCTGCTGAGAGTGAGCCTGCCATGCCTGCGGCAAGCCAAAGGACCCGCAGACAGCTGCCTGCCCTGCCTGTACACCCAGCTAGTAGCTGTACCCTCAATGATAGTAGGGAAAGCCAGGTTGGTCCACCACCAGACAGTGGGTTAAAGAGGTCAACCAGGAGCACTACGGGTCAAACACCAGCTCGCTGGAGGATATAGGTACAAGATCTAAATGTATCATGTATATATTTAATATGTTTGTTACCTGTAACTAATAGTGTTTTCTCCAGTTTGTCTAGATATATGGACTGACAGGTTATGAACTTTGGATAACCGGAACTACCTTGTAAATAGTTGCACTTTGTGCCTCTTGCGAAGACGGCCACGGAAGAAAAACCTGTCTGGCGTGGTCCCGAGTGGTCCAAAGTAGTTTGCTTCGCCTTGCAGCCATGCCCAGGGCCAACGTTTGGGGTTTGCTTTGGACAGGTTCCCGCACCGGTTGAGACTTCGCCTTATTGGGTGAAATGGACACCCAGTCACAGGCCATACTGTGACCTAAAGAACTCAATATGTGGTGTTGTTTGTTGTTTTCTTCTCTGTTATGTTTATGTTATAATTTATACCCTGTATCTTGTTTCTTGTTTAGTCCCGGAGTACTAAGCTTTCCTAGGGGGGAATGTGTCACCCCAGGCCTGGATGCCACAAACTTGTAAGGCTGTGTCTGAGAGCAGGAGGGAGGTTCTCTGGTCATGGACCATTTGCATGCAGCACCTCCTGTCCCAGGCCAGTAGGGGGAGCAGGCTGCCCCTATAAAAACTGGTACTGAGGGCAGGGTTAGAGAGACCAGGACCCACTTCTGAAGCATCCAGAAGGGTTCCCAGAAGAGAGGGACAGGTCAGCCGCAGCTGAGGAGTCCAGGAGGCAAAGGAGGAACAGAAAGCCAGGGACAGAGGCGACGAGAGCCGGTCCTGGCAGAGAGAGACTACACAATCGGACACTGGGGTCCGAGGCTGTCAGGGTTGCAAGCCCTGCAGCAGATAACAAACCCGCAAGGGATTTCAGGTCCCTTGGCCTAATAAGCCTGGAGGCTCCGCCACACAGAGGGACCGGTACAGCATGGAGAAGCTACAGGTACCTAAGGCCCGAGTCGCAAGCCATACAGGCGTAGTACACGGCAAGCTCAGGGACGTGGGCTATCATACCACTAAAGGGGGAGATAGTCAGCAAGGGCAGAGAGAGAACGGTAGGCCTACCCACTCACCCTGGCCAGTGGAGCTTACCCGAATGCCCTCAGACACCCAGGTCCATTCCTACCCTGTACTCCTGGTGGGTCTGTGATAAGTTCTGCAGTAAAAGACCCTGGACTGCATTATTGGACTCTGTGTGATTACTGCGGCGCCTGCACCATCACCTCCAACATCTTATTACACTGCCCTGAGGCTACACTCCTCCTGTGGGGAGTTGTACTATTCCCTGCTGCATCCCCAACACCAGCCTCAGCGGTCTGCCTTGCAGCGGCGGTCCTCCTTGACCGCAATCCACGGGTGGCGTAGTCGGACATTACCTAAAACATATAAAAGGCTGCCACTGGTCTGACCACCCTGAGCCACGGGACCGGGTCGCCACTACTACTCCCAGCATTGCCCTGAAGCCCGGTCCCGAGTGCCCCATGGCCCAGGGGGCGAGTCACATTCACACAAAAATCCAACACATTGGACAATATTAACTTCCCACATGATCTTTCTTTTCAGCAACTAAATCCTAATGTGGTCAAATTTATTTGTGTTGCCAAGTGTAATTTGCATGGAACAATACTAGTGACAACCTATTGACGTCACTGTATCAGGTACCATATACCACAAACTAATATTAATTCCTGATAACCACTGTAATCCTGTATGTAACTTCTAAAACAATGTTGGTGGTAAACTGTAATATTTTATAAAGGAATGCATTTACTGTAAATCATACTATCAGCGACCGGTTATGCAAAGTGAACATAACAAAAACAAAAAAACAGGTGCACATGGTTTTTTTTTCTTGTTTTTATACACCTGGGGTTGTTTGCTTAGTAAAACTATCTACTTGGTGACATACAGAATTGTGATCTGTCTGAGAAAGTGAATAACTAATGTGTCAGGAATGAGCCAAAACAGGAGAAACTTACATAAGAAGGAAGGGTTCATTTTTGTTGTACGTGATAATGACTTGACACACGTCACTGCAGACTGCCCTTGGGAAAGTTTCATCTCCGTCATCCCAATTGTAAATGCAGGTGACTAAAGGAAGATAGATGTAATAATATGACTGGAAAAATGTGCGTTATATAATTGTGAAAAAATATTGATTCGCATATTCTCTTACCTCTTCTAGCTGTTTAGTCATCATCAATGGAATTTAAAGGTATTAAAGGTTTCTGTTTAAAATATTATAACTCCTTGGCATCATTGACTTTTTATTTTATCAATGGTATTTGCAGCAACTTTTGGTTACATAACTGTCACGGGTGTGTTGCCACGAAGATCGTCACGAGTACACAGCCTGACTTCTCGCAGCTGACTTGTTGGTGCTTTGTGTTTCTCGGCAGTGAGGGAGTTAATTCTCTCTCTCTCTCTGGGCTAGATGAGGTCCAGCCTCGCCCAGCTGCAATCAATACTTCTGTAGTGAGACTCCTTCATATACCTGCTGGTCTGTTTGGGAGGTGTCGGTGAAAGCATTTCATTCAGACTGACAGAGCGGATCGTGGTGTTTGGAGTTGCTGAGATAAGTGTATTTGGAAGTGTTTTTTCCCTTTCCTCGCTTTATCATTTATCTCCTTTCCCGTTGGTTTTCCCTCTGTTGTAGTTGAGAAGTTGTTTGTATGCAAGGTGGTTTTGGTTTTTCCCTTGTACTGTCTCGTTCGTCTAAATACTGTGTTTGGGCATATTATTTCTTGTTCCCTTTGGTTGTGATCGGGGTCCTTCTCAGGACTAGATTACTGAGGTGCAGGGATCTTCAGGAGGTAGGGGTTACGCTGGCGGCCTGGACCTCTGTACCTTTAACAGTACCTCCAGGTTGAGGGATTAGTCAGGGCCCCAGCTTAGGGTCAGCTTAGGCCCCCTACCTCCAGTATACAGAGACAGCGTGACATTTTCACCGACCCACTTAGTTTTTCTCCAGCTACTATGGATCCAGTAGCCGGTCTAGCTCGGCAATTGCAGAGTTTGTCCATGGAGCTGGCGGACGTTAGGTCCAAGGTTTGGCATCCTCAGGAGCAAGCCGGACCAGAGCCTAAAGTAGCTCTCCCTGATAGGTTCACTGGGGGGCGGGACAAGTTTTTTGTTTTCCGGGAGGCATGTAAATTGTACTTTCGGCTGCAGCCTCGGTCATCGGGGAGTGAAGAACAAAGGGTGGGAATTGTCATCTCGCTCCTACAAGGGGACCCACAATCTTGGGCGTTCTCTCTTCCCCCGGGTTCCCCGGCTCTCCAGTCAGTGGATAGGTTTTTCGCTGCCCTGGGACTCGTATATGATGACCCAGATCGGATCTCCCTTGCTGAGTCTAAGTTACGTAGGATCCAGCAGGGAGATCGTCCGGCGGAGGAATTCTGTTCGGAGTTCCGTAGGTGGGCCACGGACACCCAGTGGAATGACCCGGCTCTTAGGAGCCAGTTTTGTCATGGTTTATCCGACAAATTACAGGATGTGTTGGCACAGTATGACTCTCCCGTGTCTCTGGAAGCCGCTATGGCCCTCGCTATTCGCGTGGACAGACGGCTTCGGGAGAGGTGCGGGATAACTCTACCCCCTGTGATGACTCCACCTCCTACAAGGTCCCCTCATATGGTGGTTCCCCTGGTCAGTCCAGAGGAGCCTATGCAATTAGGAGGGACATCATTTCGGGGGAGGGGACCGGTGGTGCGCCATAAGGCAGGAAGGTGTTTCTTCTGCGGGAGAAAGGGACATTTTATTGGGGGGTGTCCGTCCCGTCCCTTGCAGAGTGAAGAGTCATCGGAAAACTGTTGATCCCAGGTTGTGTGGTGGACGGCAATCTGGGAGTAGGTATTTCGTCCCTAGGTTCGTCTCAGTTTCTCGTACCGGCGGAGGTGGTGGTGGGTACGAGAACTGAGAGGATATCTGTTCTTCTGGATAGTGGGGCCGGGGCTAATCTGGTTGATGCTCGGTTTGCCCGGGTTCAAGGTATGCGGTTGAGTGAGTTGGCTAAACCCATCCCCATATTCTCGATCGATGCCAGGCCTCTCGGGCAGGGAAGTTTTTTGCAAGTTGTGCATGACGTAAAACTTCAAGTGGGGGCAATACATAAAGAACTGTTGTCTTGCTACGTGTTGGAGGGTCTTCCCACTCCTATTGTGTTGGGCCTTCCTTGGTTAGCTAAGCATAACCCGGTTATTAATTGGCAAACCAGGGAGATAAGCCAATGGAGTAAATTCTGTAATAAAAACTGCATGAACACGGTCATTGGTGCGGTTACTCCTTGGGTCTTACCTCCATTTCTGGCGGACTTTGAGGATGTATTCTCGGAGAAAGGGTGTCAGGAACTACCTCCTCATCGCGTGTATGACTGTTCTGTAAAACTGCTCCCTGAGGCCAAGTTACCTAAAGCTAGGTTGTATAACCTTTCTGGTCCTGAGAGGCAGGCCATGAAGGATTATATCTCAGAAAGTCTGGCTAAGGGGCATATTAGACCTTCATCTTCACCGGTGGCTGCGGGGTTCTTCTTTGTTAAGAAGAAAGATGGAGGCCTATGCCCTTGCCTGGATTTCCGTGAACTTAATCGGATTACGGTCCGAGATCCGTATCCGCTCCCACTTATTCCCGATCTCTTTAATCAGATCGTGGGCGCCAAATGGTTTTCTAAGTTGGATCTCAGGGGGGCGTACAATCTGATTAGGATGAAGGAGGGGGATGAGTGGAAGACGGCGTTTAACACTCCGGAGGGGCATTATGAGAACCTTGTCATGCCATTCGGTCTGACTAATGCCCCGGCGGTGTTCCAACACTTTGTTAATGACATTTTTCGCCGCTTGGTGGGACAGTTTGTTGTCATATATCTGGATGATATCCTAATTTACTCGCCGGATCTGGTGTCTCATCAGGAGCACGTTAAGCAGGTGTTACAGATCTTGCGGGATAATAAACTGTATGCCAAGTGGGAGAAGTGTGTGTTCGCCGTACAGGAACTCCAGTTTTTAGGCTTCCTGGTTTCAGCGTCCGGTTTTCGTATGGACCCTGGAAAAGTGCGGGCAGTTCTTGAGTGGGATCGGCCAGAGAATCTTAAGGCACTACAACGTTTCCTGGGGTTTGCTAATTATTACCGAAAGTTCATTCGTAATTTCTCGTCCATGGTTAAGCCTCTCACTGACATGACTTAAAAGGGGACGGATTTTTCTAGGTGGTCTGACAAGGCTTGTCAAGCATTCTCCTCTTTGAAAAAATGTTTTGCCTCGGCGCCCATACTCATTCAACCTGATGCGTCTCAGCCATTCATTGTAGAGGTAGACGCTTCCGAGGTAGGGGTGGGAGCAGTATTGTCACAGGGTTCGTCCCCTGGTAAGTGGCATCCGTGCGCCTTTTTCTCTAAAAAATTGTCGTCCGCTGAGAGGAATTACGATGTCGGCAATAGGGAACTCTTGGCCATTAAGTTAGCTTTTGAGGAGTGGCGCCATTTTCTGGAGGGGGCAGTTCATCCGGTCACCGTCATCACCGATCACAAGAACCTGCTATATCTGGAGTCCGCGAAACGTCTGAATCCCAGACAAGCTAGGTGGTCATTGTTTTTTACCAGGTTTAATTTTGTCGTTACATATCGTCCTGGGTCAAAAAATGTAAAGGCGGATGCCTTATCTCGTAGTTTCCCTGGGCCCGCGAATACGGACGACCCGATTCCTATCCTTCAGGAGGGGGTGGTGGTTTCGGCAGTATGCTCTGAGCTGGAGGAGGAGGTATTGGAGGCTCAGGGGGACGCCCCTGTTGGACCTCCAGGGAGATTGTTTGTTCCAGATCAGTTGCGACAAAAGGTGATCGAGGCTCACCATAACTCAGTTTTTGCAGGACACCCGGGGAGTAAAGCAACTGTGGATCTCCTCTCACGTCGGTTTTGGTGGCCTAATTTACATAAGGAGGTGGTAACTTTTGTCGCATCCTGTGGGGTTTGTGCGCGCTCTAAGACCTCACATACCCGTCCGTCTGGGGCCCTCTTACCTTTGAAGATCCCGGAGCGTCCTTGGACTCATCTGTCTATGGACTTTATTACGGACCTCCCTCCGTCTTCGGGTAAAACGGTCATACTCGTTGTAGTGGACAGGTTCAGCAAGATGGCACATTTTATCGCTCTTCCGGCTCTCCCTAATGCTAAAACTCTTGCGCAGGTGTTCATTGGGGAGATTGTGAGGCTTCACGGGGTACCCTCCGAGGTGGTGTCTGATCGGGGGTCTCAGTTTGTGTCTAAGTTCTGGAAGGCGTTTTGTGCACGGCGGGGGATGCAGTTGTCATTCTCATCGGCTTTTCATCCTCAGACCAATGGTCAGACGGAACGTATGAACCAGAGCTTGGAGACATATCTCCGGTGTTTTGTGTCAGAGAACCAGGAGGACTGGGCTTCTTTCTTACCTCTGGCAGAGTTTGCTCTTAATAATAGGCGGAGCGAGTCCACTGGTAAGTCCCCGTTTTTTGGGGCATATGGTTTTCACCCCCAGTTTTGTACTTTCAGTGGGGGGGCTCTTCGGGGGTTCCTGAGGAGGAACGATTTTCCTCATCACTCGCTTCAGTATGGAGAGGGGTGCTGAAGAATCTGAATACTATGGGGAACCGATACAAACGTATGGCTGATAGGAGGAGAGTGTCTGGTCCGGACCTAAGTGTGAACGATCGGGTATGGTTGTCTACCAGGAATATAAAGCTTAAGGTTCCCTCCTGGAAACTGGGTCCCAGGTTCATCGGGCCGTACAGAATCAGTTCTATTATTAATCCGGTGGCATTCCGTCTTGACCTCCCCCCTACGTTTAAAATTCACAACGTGTTTCACAGATCATTGCTTAAGAGGTATGTGGCGCCGGTGGTACCGTCACTTTTACCTCCCCCTCCAGTGGTTGTCAATGGTAACTTGGAGTTCCAGGTATCGAGGGTCATTGATTCACGCTTTAATCGCCGGTCCCTTCAGTACCTGGTTCATTGGAAGGGGTATGGTCCTGAGGAGAGGATGTGGGTTCCTGCGTCGGATATTAACGCAGACCGATTAGTTCGGGCCTTCCACACGACTCACCCGGATAAACCTGGCCCTGAGGGTCCGGAGGCCCCTCGTAGAAGGGGGGGTACTGTCACGGGTGTGTTGCCACGAAGATCGTCACGAGTACACAGCCTGACTTCTCGCAGCTGACTTGTTGGTGCTTTGTGTTTCTCGGCAGTGAGGGAGTTAATTCTCTCTCTCTCTCTGGGCTAGATGAGGTCCAGCCTCGCCCAGCTGCAATCAATACTTCTGTAGTGAGACTCCTTCATATACCTGCTGGTCTGTTTGGGAGGTGTCGGTGAAAGCATTTCATTCAGACTGACAGAGCGGATCGTGGTGTTTGGAGTTGCTGAGATAAGTGTATTTGGAAGTGTTTTTTCCCTTTCCTCGCTTTATCATTTATCTCCTTTCCCGTTGGTTTTCCCTCTGTTGTAGTTGAGAAGTTGTTTGTATGCAAGGTGGTTTTGGTTTTTCCCTTGTACTGTCTCGTTCGTCTAAATACTGTGTTTGGGCATATTATTTCTTGTTCCCTTTGGTTGTGATCGGGGTCCTTCTCAGGACTAGATTACTGAGGTGCAGGGATCTTCAGGAGGTAGGGGTTACGCTGGCGGCCTGGACCTCTGTACCTTTAACAGTACCTCCAGGTTGAGGGATTAGTCAGGGCCCCAGCTTAGGGTCAGCTTAGGCCCCCTACCTCCAGTATACAGAGACAGCGTGACATTTTCACCGACCCACTTAGTTTTTCTCCAGCTACTATGGATCCAGTAGCCGGTCTAGCTCGGCAATTGCAGAGTTTGTCCATGGAGCTGGCGGACGTTAGGTCCAAGGTTTGGCATCCTCAGGAGCAAGCCGGACCAGAGCCTAAAGTAGCTCTCCCTGATAGGTTCACTGGGGGGCGGGACAAGTTTTTTGTTTTCCGGGAGGCATGTAAATTGTACTTTCGGCTGCAGCCTCGGTCATCGGGGAGTGAAGAACAAAGGGTGGGAATTGTCATCTCGCTCCTACAAGGGGACCCACAATCTTGGGCGTTCTCTCTTCCCCCGGGTTCCCCGGCTCTCCAGTCAGTGGATAGGTTTTTCGCTGCCCTGGGACTCGTATATGATGACCCAGATCGGATCTCCCTTGCTGAGTCTAAGTTACGTAGGATCCAGCAGGGAGATCGTCCGGCGGAGGAATTCTGTTCGGAGTTCCGTAGGTGGGCCACGGACACCCAGTGGAATGACCCGGCTCTTAGGAGCCAGTTTTGTCATGGTTTATCCGACAAATTACAGGATGTGTTGGCACAGTATGACTCTCCCGTGTCTCTGGAAGCCGCTATGGCCCTCGCTATTCGCGTGGACAGACGGCTTCGGGAGAGGTGCGGGATAACTCTACCCCCTGTGATGACTCCACCTCCTACAAGGTCCCCTCATATGGTGGTTCCCCTGGTCAGTCCAGAGGAGCCTATGCAATTAGGAGGGACATCATTTCGGGGGAGGGGACCGGTGGTGCGCCATAAGGCAGGAAGGTGTTTCTTCTGCGGGAGAAAGGGACATTTTATTGGGGGGTGTCCGTCCCGTCCCTTGCAGAGTGAAGAGTCATCGGAAAACTGTTGATCCCAGGTTGTGTGGTGGACGGCAATCTGGGAGTAGGTATTTCGTCCCTAGGTTCGTCTCAGTTTCTCGTACCGGCGGAGGTGGTGGTGGGTACGAGAACTGAGAGGATATCTGTTCTTCTGGATAGTGGGGCCGGGGCTAATCTGGTTGATGCTCGGTTTGCCCGGGTTCAAGGTATGCGGTTGAGTGAGTTGGCTAAACCCATCCCCATATTCTCGATCGATGCCAGGCCTCTCGGGCAGGGAAGTTTTTTGCAAGTTGTGCATGACGTAAAACTTCAAGTGGGGGCAATACATAAAGAACTGTTGTCTTGCTATGTGTTGGAGGGTCTTCCCACTCCTATTGTGTTGGGCCTTCCTTGGTTAGCTAAGCATAACCCGGTTATTAATTGGCAAACCAGGGAGATAAGCCAATGGAGTAAATTCTGTAATAAAAACTGCATGAACACGGTCATTGGTGCGGTTACTCCTTGGGTCTTACCTCCATTTCTGGCGGACTTTGAGGATGTATTCTCGGAGAAAGGGTGTCAGGAACTACCTCCTCATCGCGTGTATGACTGTTCTGTAAAACTGCTCCCTGAGGCCAAGTTACCTAAAGCTAGGTTGTATAACCTTTCTGGTCCTGAGAGGCAGGCCATGAAGGATTATATCTCAGAAAGTCTGGCTAAGGGGCATATTAGACCTTCATCTTCACCGGTGGCTGCGGGGTTCTTCTTTGTTAAGAAGAAAGATGGAGGCCTATGCCCTTGCCTGGATTTCCGTGAACTTAATCGGATTACGGTCCGAGATCCGTATCCGCTCCCACTTATTCCCGATCTCTTTAATCAGATCGTGGGCGCCAAATGGTTTTCTAAGTTGGATCTCAGGGGGGCGTACAATCTGATTAGGATGAAGGAGGGGGATGAGTGGAAGACGGCGTTTAACACTCCGGAGGGGCATTATGAGAACCTTGTCATGCCATTCGGTCTGACTAATGCCCCGGCGGTGTTCCAACACTTTGTTAATGACATTTTTCGCCGCTTGGTGGGACAGTTTGTTGTCATATATCTGGATGATATCCTAATTTACTCGCCGGATCTGGTGTCTCATCAGGAGCACGTTAAGCAGGTGTTACAGATCTTGCGGGATAATAAACTGTATGCCAAGTGGGAGAAGTGTGTGTTCGCCGTACAGGAACTCCAGTTTTTAGGCTTCCTGGTTTCAGCGTCCGGTTTTCGTATGGACCCTGGGAAAGTGCGGGCAGTTCTTGAGTGGGATCGGCCAGAGAATCTTAAGGCACTACAACGTTTCCTGGGGTTTGCTAATTATTACCGAAAGTTCATTCGTAATTTCTCGTCCATGGTTAAGCCTCTCACTGACATGACTTAAAAGGGGACGGATTTTTCTAGGTGGTCTGACAAGGCTTGTCAAGCATTCTCCTCTTTGAAAAAATGTTTTGCCTCGGCGCCCATACTCATTCAACCTGATGCGTCTCAGCCATTCATTGTAGAGGTAGACGCTTCCGAGGTAGGGGTGGGAGCAGTATTGTCACAGGGTTCGTCCCCTGGTAAGTGGCATCCGTGCGCCTTTTTCTCTAAAAAATTGTCGTCCGCTGAGAGGAATTACGATGTCGGCAATAGGGAACTCTTGGCCATTAAGTTAGCTTTTGAGGAGTGGCGCCATTTTCTGGAGGGGGCAGTTCATCCGGTCACCGTCATCACCGATCACAAGAACCTGCTATATCTGGAGTCCGCGAAACGTCTGAATCCCAGACAAGCTAGGTGGTCATTGTTTTTTACCAGGTTTAATTTTGTCGTTACATATCGTCCTGGGTCAAAAAATGTAAAGGCGGATGCCTTATCTCGTAGTTTCCCTGGGCCCGCGAATACGGACGACCCGATTCCTATCCTTCAGGAGGGGGTGGTGGTTTCGGCAGTATGCTCTGAGCTGGAGGAGGAGGTATTGGAGGCTCAGGGGGACGCCCCTGTTGGACCTCCAGGGAGATTGTTTGTTCCAGATCAGTTGCGACAAAAGGTGATCGAGGCTCACCATAACTCAGTTTTTGCAGGACACCCGGGGAGTAAAGCAACTGTGGATCTCCTCTCACGTCGGTTTTGGTGGCCTAATTTACATAAGGAGGTGGTAACTTTTGTCGCATCCTGTGGGGTTTGTGCGCGCTCTAAGACCTCACATACCCGTCCGTCTGGGGCCCTCTTACCTTTGAAGATCCCGGAGCGTCCTTGGACTCATCTGTCTATGGACTTTATTACGGACCTCCCTCCGTCTTCGGGTAAAACGGTCATACTCGTTGTAGTGGACAGGTTCAGCAAGATGGCACATTTTATCGCTCTTCCGGCTCTCCCTAATGCTAAAACTCTTGCGCAGGTGTTCATTGGGGAGATTGTGAGGCTTCACGGGGTACCCTCCGAGGTGGTGTCTGATCGGGGGTCTCAGTTTGTGTCTAAGTTCTGGAAGGCGTTTTGTGCACGGCGGGGGATGCAGTTGTCATTCTCATCGGCTTTTCATCCTCAGACCAATGGTCAGACGGAACGTATGAACCAGAGCTTGGAGACATATCTCCGGTGTTTTGTGTCAGAGAACCAGGAGGACTGGGCTTCTTTCTTACCTCTGGCAGAGTTTGCTCTTAATAATAGGCGGAGCGAGTCCACTGGTAAGTCCCCGTTTTTTGGGGCATATGGTTTTCACCCCCAGTTTTGTACTTTCAGTGGGGGGGCTCTTCGGGGGTTCCTGAGGAGGAACGATTTTCCTCATCACTCGCTTCAGTATGGAGAGGGGTGCTGAAGAATCTGAATACTATGGGGAACCGATACAAACGTATGGCTGATAGGAGGAGAGTGTCTGGTCCGGACCTAAGTGTGAACGATCGGGTATGGTTGTCTACCAGGAATATAAAGCTTAAGGTTCCCTCCTGGAAACTGGGTCCCAGGTTCATCGGGCCGTACAGAATCAGTTCTATTATTAATCCGGTGGCATTCCGTCTTGACCTCCCCCCTACGTTTAAAATTCACAACGTGTTTCACAGATCATTGCTTAAGAGGTATGTGGCGCCGGTGGTACCGTCACTTTTACCCCCCCCTCCAGTGGTTGTCAATGGTAACTTGGAGTTCCAGGTATCGAGGGTCATTGATTCACGCTTTAATCGCCGGTCCCTTCAGTACCTGGTTCATTGGAAGGGGTATGGTCCTGAGGAGAGGATGTGGGTTCCTGCGTCGGATATTAACGCAGACCGATTAGTTCGGGCCTTCCACACGACTCACCCGGATAAACCTGGCCCTGAGGGTCCGGAGGCCCCTCGTAGAAGGGGGGGTACTGTCACGGGTGTGTTGCCACGAAGATCGTCACGAGTACACAGCCTGACTTCTCGCAGCTGACTTGTTGGTGCTTTGTGTTTCTCGGCAGTGAGGGAGTTAATTCTCTCTCTCTCTCTGGGCTAGATGAGGTCCAGCCTCGCCCAGCTGCAATCAATACTTCTGTAGTGAGACTCCTTCATATACCTGCTGGTCTGTTTGGGAGGTGTCGGTGAAAGCATTTCATTCAGACTGACAGAGCGGATCGTGGTGTTTGGAGTTGCTGAGATAAGTGTATTTGGAAGTGTTTTTTCCCTTTCCTCGCTTTATCATTTATCTCCTTTCCCGTTGGTTTTCCCTCTGTTGTAGTTGAGAAGTTGTTTGTATGCAAGGTGGTTTTGGTTTTTCCCTTGTACTGTCTCGTTCGTCTAAATACTGTGTTTGGGCATATTATTTCTTGTTCCCTTTGGTTGTGATCGGGGTCCTTCTCAGGACTAGATTACTGAGGTGCAGGGATCTTCAGGAGGTAGGGGTTACGCTGGCGGCCTGGACCTCTGTACCTTTAACAGTACCTCCAGGTTGAGGGATTAGTCAGGGCCCCAGCTTAGGGTCAGCTTAGGCCCCCTACCTCCAGTATACAGAGACAGCGTGACAATAACAGTTGATATGATGACTTGATTTCTATCAAGAGTGCAAGTTATTTTATTTACTGAAAATTACATATTCAATCCTCCCAAGTATTGTCCACCTGCACTTTTGTGCATAGAGTAAGATAATAAAATTCAGACTGTTTGCAGATTTCTTATAGCACAGTAGGGCTATATCTAATGATAGTCCTGGGAGAGGGAGAATAATGGAACATCTGCCTACGGTGCAGTATGTATCTACATGTCAATTATTTTATGTGTATTTACTTTTTATATGTTACTTAGACACAAGGGATGAGAGGAGGATACACAAGGAGGGACACGTGGGTAGCTCCAGAGGATGCTAGAAGTTATGAGAAGCACACCACAATGTTCTTTTTAATTATGAACAGACATATTTGACTTATGGTTAGAAATTCTGGATGGGTGGTTTACGATGCCAGATCTGTGCCTATAGGTATTAATTATTTCATCAGCTACCGTGGATCTTTTTCATTTTAAATTTGTTTAATCTAAAATAAAGACTTAAGTGACATGTCACTTCTTGAAGCAGATTCCATGTGGACGTCATCCAATAAATTATATGAATTATAAGCAAAAATCCATATCAATGTACATTGAAATCTACATCAAAAGTCCATGGATTTTTTATTCGGATTTCCATTGAAATCCGCATCATATGTTTTTAGGTTTTCTTGAAATTCTGGTCACATTTCTAATATGCCATAAACTTTTGTGTTTTGTCCCAGGAAGCTCTAAACCTGCCCTAAGTCTTCAATCCAAGCCCAACTGCTGCCCATGGAATTTAATATATATTTATTATAATTTGTACGGGAAAGGATCAAACCTCTGTAATGCTGAGCATTAAAACTTGTCTATATATGAAAATGATTTAGTGGGTGTGAAGACCCAGGGTCTCCCATGGGCATAATACTACTCAGACAACACAGGGTGAGGGTAAAACAGTGTGGCAATACTTTATTGAACCACCAAATAGACAATAACATATAGAACAGTCCCAGCAAATACCCAAGATGGTGCAAAATTACACAGTCTCACCCTTCTGCTGGCCTGCCGGGAATAGAGCAGCTGTGACTTTGGGACTTCCAGGGCCAACTACCTCAACTAGTGGCGCCCCACTTTGGGTGGACACCCACAGAGAGGATAATAATAAATAATAATAATTTTTATTTATATAGCGCCAACATATTCCGCAGCACTTTACAATTAAGCGGGGACATGTACAAACAATAAATTCAATACAAGGTGAGACAGTTTAACAGTTACATCAGGAGTGAGGTCCCGGCTCGCAAGCTTACATTCTACACGGAAATGGGGGGACACAATAGGTGGAAAGTGCTTGTTATTTCAGGTCACGCAATTATAATAAGTCGGGATTATCATATAAAGCAGTATGATCCGGTCATCAGCCTGTATGTTAAAGTGCAATACTCAATTACCGAGTGCAGTTATCGTGTGCATGGAGGGTGTAGAAACAGATGAACAGTAGGGGGCAGATTCTGAGTAGTATTTAGGAGGGAACAGGGGAAAGTTAGTTTACTGGGTATTTGAGATGGTAGGCTTGTTTAAAGAGATGGGTTTTTAAAGCGCGCTTGAAGACATCGGGGCTAGGCATCAATCGGATCGTCTGGGGTAGAGCATTCCAGAGAACTGGCGCAGCACAAGAGTAGCCTTGGAGACGGAGGTGCGAGGTTCGAATTATGGGGGATGTTAGCCTTAGGTCATTTGTGGAACGGAGGGCACGTGTAGGACGATAGACTGAGATGAGAGAGGAGATATAAGGTGGTGGAGAACTGTGGAGAGCTTTGTGGGTGAGAGCAATGAGTTTATATTGGACCCTGTAGCGAATGGGTAACCAGTGTAATGACTGGCACAAGGTGGAGGCATCAGTGAAGCGGCTGGACAGAAATACGACCCTGGCTGCCGCATTCAGGACAGATTGGAGAGGGGAAATTTTGGTAAGAGGGAGACCGATCAGAAGAGAGTTGCAGTAGTCCAGACGAGATTGAATAAGAGCGACAGTAAGAGTTTTAGCAGTTTCCAAAGTGAGAAAAGATCGGATTCTGGAGATGTTTTTAAGATGCAGGTGACAAGAGCGAGTGAGTGATCGGATATAGGGAGTAAAGGAAAGGTTAGTGTCGAATATGACCCCAAGGCAGAGGGCGTGCTGCTTGGGAGTTATGGTTGACCCCTCGAAGGTAATTTCGATGTTAGGTAGAGTTCGGTTAGTAGATGGGGGAAACACAAGAAGTTCAGTTTTGGAGAGATTCAGTTTGAGATAGAGGGAGGACATGATGGACACAGCAGACAAACAATCCTTGGTATTTTGTATTAGGGTAGGGGTGATGTCAGGGGAAGAAGTGTATAGTTGGGTGTCGTCAGCATAGAGATGATACTGGAACCCAAATCTGCTGATTGTTTGTCCAATAGGGGCAGTGTATAGAGAGAAGAGGAGGGGGCCTAGGACTGAGCCCTGCAGAACCCCGATAGTAAGGGGATGAGGAGGGGAAGAGGAGCCGGCAAAAGATACAGTGAAGGAGCGGTCAGAGAGGTAGGAAGAGGATGTAGCGGCAAGCTTAGGAAGCTGACAGTCTATTGAGGTAAGTGGCCAGGAGACTCAATGGTCCCAACCTGGCTTTCTCCTGAACATACCCATGGAACTAGGTGACCGGATGGTCCCAATCTGGCTTTCTCTGAGCGCATCCATGGGTTCCAGGCGACCGGTGGGTCCCTGCCTGGCTACCCCAAACAACTCCATGGAACCAGGTGACCGGTGTGTCCCAACCTGGTTTTCTCCCAACTGTATCCATGGGTTCTGTGATAGTCAATGGAGCAGATCTGTATCCCTCTGGATGGAGCCATGCTGTCCTGTGAGCTGTCACTTTGAGTGTTCCTGTCTGTGGTTTTGTAAAAGACTCCTGATACAGAGGCATAACCCCCTTATATAGTTCACAACTGTCCTTCAAGACATTATCTACAGGTCAGGGGGAGGTGAAATGAGTTTAACTCTCCATTGTTTGAGCATATAATCGATCTGCATAGCTTATACTCCTCTGATTTGTGAGTCAACAAGCCACAAGGCCCACACAATAGTTAATCAACATATTTAGCAAACATTCATTGTTCAAAGACCCTGTGCAAAGATAACAAAACAAATAAACTGTAGGAGCTGATATAAGATGTAAATACAGCTATTCATCAATAGTGTTGAGCCACCCCCGTAGTGTTCGAGTTTGGTTCGGTTCGTCGAACACCCGTGTGTTCGCCGAACTGTTCGTCGAACTGTTCGTCGAACACCTTCGAACACCGTTAAAACCAATGGCAGGCAAACAAAAACACATAGAAACACATAGAAAACACCTTCAAAGGTGTCCAAAAGCTGACAAACTGCTCAGAAGACACAACTAACACATGGAAAAGTGACAAGTACATATAGTCATGAGAAAAGAAAAGAGGTGGAGGAGTAAAAGGAGGGGGAGACACAGATATAGGCATGTCATGCCCTTCTAAAATCCAAAAAGTGAGAAGCCGACACGTTCAGTCCGCTCCTGCCCGTGCCACCTCCGTGTCACCGAGTTTGTGCCAGAGCCGCGGTGAACCCTGACGGCCAGCCCCCCTCTCCCAATACTGGTGCCTGTCCGCTGGTGGGTCGAGCGAGCCCCCCTGTGGTGGAGGCAGCTCTAAGCTTTTTAATTTAAATTGTCTCTCTAATTTGAATGAATACACTTTAAATCCATTTACAAGGATCTATTGGAGGGCAAGTCTCATGCCAGCAGCCGCGTAATTCCAGCTCCAGTAGCGTCCACTAAAGCTGCTGCAGTTAAAAAGCTTTTATAAGGATCGAGCTCGGCTGTCCACCGCAAGGCATCCTACTGCCAGTCCCAGCCCCTATGCCTTGGGGTGCCTCCTGATGCTCTTCACTGAGTATCCCGTGGTCCCGAAGCATTTCCTTTGAAAAAATTAAGTGTCCAAACTACAGGTGGTGTAGCTTGCTTAACAGCCGGGATAATCCGCTGACTAGCAGACACTGCTACTAGGCACAAAGTATTTCCTGGGCTAGATGCAGTTAAAAATTTGTAATTAGATACTCTCATTGGATGCTGAGAAAGCATTCCATAGAGTCTCCTGGCACGCCATATATGATTCTCTTAAAAAGCTTGGGGTAGGGGTCTAGGGGACCCTTTTATAGCCAAAATCACGGCCCTGTATCGCAACACGTCAACTAGGCTGAAGATAAATGGAACTGTAGCACCCTGAGGGCTCGGTTGCTACAGAGGTATTGCACCTCACCCAGAGGTGTGATATCTCACTCTCAGGTAAGGATGGAGTGTGGATCAGGACCCGACACCTGCATGCATTACACCACATTGCCGTGGGGCAGGGCGACCAATATGCCCCTGAGATGGGCATGACAGTCCCTGTCCCTGGCTGGAGTGGGGGGAGGGAACACTGAGGAAGGGGAACCCTGTAGTGCAGGAGCAGGGAGGAAGCAGTTCCTGGGTGCATTGAGAAGGGAGTATAAAAGGTGGGCACCATCTTAGTTCAGTGCAGAGAAGTCTGAGCAGAAGTGGCAGGGAGCAGGGGCTCTGCATGAGCTCTGCTCCGGAGGCGGGCCTAGTAACAGAGGCCCAGGCCTGGAAGAGGGAGAAGGAAGGAAGAGGAGCGGAGAAGGCTCCAGGAACGAGGAACGAAGGGATCCCAGGGGTGTGGACGGGCGAGTCGCCACCGCACGCCCGAATCCACCTGCATGGAGGGGTCAGGCCAAAGGGGGAGACCGGTCCCCGAAACTAGTGGAGGCAGGAAACGACCCTCAGCTAGAAACCGGAGGCTGTGACATTTTATGTGGCGCAGCCCCTCGCTACACCCGCTAGGAGGGCAGCACATAGGGTCAGGGAAACTGGCGCCAAGTTTACCAAGAGGAGGCCCGAGGCAGCCGGACAGAAGGGTTGGTAAGAAAGGCCAGACAAAGGACACACAAAGGGGGTCCTGTGAAGCGCTCCAAAGTTATCTGGGAGTTGTCTGAGCCCCTCACCTGGTGAGCACAGTACAACGTGGGCAGCCGTTACCTGCAGACGTGGTCTGGATAATAAGAACTGTGAGTAAAGGCCCTGGACTGCATCACTGACTCCGTGTCGTTACTGCTGCTGCCCTGCACCATCACCCCCATCCTCCGCATACACTGCCCTGAGGCTATACTCCTCCCGTGGGGAGTTATGCTACGCTCTGCTGCACCCACAACACCAGCCTCAGCGGTCTGCCCTGCAGCGGCGGTTCACTCTGACCGCAATCCACGGGTGGCGTAGTCGGACATTTAAACATCAAAACCACATAAATAGTTCCGCCACTGGTTTGACCACCCTGAGCCACGGAACCGGGTCGCCGCCACGAAGACTACAACCACCAGCATCCACCAAAAAGGGTCCGGCTCCGGGTGTCCCAAGGCCCAGGGGGTGCATCAGAACATTTTCATCACCTTTCACAATCACCAATGGGACAAGGCAGGGATGTCCTCTGTCCCCTCTCTTATACATCCTAGTGACGGAGCACCTGCTCTCATCAATTCGCCATAACCCCAATATTAGGTGGATTGAGGTGGGAGGCACCGAGTACAAGTGCTCTCTATTTGCTGATGATGTACTAGTATATATCACTCAATCACATATATCCATCCATGCTGTTATGGCTGAAATAGATCACTTTGTTACATGGTCAAATTTTAAAATCAATGCAGCGAAGTCTGAGGCCCTCGATGTCTCCCTCCCCAAATCCATATAGGATTCCATCCAGTCCAACTTTCCCTTTGCCTGGCCCTCACAGGGTATCAAATACTTAGGAATTCCTATTCATAGAGACCTCTCCCATCTATGTTATCTTAATTTTGGGCCCTTTATTGAACAACTCCATACAGACCACGGTTGGCAAGTTAGAACTGTAAGATTCACTACGTGAACCACTGGTGTTTTGTGGAAAAGCACATGTACACTGTGTTCCAAATTATTATGCAAAAAGTGTTTAGGAGTGATAAGGGAAGAATTTGTTTGTTTGTCAGTTAAACTCATTGATGGTGATGTGTGTCAGGGCTCTTTATATCACTGTAAGCAATTGCAGACACCTGTGCTAATTAGTTTGGCAGGTGTGTCCAATGAAAGGCAAGACTACTTAAGAAGGCTGTCTCACATGATTAAGCAGCCTACATTTTCTGCCAAAATGGGAAAGAAAAAGGATGTGTCGGCTGCTGAGAAGCAACAAATTGTGGAGTGTTTAGGTCAAGGCATGAATACAATCAACATTGTGCGATGATCAGGATGAAGTGTCTTGGCAATCAAGAAGTATGTAGCTGATTCACAGTACACACGTGTGCGTGCTGAAAAGGGCAAATTGAGGACTCTTTCCTACAGGCAATTACGTCAGGTTAAAAGAGCAGCGGCAAAAAAGCCTTGTCATAGCAGCAGACAAGTTTTTGAAGCTGCTGGTGCCTCCAACGTCCCCCGAACAACAAGATGCAGGGTCCTTCAGAGGTTTGCAGCTGTGCATATGCCATCCTGTCGACCTCCTCTATCCACTTCACACAAGCAGAAACGGCTCCAGTGGGCCAAACATTACATGAAGACTGATTTCAAAACTGTTTTGTTCACGGATGAGTGCCGTGCAGCGCTCGATGGTCCAGATGGATGGAGTGGAGGATGGCTGGTTGATGGACACCCCACGCAAACACGGCTACAGCGCCAACAAGGAGGAGGTGGAGTAATGTTTTGGGCTGGAATCATGGGGAGAGAGATTGTCGGCCCCTTTAGGATCCCTGAAGGTGCTAAATATGAACTCCATAATGTATGTGGATTTTCTCAAACAGCACTTCCTGCCATGGTTCAAGAAGAAGAACCATGTATTTCACAGCAAGATCATTTTTTTGCATGATAATGCACCATCTCATGCTGCACATAAAACCTCTGCATCTCTGGCTGATATGGGCATAAAAGGGGACAAACTTATGGTGTGACCCCCATGCTCCCCTGACCTCTACCCCATTCAGAACCTCTGGAGCATCATCAAAAGGAGTGTCTATGATGGCGAGAGGCAGTTCACATCTAAGCAACAGCTCTGGGAGGGTATTCTGTCCTCATGCAAAACAATTGAAGCAGAAACCATCCAAAACCTGACAAATTCAATGGACGAGAGAGTTCAGAAGCTCCTTTCGAACAAGGGGTCCTATGTGAAAATGTAACATCACCTAGAATAAAGTTTTGAGTTGAAAACTGTTTGATTTCAGTTTCTAATAACCTGCTAATGCTTATAATTTGAAAAATGACCATTTTTTTGGTCTTTATTAAAATGAAAAGGTTGATCGAAAAGTTTGGGGGATCTAAGAGTGTGGCAACCCAGTAGTCATGATTACTTCGAATTCTGACAATATGAGGGTCATGTTGCAGGTAGTGCAGCAAGAAGGCACTTATGTGTCTTGCGCATCTCGGAGCCCCAAAATTATTTTCCGGGCTAGATGCAGCTAAAAATTATTATTAATTTTAAATCTGGTGGAGCTTAGTATAGATGGGCTAATAGGATCAGTGCTGCACACTGCTACAAAGCCCAAATTATTTTCCAGTCAAGATACAGATAAACATGATTAGTAATTTGAAAGCTTAAAACGGTTGGTAGGGTGATTTTAACCAATCATCAAGCTTTTACTCTCCCCAGGATGACACAGGGGTAGAAAAGTCGTTTCGGATCCATGATTTGTTCATCTTTATGAACGTGAGTCTGTCTACATTATCAGTGGAGAGCCGCGTGCGCTTATCTGTCAGCACACCACCAGCAGCGCTGAACACACGTTCAGACAGAACGCTGGCTGCGGGGCATGACAAGATCTCCAAGGCGTAAGTGGCTAGCTCCGGCCATTTATCCAGATTGGAAGCCCAAAAAGAGCAAGGGTCCAGTGACACAGTCATGGCTTCAATGTTTACTTGGAGATACTCCTGTACCATCGTCTCTAGGCGTTGACTATGTGTCAGACTTCTTGTCTCCTGTGGCCTTGCAAAGGATGGGCTAAAAAAGTGGTGAAATGATTCCGCAAAATTGATGTTACAAGCAGATACTGTGGTTCTGTTACGGTTTGAGTGCTGAACACTTGACGGTCCCACAGTTGGCAAGTTGGAACTGTGAGATTCACTACGTGCACCACTGGTGTTTTGTGGAAAAGCACATGTAAGATTCTGCAACAGTCTCTGCTGATACTCCTGCATGCGTGCATCCCTTTCTATGGCAGGAATAATTTCTGCAAATTTACTTTTGTACAGGGGATCTAACAGTGTGGCAACCCAGTAGTCAGAATTATTTCTAATTCTCACAATTCGAGGGTCATGTTGCAGGTAGTGCAGCAAGAAGGCACTCATGTGTGTTGCGCATCCAGGAGCACCAAGTCCCTGTTGTGTTGGTGGCGAGGTAACAATCATGCTTCCTTCCTCTGTCCTCTCCCCCCAACCTCGCACAACAGAAATGTGATCAAGGTCTCCCTCATCTGATGAGTCTTCCATCAGTTCGTCCTCCACTTCTTCCTGGGCTCTTGCACCTTCCTCACTAGTTTGGCTGCTACCATGCGCCCTGGTAAAACCATCTCCCCCACCCTCACATGCCTGCCGCCTTGGTGCTGCCGACCGTCTGGACCTTGCAGATGTTAGCCCTTCCGCATACAACTCCTCCTCCTCTACTTCCTCCACCTCCTCTTGTGCCACCACCTGACTCCGAATTCTGTTTAACATGTGCTCCAGCATGTAAATCACCGGAATAGTCATGCTGATAATGGCATCGTCAGCACTAAACATCTTCGTCGCCATTTCAAAACTGTGCAGAAGGGTGCATAGGTCCCTGATCTGAGACCACTCCTCCAGCGTGATTTGCCCCACCTCCGGATCTCGTTGGCCCAGGCTATACTTCAGAACGTATTGCACCAGGGCTTGTCGGTGCTGCCACAGTCGCTGCAACATGTGCAGAGTTGAATTCCACCGGGTAGGCACATCGCATTTTAGCCGGTGAAGTGGCAGGCCCAACGACTTCTGTAAAGATGTAAGTCGCTGAGCTGCGGGATGCGAACGGCGGAAGTGAGCACACAGCGACCGTGCCCTCTGCAGAAGGCCATCTAGTCTGGGATAGTGGGCTAAAAATTGCTGGACAACCAGGTTCAACACGTGAGCCATACAAGGCACGTGTGTGACATTGCCCCGGCGAAGGGCCGCACCCAGGTTTGCAGCATTGTCGCACACGGCCTTCCCTGGTTTCAGGTCCAGTGGAGACAACCATTCATGAAATTGGTTCTCCAGAGCTGACCACAACTCCTCAGCTGTGTGACTCACATTTCCCAGACATTTCAAAGTAAAAACCGCCTGATGACGTTGAGCCCTACTGCCAGCATAGTAAGGAGGTGTGCAGGATCCCTTCTGCGCAGTTAGAAAGCTTGTGGCATG
Source organism: Phyllobates terribilis (assembly GCF_046119375.1). Classification (NCBI taxonomy): domain Eukaryota; kingdom Metazoa; phylum Chordata; class Amphibia; order Anura; family Dendrobatidae; genus Phyllobates; species Phyllobates terribilis. Next base: position 420,088,906 of record NW_027362764.1, on the reverse strand, counting down.
ACCAGACAGGCTTTGGGTGCAGGTGGAAGACCGAGAGGAGGTTGAGGAGGCAGAAGCAGTGGAGGAACTTTGACATAAAGAGGATTGACGCACAACTCGTGGGGACGGCAAGACTTGGACAGCAGCCCCTTGTCCTGCTGTCACCATAGTTACCCAGTGCCCAGTCAGCGACATGTAACGCCCCTGTCCATGCCTACTCGTCCAAGTGTCTGTGGTGAAATGCACCCTGTCACACACAGAGTTTCTCAAAGAAGCGGTGATGTTGTGTGCAACATGCTGGTGGAGCGCAGGCACACCTTTCTTTGAGAAGTAGTGCCGACTGGGCATCTGGTACTGGGGCACTGCGACGGACATAAGGTCTCGAAAATCCTCTGTGTCCACCAGGCGGAAAGGCAGCATTTCTGTAGCCAAGAGCTTGCAGATGGTGAAATACAACCTCTTAGCTTTCTCATGGCTAGGAGGAAATGGTCTTTTACTTGTCCACATCTGAGGGACCGAGGGCTGGCTATTGTGCTTAGACGGGGTTGATAAGGGTGTCCCCGGCAAACTGCCGGTCTGTGAGGAAGATGCAGGCGGACATGTTAGGTTGCCTTGATCCAAAGGTGGTGCTATCGATGTCGGACAGCGCTCAACACCAGCTGGTGTTACCACCTCCAAAGAAAATGATGACCTGCCAATCACGCTGGCTGTTGCGGGTAAAGAGGTGGCAGGTCTGCGCCCCAAAACAGGTGTGACTGCTGTCCCCCCAGTCACAGAGGATGAAGAGGCCGCGGATGCACAAGATATGGCAGACGGTGGTTGGCCCGGCCGGCTAGGCCGCATTGTAGCACACTGAGCTTCCCACTGCAACTTATGCTTCATGTCCATGTGCCGGTTCATGCATGAAGTACTCAAACTATGTATTTTTTGGCCTCTACTTAGCTTTTGCTGACAAATGTTACAGATAACACGAGTTGGGTCATCGTTATCGATCTGAAAAAATGCCCAGGCTATGCAAGGCTTAGCACCCATGCGACCTGAAGAGCCACCACGACTTGTGGTGAGAGGCAGAGTTGTGTTTGAGGATGCAGTTGTTGATGTGCTTCCAGTACTACGTCTCTGTCCAGGAAGGCGCAACCTGACCTCGTCGTCACTAGCATCTTCCTCCACCTCCTCTGCTGACCTCATCTCTTGGCTGACTGTGGGTTGACAGTAAGTGGGATCTCCAACCTCATCATCATCACCCTGTGCGTTATCACACCCGTCGTCCTCAGAGCCAACCTGTTCCTGCCCTGACAAAAAACTAAAGTTGTCGCTCCAATCAGGTATTTGAGTCTCATCATCGTCTTCCTCATTGTCTCCACCAACAGGAGTTACAGTTTGGGAATGAGGGTCTACATTATGGTCAGAACCTTCTGCGTCTGGTCCTGGATCCGATTCATAAAGATTCTGGGCATCAGTGCAGATCATTTCCTCGTCTGGATTCACAGAAGCGCTGGAGTCGACCTCTGATTCCCAGGCTATAGTATGAGTAAACAGCTCTGCAGACTCAACCATCTGTTCTACCTCATACTCAGACGGGCAGCTGGAGATTTGGGAGCTGTGAGGAAGCAAGTGCGATTGGGGTGACACCTTTGAGGACTGGAGTATTTGTGATGTTGAAGTTGATGTGGAGGAGAGCCCACTTAAAGGAGCACTTGATATCCGTTGAAGCACCTGCTATTTTTGTGCCTCATCTGGAATTTGTAGCGATTGGCGTGGCCGTAAGAAAGGGATCTTATCACATTGTCCGCTAAAAGAAGTAGACATTTTAGTTTGGCTGGAAGATGGTCTTTCTTCTGCAGATGTTACTGTTGCTTTAACACCTACCCCACGGACACAACCTTTTTTCCCCTTCCCAACACGCCTATTCCCCTTTCCACCAGCAGCAGGCCTTTTTCCACTCATTTTGGTGGTTAACTAATTCACAACTCTGGAGTTGTTTGCACAAAAAAACAATGGATGGGAACCGAGCAGAGCTGAGTGGCCAAACTGTGGTATTAGGCCAAAACTATTGGCTGGGTTAGATGCAGAAAAAATTATATTCAATTTGCAACCTGATGGAGGTCAGTATAGATGGACTAATAGAGAAAGTCCCACACACAGCTAGAAGCCCAAATATTTTTTCAGTGGTAGATGCAGAAAAAAAATATATTCAGTTTGCAACCTGATTGAGGTCAGTATAGATGGACTAATAGAGAAAGTCCCACACACAGCTAGAAGGCCAAATATTTTTTCAGAGCTGGATGCAGAAAAAAATTATATTCAGTTTGCAACCTGATGGAGGTCAGTATAGATGGACTAATAGAACAAGTCCCACACACAGCTAGAAGCCCAAATATTTTTTCAGAGGTAGATGCAGATAATAATTCTTTTTAATTTGCAACCTGATGGAGGTCAGTATAGATGGACTAATAGAGAAAGTCCCACACACTGCTAGAAGGCCAAATATTTTTTCAGAGCTAGATGCAGACAAAAAATTATTTTCAGTTTGCAACCTGATGGAGGTCAGTATAGATGGACTAATAGAACAAGTTCCACACACAGCTAGAAGCCCAAATATTTTTTCAGATGTAGATGCAGACAAAAAATTATATTCAGTTTGCAACCTGATGGAGGTCTGTATAGATGGATTAATAGAACAAGTCCCACACACAGCCAGAAGCCCAATATTTTTTCAGAGGTAGATGCAGAAAAAAAATATATTCAGTTTGCAACCTGATGGAGGTCAGTATAGATGGACTAATAGAGAAAGTCCCACACACTGCTAGAAGGCCAAATATTTTTTCAGAGCTGGATGCAGATAAAAATTATTTTTAATTTGCAACCTGATGGAGGTCAGTATAGATGGACTAATACAGAAAGTCCCACACACTGCTAGAAGGCCAAATATTTTTTCAGAGCTGGATGCAGATAAAAATTATTTTTAATTTGCAACCTGATAGAGGTCAGTATAGATGGACTAATAGAGAAAGTCCCACACACTGCTAGAAGGCCAAATATTTTTTCAGAGCTAGATGCAGAAAAAAATTATATTCAGTTTGCAACCTGATGGAGGTCAGTATAGATGGACTAATAGAACAAGTCCCACACACAGCTAGAAGCCCAAATATTTTTTCAGAGGTAGATGCAGATAAAAATTATTTTTAATTTGCAACCTGATGGAGGTCAGTATAGATGGACTAATAGAGAAAGTCCCACACACTGCTAGAAGGCCAAATATTTTTTCAGAGCTAGATGCAGACAAAAAATTATTTTCAGTTTGCAACCTGATGGAGGTCAGTATAGATGGACTAATAGAACAAGTCCCACACACAGCTAGAAGCCCAAATATTTTTTCAGAGGTAGATGCAGAAAAAAATTATATTCAGTTTGCAACCTGATGGAGGTCTGTGTAGATGGATTAATAGAACAAGTCCCACACACAGCTAGAAGCCCAATATTTTTTCAGAGGTAGATGCAGAAAAAAAATATATTCAGTTTGCAACCTGATGGAGGTCAGTATAGATGGACTAATAGAACAAGTCCCACACACTGCTAGAAGCCCAAATATTTTTTCAGAGGTAGATGCAGAAAAAAATTATATTCAGTTTGCAACCTGATGGAGGTGTGTATAGATGGATTAATAGAACAAGTCCCACACACAGCTAGAAGCCCAATATTTTTTCCGAGGTAGATGCAGAAAAAAAATATATTCAGTTTGCAACCTGATGGAGGTCAGTATAGATGGACTAATAGAGAAAGTCCCACACACTGCTAGAAGGCCAAATATTTTTTCAGAGCTAGATGCAGAAAAAAATTATATTCAGTTTGCAACCTGATGGAGGTCTGTATAGATGGATTAATAGAACAAGTCCCACACACTGCTAGAAGGCCAAATATTTTTTCAGAGCTGGATGCAGATAAAAATTATTTTTAATTTGCAACCTGATGGAGGTCAGTATAGATGGACTAATAGAGAAAGTCCCACACACTGCTAGAAGGCCAAATATTTTTTCAGAGCTAGATGCAGAAAAAAATTATATTCAGTTTGCAACCTGATGGAGGTCAGTATAGATGGACTAATAGAGAAAGTCCCACACACAGCTAGAAGCCCAAATATTTTTTCAGAGGTAGATGCAGATAAAAATTATTTTTAATTTGCAACCTGATGGAGGTCAGTATAGATGGACTAATAGAGAAAGTCCCACACACTGCTAGAAGGCCAAATATTTTTTCAGAGCTAGATGCAGACAAAAAATTATTTTCAGTTTGCAACCTGATGGAGGTCAGTATACATGGACTAATAGAACAAGTCCCACACACAGCTAGAAGCCCAAATATTTTTTCAGAGGTAGATGCAGAAAAAAATTATATTCAGTTTGCAACCTGATGGAGGTCTGTATAGATGGATTAATAGAACAAGTCCCACACACAGCTAGAAGCCCAATATTTTTTCAGAGGTAGATGCAGAAAAAAAATATATTCAGTTTGCAACCTGATGGAGGTCAGTATAGATGGACTAATAGAGAAAGTCCCACACACTGCTAGAAGGCCAAATATTTTTTCAGAGCTAGATGTAGAAAAAAATTATATTCAGTTTGCAACCTGATGGAAGTCAGTATAGATGGACTAATAGAACAAGTCCCACACACTGCTAGAAGCCCAAATATTTTTTTAGAGCTAGATGCAGAAAAAAATTATATTCAATTTGCAACCTGATGGAGGTCAGTATAGATGGACTAATAGAATGATGCTATGCCCAAAAGATTTTACTTCACTAGGTGCAGTAAAAAATTGGTATTCTATACACAGGTGGTATATCTTGCAACACAGATAGGCTACTCCACTGACTAACACACTCTGCAATAGGCCAAAAAGGATTAGCTTTGCTAGATTCAGCCACATGCTGTGAAAAAAACTTGCACATCCCTGGCACAGACCTGCCTGGCAAAAACTGATAGGAACTGATGTAACCTAGTCCTGAAAAGGACTGCAATTACAATTAGTCTTTACTCCCACAATCTATCTATTTAAGAGCACAGACCTGCCTGATAAAAGTCGTAGGAAATGCTGTAACCTAGTCCTTAAAAGGACTGCAATCACAACTATTCCCTACTCCCAAGCTATCTGTAGATTTGTGCGAAAATTGGCTTGAAATTAACAAGGTATAGCGCACACAGCAACAGCGGTGCCGTCTAACACGCTGCTGCAGCAGTGAGAAAATGGTGGCGACGGGGAAAATGGCTTGGTCTTATAGGGCAAGGACATGTGACATACACTGCCAATGACACATGCCCTTGCTTGTGTGAAAAAAGCACTTCGCTCCGTGTGTGCGCTGCTGATAGGCTGACAGATTGCACCTCCCCACTGTAAATGCGGGAAAGAGAAAATAAAAATGGAGATCTTCATTATTCCTGCAGAGATCCATCCCCTGCCCCTCCCCCCACCCCGCTGTACACTCAAACTGCGTATTAACATTAATTTTCATCATTACTGAGAAAAAATCCAGTTATGATTTTGGTGCACGAACAGTTATCGAACATAACCTCGAACAGCCGAATTTTTCTCAAATCGTTCGTGTTCGCCGAACGGCTCGAACACCGCCCAAAACAGCTCGAATTTGAGATTGGCGAACAGTTCGAGTAGAACAACGCTCATCTCTATTCATCAATTAACAATTCTCAACTCAACCTACAAGAGAAGTCAACATTCAGACTTATGACAAAAGTCCATGCTTCTTGTCCCACCCGAAGAAAGAAACACATGAATTCAAAAGTAAACATAAAAATAATAGTGTATTTCTCCTGGCCTACTTAATTTAGACATCTGGATAATTAAGATTAAAAGCTGTGTCGTAACAGTGGGCTAATATTTTTTTGCCAACAGGACAAGCTTTTAAGTTTTTCATTAATCTCTGTAGTTTATGAGTATACCAAAATGTTTTCTTATTTTCCCAAGTCCAAGTTTTCTAAACAGAATATTGGCTGTTGGACTCTCATGCTTCTTTTTTTCAGAATTATAGCAGATAATTTTAGAAATAGTGATTAATTTTAAAGCTGGAAATTTGCATTCATATGGAAATGAAAATTTGTTTCACAACCAAACACAAAGATCAAGTATAGACAGTGGGAATGATGTTCTGTCAGACTGAGGTTTCATCAGGCAGCAAAATAAACAACTTTTGTTTTTTACAGTATTTGGAAGTTTCTCAAACAATTTGATAAGATCTTTTTCCTTCTGCGCTATTTAAATCTTTGGGCCCTAAATATTAAATCAACATTTACAGGAAACATCATTTCCTTCCTTGAGATCCACCACTGCCATTCACTAATCAGACAGACTTGACTTATGCCTTAAATAGCCTTGTTTTTGGTTTTTACACTTCCACTTTAAGCGGCTAAACAAAGAGAAATGTCAGTAGTCATCATTGTGAGTAGTTATGCTAAGTTGTTATGTTAGCCACTGTCATGTACTATTATTGAGAAATATAACTATATACAATTACATTTACTGCAGTGAAAAAATAACCTTTATTAAGGCTTATTCACACAAATATATTTTCGGTCCATGATAAAAATGGACAGCACTTGGACCACTTTTATTCAATGGGGCTTTACAGATGACTGATTATTTTTCACTAACCGAATCTGTGTGAAAAAAATGTCAGCATGCAGTAGCTCCCTCTGCAAATCGGATGAGACTCACCCATTGAAGTCTATGCGTGCACAAAAAAATCGAATGCCTTGCAGGGCCACAGTCCATTATCTTTTTTTATGGATACATTACAATTCTGCAAGATAGTAAACTGTAAGTGGTCTTGTAAATGTGTAGCGTCCCGAGGGTTCGGCCGCTACAGGGGTATTGCACCTCTGCCAGAGGTGTGATATTCCACTCCCGGGTAAGGATGGTGTGTGGACCAGGACTCAGTAGGCTGCATGCATCACACACACCCCATTTCTGGGGGACAGCTCAAAGGTGCTCCCATTAGACAATAATGCAGGCACGACAGAATCTGTCCCTGGCTGGAGTGGGGAGGGGGGAGGAAAACCCGGTGATGTAGGAGCAGAAGGGGACGGTTTCTGAGCATAGATAGGAGCTCATTGGTTGCTGGTCACCTGAGCTCACACACTAGGGGAGGGTATATAAGGTGGGCACCATCTTAGTTCTGTGTGCAGAAAGAGGAGAAGGTCAGTCAGTGGAGTGAGAGAAGGAGTTCAGCCAGAGAGGGCTGACAGGGAGCTGTGGCTCAGTCTGGGCCCAGCTCCACAAGGCAGGCCTAGAGTGAAGGCCGGAGCCAGAAGAAAGGAACAGAAACAGAAAGGAACAGAAACAGAAAGGAACAGAAAGGAACAGAAACAGAAAGGAACAGCAAAGAAAAGAGAAGTACCCAAAGTGTAGAAGGGCTCAGAAACAAGAAGGCAGAAGGAACCCTAAGAGCCCATGAGAATACCGGGTGAAGGGTCAGGCAGATTAAGGGTACGGGATCCCAAGTTGGTGGAGGAGAAACTACCCTCAGCCAAAGACCGGAGGTCGTGATCATCTATTGGTGCGACACCTCACCAAACCTGCTAGGAAGGCACCATATAGGACAGCGGGGAACGGGGCCCACGTTTAACCGCGCAGATCCGCGGTAGCTGGACAAAAGTTGGTCACTGGTGGGGCAGGCCAGAGAAAGGATGGAAGGGGGTCCTGTGCCATATTCCTGAACTGCCTGGGGGTTGACCGAGCCCCTCACCTGGTGGACGCAGCACGGCTCGGGCGGTCATTGCTGACAAAAGTGATTGGGAATATACGAACTGTGAGTAAAAGACCCTGGACTGCAACACGTTGTCTTTGTGCTTTTTGCTTTGCCAGCACTAACGGTACTGGGACTCCCTACACCATCACCCCACCATCCACTACACTGCCCTGGGGCTGCACTCTTCCCGTGGGGAGTAACACTACCTAAGCTGCAAACACCATCAGCCTCAGCGGTCTGCCTTGCAGCGGCGGTTAATAATAGCCGCAATCCACGGGTGGCGTAGTCGGACATTACCTACAGCACATAGCGGACTACCACTGGTCTGACCACCCTGAGCCACGGAACCGGGACGCCACTACTACTCCCAGCATTGCCCTGAAGTCCGGTCCCGAGTGCCCCAAGGCCCAGGGGGCGAGTCAAATGCTTAATCGCTGCTGTAAAAAAAAACGGGAAGCATATGGATGACAAGTAATAAAAAAATCGTCAAACATTTCTGGATCAAACTCTGAACGATTTTTTTATACGCTTGTGTGAACATACCCTTACCATCATTGTGTTTCTTCTCTAAGGCCGGAGTCACACTACCGTATAATACGGCCGAGTGGTATGTGATAAAACATTGCATAGCACTTGGCTCAGTGTTATTCTATGGGTCAACTCAGATCAGCGATTATTTTCTCATGCCGATTCGGCATGAGAGAACAATTGCAGCATGCTACGATTTGCAGCGAGACTCGATTCACTTGCATCCATACAAGTCAAACATCGGACTGCACACGGATGTCATCCCAGTGCAGTTCGATATACGCCGAGTCAGGCCATGGAGGAGATGGAGAAAATAATTTCTCAGTCTCCTTCGCAGCTGTGCTGTGATCCTCTCATGCCAGAGAATCGCATGGCGAGGGGTTGCTGTTATTCTCCCAGACCCTGGCTCCCCACAAATAAAAAATAAAGTCCTATTCTTCTTGTGGGCTGTGTGTAGTAGATAACACTTATGTTTTCTGTTGAGGGCCTCATCTGCTCCGACCTCAGCTGCAGGCAAACAATCAAGCACAGTCTCTTGTTCCTTATTTAACAGTTCAACTTTACTTAAAATGTTCAGTTCAGTTTTGGTTTCAGTTACAGCACATTGGGGTACCACAGACACAGTCTCAGCCTTCTTCAATACCCCTTTCACTCCTAACTCTTTGTTCCCCAGGTATGATCCACTCATTATCACAGCTTTCCAGAACCTGGTTCTGCTTCCTATAGGGACATCCCGTCCATTTCCCCTTCTTGGGAAGTAAGTAAAACTGGCTCCTCCACGCCTTTTCCAGGCCATAGACCCCGGACGTTTAGAGAAGTTTCCTTGCAGTTTACTGCTCCTTTTTCCATAGTGCTGCTTCTCTCTTTCTCTGCCTCTTGCTGTATCACTGTCGACCTTCAGCCCACTGGCCCTCAACTTCCCCACTCCTCTCAGTTTTCCCTCCTGCACATACTGTACATTAACGTTACAACCAACAATTACATCTCTGACTGATTGACTGGAAAAAGAAAAAAACATTGCTCTTCTCTGGCCCAAACTCCTCCCCCTTTTGACTGGACCAATCACCAACTCTTCTTCGGTTCCTGGACAAAACTTCCCCGTTACTACCCTACTGCAGTCACTAAACCTCCTATATCTAAGCTGCCACCAACTAAATCTTCCCCCTTTCCAACTTAATCCCTAAGACCAAGGTCCCACTATCAGTATTTGGTCAGTATATTTTCTCAAGAGTGGGAGCCAAAACCAGGAGTGGGTGATAAATGCAGAATTGGTGACTTGCTTCTATTATACCTTTCCTCTGATTGTTCCTCACCTGGTTTTGGCTCCCACTACTGAGAAAAAATACTGACCAAATACTGATAGTGGGGCCATGGCTTAAGTCCTATGCTATGCTTTATTTCTTATACACTAATAGGCCCACCACTGCTTATCTGCCCTAATGTTCCTATCTATTACTAACTAAAAACTAAACTATATCCTATTCTTTCCCTATACACTATACATGAATAACATTATACATTGATCACAATACATTACATTTTAGTTTAAACACTGTTTAACCGGTTAAGGACCGCCCACTGTACATAAACATCGGTGCTGCCTGGGCTCTGTGCAGCGCCGACATTTAAAAACGGTGGGTGGTCCCACAGCGCTTAGAACACCCAGGGTCCTGCAAGCGCTGCGGTTCCGGTGCAGAGCGATAGCTCTGACATGTGACATCATGGGGACCTGATTGGATCAGGTCCCCATGATGTTAACCCGTTCCTATCTTCTAGATGCCGCGATCCATAGCGTTTGCGGCATTTAAAAGATAGTGACAGACAGTGGTCGGTGATCTGGACCCCCACGTACCTTAACAGTGAGGGGATCCTGGTGCAGAGCGCTTGCTGTGACCTCTGACCTCATCGAGACCTGATTAGCTCAGGTCTTGATGATGTCAGCGTCACACCAGCCAATCAGAGAGATCACTGGGGAAGTTTGTAGCAACAAACTTTCCCGGGCGATCTGCCTGAGAAATACACTGTTTCTCCTCAGATCTCAGTGAAAGAGCAGAGGAGAGACAGTGTGACAAGAGCTGTGTCAGTCTTGCCACTGTGACATAGTAAAAAAAAGAAAAAGAAAGTTAGAGTAAGGCTAAAGTTAGGGTTTGCTCCGGGTTAGGGTTAGCCTTAGGGTTAGTCAGTCTGCTCAGTCAGTCCCGTCAGTCAGTCCCATCAGTCCCTTTCCGGTCAGTCCAGTCCCGTCAGTCCGGTCAGGCCCGTCCGGTCAGTCCTGTCCGGTCAGTCCCGTCCGTTCAGTCCAGTGCAGTCTGGTCAGTCAGTCCCGTCCGGTCAGTCAGTCCAGTCCCATCAAGCCCGTCCGGTCAGTCCAGTCCTGTCCCATCAGTCCAGTCCGGTCAGTCCCGTCCGGTCAGTCCAGTCCTGTCCGGTCAGTCCAGTCCAGTCCGGTCAGTCAGTCTCGTCAAAAAATATAAAAACAAATAAAATGGCCCGTCAGACTTATACCGCAGAGGAGGCATATGCCCTGCTATGTTCTGACAGTGACGACAGTGCAATCTCAGATGGAGATGTGGTTTTTGAGGGCTTTAGTAGTGGCGACAGTGAGAGCTCAGAAATGGGTAGTGATTCTCGTCCATCCTGAAGCCCAAGGACCAGTACAACAATAGGGGCAAATAGCACTACTGGAGAAACATCTCCAAATCAGGGAACACTGCCCAGTACAAGCGCTGTTCCAGCTACTAGTGTACCAGTGTACAAAGGGCTTTGCCACTTGATATAGCATTTCCCAGATGGGAGGCTTCAGATTTGGCTGCTCCATTCAGCCCTGATTTCAACGCCATTCTTGGTATAAATGTGGAGGTGGAAGATTTTGGACCGATTAATTTTTTAAATTTGTTTTTTTCAGACAGCTTGCTAGAGAATATTGTCGTGCAAACAAATTTATACGCGTCCCAATTCATAAACCAAAATCCCCGATCTTACTCTGCTAGGGCAAATTTATGGACACCAACTAATGTCCCGGAAATAAAAAAATTTTTAGGACTTACATTTGCCATGGGGCTTGTTAAAAAACCGAGCATTCGATCCTACTGGTCCAACCACCCTGTTCAAGCCACCCCTATGTTTTCAGTCATTCTTCCTAGGACCCATTATGAAATGCTCAGGAGGTTTTGGCATTTTAACGACAATAGTCACTGCCTGCCCAGAAATGCCCCAGAACATGACAGATTATATAAAATCAGACCCATCAATGAAAATTTGTCAGAAAAATTCTTAAGGCTCTACACCCCAATGCAAAACATTTCTATAGACGAGTCCCTTGTAAAATTCAAAGGAAGACTGCACCTCAAGCAATTTATCCCATCTAAAAGGGCAAAGTTTGGAATAAAGCTCTATAAAATGTGTGAAAGTTCAACCGGATACACATCCGCTTTTCGCATATATGAGGGGAAAGATAGCCAACTAAACCCACCAGGATGCCCTACTTATCTGGGGACATCAGGAAAATTGTTTGGGAGCTGATAAGTCCATTTTTACAAAAAGGCTACAATCTGTATGTAGACAATTATTACACCAGTATACCCCTATTTAAAAGTCTGGTTGAACACAACATCGGAGCTTTTGGGACCATTCATAAAAACCGTCAGGGGTTTCCACAACCATTGGTCAACCAAAAGTTCCAAAGGGGGCAGTCAGGGGCTGTACGCAATGGAGAGCTGCTTGCCCTCAAGTATAGGGATAAGTATAGGGATAAGAAGGATATTTTTGTCCTCAGTTCGATCCACACAGATGCCACAAGGGCCACTGTAGAACTAGGATCCACGGCTCCAAAGCAAAAACCTGTGTCAGTCATTGACTACAACAAGCACATGGGAGGTGTGGACCTTGCAGACCAGGTTCTACAGCCATACCAGGTATCAAGAAAGTCCTATACCTGGTATAAAAAGTTGGTTATTTATTTGTTTCAGGTGGCCACATACAATTCTTTTGTGTTGTACAAAAAAGCAGGAAATTCAGATACTTTTCTTGATTATGAAAATGTTGTTTTTGATAATGTTAGCCCCGCTCATCCGTTAGAATCTGAGGATGTGAAAAGACTCACTGAGCACAATTTTATTGCACTTATTCCAGCAACAGAAACAAGAAGGAGCCCTCAGAATAGATGTCGTGTATGTACTAAGAGAGGAATGAGGTGTGATACCCGCTACTATTGCCCACAATGCCCAATGCCCATCATTGCCAGCCTTATGCGTCACTGACTGCTTTAAAATCTTCCACACAGAACCACGTTTTCAAACTGTAAAGATGTATCCCATTTTGTCATTCAAACATTTGGTTCATTTAGTGAATGACACATTCGAGTAGAGCTCACTTAATTGCCATGGGTGGAAGGGGGAGGAATCTCCAGAATCTAAACCTTCCATTGCGTGCTTGTTTCTGGAAATCATCCATTGAGTTAAAATGGTCACTAAACCCATAGATGAATTCCCAGAGGGGTGTCATTTCCAAAATGGGGTCACTTCAGGAGGGATTCTGCAGTTCTAGTACTTAGCGGCTCTGAAAAGTGCCAGAACAGCAGAATCCCCCCTGAAGTGACCCCATTTTAGAAATGACACCTCTTTGGGAATTCATCTATGGGTTTAGTGACCATTTACCTATCTACCTATTTTCTCACCATTAGATTAATTTATACAGAGGAGTAGATTGTAAAATTCGGTCACTTTTGGGGATTTCTGCTGTTCTGGCACCTCAGGGGCTCTCCAAATGCAACAGGTGTCCGCTATCGATTCCAGCCAATTTTCCATTCCAAAAGTCAAATGGCGCTCCTTACCTTGCCGTGCGCCCAAACAGTGGTTTTGCACCGCATATGGGGTATCAGCGTGCTCAGGAGAAATTGCACAACACATTTTGGGGTCCATTTTTTCTTGCTGCCCTTGTGAAAATAAAAATTTTAGGCTAAAGTAGCAGTTTTGTGTTAAAAATGTGTTTTTTTATTTTCACACTTCAACATTATAAAATTCTGTGAAGCCCCTGGGGGTTCAAGGTGCTCACCACACATCTAGATGAGTTTCCTGAGGGGTCTAGTTTCCAAAATGGGGTCACTTGTAGGGGGGGTTTCCTCTGTTTAGGCACCTCAGGGGCTCTCCAAATGCAACATGGCGTCCGCTATCGATTCCAGCCAATTTTCCATTCCAAAAGTCAAATGGCGCTCCTTACCTTCCGAGCCATGCCGTGCGCCCAAACAGTGGTTTTGCACCACATATGGGGTATCAGCGTGCTCAAGAGAAATTGCACAACACATTTTGGGGTCCATGTTTTCCTGTTACCCTTGCGAAAATTAAAAAATATTGGGTCTAAGGTAAATTTTTGTGAAAAAAAGTTAAATGTTCATTTTTTCCTTCCATGTTGCTTCAGTTCCTGTGAAGCACGCGAATGGTTAATAAACTTCTTGAATGTGCGTTTGAGCACCTTGAGGGGTGTAGTTTTTAGAATGGTGTCACTTTTGGGTATTTTATGTCATATAGACCCCTCAAAGTGACTTCAAATGTGATGTGGTCCCTAAAAAAAATGGTTTTGTGAATTTTGTTGGAAAAATGAGAAATCGCTGGTCAAATTTTAACAATCATAGCTCCCTAATAAAAAAAAATTTTGGTTCCAAAATTGTGCTGATGTAAAGTAGACATGTGGGAAATGTTATTTATTAACTATTTTGTGTGTCATATCTCTCTGATTTAAGGGCATAAAAATTCAAAGTTTGAAAATTGAGAAATTTTCTAAATTTTTGCCAAATTTTCAATTTTTTCGCAAATAAATGCAAGTAATATCTAAGAAATTTTACCACTATCATGAAGTACAATATGTCACAAAAAACAATCTCAGAATCAGGGGAATCCATTGAAGTGTTCCAGAGTAATTACCTCATAAAGTGACAGTAGTCAGAATTGTAAAATTTGGCCCGGTCATGAAGGTAAAAACAGGCTCTGGTGTGAAGGGGTTAAAGACGGATAGGTATATGACAGCCCCTGTCACACCCTTACATAGCCTTAGACTTTATACACACATCAGTATTTTCGATCAGTATTTCATCAGTGTCTGTATGCCAAAACCAGTAGTGTCTCCAAAACACAAAACAGGTGTCAATCTTTAAGTATAGATTTTTTTCTGTCAGTCCCTCTCCTAGGTTTGACATACATACATTAAAAATACTGAACAAATATTGAGGTGTGAATAAGCCCTTATAGAAACACGTGCACCATTTCTGCATTTTTCACATGCACCTGGTTTTGGCTTACAAATACTGATGTAAAATACTGAATAAATACTGCATTTGTGAACCTGGCCTAAGTCTCATCCGAGACTTGGAAGAAAGTAATGCATGCTGAGATTTTTTTTCTCATGAACAGCTAGACAAAGACAAAAATCATTCATCTAAACAGCACTATTGAATAACATGGGTCACTGGGCTGTCCATGTACTATCTGATTAAAAATATGCCTGAGCACTTAGAAGTATAGTTTTTGAGGATGTTATCCATTGCAGTATCTGACAATCCAGGACAGCAGCACAGTGGTTATTAATCTCTCAGAATGGAATTTACCATGACCCAAGGGAATGGCGACTGTTCATTGATTCATCGGTCTTAAGTTTGAAGGCTGTCTTGCTACACAATGGCAATGTCTATCCTACGATACCTATCGAAGAACAGGTTGAAAGTCTTCTTCAGGCTTACAAGTCAATGAAATGCAACAAGTCCCTTAAAATACATTTCCTTCATTCACACATTGACTTTTTCCCACCAGACCTCGGTGCTGTAAGTGATGAACATTGTGAAAGGTTTCATCAAGACATTTCCCAGATGGAGAAATGGTTCCAGGGGAGGTGGAGTCCCTCGATGCTGGGTGACTATTGTTGGAATTTTGTCCGTGAATCATCAGACAGTGATTATAAACGGAAATCAATGACAAAACATTTCTAAACTTGATTGCTGTTGCTGACTTTTGCATTCGGAATATCACATGCCACTACGAATTTGACAGTATTCAATGCATACATATAATTGCATTTTTCTCAAAAATCTTATGTGATAAAGCAATTCTGAAGTTATTTCTGAACTCAGCATCACAATTCCGATAAGATTCACCCAATTTCATGCAAGAAACAAAAACCTTGTTGAACAGTGTTATGAGACACCACAGCGCCGTGCATGAGGTGATCTGAGTTCATTGGACATGAACTCGGCTCATCTGGATGACGTCACAGCGAGACACTGAGGAGCTTCACTGAGGAGCTTCTCAGTGTCTGCAGCATGGCAAGCTGGATGGCAGCGTTCTGCTGCGCTCCACCCTGTCATGTCAATGTAGCAGAGCTGAAGCTGTTCTGGGAACCATGGAAAGGTAAGGATGAGGTTGGTTTATTATTTTTATTGCAGGAGATCGTTAGCTTCAGCTGGAATGGGCGATACGGTAAGTAGGGTTTAATTTAGAACATTAAAGGAATGTGTCTTTATTTCAATTAAAGGACTTTATTCTGGGTGTTTGTGTTTTTTTTAACTTTGACTATGGGGTTAGTAATGGGGGTGTCTTATAGACGCCTCTCCATTACTAACCTGGGCTTGATGTCAGCTGGCATTATAAGCTGACATCAACCCCAACCCTATTACCCCGCTGCCACCGCTACAGGGCAGTGGGAAGAGCGAGGCTAAGTGCCAGAATTGGCACATCCTATGGATGCACCATTTCTGGGGCAGCTGACTGCTGGTGTTTCTAGCCTGGGAGGGGGCCAATAATCATGGCACTCTTCCTGGGCTATTAATATCAGCCCCCAGCTGTCTGCCTAGCCTTTGCTAGCTATTAAAATAAGGGGGACCCCACGTCATTTTTTTTTGGGTCCCCCATTTTAATAGCTAGTAAAGGCTAGGTATTCAGCCGGGGGCTGATATTAGTAGCCTGGGAAGCTCCGTGGGTATTACCCCCTTCCCAGGCTTCAAACATCTGCCCCAGTCGTCTGCTTAACCTCCGCTAGAGACTAAAATTATGGGGAACCCCACGCCAATTTTTTTTTTAATAAATCCTTTATTTTAACACTAAATTACAAGTACAGTAACCAACACTGTCACTGTACTTATTATATATGTGACTGACATGTTTCTATCTATCTAATCTATGTGTGATGCTCTATTCTTTCTGTTCTAAATTGTCGGGTACCGATGATGAATTGCCGTCCGGCTTTTTTAAAGAGACGGGTGAATGAAAACACTATTATTTTTTTTAAATAAATCCTTTATTTTAACACTAAATGACAAGTACAGTAACCAACACTGTCACTGTACTTATTATATATGTGACTGACATGTTTCTATCTATCTAATCTATGTATGATGCTCTATTCTTTCTGTTCTAAATTGTCGGGTACCGGTGTATGCCGCTGCTGAATTGCTGGCTTTTCATGTTTCACTGTGAGCACTGTTCCCATCGATTTGGGCAATCACTGTAATGGCACAACCACCATGGCTGTGGCATTACAGTGAGTGGCAGACAATCCCTGCATGATTGGTGCTCTAAATAGCGCCAAACATGCAGTACGGGGACCCGAGCTCCCGCCTGAGCATCTCGAAAGTACTCGGCAAGCTCCGAGCATCTCGAGTACTGAGATGCTCGGGCAAATACCGAGCAGTGGCGAACATACTCGCTCATCACTAATGATTATATTTGAATAAATATTGATATTTTTGTTCAAGAATAAATGTGGATTGTTGTTTATGGAAAAAAATAAGGCGTCCCCTGAAAATAAGCCCTAACCCATCTTTTGGAGCAAAAAAATAATATAATAGCCTGTCTTATTTTTGGGAAAACACCGTATCCATTAGCTACAATGAGAATATTGACATAGGTTAGTAGACAGGTACCAAATAAATACACTAAAGTCTATACTTTTCTCATGCAATGAGTCATTATTTACTATGCTGTAGATTGTACTGCTGCCTAATTGTGCTTGTTATGCATGTTATATCTTGTACAAAGAAAGAGCCTTTTAAATAAGACATTCTTGGATCCTAGTCCTTTAATGCATTTGTAAATCATAGTAACCATGCTACCAAAACCATTCTAATTATCAAAAAGTAAAGGGATTAAACTGACGCTCCTGTGTGGCTTGAGCTCAAATAAGTAAATATATAAGTGGTACTTACAAATTTGCATTGGAATCATAACAGAAATGTTCTACTTAAACACATACAACAGAGCTATGGGAAACTTGGAAATTATTTTTGGAACCATTTTGAAACATATCGAACTGATGTACAGTATATTAGGTCCAAATTGATTCTGGAAAACTACCTTCCATTTATACGAAATCAATGGTGCACTTCTGTGGTTATTGTTCCTATAACCACAGAATATTTTTCACAAGAGTAAAAATAAAGTGTTCACGGAGTATTTTTTAGTCAATAGTCAAGAAGATGTGCTTAATTTGCAGTTCTGCAATTTAAAAATGTAATAATAAATACAGTAGCCTGAAAAGTGAGAGACCTCCTTTTGCCATAGAAGTATGTCCTTTCATAGTCAACACTAATTTTACGGTGTCACACTGTCCCTAAACAGCCTAATAATGTAGAATCGGTGGTGACAGCGTATGAACACACCCCTTTGACAAGGAGAATAGAAATAACCATCATCAATTTATTTATAAATTTCCAGGAGGAATGACAGAGGATCCATACAAAGCAGAATTATAAAAGCAAGGTGTTCCCAAATTCTTATTTTATTAAAAATATAATTATTAGACATGTCAGGAGAGCTGATAGGTTCTCTGTAAGAGTAAGAGTAAATGTTTCAACAAACTACTGATCAACTGAGAAACCTGGGGCAATTTTAAAAGATCTTGGACATTCTAAGGGTATGTGCACACGATGCAGAAATGCTCAGGATTTTTTCCTGAGCGTTTCGGCATCTCTCTGGCAGGAAAAAACGCATGCGGATTGTACATGCGGTTTCCTGCCAGGGACATGCAGAAATGAAGCGGTCTTCACTTTCATTTCCGCATGCGGGTTGACAAGCGCTTCCCAAGCGATTTTAGCATCACTTGGAAAGTGCTTGTCAACTTTACACTATATAAATCCATGCAACCGGCATGGATTTATATAGTGTGTGAATGTCAAAAAATAAAAAATAAATATATACTTTACCCTCTGATGGCCCCCAGTGTCCTGCTTCGCTCGGTCCCGGCTGCCGGCAGTGAAGACTTTAGGACCTTCCGACGTCAGCGTCACGTGACCCGTCACATGACTCTGATGTCAGCGAAGGTCCTTCTTCATTCAACCCCGAAGTGCCGGGAACCAAGCAGGAGCGCTGCGCGGGCCGTCAGAAGGTGAGAATATATATCTTTTTTATTTTATTCTTTTTTTTTTAATGGTACCTGGGTCTGGATGAGAGTCCTCTCATCCACACCCGGGTACCATCCGCACATTAGACCGCATGAAAAGCGCATCAACATATACAGTGATGCAGATTCCATGCGGTCTAATGCAAGTCAATGGCGCCAAAAGAGCAGCGTTTCCGCAAAATTAATTGACATGCTGCGGATTTTTGACTGCAGCGTTTACGCTGCGGAAAAATCCGCATCATGGGCACAGCACATGCAGATTTCAATTGGGGAACATTGCTGCCCTTCTACCATGCGTTTTTAATGCGTTTCCGCGGCGTTTACGCAACTGCAAATACGCCGCGGAAACGCATGAAAAACGCATCGTGTGAACTCAGCCTTAAAGAGATTTCACAGTTTTTTTTTCTAGTTAACCTGAATACCTCCTCCAATTATTTCTGTCCCACTGATTCTGGAACATTTTTTTTTTCTTTTATGGCCCTCTGTTCCAAATGTATGCCACCTGGTAACAATGGTGCAAAGTTTTAGTTGGAAGTCGGAATGTTACTTTGCTTTCATCTGCATTAGCACTGTAGGATAAAAAAATGTACATGGATAAACTTATTTAAAGAGAATCTGTCAGCAGGACTTCACAACCAAAACTATTTTCATGAGCATGTAGCTCTCTTAAAGACAAGTGCAGCAATACCTTTACATGGCCAGTTATTGAGAAATCAGCATTTGAACGGATATGCAAATGAGCCTATAGAAGCTTTTTATTGTTACTATGCATGTTACTGTGATTTTTGGGTAACTTCATAAAATAAATACTTAACTTTTCAATTTTGCATGAATATCAATCAAATATGCAATTTGTGGAAGTAAAACATTTATAATCAAGGTACATGTTTAGTCTCCGGCCCCTGTAGTGGGAGTCGGCCATTCTCTGAGCTGGCTGTCAAGCTGACAGCCAGCTCAGAATAGGTGCAGTACGCCAATTCCCAGTGATCAAGTGTACTAATGTCTTTCAGGCGTGAGACCAATTGAATCCCTGACTGCTGGCATTTCCGGCATAGGTGTGTAGTATGAACATGAAAAATGGCTATTTTATATTTCAAATCCATGTTGAAATAAAATAGGAACCAGACATGTCAGCATTTGTAGGTATCCTACCTCAGTAGACTAGGGGTCATTAGTCCATACATACTAAAACATAGCTTTAGTTTAAGTTTGCTATCAGTCTGAGGTTTAATCTTTATTACTGAAGGGAATTCGACTTTGTATACGCTGTATTTGCTAGAACCAGAGACAGATGATTGCACAATATTGTAAATAAGACTACAGGCATATGGCTTAAGATGGAGACGCTTATTGTAGTACCAAAAATATAAGTGGCTATCTGAAACCCATTATGATGTATCCAACCTTTAATTAATATTCTGATTATATATTCTGTGTTAAGGTATACTTTATCTGTGAATGCATCTCACTGATACATAGCTTCTTAACACAATATACTGCCTGGGAAGAAAACCTTGTTCTGATTTATAACCCGGTGTAGGATTTACTCTTATCATATGCAAACATTATGACAGTAGTAGAATGGTCCGTGAACAGGTCTTGTCCGGTATTCCTTATCTGTGATAGCTGACCACTGTCACGGGATTGGAATGTTGGACAACAACCTATGAACTTTCATGCTTACGTAATATTAGGTTGGGTAAGCATTTTTCTAAAATGTATAAAGCTGTTGAAGAATTCAGTTATGGCAGAAGCATTGTGGACCTGTGAAGAGGACGCTCTTCACAGTGTAGGACCTAGTACACATTCTCTGCCCATCGCTGAACGCTTCTCCAGCTGAAGTTTCCGGACAGATGATGTACATGCTACTAGGGAAATCTTTTTCTTCTTCTATATAATAGTAAGTATGTAACCTTTATAAGTATGTAACCTTTATAAGTATTTAACCTTAGTAACCTTTAATCTACAAAAATGTGCGCAATATCATAATATCATACTATTCCTTTGATTCTGTATTTTATCTTTAAAATTAACTATTATAAATAAAATTGCATTATATTACAAGTGGTTGCCTTCTTTTAAGCCGTATCCGAACCTTATTGCTAAAATCTTGGCAATACAAGGTGGCAGAAGTTTGATGTGGTAAGTGCTCCAATAGAGCTGAAGACACCAAAAATGTATTGTAATGAGTGAAAGTTGGAAAGAAATTTGAGTGCTTTATGGGAGAGAGGTTGGAGCAAGGGGGGGATGGGTGCAGACAGCATGGAGAGGAAGGGGGAGTATATGTGGATACATTATGGGGAGCAAACGGGGGGAAGAAATTTGCTGGATGGGTGCAGATACAGTATGGAGAGCAAGGGGGGATTTGAGGACACAGTATAGGGAGCAAGGGTTTGATAGGTGCGGTCACAGTTTGGGTAGTGAGGGGGAAATGAGTGCGAAACAGTATGGTGTGTGGGGGAGTGTCAGAGGGAGACTATTGAGGGAAATAGTGTAAGGAAACATTATTGGGATGATAAAATGTTAGAGGGCACAGAATAGAGATTGGGTAGTGTGGGGGAGACGATATGGAGAGGAGACAACATGAGGGGTCAGTGTGAGGCCACAGCAAGGAGGGGACAGTATGCCAAGGATGGGGAGTGTGATGAAGGAGCACAGTATAGAGACTGGACTGTAGAGGGGGACACAGTGTGAGAGGACAGTGTGAAGATGGGGCCCAGAATGGAAAGGAGAGGGCAGTGTGGAGGGCATGTACCATAAGAGGGACAGTTTGTGGATCATATTTTCTACAGGGAACACAATGAGGAGCAATCATTTATTCAGGGATACAGCGTAGGGCAGATATTTTTATTTAAGAGCATTATAATGACCCTGCTATTTTTAAGGGTATCGTGTGGGGATGTGTTACACAAGACTGGAGAAGAAAGAAGTCTGTAGAGATGAGCTGTAGCTGTGAAAACTCATCATGGTGTCTGGACAAGATGAAGAAAAGAAAGAGAACGAATCCAATCAGAGACAATGTCATCTATAAGCTACCTTTATGTAAATATTTATTTGTGATACTAATTCTCATTAGTACTGTATGGTCCGCAATCTGATGATGACTGATACTCCAACAACTCCCAGTATCTTATCCAAATTACCTTTATTAAGGACATATTAGAAGTTGTAGGTTCAAGTGATACAAATGTATATGGGTCTGACCTGACAATACAATTGATGTACCATGTAATGATAGTGGTTCTGGTGCTGAATTCAAGAACTGAGGTCCTAGCAATGTATGTTCATGTAATGATGGTGGTCCTGATGATATATTCATGTACTGATGGTGGTTTTAGTGATGTGTTCCTGTACTGATGGTGGTCCTGGTGATGTATTCCTGTAGTGATGGTGATTCTTGTGATGTATTCCTCTACTGATGAGGGTTTTGATGCTATATTTCTGTACTGCTGATAGTCCTAATGACATCCAGGTCCATGTGGGACCCTTTAGCTGTTTTTCGCCAATTTTACAGAATATGCCATCAATGCACCTTATAACAATACCCTGGAATCTGAGATCTCATAGGGGCTGTTGCTCGAGTCCTATTAAGCTGGAATCTATTTTCTGTTTTGTATGTGCACTAGTGATGAGCGAGTATGTTCTGTTAACCCTTTCGGCGAGCATGCTCGGGTGCTCGCCGAGTATCTTCAGTGTGCTCGGGTGATTTGCAACTGTTTGACAGCTTTAATACATTTGAGGAATGCCTAAGAATTCCTCACATGTATTAAAGCTGTCAAACAGTTGCAAAGCATGATCACAGTGTGACTCAAACATAACACCCGAGCACGCTGAAGATACTCGGAAAACACCCCGGGCATGCTCGTAAATCTCGAGTAATGAGCATGCTCGCTCATCACTAATGTGCACACATGAAATGATCCCTAGTGTATAATCTGAATAAGGTCATAAAGACCGAAATGTTCTTTATCTATACACTATACTGTAATAAATATCTTCATATCAATGCTGGATTCTATTGATTTCCCATCAAGAACAACATCTGCAAGGAGTTTGTATGTTCTCCCCGTGTTTGCGAGGGTTTCCTCCCTGTACTCAGGTTTCTTCCCACACTCCAAAGACATACTGATAGGAAATTTAAATTGTGAGCCTCAATGGGGACAGTGCCAGTAATGTGTCTAAATGTCTTTAAAGCGCTGTGGAATTAATGGCTCTATATAAGTAAAATAAATTAAAAAAAAAAAATCTGGGAGTCGTTTCACTTATTTTTTAGACCAGCTCGTGCACCAGCAAAACAGAGTACAAGCCTGACACGTAGTGAACAACTGGCGGAGATGGTGCAGGAGTATCTCAAGCTCAATATCAATGCCATCAGGGCGGGTTTGGACAATTTTTAATTTTGGTCTGGAAAAATGGATGAGTGGCCTGAGCTCGCCTTTCACGCCATGGAAGAACGTGTCTTCAGCGCTGCTGGTGGTGTCCTGATGGATAAGCGCATCCGGCTGTCCCCTGAAAGTGTAGAATGCCTAACTTTCAGCACGATGAAAAAGTTATGGATCCCCAATGACTTTTGCACCCCAGTCACAGACTGGGCAGACAAGGCGATGGTGTAGTTTTTAGTGTGCTGCATTGTTCTCACGTTATTGCAGTCTGTGACACCTTTGTTGTGGCTTCTGTGCCTGCTGTTGCTACTACTGCTGATGTTACTAACAATTTTTTTAAATGTGGAGACTCTAAGTTGGGTCTTCATCTGGTGGGTTGCCTGTAGTGGACGGGGTGTCAGAGCCCCATTATGCTATTTCTACTCTGGGGAAATTGATAATGTCTGTAAAGCGCTGTGGAATTAATGGTGCTATATAAATGAGTAAAATAAATAAATAAATGAAAATTGATGCCACTTTAGTGGTGTCTGGCCATAATTCTTGGAAATGTTTGCACTGCAAGTTGGGTCTCCTTCATGTGTTTTCCCTGAATTTGGCATAGCTCTCAGAGTACCAGGCCTATACCTGTCACTCATCCATCTGTTACTGATAAAAGTTTAAGATGGAAATGCTGCTCCATGCCCTGTCCAATTCTGAAATGTGGCCTGGTTTCAGGACCACGCTATTAGCACTACCAATTTAGATTCTGAAATTTGGACTCCTGGATGGAGCACAATAATAGCACAAAATATTTATCTGCTGAAATGTGGTCTGCTTTCTGGACCACGCTATTAGCATAAAGAATTTAGATTATGAAATGTGGACTCCTGGCTGGAGCACAATACTAGCACAAAATAATTAAAAGCTGAAATGTGGCATGGTTTCTGTAGCACTGAAGTAGCAGAAAAAATAGATTTTTTAATGTGGAGCCCTGGATAGAGCAGAATCACAGCGAAAACAATTAGAAGTTCAGATGTGGCCTTGTTTATGTAGCACGATAGTAACAGAAAAAAATTAGATTTTCCACTGTGGAGCCCTGGATAGAGCAGAATCTCAGCACAAAACAATCACAAGCTCAGATGTGGCTTGGTTTATGTAGCACAGTTGTAGCAGAAAAAAATGATTTTATAATGTGAACCCCTGAATGGAGCAGAATATCAGCAACAAAGAATTAAAAGCTCAAATGTGGCATGGTTTCTGTAGCACGGTAGTAACAGAAAAAATTAGATTTTTTACTGTGGAGCCCTGGATACAGCAGAATCTCAGCGGAAAACAATTACAAGCTCAGATGTGGCCTGTTTTATGTAGCGCGGTAGTAACAGAAAAATTAGAGTTTCTAATGTTGAGCCCTGGATACAGCAGAATCTCAGCGCAAAACTGCTATAAGCTCAAATGTGGCCTGCTTTATGTAGCACAGTAGTAACAGAAAAAAATAGAATTTCAAAGGTGTACTCCTGCATGGAGCACAATATCAGCACAACAGAATTCTATGGTGAAATGTGGCCTGGTGTCTCTGTCTGGAACACACTAATAGTAAAAACTATTGATCTTCCAGAAGGTCAATTTCACAGCCACAAAGGATCCTATCTATCTAAATGATCTGACTTACAAGCAGCCGCCTAGCTAACTATCTCACTATCCAGTAGCAGCAGCAGGAGCAGCCTCTCTTCACTGTTACACTGACAAAATAGCGCTAAAACAACATGTCTGCTCTTTGTATGGAGAGGAACATGTGACTTCAGCAGCCAACAATTCAAGCCCTTGTGTCTGGACGTTGTGCATAGTTCCTGCGCCCTGATTGGCTTGCCGGAATCTCCACATATTAAGTTAAGAAAAAAAAAATTAAGAATAACAGTCTGCTGCTCCTCTGACCTCTCCCCACACCCTCCCCTCATCAAACATGTCCCCGCTGTTCATCACACAGCACCACTATCCTAGCCAAAGTCCTTAAAAATACACAAGTGGAATTGCAGTCATCTACAGAACTTTGTACGAATTTTGCTGATTTTGAGTAAAGACGCTTAGTGGTCCGATCACGATCCGAATGTGCTATGTTCGCCCTGAATTTGAAAATACCAGATGTTTTCCGAACATGTTCGCTCATCTCTAGTCATCACATGGACACTTCAGTCATATGCGATTTACATACTTATGGTCACTTGATAACTAGCTTTTTTCCCTGCTTCTCTCAGTTTTTCACTGAACATTGAGACATAGTTTGTATGTCCTCTCCGTGTATGCATGGGTTTTCTCCGGGTTCTCCGGTTTCCTCCCACACTCCAAAGACATACTGATAGGGAATTTAGATTGTGAGCCGCAATGGGGACAGCGATGATAATGTATGTAAAGCGCTGCGGAATATGTTGGCGCTATATAAAAATAAAGATTATTATTATAATTAGGAAGAGCAGCTAGTCAGCACATGACTGTAAGGCCACGGCCCACTATCAGTATTTGGTGAGTATTCAGTCAGTATTTTTTCCCAGGAGTGGGAGCCAAAACCAGGAGTGGGCGATAAATGCAGAATTGGTGACTTGTTTCTATTATACCTTTTCTCTGATTGTTCGTCACCTGGTTTTGGCTCCCACTCCTGAGAAAAAACACTGACCAAATACTGATAGTGGGGCTGTGGCCTAAGTATGCAAATCGCATATGAATGGTCAGTCACATCATTGAGGCGCCAAACTGAATTCTTTCCCCGGGTGCCGGAAGACCTAGCTACACCTGTGTAAATGTTTACCACACTAAGAAGGTAATTTAAGAAAACTATTTAAAAAAATAACTAATAATCTCTTGCTTGTAGTTCATGATTAAGTCCAAGGCCAAAATAACTTTTAAACCTCATACAAAATTATACAAGGGAGGAAAGATTACTGCTTATAATCCAGTTTAGCAATTATTGTATGACTAATAAAGGGGTTTTATAAATATAGCCTAAATCATTCTTATAATAAGAAATTGGTTGCAATTAACATAGTAATGTCCAATTTTACACATATAGACTAAGACATATAATTAAAGGAATCATTCATCAGAAGTGTGACCTGTCCAGCACTACATTAGTTTAGAAAAAAATTGCAAAGCTAACGTCCAAATAAATTACAATTTAATAATAATAACCTTTGTCATTGGGCATAGCTGAACTACTTCTGGTGTACAGTACAGTCTTATAATTAATATATATTTACATTTTAAAAAGTTTGATAGGTTGCCCATTTTGGACAAAAAAGGTAATCAAAGGTTGTGCCACTGCCTTTCTGCAATTAGCTAATTTATTTAAGAATAACCGTATAGAAATGAGCAAGGCTGAAAATATATCCTTTATTGGATACCATAATAATTAAAGGGAACCTGTCATATGAAAAAAACACTATTAACCGGCACATATGGGGTTAATCTGCAGGTTTATAGTGTTCTGAATATGTCTGGTGTCTGCACTTAGAGCCCCGATGCTGGAGGAAGTTAACTTTATTTCTCCCATCAGTGTGCGGGTTTCAGTCATAAGGGTTGTGCGGGCACAGGTTCAGTCACCGCTCTGTTTATAGAGAGCAGTGGCTGTAACCGTACCCCCAGCACTGACTGACAGTCGGCCCTAATGATGAGTCTGCTGTCACTCAGTGCCAAGGATGCGGTTACAGCCTCCATTTTCTATACACAAAGCAGTGACTGAACCCGCGCCAGTGCCGCACCTGTGACTGAACGCCGATTTCCTCCTGGCAGAGGGGTTCTAAGTGGGGGTGCTGGGCAGGTTCAGAACACTGAATTACATTTTTGTGAGATTTACATGGAAATCTCAATGTAAGCATGTAGCATAGAACACAAGAATGTGATCCCAGTCTTGTACTGAAAGCGATCAAAAAATACTATGCACCAAAAAATTTAAAAAATGTTACCAATAAATACCCTAACTTATCCCACACAAAACCAGCCCCCACTCAGATCTGTCATCTGTGGGTATTCCCACATTATTGATAGAGCAAAGACTCTGGAAAAGTGACTGATCCAACCTCCTCAAATAAAATCCAGTGAAATCTTCACTCCCAAATCCAAATGCCCCCCTCCATCTGAATCCCAATGTGTCTAAACCACAGTAGTGGTGAGAGCGCACTTAACAATTTACAGGGTTCCTGTCTCCAGAAGCAAAGGCTGGGCACAATGTTAGGGGGGGCCTACACTGTATTGGGCCACAATATATGGGCACTAAATTGGCAGATTTGCAATTATTCAGAATAAAGCATGGTGTGGATGTTACAAAATAGTCACTGCAGCCATAGATGGATTCATTGAGAGATGCAAGTTCTACAATGAGGTTTTCTGCTGTTCTAGCACCTTAGGGGCACTGCAAAATGTCACCTATAAGCTATACTAGCAAAATCTGTGCTCCAAAAGCCAAATAGCGCTCCTTCCTTCTCAGCCCTGACTTATGGCCTAATAGTTGCTTCTGACGAAACATGGAGCATTATCGCGTTCTGGAGAAATTGCACAATAAATTGTGGGGTCCAGTTTCACTTATTAACCCTTGTGTGACCGACAAACTTGCAGCATATAAAAAAAAATTACAGTTTTGCCACTAAAATGATATATTTCCATGTCCCAATGTTATAAAATTCTGTGAGGCACAAGTGGGTTAAAAATACTCACTACACCCCTAGATGAATTCTTTAAGTAGTGAAGTTTCCAATATGGAGTCACTTGGGGGGTTTCTGCTGATCTGGCATCTCAGGGGCTCAAACAGAATCTGCGTTCTAAAAGTCAAGTAGCGCTCCTTCCCATCCAACCCCCGCCTTGTGCTCAAACTGTAGGGTGCTACCACATATTGGGTGCTGCCATGTTCAGTAAAAATTGCATAACAAATTATGGGATCCATTTTCTCTTGTTACCGCTCGTGTAAATTATAAATTTGGTGCTAAAACTATATTTTAGTGTAAAAATAAAAAAAAATTATTTTCATATCTAAATCTTATAAAGTTTTGTGAATCACCTGTAGGTTAAAAATGCTCAGTACACCCCTAGCAATCATCTGCCTCTAACAGCCGGCTGTTAATCTGTTAAATGCAAAAGTCAATTTGTTAGTAGCATTTACAGCGTGCTAGCAGGGAGACGCATTATTCCATGCGTTTATCGGCACCCCCATGATGCGATCATGGGGCGCCATTGGGATGCCACTATGGCCGTGGGTCTGTTAAAGATTCCGGATCTATCATGCAGATACTCTTGAGCTTCAGGCTGGTGTTCATAGCAGATGGCGATTTTTTGCTATGTACAGCAATACTGTGATGCTGTATATATTAGAACCCTCCTGTTTGTTTTTTCCATCTTGTGTTTTGCGGTCACGTGACCATCTGCCTTTATATTCCAGCTCTGCCCTTTTGGCTGTGCTGGACTTCAGTGTTTGACTGATTCTCTAGCCAGGTGCTTCTGTGCCTTTCTCTATCAGTTCGCTTTGTCCTTCTGGGACCTCTAGTACTTTTTTGTCAGTTTGTCTATTTGTGTTCTGCAACTACTTTTCTGTTTAGGAGGTGTCCCATTTTTGTCCCAGTCCTTAGTTCTTTTAGGGACCCCTCCCTTAATGCTATAGGTCTTCGTTCAGACTAGCCGAGGACTAAGGAGGGTCTGTTCGCTAGGAACAGGCAGCCCGCTACATCGTAGGGATTCAGCTTAGTCTTACTGTAGGGACAGCTTTCCCCTATCTTTCCTTAGTTCATGTTGCAGATCATAACAGTAAGTCCAGCCCAAAAAACTAAAAGGAAAGAAATTCGGGGATCAGTATGGTTTCCGTCCAGGATTTGGCTCAACACCTGCAGGGATTGTCTCTGGAGGTAGCCGAGCTTCAGCAACACGTGAGTAGCTGTTTTGGAGCGCATTTTGTCGAACCCAAGGTAGGACTGCCTGATGTTTATTATAGTAAACAGCAAGATTTTTTTTCCTTTAAAAATGCTTGTTTGTTATATTTTCGCTTGAGACCAAGGTCCTCTGGGAATGAATCACAGCGCATTGGTTTTATTATGTCACTTTTGCGCAATGAACCACAGGGGTGGGCCTTTTCTCTCCAGCCTAATGATCCGTGTTTAAGGTCTGTTGAAGAATTTTTTTCTGCTATGGGGCTATTATATGACGATCCTGATCGAATCTCATCTGCTGAGGCTGAACTCATGCGTTTGACTCAGGGGTCAGGTGATGTTGAAAATTATTGCACACACTTCAGGAGATGGGCCTCAGAAGTTAAATGGAATGATCCTGCGCTGAAATGTTTATTTCTTGCTGGTCTGAGTGAAAGGGTTAAGGATCTGCTAATTGCATTCCCTGCACCTGAGACTTTGCAGGATGCTATGCAATTAGCTGTTCATGTGGACAGGAGACTGAGGTCCAGGGTGAATGAGGTAAAAACTTCTGTAATGTCAGTTCCTAGTCCCCAGAAAATCTGCTCTGATGGCGGAGAACCGATGGAGGTTGGGGCAAAGTCTCTCCCCTCTCAGGAAAGAGACCGGACGTTCGCCAAGGGATTGTGTCTTTATTGTGGTAAAGCTGACCATTTGATTAAGTATTGTGAGCTTCGTTTAAGTAAAGAAAAAAAAAAGGTCAGTTACGCCCGTATAGCTTGTTTATGCTCTGCAGGAGTATTTCTTTCTGGGGGTACTACTTTGCAGGGAGATTTGGTTGAATTTCAGGTATTTGTGGATTGTGGTTCAACACTTAATGTGATTGATAAAGGGTTTTTGGAAAACCTTAAATTGAAATCCAAACCTTTGTCATCACCTATTTCTGTGATTGCAATTGATAACACTCCCTTGAAATGTATTACTCACAAGGTTGCTGCATTTCCCCTCACTATCAATGGAGTTCACAAAGAAATTTTGGACTTGGTTGTTTTAGATAATTTACCCTCTCTGGTTGTTCTAGGATTGCCTTGGTTAAAACTGCACAATCCTTTACTGGACTGGTCTACTAATGTGATTAAGTCTTGGAGTCCGAAGTGATATGATAAATGTTGTAATGGTCGCATTGCCGCTGTGGAAAAAGGGGAATTACCTGTACCTATTCAAGATTTTTGGAGGAGGACTCACAAGTTTTACCTCCTCATAGGGATTATGATTGTGCCATTGAGTTTGTTCCGGCAGCTACTCTTCCCAAGAGTCGCTTGTTTAATCTGAATATCCCTGAAAGAAAGGCCTTGGAGGAATACATACAGACTAGCCTGGCTGCTGGTCACATTAGACTTTCTAAGTCGCCTGTGGCAGTTGGATATTTCTTTGTTAAGAAAAAGGACGGGGGGTTACGTCCATATCTGGATTTTCGTGAAATTAATAAGATTACCGTACGCAATTCCGACCCATTGCCGTTAATTCCTGACTAGAGATGAGCGTTGTTCGACTCGAACTGTTCACCAATCTCAAATTCGAGCTGTTTTGGGCGGTGCTCGAGCCGTTCGGCGAACACGAACGATTTGAAAAAAATTCGGCTGTTCGAGGTTATGTTCGATAACTGTTCGTGCACCAAAATCATAACTGGATTTTTTCTCAGTAATGATGAAAATTAATGTTAATACGCAGTTTGAGTGTACAGCGGGGCGGGGGGAGGGGCAGGGGATGGATCTCTGCAGGAATAATGAAGATCTCCATTTTTTTTTCTCTTTCCCGCATTTACAGTGGGGAGGTGCAATCTGTCAGCCTATCAGCAGTGCACACACGGAGCGAAGTACTTTTTTTCACACAAGCAAGGGCATGTGTCATTGGCAGTGTATGTCACATGTCCTTGCCCTATAAGACCCAGCCATTTTCACCGTCGCCACCATTTCTCACTGCTGCAGCTGCGTGTTAGACGGCACCGCTGTTGCTGTGTGCGCTATACCTTGCTAATAGCAAGCCAATTTTCGCACAAATCTACAGATAGCTTGGGAGTAGGGAATAGTTGTGATTGCAGTCCTTTTAAGGACTAGGTTACAGCATTTCCTACGACTTTTATCAGGCAGGTCTGTGCTCTTAAATAGATAGGTTGGGAGTAAAGACTAATTGTAATTGCAGTCCTTTTCAGGACTAAGTTACATCAGTTCCTATCAGTTTTTGCCAGGCAGGTCAGTGCCAGTGCTGTGCAAATTTTTTTCACAGCATTTGGCTAAATCTAGCAAAGCTAATCCTTTTGGGCCTATTGCAGAGTGTGTTAGTCAGTGGAGTAGCCTATCTGTGTTGCAAGCTATACCACCTGTGTATAGAATACCAATTTTTTTACTGCACCTAGTGAAGTAAAACCTTTTGGGCATAGCATCATTCTATTAGTCCATCTATACTGACCTCCATCAGGTTGCAAATTGAATATAATTTTTTTCTGCATCTAGCTCTGAAAAAATATTTGGGCTTCTAGCAGTGTGTGGGACTTGTTCTATTAGTCCATCTATACTGACCTCCATCAGGTTGCAAATTCAATATAATTTTTTTCTGCATCTAGCTCTGAAAAAATATTTGGGCTTCTAGCAGTGTGTGGGACTTGGTCTATTAGTCCATCTATACTGACCTCCATCAGGTTGCAAATTGAATATAATTTTTTTCTGCGTCTAGCTCTGAAAAAATATTTGGGCTTCTAGCAGTGTGTGGGACTTGGTCTATTAGTCCATCTATACTGACCTCCATCATGTTGCAAATTAAAAATAATTTTTTTCTGCATCTAGCTCTGAAAAAATATTTGGGCTTCTAGCAGTGTGTGCGACTTGTTCTATTAGTCCATCTATACTGACCTCCATCAGGTTGCAAATTGAATATAATTTTTTTCTGCATCTAGCTCTGAAAAAATATTTGGGCTTTTAGCAGTGTGTGGGACTTGGTCTATTAGTCCATCTATACTGACCTTCCTCAGGTTGCAAATTAAAAATATTTTTTTTCTTCATCTAGCTCTGAAAAAATATTTGGGCTTCTAGCAGTGTGTGGGACTTGTTCTATTAGTCCATCTATACTGACCTCCATCAGGTTGCAAATTGAATATAATTTTTTTCTGCATCTAGCTCTGAAAAAATATTTGGGCTTCTAGCAGTGTGTGGCACTTGGTCTATTAGTCCATCTATACTGACCTCCATCAGGTTGCAAATTCAAAATAATTTTTTTCTGCATCTAGCTCTGAAAAAATATTTGGGCTTCTAGCAGTGTGTGGGACTTGGTCTATTAGTCCATCTATACTGACCTCCATCAGGTTGCAAATTGAATATCATTTTTTTCTGCATCTAGCTCTGAAAAAATATTTGGGCTTCTAGCAGTGTGTGGGACTTGGTCTATTAGTCCATCTATACTGACCTCCATCAGGTTGCAAATTAAAAATATTTTTTTTCTGCATCTAGCTCTGAAAAAATATTAGGGCTTCTAGCAGTGTGTGCGACTTGTTCTATTAGTCCATCTGACGTGCCCCTGGGCCTGAGTCGCGCAGCGTTGCGCACGCGGGAGCCTACCCGGAGCCGGATCTGATAGGGGTAGTAGTCTCGTGGCGGTGACCCGATCCGTGCCCAGGGAGTCAAGCTGAGTGGCAGAGTTTAGCAGAAGATGGTACGGTGTTCGACTACGCCACCCGTTGAATGTGGCTATGAGGCCGCCGCTGCAGGGCAGACCGCTGAGGCCGGTGGTACGATTGTGCAGCGTAGATGGTATAACCCCCAACGGGAGGGGTATGGCCTCAGGGCAGCCGACGTGTTTGAAGGGGGTAGCAGAATAGCATGCAGGTAGCAGGAACCACTCAGAGACGGTGCGGTGTAGTTCAGGGTCTTTACTGGTGGCAAAGATAGACCCTCCCGGAGTACTGGCTAGCGATCGGGGCCTGGTCAGTCCGTGAGCAGATGGGATCTCCCCTGGCCAGGCGGAGTTGTAGGCCTCCCCAACTAATTGTACTCTTCTGGCTACCTTGCTAGAGGCGGGTAAAAGTAGCCCACGTCCCTGAGTGTACCGTGTGGTGCTCACCCGTATGGCCGGTGACTCGGGGCCTTCTGGTAGCTTCCGCTCCACGACGGCGGTGCTGGTCCCTTGCGTGTGACCGTGCCTTCGGGTTTCTTGGCCAGAGGACCTGAAATCCCCTGCCGGTCGGTTTCTGCTGCTGGGTAAGGATTAGTCCCCACAGCCTCGGACTCCGGGTCCGGTGAGAACTCTTCAATCAGGGCGAGCTCTACAGCTTCCAGCCCCTGACTCCTTTTAGCACTGCTCCCACTGAGCTCCTGATCTTTCTTTCCTATAGCTGCTCCTCTCCAGACCAGACTATGTCTCTGTCTGGGACTCTTCTTCTCCTCTTTCTCTCTTCTAACCCTGCCTCAGCCCCAGTTTATATAGGGGAAGTTCTTCCCCTCCCAGGACTGGGCAGGAGGTGTGGCATGCTTAGGATTCCTGACCAGGAGACCTCCCACCTGCTCTCAGACGTAATATTGCTATTACTGTGGAAACCAGACCCCTGGGGTGCCACATTCCCCCCTAGTGAAATTTAGTACTCCGGGACTAAACATACTTTTGTAAACATAACAAGTTATAAACAGCAACAGTACAATAAAGAAAAACACATTAGGATGGTCACGGCGTGTCCGCAACCGGGTGCAGTTTTTGAAGAAAACAAGGGTGTCCATTCCACCAAAGAACAGGGAGCCGTAACCAGGTAGGGGTCTGTCCTGCCCCGAGTCTTTAACAGTCTTTAGTCCGTTCCTGGGTTACGCTCCAAACATATGTACAAAGGATTCCGGATAATCCATAACCGACACCTATAAAATAACTAGAAATACACAATTATTCACAAGCAACAATAAACAAGTAAATACAAATAAAACAGTTTGAGCACTTTAAATCCTCCAACGTACGGGCAACTGGCCTCTAGTGACCCTAGTAGACCTACGGAGCTGACTGACTGGTCCTGAGTTACAGGGTGTAGGGGCTGTCAAAGGTAAACTGGGCTGCTGTCTACGAGCTCTTTGGCTCACTAGGGGCACGGCAGGCTCACTATAAGCAGAGGGTTGATCCTCCTGGTCTGCTTGTGTGGGGTCTTCTGCCTCCTGGACCGGCTGCTCTTCCAGCTCTACCTGTTTCTCCGTAGGTACTTGAGATGCTGGTTGGAGGAAGGTGAGGACGGGTACCACAACAGCGCCATTGACTTGAGTCCAAGACCGAGGGAAGTCTCCGAGCACAGTACTGACCATATCTTCCCTTTCCTCCGCGGGTCGAGGGTCTTCCTGTTCTTCTTCAGGGTTCCGTAGCTGTTCGGGACACTTCTTCAGGTGATCTCGGGATACAATGGCTGTGGTTTCTCCTCCATCCTTACTGATTGTGCATACTTTCGGGTTCTCATAGCTTGAGGGCAGTACGGTGTACGGGTCCTTCTCCCACTGGTCGTCCAACTTGTGGAGCCGTCTCTTCCTCTTCAAGACCTGCTCTCCAGGTACCAGGGGAACAGCGGGAGCATACTGGTTGTAAGTCTTCTCCTGTCTTTCTCTAGCTTGACAGAGACTTCGCTCCACGCTCTCCTGTACTTTCCGGTACTGCTGCTGCCTCTCTGTGTCCCAGTCTGCTTCTGGTGAAGTGTCCTCGGGTGTCAGGACTCCCATATCCAGGTCAACAGGCAGCTTACCAGGTCTTGCTCTCATTAGGTAAGCCGGGGTACAGTTGGTAGAACCTACAGGGATGTGGTTGTATAGGTCCACCAGATCAGGCAGTTTCTCAGGCCACAGACTACGTTCTTCCAGGGGCAATGTTTTCAAAAGGTCTATCACCACCTGGTTCATTTTCTCGCAGAGTCCATTGGTTTGTGGATGATAGGGTGTTGTTCTTATCTTCCGGCAGCCATACAGAGTGCAGAACTCCTGGAAGACCTCCGCTTCAAAGGCAGGTCCCTGGTCCGTCAGCACCTGCTCTGGGTATCCGTGTGGACGGCAGAAGTGCTGCTGGAAGGCTCTAGCTGCTGTTTGAGCCGTTAAGTCCTTGACGGGGACGACAACCAAGAACCGGGAGTAGTGATCCACGATGGTTAACGCATAGACGTAGCCACTTCTGCTGGGGGTCAGTTTTACATGATCCAAGGCTACCAGTTCCAACGGCTGCTTGGTGACGATGGACTGCAGGGGAGTCTTCTGGCTAGCACGGTCCTTCCTTCTTAGGTTGCATGGGCCACAGTCTCTGCACCACCTCGCGATGGTTCCTCTCATGCCTACCCAATGGAACCGCCCGCGCAGCAGGAACTCCAGCTTCTTCCA
The DNA here is from genome assembly GCF_046119375.1 of Phyllobates terribilis. Classification (NCBI taxonomy): domain Eukaryota; kingdom Metazoa; phylum Chordata; class Amphibia; order Anura; family Dendrobatidae; genus Phyllobates; species Phyllobates terribilis. Next base: position 420,053,643 of record NW_027362764.1, on the reverse strand, counting down.
TCCGAAGTGCCCAGCTCCGTTGTGGTATGCCTCCAGTACCATAGCCGCGTCTCTTCTTGGCACCACTACTTGCCAGATCAGTTCATGCGTCCGGGAGTTAACCATTCTGCGGCACAACTTCCCCTTGTAAAGGAACAGTCGACTCTTCTCAACCCACAGTTGCTTGGCCTCCTCTGGAGCGTCTGGGTCAAGGCGGGCATCTGGCTGAGTCAGCATCTCCTTCACCAGTCGGACGGCGGGGTCACTGTCTTGCGTTTCCGCCCAGTTGTAATGAGGTAAGGGGTTGAACGTAGCAGATTGCTTACCCCTTACACGGTGGGAATACTGGATAGTCCCATGACAGTGGAACGCGGGGAGTTCAACTTCTTCCAGTTCCTCTGGATCTTCCCCTACGTCCGGTAGGTTTGGCATTCTGGACAAGGCATCCGGTTGGTATTGGAGCGTCCTGCCCGGTATTTGATCGTGAACTCATAGTTGGACAGGCGGGCCATCCATCTCTGCTCCAGGGCACCGAGTCTTGCCGTATCCAGGTGTGTCAACGGGTTGTTATCCGTGTACACGGTGAACCGGGAAGAGGCAAGGTAGTGCCTAAAGCGTTCGGTGACTGCCCACACCACTGCCAGGAACTCTAGCTTGAATGAGCTGTAATTCTCAGGGTTTCTTTCGGTGGGTCGCAGTTTTCGGCTGGCGTAAGCAATTACCCGTTCTTTCCCCTGCTGGATCTGGGACAGTACGGCTCCTAGCCCGACGTTACTTGCGTCGGTGTAGAGGATAAAGGGCTGGCTGTAATCAGGGTACGCCAGGATTTCATTCCCCGTGAGGGCCATCTTCAGCTGGCGGAAGGACTCTTCTTCCAGCTTCTCCCATCTGAAGGGTGGCTTCTGGTTCTTGGCCTTCCTGGACTGGCCTATCAGGAGGTCCTGCATAGGAGCTGCCTTTTTGGTGAAACCGGGAATGAATCTTCGGTAGTAGCCTTCCAACCCGAGGAACTGCCGCACTTCCTTTACGCTAGAGGGGCTTGGCCATTCCTTAATTGCGGTGATCTTATCAGGGTCGGGAGCCACTCCGTCAGCACTCACCACGTGTCCCAGGTACTGCACCTTTGGTTTCAGGAGGTGACACTTGGAGGGTTTCACCTTTAGGCCGTAGTTTGCCAGGGCTTCGAACACTTCTGCCAGGTGTTTCAGGTGGTCCTCGTAGGTCTTGGAGTAGACGATGACATCGTCCAGGTATAACAGGACCGTCTCGAAGTTTCGGTGTCCCAGACAGCATTCCATCAATCGTTGGAAGGTTCCTGGTGCGTTGCAGAGTCCGAACGGCATGCAGGTAAACTCGCTAAGTCCCATCGGGGTGGTGAATGCGGTCTTCTCCCGGTCCGCCTCTGCTACAGGAACCTGCCAGTACCCGCTAGTGAGATCCAAAGTGGAGAAGAAGTTAGCAGATTTTAAAGCAGCCAAAGACTCCTCTATCCTTGGTAAGGGGTACGCATCTTTGTGTGTGATACGGTTGATTTTCCGGTAATCTACACACATTCTCATGGTGTTGTCCTTTTTTTTAACCAAGACTACTGGAGCTGCCCAGGGGCTACAGCTATACCTGATTACTCCAGCCTCCTTCATGTCTCTAAGCATCCCCTTGGCGTGTTGGTAGTGTGCAGGGGGTACGGGTCGGTATCTCTTCTTTATGGGAGGATGGTCTCCCGTGGGGATGTGGTGTTCTACCCCCTTGACTCGCCCGAAGTCTAACAGGTGTTTACTAAACACTCTCTCGTACTCTTGAACCACCCGATAGACTCCCTGTTTCTGGTGTGAGGGAGTGGAGTCAGTTCCCAAATGTAGTTGCTGACACCAGTCCTCCATTGGTTTCTTAGAGCCGTTACCTTCCTCTGGGTGAGATGGAGGCAAGGGTTCCACTGACTGTACAGAATTTTGGTCGATGGTATACAATTTGGCTAGCGTGGCATACCGGGGCAGGTATACTTCCCTCTTCCCGATATTTATTATGCGAACGGGCACCCTCCCATGGCGTACATCAACCACCCCCCGTGCCGTCAAAATGGTGGGCCTACTGTCTGAGTAGACTGGTTCTACCATTGCCTGGTAATCTCTACCTCTCAGACCAATAGCTGCCCGGCACCAAATCATCATTTCACTTTTCGGGGGCATGGCAATAGGGAAAGGGTCACACATTCTCACGCTTCCTATCTCACCACCGGAGAGTTCCACCTGTTGCCGCCGCATCAGTGCCCGGATCTCTTTTTGGAGCACTCGCTGCTGGCCGGAGCTGGCGTTCTTGGCAACCTGCTGTAAAATGAAAATCACCTCTGCAAGACAATTTTCAATCACATTAGTTCCTAGAGTTATCTTTGGGTGACTCTCGCGCTTGTCAATGTCTACAATGATCAGTCCCTGTGCTGCCAGTTCGACTCTACCGATTTTAATGGTCATCTCTTTAAATCCGATCTGTGGCACGGGCTGACCATTGCTGGCAATGATACTCAAGTCGTCGTCAGGGTAGCGGGTTATATCCGAGTCATTCCAGTACTGCTTGAAGAGCACGTACGGGATGGTGGTGACCTGTGACCCGGTGTCAAGTAGGGCACTCATAGGAATGCCATCCAGTACCACAGGCAAGACTAGACGTCCTCCCACGTATTTGTCACGCCAGTTCGATGGGCCTGGTGATCTTATTCCTAGGGGTTGGCCCTCTACCCCAGGTTGTGCCAGTTTAAAGGACAGTACCTTGCCATATGTCCGGGTTGATTGCAGCGGCGGCAGATGGGTTGTCCGTCCTCGTTGTATCGGTCGCTGGGTCTTCCTCTGGCCGGTGGGGTCCTCCTTGGTCGACGCCACGGGATGTCCTCCGGTCCGGATGCCAGCTGGATCTTCCCTGGAGCAGAAACCTGTAAAGACTGCACAGTTCGGGTTAGCGCAGCAACGCTTTTAGCTAGCTCTTGGACCTGATGGTGCAGGTCTGGAGCCGGGTCATTGTTCAAAGCCTGCGCGTCAGCTTCCACAGGCCCTGCCGACAAGGGCGCCGCCTCCTGGTGGTAAGCGGTAGTAGGGCGCCTGTGGGTCACCACGCCACCCGGTGCCGGTTCTCGGAGCACCCGGATGGCTCTGTCCTTGAACTGTGCAAAGTCCAGATGAGGATCCTGTAAGGCCATTGCCCGCAACTGGGTTCGGTGGGCATTGCAATATAGTCCCTCTATAAATTGTTCGGTCAACAGCCTGTCCTCGTTTCCCACGCCGTCAGGGTCGGTCTGCTTAATGGCTCTCAGGGCCTCTTGTAGGTTTAGTGCATAGTCCCTTATATTCTCATGTGCTCGCTGTTTGCACCCGTAGAATCTAAGCTTAATCTCGGCTGAGGTGCGTGTATCAAAGGTGTCCTTCAGCCGGGTTAATATCCCTGCGACAGTCCTCCTCCCAGGTGGCCAGGACTTTACCTCCCTTTGGGCTGCCCCGGTTAGTTGGGCCACCAGGATGCTCACTTTTTGCTCTTCTGTGAGGGGGTACACCTGGAAGAGGCTATCCAGCTTTTCTCTAAAGTCATTCAGGGTATGTGACTCCCCTGAGTACTGGGGTAGCCAGGCTGCCCCCGGGATATAGGGCATGGTGAAAGGCATGACCGCAGCAGCGGCGGCGCTGGCGGTGGCTGTGGCAGTGAAGCTCTCCTCTGTATCCGACATCCTCCTCCCCCCTAGTGGACCGCGGCCTACCTTGCGATGATCCTCTTCCGTAGGCCGCGGTTCCGCAGTGGATCGTCAGGGTTGAGGACCTTCCGTCGCGCTCCTGTGACGTCGGCGTCTGCTGGGCTCCTTCCAGGACCTTACGCAACGTCCTGACGTGAGGCGGGGCTTCAGTTCTCGCGCGCTTTCAGAGTCCACGCCCCTCTTCTTCCCGCGCGACGTCCTCAAGATGGCGTCCAATGGCGGGAAAACTCCACGGATGGCGGGAAGAAGGCAGAAGATGGCGTCGGATGGCGGGAAAACTCTACGGATGGCGGGAAGAAGGCAGAAGATGGCGCCGGATGGCGGGAATCTTCACCACAGGTAAGTTTAACAGTCTTCTTTCAGGCACGCAGTACCCGGTGGTTGCGGGCACGGAATCCTGCCGACTACGCCAAAGTTGACGCGCCCCTGGGCCTGAGTCACGCAGCGTTGCGCACGCGGGAGCCTACCCGGAGCCGGATCTGATAGGGGTAGTAGTCTCGTGGCGGTGACCCGGTCCGTGCCCAGGGAGTCAAGCTGAGTGGCAGAGTTTAGCAGAAGATGGTACGGTGTTCGACTACGCCACCCGTTGAATGCGGCTATGAGGCCGCCGCTGCAGGGCAGACCGCTGAGGCCGGTGGTACGATTGTGCAGCGTAGATGGTATAACCCCCAACGGGAGGGGTATGGCCTCAGGGCAGCCGACGTGTTTGAAGGGGGTAGCAGAATAGCATGCAGGTAGCAGGAACCACTCAGAGACGGTGCGGTGTAGTTCAGGGTCTTTACTGGTGGCAAAGATAGACCCTCCCGGAGTACTGGCTAGCGATCGTGGCCTGGTCAGTCCGTGAGCAGATGGGATCTCCCCTGGCCAGGCGGAGTTGTAGGCCTCCCCAACTAATTGTACTCTTCTGGCTACCTTGCTAGAGGCGGGTAAAAGTAGCCCACGTCCCTGAGTGTACCGTGTGGTGCTCACCCGTATGGCCGGTGACTCGGGGCCTTCTGGTAGCTTCCGCTCCACGACAGCGGTGCTGGTCCCTTGCGTGTGACCGTGCCTTCGGGTTTCTTGGCCAGAGGACCTGAAATCCCCTGCCGGTCGGTTTCTGCTGCTGGGTAAGGATTAGTCCCCACAGCCTCGGACTCCGGGTCCGGTGAGAACTCTTCAATCAGGGCGAGCTCTACAGCTTCCAGCCCCTGACTCCTTTTAGCACTGCTCCCACTGAGCTCCTGATCTTTCTTTCCTATAGCTGCTCCTCTCCAGACCAGACTATGTCTCTGTCTGGGACTCTTCTTCTCCTCTTTCTCTCTTCTAACCCTGCCTCAGCCCCAGTTTATATAGGGGAAGTTCTTCCCCTCCCAGGACTGGGCAGGAGGTGTGGCATGCTTAGGATTCCTGACCAGGAGACCTCCCACCTGCTCTCAGACGTAATATTGCTATTACTGTGGAAACCAGACCCCTGGGGTGCCACACATCTATACTGACCTCCATCAGGTTGCAAATTGAATGTAATTTTTTTCTGCATCTAGCTCTGAAAAAATATTTGGGCTTCTAGCAGTGTGTGGGACTTGGTCTATTAGTCCATCTATACTGACCTCCATCAGGTTGCAAATTAAAAATATTTTTTTTCTTCATCTAGCTCTGAAAAAATATTTGGGCTTCTAGCAGTGTGTGGGACTTATTATATTAGTCCATCTATACTGACCTCCATCAGGTTGCAAATTGAATATAATTTTTTTCAGCATCTAGCTCTGAAAAAATATTTGGGCTTCTAGCAGTGTGTGGGACTTGGTCTATTAGTCCATCTATACTGACCTCCATCAGGTTGCAAATTAAAAATAATTTTTTTCTTCATCTAGCTCTGAAAAAATATTTGGGCTTCTAGCAGTGTGTGGGACTTGGTCTATTAGTCCATCTATACTGACCTCCATCAGGTTGCAAATTGAATATCATTTTTTTCTGCATCTAGCTCTGAAAAATTATTTGGGCTTCTAGCTGTGTGTGGGACTTGGTCTATTAGTCCATCTATACTGACCTCCATCAGGTTGCAAATTAAAAATATTTTTTTTCTGCATCTAGCTCTGAAAAAATATTTGGGCTTCTAGCAGTGTGTGAGACTTGTTCTATTAGTCCATCTATACTGACCTCCATCAGGTTGCAAATTGAATATAATTTTTTTCAGCATCTAGCTCTGAAAAAATATTTGGGCTTCTAGCAGTGTGTGGGACTTGGTCTATTAGTCCATCTATACTGACCTCCATCAGGTTGCAAATTAAAAATAATTTTTTTCTTCATCTAGCTCTGAAAAAATATTTGGGCTTCTAGCAGTGTGTGGGACTTGGTCCATTAGTCCATCTATACTGACCTCCATCAGGTTGCAAATTGAATATCATTTTTTTCTGCATCTAGCTCTGAAAAATTATTTGGGCTTCTAGCTGTGTGTGGGACTTGGTCTATTAGTCCATCTATACTGACCTCCATCAGGTTGCAAATTAAAAATATTTTTTTTCTGCATCTAGCTCTGAAAAAATATTTCGGCTTCTAGCAGTGTGTGAGACTTGTTCTATTAGTCCATCTATACTGACCTCCATCAGGTTGCAAATTGAATATAATTTTTTTATGCATCTAGCTCTGAAAAAATATTTGGGCTTCTAGCAGTGTGTGGGACTTGGTCTATTAGTCCATCTATACTGACCTCCATCAGGTTGCAAATTGAATATAATTTTTTTCTGCATCTAGCTCTGAAAAAATATTTGGGCTTCTAGCAGTGTGTGGGACTTGGTCTATTAGTCCATCTATACTGACCTCCATCAGGTTGCAAATTGAATATAATTTTTTTCTGCATCTAGCTCTGAAAAAATATTTGGGCTTCTAGCAGTGTATGGGACTTGGTCTATTAGTCCATCTATACTGACCTCCATCAGGTTGCAAATTGAATATAATTTTTTTCTGCATCTAACCCAGCCAATAGTTTTGGCCTAATACCACTGTTTGGCCACTCATCTCTGCTCGGTTCCCATCCATTGTTTTTTTGTGCAAACAACTCCAGAGTTGTGAATTAGTTAACCACCAAAATGAGTGGAAAAAGGCCTGCTGCTGGTGGAAAGGGGAATAGGCGTGTTGGGAAGGGGAAAAAAGGTTGTGTCCGTGGGGTAGGTGCTAAAGCAACAGTAACATCTGCAGAAGAAAGACCATCTTCCAGCCAAACTAAAATGTCTACTTCTTTTAGCGGACAATGTGATAAGATCCCTTTCTTACGGCCACGCCAATTGCTACAAATTCCAGATGAGGCACAAAAACAGCAGGTGCTTCAACGGATATCAAGTGCTCCTTTAAGTGGGCTCTCCTCCACATCAACTTCAACATCACAAAAACTCCAGTCCTCAAAGGTGTCACCCCAATCGCACTTGCTTCCTCACAGCTCCCAAATCTCCAGCTGCCCGTCTGAGTATGAGGTAGAACAGATGGTTGAGTCTGCAGAGCTGTTTACTCATACTATAGCCTGGGAATCAGAGGTCGGCTCCAGCGCTTCTGTGAATCCAGATGAGGAAATGATCTGCACTGATGCCCAGAATCTTTATGAGTCGGATCCAGGACCAGACGCTGAAGGTTCTGACCATAATGTAGACCCTCATTCCCAAACTGTAACTCCTGTTGGTGGAGACAATGAGGAAGATGATGATGAGACTCAAATACCTGATTGGAACGACAACTTTAGTTTTTTGTCAGGGCAGGAACAGGTTGGCTCTGAGGACGACGGGTGTGATAACGCACAGGGTGATGATGATGAGGTTGGAGATCCCACTTACTGTCAACCCACAGTCAGCCAAGAGATGAGGTCAGCAGAGGAGGTGGAGGAGAATGCTAGTGACGACGAGGTCAGGTTGCGCCTTCCTGTACAGAGACGTAGTACTGGAAACACGTCAACAACTGCATCCTCAAACACAACTCTGCTTCTCACCACAAGTCGTGGTGGCTCTTCAGGTCGCATGTGTCACGCTGTCTCTGTATACTGGAGGTAGGGGGCCTAAGCTGGCCTAAGCTGGGGCCCTGACTAATCCCTCAACCTGGAGGTACTGTTAAAGGTACAGAGGTCCAGGCCGCCAGCGTAACCCCTACCTCCTGAGGATCCCTGTACCTAAGTAATCTAGTCCTGAGAAGGACCCCGATCACAACAAAAGGGGACAAGTAACAATATGCCCACACACAGTACTTAGACGAACGAGACAGTACAAGGGAAAAACCAAAACCACCTTGCATACAAAAACTACACAACTACAACAGAGGGAACACCAACGGGAAAGGAGATAAATGATAAAGCGAGGAAGGGAAAAAACACTCCAAATACACTTATCTCAGAAACTCCAAATACCACGATCCGCTCTGTTAGTCTGTATGAAATGCTTTCACCGACACTTCCCAAACAGACCAGCAGGCATTTGAAGGAGTCTCACTACAGCAACATTGATTGCAGCTGGGCGAGGCTGGACCTCGTCTAGCACAGAGAGAGAGAGAATTAACTCCCTCACTGCCGAAAACACAAAGCACCAAAAAGTCAGCTGCGAGAAGTCAGGCTGTGTAATCGTGACGATCTTCGTGGCGACACACCCGTGACAGCATGGCTGCTAAGCCTTGCATAGCCTGGGCATTTTTTCAGATCGATAAAGATGACCCAACTCGTGTTATGTGTAACATTTGTCAGCAAAAGCTAAGCAGAGGCCAAAAAATAGATAGTTTGAGTACTTCATGCATGAACCGGCACATGGACATGAAGCATAAGTTGCAGTGGGAAGCTCACTGTGCTACAATGCGGCCTAGCCGGCCGGGCCAACCACCGTCTGCCATATCTTGTGCATCCGCGGCCTCTTCATCCTCTGTGACTGGGGGGACAACAGTCACACCTGTTTTGGGACGCAGACCTGCCACCTCTTTACCCGCAACAGCCAGCGTGATTGGCAGGTCATCATTTTCTTTGGAGGTGGTAACACCAGCTGGTGTTGAGCGCTGTCCGACATCGATAGCACCACCTTTGGATCAAGGCAACCTAACATGTCTGCCTGCATCTTCCTCACAGACCGGCAGTTTGCCGGGGACACCCTTATCAACCCCGTCTAAGCACAATAGCCAGCCCTCGGTCCCTCAGATGTGGACAAGTAAAAGACCATTTCCTCCTAGCCATGAGAAAGCTAAGAGGTTGAATTTCACCATCTGCAAGCTCTTGGCTACAGAAATGCTGCCTTTCCACCTGGTGGACACAGAGGATTTTCGAGACCTTATGTTCGTCACAGTGCCCCAGTACCAGATGCCCAGTCGGCACTACTTCTCAAAGAAATGTGTGCCTGCGGTCCACCAGCATGTCGCACACAACATCACCGCTTCTTTGAGAAACTCTGTGTGTGACAGGGTGCATTTCACCACAGACACTTAGACGAGTAGGCATGGACAGGGGCGTTACATGTCGCTGACTGGGCACTGGGTAACTATGGTGACAGCAGGACAAGGGGCTGCTGTCCAAGTCTTGCCGTCCCCACGAGTTGTGCGTCAATCCTCTTTATCTCAAAGTTCCTCCACGGCTTCTGCCTCCTGAACCTCCTCTCGGTCCTCCACCTGCACCCAAAGGCTGTCTGGTCATGCCACAAGCTTTCTAACTGCGCAGAAGGGATCCTGCACACCTCCTTACTATGCTGGCAGTAGGGCTCAACGTCATCAGGCGGTTTTTACTTTGAAATGTCTGGGAAATGTGAGTCACACAGCTGAAGAGTTGTGGTCAGCTCTGGAGAACCAATTTCATGAATGGTTGTCTCCACTGGACCTAAAACCAGGGAAGGCCGTGTGCGACAATGCTGCAAACCTGGCTGCGGCCCTTCGCCGGGGCAATGTCACACACGTGCCTTGTATGGCTCACGTGTTGAACCTGGTTGTCCAGCAATTTTTAGCCCACTATCCCGGACTAGATGGCCTTCTGCAGAGGGCATGGTCGCTGTGTGCTCACTTCTGCCGTTCGCATCCCGCAGCTCAACGACTTACATCTCTACAGAAGTCGTTGGGCCTGCCACTTCACTGGCTGAAATGCGATGTGCCGACACGGTGGAATTCAACTCTGCACATGTTGCAGCGACTGTGGCAGCACCGACAAGCCCTGGTGCAATACGTTGTGACGTATAGCCTGGGCCAACGAGATCCAGAGGTGGGGCAAATCACGCTCGAGGAGTGGTCTCAGATCAGGGACCTATGCACCCTTCTGCACAGTTTTGAAATGGCAACGAAGATGTTTAGTGCTGACGATGCCATTATCAGCATGACTATTCCGGTGATTTACATGCTGGAGCACATGTTAAACAGAATTCGGAGTCAGGTGGTGGCACAAGAGGAGGTGGAGGAAGTAGAGGAGGAGGAGTTGTATGCAGAAGGGCTAACATCTGCAAGGTCCAGACGGTCGGCAGCACCAAGGTGGCAGGCATGTGAGGGTGGGGGAGATGGTTTTACCAGGGCGCATGGTAGCAGCCAAACTAGTGAGGAAGGTGCAGGAGTCCAGGAAGAAGTGGAGGACGAACTGATGGAAGACTCATCAGATGAGGGAGACCTTGATCACATTTCTGTTGTGCGAGGTTGGGGGGAGAGGACAGAGGAAGGAAGCATGATTGTTACCTCGCCACCAACACAACAGGGTCTTGGTGCTCCTGGATGCGCAAGACACATAAGTGCCTTCTTGCTGCACTACCTGCAACATGACCCTCGAATTGTGAGAATTAGAAATAATCCTGACTACTGGGTTGCCACACTGTTAGATCCCCGGTACAAAAGTAAATTTGCAGAAATTATTCCTGCCATAGAAAGGGATGCACGCATGCAGGAGTATCAGCAGAGACTGTTGCAGAATCTTACATGTGCTTTTCCACAAAACACCAGTGGTGCACGTAGTGAATCTCACAGTTCCAACTTGCCAACCGTGGGACCGTCGAGTGTTCAGCACTCAAACCGTAACAGAAACACAGTATCTGCTGGTAACATCAATTTTGCGGAATCATTTCACCACTTTTTTAGCCCATCCTTTGCAAGGCCACAGGAGACAAGAAGTCTGACACATAGTCAACGTCTAGAGACGATGGTACAGGAGTATCTCCAAGTAAACATTGAAGCCATGACTGTGTCACTGGACCCTTGCTCTTTTTGGGCTTCCAATCTGGATAAATGGCCGGAGCTAGCCACCTACGCCTTGGAGATCTTGTCATGCCCCGCAGCCAGCGTTCTGTCTGAACGTGTGTTCAGCGCTGCTGGTGGTGTGCTGACAGATAAGCGCACGTGTCTCTCCACTGATAATGTAGACAGACTCACGTTCATAAAGATGAACAAATCATGGATCCGAAACGACTTTTCTACCCCTGTGTCATCCTGGGGAGAGTAAAAGCTTGATGATTGGTTAAAATCACCTCACCAACCGTTTTAAGCTTTCAAATTACTAATCATGTTTATCTGTATCTTGGCTGGAAAATAATTTGGGCTTTGTAGCAGTGTGCAGCACTGATTCTAATAGGCCATCTATACTAAGCTCCATCAGATTTAAAATTACTAATCATGTTTATCTGTATCTTCGCTGGAAAATAATTTGGGCTTTGTAGCAGTGTGCAGTACTGATTCTATTAGGCCATCTATACTAATCTCCACCAGATTTAAAATCAATAATAATTTTTAGCTGCATCTAGCCCGGAAAATAATTTTGGGGCTCTGAGATGCGCAAGACACCTAAGTGCCTTCTTGCTGCACTACCTGCAACATGACCCTCAGATTGTCAGAATTCGAAGTAATCCTGACTACTGGGTTGCCACACTCTTAGATCCCCCACACTCTTCGATCAACCTTTTCATTTTAATAAAGACCAAAAAAATGGTCATTTTTGAAATTATAAACATTAGCAGGTTATTAGAAACTGAAATCAAACAGTTTTCAACTCAAAACTTTATTCTAGGTGATGTTACATTTGCACATAGGACCCCTTGTTCGAAAGGAGCTTCTGAACTCTCTCGTCCATTGAATTTGTCAGGTTTTGGATGGTTTCTGCTTCAATTGTTTTGCATGAGGACAGAATACCCTCCCAGAGCTGTTGCTTAGATGTGAACTGCCTCCCGCCATCATAGACACTCCTTTTGATGATGCTCCAGAGGTTCTGAATGGGGTAGAGGTCAGGGGAGCATGGGGGTCACACCATAAGTTTATCCCCTTTTATGCCCATATCAGCCAGAGATGCAGATGTGTTATGTGCAGCATGAGACGGTGCATTATCATGCATAAAAATGATCTTGCTGTGGAATACACGGTTCTTCTTCTTGAACCATGGCAGGAAGTGCTGTTTGAGAAACTCCACATACATTATGGAGTTCATCTTTACCCCTTCAGGGATCCTAAAGGGGCCGACAATCTCTCTCCCCATGATTCCAGCCCAAAACATTACTCCACCTCCTCCTTGTTGGCGCTGTAGCCGTGTTTGCGTGGGGTGTCCATCAACCAGCCATCCTCCACTCCATCCATCTGGACCATCGAGCGTTGCACGGCACTCATCCGTGAACAAAACAGTTTTGAAATCAGTCTTCATGTAATGTTTGGCCCACTGGAGCTGTTTCTGCTTGTGTGAAGTGGATAGAGGAGGTCGACAGGATAGCGTACGCACAGCTGCAAACCTCTGAAGGACCCTGCATCTTGTTGTTCGGGGGACGTTGGAGGCAACAGCAGCTTCAAAAACTTGTCTGCTGCTATGACAAGGCTTTTTTGCCGCTGCTCTTTTAACCTGACGTAATTGCCTGTAGGAAAGAGTCCTCAATTTGCCCTTATCAGCACGCACACGTGTGTACTGTGAATCAGCTACATACTTCTTGATTGCCAAGACACTTCATCCTGATCATCGCACAATGTTGATTGTAGTCATGCCTTGACCTAAACACTCCACAATTTGTTGCTTCTCAGCAGCCGACACATCCTTTTTCTTTCCCATTTTGGCAGAAAATGTAGGTTGCTTAATAATGTGGGACAGCCTTCTTAAGTAGTCTTGCCTTTCTTTGGAGACACCTGCCAAACTAATTAGCACAGGTGTCTGCAATTGCTTACAGTGATATAAAGAGCCCTGACACACATCAACATCAATGAGTTTAACTGACAAACAAACAAATTCTTCCCTTATCACTCCTAAACACTTTTTGCATAATAATTTGGAACACAGTGTACATGTGCTTTTCCACAAAACACCAGTGGTTCACGTAGTGAATCTTACAGTTCTAACTTGCCAACCGTGGTCTGTATGGAGTTGTTCAATAAAGGGCCCAAAATTAAGATAACATAGACGGGAGAGGTCTCTATGAATAGGAATTCCTAAGTATTTGATACCCTGTGAGGGCCAGGCAAAGGGAAAGTTGGACTGGATGGAATCCTGTATGGATTTGGGCAGGGAGACATCGAGGGCCTCAGACTTCGCTGCATTGATTTTAAAATTTGACCATGTAACAAAGTGATCTATTTCAGCCATAACAGCAGGGATGGATATATGTGATTGAGTGATATATACTAGGACATCATCAGCAAATAGAGAGCACTTGTACTCGGTGCCTCCCACCTCAATCCACCTAATATTGGGGTTATGGCGAATTGATGAGAGCAGGTGCTCCGTCACTAGGATGTATAAGAGAGGGGACAGAGGACATCCCTGCCTTGTCCCATTGGTGATTATGAAAGGTGATGAAAATGTTCTGACGCGCCCCCTGGGCCTTGGGACACCCGGAGCCGGACCCTTTTTGGTGGATGCTGGTGGTTGTAGTCTCCGTGGCGGCGACCCGGTTCCGTGGCTCAGGGCGGTCAAACCAGTGGCGGAACTATTTATGTGGTTTTGATGTTGAAATGTCTGACTACGCCACCCGTGGATTGCGGTCAGAGTGAACCGCCGCTGCAGGGCAGACCACTGAGGCTGGTGTTGTGGGTGCAGCAGAGCGTAGCATAACACCCCACGGGAGGAGTATAGCCTCAGGGCAGTGTATGCGGAGGATGGGGGTGATGGTGCAGGGCAGCAGCAGTAACGACACGGAGTCAGTGATGCAGTCCAGGGCCTTTACTCACAGTTCTTATTATCCAGACCACTTCTGCAGGTAACGGCTGCCCACGTCGTACTGTGCTCACCAGGTGAGGGGCTCAGACAACTCCCAGATAACTTTGGAGCGCTTCACAGGACCCCCTTTGTGTGTCCTTTGTCTGGCCTTTCTTACCAACCCTTCTGTCCGGCTGCCTCGGGCCTCCTCTTGGTAAACTTGGCGCCAGTTTCCCTGACCCTATGTGGTGCCTTCCTAGCGGGTGTAGCGAGGGGCTGCGCCACATAAAATGTCACAGCCTCCGGTTTCTAGCTGAGGGTCGTTTCCCGCCTCCACTAGTTTCGGGGACCGGTCTCCCCCTTTGGCCTGACCCCTCCACGCAGGTGGATTCGGGCGTGCGGTGGCGACTCGCCCGTCCGCACCCCTGGGATCCCTTCGTTCCTCGTTCCTGGAGCCTTCTCCGCTCCTCTTCCTTCCGTCTCCCTCTTCCAGGCCTGGGCCTCTGTTACTAGGCCCGCCTCCGGAGCAGAGCTCATGCAGAGCCCCTGCTCCCTGTCACTTCTGCTCAGACTTCTCTGCACTGAACTAAGATGGTGCCCACCTTTTATACTCCCTTCTCAATGCACCCAGGAACTGCTTCCTCCCTGCTCCTGCACTACAGGGTTCCCCTTCCTCAGTGTTCCCTCCCCCAACTCCAGCCAGGGACAGGGACTGTCGTGCCCATCTCAGGGGCATATTGGTCGCCCTGCCCCACGGCAATGTGGTGTAATGCATGCAGGTGTCGGGTCCTGATCCACACTCCATCCTTACCTGAGAGTGAGATATCACACCTCTGGGTGAGGTGCAATACCTCTGTAGCAACCGAGCCCTCAGGGTGCTACAGTTCCATTTATCTTCAGCATAGGTGACGTATTGCGATACAGGGCCGTGATTTTGGCTATAAAAGGGTCCCCTAGACCCCTACCCCAAGCTTTTTAAGAGAATAATATATGGCGTGCCAGGAGACTCTATGGAATGCTTTCTCAGCATCCAACGAGAGTACCTAATTACAAATTTTTAACTGCATCTAGCCCAGGAAATACTTTGTGCCTAGTAGCAGTGTCTGCTAGTCAGCGGATTATCCCGACTGTTAAGCAAGCTACACCACCTGTAGTTTGGACACTTAATTTTTTCAAAGGAAATGCTTCGGGACCACGGGATACTCAGTGAAGAGCATCAGGAGGCACCCCAAGGCATAGGGGCTGGGACTGGCGGTAGGATGCCTTGCGGTGGACAGCCGAGCTCGATCCTTATAAAAGCTTTTTAACTGCAGCAGCTTTAGTGGACGCTACTGGAGCTGGAATTACGCGGCTGCTGGCATGAGACTTGCCCTCCAATAGATCCTTGTAAAAGGATTTAAAGTGTATTCATTCAAATTAGAGAGACAATTTAAATTAAAAATCTTAGAGCTGCCTCCACCACAGGGGGGCTCGCTCCACCCACCAGCGGACAGGCACCAGTATTGGGAGAGGGGGGCTGGCCGTCAGGGTCCACCGCGGCTCTGGCACAAACCCGGCGACACGGAGGTGGCACGGGCAGGAACGGACTGGCCGTGTCGGCTTCTCACTTTTTGGATTTTAGAAGGGCATGACATGCCTATATCTGTGTCTCCCCCTCCTTTTACTCCTCCACCTCTTTTCTTTTCGCATGACTATATGTACTTGTCACTTTTCCATGTGTTAGTTATGTCTTCTGAGCAGTTTGTCAGCTTTTGGACACCTTTGAAGGTGTTTTCTATGTGTTTCTATGTGTTTTTGTTTGCCTGCCATTGGTTCGGCGAACACACGGGTGTTCGACGAACCGAACCGAACCGAACTCGAACACTACGGGGGTGGCTTAACACTATTCCTGACTTGTTTAACCAGTTAGTGGGGGCCAAGTGGTTCTCTAAAATTGATCTCCGGGGGGCATACAATTTGTTACTAGTGAAGGAGGGTGATGAATGGAAAACTGCTTTTAACACTCTGGTAGGTCATTTTGAGAATCTGGTGATGCCTTTTGGTCTTACCAATGCACCTGCATTTTTTCAGAACCTTATTAATGACATCCTGAGACCTTTGATTGGTAAGAATGTGGTTGTGTATTTGGATGACATTTTGATTTATTCGCCAGATCTGGAGTCCCATTGGCAGAGTGTACGTGAAGTTTAGCAGTTATTGAGTGATAATTCACTCTTTGCTAAGCTGGGGAAATGTGAGTTTGCTGTGCAGAAAATTATTTTTTTGGGCTATATTGTCTCCTGTGAGGGCTTTGATATGGACCCATTGAAGATTCAGGCTGTGCAGGAATAGCCTAGGCCTATTGGTTTGAAATCTATACAGAGATTTTTGGGTTTTGCCAATTATTACAGGAAATTCATTAAGAATTTTTCTGTAATTGTTAAACCTCTAACCGATCTCACCAGGAAAGGTGCGAATACGGCCCAGTGGATTACTGAGGCCATTGAAGCGTTTGAGTATCTCAAAGAGAGGTTCAGTTCTGCCTCTATCCTTATGCAGCCTGATGAGACCAAGCCTTTTTTGGTCAAGGTCGATGCTTCATCGGTGGGGTCGGAGCAGTTTTGTCTTAGGAGAACTAGGGTGGAGTACATCCTCGTGCCTTCTTTTCGAAAAAAATTTCAGAAACCGAACTGAATTATGATGTTGGAAATCGGGAGTTGCTGGCTATTAAACTCGCGTTTGAACATTGGTGTCATTTTTTGCAAGGCGCTAGATTTTCTATTCAGGTTTTCACAGATCATAAGAATTTGATCTATCTGGATGCTGCCAAGCGCTTGAATGCCCATCAAGCTAAGTGGGCACTTTTTTTTTCTTGGTTTCATTTTTCTGTTACCTATATCCCTGGTACTAAGAATGTTAAAGCCGATGCTTTATCTCGCAGCTTCTCTCCTACGGTCGGTGCCGAGGAGGAGGAGAGCATTTTACAGAAAGGAGTTGTGGTGGCGGCATTGGACTCCATGTTGGAGAATGGGATTCTGAAAGCTCAAGATAATGCTCCATCTAGCACTCCCCATGGGAGGTTGTTCGTGCCTAGAGCCTTTAGGAGAGATTTGTTTGTGGAGCGTCATGAGTCTCGGTTGGCAGGTCATCCAGGAATTTCGGAGACTAAGAGACTTATCAGTCGCAGTTTTTGGTGGCCTGGATGGCAGAGGGAAATCATCAAGTGGGTGAGTCAATGTACTGTGTGTGCTAGGTCAAAGGCTTCACATACTCCTGCTGCGGGGTTGCTTTGCCCTCTGGAGGTTCCTAGTGCACCTTGGACGCATCTCACAATGGATTTTATTACTGATCTTCCTGTGTCCGAGGGTTTTACTGTCATCTGGGTGGTCGTGGACCGTTTTAGTAAGATATGTCATTTGGTTCCATTCATTAAGTTGCCCTGCGCCAAGACACTCGCTAAGGCATTTGTTAAGGAGAGTGTCAAGCTCCATGGCATTCCCACGGATATTGTTTCTGATAGAGGACCTCAGTTTGCGGCTCGCTTTTGGCGTGCTTTTTGTGACAGGTTGGGAGTCCATTTGTCATTTTCGTCTGGTTATCATCCTGAGTCTAATGGACAGACTTAAAGAAAGAACCAGGATGTTGAACAGTTCTGCGTTTTTTTGTGGTGGACAATCAAGAGGTGTGGTCTGAGTTTCTGCCTCTCGCAGAATTTGCTCTTAGTAATCATACATCCTCCTCTGCTGGGTGTTCTCCTTTTTTTTGTTGTACTGGGAGACATCCGTCTTTTGGTTCATTCTCCAAATTGTTCTCCAAATTGGGGTCGGCGGTGCTGGAGGAAGAGAATTTTTCCGGTGATTTGGAGAGAGTTTGGACTAATGCACGTTGCGACCTTCAAGAGGCTAACAAGAAGTCCAAGAAGTATTTTGACAGGAAACGTAAGGAGGTTTTGTTTACTGTGGGTGACATGGTTTGGTTGTCCTCGAAGAACCTGCGGTTGAGGATTTCCTTTAAAAAACTGGGTCCTAAGTTTGTGGGTCCATTTAAAGTGCTTCAGGTTGTTAACTCGTCTGCTGTTAGGTTGGATGTCCCTACTTCCTGGAAGATTAATCCTGTGTTTCATGTTTCCTTGTTGAAAAAGGCTGATGTATCTGATAGGGACGCCACTGTCACAGTTCCTCCTGTGGTGGAAGACAGCGAATATGAAATTTCTCGTATCTTGAATTCTAGATGGCATAGAGGGAAATTACAGTATCTCGTCTACTGGAAGGGTTTTGGTCCCAAAGACAACTCCTGGGTAAGGACAGATGATGTCTCTGCTCCTAGGCTTGTTAAGGCTTTCCACAAGAGGTTTCCGGATAGGCTTGGGCCTGGAGGATCCGGATGATCCTCATAAAAGAGGGGGTACTCATAACAGTAAGTCCAGCCCAAAAAACTAAAAGGAAAGAAATTCGGGGATCAGTATGGTTTCCGTCCAGGATTTGGCTCAACACCTGCAGGGATTGTCTCTGGAGGTGGCCGAGCTTCAGCGACACGTGAGTAGCTGTTTTGGAGCGCATTTTGTCGAACCCAAGGTAGGACTGCCTGATGTTTATTATAGTAAACAGCAAGATTTTTTTTCCTTTAAAAATGCTTGTTTGTTATATTTTCGCTTGAGACCAAGGTCCTCTGGGAATGAATCACAGCGCATTGGTTTCATTATGTCACTTTTGCACAATGAACCACAGGGGTGGGCCTTTTCTCTCCAGCCTAATGATCTGTGTTTAAGATCTGTTAAAGAATTTTTTTCTGCTATGGGGCTATTATATGACGATCCTGATCGAATCTCACCTGCTGAGGCAGAACTCATGCGTTTGAATCAGGGGTCAGGTGATGTTGAAAATTATTGCACACACTTCAGGAGATGGGCCTCAGAAGTTAAATGGAATGATCCTGCGCTGAAATGTTTATTTCTTGCTGGTCTGAGTGAAAGGGTTAAGGATCTGCTAATTGCATTCCCTGCACCTGAGACTTTGCAGGATGCTATGCAATTAGCTGTTCGTGTGGACAGGAGACTGAGGTCCAGGGTGAATGAGGTAAAGACTTCTGTAATGTCAGTTCCTAGTCCCCAGAAAATCTGTTTGTTTTTTCCATCTTGTGTTTTGCGGTCACGTGACCATCTGCCTTTATATTCCAGCTCTGCCCTTTTGGCTGTGCTGGACTTCAGTGTTTGACTGATTCTCTAGCCAGGTGCTTCTGTGCCTTTCTCTATCAGTTCGCTTTGTCCTTCTGGGACCTCTAGTACTTTTTTGTCAGTTTGTCTATTTGTGTTCTGCAACTACTTTTCTGTTTAGGAGGTGTCCCATTTTTGTCCCAGTCCTTAGTTCTTTTAGGGACCCCTCCCTTAATGCTATAGGTCTTCGTTCAGACTAGCCGAGGACTAAGGAGGGTCTGTTCGCTAGGAACAGGCAGCCCGCTACATCGTAGGGATTCAGCTTAGTCTTACTGTAGGGACAGCATTCCCCTATCTTTCCTTAGTTCATGTTGCAGATCATAACAGTATAAAGCACCAGCAATCAGATGATCGCAGGTTCAAATACTCTAAACTGTACTAACAGTTACAGTAAAAAGTGAAAAAAATGTTTTTAAAAATAATGAAAAAATATGAAAGTTCAAATCACCTCCATTTTACCCCATTAAAACAAAAGAAATAAAAAAATATACACATATATGGTATCGCTACATTCGTAAAAGTTGGATCTATCCAAATATGAAATTAATTAACAGGATCATTACATGGGATAATGAGAAAAAAAATCTTAATAACAGAATTACGTTTTTCGGCCACCCCAACACTGCGAAAAATTGCAATAAGAGGAAATCAAAATATCATACCTACCCCAAAATGGTATCTATTAAAACGTCCGCTCAGGGCACATTAAATAAGCCATTAAACAGCCCCATCGAATGAAAACTAAAAAAGTTATGGGGCTCGGAAAATGGCAACACAAGCAAATTAATTTTTTTTTACATTTTTTTTACATTTTTTTCAACATTTAAATAAAAAAAATAACGATGAGTTTGTAATTTCCATAATCGTAATGACATGGAGAATCAAATTGTTTGGTAATTTTTACAGTAAAGTGAACACAGCAAGTAAAAAATCCAAAAACCAATTGTGGCATTGCACTTTTTTCACAGTTTTGACAAACTCGGAATTTTTTCCCCGCTTTCCAGTACATTATATGGTAAAATAAATGGTGTCATTCAAAAGTACAACTCTTCCCACAAAAAACTAGCCTTCATTTGTCTATATCGACAGAAAAATAAAAAGTTATGGCTCCTGGAAGAAGGAAAGAAAAAAAGAAAATGCAAAAACAGAAAATAGCCATGTCAGGAAGGGGTTATTTTGTCTTATACTAGGCAATGACTTGAATTTTTGTTCAGATCATATACATTTCCAAATGTAATTAAAATAGAATTACCATAGTCCATCAAGTTAAAGTGGTCTCAGGGTATAATATTTTCAACACCTGAATTATTAAAGATATTGGCTATTACTGGTTTGTTCTTACCTATGTAGGTTGTAGTCAGTAGTTTACTACAAAATGTGTTCATTTTATCAACAGTTCATTGTTGAGTGTCAGGCCAATACATTGCATATATAGATGCAATTTACAAAATGAGAGCATAATTAAATTTTGATGAAGTAATGTATTTGCATATATAGAATACAACTAGATAATATGAAAAGACTTGTTAGACAGCTGCTACTCTCAATAAAACTTACGGTAATTCCGAGTATACATTATTAACATGGATTTGGTACTCTATTCTATTGAGACTTTCACCATCTGCTTCTTGCTTACTCATACACCTACATACACATCGTACTTAAAGAATCACTCCAATGAAACTTTATTGGCTAAACCTGTGGAAATGTATATGAAATTTACTGTAGTAATATATTGCCAAATGCCGTTTTACCTGGTTTCTTCTTCTCACTCACATGACGACTATTCTGACTTGTCGGCTCACACTGGGATCATTATGGGAGCATTATATTTGGAGACTTATAACAAACCCCATCAATATTTTATTATTCTTTTTATCTCCTCTTATCTCCAGCCACAGGGACTCTACATTTTCATTAGCTGCACCGATATGATCACGTAGGATGTGTTTTAGGGACGATTTTATGATTTTACTTATTTGTATTATCATTCCTGAACACACTATATTTTTATAAACTAACTGTCCAATCAAAGCTGTCTTCCAGCCATGTCTCCGTTACCCCCACCATATAATAATTTTATTTCAATAATATTAATTCTAATTCCTCCATCTTGTTTGTGAGGTATCTGACATTAGTGTACATGCACTTTATGTATTTCTCTGTACTTCTATTCCTGTTAGTGTATTGACTGCCCTAACCCCTCCCCCTATGACACCCCCAATATCATTACTTAAGCCCAGGTCACTATTTACACTATCTTCCCCTCCTGTACAGTATTTACCCTCCCCCCATTCCCTAGTTTAAACACTACTCAAACCTTCTAGCCATTTTCCCTCAGCACAGCTGCACCCTCCCCATTCAGGTGCAGTCCATCACTAAGCATAGAGCCTGTAGCCAACAGAGTAGTTGGCCCAGTTTCCCAGAAACCACAAATCTTCCTTAGGCTATGTGCCCACGATGCAGAAATGCTCCGGATTTTTTCCTGAGCGTTTCTGCATCTCCCTGGCAGAAAAAACGCATGCGGATTGTACATGCGGATTGTACATGCGGATTGTACATGCGGATTGTACATGCGTTTTCCTGCCAGGGACAAGTGGAAGTGAAGCGTTCTTCACATGCATTTCCGCATGCGGGTTGACAAGCTCTTTCCAAGCGATTTTAGCATCACTTGGAAAGTGCTTGACAACTTGGTCACACTATATAAATCCATGCTAACGGCATGGATTTATATAGTGTGACCATAAAGAATGGTAAAAAATAAAAAATAAATCTATACTTACCTTTTGATGCCCCCTGGAGTCTTGCTTCGTTCCGTCCTGGCTTCAGTCCACCACAATCTGCCGGTAAGCAAAGACAAGTACACCGCGGGTCATCAGAAGGTAAATATAATATTTATTTTTTATTTTATTTTATTTTTTCCAGGTTCTATGGTACCCGGGTCCGGAGAAGAGTCTCCTCTCCTCCAGACCCGGGTACCATCCTCACATTGAAACGCATGGAATGCGCATCTACATATACAGTGATGCGTAATCCATGCGTTCCAATGCAAGTCAATGGCAGCGAAAATGCAGCACTTCCGCAAAATAATTGGTTGTGCTGCGTTTTTTTCCGCAATGATAATCCGCAGCGGAAATTTCCGCAGCATGTGCACAGCACATGCGGATTATCATTGGGGAACATGGCAGGCCTTCTACCAAGCGTTTTTTAAGCGTTTCTGCAGCGTAATTGCCGCTGCAAAAACGCTTAAAAAAACGCATCATGGGCACACAGCCTTACAACACAAATTCTTGAGCCACTTACTGTATTCACTTCCCTAATCTCCCACTGTCTCTCTGGCAGACAGTATTTCAGTAAATACCACCTTCAAGGTCCTTGCTTTAAGCTTACAGCCTAATTCTCTGAAATCATCTTTAAGGACCTTCCACCTACCTCTAACTTTGTCATTGGTGCCAATATGTACCATGACCACTACGTTCTCCCTAGCCCCTCCTAGTAACCTATCAACTCTATCAGCGATATGCTACTCGAGTGCCAGGAAGACAACACTCTTGTATCTGTCTTTGTGATAGATTGCCCTGTTCCCCTAATAATGGAGTCCCCGACTACAAGCACCTGACTTGCCTGCCCTGCGTTTCTATTTCCTTACTGGAGCAGACATTCCCCTGGCTTTCAGAGGACTTGTCTTGCTGCAGTAGTGCTAGCCCTGTACTGACACCCCCCTTATTTGCCAACTTAGCAAACTTGTTGGGGTTTGTCAGATCAAGACTCCCTTACACGCTTCCCTCTACCCTGCCTTCACCCAGCTAGCTGCCTCACTATCCTGCAACACCATACTAGGATCCTCCCCCACATTTTCCCCAGCAATCACCTGCTCAGTGAGCAGCAATCTCATTTCCATATTGTCAATGTGAAGTGACCGCGGGCAAGGCCGCGCATTGGTATCTATAATCTGGCCCAGCAAGATCCCCACACACAGACTCTATCTTGATAACCGTATCTTTACTCGTATACATTTTTAACAGCAAAGAAAAACAATAAATGACAACAGTAAATATGCACAGTAATAACGTGTACTGATAAGCTGACCCTCACTGTCCCTACTCACACGTTACCAGTCCTTTACTCCAGAAGGATGTGTCCCCCGTCGCAGGCCTGTCTGTCTTTGCAGGAGGGCGTCCCAGCCGGAGAAAAAAAACAGGAACAACAAATTACGCTGAAAGGAAGGGAATACTTCGGCCTCTCGCCAGAGGACCCGCTTACAGTCTCTCTGATCCGGATAGCAGCTTTGGTGGATCCCTTATGTAGTCCACACTCCAGTAGCAGGGAGTGTAATAGCAGTCTCCCTCAGCAGTGAAGAAGCTGGGGAAGGCCCGAGGATATGGTGTCAGGTAAAAGAAATCCCGTTGAGAGTCTCTCCTGCGCCACGCACGAGGGCCTGCACACTGTCCTGGCTCTTTTCACAGCCCACAGCAAACTCCTCGCGCGCTTTTTTCTGCTTCCCACTTTGGTCACGTGACTCTCTAGGGCCGGACACAGGAGGCTCAGTCTTTTGCTCTGTCATCACACCCTGCGCAGGTGCAACCTCTGGCCACAAGGTGGCAACATCATCCTGTGTAATCACTTCTGTAACAGGCTCTATATCAATAATCACCGAACAGCCAGAGCCTGCCAGCTCACTACACGCCCCCCCACTCAAAGGTTGGCAGTCCCTGTCAACGACCGGCTCCAGCGCGGCGATGGCTGTGGATGTGACAGGGGGCGGCTGGGAAGAGGGCCACACATATTGGTCTCTGTAGGACTGTCCTGGAGGTACCCCTGCAGTGGTCCTCGTTGTCCGCCTAACGGGTTGGATCCCCTCTCTCCTATCAGTCACCCCACTCTCTTTCCCAGTCGACATGTCAGTAGAGGAGGTAATCGGTTCAAGTGCGTCAGTCGGACGGACAGGGGTAGGCATGCATTCAGTCTCTACATCCCCGGGGTCAGTGTCTCCGACAGTATTAGTGATATCCATCTCTCTAGGTATCACAGTAGGGGAGTCAGGCTGGGAACGGCAGGGGCGCAACATATTACGGTGCAAAGTTCGGATGCTGCCGCTGTCTTCGCCCTGCGCTCGATAGACGGGGCCACCGGGGTACGGCTGTCCAATTACTCGATAGACTTCGGTCTCCCACTTGGGCCGGAGTTTCCCTTGCGGCTTCTTTATTCGGACTAGGACCAGTTGACCTACATTCAGTGGGTCTTCTTGTACCGGAAGTGGGTCAGCGTGTACTTGATCCTGAATTTGTCGGCCTACTAGCCGGTAGACAGTCTCCATTCTCTGGCGGTGTGTTTGTAGCCAGGAAGGATAGGTACCACAGGTATCTTCTTCGGAGCTAGACAGTTGCAACTCATGGATGTCTTTGCCTGGACGGCCAAAGAGAAGGGTGTATGGGGTGTATCCGGTGACGGAATGGACCTGATTATTATAGGCACACAGCAGTTCCGGGAGGAATCGAGGCCAGTCGGGCTTTTTGTCTTCAGCCAAAGTCCGGATCAGTTGTAAGAGGGTCCGGTTAAAGCGTTCACACGCGCCATTCCCTTGTGGATGGTAAGGGGTGGTCCTGGACTTCTTGATTCCATACATCCGTTGGAGTTCTTCAATGACTCGCCCTTCGAAACAAGCCCCCTGATCAGAGTGTAGCCGCTCCGGACACCCGTAGACCCGAACGAATTGCTGACAGATGGCCTGTGCAGCTGATTCAGCAGTCTGATCCTTGGTAGCAACAGCGACAGCGAATTTCGTGAAG
The DNA here is from genome assembly GCF_046119375.1 of Phyllobates terribilis. Classification (NCBI taxonomy): domain Eukaryota; kingdom Metazoa; phylum Chordata; class Amphibia; order Anura; family Dendrobatidae; genus Phyllobates; species Phyllobates terribilis. The sequence goes on along the minus strand of NW_027362764.1, from coordinate 420,028,894 downwards.
TGGTCCACCATCACCAGACAGTACTGGTAGCCACTATTCGCCGTTCTGATCAATAGATAGTCCACCATCAACAGCTCGAGGGGCCTCGACGTCTTAATAGTCTGGACGGGGGCACGCTGCTCCGCGGACTTGTGGAATTCACAGGTACGGCATGCTTGACAGACGTTTTCAACCAACTTACGGAGCCCCGGACAAAAAATGAACTGCTGGGTCCACCGGAGGGTCTTGTCTATGCCGAAGTGGCCGTTCCTTCTGTGAGCTTCGCCCACCATCTCATGGGCCAACTGCACCGGGACGACAATCTGCAAACACTCCTCCAGCATATGGGATAAAAGGGCCCTGCGACACAGGACTCCATCTTTCACGATCAGCCGATCCCACTGGGCAAGCAGAGCCAAGGCTCCGGTCGATAGTCGGGCTCTTACTTCGGAGGGCGGTTTCTCTTGTTTATTCACATACTGTTTCAGTAAGACGTGCTCGGGATCTCGATCTTGAAGCTTGGCCCATTCTTGCTGGGACAGGGGAGATCCCACTACGGCTTCAATCCCTCCTACCGCATACTGGCGGCTATCTTCTATTTGCTTTGCGAGCCGGGCAAAGTCAGGCATCTCATCTTCCTCCAACTCTTCATCCCGGTCCCCCACTGGCGGGGATGATGTCACTCTAGACAGGCTGTCAGCATTCTGATTCTCATTCCCCGCTCTGTATTTAATTTTGTACTGGAATCTAGAGAGCCTGGCCATCCAGCGCTGTTCCATTGCCCCTAGTTTGGCATTCTCTAGGTGGGCAAGAGGATTGTTGTCCGTCATGACCAGCACTTCCGCTCCTGTCAGATAGCCAGCAAATTTCTCCGTCATAGCCCAAGTCAGAGCCAGGAGTTCCAAGCGGAAGGAGCTGTAGTTGACGGGATTCTTTTCGGTGTCACTGAGAGACCTACTGGCATAGGCTATCACGCGTTCTTTATTATCTTGAACTTGAGAGAGGACTGCCCCTAGACCTTGAAGGCTGGCGTCGGTGTGCAACTGAAACGGTAATGTGTAGTCTGCATATGCCAGAACAGGGGGTGATGTTAGAGCAGCCTTAAGTGCCTGAAAGGATTTTTCTCGGTCAGGCCCCAACTGATGCGTCGTCTTCTGGGGCTGTTCGCGGTCCCTCGGAGAACCTCATGCAGTGGTTCAGCAAGCCGAGCAAAGTCCTTGACAAACCGACGGTAGTAGCCTGCTAGCCCCAGAAAAGCCCGGACTTCTTTGACGGTAGTTGGCTGCGGCCACTCTTGAACGGCTGCTATCTTCTCCGGAGAGGGCTGGACGCCTTCGGCCGAGATCCGGTGACCCAAGTAGTCGATTTCCTGCTGGAACAGACGGCACTTGCTGGGCTTCAACTTCAAGCCGTGTCGCCTCAAGTGCTGGAACACTTGGCCAAGCTTGTGAAGATGATCTTCAAAGGTGGCGGAGTATACCACGATGTCGTCAAGGTATATCAGCGTAAACTCAAAGTTGAAGTCCCCCAGACAGCGTTCCATTAGTCTCTGAAAGGTCCCCGGTGCGTTATTCAAGCCGAACGGCATCCGGTCGAACTCATACAGGCCCATGGGAAGGATGAAGGCGGTCTTTTCCCTGTCCTTCTCACTCATTGGAACCTGCCAATATCCACTGGCCAGGTCTAGGGACGAAAAATATTTGGCCTTCTTCAGGGCGGTCAGTGACTCTTCGATCCGAGGAAGTGGATATGAGTCCCGGATAGTGCAAGCGTTCAGCCTACGGTAGTCCACGCACAACCTTAGGGAACCATCTTTCTTTTTGACTATCACCACGGGTGCAGCCCACGGGCTCTGGCTTTCACGTACCACTCCGGCGTGTAGCATAGATTCTAACAGGCTTTTCACCTCCTGGTATTGCTGAGGTGGTATCTGCCGGTACCTCTCGCGGATAGGGGGGGTATCGCCCGTGGGTATCTCGTGCTGGATACTGGTGGTACACCCAAAGTCTGTGTCATGCTTTGCAAAGGAGTCTTGGTGTTCCCGCAGAAGTTCCTCCACTTGAAACACTTCTTGTTTGGTGTACTGAGACGTGTCTAGCTGCACTTTTTCCCGTAGTTTTCGCCCAATGTCTTCATCATCTACTTGAGCGTTTATGGCTGAGACGGTTACCGTCCAGTCGCCTTCTGTAGACGGGGTGAATTCTAGGGGTCCAATGGGATTCACTTCCGTGGGTAGAGCATATACCCGGGCAAGTTGAGTGCCGGCTTCAAGGGCTAGGCCTACGTCTGTGGTGTTGTTTAGCCTGACAGGGACTCTCCCGTTCCTCACGACAGCTAGAGTGCGAGCAACTAGTGGGTTTAGCTTACCCCCACTTGGGGTCCTCGGCTCGATCAACACTTCAACCCCCTCAAGTTGACGGTGGGTGTTAAGGGGTAAGGAAATGACTGTCTCTTTTTCAGCGGGCAAAGTAATCCGGGTACGGCGTGGCACCGTAATGGCGGCTAGGGGTAGTTGTTCCTCTGCCATCTGTTGAAGTCCAACGGTCCGGATTACGCGCTGGAACGCCAGACGAGTCGGCTTATGTTTGGTGACTTTCTGCCAGTATTTGGGTCCTTTTCTTGTCAATAGCATAAGATCTAGGTCTTTCAAGATGTTCATTCCAACTATCACTGGGGTCTCGGAGCCGAAACCTTCCTTGACGATGACGATCCCTCGTTTCCCTAAGTCCTGTCCGCAGGCCTTTGTGTCCATCCAAGCAACTCCGGTCACTGGAATGGGTAGATTATTAGCCGCAATAATCTTAATGGTGGTGTCTGGGTCACGAGCAGTTCTTGGTTTGAGGTAATTTTCGTAAAACTGTTCAGAGATCGTGGTCACTTGTGACCCGGTGTCCATCAGTCCCTGTACGGCAATTCCTTCCAGGACAACTTCAAGTGTCGGGCTATTCGAGGCAAGAGCACTCCGCCATCGGCTCTGTTTTTCCACACCCCTCTCCTTGGCCTCCCCTGCTGCGCGAGCCTCAGCTGCAGGGGTGTCTAGTTTAACGGCGGCCATTGTGGTGAGGCCCGGCGTGGTAGCTCTGCTTGTGGATATGGCTGGGGTTCAATTCGCTGGTCTGATCGAAATTCCCTCCGCTGGGGTGACTGAGGGTTTGCTCGTTGGTGCGACGGAGGTTGTTGCGGAGGGAAGTGTTGAGGACAACGATTTGCCCTATGGTGAGGATCACCGCATGACCAACACTGTCCCACGGGACGACTAGGCTGTCTTCGCTGGTCTCCCTGTCGGTCTAATGTTAACTGTAATATCTGTCTCTGTAAGTCTGCTACCATCTGTTTCAGGTCTTCCGTGTCACTGTTCGGATTTTTAATGTCAGATATGGATCTGCACGCAGCACCTTGAATCCCCACATCCATGACGGGTCCCCTTGAACGTTCTATGGCTTCCTGTTTGACTTCAGCAAAAGTAAGAGCCGGCATCATCCGGATCAAGTCCTGTAACGTGCGGTTAAGATACTGGTCTCTCAGTCCTATTACAAATTGGTCTCTCAGTACCAGGTCACGAGAAGCCATACCAGCTAGTTGCTCCCCTTTTCCACAGGTTTGTTCAAGGAGTACCTGAAGGGCGTTCGCATATTGGGGAATATCCTCCCATTCAAGCTGCATCCGTCTAAAGAACATGTGTCGCAGTGTTCCCTGGTATGTGGTCGGCCCACAGGTGTTCTCCAGCACCCGCACCAAATCATCTACTGTACGCTGGCCCCTGACCGTCTCCAGTCTGACTGTCGTCCATGCCTCCCCCTCTAGCGTCAGTACCGCCATTTCTGCCAAGGTCTTAGGGTCAATATTATACATTTCCCCCAGTATCCGGACTTGTTCCGCCCACTCTGGTACAGGGTAGTTTCGTCCGCCAAATTTCCTGACCTGATTCACAATAGACACTGGCGGGGGTTTCTGACTGTACACATGGCCTGGGTGGGAATCTTGTTGGTCACAGATCCTGCCGACTACGCCAGATGAAGTGACCGCGGGCAAGGCCGCGCATTGGTATCTATAATCTGGCCCAGCAAGATCCCCACACACAGACTCTATCTTGATAACCGTATCTTTACTTGTATACATTTTTAACAGCAAAGAAAAACAATAAATGACAACAGTAAATATGCACAGTAATAACGTGTACTGATAAGCTGACCCTCACTGTCCCTACTCACACGTTACCAGTCCTTTACTCCAGAAGGATGTGTCCCCCGTCGCAGGCCTGTCTGTCTTTGCAGGAGGGCGTCCCAGCCGGAGAAAAAAAACAGGAACAACAAATTACGCTGAAAGGAGGGAATACTTCGGCCTCTCGCCAGAGGACCCGCTTACAGTCTCTCTGATCCGGATAGAAGCTCTGGTGGGTCCCCTTATGTAGTCCACACTCCAGTAGCAGGGACTGTAATAGCAGTCTCCCTCAGCAGTGAAGAAGCTGGGGAAGACCCCGAGGATATGGTGTCAGGTAAAAGAAATCCCGTTGAGAGTCTCTCCTGCGCCACGCACGAGGGCCTGCACACCGTCCTGGCTCTTTTCACAGCCCACAGCAAACTCCTCGCGCGCTTTTTTCTGCTTCCCACTTTGGTCACGTGACTCTCTAGGGCCGGACACAGGAGGCTCAGTCTTTTGCTCTGTCATCACACCCTGCGCAGGTGCAACCTCTGGCCACAAGGTGGCAACATCATCCTGTGTAATCACTTCTGTAACAGGCTCTATATCAATAATCACCGAACAGCCAGAGCCGGCCAGCTCACTACAAATGGATGTCAACTTTGCCAGATGCTCATTTACATCAGTACCTGGACTTCAAAATGCACAATGTGCACACATCTCGCTCAGCAGTATGCATCCTCAAATGGGTGGTCAAGGATTGCATACATGCGACAAGATGCACAGTGGATGGCATTGTCAATCATGGAGCAGATATTACTAATGGGAATTTCACAAGACAGAAATATATAAGCAAGTAAATACTAAGTGAATTAATACAAGTTACTCCCTTCTAAATAACCTGAATCCAAATTCACTGAATCACATGTCACGCACTTAAGCCAAATCACACTTAAAAACAGATCACAGTCGCAAGCTCCCACTCTTGCTATAATAGATGATTTAAATACAGTTATGTTTTCCCTTAGTTGCCATACAACCTGCAACTCACTACAATGTCTGTTAGGCCCCCTTCACATGTCAGTGTCTCCAGTACGTGTGGTGACAGTTTTCACATGTACTGGAGACACTCACACACGTACACCCATTCAAATCTATGGGTCCGCACACATGTCAGTGTGTTTCCACGGACCGTGTGTCCATATGCAAAACACGTAGACATGTTCATTTTTTGCCAGCAGTACGGTCTGCAATACGTCCCACACATGTGCCCACTGATAACACACGAATGACATTGGTGTATCATCAGTGTGACATGTACAGGTGTTTGGAAAATGCTTTATAATTTGCTCTGTTCCCAGGTGCCAGGTGCTGAATCTAGCGCTCATCCTTGTCGCCTAACTCCGCCTGGTCTCCCTGCAATCAGTCTGAGAATGCGGCTGCAGAGATGAGTGGTGACGTAATTAAGGTTAATCTTACCAACGTCACCGTTCGCAGCATGAAAAATTTCTCACTCTGCGTGCGGTGATGTCAGTAAGGTTACCGCAGTTCATAGGCTGGCTCACACAGAGCTAACTGTGGGAACTGCTGCCTGTGACCTGCTGTAACCTTAATTGCGTCACTGCTCGCCACTAAAGCCACGTTCTCAGACTGATCGCAGGGAGACAAGGCAGCCACCAGGCGGAGCTCAGAATATTCTGGTTGGTGTGGTGAACGGTCACATTGCTGATATCACTGCTCACCATATCATCCGTTTGTAGCAGAGTTGGGGATCGTTGTGGGGCCTCATCATTATGGATTAATGGTGGACAAGTGAGAATTACTTTGATTTTTTTATTTTTAGGTTAATAAATGGGTAAAAGGGTCGGGGAGTCTTTTTTTTAATGAAAGAACTTTTCTCTGTGTGTGTCTTTATTAATTTTGACTATGGAGTTAGTAATGGGGGTGTCTGACAAACACCTATCCATTACTAACCCCTGGACTTGTCAGTGGATGTCAGCGGACATAAAACAGCTGACATCAACCCCAAAACTATTACCCCACTTGCCAACACACCAGGGCAAGTGGGAAGAGCTGAGGCTAAGTGCCATAATTGGTGCATCTAATGGATGTGCTATTTTTGGGGCAGCTGAGGGCTGATGTTCTTAGTCTGAAAGGGGGCCAATATCCACGGCCCCTTCCCAGCCTATTAATATCAGCCCGCAGCTGTCTGTTTAGTCTTTGCTGGTTAGTAAAAATAGGAGGGACCCCACATCACCCAAAAAAGTATTCAATAGGGTTGAGGTCAGGGCTATGTGTTAGTCATGTTGAACCACACTAACTCACTCAACCATGCTTTTATGGACCTTGTATTGTGCGCTGGAGCACAATCATACTGGAACTACTGGAAGTGAAAAGGGCTGGATGCTTATCTCTACCAAAAATCATCTGTCTGGGGCGTCCATACACATTAGACCAGTTGTGCACAACCTGTGGCTTGGGGGCCACATGAGACCTGTAATGCCATTTTGTGTATCCACCTAGCAAAAGGACAGAAAAAGCATGACTGACAAGATTACAATATGTGGGGCAGCCAAACACAGAAGAGTAGTAGCAGCCGCTGAGGAGCAGGGACTGGCAAGTACTAATGGTGCCTATGTCTATGTAGACATCTCTAGATGCCTCAAATATCAAGAGTGATAGAGTGATGAGCGAACATGTCAGTATTTTCAACTTTGGCACAAATATTGCACATTCAGATTCGTGATCAGACCCCAGATCGTTTTTACTCAAAATAGGAAAAATTCGTCCAAAGTTCTGTAAATGTTTGCGTTTCTACTAGTGTATTTTTTAGGACTTAGGCTAGGATAGTGGCACTGTATGATGAGCTGGGGCGACGTGTTTGAAGAGGGGAGGGGGTGGGGAGAGGTCAGAGGATTGGCAGACTGTTATTCTTAATTTTTTTTTCTCAACTTAATGTGTGGAAATTTTGGCAAGCCAATCAGGAAGGATCCACAACGTCCAAACACAAGGGCTTGTGGCATTGGCCTCTGATGCCCCTCTTCATATAAAGAGTGGACATATTGTTTTGGCGCTATTTTGTTAGTGTTTCAGTGTAGAGAGGCTGCTTCTTATGCTGGATAGTGAGAGAGCGAGATAGTTAGCTAGGCGGTTGCTTATAAGTCAAATAGTTTAGATAGATAGGATCCTGAGTGGCTGTGAAACCGACCTTCCGGCAGATCAATCGTTTTTGCTATTAGTGTGGTCCAGACAGAGACACCAGGCCACATTTTAGCATAGAACTCTGCTGTTGATATTGTTCTCTATGCAGTACACCTTTGAAATTCAAATTTTTTCTGTTACTACCGTGCTACATAAAGCAGGCCACATCTGAGCTTGTATTTGTTTTGCACTGAGATTCTGCTGTATCGAGGGCTCAACATTAGAAAATCTAATTTTTTTTTGTTACTACCGTGCTACATAAAGCAGGCTATATCTGAGCTTATAATTGTTTTGTGCTGAGATTGTGCTGTATCCAGGGCTCCACAGTAGAAAATCTAAACTTTTTCTGTTACTACTGTGCTACAGAAACCATGCCACATTTGAGCTTTTAATTGTTTTGGGCTGATATTCTGCTCCGTCCAGAAATTCACATTACATTTATTTTTCTGGTACTACCGTGCTACACAAACCATGCCACATTTCACCTTTTAATTATTTTGTGCTAGGATTTTGCTCCAGCCAGGAGTGCACATTTCACAACCTAAATTCTTTGTGCTAATAGTGTGGTGCAGAAACCAGGCCACATTTCAGCATATAAATATTGTGTGCTAATATTGTGCTCTATCCAGGAGTCCAAATTTCAGAATCTAAATTTCACAGCGCTTTACGGACATTATCAATTTCCCCAGAGTAGAAATAGTATAATGAGGCTCTGACACCTCTTCCGCTACAGGCAACCCACCAGATGGAGACCCAACTTGGAGTCTCCACATTTCAAAAAATTGTTAGTAATATCAGCAGCAGTAGTAACAGCTGGCACAGAAGCCACGCCACAAGTGTCACAGACTGCAATAACGTGAGATCAATGCAGCACACTGAAAACTATACCATCGCCTAGTCTGCCCATTCTGTGACTGGGGTGCAAAAGTCATTGGAGATCCATGAGTAGGTGTACCAAACTATATTAGAGACACATATCCATCTCACCAAACAGTCCTTCTGAGGACTAATCCTTCTGCAGAGATATCAGGCAGGCAGTGTATATGTGGCGCCCCTGAGGGTTCAGTCGCCACAGAGGTACTGCACCTCACCCAGAGGTGTGGTGTCTCCTTCTCTCAGGTAAGGAGGGAGTGCTGCCCGGAACCCCAACACCCACATTCAACACTACACTACTCCAGGCCGGCTGGAAGGGCAAGACACAATGTGTTTCCTGCTGAGCCCTGTCCCTGGCTGGAGTGGGGGGAACCAAAGGTAGGGGGAACCAGTAGTGGGTGTGGGTGGAGGAAGCAGAGTAGAGGAGCACTATAGTAGGAGGTATATACAGTGGTGGCCAAAAGTATTGGCACCCCTGCAATTCTGTCAGATAATACTCAGTTTCTTCCTGAAAATGATTGTAATCACAAATTCTTTGGTATTATTATATTCATTTAATTTGTCTTCAATGAAAAAACACAAAAAGAATTGTCCTTAAGCCAAATTGGATATAATTCCACACCAAACCTAAAAAAGGGGGTGGACAAAAGTATTGGCACTGTTTGAAAAATCATGTGATGCTTCTCTAATGCGTGTAATTAACAGCACCTGTAACTTACCTGTGGCACCTAACAGGTGTTGGCAATAACTAAATCACACTTGCAGCCAGTTAACATGGATTAAAGTTGACTCAACCTCTGTCCTGTGTCCTTGTGTGTACCACATTGAGCATGGAGAAAAGAAAGAAGACCAAAGAACTGTCTGAGGACTTGAGAAACCAAATTGTGAGGAAGCATGAGCAATCTCAAGGCTACAAGTCCATCTCCAAAGACCTGAATGTTCCTTTGTCTTCCATGCGCAGTGTCATCAAGAAGTTTAAAGCCCATGGCACTGTGGCTAACCTCCCTAGATGTGGACGGAAAAGAAAAATTGACGAGAGATTTCAACGCAAGATTGTGCGGATGGTGGATAAAGAACCTCGACTAACATCCAAACAAGTTCAAGCTGCCCTGCAGTCCGAGGGTACAACAGTGTCAACCCATACTATCCGTCGGCGTCTGAATGAAAAGGGACTGTATAGTAGGATACCCAGGAAGAACCCACTTTTTACCCTGAGACATAAAAAAGCCAGGCTGGAGTTTGCCAAAACTTACCTGAGAAAGTCTAAAACGTTTTGGAAGAATGTTCTCTGGTCAGATGAGAAAAAAGTAGAGCTTTTTGGGAAAAAGCATCAACATAGAGTGTACAGGAAAAAAAAAGAGGCATTCAAAGAAAAGAACACGGTCCCTACAGTCAAACATGGCGGAGGTTCCCTGATGTTTTGAGGTTGCTTTGCTGCCTCTGGCACTGGACTGCTTGACCGTGTGCATGGCATTATAAAGTCTGAAGACCACCAACAAATTTTGCAGCATAATGTAGGACCCAGTGTGAGAAAGCTGGGTCTCCCTCAGAGGTCATGGGTCATCCTGCAGGACAATGACCCAAAACACACTTCCAAAAGCACTATAAAATGGTTTGAGAGAAAGCACTGGAGACTTCTAAGGTGGCCAGCAATGAGTCCAGACCTGAATCCCATAGAACACCTGTGGAGAGATCTCAAAATGGCAGTTTGGAGAAGGCACCCTTCAAATATCAGGGACCTGGAGCAGTTTGCCAAAGAAGAATGGTCTACAATTCCAGCAGAGCATTGTAAGAAACTCATTGATGGTTACCGGAAGCGGTTGTTCGCAGTTATTTTGGCTAAAGGTTGTGCAACCAAGTATGAGGCTGAGGGTGCCAATACTTTTGTCTGGCCCATTTTTGGAGTTTTGTGTTAAATGATCAATGATTTGATTTTTGCTTCATTACTTTTTGTGTTTTTTCCTTGCAAGCAAATTAAATGAAGATAATAAGACCAAAGAATTTGTGATTGCAATCATTTTCAGGAAGAAACTGAGTATTATCAGACAGAATTGCTGGGGTGCCAATACTTTTGGCCACCACTGTATAAAGGGAAGCCATCTTAGGGTGGCAGTTCAGCAGAGCAGTCAGTGAGAGGAGAGAGTGAAGACAGTCTGGGAGCAGAGTCTCTTTAGGAGCTCTGCTCCACAAGTGGGGCCTAGTGATAGAGGCCCAGGAGGGGAGCAGAGGAGAAAGGCTCTGTTCTATTGAAGGGATCCCAGGGGGTATGGCGAATGCAGGACGGCACCCGTACGCCCTGAATCTGTCAGAAGACAGAGGGATCAGGCCGCAAGAAGGGGACCGGCCCCTGGACCAGCCGTGTTACTCCAGGTCTCGGCTGGAAAGACCGGAGGCTTCTGACTTTCATATTGCAGTTGCCAAAGCCTCATCTTAGTCACCGTGAGGGTCAAGCAGGTCCGGGAACTCCAACTTGCCCAGAGGGACTTCAGAGCACCCAAACGGGACTGTGAGTGGGGAAGCGCAGGGCAGGAGGGAGCAGACCCAGTGTGAAGTCGGTCTAGTGAGGAACATAAGAAAGCGGGGTTCGGTCAGGTGCTTCTGACCTACCTGAGGAAGAGCTGAACCCCCGGTCTGGCGGACGCAGCACGACATGGGAGGCTGGCACCCGCGCAGTGTACCAGTGGAACGTATATGAGAACTGTGAGTAAAGACTCGGATGACTGCACCGCACCGCCTCAGTCCATTATTTCAGCTGCGCCACCTCTCCCTCTGCACTACAAGTCCCAGCATCACCACCATCAAACTCCACACTGCCCCGGGGGCCCACTCCACCTGTGGGGAGCAGAAACACCTCAGCTGCCATCCCATCACCCCCCGGATGTCTGCAGCAGCGCTGGTAATCCTTACCAGATACCACAGGTGGCGTCACAAACTATTTACTTTATCTTTATTTTCTATCCAAGTTACAATCCCCTTTTTGGTTGACCGCCCAGGGCCATGGACCGGGCCAGTCACTGTGACATATCCCCCACCAGCATCCATAGGCCCGGCTGCCAAGTACCCCACAGCCCTGGGGGCGCGTCAGCTTCTGGCGTCACGAACAGGATTGCGTGCCCGTTGCCACCGGGTACTGTGCGCCTTAAAGAACTGTGTTATGTTACTGAATGTGGCGCCCGCCCCAGAAGAACGGGCGCCATTATGTGCATGATCAAAGACAACGATATGGAGCCTCCCATCATGGGCCGGGTCCCAGGATGGCGCCAGAAGCACACCCTGCCCCTTGCAACAGTGATTGTCCGCATAGATGTGTCCGTCAAGGCAGGGAGGATGTCACAGGGAGTGACCGACAGCAGGCTGCCATGGGACCGCCCCTGAAAGGGGAGGGGAGGAAAAGAGAAGGAATGGAGACAGGGTGTGGCCTTAACAAGTCTAGACAGACCGCACTCGGCAGCCAGCATGGACGGAAGCAAGGATCCAGCCTCCGCCACTGGTCTGCAGCAACAAGCGAGCCCCCTCACCCTGGAGGGGGAAGCAAGTAAACTGTCCCCGGAGGATGCGGAATTCCTCCAAACAGAGATCCTGGAGCTGAGCCAGCAGGTGGAACGGGCCCAGCAAGCAGCGGTCACCAGGTGGAGGAGCGAGCTGCTGGAGAAATTATCAGCAAGGCGGCGGACAGCACCGTATGCCATCAGTGGCACCCTAGCCCCGGCGGAGCCCGATGAACACCAGGAGGCCGTGTGCAGCACAGGAGCAGGTAGGAAGAGTTCCCCTGTCCCGGGCGCTGCAAGCGCCGACCTGCTCCTGGGCCTTCTACACCAGCACTCCCCGTACCCCACCATGTGCTCCCTGGAGCAGCTGCTCACCCCGGAACCTCCACCCCCGGGCGCTGATTCTGAGGACCTCCTGCTTGGTTCCCTCCCTGAACCTCCACCCCCGGGCGCTGAGTCCAAAAACCTCCTGCTTGGCTCCCTCCCGGAACCGCCACCTCCAGCACCCGAGTGGGTGTACAGCGCGCCTTCTTTTGATTGGTCCGCCCGGTTTGAGGACCAGCAGCCGTGCCCACTACTCCCGATACCAGCGCCTCCGGTTACCTGCCCCAGCAGAGAAGAATTTAGTTGGGACAACCGGGGGGGGGGGACCTGATGGGGTTCCCACAGGAGACCCAAGCCGAAGCCCGAAGCCCTGCAGGTGAAGGAGTTCTACAGGCGGGAGCTCCAACAGCTGGAGAAGGAGCGGCGCACTCGGTGGGCGCGTTGTGAGCGGTTAGAGGCACGGAATAAGGCCGCAAAAGCTCAAGCCCGACAGGCAGAATCGGCCCACCCCAGCCCCCGTGAAGAAGGACTTGTAGTGAAGTTCGACTTGAAGGCTGGGTGGGGCTTTATCCGCGATCCCAATTTCAGCAGGGATATTTTCGTGAACCGGCGGGATGTTGAGCCCGAGCTGGAACAGGGCCATCCCGACCGGAACCTGTACCCCGGTGACCGTGTCACTTACACTCGACACCATGGGGAACGCGGGTGGTATGCCCTCCAGGTGTACCGCGTGATTGAGGAAGGAGAGGACACGCCCCCGCAGGACATGGCTGATGACCCGGCTGGGTCCAGCAAAAACCAAAAGTAACCCAGGTGGGGACCCCATTACTAATCGCAGTAAGTGGGACTGAACATTGTGTATATAGTCACCCGTAATGGTATAGGAGTTAAAAATGTGTTTCTTATTGTGTGCATAATTACCCGTCAGGGTATACAGACTTCAGGCTGAGGACTGTGAGCAGCCGAGAACTGATATTGTACATAGTTCTGCACGTCTTAAAGTGCTCCCTATTGGTTTTATTAGTGCAATCAAGTGACCTCAGAAGAAAAACCTGTTTGGCGTGGAGGAAGACGTGGTCCAGCACCAGGATCATCTATGCCCTGTAGCCACGCCCAGGGCCTATGTTGGGGGTTTTCGGACTGGTCCCTCATGCTGCTACTTTTGCACCTGTTTGAAAAAGAAAATGGAACCCGGTTACAGAATGTGCTGTAACCGGTTACAGAATGTGCTGTAACCTGTTACAGAATGTTATTAAAAGTGTTTATGATGTTATGATAACCTGTAACGTTTAAAGTGATGTGCCTCCCATAAAGAGAAGATAGTTTTATAATCTTATATGTGAATGCATTCTAAAAACTGCATGTCTAATATACCGCGTTTTGCTCAGTTCCAGCCCACGGACGTGCTGTGTTTTACCAGGGGGGAGTGTGGCGCCCCTGAGGGTTCAGTCGCCACAGAGGTACTGCACCTCACCCAGAGGTGTGGTGTCTCCTTCTCTCAGGTAAGGAGGGAGTGCTGCCCGGAACCCCAACACCCACATTCAACACTACACTACTCCAGGCCGGCTGGAAGGGCAAGACGCAATGTGTTTCCTGCTGAGCCCTGTCCCTGGCTGGAGTGGGGAGGGACCAAAGGTAGGGGGAACGCTTCTTCCGCTGTTGTGCATGCAAGCAAATCCCCTGTCCATGGTGCATGCGAAGAAGCCCCCTGCCCTGCACCTGTCATTGCACACTCTCAAGTAGCAACATCAGGAAGCACTTCCACGTCCTTGTCCCAGCGCAGTGTTCAGTTGTCCATTCCGACCTTGGGACTGAACACGTCCTCCCGATGCCAAGAATTGCAGGCCCTAGGTCAATCAGGGTTGCCCCCACAGTCTACAGCTCCTGCACCTCATCCTCCTCAGCCTCCTCCTCCTCTTCAGCCTCCATCTCCGAAATGACCACATCAGTCACATGCTGGAAGCACTGCAGCACTGCCTCGGCCAAGCGGCAACAGGCTGTGTTGAAGCTAATATGCTTAGGTGACAAACCGCACAATGCTGAAGAGTTGTGGACAGCTCTGAAAGAGCAGGCAGATCTGTGGCTCACACCGGAGAGCCTACAGCCAGGCATGGTCGTGTGTGACAATAGCCGGAACCTGGTGGCAGCTCTGAGGTGAGGCGAACTCACACATATACCATGCCTGGCCCATGTGCTTAACCTCTTCTTTCAGCGATTTCTCAAATCCTACCCGGAGCTGCCAAATCTGCTTGTTAAAGTATGCCACCTGTGTGCCCATTTTAGAAAGTCACCTACAGCTTCCGCCGCCCTTGCCATGTTTCAGCAGCGTTTGCAGCTTCCGGCTCACAGACTGGTTTGTGATGTCCCCACGCATTGGAACTCTACACTGCAGATGTTGGGAAGAATTTGTGAGCAGAAGAGGGCCGTTGTTGAGTACCAGCATCAACAAGGCAGTCGGTATTCAGTTCAGACTTCACACATAAGACCTCAGGAGTGGACATGGATGTCTGACATATGTACCATCCTCCAAAACTTTGAGGACTCCACCAAGATGGTGAGCGGCGATGACGCCATAATTAGCGTCACCATCCCACTTCTCTGTCTTCTGAAGTGCTCTCTACTCACAATCAAAGAGGATGCATTGCAGGCGGAGCACGATGAGATGGAGCAAGGAACCATACAGGCTGATTACACATAGCCCAGCCTCACGCTACAAGGAGAACTTTATATCTCTTATCCCTGAGGCAGACAGGTCTACAAAAATGGGCCAGTACCAGAAGGCCCTTGTTGCAGAACTATTAAAAAAATTCCCACCTGAAAATGTTGGCGGCAGGGGTCATAGTTCGTTGGACAACCAAGGACTACAGGCGAGAGAGACACAACTCCAATCCAGCAGAGACAGGGGAATACTGTCAAAGTTCTGGGAGAATTTTCTCAGCCCCTCCCATTGCGCAGGTCCTGAGGCGCGGGGTACTCTCACAAGGAGTGCAAAGTTTGGGAAGATGCTGAGGGAATACCTTGCCGACCGTACCAACTTCCTCCGTGATTCCTCTGTGCCTTATAATTAGTGGGTATCAAAGCTGGATACGTGGAATGAAATGCCTCTCTACGCCTTGGAGGTCCTGGCCTGCCCTACTGCTAGCGTTTTATCAGAGCGGGTTTTTAGTGCCGCTGGTGGAATTATAACTGATAAGCGCATCCGCCTGTCAACTGAAAATGCTGACAGGCTGACTCTTATAAAAATGAACAAGGCGTAATTGGGCCAGACTTCTCAACAACACCGAATGATAGTAGCGTAAGATAAACCCAAATCCAATGTCTTTTTTTGGGAGGTGTATTCCCATGCACCTTTTCACACCCACACATGGTTATACGCTTCCTGATTTTGGCTATTTGCTCTTGTCCTCATCCTTCTCCTCATCCTCCACCACCATATCACCAGGGTGACCGTGGTCCGTGATGCAACACCCACATAATTTTTTTAAAGGGTAGTTATGATGCCCGTAAAAAAGTGTTTTTATAATGTTTGTCAGCCCATACACTTAGTGCATGGGCATTACAAGTATAGGAGACCCGGTCCTTTCTAATGGGAACATTTCTTAATGAGGCCCTCCTCCACATCTCTTCCAAGGGACATTGGAGTGCCTCCCAATTTTTGGCAGCCCTTGCATTTACTGCATAGGCCAACACTATGGGAGACCTACTTCATAATAATGGGAACATTTTTTCATGAGGCCCTCTTTGTCTCTTCCAATGGGCATTGGAGTGCCTCCCAAGTTTGGCAGCCCTTGCATTCACTGCATAGGCCAACACTATGGGAGACGCACTTCCTAATAATGGGAACATTTTTTCATGAGGCCCTCTATGTCTCTTCCAAGGGTCAGTGGAGTTCCTCCAAATTTTTGGCAGCCGTTGCTTCACTGCATAGGCAAACAGTATGGGAGACCCTCTCCTTTCTAATGGGAATTTGTCGTTACTGTGGCCCTGCTCTATGTGTCTTTAAATTGTTATTGGGGTTTTTCCTAAATTTTGTCAGCCGTTGGACTCACTGCATACCCTATAACTTTATATCACAGCCACTCCTTTGTAATGGAAACATGTCATTACTGTGGCCCTGCTCTATGTGTCTTTAAATTCTTAGTGGGGTTTTTTACAAACTTTAGCAGCCATTGGACTCACTTCATACCCTATAACTGTATAGCACACCCGCTCCTTTGTAATGGAAACATGTCATTACTGTGGCCCTGCTCTATGTGTCTTTAAATTGTTGTTTTTTTTCCCAAATTTTGGCAGCCCTTGCAGTCACAGCATGGACATTACCACTATAGGAGACCCGCTCCTTTATAATGGGAACATTTTTTTTACTGAGACCCTCCTCTATGTCTCTTCAAAGGGGTATTGGGTTGCGTCTGAATTTTTGGCAGCCCTTGCAGTCACTGCATACGCAATAACAGTATTGGAGACCCACTCGTTAATAATGGGAACAACAAAGCATAGCCGACTGATGGCTCTCTAACAATAGCGAGGGCCGACTGCTGGCCTTTTAAGAATAGTAAGGGCCGCCTGGTAGCCCTATAAAAATAGGGTTTGTGACTTTCAGAGTCCCTTCATCATAAATGAAACAGGATGTGTCTGATGATGTGTCACACACCACATTGCCAGATAATGCATTTCCCAGTGAATGTATTTGTCTTAAAAAATAACATAAAAAAAAAAAACAGTAGAATCTTTCTTTAGTATAAAAAACAGAGTCGCCAATGTAACCTCAATGTAATCACATTGTTCAGCTCCTGCACCTCCTCCTCCATCTCCGAAATGACCACATCAGTCACAAGCTGAAAGCACTGCAGCACTGCCTTGGCCATGCGGCTCTGCTGAAGATAACATGCTTAATGCTTAGGTGACAAACCACCCAGCGCTGCAGAGTTGTTGAAAGCTGTAACACAGCAGCCTGATCTGTGGCTCTCACCGCTGAACACACAGCCAGGCATGGTCATGTGGGACAATGGGCGGAACCTGGTGACGGAGAAATGACAGCCAGAGTAGATACGGTTTCCCTCTATGCCAGTCCTTTCCCCGAGCTGAAGAATATGGCTGTGTTGAAATACAACTCCCACTGAGAAGCTGTTTCAGATTGAAAAACATTGGGCCCACCAGAGGATTTGATTCTGAGGGTTTACCTTTTTCCACCGCTCAAGAGCCCCATAATAGATGCAAAGTTAGCGCTATCATGAACTCTGCCAAATAAAATTCCTGAGAAGGAAATTGGGGATGGATTCTCTACTGGTACTGGGGGCAGTGCTAATACCATGGAGTCTTACCATAGTTTACTGGAAATATTCCAGGCTGGTAGGAGGAAAGCAGATTCCCACAGAAAAGTACCAGCAGTAATGTTCAGGGACCCGCGCTTGTAAAAGGCGGAGACAATACCAGGAGAAATAGTGGTGGCTGGGGACCGAGTATGGACACCTGGCCGCCTCCATGAGGTTGTGGACAGCTTCCATCTCCACGAGCCTAAAAGGCCACCACATTTCATGTGCAAGCAGCTTTAGAGGACTTCCTGGGAGAAATGACAGGTGGAGTAGATATGGTTTCCCAAGTCCTTTCACCAAGCTAAAGAATATGGCTGTGGTGAAATACAACTCTCAGCAAAAAAAGCTGTGGACTGGCTCCGTACCGTCCCTATCCACATTCACTTGACCACGTGTTTGTGGTTAGGCGGACCTTCCCAGTAAGTGCACTGGGGAGTGCACGGGTAAGGTTGTGGGACCCGTGCTTGTGGAAGGCGGAGACGATACCGGGACAAATAGTGGCGGCTGGATACCCAGTATGGATACCCGGTTGCCGCCATAAGGTTGTCACCGTGACGAGGCAGGATGGCTTCGCATTATTTTGATCAAAATTATGTTAACTAAGTACCCTTTA
Source organism: Phyllobates terribilis (assembly GCF_046119375.1). Taxonomy (NCBI): domain Eukaryota; kingdom Metazoa; phylum Chordata; class Amphibia; order Anura; family Dendrobatidae; genus Phyllobates; species Phyllobates terribilis. The sequence goes on along the minus strand of NW_027362764.1, from coordinate 420,010,964 downwards.
TTATTTTCATGCACTATTGTGATTTATTTATTTACTGCAGGGTATTTGTGCATTGTCGTATTTCTGTCTTTGGTTTATTTCGAAAAAGTGCAGAAGGGTGCAGAGGTCCTTCATCTGTGTCCACTTTGCAAGTGTGATTTTCACCACGTCCTTACTGTGTTGGCCTAGGATATGCAGAATGACATACTTAAACAGGACTCATCGCTGCTGCCACAATCGCTGCAACATGTGCAGAGTTGAATTTACACCATGTCGGCACATCGTATATCAACCGGTTAACCAGTAGGCCGAAAGATCTCTATAGCAATGCAAGTCGATGACTCGCGTGTTGCCTATGGCGGAAGTGAGCACACAGAGACTGTGGTTTCTGCAGCAGCGCATCCAGGCCGGGATAGTGGTGGAGAAATTGCTGTACCACCAGGTTGTGGATGTGAGCCATGCAAGACACGTGTGTATGAGGTTGCCTCGGCATAGGGCCGTCACCAGGTTCACATCATTATTGCACATGGCCTTGCCTTGCTTGAGGTTCAATGGAGACAGCCATTGCTCAAACTCAGCCTGGATAGCTGTCCACAACTCTTGAGCTGTGTAACTACGATCTCCAAGGTACATTAATTTAAGTATTATTGCACTGTTGGAACACGTGTCTCATTAAGGGAGAGGTTGAGGGTGCAGGTGGAGGCCCTAGAGGAGGTGGAGGAGGCAGAAGCAGTGGAGGAAGTTTTAGATACACAGATTTGTCCCGCAAGCCTTGGGGATTCCGAGATGGGTGTCTAGTGACACCTTGGTGTATAGTGGTTTAGTTCTCCATCCCCTGGTGTGTAGTGATTTAGTTCTCCAACCCTTAGGTGTTTAGTAGTTTAATTCTCCACTTTCTGTTGTCTATTAGTTTAGTTCTCCATCTTCTGGTGTGTAGTAGTTTAGTTCTCCAACCCTAGGAGTTTAGTAGTTTAGTTCTCCAATCCCTGTTGTCTATTAGTGTGGTTCTCTGTCTTCTGGTGTGTAGTGGTTTAGTTCTCCAACTCTAAGTGTTTAGCAGTTTAGTTCTCCAACCCCTGTTGTCTAGTAGTTTGATTCTCCATCTTCTGGTGGATAGTGGTTTAATTCTGCATCCCTAAGCTCCCTGCAAGCCTTGGGGATACCAAGACTTGTGGAGTAGCCCATTCACATAAAGCTCAAACAGCCATCAGAGTCACCCAGTGCTCAGTCAGTGAGATGTAATTCCCCTGGCTTGTCCAGGTATCAGCTATGAAATGCACCCTGTCAGACCTACATTTTTTCAAGGCACGGGTGATGTTGTCTGCAACATCACGATGTAGCGCAGGCACATCTTTCTTAGAGAAGTAATGGTGACTGAGCAACTGGTACTGGGGGACTGCGATGGCCATTAGCTTTTGGAAAACGTCTGTATCCACCAGGCAGAAAGGCAGTGGCCAACAGATTGGAGATGATGAAGTTTAAGCTCTTTGCTTTGGCATATGTAGGAGGATACAATCTTTTATGTGACCACAACTGTAGGATCGAGGGCTGGCTGCTGTGCTGAGAGAGGGTGGAGTAGGGTGAACACGATAAACTGCTGGATTATGAGAGAGGTGCAGGCGGAGATGTTATGGTGGATTGAGAAAGATATGGTGTGCTCGGTGTCTGAGATTGGTCAAAAACAGCAGGCATGTCCACTTCCGTAACAGCTGACGGGCTCTTACTCACCCCGACTGTAATGGGTAAACAAGTGGAGGTTCTGCGGCCGGAGACCTGTGTGAGAACAGTTGCCACGGAGGTGGAGGCGGAAGAAACAGCAGTTGCGGTTCATGGGGCGGCCGGTGGTTGGCGAGACCTGCTGGTCTACATTTTAGTGCAGTGAGATTCCCAGACTAGTGCATGTTGATCGCACACGTGCCAGTTCATGCATGTAGTAGTCAAAATATTGCAATTTTTGCCTCTACTCAGGCATTTTTAACAAAGTTGGCAGATAATGTGAGTTGTGTCATCCTGTGCAATCTCCAAAAAGACCCAGGTTAGGCAACCATTTCCACCCTTGCAAACTGCAGACCCAAAACCGCTGCTGGTCACAGCCACAGTTGTGGCTGTGGATGCAGTGCTTGTCATGGTTGCATCACTCAGTGTCTGTGCAGAAAGTCGCAATGTAATCTCTTTGTCTTCTTCTTCCTCCACCTCCTCTGCTGAGCTACTTAGCTGTGTACCTCTGGGTTCACACCAAGTGGGATCTACAACCTCATTGTCATCCTGTCTGTTCTCCCACTCTTCGCCCTGAGAGTCACCCTTCTCCTCTTCCTGCCCTGACAGCACGGTACAGTCCACGTGTGCCTCAGGTATCTCATCAGTATCATCTCTATGCTTATGACTCACAGATCTACCTCTCTGGACTTGATATCACCTCCTTACTAACCAGAATCCCACAATGTATGTCCGCTATTTCTTCTCTGCTAGAATTCTAAAACTTAACAAGAATAAAACCTAATTCATCATCTTTCCACCATCTCATTCAACCCCCCAACTTATCCATCAAAGTCAATGGCTGCTCACTCTCCCCAGTCCCGCAAGCTTGATTCTGATCTTTCCTTTAAACCTGAGATCCAAGCCCTTTCCATTTCCTACCGACTCCAACTCCAAAATATCTCCCGGATCCGCACATTCCTTAACTATGACTCTGCAAAAACACTAGTGCACACCCTCATCATCTCCTGTCATGACTACTGCAACCTCTTTCTCTGTGGCCTCTCTTCTAACACTCTGGCACCCCTCCAATCTTTCCTAAACTCTGCTGGTTGACTAATCCACCTGTCATCCCGCTATTCCCTGGCTTCTTCCTTCTGTGAATCCCCGCACTGGCTCGCCATTGCCCAGAGACTCTAGTTCAATTTTGGCATGCAAAGCCATCCAAAACCTGTCTCATCCATACATCTGTGACCTAGTCTCCCAGTACTTACCTGCACACAAACTCTGATCCTCACAAGATCTCCTTCTCTACTCCCCTCTTATCTCCTCTTCCCACAATCACATACAAGATTTGTCCCGTGCATCTCCCCTACTCTGGAACACTCTACCTTAACATATCAGACTCTTGCCCACCATAGAAAACTTCAAAAGGAACCTGAAGACCTGCCTCTTCCGACAAGCATTCAACCTTCAGTAACCCTCATTCCACTATACCGCTGCACGACCAGTTCTACCCTCACCTACTGTATCCTCACCCATCCTTTGTAGATTGTTTTTGAGCCCTTATGGGCAGGGTCTTCTTTCCTCCAGAACCAGTCAGTGACTCTTTTTTGTTCAAGATTATTGTACTTGTTGTTTGCTATGTTAACCCATTTTCAGATGTAAAGCGCCATGGAATAAATATCGCTATAATAATAAATAATGATTATACTATTTATACTCTGGGTCAATTGATGCCACTTTTCCTGGTGTCTGCCCCTAATTTGAGCTGTTTTGGCAGCTTATGGTCCCCTTTTAAGGTGTTGTGTATGCGTTTGGTTATGCCTCCTATTGAATGCAAATGGATTCGGATATGTCCGTCAAACTGTTCGGCAAAATTGGGAAATTCGTTGATTGGAACCGAATCGAACCTCTCTAATCAAGAGAATGCGGTCTCCTAACCCGTTTTTTACTCCAGAAAGGAGTATGTGGCTTACTGTGTTTGTGACTCGCTCCACTGCAGTTTAAGGGAGTTCTGAATAATTAGGCAGTAAGCAAAAATCCATGATCTATTTATTGTAGAGAGCCATGTACTTGCATCACCTCCTCCTCTTTAGGGCTTATTCACACAGTTTATTTTTATAAGGATTTAGAAGAGGATTTTACTGGAAATCCACATAAAAATGTTTCAAATACTCTCTGATTCTTCCTATTAGTTTACTGGGAAATGTTCAAAATAATGTTAAAAACTGTCCTGTGTGCACTAAAGGAGCTTTTCCCATTCAATTCAGTCAGAAACGTATTCAAAGAGCATTTGATGAAGTTTTTAATGTGGATTTAGGAGCAGAATTTATTTTTAAATACTCGTCAAAATACTCTGAATGCATTTTGAGGCTAGATTCCCACGATGACTATTTTGTGAGTTTTTGATTGTTTGCAGATTTTCATCCGTAACAAAAGAGAGACTCCATTAGCAAAGCATGTTAATGAATCTCATGGTGGAAATTTGAAAGCCATTAAATTTATGGGTATTGTAAGGTGGCTAATGGTCTCATAGTCGATGGAAGGTAACATAGTAACGTAGGTTGAATAAAGACCTAGGTCCATCAAGTTCAACCTGTCTCCCGCAAATGTACTCCCCATACCAACACTACACTAACTTACTGGAACTAGTCCTCACAAATGAATTACCATTTTTATTTTTATTATTACTGCACTATTACAATTACAAATAAACTAGTTTCTAATTTTTTAATTAGTTTTATTTTTGTATTACTGTTATGGTATTACTAAAATCCCTGTAACTAGATCTGTTGATCCAGAAGAAGGCAAAAAACCCAGGATACATTCAGCCAATTTGCATCACAGGGAAAAATTCCTTCTTGACCCCGAGAAAGGCGATCAGTACAAGAACCCTGGATCAAAAGTACTATACTATAGGTGTAAATTTTGTCTAATTTAACTGTAACCCACAATGTTATGTGTATCGAGGAAATCGTCCATCCTTTTTTTGAATGCTGTTATAGTCTCGGCCATTACTACATCTTGTGGTAGGGCATTCCACAGCCTGACTGCTCTGACTACAAAGAACCCTGTGATGTAGCCCGAAGTATTTCTCTAGTGCACGTAAGCACTAAGAGGTTTGTTTGGTGCACCTGGGAGCCGGGTTACAGGTAGTTTAGAGAGTTGGGTGGGTCTAGCTACTCACATACCTCACCTCTGGGTGTGGTTAACAGCCTATATAATGGAGGCTGTTGTTTGACACATGGTCTGTGTGTTTGGAGGGAGAATGCCTCCTGTGTATGTTTGCTCCAGACCGAGCCAGGATACTGGACTCTACCCCAGCCTGTGTGCCACACAGGCCTGGCTGAGCAGAAACCTGCTAAGGACATTTTACTTTGTTTGCCTGATCTAAAGGCTGTTTGCTTTTCTGTTTGGCTTCTGAGTTTTTGAAGCAATAAGCCCACATGAACTTTTAAAGGAACAAGCCTCCTGTATTCCTCCCGTCGCACACAAGTGAGTAAAACTCCTACTGTAATGACAAGGTGAAACCTCCCCTGAGGGGGGGCAACTCTGACAAAATAATTTTACAAAAGAAATTACAATGGATTTTTCATTTGGATACCTACCAACCCAATGGTTTAAATGAACAACTTATCTTTTGTTGCTTCCTCTGAATATCTATATATGTCTCTTCCCACTCTCCTCCTATCCCAGACTTCGACACCATGTATAATCACTCTCGCTGATTTATTCATTAAACTTGCCTGGAAAACAGATCTGACTATATTTGGGCAATCCAGGACCTTGGATTGTTGTGGTTATGGCCAAACTTAACTTGGCCTGTTAATCCTTTTTTGCGGAATTTACCTTTAAATCAGGGCCATATATCCTATTCATCATTTGTCTGGCTCATTCTCTTAACCATACCCCCTTTTATTCTTCCCCTTTGTGGTGGAGTATATAGTATACCTATTGTATATTTTGGACTCTATGTTTGTTAATGCTCTGTGTCCAAGTTAAATATTTTCGGTGGTCATGTGTCCTTGTTTGGGATCGCTGCTTTGAGTGGTGCGCTTCAAACTGCATTCCACCAACGGGATGTGGCGTCATCCTTGTAAGCATCACATTTGGAGTATCTGACAACAGGTCACGAGGCCGGAAATTATGCCTAATAGCTTGACCGGTGACTACGCGGGGCGTGCCAGTATGTGACAGGGCGCATCTGGATGGAAACTGGATATATCACGGCAGGAAGTGATGTGGCCATGCGCTCCATGATGCGACCCAAGATGGGCTCCACGATGTGCTCCACACATGGCTGGAAGTGACGTGGCTGTGCGTTCCGTGGTGCAGTTCACGCACGGCCGGAAGTGACACGGCCATGCATTCCATGGTGTGGTCCAACGACCAGCGGTCATGGTGGGTACTGTATGATGCAGGATGATGGCTGTGACACAACATGCCGCTCCTGGAAGTGATGCGATTGTGCGTTCCATGACACGGTCCAATGACCGGCGATCATGGTGAACACTCTGTGGCTCAATTGGATGTATGTGATACACTTATCCAGGGCACTCCCTCCTATTAGCATGATCTATCCCATGACCGGAAATGACGTCAGACACCGACAGAACGGCGGGGGTTATTTAAAATGACAAGTGTAAGGATACAGACAGGACCACATCAACTAGTAGTGACCACACTAGCTATAACTCATCCCTAGTTACCTGCCACTGCAGGAATCAGGACCCCTGATTCTCTATATCCCCTGATGAATCCTCCACACGGAGGAGGAAACGCGCAAGGATTATACCCACTTACAGCATACATTTACTTGCATTGTTGAGGTACACAAGAATAGCTTTACACTTGGGGACTGCCCTTGTTAGGGCAGGAGCAATGCAGGGGTATGGCAAGGGAGATTGTTATAAGGCTAACACTACCGTTTCTGCACCCTTTGTGAATACTATTGGCTCCTGCTCCATGAGTCTCCTGCCTCTTGAAAACTTCATACAAGTGGTGAGACCAAACCATTTTTTCTATTGAGCACTGGTTGATATGTTTAGGCACTTGCACTTTAAGAATGTTTATGTTATTGATTCCTAGGTATCGTTTTTTAATGCATATTATTAAAGGTTAAATTTTATCTTATATATATTTGTAATATTCTCTCCTGCTGAATACTCCGATTATTGTTTTGAGAGTTGTTATAGGGGCAGACGTATCGCTGTGCCCTTCTCTGTATTTGTGGTTGCAGTTTTTATGTAGTATTTCTGCACTTATTAGATGAATTTGCTCATGTCTCGTTCATTGCACTTTTGAGTTGGTCTTCTTCCATGCATTTTTATCACTTTTTCTACACTTTCTGCTATTTGACTTTGACCCAGCTTTATTAATACAGTCATGGGCGGATTACATGTATATTTTACCTGTGGATTTTCAACATTTACTTAAATCTTATGGGGAAAATCTGCACATAAAACTTGACAGACAAATTGTGGATTTGAAACACGTGCCACAGGTAATTTTACGCTGCTTAAAAACACAAAGGCACAGTGAGCATGACATTTCTATAAATCCCATCCACTTTGCTGGAACTGTAAGACCCTGTGCTTTAGATGAAGAAAAAATATGCATCTTCAAAAACTCATCTGGGGCTCACAGCCTTAGCGTGCTGATTGGCAAAGGAAAAAATGTTCTAAGTATAATTTGTACCTATCAGACATTTACGGTATATGATTTTGATATGGCATAAATGTCACACAAGATAATATCCGCTTAGTTTTTAGTGGTTCAGTTCAACAATGTGGTGCTTATACAGGGGGATGGGCACGTTGCCCACGCCCCTTGAGAAGCCTTAATGTAATGTTGTACAGTGTAATATGTAGTGTGTACTGTGTGATACATAATGTTATGTGATGTTAAGTATAATGGCCACAAGATTTCAATAATGTTATAGTCTGATCAGCATCAGACAGTGAGCCTAGAGGGGAAGGTGCTATGCAGCAGGATCAGAAAGGTAGTTAGAAAGAGCCCAGAGTGTGCAGAATAAAGACCTCAGGTCTAGTGTGAGCAGTGCTGCATGCAATGGCCAGGGGCGTACATAGAAATCATGGGGCCCCATAGCAGAAGCTCCAATTCTGCCCCCCACAAAAGAATAAATACATTTTTGTCTGTGTCAAAGAAGAGCAGATTTCACAATTTTCCAGCTTTTACATAGTAATTTTTCTCCTACTGAAGTCCTAGATTCCTCTTTCATTGCCCCCATAAAGTATGATGCCAATAAAAGTGCACCCCAAACACAGTATGATACTCCCATGGTGCATTCCTCCACATTAGCCTCCACATGCACAGTATAATGACCCTACTGTGCCCCACCTTAACTCCCAAGGCAAGGTATGGTGACCCCAACACAGTATGATCCCCCAACTGTGACTCTCACACAGCCCTCCATACAGTATTATCGGCCTACATACAGTATAATGGCCCCACTCAGCCCTCCAAACAGTATGATGGACCCCACACAAACCTTCACACTGTACAACTGCTTTCATACAGTATAATGACCCCCCACATAGCCTTCCATATAGTATAATAGGCCACCCATAATCCTCCATATAGTATAATGTGCCCCCATAATCTTCCATATAGTATAATGCGCCCCCCATAATCCTCCATATAGTATAATGAACTTCCCATGGTCCTCCATAGAATATAATCCACTCCCCATAGTCCTCCATACAGTATATTACACACCCCATAAGGTAAAATAAAGCCCCCATATAGTATAATGCACCCCACATTCCAGCAGTATTATGGGCACATACTCACTGATTTTAAAATACCGTATATTTTAAATAAGTCAACCCAAGTATAAGCCGAAGCCCCTAATTTTACCACAAAAAAATGGGAAAATGTATTGACTCGAGTATAAGGCTAGGGTAGGAAATGCAGCAGCTACTGGTAAATTTCCCCATCCTGGTACGCATGGGTCCCTCATCACCAATCCTGGTATGTATGGCACCCTTCATCCCCCAATCCAGGTACATACGGCCCCCTCATCCCCCAATCCTGGTACGAATGGCCCCCTCATCCCCCAATCCTGGTATACTTGGCCTCCACATCCCCCAATCCTGGCATGTGTGACCCCCCTCATCCCCCCCATCCTGGTACGCATGGCTCCCTCATCACCAATCGTGGTATGTATGGCACCCTTCATCCCCAATCCTGTTACGAACGGCCCCCTCATCCCCCAATCCTGGTACGAATGGCCCCCTCCTCCCCCAATCCTGGTATGCTTGGCCTCCTTATCCCCCAATCCTAGCATGTGTGGCCCCCCTCATCCCGCAATCCTGGTATGCATGGCACCCCTCACCCCCAATCCTGGTATGCATGGCACCCCTCACCCCAAATCCTGGTATGCATGGCACCCCTCATCCCCCAATCCTGGTATGCATGGCACCCCTCATCCCCCAATCCTGGTATGCATGGCCTCCTCATCCCCCAATCCTGGTATGCTTGGCCTCCTCATCCCCCAATCCTGGCATGTGTGGCCCCCCTCATCCCGCAATCCTGGTATGCATGGCACCCCTCACCCCCAATCCTGGTATGCATGGCACCCCTCACCCCAAATCCTGGTATGCATGGCACCCCTCACCCCCCAATCCTGGTATGCATGGCCTCCTCATCCCCCAATCCTGGTATGCTTGGCCCCCTCATCCCCCAATCCTGGTATGTATGGCACCCCTCATCCCCAATCCTGGTATGTATGACACCCCTCATCCCCAATCCTGGTATGTATGGCACCCCTCATCCCCCAATCCTGGTATGCATGGCCCCCTCATCCCCCAATCCTGGTATGCATGGCACCCATCATCCCCAATCCTGATATGCATGGCACCCCTCATCCCCCAATCCTGGTATGCGTGGCACCCCTCATCCCCCAATCCTGGTATGCATGGCCTCCTCATCCCCCAATCCTGGTATGCATGGCCTCCTCATCCCCCAATTCCGGTATGTATGGCACCCATTATCCCCCAATCCTGGTATGCATGGCACCCCTCATCCCCCAATCCTGGTATGCATGGCACCCCTCATCCCCCAATCCTGGTATGTGTGGCCCCCTCATCCCCCAATTCTGGTATGTGTGGCCCCCCTCATCTCCCAATCCTGGTATGTATGGCCTCCTCATCCCCCAATCCTGGTATGCATGGCCCAATCACTGCACACATAAAGCAAATAAACACTTATACTCACCTTCCTTCCTCACCTCTGCTCCAGCGCTGCGTCCTGTTCTGCTGCAGCAGCTCATGTCAGCATGAAAGTGCATGGTGTCACAGCCAGGCGCTCTCAGACGCTGATGTAAGCTGCCGGCATATTCACTCCTCTCCACGCTGGGACTATGGGCGTGGAGAAGAATGAATATGCATTCTCTTTAGTAGCGAGCACTGTCAGCAGGAGCCGCGGCTCAGTGCTCCTCCGTGCCCGCTGCTAAAGAGAATGAATATTCATTCTTTACCACACCCATGGGAGTGGAGAAGAGGGAATATTCATTTCCCTTTAGTAGTGGGCACCCGTGGTAGCTGCAGCAGCCGGCTACTGCGTGTGCCCCGCAACCTCCCCTCCCCCCGTATATACAATACTCACCTATCCTCCTTGTTCCCCCTGCTGCTTTGGCTCTCCCCTGGCTCACGGGTTCCCCCAGCTCATGGGCCCCATAGCAGTGGCGTGGCCTGCCGACATTGACGGTACGCCCCTGGCAATGGGTGTCCCTGTGGTAAGAGTGAAAATACTAGAGCAGATAGTAAGAGCCTGTAAGAGAAGAGGTAGCAGAGAAGAGAAGCAAGTAGCAATCATGATTCGGGACAGAGACAGAGAGAGTGAGAGAAAGAATATCGGGGCCTGGGGCAGAAAGCCTAGCATGATGGTACGGAGTCTTCTTAAGAGAGGTAATGGAAGGCAAAAGTAACGGGAAGCAAAAGGAAGAGAATACGTATATCATTGTAGCTACTAAGCATCTACAGTAAAGAAAGTCAAGTGTAGCCATGTTGGGACACATCCTCTCCTACGGAGAAATGACAGGACATGTTGCTACAGGATGGAGTCTATCACTCTTGTGGACTGGAAACAGAGTAACTGTGAGGGGTTGCAGTGTTACACCTCGACCCGTGCAGTCCCCATAGTGGAAAACGAAAGTTGGCTGTGCAAAGAGTAGAGGAAGCAAGTGAAGAAGTGTTTTCAAGGAAGACCGAGATGTGTGTGTTCATGTCACTTGTGGTTAAAGAAACGTCCTTGAAGATAAATGCCTCCTATCTGCTGTATGTAGTTCATATCAAGTTATTCTTCAGTAAAAAGAAGTTTAATTTTAAATGGTGGCCTCCTTTCATAAACTGGTTAACATCTGGTCCTGGCAAACCAGTGTCATCGGTTACATGCGGCCTGCATGGGAGTACCATTTCTAAATGACAGACAAGTACCCTATCGCTGCGTGCTTACAATCTACAAGAGAATAAGTAAGAATACAGTAGGTGAGGGTAAAAGCTGCAGATGTGGCTGTACGGGTTCTGCTTGTTTTTTTTTCAGGCTATAGGTATTCTTTAAAAGATGGGTTTCCAGGTTAAATTTCAAAGTTTCAAAGTTTATGGAGTCTGATTGCATGGTGTATCCAGTTCCAGTGTATGGAGATGCATTTTAGATGGTTGTCAGTCAGTCTCAGCTGTACTCTATGAGAAATCTACCTACAGACTTCTCTATCGGTGACTTATCTGCAGGAGAACAAACCGATTGGCAGTCTGAAATCAGACAAGCCTGGTTGACATCTCTCCTGACAATCATACACATTACCTGCTCCTGTAAGTCTGAGACTACATGCACTTCAGACTTGAAGATGTCACTACATTCCACCTGGAGTGAGGTGCCACAGTACTCACACTGTAGGCTGACAGCAGAACAAGGTGAGGTAAACTGGGTTGGGGGCTGTGGGGACCCTCATACTGATTGGGAGGCCATGGGAATGCTCCTAGTGGGTTTTGAAAGCTATCATACTGAGTGGAGGGCTGTGGGAGCCATAATACTGAGTGATGGCTGTGGAGACCCTCAAACTCAGTGGAAAGCCATGTAGACCCTCATACCGAGGGGTGGACAGTAGCTTCATCTTACTGAATGGTGGACAATGGTGCCATCATACTAAGTGAGGGGCTGTAGTCACGTTAACCAGAGTGGGGGACTGTGGGGACATCATACTGATTGGAATCTGTAGGAGTCATCATACTGCATGGAAAATCTCTGGGGGCCATCATACTGTTTGGGAGAATGTGGGGGCCATCATACTGAGTGGAAGCTGTGGGGGGGGGATTAAATGGAGGCCATCATAATGAGTGGGGGTAGGCTTTTGGGATCATCATACTGAGTGGGGGCCATCATACTGAGTGTGGGGATGTGTGAGCCATCATACTGAGTGGAGGGTGGGCTATGGGGGCCATCATATTGAATAGGGACTATTGATGTATTATACTGAATGGGGGGACTGTGGGGGCAATGATAATGAGTGAGGGGTTGTGGGGGCTGAGGGGGCTATCATGCTTAATGTGCGACTGTGGAGATTATTATACTGAGTGTGCGACTGTGGGGGCCATCATAATATGGGACTGTGGGGGCTATCATACTGAGCCAGGGACTGTGGGGGTCATCAAACTGAGTAACAGAGAAGGCGTAGCAAGATGTACTTAAAATAAGTCATTAAAATATAGACAATGCATAAACTTTACTGCATGCAGCTACAAATACTCAAATGGTGGTCACAAAGGTCAAATGATGAATAGGCAACCTGAAGTATCCCAGCTTGCAGAATTGATTATGGGGTCTTTCTGGATTTGGAAATTCTCACTTTCCTGGCTGCAGTTTGCTTTTAAATACAAACTGTGATTAATTCACCACCACTCACCCACCCCGGGGTCCAGAGCTAAGTCTCCTCTGCTGCTCCTGGTGTCTGTTCTTGTCTGCTGCTTCGTTGACAGTCTGACGACAGTGCTGCAGTCCATAACAGACATCCGGAGCAGCGATGCAGACTACGTGCTGGGCCTGGGGATGGTGAATAAGGAAAAGTTTGTGACTTTTTGTAAAACAAATTGCAGCCAGGGGACAGGTGTTTTCCAAAACTGGAAACCCCACTTAAGCAGATGTTATAATCAGACAACTACATGCAGATTTTGGAAAAGTATACAGAACTATGTATGCAATTACTATTGCTGAGTTCGGTTTTTCTATTTATTATCTGCACAAGAATGCAATAAACTATTTACTGGCTGTATATTGGAATTAATGGAAACAGTCTGCCGCTCTGCATTTTACATTGTGCTGTTTATTAATAAATCAGTGCATAGATATGTGATTTATTACTAGACAATAAAATGAAGAAAACTGGGTACAACTGATGCTTGCCATGTGTTAGGCATGAGTTTGACAGAAAAACAATGAATGATATTTGATAGCTAGTACAAATATTGAGCTTGGCAGCTCTGGTAAAGATTTTGTTTGGCTGTACAAATTCTGCAAATGAATATAAATGATGCACAGCTTTGGATGTAGTTAGAACTGATAATGCTATTTTTTTATGTATTTGGGCTTGTATATCAAAGCTGTCTCAGATAAATGTGTCCTAGTTGCCCATAGTAAACAGTTAAAGTCCCAAATTTAAAGTTTTAACCAGTCTGAAGCTGGTTCATCATCTCCTGCTCATGAACCAAGCACGCTTTTTTTTTGTACATACAGGGAAATATTTTCTCGAATTTTTGGAATGCTTGAACAGAGAGAAATAACAAAAAAGGAAACAGACATTTTTTTATCCCCCTCTTCCCCTCTAGTGGCGTCTTTGCAGAGAGGGAGGGTGGGAACAGGGGAGGGACATTAATTTGTATTATCGTCTTTATGACATGAATACACGTGAATATGTGAGCGTGCTGGCACTTTGGGGGTCACAGGAGCACTGATCAGCTCTGACATTCAGAACCGTGATCACGTGATGCTGCTGATGTTGCTGCAGTGCATTGATGTCGGCTCATCATGCTCAGGCAGTGAAGATTTGGAAGTTGGGAAAAGAGTAGTGCTCGGTAGTGCTGAAGATTCAAGGAACTTTTTCTATAGATGGGAAGGAGTTCAGTAATAATAATAATATTTTTTATTTATATAGCGCCGGCATATTCCGCAGCACTTTACAATTAAGCGGGGACATGTACAGACAATAAATTCAATACAAGGTGAGACAGTTTAACAGTTACAGTACATTAGGAGTGAGGTTCCTGTTCGCAAGCTTACAAGGGAATAGGGGGGACACAGTAGGTAAAAAGTGCTTGTTATTTCAGGTCTAGCAATTATAATAAATAGGGATTTTCATATAGAGCAACATGATCCAGTCATCAGAAAGTATGCTTAAGTGCAATAGTCAAGTATCGAGTGCAGTTATCTTGTGCATGGAGGGTGTGGAGACAGATGAATAGTAAGGAACAGATTCTGAATAATATTTATAAGGAGGGAGCAGGGGAAAGTTAAAAGTTAGTTTACTGAGTTGAAGCAACAGGCTTGTTTAAAGAGATGGGTTTTTAAAGCGTGCTTGAAGACGTGGGGAGTAGGTATTAGTCGGATTGTCGGGGGTAGTGCATTCCAGAGAACTGGCGCAGCACAAGAGAAGTCTTGGAGACGGAGGTGCGAGGTTCGGATTATTGGGGATGTTAGTCTTAGGTCATTTGTAGAACAGAGGGCACGTGTAGGGTGATAGACAGAGATGAGAGAGGAGATATAAGGCGGTGCAGAATTGTGCAGAGCTTTGTGGGTGAGAACAATGAGTTTATATTGGACCCTGTAGCGAATGGGTAACCAGTGTAATGACTGGCACAAGATGGAGGCATCGGTGAAGCGGCTGGACAGAAATACAACCCTGGCTGCCGCATTAAGGATGGATTGGAGAGAAAGTTTGGTAAGAGGGAGACCGATCAGAAGAGAGTTGAAGTAGTACAGACGAGAGTGAATAACAGTAAGAGGTTTAGCAGTTTCAAAGGTAAGAAAAGGTCTGATTCTGGATTCAGTATATAGAGTGAGTGACAGTGTGAGGGCACAGTATAGGGGGCAGTATACATAGTGAGGCAGGAGAAGACACAGACAGAATAGGTCTCCTGTGCAAGAACAAAATATGGGCCCATTGCAATTAAAATAACTCATCATAATGTACAATTCCACCTACGTTGGAGGTGGAAGCGTAACCTCTTAGGACCTTGTGTGGCTGACTATGCTGCACCAATGGTATTTCTGCCCCTGAAGTGGGGGATAATGGGACAACACATTATGAGGGGCAGTATATAAAGTGAGGGACAGTGTGAGAAAACAATGGGGGGGAGCAATATTAGAGAATGGAACAATGTGAGGACACTGTATAAAGAACAGTATACAAAGTAAGAAATGGACCCTCATTTATTATCACATAACCCAAACTACATGGCCCAATAAAATAAAATAGCCAACACGTTATTTTGATGTCAAAAGGTCACAGCTTTTATATAAAATTACATGAGTATAGTAAGAGTCAGGTGAAATGCCTGTAGAATGTAAGCCCGCAAGGGCAGGGTCCTATTACCTCTGTACCAGTCTATCATTGTTAGTTTGTTTACTGTAAGTGATATCTGTATTTAGTATGAAACCCCTTCTTATGTACAGCACCATGGAATCAATAGCGCTATATAAATGAATAATAATAATAATAACAATTCTAGGCAAGTATGTTCTGAGATTCACAGACACCATGAGATCCCTGGGCTGCCTGCCATACAGCAATGGTCAGGCAGCAATCCACAGAGGTAAAGCCAGTCCATTTCAAGAGCTCTAAAGACCCTATCAAAGATCCTCATTCCTGTGCATAACAGGTAAGCCACCCCAGGATAATGTTACCATTATCACATCCTTCAGGCTGGCCACCAAAGCTCAGCCTATTCACCACCATTGTGTAACAGCTTCTATTAATTAAAATTAGTCCATCATAACTTTCCCCCCACTTCCACCTGACTCTCCAACTACAATATCACAGCTGTGACAAAAATAGACCAATCTGATATAAATTGCCTTTCATTCTCACTTTTTTTTTTAAAAAAAAAAAGTATCCTTATTAAATCAGGCTAAAATCTATAAAAAACACACTAAACCCCCAAATCATGAAGATGTCGATCAACATGTTATTTTTCTTTAAAATACATTGTAACAAGTACAAAGGAAGATTATGGAAAAAGGATGCTATTATACAGTCATGGCCAAAAGTATTGAGAATGAGACAAATAGTAATTTTTCCAAAGTTTACGGCTTCATTTTTTGTAATGGCAATTTGCATATACTCCTGAATGTCAAAGAGTAACAACAGCAATTACTGTACTTGCAAAGTCAATATTTGCCCAGAAAATGAACTTTAACCCCCAAAACACATTTCAACCTCATTGCAGTCCTGCCTTAAAAGTAGCAGCTAACATTGTTTTAGTGATTGATCCATTAACACAGGTGTGGGTGTTAATGAGGACAGGGCTGGCGATCAATCAGTCATGATTAAGTAAGAATGACATCACTGGACACTTTAAAAGGAGGCTGGTTCTTGGTATCATTGTTTCTCTTCAGTTAACCATGGTTATCTCTAAAGAAACACGTGCAGCCATCATTGCACTGCACAAAAATGGCCTAACAGGGAAGAGTATCGCAGCTACAAAGATTGCACCTCAGTCAACAATCTATCGCATCATCAAGAACTTCAAGGAGAGAGCTTCCATTGTTGTCAAAAAGGCTCCAGGGCGCCCAAGAAAGACCAGCAAGTGCCAAGACCGTATCTTAAAACTGTTTCAGCTGCGGGATCGGACTACCAGCAGTGCCGAGCTTGCTCAGGAATGGCAGCAGGCTGGTGTGAGTGCTTCTGCACGCACTGTGAGGCGGAGACTCTTTGAGCAAAGGCTGGTTTCAAGGAGGGCAGCAAAGAAGCCACTTCTCTCCAGAAAAAACATCAGGGATCGACTGATATTCTGCAAAAGGTTCAGGGAGTGGACTGCTGAGGACTGGGGCAAAGTCATTTTCTCTGATGAATCCCCTTTTCGATTGTTTGGGACATCTGGAAAACAGCTTATTCGGAGAAGAAGAGGTGAGCGCTACCATCAGTCTTGTCTCATGCCAACTGTAAAGCATCCTGAAACCATTCATGTGTGGGGTTGCTTCTCAGCCAAGGGAATCGGCTCACTCACAGTCTTGCCTAAAAACACAGCCATGAATAAAGAATGGTACCAGAATGTCCTCCAAGAGCAACTTCTCCCAACCGTCCAAGAGCAGTTTGGCGCCCAACAATGTCTTTTCCAGCATGATGGAGCACCTTGCCATAAAGCAAAGGTGATAACTAAATGGCTCATGGAACAAAACATAGAGATTTTGGGTCCATGGCCTGGAAACTCCCCAGATCTTAATCCCATTGAGAACTTGAGGTCAATCATCAAGAGATGGGTGGACAAACAAAAACCAACAAATTCTGGCAAAATGCAAGCATTGATTATGCAAGAATTGACTGCTATCAGTCAGGATTTGGTCCAAAAGTTGATTGAGAGCATGCCAGGGAGAATTACAGAGGTCTTGAAGAAGAAGGGGCAACACTGCAAATATTGACTTGCTGCATTAACTCATTCTAACTGTCAATATAACCTATTGGTACTCATAATATGATTGCAATTATATTTCTGTATGTGATATAAACATCAGACAAACACTAATAAAAACCAGAGGCCAGCAGATCATGTGAAAATAGAATTTTGGTGTCATTCTCAAAACTTTTGGCCATGACTGTACATGAAGTTAACCTAAACAGGGTAAGCAGTCAAGTCATATATCAAATATACAATTGCACAGCAAAATAAAGAAAAAAAGGAGGGTTTTGGGGAAATGTTTCAGCCATTTCTTCTGGTAGGAGAAAGATGAAGAGACAGTAAGACAGGAAGTTTTTCCATAAACTTGTCCCTCCCAACAGTAGTGAAAAAACAGGCACACAAACGGACTCCTGTTTCTAAAAGGGGAAACAAACAACCTAATACAATCAATATAAATATACAGTCATGGCTGAAAGTGTTGGCACTCTTTAAATTGTTCCGGACAATGACGTATTTCTCCCAGAAAATTATTGCAATTACACATGTTTTGTTATACACATGTTTATTTCCTTTGTGTGTATTTGACGCGTCCCCTGGGCCGTGTGTGTATGGGGATACCCGGAACCGGACCTTTTGTGGAAGCTGGGGGTTGTAGTCCTTGCGTAGCGGGGACCCGGTCCTGTGGCTCAGGGTGGTCAAACCAAATGGCAGTCTATATGCTGAATGTCCGACTACGCCACCCGTGGATTGCGGTCAGAGTGAACCGCCGCTGCAGGGCAGACCGCTGAGGCTGGTGTTGTGAGTGCAGCAGAGGATAGTATAACTCCCCACGGGAGGAGTATAGCCTCAGGGTAGCATGTGTGGATGTTGGGGGTGATGGTGCGCGGGAGCAGCAGTAGCGACACAGAGTCCTGTAATGCAGTCCAGGGTATTTACTCACAGTTCTTTATCCACGTTAATACAGCTGGCCATAACGTCCCACTGTGTTCACCAGGTGAGGGGCTCGGCCTACTCCCAGATAACTTTGGAGCGTTCCACAGGACCCCCTTCGTGTGTCCTTTCTCTGGCCTTTCATACCACGCCAGTGACCTCGCTTCCCTCCGGCTGCCTCAGGCCTTCTCTGGTAAAACCTGGGTGCCGTTTTCCTGACCATATGTGGTGCCTTCCTAGTGGGTGTAGCGAGGGGCTGCGCCACATAAAAAGTCACAGCCTCCAGTTTCTAGCTGAGGGTCGTTCCCCGCCTCCACTAGTTTCAGGGACCGGTCTCCCCCTTTGGCCTGACCCTTCTATGCAGGTAGATTCGGGCGTGCGGTGGCGACTCGCCGGTCCACACCCCTGGGGTCCCTTCGTTCCTTGTTCCTTGAGCCTCCTCCGCTCCTCTTCCTTCTCCTTCCTCCAGGCCCCGGCCACTCTCTCCGGCCTGCCTGCAGAGCAGAGCCCATGCAGAGCCTCAGCTCCCAGCCTCCTTCTCTCCCAACTACTGAACTGAACTGAACTCAACTCACTAACCTAAGATGGTGCCCACCTTTTATACCTCCCTCTTGGTGCACCCAGGAACTGCCCTCTACCTCCTATGCACTACAGGGTCCCCCCTTCCTCGGTGTTCCCTCCCCCCACTCCAGCCAGGGACAGGGACTGTCGTGCTCTACTTGGAGCATATCGGTCGCCCTGCCCCCCGGAAATGTGGTGTAATGCATGCAGGTGTCGGGGTCCTGATTCACACTCCATCCTTACTTGGAAGTGAGATATCACACATCTGGATGAGATGCAATACCTTTGTAGCGGCCGAACCCTCGGGGCGCTACATATTTGAACAACTGAAAAAAACAGAGAAAAAGGCAAATTGGACATAATTTCACATAAAACCCCAAAAATGGGCAGGACAAAATTGTTGGCACCCTTAACTTAATCTTTGGTTGCACACCCTTTGGAATAAATAACTGAAATCAATTGCTTCCTATACCTATCACAAGGTTCTTACATCTCTCAACTGGAATTTCTTTTTTTGCAAACTGCTCCAGGTCTCTGATATTTGAAGGCGCATTCTCCCAACAACAATTTTAAGATCTCACCACAGGTGTTCAATGGGATTTAGACCCAGACTCACTGCTGGCCACTTCAGAACTCTCCGGTGTTTTTTTTCAATCCATTTCTGCGTGTATGTTTTGGGTCATCGTCCTGCTGGAAGTCCCATGACCTAGGATGCAAACCCAGCTTTCTGACACTGGGCATTACATTGCGACCCAAAATCCTTTGGTAATCTTCAGATTTCATGATGCCTTACACACAGTTAAGACACCCAGTGCTACAGGCAGCAAAATAACACCAAAACATCTTTGAATCTCCACCATATCTGACTGTAGATACTATGCTCTTTTCTCATTCCGTTTTCAGTAAACAGTAGAATGATGTGCTTTAACAAAAAGCTCTATCTTGGTCTCATCTGTCCCCAAGACACTTTCTCAGAAATATTTTGGCTTACCCACAATTTGACAAACTGCAGTTTAGCTTTTTTTACGTATCTGTGTCAGCAGTGGGGTACTTCTGGGTCTCCTGACATAGCATTTAATTTCATTCAAATGTTGACGGATAGTTCGCGCTGACACTGATGCACCCTAAGGCTGCAGGACAGCTGGAATTTCTTTGGAACTTGATTGGGGCTGCTTATCCACCATCCGAACTATCCTCATTGTAACCTTTTATCAATTTTTCTCTGCCATCCACGTCAAGGGAGATAAGCTACAGTGCCATGCCTTGTTGATATTGTTCAATACTTTTGGTTCTCAAGTCCTCAGACAATTTTCTTCTCATCCTTCTTTTCTCCCTGCTTAGTGTGGCACACAGACACACAATGCAAAGATAGATTTAACGTCTCCCATTTTTATATGATTTCAGGTGTGATTTTCATTTTGCCCACACCTGTTACTTGCCACAGATGAGTTTGAACTAGCATCACATGCTTGAAACAAAGTTGTTTTGGAAAGGTGGCAACAATTTTGTCCTGTCCATTTTTCAGGTTTTCTGTGTAATTATGTCCAATTTGCCCTTTTTTTCTCTGTTTTTTTTGTGTTGTTCCAATATACACAAAGGAAATAAACGTGTATAACAAAACATGTGTGGTTGCAATAATTTTCTTTAACAATTTCAAGGGTGCCAAAACTTTCGCCCATGACTGTAGATAATAAACCAGAAGATGAGGATCCCCCCTTCTACAGTCATGTGTCCACTTCACTTAGTGCTCCAAGGGAGTTCAGTATAGACAGTAGAGCACAGAAGTAGAGACAGTGAGGGCACAGTATGGAGGACAGTTTATAGTGCTACTGTCTACATCTAATCATGATGTGGTTCCTGTATGGTCAAGAGTCTGATTATGGATGATAACAATAACTGCTATCATCATCTTACCATTGTTAAAAACATACTTGCTATACAATTGTATATGCGGGGACCTGACATTGTAATTGATCGCTGTACCAAGCTTGGTACTGTAATCCTGTTCTGATGTTCGTTGTGGTGCTGTATTTTTGTACTGACAGTGGTTCTGGTAATGTATTTGTTAGGCTCATCAGGTGAAATGGAGCCTCCAAGCCCTAGGTCCAGTTGGGCCCACAGACCCCGGGCATTGATGTAGCAAGCTGGAAGGCACGTGGGCAGCGAGTACTTGGCATACATACAGTCATGGCCAAAAGTATTGAGAATGACACCAAAATTATATTTTCACATGATCTGCTGGCCTCTGGTTTTTATTAGTGTTTGTCTGATGTTTATATCACATACAGAAATATAATTGCAATCATATTATGAGTACCAATAGGTTATATTGACAGTTAGAATGAGTTAATGCAGCAAGTCAATATTTGCAGTGTTGCCCCTTCTTCCTCAAGACCTCTGTAATTCTCCCTGGCATGCTCTCAATCAACTTTTGGACCAAATCCAGACTGATAGCAGTCCATTCTTGCATAATCAATGCTTGCATTTTACCAGAATTTGTTGGTTTGTGTTTGTCCACCCGTCTCTTGATGATTGACCACAAGTTCTCAATGGGATTAAGATCTGGGGAGTTTCCAGGCCATAGACCCAAAATCTCTATGTATTGTTCCCTGAGCCATTTAGTTATCACTTTTGCTTTATGGCAAGGTGCTCCATCATGCTGGAAAAGGCATTGTTGGGCGCCAAACTGCTCTTGGACGGTTGGGAGAAGTTGCTCTTGGAGGACATTCTGGTACCATTCTTTATTCATGGCTGTGTTTTTAGGCAAGACTGTGAGTGAGCCGATTCCCTTGGCTGAGAAGCAACCCCACACATGAATGGTTTCAGGATGCTTTACAGTTGGCATGAAACAAGACTGGTGGTAGCGCTCACCTCTTCTTCTCCGAATAAGCTGTTTTCCAGATGTCCCAAACAATCGAAAAGGGGATTCATCAGTGAAAATGACTTTGCCCCAGTCCTCAGCAGTCCACTCCCTATACCTTTTGCAGAATATCAGTCGGTCCCTGATGTTTTTTCTGGAGAGAAGTGGCTTCTTTGCTGCCCTCCTTAAAACCAGCCCTTGCTCAAAGAGTCTCCACCTCACAGTGCGTGCAGAAGCACTCACACCAGCCTGCAGCCATTCCAGAGCAAGCTCGGCACTGCTGGTAGTCCCATCTCGCAGCTGAAACAGTTTTAAGATACGGTCCTGGTGCTTGCTGGTCTTTCTTGGGTGCCCTGGAGCCTTTTTGACAACAATGGAAGCTCTCTCCTTGAAGTTCTTGATGATGCGATAGATTGCTGACTGAGGTGCAATCTTTGTAGCTGCGATACTCTTCCCTGTTAGGCCATTTTTGTGCAGTGCAATGATGGCTGCACATGTTTCTTTAGAGATAACCATGTTTAACTGAAGAGAAACAATGATACCAAGAACCAGCCTCCTTTTAAAGTGTCCAGTGATGTCATTCTTACTTAATCATGACTGATTAATCGCCATCCCTGTCCTCATCAACACCCACACCTGTATTAATGGATCAATCACTAAAACGATGTTAGCTGCTCCTTTTAAGGCAGGACTGCAATGATGTTGAAATGTGTTTTGGGGGTTAAAGTTCATTTTCTGGGCAAATATTGACTTTGCAAGTACAGTAATTGCTGTTAAGCTGATCACTCTTTGACATTCAGGAGTATATGCAAATTGCCATTACAAAAAATGAAGCAAAAACTTTGGAAAAATTATTATTTGTCTCATTCTCAATACTTTTGGCCATGACTGTACTCAGAAATGTCAGGAGCAGCAGGATGGATGAAGTGGAACCCAGCAGGGATGGAAACAAATAAAGCATGGTATGCAAAGAAGAAGGAGCACACTAATCATAGAGGTTTAGAGGTTCAATCCCAAGATACAGGTGTGTGTCAATGGGTCTTAAATAGGGCCAGGGAGATTATGCCATTGATCCACACAGGGCAACCTGCAAAACCTGATATGGAACACAACAAAAGGCAGCAGACCCCATAGACGGAAGACAAGCCCAGGATACCTGGGACAGGTGTGTAAAAGTACTCCCCTCTTAGGGCCTCTCCCAGATGAGTCAGTGATAGCAGAGAGAATGTTTAATATGATATCTCCTCAGCAAGCTAGGAGCACATTTGTCCTTCTTAGGAACCTAGCGTCTCTCAGAAACAAGTCACCAATTCTGCTTTTTTCACCCACTCCTGGTTTTGGCTTACGAATACTGGGGTAAAACACTGACCGAATACTGAACGCTTGGCTCCCGTATCTATGTAGTAAGCTTAGTTCTGTTCCCATATCCGTGAAATAAGCTCGGTTTCTCTCACGTCACTATGTAGATAGCTTGATTTTGCTCCCATATCTATTTAGTAAGCTCGGTTGCTTTTTTATGCAGCAGCCTGATGTAAGTAGGTTAAAGATGGGCCGCTGCAACTGGTGGGCCACTGTTGTATGCTTGCCCCCCAGGCTAAAATTTGCCAGCCTGCCCCTGGTCAGTGGTATCAAATGAATGGCATGCACCTCCATGTGCACCTTGCCACAAGTCCTGCTCCAATCCATACTAGAGTAACATGTAGGGGTGTAAAGAACGCTGTGGCTTGTTATGAATTTGATGAGCGGCGGTCGCCACGCCCCGGTCTTGCAATAATGGCATTGAACACCAAAAGTCACAAATTGCGCCAAAATCTTGTAACTTTTGAGAGCTTTTTAAGCCAGAATACAGGTGCAAACCTTTGATGAATAGATCCCATTGTCTTTCTCACACTCTACCACTTTAGGACAAATATTCTCTTCCTTCTGATTAAAATGACCAGCATTTACTATATGTGTAATGGATGTAAGGATGAAAAGGGGAAATACCAAGCTACACTGCCTTGGTCAAGGTATCTACAATGATAGAAGAGGATATTGAATATCTGCTCCAAGTGATGGAAAGCCTAGCTGCACTTCAGTACTATACTATTCTAGATTTATGCCTGTCACATACACAGTTTTCAACATGTGATGTGTGGTGCACCTGCAAGGGTTAATTCATCGCATCTCTCTCAATCCAGCTGTCATCCTCTGTTTTAGGCTATAAAGTGAGCATAAATGACACCCCGACACATTCAGCACACAATGATTTCTTCGAACTGCTGACACCACTAATCAAACACACGGGGTGATGAGTCCCCAAAATATGTTACTGTCAGACAATCAAAAGGTCACACACTCTCTGAAAGGCTATTAATTCTTTAGAGCTTACAATAATCAAACTTATTTAAGATTATAAGCTTTAATATAAAAATATACAGTGCTTACAGTAAAATATATTAAAAAATAAAATTAAATCAACACACACAAATATGCAAAACAGTTATAAAATAAAAAAGGAGAAATAACAGAAATACCTAAACGTTTCCGTCTACAGTTATCTTCTGTTTCCTCGAGGGAAGGAGAAATGAATCATGGATCACATCAGCATCCTAGGCAGCCCCCACATGTGAACAACGCTTTTTGTGCTACCAGCTTTTTTTAGTCCTGACCATAGGCTCATATTTCCAGGATCACCTGATTGGGCAGCACAGTGCCTCAGTGGTTAGCACTGCAGCCTTGCAGTGCTGGCATCCTGGGTTCAAATCTCACCTAGAACAACATCTGCAAAGAGTTTGCATGTTCTCCCCATGTTTGCGTGGGTTACCTCTGGGTACTGCGGTTTCCTCCTACACTCCAAAGACATACTGATAGGGAATTTAGATTGTGAGCCCCAATGGAGACAGTGCTGATAATGTCTGTAAAGCACTGTGGAATTAATGATGCTATATCAGTAAGTAAAATAAATAAATAAAAATAAATAAATTGGACTATTTAAAAGTTGCTGTTTGTGACTGGATGATGACCTAAGTTGTGGCCTTGCATTTCAAATATCCTGTGTCTCCCCCACTCCTCTCTATGCAGTGAATATGAAATATCCTACCTAATTACAGACCTTGTGTTTCTCTTTGAAGCTCAGGGTTCAGGAGTTGAGGTTGCCACGTTTGACACCTCTCAGTATTCTCCCAGGAAACCCCTCCTGTGGTTCTGAGTTCCTGCCATAAGAGTAGGCAAATGTTATGTCCTTTTGTCATTTGGATGCAGCCTTAACTAGTTATTTTACTGATATTATAGTTTCCCTTACAATTATATATTTCCTTCACAATGTCAACTCTCTTGGAATGTCCAGAATTAAAGGAACTAGCAAGGCTCCCAAATGCACATAAAATGCTCCAAAAAACTTCCATAAATCATGAATTTTCAATAACTTTGTCTTTGTTGGGGCCATGTAAGAGTTATGGAGTCACAGTCGAAGAGGCATTTAAAGAAGCACTACCATCAAAATTTTTATTCTCCTAATATATTGTAATCATATTATATAGCACTGTGTACTTACAATTGCTCATTTTGCCTATCTACCCAGTTCATTATTCTGTTTTCCATTAAGTTCATAACATCACATGATTAAAACTGACTAGCCGAATCCTTCCAACTCTATGTAGGCACAAGAGGTCAATTTTGTCTGTGCAAGTCATAAGTGACTGCAAAAGTCTATGGCAGGGATGAGGAGCAGAGCAGCTGGAGTTGAAGAGGGGAATGATAAATTCAGATACAGGATACATCCTGTTTCTACATAGAGCTGAGAAAACAAAATAATTGACTTAGTAGAAAGGCAAAATGAGAAATTGTAAGTACACAGTGCAATATAATATGATGCTTGCAATATATTAAAATGATAAAATCTTTGATAGCAGTGCTTCTTTAAGAGACACAAGTGGATTGTGACCTGAGTAAGGGGAATGGCAATGGTGGCATTATTACCCTCTCCTTCCTTTACCGCAAGTATGCTGTTCTATTGTGAAGTATGATAAAATTATGTTGGCACACATCCGATGAACCAAACCTGCTTGTCCAGTCCGCAGTGTTGCCATAAAACAAATTGGTACTCATCAGTGTACAACAAAACTAGAATATCAGCTCATCATTCCATTGTTTTAATAACAAGCACTAATAACACATAAACCTTGGGCTCCAGTGTTTTTGTCTAACTGATAGGCCCTCAGGCATGAAGGCCAGACTACAAGAAAACATAAAGCTCAGTGTGTCATAAAATGTCATGGTCAAAAAGAATTGATTTAATTAAAAATGCCAAAAGATATTAAAGTATGTAAGTGTTGATGTTTGCAGCCATAAACCAATATTTTATCTGTCTCATAGTATCCTAAACAAAGACGCAGTAATTGTGAGACCAGGCAATGAACAAGATGTAATGTTCCAGCCGTTGCAAGGCAAGGTCATGAATGCTTAAAGGGAACTTGTGACCAGAAAGAACAATATTAACCTGCAGATATGGAGTTAATCTGCAGGTTAATAGCGTTATAATGCTGACCAGCGCCTGCACTTAGCCAAATGCTGCAGGGAGAAAATGAACTTTATTCTCCCCAGCAGCGTTCCCATTTCAGTCACGGGGGTGGCGGCGTTGTGGGTTCAGTCACCACTCTGAGAATACTGGACCCTGACTGACAGCTGAGCCCCAATGCAGAGCGAGTGTCAGTCAGGGCCGGGGGCAAAGTTACAGTATTCTCAGAGTGGCGCCTGAACCAGCGCCGGCGCCGCCCCCCATGATTGAAACCACTCCCCCGGCCCTGACTGACGCTGGCTCTGCATTGGAGCTCAGCTGTCAGTGAGGGCCGGGGATGCGGTTTCTCAGAGCGGTGACTAAACCAGTGCTGGTGCCGCCCCCATGACTGAAACAGGAACGCTGCTGGGGAGAATAAAGTTCATATTCTCCACACAGCGTTAGGCTAAGTGTAGGCACCGGTCAGAATTATAACACTATTAACCTGCAGATTAATCCAATATCTGTAGGTTAATAGCATTTTTTTCTGGTGATAGGTTCCCTTTAATTTACCCTTGTTGATATATTTTACTTTTAGTTGTCCTCCAACCAGAGGCATATCTAGGGGTTCAGCTCAGTGTGGGGCAACACTTCTGAGTGGCCCTTAACCAGGTAACTATGTTTACAACTAAAGTGGTGCACCCTAATAGTGGATTTGGGGGGAATCTCCGCAGCTGACAATTGTGTTACTGAAATTAAATCTCTATACAAAGGCCCACACTGATATGGTGACTGACGCGCCCCCTGGGCCGTGGGGTACCCGGTGCCGGGCCGGTAGATGCCGGGGGATGTCACAGTGGTGGTGACCCGGTCCGTGACCCAGGGCGGTCATTCAACAGGGAATTATTTACAGGGGAATTATGTACAATGTCCGTGACACCACCTCTGGTATGCAGCTAAAGGGAGCCGCCGCTGCGGAGCATATCTTCTGGAGCTGATGTTAGTGCAGCAAAGCTGGTGTGGCTCTCCACAGGTAGAGCTTAGCTCCAGGGCAGTGTAGAAGTAATAGGTTGTGCTGGGCGTTGTAGTGCGGGGGTGATGGCGCAGATAATAATCACAGAGACAGGGGGGTGCAGTCCTCAGGGTCTTTAGTCACGGTTATTGCAGTCCAAGTTACAGGTACCAGTGTAGCTTCCCTCGTCGTGCTGCGCTTACTCAGGGAGGGGTTCAGTCCACCCTCAGGTATCTCCAGAGTACTTAACGGGACCCCCTTCTGTGTCCTTTCTCTGGCCATCTCCCTACACCTCATACCAAGTGTCCCAATCCGGTACCTGCAGGCCTTGTCGGGCGACGTCTTTTCCGTCCCCTGGGTCCTCTATAGCTACCTTCTTGGTGAGACTGATATGGACTGTTGGCTGCAGGATTTGAAATACTGCAGCCTCCGGTTTCTAGTTGAGTCATAAAGTTCTCTGCTAGTTGAGGGACTGGTACCCTTTGTGTGGCCTGACCCCTCCACCTCCCGGTAGATTCAGGCATACGGGTGGCCTCCAGCACTGCCCGTAACCCTGGGGTCCCTTCTTCCGTTCCTGGAGCCCTTCCTGCTCCCTCTCCTCTTTCTTCAGTCCTGGGCCTCTCCTCAGGCCCTCTGCGTGAGCAGAGCTCCTGCAGAGCCCTGCTCCACTCCTCTCACAGTAGACTGTTCTCACTCACTGCTCACTGTTCTGATCTGGACTGATCTGACTAAACAAGATGGCTTCTCTATTTGTACCTTTCTTCCATGTGCTCCCCTTAACTACTTTCTCCACCCACACCCACTACATAGCCCCTCCCACAGCTAGGGACCCGGGACTGTGCTCTCCCTTAGGAGCAATCTCGCCCTGCCCCCACTGCGGGTATGTGTTGGATGCAGGTGTTAGGGTCCCGAGCTGTACTCCTTCCTTACCTGAGAGTGAGATACCACACCTCTGGGTGAGATGCAGTACCTTTGTGATGACCGAACCCTCAGGGGCACCACATGACCATATAGTAGTAGAAACCAGTGTTGCAGAACATATAAGAGATTACAGTACAGTTATAGATAGTGACTTACAAGTGGCATTCTTTTTGATGGAGTCGTTCACTTTTGCCTTCTTTTCTATCTTGCCTAGATTGACGTGGCAACTTCTTCCAGCCATGAATCATCTGCAAAGTTTGACTTCTTGCATTTCCAGCACTCTCCCCATTTATTCCCCACCTGCACAAATGCCTCATCCTACTGCCACCCTAAGGCCACGGCCCCACTATCAGTATTTGGTCAGTATTCGGTCAGTATTTTTTCTCAGGAGTGGGAGACAAAACCAGGTGAGGAACAATCAGAGAAAAGGTATAATAGAAACAAGTGCACCAATTCTGCATTTATCACCCACTCCTGGTTTTGTCTCCCACTCCTGAGAAAAATTACTGACTGAATACTGACCAAATACAGATAGTGGGGCTGTGGCCTATTACTGGACCTGAACTGTGTTGCAAAAGCAGCCCTCCTCTTATTGTCCCACATAATAATTGCCACCACTGTGCCCTTACAAAGTGAAATACCTCCTTTGTGCCCTCTAGATGGTAAAATTGCCCTCTATTAAATATGAATGCCTTTTACAAGTGCCCTAGAAAACAGTGCCCACATTTAGCCCCTTAGAAAGTAATAATGCTCCCTGTGTGCCCCTTTGACAGTCATAATACCTGAGTGCCCCATAGCATTATAAGTATACAATTAATTTAACAATATCCCTTTAGTCCCCCCCCCCCCGTAACAGCTCCCATATACACAATATGATGTGCCCACAGCTCCCTTCTATACAGTATGATGGGCCCACAACTCCCCTCTACACAGTATGATGGGCCCATAGCTCTTTTTTCACTGTATTATGCCCCCAAACTGTAGGATGCCCCCACAGTAGTCCCCACACTGTATGATGGGCCCCATAGTAGACCTTACACTGTATGATGTCCCCACAGTAATTCCCACACTGTATGATGGCCCCCAGTGTATAATGGCCTCACAGTAGCCCCCCCCACTGTATGATGGCCCAACAGTAGCCCCCCCACTGTATGATGGTCCCCACAGTAGCCCCTACACTTTATGATGGGCCCCTTATTAGCTCCCACACTATAAAATTGCATCCCTAGTAGCCCCCACACTGTATTATGGCCTCCATAGTAGCCCCCACACTGTATGATGGCCTCTTAGTAGCCGCCATACTGTATGATGACCCCCAGTGTATAATGGCCTCACAGTATACCCCACACTGTATGATGGCCCCACAGTAGCTCCAACAATGTATGATAGTCCCCACAGTAGCCCATACACTTTATGATAGCCCCCTTATTAGCCCCCATACTATAAAATGGCATCCCTAGTAGCTCCCACACTGTATTATGGCCTCTATAGTAACCCCAATACTGTATGATGGCCTCTTAGTAGCCGCCATACTGTATGATGACCCCCACAGTAGTCCCCACACTGTATGATGACCCCTGCAGTAGTTTACACACTGTATGATGGACCCCGTAGTTACCTCCACTTTGTATGATGACACCCACAATAGCCCCTACACTGTATGTTGGTCCCTCACTGTACAATAGCCCCACAGTAGACCTCACACTGTATGATGACCACCACAGTAGTCCCACACTGTATGATGCCCTCACTATAACCCCCACTGTATGATGCCCCCACAGTAGCCCCTACACTTTACAATGGCCCCCTTAGTAGCCCCTATACAGTATTATGGCCCCCTTAGTATTCCCCATGCTGTGCGATGGCCCCCTTAGTAGCCTCCACTCTCTATGATGTCCCCTTTAGTATCTTCCACTCTGTATAATGGTTCCCTTAGTAGCCCTCACTATTTATGATGGCTCCCACAATAGCCTTCACACTGAATGATGGCCCCATTAGTGGCCCCCAGACTGTATGATGACCCCTACAGTAGCACTCACACTATATAATGGCCTCCACAATATTTCCCACACTGTATGATGGCCCCCTTAGTAGCCCCCATGCTATATTACGCCCCTTAGTAGCCCTCATGCTGGTGAGAGAGGGGAAGAAAGAGGAAGAGAGGGAAAGTCCTTCAATATTTGCAACTGTGTTAAATAGTTCCATTAAGTCCACAATGTCTCAGACTTGTCAGTTTGACCTGATGATGACTGAAATAATCCAATTTCAACTGATGACAACTTTGCCTTTGGGCATTTGGACAATTTACTAGATCAATTATGAACATAATTCTATGTTAAAACAATCATAACGCCACTTGTAGTTAAAGTAGTATTAGATATGAGCAAATCTTTTGAAATTGGCAGAATTTTTTTAGAAAAAAATGTTATGTGATAAATCAATTTACCCTGAATCACAAGTATTATAAGTCCTCGTATTGCCATGACAAAACACATGTAACTCTCTTAGTTCTCTATGACTGTATTCAACCCTTTAAAGCTCTTTAATGTAAACACAGCCTGAAGGAGGTTTTCCAGGTTTAGAATGAAAACCTGCAGTGCGCACTGTCAGGATTCTCTGGTGCCGGCACCGGGAGTGGGTGGTCATGTGACCACAAATATGTTATGCAACCTTTCCGCCCATATTCCGACTAGATGTGTGCAGCCTTGCTCAATACAAGTGACGTGCAGGTCTAGTCGCATTGTGGCCTGGAGTATGTATATCGCATACTTGCAGTCACATAACTGTCCGGTCTCACCAACAGCATCGAAGAATCCTAACAGCATGTTTAAAATGTAAAAATGGCCCAATAATCATAACTTTTTATTAACTGATTCCTGTTGTGCCGAAGAAGCCATGAATTTTTGACAATCAGGGCTTCCAAAAATTATCACTTTTTAGAGTAGCAACAGTTTGTTGTTTGAAAAATGAAAAATCAATGGCTTTTTAAAAAGCATAATAGGCAGGTAGGGGATGTGTGGCTGTCTATCAGCAGTAGTAGTGGCAGTGGCCGCAGCAATCCCTCAGTAGAAGAATATGTTGATAAAGGCAAGAAGATATCTGCTTGTGTAGGGCCAGCACTGATAGACCTGGCAGCAGCATTACAGTATAGCTATAGAACTCAGTAGACATGCAGAAGGTGTGTAGCTGTCTATCAGTAGTAGC
This sequence comes from Phyllobates terribilis, assembly GCF_046119375.1. NCBI lineage: Eukaryota > Metazoa > Chordata > Amphibia > Anura > Dendrobatidae > Phyllobates > Phyllobates terribilis. Next base: position 419,979,693 of record NW_027362764.1, on the reverse strand, counting down.
ACTGGCAGTAGCAGCAAACGTATTGTATAGAAAATGATTGGACAGGCAGGAAGATGTCCGGCTGTGTAGGACCAGTACAGGCTGCCCAGGCAGCTGCAGCATTACAGTATAACTACAGAACACAATGGACAGGAAGAAGATATGAAACTGTCCACCTGCAGTTTCAGTGGCTGCCTGCAACCACACAGTATAGAATATGATCAGACAGGAAAGGTGTCTTTCTGTGTAGGTCCCCAACTCCAGCAGCAGCACGGTTTAAGTATAACATGATGGACAGGTAGGTGATATGGGCTTTGTGTGAGCATCAGCTCTGGTGGCTACAAAACAGTATGGAACACAATGGACAAACAGGTAGGTAAATGAAAATCGACACTGATCCATACCTGATTTATTTTGACAAATAATTATGACATTATTAAAAATGGCATCATTAGTTTCAAGCCAATTTTACCCGGGATGACAATTGTCTGGGGGCAGTTTTTAGGGTTTATTTGGCAGTCCCTACCTTCATAAATTAAAAAGGTGGACGTGTACCCTATTGTGCTCTCGCACATTTTCTATAATTTGATACCACAGTTGGCGCGCTTAGAGGGAATGAATTGGAGGAATGAAAGACGGCCCTTGAAGCTCATAAGGGGCTTGTCAAACTACAATATGTTGCTCAGGGGCATAAGAACTTAAAAATAAATGCTTTAGGGTGGAAATTAGGGGTCTCAATTTATTAAGTCGATCATAGTTGGGGTCATTTCTTGGGGGCGCTTGGGAATTATTGCTAAAATGAAGAAATCTCATTAGGGTTTCATAACGGGTTTGGGGCATGACAGCTGAAAATACAGGGGAACTGTGGACAGATTTTATTGCCCAGTAGGAGTGGAGAGTGTTTTTTTTTTTTACTAAACCCATGTTGAGGTTAATGCCCCCCATTTTTTTTTATTTCAGAGACCCTTATGGGGATCCATGAAGGGAATGGAAGGCATTGGTTTGGTGGGCAATTAATTGTATGACGTCTTGGGTGACAACAATTTGGAAAAAATCAATGGGGGTAAAATTAGTGACATCAACTTTTAAACCAGAGGTTACTGAAAACTGGGGAATTTGCAAGTAAAAGGAATTGTTGGGATACCACAATGGAGGGGGGATTGCAGAACTTGGCCCTGCCTCTGACATTTCAGCAGTGACCCTAAACCTAGCTAAAAAAAGAAATATCATAAAAGGAAAAAAAAAAATCTGATTAAGGGAATGACACAAGGGGGATGATCAGGGGCTAATTAGGAGAAGGATTTATTGAAATTGAACTTAAAATTTGATTCTTCCTTCACTGCCAGGTCATCAGTCTAGATGTAGCGTATCTCTCTTCTCTCTCAAAAGAATTACAGGTTAAGAAAAGAGAGGCACAGTCCAAGTGCTCTCATGTTTTATTACCATTTGGGGTTTTGATCACTATGATAGGGTCTATCACAGTGATCAAGCATCAGGAGCCAATCAACTTGGTTCCTGATGTTGCAGGTTGCCGACCAATAGATCTCGGCGGGTGCACTGTGCATGTGCCCTCAATTTTGCTTCAAGAAGAAGAGGAGCGGGAATGGGGGATGGCGACGGTACATAGGTGGACATAGAGACGACATTTCTGTCTCCTCTGACATATTAGATTATGTCAGATGAGAGAGACAAATGATTTTTAATGTGGATCTTACTTTTTTTTAAACTTTTTTGCCATTATTTGTTGAATAACTGCGATCACGTGATCGGTGGCCATAACAACCGGCTCTGATCATGTTCTCCGGGGTCCCAGCTACACCCAGTAGCTGATACCCAGGAAATTTTCCAACTCTAGAAGGCGCTATTTACTCAATTTCTCGCCGCTGTTTTAAAACAGTGATGAGGAATAAGGCCCCTTAACTGACACCGTTTTAATGCACATTGGCGGTTGTTAAGGAGTTAAAAGAGGAAGATAAACAATTGAAGTGGGAAAATCTTCTTTTCATTTAATTGCATAATGATTCTACAGACTAATAATTGCCCAATAATTATGCACACAAATATTCCCCTAAGAAAGACAAAACATCACTTTTACTTTCTTAATTATCCAGGCTTCATGATAACTAAAGGGGTTATCTGGGTCTTTTTTTTTTACAATATACCTAAGAACTAACAGGCAGGTAGTTGCCGATCTCTGTTAGTACAGAGCAGTCTTCTCAACAGAGCAACAGCTGCTCTTCTGTTCTGCTCTGTTGACGCGCTTGACTTTCAAAGTCATGCTCATTGACAGCTGGCTTCTCGCTGCCTAACTGCATCAGCATCACACCGACAGAGAAACCTGGAAGAAGAAGTAGTCTGTTGTCGTGCAGCAGGAGCAGTCGGTGACCGCTTTGATCTGGCGCCGGGTACAACAATTAGGTAGTTTGCAACTACCTGCCTGTGAACTTTTGGGCGCATAATAAAAAAAATATCCTGTACAACATCTTTAACATTTTGGTTTGACCCACGGCACTGTAGTTGTTTTGTAATAAAATTAATCATTAAAAATATAAATTGCTTAGTAATTGTGCCCATAGTGTATGTCCAAATAATAAACAATATAAGTACCGTATTTTTCGGACTATAAGACGCACCCCAAATTTTGGGGTGGAATATAGAAAAAAATATTTTTATAAGATTGTGGCCATCTTATAGTCTTAATAGGTACAGTATCTTACCTGGGGGGTGGTGGAGCGAGGGTTACAGGAGGCAGGGTCCTTCAGGAATCCGGTGCTCCAGCAGCAGGGAGTTGCGGTGGAGCAGGATTGCAGGCCCTCCGTTCCCTCCCTCAGGAACCTGGTGGCTGCAGCACAAGAGATGGCTGGGGACGGTGCCTGGCTGGGGCCTGGTGCCTGGCTGGGGGCCGGTGCCTGGCTGGGGGACAGAGCCTGGCTGAGGGCTGGGGGCCTGGCTGAGACCCGGTGCATGGCTGGGGGCCTGGCTGAAGGCTGGGAGCCTGGCTGAGGCCCGGTGCATGGCTGGGGGCCTGGGGCCTGGCTGGGGGCCTGGCTGAGGCCCGGTGCATAGCTGGGGGTCCGGGACCTGGCTGAGGCCTGGTTGAGACCTGGTGCATGGCTGGAGGCCTGGGGCCTGGCTGGGGGCCGGGCCCTGGGCCTGGCTTAGGGCCGGGGCTGGTGTTTGGCGATCGGGGCCTGCCTGAGGGCCGGGGTCTGGCTGCGTGCTGCCGAGGCCAGCCTGGAAACCGGGACCGATGGTGGTGGCGGTGACGGCAGCAGCAGCAAAGGAGGTGAGATGCTGCGGGTATCTGGCTGGGGGCCGGCGCGGGTTGGACTGGATTCGGGCAGTGTCTGGCTGCAGACCAGGGCCGGTGAGCGGCGCAGGTTTCTGGTGTGCACGGCCATCTTTCTTAAGCTGTGATCTACAGGAAAATGGCCACCCGAGCTACAAGTCAGCGCATGCACCAGCTCGGGAGGCCATTTTCCTGTGGATCACAGCTTCAGGAAGATGTCCGCGCACACCGGAAACCTGCGCAGCTCACCAACCATGGCCCACAGCCATCTCACCTCTTCCTCCTTTGCAGCCTCCGCCACCGCCACCACCACCACCGCCGGGTTCTTGAAGGAGGGAGGCCCCGCAATCCCGCTCCATAACCACCGCAGGTACGCAACGTTCGGACCATAAGACGCACCCCCCATTTTCCTCCCAAATATTGGGGGAAAAAAGTGTGTCTCATGGTCCGAAAAATACGGTACTCAATCACGTTCAAATGACTGGCATCACATATACTTGAGCACTACATTATATAAATTGTTCTATGAAGTTTTGAAATATGCTAGTATCTAGGGGTAATATTTCTCCTTGCAGAGAGTGATATATTAAGCACGTCAGGTGAAGAGACTTTTAAAGCCGCAATGCTCCCCTGGGAAATATGCAAATTGTCTCTTCAGAGAGGAAGAGGACTAGAACTCTAGTGCCACCTACAGGAAGTAGTAATCCTAAAAGTCAATAGTGACCCTTTAACGAGCCCCATCACATGACTTAGGATAAAATCCAAGACCAGAAACTGAATTTGCAGACACTGTTTCGGGGTACTGACCCCCATCAGTGCAAAGTGTGAGTTCTGGTTTGGCTGGGTGAGAGGCGTCAGACCGGTACCTAGGGGTAATATTTCTCCTTGCGGAGAGTGACATGTTAAGCACATCAGGTGAGGAGACTTTTAAAGCTGCAATGCACCTCTGGGAAATATGCAAATTGTCTCTTCAGAGAGAAAGGGGACTAGAAGCAGCAATCCTAAAAGTCAATAGTGACCCTTTAAGGAGCGTTATCACATGACTTAGGATAAAACCCAAGACCAGAAACTCAATTTGCAGACACTGTTTTGGGGTACTGTTAGTATTGCAGCTTTAAAAGTGTCCTTAGCTGACATGCTTAAAACGTCTCTCTCCGCAAGGAGAAATATTACCTCTAGATACCGGTCTGACGCCTCTCATCCAGCCAAACCGGAACTCACACTTTGCTGTGATGAGGGGCAGTTCCCCGAAACACTGTCTGCAAATTGAGTTTCCGGTTCTGGCTTTTATCCTAAGTCTTGTAACAAGGCTCATTAAAGGGACACTATTGACTTTTAGGATTGCTACTTCCTGTAGGTGGCACTAGAGTTCTAGTCCTCTTCCTCTCTGAAGAGACAAATTGAAATATGCTAAAATTTATTTTTCCATTAACCTTAACAATTGATATCTGCATAGGAAAACAAGGTTGATCTGACTATATGCTTGTGTCTTGCTTAAAAATAATATATTCTTTGGGTATGTGACATATTTAGAATTCCTTTCATTTTAAATAGCCTCTGTGATTCTGTAGGTCATGGGTCAATACATAAAACAGATGTTGTCTGATCTATTCCACCTGAGTTCAAAAGTCATCCATTTTCCATAATTTCACTGAGGTAATCAATACCATCATGTCTACTTATAAAAGGATAAAGATACAAATGTCTATCTAGCAATTTTATATGTAACTCTAACCCATTAACCATTTAAATCTTGTAGTTATATTATCTTTAGGATTAAACACTTGCATTTCTGGAATGTATATTTCATGAAAAAAACAAAACAAGTGGAATGTAAATTTTATGTTCACGTTTTAACAGCATTTTACAGTCTATATATAGAGTTAATCTAATCTAAAATGTTCCTCTCATCTTTCCCTTACTGTTGGGGTTTCTCGGGGCTCAGTCCTATGTGCCATAAATTTTTCTCTATACACCGAGCTTATGTCTGTCTATTTTCATACCCACAAAGGCATGGTAAATGCTTTCAACAAACTTTATGCGTACATTGTTTGCACAAACGCTATGACCATGATTCCATGCTGCTTTATGTTAACACAGTGTTCATCTTATAGACAGCTGGTCTCTATACAGCTCTGGAAAAAATTAAGAGACCACTGAAAAAAATTCATTTTCTCTGATTTTTCTCTTTATAGGTATATTTTTGAGTAAAATGTACATTGTTGTTTTATTCTATAAACTACTGACAACATGTCTCCAAAATTCAAAGCTAAAAATTTTGCATTTATTTGCAGCAAATGAGAAATTGTCAAAATAATAAAAAAGAAACAGTGCTTTCAGACCTCAAATAATGCAAAGAAAACAAGTTCTTACTCATTTAGAAACAGCAATACTCATGCTTTAACTCAGGAAGAGTTCAGAAATCAATATTTGGTGGCCTAATCATGATTTGTAATCACTGCTTTCATGCGTCTTGGCATGCTTTCCACCAGTCTTTCACATTGCTTTTGGGTGACTTTATGCCACTCCTGGCACAAAAATGTAAGCAGTTCTTCTTTGTTTTATGGCTTGTGACTAGTGTTGAGCATTCCGATACTGAAATATCGGGTATCGGCCGATATTCGCGGTATCAGAATTCCGATACTTAATTCCGATACTTTTGCAATATCGTATACCGGAATCGGAAGTTCCCATAATGCAATGAGCCATTTTCATTTTATTCAGTCAATGAGGATCCTAAGAAGTGTGGGCACATCCTGTTAGGCATGTAGGCATCTTAACTAATGGCATGGCTGTGATTGGCTGCTGAAATGATGTCATGATGCACTATAAAAGCCGCCGCCGCCATTTTGAGCTCACTCTGCTGTGAATTCAGTTAGGGATAGGACGCTGTTGTTCTGAGAGACAGTTTTAGCTACCTATTTGGTCTATTCTGCTTTACCCAAGCTACTTTATAAATCGCTGTGCCTTGCAGTTAAAGTGCACAGTTCTCTGTGCTGTTCACCGCTTTCTGCAAGGTCTCTGTGTGTGAGTGCAGCTCACCCTGTAGTGTGTGCTTCAGCCAAGTCTGGTTGTAGTGCACTCAGTGTGTGTCACTGCCTCATACATTGTCCTTTTTTGCCAATTCATAATTTTTCCTGATATCTCCTATTAGTGTGGTGGTTCCATCCGTATTCAGCTAAATTGGTTCCAAACACACTATATAGGAGTAGATAGAGAAATTTTTTTGGTCTTGCTGCGCTAGTGCACAGTGCTCTGCATCTGTACTGTTCACCGCTGTCTGCAAGGTCTCTGTGTGTGAGTGCTGCTCACCCTGTAGTGTGTGCTTCAACCACGTCTGGTTGTAGTGCACTCAGTGTGTGTCACTGCCTCATACATTGTCCTTTTTTGCCAATTCATAATTTTTCCTGATATCTCCTATTAGTGTGGTGGTTCCATCCGTATTCAGCTAAATTGGTTCCAAACACACTATATAGGAGTAGATAGAGAAATTTTTTTGGTCTTGCAGCGCTAGTGCACAGTGCTCTGCATCTGTACTGTTCACCGCTGTCTGCAAGGTGTGTGTGTGTGAGTGCAGCTCACCCTGTAATGTGTGCTTCAACCACGTCTGGTTGTAGTGCACTCAGTGTGTGTCACTGCCTCATACATTGTCCTTTTTTGCCAATTCATAATTTTTCCTGATATCTCCTATTAGTGTGGTGGTTCCATCCGTATTCAGCTAAATTGGTTCCAAACACACTATATAGGAGTAGATAGAGAAATATTTTTGGTCTTGCAGCGCTAGTGCACAGTGCTCTGCATCTGTACTGTTCACCGCTATCTGCAAGGTCTGGTGTGTGAGTGCAGCTCACCCTGTAGTGTGTGCTTCAACCACGTCTGGTTGTAGTGCACTCAGTGTGTGCCACTGCCTCATACATTGTCCTTTTTTGCCAATTCATAATTTTTCCTGATTTCTCCTATTAGTGTGGTGGTTCCATCCGTATTCAGCTAAATTGGTTCCAAACACACTATATAGGAGTAGTTAGAGGAGCCTTTCTGCAGCATTGGGCCCTGCAGCCCCAGCCAGATTAGTATTAGCCTATTTTTTGCAGCCTCATCTATTGCATTGTAGGTTACCTTCCTACATTGTAATAGCTCCAAAAAGTTTGTGATACTATCGTTATTACATCTTTAGGCACATCCAGTGTCTTTTTGTGACAAAAAAAACCTAAATAAAGTTCACCAAACACTCCACTTTACAGTTGTGTAGGCCACATTAGCTCATATTAAAGTCTAGTCCACACTTTATAAAATTAGTGTTTCTTATACCTGTTAGCAGCTGTTCAGGAATAAGCACACTAAGCCCTTAGTACTTTTCTGCCTATCTTTATCAGTCTACCAAGATGAAGAAGGCAGGGAGTAAGGCATGTGGTCGTGGGCGTGGGCGTGGGCGTGGAGTTTCTGCAGGGAGAGGACGTGAGGATTCTGTGCCTGCAGGGAGAGGACGTGGGGATTCTGTGCCTGCTGCGGGCACCAGTGACTCAGCATCCCCCAGTTTTACCAGGGAACAGTCCTTTATGCGCAGCTTTGTAGGAGCTAGCCGTACCCCACTGCTGCGCGAGGACCAAATTGAAGCCGTTGTCGGATGGATGGCAGCTAACGCCTCGACTTCAATTAGTTCCAGATCCTCTCAGGTCCTGAGCACTGAAGAGCACCCATCTGTCTCTTCACCACCTGCCAAATTGCCCAGGCAGTCAGAGAGCCCTGGCCAGGAGCCATCTCTACTTCTGTTCTCTGAATCTCTTGGCTTGGAAAGAGGGAGCCAGCCAAGCAGAATTCGAGAATTTGAAGAAGAGGTAGTATGCAGTGATGCGCAACCGTTTTGTCTCTCTGAATCTGAAGAGGCGGGTGGGCCAGTGCCTATGGTCAGCAGCACACCTCAGTACGCATCTGATGATGAGACTCAGGTGCCACTTTCTGGTGCGTACTGTGCTGTCGAGACTACCCAGGAGAAGCAGTTGTTTGAAGAGGGTGGTGTAGATGATGAGGTCCTTAACCCATCATGGCGTGAGGGACAGGAAGGTGGTGGGAGCAGCTCTGAGGAAGAGATTCCCCGAACAGCCTAAAAAGGAGGGAGAGGGAGGGGGCAGACTTGGTTGCCTGTAGCCTCCACTTCGGCACCCATTAGGAGCATGGCTCTTCCAAAATCCAAAGCGGGCGCTCCCAAGACTTGCAGTGCCTGGTCCTTTTTTGACACAGTTGCAGATGACATTTGCTTTGTCAAATGCAAGCTGTGTAATCAGAAGGTGAAAAGAGGGAAAAGTGTCAGCAACCTCAATACCACAAATATGTGGAAACATGTGTGGACCAAGCACGTGGTGGAGTTACAAAAACACACTGAAGACCTAGGCCAACCTACAGCGCCACCTACCACCTCTTCAGCTCGTGTTGTAGCCTCTTCCTCCAGCTCACACACAGCTGGTTCGGCTTCCTCACAGGATCGCCATGGAAGAATCTCTGGCACTGTTGTACAGAGACACAGTGTAATTCCACCCACAGCACCACTTTCCCAGTCATCCTCACACTCCCAGGCCAGTCTACAGCCATCGTTAGCACAGGCATGGGAGAAAAGGCGCCCATACTCGGCAAACCACCCCCGAGCACAGGCTCTGAATGCTGGCATTGCTAAACTACTGGCCCTTGAAATGCTATCATTCAGGCTGGTGGAGACTGACACATTCCGTAACTTTATGGCATTGGCAGTCCCACAATACAACGTGCCCAACCGATTTTATTTCTGCAGGCAAGCCGTCCCTGCCCTGCAACATCATGTGGAGGGAAAAATTAAACATGCGCTACAAAACGCCGTCAGTAGCAAGGTCCACCTGACCACCGATGCGTGGACCAGTAAGCATGGACAGGGACGATACCTTTCCCTCACTGCCCATTGGGTAAATGTTGTGGAGCCGGGTACAGATCTTGAGAGTGACGCTGTACGTGTTCTGCCAACTCCAAGTATTGCAGGAATCCAGTCTGTACACATTGACTCCTCCTCATACTCCAGTTCCTCTGAATCAGCGCTGCAGGAGCCGTCACGGTCTACCTCCACATCGACCCGTGAACGGTTACCTGTTATGGTGACCAATATGAGCACAGCCGTGGCCTAACGTCAACAGGCCGTATTAAAATTAATTTCTTTGGGGAATCGAAGCCACACAGCGCAGGAGCTCTGGAATGCCATCAAGCAGCAGAGCGACGTGTGGTTTGTGCCAGCGAATCTCCAGCCAGGCATGGTAGTGTGTGACAATGGCCGAAATCTGGTGGCAGCTCTGGGCCTAGGCAACCTCACTCACATCCCATGTCTGGCACATGTGCTCAACTTGGTCGTGCAGAGTTTTTTGAGGGACTATCCGGATCTTGATGCACTGCTTCACAAGGTCCACATAGAGTGCGCTCACTTGCGGCGTTCCAGCAATGCAAGATCACGCATTGCAGCTCTGCAGCGCCGATTACATCTTCCGGAACATCGCATCATATGTGACCTACCCACCAGGTGGAATTCAACGTTACATATGTTGGAGAGGTTGTGTGAGCAGCAGGCAGCAGTAATGGAGTACCAGCTGCAGCAGGCGCAAACAAGTCGCAGTGCGCGCCGTTCACACTTCACCACCACTGAGTGGGCCTCTATGAAGGACATTTGCCACGTTTTGCGTGCCTTCGATTATTCCACGCGGATGGCGAGTGCAGATGATGCACTAGTCAGCATGACTATCCCCCTTATCTGCCTGCTTGAAAAAACACTGCAAGCACTAAGGGACGAGGTTTTGGAAGAGGTGGAGGATGAGGAGTCACAAATGCCATCTGCTTCTCTATAGTCTGCGCAACGTGGTTCCTCACAAAGGCCTAGGCAGGGGACACTTTGTGAGGAGGATGAGGAGGAGTCAATGGATGAGGAAGACATCTGTCCAGAGGAGGGAGGTACACAATGCTCTAGTAGTCAGTATCTAGAGCGAGGGTGGGGTGATGCAGAGCAGGCAGAGATCACGCCTCAAGCAGGGGACAGCGTTTCTTGGCCAGTTGGCAGTCTGCAGCACATGGTTGATTTCATGCTGCAGTGCCTGAGAAACGACCGCCGCATCGTCAACACGGCTGATTATTGGGTTTCCACCCTCCTAGATCCTCGCTACCGGGACAACTTACAAAGCCTCATAACACCGTTGAACCGGAAGCATAAAATGCGGGAGTACCAAGACGCACTGGTGCATTCCATCATGTTCTCCATTCCAACCGAGAGCAGTGCTGCTAGTGCTTTACAAAGCAGCTCAGTGCGTCGAGGCAGTGGAGGAAGCTCTGCACAAAGAGGGAGCAGAAGCAGCGCCTCAGCACAAGGCAAGACCAGTATGGCCGAAATGTGGCAAAGTTTTGTGTCCCCGCCGCCACAAATGTCTACACCATCACAGACGGCTCCAGTCAGCAGGAGGCAACGTTTCCGTCAGATGGTGACAGACTACATGTCTTGCCCTCTTAGTGTACTCCCAGACGGCTCTTCTCCCTTCAAGTTTTGGGTCTGTAAGCTGGATACATGGCCAGAGCTTAGTCAGTATACATTGGAGGTGCTAGCTTGCCCTGCTGCTAGTGTATTATCGGAACGCGTCTTTAGTGCCGCAGGTGGTGTACTAACAGACCGTCGCATGCGACTATCCTCCGATAACGTTGACCGACTTACTTTTCTCAAAATGAACAAGGCCTGGATCTCTCATGAATTTGCCAGTCCTCTTCCAGAATAAATAATTGGTTGGCAACAGTATCCAGGTCTCCTGTTGTGTTCATGTTTCTACCACCTGAACTGTAATCCCTGAGCTCCAACACCGCCAGTTGGCGCTTGGAAGTGCCGTCTGAACAGTCAACACTTGCTGCCGTGTTATTGGGGTTCAGTAACGTCAGCTGTTCCCCTGCTGTGCGGATGGCAATTTCTCCTGCTCTGTCCACATTTTCACTACTACAGATTTTAAAGTTGCTCCAATTACACCTCTGGCTCCTCTGTTTTCAGTATTATCCCTGAGCTCCAACACCGCCAGTTGGCGCTCGGAAGTGCCGTCTGCACAGTCAACACTTGCTGCCGTGTTATTGGGGTTCAGTAACGTCAGCTGTTCCCCTGCTGTGCGGACGGCAATTTCTCCTGCTCTGTCCACATTCTCACTGCTACAGATTTTAAAGTTGCTCCAATTACACCTCTGGCTCCTCTGTTTTCAGTATTATCCCTGAGCTCCAACACCGCCAGTTGGCGCTCGGAAGTGCCGTCTGCACAGTCAACACTTGATGCCGTGTTATTGGGGTTCAGTAACGTCAGCTGTTCCCCTGGTGTGCGGACGGCAATTTCTCCTGCTCTGTCCACATTCTCACTACTACAGATTTTAAAGTTGCTCCAATTACACCTCTGGCTCCTCTGTTTTCAGTATTATCCCTGAGCTCCAACACCGCCAGTTGGCGCTCGGAAGTGCCGTCTGCACAGTCAACACTTGCTGCCGTGTTATTGGGGTTCAGTAACGTCAGCTGTTCCCCTGCTGTGCCAACGGCAATTTCTCCTGCTCTGTCCACATTCTCACTACTACAGATTTTAAAGTTGCTCCAATTACACCTCTGGCTCCTCTGTTTTCAGTATTATCCCTGAGCTCCAACACCGCCAGTTGGCGCTCGGAAGTGCCGTCTGCACAGTCAACACTTGCTGCCGTGTTATTGGGGTTCAGTAACGTCAGCTGTTCCCCTGCTGTGCCGACGGCAATTTCTCCTGCTCTGTCCACATTCTCACTACTACAGATTTTAAAGTTGCTCCAATTACACCTCTGGCTCCTCTGTTTTCAGTATTATCCCTGAGCTCCAACACCGCCAGTTGGCGCTCGGAAGTGCCGTCTGCACAGTCAACACTTGCTGCCGTGTTATTGGGGTTCAGTAACGTCAGCTGATCCCCTGCTGTGTGTCCGGCAAATTCTCCTGCTTTGTCCACATCCACTGTACTACGGATTTAAAACTTGCTCCAATTACACCTCTGGCTCCACTCTGTTTTTAGTATTTACCCTGGGTTCCAGCACCGCCAGCTGGTTCTCGGTAGTTCCATTTGCTCTTGTACCTTCTACTACCCATCCGGGTTCCAGTACCGTCAGCTGGTTCTCGGCAGTGCCTTTGGATTAGGTGCCTCCTTCTCGGTATCCAAGTTCCACGAACGTCTGCTGGTCCTTGGTAGTGCTTTCTGGCACAGGTACCTCCTGCTTAGTAACCGAGTTCCAGTACCGTCAGCTGGTCTTCGGCAGTTCCATTGGCTCTTGTACCTTCTGCTACCCATCCGGGTTCCAGTACCGTCAGCTGGTCCTCGGTAGTTCCATTTGCTCTTGTACCTTCTACTACCCATCCGGGTTCCAGTACCGTCAGCTGGTTCTCGGCAGTGACTTTGGCACGGGTACTCCCTCCTGCCCAGCCTGGTTCCAGCACGCCAGTTGTTTCCGGGTAGTGTCAACGTCACTTTGCCTCCAATGCGTTGTCCTGTCGTGTTGCTGTCGGGTTAGCCGACTCTATGGTGCCTGCAGTTTAGGTGACTCCTATGTGGGCTGCGGGATCTGGCAATGAAGGCTGGTTCCATAGTGCCAATAGGACAAGCACCCCCTGTAGGACTGTGGGTTTTGGTAACTGCGGCCGGCTCGCGGCCTTGAACTTTTTTTTACATGGGTACCTTCTGCTACCCATCCGGGTTCCAGTACCGTCAGCTGGTTCTCGGCAGTGCCTTTGGATTAGGTGCCTCCTTCTCGGTATCCAAGTTCCACCAACGTCTGCTGGTCCTTGGTAGTGCTTTCTGGCACAGGTACCTCCTGCTTAGTAACTGAGTTCCAGTACCGTCAGCTGGTCTTCGGCAGTTCCATTGGCTCTTGTACCTTCTGCTACCCATCCGGGTTCCAGTACCGTCAGCTGGTCCTCGGTAGTTCCATTTGCTCTTGTACCTTCTACTACCCATCCGGGTTCCAGTACCGTCAGCTGGTTCTCGGCAGTGACTTTGGCACAGGTACTACCTCCTGCCCAGCCTGGTTCCAGCACGCCAGCTGTTTCCGGGTAGTGTCAACGTCACTTTGCCTCCAATGCGTTGTCCTGTCGTGTTGCGGTCGGGTTAGCCGACTCTATGGTGCCTGCAGTTTAGGTGACTCCTATGTGGGCTGCGGGATCTGGCAATGAAGGCTGGTTCCATAGTGCCAATAGGACAAGCACCCCCTGTAGGACTGTGGGTTTTGGTAACTGCGGCCGGCTCGCGGCCTTGAACTTTTTTTTACATGGGTACCTTCTGCTACCCATCCGGGTTCCAGTACCGTCAGCTGGTTCTCGGCAGTGCCTTTGGATTAGGTGCCTCCTTCTCGGTATCCAAGTTCCACCAACGTCTGCTGGTCCTTGGTAGTGCTTTCTGGCACAGGTACCTCCTGCTTAGTAACCGAGTTCCAGTACCGTCAGCTGGTCTTCGGCAGTTCCATTGGCTCTTGTACCTTCTGCTACCCATCCGGGTTCCAGTACCGTCAGCTGGTCCTCGGTAGTTCCTCAGCTTTCTTGTACCTTCTGCTACATTTCCAAGTTCAAGCTTTTTGAAATGGTTCTTGGTAATCACTCTAGATCTCCCTGACGAGGACCCTGAAGACGAGGACCCTGAAGACCAACCCTAAGAAGACGAGGACCCCGAAGACGACGACTCTGAAGACGAGGACCCTGTAGACCACCCTGAAGAAGACGAGGACCCTGAAGACCACCCCGAAGAAGACGAGGACCCTGAAGACCGCCCCGAAGAAGACGAGGACCCCGAAGACGAGGACCCAGAAGACCAACCCGAAGAAGACGAGGACCCCGAAGACGAGGACCCCCGAAGACGACGACCCTGAAGACCACCCCGAAGAAGACCAAGAAGATGACCCTGAAGAAGTTGACCAAGAGGACAAAGAAGAGAAGACAAGCACCAAGATACAGAAGAACAAGAGACAGAAAACCAAGAAGCAGAAATACAAGAAGCTGCAGAACAAAAAGCGGAAGAACATTAAGCATAAGACTAAAAATCAGAGCAAAAGATAATATCTAAATTATAAGCAGAAGATGACTAAGCAGTGTATGGGGGGTGAGTCCGTTCCTCCTCGTGGTGCCCCTGGAAAAGACCTGCTGCTGCAGGCCAAACTGAACGCGGACAAATCCTGTTGTAAATCTTGTGTAATGTCCAACCTTTTATAGATATCAACTACAGGAATGCCTGCCACAAATAAGAATATGATGAAGAAGAAGAAGATGAAGAAGATGAAGAAGTAGAATATGAAGAATGTAAAAAAAAAGAATAATACGAAGAAGGTGAAGAAGATGAAGAAGGTGAAGAAGAAGTGGATGAAAAAGATGCTGAGGATGATGAAGGAGAAAGTGTGGGAGAAGTAAAAAAGAAGGTGAAGAGCATGGAAGTAGTGAAACATAAATATCTGACAAAATATAAAAATACTTAACATAATCAATATTTCCGTAACTCAGAACGTCTTAAAAAAAAAAATTAATTCCTGCAATTCCATTTGATTTGGCTAAACCTCTATGCCTTTATTGTCTCCCCCACCTCCCCCAATACATTCTACATTATTCTTAGTTGTTTTCTTTCATGTAGAATTAACCTACAAGGAAAGAAAGGGTTTATTTTCATTCCGATATTTCTGTCCCATTGACTTGCATTGGTTTCCGGTATCGGAATCGGCGATATCCGATACTTTTTCGGTATCGGTCCGATCCAATCCGATCCGATATTTCCCGATATCGGAAGGTATCGCTCAACACTACTTGTGACTATCCATCTCCCTTTTGATTACATTCCAGAGGTTTTCAATGGGGTTCAGGTCTGGAGATTGGGCTGGCCATGACACGGTCTTGATGTGGTGCTTCCTCATCCACACATTGATTGACCTAGCTGTGTGGCATGGGGCATTGTCCTGCTGAAAAACAGTCCTCAGAGTTGGGGAACATTGCCTGAGCAGAAGGAAGAAAGTGTTTTTCAAGGATAACCTTGTATGTGGCTTGATTCATACATTCCTCGCAAAGATTAACCTGCCCAATTCCAGCCTTGCTGAAGCATCCCCAAATCATCACTGATCCTCCACCAAATTTCACAGTGGGTGCAAGACACTGTGGCTTGTATGCCTCTCCAGGTCTCCGTCTAACCATTAGATGACCAGGTGTTGGGCAAAGCTGAAAATATACTCATCAGAGAAGATTACCTTACTCCAGTCCTCTATGGTCCAATCCTTATGGTCTTTGGCAAACTTCAGCCTGACTCTCCTTTGCTTCTCATTGATGAAATGCTGTTTTCTAGCTTTACATGACTTGAGGCCTGCCTCTAGGAGCCTGTTACGAATTGTTCTTGCCATTCACTTCACCCCAGATGCCATTTGCCATTCCTTTTGTAGGTCACTTGATGTCATCCTGCGGTTGCTGAGTGAAATTTGAATAAGATGACCGTCATCCCGGTCAGTGGAGAGTCGCTTTCGCCCTCTGCTGGTCTGTAGCTTTGTTGTCCCCAATGTCTGCTGCTTGACCTTGTTGTACTGGACTGCCGTCTTCGAAATTTTAAGGATGGAGGCAACATGACGCTCACTGTATCCCTCTGCTAGTAAAGCCAGACTTGAGCCCTTCTTTTCCTGATCAAGACTTTTCTTTTCAACTCCTTTGGCATTGTTAAAAGTTATTTTTTCATTCAAATTACTTTTGGGCTATTCCTAGCACTTGTTTTGCCATCCAGCTTGTCCTATTGCAAGAGGATTGTGAAGACAACAGCAGTGTTTTTTATACTTTCCCTCGTTACATAAGATTTGGTTCAGGTGAACACCTAATCAGAAGCACATTAAGTAGAATGAGATGTACTTTGTTTGGAATTCAACTGACACTGGAATGGAATGGCTGTCGGACATGTAGAGATGGTGATTTTTAGAAAACTGTGCAGTGGTCTCTTAATTTTTGCCAGAGCTGTATATGGTAACTAATTTATTATCACTTATTTTGTTGCGTATATAAAGGACTTTTTCTTACTTGTCTTTACTTTACCCCTGAAGAAGCCACAGGTCTAGTGGTGATACACGTGGGACTTTCGCCCTCCCTCCTCTACCTCAACTTACAGGTCTCTCCTAAACCCATTATCTCATGGTCAATTGTGTTTTTTCACTATAGATATTTTGTGCATATTTCCCCATTATAGGGTTTATTATTACAAGTGTGTTCCATAACTTGTTTTCTCTGATATTCTATTTATTATACCAAGCATATTATAATTTATATAGAGGTATTCTTATAGGACCAGATTCTTTTATTGCTTGCTAGCCTATACAGTGTTTGGAACTGCTTGTGCATGGCGCTGTGCCTTTTGTGCTAGGGACCACTGATAGGTTCACCATGTTGCGGTAGTGGGCTTCATACAGTCTGATCAGAAAATCAAACTAAGAACCTCATGTTCAGTTTAGTATTTTTTTACTCAGTTACATTACAACAATATATGATTTTTGGATGTGTGGTCCATGTCTTTTTTTCAACAGTTCGTGGCATATTATTTGCTATATTGAGGTATTCTTATAGGACCAATTCTTGTTTATTGCTTGATAATCTATACATTATTTGTAGCTGGCAATACTTTATTTCATTTTAAAGGCTACTCTGTTATGTGATAGGTTGTTACATTATTAAGGGTACATTGTACCTATTGCTGCCTATTGGCTTTTTAAAGGGAACCTGTCACTAGATTAACTCCATATCTGCAGGTTAATAGCATTTTTTCTGGTGACAAGTGCCTTTAAGTGTTTTTATTGTAGTCCTTTTTGTACATTTGTATAATAAAATTATTTGTACTTATGGAGATCCCTTTCACACTTGCATACTTCTGTTTCTTTTTGTACTAAATGGTTAATCACTAAGTATGTGTCAGGTTGATATCCTTGATACTGGTGTCCTCTTAGTTCACATTTTTCTATACATAAAAGCATGGTGCCGTGAAAAATAAGAGTGTTATTAAAATGCCCTCTGCATAAAATATCTGTCCATACTATGCTCTGCATACTGTAAGCCTCCTATGGTATATGGCATACACACTGTCTGCCTTTATGAACTACATCCACCACACTGTCTGCCTTAATGAGCTATAACCACACCACTGTCATTATCCTCTTCATACTTTACCCTCATACTGTCCACCATGCTGCCCTCTAAACTGTCCCCTCTCTTCACACTCTCCCCCTACACAGTATGATGGTCACCACAGCCACTCATATATGTAGTATCCACAACTTCCCCGGAATTAATAGTCACCACTGCCCCCCATAAAGTATGATCACCACAGCACTCCATATATTATGATGTCCCACACGGCCTCTCATACTGTATGATGTCAACCACAGCCCCCCATTATATAGTATGTTCACATGTTCACCACCACAGCCCCCATAAAGTATAATGCCCACCACTGCCCCCCATTATATAGCACTAGCTATTGAACCCGTTCTACGCCCGGGTGGCGAGCATTTTTATTGGCATATGGTCTCCCATGCTGGTATGTGCTGCCCCCCTCCTGGTATTTGTGCTGCCCCCATCCTGTCCCCACTATCCTATCCTGGTATGCATGGCACCCCTCATCCCTATCCTGGTATGCATGGCACCCCTCATCCCTATATTGGTATGCATGGCACCCCTCATCCCTATCCTGTAATGCATGGCACCCCTCATCCCTATCCTGGTATGCATGGCACCCCTCACCTCCAATCCTGGTATGCATGGCACCCCTCACCCCCAATCCTGGTATGCATGGCACCCCTCACCCCCAATCCTGGTATGCATGGCATCCCTCACTCCCAATTCTGGTATGCATGGCACTCCTGATCCTCAATCCTGGTATGCATGGCACCCCTCATCCCCAATCCTGGCATGCATGGCACCCCTCACCCCCAATCCTGCAATGCGTGGCACCCCTTATCCACAATCCTGGTATGTGTGGTAGTCCTCATCCCTATCCTGGTATGCATGGTGCCCCATCCCTCATCCCTATCCTTGTATGTATGGTATCCCTCATCCTGGTATGCATGTGCCCCTCACCCACATCCTTGTATGCGTGACACCCCTCACCCCCATCCTGGTATGCATGGCACTCCTCATCCCTATCCTAGTATGCATGACACCCCATACCTCATCCTGGTATGCATGGTAGCCCTCATCCCTATCCTGGCATGCATGGCACCCCTCATCCGAATTCTGGTATGCATGCCCCCCCCCACATCCCTATCCTGGTATGCATGGTACCCCTCATTCCTATCCTGGTATGCATGGCCCCTCATGTGAATCCTGGTATGCATGGCCCCCCCACATCCCTATCCTGGTATGCATGGCACCCCCCATCCCTATCCTGGTATACATGGCCCCCTCATCCCCAATCCTGGTATGCATGGCACCCCTCATCCCCAATCCTGGTATGCATGGCACCCCTCATCCCCAATCTTGGTATCCATGGCACCCCTCATCCCCAATCCTGGTATGCATGGCTCTCTCATCCCCAATCCTGGTATGCATGACTCCCTCATCCCCAATCCTGGTATGCATGGCTCTCTCATCCCCAATCCTGGTATGCATGGCTCCCTCATCCCCAATCCTGGCATGCATGGCTCCCTCATCCCCAATCCTGGTATGCATGGCTCCCTCATCCTCAATCCTGGTATGCATGGCTCCCTCATTCCCAATCCTGGTATGCATGGCTCCCTCATTCCCAATCCTGGTATGCATGGTACCCCTCAACCCTATTCTGGTATGTATGGTATCCCTCATCCTGGTATGCATGGCACCCCTCATCCCAATTCTGGTATGCATGGCCCCCCCACATCCCTGTCCTGGTATGCATGGTACCCCTCATTCCTATCCAGGTATGCATGGCCCCTCATGCGAATCCTGGTATGCATGCCCCCCCCACATCCCTATCCTGGTATGCATCGCACCCCCCATCCCTATCCTGGTATGCATGGCCCCCTCATCCACAATCCTGGTATGCATGGCACCCGTCATCTCCAATCCTGGTATGCATGGCACCCCTCATCTCCAATCCTGGTATGCATGGCACCCCTCATCCCCAATCCTGGTATGCATGGCTCCCTCATCCCCAATCCTGGTATGCATGGCTCCCTCATCCCCAATCCTGGTATGCATGGCTCCCTCATCCCCAATCCTGGCATGCATGGCTCCCTCATCCCCAATCCTGGTATGCATGGCTCCCTCATTCCCAATCCTGGTATGCATGACTCCCTCATTCCTAATCCTGGTATGCATTGTACCCCTCATTACTATTCTGGTATGTATGGTATCCCTCATCCTGGTATCCATGGCACCCCTCATCCCAATTCTGGTATGTATGGCCTCCTCATCCCACAATCCTGGTATGCATGGCACTCAATCCCTCATCCTAGTATGCATGGCACCCCTCATCCCTATCCTGGTATGCATGGCACCCCATCCCTTATCCTGGTATGCATGGCACCCCTCATCCCAATACTGGTATGTATGGTACCCCTCATCCTCCAATCCTGGTATGTATGGTACCCAATCCCTCATCCTGGTATGCATTGCACCACTCATCCCCCAATCCTGGTATGCATGGCACCCCATCCCTCATCCTGGTATGAATGATACCCCTAATCCCTATCCTGGTATGTATGGTACACCTCATCCTGGTATGCATGGCACCCCATTCCTCATCCTGGTATGCATGGTACCCCTTATCACTATTCTGGTATGTATGGCACCCCTCATCCCCCAATCCTGGTATGTATGGCCTCCTCATCCCCCAATCCTGGTATGCATGGCACCCCATCCCTCATCCTCGTATGCATGATACCCCTCATCCCTATTCTGGTATGTGTGGTACCCCTCATCCTAGCATGCATGTCACCCCTCATCCCAATTCTGGTATGTATGGCCTCCTCATCCCAGAAACCTGGTATGCATGGCACCCAATCCCTCATGCTAGTATGCATGGCACCCCTCATCCCTATCCTGGTATGCATGGCACCCCATCCCTTATCCTGGTATGCATGGTACCCCTCATCCCTATTTTGGTATGCATGCTACCCCTCATCCTGGTATGCATGGCACCCCCTATCCCTACCCTGGTATGCATGGCCCCCTCATCCTCAATCCTGGTATGCATGGCACCCCTCATCCCCAAACCTGGAATGCATGGCACCCCTCATCCCCAATCCTGGTATCCATGGCACCCCTCATCCCCAATCCTGGTATGCATGGCTCTCTCATCCCCAATCCAGGTATGCATGACTCCCTCATCCCCAATCCTGGTATGCATGGCTCTCTCATCCCCAATCCTGGTATGCATGGCTCCCTCATCCCCAATCCTGGCATGCATGGCTCCCTCATCCCCAATCCTGGTATGCATGGCTCCCTCATCCTCAATCCTGGTATGCATGGCTCCCTCATTCTCAATCTTGGTATGCATGGCTCCCTCATTCCCAATCCTGGTATGCATGGTACCCCTCATCCCTATTCTGGTATGTATGGTATCCCTCATCCTGGTATGCATGGCACCCCTCATCCCAATTCTGGTATGCATGCCCCCCCCCACATCCCTGTCCTGGTATGCATGGTACCCCTCATTCATATCCTGGTATGCATGGCCCCTCATGCGAATCCTGGTATGCATGGCCCCCCCACATCCCTATCCTGGTATGCATCGCACTCCCCATCCCTATCCTGGTATGCATGGCCCCCTCATCCACAATCCTGGTATGCATGGCACCCGTCATCCCCAATCCTGGTATGCATGGCACCCCTCATCTCCAATCCTGGTATGCATGGCACCCCTCATCCCCAATCCTGGTATGCATGGCTACCTCATCCCCAATCCTGGTATGCATGGCTCCCTCATCCCCAATCCTGGTATGCATGGCTCTCTCATCCCCAATCCTGGTATGCATGGCTCCCTCATCCCCAATCCTGGCATGCATGGCTCCCTCATCCCCAATCCTGGTATGCATGGCTCCCTCATTCCCAATCCTGGTATGCATGGCTCCCTCATTCCTAATCCTGGTATGCATTGTACCCCTCATCACTATTCTGGTATGTATGGTATCCCTCATCCTGGTATCCATGGCACCCCTCATCCCAATTCTGGTATGTATGGCCTCCTCATCCCACAATCCTGGTATGGATGGCACTCAATCCCTCATCCTAGTATGCATTGCACCCCTCATCCCTATCCTGGTATGCATGGCACCCCATCCCTTATCCTGGTATGCATGGCACCCCTCATCCCAATACTGGTATGTATGGTACCCCTCATCCTCCAATCCTGGTATGTATGGTACCCAATCCCTCATCCTGGTATGCATTGCACCACTCATCCCCCAATCCTGGTATGCATGGCACCCCATCCCTCATCCTGGTATGAATGATACCCCTAATCCCTATCCTGGTATGTATGGCACCCCTCATCCCCCAATCCTGGTATGTATGGGCTCCTCATCCCCCAATCCTGGTATGCATGGCACCCCATCCCTCATCCTCCTATGCATGGTACCCCTCATCCCTATTCTGGTATGTGTGGTACCCCTCAACCTAGCATGCATGGCACCCCTCATCCCAATTCTGGTACGTATGGCCTTCTCATCCCAGAAACCTGGTATGCATGGCACCCAATCCCTCATGCTAGTATGCATGGCACCCCTCATCCCTATCCTGGTATGCATGGCACCCCATCCCTTATCCTGGTATTCATGGTACCCCTCATCCCTATTCTGGTATGCATGCTACCCCTCATCCTGGTATGCATGGCACCCCCCATCCCTATCCTGGTATGCATGGCCCCCTCATCCCCAATCCTGGTATGCATGGCACCCCTCATCCCCAATCCTGGTATGCATGGCACCCCTCATCCCCAATCCTGGTATCCATGGCACCCCTCATCCCCAATCCTGGTATGCATGGCTCTCTCATCCCCAATCCTGGTATGCATGACTCCCTCATCCCCAATCCTGGTATGCATGGCTCTCTCATCCCCAATCCTGGTATGCATGGCTCCCTCATCCCCAATCCTGGTATGCATGGCTCCCTCATCCCCAATCCTGGTATGCATGGCTCCCTCATCCTCAATCCTGGTATGCATGGCTCCCTCATTCCCAATCCTGGTATGAATGGCTCCCTCATTCCCAATCCTGGTATGCATGGTACCCCTCATCCCTATTCTGGTATGTATGGTATCCCTCATCCTGGTATGCATGGCACCCCTCATCCCAATTCTGGTATGCATGGCCCCCCCCACATCCCTGTCCTGGTATGCATGGTACCCTCATTCCTATCCTGGTATGCATGGCCCCTCATGCGAATCCTGGTATGCATGGCCCCCCCACATCCCTATCCTGGTATGCATCGCACCCCCCATCCCTATCCTGGTATGCATGGCCCCCTCATCCACAATCCTGGTATGCATGGCACCCGTCATCCCCAATCCTGGTATGCATGGCACCCCTCATCTCCAATCCTGGTATGCATGGCACCCCTCATCCCCAATCCTGGTATGCATGGCTCCCTCATCCCCAATCCTGGTATGCATGGCTCCCTCATCCCCAATGGTGGTATGCATGGCTCTCTCATCCCCAATCCTGGTATGCATGGCTCCCTCATCCCCAATCCTGGCATGCATGGCTCCCTCATCCCCAATCCTGGTATGCATGGCTCCCTCATTCCCAATCCTGGTATGCATGGCTCCCTCATTCCTAATCCTGGAATGCATTGTACCCCTCATCACTATTCTGGTATGTATGGTATCCCTCATCCTGGTATCCATGGCACCCCTCATCCCAATTCTGGTATGTATGGCCTCCTCATCCCACAATCCTGGTATGCATGGCACTCAATCCCTCATCCTAGTATGCATGGCACCCCTCATCCCTATCCTGGTATGCATGGCACCCCATCCCTTATCCTGGTATGCATGGCACCCCTCATCCCAATACTGGTATGTATGGTACCCCTCATCCTCCAATCCTGGTATGTATGGTACCCAATCCCTCATCCTGGTATGCATTGCACCACTCATCCCCCAATCCTGGTATGCATGGCACCCCATCCCTCATCCTGGTATGAATGATACCCCTAATCCCTATCCTGGTATGTATGGCACCCCTCATCCCCCAATCCTGGTATGTATGGCCTCCTCATCCCCCAATCCTGGTATGCATGGCACCCCATCCCTCATCCTCCTATGCATGGTACCCCTCATCCCTATTCTGGTATGTGTGGTACCCCTCAACCTAGCATGCATGGCACCCCTCATCCCAATTCTGGTATGTATGGCCTCCTCATCCCAGAAACCTGGTATGCATGGCACCCAATCCCTCATGCTAGTATGCATGGCACCCCTCATCCCTATCCTGGTATGCATGGCACCCCATCCCTTATCCTGGTATGCATGGTACCCCTCATCCCTATTCTGGTATGCATGCTACCCCTCATCCTGGTATGCATGGCACCCCCCATCCCTATCCTGGTATGCATGGCCCCCTCATCCCCAATCCTGGTATGCATGGCACCCCTCATCCCCAATCCTGGTATGCATGGCACCCCTCATCCCCAATCCTGGTATCCATGGCACCCCTCATCCCCAATACTGGTATGCATGGCTCTCTCATCCCCAATCCTGGTATGCATGACTCCCTCATCCCCAATCCTGGTATGCATGGCTCTCTCATCCCCAATCCTGGTATGCATGGCTCCCTCATCCCCAATCCTGGCATGCATGGCTCCCTCATCCCCAATCCTGGTATGCATGGCTCCCTCATCCTCAATCCTGGTATGCATGGCTCCCTCATTCCCAATCCTGGTATGCATGGCTCCCTCATTCCCAATCCTGGTATGCATGGTACCCCTCATCCCTATTCTGGTATGTATGGTATCCCTCATCCTGGTATGCATGGCACCCCTCATCCCAATTCTGGTATGCATGGCCCCCCCCCCACATCCCTTTCCTGATATGCATGGTACCCCTCATTCCTATCCTCGTATGCATGGCCCCTCATGCGAATCCTGGTATGCATGGCCCCCCCACATCCCTATCCTGGTATGCATCGCACCCCCCATCCCTATCCTGGTATGCATGGCCCCCTCATCCACAATCCTGGTATGCATGGCACCCGTCATCCCCAATCCTGGTATGCATGGCACCCCTCATCTCCAATCCTAGTATGCATGGCACCCCTCATCCCCAATCCTGGTATGCATGGCTCCCTCATCCCCAATCCTGGTATGCATGGCTCCTTCATCCCCAATCCTGGTATGCATGGCTCTCTCATCCCCAATCCTGGTATGCATGGCTCCCTCATCCCCAATCCTGGCATGCATGGCTCCCTCATCCCCAATCCTGGTATGCATGGCTCCCTCATTCCCAATCCTGGTATGCATGGCTCCCTCATTCCTAATCCTGGTATACATTGTACCCCTCATCACTATTCTGGTATGTATGGTATCCCTCATCCTGGTATTCATGGCACCCCTCATCCCAATTCTGGTATGTATGGCCTCCTCATCCCACAATCCTGGTATGCATGGCACTCAATCCCTCATCCTAGTATGCATGGCACCCCTCATCCCTATCCTTGTATGCATGGCACCCCATCCCTTATCCTGGTATGCATGGCACCCCTCATCCCAATACTGGTATGTATGGTACCCCTCATCCTCCAATCCTGGTATGTATGGTACCCAATCCCTCATCCTGGTATGCATTGCACCACTCATCCCCCAATCCTGGTATGCATGGCACCCCATCCCTCATCCTGGTATGAATGATACCCCTAATCCCTATCCTGGTATGTATGGTACACCTCATCCTGCTATGCATGGCACCCCATTCCTCATCCTGGTATGCATGGTACCTCTTATCACTATTCTGGTATGTATGGCACCCCTCATCCCCCAATCCTGGTATGTATGGCCTCCTCATCCCCCAATCCTGGTATGCATGGCACCCCATCCCTCATCCTCGTATGCATGATACCCCTCATCCCTATTCTGGTATGTGTGGTACCCCTCATCCTAGCATGCATGGCACCCCTCATCCCAATTCTCGTATGTATGGCCTCCTCATCCCAGAAACCTGGTATGCATGGCACCCAATCCCTCATGCTAGTATGCATGGCACCCCTCATCCCTATCCTGGTATGCATGGCACCCCATCCCTTATCCTGGTATGCATGGTACCCCTCATCCCTATTCTGGTATGCATGCTACCCCTCATCCTGGTATGCATGGCACCCCACCCCTCATCCTGGTATGCATGGTACCCCGCATTCCTATCCTGGTATGTATGGTACCTCTCATCCCTATTCTGTTATTTATGGCACCCCTCATCCCTCAATCCTGGTATGCATGGTCGCTCACTCCCCAATCCTGGTATGCATGGTCCCCTCACCCACAATCCTGGTATGCATGGACCCCTCATCCCCCAATCCTGGTATGTGTGGTACCCCTCATCCTGGTATGCATGGTCCCCTCACCCCCCAATCCTGGTATGTGTGGTACCCCTCACCCCCCAATCCTGGTATGTGTGGTACTCCTCATCCTGGTATGCATGGTACCCCTCATCCCCCCACTTCTGGTATGTGTGGCCCCCTCACCACCCCAATCCTGGTATGTATGGCACCCCTCATCCCTTTCACACTGCACACACATACAAAAAATACACACTTATACTCACCTTCCTTCTCTGTGCTCCAGTGCTGCTGTGTCCTGTTCTACCGGAGGCCAGGGGAGGAGTGCGGCGCCGGAGTACGCGCATGCACATACCGCACTGTCCGGTGCCATTTTGTTGAAGACACACTGCAAATTTGTCTTCAGTAAAATGGCCCCAGATAGCGCTATGCGAATATGCCGATTCCGACGCCTCACTTCTGCTCTGGTCTTCAGCGAAGAGAGGCGCCGCGGCAACACTCCTCCTGGTCAGGTAAGTATATAAGTATGGCGCCGGAGATCGCGGTATGCGTTCAGTGTCTACGCATACCGTGATCTCCGGCCCCATACACTCCTCTTACCTGTAACGGCTCCATGCGGCCTTCTGTCTGGAGCCAGACTGCGCAGCATGTCGCGCATGCGCAGTCTATAAAGGCTTCAGATAAAGACACGCATCTCCCGTTATATTATAGATGGTCACAACCACAGCCACCCATATATAGTATAATGTCCACCAATGACCAACCAATACTATATTAACCAGCATTAATGATATCTATGGGCATGTATAATACCAAGAAGCCACCCCATCAGGTGGTTGTGTGATTGTTTGTTCATTAGGATTTTGCATTTGTGCTACCTCTGCCTTTTATTATTGGGGCCTGTCTGTATCATTCAGCATATTGGCATTTTGATGAAATATTGATATTGGTTAGACTATGTTCAGACTGATAAACTGCTCTCCACTTAGAACTCATAAGTCAGGGTTTCTGTTAGATCCTGGTGTATATTGTTCAGCCAAGAGCACTGTATAAGTGTGAATCTACACTAAGTATAGCCTTTTTTTCTGTGATGATTTTTGAATTACAGTGTGTCAATTTGTAGTATATTACATTGTATAAATTCTTAAAGCGTAACCATAGTTTTAATTTTTATTCCATAAATCACTAGTACGCAGGAAAAAAAGCAATTTTAATATACCTTATCAGAGAAATTAGCTTTTTTCCCTGCCAGAGGTGGAGCTCCTCCCTTCTCCTCTATCTCCTTCCATCTACATAGAATCTTATCAGTAGCAGCTGTCATCTCCTCTCTCAGTAATGGGAAAGTCTGTCTTCACCGAATACAGATTTTACCTCAGATTTGAGAATTTTGATAATGACTGATCAATTCTGGCAGAGACAGAAAAAAATCCCTCTGATAATATATACTACATAGTTACTTATTTTCAGGTTTACTATTAATTTAGGAATAAAAATTAAAATGACGCTTACCCTTTAAATTCTGTTTTTAATATCTGACATGTCTGACACTATAAATATATTTTATTCTATCTTTAGTGCATAGAGGACATTTATAGTGATATTGCATAAAACTTACAGTAATTTCCCCATAGCACTTTTGTGTATATAAAAAGTCCCCTGTATAGCATTCAGCTGCTTCTAACAGAAGAATGTCAGCTGCCTTAAACTCCGAAACCTTTCATTAAATGATCTTTGCTGCTCTCAAGTTAAGAGGATGGGAAAATTTTCATCAAGTCTGCAATACTTGTTCTACTGAAAAGTTATTGCCAGAATCACATCATTTTTCACAAAGCACAATAAATGCTTACTTATTGATAATATACAGACCAAGCCCAACTTAAAGTTTCTTACGTGTAGCATTTCATCTTTTTTCATCTCTATCTGTCCCTCCGTGCTTTCAGTTTCACATAACTGAATTGGTGGTCCTATTCTTGTTTAAAAGTCAAACTACATTGCCTAGGATTTTTTTCTTCTCCTTAGTGCTGCAGACGCCTCCCCCTCTCCTGTGTGATCCTGACTATACCCATATTTCTGAATTATCATCAAGCTAATCTAAGTGTAAAATTCACAGTATGCCTCTGTGCAATGTCTGCTCCTTCACAATACCTTGCTTGACCGAATTTATCTTTTGCTATCTATTAGTGATGAGTGAGCATGTTTGCTACTGATCGGCGCTCGCCGAGTATTTCCGGGGTTCCTCGGCGGGAGCTCGGGTCTCCTCCCTGCATGTTTGGCGCTCTTTAGAGAGCCAGTGAACATGCAGGAATTGCCTGCCACTCACTGTAATGCCGTAGCCATGTTGGTTGTGGCATTACAGTGATTGGCTGGCCGCACAGCGTCATCAGGTCTATATCAGTCCTGGCGCCACCATGCTCATCATAGTCACTCCAGAATCAGACAGTGTAGGGAGAGCTGCTGCTGAGCTAGGGAGAGATTTGCTTGTTTCTAGTTAGTGTAGGTATGCCAGACTATATTAGAGACACATATCCACCTCAACAAACAGTCCTTCTGAGGACTAATCCATCTGCAGAGATATCAGACAGGCAGTGTATACAGGCAGGCATGCAGGGTATATAGCAGACTGCAGTGCACATAGCACAAGAGGCTCCATTCTAGTTCGGCCTTCTGCTGCTGTTAGATATTTCAAGACAAAGGCCCAGGTCTCAGGGGCCAGGAATAATTTTTTTTGGATCTTAATCCTCATTATTTGCTTAAAAAGCAATCCAGAGAACACCGTTTTTCTGTGCCATTTGCTTGTTGGCACTGCAGAATACAGCCAGGTCCTTTCCATATTACAGCGCTAAAAATCCAGCTATTTAAAACTGTGTTTTCTCCGTCACACGGATCACATATACATTTTCAGAAAATAATGCCATTTCAGGCCTCCATTAAAAAATTTTTTTCAGTGTGTCAGCAAAGTTTTTGACACCGGCTTGCTGTTCAAAATAGTTACCTATAGGCCAGGTATTTAAAACTGTGTTTTCTCCAACACACAGATCACATATACGTTTTCAGAAAATACTGCCATTTCGGATCTTGATTAAAAATTTGTTGCAGTGTGTCAGTGTAGCAATTGACACCAGATTGCTGTTCAAAATAGTTACCTACAGGCCAGGTATTTAAAACTGTGTTTTCTCCGTCACACGGATCACATATACGTTTTCAGAAAATACTGACATTTCTGGCCTCCATTAAAAATTAGTTTCCGTGAAGCAATTGACACCAGATTGCTGTTCAAAATAGTTATCTACAGGTCAGGCATTTAAAACTGTGTTTTCTCCGTCACATGGATCACATATACGTTTTCAGAAAATACTGCCATTTCTGGCCTCCATTAAAAATTTGTTGCAGTGTGTCAGTGAAGCAATTGACACCAGATTGCTGTTCAAAATAGTTACCTACAGGCCAGGTATTTAAAACGGTGTTTTCTGCATCACATGGATCATATATACGTTTTCAGAAAATATTGCCATTTCGGATCTTGATTAAAAATTTGTTGCAATGTGTCAGTGAAGCAAATGACACCAGATTGCTGTTCAAAATAGTTACCTACAGGCCAGGCATTCAAAACTGTGTTTTCTGCGTCACACGGATCACATATATACGTTTTCAGAAAATACTGCCATTTCTGGCCTCCATTAAAAATTTGTTTCAGCGTGTCAGTGAAGCAATTGACATCAGATTGCTGTTCAAAATAGTTACCTACAGGCCAGGTATTTAAAACTGTGTTTTCTCCGTTACACGGATCACATATACGCTTTCAGAAAATACTGCCATTTCTGGCCTCCATTACATTTTTTTTTCAGTGTGTCAGCAAAGTTTTTGACATCGGTTTGCTGTTCAAAATAGTTACCTATAGGCCAGGTATTTAAAACGGTGTTTTCTCCGTCACACGGATCACATATACGTTTTCAGAAAATACTGCCATTTCGGATCTTGATTAAAAATTTGTTGCAGTGTGTCAGTGAAGCAATTGACACCAGATTGCTGTTCAAAATAGTTACCTACAGGCCAGGCATTTAAAACTGTGTTTTCTGCATCTCACGGATCACATATACGTTTTCAGAAAATACTGTCATTTCTGGCCTCCGTTACAAATTTGTTTCAGTATGTCAGTGAAGCAATTGACACCAGTTTGCTGTTCAAAATAGTTACCTACAGGTCAGGTATTTAAAACTGTGGTTTGTCCGTCACACAGATCACATATAAGTTCGCTCCAAATTCAGTCATTTGTTGTGAGCGTGGAAGATATTGTCCTCCATTTAAAATGGGCAAGGCACGTGGCAAGTGACGGGGAACTGGACGTGATGGTGATTATGGTGCATGCAGAGGCCGAGGCTGTGGACAAGCTGAAATTGTGCCACAACAAACACCCACATCTTCTCGCTGGACCTTCCTGTCCCAATTCATAGGGGACCGCAGAACACCACTATTGAACACAGGGCAATGTCAAAAGGTTATTGGTTGGATAGCAGATAATGCTTCCAGTCACTTAGCCACCACCACCACCACCTTGTCTTCCACACGGTCAACTCTCAGTAGCCGTGAGTCTGGACCGCATATTCCTCTCCCTGAACCTCCTTCCTCCCACCATGCCGAGTGCCCAGAGACAACTGATCCCACACTTGGATACTCCGAAGAGCTGTTTACTTTCCAATTTATAGATTCGGGCCGCTCGCCCGGTCCACTTGAAGCGTGGCAAGAGGAGATCGCATGTAGCGATGCCCAAATATTTGAGCAGCCACGGTCACATGAAGGTGACGGTGGGAAAGTGTCACAAGAGGTGGACAATGATGAGACACAATTGCCAGAAAGTCAGGAGGAGGACCAGGGTGCGGAAGTGGAAGACGAGGTGGTGGATGATATAGTAACTGACCCAACCTGGGAGGAGGACATGCAGAGCGAGGACAGCAGCACACAGGGGAAGGGAGGCAGAGCCCCCCAACAGGCAGGAAGAAGCAGTGTGGTGGCTGCAGAAAGATGGCAGGCAACCACTCCCCGTAACACTAACACGAAGGAAGTTGCCAGTACAACTGTTAGATCTTCCCGAGTCTGGTTGTTTTTAATAGACTCTGCCGATAACCCCAAAAAGGCCATTTGCACCACCTGCCAGGTCAGCATCAGCAGGGGTGGCAAAACGACCAGCCTGACCACCACCAGCATGATCAGGCACATGGCAGCAAAGCACCCGACTTTGTGGGCCGAACCCCAGGGTCCAGGAACAGCGTCTGCAGGTGGCACCATTGCTTCTTACGCTGTTGTGCATGCAAGCCAATCCCCTGTCCATGGTGCATGCAAAGATGCCTCCTGCCCTGCACCTGTCATTGCACACTCTCAAGTAGCAGCAGCAGGAAGCATGTCCACGTCCTTGTCCCAGCGCAGCGTTCAGTTGTCCATACCCCAGTCCTTGGAACGGAAGTGCAAATATGCAGCCAACGCCCCACAGGCCACAGTACTAAATTCCCACATTTCACGACTGCTTGTGCTCGAAATGTTGCCTTTTAGGCTCGTGGAGACGGAAACATTCCGCAACCTGATGGCGGTGGCCGTCCCTTTGTACTCGGTCCCCAGCCGCCACTATTTTCCCCGGTGTGCCGTCCCCGCATTACACAAGCACGTGTCCAAAAACATTAGCCGTGCCCTCAACAATGCAGTTACCAGGAAAGTCCACCTAACCACGGACACGTGGACAAGTGCTTGTGGGCAGGGACGGTACACCTGGCTGACGGCACACTGGGTTAGCATAGTGGAAGCCGGGACCCAGTGGAACCTTGGGATGGAACATGTCCTCCCGACGCCGAGGATTGTTGTCCCTAGGTCAGTCAGGGTTGCCCCCACAGTCTACAGCTCCTGCACCTCATCCTCCTCAACCTCCTCCTCCTCTTCAGCCTCCATCTCCGAAATGACCACATCAGTCACAAGCTGGAAGCACTGCAGCACTGCCTTGGCCAAGCGGCAACAGGCTGTGCTGAAGCTAATATTATTAGTTGACAAACCGCACAATGCTGAAGAGTTGTGGACAGCTCTGAAAGAGCAGGCAGATCTGTGGCTCACACCGCTTAATCTACAGCCAGGCATGGTCGTGTGTGACAATGGCCGGAACCTGGTGGCGGTTCTGAGGCGAGGCGAGCTCACACACGTACCATGCCTGGCCCATGTGCTTAACCTCGTGGTTCAGCGGTTTCTCAAATCCTACCCGGAGCTGCCGGATCTGCTTGTTAAAGTACTCCACCTGTGTGCCCATTTTAGAAAGTCACCTACAGCTTCCGCTGCCCTTGCCGTATTTCAGCAGGGTTTGCAGCTTCCGGCTCACAGACTGGTATGTGATGTCCCGACGCGTTGGAACTCTACACTGCAGATGTTGGGAAGGATTTGTGAGCAGAAGCGGGAAGTTGTTGAGTACCAGCTTCAAAAAGGCCGTCGGTATTCAGTTCAGACTCCACACATAAGACCTCAGGAGTGGACATGGATCTAAGACATATGTACCATCCTCCAAAACTTTGAGGACTCCACCAAGATGGTAAGCAGCAATGACGCCATAATTAGCGTCACCATCCCGCTTCTCTGTCTTCTGTCTTCTGCTCACAATCAAAGAGGATGCATTGCAGGCGGAGCACGATGAGATGGAGCAAGGAACCATACAGGGTGATTACACACAGCCCAGCCTCATCTTATCCCAATGTGGATTGGATGACAATGAGGAAGAGGAGGAGGAGGAAGAACAGGAGCTAGTTTCATGCCCTATAGATGGTACTACCTGCACAGTTGTCATACTGTCTGTTCAGCGTGGATGGCCAGAGGACAGAGAGGAGGAGGCGGAGGAGGAGAGCATGGTCAGTCATCCTCTTGGTGAGGACATGGAAGTTTTGCCTGTTAGCAGTCTGGCACGCATGGCTGAGTTTAGGTTACGCTGCCTTTCCCATGACCCTCGCGTTCTCAAAATTTTGGGTGACAGTCATTATTGGTTGGTGACACTTCTAGACCCACGCTACAAGGAGAACTTTATATCTCTTATTCCTGAGGCGGACAGGTGTACAAAAATGGGGCAGTACCAGAAGGCTCTTGTTGCGGAACTATTAAAAAAATTCCCATCTGAAAATGCTGGCGGCAGAGGTCACAGTTCGCTGAACAACCAAGGAGTACAGGCAAGAGAGACACAAATGCAATCCAGCAGAGGCAGGGGAACACTGTCAAAGTTCTGGGACAGTTTTCTCAGACCCTCCCATCGCACAGGCCCTGAGGTGCAGGGTACTCTCACAAGGAGTGCAAATTTGGGAAGATGCTGAGAGAGTACCTTGCCTACCGTACCAATGTCATCCGTGATTCCTCTGTGCCTTTTAATTATTGGGTATCCAAGCTGGATACGTGGAATGAACTGGCTCTCTATGCCTTGGAGGTCCTAGGCTGCCCTGCCGCTAGCGTTTTATCAGAGCGGGTTTTTAGTGCTGCTGGTGGAATTATAACTGATAAGCGCATCCGCCTGTCAACTGAAAATGCTGACAGGCTGACTCTTATAAAAATGAACAAGGGCTGGATTGGGCCAGACTTCTCAACACCACCGAATGATAGCAACGTAACATAAACTCAAATCCAGTGTCTTTTTTTGGGAGGTGTATTCCCATGCACCTCTTCACACCCACACATGGGTATACGATTCCTGATTTTGTCTATTTGCTCTTGTCCTCCTCCTTATCCTTATCCTCCACCACCATATCACCAGGGTGACTGTGGTCCGTGATGCAACACCCACATCATTTTTTTAAAGGGTGTTTATGATGCCCGTAAAAAAAAATATATTATACAGTATGTTCATGAATACCCCCCAGGGGTAAATGCTTGTGAGCCCATACACTTAGTGCATGGGCATTCCAAGTATAGGAGACCTGCTCCTTTCTAATGGGAACATTTTTTTATGAGGCCCTCTAAGTCTCTTCCAAGGGGCATTGGAGTGCCCCCCAATTTTTGGCAGCCCTTGCATTCACTGCATAGGCCAACACTATGGGAGACCCTCTCCTTTCTAATGAGAATTTGTCATCACAGTGGCCCTGCTCTATGTGTCTTTAAATTCTTAGTGGGGTTTTTCCTAAAATTGGTCAGCCGTTGGACTCACTGCATACCCTATAACTGTATAGCAGACTCTCTCCTTTCTAATGGGAACTTGTTGTTACTGTGGCCCTGCTCTATGTGTCTTTAAATTCTTAGTGGGGTTTTTCCTAAAATTGGTCAGCCTTTGAACTCACTGCATGCCCTATAACTGTATAGCAGACTCTCTCCTTTCTAATGGGAATTTGTCGTTACTGTGGCCCTGTGTTATGCACACGCCCGGGCTGACTGGCATGTGCGTGATTAGTGATCCCACTGTACCATGAACCGAGGAGTGCCTGGAGGGGCATAACTAATTATCAACCCAATCCGACCAAGGTCGCATGGCGGCTTAGTTGACTCCGTGGACCAAGGAAGAACCGAGCAGAGGGACCAGGTGCGACTCCAGGTCAGACCCCGGACATGGCTGTTGACCCACACCGGGGAATACAGGAACAGGCAGGTTAGGCTGGCACACAGACAGGTGGGTATTGGCAGGCTCGGCTGGAGTGCAGACAGGAGGATACTGGCAAGCACGGCTGGTATGCAGGCGGGGGGGGTACTGGCAAGCACGGCTGGAGTGCAGACAGGAGGATACTGG
Organism: Phyllobates terribilis; assembly: GCF_046119375.1. Classification (NCBI taxonomy): domain Eukaryota; kingdom Metazoa; phylum Chordata; class Amphibia; order Anura; family Dendrobatidae; genus Phyllobates; species Phyllobates terribilis. The sequence goes on along the minus strand of NW_027362764.1, from coordinate 419,945,222 downwards.
CAAGCACGGCTGGTATGCAGACAGGGGGGGTACTGGCAAGCTCGGCTGGAGTGCAGACAGGGAGGCACTAGCAGGTTGGAGCGCAGGCTGGATAGGGTCCAGTACAGACTGGGATTCAGGAACAGAACCGCAGATGCGGTAGACAAGCAGAGGAGAGAGGAACCGCTGGAGCAGTGGGCAAGGCAGAGCAGAGAGATACTGCCGGAGCGGTGAGCAAGACAGAGCAGGGCGAAACCGCCGGAGCGGTGGGCAAGGCAGAGCAGGAGGAACCGCCAGAGCGGTGAGCAAGGCAGAGCAGGAGGAACCGCCGGAGCGGTGAGCAAGGCAGAGCAGGAGGAACCGCCGGAGCGGTGAGCAAGGCAGAGCAGGGCGAAACCACCGGAGTGGTGGACAAGGCAGAGCAGAGAGGAACCGCCGGAGCGGTGAGCAAGGCAGAGCAGAGAGGAACCGCTGGAGCGGTGAGCAAGGCAGAGCAGAGAGGAACCTGCTGGAGCGGTGAGCAAAGCAGAGCAGAGAGATACCGCCGGAGCGGTGAGCAAGGCAGAGCAGAGAGGAACCGCCGGATCGGTGAGCAAGGCAGAGCAGGAAGGAACTGCCGGAGCGGTGAGCAAGGCAGGGCAGAGCGAAACCGCCGGAGCAGTGAACAAGGCAGAGCAGAGAGGACAGGGCTCTGTTCACACTGAGCAGACTGGAAGGGACAAGCAGAACCAGATACACACAAGATACTAGCAATGAAGTAGCGAGTGGACTCTAAACTCACAACAGATGTACAGAGACAACGAGTAGGAGTTAGGTGCAGGTTCAGAGACTGCAGGAAAAGGGAAGGTACGGACACAGAGACAAACAGGCTAGGAGAGTGTTCAGACAGGAACTGACACTGCAACAAGATACAGGAGCGAGTCTGGGTTTACGGCCCCCAGAGAGGCGGACAAGCAGGCTAAGAGATAGTTCAGACAGGCCTGGGAATACAGCCCCCAGGTTGGCGGACAGGCAAGAAACAGAACGGGACCTGGCACATTCAGAGTCAAGGAGCACACTGAATGTTGGAGTTGCTCAGGCATCTCCTACAGGGTGGAGTGGGTTTAAATATCCAGTAACTCACAGCAATAGGCTGGGGACGCATTAGGAGTGTGCCCACAGCAGCTATAAGAAACAGGAAGAAACCGGGCCGCCACCCTAAGCAGTCAGACCAGAGCATGCACACAGTATGAACAGGAGCACGGCTTACAAACTGGACTGAAGGTTAAGATGCGATCTTGCATAGTGGGAGATGGTGCACTATGCAAGCACGCCGCCAGGTATGTTACACCCTGCTTTATGTGTCTTTAAATTCTTAGTGGGGTTTTTCCTAAAATTGGTCAGCCTTTGGACTCACTGCATACCCTATAACTGTATAGCAGACTCTCTCCTTTCTGATGGGAATTTGTCGTTACTGTGGCCCTGCTTTATGTGTCTTTAAATTCTTAGTGGGGTTTTTCCTAAAATTGGTCAGCCTTTGGACTCACTGCATACCCTATAACTGTATAGCAGACTCTCTCCTTTCTGATGGGAATTTGTCATTACTGTGGCCCTGCTCTTTGTGTCTTTAAATTCTTAGTGGGGTTTTTCCTAAAATTGGTCAGCCGTTGGACTCACTGCATAACCTATAACTGTATAGCAGACCCTCTCCTTTCTAATGGGAATATGTCATACCTTGTTACTGTGGCCCTGCTCTATGTGTCTCTAAATTCTTAGTGGACTTCAGAGCACCCGAGCTGGACTGTGAGTAGGGAAGCGCAGGGCAGGAGGGAGAAGACCCAGCGTGAAGTCGGTCTAGCGAGGAACATAAGAAAGCGGGGTTCCGTCAGGTGCTCCTAACCTACCAGAGGAAGAGCTGAACCCCCGGTCTAGTGAACCCAGCGTGACGTGGGAGGCTGGCACCCGCGCAGTGTATCAGTGGAACGTACATGAGAACTGTGAGTAAAGACTCGGATGACTGCACCGCACTGCCTCCGTCCATTATTTCAGCTGCGCCATCACTACCACCTGCACTACAAGTCCCAGCATCACCACCCACCAAACTCCACGCTGCCCCGGGGGCCTGCTCCACCTGTGGGGAGCAGAAACACCTCAGCTGCCATCCCATCACCCCCTGGAGGTCTGCAGCAGCCCTGGTAAACCTTACCAGGTACCACAGGTGGCATCACAAACTATTTATTTATTTTTATCCAAGTTCCAATCCCTTTTTGGTTGACCGGGCCAGCCACCGTGATATCCCCCAACAGCATCCATAGGCCTGGCTGCCGAGTACCCCACATCCCTGGGGGTGCGTCAGACCCTCTCCTTTCTAATGGGAATTTGTCATTACTGTGGCCCTTTAAATTCTTAGTGGGGTTTTTCCTAAAATTGGTCAGCCGTTGGACTCACTGCATACCCTATAACTGTATAGCAGACCCTCTCCTTTCTAGTGGGAACATGTCATACTTGTTGCTGTGGCCCTGCTCTATGTGACTTTAAATCCTTAGTGGGGTTTTTCCTAAAATTGGTCAGCCGTTGGACTCACTGCATACCCTATAACTGTATAGCAGACTCTCTCCTTTCTAATGGGAACATGTTGTACCTTGTTACTGTGGCCCTGCTCCTTGTGTCTTTAAATTCTTAGTGGGGTTTTTCCTAAAATTGGTCAGCCTTTGAACTCACTGCATACCCTATAACTGTATAGTAGACTCTCTCCTTTCTAATGGGAATTTGTCGTTACTGTGGCCCTGCTCTATGTGTCTTTAAATTCTTAGTGGGGTTTTTCCAAAAATTGGTCAGCCTTTGAACTCAATGCATACCCTCTAACTGTATAGTAGACTCTCTCCTTTCTAATGGGAATTTGTCGTTACTGTGGCCCTGCTCTATGTGTCTTTAAATTCTTAGTGGGGTTTTTCCTAAAATTGGTCAGCCTTTGAACTCACTGCATACCCTATAACTGTATAGCAGACTCTCTCCTTTCTAATGGGAATTTGTCATTACTGTGGCCCTGCTCTATGTGTCTTTAAATTCTTAGTAGGGTTTTTCCTAAAATTGGTCAGCCGTTTGACTCACTGCATACCCTACAACTGTATAGCAGACCCTCTCCTTTCTAATGGGAACATGTCGTACCTTGTTACTGTGGCCCTGCTCTATGTGTCTTTCAATTCTTAGTGGGGTTTTTCCTAACACTGGTCAGCCGTTGGACTCACTGCATACCCTATAACTGTATAGCAGACCATCTCCTTTCTAATGGGAATTTGTCATTGCTGTGGCCCTGCTCTATGTTTCATTAAATTCTTAGTGGGGTTTTTCCTAAAATTGGTCAGCCGTTGGACTCACTGCATACCCTATAACTGTATAGCAGACCCTCTCCTTTCTAATGGGAACATGTCGTATTTGTTACTGTGGCCCTGCTCTATGTGTCTTTAACTTCTTAGCGGGGGTTTTCCTAAAATTGGTCAGCCGTTGGACTCACTGCATACCCTATAACTGTGTAGCAGACTCTCTCCTTTCTAATGGGAATTTGTCGTTACTGTGGCCCTGCTCTATGTGTCTTTAAATTCTTAGGGGGGGTTTTCCCAAATTTTGGCAGCCCTTGCAGTCACAGCATGGGCATTACCACTATAGGAGACCCACTCCTTTATAATGGGAACATTTTTTTTACTGAGACCCTCCTCTATGTCTCTTCAAAGGGGTATTGGGCTGCGTCCAAATTTTTGGCAGGCCTTGCAGTCACTGGATACGCAATAACAGTATAGGAGACCCACTTGTTAATAATGGGAACAACAAAGCATAGCCGGCTGATGGCTCTCTAACAATAGCGAGGGCCGACTGCTGGCCTTTTAAGAATAATAAGGGCCGTCTGATGGCCCTATAAAAATAGGCTTTATGACTTTCAGAGTCCCTCCATCATAAATAAAACAGGATGTGTCTGATGATGTGTCACACACCACTTTGCCAGATAAGGTTGTAAAATGTTAAAATGACATTTCCCGGTGAATGCATTTGTCTTAAAAAGTAACGTAAAAAAACCCCAAAACAATAGGATCTTTCTTTAGTGTAAAAAACAGCATCACCAATTTAACCTCAATGTAATCACATTGTTCAGCTGCTGCACCTCCTCCTCCATCTCCAAAATGACCACATCAGTCACAAGCTGACAGCACTGCAGCACTGCCTTGGCCAAGCGGCAACAGGCTGTGCTTAAGATAACATGCTTAATGCTTAGGTGACAAACCGCCCAGTGCTGCAGAGTTGTTGAAAGCTGTAACACAGAAGTCTGATCTGTGGCTCTCACCGCTGAACATACAGCCAGGCATGGTCGTGTGTGACAATGGGCAGAACCTGATGACGGAGAAATGACAGCCGGAGTAGATACGGTTTCCCTCTATGCCAGTCCTTTCACAGAGCTAAAGAATATGGCTGTGGTGAAATACAACTTCCACTGAGAAGCTGTTTCAGATTGAACAAACATTGTGCCCACCAGAGGATTTGATTCTGAGGGCTCACCTTTCTCCCCCGCTCAAGAGCCCCATAGCAGCTGCAAAGTTAGCGCTATCATGAACTCTCCTGAGGTAGAAGCCAAGGAACACCAGAGGATTCTCTGATGGGACCATCCAACCCTGCCGAGAAGCAGCCCTGGCTAAGAAAAGTGTGGGGGAAGGTTTCCGGACACTCTATGGCTGCTTTTTTAATGTGGATCGGACGTGCTTATGCATGTTATTTCTCAAACCACATTGCAGATCAGGCCATTGTCCAACTCTGTATCTACCCTGGGTGTCATTTCTCCCAGGAAGTCCTCTAATGCAGCTTGTTGCAGAAGCAATGGCAGTCCGTCCAATATCAACTCGCACCTGTCGGTGGTGCTTTGACACACAAACATCTTTCTTTGTGCATTTAATTTCATGAATACAGTTTCCCTCCATGCCAGTCCTTTCCCCGAGCTGAGTACAACTCTCAGCAAAAAAAGCTGTGGACTGGCTCCTTACCGTCCCTGGCCACATTCACCTGTCCACGTGTTTGTGGTTAGGCGGTCCTTCCTAGTAAGTGCACTGGGGAGGGCACGGGTAATGTTGTGGGACCCGTGCTTGTGGAAGGCGGAGACGATACCGGGAGAAATAGTGGCGGCTGGGGACCGAGTATGGACACCCGGCCGCCGCCGGCATCAGGTTATGAAAAGCTTCCGCCTCCACGAGCCTAAAAGGCCACTTTTCAAGTGAAAGCAGCTTTAGAGGACTTCCTGGGAGAAATGACAGCTGGGTAGATATGGTTTCCCAACTCCTTTCACCAAACTAAAGAATATGGCTGTGGTGAAATACAACTCAGCAAAAAAGCTGTGGACTGTCTCCGTACCGTCCCTGGCCACATTCACCTGTCCACGTGTTTGTGGGTTGGCTTTCCTTCCCAGTAAGTGCACTGGGGAGGGCACGGGTAATTTTGTGGAACCCGTGCTTGTGGAAGGCGGAGACGATACCGGGAAAGATAGTGAGGCTGGGGACCGAGTATGGATACCCGGTCGCTGCCGCCATAAGATTGTGGACAGCTTCCGTCTCCATGAGCCTAAAAGGCCACATTTCAAGTGCTAGCAGCTGTCAAAAATTTGGCAGTATAGTATTGCATCCTGTGGGAGGGTGGGTGGCTGGCTGCATACTTGCGCTTGCATTCCAAGAAATGGGGTAGGGACAACTGAACGCTGCACTGGGACAAGGACGTGGACGGTGATTGTTGCAAGTCTGCAACAACAGGTGCATGGCATCTTTGCATGCGCCAAGGATCACTTATGATGGGCACACTTTTAGGCAGTGACCTGGGAGTCAGAAATTCTTCCAGAGCTTTCGCCATGCTGTTCCCATGTCTTTTCAGCACTGTATGCATGTGTCTGATGATTTGTCACACACCACATGGCCAGATAAGGTTGTAAAATGTTAAAATGACATTTCCCGATGAATGCATTTGTCTTTAAAAATGACGTAAAAAAATGTGTTCCAATTTGCTCTACCCGAGCAATGAGTACCCAAGCATTTTAGTGCTCGCTCATCACTACTATCTACGTCAGTATATTGATAGTGCGGTTATACATCATTAGTTGCTTATGGCTTAGCTCAATTCTTCTGCCCTCATGCACAAAGACAATTGTAATGCAGTGACTTTGATGACAGTGCGATAATTAGGCAGTGACCCACAATAGTTTAACTTAAATGTCTTTATTTTGGCAACTTATGAAAATAGACTAAAATGTTATCCTCCCCTTCACAGCCAGATCATCCGTAACTGTCGGTATCAATCTGTTGCCGTGAGTGACTGCACCACCGTGTACTTGTGGGTGAGGCAATGACTTTGCTCTCTCTTGCTCTGACCTGTGTTCAATCTCACACAGACCTGATATCCACAGAGCTCCTGCTTACAAAAGCAAATAGTGTCACACCCAAACATTAACTGAAAGTTTAAATGGGAATCATGGACATGGGTCCAAGACCTGGAGTGGAGGGAGAGATCCGTCCCACTACCTTCCTATAGATCTCTCCAAAAATAATAGCCATGTTAGGTTTTCCTAAATTTAACTTGGTCAAATAGTTTAATCAAGTCCACACTCACTTTTATTTTGTGTTGTAACCACTAGTGTTGAGCCACCCCCGTAGTGTTCGAGTTCGGTTCGGTTCGTCGAACACCCGTGTGTTCGCCGAACTGTTCGTCGAACTGTTCGTCGAACACCTTCGAACACCGTTAAAACCAATGGCAGGCAAACAAAAACACATAGAAACACATAGAAAACACCTTCAAAGGTGTCCAAAAGCTGACAAACTGCTCAGAAGACACAACTAACACATGGAAAAGTGACAAGTACATATAGTCATGCGAAAAGAAAAGAGGTGGAGGAGTAAAAGGAGGGGGAGACACAGATATAGGCATGTCATGCCCTTCTAAAATCCAAAAAGTGAGAAGCCGAGACGGCCAGTCCGCTCCTGCCCGTGCCACCTCCGTGTCGCCGGGTTTGTGCCAGAGCCGCGGTGAACCCTGACGGCCAGCCCCCCTCTCCCAATACTGGTGCCTGTCCGCTGGTGGGTCGAGAGAGCCCCCCTGTGGTGGAGGCAGCTCTAAGCTTTTTAATTTAAATTGTCCCTCTAATTTGAATGAATACACTTTAAATCCATTTACAAGGATCTATTGGAGGGCAAGTCTCATGCCATCAGCCGCGTAATTCCAGCTCCAGTAGCGTCCACTAAAGCTGCTGCAGTTAAAAAGCTTTTATAAGGATCGAGCTCGGCTGTCCACCGCAAGGCATCCTAGTGCCAGTCCCAGCCCCTATGCCTTGGGGTGCCTCCTGATGCTCTTCACTAAGTATCCCGTGGTCCCGAAGCATTTCCTTTGAAAAAATTAAGTGTCCAAACTACAGGTGGTGTAGCTTGCTTAACAGCCGGGATAATCCGCTGACTAGCAGACACTGCTACTAGGCACAAAGTATTTCCTGGGCTAGATGCAGTTAAAAATTTGTAAGTAGATACTCTCGTTGGATGCTGAGAAAGCATTCCATAGAGTCTCCTGGCACGCCATATATGATTCTCTTAAAAAGCTTGGGGTAGGGGTCTAGGGGACCCTTTTATAGCCAAAATCACGGCCCTGTATCACAATACGTCACCTAGGCTGAAGATAAATGGAACTGTAGCACCGAGGGCTCGGTTGCTACAGACGTATTGCACCTCACCCAGAGGTGTGATATCTCACTCTCAGATAAGGATGGAGTGTGGATCAGGACCCGACACCTGCATGCATTACACCACATTGCCGTGGGGCAGGGCGACCAATATGCCCCTGAGATGGGCACGACAGTCCCTGTCCCTGGCTGGAGTGGGGGGAGGGAACACTGAGGAAGGGGAACCCTGCAGTGCAGGAGCAGGGAGGAAGCAGTTCCTGGGTGCATTGAGAAGGGAGTATAAAAGGTGGGCACCATCTTAGTTCAGTGCAGAGAAGTCTGAGCAGAAGTGGCAGGGAGCAGGGGCTCTGCATGAGCTCTGCTCCGGAGGCGGGCCTAGTAACAGAGGCCCAGGCCTGCAAGAGGGAGAAGGAAGGAAGAGGAGCGGAGAAGGCTCCAGGAACGAGGAATGAAGGGATCCCAGGGGTGCGGACGGGCGAGTCGCCACCGCACGCCCGAATCCACCTGCGTGGAGGGGTCAGGCCAAAGGGGGAGACCGGTCCCCGAACTAGTGGAGGCAGGAAACGACCCTCAGCTAGAAACCGGAGGCTCTGACATTTTATGTGGCGCAGCCCCTTGCTCCACCCGCTAGGAAGGCACCACATAGGGTCAGGGAAACTGGCGCCAAGTTTACCAAGAGGAGGCCCGAGGCAGCCGGACAGAAGTGTTGGTAAGAAAGGCCAGACAAAGGACACACAAAGGGGGTCCTGTGAAGCGCTCCAAAGTTATCTGGGAGTTGTCTGAGCCCCTCACCTGGTGAGCACAGTACGACGTGGGCAGCCGTTACCTGCAGACGTGGTCTGGATAATAAGAACTGTGAGTAAAGGCCCTGAACTGCATCACTGACTCAGTGTCGTTACTGCTGCTGCCCTGCACCATCACCCCCATCCTCCGCATACACTGCCCTGAGGCTATACTCCTCCCGTGGGGAGTTATGCTACGCTCTGCTGCACCCACAACACCAGCCTTAGCGGTCTGCCCTGTAGCGGCGGTTCACTCTGACCGCAATCCACGGGTGGCGTAGTCGGACATTTAAACATCAAAACCACATAAATAGTTCCGCCACTGGTTTGACCGCCCTGAGCCACGGAACCGGATCGCCGCCACGAAGACTACAACCACCAGCATCCACCAAAAAGGGTCCGGCTCCGGGTGTCCCAAGGCCCAGGGGGTGCGTCAGAACATTTTCATCACCTTTCACAATCACCAATGGGACAAGGCAGGGATGTCCTCTGTCCCCTCTCTTATACATCCTAGTGACGGAGCACCTGCTCTCATCAATTCGCCATAACCCCAATATTAGGTGGATTGAGGTGGGAGGCACCGAGCACAAGTGCTCTCTATTTGCTGATGATGTCCTAGTATATGTCACTCAATCACATATATCCATCCCTGCTGTTATGGCTGAAATAGATCACTTTGTTACATGGTAAAATTTTAAAATCAATGCAGCGAAGTCTGAGGCCCTCGATGTCTCCCTCCCTAAATCCATATAGGATTCCATCCAGTCCAACTTTCCCTTTGCCTGGCCCTCACAGGGTATCAAATACTTAGGAATTCCTATTCATAGAGACCTCTCCCATCTATGTTATCTTAATTTTGGGCCCTTTATTGAACAATTCCATACAGACCACGGTTGGCAAGTTGGAACTGTGAGATTCACTACGTGCACCACTGGTATTTTGTGGAAAAGCACATGTAAGATTCTGCAACAGTCTCTGCTGATACTCCTGCATGCGTGCATCCCTTTCTATGGCAGGAATAATTTCTGCAAATTTACTTTTGTACCGGGGATCTAACAGTGTGGCAACCCAGTAGTCAGGATTATTTCTAATTCTCACAATTCGAGGGTCATGTTGCAGGTAGTGCAGCAAGAAGGCACTCATGTGTGTTGCACATCCAGGAGCACCAAGTCCCTGTTGTGTTGGTGGCGAGGTAACAATCATGCTTCCTTCCTCTGTCCTCTCCCCCCAACCTCGCACAACAGAAATGTGATCAAGGTCTCCCTCATCTGATGAGTCTTCCATCAGTTCGTCCTCCACTTCTTCCTGGGCTCCTGCACCTTCCTCACTAGTTTGGCTGCTACCATGCGCCCTGGTAAAATCATCTCCCCCACCCTCACATGCCTGCCGCCCTGGTGCTGCCGACCGTCTGGACCTTGCAGATGTTAGCCCTTCCGCATACAACTCCTCCTCCTCTACTTCCTCCACCTCCTCTTGTGCCACCACCTGACTCCGAATTCTGTTTAACATGTGCTCCAGCATGTAAATCACCGGAATAGTCATGCTGATAATGGCATCGTCAGCACTAAACATCTTCGTCGCCATTTCAAAACTGTGCAGAAGGGTGCATAGGTCCCTGATCTGAGACCACTCCTCCAGCGTGATTTGCCCCACCTCTGAATCTCGTTGGCCCAGGCTATACGTCAGAACGTATTGCACCAGGGCTTGTCGGTGCTGCCACAGTTGCTGCAAAATGTGCAGAGTTGAATTCCACCGGGTAGGCACATCGCATTTTAGCCGGTGAAGTGGCAGGCCCAACGACTTCTGTAGAGATGTAAGTCGCTGAGCTGCGGGATGCGAACGGCGGAAGTGAGCACACAGCGACCGTGCCCTCTGCAGAAGGCCATCTAGTCTGGGATAGTGGGCTAAAAATTGCTGGACAACCAGGTTCAACACGTGAGCCATACAAGGCACGTGTGTGACATTGCCCCGGCGAAGGGCCGCACCCAGGTTTGCAGCATTGTCGCACACGGCCTTCCCTGGTTTCAGGTCCAGTGGAGACAACCATTCATGAAATTGGTTCTCCAGAGCTGACCACAACTCCTCAGCTGTGTGACTCACATTTCCCAGACATTTCAATGTAAAAACCGCCTGATGACGTTGAGCCCTACTGCCAGCATAGTAAGGAGGTGTGCAGGATCCCTTCTGCGCAGTTAGAAAGCTTGTGGCATGACCAGACAGGCTTTGGGTGCAGGTGGAAGACCGAGAGGAGGTTGAGGAGGCAGAAGCAGTGGAGGAAAAATGACATAAAGAGGATTGACGCACAACTCGTGGGGACGGCAAGACTTGGACAGCAGCCCCTTGTCCTGCTGTCACCATAGTTACCCAGTGCCCAGTCAGCGACATGTAACGCCCCTGTCCATGCCTACTCGTCCAAGTGTCTGTGGTGAAATGCACCCTGTCACACACAGAGTTTCTCAAAGAAGCGGTGATGTTGTGTGCGACATGCTGGTGGAGCGCAGGCACACCTTTCTTTGAGAAGTAGTGCCGACTGGGCATCTGGTACTGGGGCACTGCGACGGACATAAGGTCTCGAAAATCCTCTGTGTCCACCAGGCGGAAAGGCAGCATTTCTGTAGCCAAGAGCTTGCAGATGGTGAAATTCAACCTCTTAGCTTTCTCATGGCTAGGAGGAAATGGTCTTTTACTTGTCCACATCTGAGGGACCGAGGGCTGGCTATTGTGCTTAGACGGGGTTGATAAGGGTGTCCCCGGCAAACTGCCGGTCTGTGAGGAAGATGCAGGCGGACATGTTAGGTTGCCTTGATCCAAAGGTGGTGCTATCGATGTCGGACAGCGCTCAAGACCAGCTGGTGTTACCACCTCCAAAGAAAATGATGACCTGCCAATCACGCTGGCTGTTGCGGGTAAAGAGGTGGCAGGTCTGCGCCCCAAAACAGGTGTGACTGCTGTCCCCCCAGTCACAGAGGATGAAGAGGCCGCGGATGCACAAGATATGGCAGACGGTGGTTGGCCCGGCCGGCTAGACCGCATTGTAGCACACTGAGCTTCCCACTGCAACTTATGCTTCATGTCCATGTGCTGGTTCATGCATGAAGTACTCAAACTATGTATTTTTTGGCCTCTACTTAGCTTTTGCTGACAAATGTTACAGATAAGACGAGTTGGGTCATCTTTATCGATCTGAAAAAATGCCCAGGCTATGCAAGGCTTAGCACCCATGCGACCTGAAGAGCCACCACGACTTGTGGTGAGAGGCAGAGTTGTGTTTGAGGATGCAGTTGTTGACGTGCTTCCAGTACTACGTCTCTGTCCAGGAAGGCGCAACCTGACCTCGTCGTCACTAGCATCTTCCTCCACCTCCTCTGCTGACCTCATCTCTTGGCTGACTGTGGGTTGACAGTAAGTGGGATCTCCGACCTCATCATCATCACCCTGTGCGTTATCACACCCGTCGTCCTCAGAGCCAACCTGTTCCTGCCCTGACAAAAAACTAAAGTTGTCGCTCCAATCAGGTATTTGAGTCTTATCATCGTCTTCCTCATTGTCTCCACCAACAGGAGTTACAGTTTGGGAATGAGGGTCTACATTATGGTCAGAACCTTCTGCGTCTGGTCCTGGATCCGACTCATAAAGATTCTGGGCATCAGTGCAGATCATTTCCTCGTCTGGATTCACAGAAGCGCTGGAGTCGACCTCTGATTCCCAGGCTATAGTATGAGTAAACAGCTCTGCAGACTCAACCATCTGTTCTACCTCATACTCAGACGGGCAGCTGGAGATTTGGGAGCTGTGAGGAAGCAAGTGCGATTTGGGTGACACCTTTGAGGACTGGAGTATTTGTGATGTTGAAGTTGATGTGGAGGAGAGCCCACTTAAAGGAGCACTTGATATCCATTGAAGCACCTGCTGTTTTTGTGCCTCATCTGGAATTTGTAGCGATTGGTGTGGCCGTAAGAAAGGGATCTTATCACATTGTCCGCTAAAAGAAGTAGACATTTTAGTTTGGCTGGAAGATGGTCTTTCTTCTGCACCTACCCCACGGACACAATCTTTTTTCCCCTTCCCAACACGCCTATTCCCCTTTCCACCAGCAGCAGGCCTTTTTCCACTCATTTTGGTGGTTAACTAATTCACAACTCTGGAGTTGTTTGCACAAAAAAACAATGGATGGTAACCGAGCAGAGCTGAGTGGCCAAACTGTGGTATTAGGCCAAAACTATTGGCTGGGTTAGATGCAGAAAAAAATTATTTTTAATTTGCAACCTGATGGAGGTCAGTATAGATGGACTAATAGACCAAGTCCCACACACCGCTAGAAGCCCAAATATTTTTTCAGAGCTAGATGCAGAAATTTTTTTTATTCAATTTGCAACCTGATGGAGGTCAGTATAGATGGACTAATAGACCAAGTCCCACACACTGCTAGAAGCCCAAATATTTTTTCAGAGCTAGATGCAGAAAAAAATTATTTTTAATTTGCAACCTGATGGAGGTCAGTATAGATGGACTAATAGACCAAGTCCCACACACCGCTAGAAGCCCAAATATTTTTTCAGAGCTAGATGCAGAAAAAAATTATTTTTAATTTGCAACCTGATGGAGGTCAGTATAGATGGACTAATAGACCAAGTCCCACACACCGCTAGAAGCCCAAATATTTTTTCAGAGCTAGATGCAGAAAAAAATTATATTCAATTTGCAACCTGCTGGAGGTCAGTATAGAAGGACTAATAGAACAAGTCCCACACACTGCTAGAAGCCCAAATATTTTTTCAGAGCTAAATGAAGAAAAAAATTATTTTTAATTTGCAACCTGATGGAGGTCAGTATAGATGGACTAATAGACCAAGTCCCACACACCGCTAGAAGCCCAAATATTTTTTCAGAGCTAGATGCAGAAAAAAATTATATTCAATTTGCAACCTGCTGGAGGTCAGTATAGAAGGACTAATAGAACAAGTCCCACACACTGCTAGAAGCCCAAATATTTTTTCAGAGCTAAATGAAGAAAAAAAATATTTTTAATTTGCAACCTGATGGAGGTCAGTATAGATGGACTAATAGACCAAGTCCCACACACTGCTAGAAGCCCAAATATTTTTTCAGAGCTAGATGCAGAAAAAAATTATTTTTAATTTGCAACCTGATGGAGGTCAGTATAGATGGACTAATAGACCAAGTCCCACACACCGCTAGAAGCCCAAATATTTTTTCAGAGCTAGATGCAGAAAAAAATTATATTCAATTTGCAACCTGCTGGAGGTCAGTATAGAAGGACTAATAGAACAAGTCCCACACACTGCTAGAAGCCCAAATATTTTTTCAGAGCTAAATGAAGAAAAAAATTATTTTTAATTTGCAACCTGATGGAGGTCAGTATAGATGGACTAATAGACCAAGTCCCACACACTGCTAGAAGCCCAAATATTTTTTCAGAGCTAGATGCAGAAAAAAATTATATTCAGTTTGCAGCCTGATGGAGGTCAGTATAGATGGACTAATAGAATGATGCTATGCCCAAAAGATTTTACTTCACTAGGTGCAGTAAAAAAATTGGTATTCTATACACAGGTGGTATATCTTGCAACACAGATAGGCTACTCCACTGACTAACACACTCTGCAATAGGTCAAAAAGGATTAGCTTTGCTAGATTCAGCCAAATGCTGTGAAAAAAACTTGCACAGCACTGGCACAGACCTGCCTGGCAAAAACTGATAGGAACTGATGTAACCTAGTCCTGAAAAGGACTCCAATTACAATTAGTCTTTACTCCCACAATCTATCTATTTAAGAGCACAGACCTGCCTGATAAAAGTCGTAGGAAATGCTGTAACCTAGTCCTTAAATGGACTGCAATCACAACTATTCCCTACTCCCAAGCTATCTGTATATTTGTGCGAAAATTGGCTTGAAATTAACAAGGTATAGCGCACACAGCAACAGCGGTGCCGTCTAACACGCAGCTGCAGCAGTGAGAAAATGGTGGCGACGGGGAAAATGGCTTGGTCTTATAGGGCAAGGACATGTGACATACACTGCCAATCACACATGCCCTTGCTTGTGTGAAAAAAAGCACTTCGCTCCGTGTGTGCGCTGCTGATAGGCTGACAGATTGCACCTCCCCACTGCAAATGCGGGAAAGAGAAAAAAAAATGGAGATCTTCATTGTTCCTGCAGAGATCCATCCCCTGCCCCTCCCCCCGCCCCGCTGTACACTCAAACTGCGTATTAACATTAATTTTCATCATTACTGAGAAAAAATCCAGTTATGATTTTGGTGCACGAACAGTTATCGAACATAACCTCGAACAGCCGAATTTTTCTCAAATTGTTCGTGTTCGCCGACCGGCTCGAACACCGCCCAAAACAGCTCGAATTTGAGATTGGCGAACAGTTCGAGTAGAACAACGCTCATCTCTAGTAACCACCCCTGTGGCTGTAATTACAATGCTCTCCAGCGAGCTCAGTATGTTTCTATGCACATTCTGGGGGACACATAATGACCCTCGTATATGATTCCCCTCACTGCCTCACACAGTGCAGAGATTTGTTTGTTGCCTGCTTCAGACAGATCAGTTTGTGACATGAATATGGTAGAAGATAATCCTCTGCAATATGCATCAGTAGAGTGGCATTTGCAGTTTTCACATCACTAGTCTCTGCAGCACTAGGCAATAAGCACAGCTCATCAAAACTCAGCTCCTTGTATACAGGTCCATTCTGCAGTATATCTCTCTTCTTTGTCCCCTGTATACATAAATTTACTGTATAAATCAATTTACATATCAGTGTTCCATTGTTACGAGTCATTAGGGGACTTGTGGCAGCTCTGGGTATGCTGGAATTTAAATGTAGTTTTTTCCTTTGGTCCAGCAAGAGTCAATGTCAGTCTTTTGCTGGCAAGTTTCTTTTGGTTCGATCAGCTGATGTTGGGTGGTAACAACTCACACCTCCCTTTAAATAGTCATATGATCCATCAGCTGATTGCCGGTTATAGAGTTCATCTCTATGCAGACCAGCTGGAGGAGTGGAGCTGCTGTAGGAGTTCTGTACCCTGGTGCCATTATTGGAGTTTTTGCTGCAGATTTGGAGCTTTGCTGCTGTTTATAAGTTAAGTTGTTTTTCTTGCTGCCCATCCCTTGTTTGTCATCTTACCCTGTGTAACATTACCAGTAGTGATAAGGCTAGCGTCCTTGTCGGCCAGTCCACTAGCTAGGGTAAGTTGAGGTGACAGTGAGGGATTAGGCACGTGATGGCGGAGGGGGAAGGACCCGCATAGGGCGTTAGGGGAGCTTAGGGACAGATGCAGGTTGGTGTCAGGAGGTATCCCATCTCTCGCTCCCTACTGTTAAGGCCTTCCTCCCCCCTATCTCATCCAATTGTACCCAGATATTGTGCCTGGTTCATGACACCCGTAAATTGTTCTCTGGAGTTCATTGGAACTCACTCAGTGAATCCCTTGAATACGTCAACACACAGTAGAGAAGTCAAACTTGGTTCAAATTCTTCAAAATTTTAGATTGTGAGCCCTCACGGGCAGGGTCCTCTATCCTCCTGTACCAATCGGTTACTCGTTTCGTTCAACATTATTGTAATTGTTTTTGGTATGTATACCCCCTCTTTCACGTGTAAAGTGCCATGGAATAAATGGCGCTATAATAATAAATAATAATAATAATAATAAAATGAACGAAACCAAATAAGTTTTGCTAAAAAAATGAAGAATGAGGGAATAATTTAATTTCTCAAAAGCTGTTAAATTAAGTGGAAGAGAGTCCGCTGCAATAGTTTATTTCAGAGGTTCCCAAATGGTAATATACACTGTTCAAAAAAAATAAAGGGAACACTCAAATAACACATCCTAGATCTGAATGAATGAAATATTCTCATTGAATACTTTGTTCTGTACAAAGTTGAATGTGCTGACTAGAGATGAGCGTTGTTCTACTCGAACTGTTCGCCAATCTCAAATTCGAGCTGTTTTGGGCGGTGTTCGAGCCGGTCGGCGAACACGAACAATTTGAGAAAAATTCGGCTGTTCGAGGTTATGTTCGATAACTGTTCGTGCACCAAAATCATAACTGGATTTTTTCTCAGTAATGATGAAAATTAATGTTTGAGTGTACAGCGGGGCGGGGGGAGGGGCAGGGGATAGATCTCTGCAGGAACAATGAAGATCTCCATTTTTTTTTCTCTTTCCCGCATTTGCAGGGGGGAGGTGCAATCTGTCAGCCTATCAGCAGCGCACACACGGAGCGAAGTGCTTTTTTTCACACAAGCAAGGGCATGTGTGATTGGCAGTGTATGTCACATGTCCTTGCCCTATAAGACCAAGCCATTTTCCCCGTCGCCACCATTTTCTCACTGCTGCAGCTGTGTGTTAGACGGCACCGCTGTTGCTGTGTGCGCTATACCTTGTTAATTTCAAGCCAATTTTCGCACAAATATACAGATAGCTTGGGAGTAGGGAATAGTTGTGATTGCAGTCCTTTTAAGGACTAGGTTACAGCATTTCCTACGACTTTTATCAGGCAGGTCTGTGCTCTTAAATAGATAGATTGTGGGAGTAAAGACTAATTGTAATTGGAGTCCTTTTCAGGTCTAGGTTACATCAGTTCCTATCAGTTTTTGCCAGGCAGGTCTGTGCCAGTGCTGTGCAAGTTTTTTTCACAGCATTTGGCTGAATCTAGCAAAGCTAATCCTTTTTGGCCTATTGCAGAGTGTGTTAGTCAGTGGAGTAGCCTATCTGTGTTGCAAGATATACCACCTGTGTATAGAATACCAATTTTTTTACTGCACCTAGTGAAGTAAAATCTTTTGGGCATAGCATCATTCTATTAGTCCATCTATACTGACCTCCATCAGGTTGCAAACTGAATATAATTTTTTTCTGCATCTAGCTCTGAAAAAATATTTGGGCTTCTAGCAGTGTGTGGGACTTGGTCTATTAGTCCATCTATACTGACCTCCATCAGGTTGCAAATTAAAAATAATTTTTTTCTGCATCTAGCTCTGAAAAAATATTTGGGCTTCTAGCAGTGTGTGGGACTTGGTCTATTAGTCCATCTATACTGACCTCCATCAGGTTGCAAATTAAAAATAATTTTTTTCTTCATTTAGCTCTGAAAAAATATTTGGGCTTCTAGCAGTGTGTGGGACTTGTTCTATTAGTCCTTCTATACTGACGTCCAGCAGGTTGCAAATTGAATATAATTTTTTTCTGCATCTAGCTCTGAAAAAATATTTGGGCTTCTAGCGGTGTGTGGGACTTGGTCTATTAGTCCATCTATACTGACCTCCATCAGGTTGCAAATTAAAAATAATTTTTTTCTGCATCTAGCTCTGAAAAAATATTTGGGCTTCTAGCAGTGTGTGGGACTTGGTCTATTAGTCCATCTATACTGACCTCCATCAGGTTGCAAATTAAAAATAATTTTTTTCTGCATCTAGCTCTGAAAAAATATTTGGGCTTCTAGCAGTGTGTGGGACTTGGTCTATTAGTCCATCTATACTGACCTCCATCAGGTTGCAAATTAAAAATAATTTTTTTCTTCATTTAGCTCTGAAAAAATATTTGGGCTTCTAGCAGTGTGTGGGACTTGTTCTATTAGTCCTTCTATACTGACCTCCAGCAGGTTGCAAATTGAATATAATTTTTTTCTGCATCTAGCTCTGAAAAAATATTTGGGCTTCTAGCGGTGTGTGGGACTTGGTCTATTAGTCCATCTATACTGACCTCCATCAGGTTGCAAATTAAAAATAATTTTTTTCTGCATCTAGCTCTGAAAAAATATTTGGGCTTCTAGCGGTGTGTGGGACTTGGTCTATTAGTCCATCTATACTGACCTCCATCAGGTTGCAAATTAAAAATATTTTTTTTCTGCATCTAGCTCTGAAAAAATATTTGGGCTTCTAGCAGTGTGTGGGACTTGGTCTATTAGTCCATCTATACTGACCTCCATCAGGTTGCAAATTGAATAAAAAAATTTTCTGCATCTAGCTCTGAAAAAATATTTGGGCTTCTAGCGGTGTGTGGGACTTGGTCTATTAGTCCATCTATACTGACCTCCATCAGGTTGCAAATTAAAAATAATTTTTTTCTGCATCTAACCCAGCCAATAGTTTTGGCCTAATACCACAGTTTGGCCACTCAGCTCTGCTCGGTTACCATCCATTGTTTTTTTGTGCAAACAACTCCAGAGTTGTGAATTAGTTAACCACCAAAATGAGTGGAAAAAGGCCTGCTGCTGGTGGAAAGGGGAATAGGCGTGTTGGGAAGGGGAAAAAAGGTTGTGTCCGTGGGGTAGGTGCAGAAGAAAGACCATCTTCCAGCCAAACTAAAATGTCTACTTCTTTTAGCGGACAATGTGATAAGATCCCTTTCTTACGGCCACGCCAATCGCTACAAATTCCAGATGAGGCACAAAAACAGCAGGTGCTTCAACGGATATCAAGTGCTCCTTTAAGTGGGCTCTCCTCCACATCAACTTCAACATCACAAATACTCCAGTCCTCAAAGGTGTCACCCAAATCGCACTTGCTTCCTCACAGCTCCCAAATCTCCAGCTGCCCGTCTGAGTATGAGGTAGAACAGATGGTTGAGTCTGCAGAGCTGTTTACTCATACTATAGCCTGGGAATCAGAGGTCGACTCCAGCGCTTCTGTGAATCCAGACGAGGAAATGATCTGCACTGATGCCCAGAATCTTTATGAGTCGGATCCAGGACCAGACGCAGAAGGTTCTGACCATAATGTAGACCCTCATTCCCAAACTGTAACTCCTGTTGGTGGAGACAATGAGGAAGACGATGATAAGACTCAAATACCTGATTGGAGCGACAACTTTAGTTTTTTGTCAGGGCAGGAACAGGTTGGCTCTGAGGACGACGGGTGTGATAACGCACAGGGTGATGATGATGAGGTCGGAGATCCCACTTACTGTCAACCCACAGTCAGCCAAGAGATGAGGTCAGCAGAGGAGGTGGAGGAAGATGCTAGTCACGACGAGGTCAGGTTGCGCCTTCCTGGACAGAGACGTAGTACTGGAAGCACGTCAACAACTGCATCCTCAAACACAACTCTGCCTCTCACCACAAGTCGTGGTGGCTCTTCAGGTCACATGGGTGCTAAGCCTTGCATAGCCTGGGCATTTTTTCAGATCGATAAAGATGACCCAACTCGTGTTATCTGTAACATTTGTCAGCAAAAGCTAAGTAGAGGCCAAAAAATACATAGTTTGAGTACTTCATGCATGAACCAGCACATGGACATGAAGCATAAGTTGCAGTGGGAAGCTCAGTGTGCTACAATGCGGTCTAGCCGGCCGGGCCAACCACCGTCTGCCATATCTTGTGCATCCGCGGCCTCTTCATCCTCTGTGACTGGGGGGACAGCAGTCACACCTGTTTTGGGGCGCAGACCTGCCACCTCTTTACCCGCAAAAGCCAGCGTGATTGGCAGGTCATCATTTTCTTTGGAGGTGGTAACACCAGCTGGTCTTGAGCGCTGTCCGACATCGATAGCACCACCTTTGGATCAAGGCAACCTAACATGTCCGCCTGCATCTTCCTCACAGACCGTCAGTTTGCCGGGGACACCCTTATCAACCCCGTCTAAGCACAATAGCCAGCCCTCGGTCCCTCAGATGTGGACAAGTAAAAGACCATTTCCTCCTAGCCATGAGAAAGCTAAGAGGTTGAATTTCACCATCTGCAAGCTCTTGGCTACAGAAATGCTGCCTTTCCGCCTGGTGGACACAGAGGATTTTCGAGACCTTATGTCCGTCGCAGTGCCCCAGTACCAGATGCCCAGTCAGCACTACTTCTCAAAGAAAGGTGTGCCTGCGCTCCACCAGCATGTCGCACACAACATCACCGCTTCTTTGAGAAACTCTGTGTGTGACAGGGTGCATTTCACCACAGACACTTGGACGAGTAGGCATGGACAGGGGCGTTACATGTCGCTGACTGGGCACTGGGTAACTATGGTGACAGCAGGACAAGGGGCTGCTGTCCAAGTCTTGCCGTCCCCACGAGTTGTGCGTCAATCCTCTTTATGTCATTTTTCCTCCACTGCTTCTGCCTCCTCAACCTCCTCTCGGTCTTCCACCTGCACCCAAAGCCTGTCTGGTCATGCCACAAGCTTTCTAACTGCGCAGAAGGGATCCTGCACACCTCCTTACTATGCTGGCAGTAGGGCTCAACGTCATCAGGCGGTTTTTACATTGAAATGTCTGGGAAATGTGAGTCACACAGCTGAGGAGTTGTGGTCAGCTCTGGAGAACCAATTTCATGAATGGTTGTCTCCACTGGACCTGAAACCAGGGAAGGCCGTGTGCGACAATGCTGCAAACCTGGGTGCGGCCCTTCGCCGGGGCAATGTCACACACGTGCCTTGTATGGCTCACGTGTTGAACCTGGTTGTCCAGCAATTTTTAGCCCACTATCCCAGACTAGATGGCCTTCTGCAGAGGGCACGGTCGCTGTGTGCTCACTTCCGCCGTTCGCATCCCGCAGCTCAGCGACTTACATCTCTACAGAAGTCGTTGGGCCTGCCACTTCACCGGCTAAAATGCGATGTGCCTACCCGGTGGAATTCAACTCTGCACATGTTGCAGCGACTGTGGCAGCACCGACAAGCCCTGGTGCAATACGTTCTGACGTATAGCCTGGGCCAACGAGATTCAGAGGTGGGGCAAATCACGCTGGAGGAGTGGTCTCAGATCAGGGACCTATGCACCCTTCTGCACAGTTTTGAAATGGCGACGAAGATGTTTAGTGCTGACGATGCCATTATCAGCATGACTATTCCGGTGATTTACATGCTGGAGCACATGTTAAACAGAATTCGGAGTCAGGTGGTGGCACAAGAGGAGGTGGAGGAAGTAGAGGAGGAGGAGTTGTATGCGGAAGGGCTAACATCTGCAAGGTCCAGACGGTCGGCAGCACCAGGGCGGCAGGCATGTGAGGGTGGGGGAGATGATTTTACCAGGGCGCATGGTAGCAGCCAAACTAGTGAGGAAGGTGCAGGAGCCCAGGAAGAAGTGGAGGACGAACTGATGGAAGACTCATCAGATGAGGGAGACCTTGATCACATTTCTGTTGTGCGAGGTTGGGGGGAGAGGACAGAGGAAGGAAGCATGATTGTTACCTCGCCACCAACACAACAGGGACTTGGTGCTCCTGGATGCGCAACACACATGATTGCCTTCTTGCTGCACTACCTGCAACATGACCCTCGAATTGTGAGAATTAGAAATAATCCTGACTACTGGGTTGCCACACTGTTAGATCCCCGGTACAAAAGTAAATTTGCAGAAATTATTCCTGCCATAGAAAGGGATGCACGCATGCAGGAGTATCAGCAGAGACTGTTGCAGAATCTTACATGTGCTTTTCCACAAAATACCAGTGGTGCACGTAGTGAATCTCACAGTTCCAACTTGCCAACCGTGGGACCGTCAAGTGTTCAGCACTCAAACCGTAACAGAACCACAGTATCTGCTGGTAATATCAATTTTGCGGAATCATTTCACCACTTTTTTAGCCCATCCTTTGCAAGGCCACAGGAGACAAGAAGTCTGACACATAGTCAACGCCTAGAGACGATGGTACAGGAGTATCTCCAAGTAAACATTGAAGCCACGACTGTGTCACTGGACCCTTGCTCTTTTTGGGCTTCCAATCTGGATAAATGGCCGGAGCTAGCCACTTACGCCTTGGAGATCTTGTCATGCCCCGCAGCCAGCGTTCTGTCTGAACGTGTGTTCAGCGCTGCTGGTGGTGTGCTGACAGATAAGCGCACGCGGCTCTCCACTGATAATGTAGACAGACTCACGTTCATAAAGATGAAAAAATCATGGATCCGAAACGACTTTTCTACCCCTGTGTCATCCTGGGGAGAGTAAAAGCTTGATGATTGGTTAAAATCACCCTACCAACCGTTTTAAGCTTTCAAATTACTAATCATGTTTATCTGTATCTTGACTGGAAAATAATTTGGGCTTTGTAGCAGTGTGCAGCACTGATCCTATTAGGCCATCTATAATAAGCTTCACCAGATTTAAAATTAAAAATAATTTTTAGCTGCATCTAGCCCGGAAAATAATTTTGGGGCTCCGAGATGTGCAAGACACATAAGTGCCTTCTTGCTGCACTACCTGCAGCATGACCCTCATATTGTCAGAATTCGAAGTAATCATGACTACTGGGTTGCCACACTCTTAGATCCCCCAAACTTTTCGATCAACCTTTTCATTTTAATAAAGACCAAAAAAAATGGTCATTTTTGAAATTATAAGCATTAGCAGGTTGTTAGAAACTGAAATCAAACAGTTTTCAACTCAAAACTTTATTCTAGGTGATGTTACATTTTCACATAGGACCCCTTGTTCGAAAGGAGCTTCTGAACTCTCTCGTCCATTGAATTTGTCAGGTTTTGGATGGTTTCTGCTTCAATTGTTTTGCATGAGGACAGAATACCCTCCCAGAGCTGTTGCTTAGATGTGAACTGCCTCCCGCCATCATAGACACTCCTTTTAATGATGCTCCAAAGGTTCTGAATGGGGTAGAGGTCAGGGGAGCATGGGGGTCACACCATAAGTTTGTCCCCTTTTATGCCCATATCAGCCAGAGATGCAGATGTTTTATGTGCAGCATGAGATGGTGCATTATCATGCAGAAAAATGATCTTGCTGTGAAATACACGGTTCTTCTTCTTGAACCATGGCAGGAAGTGCTGTTTGAGAAAATCCACATACATTATGGAGTTCATCTTTAGCGCCTTCAGGGATCCTAAAGGGGCCGACAATCTCTCTCCCCATGATTCCAGCCCAAAACATTACTCCACCTCCTCCTTGTTGGCGCTGTAGCCGTGTTTGCGTGGGGTGTCCATCAACCAGCCATCCTCCACTCCATTCATCTGGACCATCGAGCGCTGCACGGCACTCATCCGTGAACAAAACAGTTTTGAAATCAGTCTTCATGTAATGTTTGGCCCACTGGAGCCGTTTCTGCTTGTGTGAAGTGGATAGAGGAGGTCGACAGGATGGCGTATGCACAGCTGCAAACCTCTGAAGGACCCTGCATCTTGTTGTTCGGGGGACGTTGGAGGCACAAGCAGCTTCAAAAACTTGTCTGCTGCTATGACAAGGCTTTTTTGCCGCTGCTCTTTCAACCTGACGTAATTGCCTGTAGGAAAGAGTCCTCAATTTGCCCTTATCAGCACGCACACGTGTGTACTGTGAATCAGCTACATACTTCTTGATTGCCAAGACACTTCATCCTGATCATCGCACAATGTTGATTGTAGTCATGCCTTGACCTAAACACTCCACAATTTGTTGCTTCTCAGCAGCCGACACATCCTTTTTCTTTCCCATTTTGGCAGAAAATGTAGGCTGCTTAATAATGTGAGAGAGCCTTCTTAAGTAGTCTTGCCTTTCATTGGACACACCTGCCAAACTAATTAGCACAGGTGTCTGCAATTGCTTACAGTGATATAAAGAGCCCTGACACACATCACCATCAATGAGTTTAACTGACAAACAAACAAATTCTTCCCTTATCACTCCTAAACACTTTTTGCATAATAATTTGGAACGCGGTGTACATGTGCTTTTCCACAAAACACCAGTGGTTCACGTAGTGAATCTTACAGTTCTAACTTGCCAACCGTGGTCTGTATGGAATTGTTCAATAAAGGGCCCAAAATTAAGATAACATAGATGGGAGAGGTCTCTATGAATAGGAATTCCTAAGTATTTGATACCCTGTGAGGGCCAGGCAAAGGGAAAGTTGGACTGGATGGAATCCTATATGGATTTAGGGAGGGAGACATCGAGGGCCTCAGACTTCGCTGCATTGATTTTAAAATTTTACCATGTAACAAAGTGATCTATTTCATCCATAACAGCAGGGATGGATATATGTGATTGAGTGATATATACTAGGACATCATCAGCAAATAGAGAGCACTTGTACTCGGTGCCTCCCACCTCAATCCACCTAATATTGGGGTTATGACGAATTGATGAGAGCAGGTGCTCCGTCACTAGGATGTATAAGAGAGGGGACAGAGGACATCCCTGCCTTGTCCCATTGGTGATTGTGAAAGGTGATGAAAATGTTCTGACGCACCCCCTGGGCCTTGGGACACCCGGAGCCGGACCCTTTTTGGTGGATGCTGGTGGTTGTAGTCTTCGTGGCGGCGATCCGGTTCCGTGGCTCAGGGCGGTCAAACCAGTGGCGGAACTATTTATGTGGTTTTGATGTTTAAATGTCCGACTACGCCACCCGTGGATTGCGGTCAGAGTGAACCGCCGCTACAGGGCAGACCGCTAAGGCTGGTGTTGTGGGTGCAGCAGAGCGTAGCATAACTCCCCACGGGAGGAGTATAGCCTCAGGGCAGTGTATGCGGAGGATGGGGGTGATGGTGCAGGGCAGCAGCAGTAACGACACGGAGTCAGTGATGCAGTTCAGGGCCTTTACTCACAGTTCTTATTATCCAGACCACGTCTGCAGGTAACGGCTGCCCACGTCGTACTGTGCTCACCAGGTGAGGGGCTCAGACAACTCCCAGATAACTTTGGAGCGCTTCACAGGACCCCCTTTGTGTGTCCTTTGTCTGGCCTTTCTTACCAACACTTCTGTCCGGCTGCCTCGGGCCTCCTCTTGGTAAACTTGGCGCCAGTTTCCCTGACCCTATGTGGTGCCTTCCTAGCGGGTGGAGCAAGGGGCTGCGCCACATAAAATGTCAGAGCCTCCGGTTTCTAGCTGAGGGTCGTTTCCTGCCTCCACTAGTTCGGGGACCGGTCTCCCCCTTTGGCCTGACCCCTCCACGCAGGTGGATTCGGGCGTGCGGTGGCGACTCGCCCGTCCGCACCCCTGGGATCCCTTCATTCCTCGTTCCTGGAGCCTTCTCCGCTCCTCTTCCTTCCTTCTCCCTCTTGCAGGCCTGGGCCTCTGTTACTAGGCCCGCCTCCGGAGCAGAGCTCATGCAGAGCCCCTGCTCCCTGCCACTTCTGCTCAGACTTCTCTGCACTGAACTAAGATGGTGCCCACCTTTTATACTCCCTTCTCAATGCACCCAGGAACTGCATCCTCCCTGCTCCTGCACTGCAGGGTTCCCCTTCCTCAGTGTTCCCTCCCCCCACTTCAGCCAGGGACAGGGACTGTCGTGCCCATCTCAGGGGCATATTGGTCGCCCTGCCCCACGGCAATGTGGTGTAATGCATGCAGGTGTCGGGTCCTGATCCACACTCCATCCTTATCTGAGAGTGAGATATCACACCTCTGGGTGAGGTGCAATATGTCTGTAGCAACCGAGCCCTCGGTGCTACAGTTCCATTTATCTTCAGCCTAGGTGACGTATTGTGATACAGGGCCGTGATTTTGGCTATAAAAGGGTCCCCTAGACCCCTACCCCAAGCTTTTTAAGAGAATCATATATGGCGTGCCAGGAGACTCTATGGAATGCTTTCTCAGCATCCAACGAGAGTATCTACTTACAAATTTTTAACTGCATCTAGCCCAGGAAATACTTTGTGCCTAGTAGCAGTGTCTGCTAGTCAGCGGATTATCCCGGCTGTTAAGCAAGCTACACCACCTGTAGTTTGGACACTTAATTTTTTCAAAGGAAATGCTTCGGGACCACGGGATACTTAGTGAAGAGCATCAGGAGGCACCCCAAGGCATAGGGGCTGGGACTGGCACTAGGATGCCTTGCGGTGGACAGCCGAGCTCGATCCTTATAAAAGCTTTTTAACTGCAGCAGCTTTAGTGGACGCTACTGGAGCTGGAATTACGCGGCTGCTGGCATGAGACTTGCCCTCCAATAGATCCTTGTAAATGGATTTAAAGTGTATTCATTCAAATTAGAGGGACAATTTAAATTAAAAAGCTTAGAGCTGCCTCCACCACAGGGGGGCTCTCTCGACCCACCAGCGGACAGGCACCAGTATTGGGAGAGGGGGGCTGGCCGTCAGGGTTCACCGCGGCTCTGGCACAAACCCGGCGACACGGAGGTGGCACGGGCAGGAGCGGACTGGCCGTCTCGGCTTCTCACTTTTTGGATTTTAGAAGGGCATGACATGCCTATATCTGTGTCTCCCCCTCCTTTTACTCCTCCACCTCTTTTCTTTTCGCATGACTATATGTACTTTTCACTTTTCCATGTGTTAGTTGTGTCTTCTGAGCAGTTTGTCAGCTTTTGGACACCTTTGAAGGTGTTTTCTATGTGTTTCTATGTGTTTTTGTTTGCCTGCCATTGGTTTTAACGGTGTTCGAAGGTGTTCGACGAACAGTTCGACGAACAGTTCGGCGAACACACGGGTGTTCGACGAACCGAACCGAACTCGAACACTACGGGGGTGGCTCAACACTAGTGCTGACAACAAAATCACACAAAAATCACACAAAAATCATCAATGGAAATCAAATTTATTAACCAATGGAGGCCTGGATTTGGAGTCACCCCCAAAATTAAAGTGGAAAAACACACTACAGGCTGATCCAACTTTGATGTAATGTCCTTAAAACAAGTCAAAATGAGGCTCAGTATTGTGTATGGCCTCCACATGCCTGTATGACCTCCCTACAATGCCTGGGCATGCTCCTGATGAGGTTGCGGATGGTCTCCTGTGAGATCTCCTCCCAGACCAGGACTAAAGCATCGGCCAACTTCTGGACAGTCTGTGGTGCAACGTGACGTTGGTGGATGGAGCGAGACATGATGTCCAAGATGTGCTCAATCGGATTCAGGTCTGGGGAACGGGAGGACCATTCCATAGCTTCAATGCCTTCATCTTGCAGGAACTCCAGCCACATGAGGTCTGGCATTGTCCTGCATTAGGAGGAACCCAGGGCCAACCGCACCAGCATATGGTCTCACAAAGGGTCTGAGGATCTCATCTCGGTACCTAATGGCAGTCAGGCTACCTCCGGCGAGCACATGGAGGGATGTGTGGCCCTCCAAAGAAATGCCACCCCACACCATTACTAACCCACTGCCAAATCGGTCATGCTGAAGGATGTTGCAGGCACCAGATCGCTCTCCATGGCGTCTCCTGACTCTGTCACGTCTGTCACATGTGCTCAGTGTGAACCTGCTTTCATCTGTGAAGAGCACAGGGCGCCAGTGGCGACTTTGCCAATCCTGGTGTTCTGTTGCAAATGCCAAGCGTCCTGCATGGTGTTGGGCTGTGAGCACAAACCCCATCTGTGGACGTCGGGCCCTCATACCACCCTCATGGAGTCGGTTTCTAACCGTTTGTGTAGACACATGCACATTTGTGGCCTGCTGGAGGTCATTTTGCAGGTCTCTGGCAGTGCTCCTCCTGTTCATCCTTGCACAAAGGCGGAAGTAGCCATCCTACTGCTGGGTTGTTGCCCTCCTACGGCCCCCTCCACGTCTCCTGGTGTACTGGCCTGTCTCCTGGTAGCGCCTCCAGCCTCTGGACACTACGCTGACAGACACAGCAAACCTTCTTGCCACAGCTCGCATTGATGTGCCATCCTGGATGAGCTGCACTACCTGAGCAACTTCTGTGGGTTGTAGAGTCCGTCTCATGCTACCACGAGTGTGAAAGCACAACCAACATTCAAAAGTGACCAAAAAATCAGCCAGAAAGCATTGGTACTGAGATGGGGTTTGTGGTCCCCACCTGCAGAACCACTCCTTTATTGAGGGTGTCTTGATAATTGCCAATAATTTCCATCTATTGTCTATTCCATTTGCACAACAGCATGTGAAATTGATAGTCAATCAGTGTTGCTTCCTAAGTGGACAGTTTGATTTCACAGAAGTTTGATTTACTTGGAGTTATATTCTGTTGTTTAAGTGTTCCCTTTATTTTTTTGAGCAGTATATATTAGGATCACTGGTTTGGATGATAATACGTATCTTTCTCTACATCTGTAAAAACCTACAGCTTCTGTTTACATTCTGTAACTAAAGTCTCGCCCCCATATAAATTAGATGGCTGTCTGTTGATTGATGCTTCGGCCATCTCTCCCAAACATAAGACCACTCATTTGGTCTAGCGCTCCTGGATTCTTTCGGAGAAAGCTGCAGACCGACATTTCTGCAGGCAGCTTATGTCTGGGTGAACAAAGCATCTGCAGCCCAAAATTGGAAATGCCTGATTGACATTTTTCCCAACAATCAATTGGCAGGCACCTCCATATTTAGAGTGTCAGCTGAATACATCAATATTGGCAGGCCTAGTCAACATTAGTATGCTGTAGGCTAGAAGGTGTTTGCATAACCCTTCTTAGGCCATGGCCACACTATCAGTATTTGGTCGGTTTTCGGTCAGTATTTTTTCTCAGGAGTGGGAGCCAAAACCAGGTGAGGAACAATCAGAGAAAAGGAATAATAGAAACAAGTCACCAATTCTGCATTTATCACCCACTCCTGGTTTTGTCTCCAACTCCTGAGAAAAAGTACTGACTGAATACTGACCAAATACTGATAGTGGGGCCCTGGCCATAGTAATATAATTTAACATTTTTTCCAGTTGCAGGGGAATTAGCAATTCTAACATCATTTAGTGCATTGGAATTTAATCAGACACTGAAATTGGAATATTTCTAAGATACTGAGTTACTAAATATGCAATACAATAATGAACACAATAATGAAATTTGCTGAAAATATGAAATACAAAGTGCAGTGACACTTGGCAATAGTTGCTCTGGTTTAGGAAATGGAATGTAGTAATTGTACCAAAGGGCAAGACCAGTTTTAGCTAGACATTCTGGATAATTGCTCCAGAGGGCTTATTTGTACAAGTGTTTTACATTAAATTATGGCAGTTTTTATTTTCATTTCCGTTTTAAGTAAAAATGTTTTATAGCAATAATTAACCATAGTTTTCCTCTTTTACCCACACAGATGGCTGATGGTGGTCTTCTGGAAAAAAGGTTTATTAAAATGAAATTGCAGCAGTGACAAATTTTAGTCTTGAAGTGATTACATGTGAAATCAGTATTTTATATATGCAGAAAAATAGCAGTAGCAGTTAATCATTGACAGAAGAGAGGCAAGTTTTTCTGTTGTGTATTTTCATGCAAAAAAAGCAGCGTATTAAAATTCTGTCAAAAGGTATAAGATTTATTTAAACTTCATTCCCATTGTGCTGTTCTTTTAACGTTGCAGAAATTGACCTGTAGTGCATTTTTTAAAACTGCAGCATGTCAATTTCCGTTCCTGTAGAATTGTGTTTTTCCTCATAAACTTAAAATAGATGAGGAAAATCTGCAGATAAAAACCACATATGCATTTTTAGTGTATTTCTGCAGTGGAAACACAATAAAAATGCATGTAATCCGCACTTGACATTATCAATAAAACTTTGTCAATGCTAGGCAATTAAGCAAACAGGAAGTTTCCAAAAGGAAGTAGTTTTATTTTAAACCCTTAACCATAAGCCTTTTCATGGTGGTCGTTAAGGGTACTTATTCCTCAGCGCCGCTCTTTCACGGCGCTAAGGAATAATAGTATAACGCCGTCCCAAGGCTGAATTTCCGGTTGGTGGCAGCTGTATATGACAGCTGGCACCCTGCAATATTGGTCCTCGACTGGTTTTGAAGCCGATTGGAGCGGATTAAACCCCTTACATAGCACTGTCAATCATGACAGCGGTATTTAAGTGGTTAAAAGTGGGTTGCAAGAACCCCTTAGTAACCATCAGACCCCGCGTTGATAATCATGTGTCCCGATGGTTACCATGGAACCCTGAGGTCATGTGATGACCTCAGGGTACAGTGACCTGTGAGATCCAGCTATAAGCTGTGTCTTGTAGGCTAAGTCAGTGAGACACTGATAGTTACATGCACCACAGTAAAGAATGTTTTAAGCCATTTTTATTACTTACTGCAAAGTCAAAAGTTTATATACACTAAGATTACTAAACAATTCTGGACTGCCCATATGATGATGTCATGTGTTTTGAAGCTTCTATTTTTTTGACAACATCTGAGTTAAAGACACATCTGTGGAAGTATTTGAATGCACATCTGAAACACACTGCTTGTTTGTGTAGTATCAAGGGAAAGTCTAAAGAAATCAGCCAAGATATCAGGAAGAGAATTGTGGACTTGCACAAGTCTGGCTCATCCTCGGGTACATTGTCAAGATACCTGAAGGTGCCTCGTTCATCTGTACAAACAATTATACGCAAGTACAAACAAGATGGGAATGTCCGGCTATCATACCACTCAGGAAGGAGACAGGTTTTGTGTCCCAGAGATGAACGTGCTTTGGTCCCACATGTGCATATCAACCCAAGGACAAAAGCAAAAGACCTTGTGAAAATGATGGCGGTATCTGGTAAGATTGTGTTAATAACTACAGTGAAACGAGTACTGTATCAACCTGGGCTGAAAGGCCACTCTGCCAGGAAGAAGCGGTTACTCCGAAAGAAACAAAAAAGCCAGATTAATATTTGCAAATGCACACAGGAACAAAGACCTCAATTTTTGGAGACATTTCCTGTGGTCTGATGAAACTAAAATGTAACTTTTTGGGCATAATTGATCGTTAAGTTTGGAGGAAAAAGGGAGAAGCTTGGAAGCCTAAGAACATCCCAACTGTGAAACACGGGGGTGCAGGATAATGTTGTGGGGTTGTTTTGCTGCAGGACGGACTGGTGCACTTCACAAAATAGATGGCATCATGAGAAAAGAAGATTATGTGGCAATGCTGAAGCAACATCTCAAGACATCAGCCAGGAAGTTAAAGCTTGGGGGTTAATGGGTCTTCCAAATGGACAATGACCCGAAGCATGCAGCCAAAATGGTAACAAATTGGCTTAAAGATAACAAAGTCAATGTTTTGGAGTGGCCATCACAAAGCCCTGATCTTTTGGGCAGCACGGTGCGATCGCAGCATTCAGGAGGCAGGCAGAGGGCTGGAAGCTCCCTTTGCCTTTAGATCGGTGCCCCCGCAATTTAATCGAGGGGCCCAATCTTTGCCATGGTGACCCGGGGTCATCATGACGGTCTCGGGTCACCAAGCTACGGAAAGATGCTGATACCATGCTCACATCATGGTCTCAGGAGCTTTCACTATAGGTATAATGCGCTGCAATCTAGCGCTTTGCAATGCATTATACCTGTGATCAAAGAGAAAAAAAGTGAAAGTCTCATAAAAGGAGTAAGTAAAAAAGTAAAAAAAATGTAAAAATATGTAAAAAAATGTATACAATAATAATAAAAATATTACACTAATAAATACACATTTTTATGTAAAAAAATAAATAAATAAAAAAAAGTACACATATTTGGTATCGCCATGTCCGGAACGACCCGACCTATAAAAGTGTCACACTAGTTAACCCCTTCAGTGAACGCCGTAAAAAAACCTCCAAAAAACGAGGCAAAAGGAGCTTTATCATCATACCGCTGGAAAAAAGTGGAATAAAACACGATTAAAAATGAATATAAATAAAATTGGTTACGCTGAAAACGTCATCTTGTCCCACAAAAAACAAGCCATCATACAGCCCCATCAGCGGAAAAGTAAAAAAGTTATAGCTTTCAGAATACAGCCATGCAAAAAAAAATCTTTTTTCTATAAAAGTTTTTATTGTGTAAAAGCGCCAAAACATAAAAAAATGCTATAAATGTAGTACCGCTGTAAATGCACTGACCTGATGAATAAAGCTACCTGATTCATTTTACCACACGCGGAACAACATAAAAAAAAAAAAAAATTCCTGAATTGACGTTTTTTGTTCATTCTCCCTCCACAAGAATTGGAATAGAAAGCAAACAAAAAATGTCATGTGTCCGAAAATGGTACAAATAAAAACGTCAACTCGTCCCGCAAAAAACAAGCTCTTACACGAGTGTCCTGGAGGAAGATTCCCTATAATGAGGCAGATGGAGCCTCTGAGGATGCCGTCTGACCTGTGATCCGGCAGTGTCCGTCTTTTTATGCGTGCATAAAAGCACGGTCGGCCGCAGTTTTACGCACCTCTGAGTAGAAGGACAATGCTGAACAGAAGCCAGACAGAGTCCAGAGTAACTCTGCTGCCTCATTATAGTGAATGGATCCCCTGGGGGGTTTCACCTGAATTACGTCACTCAGCGCTTTAGATGGAAACCCCAAAGTAATTGCTCAGCATAGAGCGCCGGATAAATGTGATCCCAAATCAATCCACAAAAAAACCCCCACTGAGGTCCATGATCTGTAAATGAAAATATAGGGGGCTTCCACATTACTGGTAATACAAAGGCTCTGGAAAAGTGAAATGGCTCCTCGCCCTCAAAAGAAATTCAGCAAATTCTGCGCTCTGAAATTCTAATGCCCCCACACCCTTCTGAGCTCCAGTGTGTGTCTGAGTCCGCAAACTATTCTAGGAAAATCTGCACTCCAGGAGGCAAATAGCTCTCTGTCCCTCCCGAATATCGCCGTGTGGCTAAGCAGTACTGTACAGCCACATATGAGGTATTGAGGTACACATTCAGCAAAAATTGTGGGACAAATTTTGGTGCCAGTTTTATCCATTATCCCCATTTGAAAATGTAAAATCTGAGGCAAAAACAAAATTTTTGCGATAAAAATTGAATTCTTTTTTCTTCACTGCCCAATGGTATAAAATGCTGTGACACACCTGTGGTGTCAATTTGATCACTGCACCCCTAGATGAGTTCATTGAGAGGTGTAGTTTGTAAAATGGGGTCACTTACAGGGAATTCTGCTGTTATTGTACCTCAGGGGATCTCCTAGTAGGTCAAGGCATCCTCAAACCATAACAGTAAAATCTGCACTATAATATAGTGCTCCTTCCCTTCTGACCTTTGCACTATGCCTCAAAAGTAGTTCCCGTAGTTCCCAATTACATGTAGAGTATTGGCATACTCAGAAGAAATTGCACAACAAAATGAGAGGTCAATTTTCTCCTGTTACCCTTGTGAAAATAAAAAAATTGGGGCTAAAAGAAAATTTTTGTGGAAAAAAATTGATTTTTTTATTTTCATGACTCTACGTGATAAACGTCTGTGAAGCACCTGGGGGTTCAAAGTGCTCACCACACATCTAGATAAGTTCCTTGAGGGGTCTAGTCTCCAAAATGGGGTCACTTGTGGGGGGTTTCCGCTGTTTAGGCACATTAGGGGCTCTCCAAATGCGACGTGGCGTCCGCTCTCAATTCCAGTCAATTTTGCGTTCAAAAAGTCAAACGGTGCTCCTTCCCTTTTGCGCCCAAACCATGCTTTCCTCCCACATATTGGGTATCAGCGTACTCGGGAGAAATTTCACAACAACTTATTCAGTCAATTTTCTTCTGTTATCCTTGTGAAAATAAAAAAATTGGAGCTAAAACTTAATTTTTGTGGAAAAAAAAATATTTTTTATTTTCACGGCTCTACGTTATAAACTTCTGTGAAGCACCTGGGAGTTCAAAGTGCTCACCACATATATAGATAAGTTCATTTAGGGGTCTATTTTCCAAAATGGGGTCACTTGTGGGGGGTCTCTACTGTTTAGGCACATCAGGGACTCTCTAAATGCGACATGGCGTCCACTCTGAATTCCAGCCAATTTTGAGTTTAAAAAGTCAAATGGTGCTCCTTCCCTTCCAAACCCTGCCGTGTGCTCAAACAGTGGTTTTCCTCCACATACGGGATATGAGTGAACTCAGGAGAAATTGCACAACTTTTGGGTCCATTTCCTCCTGATACCCTTGTGAAAATAAAAAAATTGGGGCTAAAAGTTCATTTTTGTGGAAAATTTTTTTTTTTTTTATTTTCACGACTCTACGCTTTAAACTTCTGTGAAGCACCTGGGGCTTCAAAGTGCTCACCACACATGTAGATAAGTTTATTGAGGGGTCTAGTTTCCAAAATGGGGTCACTGGTGGGGGTTTCCACTGTCTAGGTACATAAGGGGCTTTTCAAATGCGACATGGTGTCCGCTAATTATTCCAGCAAATTTTGAATTCAAAAAGTCAAATGGCGCTTTGTCCCTTCCAAGCCCTGCCATGTGCCCAAACAGTGGTTTTCCACCACTATTGGGTATCGGCATGCTCAGGAGAAATAAATAAAAATGCCAAACCGTCCCACAAAAAACAAGCCGTAATATGACTCATTCGGCAAAAAAATAAAAAAGTTACAGCTCTCAGAATATGACGATGCAAAAACAAATTTATTTTTGTAAAATATTGTTTTTAGTCTGTAAAAATAGAAAAACATAAAAAAAAACGATATAAATCTGGTATCGCTGTAATTGTACCAACCCGACGGACAAATCTGTCTTATAAATTTTACCGCATTGTGAACGGCAATAAAAAATAAATACAATAACTGAATTGCTGGTTAAGCAAAATCTGAATAAAAAGCGATCAAAAATTATGTGTCCCAAAATGGTACCAAGAATATCTGCAACTCATCACGCAAACAATAAGACCTTATACAGCGCTGTTCACCAAAAAATAAAAAAGTTACAGCTCTCAAAATATGGCGACGAAAAAAAATACTTTTCATAAAAAAGTATTTTTACTGTGTGACAGCAGCAAAACCTAAAGAAACCCCATATAAATCTGGTATCGCTGTAATCGCACCAACCCGAAGAATAAATCCTCCTTATCACTTACATCGCACGGTGAACTGCAGTCATGGCCAAAAGTATTGAGAATGAGACAAATAGTAATTTTTCCAAAGTTTACTGCTTCATTTTTTGTAATGGCAATTTGCATATACTCCTGAATGTCAAAGAGTGATCAGCTTAACAGCAATTACTGTACTTGCAAAGTCAATATTTGCCCAGAAAATGAACTTTAACCCCTAAAACACATTTAAACATCATTGCAGTCCTGCCTTAAAAGGAGCAGCTAACATCGTTTTAGTGATTGATCCATTAACACAGGTGTGGGTGTTGATGAGGACAGGGCTGGCGATCAATCACTCATGATTAAGTAAGAATGACATCACTGGACACTTTAAAAGGAGGCTGGTTCTTTGTATCATTGTTTCTCTTCAGTTAACCATGGTTATCTCTAAAGAAACACGTGCAGCCATCATTGCACTGCACAAAAATGGCCTAACAAGGAAGAGTATCGCAGCTACAAAGATTGCACCTCAGTCAACATTCTATCATCATCAAGAACTTCAAGGAGAGAGCTTCCATTGTTGTCAAAAAGGCTCCAGGGCGCCCAAGAAAGACCAGCAAGCGCCAGGACCATATCTTAAAACTGTTTCAGCTGCGGGATCGGACTACCAGCAGTGCCGAGCTTGCTCAGGAATGGCAGCAGGCTGGTGTGAGTGCTTCTGCACGCACTGTGAGGCGGAGACTCTTTGAGCAAGGGCTGGTTTCAAGGAGGGCATCAAAGAAGCCACTTCTCTCCAGAAAAAACATCAGGGACCGCCTGATATTCTGCAAAAGGTACAGGGAGTGGACTGCTGAGGACTAGGGCAAAGTCATTTTCTCTGATGAATCCCCTTTTCGATTGTTTGGGACATCTGGAAAACAGCTTATTCGGAGAAGAAGAGGTGAGCGCTACCACCAGTCTTGTCTCATGCCAACTGTAAAGCATCCTGAAACCATTCATGTGTGGGGTTGCTTCTCAGCCAAGGGAATCGGCTCACTCACAGTCTTGCCTAAAAACACAGCCATGAATAAAGAATGGTACCAGAATGTCCTCCAAGAGCAACTTCTCCCAACCGTCCAAGAGCAGTTTGGCGCCCAACAATGCCTTTTCCAGCATGATGGAGCACCTTGCCATAAAGCAAAGGTGATAACTAAATGGCTCATGGAACAAAGCATAGAGATTTTGGGTCCATGGCCTGGAAACTCCCCAGATCTTAATCCCATTGAGAACTTGTGGTCAATCATCAAGAGACGGGTGGACAAACAAAAGCCAACAAATTCTGGCAAAATGCAAGCATTGATTATGCAAGAATGGACTGCTATCAGTCAGGATTTGGTCCAAAAGTTGATTGAGAGCATGCCAGGGAGAATTACAGAGGTCTTGAAGAAGAAGGGGCAACACTGCAAATATTGACTTGCTGCATTAACTCATTCTAACTGTCAATATAACCGATTGGTACTCATAATATGATTGCAATTATATTTCAGTATGTGATATAAACATCAGACAAACACTAATAAAAACCAGAGGCCAGCAGATCATGTGAAAATATAATTTTGGTGTCATTCTCAATACTTTTGGCCATGACTGTACACAAAATGAAAAATAAGGACTATTCTTGTACTGCTGTCTATTTGTTTATTCTGTCTCCCAAAAATCAGAACAAGGCTCAGCTCACATTTAACCTGCGCTCTCCGCTGAATGCTTACAACGGGGTTTCCGTGTAAATTCTCCAAAACCATGATTCAGACAAAATCCCGGATGGAACCTTTCAATTATGAGCCGAAGGAGTGACTTTGGAATGGTCTCTGTTCCGGCGGTGTTCCATCATTTTAGGCAACTTTTTAACGCACAAGTGTGGACGACCACAGATCTGTGTAAGCCTAAAAAGATGGATACCAACAGAGCAGATGCCAAATGGAGTATGAAGTAACTCCATTTGCCTCATTATGGTGGGTGGTTCCATTGAGGGTTTCGTCTGAATCATATTTTTGTGGGATTTACACGGAAACCCGAGGAAAATAGAGCTATCACCGGGTGACTCTTTGGAGAGACTGAAGGTATTTAAACATCCAGAAAGGGTGTGTCAATTAGCAGCAGAAGGTGGAGGTCACTTCTATGTCCTAGAGGGAGAAGGATATCACTACACTACAGAGATGAAAAGATCAAGAAGGTGCCTGCAGAGCCAAGCACAGTGATGTTCTACAGCTGGATCCAGAATAGCTGTCTGTCACACCTGACACACCCGTGACAATACCCCCCCCTTCTACAAGTGGCCTCCGGACACTCAGGACCAGGTTTCTCAGGATGAGAGGCATGGAACGAACAAACCAGCCTAGGGGCATTCACCTCTGATGCTGAAATCCACATCTTTTCCTCTGGACTGTAACCCTTCCAATGCACCAAGTACTGTAGGGAATGACGCTGGAGATGGGAGTCAACAACCCTCGAAATTTGGAACTCCAAATTACCATCAACCATGATTGGGGGCAGCGGCAGGGGAGAGGACTCAAGAGGTTCTACATATTTCTTGAGCAGAGACCTGTGGAACACATTGTGGATTTTAAGAGCCTGAGGTAACTCAAGGCGAAACCCTGCTGGGTTATTGATGGTGGGTCTTTTATAGGGGCCCATAAACCTAGGTCCCAGCTTCCAAGATGGAATTTTCAACTTGATATTCCTGGTAGACAACCACACAAAGTCATTGACACTTAGGTATGGACCTGGCGAGCTTTTCCTGTCAGCCATACGTTTATAATTGTCTCCCATGATCTTCAAATTACTCTGTACCCCCCGCCACACAGAAGAGAGCGACGAAGCAAAATGTTCCTCCTCAGGAACTCCCAAAGCCCCTCCCAAACTAAAAGTACCAAACTGTGGATGGAAGCCTTATGCACCGAAGAACAGTGACCTGACGGTAGGTTCTTGGTGATGATTAATAATAGCATTTTAAATACAATAAAAAACATCCCATACTCAACTAATTCAGGATCCTCAAGAGTCCACCAGCAAGGCCCGAACTAAGAACTAAGCTAATTCTGTATATGTATATAATTGAGACTGTATTCATCTTTTTGATCCCCTTTTATTGTATGCAGTTTTCTAGGGGGTGATAGGTCATTTTGAAAAACTTTGAGTGCCCTAGTTTTTGTTCGCCAGAGTATTGCAAATATGCACAGGGATTCTGTCATTGTTTTCATATTTATTATTCTGTGTTGAATTTCATTTTCCCACTATTAACTATTTTGGCATGTCATGTCATGTCATGAACATTAGAGTGATTTAATAGAAAAGACAAATATTTAAAATTGTGTTTTGTGTGTCTCTTTTGTCAAGACTCTCTACTTTATACTGTATACTGGATGGGCCCAAAAATATTTAGATAATGACAACATTTTTGTACAATACAAGTTGCAGAAAAGAATTACAGCTGTAATTTTCCAAAACGAAAATTAAAATATAAACATTACCATTTCAGTGCTCAGTGTGGATTTAAAAATTCTTTTATGATCTAACCTAGGACCAAATATTTTCTCTTCCACTTAGTGAAAACGCTTTTTTAATAGAAAATGTGCATTATTTCACTATGCATTATCTTCAAATTTTCTTCAGTGCTAGATAAACATGGTTACTGTACTGCTATATCTCGTTCTGAATTTCTTGGTATGCATACTATAGCAATGGCAGGTAGGCTAAGGTTAAATTCTAGCTCTACAGTCTTTGATTATTACACTTGGCTAGCCCTGCATATAAGCAGGCTAGGTCAGTGATGGTGCACCTTTTAGAGACCAAGTGCCAACACGGCAATTTAACCTGAATACTGAAGTTTTAGTTGAGTTAAAACAACTCATACAGAGAGCAGGCGGGGGAGGGGACAGAGAGCAGGCATGGGCAACAGAGAGCAGGCATGAACAACAGAAAGCAGGCAGGGGCAACAGAGAGCAGGCATGAACAACAGAAAGCAGGCAGGGGCAACAGAGAGCAGGCATGAACAACAGAAAGCAGGCAGGGGCAACAGAGAGCAGGCATGGGCAACAGAGAGCAGGCATGGGCAACAGAGAGCAGGCATGGGCAACAGAGAGCAGGCAGGGGCAACAGAGAGCAGGCATGAACAACAGAAAGCAGGCAGGGGCAACAGAGAGCAGGCATGAACAACAGAAAGCAGGCAGGGGCAACAGAGAGCAGGCATGGGCAACAGAGAGCAGGCATGGGCAACAGAGAGCAGGCATGGGCAACAGAGAGCAGGCAGGGGCAACAGAGAGCAGGCATGAACAACAGAAAGCAGGCAGGGGTAACAGAGAGCAGGCATGGGCAACAGAGAGCAGGCAGGGGCAACAGAGAGCAGGCAGGGGCAACAGAGAGCAGGCATGAACAACAGAAAGCAGGCAGGGGCAACAGAGAGCAGGCATGGGCAACAGAGAGCAGGCATGGGCAACAGAGAGCAGGCATGGGCAACAGAGAGCAGGCAGGGGCAACAGAGAGCAGGCATGAACAACAGAAACCAGGCAGGGGCAACAGAGAGCAGGCATGAACAACAGAAAGCAGGCAGGGGCAACAGAGAGCAGGCATGGGCAACAGAGAGCAGGCATGGGCAACAGAGAGCAGGCATGGGCAACAGAGAGCAGGCAGGGGCAACAGAGAGCAGGCATGAACAACAGAAAGCAGGCAGGGGCAACAGAGAGCAGGCATGGGCAACAGGGAGCAGGCATGGGCAACAGAGAGCAGGCAGGGGCAACAGAGAGCAGGCCTGGGCAACAGAGAGCAGGCACGGGCAACAGAAAGCAGGCAGGGGCAACAGAGAGCAGGCATGGGCAACAGAGAGCAGGCATGGGCAACAGAGAGCAGGCAGGGGCAACAGAGAGCAGACCTGGGCAACAGAGAGCAGGCACGGGCAACAGAAAGCAGGCAGGGGCAACAGAGAGCAGGCATGGGCAACAGAGAGCAGGCAGGGGCAACAGAGAGCAGGCATGAACAACAGAAAGCAGGCAGAGGCAACAGAAAGCAGGCATGGGCAACAGAGAGCAGGCATGGGCAACAGACAGCAGGCAGAGGCAACAGAGAGCAGGCAGTGGCAACAGAGAGCAGGCATGGGCAACAGAGAGCAGGTAGGGGCAACAGAAAGCAGGCATGAATATCAGAGAGCAGGCAGAGGCATCTGTGAATATGTGTGTATAGCACACAATATATTTTCGTCAATGTAGGAAGGGGATAGGATCAGAGGTCAGCCTGAAATAATCAGAGCAGCAGTGAATGGACACAGGGTTGTTAGCGATTACAAGCAGAGATTAAGTGTCTGTGCTTGGAGCTCGCTGGTCGTTGCTGTGTGAGGCTTAGTGCCCATGATGCAGAAATGAAGCAGAAATTTTCCTGAGCATTTCTGCATCTCCTTGGCAGAAAAACGCATGCGTATTTGCCATGCGTTTTTCCAATGCATTGTATAGGCAAATACGCATGCAGAAACGCACAAGAATTGGTCATGTTTGTATTTTTTCTGCGAGTAAAATCCACGCAGAAAAAATCCTGACCATGTGCACAGAACTTGCAGAATGTCATAGAAAGTCATGGCAAAAGGTATGTAATGCGTTTCTGGAACGTTTCCGCGCTGCAAATCCGCACCAAAAAACGCACCAAAAACGCATCGTGGGCACACAGCCTGAGGATAAGAAATCTGATACTGCACCGATCAGCCAACACGGAGCTTCAGACCCACCATCACTAAATCGCAGCTAGTAATCTCTGACAGGGCCGTTACTGTCACTGCTGCTCTAATGACACAAACAGCAGCTTGAATTGATGATAGTTGACTACTTGCCCCAGAAGATGAGTGGAGATCCCAGCCCTGTGTGTGCAGACTTTCTGCACAGGCTGAAAGCAGGAGGCTGTACTTACCCGGAGTACGATCAAGCAGAACTGGAAATCTGCATCTGCACCACATTGGGCTAAAGAAGGTAATGCTGCGTGCATGCCTGCATACATAGAGACGCAGGCACTGTACGTTACAACAAATTGAACTTTCTTTAAGCTAGAGACATGCAGACCAAGAGATTCGGGGCAGTGCACTTCTGATTGTGGCGCAGACCCCGAATCAATGTGCCTACTGCCTAGCAATGCCCCTGGTGTACACTTTGCGCTGCACTGCCGGACTGCTCTGCTCCCTCAGCCCCGGCACAGAGCTCCCCCTGCAAGTGTTGAGGTGATGGCGCGTGTGCCCACAGGGAGGGCTCTGCGTGCCCTCTCTGGCACGCGTGCCATAGGTTCGCCACCAGTGGACTAGGTGTTCATCTTAGTCAGTCTGCTGGGGAGGCTGAGCAGACTGGATGTGTCTTGAACTTGAGGAAAGAAACAAGCCAGAAACCTTTGAGTACAGTCTGCACAGGCCGTGTGCACCAAACTGCAAGTAGCAGTGATTGCTTTGGATGATAGCAGTTTTGTTTGACCGAACTGGGGCTAGCTCAGCGGTCTCTGAAGTAGTCAGGGTCTATACTGTTCAGTTATGATTTTGTTTTGGTGCTGTGCAACCTGTAGAAAGCAGTAAAAACTGCATGTGTTTGGACCAGAACTGAATTGCTTGTGTGAACGATACCTAAGGCCTAATGCCTAATGCCTACCAGAACGAGTGAATCCCTACAATTGGTGGATGAAATGCAGGTGTGAAGTCTCAGAGAGCAGAGGCGACTGCAGTTTAGAGATTGAATGTCCTGAGTAAAGTATGTCTTGGGTGAAGGCGGTTATAAGCCAGGGAGCAATGTCAGACAGCATGGAGGACCTGATTAAACACCTGGTGCAGACCAGCAGGAAACAAACTGTTTAAACAACAGATCCAGCAACAGCAGCAGCAGCAGCAACAGATCCAGCAACAGCCGCAGATACAGATCCAAAAAATTAACCAAATGGAAAAAACTCATATAAATATCCCTCTCTATAAGGCTATAAAATTTAGCTTTTAATATTTATATTATAATGTGTAGAGGGTATTAAAATATTATCCCTAATATCACTAATGTCAGTCACCAGACCTGAACCCAATCAAGATGGTTTGGGGTAAGCTGGACCGCAGAGTGAAGGCAAAAGGGCCAACAAGTGCTAAGCATATCTGGGAACTCCTTCAAGATTGTTGGAAGACCATTTCTGGTGACTACCTCTTGAAGCTCATCAAGAGAATGCCAAGAGTGTGCAAAACAGTCATCAAAGCAAAAGGTGGCTACTTTGAAGAACCTAGAATATGAGATATATTTTCAGTTGTTTCACACTTTTTTGTTAAGTATGTAATTCCACATGTGTTAATTCATAGTTTTGATGCCTTCAGTGTGAATGTACAATTTTCAAAGTCATGAAAATACAGAAAAATCTTTAAATGAGAAGGTGTGTCCAAACTTTTGGTCTGTACTGTATATTGGTTGTCCTTGACTATGCTACGCGGTTCCCTTGAGAAACTTGTGGCGCCCCTTAGGGTTCGACCACCACAGGGATGCTGCACCTCTCTAATGGAGTGTAGTATTCCTCCTCTGAGGTAAGAACAGTGTGATAGTCAGGACCCAACCTTTGCATCCAACACCACATTTCTCCACCAGAGGGGGCTAGTATGCACTAGGTGCTCCCCTCCTGGTTACAGGGAGACTGGGGAACCAAGAGTGAGGGGAACCAGTTAGTGGGTGAGGGTGGAGGACTTACAAACTAGTGACACTTTAAATTTCATATTTAATAAAAAGCCATCTTGGGTTTGGTGTCCTTAGTTCCCAGTCCTAGTTAGTCAAGATCTTTAATGGTCCTTTGGTCGTGATCTCCCACCCTGATAGTGGACCCTGTGTGGGCCTGCAGAGGTCGAAGACACAGCCCTCGTACCCAGGCCTTAGGTCGAGGGGCAGGTTGTAGACCAGGAATGTCTCAACCCGGTCGAGGACCGCGAACAAGAAGGCCCGGAGCTTAAGAGTATGGCTCCATAGCAAATAGATCCCGGGGAGGATGCAGACAGAGCGGTGTACGCCACCTGTCCTCGCCAGCTGATATATTCAGAGGGAGTCCGGCTGCAAGAGGGGTACCGGCCCCGACACCTGACCTTGCTACTTCATGTCCTGGTCGGGGAAGCCCGGTAGGCCCTGAGGATCGCACCGGGTATCGGACAGAGCGGAGCTGCCACCCGTGCCCTTGTTCTGAGAGGAGCTCAGAGGGAGACCCGGCCTATTTGCACACACGGACAGGAAAGGATTCAGTCTGTAGTTCAGGAGCACTCTGGTGTGGGGTCCCGATTGAACGCTGGACTTGCTCGGAGGTTGTCGGACCCCCGTCCCTGGTGACCGCAGGACTCCGCGGGGAGCAGGGAGTCGCCTTCCTTTTGCCATCTCTAATGTGAGTAAAGCCTTGGAAGTTCACCCCTATGGCCTCCGGACTGTTTATTCTGCACTACACAGCAAGATGCGGTGCCCGTCTTCCTCTACTACCACCCCCTCCATCCTGTCCCTCTGCCCTGAGGCCTTGCTCTGCCTGTGGGGAGTAGTAACAACGGCGGCCGCCATACCACCATGCCTCAGCGGACTGTAGCGGCGCTGGTGGCCTTCACCAGTTGCCACAGGTGGCGTAGTCATAAATCAGCCACTCATCCCGGATAAGCCCACACCATCCTTTTAACTGTGACGGCCCTGAGCACGGGTCGGGTCCGGGCCACGGCTGCACTCCATCTCTCCATCTTAGGACCCAACTCCGAGTCCCCCCATCTCCCAGGGTAAAGAAAACGGCTTCCGAGAAGAGGCGTCACAAACTCCTCCACGAAAAGTATAGCCTGTGAGTTGGTCCACATCTTTGCCCAGACAGGACTACTGAGGGAGATCCTGACCAGCCATGTAACACCCTTTATGAGTAAAGTGTTGAGGGAACTGTTTAAGGCCTTGAAAATTACACAACTGATGACGTCTGTTTACAATCCAGAGACGGATGGCCTTGTGGAAAGGTTTAATGAAACCTTAAAGAGTATGCTTAAGAAAGTCATAGAAAAGGAAGGACGAGACTGGGACTGTCTCCTCCCGTATCTGTTATTCTCTATCCAGGAGGTTCCACAAGCCTTTACCAGATTTTCTCCATTTGAATTCC
Source organism: Phyllobates terribilis (assembly GCF_046119375.1). Classification (NCBI taxonomy): domain Eukaryota; kingdom Metazoa; phylum Chordata; class Amphibia; order Anura; family Dendrobatidae; genus Phyllobates; species Phyllobates terribilis. Next base: position 419,901,113 of record NW_027362764.1, on the reverse strand, counting down.
TATATGGCCGATATCTGCGGAGTCTCCTTGATATAGCAAAGGAAACCAAGGAAGCCAAAGTCAAGCCCCACCGAAGTCTCATCAAGCATGTCATGCAGCAGACAGTTGCATAGGTAATGCCTATCGTAATAGAACATCTCCTCCAGGCACATCCCGGGTCTACAAGGGTGAGGCAGTCCAACCCCTGAGACTGAGTCCTCATGCTTATTTTCATGGTAGAGAGTACATTTTTTGGCAAAATGGCAAGCTCCTATGAGGTGGTAGAGAAGTTGGGTGAAATTAAATACAAGACCCATCAACCGGGAAGACGAAAGTCGTACCATGTCTACCACGTCAATCTTATCAAGATGCAAAAAATTAGAACTGTGGCACCAACTAACAATACCAACACGTGTTTTCAACTTTTCCCTTCTATATTGAGCTAGCGCAGTAATCATAAAGGATCGTAGTGCTTATGATCAAGATACAGCAAAACAGTCATTTGAAGGAGAAGAAAGAGCCGTACTCACCAATCTTAAAAATAGACTGTCCCCAAATCTTTGGGGGACATCTTTTGCAGTGGAATGCAGGGGAATTAGTGGACTACTCTCCTGCTCACCGCAAAGATGTCCCGAAGATTTGAGAAATAAAGGACTGTCTATTTTTAGGATTGGTGAGTGGGGCTCTTTCTTCTTCAAAAGACTGTTTCAATCTTATCAAGGCATGGCAAGACAGGGACCCCATTGAAACTTCATGTTTGCTGGTTAAGCCAGAAGAGGACATTGAAGCTGTCGCAGTAGCTGAAATGCTATAGAAGGCCCAAAAAAAGCAGTGTCAGAATTGCTAAAGCAGAACCGAGACCTGTTCTCTGATTTGCCAGGGTGTACAGATTTCATAGTACACAAGTGTCATGCTAGGTATGGGGAGAACCCAGTGTATACCACAGGAAAAGGGTAGGGAGCCCTATAACTCTGGAAGGGGAGAGTGGAGACCTCAAAAAAGATCTGATGACAAACCCTGACTCCCCTACAGACCCTAAATAGGTTCTGCATCTATCTCTAAGCAGGAAACCTGGCACTAGCTGACCCGAAGGCTAGGCCCTAGTTAGAGAGTGGCAGGGGTGAGCGCTAAGTCAGCCCCATGTGACATAGTCACTGGTAGAATACTGGAGATGAGATATGTTTCACTGAGGATTTGAGAAGTTTTTCTCCTGCATGGTTGGTGCAGAGAGAGTTAAGCAGCCATATTTAAAAGGGCATGTTTTATAGGTGGATGGCTAAAGTGCGAGCGGGAGGCCATTCACCATATCTCCTCCCCAGGGAGTGGTCTGGGCTTTAAATAGCCAGCCTTTTCACCCAACTGGTGTTCATTATCTGGAGAAGTTTGCTCCAGAGAGCAGTTAGCACGTGTTGTGCTGAACCGTGTGTGGCAAACCCTGAGTGGCTGGACCCCGGCTGATATACGGACTGTGCTACATCTTTGTATTTTGTTTTGCTGTTATGCCAAATGGGCTATGTTTACTTTATGGACTCCAGGTTTGATTTTTGGCGCTTTAATAAACCAACCCGAAATTTAAAGAGACGGTGTTCCGTTGTCTACCTCCGCATACAGCCGAGGAAGCCGCTTTACCATACCCACTATAACTAAAGCACACACAGGGAAAACAAACAGGTGAATACACTTAGCTCCAAGATGACACCAGAGAAAGCGCGACAACAATCCACAAAGGAACTCCAAGGTAATTCTAATCAGCTACTAGAATCCCAGGCCTGAATAGGTATACAAGCTATCACCAGCAACTCGGGCCATGGGTAAATGAGCTGATCAAGAGACTTGGGCCAACAAGGTATGTAACCAACTTGGATCTAATGAAGGGATATTGGCAAATCCCCATGTCACAAGAAGGCAAGAAGACGGCTTTCTGCTGAATAGGTTTACACACTATCACAGCAACTCTCTGAGGGTCAGAGTGTATTTAAGGACACAGGAAGGAAGTGCTGATCAAAAGCAAATAGGTGATGATAACTCAGGGTCCCAAAGAGAAAGGTATAATCCCAAAGCAAGGTGAGGATCACCGCAGGGTCCTAAAGAGAGAGGAATAAAGAAAAGCTAAGGAAGATGTTTGTAAGGCCCAACGCATCGACCTTTTACAGCTGGACACCGTATGACTGTCTGTCAATCCTGACACACCCGTGACAACAAGGTTCTGACAGAACCCCATGTGCAGGTGAACTTGAAGCCCGAATCCTCGAGGCCCAGTGAAAACTGATCTTTAACGAAGTAAAGGGTATACTGAATCTTGGAGTCATTGAGGAATCTAAGAGTGTGTGGTCTAGCCTCATTATCCTTGTTCCAAAAGCCGATGGGGCATAGAGATTCTGTAAATTACCGGAAGCTGAATAAAGTCTCCAAGTATGACGCATATCCGATGCCGTGGGTCGATGAGCTGATCGAGAGACTTGGGCCAACAAGGTATAACAGACTTGGGCCAACAAAACCAGGGGAGGAGTCCTGAGGAGATAATTTGCATATTCCCACTGCATTTTGGGGTAAGTGAAGAGTCTGCGCGAGCTCAAAGAACACTGGATTTTGGCTGTTGGAGCTGAAAAGAGGACATCGGTAAACCAGGGGAGGAGTCCTGAGGAGATCATTTGCATATTCCCACTGCATTTTGGGGTAAGTGAAGAGTCTCCGCGAGCTCAAAGAACACTGGATTTTGGCTGTTGGAGCTGAAAAGAGGACATCGGTAAACCGCGCGCTTTTGAAGCTTTTTTTTAAGCTTTTTTCACTGTTTTCAGAACATTAACAATAAGAACATGGAAGAGTCCAGGAGCCATTTGGTGAGCTGCATATCCTGCTACATGTTCACAGACTTGCCAGTGGAAAAGCAAAACTTCACATGCCAGAAATGCAAGCTTGTGTCCCTGTTGGAGGAAAAGTTGCGAAATCTAGAAGAGAGGTTAACTACCTTGAAAATCATTAAGGAAGGTGAAGAGTTCTTAGACAGAGCAGAATTATCTCTTCATGATTCAGAAAGAGAAGAAATTCGAACTACACCTGACGAAACAGAGGAATGGAAGCATGTGACCCACAGAAGCAGGAGGATCGAGAGGCAGTCAGCACCCATACTGCTCAGGAACCAGTACCAGGCTCTCACGCAGGAGAACCATGAAGAAATACAGCAAAATAAGACTTTGCCAGCAATGAATAACCTTGTAAGCCCTCAGAATCCTCCTGGATGGAGAAAGAAGAATGTTGTGAAGAAAAAACTGTGCTGTCTTCCAGGAGCAAAAATTAAAGATGTGTCTGACAGGATATCAAGACTCTTCAGACCTACAGATCACTACCCATTCCTGCTAATACATGTGGGGGCAAATGACACCGCAGGAAAGGAGCTGGAAACCATCTGCAGTGACTTTGAAGACTTAGGCAAGAAAGTGAAAGAATTGGGAGCGCAGGTGGTCTTCTCATCCATCCTCCCAGTGGATGGCCATGGAACAATGAGGTGGAATAAGATTCTACAGGTGAACAACTGGCTACGTCGATGGTGCCGTCAACAAGGATTTGGATTTCTGGATTACGGAATGAATTACCTATACGATGGACTACTTGCTAGAGATGGGGTGCACCTTACGAAGACTGGAAAACATGTATTTGGAAGTCACCTTGCTACACTCATCAGAAGAGCTTTAAACTAGAACAATGTGGGAAGGGAAGCAAAAGGCCAGAAAAAGCCATACAGCTGACAAATACTATTGAGATCTCTGCTACTGGAAGTGGAAAAGAAGAACAAAGACAAAAAAATCTAAATAATAAAAATATGGGAGGAAGAGAAACCAATCACAAACTAAAATGTTTTTATACAAATGCACAAAGCATGGGCAACAAACTAGGAGAATTGGAACTACTAATGCAGGAAAAGGAATATGATGTCATTGGAATCACTGAAACTTGCTGGGACGATACACATGATTGGAATAAAAGGCTAAAAGGATACAACTTATTTGCAAGAAACAGACTTGATAAACGAGGAGGAGGTGTTGCATTGTATGTTAGAAAAGCGGATATCTGCACAGAGATTGAAGCTTCAGAGACTGGGAGTTCTGTGGAAACTGTTTGGGTAAGAATACAAGGAGAGAACAACGGAAAGGACACCATTGTAGGCATTTACTACAGGCCACCTGGGCAAGCTGAAGATATGGATGAACTCTTTATGTATCAAATGACCAAGTTCTCCAAAAAATATGACGTAGTGGTCATGGGAGATTTCAACTATCCAGACATTTGTTGGGAATCTCTCTCAAGTAAAACTAACAGGTCAAGCAAATTCTTATCCTCTCTTGCTGACAACTTTATCTTCCAAAAGGTAGGGGAGAAAACAAGGGGATCTGCTACTTTGGATCTAATCCTTATAAACAGGGAGGAAATGGTTGAGGAGGTAAAGGTGGCTGGGACCCTAGGAGGCAGCGATCATGCTATTATAGAATTTTGGATAACTAGAGGAGGAAGACATGTGAAGACTCAAACTTCAAGGTTAGATTTTAGAAAGGCAGATTTTAAGAGACTCAGAAAGAGAATAGGAGGGATCCAATGGCTGGATGTCCTTAAGGACAAAAATGTCCAGGAAGGATGGGAAATTTTTAAAAATGAGATTCTCAAAGCACAATCGTTAACAATCCCGAAAAGTAGGAAGAATGGGAAGCATTTAAGGAAACCAGGATGGATGAACACAGAACTTAAACACATGCTAAAAAGAAAGAAAGAAATGTTTATTAAATGGAAAGAGGGAGGCATATCTAAAGAAGATTATAATGCAGTCTGCAGATCCTGCAGGGCACGTATCAGGTTAGCTAAAGCTGACAATGAATTAAGGCTTGCAAGAGATGTCAAAAGCAATAAAAAAGGATTTTGGGGGTATGTCAAAAGTAAAAGAAAAGTCAAAGATCCTATAGGATTTTTACAGGATGAAAATGGAGAAATGGTAAGAGAGGATGTTGAGAAGGCCGAACTTTTTAATTCCTATTTTGCATCTGTTTTCTCTCAGAAAGAAAATGTAACATCAACTGATCTTCACTGTCCTTTTAAAGGAATAGAGGAATCCAAGTTATCTGTAAACAGAAAGATTGTGAGGGAATATTTAGCTAACATAAATGAGCTCAATTCTCCAGGTCCAGATGAATTACACCCCAGAGTACTGAAGGAGATCGTAGAAGAAATTTTAGAACCACTCTCCATAATCTTTGAAAATTCTTGGAGAACAGGAGAAGTCCCAGAAGACTGGAGAAGAGCAAATGTTGTTCCTATCTTCAAAAAGGGGAAGAAGGTGGACCCAGGGAACTATAGGCCGGTGAGTCTGACTTCTATACCAGGAAAGATCTTTGAACAAATTATTAAACAACATGTATGTAAGTACATGGATAAGAATGAAGTGATTAACCAGAGTCAGCATGGGTTTGTAACTAACAAGTCATGTCAGACTAACTTAATTTCCTTCTATGACAGAATCACTGACTGGGTGGATCAGGGAAATGCTGTAGATATAGTATAACTTGACTTCAGCAAAGCATTTGACAAAGTATCTCACACCATCCTTATTGAAAAAATGACCAAGTATGCAATGGACCAGGCAACTGTTAGGTGGATTCATAACTGGCTTAGTGATCGGACTCAAAGTGTGGTTGTAAATGGCTTCACATCCAGCTGGATGAATGTCTCAAGTGGGGTACCACAGGGCTCCGTCCTGGGACCTGTATTGTTCAACATCTTTATCAATGATTTAGATGAAGGAATTGAGGGTAAACTGGTTAAATTTGCTGATGACACAAAGCTAGGAGGGATAGCTAATACTAGAGAAGAGAGAGAGAGGATTCAAAAAGACCTAAATAAACTGGAGCAGTGGGCAGCAACCAACAGAATGGTTTTTAACAGGGAAAAATGCAAAGTACTACATCTGGGCAATAAAAATGAAAAAAGCATATACAGAATGGGAGGAATAGAGCTAAGCAACAGTACATGTGAAAAAGACTTAGGTATACTAATAGATCATAGACTGAACATGAGTCAACAGTGTGATGCAGCAGCAAAAAAGGCAAATACAATTCTGGGATGTATTAACAGAAGCATACAGTCTAGATCACGTGAAGTCATTATCGGTCTTTACTCCTCTTTGGTCAGACCTCATCTGGAATACTGTGTACAGTTTTGGGCACCACATTTTAAAAAAGACATAGACAAACTGGAGCAAGTTCAGAGAAGAGCGACCAGAATGGTGACTGGTCTGCAAACCATGTCCTATGAGGAACAGTTGCAGGATTTGGGAATGTTTAGCTTGCAAAAAAGAAGACTGAGAGGAGACTTAATAGCTGTCTACAAATATGTCAAGGTCTGTCACATTGTAGAAGGATCATCTTTATTCTCATTTGCACAAGGAAAGACTAGAAGCAATGGGATGAAACTAAATGGGAGGAGACACAGATTAGATATTAGAAAAAACTTTTTGACAGTTAGGGTGATTAATGAGTGGAACAGGCTGCCACGAGAGGTGGTGAGTTCCCCTTCAATGGACGTTTTCAAACAGAGGCTGGACAGACATCTGTCTGAGATGATCTAGTGAATCCTGCTTTGAGCAGGGGGTTGGACCAGATGACCCAGGAGGTCCCTTCCAACTCTACCATTCTATGATTCTATGATTCTATGATATAACCAACTTGGATCTAATGAAGGGATATTGGCAAATCCCCATGTCACAAGAAGGCAAGGAGAAGACAGCTTTCTCCATGTCCGATTGGTGCTTCCAATACATCCGGATGACATTTTCCATCTTCCTGAGGGTCATGGACAAGATCCTTGCACCCCAAAAAAATGATGCTGCAGCATACCTGGACAATATCGTATCTTCAGCCCGGATTGGGGAAGTAATCTAGAAAAGATCTAGGTGGTGTTTATTGCTATCAGGAAGGTGGGGTTTTCTATGAATCCAAGAAAATGTGCCAGGGGGAAAAAAGAGGCCAAATCCCTAGAATAAGTAGTAGGTAGAGTAGAGATCAAAACCTCAGATCAGTAATGTGGATGCAATTCCGAACTGGCCGAGATCACTCTCAAAGAAGCAAGTTAAGGCCTTTCTGAGGATCCTCCCAAACTATGCCATGATGGCCACACTCTTGACCGACCTCCTTAAGGGGACAAAATCAGTTATGGCCAAATGGACTTCGGAGGCAGAGACGTCCTTTCAAGAACTGATAGTAGCACTGTGTCAGCAGCTGGTCCTGGTAGCCCCCGACTTTAAGAAGGAATTTGTACTCCAGATGGATGCCTCAGAAGTTGGATTAGGAGCAGCCCTTTCTCAGGAGATACATGAAGAGGAGCACTCTGTTCTCTATCCGAGTAGGAAGCTGTTGGAATGTGAGAAAAATTATTCCATTGTAGAATAGGAATGCTTGGCTGCGGATACTTTGCGATACTATCTGTTAAGGTGAAAATTTAAATTAATGTCAGACCATGTCCCCCTCAGGTAGATGAGGGAGAAAAAGGGGAAAAATGCTCTTGTCACCCACTGATTTCTAGCCCTGCAGGATTTCCGCTTCCATGTGCAACATAGAGCCAGGCAGTTGCAAAGTAATGCCGATGCCCCCTCAAGAAACCCGTGTCTAGTGGTAGAAGGTGCCAAGCACCACAGCTTTAGGCAGAGGGGGGTGGTATGTAAGGTGGTTGCCGGTCGCATAGTGGATGGGAAATATGCATAACAGAGGTGGTTGTCCTCTATAATATAAACCTGGAGTAATGCTTTAGTACACATAGTACTAAGAGAGTTTAATAATCAGCCATGACAGGTTGATTGGGAAAAGCTAAAGAGTAGGGAAAGATGGCTGCTCACCATATCTCCACCCCTGGGTGAGGTTCACATTGTAAAATGAGGCCTGTTTGTATTACAGATGTCAATGTTCCAAAGTTTGAAGCCCTTCAGGATTGTGTGCCTTTGCTAAAGGACTAGGAAGCTGGACTCTAACTCAAGCAGGCGAACCCGCACTATTGTATGGACTTTTTACATTATGTTTCACTTTGTGTCCAACAAATTTGTGTTTTCCTGTGATGCGGTTTATGAGGACTGAAATAAACCAGCCGGCTTTTTAAAGAGAATTGGTCCCTGTGATACCTCATCTCGCTCCCAAGTGAGTAGCATTTCTACACCGTGCTTTTCTTATATGTAAATGAGCTCTTCCAGGCTATGAGACAAATATAGATCTGTATGAGAATCTGCCTTTAGAAGTTATTTTAAATGAAAGGGGGCACTACCAGTTTGATGTGTAATGGCTGCTCTCTGATCTCACTGCAGATCTGTGTGTGATTATAACTGACACATCTGCAGGTTCCTCTCAGGGCTATAGCTTCCATCTCACAGGCAGCCAGAGTTGCAGTATTGTTGCAATACAGTACAGCTGTGAGAGCTGCAGCAAGTGTGTTAGTAAGGAGATAAAGTTCAGTTCTACTCTTCTTTGTTAGCTACAAGTCTCACACTGGTAACTCCCCCTTTTGTTTAAAATAATCTCTGGAGGCAGATTCTCATGCAGATCTATCCAGCGTATAGCCTGGAACAGGTCATTTGCATGTAAGAAAAAGACGGATTTTGTTAAGACCTTACCTGTAAAATCCTTTTCAGCGAAGGAAGGAAGGGAGACACAGATCCATTACTAGTGGGTAGGCGGAGCCCCACAGGATAGTTCACCTCAGATTAGAAAAAGTGACGACCGGCCCCTCCAGCTTAGGCTCCTCCTACTCCATGTCCTTCAGTCCGTACACAAGCTAAGGAAGAGCAGACAACACCAGCGGAACAACACAACCCCTTCCGAAAATTCAGAAATGCGAGAGAACAGGTTATGCATATAACAGAAAAAACACACAGTCCCAGGCACTACTCACTGGACCTGACAACTGCGATGAGCTGGCAATGCTGGAACAGAGCCCTAGCACGCCGACCCCCGCCCAGATGACCGCCATCAGAGAGGAGTCGCGCCGCATCTAGAAAACAATAATGCACTTCTGCCATGGGAGGGTGCTGTGTCTCCCTTCCTTCCTTCGCTGAAAAGGATTTTACAGGTAAGGTCTTACCAAAATCCGTCTTTCAGCAGCAGAAGGGAAGGAAGGGAGACACAGATCCATTACTAGTTGGACGTCCCAAAGCAGTCCAGAACTCAAGGGTGGGAAACAGTGGCAGAATCGCCAACACCCCAACAACTTAGTCAAGCGTGCAACAAGCGCCAAAACTAGATAAAGAGATAACCTAAACCACCGCCGCCTGCAGGACCCTGCGTCCCAAGGCCGCATCGGCTGAAGCACTCACGTCCACTTTATAAAATTTAGTAAAAGTGTGAATGGAGCGCCAGGTAGCCGCCTGGCAGAGCTGCGCTGCCGAGGCCCCCTGATGAAAAGCCCACGACGAACCAACAGCTCTCGTGGAATGAGCTCGAACCTTAACCGGACAAGGCTCTCCTTTGAGCCGGTACGCTTCTAGGATAGCCGAACGTATCCACCGAGCTATAGTGTCCTTGGAGGCCCGCTGACCACGCCGACGACCAGCAGGAATCACAAAAAGAGAGTTCGACTTCCGAAACCCTTGCGTGATTGAAAGATAGAACTTCAAAGCCCGCACCAAATCCAACGAGTGCAAGGCTCGCTCCTTTGGACTTTTCGGATTTGGACAGAGGGAGGGCAACACGATGTCCTGATTGACGTGGAAACGCGACACCACTTTAGGCAGTAAATTGCCACGGGTACGAAGCACCACGCGATCCGAGTGGAACTCCAGAAAAGGGGGAGAGCAAGACAGTGCCGCCAACTCAGAAACCCTTCTCAAAGAGGTGACCGCCACCAGAAAGGCCACCTTCCAAGAAAGTAAGTAAAGCGTAGCTGAATCCATAGGCTCAAACGGCCCATGCTGAAGAGTCTTCAAGACTAGATTGAGCCGCCAATGAGCCACAAACGCCCTCCGAGGCGGAAACTGACGTGCAACCCGAAAAAACGAGCGCACATCCCTGCGCGAGGCAATAGCCTTCCAAAAAAGCACGGATAGTGCAGATACCTGACCCCGCAAGGTACCAACCGCCAGACCCTTGGCCAAACCACATTGCAGAAAAGCCAATAAGTTGGGAATGGAAAAAACTCTCGGGTTCCTTGACGATCCAGAACACCATGAATAGAAGGCCTCCAAAGTTCTGTGATAAATCCTAGTCGTAGCTGGACCTCTGGCCACCCGCAAGGTGGCAATGACCTCGGCCGAAAACCCACGAAGATCTCGGTCTCAAGTGCCACGCCGTCAAACTAAGCAACTTCAGGTCCGGATGACGAATGGGCCCTTGGGTTAACAGGTCCGGGCGAAGAGGCAGTGGAAACGGAGGCGCCGCCAGAAGAGACACCAGCGTTGAATACCACGCCCTCCGCGGCAAATCCGGCGCCACCAAAATTACCGGAATTCATTCGAGTTTGATCCGCCGGATGACCAGAGGAAGCAAGGATACCGGCGGAAACACGTAGATCAGCTCGAACTGGTCCCACGGGGCCACTAGAGCATCTACCGCCACAGCCTCCGGGTCCCTGTACCTGGACATGAACGTCGGAATCCTGGCGTTCAGCCTGGATGCCATCAAGTCCACCTGGGGAGTCCCTCAACGGGAGCACAGCAGTGTAAAATCTTCCGGATGAAGACTCCATTCTCCGGGATCCACCTGCTCGCGACTGAGGAAGTCCGCCATGATATTCAGCACTCCTGGGATGTGAATCGCGGAGATGGCTGGGACCCTGTACTCGGCCCATACCAGGATCCGAGAGACCTCCATCATGAGTCTGGAACTCCTCGTCCCGCCCTGATGGTTGATATACGCGACCGCTGTCGCATTGTCCATTTGAATCCAGACCGGCAGACCGCTCAAGGGGACCGTCCAATGTCGGAGGCAGAGAAATATAGCTCTCAACTCCAGGATGTTGATTGGCAGAGAAGACTCCTCTGACGACCAGACCCCCTGAACCCAGAGATCGTTCCAAACCCCCCCCCAGCCAGTCAGGCTGGCATCGGTGGTAAAGACCGACCACCGTGGGAGGAGCAAGGATTTCCCCAGGGATAAAGCCTCCGGACGTAACCACCATCCAAGAGACTCTTGCACCCTGCGGGAGATACCGACAAAGCGATCTAGCGAAGCCGGTGATTGGTCCCAACGGGTCAGAATAAGATTTTGGAGACCCCGGGAATGAAATTGTGCAAACGGTACCGCTTCCATTGCTGCCGCCATAAGACCCAGAAGGCGCATACACTTCCGAAGGGACATCGCCATCGCCGACCTCATATCCTGGACATGGTGACGAAGGTTCGCTTGTTTGTCCGGAGGCAGGGACACCACTGCTCGTACCGTGTCGAAATGCATCCCCAAGAACAGGATTGACTGCGATGACTCCAAAGACGACTTCTTCCAATTGACCAGCCACCCGAAGTCCTCCAGGTGCTGAAGGGAGAGATCGCAAGCCGTCACCGCCTCCTCCGCTGTGGATGACACAATTAACAGGTCGTCCAGGTAGGGGAAAATCGTAACTCCTTGCCTTCGAAGGAGCGCCATGAGCGGCGCCAGAATTTTTGTAAAAACCCTGGGCGCTGAGGCCAACCCGAATGGTAGGGCCACAAACTGGTAATGGGCCTGACCTATGGCGAAACGCAGGAAGCGCTGGTGAGCCCTGCCAATAGGGACATGCAAATAGGCGTTGCGGATGTCGATCGACACCAAGAAATCGTACTGCGACAGGGCCGCCACGACAGAGCGAAGAGACTCCTTACGGAATTTCCGGGTCCGGACATGAACATTCAATTCTTTGAGGTCCAGAATAGGGCGAAACTTGTCCTCCTTTTTGGGGACCACAAAAAGGTTGGAGTAAAACCCCCTTCCCCGGTCCTCCGGCGGAATCGGAACGACCACACCCTGCTGCAGAAGAGAGTCAACCTCCCGCAGCAGTGCGGCAGCCAGCTTGGGCTCGGACGGGATGCGTGATTGACAAAATCTGTCCGGGGGTCGAGAATGAAACTCTATGAAATAGCCTGCCGACATAACCCGCGTCACCCAGGCGTCCGATGCGTTGGACGCCCAAATCGACCCGAATTGAAGCAGACGACCTCCCACCCGAGAGCCCTCGAGAGGGTTCCTGGCGTCAGTCCGCCTTAGCGGGCTTTTTGTCAACCTACCGTTTGTCCTGACGGAAATGTTGCTTCCAGGGTGTACGGAATTTCTGGGTGGTCTTCTTTCCGGAAGACGAGGGACGACCCGATCTCCAAGAGGGCTGACCAAACCGTCCCCTGGGCCGAAAGGACCGACGACCACTACCGGCACTTGACTTGCCAGACGTAGAAGCCGCTGCTTTCCGCTGCGGCAAAGCAGAATCCTTGGCCTTGGCCTTAGCAATCAGCTCTATGAGGTCCGAACCAAAAAGCTGACCGCCCTTGTACGCCAGACTCAGCAAACCTTGTTTGGATACCGTGTCTCCAGTCCACTGTTTAAGCCACAGTACTCTCCTGACTGAGACGGCCGAGGATTGAGCGCTGGACAGAACCGAAGTAGTATCCAGTACTGCGTCCCTGCCATATCGGGCCGCCTCTTCCAACAGCTGGAAGAGCCTTTCCACCTAAGAGAGTGGAGTCCCATCTTGCCACGCCGTCCGCAGCTGATCCAACCACCGCAGAGAAGCCTCACTAGCCCACATGGCCCCCAAGGCTGCTCGGAATCCATGACCCACGGCCTCGTAGATGGACTTCGCCACTAACTCCATCCTTCTATCCAGCGGGTCCTGTAGACTCGCCTTCCCTTTAACAGGAAGCAAAGAGGATTTGCTCAGCTGAGACAATGGCACGTCCACTTCAGGAGAGGGGACCCAATTAGCGATAGTCTCCGTGGAGCAGGGATGCAGGGCATCAAAAAACCGCATCCCCTGGAAGCGTTTATCCGGACACAGGCGTTCTTTCTCCACCGCCTCGTTAAGTTCATCGTGCGCCGGCAGCGTCGAACGAGCCCGACGCGACTCCTGATACAGCCGGGCCGACTTGCCAGGGAGCCTCGTCACCTCTTCAGACAGCTGTAACGCTTCCCGCATAACCCCAATAAAAGCGTCCACGTGGCCCGAAAGCGAAGCAGAGCGACCCTGCCAATCCTCTTCATCAGAATCGGAGATCTCACCAGCAGAGTCTGTCGGTGATTCCGAAGCCTCTGACGCACTGCGCGGAGGAGACAGCGCCACCACAGGCCTGTGGCGCATCTTGCCTCGTGACGTCGGTTGGGACTTAGCTGATACCTGAGCGCATCCACTTTAACATCACTGAGACCCCCGACCAGTGTCGAACCTGACGCCGCCGAAGACTCCGGCGTATCAGATACGCGTGACCGATCCTGAAGTGGACCGGGAGAGAGGTATGCGCCCCCTGGTCCCTGATCCGACATGCCCCCACACAGTTGCGAGCGTCGTGGATAAGGCGGTAATAACCCCTTACAATGGGAACCGAGGATGTGTGATTCTGCTACCACAGCCTGTTCCTACACACAAAACCCCCAAACACTGAAGGCTTAAAGCTCCTCCTTAAAGAGAGAAGAGCTACCCCAGCTGCCTGCAGAGCAAAAGTTAACCTATCAAACAAGGGTCCAGAAAGGGTTAACTGCCCTGGTGAGGCCAGACCCCTCAGAAGGGGTTAATGCTGCTGACCACGCAATACGCCTTTGCCTTAGAAGGATAACGGTGCGCGAGTCCCTCAGCAGGGAAGTAGCAGCGCTGTATATAGCACACCCTGTCTGCCTTAAGAGGCCAACAGTAAGGTGCTCTGCGCTGCAATAGTGTGAGAAAGGAATCTTCTGCCTTAAAAGACAGAAGTGACTCACCAGCTGGCCGGGGTGACTGCTCTTCCTTACACAGTGCTCGGTGTCTGGTGTAGAGAGCGGGGAGCAGGGAGCAGGAGGTAGCACGAGGTAATGGCCGGAAGAAGAAGAGGGGGCTGGGACAGCTCCAGCGCGTGCTTTCCAAGCACTTCCTGTCTGAGCTATGATGACAGGCAGCAGAGAGGCGCAAAGCCACGCCCCCCGCCGCCGCTACTAATGGAGCCCGCGCTCCTCCGTCCCTGCTCCCCTGCCGATAACACAAACGCCTGTGTGTCACCCTGGCCTGGATGCCACAAAATGTAATAAAGCTGTGTTTGAGAGCAAGGGGGGGGTTCTCTAGTCAGGGGAACATTAGCATGCAGTACCTCCTGTCTCAGGCCAGTAGGGGGAGCAGGCTGCCCCTATAAAAGCTGGTACTGGGGGCAGGGTTCGGGAGAACTGGAAGACCTGTCTCAGTACTGAGACTTGTCCCGGAGCAGAGCAGGGGCAGAAAGTTGTATTGCACCTAAGAGGAAGTGTGGCAGGAGGAGAGCCACAAGCCAGAGACAAGAGGCGAAGTGAGCCTGTCTTAGTAGATAAAGGACTTAATTTACCAGACTTTGGTGTCTGAGGCTGGGAGGATTCCACATCCCACAGCAGATAACCAGTCCGCAGGGGACTGTATGTTCCTTGGCCTAAGAAACCTGGAGGCTCTGCCACAACAGAAGGGACCAGTAAAGCCGTACCAGGCCGGGAGCAGAAAGGAACCCACGTCGCAGGCCATACAGGCGAGAGTACACGGAAAGCTCGGAAACATGGGCTGTTACCCTATAAGGAGGAGATAGCCAGAAGGAGCACAGAAAGCACGGTAGGCCTACACCCTCACCCTGACCAGGGCCAATTTCCCCATTGCTCTCAGACATCCAGGTCCCCTCCTAGCCGGGACTGTTTATGGGTCAGTTTACCTGTTTTAGCAAAGGCCCTGGACTGCAACCTGTTGTCTGTGTGCTCCTTCGTGCCTCCAGCACTACCGGTACTGGGACTCTCACCACCATCACTCCCACCATCCATTATACTGCCCTGGGGCCGCACTCTTCCCGTGGGGAGTCACACTACCCTAGCTGCACACCTCATCAGCCCCAGCGGTCTGCATGCAGCGGCGGTTCCTAATAACCGCAATCCACGGGTGGCGCAGTCGGACATAATCATCAGCGCATAACGGACTACCACTGGCCTGACCACCCTGAGCCACGGAACCGGGTTGCCACTACTACTCCCATCGTTCCCCTACTGCCCGGATCCGAGTGCCCCACGGCCCAGGGGGCGAGTCAGCTTTGGCGTAGTCGGCAGGATTGCAACCAACCCGCCACAAACGGGTATTGCGTGCCTGAAAAAGACTTTGCACTTACCTGAAAAGAGGTTTCCCGCAGTCTGGAGCCGTTTCCCGCCATTTCCAGCCGTCTAGCGCCATCTTCCATCGGTTCCCGCCATCTTCAGCCGTTTTCCCGCCATCGGACGCCATCTTCAGGACGCTGCGCGGGAAGAAGAGGGGCGTGGACGTCCAAACCGCGAGACCCGAAGCTCCGCCCCACGCACCGACGCTGCGCAAGGTCCTGGAAGGGAGAGAGAGCGATGCTGACGTCACCAGGACGCGACGCAAGGTCCTCGTCCAGAGCAGCAGCAGCAGAGCCGCGGCCTACAGAAGAGGATCGTCGGAAGGTAGGCCACGCTTAACTAGGGGGAGGAAGATGTCGGATACAGAGGAGCCCACTACCACCAACGCAGCTGCAGCAGCGGTGATGCCATTTTCCCTGCCCTACATCCCTGGAGCGGCCTGGCTGCCCAAGTACTCAGGGGAGACCCATGCCCTAACTGACTTTAAGGAAAGGCTGTACAGTTTGTTCCAAGTCTACCCCCTGACAGAGGAACAGAAGGTCAGCATATTAACAGGGCAGTTAACTGTCGCAGCCCAAAGGTAGGTAAAATCATGGCCCACTGAGGAGAAAAGGACCGTGAAGGGTATTCTGGCCCGGCTGCGGGGTACCTTTGACACACGTACCTCCGCTGAAATTAAAATGAGGTTCTATGGATGTAAGCAGCGGGCACAGGACAGCATCAGAGACTATGCCCTAAATTTGCAGGAAGCCTTGAGGGCCATCCAACAAACTGACCCTGGCAGCGTGCAGGAAACGGATAAGCTACTAACAGAACAGTTTATAGAAGGTCTGCTGTCTAGCGCCCACAGGACCCAGCTGCGCCTCATGTTCTTTCAGAACCCTGATCTGACCTTTGCCCAATTCAAGGACAGGGCCATAAGGGTGCTCCGTGAATCCGCAACAAGTGGCGCTATAAACCTCCGGCGCCCTGCTCTCACATACCACCAGGAGGCGGCGCCCTCCTCTATGGACTCTGTGGGGGCTGATGCACAGGCCCTGAACCCAGCCCCGTCGAAAGATCTGCACCACCAAGTCCAGGAGCTGACCAGGAGCGTCACGGCGTTGACCAGGACCGTCCAGGCGTTGCAAGTGGACCCGTCAAGACCCATTGAGCTGGCTTCAAGTCCGGAGGATGTCCCGTGGCGTCGACAGAGGAGGATCCCGTCGTTCCGAGGGAGGCCCACAGACCGCTGCGCAGAGGATGGACAGCCCATTTGCCGCCGATGCAACCAGCCCGGACACATTTCCAGGTACTGTAATATAAACGGGTCCAACCTGGGGCAGAGGGCCAACCCCCAGGCATAAGATCACCAGGCCCTTACAATTGGCGTAATAAGTACGTTGGGGGGCGCCCGGTTTTACCCGTGGTGCAGGACGGTATCCCCATGAGCGCCTTGCTGGATACTGGGTCGCAAGTAACCACTATCCCTTATGTACTTTTTAAGCAGTATTGGACTGATGCTGATATCACACGGTATCCAGACAGTAACTTGAGCATCATCGCCAGTAATGGCTTACCCACGCCGCAGATGGGGTTCAAGGAGATGACCATTAAGATTGGTAAAGTTGAACTGCCGGCACAGGGAGTAATTGTTGTGGACATTGACCGTCGTGAAAGTCACCCTAAAATAACTGTGGGTACTAACGTGATTGAAAATTGTCTTTCAGAGGTAATTGTAATTCTACAACAGGTGGCGGTGAATGCTAGTTCCAGCCAACAGAGAGTCCTCAACAAGGAGATAAAAGCCCTGATGAGATGGCAGCAGGTAGAACTGTCTGGTGGTGAGATCGGTAGTGTAAGACTGAGTGACCCATTCCCCATTTCCATGCCTCCCAAAAGTGAAATGATGATCTGGTGTCGGACTGCAATCGGGTTGAGAGGTAGAGACTACCAAGCCATGGTAGAACCCGTGTACTCAGACTGCAGGCCCACCATTTTGACAGCCCGGGGGGTGGTTGATGTCCGTCATGGGAGGGTGCCCATCCGCATCCTCAACATTGGGGAGAGGGAAGTACACTTACCCAGGTACGCTACACTCGCCAAACTGTTTGTTGTCGAACACAAAGCTATCAGGGCCATGGAACCCTTGCCTCCATCTCCACAGGCAGAGGGTAATGGCTCCCAGAAACAAAAGGAGGACTGGTGCCAGAAACTCCATGTGGGTGCTGACTCCACTCCCCTGCACCAAAAACAAGGAGTCTACCGGGTGGTACAGGAGTACGAGTGAGTCTTTAGTAAGCACCCGCTAGACTTCGGCAGAGTAAAGGGGATAGAACACCACATCCCCACCGATAAAAGAAAGACACAGACCTGTACCCCCTGCACATTATCAGAACGCAAAGGGCATGCTAAAAGAAATGAAAGAAGCTGGGGTCATTAGAGAGAGCTGTAGCCCCTGGGCAGCCCCCTTGGTTCTGGTGAAAAAGAAGGACGGCACCATGAGAATGTGTGTAGACTATAGACAAATCAACCGTATCACCCATAAAGAAGCATACCCGCTGCCTAGAATAGAGGAGTCTTTAGCCGCACTAAAATCAGCTAACTTCTTTTCTACTTTGGACCTTACTAGCGGGTACTGGCAGGTTCCTGTGGCAGGGGCTGACAAGGAGAAGACCGCCTTCACCACCCCGATGGGACTGAGCGAGTTCAACTGTATGCCTTTCGGGCTCTGTAACGCACCAGGGACCTTCCAGCGGTTGATGGAATGCTGTCTAGGGCACCGAAACTTCGAGACGGTCCTCCTTTACCTGGACGACGCGATCGTCTATTCGAAAACCTACGAGGACCATCTAAAGCACCTGGCCGATGTGTTCGAAGACCTGGCAGGCTATGGCCTGAAGGTGAAACCATAGAAGTGTCACCTGCTGAAACCAAAGGTCCAGTACCTAGGGCACGTGGTAAGCGCGGAAGGAGTGGCCCCCGACCCTGACAAGGTCACGGCAATCAAGAGCTGGCCAAGCCCCTCAAACATTAAAGAGGTGAGACAGTTTCTCGGATTGGTAGGCTACTAAAGAAGGTTCTTCCCCTGGTTCACTAGGATGGCAGCTCCTATGCAGGACCTCCTAATCGGACAGTCTAAGTCCAGGAGCCAAAAGCCGCCCTTCAATTGGGATAAACCGGAAGAGGAGTCCTTCCGCCAGTTGACGATGGCCCTCACGGGGGATGAGATCCTGGCCTACCCTGATTATGGTCAGCCTTTTATTCTCCACACGGACGCCAGTAATGTGGGACTGGGAGCAGTACTGTCCCAAAACCAGCAGGGCAGAGAAAGGGTGATCGCGTACGCCAGCCGGAAGCTGAGGCCCACCGAGAGGAACCCGGAGAATTACCACTCCTTCAAGCTAGAATTCTTGGCGGTGGTGTGGGCCATGACAGAACGCTTCAAGCATTACCTGGCCTCCGCAAAGTTCACCGTGTACACGGACAACAACCCGTTGACACACCTGGACAATGCAAGACTGGGTGCCCTAGAACAGCGGTGGATGGCCCCTCTCTCCAACTATGACTTCGTGATCAAGTACCGGGCCGGCAAAACCAATGCCAACGCTGACGCCCTATCGAGGATGCCTCACTTACCTGAAGGTGACGAAGACCCAGAAGAGCTGGAGGAGGTAGAACTCCCCGCGTTTCACCGGTATGGAGCCGCTCAATACTCCCACCGCGTGAAGGAGGAGGATCTAACAACCGTGATGATCAATCCCCTACCTCACCACAGCTGGGCCGAGACCCAAGATAGTGACCGTGCCATCCGCCTGGTGAAAGATCTGCTGACCCAGGAGGATGCCCGCATGGATCCGGATGCTCCAGAGGAAGCCAAGCAGCTGTGGAAGGAGAAGAGCAAGCTGTTCCTCTACGAAGACAAGCTGTGCAGAAGGATTGTCAACCACCGGACGCACGAGCTGACCTGGCAAGTCGTGGTTCCAAGGCGGGATGCAGCTATGGTCCTGGGGGCTTACCATGACAGAGCGGGGCACTTCGGTTGGAAGAAACTGGAGTTCCTGCTAAGAGGACGGTTCTTTTGGGTCGGCATGAGAGGGGCTGTAGAGAAGTGGTGCAGAGACTGTGGCCCTTGTCACCAAAGGAGGAAGGACCGTGCCAGCCAGAAGACACCCTTGAGGCCCATAGTCACCACGCAGCCTCTTGAGCTGGTAGCTCTGGACCACGTCAAATTGGCTCCAAGCCGGTCAGGATACATCTACGCCCTGACAATCGTGGACCACTATTCCCGTTTTCTAGTGGTGGTCCCGGTAAAAGACTTGACAGCCCAAACGGCGGCCAGAGCCTTCCAGCAATTCTTCAGCCGTCCACACGGGTATCCAGAACAGGTCCTGACAGACCAGGGTCCAGCGTTCGAGGCTGAAATCTTCCAAGAGTTCTGCAACCTCTATGGCTGTAAGAAGATTCGGACAACGCCTTACCATCCACAAACCAACGGGATGTGTGAGAAGATGAACAATATAGTCATTGATCTCCTGAAGACGTTGCCCCTGGAGGAACGCAGCCTGTGACCAGAAAAACTGCCGGACCTGATAGACTTATACAATCATATCCAGGTGAATGCTACCAACTGCACCCTGGCTTACCTGATGCGAGCCAGACCAGGTAAGCTGCCCGTAGACCTGGAGATGGGAGTCCTGACACCTGAGGACACCTCCCTAGATGTGGACTGGGATACGGAAAGGCAACTGCAGTACAGGAAGGTACAGGAGAGTGTGGAGAAGAGCCTAGCCCAGGTGAGAGAGAGGCAAGAAAAACTCTTCAACCAACACGCCCCTGCTGGTCCCCTGGAACCTGGTGAGCAGGTCCTGAAGCGGAAGAGAAGGCTACATAAGTTGGACGACCAGTGGGAAAGGGAACCCTACACCGTACTGCAGTCTGACCACGACAACCCGAAGGTGTGCGTGATCACCAAGGACGGAGGAGAAACCACTAGTACCGTCTCCAGAGACCACCTCAAAAGGTGCCCCGAGCAACTCCGTAGTGCAGAAGAGGATCAGAGTGACCTTGAACCCGCAGAGGACAAGGAAGAAATGATCAGCACCGTTCTCGGAGAGTTCCCTCAGTCCTGGACTCGAATAAATGATGCCATAGTGGTACCCGTCCTGCATTTCCTGCAACCGGCACAGCAACAACCAACACCAGAGCCGGATGGTGAAGAGGAGCAAGCGGTTCCAGAGGCAGAAGAGCCTGTATCAGCAGCCCAGGAGAGTCAACCCTCTGCTGACAGTGAGCCTGCCATGCCTGCGGTAAGCCAAAGAACCCGCAGACAGCTGCCTGCCCTACCTGTACACCCAGCTGGTAGCAGTACCCCTAATGCTAGTGGGGAAAGCTAGGTCAGTCCACCACCAGACAGTGGGTTAAGGAGGTCAACCAGGAGCACAAAGGGACAGATACCCGCTCGCTGGAGAATATAGAGTGCACTAAAATTGTAAATAACCCTGTTGCCAAATGTTGAAATGTTTGCCAAGTTACATGCATGTTTGGTAATTCTGTGTTTCAGTTTCTTGCAGCTACCGTAAGGACTCACAGGTTATGGACATTTTATAACCGGGACCTTGTATGGACTGCGTTCGGAGCCTAACCAAGGAATGAACTAAGACTGTAAAGGACTTGGGGAAGGACAGACCCCCACCTGGTTAAGGCTCCCCGTTGTATTGGTGATATGGACACCCGGTCACAGACCACACTGTGACCTTAAGAACTCAATCTGTGCGTCACTTTCCTGATAATGTTTTATGGTCATGCATATTGTCTTTGTTTATTGTTTAGTCCCGTAGTACTAAATTTTACTAGGGGGAATGTGTCTCCTGGCCTGGATGGCACAAAATGTAATAAAGCTGTGTCTGAGAGCAAGGGGGAGGTTCTCTAGTCAGGGGAACATTAGCATGCAGTACCTCCTTTCTCAGGCCAGTAGGGGGAGCAGGCTGCCCCTATAAAAGCTGGTACTGGGGGCAGGGTTAGGGAGAACTGGAAGACCTGTCTCAGTACTGAGACTTGTCCCGGAGCAGAGCAGGGACAGAAAGTTGTATTGCACCTAAGAGGAAGTGTGGCAGGAGGAGAGCCACAAGCCAGAGACAAGAGGCGAAGTGAGCCTGTCTTAGCAGATAAAGGACTTAATTTACCAGACTTTGGTGTCTGAGGCTGGGAGGATTCCACATCCCACAGCAGATAACCAGTCCGCAGGGGACTGTATGTTCCTTGGCCTAAGAAACCTGGAGGCTCTGACACAACAGAAGGGACCAGTAAAGCCGTACCAGGCCGGGAGCAGAAAGGAACCCACGTCGCAGGCCATACAGGCGAGAATACACGGAAAGCTCGGAAACGTGGGCTGTTACCCTATAAGGAGGAGATAGCCAGAGGTAGCACAGAAAGCACGGTAGGCCTACACCCTCACCCTGACCAGGGCCAATTTCCCCATTGCTCTCAGACATCCAGGTCCCCTCCTAGCCGGGACTGTTTATGGGTCAGTTTACCTGTTTTAGTAAAGGCCCTGGACTGCAACCTGTTGTCTGTGTGCTCCTTCGCGCCTCCAGCACTACCGGTACTGGGACTCTCACCACCATCACTCCCACCATCCATTATACTGCCCTGGGGCCGCACTCTTCCCATGGGAGTCACACTACCCTAGCTGCACACCTCATCAGCCCCAGCGGTCTGCATGCAGCAGTGGTTCCTGATAACCGCAATCCACGGGTGGCGTAGTAGGACATAATCATCAGCGCATAACGGACTACCACTGGCCTGACCACCCTGAGCCACGTAACCGGGTTGCCACTACTACTCCCATCGTTCCCCTACTGCCTGGATCCGAGTGCCCCACGGCCCAGGGGGCGAGTCACCTGCAGCGGAGATATCCTCCTGCAGGGACAAAACAAGCAGTCACCACTTGAAAACAGTAACAGCGGCTGCCACAGCAGCCGCTGAAGCACTCAGACCACGGAGAGCACTTACCCAGCTGAGCGCCACAGGGACCCCCAGGGATGTGTGGCGCCATGGCCCTGTGCTCCCCCCCCGGCGGAGTGCGCAGGGACCCCACAGAAGCTGTGTGCGTCTCCGCCAGGGAGCGCCCTGCATCCTCCGGGGCCGGCAGGCTTCTGCGGGGACCTCCTTAGGGGGTACACAGATCTGCCAGGGGAGGGTCAGGGGTCCCAGCAGCGCCGAGACCCCCTGAGACCTCTAGACCACGGGGGGTCCAGGTCTCCGGGGTAAAATAAAAAATTCTTCTGAGGAGCTGCAAAGGCAGCGACTATCCTGTGCGACCTCAAATTTTAGACTGAAGGACATGGAGTAGGAGGAGCCTAAGCTGGAGGGGCCGGTCGTCACTTTTTCTAATCTGAGGTGAACTATCCTGTGGGGCTCCGCCTACCCACTAGTAATGGATCTGTGTCTCCCTTCCTTCCCTTCTGCTGCTGAAACATTGATTTTTCTGGAATATGACTCAAATCACAGATTTCAGGGTATTTATAGTGGTGTAAATTTATTCTCATAGTGGTGTAAATTTATGCTCATATGACAGAATCTCTTTAAGCTTTACAGAACAAGGGTTTTTTCTTTTTGTTTGTCTTTTCTTTTTAACCCCTTAATAACATCTGACGTACTAATACGCGTCTGTGCCCTGGGACTTAAGAGCCAGACCCGTATTAGTACGTCATCGCGATCGCGCGCGCACACAGGCTGTGCGGGCGCGATCGACGCCGGGTGTCAGCTGATTGTCACAGCTGACACCCGGTACTATGTGCAGGGAGCGGTCCTGCACCGCTCCCAGCACATTAACCCCCGCGATGCTGCGATCGAAGTCGATCGCGGCATTGCGGGGTCAAGGGGAGGTGATCGGCGATACTCACCTCCTCTTCCGGCTTCCAGCGCAGTCTGCAAAGGCTTCCTGGGTGTTGCCATGACGACCCGATGTCGTCATGACAACATCCGGGTCACCAGAGAGCAGGAAGATTGCTTGGACATGCGCAGTGCATCTCCAAGCAATCTTCGCACTGTGCATTTCTGACAGCCTTCATGGCATAGGGATGGTGCTCCATTCCTGTGCCATGCAGGCGATCAGAAAAAAAAAAGTGAAAGTCCCAGAGTGGGACAAAGTAATAAAGTGTATAAACTGTGTGAAAGTGGAAAAAAAAAAAAAATGTGCAAAAATATTATAAAAAAATAAAAAAAATAATACACCAAAAATAAAAATATAATGTACCCATCAATAAATATTATTATAAAAAAAATAAAAAAAAAACAATAAAAGTACACATATTTGGTATCGCCGCGTCCGGAAAAACCTGACCTATAAAACTGTCCCACTAGTTAACCCCTTCAGTGAACACGGTAAAAAAAAAAAAAAAAAACGAAGCAAAAAACAATGCTTTATCACCATACCGCCAAACAAAAAGTGGAATAACACGCGATCAAAAAGACGCATATAAATAAATATGATACCGCTGAAAACATCATCTCGTCCCGCAAAAAACAAGCCGCCAAACAGCTCCATTAGCCGAAAAATAAAAAAGTTATAGCTCTCAGAATAAAGCGATACTAAAAAATATTTTTTTCTATAAAATAGCTTTTATTGTGTATAAGCGCCAAAACATAGAAAAATGATACAAATGTGGTACCGCTGTAAACGTACTGACCCGAAGAATAAAGCTACCTCATCAATTTTACCACACGTGGAACAGAATAAAAAAAAAAAAAAAAACAATTCCTGAATTGTTGGTTTTTGTTTATTCTGCCTCCCAAAAATGGGAATAGAAAGCGATTAAAAAATGTCACGTGTCTAAAAATGGCACCAATAACAACGTCAAGTCATCCCGCAAAAAACGAGCCATCACATGACTGTCTGCCAAAATCTGGAAAAATTATAGCTCTCAAAATATGGCGATGCAAAAACTAGATTTTAAAAAAAATGCGTCTTTTAGTGTGTGACAGCTGTCAGTCATAAAAACCCCATATGATTCTGGCATTGCTGTAATCACACCGACCCGAAGAATAAAGTCGTCTAATCACTTATACCGCACAAGGAACGGCGTCAAAAATAAACACTTGGGTTAGGATTGGGCTAGGGTTAGGGCTGGGTTTGGGGCTAGGGTTGTGCTGGGGCTAGGGTTGTGCTGGGGCTAGGGTTGTGCTGGGGCTAGGGTTGTGCTAGGGTTAGGGCTGGGGTTGGGATTTTTTTCAAAAGTAAGAAAAAAAGATGACGATATGGCGACTAGTGTTGAGAGCAAGTGCTCGCTACTTGAGTTTGCATTGGGTGCTCTGGTATGCATTGAGTATCGTGGGTATTTGAGTGACATGCTCGAGTCTCTGCCCCATATGCTTCGCGGCCAAAAAACTTTACGGGGATTGCCTGCCATGCATGAGTGATCCCCGCATGTTTTTTTTGGGGTGTCTAATAACCGTGAAACATGCGGAGCAGGGACTCGAGCATGTCACTCGAGCACACGCTGTACATGGTGCATACCTGAGTACCCGATGCAAACTCAAGTAGCGAGCACTTGCGCTCAAGAATAATGACAACTTATTCAATATGATGACCTAATGTAAACAAATTCTGTGCCGTACCTCTGGGTTCAAAATGTTCACTATACACCTTAATAAAATCCTTGAGGGGTATAGTTTCCAAAATGGGGAAACTTTTGGGGGAGCTCCACTGTTTAGGCACATCACGGGCTCTCCAAACGCAACATGGTGTCCGCTAACAAATTGAATGGAAAATCGGCTCAAATTGTTAGCGGACGCCATGTTGCGTTTGGAGAGCCCCTGTGTGCCCAAACATTGGAGCTCCCCCACAAGTGACCCCATTTTGGAAACTAGACCCCCCAAGGCACCTATCTAGATGCATAGTGAGCACTTGGAATCCCCAGGTGCTTCACAAATTGATTCGTAAAAATGAAAAAGTGAAAAAAAAAACACTTTTTCATTTTTATGAATCAATTTGTGAAGCACCTGGGGGTTCCAAGTGCTCACTATGCATCTAGAAAGGTGCCTTGGGGGGTCTAGTTTCCAAAATGGGGTCACTTGTGGGGGAGCTCCAAAGTTTGGGCACAGAGGGGCTCTCCAAACGCAATGTGGTGTCCGCTAACAATTTGAGCCGATTTTCCATTCAATTTGTTAGCGGATACCATGTTGCATTTAGAGAGTCCCTGTGTGCCCAAACATTGGAGCTCCCCCACAAGTGACCCCATTTTGGAAACTAGACCCCCCAAGGCACCTATCTAGATGCATAGTGAGCAGTTGGAACCCCCAGGTGCTTCACAAATTGATTCGTAACAATGAAAAAGTGTTTTTTTTTTCACTTTTTCATTTTTACGAATCAATTTGTGAAGCACCTGGGGGTTGCAACTGCTCACTATGCATCTAGATAGGTGCCTTGGGGGGTCTAGTTTCCAAAATGGGGTCACTTGTGGGGGAGCTCCAATGTTTGGGCACACAGGGGCTCTCTAAACGCAACATGGTGTCCGCTAATTATTCAAGCAAATTTTACAATCAAAAAGTCAAATGGCGCTCCTTCCCTTCCGAGCCCTACAGTGCGCCCAAACAGTGTTTTTTCCCCAAATATTGGGTATCTGCGTGCCCAGGGGAAATTGCACAACAAATTTTGTGGTCCATTTTTTCTTGTTACCCCGGTGAAAATAAAAAAAATTGGGTCTAAAGTAACATTTTTGTGAAAAAAGTTAAATGTTCATTTTTTTCTTCCACATTCAAAAAATTCCTATGAAGCACCTGAAGGGTTAATAAAGTTCTTGAATGTGGTTTTGAGCACCTTGAGGGGTGCAGTTTTTAGAGTGGTGTCACTTTTGGGTATTTTCTGTCATAAAGACCTCTCAAAGTGACTTCAAATATGATGTGGTCCCTAAAAAAATGGTTTTGTAAATTTTGTTGGAAAAATGAGAAATCGCTGGTCAACTTTTAACCCTTATAGCTCCCTAAGAAAAAAAAATTTTGGTTCCAAAATTGTGCTGATGTAAAGTAGACATGTGGGAAATGTTATTTATTAACTCTTTTGTGTGACATATCGCTTTGATTTCAGGGCTTAAAAATTCAAATTTTGAAAATTGCAAAATTTTCAAAATTTTCGCCAAATTTCCATTTTTTTCACAAATAAACGCAAGTGATATCAAAGAAATTTTTCCACAATCATGAAGTACAATATGTCACGAAAAAACATCTCAGAATCAGGGGGATCCGTTGAAGTGTTCCAGAGTAATTACCTCATAAAGTGACAGTGGTCAGAATTGTAAAAATTGGCCCGGTCATTAACGTGCAAACCACCCGCGGGGCTTAAGCGGTTAAGAACCATAACTTTTCTTTTATTTTGTCGACGAAGGGTCAGTGAGAATTTTTCAATGGCATTTTACTGTGAAAATGTCTTTGTATATTTAAGTCTTTAAAGATTCTAATGATTTTCTTTTTTTAATAGGACATAACAGAAAAACTAATAAAGCAGCCATGAGGACCATTGTTAGGCCCTAAGCTATCACAGCAACCCTTTGGCACCAAGCAGTCACATTGAGGGTGACAAAGGGAGCCTCATGTCTTTGTCTAAACGCCTAGATTGAAGTACTTATAGCACAAAATGGGCAATTTGAGTGTGCCCACCAAGCATGACATGGCATGCCTTTCTTGATGGGTATCTACTCTTTTAGAATACCATCTACATTTTTAAAGAGAAAGCATGTACTAACTCAAAAACAAACTTAAACTGAAGAGAAAAAACGTAACCATTGTTTAATGAAAATGTATGAGCTTTTGCACTGCCAAGTTCTGAAGTGACCAGCAATGAGTATGGATCTAAATCCCATTGAACACCTGTGGAGAAATCTTAAAATTGCTCTTGGGAGAAAGCACCCTTCAAATATGAGAGGCCTGGAGTAGTTTGCAAAAGAAGAGTTGTCCAAACTTCTAGACGAGTGGTGTAAGACGCATGTCGATGGTTATAGTAAGCAATTGATTGCAGTTATTTATTTCAAAGGGTGTGCAACCAAATATTAAGTTGAGGGTGCCAACAATTTTGCCCGGCCCATTTTTGGGGTTTTGTGTCAAATTATGTCCAATTTGCCTCTTTTTCTCTGTTTTTTTGTGTTGTTGCGAAACACACAAAAGAAATAAACATGTGTATAACAAAAAATGTGTAATTGCAATAATTTTCTGGGAGAAATACATAATTTTCTAGAACAATTTCAAGGGTGTCAACACTTTCAGCCATGACTGAATGTATGAGTGGTGGGCTGCTGTGGCACGAGTTGGAAGGCAAAGGAATTTCATGCTGAAGAATATTTTCTCAAGTAATTTGTTTCACGGCAAATAAATTTAATTATCCTAAAAATAGGTATACAACATTTGGATGTCTCCTAGGACTGTATTGAACCCTTTTGATCTCTGATCCATGTCTAATTCATAGCAGTGCAGCTATCGGGGGTAAGAGGTTGTAGTCACCCCAGGTCCAGCATTCAGAGGGGCCCATCCGGAGCTGCTGCTACTGTTAACTATATTAGCGTGCACAGCACGGTCTACAAAACAGCAGGTGATGCGCCGGCATAAGCACAGGACTTAAGAGTACTAGCGGGGTAAAATAATCAAGCCGTGATGGAACTCTGATGTCCTGTGCGTGCGATGACAGCGTGTTGATCTTGCTGGGCCTTGCTCGTCGACTCGCCAGGATTCTAAATTAGTTGAGTACAGGATATTTTTTTATTTTATTTAAAATATGTGTTTGGACTGTGAGGCATAATAAATATGGGGCACCCTCATACAATGTGGAGGCTCCCTCATACATTATAGGGACTACTGTGGGGGGCCCTTATACAGCTTGGAAGCTAATGTGTTGGCCATTATACAGCTTGGGAGCTAACGTGGGGGTCAATATACAGCATAGGAACTAATGTGGGGCCATTATAAAACTTTGGAGCTAATCTAGGGCCATTATACAGCATGAAAATTAATATGGGGGCCATTAAACAGCATGGGAACTAATGTGGGCCATTATACAGTGTGCGAGTTAATGAGTCCTCAATATACAGCTTGAGGACTAATGTGAGCAATTATACAGTGTGGAGGCTACTGTGAGGGCCCTCATAAAATGTGGGGGCTACAGTATGGGCCATTATACTGTGTGAGGGCTACTGTGGGTATGATTAAACAGTGTGGTGGTTAATATGAGGACACAAAGGAGACATTTTACTATGTTAGGGGCACAGTGGTGGCATTACTATGTGGGGTAATAAGAGGAGCTGTTATTGTACAAACACAATAGGTGCAGTAATGGGGACACTGCAGCAGCAGTTCAGTATTAGGGTATCAGCAGGATGAGGAGTTTGTGCAGGTTGGGAATAGATGGGGACAGTGCAGGAAATGTGAGAAGTCAAATGTGTCTTTGCTTTGACGTAATCTCTGCAGACGAGTCATGGCTGGAGAAGTTGTCATGTCAGTCTAAGCAAGATGGAAAAGACGGGAAAAGTGAACTATTCCATCAGAAAAAATGTCACCTATAAGTCACTAACCACAACTCCTGGCAAAAATTATGGAATCACCGTGCTCGGAGGATGTTCATTCAGTTGTTTAATGATGTTGAAAAAAAGCAGATCACAGACATGGCACAAAACTAAAGTCATTTCAAATGCCAACTTTATGGCTTTAAGAAACAATAAAAGAAATCAAGATAAAAAATGTAGTACTCAGTAAAGGTAATTTTTTTCAGACCAAGCAGAGGGAAAAAATTATGGAATCACTCAATTCTGAGGAAAAAATTATGGAATCATGAAAAACAAGCACACAAAAGAACACTCCAATACATCACTAGTATTTTGTTGCACCACCTCTGGCTTTAATAACAGCTTGCAGTCTCTGAGGCATGGACTTAATGAGTGACAAACAGTATTCTTCATCAATCTGGCTCCAACTTTCTCTGATTGCTGTTGCCATATCAGCTTTCCAGGTTGGAGCCTTGTAATGGACCATTTTCTTCCACCAAAGATTTTCAATTGGATTGAGATCCGGACTATTTGCAGGCAATGACATTGACCTTATGTGTCTTATTTCAAGGAATGTTTTCACAGTTTTTGCTTTATGGCAGGATGCATTATCATCTTGAAAAATGATGTCATCATCCCCAAACATCCTTTCAATTGATGGGATAAGAAAACTGTCCAAAATATCAATGTAAACTTGGGCATTTATTGAAGATGTAATGACAGCCATCTCACCAGTGCCTTTACCTGACATGCAGCCTCATATCATCCATGACTGTGGAAATTTGCATGTTCTCTTCATGCAGTCATCTTTATAAATCTCATTGGAACGGCACCAAACAAAAGTTCCAGCATCATCACCTTGCCCAATGCAGATTCGCGATTCATCACTGAATATGACTTTCATCCAGTCATCCACAGTCCACAATTTCTTTTCCTTAGCCCATTGTAACCTTGTTTTTTTCTGTTTAGGTGTTAATGATGGGTTTTGTTTAGCTTTTCTGTCTTTAGGCGGTTTCTTACAGTTCAGTCACAGACATTGACTCCAGTTTCCTCCCATTCGTTCCTCATTTGTTTTGTTGTGCATTTCCTGTTTTGGAGACATATTGCTTTAAGTTTCCGGTCTTGACGCTTTGATGTCTTCCTTGGTCTACCAGTATGTTTGCCTTTAACAACCTTCTCATGTTGTTTGTATTTGGTCCAGATTTTAGACACAGCTGACTGTGAACAACCAACATCTTTTTCAACATTGCGTGATGATTTACCTTCTTTTAAGAATTTGATAATCTTCTCCTTTGTTTCAATTGACATCTCTCATGTTGGAGCCATGATTCATGTCAGTCCACTTGGTGCAACAGCTCTCCAAGGTGTGATCACTGCTTTTTAGATGCAGACTAATGAGCAGATCTAATTTGATGCAGGTGTTAGTTTTGGAAATGAAAATTTACATGGTGATTCCATAATTTTTTCCTCAGAATTGAGTGATTCCATAGTTTTTTCCCTCTGCTTGGTCTGAAAAAAATTACCCTTACTGAGCACCACATTTTTTATCTTGATTTCTTTTAGTGTTTCTTAAAGCCATAAAGTTGCCATTTAAAATGACTTTAGTTTCGTGCCATGTCTGTGATCTGCTTTTTTTCAACAACATTAAACAACTGAATGAACATCCTCCGAGCACGGTAATTCCATAATTTTTGCCAGGGGTTGTATAACTGTACAATAATCTCTTATATGTTCTGCAGGACTGGTATCTACCACTATATGGTCACCATATGATGCTAATATCAGTGTTGGTCTTTGTGTAGAGAATTTTTTTCGGGTACAGCATGGTCATCTGCTGAGGGGTTCCCCTATGCCAACGATTAGGGTGAGCCACCGTAGTTGTAATCAGGGTTACCTGGCTAGGGGTCTACTTATATGTTTCGCCTTCCCCTGAACTGAACTCCTAGCTACTAGTGATGAGCGAGCACTAAAATGCTCGGGTACTCGTTGCTCAGGTCGAGCAAATTGGAATACTCGGGTGCTCGACCCGAGCAACGAACCCAGTGTAAGTCTATGGGAAACTCGAGCATTTTTTAGGCGGCTCCCCCCGGCGGTCTGCAGAGGGCCTAAAAATTGCCCAAATCGATGGGAACAGTGCTCAAATGACATGGGAACAGCATGGGGAAGACCCCTGGAAGCATTTCTGACTCCCAGGTCACTGCTGTTAACAATGTTGTCAGAGTATTACGCCACTTTTATGGACTCACAATAAAACATACAAAAACGAAACCAAAATGGATTTTCCTGGGAAATATGCTAAGGAACATCCTTTCCAGGGTAATGACTTGTATAGAAGGCAAAATAAATAACCAAAACCAAAAATACTCATCCACACCTTGGGCTATGTTCACACGTTGCGTTTTTGATGCGTTTTTGCACTTTTGCATTGCTTTCAACCAAGAAAAATGCATTCACCAGGAAATGTCATTTTAACATTTTACAACCTTATCTGGCCATGTGGTGTGTGACACATCATCAGACACATGCATACAGTGCTGAAAAGATGTGGGAACAGCATGGGAAGACCTCTGGAAGCATCTCTGACTTCCACGTCACTGCCTAAAAGTGTGCCCATCATAAGTGATCCTTGGCGCATGCGAAGATGCCTCCTGCAATGCACCTTTCGTTGCAGACTTGCAACAATCACCGTCCACGTCCTTGTCCCACTGCAGCATTCAGTTGTCCCTACCCCATTCCTTGGAATGCAAGCGCAAGTATACAGGCAGCCAGCCACCCACCCACCCACAGGCTGCAATACTATACTGCCAAATTTTTGACTGCTGCTTGCACTTGAAATGTGGCCTATTAAGCTCGTGGAAGCTTTTCACAACCTCATGCCGGCGGCGGCCGGGTGTCCATACTCGGTCCACATCCGCCACTATATTTACCGGTATCGCCTCTGCCTTCCACAAGTATGGGTCCCACAACATTACCCGTGCCCTCCCCAGTGCACTTACTGGGAAGGACCGCCTAACCACAAACACGTGGACAGGTGAATGTGGCCAGGGACAGTCCACAACTTTTTTTTGCTGACAGTTGTATTTAGCTTGGTGAAAGGACTGGCATAGAGGGAAACCTTATCTACCCTGAATGTCATTTCTCACACGAAGTCCTGTAATGCAGCTTGTTGCAGAAGCAATGGCAGCCCGTCCAACATCAACTCGCCCTTGTCGGTGGTGCTTTGACACACATGTGGCGCCCCTGAGGGTTCAGTCGCTACAGGGATACTGCACCTCAGTAAGAGGTGTGGTATCTCCTCTTTCAGGTAAGGATGGAGCATCACCCACTTCACACTCAACACTACACCACTCCTGTCCTCTATGGAGCCTAAATGCACCAGGGTGCTGCCCCGTTCCGGGATAAAGGAGATGGGGGGAACCAAAGATAGGGGGATCCAAGTAGTGGGTGAGGTTTGAGGAAACACAGGAAGCACTTATGGCAACATATATAATAATTGGCCATCTTTAGTTCAAGGTCCTTTGGTTGTGGTCTTCTGTCATGGTACAGCAAGAGTCTGTAGCTGTCTGAAGATTCACGGTCCTCGTTCTCAGGCCTTGAGACGAGGAGCGGGTCAGAGTTAACCAGTGTCTCTGCCCGGTCAGGATCCCGTTCTAAGAAGGCCTAGGAGGGGAGCAGAGGAGATAGGCTCCACAGGCGAAAGGATCCCAGGGGGATACGGACGGAGCGGAGTCGCCACCTGTATTCTTCACTCTGGCTTAGCCAGAGGGATTCCTGCCGCAAGAGGGGTGACCGGCCCCCGATATCTGACTGTGTACTTCACGTCACTGTTGGAAAAGCCCGGCGGCTTAGTGGATCCCAGGGAGGAACACAAGCGGGAGGAGAAGGAGAAAGAGAGGGAGAAGGAGAGGAACACACTGACGGGGTCTTGACAGGTGCTCCTGATCTACCTGGGAAGTGCAGCTGCTACTTCACTAAAGTGAGTAAAACCTGGATGACTTCATTTACCGCCTCCGCTTGGTTATTCCCACACGGCACCCACCATCCCTCCACACAGTTCATCTAACACTGCCCTGAGGCCTACTCCGCCTGTGGGGAGTAGTACCAACCAAGCTGCCAGAACATCAGCCTCAGAGGACTGTTGCAGCGCTGAGGCCCTCACCAGAAACCACAGGTGGCGTAGTCGAACAACCACTCATCCAATAGCCCATTATTTTTCATGTGACAGCCCTGGGCATGGAACGGGTCATGGCCGCGACTGCATCCCCACAACATCAGCAAGGCCTGGCTCTGAGTATCCCCCATTTGCTCAGGGAGGGCGTCACAACTTGGCGTAGTCGGCAGGATCGCGTACCCGCAGCAACGGAAGAAGACAATCCCCTTTGCCGCCGGGTACTGTGCGCCTTTCACAAAAGACTGTCGTTACACACTCAATGTGGCAGCCGCCCAGGAAGAACAGACGCCATTATGTGCAGAAACAACAGCAACCTAAGACCTCCCATCGTGGGCATGGCTCCCCAATGGCGCCAAAAGTGCCGACCGCCCCCTCCAGCAGAGACTGTACGCATAGTAGTGTCCGTCAAGATGGATGGGACGTCCCAAGGAGTGCCCGTCAGCCAGCCACCCTGGAGCCGCCCGGAAAAGATGAGGAGAAGCAGACCGCACCCAGCAGCAGAAATGGACGCAGCCAAGGAGATCCCCTCCGTCGCTGGCCCACCAGCTGCTACCTCTCTCAATATGGAGGGAATCCACCTGACCGCGGAGGAGGCCGAGTTCCTCCGCGGTGAAACCCAGGATCTGACCCGGAGGGTCGAAGAGGCCCAACGACTGGCCGCCGCTGGATGGAGGGAAGAGATGCTGCGAAAGATCAAGGCCTGCCGCCAGAGCTCGTCGCGCCTGACCATTGAGGCCCCAGCCCAGGCGGAGGAAGCCCAGGAGGCCCTGTGCAGCCCAAGAGCGGGTAAGGACGAAACCCCTATCCCGGGACGCACCGAAGCCCTCCTGGATCTCCTGCCGTCACCCCTCTCACCGGGCGCCGTCGTTTGGGAGCAACTCTTGGCTCCGGAGGCCGAGGCCCAAGCCACTGCCACTCTCAGAGGCCAGCTATGCCTCCCGACTCCTGATCCGGAGAACCCTGCACTCACCTGGGTGTACACCTGCCCCAACCCGGACTGGTCCGCACCAATAGAGGGCCCGCAATGACCCCCGCTATTGCCGCTCCCCGCACCTCCGGTCACCTGCCTGGTGGCAGAGGAGTTTGCCTGGGACAACCAGGGGGGCGACCTGATGGGCTTCCCCCGGGAGACCCAGTCTGAAGCACGGAGGCGGGAGGAGTTCTGCAGTAAGGAGCTCCTCCAGCTCGACAAAGAGCGGCGAGGGAGGAGGATTCGCTGCGAGCGCCTGGAGTTGCACACCAAGGCTGCCAAGTCACAGGCCCGTCAGGCGGAGGCCACCCGTCCAAGCCCCAGGGAAGAAGGCCTTATCGTGCGCTTTCACCAGGAGGCAGGATTGGGCTTCATTTGTAGCCCACAGTTCAGCCGGGGCGTCTTTGTCAACCGGCGGGACGTCGAGCCGCGGCTGGAGCAGGGCCACCCTGACCCGAACCTCTACCCGGGTGATCTTGTGTCTTACACCTGCCACCACGGGTAGCGTGGGTGGTATGCCCTGGATGTACACAGGGTATTCAAGGAAGATGCCCCCACGCACCTAGCTACAGAGGACCGGTCAGGCTCCGTTGGGAAGAATGAGCCATTTCCCCGGTCGGGATACCACTGTTAAGCAGCCCCGGATTATGCACCTCCCTGTTGTTTAAACTTTTATTTGTTTTCATGTTTCCTTTTTGCATCCGGTTATCTACAAACATTTGTCCCTGCGGACGCTGAGTAGGAGACAGACTAACATTGTAAATAGTTTGCACCTATATAGGTGCCCCCTATTGGTTTTATGCAAAACCACTTCTACCTCTGACCTCAGAAGCAAAACCTGTCTGGTGTGGCTCTACTGGAGGTCCAACTCGGGATCTCCATGCCCTGCAGCCACCCCAGGGCCTACGTTGAGGGTTTTGGGCAGGTCCCTCATGCTGCTGAACTAGCACTTTCTACCGTACTTTTTCTACATGCATAATGTCTCTGTAATGTTTTATATATTTATACTATATATATCTTGCAACGTTAAAAGTGTCCAAACCTCCCATAAAGGGAAAATTGTTTTACTGTTTACAAAAGCATTTAAAAATTTTGAATGTCTGTACCAATACTTTGCTCTATTGCAGCCCGCGGACGTGCTGTGTTTCACCAGGGGGGAATGTGGCGCATCTGAGGGTTCAGTCGCCACAGGGGTACTGCACCTCAGTAAGAGGTGTGGTATCTCCTCTTTCAGGTAAGGATGGAGCATCACCCAGGACCCCACTTCACACTCAACACTACACCACTACACCACTCCTGTCCTGCAGAGGGCCTAAATGCACCAGGGTGCTGCCCCGTTCTGGGATAAAGGCGATGGGGGGAACCAAAGATAGGGGGAACCAAGTAGTGGGTGAGGGTGGAGGAAACACTTACAGGAAGCACTTATGGCAACATATATAATAATTGGCCATCTTTAGTTCAAGGTCCTTCGGTTGTGGTCTTCTGTCAGGGTCCAGCAAGAGTCTGTAGCTGGCTGAAGATTCACGGTCCTCGTTCTCAGGCCTTGAGACGAGGAGCGGGTCAGAGTTAACCAGTGTCTCTGCCCGGTCAGGGTCCTATTCTAAGAAGGCCTAGGAGGGGAGCAGAGGAGATAGGCTCCACAGGCGAAAGGATCCCAGGGGGATACGGATGGAGCGGAGTCGCCATCTGTATTCTTCACTCTGGCTTAGCCAGAGGGATTCCAGCCGCAAGAGGGGTGACCGGCCACCGATATCTGACTGTGTACTTCACGTCACTGTTGGAAAAGCCCGGCGGCTTAGTGGATCCCAGGGAGGAACACAAGTGTTAGGAGAAGGAGAAAGAGAGGGAGAAGGAGAGGTACACACCGACGGGGTCTTGACAGGTGCTCCTGATCTACCTGGGAAGTGCTGAACCCCTTCCTGGTGGCCGCAGCACGCCACGAGAAGCAGAGAGAAGCTTTGCAGCTGCTACTTCACTAAAGTGAGTAAAACCTGGATGACTTCATTTACCGCCTCTGCTTGGTTATTCCCGCGCGGCACTGCACCCACCATCCCTCCACACAGTTCATCTAACACTGAGGCCTACTCCGACTGTGGGGAGTAGTACCAACCAAGCTGCCAGAACATCAGCCTCAGAGGACTGTTGCAGCGCTGGTGGCCCTCACCAGAAACCACATGTGGCGTAGTCGAACAACCACTTATCCAATAGCCCATTATTTTTCATGTGACAGCCCTGGGCACGGAACGGGTCAAGGCCGCGAACTGCATCCCCACAACATTAGCAAGGCCTGGCTCCGAGTATCCCCCATTTGCTCAGGGAGGGCGTCACATTTGGATGTGGTAAATCAACAGTTTTTGGTCCAAAAGGGGTAAAGTATCATCATTATAGAGCAATAGAAAATCATAATCAGCCTTCCCAGTGTCCCAATCAAGGAAAGTGGAAAGAACGGTGTGACCACAGAATTATGTAATAAAATCTAAATATTATTAAAGACAAAATTAAAATACAGAAAAATATTGAATAGGTGCCTCTCATGTGAGGGATTGGCCTGACCATAGGCCAATTAATAGAGAAACATGCAGAAAAATTCAAATATAAAGTGCATCAGATAGCTGCAAATATCAAGTATACCACATCTTAGGTAGCCATAATACATGTCAAACAGGGATACACACCCAAAAAGTGCCAATATAAAGTATGAGGTTGTAATACCAGGCACCTATTTTAATATTTTTCTGTGTTTTAATTCTGTCATTATTAAAATTTATATTTTATGACATACTTCTGTGGTCACACGGTTCTTTCCACTTTCCTTGATTGGGACACTTGGAAGGCTGATTTTGATTTTCCACTGTATGGATGTGTCTGATGATGTGTCACACACCGCATGGCCAGATAAGGTAGTAAAATGTTAAAATTACATTTACTGGTGAATGTATTTTTCACAGTTGAAAGCAATACAAAAGTGCAAAAACGCATAAAAAAAGCTACGTGTGAACATAGGTGTGGAGGAGGATTTTTTGGGGGGGTTATTTACGATTTGCTCAAACCGAGCATCGAGCACCCGAGCATTTTAGTGCTCAGTCATCACTAAACAAAGAGTATTAAACTGCCCTCCTGGTTTGCACTTGCAGTGTATGAAGATTTTAAAAAAGTCTATTAGTAAGGTGTCATGCTTTTACTGCCGTATCTCACAGATCAATGTTTTCACAGTCACACAAACTATGCAAGCACAGCACCCCCTTATTTTCTTGAATCTTTGAATAATTATTCACAGACTGACCATCACTCTCATTTTCAATGTGCTTCAGCACTAGCACACAAGAACAATCCAATCCAATTTAGTTGTTTCTCTTACACTGTTAAAAGGAATCTGTCATTAGGTTTTTGCTATGTAATCAGAGAGCAGCATGATGTAGGGTTTGAACTCCTGATTCCAGAGATGTGTCACTTTCTGTTCTGCGTGCTGTAATTTTGTTACAATCACTGTTTTTCCTGAATGCTGAGCTCTGTATAACCCGACTACAGCACTGATTGACAGCTTTCTGTGTACAATGTACATTGACAGAAAGCTGCTAATCAGTGCTGGGAGTGAGGTTACACAGAGCAATTGACTAGGAGGCACAAGACACCTAGTCCTATAGTGATAAAACACTGATGTTATTGAAACATCAACACAGCCTAGTAAATGACACGTCGCTGGAATTAGGCTCTTAGCCTCTACATCATGCTGACAAATTCATTTTAAGAACTGCAAATAGTTTCTTTAACATTAAAGGACTTTACTTCCCTGAGAGTAAAAAAACACTTGTTATCAACGTTGGACTGGAGTACCTTGGGCCCACCAGAGAAAATCATTCCTGGGGCCCAATATGTAGCTACATAGAAATAAATGCAAGGCCACTAATTGTGTGGTAAAACATGCTAATATCAGGGTATAATATAAGATAGTACACTTCTAAATGTTACAGAAAGAGCTGGTGCCCACATTTTGGTACAGACTGAATGATAAATGCAATCTGATGTGTATTAACCAATAAACCAATGTTTTATAGCACCAGCATAGTGGATGAGATTTTATGACATCTCATATGCTGAGAAAATCCACAGCATGAATTGACCGACGCTACGAATTTGACATGAAAGGTGCCAATTTATGCTGCGGATATTCTCCACCAATTTCATCCTTTGCAATACAAAGGATCAACTCAGTGGTAAAGGTGCATCACTTGCAATATCTGCACACTATTCGTGTGGATATCACCGCAGTTAATTTGCTGTGGGATTTCCATTGTATAAATTCTGAATAAAATACATTATGTAAATATACCCACTAATTGTGGTGGGGGCCCTAAATCATTTATGTATGACATTGGAGTGTTATCGAAAGAGCTTTCCCTCACATCCCCATTCACTTTTTATAAAAATCTCTCTGCCACCTATAAAGCCATAACTTTTTATGAAGGGCCTCACTTTGCTAGTGATGGGGCAAGAAAACTTTTAGTCAGTCAGAGTGATACAGTGGGGTGATGTCAGGGGTGATACAGGCTCAGTCAGTCAGGGGTGATAGAGGAAGAGGGGACTCAGTCAGTCAGGGTTGATATGGGAAGAAGGGGCTCAGTCAGTTAGGGGTGATATGGGGAGAGGGAGCTCAGTCAGTCAGGGATAATACAGGGAGAGGGGCTCAGTAACTCAGGGGTGATATGAGAAGAAGGGACTCAGTCAGTCAGAGGTGATAAAGGGGGAGGGGGCTCAGTCAGTTAGGGGTGATACAGGGGAAGAGGAGCTCAGTCAGGGGTAATTCAGGGGAGATGGGCTCAGTCAGCGGTGATACAGGGGGAGAGGGGCTCAGACAGAGGTGATACAGGAGGAGAGGGGCTCAGACAGGGGTGATACAGGGGGAGAGGGGCTCAGTCAGGAGTGAGCTAGGTGGAGAGGGGTTCAGTCAGGGGTAATAAAGGGGAGAGGGGCCTAGACAAGGGAGAACAGCAAGAATGGAGGCTCAGTCATGGGTGAAACAGGGAGAGGGGGCTCAGTCAGGGGTGATACAGTGGGAGAGGAGGCTCAGTCAGGGGTGATACAGGAGAGGGGATGCAGTCAAGGTCGATATAGGGGGAAGGGGTTCAGTCAGGGGTGATACAGGGGAGGGGGTGCAAACAGGGGTGATATAGGAAGAAGGGGATCAGTCAGGGGTGATACGGGGAGAGGATGCAATCAGGGGTGACATTGGAGTCAAAGGCTCAGTCAGGAGTGATACAGAAGAGGGGGTGCAGCCACCCATTGCACTTACTCACTGTTAGGCTGGCAGGGGGGGCCCTCCTTAAGTCATTGCAGCTTTAACAGGGAGTCGTCTATGTCCTTTTGCAGCTTACACTGTTGGGAGGGGGGCGCACATTATGAATGACAGCACAGCTCCTTACCTCAGCTGTGCTGTACAGCTGGGGAAAAGAGGACACAAACAAAGCTAACACCGATTGGTTGTGCTGAGGCCAATCAGTGGTAGCTGTTATGGATCCGGGTGGTGGAACCTCTATGCTGCGGTGCAAGGAGGGACCAGAGGGGCGTAACTAGGTATCAACTCGGACTGACCAAGGTCGCACGGCTCAATCGACTCCGTGAACCAGGGAAAGACCGAGCAGAGGGACCAGGTGCTACTCTGGACCAGTCCTTGTATGAGAGCAGGTGACTCCCATGGGTCAGAAGGCAGGGACTGACCGGTACAGCAGACGAGCACGGCAGGCAGGCTGACGGGTGATCTGGGTAGACGGACTGGCAGACACCACGGGTAACCGGCAGGAGCCTCCAGGTAGGCTGGCTGGTAGGCACGGCAGGTAACAAGCAGCAGCCTCCAGGTAGGCTGGCTGGTAGGCACGGCAGGAAGCTGGTACGTTCTCCAGGCAGGCAAGCCTGGACCATAGACAGACTGGCGGGTTTGGACCGTAAGCAGACTGTCGGGCAGGACTGGTAGTCAGGCTGGCGGACTGATAGTTAGGCTGGCGGACTGGACTGGTAGTCAGGCTGGCGGACTGGACTGGTAGTCAGGCTGGAAGACTGGACTGGTAGTCAAGCTGGCGGACTGTACTGGTAGTCAGACTAGCAGCGGGACCTGAGGGCTGAAGCAGAGTTAGAACACAGAGCTACAACCTTGCGTGGGCACCTCCATTTTGGAGGAGGTGCCTTTTATATGAAAAGTCCTCCGGCCATTGGCTGGGGACTCCTTAGGACGGCGCGTGGCCCCTTTAAAAGGGAGGGAGCACGTACGCGCCCTAAGCACAGTGCCCGGGGACGGCGTCTCTGCCTGTCAGGGGGCAGAGACGCCGATGCTACATTAGCCTTATCAAGAGCTGCACCGCTCTTCCTGCTTGTTCAATGCAGAGAAGAGCAGTGACATAAAAAGCCATCAGGGTGCTACTTACAAGTAGTGAGCTGCAGTCTGGAGCAGGCAAGCATGTCATCAGTGTTATCAGTGACGCGTGCACTGCTCTTCTGGCTTGAGTAAGGCTGTGTGCCCACGATGCATTTTTTAAGCGTTTCTGCAGCGGCAAAAACGCTGCAGAAATGCTTAAAAAACGCATGGTAGAAGGCCTGCCATGTTCCCCAATGATAATCCGCATGTGCTGTGCACATGCTGCGGAAATTTCCGCTGCGGATTATCATTGCGGAAAAAAATGCAGCACTACCAATTATTTTGCGGAAGTGCTGCGTTTTCGCCGCCATTGACTTGCATTAGATAGCATGGATAACGCATCACTGTATATGTAGATGAGCATTCCATGCGTTCTAATGTGCGGATGGTACCCAGGTCTAGAGAAGAGGAGACACTCCTCCGGACCTGGGTACCATAGAAAACTGTAAAAAAAAAGAATAAAATAAAAAATAAATATATACTTACCTTCTGGCAGCCAGCGGTGTGCTCCTCCTCGCATGCCGGCAGTTCGCGATGGACTGAAGGACCTGCGCTGACGTCATAGTCATGTGACGGGTCACGCGATGCTGACGTCGGCAGGTCCTTCAGTGTACCGCTGCCGGCAAGGGAAAACGGAGGGAAGCAAGACAGCGCGGGCCATCAGAGGGTAAGTATATTTTTATTTTTTAATTTTTTGACATTCTCTCGGGTCACAGTATATAAATCCATGCTGTTTGCATGGATTTATATAGTGTGACCAAGTTCACAAGCACTTTCCAAGTAATGCTAAAATCGCTTGGAAAGCGGTTGTCAACCCGCATGCGGAAATGCATGTGAAGAACGCTTCACTTCCGCATGTCCCTGGCAGGAAAACGCATGTACAATCTGCATGTACAATCCGCATGTACAATCCGCATGCGTTTTTTTCTGATAGGGAGATGCAGAAACGCTCAGGAAAAAATCCGGAGCATTTCTGCATCGTGGGAACATAGCCTTACTCTGGGAGGACACCGGGAGGATGTCCTGCTCTCGGCTCCTCCCAGAGTTAGACAACCCAGGAGAGCAGTGTGTGTGTCACTGATGACACTGATGATATGCTCGCCTTCTGCAGACTATGGCTCACTGTTTGTAAGTGACAGACCGCTGTTGCACTCTGATGGCTCCTTATGTCACCGCTCCTCCCAGTTAGACAACCAGAGAGAGTGGTTGGTATGCATATCATTGGCACACGTGGCTTATGTTCATTGTGCCAGCAGATGCCTGGGTCCACCGGAGAATCCTCCAGTCCTCCAGTGGGCTAGTCCGACCCTGCTTGTTATAAGGACTGTTGTGTCGTCTCTGTTCTACTGCACTCTTCCTGATCAGGAAGCCACCTTATTTCAACGGACCACTATAATCTGAGGGTCTTTAAAGGGCAAACCAAACCGCTTATGCATCCCGCTTACACTCTTAGCCACCTTAGAATTTCTATGATATTAAGTGCTAGTCCCTAAAAATAATGTAGGCCACTAAAGATATTACCTGAATTACTTTTGCAAGTAAAAAAGCAACAATGAGCTGAGTTTGTTAAAGAGAATCTATCACTATATTTACAATGTAAATTGTATCCATAATTCAATAAATTTATTAGGCCTGATGAGGCAGGCATTCTTACTTTGAAAGTTCATGTCAAAGTGGCTACATAATCCTTCTTACTGTAAGAATCCTAATCTAATTTAAATTTACCAAAATTATTCATTGAAAAAACACTAATCATAGAAGTGATAATAGTACACACTCTATTTAGAGCATGAGTTTTTAACAATTCATCCTCCTCAGAAAACCTTCAGCATGTTTAGTATGTCCAATTTTCAGCCTTTCATGGAATTGTTCTCTGTCAATTTGCCATATGTGGATATAATTTCACTTGCAGCCTCTGTAATGTGCTGAAATTGCAGTTTACGTTTTATTACAAAATATTAATGTTCCAGTATTTAGCTGACAATACATTGTTGCAGTAGCTTATAATCACATGCCCCATTGGAGAGAAAAATACTGCTTTTTTGGACATAAATTGATTTACTATGATCCTCTAAACATTGTCATCAAACCTATTCAATCTAGACTGAAATCTAGTGTAGCACCCCGAGGACTCGGCTGCTACAGGGGTATTGCACCTCGAACCAGAGGTGTGGTATTCCACTCCCAGGTAAGGATGGAGTGTGGAACTGGGCTCAGATAGCTGCATGCACCACACTCACCCCATTACCGGGGGACAGATCAACGGTACTCCCACCAGATAGATGTGCAGGTACGACAGCTTCTGTCCCTGGCTGGAGTGGGGAGGGGGGGAGGAACATCCTAGTGGTGTAGGAGCAGACAGGGGAGGGACTCTGGGCATAGGTAGGAGCCCATTGGGTGCTTGTCACCTGGGCTCGGGTGTCAGAGGGAGTATATAAGGTGGGCACCATCTTAGGACAAGGTCTTTTTGGGTCTGCTCTGTGCAGAGAGGAGCTCAGCCAGAGAGGGCTGACAGGGAGCTGTGGCTCCGTCTGGGCCCAGTTCCAGAGCCAGGCCTGAAGCAGAGAGAGAGAGAGAGAGAAGGAAAAAGGAGGAAGAAGAGAGACGCAAGGAAAGGCCCAGAGACGAAAGCATAGAGGGAACCCTGAGATCCCACGAGAGAACGGAAACGGGTGAAGGGTTGGCAGAGCAGGGTACCGGATCCCAAACTGGTGGAGGCCAATTATCCTTAGCCAGGAACCGGAGGTCGTGGACAAGTTTTGGCGCGACCCCTCGCCATATCCACCAGGAAGGCATACCACGTATAGGGTCAGGGAAGCCGGGAAAGGTTTCACCACCAGAAGGCCCGAGGGAGCTGGACAAAGGTGGATCCCTGGTGGCGACGGCCAGTAGGAAGGAAGAGAGGGGAGCTCAGGACCACGCTCTGGAACTGCCTGGGAGTTGGCCGAGTCCCGCACCTGGTGGACGCAGCACGGCTCGGGTGGTCACTCTTGGCCGAAGTGATCTGAACACCAACTGTGAGTAAAGCTGTGAAAACTGCAATGCACGTCTCTGAGCTTCCTTGTCACACCACTACCACTATCATCTTTTCCTGCTTCATCAGCTGCCCTGAGGCTATACCCCTCCCGTTGGGGGTTATACCATCCACGCTGCACATCCGTACCACCGGCCTCAGCGGACTGCCCTGCAGCGGCGGCTTCATAGCCGCATTCAACGGGTGGCGTAGTCGGACACTAATACCATCATATCAATAACGCCACTTAGTTTGACACCCTGGGCACGGACCGGGTCACCCCCACAAGGACTACTACCCCTATCGGATCCGGCTCCGGGTATTCCCCGCGCGCGCAACGCTACATAACATGGCCCAGGGGGCGCGTCAACTTTGGCGTAGTCGGCAGGATTACGTGCCCGCAACCACCGGGTACTGCGTGCCTGAAGAAAAGTTCACATTTACCTCAAAAAGGAGTCTCCCGCCAATTCCAGAGGGTTCCCGCCATCGGACGCCGTCCGGAGTCATTTCCCGCCGTTTGCCCGCCATCTGCAGCCTTTGCCCACCATCCACGAAGTTTCCCACCATCAGTGGACGATTCCCGCCATCTTGGGCAGTTTCCCGCCCTGGCA
Source organism: Phyllobates terribilis (assembly GCF_046119375.1). NCBI lineage: Eukaryota > Metazoa > Chordata > Amphibia > Anura > Dendrobatidae > Phyllobates > Phyllobates terribilis. The sequence goes on along the minus strand of NW_027362764.1, from coordinate 419,857,189 downwards.
GAGCGGACGCCATTATGGGCGTGCCAGAGGGTGGCAAGAGACCACCTCCCATCGTGGGCGCGGTCCCAGAAGGGCGCCAAAAGCGGAGACCGCCCCCACCAGCCGAGACTACCACCATGGAAATGTCCATCAAGGTGGGGGGTCTGCCCCTGAAACTGACTGTCACTAAGTTGCCCCGGGACCACTCCCAAGGGGGGCGGATAGAGAACAAAACGGAGAAGATGGGTGCAGCCTGGAGAAGTCTGGACAGATCGCACCCGGGAAGGGAGGAAGAGACAAGCGGTACCGACCCCGTGGTCCGGGGCCTGCTGCAGGCCGCCACCCCAGAAGGCCTGGTGGAGATCCTGGCACAGCTCCCCAGAGATCGGGAGCGTGCACAGACCGCGCTGGAGGCCTTGGCCCGGAAGATGGCCCGAGTACAGCAGGAAGCACTGGCCGAATGGGGAAGGGAGATGGCCCAGCAGGCTGGATCCCGCCAGCAGAGGACGCCACCCGCAACGTGCAGCATGTCTGCCCCTGAGGATGGTGCAGGAGGGACGAAGGCCGGAGACTACGCCGCGGAGGGAGCCGCAGGGATGGAAGCAGGTAATGGGGACGTCACCACCCTGAGCCCAGTAGCCGAAAGCCTGCCCCAGCTCCCCGTCGCAGAGCCCGAAGTCCCACTCACCGCGCCCGTTGCCGCACCGCCACTGCTCCCAACTAGGCCTCAAGCGGCTGGAGCCGCGGTCACGCCCCCTTCCGCGCCACGCCCCTTGACCCTGAGCGCGGCAAAAGAGGAAGTGCCCCCGGCCTGGTCGCAAGGCCGAGTACCTCCAGGCGCCGCGGCCCCCACAGCGCCCTCCTCCCGGAAGGCGCTATACTTGAATCCAGAAAGGATGCCTACGGCCTGGACACAAGGCCGAGCACCCCCGGGCGCCGCTGCCCCTACAGCGCCCTCTACCTCCACCGTGCCACCCCTGGGTGAAGATCTGTTTGCACAGCATACTAGCCCGGATGGGCTGCCCTTCGTTTGGCCACCGGAGTACATCAATCCCCGACTCCGGAGGGAACGGCCCCTGTGTGAGCCTCTAATCCCGGCTCCGGCGCCCGCCAAAATTGTCCCGCTCCCGTTGGAGGAAGCCCAGTTTGCATGGGACCCCACCGGTGAGAACCTAATGGGGTTTACCCAGGAGACCCGGGCGAACGCAGCCCGGCGTGAGGAGTGCTGCCGTCAGCAGCTAGAGGTCTTCGGGAGAGAACGACGAGAGAGGCGGATCCGCGAAGAACAGCTGCAGGTCCGGAGCGCGGAGCAGAAACGCCGAGCCCGACGAAACCCCCGTGCGGCCCACGGTCCCCGCGCCACAGGGACCGTAATAAAGTTCCAGCTGGAGCATGGCTGGGGCTTTATCCGGGATCACCGAACCCCCGGCGACGTCTTTGTCACCCGCAGGGATGTCGAGAGCCACCTGCCGGAGGGACATCGCGGACGTGACCTCTAACCGGGTGATGAGGTCACCTTCACCCGGCATCAGTGTGCTAAAGGACCGTACGCCCTTCACGTACACCGGGTGACTGAGGAGGAGATACAATATGAGGAAAGCCAAGAGGACCCGGACGGGTCTGAAGACTACCCTCAGGAGGAGGCAAGGAGAGGATACCGCTACTGAAGGAAGTAGCATAAACAAAGTACTGTATATAGTTACCCGTCGGGGTACAAGAACTGTCGTAAAATTGGTGTTTGTGTGAACTGTTACCAGTGTGCCCTTGATCCCTTACCAGGCTGAGGACTATGAGCAGCCATTCCCCTCTTCCCACTGGCCGAGGACTGAGAGCGGCCATACCCTGTAAATAGTTGCGCTTCCTAAGGCGCCCCCTAATGGTTTTATAGAAGAACTGTTTTCCTACTACAGAATTAGTGACTGTTGCACTTTACCTGGTCACAAGTTGCACAGTGGCCAGAAGATAAAGAATGTGTTTTATATGAAAAGGTTATATATTGAAAGTTTATACTGCTAAAATGATAATGTAAAAAGTTACTTGTAATATTTTATAACGTATAGTATGCTAAAAGAGTTAATGGTATTGTCTGATAATGTTTTCGTAATGTTTTATACCTGTAAAGTTAAAAGAGAAAAGTACCTCCCATAAAGGGATGAGTTCATAAGTTAATAACTTATATATGAGTGCACTTTAAAAATTTTGTATGTTGTAATTTGCTTTTGCTCTATTCCAGCCCGAGGACGTGCTGTGATTTACCAGGGGGGAATGTAGCACCCCGAGGACTCGGCTGCTACAGGGGTATTGCACCTCGAACCAGAGGTGTGGTATTCCACTCCCGGGTAAGGATGGAGTGTGGAACTGGGCTCAGATAGCTGCATGCACCACACTCACCCCATTTCCGGGGGACAGATCAACGGTACTCCCACCAGATAGATGTGCAGGTACGACAGCTTCTGTCCCTGGCTGGAGTGGGGAGGGGGGAGGAACATCCTAGTGGTGTAGGAGCAGACAGGGGAGGGACTCTGGGCATAGGTAGGAGCCCATTGGGTGCTTGTCACCTGGGCTCGGGTGTCAGAGGGAGTATATAAGGTGGGCACCATCTTAGGACAAGGTCTTTTTGGGTCTGCTCTGTGCAGAGAGGAGCTCAGCCAGAGAGGGCTGACAGGGAGCTGTGGCTCCGTCTGGGCCCAGTTCCAGAGCCAGGCCTGAAGCAGAGAGAGAGAGAGAGAGAGAAGGAAAAAGGAGGAAGAAGAGAGACGCAAGGAAAGGCCCAGAGACGAAAGCATAGAGGGAACCCTGAGATCCCACGAGAGAACGGAAACGGGTGAAGGGTTGGCAGAGCAGGGTACCGGATCCCAAACTGGTGGAGGCCAATTATCCTTAGCCAGGAACCGGAGGTCGTGGACAAGTTTTGGCGCGACCCCTCGCCATATCCACCAGGAAGGCATACCACGTATAGGGTCAGGGAAGCCGGGAAAGGTTTCACCACCAGAAGGCCCGAGGGAGCTGGACAAAGGTGGATCCCTGGTGGCGACGGCCAGTAGGAAGGAAGAGAGGGGAGCTCAGGACCACGCTCTGGAACTGCCTGGGAGTTGGCCGAGTCCCGCACCTGGTGGACGCAGCACGGCTCGGGTGGTCACTCTTGGCCGAAGTGATCTGAACACCAACTGTGAGTAAAGCTGTGAAAACTGCAATGCACGTCTCTGAGCTTCCTTGTCACACCACTACCACTATCATCTTTTCCTGCTTCATCAGCTGCCCTGAGGCTATACCCCTCCCGTTGGGGGTTATACCATCCACGCTGCACATCCGTACCACCGGCCTCAGCGGACTGCCCTGCAGCGGCGGCTTCATAGCCGCATTCAACGGGTGGCGTAGTCGGACACTAATACCATCATATCAATAACGCCACTTAGTTTGACACCCTGGGCACGGACCGGGTCACCCCCACAAGGACTACTACCCCTATCGGATCCGGCTCCGGGTATTCCCCGCGCGCGCAACGCTACATAACATGGCCCAGGGGGCGCGTCAACTTTGGCGTAGTCGGCAGGATTACGTGCCCGCAACCACCGGGTACTGCGTGCCTGAAGAAAAGTTCACATTTACCTCAAAAAGGAGTCTCCCGCCAATTCCAGAGGGTTCCCGCCATCGGACGCCGTCCGGAGTCATTTCCCGCCGTTTGCCCGCCATCTGCAGCCTTTGCCCACCATCCACGAAGTTTCCCACCATCAGTGGACGATTCCCGCCATCTTGGGCAGTTTCCCGCCCTGGCAGAGCGGACGCCATTATGGGCGTGCCAGAGGGTGGCAAGAGACCACCTCCCATCGTGGGCGCGGTCCCAGAAGGGCGCCAAAAGCGGAGACCGCCCCCACCAGCCGAGACTACCACCATGGAAATGTCCATCAAGGTGGGGGGTTTGCCCCTGAAACTGACTGTCACTAAGTTGCCCCGGGACCACTCCCAAGGGGGGCGGATAGAGAACAAAACGGAGAAGATGGGTGCAGCCTGGAGAAGTCTGGACAGATCGCACCCGGGAAGGGAGGAAGAGACAAGCGGTACCGACCCCGTGGTCCGGGGCCTGCTGCAGGCCGCCACCCCAGAAGGCCTGGTGGAGATCCTGGCACAGCTCCCCAGAGATCGGGAGCGTGCACAGACCGCGCTGGATGCCTTGGCCCGGAAGATGGCCCGAGTACAGCAGGAAGCACTGGCCGAATGGGGAAGGGAGATGGCCCAGCAGGCTGGAACCCGCCAGCAGAGGACGCCACCCGCAACGTGCAGCATGTCTGCCCCTGAGGATGGTGCAGGAGGGACGAAGGCCGGAGACTACGCCGCGGAGGGAGCCGCAGGGATGGAAGCAGGTAATGGGGACGTCACCACCCTGAGCCCAGTAGCCGAAAGCCTGCCCCAGCTCCCCGTCGCAGAGCCCGAAGTCCCACTCACCGCGCCCGTTGCCGCACCGCCACTGCTCCCAACTAGGCCTCAAGCGGCCGGAGCCGCGGTCACGCCCCCTTCCGCGCCACGCCCCTTGACCCTGAGCGCGGCAAAAGAGGAAGTGCCCCCGGCCTGGTCGCAAGGCCGAGTACCTCCAGGCGCCGCGGCCCCCACAGCGCCCTCCTCCCGGAAGGCGCTATACTTGAATCCAGAAAGGATGCCTACGGCCTGGACACAAGGCCGAGCACCCCCGGGCGCCGCTGCCCCTACAGCGCCCTCTACCTCCACCGTGCCACCCCTGGGTGAAGATCTGTTTGCACAGCATACTAGCCCGGATGGGCTGCCCTTCGTTTGGCCACCGGAGTACATCAATCCCCGACTCCGGAGGGAACGGCCCCTGTGTGAGCCTCTAATCCCGGCTCCGGCGCCCGCCAAAATTGTCCCGCTCCCGTTGGAGGAAGCCCAGTTTGCATGGGACCCCACCGGTGAGAACCTAATGGGGTTTACCCAGGAGACCCGGGCGAACGCAGCCCGGCGTGAGGAGTGCTGCCGTCAGCAGCTAGAGGTCTTCGGGAGAGAACGACGAGAGAGGCGGATCCGCGAAGAACAGCTGCAGGTCCGGAGCGCGGAGCAGAAACGCCGAGCCCGACGAAACCCCCGTGCGGCCCACGGTCCCCGCGCCACAGGGACCGTAATAAAGTTCCAGCTGGAGCATGGCTGGGGCTTTATCCGGGATCACCGAACTCCCGGCGACGTCTTTGTCACCCGCAGGGATGTCGAGAGCCACCTGCCGGAGGGACATCGCGGACGTGACCTCTAACCGGGTGATGAGGTCACCTTCACCCGGCATCAGTGTGCTAAAGGACCGTACGCCCTTCACGTACACCGGGTGACTGAGGAGGAGATACAATATGAGGAAAGCCAAGAGGACCCGGACGGGTCTGAAGACTACCCTCAGGAGGAGGCAAGGAGAGGATACCGCTACTGAAGGAAGTAGCATAAACAAAGTACTGTATATAGTTACCCGTCGGGGTACAAGAACTGTCGTAAAATTGGTGTTTGTGTGAACTGTTACCAGTGTGCCCTTGATCCCTTACCAGGCTGAGGACTATGAGCAGCCATTCCCCTATTCCCACTGGCCGAGGACTGAGAGCGGCCATACCCTGTAAATAGTTGCGCTTCCTAAGGCGCCCCCTAATGGTTTTATAGAAGAACTGTTTTCCTACTACAGAATTAGTGACTGTTGCACTTTACCTGGTCACAAGTTGCACAGTGGCCAGAAGATAAAGAATGTGTTTTATATGAAAAGGTTATATATTGAAAGTTTATACTGCTAAAATGATAATGTAAAAAGTTACTTGTAATATTTTATAACGTATAGTATGCTAAAAGAGTTAATGGTATTGTCTGATAATGTTTTCGTAATGTTTTATACCTGTAAAGTTAAAAGAGAAAAGTACCTCCCATAAAGGGATGAGTTCATAAGTTAATAACTTATATATGAGTGCACTTTAAAAATTTTGTATGTTGTAATTTGCTTTTGCTCTATTCCAGCCCGAGGACGTGCTGTGATTTACCAGGGGGGAATGTAGCACCCCGAGGACTCGGCTGCTACAGGGGTATTGCACCTCGAACCAGAGGTGTGGTATTCCACTCCCGGGTAAGGATGGAGTGTGGAACTGGGCTCAGATAGCTGCATGCACCACACTCACCCCATTTCCGGGGGACAGATCAACGGTACTCCCACCAGATAGATGTGCAGGTACGACAGCTTCTGTCCCTGGCTGGAGTGGGGAGGGGGGAGGAACATCCTAGTGGTGTAGGAGCAGACAGGGGAGGGACTCTGGGCATAGGTAGGAGCCCATTGGGTGCTTGTCACCTGGGCTCGGGTGTCAGAGGGAGTATATAAGGTGGGCACCATCTTAGGACAAGGTCTTTTTGGGTCTGCTCTGTGCAGAGAGGAGCTCAGCCAGAGAGGGCTGACAGGGAGCTGTGGCTCCGTCTGGGCCCAGCTCCAGAGCCAGGCCTGAAGCAGAGAGAGAGAGAAGGAAAAAGGAGGAAGAAGAGAGACGCAAGGAAAGGCCCAGAGTCTAAAGCATAGAGGGAACCCTGAGATCCCACGAGAGAACGGAAACGGGTGAAGGGTTGGCAGAGCAGGGTACCGGATCCCAAACTGGTGGAGGCCAATTATCCTTAGCCAGGAACCGGAGGTCGTGGACAAGTTTTGGCGCGACCCCTCGCCATATCCACCAGGAAGGCATACCACGTATAGGGTCAGGGAAGCCGGGAAAGGTTTCACCATCAGAAGGCCCGAGGGAGCTGGACAAAGGTGGATCCCTGGTGGGGACGGCCAGTAGGAAGGAAGAGAGGGGAGCTCAGGACCACGCTCTGGAACTGCCTGGGAGTTGGCCGAGTCCCGCACCTGGTGGACGCAGCACGGCTCGGGTGGTCACTCTTGGCCGAAGTGATCTGAACACCAACTGTGAGTAAAGCTGTGAAAACTGCAATGCACGTCTCTGAGCTTCCTTGTCACACCACTACCACTATCATCTTTTCCTGCTTCATCAGCTGCCCTGAGGCTATACCCCTCCCGTTGGGGGTTATACCATCCACGCTGCACATCCGTACCACCGGCCTCAGCGGACTGCCCTGCAGCGGCGGCTTCATAGCCGCATTCAACGGGTGGCGTAGTCGGACACTAATACCATCATATCAATAACGCCACTTAGTTTGACACCCTGGGCACGGACCGGGTCACCGCCACAAGGACTACTACCCCTATCGGATCCGGCTCCGGGTATTCCCCGCGCGCGCAACGCTACATAACATGGCCCAGGGGGCGCTTCACTAGCATAAAGCAACCAGGCTTTAATTAAAAGCACACTTGACATGATTAAGAGTACATTTCCATATTCAACTATTCAACTACCACGCAAAATGAACAATAATGTAAAATAGTTATACATGGAAAAAGGAAGGTTTAACTTAAAGGGAACTTGTCACCTCCAGAAAGTTTATTTACCTGCAGATATAAGAGTAATCTACAGGTAAATAGTCTTTAAACCATGTCAGCTTGCTTATTGGAGCAGCAGGTACAGGGAGAAAATGAAGTTATATTTTCTCTGCAACCCCACGCTTCCATTTATCAGGGCGATGCAGGGGGCTGTTTTAGTCAAAGCTCACTGTAATAATTCCCTTGCACATTGATCGACAGCCTGCAACCCATCCTTTTTCTTCTTTGATTGACCGTTCTGGCTTCATAGATCCAGAGAAGGGCAGAGATAAAGGGAAATCAAGCAGGTTGGAAGGTGAATATAAATGATTGGCCCTGCCGTGAAGTACCGAGTGCCTGTACTTAGTTTGAACAGTCATTCTGTGCTGACAGAGTAAGATGACTGCTCTACTAGCAAAAAGATGATAACAGGGGCGGACATACCGCCAGGGCGGCCAATAAAGCTGCAATGGGACCCCGAGCAGGAGGGGGCCCCCGAAGAACTAATGGAAGTGCATAATCCATCACAAAGCTGGTGGCAGCATCAGCACTAACAAGAGAAGGAGGGGTCCGCGCTGCTGCACGCTACACATTGTTATGCTGCAACACCAGTTAGTATTGATGCTGCTGGTCGTATCATCGGGAAGGGAGGGAGACACTCACTCTGAGCCTCACTCTGCGTGATCCCCTCTGCTCAGGCTGCTGCTGACAGGTGCCTGTGCCTAGTAGGGTGCTAAGGTGTGAGAAGAGGAGGGAGATCACTGAAACAGGACATTAACTATGTCCTGACCACTAAGGGGAGCGTGGAATCTGCAGAGTGCCCCCACTTACAGCTTTATAAATTTACTATTATCTTTTTGTTATATACTATTATATATCATTATATTTATATTATAAACTTACTAAGTACAGCCTTATAAAGTTCTAAATGTCATTGCGCACAGTGACATTTGTGCCTTATTGCTTGCCAGCCAATCACAGACTCTTCTTTAGAAGCACTGGTTGATTGGCTGACAGGGGATGATATGCCAATGTCTTCTCCGCCCTGGACTTACAGCTTGGAGTGGAAAGCTGCAGCAGAGGATGACTGTGGATCAGACTGCCAGGATGGGGAGAAGTGCAGTCTCTTTTGTGGAAATTCTGTAAGAATATTGTTTTAAAAAATAAAAATTTATATATGAACATGTTGGCAGGAGTGGTCACTAGTGTTGAGCATTCCGATACTGAAATATCGGGTATCGGCCGATATTCGCGGTATCGGAATTCCGATACTTAATTCCGATACTTTTGCAATATCGTATACCGGAATCGGAAGTTCCCATAATGCAATGAGCCAGTTTCATTTTATTCAGCCATTGAGGATCATAAGAAGTGTGGGCACATCCTGTTAGGCATGTAGGCATCTTAACTAATGGCATGGCTGTGATTGGCTGCTGAAATTATGTCATGATGCACTATAAAAGCCGCCGCCGCCATTTTGAGCTCACTCTGCTGTGAATTCAGTTAGGGATAGGACGCTGTTGTTCTGAGGGACAGTTTTAGCTACCTATTTGGTCTATTCTGCTTTACCCAAGCTATTTTATAAATCGCTGTGCCTTGCAGCGCTAGTGCACAGTTCTCTGTGCTGTTCACCGCTGTCTGCAAGGTCTCTGTGTGTGAGTGCAGCTCACCCTGTAGTGTGTGCTTCAGCCACGTCTGGTTGTAGTGCACTCAGTGTGTGTCACTGCCTCATACATTGTCCTTTTTTGCCAATTCATTATTTTTCCTGATTTCTCCTATTAGTGTGGTGGTTCCATCAGCTAAATTGGTTCCAAACACACTATATAGGAGTAGTTAGAGGAGCCTTTCTGCAGCATTGGGCCCTGCAGCCCCAGCCAGATTAGTATTAGCCTATTTTTTGTAGCCTCATCTATTGCATTGTAGGTTACCTTCCTACATTGTAATAGCTTCAAAAAGTTTGTGATACTATCGGTATTACATCTTTAGGCACATCCAGTGTCTTTTTGTGACAAAAAAAACCTAAATAAAGTTAAAAAAAAACCTAAATAAAGTTCACCAAACACTCCACTTTACAGTTGTGTAGGCCACATTAGCTCATATTAAAGTCTAGTCCACACTTTATAAAATTAGTGTTTCTTATACCTGTTAGCAGCTGTTCAGGAATAAGCACACTAAGCCCTTAGTACTTTTCTGCCTATCTTTATCAGTCTACCAAGATGAAGAAGGCAGGGATTAAGGCATGTGGTCGTGGTCGTGGACGTGGAGTTTCTGCAGGGAGAGGACGTGAGGATTCTGTGCCTGCAGGGAGAGGACGTGGGGATTCTGTGCCTGCTGCGGGCACCAGTGACTCAGCATCCCCCAGTTTTACCAGGGAACAGTCCTTTATGCGTAGCTTTGTAGGAGCTAGCCGTACCCCACTGCTGCGGGAGGACCGCGAAGCAAGCTGCACCGCCTGTGTATCTAATAAGAATTTTTAAATGCATCTAGCCTAGGTAGACTGTGGGGACCCCCAACCAAACCCAGACGCTGAGCCCCCCTACCGCCCCCCTTTCCTTGACAATACAATAATGTAACTCTTACAACTGGATGGGTGAGGATCGGTCACAGCTTTATTAACTCTTAAAATAATTCAGCTTGTTGCAGCATGCCCTGGGTCTCCACACCGGCAAGTTGGCCAACAAGTGTAACTCTCCAACATGTCCTTTCTATTTCCAGGCCACGGAGGATCCTGCGTACTCGTATGCAGGACTCTGACCCCCATCCATCACTCTTAACGCTTGTTCCACTCCATCCTGGAGTCCTGACAGGAACATGTCCAGTACAATATCCATTAAGTGAACACCGTCGGGCCGTATGAGGCCTGCTTTATCTCCTTCCAGTTGTCGGTGTTGTATCACTATACCGCCTCTGTCTCTTCTAAATTTTGACATCTGAATATTTAATACCCACCTTGTCCGTTCGATGGCCGTGATGTCTCGCGCACCTTGCCATACCGCTATCAGCACAATCTCTGACCATACTATAGTTAGTTTTGTGAAAAATTCTCTGAAGCGCTCAGTGTCTAGTTTCATTATTGCCATTAGTTATGCGCTCTTGTGATGACCTGGGTCGTTTCCCCCGGCCTGTATAACTAAGATGACCGGACCTCTTTCCTCTCTCCCTACCTTGATTACCTCCATTAGTAACTGTGGCCATAGCAGGCCTCTAATACCTCTCCAGTTGAAATATGTGTTATGAAACTTTTCCTCCTGCCTGGGTGGACTTTCGCCCTTTTGTCTGCCCAATATATATACGAGTGGCCTATCACCCACACTGTTGGCTTAGCGTCACCTGTAAAAGAAACAAACCACGTTAGGAAAACAAGTCCGATCTTATGTATCTCGCCAAACACGTGGATCGCCATCTCCCTATCCTCTGAACTTCCGTTTCTGACAGTCCTGCTCTTGCTGCTTCCGTGGCCGTGCCTATGCGGAATGAGTGTGTCCCATAATCTTTGGTGTGGTTCCCTGCCGATGTTATGCATTTATTAAATATAGCTTGGAACTGGTATCTTGATAATGGCATTCCATCAATGTGTGATAGTAAGAAATTACTTTGTGATCTGATGGTTATATATGTTTTTACTATTGTTACCCAACTCAGTGTACCGTTTGTGGATTGTAGAAGTACCCAAGTTCCCCTGCCCGCTGGAACCGTTTTCGATTGACGTATGCGTAGACGTATTGCATTATTGGCTATGACTACGTCCTGGTGTAATAAGCCTCCAGTGGTGGTAATTTTGGATTGAAGGACTAATTCGCTTATGCATAGCGCCCCGAAGAAGGTGATCGCAAATGCAGTAGACAGTAGTGTTGCTTCAAATTGTGAGTGTCATGTTAATGGTGTTAGGGATATGATGTGATAAATCAGTTTTAGTGACACGGGACGGGAAGTCTACACTCCTGACTTGGCTGACCCCTTTTCCACCCTTTTATGGATTGTCTGATGATGAATCTCTTTGTCACATCTCCCCAATTCAGTAGTTGGAAGTGAAATGCTACTCCGGTCAGACACCGCTGCGCTGACGCCCCTGATATGCCCCTCATCATTAGCTGGTGGAAAAATTCTATGGTGAGTTGTAATCTGGCTTGTTCACATTGGGCAACCCGTCTGCCTGCTACTAGTCGTGTCCACTCTTCCCATGCCTTAACGTATGCTTGCCACGTTGACGGGGCAACTGATGCTCTGATTAATGGCATCAACTATTCGCCACTAGTTCCCATAGGGAGGGTGGGAAACTGTTGCCCGATGGGTGGGCGTTGGGGAGGAGCTCTGTGAAAATCTGCCAATTGAACTGTGATAAAGCGTTAACAGCAGCTTTAGACCCTTCAGCATCGTGGCTAGCGCGGACCCATACATTGTGTTTTAGGCACAGGAATGCTAGCCGGCGTAGTAGGCCTAGCACTGGGAGAGACGATGATGCCATCTTATTAATGCAGTGCGCTAGGCTGGTGTTTTTTTGTTTTGAAGCGTATATTTTTGTTAGCCAGTCGCGCGCCGCATATTTCTATTGCTACCACTATTGGGAAGAAAAATTATTTTCCGGGTTAGATGCAGCTAAAAATTATTATTAATTTCAAAGCTGGTGGAGCTTGGTATAGATGGCCTAATACAATGAGTACCACACACTGCTACTATGCCCAAAATTATTTTCCAGGCAAGATGCAGCTAAAAATTATTAGTAATTTGAAAACTGGTGGAGCTTAGTATAGATGGCCTAATAGAATGAGTACTACACACTGCTAATATGCCCAAAATTATTTTCCAGGCAAGATGCAGCTAAAAATTATTAGTAATTTGAAAGCTGGTGGAGATTAGTATAGATGGCGTAATAGAATGAGTACCACACACTGCTAATATGCCCAAAATTATTTTACAGACAAGATGCAGCTAAAAATTATTATTAATTTCAAAACTGGTGGAGCTTGATATAGATGGCCTAATACAATGAGTACCACACACTGCTACTATGCCCAAAATTATTTTACAGGCAAGATGCAGCTAAAAATTATTAGTAATTTGAAAGCTGGTGGAGCTTGGTATAGATGGCCTAATAGAATGAGTACCACACACTGCTAATATGCCCAAAATTATTTTACAGGCAAGATGCAGCTAAAAATTATTATTAATTTCAAAGCTGGTGGAGCTTGGTATAGATGGCCTAATAGAATGAGTACCACACACTACTACTATGCCCAAAATTATTTTCCAGGGAAGATGCAGCTAACAATTATTATTAATTTCAAAACTGGTGGAGCTTGGTATAGATGGCCTAATACAATGAGTACCACACACTGCTACTATGCCCACAATTATTTTCCAGGCAAGATGCAGCTAAAAATTATTAGTAATTTGAAACTGGTGGAGCTTAGTATAGATGACCTAATAGAATGAGTACCACACACTGCTAATACGCCCAAAATTATTTTCCAGGCAAGATGCAGCTAAAAATTATTATTAATTTCAAAGCTGGTGGAGCTTGGTATAGATGGCCTAATACAATGAGTACCACACACTGCTAATATGCCCAAAATTATTTTACAGGCAAGATGCAGCTAAAAATTATTATTAATTTCAAAGCTGGTGGAGCTTGGTATAGATGGCCTAATACAATGAGTACCACACACTACTACTATGCCCAAAATTATTTTCCAGGCAAGATGCAGCTAAAAATTATTAGTAATTTGAAAGCTGGTGGAGCTTAGTATAGATGGCCTAATAGAATGAGTACCACACACTGCTAATATGCCCAAAATTATTTTATAGGCAAGATGCAGCTAAAAATTATTATTAATTTCAAAGCTGGTGGAGCTTGGTATAGATGGCCTAATACAATGAGTACCACACACTACTACTATGCCCAAAATTATTTTCCAGGGAAGATGCAGCTAACAATTATTATTAATTTCAAAACTGGTGGAGCTTGGTATAGATGGCCTAATACAATGAGTACCACACACTGCTACTATGCCCACAATTATTTTCCAGGCAAGATGCAGCTAAAAATTATTAGTAATTTGAAAGCTGGTGGAGCTTAGTATAGATGACCTAATAGAATGAGTACCACACACTGCTAATACGCCCAAAATTATTTTCCAGGCAAGATGCAGCTAAAAATTATTATTAATTTCAAAGCTGGTGGAGCTTGGTATAGATGGCCTAATACAATGAGTACCACACACTGCTAATATGCCCAAAATTATTTTACAGGCAAGATGCAGCTAAAAATTATTATTAATTTCAAAGCTGGTGGAGCTTGGTATAGATGGCCTAATACAATGAGTACCACACACTACTACTATGCCCAAAATTATTTTCCAGGCAAGATGCAGCTAAAAATTATTAGTAATTTGAAAGCTGGTGGAGCTTAGTATAGATGGCCTAATAGAATGAGTACCACACACTGCTAATATGCCCAAAATTATTTTCCAGGCAAGATGCAGCTAAAAATTATTATTAATTTCAAAGCTGGTGGAGCTTGGTATAGATGGCCTAATACAATGAGTACCACACACTGCTACTATGCCCAAAATTATTTTCCAGGCAAGATGCAGCTAAAAATTATAAGTAATTTGAAAGCTGGTGGAGCTTAGTATAGATGGCCTAATAGAATGAGTACCACACACTGCTAATATGCCCAAAATTATTTTACAGGCAAGATGCAGCTAAAAATTATTATTAATTTCAAAGCTGGTGGAGCTTGGTATAGATGGCCTAATACAATGAGCACCACACACTACTACTATGCCCAAAATTATTTTCCAGGCAAAATGCAGCTAAAAATTATTATTAATTTCAAAGCTGGTGGAGCTTGGTATAGATGGCCTAATAGAATGAGTACCACACACTGCTACTATGCCCAAAATTATTTTACAGGCAAGATGCAGCTAAAAATTATTAGTAATTTGAAAGCTGGTGGAGCTTAGTATAGATGGCCTAATAGAATGAGTACCACACACTGCTTTTATGCCCAAAATTATTTTACAGGCAAGATGCAGCTAAAATATATTATTAATTTCAAAGCTGGTGGAGCTTGGTATAGATTGCATAATACAATGAGTACCACACACTACTACTATGCCCAAAATTATTTTCCAGGCAAGATGCAGCTAAAAATTATTATTAATTTCAAAACTGGTGGAGCTTGGTAATGATGGCCTAACACAATGAGTACCACACACTGCTGCTATGCCCAAAATTATTCTCCTGGCAAGATGCAGCTAAAAATTATTAGTAATTTGAAAGCTGGTGGAGCTTAGTATAGATGGCCTAATAGAATGAGTACCACACACTGCTAATATGCCCAAAATTATTTTACAGGCAAGATGCAGCTAAAAATTATTATTAATTTCAAAGCTGGTGGAGCTTGGTATAGATGGCCTAATACAATGAGTACCACACACTGCTACTATGCCCAAAATTTTTTTCCAGGCAAGAAGCAACTAAAAATTATTAGTAATTTGAAAGCTGGTGGAGCTTAGTATAGATGGCCTAATAGAATGAGTACCACACACTGCTAATATGCCCAAAATTATTTTACAGGCAAGATGCAGCTAAAAATTATTATTAATTTCAAATCTGGTGGAGCTTGGTATAGATGGCCTAATACAATGAGTACCATACACTACTACTATGCCCAAAATTATTTTCCAGGCAAGATGCAGCTAAAAGTTATTATTAATTTCAAAACTGGTGGAGCTTGGTATAGATGGCCTAATACACTGAGTACCACACACTGCTACTATACCCAAAATTATTTTCCAGGCAAGATGCAGCTAAAAATTATTATTAATTTCAAAGCTGGTGGAGCTTGGTATAGATGGCCTAATAGAATGAGTACCACACACTGCTACTATGCCCAAAATTATTTTCGAGGCAAGATGCAGCTAAAAATTATTAGTAATTTGAAAGCTGGTGGAGCTTAGTATAGATGGCCTCATAGAATGAGTACCACACACTGCTAATACGCCCAAAATTATTTTACAGGCAAGATGCAGCTAAAAATTATTATTAATTTCAAAGCTGGTGGAGCTTGGTATAGATGGCCTAATACACTGAGTACCACACACTGCTAATATGCCCAAAATTATTTTCCAGGCAAGATGCAGCTAAAAATTATTAGTAATTTGAAAGCTGGTGGAGCTTAGTATAGATGGCCTAATAGAATGAGTACCACACAATGCTACGATGCCATCTTATTAATGCAGTGCGCTAGGCTGGTGTTTTTTTGTTATGAAGCGTATATTTTTGTTAGCCAGTCGCGCGCCGCATATTTCTATTGCTACCACTATTGGGAAGAAAAATTATTTTCCGGGTTAGATGCAGCTAAAAATTATTATTAATTTCAAAGCTGGTGAAGCTTGGTATAGATGGCCTAATACACTGCTACTGTGCCCAAAATTATTTTCCAGGCAAGATGCAGCTAAAAATTATTAGTAATTTGAAAGCTGGTGGAGCTTAGTATAGATGGCCTAATAGAATGAGTACCACACACTGCTAATATGCCCAAAATTATTTTACAGGCAAGATGCAGCTAAAAATTATTATTAATTTCAAAGCTGGTGGAGCTTGGTATAGATGGACTAATACAATGAGTACCACACACTGCTACTATGCCCAAAATTATTTTCCAGGCAAGAGGCAACTAAAAATTATTAGTAATTTGAAAGCTGGTGGAGCTTAGTATAGATGGCCTAATAGAATGAGTACCACACACTGCTAATATGCCCAAAATTATTTTACAGGCAACATGCAGCTAAAAATTATTATTAATTTCAAAGCTGGTGGAGCTTGGTATAGATGGCCTAATACAATGAGTACCATACACTACTACTATGCCCAAAATTATTTTCCAGGCAAGATGCAGCTAAAAGTTATTATTAATTTCAAAACTGGTGGAGCTTGGTATAGATGGCCTAACACACTGAGTACCACACACTGCTACTATGCCCAAAATTATTTTCCAGGCAAGATGCAGCTAAAAATTATTAGTAATTTGAAAGCTGGTGGAGCTTAGTATAGATGGCCTAATAGAATGAGTACCACACACTGCTAATATGCCCAAAATTATTTTACAGGCAAGATGCAGCTAAAAATTATTATTAATTTGAAAGCTGGTGGAGCTTGGTATAGATGGCCTAATACAATGAGTACCACACACTGCTACTATGCCCAAAATTATTTTCCAGGCAAGATGCAACTAAAAATTATTAGTAATTTGAAAGCTGGTGGAGCTTAGTATAGATGGCCTTATAGAATGAGTACCACACACTGCTAATATGCCCAAAATTATTTTACAGGCAAGATGCAGCTAAAAATTATTATTAATTTCAAAGCTGGTGGAGCTTGGTATAGATGGCCTAATACAATGAGTACCACACACTACTACTATGCCCAAAATTTTTTTCCAGGCAAGATGCAGCTAAAAGTTATTATTAATTTCAAAACTGGTGGAGCTTGGTATAGATGGCCTAATACACTGAGTACCACACACTGCTAATATGCCCAAAATTATTTTCCAGGCAAGATGCAGCTAAAAATTATTAGTAATTTGAAAGCTGGTGGAGCTTAGTATAGATGGCCTAATAGAATGAGTACCACACACTGCTAATATGCCCAAAATTATTTTCCAGGCAAGATGCAGCTAAAAATTATTATTAATTTCAAAGCTTGTGGAGCTTGGTATAGATGGCCTAATACAATGAGTACCACACACTGCTACTATGCCCAAAATTATTTTCCAGGCAAGATGCAACTAAAAATTATTAGCAATTTGAAAGCTGCTGGAGCTTAGTATAGATGGCCTAATAGAATGAGTACCACACACTGCTAATATGCCCAAAATTATTTTACAGGCAAGATGCAGCTAAAAATTATTATTAATTTCAAAGCTGGTGGAGCTTGGTATAGATGGCCTAATACAATGAGTACCACACACTACTACTATGCCCAAAATTATTTTCCAGGCAAGATGCAGCTAAAAGTTATTATTAATTTCAAAACTGGTGGAGCTTGGTATAGATGGCCTAATACACTGAGTACCACACACTGCTACTATGCCCAAAATTATTTTCCAGGCAAGATGCAGCTAAAAATTATTAGTAATTTGAAAGCTGGTGGAGCTTAGTATAGATGGTCTAATAGAATGAGTACCACACACTGCTAATATGCCCAAAATTATTTTCCAGGCAAGATGCAGCTAAAAATTATTATTAATTTCAAAGCTGGTGGAGCTTGGTATAGATGGCCTAATACAATGAGTACCACACACTGCTAATATGCCCAAAATTATTTTCCAGGCAAGATGCAGCTAAAAATTATTAGTAATTTGAAAGCTGGTGGAGCTTAGTATAGATGGCCTCATAGAATGAGTACCACACACTGCTAGTACGCCCAAAATTATTTTACAGGCAAGATGCAGCTAAAAATTATTATTAATTTCAAAGCTGGTGGAGCTTGGTATAGATGGCCTAATACAATGAGTACCACACACTGCTGCTATGCCCAAAATTATTTTCCAGGCAAGATGCAGCTAAAAATTATTAGTAATTTGAAAGCAGGTGGAGCTTGGTATAGATGGCCTAATATATTGAGTACCACACACTGCTACAGGCTCAAAAGGTTTTACTTGGCTAGGTGCAGTAAAAAATTTGTATTACATACACAGGTGGTGTAGCTTGCAACACAGATAGGCTACTTCACTGACTAACACACACTGCAAGAGGCCCAAAAGGATTTGCTTAGCTAGATTTAGCCAAATGCTGTGAAAAACACTTGCACAGCACTAAAACAGACCTGCCTGGCAAAAAGTGATAGGAACTGATGTAACCTAGCCCTCAAAAGGGCTGGAATTACAACTAGTCACTACTCCCAACCTATCTGTCGATTTAAGAGCACAGACCTGTCTGCTAAAAGTGCTAGGAACTGCTGTAACCTAGCCCTCAAAAGGGCTGCAATTACAAACTAGTCCCTACTCCCTAAACCTTTCAGTCTATTTAAGAGAAAATTTGCTTGCAATTCAGTTACACAATATAGCGCTTACAGCAGCAGCAGTGCTGTCTAACACTCAGCTGCAGCAGTGAGAAAATGGTGGCGATGGGGAAAATGGCTGGGTCTTATAGGGCAAGGACATGTGACATACACACCCAATGACACATGCCCTTGCTTGTGTGAAAAAAAGCACTTCGCTCCGTGTGTGCGCTGCTGATAGGCTGACAGACTGCACCTCCCCACTGTAAATGCGGGAAAGAGAAAAAAAATGGAGATCTTCATTATTTCTGCAGAGATCCATCCCATGCCCCTCCCCCCGCCCCGCTGTACACTCAAACTGTGTATTAACATTGATTATCAGCATTACTGTTAAAAAATCCAGTTACGATTTGGGTGCATGAACAGTTATCGAACATAACCTCGAACAGCCGGATTTTTTTCAAATCGTTCGGGTTCGTCGAACGGCTTGAACACCGCCCAAAACAGCTCGAATTTGAGATTGGCGAACAGTTAGATTCGAACACCGCTTATCTCTAATGTTCACTGTACTCCTTGATAAAATCCTTGAGGGGTGTAGTTTCTAAAATAGGGTCACTTGTAGGGGGTTTCCACTATTTAGGCACATCAGGGGCTCTCCAAAAGCGACATGGCGTTCGTTCTCGATTCCAGCCAATTTTCGTTCAAATAGTCACACAGTGCTCCTTCCCTTCTGAACTCTGCTTTGCGCCCAAACACTGTATTTTCCCCACATATGGGGTATTGGCGTACTCAGGAGAAATTGCACAAAAGCTTTTGGGGTCCATTTTCTCCTCTTACCCTTGTGAAAATAAAAAAATCGGGGCTAAAACATCATTTTGTGGAAAAAGTTTGATTTTTTTATTTTCACGGCTCCATGTTATAAACTTCTGTAAAGCACTTGGGGGTTCAGGGTGCTCACCACACATCTAGATAAGTTCCCTGAGGGGTCTAGTTTAAAAATGGTGTCACTTGTGGGGGGTTTCCACTGTTTAGGCACGAGGGGCTCTCCAAATGCAACATGGATTCCGCTAATTATTCAAGCAAACTTTACAATCAAAAAGTCAAATGGCGCTCCTTCCCTTACGAACCCTGCCGCGCGCCCAAACAGTGGTTTACTCAGGAGCGATTTCACAACAAGTTCCATAGTGCAATTTCTCCTGTTACACTTATGAAAATGCAAAATTGGGGGCTGAAAAACATTTTTGTGGGAAAAATGTGAAAATTTTATTTTTACGGCTTAATGTTATAAACTTCTGTGAAGCACCTGGGGGTTCAAGGTGCTCACCACACATCTAGATAAGTTCCCTGAGGGGTCTAGTTTCCAAAAATGGTGTCACTTGTGGGTGGTTTCCACTATTTATTCACATCAGGGACTCCCCAAATGCAACATGGCATCCTCTAATTATTCAAGCAAACTTTACAATCAAAAAGTCAAATGGCGCTCCTTCCCTTACGAACCCTGCCGCGCGCCCAAACAGTGGTTTTCCCCCACATATGGGATATCTGCTTACTTAGGAGAAATTGCACAACAAACTGTATGGTGCAATTTCTCCTGTTACCCTTATGAAAATGCAAAATTGGGGGCTGAAAAACATTTTTGTGGGAAAAATGTGAAAATTTTATTTTTACGGCTCAATGTTATAAACTTCTATGAAGTACCTAGAGGTTCAAGGTTCTCACCACACATCTAAATAGGTTCCCTGAGGGGTCTAGTTTCCAAAATGGTGTCACTTGTGGGGGGTTTCCACTGTTTAGGCACATCAGGGGCTCTCCAAACGCAACATGGCGTCCATTAATTATTCAAGCAAATTTTACATTCAAAAAGTATCTGCGTGCCCAGGGGAAATTGCACAACAAATTTTGGGGCCCATTTTTTCCTGTTACCCCTGCGAAAATAAAAAATATTGGGTCTAAAGTAACATTTTTGTGAAAAAAGTTAAATGTTAATTTTTTTCTTCAACATTCCAAAAATTCCTGTGAAGCACCTGAAGGGTTAATAAAGTTCTTGAATGTGGTTTTGAGCACCTTGAGGGGTGCAGTTTTTAGAATGGTGTCACTTTTGGGTATTTTCTGTCATAAAGACCCCTCAAAGTGACTTCAAATGTGATGTGGTCCCTAAAAAAATGGTTTTGTAAATTTTGTTGGAAAAATGAGAAATCGCTGGTCAATTTTTAACCCTTATAGCTCTCTAAATAAAAAAAAAATGTTGGTTCCAAAATTGTGCTGATGTAAAGAAGACATGTGGGAAATGTTATTTATTAACTATTTTGTGTGACATATCTCTCTGATTTAAGGGCATAAAAATTAAAATTTTGAAAATTGCTAAATTTTCAAAATTTTCGCCAAATTTCCATTTTTTTCACCAATAAACGCAAGTGATATCGAAGAAATTTTACCACAATCATGAAGTACAATATGTCACAAAAAAACATCTCAGAATCAGGGGGATCCGTTGAAGTGTTCCAGAGTAATTACCTCATAAAGTGACAGAGGTCAGAATTGTAAAAATTGGCCTGGTCATTAACGTGCAAACCACCTTGGGGGGTAAAGGGGTTAACATCACTGGTAATAACACACAATGCTAAGTATTACTGGGCTGTGCAGCAGAAGTTGCCAAAAAATACCCCCATTGTGCTTTTAAATTCCAGCATATAGCACTGCAGGAAATATATGCAATATATGCATTTTAACCTTCACACCAGAGCCTGTTTTCACCTTCATGACCAGGCCAAATTTTACAATTCTGACCACTGTCACTTTATGAGGTAATTTCTCTGGAACGCATCAACGGATCCCACTGATTCTGAGGCTATTTTTTTGTGATATATTGTACTTCATGATAGTGGTAAAATTTCTTCGATATCAGTTGCATTTATTTGTGAAAAAATTGAAAATTTGGCAAAAATTTTGAAAATTTCACAATTTTCAAACTTTGAATTTTCATGCTCTTAAATCAGAGAGATGTCACACAAAATAGTTAATAAATAACACTTGCCACATGTCTACTTTACATCAGTACAATTTTGGAACCAATTTTTTTTTTACTAGGAAGTTATAGGGGTTAGAAGTTGACCAGCGATTTCTCATTTTCCAACAAAATTCACAAAACCATTTTTTTAGGGACCACATCACATTTGAAGTCACTTTGAGGGGTTTATATGACAGAAAATATCCAAAAGTGACACCATTCTAAAAACTGCACCCCTCATGGTGCTCAAAACCACATTCAAGAAGTTTATTAACCCTTTACATGCTTCACAGGAACTGAAGCAAAGTGGAGGGAAAAAATGAACATTTAACTTTTTTTCACAAAAATTTACCTTAGACCCAATATTTTTCTATTTTCGCAAGGCTAACAGGAAAAATCTATTGTGCAATTTCTCCTGAGCACACTGATACCCCATATGTGGTGCAAAACCACTGTTTGGGCGCACGGCATGGCTCAGAAGGTAAGGAGCGCCATTTGATTTTTGGAATGCAAAATTGTCTGGAATCGATAGCGGACGCCATGTTGCATTTGGAGAGCCCCTGAGGTGCGTAAACAGTGGAAACCCCCAACAAGTGACCCCATTTTGGAAACTATACCCCTCAATGAACTTATCTACATGTGTGGTGAGCACCTTGAACCCCAGGAGCTTCACAGAATTTTATAATGTTGAAGTGTGAAAATAAAAAAACACATTTTTACCACAAAACAGCTCATTTAGCCTCGAATTTTTAATTTTCACAAGGGCAGCAAGAAATAAATGAACCCCAAAATGTATTGTGCAATTCCTCCTGAGCACATTGATACCCCATATGTGGTGCAAAACCACTGTTTGGGTGCACGGCATGGCTAGGAAGGTAAGGAGCGCCATTTGACTTTTGTAATGCAAAATTGTCTGGAATCGATAGCGGATGCCATATTGCATTTGGAGAGCCCCTGAGGTGCCTAAAAAGTGGAAACCCCCAACAAGTGACCCCATTTTGGAAACTAGACCCCTCAAGGAACTTATCTAGATGTGTGGAGAGCACCTTGAACCCACAGGGGCTTCACAGAATTTTATAATGTTGAAGTGTGAAAATAAAAAAACACATTTTTACCACAAAACTGCTATTTTAGCCTCAAATTTTTAATTTTCACAAGGGCAGTAAGAAAAAATGGACCCCAAAATTTGTTGTGAAATTTCTCCTGAGCACGGCAATACTCCATATGTGGTTGGAAACTGCATTTTAGCCACAGTGCAAATCTCAGAAGAGAAGTGCCATATTGGAGAGCAGATTTTACTGGAATGGTTTCTGGGTGACATGTCACATTTTCAGAGCCCCTGAGGTGCCAGAACAGCAGAACCCCCCAAAAGTGACCGACTTTTACAATCTACTCCTCTGTATGAATTAATCTAGTGGTGGGAAAATAGGTAGATAGGTAAATTAGCACTACACCCATAGATGAATTCCCAGAGAGGTGTCATTTCCAAAATGGGGTCACTTCAGGGGGGGTTCTGCTGTTCTGGCACTTTTCAGAGCCACTAAGTGCCAGAACTGCAGAATCCCCCCTGAAGTGACCCCATTTTGGAAATGACACCCCTCTGTGAATTCATTTTTGGGTTTAGTGACCACTTTAACGCCATGGATGATTTCCAGAAACAAGCATGCAGTTGAAGGTTTAGATTCTGGAGAACCCCCTCCCCCCTCCCACTGCTGGAAATTAACTGAGCTCTACTCGAATGTGTCATTCACTAAATAATCCAAATGCTTGAATGACAAAATGGAATACATTTTTACAGTTTAAAAACGTGGTTCTGTGTGGAAGATTTTAATGCAGTCAGTGACGCATAAGGCTGGCAATGATGGGCATTGTGGGCAATAGTAGTGGGTATCACACCTCATTCCTCTCTTAGTACATACATGACATCTATTCTGAGGGCTCCTTCTTGTTTCTGTTGCTGGAATAAGTGCAATAAAATGGCGCTCAGTGAGTCTTTTCACATCCTCAGATTCTAATGGATGAGTGGGGCTAACACTTTCAAAAACAAGATTTTCAATTACCTTTTCTTGATAATCAAGAAAAGTATCTGAATTTCCTGCTTTTTTGTACAACACAAAAGAATTGTATGTGGCCACCTGGAACAAATAAATAACTAACTTTTTATACCGGGTATAGGACTTTCTTGATACCTGGTATGGCTGTAGAACCTGGTCTGCAAGGTCCACACCCCCCATGTGTTTGTTGTAGTCAATGACTGACACAGGTTTTTGCTTTGGAGTACTGGATTCTAGTTTTGACTGACACAGGTTTTTGCTTTGGAGTACTGGATTCTAGTTTTACAGTGGCCCTTGTAGCATCTGTGTGGATCGAGCTGAGGACAAAAAAAACTTTCTTATCCCTACACTTGGGGGCAAGCAGCTCTCTGTTGCGTACAGCCCCTGACTGCCCCCTTTGGAAATTTTGTTTGACCAATGGTTGTGGCAACCCCTGACGGTTTTTATGAATGGTCCCAAAAGCTTTGATGTTGTGTTCAACCAGACTTTCAACCCTAGAACGCATACCTGGGGCCTCGCAGGCCCGCCCTGTTAATTGTTTTCTATTTTCTGCAAGATTACTTTAGTTAGAATTTTGAAACTCTAGGTATTCCCCAGGTATATAGTTGTTTGTCATTTTTGCTTGAGTTATTCCATGTTATTTGCACACGGGCCTAAAATGCCCCAGGTATGTGAAAGTGTAGATTTTTATGGTCATGCGTTCTAGGGTTAAATAAGGGTATACTGGTGTAATAATTGTCCACAAACAGAATGTAGCCTTTTTGTAAAAATGGACTTATCAGCTCCCAAACAAATTTTCCAGATGTCCCCAGATAAGTAGGGCATCCTGGTGGGTTTAGTTGTCTATCTTTCCCCTCATATATGCAAAAAGCGGATGTGTATCCGGTTCAACTTTCGCATATTTTATAGAGCTTTATTCCAAACCTTGCCCTTTTAGATGGGATAAATTGCTTGAGGTGCAGTCTTCCTTTGAATTTTACAAGGGACTCATCTATAGAAATGTTTTGTGTTGGGGTGTAGAGCCATAAGAATTTTTCTGACAAACTTTCAATGATGGGTCTGATTTTATATAATCTGTCATGTTCAGGGGCATTTCTGGGCAGGCATTGACTATTGTCGTTAAAATGCCAAAACCTCATGAGTAGTGTTGAGCGATACCTTCCGATATCGGGAAATATCGGATCAGATTGGATCGGACCGATACCGAAAAAGTATCGGATATCGCCGATTCCGATACCGGAAACCAATGCAAGTCAATGTGACAGAAATATCGGAATGAAAATAAACCCTTTCTTTCCTTGTAGGTTAATTCTACATGAAGGAAAACAACTAAGAATAATGTAGAATGTATTGGGGGAGGTGGGGGAGACAATAAAGGCATAGAGGTTTAGCCCAATCAAATGGAATAGCAGGAATTAATATTTTTTTTAAGACATTCTGAGTTACGGAAATATTGACTATGTTAAGTATTTTTATATTTTGTCAGATATTTATGTTTCACTACTTCCATGCTCTTCACCTTCTTTTTTACTTCTCCCACACTTTCTCCTTCATCATCCTCAGCATCAGCATCTTTTTCATCCACTTCTTCTTCACCTTCTTCATCTTCTTCTTCTTCACCTTCTTCGTATTATTCTTTTTTTTTACATTCTTCATATTCTACTTCTTCATCTTCTTCATATTCTTCTTCTTCATCATATTCTTATTTGTGACAGGCATTCCTGTAGTTGTTATCTATAAAAGTTTGGACATTACACCTTTCATTCTGCCCGTCACAAAAGATTTACAACAGGATTTGTCCGCGTTCAGTTTGGCCTGCAGCAGCAGGTCTTTTCCAGGGGCACCACGAGGAGGAACGGACTCACCCCCATACACTGCTTAGTCATCTTCTGCTTATAATTTAGATATTATCTTTTGCTCTGATTTTTAGTCTTATGCTTAATGTTCTTCCGCTTTTTGTTCTGCAGCTTCTTGTACTTCTGCTTCTTGGTTTTCTGTCTCTTGTTCTTCTGTATCTTGGTGGTTGTCTTCTCTTCTTTGTCATCTTGGTCAACTTCTTCAGGGTCATCTTCTTGGTCTTCTTCGGGGTGGTCTTCAGGGTCGTCGTCTTTGGGGGTCGTCGTCTTCGGGGTCCTCGTCTTCTTCGGGGTCCTCGTCTTTTTCGGGTTGGTCTTCAGGGTCCTCGTCTTCGGGGTCCTCGTCTTCTTCGGGGTGGTCTTCAGAGTCCTCGTCTTCTTCGGGGTGGTCTTCAGGGTCCTCGTCTTCAGGGTCATCGTCTTCGAGGTCCTCGTCTTCTTCGGGTTGGTCTTCAGGGTCCTCGTCTTCAGGGTCCTCGTTAGGGAGATCCAGAGTGATTACAAAGAACCATTTCAAAAAGCTTGAACTTGGAAATGTAGCAGAAGGTACAAGAAGGCTGAGGAACTACCGAGGACCAGCTGACGGTACTGGAACCCGGATGGGTAGCAGAAGTACAAGAGCCAATGGAAATACCGAGGACCAGCTGACGGTACTGGAACTCGGTTACTAAGCAGGAGGTACCTGTGCCAGAAAGCACTACCAAGGACCAGCAGACGTTGGTGGAACTTGGATACCGAGAAGGAGGCACCTAATCCAAAGGCACTGCCGAGAACCAGCTGACGGTGAACCAGCTGACGGTACTGGAACCCGGATGGTTAGCAGAAGGTACAAGAGCCAATGGTACTACCGAGGACCAGCTGACGGTACTGGAACTCGGTTACTAAGCAGGAGGTACCTGTGCCAGAAAGCACTACCAAGGACCAGCAGACGTTGGTGGAACTTGGATACCGAGAAGGAGGCACCTAATCCAAAGGCACTGCTGAGAACCAGCTGACGGTACTGGAACCCGGATGGGTAGCAGAAGGTACAAGAGCCAATGGAACTACCGAGGAACAGCTGACGGTACTGGAACTCGGTTACTAAGCAGGAGGTACCTGTGCCAGAAAGCACTACCAAGGACCAGCAGACGTTGGTGGAACTTGGATACCGAGAAGGAGGCACCTAATCCAAAGGCACTGCCGAGAACCAGCTGACGGTACTGGAACCCGGATGAGTAGCAGAAGGTACCCATGTAAAAAAAAGTTTCAAGCCCGCGAGCCGGCCGCAGTTACCAAAACCCACAGTCCTACAGGGGGTGCTTGTCCTATTGGCACTATGGAACCAGCCTTCATTGCCAGATCCCGCAGCCCACATAGGAATCACCTAAACTGCAGACACCATAGAGTCGGCTAACCCGACCGCAACACGACAGGACAACGCATTGGAGGCAAAGTGACGTTGACACTACCCGGAAACAGCTGGCGTGCTGGAACCAGGCTGGTCAGGAGGGAGTACCCGTGCCAAAGACACTGCCGAGAACCAGCTGACGGTACTGGAACCCGGATGGGTAGTAGAAGGTACAAGAGCAAATGGAACTACCGAGGACCAGCTGACGGTACTGGAACCCGGATGGGTAGCAGAAGGTACAAGAGCCAATGGAAGTACCGAGGACCAGCTGATGGTACTGGAACTCGGTTACTGAGCAGGAGGTACCTGTGCCAGAAAGCACTACCAAGGACCAGCAGACGTTGGTGGAACTTGGATACCGAGAAGGAGGCACCTAATCCAAAGGCACTGCCGAGAACCAGCTAACGGTACTGCAACCCGGATGGGTAGCAGAAGGTACAAGAGCCAATGGAACTACCGAGGACCAGCTGACGGTACTGGAACTCGGTTACAAAGTAGGAGGTACCTGTGCCAGAAAGCACAACCAAGGACCAGCAGACGTTGGTGGAACTTGGATACCGAGAAGGAGGCACCTAATCCAAAGGCACTGCCGAGAACCAGCTGACGGTACTGGAACCCGGATGGGTAGCAGAAGGTACAAGAGCCAATGGAACTACCGAGGAACAGCTGACGGTACTGGAACTCGGTTATTAAGCAGGAGGTACCTGTGCCAGAAAGCACTACCAAGGACCAGCAGACGTTGGTGGAACTTGGATACCGAGAAAGAGGCACCTAATCCAAAGGCACTGCCGAGAACCAGCTGACGGTACTGGAACCCGGATGGGTAGCAGAAGGTACCCATGTAAAAAAAAGTTTCAAGCCCGCAAGCCGGCCGCAGTTACCAAAACCCACAGTCCTACAGGGGGTGCTTGTCCTATTGGCAATATGGAACCAGCCTTCATTGCCAGATCCCGCAGCCCACATAGCAGTCACCTAAACTGCAGGCACCATAGAGTTGTCTAACCCGACCGCAACACGACAGGACAACGCATTGGAGGCAAAGTGACGTTGACACTACCCGGAAACAGCTGGCGTGCTGGAACCAGGCTGGGCAGGAAGGAGTACCCATGCCAAAGACACTGCCGAGAACCAGCTGACGGTACAGGAACCCGGATGGGTAGTAGAAGGTACAAGAGCAAATGGAACTACCGAGGACCAGCTACGGTACTGGAACCCGGATGGGTAGCAGAAGGTACAAGAGCCAATGGAACTACCGAGGACCAGCTGATGGTACTGGAACTCGGTTACTAAGCAGGAAGTACCTGTGCCAGAAAGCACTACCAAGGACCAGCAGACATTGGTGGAACTTGGATACCGAGAAGGAGGCACCTAATCCAAAGGCACTGCCGAGAACCAGCTGACGGTACTGGAACCCGGATGGGTAGCAGAAGGTACAAGAGCCAATGGAACTACCGAGGACCAGCTGACGGTACTGGAACTCGGTTACTAAGCAGGAAGTACCTGTGCCAGAAAGCACTACCAAGGACCAGCAGACGTTGGTGGAACTTGGATACCGAGAAGGAGGCACCTAATCCAAAGGCACTGCTGAGAACCAGCTGACGTTACTGGAACCCGGATGGGTAGCAGAAGGTACAAGAGCCAATGGAACTACCGAGGAACAGCTGATGGTGCTGGAACTCGGTTACTAAGCAGGAGGTACCTGTGCCAGAAAGCACTACCAAGGACCAGCAGACGTTGGTGGAACTTGGATACCGAGAAGGAGGCACCTAATCCAAAGGCACTGCCGAGAACCAGCTGACGGTACTGGAACCCGGATGGGTAGCAGAAGGTACCCATGTAAAAACAAGTTTCAAGCCCGCGAGCCGGCTGCAGTTACCAAAACCCACAGTCCTACAGGGGGTGCTTGTCCTATTGGCACTATGGAACCAGCCTTCATTGCTAGATCCCGCAGCCCACATAGGAGTCACCTAAACTGCAGGCACCATAGAGTCGGCTAACCCGACCGCAACACGACAGGACAACGCATTGGAGGCAAAGTGACGTTGACAATACCCGGAAACAGCTGGCGTGCTGGAACCAGGCAGGGCAGGAGGGAGTACCCGTGCCAAAGACACTGCCGAGAACCAGCTGACGGTACTGGAACCCGGATGGGTAGTAGAAGGTACAAGAGCAAATGGAACTACCGAGGACCAGCTGACGGTACTGGAACCCGGATGGGTAGCAGAAGGTACAAGAGCCAATGGAACTACTGAGGACCAGCTGATGGTACTGGAACTTGGTTACTAAGCAGGAGGTACCTGTGCCAGAAAGCACTACCAAGGACCAGCAGACGTTGGTGGAACTTGGATACCGAGAAGGAGGCACCTAATCCAAAGGCACTGCCGAGAACCAGCTGACGGTACTGGAACCCGGATGGGTAGCAGAAGGTACAAGAGCCAATGGAACTACCGAGGACCAGCTGACCGTACTGGAACTCGGTTACTAAGCAGGAGGTACCTGTGCCAGAAAGCACAACCAAGGACCAGCAGACGTTGCTGGAACTTTGATACCGAGAAGGAGGCACCTAATCCAAAGGCACTGCCGAGAACCAACTGACAGTACTGGAACCCGGATGGGTAGCAGAAGGTACAAGAGCCAATGGAACTACCGAGGACCAGCTGACGGTACTGGAACTCGGTTATTAAGCAGGAGGTACCTGTGCCAGAAAGCACTACCAAGGACCAGCAGATGTTGGTGGAACTTGGATACCGAGAAGGAGGCACCTAATCCAAAGGCACTGCCGAGAACCAGCTGACTGTACTGGAACCCGGATGGGTAGCAGAAGGTACCCATGTAAAAAAAAGTTTCAAGCCTGCGAGCCGGCCGCAGTTACCAAAACCTACAGGGGGTGCTTGTCCTATTGGCACTATGGAACCAGCCTTCATTGCCAGATCCCGCAGCCCACATAGGAGTCACCTAAACTGCAGGCACCATAGAGTCGGCTAACCCGAACGCAACACGACAGGACAACGCATTGGAGGCAAAGTGACGTTGACACTTCCCGGAAACAGCTGGCGTGCTGGAACCAGGCTGGGCAGGAGGGAGTACCCGTGCCAAAGACACTGCTGGGAAACAGCTGGCGGTGCTGGAACCCAGGGTAAATACTAAAAACAGAGTGGAGCCAGAGGTGTAATTGGAGCAACTTTAAAATCTGTAGTAGTGTGAATGTGGACAGACCAAGAGAATTTGCCGGACACACAGCTGGGGAACAGCTGACGTTACTGAACCCCAATAACACGGCAGAAAGTGTTGACTGTGCAGACGGCACTTCTGAGCGCCAACTGGCGGTGTTGGAGCTCAGGGATAATACTGAAAACAGAGGAGCCAGAGGTGTAATTGGAGCAACTTTAAAATCTGTAGTAGTGAGAATGTGGACAGACCAGGAGAAATTGCCGTCCGCACAGCAGGGGAACAGCTGACGTTACTGAACCCCAATAACACGGCAGCAAGTGTTGACTGTGCAGACGGCACTTCTGAGCGCCAACTGGCGGTGTTGGAGCTCAGGGATAATACTGAAAACAGAGGAGCCAGAGGTGTAATTGGAGCAACTTTAAAATCTGTAGTAATGAGAATGTGGACAGAGCAGGAGAAATTGCCGTCCGCACAGCAGGGGAACAGCTGACGTTACTGAACCCCAGTAATACGGCAGCAAGTGTTGACTGTGCAGACGGCACTTCCGAGCGCCAACTGGCGATGTTGGAGCTCAGGGATAATACTGAAAACAGAGGAGCCAGAGGTGTAATTGGAGCAACTTTAAAATCTGTATTAGTGAGAATGTGGACAGAGCAGGAGAAATTGCCGTCCGCACAGCAGGGGAACAGCTGACGTTACTGAACCCCAATAACACGGCAGCAAGTGTTGACTGTGCAGACGGCACTTCCGAGCGCCAACTGGCGGTGTTGGAGCTCAGGGATAATACTGAAAACAGAGGAGCCAGAGGTGTAATTGGAGCAACTTTAAAATCTGTAGTAGTGAGAATGTGGACAGAGCAGGAGAAATTGCCGTCCGCACAGCAGGGGAACAGCTGACGATACTGAACCCCAATAACACGACAGCAAGTGTTGGCTGTGCAGACGGCACTTCCGAGCGCCAACTGGCGGTGTTGGAGCTCAGGGATAATACTGAAAACAGAGGAGCCAGAGGTGTAATTGGAGCAACTTTAAAATCTGTAGTAGTGAGAATGTGGACAGAGCAGGAGAAATTGACGTCCGCACAGCAGGGGAACAGCTGACGTTACTGAACCCCAATAACACGGCAGCAAGTGTTGACTGTGCACACGGCACTTCCGAGCGCCAACTGGCGGTGTTGGAGCTCAGGGATAATACTGAAAACAGAGGAGCCAGAGGTGTAATTGTAGCAACTTTAAAATCTGTAGTATTGAGAATGTGGACAGAGCAGGAGAAATTGCCGTCCGCACAGCAGGGGAACAGCTGACGTTACTGAACCCCAATAACACGGCAGCAAGTGTTGACTGTGCAGACGGCACTTCTGAGCGCCAACTGGCGGTGTTGGAGCTCAGGGATAATACTGAAAACAGAGGAGCCAGAGATGTAATTGGAGCAACTTTAAAATCTGTAGTAGTGAGAATGTGGACAGAGCAGGAGAAATTGCCGTCCGCACAACAGGGGAACAGCTGACGTTACTGAACCCCAATAACACGGCAGCAAGTGTTGACTGTGCAGACGGCACTTCCAAGTGCCAACTGGCGGTGTTGGAGCTCAGGGATAATACTGAAAACAGAGGAGCCAGAGGTGTAATTGGAGCAACTTTAAAATCTGTAGTAGTGAGAATGTGGACAGAGCAGGAGAAATTGCCATCCGCACAGCAGGGGAACAGCTAACGTTACTGAACCCCAATAACACGGCAGCAAGTGTTGACTGTGCAGACGGCACTTCAGAGCGCCAACTGGCGGTGTTGGAGCTCAGGGATAATACTGAAAACAGAGGAGCCAGAGGTGTAATTGGAGCAACTTTAAAATCTGTAGTAGTGAGAATGTGGACAGAGCAGGAGAAATTGCCGTCCGCACAGCTGGGGAACAGCTGACGTTACTGAACCCCAATAACACGGCAGCAAGTGTTGACTGTGCAGACGGCACTTCCGAGCGCCAACTGGCGGTGTTGGAGCTCAGGGATAATACTGAAAACAGAGGAGCCAGAGGTGTAATTGGAGCAACTTTAAAATCTGCAGTAGTAAGAATGTGGACAGAGCAGGAGAAATTGCCGTCCGCACAGCAGGGGAACAGCTGACGTTACTGAACCCCAATAACACGGCAGCAAGTGTTGACTGTGCAGACGGCACTTCCGAGCGCCAACTGGCGGTGTTGGAGCTCAGGGATAATACTGAAAACAGAGGAGCCAGAGGTGTAATTGGAGCAACTTTAAAATCTGTAATAGTGAGAATGTGGACAAAGCAGGAGAAATTGCTGTCCGCACCGCAGGGGAACAGCTGATGTTACTGAACCCCAATAACACGGCAGGAAGTGTTGACTGTGCAGATGGCACTTCCGAGTGCCAACTGGCGGTGTTGGAGCTCAGGGATTACAGTTCAGGTGGTAGAAACATGAACACAACAGGAGTCCTGGATACTGTTGCCAACCAATTATTTATTCTGGAAGAGGACTGGCAAATTTATGAGAGATCCAAGCCTTGTTCATTTTGAGAAAAGTAAGCCAGTCAACGTTATCGGAGGATAGTCGCACGCGACGGTCTGTTAGTACACCACCTGCGGCACTAAAGACGCTTTCCGATAATACACTAGCAGCAGGGCAAGCTAGCACCTCCAATGCATACTGACTAAGCTCTGGCCATGTATCCAGCTTACAGACCCAAAACTTGAAGGGAGAAGAGCCGTTTGGGAGAACACTAAGAGGGCAAGACATGTAGTCTGTCACCATCTGACGGAAACGTTGCCTCCTGCTGACTGGAGCCATCTGTGATGGTGTAGACATTTGTGGCGGCGGGGACACAAAACTTTGCCACATTTCGGCCATACTGGTCTTGCCTTGTGCTGAGGCACTGCTTCTGCTCCCTCTTTGTGCAGAGCTTCCTCCACTGCCTCGACGCACTGAGCTGCTTTGTAAAGCACTAGCAGCACTGCTCTCAGTTGGAATGGAGAACATGATGGAATGCACCAATGCGTCTTGGTACGCCCGCATTTTACGCTCCCGGTTCAACGGTGTTATGAGACTTTGTAAGTTGTCCCGGTAGCGAGGATCTAGGAGGGTGGACACCCAATAATCAGCCGTGTTGAGAATGTGGGCGATGCGGCGGTCGTTTCTCAGGCACTGCAGCATGAAATCAACCATGTGCTGCAGACTGCCAACTGGCCAAGAAACGCTGTCCCTTGCTTGAGGCGTGATCTCTGCCTGCTCTGCATCACCCCACCCTCACTCTAGATACTGACTACTAGAGCATTGTGTACCTCCCTCCTCTGGACAGATGTCTTCCTCATCCATTGACTCCTCCTCATCCTCCTCACAAAGTGTCCCCTGCCTAGGCCTTTGTGAGGAACCACGTTGCGCAGACTGTAGAGAAGCAGATGGCATTTGTGACTCCTCATCCTCCACCTCTTACAAAACCTCGTCCCTTAGTGCTTGCAGTGTTTTTTCAAGCAGGCAGATAAGGGGGATAGTCATGCTGACTAGTGCATCATCTGCACTCACCATCCGCGTGGAATAATCGAAGGCACGCAAAACGTGGCAAATGTCCTTCATAGAGGCCCACTCAGTGGTGGTGAAGTGTGAACGGCGCGCACTGCGACTTGTTTGCGCCTGCTGCAGCTGGTACTCCATTACTGCTGCCTGCCGCTCACACAACCTCTCCAACATATGTAACGTTGAATTCCACCTGGTGGGTAGGTCACATATGATGCGATGTTCTGGAAGACGTAATCGGCGCTGCAATGCGTGATCTTGCGTTGCTGGAACGCCGCAAGTGAGCGCACTCTATGCGGACCTTGTGAAGCAGTGCATCAAGAACCGGATAGTCCCTCAAAAAACTCTGCACAACCAAGTTGAGCACATGTGCCAGACATGGGATGTGAGTGAGGTTGCCTAGGCCCAGAGCTGCCACCAGATTTCGTCCATTGTCACACACTACCATGCCTAGCTGGAGATTCGCTGGCACAAACCACACGTCGCTCTGCTGCTTGATGGCATTCCAGAGCTCCTGCGCTGTGTGGCTTCGATTCCCCAAATAAATTAATTTTAATACGGCCTGTTGACGTTTGGCCACGGCTGTGCTCATATCGGTCATCATAACAGGTAACCGTTCACGGGTCGATGTGGAGGTAGACCGTGACGGCTCCTGCAACGTTGATTCAGAGGAACTGGAGTATGAGGAGGAGTCAATGTGTACAGACTGGATTCCTGCAATCCTTGGAGTTGGCAGAACACGTACAGCGCCACTCTCAAGATCTGTACCCGGCTCCACAACATTTACCCAATGGGCAGTGAGGGAAAGGTATCGTCCCTGTCCATGCTTACTGGTCCACGCATCGGTGGTCAGGTGGACCTTGCTACTGACGGCGTTTTGTAGCGCATGTTTCATTTTTCCCTCCACATGATGTTGCAGGGCAGGGACGGCTTGCCTGCTGAAATAAAAGCGGCTGGGCACGTTGTATTGTGGGACTGCCAATGCCATAAAGTTACGGAAGGTATCAGTCTCCACCAGCCTGAATGATAGCATATCAAGGGCCAGTAGTTTAGCAATGCCAGCATTCAGAGCCTGTGCTCGGGGGTGGTTTGCCGAGTATGGGCGCCTTTTCTCCCATGTCTGTGCTAACGATGGCTTTAGACTGGCCTGGGAGTGTGAGGATGACTGGGAAAGTGGTGCTGTGGGTGGAATTACACTGTGTCTCTGTACAACAGTGCCAGAGATTCTTCCATGGCGATCCTGTGAGGAAGCCGAATCAGCTGTGTGTGAGCTGGAGGAAGAGGCTACAACACGAGCTGAAGAGGTGGTAGGTGGCGCTGTAGGTTGGCCTAGGTCTTCAGTGTGTTTTTGTAACTCCACCACGTGCTTGGTCCGCACATGTTTCCACATATTTGTGGTATTGAGGTTGCTGACACTTTTCCCTCTTTTCACCTTCTGATTACACAGCTTGCATTTGACTAAGCAAATGTCATCTGCAACTGTGTCAAAAAAGGACCAGGCACTGCAAGTCTTGGGAGCGCCCGCTTTGGATTTTGGAAGAGCCATGCTCTTAATGGGTGCCGAAGTGGAGGCTACAGGCAACCAAGTCTGCCCCCTCCCTCTCCCTCCTTTTTGGGCTGTTCGGGGAATCTCTTCCTCAGAGCTGCTCCCACCACCTTCCTGTCCCTCACGCCATGATGGGTCAAGGACCTCATCATCTACACCACCCTCTTCAAACAACTGCTTCTCCTGGGTAGTCTCGACAGCACAGTACGCACCAGAAAGTGGCACCTGAGTCTCATCATCAGATGCGTACTGAGGTGTGCTGCTGACCATAGGCACTGGCCCACCCGCCTCTTCAGATTCAGAGAGACAAAACGGTTGCGCATCACTGCATACTACCTCTTCTTCAAATTCTCGAATTCTGCTTGGCTGGCACCCTCTTTCCAAGCCAAGAGATTCAGAGAACAGAAGTAGAAATGGCTCCTGTCCAGGGCTCTCTGACTGCCTGGGCAATTTGGCAGGTGGTGGAGAGACAGATGGGTGCTCTTCAGTGCTCAGGACCTGAGAGGATCTGGAACTAATTGAAGTCGATGCGTTAGCTGCCATCCATCCGACAACGGCTTCAATTTGGTCCTCCCGCAGCAGTGGGGTACGGCTAGCTCCTACAAAGCTGCGCATAAAGGACTGTTCCCTGGTAAAACTGGGGGATGCTGAGTCACTGGTGCCCGCAGCAGGCACAGAATCCCCATGTCCTCTCCCTGCAGGCACAGAATCCTCACGTCCTCTCCCTGCAGAAACTCCACGCCCACGCCCACGCCCATGCCCACGACCACATGCCTTACTCCCTGCCTTCTTCATCTTGGTAGACTGATAAAGATAGGCAGAAAAGTACTAAGGGCTTAGTGTGCTTATTCCTGAACAGCTGCTAACAGGTATAAGAAACACTAATTTTATAAAGTGTGGACTAGACTTTAATATGAGCTAATGTGGCCTACACAACTGTAAAGTGGAGTGTTTGGTGAACTTTATTTAGGTTTTTTTTGTCACAAAAAGACACTGGATGTGCCTAAAGATGTAATACCGATAGTATCACAAACTTTTTGTAGCTATTACAATGTAGGAAGGTAACCTACAATGCAATAGATGAGGCTACAAAAAATAGGCTAATACTAATCTGGCTGGGGCTGCAGGGCCCAATGCTGGAGAAAGGCTCCTCTAACTACTCCTATATAGTGTGTTTGGAACCAATTTAGCTGATGGAACCACCACACTAATAGGAGAAATCAGGAAAAATAATGAATTGGCAAAAAAGGACAATGTATGAGGCAGTGACACACACTGAGTGCACTACAACCAGACGTGGCTGAAGCACACACTACAGGGTGAGCTGCACTCACACACACAGACCTTGCAGACAGCGGTGAACAGCACAGATGCAGAGCACTGTGCACTAGCGCTGCAAGACCAAAAAAAGTTCTCTATCTACTCCTATATAGTGTGTTTGGAACCAATTTAGCTGAATACGGATGGAACCACCACACTAATAGGAGATATCAGGAAAAATTATGAATTGGCAAAAAAGGACAATGTATGAGGCAGTGACACACACTGAGTGCACTACAACAAGATGTGGCTGAAGTAGACACTACAGGGTGAGCTGCACTCACATACACAGACCTTGCAGACAGCGGTGAACAGTACAGATGCAGAGCACTGTGCACTAGCGCTGCAAGACCAAAAAAATTTCTCTATCTACTCCTATATAGTGTGTTTGGAACCAATTTAGCTGAATACGGATGGAACCACCACACTAATAGGAGATATCAGGAAAAATTATGAATTGGCAAAAAAGGACAATGTATGAGGAAGTGACACACACTGAGTGCACTACAACCAGACGTGGTTGAAGCACACACTACAGGGTGAGCTGCACTCACACACAGAGACCTTGCAGACAGCGGTGAACAGCACAGAGAACTGTGCACTAGCGCTGCAAGGCACAGCGATTTATAAAGTAGCTTGGGTAAAGAAGAATAGACCAAATAGGTAGCTAAAACTGTCCCTCAGAACAACAGCATCCTATCCCTAACTGAATTCACAGCAGAGTGAGCTCAAAATGGCGGCGGCGGCTTTTATAGTGCATCATGACATAATTTCAGCAGCCAATCACAGCCATGCCATTAGTTAAGATGCCTACATGCCTAACAGGATGTGCCCACACTTCTTAGGATCCTCATTGGCTGAATAAAATGAAACTGGCTCATTGCATTATGGGAACTTCCGATTCCGGTATACGATATTGCAAAAGTATCGGAATTAAGTATCAGAATTCCGATACCGCGAATATCGGCCAATACCCGATATTTCAGTATCGGAATGCTCAACACTACTCATGAGCATTTGATAATGGGTCCTAGGCAGAATAACTGAAAACATAGGGGTGGCTTGAACAGGGCGGTTTAACCAGTAGGATCGAATGCTCAGTTTTTTAACAAGCCCCATGGCAAATGTAAGTCCCCAAAATTTTTTTATTTCTGGGACATTAGTTGGTGTCCATAAATTTGCCCTAGCATAATAGGATCGGGGATTCTGGTTGATGAATTTGTATAAATTTGTTTGCACGACAATATGCTCTAGCAAGCTGTCTGTAATTAACCCCTTTAGAGCCCATGCCGTATTAGTACGCACATTTGCGTACCCCCCGTTCAGTGAGGGCTGCTGCGCTGAGCCCTCACTGAACCGAGCACAAGTCAGCTGATTCTTACAGCTGACATGTGCCCGCAACAGCCGCGGGTGGAATCGTGATCCACCCGCGGCTGTTAACATGTTAAATGCCGCTGTCAATCTCCGACAGCGACATTTAACGCGCGCTTCCGGGTTGCGCGTCATAAGCCCCGCCCACCGGTGACCCCGTCACGTGATCGCGGGTCGCCGATGAGCGTGCATGACAACCCAGGGTCTGCAGCAGACGCCTGTGGTTGTCATGATCTCGTCGCTATGAGCGCCACCTAGTGGTCGGCGCTCATAACACAGGACCATTTCTGCTATATGCAGGGGATCTGCTCGTCCCCTGTTTGTAGCAGAGATGATCAGACAACTGCTGCTTCTAGTCTCCTATGGAGACTATTGAAGCATGCAGTAAGTGAAAAAAAAATGTTTTTAAAAATATAAAAAAAATAAA
Source organism: Phyllobates terribilis (assembly GCF_046119375.1). Lineage (NCBI taxonomy): Eukaryota > Metazoa > Chordata > Amphibia > Anura > Dendrobatidae > Phyllobates > Phyllobates terribilis. The sequence goes on along the minus strand of NW_027362764.1, from coordinate 419,819,118 downwards.
AAAATATAAAAGTTTAAATCACCCCTTTCGCCCCATTCAAAATAAAATATATATAAAAAAAACCCCACATACACATATTTGGTATCGCCGCGTTCAGAATCGCCCCATCTATCAATATGAAAAAATAATTAATCTGATCGGTAAACGGTGTATCGAGAAAAAAATTCTAAACGCCAGAATTACGTTTTTTGGTCGTCACAAAATTGCAATAAAATGCAATAACGGGCGATCAAAACATCGGATCTACCCCAAAATGTTATCAATAAAAACATCAGCCCGGCGCTCAAAAAATAAGCCCTCACCCAGCCCCAGATCCCAAAAAATGGAGACGCTACAGGTCTCGGAAAATGGCGCTATTTTTTTTTAGGTTTTTTTACCACATTTTGGAATTTTTTTTCACCACTTAAATATAAAATAACCTATACATATTTGGTGTCTACGAACTCGTAATGACCTGGAGAATAAGAATGGCATGTCATTTTTAGCATTCAGTGAACGTGGTAAAAAAATAAAATAAAAAACAACTGTGGTATTGCACTTTTTTTGCAATTTTACCGCACTTGGAATTTTTTTTCCGTTTTCCCGTACACGATATGGTAAAACTAGTAATGTTGTTGAAAAGTACAATTTGTCCCGCAAAAAATAAGCCCTCACACGGCCTTATTGTCCAAAAAATAAAGACGCTATGGCTCTGGGAACAAGGGGAGCAAAAAACGAAAAAGCAAAAACGACAAAACCCAAGGTTGCGAAGGGGTTAAACAAATTAAACAAATGAATTGGTCCAAAATCTTCCACCTCTACATTTATACCAGGAATGGTGTTGAAATCAGGGCTGAATGGAGCAGACAAATCTGAAGCCTCCCATCTGGGAAATGCTATATCAAGTGACAAAGCCCCTTGTACACTGGCATGTGCCAATTCACTACCGTGTTTCCCCGAAAGTAAGGCCCCCCCGAAAGTAAGGCAGGGTGGGGGGTTTCGGGGGGTCCGCCAATGTAGGGCACCCCCCGATTGTAAGGCAGGGTAGCGGGGGGGGGGGCGGGGAATGTAAGGCTGATTGGCCGATCAGCCTGTTCGTCACAGGCTCCCTAGTCCTTGCTGGCCACCAGCTCGAGCTGTGATTGGCCAGTCAGCCGGCTCGCAGCTGATTGGCCGAATCAGCTGCGACGTCACCGCCTACAGGCTCGCTCCGATTGGTCCAGCTTCCCCGGCATCCGAATCGTCAGCCCGGCACCGCAGAGGAGATCGAAACAGAAGGAAAGTAACGGTAAGTTCCGAAACTCTCTCTGTGTGTGTGTGTGTGTACGGTATGTGTATGGGTGCCGTATGGGGCTGTATGTGTCAGTGTGTGCACGGTACCGGTACGATACCGTGTTTCCTCGAAAGTAAGACCCCCCCGAAAGTAAGGCAGGGTGGGGGGTTTCGGGGGGGGGGGTCCGCCAATGTAGGGCACCCCCCGAAAGTAAGGCAGGGTGGGACTTTTGGGGGTAAAATTAATGTAAGACAGGGCCTTACTTTCGGGGAAACACTGTAGTAGCAGGGACAGCGCTTGTACTGGGCAGTGTTCCCTGATTTGGAGATTTTTCTCCAGTAGTGCTATTTGCCCCTGTTGTTGTACTGGTCCTTGGGCTTCAGGATGGACCAGAATCACTGCCCATTTCTGAGCTCTCACTGTCGCCGCTACTAAAGCCCTCAAAATCCACATCTCCATGTGACATTGCACTGTCGTCACTGTCAGAACATAACAGGGCATACGCTTCCTCTGCAGTATAAGTCTGACGGGTCATTTTATTTGTTTTTATATTTTTTGACGGGACTGACTGACGGTGGTGACTGACAGGACTGTCTGACCGGACTGACTGACTGATGGGACTGACTGACCGGACTGACTGACCGGACTGACAGGACTGACTGACGGGACTGATTGATCGGACAGACTGATCGGACTGACTGACCGGACTGACTGACCGGACTGACGAGACTGACTGACTGGACTGACTGACCGGACTGACTGACGACTAACCTTAAGGCTAAACCTAACCCTGAGCTAACCCTAACCCTGAGCTAACCCTAACTTTAGCGTAACTCTAATTAGCCTAACTCTAACTTTCTTGTTTTTTTTTTTTACTATTTCAAAGTGGTAAGACTGACACAGCTCTTGTCACACTGTTTCTCCTCTGCTCTCTCACTGAGATCTGAGGAGAAACAGTGTATTTATCAGGCAGATCGCCCGGGAAAGTTTGTTGCTACAACAAACTTCCCCAGTGATCGCTCTGATTGGCTGGCATGATGCTGACATCTATCGAGACCTGAGCCAATCAGGTCTCGATGAGGTCAGAGGTCACAGCCAGAGTTCTGCACCGGGATCCCCACGCTGTTCAGGTATGTGGGGGATCACCGTAGCGCCGGCTGTCACTATCTTTTAAATGCCGCGATCGCTATGGATCGCGGCATCTAGAAGATAGAAACGGGTTAACATCATGGGGACCTGATCCAATCAGGTCCCCATGATGTCACATGTCAGAGCTGTTGCTCTGCACCGGAACCACAGCGCTTGCAGGACCCTGGGGGTCCTGAGCGCTGCGGGACCACCAACCATTTATAAACATTGGCGCTGCACAGAGGCCAGGCAGCGCCGACGTTTATGTACAGTGGGCGATCGGCAACTGGTTAATCTGCATGTGCAGTTCCCTACTATAGTTGCTTTGCATTTGTTTCTGCCATATTTTCTAGCATTCTTGGATGTGCATTTTACAGTATCTAATTTACTGCAGGTCAGCAATATTTCCACATAATTTAATTTCAGAATTGCTGTTACTTCAGCAGTTTTATTGCTGTGTATAATGGCCTGATATTACTGATCAGCATTCATAGGTTAGTAGACAAAAAGCCACTGTTTCATCTATTTGCATAATTATTTTAAAGTCAATTTTAGACTGATTCTTTTACCCTTTTCTGCACCATATTCTTCAAAATAGTGCACGTGGTTTATCATGTCAAAAGTAGAAAATGCTCTTTTTTTGTATTTAACCGTTTTTTGCACCTTTTTGTTGCAAAAGGTCACATGCTCCACAAATGTCTCAATATTTCCAAAAAATTCTGGCATGCAAAAAATAATTTAAGGGGGTCTGGAAAAATGTGCAACTATTTAAAAAGTCACATTTGATGAATGAGTCTAAAAGATATGGGAAAGCCACATTGAGGTAAAAATCAGAAAATTAACTAAACAAAAAAATACCTTTGAAAAAGGTGCAAATCCGTTGATTAATTTTTCTCAAAAGAAAAAGGTCACTAATTGAGAGTTAAACGGTGTAAATACAATGATGAATCATGTAAAAATGCAATGATGAATCGGGCTCATGTCTCTATTCTACAGAACTTGCTCCTTCTGTTTCAATTTAAATGAATTTAATTAGAGTTTAGTAAAATTCTAGAATTTTTCTCATGACACATCAAACAGTTTAGTAGTTTTTGTGACTAATGCACCTGCAATCAATCCTTCTGTTTAGTTCTTTTAGAACACTGTTAGTTGCTTCATGTCACTTTGAAAAGTCACATAAAAACTTATCATGTCTAATACAGTTGACATATACTAGAAATGATCAGTCAGACTGCTTGTAATTGTGAATTAGTTACTTTAGTGCTAAAGGATTCCCAACATTGTAAGTTATCTATTCACAATATGAGTAATAAACCTCTGGCTGCTGAAAGGCTTTGATCCAGGGCTCTGTACTTGGGCTCTGTACTTGGTAATCTCAGACAGTATCTAGTGGAGGTGCACATGGCCACCACTTCATTGCAAAGGGGAATTTCAGAGCCCTGTTTTTGGCATTGGTTTTGGTCTCAGTTGTCGGACCCTCACAAATTATCACTTTTTCATCTATCCTGTGGATTTGTGATTACTTACAATGTTGAAAATAACCCTTTATTGTATTTTTATATGCGCCGAAAATAATAAATGTATTTGTGGCGCCCTGCTGCGCATTGGTGCCACAGATCCCAGAGGGGTGCATGGACGGATTCCTCCACAAGAGGCCCTCATAGCATTCACACACCTCCACCTTCCACTTCAGACCACCAGAGGGAGCCCATTAGGGATATAAAAAGGGAAGGTGGAGCTAGACAGCTCAGACTGGAGTCGCAGTCTAGAGTCTACAGTTTGCGAGCAGGTTAGTCTGTGAGAAGTTCAGTCTGTTGAAAGGAGCTCCTGCAGAAGCTAGCCTGCAGTGGAGCTCAGTCAGTCCAGTCCAGACTCAGTGAGCTCAGATTAGTGAGCCTAGGGCGTGCCGACACCAAAAGAGCGGTGAAGAGTAGCGAGGCCTACTGCCCGTGTGAAGCCTAGTGAGGGCCCCGAGCGTGGCCGAAGGAGAGTGGAGTAAGCAAGCAACATAGGGGGCAGAGGAGCTTAACCAGCTCACCCCAAAACCATTTACCGGACACCGGGTCCGCGTCTGCAGGGATTCCTTACATCCAGCAGAAACAACCGGAAACCCTGGCGAATTATATGTCCCAGGAACACCAAAAGCTGATTACGTACCAGGGTCAGGAGTCACGGAATCCCCATAGAACAGGGAGTGTGAACTCCAACAGAAGGCCCTACCACTAGGTCAGCAGGTGCAAGACAGAGACCAAGTTAGGCCTAGCTCCAGGCAGGTCAGAAACTTATCAAGGAAAGGCAAGGAACAGGTGGCCCCACACCCGCTCACTGGGGAGAGTCCTGATATGCACCCTTCACCCTAAAGTGCCCTGGATCGTGCCTGAAACACCACCAGTAAAGGTACTGAAGTGAGCTGTTGTGTGTGCGCCTATTAGTCCTCTGACCCGGCTGGGTCCCCTCTGTCCTGCATCCGTACACTTACGCTGCCCTGAGGCCCCGCTCCACCTGTGGGGAGACGCACCAACTAAGCTGCCTGAACAGCAGCCTCAGAGGACTGTCGCAGCGCTGGTGATCCTCACCAGACACCACAGGTGGCGTCACGAACATTTCCTATCCGATACAACTTCCCCCCTTTCTTTAAAGAGTGACCACAGGGTACGGGCCCGGGAGCCGACCACCGCGACATCCACCGAGGTCAGGCAACAACAAGGCCCGGGCGCCGAGTCGTCCCCATCCCCTGGGTGCATCATCTCTTCCTGGCGTCACGAACAGTATTCCGTGCCTGCTGCAACAACGGAGTGTTGTGCCCGTTGCCACCGGGTACTGTGCGCCTTTAATCAGAACTGTGTATTAAACTGTGGCGAAGATCGCCGCCATTGTTGTGCCGCCGAGCGGGAAGAAGGGCGTAACCGCGGGAAACTGAGAGGCATACCTGCTGAAGCGCGCAAAGCCCCGGACACGCCCCACGCCTCGACATCAAACCAGGAAGCGCCAGGTCCTGGAAGGATCCCCGGTGAGTGCTCTGACGTAGGACGCAAGCGACGCAAGGTCCTGAAGGAAGACCGTCACCTGCGGAGCTGTGGCCTACCGGAAGAAAAGAAGGCAGGCCACTGTTCGCTAGAGGGGCGCCAAAATGTCCAAAGAACAGCACAACGCCAGAGTACCGGTTATCCGCCCTGATGATCAATCCGCGCTCGACGCCGAGCAGGCCGAAGCAGCCGCTCCACCAGCAGGGCTTGTAACCCCTGTCATACCCATGGCCCTACCGTACATCCCTGGAGCGAAGTGGCTCCCCCAGTACAGTGGCAAACCAGATACCCTGTCTGGATTCAAAAGGAAAATATGCGGTATACTGGACATGTACTCTATGACAGGCAAGCAAAGAGCCGCTGTTGTATTAGGACAATTGACTGGTGCTGCCGAGCAAGAAGTAGAAACCTGGTCGGCCGCAGACCAGGAGTCAGTGTCCGCAATCTTTAAAAAGTTACAGACTGTCTTTGAGAATCGTACTGAGACAGACCTCCAGATGAGGTTCTACAACTGCTCTCAGCAACCGGAGGACAGTGTTCGGGTCTATGCCTGTCGTTTACAAGGAGCCCTACGAGCTCTGAAACAGGTTAGTCCAACCAGCATCAATGATGAAAATAGAATGCTGAAGGAACAGTTTATCCGGGGACTGAGGTCTCAAGAGGAGAGCAGGACTGTGCATTGGTGGTCCCTGGATCATCCAGATGCCACCTTTGACACCCTTAAGGACATGGCTATAAAAGGACTGCAGCCCCTGGAAACAACTGCTATCCAATGTTACCAGGGTGGGGCCACCCCAGTGCCTGCAGCGTCCACATTTTCCCCAGTGGCTGCCAAGGTTCCAGCAAAGTCCCCTAGTGAGCTGGACAGCCTGCGCTCTGAAGTGCGTCAGTTGAGCAAAGCCCTGACCACTGTACTTAGTGCCCTGCAGCTGCGGACGGAGCCCGAGGAGGAAGGAAGGATCCTGCTAGCCGACAGCCCTGAGGATGTCCCCTGGATGAGAAAGAGGAGGAGGACAACGCCACCCCCTGAGAGGACCAGCGACCAACGCCGTCCGCTGAAGGACCCTGTCTGCCACCGCTGCCTCAAAACAGGTCACGCCATCCGGAGCTGTCCTTTAAACGAGCAAACCCTCAGGCCGACACCCAGGAGTAGACCCCTCAGGCCCATCAAACTGGTACCGCAGGTTCGTGGGAGGACGTGCTGGAGGGCATCGCGACACCCGCTCTGCTGGACACAGGATCTCAGGTAACCATCATGCCTGATGTCCTCTACAAAAGGTTCTGGTCCATAGACAAACTTCACCCACCAGATCCAAATCTCTCCGTGTATGCCTCAAACGGCCCCCCCCTTAAACTAGTCGGGGTTAAGGATGTGGCAGTAAAGGTGGGAAGAGTGGACCTGAAGTAAAAGGGACTAATTGTAGTAGAGACTAATCCTGATGATACAGACTTGTATATGGTACTTGGCACAAATATTGTTAGTAACTGTTTGGGAGAAGTGTTGTTCTTGCTCCAACAGATAGCTGACACTGCCAGACCAGGGCAGAGAAGGGCGCTCCAGAAAGAGATCCGAGCCCTTATGTACTAGCAACAGGTAAAGCTAACAGACAGTGAAACTGGTAATGTAATGGGACTCTGCGTTCAACAATATGCCGTTTGGACTCTGCAACGCCCCCGGAAAGTTCTAGAGATTGATGGAGTGCTGCCTGGGACACCGCAACTTTGAGACTGTACTACTATACCTGGACGACGTGATAGTGTACTCCAAAACGTATGAGGACCACTTGAAGCACCTGGCGGAGATATTTGAGTCGCTGTCCTGGTATGGGATGAAGCTGAAGCCCTCAAAGTGCCACCTGCTCAAGCGAAAGGTACAGTACCTGGGGCACATCGTTAGTCCAGAGGGAGTAGCACCAGACCCGGAGAAGGTCACTGCCATCCAGAAATGGCAGGAGCCGAAGAGCCTCAAGGAGGTACGTCAGTTCCTGGGACTAGTCGGGTATTACCGGAGATTTGTGAAGGACTATACCAAGAAAGCGGCACCTCTGCAAGACCTCCTGGTAGGACAGTCCCCCAGAGGCAGAAATCCCACGTTCCAGTGGGGTAAGGAGCAAGCTGAATCCTTTAAGGTGATTGAGGAGATCCTGACCGGCGAAGAGATCCTAGCTTACCCTGACTACAGCCAACTGTTCCTGCTGTACACTGATGCCAGCAACGAAGGATTAGGAGCTGTACTGAGTCAGAAGCAGGATGGCCGAGAGAAGGTGATCGCCTATGCAAGCAGGAAGCTCCGCCCGACTGAGAGGAACCCAGAGAACTATAGCAGCTTCAAGTTGGAGTTCCTGGCCCTGGTCTGGGCCATCACCGAGTGGTTCAAGCACTACCTAGCCTCCAGTAAGTTCACTGCCTTCACTGATAATAACCCCTTGACTCATCTGGAAACAGCCAAGTTAGGAGCCATGGAACAATGATGGATGGCTCGGCTGGCAAACTACCAATTCACTATTAAGTACCGGGCGGGCCGCAAGAACGCCAACGCAGATGCCCTGTCCAGGATGCCTCACAAGTCAGACACTGAAGAAGAAGTGGATGACCTGGAGGAGGTTGAACTACCTGCCTTTCACCGGAATGGAATGGTCCACGTGCAACGAGCCTCCAGGAGGCAACGCAGTAAGACATTAAACCCCCTGCCTCACCACAGCTGGAAGGAGACCCAGGACAGCGACCCGGTTGTCAGCCATATCAAAGAGCTGATAACCCAAGAAGGTTCCTCCCTGGAGAAGGACACGTCTCTACAAGCCAAGCAGCTGTGGAATGAGAAGAGCCGGCTGTTCATCTATAGAGAGAAGCTGTGCCGGAGGTACGTCAACCCTAAAACCCATGAGATGGTATGGCAGATAGTGGTGCCCAAGACAGACATCCAGATGGTGTTGGAAGCCTACCACGATCAGGCGGGGCACTCTGGCTGGAAGAAGCTAGAAACCCTGCTGAGGTGTCGGTTTTATTGGGTAGGAATGCACAGTTCCATTGAGAGGTGGTGCTGGAATTGTGGACCCTGTAGCCTCAGAAGAAAAGACTAGAGCAGCCAGAAGGCACCCCTGCAACCCATCAAGACAACTAGTCCCTTGGACATCGTGGCCCTGGATCATGTCAAGCTGTCACCCAGCAGGTCAGGATATTCCTATGCCCTGACCATGGTGGATCACTACTCCCAGTTCCTGGTGGTCTCCCCCGTCAAGAATCTGACGGCAGAAACTGCGGCGAAGACGTTTCTGGCGTACTTCTGCAGGCCCCATGGATACCCGGAGCAGGTGCTGATGGATCAAGGCCCAGCCTTTGAAGCCAAACTGTTCAAGGAGTTCTGCCATCTCTACGGGTGTAAAAAGATCCGGACTACACCGTACCACCCCCAAACCAACGGTCTCTGTGAAAAGATGAATAACATTGTCATCGACCTGCTGAAGACCTTACCACTAGAGGAGAGAAATCAGTGGCCAGACCTACTATCTGACCTGGTAGATCTGTACAACCACAAACCCGTGAGTTCCACCAATTGTACTCCAGCATATCTCATGCGAGCAAGACCCAGGAAGTTGCCCATGGACCTGGAGCTTGGTGTAGTAGAACCAAAAGCAGATATGTCCACTGAGGACTGGGACATGACCAGACAGGAGCAGTACAGAAGAGTACAGGCCTGTGTCGAAGACAGTCTCACTCGGGTAAGGGACAAGCAGGAAGCCCACTACAATAAAAGTGCGCCCGCAGAACCCTTCACACCAGGAGAAGTGGTGTTAAAGAAGAAAAGGAGAAACCACAAACTTGATGACCAGTGGGAGAGAGAAGCCTACACTGTGTTAAATTCAAGATTTGATAACAAGAAGACCTGTTTGATTAGCAAAGATGGCGGAATAACGACTGCAACGGTATCTAGAGACCATCTGAAGTTGTGTCCAGACCTGCTAAAGCCCCAAGAAGAAGTGCCTCACACCGTACTGGAGGAACCTAAAGAAGCAGTTCTCCATGCTGACTTAGGAGATTTCCCGGCAGATTGGCCTCAACTAGGAGGAGCAGTAATAATACCTGTGATCCACTTCTTTCAACAGCCAGAAGACCCTCCACAGCAAGTAGAACCTGTAAGTGCTTCCGAAGAGCCTGCTCAAGAAGAATCCCCGGAAGAAGGATCCCCGGTTGGAGCAGAGCAAGAAGGCCCAGCCAATGGTATACTAGCCAGTCCCGTAGAGAGGTTAAGGCAACCCTGCAGTCCCCCAACACTTAGAACTGACAGAATGGGAGGTAGTGCAAACACTAGTGCCTCACGCATCCCAGTACCACGTAGGTCGACACGTAGCACACGAGGTCAGACCCCTGTCAGATACAGAGAATAGAGAAGGAAACTCTGACAGTGTAGATAGTTGCCCCTGGGGTATTGTCTTGTGTATTTTCATGTATGTGTATATTGATATGTGCTTTGCCTTACTAATGGACAATTTAAGTGATATGGACACTTCCCTTGTTATCTCTAGTTACCCGTAAGGGACATAAAGAACTTTGTGGCTGAGGACTGTGTGCAGCCCAAAAACTGTTTGCTGTAAATAATTGCACTCCCTGGAGTGCCCCTTTAGGTGACCTCAGAACAAAATCCTGTCTGGCGTGGCCGAAGTGGAGGTCCAACTCAGGATCGCCATGCCCTGCAGCCACCCCAGGGCCTACGTGGAGGGTTTGCTTTGGACAGGTCCCTCAAGCTACCAAGTACTTTAACCTGTAAGATGGACAGCCTGTTAGGGGACCTCACCGGAAAAGACTTGAATTCTGAGGTTGCTTATTGTATTGTACATATCTATTTATTATTTATAATGTTTTATTATGCAACGTTCAAGCAAAGTGCCTCCCATAAAGGGAAGAGTTATTGTTGTTACCTGTTATAAAAATTACTTCAGTCCGGGAGTACTGAGCTTTGCTATGGGGGAATGTGGCGCCCCGCTGCGCATTGGTGCCACAGATCCCAGAGAGGTGCATGGACGGATTCCTCCACAAGAGGCCCTCATAGCATTCACACACCTCTACCTTCCACCTCAGACCACCAGAGGGAGCCCGTTAGGTCAGGCAACAACAAGGCCCGGGGGCCGAGTCGTCCCCATCCCCTGGGCTCGTCATATTCTTAGATTTCAAATGCTTAAGTTTGGTGTGTCTAGAGAGATGCAAAGGAAGATAGGAAAAGAATAGATTAAAGTCTACAGTATGAAGTAGTTATGATATTTTAGATATATCTGACCTTCGTGTAATGTGACCATTAGCCCAATAATGCTTCAACAGTCAGGCTTTATTCGGGTTAATAGCAAAGTTCTTTGGTATTCCACATTTAAACACTCTACAGTTATATGTCCTTTAATGCAGTTACTCTCAGGTTATTTTCACAAAGGAGTTGATGACTGGTGGAGGCATAAGTAATAGTGGAGATTGGAAACAGAATTACAATAGACAAGGGCAGAATCAGAACAAATGAGCAAGGTCAGGAGTAGCTAGGTCAAGGCTCAGGAGAATCAGGCAGAGTATCAGGTACACAAAGATTCTGGGGCGGATTAAGAGTAGTCAGGGCCCCGGGCAGTTTAGAAGGCGTGGGCCCCCCAGGTACCCCATGTCTCACATGACGTCACATGATCCCCTTTGATAGATCATGAGATAGGTCATGTGAGTAACACACAAGTGTTCTGGTGCACATGTGTAGATGGAAAATTACAGAATTGTTTTTTCCTTATGTACAGCACCATACATAACATAGCGCTATATAAAATCGAGCAGGTGGGAGATTCATTTTCCTGTGGGGCCACATAAGAGACCGTGACTGTTGTGGAGGCCGAACCAAGAGGTTGAAATTAATTTTGCTCAATAGTAATATTAACAAAATAATAACAATATTTTTTTAGATTAATTGTATCACTTAATATTGAGCAGAGTTAAGTATGCTGAAATCCCCCTATATACCGTATGAGCCCCCTGAATCAACAACCAAAGATATCAACCTATGGGGCCCTTATACATGTAACCATAACAAAAAAAAAACGTAAAAAATCCTCTCTTTATTTAGTTAGTTTAAGAACCCAATACATAAAGACATAAACGCACACACATTTGCACAGAATAACCGTGATTTAAAAAAAACAAAAAAGAGTAGAAATAAGGGGAGATAGGGACAAGTTTCACCCTTCATAATTCCCTTGAACTTGAAACGGTATGGCGCCCCCGCACCTCGCCGACTGCCCCTATCTAGCCTTACCACTACTCTAACTGACCAGGCATCCTCAATAGGTGATCAGATAATATGTAATGAATATATATGATTATATATAATATAGATCATATACCTCATAGTCACGTTTCTATGGACATGGACCATCATATATATAGTGTATATTGTAAGGTGGCTAATGGTTGCATAGTCGATGGGAGGTATGTGTCACAGAGATGGCTATCCTCTGTGATGTAACCCGGAGTGTTTCTCTAGTGCACATAAGCTTTGAGAGGTTCATTTGGTGCACCTGGGACCGGGTTATGGGTAGCTTGGAGAGTTGGGCGGGTCCAGCTACCAACCACTGGGTGTGGTTAACAGCCTTTAAAATGGATGCCGTTGTTTGACATATGGTCTGTGTATGTTGGAGGGAGAAGGCCTCCTGTGTGTTGTTTCGCTGAACTGAGCCAGTGAGCTAAACACCACGCAGCCTGTGTGCCCACAGGACTGGCTTAAGCAGAGACTAATGGACAGTTTACTTAGATTTGCCTGAACTAAAGGCTGTCTGTATTCCTTTACCGTTGCCGGGCTTATGAGGTAATAAACCAATATGAAGATTTAAAGGAGCATGAGCAAAAGCCCTACAATATATACATATATATATACAGTACAGACCAAAAGCTTGGACACACCTTCTCATTTAAAGATTTTTCTGTATTTTCATAACTATGAAAATTGTACATTCACACTGAAGGCATCAAAACTATGAATTAACACATGTGGAATTATATACTTAACAAAAAAGTGTAAAACAACTGAAAATATGTCTTATATTCTTGGTTCTTCAAAGTAGCCACCTTTTGCTTTGATGACTGCTTTGCACACTCTTGGCATTCTCTTGATGAGCTTCAAGAGGTAGTCACCGGAAATGGTTTTCACTTCACAGGTGTGCCCTGTCAGGTTTAATAAGTGGGATTTCTTGCTTTATAAATGGGGTTGGGACCATCAGTTGTGTTGTGCAGGAGTCTGGTGGATACACAGCTGATAGTCCTACTGAATAGACTGTTAGAATTTGTATTATGGCAAGAAAAAAGCAGCTAAGTAAAGAAAAACGAGTGGCCATCATTACTTTAAGAAATGACGGTCAGTCAGTGCGAAAAATTGGGAAAACTTTGAAAGTGTCCCCAAGTGCAGTTGCAAAAACCATGCTTCTGAGGATAAGTTTATCTGACTCACCAGCCTCAGAAATCGCAGGTTAACAGCAGCTCAGATTAGAGATCAGGTCAATGCCACACAGAGTTCTAGCAGCAGACACATCTCTTCAACAACTGTTAAGAGGAGACTTTGTGCAGCAGGCCTTCATGGTAAAATAGCTGCTAGGAAACCACTGCTAAGGACAGGCAACAAGCAGAAGAGACTTGTTTGGGCTAAAGAACACAAGGAATGGACATTAGACCAGTAGAAATCTGTGCTTTGGTCTGATGAGTGCAAATTTGAGATCTTTGGTTCCAACCACCGTGTCTTTGTGCGACGCAGTAAAGGTGAACGGATGGACTCTACATGCCTGGTTCCCACCGTGAAGCATGGAGGAGGAGGTGTGATGGTGTGGGGGTGCTTTGCTGGTGACACTGTTGGGGATTTATTCAAAATTGAAGGCATACTGAACCAGAATGACTACCACAGCATCTTGCAGCGGCATGCTATTCCATCCGGTTTGCGTTTAGTTGGACCATCATTTATTTTTCAACAGGACAATGACCCCAAACACACTTCCAGGCTGTGTAAGGGCTATTTGACCAAGGAGGAGAGTGATGGGGTGCTACGCCAGATGATCTGGCCTGCACAGTCACCAGACCTGAACCCAATCGAGATGGTTTGGGGTGAGCTGGACCGCAGCGTGAAGGCAAAAGGGCCAACAAGTGCTAAGCATCTCCGGGAACTCCTTCAAGATTGTTGGAAGACCATTTCCGGTGGCTACCTCTTGAAGCTCATCAAGAGAATGCCAAGAGTGTGCAAAGCAGTGATCAAAGCAAAAGGTGGCTACTTTGAAGAACCTAGAATATAAGACATATTTTCAGTTGTTTCACACTTTTTTGTTAAGTATATAATTCCACATGTGTTAATTCATAGTTTTGATGCCTTCAGTGTGAAAGTACAATTTTCATAGTTATGAAAATACAGAAAAATCTTTAAATGAGAAGGTGTGTTCAAACTTTTGGTCTGTACTGTGTATATATATATATATATGTATATATATATATATATATATATACATACGCACCCTATATTGAGTGAACAGTTATGTACTTAGATTAATGGCATCCTATTCCGACACGTTTCCCCCCTCTTTTGGTCATTCAGGGATTCATCAGGGAATTTCTTCAATCAGTACAAGAAAAGGAGACCATAAGCCGCACTGCAATAACAATTCACAGGCCCAACAATATGCCCCCTACATACAGTATGAGTCCACACAGTGCCACCTACATACAGTATGAGCCCTAACATAGCCCCAATATACAGTATGAGCCCCCATATAGCTCATAGATACAGTATGAGCCCCCACATAACTCCCTATATACTGTAGAAGCCCCACATAGCTCTCTATATACAGTATGAGCCCCATATTGCCTCCTATATACAGTATTAGCCTGGACATAGCTCTGTAGATACAGTATGAGCCCGCACATAGCCCTCGATATAAAGTATGAGCCTGCACATAGCTCCATAGATACAGTATGAGCCCGCACATAGCTCCCTAGATACAGTATGAGCCCGCACATAGCTCCCTAGATACAGTATGAGCCCCCACATAGCTGCCTGTATACCATATGAGCCTGCACATATCTCCCTAGATACAGTATGAGTCTGCGCATAGCTCCCTAGATAAAGTATGAGCCCCGATATAGCTGCCTATAAACAGTAAGAGCCCACACATAGCTCCCTAGATAGAGTATGAGCCTGCACATATCTCCCTAGATACAGTATGAGCCCATACATAGCTCCCTAGATACAGTATGAGCCCGCACATAGCTCCCTAGATACAGTATGAGCCCGCACATAGCTCCTTAGATACAGTATGAGCCCACACATAGCTCCCTAGATACAGTATGAGCCTGCACATATCTCCCTAGATACAGTATGAGCCCGCACATAGCTCCTTAGATACAGTATGAGCCCGCACATAGCTCCCTAGATACAGTATGAGCCCGCACATAGCTGCCTGTATACCGTATGAGCCTGCACATATCTCCCTAGATACAGTATGAGTCTGCGCATAGCTCCCTAGATAAAGTATGAGCCCCGATATAGCTGCCTATAAACAGTAAGAGCCCACACATAGCTCCCTAGATAGAGTATGAGCCTGCACATATCTCCCTAGATACAGTGTGAGCCCATACATAGCTCCCTAGATACAGTATGAGCCCGCACATAGCTCCCTAGATACAGTATGAGCCCGCACATAGCTCCTTAGATACAGTATGAGCCCACACATAGCTCCCTAGATACAGTATGAGCCTGCACATATCTCCCTAGATACAGTATGAGCCCGCACATAGCTCCTTAGATACAGTATGAGCCCACACATAGCTCCCTAGATACAGTATGAGCCCCGGCATAGATGCCTATATACAATATAAGCCTGCATGTAGCTCCCTAGATACAGTATGAGCCAGCACATAGCTCCCTAGATACAGTATGAGCCCGCACATAGCCTCCCATATACAGTATGAGCCTGCACATAGCTCCCTTCTCTGATCAACTGTTAGTTTCACAGCCAGCTCAGAGAACGGTCGAATAACATTCCGGGGGCGGCAAAATGCAGCTTCCTGGGAGACACCTCAGACCACTGCTTCAGGTGGCCCAAAGGCACCCCCCGACAGCTGTACCCAGGTCACATGCCCCCCTGCTTCTGTAACAGACCACAGGGTGATAGTCATGGGCAAGGTCACTTCTTTGACACCCTGGCCCACTACAGGAAATAATGTACTGTGGGGTTGCATCTGTGCAGATGCTTCCAGATCTGAGATCTCCAAGATCCCTGTTAATGCGCTGGATGCAGAACTGTGCCATTTAACCCTCTCAGTCAAGAAGCCAAACCAGCTGTTATAAATGGTGTTCTTTTTATACACAGTCAAACAGATGAATATACTCTGTAGAGTAACAAGTTATGCATTCTTCATCACTTGGCACACAGTACACAGCCTCCATTTTCAGAGTTACAGTCTGCACTTTGTTTCTGCCAACGGGATGGCACAGTAGTGTGGAGAGATCTTAAATGCCTGCCATTTTCCTTAGGGGTAGGGTCATACGGGTCCACATGTGTCGCTATGCCCTGATCCTGTGCCATTGCTTATATCAGTCCCAGTGGCCGCTTGTAGGAATGCGCTCCCTGTTTCAGTACCCACAGCAGGGCGATACCTTGTCCCAAGGTCCCTTTCCCTTTCTCTCTGGACAGTACGCTTCCTGGACTTCTAATCTTTTCTCTTGCAGGGTTCCCCACTTGCCTGTGTTGTCCTGCTATCTCTGTTACTAGATCTTTTTCCTCATGATCCTTCTAGTTCCACACTAGGGAGAACCTGTCTTGCCTCTTTATCTTCCTCTTCTAGACTGACTAAAATGGATTCCCTTCTCCCAGAATCCATAGAACTCCCTCCCACTGTGGGCTGTACTTCTAGTTAACCCTCAAACTGTCTTTGTGCCTGCTGCCTCTGTGTTACTAAGCAGGTTTCACCTTTCACTTACATTCTATACAAGAGTGAAAAAGAAGGCAGTGACATCTTGCGGCCTCTGGTCAGCACTGCAGCCCACAGCGAAATAACCATTAAATACACCGTCTTCCGAGCCTTTGTCGTTGCTGAGACTCGTGGGGATTCGATCCGGATAACGTCCTCATGCTCCATCTCCTTGCACAACTGCCTCTTGATCAATATCAGTAACAAAGCAGCAAGGGTGATAAATACCCAGTGGTCTAGTTGCCATTCAATATGGCTTTGCAGCCAAGCATGCCATGCATTCATTGACAGCAGCCCTGCCTGTGCTGTGACAGGAGCACAGCAGTGTAATTACACTGCATTTGCACAACTTCTTATTAACCCAACTATCTACAGTGGGGAAAATATGTAATGAATACATTGCCGATTTTGTAAGTTTTCCCACCTACAAAGAATGGAGAAGTCTGTAATTTTTAACGTACGTAAACTTCAACTGTGAGAGACAAAATCTAAAAATAAAAAACAGAAAATCAGATTGTATGATTTTTAAATAATTAAATTGCAGTTTATTGCATGAAATAAGTATTTGATTACCCACCAAACAGCAAGAATTCTGGCTCTCACAGATCTGTTAGTTGTTCTTTAAGAAGCCATCCTACTCTGCACTGATTACCTGTATTAATTGCACCTGTTTGAACTCATTACCTGTATATATTTACAAGAGTGGCAGACTAATATTTAACCCTCTTACATTGTGGAATCGGTATATTGTGCGTTGCAGCATTTGAAGCTAAACTATATCCAAGTTACATTATAATGCTGCCAGAGTAACTGTGGGTCAATGCTTTGTCAGCAGGACACGAGAATCCTGGAGGAGTCTTGTTTATGAGGTTCTGTGACTCCTCTTATGCCCTTGACTGCAGAAGACACAGATATGGGAATTCATCTTTTCTTGGTTTTCAGCAACACTAATTTTGGACATATCTTGAGAAAGTGATTGTGTTACTTATTTCAGATAAAATTTCACATCCTGCAATAATAGCAAAATCCTTACATTTTTCCACCTCTATTAAATATAATTTAAAATCTGTGCCATTGTGAAATAAACCAACGGTCAATAAGGCAGTTACATAAAAATGTTAAAATAATTCTGAAACACATGGGATACCACTCTCATAGGCTGATTTTTCTCTGTACTGTCTCATAGGCCTAGCATAAGTTACAAACATTTAAATCCTCACCCATCCCTTGTAGACTGTGAGCCCTCACAGGCAGGGTCCTCGCTCCTCCTGTACCAGTCGCTGTCACATTGTGTTCAAGATTATTGTAATTGTTCTAGTATGTATACCCCTTTTTCACATGTAAAGTGCCATGGAATAAATGGCGCTGTTATAATAAATAATAATAATAATAAATAGTATTATCTGTTGCTTAATACATTCCACAGCGCTATAATAAGATTTTTTATTATTCACTCTCCCATGGGGCTCACAATATACGGTAATTATTATATGTCAAACATTCACTAGGGCTAACTTGATAAGAAGACAATCATGCATTGAATCTGACAAGGGTTGAATCATTTCCTTCTGCTATACATGTAAACAGCTGGACAGTTAAACTAGTTTAATACCATACCTCATGTTTTTTTTCCCAATAAGAAATCTGATAGCACCCTCTTGTGGTATTAAAAAAATATACACTAATAAAATCTTGATCACAAGATCTACAGAATTCTTTCACCGAGACTGAGAATTGTTATCCTAGGGAGTAATAAGCGTTAATGTCCCCACAGGGCACTAATGCAATAAATATTACAGAAAGAAAAAGTTTTTACAGAACTTTTTTCTACAGATTGAAAACTGCTTTTTACAGTACCAGCAAAAGCTATGACACACCTGTTTTTTTTTTCCTGATTGAATTGGAAAACTGCTGCACTTTTGAAAATTGCAGCATGTCACTTCTTCCAGCATTTTTGCAGCATTTTTTTACCCATATAAAGCAATGAGTAAGTGCAAAAAAGCAGCAAAAAAATGTTGCCATCGGTTTTTGCAGCATTTCTAGTGAAGAAAAGCAATGTATAGCAGGATATGAAACACATTTATTTTTGTGATTTTCTGAAATTTTAATCAAAGTGTCTTGGTATCATCACACGAGCTTGGCTGTTAGTATGAGTACAGTTTAATTACATTAGTGATAAGTGTAAAGTAAACAAAGCCTGACTATTTTAATGGCTGACCAATGAGTGAAAGTAAGCAATCACTGACCAATGTGTGAAATTGAACAATGCCTGACCAACTCAATGGATGAAAGTAAACAGTGTCCGACCAGCTTAATGCCCTGCCAATGTCTTGGGTAAACTATGCCTGACCAGTTCAACTCCCCCCTGCTGTTTTTAAATTTGAAATTGTGTATTTTTTCAAGAACTCTTATAAACTTTTTTGTTCAGATTAGTCACTATTTTTTCAGACATAAAAAAACTTTTCCACTAAACAATTGATCAAATTGCCCTTTTTTCCCAAAATATTTTATGGTTTCATGTATATCTTGCATTGGTGGTCTAAATGATTGTATAGTGGAAGCAAAGCTGAACTTTGGCATCCTGAAAAATGAAGGAAAAAAGAATGCAGCAAAAAAACGTAGCAAAACGCAGCAAGACAAGCAGCAAAAAAGCCAGAAAACCTGCTTTTTGTCTGCAGCTTTTTTTTTTACTGCCAAGAGATCAGGTTTTGGTCAGAAACACATAAAAGTGTCTGTACAAATTCCAATAAATAATCAATCCACCATAAGAATCACAGATAATGGAAGTAAGTGTTCAATACAGAGGGGTTCATCCACCAAACACCTGACGAGCGTTTCACTGCTGCTTCGTCAACACTATGAAGCAACAGTGAAGTGCTTGTTGGTGTTTGTGGGTCTTTAGGAGCACACAGCTGGGGATTGGGAGTGGTCAGCTCCTGAAGAATCAACTTGATAAAAACCACTTTGCTTTGTTCAGAGAACATTGTCCGCTGGATGGCTCAACTCCACAGTCTTTTACCATCTCACTTGCTAACAAATGATATTCAGCAGAAAAACAATTTTAAAAAAGTGCCCTCTAGTGGTAGTTGCAGGAAGCTAGCATGTGCAGTAAATTTACAGCTTTGGCTGCTTTAAGAATACATAAAAAAACTAATAAGCATGAAGTTTTAGACAATGAAGAGAGACTTTAAAAAGCAGATTGGTGTAGTCTCCCTCTTGTCCCTCACCAGGTGTCCTCCTATCACTGTTAGTACAGATGGGTTCCCATATGCAGTGCTCTAAGCTGAGCGCTGGATCAGTTTCTCCAAATGAATCCTGTTTTTTGGGTGATTCAGATGAAAACCCCAACGTTGTGGTCATTGCGGAGAACAAGCCCCAAGTAAGCTATTTAGCAAATGGAGTGATTTTCGATTCTGCTTTCCCTCGATTCCGATGGTCTCCGTTTTTTTTTCAGACAGAAGTAATTATGTAGTAGACTACACTATTGTGTCAGCCAAAAATAGATGAACAACGGAGCGGAGGCTAAATGTGACTCCTTCCACCTAGTTATAGTAAATGGCTTTGTCTGGGTGTTTTCTCTGAATCCCGTTTTTCAGGAATTCAGACAGAAATCCCACAGCATTGGTCAGCATAGAATAGCGTATAAATGTGAACTAATTATCTTGTAAAAGGTTTGAACTGTAAATGTCCTGAGTAATGTTTTCCGTATGAAGCAGAGGCAGACATGCCGCATGTGCAGCCAGTTCAACTATATAGGGGCGCTTGGGGGACAGGGACCCAGTCACATTGCAGGTAATCCAGATGCTGCTGTGATTGTTCCAATTTCTACCCATGGAGATTTTTCTTCCCAGGACATTGGGGAAGGCTCCCTGCATTTCTAGATGCTTTCATTTATAATTTATTACATACTTTTAAAATATGCTACTTTCTTTAATTTGGTCTGGGATGATTCCAGAAATGAATAATGGCCTAACAGAAGTAGTCATAGGCACAAGGGCATCTATATACAAGCTGCTGATGTCACTCACCGGCGATAGCATCGGTGGTAAGTGCTCCTGAGGCTGTGGAGCTGAAGACACTAAAGATTAAATGTAATGGGGGAAGGGAGCAATATTTACTCTGTGGGGGGGTATTTACTCTGTGGGGGGGGATATTTACTCTGTGGGGGTAGAATATTTACTCTGTGGGGGGAATATTTATTCTGGGGGGGACATTTATTCTGTGGGGGGAATATTTAATCTGTGGGTGGAATATTTACTCTGTGGGGGAGATTTATTCTGTGGGAGGGGAGATTTGAGGACACAAGTTTGGGGAGCAAGGGAGGAACAGCACTCAGACACAATATGGAGAGCAGGAGAGATTTGAATCCATAGTATGAGGAGCAAGTAGGGAGAGGGGGGGCATGTATGAGGAAACAGTATAGCGGGATGGGTGCATTTACAATATGGTGATTGGGAGAGATGCGTGTAGACACAGTATGGTGAGTGGTGGGATTGGTGCAGACACAGAATGGGGAGAATGGGTGCGCACGCAGTATGTGGAGTGAAGGGGGGAAATGTACGTGGACACAGTATGGGGTTCAAGTAGGGGGATGGGTCAGACACAATATGAGGAGCCGGGGGGATTTGTGAGGAGACATTATGGTTAGCAGGGAGGATGTGATCAGACAGTATGAGGAGGGAGGGGGAAATGTGTGAGGAGACAGTATGGGGGGAGAAAAGTGTGAGTGGGCACAGAATAGTGACTGAGCAGTGTGTGTGTGTGTTTGTATGGAGGGACAGTGTAAGAGCACAGCCAGGAGGGGATAGTAAGCTAAGGAGGGGGATTGTGATGAGGGATCATAGTATAGAGACTGTGCGCTATAGGGGGACACAGTGTGAAGAGGGGGCTCAGTATGGAAAGGAGAGGGCAGTGTGGAGAGTATGTACTATAAGAGGGACAGTTGTGGGTCATATTTTGTGCAGGGAATATAGTGAGGGGCAATTAATTATTCAGGGGCTCAGCGTAGGGAAGATATTTTTATTCAAGAGCATTATAATGACACTGCTATCTTTAAGAACATTGTATGGGAATGTGCTGCAGAAGACCGGAGAAGATGGAAGTCTGCAGAGAAGAGCTGTGGATGAAAAAGTCATCATGGAGTCTGGACAAGATGAAGATGAAAAGAAAGAGAAGGTGTCTCTGAAGTCGTTCATCTATCAGGTACCTGGATGTAAATTTTTTTTGTGATACTAATTTTCATATTTTTATTTATCTTTGGAGCATTAAAGGGGTTATCTAAGTTTGTGATGAGTTTGCAGTCATTCTATATTATTGCAGACTTCTGAATTGTTACCGAGTGCACTGCACGCTGTCAGGATTCTCTGGTGCTGGCGATTTGCATATGACACACCCCCTGGGCCGTGGGGTACTCGGTGCCCGACCGGTCGTTGCTAGGGGAGATGTCACAGTGGAAGTGACCTGGTCCTTGACCCAGGGCGGTCAATAAAAGGAGATATTTACAGTGGATTTATAGTTTTTATATACAGTTCGTGACGCCACCTGTGGTATGCGGCTAAAGGGAGCTGCCGCTGTGGAGCAGATCCTCTGGAGCTGTTGTTAATGCAGCAGAGTTGGTTCGGCTCTCCATAGGTAGAGCTTAGCTCCAGGGCAATGTAGATGTTGCTGTTGTGGAAGTAGCACTCGTGGTGTAGTGCAGTGGATGGCGCAGTTAATAATTAGTCCACAACTTAATGGCGGTTTCCTCTTATCTTTACTTGCGGTGGTTAGGCAGACCGGGGCACGGGTACGAGCTAGTAGTAGAGGTCCGGGCAGGCCTGGAAGCAAGTTGGGGAATCTGTGGCACCCCAGGGGTCTGGTTTCCACAGTAACGGCAATGTTATGTCTGAGAGCAGGTGGGAGGTCTCTTGGTCAGGGATCCTGTGCATGCCACACCTCCTGCCCAGTCCTGGGAGGGGAAGAACTTCCCCTATATAAACCTAGGGCTGAGGCAGGGTTAGTGAGTAGAGAAGAAGTAGAGACAGAGAAGAGAAGCAGCATAGGAAGAAACAACAGGAGCTCTGTGGGAGCAGTACTACAAGGAGTCAGGGGCTGGCAGCTGCAGAGCTCGCCCTGACTGAGAAGCTATCACCGGACCCGGAGTCCGAGGCTGTGGGGACTAACTCCTATCCAGCAGCAGAAACCGACCGGCAGGGGATTTCAGGTCCTCTGGCCAAGAAACCCGAAGGCACGGTCACACGCGTGGGACCAGCACCGCCGTCGTGGAGCGGAAGCTACTAGAAGGCCCCGAGTCACCGGCCATACGGGTGAGCACCACACGGTACACTCAGGGACGTGGGCTACTTATACCCGCCTCTAGCAAGGTAGCCAGAAGAGTACAGTTAGTTTGGGAGGCCTACAACTCCGCCTGGCCAGGGGAGATCCCATCTGCTCAAGGACTGACCAGGCCCCAATCGCTAGCCAGTACTCCGGGAGGGTCTATCTTTGTCACCAGTAAAGACCCTGAACTACACCGTACCGTCTCCGAGTGGTTCCTGCTACCCCCATCATCCACGTCGGCTGCCCTGAGGCCATACCCCTCCCGTTGGGGGTGATACTATCACGCTGCACAATCCTACCACCGGCCTCAGCGGTCTGCCCTGCAGCGGCAGCTCCTTCGCTGCATTCAACGGGTGGCGTAGTCGTACAACATCTACCGCTAATACAGCGCCACTTAGTCTGACTCCCTGGGCACGGACCGGGTCACCGCCACGAGACTACAACCCTCAACAGATCCGGCTCCGGGTAAGCTCCCGCGTGCGCAACGCTGCGTGACACAGGCCCAGGGGTGCGTCAAATCCACCTAGCCAGGTGGAGTTGTAGGCCTTCCCTTTGCGCTACCTCTTTGGCCCTGCTGCGTATAGCTATTCTAAGGCCCTGGTCCCTGAGTAAAACGTCTTTGTGCTCACCCGTATGGCAGGCAGCTCGGGCCTTCCTGGAGTGTCGCTCCCACGTCGCAGTGCTGGGCCCTATCGTGCTGCTGAGCCTCCAGGCGTCTGATGGGGCCAGGAGTCCTGCAGTCTCCTGCCCTCTGGTTTCTGCTGCTGGGCTTTCGGTGCCCCACAACCTCGGACTCCGGGGTCCGGTTCTTCTGCGCTTTCCTCTGGGGTGAACTGCCGTGCAGCTTCACTCCCTAGGTCTTTCCTGCTCGACGTCCTGACTTCAACTCCTGTCTGCTCTCCTCACACTAACTAACCCCGCCTGCAGATACCAGTTGCTAAGGGGAGGAGCTCCCCTTGCTGGTCTATAGCCAGGAAGTGTTGCATGCTAGCAAAACCTGATTAGGGGACCCCTCCTTGCTTCCAGGCATGGCATCACCCCTTGTGAGGGAGGCAATGCCACTGTGGCAACTGGACTCCTGGGGTGCCACACATACATGTGGTCACATGTCGACTAGACATGCAGCCGAAAGCATAGCAGATAGGGTCAGATGCTGAATGCAGTTTCCTATGGCCGGTTTCTGCTGTATTTGTTGAGTGTAAGTGTCGTGCTCTTGCATTACATGCCAACAAATAAAAATAGCAGCCCAAGTGGCTGAAGTAATAAATAATAGAAAAAAAATACAACAGTTAATTTTAGACAGTTTATACATAAACTTTTTTTTACATTAATACAAAACATTAATAAAAATTGTGAGACATTTTTTTAAGCTATGGATGTCACTATAAAATTCAATCTTTGTAATACAAAAGATGAAACTAGTGGAAAATCTATACCTTGACCACAATGAAATACTCAGCAGTGTTCACAGCATGTGATTTTGCTTTGAAAAAAGTGGAATGGTCTTATGGGTGCATGACTGTAAAATCTGTGAGGCTCAAAAAGGCTACCTTGAACTAGCTACTTCGTCTGGCACATCACAGAGGAAACCCTGACTCTCAAGAAATAAGCCATGTACAGGGATATGGACCTAAAATGGGTACCCTTGGGTTGCTTCAACAGAGTTGCCGCTGCCCAGAAGAGGGATCCTGAGCAAAAGAAGTCAAACTAGCCATCTCAGTAACTGGAGTGGCGAGACAAAGGACTGATTAGGAATCAAAAGCCAAAGTCAAGAGATAGCCAGGGGCAGTTACTAGATAATTAGTCAGAATGAAGTCAAGCAACATGTAGTCAGGATAGGGGGAATAATTGTATCAAAGTGAAAGTACAAGCTGGGTCAGTATCAGAACAAACAAAGAAACGGTGTTCAGGGAGCTTCCAGGCACAATACTTGGCAGCTAAGGTAGAAAGCTGGAGAATATACTGTATAGGGTGCGGTATTGCCCCATTGGCCACTGCATGGTGATGATTAACACTGCTGGGCTGTTGGACAGCACACACACCCAGCTGAGTGAAACCACAGGATCCAGCATAACTAATCCCTGGCTGGTCAGTGTCTGCCGACTGAAGCAGATATAGCTGGAGCAGACCTTGGTCGACATGTGATAATGTGACAATGGCCTAAATGTTTTGGTAACCACCATGTTTCCTGTGCTTTGTGGTGAGAGAAAAAAATAAATAGTTATTTAGATTTATAACAAAGTATTTGTATCATCCCAGTGTAGGTACTATGTCCCTACACTAGAATATATATAAAGACCCAGAATTTGCACATATATTAAGCAGTTACCATTTCACCAGTGCCCTAAACGCTTAGGACTATTCTGTCCATATGTAAATCAAGCTTCGCTTATCATTGGTTATTGTTCAGGTGGGTACCGCTCCTATGTCTCCCACCTTCCTGCTTGTGGTGGGTGGTGACATTTTAGACTAGTGGCATCTTTGAAAACTGCGTCCTTTGATGCTGGACATCGAGGCTGCTTTGACTGTGCAGTATTGACAGATCGCAGGGGCGCTGAAGATGGCCGGATCCAGCTTCTGAGCAGCTAATACCAGTCATATATGCTCTCCTTACCTAGGAGACCAGCCACCACTGACAGGCTGCAGCGATGGCCAGTACTCTAAGTAACTAGATATAAAGAATTGAAATGAAAGTTCCTCCATTCTTGAGTACAGAAAGGATTTTTAAAAACAAGTAAATAGCTTTTACAAACACTTTGAAATGTTATCCTTTTATGATATAAAAAAAAACCTTGAAAGCATCTAATAATAATAATAACATAATAACAGAAAAATCTGCTCTATGTTTACTGACCATATTAGATCCTAAAGCATTTCTTACATGAAGGTCTGTAAAATCTTTATGCATAGAGAGAGTAAGCAGTCTAAACCACTTTTCTTTTAATTTTACTGCATGCTTGTCATTAATCACATCGCTAGACTGAAAGTCACATTTGATTGATTGGTTGTGGTGATTCAAACAAGCAAGCAATTGTTGGTGTGTCTGCATTTTCTGTGTGAAACTATGAATAAGGAAGGTCATTGTGAAACACTTCACTAGTCATATTGAGAGCAGCATGGATGACATTTGTAGTGGTGATGATGATCACATGATTGACTTGAGTTGCATATATATGGAATACTCTTCTATGAAATCTGTGACTTTTATTTCAAAATGGGTCCAAACAGCTGTCTGTACAGTCAAAGAGTATGTTACACCCAGTCTAATATACAACCAGGGGGCAATGCAGGGCGTACAATGGCATTGTTAAGTCACCTAGTGCCATTGAACTAGAACATTTTAAAGAGGCTATCTGGGACTGCAAAATAAAAGGCAAAAGGCTAAGCGCTCAAGCAAATGTCCTTGGGTCTCGGTCCGATCATGGACCGCAATGCATGGACTGGCTGTGTGTCCCCTGATCTGAGCATGACAGCCTCATAGAAATATATAATGTTGTCATGCTTTGGTCAGGAGACCCATGGCCAATCCATGCATTGCGGTCCATGATCGAGCCGAGATCCTTGGACGCATAGGCGGATTATAATGAGGTCAATTTGGGCTACCGCCCGGGGCCCCGGGACTCCAGGGGGCCCGGGGGGTCCATGGCCAGATTGCACTAATTATAATATGTGCGGTGCCGCGGCACATACCGGCAGTCAGAGGCGGGGGGCCCCCGGACCACTCCCCCAGCAGCGGCGCACGGCCGCTACTTCTTCTTCGGCCGGGCCAGCACTGCACCTGTTAAATTCCCTGTGTGCTGGCCCGGCCACGTCACAGCTAGGAGAAACGGCCCTGTGCACGGCCGTGTCTGCTAGTGTGACATCATACAGTGTGCGCTGCACTGCTGCACTGGAGTGGAGCTGGAGGACTGGAGCCGAGCCCGGGGATGGTGAGTGTGAATGTATGAGTGTGTGTGTGTGAGAGTGTGTGTGTGTGAGAGTGATTTATTGAGTGAGTGTGTGTGTGTGAGAGTGATTGAGTGAGTGAGTGTGTGTGTGTGCAGATATCATTGTGTGATGTCCGTTTATATGTATTTTTGTGTTTCAAATGTGTTTATGCGTGTATGTATATGTCTGTATATGTTTGTGTGTGTGTGTGTGTGTGACTGCGTGCGGCCTGCCATTGTATATAGATGGCTATGTGCAGCCTCCTGCTGTGTATAGATGGTACCATGCGGCCTTCTGCTGTGTATAGATGGCAGCATGCGGCCTCCTGCTGTGTATAGATGGCACCGTGCGGCCTCCTGCTGTGTATAGATGGCTACGTGTGGCCTCCTGCTGTGTAAAGATGGCTATGTGTGGCCTCCTGCTGTGTATAAATGGCTACGTGCGGCCTCCTGCTGTGTATAGAAGACTACGTGCGGCCTCCTGCTGTGTATAGATGGCTACGTGCGGCCTCCTGCTGTGTATAGATGGCTACGTGCGGCCTCCTGCTGTGTATAGAAGACTACGTGCGGCCTCCTGCTGTGTATAGATGGCACCGTGTGGCCTCCTGCTGTGTATAGATGGCGCCGTGCGGCCTCCCGCTGTGTATAGATGGCACCGTGCGGCCTCCTGCTGTGTATAGATGGCTACGTGCGGCCTCCCGCTGTGTATAGATGGCACCGTGCGGCCCCCTGCTGTGTATAGATGGCGCTGTGCAGCCTCCTGCTGTGTATAGATGGCACCGTGCGGCCTCCTGCTGTGTATAGATAGCTATGTGCGGCCTCCTTCTGTGTATAGATGGCTACGTGCGGCCTCCTGCTGTGTATAGATGGCACTGTGCGGCCTCCTGCTGTGTATAGATGGCACCGTGCGGCCTTCTGCTGTGTATAGATGGCACTGTGCGGCCTCCTGCTGTGTACAGATGGCTACGTGCGGCCTCCTGCTGCATATAGATGGCTACGTGCGGCCTCCTGCTGTGTATAGATGGCACCGTGCGGCCCCCTGCTGTGTATAGATGGTGCCGTGTGGCCTCCTGCTATGTATAGATGGCGCCGTGCGGCCTCCTGCTGTGTATAGATGGCTACGTGCGGCCTCCTGCTGTGTATAGATGGCACCGTGTGGCCCCCTGCTGTGTATAGCTGGCTACGTGCGGCCTTCCGCTGTGTATAGATGGCTACGTGTGGCCTCCCGCTGTGTATAGATGGCACCTTTTGGCCCCCTGCTGTGTATAGATGGCGCCATGCGGCCTCCTGCTGTGTATAGATGGCTACGTGCGGCCTCCTGCTGTGTATAGATGGCTACGTGCGGCCTCCTGCTGTGTATAGATGGCTACGTGCGGCCTCCTGCTGTGTATAGATGGCTACGTGCGGCCTCCTGCTGTGTATGGATCGCTCCGTGCGGCCTCCTGCTGTGTGTAGATGGCACCATGCGGCCTCCTGCTGTGTATAGATGGCTACGTGCGGCCTCCTGCTGTGTATAGATGGCTACGTGCGGCCTCCTGCTGTGTATAGAAGACTATGTGCGGCATCCTGCTGTGTATAGATGGCTACGTGCGGCCTCCTGCTGTTTATAGATGGCGCCGTGCGGCCTCCTGATGTGCATAGATGGCTACGTGTGGCCTCCTGCTGTGTATAGATGGCTATGTGTGCTCAATATTAAGCCATACAATTAATGTAAGGCTATGTGCGCACGATGCAGAAATGCTCCGGATTTTTTTTGAGCGTTTCTGCATCTCCCTGGCAGAAAAAACGCATGCGGATTGTACATGCGTTTTTCCTGCCAGGGACAAGCAGATGTGAAGCGTTCTTCACATGCATTTCTGCATGCGGGTTGTCAAGCGCTTTCCAAGCGATTTTAGCATCACTTGGAAAAGTACTTGACAACTTGGTCACACTATATAAATCCATGCAACCGGCATGGAATTATGTAGTGTGACCGTAAAAGAATGGTAAAAATTAAAAAATAAATATATACTTACCTTCTGTTGGCCTGCCGACGTCAGCGGTCGCGTGACCCGTCACATGACTAAATGACGTCACCACAGGTCCTTTAGTCTACCGCGAGCTGCTGGCAAGCCAGGACGCATCGGATAAAGACACCGGGGGCCATCAGAAGGTAAGTATAATGTTTATTTTTTATTTTATTCTTTTTTTTACAGGTTCTATGGTACCCGGGTCCGGAAGAGAGTCTCCTCTTCTCCAGACCCGGGTACCATCTGCACATTGAAATGCATGGAATCCGCATGTACATATACAGTGGTGCGGATTACATGCGTTCCAATGCAAGTAAATGGTGGCGAAAACGCAGCGCTTCCGCAAAATAATTGATTGTGCTGTGGATTTTTCCGCAATGATAATCCGCAGCGGAAATTGGGGATTATCATTGGGGAACATGGCAGGCCTTCTACCAAGCGTTTTTTTAAGCGTTTCTGCAGCAGAATTGCCGCTGCCGAAACGCTTAAAAAACGCATCGTGGGCACACAGCCTAAAAAAAATTATTATAATTAATATATTAATATTGTGCCAAATTAATTTCTCGTGAGCTATCACATGATCTATCACAGGGGATCATGTGACATGTGATACATCAGGTGTGTGTGTGTGTGTGTGTGTGTGTGTGTGTGTGTGGGGGGGGGGGGGGGGGGGGGGGGTGCGCCTTCTAAACTGCCCGGGGCCCTTGCTACTCTTAATCCACCCCTGCTTGGATGCCTGCATGAGCCCTTGTCAATAACATTGGGCAGAGTTGACGTCCAGTGGCACTAAATAACTGCATATTAGCTATTTGTTTGCTTATCAGCAGTTGTTTAATAGCCTGTTACACAGGCAGACTGGGCTTCAGATGCACACTGAATATTCTGTATTAGATCGTTCAGTGCATATAGGCTGTCATTATTACCGGCAACGCAGGTCCTGTTTACACAGGATGATGCGCTACTGAGAATCATGTTTTGCTTGTTCATCAGGTGACCAACAGCCTGTTTAGATGACATGATTATCATAAAACAAGCCTTCCTTGTAATGCTCATTCACAATAATCATGCAGGTAAATGCCCGTTTAGATTTTGGGTGATCCCACAATCAGTTTAATGGATCATGGTACTCACAGATAACTACTTTAATCATGTTAACGCCACAAGCCTTTCTTGGGTGCCACCTCTATTATAGGATATAAGGCTCATTTCAAGGCAATCTAACTTTCAACATAAAGCAGTCACTAGTTTGCTGCCTAAAATGTTAAAACAGATAGCAGAATCACTTCATATAACAAGTGAAATGTTCATTAGAGTCACTTAATGATTGGTTCACACCTCATACAATCACATAAAACATATGAATATTAGCACTAGCATCAACGAGTCAGTAGATTCAAGATCAGTTATGGAAGAAGTTACATGTAGTTGTTCTACTACTACTTCTACTACTACCAATGCTACTACTCAGCTAAGTTAAAGGAGTTGTCCAGTACTATTTACAATGTCCCCAATGTCCCCCAATGCATTTACCCTGTGCCGCTCACAGGCATTGACGCGCCCCCTCGGCCGTGGGGGTTACTCGGCAGCCGGGCCTATGGATGCCGGTGGGGGATATCACGGTGGCTGGCCCGGTCCGTGACCCACAGCGGTCAGTAAAAAGGGGGGGATTATTATTTATAGGGGATTTGGAAAGTGTTCGTGACGCCACCTGTGAATTGCGGCTAAAGGGTGCCGCCGCTGCGGAGCAGTCCTCTGGAGCTGGTGTTACGGCAGCAGGGATGGTGTGGCTCTCCACAGGTAGAGCTAGCTCCAGGGCAGTGTAGGTAGTGTGAGTTGCGCTGGGCGTTGTAGTGCCGGGAGGGAGAGATGGCGCAGATGAAAGAAGGGACAGAGGCAGTGTGGTGCAGTCATCTGAGTTTTTACTCACAGTTCTTATGACAGTTCCACTGGTGCACAGTACAGGTGTCAGCCTCCCACGTTGCGCTGCGTTCCTCTCGCCGTACCCCCTAGGATCCCTTTAATACAACGGAGCCTTCTCCTCTGCTCCCCACCTGGGCCTCTAGGATTGGGCCCCACCTGTGGAGCAGAGCTCCTAAAGAGACTCTCCTCCCAGACTGTTCTCCACTGACTGAACTGCCACCCTAAGATGGCTTCCCTTTTTATACCTCACTCTATAGTGCTCCCCTAAACTACTTTCTCCACCCACACCCACTACTGGTTCCCCCTACCTTTGGGTTCCCCCCACTCCAGCCAGGGACAGGGCTCAGCAGCTGCACACATGCATGTTGCCCTTCATGCTGGCCTGGAGTAGTGTAGTGTTGGATTCAGGTGTTGGGGTTCCAGGCAGCACTCCCTCCTTACCTGAGAGAAGGAGACACCACACCTCTGGGTGAGGTGCAGTACCTCTGTGGCGACTGAACCCTCAGGGGCGCCACAGCATCACGTGACCCCTGGCTACAGCCGGCTCTTTCTTCCGCTGATGTCATGTCAAGCGAGGCGTGACATCAGTGACATGGTCCCCGCGGTGGATGCTGGGTTGTGGGCGGGGTTGTGGATTTCTCTGCAATAAGTAAATGAGCTGTTAAGATTTATGGACCGGAGACAGATCTCCCTGAGAAGCTGCTTGCAGAGCGTATTTTAAATGGAAGGGGGCGTAACTGTTGTGAGACATGTAATGACTGATAGTCTGCTCTCCTAATCGACATGTCTCACATTGGTAACATCCCCTTTTAATTTAAAATAAGCTCTGGAGGCAGACTCTATGGGAGAGCTATGTCCTGCTCATAGATCTTAACAGCTCATTTACAGATTAAGAAAAATGTGGATTTCTCTGGAATAGGACATCAGAACACAGATGTCAAGGTATTATTTTATTCAACTTTTATGATCTGTATGTCCATATATATGACTTAGAAGGGTTGTTTCTACTGAAAAATTATCTTTAAGCCTTTGTCTCTGTTAACTCAGTAGATGAAACCATCAAGCTTTACTCACTGCAATGTTGAACATGAGTTTGGACATCAACTGTCCTCCAAGACTTTTATTAACACCTAGGGTATTGTAGTATCGGCGTCTCTGCCCCCTGACAGGCAGAGACGCCGTCCCTCTCACCGCCGTGCTCCCTGCCCCGCATTCTCTGGCGCTCCTGCCTCTCTTGCTGCCAGCACGCGCAGCTCCCCGGGCACTGTGCTGAGGGCGCTCCCTCCCTCTTAAAGGGGCCGCGCGCACCGTCCTAAAAAGTCCCCGGCCGTGTATACCTGACAGCCTACCTAGAGGCTACTGACCATCTGACAGCCTACCTAGAGGCTCCTGCCTGTCATTTGCCGTGACCATCTGACAGCCTACCTAGAGGCTCCTGCCTGTCACTTGCCGTGACCACCTGACAGCCTACCTAGAGGCTCCTGCCTGTCACTTGCCGTGATCACCAGACAGCCTACCTAGAGGCTCCTGCTAGCTACCTGCCGTGCCTGCCAGCCCGTCTGCCCGGAACTCCCGTCAGCCTGCCTGCCGTGCTCATCTGCTGTACCGGTCAGTCTCTGCATTCTGACCCTTGGGAGTCACATGCTCTCATACAAGGTCGGTCCCCAGAGTAGCACCTGGTCCCTCTGCTCGGTCCTTCCCTGGTCACGGAGTTGATTGAGCCACCGTACGGCCTTGGTTGGTCCCAGTTGATACCTAGTTACGCCCTTCTGGTCCCTCCTTGCACATCAGCACAGAGGTTCCACCACCCGGATCCGTAACATTTTGCATGGGCGATGGAACCCGGTGGCCCCCAGGCTCCTTCGCTTGCTGACCTGTACCAGGAGGTTTCTCGTCAGAGATCCCAACAGGAAACCATCCTGACCTACCTGCGGTCTGTCAACTCTCGCCTAGACATGCTGTCTGTTCCACCGGTGTCCGCCTCAAGTCGAGCGACACCCGCTCCGGCAGCGCCGCTGCCTACCAATACTACGGCATCCAGCCCAGGACCCCAGCTTTCTGCGCCTCCTCGTTTTGGAGGTGACCCCGTCCTATGTTGGGACTTTCTGAACCAGTACACGCTGCACTTTGAACTGCTGCCACATCAGTTTCCCTCCGACCGGGCCAAAGTGGCGTTCATCATGTCTCACCTCACCGGGGAAGCTTTGGCATGGCTAAACCCTCTATGGGAGAGAGGGGATTCCCTGGTGTCCAATCTTCCGGCTTTCCTCACTGCCTTCCGGAAGGTCTTCGATGAACCCCGACGAAGGATTTCTACTGCCTCCTCATTGCTCCGTCTCCGCCAAGGGAGTCTCACCGTGGGCCAGTATGCCATACAGTTCCATACCATCGCTTCTGAGCTTGCCTGGGGCAACGAGGCCCTGCTGTCCACATTCTGGGAGGGTCTTTCCGGTTGGATTAAGGACGAGTTAGCCGGCCGGGACATTCCTACCACCCTGGATGACCTGGTGTCACTGGCTACCCGGATTGACATCCGCTTCCTAGAACGTGCCAAAGAGACTACCCCGGAGAGAAGATTTCCCTGTCTTGCTCCTGTTTTTCAGAAACAGGCTTCCCAAACAGCTACTCCCCGGGCACGCTTGCCCGAACCCATGCAGATCGACCAGACTAAGATGGTCAAGTGTTGCCAAGAAACACGCCGAGCCGAGGGGAGCTGTTTCTACTGTGATAGCAAGGAGCGCCTGATCCGCTCCTGTCCGGTGAAGCTGGGAAACTCCAGTGTCTAGGACCGCCCGGAGAGGTCGTCCTAGGCAAGAGCAAATCCTCTCCATTCTTGACTTTGTCTGTTTCTATCTCCTGTTGAGAGAACCGCTTCTTTGAAACTGCACATCTGGACTCTGGAGCCACTGAGAATCTCATTTCCCAGTCCCTTGTAGAGAAGTATCAGATTCCTACCAAATCTCTGGCTGAACCATTGGCAGTCGCTTCCATGGATGGAAGACTCCTTCCGGTGACCATCTTGCTCATCACAGAGCCCGTAACCCTGCAGGTAGGAATGCTGCACTCAGAGAGGATCTCCTTCCATGTGCTCTCCGGACTCTCTCACCCTCTTTTGCTAGGTCTACCCTGGCTACAGGGACACGAACCCGTTCTGAACTGGCAATCCGGTAAGGTGCTCCGTTGGGGGCAGGATTGCCATAACACCTGCCTGGTCCCGGTTCGCCCAGCTCGACCTCCATCTACTCCGACTAATTTACCTGGTCTACCGGCACCTTACTGGTCCTATGCTGATGTCTTCGACAAAAAAGAGGCGGAGACACTGCCACCTCATAGGCCATATGACTGCCCTATCGACCTGATACCCGGCGCCACTCCACCCCGTGGGCGTAGCTATCCGTTGTCGTTGGCCGAAACCCGGGCCATGTCGGGGTACATCGAAGAAAATCTGGCTAGGGGATTCATCCAGAAATCTTCCTTTCCGGCTGGAGCCAGATTCTTCTTCGTTAAAAAGAAAGACGGTTCCCTACGTCCATGTATCGATTATAGAGGACTCAACCAAATCACTGTCAAAAACAAATACCCCCTGCCGCTCATCTCTGAGCTGTTCGACCACCTTAAAGGCGCGAAGATCTTCACCAAGCTCGATCTTCGTGGGGCGTATAACCTGGTCCGGATCCGCCAAGGAGACGAGTGGAAGACGGCATTCAAAACCCGGGACGGTCACTATGAATACCGTGTGATGCCCTTCGGTCTTTGTAATGCTCCCGCCGTCTTCCAAGAATTAGTTAATGACATCTTCCGTGACCTCTTATATTCATGCGTGGTGGTGTACCTGGACGACATCTTGGTCTTCTCTCCGGATCTTCCCTCACATCGGAGGGATGTTCGTCAGGTCCTGCTTAGGCTCAGGCAGAATCACCTATATGCAAAATTTGAGAAGCGCCTCTTCGAGCAGTCCTCTCTTCCGTTCCTGGGCTATATTATCTCTAAGACAGGTCTACGGATGGACCCCGAGAAGGTCTCTGCCATCCTAAAGTGGCCCTGTCCGGAGGGGTTGAAGGCGATTCAGCGATTCCTGGGCTTCGCCAACTATTATCTTCTCTTCATCCCACATTTCTCTTCCCGGACTGCTCCCATCTCTGCGCTCACCTGAAAGGGAGCAAATCCTAAGGAATGGCCGTCCGAAGCGGAGGAGGCCTTCCTCTCTTTAAAACAAGCCTTCTCTTCTGCCCCACTGCTGCACCGTCCAGATTGCAACAAACAGTTCTTTTAGGAGGTAGATGCTTCCTCTTCCGGAGCCGGAGCGGTGCTCACCCAGAAATCTCCAACCGGGAGAATGGTAACCTGCGGCTTCTTCTCCAAGCTCTTCTCCTCGTCTGAGCGCAATTACTCCATAGGAGACCGAGAACTGCTAGCCATCAAATTGGCGCTGGAGGAGTGGCGTTACCTGCTCGAAGGGACTCTGCACCCGGTGGTCATCTATACTGACCACAAAAACTTGGCATATCTACAGAATGCCCAAAGACTCAATCCGCGTCAGGCCCGGTGGTCTTTGTTCTTCACCCGCTTTAACTTTACCCTACATTACCGCCCGGCGGACAAGAACGTTAAAGCAGATGCCTTGTCCCGATCCTTTCTGTCTTCCGATCAAGAGGAGGAGCCTATGCATATCATCGATCCCTCCAAAGTGATGAATGTGGCCCCCTTGGATCTGTCTCGTCTCCCACCCGGTAAGACGTTTGTAGCGGCTCCGGATCGTAAGAAGGTTCTTCACTGGGGTCATTCATCCAAATTACCCGGCCATGCTGACCAGAAGAAGACCTTCCTGCTCAATACCCGGCATTACTGGTGGCCTACCCTGTGCCAGGATGTGGTAGACTTCGTCAAGGCCTGTTCGTCCTGTGCCCGCAACAAGGTTCCCAGACATCTTCCTGCCGGCCGACTTCTGCCTCTTCCTGTACCTGCTGCCCCGTGGCAACACATTGCTATGGACTTTATTACGGATCTCCCTGTTTCTGCCGGTTGTACGGTCATTTGGGTGTTCGCTGACCACTTTTCTAAAATGGCTCACTTTATCCCTCTGCCTGGTCTCCCGTCTGCATCTGTGCTGGCTAAGGACTTCATCCATCACATCTTTCGTCTCCACGGCCTACCCCTCCACATTGTGTCTGATCGAGGGGTCCAGTTCACTTCGCGCTTCTGGAGAGCTATGTGTAAGCTGCTGGATGTCACCCTGGATTTCTCCTCCTCTTATCATCCACAGTCCAATGGCCAAGTGGAGCGTATCAATCAGATCCTTACCAGCTATCTCCGGCACTTTGTCAACGCTCACCATACCAATTGGGTGGAGCTCCTACCATGGGCCGAGTTCTCCTACAACAACCATGAAAGCGAATCTTTTCCAAGTCCCCGTTCTTTGTGGTCTACGTTCAACATCCCCGGATTCCGTTTCCCGTCTCCGCCTCGGTGGACAACCCAGCCGCGGAGTCTCTGGTCAGCGAATTTTCCACTATTTGGGAGAACACTAGATCCATACTTCTTCAATCCTCCAAGCGGATGAAGAAGCATGCTGATAAGAGACGTCTGGATCCGCCTCAATTCCGTCCGGGAGACAAGGTTTGGCTCTCCTCCAAACATGTTCGTCTCAAAATACCCTCCTATAAGTTGGGTCCACGGTTCATCAGTCCATTTGAAGTCCTCAAGCAAATCAACCCAGTAGCCTACAAGTTAAAACTCCCGGCCACCTTACGGATTCCCAACTTCTTTCACGTATCTCTCCTCAAACCAGTTGTGCTTAATTATTTTTCCGATAATCCAGGTACCTCCACAGCTCCTGTCTCCGCTGAGGACGTCTATGAGGTAAAGAACATTCTGGCCACCAAGAGGGTAAGAGGAAAAACCTTTCTTTCTGGTGGATTGGAAGGCGTTTGGCCCAGAAGAGAGAACTTGGGAACCCAGAGAGAACATCCATGCCCCGCTTCTCCTTAAAAAATTTCTTTCAGGCCTAAAGAAGAGGGGGGGTAAAGGGGGGGGTACTGTAGTATCGGCGTCTCTGCCCCCTGACAGGCAGAGACGTCGTCCCACTCACCACCGCGCTCCCTGCCCGGCGTCCTCTGGCGCTCCTGCCTTTCTTGCTGCTGGCACGTGCAGCTCCCCGGGCACTGTGCTTAGGGCGCACGCTCCCTCCCTCTTAAAAGGGCCACGCGCTGTCCTAAAAAGTCCCCGGCCAATGGCCGGAGGACTTCCCCTATAAAAGGCACCTCCTCCAATATGGAGGTGTCCGTGCAAGGTTGTTGCTCTGTATGCTAAACTCTGCTTCAGCCCACAGGTCCTGCTGCCAATCTGACTACCCGTCTAGTCCGTCTGACTATCAGTCCAGTCTGCCAGCCTGATTACCAGTCCAGCCCGACAGTCTGCTTACAGCCCAGTCCGCTAGTCTGTCTATGGGCTTGGCCAGTCCGCTTATCCGGAGCCTTCGCCTGCTACTTGTCTCCGCCTGCCAAGGACACTCTCCAGCCCAACGGTCTGCCTACGGTCAAACCCGCCAGTCTGTCTATGGGCTAGGCTAGCCTGCCAACTTGGAGAACTTGCCTGTTGCCTGCTCCTGCCTGCACCTGCCGTGTATACCTGACAGCCTACCTAGAGGCTCCTGCCTGCACTTGCCATGTATACCTGACAGCCTACCTAGAGGCTCCTGCCTGTCACTTGCGGTGACCACCTGACAGCCTACCTAGAGGCTCCTGCCTGTCACTT
This sequence comes from Phyllobates terribilis, assembly GCF_046119375.1. Taxonomy (NCBI): domain Eukaryota; kingdom Metazoa; phylum Chordata; class Amphibia; order Anura; family Dendrobatidae; genus Phyllobates; species Phyllobates terribilis. The sequence continues at coordinate 419,781,824 of NW_027362764.1, read as the reverse complement.
GCCATAACCACCTGACAGCCTACCTAGAGGCTCCTGCCTGTCACTTGCCGTGACCACCAGACAGCCTACCTACAGGCTCCTGCTAGTTACCTGCCGTGCCTGCCAGCCCATCTGCCCGGATCTCCCGTCAGCCTGCCTGCCGTGCTCATCTGCTGTACCGGTCAGTCTCTGCCTTCTGACCCTTGGGAGTCACCTGCTCTCATACAAGGTCGGTCCCCAGAGTAGCACTTGGTCCCTCTGCTCGGTCCTTCCCTGGTCACGGAGTCGATTGAGCCGCCGTACGGCCTTGGTCGGTCCGAGTTGATACCTAGTTATGCCCTTCTGGTCCCTCTTTGCACCGCAGCACAGAGGTTCCACCACCCAGATCCGTAACAGGTATACTATGCAACGCTTACCAGGGGAACAATACACAAGAGGTGTTATCACCATTTACTTAAAGGGGTTGTCCAGGCTTTTAACAAAAGTATGAAGTCACTCTATATGACTGTGGAAATATGAATCCTCACATCACGTGCGGAGTGCACAGTGAGGACTCCCCGATTACCCAGTGCTAGCAGCGAGACCGACCAGTCACGTGACTGCAAGTATGCAATATGCATACTCCTGGCCACATTTTGACTAGACATGCGCGGCCTCGTTCAATTCAGTTATATTGAGCGAGGCCTAATACATCTATTCGGAATGTGTTTTGGAGTAGCGATATAGCGTATTTACAGTCACATGACTGCTTGGCACTCCGACGGCACTGTAGAATCATCACTGCTCACACCATGCGTGATTTGAGGAGTCACAAGATCACATTTACATAGTGACTATAAACTTTTATGAAAAGCCTTTAACTGTTTGTCTGTAGAAAGGAGAGTTGGTACTGCCACCACCTTCTCAGAAACAGGTTTTTACATGCCATCAAATTGATATTACCCTTCACTGTCACACCACAGAGATAACCTCTTGCTCTAAAACAAAAATAACAAGAGGCAATTAATCACATCACTAGCTTACTAAACCTTATTTGACATTTTATTCTTGTAATAAAAATGTTTTATCTACCTCATTGAAGGTTCTGACCCAGATCTTTCAATATCTATATGTAATATACGTGAATAGAATATTGTGTTTTGTATTATCTTACTATAAGCATACATTGCTGACGCTCATGTATTCATTATATTCTATATGCCTTACAGATTTGGTGATTTATTTTGTTGTACTCCCTGATTTCTCTTATCTACACTCCTTCTATGTCTTGCTAGTTGTGTGCACTTCCCCTGACAAATGTATTGGTTCCTATTAATATTTCCATATTACTGTGTTAGTAGTTGTCTAGTTAGTTTGCTACTTTTGTTAAAGGTTGTCATGACATGCTTTTTTAAGCACATATGTGTCTTCCTACGTGTCTTACGATAACTCAAGGTTCCTCATACCAAACCAAAAATTGCAGTAGTTCATTAGTATCTGGAATTAGGAGACAGGAGCAATGGAGACAATTAAATGAGACTAAAGTACCATTTGATTATTACGACCTAGACATTTAGGAAACATTTAGGTTTTTCTATGATGTGTTTTGTGAGTCATTGAAGAGAAAACATCTAGAAGCATATTGTAATTAGCTTTATTATTGGTAGTATTTGTGAGTTGGTTTATATTTTACTGGGTTATTGTTAGCCTTAATACAACCTGAAGGGCAATTTCTAGTTCTACCACACCAGTAAGGGCTAGATATATTTAGTATCATTATTTACTAGCCAGGTTGTCTGTTTTAGATAATTGTATTTTTATATAATTAATACATATTTCACGTTCTGGTCATTCTACCATTTATGCAAATGGCCAATATACAGCTGTAAAGTACGGAGTTGTAATCAAATTTCATACAAAGTCACACCCTTATAGATGTGCATGACATATTTCACTTCCATGACCTCTTTGTCCATGCTCTGTCTGAAAATACCACAGCACATACGGTACCCAATGGAAACAAGCCATGGTAGCCCATACAGTATAATGCAATACATACACAAAAAGTATTATGAAAGATAAAGAGAATTGTATAACAGCTCACCTCTCTAGCATAATTAAAGACAAATAGTTGTCAGGAAACTGGTCCTCCAATGATATAGGAGACTTGTGGACTAATGAATGCATACAATGGCCCCAGGAAAAAAGTTTCCACAAAAAATACAAAACTTTATTTAGTCAGATTAAAAGATTTCTGAAATGTTTCAGCTGAACTATGTATGACTAAGGTGCTCATCAGAGATCATCAAATCAATCCGTGACACATTTTATGACATTTGTAGGTAATTGCAAATTTGAACAATTTGCAGCTTGATTTGCATGGATCAATTAAAAAATGCCAGGTGCTATATCATACATTGCCAAGGACTGCATCATCTAGAGAGAGAGCTTACATGACATCAAGGCGTGACTGTGCAGACTTCCCCACAATGACTTGCAGCTATCATATCGCATGATCTACCAAAGCCACTATAAAATATGATGCATGGAAAGCAGTGGCCATTTTTGAGGTTTACAGGCTAGGGATAAGTGATTAGGGAACACAACTCATCAATACACATAGTAATAGAAAGTCATAAATAAGAGTGTGGTGTTCTACTGCAATGCTGAAGAACATAAAATATGGGAGTGGTAGTCTCAATCTAAAGAATAATACATAGATTCAAATGATATGGAGGTTCAGGACCTGAATCTTTATGACTGTCAATTGATTGATCTGAGACATATGTCAGTATAGTACCTCAATAACATCATTTTTTTCTATTTTTGTTCTAATTTTCTCACTGAAGAAAAATACTGAAACAAAGGCTGGTCTGTCTCAGAAAGTCTGCTTTCAGACTTGTTCACACCAAAATTGCTCAATTGTATGTGTAGGGAATGAAACTAATATTTTAAACCCAATGTCAAAGGCCACAAAATCCAATTTTAACCAATATAAAATAAGACATAACTTTTACTTGTTAAATTAAAAATATGAGTAACTAGTGAAAACCGTATGTTAACCCTTTTACCCCCCAAGCCTGTTTTCACCTTCATGACTAGGCCAAATTTTACAATTCTGACCAGTGTCACTTTATGAGGTAATAACTCTAGAATGCTTCAACGGATCCTGCTGATTCTGAGACTGTTTTTTTTGGGACATATTTAACTTTGAGATAGTTGTAAAATTTCTTTGATATGACTTGCATTTAGTTGTGAAAAAATTGGAAATTTGACGAAAATTTCGTAATTTTCAAACTTTTAATTTCTGTGCCCTTAAATCAGTGAGATACAGTATGTCACATATAATAGTTAATAAATAACATTTCCCACATGTCTTCTTTAGATGAGCACAGTTTTTGAAACATATTTTTTTTTGTTAAGACGTTATAAAAGTTAAAAGATGACCAGCGATTTCTCATTTTTCCAACAAAATTTACAAAACCAATTTTTAGGGACCACATCATATTTGAAGTGACTTTGAGGGGTCTATATGACAGAAAATATACAAAATTGACACCATTCTAAAAACTGCACCCTTCAAGGTGCTCAAAACCACATTTAAGAAGTTTATTACCCCTTCAGGTGCTTCACAGGAAGGAAAAAATTAACATTTTAACTTTTTTTCACAAAATGTTATTTTAGACCCATTTTTTATTTTCACAAGGATAACAGGAGAAAATGGGCCGAAAAATTGTTGTGCAATTCCTCCTGAGCTGGTGCCGCATTAAAGATATGACGTATAGAGCCTTCCAAGTTCGTGAAGGGGTTAAGATGCACATTAAAATTACACTCTGTTCCTTATTGGTCCTATTTATGTTTTATTGTATTTCAAGTGGTCAAATTGCTATTCCAGTTGAGTCATTCAATTGTAATATACATATGGATAGATTTACTTATTTGTAGCTACATAGGTGTACACCTCCAGTTGTTTCAAATTGTATAACTAGCATAAAGCAAAAGGACTACCATGACCAGAGGAACAAGGTGCTATTAAAATAGAAAAAGAGCCTCTCCCACATGTTTCACCCTTAGGGCTCCCTCACATCAGCAAATAAATTGGACAAATGCAGTCCAATAAAAAATGGTATTGCATTCGGACCAATGTTATTCAATGAGGCAGTGCAGATAAGCGTCTTTTTTTCTCAGCTGTATTTGGTGTGAGGAAAAAATTGCAGCATGCTGCATGTGAACGTGTAAATCAGACGAGACTCGCCAATGCAAGTCAACGGATGCGAGAAAAAATTGGACGGCACACGAACCATCCATATGGCATGCGATTCATATGCAGAATCTCCAAAAGAGCCAGGAAATTTCATCAGCCAAGAACAGAAAGTTGGGCTATAAGATTGTCCTGGCAACCTATAAAAAAGGAGAAAAACATGCCTCCGAGAAGATGAGGACCATGTGTAGACATCTAAACATCGAGATGCACATTGCATCTGGGTATGTTGACTGTGCACACAGGGATACCTCGTGGACATACATATGCCGGCAGATGTTCCTGAGTTTTGACAACAGCCCACGAGAGGTTCAACAATCAATATGTAAGTAGAGGTTAAATATACCTGATAATCTGTACCCATACACAGTACATGTTGTGTGGCCTCACAAACAGGTTTAAGTTATGGAAACATCATATATCAACATAATAGTCTATGAGTAAGCAATCTTTAAAACAAACATTATGTGCCCACCCACAAGGTGTGTAAACGCGATTCAGACACCTCAGTACGTAAATGCCAATCTTTTGCCCTCTTTCTTCATGTCTGTTATGATGTTGTTAATTAATGATACCCTGCAATAAATATTGATTGCCTTTGCAGAACTGAATCCAACCTATGAGAGAGGGAGACGGCCTCGGAATCCGATGTACTGCTCAATCCAGTTGGGGATTTCGAGGAGGAGAACATGCACCACCACCAGCACAAGCAGCAGCAGCTGATGATCCATCTACTGATGAGGATGAAGCTATCAGGAGCAACAGTCCAACACTGCCGCTAGACACATCTCCACAAGCTGCACCCATCTCCATAAGAGCCAGGACCAGGAGGGACCACCCCATCATCAGTACCAGGCACAAGGCAGATAAGGAGCTGGATATGCTGTGGAACCAGATGAGGCCCGTGGGGGTTGGATACCCAAGTCCTTGTTCCGAAGCCATTGACCCATTATGGAAGAATTGAAGATTCGGGAATCTCCAGTTCTTCCATAGGCCACAATATCCACAATTACAAACCAATCTGTGCTGTCAACCATGGCCAACTGCACAACCGATGAATACTATTTGTAATTGAAATATTTTGACCCTGAGTTCAGCGGCTTATTCATGCTGATGTGTTTCCCATCCAGTGCCCCTATACAGTTTGGGAAATGGTATGTTTTCATAAATCGACATGCATTCAATTCCCAGTCTTGAGGCCCGGGCTCTGACATCACTGTGGAATGGAGTTTTATCCAGATTTCATCACACGTTGTTCGGACAATTCCAGAAATGGTGGACTTGCCCAGAAGGAACTCCAGATGTAAGGCAGTATAAGTAGATTTGTCATGTTCAATAAGGGAAAAAGGCATCAAGGAAGCCATTGCACATTCTATCTCAAAAAGAGTTACATACTTCATGCAACAGTGGGATCAGTAATATCGGAAATGATGTCTAATGTGATTGCCTAAAAATTAATTTGGTTGTTGTGTTGTAGCATTAGTTAACCTTTTGGGTTTGGTCTTGAGCAAACACACAGATGCCACATTGTTTCATGATGCAGTCCTAAGCATGCCTCCAATGAAAGTTTGCATACAGCAAAAAAAAAATATTTTCAATAAGCAAGTTATTATTGTTAAAAAATCAGGTATAGACACATTGTCAAAAAAAGACTCAAAAAATCACACAACAAGGACACTGCGGTAGGCAAAAATGAAATGAAAATATGTTAAAAATTAAGCATTGTGAACATAACCCAGGGTTATGAGACTTTCTTCCTTGGAAATACATCTATGCATGCGTAGCGCCCCGAGGGTTCGGCTGCTACAGGGGTATTGCACCTCTGCCAGAGGTGTGGTATTCCACTCCCAGGTAAGGATGGAGTATGGACCAGGGCTCAGTTAGCTGCATACAGCACACTCACCCCATTTCCGAGGGACAGTTCAACGGTGCTCCCATTAGATAGAAATGCAGGCACGACAGACCATGTCCCTGGCTGGAGTGGGGAGGGGGGAGGAATACCCAGTGATGTAGGAGCAGATAGGGGACGGTTCCTGAGTGTAGGTAGGAGCCCATTGGTTGCTGGTCACTTGGGCTCATGGGAAGGTATAAAAGGTGGGCACCATCTTAGTTCTGGGTCAGTTCAGGGAGTGAGAGAAGACAGAGAGCAGAGGCTCTGTAGGAGCTCTGCTCAAAGGCAGGCCTAGAGAAAAGGCCAGGAACAGAAAGGAACAAGAACAGCAAGGAACAGAAACAGAAAGGAACGGCAGAGAAAGAGAGAAAGAAACAGAAGGGTTCGGGAACAAGAAGGAAGAAGGGACCCTAAGAACCCATGAGAATACCGGGTGAAGGGTCAGGCAGATTAAGGGTACCGGATCCCAAGTTGGTGGAGGAGAAACTACCCTCAGCCAAAGACCGGAGGTCGTGATCATTTATTGGTGCGACACCTCATCAAACCTGCTAGGAAGGCACCATATAGGATAGCGGGAAACGGGATCCACATTTACCTGCACAAGTTCGCGGCAGCTGGACAAAAGTGGGTCACTGGTGAGGCAGGCCAGAGAAAGGATTAAAGGGGGTCCTGGGCCATGTTCCTGAACTGCCTGGGGGTTGACCGAACCCCTCACCTGGTGGACACCGCACGGCTTGGGTGGTCACTACCTGTACAGAAGTGACCCGGAGAATCTGAACTGTGAGTAAAAGGCATTGGACTGTAGTACGTTGTCTGTGTACTCTTTCGTTCCTCCAGCACTAGCGGTACTGGGACTCCCTGCACCATCACCCCCACCATCCACTGCACTGCCCTGGGGTTACACTCTTCCCGTGGGGAGTTACACTACCTCAGCTGCATATACCATCAGCCCCAGCGGACTGCCTGGCAGCGGCGGTTCATAATAGCCGCAAACCACGGGTGGCATAGTCGGACACACCAACAGCGCGTCGCAGACTACCACTGGTCTGACCACCCTGAGCCACGGAACCGGGTAGCCACTACTACCCCCATCGTTCCCCTATTGCCCGGATCCGAGTGCCCCACGGCCCAGGGGGCGAGTCAGCTTTGGCGTAGTCGGCAGGATTTCGTGCCCGCTAACAACGGGTACTGCGCGCCTGAAGAGAAAGAGACTGTTTTATTGAAATTGACCGTGTTGAAAATGGCGCCCGCTCCTGAAGAACGAGCGCCATAATGTGCGCGCCAAAAGACCACAGGAGGCCGCCTCCCATCGTGGCCAGGGTCCCAGAATGGCGCCAAAGAAGAAGCCCACCCCCAACAGCCATGAGTGCGGCTGTGGAGATGTCCATCAAGGTGGGGGGGCTGCCCCTGAAGGTGATTGTTACCAAGTTGCCCCGGGACCACCCCCAATGGGGGTGGGAAGAGAAGAAAACTGTGGGGCAGGGCGCGGTCTGGATCAGTCTAGACAGACCGCACCCGGGAATGGACGCATTCCACAGCACCAACCTGTTGGCCCGGAGCCTGCTGCAGGCTGAACCACCCTGCAGCCTGGCAGAGATCCTAGCGCAGCTCCCTAGAGACCCGGAGCGTGCGCAAGCTGCACTGGAGGACCTGGAGAGGAGGATGGTCCGAGCGCAGCGGGGTGCGCTCATCGAGTGGAGGGAGGAACTGGCCCGGCAGGCTGGAATCCACCAGCGACAGGCTTCAACCGCACCCTGGAGTCTGCCTGCCTCTGAGGACGGCGCAGCAGGAGTGAGGGCCGGAGACGGCGTCGCGGAGGGAGCCGCGAGGACCGAGGCAAGTACAGGGGACGTAACCACCACAGGCCCAGCAGCTGCAAGCCTGCCCCAGCCTCCCGTCGCAGAACCCGAAGCCCCACTCACTGCACCTGTTGCCGCGCCGCCACTGCTCCCAGCTAGGCCTCAAGCGGCGAGCGCCACGGCCATGCCCCACCCGGCGCCACGCCCCTTGACCCCGGGCACCGTAAAGAAGGAAGCGTCATCGGCCTGGTCGCAAGGCCTAGTTAACCCGGGCGCCGCTACCCAACCAGCGCCCCCTTCCCGGGCTGGGCCGCCACCAGACGTAACCAGAAGACCCCAGGCCTGGTCGCAAGGCCGAGTGCCCCCGGGCGCTGCTCCCAAACCGGGTTCCCCCACTATACCACCGCTGGGCGCGGACCTGTTTGCCCATCATACTGGTCCGGATGGACTGCCGCTGGAGTGGCCGGCTGAACTGACCAGCGGTCAGCCATGGAAAACCCAGCCCCCGCGCGAGCCTCTGATACCAGCTCCGGAGCCCATAGAGGTCACCCCGCCCCCACTAGAAGACGCCCAATTTGAGTGGGACCCCGCCGGCGAGAACTTGATGGGGTTCACTCAGGAGACCCGGGGGGACGCGGTCCGTCGTCTGGAGGCTTGTCAGCAGCAACTGGCGACCTTCGAACGGGAACAGCGGGAGAGGCGCGTCAGGGAGGAGCGGCTCCAGGCTCAAAGCGCTGAGCAAAAGCGCAAAGCCCGTCAAGACCCCCGGGCCGCCCGCGGTCCCCGAATCATCGGGACCATAATTAAATTCCACATGGAAAACGGCTGGGGTTTCATCAGAGGCCCGGAAACGGCAGATGACATCTTTGTGACCCGCAGAGACGTTGAAAGCGACCTACCGGAGGGACACCCTAGACGTGACCTCTACCCTGGTGACGTGGTCACCTTCACCCGACACGAGGGCGCAAAAGGACCATACACCCTCCATGTCCATCGGCTTACAGAGGAGGAACTGCAGCACTATGGCTTTGAGGAAAGCCAAGAGGACCCGGACGGGTCTAAAGAACAGTATGAGGAGGAAGAAGGAGCATCTGGAGGACACCGCTACTAGTGAGTAGCAAAGCATCTGTGTAAATAGTTACCCGTCAGGGTACAAGAACTGTGGTGAAACTGTTGACTGTGTGAACGTTACCTCCCCTACATCCCCTACCTGGCTGAGGACTGAGAGCAGCCATCCCCTTTTCCAACACTGGCCGAGGACTGAGAGCGGCCAATCCCCGGTAAATAGTTGCGCTTCCTAAAGCGCCCCCTACTGGTTTTATAAAAATACTGCCATGTCTACCTCGGGACAGAGAGTCCCTCACGTTTACAAGTTTGCTGAAGTTCTTGCATTTAAAAGAGGAATGCACACCTGGTCGCAAGTTGCACCGCAGCCAGGAACCAAGAATGTGTTTTGAAAATGTTTTCTTGCAAATGTTTTACATGAAAAAGTTTTTATATGCTGCTAAATAGTACTGTGAATGTTTTCTATAATGTTTATATGTCAAAAGAGTTCCAGAAGTATTAGTAACGTGTTTTATAATAGTGTAACAAGAAAAGAGAAGTGTTTCCCATGAAGGGAATTGAACTGTGTTGTCTGTTTTCGAATGTGAAAAGTTTTGAAAAGTTTGCATGTCCTGCATTTAATTGTTTTTGCTCTGTTCCAGCCCGAGGACGTGCTGTGGTTTACCAGGGGAATGTAGCGTCCCGAGGGTATTGCACCTCTGCCAGAGGTGTGGTATTCCACTCCCAGGTAAGGATGGAGTATGGACCAGGGCTCAGTTAGCTGCATACAGCACACTCACCCCATTTTCGAGGGACAGTTCAACGGTGCTCCCATTAGACAGAAATGCAGGCACGACAGACCATGTCTCTGGCTGGAGTGGGGAGGGGGGAGGAATACCCAGTGATGTAGGAGCAGATAGGGGACGGTTCCTGAGTGTAGGTAGGAGCCCATTGGTTGCTGGTCACTTGGGCTCATGGGAAGGTACAAAAGGTGGGCACCATCTTAGTTCTGGGTCAGTTCAGGGAGTGAGAGAAGACAGGGAGCAGAGGCTCTGTAGGAGCTCTGCTCAGAGGCAGGCCTAGAGAAAAGGCCAGGAACAGAAAGGAACAAGAAAAGCAAGGAAGAGAAACAGAAAGGAACGGTAGAGAAAGAGAGAAAGAAACAGAAGGGCTCGGGAACAAGAAGGAAGAAGGTACCCTAAGAACCCATGAGAATACTGGGTGAAGGGTCAGGCAGATTAAGGGTACCGGATCCCAAGTTGGTGGAGGAGAAACTACCCTCAGCCAAAGACCGGAGGTCGTGATCATTTATTGGTGCGACACCTCATCAAACCTGCTAGGAAGGCACTATAAAGGACAGCGGGGAACGGGATCCACGTTTACCTGCACAAGTTCGCGGCAGCTGGACAAAAGTGGGTCACTGGTGAGGCAGGCCAGAGAAAAGATAAAAGGGGGTCCTGGGCCATGTTCCTGAACTGCCTGGGGGTTGACCGAACCCCTCATCTGGTGGACACCGCACGGCTTGGGTGGTCACTACCTGTACAGAAGTGACCCGGAGAATCTGAACTGTGAGTAAAAGGCATTGGACTGTAGTACGTTGTCTGTGTACTCTTTCGCTCCTCCAGCACTAGCGGTACTGGGACTCCCTGCACCATCACCCCCACCATCCACTGCACTGCCCTGGGGTTACACTCTTCCCGTGGGGAGTTACACTACCTCTGCATATACCATCAGCCCCAGCGGACTGCCTGGCAGCGGCGGTTCATAATAGCCGCAAACCACAGGTGGCGTAGTCGTACACACCAACAGCGCGTCGCAGACTACCTCTGGTCTGACCACCCTGAGCCACGGAACCGGGTAGCCACTACTACCCCCATCGTTCCCCTATTGCCCGGATCCGAGTGCCCCACGGCCCAGGGGGCGAGTCACATGCTTATATTCATGAATGTAAGATCAGGTTGTATGTCCTTCAAGAAATGGTCAAATGTGGGAATGGTAATGCCACAATAAGCAAAGAAATTGCCAGGATGTCGGCATAGCTCATTATACAGGTGCTGGAAGTGCCTTCTTGTGGTTTGTTGAGAGATTAGTGGATGAACCAACCTTCTGCGCCGCCTCCTCGGATCCACTATTAATGGGTAACGTTCACCAATACGGATGCCATACGGATATCATGGTATGAAATAATCACATTCTTGCCTTGCACTCACATTACACGCGGAATACCATACAGATGTAACTCATACCACTCTCCAGTATGGGAATGGGACCATTTTGTTTACATACTCATGTGACTCCAGCCTTACTGGCTTCATCAGGATAATGGGGCACAGCCCTCCTCCTCACCATAACATTTAATGTTTTACATAGCAAAATTTCAATTTCATCAAGAACACCTGCACCTCTTCTTCCCGTTAGTCCCCTAACCCACAGCACCTTGTGGGCTAAGGAAAATATTCCAGTAGACCAACTCCTTCTAGTTGATTTATTGGAGAAGATGAACAGTCAGCATTTGTAATCAAATCGCTTGAAATCCTAGGGGATAAAAGCAATACAGTGTACAAGTTGCTTCTGTGCATCAAGCAACAAATCTCCAGCGGGATGGCACCTTGTCAACTGTAACTAGGTATTAATGTGAGACATTCTGACTGCCTCACATTTGGGCAAAGTAACTCACACTCCCTGCACGATGCATGTCCTAAATTTTCTTCCAATGCCAATGATTAGATTAGCCATAGCATCTTTCTTCTACCTGTCCATCATCTACAAAATTGCTCTGCGGCCGCCAGTGCTAATGGACCACACCCAGCTGGGCATCTACTCCTTGTCCATCATGTCATTTATGCTATGCTGCTGCTGGGGCTGCCATAGCTGGCCTACGTTGCCAGGCATCAACTTGCATGCCCTGTCATATTTCTATGCTGTGTAACTTGTGCCATTGCCACTGCAGATAGACATTTACATCAGCCACACACGTCCTGTTTACCCACTGTATTTTTTGTTGCTATACTGTACTGCTGTTGCTGGGACTGCCAAGGCTGGCCCTATATTACCAGATATCTCCTCGCCTGCTCCATCATATTTTAACTGTGCAGTTGTTCTCACAGCTACTTCCACTACCACTGCCGCTAATTGCCCACATGTCTGTGCTTTTCCAGTGTGTTGTATAGCTATATTGTACTGCTGCTGGTAAGCGTAACCTCTTCAGGGTACACAAACATGAAACTGCTCCCAAAATAGGGATAATTTTTTTTCAAGGTTTGTTGACCAGTGATTGCGTCTTCCCTTTGAAAACAGATAAACTGTTCCTGCTGCCTAAATAAAAAGATGATTTTTGGGTGGCTTGATAAAAAGTCATTGTAATTTTTTATTTTGCTAATAGAAATTCTGTTGCAGATCTCAAAAACTAAATCTAAAAAAGGGATAATGTTCACTCCTAGTTGAGAAGCTATTGCTCTTTCACTTTTTTCTGCACCCTAAAATGGATCATTTTTGCCCAGTTTGAGAATACACCATTGTTTTTTCTTTTTGCAAAAATTTGGCTGATCCCAAATTAGGGATAATTTTTGTAAGACTTGTTAAAAACCTGCTATAGCTTCTTCTCTATGTAAACAGCAAACATATTGCTGTCTGCTGATCCCAAAACAGAGATCATTTTTGGACAGCCTATAAAAAGCTCAGAAATGAAGAAAGCAACCAGCAGCACTCAACGAACGCAAAGTCAAAAGCTCCAAGGAACCCACTTGAAGATAATCCAGTACATAGTATGAAGCAGAGTCCAAGTCCCGAGTGAAAAAGTAAAACAAAATTTATTCTGTCACATAAAAGGTAACAACGTTTCAACCTATCAAAATGGTTTATATCAAGTACCTTTTTATTATATTGAAATATTACCTTTTATATGGCAGAATAAATGTTGTTTTACTTTTTTACCAGGGAATTGGATGCTGTCTCTTACTATTTACTAGCCTATGAAAAGCTATCACTCCATTATTTAGCAAAATAAAACCAAACCTCTTGATGCTAACACCTTGTGAAAAAGCCATGGCTTCTTCTGTGTGCACTCCCTATGTATAAACACATGCAAATCAGGAATCTGTCCCCAAAAAGGGAAACTACTGTTACCACATTGTCACAGATGACACCGGGGAGGTCACATAGATCCCACTGCTGCCACCTGTTGTCAAGGATAACAGCTGGGGGGAGTCACGCAGATCCCACTTTGTCAAAGATAACACCCTATGTATTCTGCAGACAAAAAAAATGGCTATAACAAATGCTCTCCCTCTGAGTAACCTGAGCAGTCCATATGTAGAATGAGCAAAAAAGCTTGTAAAAGAACTTCAACATGACGTTTCAAGGATGGAGCGAGACTGCCATCTACTGGCCAGAGACAGTAAAGCGGAACCAAAATATATAAAGGAAGTTGCAGGGAGGGCAGATTCAGAGGCTGGACCCGATCAGGTGACTTCCAGGAAGGAGTTCAGAGAGATAAGAGGCCAGCGCGCCAAACCTGAGGGGTCTTTGGCGCCAAGCAGCAGAGAGGAGCAGACGTGCTCCCTGCGTCCTGAGAAACCCCGCGTGACAGGCCAAATACAGAGGCCTGAGAGGTGCTCCAGCCGGGCACCGGTAAAAGAGCTCCAGATCCCTCACAGTTGTGACTCGAGTGCTGTGCCTGCTGAGGATACTAGGAACCTGATCGCGGTGCTGAGTGAGTTCGCGGAACCCGACGTCGGCCGCCGACAGATGAGGCCTGGACCCCCTATCCAAGGCTCGAGAGACTGCCCCCAACAGCCAAGCAGAGAGGAGCTGCATACGTGAGCAGGGCCGTCACTTCCACTGCTCACCCACGGTACCGGGGACAATTGGGTTTAAATACTCAGGTTGGGAGGGGGACGGTTGGGGATAAAGTAGCACAACGTGATTTAATTGAATTCATCCGGAAAGAGACTCACGGCCTAGCGGAAATAACCGGTGACCCCCGCTAGGGCCAATTTCACGGTTAAAGAACTTGTGTCGTGCTTCTCATGCTTGAGGGCATCACCTTACTTTAAGAGACTGCGCCTTATTTTAAGAGACTGCGCCTTACTTTGAGAAATTTCGTATTTTTCTGATATTTCAAACCACTGTTCATTACCCTTGTTGCTAATCCCTTGTTTCAGTATACCTGTTGTATAAAACTGTTTACAAACATCTCTGACTGTTCTCGCCTTGTGTCTCTGTGCGTTGCATTCCGGTACCTGCATTACATTTGGCGTAGTCGGCAGGATGCAACATTCAGACGCAGAGATGGCGGATCAGTCTGTGGCTGGGTCCGGCCGGAGCCATATACCCCTGGGGGCTATGCTCAGCCATCTTCCCAAGTTTACAGGGGATGGCATGTCACTTTGGGACTGGGCAGAAAGACTGAGAAGTATGCTATGTATGTATCCCCTTGACCCTCTAGCCCAGGCGGAGCTGGCCCTCCTAACCCTTGATGGAGAGGCCCGACAGACTGTGATGTACCGCCCACCTGGGGACCGTGACACCGTGGATAAAGTGATAAAAATTCTAGAGGACATGCACGGTGACACTACAGATTTGGGACACTTGCGCTTACGGTTGTTTCAGCGGGTCCAAGGGGAAAATGAGACAGTAAATCAGTATGTTAATGCATTACAGGAAGTGACGGCCCATATCACTAAGAAAACTCGAGATGGGAACCGAGAACTGGGACCATTGGATGAGGTGTTGCGTGACCAACTGATTGCTGGCTTGAAAGACCCTTCCCTGAGGCAGATCCTGAAGGAGCGGCTGCGATTGAGCCCTGATATGGGCTTCCTGGAGGTAGGGGCTGAAGCTAGAGTCCTGGAGAGAGAAGTTCCTGTTCTCAAAGCCACAGTTAGAAGTCATGAGGCAATTGCTCCTGGATTCACCAACCAAGAGCCTGATTGGGTACGGGAAATACGTCAGGAAATTCGAGACATTCGGGGTGAGCTGAATTCTATTAGGAAGACTCCTACTGCCCCCTTGCCGACGGACCGTACTGCTCAACGCGGACGGAGACCAGAACGAGAAAAACGTTCCTATCCGGCCCCAGCACGACATGTACCCGACCTATCGGCAGAACGAGGACCGGAGTGCTGGACCTGCGGAGGTAGGGGGCATATCTCCAAAGACTGTCCCAACCGAGAAAGGAGGAGGAGGGGACAGCCGTTAAACTAAAATGCCCCACGGTTGTGGAGCATACCGTGGGGTCTCGAGCTTCAGAGAGTAGAAGAGGGAGCTCTGAAGACATTGTCTCTGAGAGGCCCATTATCTGGGCTGAATTCAATGGGCAGCGGATCCGCTGTTTGATGGACACCGGGTCTCAAGTGACCACTATGCCTGAGACGTACTTCCAAAGTCACTTTCCTGAAGTCGCTCGTTCCTGCCGGGAACCCACTGTCAAACTGGTGGCGGCTAATCAACTACCTATCCCAGTAGCGGGAGTAGCATGGATGTCCGTGCGGGCATGTGGAAAGGACCTCGGTCGAAAAGGGATTGTACTGACCACCGGGCCCGGAGGCGATGGGCCCATTGTAACCCTGGGCATGAATGTGCTGAAAGAAGTCGGACAGTTCCTGGCTGAGGGCTGTAGCAAAAACAACTGGACCCGCGCCACTCGAAACCCAGCTAACAATAGAGTGTTCCAGCACCTCGTGCGGGTCAGTCAGATTCAAAAGTTGCCCACTACCTCCCAGTACCTTGGTAAGGTATCGATACCGCCCAAAGCCACAATGACACTGCCGGTGGGACAGACTGTACTCACTTTGCCGGTGCTGGCACATGTGTCCTTAGAGGGCGTGGACATTCAAGTTGAACCAATGGAGGGAGAAGAAGCGCCCTCTGGACTCCTGATTGCTTGAACTCTGGCCACCGTGCGGCACGGTCGAGTACCCGTGCGCTGCATCAATTTAAGTGGCACCAGTTTACAGTTGTTGCCCCGACAAGAGGTGGCGCGAGTGTGCGTAATGCCGGAGGCCCTTACTAGAGCTGACGCTATAGGGCTGGAAACTGTGGAAGGAAAACCATGGACCCTAGAGGTGTCCCTCAATAGCCAGGAACATGGAAGAGAACCGTTGGCTGGACGCCACCTCCTGGAAGAAATGGAAGCTAACCTGACTTAGTTTTTTGCTGGACAAGTAAGGCAGATCGAACAACTTCTACAGTGATATCAGGGAGTGTTTGCACAGCATGAAGATGATTTCGGGTGCACTCGGGACATTCAGCACGAAATACCCACCGGAAATACTGCTCCCATCCAAGAGAGATATCGGCAGATCCCGCCTCAAATGTACCAGGAGGTGAAAGAGCTGTTCGCCCACATGTTGCGGAACGGTGTGATCCGTGAAAGCCAGAGCCCCTGGGCGGCTCCGATCGTGCTGGTCCGAAAGAAGGACGGTACCCTGAGATTCTGCGTAGACTATCGGAAGCTGAATGCCTGCACAGTGCGGGACTCCTATCCACTCCCCCGAATCGAAGAGTCTCTATCTGCACTAGGGAGCGCCAAATTCTTCTCCTCCCTCGACCTGGCCAGTGGCTATTGGCAGGTCCCAGTAGCTGAGAAGGATCGTCCGAAGACAGCTTTTGTTCTCCCTATGGGCCTGTTTGAGTTCAATCGAATGCCGTTCGGACTAACAAATGCGCCAGGAACCTTCCAACGGCTGATGGAGAGATGCTTGGGGGACCTCAACTTTGAAGCCACTTTAATATATCTGGACGATATAATTATCTATTCCGCAACGTTTGAGGATCATCTCCGCCGATTGGAACAAGTGTTAGAACGGCTACAAAGGCATGGCCTGAAAATTAAGCCTCGTAAGTGTGGTCTCTTCAAACGAGAAATTGAATATCTGGAGCACACTGTGTCCAGTGCAGGGGTGCACCCCACTGCGGAGAAAGTAGCTGCCATGCAGAAGTGGCCCACGCCCGCCAATCTAAGGGAACTAAGGGCATTCCTGGGGCTCGCTGGATACTACCGCAGATTCATTAAAGACTTCGCTAAGATTGCGAACCCGCTCAATGAATTGCTGAGAGGAACAGCCGGGGGAGCCAAGCAGCAGCCCATTCAGTGGGGCCCACGACAAGAAGAGGCATTCCGAGCATTGAAAATGGCGCTAACAGATGCCCCGATTCTGGCCTATGCTGACATTTCGCAGCCGTTCATGTTGTACACTGATGGAAGCTTGCATGGGCTGGGAGCAGTGCTGGCTCAAGTACAAGGAGGGAAAGAGAGAGTGATCGTGAATGCCAGCAGGTCACTCCGAGATACGGAGAAGAATCCGGACAACTACAATTCGTTTAAGCTGGAGCTACTGGCACTGGTGTGGGCCATGACCGAGAAGTTTGCTGAGTACCTGTCAGGGTCAGAAGTGCAAGTGCGGACAGATAACAACCCTTTGGCCCACTTGGAGAACGCCAAACTCGGCGCGTTAGAACAGTGGTGGGTTGCAAGGATGTCCAAATTCCAGTATAAAATCGCCTATCGGTCCAAGGCCCTGAACACCCATGCAGATGCCCTGTCCCGGGTCACTCAGGCGGGGCCCAAGAAGGACAGAGATGAGGAGCTCGAAGGCGACGAGATCCCGGATTTCAGCCAGTTTGCCGCTGCTGTGGTCGACGCCCAAGAGACCAGAGGGGAGCTAAGGCCCACTCAGATTCTGGGCCGTTCAAGAGACGAATGGATACATCTGCAGCAATCTGACCCGGAGCTAGCAAAGTTGAGAGAATGGGTCGTCCGTAATCAGAGACCCGACCAGGAAACCAGAGCCGCTTCACTTCCAACTACCCTACAAATCCTAGGCCAGTGGGAGAGGCTCCTCCTGAAGGACGGCTTGCTATGCCGAAGAATCCAGCTGCCCCGAGAGTTTGATGTTACCTGGCAAGTGGTAGTTCCAGGAGCGCTAGTAACACAGCTTGCCCAAGAAGCTCATAGAAGAGGTGCTCACTTCGGAGTAGAAAAGACCTTCCGGTGGTTGCAACGGCTGGTGTATTGGCCTCAACTGCGACAAGAAGTCGAGGGGGTCTGCCGAACATATCGCCAGTGTGAGTTGAACAAGCCCCCGGAGCAAAGAGCTCCCATTCAGACCATCCGAACTTCTGCCCCCTTGGAAGTCTTGATGATTGACTACTTGATGGTAGGAACTTCATACAACGGTTATGGACACTGTTTAGTCATGACTGATCACTTCACCAAGTTTGCAGTAGCGACGCCCACTAAAGATCAGACGGCAGAAGCCGCAGCCAAGGCCATCTGTCAAGATTTCATCCGGATTTATGGGTGCCTGAAGCGAATACATTCTGACCAGGGGGCCTGCTTCCAAGGACGAGTGATGGATGAGCTATACCGCATCTATGGGATCGACCTTTCCCGGACAACGCCCTACCACCCGCAAGGGAACGGTGCATGCGAGCGCTTTAACCGAACCCTGTTGCAAATGTTGCGAACACTGGAAGCGGACAAAAAGATGAAGTGGCCCGAATTCGTGTCCGAACTGGTGTGGGTGTATAATAATCGAGTTCATGCAACCACCGGCTACACCCCCTACTTGTTGCTGTTTGGAAGAAGTGGCCGAGAAATCACCGAACTGGAGCTAGACTCAGAAGACCCCGGTCCGTGCAGTAGCCCAAGTACCTGGATTCGAGAACACCAGCGTCGACTCCATACCGTGAGAAGACTGGTTGCTCAGAAGTTTCAGGAAGTAGAGCATGCAGTTCGGCCCCCGACCTCAGGTGGATCGCTTCAGCCAGGAGACCGAGTGCTGGTGAGGGCTAAACGATTTGGGAGTAAGCTGGACCATCGTTGGGAGGCAATACCATATCGGGTGGTGAAGAAGGTTCACCCAGACAACCCCGTCTACGAGGTTAGGCCCGAAGGGGATGACGCCGCGACATCCAGGGTGTTGCACCGTAATATGTTGCGACCTTGCGCCTCTGAAGCAGAAGTCTGTAACAGGGCTGGGCCCTCAGACGTGTTGGCTGAAGTGCCACATACAGGAACCTTGGGGGATGAAGAAGGATGGGCCACAATGCAGTTTTGCCAGTCAGAACCATTGGTGCCACTCCCGAGTGGAAGTTAGAATGAGTCAGGAAATGATTTGCAATCCCCAGTAGTTGATTCCTCGGATCTCCCGGAGTCTCCTCCGCAAGAAGAGCCCCGCAGAACTGAGCCGGCTAATGCCGGAATTCCTCCTAACCGGTATGCTCAGGAAGAGTTTATCTGGTCTCGAATCCAACAGAAAACGCAGGAGTGTGCCCAACTCCTGTCTGAGCTTGCACTGCCTGGAAGGAGACATCAATTCTGCGAGGAGTCCACTCGCCCGAGGACTGGCGAGCAAAAAGGAGGGAGGAATGTAGAACGAGCAAAAAAGCTTGTAAAAGAACTTCAACATGACGTTTCAAGGATGGAGCGAGACTGCCATCTACTGGCCAGAGACAGTAAAGTGGAACCAAAATATTCAAAGGAAGTTGCAGGGAGGGCAGATTCAGAGGCTGGACCCGATCAGGTGACTTCCAGGAAGGAGTTCAGAGAGATAAGAGGCCAGCGCGCCAAACCTGAGGAGTCTTTGGCGCCAAGCAGCAGAGAGGAGCAGACGTGCTCCCTGCGTCCTGAGAAACCCCGCGTGACAGGCCAAATACAGAGGCCTGAGAGGTTCTCCAGCCGGGCACCGGTAAAAGAGCTCCGGATCCCTCACAGTTGTGACTCGAGTGCTGTGCCTGCTGAGGATACTAGGAACCTGATCGCGGTGCTGAGTGAGTTCGCGGAACCCGACGTCGGCCGCCGACAGACGAGGCCTGGACCCCCCTATCCAAGGCTCGAGAGACTGCCCCCAACAGCCAAGCAGAGAGGAGCTGCATACATGAGCAGGGCCGTCACTTCCACTGCTCACCCACGGTACCGGGGACAATTGGGTTTAAGAACTCAGGTTGGGAGGGGGACGGTTGGGGATAAAGTAGCACAACGTGATTTAATTGAATTCATCCGGAAAGAGACTCACGGCCTAGCGGGAATAACCGGTGACCCCCGCTAGGGCCAAATTCACGGTTAAAGAACTTGTGTCGTGCTTCTCATGCTTGAGGGCATCACCTTACTTTAAGAGACTGCGCCTTATTTTAAGAGACTGCGCCTTACTTTGAGAAATTTCGTATTTTTCTGATATTTCAAACCACTGTTCATTACCCTTGTTGCTAATCCCTTGTTTCAGTATACCTGTTGTATAAAACTGTTTACAAACATCTCTGACTGTTCTCGCCTTGTGTCTCTGTGCGTTGCATTCCAGTACCTGCATTACACATACATTATATAAATAAACTTTTTTTGTATGTGTACACTAGGAAGTATATGTAATCTCTAAAAACCCAGCATATTTGTCAAGGATAACAGCCAGGGAAGTCACGCAGATCCCATCACTTTGTCACAGATCACACCTGAGAGATCACAAAAATCTCACCAATGCCACCAGTTTGTCAGGGGAATGCAACTCCACTGTCTGCAATCATCAGGACAATTATGCAACTGAGTGACCGGTGACGGACGAGGCCAAGGCTACTTCCACTTCTGGGCTACTTATTCGGGAACTCACAGTGAGCGTATGGTATATACACCTCAGATTCCAAAGCATTGAATATACATATACCCCGGTACGGTCAGAACAAAAGGAACCACTGCTAGCTGCCACCACCAATCGTTTATACAGGCCAATTGGACAATAGGTAGCGTATGGCTTCAGGGGTGCAGTTTACAGAGCAAGAGGAGCACATCTATTAGGTTTTATATATTTAATTCAGAATGGTAGGCAGTATTTATAAAAAATATACAAAGATGATACAAAATGGGAACAAAACAATACGATATATACAATTGCATGAAATAAAAAGGAATAACTAAAGAAAATTACTAAACCTGATATCACCTAAATGGCTCAGAGCTTAGCGGAGAGAAACACTCTGATTGGGAAAATGGACCACCCATTTTTTTGTTTGCAGTGTGATGGGGATCAGTGGGTGCCAAGCATACCAAGATGAGGGGTGCCAAGCATACCAGGAAGAGGGAAGAGGGGTGCCAAGCATACCAGGGAGAGGGATAAGGGGGGGGGCACACATAACAAGATGAGGGATGAAGGGTGCCATACATACCAGGAAGAGGGATGAGGGGTGCCATACATAACAGGAGCCGTGCTGCAGGTACAGTGTGCGTGCTATTAAGGAAAATGAATACTCACAGCTCCCCATGCCCGTGGGGAGCCGTGAATATTCATTTTCTTTAGCAGTGGTACAGTGTAGGATGCAGCAGTGGGCTACTGCCTCCTGTGCCCCGCTCCTCCACCGCTGCAGCTCCCCCCACACCCTCCACCACCCACAGCCACAGTATATATATACAGTACAGACCAAAAGTTTGGACACACCTTCTCATTTAAAGATTTTTCTATATTTTCATGACTTTGAAAATTGTACATTCACACTGAAGGCATCAAATCTATGAATTAACACATGTGGAATTATATACTTAACAAAAAAGTGTGAAACAACTGAAAATATGTCTTATATTCTAGGTTCTTCAAAGTAGCCACCTTTTGCTTTGATGACTGCTTTGCACACTCTTGGCATTCTCTTGATGAGCTTCAGTCACCGGAAATGGTTTTCACTTCACTTCACAGGTGTGCTCTGTCAGGTTTAATAAGTGGGATTTCTTGCCTTATAAATGGGGTTGGGACCATCAGTTGTGTTGTGTGGAAGTCAGGTGGATACACAGCTGATAGTCCTACTGAATAGACTGTTATAATTTGTATTATGGCAAGAAAAAAGCAGCTAAGTAAAGAAACGAGTGGCCATCATTACTTTAAGAAATGAAGGTCAGTCAGTACGAAAAATTGGGCAAACTTTGAAAGTGTCCCCAAGTGCAGTTGCAAAAACCATCAAGCGCTACAAAGAAACTGGCTCACATGAGGACCGCCCCAGGAAAGGTAGACCAAGAGTCACCTCTGCTTCTGAGGATAAGTTTATCCGAGTCACCAGCCTCAGAAATTGAAGGTTAACAGCAGCTCAGATTAGAGACCAGGTAAATGCCACACAGAGTTCTAGCAGCAGACACATCTCTTCAACAACTGTTAAGAGGAGACTTTGTGCAGCATGCCTTCATGGTAAAATAGCTACTAGGAAACCACTGCTAAGGACAGGCAACAAGCAGAAGAGTCTTGTTTGGGCTAAAGAACACAAGGAATGGACATTAGACCAGTGGAAATCTGTGCTTTGGTCTGATGAGTCCAAATTTGAGATCTTTAGTTCCAACCACCGTGTCTTTGTGCGACGCAGAAAAGGTGAACGGATGGACTCTACATGCCTGGTTCCCACCGTGAAGCATGGAGGAGGAGGTGTGATGGTGTGGGGGTGCTTTGCTACTGTTGGGGATTTATTCAAATTTGAAGGCATACTGAACCAGCATGGCTACCACAGCATCTTGCAGCGACATGCTATTCCATCTGGTTTGCGTTTAGTTGGACCATCATTTATTTTTCAGCAGGACAATGACCCCAAACACACCTCCAGGCTGTGTAAGGGCTATTTGACCAAGAAGGAGAGTGATGGAGTGCTATGCCAGATGATCTGGCCTCCACAGTCACCAGACCTGAACCCAATCGAGATGGTTTGGGGTGAGCTGGACCGCAGAGTGAAGGCAAAAGGGCCAACAAGTGCTAAGCATCTCTGGGAACTCCTTCAAGATTGTTGGAAGACCATTTCCGGTGACTACCTCTTGAAGCTCATTAAGAGAATGCCAAGAGCGTGCAAAGCATTCATCAAAGCAAAAGGTGGCTATTTTGAAGAACCTAGAATATAAGACATATTTTCAGTTGTTTTACACTTGTTTGTTAAGTATATAATTCCACATGTGTTAATTCATAGTTTTGATGCCTTCAGTGTGAATGTACAATTTTGATAGTCATGAAAATAAAGAAAAATCTTTAAATGAGCTGTTTCCAAACTTTTGGTCTGTACTGTATATTGGACTATAAAACGCACCCCCCACTTTCCTACAAAATTTTGGAGGAAAAAAGTGCGTCTTATAGTCTGAAAAATACGGTAAATATATTTCTAAAGGTGCTATTGACATTAAATTCTCACCAGATGTCAGTAACAACCCATCCAATCCAGACAGGGAAATAAGTCAAACCATGGATGCCCATAAATTAAGTTATGTCTAATTATAAGAAATGACACAGGGAAAAAGTATTGAACACACTTACTGAAAATTATTTGATACTTCGTACAAAAGCCTTTTTTGGTGATGACTGCTTCAAGTCTCCTCCTGTATGGAAAAACTAGTGCATGCATTGCTCAGTTGTTATTTTGGTCCATTCTTCCACACAAACACTCTTCAAATCCTGAAGCTTTCGTGGTCTTCTTCCATGAACTCTGAGCTTTAATTCCTTTCATAAATTTTCTCTTCGATTCAGGTTAGGTGATTGGCTAGGCAATTAGAGCAGGTTTATTTTCTTTCTCTGAAACCAACTGAGAGTTTCCATGGCAGTGTGTTTGGAATCATTGTCTTGCTGAAGTGTCCACCCTCATTTCATTTTCATCATCTAGGAAAACATATTTTTAAAAATATTCAAAATAAAGTATGATAAAATACTGGAAAAATAATTGGCCACTAATAATGTTGTTTTATGTAAAAATTGAGGCAAAAGAGAAGACCCGTACCACAGCCCTTATGATAAACACCATTAAAAAGAATCAAACACACACCAACAAAAAAAAAAGATGATGATGAAAAGTCATAGAGAAAAATAATA
Organism: Phyllobates terribilis; assembly: GCF_046119375.1. Taxonomy (NCBI): domain Eukaryota; kingdom Metazoa; phylum Chordata; class Amphibia; order Anura; family Dendrobatidae; genus Phyllobates; species Phyllobates terribilis. The sequence continues at coordinate 419,758,061 of NW_027362764.1, read as the reverse complement.
GTATCACTGAAAACGTCATTTTCTCCCGCAAAGAACGTGGCCCATTATATTCACATTTACTCGGCTGAGTTTGACACCCCTGCCCTAGAACCACCGTCCTTTCCTCCTATGCATGAAAACCTAACAGCAGTCTTCCTTATAAGTGAACAATTTTGTACTTCAAATTCTTCGAAGTTTTGAGAACACTTCCCAATATATAAAAGTGTAGATCCTAACATATATCATGGTTTGATGTTTGCTGTAATCTTGTCACATTATACTCAACATTAGAGATGAGCGAACCTTTTAATGTTCGGGTTCGTCGTCTAAACCCGAACATTAAAAAAATGTTCGTGTTCAATCCCGAATGATGAGCGAGCACTAAAATTCTTGGGTGCTCATTGCTCGGGTCAAGCAAATTGGAATGCTCGAGCAATGAGCCCAATGTAAGTCTATGGGAGACTCGAGCATTTTTCTGTTGGCCCCCCCCTCCCCCAGAGATCTGCAGGGGGCCTAAAAATTTCCCAAATTGATGGGAACAGTGCTCAATCGATATGGGAACAGAATGGGGAAGACCACTGGAAGCATCTCTGACTCCAAGGTCACTGCAGTGAACAATGTTGTCAGAGTATTACGCCACTTTTACGGGCTCACAATAAAACATACAAAAACGAAACCAACATGGATTTTCCTTGGGAAAAATGTTAAGGAACATCCTTTCCAGGGTAATCACTTGTATATAAGGCAAAATAAATAACCAAAAGCAAAAATGATTCTCCACACCTTTGGCTATGTTCACACATAGCATTTGTGACTTGTTATTGCACTTTTGCATTGCTTTCAACGGTGAAAACTTAATTCACCGGTAAATGTCATTTTAACATATTACTACCTTATCAGCCCATGTGGTGTGTGAGACATGATCAGACACATCCATACAGTGATAAAAAAACATGGGAACAGCATGGGGAAGACCCCTGGATAGGGATGAGCGAATTTGTTCGAAATCTGAACTTACAATTAAATTCGACACGAATATGGCACATTCGGATTCGTGATCGGAAATTCAAGCAAAATTTCTTAAATTCGGAAAAAATCGGCAACGTTCAGCGAATAAATGCAGGAACGTGATTGCGGGGCAACTACAGCGTTTTGAACAGTTTGGTTAGCATAGTGCTTGTGTATGATGAGCGGGGGACGTGGTAGATGAGTGGGGGGGCTGGTGTTAGCTCAGTAGAGGTCAGATCAGCGGCGCGCTTGTGATTTTTTTTCTTCATGTAGGCGGTAACTTTAAGTCAGGAAAGCGCTGCTAGCCAATCAGAGCCAGGAAGCATCCACACTGTCCAGACACAAGGGCTTCTGCAATTGGTTGCTGAAATCACATGTCCTCTCGATATAAAAAGCGGTCATGTTCCCTCAGCGCCATTTTATGCATGTCACACTGCTGGAGACAGACGCTGCTCAGTGTGATCCCATGTACTGAGAGATATTAGCTTGGGCGCTTGTGTGGAAGTTAGATAGTGTAGATAAGTCCCCTGCTGTGTACCTGTTCAATCGACCTTGCAGCACATTTTTTTTTCTTGAGAATTACTGAGATTCTGACAGAAAGAGCAGAGCTTATGCCATAGAACAGTGTTGTGCACCGGTTGTATTGTGCTCCATGCAGGAGTATACCTTCAATCTATTTTTGCACTTGCTAATGTGATAAAGCAAGCAAGCCCTTTTAGGCCACATTTTGGTTTTGTGGGGTTGAAATTAAGCTATCTTCAGCCCTTTTCAGTGCAGAGCTTCTGGGTGCAGAGCACAAAAAACTTTTTTTTAAATTTGCTAATGTGATAGTGCAAGCTGTGTTAGCCCAGTTTGTCTTTTTTTTTTGGTGGATAAACTTCAGCTGTTTGCACAGTAAAACAAATATATTTTTTCTGTTGGTAGGCAGAGTCCACAAAAGATTTTTTTGTGTCGCAAACGTGATACACTCTGCTGAAAGCCACCTACTATTTTAGTGGTGGTGAACCTCAGCTGTCTTCAGAGTAAAAAAATTGATTGGCTTGCTAGGCAGAGTCCACAAAAGTTTTTTTTTGTGTCGCAAACGTGATACACTTTGCTAAAAGCCATCTACTATTTTAGTGGCGGTGAAACTCTACTGTATGCATAGCTCATGCACAGTAAAAAAAATCTATTTTTTACTGTGACTAACGTGATACAGCAGGCTAGATCTGAGTTTGAAACATCTTGGAGCATATGTTTCTCTGTTCGTGTTTGGCGGGAGGGGACGGAGGAAACAAGCATCAGAATTACCAAGCCATCAACACAGCATGGGGTTGAACCTCATGAAAGAGCCCGACATATGAGTGTGTTCTTGCTGCACTATCTGCAACATGATCCCCGTATAGTTATGATTCAAAATAGTGCTGGGTTGCCACTCTGCTAGATCCATGTTACAAGGCTAAATTTTGCCAGATGCTTCCCGCCCTGGAAAGGGACCCGCGAATGCTGGAGCATCGAAACACACTTTTAGACAACCTTAACATAGGTTTTCCCTAAGCAAGCAGTGAGGCACACAGAGTTCATCGCAGCTCTACACTTCCAACCTCTAGCACGTCGATTCACCAATGCCAAAATATTATCAGCAGCAGTAGTGTAAGTGGCAGAGGCAATTTCTCTGATTCCTTTCACACATTTTTTAGGCCAGGTCATGCACCTACACAACAGAGTACAAGTCTGACACGTGGTGAACGACTGGAGAGGATGGTGTACTCTTGATTAAGTCTCCATCTGCTGGGTCGTCTGTAGTGGAAGAGGTTTTGGTTCCTAATTCTACAATTTCTACTGTAGTAGTGAAATTGATGCCACTATGTTGGTGTCTGCCACTAATTTTTGTAAATGTGGAGAATCCTGATTGGGTCTCCATCTATTGTGTTGGCTGTAGTGGTGACATTGATGCCACTTTGGTGGTGTTAGGCCCTAATTTAGTGAAATGTAAACACTTCTGATTGAGTCTCCACCTACTGGGTTGGCTGTACTGGAAGCAGTGTTGTTCCTAATTCTACAGTTTCTATAGTAGTGAAATTGATGCCACTTAGCTGGTGTCTGCCACTAATTTTTGGAAATATGGAGAATCCTGATTGGGTCTCCATCTATTGGGTTTGGCTGTAGTGGAAGAGGTTTCTGTCTCCATTAAACCACTTCTACTTTGGTGAAATTGATGCCACTTTGGTGGTGTTAGGCCCTAATTTAAGAAAATGACATTTCTGATTGAGTATCCATCTACTGGGTTGGCTGAACTGGAATAGGTGTCAGTCCTAATTACACTGTTTCTACTATAGTGAAACTGATGCCACTTTGCTGGTGTCTGCCACTATTTTTTTGAAATGTGTGGAATCCTGATTTTGTCTTGATCTATTGGGTTTGGCTGAAGTGGAAGAAGTTTTGGTTTCCATTATACTATTTCTAGTCTACTGAAATTGATGCCACTTTGTTGGTGTTAGGCCCTAATTTAGGGAAATATGAACACTCCTGGTTAGGTTCCCATCTCCTGGGTTGGTCGTAGTGGAAGAGATTTTGGTCTCCATCCATTTGTATAGTTATACTGTAGTGAAATTAATTATTTGGTGCAGATATTGTTCTCAACAAAGGGGTACACAAACATGAGAAACTCAAAATTGGTTTTCAATAAACAACCATCAGCCGCCCCATCAAACGCTTCTGCTGCTTCTTCCTCCTCCTCTGTTACGTGCCAAGTATTGTCATGCAGGTCTCCGTCCACAGAACCTACGGTTGTATATTCGCTCCTGTCAGGATGATTGAGAGCCCGTCAGCTGTAACAGAAGCGGACATGCCTGCTGTGTTTGTTTCGCTGAGCACACCACATGTTTCTCAATCCACCGTAATATCTCCGCCTGCACCTCACTCGCGGTCTAGCAGTCTGTCCGTTTCACCGTACTCCACCTTCTCTCAGCACTGCAGCCAGCCCTCAGTCCCACAGTTGTGGTCACGTAAAAGATTGTTTACTCCTACACATGACAAAGCTAAGAGGTTGAACTCCACCATCTCAAATCTGTAGGCCATGGAAATGGTGGTCTTAGGCCCTAATTCTTTTAAATGTGAACAGTTCTGATTGTGTATCCATCTGCTGGGTTGGATGTAGTGGAAGCTGTGTCGGTCTCCATTATACTACTTAAAGTCTAGTGAAATTGATGCCACTTTGGTGGTTTTAGGCCCTAATTTATTAAAATGTGAACACTCCTGATTGGGGATCCATCTACTGGGTTGGCTGTAGGCGAAGAGGTGACGTTCCTAATTTTACTATTTCTACTGTAGTGAAATTGATGCCACTTTGCTGGTGTCTGCCACTACCTTTTGGAAATGTGGGGAATCCTGATTGGGTCTCCATCCATTGGGTTTGTCTATAGTGGAAGAGGTTTCTGTCTCCATTAAATTACTTCTACTCTGGTAAAATTGATGCCACTTTGCTGGTGTCTGCCACTAATTTTTGGAAATGAAGGAATCCTGATTGGATCTCCATCTATTGGGTTTGGCTGTAGTGGAAGAGGTTTCTGTCTCCTTTAAACCACTTCTACACTGGTGAAATTGATGCCACTTTGGTGGTGTTAGGCCCTAATTTAGGGAAATGTAAACACTTCTGATTGAGTCTCCATCTACTGGGTTGGCTGTACTAGAAACGGTGTTGTTCCTAATTCTACAATTTTTACTGTAGTGAAAGTGATGCTACTTTGCTGATGTCTGCCACTAATTTTTGGAAATGTGGAGAATCCTGAATGGGTCACCATCTATTGGGTTTGGCTATAGTGAGAGAGCTTTCTGTCTCCATTAAACTACTTCTACTCTGATAAAATTGATGCCACTTTGCTGGTGTCTGCCACTAATTTTTGGAAATGTGGGCAATCCTGATTGAGTCTCCATCTATTGGATTTGGCTGTTGTGGAAGAGGTTTCTGTCTCCATTAAACTACTTCCACTCTGTTGATATTGATGCCACTTTGCTGGTGTCTGCCACTAATTTTTGGAAATGTGGAGAATCCTGATTTGGTCTCCATCTATTGAATTTGACTGTAGGGGAACAGTTGTCGGTCACCATTATAAAATTTCTACTCTAGTAAAATTAATTCTTTGGTGCAAAATTTTTTTGTCACTGGGGTACACAAGATATAATTGAAATTGTTTTTTTTAGTACCATGGTATATAAATCAGGCTATATATCATCTTTTAATTTTTCAGTGCTGATATTGTTCTTCATACAGGGGTACACTTTAGTAATGAGAGAGCACTAAATGTGCTCAACTTAGTGGTTCATTGGTTTCTCAAAACCTATCCTGATCTGCCAGAGCTGCTTGTGAAAGTACAACACGTGTGTGCCCATTTCAGAAAGTTGGCTATAGCTTCCGCCACCCTGGCAGTGCTTCAGCAGCATTTGCAGCTTTCAGCTCACCGACTGTTGTGCGATGTCACCACATTTTGGAAATCAACCTTGCAGATGTTGGGAAGGATTTGTGAGCAGCAGAGGGCAATTGTTGAGTACCAGCTTCAACATGCTCATCGGCATTCAGGTCAGTCTCCGCACATAAGAGCTGGTGAGAGGGCATGGATGTCATACAACTGTGCCATCCTTCAAAACTTTGAGGACTCCAACAAGATGGTGAGCGGCGATGACGCCACAATTAGCGTCTCAACCCCGCTTCTCTGTCTACTGAAACGCTCGATGCTAAATGCATCAAAATAGCAGGCAATTAAACGCATCAAAATTGTGGTAAAAACACAGTCAATAAAACGCATCAAAATCGTAGCAAAATCGCAGGCATTAAAACGCATTAAAATCGTGGCTAAAATGCATCAAAATAGCAGGTAAAATCGCTGCAAAAACGCAGGCAATAAAACGCATCAAAATCACGGCAAAAACGCACGCAGTAAAATGCATCAAAATTGCATCAAAATTGTGGAAAAATTGCAGGCAATTAAACGCATCAAAATCACGGCAAAAACTCAGGCAATAAAATGCATCAAAATCTCTGCAAAAACGCAGGCAATAAAACGCATCAAAATAGTGGCAAAAAAGCAGGCAATAAAGCACATCAAAATTGCAACAAAATAGCAGGCAATAAATTGCATCAAAATCGCTTCAAAATAGCAGGCAATAAAACGCATCAAAATCACGGCAAAAATGCAGGCAATAAAACGTATCAAAATTGCGGCAAAAATGCAGGCAATAAGATGAAGCAAAATCGTGTTTTAGTTGCATGCATTTTGTTGCCTGCGTTTTTGCCGCCATTTTGATGTGTTGCATTGCCTGTGATTTTGCCGCCATTTTGATGTGTTTTATTGCCTGCGATTTTGATGCCTTTTACTGCCTGCATTTTTGCCGCGATTTTGATGGATTTTTTGCCTGCGTTTTCCCTGCGTTTTTGCCACGATTTTGTCGCATTTTTTCAGTGCATTCAATGAGTGAAAAATGCAGGCAAAAATGCACAGAGAATTGACATGCTGAAGATTATTTTCTCTATTCGCTTTTGGTGCGTTTTGCTTGTGTTTTTCACTCATCGAATTCACTGAAAAAACACAGGTAAAAACCGCGGGAAAAACGCACATAGAATTGGCATGCTGATGATTATTTTCTGCACCAAATCTGCAAGTCAAAAAATATTCAACGTGTGCATGACACTTAACATTTCTCATTCACTTTACTGCAGAAAAAAGGAGTTTTTGGTGAGCTTTTGCATGCATTTTTTATGTATTTTTGTACAGCAATGAATGCTTTTTGGAGCTAAATAAAGATATTTGATAAACGAAACATGGGACATCACTTTAACTCTTGGATTACCGTCGGACCCGGGGTGAGTATTTTTGCTGAGTCTAAAACGCTGCATTCTAATGCCGCACTTGTTTTGTCAGTATATGCGGATCCACTGCATGTCATGACATCTCAGTCAGTTAAAATCTGCAGCGGAGATGCAAGTCTCCGCTACAGAAATTGACATGCTGCGGGTGAGTTTACGCAGCATCAAAAACAAGCAGAGTGGTCATGGGGTATTTCATAAATGAAATAAAATTTAGAATTAATTTTAAAAAATGGCATGGATTCTCACGTCAATTTCATAACCAGCAGAGGAAAAGCCGACCATTGGGGGCTGATATTACTAGCTGGGGAAGGGTCGATTATCCAAAGATGTTCCCTGGCTATTAATATCAGCCCACAGCTGTTTGTTTAACCTTTACTAGCTAAATTCCAGGGGGACCCCAGAAAATTTTTTACGCGGGGTCCCCCTATAAAATCTAACCAGCAAAGGCTAAACAGACAGCTATGAGCTGATAGTAATAGCCAGAGAAGGGGCCATGGCTCCTGGTCCCCTCCGAGGCTAATAATATCAACCCTCAGCGGTCCCAGAAATGGAGCTTATTATGGATTTGGCGATCACACCCCCTGTTTCCCATGCTGTCACACAGATGACAGCGTGGGAAACCAGGGATGTTCGTGTTCGGTCCGACATTTTCCGATTTTTAAGCAAAAGGCTCAAGAACCCGAAAACAAATCCGAATGTACAATGTTCGTGCTGGATTTGAGAAAAACAAATGTTTGCCGAACATGTTCGCTCATCTCTACTCAACATAAGAGGTTATTAGCCAAATAAATATTGCAAAAAAAAAATAAATTCAATTATACAATAATAAAAATGGCTAGGAAAAACATAATCCCGTAATATTGGGAGCTGTCATTTTCTGTTACAGCATTATTTTTCCAGTAAATATTTTGCATAAGAAATTGACATTAAAAACAGCTTGAAGTGTAGTACACCGCAGCCTGTGTCCTGTAATTGGCGTTACCACATGCAGATCAGGAGTGCTGTTCATTGAAAATGTGTTTCATTAACCTTCAATGAACAGAGGAATTGTCCAATATTACTTTGTAATTCTCAGCAGTCCGTCCTGCTCTCGGAATCATTCATGCCAGCCTTTTATCCTTTGGCTCTTTCTTTTAAAATGTTACTGTTAAAACTACAAAGTATCCAATATTATTTCACAGATGAAAAATACATATGTGTCAGCCACCTCCCCATTTTTTTTGTCTATGTCAACGAGCACAATGAGACAATAAGAACTTTTATTTTTTTTTTAAATAATGTTCATGTCAAACATTGTGCGATTTAAAAGCTGGTATTCTGACAGAAAATAGCATCCTCAGCTTTTTCAACTCCCCTAAAGCCACCAGGATGCCAAATCTTTGGATCTATGCCCAGGACATCTGAATCAAGGATAGATTAGGGCATTAAACACACTTAATGCTTTTGTAATATTATTTCCTCGCTACAGTAACATCATGGATCAGCAGGATCTTCTTTATGTCCCCCATAAAAGAAATGTCTTTATTTTGTACAATATATGTAGGTAGATATTTTTGGTACAATTACTGGATTAGTCACATGCTGAGAAATTCCATGTAAAGCTCAAACCATACTATATCAAACAATACTTTTACCAAACTACAATAACAATGTCGAACTAAGCAAAGAATTGTTCTATTAATCTCTTTTGAAGTCTTGTCAAGTAGAATATTAATACGCATCAAAGACTTAACCTGTATGTTCACCTTTTACACAATAGGCAAATATTGAGCCGGTATATCATATTTAACCCTTCCCAGCCAAGGCCAAATTTCGGTTTTGCGCTTCCGCTTTTTCTTCCCTTTCCTCCAAGAGTCAGAACTTTTTTTTATCTTCTTCGTCAACATTTCCATGTGAGGGTTTGTTTTTTTGCCTTTTTTGCAGGATGAGTTGACAAGGTTGGCATGAATTAAACCATTAATTGTACCCTACACAGTAAGGGGAAACAGCAAAAATAAACCAAGTGCGCTGAGATGGTAGAAAAAAAATCAATTCCACCATTATTTTTTGGGTTTTCTTTTACAGTGTTAATCGTGCAGTGAAAATGACCTGATGACAGGATTCAGTAAAACTACAGTACGCTTTCAGTACATACAGTGATACCTAAGATGCATAATTTGTTATTACTAGTGTTGAGCGATACCTTCCGATATCAGGAAATATCGTATCGGATTGGATCGGACCGATACTAAAAAAGTATCCGATATTGCCGATTCCGATACCGGAAACCAATGCAAGTCAATGGGACACTAATATCGGAATGAAAATAAACCCTTTCTTTCCTTTTAGGTTAATTCTACATGAAGTAAAACAACTAAGAATAATGTAGAATGTATTATGCGAAAAGCCGGCAATTCATCAGCGCATACAACGGTACCGACAATTTATAACAGAAAGAATAGAGCTTCACACATAGATTAGATAGATAGAAACATGTCAGTCACATATATATATGAAGTACAGTGACAGTGTTGCTTACTGTACTTTTCATTTAGTGTAAAGGATTTATTAAAAAAAATAATAGTGTTTTCATGCACCGTCTCTTTAAAAAAGCCGGCCGGCAATTCAGCAGCGGCATACACCGGTACCCGACAATTTATAACAGACAGAATAGAGCTTCACACATAGATTAGATAGATAGAAACATGTCAGTCACATATATATGAAGTACAGTGACAGTGTTGCTTACTGTACTTGTCATTTAGTGTAAAGGATTTATTTAAAAAAATAATAGTGTTTTCGTGCTCCGTCTCTTTAAGAAAGCCGGCCGGCAATTCAGCATCTGTACCCGACAATTTAGAATAGAAGGAATAGAGAATCATACATAGATTAGATAGATAGAAACATGTCAGTCACATATATGTGAAGTACAGTGACAGTGTTGATTACTGTACTTGTCATTTAGTGTTAAAATAAAGGATTTATTTAAAAAAAAATTGGCGTGGGGTTCCCCTTAATTTTAGTCTCTAGCGGAGGTTAAGCAGACGGCTAGGGCAGATGTTTGAAGCCTGGGAAGGGGGTAATACCCACGGAGCTTCCCAGGCTACTATTATGAGCCCCCAGCTGAATACCTAGCCTTTACTAGCTATTAAAATGGGGAACCCCCCCAAAAAAATGACGTGGGGTCCCCCCTAATTTAATAGCTAGCAAAGGCTAGGCAGACAGCTGGGGGCTGATATTAATAGCCCAGGAAGGGAGCCATGAATATTGGCCCCCTCCCAGGCTAGAAACACCAGCTGTCAGCCGCCCCAGAAATGGCGCATCCATAGGATGCGCCAATTCTGGCACTTAGCCTCGCTCTTCCCACTGCCCTGTAGCGGTGGCAGTGGGGTAATAGGGCTGGGGTTGATGTCAGCTTATAATGCCAGCTGACATCAAGCTCAGGTTAGTAATGGAGAGGCGTCTATAAGACACCCCCATTACTAACCCCATAGTCAAAGTTAAAAAAAAACACAAACACCCAGAATAAACTCCTTTAATTGAAATAAAGACACAATTCTTTATTGTTCTAAATTAAACCATACTTACCATCACACCCATTCCAGCTGAAGCCAACGATCTCCTGCAATAAAAGTAAAATAATAAAGCAACCTCATCCTTACCTTTCCATGGTTCCCACGATGGCTCCAGCTCTGCTACATCGAGATGACAGGCTGGACCGCAGCAGAACGCTGCCATCCAGCCTGTCATCCCGCAGACACTGAGAAGCGCAGGCATGCTTGCGCTCCTCAGTGTCTCTCTGTGACGGCATCCAGATGAGCCGACAATGAACTCGGCTCACCTCATGCACGTCACTGACAGCGTGGGAGAATTCTCCTGCACTCAGCGCTTCAGCGTGAGAATTTTCCCACGCTGTCAGTGACGTGCATGAGGTGAGGTCATGTCCAATGAACTCAGCTCACCTCATGCACGTCACTGACAGCGTGGGAGAATTCTCACGCTGAAGCGCTGAGTGCAGGAGAATTTTCCCACGCTGTCAGTGACGTGCATGAGGTGAGCCGAGTTCATTGGACATGACCTCACCTCATGCACGTCACTGACAGCGTGGGAAAATTCTCACGCTGAAGCGCTGAGTGCAGGAGAATTCTCCCACGCTGTCAGTGACGTGCATGAGGTGAGCCGAGTTCATTGGACATGACCTCGGCTCATCTTTATGCCGTCACAGAGAGACACTGAGGAGCACAAGCAAGCCTGCGCTTCTCAGTGTCTGTGGGATGACAAGCTGGATGGCAGCGTTCTGCTGCGGTCCAGCCTGTCATCTCGATGTAGCAGAGCTGAAGCTGTCGTGGGATCCATGGGAAGGTAAGGATGAGGTTGCTTTATTATTTTTCTTTTATTGCAGGAAATCATTGGCTTCAGCTGGAAAGGGCGTGATGGTAAGTATAGTTTAATTTAGAACAATAAAGAATTGTGTCTTTATTTCAATTAAAGGACTTTATTCTGGGTGTTGTGTTTTTTTAAAATACTTTACTAGAAATTCATGGTGGTCATGTCTAATATTGGCGTGACCCCATGAATTTCGGGCTTAGGGCCAGCTGATAATGCCAAGCTGGCCCTAACCCCTTTATTACCCAGTGAGCCACCGCACCAGGGCCCTGGATGAGTTGGGTACAGCGCCAGAAGATGGCGCTTCTATGAACGCGACATTTTCCGGGGCGGCTGCGGACTGCAATTTGCAGCGGGTGGGGCCCAGAAAGCTTGGGCCTCCCTGCGCTGCAGATTCCAGCCCCCAGCTGCCTAGTTGTACCTGGCTGGACACAAAAATAGGGCGAAGCTCCACGTATTTTTTTTTTTAATTATTTCATGAAATTCATGAAATAATTAAGAAAAAAAGGACTTCCCTATATTGTTGTGTCTGGCCAGGTACAAATAGGCAGCTGGTGGTTGGGGGCAGCCCGTTCCTGCCTGCTGTACCTGGCTGGACCCAAATATAGTGCGAAGCTCCACATCAATTTTTTTTTCATTATTTCATGAAATAATTTTTTAAAAAAGGGCTTCCCTATATTGTTGTGTCCGGCCAGGTACAAATAGGCAGCTGGTGGTTGGGGGCAGCCCGTTCCTGCCTGCTGTACCTGGCTGGACACAAATATAGGGCGAAGCCCCACATCAATTTTTTTTAATTATTTCATGAATTTCCTGAAATATTTAAAAAAAAATTGACGTGGGGCTTCGCACTATATTTGTGTCCAGCCAGGTACAGCAGGCAGGAACGGGCTGCCCCCAACCACCAGCTGCCTATTTGTACCTGGCCGGACACAACAATATAGGGAAGCCCTTTTTTTCTTAATTATTTCATGAATTTCATGAAATAATTAAAAAATAAAATACGTGGGGCTTCTCCCTATTTTTGTGTCCAGCCAGGTACAACTAGGCAGCTGTGGGATGGAATCTGCAGCGCAGGGAGACCCAAGCTTTCTGGGCCCCCCCCCCCCGCTGCAAATTGCAGCCTGCAGCCACCCCGGAAAATGGCGCGTTCATAGAAGCTGGATGCTGTACCTGGCTGGCATACACAAATATGGCAAAGCCCACGTCAAAATTTTTGGGAAAAATTAATTAAAAAATAAATAATAATTTCGGGACTGCATCTTTATTAACTCCTCAAATGTCATTTAGTGTTAAAATAAAGGATTTATTTAAAAAAAAAATTGGCGTGGGATCCACCATAATTTTAGTCTCTAGCGGAGGTTAAGCAGACGGCTGGGGCTGATGTTTGAAGCCTGGGAAGGGGGTAATACCCACGGAGCTTCCCAGACTACTAATATCAGCCCCCAGCTGAATACCTAGCCTTTAATAGCTATTAAAATGGGGGACCCCCCAAAAAAATGACGTGGGGTCCCCCCTATTTTAATAGCTAGCAAAGGCTAGGCAGACAGCTGGGGGCTGATATTAATAGCCCAGGAAGGGTGCCATGAATATTGGCCCCCTCCCAGGCTAGAAACACCAGCCGTCAGCCACCCCAGAAATGGCGCATCCATAGGATGCGCCAATTCTGGCACTTAGCCTCGCTCTTCCCACTGCCCTGGTGCGGTGGCAGGGGGTAATAGGGTTGGGGTTCATGTCAGCGCCAGCTGCCATGAAGCCCAGGTTAGTAATGATGGGCGTCTATAAGACACCCCCATTACTAACCTACAAAGTGTTAAAAAGAAAAAACACACTACACCCAGAAAAAAATAATTTATTTGAAATAAAACACACAATTTTATTTAATTCTTAGTTTACTAAAAAAAAATAGTTACCTGTCCACGTTCCTGCGGTGATCTCCCATGCACAGCTGTCACATCTGGAGATGGTGACAGCTGTGCATGGCTGCTGTAAGCTCACGCTGCCGGGAACACGTCCGCTCCCGGCAGCGGGAGCCTCTGACTGAGGTCACCAGAGTGCATTCAGGCAGCGCAGCTCTGGAGACCTCCTTCACGGCACTGCTGTACCGTGGGAATTTCTCACGATACAGCAGGGCCGTAAAGGAGCTGACCGGAGCAGCGCTGCCTGAACTCCAGCGAACCCGCTTATGCAATGACGGGGCTGCTTTACGGCCCCGTCATTCTAGCGGCGGCAGCGGTTCAGAGCGGTCACATTCTATGTGGCCGCTCTGAACTGGAGATCATCGTGGGACACTCGTGGACTACTACGGAGGGGTAAGGATAAGGTTGTGGTTTATTATTTTATATTTTATTACAGGAGATCGATGGCTTCGGGGAAATAGGTGTCTAGGTGAGTATAGGTGTCGTTTTTTATTTTTTACTTTATTTTAGGTGGCGATCGGCGGGGACACGTAATGTATGAACTAATTTATTGTAGGTAACCACTGGCCACCAATGACATGTATTTAAAATTTATTGGGGACCATGGGGCAATTTAAACAGCAGGATCAGGCTGATGGGAACTACTGCTCCCATCGAGCTGATCCTGCTGGCACGAGTGGACGGGGGACAGACATAAGCCGATGGGAGTAGTAGTGTCACATCGGCCTATGTCTGCCTGCACGCACACACCCGCACACATCGCACAGACACCGCACACATCGCACAGACACCGCGCACACCCGCAGACATCGCACAGACACCGCGCACACCCGCAGACATCGCACAGACACCCACACACACCAATCATGACGGGTCTGGGAGGTGAGGCTGACCTGTGCGACCGTGGGAAAGTTCATGTGAGTTCATGCAATGCATTCAAGCATGAACTCACATGAACCCTCCGAGGGCACCGCGGCGACTTCAAATGAACAGCTGATCAGCATCACCTGATACCTCAGCTGTTCATTTGAAATAACCGGCGGGAAAGCGCAGCACAGAACGGGAAAGCCGGCGGTGAAGTCTTTTCACTGCCGGCTTCCCCGCCCGGGTCCTTCGCTCCCCGATCCTTGGTGCTGCGCTCCCCGCCCGGACCTAACTTACGATCGGGATGGGAGGTGGCGAGGGGAGCGGAGGATCGGGGTGGGAGGCTGCGGGGAAGCAGTATGGGGCTGTGTGATTGTTTAAAAGCCGGCGGCTTTTTACCGCCCGCCGGCTTTTAAACGATCAGGAGAATTCTCCCACGCTGGGATGGCATTCTGATGACAGGCTGGATCGCAGCTGAGCGCTGCCATCCAGCTTGTCATCGTTCAGAGACACTGCAGAGCGCAGGCATTATGGGAACTTCCGATTCCGGTATTCGATATTGTAAAAGTATCGGAATTAAGTATCGGAATTCCGATACCGCGAATATCGGCCGATACCCGATATTTCAGTATCGGAATGCTCAACACTAGTTATTACTAATTAAGTGGCTTAAAGATATTTTGAACTTTGTAAAAAAAAAAAAAAAAAATGTGCTGCCATTTTTTTTCCAGTAATTGGAGCTGAGAGAGGGCTTGTTTTATTGCATAGCGAGCTGGTGTTTTCATTTATACTATAGTGGTAAAAAAATGTTTTGATTGCTTCTTACTCCATTATATTGTAGTATTGTGGCAACTGTCATTTTGATTTTTTCCTCTCTTCACCAATCAGGTTAAAAATGATCGAGCTTTTATGGATGCTGCGATACCAAATGTGCATTTTTTTATTTTTTAACCTGTTTCTATTTTAAACAGAGGAAAGGGGGGGGTGTTATATATTTTTTAGGTTTTAAGTCTTTTCTAATTATTTTATATCTTTTAAAAACTTTTTTTTAACTTTTCACTTTATTTTTAGACCTCTTAGAAGACTCGAACTTGCAATCTTTTGATCGCTTGTACTATATAAAATAAGCAGGGATTGACGCTCCCAGGTAGGCATTAGGCAGTATTGACAAAGGCTTTTTGGGTCAAAACTATGTGATGTTTATTTCCACTGGTTGCACAATACCAAAACAAAACCATAAGCACAAAATCCCTGGCCTTGTGCAGGCGCTAACTAAACAAAATAGACCCTGGCTACTCATACACGGCTGAGCTAGTCCCAGTTCAGTCAAACACAATAGCTATCGTCCATGGCCACTAGTGACACTTGCAGTTTGCTGCACACGGCCTGTGCAGTCTCTTCTCAGAGAGAGATTCAGACTTGTCCCTTTCACCAGCTCCTACACTATCCACTCATGTCAGTTACCCTCAGCTGACTGACCTAAGGAGAACACCTAAGCTGGTTATATGCAGAGCCAGTAGAGCTAGGATTTAACCCTAGCCTACATGGCTTTGCTACAAGCAATACTTCAATATTGCTGTATATACTGTAGTAAAAAATAAAGTCTCTTATGACGCCCAGCCTACAGATGGAAGTCACGAGATAATAAATATGACAGGCAGTCGGCCCTAAGTAAGCACCCGTTGATTGTGACAACCCCATAGCACTCCGAGATAGAGCCTAAACAAGCACCCTGACCGAAGCACTTAAATGCCACTAACAGCAGCAATCGGTGGCAACGCTGATTGCTGCTGTTAAAGGCAGATGCTAGCTATCCCTGTGTGGAGCAAGCTCAGCGTTATGAGGTTAAATGTGGCTTTCAATAATTCACAACGGTATTTAAATTGTTAATCAGAAGTGTTTGACGCAAGCTCCGGTTGCTTCTATTACAAGTACATGCAGCTACAGTTGAAACCAGAAGTTTACATGCACTATATAAAAAGACACATATGCATGTTTTTCTCAATATGTGACATGAAATCAGAATAAGCCTTTCCCATTTTAGGTCAATTAGGATTACCATAATTTTTAATATTTGCCAAATACCAGACTAATGAGAGAGAGAGAATGTTTTAATCATTTTTCTTACTTCAAAGTCAAAAGTTTACATACACCAAGATTACTATGCCTTTAAACAATTCTGGACTGCTCATATGATCATTTCATGTGTTTGGAAGCTTTTGATAGGATTTTTGGAAACATCTGAGTTAATTAATTACACACCTGTGGATGTATTTTAATGCACACCTGAAACACACTTCTTCTTCCTGTAGCATCATGTGAAAGTCTAAAGAAATCAGCCACGATAACAAGAACAGAATTGTGGACTTGCACAAGTCTGGCTCATCCTTGGGTACAATTTCAAGATACCTTAAGGTGTGTCATTCATCTGTACAAACAATTATACGCAAGTACAAACAAGATGGGAATGTCCAGCCATCATACCACTCAGGAAGGAGACGGATTCTGTGTCCCAGAGATGAACGTGCTTTGGTCCGACAAGTGCATATCAACCCAAGGACCAAAGCAAAAGACCTTGTGAAGATGATGGCGGAAGCTGGTAAGATTGTGTTAATATCCACATTGAAACGAGTACAGTATCAACATGGGCTGAAAGGCCACTCTACTAGGAAGAAGCCATTACTCCAAAAGAAACATAAAAGAGCCAGATTAATGTTTCCAAATGCACACAGGAACAAAGACCTTAATTTTTGGAAACATGTCCTGTTAAAACTAAAATTGAACTTTTTGGCCATAATGACTATCGTTACGTTTGGAGGAAAAGAGGAGATGCTTGGAAGCCTAAGAACATCATCCCAACTGTGAAACATGGGGGTAGCATCATCATGTTGTGGGGTTGTTTTGATGTAGGAGGGACTGGTGCACTTCACAAAATAGATGGCATCATGAGAAAAGAAGATTATGTGGCAATACTGAAGATATTTGATATCTGATTTTTTAGCTTTGAAAAGATTTTATTTGCGCATTCATTTCTGTATATTTGAGAATATAGCCTAAATGGAAGAAAAGGTCCCAGGCCATATATCTGTAAAGCTAGTGATTGGCTATGTCAATCATGTAAGTAGATGGGGATGTCATCACTGCAATAAGAAACCTAAAGAGCTGTGGAATTTGCTGATTTTTCATGTGACTATAGATTCTTTAGTGATTTTGCCAGTTTTCTTGAGATGTTGGGAAGCCTCTAAACATGCACCCCTCAAGTTTTCATACTAAAATGACATATGATACATCTGGTCACTGTGATAATCAATATATCAAATATCTAGAATACACCAATGCAAAGTGTGTGGACCAATTCAGAAGATATGCTAATCATGAAATTAACTCCAATTTAAACTAGACTGCACTTTTCAACTAAAATGAGAATGCAGTATCCCAATGTACATCTTCCAAACATTTGCCATAGCACACAGTTTTGATAGTTCTTTGATTAATAAAGTCTTAAATATTTTTTTTTTTTTGTTCTTGAATTTGTGTGAACAGTTCCTAAGATAGAAAATTCTGTAATCAGAATTTTAGTAAATCTATTGATCCAAAGTGACTCTGAATATTTTTTTGTGCAATGTGCAACATAGAAGACCCACTGTAATGTGACTCTAAATTTCAAAACAGGCTTTCTAAAGCAAAAATACATATAAAAGAGGAAGCAATGGGATTCATTCCAAAGTATTATTAGAATGGTATAACTAGTTCCAATTCTTAGAACACATTCTAACAGTAAACTAATGTTTTACTTGACCTAGCCACCCACACTTTTTTTTGTTTGTACACCAAAAAGGAAAATGGATGCTTTTTTTTTATTTGCAGAAATGTCTAATACAGTTTTGAATAATATTTAGATTTGAGAGTCCTCAGTGGTTGATACCTTTTAATGGCTAACTGAAAAGATAGCAACAAAGTTTTGCTTACTTTTCAGTGGGATTTGTAAAAGTTGACACATTCCCATGTCCGTGAAACATGGACCATGCTCAGATTTCAGTCCCCGTTCTTACCAAAGGGTCCCCTAACCAAAGCAAACAGCCTTTATTTGCCTATGAGGCAGTTAGCTCAGGTCAGGAGACCCACCAGTTAGGCGGGGTGTAGCAGTCTAAGCATGGTCTGTGTTTCATGGACATGTGAATTATTCCTAATTAGTGATGTAATAAGTGCTCGCCTGAGCATGCTTGTAAATCTCGAGCAACAAGCATGCTCGATCATTACTATTCCTAATATTTAAATGTTTTATTTGTGTTACCCATCTGCACTATTTGAACTCACTCTAAAATACTGATGAAGACAAGTATTTTTGCACAGTGCATGACGTCTTAATCAATAATGTGCCAGATGATACCAGCAAGTAGTTGGTAGAATATTATGCAACATTTGTACTGTCCAGTCAACAATGTTATTACATTTTCATTTTATCTTTATCCTTGTGCAAATGAAAGAGCTGGGTGTAAATCCATGAGCTTTTTTGTGGGGGGACCAAAACTTCTATAACTCTCTACTAAGGAGCAATAGGTAATCTGTGTGCCACTCTATGGTTCCCTGTAGGGCACAATCTTACAAGAGTTATTCTCCCTTAGGTTTACACAGAGCTCAATATGTGGATTTTATGTGAATCTGCTGTAGCAATCAAATTCATGTTTTGGTGCTTTTTTCATGCTTTTTTTTCATTCTTTTTGCTTCAGATTGACTCATGGAAAAAATATCGACCCTTTCTTTAGGTAGAAATGACAAAGAAACTTACATGTTGCCTTTTTTCCCTGGAGAAAAAAACAGCACCATGTTCACTAGACATATCTTTTCCCATTGAAAACATTATGAAGCTTATTCAAAGAGAATTTAAAGCATGCTTGATGTGGATTTTAGAGAAAAACATAATTCTAAATACTTATGAAAACACTTCACGTGTACCCACCATTAGAAGCAATGCAATATACTAACGCTGTGTTTTATAAATCAGCACACCTTCCTGTAGCCATAAAACACCCATGTCCATGACACCTGAGTCTTTCAATATACATTTTTTTATATCCAGCTATATCTTTTTTGATAAATAGCTAGGTGGAAAGCAATATGACATTTTAAACCCCACATGGATGATCACCCAACTTTTCTAGACTACTGTTTTTCAATTTATCCCTCAAATAAGCACAATTCAACTCGGCATAATTTCCTTCAGTCTTCTTGGCCATCTGGGTAACACCTAAGCTTAAGAAAAGGGACAGACATGATTATTGTTAACTTGTTTTTCCTGGTAAAATAGAACTATAACCAAACTGACAGAAGAGCTTTTACAATTTTATTTTAGAGGAAATGCTTTTTAGGGAAGTGAAAGGTCAGAAAGGCTTGTGAAAATTGGGGATTCTGTTTTTGCAAGAAAATAATTTTCAAGTGCCATAAATATACAATGAAACTCTTATTTGAAGTAGTCACTATTTACTGAAAATGAATTCAAGTTTGCAATGAGACCACGGAAGCACTAAATGTAAATGTTATTAGCAGCTAATATGAACAATTAAGCAATCCAAACTAAACTGTGTGTGGCTTGGTGTATTCTAGAATTCCCACAACGATCACTTTACAGAGTGACTCAGAAATGTGAGCGCTTTACAATAAAAACAGTCAAGGATATTAAAGATTTCATTTCTCACCAGTAACTCTAAAGAATATTACCAGGCAAATCTCACAATAACCCTACCAGGTAACATGCACTGTTGTAAGTACGCTATCCGCAGTTAGGCATTTATCGTATTTCCTTAATGACATGCTTAGGAATAAGACACCTTCCCCTCATTGCTAAGGTGAAAGCACATATCCCAAGGCTGGATATATTTATGTACCTGCTTTTATGTGAGAAGTGTAAACCACTGGCACATTAAATTAACAGGTGGTTATAAATATTGTGATATTCTAAGAAATGAGTGATTTAGTAGTAAATATTTTAGCAGGACATACATAACAATAATTATTTTATATTGACTATAATGTTTACTATCAGTCATTCGTCAAAAGGGGTAATAAACTGTGTATTGTGTCGCAACCCAATACACACATAATTCTACATGATTCTTATATACAGTCATGGCCGAAAGTGTTGGGACTCTTGAAACTATTCCAGAAAACTATGTATTTTCCCAGAAAATTATTGCAGATATACATGTTTTGTTATACACATGTTTATTACCTTTGCGTGTATTGGAAGAACACAAAAAACCTGCGAAAAAATGGCAAATTGTACATCATTTTACACAAAACTCCAAATATGGGCAGGACAAAATAGTTGACACCTTTGTTTCCAAAATTGTGGGTTAACAACTTTGTTTCAAGCGTGTGATGCTCGTTCAAACTCACCCGTGGCAAGAAACAGGTGTGGGCAATATGAAAATCACACCTGAAACCAGATAAAAATGGGAGAAGTTGACTCAATCTTTGCATTGTTTGTGCCACACTAAGCATGTAGTACAGAAAGAGGAGAAGAGAACTGTGTGAGGACTTGAGAACCAGAATTGTTGAAAAATATCAACAATCTCAAGGTTACAAGTCCATCTCCAGAAATCTTGATGCTCCTTTGTCCACAGTGCGCAAGAAGTTTTCAACCTCTGGCACTGTAGATAATCTCCCTGGATGTGGACGGCAGACAAAAATTTTTCTGAAGAGGCCAGCAATAAGTCTAGATCTAAATCTCATTGAACACCTGTGGAGAGATCTTAAAATTGCTCTTGGGAGAAGGCACACTTCAAATATGAGAGACTGGGAGCAGTTTGCAAAAGAAGAGTGGTCCAAAATTCCAGTTGAGAAGTGGAAGAAGCTTGTTGATGGTTATAGGAAGTGATTGATTGAAGTTATTGATTCTAATTGGTGTGCAACCAAATATTAAGTTGATGGTGCCAACTATTTTGTCCTTTTTGGGGGTTTTGTGTGAAATGATGTTCAATTTGCCTTTTTTACTTTGTTTTTTTGTGTTGTTCCAATTCACACAAAGGACATAAACATATGTATAACAAAACGTGTATTTGCAATAATTTTCTGGGAGAAATACTTCATTTTCTTGAACAATTTCAAGGGTGCCAACACTTCCAGCCATGACTGTAGCATCAAAGTACAAAATACTATAATATACATCAAGCACCTATGCTACACAAACACACAAGCTGAAATAAAAAAACAAGTCAGACAATAAAGTACAATGAACCGCGATAGGAGGAGGGTAATGGGAAAGAGGATAGGGAGGGGGTAATCACAGGCCCAAGGCTTTATTGAAAGAAAACACACAGGGGAAGGAAAAGGGCATTAGTCCTCTTCCTCATTATCCGGATCGTCCAAGATGGAATAGTCTCTGAGCAGGCGGTGGATCAACCTGTAACATAGTAACATAGATTTTAAGGTTGAAGGAAGACTAAGTCCATCTAATTCAACCCATAGCCTAACATGTTGATCCAGAGGAAGGCAAAAAACCCCATGTGGCAAACACCAAGCTCCACATTGGGGAAAAAAATTCCTTCCTGACTCCATACGACAATCAGACTAGTTCCCTGGATCAACGCCCTATCAAGGAATAGAGTATATATAACCTGTAATATTATACTTTTCAAGAAAGGCATCCATGCCCTTCTTAAATTTTAGTAGTGAATCACTCATTACAACATCATGCGGCAGAGAGTTCCATAGTCTCACTGCTCTTACAGTAAAGAATCCACATCTGTGATTACGATTAAACCTTCTTTCCTCCAGACATAGAAGATGCCCCCTTGTCCCCGTCTCAGGCCTCAGAGTAAAAAGATCAGTAGAAAGGTCTTTGTACTGTCCCCTCATATACTTGTACATTGTAATAAGATCACCCCTAAGCCTTCGTTTTTCCAAAGTAAATAACCCCAAGTGTAATAACCTGTCTTGGTGTTGCAGACCCCCCAGTCCTCTTATAACCTTGGTCGCTCTTCTCTGCATCCCCTCTAGTTCAGCTATGTCTTTCTTATACACCGGAGACCAGAACTGTACACAGTATTCTAAGTGTGGTCGCACTAGTGACTTGTATAGAGGTAAAATTATGTTCTCCTCATGAGCATCTATGCCTATTTTAATGCATCACATTATTTTATTTGCCTTTGCAGCAGCTGCCTGACACTGGCCACCAAACGTAAGCTTGTCGTCCACCAATATACCCAGGTCTTTTTCAGTGACAGTTTTGTCCAGTGTTTTACAATTAAGCATATAATTATACATTTTATTTCCTTTACCCAAGTGCATTACCTTACATTTATCCCCATTAAAACTCATTTGCCATTTATTAGCCCAAGCTTCTAGTTTACATAGATCCTCCTGTAATATAAAATTGTCCTCCTCTGTATTGATTACCCTGCAGAGTTTAGTGTCATCTGCAAATATTGAAATACTACTCTGTATGCCCCCTACAAGGTCATTAATAAATATGTTAAAAAGAAGCGGGCCCAATACTGACCCCTGTGGTACCCCACTGTTAACTGAGACCCAGTCTGAGTGTGTTCCATTAATAACCACCCTTTGTTTCCTATCACTGAGCCAGTTCTTAAACCACATACATACATACATATATTTTCCCCTATCCCCATTGTTCTCATTTTATGCATCAAACTTTGTGTGGAACCGTATCAAAAGTTTTTGAAAAGTCCATATACTCAACATCCACTGCATTTCCTTGGTCCACTCCGGAACTTGCCTCCTCATAAAAGCTAATCAGATTAGTCTGACAGGAGCAGTCCCTCGTAAACCCATGTTGATATTGGGTCATGAGGTTATTCTTCTTCAGATACTTTAGCATAGCATCTCTTAGGAAACCCTCCAGGATTTTACCCACAGTAGAGGTTAAGCTTACTGGCCTATAATTTCCAAGTTCGGTTTTTGTCCCCCTTTTGAATATTGGCACCACATTTGCAATACACCAGTCCTGTGGTACAGATCCTGTTATTATGGAATCTTTAAAGATTAAAAACAATGGTCTATCTATGATGTTACTTCATTCCTGCAGTACTCGCGGGTGTATCCCATCCGGGCCCGGGGATCTGTCAACTTTAGTGATTTTTAGACGCCGCCGTACTTCCTGCTGGGTTAAGCAAGTGACATTGAATGGAGAATTTTTGTCATCACTAGTCATGTTTTCTGTAATGCGATTTTCTTGTGTAAATACTGTTGAAAAAAAATCATTTAGCATATTGGCTTTTTCATCATCCTCATCCACCATCTCACCCTGACTATTTTTAAGGGGGCCAACACTATCATTTTTTAGTTTTTTACTATTTATGTAGTTAAAGAATATTTTGGGATTATTTTTACTTTCTCTGGCAATGAGTCTCTCTGTCTCAATCTCTGCTGCCTTGATTTGGTTTTTACAGAATTTATTTAATTTTCTGTATTTATTTAATGCCTCATCACTACCTACTTGCTTTAGTTCTCTAAATGCTTTTTTTTTGTCACTTATTGCGCCCCTTTCAGCTCTATTTAGCCATAGTGGTTTCCTCCTATTTCTAGCATGTTTATTCCCATAGGTTTCCTCCTATTTCTAGCATGTTTATTCCCATAGGGTATATATTGTGCACAGGTCCTATTCAGGATGCTAATAAATGTCTCCCATTTGCTTTGTGTAGTTGTAACACGGGTACTTTAGATGCAGTGACACAGAAACACAGAGCATCAATACAGGGTAAATAAGCAGGGGAGGTTTATGATAACAGGGTAAATCTCCACGCAGGGAGTAACAGGGGAAATATGGGGAAAAAACAAGGGAAATAGCAGGTAGAAGTCTTTAATTGACAGTTCACACTTTAACTAGATGTAGCAGAGTCGAACAGGTTGCAAGCGACAGTTTTTACACTTAGCTGACTCTTTTCCTCCACAAGGCAGTTGCCAGCTGAGGCCGGTGTTGATTTCTTCATCAGGCTTCCCCGCCCAAACAATGCTCCGTCTTCTGGCGGCAGCGGGCGGTCTCCGGTTTTACCCGCTGAGTCCATAACACGGCACCTCACGTGCCAGGCTCCACCGACCCTGCGTCTCTTCTCTAGTTGGCTTGACTCCTCCAGTCCACTGCACTCGGCTCTTGCTCCCAGTCCTGGAGCCAGGAGCCTGGACCCTCTCACGCTGCTCTGCTGAGCAGGATGCAGCTCTGCTTTCCAGCGCAAACGATCTCGTCTCACCTCTCTCTACCCAAGTCACCAGTCTCTCGGTCACCTGACCTCCCAGCTCTCACTCTGGACACGCCCCCAGCTTCCCAGTCACCTGACTCCTGTGCTCGCAGTCTGTCTTCCCCCTGCAACCAGAGGAACAGCCCCGGCAGTTCCGGATCCCTTGCTCTGAAAGTACTTGCACCCCGGTCTTACCCCTTACACTCCCACTCTCCTTTAACTCGCCATTCCACGGGCGAGAGTTCCTTCATCAAACGTTCACATTCTTGGACTTCCTGGACGATACGGTACCATATGAATTGATCTTGTTCGTAACGGTGAGGAGGCACTCCTGCTGTTGTCCGTTCTGACCGGCGTAACTCAGTCTGACCGATGGGGGGTGCAGGGCACTTGGATTTCCAATCTCCGCCTGCCCGGTGCCTTCAACCGATGTTGTTCCTTCGCCGCCTGCACTGGGGACTGCAGGTAATCGAGTGCTGGGGCTCGGAGGTAGAATCAACAACTCTTCTTCGTCCACATCGTGGCTTGGGGCAACTGTGACCGGACACTCTCTAGAAGCAGGTGATTCTTCTCCATCCTCGTCATCTTTAGACAGACAGGGTCGCAGCATACTACGATGAACCACTCTGGTAGGGGCTCCTTTAGCCTCCTCGGGTTGAACTTCATACACAGGTCCTTCAGCGCCAATCCTGCGCTTCACTCGGTGCGGGGTCCGTACCCACCACCTACTCAATTTGCCCCGGGGCCGCCTGTCCCGAACCAACACCCGCTCCCCGGGCCTCAGAGCTGTCCCTCGAAGAGGCAATGTCTCATGATGTTTGAGCTTCTGAAACTTTTGTTGTACCAACCGTCGGAGGTTCTGCAGTCGATGCCGATGTTCCCGGACCCAGGAAGACACCCCCGTCCGTGGGTAGTCCCCCTCGGGGTCCAGCTCTAACTCGGTAATCTCTCGCCCCTTTCGCCCGAACAGCAAGGTATAGGGAGTGAACCCCGTCGTACTATTCACTCGGTTGTTGTAGACCCACACCAGCTCGGCCACAAACTCAGGCCACCGTACCTTCCGATCTTCCTCCAACGTGCGGAGCATTTGGGTGAGTGTCCAATTAAAGCGTTCACAGGCCCCATTTCCTTGAGGGTGGTAAGGAGTAGTCCGTGACTTCTCAATCTTGTACAATCGGTGCAGCTCTTCCATCACCCAGCCTTAGAAGCAGGCGCCTTGATTGGAATGAATCCTCTTTGGGCAGCAGTACACCCGAATGAAGTCTCGGCAGATGGCCTGCGCAGCAGAATCGGCGGTCTGGTCTCTGGTCGGGGTCACTACCGCAAACTTTGTGAAGTGGTCTGTCATTACCAGGCAATGTTCATACCCGAGATGCGCCGGTCCAACAGTGAAATAGTCGATCATCAGCACCTCCAAGGGGGCAGAAGTCACAATAGTTTGTATGGGGACCGACATATTCGACAAGTGTCTTCTATTGTTGCTTGCAGTTGGGGATGATACACCAGCCTCTGCAACCACTGAAACGCCTTCTCTGGTTCGAAGTGAGCCCCTCGTTCATGAGCCTCCTTAGCCACTACTCTGACCAACTCCTCTGGAATCACCACTTGCCAGGTGGTCCCGAACTCTCGCAGTAGCTGCACCCGTTGGTACAGCAGCCCGTCTCGCAAACACAGTCTCTCCCATTGCCCCAGCATCTTCAGTGCTCCCGGGGACAGGGTACTCCTCTCTTCTCGACTGGGGACTTGCCGCTAAGCCACCCATTGACGTAATTGAGCAACTTCTCTGTCAGTCTGTTGAAGTCGGATCCAGTCATTTCTTGGCCGCCCTAGCACTTGTTCTTCCGATGTCTCTCTGAACTGTCCCTGCGCCGCGGCCAGCGGTTCCACAAAACTTCGGAAGCTAGGGGTCTCATCAGCCTCCAAATCTTCATTGCGGTCATGATCAGGCCATTCATATGTCACTCTGGAGAGGGCGTCGGCGTGAGTATTCTCTGCCTTAGGCCGGTAGGCGATCTTATACTGGTACCTGGCCATGCGGGCCACCCACCGCTGCTCCAGGCCCCCAATTTCGCATTCTCCAGGTGGGCCAGCGGGTTGTTATCTGTTCTCACCAGTACTTCGGACCCGGACAAATACTCTGCAAACTTCTCGGTCATTACCCAAACCAGAGCCAGCAACTCTAATTTGAAAGAGCTATAATTATCCGTGTTCCTCTCGGAGTCCTGAGGGAGCGGCTGGCGTACGCAATCACGTGCTCTTTCCCCTCCTGTACTTGGGATAACACGGCTCCCAAACCATGTAGACTCCCATCAGTGTGGAGTATGAAGGGTTGGGAGAAATCCGCATAGGCAAGTATTGGGGCCTCGATCAGGGCCATTTTTAGGGCACGGAAGGCCTCTTCCTGGCTGCTTCCCCACCGAATCGCCTGATTCTTGGAGCCCGCCGGCACTCCTTTAAGTAGCTCCAGCAATGGGTTGGCTATGCGGGAGAAGTTCTTCACGAATCTTTGGTAGTACCCGGCAAGTCCCAGGAAGGCCCGAATGTCTTACACTGTCTTCGGGGTAGGTCACTCCTGTACGGCGGCCACCTTTTCCTGGGTGGGCCTGACTCCTTCACCGGACACAGTATGACCGAGATATTCGATCTGTTTGCAAAACAGGTGGCACTTCTGGGGCTTCACCTTTAGACCATGACTCTGTAGGCGACTCAGTACTTGCTCCAGTCGCTGGAGCTGCTCCTCGAAGGTGGCGGCATAGACAATTATGTCATCAAGGTAAATCAGTGTCGCCTCGAAGTTTAAATCGCCCAGGCACCTCTCCATCAGACGCTAGAACGTCCCGGGGGCGTTAGTCAGGCCGAAGGGCATCCGATTGAACTCGAACAGTCCCATGGGTAATAAGAACGCCGTCTTCGCACGGTCATGTTCGGCCACGGGCAGCTGCCAGTACCCACTGGCCAGATCCAAGGAGGAGAAGTATCTTGCCTTCCCTAAGGCCTACAGGGACTCTTCGATTCGGGATAGTGGGTAAGAGTCCCGTACTATACAGGCATTCAGTCGTCTATAGTCCACACAGAACTGCAGGGTCCCATCTTTCTTCCGGACCAGGACAATCGGGGCTGCCCACGGACTCTGACTCTCCCGTATCACACCATTCTGTAACATATGGGCTAGCATCTCCTTAACCTCTTTATACATCTGGGGAGGTATCTGCCGGTATCTCTCCCACACTGGGGCAGCGCTCCCCATGGGAATCTCGTGGGTAATGGCTTCGGTGCAACCAAAATCATCCTCATGGCGAGCAAAGACTTCCTGGTACCGCTCCAGCACCTCTTCAACCTGCTGCACCTGTCGAGGTGTAAGTCCCGTCAATTCAGCCTGCATTCGTTCTAGGATTCTTCATCCCCCCTTCGCACTAGCCTGGTGGGATTCCGGTGGCACGGTGACCGCAAGAGTCCAGGGATCTCCTCGTACAGCGGACAGCTGTACCACATCAGGTCGCACCAACTTCTCTGGCATTCCCAGAATCTGGGCTATTTCCGCCCTGGGAGGGAGTGTGAGATCTTCTTCGCCCAGATTAACACGCCGCTCTATAACTTTGCCACCCCGAACGGTGGCCAGTGTCCGAGCCACCAAGAGTCCAGGGGTACTTTGTCCATCGATGTTGGTTCTATCTGAACTTCGACCCCCTCAAGAGGTGTGCAGGCCCGTGCGGATAACGTGAGTACAGTTGGTCCGGGCGGTAAGATGAGCGCCGTAGGTGCTGGTACTATTATTTTCCCCAGGATCTTCCCTTCACTCTATGTCTCCTGAGCCTGGGCAGCTCGGATTAGTTGTTGAAAGACCCTCCTTTGGGGGGTTCGCGAGTCCCACTGGTCTAGAGGAATCTCCTTCGGCTCACTAATCAGGATTTGCTCGATCTCTTTCAGCACATTCATTCCGAGGATCACCGGGGGTCCACTTCCGGTTCCCCCCGCGACTAGGACGACTGCTTTTTTTCCCACATCTTTTCCACACACTCGGATCTTCATCCACACCACCCCTGCGACCGGGATGGGTAATTGATTAGCTGCCGTGAGTCTAATTATTTGTCCCCATTTAGGCCACGCTATCTCTGGAAATCGCTATTGGAAGCAGGCTTCTGTCATTGTAGTCACTTGGGATCCCATGTCAATCAGGCAGTGAACAGCCCGACCGCTTATTTCGGCCCAGACAGTCGGGCTGGTGGAAACCAGGTCCTTGGGACTTCCTCTTTTTCTTTCCCTTTCCTCAGGCTCCGGGCTGTGTCCCCCAAACACGGAGCCCGCTTGTTTAACGGCTCCTGCGACAGGGGCCGCCCTCGGCTAGCACAGCCCCTGGCGTAATGTCCTACGCCTCCACACTTCCAGCAGGTCATGTCTCTGTCTGTGTATTGCTGCCTTACTCCCCTACGGAACTCTCCTGCAGAGGGGGTCCTGAATTCAATTCTTTCCATAACTGGAGCAATCGATCTGGGTATCTCTGGCGTCAGGGTCTTCTTGAGACTGGACCATTCATCCCGCATCTCCTGTATCTCCTTTTGCATCTCTCGAGCCCATTCCGGTTCAGCTGCAGGCAGGGTGGGTACCTCGTTACTCCAGACCATCCCCATCCCTGCCAGGGCCGTCACCCCCATCTCCTGCTCTCTCACACGTGCCTCCGCCCCCACTTCTAGAAAAGTCATATGCGGGATGGCGCGCAGGTGCTCCCGCAAGGCCTGCTTCAGCTGCACATCCCTGAGGCCTGCCACAAACTGGTCCCTTAAGATCACGTCAGGGGGGCCCACTCCCAAATTCCCCATGTCGTCTTTTCTAGTGATATAGGCATGTACCCTCTGTAAGGCATTAACATACTGCGTCACAGTCTCCCCCTCCTGCAGCACTTGGTGAAACAGCCGTATCATCAGCTCTCCTACATTGGTGGGATCCCCATGCATCTCCTCCAGTATCCGCACCACTTTTTCTACAGTATCCCGGTCATGGGAAGGGCGGTACATCACGAATTGTCGGGCCTTGCCGTCCAGGGCCAGTAAGGCTATTTCGGCTTGCATAGCTGGGGTCATCGGATGCATACGTAACATACTCCTAACTCTCTCAATCCAGTCCCACAGCATCATATTGTCCCCGGTGAACTTTGGGAGATTGCTGAGCATGGCCCCCAGCAGCAAGCTAGATTTAGGAGCTACCAGGATGGACTGCTCTGCAGTGTATGTGTCTAACGACTGCATCCTGAAGACTACGCCAAATGTAACATGAGTACTTTAGATGCAGTGACACAGAAACACAGAGCAGCCAATACAGGGTTAATAAACAGGGGAGGTTTATGATAACAGGATAAATCTCCACGCAGGGAGTAACAGGGGAAATATGGGGAAAAAACAAGGGGAATAGCAGGTTGAAGTCTTTAACTGACAGTTCACAGTTTAACTAGATATAGCAGAGTCGAACCGGTCGTAAACGACAGTTTTTACACTTAGCTGACTCTTTTCCTCCACAAGGCAGTTGCCAGCTGAGGCCGGTGTGATTTCTTCATCAGGCTTCCCCGCCCAAACAATGCTCCGTCTTCTGGCGGCAGCGGGAGGTCTCCGGTTTTACCCGCTGAGCCCCTAGTCCATAACACGGCACCTCACGTGCCCGGCTCCACCGACCCTGCGTCTCTTCTCTAGTCGGCTTGACTCCTCCGGTCCACTGCACTCGGCTCTTGCTCCCTGTCCTGGAGCCAGCAGCCTGGACCCTCTCATGCTGCTCTGCTGAGCAGGACCCAGCTCCGCTTTCCCACGCAAACGTCCTCATCTCTTCCTTTCTCTACCCAAGTCACCAGTCTCTCGGTCACCTGACCTCCCAGCTCTCACTCTGGACATGCCCCCAGCTTCCCAGTTACCTGACTCCTGTGCTCGCAGTCTGTCTTCCCCCTGCAACCAGAGGCATGGCCCTGGCAGTTCCGGATCCCTTGCTCTGAAAGTACTTACACCCCGGTCTTCCCCCTTACATAGTTTTATGTCTCAGGTAGTGATGAGTGAGTATGTTTTGTTAACCCTTTCGCTGAGTATACTTGGGCAAGTACCGAGTATTTATAGCGTGCTCCGTGATATGTTTGAATCACTCCCGTGTGCATGATTTGCGACTTTTTGACAGCTTTGATACATGTGAGGAATGTCTGCTTCTTACACATTCCTCACATATAATAAAGCTGTCAAACAGTCGCAATACATGCACACGGGAGTGATTCAAACATATCACCGAGCACGCTATAAATACTCGGTGCTCGCCAGAGTATACTCAGCGAAAGGGTTAACAAAACATACTCGCTCATCACTAGTCTCAGGTAGTGATGACCGAACATGCTCGCCACTACTCGGCACTCGCCCGAGCACCATGGTGCTCGACAAGCTCGGCGCTCGGCGAGTATTTCCTAGTTGCTCGGGCAGGAACTCGGTTCCCCTCCCTGCATGTTTGGCGCTCTTTAGAGAGCCAATGAACATGTAGGGATTGCCTGCCAATGTACTTTAATGCCGCAGCTATGTTGATTGTGGGCATTACAGTGATTGGCTGGCCGCACAGAGTCATCAGGTGTATATAAGACTTGGCGCCGCAATGCTCGTCACAGTCACTCCGGATCAGACAGTGTAGGGAGAGCTGCTGCTGAGCTAGGGAGAGATTTGCTTGTGTATTAGGTAGTGTAGGGAGAAAAACCGTACATTACACATATCCATCTTAACAAACAGTCCTTTTGAGGACAAACTAATCCATCTACAGAGATATCAGGCAGGCAGTGTTTATAGGCAGGCAGGCAGTGTATATAGCAGACTGCAGTGCACATAGCACAAGGGGCTCCATTCCAGTTCTGTCGGCTGCTGCTGTTAGATATTTCTGGAAATAGGCCCAGGTCTCAGGGGCCAGTAATAATTTTTTTTGCATCTTAATCCTCATAATTTGCTTAACAAGAAATCCAGAGAACACGGTTTTTCTGCGCCATTTGTTTGTTGGCACTGCAGAATACAGCCAGGTCCTTTCCATATTACAGCGCTAAAAATCCATCTATTTAAAACTGCGTTTTCTCCGTCAAACGGATCACATATACGTTTTCAGAAAATACTGCCATTTCTGGCCTCCATTAAAAAAATTTTTCAGTGTGTCAGCAAAGTTTTTGACACTGGTTTGCTGTTCCAAACAGTTATCTACAGGCCAAGTATTTAAAACTGTGTTTTCTCCATCACACGGATTACATATACGTTTTCAGAAAATACTGCCATTTCTGGTCTCCATTAAAAAAAATTTTCAGTGTCAGGAAAGTTTTTGACACTGATTTGCTGTTCAAAACAGTTACCTACAGGCCAGGTATTTAAAACTGTGCTTTCTCCGTCACACGGATTACATATACGTTTTCAGAAAATACTGCCATTTCTGGCCTCCATTAAAAAATTTCTTCAGTGTGTCAGTGTGGCGCCCTGCTGCGCATTGGTGCCACAGATCCTAGAGGGGTGCATGGACGGATTCCTCCACAAGAGGCCCTCATAGCATTCACACACCTCCACCTTCCACCTCAGACCACCAGAGGGAGCCCGTTAGGGATATAAAGAGGGAAGGTGGAGCTAGGCAGTCAGTCTGGGATCTACAGTCTGGGATCTACAGTCTGGAGTCTACAGTCAGTCTGTCTAAGTCTGTGAGAAAGTCCAACAGAAGGCCCTACCACCAGGTCAGCAGGTGCCAGACAGAGACCAAGTTAGGCCTAGCTCCAGGCAGGTCATAAACTTACCAGGAAAAGGCAAGAAACAGGAGGCCCCACACCCGCTCACTGGGGAGAGTCCTGAAATGCACCCTTCACCCTACAGTGCCCTGGATCGTGCCTGAAAACACCACCAGTAAAGGTACTGAAGTGAACTGTTATGAGTGTGCCTGTTCTTCTCCTGACCCGGCTGAGTCCTCTCTGTCCAGCATCTCTCCTCCTTACGCTGCCCTGAGGCCCCGCTCCACCTGTGGGGAGCCGCACCAACTAAGCTGCCTGACCACCGGCCTCAGAGGACTGCAGCAGCGCTGGTGATCCTCACCAGACACCACGGGTTTCGTCACGAACAATTCCCTATCCCATATAAAATTTCCCCCCTTTTCTTTTAAGAGTGACCCCAGGGTACGGGCCCGGGAGCCGACCACCGCGACATCCCCCAAGGTCAGGCAACAACAAGGCCTGGGCGCCGAGTCGTCCCCCATCATCCCCTTGGCGCGTCATCTCTTCCTGGCGTCACGAACAGGATTCCATGCCCGCTGCAACGACAGAGTGTTGTGCCCGTTGCCACCGGGTACTGTGCACCTTTAATCAGAACTGTGTATTTAACTGTGGCGAAGATCGCCGCCATTGTTGTGCCGCCGAGCGGAAAGAAGGGCGTAACCGCGGGAAACTGAGAGGCGTACCTGTTGAAGCGCGCGAAGCCCTGGACACGCCCCACGCCTCGATGTCAAACCAGGAAGCGCCAGGTCCTGGAAGGAGCCCCGTTGAGCGCTCTGACATAGGATGCAAGGGACGCAAGGTCCTGATGGAAGACCGTCACCTGCGGAGCTGCGGCCTACCGGAAGAAAAGAAAAGAAGGTAGGCCATGGTTCGCTAGGGGGGTGCCAGAATGTCCGAAGAACAGCACCACGCTGGAGTACAGGTTAACCGCCCTGATGTTCAACCCGCGCTCAGCGCTGAGCAGGCCGGAGCAGCCGCCCCACCAGCAGAGCTTGTAACCCCTGTCATACCCATGGCCCTACCGTACATCCCTGGAGCAAAGTGGCTCCCCCAGTACAGCGGCAAACCAGATACCCTGTCTGGATTTAAAAGGAAAACATGCGGTATACTGGACATGTACTCTATGACAGGCAAGCAAAGAGCCGCTGTTGTATTGGGACAATTGACTGGTGTTGCGGAGCGAGAAGTAGAAACCTGGTCGGCCGCAGACCAGGAGTCAGTGTCCGCAATCTTTAAAAAGTTACAGACTGTCTTTGAGAATCGTACTGAGACAGACCTCCAGATGAGGTTCTACAACTGCTCTCAGCAACCGGAGGACAGTGTTCGGGACTATGCCTGGCGTTTACAAGGGGCCCTGCGAGCTCTGAAGCAGGTTAGTCCAACCAGCATCAATAATGAAAATAAAATGCTGAAGGAACAGTTTATCCGGGGACTGAGGTCTCAAGAGGAGAGCAGGACTGTGCGTTGGTGGTCCCTGGATCATCCAGATGCCACCTTTGACACCCTTAAGGACATAGCTATAAAAGGACTGCAGCCCCTGGAAACAACGGCTATCCAATGTTACCAGGGTGGGGCCACCCCAGTGCCTGCAGCATCCACCTTTTCACCAGTGGCTGCTGAAGCGAAGGTTCCAGCAACGTCCCTTAGTGAGCTGGACAGCCTGCGCTCTGAAGTGCGTCAGTTGAGCAAAACCCTGACCACTGTGCTGAGTGCCCTGCAGCTGCAGACGGAGCCCGAGGCAGAAGGAAGGATCCTGCTAGCCGACAGCCCTGAGGATGTCCCCTGGATGAGAAGGAGGAGGAGGACAATGCCACCCCCTGGGAGGACCAGTGACCAACGCCGCCCGCCGAGGGGCCCTATCTGCCACCACTGCCACAAGACAGGTCACGCCATCCAGAGCTGTCCTTTAAATGAGAAAACCCTGGGGCCAAGGGCCGACACCCAGGAGTAGACCCTTCAGGCCCATCAAACTGGTACCGCAGGTTCGTGGGAGGAAGACCTTTCCTGTCCGTTGTGCTGGATGGCATCGCGACACCCGCTCTGCTGGACACAGGATCTCAGGTAACCATCATGCCTGATGTCCTCTACAAGAGGTTCTGGTCCATAGACGAACTTCACCCACCAGATCCAAATCTTTCCGTCTATGCCTCAAACGGCCTCCCCCTTAACCTAGTCGGGGTTAAGGATGTGGCAGTAAAGGTGGGAAGAGTGGAACTGAAGGACCAGGGACTAATTGTAGTAGAGACTAATCCTGATGATACAGACTTGTATATGGTACTTGGCACAAATATTGTTAGTAACTGTTTGGGAGAAGTGTTGTTCTTGCTCCAACAGATAGCTGACACTGCCAGACCAGGGCAGAGAAGGGCGCTGCAGAAAGAGATCCGAGCCCTTATGTACCAGCAACAGGTAAAGCTAACAGGCGGTGAAATTGGTAATGTACGGGTGACAGACCCGGTACCCATTGTGATTTCCCCGATGAGTGAAATGCTGATTTGGTGTAGAGCAGCAATAGGTATAAAAAGGACGGAGCTACCAGGCGGTAGTAGAGCCCCTTAGCTCGGAGCATAGACCTACACTCTTGACTGCCAGAGGGGTAGTGGATGTATGCAATGGGAGGGTGCCCGTACGCCTCCTAAACTATGGGGAGGACGAGGTTAGATTACCACGCTACGCCACTGTTGCCAAATTGTACACAGTAGATAACAACTCCATACACACGGCGGAGTCCTTAACCTCACCAGACGAAGTGGAGGATAATGACCCGGCAACCCAGGTGGAGGATTGGTGTCAACAGCTCTATGTTGGGACAGACACTACTCCTGCCCATCAGAAGCAGGGTGCACACCGGGTGGTTCAGGAATACGAGCAAGAATTCAGTAAGCACCCACTTGACTTCGTGAGGATTAAGGGGGTTCAACACCATATCCCCACAGGTGACCATCCACCCATCAAAGAACGTTACAGACCTATACCACCAGCACACTACCAGAAGGCGAAGGAGATGTTGCACGACACGAAGAAGGCAGGAGTAGTAAGGGATAGTTGTAGTCCCTGGTCAGCTCCCCTAGTTCTAGTCAGGAAAAAGGACGGAAGCATGAGAATGTGTGTAGATTACAGACAAGTAAATCGCATTACACATAAAGATGCATACCCTTTACGACGTATAGAGGAATCCCTGGCTGCCTTAAAGTCTGCAAATTACTTCTCCACCCTTGACCTCACTAGTGGGTACTGGCAAGTGGCTGTTACTGAGGAGGATTGGGAGAAGACGGCCTTCACCACCCCGATGGGACTCTGCGAGTTCAATAGTATGCCGTTTGGACTCTGCAATGCCCCCGGAACGTTCCAGAGATTGATGGAGTGCTGCCTGGGACACCGCAACTTTGAGACTGTGCTACTATACCTGGACGACGTGATAGTGTACTCCAAAACGTATGAGGACCACTTGAAGCACCTCCGTATTTGAGTCGCTGTCCCGGTATGGGATGAAGCTGAAGTCCTCAAAGTGCCACCTGCTCAAGCGAAAGGTACAGTACCTGGGGCACATCGTTAGTCCAGAGGGAGTAGCACCAGACCCGGAGAAGGTCACTGCCATCCAGAAATGGCCGGAGCCGAAGAGCCTCAAGGAGGTACGTCAGTTCCTGGGACTAGTCGGGTATTACCGGAGGTTTGTGAAAGACTATACCAAGAAAGCGGCGCCTTTGCAAGATCTCCTGGTAGGACAGTCCGGGAGAGGCAGAAACCCCCCGTTCCAGTGGGGTAAGGAGCAAACTGAATCCTTTAACGTGATGGAGGAGATCCTGACCGGCGAAGAGATCCTAGCCTACCCTGACTACAGCCAACCGTTCCTGCTGTACACTGATGCCAGCAACGAAGGATTAGGAGCTGTACTGAGTCAGAAGCAGAATGGCAAAGAGAAGGTGATTGCTTATGCAAGCAGGAAGCTCCGCCCGACCGAGAGGAACCCGGAGAACTATAGCAGCTTTAAGTTGGAGTTCCTGGCCCTGGTCTGGGCCATCACCGAGCGGTTCAAGCACTACTTAGCCACCAGTAAGTTCACTGCCTTCACTGATAATAACCCCTTGACTCATCTGGAGACAGCCAAGTTAGGAGCCATGGAACAACGAAGGATGGCTCGGCTGTCAAACTACCAATTCACTATTAAGCACCGGGCGGGCCGCAAGAACGCCAACGCCGATGCCCTGTCCAGGATGCCTCACCAGTCGAACACTGAAGAAGAAGTGGATGACCTGGAGGAGATTGAACTACCTGCCTTTCATTGGAATGGAATGGTCCACGAGCAACGAGCCTCCAGGAGGCATCGCGGTAAGACGTTAAACCCCCTGCCTCACCACAGCTGGAAGGAGACCCAGGACAGCGACCCGGTTGTCAGCCATTTCAAAGAACTGATAACCCAGGAAGGTTCCTCCCTGGAGAAGGAAGCGTCTCTCCAAGCCAAGCAGCTGTGGAATGAGAAGAGCCGGCTGTTCATGTATAGAGAGAAGCTGTGCCGGAGGTACGTCAACCCCAAAACCCACAAGATGGTATGGCAGATAGTGGTGCCCAAGACAGACATCCAGATGATGTTGAAAGCCTACCACGATCAGGCGGGGCACTTTGGCTGGAAGAAGCTAGAAACCCTGCTGAAGTGTCGGTTTTATTGGGTAGGAATGCTCAGTTCCATTGAGAGGTGGTGCCGGAATTGTGGACCCTGTAGCCTCAGAAGAAAAGACTACAGCAGCCAGAAGGCACCCCTGCAACCCATCAAGACCACTCATCCATTGGAGATCGTGGCCCTGGATCATTTCAAGCTGTCACCCAGCAGGTCAGGATATTCCTATGCCCTGACCATGGTGGATCACTACTCCCGGTTCCTGGTGGTTGCCCTCGTCAAGGATCTGACGGCAGAGACAGCAGCGAAGACATTTCAGGTGTATTTCTGCAGGCCCCATGGGTACCCGGAGCAGGTGCTGACAGATCAATGCTCTGCCTTTGAGGCCGATTTGTTGAAAGAGTTCTGCCATCTGTACGGGTGTAAAAAGATAAGAACTACACCGTACCACCCCCAAACCAACGGTCTCTGTGAAAAGATGAACAACATTGTCATCGACCTGCTGAAGACCTTACCACTTGAGGAGAGAAATCAGTGGCCAGACCTACTACCTGACCTGGTAGATCTGTACAATCACATACCTGTGAGTTCCACCAATTGCACTCCAGCATATCTCATGCGAGCAAGACCCGGGAAGTTGCCCATGGACCTGGAGCTTGGTGCAGTAGAACCAGAAGCAGATATGTCCACTGAGGACTGGGACATTACCAGACAGGAGCAGTACAGAAGAGTACAGGCCTGTGTCGAAGACAGTCTCACTCGGGTGAGAGATAAGCAGGAAGCTCAATACAATAGAGGTGCACCAGCAGAACCCTTCACGCCTGGAGAGGTAGTATTAAAAAGGAAAAGGAGAAACCACAAACTTGATGACCAGTGGGAGAGAGAACCCTACACTGTGTTAAATTCAAGATTTGATAACAAGAAGACCTGTTTGATTAGTAAAGACGGAGGAATAACGACTGCAACGGTATCTAGAGACCATCTGAAGTTGTGTCCAGACCTGCTAAAGCCCCAAGAAGAAGCGCCTCTCACCGTACCGGAGGAGCCTAGAGAAGCAGTACTCCATACTGACTTAGGAGATTTCCTGGCAGATTGGCCTCAACTAGGAGGAGCAGTAATAATACCTGTGATCCACTTATTTCAACAGCCAGAAGACACTCCACAGCAAGTAGAATCTATAAGTGCTTCAGAAGAGCCTGCTCAAGAAGAATCCCCGGAAGAAGGATCCCCGGTTGGAGCAGAGCAAGAAGGCACAGCCAATGGTATACTTGCCAGTCCCGTAGGGAGGTTAAGGCAACCCTGCAGTTCCCCAACACTTAGAACTGACAGATTGGGAGGTAGTGCAAATACTAGTGCCTCACGCATCCCAGTACCACTTAGGTCGACACGTAGCACACGAGGTCAGACCCCAGTCAGATACAGAGAGTAAAGAAAGAAACTCTGACAGTGTAGATAATTGCCCCTGGGGTATTATATTGTGTATTTTTATGCATGTATTTATTAACTTGTGTTTTGCCTTATAATGGACAATTTAAGTGATATGGACACTTCCCTTTTTGCCTCTAGTTACCCGTCCGGGTACATAAAGAACTTTGTGGCTGAGGACTATGTGCAGCCCAAGAAACTGCTTCTTGTAAATAATTGCACACCCTGGAGTGCCCCTTTAGGTGACCTCAGAAGCAAAACCTGTCTGGGTGGCACTAACGGAGGTCCAACTCAGGATCGCCATGCCCTGCAGCCACCCCAGGGCCTACGTGGAGGGTTTTCTTTGGGCAGGTCCCTCAAGTTACCAAGTACTCTACCCTGTGAGATGGACATCCAGTCGGGGAACCTCACCGGAAGAGACTTGAATTCTGGGGTTGCTTATTGAATTGTATATATCTATTTATTATTTATAATGTTTTATATGTAACGTTTAAGCCAAGTGCCACCCATGAAGGGAAGAGTTATTGTTGTTATAAAAAGTACTTCAGTCCGGGAGTACTGAGCTTTGCTAGAGGGGAATGTGGCGCCCTGCTGTGCATTGGTGCCACAGATCCTAGAGGGGTGCATGGACGGATTCCTCCACAAGAGGCCCTCATAGCATTCACACACCTCCACCTTCCACCTCAGACCACCAGAGGGAGCCCGTTAGGGATATAAAGAGGGAAGGTGGAGCTAGGCAGTCAGTCTGGGATTTACAGTCTGGGATCTACAGTCTGGAGTCTACAGTCAGTCTGTCTAAGTCTGTGAGAATGTCCAGATCAGCCCAGACTCAGGGAGCTCAGGTTAGTGAGCTCAAGGCGTGCCGACGCCATAAGAGCAGTGAAGAGTAGCAAGGCCTACTGCCAGTGTGAATCCTAGTGAGAGCCCCAAGCGTAGACGAAGGCGAGAGGAGTAGGCGAGCTACATAGGGGGCAGAGGAGCTTAGCCAGCTCACCCCAAGACCATATACCGAACACCGGGTCTGTGTCTGCAAGGATCTCTAGGACCAGCAGAAACAACCGGAACTCCTGGCGAACTACATGTCCCAGGAACACCAGAAGCTGACCGTTATCCCAGGGTCAGGAATCACAGAGGCCCAAGAGACCAGGCAGTGTGATCTCCAACAGAAGGCCCTACCACCAGGTCCGCAGGTGCCAGATAGAAACCAAGTTAGGCCTAGCTCCAGGCAGGTCATAAACTTACCAGGAAAAGGCAAGAAACAGGAGGCCCCACACCCGCTCACTGGGGAGAGTACTGAAATGCACCCTTCACCCTACAGTGCCCTGGATCGTGCCTGAAAACACCACCAGTAAAGGTACTGAAGTGAACTGCTACGAGTGTGCCTGTTCTTCTCCTGACCCGGCTGGGTCCTCTCTGTCCTGCATCTCTCCTCCTTATGCTGCCCTGAGGCCCCGCTCCAACTAAGCTGCCTGACCACAGGCCTCAGAGGACTGCAGCAGCGCTGGTGATCCTCACCAGACACCACGGGTGGCGTCACGAACAATTCCTTATCTCATATAACCTTTCCCCCCTTTTCTTTTAAGAGTGACCCCAGGGTACGGGCCCGGGAGCCGACCATCGCGACATCCCCCAAGGTCAGGCAACAACCAGGCCCGGGCGCCGAGTCGTCCCCATCCCCTGGGCACGTCATCAGCAAATTATTTTACACTGGTTTGCTGTTCAAAACAGTTACCCACAGGCCAGGTATTTCAAACTGTGTTTTCTCCGTCACACGGATTACATATACGTTTTCAGAAAATACTACCATTTCTGGACTCCATTAAAAAAAAATGTCAGTGAGTCAGCAAAGTTTTTGACACTGGTTTTCTGTTCAAAACAGTTACCTACAGGCCAGGTATTTAAAACTGTGTTTTCTCCGTCACACGGATCATATATACGTTTTCAGAAAATACTGCCATTTCTGGCCTCCATTAAATTTTTTTTTCAGTGTGTCAGCAAAATTTTTGACACTGGTTTGCTGTTCAAAACAGTTACATACAGGCCAGGTATTCAAAACTGTGTTTTCTCCGTCACATGGATCACATATCCGTTTTCAGAAAATACTGCCATTTCTGGCCTCCATTAAATTTTTTTTTCAGTGTGTCAGCAAAGTTTTTGACACTGGTTTGCTGTTCAAAACAGTTACCTACAGGCCAGGTATTTAAAACTGTGTTTTCTCCATCACACGGATTACATATACGTTTTCAGAAAATACTGCCATTTCTGGCCTCCATTAACCCCTTAACAACATTAAACGTACTAATACGCGTCTGTGCCCTAGGACTTAAGTGCCAGACCTGTATTAATACGTCATCGCGATCGCGCGCGCACACAGGCTGTGCAGGCGCGATCGCCGCCGGGTGTCAGCTGATTGTCAGAGCTGACACCCAGGGCTATGTGCAGGGAGCGGTCCCGCACTGCTCCCGGCACATTAACCCCCGCATTGCTGCGATCGGTGGCAAGGGGAGGTAATCGCAGATACTCACCTCCTCATCCGGCCTCCGGCGCTGTCTGCCGTGGCTTCCAGGATGTTGCCATGATGACCCGATGTCGTCATGACAACATCCGGGTCACCAGACAGCAGGAATATTTTTTGGACATGCGCAGTGCATCTGCAAACTATCTTCTCCCTGTCCAGCGCTGACAGCCTGCATGGCAAAGGGATGGTGCTTGCATTCCTGTGCCATGCAGGCGATCAGAGAAAAAAAAGCGAAAGTCCCATAGTGGGACAAAGTAAAAAAGTATCAAAACTTTCAGAAAGTGAAAAAAAAATAAAAAAAAAAATTGTAAAAATATTTAAAAAAAAAATAAAAAAAATAATCCACCAAAAATAAAAATATAATGTACCCATCAATAAATATTATTATAAAAAAAAACAAAAAAAAACAATAAAAGTACACATATTTAGTGTCTCCGCATCCGGAACTACCTGACCTATAAAACTGTCCCACTAGTTAACCCCTTCAGTGAACACGGTAAAAAAAAAAAAAAACGAAGCAAAAAACAATGCTTTATCACCATACCACCAAACAAAAAATGGATTAACACGCGATCAAAAAGACGAATATAAATAAAAATGGTACCGCTGAAAACATCATCTCGTCCCGCAAAAAACAAGCTGCCATACAGCTCAGTCAGCCGAAAAATAGAAAAGTTATAGCTCTCAGAATAAAGCTATGCTAAAAAATATTTTTTTCTATAAAATTGCTTTTATTATGTAAAAGTGCAAAACATAGAAAAACGATATAAATGTGGTACCGCTGTAAATGTACTGACCCAAAGAATAAAGCTGCCTTATCAATTTTACCACACGCGGAACAGAATAAAAAAAAAAAAAAAAAAACAATTCCGGAATTGTAGGTTTTCGTTTATTCTGCCTCCCAAAAATCGGAATAGAAAGCGATCAAAAAATGTCACATGCCTGAAAATGGCACCAATAACAACGTCAACTCATCCCGCAAAAAACAAGCCATCACATGACTGTCTGCCAAAATTTGGAAAAATTATAGCTCTCAAAATATGGCGATGCAAAAACTAGATTTTACAAAAAATGCGTCATTTAGTGTGTGACAGCTGTCAGTCATAAAAACCTCATATGATTCTGGTATCGCTGTAGTCTCACTGACCCGAAGAATAAGGTCATCTAATCACTTATACCGCATGAGGAACGGCGTAAAAAATAAACTCTCGGGTTAGGGTTGGGCTAGGGTTAGGGCTGGGTTTGGGGTTAGGGTTGTGATGGGGTTGGGATGTTTTTCAAAAAAGTAAGAAAAAAAGATGACAATATGGCGACTAGTGTTGAGCGCAAGTGCTCGCTACTTGAGTTTGCACCGGGTGCTCTGGTATGCATTGAGTATCGTGGGTATTTAAGTGACATGCTCGAGCCTCCGCCCCATATGCTTCGCGGCCAAAAAAACTTTGCGGGGATTGCCTGCCATGCACGAGCGATCCCCGCATGTTTTTTTTTGGGTGTCTAATAACCGTGAAACATGCGGGGCAGGGACTCGAGCATGTCACTCGAGCACACGCAGTACATGGTGCATACCTGAGTACCCGATGCAAACTCAAGTAGCGAGCACTTGCGCTCAAGACTAATGACAACTTATTCAATATGATGACCTAATGTTATCAAATTCTCTGTCATACCTCTGGGTTCAAAATGTTCACTCTACCCCTTAATAAAATCCTTGAGGGGTATAGTTTCCAAAATGGGGTCACTTGTGGGGGAGCTCCACTGTTTAGGCACATCAGGGGCTCTCCAAATGCGACATGGTGTCCGCTAACAAATTGAATGGAAAATCGGCTCAAATTGTTAGCAGACGCCATGTTGCGTTTGGAGAGACCCTGCGTGCCTAAACATTGGAGGTCCCCCACAAGTGACCACATTTTGGAAACTAGACCCCCCAAGGCACCTATCTAGATGCATAGTGAGCACTTGGAACCCCCAGGTGCTTCACAAATTGATTCGTAAAAATGAAAAAGTGTTTTTTTTTCATTTTTACAAATCAATTTGTGAAGCACATGGGGGTTACAAGTGCTCACTATGCATCTAAATAGGTGTCTTGGGAGGTCTAGTTTCCAAAATGGGGTCACTTGTGGGGGAGCTCATATGTTTAGGCACACAGGAGCTCTCCAAACGCGACATGGTGTCCGCTAACAAATTGGAACCATGTCGCGTTTGGAGAGCCCTTGTGTGCCTAAACATTGGAGCTCCCCCACAAGTGACCCCATTTTGGAAACTAGACCCCCCAAGGCACCTATCTAGATGCATAGTAAGCACTTGGAACCCCCAGGTACTTCACAAATTGATTCGTAAAAATGAAAAAGTGGAAAAAAAAACACTTTTTCATTTTTACAAATCAATTTGTGAAGCACCTGGGGGTTCCAAGTGCTCACTATGCATCTAGATAGGTGCCTTGGGGGGTCTAGTTTCCAAAATAGGGTCACTTGTGGGGGAGCTCCAATGTTTAGGCACATCAGGGGCTCTCCAAAAGCAACATGGCGTCCGCTAATTATTCAAGCAAATTTTACAATCTAAAAGTCAAATGGTGCTCCTTCCCTTCCGAGCTCTGCCGTGCGCCCAAACAGTGTTTTTTTCCCACATATGGGGTATCTGCATGCCCAGGGGAAATTGCACAACAAATTTTGGGGTCCATTTTTTATTGTTACACCTGTGAAAATAAAAAAAATTGGGTCTAAAGTAACATTTTTGTGAAAAAAGTAAAATGTTCATTTTTTTCTTTCACATTCCAAAAATTCCTGTGAAGCACCTGAAGGGTTAATAAAGTTCTTGAATGTGGTTTTAAGCACCTTGAGGGGTGCAGTTTTTAGAATGGTGT
Organism: Phyllobates terribilis; assembly: GCF_046119375.1. Classification (NCBI taxonomy): domain Eukaryota; kingdom Metazoa; phylum Chordata; class Amphibia; order Anura; family Dendrobatidae; genus Phyllobates; species Phyllobates terribilis. Next base: position 419,714,729 of record NW_027362764.1, on the reverse strand, counting down.
CACTTTTGGGTATTTTCTGTCATAAAGACCTCTCAAAGTGACTTCAAATATGATGTGGTCCCTAAAAAAATGTTTTTGTAAATTTTGTTGGAAAAATGAGAAATCGCTGGTCAATTTTAACCCTTATAGCTCCCTAACAAAAAAAAATTTTGGTTCCAAAATTGTGCTGATGTAAAGTAAACATGTGGGAAATTTTATTTATTAACTATTTTGTGTGACAAAGCTCTCTGATTTAAGGGCATAAAAATTAAAATTTTGAAAATTGCAAAATTTTCAAAATTTTTGCCAAATTTCCATTTTTTTCACAAATAAACGCAAGTGATATCAAAGAAATTTTACCAAAATCATGAAGTACAATATGTCACGAAAAAAGAGTCTCAGAATCAGGGGGATCCGTTGAAGCGTTCCAGAGTAATTACCTCATAAAGTGACAATGGTCAGAATTGTAAAAATTGGCCTGGTCATGAACGTGCAAACCACCCTCGGGGGTTAAAAAAAAATTTCAGTGTGTCAGCAAAGTTTTTGACACTGGTTTGCTGTTCAAAACAGTTACCTACAGGCCAGGTATTTCAAACTGTGTTTTCTCCGTCACACGGATTACATATGCGTTTTCAGAAAATACTGCCATTTCTGGCCTCCATTAAAAAAAATTTCAGTGTGTCAGCAAAGTTTTTGACACTGGTTTGCTGTTCAAAACAGTTACCTACAGGCCAGGTATTTAAAACTGTGTTTTCTCCGTCACACGGCTCAAATATACGTTTTCAGAAAATACTGCCATTTCTGGCCTCCATTAAAAAAAATTTTCAGTGTGTCAGCAAAGTTTTTGACACTGGTTTGCTGTTCAAAACAGTTACCTACAGGCCAGGTATTTAAAACTGTGTTTTCTCTGTCACACGGATTACATATGCGTTTTCAGAAAATACTGCCATTTCTGGCCTCCATTAAAAAAAATTTCAGTGTGTCAGCAAAGTTTTTGACACTGGTTTGCTGTTCAAAACAGTTACCTACAGGCCAGGTATTTAAAACTGTGTTTTCTCCGTCACACGGCTCACATATACGTTTTCAGAAAATACTGACATTTCTGGCCGCCATTAAAAAAAATTTTCAGTGTGTCAGCAAAGTTTTTGACACTGGTTTGCTGTTCAAAACAGTTACCTACAGGCCAGGTATTTAAAACTGTGTTTTTTCCATCACACGGATCACATATACATTGTCAGAAAATACTGCCATTTCTGGCCTCCATTAAAAAATTTTTCAGTGTCTCAGTGAAGCAATTGACACCAGATTGCTGTTCAAAACACTTACCTACAGGCCAGGTATTTAAAACTGTGTTTTCTCCGTCACACGGCTCACATATACGTTGTCAGAAAATACTGATATTTCTGGCCTCCATTAAAATTTCTTTCAGTGTGTCAGTGAAGCAATTCACAGCAGTTTGATGGTCAAATTACTTACCTACAGGCCAGGTATTTAAAACTCTGTTTTCTCCGTCACACGGATCACATATAAATTCGCTCCAAACTCAGTCATTTGTAGTGAACGTGGAAGATACTGTCCTCCATTTAAAATGGGCAAGGCACGTGGCAAGGGATGGGGAACTGGATGTGTTGTTAATGGTGCATGCAGAGACCGAGGACAAGGCCATGGGCAAGCCGAAATTGTGCCACAACAAACACCCACATCTTCTCGCATGACCTTCCTGTCCGAATTTCTAGGGGACCGCAGCACACCACTATTGAACCCAGAGCAGTGTCTAAAGGTTGTTGGTTGGATAGCGGATAATGCTTCCAGTCATTGAGCCACCACCACCACCCTGTCTTCCACATGGTCAAGTCTCAGTAGCCGTGAGTCTGGACCGCATATTCCTCACCCTGATCTTCCTTCCTCCCACCATGCCAAGTACCCAGAGACAACTGATCCCACACTTGGACACTCTGAAGAGCTGTTCACTTTTGAATTTATAGATTCGGGACTCTTGCCCAGTCCACTTGAAGCGGGGCAAGAGGAGATCACGTGTAGCGATGCCCAAATATTTGAGCAGCCACGGTCACACGAAGCCGACGGTGGGAAAGTGTCACAAGAAGTGGACGATGATAAGACACAATTGCCAGAAAGTCAGGAGGAGGACCAGGGTGCAGAAGTGGAAGACGAGGTGGTGGATGAAATAGTAACTGACCCAACCTGGCAGGAGGACATGCAGAGCGAGGACAGCAGCACACAGGGGGAGGGAGGCAGAGCAACCCAACAGGCAGGAAGAAGCAGTGTGGTGGCCGCAGACAGAAGGCAGGCAACCGTTGCCCGTAACACCAACATGAAGGAAGTTGCCAGTACAACTGTTAGGTTTCCTGAGTCTGGTTGTTTATTAAAGACTCTGCCGATAACCCCAAAAAGGCCATTTGCAACACCTGCCAGGCCAGCATCAGCAGGAGTGGCAAAACGACCAGCCTGACCACCACCAGCATGATCAGGCACATGACAGCAAAGCACCTGACTTTGTGGGCCGAACCCCAGGGTCCAGGAACAGTGTCTGCTGGTGGCACCATCGCTTCTTCTGCTGTTGTGCATGCAAGCCAATCCCCTGTCCATGGTGCATGCGAAGATGCCTCCTTCCCTGCACATGTCGTTGCACACTCTCAAGTAGCAGCATCAGGAAGAACGTCCATGTCCTTGTCCCAGCGCAGCGTTCAGTTGTCCATACCCCAGTCCTTGGAATGCAAGCGCAAATATGCAGCCAACGCCCCATAGGCCACACTACTAAATTCTCACATTTCACGACTACTTGCGCTCGAAATGTTGCCTTTTAGGCTCGTGGAGATGGAAGCATTCCGCAACCTGATGGCGGCGTCCATCCCTCGGTACTCAGTCCCCAGCCGCCACTATTTCTCCTGGTGTGCCGTCCCCGCATTACACAAGCACGTGTCCCAAAACATTAGCCGTGCTCTCAACAACGCAGTTACCGGTAAAGTTCACCTAACCACGGACACGTGGACAACTGCTTGTGGGCAGGGACGGTACATCTCGCTGACGGCACACTGGGTTAACATAGTGGAAGCCGGGACCCAGTTGGGCCTTGGGACGGAACACGTCCTCCCGACGCCAAGGATTGTGGGCCTTAGGTCAATCAGGGTTGCCCCCATGGTCTACAGCTCCTGCACCTCATCCTCCTCAGCCTCCTCCTCCTCTTCAGCCTCCATCTCCGAAATGACCACATCAGTCACAAGCTGGAAGCACTGCAGCACTGCCTCAGCCAAGCAGCAACAGGATGTGCTGAAGCTAATATGCTTAGGTGAAAAACCGCACAAAGCTGAAGAGTTGTGGACAGCTCTGAAAGAGCAGGCACATCTGTGGCTCACATAGCTGAACCTACAACCAGGCATGGTCGTGTGTGACAATGGCCGGAACCTGGTGGCGGCTCTGAGGTGAGGCGAGCTCACACAAGTACCATGCCTGGCCCATGTGCTTAACCTCGTGGTTCAGCGGTTTCTCAAATCCTACCCGGAGCTGCTGGATCTGCTTGTTAAAGTACGCCGCCTGTGTGCCCATTTTAGAAAATCAGCTACAGCTTCCGCCACCCTTGCAGTGTTTAACCCCTTAAGCCCCGCGGGTGGTTTGCACGTTAATGACCGGGCCAATTTTTACAATTCTGACCACTGTCACTTTATGAGGTAATTACTCTGGAACGCTTCAACGGATCCCCCTGATTCTGAGATTGTTTTTTCGTGACATATTGTACTTCATGATTGTGGAAAAATTTCTTCGATATCACTTGCGTTTATTTGTGAAAAAAACGGAAATTTGGCGAAAATTTTGAAAATTTTGCAATTTTCAAAATTTGAATTTTTAAGCCCTGAAATCAGAGTGATATGTCACACAAAAGAGTTAATAAATAACATTTCCCACATGTCTACTTTACATCAGCACAATTTTGGAACCAAAATTTTTTTTTGTTAGGGAGCTATAAGGGTTAAAAGTTGACCAGCGATTTCTCATTTTTCGAACAAAATTTACAAAAACATTTTTTTAGGGACCACATCACATTTGAAGTCACTTTGAGAGGTCTTTATGACAGAAAATACCCAAAAGTGACACCATTCTAAAAACTGCACCCCTCAAGGTGCTCAAAACCACATTCAAGAACTTTATTAACCCTTCAGGTGCTTCACAGGAATTTTTTGAATGTGGAAGAAAAAAATGAACATTTAACTTTTTTCACAAAAATGTTACTTTAGACCCAATTTTTTTTATTTTCACAGGGGTAACAAGAAAAAATGGACCCCAAAATTTGTTGTGCAATTTCCCCTGGGCACGCAGATACCCAATATTTGGGGAAAAAACACTGTTTGGGCGCACGGCAGGGCTCGGAAGGGAAGGAGCGCCATTTGACTTTTTGATTGTAAAATTTGCTTGAATAATTAGCGGACGCCATGTTGTGTTTGGAGAGCCCATGTGTGCCCAAACTTTGGAGCTCCCCCACAAGTGACCCCATTTTGGAAACTAGACCCCCCAAGGCACCTTTCTAGATGCATAGTGAGCACTTGGAACCCCCACGTGCTTCACAAATTGATTCGTAACAATGAAAAAGTGAAAAAAAAAAACACTTTTTCATTATTATGAATCAATTTGTGAAGCACCTGAGGGTTCCAAGTGCTCACAATGCATCTAGATAGGTGCCTTGGGGGGTCTAGTTTCCAAAATGGGGTCACTTGTGGGGGAGCTCCAATGTTTGGGCACACAGCGGCTCTCCAAACGCAACATGGTGTCGCTAACAATTTGAGCCGATTTTCCGTTAAATTTGTTAGAGGACACCATGTTGCATTTAGAGAGTCCCTGTGTGCCCAAACATCGGAGCTCCCCCACAAGTGACCCCATATTGGAAACTAGACCCCCCAAGGCACCTATCTAGATGCATAGTGAGCACTTGGAACCCCCAGGTGCTTCACAAATTGATTCGTAACCATGAAAAAGTGAAAAAAAAAACACTTTTTCATTTTTATGAATCAATTTGTGAAGCACCTGAGGGTTCCAAGAGCTCACTATGCATCTAGATAGGTGCCTTGGGTGGTCTAGTTTCCAAAATGGGGTCACTTGTGGGGGAGCTCCAATATTTGGGCACACAGCAGCTCTCTAAATGCAACATGGTGTCCACTAACAAATTTAACGCAAAATTGGCTCAAATTGTTAGCGACACCATGTTGCGTTTGGAGAGCCGCTGTGTGCCCAAACATTGGAGCTCCCCCACAAGTGACCCCATTTTGGAAACTAGACCCCCCAAGGCACCTATCTAGATGCATAGTGAGCACTTGGAACCCCCAGGTGCTTCACAAATTGATTCGTAACAATGAAAAAGTGAAAAAAAAAACACTTTTTCATTTTTATAAATCAATTTGTGAAGCACCTGAGGGTTACAAGTGCTCACAATGCATCTAGATAGGTGCCTTGGGGGGTCTAGTTTCCAAAATGGGGTCATTTGTGGGGGAGCTCCAATGTTTGGGCACACAGCGGCTCTCCAAACGCAACATGGTGTCGCTAACAATTTGAGCCAATTTTGCGTTAAATTTGTTAGCAGACACCATGTTGCATTTAGAGAGCCGCTGTGTGCCCAAATATTGGAGCTCCCCCACAAGTGACCCCATTTTGGAAACTAGACCACCCAAGGCACCTATCTAGATGCATAGTGAGCACTTGGAACCCTCAGGTGCTTCACAAATTGATTCATAAAAATGAAAAAGTGTTTTTTTTTTCACTTTTTCATTGTTACGAATCAATTTGTGAAGCACCTGAGGGTTCCAAGTGCTCACTATGCATCTAGATAGGTGCCTTGGGGGGTCTAGTTTCCAAAATGGGGTCACTTGTGGGGGAGCTCCAATGTTTGGGCACACAGCGGCTCTCCAAACGCAACATGGTGTCGCTAACAATTTGAGCCGATTTTCCGTTAAATTTGTTAGAGGACACCATGTTGCATTTAGAGAGTCCCTGTGTGCCCAAACATCGGAGCTCCCCCACAAATGACCCCATTTTGGAAACTAGACCCCCCAGGGCACCTATCTAGATGCATAGTGAGCACTTGGAACCCCCAGGTGCTTCACAAATTGATTCGTAACAATGAAAAAGTGAAAAAAAAAACACTTTTTCATTTTTATAAATCAATTTGTGAAGCACCTGAGGGTTCCAAGTGCTCACAATGCATCTAGATAGGTGCCTTGGGGGGTCTAGTTTCCAAAATGGGGTCACTTGTGTGGGAGCTCCAATGTTTGGGCACACAGCGGCTCTCCAAACGCAACATGGTGTCGCTAACAATTTGAGCCGATTTTCCGTTAAATTTGTTAGAGGACACCATGTTGCATTTAGAGAGTCCCTGTGTGCCCAAACATCGGAGCTCCCCCACAAATGACCCCATTTTGGAAACTAGACCCCCCAGGGCACCTATCTAGATGCATAGTGAGCACTTGGAACCCCCAGGTGCTTCACAAATTGATTCGTAACAATGAAAAAGTGAAAAAAAAAACACTTTTTCATTTTTATAAATCAATTTGTGAAGCACCTGAGGGTTCCAAGTGCTCACAATGCATCTAGATAGGTGCCTTGGGGGGTCTAGTTTCCAAAATGGGGTCACTTGTGGGGGAGCTCCAATGTTTGGGCACACAGCGGCTCTCCAAACGCAACATGGTGTCGCTAACAATTTGAGCCGATTTTCCGTTAAATTTGTTAGAGGACACCATGTTGCATTTAGAGAGTCCCTGTGTGCCCAAACATCGGAGCTCCCCCACAAATGACCCCATTTTGGAAACTAGACCCCCCAGGGCACCTATCTAGATGCATAGTGAGCACTTGGAAGCCCCAGGTGCTTCACAAATTGATTCGTAAAATTGAATAAGTGAAAAAAAAACACTTTTTCATTTTTATGGATCAATTTGTGAAGCACCTGGGGGTTCCAAGTGCTCACTATGCATCTAGATAGGTGCCTTGGGGGGTCTAGTTTCCAAAATGGGGTCACTTGTGGGGGAGCTCCAATGTTTAGACACACAGGATCTCTCCAAACGCGACATGGTTCCAATTTGTTAGAGGACACCATGTTGCGTTTCGAGAGCCCCTGTGTGTCTAAACATTGGAGCTCCCCCACAAGTGACCCCATTTTGGAAACTAGACCCCCCAGGGAACTTATATAGATGTGTGGGGAGCCCATTGAACCCCCAGGTGCCTCTCAGAAAATCATAATGTTGACTTGTGAAAATAAAAAAAAAACATTTTTTCCACAAAAATGCAAAAAAAAATATTTTCACAAGGGTACTAGGAGAAATTGCACCCCATAAGTTGTTGTGCAATTTCTCCTGAGTACTCATATACCCCATGTGTTGGAAAAAAACTACTGTTTGGGCGCATGTAAGGGCTCGGAAGGGAAGGAGTGACGCTTTTGAACGCAGACTTTGATGGAATGGTCTGCGGGCGTCATGTCATGTTCTCAGAGCCCTTGATGTGCCTAAACAGTGAAATGCCTAACAAGTGCCCCCTTTTTGGTAGTGTTAGTTGATTTTTGAATTTTGTAATGTAGTGTTATACATCAGTTGTGTAGGACAATCTGACGAACACTACACAACTGATGTATGACAACCTGACGAACACTACGTCAGCTGTGCAGTGTTCGTCAGGTTGTTATACTTCAGAAATTAATTCAATAGTCCATCGAAGTATGGTACCTTTTGAAGCAGTCTTTCATACACAGGCCAGGTTTGTCAGGGCAGGTGTCACATTGATAAATGGTGTCCTTGCGTATTCCACTTTTATAACACACTCGGCACCTCTTTTGTGACTTTCCTTTTTTTCCGCTGTGAGGGATCTGCCCTGGGAAATGCTGGCCTGGTACAATTCTTGGTCCTTCAATTCCAGAAGTACTGGGGCCCTCTCTGTCACCGCTGCCAAATATCAGGGCCTTGATAACTGTTTCCTGAAACTGAAGGTACGACGCAGAAATCTGGCCTGCACATTGTGACAGAAGGAAAGCATTGTGCATTGCCATCTGTACAATGTGCACGGCCAGCTTCTTGTACCACACTCTGGACTTTCTCAAAGCACTGTATGGCTGGAATACTTGATCAGAGAGATCAACTCCCCCCATGTACTTGTTGTACCCCACTACACAGTCTGGTTTGACGACCTGTGTAGTGGAACCTCGTACAGTGCTGAGTGTGCTGCCATCACCATGTATGGTGGTCAAGAAAAGGACATCCCTTTTGTCCTTGTACTTGACCATCAACAGGTGGTCGCTACATTGGGCTCTGCTCTCACCCCTCTTGAGCAGCTGCCCAATTAGCGTCTTTGGGAGGCCTTTCTGAATTTTGCGGACAGTACCGCAGGCTGCGGTACGTCGCGCAGAGAGGGACTGGAAGAGCGGGATACTTGTATAAAAGTTATCCACGTAGAGGTGATAACCTTTATCAATCAGTGGGTGCACCAAGTCCCACACAATTTTCCCACTCACTCCCAGAACAGGGGGGCATTCAGGGGGTTCAATCCGGGAGTCCTTCCCTTCATAAACTCTAAACTTGTGAGTGTATCCTGAGGTACTCTCACAAAGTTTATACAGCTTGATCCCGTACCTTGCCCTCTTACTGGGCAGGTACTGCCGGAATCCAAGCCGCCCCTTAAAAGAAATTAAGGACTCATCCACACAAATGTCCCTTTGGGGCACGTACACTTCACCAAACTTGTTGTTGAAGTGTTCGATGACCGGCCGAACTTTGAAAAGACGATCAAAGTTCGGGTCATCGCGTGCAGGGCACCTTGCATTATCTTGGTAATGCAAGAACTTGTAGATGGCCTGAAAACGTGTCCGGGGCATGACCATTCGGAACACTGGATTGTTATACAAAACGTCAACACTCCAGTATTGCCGAAGCTCGGGCTTCTTCAAGATCCCCATAAGAAGGACCAGGCCCCAAAACTTCATCATTTCTACTGCGTCTACAGGAGACCAGTTAGAAAATGATGAAGAGGGGTTTTGTTCTAAAAATTGATGAGCATATAAATTAGTTTGGCCCACCATGAGGTTTATAAAATCCTCAGAGAAAAAGACTTTGAAAAAGTCTATTTCTGTGAGGCCGGTGGTGTCAAACTTGATTCCTGATTCCGCTACGAAATCAGGAATCAGCGGCTCATAATTTTCGGGGGGCGAAGTCCATATAGGCTCAGTAGTGGGGGGCGCTGGAACATCTCTCCTGCGACGACGGCGGGGCGGGCCAGCAGAACCTGAGGAAGAGGAGGAAGAAGAGAAGGAGGAAGACGACGAGGAGTCGGAAAAACAAAGAAATGTGGGATCCTCACCCTCACTGTCAGTGTCGGAGGCAAGAATAGCGTATGCCTCCTCCGCTGAATAATGAGTTTGGGATGAGCTGGACATTGTTTGTTATGTATGTGCTGCGTGTGTGTCAATTCTTTGAGAGTGTGTGTGTGTCAGTACTTTATTTAGAGTGTGTGGAAAAAGGAAATACTGTATGTGGTGCAAACAGTGAGCACGAGTGTGGATTGGTGAACTATGCCACCGATCAATACTCGGCGGCTGCTGGATGTGCGCACAAATGTGTGGGGAGTGGGAAGAGGGGAATTGGGTTGGATGAGGGGAGATCAGATTACTTACCAAAGTCCTCTCTGTTCTTTCAGGACCGGGAGCCCGTAGCAGGAGCCCGGCGCTGGTGACCAGAAGCCCGGCGCTGGTGACCGGGAGCCCGGAGCAGGAGACCGGGAGCCCAGAGCAGGAGACCGGGAGCCCGGAGCAGGAGACCGGGAGCCCGGAGCAGGAGACCGGCGCTGGTGACCGGGAGCCCGGAGCAGGAGACCGGGAGCCCGGAGCAGGAGACCGGGGGCCCGGAGCAGGAGACCGGGAGCCCGGAGCAGGAGACCGGGAGCCCGGAGCAGGAGACCGGCGCTGGTGACCGGGAGCCCGGAGCAGGAGACCGGGGGCCCGGAGCAGGAGACCGGGGGCCCAGAGCAGGAGACCAGGGGCCCGGAGCAGGAGACCAGCGCTGGTGACCGGGAGCCCGGAGCAGGAGACCGGGGGCCCGGAGCAGGAGACCGGGAGCCCGGAGCAGGAGACCGGCGCTGGTGACCGGGAGCCCGGAGCAGGAGACCGGGGGCCCGGAGCAGGAGACCGGGAGCCCGGAGCAGGAGACCGGGGGCCCGGAGCAGGAGACCGGGGGCCCGGAGCAGGAGACCGGGAGCCCGGAGCAGGAAGACGGGAGCCCGGAGCAGGAAGACAGGAGCCCGGAGCAGGAAGACGGGAGCTCGGAGCAGGAGACCAGGAGCACGGAGCAGGAGACTGGTACTGGAGCTGGAGATCAGAAGCAAAAGAATTAACAGGGACACTGGGGTGAGGCGGATTGGGATGGGAAGGGGGGTAAAAAGACAGGTGAGTGGGAAGAGGGGTAAAAAGACAGGAGAGTGGGAAGAGGGGGATTGGGGTGGATGAGGGGAGATCAGAGATGGACTTACCAAAGGGTCAGCAGGACTGGAACAGAAGACCCAGAGCAGGAGCCCGGGAGCCCGGAGCAGGAGACCAGGAACCCGGAGCAGGAGACCAGGAGCCCGGTGCAGGAGACCAGGAGCCCGGTGCAGGAGACCAGGAGCCCGGTGCAGGAGACCGGTACTGGAGCTGGAGATCATAAGCAAAAGAATTAACAGGGACACTGGGGTGGGAAGGGGGGTTAAAAGACAGGGGAGTGGGAAGAGGAGTAAAAAGACAGGGGAGTGGGAAAAGGGGGAAGAGGGGGATTGGGGTGGATGAGGGGAGATCAGAGATGGACTTACCAAAGGGTCAGCAGGACTGGAACAGAAGACCCAGAGCAGGAGACCAGGAACCTGGAGCAGGAGACCAGGAACCCGGAGCAGGAGACCAGGAGCCCGGAGCAGGAGACCAGGAGCCCGGTGCAGGAGACCAGGAGCCCGGTGCAGGAGACCAGGAGCCCGGTGCAGGAGACCAGGGGCCCGGTGCAGGAGACCAGGAGCCCGGTGCAGGAGACCAGGAGCCCGGTGCAGGAGACCAGGAGCCCGGTGCAGGAGACCGGTACTGGAGCTGGAGAACAGAAGCAAAAGAATTAACAGGGACACTGGGGTGGGAAGAGGGGTAAAAAGACAGGGGAGTGGGAAGAGGGGGAAGAGGGGGATTGGGGTGGATGAGGGGAGATCAGAGATGGACTTACCAAAGGGTCAGCAGGACTGGAACAGAAGACCCAGAGCAGGAGACCAGGAACCCGGAGCAGGAGACCAGGAGCCCGGAGCAGGAGACCAGGAGCCCGGAGCAGGAGACCAGGAGCCCGGTGCAGGAGACCAGCAGCCCGGTGCAGGAGACCAGGAGCCCGGTGCAGGAGACCAAGAGCCCGGTGCAGGAGACCAGGAGCCCGGTGCAGGAGACCAGGAGCCTGGCGCTGGTGACCAGGAGCCTGGCACTGGTGACCAGGAGCCCGGCGCTGGTGACCGGGAGTGGAGCTGGAGACTCGGACCAGAGCTGGAGACCGCTGCAGGACGCAGAAAAAAAAGGTAAGGGGGGGTAAAAAGAGGGGGGAGGGGGGATTGGGGTGGATCAGGGGAGAACAGACTTACCAAAGTCTTCTCTGCAGGATCAGCAGCAGGCTCTGGAGCAGGAACCACAGCAGGTCAGGAGCAGAAGATCCAGGAGCTGGAGCAGAAGATCCAGGAAGCTGGAACAGAAGATCCAGGAGCAGCGGCAGCAGCAGCGACTGGAACAGTGAGAATATTCTGTGGCACTACAAGGCCCAGCACAGACACATCAGATGTGATCGCTCTGTAGAAATCCTCACCAAATGTGAGGGTCTGCAGGGCGGTCACAGGGTGATGATGGGGTGGTGACAGGTGGAGGTAATCTGATTGGAGCAATCATTGATGACATCGATCGCTCCAATCAGAATACCTGAATACAGGTGACCAGGCGGTCACAGGGAGGTGTCACCCCTCTGTGACCCCCTGTGGTGCATGTTGTGCCCCAGCCATCTGATTGGTGACACTGATTGCACCAATCAGACATGGCTGGAGCAGAGCACGCACCACAGGGGGTCACAGAGGGGTGACACCTCCCTGTGACCGCCTGGTCACCTGTATTCAGGTACTCTGATTGGAGCGATCGATGTCATCATTGATCGCTCCAATCACAGCAGTCTGGGGGCTTGAGTCACATTACAGGGGGTCATGGGGCGGTGACAGACAGGTCACAAGCCGGTCACCGCCCCATGACCGCCCTGTCACCGCGCGGTCGCACTACGATTGGTGCGATCGATGTGATCGGCGATCGCACCGATCATAGCAGTCCGGGGCCAGGGCTGGGGTGTCCTAGCAACAGTCTAGGATCGGTGCTCATAGGAGCACCGATCCTAGGCTGCAGATCACTGTTTCCGGCAATCACATTGCCGGAAACAGTGAGAAATGCTGTGATTGGCTGTTCAGATTTGAACAGCCAATCACAGCGATCGCTGGTGCGGGGGGGCGGCGACAGCCCCCGGGATGATGACGCCATCTACCAGGAGGTAGGATGGCACCGTAACTTTAATGCTGTCACCGCGACTTAAGTCGCGGTGCCGCATTAAAGATATGACGTACTAATACGGGTCTGGCTCTTAAGTCCCAGGGCACAGACGCGTATTAGTACGTCAGATGTTATTAAGGGGTTAAGCAGCGTTTGCAGCTTCCGGCTCACAGACTGGTGTGTGATGTCCCCACGCGTTGGTACTCTACACTGCAGATGTTGGGAAGGATTTGAGAGCACAAGAGGGCAGTTGTTGAGTACCAGCATCAACAAAGCCGTCGGTATTCAGTTCAGACTCCACACATAAGACCTTAGGAGTGGACATGAATGTCAGACATATGTACCATCCTCCAAAACTTTGAGGACTCCACCAAGATGGTGAGCAGCGATGACGTCATAATTAGCATCACCATCCTGCTTCTCTGTCTTCTGAAACGCTCTCTGCTCGCAATCAAAGAGGATGCATTGCAGGCGGAGCACGATGAGATGGAGCAAGGAACCATACAGGGTGATTACACACAGCCAAGCCTCATCTCATCCCAACGTTGATTGGGTGACAATGAGGAAGAGGAGGAGGAGGGGGTAGGACAGGAGCTAGTTTCATACACTATAGACGGTACTACCTGCACAGCTGTCATACTGTCTGTTCAGCGTAGATGGCCAGAGGACAGAGAGGAGGAGGCGGAGGAGGAGAGCATGGTCAGTCATCATCTTGGTGAGGACACGGAAGTCTTGCCTGTTAGTAGTCTGGCACGCATGGCCGAGTTTATGTTACGCTGCCTTTCCCATGACCCTCGCGTTCTCAAAATTTTGGGTGACAGTCATTACTGGTTGGTGACACTTCTAGACCCACGCTACAAGGAGAACTTTATATCTCTTATTCCTGAGGCGGACAGGTCTACAAAAATGGGGCTGTACCAGAAGGCCCTTGTTGCGGAACTATTAAAAAAATTCCCATCTGAAAACGCTGGCGGCAGAGGGCACAGTTCGTTGGACAACCAAGGAGTACAGGCGAGAGAGACACAGCTTCAATCCAGCAGAGGCAGGGGAACACTGTCAAAGTTCTGGGAGAGTTTTCTCAGACCCTCCCATCGGACAGGCCCTGAGGTGCGGGGTACTCTCACAAGGAGTGCAAAGTTTGGGACGATGCTGAGGGAGTACCTTGCCCACCTTACCAACGTCCTCCGTGATTCCGCTGTGCCTTATAATTATTGGGTATCCAAGCTGGATACGTGGAATGAACTGGCTCTCTATGCCTTGGAGGTCCTGGCCTGCCCTGCCGCCAGCGTTTTAACAGAGCGGGTTTTTAGTGCCGCTGGTAGAACAATAACTGATAAGCGCATCCGCCTGTCAACTGAAAATGCTGACAGGCTGACTCTAATAAAAATGAACAAGGGCTGGATTGGGCCAGACTTCTCAACACCAACGAATGATAGCAGCGTAACATAAACTCCAATCCAGTGTCTTTTCTTCGGAGGTGTATTCCCATGCACCTTTTCACACCCACACATGGGTATGCACTTCCTGATTTTGGCTATTTGCTCTTGTCCTCCTCCTTCTCCTCATCCTCCTCTACCATATCACCAGGGTGACCGTGGTCCGTGATGCAACACCCACCTAATTTTTTTAAAGGGTGTTTATGATGCCCGTAAAAAAAAAAAATTATACAGTATGTTCATGTATACCTCCCAGGGGTAAATGTTTGTCAGCCCATACACTTAGTGCATGGGCATTACAAGTATAGGAGGCACGCTCCTTTCTATTTGGAACATTTTTTTATGAGGCCCTCCTCCACGTCTCTTCCAAGGGGCATTGAAGTGCCTCCAAATTTTTGGCAGCCCTTGCTGCATAGGCCAACACTATGGGAGACTCTCTCCTTTCTAATGGGAATTTGCCGTTACTGTGGCCCTGCTCTGTGTGTCTTTAAATTCTTAGTGGGGTTTTTTCTAAAATTGGTCAACCGTTGGACTCACTGCATACCCTATAACTGTATAGCAGACTCTCTCCTTTCAAATGGGAACATGTCGTACCTTGTTACTGTGGCCCTGCTATGTGTGTCTTTAACCCCTTAACGACCATGGGTCTTTCTGTTTTTGTGTTTTCATTTTTTGCTCCCCTTCTTCCCAGAGCCAGAACTTTTATAATTTAAGTTCAATATGGCCGTGTGAGGGCTTATTTTTTGCGGGACGAGTTATACTTTTAAACTCCATCACTGGTTTTACCATATCATGTGCTGGAAAACGGGAAAAAAAATCCAAGTGCGGTGAAAAAAATGCAATTCCACAGTTGATTTTTGGGTCCTTTTTTTTACCACGTGCACTGATTGCTAAAATTGACCTGCCATCATTATTCTCCAGGTCATTACAAGTACGTAGACACCAAACATGTACAGGTTCTTTTTTATTTGAGTGGTGAAAAAAAAATCCAAAATTTGCTAAAAAAAAAAAAAAATGACGCCATTTTCCAAGACCCGTAGCGTCTCCATTTTTCGGAATCTGGAGCCGGGTGAGGGCTTATTTTTTGTGCGCGGGCCTGTTGTTTTTATTGATACTATTTTGGGGTAGATCCGATGTTCTTATCGCCCGTTATTGCATTTTATTGCAATGTTGCAGTGACCAAAAAAACGTAAATCTGGCGTTTAGAATTTTTTTCTTGTTACGCCGTTTACCGATCAGATTAATTATTCTTTTATGTTGATAGATCTGACGATTCTGAACGCGACGATACCAAATATGTGTATGTGGGTTTTTTTTTTAATTATTTTATTTTGAATGGGGCGAAAGGGAGGTGATTTTAACTTTTATATATATATATATTTTTTAATATTTTTAAAACATTTTTTTTACACTTACTGCATGCTTCAATAGTCTCCATAGGAGACTAGAAGCAGCAGTTGTCTGATTGTTTCTACTGCATACAAGCGATGAGCAGATCGCTTGTATGCAGCAGAAATGCTCACTTGCTATGAGCGCCGACCACTAGGTGGCGCTCATAGCAATTGAGACATGACAACCACAGGCGTCTGCTGCAGACCCTGGGTTGTCATGCCCACCCATCGATGACCCGCGATCACGTGACGGGGTCATCGATGGGCGGGGCTTAGGACGCGCTTCCCGGAAGCGCAAGTTAAATGCCGCTGTCAGAGATTGACAGCGGCTTTTAACATGTTAACAGCTGCGGGTGGATCGCAATTCCACCCGCGGCTCTTGCGGACACATGTCAGCAGTAATAATCAGCTGACAAGTGCCCGGTTCAGTGCGGGCTCACCGCCGGAGCCCCCGCTGAACCCGCCTTTCCGACCAGGTGCGTACTATTACTGACCTGGTCGGAAAGGGGTTAAATTCTTAGTGGGTTTTTCCTAAAATTGTCAGCCGTTGGACTCACTGCATACCCTATAACTGTATGGCAGACTCTCTCCTTTCTAATGGGAACATGTCGTACCTTGTTGCTGTGGCCCTGCTCTATGTGTCTTTAAATTCTTAGTGGCGTTTTTACTAAAATTGTTCAGCCGTTGGACTCACTGCATACCCTATAACTGTATAGCAGACCCTCTCCTTTCTAATGGGAACATGTCTTACCTTGTTACTGTGGCCCTGCTCTGTGTGTCTTTAAATTCTTAGTGGGGTTTTTCCTAAAATTGTCAGCCGTTGGACTCACTGCATACCCTATAACTGTATAGCAGACCCTCTCCTTTCTAATGGGAACATGTCGTACCTTGTTACTGTGGCCCTGCTCTATGTGTCTTTAAATTCTTAGTGGGGTTTTTCCCAAATTTTGGCAGCCCTTGCAGTCACAGCATAGGCATTACCACTATAGGAGACCTGCTCCTTTATAATGGGAACATTTTTTTTACTGAGACCCTCCTCTATGTCTCTTCAAAGGGGTATTGGGTTGCGTCCAAATTTTTGGCAGCCCTTGCAGTCACTGGATACACAATAACTGTATAGTAGACCCACTTGTTAATAATGGGAACAACAAAGCATAGCCGGCTGATGGCTCTCTAACAATAGCAAGGGCCGACTGCTGGCCTTTTAAGAATAGTAAGGGCCGTCTGATGTCCCTATAAAAATAGGCTTTATGACTTTCAGAGTCCCTCCATCATAAATAAAACAGGATGTGTCTGATGATGTGTCACACACCACATTGCCAGATAAGGTTCTAAAATGTTAAAAAGACATTTCCCTGTGAATGCATTTGTCTTAAAGAAAAACGTAAAAAAAACAAAACAATAGGATCTTTCTTTAGTATAAAAAACAGCATCACCAATTTAACAACAATGTAATCACATTGTTCAGCTCATGCACCTCCTCCTCCATCTCCGAAATGACCACATCAGTCACAAGCTGACAGCACTGCAGCGCAGCCTTGGCCAAGCGGCAACAGGCTGTGCTGAAGATAACATGCTTAATGCTTAATTGACAAACCGCCTCGCGCTGCAGAGTTGTTGAAAACTGTAACACAGCAGGCTGATCTGTGGCTCTCACCGCTGAGCATACAGCCAGGCATTGCCGTGTGTGACAATGGGCGGAACCTGGTGAAGGAGAAATGACAGCCGGGGTAGATACGGTTTCCCTCTATGCCAGTCCTTTCACCGAGCTAAAGAATATGGCTGTGGTGAAATACAACTCCCACTGAGAAGCTGTTTCAGATTGAAAAACATTGTGCCCACCAGAGGATTTGATTCTGAGGGCTAACCTTTCTCACCGGCTCAAGAGCCCCATAGCAGTTGCAAAGTTAACGCTATCATGAACTCTCCTGAGGTAGAAGCCAAGGCACACCAGAGGATTCTCTGGTGGGACCATCCAACCCTGCCAAGAAGCAGTCCTGGGTAAGAAAAATGTGTGGAAAGGTTCCTGGACACTCTATGGCTGCTTTTTTACTGAGGAGGAAACACACGCAAACACGGGGAGAACATACAAAGTCCTTGCAGATGTTGTCCTTGCTGGGATTTGAACCCAGGATCCCAGCGCTGCAAGTCTTCAGTGCTAACCACTGATCCAATATGCTGCCGTTCACCCTCTAATATCTAACAGGCTTGAGAAACTTGCACCTACTGCCACTCTATCTTCAGCTCCTTTGTGAGAAAATAATGTATTTGGGCAGCCACTTAGTCTACCAAATAAAATTCCTGAGAAGGAAATTGGGGATGGCTTCGCTACTGGTACTGGGGGCAGTGCTAATACCATGGCGCCGTACCATAGTTTGCTGGAAATATTCCAGGCTGGTAGGAGGCAAGCAAATTCCCACAGAAAAGTACCAGCAGTAATGTTCAGGGACCCGCGCTTGTAGAAGATGGAGACAACACCGTGAGAAATAGTGACGGCTGGAGACCAAGTATGGACACGAGGCATGAGGCATGTGGTTGTGAAAAGCTTCCACCTCCACGAGCCTAAAAGGCCACATTTCAAGTGAAAGCAGCTTTACAGGACTTCCTGTGAGAAATGACATGCAGGGTAGATAGGGTTTCCCTCTATGCCAGTCCTTTCACCGAGCTAAATACAACTGTCAGCAAAAAAAGTTGTGGACTGGCTCCGTACCATCCCTGGCCACATTCACCTGTCCACGTGTTTGTGGTTAGGCGGTCCTTCCCAGTAAGTGCACTGGAGAGGGCACGGGTAATGTTGTGGGACCCGTGCTTGTGGAAGGCGGAGGCGATACCGGGAAATATAGTGGCGGCTGGGGACCGAGTATGGACACCCGGCAGCCGGAATGAGGTTGTGAAAAGCTTCCGCCTCCACGAGCTTAAAAGGCCATATTTCAAGTGCAAAAAGCTGCCCAGAAATCTGGCAGTTTAGTGTTGCAGCCTGTGGGTGGGTGGGTGGCTGGCTGCATACTTGCACTTGGGCAGTGGATCAAATCTGTATTGCTCCAGTTGGAGCCATGGTGCCTTGGCTACTGTCATCTAGAGTCTCTGGAAACAGAGGCAGATCGCCCTTTTATAGTCCACAGCTTTTATTCCGTCTCATATGAACAATAGCTCATGTCCCTGGGCCTACTGAATAATAGGTCTGGCATAATTAAGAATAAACGTGGTGTCTTCACAGGCTCACTCTTAGGACATAGTTCCTCAGGTTGTTCTTTAGGGAAACCAACAGGCAGTGTGCAAATTGGCAATCCCAACAGACGTGCACAGATGTTTCCTCCACAAAGGGGCACCTTGGGCATTACCGGGTCATGCACAGGTTCTGGGCATGCATGAATGACCAGACGGGCAGTCCGCCTTGTATCGACATCCACGACAAGTCCTTGTGTCCATTGGTCAACCTGTCTGACAAAATATTAGTCCACATGGTATTCAACGTATCGGCGTGGAGTCCTGGAATGTTCTCCTTTTTGTCTTGGCTTTGATAGGTTTGTGGATAGTCTTTTGCTTTCTCAAATCAAGCTTGAGTCCCTCCAGTTGGTGTTCCCCCACAAACCGGACATTTCTGTAGAACCAGGGCATCGTGCAATTGTAGGGGTAGGTGCTTGTTTTTGGTTACAGCCAAGTCTCCTCCGAAGAGGAAGCAGGAACAAGCAAGACATGGAGTTGCCTGCACAGCCTCTCTTCACTCGCAGAGTCCAGAGACTGCAGTCACAGGCCAAGGAGGTCTGCAGGAGGGTGGGGATATCTGGGATGCCCTTCCTGGCCTTGCATGACTCCTTGTACATAATGGTCCACTTCATTATGTCCATCTTGGAACCGCAGACAAAGCAAAACACTGTTCTGGTAATGGTTCTGCACACGGTGACAAAATGGGAGCCGGTCCTGGGCCTTATACTGCAGCACAAAAAGTACCTCGCTACGGAGAACCAGCTCTTTGCCCTCACAAGTGAGGCATCTGAAGCTCCACAGTCCAATCCTGTGGTTTACCTTGTCCAAATGTTCTTCCCAAGACTTGAGGTACGCTCCTTCCAAATTATGATACCTAACTTCCATAGCAATATGACCATGAGAGGAGAGGAGGGAGTGAATGAAAGGAATTAAGAGGGCCAGTTTCTGTCATCCAACCTACGGCTATGTGGAATAGATGGACTTTACTGTGACAACAACTAAATAAGACAAAATAATACTGATGCAGAATGTTAACAAGTCCCTTTGAGCACATCTGACATCATTTATATAAAATATTTCCATTAAAATAGTGATTTTTCTTTTTCATTTGTAATGCTTTGTTTCTTTTATTCCTCCTGGAAATATGTGAATACGTTGACAACCAGGGGTTGCCATTTCCTTTGTGAATAGTGTGGAATTTTCCCTTACACAGCAATAACAAGAATGTAACTGCAATATCTATCTTTTTATTTTAAAGACTCCAGTCAATTTGCATGTTTTATACTGTATGATCTGTTAGAGAGATGTAATATTTCCAGGTTACGTATACCTTTGTACTACTTTTTATTGGTTATATAATCCCCAATTACAAATTCAAGCAAATTTCTAACAAGTCTTTAAAAGATAAAAGCCACTAGTTGCCCTGAGAACCTGATGCTTGGTTCTCGAAAGAATGCTCAAGTGAGTGCTACTCTCAATTGTATCAGAGTCCATTATTACTTGTTGAAAGTGGCATCACAGGGCATTATTACCTGGTTTGGAGTAACTTAGGGTATTACTACTTCATAAGGTTTACTCAGGATGATATTACTTAATAAGGGTACTCCAGGCATTCTTAGATAGCACTTAAGGGGCAATATAAGTGACAATAAGTAAATAACAAAAAAGACTGACTGTCACTTCCAAACAGAAAACTGGAGTGTACAGGTGCTTACTAAGAGTAGCCATCACTATATATAACAAACACATAAAGTTGCACTCTGTAGTGCTATAGTATGCAAACATGAAATATATGAAATTTGAATTGCATTGCTGCTCTAGATACTAAGAAAAAATGGAGATACTTAGCACATAATTTTACCAATTTATGCAGGCCCAGCAGACAACAACAAGGTGATCTCCGGTCTACTGGGAACCTATCTAATGTGAATCCTCTCCTAGGCTGAAGTCTGCATTTATGAGAAGGTAGGATCCTGCTGTAATTAAAATAGCTAAGGGCTGGAGGATTGAGTGCTCAGCCAGAGAGCCAATATATAAATAACAAAAAGACTGACTGTCACTTCCAAACAGAAAATGGATGTGTACCAGTTTGGTAAATGACAATAAGGCCACTATTACTTCATAAGGGGGCACTCAGGGCATTATTATTTTATACTCATGAAAGCGTTAAACCGAGCTTAATGCCAAGGGTGTGTAAAGCTGTCATCAGAATGAAGGAAGGCTATTTTGAGGAGTCTAATTAACATGTATTATGGTTTATTTCACATGTTATTTCTACAATGTTCACATTCCAGTAAGAAGAGAAACCATTGCATGAATACCTGTGCCCAAACTTTTGACCGTTAGTGTGTATACAGTGAAGAAAATAATTATTTGATCCCTTGCTGTTTTTGTAAGTTTGCCCACTGACAAAGACATGAACAGTCTATAATTTTAAGGGTAGGTTAATTTTAACATTGAGAGAGAGAATATCCCCCCAAAAATCAAGAAAATCACATTGGATAAATTAGATATATTTATTGGCATTTTTCAGTGTGAAATAAGTATTTGATCCCCTACAAACCATTATGAGTCCTGGCTCCTACAGACCAGTTAGATGCTCCTAATCAACTTGTTACCTGCATTAAAGACAGCTGTCTTACATAGTCACCTGTATAAAAGACTCCTGTCCTCAGACTCAATTAATCAGTCAGACTCTAACCTCTACAACATGGGCAAGACCAAAGAGCTTTCTAAGGATGTTAGGGACCATTACCTGCACAAAGCTGGAATGGGCAACAAAACCATAAGTAAGATGTTGGGTGAGAAGGAGACAACTGTTGGTGCAATAGTAAGAAAATGGAAGAAATACAAAATGACTGTTAATCGACATTGACCTGGGACACCATGCAAAATCTCACCTCGTGGGGTATCCTTGATCATGAGGAAGGTGAGAGATCAACCTAAAACTACACGGGGGGAACTTGTTAATGAACTCAAGGCAGCTGGGACCACAGTCACCAAGAAAACCATGGGTAACACATTATGCCTTAAAGGTTTAAAATCCTGCAGCGCCTGCAAGGTCCCCCTGCTCAATAAGGCACATGTGCAGGCCCATCTGAAGTTTGACCATGAACGCCTGGATGATTCTGTGAGTTAATGGGAGAAGGTGCTGTGGTCAGATGAGACAAAAATTGAGGTCTTTGGCATTAACTCAACTCGCCGTGTGTGGAGGAAGAGAAATGCTGCCTATGACCCAAAGAACACCATCCCCACTGTCAAGCATGGAGGTGGAAACATTGTACTTCGGGGGTGTTTTTCTGCTAAGGGCACAGGACTACTTCACCGCATCAATGGGAGAATGGATGGAGCCATGTAGCATAAAATCCTGAGTGACAACCTCCTTCCCTCCGCCAGGACATTAAAAATGGGTCGTGGCTGGGTCTTCCAGCAAGACAATGACCTAAAACATACAGCCAAGGCAACAAAGGAGTGGCTCAAAAAGAAGCACATGAAGGTCATGGAGTGGCCTAGCCAGTCTCCAGACCTAATCCCATAGAAAACTTATGGAGGGAGTTGAAGCTCCGAGTTGCCAAGCGACAGCCTCAAAATCTGAATGATTTAGAGATGATCTGCAAAGAGGAGAGGACCAAAATTCCTCCTGACCTGTGCGGAACCCTCATCATCAACTACAAAAAACATCTGACTGCTGTGCTTGCCAACAAGGGTTTTGCCACCAAGTATTAAGTGTTGTTTGCTAGAGGGATCAAATACTTATTTCTCACTGCAAAATGCAAATAAATTTATCTAATTTATACAATGTGATTTTCTTGATTTTTTTTTTAATATTCTATCTCTCAATGTTAAAATTAACCTACCCTTAAAATTATAGACTGTTCATGTCTTGTCAGTGGGCAAACTTACAAAAACAGCAAGGGATCAAATAATTATTTTCTTCACTGTATACACACTAATGGTCAAAAGTTTGGACGCAGGTATTCATGCAATGGTTTCTCTTCTTGCATTGTATTAACCATGGTATGGAGTAATGAACTTTAGTATATGTATGAGTCTTTAACCTCTTACTGATATAGTCAGTAATACTACGTCCCTGTGCCCTGGGCCTTATGGACCAGGTGCGTACTATTATGCACAATGCCATCGCGCCCGCACATAAGCTGTGTGGGGCGATCGCTGCCGGGTGTCAGCTGATGCTCACAGCTGACACCTGGTGCTATGTGCCCGGCACATTAACCCCCGAAATGCTGTGATCAAAGTCGATCACAACATTCCGGGAGTAAGGAGAGGTATGAGAGACCCTCTTACATTGAATCGGGACCCTACGATGTGTGCGCAATCGTTGCCATGGTGACCCGATGTTGTCATGATGACATCCAGGTGACCAGGCAGCAGGAAGTTACTTTGATCATGCGCAGTGCATGATCAAAGTAACTTGTGCCTGCAGGCTAACAGCCTGCATAGCATAGAGATGCTGCTGCATCTCTATGCTATGCAAGCGATCAGCCTGCCAAAAATGAAAGTCCCCTAGTGGGACAAAGTGTAAAAACATCACAAAGTGAACATTTTTTTAAAAAAATGGTAAAAATATAAAAAAAAAAGAAAAAATAAACCAAAAAAATAAAATTATACTGTACCCATAAATAAATATTATTATGAAAAAAACAACAAACAAATAAAAGTACACATATTTGGTATTGTGCAGGTGCATGTATGCATTGGTCATACAAACATACATATATACAAACACTATGCAACTATACACCTATGTAATCACTGAATGAGGACCAAATTTTGTAGTGCCATTTCAGTAACTGTTTATAATTCACAATAGTGTTTAGACATGTTCTAGTTATTTGAACTGTTGCTAAGTTTCCTCTAAATAAATATCAGAAAACTGGCATAACAAAATATTCTCCATCTTTATATTTGCAAAAGTAATAATGTTTCAAAGTACTGAAACTTTTATGCATTAGTTATATTTTGCAGTATAATGATATCATAGAAACAAAAGCCAACTAAACATTTTCATTGTCAGATTTAAATTCTGAAGGTCAAAATCATTAAGAAATGGCTAATTTCATAACTTAACCTGGCAACTTTGGAAAATATGTAGAACAGTGTAATCAATTAATGATTACATAAATTCTACTAAAGCTACAAATGTAAAAACTTTGAGATTTCTCAAAATTGTGTAAATCCACCTACCAATCAACAAGATGACCTCATGTCAAATGGGTCTCAAGCTGACTCACGTTTCTATGTGCTTAATAGAGATGAGCGTTGTTCTACTCGAACTGTTCGCCAATCTCAAATTCGAGCTGTTTTGGGCGGTGTTCGAGCCGGTCGGCGAACACGAACAATTTGAGAAAAATTCGGCTGTTCGAGGTTATGTTCGATAACTGTTCGTGCACCAAAATCATAACTGGATTTTTTCTCAGTAATGATGAAAATTAATGTTAATACGCAGTTTGAGTGTACAGCGGGGTGGGGGGAGGGGCAGGGGATGGATCTCTGCAGGAACAATGAAGATCTCCATTTTTTTTTCTCTTTCCCGCATTTGCAGTGGGGAGGTGCAATCTGTCAGCCTATCAGCAGCGCACACACGGAGCGAAGTGCTTTTTTTCACACAAGCAAGGGCATGTGTGATTGGCAGTGTATGTCACATGTCCTTGCCCTATAAGACCAAGCCATTTTCCCCGTCGCCACCATTTTCTCACTGCTGCAGCTGCGTGTTAGACGGCACCGCTGTTGCTGTGTGTGCTATACCTTGTTAATTTCAAGCCAATTTTCGCACAAATATACAGATAGCTTGGGAGTAGGGAATAGATTGTGGGAGTAAAGACTAATTGTAATTGGAGTCCTTTTCAGGACTAGGTTACATGAGTTCCTATCAGTTTTTGCCAGGCAGGTCTGTGCCAGTGCTGTGCAAGTTTTTTTCACAGCATTTGGCTGAATCTAGCAAAGCTAATCCTTTTTGGCCTATTGCAGAGTGTGTTAGTCAGTGGAGTAGCCTATCTGTGTTGCAAGATATACCACCTGTGTATAGAATACCAATTTTTTTACTGCACCTAGTGAAGTAAAATCTTTTGGGCATAGCATCATTCTATTAGTCCATCTATACTGACCTCCATCAGGTTGCAAATTGAATATAATTTTTTTCTGCATCTAGCTCTGAAAAAATATTTGGGCTTCTAGCGGTGTGTGGGACTTGGTCTATTAGTCCATCTATACTGACCTCCATCAGGTTGCAAATTAAAAATAATTTTTTTCTGCATCTAGCTCTGAAAAAATATTTGGGCTTCTAGCAGTGTGTGGGACTTGGTCTATTAGTCCATCTATACTGACCTCCATCAGGTTGCAAATTAAAAATAATTTTTTTCTTCATTTATCTCTGAAAAAATATTTGGGCTTCTAGCAGCGTGTGGGACTTGGTCTATTAGTCCATCTATACTGACCTCCATCAGGTTGCAAATTAAAAATAATTTTTTTCTGCATCTAGCTCTGAAAAAATATTTGGGCTTCTAGCAGTGTGTGGGACTTGGTCTATTAGTCCATCTATACTGACCTCCATCAGGTTGCAAATTAAAAATAATTTTTTTCTGCATCTAGCTCTGAAAAAATATTTGGGCTTCTAGCAGTGTGTGGGACTTGGTCTATTAGTCCATCTATACTGACCTCCATCAGGTTGCAAATTAAAAATAATTTTTTTCTTCATTTATCTCTGAAAAAATATTTGGGCTTCTAGCAGCGTGTGGGACTTGTTCTATTAGTCCATCTATACTGACCTCCATCAGGTTGCAAATTAAAAATAATTTTTTTCTGCATCTAGCTCTGAAAAAATATTTGGGCTTCTAGCAGTGTGTGGGACTTGGTCTATTAGTCCATCTATA
Organism: Phyllobates terribilis; assembly: GCF_046119375.1. Classification (NCBI taxonomy): domain Eukaryota; kingdom Metazoa; phylum Chordata; class Amphibia; order Anura; family Dendrobatidae; genus Phyllobates; species Phyllobates terribilis. The sequence goes on along the minus strand of NW_027362764.1, from coordinate 419,689,279 downwards.
CTGACCTCCATCAGGTTGCAAATTAAAAATAATTTTTTTCTGCATCTAGCTCTGAAAAAATATTTGGGCTTCTAGCAGTGTGTGGGACTTGGTCTATTAGTCCATCTATACTGACCTCCATCAGGTTGCAAATTGAATAAAAAAATTTTCTGCATCTAGCTCTGAAAAAATATTTGGGCTTCTAGCAGTGTGTGGGACTTGGTCTATTAGTCCATCTATACTGACCTCCATCAGGTTGCAAATTAAAAATAATTTTTTTCTGCATCTAACCCAGCCAATAGTTTTGGCCTAATACCACAGTTTGGCCACTCAGCTCTGCTCGGTTACCATCCATTGTTTTTTTGTGCAAACAACTCCAGAGTTGTGAATTAGTTAACCACCAAAATGAGTGGAAAAAGGCCTGCTGCTGGTGGAAAGGGGAATAGGCGTGTTGGGAAGGGGAAAAAAGGTTGTGTCTGTGGGGTAGGTGCAGAAGAAAGACCATCTTCCAGCCAAACTAAAATGTCTACTTCTTTTAGCGGACAATGTGATAAGATCCCTTTCTTACGGCCACGCCAATCGCTACAAATTCCAGATGAGGCACAAAAACAGCAGGTGCTTCAACGGATATCAAGTGCTCCTTTAAGTGGGCTCTCCTCCACATCAACTTCAACATCACAAATACTCCAGTCCTCAAAGGTGTCACCCAAATCGCACTTGCTTCCTCACAGCTCCCAAATCTCCAGCTGCCCGTCTGAGTATGAGGTAGAACAGATGGTTGAGTCTGCAGAGCTGTTTACTCATACTATAGCCTGGGAATCAGAGGTCGACTCCAGCGCTTCTGTGAATCCAGACGAGGAAATGATCTGCACTGATGCCCAGAATCTTTATGAGTCGGATCCAGGACCAGACGCAGAAGGTTCTGACCATAATGTAGACCCTCATTCCCAAACTGTAACTCCTGTTGGTGGAGACAATGAGGAAGACGATGATAAGACTCAAATACCTGATTGGAGCGACAACTTTAGTTTTTTGTCAGGGCAGGAACAGGTTGGCTCTGAGGACGACGGGTGTGATAACGCACAGGGTGATGATGATGAGGTCGGAGATCCCACTTACTGTCAACCCACAGTCAGCCAAGAGATGAGGTCAGCAGAGGAGGTGGAGGAAGATGCTAGTGACGACGAGGTCAGGTTGCGCCTTCCTGGACAGAGACATAGTACTGGAAGCACGTCAACAACTGCATCCTCAAACACAACTCTGCCTCTCACCACAAGTCGTGGTGGCTCTTCAGGTCGCATGGGTGCTAAGCCTTGCATAGCCTGGGCATTTTTTCAGATCGATAAAGATGACCCAACTCGTGTTATCTGTAACATTTGTCAGCAAAAGCTAAGTAGAGGCCAAAAAATACATAGTTTGAGTACTTCATGCATGAACCGGCACATGGACATGAAGCATAAGTTGCAGTGGGAAGCTCAGTGTGCTACAATGCGGTCTAGCCGGCCGGGCCAACCACCGCCTGCCATATCTTGTGCATCCGCGGCCTCTTCATCCTCTGTGACTGGGGGGACAGCAGTCACACCTGTTTTGGGGCGCAGACCTGCCACCTCTTTACCCGCAACAGCCAGCGTGATTGGCAGGTCATCATTTTCTTTGGAGGTGGTAACACCAGCTGGTCTTGAGCGCTGTCCGACATCGATAGCACCACCTTTGGATCAAGGCAACCTAACATGTCCGCCTGCATCTTCCTCACAGACCGGCAGTTTGCCGGGGACACCCTTATCAACCCCGTCTAAGCACAATAGCCAGCCCTCGGTCCCTCAGATGTGGACAAGTAAAAGACCATTTCCTCCTAGCCATGAGAAAGCTAAGAGGTTGAATTTCACCATCTGCAAGCTCTTGGCTACAGAAATGCTGCCTTTCCGCCTGGTGGACACAGAGGATTTTCGAGACCTTATGTCCGTCGCAGTGCCCCAGTACCAGATGCCCAGTCGGCACTACTTCTCAAAGAAAGGTGTGCCTGCGCTCCACCAGCATGTCGCACACAACATCACCGCTTCTTTGAGAAACTCTGTGTGTGACAGGGTGCATTTCACCACAGACACTTGGACGAGTAGGCATGGACAGGGGCATTACATGTCGCTGACTGGGCACTGGGTAACTATGGTGACAGCAGGACAAGGGGCTGCTGTCCAAGTCTTGCCGTCCCCACGAGTTGTGCGTCAATCCTCTTTATGTCAAAGTTCCACCACTGCTTCTGCCTCCTCAACCTCCTCTCGGTCTTCCACCTGCACCCAAAGCCTGTCTGGTCATGCCACAAGCTTTCTAACTGCGCAGAAGGGATCCTGCACACCTCCTTACTATGCTGGCAGTAGGGCTCAACGTCATCAGGCGGTTTTTACATTGAAATGTCTGGGAAATGTGAGTCACACAGCTGAGGAGTTGTGGTCAGCTCTGGAGAACCAATTTCATGAATGGTTGTCTCCACTGGACCTGAAACCAGGGAAGGCCGTGTGCGACAATGCTGCAAACCTGGGTGCGGCCCTTCGCCGGGGCAATGTCACACACGTGCCTTGTATGGCTCACGTGTTGAACCTGGTTGTCCAGCAATTTTTAGCCCACTATCCCAGACTAGATGGCCTTCTGCAGAGGGCACGGTCACAGTGTGCTCACTTCCGCCGTTCGCATCCCGCAGCTCAGCGACTTACATCTCTACAGAAGTCGTTGGGCCTGCCACTTCACCGGCTAAAATGCGATGTGCCTACCCGGTGGAATTCAACTCTGCACATGTTGCAGCGACTGTGGCAGCACCGACAAGCCCTGGTGCAATACGTTCTGACGTATAGCCTGGGCCAACGAGATTCAGAGGTGGGGCAAATCACGCTGGAGGAGTGGTCTCAGATCAGGGACCTATGCACCCTTCTGCACAGTTTTGAAATGGCGACGAAGATGTTTAGTGCTGACGATGCCATTATCAGCATGACTATTCCGGTGATTTACATGCTGGAGCACATGTTAAACAGAATTCGGAGTCAGGTGGTGGCACAAGAGGAGGTGGAGGAAGTAGAGGAGGAGGAGTTGTATGCGGAAGGGCTAACATCTGCAAGGTCCAGACGGTCGGCAGCACCAAGGCGGCAGGCATGTGAGGGTGGGGGAGATGGTTTTACCAGGGCGCATGGTAGCAGCCAAACTAGTGAGGAAGGTGCAGGAGCCCAGGAAGAAGTGGAGGACGAACTGATGGAAGACTCATCAGATGAGGGAGACCTTGATCACATTTCTGTTGTGCGAGGTTGGGGGGAGAGGACAGAGGAAGGAAGCATGATTGTTACCTCGCCACCAACACAACAGGGACTTGGTGCTCCTGGATGCGCAACACACATGAGTGCCTTCTTGCTGCACTACCTGCAACATGACCCTCGAATTGTGAGAATTAGAAATAATCCTGACTACTGGGTTGCCACACTGTTAGATCCCCGGTACAAAAGTAAATTTGCAGAAATTATTCCTGCCATAGAAAGGGATGCACGCATGCAGGAGTATCAGCAGAGACTGTTGCAGAATCTTACATGTGCTTTTCCACAAAATACCAGTGGTGCACGTAGTGAATCTCACAGTTCCAACTTGCCAACCGTGGGACCGTCAAGTGTTCAGCACTCAAACCGTGACAGAACCACAGTATCTGCTGGTAACATCAATTTTGCGGAATCATTTCACCACTTTTTTAGCCCATCCTTTGCAAGGCCACAGGAGACAAGAAGTCTGACACATAGTCAACGCCTAGAGACGATGGTACAGGAGTATCTCCAAGTAAACATTGAAGCCACGACTGTGTCACTGGACCCTTGCTCTTTTTGGGCTTCCAATCTGGATAAATGGCCGGAGCTAGCCACTTACGCCTTGGAGATCTTGTCATGCCCCGCAGCCAGCGTTCTGTCTGAACGTGTGTTCAGCGCTGCTGGTGGTGTGCTGACAGATAAGCGCACGCGGCTCTCCACTGATAATGTAGACAGACTCACGTTCATAAAGATGAACAAATCATGGATCCGAAACGACTTTTCTACCCCTGTGTCATCCTGGGGAGAGTAAAAGCTTGATGATTGGTTAAAATCACCCTACCAACCGTTTTAAGCTTTCAAATTACTAATCATGTTTATCTGTATCTTGACTGGAAAATAATTTGGGCTTTGTAGCAGTGTGCAGCACTGATCCTATTAGGCCATCTATACTAAAGCTTCACCAGATTTAAAATTAAAAATAATTTTTAGCTGCATCTAGCCCGGAAAATAATTTTGGGGCTCCGAGATGCGCAAGGCACATAAGTGCCTTCTTGCTGCACTACCTGCAGCATGACCCTCATATTGTCAGAATTCGAAGTAATCATGACTACTGGGTTGCCACACTCTTAGATCCCCCAAACTTTTCGATCAACCTTTTCATTTTAATAAAGACCAAAAAAATGGTCATTTTTGAAATTATAAGCATTAGCAGGTTGTTAGAAACTGAAATCAAACAGTTTTCAACTCAAAACTTTATTCTAGGTGATGTTACATTTTCACATAGGACCCCTTGTTCGAAAGGAGCTTCTGAACTCTCTCGTCCATTGAATTTGTCAGGTTTTGGATGGTTTCTGCTTCAATTGTTTTGCATGAGGACAGAATACCCTCCCAGAGCTGTTGCTTAGATGTGAACTGCCTCCCGCCATCATAGACACTCCTTTTAATGATGCTCCAAAGGTTCTGAATGGGGTAGAGGTCAGGGGAGCATGGGGGTCACACCATAAGTTTGTCCCCTTTTATGCCCATATCAGCCAGAGATGCAGATGTTTTATGTGCAGCATGAGATGGTGCATTATCATGCAGAAAAATGATCTTGCTGTGAAATACACGGTTCTTCTTCTTGAACCATGGCAGGAAGTGCTGTTTGAGAAAATCCACATACATTATGGAGTTCATCTTTAGCGCCTTCAGGGATCCTAAAGGGGCCGACAATCTCTCTCCCCATGATTCCAGCCCAAAACATTACTCCACCTCCTCCTTGTTGGCGCTGTAGCCGTGTTTGCGTGGGGTGTCCATCAACCAGCCATCCTCCACTCCATCCATCTGGACCATCGAGCGCTGCACGGCACTCATCCGTGAACAAAACAGTTTTGAAATCAGTCTTCATGTAATGTTTGGCCCACTGGAGCCGTTTCTGCTTGTGTGAAGTGGATAGAGGAGGTCGACAGGATGGCGCATGCACAGCTGCAAACCTCTGAAGGACCCTGCATCTTGTTGTTCGGGGGACGTTGGAGGCACAAGCAGCTTCAAAAACTTGTCTGCTGCTATGACAAGGCTTTTTTGCCGCTGCTCTTTCAACCTGACGTAATTGCCTGTAGGAAAGAGTCCTCAATTTGCCCTTATCAGCACGCACACGTGTGTACTGTGAATCAGCTACATACTTCTTGATTGCCAAGACACTTCATCCTGATCATCGCACAATGTTGATTGTAGTCATGCCTTGACCTAAACACTCCACAATTTGTTGCTTCTCAGCAGCCGACACATCCTTTTTCTTTCCCATTTTGGCAGAAAATGTAGGCTGCTTAATAATGTGAGAGAGCCTTCTTAAGTAGTCTTGCCTTTCATTGGACACACCTGCCAAACTAATTAGCACAGGTGTCTGCAATTGCTTACAGTGATATAAAGAGCCCTGACACACATCACCATCAATGAGTTTAACTGACAAACAAACAAATTCTTCCCTTATCACTCCTAAACACTTTTTGTATAATAATTTGGAACGCAGTGTACATGTGCTTTTCCACAAAACACCAGTGGTTCACGTAGTGAATCTTACAGTTCTAACTTGCCAACCGTGGTCTGTATGGAGTTGTTCAATAAAGGGCCCAAAATTAAGATAACATAGATGGGAGAGGTCTCTATGAATAGGAATTCCTAAGTATTTGATACCCTGTGAGGGCCAGGCAAAGGGAAAGTTGAACTGGATGGAATCCTATATGGATTTGGGGAGGGAGACATCGAGGGCCTCAGACTTCGCTGCATTGATTTTAAAATTTTACCATGTAACAAAGTGATCTATTTCAGCCATAACAGCATGGATGGATATATGTGATTGAGTGATATATACTAGGACATCATCAGCAAATAGAGAGCACTTGTACTCGGTGCCTCCCACCTCAATCCACCTAATATTGGGGTTATGGCGAATTGATGAGAGCAGGTGCTCCGTCACTAGGATGTATAAGAGAGGGGACAGAGGACATCACTGCCTTGTCCCATTGGTGATTGTGAAAGGTGATGAAAATGTTCTGACGCACCACCTGGGCCTTGGGACACCCGGAGCCGGACCCTTTTTGGTGGATGCTGGTGGTTGTAGTCTTCGTGGCGGCGACCCAGTTCCGTGGCTCAGGGCGGTCAAACCAGTGGCGGAACTATTTATGTGGTTTTCATGTTTAAATGTCCGACTACGCCACCCGTGGATTGCGGTCAGAGTGAACCGCCGCTACAGGGCAGACCACTGAGGCTGGTGTTGTGGGTGCAGCAGAGCGTAGCATAACTCCCCACGGGAGGAGTATAGCCTCAGGGCAGTGTATGCGGAGGATGGGGGTGATGGTGCAGGGCAGCAGCAGTAACGACACGGAGTCAGTGATGCAGTTCAGGGCCTTTACTCACAGTTCTTATTATCCAGACCACGTCTGCAGGTAACGGCTGCCCACGTCGTACTGTGCTCACCAGGTGAGGGGCTCAGACAACTCCCAGATAACTTTGGAGCACTTCACAGGACCCCCTTTGTGTGTCCTTTGTCTGGCCTTTCTTACCAACACTTCTGTCCGGCTGCCTCGGGCCTCCTCTTGGTAAACTTGGCGCCAGTTTCCCTGACCCTATGTGGTGCCTTCCTAGCGGGTGTAGCGAGGGGCTGCGCCACATAAAATGTCAGAGCCTCCGGTTTCTAGCTGATGGTCGTTTCCTGCCTCCACTAGTTCGGGGACCGGTCTCCCCCTTTGGCCTGACCCCTCCACGCAGGTGGATCCCTTCATTCCTCGTTCCTGGAGCCTTCTCCGCTCCTCTTCCTTCCTTCTCCCTCTTCCAGGCCTGGGCCTCTGTTACTAGGCCCGCCTCCGGAGCAGAGCTCATGCAGAGCCCCTGCTCCCTGCCACTTCTGCTCAGACTTCTCTGCACTGAACTAAGATGGTGCCCACCTTTTATACTCCCTTCTCAATGCACCCAGGAACTGCTTCCTCCCTGCTCCTGCACTACAGGGTTCCCCTTCCTCAGTGTTCCCTCCCCCCACTCCAGCCAGGGACAGGGACTGTCGTGCCCATCTCAGGGGCATATTGGTCGCCCTGCCCCACGGCAATGTGGTGTAATGCATGCAGGTGTCGGGTCCTGATCCACACTCCATCCTTACCTGAGAGTGAGATATCACACCTCTGGGTGAGGTGCAATACGTCTTTAGCAACCGAGCCCTCAGGGTGCTACAGTTCCATTTATCTTCAGCCTAGGTGACGTATTGCGATACAGGGCCGTGATTTTGGCTATAAAAGGGTCCCCTAGACCCCTACCCCAAGCTTTTTAAGAGAATCATATATGGCGTGCCAGGAGACTCTATGGAATGCTTTCTCAGCATCCAACGAGAGTATCTAATTACAAATTTTTAACTGCATCTAGCCCAGGAAATACTTTGTGCCTAGTAGCAGTGTCTGCTAGTAAGCGGATTATCCCGGCTGTTAAGCAAGCTGCACCACCTGTAGTTTAGACACTTAATTTTTTCAAAGGAAATGCTTCGGGACCATGGGATACTTAGTGAAGAGCATCAGGAGGCACCCCAAGGCATAGGGGCTGGGACTGGCAGTAGGATGCCTTGCGGTGGACAGCCGAGCTCGATCCTTATAAAAGCTTTTTAACTGCAGCAGCTTTAGTGGACGCTACTGGAGCTGGAATTACCGCGGCTGCTGGCATGAGACTTGCCCTCCAATAGATCCTTGTAAATGGATTTAAAGTGTATTCATTCAAATTAGAGAGACAATTTAAATTAAAAAGCTTAGAGCTGCCTCCACCACAGGGGGGCTCGCTCGACCCACCAGCGGACAGGCACCAGTATTGGGAGAGGGGGGCTGGCCGTCAGGGTTCACCGCGGCTCTGGCACAAACCCGGCGACACGGAGGTGGCACGGGCAGGAGCGGACTGGCCGTGTCGGCTTCTCACTTTTTGGATTTTAGAAGGGCATGACATGCCTATATCTGTGTCTCCCCCTCCTTTTACTCCTCCACCTCTTTTATTTTCGCATGACTATATGTACTTGTCACTTTTCCATGTGTTAGTTATGTCTTCTGAGCAGTTTGTCAGCTTTTGGACACCTTTGAAGGTGTTTTCTATGTGTTTCTATGTGTTTTTGTTTGCCTGCCATTGGTTTTAACGGTGTTCGAAGGTGTTCGACGAACAGTTCGACGAACAGTTCGGCGAACACACGGGTGTTCGACGAACCGAACCGAACTCGAACACTACGGGGGTGGCTCAACACTAGTGCTTAACCAAGCCTCAAATTAAATCTTTTTGCCACACAGCTTACAGTAGCTCTAATTAAATACAGTCCTGGAAAAATGGGTGCATAAAGGTGCACGGCCCAGGGAGCAATGCTCCCAATGCTCAATGCAGAAGACATGGAACGAGGCCAGCACACCTAAATTGTTAATGTGCAGATGCATGTACTCCGTGGCCAAAATATAAACATATATGCAAACAGCAACATCACACTACAATTATCCAAACATCTTTCCAAACTGTTTTAATTAAAGCTAAGCTGGATCCTATCTCTTCTCCAGTTACTTAAGGCCTGACTAGGCACATACAGATCAACAGAGTCAACAGAGTTATGGTCCCATCTGAGATGAAGTCACTTTTTTGCTAGTAGGTAAGCCTGAACAATTTGATAAAAACAGTAAACTACGTACCTATTTACACAGTGCTCTTGCATTGTGTTTTTGTATACATTTGTTTCTTGTAGGGAGAGTGACCTGCTCCATTTCATAATCTCATATCAGACACTACATCTTCATTAAAAAATGTTATATCATTTTGTTGCTGCAAGGCTGTGCAACTCTTATATAAAGCTGGCTGTACTGGTGCTTCTGACATAAATCTAAGAGTACACTGCTCCTAGCTTTTTCTGCTCTGTGTAGACATTATTTTCTCTCTCCGTTACTGTCCCTACTCTGACAGCAGCAAAGTGTTAGGCTATGTTCACATGTAGCACCCTGAGGGTTCGGCTGCTACAGGGGTATTGCACCTCAACCCAGAGGTGTGATATTCCACTCCCGGGTAAGGATGGAGTGTGGACCTGAGCTCGGTAGGCTGCATGCACTACATACATCCCATTTCCGAGGAACAGGCCGACGGTACTCCCACTTGGAAATGTGCAGGTACGACCGAGTCTGTTCCTGGCTGGAGTGGGAGGGGGGTGGAACATCCCAAGTAGTGTAGGGGCAGATAGGGGGAGCAGCCTGGGTAAAGATAGGAGCTCATTGGGTGCTGGTCACCTGAGCTCACACATAGAGGGTGTATATAAGGTGGGCACCATCAAAGATCAGGGTCAGTTGCAGAGAGAAAGTCAGCGAGCGGAGGAGAAGAGAGACCCAGAGTGAGAGAGGAGAAAGAGAGACCCAGAGGGGAAAGCAGAAGAAAGGACTCTAAGACCCCAAATTAAATCCCCGGGTGAAGAGTCGGCATCAGGGTACCGGAACCCAAGCTGGTGGGGGCAAAAACACTCCCCAGCCAGAGACCGGAGACCGTGGGCAGCGTTTGCCACGGTCACCCACCACATCCACCACGAAGGCATACCACGAGGAGGGTCAGGGAACCCAAGGCCAAGGGTCTCCCAACAGAAGGCCCGAGGGAGCTGGACCTGGGTGGATCAATAGTGGGGACGGCCAGAGAAAGGACAGAAGGAGAGCTCAGGGTCACGCTCCGGACTTGTTTGGGAGTTGGCTGGATCCAGAACCTGGTGGACGCAGCACGGCTCGGGAGGTCACTCGAAGCTGGAGTGACCAGAACATCAGCAGTGAGTAAACATCCTAAACTGCATAACCCGACTCTGTCTCTGATTGCCGTCTACACTGCATCACCACAACTCCCATCCTCTGCACCTGATCCCCCTGAGGCTATACCCCACCCGTTGGGGGTTATATCACCAAAGCTGCACCTACACCACCAGCCTCAGCGGACCCTGCTGCAGCGGCGGCCACAGTGACCGCAACACAACGGGTGGCGTAGTCGACAATAAAGAACTTATAACATCTGTATGACTGCCACATACAACTCAGTTTGACACCCTGGGCACGGACCGGGTCACAGCCACTCGGAAGACTACAACCCCCATCTGATCCGGCTCCGGATATTCCCCCTAAAAGAATATGGCCCAGGGGGCGCGTCACACACATGTCGTGTTTTGCTGCGTATTTTGCAGCAGATTTTTATGCAAATTTTCAGCTGTACTAAATAAAATAACCTATGGTTTAAAATTCGCGCTAATGGTAGTAAAAGAAGGATTCGGGAGAAGGAATGACTAAAAAGTATTTTTATTGATACAGGTATTTAAAAACAAAAAAGGGGCTAAAATAGACGATATAAGAGATTGATAAAAATTAATAAATAAATAAATATGGTTCTGAGTTAAAGGATAAAACGGCTTTCCATGGAGTCTTGAGGTAGTCGATGCTTGAGTAGCAAAAAGGGTGGACCTGGTAAAAGAGAAACCGTGTTGCGGTATGGTAATATGGTGTGGTATCGCTGTACTTAAAGTATCGGTTCTTGATGGGTTTGGTATTTGTGTGGGTTACCTGTTATGATTAGTCTGTGTATCCTTGTGGTAACCCTGAGGCTCTTTAGACGGTGGACTCTAGTGTCAGTGGGAGGCTTCACATATTCTAGATACCTGGGGTGCAAGAGAAGTACATTAGAACTTGAGAGTAGAAGGCCTCTCCTGCGGATCACGGTCCAAGAAATACAAATACCGCACGCCTCTGTCCTTGTTGCCCACCGATCGTCACAATAACAGCAGGTAAAATACAACTTCCACTAATAACGTCTAGCCATTTACTCTCAAGTTCTAATGTACTTCTCTTGCACCCCAGGTATCTAGAATATGTGAAGCCTCCCACTGACACTAGAGTCCACCGTCTAAAGAGCCTCAGGGTTACCACAAGGATACACAGACTAATCATAACAGGTAACCCACACAAATACCAAACCCATCAAGAACCGATACTTTAAGTACAGCGATACCACACCATATTACCATACCGCAACACGGTTTCTCTTTTACCAGGTCCACCCTTTTTGCTACTCAAGCATCGACTACCTCAAGACTCCATGGAAAGCCGTTTTATCCTTTAACTCAGAACCATATTTATTTATTTATTAATTTTTATCAATCTCTTATATCGTCTATTTTAGCCCCTTTTTTGTTTTTAAATACCTGTATCAATAAAAATACTTTTTAGTCATTCCTTCTCCCGAATCCTTCTTTTACTACCATTAGCGCGAATTTTAAACCATAGGTTATTTTATTTAGTACATCTACTATGGACACTTAGTGGTTCCTGTCCTAAAAATTCTCTGCCTCTGATAGTAAGTAGCCAAATAGCGCCTCCAATACTAACAAATTTTCAGCTGTGTCTAGCAGTACCAGCAAAGTGTATGAGAAACCAGAATTCTCTGTTCACACATGTTGCTTTTTGTTTGCTGCGTATATTTTCTGTCTTGCTTGCGTTTTTGGAAAATAGAGCATGTCACTTCTTTCAGCGTTTTTTTCAGCATTTTTGATGGTAAAATAGAATGGGGTTCTTTTTTTCACAGAACTTTAAGTACATGCCTAAATAGAGACAGAACAGTGAAAAAAACGCTGCAAAAACACTGCAAATACAAGTCAAAAACACATCAAAAAACGCAGGAAAACCTGTTTTCCTGCCAGAGAAAAGTTGTCAGAAGATTTGCAGCAGATTTAGCTGCAGAAAAAAACACAACGTGTGTGAACATAGCCTAAGGAACCCTAACACATTAGACAACACCATCCAAGCCAGTAGATAAGGTGGGCAAAAACTAACAATCTAAACTGTATTGAGGCCTCAGGACTCTCCTCTGTTCGATGATATCAGAGGAGATAGAGCTCCGGCATGTTTGATTTTGAACGGCTGTCAACTATCTATTGTATATGGAGCCAATTAACATCTGTTCTGACTGCAATCTATGTCGCTGGTTATCATTGTACAGCATTTGTTTTAACTACTTGCCATTTGACAGCCTTTCCAATAGATATCCTTGAAAACATTCACATGTTGGTTTCCTTCTGTCCAATATAAAATATTACACCAGTTTTAGGATCAATCATTGAATGCCTTATGATCTATTTGTGTGCTGTGGATTTCACTATATTAAATGCCACCTAAAATGTTATATTATTAAGAATGTACTTTAGTTTAAGCGCTTAACATTTTGCAGTAATCTCTTGTGGCCTTTCTTCCAGTCATGCAGTCTAGTGAGAATTATTTCAACTGGTTGCCTTTAATATACATGGATTTACAAGGCCTCTGAAATGTCTGCCAGTGTTTAATTTGTAATTGAGAATATGACCATGAAAATGTAACGTAGTTGTTTTATGGCGTAAAATGGATCGTTCACATATAGTTGCAGTTCACATTGGCCCTGTGACTCCTTTGCTATCCAACCAAAACAGCGATTTCGAAGAAGGTAAATGTATTATGTATCCATAAGACAAGATAATTGACCATGGAAATGAAAGGCATTCTGCTTCAGTAAATTATTTATTGATCAACAGAAGTAAAACTAATCAAATAAACCGTTGCTCAGGATTGTTTTCTCAAATAACCAATTTTATCTAGCGCCTCAAGAGAATGCTTCTTAGGAGAATTACATTAATTATTAAACCTGCCACAATAAATAAGAATTTAAGCCTGGCATACACCTCTACAGAGCCTACAGAGCGCATTAAGATACAATACAATATGTACCTAGTATTGTTCACAGTTTAATTCAATTAACCCACACAATCCAAGGGTATGAAATAGGTCAATTAACTGTGTGATAATATGATCCTAGAGAAATATTATCTTGGGAAATAGAGGTTAAACTGTGTAAACTTTAATGATCTTTAAGCACCTAAATCATCACTTTTAGGCCTTTAAAATATAACAATAGCTTCCCTTAGAGGCAACTTTCTAGGAGGGAATGTCTTCATAATACGTTATCCAATAGAACATGGTACAAGATATAAAATATATAGATTTTTTATTATGGGTACCATATTACTCTTACATAGGCATAATATGATTCTGTGCATGATGTTACGAAACTGCAACTCCATACTAGGGCAGAAGAGGGAAAATCTGTCCCTGCACTAGGTCTAGACTGAAGCCCTACGGTGCAGTGGGCAAACTATTCCTAGTGAATAGACCCACCGATGTTTCCTAGACTAAACTCAAAAGAAGACCTAAAGGAAGAGGGGAAGGAGACCCTGAAAGAACTAAGGACTGGGAAAAAACAAACAGGTGACCTCCTGACAGGAAACAAGAGTAAACTGCAGAAATGAAAAAGGAAATAAAGAAATCTTAAGCAGGCAGAACTAGAGGATCATAGAATGGCACAAAACTAAACACAGAAAGTACTACTACCAAACCTCCTAGCCAGAACTCTCATGGATAAACACTGTTGTCCGGCAAGGACTAGGAGGCAGGTGCTGGGTAATAAAGGTTGATACAATCACCTGACCTTAGTCAAAACCAACACCAGGGGAAAAAGACCAACAACCAGAAAACCACAACAAAATGGCGAATGGTCCCAAAGAAACAGATTCTAACAGTACCTCCCCTTTTATGAGGATCCTCCAGATCCTCTCGGCCAAGCCTTATTTGGGAATCTCCTGTGAAAAGCTTTAATCAGCCTTGAGGCCGAGACGTCCTCAGCTTTCACCCAAGAATTATCCTCAGGACCGAATCCTTTCCAGGACACGAGAAACTGTAACCCTCCTCTGAGCCACCTAGAATCTAAAACGCGAGAAACTTCAAATTCGCCGTCCTCATCAACTGGAGGGACAGTCAGCATCGCCTCCTTATCTAGCATGTCCGCTTTCTTCAGTAACGATACATGAAAAACTGAATGAATTCTACAGGATTAGGGAATGTCTAATCTCACCGCTGCCGAGTTGACCGCCTGAACCACTTTGAAGGGTCCGACAAACTTAGGCCCCAGTTTTTTAGAAGGGATCTTCAAATGCAGGTTCTTAGAGGACAACCAGACCATGTCCCCAGCAGAAAACAAAGTCTCCCTTCTTTTCTTGTCAAAATATTTTTTGGACCACCTATTCGCCTCTTTAAGATTATGGCGTACCCCGGTCCAAACCCTTTCTAAATTTTCCGAGAAACTCTCCTCCTCAGGCACCGCCGCCCTAATTTTAGAAAATGGGCCGAAAGATGGATGCCTCCCTGTACAGCAAAAAAAAGGAGAACACCCAGCCAAGGAAGACGTATGGTTATTAAGAGCAAACTCAGCTAGTGGTAGATATTCAGACCAAATCTCCCGATTATCTGCTACAAAACATCTTAAAAACTGCTCGACATCTTGGTTCTTCCTTTCAGTCTGTCCATTGGACTCCGGATGATACCCAGACGAGAATGACAAATGAACCTTTAATCTGTCACAGAAAGCACGCCAAAAGCGAGCCACAAACTGAGGTCCTCTATCAGAAACAATGTCCGTGGGAACACCATGGAGCCTGACAATCTCTTTCACAAATGCCTTTGCTAGAGTCTTGGTTCAGGGTAGTTTATTGAATGGGACCAGATGGCATATCTTACTAAACTGATCCACAACAACCCAGATGTCAGAAAACCCCTCAGAGAACGGCAGTTCGGTAATAAAATCCATAGCAAGATGCGTCCATGGCGAACTAGGGACCTCCAAAGGGCACAGCAACCCCGCAGCCGGGGCATGTGAGGCCTTCGACCTAGCGCACACAGTACACTGATGTACCCACTTGACGATTTCTCTTTGTCACCCTGGCCACCAGAAACTTCGACCAATCAACCTTCTAGTTTACGAAATACCTGGATGACCCGCCACCTGGGACTCATGACATTCAGCAAACAAAGCTCTTCTCAAGGCTCTAGGCACAAATAATTTACCATATGGAGTGTTTGTTGGTACAGCATTCTGGGCCCCCAGGATGCTATTCTCCAACTCAGAACCCAATGCTGTTACCACCACCACCCTCGGCAAAATACATTCCTCCTTCTCCGTATTAACTGCTAGAGTGAAACTACGAGACAGGGCATCCGCTTTTCTTCATTCCAGGAATATACGTTATGGAGAAAATGGAACCGGGCAAAAAACAGTGCCCACCTAGCTTGATGGGCATTCAAACGTTTAGCAGCATCCAGATATATCAGATTTTTATGATCAGTAAAAACCTGTAGCGGATGTCTAGCCCCCTCCAAAAAATGTTGCCAATGTTTGAACACAAGTTTAATTGCCAGCATTTCTCGGTTCCCTACATCATAGTTGAGCTCCGTCTCCGAGAATTTTTTAGAAAATAAAGCAGAGGGATGCTGCCCATCCTTTCCGTCCTAGGACAGAACTGCCCCCACCATTACTGATGAGGTATCAACCTCTACCAGAAATGGCTTGGTCTCATCTGGCTGGATCAAAACAGGGGCAGAGCTAAACCACTCTTTGAGATGCTCAAAAGCCTTAACTGCCTCAATGGACCATTGGACCGTATTAGCACCCTTCTTGGTGAGATCAGTTATAGGTTTAGCGATAACAGAAAAATTCTTTATGAACTTTCTGTAATAATTAGCAAACCCTAAAAATCTCTGAATGAACTTTAAACATTCAGGCCTAGGCCACTCCAGTACTGCCTGAACCTTCACCGGGTCCATCTCAAACCCATCACCGGAGGCAAGGTACCCCAAAAAACTCATTTTCTGTACCGCAAACTCTCACTTCTCTAGCTTAGCAAAGAGAGTGTTTTCACTCACAATCTGTAGAACTTCACAAACTCTCTGCCAGTGCGACACCAGATCGGGTGAATAGATCAAAATATCATCCAAATAAACAATAACGCTCCTACCGATCAACGGCCTCAGAATGTCATTAATGAAATTTTGAAAAAACGCAGGCGCATTTGTAAGGCCAAAAGGCATCACCAGACACTCAAAATGACCCTCCGGGGTATTAAAAGCTGTCTTCCATTCATCGCCCTCCTTCACCCGCAACAAATTACATGCCCCTCGAAGGTCAATCTTAGAAAACCACTTCGCTCCGGTTAGTTGATTAAACAAATCCGGAATCAGTGGCAACAGGTAAGGATTGCGCACAGTGATCTTATTTATCTCCCAAAAATCCAAACACGGCCTAAGACCCCCATCCTTCTTTTTAACAAAAAAGAATCTTACAGCCACAGGGTACTTAGAGGGTCTTATATGACCTGCAGCTAAACTAGTCTGTAGGTACTCCTTCAAAGCCTCCCTCTCGGGAATCGTCAGATTAAATAAACGACTCTTAGGGAGTGTAGTACCTAGGACGAACTCAATAGCGCAATCGTACTCTCTATGGGGTGGTAGAGCTTGCGACTCAACATCCGAAAATACCCTCCAGAAATCCTGAATGGCTTCAGGTAGCTCCTTCTTCAAAACTGCAGCAATATGAACATTACAGCATTTACCATAACACCCCTGACCCCAGGGGACCTTATAGTACTAGACGACCAGTCCAACAATGGATTGTGCACCCTTAACCAGGGTAAACCCAGGACCACTGGAGCCGGCAAATTAGCAAGTACAAATAAGTCTATATGCTCTTTATGTTCCATATTCATAATTAGTGGGAACGCGGAGACCTTCCGAGAAATGCGCCCATGCTCCAGGGGAGTGTTATCAATCGCCACAACAGGGAAAGGAGACGACAAAGGTTCAGAAACAAACTTATACTTGGCTAGAAATTGTTGATCAATCAAATTAAGAGCAGCGCCACAATCAACCATTACCTGAAAATCAATGGAATAACCATGATAGGTGGTATTACCAGATAAAAACACTCCTGTGGAATGTAAAAATGCTATACGAACAGGAGAGTTGCTCCTGCTGACCCTTTTTTTTCCTTCCTTATGCGAGCCTCGCTTTGCTTAATAAACTGGTCAGCCTTTCCACAATACAAACATAGCCTCCCAGAGAACTTCCTCTCCCTCTCCTGGGAATGGGAGGACATTGCCCCAACTTGCATCGGTTCGCCGCTGACGGCGTGACTATCCTGAGAGAGGGGTCCAACATTAAAAGAGCCTTCTCTTCACTCTGCCTGGCTCTCAATCTTCTATCCACACAGATATTTTTTATATTACAGAAAGTGATAATAAAAAAACCTCACTTTATTAATTAAAAAAAAAAAATCACAAAGTGGCCGAGCGTTCTCCTCTCACCCTGCATTAAATATATAGCTACCATATAGCCTCAATCCGCTGATGATGCCAGTATATCTGGTGAAACATGTTGGGGAGGCTTTAGGGTGCTTTAAATGTGTCAGTCAGCAATATATGAAAACTATATAGGATAAGTGTAGGTTGCAGCCGCACCTCAAGTATATCCTGATACTCTTATATGAGTGATGCTATTGGGACAGACTATGAAACAGTGATAGGTAGGAGACCAATATAAGGAGAGACAGCGATCTGTCCTTTTGCACTGCTGACTGCATGCTGGTTTTAATATGTTCCTCTAATAATTTAATAGTAATTAACAAAAAGTTAAATTTTATGAGTCTTTAGTTTAGGGTTTATTGTTATTGGCCTCAAAAAATCAACTCCGATCTAGACGCAACCTTGCCGGGAGCAGTATTCAAATACATGGCCGACGCCAGCAGTGAGTGAATGAGAGAATCACACCCCTATGACTGAAAACAGCAGGTAGGACTAAGAATATATAATGTTCTAAAATCATTATACTACTATCGATTTTAATGAAAAAAGCTTGTTAGTGATGCACATTGCATCACTAACAAAGCAATGGGGGCAGTGTACATAGCAACTAGGACGTGACTGGTTCCTTTTAAGAAACCATAGAAAATCTTGGTTGGGTAGGTTGGTATTGAGGTTGATTCTCCAGTCAAAAGTAAAAATTAGTGATTAGATATTAGTTACTGGAGACATTCCTTTAAATATTTTACAATGTTACTCTTCAAACAGTAATAAACATTTGGCAAGGCTGTCAATAGTAAATGTGTTGGTTAGTGACTCTTGCTCTCATTGAATGCAGCTTTAAATATCATCCATTCTATTATCTCAGTGTTTGTGCATTTGCAGTGAGGATGTCAGGTCTCATCTGATCAACTAGAGCTGCAGGCAGTCAGTTTAACTCTCATGAGAGCAATGGACATGCATTGATTCTACTCCCCCACCCACTTAAACTCTAAATGACCAAGCTGGGTTTTTCATTGCTGTCTTAGGTCATGCGCTGTCTTCTTGCTCTTTTCTTCTACCACCTTTGTTTCACCTTTAGATGTTATCAAAGTGGCCTAATTTTATTGGAACATCACTTAGTTATTGAAATCACAAATGCAGTAGTGCTCAGTTTCTTATTTAGAATATTTGTTTGGGTTTTTACTTGGTGCTATCCCTAGTAGTCCACAGGACTTCATTAACAGGTGTTTCTGTTCTTTAGTTTCCCTAGGAATAAAAAAAATCAATACATTATCTTGAAATACTAGCAAAACCTTTAACAGGCTGCAACTCACATTGCAACAATATCATAACAAAAACCACCTATATATTATGTTATCTTCTAATCCATGCCAACTGGGGGAGTAGTGCATCAAAACTCTGCCTGAGTAAGGATGACTGACGAAGCCACTGCGTGTGGCGACACACGTCGGGCTTTCCTTCCAGTCCACCCACCTCATCCTTTATCCGGCTATTTACTTGGCTGAGTAAACCTTCTTACTCACCGGGACATACTTGCTTTTCTACCCGGTTGCATCTATTTGATAGATTTTGCCAAATAACCGCCGAGCTTCTCCTCCTTCTATTATTCACTTCCAGGTCCAGTATATGTTGCACAGTGGCAATGGCAATGGGACACATGGCAGTCATCCTTACTCAGGCAGAGTTTTTATGCACTACTCCGCTAGTTGGCATGGATTAGGGGATAACATCATATATAGGTGGTTTTTGTTATGATAATGTACCATCTTATCTCTGTTGGTTAATATTACTTTCTCTCTTTTTTTGTGTTTCCCATTATACATTGATCACTAAGAGTGACAGTGATCTTATTATTCATATTGACCATCAGTGTTACCTCATGCAATGGTATTCTGTGTGATTTCTACTATATGGAGGAGATGTATAGTGGGTGGACTTTTATTCAGTGAAAAACTATCTTTCACTGTCTTTTTACTTGTGTTTTAATAGTGGTTTTTCTTTTGGGTTATTTTGTGTACTTAATTATGTAAGAAAATTGACATATTTATAGTACTCATTGTTCTTCTGTGAGCACTGCCGCATAGTATACCCTTTTTTCTTGTTCACATTATGTCTCTATCTCTGGTATGCCGCATGTGGATACCCTACACTTTGATGGTGCCCTCCACTAGCACATAACATGTACATTACTAGGCCTCATCCACAGTAGCTGGAAGATGGCCAGATGCACACATGAGGGTCTCATGAGGGTCTCATGCATTTATTGGCCACAGTTCTTCTGACCCAAACTGAACAGTCTCATAGGCATATATGAAGCTGTCAAGTTTGGGTCAGGAGACTCACGCTTGATCCATGCATTGAGGTCCGTAATCACACCATGAAACACAAATGTATGAATCTAGACTAAAAGTTAAATAGTTGTTCTCGTGTTATTAAATTGCTTAAGTTAGTTAGATGGCATGAAAATAAGCAAGTTTGCAACTGACTTGCTTCTTTTATCTGTTGTCATTCTTCTGCAAGGAGAGCTTTTATCTTACATAGTGTACAGCTTGTTACCGAGCAGCCCAACCACTAGAGCCTGGCTGAATAAATGCAGTAGTTACATTGCAGAAGAGGAGTTAACTCATAAGATTCTTGTCAGCTCTCTCCAGCCCATTGATTTCTATACAACAGCTGCTAACCTCTCTTCCTTCCCTCTCAGATTGGCATGGTTATCATTCCTTTAGAATCACAATCTCCCAGACCTCACAATTAACAGCTTCTAAGGCAGTTCTTCTAATAATGACTCTCAATTTCATGAACTGTATACTTGCGAAAATTCACTGCTCAGTGGTTAGCATTGCAGGCTTGCAGCACTGGGGTCCTGGGTACAAATCCCACAATAGACAACATATGCAAGGAGTTTGTATGTTCTCCCCGTGTTTGCGTGGGTTTCCTTCCAGTACTCTGGCTTCCGCCCACGTTTCAAAGACATAATGATAGGGAATCTAGATTGTGAGACCCAATGGGGACAGTGCCAATAATGTCTATAAAGCGCCGTAGAATTAATGGGGCTATATAAGTGAGTAAAATAAATAAATAAAATTTACAGAAATATAGTGATAAGTGTATAGACAAACATTGCAGACTGTTAAGGTGTTGAAGCAATATGGAGCTCCTGACCAGAACTGTCACTCATAGAAGAACGCCTGCCCTCCCAAGCTCAAGAGACAACTTGAGAATTCTCCTTTAGTAAAAAGCTCACTGAGCTCCAGAAGGCAGCTAGCACGTCTTAATGATGACCTTAGAAGGCTAGAGCCTTGCCTTCTTTTGTTTTCTGGACAGTAACAGTGACCAACAGAACTACGGGCCCAGAAATCTTGTCTGATTGACAGCAGAAAAGTGGGGGCTTTTTAATCTCATTACTATATTGAACATTATTGTATCATTAATTACAACCGAGAATATGTACTAAACATATCAATTGATACCAAGTTAGCATTTTGTAAAACTACTTGTACTAGCACCATAAATTTAAGGATCATCACTATAATTTACATGCATTTTTTCTTTCTTATACTGTAGGTGTTATGTCTTACCCAGCAAGGCAGACATTTGCTTTTGCTATTCATTGGTTTTGTATGATCTTCCCCTGTCTGACTCTGACAGTGTTGTACTAACTGCCCCCAGCTTTATACTGAATGGTGCTGCAGCTGTATTCTGACCTAGATTTTTTTACCCTACACTGATAACCACTAGCATTGATTTCCAGCGAACTCTCTGTCTGCACACCAGAGTTCAGAGAAAGCTAACATCAATTATCCACAATTCAATACAAATTAAAACTTGTCATTTACAGTAATTGTTAGAATGTTTAATGCTTCCTGACATGACAATACACTGTATTTTCTACAATCTTAATTACATCATGCTGAAAAAAAACACTATAATCCCAACTGTTTGAATAAATTCAGTTCTAAGAATCATTGTCCAGGGCAGTACAAGACAAGCAATATTATAGTATCTATATTGTGACTGTATTATCCATAACTGAGAAGAAAACTGAAAGTCAATGTACAGAATTCTGACATGTAAAATACAAAAGTGTCAAGAAAACAATTAAAGCAAAAAGCAGACAGTGCAAAACCTATAGTTGTGTTTTAGGTGAAAATCGAGTAACAAAACTACTGATATATGTTATAAGTAAGGCCAACCTCAGACATACAGAATACTAATAAAAAGTGCACCTGGTGTTTAACTGGGAGTTGAGCGAAAAAAAAAAAGCAAAGTAAGTAAAAAGGGTTAAGGCTGCATTCAGGACTTTGCTACCACAAGCGGGCAGTCATGTCCACCTTCGGGAGCAAATGAGCGCATGTTTGCAGGAACAGCTTAGTTATGGCAAATATGCAAATAGTTTCTTCAGAGAGGAAGAGGACTTAAACTATAGTGACACCTATTGGATGAAGCAATCCTAAAAACTAATATTGACCCTTTAACGAATCTTGCCACGTTACCCTATGTAATCCCTGTAATGGGAAATGTACGCACTTATTGGGAGCTGCAAATAGACATGACTGTAGGCCACATGTGGCAGCTGCTCCATGGGATATAAATGTTAAGAGGGAGAAGAGATATCCAAAATATTGCCCTGAATAGAAAATGTAATATTTCTTTAACACTACTGAGGCATTCAAGATAAACTGATGTTAGTGTGAACTCATGAGCATAGTCACATTACTGTGATGTTAGCAAAGGTCCTTCTACTTTACAGAAAAGAAAAGAGGGCTTCTATTTAAGGCTATACAGTTATATGAAAAAGTTTGGGCACCCCTATTAATCTTAAGCTTAATGTTTTATAAAAATTTGTGTTTTTGCAACAGCTATTTCAGTTTGATATATGTAATAACTGTTGGACACAGTAATGTTTCTGCCTTGAAATGAGGTTTATTGTACTAACAGAAAATGTGCAATCTGCATTCAAACAAAATTTGACAGGTGCATAAGTATGGGCACCTCACCAGAAAAGTGACATTAATATTTAGTAGATCTTCCTTTTGCAAAAATAACAGCCTCTAGTCGCTTCCTGTAGCTTTTAATGATTTCCTGGATCCTGGATGAAGGTATTTTTGACCATTCCTCTTTACAAAACAATTCCAGTTCAGTTAAGTTTGATGGTCGCCGAGCATGGACAGCCCTCTTCAAATGATCCCACAGATGTTCAATGATATTCAGGTCTGGGGACTGGGATGGCCATTCCAGAACATTGTAATTGTGCCTCTGCATGAATGCCTGAGTAGATTTGGAGTGGTGTTTTGGATCATTGTCTTGCTGAAAGATCCATCCCCTGCGTAACTTCAACTATGTCACTGATTCTTGAACATTATTGTCAAGAATCTGCTGATACTGAGTGGAATCCATGCGTCCCTCAACTTTAACAAGATTCCCAGTGCCGACATTGGCCACACAGCCCCAAAGCATGATGGAACCTCCACCAAATTTTACTGTGGGTAGCAAGTGTTTTTCTTGAAATGCTGTGGTTTTTTTGCCTCCATGCATAACGCCTTTTTGTATGACCAAACAACTCAATCTTGGTTTCATCAGTCCACAGGACCTTCTTCCAAAAAGAAATTGGCTTCTCCAAATGTGCTTTTGCATCCCTCAGCCGACTCTGTTTGTGGTGTGCTTGCAGAAATGGCTCCTTTCGCATCACTCTCCCATAGAGCTTCTCCTTGTGCAAAGTGCGTTGTATAGTTAACCGATGTACAGTGACACCATCTGCAGCAAGTTGATGCTGCAGCTCTCTGGAGGTGGTCTGAGGATTGTCCTTGACTGATCTCACCATTCTTCTTCTCTGCCTTTCTGATGTTTTTATTGGCCTGCCACTTCTGGCCTTAACAAGAACTGTCCCTGTGTTCTTCCATTTCCTTACTATGTTCATCACAGTGGAAACTGACAGGTTAAATCTCTGAGACAGCTTTTTGTATCCTTCCCCTGAACAACTATGTTGAATAATCTTTGTTTTCAGATCATTTGACAGTTGTTTTGAGGAGCCCATGATGCCACTCTTCAGAGGAGATTCAAACAGGAGAACAACTTGCAAGTGGCCACTTTAAGTAGCTTTTCTCATGATTGCATACACCTGGCTATGAAGTTCAAAGCTCAATGAGGTTACAAAACCTAAAAAAGGGCTTTAGTAAGTCAGTAAAAAGTAGGTAGGAGTATTTAAAACAAGAAAATGATAAGGGTGCCCATACTTATGCACCTGTCAAATTTTGTTTGAATGCAGATTGCACATTTTCTGTTAGTACAATAAACCTCATTTCAAGGCAGAAACATTACTGTGTCCAACAGTTATTACATATATCAAACTGAAATAGCTGTTGCAAAAACACCAATTTTTATAAAACATTAAGCTTAAGATTAATACAGGTGCCCAAACTTTTTCATATAACTGTATGTCCTGGTCTTTAGGGCAGACAGTCAGTGCCCTGAGTTCAAATCTACCAAGGACAACATCTGCAAAGAGTTTGTATGTTCTCCCTGTATTTGTGTGGGTTTCCTCTCATTCCATATTCATCTGTTAATTTTTTTTGCCATTCCAACGATCCCCATCAGACTTTGTTAAAATTGCTGATGTAATCAAATGGCATATATTCACATGACCAACACATGTGATCTTTTGCCATGATTATATGCATCACTGATGAGACTAGTGATTGGCTTCAACAATCACATGGATGCATGTCACGATCCCACAAAGAGATTTAAATTAATTAATTGTGCACACCGCCCACATTTATATAAAATAGATCAATCTTTATTAGTGATGAGTGAGCACTAAAACGCTCCGGTACTCGTTGCTCGGGTCGAGCAAATTGGAATACTCGGGTGCTCGACTTGGGAAACCATATCTACCCAGCTGTCATTTCTCCCAGGAAGTCCTCTAAAGCTGCTTTCACTTGAAATGTGGCCTTTTAGGGTCTTGGAGGTGGAAGCTTTTCATAACCTCATGCCGGCCGCGACCAGGTATCCATACTCGGTCCCTAGCCGCCACTGTTTCTCACGGTATCATCTCCGCCTTCCACAAGCACGGGTCCCACAACATTATCCGTGCCCTCCCCAGTGCACTTACTGGTAAGGACCACCTAACCACAAACACGTGGACAGGTGAATGTGGTCAGGGACATTACGGAGCCAGTCCATGGCTTTTTTTGCTGAGAGTTGTATTTAGCGCGGTGAAAGGACTGGCATAGAGGGAAACTGTATCTACTCTGGGTGTCATTTTCTCCCAGGAAGTCCTCTAATGTAGCTTGTTGCAGAAGCAATGGCAACCCGTCCAACGTCAACTCACACTTGTTGGTGGTGCTTTGACACACAAACATCTTTCTTTGCGCATTTAATTTCATGAATACAGAGTTGGACAATGGCCTGATCTGCAATGCGGTTTAAGAAATAACATGCATAAGCATTTCCGAGTCACATTAAAAAAGCAGCCATGGAGTGTCCGGGAACCTTACCCCACACTTTTCTTAGACAGGGCTGCTTCTCGGCAAGGTTGGACGGGCCCACCAGAGAACCGGAGACTCCTTCGGCGGGCCCTGGCTTCTCCTTCAGGAGAGTTCATAGTGCCAAGGTGAGGCCATGATGATGATAGAGGCCACCATCTGCTTAGTTTTCTGTTACTTGGAATGCAAGCAGAAGTATGCAGGGACCAGGGACAGTACGGAGCCAGTCCACAGCTTTTTTTGCTGAGAGTTGTATTTAGCTCGGTGAAAAGACTGGCATAGAGGGAAACCGTATCTACTCTGGGTGTCATTTCTTCGTCACCAGATGCCGCCTATTGTCACACACGACCATGCCTGGCTGTATGTTCAGCGGTGAGAGCCACAGATCAGGCTGCTGTGTTACAGCATTCAACAACTCTGCAGCGCTGGGTGGTTTGTTAATTAACATTAAGCATGTTATCTTCAGCACAGCCTGTTGCTGCTTGGCCAAGGCAGTGCTGCAGTGCTGTCAGCTTGTGACTGATGTGGTCATTTCGGAGATGAAGGAGGAGGTGCAGGAGCTGAACAATGTGATAACATTGAGGTTAAATTGGTGACGCTGTTTTTTATACTAAAGAAAGATCTTATTGTTTTGTTTTTTTTACGTTATTTTTTAAGACAAATGCATTCACCGGGAAATGTAATTTTAACATTTTACAACCTTATCTGGCAATGTGGTGTGTGACACATCATCAGACACATCCTGTTCTATTTATTATGGAGGGACTCTGAAAGTCATAAAGCCTATTTTTAAAGGGCCATCAGACGGCCCTTACTATTCTTAAAAGGCCAGCAGTCAGCCCTCGCTATTGTTAGAGAGCCATCATCCGGCTATGCTTTGTTGTTCCCATTATTAACCACTGGGTCTCTTATACTGTTATTGCGTATCCAGTGACTGCAAGGGCTGCCAAAAATTTGGACGCAACCCAATACCCCTTTGAAGAAACATAGAGGAGGGTCTCAGTAAAAAGCATGTTCCCATTATAAAGGAGCGGGTCTCCTATAGTAGCAATGCCCATGCTGTGACTGCAAGGGATGCCAAAATTTTGGAAAAACCCCACTAAGAATTTAAAGACACATAGAGCAGGGCCACAGTAATGACAAATTCCATTTAGAAAGGAGAGAGTCTGCTATACAGTTATAGGGTATGCAGTGAGTCCAACGGCTGACCAATTTTAGGAAAAACCCCACTAAGAATTTAAAGACACATAGAGCAAGGCCACAGTAACAAGGTACGACATGTTCCCATTAGAAAGGAGAGAGTCTGCTATACAGTTATAGGGTATGCAGTGAGTCCAACGGTTGACGAATTTTAGGAAAAACCCCACTAAGAATTTAAAGACACAAAGAGAAGGGCCACAGTAACAAGGTACGACATATTCCCATTAGAAAGGAGAGGGTCTACTATACAGTTATAGGGTATGCAGTGAGTCCAACAGCTGACCAAATTTAGGAAAAACCCCACTAAGAACTTAAAGACAAATAGAGCAGGGCCACAGTAGCGACAAATTCCATTTAGAAAGGAGAGAGTCTGCTATACAGTTATAGGGTATGCAGTGAGTCCAACGGCTGACCAATTTTAGGAAAAACCCCAGTAAGAAATTAAAGACACATAGAGCAGGGCCACAGTAACGACAAATTCCCATTAGAAAGGAGAGAGTCTGCAATACAGTTATAGGGTATGCAGTGAGTCCAACGGCTGACCAATTTTAGGAAAAACCCCATTAAGAATTTAAAGACACATAGAGCAGGGCCACAGTAACGACAAATTCCATTTAGAAAGGAGACAGTCTGCTATACAGTTATAGGGTATGCAGTGAGTCCAACAGCTGACCAATTTTAGGAAAAACCCCTCTAAGAATTTAAAGACACACAGAGCAGGGCCACAGTAAGAAGTATGACATGTTCCCATTAGAAAGGAGAGAGTCTGCTGTACAGTTATAGGTTATGCAGTGAGTCCAACGGCTGACGAATTTTAGGAAAAAGCCCACTAAGAATTTAAAGACACACAGAGCAGGGCCACAGTAACAAGGTACAACATGTTCCCATTAGAAAGGAGAGGGTCTGCTAAACAGTTATATGGTATGCAGTGAGTCCAACGGCTGACCAATTTTAGGAAAAACCCCTCTAAGAATTTAAAGACACATAGAGAAGGGCAACAGTAACAAGTACGACATGTTCCCATTAGAAAGGAGAGGGTCTGCTATACAGTTATAGGGTATCCAGTGCGTCCAACGGCTAACCAATTTTAGGAAAAACCCCACTAAGAATTTAAAGACACACAGAGCCGGGCCACAGTAACAAGTACGACATGTTCCCATTAGAAAGGAGAGGGTCTACTATACAGTTATAGGGTAAGCAGTGAGTCCAATGGCTGACCAATTTTAGGAAAAGCCCCAGTAAGAATTTTAAGACACATAGAGAAGGGCCACAGTAACGACAAATTCCCATTAGAAAAGAGAGAGTCTGCTATACAGTTATAGGGTATGCAGTGAGTCCAACGGCTGACCAATTTTAGGAAAAACCCCACTAAGAAATTAAAGACACACAGAGCAGGGCCACAGTAACGACAAATTCCATTTAGAAAGGAGAGAGTCTGCTATACAGTTATAGGGTATGCAGTGAGTCAAACGGCTGACCAATTTTAGGAAAAACCCCACTAAGAAATTAAAGACACATAGAGCAGGGCCACAGTAAAGACAAATTCCATTTATAAAGTAGAGAGTCTGCTATACAGTTATAGGGTATGCAGTGAGTCCAACGGCTGACCAAATTTAGGAAAAACCCCACTAAGAAATTAAAGACACTTAGAGCAGGGCCACAATAATGACAAATTCCCATTAGAAATGAACAAGTCTCCCATAGTGTTGGCCCATGCAGTGAATGCAAGGGCTGCCAAAAATTTGGAGGCACTTCAATGCCCCTTGGAAGAGACGTGGAGGAGGGCCTCATAAAAAAATGTTCCCATTAGAAAGGAGCGGGCCTCCTATACTTGTAATGCCCATGCACTAAGTGTATGGGCTGACAAACATTTACCCCTGGGGGGTATACATGAACATACTGTATAAAAAATTTTTTTACGGCATCATAAACACTCTTTAAAAAAATTATGTGGGTGTTGCATCACGGACCACGGTCACCCTGGTGATATGGTGTTGGAGGATGAGGAGAAGGAGGAGGACAAGAGCAAATAGCCCAAATCAGGAAGAGTATACCCATGTGTGGGTGTGAAAAGGTGCATGGGAATACACCTCCCAAGAAAAGACACTGGATTTGAGTTTATGTTACGCTGCTATCATTCGGTGGTGTTGAGAAGTCTGGCCCAATCCAGCCCTTGTTCATTTTTCTAAGAGTCAGCCTGTCAGCATTTTCAGTTGACAGGCGGATGCGCTTATCAGTTATAATTCCACCAGCGGCACTAAAAACCCGCTCTGATAAAACACTGGCGGCAGGGCAGGCCTCCAAGGCATAGAGAGCCAGTTCAATCCACGTATCCAGCTTGGATACCCAATAATTATAAGGCATAGCGGAATCACGGAGGACGTTGGTACGGTCGGCAAGGTACTCCCTCAGCATCTTCCGAAACTTTGCACTCCTTGTGAGAGCACCCCGCGCCTCAGGGCCTGTGCGATGGGAGGGTCTGAGAAAACTCTCCCAGAACTTTGACAGTGTTCCCCTGCCTCTGCTGGATTGAAGTTGTGTCTCTCTCGCCTGTACTCCTTGGTTGTCCAACGAAGTGTGCCCTCTGCCGCCAGCGTTTTCAGATGGGAATTTTTTTAATAGTTCCGCAACAAGGGCCTTATGGTAGAGCCCCATTTTTGTAGACCTGTCCGCCTCAGGAATAAGAGATATAAAATTCTCCTTGTAGCGGGGGTCTAGAAGTTTCACCAACCAGTAATGACTGTCACCCAAAATTTTGAGAGCGCGAGGGTCATGGGAAAGGCAGCGTAACATAAACTCAGCCATGTGTGCCAGACTACTAACAGGCAAGACTTCGTGTCCTCACCAAGAGGATGACTGACCATGTTCTCCTCCTCCTCCTCCTCTCTGTCCTCTGGCCATCCACGCTTAACAGACGGTATGACAGCTGTGCAGGTAATACCGTCTATAGTGCATGAAACTAGCTCCTGTCCTTCCTCCTCCTCCTCTTCCTCATTATCACCGAATCCACATTGGGATGAGGCTTGGATGTGTGTTATCACCCTGTATGGTTCCTTGCTTCATCTCATTGTGCTCCGCCTGCAATGCATCCTCTTTGATTGTGAGCAGAGAGCATTTTGAGAAGACAGAGAAGTGGGATGGTGACGCTAATTATGGCGTCATCGCCGCTCACCATCTTGGTGGAGTCCTCAAAGTTTTGGAGGATGGTACATATGTTTGACATCCATGTCCACTCCTGAGGTCTTATGTGTGGAGTCTGAACTGAATATCGATTGCCTTGTTGATGCTGGTACTCAACAACTGCCCTCTTCTGCTCACAAATCCTTCCCAACATCTGCAGTGTAGAGTTCCAATGCGTGGGGACATCACACACCAGTCTGTGAGCCGGAAGCTGCAAATGCTGCTGAAACATGGCAAGGGCGGCGGAAGCTGTAGCTGACTTTCTAAATATGGGCACACAGGTGGCGTACTTTAACAAGCAGACCCGGCAGCTCCAGGTAGGATTTGAGAAACCGCTGAACCACGAGGTTAAGCACATGGGCCAGGCATGCTATGTGTGTGAGCTCGCCTCGCCTCAGAGCCACCACCAGGATCCGGCCATTGTCACACATGACCATGCCTGGCTGTAGATTCAGCGGTGTGAGCCACAGATCTGTCTGCTCTTTCAGAGCTGTCCACAACTCTTCAGCATTGTGCGGTTTGTCACCTAAGCATATTAGCTTCAGCACAGCCTGTTGCCGCTTGGCCGAGGCCGTGCTTCAGTGCTTCCAGCTTGTGACTGATGTGGTCATTTCGGAGATGGAGGCTGAAGAGGAGGAGGAGGAGGCTGATGATGATGAGGTGCAGGAGCTGTAGACCGTGGGGGTAACCCTGATTGACCTAGGGCCCGCAATTCTTGGCGTCGGGAGGACGTGTTCCGTCCCAAGGTCCGACTGGGTCCCGGCTTCCACTACGTTAACCCGGTGTGCTGTCAGCGAAAAGTACCATCCCTGCCCACAAGCACTTGTCCACGTGTCCGTGATTAGGTGGACTTTCCCGGTAACTGCGTTGATGAGGGCACGGCTAATGTTTTGGGACACGTGCTTGTGTAATGCGGGGACGGCACACCGGGAGAAATATTGGTGGCTGGGGACCGAGTACCGAGGAACGGCCGCTGCCATCAGATTGCGGAATGCTTCTGTCTCCACGAGCCTAAAAGGCAACATTTCGAGCGCAAGCAGTCTTGAAATGTGAGAATTTAGTAGTGTGGCCTGTGGGGCGTTGGCTGCATATTTGCACTTGCGTTCCAAGGACTAGGGTATGGACAACTGAATGCTGCGCTGGGACAAGGACATGGACGTGATTCCTGATGCTGCTACTTGAGAGTGTGCAACAACATGTGCAGGGCAGGAGGCATCTTCGCATGAACCATGGACAAGGGATTGGCTTGCATGCACGCACAACAGCAGAAGAAGCAGTGGTGCCACCTGCAGACACTGTTCCTGGACCCTGGGGTTCGGCCCACAAAGTCGGGTGCTTTGCTGCCATGTGCTTGATCATGCTGGTGGTGGTGAGGCTGGTCGTTTTGCCACCCCTGCTGATGATTGCCTGGCAGGTGGTGCAAATGGCCTTTTTGGGGTTATCGGCAGAGTCTTTAAAAAACAACCAGACTCGGGAAGACCTAACAGTTGAAATGGCAACTTCTTTCGTGTTGGTGATACGTGGAACTGTTGCCTGCCTTCTGTCTGCGGCCACCACACTGCTTTTTCCTGCCTGTTGGGGTGCTCTGCCTCCCTCTCCCTGTGTGCTGCTGTCCTCGCTCTGCATGTCCTCCTGCCATGTTGGGTCAGTTACTATATCATCCCCCACCTCGTCTTCCACTTCCGCACCCTGGTCCTCCTCCTGACTTTCTGGCAATTGTGTCTCATCATCGTCCACCTCTTGTGACACTTTCCCACCATCGCCTTCGTGTGACCGTGGCTGCTCAAATATTTGGGCATCGCTACACGCGATCTCCTCTTGCCCCGCTTCAAGTGAACCGGGCGAGAGGCCCTTATCTATAAATGGAAAAATGATCAGATCTTCAGAGTGTCCAAGTGTGGGATCAATTGTCTCAGGGCACTCAGCATGGTGGGAGGAAGGAGAATCAGGGTGAGGAATATGCGGTCCAGACTCACGGCTACTGAGACTTGACCGTGTGGAAGACAGGGTGGTGGTCGTGGTGGTGGCTAAGTGACTGGAAGCATTATCCGCTATCCAACCAACAACCTTTTTACACTGCTCTGGGTTCAATAGTGGTGTGCTGCTGTCCCCTAGGAATTGGGACAGGAAGGTCAAGCGAGAAGATGTGGGTGTTTGTTGTGGCACAATTTCAGCTTGCCCACGGCCTTGTCCTTGGCCTCTGCATGCACCATCACCATCACGTCCAGTTCACCATCCCTTGCCACGTGCTTTGCCCCTTTTAAATGGAGGACAGTATCTTCCACTCTCACTACAAATTACTGAGTTTGGAGCGAACTTATATGTGATCCAGGTGATGGAGAAAACAGAGTTTTAAAAACCTGGCCTGTAGGTAAGTAGTTTGAACAGCAAACTGGTGTGAATTGCTTCACTGATACACTAAAGGAAATTTTTAATGGAGGCCAGAAATGGCAGTATTTTCTGACATCGTATATGTGATCCGTGTAACGGAAAAAACAGAGTTTTAAATACCTGGCCTGTAGGTAAGTAGTTTTAACAGCAAACTGCTGTGAATTGCTTCACTGACACACTGAAAGAAATTTTGAATGGAGGCCAGAAATGGCAGTATTTTCTGACAACGTATATGTGATCCGTGTGACGGAGAAAAAAGAGTTTTAAATTCCTGGCCTGTAGGTAAGTAGTTTGAACAGCAAACTGCTGTGAATTGCTACACTGACACACTAAAGGAAATTGTTAATGGAGGCCAGAAATGGCAGTATTTTCTGAAAACGTATATGTGATCCGTGTGATGGAGAAAACAGAGTTTTAAATAGCTGGATTTCTAGCGCTCTAATATGGAAAGGACCTGGCTGTATTCTGCAGTGCCAGCAAGCAAATGGCGCAGAAAAACTGTGTTCTCTGGATTGCTTTTTAAGCAAATAATGAGGATTAAGATTCAAAAAATGTATTCCTGGCCCCTGAGACCCAGGCCTTTGTATAGAAATATCTAACAGCAGCAGAAGGCAGAATTGGAATGGAGCCTGTTGTGCTATATGCACTGCAGTCTGCTATATACCCTGCCTGCCTATATACACTGCCTGCTTGATATTTCTGCAGATGGATTAGTTAGTCCTCAAAAGGACTGTTTGTTAAGATGGATATGTGTATGTGGCACCCCAGGGGTCTGGTTTCCACAGTAACAGCAATGTTATGTCTGAGAGCAGGTGGGAGGTCTCTTGGTCAGGGATCCTATGCATGCCACACCTCCTGCCCAGTCCTGGGAGGGGAAGAACTTCCCCTATATAAACCTAGGGCTGAAGCAGGGTTAGTGAGTAGAGAAGAAGTAGAGACAGAGAAGCAGATATAGGAAAAGAACATCAGGAGCTCTGTGGGAGCAGTGCTACAAGGAGTCAGGGGCTGGCAGCTGCAGAGCTCGCCCTGACTGAGAAGTTATCACCGGACCCGGAGTCCGAGACTGTGGGGACTAACTCCTATCCAGCAGCAGAAACCGACCGGCAGGGGATTGCAGGTCCTCTGGCCCAGAAACCCGAAGGCACGGTCACACGCGTGGGACCAGCACTGCCGTCGTGGAGCGGAAGCTACTAGAAGGCCACGAGTCACCGGCCATACGGGTGAGCACCACACGGTACACTCAGGGACGTGGGCTACTTATACCCGCCTCTAGCAAGGTAGCCAGAAGAGTACAGTCAGTTTGGGAGGCCTACAACTCCGCCTGGCCAGGGGAGATCCCATCTGCTCAAGGACTGACCAGGCCCCGATCGCTAGCCAGTACTCCGGGAGGGTCTATCTTTATCACCAGTAAAGACCCTGAACTACACCGCATCGTCTCTGAGTGATTCCTGCTACCCCCATCATCCACGTCGGCTGCCCTGAGGCCATACCCCTCCCGTTGGGGGTGATACTATCACGCTGCACAATCCTACCACCGGCCTCAGCGGTCTGCCCTGCAGCGGCAGCTCCTTCGCTGCATTCAACGGGTGGCGTAGTCGTCCAACATCTACCGCAATACAACGCCACTTAGTCTGACTCCCTGGGCACGGACCGGGTCACCGCCACGAGACTACAACCCTCAACAGATCCGGCTCCGGGTAAGCTCCTGCATGCGCAACGCTGTGCGACACAGGTCCAGGGGTGCGTCAACTTTTGGCGTAGTCGGCAGGATCTCGTGCCCGCAACCACCGGGTACTGCGTGCCTGAAAAAGACTGTTCAAACTTATCTGTGGTGAAGATTCCCGCCATCCGGCGCCATCTTCCGCTTCCTTCCCGCCATCGGTGGAGTTTTCCCGCCATCCGGCGCCATCTTCGGCCTTCTTCCCGCCATACGTGGAGTTTTCCCGCCATTGGACGCCATCTTGAGGACGCCGCGCGGGAAGAAGAGGGGCGTGGACTCCGAAAGCGCGCGAGAACTGAAGCCCCGCCTCACGTCCGGACGTTGCGTAAGGTCCTGGAAGGAGCCCAGCAGACGCCGACGTCACAGGAGCGCGACGGAAGTTCCTCAACCCTGACGATCCACTGCGGAGCCGCGGCCTACGGAAGAGGATCATCGCAAGGTAGGCCACGGTCCACTAGGGGGGAGAAGGATGTCGGATACGGAGGAGAGCTTCACCGCTTCAACCCCCGCCAGCGCCACCGCTGTTGCGGTCATGCCTTTCACCATGCCCTATATCCCGGGGGCAGCCTGGCTACCCCAGTACTCAGGGGAGTCACATACCCTGCATGACTTTAGAGAAAAGCTGGATAGCCTCTTCCAGGTGTACCCCCTCACAGAGGAGCAAAAAGTGAGCATCCTGGTGGCCCAATTAACCGGGGCAGCCCAAAGGGAGGTAAAGTCCTGGCCACCTGGGGGGAGGACTGTCGCAGGGATACTAACCCGGCTGAGGGACACCTTTGATACCCGCACCTCAGCCAAGATCAAGCTTAGATTCTACGGGTGCAAACAGCGGGCACATGAGAGTATAAGGGACTATGCCCTGAACCTACAAGAGGCCCTGAGAGCCATTAAGCAGACCGACCCTGACGGCGTGGGAGACGAGGACAGGCTGTTGACTGAACAATTTATAGAGGGTTTATATTGCAATGCCCACCGAACCCAGTTGCGGGCAATGGCCTTACAGGACCCTCATCTGGGATTTGCACAGTTCAAGGACAGAGCCATCCGGGTGCTTCGAGAACCGGCACCAGGTGGCGTTGTGACCCCCAGACGCCCCACTACCACTTACCACCAGGAGGCGGCGCCCTTTTCGGCAGGGCCTGTGGGAGCTGGTGCGCAGGCTTTGAACAATGACCCGGCTCCAGACCTGCACCATCAGGTCCAAGAGCTAGCTAAAAGCATTGCTGC
Organism: Phyllobates terribilis; assembly: GCF_046119375.1. Lineage (NCBI taxonomy): Eukaryota > Metazoa > Chordata > Amphibia > Anura > Dendrobatidae > Phyllobates > Phyllobates terribilis. The sequence goes on along the minus strand of NW_027362764.1, from coordinate 419,654,617 downwards.
GCTAACCCGAACTGTGCAGTCTTTACAGGTTTCCACTCCAGGGAAGATCCAGCTGGCATCCGGACCGGAGGACATCCCGTGGCGTCGACCAAGGAGGACCCCACCGGCCAGAGGAAGACCCAGCGACCGATACAACGAGGACGGACGACCCATCTGCCGCCGCTGCAATCAACCCGGACATATGGCAAGGTACTGTCCTTTAAACTGGCACAACCTGGGGTAGAGGGCCAACCCCCAGGAAAAAGATCACCAGGCCCATCGAACTGGCGCGACAAATATGTGGGAGGACGTCCAGTCTTACCCGTGGTACTGGATGGCATTCCTATGAGTGCCCTACTGGACACCGGGTCACAGGTCACCACCATCCCGTACGTGCTCTTCAAGCAGTACTGGAATGACTCGGATATCACCCGCTACCCTGACGACGACTTGAGTATCATCGCCAGCAATGGTCAGCTCGTGCCACAGATTGGATTTAAAGAGGTGACCATTAAAATCGGTAGAGTCGAACTGGCAGCACAGGGACTGATCATTGTAGACATTGACAAACACGAGAGTCACCCAAAGATAACTCTAGGAACTAATGTAATTGAAAATTGTCTTGCAGAGGTGATTTTCCTTTTACAGCAGGTTGCGAAGAACACCAGCTCCGGCCAGCAGCGAGTGCTCCAGAAAGAGATCCGGGCACTGATGCGACGGCAACAGCTAGAACTCTCCGGTGGTGAGATTGGTAGCGTGCGAATGTGTGACCCTTTCCCTATTGCCATGCCCCCGAAAAGTGAAATGATGATTTGGTGCCGGGCAGCTATTGGTCTGAGAGGTAGAGATTACCAGGCAATGGTAGAACCAGTTTACTCAGACAGTAGGCCCACCATTTTGACAGCACGGGGGGTGGTCTATGTACGCCATGGGAGGGTGCCCGTTCGCATAATAAATATCGGGAAGAGGGAAGTGTACCTGCCCCGGTATGCCACGCTAGCCAAATTGTATACCATCAATCAAGATTCCATACAGTCCGTAGAACCCTTGCCTCCATCTTCCCCGGAGAGCAGGTCTTGAAGAGGAAAAGGCGGCTCCACAAGTTGGACGACCAGTGGGAGAAGGACCCGTACATCGTACTGCCCTCAAGCCACGACAACCCAAAGGTCTGTACCATCAGTAAAGACGGAGGGGAACCACAACCATTGTATCCCGGGATCACCTGAAGAAGTGTCCCGAACAGCTACGGAACCCTGAAGAGGAACAAGAAGACCCTCGACCCGTAGAGGAAAGGGAAGATATGGTTAGTACTGTGCTCGGAGACTTCCCTCGGTCTTGGACTCAAGTCAATGGCGCAGTTGTGGTACCCGTACTCACCTTCCTCCAACCAGCATCCCAAGCACCTACGGAGCAACAGGTAGAGCTGGAAGAACAGCCGGTCCAGGAGGCAGAAGACCCCACACCAGCAGACCAGGAGGATCAACCCTCTGCTTATAGTGAACCTGCCATGCCTCTAGTGAGCCAAAGGGCCCGTGGACAGCTGCCCAGTTTACCCTTGACAGTTCCTACACCCTGTAGTTCGGGGCTAGACAGTCAGCTCCGTAGGTCCACTAGGGCCACTAGAGGCCAGTTACCCGCACGTTGGAGGATTTGAAGTGTATAAGTTGTTTTATTTATGGTTACCGGTTTTTCTTGTTACTTGTAAATAATTATGTGTTTCTAGTTATTTTTAGGAGTCCTTGGTGGATTTACCGGGAATCCTTGTACAATTGGTTGGAGCGTAACCTAGGAATGGACTAAAGACTGTTAAGGACTCGGGGCAGGACAGACCCCTACCTGGTTACGTCTCCCTGTTTTGGTGAAATGGACACCTTGCTTTTCTTCAAAACTGCACCCGGTTGCGGACACGCCGTAACCATCTTTATGTGTTTTTCTTATTGTATTATTATTGTTTATACCTTGTTATGTTTTTCTAAAAATATGTTTAGTCCCGGAGTACTAAATTTCACTAGGGGGGAATGTGGCACCCCAGGGGTCTGGTTTCCACAGTAACAGCAATGTTATGTCTGAGAGCAGGTGGGAGGTCTCTTGGTCAGGGATCCTATGCATGCCACACCTCCTGCCCAGTCCTGGGAGGGGAAGAACTTCCCCTATATAAACCTAGGGCTGAAGCAGGGTTAGTGAGTAGAGAAGAAGTAGAGACAGAGAAGCAGATATAGGAAAAGAACATCAGGAGCTCTGTGGGAGCAGTGCTACAAGGAGTCAGGGGCTGGCAGCTGCAGAGCTCGCCCTGACTGAGAAGTTATCACCGGACCCGGAGTCCGAGGCTGTGGGGACTAACTCCTATCCAGCAGCAGAAACCGACCGGCAGGGGATTGCAGGTCCTCTGGCCCAGAAACCCGAAGGCACGGTCACACGCGTGGGACCAGCACCGCCGTCGTGGAGCGGAAGCTACTAGAAGGCCCCGAGTCACCGGCCATACGGGTGAGCACCACACGGTACACTCAGGGACGTGGGCTACTTATACCCGCCTCTAGCAAGGTAGCCAGAAGAGTACAGTCAGTTTGGGAGGCCTACAACTCCGCCTGGCCAGGGGAGATCCCATCTGCTCAAGGACTGACCAGGCCCCGATCGCTAGCCAGTACTCCGGGAGGGTCTATCTTTATCACCAGTAAAGACCCTGAACTACACCGCATCGTCTCTGAGTGATTCCTGCTACCCCCATCATCCACGTCGGCTGCCCTGAGGCCATACCCCTCCCGTTGGGGGTGATACTATCACGCTGCACAATCCTACCACCGGCCTCAGCGGTCTGCCCTGCAGCGGCAGCTCCTTCGCTGCATTCAACGGGTGGCGTAGTCGTCCAACATCTACCGCAATACAACGCCACTTAGTCTGACTCCCTGGGCACGGACCGGGTCACCGCCACGAGACTACAACCCTCAACAGATCTGGCTCCGGGTAAGCTCCTGCATGCGCAACGCTGTGCGACACAGGTCCAGGGGTGCGTCATGTAATATACGGTTTTTCTCCCTACACTACCTAATACACAAGCAAATCTCTCCCTAACGCAGCAGCACCTCTCCCTGCACTGTCTGATTCCGGAGTGACTGTGACGAGCATGGCGGCGCCAGGTCTGATATAGACCTGATGACGCTGTGCGGCCAGCCAATCACTGTAATGCCACAACCAACATGGCTACGGCATTACAGTGAGTGGCAGGCAATCCCTGCATGTTGATTAGTGCTCTAATCAAGAGAGCAGAGGAGAAACACTGTGACAAAAGCTGTCAGCCTTGCCACAGTAAAAGTGAAAAAAAATAAATAAATAAAAAAGAAAGTAAGAGTTAGGGTTAGTCAGTCCTGTCAGATCTGTCAGTCCTGTCAGATCAGTCAGTCAGTCCTGTCAGATCAGTCAGTCAGTCAGTCCTGTCAGATCAGTCAGTCCTGTCAGTCAGTCAGTCCTGTCAGATCAGTCAGTCAGTCAGTCCTGTCAGATCAGTCAGTCAGTCCTGTCAGATCAGTCAGTCCTGTCAGATCTGTCAGTCAGTCAGTCCTGTCAGATCTGTCAGTCAGTCAGTCCTGTCAGATCAGTCAGTCAGTCAGTCCTGTCAGATCAGTCAGATCTGTCAGTCAGTCAGTCCTGTCAGATCTGTCAGTCAGTCAGTCCTGTCAGATCAGTCAGTCCTGTCAGTCAGTCAGTCCTGTCAGATCAGTCCAGTCAGTCAGTCCTGTCAGATCTGTCAGTCAGTCCTGTCAGATCAGTCAGTCCTGTCAGTCAGTCCTGTCAGATCAGTCCAGTCAGTCCTGTCAGATCAGTCAGTCCTGTCAGATCAGTCAGTCCTGTCAGGTCAGTCAGTCCGGTCAGTCCAGTCCGGTCCCGTCCTTTCAGTCCGGTCCGTTCAGTCCGGTCCGTTCAGTCCAGTCAAAAAATATAAAAATAAAATGGCCCGTCAGACTTATACCGCAGAGGAGGTGTATGCCCTGCTATGTTCTGACACTGACAGTGCAATCTCAGATGGAGATATGGATTTTGAGGGCTTTAGTAGCGGCGACACTGAGAGCTCAGAAATGAGCAGTGATTCTGTTCCATCCTCAAGCCCAAGGACCAGTACAGCAATAGGGGCAAATAGCGCTACTGGAGAAACGTCTCCAAATCAGGGAACACTGCCCAGTACAAGCGCTGTCCCTGCTACTAGTGAATTGGCGCACGCCAGTGTACAAGGGGCGTTGCCACATGATCTAGCATTTCCCAGATGGGAGGCTTCGGATTCGGCTGCTCCATTCAGCCCTGATTTCAACGCCATTCCTGGTATAAATGTGGAGGTGGAAGATTTTGGACCAATTCATTTTTTTAATTTGTATTTTACAGACAGCTTGCTAGAGCATATTGTCGTGCAAACAAATTTATATGCATCCCAATTCATAAGCCAGAATCCCCGATCTTACTATGCTAGGGCAAATTTATGGACACCAACTAATGTCCCGGAAATAAAAAATTTTTTAGGACTTACATTTGCCATGGGGCTTTTTAAAAAAAAAAAGCATTCGATCCTACTTGTCCAACCACCCTGTTCAAGCCACCCCTATGTTTTCAGTCGTTCTGCCTAGGACCCGTTATGAAATGCTCATGCGGTTTTGGCATTTTAACGACAATAGTCAATGCCTGCCCAGAAATGCCCCAGAACATGACAGGTTATATAAAATTAGACCCATCATTGAAAATTTGTCAGAAAAATTCTTAAGCCTCTACATCCCAACACAAAATATTTCTATAGATGAGTCCCTTGTAAAATTCAAAGGAAGACTGCACCTCAAGCAATTTATCCCATCTAAAAGGGCAAGGTTTGGAATAAAGCTCTATAAAATGTGCGAAAGTTCAACCGGATACACATCCGCTTTTCGCATATATGAGGGGAAAGATAGCCAACTAAACCCACCAGGATGCCCTACTTATCTGGGGACATCTGGAAAAATTGTTTGGGAGCTGATAAGTCCATTTTTTCAAAAAGGCTACCATCTACAGTATATGTGGACAATTATTACACCAGTATACCCCTATTTAAAAGTCTGGTTGAACACAACATCGGGGCTTGTGGGACCATCCGTAAAAACTGTCAGGGGTTTCCACAACCATTGGTCAACCAAAAGTTTCAAAAGGGGCAGTCAGGGGCTGTACGCAACGGAGAGCTGCTTGCCCTGAAATATAGGGATAAGCGGGATATTTTTGTCCTCAGCTCGATCCACACAGATGCCACAAGGGCCACTGTAGAACTAGGATCCACCACTCCGAAGCAAAAACCTGTGTCAGTCATTGACTACAACAAATCCAAAGGCGGTGAAAGTAGAGATATACGTCCGCGCGGCTGAAAGATCCTCAAGTCAGGAACATGTAATAATATCCTTGTTTATTGGTAAATGCCTACGCGTTTCTGGGCGTTCCACACCCCTTCATCAGGGCACCAACAGATATATCTGTTGGTGCCCTGATGAAGGGCTGTGGAACACCCAGAAACGCGTAGGCATTTACCAATAAACAAGGATATTATTACATGTTCCTGACTTGAGGATCTTTCAGCCGCGCGGACGTATATCTCTACTTTCACCGCCTTTGGATTTTTTCTGGTCCTGTGGGACACCCATTGGAGATCCGCTGCAGCTGCTTTCTATACGTTATGGTGGTTGTGTCCTTACACAACCAAACCAGGTGAGCACCACCTTTTTATTATTCATTCCTATGTCTACAGGTGAAACTCTATTGGTCTTTGCGCTCTCTCTCTCTTTGTATTGACTACAACAAACACATGGGGGGTGTGGACCTTGCAGACCAAGTTCTACAGCCATACCAGGTATCAAGAAAGTCCTATACCTGGTATAAAAAGTTGGTTATTTATTTGTTTCAGGTGGCCACATACAATTCTTTTGTGTTGTACAAAAAAGCAGGAAATTCAGATCCTTTTCTTGATTATCAAGAAAAGGTAATTGAAAATCTTGTCTTTCAAAGTGTTAGCCCCGCTCATCCATTAGAATCTGAGGATGTGAAAAGACTCACTGAGCGACATTTTATTGCACTTATTCCAGCAACGGAAACAAGAAGGAACCCCCAGAAAAGATGTTGTGTATGTACTAAGAGAGGAATGAGGCGTGATACCCGCTACTATTGCCCACAATGCCCATCATTGCCAGCCTTATGCGTCACTGACTGCTTTAAAATCTTCCACACAGAACCACGTTTTTAAACTGTAAAAATGTATCCTAATTTGTCATTCAAACATTTGGTTCATTTAGTGAATGACACATTCGAGTAGAGCTCACTTAATTTCCAGTGGGGGGTTCTCCAGAATCTAAACCTTCCATTGCGTGCTTGTTTCTGGAAATCATCCATTGAGTTAAAATGGTCACTAAACCCATAGATGAATTCCCAGAGGGGTGTCATTTCCAGAATGGGGTCACTTCAGGGGGGATTCTTTAGCTCTGGTACTATGAAAAGTGCCAGAACAGCATAATCCCCCCTGAAGTGACCCCATTATGGAAATGACACCTCTGTGGGAATTCATCTATGGGTTTAGTGACCATTTACCTATCTACTTATTTTCCCACCACTAGATTAATTTATACAGAGGAGTAGATTGTAAAATTCGGTCACTTGTTGGGGGTTTCCTCTGTTTAGGCACCTCAGGGGCTCTCTAAATGCAACATGGCGTACGCTATCCATTCCAGTCAAATTTCCATTCCAAAAGTCAAATGGCGCTCCTTGCCTTCCGAGGCATGCCGTGCGCCCAAACAGTGGCTTTGCACCACATATGGGGTATCAGCGTGCTCAGGAGAAATTGCACAACACATTTTGGGGTCCATTTTTTCTGGCTGCCCTTGTGAAAATTAAAAATTTGAGGCTAAAGTAGCAGTTTTGTGTTAAAAATGTGATTTTTTATTTTCACACTTCAACATTATAAAATTCTGTGAAGCCCCTAGGGGTTCAAGGTGCTCACCACACATCAAGATAAGGTCCTTGAGGGGTCTAGTTTCCAAAATGGGGTCACTTGTTGGGGGTTTCCTCTGTTTAGGCACCTCAGGGGCTCTCCAAATGCAACATGGCGTCCGCTATTGATTCCAGTCAAATTTCTATTCCAAATGTCAAATGGCGCTCCTTACCTTCCGAGCCATGCCGTGCGCCCAAACAGAGGTTTTGCACCACATATGGGGTATCAGCGTGCTCAGGAGAAATTGCACAACACATTTTGGGGTCCATTTTTTCTGGCTGCCCTTGTGAAAATTAAAAATTTGAGGCTAAAGTAGCAGTTTTGTGTTAAAAATGTGTTTTTTTATTTTCACACTTCAACATTATAAAATTCTGTGAAGCCCCTGGGGGTTCAAGGTGCTCACCACACATCTAGATAAGTTCCCTGAGGGGTCTAGTTTCCAAAATGGGGTGACTTGTTGGGGGTTTCCTCTGTTTAGGCACCTCAGGGGCTCTCCAAATGCAACATGGCGCCCTCTATCGATTCCAGTCAAATTTCCATTCCAAAAGTCAAATGGAGCTCCTTACCTTCCGAGCCATGCCGTGCGCCCAAACAGTGGTTTTGCACCACATATGGGGTATCAGCGTGCTCAGGAGAAATTGCACAATACATTTTGGGGTCCATTTTTTCTGGCTGCCCTTGTGAAAATTAAAAATTTGAGGCTAAAGTAGCAGTTTTGTGAAAAAAAGTTAAATGTTCATTGTTTACCTCCACATTCCAAAAATTCTGTGAAGCACCTGAAGGGTTAATAAACTTCTTGAGCACCTTGAGGGGTGAAGTTTTTAGAATGGTGTCACTTTTGGGTATTTTCTATCATAAAGGCTCCTCAAAGTCACTTCAAATAAGATGTGGTCCCTAAAAAAATGTTTTTGTAAATTTTGTTGTAAAAATGAGAAATCGCTGGTCAACTTTTAACCCTTATAGCTTCCTAACAAAAAAAATTTTGGTTCCAAAATTGTGCTGATGTGAAGTAAACATGTGGGAAATGTTATTTATTAACTATTTTGTGTGACATATCTCTCTGATTAAAGGGCATGAAAATTCAAAGTTTGAAAATTGCAAAATTTTCGCCAAATTTCCGATTTTTTCACAAATAAACTCAAGTGATATCGAAGAAATTTTACCACTATCATGAAGTACAATATGTCAGAAAAAAACAATCTCAGAATCAGGGGGATCCGTTGAAGCGTTCCAGAGTAATTACCTCATAAAGTGACAGTGGTCAGAATTGAAAAAATTGGCCCGGTCACGAAGGCAAAAACAGGCTCTGGCGCGAAGTGGTTAAAATGAACTTGACAGTCGATTTATACTGCCTAAACCACGCCATTACATTTCAGAAAGTTATGTTTTATTCTAAAGAAATGTAGTAACAAACAGGCCTCCCCCTATATACACATTTAGTGAGAGATCTGTCACTCAAGTGTCACTGGGGACCGGCCTCTTAGACTAGTCATCCAAGCTGCATGGTCCCCGGGTGGCCGTAAAATGCATGTTTTCTCTGAGACGTCGCAACGTTACAGAATAGGACTGAAATGATGCAGCCAGTGTCTGATTCATGGTGCCTGTGGATGAATCAGCTGTCAGGTTCCCTTTAAGTAATAATCACCAAATAGTACATACAACCAACAACGCAACAAATGAGGCAAAAAGTTTCAAACATAAATTCATCAAAAGGTGAAAAAAATACTCAAGTAAACATAAAAAGATGAAGGAGGGAGGAGATCCCAGGACTACCGGGTAAGACATCAGGAGTGGCGTTGCCTCCTAGTGCAGCTTCATCAGAGGTGAGCTAATTCATGAAGAATCTAAGAGTTTGGTTCTATTGGAACTACATTTTTCATTACAAATAAGAAAGGGTTTCATTTATAAATATCCAGCCTTCTGGTTAAGCTGGTCAGTCTTGTTAATTTGAAATATGAGACAGGAGATAGGCAGAATTTGTCCAATAGACCTCAATTATCAGATTAGTCATTGGCAAGATAAATGAATAGAAGGAACTTTGGTTTTAATACACACATTAAATTTGTCTTTCACTGCAACATTTTTTGAGTAATAGATGAGGAATATTTTTCAATGAATAATGTGATGCTTACATATGGCTAGTGCAAGTACAGTGTAATATTTTCCGTAATAAAAAACTGTAAAGCATTCTACTGTCTAAAAGTGTAAAGTATAAATTTATAAAACACATAAAACAAAGATCATTTACAACAGTTTATCTCTGACGGTCAAACTAAAAGTGAATAGAGCTGATATGTTCAACCTCAGGTCCATTCAGATGGGGCTCTTCAGGACCGCATACTAAGAATCAATTAGGGTGCCAGCAGTCGGACTCCGGTAATCAGGAAGCTATCCCATATCCTACTATTATCCTACTTATCCCCTGTGTCCTTGACATTGTGGTACTTACCCTTAAAGGGAACCTAACAACTAATACCTGCTGCTTGATCCAAGGGCAGCCTGTACCATACGCTGGCTCAGATGCATTTCAGAGAAAAACATAGTTTAAAAGTTGCTGTGCACCGAGCCGCACAGGAGACTGGCCAGACAGGCGGGTCTCCACCCACTGCCCTAGAGTGACAGGTCTCTCCCTGCGTACGGGTATAGAAAGAGACCTATCACTCAAGGGCAGCTGGTGGTAAGAAGCAGCCAACATACCTGGGTGAAATCTTACATCCAGCTTCATACATCCAGCATCTGATACATGCTGACTGTGGAAAGGGTAGCATGTTTCAGCTGTCAGGTACTCTTTAATGCTTCATACCAGATTTTATATTTCCCAATAGTCTCTAAAACTCCATTCACAGTGCATTCAAGTTGGCTACAATTGCTGATTTAGGTGGGATAGGTGACATTTAACATGTGGGGGCTTCCTCGCTTACCACCAACAAATGGTGTTGCAGGATATATGATATGGCAGAATTTAAATGCCTAACATTTTTCTTTTCCAGCTAGATAAGCCCATGACAAAGTTATCTACAAACAAAGGCAGCATCTTATTCATTTAACACACTATCCAGTTAATTGATATAGAAAATCGTGAATGAGGATAAAGTCATATTTGCATATAGCTAAAAAGCGGGGCCCTGGAGTTGTTGTTACTGGTGGACCCTTGGCATCGCAGGCTGACACTGTTCAAGCATATTTAAGTGCTATTGTAATTTTATTATTTGCCAGTCCAAAAGAATATAAGGCTCGGTCCACACTATGTCTATGCCCACTGTTGGACTCATATGCTCAGGAGATATGCGCTCGACAGTGGGCACATCCCAGCAGGATGACGTGGCATAGTGATCCACTGTAAAGAAATGTATACTGCACGGTATTTGCTTCTTTGCATTAATCCTCTGTATAGGAATGTGCTGTCTGCTGCGTCTTCCTATACAGTTAAACAAATGGTATGCAGAAGCATACTGACCAGATGTATGTCGAAAAAACAAACTTCTAGCCTCCTTTTGGTGAATGGTCCACTATACTGTAGGCTAAGTGCACAGACACAGTGTGCACCTAGGCTAAGAGGGGTTGGCCGACTTATTTTTTTAAAAGGTAGGAAATATTTTAAAATACTATCAGAAGGTAGAATCTTCTGCTCTTACTCTTTCTGATACAGCACATTTCATTTCAACCTTGGCAGGACAGGACATGATGACTTCCTGTTGTTTTGTCACCAGACTAATGTGGCCTGTAATTATCCATGGTGGTCAGATGACTGGAAGATACAATTATTACATATGCATCACTTGAGCGCTGCAACCAATCACAAGCTTCAACATCTAGGTGACCAAAGAAGAGAACATTATTACTTTACAGGAGCTGCTTGCACTGGGCAACACAGGGGTTAGTGCTGGTGAGTATACCATTCTTTATTCATTTATAACATGGCCCCTAAAAGATCTTTTGTAATTTGAACAATTACATTAACGTTTTATTTTTTATTTCCACTCTGTGCATTTTTTAAAATCTCAGTAAATATTACAAAAAAAAAAAAAAAATAATAGTACAGCAAAAGGAAAACCTTAAATACAACATCTCCTATTCGGGTCCATTGTTTCCCAATAATCTTGTAGTCTAAACAGAATCTGATCACCTGATGAATGAGGAAAATGCTTGTTCATCAGGTGAACTGATCGTTTGTGCTGTACAAAAGATCATCATTCTAGGCAGCACATCAACCTGTGTAAATACGAATTGCGCTGCTAAGAACAGTGGCAGACTATAAGCATGGAACAATCTATTACAGATCATTCAGTACACATCTGAAGAGCGGTCTACATACATAAACAGGCTATTAACCCCTTTACCCCCGAGGGTGGTTTGCACGTTAATGACCAGGCCAATTTTTACAATTCTGACCACTGTCACTTTAAGAGGTAATAACTCGGTAACGATTCAACGGATCCAACTAATTCTGAGATTGTTTTTTGTGACATATTGTACTTCATGATAGTGGTAAAATTTCTTTGACATCACTTGCTTTAGTTTGTGAAAAAAACGGAAATTTGGCGAAAATTTTTAAAATTTTGCAATTTCCAAACTTTGAATTTCCATGCCCTTAAATAGAGAAATATGTCACATAAAATAGTTAATAAATAATATTTCCCACATGTCTACTTTACATAAGCACAATTTTGGAACCCAATTTTTTTTTGGTTAGGGAGCTATAAGGGTTAAAAATTGACCAGCGATTTCCCATTTTTACAACAAAATTTACAAAACCATTTTTTTAGGGACCACGTCACACTTGAAGTTACTTTGAGGGGCCTTTATGACAGAAAATACCCAAAAGTGACACCATTCAAAAAACTACACCCCTCAAGGTGCTCAAAACCACATTCAAGAAGTTTATTAACCCTTCAGGTGCTTCACAGGAATTTTTCGAATGCGTAAGAAAAAAATGAACATTTATTTTTTTTCACAAAAATGTTACTTTGACCCCAATTTTTTTATTTTCGCAAGAGTATCATTAAAAAATGAACCCCAAAATTTGTTGTGCAATTTACCCTGAGCACGCTGATATCCCATATGTGGAGGAAAACCACTGTTTGGGCACACGGTAGGGTTCGGAAGGGAAGGAGGGCCATTTGACTTTTAGAATGTAAAATTTGCTTGAATAATTAGCGGACGTCATGTTGCGTTTAGGGAGCCCCTGATGTACCTAAACAGTGGAAACCCCCCCAAGTGACCCCATTTTGGAAACTAGACCCCCTAGGTAACTTATCTAGATGTGTGGTGAGCACCCTGAACCCCCAGGTGCTTCACAGAAGTTTATAACATTGACCCGTAAAAATAAAATTTTCACATTTTTCCAATAAAAATGTTTTTCAGCCCCCAATTTTGCATTTTCATAAGGGTAAGAAGAGAAATTGCACCATGCAATTTGTTGTGCAATTTCTCCTGAGTAAGCCGATACCCCATATGTGGGGGAAAAACACTGTTTGGGCACACAGCAGGGTTCGGAAGGGAAGGAGCGCCATTTGCCTTTTTGAATGTAAAATTTGCTTGAATAATTAGCGGATGCCATGTTTCGTTTGGGGAGTCCCTGATGTGCCTAAACAGTGGGAACCCCCCCAAGTAACTCCATTTTGGAAACTACACCCCTCAAGGATTTTATCCAGGGGTATAGTGAACTATTTGAACCCCGAGGTATGACACAGAATTTGATAAAATGAAGTCATCATATTGAATAAGTTGTCATTAGTCTTGAATGCAAGTGCTCGCTACTTGAGTTTGCATCGGGTACTCGGGTATGCACCAAGTATCGTGGGCGCTCAAGTGACATGCTCGAGTCCCCGCCCGCATGTTTCACGGTTATTAGAGACCCAAAAAAATACATGCGGGGATCGCTCATGCATGGCAGGCAATCCCTGCGAGTTTTTTTTTTGCAAAACATATGGGGCGGAGACTCGAGCATGTCACTCGAGCATACTCTGTGCATACCCGAGCACCCGATGGAAACTCAAGTAGCGAGCACTTGCGCTCAACATTAGTCACCATATCGTCGTCATTTTTTTCTCTTTACTTCTGAAAAAATCCCAACCCCAACATAAGCCTAACCCCAACCCTAATACAACCGCAACCCTAGCACAACCCTAATTCTAACCCTAGCGCAACCCTAACCCTTACCCTAGCACAACCCTAACCCTAACCGTTGAGTTCATTTTTTACGCCATTCCTCATGCGGTATAAGTGATTAGACGACTTTATTCTTCGGGTCGGTGCGATTACAGCGATGCTAGATTCATATCGGGTTTTTATGATTGACAGCTGTCAAACACTAAAAAACCCTTTTCTTTGCAAAGACTAGTTTTTGCATCGCCATATTTTGAGAGCTATAATTTTTCCAAATTTCGGCCGACAGAGTCATGTTTTTTGCGGGACAAGTTGACGTTTTTATGGGTACCATTTTCGGGCACGTGACATTTTTTGATCGCTTTCTATTCTGATTTTTGGGATTAAGAATAAACAAAAACCAACAATTCAGGAATTTTTTTAAATTTTTTTTTATGCAGTTCTGTGTGTGGTAAAATTGATAAGGTAGCTTTATTCTTTTTGTCAGTACGTTTACAATGATACCATATTTATATATTTTTTTTATGTTTTGGCGCTTTTACACAATAAAAACTATTTTAGAGAAAAAAGAACTGTTTTTGCATCGCTTTATTCTGAGAGCTATAACTTTTTTATTTTTCGGCCGTTGGAGCTGTATGGTGGCTTTTTTTTTGCAGGACAAGAGGACGATTTCAGCGGTACCATTTTTATTTACATTCGTCTTTTTGATCTCGTTTCATTCCATTTTTTGTTTGGCGATATGATGATAAGGCATCGTTTTTTTTTTTTACCGTGTTCCCTAAAGGGGTTAACAAGTGGGACAGTTTTATAGGTCAGGTCGTTCCGGAAATGGCGATACCAAATATGTGTACTTTTATTGGTTTATTTTTTTTTTCATAAGATTATTTATTTATAGGTACAATATATATATATATATATTTTTATTATTTTTTTCTTTTTTTATATTTTTACAATTTTTGAAATTTTTTTTTTCCACTTTTTGATCTTTTACACATTGTCCCACTATGGCACTTTCACTTTTTGCAGCCAGATCGGCTGTATAGGACAGGAATGCAGCACCATCCCTGTGTGATGCAGCCTGTCAGCGCTACACAGGGAGAAGTTACTTTGATCGCGCACTGCGCATGACCAAAGTAACTTCCTGCCTCCTGGTGACCCGGATGTTGTCATGATGACATCGGGTCACTATGACAACATCCTGGACTGGACTCAGACGCCGGCAGAGAAGGTAAGTATCGCACTTACCTCCTCTTGCCACCGGAATGCTGCAATCAATTTCGCTCCCTGCACATAGCACCGGGTGTCAGCTGTGACAATCGCCAAGGCCCAGGGCACAGATAAGTATTAGTATGCCTTGGGCCGGAAAGGGGTTAAACAACTGTCAATCAGCAAACAAGTAGCTGATAGGCCATTACTCAATGCTGTCGTTAGGTTCATGTAAGTAGATCTTTAGAACTGACTTTAGAACCCACCTCCTATAACAAGGATCTGCTTGTTTTGGGTCAACACACAAATAAACTATAATATTTCTAAAGTGTGCAGTAAAAAGAATAGCAAGTTTACAACCTTGAGCATGCATATGTTCCATATAGATGGAATCTACTGATCGGGAGCTTGCAGTTAATTCAAATGTCAGGCCAAATTATTCAAAATAAAATTTGAAAACATTGGACTTCTATAAGGATTAGTGTTGAGCGAGCATGCTCGACACTGCTCGGTACTCGCCCGAGCATCACGCTACTCGGGATGTTCGGCGAGCACCGAGCATTTCCGGGTTACTCGGGCGGGAGCTCGTGTCTCCACCCTGCATGTTTGGCGCTCTTTACAGAGCCAATGAACATGCAGGGATTGCCAGCCAGTCACTGTAATGCCGCAGCCATGTTGGTTGTGGGCATTACATTGATTGGCTGGCCACACAGCGTCACATCGAGTATTTAAAACCGGGCGCCGCCATCTTGGACACAGACGGCCAGAATCAGGTAGTGTAGGGAAAGTGCTGCTGAGCTAGGGAGAGATTTATAGTGCAAAATAGGTAGTGTAGGGTCTCTAAAGCCTGCCAAATCAAACAAACAGTCCTTCTCAGGACTAACATCCATCCCAGATATCAGGCAGGCAGGCAGGCTGTATAGGAGACGCAGTGGTTATACCAGCAAACGCTGCATTACAGTCCTGTGTGGTGCTGCTCAAATTGCTAGACTTAGCCCCAGGTCTCGGGGGGCAGGAAAAATCCTTTTTTTTTTCATCTAAATCCTCTTTTTTTTTTTCCTCCTTCACACTGTACAAATACCCATCTTATTAACCTTTTGGTGTCCCCCCCCCAAAAAAAAAAAAAAAGTGTGTCTGTGACAGTTCAGACACAAATATATCTGTTTAAAAGAGTCTGGTGTAGGCCAGAGAAATAGAAGTGTGGTTTTGAAGTTCCACGGTTCAAACCTCTGTATTATCCACTTTTGGGCCATTTTTACCTAAAAAAACCCAGTTTGACTGTGTCACTCACTGTTCAGCCACAAATATATCTATTTAAAAAAGTCTGGTATACACCAGTAAATTATAACTGTGGTTTTGCCGTTCCACGGTAAAAAATCTCTATTATCCAGCTTTTGGTATTTTTTCCGTAAAGAAAAACAGTAATAGTGTCTCCCTGATTGTTCAGACACAAATATATCTGTTTAAAATAGTCTGGTGTAGGCCAGAGAAATAGAAGTGTGGTTTTGCAGTTCCATGGGTCAAATCTCTGTATTATCCTGCTTTTGGCATTTTTTGCCGTAAAGAAAAACAGTAATAGTGTCTCCTGATTGTTCAGACACAAATATATCTGTTTAAAAGAGTCTGGTATACACCAGTAAATTATAACTGTGGTTTTGAAGTTCCACGGTAAAAAATCTCTATTATCCAGCTTTTGGTATTTTTTCCGTAAAGAAAAACAGTAATAGTTTCTCCCTGATTGTTCAGATTGTTTAAAAGAGTTGGGTGTAGGCCAGAGAAATAGAACTGTGGTTTTCCTCTTCCACGGTTCTAACCTCCTTTTTATTACCCTTTTTCCATTGATAGTGCGAGTGTAAGCTATTTTACTTCATTTACAATGGGCAAGGCGCATGGTAAGGGACGTGGAACTGGACGTTCTGGAGATGGTGTGTGTAGAGGACGGGGCCGTGGCCAAGGTGAAAATGTGCCACAACCAACAGCCACATCTTCTTACTCCCAGTTCTTGACCGAATTACTAGGGAAGCACAGAACAACACCAGTATTGCGAACTGATCAGTGTGAACAGGTTATTAATTGGATAGCAGATAATACTTCCAGTTACCTGGGCACCACCACCTCTGGTATGTCTTCCACACGGTCAAATCTTAGTAGCCGTGAGTCTCGACCGCATACTCCTCCTCACCCTGATGCTCCTTCCTCCCACCATGCCGAGTGTCGTCAGACAGCAACTGATCCCACACTTGGACACTCTGAAGAGTTGTTCACTGGTCCATTTCCAGATTTGTGCCCCTCGCCTGCTCCGCTTGAAGTGGTGGAAGAGGAGATCCCATGTAGCAATGCCCAAATATTTGAACAGCCACGGCCACTGGAAGTCGACGCTGGCAATTTGTCACAAGAGGTGGACGATGACGAGACACAATTGCCAGGAAGTGAGGAGGAGGATCGTGGTGCGCAAGTGGAAGAGGAGGAGGTGGTGGATGATCTAGTAACTGACCCAACGTGGCAGGAGGACATGCAGAGCAAGGCCAGCAGCATGCAGGGTGAGGGAGGCAGAGTACCCCAACAGGCAGGAAGAAGCAGTGTGGTGGCCGCACACAGAAGGCAGGCAACAGTTCCCCGTAACACTAACACGAGGGACGTTGCCAGTACAACCTGTAGGTCTTCCAGAGTCTGGAATTTTTTAAAGACTCTGCTGATAACCCCAAAAAGGCCATTTGTACCACCTGCCATGCCAGCATCAGCAGGGGCGACAAAACTACCAGCCTGACCACCACCAGCATGATCAGGCACATGCCAGCAAAACACCCGACTTTGTGGGGTGAACCCCAGGGTCCACGACCAGTGTCAGCGGGTGTCACCACTGCTTCTTCCACTGTTGTGCGTGCAATAGAACCCCCTGTTGTGTGTGCAAGGCAATCCCCTGTCCATACTGCATGCAAAGATGCCCCCTCCTCTCAGTCTTCACTTGTTATCGCAGTTTCTCAAGAAACAGCATCAACGTCCATGTCCACGTCCCACCGCTGCGTTCAATTGTCCATATCCCAGACCTTTGAATAAAAGTGGAAATTCGCAGCTAACGTCCCACAGGCCACAGTCCTAAATTCGCACATTTCACGACTGATTGCGTTGGAAATGCTGCCTTTTAGGCTGGTGGAGAGTGAGACGGAATCGTTCCGCAACCTTATGGCGGTGGCCGTCCCTCGGTACTCGGTCCCCAGCCGACACTATTTTGCCCGGTGTGCCATCACCGCACTACACAAGCACGTGTCCCAAAACATCTGCGGTGCCCTCAACAATGCCGTTACTGGAAGAGTCCACCTGACAACGGACACATGGACAAGTGTTTGTGGCCAGGGACGGTACATCTCCCTGACGGCACACTGGGTAAACATAGTGGAAGCCGGGACCCAGTCGGACCTTGGGACGGAACACATCCTCCCCACACCGAGGATTGCGGGCCCTATGTCAGTCAGAATTGCCCCCACAGTGTACAGCTCCTGCGCATCATCCTCCTCCTCATGTTCAGGCTCCATCTCAGATATCACCACATCAGTTACAAGCTGGAAGCACTGCAGTGCTGCCTCCGTCAAGCGGCAACAGGCTGTGCTGACACTCATAAGCTTAGGTGATAAACCTCACACTGCTTGTGAGTTGTGGACAGCTGTGAAAGAGCAGGCAGATCTGTGACTGAGACCGCTGAACCTACATCCAGGCATGGTCGTGTGTGACAATGGCCGTAACCTGGTGGCGGCTCTGAGGCGAAGCGAGATCACACACGTACCATGCCTGGCTCATGTGCTCAACTTCGTGGTTCAGCGGTTTCTTAAATCGTACCCCGAGTTGCTAGATCTGCTCTTCAAAGTACGCCGCCTGTCAGCTCATTTTCGCAAGTCGGCTACAGCTTCCGCCGCCCTTGCTGTGTTGCAGCAGCGTTTGCAGCTTCCGGCACACCGACTGGTGTGTGATGTCCCCACACATTGAAACTCTACCCTCCATATGTTGCAAAGGATTTGTGAGCAGAAGAGAGCAGTTGTGGAGTACCAGCTGCAACAAGGTCGTCGATATTCAGGCCAGACTCCACACATAAGACCTCAGGAGTGGACCTGGATGTCTGACATATGTACCATCTTGACAAACTTTGAGGAGTCCACCAAGATGCTGAGTGGCGATGACGCCATCATTAGCATCAGCATTCCACTTGTCTGTCTTTTGCAACGCTCTCTGCAGAGAATTAAAGAGGAGGCATTGCAGCCAGAGCATAATGAGATGGATCAAGAAGCCGTAGCGGTCGATTGCACACAGCCCAGCCTCATCTCATCCCAACGTGCATTGGGGGACAATGAGGGAGAGGAAGAGGAGGAGGAGGAAGAACAGGAGCTGGTATCATGCGCTGTAGACGGTAGTACCTGTACAACTGTCATACCGTCGGTTCAGCGTGGTTGGCCTGAGGACAGGGGGGAGGAGGAGGAGAGCATGGTCAGTAATCATCTTGGTGAGGACACAAAAGTCTTGCCCGTTACCAGTCTGGCACGCATGGCTGACTTTATGTTACGCTGCCTTAACCGTGACCCTCGCGTTGTCAAAATGTTGGGTGACAGTCATTACTGGTTGGTGACACTTTTAGACCCCCGCTACAAGGAGAACTTTCACTCTCTTATTCCTGAGGTGGAGAGGTCTACAAAAATGGGACAGTACCAGAAGGCCCTTGCTGCAGAACTGTTAAAAATATTCCCATCTGAACACGCTAGCGGCAGAGGTCACAGTTCGCTGCCCAACCAAGGAATACATGCGAGAGAGATGCAACTCCAATCCAGCAGAGGCAGGGGAACACTGTCAACGTTCTGGGGCAGTTTTCTGAGACCCGCCCAGCTTACAGGCCCTGAGGCGCGGGGTACCCTCACAAGGAGTGGAAAGTTTCAAAAGATGGTGAGGGAGTACCTTGCCGACCGTACCAGCGTCCTCTGTGATTCCTATGTGCCTTTTGATTTTTGGGTATCCAAGCTGGACACTTGGAATGAACTCGCTCTGTATGCCATGGAGGTCCTGGCCTGCCCTGCCGCTAGCGTGTTATCGGAGCGTGTTTTTAGTGCCACTGGGGGAATTATAACTGATAAGCACACTCGCCTGTCAACTGACAATGCTGACAAGCTGAACCTTATCAAAATGAACAAGGTCTGGATTGGGCCAGACTTCTCATCACCACCAAATGACAGCAGAGTAACATAAAGTAAAATACACTGTGTTATTTTGGGAGGTGTATTCACATGCACCGCTTCACACCCACACATGGGTGTACGCTTCCTCATTTCGGCTGTTTTATGCTCTTTTCCTTATCCTCAGCCTCCACCACCACTATACCACCAGGGTGACCGTGGTCCATGTTGCCATTATTGCAAGTTCCTCCGTCCTTATTTTTCGCAGCTTTTGCTTGGAAGGCATAAGCAAAGACTATGGGAGACCCACTCCCCAATATTGGGAATAATGTTTTTAAGATGCTGTACTGTATGGCTCTTGTAAGGGTCATTAAAACCGTCTTGTTAAACTACTGTTACCTCCATGTCAATTCCAAGGGGCAATAAAACCGTCTTATTAAGCTACTGCAACCTCCACGTCTCTTCCAAGGGGCATTAAAACTGTCTTTTTAATCTACTGTGACCTCCACCACTTTTCCAAGGGGCATTAAAACCATCTTGTTAAGCTACTGCGACCTCCACCACTTTTCCAAGGGGCACTAAAACCGTCTTGTTAAGCTACTGCGACCTCCACCACTTTTCCAGGGGGCATTAAAACCATCTTGTTAAGCTACTGCGATCTCCACGTCTCTTCCGAGGGGCATTAAAACCATCTTGTTAAGCTACTGCGACCTCCACCACTTTTCCAAGGGGCATTAAAACCGTCTTGAAAAGCTACTGTGACCTCCTCGTCTCTTCCGAGGGGCATTAAAACTGTCTTGTTAAGCTACTGCGACCTCCACCACTTTTCCAAGGGGCATTAAAACCGTCTTGATAAGCTACTGCGACCTCCTCGTCTCTTCCGAGGGGCATTAAAACCGTCTTGTTAAGCTACTGTGACCTCCACCACTTTTCTAAGGGGCATTAAAACAGTCTTGTTAAGCTACTGTGACCTCCACGTCTCTTCCAAGGCGCATTAAAACCGTCTTGTTAAGCTATTGCGACCTCCACGTCTCTTCCAAGGGGCATTAAAACAGTCTTGTTAAGCTACTGTGATCTCCACCACTTTTCCAAGGGGCATTAAAACCGTCTTGTTAAGCTACTGCAACCTCCACGTCTCTTCCAAGGGGCATTAAAACCGTCTTGTTAAGCTATTGCAACCTCCACGTCTCTTGAAAGGGGCATTAAAACCATCTTGTTAAGCTAGTGTGACCTCCACGTCTCTTCCAAGGGGCATTAAAACCGTCTTGTTAAGCTACTGTGACCTCCACGTCTCTTCCGAGGGGCATTAAAAGCATCTTGTTAAACCACTCTGAACTCCGCAGCTCTTCCAAGGGGCATTGAAATGTTGTTTTTAATTAACTCTAACCTCCACGACTCTTCCAACGGGCATTGCATTTCCTCCTAGTTTTTGGCAGCTTTTGCTTGAAAGGCATAAGCAAAGACTATGGGAGACCCACTTCCCTATAATGGGAATAATGTTTGTAATATGCTGTACTGCATGGCTCTTGTAAGGGGCATTGCAAGTTCCTCCATCCTAATTTTTGGCAGCTTTTGCTTGGAAGGCATAAGCAAAGACTATGGGAGACACACTCCCCAATAGTGGGAATAATGTTTTTAAGATGCTGTACTGTATGGCTCTTGTAAGGGTCATTAAACCCGTCTTGTTAAGCTACTGTGACCTCCACGTCTCTTCCAAGGGGCATTAAAACCGTCTTGTTAAGCTACTGTGACCTTCACGTCTCTTCGGAGGGGCATGAAAACCGTTTTGTTAAGCTACTGTGACCTCCACCACTTTTCCAAGGGGCATTAAAACTGTCTTGTTAAGCTATTGCGACCTCCACCACTTTTCCAAGGGGCGTTAAAACCATCTTGCTAAGCTACTGCGACCTCCACGTCTCTTCCGAAGGGCATTAAAACCGTCTTGTTAAGCTACTGCGACCTCCACCACTTTTCCAAGGGGCATTAAAACCGTCTTGTTAAGCTACTGTGACCTCCACGTCTCTTCAAAGGGGCATTAAAACCGTCTTGTTAAACCACTCTGAACTCCACAGCTCTTCCAAGGGGCATTGAAATGTTGTTTTTAATTACCTCTAACCTCCACGACTCTTCCAACGAGCATTGCATTTCCTCCTAATTTTAGTCAGCTTTTGCTTTTCAATGCAAAGTTGAAAACTAAGGTAGACCCACTCCCCAATAATGGGTAGAAGGTTTTTAGTACACTGTAATCCACATCTGTTTCAAGGGACATTGCAGTTCTTCCTAATTTTTGGAAAGCCTTCCATTCACTGCTTAGGCCAACAGTGTACAGGAGACCCAGTTGCTATAAATGGAAAAAACGGTTTAGTTAAGGCCCTTTGACCTCCATGTCACTTCCAAGGGGCATTGGAGTGCCTCTAAATTTTTGGTAGGCATTGCACTCACTGTATGCCCTATAACTGTGTAGCCAAACCACTCCTTTTGGTACAGAAACATATCCTACAAGACATGTGTGGTTGACTGGCCTGATATTGATGTGAATGGTCCCTCCCTGTTCCTCCTGCTCTTTCTCCTTTGCCACCACCTCATCCATCATTTATCACCTGAAGCTTTGTTTTAATGGGAGTCATAGAACTGGGATAGTAGCAGGAAAACATCCAGCAATCCTCGGAGGAGGTAGGATATGCAACAAAACGCTGGCCACCTCAGGCCTAGCCACTACTACATACATGCGCTTGCATTCCAAGAAAACAAAGCAGATGCTAACTTCTATCATCATCATCATGCTCCTCACCTTGGCACTCTCAACTCACCTGATGGAGAAGCCAGGGCCCACCGGAGTAGTCTGGTTCTCTGGTGGGCTCGTACAATGCTGCCCTAAAGCAGGCTAGGCTAAGAAAAGTGTGGGGGAAGTTCCCAGGAAAAATTGGGGCGGCTGGGGACCATTTATGGACACCCGGCTGCCCCCAGGCGGCTGGGGACCGTGTGTGGACACCCGGCCGCGGGGCGGCTGGGGACAGAGTATGGATACCTCGCTGCCGAAGCAGCCATGCGGTAGTGGCCAGCTTCGGCCTCCTCCAAACTAAAAGGCCCCATTTCAAGTGCATGCTAGCAATATGGTATTGCAGCCTGTGGGTGGGTGGGTGGTTGGCTGCATATTTGCGCTTGCATTGCATGGAATGGGGGAGGTACAATTGAACACTGCCCTGGGACAAGGACTTGCACGGGGATAGTTGCAATTCTGCATCTTCTGATGCGGCAAGGATCACTTCTGATGGGCACACTTTTAGGCAGTGACCTGGGAGTCAGAGATGCTTCCAGGGGTCTTCCCCATGCTGTTCCCATGTCTTTTCAGCACTGTATGCATGTGTCACACAGGACATGGTCAGATAAGGTTGTAAAATGTTAAAATGACATTTCCCGGTGAATGCATTTGTCACAGTTGAAAGCAATACAAAAGTGCAAAAACGCATAAAAAATGCGACTTGTGAACATAGCCCAATGTGTAGAGGAGTATTTTTGTTTTTGGTTATTTATTTTACCTTATACACAAGTCTTTACCCTGGAAAGGAAATTCCTTAACATATTTCACAGGAAAATCGTTTCAGTTTCACTTTTGAACGTTTTATTGTGAGCCTGTAAAAGTGGCTTAATACCTCTGACCACGTTGTTGACAGCAGTGACCTGGGGGTCAGAAATGCTTCCTGGGGCGATCCCCATGCTGTCCCCATGTCTTTTGAGCACTGTCACTATCGTTTTGGGCACTTTTTAGGCTTTCTACAGACTGCCGGGGGTGCCGCTGCAAAAATGCTCGGGTCTCCCATAGACTAACATTGGGCTCGTTGCTCGGGTCGAGTATCACGGTGAGCTCGGCCTGAGCTTCGAGCACCCGAGCATTTTAGTGCTCGCTCAACACTAATAAGAATCTAAAGAGATTTTCACTTATTTAAAATTATACTGAGGATAGCAAATCAATATTAGATTGATCCGGATAAGATACTGGACTCCCCCGATTATAAGCTGTTTGAAGGGGACACTGCACTTCTTTGAACACATTCATTGTGTGCACTTGCATGCGCTACAAACTTTGTACTTTTTAGCAGTGCATTGCTTGGTATTACAACTCTGTCTTATTCTAGTTGTTGCTACAGCAACTGATAGATACCTTCACAAGTGGCAGTTCATTGTGTACAGATTAATATACTAGCATATTCAAAGTTTAAAGAAAGATCAATAAAAAAAATATTTGTGTTAAAAAAATGTAAATAAAGTAGTAAAATAATGCATAAAAAGGGAAAACAAAAACCTATTAATTTCTTACAATATACACATATTATCAAATATTAACCCTTTAAGGACAGTGCGATTTTTCATTTTTGCGCTTTCCCTTTTTCCTCCCCTTATTCCTAGAGCCATGACTATTTTATTTTCATCGACATAGGTGTATAGGGACTTGTTTTTTGCGGGACGAGTTGTACTTTTGAATGACATCATTCATATTAAATGATGTAATGGAAAGCGGGAAACAATTCCAAATATGGTGAAAAAGCAATTAAAGTGCTCTTGGGTAGAGTAAGTGGTTACAAAGAGCGGTTCTCTCTGGAGGACCCATTCTATACAACACAGACAGCCCAATGATATGAATGGACAAGTATGTGTGTCTCTGTCTGTCTGTCTCTGTGTATGTTTGATCCTAAAATGTATGGACTAATGGGTGGTATATATACATATATATATGTGAAGACATATACGTATATGTATGTGCTCTGTATACATGTGTGTATGTGCTCGGTGTATACATGCGTTTGCTATGTGTGTATACATATGTGTCTTTGTAACATACAGTGTGTGTCACATATGGTGTATGTATGTAACATTCACATTTATAAATGCCGGCAGCGCAGATGAGAGTTCAAAGGTGCAAATATGTCAGCAATCGCCCAATGAACGAGCAAAACGCTGCTCATTCATCGGGTGATTAGATTGTTTATGGCAGAACAAAAATCACTGTTCTCAGCAGCACATTGCAAGGTTGAAAACTGCAGATGTGCTGCTGATAACATGATGTGTATTGGGACAGATTGATCTATTAGTGATTGTTCTGTCCCCATCATTCTTCCTTAGCCTGCGTAAAGGGGCCGGTAAACAAGTGACAGACAACTTCAATATTGTAGAACACGCTCGTTTAACGGCCTGAACTCAGCGCATGTAAATGCAACCAAAATGTTTGAGCCTGATGGTGCAATATGTGAGCACCCTACTTTAAACTTTTGCCCAGGGCCCCACTTTGTCTAAAACCGGCCCTGGTCACAGGCTGGTTTTCACAGGAGTACTGTGATGACTGACACAGAGTATTCAGCAGACCTCCAGCTGTCATGACATCCCATCAGCATCCCACAATCATGTCGCGGGCACACCGATGAGCAGTTAAAACAGTTCGCACCCTGCCGGAGCATGTTAAGTGCCATTGTCACGGATTGACAGCAACATTTAACAGGTTAACAGCTGTGGGCAGAGTTCCACTCCACCCATGGCGGTTAGAGGAAGATGATGGCTGATTAAATCAGCCATTATCTGCGAGGAAAGATGCAGGCTTGCCGACCCCACATCAAAGGCAGGAAGGTGACTTATGACTAGTGTTGAGCATTCCGATACTGAAATATCGGGTATCGGCCGATATTCGCGGTATCGGAATTCCGATACTTAATTCCGATACTATTGCAATATCGTATACCGGAATCGGAAGTTCCCATAATGCAATGAGACATTTTCATTTTATTCAGCCAATGAGGATCCTAAGAAGTGTGGGCACATCCTGTTAGGCATGTAGGCATCTTAACTAATGGCATGGCTGTGATTGGCTGCTGAAATGATGTCATGATGCACTATAAAAGCCACCGCCGCCATTTTGAGCTCACTCTGCTGTGAATTCAGTTAGGGATAGGACGCTGTTGTTCTGAGGGACAGTTTTAGCTACCTATTTGCTCTATACTGCTTTACCCAAGCTACTTTCTAAATCACTGTGCCTTGCAGTGCTAGTGCACAGTTCCCTGTGCTGTTCACCGCTATCTGCAAGGTCTGTGTGTGTGAGTGCAGCTCACCCTGTAGTGTGTGCTTCAGCCAAGTCTGGTTGTAGTGCACTCAGTGTGTGTCACTGCCTCATACATTGTCCTTTTTTGCCAATTCATAATTTTTCCTGATATCTCCTATTAGTGTGGTGGTTCCATCTGTATTCAGCTAAATTGGTTCCAAACACACTATATAGGAGTAGATAGAGAAATTTTTTTCCGTCTTGCAGCACTAGTGCACAGTGCTCTGCATCTGTACTGTTCACCGCTGTCTGCAAGGTCTGGTGTGTGAGTGCAGCTCACCCTGTAGTGTGTGCTTCAACCCCATCTGGTTGTAGTGCACTCAGTGTGTGTCACTGCCTCATACATTGTCCTTTATTGCCAATTCATAATTTTTCCTGATATCTCCTATTAGTGTGGTGGTTCCATCTGTATTCAGCTAAATTGGTTCCAAACACACTATATAGGAGTAGATAGAGAATTTTTTTCCGTCTTGCAGCACTAGTGCACAGTGCTCTGCATCTGTACTGTTCACCGCTGTCTGCAAGGTCTGGTGTGTGAGTGCAGCTCACCCTGTAGTGTGTGCTTCAACCCCGTCTGGTTGTAGTGCACTCAGTGTGTGTCACTGCCTCATACATTGTCCTTTATTGCCAATTCATAATTTTTCCTGATATCTCCTATTAGTGTGGTGGTTCCATCCATATTCAGCTAAATTGATTCCAAACACACTATATAGGAGTAGATAGAGGAGCCTTTCTGCAGCATTGGGCCCTGCAGCCCCAGCCAGATTAGTATTAGCCTATTTTTTGCAGCCTCATCTATTGCATTGTAGGTTACCTTCCTACATTGTAATAGCTACAAAAAGTTTGTGATACTATCGTTATTACATCTTTAGGCACATCCAGTGTCTTTTTGTGACAAAAAAAACCTAAATAAAGTTCACCAAACACTCCACTTTACAGTTGTGTAGGCCACATTAGCTCATATTAAAGTCTAGTCCACACTTTATAAAATTAGTGTTTCTTATACCTGTTAGCAGCTGTTCAGGAATAAGCACACTAAGCCCTTAGTACTTTTCTGCCTATCTTTATCAGTCTACCAAGATGAAGAAGGCAGGGAGTAAGGCATGTGGTCGTGGTCGTGGGCGTGGGCGTGGAGTTTCTGCAGGGAGAGGACGTGAGGATTCTGTGCCTGCAGGGAGAGGACGTGGGGATTCTGTGCCTGCTGCGGGCACCAGTGACTCAGCATCCCCCAGTTTTACCAGGGAACAGTCCTTTATGCGCAGCTTTGTAGGAGCTAGCCGTACCCCACTGCTGCGCGAGGACCAAATTGAAGCCGTTGTCGGATGGATGGCAGCTAACGCATCGACTTCAATTAGTTCCAGATCCTCTCAGGTCCTGAGCACTGAAGAGCACCCATCTGTCTCTTCACCACCTGCCAAATTGCCCAGGCAGTCAGAGAGCCCTGGACAGGAGCCATCTCTACTTCTGTTCTCTGAATCTCTTGGCTTGGAAAGAGGGGGCCAGCCAAGCAGAATTCGAGAATTTGAAGAAGAGGTAGTATGCAGTGATGCGCAACCGTTTTGTCTCTCTGAATCTGAAGAGGCGGGTGGGCCAGTGCCTATGGTCAGCAGCACACCTCAGTACGCATCTGATGATGAGACTCAGGTGCCACTTTCTGGTGCGTACTGTGCTGTCGAGACTACCCAGGAGAAGCAGTTGTTTGAAGAGGGTGGTGTAGATGATGAGGTCCTTGACCCATCATGGCGTGAGGGACAGGAAGGTGGTGGGAGCAGCTCTGAGGAAGAGATTCCCCGAACGGCCCAAAAAGGAGGGAGAGGGAGGGGGCAGACTTGGTTGCCTGTAGCCTCCACTTCGGCACCCATTAGGAGCATGGCTCTTCCAAAATCCAAAGCGGGCGCTCCCAAGACTTGCAGTGCCTGGTCCTTTTTTGACACAGTTGCAGATGACATTTGCTTTGTCAAATGCAAGCTGTGTAATCAGAAGGTGAAAAGAGGGAAAAGTGTCAGCAACCTCAATACCACAAATATGTGGAAACATGTGCGGACCAAGCACGTGGTGGAGTTACACAAACACACTGAAGACCTAGGCCAACCTACAGCGCCACCTACCACCTCTTCAGCTCGTGTTGTAGCCTCTTCCTCCAGCTCACACACAGCTGGTTCGGCTTCCTCACAGGATCGCCATGGAAGAATCTCTGGCACTGTTGTACAGAGACACAGTGTAATTCCACCCACAGCACCACTTTCCCAGTCATCCTCACACTCCCAGGCCAGTCTACAGCCATCGTTAGCACAGGCATGGGAGAAAAGGCGCCCATACTCGGCAAACCACCCCCGAGCACAGGCTCTGAATGCTGGCATTGCTAAACTACTGGCCCTTGAAATGCTATCATTCAGGCTGGTGGAGACTGACACATTCCGTAACTTTATGGCATTGGCAGTCCCACAATACAACGTGCCCAGCCGCTTTTATTTCAGCAGGCAAGCCGTCCCTGCCCTGCAACATCATGTGGAGGGAAAAATTAAACATGCGCTACAAAACGCCGTCAGTAGCAAGGTCCACCTGACCACTGATGCGTGGACCAGTAAGCATGGACAGGGACGATACCTTTCCCTCACTGCCCATTGGGTAA
This sequence comes from Phyllobates terribilis, assembly GCF_046119375.1. Lineage (NCBI taxonomy): Eukaryota > Metazoa > Chordata > Amphibia > Anura > Dendrobatidae > Phyllobates > Phyllobates terribilis. The sequence continues at coordinate 419,626,472 of NW_027362764.1, read as the reverse complement.
ATGTTGTGGAGCCGGGTACAGATCTTGAGAGTGGCGCTGTACGTGTTCTGCCAACTCCAAGGATTGCAGGAATCCAGTCTGTACACATTGACTCCTCCTCATACTCCAGTTCCTCTGAATCAGCGCTGCAGGAGCCGTCACGGTCTACCTCCACATCGACCCGTGAACGGTTACCTGTTATGATGACCGATATGAGCACAGCCGTGGCCAAACGTCAACAGGCCGTATTAAAATTAATTTCTTTGGGGAATCGAAGCCACACAGCGCAGGAGCTCTGGAATGCCATCAAGCAGCAGAGTGACGTGTGGTTTGTGCCAGCGAATCTCCAGCCAGGCATGGTAGTGTGTGACAATGGCCGAAATCTGGTGGCAGCTCTGGGCCTAGGCAACCTCACTCACATCCCATGTCTGGCACATGTGCTCAACTTGGTCGTGCAGAGTTTTTTGAGGGACTATCCGGATCTTGATGCACTGCTTCACAAGGTCCGCATAGAGTGCGCTCACTTGCGGCGTTCCAGCAATGCAAGATCACGCATTGCAGCTCTGCAGCGCCGATTATGTCTTCTGGAACATCGCATCATATGTGACCTACCCACCAGGTGGAATTCAACGTTACATATGTTGGAGAGGTTGTGTGAGCAGCAGGCAGCAGTAATGGAGTACCAGCTGCAGCAGGCGCAAACAAGTCGCAGTGCGCGCCGTTCACACTTCACCACCACTGAGTGGGCCTCTATGAAGGACATTTGCCACGTTTTGCGTGCCTTCGATTATTCCACGCGGATGGCGAGTGCAGATGATGCACTAGTCAGCATGACTATCCCCCTTATCTGCCTGCTTGAAAAAACACTGCAAGCACTAAGGGACGAGGTTTTGGAAGAGGTGGAGGATGAGGAGTCACAAATGCCATCTGCTTCTCTACAGTCTGCGCAACGTGGTTCCTCACAAAGGCCTAGGCAGGGGACACTTTGTGAGGAGGATGAGGAGGAGTCAATGGATGAGGAAGACATCTGTCCAGAGGAGGGAGGTACACAATGCTCTAGTAGTCAGTATCTAGAGCGAGGGTGGGGTGATGCAGAGCAGGCAGAGATCACGCCTCAAGCAGGGGACAGCGTTTCTTGGCCAGTTGGCAGTCTGCAGCACATGGTTGATTTCATGCTGCAGTGCCTCAGAAACGACCGCCGCATCGCCCACATTCTCAACACGGCTGATTATTGGGTGTCCACCCTCCTAGATCCTCGCTACCGGGACAACTTACAAAGCCTCATAACACCATTGAACCGGGAGCGTAAAATGCGGGAGTACCAAGACGCACTGGTGCATTCCATCATGTTCTCCATTCCAACCGAGAGCAGTGCTGCTAGTGCTTTACAAAGCAGCTCAGTGCGTCGAGGCAGTGGAGGAAGCTCTGCACAAAGAGGGAGCAGAAGCAGCGCCTCAGCACAAGGCAAGACCAGTATGGCCGAAATGTGGCAAAGTTTTGTGTCCCCGCCGCCACAAATGTCTACACCATCACAGACAGCTCCAGTCAGCAGGAGGCAACGTTTCCGTCAGATGGTGACAGACTACATGTCTTGCCCTCTTAGTGTACTCCCAGACGGCTCTTCTCCCTTCAAGTTTTGGGTCTGTAAGCTGGATACATGGCCAGAGCTTAGTCAGTATGCACTGGAGGTGCTAGCTTGCCCTGCTGCTAGTGTATTATCGGAACGCGTCTTTAGTGCCGCAGGTGGTGTACTAACAGACCGTCGCATGCGACTATCCTCCGATAACGTTGACCGGCTTACTTTTCTCAAAATGAACAAGGCCTGGATCTCTCATGAATTTGCCAGTCCTCTTCCAGAATAAATAATTGGTTGGCAACAGTATCCAGGTCTCCTGTTCTGTTCATGTTTCTACCACCTGAACTGTAATCCCTGAGCTCCAACACCGCCAGTTGGCGCTCGGAAGTGCCGTCTGCACAGTCAACACTTGCTGCCGTGTTATTGGGGTTCAGTAACGTCAGCTGTTCTCCTGCTGTGCGGACGGCAATTTCTCCTGCTTTGTCCACATCCACTGTACTACACATTTTAAAGTTGCTCGAATTACACCTCTGGCTCCTCTGTTTTCATTCTTATCCCTGGGCTCCAGCACCGCCAGTTGGCGCTCGGAAGTGCCGTCTGCACAGTCAACACTTGCTACCATGTTATTGGGGTTCAGTAACGTCAGCTGTTCCCCTGCTGTGTTCACGGCAATTTCTCCTGCTCTGTCCATATTCACTGTGCTACTTATTTAAAACTTGCTCCAATTACACCTCTGGCTCCTCCGTTTTTAGTATTTACCCTGGGCTCCAACACCGCCAGTTGGCGCTCGGAAGTGCTGTCTGCACAGTCAACACTTGCTGCCGTGTTATTGGGGTTCAGTAACGTCAGCTGTTCCCCTGCTGTGCGGACGGCAATTTCTCCTGCTCTGTCCACATTCTCACTACTACAGATTTTAAAGTTGCTCCAATTACACCTCTGGCTCCTCTGTTTTCATTCTTATCCCTGGGCTCCAGCACCGCCAGTTGGCGCTCGGAAGTGCTGTCTGCACAGTCAACACTTGCTACCATGTTATTGGGGTTCAGTAACGTCAGCTGTTCCCCTGCTGTGCGGACGGCAATTTCTCCTGCTCTGTCCACATTCTCACTACTACAGATTTTAAAGTTGCTCCAATTACACCTCTGGCTCCTCTGTTTTCATTCTTATCCCTGGGCTCCAGCACCGCCAGTTGGCGCTCGGAAGTGCCGTCTGCACAGTCAACACTTGCTGCGGTGTTATTGGGGTTCGGTAACGTCAGCTGTTCCCCTGCTGTGTTCACGGCAATTTCTCCTGCTCTGTCCATATTCACTGTGCTACTTATTTAAAACTTGCTCCAATTACACCTCTGGCTCCTCCGTTTTTAGTATTTACCCTGGGCTCCAACACCGCCAGTTGGCGCTCGGAAGTGCCGTCTGCACAGTCAACACTTGCTGCGGTGTTATTGGGGTTCGGTAACGTCAGCTGTTCCCCTGCTGTGTTCACGGCAATTTCTCCTGCTCTGTCCATATTCACTGTGCTACTTATTTAAAACTTGCTCCAATTACACCTCTGGCTCCTCCGTTTTTAGTATTTACCCTGGGCTCCAATACCGCTAGTTGCTGCTCAGAAGTGCCGTCTGCACAGTCAACGCTTGCTCCAGTGTTATTGGGATTCAGTAACGTCAGCTGATCCCCAGCTGTGTGTCCGGCAAATTCTCCTGCTTTGTCCACATCCACTGTAGTACGGATTTAAAACCTCCTCCAAATACACCTCTGGCTCTTCTGTTTTTAGTATTTACCCTGGGCTCCAGCACCGCCAGCTGGTTCTCGGCAGTTCCATTGGCTCTTGTACCTTCTGCTACCCATCCGGGTTCCAGTACCGTCAGCTGGTTCTCGGCAGTGTCTTTGGCACGGGTACTCCCTCCTGCCCAGCCTGGTTCCAGCACGCCAGCTGTTTCCGGGTAGTGTCAACGTCACTTTGCCTCCAATGCGTTGTCCTGTCGTGTTGCGGTCGGGTTAGCCGACTCTATGGTGCCTGCAGTTTAGGTGACTCCTATGTGGGCTGCGGGATCTGGCAATGAAGGCTGGTTCCATAGTGCCAATAGGACAAGCACCCTCTGTAGGACTGTGGGTTTTGGTAACTGCGGCCGGCTCGCGGCCTTGAACTTTTTTTTTACATGGGTACCTTCTGCTACCCATCCGGGTTCCAGTACCGTCAGCTGGTTCTCGGCAGTGCCTTTGGATTAGGTGCCTCCTTCTCGGTATCCAAGTTCCACCAACGTCTGCTGGTCCTTGGTAGTGCTTTCTGGCACAGGTACCTCCTGCTTAGTAACCGAGTTCCAGTAACATCAGCTGGTCCTCGGTAGTTCCATTGGCTCTTGTACCTTCTGCTACCCATCCGGGTTCCAGTACCGTCAGCTGGTCCTCGGTAGTTCCATTTGCTCTTGTATCTTCTGCTACCCATCCGGGTTCCAGTACCGTCAGCTGGTTCTCGGCAGTGTCTTTGGCACGGGTACTCCCTCCTGCCCAGCCTGGTTCCAGCACGCCAGCTGTTTCCGGGTAGTGTCAACGTCACTTTGCCTCCAATGCGTTGTCCTGTCGTGTTGCGGTCGGGTTAGCCGACTCTATGGTGCCTGCAGTTTAGGTGACTCCTATGTGGGCTGCGGGATCTGGCAATGAAGGCTGGTTCCATAGTGCCAATAGGACAAGCACCCTCTGTAGGACTGTGGGTTTTGGTAACTGCGGCCGGCTCGCGGCCTTGAACTTTTTTTTTACATGGGTACCTTCTGCTACCCATCCGGGTTCCAGTACCGTCAGCTGGTTCTCGGCAGTGCCTTTGGATTAGGTGCCTCCTTCTCGGTATCCAAGTTCCACCAACGTCTGCTGGTCCTTGGTAGTGCTTTCTGGCACAGGTACCTCCTGCTTAGTAACCGAGTTCCAGTAACATCAGCTGGTCCTCGGTAGTTCCATTGGCTCTTGTACCTTCTGCTACCCATCCGGGTTCCAGTAACATCAGCTGGTCCTCGGTAGTTCCATTTGCTCTTGTATCTTCTGCTACCCATCCGGGTTCCAGTACCGTCAGCTGGTTCTCGGCAGTGTCTTTGGCACGGGTACTCCCTCCTGCCCAGCCTGGTTCCAGCACGCCAGCTGTTTCCGGGTAGTGTCAACGTCACTTTGCCTCCAATGCGTTGTCCTGTCGTGTTGCGGTCGGGTTAGCCGACTCTATGGTGCCTGCAGTTTAGGTGACTCCTATGTGGGCTGCGGGATCTGGCAATGAAGGCTGGTTCCATAGTGCCAATAGGACAAGCACCCTCTGTAGGACTGTGGGTTTTGGTAACTGCGGCCGGCTCGCGGCCTTGAACTTTTTTTTTACATGGGTACCTTCTGCTACCCATCCGGGTTCCAGTACCGTCAGCTGGTTCTCGGCAGTGCCTTTGGATTAGGTGCCTCCTTCTCGGTATCCAAGTTCCACCAACGTCTGCTGGTCCTTGGTAGTGCTTTCTGGCACAGGTACCTCCTGCTTAGTAACCGAGTTCCAGTAACATCAGCTGGTCCTCGGTAGTTCCATTGGCTCTTGTACCTTCTGCTACCCATCCGGGTTCCAGTACCGTCAGCTGGTCCTCGGTAGTTCCATTTGCTCTTGTATCTTCTGCTACCCATCCGGGTTCCAGTACCGTCAGCTGGTTCTCGGCAGTGCCTTTGGATTAGGTGCCTCCATCTCGGTATCCAAGTTCCACCAACGTCTGCTGGTCCTTGGTAGTGCTTTCTGGCACAGGTACCTCCTGCTTAGTAACCGAGTTCCAGTAACATCAGCTGGTCCTCGGTAGTTCCATTGGCTCTTGTACCTTCTGCTACCCATCCGGGTTCCAGTACCGTCAGCTGGTCCTCGGTAGTTCCATTTGCTCTTGTATCTTCTGCTACCCATCCGGGTTCCAGTACCGTCAGCTGGTTCTCGGCAGTGCCTTTGGATTAGGTGCCTCCTTCTCGGTATCCAAGTTCCACCAACGTCTGCTGGTCCTTGGTAGTGCTTTCTGGCACAGGTACCTCCTGCTTAGTAACCGAGTTCCAGTAACATCAGCTGGTCCTCGGTAGTTCCATTGGCTCTTGTACCTTCTGCTACCCATCCGGGTTCCAGTACCGTCAGCTGGTCCTCGGTAGTTCCATTTGCTCTTGTATCTTCTGCTACCCATCCGGGTTCCAGTACCGTCAGCTGGTCCTCGGTAGTTCCATTTGCTCTTGTATCTTCTGCTACCCATCCGGGTTCCAGTACCGTCAGCTGGTTCTCGGCAGTGCCTTTGGATTAGGTGCCTCCTTCTCGGTATCCAAGTTCCACCAACGTCTGCTGGTCCTTGGTAGTGCTTTCTGGCACAGGTACCTCCTGCTTAGTAACCGAGTTCCAGTAACATCAGCTGGTCCTCGGTAGTTCCATTGGCTCTTGTACCTTCTGCTACCCATCCGGGTTCCAGTACCGTCAGCTGGTCCTCGGTAGTTCCATTTGCTCTTGTATCTTCTGCTACCCATCCGGGTTCCAGTACCGTCAGCTGGTTCTCGGCAGTGTCTTTGGCACGGGTACTCCCTCCTGCCCAGCCTGGTTCCAGCACGCCAGCTGTTTCCGGGTAGTGTCAACGTCACTTTGCCTCCAATGCGTTGTCCTGTCGTGTTGCGGTCGGGTTAGCCGACTCTATGGTGCCTGCAGTTTAGGTGACTCCTATGTGGGCTGCGGGATCTGGCAATGAAGGCTGGTTCCATAGTGCCAATAGGACAAGCACCCTCTGTAGGACTGTGGGTTTTGGTAACTGCGGCCGGCTCGCGGCCTTGAACTTTTTTTTTACATGGGTACCTTCTGCTACCCATCCGGGTTCCAGTACCGTCAGCTGGTTCTCGGCAGTGCCTTTGGATTAGGTGCCTCCTTCTCGGTATCCAAGTTCCACCAACGTCTGCTGGTCCTTGGTAGTGCTTTCTGGCACAGGTACCTCCTGCTTAGTAACCGAGTTCCAGTAACATCAGCTGGTCCTCGGTAGTTCCATTGGCTCTTGTACCTTCTGCTACCCATCCGGGTTCCAGTACCGTCAGCTGGTCCTCGGTAGTTCCATTTGCTCTTGTATCTTCTGCTACCCATCCGGGTTCCAGTACCGTCAGCTGGTTCTCGGCAGTGTCTTTGGCACGGGTACTCCCTCCTGCCCAGCCTGGTTCCAGCACGCCAGCTGTTTCCGGGTAGTGTCAACGTCACTTTGCCTCCAATGCGTTGTCCTGTCGTGTTGCGGTCGGGTTAGCCGACTCTATGGTGCCTGCAGTTTAGGTGACTCCTATGTGGGCTGCGGGATCTGGCAATGAAGGCTGGTTCCATAGTGCCAATAGGACAAGCACCCTCTGTAGGACTGTGGGTTTTGGTAACTGCGGCCGGCTCGCGGCCTTGAACTTTTTTTTTACATGGGTACCTTCTGCTACCCATCCGGGTTCCAGTACCGTCAGCTGGTTCTCGGCAGTGCCTTTGGATTAGGTGCCTCCTTCTCGGTATCCAAGTTCCACCAACGTCTGCTGGTCCTTGGTAGTGCTTTCTGGCACAGGTACCTCCTGCTTAGTAACCGAGTTCCAGTAACATCAGCTGGTCCTCGGTAGTTCCATTGGCTCTTGTACCTTCTGCTACCCATCCGGGTTCCAGTACCGTCAGCTGGTCCTCGGTAGTTCCATTTGCTCTTGTATCTTCTGCTACCCATCCGGGTTCCAGTACCGTCAGCTGGTTCTCGGCAGTGTCTTTGGCACGGGTACTCCCTCCTGCCCAGCCTGGTTCCAGCACGCCAGCTGTTTCCGGGTAGTGTCAACGTCACTTTGCCTCCAATGCGTTGTCCTGTCGTGTTGCGGTCGGGTTAGCCGACTCTATGGTGCCTGCAGTTTAGGTGACTCCTATGTGGGCTGCGGGATCTGGCAATGAAGGCTGGTTCCATAGTGCCAATAGGACAAGCACCCTCTGTAGGACTGTGGGTTTTGGTAACTGCGGCCGGCTCGCGGCCTTGAACTTTTTTTTTACATGGGTACCTTCTGCTACCCATCCGGGTTCCAGTACCGTCAGCTGGTTCTCGGCAGTGCCTTTGGATTAGGTGCCTCCTTCTCGGTATCCAAGTTCCACCAACGTCTGCTGGTCCTTGGTAGTGCTTTCTGGCACAGGTACCTCCTGCTTAGTAACCGAGTTCCAGTAACATCAGCTGGTCCTCGGTAGTTCCATTGGCTCTTGTACCTTCTGCTACCCATCCGGGTTCCAGTACCGTCAGCTGGTCCTCGGTAGTTCCATTTGCTCTTGTATCTTCTGCTACCCATCCGGGTTCCAGTACCGTCAGCTGGTTCTCGGCAGTGTCTTTGGCACGGGTACTCCCTCCTGCCCAGCCTGGTTCCAGCACGCCAGCTGTTTCCGGGTAGTGTCAACGTCACTTTGCCTCCAATGCGTTGTCCTGTCGTGTTGCGGTCGGGTTAGCCGACTCTATGGTGCCTGCAGTTTAGGTGACTCCTATGTGGGCTGCGGGATCTGGCAATGAAGGCTGGTTCCATAGTGCCAATAGGACAAGCACCCTCTGTAAGACTGTGGGTTTTGGTAACTGCGGCCGGCTCGCGGCCTTGAACTTTTTTTTTACATGGGTACCTTCTGCTACCCATCCGGGTTCCAGTACCGTCAGCTGGTTCTCGGCAGTGCCTTTGGATTAGGTGCCTCCTTCTCGGTATCCAAGTTCCACCAACGTCTGCTGGTCCTTGGTAGTGCTTTCTGGCACAGGTACCTCCTGCTTAGTAACCGAGTTCCAGTAACATCAGCTGGTCCTCGGTAGTTCCATTGGCTCTTGTACCTTCTGCTACCCATCCGGGTTCCAGTACCGTCAGCTGGTCCTCGGTAGTTCCATTTGCTCTTGTATCTTCTGCTACCCATCCGGGTTCCAGTACCGTCAGCTGGTTCTCGGCAGTGCCTTTGGATTAGGTGCCTCCTTCTCGGTATCCAAGTTCCACCAACGTCTGCTGGTCCTTGGTAGTGCTTTCTGGCACAGGTACCTCCTGCTTAGTAACCGAGTTCCAGTAACATCAGCTGGTCCTCGGTAGTTCCATTGGCTCTTGTACCTTCTGCTACCCATCCGGGTTCCAGTACCGTCAGCTGGTCCTCGGTAGTTCCATTTGCTCTTGTATCTTCTGCTACCCATCCGGGTTCCAGTACCGTCAGCTGGTTCTCGGCAGTGCCTTTGGATTAGGTGCCTCCTTCTCGGTATCCAAGTTCCACCAACGTCTGCTGGTCCTTGGTAGTGCTTTCTGGCACAGGTACCTCCTGCTTAGTAACCGAGTTCCAGTAACATCAGCTGGTCCTCGGTAGTTCCATTGGCTCTTGTACCTTCTGCTACCCATCCGGGTTCCAGTACCGTCAGCTGGTCCTCGGTAGTTCCATTTGCTCTTGTATCTTCTGCTACCCATCCGGGTTCCAGTACCGTCAGCTGGTCCTCGGTAGTTCCATTTGCTCTTGTATCTTCTGCTACCCATCCGGGTTCCAGTACCGTCAGCTGGTTCTCGGCAGTGCCTTTGGATTAGGTGCCTCCTTCTCGGTATCCAAGTTCCACCAACGTCTGCTGGTCCTTGGTAGTGCTTTCTGGCACAGGTACCTCCTGCTTAGTAACCGAGTTCCAGTAACATCAGCTGGTCCTCGGTAGTTCCATTGGCTCTTGTACCTTCTGCTACCCATCCGGGTTCCAGTACCGTCAGCTGGTCCTCGGTAGTTCCATTTGCTCTTGTATCTTCTGCTACCCATCCGGGTTCCAGTACCGTCAGCTGGTTCTCGGCAGTGTCTTTGGCACGGGTACTCCCTCCTGCCCAGCCTGGTTCCAGCACGCCAGCTGTTTCCGGGTAGTGTCAACGTCACTTTGCCTCCAATGCGTTGTCCTGTCGTGTTGCGGTCGGGTTAGCCGACTCTATGGTGCCTGCAGTTTAGGTGACTCCTATGTGGGCTGCGGGATCTGGCAATGAAGGCTGGTTCCATAGTGCCAATAGGACAAGCACCCTCTGTAGGACTGTGGGTTTTGGTAACTGCGGCCGGCTCGCGGCCTTGAACTTTTTTTTTACATGGGTACCTTCTGCTACCCATCCGGGTTCCAGTACCGTCAGCTGGTTCTCGGCAGTGCCTTTGGATTAGGTGCCTCCTTCTCGGTATCCAAGTTCCACCAACGTCTGCTGGTCCTTGGTAGTGCTTTCTGGCACAGGTACCTCCTGCTTAGTAACCGAGTTCCAGTAACATCAGCTGGTCCTCGGTAGTTCCATTGGCTCTTGTACCTTCTGCTACCCATCCGGGTTCCAGTACCGTCAGCTGGTCCTCGGTAGTTCCATTTGCTCTTGTATCTTCTGCTACCCATCCGGGTTCCAGTACCGTCAGCTGGTTCTCGGCAGTGTCTTTGGCACGGGTATTCCCTCCTGCCCAGCCTGGTTCCAGCACGCCAGCTGTTTCCGGGTAGTGTCAACGTCACTTTGCCTCCAATGCGTTGTCCTGTCGTGTTGCGGTCGGGTTAGCCGACTCTATGGTGCCTGCAGTTTAGGTGACTCCTATGTGGGCTGCGGGATCTGGCAATGAAGGCTGGTTCCATAGTGCCAATAGGACAAGCACCCTCTGTAGGACTGTGGGTTTTGGTAACTGCGGCCGGCTCGCGGCCTTGAACTTTTTTTTTACATGGGTACCTTCTGCTACCCATCCGGGTTCCAGTACCGTCAGCTGGTTCTCGGCAGTGCCTTTGGATTAGGTGCCTCCTTCTCGGTATCCAAGTTCCACCAACGTCTGCTGGTCCTTGGTAGTGCTTTCTGGCGCAGGTACCTCCTGCTTAGTAACCGAGTTCCAGTAACATCAGCTGGTCCTCGGTAGTTCCATTGGCTCTTGTACCTTCTGCTACCCATCCGGGTTCCAGTACCGTCAGCTGGTCCTCGGTAGTTCCATTTGCTCTTGTATCTTCTGCTACCCATCCGGGTTCCAGTACCGTCAGCTGGTTCTCGGCAGTGTCTTTGGCACGGGTACTCCCTCCTGCCCAGCCTGGTTCCAGCACGCCAGCTGTTTCCGGGTAGTGTCAACGTCACTTTGCCTCCAATGCGTTGTCCTGTCGTGTTGCGGTCGGGTTAGCCGACTCTATGGTGCCTGCAGTTTAGGTGACTCCTATGTGGGCTGCGGGATCTGGCAATGAAGGCTGGTTCCATAGTGCCAATAGGACAAGCACCCTCTGTAGGACTGTGGGTTTTGGTAACTGCGGCCGGCTCGCGGCCTTGAACTTTTTTTTTACATGGGTACCTTCTGCTACCCATCCGGGTTCCAGTACCGTCAGCTGGTTCTCGGCAGTGCCTTTGGATTAGGTGCCTCCTTCTCGGTATCCAAGTTCCACCAACGTCTGCTGGTCCTTGGTAGTGCTTTCTGGCACAGGTACCTCCTGCTTAGTAACCGAGTTCCAGTAACATCAGCTGGTCCTCGGTAGTTCCATTGGCTCTTGTACCTTCTGCTACCCATCCGGGTTCCAGTAACATCAGCTGGTCCTCGGTAGTTCCATTTGCTCTTGTATCTTCTGCTACCCATCCGGGTTCCAGTACCGTCAGCTGGTTCTCGGCAGTGTCTTTGGCACGGGTACTCCCTCCTGCCCAGCCTGGTTCCAGCACGCCAGCTGTTTCCGGGTAGTGTCAACGTCACTTTGCCTCCAATGCGTTGTCCTGTCGTGTTGCGGTCGGGTTAGCCGACTCTATGGTGCCTGCAGTTTAGGTGACTCCTATGTGGGCTGCGGGATCTGGCAATGAAGGCTGGTTCCATAGTGCCAATAGGACAAGCACCCTCTGTAGGACTGTGGGTTTTGGTAACTGCGGCCGGCTCGCGGCCTTGAACTTTTTTTTTACATGGGTACCTTCTGCTACCCATCCGGGTTCCAGTACCGTCAGCTGGTTCTCGGCAGTGCCTTTGGATTAGGTGCCTCCTTCTCGGTATCCAAGTTCCACCAACGTCTGCTGGTCCTTGGTAGTGCTTTCTGGCACAGGTACCTCCTGCTTAGTAACCGAGTTCCAGTAACATCAGCTGGTCCTCGGTAGTTCCATTGGCTCTTGTACCTTCTGCTACCCATCCGGGTTCCAGTAACATCAGCTGGTCCTCGGTAGTTCCATTGGCTCTTGTACCTTCTGCTACCCATCCGGGTTCCAGTACCGTCAGCTGGTTCTCGGCAGTGCCTTTGGATTAGGTGCCTCCTTCTCGGTATCCAAGTTCCACCAACGTCTGCTGGTCCTTGGTAGTGCTTTCTGGCACAGGTACCTCCTGCTTAGTAACCGAGTTCCAGTAACATCAGCTGGTCCTCGGTAGTTCCATTGGCTCTTGTACCTTCTGCTATCCATCCGGGTTCCAGTACCGTCAGCTGGTCCTCGGTAGTTCCTCAGCTTTCTTGTACCTTCTGCTACATTTCCAAGTTCAAGCTTTTTGAAATGGTTCTTGGTAATCACTCTGGATCTCCCTGACGAGGACCCTGAAGACGAGGACCCTGAAGACCAACCCTAAGAAGACGAGGACCCCGAAGACAATGACCCTGAAGACGAGGACCCTGAAGACCACCCCGAAGAAGACGAGGACCCTGAAGACCACCCCGAAGAAGACGAGGACCCTGAAGACCACCCCGAAGAAGACGAGGACCCCGAAGACGAGGACCCAGAAGACCAACCCGAAGAAGACGAGGACCCCGAAGACGAGGACCCCCGAAGACGACGACCCTGAAGACCACCCCGAAGAAGACCAAGAAGATGACCCTGAAGAAGTTGACCAAGAAGACAAAGAAGAGAAGACAAGCACCAAGATACAGAAAAACAAGAGACAGAAAACCAAGAAGCAGAAATACAAGAAGCTGCAGAACAAAAAGCGGAAGAACATTAAGCATAAGACTAAAAATCAGAGCAAAAGATAATATCTAAATTATAAGCAGAAGATGACTAAGCAGTGTATGGGGGTGAGTCCGTTCCTCCTCGTGGTGCCCCTGGAAAAGACCTGCTGCTGCAGGCCAAACTGAACGCGGACAAATCCTGTTGTAAATCTTTTGTGACGGGCAGAACGAAAGGTGTAATGTCCAACCTTTTATAGATAACAACTACAGGAATGCCTGTCACAAATAAGAATATGATGAAGAAGAAGAATATGAAGAAGATGAAGAAGTAGAATATGAAGAATGTAAAAAAAAGAATAATACGAAGACGGTGAAGAAGAAGAAGGTGAAGAAGAAGTGGATGAAAAAGATGCTGAGGATGATGAAGGAGAAAGTGTGGGAGAAGTAAAAAAGAAGGTGAAGAGCATGGAAGTAGTGAAACATAAATATCTGACAAAATATAAAAATACTTAACATAGTTAATATTTCCGTAACTCAGAACATAATAAAAAAATATTAATTCCTGCTATTCCATTTGACTGGGCTAAACCTCTATGCCTTTATTGTCTCCCCCACCTCCCCCAATACATTCTACATTATTCTTAGTTGTTTTCCTTCATGTAGAAATAACCTACAAGGAAAGAAAGGGTTTATTTTAATTCCGATATTTATGTCCCATTGACTTGCATTGGTTTCCGGTATCGGAATCGGCGATATCCGATACTTTTTCGGTATCGGTCCGATCCAATCCGATCCGATATTTCCCGATATCGGAAGGTATCGCTCAACACTACTTATGACAAACATAGTATGTTATACTGTAAGTAGTTAAGTGGTTAATTGGAAAACACCCAATAACCTGAATATTTCATATCCTGATAAAGAACTGTACCATAACAAAGTACAGCAAAAAAAGCCTAAAACAGCCGCCTTGTAGAGCTAAAACTTAAGAGGTTATTAAGACCAGAATATAGGAAAACAAAAACATGAAGAACCTCTTTGGATCCTAGAAGACCAAACTGGTTGGTTCCTGAAGCAGATAGGGAAAGATACTTATTTATGCTCAATCCACATCTGGCTTTCTACCAAGAAACACCAAAATCTGTATCCTTAGTGTATGTGAAAACAGTGTCTTTAAGGTGTTTTTCCTGAGTCATCTTCTTTGTCATTTTTGAAGTGGCTTTGCTGCCAGCGTCTTTTTTAAAAATATTACATTTAAAAATGTACATTTTAAAATTTACCGTATGTATAAAATAGTAGTCGCTTCTTTTAGCTAATTCACAGCTTTTGAAGCCTAAAGCGGTTAAAAGAAGTTGTAACACAGCAATGTGCCTGAAACAGACGCATAGAGAATACCCTTAGGCTAGATTCACACACAGCATTTATGTTCATGCTACCCTAGGCACTGAGCCTGACTGTACCCCCAGAAAAGGTTCCTTTAAAATACAGCTTTCTCAGAGAAGAGGTGAAAATCAGTGATCAGATCATTTCGATTGTTGAAACAGTCGCCTTCTCTGTCACATCCGATGTGTAGATAGAAAAGGGGGTCTCATTTAGCTATTAAACTGAGCAGGCGGCCAGACTTCTTCACATACATCTCTGGTCACGTGCAGCCATAGGAAATTCTTTCGTGTCGAATACAAGCTGGAAGTAGAGCGGCCTTTACTTGGATATCTGTGGATTAGGGAAATTTTAATAATGCGAGAATATTAGTAGGCTTAGGGGTATAATGACCGCGGTCGCAGAGGTTGCAAATGTGGGTGGGGGCCCATGCAGGCGGCATCCCGTGCGAGTGAGCGGTAGGCCGATGCCAGCAGAAATTTCAACTGGATGTGCGTCCTCGGATTATTCTGCTGGTGATCTAACAGTGTTGAGCTGTGTATAACCCCACCCACATCACTAATTGACAGCTTTCTGTGTACATTGTCGAGTGTCAGTGATCTGCTAATCAGTGCTGGGGGTGTTGTTGGATCAGGAAGCACAAGGCAACAAGTCATTTAGTGATAATCTCCTGATGACAAAACACTTATTGTATTGAAACATCAAAACGCAGCCTAATAAGTGACAGATTGCTGGAATCAGGATATCTGCTCCTACAACATGGTGCTTTCAGATTATATAGCAAAAATCTGCTGACAGATTCCCTTTATAAGAAAACAAAACAATTTAAATTCATGGTCTCATAAAAAAATATGTGGCTACGCATGCTGTTTTTATCTGCAATTATATTTCTGAGCATATTGTGTCAGAACTCTGTTAACTATTTACATATATAGAATTTATATAGAAATTTTTTATATATAGAATTTTTTAACAGACAACATTCTATACATTGTATTGTTATAAAGCTGCATTACAAATATAAACAATATCACTTCTTTACTTATTGCAATATGGATCCAGTAGCTGCAAAAATAATTACCTGCACTGCAACACATACTGTAGGTTCCGCAAAGCAATTTTCTAACCTTCAGTTGTTAACTTCAGCATTCCTGTATTCTCCAGGCACTCATGCAGCAGTCCTTTCTGGACATTGTGACAAATAACCACAATGTTATTATTTGTATCCAATACATAGCCACAACATCATTATCTAGATCTCAGCATGCAGGAGAACAGTCAATCTTTGTGTCATGTAATTCTTAAATAAACTGCACTCAGTACACAATCATACAGTGGTGGAAATTAGTATTTCCAGGCAGCTGAGACCACAGTCACCAAGAAAACCATTTGTAACACATTACGCCTTAAAGGTTTAAAATCCTGCAGTGCCCACAAGGTCCCCCTGCTCAAGAAGGCACATGTGCTGGCCAGTCTGAGCTTACCAATGAACACCTGGATGATTCTGTGAGTTATTGGGAGAATGTGCTGTGGTCAGATGAGACAAAAATTGAACTCTTTGGCATTAACTCAACTCGCCGTGTTTAGAGGAAGAATGAGGGTGAGTACAACCCTAAGAACATTGTCCTAACCGTGAAGCATGATGGGGGACACATTATACTTTGGGGGTGCTTTTCTGCAAAGGGGACATGATGACTGCACCGTACTGAAGGGAAGATGGATGGGGTCATGTATCGCGAGATTTTGGCCAACAACCTCCTTCCCCAGGGTAAGAGCATTGAAGATGGGTCGTGGCTGGGACTTCCAGCAAGACAATGACCTAAAACATACAACCAAGGCAACAAAGGAGTGGCTCAAAACGAAACACATTAAGGTCAAGGAGTGGCCTAGCCAGTCTCCAGACCTAATCCCAAAGAAAACTTATGGAGGGAGTTGAAGCTCCGAGTTGCCAAGCAACAGCCTCAAAATCTGTATGATTTAGGGATGATCTGCAAAGAGGAGTGGATCAAAATTCCTCCCGACATGTGCGCAACCCTCATCATCAACTACAAAAAATGTCTGACTGCTGTGCTTGCCAACAATGGTTTTGCCACCAAGTATTAAGTGTTCTTTGCCAGAGGGATCAAATACTTATTTTTCACTGCAAAATGCAAAAAAATTATCTGATTTTTACAATGTGATTTTCTTGATTTAACCTACCCTGAAAATTATAGACTGTTCATGTCTTTGTCAGTGGGCAAACTTACAAAAACAGCAAGGGATCAAATACTTATTTCCCCCACGGTACATACCAATGTAATGGAGATGATTTTTTCTTTAAAGGGTCAGCTCCAAAAATGCTATTTACCTGCAGATATGGGGTTTATATGCAGCAAAAAAAGCATTTAAATAATCACTGGTTGGCTTTCTGTAACAGTGGCTACATGGAGAAAATTATGTTTTATTTTCCCTGCAGCCGCTGGCTTCGAGTCATTGAGGTGGTACTGGGGGCTGGTATAGTTACTGCTCATCAGGGATGGACTGGAACTAAAATTCAGCCCTGGCATTTGAAAGTACACAGGCCAATGCCTGCTCCCTCTGTTCCTCAGGTTGTTGTCTCTATAACTAATATTACCCTGTCTGTAGGAAATGAAAATTTACTACAAGACCTAGATTTTCCAGTGATACTGGTATATGAGATTTATTAATAGTACTGAAATAAAAATATTGCATTATAACAAATACCACCAGACCATAACCAAATACCAGCAGTATGTATAGTAGTGATAACATCACCATATAGATCATTAACCAGAACCACTAGGACTGATATTATCACCATACAGTCACCATATAATGGTAATAGCAGTTTTACACCAGTGCTCTGCAGACCATATATGTGTATACTGTACAGGTTCTCACCTCTGGTGTTCTTGATGATCGTAGTCATTCATTTTCTCGTTTCTTTTCCATTCAGCTCAGACTGCCATGACCACTTCTTCCATCCAAAACTCATACCTGCAAATTGTAACACAGAGAGCAGTTTGGCTTACTGCTTTTCCATTCCTTGCATACCCCCACCTCTACACAAACCATATAGTGCTATAATCAGTGCCCCTTCTGTGCCCTATATACTGTACTAGTAGTAATTTCCCCCTATTAAGCTCCATACAATAACAGAGCCCCCTCTGTGCCCCTACACAGTAAAAATGTTCCCTCTGTACTTCGTAGTAATAACACAGGTCTGCAAGTGTAAAATTGCTTGAAAAGTAAGAGGTGATTTTTATATACTTTTGATCGCTGAACTCAGTAAAAATGTTGAAAAAATTCCATTACATACAGTTTTTTAACAAACACTGACTCCATAGGCTTTTTCTTGCACCATACTTTGACTCCTTTGTGTGACCTCTGGTGGACGATTTTGGTGTCATTAGAGTGATTAGAAATGAATGGATACTTTTCTGCAATTGGCTGCAGTGGGCAGAGAAGATTTCCTCAACCCAGCTTCCAAAGAGTGCGGTGGTGTCCATAGCATTCAGTCATAGCATATCTTTCATTTTACCTCAGCCGTATAAGAAATGAAAGCTGCACGGTGATTGGTTGTTATGGCAGTAAAGACAGATATTTTTCTGTCACAGTTAATTACAGTGTGGTGGTGTCCATAGCAACCAATCAGAGCACACATTAGGGACTTAGTTAGAAAAGCGTATTATGCGTACTTTGGTGTGAAACTAGATGATCAGGTTGTAGGCTCCACATGTAATGTTCTCTGTGTAGAAGAACTACGACAGTGGTCTAAAGGGAAGAAAGAGAGATTTCGTTTTGGCATGCCTATGATCTGGAGGGAACCACGAAGTCATAGTGATGACTGCTACTTTTGTACATGCAATGTTGAGGGATTCAACCTTAAAAATAAGAAGGAAATTACAGTGGTGTGAAAAAGTGTCTACCTCCTTCCTGATGTCTTATACTTTTGCATGTTTGTCACACTTAAATGTTTCAGCTCACAAAACGAATTTAAATATTTGACAAAGATAACACAACTAAACACAAAATGCAATTTTTAAATGAAGGTCTTGATTATTTAGGGAAAAAGAGATCCAAACCTACAGGGCCCTGTGTGAAAAAGTGATTTACCCCCCCCCCCCCACCCCCTTAAAATATAGATTAACTGTGATTTCTCACATTTTTGGGAAGCTGAGTTCAATTTCCCTAGCCACACCTAGGACTGACTATTGCCACACCGGCTCTCAATCAATAAATCACTTAAATAAGACCTACCTGACAAAGTGATGTAGACCAAAAGATCCTCAAAAGTTAGACATCATGCTGCAATCCAAAAAAATTCAGGCGCAAATGAGAAACAAAGTAATTGAGATCTATCAGTCTGGAAATATTATAATGCCATTTCAAAGGCTTTGAGACTCCAGCAAACCACAATCAGAGCCATTATCCACAAATGGTGAAAGCATGCTACAGTGGTGAACCTTCCCAGGAGTGGCCGGCTGACCAAAATTACCCCAAGAGAGCAACAACGACTCAGCCAAGAGGTCACAAAAGACGCCACAACAACATCCAAAGAACTGCAGGCATCACTTGGCTTACTTAAGATCAGTGTTCATGACTCTACCATAAGAAAGAGACATAATGGCTCATCTCATTTTTGCCAGAAAACATCTTGATGATCGCCAAGACTTTTGGGAGAATATTCTGTGGACTGATGAGACAAAAGTTGAACTTTTCAGAAGGTGTATGTCCTATTACATCTGGCATAGAAGTAACACAGCATTTCAGAAAAGGAACATCATAGGAACAGTAAAATATGGTGGTGGTAGTGTGATGGTCTGGGTCTGTTTTGTTTCTATAGGGCCTGGAAGACTTGCTGTAGTAAATGGAAGCATTAATTCTGCTTTCTATCAAAAAATCCTGAAGGAGAATATCCGGCCATCTGGTCATGACCTCAAGCTGAAGCGCACTTGGGTTATGCAGCAGAAAAATGATCAAAAGCACACCAGCAAGTCCACCTCTGAATGGAGAGGCCTAGTCAAAGTCCTGACCTTAATCCAATTGAGATGCTGTGGTATGACCTTTAAAAGGCGATTTATGCTCGGAAACGTTACAGCGTGGCTGAATTACAACAATTTTGCAAAGATGAGTGGGCCAAAATTCCTCCAGAGCGTTGTAAAAGACTCATTGCCAGTTATCGCAAACGCTTGATTGCAGTTGTTGCTGCTAAGTGTGGCTCAACCAGTTATTAGGTTTAGGGGGCAATCACTTTTTCACACAGGGCCCTGTAGGTTTGGATTTCTTTTTCCCTTAATAATAAAGACCTACATTTACAAAAATTCATTTTGTGTTTACTTGTGTTGTCTTTGTCTAATATTTAAATTTGTTTTGTGATCTGAAACATTTAAGTGTGACAAACATGAAAAAGTATAAGAAATCAGGAAGTGAGCGAACACTTTTTCACACCACTGTATATACCTGGACCTTTTGTCAGCGTTTTGCTCTGTGTCTCACAGTCCAGGAATACCTGTTCCTTCTCTTCCAGAGAAACTTGAAGATACACCTGATTCAGAATATGAAGAGCAGGATTCTATCATAGACTTTTATGCTAGTCCCAACGAGCCACAACTTTTTTCACAGCTCAAATTAAATTATTTAGTCAGGGACTTGGAGCTTCCTAAAAATCCTGAAGAACTTTTTAGGCTCTATACTAAAGGAAAAGAACCTGCTAGCTCCTGGTACCTGTTTTTCATGGTGCAGAAGCAGACAAAAGGAATTCCTTCCTTACTTTTCTCAAGACGGTACTCTAGTGTGTTCCTAGGCTGATGGAAAAATGTAACATTGAGTACAATGTGAGCGAGTGGAGACTCTCTATTGATTCATCCAAAAAAGTCTGAAAACTGTGCTACTGCATAATGGCAGCAAATATGCCTGTAGGGCATTCTGTGCACTTGAAGGAAAGCTATTAGAATTTAGACTTTATTCTCAAGAAACATAACAACGAATTTCAAGGATGGTCAATATGTGATGTTCTGAAAGTTCTCTCTTTGCTCCTTGGGGAGCAAGGTGGATGCAAGACGTATCCATGCTTTTTGTGTGAATTGGACAGCCGGGATAGAACTCTTCACTGGAGCCAAAAAAGTTGGCCAATGAGAACATCTTTGCAACCTGGACTCAAGAACATAGTTGCGGAAAGTTTAGTTGATCCCATAAAGTTCTCTTGCCACCACTGAACATTAAGCTTGGACTGATGAAGCAGTTTGTGAAAGCTCTACTGAAAGAAGGTGAGTGTCAGAATTCCAGTTGTCTTTCTACAGTTTTACCACTAGTGGCTGCTATTCACCTTAATAATTGTCCTGCAATTCCACTCTTTACCACTGGAGGCTGCTGTTGCGCTCTGCAATTGCCCTTTTAATAAGATGGAAGATTCTGAACCGGTGTGATCCATCTTGTTTCCTGTTTGGGCCTACCTAAAATTGCATGGATCTCTCACCCATTGCTTGAGTATTGTGTCTAGCTGTTAGCCTAGTTTCCAGTCTCCAAGCTCCTGAACATTCTTACCTAGATTGTTCTCACAGATTGTTTTCTACAACTCCTTTTGCTAACTACAAGAACGTCTACTAGCTTGCTGTTCTGCTTGTGCTTCTTCAGCCACTAGTTTCCAGCAGTACTACACCAGTATCATAACAGGATGCTCAAGCATTCATCATGGATGCCACCGAGGGAAATTTGGAGGTTTGTGTAAATAACATGAACTGTTTTCTTATCAACATGTATGCAGATATGCAAACACTAAAAACAAAATACACGGCATTTGAAACTCAGACATCTCATAAAGTTCAAATTTTTGGACAAGCTACAGAGGATCTACAGAATATTGTTCAAGATCTAAGCAATAAGATTGCCCTGCAGTTTGAACAGATCCTTCAATTACAAAATCAACATATTGCTCCGGCCCCTCCACCCACCCTTCCACTCCCACCTTTCTGGTTTGGTGGAGACCATGACAAATTTCATGGATTTATCAACCAGTGCAGATTGTACTTTGGTGCACACCCTAATCACTTCCATACTGACAGATCAAAAGTATTATGTATCAGTATGCTACTGACACATAAAGCTTTGGCATGGGCCAGCCCCTTTAGTGAAACTCATGATGATCGACTTAACGATCTGGAGGCTTTCCGAGCAGCCATTAGCCAGCTTTTTGATGACCCTAATTGTTGTGCAACATCTTCAGCTACACTGATGGCGCTATGTTAGGGTAAATGCTCTTTTGCAGAGTATGCCACAGAATTCAGACGGTAGGTGATAGATACCAAATGGAATAATGCTGCAAAATTATCTTTTTATAAGAACGGACTCTCCAGTGCACTCAAAAATGAACTAGCCCAGGCTGATGCTCCCACAAATTTTAATGACTTCATTCACCATTGTATTCGTATAGACAACCAATTATCAGAGAGAAGATTGGAAAAGTTGAATTCAAACTTGTCCTGCAATAGTAATTGTTATGCAGTTATCCACCTGTTTAAACGACTATTCCCAGAGACTTGGAGATAAATAGTCCTCGCATATCTGAAGTTGAATCCATGCAGGTCGACTGCCTGTTAAAACGAGAAAGGGCTGAGAGAAAAGAACGGAGACTTTGGGAAAATCAGTGGTTTTATTGTGGCAAGACTGATCACTTTCTCGTCAATTGTACTTCTCGACTACGTAAAAAAGTGGCAGTGGTAGCAGATCCCAACTTTTCAGAAGGTGAAGAATCAGTCTTGTCTTAACCAGAGTCTCCAGTGATCACTGTCATCCATTCAATTTCTTCAATTGCACCTAACATTAAAAAAGAAAACAAGGACTTTCATTGCTTCATTTCTATGAAGTTTCAAGTTGATTCTCAATGGATTTCCACATCTGCCATGGTTGATTCAGGAGCAAATGGAAATTTTCATTTAATTTCCTTCACAAAGGAACATGAGGTGATAATTCAAAACAGACTTTCATATATTATCATGGAAACTGTTGACAGATCTCCACTAAATTTGGGACCATTGAATCAAGAGACTGAACCCCTAGAGATAGTTACAGAACCTAATCACCATGAGGTTTTATCCTTCCTACTAATCTCATCTCCACATTTTCCAATAATCATGGGGTTGCCATGGCTACAGACTCAAAGTCCCACAATCAATTGGAGAACCAAAGAAGTGTCTTTTCCATCTACTGTACACTTCCCACAGGCTTCACTAAACGAAGAGGTTGTAGAGGATTCTGAACAATCTTCTAAACTACCATCTATGTATAAGGAATTTGATGATGTATGTGACAAGAAAAATGCCGACAAACTCCCTCCTTATCAGCCATATGATTGTCCAATTGATCTATTGCCTGGAGCAGCAATACCCTTTGGAAGCATTTACTCACTGGCAGAGCAGGAATTAAAAACACTCAAGTAATACATCAATGAAAATTTAGCTAAAGTGTTTATTCGTCCATCTTCATTACCAGCAGATGCACGTGTATTTTTTTGTTAAAAAGAGAGACTGTTCCTTAAGACCGTGCGTTGATTACAGAGAATTGAATACAATTACTGTAAAGATTCATTACCCACTGCCTTTGATCCCTGAATTGCTGGACAGAGTTCATCATGCAAAGTTGTTCACAAAACTGGATCATCAAGGGGCATACAACTTGATTCATGTTAGACCAGGTGATGAATGGAAAACAGCATTCATATCACGTTATGGACACTATGAGTACTTAGTCATGTCGTTTGGACTGTACAATGTTCCTGCAATGTTTCAGCATTTCGTTAATGACATTTTCATAGACTTGCTTGATCAATTTGTTGTCATTTATCTAGATGATATAATAATCTTTTCTAATTCTGCAAAAGAGCATCAGAATCATGTGAAAACTGTGCTAGAGCATCTTAGAACCCATCATCTTTATATTAAGCTGGAAAAATGTGAGTTCCATCAAACAGAGATCCAGTTCTTGGGCTAAATAATCTCTAGTCAAGGATTGCAAATGGAATTGCAAATGGACTCAAGCTATCACTGAGTGGCCAATGCCAAAAAATGTGAAAGAAGTCCAATGATTTGTGGGCTTTGCCAATTTTTACAGATGTTTCATTAACAGTTTTTCAGGTATAATTGCACCAATCACCAAATTAACAAAGAAAGGCATATCGTTTGTTCGGTCTCCTCAAGCACAAGATTCTTTTTCTTGCATGAAGACGAAGATCACGACAGCTGCTTTACTAATACATCCCAATCCTGAACATGCCTTTATTTTAGAAGGAACAAAAGATTTTCTACATCCTTTTGCTTATTTTTTCCAGAAATTTGACCGTGTCAGAGAAGAATTATGATGTGGGCAACAAAGAGCTCTTATCTATCATTGCTACTTTCAAGGAATGGAGACATCATCTGGAAGGAGCAGCTGAACAAATTGTTGCTCTAATTGACCATTTTAACATTGAATTTATCAGGTCTGCCAAATGTTTGTCCCCCCGCCAAGCTCGATGGAGTCTCTTTCTTAAAGAGAATCTGTCACGTCCTAGCTACTATGTACACTGCCCTCATAGCATTATTAGTGATGCAATGTGCCTCACTTACAAGCTTGTTTCATTAAAATTGGTGCAACTATAATGATTTTATAACCTTTAATATACTTAGATCCTACCTGCTCATTCAGTCATAGGGGTGTGATCCTCATATTCAGTCATGGGCGGGCGCAGCATTTAGTCAGTGCTGATGCCGCCCATGTACTTGAATATTGCTTGTGGCAAGCGTTATTATTGGGGAGTGCATGCACATTTGTCCATGTCAGGCTGCTGGTCCCACGCCTGCGCAGTGAGGCTGTGTGATTACCAGGTGCTATGCTTCCCACGCGTGCGCAGTGAAGCTGTGTAGTTTGCAGCTTCACTGCACGTGCGCTATGATGCTCTGTTCACCGTGCATGCGCAGTGAGGCTGTGTAGTTACCAGCTTCACTACGAATGCGCTATGTTCCCCGCGTATGCGCAGTGAAGCTGCAAACTCAACAGCCTCACTGCGCACTCGCGGGAACATAGCGCATGCGCAGTGAAGCTGGTAATCACACAGCCTCACGGTGCAGGGGCGGGACAAGCGGCCTGACATGGACGAATGCACATGCGCCCCACAATAATAGCCCTTGCCGGAAGCAATACTCAAATACATGGGCAGCGCCAGCACTGACTGAATGCGGCGCCCACCCATGACTGAATATGAGGATCACACCCCTATGACTGAACTAGCAGGTAGGATCTAAGCATATTAAAGGTTATAAAATCATTATAGCTGCACCAATTTTAATGAAAAAAGCTTGTTAGTGATGCACATTGCATCACTAACAACTCTACGGGGGGCAGTGTACATAGTAGCTAGGACGTGACAGGCTCCCTTTAACCAATATAACTTTGTTATCTCTAATAGACCTGGCTCCCGTAATGGTAAGGCTGATGCTTTATCTTACCTTCTACGGCTGCACCACCAACAACTATTCTGCCTGAGTCCAACTTCCTGGGGGTGATCCATAACAAAGACTTGCTGGAAGATATACGGGAGGCATACGAGATAGACCCAATTCTTCTGCATCCACCAGATGATATATCTCTTACCTTTCAAAATAAAGTAAGGACTCATAATCATTGCATCTATGTTCCAGAAACTGTGAGACAAATTATTAAAACTAATCCATGACTCCAAGTTAGCAGGACACAAAGGAATTACAAAAAAAAAAGGAATTTCTGTCTCATTTCTTTTGGTGGCCAAATTGCCAAAAAGATGTTAAACAATATGTATCTTCCTGTAGCATCTGTGCCATGTGTAAAACTCCCCGCACATCACCAATGGGATTATTGCAGCCTCTGAAAATTCCATCTCATCCTTGGGGCTCTATATCTATGGACTTTATTGCGGAACTACCAGTTTCAAAGGGGAATAGTTCAATCCTAGTAGTGGTGGAACGACTAACTAAAGCAGCACATTTTGTCCCGTGCACTGGTTTACCTTCTGCTAAAGAGACTGCTGATCTTGTAATTCAAAATGTGTTTTGTCTTCATGGGGTTCCAGATTAAGTCTCTGATCGTGGAACACAATTTACATCAAGATTCTGGAAGAATTTTTGGCAGCATTGGACATTGATGTCAGTTTATCTTCTGCATTCCATCCTCAATCGATTGGTCAGACTGAACGCACAAACCAAACCTTAGAGCAATATCTCAGATGCTACATTTGTCATCTCCAGGATGACTGGGTTGATTTGCTTTCTTTGGCAGAATTTTCATACAACAATTCTAAAAATGGTTCGACCAAACAAACACCATTCTTTGCAAATTCTGGGTACCATCCAAGTATCCTTCCTAATTTTCCAAGAGAAACACCTATCTCTGCTGTCACCGACAGAATAAAATCCCTGCAACAGACTCTGGAAATACTAAAATATACTTTAAGAATTGCCCAGGAGAAATATAAGGAACAGCAGATAAATCTCGCAGACCTTCTCCAAGCTTCCAAGTAGGTGATGAAGTATGGCTTTCCACCAAGAATTCGAAACTCCATATACCCTACCCAAAACTGGGTGAAAAATGTATTGGTCCTTTTAAAATAATTGTGCAAGTTAGCTCAGTAGCTTTTCGCCTTCAATTGACCAGAACAATGAAGACACATCCAGTGTTCCATGTCTCCTTCCTAAAGCCATTTGTTCCAAATCCTTTTCCAGGGCATCATCTGCCTCCTCCTGATCCTATTGAAGTGAATGGGCAAGAACATTACACAGTTGAAAAGGTTCAGTATTCCAGAATATTCAGAAACAAGTTGCAGTACTTAATAAAGTGGCAAAGGTACGGCCCTGAAGATAACTCCTGGGAACCTGTGGAAAATATCAATGCTACTCGACTGCTTAAAGAGTTTCACCAAAAATACCCACATAAATCAAGCCAAGCATCATCCGGAGGCCGCTGTTGAAAGAGGGGAGTAATGTCCGAATTCCAGTTGTCCTTCTACAGTTTGACTACTAGTGGCTGGTATTGTTCACCTTAATAATTGTGCTGCAATCCCACTCCTTACCACTGGAGGCTGCTATTGTGTTCTGTGGGGGATAGTCATACTATATGGAGGATTTTGGAGGGACCATCAAACTGTTTGTGGGACCATCTTCATTTATGGAGAGTGTGTCACCCTGGCCTGGATGCCACAAGTGTAATTAAAGCTGTGTCTGAAAGCAAGGGGGAGGTTCTCTAGTCAGGGGAACATTAGCATGCAATGCCTCCTGTCTCAGGCCAGTAGGGGGAGCTGGCTGTCCCTATAAAAGCTGGTACTGGGGGCAGGGTTAGGGAGAACTTGATGGCCTGTCTCAGCACTGAGACTTGTCCCAGAGCAGAGCAGGGACAGACAGTTGCCCTGCACCTAAGAGGAAGTGTGGCAGGAGGAGAGCCACAAGCCAGAGACAAGAGGCGAAGAGAGCCTGTCTTGGCAGATAAGAGACTGACTTTACCAGACTTTGGTGTCTGAGGCTGAGAGGATTCTACATCCTCCAGCAGATAACCAGTCCGCAAGGGACTGTATATTCCTTGGCCTAAGAAGCCTGGAGGCCCTGCCACAACAGAAGGGACCAGCAAAGCCGTACAAGGCTGGGAGCAGAAAGGAACCCACGTCGCAGGCCATACAGGCGAGAATACACGGAAAGCTCGGAAACGTGGGCTGTTACCCTATAACGAGGAGATAGCCAGAAGGAGCACAGAAAGCACGGTAGGCCTACACCCTCACCCTGACCAGGGCCAATTTCCCCGTTGCTCTCAGACATCCAGGTCCCCTCCTAGCTGGGACTGTTTAGGGGTCAGTTTACCTGTTTCAGTAAAGACCCTGGACTGCAACCTATTGTCTGTGTGCTCCTTCGCTCCTCCAGCACTACCGGTACTGGGACTCACACCACCATCACTCCCACCATCCATTATACTGCCCTGGGGCCGCACTCTTCCCGTGGGGAGTCATACTACCCTAGCTGCACACCTCATCAGCCCCAGCGGTCTGCATGCAGCGGCGGTTCCTAATAACCGCAAATCCACAAGTGGCGTAGTCGGACATAATCAACAGCAGAACGTAGCAGACTACCATTGGCCTGACCACCCTGAGCCACGGAACCAGGTTGCCACTACTACCCCCACCGTTTCCCTTTTGCCCGGATCCGAGTGCCCCACGGCCCAGGGGGCGAGTCAGCTTTGGCGTAGCCGGCAGGATTGCAACCAACCCGCCACAAACGGGTATTGCGTGCCTGAAAAAGACTTGTAACTTACCTGTGGCGAAGTTTCCCGCCGTCCGGAGTCGTTTCCCGCCATCCGGAGCTGATTCCCGCCATCAGACGCCATCTTGGACCGTTTCCCGCCGTCTTCTGCCGTCTTCCCGCCATCCGCAGCTGCTTTCCGCCATCGGACGCCATCTTAAGGACGCCGCGCGGGAAGAGGAGGGGCGTGGACGTCAAAACCGTGTGAGATCCGAAGCTCCGCCCCACGCACCGACGCTGCGCAAGGTCCTGGAAGGGAGAGAGAGCGACGCTGACGTCATCAGGACGCGACGTCAGGTCCTCGTCCAGAGCAGCAGCAGCGGAGCCGCGGCCTACAGAAGAGGATCGTCGGAAGGTAGGCCACGCTTGACTAGGGGGGAGGAAGATGTCGGACACAGAGGCCCCCACTACCACCAATGCAGCTGCAGCAGCGGTGATGCCATTTTCCCTGCTTTACATCCCGGGAGCGGCCTGGCTGCCTAAGTACTCTGGGGAGCCCCATGCCCTAACTGACTTTAAGGAAAGGCTGTACAGTTTGTTCCAAGTTTACCCCCTGACAGAGGAACAGAAGGTCAGCATACTAACAGGGCAGTTAACTGGCGCAGCCCAAAGGGAGGTAAAATCATGGCCCACTGAGGAGAAAAGGACTGTGAAGGGTATTCTGGCCCGGCTGCGGGGTACCTTTGACACACGTACCTCCGCTGAGATTAAAATGAGGTTCTATGGATGTAAGCAGCGGACACAGGACAGCATCAGAGACTATGCCCTAAATCTGCAGGAAGCCTTGAGGGCTATTCAACAAACTGACCCTGGCAGTGTGCAGGAAACGGATAAGCTGCTAACAGAACAATTCATAGAAGGTCTGCTGTCTAGCGCCCACAGGGCCCAACTGCGCCTCATGTTCTTTCAGAACCCCGACCTGACCTTTGCCCAATTTAAGGACAGGGCCATAAGGGTGCTCCGTGAATCTGCAACCAGTGGCGCTATAAACCCCCGGCGCCCTGCTCTCACCTACCACCAGGAGGCGGCGCCCTCCTCCATGGACCCCGTGGGGGCTGATGCACAGGCCCTGAACCAAGCCCCGTCGAAAGACCTGCACCACCAAGTCCAGGAGCTGAACAGGAACGTTGCGGCATTGACCAGGACCGTCCAGGCGTTGCAAGTGGACCCGTCAAGACCCATCGAGCTGGCTTCAAGTTCGGAGGATGTCCCGTGGCGTCGACAGAGGAGGATCCCGTCGTTCCGAGGGAGGCCCACAGACCGCTACGCAGAGGATGGACAGCCCATTTGCCGTCGATGCAACCAGCCCGGACACATTTCCAGGTACTGTAATTTAAACGGGTCCAACCTGGGGCAGAGGGCCAACCCCCAGGCATAAGATCACCAGGCCCTTACAATTGGCGTAGTAAGTACGTTGGGGGGCGCCCGGTTTTACCCGTGGTGCTGGACGGTATCCCCATGAGCGCCTTGCTGGATACTGGGTCACTAGTAACCACTATCCCTTATGTACTTTTTAAGCAGTATTGGACTGATGCTGATATCACACGGTATCCAGACAGTAACTTGAGCATCATCGCCAGTAATGGCTTACCCGTGCCGCAGATGGGGTTCAAGGAGATGACCATTAAAATTGGTAAAGTTGAACTGCCGGCACAGGGAGTGATTATTGTGGACATTAACCGTCGTGAAAGTCACCCTAAAATAACTGTGGGTACTAATGTAATTGAAAATTGTCTTTCAGAGGTAATTGTAATTCTACAACAGGTGGCGGTGAATGCTAGTTCCAGCCAACAGAGAGTCCTCAACAAGGAGATAAAAGCCCTGATGAGACGGCAGCAGGTAGAACTGTCTGGTGGTGAGATTGGTAGCGTAAGACTGAGTGACCCATTCCCCATTTCCATGCCTCCCAAAAGTGAAATGATGATCTGGTGTCGGACTGCAATCGGGTTGAGAGGTAGAGACTACCAAGCCATGGTAGAACCTGTGTACTCAGACAGCAGGCCCACCATTTTGACAGCCCGGGGGGTGGTTGATGTCTGTCATGGGAGGGTGCCCGTCCGTATCCTCAACATTGGGGAGAGGGAAGTACACTTACCCAGGTACGCTACACTCGCCAAACTGTTTGTTGTCGAACACAAAGCTATCAGGGCCGTGGAACCCTTGCCTCCATCTCCTCAGGCGGAGGGTAATGGCTCCCAGAAACAAAAGGAAGACTGGTGCCAGAAACTCCATGTGGGTGCTGGCTCCACTCCCCTGCACCAAAAACAAGGAGTCTACCGGGTGGTACAGGAGTACGAGAGAGTCTTTAGTAAGCACCCGTTGGACTTCGGCAGAGTAAAAGGGATAGAACACCACATCCCCACAGGGAGCCACCCACCAATAAAAGAGAGACACAGACCAGTACCCCCTGCACATTATCAGAACGCCAAGGGCATGCTAAGAGAGATGAAAGAAGCTGGGGTCATTAGAGATAGCTGTAGCCCCTGGGCAGCCCCCTTGGTTCTGGTGAAAAAGAAGGACGGCACCATGAGAATGTGCGTGGACTATAGACAAATCAACCGTATCACCCACAAAGACGCATATCCGCTGCCTAGAATAGAAGTCTTTAGCCGCACTAAAATCAGCTAACTTCTTTTCTACTTTGGACCTTACTAGCGTGTACTGGCAGGTTCCTGTGGCAGAGGCTGACAAGGAGAAGACCGCCTTCACCACCCCGATGGGACTGAGCGAATTCAACTGTATGCCTTTCGGGCTCTGCAACGCACCAGGGACCTTCCAGCGGCTGATGGAATGCTGTCTAGGGCACCGAAACTTCGAGACGGTCCTCCTTTACCTGAATGACGTGATCGTCTATTCGAAGACCTACGAGGACCATCTCAAGCACCTGGCCGAGGTGTTTGAAGCCCTGGCAGGCTATGGCCTGAAGGTGAAACCATCGAAGTGTCACCTGCTGAAACCAAAGGTCCAGTACCTAGGGCACGTGGTAAGCGCGGAAGGAGTAGCCCCCGAGCCTGACAAGGTCACGGCAATCAAGAGCTGGCCAAGCCCCTCAAACATCAAGAGGTGAGACAGTTTCTCGGGTTGGTAGGCTACTACCGAAGGTTCATCCCCGGGTTCACTAAGATGGCAGCTCCTATGCAGGACCTCCTGATCGGACAGTCTAAGTCAAGAAGTCAAAAGCCACCCTTCAAGTGGGATAAACCGGAAGAGGAGTCCTTCCGCCAGCTAAAGATGGCCCTCACGGGAGATGAGATCCTGGCCTACCCTGATTATGGCCAGCCTTTCATTCTCCACACAGATGCCAGTAATGTGTGACTGGGAGCCGTACTGTCCCAAAACCAACAGGGCAGAGAACGGGTGATCGCGTACGCCAGCCGGAAGCTGAGGCCCACCGAGAAGAACCCGGAGAATTACAGCTCCTTCAAGCTAGAATTCTTGGCAGTGGTGTGGGCCGTGACGGAACGCTTCAAGCATTACCTGGCCACCGCAAAGTTCACCGTGTACACGGACAACAACCCGTTGACACACCTGGACAATGCAAAACTGGGTGCCCTGGAACAGCGGTGGATGGCGCGACTCTCGAACTACGACTTCGTGATCAAGTATCGGGCAGGCAAAACCAACGCCAACGCGGACGCCCTTTCAAGGATGCCTCACTTACCTGAAGGTGATGAAGACCCAGAAGAGCTGGAAGAGGTAGAACTCCCCGCGTTTCACCAGTATGGAGCCGCTCAGTACTCCCACCGCGTGAAGAAGGAGGATCTAACAACCGTGATGATCAATCCCCTACCTCACCACAGCTGGGCCGAGACCCAAGATAGTGACCCTGCAGTCCACCTGGTGAAAGATCTGCTGACCCGGGAAGACGCCCGCTTAGATCCAGATGCCCCAGAGGAAGCCAAGCAGCTATGGAAGGAGAAGAGCAAGCTGTTCCTCTAAGAAGGCAAGTTGTGCAGAAGGATTGTCAACCACCGGACGCACGAGCTGACCTGGCAAGTCGTGGTCCCAAGGCGGGATGCAGCTATGGTCCTGGGGGCTTACCATGACAGAGCGGGACACTTCGGTTGGAAGAAACTGGAGTTCCTACTAAGAGGAAGGTTCTTTTGGGTCGGCATGAGAGGAACTGTAGAAAAATGGTGCAGAGACTGTGGCCCTTGTCACCTAAGGAGGAAGGACCGTGCCAGCCAGAAGACACCCTTGAGGCCCATCATCACCACGCAGCCTCTTGAGCTGGTAGCTCTGGACCATGTCAAGTTGGCTCCCAGCCGGTCAGGATACATCTATGCCCTGACAATCCTGGACCACTATTCCCGTTTTCTAGTGGTGGTCCCGGTAAAGGACTTGACAGCCCAAACAGCGGCCAGAGCCTTCCAGCAATACTTCTGCCGTCCACACGGGTATCCGGAACAGGTCCTGACAGACCAGGGTCCAGCGTTCGAGGCTGAAACCTTCCAGGAGTTCTGCAACCTCTATGGCTGTAAGAAGATTCGTACAACGCCTTTCCACCCCCAAACCAACGGGATGTGTGAGAAGATGAACAATATAGTCATTGATCTCCTGAAGACGTTGCCCCTGGAGGAACGCAGCCTGTGGTCAGAAAAACTGCCGGACCTGATAGACCTATACAACAATATCCCGGTGAATGCTACAAACTGCACCCCGGCTTACCTGATGCGAGCCAGACCAGGTAAGCTGCCCGTAGACCTGGAGATGGGAGTCCTAATACCTGAGGACACCTCCCCGGATGCGGACTGGGATACGGAAAGGCAAATGCAGTACAAGAAGCTACAGGAGAGTGTGGAGAAGAGCCTGGCCCAGGTGAGAGAGAGGCAAGAAAAACTCTTCAATCAACACGCCCCTGCTGGTACCCTAGAACCTGGTGAGCAAGTCCTAAAGCGAAAAAGAAGGCTACATAAGTTGGACGACCAGTGGGAAAGGGAACCCTACACCGTACTGCAGTCTGACCACGACAACCCAAAGGTGTGCGTGATCACCAAGGACGGAGGAGAAACCACTAGTACCGTCTCCAGAGACCACCTCAAAAGGTGCCCCGAGCAACTCCGTAGTGCAGAAGAAGATCAGAGTGACCTTGAACCCGCAGAGGACAAGGAAGAAATGATCAGCATCATTCTCGGAGAGTTCCCTCAGTCCTGGACTCGCATAAATGATGCCATAGTGGTACCTGTTCTGCATTTCCTGCAACCGGCACAGCAACAACCAACACCAGAGCCGGAAGGTGAAGAGGAGCAAGCACAAAGGGGCAGATACCCGCTCGCTGGAGAATATAGAGCGCGCTAAAATTGTAAATAACCTTGTTGCCAAATGTTAAAATGTTTGCCAAAGTTACCTGCATGTTTATTAATAGTGTGTTTCAGTTTCTTGCAGCTACCGTAAGGACTCAAAGGTTATGGACTTTTTATAACCGGGACCTTGTATGGACTGCGTTCGGAGCCTAACCAAGGAATGAACTAAGACTGTAAAGGACTTGGGGTAGGACAAACCCCCAACTGGTTAAGGCTCCCCGTTGTATTGGTGATATGGACACCCGGTCACAGACCACACTGTGACCTTAAGAACTCAATCTGTGCGTCACTTGTATACTAATGTTTTATGGTATGCATATTGTCTTTGTTTACTGTTTAGTCCCGGAGTACTAAATTTCACTAGGGGGGAATGTGTCACCCTGGCCTGGATGCCACAAGTGTAATTAAAGCTGTGTCTGAGAGCAAGGGGGAGGTTCTCTAGTCAGGGGAACATTAGCATGCAATGCCTCCTGTCTCAGGCCAGTAGGGGGAGCAGGCTGCCCCTATAAAAGCTGGTACTGGGGGCAGGGTTAGGGAGAACTTGATGGCCTGTCTCATCACTGAGACTTGTCCCAGAGCAGAGCAGGGACAGACAGTTGCACTGCACCTAAGAGGAAGTGAGGCAGGAGGAGAGCCACAAGCCAGAGACAAGAGGCGAAGAGAGCCTGTCTTGGCAGATAAGAGACTGACTTTACCAGACTTTGGTGTCTGAGGCTGAGAGGATTCTACATCCTCCAGCAGATAACCAGTCCGCAAGGGACTGTATATTCCTTGGCCTAAGAAGCCTGGAGGCCCTGCCACAACAGAAGGGACCAGCAAAGCCGTACAAGGCTGGGAGCAGAAAGGAACCCACGTCGCAGGCCATACAGGCGAGAATACACAGAAAGCTCGGAAACGTGGGCTGTTACCCTATAATGAGGAGATAGCCAGAAGGAGCACAGAAAGCACGGTAGGCCTACACCCTCACCCTGACCGGGGCCAATTTCCCCGTTGCTCTCAGACATCCAGGTCCCCTCCTAGCTGGGACTGTTTATGGGTCAGTTTACCTGTGTCAGTAAAGACCCTGGACTGCAACCTATTGTCTGTGTGCTCCTTCGCGCCTCCAGCACTACCGGTACTGGGACTCTCACCACCATCACTCCCACCATCCATTATACTGCCCTGGGGCCGCACTCTTCCCGTGGGGAGTCATACTACCCTAGCTGCACACCTCATCAGCCCCAGCGGTCTGCATGCAGCGGCGGTTCCTAATGACCGCAAATCCACGGGTGGCGTAGTCGGACATAATCAACAGCAGAACGTAGCAGACTACCATTGGCCTGACCACCCTGAGCCACGGAACCGGGTTGCCACTACTACCCCCACCGTTTCCCTATTGCCCGGATCCGAGTGCCCCACGGCCCAGGGGGCGAGTCAAGAGCTGTAGTGGTATCATCATATTGTGTGGGTGGATCATCATACCATATGTGGGTCTGTGGGGGGACCATCATACTGTGTGTGGGGGTCCTCATACTATATGGTGGTATGTGGGGGGACCATCATACTGTATTGGGGTCTGTGGGGGGAACATCATACTGTGTGGGATGCTGTGGGGAAACCATCTTACTGTGTGGGGGAGGAGACCATTATACTATATGGAGGTCTGTGAGGGGACCTTCACACTATATGGGCGTTTGTGACGGAGCATCATACTGTATTGGGGCTGTGGAAGGCCATCATAATTTGTGCGGCACTGTGGGGGAACCATCATACTATATGGGGAGGTCTGTGCGGGGAACATCATACTGTTTTGGGGCTGTGTGGG
The DNA here is from genome assembly GCF_046119375.1 of Phyllobates terribilis. Classification (NCBI taxonomy): domain Eukaryota; kingdom Metazoa; phylum Chordata; class Amphibia; order Anura; family Dendrobatidae; genus Phyllobates; species Phyllobates terribilis. Next base: position 419,592,325 of record NW_027362764.1, on the reverse strand, counting down.
AACCATCATACTGTGTGGGGGGTTTGGAGACCATCATACCGTGGTGGGACCATAATTTTGTGTGGGTGGGCGATGGTGACCATCATACTGTGTGGGGGTTGTGGTGACCATCATATCATGTGTGGGGGTTGTGATCATCCTTCACAACCCCCATATAGTATAATCTTCCCCCACAGTCTCCATATAGTATGATGTTCTCCTACTGCCCCTTGTAGTATGATGTTCCTTCACAGTCCCCATATTTTATAATATTCCCCCACAGCTCCCATATAGTATGATGTTGCCTCACAGCCCCCATATAATATGATAGTCCCCCACAGCCCCCATATAGTATGATTTTGCCCGTATAGTATGATGTTTCTCTACAACCCCTTAATAGTGTGATGTTCCCCCACAGCCCCCATATAATATGATGTTCCCTCACAGCCCCCATATTTTATAATGTTCCCTCAAAGCCCCATATAGCATGATGTTCCCCCATATAATATGCCGTAATAAAGTATTATGGTCCCCTACAGTCCCCATATAGTATGATGTTCCCCACAGCAACCATATAGTAAGATGTTCCTTCACAGCCAACATATAGTACTATGTTCACCCACAGCCCCCATATAGTATGATGGTCCACCGGCACCGGCCTCTAGCTGGCTAGAAGTATCCTGTGGCCTGCTGGAGTAACAGATGGAGCTGATGTCTGTTATCAGTATCGGCATACTGAGGACACTAATATTGTTAATAGTGTCACAATTGATGTTGCCCATGGCTCGACCATCCCTGCTGGCATTTGCCAGACTTGCCCAATGGCCAGTCCGTCCTTGCTGCTCACTACACAATAAGCACTCTGCAATCTCTCCACAGAACATTGATTGACAGCCTGTCCATCCATGTGCAGAGGAAGTGAATACAACTCATTGTATTGAGTGGTGACAGTAACATCTCCCTGCACTGCCCCAGTGACTGTAAGCAAGCAGTTGCAGGGAGAATATAACTTTATTTTCTCCCTATAACCACAGTTCCAGTAAGCCAGCCAGACATGGTTTAAATTTGCCTGCAGATTGCCACTACAAAGAAATCCCTATTGCAAATATGATATTATGTAAAAGAAATCTGAGTCGAGGAATACCAGTTTTTAAATTATTGTCTGAATTTTTAGGAAAATCCACCTTTCCTTTCACTGGCTTTTCTATGGGGAAGATTTTTCTTTTATTACTACACCAGTGTTGTGTGAATGAATGCGTAAAAGAATGAACAAGTGAATAAGAGGGGCATGGCTCACCACACAGGGAGACAGAGAGGGAGTTCATCTACATTTATATGTAAGTAAATGTAAGTGTCCTTGCTCATGGTAGCAAGGACACTTACCACTGCATTAGGACTTTTTCCGACATCCGTGATCATCGGTTCGATCTCTGATCGCAATGCACAGACTGGCCGCGTGTCTCCTGACCTGAGCGTGACAGCTTCATATAATTTCATGTCAGGGATGGGTGATTATAGCTCTTTACATACAGATGTATGTGCCACTGGAGGGTACAGGGAGTCAGGAGAAAAACAAATGATTGTGAAAAATGTAGTTTACAGTGGTCACGTGGGCACCTCTGAAGGGTCGCTCAATTCATACTGAGTAGAGAAACACAGCAGCTGAAGCCAAAAAGTGGAGTACAAAATTAGTTAATGAGTATCTGTCAGGTATGGTTAGTTTACTTCAGTATAGTTAATAGACTTTAGAGAGTTCAGAAAAAAAAGAGTTTGGAATTTCCTATTTAAAGGGATTCTAGGACCAGAGACATTTATAAAATATCCACAGCATAGTTGATAACTTCTGACAATCCACAATTCATAAAACATGATTTCTATGATCCTGTTTGTCTTCATTTCACTTCCACCATCAATGAATGGAGCGGCATGGTTGTGTATTTGTGACACTACTTCATCACTAACTATGTTACTTCCAGAGAAAGTCATGTGCTGTCCTCAGTTATTACTTGTAGTCAGGGCTGCCACCAGGAATTTCAGGGTCCAATACTGGCAACATTTTCGGGCCTCCTTGAGACTCCGCCTAGGCTCCACCCCAGCTCCACCTCCACCTCTTAAATCTTCCACAGTCCCATCGCTCACTCTTGGAAAAACTCCAATTCTGCACGTCCTCACCAATCACACATTAACAGTTCCAATCGAACACCATATCACTTACATAGTCAACAGCTTTTGCTTTGCCCAAAAGATTTTTTAAGCCGCCACCATGACAAGTTAAACTCTTTTGGCAGGGCCCTACTCGACTCTATCCTATTAAATTTTCTCAAAATACCCAATACTCTTTTTAGATATATTTTTATTTATTTTTCTTTAACCCCTTTCTGGCCCAGGGCATACTAATACGTATCTGTGCAAAGGGCCTTATGGGCCTGATACGTATTAGTAAGCCCAGGCGAGTTCGCCCGCACAAAAGCGAGATCGCCGCCGGGTGTCAGCTGATTGTTACAGCCGGTGCTATGTGCAGGGAGCAGTCCCGCACCACTCCCGGCACATTAACCCCCGCAATGCTGTGATTGAAATCGATCGCAGCATTCTGGTGGCAAGAGGAGGTAAGCGCTATACTTACCTTATTTGCCGGCGTCCAGCAGCATCTGCGTCCGGTCCGGGATGTTGCCATGGTGACCTGATGTCATCATGACAACATCCGGGTCACCAGGAGGCAGGAAGTTGCTTTGGTCATGCGCAGTGCGCGACCAAAGTAACTTCTCCCTGTGCAGCGCTGACAGGCTGCATAGCACAGGGATGGTTCTGCATTCCTGTGCTATACAGCCGATCAGGCTGCAAAAAGTGAAAGTCCCATAGTGGGACAAAGTGTAAAAATAATAAAAATGTCAGAAAGTGAAAAAAAAATAATTTTTTTTTAAAAATGTTAAAAAAAAGAGAAAAAAAAGAAAAATATATTGTAGCCATAAATAAATAATCTTATGAAAAAAGAATAAACCAATAAAAGTACACATATTTGGTATCACTGCGTCCGGAACGACCTGACCTATAAAACTGTCTTGCTAGTTAACCCCTTTAGTGAACACGGTAAAAAATAAAAATAAAAAACAAAACATAAAACAATGTTTTATCATCATACCGCCAAACAAAAAATGGAATAAAACACGATCAAAAAGACAAATGTAAATAAAAATGGTACCACTGAAAACGTCATTTTGTCCGGCAAAAAACAAGCTGCCATACAGCTCCAACGGCCGAAAAATAAAAAAGTTATAGCTCTCAGAATAAAGCGATGCAAAAACAATTAGTTTTTCTATAAAATAGTTTTTATTGTGAAAAAGCAGCAAAATCTAAAAAAATATATAAATGCGGTACCACTGTAAACATATTGACCCGAAGAATAAAGTTTCCTTATCAATTTTACCACACGCAGAACGGCATAAAAAAAAACAAAAAAAATTCCTGTATTGTTGGTTTTTGTTTATTCTGCCTTCTAAAAATCAGAATAGAAAGCGATCAAAAAATATCACGTGCCCGAAAATGGTACCAATAAAAACGTCAACTTGTCCCGCAAAAAACTAGTGTGCTACGGTTAGGGTTGTGCTAGGGTTAGGCAAGGGTTAGAGTTAGGCTAGGATTAAGCTAAGGTTAGGGTTAGGTTAGGGTTAGGCTAGGGTTAGAGTTGGGCAAGGGTTGCGCTAGGGTTAGGGTTGGGCTAAGGTTAGGGTTGGGGTTGGGATTTTTTCAGAAGTAAAGAAAAAAAAATGACGACGATATGGCGACTAATGTTGAGCGCAAGTGCTCGCTACTTGTATTTGCATTGGGTGCTCGAGTATACACCGAGTATAGAGGGTGCTCGAGTCTCCGCCCCAAATGTTTTGCAGCTGTTATACAGCCAAACAAACCTCGCGGGGATTGCCTGCCATGCACGAGGGATCCCCGCATGTTTTATTTTGGGTCTCTAATAACCATGAAACATGCGGGGCAGGGACTCGAGCATGTCACTTGAGCACCCACGATACTTGGTGTATACCCGAGTACCCGATGCAAACTCAAATAGCGAGCACTTGCACTCAAGACTAATGACAACTTATTAAATATGATGACCTAATATTATCAAATTCTGTGTCGCACATCTGGGTTCAAAATGTTCACTATACCCCTTGATAAAATCCTGGAGGGGTGTAGTTTCCAAAATGGAGTCACTGGGGGGAGGCGGGGGTGGTTTCCACTATTTAGGCACATCAGGGACTCCCCAAACGCAACATGGCATCCTCTAATTATTCAAGCAAATTTTACATTCAAAAAGTCAAATGGCGCTCCTTCACTTCCGAACCCTGCCGTGCGCCCAATCAGTGGTTTTCCCCCACATATGGGGTATCGGCTTACTCAGGAGAAATTGCACAACAAATTGCATGGTGCAATTTCCTCTGTTATCCTTGTGAAAATGCAAAATTGGGGGCTGAAAAACATTTTTGTTGGAAAAATGTGAAAATTTTATTTTTACGGCTCAATGTTATAAACTTCTGTGAAGCACCTGGGGGTTCAAGGTGCTCACCACACATCTAGATAAGTTCCCTGGGGGGTCTAGTTTCCAAAATAGTGTCACTTGTGGGGGGTTTCCACTGTTTAGGCACATCAGGGGCTCCCCAAATGCAACATGGTGTCCGCTAATTATTCATGCAAATTTTACATTCAAAAAGTCAAATGGCGCTCCTTCCCTTCCGAGCCCTGCCGTGCGCCCAAACAGTGGTCTTTCCTCACATATGGGGTATCTGCATGCTCAGGGGAAATTGCACAACAAATTTTGGGGTCCATTTTTTCCTGTTACCCCTGCTAAAATAAAAAAATTTGGGTCTAAAAAAAGTTAAATTTTCATTTTTTTCTTCCACATTCCAAAAATTCCTCTGAAGCACCTGAAGGGTTAATAAGCTTCTTTAATGTGGTTTTGAGCACCTTGAGGGGTGCAGTTTTTAGAATGGTGTCACTTTTGGGTATTTTCTGTCATAAAGGCCCCTCAAAGTCACGTCAAATGAGAAATAGCTGGTCAACTTTTAACCCTTATAGCTCCGTAATAAAAAAAAAATTTGGTTCCAAAATTGTGCTGATGTAAAGTAGATATGTGGGAAATGTTATGTATTAACTACTTTGTGTAACATACAGTACAGACCAAAAGTTTGGACACACCTTCTCATTTAAAGATTTTTCTGTATTTTCATGACTATGAAAATTGTACATTCACACTGAAGGCATCAAAACTATGAATTAACACATGTGGAATTATATAGTTAACAAAAAAGTGTGAAGCAACTGAAAAAATGTCTTATATTCTAGGTTCTTCAAAGTAGCCACCTTTTGCTTTGATGACTGCTTTGCACACTCTTGGCATTCTCTTGATGAGCTTCAAGAGGTAGTCACCGGAAATGGGTTTCACTTCACAGGTGTGCCCTGTCAGGTTTAATAAGTGGGATTTCTTGCCTTATAAATGGGGTTGGGACCATCAGTTGTGTTGTGCAGAAGTCTGGTGGATACACAGCTGATAGTCCTACTGAATAGACTGTTAGAATTTGTATTATGGCAAGAAAAAAGCAGCTAAGTAAAGAAAAACGAGTGTCCATGATTACTTTAAGAAATGAAGGTCAGTCAGTGCGAAAAATTGGGAAAACTTTGAAAGTGTCCCCAAGTGCAGTTGCAAAAACCATCAAATGCTACAAAGAAACTGGCTCACATGAGAACCGCCCCAGGAAAGGAAGACCAAGAGTCACCTCTGTTTCTGAGGAAAAGTTTATCCGAGTTACAAGCCTCAGAAATCGCAGGTTAACAGCAGCTCAGATTAGAGACCAGGTCAATGCCACACAGAGTTCTAGCAGCAGACACATTTCTACAACAACTGTTAAGAGGAAACTTTGTGCAGCAGGCCTTCATAGTAAAATAGCTGCTAGGAAACCACTGCTAAGGACAGGCAACAAGCAGAAGAGACTTGTTTGGGCTAAAGAACACAAGGAATGAACATTAGACCAGTGGAAATCTGTGCTTTGGTCTGATGAGTCCAAATTTGAGATCTTTGGTTCCAACCACTGTGTCTTTGTGCGACGCCGAAAAGGTGAACGGATGGACTCTACATGCCTGGTTCCCACCGTGAAGCATGGAGGAGGAGGTGTGATGGTGTGGGGGTGCTTTGCTGGTGACACTGTTGGGGATTTATTCAAAATTGAAGGCATACTGAACCAGCATGGCTACCACAGCATCTTGCAGCGGCATGCTATTCCATCCGGTTTGCGTTTAGTTGGACCATCATTTATTTTTCAACAGGACAATGACCCCAAACACACCTCCAAGCTGTGTAAGGGCTATTTGACCAAGAAGGAGAGTGATGGGGTGCTACGCCAGATGATCTGGCCTCCACAGTCACCAGACCTGAACCCAATCGAGATGATTTGGGGTGAGCTGGATCGCAGAGTGAAGGCAAAAGGGCCAACAAGTGCTAAGCATCTCTGTGAACTCCTTCAAGATTGTTGGAAGAACATTTCCGGTGACTACCTCTTGAAGCTCATCAAGAGAATGCCAAGAGTGTGCAAAGCAGTCATCAAAGCAAAAGGTGGCTACTTTGAAGAACCTAGAATATAAGACATATTTTCAGTTGTTTCACACTTTTTTGTTAAGTATATAATTCCACATGTGTTAATTCATAGTTTTGATGCCTTCAGTGTGATTGTACAATTTTCATAGTCATGAAAATACAGAAAAATCTTTAAATAAGAAGGTGTGTCCAAACTTTTGGTCTGTACTGTATCTCTCTGATTTAAGGGCATAAAAATTAAAATGTTGAAAATTGTGAAATTTTCTAAATTTTCGCCAAATTTCCAATTTTTTCAGAAATAAACGCAAGTGATATCAAGGAAATTTTACCACTATCATGAAGTACAATATGTCTCGAAAAAACAATCTCAGAATCAGCAGGATCCGTTGAAGCGTTCCAGAGTAATTACCTCATAAAGTGACAGTAGTCAGAATTATAAAAATTGGCCTGGTCATTAACGTGCAAACCACCCTCGGGGTTAAAGGGATTAAAGAAATGTGTCAAATTAATTTTTTTTAATGAGCAATAATACCACATACAAGGGACATATATCGTCACACCATGGCCGGGCCATATATTACCTCCACAGAGTGACCGAATAATACCACATACAAGGGACAAATACCGCCACACTATGATCAGATCACATATTACCACCACACAGTGACCAAATAATAACACAGACAAGGAACAAATACTGCCACACCATGACCATACCAACCACATATTAACACCACAAAGTGACCGAATAATACCGCATACAAGGAACAAATACCGCCACACCATGACCAGACCACATATTGCCACAACATAGTGACCGAATACTACAATGCTGATTAATAAAAAACACAATACTAATATTACCATGAGTGCCATTATACACATGAACTCTGTACATAGTATACAGTGTATAGTGTAAGTGTACAAGTAATACAGTGACTCACCAGTGACATTATACACAGTAGCTCTGCATATAGTGTATAGTGTGTAACATACCTGGCTGCGTCCTTGCATAGTGGTCCATCTCCCACTGTGCAAGAGCGCGCACTTGATTTCCAGTCCAGACTATCACTCTGGCTTCCCTCCATGCTGTCTGCTTGCCTCTGTTTCTGCTGCTTAAGGGCGGCGCCCGATCACTTCCTGCTTCTTGTAGCTGCTGCAGGCACACCCCTTGTGCGTCCTCAGCCTATTGCTGTCTGTCACCTGGTATTTAACCCAGCTCCTCCCTGGAATCCATGCCTGAGCATTGTGTTCTGTCAGTTGTCTTCCAGTCACTGATGTGCCAGGTCCTGTCTATGCTTCCTGCCTTGCGTTATCAGTTCCCGTGTATGAACTGTGTCCTGTCTGAACTATCTTCTAGCCTGTTGTCTTCTGCCTATCCTGGAGGCTGTATTTCCAGGCCAGTGTGAACATGCTCCTAGCCTGTTCTTTCCGCCTTCTAGGGGCCGCATACCTAGACCCGTTCCTGTATCTTCCTGTTCCTGTCTGAACACGCTCCTAGCCTTTTCGTTCCGCCTTCTAGGGGCCACATACCTAGACCCGCTCCTGTATCTTGCTGCTGTGACTGTTCTTGTCTGAATACTCTCTTAGCCTGTTATCTGTTTTTCTCTATGTCTGTACCTTCCCTTTTCCTGCAGAATCTGATCCCGTACCTAACTCCTACTCATTGTCCCTGTACTCCCGTTTGTGAGTTTAGAGTCCACTCGCTACTTCATTGCAAGTATCCTGTGTGTATCTGGTTCTGCCTTTCCCTTCCAGTCTGTTCCGTGTGAACAGAGCCATGTGCCCTTTGCTCGCTGCTCCGGCAGTCTCGCTCTGCTCTGACCCTTTGCTCGCTGCTCCGACAGTCTCGCTCTGCTCTGACCCTTTGCTCGCTGCTCCGGCAGTCTCGCTCTGCTCTGACCCTTTGCTCGCTGCTCTGGCAGTCTCGCTCTGCTCTGACCCTTTGCTCGCTGGTCCAGCAGTCTCGCTGTGCTCTGACCCTTTGATTGCTGCTCCGGCAGTCTCGCTCTGCTCTGACCCTTTGCTCGCTGCTCCGGCAGTCTCGCTCTGCTCTGACCCTTTGCTCGCTGCTCCGGCAGTCTCGCTCTGCTCTGACCCTTTGCTCGCTGCTCCGGCAGTCTCGCTCTGCTCTGACCCTTTGCTCGCTGCTCCGGCAGTCTCGCTCTGCTCTGACCCTTTGCTCACTGCTTCGGCAGTCTCGTCCTGCTCCTCTCTCGCTCACCGCTCCAGGCGGCCTTGTCCTGCTCTTCTCTCGCTCACCGCTCCAGGCGGTCTCGTCTTGTTCTGCTCTTGCTTGCCGCTCTGGGCGGCCTCACTCTGCTGTTTGTCCACTGCATCTGCGGTTCTGTTCCTAAGTCCCAGTCTGTACTGGGTCCTATCCACTCGGTGCTCCAACCTGTCGTACCTGCCAGTACCTCCCTGCCTGCATACCAGTCGTGCTTACCAGCATCCGCCAGTCTGCATACCAGCCGTGTCTGCCTATACCCAGCAGTCTGTGTGCCAGCCTAACCTGCCTGTTCCTGTATTCCCCTGTGTGGGTCAACAGCAGTGTCCGGGGTCTGTCCTGGAGTAGCACCTGGTCCCTCTGCTCAGTTCCTCCTTGGTGCACTGGCGTCGTATGCTGTCGTGCGACCCTGGTTGGATTGGGTGAATACTTAGTTACGCCCATCCAGGCATTCACTCTCCGGCACGGTCCAGTGGAATCACTACATATACACGCACACGCCACTCAGCCCAGGCGTGTGCATTACATAGTGTACAGGTAATACAGTGATCACCAGTGACATTATACACAGGCGCTCTGTATATAGTATATAGTGTACAGATAGTACAGTGATCACAGGTGACATTATGCACAGGAGCTGTGTATATAGTTTCAGTGTACAGATAATACAGTGATCACCAGTGACATTATTCACAGGAGCTCTAGCTATACTGTACAGGTAATATAGGGACTCACCAGTGATATTATACACAGGAGCTCTGTATATAGTGTACAGTGTAAGTGTACAGGTAACACACTGACTCACCAGTGACATCTCCAGTTGAAGTCCTTCTTTGCTTTTCTTCTTCATCCAGCGCAGACCCCCATCACTTCTTCCAGACAGGAATCGTCCCTGCAGAAAATAATACAGTTATCTAGAGCACCGTTTCCAGAGCACATTCCCCACTTTTTCCCAAACTTCTACACTACACGAGATGAAGAAAAAAAACTGACATAGTGTCGCCCTGCACAGTAACAGGGCCCCCCTCAGTGAAAACAGCATCCTCAAAAATAAAATACATCACAGCAGAATATTTATAAAAAATATCCCTTAATTAATCCCTACAGTAATAATGTCCCACATCCTGTCCCCTTCCAGTAATAATGTCCCCCATCCTGGCCTCCATGTGTCTCATTCCTGGCCCCCATGTGTCTTATTCCTGGCCCCATATGTGTCTCATTCCTGGCCCCCTATGTGTCTTATTCCTGGCCCGCTATGTGTCTCATTCCTGGCCCCCTATGTGACTCATTCCTGGCCCCCTATGTGTCTCATTCCTGGCCCCATATGTGTCTTCATCCTGCCCCCCATATCTTCTGCCATCCTGGCCCCATACAGTCATATGAAAAAGTTTGGGCACCCCTATTAATCTTAAGCTTAATGTTCTATAAAAATTGGTGTTTTTGCAACAGCTATTTCAGTTTGATATATGTAATAACTGTTGGATACAGTAATGTTTCTGCCTTGAAATGAGGTTCATTATACTAACAGAAAATGTGCAATCTGCATTCAAACAAAATTTGACAGGTGCATAAGTATGGGCACCTCACCAGAAAAGTGGCATTAATAGTTAGTAGATCCTCCTTTTGCAAAAATAACAGCCTCTAGTCGCTTCCTGTAGCTTTTAATGAGTTCCTGGATCCTGGATGAAGGTATTTTTGACCATTCCTCTTTACAAAACAATTCCAGTTCAGTTAAGTTTGATGGTCGCCGAGCATGGACAGCCCTCTTCAAATGATCCCACAGATGTTCAATGATATTCAGGTCTGGGGACTGGGATGGCCATTCCAGAACATTGTAGTTGTTCCTCTGCATGAATGCCTGAGTAGATTTGGAGCGGTGTTTTGGATCATTGTCTTGCTGAAAGATCCATCCACTTTGTAACTTCATATTTATCACTGATTCTTGAACACTATTGTCAAGAATCTGCTGATACTGAGTGGAATCCATGCGTCCCTCAACTTTAACAAGATTCCCAGTGCCAGCATTGACCACACAGCCCCAAAGCATGATGGAACCTCCACCAAATTTTACTGTGGGTAGCAAGTGTTTTTCTTGGAATGCTGTGTTTTTTTGCCACCATGCATAACGCCTTTTTGTATGACCAAATAACTCAATCTTGATTTCATCAGTCCACAGGACCTTCTTCCAAAAAGAAATTGGCTTCCCCAAATGTGCTTTTGCATACCTCAGCCAACTCTGTTTGTGGCGTGCTTGCAGAAACGGCTTCTTTCGCATCACTCTCCCATACAGCTTCTCCTTGTGCAAAGTGCCTTGTATAGTTGACCGATGCACAGTGACACCATCTGCAGCAAGTTGATGCTGCAGCTCTCTGGAGGTGGTCTGAGGATTGTCCTTGACTGATCTCACCATTCTTCTTCTCTGCCTTTCTGATGTTTTTCTTGGCCTGCCACTTCTGGCCTTAACAAGAACTGTCCCTGTGTTCTTCCATTTCCTTACTATGTTCCTCACAGTGGAAACTGACAGGTTAAATCTCTGAGACAGCTTTTTGCATGCTTCCCCTGAACAACTATGTTGAATAATCTTTGTTTTCAGATCATTTGACAGTTGTTTTGAGGAGCACATGATGCCACTCTTCAGAGGAGATTCAAACAGGAGAACAACTTGCAAGTGGCCACTTTAAGTAGCTTTTCTCATGATTGCATACACCTGGCTATAAAGTTCAAAGCTCCATGAGGTTACAAAACCAAAAAAAGTGCTTTAGTAAGTCAGTAAAAAGTAGGTAGGAGTATTTAAAACAAGAAAATGATAAGGGTGCCCATACTTATGCACCTTTCAAATTTTGTTTGAATGCAGATTGCACATTTTCTGTTAGTACAATAAACCTCATTTCAAGGCAGAAACATTACTGTGTCCAACAGTTATTACATATATCAAACTGAAATAGCTGTTGCAAAAACACCATTTTTTATAAAACATTAAGCTTAAGATTAATAGGGGTGCCCAAACTTTTTCATATGACTGTATGTCCTCCAATCCTGCCCCTATATGTTCTCCCATCCTGGCCCCAGATGATCTCTCATCCTGGCCCCATATGTCTCCATCTTGCCCCCATATGATCTCTCATCCTGCCCCCATATGTCCTCCAATTCTGGCCCCACCTGTCTCCATCCTGCCCCCATAAGTCCCCCCATCCTGGCCCCATATGAACTCCCATCTTGGCCCCATGTCTTGATCCTGCCCCCATACGAACGCCCATCCTGCCCCCATATGAACTCTCAAACTCTAATTCTGTCCCCATATGAACTCTCATCCAGGTCCCATATGAACTCCCATCCTGTCCCCATATGAATTCCCATCCTGGCCCCATATGATCTCCCATTCTGGCCCCATATGAACTCCCATCCTGGCCCCATATGAACTCCCATCCTGGCCCCATATGAACTCCCACCCTCGCACCATATGATCTCCCCCATCCTGCCCCCATATTGTGGCTTTCAGTTCAAAACAGTAATAAAAAAAAGTTTCTCCTTACCTGGACGCGGTCCAGTAGCATCCTCTTCCTCATCCATTTCAGGTGCAAATGCCCGGCGCATGGCAGTGACATTGACACGCCCCCTGGGCCGTGGGAGGACTAGGCAGCCGGGCCTCTGCGTATGCCGGTGGGGGATATCACGGTGGCTGGCCCGGTCCGTGACCCAGGGAGGTCAGTAGAAAAAGGGGAATTTATAGGGGATTTGGAAAGTTTGTGATGCCACCTGTGGAATGTGGCAAAAGGGGTGCCGCCGCTGCAGAGCAGTCCTCTGGAGCCGGTGTTACGGCAGCAGGGATGGTGTGGCTCTCCACAGGTAGAGCTAGCTCCAGGGCAGCGTGCAGTGTAATGGAGGATGCTGAGGAGAGACGGCAGGATGGTCCCGGAGGAAAGACGGACACTCACACGGTGGTAAGCTTCAGTGCCTTTACTGGTGATGGTGCAGGCACGGTCCAGGGTACTCCGGGCGAAGGGTGCACTTTTGGACTCTCCCCAGTGAGCAGGTATAGGGCCTCCTGATCCGTGGCTTTTCTCGCTAAGCTTCTGGCCTGCCTGGAACTAGGCCTAGCTTGGTTACTGTCTCTCTCTCCCTTGCACCTGATGACCTGGTGGTAGGGCCTTCTCTTTGGAGATCACTCTCGCTGGACGCTGGGACCTCCGTGACTCCTAGCCCTGGTACTGTAGTCAGCGTTTGGCATACCTGGGACCTGTAGTCCTCCAGGGGTTAAGGTAGTCCCTACTGGGTGTAAAGAGTCCCTGTAGGCGCAGCCCCGGTGTCCTGTAAATATCTCGGGGAGAGCCTGGTATGCTCCTCTGACCCCCTTGCTGCTTCTTCCTTCTCATCTTGCCTTCAGCCCACTCAAGGCCCTCACTAGGCCTTCACACGTGCTGTAGGCCTTGGCTCGCCTAAGCACAGCAGCCAGCGTGCTGCCTCTTCGCTGCTCTCTGAGCGTCAGCACGCTCTCAGCTCACCTCTGAGCTCTGTCCCTCTCTGTGTCTGAGCAGGAACTCCAAACTAAACTGAGCTGCCTGGCTCCACCCTCCCTATATATATCCCTAACGGGCTCCCTCTGCTGGTCTGAGGTGGTAGGGTGGAGGTGTGTGAATGTGTGAGGGCCTCTTGTGGAGAAGTCCATCCATGCACCCTTCTGGGTTCTGTGGCACCAATGCGCAGCAGAGCGCCACAACATCATACACCGGCGATTGGCCACTGATTGGCTGGCGGCTGTTAACTAATGCCGTGCAGGAAGCCGTTCCGGGCCAGGCCTCCCTCCTTGCTTCTGCTCACCGGGCCTCAAACTCCAGTAAGGACAGTAATGCCCTGATGGCAACCCTGCTTGCAGTTACATAGACTGCTGTTAGAAAAATATATTTTTGGGTTTGTTTTAAAAAGGGATTGTCTTTGTGAGACCCGGTTGCATCCATATATTTTAATCCTCTTATTATTGACAGATATGTCTTTTGATTTACAATCTGACTACTAGTCCAATACATGCTCTCCTGTATAAACTGGAGGTCAGCCTGTGATTTCCTGTAAACTACAGAATTATATCATCACCCATCAAATCCCTATTGGTAGACACCTCCCCTCATCCTACCCATCTCCATCCTACTAGCCCGTCCGCATGTTTACCAGCCGTACAACATCCATTCATCCTGTGTACCATATCCTGGCCTGCCTGACTCTCCAAGTTCTTACCTGCATTCCTGACCCTTGGGGTCAGTAGCTACAGTACCGCGGACTGCCCTGTAGTGATACCTGGCGGCTACCTGCAGCTCAAGCCTAACCTTATCATCAGAGGCACTAGTAAAGACCAGACAGCCGCTTACATTGCGCTGTTGGTCCACACCCACCAGCGTGACAGAGAAACACATCTCAAGCAGTAGGCAGCGGAGATAGAGTATATTGTATGGCAGAACAACATAATGTAACAATTAGTTGATTCTGTTCTTCAAAACACAAGGGGCTAAAAAATCACTTCCTTTAATCATATTAATTGTCATTCTGCAGCAGTAAGGTAAACAACATACAGTCATGGCCAAAAGTGTTGGCACCCTAGAAATTATTTCAGAAAATGAAGCATTTCTCCCAGAAACATTTTTCAATTACACATGTTTTTTTTATACACATTGTAAGATGGCCACCAGAAAGGTCCTTGAGGGGAGATATGTATCACCAAGGTTGGTAGCTTCAGTGATGTAAACCCGGGAAAAGAATGCTCCAGCACACATAGTGCTGAGAGGGTTAACTGGGCATATCAGGGCCGATTTTTACGAGCAGTCATAAGAGTGGGGAGGGATTGGCTGCTCACATATCCCTACCCCAGGGCATGTAAATAAAATGGAGACCGAGTGCCTCATTCAGTGTCTGTGGCTGGAGGTGTGGAAACCTCCAGCATGTCTGTGCTACAGGACACTGACTGTGAGCGGGCGAACCCGCAGTATTGTATGGACTAGTCATTTTTTCTGCTTTGTTACTTTGTGCGGGACAAGGGTGTCTTTTGTTTACTTTGCAAGTGCGGTTTATGAAGTCTCCATAAACCTGCCTTGGACATTTTTAAGAAACTGACTCCTGCGCCTACCTCAAAAGCAGCATAGTGAGTGCCAAACCCCACAACATGTATATTTTCTTTGTGTGCATTTGAACAACAGAAAAACTGAGAAAAAAAGGCAAATTGTACATAATTTTACACAGTACCCCAAAAATGGCCAGATAAAATTGTTGGCATCCTCAACTTAATATGGACAAAGAAATATCAAAATCTCTGGAGATGGAATTGTAATCTGGAGATTGTTGATATTTTTCAACAATTCTGGCTCTCAAGTCCTCAGACAGTTTTTTTCTCCTCTTTCTGTTCTCCCTGCTTAGTGTGGCACACACAGACACACAATGTAAAGATTGAGTCAACCTCTCCCATGTTTAGCTGGTTTCAAGTGTAATTTTCATATTGCCCATACCTATTACTTGCCACAGGTGACTTTGAATGAGCATCACATGCTTGAAACAAAGTTGTTTACCCACACTTTTAGTAAGCGGCCAACAATTTTGTCCAGCCTATTATTGAGGTTTTGTGTGAAATGATGTCCACTTTGCCTTTTTTTTCTATTTTATTTGTGTTGTTCTAAGACACACAAAGGAAATAAACACGTATATAACAAAATGTGTAATTGCAATAAATTTCTGGGAGAGATACTTCATTTTTTGGAACAATATCAAGGGTGCCAACACTTTCGGCTATGACTTTATAACTTTTCCACTGTTTCGTCTTTGCTAGTTATTATTCTATGGGCCAACAGTCACAGCATTCTTTAATGCAACAAAATACAGTCACAACATGATTCTTAGTGTCAAAAGAGTGTGGTTTCCTGCATTGCAACACATAGCTTGCATCAAGGGTGAACTTCATGTATAACTGTCTGATTTATCATATCATGTAGGGAATATCTGCAGAATTTCATGTTAATTTTACTTCCTTAAAATGTCAGCAAAGCATCTACACATACGAATAAAATGAAGTCATTAGGTAAATAAACAAAAAAGCTGCCTCACCGTGTCCTATTTATATGACTCAGTCCGTCTTACAATGTTCTGGGTCTCCAACCAGTAGCCGTGACTTACGGCTTCACATAAAAAAATAATTTGGGTGAGTCCCAAAAATAACTAAAATCCTCAATTTATTACAAAATAATTTAAAAGATCATACAGGTTGGGAATACATCTCAATGCGTTTCTGGCGAAAAGCCCTTATTCACTGAGATTCCTTATGATACATGGTATAAAAACAAATGGTAATCAACCGTTGATCAATAAACACATATGTTATCAATCAATCACATTTCAGAATAATTAGCATAATCACAAGGCTAAATCACAAGGAAAACCAGAAGGAGAGAACAAAAACAAAAAAAACCTGCATTCAAATCCCTAAGATTTAATATAGGCAAAGAGTATCATTCCTATGGTTCATGCCGTTGGGGTAGTTTGTATCAAGTTTAATGATCCAAAATAATTCTCTTAGGAGGAGTTTTTTCCTCCAATCCCCTCCTCTAATAGGAATATCCATTTTTCTAGCCCATAGAATGAAAAATTGTTTAATTCCCCTTTATTTCTCTCTACAAAATGCATGCATGCTCCCAAATAGGATGCGTTTTTATTTTTGATGTTGGTAACATGTTCTGCCATCCTTTTCTTTAATTTATGTATTGTGCAGCCAATGTATTTTATGTTACATTCTTTGCAAAATATGCAATACACAATGTAATTTATATTGCAATTAATACATTTTTTGATATCATTGGCTGCATCAATTTTTTGAGTTTGCAATGTATACTGGCACATCGTACATTTGGAACATGCACATTTAAAAAAACCTTTACAACTTAGCCAGGTTTTTTTATCACTTTTTTTGTGGCATGTATAGACTTGGGGAAAGAGTAGCACCTATTGATCTCCCTTTTCTCGGCACACATACTAATCCATTTTTCAGGATTTTATTTAAGTCCCGATCTTGGAATAATACTAGGACATATCTGTTTATAATATTTTTATTTCCTAAAATTGGCAACTATATGGGGTGCTGAAAATTATTTTTTTTTGTCCATATTATTAGATTTTATTATTATTGGTTTCTGGTTGTTATTAATACCATAATCTCTGTTGTTTAAATGAGTATTTCTTACAAGAACTTTTTTTAATGCTGAATCAATGTTTTTTCTTATACCCCCTTTCCTTTAATCTAGATGTTGCTACCTTTGCTTGTTCATTGAATAGTGTGATATCAGAGCTATTTCTATAAATTCTATTTAATTCACCATAGGGGATTGAATTCACAGTATGGGCGAGGTGGCAGCTGTCTGCTCTAAGTGTAGTGTTCCCACTAATAGGTTTTCTATAGTTGTGATATCTAACTTTTTGTTGTTTTACATCCCCCATGAGATACAAGTCCGAAAAGCTGATTTTATCCTGCGGTTCAGTATAAGTAAATTTTAAATTTACATCATTAGCATTGATATAGGATAAAAAATATGGGATGTTTTCCACTTCCCCTACCCATATTAGTAAAACATCATCCAAATATCTAACATATAGTTCAATGTCATTTTTAAAAGGATTTTTGTCTGTGAAAATAGTGCTTTCTTCCCACCATGATACAAAAAGTACGGCTAAAGATGGAGAGAAACATGAGCCCAAAATTGGTGTTATCGGATTATCAGGTATAATATTATAACTCATTTTTTCAGGAAACACCCCCATTTTTTCTCCATCTTCAACCAATATACTCAAGATTTTTCTGCATGATTCTGTAGGATTAAATTGTATCCTTTTATACATCTCATTATCATCCAGGATATCATAAACACATTTTTCATAGAGGTTCTTATCCATAAGAACAATGTGGCCTGCTTTGTCGGATTTCTTAATCACCAGATCATCTCTTTTGGATAAGCTGGTGATTGCTTTTTTCTCATCTATAGTTAGATTATTTTTTTTATTTGATACACTCTGTTTAATTTTTTGAGAAAGTTCTATCAAATCTCTTTCAATTAAAGACTGAAAAGTTGAAATGCATTCAACCTTAGAATCCTTTGGATAGAAAGATGGATTCAAGATACGAAAATTCCAAATCCAAATGCACAGGCAACCAGCACTGCAGCGACTCAGTCCTTGTGCAGAGACTCCATAAGCTCAACCTCATCAGCTGGAGCAATCAATCTTACCATCGGGTGCAACTCCCTCCAGAAACAAAGTAAGTCACAATTCATACATGAAGAAAGCGAGGTGGCACACCGATGTAATAAAATCTTCTTTTATTCCATTTCCATTAAAAATGTAGGGAAGCGGCACCTTTTGCGGACGACGGCCGTTTCGCGTGTCTATCACGCTTCCACGGGTCCAGGCATATGGTCATGGGGGTGTGCAGGGGTTAAATTACTCCCGACCCCACCCCCTGAACAGACATACAAAATGTTACAACAAAAAATACAAAATTATAAACAATTGTTTTAAAAAATATATATATATTTTTTTTTTACAAAATATTCATGGAACCATCATAAAAATACTGCCATGTCTAGCTTGCCATTTAAGCCGAGGGGTCCCTGGGCATTAGTTCGGAGGATCCATTTCGCCTCCCTCTGTAAGAGGATACTATTGTGGTTTCCTCCCTTGCGTGGCAATTCCACTTTTTCTAATCCTATGAAGCGCATGACTTCAGGATTACCCCTATGCTCAGTGCGAATATGCTCTATTAACCTTTTAGAGCCCTTCCCTGAAAGGAATGAATTGAAATGCTCTCTGAACCGTGTGAACAGGGGTCTAATTGTTTTGCCTATATAGAACCTTCTACAAGGGCAAAAAATTGCATAAACCGTGAATTTGGTTCTACATGTAATCAGATCCCTGATAACATGGTGTACCCCTCCAAGTTCTATTTGCCGGGCATTCTCATGAAAACTGCAAAAATTACACGTACCACATTTGTGATTGCCCGTGATTACTGATTTATTTAACCAATTCCTTGCCGAGTTACCCTCTATGCAATTCTTTACAAGCTTGTCTTTCAAATTTGGTCCCCTGCGGTAAGTAATCTATGGGTTTCCCACTCCCACCTGGAAATCCCTGTCTGCTGTGACAAGATGCCAGTTTTTCAGAATTGCTGATCTAATTT
Organism: Phyllobates terribilis; assembly: GCF_046119375.1. Lineage (NCBI taxonomy): Eukaryota > Metazoa > Chordata > Amphibia > Anura > Dendrobatidae > Phyllobates > Phyllobates terribilis. The sequence continues at coordinate 419,573,341 of NW_027362764.1, read as the reverse complement.
TTTTATCCATAGGACCAAACTTAAAATTGAAAATGAATCTCTTAAACTTATCTGTATTGTCCTCATTTTTTGGGGGATTTAATAATGAGGTCTGAGGAAATTGGCATACCCTTTAATAGGCATTATCTATGATATCGTCTGGATATCCTCTTTGTTTAAACTTCATTTTCAGATTTCGTGCTTCTCTTACAAAGGAGGCAGTATTGTTATTAATTTTTCTCAAGTGTAAAAACTGACTGTAGGGTAGAGACTGCTTTGTGTGTAAAGGATGCACACTCTGATAGTGAAGCAGTGCATTACAGGATGTGGGGTTTGAAAAAGATTCTGTGGATAGATTGCCATCCACAATTTTAAGTTTTATATCCAAAAAATTCCGTGTTTCCAAACACTGAGGTGAACGACATGTTCGTGTCATTGTCATCATTCAAATACTCAAAATCACTCCTATTGCCTGACCAGACAATGAAAATGTCGTCCACAAATCGGACATAGAATTCTAGGAATTGGGAGAAACGGTTACTACTGGAGAAGATGAATTTTTCTTCAAAAGAAGCTAGGAACAAATTAGCCAGAACGCAAGCCGCCGGGGTCCCCATCGCTGTCCCAGTGCACTGAACGTACCACTGGTCCATAAATTTGAATGAGTTGTGACTCAAAATAAATCCTATGGACTCACACACAAACGATATAAAATTTTCAGTCCTGTTTGTGTGGGAGAGGATGTTGCGAACAGCCCCAATATTTTGATGATGTGGGATCCTCATATAGAGGCTCTCCACATCTATTGAGGCCAAGGCAAAATCCTCCTGCCATTCAAAATCCATAAAGGACTTTAAAAAATCTCCTGTGTCCTTAATATACAATGGAATCTCCCTCAGCAGAGGCTGGAGAAGCCCTCAGCAGAGGTTGGAGAAGCCAGTCAATATATCTGGACAACGGTTCAGTAAGCGAGCCAATGGCCGCAATGATGGGGCGACCCGGCGGCTGCGTTGTGCATTTGTGGACCTTTGGTATAAAATACCAATTAGCGGTCTGTGGAAAATCCGGATACAATTTGTTCGCTTTTTTATCCGTAAGAATTCCTTTTGCAACATACTTCTCCAATAGAGACTTCAATCTCAATTGAAATTTTGTTAAGGGATTGAATTTGAGGGGTTTATACGTATTTTTATCTGACAGCTGGCGATGAGCTTCGTGTACGTAATATTCCTTAAGCATAAGCACAAAATTCTCCCCCTTGTCTGCCTCTCGTATTACAGTGTCCTCCCATTTCTGAATCTCTTTTAAGGCCTCCCACTCTCTTTTTTCTAAATTTTTGGGTAATTCAGGATATATTAAAGCCTCTACATCCCTGATCACTTCTTCCTGAAATAAATCGATGTTATTACCAGGAATTATGGGGGGCATAAAGGTTGATGTAACACCCCCCTGAAAAGCCTCCCTACTAGTCTGTGTGGAGTGCGCCCCAATTGTGTCATCATCATTCAAACTCAGCAATAGGGATACATCACTGCCCAATAGGTGTCTGGTTGTCTCATCCGTCATGAAACCTCCGGCACCCGTCGAACAGGGGATCTCTCCCTCTAATTCTTGGTGCACTCCTGATTTATTCTTCAAAAAGGATTTAAATAGATGCATTTTATGTGTAGCCTTAAATAAGTCCACCTTAAAGTCCACAATATCAAATTTATCGGGTATACAATACTTGAGACCTTTTTTCAACAGAGATACCATATCTTTATCAAGCATATGCTGTGTTAGATTAATAATATTTAAAGACTGATCTGTTCCTTCAGTTATCTCCGCCAGGACACCTGTTTTCGTTTTGTTCCTTCTCGACCTATGTTTTCTTCCCCCCCTCCTTGTTCGTTTCCCAAAGGGGGCCTCCCTGTAGTTGTCAATCCTGCCTCACGTTCCTGCTGGAAAGTATCATCCAAGGTACTAGAGTCAGTATCAGATGTCCAGTAATTACGTGGTATGCTTTTTTTATTTCTATTTTTCTGGCTTTGATTTTTACGTGGACGTGTTTTTTGGGACTGTACCCGGGAATTTTTCATCCAGTTAAATATCTGCCCAGTCTCAAAATCTGCTTTGTCCCGTACAAACTTATCCTTTTTGCGCTGTTTAAAAAAATACGAAAATCCTTTGTATCAACCTTTATTAGATGATACTCTTTACCTATATTAAATCTTAGGGATTTGAATGCAGGTTTTTTTTTTTTTTTTTCTCTCCTTCTGGTTTTCCTTGTGATTTAGCCTTGTGATTATGCTAATTATTCTCAAATGTGATTGATTGTTAACATATGTGTTTATTGATCAACAGTTGGTTACCATTTGTTTTTATACCATGTATCATAAGGAATCTGTATCTCAGTGAATAAGGGCTTTTTGCCAGAAACGCATTGAGATGTATTCCCAACCTGTATGATCTTTTAAATTATTTTGTAATAAATTGAGGATTTTAATTATTTTTGGGACTCACCAAAATTATTTTTTCTTAAAATGAAGTCATTATCAGTTGAAATTGTAGGTCAGGTTTAGCCATATATATTTTTACTATATTATGGGCCAAATAATTTCTTAATGAGGAAAAAGGGAATGCTCATTGTCATGAAACCTGAATAATACTACTATTCACAATAATACAGTTAGGTCCAGAAATATTTGGACCGTGACCAAAACTTTGTGACTTGGGCTCTGCATACTACTCTTTTTGATCTAAAATGAAACAACTGAGATGCAATTGAATTACAAACTTTCAGATTTAATTAAAGGGATTGAACAAAAATATCCTGTGAAACATTTAGAAATTGCAAACTATTTTTCGACAAAGCCTCCGCATTTCCAAAGTAATTAGACAAATTACTTTACCAAAGGTTCAAAGTTTTCAAAATAATTAAATTCACAGCAAATCGATTTGCCGTGGATCATAATAGTACAAAGCCTTTAATTGCCCTAAAAAGACGTGTGGAACACCCTATGGTCTCCCAGCGTAGGATTCTATCCAACCCCTTTCAAGCTCTTTACCACAATCACAGCTTTAGTAATGTCAAAGTGATCCCACCATATAAAGGGATGGTAACTCAGTAGTAACCAACAGCCCATTTAATATCACAGCAAACTGACAAACTTTTCATGTTTTTATTTAAATTAAAAAAATGGTATAAAAATATTTATTTTTTGTCATTTGTGATCAGGCAGACTGTTCTGTGCAGAAATCTGACTCAAACTGATGGTGTCACAGTCAGAGATAATATAACTGAGAGGAGTGATGTGCAATATATTCCATAAAGCCCTCCACTTCCTCCCCACTGATACGCTTAGCATGTGGCCAAGGAGGCTAATTGTGAACTACATTTAGTAGTACTACTTGCCGGAGAACTTGTGCCCGGGGTGGTGCTTTTCTTGCAGCTAGTGGCTCCCAGATTCTTAGCCATGGTATGTTTTTTTATTTTACACTACCCTATTAATTTCCATTGCCTTTTTCTTTTACCATACATTTTGTACAACACTATAATTACCTTTTGTATTGTCTTGCTGCTTCTTTCTAGTGCATTAAGCTACAAGAAAAAAATGTGTAATTGTAATTTAGTCGCAACAGGACATCTGCTCTGTCTTCCCCATCAGTTGAATCTCTGTATTATTTGCAGGCTACTACACTCTTCAGTGTTGCAGTTGTACTGTCTGAAGTATTCGTACAATGTTTTAGGACAATCTTAAATCACCATAAAATGGCTGAAGCATTCCCTAGTTTAGCTGTTATACAGGGTCTGATAGTCCCTCCTGAATGACTGAACTGTACCATGTGATGTGATAGTTTGAAGGCATTAACGTTAAACTGTCATAGTTGCTCCCGAGGCTTCTGTGACTGAAGCAATCTTCTGCAAAGTAAAAATGGAAGCAGACATTTTTCGGTGATTCACACAAATCGCAAATTGTTTGAATTCACCCGAATCTCCGAATATCATAAAATTTGGCATGAATTGGATTTGCATTAAATAGATTCAGTCATCTCTGCTGTCACACAGTGATCAAATAGTGGTCAGATACTATCCCAGCAAAGGCAATATGCAGAGTATTATTAACCTGCAGACTATTAGTACTGTTCAGATGCAGTCACTGTCAGTATCTATCAGATCTCTTGGCGGTATCTTTTAGTAATATGCTCTCTGCATTGCAGTGTTCCTTTGTTATTCTTGGAAATGAATTAATAAATTGACAACTACATGAGCTGTGTCCCAACACAGTTTGACAGTGTTCATTAATTGCTGGCATTATCAGATCGTTTAAGGACATATCTTATTGAATGGTTAGGGGAAAGCACTACTGATTGATTTAAAATGATTGAGTTACAGAGCCAGTCCACAGGATTGCACACAACTCAAAGTATTTGTTTTTTAGCGGTGGCTCCATAGTTACTTTCACTTAGTTTCATCACAAAAGTCCTCTGGTTGTCCAGGCTCCAGAATTGTTATCTCATGGATAATATAGAGATATGGTAAACTGTCCAAATCATGGATGCTGACAAATCCTTAATAAATCCAGTGATTCATTTTTTTCTCTGATGGTAGAAGTTCTATTTCCTTTTCTGTTTTATTTGGCCCAGACAGCTATGACAAGTCCTGATGAATATAGACAGCGTTTGTTTATAGAAGTGACATTTTAGCTTTTCACTTCTATAGCAAATGCTCAGCTTATCCAGCAGCACAAATAAGGTTATACTCTTACTCTAGAAAAGAACCCTAATTTCTTCAGATTCCATATAGATTCCTCAAAATATTTGACTAAGCAGTAGGCCCTATGATGGTACTGCAACTGCCTGCTCATTAGATTTGGACAGCGATAGTTCCTGTTGTTGACCCTTCTAGAAACACAAGCATTGTCCAAATCTGGTGTTGAAGCAAACAAAAGTGCTGAGCTATCCGCCTGATATTGGATTGGACTGTGGCTGCCTCTCTAGAATGGACCTCCCAATATCATGTTTGGACATCGAAAAGCAGACAACAGGAAGAGGGAGGCAGAACCAGCAAGGCACTGGTGGAGAGAATTGTACATTTACTGCTGGGGATACACATCAAGTGTCGCTCAACAGCAGTTCTCCTGCAAATCACATGACCAAAAAAAATTTGTGAACCTTGTCTTCGACTTGTTGTCATGCAACTATTTTAGGGCTCCGATTTGCTGTAAATTAACCCCCCAGTCAAATGTCGTGTACAACTTGCATTGAAGTCTATGGCGAGTGTTTTGCATGCACCTTGCGACCAGCAATATAAAGTCCAACACATTTGGAAACATATGCAACTATGTGACTTTGCACAGTATATTTCCATTATATCCAGAGATGTAATGTGTCACCGCGATTTCAGTGTCGTGCGACATGTCGCCATGTTGCACTAGCCTTAGAGAGCATCCGGTCAGGACTGACTGCTGCATAATACTTATGCCACTAATGCAAGTCTCTTGACCCTAGTTATATACTTACCAGTCACTGGCTTCAGCTGTTACCGGCGCCACTCTGGTTGGACCAGAAGTCAGAGGTGACGGTCATGTAAGTTTGAGAGCTTCGTTCTGGCTCTCATAGACTTACATTGATTAGTGACTTCCAGATCGCCCAGCAAACACTGAAGCGATCTGGCAGGTGATAACGTGTAGAAGAGGCCCGAGAGGCCCCGAAAACAGATCAGGAAGGGGGCTGGTGAGTATAACACATGGGCAGGGAACTTAGTGACACTACTCCAGCAGTAAAATAAAGAAAACAAATAAACAAAAAAAATGCTGGAGTGGTGCTTTAACAAATTAGGTACAAAAATAATACACAGCTAGCATCTACAATGTGTTCTCAACAGTGCTCAAGGTCAGGTTTCTTAGTGCTTACTGTATGGTATTCAGTCATCCAAATGACACAGATAGAGTTCTTAGCATTCGAGCTTCAAACAATTAAGCTATTTATCAAGCATAAATTCTATATTTCCACCAAATTGTCAAACATGACATCTAGGGTGATTAATGAGATGTGTTTTAGCTGCATTCACTTAAGTAGTGGCAGGACATTGCAATGATGAATATTGCAAGTCCAGAAAAAGAAAAGGTAATGAATTTATCTGCTAGTTTTACTGTAACAAAAATTCATAAATAAAAAGCAGATTTGAGTAAAACAACATAGTTGTGGGACTCATAGTCTCCTTTAAGATATAGAGGACCCTTAAGGTATGTTCCCATGATGACCTTTTGGTGATATTTTGACGTTGCAGAATATCTGCACCATTCCTGCACCCATTATTTTAATTAGGCTACTTGCGTTTTTTCATTGTGTTTTGTGTGCATTTTTTTTAACATGCATTTTTTTCTCGTTTTTGATATTGCGGTTTTTGTCTCTTGTTGGTGTGTCATGCTTTAAATAAAGCTACTATGCTTTTGATACTTCCTGGTATTTAGCCTTGACAAAATTTTATTAACATACTTAGATGCAGGTTACATGCATTTTTGATGCTTTTGCATCACGAAAAGACACTAAAAACGCATGTGCGGAATTGCACCTAATGCAAGTCTATGGTGAAAATCTCAGATATCTCAGCATACTGAAGAATGGTCTGCTCACGTCTTTTTACTGCTTAGCATCTTTAGAAAAATAAAGTGGTTGAAAAATGCTCAGAGGTCAGCAATAGTGATGGGCGAGCACTAAAATGCTCGGGTGCTCGATGCTCGAGTCGAGCAAATTGGAATACTCGCTTGCTCGACCCGAGCAACAAGCCCAATGTAAGTCTATGGGAAACTCGAGCATTTTTCAGGAGGCTCCCCCCGGCGTTCTGCAGAGGGCCTAAATATTGTCCAAATCGATGGGAACAGTGCTCAAATGACATGGGAACAGCATGGGGAAGACCCCTGGAAGCATTTCTGACTCCCAGGTCACTGCTGTCAACAACGTTGTCAGGAGGTTGGGCTCTGCATACTACTCTTTTTGATTTAAAATGAAACAACTGAGATGCAATTGAAGTACAAACTTTCTGATTTAATTAAAGGGATTGAACAAAAATATCCTGTGAAACATTTAGAAATTGCAATCTATTTTTCTACAAAGCCTCCGCATTTCAAAAGTAATTAGACAAATTACTTTACCAATGGTTCAAAGTTTTCAAAATAATTAAATTCACAGCAAATCGATTTGCCGTGGATCATAATAGTACAAAGCTTTTAATTGCCCTAAAAAGACGTGTGCAACACCCTATGGTCTCCCAGCGTAGGATTCTATCCAACCCCTTTCAAGCTCTTTACCACAATCACAGCCAGGTATTATGCCACTTTTACGGACTCACAATAAAACATACAAAAACAGATCCAAAATGGATTTTCCTGGGAAATATGTTAAGGAACATCCTTTCCAGGGTAATGACTTGTATATAAGGCAAAATAAATAACCAAAACCAAAAATACTCCTCCACATCTTGGGCTATGTTCACACGTATAGTTTTTGATGCGTTTTTTGCACTTTTGCATTGCTTTCAACCAAGACAAATGCATTCACTAGGAAATGTAATTTTAACATTTTACAACCTTATCTGGCCATGTGGTGTGTGACACATCATCAGACACATGCATACAGTGCTGAAAAGACATGGGAACAGCATGGGGAAGATCTCTGGAAGCATCTCTGACTCCCAGGTCACTGCCTAAAAGTGTGCCCATCATAAGTAATCCTTGGCGCATGCGAAGATGCCTCCCGCCATGCACCTGTCGTTGCAGACTTGCAACAATCACCATCAATGTCCTTGTCCCAGTGCAGCGTTCAGTTGTCCCTACCCCATTCCTTGGAATGCAAGCGCAAGTATACAGCCAGCCACCCACCCACCCATCCACAGGCTGCACATTTTTGACAGCTGCTTGCACTTGAAATGTGGTCTTTTAGGTTCATGGAGGCGGCAGCTGTCCACAATCTTATGGCTGCAGCGACCGGGCATCTATACTCGGTCCCCAGCAACCACTATTTGTCCCGGTGTCGTCTCCGCCTTCCACAAGCACAGGTCCCACAACATTACCCGTGCCCTCCCCAGTGAACTTACTGGGAAGGACAGGTAAATGTGGCCAGGGACGGTACGGAGCCAGTCCACAGCTTTTTTTGCTGAGAGTTGTATTTCACCACAGCCATATTCTTTAGCTCGGTGAAAGGACTGGCATAGAGGGAAACTGTATCTACTCTGGGTGTCATTTCTCCCAGGAAGTCCTCTAATGCAGCTTGTTGCAGAAGCAATGGTAGCCCGTCCAACATCAGCTCGCACTTGTCGGTGGTGCTTTGACACACAAACATCTTTCTTTGCGCATTTAATTTCATGACTACAAAGTTGGGCAATGTCCTGATCTGCAATGCGGTTTGAGAAATAACATGCATAAGCACGTCCGATCCACATTAAAAAAGCAGCATGTCCGGGAACCTACCCCCACACATTTCTTAGCCAGGGCTGCTTCTCGGCAGGATTGGACAGGCCCACCAAAAAACCGGAGACTCCTCCGGTGGGCCCTGGCTTCTCCTTCAGGAGAGTTCATAGTGCCGAGGTGAGGCCATGATGATGTTAGAGGCCACCATCAGCTTAGTTTTCTGTTACTTGGAATGCAAGCGCAAATATGCAGCCAGCCACCCACCCACTTACCCACAGGCCGCAATATTAAATTGCCAGATTTCTGGGCAGCTGCTTGCACTTGAAATGTGGCCTTTTAGGTTTGTGGAGGCGGAAGAATGTTATCTTCAGCACAGCCAGTTGCTGCTTAGCCAAGGCAGTGCTGCAGTGCTTCCAGCTTGTGACTTATGTGGTCATTTCGGAGATGGAGGAGGAGGTGCAGAAGCTGAACAATGTGATTACATTGAGGTTAAATTGGTGACGCTGTTTTTTATACTAAAGAAAGATACTATTCTTTTGGTTTTTTTTACGTTATTTTTTTAAGACAAATGCATTCACCGGGAAATGTAATTTTAGCATTTTACAACCTTATCTGGCCATGTGGTGTGTGACACTTCATCAGACACATCCTGTTTCATTTATGATAGAGGGACAAAGCCTATTTTTATAGGGTCGTTAGGCGGCCCTTAATATTCTTAAAAGGCCAGCAGTCAGCCCTCGCTATTGTTAGAGAGCCATCAGCCGGCTATGCTTTGTTGTTCCATTATTAACAAGTGGGTCTCCTATACTGTTATTGTGTAAGCAGTGACTGCAAGGGCTGCCAAAAATTCGGACGCAGCCCAATACTCTTTTGAAGAGACACAGAGGAGGATCTCAGTAAAAAAAATGTTCTCATTATAAAGGAGCGGGTCTCCTATAGTGGTAATGCCCATGCTGTGACTTGAAGGGCTGACCAAAATTTAGGAAAAACCCCACTAAGAAGTTAAAGACACATAGAGCAGGGACACAGTAATGACATGTTTCCATTACAAAGGAGCAGGTGTGCCATACAGTTATAGGGTATGCAGTAAGTCCAACGGCTGACCAAATTTAGGAAAAACACCACTAACAATTTAAAGACACATAGAGCAGGGCCACTGTAATGAGTACGACATGTTCCCATTAGAAAGGAGAGGGTCTGCTATACAGTTATAGGGTATGCAGTGAGTCCATCGGCTGACCAAATTTAGGAAAAATCCCCCTAAGAATTTAAAGACACAAAGAGCAGGACCACAGTAACGACAAATTCTCATTAGAAAGGAGAGGGTCTCCCATAGTGTTGGCCTATGCAGTGAAAGCAAGGGCTGCCAAAAATTGGGAGGCACTCCAATGCCCCTTGGAAGAGTCTTAGAGGGCCTCATAAAAAAATGTTCCCATTAGAAAGGAGCGGGTCTCCTATACTTGTAATGCCCATGCAGTAAGTGTGTGGGCTGACAAACATTTACCCCTGGGGGGTATACATGAACATACTGTATAAAAAAATTTTTTTACGGGCATCATAAACACCCTTTAAAAAAATAATGTGGGTGTTGCATCACGGACCACGGTCACCCTGGTGATATGGTGGTGGAAGATGAGGATGAGGAGAAGGAGGAGAACAAGAGCAAATAGTCAAAATCAGGAAGCGTATACCCATGTGTGGGTGTGAAGAGGTGCATGGGAATATACCTCCCAAAAAAGACACTGGATTTGAGTTTATATTACGCTGCTATCATTCGGTGGTGTTGAGAAGTCTGGTCCAATCCAGCCCTTGTTCATTTTTATAAGAGTCAGCCTGTCAGAATTTTCAGTTGACAGGCGGATTCACTTATCAATTATAATTCCACCAGCGGCACTAAAAACCGCTCTGATAAAACTCTAGCGGCAGGGCAGGCCAGGACCTCCAAAGCGTAGAGAGCCAGTTCATTCCACGTATCCAGCTTGGATACCCAATAATTATTAGGACGTTGGTACAGTTGGCAAGGTACTCCCTCAGCATCTTCCCAAACTTTACACTCCTTGTGAGAGTACCCTACGACTCCTGGACTGTGCGATGGGAGGGGCTGAGAAATTTCTCCCATAACTTTGACAGTGTTCCCCTGCCTCTGCCGAATTGAAGTTGTGTCTCTCTCGCCTGTACTCCTTGGTTGTCCAACGAACTGTGACCTCTGCCGCCAGCGTTTTCACATGGGAATTTTTTTAATGGTTCCACAATAAGGGCCTTCTGGTACAGCCCCATTTTTGAAGACCTGTCCGCCTCAGGAATAAGAGATATAAAGTTCACCTTGTAGCGTGGGTCTAGAAGTGTCACCAACCAGTAATGACTGTCACCCAAAATTTTGAGAATGCGAGGGTCATGGGAAAGGTAGCATAACATAAACTCAGCCATGCGTGCCAGACTACTAACAGGCAAGACTTCTCACCAAGAGGATGACTGACCATGCTCTCCTCCTCCTCCTCCTCTCTGTCCTCTGGCCATCCACGCTGAACAGACGGTATGACAGCTGTGCAGGTAGTACCGTTTATAGCGCAGGAAACTAGCTCCTGATCTTCCCCCTCCTCATCTTCCTCATTGTTACCCAATCCACGTTGGGATGAGATGAGGCTGGGCTGTGTGTAATCACCCTGTATGGTTCCTTGCTCCATCTCATAGTGCTCCACCTGCAATGCATCCTCTTTGATTGTGAGCAGAGAGCGTTTCAGAAGACAGAGAAGCGGGATGGTGATGCTAATTATGGTGTCATCGCCGCTCAACATCTTGGTGGAGTCCTTAAAGTTTTGGAGGATGGTACATATGTCTGACATCCATGTCCACTCCTGAGGTCTTATGTGTGGAGTCTGAACTCAATACCGACGGCCTTGTTGATGCTGGTACTCAACAACTGCCCTCTTCTGCTCACAAATCATTCCCAACATCTGCAGTATAGAGTTCCAACGCGTGGGGACATCACATACCAGTCTGTGAGCCGGAAGCTGCAAACGGTGCTGAAACACGGCAAGGGCGGCGGAAGCTGAAGGTGACTTTCTAAAATGGGCACACAGGCGGCGTACTTTAACAAGCAGATCTGGCATTTCCGGGTAGGATTTGAGAAACATCTGAACCACGAGGTTAAGCACACGGGCCAGGCATGGTACGTGTGTGAGCTCGCCTCAGAGCCGTCACCAGGTTCCGGCCATTGTCACACACAACCATGCCTGGCTGTAAGTTCAGCGATGTGAGCCACAGATCTGCCTGCTCTTTCAGAGCTGTCCACAACTCTTCAGCATTGTGTGGTTTGTCACCTAAGCATATTAGCTTTAGCACAGCCTGTTGCCACTTGGCCAAGGCAGTTCTGCAGTGCTTCCAGCTTGTGACTGATGTGGTCATTTCGGAGATGGAGGCTGTAGAGGAGGAAGAGGCTGAGGAGGATGAGGTGCAGGAGCTGTAGACTGTGTGGGCAACCCTGATTGATATAGGGCCCACAATCCTTGGCGTCGGGAGGACGTGTTCCGCCTCAAGGTCCGACTGAGTCCCGGCTTCCACTATGTTAACCCAGTGTGCCGTCAGCGAGATGTCCCTGCCCACAAGCACTTGTCCATGTGTCCGTGGTTATGTGGAATTTCCCAGTAACTGTGTTGTTGAGGGCACGGCTAATGTTCTGGTACACGTGCTTGTGTAATGCGGGACACACCGGGAGAAATAGTGGAGGCTGGGGACCGAGTACCGAGGGACCATCATCAAGTGGCGGAATGCTTCCATCTTCACGAGCCTAAAGGGCAACATTTCTAGAGCAAGCAGTCGCAAAATGTGGGAATTTAGTAGTGTGGCCTGTGGGGTGTTGGCTACGTATTTGTGCTTGCGTTCCAAGGACTGGGATATGGACAACTGAACGCTGCACTGGTACAAGGACATGAACGTGCTTCCTGATGCTGCTACTTGAGAGTGTGCAATGACAGGTGCAAGGCAGGAGGCATTTTCGCATGCACCATGGACAGGGGATTGGCTTGCATGCACAACAGCGGAAGAAGCAGTGGTGCCACCCACAGACACTGTTCCTGGACCCTGGGGTTCGGCCCACAAAGTCGGGTGCTTTGCTGCCATGTGCCTGATCATGCTGGCGGTGATTAAGCTGGTTGTTTTGCCACCCCTGCTGATGCTGGCCTGGCAGGTGGTGCAAATGGCCTTTTTGGGGTTATTGGCAGAGTCTTTAAAAAACAACCAGACATGGGAAGACCTAACAGTTGTACTGGCAACTTCCTTCGTGTTGGTGTTACGGGGAATAGTTGCCTGCCTTCTTTCTGCGGCCACCACACTGCTTCTTCCTGCCTGTTGGGGTGCTCTGCCTCCCTCCCCCTGTGTGCTGCTGTCCTCGCTCTGCATGTCCTCCTGCCAGGTTGGGTCAGTTACTATATCATCCACCACCTCATCTTCCACTTCCGCACTCTGGTCCTCCTCCTGACTTTCTGGCAATTGTGTCTCATCATCGTCCACCTCCTGTGACACTTTCCCACCGTTGCCTTCGTGCGACCGTGGCTGATCAAATATTTGGGCATCGCTACATGCGATCTCCTCTTGCCCCTCTTCAAGTGGACCGGGCAAGAGGCCCGAATCTATAAATGGAAAAGTGAACAGCTCTTCAGAGTATCCAAGTGTGGGATCAGTTGTCTCTGGGCACTCGGCATGGTGGGAGGAAGGAGGATCAGGGTGAGGAATATGCGGTCCAGACTCACAGCTACTGAGACTTGACTGTGTGTAAGACAAGGTGGTGGTGGTGGTGGCTAAGTGACTGGAAGCATTATCTGCTATCCAACCAATAACCTTTTCACACTGCTCTGTGTTCAATAGTGGTGTTCTGCGGTCCCCTATTAATTGGGACAGGAAGGTCGAGCAAGAAGATGTGGGTGTTTGTTGTGGCACAATTTCAGCTTGCCCACGGCCTCGGCCTCTGCATGCACCATCATCACCATCACGTCCAGTTCCCCGTCCCTTGCCACGTGCCTTGCCCATTTTAAATGGAGGACAATATCTTCCACGCTCACTACAAATGACTGAAGTTGGAGCGAACTTATATGTGATCTGTGTGACAGAGAAACCACAGTTTTAAATACCTGGCCTGTAGGTAACTATTTTTAAAAGCAAACTGGTGTCAATTGCTTCACTGACACACTGAAACAAATTTTTAATGGAGGTCAGAAATGGCAGTATTTTCTGAAAACTTATATGTGATCCGTGTGATGGAGAAAACCCAGTTATAAATAGCTGGATTTTTAGCGCTGTAATATGGAAAGGAGCTGGCTATATTCTGCAGTGCCAACAAGCAAATGGCGCATAAAAACGGTGTTCTCTGGATTGCTTTTTAAGAAAATAATGAGGATTAAGATCCAAAAAAAAATTATTCCTGGCCCCTGAGACCTGGGCTTATTTCTAGAAATATCTAACAGAGGCAGCAGACAGAACTGGAATGGAGCCTCTTGTGCTATGTGCACTGCAGTCTGCTATATACACTGCCTGCCTGATATTTATGCAGATGGATTAGTCCTCAGAAGAACTATTTGTTGAGATGGATATGAGTCTCTAATATAGTTTGGTACACCTACACTAACTAGAAACAAGCAAATATCTCCCTAGCTCGGCAGCAGCTTTCCCTACACTATCTGATTCCGGAGTGACTGTGACGAGCATGGCGGCACCAGGTCTGATATAGACCTGATGACACTGTGCGGCCAGCCAATCACTGTAATGCCACAATGAACATGGCTACGGCCTTACAGTGAGTGGCAGGCAATCCCTTCATGTTCATTGGCTCTGTAAAGAGCGCCAAACATGCCGGGAGGAGACCCGAGATCCCGCCGAGCAACCCCGGAAATACTCGGCAAGCGCCGAGCATCTCGAGCAGTGAGATGCTCGGGTGAGCAGTGAGATGCTCGGGCGAGCACCGAGCAGTAGCGAGCATGCTCGCTCATCACTAGTCAGCAACTAATTTTTACATAAAAACGCTTATGTTAATTCTTTTGAGCGGCTAGTTAGTGCTTTTTCAGGTGGTTTTCTAAACGGAATCCACTGGAAAAAGAAGTTATGGACACCTACCCTAGCAGTTTACCAAAGTCTACTCAAATAAATAAAATTCACGTGGATCTGGGAAACACAGAACTGACATCGTTGGAACGTTGCCGATGTAGTAGGTGAAAGTGTGTTGATTTACTTTATGTAAGGCCCTCTTAACACGTCCTTTTTGTATGTCTGTATGCAGCCCGTTTTTAAAGGGCCGCAAATATGGACATACGCATACCCATTGTGCTGAATGGGTGTGTGCACATCAGGTTTTTCACAAGGACACAAAAAACCCACTGACATGTCAGTTTTTTTTGCGCAGCAAGCACAAAATGCATACTGAACACGTGCATACTGATGACACACGGATGACATACGTGACACATATCGGCGCCTGGGAATCAGTGGTACTGTTCTCGCTGAATCCCGGCACCGGCTGCTGGAGGCAGCTCTCATCATTGACAATGTTGACAGCTGTAGGCAGTCTCTGCTGTCTACATCCAGGGTAAAATTAAGAATAAAACACATCCTCACCTTTACACCTAATCCATCAAAGCCCTTCTCCCCTGTAAAAAAACAAAAAAAACAACAACCATAATACTCACCTGTTTGACATACTGTCTCATGCCATAATCCATGTCTGTGATTTTTAGTTTACAACCTGAACAGTGTCAAGAGGCGAGCGTCCTGGCTGCAAACCATGAGACAATGTAGTGCTGCGAGCACAGCTTCTGTGAGTAGCGGTGACCTCATAGAGGTTACCACCACTCACTGCTGTGTTCCCAGGCTCACTTCACTGCCAGCCGGGATGATGAACTGCTTGGAACTCAATGAGATCAACATGAGCGCCGTGAGAATTTTCTCACGTTGCTACCAGTGATCTCACTGAGGTCAATGCAGTTCATCGTCTGAGCTCTCAGTGAACTGCCTGTGGGAATGCAGCTTCAGTGACCGGCGGTACCCTCTTTGACGTCATCGCTTGTCACTGAAGCTGCATTCGTGGCAGCTCATTGTGTCATGGTTTGCAGCCTGGACAGTAGCTTCATGCCACTGTTCAGTTTGTAAACCAAATATCGCAGAGATGGATTACGGGTGGGACAGTATGTCGGACAGGTGAGTATTATGGTTGTTTTTTATTTTAGTTTTTTTTACAGGTGACACTGGCTTCAGAGGATTAAGAGTGAAGGTGAGCATTTTTGTTGTTTATTATTTTCAGTTTTTTTACAGGGGACACGAAATTCAGAGGGATAGGAGTAAGGTGAGTATAAAGGTGTTTTTATTATTAAATAAAGGTGTAAAACCGTGTGTACTTTTATATCAAATTAAGGATTTTTTACAGGCCATGTCTTTAGTTAAAAAACTTTTACTATGAGGTTAGTAATGGGGGCATCTTATAGACGCCTTTACTGTCATGGGTGTGTCAGATGTGACAGATAGTCACCCTGCAGTTGGTTGCAGAAGATCTCTTCATTTGGCATTACAGACATCTTCTTAACTGTTTCATCCTAGGACCCAGTGGCTACTTTATTCCTGCTAATGGACACCCTGGCCTGGGTGTTTACATAGTTTCACTTTGCAGCAGGAAGGTGCATGTTTCCTTGTGAATGCCTGGAGCTCTCAGACTGCTATCTTCCTCTTTGGTGCTAGGAGGACACTTGGAGATATCTCTCTGAAGTTGGCTAAAGCTAAGCTACTTTCACCCATGTTTGTCTCCCTTGTTCTGTTTAGTCGTTAGTGGGGATCGACTAGTGTTCATCCTCCCCTTCCCTATCCAGGGCCAAGTGCTAGGGAAATACAGGGTTTAGGTTCATGTGAGGAACCAATATAGGGACATTAGTGGAGACAGGGTGATATCAGATCAGCCTAGGAGGTCTCCACTCCCCCCTTTCCACAGAGTCTGGGCTCTGTTTCCCCCTTCCCTTTGTGTTGCACTTAGTCTTTCAAACACATTGCGTGACATCTACATTACTAACCTGGGCTTCATGTTAGCTGCCAATACAAGGCTGGCATGAACCCCAACCCTATTACCCCACTTTCCACCGCATCATAGCAAGTGGGAGTGCAAGGCTGAGCATCAGTATTTGCGCATCTTATTGATTTGCCATTTCTAGGGCCACTGAGGGCTGATGTTATTAGCATCAGAGGGGGCCAGGATCCATCGCCCCTTCCCTGTCTGTTAATATCAGCCCGCAGCTGTCTGTTCAGCCTTTTCTGGGTAAATTTTATTGGGGGACCCTACGTCAATTTTTTTCTGGGGTTCCCCTGTAATCTAGCAAGTAAACGCTCAGCAAACAGCTGTGGGCTGTTAATAGCCAAGAAACATTTTTGGCTAATGGCCCCTTCCCTGGCTAGTAATATCAGCCCCTAGATTTTGGCTTTCCCTCTGCTAGTTATGAAAATGATGCAGGAGCCCAAGCCATTTTTTTCATATAGTTCTTTTTTTACACTGGATGTACTCAGCGGGGGCTGAATATTACTCCCAGCATCGTCTCCTTCTCGCTCTGATCTCAGCGGGAGCAGGGGACAATGATGAGAGCTGCCTTCAGCAGCCGACGCCTAGGATCAGCGAAAACTGTACTTCTTTTCCCAGGTGCTGGTAAGCGTCACATGGACATATGGACATCACACGGATGTGTCATACGGACACATGGATGTCACATACAGACATACGGATGGCATATGGAAACACACCATGGATCTCACCAGTACTGTTTTTTCCTGTACAGGAATCACCAGGATGTGTGAAAGGGGCATAAGGCACGGTAGCATTTAAGAAGGGCTTGGTCGATAGTGGATAAACACTTTTAAAGCAGTATTACCAAATTTTGACATTTACAGCATTTTGAAAGTATATTAAATAAATGTCTGATATGATCACTGGAGAGTGAAAGTCTTAATCTACACTGTTGACACTTCAAATGAGACCATGTAAGCATGCAGATCTCCCCCATTGTGGTTTTCCTGGAGAGATCTCATTCTTCTAATATGTAAGGGTACCAGAGATGGCTACAATCAAGTCTGGGGATGCACAAATTGGCATTTCAGTATTCTTGTTGCCCAGGTTGTGCACCCCTACTACGGAGTAGCAGGAAACTTGACATTCTGCATATTTAGCTACTTCCATATACAATGAAATGTATTCAAAAGCTCAATGCAAACTACACGGAGCAAAGTGAGACGAGTTCCCCTTTTTCACAATATTTCTGCTTTTCATAGCTAATCTGCAAACATCTTCTCCTTTCAGACTTCCCCTTTAGATCTGCTGTGCTAGTTGTATTGTCTACAGTGATCGTGGCTTTTTACTGTAAAGTCTTCCGCAGAAAGATTGGATCTGTCATATTTTAGGATCAGACATATTTATTCAGCACATCGTGTATGATTTTACATGATCTAAAGTGCTGTATTTAGGCGAGTAACACATTGCAATTACAATGACAAGTGAGGCCTTTTCCCTGGTCAGTATATTATCACCATGCTGTGTGAGAACAGATAAATAAAGCAACATGCTTGGAAGACACGTCTTCTGGCCCCCCTGTACTTTTGCTCCTGAAATCGCTCCAGTTTCCATAGCAACGAAAAGATCATTATTCCAATCACACCATCCTCAGAGCTTGGCATTCCTCTTGATCAGACAGGAGGAGCACAGCTAGTGCGCAGCACATATGCATTCACCGAGATGCAACAGTTGTGCGATGGCTACATTTTAATATGCTGGTGGGGTGCTCGATGAAAATTTATGACAAGGAAAAAAAATATTTTAGCTAAATCGACCTCTAAATATTCCCCGTCAGCCTGAGAATAATTAAAGCAATTTCCTTATGTTAGACACCCATATGTGCACTGCACATCATTCATTGGGTTTCTTACATAACAGGGTAACGAAATTCTAAAATAAGATCAGCTTCATTCACATCTGTTCTTCTGTTCCATTATGTAAAACTATATTTATGGAAGTGCCTATACCATTGTAGGACAGTACACGCCTGACCCTATTGGGAACCCTAATGTGGTTTGTCAGATTTCTGACATAATGGCCATTATACTGGACAAAATAGGCCAGCAGCATGCTTAGGATCACAGGCGCTGGATCCTCCAACATAGGCCACGGCCCCACTATCAGTATTCGGACAGTATTTTTTTCTCAAGAGTGGGGGCCAAAACCAGGAGTGGGTGATAAATGCAGAATTGGTGACTTGTTTCTATTAGGCTTTTTTCACACTAGGCGTTTATTCAACGTTTTTTTTAATGCTTTTTTTATGTAAATTTTCAGCTGTGTTTTACAGTACCGTACCGGCAAAGTCTATGAGATTCCAGAAATCTCATGCACACCCATTGGTTTTTGTGTCATCAGTATTTTATGTTTTGCATGTTTTTTTGCACAATAGAGCATGTCACTTCTTTCAGCATTTTTTTCTTTATTTAGTGTTTTAAAGTTTTTGTTGGCATTTTTAAAAAGCAGTTTTTTATAGAAAATGCTGCAGCCAGATGTTAAAGCATTTAGCAAATGTATAACAAAAAGTCTATATGTAAAACATTTTTAACATTATTATAGTATTTGGGGGTTTATACCACTTTCTTGAAAACACAGCAGGTTCTAAATATGGTGTTTTTCTCTATCGTTTTTCATACAAATTTCTCTATTGGATTTGAAAAATGCAATAAAAGCTTGTTTTAAATGTTACAAAATAAAAATGCTATGAAAAAAGGAGAGATATACAGTGGTGGCCAAAAGTATTGGCACCCCTGCAATTCTGTCAGATAATACTCAGTTTCTTCCTGAAAATGATTTCAATCACAAATTCTTTGGTATTATTATCTTCATTTAATTTGTCTTCAATGAAAAAACACAAAAAGAATTGTCCTAAAGCCAAATTGGATATAATTCCACACCAAACCTAAAAAAGGGGGTGGACAAAAGTATTGGCACTGTTTGAAAAATCATGTGATGCTTCTCTAATTAGTGTAATTAACAGCACCTGTAACTTACCTGTGGCACCTAACAGGTGTTGGCAATAACTAAATCACACTTGCAGCCAGTTAACATGGATTAAAGTTGACTCAACCTCTGTCCTGTGTCCTTGTGTGTACCACATTGAGTATGGAGAAAAGAAAGAAGACCAAAGAACTGTCTGAGGACTTGAGAAACCAAATTGTGAGGAAGCATGAGCAATCTCAAGGCTACAAGTCCATCTCCAAAGACCTGAATGTTCCTGTGTCTTCCGTGCGCAGTGTCATCAAGAAGTTTAAAGCCCATGGTACTGTGGCTAACCTCCCTAGATGTGGACGGAAAAGAAAAATTGACGAGAGATTTCAACGCAAGATTGTGCGGATGGTGGATAAAGAACCTCGACTAACATCCAAACAAGTTCAAGCTGCCCTGCAGTCCGAGGGTACAACAGTGTCAACCCGTTCTATCCGTCAGCGTCTGAATGAAAAGGGACTGTATGGTAGGATACCCAGGAAGACCCCACTTCTGACCCCGAGACATAAAAAAGCCAGGCTGGAGTTTGCCAAAACTTACCTGAGAAAGCCTAAAATGTTTTGGAAGAATGTTCTCTGGTCAGATGAGACAAAAGTAGAGCTTTTTGGGAAAAAGCATCAACATAAAGTGTACAGGAAAAAAAAAGAGGCATTCAAAGAAAAGAACACGGTCCCTACAGTTAAACATGGCGGAGGTTCCCTGATGTTTTGGGGTTGCTTTGCTGCCTCTGGCACTGGACTGCTTGACCGTGTGCATGGCATTATGAAGTCTGAAGACTACCAACAAATTTTGCAGCATAATGTAGGGCCCAGTGTGAGAAAGCTGGGTCTCCCTCAGAGGTCATGGGTCTTCCAGCAGGACAATGACCCAAAACACACTTCCAAAAGCACTATAAAATAGTTTGAGAGAAAGCACTGGAGACTTCTAAGGTGGCCAGCAATGAGTCCAGACCTGAATCCCATAGAACACCTGTGGAGACATCTCAAAATGGCAGTTTGGAGAAGGCACCCTTCAAATATCAGGGACCTGGAGCAGTTTGCCAAAGAAGAATGGTCTACAATTCCAGCAGAGCATTGTAAGAAACTCATTGATGAGTTGTTCGCAGTTATTTTGGCTAAAGGTTGTGCAACCAAGTATTAAGCTGAGGGTGCCAATACTTTTGTCTGGCCCATTTTTGGAGTTTTGTGTGAAATGATCAATGATTTGATTTTTGCTTCATTCTCTTTTGTGTTTTTTCCTTGCAAATTAAATGAAGATAATAATACCAAAGAATTTGTGATTGCAATCATTTTCAGGAAGAAACTGAGTATTATCTGACAGAATTGCAGGGGTGCCAATACTTTTGGCCACCACTGTAGGTTGCCATTAGTTAATCTGGCCAAGCTTTGTCCTATGTTTTACTGCTCTAAGTGCAATTATTTGGAGGTTTATCACAAATCACTGACTATCTTATCTCCCCATTTTAAAAAAGGGAAACTACAATAGGAATTGATTTGTTTATGTGGGCTGTAGTGCCAATTTTATCTCAACATTGCCTATTATGCCTAAACATTTACTGACTCCAATTCTTGAAAGCATGTAAATCTTCAATCATGTGTTCTTCTCTTTAAGGGGTTCTTTTGATTCATCTTTTAAATCATGGGAGGGGAGCTGTTTTTCTGCCAAGGGTCATTTGGATATTTATATTTATACCATTATTCACAGGCCGTACAAGATTATCAGTTGAAAATTATTCTGCTATATTTGATCAAACAATTAATTAACTAACCCCTAATGTAATGGCTGAGCTGCTTCTCTTTGGTGTGACATATGATGTTAGGTGGTAATGATAATTTTGCTACTTGTAACAATTGATTTTCCAGGCTAGGGTCGGTCTGCAGCGCAGTTGATGTTTTGAGATAAGTTTTGTTATGAATTGATCACAGCAGTAAATTGTTCTGAACACAGATGTATATTACACTTTAGGTTTCCCCACAGTGGGAAATTTATCACTGCTCACATTACATTTATAGAACTCAAGCAGTGGGCGATCTGCAGTATACAACACATAGGAGACAATCAGACTGTTGTCTATACTTCACATAGAAGACACTAAGACTGCTGTGTATACATTACATATAGGAGACACTGGGGCTGGAGCATATCCATCACATAGGAGACAGCAATGCTGGTGCATACATCACATAGGAGACAGCAATGCTGGTGCATACATCACATAGGAGACAATGGGGCTGGTGCACATACATTACATAGGAGACAGAGGGGTTGCATGCATGCATCAAAAAGGAGACACTGCGACTGCTGGCTTTATCATCAGAGGGTCGGGAGCGCAAAGTGTTTTGACTCCACCCACAAAGAACATCCCGACGCTGGCCAGATTCAGGACATAATCCTTCATTGTGTGCGCCGCAGCGCTCAGTAGTACTCACATTGTAGGGAGGAATTTAAGGGCTGGCGGCCAACAAAATGGGGCCGGTAGCCAAAGCAATGCAGTCCCCAGGAATCTGGCCAGGGACCGGAGAAAATGACATATCAGGCAGTATGGCCTGCAGGTTGGAAGTACCCTACCCCTGCTTTAAAGCACAACATTAGGTAGAGGCGTAGTTGGGCGGCTACCTAATGTTCACTGGAGCTCCTGATGGTGAAGACAGACTGGGCTGCAGGTAGCCGCTAGGTACCACTCCAAGGCAGAACCCAGTACTGCAGCAGCTGATCTCAGGGGTCAGGTTAGTTGACATAGACTCAGGTTCCATTCAGACTAATAGCTTCAGGATCACTGCAGAACGGTTACTGACACGGAGACTCAGACGGGTACTTCAGAGATAGGTTGTAGCAGTCAGGATACATGTGATACTCAGATAGGGAAATTTTCAGATACTGGCTGCACTGGGACAAGGGGTCTTCGGGTACAGGACTGGCTGTACCAAGACCAGGAGACAATGTTGAGGCTCTGGCCGCACTGGGACCAGGGGACTTTAGGGACACGACTGGCCTCATCAAGACCAGGGGACAATGTTCAGGCACTGAACATTGTTCAGGCACTGGCCGCACCAGGACCAGGGAACAAGACTGGCAGCGCAGGGACCAGGGGACTTAGGGGACATGACTGGCCGCACCAAGACCAGGGGACAATGTTCAGGAACTGTCTGCACCAGAGCCAGGGAACTTCGGGGACTGGACCGGCCTCACCAGGACCAGGGGACAATATTCAGGCTCTGAACATTGTTCAGGCAATGGCCGCACCAGGAACGGGGATTTCGGGAACAAGACTGGCCGCACCAGGACCAGGGGATCATGTTCAGGCACTGTCTGCACCAGAACCAGGGGACTTCGGGAACAATGTTCAGGCAATGACAGCACCAGGACCAGGGGACTACGTGAACAGGACACTAGCCGCACCAGGACCAGGGATTAGGGTTCAGGATGCTGGCTACACTGGGACCAGGGGACCTAACAACTGACTAGTAAGGGAAACTACATGCTAATAAATGTTGTTGCTTTGGCTACTCCCTAAGGAAGAGGGAGTCTTATATACAACATGCCTCCCAGCTATTGGCTAGGAGCCATCATGCAGGTGTACAAATTATACTAAATGCCTCTCAGCTATAAACTGAGGGCATTTACTATAAGCGCGTGATGTCCCTTTAAGAGCAGGGAAAATGCACATGCTCACTAGACACTGACAGGAACTGAGGCACGCACAGCAGTTGAGGAGAGGGAGAACGCCGGGGCCATGCCAAGGGCCAATGTGGTGAGTAAGCCAGCGTCCCTTCATGGAGGGAGAAGGGGACACCATGCAGGGGTGCCGGCAATTGTGCTACAACAAGGTTGCTCG
This sequence comes from Phyllobates terribilis, assembly GCF_046119375.1. NCBI lineage: Eukaryota > Metazoa > Chordata > Amphibia > Anura > Dendrobatidae > Phyllobates > Phyllobates terribilis. Next base: position 419,550,087 of record NW_027362764.1, on the reverse strand, counting down.
GTTTCATGTTGTTAGAACCTTGCTGTTAGGTTTTTTTTCCTTTGCTGGTCACATGACCTTGTTGGCCTATTTAATCCTGCTCCGCCCTTCTGGCTTTGCTGGACTTCATTGTATATCTACTTTCTAGCTAGCCTGTGCTCTGTATCTAACTCTGTTTGTTTGCTTGGTCTACGGACCTCTATGTTCTATCTATTTTGTTTGTTCGTCTGTCTGCTACTATTTCTGTTAGGAGGTGTCCCATATTCCTCCCAGTCCTTAGTACTTGTAGGGATTCCCTCCCCACATCTATAGGTCTCCGTACAGACTAGATTAGGACTTTAGCAGGTCTGATCGCAGGATCAGGTTCCCTGTTACATCGTAGGGATTCAGCTGAGTCCTATAGTAGGGACAGATCTCCTCTCTTTCCTTAGCTTTGGTAGCAGAATATAACAGTAAGTCCAGCCAGCAAATTCTCTAAGGAAAGATTTTTCTGTTCCATCATGGTGTCGGTTCAGGATTTGGCTCATCGCCTGCAGGGACTCTCTCTGGAGGTGGCCGAGCTCCGTCAGCACGTGAGTAACTGTCCTGGAGCACATTTCTTGGAGCCTAAGGTATGTTTGCCGGATTTATTTTTTGGTGAACACCGAGAATTTTTTTCATTTAAAAATGCTTGCTTATTGTATTTTCGTTTGAGACCTAAGTCCTCTGGGGATGAATCCCAGCGCGTAGGGTTCATAATGTCACTTTTGCGCAAAGAGCCTCAGGAGTGGGCCTTTTCTTTGCAACCTAGTGATTCATGCTTCAGATCAGTGGATAGTTTTTTTTCTGCTTTGGGACTATTATATGATGATCCTGACTGTGTTGCATCAGCTGAGACTGAGTTGAGACGTTTAAAACAAGGATCAGGTAATGTGGAAAAATATTGTACACATTTTCGTCGTTGGTCCACTCAAACAGGGTGGAACGATTCTGCTCTGAAAAGTCTATTTCTTGCTGGGCTCAGTGAAAGGGTTAAAGACCTGCTAATTGCTTATCCTACACCTGAAGATTTGCAACAGGCTATGCAATTAGCTATACGGGTGGATAGAAGACTGCGTGCTAGGGTTAATGAGAGCAAATCCTCTGCTATGTCAGTTTCTGGTTATGATAATGTGTGTACTAACAGTGGTGAACTGATGGAGATTGGATCGGTGGCACCTCGCTCTCAAGAAAAAGACCGTCGTTTTTCGGAAGGCTTGTGTTTCTATTGCGGAAAATCTGGTCATTTGATTAAAGGCTGTGAGCTTCGTATGAAGAAAGAAAAAAAAATGGTCAGTCACGCCCGTATTGCCTGTTTAAATTCCAAGGGTATATTTTTAGCTGCTTCCACGATTGCTCAGGAAAAATTAATGGAATTTCGGGTGTTTGTTGATTGCGGGTCTACACTGAATGTAATTGATAGGGGATTCGTGGAAAAACTCAATTTAAAACCTGAACCTTTATCATCCCCCATTGCTGTGGTTTCTGTGGATGGCTCCCCTTTGAAGAATATTACTCTCAAGGTCAGTGAATTTCCTCTCACTATTAATGGTGTTCACCATGAGAAATTGGATTTGGTAGTGTTGAATAACTTGCCTTCTCCAGTAATATTGGGTTTGCCCTGGTTAAAATTTCACAATCCTGTACTGGATTGGTCTACCAGTGAAATTAAATCCTGGAGCCATAAATGTTATGACAAGTGTTGTAACGGGCGTATTGCAGCTTTGGATAGGGGAGAATTGCCTGTTCCTATTCAGGATTTTTGGAGAGTTTTTTCTGAGAAAGAATCGCAGGTTTTGCCTCCCCATAGAGACTATGATTGTTCTATTGAATTTGTCCCTGGAGCGACTCTTCCTAAGAGTCGTTTATTTAACCTTACTATTCCTGAGAGGAAGGCTTTGGAGGAATACATACAGACAAGCTTGGCCGCCGGTCACATTAGGCCCTCTAAGTCTCCTGTGGCGGTTGGATTTTTTTTTGTAAAAAAAAAAGGACGGCGGTTTACGTCCTTGTCTGGATTTTCGTGAGATTAACAAAATTACGGTACGCAATCCTTACCCACTGCCATTGATTCCTGATCTGTTTAACCAGTTATTGGGGGCCAAGTGGTTCTCTAAAATTGACCTTAAGGGGGCATACAATCTGTTGCGCATGAAGGAGGGTGATGAATGGAAGACTGCTTTTAACACTCCTGTGGGTCATTTTGAGAACCTGGTTATGCCTTTTGGTCTTACTAATGCTCCTGCATTTTTTCAGAATCTTATTAATGACATCCTTAGACCTTTGATCGGTAAAAATGTGGTTGTGTATTTGGATGACATTTTGATTTATTCGCCAGATCTGGAGTCTCATTGGCGGAGCGTGCGTGAGGTATTACAGTTATTAATGGACAATTCACTTTTTGCTAAGCTGGAGAAATGTGAGTTCGCTGTACAGAGAATTAGTTTTTTGGGCTACATTATCTCCAGCAAAGGTTTTGAGATGGATCCGGTTAAGGTTCAGGCTGTGCAGGAATGGCCTAGGCCTATTGGTTTGAAATCGATACAGAGGTTTTTGGGTTTCGCCAATTACTATAGAAAATTCATAAAAAATTTTTCTAGTATTGTCAAACCTCTGACTGATCTCACCAGGAAAGGTGCTGATGCGGTTCAGTGGTCTTCTGAGGCCATTGAAGCTTTTGTGTATCTCAAGGAGAGGTTCACCTCTGCTCCCATCCTTATGCAGCCTGATGTTACTAGGCCGTTTTTGGTTGAGGTTGATGCTTCCTCTGTGGGGGTTGGCGCAGTATTGTCTCAGGATAACGGGGATGGATTACATCCCTGTGCCTTTTTTTCAAAAAATTTTTCGGAGACTGAATTGAATTACGATATTGGTAATCGGGAATTATTGGCTATTAAACTCGCATTTGAACACTGGCGCCACTTCTTGGAAGGTGCGGAATTTCCCGTTCAGGTTCTTACGGATCATAAAAATCTGATATATCTTGATGCTGCCAAGCGCCTGAATGCCCGTCAGGCTAGGTGGGCACTGTTTTTCTCGCGGTTTAATTTCTCCGTTACTTACATCCCTGGTACTAAGAATGTTAAGGCGGATGCCTTGTCTCGCAGTTTTTCTCCCATAGTCGGTGCTGAGAAAGAGGAAAACATTTTACAAGAAGGTGTTGTGATAGCTGCTTTAGACTCCGTTTTGGAAGATGAGATTCTTAAAGCTCAGGAGAATGCCCCATCTAACACTCCTCATGGGAGGTTGTTTGTGCCTGGGACCTTTAGGAGAGATTTGTTTGTTGAGTGTCACGAATCTCGGTTGGCAGGTCATCCCGGAATCTCTGAGACCAAGAGACTGGTGGGTCGCAGTTTTTGGTGGCCTGGATGGCAGAAGGAAGTCATTAAGTGGGTGCGCCAATGTACTATATGTGCTAGATCTAAGTCCTCACATACTCCTGCTGCGGGGTTGCTTTGTCCTTTGGAGGTCCCCAGTGCTCCTTGGACACATTTGGCTATGGACTTTATAACTGACCTTCCCCCCTCTGAGGGTTTTACTGTCATCTGGGTGGTCGTGGACCGTTTTAGCAAGATGTGTCACTTGGTTCCCTTCGTCAAACTGCCCTGCGCTAAAACTCTCGCTAAGGCCTTTGTCAAGGAAATTGTCAGACTTCATGGCGTTCCTACTGACATTGTTTCTGATAGGGGTCCTCAGTTCGTGGCTCGTTTTTGGCGTGCCTTTTGTGACAGGTTGGGAATTCATTTGTCGTTTTCGTCCGGATATCATCCTGAATCTAATGGCCAGACAGAAAGGAAAAACCAGGATGTTGAGCAGTTCTTGCGTTGTTTTGTGGCAGACAATCAAGAGGGGTGGTCTGAGTTTCTGCCACTTGCCGAATTTGCTCTGAACAATCATACATCTTCTTCTGCTGGTTGTTCGCCTTTTTTTTGTTGTTCTGGGAGACATCCGTCGTTTGGGTCATTCTCCAAGTTGGGATCTGCCGTGCCTGAGGAGGAGAATTTTTCCGGTGATTTGGAAAGAGTTTGGACGGATGTGCGTGGTTCAGGAGGCCAACAGAAAATCTAAAGACTACTTTGATAGGAAACGACAGGAGGTTTTGTTTGCTGTTGGTGACATGGTTTGGTTGTCCTCTAGGAATCTGCGGTTGAGGATTCCTTCTAAGAAATTGGGTCCCAAGTTTGTAGGGCCCTTTAAGGTGCTTCAGGTTGTCAACCAATCTGCTGTTAGGTTGGAGGTTCCTACCTCCTGGAGAATTAATCCGGTCTTTCATGTCTCTCTGTTAAAAAAAGCTGTTGTGTCGGATGGTGACGCCTCTGCCTCTGTTCCTCCGGAGGTGGAGGACGGGGAATATGAAATTTCTCGCATCCTTGACTCTAGACGGTATAGAGGTAGTTTGCAGTATCTTGTGGCCTGGAAAGGTTTCGGACCCGAGGATAACTCTTGGGTGAGGTCAGATGATGTTTCCGCGTCCAGACTTATCAGAGCGTTTCACAGGAGATTTCCTGATAAACCTGGTCCTAGGGGATCCGGAGGATCCTCTTAGAAGGGGGGGTACTGTTAGAACCTTGCTGTTAGGTTTTTTTTCCTTTGCTGGTCACATGACCTTGTTGGCCTATTTAATCCTGCTCCGCCCTTCTGGCTTTGCTGGACTTCATTGTATATCTACTTTCTAGCTAGCCTGTGCTCTGTATCTAACTCTGTTTGTTTGCTTGGTCTACGGACCTCTATGTTCTATCTATTTTGTTTGTTCGTCTGTCTGCTACTATTTCTGTTAGGAGGTGTCCCATATTCCTCCCAGTCCTTAGTACTTGTAGGGATTCCCTCCCCACATCTATAGGTCTCCGTACAGACTAGATTAGGACTTTAGCAGGTCTGATCGCAGGATCAGGTTCCCTGTTACATCGTAGGGATTCAGCTGAGTCCTATAGTAGGGACAGATCTCCTCTCTTTCCTTAGCTTTGGTAGCAGAATATAACACATGTATACAATTGATTTATGAATTAAAAATTAAAACGATAGTTACTCTTTCATTTACTAAAAATATAATGTAAACATTAGAATCAGTAAATCATTATCACAATTTACCCATTCCTTGCTGAAGTAGCCACATGGCATTAAATCAGCAGTGGGCAATTAAGTTTCCAAAGAGGCCATATAAGAGAATGTGACTGTTGTGGAGGGCCGAACCAATAGGCTGAAATTAATTCTGCTCAATATTACTATTAACATATTAATTGTAATTATTATTTTATATTAATATTCTCACTTAATATTGGGCAGAATTAAGTATGCTGTTATCCCCCCATATATTGTATGAGCCCTCACACATCTCCCCTATATACAGTATGAACCCCCACACAGTCTGCTACATAAAATATGAGGCCTCACACAGGCTGCTACATACACTATGAGCCCCCACACAGCCCTTCTATATGCAGTATGATACCCCCACATAATCCCCTGTATACAGTATGAGCCCCACATAGCCCCTATATACAATATGAACACACAAATAGCCCCCTATATACAGTATTTGCCCCCACATAGCCTCCTAAATACAGTATGAGCACCCACGCCTCCTATACATGCAAACACATACTAACCTCACTCCCATTCTCCTGATGCTCTGCCCCGGTTTCCGCTGCAATGAATCTCCATACAGCAGACATGATATAATGACGTCATTGCGTCTGCTGTCTCATATGCTGATTGGTGAAAGAAGGAGCCAGCGGCTCTGTTCTCCACCAATATTTTCACTGCTGTCTGCATCCTTAGGATGCGGATAACGGTGACATCGGGAACCGGGTGGCGGTGGCGGACAGGCTGCGGGCGAGGGCATGGTGTGCCCATGGGCCACTGTTTTCAGCCCTTCAGTTGTCTCGTTCCACTGGCTGGACTGAAACAGCGAGATGGCCGGATGTGGCCTGTGGGCTGCACTTTGCCCAGCTCTTCATTAAATAACTCTGCAGTAGTAACATGTCCTCACTAAACTTTCTGTGACTAATTTTACAAGCTATCAGAATGGACACACTCGAGTTGTATTGATATAGCGCTGCCTACAAACACAATGAGCTTAATAGCTGGTTCTGTAAGAACAGGTGTAGCCGTAGCTATGATGAATTTTTAATTGATGGTTTACAGGATTTTAGAAGTCATAAACAACATATTACAATATATAACGGTTTAAAGGGGATCAAAGCGATACATAAAACTTTTATTTTTACAAACTATTAAAAAAATCTAATTAATCTACCTACCCAAAGCTGAACACCACATTGAGTCAACACTCTGATCTTAGCCCATGATCAGTCGAAGCAATGTTTCCTTTTCCAGAAATAATCTCAAATCTGCAGACTTTGATTCGTCTGTCCATAAAACTTTTTTCCAATCTTCCTCTGTCCAATGTCTGTGTTCTTTTGCCCATATTAATCTTTTCATTTTATTAGCCAGTCTCAGACATGGCTTTTCCTTTGCCACTTTGCCCTGAAGGCCAGCATCCCGGAGTCGCCTCTTCACTGTAGACGTTGTCACTGGCATTTTGCGTGCACTATTTAATGAAGCTGCCAGTTGAGGAGCTGTGAGGCGTCGATTTCTCAAACTAGAGACTCTAATGTATTTGTCTTGCTGCTCAGTTGTGCAGCGGGGCCTCCCACTTCTCTTTCTACTCTGGTTAGAGCCTGTTTGTGCTCTCCTCTGAAGGGAGTAGTATACACCGTTGTAGGAAATCTTCAGTTTCTTGGCAATTTCTCGCATGGAATAGCCTTCATTTCTAAGAACAAGAATAGACTGTCTAGTTTCACATGAATGTTCTCTTTTTCTGGCCATTTTGAGAGCTTCATAGAACAAACAAATGTAATGCTCCAGATTCTCAACTAGCTAAAAGGAAGGTCAATTTTATAGCTTCTCAAATCAGCCAAACCGTTTTCAGCTGGGCTAACATACTTGTGCAAGGGTTTTCTAGGGTTTTCTAAACATCCATTAGCTTTCTTACACAGTTAGCAAACACAATGTACCATTAAAACACTGGAGTGGTGGTTGCTGGAAATGGGCCTCTATACACCTATGTAGAGATTGCAATAAAAACAAGACGTTTGCAGCTAGAATAGTCATTTACCACATTAACAATGTATAGAGTGTATTTCTGATTCATTTAATGTTCGCTTCATTGAAAAAAAATGTGCTTTGCTTTCAAAAATAATGAAATTTCTAAATGACCCCAAAGTTTTGAACAGTAGTGTATATATATACACACAGTGAAAAAAAAAGTATTTAGTCATCCACCAATTGTGAAAGTTCTCCCATTTAAAAAGATGAGAGAGGCCTGTTGTTGACATCATAGGTAGACCTCAACTATGAGAGGCAAAATGAGAAAACAAATCCTTATAATCACATTGTCTGATTTGAAATGAATTTTCAAACACGAGGAGAACATACAAACTCCTTGCAAATGTTGTCTTTGGTGGGATTTGAACCCAGGACCCCAGCGCTGCAAAGCTGCAGTGCTAACCACTGAGCCACCATGCTGCCCTAGATCTTCTCCAGATCTTTCAGGTTTCGGGGCTTTCGCTGGGCAACATTGAGTTTCAGCTCTCTCCAAAGATTTTCTATTGGGATCAGGTCTGGAGACTGGCCAAGCCACTCCAGGACCTTGAAATGTTTCTTAAGGAGCCACTCTTTAGTTGCCCTGGCTGTGTATTTAGGGTCATTGTCATGCTGGAAGACCCAGCCATGACCCACCTTCAATGCTCTTACTGAGGGAAGGAGGTTGTTGGCCAAAATCTCGCGATACATGACCCCATCCATCCTCCCTTCAATACGTTGCAGTCGTCCTGTTCTCTTTTCAGAAAAGCACTCCCAAAGTATGATGTTTCCCCCAGCATGCTTCACGGTTGGGACAGTTTTCTTGGGGTTGTACTCATCCTTCTTCCTCCAAACACGGCGAGTGGAGTTGATACCAGAAAGTTCTATTTTGGTCTCATCTGACCACCGCCTCCTCTGGATCATCCAGATGGTCATTGGCGAACTTCAAATGGACCTGGACATGTGCTTTAGTGAGCAGAGGGACCTTGCATCCCCTGCAGGATTTTAATTAATGACATAATAGTGTGTTATTAATGGTAATGTTTGAGACTTTAGTCCCAGCTCTCTTCAAGTCCTTGACCAGGTCCTCCCGTGTAGTTCTGGGCTGATTCCTGACCTTTCTCAAAATCATCCTTACCCCATGAGGCGAGATCTTGCATGGAGCCCCAGACCTAGGAAGATTGACAGTCATTTTGTGCTTCTTCCATTTTCTAATAATTGCGCCAGCAGTTGTTGCCTTCTCACCAAGCTGCTTACATATTGTCCTGTAGCCCTTCCCAGCCTTTTGTAGGTCTACAATTGTGTCCCTGGTGTCCTTAGACAGTTCTTTGGTCTTGGCCATGATGGAGAGTTTGAACTGTGATTGACTGAGTGTGTGAATAGTTGTCGAGTTCAAACAGGTGCAATTAATACAGGTAATGAGTAGAGATGAGCGTTGTTTTACTCGAACTGTTCGCCAATCTCAAATTCGAGCTGTTTTGGGCGGTGTTCGAGCCGGTCGGCGAACACGAACAATTTGAGAAAAATTCGGCTGTTCGAGGTTATGTTCGATAACTGTTCGTGCACCAAAATCATAACTGGATTTTTTCTCAGTAATGATGAAAATTAATGTTAATACGCAGTTTGAGTGTACAGCGGGGTGGGGGGAGGGGCAGGGGATGGATCTCTGCAGGAACAATGAAGATCTCCATTTTTTTTTCTCTTTCCCGCATTTGCAGTGGGGAGGTGCAATCTGTCAGCCTATCAGCAGCGCACACACGGAGCGAAGTGCTTTTTTTCACACAAGCAAGGGCATGTGTGATTGGCAGTGTATGTCACATGTCCTTGCCCTATAAGACCAAGCCATTTTCCCCATCGCCACCATTTTCTCACTGCTGCAGCTGCGTGTTAGACGGCACCGCTGTTGCTGTGTGCGCTATACCTTGTTAATTTCAAGCCAATTTTCGCACAAATATACAGATAGCTTGGGAGTAGGGAATAGTTGTGATTGCAGTCCTTTTAAGGACTAGGTTACAGCATTTCCTACGACTTTTATCAGGCAGGTCTGTGCTCTTAAATAGATAGATTGTGGGAGTAAAGACTAATTGTAATTGGAGTCCTTTTCAGGACTAGGTTACATCAGTTCCTATCAGTTTTTGCCAGGCAGGTCTGTGCCAGTGCTGTGCAAGTTTTTTTCACAGCATTTGGCTGAATCTAGCAAAGCTAATCCTTTTTGGCCTATTGCAGAGTGTGTTAGTCAGTGGAGTAGCCTATCTGTGTTGCAAGATATACCACCTGTGTATAGAATACCAATTTTTTTACTGCACCTAGTGAAGTAAAATCTTTTGGGCATAGCATCATTCTATTAGTCCATCTATACTGACCTCCATCAGGTTGCAAACTGAATATAATTTTTTTCTGCATCTAGCTCTGAAAAAATATTTGGGCTTCTAGCAGTGTGTGGGACTTGGTCTATTAGTCCATCTATACTGACCTCCATCAGGTTGCAAATTAAAAATAATTTTTTTCTTCATTTAGCTCTGAAAAAATATTTGGGCTTCTAGCAGTGTGTGGGACTTGTTCTATTAGTCCTTCTATACTGACCTCCAGCAGGTTGCAAATTGAATATAATTTTTTTCTGCATCTAGCTCTGAAAAAATATTTGGGCTTCTAGCAGTGTGTGGGACTTGGTCTATTAGTCCATCTATACTGACCTCCATCAGGTTGCAAATTAAAAATAATTTTTTTCTGCATCTAGCTCTGAAAAAATATTTGGGCTTCTAGCAGTGTGTGGGACTTGGTCTATTAGTCCATCTATACTGACCTCCATCAGGTTGCAAATTAAAAATAATTTTTTTCTTCATTTATCTCTGAAAAAATATTTGGGCTTCTAGCAGCGTGTGGGACTTGTTCTATTAGTCCATCTATACTGACCTCCATCAGGTTGCAAATTAAAAATAATTTTTTTCTGCATCTAGCTCTGAAAAAATATTTGGGCTTCTAGCTGTGTGTGGGACTTGGTCTATTAGTCCATCTATACTGACCTCCATCAGGTTGCAAATTAAAAATAATTTTTTTCTGCATCTAGCTCTGAAAAAATATTTGGGCTTCTAGCAGTGTGTGGGACTTGGTCTATTAGTCCATCTATACTGACCTCCATCAGGTTGCAAATTGAATAAAAAAAATTTCTGCATCTAGCTCTGAAAAAATATTTGGGCTTCTAGCGGTGTGTGGGACTTGGTCTATTAGTCCATCTATACTGACCTCCATCAGGTTGCAAATTAAAAATAGATTTTTTCTGCATCTAGCTCTGAAAAAATATTTGGGCTTCTAGCAGTGTGTGGGACTTGGTCTATTAGTCCATCTATACTGACCTCCATCAGGTTGCAAATTAAAAATAATTTTTTTCTTCATTTAGCTCTGAAAAAATATTTGGGCTTCTAGCAGTGTGTGGGACTTGTTCTATTAGTCCTTCTATACTGACGTCCAGCAGGTTGCAAATTGAATATAATTTTTTTCTGCATTTAGCTCTGAAAAAATATTTGGGCTTCTAGCGGTGTGTGGGACTTGTTCTATTAGTCCATCTATACTGACCTCCATCAGGTTGCAAATTAAAAATAATTTTTTTCTGCATCTAGCTCTGAAAAAATATTTGGGCTTCTAGCAGTGTGTGGGACTTGGTCTATTAGTCCATCTATACTGACCTCCATCAGGTTGCAAATTAAAAATAATTTTTTTCTGCATCTAGCTCTGAAAAAATATTTGGGCTTCTAGCAGTGTGTGGGACTTGGTCTATTAGTCCATCTATACTGACCTCCATCAGGTTGCAAATTAAAAATAATTTTTTTCTTCATTTAGCTCTGAAAAAATATTTGGGCTTCTAGCAGTGTGTGGGACTTGTTCTATTAGTCCTTCTATACTGACCTCCAGCAGGTTGCAAATTGAATATAATTTTTTTCTGCATCTAGCTCTGAAAAAATATTTGGGCTTCTAGCGGTGTGTGGGACTTGGTCTATTAGTCCATCTATACTGACCTCCATCAGGTTGCAAATTAAAAATAATTTTTTTCTGCATCTAGCTCTGAAAAAATATTTGGGCTTCTAGCGGTGTGTGGGACTTGGTCTATTAGTCCATCTATACTGACCTCCATCAGGTTGCAAATTAAAAATATTTTTTTTCTGCATCTAGCTCTGAAAAAATATTTGGGCTTCTAGCAGTGTGTGGGACTTGGTCTATTAGTCCATCTATACTGACCTCCATCAGGTTGCAAATTGAATAAAAAAATTTTCTGCATCTAGCTCTGAAAAAATATTTGGGCTTCTAGCGGTGTGTGGGACTTGGTCTATTAGTCCATCTATACTGACCTCCATCAGGTTGCAAATTAAAAATAATTTTTTTCTGCATCTAACCCAGCCAATAGTTTTGGCCTAATACCACAGTTTGGCCACTCAGCTCTGCTCGGTTACCATCCATTGTTTTTTTGTGCAAACAACTCCAGAGTTGTGAATTAGTTAACCACCAAAATGAGTGGAAAAAGGCCTGCTGCTGGTGGAAAGGGGAATAGGCGTGTTGGGAAGGGGAAAAAAGGTTGTGTCCGTGGGGTAGGTGCAGAAGAAAGACCATCTTCCAGCCAAACTAAAATGTCTACTTCTTTTAGCGGACAATGTGATAAGATCCCTTTCTTACGGCCACGCCAATCGCTACAAATTCCAGATGAGGCACAAAAACAGCAGGTGCTTCAACGGATATCAAGTGCTCCTTTAAGTGGGCTCTCCTCCACATCAACTTCAACATCACAAATACTCCAGTCCTCAAAGGTGTCACCCAAATCGCACTTGCTTCCTCACAGCTCCCAAATCTCCAGCTGCCCGTCTGAGTATGAGGTAGAACAGATGGTTGAGTCTGCAGAGCTGTTTACTCATACTATAGCCTGGGAATCAGAGGTCGACTCCAGCGCTTCTGTGAATCCAGACGAGGAAATGATCTGCACTGATGCCCAGAATCTTTATGAGTCGGATCCAGGACCAGACGCAGAAGGTTCTGACCATAATGTAGACCCTCATTCCCAAACTGTAACTCCTGTTGGTGGAGACAATGAGGAAGACGATGATAAGACTCAAATACCTGATTGGAGCGACAACTTTAGTTTTTTGTCAGGGCAGGAACAGGTTGGCTCTGAGGACGACGGGTGTGATAACGCACAGGGTGATGATGATGAGGTCGGAGATCCCACTTACTGTCAACCCACAGTCAGCCAAGAGATGAGGTCAGCAGAGGAGGTGGAGGAAGATGCTAGTGACGACGAGGTCAGGTTGCGCCTTCCTGGACAGAGACGTAGTACTGGAAGCACGTCAACAACTGCATCCTCAAACACAACTCTGCCTCTCACCACAAGTCGTGGTGGCTCTTCAGGTCGCATGGGTGCTAAGCCTTGCATAGCCTGGGCATTTTTTCAGATCGATAAAGATGACCCAACTCGTGTTATCTGTAACATTTGTCAGCAAAAGCTAAGTAGAGGCCAAAAAATCATAGTTTGAGTACTTCATGCATGAACCGGCACATGGACATGAAGCATAAGTTGCAGTGGGAAGCTCAGTGTGCTACAATGCGGTCTAGCCGGCCGGGCCAACCACCGTCTGCCATATCTTGTGCATCCGCGGCCTCTTCATCCTCTGTGACTGGGGGGACAGCAGTCACACCTGTTTTGGGGCGCAGACCTGCCACCTCTTTACCCGCAACAGCCAGCGTGATTGGCAGGTCATCATTTTCTTTGGAGGTGGTAACACCAGCTGGTCTTGAGCGCTGTCCGACATCGATAGCACCACCTTTGGATCAAGGCAACCTAACATGTCCGCCTGCATCTTCCTCACAGACCGGCAGTTTGCCGGGGACACCCTTATCAACCCCGTCTAAGCACAATAGCCAGCCCTCGGTCCCTCAGATGTGGACAAGTAAAAGACCATTTCCTCCTAGCCATGAGAAAGCTAAGAGGTTGAATTTCACCATCTGCAAGCTCTTGGCTACAGAAATGCTGCCTTTCCGCCTGGTGGACACAGAGGATTTTCGAGACCTTATGTCCGTCGCAGTGCCCCAGTACCAGATGCCCAGTCGGCACTACTTCTCAAAGAAAGGTGTGCCTGCGCTCCACCAGCATGTCGCACACAACATCACCACTTCTTTGAGAAACTCTGTGTGTGACAGGGTGCATTTCACCACAGACACTTGGACGAGTAGGCATGGACAGGGGCGTTACATGTCGCTGACTGGGCACTGGGTAACTATGGTGACAGCAGGACAAGGGGCTGCTGTCCAAGTCTTGCCGTCCCCACGAGTTGTGCGTCAATCCTCTTTATGTCATTTTTCTTCCACTGCTTCTGCCTCCTCAACCTCCTCTCGGTCTTCCACCTGCACCCAAAGCCTGTCTGGTCATGCCACAAGCTTTCTAACTGCGCAGAAGGGATCCTGCACACCTCCTTACTATGCTGGCAGTAGGGCTCAACGTCATCAGGCGGTTTTTACATTGAAATGTCTGGGAAATGTGAGTCACACAGCTGAGGAGTTGTGGTCAGCTCTGGAGAACCAATTTCATGAATGGTTGTCTCCACTGGACCTGAAACCAGGGAAGGCCGTGTGCGACAATGCTGCAAACCTGGGTGCGGCCCTTTGCCGGGGCAATGTCACACACGTGCCTTGTATGGCTCACGTGTTGAACCTGGTTGTCCAGCAATTTTTAGCCCACTATCCCAGACTAGATGGCCTTCTGCAGAGGGCACGGTCGCTGTGTGCTCACTTCCGCCGTTCGCATCCCGCAGCTCAGCGACTTACATCTCTACAGAAGTCGTTGGGCCTGCCACTTCACCGGCTAAAATGCGATGTGCCTACCCGGTGGAATTCAACTCTGCACATGTTGCAGCGACTGTGGCAGCACCGACAAGCCCTGGTGCAATACGTTCTGACGTATAGCCTGGGCCAACGAGATTCAGAGGTGGGGCAAATCACGCTGGAGGAGTGGTCTCAGATCAGGGACCTATGCACCCTTCTGCACAGTTTTGAAATGGCGACGAAGATGTTTAGTGCTGACGATGCCATTATCAGCATGACTATTCCGGTGATTTACATGCTGGAGCACATGTTAAACAGAATTCGGAGTCAGGTGGTGGCACAAGAGGAGGTGGAGGAAGTAGAGGAGGAGTTGTATGTGGAAGGGCTAACATCTGCAAGGTCCAGACGGTCGGCAGCACCAGGGCGGCAGGCATGTGAGGGTGGGGGAGATGATTTTACCAGGGCGCATGGTAGCAGCCAAACTAGTGAGGAAGGTGCAGGAGCCCAGGAAGAAGTGGAGGACGAACTGATGGAAGACTCATCAGATGAGGGAGACCTTGATCACATTTCTGTTGTGCGAGGTTGGGGGGAGAGGACAGAGGAAGGAAGCATGATTGTTACCTCGCCACCAACACAACAGGGACTTGGTGCTCCTGGATGCGCAACACACATGAGTGCCTTCTTGCTGCACTACCTGCAACATGACCCTCGAATTGTGAGAATTAGAAATAATCCTGACTACTGGGTTGCCACACTGTTAGATCCCCGGTACAAAAGTAAATTTGCAGAAATTATTCCTGCCATAGAAAGGGATGCACGCATGCAGGAGTATCAGCAGAGACTGTTGCAGAATCTTACATGTGCTTTTCCACAAAATACCAGTGGTGCACGTAGTGAATCTCACAGTTCCAACTTGCCAACCGTGGGACCGTCAAGTGTTCAGCACTCAAACCGTAACAGAACCACAGTATCTGCTGGTAACATCAATTTTGCGGAATCATTTCACCACTTTTTTAGCCCATCCTTTGCAAGGCCACAGGAGACAAGAAGTCTGACACATAGTCAACGCCTAGAGACGATGGTACAGGAGTATCTCCAAGTAAACATTGAAGCCACGACTGTGTCACTGGACCCTTGCTCTTTTTGGGCTTCCAATCTGGATAAATGGCCGGAGCTAGCCACTTACGCCTTGGAGATCTTGTCATGCCCCGCAGCCAGCGTTCTGTCTGAACGTGTGTTCAGCGCTGCTGGTGGTGTGCTGACAGATAAGCGCACGCGGCTCTCCACTGATAATGTAGACAGACTCACGTTCATAAAGATGAACAAATCATGGATCCGAAACGACTTTTCTACCCCTGTGTCATCCTGGGGAGAGTAAAAGCTTGATGATTGGTTAAAATCACCCTACCAACCGTTTTAAGCTTTCAAATTACTAATCATGTTTATCTGTATCTTGACTGGAAAATAATTTGGGCTTTGTAGCAGTGTGCAGCACTGATCCTATTAGGCCATCTATAATAAGCTTCACCAGATTTAAAATTAAAAATAATTTTTAGCTGCATCTAGCCCGGAAAATAATTTTGGGGCTCCGAGATGCGCAAGACACATAAGTGCCTTCTTGCTGCACTACCTGCAGCATGACCCTCATATTGTCAGAATTCGAAGTAATCATGACTACTGGGTTGCCACACTCTTAGATCCCCCAAACTTTTCGATCAACCTTTTCATTTTAATAAAGACCAAAAAAATGGTCATTTTTGAAATTATAAGCATTAGCAGGTTGTTAGAAACTGAAATCAAACAGTTTTCAACTCAAAACTTTATTCTAGGTGATGTTACATTTTCACATAGGACCCCTTGTTCGAAAGGAGCTTCTGAACTCTCTCGTCCATTGAATTTGTCAGGTTTTGGATGGTTTCTGCTTCAATTGTTTTGCATGAGGACAGAATACCCTCCCAGAGCTGTTGCTTAGATGTGAACTGCCTCCCGCCATCATAGACACTCCTTTTAATGATGCTCCAAAGGTTCTGAATGGGGTAGAGGTCAGGGGAGCACGGGGGTCACACCATAAGTTTGTCCCCTTTTATGCCCATATCAGCCAGAGATGCAGATGTTTTATGTGCAGCATGAGATGGTGCATTATCATGCAGAAAAATGATCTTGCTGTGAAATACACGGTTCTTCTTCTTGAACCATGGCAGGAAGTGCTGTTTGAGAAAATCCACATACATTATGGAGTTCATCTTTAGCGCCTTCAGGGATCCTAAAGGGGCCGACAATCTCTCTCCCCATGATTCCAGCCCAAAACATTACTCCACCTCCTCCTTGTTGGCGCTGTAGCCGTGTTTGCGTGGGGTGTCCATCAACCAGCCATCCTCCACTCCATTCATCTGGACCATCGAGCGCTGCACGGCACTCATCCGTGAACAAAACAGTTTTGAAATCAGTCTTCATGTAATGTTTGGCCCACTGGAGCCGTTTCTGCTTGTGTGAAGTGGATAGAGGAGGTCGACAGGATGGCGTATACACAGCTGCAAACCTCTGAAGGACCCTGCATCTTGTTGTTCGGGGGACGTTGGAGGCACAAGCAGCTTCAAAAACTTGTCTGCTGCTATGACAAGGCTTTTTTGCCGCTGCTCTTTCAACCTGACGTAATTGCCTGTAGGAAAGAGTCCTCAATTTGCCCTTATCAGCACGCACACGTGTGTACTGTGAATCAGCTACATACTTCTTGATTGCCAAGACACTTCATCCTGATCATCGCACAATGTTGATTGTAGTCATGCCTTGACCTAAACACTCCACAATTTGTTGCTTCTCAGCAGCCGACACATCCTTTTTCTTTCCCATTTTGGCAGAAAATGTAGGCTGCTTAATAATGTGAGAGAGCCTTCTTAAGTAGTCTTGCCTTTCATTGGACACACCTGCCAAACTAATTAGCACAGGTGTCTGCAATTGCTTACAGTGATATAAAGAGCCCTGACACACATCACCATCAATGAGTTTAACTGACAAACAAACAAATTCTTCCCTTATCACTCCTAAACACTTTTTGCATAATAATTTGGAACGCGGTGTACATGTGCTTTTCCACAAAACACCAGTGGTTCACGTAGTGAATCTTACAGTTCTAACTTGCCAACCGTGGTCTGTATGGAATTGTTCAATAAAGGGCCCAAAATTAAGATAACATAGATGGGAGAGGTCTCTATGAATAGGAATTCCTAAGTATTTGATACCCTGTGAGGGCCAGGCAAAGGGAAAGTTGGACTGGATGGAATCCTATATGGATTTAGGGAGGGAGAAATCGAGGGCCTCAGACTTCGCTGCATTGATTTTAAAATTTTACCATGTAACAAAGTGATCTATTTCAGCCATAACAGCAGGGATGGATATATGTGATTGAGTGATATATACTAGGACATCATCAGCAAATAGAGAGCACTTGTACTCGGTGCCTCCCACCTCAATCCACCTAATATTGGGGTTATGGCGAATTGATGAGAGCAGGTGCTCCGTCACTAGGATGTATAAGAGAGGGGACAGAGGACATCCCTGCCTTGTCCCATTGGTGATTGTGAAAGGTGATGAAAATGTTCTGACGCACCCCCTGGGCCTTGGGACACCCGGAGCCGGACCCTTTTTGGTGGATGCTGGTGGTTGTAGTCTTCGTGGCGGCGATCCGGTTCTGTGGCTCAGGGCGGTCAAACCAGTGGCGGAACTATTTATGTGGTTTTGATGTTTAAATGTCCGACTACGCCACCCGTGGATTGCGGTCAGAGTGAACCGCCGCTACAGGGCAGACCGCTAAGGCTGGTGTTGTGGGTGCAGCAGAGCGTAGCATAACTCCCCACGGGAGGAGTATAGCCTCAGGGCAGTGTATGCGGAGGATGGGGGTGATGGTGCAGGGCAGCAGCAGTAACGACACGGAGTCAGTGATGCAGTTCAGGGCCTTTACTCACAGTTCTTATTATCCAGACCACGTCTGCAGGTAACGGCTGCCCACGTCGTACTGTGCTCACCAGGTGAGGGGCTCAGACAACTCCCAGATAACTTTGGAGCGCTTCACAGGACCCCCTTTGTGTGTCCTTTGTCTGGCCTTTCTTACCAACACTTCTGTCCGGCTGCCTCGGGCCTCCTCTTGGTAAACTTGGCGCCAGTTTCCCTGACCCTATGTGGTGCCTTCCTAGCGGGTGGAGCAAGGGGCTGCGCCACATAAAATGTCAGAGCCTCCGGTTTCTAGCTGAGGGTCGTTTCCTGCCTCCACTAGTTCGGGGACCGGTCTCCCCCTTTGGCCTGACCCCTCCACGCAGGTGGATTCGGGCGTGCGGTGGCGACTCGCCCGTCCGCACCCCTGGGATCCCTTCATTCCTCGTTCCTGGAGCCTTCTCCGCTCCTCTTCCTTCCTTCTCCCTCTTGCAGGCCTGGGCCTCTGTTACTAGGCCCGCCTCCGGAGCAGAGCTCATGCAGAGCCCCTGCTCCCTGCCACTTCTGCTCAGACTTCTCTGCACTGAACTAAGATGGTGCCCACCTTTTATACTCCCTTCTCAATGCACCCAGGAACTGCTTCCTCCCTGCTCCTGCACTGCAGGGTTCCCCTTCCTCAGTGTTCCCTCCCCCCACTCCAGCCAGGGACAGGGACTGTCGTGCCCATCTCAGGGGCATATTGGTCGCCCTGCCCCACGGCAATGTGGTGTAATGCATGCAGGTGTTGGGTCCTGATCCACACTCCATCCTTATCTGAGAGTGAGATATCACACCTCTGGGTGAGGTGCAATACGTCTGTAGCAACCGAGCCCTCGGTGCTACAGTTCCATTTATCTTCAGCCTAGGTGACGTATTGTGATACAGGGCCGTGATTTTGGCTATAAAAGGGTCCCCTAGACCCCTACCCCAAGCTTTTTAAGAGAATCATATATGGCGTGCCAGGAGACTCTATGGAATGCTTTCTCAGCATCCAACGAGAGTATCTACTTACAAATTTTTAACTGCATCTAGCCCAGGAAATACTTTGTGCCTAGTAGCAGTGTCTGCTAGTCAGCGGATTATCCCGGCTGTTAAGCAAGCTACACCACCTGTAGTTTGGACACTTAATTTTTTCAAAGGAAATGCTTCGGGACCACGGGATACTTAGTGAAGAGCATCAGGAGGCACCCCAAGGCATAGGGGCTGGGACTGGCAGTAGGATGCCTTGCGGTGGACAGCCGAGCTCGATCCTTATAAAAGCTTTTTAACTGCAGCAGCTTTAGTGGACGCTACTGGAGCTGGAATTACGCGGCTGCTGGCATGAGACTTGCCCTCCAATAGATCCTTGTAAATGGATTTAAAGTGTATTCATTCAAATTAGAGGGACAATTTAAATTAAAAAGCTTAGAGCTGCCTCCACCACAGGGGGGCTCTCTCGACCCACCAGCGGACAGGCACCAGTATTGGGAGAGGGGGGCTGGCCGTCAGGGTTCACCGCGGCTCTGGCACAAACCCGGCGACACGGAGGTGGCACGGGCAGGAGCGGACTGGCCGTCTCGGCTTCTCACTTTTTGGATTTTAGAAGGGCATGACATGCCTATATCTGTGTCTCCCCCTCCTTTTACTCCTCCACCTCTTTTCTTTTCGCATGACTATATGTACTTGTCACTTTTCCATGTGTTAGTTGTGTCTTCTGAGCAGTTTGTCAGCTTTTGGACACCTTTGAAGGTGTTTTCTATGTGTTTCTATGTGTTTTTGTTTGCCTGCCATTGGTTTTAACGGTGTTCGAAGGTGTTCGACGAACAGTTCGACGAACAGTTCGGCGAACACACGGGTGTTCGACGAACCGAACCGAACTCGAACACTACGGGGGTGGCTCAACACTAGTAATGAGTGCAGAGTAGGAGGACTTCTTAAAGAAAAAGTAACAGATCTGTGAGAGCAAGAATTTTTGCTGATTGATAAGTGATCAAAAACTGAATTAAATTGCATTTTATTGCATGAAATATTTAAAAATCATACAATGTGATTTTCTGTTTTTCTTTTTAGATTCCGTCTCTAACAGTTGAAGTGTACCTACGATAAAAATTGCACACCTCTCCGTTCTTTGTAGGCGGGAAAACTTGCAAAATTGGCAGCGTATGAAATACTTATTCAGCCCACTGTATGTATATAAATATATAGATACACATATATATATATATATATATATATATTAGCTCCGGCTTCTGTTAATCCATACTAGCTCAATAAAAGAGTAGGGGGGTCTGGATTGACTTTTGTTATTGACCTTTGTTGCTTGGCACTTTGTCACTGGGCAATTGGGCATCTCAATTCTGTGCCCCAGATCACATGCTGCATGTTCCCAAACCATTCATCAGCAAAGTGATGCATTCTTCGTTTAGTTCTTAAAGCACTATTATGATAAAAAAAAAAAATGTTATTCTGCGTTAGAGTAAGCAAGGTTAGTGTAAGTAAAACTCCAGAGATGAATAGATCCAGTAAAATTCAAATTTGTCAAATCACATGGATTTTCACAGAAAATGTGATACACAGCAAAGTTATTCTCTGTGAATTGAATGTTCCTTATTATGATCTACGATTTTAGAATATAATAAACGTAAAATTTAAAAAAACAAACAAAAAGCTAATACTCACCACTCACTTCTCAGACTGCCCACAATTCGGTTCTCAGAGCCTCTTTTTTCCACCGGTCTGACGCATCTCTGTTGTGTTCACTGTGGGACGGGACCAATGGCAGCGACCAGGACTCAGACATTTCTGCGCATAAATTACAATGTCATAACATAAGTACATGCGCTGTGACCTTACGATGCACAATTACCTCCAAGGCCTGGTCTGAAGTCCCGATCTAAAGGGAAGACACCTGAGATACAGTGCTGCAAAAAGAAGAAGCTCTGAGGACCAAATGACGAGTAGTGGGGCATCCAGAGAGGTGAACGGTGACATTAGTATTAGCTTTTGTTTTTTTACCAACCAGTAGACTGACATTTTGTAAAATTAATGCGGAACGAGTTAGAAAAAAAATCTGTATTTCATACAGTGTGGATTTTACTAAAATTTAACTAGAGTTCAATTCCACTGAAATATATTCGCCCATCTAAAGTAAAGTCCCCTCTTGCACATTTGCACATTGACTCGTCTGAAAGAAGCAGAATAAACTCGAGCTTCTGGTATTGTTTTACCCAGGGCTGTGGAGTCAGTAAGCCAAACCTGCCACTCCAACTCCTCAATTTCCCTTACACCAATTCCGACTCCGACTCCACAACTCTGACTCTGACTCCCACATATATTGCTTATATTTAAGTGAAAAATGTATTGTAGTACAATGTGAACATCAGACATTTAATCATTTTTATGATACAATAATGAAGATATTTAGATAGAACATAATATATATTTATTGGAATACAACTTTAGAACACAAAACTGTAATAAATTGTAAATATGTAATACACTATGTAATATCGATTACATATATATATATATATATATACATATATATATATATATATCACTATGTAATAAACTATGTAAGTGGCAAAAAGCAGTTTTCAACAAAAACATACTAAATAGCATTTGTGCAGTCTATGAATTTGTTCTAAGAAATAGAATTGCCTCCATCAGATCCTCCTTCATAGATGACCTCAAATCTGACCTAATAATTTTAAGGCTAGAGAACAACCTCTCTACATTAACTTGAGTTGCGGCAATGCTTTGCCTGCTCCATGTCATCCAAATACTTGTCAAAGTCAAACTCCTCATCTGATGAGGATGAAGATATGGCAGCAGTAGCACTGTCAGGACCCAAGTCCTCTTGCGCCTGGCAGTCCTCCTGTAGGCCACTCATCCTAACTGCTACCTCAGTCAGAGCTTCTTTTCCTTTAGTAAGCTGTTGATCATCAAGCAGTATACGATGACTTGGGTCCACATAAACAGCTGCCAGAAAATTTTTATTTTCCAATAGTCTCTGTCCGTTTCATTGAAGCAGAAATGCCATCTGCAATTAAACCTCCTCTTTGGGACAGGCAAAATAGCAAGTTCTTCCACTCCCTTATGAAAAGGGCAGGTGTTAAATCCTCAGCTCGTAAATTTTTAGTCATGGTAAATGGGTGATTAAGCAATTCCTTCAATTCAGCCACCTGTGTCCATTGACCTTCATTTAGGGTTACCTGAGGGTTCGCCATATCTATAAGAAAAGGTTTTAGTTCAAGCAATCGCTCAGTCATTAAATAAGTGCTGCCCCATCGAGTGGCTTGATCGACAATTGCCCCTTTCCCAGCACGTCTCTTCAAGATGGAATCAATTTTAGGGGTTCTAGCGGCAATAACCAATTTCCTCACTTTTCCAATCAGATTTTCAGCATGTCCCTCTTGCAGACTATCTCTTATTGCCAGCTGAAGCGTGTGCACAACACAGCGCATGTGATGAATAGGAAAGAGGTGTGAAGCAGCTTCAACAAGATCATCTATTTCTAAAGTATAATTTTGCTGTTCTTCTGTTGTAATATCTGTTTGTTCCTCAGTTACATGAACAGCACTGTGACCTTCCATCTCAA
Organism: Phyllobates terribilis; assembly: GCF_046119375.1. Classification (NCBI taxonomy): domain Eukaryota; kingdom Metazoa; phylum Chordata; class Amphibia; order Anura; family Dendrobatidae; genus Phyllobates; species Phyllobates terribilis. The sequence continues at coordinate 419,527,661 of NW_027362764.1, read as the reverse complement.
ACATACTGAATCCTACATTTTCTTCTAGCTGTTGTTCATTACTCTCATTCAAAAGTTTAATTGTACTTATCATGTTTGAAGCATTGTCCGTTACAATAGCAAGAACCTGTTCTTTTTTGAGTTCGTTATCTTGCAGAACTTTTTCCACTAAGGCCTGGAGAAACTGGCTGGTGTGATGAGCTTTATTATCTTTTACTGCCAGTGTCTTGGTAACAATTTCTTTGTTGTCACAAACATATCGAACATTGATGGCAAAATAGTTCACTCTGTGACGTGTGTAGGCATCCATTTTAAGAAACATGAAGAGTCTTTTTAAGATCTTCCTTTTGTTTAAGGGCTTCTTCAATCACTAATTTTCTAATACTTTCTCTTTCCAGAGAAACACCAAGTTTGCGGGCCATTTCTCCATTAAGAGCTGTAAAAGCAGGTCGTGCAAATAATGATAATGGTACACCATCCTTCAATCACAACAAGCGGTATGAGCTGTCTTTTAAACATCTCTGCCCCCCCTGCCCCTTGCTGGCTATGGCCATCATTCACACACAGCGTTTTTGCAGATCTGTTTTTTGCAGTAAAATGCAGTGTCTCTGGGAATCCCAGCAAAGTCAATGGGTTTCAAGATATGACATTCAGACACATAGTTTTGTAAGGATCCGTTTTTGGGCTCAAAAACGGATCCTCACAAAGAATGAGCATGTCAGTTTGTGCGACGTTTTTCTAATCTGCTTTTGCTATTGAAAACATTATCTATGATGTCAAAAACCTTTCAGGTGATGCAGTTTTTTAAAAAGCTGATTGGCTTTTGCAGCTGAAAGACGCAGCAAAAACGCTGTGTGTGAATGTAGCCTTAGAGCAGGAATAGAACAGCCATTTATAGGACATTTCATAACTTTCCCAAATTCCTATGAAAAAATATTCAGCACATTCTGCATTGAACTACTGTACCCAATTTATTATATATTTTAGGAGTCAGAGTCGGTCCATTTTATATCGACTCCGACTCCACGACTCCGACTCCGACTCCACAGCCCTGGTTTTACTTTTACCCTGTTTCTATTTACACAGTACAGTACATTGAATTGCAAGGACAGTTTGACCTTATTTGTGCGATACAAGCATTATTGTGAAGTATGGCTAAAGTCTATACTGTGACTTCTTAACCCTAAATTTTTTATCTAAGTAAATGAAATATTAAAATGTAATAGCAAATAAGCAACCTATAAACATTTTATTTAAAAAGACATATGATCCACAGTAATCTGACACTAGAACCTTATTCGTAGTTTGTGGATACACCCCGGGAAGCATGGGCGACAATTTATGATAAAGATGTCATTAACAATTTCAAGCCACTTATGAAACACAGTTTAGCCTTATGTGGGCGTAAAATCGAAAAATACCAGTGCTGTAAAAATAAGTGGATAGAGGATTATCAAAACTAGATGAAGGGATTGCCCATGACGAGAGATCAGATTCTAGATCTATTATGTTTTTACACAGTGACCTTACTAATTACTCTAGAAAATTATTTCAACTAGTTTCTATGCACCAGCTTTGGTAAGCTTTCCTAATCCATAAACTATACACACATCAGACATCACAATATATATAACATATTTATATACTGTAATATAATGAGATACTAATGTCATTTAGAATGAAATGACTGCATTTATTATTAATTGGCTGTCCCAGCCCTACCATGGGGATACAACTACCGTTAAAATAGCATATATACAGTACTTTTAGGTAAAGTTCCCACGATGAGTATTTGCTGAGTTTTTGATTCTGTGTATTTTTGCTGAAAGATCTGTCAGCAGCACATAACGACTGGTCAAGCAAAGTACAAGCATATGGTGCACCCTTGTTGTGGCCAAACATTTTCAGTGCATCTTCCCAACTACTTGTTTTCCCTCTATCTCCACCCTTCTCTGACACTAGAAAACCAGAACATTCAATTAAAAAAGAGAGGGCAGAAAGAGAAAGAAAACAAGTAGGTAGAAAGGTGCACTGAATTGTTTGGCCATGCCAAGTGTGCACCAAGTACCTATACTTGGTTTGAACAGCCATTCTGTGCCGACAGACTCCCTTAAACAAAAAACGCACAGTCTTACATTTCCAGAAAAGTGAAAGGGATTTATAGAAATCTCATGCCCACTATGTTACATAGTTACATAGGTTGAAAAAAGACCTAGGTCTATCAAGTTCAAGCTTTTTTTTTTTTTTTTTTTAAATGCAGTGTTAACTGACCTACGGTGCTGTTTTGAAATCCGCAATATGTAAATTTTTCTTGAACTAAATTTGCGGGTTAAAAAATGCTTGTGCTTTTTTTATTGCATTTCCGCAGCGGAAACACATTAAAATCAAATGTTAAAGAGGTTGTCTGGGAATTTTATATTGATGACCAAATACATTAGTTAGCTTATTCATTTTCCGCAGAGGATATTACTAAAATCCTGGAAGTGTATACTGTGCCATAAATCAGAGCAAAGGCTGACTTTTCAGTTTTTGCCTGGAGTTACACTATAACTTGCTTATCACTCCATTTGTAACTGAATGTTCTGTACAATATGGTTCCCAGTGGTGTTTTAGAAGCTTCTGGTCAGTTTTTCAGAATTAACTCGATACAAGAGTCAATCAAGTAAGCCAGTTCCATACTTGGCAAGTCCTAAATACAGAGCTCATGCAGAAACTGGATATATGTTGCCAGATTTTGTATAATCCCTATTTCGATTATGAAATATGTCATTATTAGTGTTGAGCGAGTATGTTCTATTAACCCTTTCGCCGAGTATGCTCGGGCCGAGCTCCGAGTAGTTACAGCTGCTCGGTGATATGGTTAAATCGCTCCCTGTACATGATTTGCGACTGTTTGACAGTTTTATTACATGTGAGGAATGTCTATTTCTTACACATTCCTCACATGTAATAAAGCTGTCAAACAGTTGCAAATCATGCACACGGGAGCGATTCAAACATATCACCGAGCAGCTGTAAATACTCGGAGCTCGGCCCGAGCATACTCGGACAGAACATAATCGCTCAACACTAGTCATTATGTAATGGATATGGAATTAATAGGCTGCCTCTTATCTTCCAGGGTATTACCAACTGAGGTTATAACTGGACGGTCAGTGATCCCTATTATTGACTAGAGAATGAAGGAAAACGCAAATAAAAAGAGATCTACATTTATGGCTTACTCCAAAGGCGTGCCTTAAATGCCTGGTAGGTGCAGACCTAACCTCTGGACCTGCAGTTATTACCTAGTTTTGGCATTTTTTACAATCTATATGCCATAACATTTATCAGATAGGAGTATCTCTTTAAATCAATATAAACACAATAGAGAGAAAATGAATGAAAATCAGTATAAAACTTCAATTTACTTGAAGCCTAATGCTTATTTGAAGGAATGTGGAACATATTTGATGAGACAGATTCTGCTTTCAAATTACCTTATCTTATGAATTTCATGGCTTCTAGAGCACATTCATTTTTATTTGCTAATTAGAGATGAGCATTGTTCTACTCAAACTGTTCGCCAATCTCAAATTCGAGCTGTTTTGGGCGGTGTTCGAGCCGTTCGGCGAACACGAACGATTTGAGAAAAATTCGGCTGTTCGAGGTTATGTTCGATAACTGTTCGTGCACCAAAATCATAACTGGATTTTTTCTCAGTAATGATGAAAATTAATGTTAATACGCAGTTTGAGTGTACAGCGGGGTGGGGGGAGGGGCAGGGGATGGATCTCTGCAGGAACAATGAAGATCTCCATTTTTTTTTTCTGTTTCCCACATTTGCAGTGGGGAGGTGCAATCTGTCAGCCTATCAGCAGCGCACACACGGAGCGAAGTGCTTTTTTTCACACAAGCAAGGGCATGTGTCATTGGCAGTGTATGTCACATGTCCTTGCCCTATAAGACCAAGCCATTTTCCCCGTCGCCACCATTTTCTCACTGCTGCAGCTGCGTGTTAGACGGCACCGCTGTTGCTGTGTGCGCTATACCTTGTTAATTTCAAGCCAATTTTCGCACAAATCTACAGATAGCTTGGGAGTAGAGAATAGTTGTGATTGCAGTCCTTTTAAGGACTAGGTTACAGCATTTCCTACGACTTTTATCAGGCAGGTCTGTGCTCTTAAATAGATAGATTGTGGGAGTAAAGACTAATTGTAATTGGAGTCCTTTTCAGGACTAGGTTACATCAGTTCCTATCAGTTTTTGCCAGGCAGGTCTGTGCCAGTGCTGTGCAAGTTTTTTTCACAGCATTTGGCTGAATCTAGCAAAGCTAATCCTTTTTGGCCTATTGCAGAGTGTGTTAGTCAGTGGAGTAGCCTATCTGTGTTGCAAGATATACCACCTGTGTATAGAATACCAATTTTTTTACTGCACCTAGTGAAGTAAAATCTTTTGGGCATAGCAACATTCTATTAGTCCATCTATACTGACCTCCATCAGGTTGCAAACTGAATATATTTTTTTCTGCATCTACCTCTGAAAAAATATTGGGCTTCTAGCTGTGTGTGGGACTTGTTCTATTAATCCATCTATACAGACCTCCATCAGGTTGCAAACTGAATATATTTTTTTCTGCATCTACCTCTGAAAAAATATTGGGCTTCTAGCTGTGTGTGGGACTTGTTGTATTAGTCCATCTATACTGACCTCCATCAGGTTGCAAACTGAATATATTTTTTTCTGCATCTACCTCTGAAAAAATATTGGGCTTCTAGCTGTGTGTGGGACTTGTTCTATTAATCCATCTATACAGACCTCCATCAGGTTGCAAACTGAATATATTTTTTTCTGCATCTACCTCTGAAAAAATATTGGGCTTCTAGCTGTGTGTGGGACTTGTTGTATTAGTCCATCTATACTGACCTCCATCAGGTTGCAAACTGAATATATTTTTTTCTGCATCTACCTCTGAAAAAATATTGGGCTTCTAGCTGTGTGTGGGACTTGTTCTATTAATCCATCTATACAGACCTCCATCAGGTTGCAAACTGAATATATTTTTTTCTGCATCTATCTCTGAAAAAATATTGGGCTTCTAGCTGTGTGTGGGACTTGTTGTATTAGTCCATCTATACTGACCTCCATCAGGTTGCAAACTGAATATATTTTTTTCTGCATCTACCTCTGAAAAAATATTGGGCTTCTAGCTGTGTGTGGGACTTGTTCTATTAATCCATCTATACAGACCTCCATCAGGTTGCAAACTGAATATATTTTTTTCTGCATCTACCTCTGAAAAAATATGTGGCCTTCTAGCAGTGTGTGGGACTTTCTCTATTAATCCATCTATACTGACCTCCATCAGGTTGCAAACTGAATATAATTTTTTTCTGCATCTAGCTCTGAAAAAATATTTGGCCTTCTAGCAGTGTGTGGGACTTTCTCTATTAGTCCATCTATACTGACCTCCATCAGGTTGCAAATTAAAAATAATTTTTATCTGCATCTACAGTACCTCTGAAAAAATATTTGGGCTTCTAGCTGTGTGTGGGACTTGTTCTATTAGTCCATCTATACTGACCTCCATCAGGTTGCAAATTGAATATAATTTTTATCTGCATCTAGCTCTGAAAAAATATTTGGCCTTCTAGCAGTGTGTGGGACTTTCTCTATTAGTCCATCTATACTGACCTCCATCAGGTTGCAAATTGAATATAATTTTTATCTGCATCTAGCTTGGAAAAAATATTTGGCCTTCTAGCAGTGTGTGGGACTTTCTCTATTAGTCCATCTATACTGACCTCCATCAGGTTGCAAATTAAAAATAATTTTTATCTGCATCTACCTCTGAAAAAATATTTGGGCTTCTAGCTGTGTGTGGGACTTGTTCTATTACTCCATCTATACTGACCTCCATCAGGTTGCAAACTGAATATATTTTTTTCTGCATCTACCTCTGAAAAAATATTGGGCTTCTAGCTGTGTGTGGGACTTGTTGTATTAGTCCATCTATACTGACCTCCATCAGGTTGCAAAATAAAAAATTTTTTTATCTGCATCTACAGTACCTCTGAAAAAATATTTGGGCTTCTAGCTGTGTGTGGGACTTGTTCTATTAGTCCATCTATACTGACCTCCATCAGGTTGCAAATTGAATATAATTTTTATCTGCATCTAGCTCTGAAAAAATATTTGGCCTTCTAGCAGTGTGTGGGACTTGTTCTATTAGTCCATCTATACTGACCTCCATCAGGTTGCAAATTGAATATAATTTTTATCTGCATCTAGCTCTGAAAAAATATTTGGCCTTCTAGCAGTGTGTGGGACTTTCTCTATTAGTCCGTCTATACTGACCTCCATCAGGTTGCAAATTAAAAATAATTTTTATCTGCATCTACAGTACCTCTGAAAAAATATTTGGGCTTCTAGCTGTGTGTGGGACTTGTTCTATTACTCCATCTATACTGACCTCCATCAGGTTGCAAACTGAATATATTTTTTTCTGCATCTACCTCTGAAAAAATATTGGGCTTCTAGCTGTGTGTGGGACTTGTTGTATTAGTCCATCTATACTGACCTCCATCAGGTTGCAAATTAAAAATAATTTTTATCTGCATCTACAGTACCTCTGAAAAAATATTTGGGCTTCTAGCTGTGTGTGGGACTTGTTCTATTAGTCCATCTATACTGACCTCCATCAGGTTGCAAATTGAATATAATTTTTATCTGCATTTAGCTCTGAAAAAAAATTTGGCCTTCTAGCAGTGTGTGGGACTTTCTCTATTAGTCCATCTATACTGACCTCCATCAGGTTGCAAATTAAAAATAATTTTTATCTGCATCTAGCTCTGAAAAAATATTTGGCCTTCTAGCAGTGTGTGGGACTTTCTCTATTAGTCCATCTATACTGACCTCCATCAGGTTGCAAATTAAAAATAATTTTTATCTGCATCTACAGTACCTCTGAAAAAATATTTGGGCTTCTAGCTGTGTGTGGGACTTGTTCTATTAGTCCATCTATACTGACCTCCATCAGGTTGCAAATTGAATATAATTTTTATCTGCATCTACCTCTGAAAAAATATTTGGCCTTCTAGCAGTGTGTGGGACTTTCTCTATTAGTCCATCTATACTGACCTCCATCAGGTTGCAAATTGAATATAATTTTTATCTGCATCTAGCTCTGAAAAAATATTTGGCCTTCTAGCAGTGTGTGGGACTTTCTCTATTAGTCCATCTATACTGAACTCCATCAGGTTGCAAATTAAAAATAATTTTTATCTGCATCTACCTCTGAAAAAATATTTGGGCTTCTAGCTGTGTGTGGGACTTGTTCTATTACTCCATCTATACTGACCTCCATCAGGTTGCAAACTGAATATATTTTTTTCTGCATCTACCTCTGAAAAAATATTGGGCTTCTAGCTGTGTGTGGGACTTGTTGTATTAGTCCATCTATACTGACCTCCATCAGGTTGCAAATTAAAAATAATTTTTATCTGCATCTACAGTACCTCTGAAAAAATATTTGGGCTTCTAGCTGTGTGTGGGACTTGTTCTATTAGTCCATCTATACTGACCTCCATCAGGTTGCAAATTGAATATAATTTTTATCTGCATCTAGCTCTGAAAAAATATTTGGCCTTCTAGCAGTGTGTGGGACTTTCTCTATTAGTCCATCTATACTGACCTCCATCAGGTTGCAAATTAAAAATAATTTTTATCTGCATCTAGCTCTGAAAAAATATTTGGCCGTCTAGCAGTGTGTGGGACTTTCTCTATTAGTCCATCTATACTGACCTCCATCAGGTTGCAAATTAAAATAATTTTTATCTGCATCTACCTCTGAAAAAATATTTGGGCTTCTAGCTGTGTGTGGGACTTGTTCTATTAATCCATCTATACAGACCTCCATCAGGTTGCAAACTGAATATAATTTTTTTCTGCATCTAGCTCTGAAAAAATATTTGGCCTTCTAGCAGTGTGTGGGACTTGTTCTGTTAGTCCACCTATACTGACCTCCATCAGGTTGCAAATTCAAAATAATTTTTTGTCTGCATCTAGCTCTGAAAAAATATTTGGCCTTCTAGCAGTGTGTGGGACTTTCTCTATTAGTCCATCTATACTGACCTCCATCAGGTTGCAAACTGAATATATTTTTTTTCTGCATCTACCTCTGAAAAAATATTGGGCTTGTAGCTGTGTGTGGGACTTGTTCTATTAGTCCATCTATACTGACCTCCATCAGGTTGCAAATTGAATATAATTTTTTTCTGCATCTACCTCTGAAAAAATATTGGGCTTGTAGCTGTGTGTGGGACTTGTTCTATTAATCCATCTATACAGACCTCCATCAGGTTGCAAACTGAATAAAAAAATTTTCTGCATCTACCTCTGAAAAAATATTTGGGCTTCTAGCTGTGTGTGGGACTTGTTCTATTAGTCCATCTATACTGACCTCCATCAGGTTGCAAATTGAATATAATTTTTTTCTGCATCTAACCCAGCCAATAGTTTTGGCCTAATACCACAGTTTGGCCACTCAGCTCTGCTCGGTTCCCATCCATTGTTTTTTTGTGCAAACAAGTCCAGAGTTGTGAATTAGTTAACCACCAAAATGAGTGGAAAAAGGCCTGCTGCTGGTGGAAAGGGGAATAGGCGTGTTGGGAAGGGGAAAAAAGGTTGTGTCCGTGGGGTAGGTGTTAAAGCAACAGTAACATCTGCAGAAGAAAGACCATCTTCCAGCCAAACTAAAATGTCTACTTCTTTTAGCGGACAATGTGATAAGATCCCTTTCTTATGGCCACGCCAATCGCTACAAATTCCAGATGAGGCACAAAAACAGCAGGTGCTTCAACGGATATCAAGTGCTCCTTTAAGTGGGCTCTCCTCCACATCAACTTCAACATCACAAATACTCCAGTCCTCAAAGGTGTCACCCCAATCGCCTTGCTTTCTCACAGCTCCCAAATCTCCAGCTGCCCGTCTGAGTATGAGGTAGAACAGATGGTTGAGTCTGCAGAGCTGTTTACTCATACTATAGCCAGGGAATCAGAGGTCGACTCGAGCGCTTCTGTGAATCCAGACGAGGAAATGATCTGCACTGATGCCCAGAATCTTTATGAGTCTGATCCAGGACCAGACGCAGAAGGTTCTGACCATAATGTAGACCCTCATTCCCAAACTGTAACTCCTGTTAGTGGAGACAATGAGGAAGACGATGATAAGACTCAAATACCTGATTGGAGCGACAACTTTAGTTTTTTGTCAGGGCAGGAACAGGTTGGCTCTGAGGACGACGGGTGTGATAACGCACAGGGTGATGATGATGAGGTTGGAGATCCCACTTACTGTCAACCCACAGTCAGCCAAGAGATGAGGTCAGCAGAGGAGGTGGAGGAAGATGCTAGTGACGACGAGGTCAGGTTGCGCCTTCCTGGACAGAGACGTAGTACTGGAAGCACGTCAACAACTGCATCCTCAAACACAACTCTGCCTCTCACCACAAGTCGTGGTGGCTCTTCAGGTCGCATGGGTGCTAAGCCTTGCATAGCCTGGGCATTTTTTCAGATCGATAAAGATGACCCAACTCGTGTTATCTGTAACATTTGTCAGCAAAAGCTAAGTAGAGGCCAAAAAATACATAGTTTGAGTACTTCATGCATGAACCGGCACATGGACATGAAGCATAAGTTGCAGTGGGAAGCTCAGTGTGCTACAATGCGGCCTAGCCGGCCGGGCCAACCACCGTCTGCCATATCTTGTGCATCCGCGGCCTCTTCATCCTCTGTGACTGGGGGGACAGCAGTCACACCTGTTTTGGGGCGCAGACCTGCCATCTCTTTACCCGCAACAGCCAGCGTGATTGGCAGGTCATCATTTTCTTTGGAGGTGGTAACACCAGCTGGTGTTGAGCGCTGTCCGACATCGATAGCACCACCTTTGGATCAAGGCAACCTAACATGTCCGCCTGCATCTTCCTCACAGACCGGCAGTTTGCCGGGGACACCCTTATCAACCCCGTCTAAGCACAATAGCCAGCCCTCGGTCCCTCAGATGTGGACAAGTAAAAGACCATTTCCTCCTAGCCATGAGAAAGCTAAGAGGTTGAATTTCACCATCTGCAAGCTCTTGGCTACAGAAATGCTGCCTTTCCGCCTGGTGGACACAGAGGATTTTCGAGACCTTATGTCCGTCGCAGTGCCCCAGTACCAGATGCCCAGTCGGCACTACTTCTCAAAGAAAGTTGTGCCTGCGCTCCACCAGCATGTTGCACACAACATCAACGCTTCTTTGAGAAACTCTGTGTGTGACAGGGTGCATTTCACCACAGACACTTGGACGAGTAGGCATGGACAGGGGCGTTACATGTCGCTGACTGGGCACTGGGTAACTATGGTGACAGCAGGACAAGGGTCTGCTGTCCAAGTCTTGCCGTCCCCATGAGTTGTGCGTCAATCCTCTTTATGTCAAAGTTCCTCCACTGCTTCTGCCTCCTCAACCTCCTCTCGGTCTTCCACCTGCACCCAAAGCCTGTCTGGTCATGCCACAAGCTTTCTAACTGCGCAGAAGGGATCCTGCACACCTCCTTACTATGCTGGCAGTAGGGCTCAACGTCATCAGGCGGTTTTTACATTGAAATGTCTGGGAAATGTGAGTCACACAGCTGAGGAGTTGTGGTCAGCTCTGGAGAACCAATTTCATGAATGGTTGTCTCCACTGGTCCTGAAACCAGGGAAGGCCGTGTGCGACAATGCTGCAAACCTGGGTGCGGCCCTTCGCCGGGGCAATGTCACACACGTGCCTTGTATGGCTCACGTGTTGAACCTGGTTGTCCAGCAATTTTTAGCCCACTATCCCAGACTAGATGGCCTTCTGCAGAGGGCACGGTCGCTGTGTGCTCACTTCCGCCGTTCGCATCCCGCAGCTCAGCGACTTACATCTCTACAGAAGTCGTTGGGCCTGCCACTTCACCGGCTAAAATGTGATGTGCCTACCCGGTGGAATTCAACTCTGCACATGTTGCAGCGACTGTGGCAGCACCGACAAGCCCTGGTGCAATACGTTCTGACGTATAGCCTGGGCCAACGAGATCCAGAGGTGGGGCAAATCACGCTGGCGGAGTGGTCTCAGATCAGGGACCTATGCACCCTTCTGCACAGTTTTGAAATGGCGACGAAGATGTTTAGTGCTGACGATGCCATTATCAGCATGACTATTCCGGTGATTTACATGCTGGAGCACATGTTAAACAGAATTCGGAGTCAGGTGGTGGCACAAGAGGAGGTGGAGGAAGTAGAGGAGGAGGAGTTGTATGCGGAAGGGCTAACATCTGCAAGGTCCAGACGGTCGGCCGCACCAAGGCGGCAGGCATGTGAGGGTGGGGGAGATGGTTTTACCAGGGCGTATGGTAGCAGCCAAACTAGTGAGGAAGGTGCAGGAGCCCAGGAAGAAGTGGAGGACGAACTGATGGAAGACTCATCAGATGAGGGAGACCTTGATCACATTTCTGTTGTGCGAGGTTGGGGGGAGAGGACAGAGGAAGGAAGCATGATTGTTACCTCGCCACCAACACAACAGGGACTTGGTGCTCCTGGATGCGCAACACACATGAGTGCCTTCTTGCTGCACTATCTGCAACATGACCCTCGAATTGTGAGAATTAGAAATAATCCTGACTACTGGGTTGCCACACTGTTAGATCCCCGGTACAAAAGTAAATTTGCAGAAATTATTCCTGCCATAGAAAGGGATGCACGCATGCAGGAGTATCAGCAGAGACTGTTGCAGAATCTTACATGTGCTTTTCCACAAAATACCAGTGGTGCACGTAGTGAATCTCACAGTTCCAACTTGCCAACCGTGGGACCGTCAAGTGTTCAGCACTCAAACCGTAACAGAACCACAGTATCTGCTGGTAACATCAATTTTGCGGAATCATTTCACCACTTTTTTAGCCCATCCTTTGCAAGGCCACAGGAGACAAGAAGTCTGACACATAGTCAACGCCTAGAGACGATGGTACAGGAGTATCTCCAAGTAAACATTGAAGCCATGACTGTGTCACTGGACCCTTGCTCTTTTTGGGCTTCCAATCTGGATAAATGGCCGGAGCTAGCCACTTACGCCTTGGAGATCTTGTCATGCCCCGCAGCCAGCGTTCTGTCTGAACGTGTGTTCAGCGCTGCTGGTGGTGTGCTGACAGATAAGCGCACGCGGCTCTCCACTGATAATGTAGACAGACTCACGTTCATAAAGATGAACAAATCATGGATACGAAACGACTTTTCTACCCCTGTGTCATCCTGGGGAGAGTAAAAGCTTGATGATTGGTTAAAATCACCCTACCAACCGTTTTAAGCTTTCAAATTACTAATCATGTTTATCTGTATCTTGGCTGGAAAATAATTTGGGCTTTGTAGCAGTGTGCAGCACTGATTCTATTAGGCCATCTATAATAAGCTCCACCAGATTTAAAATTACTAATCATTTTTATCTGTATCTTGACTGGAAAATAATTTGGGCTTTGTAGCAGTGTGCAGCACTGATCCTATTAGGCCATCTATACTAAAGCTTCACCAGATTTAAAATTAATAATAATTTTTAGCTGCATCTAGCCCGGAAAATAATTTTGGGGCTCCGAGATGCGCAAGACACATAAGTGCCTTCTTGCTGCACTACCTGCAGCATGACCCTCATATTGTCAGAATTCGAAGTAATCATGACTACTGGGTTGCCACACTCTTAGATCCCCCAAACTTTTCGATCAACCTTTTCATTTTAATAAAGACCAAAAAAATGGTCATTTTTGAATTTATAAGCATTAGCAGGTTGTTAGAAACTGAAATCAAACAGTTTTCAACTCAAAACTTTATTCTAGATGATGTTACATTTTCACATAGGACCCCTTGTTCGAAAGGAGCTTCTGAACTCTCTCGTCCATTGAATTTGTCAGGTTTTGGATGGTTTCTGCTTCAATTGTTTTGCATGAGGACAGAATACCCTCCCAGAGCTGTTGCTTAGATGTGAACTGCCTCCCGCCATCATAGACACTCCTTTTAATGATGCTCCAAAGGTTCTGAATGGGATAGAGGTCAGGGGAGCATGGGGGTCACACCATAAGTTTGTCCCCTTTTGTGCCCATATCAGCCAGAGATGCAGATGTTTTATGTGCAGCATGAGATGGTGCATTATCATACAAAAAAATGATCTTGCTGTGAAATACACGGTTCTTCTTCTTGAACCATGGCAGGAAGTGCTGTTTGAGAAAATCCACATACATTATGGAGTTCATCTTTAGCGCCTTCAGGGATCCTAAAGGGGCCGACAATCTCTCTCCCCATGATTCCAGCCCAAAACATTACTCCACCTCCTCCTTGCTGGCGCTGTAGCCGTGTTTGCGTGGGGTGTCCATCAACCAGCCATCCTCCACTCCATCCATCTGGACCATCGAGCGCTGCACGGCACTCATCCGTGAACAAAACAGTTTTGAAATCAGTCTTCATGTAATGTTTGGCCCACTGGAGCCGTTTCTGCTTGTGTGAAGTGGATAGAGGAGGTCGACAGGATGGCGTATGCACAGCTGCAAACCTCTGAAGGACCCTGCATCTTGTTGTTCGGGGGACGTTGGAGGCACCAGCAGCTTCAAAAACTTGTCTGCTGCTATGACAAGGCTTTTTTGCCGCTGCTCTTTCAACCTGACGTAATTGCCTGTAGGAAAGAGTCCTCAATTTGCCCTTATCAGCACGCATACGTGTGTACTGTGAATCAGCTACATACTTCTTGATTGCCAAGACACTTCATCCTGATCATCGCACAATGTTGATTGTAGTCATGCCTTGACCTAAACACTCCACAATTTGTTGCTTCTCAGCAGCCGACACATCCTTTTTCTTTCCCATTTTGGCAGAAAATGTAGGCTGCTTAATAATGTGAGACAGCCTTCTTAAGTAGTCTTGCCTTTCATTGGACACACCTGCCAAACTAATTAGCACAGGTGTCTGCAATTGCTTACAGTGATATAAAGAGCCCTGACACACATCACCATCAATGAGTTTAACTGACAAACAAACAAATTCTTCCCTTATCACTCCTAAACACTTTTTGCATAATAATTTGGAACACAGTGTACATGTGCTTTTCCACAAAACACTAGTGGTTCACGTAGTGAATCTTACAGTTCTAACTTGCCAACCGTGGTCTGTATGGAGTTGTTCAATAAAGGGCCCAAAATTAAGATAACATAGATGGGAGAGGTCTCTATGAATAGGAATTCCTAAGTATTTGATACCCTGTGAGGGCCAGGCAAAGGGAAAGTTGGACTGGATGGAATCCTATATGGATTTGGGGAGGGAGACATCGAGGGCCTCAGACTTCGCTGCATTGATTTTAAAATTTGACCATGTAACAAAGTGATCTATTTCAGCCATAACAGCATGGATGGATATATGTGATTGAGTGATATATACTAGGACATCATCAGCAAATAGAGAGCACTTGTACTCGGTGCCTCCCACCTCAATCCACCTAATATTGGGGTTATGGCGAATTGATGAGAGCAGGTGCTCCGTCACTAGGATGTATAAGAGAGGGGACAGAGAACATCCCTGCCTTGTCCCATTGGTGATTGTGAAAGGTGATGAAAATGTTCTGACGCGCCCCCTGGGCCTTGGGACACCCGGAGCCGGACCCTTTTTGGTGGAAGCTGGTGGTTGTAGTCTCCGTGGCGGCGACCCGGTTCCGTGGCTCAGGGCGGTCAAACCAGTGGCGGAACTATTTATGTGGTTTTGATGTTTAAATGTCCGACTACGCCACCCGTGGATTGCGGTCAGAGTGAACCGCCGCTCCAGGGCAGACCGCTGAGGCTGGTGTTGTGGGTGCAGCAGAGCGTAGCATAACTCCCCACGGGAGGAGTATAGCCTCAGGGCAGTGTATGCGGAGGATGGGGGTGATGGTGCAGGGCAGCAGCAGTAACGACACGGAGTCAGTGATGCAGTCCAGGGCCTTTACTCACAGTTCTTATTATCCAGACCACGTCTGCAGGTAACGGCTGCCCACGTCGTACTGTGCTCACCAGGTGAGGGGCTCAGACAACTCCCAGATAACTTTGGAGCGCTTCACAGGACCCCCTTTGTGTGTCCTTTGTCTGGCCTTTCTTACCAACCCTTCTGTCCGGCTGCCTCGGGCCTCCTCTTGGTAAACTTGGCGCCAGTTTCCCTGACCCTATGTGGTGCCTTCCTAGCGGGTGTAGCGAGGGGCTGCGCCACATAAAATGTCACAGCCTCCTGTTTCTAGCTGAGGGTCGTTTCCTGCCTCCACTAGTTTCGGGGACCGGTCTCCCGCTTTAGCCTGACCCCTCCACGCAGGTGGATTCGGGCGTGCGGTGGCGACTCGCCCGTCCGCACCCCTGGGATCCCTTCGTTCCTCGTTCCTGGAGCCTTCTCCGCTCCTCTTCCTTCCTTCTCCCTCTTCCAGGCCTGGGCCTCTGTTACTAGGCCCGCCTCCGGAGCAGAGCTCATGCAGAGCCCCTGCTCCCTGCCACTTCTGCTCAGACTTCTCTGCACTGAACTAAGATGGTGCCCACCTTTTATACTCCCTTCTCAATGCACCCAGGAACTGCTTCCTCCCTGCTCCTGCACTACAGGGTTCCCCTTCCTCAGTGTTCCCTCCCCCCACTCCAGCCAGGGACAGGGACTGTCGTGCCCATCTCAGGGGCATATTGGTCGCCCTGCCCCACGGCAATGTGGTGTAATGCATGCAGGTGTCGGGTTCTGATCCACACTACATCCTTACCTGAGAGTGAGATATCACACCTCTGGGTGAGGTGCAATACCTCTGTAGCAACCGAGCCCTCAGGGTGCTACAGTTCCATTTATCTTCAGCCTAGGTGACGTATTGCGATACAGGGCCGTGATTTTGGCTATAAAAGGGTCCCCTAGACCCCTACCCCAAGCTTTTTAAGAGAATCATATATGGCGTGCCAGGAGACTCTATGGAATGCTTTCTCAGCATCCAACGAGAGTATCTAATTACAAATTTTTAACTGCATCTAGCCCAGGAAATACTTTGTGCCTAGTAGCAGTGTCTGCTAGTCAGCGGATTATCCCGGCTGTTAAGCAAGCTACACCACCTGTAGTTTGGACACTTAATTTTTTCAAAGGAAATGCTTCGGGACCACAGGATACTCAGTGAAGAGCATCAGGAGGCACCCCAAGGCATAGGGGCTGGGACTGGCAGTAGGATGCCTTGCGGTGGACAGCCGAGCTCGATCCTTATAAAAGCTTTTTAACTGCAGCAGCTTTAGTGGACGCTACTGGAGCTGGAATTACGCGGCTGCTGGCATGAGACTTGCCCTCCAATAGATCCTTGTAAATGGATTTAAAGTGTATTCATTCAAATTAGAGAGACAATTTAAATTAAAAAGCTTAGAGCTGCCTCCACCACAGGGGGGCTCGCTCGACCCACCAGCGGACAGGCACCAGTATTGGGAGAGGGGGACTGGCCGTCAGGGTTCACCGCGGCTCTGGCACAAACCCGGCGACGCGGAGGTGGCACGGGCAGGAGCGGACTGAACGTGTCGGCTTCTCACTTTTTGGATTTTAGAAGGGCATGACATGCCTATATCTGTGTCTCCCCCTCCTTTTACTCCTCCGCCTCTTTTCTTTTCGCATGACTATATGTACTTGTCACTTTTCCATGTGTTAGTTGTGTCTTCTGAGCAGTTTGTCAGCTTTTGGACACCTTTGAAGGTGTTTTCTATGTGTTTCTATGTGTTTTTGTTTGCCTGCCATTGGTTTTAACGGTGTTCGAAGGTGTTCGACGAACAGTTCGACGAACACACGGGTGTTCGACGAACCGAACCGAACTCGAACACTACGGGGGTTGCTCAACACTATTGCTAATATCATAAGAAGTGAGGACAGTGTTCGGCCAACATGAGTAAAGGATTACATGGGAGGACAAATGAGCTCATGACCTTATAGGATTGATTCCCAAGTGTAACACACTTCACCATGACAAAAGTTACAGTGTAACTCAAGGCAAAACCCTCCAAACATAAAATGTATAAACTTTTGCTGACCTTACCATGAGACACTGCATGAAGTAGTATAGATTAATTATGATGAGCCCTGTCCTCTATATAAATTGATATTATCTCCGTTATATCCTGTGATAACTAAAAAAAACAATATATATTATATATAAAATGGGGGTCCACAAAATGGGGGTCTATTTCTCATTGCAAATCATGAGATTGGAGAGAAACTAAACTATATTACCCTATTGGAATTAGGTGGGAAACACTAACCAAGGCAAAAAAAAACAACATTATTTTTCTATCAAGAAGAACACTATGTCTTATGATAACTTATCACACTGATTAGATCTGCCTTTTTTTTTTTTTTTTTTTTTTTTTTTTTTTACACAATTACAGCAATTTTCCTAACTATATAGTAAAGAAAATAAGTCAAGGCAATTGTTTAGGTGGATACAATGGTTGAAAATTATAAAATCTGAACTCTAAATGGAACATTTCATCAGAATCTAATTTCAAAGTGAAATTTGTAGGTTCGTTTGAGAAATAAAGGCACACTTGCCAGAGAACATCAATGACTGCTTTGAAGCAAATCCTTTAGCTCAATGCTTAAAAGCTGTATGTGAACTAGGGTAAATTCACATATGGCAGACATGCTGACAATTTTATTTACAGATTAAGGCCACGTTCACACTATCAGTATTTTACATCAGTATTTGTAAGCGAAAATCAGAAGTAGAACAATCAGAGGAAATAGAAACACGACACCACTTCTGTATTTATCACCCACTCCTGGTTTTGGCTTAACGAATACTGATGTAAAACACTGACCAAATACTGAATACTGAACGTGTGCATGTGGCCTTACCAATAAAACCAGGGAAAAAAATCTGCAGTGAATTATTGTCCAAAGCATGTGGATGAGATTGTAAAAATCTAATCTTACAAATCTCATCAACGGGGTGTAGGCATTTTTCAAACAGAAAAACGAGCATGCTGATACTTCATTCTCTTGCGGAAATGCTAAAGATTTTTAATGTAGCAAGGGTGAAATCGGTGGTAAATATGCAGCACAATCCTCAGAAAAATCTGCATGGAAACACACACAGGTTTATTTTGTTGTGAATTTGCAGTGTAAAATGTAACCCGCTTATAGATCTACCCAGGTTTTATTGTATTTAATTATACAAAATGGACTATGGGAGTTGGATGGAGTATGGTGGCGGCATTAGTCACAGTAGAGCTACTTACCATTCTCCGTTCAACTATTCGCTGTATAAAGGATAAGGACTACCAGGAAGGGACTAGTTTTTATGTAGTTTTTAAGAGAGATTCTCTGCTTTCGACATTTTTGTCTGAGGCTACATTCTGGCAAGGAGCTTTTGGTGAGTTTTTGACGCTGCCAAATTTCTGCACTTATTATTTATATTAAGTTACTTACGTTATTTCATTGCTTTTTTGTGTGTGGTTTTTTTACGTGTTTTTATCGCAGTTTTTGTCTCTTTTTGGTGCTTTAAATAAAACTGCTTTGTTTTTGATACTTTCTGGTATTTGACTCTGACAAAACTTTATTGATATACTTAGTTATGGATCACATTCATTTTTGATGCATTTCCACAATGGAAATGCACTAGAAACTGAAGTCTATGGGGAAAATCTGCACATAAAAGTCAGTGTACTCGCAAGAGAAACTGAAGTGCTGTGGATCTGAAACACATACAGTAGGACAGTTTACACTGAGTAAAAAATCCCATCCACTTTGCTGGAAATGTGAGATGTTGAGTTTTTGATGCAGCAAAAATATGCAGCATCAAAAACACACCAAAATCAGCTGTAATCTATGGGAATGCCTGACAGTAAGTGTTTAATTTCCCGGAAGCGCCACAACATATTGAAATCAATAAGCTGTCTGTGTAACAGAGAACAGGACATGTCCTGCACAGAAAAATGTGCTTTTAGTAACTGTTGTCCAGTCTGGCCAGTAGGAACAGGAGATCTCTGTATTAACTCAATTTTCCTTAATGCTATGAACACACAATGTTTTTTTACCGAGTTTTCAGAGCAGAAACTCAAAGTTTTTGAGGAGTTTTGCAATTAGGGGGCACATCTGGAAAGCTTCCTTTCCGTTTCAGCTCCAAAAATTCCTTGAAAATCTGTGTGTTTACATAGTCTTATTTATATCCTATATGTGTTTTCTAAACTACACACCTCTTTTGCATTCACATGAAGTTTCTTCAGGAGTTTTTAGGAGCAGAGCCTCTCCAGAAACTCTTTCTATGCATTTATATGGAAAATCTGCTCATATGAAGAGCTTTTTTTTCATCATAAAGAAAAATGTCTGACAAAAAAAGAAAAAGTGCATGTCACTTCCTTACAGTGGATTTTGAAGGAAACCTCTCTAAACTAAGCACTGTCCAATCAAAAGGCTGCAAAGAGCGCTTCAGAAATAACCTCCTCAAAACCACTTCAGAAGAAGAAGACCTCCTCAAAAAAGCTTTGAACGCTTAAAAATTCTCCATGTGAACAGACTTTAGCAGCATTAACAGTGAAAGATTATTGGGAGATAGCGTTCCTATGAACCCTTGCATTCAGTGTAAGAGAACCTTTAGAGCCGCTGGAGTCAGGAGGTGGTGGTCCATGACAGCATCTTCTAAGCTGAGCCATGTTGAAAAGAAAAAGATTAAATAACATGTAAATGAGGTCAATGAGCCAAATTGGAGAGATACCCGTCTGCAGAGTGTGGTGTTTTTTAACATTTCAGGGGCGCACAGTTTACAGAGAACAATGTGGGTCATTACATTAATATAATATTTTTATCCTGCTTACGGTGAAACCTGTAATAAACCAAGAATTGCTGAAGACATGCTACCTCCAAACTGAACTTTTACAACCAGCAAAGTTGATTTCACCAACTGTGAGCTTTCGAGAACATTGTGTTTCATAACATAACACAGGAAGTGTAGTAACAGATCAGGAGAATGTCCAGAAAGTATGAAGCGTGACTGCATTGAATTTTTCTGTACATGTGTACCAGAAAATTAAGGGGAAACATCTGTGGGCATCTATATTTGGATATACACTATAGCCTGAGAAATTTTTCAGAATACTGGATTGTGGCCCTATAAAACCCATAAATCTATATGGAGTGATAATATGCCATCTGCACAAATAAATCATAAAGCAGGGCAGCTTGTTGAATACAGTGTATACTGTTCACACTGTTAGGATTCAGCTGTGCTGGCCTTTTCGAGTGGTCGTCACGTGACTGCAAGTATGTGATTTGAGCATGGGACTAGCTTCTCATCGGTCAACGCAGGGTGTTATTCATATAGCAAACAATCAGCTCACCTATCCATAGATGCACGTATCCAGATTCCAAATGAAACAGTCCATGTAACAAAGGCAGTTGATCCAGCACTTCCAATAACGCATATATTTTCATTTAGGAAAATTCATCCATAAAAGGTATATGGTCCCATAAAAAATCCACATGAATGTATGGAAAAGTACATCATCTGAGGAAATAGTCCCAAGAGAGATGCATTCAAGATGTTGGTTGATGCGTTTCGAAGTGATACTTCTTATTCATAACCTACTATGGGAATGAAAATTAGACAGAATAAAAATTCTCCTTCGAAACGCGTCAACCAACATCTTGAATGCATCTCTCTTGGGACTATTTCCTCAGATGATGTACTTTTCCATACATTCATGTGGATTTTTATGGAACCATATACCTTTTATGGATGAATTTTCCTAAATAAAGATATATGTGTTATTGGAAGTGCTGGATCAACTGCCTTTGTTACATGGAACGTTACTCATATACTTGAGTAAACAGTTGGAAACAGTCGTCAACATTTTACTGAGAGAAGAAGATGAGAATCTAGTTGGCACGTGATGGCCGCTTGAACCAACTAGCAAAGCCGACTCCCAGCAGTGTGTACATTATACACTTTAAGTATTTAGCAAGCAGTACAGCTTTGTGGTGGAAAACCACACTAAGGCCTCATTCACACCTCTGTGTTTCATGGATACAACACGTATCCATTATAATTTATAGTGCTATTCACATGTCTGTGTTTTTACATTATCATGGATGATAAGGGCCAATACAAGTCTATGAGTTCATGAAAAACAGATACATCACACAGATGGCATTCATGTGCTGTCCGTATTTAACATTGCAAATGATAGGAGAAGCTTTATCATTTATTTATCCATCCGTGAAAAATATTGATGACACACGGATGGTAAAAACGGGCACGCGGATTACATAATGATCCAAAACACTGATGACACTGGTACCATTTTTTCATGTCAGTGTTTAAAACAGACTGCTGTTTTTCTTGCTCAGTGTGCTGTTCGTGTATAACAGAGAGAACACTGACTCAGTGATAACTGATAAGGCCCCATTCACACATCCATGTTGCATGTAAGCGTTCTATCCTGGTTATTCACAAATAGAACACGTACCTATGATAGTCTATGAGGTTGTTCACATGTCCGCTTTTTTCTGGCAGCATGGATAAAAAATAAGACAAGTCTATGGGTCCATGAAAAACAGGGACAGCACACAGATGGCATCTCTTTGTTTAACATTGCAGAGGATAGAAGGAGCTTTGTAATTTATTTATCCATACATGACACATAGATTCAAAACAATGATGATACCAGTACTATTTTTTTGCGTTTTTGAAAACCACTGACTTCTGAATGAGGCCTAGCCAATGGTATACAAATAAATACAACAGCCACTGTAAGATGTATGTATGCAAACATTGAATATATGGAATTTGGGTTGCATGACTGCTACATAAAATATACTTATAAAGGTGAAGGTACTTAGCCCAGGAGAGGCATGTTTGATAAATATTAAATTAGGGCCCCATCAAAGAAAGGTACACCTCATCGCGGCTAATGGGCACCTGTTAGTTCTTGGGCTCATAGTAAAAAATAAAATAGAGTGTCTGAACATTTTATTTCCATTGACTATCTGCTTCAGTGAAAAAAGGGATGAGGGGAAAACTAATGCAACTAGAATGATACCTGAGAAAAAAAAAATCAGTCCGTTTCTTTCAGATGGTAACACTCACATAGATGTGTGAATCTAGCCTTAGGCTGCAATCATTCGTACAGTTATTAATGAACTTTTTTTTAGGAAAGGTCAGCATTAGATCCAGCGGCAATGACAAGTATAGGTATCACCTTTATTTTTATCATTTTTTTTCAATCCACTTCTGACTTTGGCTCATAAACTGCTTGTCTAACCATCACAATATGGCTCGTGCACACGAAAGTATAAATTGCATGAGTGTTATCAGATTTTTTTATCGGATAGCACACTGACCCATATTATTCAATGCAATTTCACGGAGAACCTGTCCGTGAGAAAAATCGCAGCGTGTTGCGATTTGACTCTGAAATCTAAAAAAAACTCCTCCATTCAAGTATATGGGTGCGAGAAAAAAATCCGGTGACACAGTATGGCATTGGATTTTTACGGATACATTGCAATTCTATAACATAAGAAACTGTAAAATGGTCTTGAAAATTATTACAAGATGCTACCGTAAAAACAGATTGTATACGGACTGCACACAGATTACATATAGATGACAAGTGATATAAAAAAACATCCCACTTTTCTGGATGAAACTCTTTTTTTTACAGTCATGTGACCCTAGTCTAAGGATGGTATAAGACTCAGTCAATGCTCGGACCGCGTTGCACAGAATGGCTGCAGGTAAACTGACCCAAACTCGATAATTTCATACATGCATATACGGCTGCCGAATTCTGGTCAGGAGAATCATGGCCAGGTCCATGCGTCGCAACATGGACTGTGAAACACAGATATGTAAAATCAGCATAAAAGAAGTCAATTCAGTCAGTGGTCTCTGCTCATGTGGGATTCCCATTTCTCCAACATACTAATTCTAAATTCAGATTGCTCTTAACGTGCTACTAATCATAATTATCACTAAGGGTTTATTCACACATTCCATTTTTCAGAAGCAGTTTTTAAATCTAAAGCAACGAATGGATGAAAAAAAATTCCTTCCGTATTTCCTTTAATAGAGTCCTCTATTTGTGATTCATTCCTGGCTTCAAGATCTATAGAAAAAAAACAGGTTATGGACACATATCCTAAGGGTATGTGCAGGGAGAGGTTTTTCAGGCATTTAAAAACCAAAAGTTTTTTTAAACAGAAAACTCTTATTTTTATGGGGAATATTTAAGCACTTTTTGAGGAAGATTTTGGAAAACATTCCTCAAAAAACTCTTGTGGGCACATACCCTAAGGCCAGGTTCAGACGAGCCTATGAAAAATCTTCCAATTTTTATCCAGAAAAACGCAGACGATTTTTCATCCACATTTGCATCTGTGTGCCATCTGTGTGTCCATATTTTATGATGACCACGTGCCCTCCGTGTGTCCGTATTTTATGACCATGTGCCATCTGTGTGCCATCCGTGTGTCCGTATTTTATGACCACGTGCCATCTATGTGCCATCCCTGTGTCCGTATTTTATAACCACGTGCCATCTGTGTGCCATCCGTGTGTCCGTATTTTATAACCATGTGCCATCTGTGTGCCATCCGTGTGTCCGTATTTTATAACCACGTGCCATCTGTGTGCCATCCGTGTGTCCATATTTTATGACCACGTGCCATCTGTGTGCCATCCGTGTCCATATTTTATAACCACGTGCCATCTGTGTGCCATCAGTGTATCCATATTTTATGACCACGTGCCATCTGTGTGCCATCAGTGTGTCCATATTTTATGACCACGTGCCATCTGTGTGCCATCCGTGTATCCATATTTTATAACCAATTGCCATCTGTGTGCCATCCGTGTGTCCATATTTTATAACCACGTGCCATCTGTGTGCCATCCGTGTGTCCGTATTTTATGACCACGTGCCATGTGTGCCATCCGTGTGTCCGTATTTTATGACTACCTGCCATCTGTGTGCCATTCATGTGTCCGTATTTTATGACCACGTGCCATCTGTGTGCCATCCATGTGTCCGTATTTTATGACCACGTGCCATCTGTGTGACATCCGTACATTTTAAAATTAACATGATCAAATAAAGTTTCCGGAGTGAAGATTTGCAATTTATCTGTAAAATTCGGATGCTATACAGATGATCCGTATGGCACCGGATTTTTTTTTTTTTGCGCATCCATAGAATCTAATCCAAAATATGGCAGAGAATAGTGC
Source organism: Phyllobates terribilis (assembly GCF_046119375.1). Lineage (NCBI taxonomy): Eukaryota > Metazoa > Chordata > Amphibia > Anura > Dendrobatidae > Phyllobates > Phyllobates terribilis. The sequence continues at coordinate 419,503,430 of NW_027362764.1, read as the reverse complement.
ATGCTCCAATTTTATTCCACATGGACACTCGGTGTGAATAAACGGTCATCTGAACACCTTATTGAATTACAATGGTCCGTGCGGATCTCTACTTGAACAGTCTCCATAATACACTCATCTGAGCGATTCCTAAGGGAAACTGGGTTTTAGCTTTCTAGACGTGCCCCATCAGAACAGGACATTTCAGCATTAGGTAATTAAAGGGCTTAGGAGCTACCAGAGATTAATCCGGAGCGCTCCATCAGTAGCAGTGGGCACAGGTGAAACCGAAGGCAGTACGCCCCACTTCTCTGTGCCTCTTACTACATAGCCACACACATACTTCTGAAATGGGCATATTAGGAAAACTAAATCCCAGCTATATAATGAAATGGTTAAGTGTCTCAAAACCTAGTGACAAATAATATTTTTAGGACACACAGCAATGCTGAATGTAGCAGATTGGTTACAGAAAATTTCTGCAACCGTTTCCTTCATCTTAGCTCAATTTGCAAAAATCTGTGCACAAACAGCAAAAACCATCCCATTGAGATTAATGAAGCATATTATGTAGATGCAGAAAGGCCTGTACCTCATCCGCCATGTGTAAATGTGCTTGTATACCATCAATCAAAACATTATAATTTGAAGATGCAAATGCAAAAAAGTTATCAAGCTTTAATAAAAATAGTAAATCATATAAATCTGTAGAAGACCCACAGTCCAGCTGAGCACACTGACAGTTTGCCTAACATATTTCCTTGACTAATGCACGACATGCCCTGCAGGGGGAGCCAAAGTGACGAACATCACAATTTACCAAACATTTTCAATTCCTTTTAAAAAATATATTTGAAGAAAAATACAAGTACATACATATAAAAAGTTACTTCTACATAGATGTCTGAAAAATAACCTGATTTACAGTTTTAAAATGCAAAATACAAGTAACATTTAATTCCTTCAATCACTCCTACTGCTAAAAGGTGTGCCAAATTCAGTAAAAAATTAAGCTGTAGACCTATTTGTGTCTTGTTTAAGGAATAACAGCCAATTTGAAAGACTCTTTCCACTAAAAGTATAGTCCAAGCAGTGCAATCTCCATTGTGGACGCTGATCACCTGGCCAGTAATTACCCAGTAGGTGAGGTCTGTGCAGGAATTAACTCCCTTCCATCAGGGATAGGACAGAAGGACAGACAGGGGGACATCTACTTCTAAGAGGACTCTGGGGAGCAGCATCACATCCAGGGGTACCCCAATATCCACTCCAGTGCTGTAGTAGGTAGGCTGCCATCCACACTGTGCATCCTGCCAACCCCATCTAAAGCTCAGGGTAGGGTGCTCTCCTAAATATGAGAGCAAGAATGATCAGCACACACTTTAATGTTTATTAAAAAAAAAAAAAGAGCCCCACAGTGGCTTATGGACTGGGGAAAGGGAGGGAGTGGGAGAGAAGATGGAAAGGGGGAGACGGGGGAGGAGAAGCAGAAGGGGAGGAGGGAGAGGGAGAAATGCAGAGGCAGCAGCAGCACAGACATTGCTCCAACGCCTGCTAATCACTACAGTGCCAGCCACCGAGCAAGGGAGACACAGGCACCAGACTAACCAGGGCAGGACCCTCTGTGACAGCAGGGCACACTAACACCCCAGGACAGGCACAGACTATACCACAAGGTAAGCTGCAGCTTTCTATAGTGCAGACACACAAGGCAGCTCCTCTCTACAGATGGGGACTATAGCAGCCTATTAATAATCCATCTAGAATGCACTGTGTAAGAAAACGGTGAGACACTGTAAAAGAGCCCAGTGCAGGGCTAATGGAACCACACACGTGCTGCCTATGGTAGATGGGTACGATCCTGGTGGCACACGAGTTCTGCACGTATTCCTCTGACATGCCTGCATTTGGGGGGAGAGGGGATGAATGACCTAAATACTGTTCTTTTCGTGTGTTCTTTGTCTTGAGCTGTGCGGCTCTTGTGCACTTGGATTAATCTGGCTTCTGTGAGATCCATCCATACTGGGCGTTTCTGGGATTGCTTGACAGCGCTGGGGTGGAAGGGGTTACATGCACCCTGCCATGTTAGTGCGGACCCAGTCACCCCCAGATCTGGCACTAATGATGGCTGTGGTCCTGGTCGTGGGCAGCTTGGCATGATGCATGTGCAACAGCTGGATGACAGCTGTCCAGATCGGCTGCAGCAGCCATTGCACGGCTGGCTATTGTCTCGTCGTGTGTTACTGATCGAGCACCCACTCATCGTGGCACAGTACATAGGTGCATGACATACTGTATATACAGTACACAGCCAATGCTAAATCCTCTGCGTATGGATTTTGAAAGCATCTGCAGAACAAAAGCAATCTAGGTGGAGTGTCAGGTCTGGGAACTGATGAGACGATCCATCCACGTTGGGCTCTTGTTAGAAGAAGAATACTGCAGTGCAAATGAATGAGACTTTACAGTAATTACCAATTCCTTTGTCTTTGACTCACGCATGCGCAGAGGTGTGGGGCGTGGAGAGCTGCTCTCCTTGGTACCCTGCATCCAAAAAGCCAGATCCCTACTGTCAGAAATGCTCCATACAAAGCAAGCAGGCTTCTATAAAGCTGCCATTACCAAGTGATATGGCATCTTATGCACTAGGCTAAGTACCTGGGTGTAAGCCATGCCAATTCCCAGATTTATTCAAATGCCACAAAGATGGCAGATCTTTCCTCACTTTTCTCATTGTTAAGCACCTGTGGCGATCCAGTATTGTGCGCCCCTGTCCATTGCATGTTAGTAATACTAATATATATTATTGGCATTGCATACTAATATATATGTGTGGATACTGATAATAGATCATATTGGGCTCTGTGTAACCTGCAGGGGAGATGTGTGCAGGCAATGCCTCATAATGGCGACCGCTGTCAGTCGACTACTGGATATTTTCAGCTGCTACATATCACGTGTGGATGGGGTGGATGGCCAAGTGACAAGGCTTATTCATCAGAATGGAAGCGTGCAAGTAGATTGGGTGGAGCATCTTGTGTGAAAGTGGTGGTGTACACGCGTACATCTCTATCAGTGACCATATTGGGTGGACAAAGCAGTGCAAATGATAGGTGGGTGAGCCATCTTGGCAGCCATGAACAAATAGGAGTCAGTAAGCTACTACTATTAGTATCTTATTACGCTCTGCTTATATAGCGCTAATTAATTCCACAGCGCCTTACAGACCTCATCATCACTGTCCCCATAGGGGCTCACAATCTACATTCCCTATCAGTATGTCTGGAGTGTGGGAGGAAACCGGAGAACCCCGAGGAAACCCACAAACACGGAGAGAACATACAAACTCCTTGCAGATTGTTGTTCATGGTGGGATTTGAATCCAGGACCCCAGTGTTGCAAAGCGCTTAACCACTGAGCGACTGCGGCTTTCCCTCTTACAGCACATTTTGGTTTTTTTACAAAAATTTTATGTTGGCAGCATAAAAAAAATGCACATATGATTTGATTGTTCCCAGGTTTCTTTACGCCTTTATTTTTTGACACTGTTTAAACCAAAATTTTCTCGAGGAAAAACCCGGCCAATCTAAGGACACCACTCACAGCACTAGCTGAAATGTTTCTAGACTTCTTTCTTTCTTGTTTATTCATGTTTCTTTCCTAACAAATTTGTAAATCATGTTAATGGTGGTGGTTCAGTAGGCTTGCACCTCCATCAATAGTTTGTTTCCACCCTTCCGTCCATAGTACGAAGATTACCAGAAAGATCTATCTGAAGTCTGGGGAAATCTACCATGTTCTACCTTACATACAGTATAATGTAAATATATGCAGTGTTACCCATGGTGAATTTAGTTGTTGCAGCAATAGTGTGAGAAACACTGACGGACATGCTGGAAGTGTTATGAAAACTAGTTTCTACTGAGCATGTGCAAGATGGCAGGAGGAGCCCAGTGAAAAGCTTGTCAATCAAGCTAAGATGGCGGTGCTAGAAATTACAGCATGACTAATTGTGGACTCCTAAAATCCGGCAGTGTGTAGTTGGACTCCTAGGGAGAGACCAGTATAGTCACAATATGGGGACTGCACTGGACTAGTCAGATCTGTCCCTATGGCCCATGGTAATAGTGTTTAAAAGAAATCCATCCATACTTGACTACAATTGTGCAGAAAGTTTCTGATATATTATTCCCATGGTTCAGCATGAATCTTGTGAGAGGTTCCCTTTAAGATCTGAGACTGACTGGTTGCTACCTGACAACTAGAGATGAGCAAATCGATTTTCGGGACTCTGAACCAGCATATAGTTGAGTGGTACCTAGTGGCTACACAAGAGGTTTGCAAATCTTTTACCTCCCGGCAACTCTTGCACAGCTTTTGATTAGCAAAGACTGGTGCGACGTCATCTGTGCGCCTCGTCACAGGGCTGGTGCGACGTCATCTGTGCGCCTCGTCACAAAGATGACGTCTCACCAGGCTTGACAAATCAAATGCCGGGAACGCTAGAAGGTAAGACATTCGCGGGCCTCCAGATACCACTAACCTGGAATCGCGTAAATTGATCCGCTCATCTCTGACAACCTTAAACCTGGCTTTCTAATCGCATTTCAAGTGCAAAATTTGGATGTGTGCTGTTTTTTTTTTTTTTTTTTTGGGGAACGGGTGGCAATTTTCTTACTTTCTCGTAATTCAATTCTGTTTTGTTTGATTAATATACAGTATTCCCACAGAGCCGTAATATGGCCGAATTAATACTCGCATGGCCGTAGCTACTAGGCAAGTGTATCCATAGTAACCATTTTGTCTCACATTGCTCAAGGCCAAATTGGCACTGTGCTGACAGCAAGGTGAAAATGAACTTGGCAGCATTCACACCATGCTATTCTATATCACAGCCAGCAATACTTATCAGATTTTTTTTGAAAACCAAGTGTCTATAGATGGACAGTTCATGTTAACCTTTTCTGTAAAAATCTGATGTTTCTGGTCAGAACTGTAAAGTGAGATCATGTGGCGGCATAGGTTGGCTCTATTTTTCTAGATTGTGGTTAGGTAGATTGTTGTGTGGAATTAAATATAATTGTGACTTTCAGATGTCATGACTAGGCATGTCAACGTAAGAATTGTAGAATTATGGGGGCTGTGAAATTTACGAAGGTTTACAATTTTTTTTTTTTTCCTAACTGTCCAATTTACCTTTTTGGTGTAAATGTACATAATGCTCAGATTGTTTAAAATGGAGCATAGGAATGACAGCGCAGAGCACCAAATCCACCTGTGCTCCTATTTATAGCATGCCTTGTGCCATGAATGGGGCACATCTGCACCAATTAAAAGCCACCATTGTGCAGACATCATCTGCGCCTAATTGATACTTATGTTTCTCTATATGCAGCTATAGATAAGAGAGAACAATTTGACAACTATTGTTGCAATGTGTGCAGCATTCAGCGATGACTATTTCAGAAATTGCCTGTTTTTTACTTTGATGCTTCAATGCAGAAAAATGAGATTGTATGTTTCATTATATCTGAGATCCACCAGGGTTGGTAAAGATGAATTCATGCCTGCACTGTATATCCTCAATATTCTTCTCTATAGTGAGGTTTGGGTGGATTTTAAATAAAAGACGAAACAGTAAATGGTAATAATCAATATGAGAAGTGGCATCTGTTAGGAATACACAATTAATACAAAAGTCATTGGATTCAATTGATCGGGGATGAAGGCAAAAATCAAGCTCATAAAATTTGCATCAGTTCAAGTGTTTTTTTTTCCTCTCTTCAATTCACTGTACTATTTGCATCTGTTTTGAAGTCTATTTTGTGGTTTTTTTTTTTTTCTGCTTTGCTGGGCAGAGCATAGTGATTCCAGATGTCTTTACTTGATTCATCAATTGCAACTTTTTAAAAAGTTTCAAAGTTTGGCCCAACTCCAGTTCCTCCACTGATGTATTTTGGCACAATTTATGTGCCATTTTACAAAATGTGAGACTTTTTGGGCTAAAATGTCTATAAAACGGTTCAAGAGACGGAAAAAGACTACTTTTGAATTTGTGCCAAATTCATGAATTACATGTGCCAATTTGAAGAATTTGGTACAAAAAAGGCAACTAATTCCATAATACAAAAATGGAAAGAAATAATTATAATTTAAAAAAAAAAAAAAAAAAAAAAAATCAGATGATGAATTGGGCCTTCGATGTATTGAGTATGCGCACCACATACAAAAATGCACGCTGATGCACACTGTGGCATGCGATCAATGAGATTATTAATGGCCGACAAATGATGTCTCAATTGTGTTTGATGAGAGACTAGTCTAGAGACCTTGCGGGCCATGGTAGAATGTTAAGGCCATGTAGACTGCTCAGAATAGCAGGAGCAACATGTGGCCTGGCATTGTTATGTTGAAAACCGCCTCTATGGAGAAACCAAATCAATGTAACACCAAGTTGTATCTAGAATGAAGACTAGAGGACCATACAATTTGCCACCCCACACTAACCCCTAGTGCGACATTACCTCAAGAATGCCTCTACGTGGTGTATCCCACATAGTCTCTGGCTATCATTGCATCCAAGACAAAAGCTTGACTCCTCAATAAAGAGGACAGACATCCATTCCAGCCTGCATTGCTGTCTAGCTTGGTACCATGATGGCCTTTGAGAGCAATTCTGTGAGGTCAATGAAACACCCATAGCTTAACGTCTGGCTTGCAGCCCAATATTGTGCAAACCTCTAATTTATGTAGATACTTTTGATGTCTAAGGGCAGGGACACACTGCCGTATAATGCCTGCGATGATCGCATGCACTGAACGGACTGGCCAGGAACCTCTCCTGACCTGAGAGTGACAGCGTGATGTATTTCTATGCAGCTGTCAAGCTCAGGTGAGGAGAGGTGCCGGCCAGTACGTGGTTTATGATGTGATCCTTGCACAAGAAATACGGCAGTCTCTCTGCCCTTAGGCTTGGTATATGATGTCCAATTTTACTTCCAAAACAAAACTGATAAATCATGGAACCTGGGAAGCTATTATTCCTTGCCAAGTGTCACATGGTCTGTTTTTCAACATGACCACACCAGGCCCACTAGGAGTCATGTTACTCTGATCAGCCTGCATGGACTACAGCATCTCTGGAGTTGTCTCCCATTGAGCACATCTGGGACCTCATTGGTTGACAATTGCAAAGGGAGCTGCCAGCAGCGGATCTTGATGACACGTATGTCCAACTGCATTGAATGTGGCAGAACATTCCTCAGACAACCATTAACAGCCTTACTAATAGCATGCCAAGGCCTATACGTGCATGTTTTTGTGGGCTTGATGCTCTTGCTCCATACCTAATAAATTGAGATTTTTTTTTTTTTGAGAATTATGTTTTCATTTCTTGCATTATTCCATTACTTTTTCTTCTTGGTGGCAATTTCAGTGTTGAGAAGTGTATGTATAGAGGTTACCATTCCTTGTAATTCTGCCTTCAATGATGAAGAGATGACTGCTGAAAGTGGCAGTCTGTTAAATGGCTCAGTGGGCAAAGTGAAAACCATAGTGAAACAGAAATATAAAAAAAAATCTTAAATGTTTTAAACAGAAGGTTATTTTCACATGAAGCATTCATTTGAATGTTGAACTGAAGCAAATTTACAGGCATATAAAAGTGCTAATATCATGTACTTAACCCTTGTACTTGAGTTGTAAAGATTACTCTTGAATATTTTGTCTTTTGATTGTAAATTATTAAGTTCAATCGTCTACACAATAAAAAAATAAAGAAATTCATTCTATTTTGATTAAACGTCTAATTTCTGGTATTAACATAGGGTATGTCATAAAACAAAAATGGCAAATTGAAGGTCCCCTCAACAATGTCACAATCTGAATGGTGTCCCAAAATAAAAACAAATAGCTGTCGAATGAATACTTTGGCTAGGTGGTTCTTCTAATCAGGCAGTCTCCATTAGGATCGATGTTGGATTGTTGGTTTACACTTGGCAGTTGTTCTTAATGCCCAATATGTTTCTCTTCAAATAAATGGCGCAATTCTTTATAAATCAGAATAGCCAAAACGGTGTAAAAAAATTCACAGAATTTTTTTATTTTAACGCACAATTAGCATACTTGCAATACAGCATTGAATAATCAGCACATCAATATAATCCAATTTCGGACAACAGAACCATGTGGATCAGGGTTTTGCCCAAACCAGGGTTTTACCCATTTGAAATCTTGGAAAGGCAAAATCCAAGGCAGGATGCAGAGCATGTGGTTTTGTTGATGCAAAAGCTGATGGCATGTGAGCTTTTATCATGACACCACTCAGTCATACTGCTATTTAGCTCTAACTTTGCTTTTTTTATTTGTGTATTATGTAGTTCTTTGTGGACTTTCTGCTTAAGCATATGACCAACTCCACTGAAAATTGATATAGATACTTTTTATATTTGCAATATTTGAGTTTTATTAGAACTTCTTATTCCACTTTTGTGAGGCTAAGTGTCCACGAAGCAGAAATGCTCCGGATTTTTTCTGCATCTCCCTGGCAGGAAAAACGCATGCAGACTTTACATGCGTTTTTCCTGCCAGGTAGAAGCGTAATTGAAGCGTTCTTCACATGCATTTCCACATGCGGGTTGTCAAGCGCTTTCCAAGCGATTTTAGCATCACTTGGAAAGTGCTTGACAACTTGGTCACACTATATAAATCCAACCAGCATGGATTTATATAGTGTGACCAAGTAATAGTTAAAAAAAGAATAAAAATGGTAAAAAAAACCCCCCAGAACATTATACTTGCCTTCTGATGGCCCCCGGTCTCCTCAGCGATGTGTCCTGGCTCCCTGTCGGTTCGCGATTGTGTAAAAGGACCTTTCATGACGTCATTTAGTCATGTGACAGGTCACGCGACCGCCGACTTCACCATCTCGAACCGCCGGGAAGCCAGGACGCATCACTGAGGAGACCGGGGGCCATCGGAAGGTAAGTATAATGTTTTTTTTTTTTTTTAATTTTAATTATTTTTTAACTACGGGTACCATTCGCACATTGAATCACTTAATATCTGCATGTTTACATGCAGTCATGCAGATATTAAGCGATTCAATGCAAGTCAATGGCGGCGATTACGCTGCGTTTCCGCAAAATTAATGGACATTCTGCGGATTTTTCTGCAATGATAATCCGCAGCGGAAATTTCTGCAGCATGTGCACAGCACATGCGGATTATCATTGGGGACCATGGGGCACATATTACCAAGCGTTTTAAGCCTTTTCGCTGAGGAAATTCTGCGGCAAAAATGCTTGAAATACACATAGTGGGCACGCAGCCTAACAATTCTTGCACCTCTTTTTTTTGTGTTCCTATTATGTAATCCAATTGTATGTCATAAATCCCTTGAACCAGGTAGACCCCCCCCCCCCCCCCTCCCCTTCCACAGAACATTAGGTTAAGACTGCATTTACGCTGGCCAACTGTTGCCGTAAAACAACTGATCAGCTACATGTCGAAATAAACAGTCATTTAATAGCCTGTTTAGACTTGTCAACCGAACTTACGCGAGCATGGAACGATTGTTAATATGATCATTCTTCTAGGCAGCACATGTCCTGTTTACCCTCCAGTTGCCATTGGATCCGTCCTGCTGTAGTTCCAGTGCTCCTGTTCAAGCATGCGCAGCGCAGTCTCACTCACCTGCCTTGCAGCATATCTCTACTATGCTCTACTGCTGACATATAGTACATCATAAACATAGAGCTCACGTTGTGTCTCTGTACACTGTATGGTTCTGTAAACTAGTTTGCTTGACCAATTTTTATCTTCTGCCATATACAGTACATCAATATAACTACGTGTGTGTTTTCATATTAGTGATCTGTTAGCTGGATTCTCGCAGAGTTCAACTGTTCTGCACTTTGTTCTACTGTGTCTCCATAATGAAGCTTGAAATAACCTTAGAAGCACTGCTGAATTTTGATGCATGCTGCTGACAGAATAATGATGCAAAACTGCACATGCTGACCTGTTGATTTATATGGCAGAAGATAATCCTTTGCCATTTGTATCAACAGAGTAGCATTGGCAAAAGATAAAATAGGTCTGACAGAGGTGTATACAGAGCAATACAGTGCACAGAAGCATAAAGTGTATTCTTAAAAAAAAGTTAACTTCATGTGAGAAATATCTGTGGTAGAGGCACAGCAGAGCTGAGCAAAGCAGAGCTGTGCTGGAAGCTTGAGCTGTTTTTCCACATTCATTAGCCAGCTGACTTCTTGCTAGCTCTGAGACCACTACTAGGAGAGGTCAGGCTAGTTAGGAGGGCAGAGGGAGAGTGTGCTGCTGAGAAATGTTGGTTTAGCAGTTTAAGAATAGGACCACTCATTCAGTTATGTGAAGTAGGATGCATAGAGATGTAAGCAGAGATAAAAAAGACACAAAGGGACAAAAATGTATTTGTTGGGCTTGGCCAGTATATTAACACGAAGTATACATATACAGTGCTTTGTGAAAAATAGTGACATTCTAGGAATGACCCTAAAGGGAATCTGGAAGAGCAGCATAATAAATAGACAGAGACTCTGATTCCAGTGATGTATCACTTACTGGGCTGCTTGCTGTAGTTTCAATTAATGATTATTATTTAGCAGAAGATTACCATTCTGTGTACAGTGTACACAGAAACCGTTCAATTACTGATATTTGTAGGGTTTTACAGAGCTCAAAATTCAGAGAACTGGCAGATCTGCAGATAAAACAGTGACTTAATCGCATCTGCAGCTAGCAGCCCAGTAAGTGATTCATTGCTGGAATCAGGATTTCTGCCCCTACATCATGTGCCCTCATATAGGGCAGCAAAAACTAGTGACACCCTTTTTTGACTTTAAGCTGTAGCTTAGCAACAGGTCCTGCAGTTTTCACTAAGACCCAGTTAGTGGAAATCTTGTGTCGTCTTCAAATGACATACCACCATACATTCCTTAGCAAACAAGAACATGATTCCATTCTCTTTTATCAGTAAAAATGCGTAGGAACCGTGACATATCAAACATTATAAAAATTTTCAGGATTTGCATGCATGTATGCAAAATATGTCTGTCAGCTGCTTCAAGTTCCAAATCCATATTGGTATGCAAACACATTGGCGCATTTACGAAAATTCAGTTCACACTTTTATATTTGCTTTATGTATGTCAGCGGTCTAACTTGCAGCTTATCTTATGATATAAATACCTAGATGAGCCACAGTAGCCATAAATAATCTTCTAGATCTTACTCTCATAACAACAAAGTCAAGTGCCTGTAATTTAAAAAGCTTCACAGGGAAGATAAAATCTTGAACATATCTAGCTCTTGATATAGCCGCTACTTTTTTTTCTTTAGCTGGTAACTTTAAGCAATTGTTAGATTACCGTCCCTGAGTGGCATTTTTACAATGAGGGCCTATATAGCATATATCTGGACAGTACAGCCATTTTTAAGGGGATTTTCAAATTAAGTCTAATGTATTTAGTAATGTATGCAGTTGGTATTTTTAAATCTAAAGACAAATCAACAATAAAGGGTTATTTCCAAAATAACTATGTGGTCTTATAATAATGTACACATATATTTATTTGTGTCAATGTAACCAACTTTTAACTCTTCCCTGTTTTACCCATATCACTCTTGTAAGGATAACCCTTCAGGCTCTATTTACCCTCCAGTTGCCATTAGCACCATCCTGCAGTAGTTCTAGCTCCTAATCGATCATGCACCATGCAGTCTCTCTTTGCTAGGTTCCAGACAGCATGACTGTGCTCTTGGACATGTCTATAATGGAGCTTCTACTGTAAAGGATTATGTGACTGACAAGGGTGCGCACCTCCTCCTGTGCATAACTCATAAAAATTAAATGGTGTGCTGGTAGGTAAAAGGAGCTCTGTATTACAGGATGGGGCTATATAAGTGGGCTAAACAAGAGAAAGAAGCTGCAAGAGGGAGATCTATAGAAAGGGGCTGAGATTAATTGAGCTGTGTTTGTTGCTTAGAGATCATTCATGTGAAACTGCAAATGTTGCTCTATTAATGCATATGACAGAGGATTATCTTCTGCTTTAAGCGTCAATAGAGCAGCACTGGTAGTTCCACCAAACTGATCTGTCATCAGCAGGCAACAAACACAGCTGCACATTGCCATTGTGGAAAAGGGCAGGAGAGTTGAGCTTTGCTACAACCAGCTAATAATGTAAAATCACACTGCAGCTATACTGTTGTACATTGAAGAAGATCAAATCAGCTAGGGGGGAAAAGTCTGAATCACTGAGAAGCAAGTGCTGCTGGGAAATAGAACTGCCCATTCAGCTATGTGATGCGGACTACACAGGGGCAGATAATGATAAAAAAAAGACACAAGAAAGAAACCTAACTGTTGGGCTTAGTCTGTATATTAATAAATATGCATTTACTGTGCTCTATGAAAATAATTTGATGTGGGAATAAGCCTTTTTTTTTTTTTCTTTGTTTGTTTCAAGTCACTTTGTAAAGAGTACCTATCGCCCAGGGCGAGAATAGGATTAGAATTCAGCCCTGGCAGTTGAAAACACACAGTATTATATATATGACCCTGCATGACCTTGGAGAAAATCAAGATTTACTGTAAGGCCAATAATACAGCTATATAAGGTTAAATTATACCTCTTTATCTATGACCACGTTATAAAACCACATAATGATGGAATGCCGCCATACAGATTAAACATGACTACTAAGACCAATATTACCATCAACACTACAATATAAAGACAAATGATGCCAGTTCAAAACACATATTAAGAGCATATACGGTAGTGATAATACTGCCATACTGATCGTTAACCAAAACTACTGTACTAAAACTGATATTACCACCATATAATGGTAGATATTAATGACTCACCAGTGATGTTCTGGCTCGGCATCGTCAGATACTTTCCCTTTAATTTTCCATTAGGCCCAGAACTCTATGACCACTTTTTTCATCCATGACTCATTTCTGCAGAATGTAGCCCACAAACATATTTATGGCTTATTGCTTTTCCAGCACCGTCTTCATAATTCTACACAAAATATGTAATGCTCTAACTAGTGCTGTTGTCGGTAATAATGCCCCCTCTACGCCCTGTTCAATAATGGTAGTAGTATTGACCTCTCAGTACCACCACATAGTAATACTGCCCCCCGTTCCTCCTTATAGTAATAATGCCCCCTGTGTATGCTTTTAGTTTTACAGCCTCTTATGATAACAATGTCCCTTTGTGCCTCCTGCTCACTTATGTCTCTTTATTATAATGTAGCCTGCTTATATTAATAATTATGTCACTTGTGCCTTCTTGAAATAATAATAATAATGCCCCCTGTGGGTCTTTATAATAATGATGATAATGCTCTCTGTACCTTCTTATAAAAATAATGCCCTACCTGTACCTCAAAATAATTATGCCCTCTGTACCTCCTTTTAATAATAGTGCCATCTGTGTCATAATAATAATGCCTCCTTACAATAATGACCCCCATTGTTCATCCTTATAATGTTGACTTGCATTGCACCACCTATGAAAATGACCATGAGTGTCTCCTCTTATTGATGACCCTTAATTGTGCCTCCTTTTAATGTACTCCCCCTTTGTGCTTCCTCTTAATAATGACCCTCCATTTTGCCTCCATTTAATGATGACCCTTATTGTCCCACCTTTATAGTAATAATAAAATACTCCAGTGCTTGTCAAAGAATAAAAATAAACTAATACTCACCTCATCCCACTTGAACACTGTGCAGTGATGCACTCCTGCACTGCAGTCTTTGGTTGGTGCAGGCGGTTTGATGTAGTGATGTCATTGTGCAGAGACGGCAGGTTGGAGGCGCACTGTCGCCTGCCGGAGTAAGTAGTGGAGCAGTGAGCCGATGACTCTCTGCTCACTACAGTGTTTTTACAGTATCAACATCCTTAAGACGCTGACTTTGTTAAAAATGTTGCCCACATCTGCACTGGTCCATCTGGTATTTCCCAGTGTGGCCCTGCTATTTTCTTGGTGTAACTGTTTTATTTGAGAAAATAATAGGTAGACATGCACTAAACACTCATTTAAATATGTCTAATAAAAAATAAGCATAGTCACCCCTAAACTGAATCTAAAGACTCAACTTTCTTGCAAATGTCTGGTCCAAACTTCCAGGTTGTAGGATCCTGACATGCTGAGCAGCATCCCAGAACCCTCCACAGCAGCTACTGTCAAAATGCAAGATCTTGGGCTGTTACCTATGGCACTATCACATATTTAACAAAGTAGTTACAAATTGGCAACAGCTTTAAAGGACACTTGACAGCAGGATTTACCACATGAAGGTAATACCATTTTTAATGAGCCTGTAATATTCCTAAACACCGAGAACCTGATTCATTGTTCCATTAGTTTTTTAGTGTTTTGTGCCAGTTTTTATTGTTTGCATTGAATTAATCTTTCAAATTTGCACAGTTTTTAGCTTCTTTTTTTTAAAGTTTATTCGCCACTTTGGGCGAGTTTTAGGGTTCCCAGATATTTGCACCTGATTTCAAAGTGGTGCATTTTTTTTTTCAAATGTACTCCAGTCCCCCTTTGATTTTATATATGCCGTAAATTTTTGCACATATTTACATCATTACAAAAGTGATTAACAGAAATGACAAAAAAACCTAATTGTAAACTATAAGACAAAAAGACAAAAAAAAATGCATTTAAAAAAAGTCTTGCAAATGATGAATTGGGCCTTAAGCGTGCGTGTTTGAAAACAATAATTCATTCAACCTACTCTGTCCGCTTTAGGGTAGCGGACTAGTTTGGCACGGACTGCTGTCAATCATTGCTATACAGCACTGATGATATGCTCACATTGCTGTGACTGACATCACAGTGTATAGGGAGAGCAGGGAGGAGGAGATGTACTCCTAATACCTTCTCGGAGTAAATCCTGCTGTCCCCTTAATGACATTACCAATCCATAACTGCTGTAGAGATAACGTCACAGGGATGCTTTAATTAAAAGTGATATCATACATATACATGTGAGATCTGTCATTTTTGAAAAGTAAGGTAGCGATCTGCAAGAGCTGACACCTGGTAGAGATGAGTCAAGTGATTTGATGCGCCTCAAATACAAGCCGTTTTCTTTTTTCTTTTTTTTTTTAATGAAATTCTGTTGAATTTGTACTAGTTGCAATTTAATTCACTTGTCACCAAAAAAGTGTCTCATGCCTTTTTACACATTATAGAAGATTGCATCAGAAGTCAATATGACCTCAGGTTCAATTACATATGCTTCCCCATAACGCCTTGCAGCCATTACATCAAATAGTATAATGTAGCCAATCAGAAAGGACTATCATAGCCTGGACAGGAAATGCTGCAGCCATTTTACGGTGACTTAGAACCGAAAGAGGATGTCAGAGCTCACAGCTTAGCAATAGCGATTGGAAGAAAAAGCCCTAAAACATTGGACAAACACTCCAGACAGTATCATTGTCTGAAGGTGATTTATAGTGTTGTCCAAAATGTATGGTAAAAGAAAAAAGCTAGCAATGTGGGGGTTGGGGGGGGGGGGATAGAAAGAACAAAACTATATCACGTCTAAGATTGTGGGAACCGCTAACAGCAGCAGAAGCACAACTACCAACACTGGTACAGCTATCCGAAAAGTCCTACAACCAAACAGGTCACTACTGACCTCCTTTGCCTCCGGCAAGCATATTAGTGGAGAAGGTGTTATGGAATATATGGCATATTGCCCATCTCAGTCACAGCAGGATGATGATAGCTCTCACAGCTTGCACCATAAATTTGAGTCAATTTGTCTGATCACTAATGACTAAGTGGGATAATTTTTGGACTTTTTTTTTATTTTAATAAAAGTCTGTCAGTGCTGCATTATTAAATGGGCTGTGGGTTACCATTTTCTATGGTGAGATCACTTGAACTTTACTAATGCTGTGTTTGTGTTAGAGATTGAAAGGGGTTGTATAAAGTCCTCTGAGTGTTACACATGCCTTCTCTAGCTTTCCCATATTTTGATTCAAGGATAATTAGTGCGCTGCAAATCCAAATTTATTTTTTGTTACAGAAAATTCTTTTAGCCCAGTGAATTTGAATCTCAAAAGATTTGATCATCTCTAATGGCTAGCTATTTTGTTAAATGGGAACTGTAATTTTAACAAACTTTGCATAAATTAATACTACAATGTGGAGCTTAGTGTTTGCCACATGTTTTTTTTTTGCCTTCCTTTGGATCAACATGTTAGGCTATGGGTTGAACTAGATGGACTTAGTTTTTAAAGTTGAAGGAAGACTATGTTAAACCTCCTAAATGCTGCAGTCTATAGCAATAGCAGCATTTAGACAGCTGGGAGAGGAAGAGGGGGCTCCCCCAACGTCATCACGAGGACCCAACAGTTGTCATGACTACCTCCTGGTCAACCAGCCGAGGCAAGCTTGTTAGACCATGCCAGGAGCATGGTTTGAGGTTTCTGTCAGTGCAGCACTGACAGGTATAATACATTGCAATGCATTAGACCAGTGATCAGGCTAATAAAAGTTCAGTCCAATGGAAGGACTTAAAAAAAAAAAAGTAAACAAAAAATGAAAAAAATACTAAACCAATAAACAGGTATATTTATGTAGAAAAAATACACATTTGGTATTGCCACGTCTGGAAAGACCCGACCTATAAAACTGTGACGTTATTGAACCCCTTCAGTGAAGTCGTAAAAGAAACTAAATAAATAAACCTGGCAAAAAAAACTCCTCTTTTTCATCATACTGCTCCAAAAAAGGGGAATAAAATGCATTCAAATAGTCGCATGGAAGTAAAAATTGCATTACTAAAAACATCATCTTGTCCCACAAAAAAAAACAAGCTGCAATACAGCTGTCAGCAGAGTAATAACTTATAGGTCTCCGAACTTACCGATGGAAAAACAATTTTTTTTTTCTATTAAATTTGTTTTTGTGTAAAAGCAGTAAAGCATAAAAAAATTACATAAATGTGGTATCTCTGTAATTGTACTCACACAAAGAATAAAGCGGTCTTATTACTTTTACCATATGGTGAACAGCATAAAATCCCCCAAAAAACGATTCCGGACTTGCTGTTTTTTAATTTTGCCTCCCAAAAATCGAAATAGAAAATGCTCAAAAAATGTCATATGCCCTAAAATTCTACCAATAAAAGCGTCAACTCGCCCTGCAAAAAACAAGACACATGACACTGTTGGCAGAAATATGACAAATAGCTCTCAAAATATGGGGATGCAAAGATTGTATTTAGCAAAAAAAAGCATCTTTTTGTGTGTGACAGGGAGTCAAACATAAAAGAGAAATCTGTAATCGCACTGACCCGAAGAATAAAGTCGTTTAATCATTTATACCGCATGAGGAACAGTCTAAAAAATAAATAAAACCAATTCTTGACCTGCTGTTGATTTGCTCATTATGCCTCCCAAAGAATGCAGTAAGGCTCGGCTCACATTTATCCTGCACTCTGTGCTCAGCGCTTACATCAGGATTTCCATGATTCAGACCGAACCCCTGGCGAGGATTCTCTATAATGAGGCAGATGGAGACACTGTGGATGCTGTCTGGCCTCTATGATCCAGCGGCATTTGCCTTTTACATATGTATAAAAGCGTGATCAGCCACAGTTTTGTGCACCTCTGAAAAGAACACTGCTGAACTGAGGCTAGATGGAGTGCAAAGTAACTCTGCTGCCTCATCATAGTGAATGGACCCATCGGGAGGTTTCTTCTGAATGAATTCCACAAGTGTCGTTTCCAAAATGGGGGTCACTTGTCAAACGTGACCTGCCATCCACAATCAGACAAAACTGAAAAGACAAAAATTAGACAAAACTGTGCTCCAGAATTCAGTTGGTGCTCCTTCCCTTCTGAGCCCTGCCGTGTGCCCAAACAGTAGTTTTACACCATATATGGTATATCAGTGTACTCAGGAGAAATTGCACAAAAAATTGGTCCATTTTCTCCTGTAACCCTTGTGAAAATGAAAAATCTAGGGCAGAACCAATATTTTAGTGAGAATGTTTTTTCATTTTCACACCTCAGTGCTATAAAATTCTGTGATGCACGTGTGGGTTTAAGGTGCTCACCACATCTTTTAGATAAGAACCTTGCGGGGTGTAGTTCCCAAAATGGGGTAACTTGTGGGGTTTTTCCATTGTTTAAGCACATCAGGGGGTCTGCAAAGTCGACATGGTATCTGCTATCTATTCCGGACAATTTTGCACTCCAAATATCAAATGGTGTTTCTTCCCTGCCATGCCAACAAACAGTAGTTTTCCACCACATATGGGGTATTGGCATATTCAGAAGAAACTGCAAATACAAATTGTATTGTCCAAGTAAAATTTTTTTCATTTTTTTTTCCTTCCACATTGCTTTCATTTCTGTAAAGTACCTAGGAATCTATTGCGCAGGAGCCGGGAAGTGACAGGGACTCCCCGGCACCTGCGCAATAGAACCCTACGGTGCAGTGCACGGAGAGATGGGCCGGGATGAAGCAAAGCGCGCTCTGTGAGTGGTGCTTTGCACATGCCCAGGAAGCCAGGGAGCACAGTGCACGTCACAGGGCTCTGTAACGTGCAGGGCAGGGGGGGGGGGATATGGTAACTAAACATATAGGCGGGGATTTTGGGGAATAATAAACAGTTAGGCAGGGATTTCTTGGGATCCAGGGGAAGCCAAGCCTATACAAAATGGAGTTTATAAAAACCGATTTCTCTGCAATCAGACCTCTATAGATTTACTTTTCTATAACCTGTATGCCCATAGTAGAGGTATAGATATCTCCCAGGGGGTGATAGATTCCCTTTAAGTTCCAACGATGAGCTATTGATGTTGCACTGTGCAAAAAAAATGCAGCATCAGACAGTTCCAGCAAAGTGTATGGAATTTATAGAGATCTCATGCCCATTGTGCTTTTATTATACTGGGCAAAACTGACCTGCGGTGCGTTTTTCAAATCTGCAGCTTGTCAATTTCTCTTGCAGATACGCTGAGTTTTATGTGCTGATTTTCCCCACAGAGTTATATTAGATATGGAAAATTCACAGGTAAAAAACACATGCGTTTGTAATGAGTTCTTGCTGCGGAAATGCACTAAAACTGCATGTAATACACACGACTTTATCAATAACGTTTTGTGAAATCTAAGTAACAGGAAGTATCAAACAATTTCTTACGTTTTAAAATTGACATGCCAAAAAAGAAACAAAAACCACAGTGTTAAGAACGAAATAAAAATGCATATAAAAAATAAAAATGCAATGAAAAAATGCAAGTAACCTAATTTGGCTAATAGGTGAAGAAAATCGGCAACATCAAAATCTCATTAAACACCCATCATGGTAATGTAGCCAAGTTGTCATCTTGCCAAACCTTTTTCTGTCATTTATCTAGCTGAGTGATCTGCACAAAACATACAAATTCATCAGAGATTCTGCTTTGTTCTGATGACTCTTTCTGATTCTCCATCCCTATTCTCAGTGTTAAAGATAACAGGAGGAGGCTGTAAACGGGTCTGCAGCAGGTAGAGGAGAATCTAAAGCTTTATAGAGTACAGAGGAAAGAGGCGATAGACAAGGAGGAAATAAGTGCAGTTCTGGCGTTGTGGATGCATGAAACCAAACCTTTACATCCTTCTACTCATTCATGACCTTCTTCTCCGCGGCTTTCAATGACCTCCTGTATCACTGCCCATGTTCTGTATACTTGCATAAGATGATATATCCATAGTCGTGCAGAGGACTGGCCAGGAAACAAACTGAGAGAAGCAGGATAGCGGCTGATAATATGGAATAGAAAAAAAGGCGCTAAAAACAACTATATTAAAAAAAAATGCTCAATGGTGTCTCTGTACATAATTAAATAGAACATGATGATGTAGAGAGGGATGATATGAGCAAAAATTGGTGTACATACAACTTGCCTTACGGCAAAAAAAGATCTATAAGCATCTTCTTTACTTTTCAGACACATTACTACATGAAATAAATATCTATAAACCACTTAGTTCTTCTTAAATTTTAGATTTGGGCTTTTCATTTTATCAAATTGTTTTCCTTTAATGTATACATCAGATCATCACACTTCGGACTGGCCTACATCTGTATTTATACAAGAATGTCAAACGTAGCCTTCAGAAATCCAGCTGTCATGTACTGTATCCTAAATAAAACATCATGTGCTGACATTAACATGCAAAAGAGACACAAATGTCTGTGTGAATGATTTATTTATAGACAAAATGGCTGACGGTGCTTCAGTAGACCTTAGATGAAAATGCTTGGCGGTATGCACATCTTCACCAAGCATCACATGGCAGTTTAGAGCGGTATTAAATATTACGAGCCATCAACTTGGCAACGCTTGCTTTTCTTTATGACCCACATACATATATAACGCTGTAGGAACCTGTGCGGAAAGAGCTGTTCCCATAGCAATAAAAGAGTAGAAAAATACATAAGAAATAGAAGACTAGCACTGCAAATAAACAAGAAATAGCCATTGTAATTGATCAAATATGGGCTGATCTGCTGAGTTTTACGTCCAGATGTTCAGAACTGGATTAGTAACTTAATGTCATAACTATTACAGTTTACAGATACTAATATAAGGTGACATTTTTATTCATCCTGTGATGGGCATCTGTTTTGGTGTGGTAAAAGAATGGTGATCCATCTGCAATGTCTGGGACATGTCGCGTCTGATTTCCTCTATTAATTGCTTAGTTTCATGGCATAAACAAAAGATGCTGCGGTGCTTTTTCCAAAATGTGGAACCTTCAGATTTCAAAGCGCAAGTCTTCATGGGCCAAAAAATGTCAAGGCCCCTACTTCCAAACAAGCATCAACACAACACAATCCGTCTCTCGCTAAGCAGGTAACTAAAGATAATCCCGAACCAAAATGCTCGTTTCATAATTATCTTGTAGTGTAAACAGGCTATCGATCACCTGATGAATGAGTAAAACGCTCGTTCATCTGGTGAGATGATCTTTTGTGCATCGTTAAAGATAATTTTTTTTTTGGCAGAACATCGTTCTTTGTAAGCAGAACCATGGCAACCATTGTACACTGAACTATCTATGCATCGTTTACTTTGGTTTGCCTATGTAAAGAGTCAAACGACTGCCTATTGGTAAAGGTTTACCAACTTCTCCTTCCTTATGTTTGGCCTGTTAAAATAAAATTCCTATACTTGCCTCCTGGGGCGGTGCTGTTTGGCACTCACGTTCCAATCGGTGCTGACATAACTTTACCCACCTTTTGGCCAAGTCAACCATCAAGAAGAAATTGTAGAGCAGCCGTAGCCCAGGCTTCCTGTCAATGTGGGAAGGGAAGCAAAAGGCTAGAAAAAAGATATACAGCTGACAAATATTATTGAGATCTCTGCTACTGGAAGTGGAAAGGAAGAACAAAGGCAAAAAAATTTAAATAATAAAAATATGGGAGGAAGAGAAACCAATCACAAACTAAAATGTTTTTATACAAATGCACAAAGCATGGGCAACAAACAAGGAGAATTGGAACTACTAACGCAGGAAAAGGAATATGATGTCATTGGAATCACTGAAACTTGGTGGGATGATACACATGATTAGAATACAAGGCTAAAATGATACAACTTATTTGTAAGAAACAGACTTGATAAAAGAGGAGGAGGTGTCGCATTGTATGTTAGAAAAGCGTATATCTGCACAGAGATTGAAGCAGAGACTGGGAGTTCTGTAGAAACTGTTTGAGTAAGAATACAAGGAGAGAACAACAGAAAGGACACCATTGTAGGCATTTACTACAGGCCACCTGGGCAAGCTGAAGATATGGATGAACTCTTTATGTATCAAATGACCAAGTTCTCCAAAAAATATGACATAGTGGTCATGGGAGATTTCAACTATTCAGACATTTGTTGGGAATTTTTCTCAAGTAAAGCTAACAGGTCAAGCAAATTCTTATCCTCTCTTGCTGACAACTTTATCTTCCAAAAGGTAGGGGAGAAAACAAGGGGATCTGCTACTTTGGATCTAATCCTTATAAACAGGGATGAAATGGTTGAGGAGGTAAAAGTGGCTGGGACCCTAGCAGGCAGCGATCATGCTATTATCGAATTTTGCATAACTAGAGGAGGAAGACATGTGAAGACTCAAACTTCAAGGTTAGATTTCAGAAAGGCTGATTTTAAGGGACTCTGAAAGAGAATAGGAGGGATCCAATGGCTGGATGTCCTTAAGGACAAAAATGTCCAGGAAGGATGGGAAATTTTTAAAGATGAGATTCTCAAAGCGCAATCGTTAACAATCCCGAAAAGTAGGAAGAATGGGAAGCATTTAAGGAAACCAGGATGGCTGAACACAGAACTTAAACACATGCTAAAAGGAAAGAAAGAAATGTTTATCAAATGGAAAGAGGGAGGCATATCTAAAGAAGATTTTAATGCAGTCTGCAGATCCTGCAGGGCACGTATCAGGTTAGCTAAAGCTGACAATAAATTAAATTAAGGCTTGCAAGAGATGTCAAAAGCAATAAAAAAGGATTTTGGGGGTATGTCAAAAGTAAAAGAAAAGTCAAAGATGCTATAGGATTTTTACAGGATGAAAATGGTGAAATGGTAAGAGAGGATGTTGAGAAGGCCGAACTTTTTAATTCCTATTTTGCATCTGTTTTCTCTCAGAAAGAAAATGTAACATCAACTGATCTTCACTGTCCTTTTAAAGGAATAGAGGAATCCAAGTTATCAGTAAACAGAAAGATTGTGAGGGAATATTTAGCTAACATAAATGAGTTCAAGTCTCCAGGTCCAGATGAATTACAGCCCAGAGTACTGAAGGAGATCGTAGAAGAAATTTTAGAACCACTCTCCATAATCTTTGAAAATTCTTGGAGAACAGGAGAAGTCCCAGAAGACTGGAGAAGAGCAAATGTTGTTCCTATCTTCAAAAAGGGGAAGAAGGTGGACCCAGGGAACTATAGGCCGGTGAGTGTGACTTCTATACCAGGAAAGATCTTTGAACAAATTATTAAACAACATGTATGTAAGTACCTGGATAAGAATGAAGTGATTAACCAGAGTCAGCATGGGTTTGTAACTAACAAGTCATGTCAGACTAACTTAATTTCCTTCTATGACAGAATCACTGACTGGGTGGATCAGGGAAATGCTGTAGATATAGTATATCTTGACTTCAGCAAAGCATTTGACAAAGTATCTCACACCATCCTTATTGAAAAAATGACCAAGTATGGAATGGACAAGGCAACTGTTAGGTGGATTCATAACTGGCTTAGGGATCGGATTCAAAGCGTGGTCGTAAATGGCTTCACATCCAGTTGGATGAATGTCTCAAGTGGGGTACCACAGGGCTCTGTCCTGGGACCTGTATTATTCAACATCTTTATCAATGATTTAGATGAAGGAATTAAGGGTAAACTGATTAAATTTGCTGATGACACAAAGCTAGGAGGGATAGCTAACACTAGAGAAGAGAGAGAGAGGATTCAAAAAGACCTAAATAAACTGGAGCAGTGGGCAGTAACTAACAGAATTGTTTTTAACAGGGAAAAATGCAAAGCACTACATCTGGGCAATAAAAAATGAAAAAAGCATATACAAAATGGGAGGAGTAGAGCTAAGCAACAGTACATGTGAAAAAGACTTGGGTATACTAATAGATCATAGACTGAACATGAGTCAACAGTGTGATGCTGCAGCAAAAAAGGCAAATACAATTCTGGGATGTATTAACAGATGCATACAGTATAGATCACGTGAAGTCATTATCAGACTTTACTCCTCTTTGGTCAGACCTCATCTGGAATACTGTGTCCAGTTTTGGGCACCACATTTTAAAAAAGACATTGACAAACTGGAGCAAGTTCAGAGAAGAGCGACCAGAATGGTGACCGGTCTGCAAACCATGTCCTATGAGGAACGGTTACAGGATTTGGGAATGTTTAGCTTGCAAAAAAGAAGACTGAGAGGAGACTTAATAGCTGTCTACAAATATGTCAAGGGCTGTCACATTGTAGAAGTATCATCTTTATTCTCATTTGCACAAGGAAAGACTAGAAGCAATGGGATGAAACTAAATGGGAGGAGACACAGATTAGATATTAGAAAAAAAAATTTGATAGTTAGGGTGATTAATGAGTGGAACAGGCTGCCACGAGAGGTGGTGAGTTCCCCTTCAATGGACATCTTCAAACAGAGGCTGGACAGACATCTGTCTGAGATGATTTAGTGAATCCTGCTTTGAGCAGGGGGTTGGACCAGATGACCCAGGAGGTCCCCTCCTACTCTACCATTCTATGATTCTAAGTTCAATACATCCGAAGGTGGGGTTAATTTACCCGGTGATTGGGCATAGGGCTCATATGACTTAACAACCTCACGTGAGCCCTGGGAATGCGAGTGCTGACACCACTGGAAAAGCTATGGCACAGAAGGTGAGTATAGGTGTTTTTTTATTTTATCGTGGCCAAATATAAGTAATGAGAAAGGGTTGTCCTACTAGAGGACGACTCCTTTAAGACTTCTGAAATAACAAACTGTATGATTTGTTTAGTTGGCTTATTTCTCATAAAGGCATACAGGGGACTTGACCCTATACAAATATACCTGTAGTATTGCTTTAAGTGGTTTAATTGGCATTAAAAAATGATTTCCAATTCAAATGAGGCAGCTTTGGTGCACTATTACGTCCTCTAAATTTTCATATTTGGCACTTTCGTATCTTAATTGAACTCTGTAGCCACGCTCTCATAGTTATTGCTGACTCCTGGCTGCAATACTGTAAGAAGCGGCAGTGATGACAGTCGGCATTAGTGTCAAATCTCACACATTGAACTCTGAACTCAATGAGCAGCTCTGCACCTCCATGGACACAGTAGTCATGTTCACATATTGTCATACTGTCTGAGGACGCCGTTTGGCACTCTCCTGAAGACAGTAGCCCGCAATGAGACCCGGCAATAATGCTATCTGAGCCTGGCCGCAGTATTCAGGCAGCGCTCGCTTGAACACTGTAAATCAAGATATGACAGTACTTGTATTGGAAATTGATGGGGTGTAACCGTACACTGAGCTATTTGTCATGCCTAGGGTGTTTCAAAGCTCCCTGTTTTGCATATACACCCCATTATATTCAGTGAAGTATTTTTGGTGCCTTTACAGTCTATTATGGGACAGATCGTTTTCTTGCAGAATTTTTTTTTATTTTTTAACTATAATGGAACAGAAAAATGATACTCCAAACATAAGTGTGATCCTAATCCTACTCAAAGCCCCACAGCATCATTTATAATGATGGTTTTGCCATTTGGGCCAGAAGGAACATTTGTGCTCCCCTCAGCTTCAGGTCCCCAGTGCCAGTGTAACCTCTGCATCCCCCCTGAATTATCCCAAAATTTGCAGGCAATGGAAAGGTTTATTCATATCTATCCCAGCAAAAGAATGTTATGCAGAGGTGTATAATTTGCTCCCCTAAGTATTAAAAGGACTAAAAAAGAGGATTTGAAGCAAAAATTCAATCCCGGGGAAACTTCCAATAGTAGAAACTTTACTTCTAGTTTCTTGCATTTTTCTCTTTCCTGCAGTTGAGAGCTGACTTTTTAGACCAAATACAGCCAGGCTAGGAATGCAATTGTTTGCTATTTTAGATATTTGTTTGGAATTCTTCCCACATATTTTTTGTCTAGAAGGAATTATGTTCTTAAATTATTTTACAATAAAGTAGAGGTCACACATTTCTCAGAGGCAAACATTGTCAAATAACAAGGCAAAAAGATAAGATAAATCTAGATTTCTTGAAAACTGTGCACCTCCTCCATTCACCACAGGAATGGTAAATAGTCATCTGTGGAACATGTCATTTTCAATGAATCTACATTCTTTCCCAATTATAAAGCACCAGTACAATATGATTAACATCATCCGGCATTCTGGAGACATTAGTATTCTCCAGATTTCAGCCAAGTCTAATAAATGTAAATTTAATATAAAATGATCTTGATTGTTTCTGGTTTGTAACAAGAATTCGCTTCCATTGGCTCCCTAATGTTTTTTTCTGCAATGAACCTGACGGCAAACCATAAATATTTCTATCTACTGCCTTGTGTAGGAATAGTGGGGACAACTGGTCATCGTTACTTTTACAGACTAGGCTGGAGGTTGTCACTTTTCTAGGCCTCAGCGTTTATGGAATTCATGCAAACTGCACAATCATATACATTTTGTTTGTAATTTCGTGGAATCCTCAACTTCTGTTATATTTTCACTCATCATATTAGTAACATTGACCAGAAGGTACATTTTGAGAGCTGAATAAAGAGAAAATTTCAGCTCACCCCTGAGATGTAATCCCAGTCTGGCATGGAGCACGGCGTCCTCGCTGCTGCACAGCGCCTGGGTCAATGATGAAGTGAAGATAGATCCAGCTCACCACACCGGGCAATTAATTAAAATTCAACAATCTATATTGGCAAATCCTTTTAAAAAACTTGTAGAAAAGGCAAAAAATGGACATCTAAGATGACAAAGCATATATTATGGGGTGGTGTGTATAAAATATACCATACGCGTTTCGAGTGAAAAACTTAGCCAGTGTTCAAGAGTTTTTCACTCGAAACGCGTATGGTATATTTTATACACACCACCCCATAATATATGCTTTGTCATCTTAGATGTCCATTTTTTTGTCTTTTCTACAAGTTTTTAAAAGGATTTGCCAATATAGATTGTTGAATTTAATTAATTGCCCGGTGTGTTGAGCTGCATCCATCTTCACTTCCACATTTTGAGAGCTGCATAATTTGTCTCTTGGGAGCATTCACAAGATGCTAATACTGTGTTTTCAATGCTGATCATAATATTGATAATATTCTTGACGTCATTTGTTTGAGTAAAGGGTACTTGGCTTTGGAATGAAAACACTACTCTAGATTGAGCTATGGGATGGGAAGTTCTATTAAACACTGTGGACTGTAAATAAAAAGTAATATCACGATCGATGGAAAGGCTTACATTTAGTGACAAAGCATCATGTGGGTTATGAATCGAACATGTCACGTAACTTGATTGTAATCATTTCTCTTTGACATCCTTTTTTTTTTTCTCCAAATGATTTCCTTCGGTTTGCATCTGTCAAACAAATGAAATCGCCTCCAGTCTCAGTTATATACCATATTTAAATTTGAGCCTCGTAAGGAACAATGCAGGGAGGCTTCATAGATAAAGTCAGAATCAGTAATTGAAGATGGATCTCCATACTAGGCTAAGTTGGAGGTCACATCCTTGAACAAGAGTTTAAACTGAAGACAGGTAGTGAAGTATGTAAACGTGCATAGAGTTGGAAATTTAAGAATGTTAAAAGAAAGCTACTTGTAAATTTGGGCTTTAATTATGCTGTGTATATAAGAATTTCTTGGTAAATTGCAGACTTACTGGTTTCTTTAGTAATGTTGAATTGCCTATGTGTAGCGTGGCGCGGGGTGGTAGCCGCGAGTGATGCCCTCGTGTTACGCTGTGGCGCGCTACATAAGAGTGGGTTCTGACTAGGTGTTGGTGCTGTGAGGGCCTTGTGCCAGTGCAGGCTGCCTGTAGCCGGTAGTGTGGGCTGGCCAGGACCATAGTCTCTCTTATTTAACTATGGAACCTGTCATTCAAACATAGTCTTTACTGAACAATAACTTGTCAAATGATCTATACAAGGGATAGCGTTTACAAAGTCTTATGGACATTTCCCCTATGGTATAAAGCATTCTTCCCTCACACCGTATCCTTCCTCTGTAGTTCTACTCCAGGACTCTGCAGCTTGTCTGTTTCATCCTACGTCCACAAAACCCAGCTTTAATGCCACAGTCTTGATCAGCAAGTCTCTCTACTCACTCATCGGCTCCGTGTCCTATTTCTTCCACTACTGGTGCCCTGAATCTACTGCTCGGGACCCCACTAGTCCCACAAAACTGAGTCCTGTTTAGGCTTGTTACCTTCGGCATTGCAAGTTTGAGGGTTCGTGACTCTGCGCTCTATTCAGGGATGTCTCCTCCGGAAAGCCACGGTGACTAGTTAGTCACCTCTCTTTCTGGATCTTGCTATCCCTGTTATTGGGTCTCCTCTTTGCTGTTGATCACCCCAATGGCAGCACTGCTTTCTTCACTCTCCAAACCCTATCTGCCTAATACTAGGCCCTTTCCACTATGTACTAGTCCCAAACATTGACACTATCTTGCCCTAATGTTATTACCTAACTACAGTCAACTACACTACCTATCTTATGTCCTATGCACTAAACTATGTCTAACCCTATGCTTACCTACGTTATTACATCCTACAAATTATACAGGAACGCAGGCAAACTTCACAATGCAATTCGCATAAAACAGTATATACAAAAGACACACGACACATTACACACAATGCGATTGGTGTCTTCGAGGGTAGGATCTGGACAGTCCAGTCCACAACCCTTACATTTGTCCTAAGAATACTCCATACTGCCATGGTAGACTAGTTTAGGCATATGACGCGCCCCCTGGACTGTGGGGTACTCAGTAGCCAGGCCGGTCAGTGCTGAGAATGTCACTGTGGCAGTGACCCGGTCCGTGACACAGGGCGGTCCATTAAAGGAGAACAGTCAAAGGGAATAAAGTTTTTATAGAGATAATGTTCGTGACGCCACCTGTGGTATGCGGCTATATGGAGCCGGCGCTGCGGTGCAGATCCTCTGGAGATGATGGTGATGCAGCAGAGTTGGTTCAGCTCTCCACAGGCAGAGCTTCGCTCCAGGGCAGTGTAAGATGATGTTATGAGGTAGATGTTGCTGGTGCTGTGTAGTGCAGGGCTCCTGATGGCGCAGCAATAATTCCAGGACACAGTGGGGTACAGTCTTCAAGGTTTACTCAGTTGTTCAAGACTCCAGGTTACCAGGGCCAGTGTGTAACCTCCCACGTTGTCCTGTATTCACCAGGGAAGGGGTTCAGCAACTCTCAAGTATCTCAGGAGTACTTAAACGGGACCCCATTCTATGTTCCTTTCTTGGTCATTTTCCCTGCGCTGGCTCTCACCCTCCTTCCCTGCGCCTCACCATCGGTGTCCCAAGCCGGTAGCCTCTGGTATTGTCGGGCAACTTGCAATCCCCTGGACCCTATATGGCCACCTTTTCGGCAATGTAATTGTGGTGGTTGGCAGCTGCACCTTGCAAGTACAGCAGCCTCCAGTTATCTAGCTAAGCCTGATTGTTCTCCACTAGTTTAGGGGCCAGTCCCCTCTGTGCCCTGATCCCTCCACATCTGTGTAGATTCGAGCGCACGGGTGGCTTCCTTCACTCAGTGTCCCTGGGATCCCCTCTGACTCTGGAGCCTTTCCTCTGCTCCCGTCCTCTCTCACTCTCCTGGGCCTCTCTTACTAGGCCCGCTTTCCTCCTGTCTCCTGAGCGGAGCTCCTTCTGAGCTCCCACTCCCGACTCTCACTCTGACTCTCTGAACTTACACTGCACTCCTGCTCCAAGCACTGGAGCAGGAGACTGGCTTGTTCTAGAACCTTCTACCTTCTTTTTATACTCTTCCTGATGGTGTTCCACTGATCTACTTCCTCCAGCCACACCCACTACATGGTTCCCCATCTGTTGGTTCCACCCCTTCCAACCAGGGACAGGGCTCAGCAGTGGATCAGTGCATCTTGCCCCTTCTGCTGGTCTGGAATAGTGTAGTGTTGGATGTGGGTGTTTGGGTCCTGGGTAGTACTCCCTACTTACCTGACTGGGGTACCATACCTCTGGGTGAGATGCAGTACCTCTGTGGCGACTGAACCCACATGGGCGCCACACATATCTATGCGACTGGCACCTTTTGCAAGTCTTATCTGTGCACATGTATAATACTAAGCAACCAACCCCATCTGGTGGCTCAGTTGTCAACACTGTTGCTTGCAGCGCTGGGGTCCTGGGTTCAAATCCCGCCAAGGACAACATCTGCAAGGAGTTTGCGTGGGTTTCCTCCGGTTTCTATCCACACTCCAAAGATATATGGAATTTACATTATTGGTCCAACGGGGACTGTGACTATTGGAGTTACCTTTTTAGCAAAATCTACCTTTTTAAATTACTCAGAAAAGAAATTTTATAATTTATTGTCAAGTTCCATGCAAGGCAATGATGTTTTATGTCCTGAACGAAAGGTCAAGGGTTTCTCAGAAATAAAATGGAAAAGAAAGACAATCACTTCAGCCTTGCAATCCATTGGCTCCTTCCCAAACACTATAGTGGCAGCCCAAGCTATGATAATGATATGAAGACCTGATTATGACGCACCCCTGGGCCTGTGTCGCGCTGCGTTGCGCACGCGGGAGCTTACCCGGAGCCGGATCTGTTGAGGGTTGTAGTCTCGTGGCGGTGACCCGGTCCGTGCCCAGGGAGTCCAACTAAGTGGCGAGTCTATTAGCAGTAGATGTTGGACGACTACGCCACCCGTTGAGTACAGCTAAGGAGCTGCTGCTGCAGGGCAGACCGCTGAGGCCGGTGGTAGGATTGTGCAGCGTGATAGTATAACCCCCAACGGGAGGGGTATGGCCTCAGGGCAGCCGACGTGGATGATGGGGGTAGCAGGAACCACTCGGAGACGGTACGGTGTAGTTCAGGGTCTTTACTGGTGACAACGATAGACCCTCCCGGAGTACTGGCTAGCGATTGGGGCCTGGTCAGTCCTTGAGCAGATGGGATCTCCCCTGGCCAGGCGGAGTTGTAGGCCTCCCAAACTAACGATACTCTTCTGGCTACCTTGCTAGAAGCGGGTATAAGTAGCCCACGTCCCTGAGTGTACCGTGTGGTGCTCACCCGTATGGCCAGTGACTCGGGGCCTTCTAGTAGCTTCCGATCCACGACGGCGGTGCTGGTCCCATGCGTGTGACCGTGCCTTCGGGTTTCTTGGCCAGAGGACCTGAAATCCCCTGCCTGACGGATTCTGCTGCTGGGTAGGAGTTAGTCCCCACAGCCTCGGACTCCGGGTCCGGTAAGAAATCTTCTCAGTCAGGGCGAGCTCTGCAGCTGCCAGCCCCTGACTCCTTGTAACACTGCTCCCACAGAGCTCCTGTTGTTTCTTCCCATAGCTGCTTCTCTTCTCTGTCTCTACTTCTGGCATGGCCCAGGAGCTGGGCCCAGCCGGAGCCACAGCTCCCTGTCAGCCCTCCTGGCTGCACTCTCCCTCTGAACTGCCTAACCCTGTCTCAGCCCCAGGTTTATATAGGGGAAGTTCTTCCCCTCCCAGGACTGGGCAGGAGGTGTGGCATGCATAGGATTCCTGACCAAGAGACCTCCCACCTGCTCTCAGACATAACATTGCTGTTACTGTGGAAACCAGACCCCTGGGGTGCCACAATTATCTTACCCAAGATATTTGGTTTGCAAACCTTGTAATTGTGCTTAGACAGCCAATTTCTGCAATTGTAATTTGCCCTAAATTTAAAAAAAAATTAGTTTTAATCCATTATCTGATAAAATTGATAAACTTTAGTTGTTTGGAATAGAAATCACTAAATAAGTATGCTACCGTATGATATAAATGTGCACAAGGGTTAAAACATATGCCATCAATGCAAAATCTGTTTGGTCAGATGACTATCATATCTCATTGTCACTAAAGACTGAGCTTGACAATACTTGATCACACTGTGGAAAAATTTTGTGTAAAAGTGACTTTTGGCTTTTCAACTTTGAACTTTCTTCAAATTTGTAGAAAAAAGTTTAAACTACACTGTGTGCATAATTATTAGGCAAGTTGTATTTTAGAGGATTATTTTTATTATTGATCAACAACTATGTTCTCAATCAACCCAAAAGACTCCTAAATATCCAAGTTTAATATTTTTGGAAGTTGGAGTGGGATTTTTTTAGATTTGGCTATTTTAGGAGGATATCTGTCTGTGCAGGTAACTATTACTGTGCAGAATTATTAGGCAACTTAATAAAAACCAAATATAATCCCATCTCGCTTGTTTATTTTCACCAGGTAAACCAATATCCGTGCACAAAATTTAGAAATAAACATTTCTGACATGCAAAAACAAAAAAAATTAGTGATCAGTATAGCCACCTTTTTTTTATGGTGACACTCAACAGCCTTCCATCCATAGATTCTGTCAGTTGCTTGATCTGTTTTCGATCAACATTGGTGCAGCAGCCACCACAGCCTCCCAGACACTGTTCCGAGAGGTGTACTGTTTTCCCTCCCTGTAGATCTCACATTTTATGATGGACCACAGGTTCTCTATGGGGTTCAGATCAGGTGAACAAGGGGGCCATGTCATTATTTATTCTTCTTTTAGACCTTCACTGGCCAGCCACGCTGTGGAGTAGTTGGATGCATGTGATGGAGCATTGTCCTGCATGAAAATCATCTTTTTCTTGAACGATACCGTCTTCTTCCTGCACCACTGCTTGAAGAAGTTGTCTTCCAGAAACTGGCAGTAGGTCTGGGAGTTGAGCTTCACTCCATCCTCAACCCGAAAAGGTCCCACAAGTTCATCTTTGATGATACCAGCCCATACCAGTACCCCACCTCCACCTTGCTGGAGTCTGAGTCGGAGTGGAGCTCTTTGCCCTTTACTGATCCAGCCTCTGGCCCATCAAGAGTCACTCTCATTTCATCAGTCCATAAAACCTTTGAAAAATCAGTCTTAAGATATTTCTTGGCCCATTCTTGATGTTTTATCTTATGTTTCTTGTTCAAAGGTGGTCGTTTTTCAGCCTTCCTTACCTTGGCCATGTCCCTGAGTATAGCACACTTTGTGCTTTTTGATATTCCAGTAACGTTGCAGCTCTGAAATATGGCAAAATTAGTGACGAATGGCATCTTGGCAGCTTCACGCTTGATTTTCCTCAATTCATGGACCGTTATTTTGTGCCTTTTTTGGCCAACACGCTTCTTGCGACCCTGTTGGTTATTTGCCATGAAATGCTTGATTGTTCGGTGATCACGCTTCAAAAGTTAGGAAATTTCAAGACTGCTGCATCCCTCTGCAAGACCTCTCACAATTATGGACTTTTCAGAGCCCATCAAATCTCTCTTCTGACCGATTTTGCCAAAGGAAAGGAAGTTGGCTAATAATTAAGCACACCTTATATAGGGTGTTAATGTCATTAGACAACACCCTCCTCATTACAGAGATGCACATCACCAGATTTACTTAATTGGTAGTTGGCTCTCAAGCCTATGCAGCTTGGAGTAGGACAACCATGTATAAAAAGTATCGAAGTGATCAAAATACGCATTTGCCTAATAATTCTGCACGCGGTGTAATGTGTATGGTGTCCCGACTCTCCCTTGTTGGTAGATATAAGAGGAACTGTTGGCAGTAGCATGTTGTCTCCTCTGCCTTCTTCTCTGAGGAAGTTGGGAAAAATTGCAGCTGAATGACTATCTATACTATATAGACACCTTTTAATTGATTGTATTTGTTGTTGTTGCACTCAGTAAACGGGAGCAGAAATTTCAGGACTCCGATGTAAGATGTTTTCTGCCTAACATTTGCAGTTAGTCCTGCTTGGTGCCTTCCTTCTTATCCTTAAAGGCAGGGTATCATGCAAAGTGGTTATGCACCATTTAGAAGATAAAAGGGAAAACTATTAAGAGTTGTAGAAGCAGAATCTGGTAGGCATATGGTTGGCGGGGAGGTCAGATGTTACTGACTAGATTTGTTGACAAGAGGATACTCCAGACACCTAATGCTGGAATCCAGAATTGACTTTAGTAGGGAATGAGGAAGAAAATCTTTGGATCTAGAAAATTAAGTAAGTAAAGCTGTTATATACATGAGATTTCTGTTGGCTAAACAATGCTTTGACTGATCGTTCGGCTGGCAGCCGTCTCGGCTGGCTCTACCATACACAGGAGCCATCGTTTGGCTGAGTGCTCCTGTGTTTTCAATGAGCGAATTGCCACCAGTTTTTATATCTGGGAGAACAAGTGAATCAGCAGTCTGAAATCAGATATGCTGGATTGACCTCTTCTCGGACAATAAATTGTCCAGTTCTATCATACACGTTAGAGTGTCGGCCAACCTGTTGATGTTGGCAGATTAGACCAACATTAGTACAATATGTATGGGGTCCTTTAAAAGTGTTCAGTACCACTGAAAAAAACAGCAGTTTAAATTACATGTAAGAGATTAAGTTAATGAATTTCATAAGTCACAAAAACTGCTAGATTGTTTGAGGGATAAGAGGTTGCTTTATAAAGTTATTGGAAAATTAGTGGTACAATGTAGGGGTCTCGCTGTTGACTGTATCCATTCCTGCTTTGTAAAATGCCAATATTTGTAAACCCCAAATATATATACAAATTTGAGAATAATTCACAAATCGTGTTGTGCTCAACATATAGCCATAATGTTAAAATTAAATTACGTTTCAAGGGTTTAGGTTATATTGGGCAGCAAGTAAACAGTAAGATACAAAAAGTTGATATTTTGGACGGTTCACATTGTGAAGGCTAGACTACTGGATTAGCACATCTCCAAAATAGCAGGTCTGGTGTGACATTTCCAATAGGCAATGATTAGTACCAACTAAAAGCAATGCAAAGAACAACAACCGGTGAGTCAGTGACATGCCATGATCTTTGATACACCTGATCCAATCCCATAAAGAGAACTGTAGTTCAAATTTCTGAAAGTTTATTACAACGATAGAAATGTGTCACACACAGTTCACATATGGGACTGTTTAACCAGACTGGACAGAATGCCTATACGAAGCCTTGCTCCTTTTTGAAAGTGCCTCTAATGGGTGAAATACCCTTCAATTGCTGAGCTTTGTTTTATATCGTTGTAGTGAAGGATCCTTCTTCAAGACTTTGCTTTAGGAGTGCTGTGTTACCGCTTTCTAAGGATGCTTCTCTAAGGCCACGGCTGCACCATCAGTATTTGGTCAGTATTTTTTCTCAGAAGTGGGAGCCAAAACCAGGTGAGGAACAATCAGGGAAAAGGTATATTAGAAACAAGCGCATCAATTCTGCATTTATCACCCACTCCTGGTTTTGGCTCCCACTCCTCAGAAAAATACTAATCAAATACTGATAGTGGGGCCGTGGCCCAACTCTGTATATGCAACTGATGTTAAAACCAGATACTACTTCATTCTCCATGGTGAAATGATTAAACATTTTCAGTATAAAATGTTTTTCCATGGAATGTTAACTTACAATGACTAAGGAATTTATTATTCTATAGATTATTTGCTTCTTATTAAAGGAATATTTAGAGTAGATGGACTCTCCATAGTAAGTAGACACTATGCTCTACATGTTCATGTCAGCTATGATACAATGAGAATAGTAGAAGTAATAGTAGATATGTATGTGCGAATTTATGGAAAGGTATATTCTGTAATGTTAGAAGAGATTGTTAAAAAATGTAGGACTGCTTCTGGAATAAATCCACTTTGCCATGATAAAACCTAGATTTATTGATTGCCTGATGCCTATATTATATCAATAGCCCATTGGAACTCCTAATCTAGCTTTCTCTTACATACATTAGGACAAGCTCCTTACCAGCTAAAGGATAACTTTCCATGATATTTGAAGGCGAGGTGGCACACCAGCAATATCACTACAGTATCATCAGAGGAGATGGTTAATTTTCTATTATGGCTTTGTATGGAGAGCTTTCGTTCAGTTGATACATGGCACCCCAGCACAAATTCCACCTATGTGATTTGCTCTGGTGTCCTGTTAATGTGGGTAGCAAGATATTCTAATATTGAACAGTGGATATCACATAAATTGTAGTACAAACACAGCCTTATCAGGTAGGCGTAGCACTATTTGGTTATCACAGGCCTATATTTGATGAGGATAGGGTGGTAGTGCCAGCCGGTTGTAGTGCCAGCACATACATAGTTATCATCCATTTTGTTTGTGATAACCTTGGATTTGCTTACAATACTTTATTGTTTTATGATCCCACTTGCCATTATTACAATAATGACCCCTTTTTAGACAAAATTCTGACAGTATAAAACAAAATGTTTATTTTAATAGTATATTGGTCATTTGAAACACCTTTTAGTTAATATTAGCAGTAGAGATAATAATTGAGGATTATTTTATTGGTGTAAATGATCTGCAGTTTGCTGCAAGAAATGCTGAGTAATTAAATTCTGGCTCAGATTATAAATTAGAAGCTGTTCTATGCGGCCATGAATTGTTTTATCATGTTGATTGTACCAGGGAGTGACCGACCATTCCTTGTACTGAATGCTATGTTAGGTGTTCGGCAAAAATTTGTTTGGCATGTGTGGGAGAAGGGGGGAGGGTGGGGCACAGATTGGGCATAGTAATTTTCAATGGGCCCAATAATTTGTTTTTATGCCATCGCCAGTGGTGTCTAACAGCAAATTATCCTCCATTGAGAAAAAATGCATGCTTAGCCAAGTGTGTGTGTGTGTGTGTGTGTGTGTGTGTGTGTGTGTGTGTGTGTGAAATATATATTATGGGGAGGCCAGAAAGAACAGCGGTTTACTGAATAAGCATTTGGATGACCGCTAATGGAGGTATATGAGTATTTTACCATTTAGGCCGAGGTCAAACAACTCTATTTCACGGTGTGCACCGACTGCGGCTGCAAGTTCTGGTCAGGAGACCCACGATCAGTACTAGCTTTGTGGTCTATAAATGGACTGTGAAATACATCTGTCTGAACCCAGCCAAATGCTGTACTGCAGTAAATGACTACATCATACACTTTTAAGTAATGATATATTTGATAATGATTATATTTAGGATTTTTTTTAAAGGTATGTCAGCTTGATTGTAACTGTTTTAATTTTTATTTGATAAATGAATAGTACACATGAAAATAAGAAACTTTTAATACATCATATGTGAGAAATCTGCTTCTTTCTCCCCCTGCACTGCTCATTCATTCTCAAATTTCTCAATGCCCGGTTAAAATCTGTATTCAGTGAAGATGAAGACAGACTCCCATTACTGAGCAAGATCATAGTTCCCACTGATGGATTCTTCATAGGCAGTTAGGGGGTAGGAGCTAGAGGTAAAGCTCCTCCCTCCGTCATCGTCCTCCCTCCGTCATCGTCCTCCCTCCGTCATCGTCCTGCCTCCGTCATCGTCCTGCCTCCGTCATCGTCCTGCCTCCGTCATCGTCCTGCCTCCGTCATCATCCTCCCTCCGTCATCGTCCTCCCTCTTCCTCTCTATAGAATCTTACCAGTAGTAACTACCATCTCCAAAGAGTCTGTCATCACTGAATACAGATTTTACCAATATATTGTGAATAAATGATCAGTCCATGACAAGAAAGAAGCAAATTTATCTGCTAAAATATATTACAACGTTTATTTTCTTGTGAACCGTGGATTTATGATATCAAAATTAAAACGACGGTTACCCTTTAAGACACAGTACAATGTGCGTTGAAATATATGTAACTTCTTAAAGAATTTGGAACTGTAACTATCAAAGTATACTAGGTGGCCTTTTGAAGTTCCCTTTTTGCCATATACAGACAGTACTGTGACCTTTTTATTATTTGCTATACAACTATTTTAAATGCACAAGGGATTTTAAATTCCAAATAGCGGCTATAGGAATGTCCCATGTGTGCCATTATCGGCAAGTAAACAAGACAAAGGTCTGATCTATATTCTTTGTACAATCCTACTAAAAATAGCCGGCTAAGTGGCAGCATTAACGGAGTCTTGTTTAGAAACCTATTCAACAAGATCTAGTTTATCAGATAGTTTTCCTGAAGAATGGATAGTATATACAATGCAGCATTACTCGTACAGCTTAACTACAGTATAGTAATTTAAATATTGGAACTATACAGTATTGTAAGTCTTGTTAAAATACTCTCACTGAAGCATAGTAGAATTATCCCTTAGTAGGCTGCAGTAGAAAGAAATCTACTAGCAACTGTTGATATAGAAACAATGGTCGGATTGAAACGAAATTTTGCATGGCTGTAGGCCAGACCCTGAATTTCATGATATGGAAATTGTTTTGGTGTTTTCAATTCTATGGGCTGCAACCCTCTAAACACCCCAAATTGGAAAGTGGCTGGAACAATTCTAAATAAGTCAACTTTTCTCTGAAACTGTTGAATGAAATGGCTTGAAAAACTCTTCAGTGATGGTCGATTGCCTTTCATTTGTGATCCTGTCAAGTTCAACCGCCTACGATAAAAACTATCCCTCAAGTGCACCCCTAAACTCCCACCCTCCCCAAAGGTTTGAAAATGGGGTAAAAATGATAACCTTGGTTGAAATCCGTATGCTTTCAAAGGCGCCCAAAAATGTCTGGAAGATTGTCAAGAAATCGTAATGTTTATCCCCATTTTCAGGGGTTTTGCATGTGTACCTCTTAGAATTTACCCCCTAACACGTCATGTTTTGCAAAGAGGCAAACATTATGTTCATCTCCTCACATCTACTGATCATGCTAACCAATTTGCATCATCAGATTACCTGTCATGTTCTGTTTGATTTATTTTATTATATTTCTCTGCCCGAAAATGGGGCTGCCATCTTACCTTGGCTTCTGTTAACCGCATTTGGAAATATGCTTTGCAATAGTTACTTAAGCCGTAGACGAATAGTGTGGAGAAGTTCTAAGCTGAGTCTTTTTTTAAAGTAGAATTAAAGACAGATTGTTTTTCATGAGTGGCCTCCTTAAACCTCATGTTGCATAGATCCTGTTTTTGAAATATGTGAAACAGGCATTTATGGTAATCATTAGCGTAATATCATATGTCAAACGAATATGAAGAAATGATATTCACATGATGTAGTTGTCAGCATTTTGACACATCTTGCCTAAAGGAAGTTGACATTGCTTAAATATTGCTGCTAAACAAAAAGGTATAAAAAGTCAAATTTAGACGTCTTTTATCAAATTTGCACAGTATACTGCCCTGCTACCTGAAAACAAAAAATGTTATATTCTAGTACCAATGTACAGAGATGCCTGCCGTTTATCATTTTGATTGTAATAACTGATATAACGCCAGAGGAAGATATTCATAATGAAAAAGGGGGAATCACATGATTGTCAGTAGGTTTGTTTTCCGGTACTGAACCGGTGGTATAATGTTTATATTTGGGAACAATTATCGGTAGGCAAAATTGTATCCATGAAGTCAGAGACACTGACACAATTTCTCAACAAACAGGACTCCTGTTCTTTATTGTTGTGGTACAAAATAAACCTAAAGCTTTTACATCCAGGTACAAAACACAAATTAACCCCTGCTCGTCTGAGCACTAACCATAGATCCCCTTCTGTGAGCATACAGGTGTCATACTACCAACCACTTGTAACAGAAATAAAAAAAAATTGTAAATTACATTGCATTAATGATACAGTGGATATAAAAAGTCTACACACCCCTGTTAAAATGCCAGGTTTTACCGCGCGAAAAAAAGAATCATGCCAAGAACAATCATTTTAGAAAATGTAAATATAATTAAAGCTAAGAATACATATAAGCGCCTTACATTTTTCAAACTCTCAAAAGTTCTTAGTCTAAGGACTCTTGCAAGTTAAAAAATCATAAGGCGGCTATATGTATTCTTACCTTTTTATATATTTACATTTTTATGAAAATGGAAATCTACTAAAGTTACACCTTTTTAATATTTCTTCCACTGGTGCTTGATTACCATAGTTTCGATTTCTATATGTAATATGTATGGCAGGCATTACAGAGATAACCGGACCAGGAAGGGAACAACAGGTTCACTACCAAACCTGCCTATCATTCCATCAAATTCCATCTTCCTGACCCTCCATATGCTTCCTGATTTTTGTGTTTATGTTCTTTATAGTTTTGACTCGGCTAGTCGACTTTCCTCTGCCAGCTTGCTCCACTGGCCAGCAACATCTCCGTAGGTGTCACCCAGGATTCCCTGTTGGAAATCCAAATCCCTGTGTAGGGTTTAAATGGTGAAGGCCAGTGAACCTCTGCGACATGCTAAGTTGAGGTCCAAATGGTTCCAACATTTTAGCTCAAATTATTGGCATAGCTTGAATCAGATGTGATAAATTTGGAGCATTTTTAAACTGTTCAATATATTTACACTGTCTAAGAATTAGCAGGATTAGCAAATCTGTACCAATAACCCTAGATTATTCTTGTAATTGGCAAAGGCCACTATTACGCCACAATCTGTTTTAGGATTATCTTTAAAAATCTTCCTCATTATATGCCGTGTACATTGAAGTGTACAGTATTCAGCTATTTTAGGAAACCCACCACAGGCTAATCACTCTGCTTCACTGGAAATGATATGCTTGAAACACTCCTTTTTATAACAACAAACTTCTCTGGAATAGTTTTAACTGTAGGAGGCTCATTTTTTCAATTTCTACCTTGTACTTTATTCATACTATAAAGGCTCTGCTGGAATGGCAAAGCAGATTTCATTCACATACTGGATTTAGTACTGCCCTGAAAAACCCTTGGTTTATAGGCCATACACCGAAATACAAAAAAAATCAGCTGTTTATTGTTCTCAGAGGACTTATAGTATTCTCATAATGACCTTTACTCCTTTTGGTTATTGTTTCATAGATGAGCAAATTGCTCAACTGGTCTCTGTCCTAGGTCAAATGTCCAATATTTATTGATTTCAGTGGACACTATATAATACTTCATTTCTGAAACTTTAGTTTTTGCATTCCTCCAATGGTTATCTAAGGGTTATCCAAATATGGCAACCTTAGAGATATTGCCCAAGATGATTAAAAATGGTTCTTTCTCCCCAGAAATAGCAACACTTTAATCCATTAGCGCACTTGGTATAGCAGCTGAGGCCCATACAAGTAAAAGAAAAAAACCTGAAATACCAGATTTGGCACATTGACAAGTTATGCTGTTTCTAACAATAAAAATCTAAGACGACCCATTGGAAAGTATTCCTATAGAAATCAGATATCTACAGTGGCATGTAAAAGTTTGGGCCCCCCTCGTCAAAATTAGTGTTAGGCTGTGTGCCCACGATGCGTTTTTTAAGCGTTTCCGCATCGGCAAAAACGCTGCAGAAACGCTTAAACGCATGGTAGAAGGCCTGCCATGTTCCCCAATGATAATCCGCATGTGCTGTGCACATGCTGCGGAAATTTCCGCTGCGGATTATCATTGCAGAAAAAAACGCAGCACTACCAATTATTTTGCGGAAGTGCTGCATTTTCGCCGCCATGGACTTGCATTAGATTGCATGGATTACACATCACTGTATATGTAGATGCGCATTCCATGCGTTCTAATGTGCGGATGGTGCCCAGGTCTAGAGGAGAGGAGACTCTCCTCTGGACCTGGGTACCATAAAAAACTGTAAAAAAAAAAAAAAAAAAAAAAAAAAGAATAAAATAAAAAATAAATATATACTTTCCTTCTGGCGGCCCACGGTGCGCTCCTCCTCTCTTCCCAGCAATTCGTGATGTACTGAAGGACCTGCGCTGATGTCATAGTTATGTGACGGGTCACGCGACGCTGACGTCGGCAGGTCCTTCATATAGCGCTGCTGGCAGCCGGGACAGAGGGAAACAAGACACCGGGGGCCATCGGAAGGTAAGTATATTATTTTTTATTTTTTTACATTCTCTCGGGTCACACTATACAAATCCATGCCGTTTGCATGGATTTATATAGTGTGACCAAGTAGACAAGCACTTTCCAAGTGATGCTAAAATCGCTTAGAAAGCTCTTGTCAACCCGCATGCGGAAATGCATGTGAAGAACGCTTCATTTCCGCATGTCCCTGGCAGGAAAACGCATGTACAATCCACATGTACAATCCGCAAGCGGTTTTTTTCTGCCAGGGAGATGCAGAAACGCTCAGGAAAAAATCCTGAGCATTTCTGTATCGTGGGCACATAGCCTTACTGTGAACAGTTAAGCAAGTTAAAAATGAAATGATCTTTAAAAGGCCTAAAGTTAAAGATGACACATTTCCTTTGTATATTAGGCAAAAAAATAAAAATAAAGTATAATTTTTTTTTAATCTTTTTAGATTTTAAAAATTACAAAAAGGAAAATGAGCGATGCAAAAGTTTGCCCACCCTGCATGGTTAATACCTAAGAGTAGCACCCCCATTTGAAAGCATCACAGCTTGTAAATCCGCATTTGCCAAATTTTCTGTAATTCGTTTCCACATGGATTCATTCAACAAGATGCCTTCTACTGGCCAACATTTTTCTGAACCATAATGTGCCATCAAACAGCTAAAAAAAAAAAAAAAAAGTTATACTCTTCATACCGCCACACGTCCAGTCCTTGCAGCATCTTCTGATTCTCTGCCACTCATGTTGGAATGTTTAGTCCTCTCGAACTTCCCCGGACTCCTGGGTTTTATGGCACCTGGAAGGGTTCTGCCCGGGCGTGCATGAGGGCAATGACATCACGTCATGACGTGCCGTTGACCACCTATGCAGAACCCTCCTGGGTACTGACACCCAGAAGTCTGGTGCTGTGCGAGAGGCCTGGAAATCAGAAGATGCGGTGAGGTGAGTATATTCATTTTTTTAATTTTTTTACATATTGCTTTTATTATACTCCGGGGTTTGGACAGATCTCAGAGCATAATAAGGGACATTAAATTTGTAGAGAATAACTTCTCCCTGACATTCCAAGGGAAAAATCATGCAAACAAGCGAATTAGATGATCTGCTCATCTCTAATATAGATTAATGGATAGATGAAGGTCCTGGAGGTGCTTATGGTATATCCTGTGGATGACCTAGAAATGTCCAAAATGAGAATACTCCATTTTAATAAATTGTCCTTCAGAATATGAATTTTTAGTAATTAGGTAATACATGGTTTATTTTGGCACTTCTACATATGGACAATTGATGGACATATATTTTGGAAATCAATTCACAGCAAAATATCACCACCCATCTTTCTGTGTGAAAAAAAACTTTGACCAGTACAGGAGGTAATGTAGTGTACTTTTTATCTGGCAACATTTGTGGAAATTCACAGTAAAGATATTTGAAAGGTTGATATGTTTCAGATCCTGTTTGTGCTGTGAAATTCAGCTTTCTGCTTGCCGGTGGCGGCTCAAGGAGGCAGGCACTGTTCACCTGTTTGCATTACCCCATGTCATTTTGAATATGCCAGGAGAACTATTTGCAAATGTAATTTTACTGTGTCACTGGCTGCTTGAACACTTGTGTTACAGAATGCTATCAGACCTACCTGGAGAGAGAATGTGTTGCTGCTTGCTTGAACACGCCTTGAGATAAAATTTCATGAGAATTAGATTACAATGATTATGGCCATTTAGTAAGGTTAACAAAGGGCTGCTAAATGGTTTGTCCAGCTAGAAAATGATTAGCTTTACTGTGATTTAAAGAGAAAATAGTCAAAGGTTACTTTAATTTAAAATAAAGTGCCCTGATGATGATCCATTGCCACCGGTATATGTATAATCAGTGACGTAAAAGATGGCTGGTTTGTTAATTGAACTGATCCAGAGAGCCAACCCCTGACACGGGGAAGCTGGAAGTGGCACATCTCCACATTGCGCATTTTTCATAATTAAAGTAAATTCAACACAACTTTTTTTATTTTTTTCCAAGTTTGACAACCCCTTTAATTTTATTCTTTCACAATGTACTAGAAAAAATAAACTGGTATACAGTGATTTTTTTCAAGCCAGTGATGTCTGAACGGTTTTATGTTAAGTTTATGTTGCTGATTAAGGCTATGGCTTCGGTTTTGCCAGATTGGCTCTAGTTCCTGAGATTAATTACAGTAGGATTCTGGCTTCAAGAAGTCGCTTTTATAGCATTGTAAGCCTACAAATTGAAATACGAAACAATTCTGAGATATTTCATTACCTACGACAGTTAGTCAAAAGATAGACCAAAATCTATTGCATTTGTTATCACACACAAGTTGCAATGGGGGAATGCCTTATTTTCATGGATGAATTATTTCAAAAACTAGAACAAATTCAGCAAAAGTAATGTGTATTTTTGAATTCTGCACCCTCAAAATACCCTAAATTCGTTCGAAAAACCTTGGCACATGAAAAAAAAATTTTTGTAGACCTGTTCTAGCTGCATGTATATGGGTAAACTGCATATTGCAGTTTTGTTGCGGGAAAATGAATAGAAGTGCTCCATGTGGACTGTATAATGGGTATAGATTTAATTTGATGACTACTCTTGCTATTTGCTGTCTGAAGGTTTGACTGTAACAATCATATGCACTGATTTGCATCAAGCTATTTGCAACCCTAAAGCCACATTCATACTGGCTGATTTCACAAAGAATGGCCTTGCTTGACCTACAGTGAAATTGGAGGCATCTGTACAAATTCAGTATATAGATTAACTCTTTAGTTCTGTGCAAGCAATAAAATGCACAAGCTATTTAATACATCAATAAGTATTTGAATAGATTTTAACAATTATGTAGTTTATAGTCCTTTCCATTCAGTATATCCCATTGAGGCCACGGCCCCACTATCAGTATTTGGTCAGTATTTTTTCTCAGGAGTGGAAGCCAAAACCAGGAGTGGGTGATAAATGCAGAATTGGTGACTTGTTTCTATTATACCTTTCCTCTGATTGTTCCTTATCTGGTTTTGCTCCCACTCCTGAGAAAAAATCCTGACCGAATACTGACAGTGGGGCCGTGTCCTAACCGAGACACTCACTGTAGCACGAGACACTCACTGTAGCACGAGACACTCACTGTAGCATTAGATTATCGCATCATTTTTCCTTTTGAAACGTTACATTTCAGATAATAGTGACCATTCAGATTCCATTGTTGACCTTTTATTAAACTCGCATTAATTAAATGATTATTTTTATAATATGCTCTTATTGAGAATGGAAATATTATAATTTAAATGCTTGTTCCTTCGATGAAAAGATCTTTTGGTTTTCAAA
Source organism: Phyllobates terribilis (assembly GCF_046119375.1). NCBI lineage: Eukaryota > Metazoa > Chordata > Amphibia > Anura > Dendrobatidae > Phyllobates > Phyllobates terribilis. Next base: position 419,458,480 of record NW_027362764.1, on the reverse strand, counting down.
AAAGATGATCGTTTTTGGCAGCGCATCGTCCTGTAAAAATAGGACTCGCTGCCGAGAACAATGCCGGCCAATGTACACTGAGCAATCTATTACATATTGCTCAGTGCGCATCATTAAGTGCAGTGTGACTGTGTAAATAAGCTATGAAACTACCGCCATTCGGTAAAAATGTACTGATCAGCAATTGTTCAATGCAAAATATGGTAATGTAAATCTTCCTTTAGATATGATTGCACACCAACAGCCAGTTTCCCAGACTCTCCATACACATTCTTGCACAATTCTGCTGAGCGTGCATGTGTTTTTTAAGAAAGAGAATGGTGTAAACAGTAGTGGATTATCATTTGATGTGGACAATCTGCAGGCTCCAAAATACACCAAATGGTGTGCCGGTCCCACCAAAATCACCGGATCTGGATGACATTCCTTTAATTTGTATGAAGGACTTAAACTTTGACAGTTGTAATCACCTTGATTATTGTGCTGCTAACAAACATTTTATGATGAAATAAGTTATACTTTTATCTAACAATTTTTATGGAGGTTTATCAGCTTATAGATTATTCCCATGTTTACAGTACAGGAGCATCCATTCTCCAGCCAGCTGAGTTCCTGATTGCTTGGGAGTGGACGCTCATGCTTGATTGACAGTTCATACATAGTAGTGCTGCTGGCCTAAACTGTGCAATTCTGATGTCCCAATATGAGGCAGCATTGGAAGTGAAGTGGCACTAAAGCTGTCTAGGATCTGTAGCTTACAGCACGCTCCAGCAATGGCCAGCCCCATTACAGTGCTTACAAGCTTAACATAAAGGAGCTTCTAAGCCCTATGCATGCTAAACTGCAACGGTGGCCAGTTTCCTAGTCGGCACACAAACAATGAAGAAGAAAATTAGTTAAATCAGGAGAACAGAAAGTTTTTGCAAGCATTTTGCAATTATACTCATCTATAAGCTTCTAAACTAAAAGTCTGTTTCTACCTTTTAGGCTGTGTTCAGATGGCCGTAGATTCTGGCCGATAATGCTAATGACACACTTCTGAAACTTTGAGTGTGATCCGATTCTCTCAGTTGAGAGAATCGCATCACAGATGTGGAGAAGATGGAGATAGTAATTTCAACTTCTCTATTGTCTGAGTTCTTGATGTCAGACTGCACTCTGATAACATCCGAGTGCAGTCTGATGTTTTACATGCACCCATAGACTTGTACATGGTCTGATTATCGGACACACTTAGATTGCTGCAATTTTTTGCTCATGTCTAATCGGCATGAAAAAAAAAGCGCTAGGCGGTATTGCCCTTTAGAATAGCATTGGTCCAAGAGCTATCTGATAAAACATTGGATAGCACTCTGCCTTGTTATACGCTCATGGGTGCGAGACCTCTGTATACTACATTGTTGCTAAATTGAAGCGTGCGGGTATGTGCGCATGATCAGCATTTGCTTGCAATTTCTGCATAGTTTCTGCAAGGTTCTGCACCTCTTGGCATCAAGAACGCTGCGGAAATTCCGTGCATTTTTGATGCGTTTTTTGTGTGTTTTTGCATACGTTTTTTTCAGTGCTGCTTATTTAAACTCGCATGATTTCCTTTCAGGAAAATTCTTGATCATGTGTACAGATCTTCCAAATTCTCATAGAAAATGCTGGGATAAGGTTTGCAATGCATTTTTGGGGCCAATTCCGTGCGTATTTACAGCATAAAAAATGCACCGTGTGCACATACCCTTGTACATCTGCAGTTAACGTTGAGACATGCCTAAAGGATCAGTAAAATATATTGCCAGATCTATTGCAGGCAGATGAGGGGGATGGAGGTCTCAACCAATCATTATAGTAAATGGAATTCCCCGTGGTTGGTCATTGTTCAAGTATTTAGTAAATGGTATAAAGATTTTTTTTTCAGCATAAACTAAACATTGTCTGAAGATCAAATGCACGGAATAAGAGCACTTTCTCTGTTTGTTTCCAATGACTACAAGAACAACTGTGAATGTAATTCTAATGTAGTATTTAAATCATGCAAATTGCCTCTTCATGGAGAATGAGGACTTGAACTCTAGTGCCACCTATTGAAATTAGCAGAAATTTATGCATGATATCTATTTTAACTAGTATAGTTACCTTTCATATAGATATAGTTTTTTTTATACAAAGTTAAAGATGAACAGAAGTATCAAAATATATTCGTCAATATTTTTCCATTTTCTGTATTCTAATCTAATCCCACCATTGATTGTTCGGGGGTTTGACCAATGGAACCTACACTGATTCCAAGAGGCTCCAAAATGCCCTGTCAAAATGAAACGTCATTCACTATCTATGGGACCTGCAGTAAAAAGCAGGGAGTCAGTACTTGTAACTCATAGAGCATGAATGGAGTAGTGGTACGCATGCAGGGCATTCTAATGAGATATTTCTCGGGATCCGTACCCGTTCAACTGGTCAGAACACCCACCGATCACAAAGTTATTACCTTTGCTATGGATAGGTAATGGCTTTCAATGTTGGCAATAACTCTGAAAACTTCTTGTAGCTTGTGAATTGCTTATCCATGAAACCCATGTACAGTTTTACAACGACACTTTTACATTCATCTCACCAGTATTCCTGATTTTTGCAGAAATCGGTGCACATTGCCTTTCAATTGAAGTTTCAGGCATACAGACAGTTAAATTTAGCCTTTGCAAATGTAACAATGCCAAAAACTACTGATGATAATGCATTGTAGAAATGCAGTGAGGCGATGATTGTTTGCCACTGGTTTGGCATATTTAATTTCACTGGCTGCCAAATAGGTTGAGCGCATATATTTTCAGACACAGTTCAAGTATTTTAATGAGTTGCAAATGCTTTCAGGAAAGTGCCATAGTCTAAGTGCTCCGAATTTGCCAACCAGGCACTGATCTGCTTGAGATTTGTGTTTGGGGAGCAACTATCCCTCATCTGTAATTCCGAATACTTCATCTGTACATGTTGTATATTGAAATAAAAATCACATCATAAATATGTATCTAACAACATCGCTAGGTCATTAACTTTTCTCGTTCCCAAACCATACCAACTTTTCATCATCTTTCCCTGGCAACCTATTGGATATTTTTACACTGTAATTAAATAGGTTGTACTGTCTGCTCTGTCGACACCATGCATTGTAACACTTAGTTTTTATTGCACTGAAGTACTACAGTATACTTTATATATACAATATGCTAACTGTGTTTTGTGCGTAAGGCTTTATATAATAAGCCACAGCATCTATAGTACCTTTTTTGGGTGAATAAATGTACCCTAATTAAATTTTTGAAGAAACTTGTTACTCGCTCTTCCAATATGGCCTAAATCTTCAGTCTTGTTCAGGCCCTCAGGCTGCTCAATGAAATATGGATCTTTTTATCTAAACAAAATATTTCATCAGTTTACTGAAACAATAGATTTACCTTTGAACAGCGTTTTAGAGTTCATGTCTACTGTAGATGTAATCTACAAAAAGAATTGAGTAACTGAAAATTATTCTCTTTTACTTATCTAGGGCTGGGTCTGAGTTTGCAGCCTGTGCAGACCTGCATTCACAGCTTGCAGGTTGGTGTTCTTGTAATGACCGAAGGTCCGAGAGGGATCCAGTGAGTCCTAAACCAAGACAGAGACAGAAATAAACACTTTCTTTACTAAAACAGGGATTGGACTAAAATGAATCAGTCTCCGGTTCTGCCTGGGACACTGTCTCTACTAAATACACACAATCAGCAAAAGCTGAAATCAATGTGCCAATCTCAAGGTTTCCAGTTTGTAAATTATTCTAAAGATCTGGAACAATTTTACCTAAACACTGTCTATCTAGTGAGGGTGTTCTATAGGGACCCCTGAGATGGCACACGGAGTACCATCCTACCACTATTAACAATAACAATGCATGAAACTATACCAATTGCTCTTATTCCCCTAGTATAGGGATACCCGGGTATCTTAAAGTTACGGTACCATTAACCTCAGATGTGGTCTATCACAGGCCTGTGAATCGCGGTGGCTGCAGCTAGTCCTGGGAAAATGTTGGCGCCAAATAAAAAGCAACGTTCACATAAACAGCAAAGGTTCCTTGTCTTGTCGGCCGATGCCGAGCCCACACGCCGTGTTCTTTAGTCCTGTAGCCTCAGGTTAAGGTCTGGGAAGAACTCTTCACAAGGCTTATCAGTATCTTCTCAATGTGAATGGCACCGGACCCCTTCTCTCCTCTCGCAGTCACTCACGGTTTTCCAGACCACCGACCACGCGCTCCGTCACAGAGATGATATCCTCGGTCTCTTTCTCTCTCTCTCTCGACACTTGGCTCCTTCAGCACAAAGTCTCTAGTCACTCAGCATGGACTTCCACAAAACTCCAAAGAGCCACACAGCTTTCCCCAGCTCAGCACTTGTTCTTAAGCAGGGACACAGCTTCACCAGGGCCAGGGGTTATCAACCCCCACAGGAAAGCTTGTAGAGAGAGAGACTATTGTTGCAGTTCTCCTCAGACGCTCCGTCCAGCGTCTCTCACAGCAGACACCCTCAGAACACACAGGGTCTTCTGATCTGCCCCTTCTCTGAGCTCAGCCAGGCAAAACTCACAGGGTCCTAATGCTCTCCTGCTGCTATAACAGTTCACACTCTCCCATGCCACCCCACTAGAGGATGACACACCTCCCCGCTTAAAGTCGTCTTGTGCATAGCGCTGTGGGGTATACCTGCCGTAGCTCGAGTAGTTCTCCTGAGACCCACCCCAACAGGCTCAGTCCACGAGGGGGCAGAAGTCTCTTCAGCGGTATCATCAGAGGGAGCCAATGAGGCTGCTCTCTCCTGAAGTGTGGCGCCCTGTGCCACATCATCCGGGTCCGGTAACTGACCTGATTCCCTGTTCTCTGAAGGACATAACACATTCTCAACACTCTCTCCACAAGGGGACAGATTGATCGCAGGGGGCAAGTAAGCAGGCACAGAGGGAGACTCATTATCAAATTAAGAGCATTAGGAATGCCTACCCTTCGGGACACGGCCTGTGGCTCCGTGGGAACGGGGACCACATCTTAAAACCAGCACCGTTGTAGCATGTTACGATTAAGATTACGGGTTTGCTCCCCCTGTCTCCACCGGTTCGACCTCGTAGACTGGAATCTCAGGGCGCACCCGTTTTTTTTACCAGGTACTGAGTCGCCTCCCATCGTTCACTCAGCTTTCCGAACCGTCGTTTGATTCTCACTAACACTCTATCCCCCGGGGAGAAAGGCTCAGCTTTCACGGGACGCGTGTCCCTATGGGTCACCTGATTGAGTCAATCACCCACCACCTGATGCACCACCCTTAATCACTGCCGGTGTTCTCGAACCCATTCTGATACGGTCAGAGGGGGATTGGAGGAGGGACCTGGCATGCTCAAATCCTCGATGTCCTGCCCTGGCCTCCCGAACATCAACATGTGTGGTGAATAGCCAGTAGTGCTGTGCACTCTATTATTGTACAGTCATGGCCAAAAGTTTTGAGAATGACACCAAAATTATATTTTCACATGATCTGCTGGCCTCTGGTTTTTATTAGTGTTTGTCTGATGTTTATATCACATACAGAAATATAATTGCAATCATATTATGAGTACCAATAGGTTATATTGACAGTTAGAATGAGTTAATGCAGCAAGTCCATATTTGCAGTGTTGCCCCTTCTTCTTTAAGACGACTGTAATTCTCCCTGGCATGCTCTCAATCAACTTTTGGACCAAATCCTGACTGATAGCAGTCCATTCTTGCATAATCAATGCTTGCATTTTGCCAGAATTTGTTGGTTTTTGTTTGTCCACCGTCTCTTGATGATTGACCACAAGTTCTCAATGGGATTAAGATCTGGAGTTTCCAGGCCATGGACCCAAAATCTCTGTTTTGTTCCATGAGCCATTTAGTTATCACCTTTTGCTTTATGGCAAGGTGCTCCATCATGCTGGAAAAGGCATTGTTGGGCGCCAAACTGCTCTTGGACGGTTGGGAGAAGTTGCTCTTGGAGGACATTCTGGTACCATTCTTTATTCATGGGTGTGTTTTTAGGCAAGACTGTGAGTGAGCCGATTCCCTTGGCTGAGAAGCAACCCCACACATGAATGGTTTCAGGATGCTTTACAGTTGGCATGAGACAAGACTGGTGGTAGCGCTCACCTCTTCTTCTCCGAATAAGCTGTTTTCCAGATGTCCCAAACAATCAAAAAGGGGATTCATCAGAGAAAATGACTTGGCCCCAGTCCTCAGCAGTCCACTCCCTGTATCTTTTGCAGAATATCAGTCGGTCCCTGATGTTTTTTCTGGAGAGAAGTGGCTTCTTTGCTGCCCTCCTTGAAACCAGCCCTTGCTCAAAGAGTCTCCGCCTCACAGTGCGTGCAGAAGCACTCACACCAGCCTGCTGCCATTCCTGAGCAAGCTCGGCACTGCTGGTAGTCCGATCCCGCAGCTGAAACAGTTTTAAGATACGGTCCTGGCGCTTGCTGGTCTTTCTTGGGCGCCCTGGAGCCTTTTTGACAACAATGGAAGCTCTCTCCTTGAAGTTCTTGATGATGCGATAGATTGTTGACTGAGGTGCAATCTTTGTAGCTGCGATACTCTTCCCTGTTAGGCCATTTTTGTGCAGTGCAATGATGGCTGCACGTGTTTCTTTAGAGATAACCATGGTTAACTGAAGAGAAACAATGATACCAAGAACCAGCCTCCTTTTAAAGTGTCCAGTGATGTCATTCTTACTTAATCATGACTGATCGCCAGCCCTGTCCTCATCAACACCCACACCTGTGTTAATGGATCAATCACTAAAACGAGGTTAGCTGCTCCTTTTAAGGCAGGACTGCAATGATGTTGAAATGTGTTTTGGGGGTTAAAGTTCATTTTCTGGGCAAATATTGACTTTGCAAGTACAGTGATTGCTGTTAAGCTGATCACTCTTTGACATTCAGGAGTATATGCAAATTGCCATTACAAAAAATGAAGCAGTAAACTTTGGAAAAATTACTATTTGTCTCATTCTCAATACTTTTGGCCAAGACTGTAGGCCCACATCAATTCGGGGAGATACTCAGGCCAGCGTACCTGCTGTTTACCCTCTAACATCAACATCTGCAACAGAGTCCGATTAAAGTGCTCACAAGCTCTGTTACCTTGGGGATGGTAAGGTGTCATTCTCGACGATGCGATACCATACAGCTGGTACAGCTCCTTCATCAATGCCCCCTGAAAACATGCCCCTTGATCCGAATGTATTCTTTGCGGACACCCAAACACCTGGATGAAATGTCGACACACGGCCTTAGCCGCTAACTCCGCCATCTAATCTCTTGTCGGCACTGCTACAGCATACTTGGTGAAGTGGTCTGTCATTACCAAGCAATAGGATACTCAACGTCTGGGTATTCCTATCAAGACATAGTCAATCATGAGCAGCTCTAAGGGAGCGGAAGTCTTAATAGATTGTGTTGGCGCCCGCTGCTCAGGGCTCCAACTGAGCCCACAGACCCAACACTGACGACCTTCTTCTGTCACCATCCCCCCAAATTCAGGACAATAGAGGACTTGCTGTAGCCACTGGAGTGTCTTTTCACTCCCAAAGTGGGCCCCCTTCTCATGTGCCTTGCGAGCGACCACCGGACCCATCCCCATAGGGATTACTAGCTGCAGGTCAGATGGCAGGTACACCTTACGGTACAAGAGGCCCTGTTCCACACACAACTTATCCCACTGTCACTGTAGTTTCATTCCTTCCGTGGACAGCTGAGCCTTTTCCTCTGCACGCGGCCAGACCCCTTTTTGTTTCCAATTGCGCACTAGTGCAATGCCAGGGCAATCATTCTGGTCTTTCGCCCAATCCGAGGGTGTTTTTCCCAGAACACACGGCATCCCTGATGCCACCCCACTTGAATGTACCACACTTCAGAAGATAGGTACTTGCCCCAAGTCAGGGGTTTCAGTGTCCTCAAGCTGGTCATCAACATCTTCCCCCGAGGACCCAAGGGGCACCCTTGAGAGTGCATCCGCATTTCCATTTTCCCGCCCAGAGCGAAACTTAATTCGATAGTTAAACTTAGCAAGGCGAGCGATCCACTGCTGCTCCAACACTCCCAGTTTTGCATTTTCTAGGTGAGCCAGAGGGTTATCAGTTATGACTAGCACCTCAGCTCCTGTTAAATACTCCGCAAAGCGTTCTGTCATTGCCCAGGGCCAGTAGCTCTAGGCGAAACGAGCTGTAGTTACCTTGGTTGCGTTCAGTGTCTCTTAAAGGCCTGCTGCCATAGGCGATTACTCACTCCTGACCATCCTGCACTTGTGCTCGTACCACCCCCAGCCCATGCAGACTGCCATCAGTGTATAACAGGAAAGGGGAATCAAACCGGGCATACGCCAACAACGGAGCACTCGTTAGGGTGGCCTTCACCTCCTTAAATGCCTTTTGCTGGTGGGGTCCCCATGGGATGGGGCGATTTTGGGGGCCTTGTGCCGTCCCTCTTAAAAGCTCATTCAGGGGACTCACTACTTGTGAAAACTTAAGTACAAATCGCTTATAGTACCCCGCTAAACCCAAGAAGGCCCGAACCTCTCGCAGGGTACGGGGAGGTGGCCACTCCTGCATGACCATGACCTTGCTGGTCGCGGGCAGCACCCCATCCGAAGTCACCACATGGCCTAAATACTCAATCTGACTCTAGAACAGTTGGCACTTCTTTGGTTTTATTTTTAGGCCATAACTACTGAGCCGCCGGAGAACTTGACGTAACTTCTCAAGATGGTCTTCAAATGAGGTCTCGAACACAACAATGTCATCTAGATATATCAGGACTGGTTCAAAATTCAGATCGCCTAAGCAATGTTCCATCAGGTGTTAGAAGGTTTCCGGGGCGTTAGTGAGCCCGAAGGACATTCGGTTGAATTCATATAGACCCATTGGTAGGACAAACGCCATCTTGGCCCGATCTTTTTCGGCCATTGGTACCTGCCAATAGCCACTTGCTAAATCCAACATCGAGAAATATTTGGCCCGACCCAATGCCGACAGACTCTTCTATGCGAGGTAATGGATATGCGTCCCGCACCGTGTGAGCATTCAATTTGCGATAATCCACACAAAACCGATGGGTCCCATCCTTCCGCACCAAGACCACAGTGGTCGCCCAGGGGCTCTGGCTCTCTTGGATCACTTGGTTGTCAAGCATACTGGCCACCATGTGCTTCACCTCTTGATAGAGCATTGGGGAAATTTGACGATAACGTTCTCTAATAGGAGGGGTATCCCCCGTGGGAATCTCATGCTCAATCGTGTGGGAACAACCGAAATCCTCCATGTCGCGAAAAGTTATCTTGATGTTCCCACAAGACCCTCTCCAGCTGTTCCAATTGCACGGGGGTCAGTTTCTCCCGATCCAATCCCATCTGGTCCATGATCACGCGACCATTCTATTCTTCGGTAGGGGGTTTGGACCGGCCTACTTCGACCACGTATGTGCAGGAAGACTGCTCATCTGGGCGCCTTGTCAGGCACCTTCCCTGCTGGCATGAACAGTTCAGCTAGAATGGTCCCAGCAGGAATTGTAACAGCCTCATCTAGAACATTGATGCATCTGACCGGCACCCGTCCATTCTTCACAATCACCAGAGACCGGGCCACATGTGCCTTGGCGAACGAGGACTTCTCTGGGGCTGACTCGAATAGTACTTCAAGCCCATTCAGTCTCTGCGCAGCCCCAACCGGTAGCATTGAGTTTTTCTTATCGGGGCGCTAGCGAGATCGTGGTCCGCGATGGCACTCGGACCAGGCCCACCCGACCCCCAGGGACCGCACTCTTCAGGAGATCGCTGCTCAGCACTAGACGGTGTAACATTCTCTGTGTGGGTCAATGGTGGGTAGCACGAGCCCAGTATCTGGGTCCCTCACTGGCATACATCTGATGATTTAAATCTCACAATGTTCATTCCGAGCGTCACCTCCATCCCTCTTCTAGGAGGGTGGTCCACCAGCACTATCCCTTTCTGACCCAGCTCTTGACCAAACCTTTTCAGTTGCATCCACACGATCCCCTTCACCGTCAGTAGGCCATTGTTAGCGGCGGTAATTCGTATCACTTGGCCGTCCTCGGGAACCACTAGTTGACTGAAGTGCCGTTCGTACACCTCTAAGGGCATTATGGTACATTCGGATCCTTTGTCAACCAAGCATCTCATCTTCCGCCCTTCAAACTGTGCTTCCAGCACTGGACTGCATGCAAACAAATCTTGTTCTTCCTGTCGAGGGCTTTGTGGGGGGTTGGCCGCTGCTGCTCGCCCTCTTATTGCAGCGGCTGGGAGTTTAACGCCGGCGAAGGAGGCTCCGGGGCTGCAGACATCCAGCAGTATCTGGATATGTGTCAACGACACCCACACTTCTAGCAGGTGACTGCTCCTTGTGGACAAGAACTTGAATCATTCAAGGAGGACGACCTGGCAGACTGCGGAACCACCATTTCAGAGGACGCGGTGGGTGGCCCTTCTGTGGGAGTAGGGACTGGCCCAGCTCTGAGTTTAGACACCTCCAGCTTTAGCTACTTCAGTTCGGCACGCAGAGCCTGTACAACGTTTACCAGTCCTCCCCCTCCTGAAACTGGTGCCCGACCTCCCTCCAGCTGTGCACTGTCCACTGCCCCCTCGACCACCAGAGGTGACTCCTCCTCCCTTTCCACCGTGGCCCGATAAATCTGCCAGGAGGATAATTCCAGGGTAGCTTGGGTCATCTCCATCAGTTTGTCTTGAAGGAGTTTATTGGCTAACCCTGTTATGAATTGATCCCGGAGCAAGCGGTCTACCTCTCAGAATGCCCCCATGGCCCCAGGTTCTAGTCGCTGCACCTCATGTAACGTTTCCTGTAAGGTATTCGAGTACTGCATCAAGGTCTCACATTCCCTTTGGGGCCGATTGAAAAACAAGGAACAAAGCTGGGCCACGCAAGCCCGGCCTCCCGAACTCCCCTCTAACAGCTCCAAGATTTTCTCTAACGTGCTCCTCTCTGACTCTGGACGTACCATCACCACCCGCCTAGTGTCGCCTTCTAGTGCATTTAATACCAACTCTGCTCGTAATGCGGGGGCCAGATTACACATCCGCAGAACACTCTGGACCCGCTCAGCCCAATCCTGCAACGGCATGTTACTTCCGTTGTATTTCAGCATGTGCTGGAGTAAAGCTCCTACCGGCACATATCCTCCCAAAGACGCCGCGGCTGCCAGGGGTTCCGCTACCAGCGGGGGTCGGGGGGGCCTGCCGGTGCGGTAGTCATTTCTTCCCTCGCCTCCGTCCATGACAAGCACTGGATCCTGCCGACTACCCCAAAAATGTAATGACCGGAGGTCCGAGAGCGATCCAGTGACTGAGACAGAAATAAACACTTTCTTTACTAAAACAGGGATTCGACTAAAATTCAGTATTGCATGAATCCGTCTCCGGTTCTGCCTGGGACACTGTCTCTACTAAATACACACAATCAGCAAAAGCTGAAATCAATGTGCCAATCTCAAGGTTTCCAGTTTGTAAATTATTCTAAAGATCTGGAACAATTTTACCTAAACACTGTCTATCTAGTGAGGGTGTTCTATAGGGACCCCTGAGATGGCACACGGAGTACCATCCTACCACTATTAACAATAACAATGCATGAAACTATACCAATTGCTCTTATTCCCCTGGTATAGAGATACACAGGTATCTTAAAGTTCCGGTACCGTTAACCTTAGATGCGGTCTATCACAGGCCTGTAAATCGCGGTGGCTGCAGCTAGTCCCGGGAAACAGTTGGCGCCAAATAAAAAGCAACATTCACATAAACAGCAAAGGTTCCTTGTCTTGTCGGCCGATGCCGAGCCCACACGCCGGGTTCTTTAGTCCTGTAGCCTCAGGTTAAGGTCTGGGAAGAACTCTTCACAAGGCTTATCAGTATCTTCTCAATGTGAATGGCACCGGACCCCTTCTCTCCTCTCGCAGTCACTCACGGTTTTCCAGACCACCGACCACGCGCTCCGTCACAGAGATGATATCCTCGGTCTCTTTCTCTCTCTCTCTCGACACTTGGCTCCTTCAGCACAAAGTCTCTAGTCACTCAGCATGGACTTCCACAAAACTCCAAAGAGCCACACAGCTTTCCCCAGCTCAGCACTTGTTCTTAAGCAGGGACACAGCTTCACCAGGGCCAGGGGTTATCAACCCCCACAGGAAAGCTTGTAGAGAGAGAGACTATTGTTGCAGTTCTCCTCAGACACCCCGTCCAGCGTCTCACACAGCAGACGCCTTCAGAACACACAGGGTCTCCTGATCTGCCCCTGCTCTGAGCTCAGCCAGGCAATACTCACAGGGTCCTAATGCTCTACTGCTGCTATCACAGTTCACACTCTCACATTCCCAAATCGAACATGATCTTCTAGCTTAAATGGGTTGTTCAACATTAGAAAAGAATAGATGCTTGATTCGAGAAACTGTATTACACCTGTCCATAAGTAGTGTCTGGCATTGCAGCTTGGCTAAATTTAATAGGAACCTGTCATCTGAATAATGCTGCTCAAACTGCGGGCAACATAAATCAGAGCCTAGCTGCGCAATTGCAGCCAGGTAAATTTTTCACTGAATCGCTTCGGCATTTTAGAGTGGATGAACTTTAAAAATCCATCCAGGAACTTTAGCAGGAGACCAGACTACTCCAATGCTGCCCCCAGCTTGATCTATCCAGCTCTGTTACATGTGATTGACCAGGTTCTCCCTCATGTGCTCATGGAAAGAGACCATTCAATTATCTGCAGCAATCCTGGGAAGAGTGAGCCAGGGTGGTGCTGGACTAGTCTGGCCTCTGACCATAGTCCCCTGGCTTAAAATGTATTTTCTTTGAAACACCAGAGCATTAAAAAAAAATATATACCTACAGTGCCTACAAGTAGTATTCAACCCCCTGCAGATTTAGCTGGTTTGATAAGATGCAAATAAGTTAGAGCCTTCAAACTGCAAATGAGAGTAGGTTTTATGAACAGAAGCATAAATCTTACAAACCAAAAAGTTATGTTGCTCAGTTGAATTTTATTAAATTTTAAACATAAAAGTGTGGGTCAATTATTATACAACCCCTATGTTTAATATTTTGTGGAATAACCCTTGTTTGCAATTACAGCTAATAATCGTCTTTTATAAGACCTGATCAGGCCGGCACAGGTCTGTGGAGTTATCTTGGCCCACTCCTCCATGCAGATCTTCTCCAAGTTATCTAGGTTCTTTGGGTGTCTCATGTGGACTTTATTCTTGAGCTCCTTCCACAAGTTTTCAATTGGGTTAAGGTCAGGAGACTGACTAGGCCACTCCAACACCTTGACTTTTTCCCTCTTGAACCAGGCCTTGGTTTTCTTGGCTGTGTGCTTTGGGTCGTTGTCTTGTTGGAAGATGAAATTACGACCCATCTTAAGATCCTTGATGTAGGAGCGGAGGTTCTTGGTCAAAATCTCCAGGTAGGCCGTGCTATCCATCTTCCCATGGATGCGGACCAGATGGCCAGGCCCCTTGGCAGAGAAACAGACCCACAGCATGATGCTGCCACCACCATGCTTGACTGTAGGGATGGTATTCTTGGGGTCGTATGCAGTGCCATCCAGTCTCCAAACGTGTGTGGTTGGCACCAAAGATCTCGATCTTGGTCTCATCAGACCATAGAACCTTGAACCAGTCTGTATGAGTCCTCCAAGTGATCATGAGCAAACTGTAGACGAGCCTTGACATGACGCTTTGAAAGTAAAGGTACCTTACGGGCTCGTCTGGAACGGAGACCATTGCGGTGGAGTACGTTACTTATGGTATTGACTGAAACCAATGTCCCCACTGCCATGAGATCTTCCCGGAGCTCCTTCCTTGTTGTCCTTGGGTTAGCCTTGACTCTTCGGACAAGCCTGGCCTCGGCACGGGAGGACACTTTCAAAGGCTGTCCTGGCCGTGGAAAGCTAACAGTAGTTCCATAAGCCTTCCACTTACGGATGATGCTCCCAACAGTGGAGACAGGTAGGCCCAACTCCTTGGAAAGGGTTTTGTACCCCTTGCCAGCCTTGTGACCCTCCACGATCTTGTCTCTGATGGCCTTGGAATGCTCCTTTGTCTTTCCCATGTTGACCATGTCAGAGTGCTGTTCACAAGTTTGGGGAGGGTCTTAAATAGTCAGAAAAGGCTGGCAAAAGAGATCTTTAATCCACACATGTGAAGCTCATTATTCTTAGTGCCTGAACTACTTCTTAATACTTTAGGGGGACCAAACAGAATTCTTGTGGTTTGAGGGGTTGAATAATAAATGACACTCTGAATTAACTTTTAACGTTTTTAAAAAAAAACAAAAAAAAAAAAACAAAAACAAAATTTGCTGCAGTGCATTTCCCACTTCCAGGCTGATCTACAGTACAAATGTCACAATGCCAAGTTAATTCCGCATGTGTCAACCAGCTAAATCTGCAGGGGGTTGAATACTACTTGTAGGCACTGTAGCTGCAACCATGCAGCCAAGCTTCTGATTCATGCAGCCCAAATCGCGGGCAGCATGAACCAATGACCGGTTCCCTTTTAAAGTGAATGATGAAGAGCTGAAACTTCACATATAACTTCCTAAAATTTATAATTTCACAACACTGCTGGATCTTTCGGACCTCTGGTGTAAATGTATGTTGTATTCTTTTTTATTCATGGTATTTTACATTGCCACATGTTTTGAACTTGTCAACACTGTGAAAATTAGATTAAGGATCTTATATCTGTAGTGATTACTGATAGGCCCCTTAAAACAGTGGAGAGTTAATGGCCAACGGCTGACTCTCCTGAGTGCCAGATACACAAGAACGCTTCGCTCGCAGAGACTTTATTGATTAAATCAGGGGTGCACAAAACACAATTTTTTTGCTCAAAGGGCCACATTGTCATACTGAACTGATCCCAAGGGGCGCAAAAAAATTTAAAGAGGCACTTACATGACTACATCAGCGGGGCTACTGTCAGTACTTGAATACATAACCAGAACCAAATTTTTAGAAGCTTTGGTTTTTGGAGAGGACTTGGAAAACCTCACACTGAATTTTTTGAGCAGAAACTTTCCAAATCCTTCTCACCGCTCCCACATTTGCTACATGTGTACAGGATTAGAATCACAGGGAGTACATGATCAGAGCCACCCTCAGTACATGTGTCAGCACCAGAACGTCAGGTCAGTTGCATATACACTTGTATTGCATGAACCTACAACTCCCAAGAATGTGCCTAACAATGGTAAGGAGATGCTGTGAGTTTTTTTTTTTTACCATCCATTATATCCTGAGGAACAACAGGACGTACTGCATGTACATCCCATCTACAATAATATTTCATACATTCAATCTTCAACTCCTCCATACAACGCTTACCTTCACCGCCATCTCAGCCATGTCTCCACCACCTCTGCAGCACTGTGGTGACAGTCACAGTGTGATGACCTAATCACACTGCAGAACGTTGGGGCGCAGATCTAATGAGTGCTTCTCTGTCCTGGCATTGAAGTGTTCAAATGTATTTGCGTCTGCTAGATATAAATACAATTGAATAGAGGAAGAAGGTAACCAGCATCTACTGGCTCTCTGCGGCCAGGAAGAAATCCTTTGGCAGTTTGCATGCGGGCCTCAGACCTTTTTCCCGCCTAGATTAAATGAATCTTGGCATACAATGTTTGATCAATTAAATTAATGGGTAGGAGCACCTAGCCCATTAAACTTTTAGTGGCTTTAAAGTCTATGGCTCATATACCATTAAAGCTGGTCATATATCTTGGCTGTCAATCAAACAGGCATTTCTCTGACTTATACAAGTCTATTCACCTCGTCAGTCAGTCCTGTAGAGAAACTCAAACTATTCAACTTTTATCTTCCCTGACATAATCTTTTGGGGTAATCTAATGTGTATGGGTCTCCTAGAACACAACTGTATATTTATATTTATCTCTTGTACAGATATATCTTCATTTGTTGGGGCATAGTCAGAAGGTCCTCATGCACATTAGCTGGCTCATCTCGCTAATAATAGTGTTCTGCCCATTGTAATCTAATGTGTTTGGCTGATCCTGAGAGCGGCAAGGTTAAGGACCCCAACCAAAAGAAACCTGGAGGTTCTGCCAAATGAAAGGTGAAACATTTGCCTGTTCGTTCAGGTTTTCGGTAGGAATTTCAGCATGTTGATCCCCATTGATTAAACCTTCTGACATGCCACTATGGAATATCATAAGTTTCGTGAAATTATAATGACATTTTAATGTCTGCATATGGTTTTGCTCTTACGATTTACATTCTGGAAATTTCCACGCATATGCCATGCCTTGTACGTGGTTAGGTTGCATAGGAGGTAAACAATTCTAAAATACAGAGCTGAGCAGGATGCCAGCCAGGAGTCCAGTGGAGGCACACAGAGTAGCTTTGCCTCTATAATATAGATCTGGAGGATCAGATTTCTATTTGCTTCATGTCAAAGTCTTTAAAATGTATTTGAAATAAAGTTTTAATGGTTCCTGAAATTATAAAAAACAATTGCATTTTCTGCAGGTTTAGCACTGCTGAAATACATTTTTCAGTACATTCGTGCTTTCAGAACAACCACTTTCTCAACCTAGTTTAGTATCCCAGGCTTTTGTATCTCCCATGTGCCCTGGATGGAGAACTGTTTTATTCAATGTCGCCTCAAGGTTGCTCAATCAATAATATCAATACGGTTGTTTTAAATCAGGCAGGATCCCTCTGTACAAAAGCTCTGCTGTCACATTTTGAACAGTTGGCTAACAGTTCTTTATCTGTATTTCCTCTACAAACCTATTATGAGCTTTTTATGTAGCACCTCATGTATATCTACCCATACTTTCCCATGATTGTATGTTAACACCTAAAATGTTTAGCTCTATTTTGTTCCGTTCTTAACTTTTATGTACCACATTTTCAGCTTGCATGTACCCAAAACTTTTAAAAAGTTGGGACACTGTAAAATATAAACAAAATAGGAAGGCAATAATTTGGAAATCTTATAACTATATTTTATTCACAACAGAATATAGAACACATCAGAAGTTTAAAACTGACTGCAGCAAATATCAACGCAGTTAACACTGTTTTAACAAAAAGGTTGGAAACATACAGTACAGACCAAAAGTTTGGACACACATTCTCATTTAAAGATTTTTCTGTATTTTCTTGACTATGAAAATTGTACATTCACACTGAAGGCATCAAAACTATGAATTAACACATGTGGAATTATATACTTAACAAAAAAGTGTGAAACAACTGAAAATATGTCTTATATTCTAGGTTCTTCAAAGTAGCCACCTTTTGCTTTGATAACTGTTTTGCACACTCTTGACATTCTCTTGATGAGCTTCAAGAGGTAGTCACCGGAAATGGTCTTCACTTCACAGGTGTGCCCTGTCAGGTTTAATAAGTGGGATTTCTTGCCTTATAAATGGGGTTGGGACCATCAGTTGTGTTGTGCAGAAGTCAGGTGGATACGCAGCTGTTAGTCCTACTGAATAGACTGTTAGAATTTGTATTATGGCAAGAAAAAAGCAGCTAAGTAAAGAAAAACGAGTGGCCATCATTACTTTAAGAAATGAAGGTCAGTCAGTCTGAAAAATTGGGAAAACTTTGAAAGTGTCCCCAAGTACAGTTGCAAAAACCATCAAGCGCTACAAAGAAACTGGCTCACATGAGGACCGCCCCAGGAAAGGAAGACCAAGAGTCACCTCTGCTTCTGAGGATAAGTTTATCTGAGTCACCAGCCTCAGAAATCGCAGGTTAACAGCAGCTCAGATTAGAGACCAGGTCAATGCCACACAGAGTTCTAGCAGAAGACACATCTCTTCAACAACTGTTAAGAGGAGACTTTGTGCAGCAGGCCTTCATGGTAAAATAGCAGCTAGAAAACCACTCCTAAGGACAGGCAACAAGCAGAAGAGACTTCTTTGGGCTAAAGAACACAAGGAATGGACATTAGACCAGTGGAAATCTGTGCTTTGGTCTGATGAGTCCAAATTTGAGATCTTTGGTTCCAAGCACCGTGTCTTTCTGCGACGCAGAAAAGGTGAACGGATGGACTCTACATGCCTGCTTCCCACCGTGAAGCATGGAGGAGGAGGTGTGATGGTGTGGGGGTGCTTTGCTGGTGACACTGTTGGGGATTTATTCATAATTGAAGGCATACTGAACCAGCAGGGCTACCGCAGCATCTTGCAGCGGCACACTATTCCATCCGGTTTGCGTTAAGTTGGACCATCAATTATTTTTCAACAGGACAATGACCCCAAACACACCTCCAGGCTGTGTAAGGGCTATTTGACCAAGACGGAGAGTGATGGGGTGCTATGCCAGATGACCTGGCCTCTACAGTCACCAGACCTGAACCCAATCGAGATGGTTTGGGGTGAGCTGGACCGCAGAGTGAAGGCAAAAGGGCCAACAAGTGCTAAGCATCTCTGGGAACTCTTTCAAGATTGTTGGAAGACCATTTCCGGTGACTACCTCTTGAAGCTCATCAAGAGAATGCCAAGAGTGTGCAAAGCAGTCATCAAAGCAAAAGGTGGCTACTTTGAAGAACCTAGAATATAAGACATATTTTCAGTTGTTTCACACTTTTTTGTTAAGTATATAATTCCACATGTGGTAATTCATAGTTTTGATGCCTTCAGTGTGAATGTACAATTTTCATAGTCATGAAAATACAGAAAAATCTTTAAATGAGAAGGTGTGTCCAAACTTTTGGTCTGTACTGTAAGTGGTACTAATGAAAAACATACTAGAGAAGCAGAGTCTTTCAGAAGCAAAGATGGTCAGAAGTTCACCAATCTGTGAATGACTGACTGTAATTTTACATTGCAGAATATTTTTCCCCCAAATTTTTAGACATATAATCTTCGAATATCTCACATACTACAGTATGTAATATCAAGAGATTCTGGAGAAATCCACGTGTGCAGGAGTCAATATTGGATACTTGTGATCTATGGGCCCTCAGGCAACGCTACATTAAAACAGGCCTGATTCGATCATGGAAATCATTGAATGAAGTCAGGAATATGTCCAGAAATGACTGAGCATCTACATGCAATCCTCATGTGCAAGTTTAAAGCTCTATCAAACAAACAAGAAGCTATTAGTCAATGCTATCCAGAAATGCTGTTGTCTTCTCGAGGCCAAACAGTATTTAAACTACAGGGTGGGCCATTTTATATGGATACACCTAAATTAAATGGGAAAGGTTGGTGATATCAACTTCCTGTTTGTGGCACATTAGTGTATGGGAGGGGGAAAACTTTTCCAGATGGGTGGTGACCATGGCGGTCATTTTGAAGTCGGCCATTTTGGATCCAACTTTTTTTTTTGGGAAGAGGGTCATGTGACACATCAAACTAGCATTTCTTCTGCGGTGTTGCTAACACTGTGTCAAGAGTGGGAGAAGAGGGTTGCATTGACAATCCAACACAATGGGCAGCACTTTGAACACATTTTATAAGTGGTCATGAACTTGAAAAAAACTAATGAAAGAATAAAGTTACGTTAAAACCAAGCACACCATTGTTTTTCTTATGAAATTCTCAATAAGTTTGATGTGTCACATGACCCTCTTCCCATTGAAAAAAATAAAGTTGGAACCAAAATGGCCAACTTCAAAATGGCTGCCATGGTCACCACCCATCTGGAAAAGTTTTCCCCCTTCCATATACTAATGTGCCACAAACGGGAAGCTGATATCACCAACCAT
This sequence comes from Phyllobates terribilis, assembly GCF_046119375.1. Classification (NCBI taxonomy): domain Eukaryota; kingdom Metazoa; phylum Chordata; class Amphibia; order Anura; family Dendrobatidae; genus Phyllobates; species Phyllobates terribilis. Next base: position 419,438,689 of record NW_027362764.1, on the reverse strand, counting down.
TCCCATTTAATTTAGGTGTATCCATATAAATGCCCCACCCTGTATACTGAGGTAAAATGGAAAACTGTTCAGTGGTCACATGAATCACAATTCAAATTTCTTTATGGAAACGACGGACGCAGTGTCCTGTGAGCTCAAGAGGAGAGGGAACATCCAGCTTATCAGAGCACAGTTCAAAAGCCTGCATCTCTCTTGGTATGGGGTTGCATTAATGCTCATGGCATAGGCAGGTTACACATCTTGCAAGGCTCTATTAATGCTGAGCATTATATATAGGTTTTAGAAAAACATACTCTTATACAGACAACCACTATTTAAGGAAAGTCCTTCCATATTTCTGGAATGCAATGCTAGACCACATACTGCATCTACCACAACTGCATGGTTGTGCACAAAATTATTTCTGGTGATGAACTGGCCTCCATGCAAGCCACATTTTTCACCAATGGAAACCAGTTGATGCATTATGTAATGAAAAATCTGGCAAAGACAACCCAGGACTGTAAAGGAGCTAACATCTTACATCAGACAAGAACCAGACAACATTCCTCTCCCAAAATTCCAGCAATTGGTCTACACACTTCCCAGTCCTTTACAAACTGGTGTAAAAAGAGGGGATGCTACACCAGGGTAGACATGGCCCTGTGCCAATTTTTTTTAGATGTGCTGCTGCCATCAATTTCTAAAATGAGTTAATTTTTTCAAATGAAATGGAAACCTTTCTAAGGCCACGGCCCCACTATCAGTATTTGGTCAGTATTCAGTCAGTATTTTTTCTCAGGAGTGGGAGCCAAAACCTGGAGTGGGTGATAAATGCAGAATTGGTGACTTGTTTCTATTATACCTTTTCTCTGATTGTTCCTCACCTGGTTTTGGCCCCCACTCCTGAGAAAAAATACTAACCAAATACTGATAGTGGGGCCGTGACCTTACTCTTACCTTCTGATATATGTTTATGTTCTATTGAGAACAAATTATGGCAATAAAAGATTTACTACAAACTGCATCTTTTTTTATACAGTGTTACAACTGTGTGTGTATAGGTATGGGTATTTTTGGAGGTTTTATACTCTTTAATGGGCATAAAAGATGTATTGCTGGTGAGAACACTAAAGGGCTTCAATAGGGACATACTGTACTTGCTATGTATGTGTCACAATACGTGTCCTTCCCCTGATTTGTAAAAGTTGGGAGATATGACTCCGCTGTACTGGACCTGAATAAAGTGATAATTACTAATATTTTTAACCTACCAAATAGCATCAGAACTCCTCAAAATAGGTTTTCTTGCACAAATGAGAATTACATATGAGGCCTCGGCAACAATACTGACGCTTAATTCAGTCCGTCATACGTATGTTTGACAGTCTGTGTGTAACAACCAAATATCCCATAATGCTACTGAGCCTGAAAAATACAGCACCATAGTTGATTATGATTCTGTAAGGCTTTGTAGAATCAAAGGGGCACCGACTGTTTCTCCCAGAAAGAATAAGGACTTTGGTTACACAGAATTATAACAACATAATTGCATTTATCCAAAAATGTAATGGAGCTTTGCTCCATTAAACTGACCGGTACTGCGTTGCAATACCACGCATAACCTGTGGACAGGCTTAACACTGTTTTCGGAAGTAATGTTTTTTTCAATCCTGCATAATGGTTTTACGGAGACAATAAACCCATCTAAATTAGTTTGTAAACTGAGAGGATTACTTCACCGAGAAGGATTAGGAGAAGGTATTAAAAGTTTGTTATGAAACTGCTGTTGTTTTTTTTTTTTTTTTAACTCTCGTTACAAAAATGCCTGGGCCAAGGCTGCTACATTAACCTGCTAAGGACCACACATGAAATCAAAGGGGATCTAGTCAGGGAGCAAGCAGATTCCATTTATAACCAGCCACTTATCTACTACTTTCACCCTAGACTGTATATACTACATATCAAAACCTGGGGAACATAATCTAAAGTTGTGCATATATTTTTGTTAATGGTCAGCCAAGCAGATATCTCTCCCTAGTCCCCCATACACATTAATGCTTGGCCAAGTGTTCATTTGTTCTCTTTATGGAAAGCGGAATAACTGCCTGTAGAACATAAGGAACAGGTTAAGAGAGTCAAACTCTGATTAGTCCCCCAAACATCATTTATAAAGGTGTGCAGAATTATTAGGCAGTTTTTTTTTTCCTCAGGCAAAATGGGCCAAAAAAAGAGATTTAACGAACAGAAAAGTCAAAAATTGTTACAAGTCTTACAGAGAGATGCAGCGTTCTTGAAATAACTAAGCTATTGGGACGTAATCACAGAACCATCAAAAGTTTTGTTGCAAATAGTTAATGTGCGACTTTTTTTCTAAACACTTTTTTTTGTGATCCTTTTGACTAACTACCAAAGATTTGAGAAGAATAAAAAGTGAAGCAACTAGGAAACCATTACCTACAGTACTGTAATATTCCAAAACTGCAACCTTGCTGGAGTGGCCAGAGGTACAAGGTGTTTTGTGCTCAGAGACATGGCCAAGGAAAGAGATGCTCACACACGATTACTACTGGATATCCTATTGAGAATTTGTGGGTGCTTCGTAAACCCGACATTTACGGTGACTCTCTGGACAGTGTCTTGGAGACTCTGGTTTGTGCTGCCCGAAAAGTTGATCGTCAACAGATGAAGAAACTGACACACTCCATGGATGGAAGACTTATGGCTGTTAATGAATAGAAGAGCAGCTATATTAGTTACCGATATATTTTTTTAAATGTCAGAAATGTATTTTTGTACATTTTGAGTTTGGATATTACTCTAACACATGATAATAAACCACTGAGATGGGAAGTTTTAGATTTTTTTCATGTAGTTGCCTAATAATTCTGCACAAAGATATTCTCTTAAAGCCAAAACCTCACTTCTACTTCCTTAAATATTCAGGTTTTATGTTTATTATCCTTTTGGATTAAACAGCATTGTAGTTGCTCAATAATAATCATCTAAAATACAAATTGCCTAATAGTTGTGCTCACAGTAATTTTTTTAGGGCTTTTTGTATAACTTGCTGCTAATAAAACTGAAAATGAAACTGGCATAAAAAACCCCTCTTTTGATAGCTCAACAAGTAAATAAGTTAAGGCTTTTAAAATACCCACATGCACAAAATGTGATCATTTAGACCTGAAGCGATTTGGCTATTAGGGGTTAAAATTCAGCCTTTAACTTGCAGCTTTTAATGCGGGAGTAAATAATATGCTTATTGTATATTAACCATAAGATCCTCTGGACCTCTGGAGATTTGCTGTATAATGATTTGTATACTTGTCATTCTTTGCTACAGATACCAAGTTATCTCCTGTAACTCCCACTAGACATGTTCTCTTGCCTTTCCCACACTTGTCCCTTGCGCCTGTTATTTAGTTTGAGGTTCTCTTCTGTGTTTCCTCCCAGTTCTCACATAAGTTTTATTGTTTGCCTTATTTTCTTTGTCCTTGCATGTGTATTCAAGTTACTTGTAAAGTGTTGATTTAGAGTTAAGCTCTTTTGATTCTGTTGTTGCACTTTTCTTTTTAACTGTCTCCTATAAAGCCGGCATTTGCCTGTTCTTTTCTTTTAGCTTTGCTTGTTTTTTAATATAAAAATACCACATAATTTAAATCTTGATATCAGTAAACTTGTCATTTAAGCACTTCTTATGGTTGCAGAATAAAAGTTTATGCTTTGGTATAATAAGTTGCCAAAAATGGACATAAGAAAATGTAGCTAAATAAATAAAAAACTATTTTTGATTAGTAGATCAGTATGATTTCTAAATAAACAGGTTGTTCTGTGCAGTTTTTAAAAGTATTATACAAATGTTTTCCTATATGTATAACAAGTTGTCTTAATTAGAAAACGATTAAAGGGAGTCTGTCTCCCCCGAAAAGCTAAGTTAACTAATTAAACTGGTATGGGTGGGACTTAACCCCTAAAATAATCATATTAGACATATACATCTTACTGTTTTATAACATATGCACATATGCCCACGATTGAGCTTTGGTGCACCCTTGGCATGGCCAAAAGCTTGGTGCAATGTTACACCTCCCTCAACTTGAATACTGGGCAGTTCCCTGACTTTGAGTGACAACGTTCAGAGCAAGCATCACCTGAACCCTAACAGCAGTGCTGCACATGCACACTGACTATGCCAAAAAATAATTGCATTCCTCTGTACAGTATGCAGTCCTAGCATTAATAGTGGCAGCACAAACAAAGAATTTTTTTTAAACCACTAAAATAAAAACACTGGGCAAGTTTTTGGTATTGCAATAATCATACTGACTTGGACGAATTATGTTACCGGGTCATTTTTTTCACACAATGAAAACTGTAAATACAAAACCCCAAAACAATGGTGGAAATGCGTATTTTTTCGTAATTTCACTAAGCTAGGATTTTTATCCCTGTTTTCCAGTACATTACATAATAAAATGAATGGGGTAATTCAAAACTGCAATTTGCCCTGCTAAAAACAAGCCACCTTATGGTGAAGAAAAAGAGTAAACGTGTTTATGCCTCTTGGAACAAGGGGAGGCAAAAACCTGAAATTGAAAATTCTTGGATCCTTAAGGGGTTAAATGATGTAAAATGTTATATTTTGGGTTGTTTCTGATTCCCTGGTCATTAGCAGCATTATTGCTGTAGTTAATTATATGTTTTAAAGGAGTTGTCCAGGCTTGGGACAAACGTCTGCAGTCACTCTATATGACTGCATAATGCCAAATCGTGACGGTGTATGGTGCGTACACACTAATGATTTCCCGGTATTCCGAATTTCATAACTGCGGTCACGTGATGACCAGATACGTTCAGCTTCTCTCAATAGAAGTGAAATTGAGAGGAGCTAAATGAGTCTAGTTGGCAAGTAACTGCACGTATGCAAATCACATATATGCAATCACATGACCAACCGCTTGCACCAGGAATACCGTGGAATTGTGAAAGCATGATTTGGGAAAAAGTCTGCAGTCACTCGAAGTCAGAATAACCTCTTTAACAGTAGAGTTGGTGTTAATCAATTGCAGGACCTGGCTCAGCCATCATGTCAGTAATCTGTGGCCGTTGGATGGAAGCTCTGGTGACTCTCAGGGTTCCCATCCAGCGACCATAGAATACGGACATGGTCATTGAATCGGGTAATGTGGATTTATCGACACTAACTGTAGTTGACAGCATTAAAAATGTATAGATGTGTCCTCCATACCTTTCTGTGACAGTTATGTGCAGTTAAGAATAGAGATGAGTGGACCCTTCAAAGTTCGGGTTCAGCCGAACTTTTGTCCGAAGTTTGGTTCGGGCACCAGAACTGTACCCAAACTTGAACCCGAAACCCATTGAAATCTGTCTTTCTATCTGTAGTCAAGAGAAGAGTTAAGGAGACACATCTGTAAAAGTAAATTGGAAATTTTTAAGTTGTGGAGGAATAATAAATACCTACACTACAACCCCTGGCAAAAATTATGGAATCACCGGCCTCTGAGGATGTTCATTCAGTTGCTTAATGTTGTTGAAAAAAAGCAGATCACAGACATGGCACAAAACTAAAGTCATTCCAAATGGCAGCCTTAAGACTTTAAGAAACACTTAAAGACAGGGGCGGACACAGACTGTAGTGTGCCCCTGTGCAAGAAATTTTTTGCCCCCCCCCCCCCACCCTTCATAGGGCAACAAAGTTATGTAAACATAACCCCCCCCATGTGCATCTCTCAACCCCCCCATGTGCATCTTTCACCCCTCCCCATGTGCAGCTCTTACCTCTCCCATGTGCAGCTTTCACCCCCCCCATGTGCAGCTCTCATCCCCCCGTGCATCTCTGATTCCCCCCACTCCTAGTTAATTGTATTTAAAAAAAAATAAACTTGTTATACTTACTCCCATGCGATCCCTGCAGAATCTTGGCGCTCGTCCACGTCGCTGCCACCAGGTTCTCCTGACTTCCAGCCATGTGACGGCGCCGTCACATGACCGGAAGTCAGGGGAATCATGAAGGTGCTGCCGCAGCAGCGCTGCACTGCTACACAGAGGAAAGCAGCGCTGAGATGTCCCGGCGCTTAGCTCTCAGGTTTTTGTGGGCCCCGGGAGAAAGAGTCTCAGTGGGCCCTTTTAACACATACCACGATTCATGATGCACAGATACCGAAGAAAAAAAAAAATATATATATTACAATGCAAAGATTTCACTTCTTACATTACATGAGTGATATCTATTGTAAATTCCACAATAGCTCCGAAACCAGCGAATCGCTCCACACAGGAGACTGGCCCCCATAAAATGCTCCATACAGAATAATGGCCCCCATATAACGCTCCATGCAGAATACTGGCCCCCATATAATGCTCCATACGGATTACTGGCCCCCATATAACACTCCATACAGGATACTGGCCCCCATATAACGCTCCATACAGAATACTAGCCCCCATATAATGCTCCACGCAGGCTGTTCCCCACACATAATGCCCTACGCAGGCTGATCCCCCTCCCCCCCCCCACATAATGCCCCATTCAGGCTGCCCCCCCCCCCCATATAGGATGTCACCCCACATTATAATGCCCCAAGCAGGATGTCACACACACCCCCTCCCTTCTAATGCCCCATGCAGGATGTCACACACACCCCCTCCCTTCTAATGCCCCATGCAGGATGTCACACACCCCCACCTCACCCCCCTCCCTTATACTGCCACAGGCCTCCATACAATAAAAAAAAACAAATACTCACCTCACGTCTCACCTGCTGCCGCTGCTCTGGACTCCAGCGTCGCCGGCCTCATCCTGCTCTGCGCTGTGACTGCTCAGGAGAGAGCGCGGTGTAAAGATGTCACCGCGCCCTCTGACCTGAGATGTCACAGTGCAGCAGCCGCAGAGGATGCAGGAGCTGCTGCGGAGGCACGGGGAGGGGTAAGTATTGTGCCGGGGCCCTGAGCAAGCGGTAGGGGAGAGGTCACTGACACCGCTCTCCTCCGCTCACGGGTCCCATAGCGCGCGGGGTGCCCGACTGTGAGGGCCCCCCCGCCTGCTCAGGGCCCCGGCATTTGCCCGGGTTCGCCGGGTGCTGACGCCGGCCCTGCGGGGGCCCCAAGAGGAGACGCACAAGAGGGGGGCCCCGACTGGCCGGGCCCCATACTGGAGTCAGGACAGTCATGCCCTGATGGTGGCCCTGCTGGAGGCTGGAGGGGCCCCCTCTCCCTTGGGACCCTTGTTCAATGAACAGGCTGCACGGGCGGTAGGTTCGCCCCTGCTAAAAGAAATCAAGATTAAAAATGTGGTACTCGGTAAGGGTAATTTTTTTCAGACCAAGCAGAGGGAAAAAATTATGGAATCACTCAATTCTGAGGAAAAAATTATGGAATCATGAAAAACAAACACACAAAAGAACACTCCAATACATCACTAGTATTTTGTTGCACCACCTCTGGTTTTAATAACAGCTTGCAGTCTCTGAGGCATGGACTTAATGAGTGACGAACAGTACTCTTCATCAATCTGGCTCCAACTTTCTCTGATTGCTGTTGCCAGATGATCTTTGCAGGTTGGAGCCTTGTCATGGGCCATTTTCTTCAACTTCCACCAAAGATTTTCAATTGGATTGAGATCCGGACTATTTGCAGGCCATGACATTGACCTTATGTGTCTTCTTTCACGGAATGTTTTCACAATTTTTGCTCTATGGCAGGATGTATTATAATCTTGAAAACTGATGTCATCATCCCCAAACATCCTTTCAATTGATGGGATAAGAGAGCTGTCCAAAATATCAATGTAAACTTGGGCATTTATTGAAGATGTAATGACAGCCATCTCACCAGTGCCTTTACCTGACATGCAGCACAATATCATCAATGACTGTGGAAATTTGCATGTTCTCCTCATGCAGTCATCTTTATAAATCTCATTGGAACAGCATCATCACCTTGCCCAATGCAGATTCGCGATTCATCACTGAATATGACTTTCATCCAGTCATCCACAGTCCACAATTGCTTTTCCTTAGCCCATTGTAACTTTGTTTTTTTTCTGTTTAGGTGTTAATGATGGGTTTTGTTTAGCTTTTCTGTATGTAAATCCCATTTCCTTTAGGCGGTTTCTTACAGTTCAGTCACAAATATTGACTCCAGTTTCCTCCCATTCGTTCCTCATTTGTTTTGTTGTGCATTTCCTGTTTTGGAGACATATTGCTTTAAGTTTCCGGTCTTGACGCTTTGATGTCTTCCTTGGTCTACCAGTATGTTTGCCTTTAACAACCTTCCCATGTTGTTTGTATTTGGTCCTGATTTTAGACACAGCTGACTGTGAACAAGCAACATCTTTTGCAACATTGCGTGCTGATTTATCTTCTTTTAAGAGTTTGATAATACTCTCCTTTGTTTCAATTGACATCTCTCGTGCTGGAGCCATGATTCATGTCAGTCCACTTGGTGCAACAGCTCTCCAAGGTGTGATCACTCCTTTTTAGATGCAGACTAAGCAGATCTAATTTGATGCAGGTGTTAGTTTTGGAAATTAAAATTTACAGGCTGATTCCATCATTTTTTCCTCAGAATTGAGTGATTCCATAATTTTTTCCCTCTGCTTGGTCTGAAAAAAAATTACCCTTCTGGGTATCACATTTTTAATCTTGATTTCTTTTAGTTGCCATTTGAAATGACTTTAGTTTTGTGCCATGTCTGTGATCTGCTTTTTTTCAACAACCTTAAACAACTGAATGAACATCCTCCGAGCCCGGGTATTCCATAGTTTTTGCCAGGGGTTGTACTTACTGTAAAGGAATTCTGAATTTTGGAATTGGAGAAAATGTTTTTTTTTTTTTTCAGAAACAGTAGTCTGTTTGTAATCCATAAGCAGTATCTGTTAAGTTTGTGTCGTGGACATAAGAATTTGGTCTGCTTTCGTCGGCTACATCTCAAATGTCACTATCTAACATGAGGATAAAAAGGCCTGGTTTGATTTGTCTGTTCAATCCTTTGTTTCAGTCACTTCTTTAGTATAGTATACCATGCATAACAAGCTAGTGTAGGTAAGTCAGCAGAAATAGATTTTGGTCAACCAATTAGTTCAGCCAATTGCAATGTCTGCAAGTAGATTAGACTGGGTTTGTATTGGTCACTGGCTCAGCAAAAGTGCAGAGTGCAGTAACAGGAAAAATACTACAGAGAGAATCTCACAGAACAAAGTAGAATGCTTCTCGGTACAAAGTCAATATGTTTCTAGTCTATTATGTTTGTGTTTTGTTCTGCTATTTATCCCCAAATGTAATAAAACAAGTCACTATAACACACTCACCCATGGAGAATAGCAATGCTCTTGTGATTTCTGCTTTGCAATTCCTTATTTATGATACCAACATACACAACGCTCAATAAAGAGAACATTAAGCAACATAAAAGATGCAATCAATCTGCGGACAAGCTTGATATACTTTTGGAATATATCATCTTATGTGAAATACATAGTTTTATAAACACTAACAATGGCTTTGTGTTGTAAATATATTTGGAGAGATGTCACGATTCTACCACTCAGTGTCCTACCTAAGGATGCTATGAGTGACAGCTCAGCTACCCTATAGGATCAGCTGACAGTATTGTGAATAACAGCTCTGCTGTCCAATTTGGCTGGGCCTATGGGATTTCCGCCAGGTGTAGCCCATATTTGGTGATTACCTGGCTATTTAGCTGGCTGGCAATGATTAGAACATTGCCAGTTGTAACTTAGTTCGAGTACTGTGCATTTTCTCTGAGTTCTTATTTGCCTAGCCCCTTTGTCATGATCCCCTACCTTCTTGGAATTCTGATCCCGGACTGTGATATGACTATGCCTTTGTCTCTCCCCTCCTATTTGACATTATCTCCTGGCTCTTGAATTCTGATTCTTGAACTTCCCTGACTTACAGCTTGTCCGTGAGAAGTGACTCTGCATCACAGGAGACTTGCTAAACTAAATAAACCATATTTGTAATGTGTTTACAAAATGGGGAGAACCCTAAAAGAGACCCTTCTCTAACAAGCCATGAAACATAGCTTTTATTTCATATTTGATTAAAAACGCCTAGGGGTGCATAAAACTTTGTCCCTAATCTGCCTCTAGTATTTAACAGTGGTATTCGTATTTTTACACACACTTAGCGGCACCCCGGGGTACCTTCGTTGAAACGGCAGAATAGGACAAACTGTACTTATAGCACAAGTTCCCCCAACATGTTTCACCGCATGTGCGGCGACATCAGGGGATGAGACACTGGCAAAGATCTTGCCACTATTAAATACTAGAGGCAGATTAGGGACAAAGTTTTATATACCCCTAGGCGTTTTTAATCAAATATGAAATAAAAGCTAAGTTTTATGGCTCGTTAGAGAGGGGTCTCTTTTGAGGTTCTCCCCATTTTCTAAATACATTATCAATATACCCCTTCCAGGCCATTGTTTTCCACAGTTTGTTATTAAATCATATTTGTGCTCAACTTGCACCAAAAATTTAAGTACATGCCTTGCACCACATTTATTAAGTGTTTAGACAATTTTGGGCCTAATTCATTATGGCACTGGAGCCTTTTTTTAATACTTTTTTTTTTTGTCTTTTTTTATTTTGTTAATATTGCCAATGAGAAGAGAATTCCATTACAATTTGGTCGGAAGATCCAATAGATCCAATGTTATGTGTAGTATTATTCATGAGAAGAGAAAATATATCTGACCATAAAGATGTGCCAAATTTATAATCCTGCTGGAGCATCTGTGACAGATTTGGCAGATATTCAGTTTACAGTGTCTAAATATTAGACAGGATTATTAAATCTGCCGCATTATGTTTATTTACATGTTGTCAATCGCCATAATCCTCCACATAGACTGAGAAAGAGAAACTTTCACCTTTTGTCCAATACTTGGCTTCCTCCTTCAAAAAATAGCTCTACTTTTTCCATCTTTTTAGATTTAATCTGTGACTGAGGTTCCTAGTAGACCCAATGCAATGCAGTTGTGGGCCTAAATTTAGCCAGCTCTGTAGGATGCATTAACCACTTCGCACCAGAGCCTGTTTTTGCCTTCGTGACCGGGCCAATTTTTTCAATTCTGACCACTGTCACTTTATGAAGTAATTACTCTGGAACGCTTCAACGGATTCCCCTGATTCTGAGATTGTTTTTTTCGTGATATATTGTACTTCATGATAGTGGTAAAATTTCTTCGATATTACTTGCGTTTATTTGTGAAAAAATCAGAAATTTGGCAAAAATTTTGAAAATTTTGCAATTTTCAAACTTTGAATTTTCATGCCCTTAAATCAGAGCAATATATCACACAAAATAGTTAATGAATAACATTTCCCACATGTCTACTTCACATCAGCACAAACCAAAATTTTTTTTGTTAGGAAGCTATAAGGGTTAAAAGTTGACCAGCGATTTCTCATTTTTACAACAAAATTTACAAAAACATTTTTTTAGGGACCACATCTTATTTGAGGTGACTTTGAGGGGCCTTTATGACAAAAAATACCCAAAAGTGACACCATTCAAAAAACTGCACCCCTCAAGGTGCTCAAAACCACATTCAAGAACTTTAGTAACCCTTCAGGTGCTTCACAGGAATTTTTGGAATGTGGAAGAAAACAATGAACATTTAACTTTTTTTCACAAAACTGCTACTTTAACCTCAAATTTTTAATTTTCACAAGGGCAGCCAGAAAAAATGGACCCCAAGATGTGTTGTGCAATTTCTCCTGAGCACGCTGATACCCCATATGTGGTGCAAAGCCACTGTTTGGGTGCACGGCATGGCTCGGAAGGTAAGGAGCGCCATTTGACTTTTGGAATGGAAATTTGACTGGAATCGATAGCGGACGCCATGTTGCATTTGGAGAGCCCCTGGGGTGCCTAAACAGAGGAAACCCCCAACAAGTGACCGAATTTTACAATCTACTCCTCTGTATAAATTAATCTAGTGGTGGGAAAATAAGTAGATGGGTAAATGGTCACTAAACCCATAGATGAATTCCCAGAGAGGTGTCATTTCCAAAATGGGGTCACTTCAGGGGGGATTCTGCTGTTCTGGCACTTTTCAGAGGCGCTAAGTACCAGAACTGCAGAATCCCCCCTGAAGTGACCCCATTTTGGAAATGACACCCCTCTGGGAATTCATCTATGGGTTTAGTGACCATTTTAACTCAATGGATGATTTCCAGAAACAAGCACGCAATGGAAGGTTTAGATTCTGGAGACCCCCCCCCCCCTGGAAATTAAGTGAGCTCTACTTGAATGTGTCATTCATTAAATGAACCAATTGTTTGACAAATTGGGATACATCTTTACAGTTTAAAAACGTGGTTATGTGTGGAAGATTTTAAAGCAGTCAGTGACGCATAAGGCTGGCAATGATGGGCATTGTGGGCAATAGTAGCGGGTATCACGCCTCATTCCTCTCTTAGTACATACACGACATCTTTTCTGGGGGTTCCTTCTTGTTTCTGTTGCTGGAATAAGTGCAATAAAATGTTGCTCAGTGAGTCTTTTCACATCCTCAGATTCTAATGGATGAGCGGGGCTAACACTTTGAAAGACAAGATTTTCAATTACCTTTTCTTTATAGTCAAGAAAAGTATCTGAATTTCCTGCTTTTTTGTACAACACAAAAGAATTGTATGTGGCCACCTGAAACAAATAAATAACCAACTTTTTATACCAGGTATAGGACTTTCTTGATACCTGGTATGGCTGTAGGACCTGGTCTGCAAGGTCCACACCCCCCATGTGTTTGTTGTAGTCAATGACTGACACAGGTTTTTGCTTCGGAGTGGTGGATCCTAGTTCTACAGTGGCCCTTGTGGCATCTGTGTGGATCGAGCTGAAGACAAAAATATCCCTCTTATCCCTATATTTCAGGGCAAGCAGCTCTCCGTTGCGTACAGCCCCTGACTGCCCCTTTTGAAACTTTTGGTTGACCAATGGTTGTGGAAACCCCGGACGGTTTTTACGGATGGTCCCACAAGCCCCGATGCTGTGTTCAACCAGACTTTTAAATAGGGGTATACTGGTGTAATAATTGTCCACGTACAGATTGTAGCCTTTTTGAAAAAATGGACTTATCAGCTTCCAAACAATTTTTCCAGATGTCCCCAGATAAGTAGGGCATCCTGGTGGGTTTAGTTGGCTATCTTTCCCCTCATATATGCGGAAAGCGGATGTGTATCCGGTTGAACTTTCGCACATTTTATAGATCTTTATTCCAAACCTTGCCCTTTTAGATGGGATAAATTGCTTGAGGTGCAGTCTTCCTTTGAATTTTACAAGGGACTCATCTATAGAAATATTTTGTGTTGGGGTGTAGAGCCTTAAGAATTTTTCTGACAAATTTTCAATGATTGGTCTAATTTTATATAACCTGTCATGTTCTGGGGCATTTCTGGGCAGGCATTGACTATTGTCGTTAAAATGCCAAAACCGCATGAGCATTTCATAACGGGTCCTAGTAAGAACAACTGAAAACATAGGGGTGGCTTGAACAGGGTGGTTGGACCAGTAGGATCGAATGCTTGGTTTTTTAACAAGCCCCATGGCAAATGTAAGTCCTAAAATTTTTTTTATTTCCGGGACATTAGTTGGTGTCCATAAATTTGCCCTAGCATAGTAAGATCGGGGATTCTGGCTTATGAATTGGGACGCATATAAATTTGTTTGCACGACCATATGCTCTAGCAAGCTGTCTGTAAAAAACAAATTAAAAAAATGAATTGGTCCAAAATCTTCCACCTCCACATTTATACCAGGAGTGGCGTTGAAATCAGGGCTGAATGGAGCAGCCGAATCCGAAGCCTCCCATCTGGAAAATGCTAGATCATGTGTCAAAGCCCCTTGTACACTGGCGTGCGCCAATTCACTGGTAGCAGGGACAGCGCTTGTACTGGGCAGTGTTCCCTGATTTGGAGACGTTTCTCCAGTAGCGCTATTTGCCCCTATTGCTGTACTGGTCCTTGGGCTTGAGGATGGACCAGAATCACTGCTCATTTCTGAGCTCTGTGTCGCCGCTACTAAAGCCCTCAAAATCCATATCTCCATCTGAGATTGTACTGTCATCAGTGTCAGAACATAACAGGGCATACACCTCCTCTGCGGTATAAGTCTGACGGGCCATTTTATTTTTATATTTTTTGACCGGACTGGACTGGACTGGACGGACCGGACTGGATGGACCGGACTGGACTGGACTGGATGGACCGGACTGGACTGACCGGACCGGACCGGACTAGACTGACCGGACTGGACCGGACTGGACTGACCGGACCGGACCGGACTGGACTGACCGGACTGGACCGGACTGGACTGACCGGACTGGACCGGACCGGACTGACCGGACCGGACCGGACCGGACTGGACTGACCGGACTGGACTACTGACCGGACCGGACTGGACTACTGACCGGACCGGACTGACTAACCCTAACTCTTACTTTTTTTTTCTTTTTTTTTTTTCACTTTTACTGTGGCAAGGCTGACAGCTCTTGTCACACTGTTTCTCCTATGCTCTCTCACTGAGATCGGAGGAGAAACAGTGTATTTATCAGCCAGATCGCCCGGGAAAGTTTGTTGCTAAAACAAACTTCCCTAGTGATCTCTCTGATTGGCTGGTGTGATGCTGACATCATCGAGACCTGAGCCAATCAGGTCTCGATGTCAGAGGTCACAGCACCAGGATCCCCGCCGCTACTAAGGTATGTGGGGGGTCCCGATCGCCGACCACCGGCTGTCACTATCTTTTAAATGCCGCGATCGCTATGGATCGCGGCATCTAGAAGATAGGAACAGGTTAACATCATGGGGACCTGATCCAATCAGGTCCCATGATGCCACATGTCAGAGCTATCGCTCTGAACCGGTACCGCTGAGCTTGCAGGACCCTGGGGGTCCTGAGCGCTGCGGGACCACCCACCATTTTTAAACGTCGGCGCTGCACAGAGCCCAGGCAGCGCCGACGTTTATATACAGTGGGGCGTCGCAAAGCGGTTAAATGTAATGCTCAACCCTCGAGAGACGCTGGGGTAATTTGAGAGGACCTGCCTACTATTCTTGTGTCCTGGTGTTGGTAAATGTTATTTCCTAGTAAAATACCAACCCTGCAGCATTTTTTTAGCTTATTCTTGAAGTTGTGCTGTTCCACTGTTAAAGTGGACCTGACAGAAGATTCAGGCTGCCCATACCACAGGTATCATGAATCAGACTCTGGTTGTGTTATTGTACAATGTATATTTGACCCTTTTTGGCTAAAATGTGTCTCACTATTTATTTGTTTATATGGGGAGGATCGGTCTGCCTTGGAAAGCGGGCCAGGGAGAAGTCGCCTGCCTCAGTTTAGTCAGCCAGGACACACAGGGCCCGATTCATCGAAGCTTTTACGCCAGAATTCTGGCATAAAAAGGTTTGAAAAGTCACAAAATGTTAGCACACTGCTAGACTGCAGTAAAATTTTGTGACTTATGACGTTCTCATGCGATTTTCGGACAGCTACAACAATGTAGGCGGAGCTGGGGTGTGTCAAATTCATGATGTCCCTGACTGGAGTAAGATTTGTGACAAGGTGCACACCGCTTGTCCGATGCTCCTGATTCATGAACAGGCATGTCTCCTAATGAATCAGGAACGTCTGACTCCAGCATGCCTCCTCATCAAGTCTGGCGTGAACAACACCATTCTTGATGAAGCTAGGCCATAGTCCCCAGCCGGCTTTATAGAGTATATTTTTTCTGAAACTCAGAAGCATTTCAAAGAAAAATATACATGGCTGCAGTGTCTGATTTATGCTGCCCATGGTCCAAACAGCATAATCTCCTCTCAAGGCTAATCCTCCTACATGAATAAATTGGCAATGGTTACCATTTGTCAAGCCGCATACAAAGGGTGTGTGCCTACAGTCTGATACTGCCAGAATTCATTGTTACATTTCCAGTTGGAAATAAGGAAAACAGACTGGTCAGGAGAGATATGTCCTCTTTAGGATATGAGAGGTAGCATTTCTAATTGTGAAGAGTGACATGCCTGACATGCCAGGGTAAGGAGACTTATAGGCCATGCTATGCTCCTCTGGGAAATTAGCATGGGAAAAGGAATTAAACTCTAGTGTCACTATTGGAAGTAGCAATCATAAAAGTCAATATCAACCCTTTTACATAGCCTTGCCACATGATGTAGGATAAAAGCTAAACCAGAATTTCAATTTGCAGACGTGTTTTGGGGTTTTGCTCCTCCTCACTGCAAAGCATGAGCTCTGATTTGGCTGTATGAGAGGCCTCTGACTGGGGTCTAAGAGGTAATATTTTTCCCTCCTGTGGAGAGTGACATGCCAGGGTGAGAGGACTTATAGGCCGTCCAATGCTCTTCAGGCATTGCATGGCCTTTAAGCCTCCTTTCTCTGGCATCTCACTCTCCACAAGGAGAAACATTAGCCTTTAGGGTATGTGTGCATGGGTGTATATGCAATATTATGGGAATTTACAAAATCTTATCCAATTACTCCATAGAAAATCTGCAGCGTTAATTGACCGGCTTATACTGCATATTTCACAGTGGAGCTCATTCTTCGTAATGCAATGGGTGAAACGTATGGCAAATCTGCAGCTTTTCCACAGTCAGTTCTGTAGCAGTAACTGAACAACACCAGATGGAATCTTTTCTTTTTTTTTCTTTTTCTATACAAATATATGGTCATTTGATATGAAGGACCTATTTTATCATGTGGCTTTGGCGGTGTCTGCTCGGCCACGCTGTTCTTGCTTTCACATATAATGACATTTTGGACATTGAACTTGTGTTTTGAACTTCTCCGCTGTCCTCCTCTGTAGTCCTCTGAAGTTGCCAAATCCAGGACACTGCTATTTGTGCTATGGCCTTTTCATGTGTCTAAAGTACTAATTAAATTTGCTTGTGCACTAAAAGACTGGCCAGGAATGTCTAATTGCCAAAGCCTTGAGACTATATGAATCGCTCCATTGTGTTCGTAATGATTTACACTAGGACATGTTTTACACTCTCCTTTGAATGTCGGCTCACAGAAGAGCGTTCATTGATGACCTATACTTATATAAGTTCACATCCTGCCACAGATTGGATTTCACTTGCTAGGAAAAAAAAAGTACCGAACTAACTAATTTTCTTTATCAGTCTGCTGACAATATTGCACTAACGTTTCCTTATCAGACTCTTGTATGAATGGCACTTTTGATTACAGTATATTTTTAAAGGTACATATGCTTCCCTTTTTAGAACCCTATACTTTTCTTTTTATATTCCTGACTTCATAGTTGAGGAATAAGAGCCATCTTGTTCTGACTGATTATTAATTTGATACAGTACCCGCTATCAGTATTTTTTCAGGCTGTAGGTTTGCCAACAAGGTTCTTTAGAAAGTAAGTAACTTTGCTGTTCCTCCTGTATTCTGCTGTGCTTATGGCTAGGTTACTGTCATCAGTCTTATTTAGATACTGCAAAGCAACCAAAAAACGGAAAAAACGAATGAATTTTGTGGTATTTGAAGCATTCCTTTAAAATGTTTGAGGAGAACTTGCAGCAGGATATTAGTATTTCCCTCTAGCTCCTCCCTCCATAGAATCTTATGAGCACTAACTGTCACCTCCTATCTCTATAATTGGAAAATCTGTATTCGCTGAGAGTGAAACATTAGTCCAGTAGTAAGAGAGAGAAGCAAATTTCTCTGATAAGATATATTACAAAGTTGCTTATTTTCATGAGTACTATTGATTTAAAAATTAAAACAGCAGTTACTGAGATGAATAGCTATATTAAAAATCTTTTTTCCTGTAGGTTTTTAGCCACTAACCTAATTTTAGTGGTTAGCATGGCAACTGGTTCTTGCGTTTCTCAAGTAGCATTATTTGAGAAGTGGTAATCAGACTATTTTGATTTTGAATAAAAGAAAAAGTCTTAAAGAATATCAGTACCAGAGTATAATTTATCAGCATCTCCATTCTAGCCATGTACGTAAAGGGGGGAATTATAGGTCAATGAGGCTTGCTTAACATCTTTTTCCAAAATCACCACCAAATATTAACCCCTTCACGCCACTGCCAATTTCCAATTTTGCGTTTTGTTTTTTCCTCTCCTTCTTCCCGGAGCCATAACTCTTTTTATTCTTCTGTCTACATAGCCATATGAGGGCTTGTTTTTTGTGGAATGAGTTGTACTTTTGAATGACCCCATTAATTTTACCCCATAATGTACTGGAAAATGGGGGAAAAAAAATCCAAGTGCGGTGAAATTGTGAGTTAGTTGCAATTCTGAGTTAGTTTTGTTTTTTGGGAATTGTTTTTACAGTGTACATTTTGTGATAATAATGACCTTGCAATATGATTCTTCTCATCGATATGATTAGTGATACCAAACATGTCCAGTTTTCATTACTTTTTTTTTTTAGTGGAAATAAAAAATCAGAAGGTTGCAAAAAAAAAAAAAAAAAATTCTTTGGGTTGTATCACCATTTTCCGGAACAAGCAACATTTTTATTTTTATGGCTGATTAAAGCTGTGTAATGGCTTTTTGTTTGTAGAGCGAGACAGCGTTTTTATTAGCACCATTTTGGAATAGATGTGACTTCTTGATTGCTTGTTACAGCCTTTTTGTGAAATTATAGCGACCAAAAAAAACGTAATTTTGTCTTTCTTTTTTTTCCATTTACGGTGTTTACTGATCTGGTAATTTTTTAATATTTTGATTGGGAATTTCTGGACACGGCGATACCATGTGTGGTTTTTTTTTTTTTTTTTTAATTTTAATATCATTATTTTCAATGAGGAAAAGTAATTTGCACGTTTTTAGTTTTTTTTTCATTTTTTTCATATTTTTTTTTAAAACCTATATTTTTTTACTATTATTGTTGGCCCCCTCAGGGGACTTGAAGATACGATTATCCAATCGCTTGTGCTATATACATTGCAGAAATCACACTCACCCACAGTTAGGGTTTCAAAGAAGCTCCATAATGAAGGGCACAGGGGTCATCAGCTGACCTCCGACTGTCATGACAACTCATTGGTGACCTGCGATTGTGTCATGGGTGCATTGATGAGTGGAGAAAATGATGCCCGTGCACGTTGGCGCGTGTTAAATGCCGCTGTCACTGCTCTGTTCGAGATTGTTAGCAGCAGGTCCTGGCTGTAATCCACAGCCTTCACCTGCCGGGTATGGGGTGGGCTGTCTGCGTGAGCCTGCTTCATACACCCACTTCCGACATGCACCGTGCATGTACGACTGATGTCGTGAAGAGGTTAAAGGGGTATTCACATCTCCAAGATCCTATCCCAATATATAGTAGGTGTAATAATAGTAATATTAGAAAATACCTCCAATTAGAAATGTAGTATAGTTTTTCTGATTCACTATCTCTTTCTTCATGTGCAGGCATCGCAGGACCTTAGGTATCCATGGTTACGTCCACTGATAGTCGGTTAGTTAGCTAGTTGCTAATGGTCATAACCATGGATACCTAAGGTCCTGTAATGCCTGCACATGAGGTAAGAGAGATAGCGAATCAAAAATACTATACTACATTTCTAATCGGAGATATTTGCTAATATTATTATTATTACGCCTACTACATATTGGGATAGGATCTTGGAGATGGGAATACCCCTTTAAAGTAGAGGTTTGAAGATATAAAATATTGTTTTTGTTTTCCAAATAGAAATAATAAAACTTGGTAGAATAATTATGAAATTTGCAGCAATATTGTGATTTCAACGCCATTTCCATGGTTTTAGAAGCTTCACTTCTGCTTTGGTTCTGGAACAGTCAGATTTTCGTCACAGCCCCACTATCCAGTATTTGGTCAGTATCCAGTCAGTATTTTTTCTCAGGAGTGGGAGCCAAAACCAGGAGTGGGTGATAAATGCAGAAACAAGTCACTAATTCTGTTTGTGCATTTATCACCCACTCCTGGTTTTGGCTCCCACTCCTGAGAAAAAATACTGACCGAATACTGATAGTGGGGCCGTGGCCTAAGCCTTCCTTTCTGTGTATTGTTGACATGATAAAGGGGCTGTCTTTATTAGTTTGTTAGCAATGCCAGCCATCCCCTCCTGCACAGCTGATGCATAGTATTGGGGGGCATGGGTGGCTTAGCTAATGATCTAATGAGCATGCTAGCCATCCACCTTCATTTCGGTACTGACACAGAAAGGGAGGAGAAAGCGCTCTGCCTGTGTTGTATTGAACATGAAATCGGACCCTCCAGAACTATGAGACCGCAACTTAAAAAAAATTGACACGAGTCCAGACTTTAACATTAAATTACATTGGTTAGTTTAATTTTATAGTAGGGCTCAGAATAATGGTTTAGTTAAGGTGCTGGATAGTCACACAATCTGAATTTTTGTATATTTTTCTTTTGAAATATCTTTTTATTTGTTTTTTTCAATGGTTACAATCTATAGGTTATGTAAGATGATAACAATCAAAAAATAAAATGGATAAAAATAGAAAAAAAAATCTAGCTCAACTAGGGGCAAAGATCATCAAGTGAGAAATATGATCCACATTGTTAAAGAAAACGTTTCCATAATGGTCCTTTTATGAGGCAAATCGGGTCAAAACAAAATGGAACAAATCACAGATTACAGTTTTATGCAGAAAGCAATGTAACATTAGAACGAATGTGTGAGGTCTAAATTGATTCAGAGAAAATAAATTTGGACCAGAATTTCTTGGAAGTTGGGTTTTCTTAGAAAGCAAACCAGTGTTGAAGCTAAACTATATTAATTTGGATTAGGTGCACAATTCTTGGTATGCCAGTTCTTCCACACCGGCTTGTTGGGCTACTTAAGAGTAAGAAAATGGAGAGTGGTTTAGTTAAAAGCCCAAGATAATGGGATCAAGAACATTTACATTATTGGATACCACTAGTGATGAGCGAGCATGCTCGATACTGCTCAGTGCTCGACCGAGCATCTCACTGCTCGAGATGCTCGGCACTTGCCGAGTATTTCCGGGTTGCTCGGGCGGGAACTCGGGTCCCCTCCCTGCATGTTTGGCGCTCTTTAGAGAGCCAATGAACATGCAGGGATTGCCTTCCATGCACTGTAATGCCGTAGCCATGTTGGTTGTGGGCATCACAGTGATTGGCTGGCTGCACAGCATCATCAGGTCTATATCAGACCTGGCACCGCCATGTTCGTCAGTCACTCCGGATCAGACAGTGTAGGGAGAGATGCTGCTGCGTCAGACACAGATTTGCTTGTGTATTAGGTAGTGTAGGGAGAAAAACGGTATATTACACATATCCATCTTAACAAACAGTCCTTCTGAGGACTAATCCATCTGCAGAGATATCAGGCAGGCAGGGTGTATAGGCAGGCAGTGTATATAGCACAAGAGGCTCCATTCCAATTCTGCCTTCTGCTGCTGTTAGATATTTCAATACAAAGGCCCAGGTCTCAGGGGCCAGGAATACTTTTCTTTTGGATCTTAATCCTCATTATTTGGTTAAAAAGCAATCCAGAGAACACCATTTTTTCTACACCATTTGCTTGTTGGCACTGCAGAATACAGCCAGGTCCTTACCATATTAGAGCGCTAGAAATCCAGCTATTTAAAACTGTGTTTTCTCCGTCAAACGGATGACATATACGTTGTCAGAAAATACTGCCATTTCTCGCCTCCAGTAAAAATTTCCTTTAGTGTGCCATTGAAGAAATTCACAGCAGTTTGTTGTTCAAACTACTTACCTACAGGCCAGGTATTTAAAACTCTGTTTTCTCCGTCACATGGATCACATATAAGTTCGCTCCAAACTCAGTCATTTGTAGTGAGCGTGGAAGATACTGTCCTCCATTTAAAATGGGCAAGGCACTTGGCAAGGGACGGGGAACTGGACGTGATGGTAATGGTGCATGCAAAGGCCGAGGACAAGCCGAAATTGTGCCACAACAAACACCCACATCTTCTCGCCTGACCTTCCTGTCTCAATTTCTAAGGGACCGCAGCACACCACTATTGAACCCAGAGCAGTGTCAAAAGGTTGTTGGTTGGATAGCGGATAATGCTTCCAGTCACTTAGCCACCACCACCACCACCCTGTCTTCAACACGGTCAACTCTCAGTAGCCGTGAGTCTGGACCGCATATTCCTCACCCTGATCCTCCTTCCTCCCACCATGCCGAGTACCTAGAGACAACTGATCCCACACTTGGACAATCTGAAGAGCTGTACACTTTTCCATTTATAGATTCGGGACTCTCGCCTGGACCACTTGAAGCGGGGCAAGGGGAGATTGCGTGTAGCGATGCCCAAATATTTGAGCAGCGACGGTCACACGAAGGCGACTGTGGGAAAGTGTCACAAGAGGTGGACCATGATGAGACACAATTGCCAGAATGTCAGGAGGAGGACCAGGGTGCAGAATTGGAAGATGTAGATGGATGATATAGTAACTGACCCAACCTGGCAGGAGGACATGCAGAGCGTGGACAGCAGCACACAAGGGGAGGGAGGCAGAGCACCCCAACAGTCAGGAAGAAGCAGTGTGGTGGTCGCAGACAGAAGGCAGGCAACCATTCCCCGTAACACCAATACAAAATAAGTTGCCAGTACAACTGTTAGGTCTTCCCGAGTCTGGTTGTTTTTTAAAGACTCTGCCGATATCCCCAAAAAGGCCATTTGCACCACCTTCCAGGCCAGCATCAGCAGGGGTGGCAAAACAACCAGCATGATCAGGCACATGGCAGCAAAGCACCCGACTTTGTGGGCCGAACCCCAGGGTCCAGGAACAGTGTCTGCGGGTGGCACCATTGCTTCTTCCGCTGTTGTGCATGCAAGCCAATCCCCTGCGAAGATGCCTCCTGCCCTGCACCTGTCGTTGCACACTCTCAAGTAGCAGCATCAGGAAGCACGTCCTTGTCCTTTTCCCAGTGCAGCGTTCAGTTGTCCATACCCCAGCTCTTGGAACGCAAGCGCAAATATGCAGCCAACGCCCCACAGTCCACACTACTAAATTCTCACATTTCACGACTGCTTGCACTCGAAATGTTGCCTTTTAGGCTTGTGGAGATGGAAGCTTTCCGCAACCTGATGGCGGCAGCCGTCCCTCGGTACTCGGTCCTCAGCCGCCACTATTTCTCCCGGTGTGCAGTCCCTGCATTACATAAGTACATGTGCCAAAACATTAGCTGTGCTCTCAACAATGCAGTTACTGGTAAAGTCCACCTAACCACGGACAAGTGCTTGTGGGCAGGGACGGTACATCTCGCTGATGGCACACTGGGTTAACATAATGGAAGCAGGGACCCAGTCGGACCTTGGGATGGAATACGTCCTCCCGACGCCAAGAATTGCGGGCCCTAGGTCAATCAGGGTTGCCCCCACTGTCTACAGCTCCTGCACCTCATCCTCCTCAACCTCCTCCTCCTCTTCAGCCTCCATCTCCGAAATGACCACATCAGTCACAAGCTGGAAGCACTGCAGCACTGCCTCGGCCAAGCTGCAACAGGCTGTGCTGAAGCTAATATGCTTAGGTGAAAAATCACACAATGCTGAAGAGTTGTGGACAGCTCTGAAAGAGCAGGCAGATCTATGGCTCACACTGCTGAACCTACAGCCAGGCATGGTCGTGTGTGACAATGGCCGGAACCTGGTGGCGGCTCTGAGGTGAGGCGAGCTAACGCACGTACCATGCCTGCCCCATGTGCTTAACCTCGTGGTTCAGCGGTTTCTCAAATCCTACCTGGAGCTGCCGGATCTGCTTGTTAAAGTACGCCGCCCTTGCAGTGTTTCAGCAGCGTCTGCAGCTTTCGGCTCAGACTGGTGTGTGATGTCCCCACGCATTGGAACTCTACACTGCAGATGTTGGGAAGGATTTGTGAGCAGAAGAGGGTAGTTGTTGAGTACCAGCATCAACCAGGCCGTCGGTATTCAGTTCAGATTACACACATAAGACCTCAGGAGTGGACATGGATATCAGACATGTGTACCATCCTCCAAAACATTGAGGACTCCACCAAGATGGTGAGCGGGGATGACGCCATAATTAGCATCACCATCCCGCTTCTCTGTCTTCTGTCTTCTGCTCACAATCAAAGAGGATGCATTGCAGGCGGAGCACGATGAGATGGAGCAAGGAACCATACAGGGTGATTACACACAGCCAAGCTTCATCTCGTACCAATGTGGATTGTTTGACCATGAGGAAGAGGAGGAAGAACAGGAGCTAGTTTCATGCACTATAGACGGTACTACCTGCACAGCTGTCATACCGTCTGTTCAGCGTGGATGGACAGAGGAGGAGGAGGAGAGCATTGACTGTCATCCTCTTGGTGAGGACATGGAAGTCTTGCCTGTTAGTAGTCTGGCACACATGGCTGAGTTTGTTACACTGCCTTTCCCATGACCCTCGCGTTCTCAAAATTTTGGGTGACAGTCTTTACTGGTTGGTGACACTTCTAGACTCACGCTACAAGAACTTTATATCTCTTATTCCTGATGTGGACAGGTCTACAAAAATGGGGCTGTACCAGAAGGCCCTTGTTGCGGAACTATTAAAAAAATTCAACTTCAATCCAGCAGAGGCAGGGGAACACTGTCAAAGTTCTGGGAGAGTTTTCCCAGATCCTCCCATCGCACAGGCCCTGAGGCGCTGGGTACTCTTTTCCTGAGCGTTTCTGCATCTCCCTGGCAGAAAAAAACGCATGCAGATTGTACATGCGTTTTCCTGCCAGGGACATGCGGAAATGAAGCGTTCTTCACTTGCATTTCCGCATGCGGGTGTCAAGCGCTTTCCAAGCGATTTTTAGCATCACTTGGAAAGTGCTTGACAACTCGGTCACACTACAGTTATGTTGTCTCTGTCCAAATATATATGGACCTTTTTCTAATTTTGGTTCTAGACATTACCACAATGAATTTTAAACAAAACAATTCAGATGCAGTTGAAGTTCAGACTTTCAGGTTTCATTTGAGGGTATCCACATTAAAATTGGATGAAGGGTTTAGGAGTTTCAGCTCCTTAACATGTGCCACCCTGTTTTTAAAGGGACCAAAAGTAATTGGACAATTGACTCCAAGGCTATTTCATGGACAGGTGTGGGCAATCCCTTCGTTATGTCATTCTCCATTAATGTCTCTGTCCAAATATATATGGACCTAACTGTATATAAATCCATGCAAACGGCATGGATTTATATAGTGTGACTTAAAGAATGGTAAAATATAAACCTATACTTACCTTCCGATGGCCCCTGCAGTCTTGCTGCGCTCCTGTGCTGGCTGCCAGCAGATCGCGGCATGCTGTACTGAAGGACCTGCCGTCACATGACTGTGACATCACTGCAGGTCCTTCAGTCCTGCGCGATCTATCAGCAAGCACAGAGAAGGAGTCCGGGGGCCGTCGGAAGGTGAATATAATCTCCACACCGGGGTATCATCCGCACATTAGAACGCGCCAATTACGCAAGTACAGATGCAGTCTTGCGGAATTGGCGCGTTCTAATGCAAGTCAATGGCGGCGAAAACGCAGCACTTCCACAAAATAATTGGTAGTGCTACGTTTTTTCCGCAATGATAATCCGCAGCGGAAATTTCCGCAGCATGTGCATAGCACATGCGGATTATCATTGGGGAACATGGCTGGCCTTCTACCATATGTTTTTAAGCGTTTGTGTTTTTACCGCTGCGGAAACTCTTAAGCGCATCGTGGGCACACAGCCTGAGGGAGTACCTTGCCGACCGTACCAACGTCCTCCATGATTCCGCTGTGCCTTATAATTATTGGGTATCCAAGCTGGATACGTGGAATGAACTGGCTCTCTATGCCTTGGAGGTCCTGGCCTGCCCTGTCGCCAGCGTTTTATTAGAGCGGGTTTTTACTGCCGCTGGTGGAATTATACCTGATAAGCGCATCCGCCTGTCAACTGAAAATACTGACAGGCTGACTCTTATAAAAATAAACAAGGGCTGGATTGAGCCAGACTTCTCAACACCACCGAATGATAGCAGCATAACATAAACTCAAATCCAGTGTCTTTCCTTAGGAGGTGTATTCTCATGCACCTTTTCACACCCACACATGGGTATATGCTTCCTGATTTTGGCTATTTGCTCTTGTCCTCCTCCTTCTCCTCATCCTCCACCACCATATCACCATGGTGACCGTTGTCCGTGGTCCAACACCCACATAATTTTTTTAAAGGGTGTTTATGATGCCTGTAAAAAAAAAAAATTTTATACCGTATGTTCATGTATACCCCCAGGTGTAAATATTTGTCAGCCCAGACACTTAGTGCATGGGCATT
Organism: Phyllobates terribilis; assembly: GCF_046119375.1. NCBI lineage: Eukaryota > Metazoa > Chordata > Amphibia > Anura > Dendrobatidae > Phyllobates > Phyllobates terribilis. Next base: position 419,412,385 of record NW_027362764.1, on the reverse strand, counting down.
ACAAGTATAAGAGGCCCGCTCCTTTCTAATGGGAACATTTTTTATGAGGCCCTCCTCCACGTCTCTTCCAAGGGTCATTGAAGTGCCTCCAAATTTTTGGCAGCCCTTGTATTCACTGCATAGGCCAACACTATGGGAGCCTCTCCCCTTTCTAATGGGAATTTGTCATTACTGTGGCCCTGCTCTGTGTGTCTTTAAATTCTTTTTGGGTTTTTTCCTAAATTGGTCAGTCAGTTGGACTCACTGCATACCCTATAACTGTATAGCAGACCCTGTCCTTTCTAATGGGAACATGTCGTACCTTATTATTGTGGCCCTGCTCTTTGTGTCTTTAAATTGTTAGTGGGGTTTTTCCCAAATTTTGGCAGCCCTTGCTGTCACAGCATTGGCATCACCACTATAGGAAACCCGCTCCTTTATAATAGGAACATTTTTTTTACTGAGACCCTCCTCTGTCTCCTCAAAGGGGTATTGGGTTGCGTCCAAATTTTGGCAGCCCTTGCAGTCGCTGGATACGCAAGAACAGTATAGGAGACCCACTTGTTAATAATAAGAACAACAAAGCATGGCTGGCCTAGTTCCTGCACTTGCATTCCAAGTGACAGAAAACCAAGTTGATGGTGGCCTCTATCATCATCATGGCCTCACCTCGGCACTATGAACTCTCCTGAAGGAGAAGCCAAGGCCCGCCGGAGGGGTCTCCGGTTCTCTGGTGGGCCCATCCAACCCTGCCGAAAAGCAGCCCTGGCTAAGAAAAGTGTGGGGGAAGGTTCCCTGACACTCTATGGCTGCTTTTTTAATGTGGATCGGCCATGCTCATGCATGTTATTTCTCAAAACGCATTACAGATCAGGCCATTGTCCAACTCTGTATTCAAGAAATTAAATGCGCAAAGAAAGGTGTGTGTGTGTGTGTTTGTGTGTCAAAGCACCACCGACAAGTGCGAGTTGATGTTGGACGGGCTGCCATTGCTTCTGCAACAAGCTCAATTACAGGACTTCCTGGGAGAAATGACACGCAGGGTAGATACGGTTTCCCTCTATGCCAGTCCTTTCACCGAGCTAAATACAATTCTCCGCAAAAAAACTTGTGGACTGGCTCCGTACCATCCCTGGCCACATTCACCTGTCCACGTGTTTGTGATTCGGCGGTCCTTCCCAGTAAGTGCACTGGGGAGGGCACGGGTAATGTTGTGGGACCCGTGCTTGTGGAAGGCGGAGGCGATATCTGGAAATATAGTGGCGGCTGGGGACAGAGTATGGACACCCGGGTTATGAAAAGCTTCCGCCTCCATGAGCCTAAAAGGCCACATTTCAAGTGCAAGTACCTGTCAAAAATTTGGCAGTATAATATTGCAGTCTGTGGGTGGGTGGGTGGCTGGCTGCATACTTACGCTTGCATTCCAAGGAATGGGGTAGGGACAACTGAACGCTGCAGTGAGACAAGAACGTGGACGGTGATTGTTGCAAGTCTGCAACGACAGGTGCTGGGCGGGAGGCATCTTCGCATGCACCAAGGATCACTTATGATGGGCACACTTTTAGGCAGTGACCTGGGATTCAAAGATGCTTCCAGGGGTCTTCCCCATGCTGTTCTCATGTCTTTTCAGCACTGTATGCATGTGTCTGATGATGTGTCACACGCCACATGGCCAGATAAGGTTGTAAAATGAAATTTCCTGGTGAATGCATTTGTCTTGGTTGAAAGTAATGCAAAAGTGCAAAAAAGCATCAAAAACGCTACGTGTGAACATGGCCCAAGTTGTGGAGGAGTATTTTTGGTTATTTATTTTGCCTTCTATACAAGTCATTACCCCGGAAAGGATGTTCCTTAACATATTTCCCAGGAAAATCCATTTTGGTTTAGTTTTTGTATGTTTTGTTGTGAGTCCGTAAAAGTGGCGTAATACTCTGACCACGTTGTTGATAGCAGTGACCTGGGAGTCAGAAATGCTTCCAGGGGTCTTCCCCATGCTGTTCCCATGTCATTTGAGAACTGTTCCCATCGATTTGGGCAATTTTTAGGCCATCTGCAGACTGCCGGGGGGAGCCGCCTGAAAAATGCTCGAGTTTCCCATAGACTTACATTGGGCTCGTTGCTCGGGTCGAGCACTCGAGTATTCCAATTTTCTCGACCCGAGCTACGAGTAACCAAGCATTTTAGTGCTCGCTCATCACTAGATACGACCCCCCACCAAAGAAAACCACTAACAGATTTCATAGCTGGAGTTATTGAGAAACAATTCAAGTGGGCTGTGGATCTTATTACACCTGCTATGTAAGCATATGAGGGTTACGCACCATCGAAGTCCGGCACACTTCATCATGACAAATCCCATATAGTCCTGAGCTTAAAGATCTAGAATTTTGTGCAAGTATATTCAGATTCAGGTAGTTATATAAAGAGGGAGAAAAGTTCTTTATTACTGCACTTTACAACATTCAGCACGGTTGGAGACGCAGTTTGACAGACTGTCACCTTCAGCACAGTGTTAAATGTGACATTGTTCTGCATGGCTGGTGCTCTACTCACATAGGTAGGAGGAAGCCAGCAGTAAAACAATGTGCACTTCTGCTGAATTTGCTACCTGTGCTTAGTTGAACAGCAGCCTTATTCACATTAGGCACTAGGAAGTCAATGAAAATATTTATAAGATTAATAAGTCAATAATGCCACAAACATTTCCACTATCTCCATGAATGCTACTTGTTCTAGCATCGCTTACACAACAAGCCAAGTCATGCAAATCCTCATACAAAGGATAATCTTAATGATACACAATGCTGAGAATTGTATGGATAGTTGTATTTGCTAATATTATACTCCTAAAGCTCTATACCATACAGAAGAGGTCAATGGTGCAATATCATTTGTGAGAAGCACACCCAATGCTGGACAGATAGAAAAAGGTATTTACTTTTTAATTGTGTAATGGGAAAAACAAGCATTGTGTTTAAAAAAAAATAATAAAATACATGGACTATCAAGTTTAGTCAGTTTTTTCCCTTGCCAAAGCTTTGTTTACTGATCAACACACATGTAGCTGGATATTTAATTTGGAAGCCGGTTGGTAAGCAATGATTCATATCATAAGGTAGAAGTGAAAATAATTGAAAATCAGGGGCTTTGTCACATGCAATGTGAAAACTCTGTCGGAAGAAACTAGCAATAAATACAGACTTTTTAAGGGGACCTGTCCAAAAAAAAAAAAAGTCATGTTTTGTAGAAGGTGTGCTTTATACGTAGGGTGCATGAGTTTTTCCTAGAGATGAAGCAGTCTGTCTTAAGTAAAAATTTCTCCAAAGACTTGCATAGATACACTTGGCTTGAACTGAAAGTGAATAGGAGCTCATCGATAGACTGTAGAAGTATTGGCTATAATACAAAGACTATTATGTCCTTGTGAAAAGATTTGCAATTCTGTGTAATATCTTAGATGATTGTGAGCGGAGTTACATCTGTATGATTAGTATTTAGTTTGCTTGCCCAGTGGATGTTGATCAGTTGGTATTTTTCAATGACTTGCGAATTTGTATCATTATTACATTAGCACTTAGGCAATATGGCCTCCTTATTGCAAAATTGAAGTCACAAAGTGTTCCAGATTGCTTGCACCCCAGTACTGGTACCCCATTGTTCTGCCTTTTCGTAAAAGCTGTATTAGGCTATGTTCACACATTGCTTTTTTTCAGCGTGTTTTTTTTTCTGCAGCAAAATACCTGATCTCTTGCCAGGAGGTTTGTCCAGGATTTTTCTTACTTTTTTGCTTGGTTTTTGGTGCCTTTTTTTTCACTGTCCTTTTGTCTCTTTATGCATGTACATAAAGATTAATGGAAAAAAAATCTCATTCTGGTTTTCGCACCAAAAACGCTGAAAAACTTAACATTTGTGTTTTTGGTGTGTTTTTTTTCACCACCCATTATTTCCAATTGGTGAAAAAATGCTGAAAGAAGTGACATGCTCTATTTTGCAAAAAAACATGCAAAGCACAAAATACCGATCAAATAAAAACCTAGATGTGTGCATGAGATTTCTGGAATCTCATAGACCTTGCTGGTACTGTAGAAAGCAGCTGATAAGTTGCATAAAAAATGCATGAAAAAGCGCAATCTGTGAACATAGCCTTGGTCTTCCTGCCTGAAGACTTTTTCCATCTGCTTATATTGAAGGGTTATTCCCAAAAAAGACAAGCTATTGATAAGGAATAACCTGCGGATCAATGAGGGTCCAACTGCAAAATTGGGGCACTGTAACACCAAGAACAGGGCTCTGTAGTCCTTTCTTGAATGGAGTGGAGATACGGATGCTCGATCTCCATTCATTGTTTATGGGACTGACACATAAATAACCAAGTGTCCTATAAAAAAAGGAATTGAATAGAGGCTCACCATGCACACTTTCAATCCATTCAGAATGGGGCTCTAGACCCCAGATCTCAGGATCACTGGGGGGGGACCCCCAACGATCAGCCAATTATTTTCTATCCAATGGATAGGAGAAAACTTGCTTCCTTAGGAATAATCCTTTAAAGTACCACTGCAGTGTTTCTTTTTTATTTCAGCACTAGAGTGGTGCTAATAATGTAAGGTCACTGCACCTAATGTTATAATTGCCACCCGCCATCTTCAGCTCTCCCCGTTGCCATTCCTGTCCACCATTCTGGCTATCATAGACTTACATTAAAAAGTGCCCCACCTTTCCTTGGCTTGCTCCAGCAAACACTCGAGCGATCCGGCAGGTCACAGATTGTTGGAGACTGACCGGAGCGGCTTGGCTAAAAGATGAATACGATGGCTGGTAAGTATAAGACTAGGGGCAAGAACCTTACATTAGTAGCACCACTCTAGTGCAGCAATAAAAACACTGGAGTGGTGCTTTCAGTGTTAGAAGTATCAGGTTGGGCAAGGTGGGAATGCCGCTTGATTTCTTTAGACTGAAGTTTCTGAATTTGGTGTTCATAGCACTCCAAATAATACTGTCCCAGAAGTCTGAAAATCTGTTTTCATTAGTGATGTAGTGAAGTGAATCCTTTTTTTTCTACATGTTACAGGTGCTGCAGTAATGTGCAAGTGTTCAGGATAATGACTGGTTATGGAATGGTGAGCCTGAAATGTACTGCCTACTTCTGCGTGCACTCCATTGCCTTAGGATTTTCTTTGTATAATTGATCATTTCTAATGAAGAATAATCACAGCCCTCATAACAAAAATAAACATTGTATGTCAGACAAAGGACATTGCAGTGAATTTTGCATGTATACAGGAGCCATGTTCAGTTCTGAGTTTAGGAATAACAAAAATTCACTGTCACCAATGTTAATATTTAATCAGTTATAAAAAGAAAAACCTGCATACTATAAAAAAAAATGAGCTGCACGCAAATCTGTTGTCTGCAAACTAATCTGTTGGCATTTAGGGTTTATTGGGCGTTCTAGTTTTCCTACAACTAGAGAGCCACAGGTTTTAGATCACTGACGTAAGTATTCATTGTACATTTATACAGAATCCTTGTAATAATCAGATCACAAGTTAGATCTTTAAGGCTGGGATTAAATGCCCCAGTCCTGTAGTCAGCTGTTACAGTACTTCACATACTTTTCCTAGGAAATAAACAGGTTAATAAATACCACAGAGTCTTGACTGTATGTGTTCTTTTGCATTTACTGCATTGGCAAGATTGTAGTCCCCTGCTTTAAGGCCTTTATTTCGGGGGAGGATTTATATCTAGTTTAGTGATTTTTTTTTTATTTTTTTGGCGTATCTTGCCTTGTTGTAGAGTAAAACAATGGTTCATATTGTCATAGATGGATAGTATTCAAGGGAAAGAAAAAAGCAAAAGGTAGGTATGAAGCTATAGAACGGTGTTGGGGAGGAAGATGAAAGCCTTTTCTCTGCAAAGTGAAGGGTAACAAAACAAGGAGCATATCCACTCAAACCTTTACCTTTAAATTATGTAGGCACAGTAACTCTGCACAGTAACTCTGGACAACCTGAATTTCCTATGTCTGCAGAATCTTACCTGCCTTAGGTACAATTCTACTGAAACCTTGAAGGCTCCAGTCATCTGAAGTATAGTAGAATGAATATAATTCTTAGTATCCTCCTACAGCTCCCCATATAGATAATGTACAATATCTTTTATATGAGCATTTTAAAGTGAGTACAGTAGCACATGCCCTGACACTAATAGATCTCAGCTGGTTGTCCCAGGAGAGACACTGATGGTATATGCATTCAATGTCTGCTTGGCAAAGTTCAGAGTGGTTGAAGAAGGATCAGTCTTGTTGAATTTGAACAGGCCCTATGTTTTGTTTTTGTGAGAGATAATCGCCTTGCAGAGGTGTCTGACAGCAGCTTATTTCTTTCTCCCCATTGAAATAAAATGTTAATGGTGGAATCAGGTGACCAAGCTGATGGCTGAATCTTCTCACTGTTAAGTATGTCAAGCCTCGTGAATGACTTGGATTTTTAGCTTTGGCTCCCCTTTTATTTATGCTGCAGCTCTGTGTTTTCAGCTATGCTGCTTTATATAAGTAGAAGCTCACCTGGAAGCTAATACTAATATCCGTTACAGCCACGGCTGAACGATTATAAAGTCCCAACAGCTAAAAGCATCAGTAAAGATGGACAAGGACGCAGTTCAACGTTAAATTGTCAAAAATTTGGCTTAAAGGGGCATTCTCAAATTAAATTGCTTTTAGGCCACGGTCACACGTTCAGCATTTGCTCAGTATTTTACATCGGTATTTGTAAGCAAAAACCAGGAGTAGGTGATAAATACAGAAGTGGTGACGTGTTTCTATTATACTTTTCCTCTGATTGTTCCACTCCTGGTTTTGTCTTACAAATATTGATGTGAAATCCTGACCAAATATTGAATGTGTGAACGTGGTCTAATTTGACAACAAGAAAATAAGCAAGTTTATAATTGACATGTTATACTGCTGCAATGAGAGCTTTTATCTTTCATAGTATAGAGCTGGTTTCAATGGAGCTTGACAACCAATACCTGCCCTGTCCCTGGCTAATTGTGCGTGGGAGTTACATTGCAGGAGAGGAGTTAACTCCTAGCATACCAGTCAGGTCTCTCCATTCCATTGATTTTGGTTATTTATTTTTTTTTACAGCGGTTGGCTGCTCATCTCCTTCCCTTTCCCTCTAAGCTGCTGATGAGCTGCTCTTTTCAATCCTGTAAAATCACAATCACAGCACCATGGCTCTCACTGCCTGCAGCTCTGTGCTTGTTCAAATGTACAGTAATTTCCGTATGAAAATACAATGATGGTAGTCTACACTCCAAAACAGTGCTAATAGTTGAATGTGTTACAGCAGAACTTGTGCTGAGCTTTATAGTTCTCCTAATATAGCTTTGCTAATCACAAGAACTGTCACTCAAGGAGTGTCCACCCTGCTAGACACCATTAACTAAGAAGTCTGTAAAGAGACTGAAAAGTTGTGAGCTTCTCTAGGGATAACTTGAGAATAGACTTTTAATGGATTAGTCCCATTTTCATATATGGGTATTGTCAGATAGTGCTTAAAAAACAAGCACTTTTGCAACTTAATGCTTGTAAAAATTTGCAGCCATTTTAGAGATACTAACGCTTTTGTTTATTTTGTTTACAATTCATTGTCTAGTAGACTGACCACCACTATTGTGTAGCAGCGGTGACCAAACGTGACGTGGTTGCAAGCTCTTTTCTGTTGAGCTTGTAAGTGCTGCTTTGAAGCTGACCAGGATTGCTTGAGTGCATTATTATCTTCTAATCCTGATCAGCTTTAATGTAATGCTCGCAAACTAGGCAGCAGTGGTCAGTCACCTAGGCAATGAACTTTAAACTAAAGCAAAGTGTTAATATTTCAAAAATAGCTGTAAATTTTAAATCAACAGTAAAATGTAAAAATGTTTGCTTGTTTTTACAAGCACCATCCAACAACACTCATCTATGAAGATGGAAATAACCCTTTGAAGTATGATAACCTGTGTTTTGAACTAGATTCCAAATTCTAAATATGTTTAAGGCATTAATGATGAAAATTTGACTAACTGTTGGGAAGCCAGGTGAACATATAGTAAAATAAACTACCTTTTTTGTTTTTCAATTTTCCTTGCATTTTTAAAGTGCTAACTATATGTTGATGCATGCACATACGCTTTTCACTAAGCGGCACAAACCACTGAAAACCAGACAAGCTAGTTATTTCTCCAAGCAGAATAACTGGAAGTGGCAGGCAGCTGAAAACTCATGCTTCATGTTCTCACTAGGCCCACTCAGTGTAAGAAATGCTTTGGCACATACAGTGCTCAACATAAACGAGTACACCCCTTTTGAAAAGAAATAGTTTTTTCAATATCTCACTGAATACAAGAACAATTTCCAAAAAATTTACAAGACTGAGTTTCATAGAACATATTTTAACCCATTACATGAAAGAAATATTATTTATTAACTTATCTGCAGACAAGTTGAGCATCACTCTCCATCCAGCATCCAGGCTCTAAAAGAGACCGTTCTTGAAAAATGGAAAACAAATACCGTATTTTTTGGACTATAAGACGCACCGGACCATAAGACGCACCTAGGTTTTAGAGGAGGAAAATTAAAAAAATAAAAACTTAAGCAAAAAATGTGGTCATGATGCACTTTTAAGGGGGAGGGGGTCTTCTGCTGACACTGGTATAGGGGTAATGTCCCCCAATTCTGACAATATCCCCCATCCTGGTATATATGCCGCCCTCCTTCCTTTTATATGTGGTCCTCATCCCCATCCTGGTATGCCTGGCATCCCTCCATCCTGGTATGCATGGCACCCCTCAATCTTATCCTGGTATGCATGGCACCCCTCATACCTATCCTGATATGCATGGCACCCCTCATCCCTGTCCTAGTATGCATGGCACCCCTAATCCCTGTCCTGGTATGCATGGCACCCCTAATCCCTGTCCTGGTATGCATGGCACCCCTAATCCCTGTCCTGGTAGGCATGGCACCCCTCATCCCTGTCCTGGTATGCTTGGCACCCCTAATCCCTGTCCTGGTATGCATGGCACCCCTAATCCCTGTCCTAGTATGCATGGTCCCCCTAATCCCCATCAGGCTGCACATGGAAAAAAAAAAAACACTCCTACTCACCTTTCTTCTCTCCTCCAGCGCTGCGTCCGGTCTGCCTGCACTGATCTCTCCATGTGAGCCGTGCATGACGTCACTGCCATGCACGGCTCACAAGGGGAGAGCAGCTGCCGGAAGTCACTGCTCCCCACGCCGGGGCTGTGTGCGCGGGGAGCAGTGACTTCACTCTCCTTCATAGCCGGCACACAGCGGAGCCGCGCTGCGGCTGCTGCCGGCTATCTCCTGTGCCCGCTCATTAAAGGGCGTGAATATTCACCCCCTCCCCACGCCCATGGGCGTGGAGAGAGGTTGAATATTCATGCCCTTTAACAGGGGGCACAGGAGATACACTGTATACCGCTATTAAGGAGCATGAATATTCAGTGCTCCCCATGCCCCATGGGCGTGGGGAGCAGTGAATATAAATTTTCTATAGCAGCGGGGACAGTGTAGGCTGCAGTAGGCGGCTGCTGACTCCTGTGCTCCGCTCCTCCACAGATACCGCTCCCCCCACACCAGACATAAATTTACACCCCCCCAACATTCGGACGGACTATAAGATGCACCCCCCATTTTCCTCCAAAATTTTGGAGGAAAAAAGTGTGTCTTATAGTCCGAAAAATACGGTAGATATTGCAACATGTCGCCAACTTGTTCATTCCATCCATAGAAGACTTGGCGCTTTCCTTAAAAATCATGCAGGTCATACAAAATACTAGATGTAGTTGTTTTTACGTGTGCTGTATTTTTGCATCAACTAATTTGCATAAAACTGATTTTGTAGTGAAAGTTATATTCATAACCTTCCAATCATGTTATGGGGTGAAAAAAATGGTCTGTGAAACTTCCAAATCTTGGAAATTGTTCTTGTGGTCCTTGAGTTATTGATTAAAATCCTACTTCTTATATATGCTGATCGCTCTGTATTAGATGGATAGGCCACCAGTGCCAGTGCATTTGAAAAGGTAGAATCCTTGACAAAATCCCGTAATATTCAAGATTTTTTTGTCATGTATAAATGGAATTTTACTTGTTGCATCCTGTTGTTCCTTGTTCTTCTGTTTATGAAAATGAATAATTAAATGGCATTAGTTTGACTTGTATTCATGCATATTGATAGGCTTCCCTCTATGGTAGCTAATGGATGAAAGTTCTGAAAATTTCTAGAATAATCAAATTAGCCTGATTCTTTGAAAATGTATTTCCTGTACCAGAAAAGACCCTTAAAAAAAAAAAAGTTGAAACTAGGTCTTTTCTGAATATTGTTATCATATCTGCTGCAGCTAGAACTAATTTACGATCGTAGGATTAATGATTACAAATTGCATCAATGTCTAATGCAAACAGCATAGATTGAAATTTTATTGTAAACTGTTAAACCAGTCCTGACAAAGTCTAGCAACAGTTCAAAGCTAAAACAAAACTTTTCTTGTTTTTAATTTTGATCCCTGCGCTACCAGGAGAGATTATTCAATCATGTGTCATAGAGGATTATAATCCTTCCTACAATCCCAGCTTCACTGCTTTGTAGCTAGTTGCCTGTACAAATGCTGATTGTGTCTAACTAGTAGACAAGGCTTTGCTCTGGCCTAATCCGTCACATGAGTCACATGTTTCTGTGGCTACTATTACTGAAGTCATTACTTAAAACTTAACTACAGGCTTTTTATGTTGTTTTGCATCATACAATATAGTCAATTCAAAGGTAGATAATCATTAACATGCAATGATGGTCATAAGCACTCACATGGATAGACCAGGCACTAATAAATCCTATGTTTCCATCAATACTATATTGACTCTGTCCTTTGTTAATTTCATTATCTGCACCTAATTCTGCTCTCTGAAAAGAAAGGCTTCGCACAAAGTAATTTTTCTCATCAGAATGAAGGGGTATCACCGCTATAGTCACATTATTCCCTAATTTAAATACTTCCCTCCCCCACATGTTGTATTATGTCTTAATAATAAATTCATGAAATAAAGCCCTATGCAACAATGGCAATGCTGACAAATAGTTGGGACAAGTTTACATTGCAGAGTTGAATATTGTATGATCTGCTGAGTAATTGCTAATGCAGTATTAATACACTTATGCTGCACTGAGGAGCCTTCTTATACACATACGAAAGAAGGCTCCTCAGTGCAGCATAAGTGTATTAATACTGCATTAGCAATTACTCAGCAGATCATATATATATATATATATATATATATATATATATATATATATATATATATATATATATATATATATATATATATATTTTTGCTAAAAATCAACAGAAAACAATATAAAGGGATGTCTATTAGTTATGTCCCATTTTTCACACGTCCGATTTTTCCATGTGCGAGAAAAACAGACTGATCAAGCTCCAATCAAAATAGTGTTGTCCATTTGTCATCAGTGTTTCCTCATACATGTAAAGAAAAAAAAGTGTCACCACTTTCTCCTTTCTGACAGTCCATGAAAATTGGACCACACTCAGATGACATCAAAGTGCGGTCTGATTTTTTTTTTTTTCACGGACCCATAGACTTGCATTGCCAATTTTGATTTGACACTTGGATAAAAGTCGGACATGTCTCTGATATTTTTCGCGGACCACTCGGTCCAAGGAAAAAATGAGCACATGAACAGCCACATAATGTCATAGGTACGAGTGCTATTCATGACAAACAGACATGTATCATTCGTACGAGATAACTTGATGTGTGAATGAGCCCTTAAGACAGTATTTTCACTACGAGTGCGGTCCGACAAAACATTGGATTGCACACTGACCAATGTTATTCTATGGGGCCATGCACGTGTTTTAATGTTTTTCTTCATCAGTCTGTACGAGGGAAAAAAATTGCAGCGTGAACGATTTGTATCCAATATTTGGATCGCATTTGGTCATGTAAGTCAATGAGTCTGTGGAAAACGTTGATGTCATCCGAGTGTGGTGAGATTTTCATGGATTGTCAGAATGAAGTAGAATTTTTTCCATCTTCTGCACATCCAAAAGAGTGTGATCAGAGTGTGATCAGAGTGTGATCAGAGTGTGATCAGAGTGTGATCAGAGTGTGATCAGAGTGTGATCAGAGTGTGATCAGAGTGTGATCAGAGTGTGATCAGAGTGTGATCAGAGTGTGATCAGAGTGTGATCAGAGTGTGATCAGAGTGTGATCAGAGTGTGATCAGAGTGTGATCAGAGTGTGATCCTCTCAGTTGAGAGAAAATTCAGTGGTATGACCCTAGCCTATGGAAGCACACAATTTTAGATAAGTTTTCCTCTTTTGGGGCATAGCTGTAGCAGGTGTTAGCTATTGCATCATGGCCCTGGTAATTGTATTCACATTTGCTTACAGATCCATTATAAAATAAAATAAAGAAAAATGTCAAACCTTCACACTGGTTTGGAAAACTAGGAATTTCTTTACATTATTTGATGCACCAAATCTTTGTAACCTTTCAAGACATTTTGTGCTATAATTCTGGAAAAATCTGCTTTATGAATCTTCCCATAGCATTTTAAAAGCTTAAACTAAGCATTTGCTAACTTTATAATGCACATTTTACTGCTGAATTTAAGGTTTTGATATCCAGCAACAGATTGCTGCCTTTTGTGCTTTTACCATACAAATTAATTTTTTGGTTTCCTCAAATCTGTTCTAAAGGGAGAAGAAGAATTTTTTTAGCACAGTCACTTGGGAGCACTGTGTGAAGTTTTCATTTTCTTGGGAACAGAAAGTACATATGCCATGTAGCTTAATTGATTAATCTTTAGCCAGATAAGTATATTTTGTGCTTTATAAAGTGGGACATAAAATGGAATTATATACTACATTTAGCACATGCGAAAACACAAAGTATAAGGTTTTTTCACACCTACAGTGGTGGCCAAAAGTATTGGCACCCCTGCAATTCTGTCAGATATTACTCAGTTTCTTCCTGAAAATGATTGCAATCACAAATTCTTTGGTATTATCTTAATTTAATTTGCTTGCAAGGAAAAAACACAAAAGAGAATGAAGCAAAAATCTAATCATTGATCATTTCACACAAAACTCCAAAAATGGGCCAGACAAAAGTATTGGCACCCTCAGCCTAATACTTGGTTGCACAACATTTAGCCAAAATAACTGCGAACAACCGCTTCCGGTAACCATCAATGAGTTTCTTACAATGCTCTGCTGGAATTGTAGACCATTCTTCTTTGGCAAACTGCTCCAGGTCCCTGATATTTGAAGGGTGCCTTCTCCAAACTGCCATTTTGAGATCTCTCCACAGGTGTTCTATGGGATTCAGGTCTGGACTCCTTGCTGGCCACCTTAGAAGTCTCCAGTGCTTTGTCTCAAACCATTTTATAGTGCTTTTGGAAGTGTGTTTTGGGTCATTGTCCTGCTGGAAGACCCATGACCTCTGAGGGAGACCCAGCTTTCTCACACTGGGCCCTACATTATGCTGCAAAATTTGTTGGTAGTCTTCAGACTTCATAATGCCATGCACACAGTCAAGCAGTCCAGTGCCAGAGGCAGCAAAGCAACCCCAAAATATCAGGGAACCTCCACCATGTTTGACTGTAGGGACCGTGTTCTTTTCTTTGAATGCCTTTTTTTTCCTGTACACTCTATGTTGATGCTTTTTGCCAAAAAGCTCTACTTTTGTTTCATCTGACCAGAGAACATTCTTCCAAAATGTTTTAGGCTTTCTCAGGTAAGTTTTGGCAAACTCCAGCCTGGCTTTTTTATGTCTCTGGGTAAGAAGTGGGGTCTTCCTGGGTATCCTACCATACAGTCCCTTTTCATTCAGACGCCAACGGATAGAACGGGTTGACACTGTTGTACCCTCGGACTGCAGGGCAGCTTGAACTTGTTTGGATGTTAGTCGAGGTTCTTTATCCACCATCCGCACAATCTTGCGTTGAAATCTCTCGTCAATTTTTCTTTTCCGTCCACATCTAGGGAGGTTAGCCACAGTGCCATGGGCTTTAAACTTCTTGATGACACTGCGCACGGAAGACACAGGAACATTCAGGTCTTTGGAGATGGACTTGTAGCCTTGAGATTGCTCATGCTTCCACACAATTTGGTTTCTCAAGTCCTCAAACAGTTCTTTGGTCTTCTTTCTTTTCTCCATGCTCAATGTGGTACACACAAGGACACAGGACAGAGGTTGAGTCAACTTTAATCCATGTTAACTGGCTGCAAGTGTGATTTTGGTTATTGCCAACACCTGTTAGATGCCACAGGTAAGTTACAGGTGCTGTTAATTACACGAATTAGAGAAGCATCACATGATTTTTCAAACAGTGCCAATACTTTTGTCCACCCCCTTTTTTAGGTTTGGTGTGGAATTATATCCAATTTGGCTTTAGGACAATTCTTTTTGTGCTTTTTCATTGAAGACAAATTAAATGAAGATAAAAATACCAAAGAATTTGTGATTGCAATCATTTTCAGGAAGAAACTGAGTATTATCTGACTGAATTGCTGGGGTGCCAATACTTTTGCCCACCACTGTACAGTATACATTGAAATAAGGAGTTCAAATTGTAACGGAATACAATTGCTTTTAGCAACATGTGATGGAAAAGGGAAACAAGAAAAGTATTTACCGTATTTTTCGGATTATAAGAAGCACTTTTTTCCTTCCAAATTTGGGAGGAAATAAGAGAAGTTACAGTATTTCACCTGTGGGTGGGGGCGGTGGCATCGGATCGGGGTCCCAGACACAGGAGGATGGCAGCGGCTGCAGCGGTAGCGGGGTGATGCTGCGGCCCCGTCCTCAGAAGAACTGTTAGTGATTTAAGGTGGTGGTGGTGGCGGGAGGTTGGCAAGTTCAGCGGGGCGATGCTGCGGCCCCATCCTCAGAAGTCAGCGGTGAGAGGAGGCGAGGTTCCCTATCCTGTACATAGCCCTGACATAGCCCTGCGCTGTGCTTCGGTAAAATGTCCGCCGGAGCATGCGCAGATCGAGATCTCATCTACCAAGATCTTGATCTGCGCATTCTCCGGCGCCGTTTTACTGAAGCACAGTGCAGGGCTATGTACCGGATAGGGAACCTCTCCTCCGTTCACCGCCGACTTCTTAGGATGGAGCCGCAGCATCGCCCCACTGAACTTGCCCAGCTGCCGCCGCCACCACCGCTGCCTTGAATCACTGACACTTCTTCTGAGGATGGGGCCCACAGCATCACCTGACTCCTGCCGCAGCCACCTCTGCCGCCAATCTCTGGTATGTTTGACCCTGGCTCCTGTGACCCCCGCTCCACCACCGCTGCCCCCAGGTAAAAATAATTATAAGGCGCACCACTTTATTTAAAAAAACAAACAAACATTTTTTCCTATTTTGCACCCCAATTGTGTGCGTGTGTGTGTGTGTGTGTGTGTGTGTGTGTGTGTGTGTATGGATGGATTATAATATTTAAACATCCTTTGCAATCAGGGGAAAAAGGATACAATCTGTCAGATCATTCTATGTGTCACTTCATTACATCAGAATTCATGAAGAAATAAGAACAAACAATTCATTAGGCAATAACTTAGTAAAGTGACACACATTCAACAATACATGAAGGGTCAAGACCAAAATGCCTATAGGGATGCTGGATATTGTCCTGCAGACTCTCAAAGAAGTCCTCCAGTTAAGTTTTTTTTTTTTTTCATTCACTAAAATTTGTGTGTGTGTGTGTGGTGTATTAATATACTCTCCTACCGCCGCCATCTCCAGGATCCAGCTGTGTTCTGCTCCTCTTCTCAGTCATGTCACTGCTCATCAGACTCTCGGGTCATACTTTTCTCTGTGTCTATGCATGAGCCAGAAGTCTCTGTTACAACAAAAGCATCATTCTGATGCTCCATAGACTTGGATTGTAAAACCCACTTCTGGGTCACACAGAGTGCAGCATGACCTGGAGAGTCTTCAGGGTGGTGACGTCACTGAGAAAAGGAGCAGAACAGCCCTGGATCCCCGAGAGAGCAGCGGTATGGGAGTATATTAGCACATACACACTATAGTACATGCACATATACACACATTTAATAAATACTTCATAGAAGGGCTTCTTTAAATGGCATTTGGTGAGCCATTAGCAGTGTTTTTGATTCTTGGTACCTTCTTCTCGATGAATTGTTGGATTTTTGTAACTTATTTATTTTTGATGAATAATTGTGCATTCCAGTTTATCTATTAATGAATTACTGGATGATCAAGAATACAAGCTAGTTTTGAAGTTTTGTCCTTATTCTGTTTTTAATTTGTGTTTTTTTTTGCAGCTCTTTTATAGATTTTTCTTTTTATATAAAGTTGGCATTTTAAAATGGTAAAATGGTAACTTTTTTTTATAGTGCTTGCATATTAGTATGCTAGATGTCCTAAATGCATTGTTTTGTCTGCAATGTTATTTCAGAGTTTAGTTCTGTATGCATAGCTATTGCTTGATTTTAATCTATCTTTCTACATATTTTATCATTTTTGTATTTTCTTCAGATATGGATCTTGTAATACTGATGTGCAGAAGCAAAACATTTATTTGTATTATGGCTCTGTTTGCTAGCTTAACTTATATGGCCATTAGATGTATTGTATTGAGAAGCGTGTAAAAGATTTTCTTCAGCAGAACAATATTAAAATCTATATTTGTGATATGATTGAATTTTATCCAGTGTTTGTTTAAAGGGGTTATATGGGATAAGAAACTGCTTTCATTCCCAAACACTACCCCAAGCAATGTCGGACTGAGCTGCAAAGGGTCCACCAGTTACATTTGACTCTGGGGTCCACTGATAGCAAATGTAATATTTGCATCATGTATCCGATCTCCTGTATAATAATAAACTGGGTAGTTTGTAGAATAACTGATGAGATGCTGCTTTTGTCTGTACATATAGAATCAAATGTACTGGGTCAACTACTGCTCACGTTGGAGGGCAAGTGGCTCAATCCTGCACAGGGGCCCACTGGGGATTCACCTGTTCCCCTGTGGGCCAGTCCAAGCCTGACCCCAAGAGTCAATTCTGGCATTTCAAAGCAATGCCATTGAGACTAAGATTTATATCTTAAAGCACATTGAAACATGGCTCCATCTGCAGTACCCTGATTTTACCACTTTTTAAACCATGAATTTCTATAATATACATCAAAATATGTATACTCCTGTCTACGTTAACCCCAGAAAATGAATTATTGATTAAATACTGGAGAACGTGTTACTTCAATTTACTGGATTGTGTTATTACGCAAGAATAACCCTTAAAGTGGTAGTGAAATCAGGTTTATAATGCTTAAATCTACCTGTCACTTGACATTAAAAAATTGTGTTTAGTTGCTTATTTAATGTGACAGATAGTCAGCCCTGGATTTTGTAGAAGATTGCTTTAGTGTTTTTGTGTGGCAGAATGAGGACACTTTTACATATTTAGTTAGATGATTTTTGATGTTTTTCTTTATATCTGATATGTTTTAGTTTGCAGTTTTTAGTTTTTGATGTAAAGCTAACATTGCGTAACCTTGGCTTTAATTTACTCATGAGTGCATTAATCATCACTATAATTGTATTAGGAGAGTTCTTGTGTGAAAGCTAAAATCAGCCAGTATGCTATACCTTGATAATTGATTGCATAAGTTAGGAGTTCTTTATTTGGGCTGTATAACCTTTTTTTTGGGCTAAAATGTGCTGCTTAATATCAAGGAAAAAGTCAACGTTATGTATGTAACTTTTAGTAAATGTAAACCCAATATAAGATCCACCTTTCCATTGTCAATAGATAAATATAAAAAGTGAATTACCCACTGGCTAATGAGTAACTTTTGTAGATACTATATCAGATATCTGGTTCTTTTTGCACATTCCAAGCATTCTTTTCTGTGATTTTAGAGCACTTGGTCATTTAGATCAATAGATATACATCACATTGCGAATGCTAACTAAATAATGGTAATGTGAACATATATTTAACAGAGATCCAAAGAATGTATATTCGATGTGTGTTTTTACTTGAATTATATAATATAAAAACTCTCACTGGAACATCAGTAACCTTTTCTTTTTTTCTTTGATTCCAGGGCTTTAATTATGGGAGGAAAGTTGAGCAAGAAGAAGAAGGGATACAATGTAAATGATGACAAATCAAAAGATAAGGACAAAAAGGCAGAAGGAGCAAATACAGAGGAAGAAGGGGCAACTAAAACTAACGAGGAGGTCCAACCTATAGAAAATGCTGATGCAAAAGAAAATAAAGAAGAGAAAAATGACAAGGAGCCACAGGCTGCTGAAAATAAAACTGGGGACAAAGAAGCAGAGAAGGATGCAACAAGTAAGGATGCAGTACAAAAATCTGAATCTGAGAAGACAGAGGCTTCCTCTGAAGCCAAGGTAGAAGCTCAGAATGCTGAACCTCCTGTAGCCAAGCAAGAGGAACCAACTGTTGCATCTCCTGCTCCAGCTGCCAATAGTGAAGGCACTAAAGCCTCTGAACCTACCACTGAAGCAAAAACTTCCCAGCCTACAGAACAACCAGCACCAAGTAAAGTAGATGACAAGAGCAAAGAGGATGGGGAAGCCAAAAAGACTGAGGCTCCCTCCGCACCAGAGGCCAAAACTGAGACCGCTCAAGCTTCAGACTCAAAACCTAGCAGTGAGGCTGCTCCATCTTCCGCGAAGTCTCCAGAACCTGAAGCACCTAGTTCTTCTACTAAGGCCTCTGAGCCTGCAGGGCCAGCTGATGAAGTTAAAGCTACTGAAACCCCAGCAGCTAATTCTGATCAAACCGTAGCAGTTCAAGAGTAAGATGGACAGCCTGTTTGAAATAACCACTTAAAACAACCTGCGATGATGTTTTCTTTGTTTTTGATTATATTTTTTTCAGCTATACTAACAAACTTGGTTTAGATTTGAAATAAGTACATGTAATGCCCAAAAAATGATATAAAAGTCCAAATAGTATTTTTGTGGGGGAGAAAATGTACAAATGCACATTCCACCAACTATGTCAATTAATAAGTAAATTAAGAAAGATTTAGATTATAGATGTTTGTGATCATTTGCTTTTATTTTTTACATCTGAGCAGCAGCTACAATATGGAAAGTCCACACAGTTATACTTTTTTTTTTTTTTTGCCTTCTGCAATAACATTGCAGGAGAAATGTTTTTGAATTTGCCCGTAGGGCTTGTGCCAAGGCAATCAAATCTTTTTAGAACTTAGCTTTCATTTACAGTCAATTTTTTTTTAAAAGCAGTAAGCAACGGCCAAACTTTTCCAACAGAACCTACTTTAGCTGTCTCTTATTCCTCTCCAGATATTTTGGAAGTAATAACATCCTCATTCTACTTAGTCTACCTAGATTTTTCATGATGAATTAATGCATGTCTGTGGTTGGGTGCACCTGTAGTTCTGTTTATTGGTCAGTGGAATAATTTAAAAAAAAAAAAAAAAAAAAAAGTCTGCGTTGATTTGCAGTTCCAGTTTTTCTTCCATTCTATGTCACAGACACCAACACAAAACTCATTGGAAAGCAAGATACTAATGAAAATGTAAAAAAAAAGTGCAAAATAATAATAAAAAAACAAAAACAACGGAAGATGTAAAATGGATGCATTGAAAATATATGTAATTGTATAAATGGTGCAACAGTAATAAAAGTAAAATAATTAAGAAACACATGCTTAGCAGTTGTTTTTTCATCATTTTATTTCAATGAAAGTAAGTCTAATGGCTTTTATTATTCTTACCCAATTCTACATTTTTAATAGTGCTTGTTGATTCTCTTTTACATTCTTAAATTCTTAGTGCAGTCACAAATACATTAGCTATAAAGAGGAATTGAAGATATTATAGGCTAAGCGTTCAGTATTGTCACTGCTGGCGAATACCCAAAGAGTCTGAGTTCTCCAACCAGTAATGAGAAATCGGGTAAACAGCATGAAATACTTATTTTTGATTAATATCTGCCTATGTAGTAGACACCAAAAGATCAGGTAAACCTATGATAAGCATCCGAAAAAAAAAAAACTACAATCTACTCCATCAAAAGTTTTTTTTTTTTTAAGGTAGTCATTTTTAGGTGTTGTTTTTTCTTTATTTAAAGGGGTATTTCCATCTCCAAGATCCTATCCCAATATGTAATGGGTGTAATAATATTAGCAAATGCCTCAAATTAGAAATGTTGTATAGTTCTTCTGATTCGCTGAGTGGTCATAAGCATGGACGCCTAAGCTATTGCAATGCACATGGGTTAAGAAACATAGCAAATTAGAAAAACTATACTAAATTTCTAATTGGAGGTATTTGCTATTATTATTATTTATTATTATTAAACCTATATAGAGGATCTTGGAGATGAGAATACCCCTTTTAAATTAAAGTGAAATTGTCAACAGAAAATGACCTAGTTTTTAAATCAAGTGTGTATGTTAAATGTATTTATTTTTTAAAAAAAAATCTTTATTCTTTCCATATTATTGTATTTATATGTGTGTGTGTGTGCAGCAGACTTAATAGCCGTCTATAAATATCTGAAGGGATGTCACACTGTAGAGGGATCAGCATTATTCTCATTTGCACATGGAAACACAAGAAGCAATGGAATGAAACTGAAAGGGAGAAGATATAGATTAGATATTAGAAAAAACTTTTTGACAGTGAGGGGGTGATCAATGAGTGGAACTGGTTGTCACAAGAGGTGGTGAGTTCCCCTTCAATGGAAGTCTTCAAATAGAGGCTGGACAGACTTCTGTCTGAGATGATTTAGTGAATCCTGCGTTGACCCCGGCAGCCCCTTCCAACTCTAACATTCTATGTATAAACATACATTGCTCAAAAAAATAAAGGGAACACTGAAATAACACATCCTAGATCTGAATGAATGAAAGAATGAAATATTCTCATTGAATACTTTGTTCTGTACAAAGTTGAATGTGCTGACAACAAAATCACACAAAAATCATCAATGGAAATCAAATTTATTAACCAATAAAGGCCTGGATTTGGAGTCACCCCCAAAATTAAAGTGGAAAAACACACTACAGGCTGATCCAACTTTGATGTAATGTCCTTAAAACAAGTCAAAATGAGGCTCCGTATTGTGTGTGGCCTCCACGTGCCTGTATGACCTCCCTACAATGCCTAGGCATGCTCCTGATGAGGTTGCGGATGGTCTCCTGTGGGATCTCCTCCCAGACCTGGACTAAAGCATCCGTCAACTCCTGGACAGTCTGAGGTGCATGGAGCGAGACATGATGTCCCAGATGTGCTCAATCGGATTCAGGTCTGGGGAACGGGCAGGCCAGTCCATAGCTTCAATGCCTTCATCTTGCAGGAACTGCTGACACACTCCAGCTACATGAGGTCTGGCATTGTCAAATCGGTCATTCTGAAGGATGTTGCAGACAGCAGATCGCTTTCCACTGCGTCTCCAGACTCTGTCACGTCTGTCATATGTGCTCAGTGTGGTCCTGCTTTCATCTGTGAAGAGCACAGGGCGTCAGAGGCGACTTTGCCAATCCTGGTGTTCTGTGGCATTTCTTTGGAGGGCCGCACACCCCTCCATGTGCTCGCCAGAGGTAGCCTGACTGCCATTAGGTACTGAGATCCTCAGACCCCTTGTGAGACCATATGCTGGTGCGGTTGGCCCTGGGTTCCTCCTAACGCAGGATAATGCCAGACCTCATGTGGCTGGAGTGTCAGCAGTTCCTGCAAGATGAAGGCATTGAAGCTATGGACTGGCCCGCCCATTCCCCAGACCTGAATCTGATTGAGCACATCTGGGACGTCATGTCTCGCTCCATCCACCAATGTCACGTTGCACCACAGACTGTCCAGGAGTTGGCGGATGCTTTAGACCAGGTCTGGGAGGAGATCCCACAGGAGACCATCCGCAACCTCATGAGGAGCATGCCCAGGCATTGTAGGGAGGTCATACAGGCACGTGGAGGCCACACACAATACTGAGCCTCATTTTGACTTGTTTAAGGACATTACATCAAAGTTGGATCAGCCTGTAGTGTGTTTCTCCACTTTAATTTTGGGGGTGACTCCAAATCCAGGCCTCCATTGGTTAATAAATTTGATTTCCATTGATGATTTTTGTGTGATTTTGTTGTCAGCACATTCAACTTTGTACAGAACAAAGTATTCTATGAGAATATTTAATTCATTCAGACCTAGGATGTGTTATTTGAATGTTCCCTTTATTTTTTTGAGCAGTGTATATATAGATATAGATATATATCTTTTATAATGTAAATATTTTTCACATACTAGCACAGACTCCTACTTCCTGTTGACCACAAGGACATTACCAGCAATAGACTAAAGCCCCCGTCACACTAAGCGAGATCGCTACATTTGACACGTAGCAGCGATCAGGTCCCTGCCGTGAGTTCGCTGGTCGTGTCGAAATGGCCTGGACCATTTTTTGATTGTTGAGGTCCAGCTGGGTAGCATGCATCTGTGTTTGACACCTTACCAACGACCTCGCTGGCGACTCAGAACTGAGACACATAGGCGTGCATTTGCGTTGCATCGTTATACAGGTCGCTACGGGTCGCCGTATTGTTGCTGCATCATTGAGAAGATCTGACTGCTTGACATCTCACCAGCGACCACACAGCAACGCAGCAACGATCCCTGCCACGTCGTATCGTTGTCGGGATCGCTGTAGCGTCGCTAAGTGTGACGGTACCTTTAACTCAGAAGCTATCTTTTGTGACCATCACCTATTGTAAATTATTGGTCTTGTGTTATCTAATGTAAATAAAGGTGCTACATTTCAATGTAATCCTTGCTGATAATGCTACTGCTTCTCTACAAAACAGCACATTTAAAGATGATCTTTCACAAGTTTGAGCATTTAAACTGGCTCCATTTTGCAGTATTGGCTGCAGAACTGAATAAAGCATAAGTTTTTATTTTTTAATTTCTCTTCCATGTTGCAAATATATCAAATTTTCACCTAAACTTTACAAATTATGTTCAAGGGGTTTTCCACTACTCTGACAAACCCATCTCAATCAGCATGTTTGGATCAGTAAAATAGCAGCACTTATAATCCCCTCCTGTGCCGGTGCCATTCCAGTGGTGTCAGTACTTGCATTCCCAGGGCTTGGGTCACATTGTTATGTCACGTGAGCCCTGCGCCTAATTAGAGTTGGCTTCACTCTCCTGGCCTTCGGACGAATGAGACATCAAGAGGCAATCAGAGTTGCGGCTGACCGCGCAGTTCCTCTTGATGTCAAATGCGTCCGAAGGCCAGGAGTGTGAAGCCAATGCTGATTAGCCGCAGGGCTCGCATGACATAATAATCTCATGTGGCCCCTGGGAGATTGAGTGCTGACACCGCTGGAATGGCACTGGAGATGAGTATAAATGTTATTTTACTAGTACAAATATTCTGGATGAGAATGGGTTTCTCTGGGGTCATGTAGCTCTTTCCCTGCATGAGGGTAACCAAACATAACAAGCAACAATAGACAGGGTAAAACAGAACAATAGCTTAAAACAGGCTTTCTCATATGAGATGTGGAATGACCGGTTGATGTCACTGATTCTTCTCTGGGGGCAACTTCTTCATCTGCATGAGGTTGAGCAATCATGGGCAGCAAAATGCAGGGGAAAAAAAAAGAGCACAAGCTTAGAGCAGGTTTCTCCTGTGTGAGACATGTAATGAGTTAATCTGCTTTCACTTGTCTCACTGCAGAGATGTGTGATTTACAAAGCTCTGCAGTCACTATTCCATGATTTGGCTAATTTAACATGCTAAAATTGGTGAAAGGTCATCTTTAAAGGGAACCTGTCATGTGAAAAATGCTACTAACCTGCAGATATTGGGTTACTCTGCAGGTTAATAGCATTCTGAACCTGCCCCGATGCCTGTACTTTGAGCCCGCTGATGGGAGGAAATTACCTTTATTCTCCCTGGGCTACGTTCAGTCACAAGGGTGGCGCCGGCACAGTTTCAGTCAGGGCTCTTGTGGATAGTAACCACGCCCCCAGCACTGACTGACAGCCACTCGGCATTAGAGCTGACTGTCAGTCAGTGCAGGGGATGCAGTTTCCGCCTCTGCTCTCCATACACAGTGTTGTTTGAACCTGCACCCGGCACCACCTTAGTGACTGGAACAAAAATGCTGCCGAGGGATATAAAGTTAATTTCCTCTGGGCAGTGGGACGCAATTAACATGTAGATTAGCTCCATATCTGCAGGTTATTAGCAACTTTTTTTCTTGTGAAAGGTCTTCTTTAGGTTTAGTACAAGGCCAGGTGGTCCGTGTGAAAATTACAATGTTTATTTTGTGGTTTCCATAATGTTTACTAGAAAAACCTGATTTCAACAATAGGTCATTTTCTCATGACGCATTAACTTTAAGTTGTATTTTCCTTTTTTGAATTTTCTCCTTGTGTAAAAGATGTTCGGAGGGCTAGAACAATACATAAAATGGAAGGTCTTTGTTACAATAGTGGGTTAGAAAAAACAGGCTTGTTAAGCTTGGGATAAAAGACTACATAGTGTGAAATCACACAGCTGATTTTGTTGCGGAAATTTCTGCAAATTTCCCATTTATCTGAATGTAGAAACCTAACTTGTTTGGTAGCAAAAGATCCCCATTCATAAAAATGGAACTGATTTTCAGCAAAATAAATTTCTGCACTAAATCTGCCATTTGTGAATGTCCCTTAGAGGTAATCCTTTTTATATGTATAAATTAAATGTGTGGCCAATAAAAAGAACCAAGACATGATTCATTCATTTAAGAGCTGTACAAAGGACCAGAGGGTAATTTTTCACTCAGAGGAATAGTAATTCTGACATTTATATAGGAAATGGTTCATTACAGTAGTCTAGAGCAGATATAGCAGCATTCAGAAAAGGTTTAGATGTTTAATGATAAATTACATTAGGAGTTCTAATAAATATTGTTTCATAGTTTAATTGCCACCTGCATTCATAGCAATGAATATGATAAATGCATGTGGCAATTAGCCTGGAAATGTATTAAGGTAGTTTTGATGCGCCCAGAGTGTATCATCCACTCGCCTTGCCACAGTATTTTCCCTGATTGATACCTAGTGTTCCGCTTTGTCATGCATTTGTCTGGCTGGAGTATGAGTTGTTAGTGAGTGAGCGAAATAGAGTAATGGTGAGCGGTGCTGTAACACTTGCAGTACATTGCCACCCCAATGCACTACCAGACAATTTTGCTTGTGGCAATGATTACTCTTTTGCTTTGCTCTGTTGATGGGGAGTGACTACCAACGTCATGCTCATTCACAGCTGGCTCCCTGCTGCCTAACTGTGAGGAGCTGGCTGTCAATCTGCATGACATTGGCAGTCATGACCCATTGACAGAGCACCGCAGAAGGGGAAGAGCTGATTTCTTGACGCGGAGCAGCTGAATTGCTGGCAGGAGCGGTCAGTGACAGCTCTGAGTCTGTGCTGGGTAGAACAGGAAGGTAGTTAGCTACCGGTTAGTTTTTAGGCCCATAATAAAAAATAATCTTGGGCAACCGCTTTAAAACTCTACTATGTCTACAGTGTCATCAGCATGAAAATTCATTGTGATATCTCCATGTTGACATAAAGGGAACCAATCGGCATGGTTTTTACATAGGCGCTTGTCCCCTAAAAAATGATACTTTTGAGAAGATCTGATGTGTAAGTCATGACAAAACAAGAGTAGAATCCATAATAAAATCAGTGTTGAAATGGGCTGGGGGCATCTGACTGCATTGATATGCCCCCCCCCCATGTATTTCCAGTCTGATTTGCATGTGGCTTTCCCTTGACCCACTTCCAATTTTCAAAGGATGCTGAAACTTCACTTGTGTAATGATATAAGTCTCTATAGGTTACGTGCCAATTTGCAACTCCGAACTGATAACGGTCTTGATTTTACAGGTGCTGAAGTGGTGTGAGGTTTGATAATGGACCCAGTGGAATACAGAACAGTCATCAAGTTCCTTTACTTGAAAAGCCGCACACCAAAAGGAGACATTCGATGAGATGAAAGAGGTTTATGGTGATTATTCCCCATCATATGATGTAGTCAAGAAATGGCATCGTCAATTGAAATGTGGTCAGACTTCAGTGCAAACATCTCCAATTCCAGGGCGACCCCACTCTGCTATTGATGAACACACCATCCAGCAAGTGGAGGTCGCAATTTTGGAAAATCACCACGTAACCATTCGCCACCTAGCCCCAAATGTCAAGGTTAGTGTGAGGTCAGTGGAAAAAAATCATCCAAGACCATTTTCAGATGCTAAAGGTATCCGCTCGCTGGGCTCCCCGGCTGCTCACAGCTTTTCAGAAGCAGGAACGAGTCAAATCCTCTCAGGCTCTCTTGATGATGTGCCATGGAAACCAGGAGGACTTTTCAACAGACTGATCACACAGGATGAAAGCTGGGTCCATCACTAAGATCCCGACACTGAAGTCCAGTCGATGCAATGGAAGCATCATAAGTCACTGCCTCCAAAGAAGGCAAGTGCCCAACCCTCAACAAGCAAGGTCATGCTCACAGTATTTTGGGACCAGCATGGAGTAGTATTGATGGATTTCTTAGCAAAGGGTACCATGATCACTGGGGCATACTATGCTTCACTGCTGTGGAAATTGCGGGAGGCCATCAAAACCAAGAGGCGTGGCATGCTCACCAAAGGTGTCCGCCTTCTGCAAGACAATGCACCATTTCACAACTCACATGTTGCCAAAATGGAAGCATGCTCCTGTGGCTTTGAAATTTTATTGCATCCCCCTTATTCAACTGACCTTGCACCATCAGACTTCCACCTCTTTCCAAAAATGAAGCTATTTTTGAAGGGCAATCATTTTCCAGATCATGAGACTCTGATATACGAAGTCACAACATGGCTTTTAGAGCAACCTGTCGACTTCTACAAGCGAGGTGTTTACAGTTGCTTAAAGAGATGGCAGAAGTGTGTGTCACTAGGTTGCACCTATGTAGAGACGGATTAATAACTGTGTCAAGTTTCATTGCTCTCAGTCCACAGGAAGTGGCTCAGGGGAAATCTTAAATGACGCGGTTATACAGATTAAATAGATACCTTTAGTTGTTCTTTAATCAGCATTTGAAGTTTTGGTGTAAGCTATAAATGTGTAGGGGCTGGACTGTGGGTAGGGTCTTTGGCTCCTGCTCACGCCCTCCGCCTGCTTCTGGTGTCTGTATCTGCCTCCTGTTTGAAAATTCACACTGACATCATGTTCACCACAGGAGGCACTTGCGCAGATTCATCTCCCAGTTGTCTTTAATAAAAAGTCACCAGTGGTGGAGCATGCACAGATTGACCTCTTGGCTATCTTCAATAATGTGGTGGTGCATGCATAGTTTGAGATCTTGGCTCAATGACAAGCTGAGATGTTAATCACTGCATGTGCCGCGATCATCACCATTTTACTGAAGACTGGCATGAGGTCTATTTGCGCAAGCGCCGCCCGTGTAGAAGGCTGCACCAACACAGATCTTCAAACAAGAAGCGGATACAAATACCAGAGACAGGCGGAGGGGCCAAGGTAGGAGCCGAAAGACCCTAGGTCAACAGTGTACAAAAAACATCAAACATTTTTAAAACCTGCATAATTTGTGACGCAGACGGTTGCATTTAAAATTATGGAATGTGGAGAATTTTTTTGTCTGGAAAAAAAAATAAAAACCCACTTTTTTTTTTAGACCGAAAAGTGCAAAAGAAATTCGTGACTTGTCTGTCTCACAAGCATGCTTTCTCTGATAGACGAGCCTCGGTATTTTTCTTCATTACAAAAATTAGCCCTTAGAAGACTTAAAATGCATGAAGAATGAAAAAGTAAATGATGTTAATAATATTTTATTTTTATAACACCAACATATTCCGCAGCCTTTTACAGTTCAGAGGGGACGTGTGAAAACAAGATGAGGCATTACAAAGTACCACATAATTCAAAACCTAGCAAGAGGAGTGAGAGCCCTGCTCACAAGCTTACAATCTATGAGAAAATAGGGGAGACATAACAGGTAAATGATAAGTGTTTGTATTGTATGGTCCAGCCATCCATGTAATAATAGGGTATTTAAATAACACCGCATGAACCAGTCATCAGCCAGTATCTGTATGGCACGTATTTGCCACTAGGCACTGGAGGTCCTGCAGCAAGCTGCAGGGGGCGGCACCATGGTATAAAAATAAATAAAAAATGTAAACTCGCCCTCCCTCCTCCAGGCTCTTTAAAAAAACCAGCATCTTTCTGGAGGAGGGAGTGGGAGCTATGCAATAATTTGTATTTGCGTCTTTAAGAGACAAAGACAAATGATCCTCCATTGTGCCGGCACTTCCGGGGTCAGTAGAGCTCCAATCAGCTCCCTGACCCGGCGTGCTGACATAATCACGCTGCCGACATCAGTGCAGAGTACCGCGCAGGAAGACAAACTGGACCTTGGAGCAGGTAAGCGTTCACAGAGCCGAAGATATGGTGAGGGGGGGATGGTGAACATGAGAAGAGGGAACGCTGGAGAACTTGGAGGAGAAGCTCTGATGAACATGGGGGAGGTGAAGATCGCTGGTGAGCATGTTGGGGGAACTTGTGAACGTGGGGAGGTTCTGTGTGAAGAACATGGGGGGGTTGAGCTTGGTATAGAGAGGAATGTGGTGGTTTTCATTTGCGGGGGTGGTGTGACGGTCATATTTCACTAGGGCAGATAGTGTGGTGGGAATATTTTATAGGAGAGAATACTGTGGAGACCGTGTACCATAAGTGAGACAATGTGGGGTCATTTATTGTGCAGGAAGCACAGTGAGGGATAATTATTTATTCGGCTACACAGCATAGGGCATATACAGTTAGGTCCATATATATTTGGACAGAGACATTTTTCTAATTTTGGTTCTAGACATTGCCACAATGAATTTTAAACAAAACAATTCAGATGCAGTTGAAGTTCAGACTTTCAGGTTTCATTTGAGGGTATCCACATTAAAATTGGATGAAGGGTTTAGGAGTTTCAGCTCCTTAACATGTGCCACCCTGTTTTTAAATTCCTGAGCCACTTATTTATCTCCCTAATCTCCTGTTGCCTCTCTGGCATGGCACGTGGTACAGACGGTATTTCTGAGAATACCACCTTGGAGGTCCTTGCTTTAAGCTTGCAGCCTAATTCCCTGAAATCATCTTTAAGGACCTTTCACCTACCTCAAACTTTGTCGTTTGTGCCAATGTGCACCATGACTGCTGGGTCCTCACCAGTCCCTCCCAGTAATCTGTCAACCTGATCAGTGATGTGCCGGACTCGAGCGCCAGGTAGGCAGCACACTGTTCGACTATCCCTGTCTTTGTGACAGATAGGGCAATCTGTTCCCCTAATAATTGAATCCCCCACTACCAGCACCTGCCTGGCCTGCCCTGCTCTCCTATACTCCCCCTTACTGGAGCTGACATTCCTCCGGTATTCAGAGGACATGCCTTGCTGCAGCAGTGCTACCCCTGTACTGACACCCCCCTCATCTGCCAACTTTACAAACTTATTGGGGTGGGCCAGATCAGGACTAGCCTCCCTTGCACTCTTCCCTCTACCCCCCCTTCTAACTTTCACCCAGCTAGCTGCCTTCACTGTCCTGCAGCTCCCTACTACCACCCTCCTCCACATCTACCCCAGTGAGCAGCGGCTCAGTGAGAAGCAGACTTCTTTCCATATTGTCTATGGATCTGTGTTGCCAGCTACTCATTTAGATCCAGTACCTGGGCTTCCAAATGCACGACATGCTCACATCTTGCACAGCAGTATGCACCCACGACCGGCTGTTCAAGGATTGCATACATGTGGCAAGATGTACACTGGATAGCATTGTCAATAATGGAGCTTACTTCGTAATGGGGATTGCACTAGACAGAAATGTTATGTATAAATAAATGTAAAGAATTAATAAAATACAGACAGCAAGTCAGTCCAAATTCCTCCCTTCCAAACTTCCTGAATCCAAAGTCACTGAATCACAAATCGCACACTTACTTCCGTTTGCACCTACACTCCGGTCACACTCAGCTCGTTAACACTCGCTAAGGAAGAAGATTTAAAGAGTTTTTTTTTGTCCCCCCGCCTTTTGCAGCAATCCAACCTACAACTCAATGCACTTCTGAAGGACTGGAGGCCCCAACCAGCTGCTCGTTATAAACCCTTAATTATGACCACTCACCCTTAATTAAAGCCTGAGTATAGCTACACCTCAGGATTTAAGTGCAATGTAGTTAACCCTTAAACACACAGGTAGTAAAATAAGACACTGTAAAACTGTAGAGAGAAAATAGGTTTTAAAAACCCAATAAAATGAAACAGTTAGAAAAGCACTCAGCAGTTCACAATTCAGCAGCTCACAGCAATTCACACCGGTATTTTCTGCAGGATTCGCAAATACCTCTTCACTGAATCACAAGTTACACATTTACTTCCGTTTGTACTTACGCTCCGGTCACACTCAGCTCGTTCACACTCGCTAAGGAAGAAGATTTAAAGAGCTTTTTCTTTGTCCCCCCCCCCCCCTTTAGCAGCAATCCAACCTCAACCTACAACTCAATGCACTTCCGAAGGAAGGTCCTATGGCTCACTCTGGTCTTGATCCAACACCTCCTCTCTTCTTACGCTCGCTATCCTCCTTCGCTGCTTCATATGGATTAGCCCCTTATGTCATTATCACAGTGTCCCCCATTGCACTCCTGCACAGTCACACTTCTCCCTGCCCTGCTGAGGGCAAGGCAAAGCTCAGTAGTGTGCATGCACCAGCTTTACCTACAGTGGGTACGGAAAGTATTCAGACCCCTTTAAATTGTTCACTCTTTGTTTCATTGCAGCCATTTGGTAAATTCTAAAAAGTTCATTTTTTTTCTGATTAAAGTACACTCTGTACCCTATCTTGACTGAAAAAACACAGAAATGGTAGAAATTTTTGCAAATTTAGTAAAAAAGAAAAACTGAAATATCACATGGTCATAAGTATTCAGACCCTTTGCTCAATATTGAGTAGAAACACCCTTTTGAGCAAGTATAGCCATGAGACTTCTTGGGAATGATGCAACAAGTTTTTCACACCTGGATTTGAGGATTTTCTGCCATTCTTCCTTGCAGATTCTCTCCAGTTCTGTCAAGTTGGATGGTGAACGTTAGCGGACAGCCATTTCAGGTCTCTCCAGAGATGCTCAATCGGGTTTAGGTCAGGGCTCTGGCTGGGCCAGTCAAGAATGGTCACAGAGTTGTTCTGAAGCCGCTCCTTTGTTATTTTAGCTGTGTGCTTATGGTCATTGTCTTGTTGGAAGGTGAACCTTCGACCAAGTCTGAGGTCCAGAGCACTGTGGAAGAGGTTTTCATCCAGGATCTCTCTGTACTTGGCCGCATTCATGCTTCCTTCAATTACAACCAGTCGTCCTGTCCCTGCAGCTGAAAAACACTCCCATAGCATGATGCTGCCACCACCATGTTTCACTGTTGGGATTGTATTGGGCAGGTGATGAGCAGTGCCTGGTTTTCTCCACACATAACGCTTAGAATTATCACCAAAAAGTTCTATCTTCGTCTCATCAGCCAGAGAATCTTATTTCTCATAGTCTGGGAGTCCTTCATGTGTTTTTGAGCAAACTCTATGCGGGCTTTCATATGTCTTGCACTGAGGAGAGGCTTCCGTCTGGCCACTCTGCCGTGATAGTTGACTTTGTGGAACTTTCTCCAATCTCCCTACTGCATCTCTGGAGCTCAGCCACAGTGATCTTGAGGTTCTTCTTTACCTCTCTCACCAAGGCTCTTCTCCCACGATTGCTCAGTTTTCTGGACGGCCAGGTCTAAGAAGACTTCTGGTGGTCCAAAAATTCTTCCATTTAAGGATTATGGAGGCCATTGTGCTCTTAAGAACCTTGAGTAATGCAGAAATTCTTTTATAACCTTGGCCAGATCTGTGCCTTGCCACAATTCTGTCTCTGAGCACCTTGGGCATTTCCTTTGAGCCCATGATTCTCATTTGGTCTGACATGCACTGTGAGCTGTGAGGTCTTATATAGACAGGTGTGTGCCTTTCCAAATCAAGTCCTATCAGTTTAATTAAACACAGCTAGACTCCAATGAAGGAGTAGAACCATCTCAAGGAGGATCACAAGGAAATGGACCGCATATGACTTAACTATGAGCGTCTGAGCAAAGGATCTGAATACTTATGACCATGTGATATTTCAGTTTTTCTTTTTTAATAAATTTGCAAAAATTTCTACATTTCAGTATTTTTTCAGTCAAGATGGGGTGCAGTGTATTTTAACCCCTTAACAACATTAGACGTACTAATATGCGTCTGTGCTCTGGGACTTAAGAGCCAGACCCGTATTAGTACGTCATCGCGATCGCGCGCGCACACAGGCTGTGCGGGCGACATCGCCGCCGAGTGTCAGCTGATAGTACCGGGTGTCAGCTGTGACAATGTGCAAGGAGCGGTCCTGCACCGCTCCCAGCACATTAACCCCCGCAATTCTGCGATCGAAGTCGATTGCAGCATTGCGGAGGTGATCGCAGATACTCACCTCCTCTTCCGGCCTCCAGCGCTGTCTGCCATGGCTTCCAGGATGTTGTCATGACGACCCGATGTCGTCATGACAACATCCGGGTCCCCAGACAGAAGGAAGATGTACCCATCAATAAATATTATTATAACAAAACAAAAAAAACAATAAAAGTACACATATTTGGTATCGCCGCGTCCGGAACAACCTGACCTATAAAACTGTCCCACTAGTTAACCCCTTCAGTGAACACGGTAAAAAATAAAAATAAAAAACGAAGCAAAAAACAATGCTTCATCATCATACCGCCAAACAAAAATGGAATAACACGCGATCAAAAAGACAAATATAAATAAAAATGGTACCGCTGAAAATGTCATCTCGTCCCGCAAAAAACAAGCCACCATACAGCTCCATCAGCCGAAAAATAAAAGTTATAGCTCTCAGAATAAAGCTATGCTAAAAAATAATTTTTTCTATAAAATTGCTTTTATTATGTAAAAGTGCAAAACATAGAAAAAAGATATAAATGTGGTACTGCTGTAAATGTACTGTCCCGAAGAATAAAGCTGCCTCATCAATTTTACCACATGCAGAACAGAAAAAAAAAAAACTAAAAAAACAATTCCTGAATTGTTGGTTTTTGTTTATTCTGCCTCCCAAAAATCGGAATAGAAAGCGATCAAAAAATGTCACGTGCCTGAAAATGGCACCAATAACAACGTCAACTCATCCCGCAATAAACAAGCCATCACATGACTGTCTGCCAAAATCTGGAAAAATTATAGCGCTCAAAATATGGCGATGCAAAAACTAGATTTAAAAAAAAATGCGTCTTTTAGTGTGTGACAGCTGTCAGTCATAAAAACCTGATATGATTCTGGTATCGCTGTAATCGCACCGACCCGAAGAATAAAGTAGTCTAATCACTTATACCGCACGAGGAACGGCGTAAAAAATAAACTCTCGGGTTAGGGTTAGGGCTAGGGTTAGGGCTGGGTTTGGGGTTAGGGTTGTGATGGGGTTGGGATGTTTTTGAAAAGTAAGAAAAAAAGATGACGATATGGCGACTAGTGTTGAGCGCAAGTGCTCACTACTTAAGTTTGCATCGGGTGCTCTGGTATGCATTGAGTATCGTGGGTATTTGAGTGACATGCTCGAGTCTCCGCCCCATATGCTTCGCGGCCAAAAAAACTTTGCGGGGATTGCCTGCCATGCACGAGCGATCCCCGCATGTTTTTTTTTGGGTGTCTAATAACCATGAAAATGCGGAGCAGGGACTCGAGCATGTCACTCGAGCACACGCAGTACATGGTGCATACCTGAGTACCCCATGCAAACTCAAGTAGCGAGCACTTGCGCTCAAGACTAATGACAACTTATTCAATATGATGACCTAATGTTATCAAATTCTGTGTCGTACCTCTGGGTTCAAAATGTTCACTATACACCTTAATAAAATCCTTGAGGGGTATAGTTTCCAAAATGGGGTCACTTGTGGGGGAGCTCCACTGTTTAGGCACATCAGGGGCTCTCCAAACGCGACATGGTGTCCGCTAACAAATTGAATGGAAAATCGGCTCAAATTGTTAACGGACGCCATGTTGCGTTTGGAGAGCCCCTGCGTGCCTAAACATTGGAGCTACCCCACAAGTGACCCCATTTTGGAAACTAGACCCCCCAAGGCACCTATCTAGATGCATAGTGAGCACTTGGAACCCCCAGGTGCTTCACAAATTGATTCGTAATAATGAAAAAGTGAAAAAAAAGGTTCAGAGTATGTATCCAGCCAATTGAGTGCTCCCAGGGTCACAAGGAATAATTATCCAAAAAAAGGATTTACTTCTTCAGAAGATTTATTCAAGTTAATAAATAGATAAAACTTATAAAAAAAACAACGCGTTTCAGCTATTAAAATTAAAGATATATATAGCCTTCCTCAGGTCTAATGTAAGAGAGTCAATAGTGGTGGTTATATAGTAACTATAAAAACCTACCTAGTGAAATAATTATCCTAATCACATGTAAATTGGTTTGAGTTGGAACGCCCAAATCCCATTCTATAGAGACTCAGCTTTCTCAGAGTTAGGATTTTCCAACTTTTTCCTCTGATTGTAGAATAAACAAATTATATATAAATTGTAGAACAGCTAAACTTGTCATAATAAAATTTTGGTAACGAAGATATTATACTTTCTCCTTCTCTTTGTTTCCTTTCTTTTTCTATCCCTTTAAGAGGAGAAAATAAGTGCATTGGTAGAAGAATCTCTACCATGAACCTGGATTTAAGAAGATTTTCATTCAATAGGTATATCAATAAAATTCAGATAAGGGGAGTTTAATTCACATGGATATATGCTAAAGGTAGTGAAACGGAGAAAAAGAGAGAAAAAAAAAGCCCCGCATAAAAACGCATCAAAAAACGCAAGGAAAAAAAAAAAAAAAACGCATAAAAACGCATCAAAAAACGCAAGGGGAAAAAAAAAAAAAAACCCCGCATAAAAACGCATCAAAAAACGCCTGTTTTTTGTTTCTCCCCCCACCAGACCTACAGCCTTGGGGTCGAATACATTGAAAGTGAAAAAAAAACAACACTTTTTCATTTTTATGAATCAATTTGTGAAGCAGCTGGGGGTTCCAAGTGCTCACTATGCATCTAGATAGGTGCCTTGGGGGGTCTAGTTTCCAAAGTGGGGTCACTTGTGGGGGAGCTCCAATGTTTGAGCACACAGGGGCTCTCCAAACGCAACATGGCGTCCGCTAATTATTCAAGCAAATTTTACAATCAAAAAGTCAAATGGCGCTCCTTCCCTTCCGAGCCCTGCCGTGCGCCCAAACAGTGGTTTTTCCCCACATATGGGGTATCTGCGTGCCCAAGGGAAATTGCACAACAAATTTTGGGGTCCATTTTTTCTTGTTACCCATGTGAAAATAAAAAAAATTGGGTCTAAAGTAACATTTTTGTGAAAAAAGTTAAATGTTCATTTTTTTCTTCCACATTCCAAAAATTCCTGTGAAGCACCTGAAGGGTTAATAAAGTTCTTGAATGTGGTTTTGAGCACCTTGATGGGTGCAGTTTTTAGAATGGTGTCACTTTTGGGTATTTTCTGTCATAAAGACCTCTCAAAGTGACTTCAAATGTGATGTGGTCCCTAAAAAAATGGTTTTGTATATTTTGTTGGAAAAATGAGAAATCGCTGGTCAACTTTTAACCCTTATAGCTCCCTAACCCAAAAAAAATTTGGTTCCAAAATTGTGCTGATGTAAAGTAGACATGTGGGGAATGTTATTTATTAACTCTTTTGTGTGATATATCTCTGATTTAAGGGCATAAAAATTCAAATTTTGAAAATTGCAAAATTTTCAAAATTTTCACCAAATTTCCGTTTTTTTCTCAAATAAACGCAAGTGATATCGAAGAAATTTTACCACAATAATGAAGTACAATATGTCACGAAAAAACAATCTCAGAATCAGGGGGATCCGTTGAAGCGTTCCAGAGTAATTACCTCATAAATTGACAGTGGTCAGAATTGTAAAAATTGGCCTGGTCATTAACGTGCAAACCACCCTCGGGGGTTAAGGGGTTAATGAGAAATAAAAATAACTTTTTAGAATTTACCAAATGGTGGCAATGAAACAAAGAGTGAAAAATTTAAAGGGGTCTGAATACTTCCTGTACCCACTGTACGTGTCATCAGCGTTCTTTTGCCTTTCCTGGCTCATGCACGCCACAGCACTTTGCTCTGCCCTCGGCAGGGCAGAGAGAAGTGCGCCTGCGCAGGAGCAAGATTGGGCGACACCGTGATGTTGATTTTGAATGCCTCATCTGTTAGAACCCTCCTGTTAGGTTTTTTTTTTGGTTTGCTGGTCACATGACCATTTTTGCCTATTTAATCCGGCTCCGCCCTCCTGGTCTTGCTGGACTCCATTGTATTTACTACTCTTGAGCTAGCTTGGTGCTCTGTTGCTGTTCTCTGTTAGTTTTGCTAGGTCTTCTGACCTCTATGCTTTTTGTTGTGTGTTTGTCTTTGACTGCTACTATTTCTGCTAGGAGGTGTCCAACTTATCCCAGTCCCTAGTTCTTGTAGGGATCCCTCCCTCACATCTATAGGTCTTCGTTCAGACTAGCCGAGGACTTTAGCGGGTCTGATCGCAGGATCAGGTTCCCCGTTACATCGTAGGGATCTAGTTTAGTTCTATTGTAGGGACAGTTCTCCTGTCTTTCCTTAGTCCCTGTAGCAGATCATAACAGTAAGTCCAGCCCTAAAAGAAAAAAAAAAATTTTCTCTAAGGAAAGACCTCCAGTTTTCCATCATGGTCTCGGTTCAAGATTTGGCTCAACGCTTGCAGGGACTCTCTCTGGAGGTGGCCAAGCTCCAACAACACGTGAGTTGCTGTTCTGGAGCACATTTTGTGGAACCAAAGTTACGTCTGCCTGATTTATTTTTTGGCGAACAACAAGATTTTTTTTCTTTTAAAAATGCTTTTTTATTGTATTTTCGTTTGAGACCCGGATCCTCTGGTGATGAATCACAGCGCATAGGGTTCATAATGTCACTTTTGCGCAAAGATCCTCAGGGATGGGCCTTCTCTCTCCAACCTAGTGATCCGTGCTTTAGATCAGTGGATAGTTTTTTTTCTGCTTTGGGTTTGTTGTATGATGATCCTGATCGTGTCTCATCTGCTGAGTCTGAATTGAGACGTTTGAGGCAGGGATCAGGTAATGTGGAAAAATATTGTTCTCACTTCCGTCGGTGGTCTGCCCAGGTAGGGTGGAACGATTCAGCTTTGAAAAGCTTGTTTCTTGCAGGGCTAGGTGAAAGGGTTAAGGATTTACTGATTGCTTATCCCACACCTGGAAACTTGCAGGAGGCTATGCAATTAGCTATACGGGTGGACAGGAGACTGCGTGCAAGGGTTAATGAGAGCAAATCCTCTGCTATGTCAGCTCCGAGTCTTGAGAGGGTCTGTGCTGACAATGGAGAGCCGATGGAGATTGGGGCGATGTCACCCCGCTCTCAGGAAAAAGATCGCAGGCTTTCTGAAGTAATTGAATTTCGGGTATTTGTGGATTGTGGTTCTACTCTGAATGTGATTGATGGGGGATTCTTGGAAAAACTTAGATTAGAACCTAAAACTTTGTCATCCCCTATTGCTGTGGTTTCTGTTGATGGCTCTCCCTTGAAGAGTGTTACTCATAAGGTCTGTGAATTTCCCCTCACTATTAATGGTATTCACCAAGAAAATTTGTATTTGGTGGTATTGGATAATTTGCCTTCTCCAGTAATATTGGGGTTACCCTGGTTAAAATTGCACAATCCTGTACTGGATTGGTCTACCAATGAAATTAAGTCCTGGAGCCCTAAGTGTTATGACAAGTGTTGTAACGGACGTATTGCTGCTGTGGATAAAGGGGAATTGCCTGTACCTATTCAGGATTTTTGGAGAGTTTTTTCTGAGGAGGAGTCACAAATTTTGCCTCCCCATAGAGACTATGATTGTACCATTGAATTTGTCCGTGGAGCGACCGGCAAGTATGGGTGGGACACAGCCCCCCGAGGAAGCTACGCGAAACGCGCGTCGGGGCTGCAGTCTGGCTGGGTGGTGACTTGTGTCCCTATGGGTAAGACTCTCATTACATGCACTTTATCAATATGATTGTCTGGATCCTTCTCTCCGTTACTTTGGTCTCCAATGTACAATATATTACTCTCTGTGCGATTTCAAATGTTTAGATTGACGTACTAGCATCCCTATAGGGACCCACCCATACTTGCCGGTACTGTATTGTGCTCTTTCCTACCCCGTTTTGATCTTTTATTATGTGTGGTATATGTGATTTTAATTTTTCTATAAATAAAGATTATCTTTTACGCTTATAACTGTCCTTGAGGGTTTTATACTCCATTTTTGTGTAGGTTTAATGTTTGCTAGGGAGTACCCTGACCACCTGTTATGACTTTGTATGGTGATGTTCGGTCCAATTTCTTTCGTGATTGTGGACATACAGCCTACCAGAAAGCTTTAATGGAGGGCTGGCCATAGTATGGTGCTGGCCATACTTTATATGAGGAAAGCCTGGTGACTTGGTCCCTGTAATTTTCAAATGTTAGGTCATAATGGTGCACCATGGCTTAGGCCACACCAAGGGTGCAAAGAAGCGTCTTCATGTGCATATTAAATAAATGTCGCTTTTTCAGCAAATATTACTCTAAATTGTTTATGCCTTGTATTATTTTAGTAGGGGCTATGCCTCCTATGTGAATCTTTATGCAGTCTAATTGTCCTTTTGGGGTGACGGACTCCCTTTCAGTAAGCTTAAAATTCATTTCACCCAACGAATGAATGTTTTGCTCGTGCATCGGGTGATTGACAGCCTGTTTAGATAGATTGATAATCAGTTTCAGTGTTAAAGGGGTTGTCTGGTCTAAAAATACAAATCTGCAGTCATTCTATGTGACTGCAGATTTGTGAATCCTCACATTATGCACTGCATGCTGTGAGGATTCTCCAGTGTTAGTGTTGGGAAAAGCAGTCATGTGATTTGCATACTTCCGGCCACAATCAAACTATGCAAGTAAATTGAGCGCGGCCAAGTCCATCTAGTCGGATTGTGGCCAGGAGTATGCAAATCACATGACTGCTTTTCCCAGCTCTGACACCGAAGAATCCTCACAGCAAGTAGTGCATGATGTGAGCATTCACAACTCTGCAGTCACGTAGAGTGACAGCAGATTTGTACTTTTAGACCGACAACCCCTTTAATGCCACTCAAAGTGGTTGTTTCAAGCTGGAAAGTTATCACTTATCCACATGTGGTTGGACCCCCAACGTTTCCGAAAACTGGAGCAGAGGTCGATCATCCATGGTACCGCTCCATTCATTTTTAATGGGAGTTCTGGAGATTACCGTGCGCAGAGCTCTGCTGATATATGGCTTTCCCATTAGAATGAATGCAGCAGAAGTGTAGGTGCCTCTCCTCCATTCAACTGGGGCTCTTCAGGTCCTCGGTTCCCAGGTTCATTGGGAACCGTGGCGGTTGAACCCCCAGTGATCGTAAAATAATTACCTATCCCATGGATAGGGAATAACTTTCAAACTTGAGATATCCACTTTAGGCAGGGTGCCCATGATGCGTTTTTAAAGCTTTTCCGCAGCGGCAATTCAGCCACGGAAACACTTAAAAAATGCTTGGTAGAAGGTCTGCAATGTTCTCCAATGATAATCCACATGTGCTGTGCACATGCTGCGGAAATTTCCGCTGTGGATTATCATTGTGGAAAAATCCGCAGCACTACCATTAATTTTGCGTAATCGCAGCGTTTTCGCCGCCAATTGACTTGCATTGAATCGCATAATATCCACATCACTACATGTGCACATGCGGATATTAAGCGATTCAATATGCGGATGGTACCCGGGTGTGGAGAAGAGGAGACTCTCATCCAGACCCGGGTACCATAGTACCTGTAAAAAAATATATATGTATAATTTAAAATAAACATTATACTTACCTTCCGATGGCCCCTGGTCTCCTTAGCGATGCGTCCTGGCTTCCCGGCGGCTTGCGATGGTCTAAAAGGACCTTCCATGACGTCATTTAGTCATGTGACAGGTCACGCGACCGCTGCTGATCGGAAGGTGAGTATAATGTTTTTTATTTTTTACCATTCTTTTTAACTATTAACTTGGTCACACTGTATACAGTTGTGCTCAAAAGTTTACATACCCCAGCAGAATTTTTGCTTTCTTGGCCTTGTTTCAGAAAATATGAATGATAACAATAAACCTTTTTCTCCACTCATGGTTATTGGTTGGGTGAAGCCATTTACTGTCAAACTACTGTGTTTTCTCTTTTTAAATCTTAATGACAACCAAAACAATCCAAATGACCCTGATCAAAAGTACACATACCCCAGTTCTTATTGTCATGTATTGCCCCCTCTCACATCAGTGACAGCTTGAAGTCTTTTGTGGTAGTAGTGGATGAGGTTCTTTATTTTCTCAGATAATAAAGCTGACAATTCTTCTTGGCAAAAAGCCTCCAGTTCCTGTAAATTCCTGGGCTGTCTAGCATGAACTACGCGCTTGAGATCTCCCCAGAGTGGCTCAATGATGTGGAGGTCAGGAGATTGAGATGGCCACTCCAGAACCTTCACTTTGTTCTGCTGTAGCCAATGACAGGTCGACTTGGCCTTGTGTTTTGGATCGTTGTCATGTTGCAACGTTCAAGTACGTTCCATGCGCAGCTTCCAAGCTGATGAGTACACATTTGCCTCCAGTATTTGCTGATAACGTGCTGCATTCATCTTTCCTTCAACTTTTTCAAAGTTTCCTGTGTCTTTGTAGCTCACACATCCTCAAAACATCAGCGATCCACCTCCGTGCTTTACAGTAGGAATGGTGTTCCTTTCATCATAAGCCTTGTTGACCTCTCTCCAAATGTAACGTTTATGGTTTTGGCCAAAAAGTTAAATTTTGGTCTCCTCTCTCCAATTTACCTTGTTCCAGAAGGTTTGAGGCTTGTCTCTGTGCTGTTTGGCGTATTGTAGGCGAGATACTTTGTGGCATCTGCGCAGTAATGGCTTTCTTCTGCGACTCGACCATGCAGCCCATTTTTCTTCAAGTGCCTCCTTATTGTGCATCTTGAAACAGCCACACCGCTAGTTTTCAGAGAGTCCTGAATTTCAGCTGATGTTATTTGTGGGTTTTTCTTTGCATCCCGAACAATTTTCCTAGCAGTTGTGTCCGAAATTTTTGTTGGTCTGCCTGACCGTTGTTTGGTTTTTCAGAGCCACTGATTTTCCATTTGTTCATCATAGTTTGAATGCTGCTGACTGGCATTATCATTTCCTTGGATATCTTTTTGTATCTCTTTTCTGTGTTATATACTGTAGTTCAACTACCTTTTCCCATAGATCCGTTGACAATTCTTTT
Source organism: Phyllobates terribilis (assembly GCF_046119375.1). Classification (NCBI taxonomy): domain Eukaryota; kingdom Metazoa; phylum Chordata; class Amphibia; order Anura; family Dendrobatidae; genus Phyllobates; species Phyllobates terribilis. The sequence goes on along the minus strand of NW_027362764.1, from coordinate 419,370,830 downwards.
GCTTTCCCAATGACTGACACTCCACAAACGTCAGTGGCTGGATGAAAGATGCAAGAGTCTGTCTGGATCCCAGAAACTCACGCAGCTTTTATGCACACACACTGATTACAAGCAAACTGGTCACAGGTGAGGATGTTACCTTTAGTAACCATTCACCATTTAAACCTATTTGTGTTAAATTCTGTGCATGTTATCAGGCCAAAATCACCAGGGTATGTGAACTTTTGATCAGGGTTATTTGGATGTTTTTGGCTGTCATTAAGATTTAAGAAGAGAAAACACAGTAGTTTGACAATAAATGGCTCCACCCAACCAATAACCATGAGTGGAGACTGAGTTTTTTTTGTTATCATTCATATTCTCTGAAACAAAGCCAAAAAAGCAAAAATTCTGCCGGGGTATGTAAACTTTTGAGCACAACTGTAAATCCATGCTGGTTGCATGGATTTATATAGTGTGACCAAGTTTTCAAGCACTTTTCCAACTGATGCTAAAATCACTTGGAAAAGCGCTTGACAATCCGCATGCGAAATCGCATGTGAAAAACGCGGGACATACGCTTGTCCCTGACAGAAAAACGCATGTAAAATCCGCATGCGTTTTTTCTGCTAGGTAGATGCAGAAACACTAAGGAAAAAATCCGGATCATTTCTGCATCGGGGGCACATAGCCGTAAAGAGTATCTAAACTTTGGGATATTTTTTATGTTTTATGCTGGGATATTTTTTATGTTTTATGCTCCTTCTGAGCAGATCGGTGGATCACCCAGTTCTGGGGCCCCCATCAGTCTCTAAACAAAGACCTCCTAGAAGACTGCAACTCAGGAGACGGGAGAGTGTGCACACAGAGCAGAGTGCATACAGTGAGTAGAAAGTCAGAAGTGCACAGCTCAGGAGACAGGACTATGACTTTCTATTCACTGGATCCACTCTGCGCTGTGTGCATGCTCTCCTGTCTCCTGAGCTGCAGTCTTCTAAGATGTCTTTTGAGCAACCGGTGGGGGTCTTGGGTCCCATCCCATGATACCCCTTCTCCTTACTGAGCCAACTTCAGACTCACACCAATCTGTGGAGAAGTAATGAACCTAACACATATATAAGATATCTTCCAAAAGTTGATACTCTAAATGTTTTATAAAGCTCTTGCCTAGGATCAAGCATAACTGTGATTCCTGTATGGTCTGCAGTCTGATGATGGCTGGTAACAACAACTCGCAGCATCTTCTTATCATTGTTAAGGACTAATGGGAGTTGTAGGTTAATGTGATAAAATTGTATTTGGAGCTGACCTGACACTGCAATTGATTGCAGTACTAAGCTTGGCTATGTATTCATGTACTGATGGAGGTTCTGGTGTTGTATCACTGCACTGACGGTGGTTCTGGTGATGTTTTAATCTACTGACTGTCGTTCTGGTGATTTACTGCACTGACTGTGGTTCTGGTGATGTTTTACTGCACTGACTGTGGTCCTGGAGATGTATTACTGTATTGATGGTTGTTCTGGTGATGTGGTCATATAGATGTTTTAATCTTTAATTTATGAGACTTGATACTAAAACAGTGTGCTGGACTTACAGGTGCATCTCACTAAATTAGAATATCATCAAAAAGTTAATTTATTTCAGTTCTTCAATACAAAAAGTGAAACTCCTATTATATAGTCATTACAAACAGAGTGATCTATTTCAAGTGTTTATTTCTGTTAATGTTGATGATTATGGCTTGCAGTTAATGAAAACACAAAAGTCATTATCTCAGTAAATTAAAATAATTAACAAAAAACAAGAAATTTCATTCTCCAGCAGGACTTGGCACCTGTCCACACTAGTGTTGAGCGAACATGCTCGACACTGCTCGGTACTCGCCCGAGCATCACACTACTCGGGATGTTCGGCGAGCACCGAGCATTTCCGGGTTACTCGGGCGGGAGCTCAGGTCTCCGCCCTGCATGTTTGGTGCTCTTTACAGAGCCAATGAACATGCAGGGATTGCCAGCCAGTCACTGTAATGCTGCAGCCATGTTGGTTGTGGGCATTACAGTGATTGGCTGGCCGCACAGCGTCACCTCGAGTATTTAAAACGGGGCGCCGCCATCTTGGACACAGTCGCTCCGGATTAGACTGTGTAGGGACAGCGCTGTTGATTTAGGGAGAGATATAAACTGCGAAATAGTTAGTGTAGGGTCTGTAAAGGCTGCCAGAACAAACAAACAGTCCTTTTCAGGACTAATATCCATCCCAGATACCAGGCAGGCTGTATAGGAGACACCGTGGTTATACCAGCAAATGCTGCATTACATTCCTGTGTGCTCCTGTTGCTGAAATTGCTGGACTTAGCACCAGGTGTCAGGGGCCAGGAAAAATCCTTTTTTTTTCATCTAAATCCTCCTTTTTTTTTCCTCCTTCACACTGTACAAATACCCGTCATATTAACCTATTGGTGTGTCCCTCCCCCCCCCCCCCCCCCAAAAAAAAGCGTGTCTCTGATTTTTCAGACACAAATATAACTGTTGAAAATAGTCTGGTGTAGGCTAGAGAAACAGGAGTGTTGTTTTGCACTTCCACGGTTCAAACCTCTGTATTATCCATTTTGGGCCATTTGTATCTAAAAAAAAAAGCAGTTTGAGTGTGTCGCTCACTGTTCAGCCGCAAATATCTCTATTTAAAAAAGTGTGGTATACCCCAGTAAACAATAACTGTGGTTTTGCCATCCCACGGTAAAAAATCTCTATTATTCAGCTTTTGGTAGTTTTTTCCGTAAAGAAAATCAGTAGTGTCTCCTGACTGTTGTGACACAAAAATATATCTGTTGAAAATAGTCTTGTGTAGGCCCGACATCCCAGTGTGGTTTCGCAGTTCCACGGGTCAAATCGCTGTACTATCCAGTTTTGGGCCTTTGGTATCTAAAAAAAAGCAGTTTGAGTGTGTCGCTCACTGTTCAGCCGCAAATATCTCTATTTAAAAAAGTGTGGTATACCCCAGTAAACAATAACTGTGGTTTTGCCATCCCACGGTAAAAAATCTCTATTGTTCAGCTTTTGGTATTTTTTTCCGTAAAGAAAAACAGTAGTGTCTCCTGACTGTTGTGACACAAAAATATATCTGTTGAAAATAGTCTTGTGTAGGCCCGACATCCCAGTGTGGTTTCGCAGTTCCACTGGTCAAATCGCTGTACTCTCCAGTTTTGGGCCTTTGGTATCTAAAAAAAAAAGCAGTTTTAGTGTGTCGCTCACTGTTCAGCCGCAAATATCTCTTTTTAAAAAAGTGTGGTATACCCCAGTAAACAATAACTGCGGTTTTCCTCTTCCACGGTTCTAATCTACTCTTTATTACCCTTTTTCCATTGATAGTGCAAGTGTAAGCTATTTTACTTCATTTACAATGGGCAAGGCGCGTGGCAAGGGACGTGGAAGTGGACGTTCTGGTGATGGTTCGTGCAGAGGACGGGGCCGTGGCCAAGGTGAAAATGTGCCACAACCCACAGCCACATCTTCTCGCTCCCACTTCTTGACCGAATTACTAGGGAAGCACAGAACAACACCAGTATTGAGAACTGATTAGTGTGAACAGGTTATTAATTGGATAGCAGATAATACTTCCAGTTACTTGGGCACCACCACCTCCGGTCTGTCTTCCACACGGTCAACTCTTAGTAGCCGTGAGTCTCGACCGCATACTCCTCCTCACCCTGATGCTCCTTCCTCCCACCATGCCGAGTGTCGTCAGACAGCAAGTGATCCCATACTTGGATACTCTGAAGAGCTGTTCACTGGTCCATTTCCATATTTGGGCCCCTCGCCTGATACGCTTGAAGTGGTGGAAGAGGAGATCCCATGTTGCGATGCCCAAATATTTGAACAGCCACGGCCACAGGAAGTCGACGTTGGCAATCTGTCACAAGAGTTGGACGATGACGAGACACAATTGCCAGGAAGTGAGGAGGAGGAGGTGGTGGATGATCTAGTAACTGACCCAACGTGGAAGGAGGACATGCAGAGTGAGGCCAGCAGTACACAGGGGGAGGGAGGCAGAGTACCCCAACAGGCAGGAAGAAGCAGTGTGGTGGCCGCAGACAGAAGGCAGGCAACCGTTCCCCGTAACACCAACACGAGGGACGTTGCCAGTACAAGCGGTAGGTCTTCCAGAGTCTGGAATTTTTTTAAAGACTCTGCTGATAACCCCAAAAAGGCCATATGTTCCACCTGCCATGCCAGCATCAGCAGGGGTGACAAAACTACCAGCCTGACCAGCATGATCAGGCATATGGCAGCTAAGCACCCGACTTTGTGGGGCGAAACCCAGGGTCCACGACCAGTGACAGCGGGTGTCACCACTGCTTCTTCCACTGTTGAGCGTGCAATAGAACCCCCTGTTGTGTGTGCAAGGCAATCCCCTGTCCATACTGCATGTAAAGATGCCCCCTCCTCTCAGTCTTCACTTGTTATGGCAGTTTCTCAAGAAACAGCATCAACGTCCACGTCCATGTCCCACCGCAGCGTTCAATTGTCCATATCCCAGACCTTTGAACGAAAGCGGAAATTCGCAGCTAACGCCCCATAGGCCACAGTCCTAAATTCGCACATTTCACGACTGCTTGCATTGGAAATGCTGCCTTTTAGGCTGGTGGAGACGGAATCCTTCCGCAATCTTATGGCGGTGGCCGTCCCTCGGTACTCGGTCCCCAGCCGACACTATTTTGCCCGGTGTGCCATCCCCGCACTACACAAGCACGTGTCCCAAAGCTTCTGCCGTGCCCTCAACAACGCAGTTACTGGGAGAGTCCACCTGACAACGGACACGTGGACAAGTGCTTGTGGCCAGGGACGGTACATCTCTCTAACGGCACACTGGGTAAACATGGTGGAAGCCGGGACCTAGTCGGACCTTGGGACGGAACACATCCTCCCCACACCGAGAATTGCGGGCCCTATGTCAGTCAGAGTTGCCCCCACAGTGTACAGCTCCTGCGCATCCTCCTCCTCCTCCTCCTCCTCATGTTCAGCCTCCATCTCAGATATCACCACATCAGTTACAAGCTGGAAGCATTGCAGTACGCCCTCCGCCAAGCGGCAACAGGCTGTGCTGGAACTCATAAGCTTAGGTGATAAACCTCACACTGCTTGTGAGTTGTGGACAGCTGTGAAAGAGCAGGCAGATCTGTGGCTGAGACCGCTGAACCTACATCCCGGCATGGTCATGTGTGACAATGGCCGTAACCTGGTGGCGGCTCTGAGGCGAGGTGAGATCACACACGTACCATGCCTGGCTCATGTGCTTAACCTCGTGGTTCAGCGGTTTCTTAAATCGTACTCCGAGTTGCCAGATCTGCTTGTGAAAGTACGCCGCCTGTCAGCTCATTTTTGCAAGTCGGCTACAGCTTCTGCCGCCCTTGCTGTGTTGCAGCAGCGTTTGCAGCTTCCGGCACACCGACTGGTGTGTGATGTCCCCACACGTTGGAACTCTACCCTCCACATGTTGCAAAGGATTTGTGAGCAGAAGAGAGCAGTTGTGGAGTACCAGCTGCAACAAGGCCATCGATATTCAGGTCAGACTCCACACATAAGACCTCAGGAGTGGACCTGGATGTCTGACATATGTACCATCCTGACAACTTTGAGGAGGCCACCAAGAAGGTGAGTGGCGATGACGCCATCATTAGTGTCAGCATCCCACTTGTCTGTCTTTTGCAACGCTCTCTGCAGAGAATTAAAGAGGAGGCATTGCAGCCAGAGTAAGATGAGATGGATCAAGAAGCCGTAGCTGGCGATTACACACAGCCCAGCCTCATCTCATCCCAACGTGCATTGGGGGACAATGAGGGAGAGGAGGAGGAGGAGGAAGAACAGGAGCTGCTATCATGCGTTGTAGACGGTAGTACCTGTACTAGTGTCATACCGTCGGTTTAGCGTGGGTGGCCTGAGGACAGGGGGGAGGAGGAAGAGGAAGAGGAGGAGGAGGAGAGCATGGTCAGTCGTCATCTTGGTGAGGACACGGAAATCTTGCCCCTTACCAGTCTGGCACGCATGGCTGACTTTGTTATGCTGCCTTAACTGTGACCCTCACGTTGTCAAAATGTTGGGTGACAGTCATTACTGGTTGGTGACACTTGTAGACCCCCGCTACAAGGAGAACTTTCACTCTCTTATTCCTGAGGTGGAGAGGTCTACAAAAATGGGGCAACACCAGAAGGCCCTTGCTGCAGAACTCTTAAAAAAATTCCCATCTGAACACGCTAGCTGCAGAGGTCACAGTTCGTTGCCCAACCAAGGCGTACAGGCGAGAGAGATGCAACTCCACTCCAGCAGAGGCAGGGGAACACTGTCAACGTTCTGGGACAGTTTTCTGACACCCGCCCAGCTTACAGGCCCTGAGGCGCGGGGTACTCTCACAAGGAGTGGAAAGTTTCAAAAGATGGTGAGGGAGTACCTTGCCGATCGTACCAGCGTCCTCCGTGATTCCTCTGTGCCTTTTAATTATTGGGTATCCAAGCTGGACACTTGGAATGAACTCGCTCTGTGCGCCTTGGAGGTCCAGGCCTGCCCTGCCGCTAGCGTGTTATCGAAGCGTGTTTTTAGTGCCGCTGGGGGAATTATAACTGATAAGCGCACTCGCCTGTCAACTGACAATGCTGACAAGCTGACCCTTATCAAAATGAACAAGGGCTGGATTTGGCCAGACTTCTCATCACCACCAAATGACAGCAGAGTAACATAAAGTCAAATCCACTGTGTTATTTCGGGAGGTGTATTCACATGCACCGCTTCACACCCACACATGGGTATACGCTTCCTCGTTTCGGCTGTTTAATCTTCTTCTCCTTATCCTCAGCCTCCACCACCACTATACCACCAGGGTGCCTGCATTGCAAGTTCCTCCGTCCTAATTTTTGGCAGCTTTTGCTGGGAAAGCATAAGCAAATACTATGGGACACCCACTCCCCAATAATGGGACTTATGTTTGTTATATGCTGTACTGCATGGCTCTTGTAAGGGGCATTGCAAGTTGCTCCGTCCTAATTTTGGGCAGCTTTTGCTGGGAAAGCATAAGCAAATACTATGGGACACCCACTCCCCAATAATGGGACTTATGTTTGTAATATGCTGTACTGCATGGCTCTTGTAAGGGGCATTGCAAGTTGCTCCATCCTAATTTTTGGCAGATTTTGCTGGGAAAGCATAAGCAAATACTATGGGACACCCACTCCCCAATAATGGGACTTATGTTTGTAATATGCTGTACTGCATGGCTCTTTTAAGGGGCATTGCAAGTTGCTCCATCCTAATTTTTGGCAGCTTTTGCTGGGAAAGCATAAGCAAATACTATGGGACACCTACTTCCCAATAATGGGACTTATGTTTGTAATATGCTGTACTGCATGGCTCTTGTAAGGGGCATTGCAAGTTGCTCCATCCTAATTTTTGGCAGCTTTTGCTGGGAAAGCATAAGCAAATACTATGGGACACCCACTCCCCAATAATGGGACTTATGTTTGTAATATGCTGTACTGCATGGCTCTTGTAAGGGGCATTGCAAGTTGCTCCGTCCTAATTTTTGGCAGCTTTTGCTGAGAAAGCATAAGCAAATACTATGGGACACCCACTCCCCAATAATGGGACTTATGTTTGTAATATGCTGTACTGCATGGCTCTTGTAAGGAGCATTGCAAGTTGCTCCGTCCTAATTTTTGGCAGCTTTTGCTTGGAAAGCATAAGCAAATACCATGGGACACCCACTCCCCAATAATTGGACTTATGTTTGTAATATGCTGTACTGCATGTGACGCGCCCCCTGGGCCGTGTGTACACGTGTGTGGGATAACTGGTGCCGGGTCTCTGGGGTCTGTAGTCTCCGTGGCGGTGACCCGGTCCCGTGGCTCCGGCTGGTCAAACCAGTGGCAATCTTTCTTAGGTTTTGAGGTTAATCGTCCGACTGCACCACCCGTGGATTGCGGTCAGGGAGTACCACCGCTGCGAGGCAGACCGCTGAGGCTGGTGTTGTGTGCGCAGCATAAAATGGGATAACTCCCCTCGGGAGGAGTATAGCCTCAGGGCAGTGAGTGTGGATGATGGGGGTGATGGTGCACGAGCGCAGCAGGAACGACTCAGAGTCTTTGCAGTGCAGTTCAGGGTGTTTACTGATGATTATAAGGTAGACCCTCCCGGGAGTAGTGGCTAGCATAAGAGGCTTGGTCAGTCTGTGAGAAAGCAGGAGTTCCCCTGGCCAGGTGGAGTTGTAGGCCTCCCCGTCTGTCTGCACTCTTCCTGGCTACCTTGCTGTAAGCGGGTAGAAGTAGCCCACGTCCCTGAGTGTACCGTGTAGTGCTCACCCGTATGGCTGGTGACTTGGGGCCTTCTGTTAGCCTCCGCTCCACGACGGCAGTGCTGGTCCCTTGCTTGTGACTGAGCCTCCGGGCTTCTATGGCCAGAGGACCTGAAATCCCCTGCCGGCTGGTTTCTGCTGCTGGATATATAAGTCCTCACAGCTTTGGACTCCTGTGTCCGGTTCCTATTGTCTTCTGCCAGGGCGAGCTCTGCTCAGCTTCCAGCCCCTGGTCTTTAGCTCCTAGCTCCTACAGAGCTCATTGCTGTTACATTCCCTTGCTCTCACTCTGACTCTGACTGTTCTCTGACTCGCTCAACCCCGCCCCAGATCCAGTTTATAAGGGCAGAATTCTCCCCTCCCAGGATTGGGGCAGGAGGATGTTGCATGTTTAAGGGATCCTGACCAGGAAACCACCCACTTGCTCTCCGACGTAATATCTCTATTACTGTGGTGACCAGACCCCTGGGGTGCCACACATGGCTCTTGTAAGGGGCATTGCAGTTCCTCATAATTTTTGGAAAGCCTTCCATTCACTGCTTTGGCCAACAGTGCATGGGAGACCCAGTTGCTATAAATGGAAAAAAAGGTTTAGTTAACGCTCTCTGACCTCCATGTCATTTCCAAGGGGCATTGGAGTGGCTCGAAATTTTTGGTAGGCATTGCACTCACTGTATGCCCTATAACTGTGTAGCCGAACCGCTCCTTTTGTTACAGAAACATATCCTACAAGACATATCTGGTTGACTGGCCTGATATTGATGTGAATGGTCCCTGTTCCTCCTGCTCTTTCTCCTTTGCCACTACCTCATCCATCATTTATCACCTGAAGCTTTGTTTTAACGGGAGTAATAGAACTTGGATAGTAGCAGGAAAACATCCAGCAATCCTCGGAGGAGGTAGGATATGCGCCAAAACGCTGACCACCTCAGGCCTAGCCGCTACTACATACATGCGCTTGCATTACAACAAAACAAAGCAGATGCTAACTTCTATCATCCTCATCATGCTCCTCCCCTTGGCACTCTCAACTCCCCTGATGGAGAAGCCAGGGCCCACCGGAGGAGTCTGATAGTCCTGTGGGCTCGGCCAATGCTGCCCTAAAGCAGGCCAGGCTAAGAAAAGTGTGGGAAAGGTTACCGGAACAAATAGGGGTGGCTCGGGACCGAGTATGGACACCCGGCCACCCCCTGGAGGATGGGGAGCAAGCGGGGACACCCGGCCACCAGGCGGCTGGGGACTGAGTATGGATACCAGGCCGCCGACACATCCATGGCGTGGTGGCCAGATTCCGCCTCCACATGCCAAAAAGGCCCAATTTAAAGTTCAAGCAAGCAAGCAGTATGGTATTGCAGCCTGGGGGTGGGTGGGTGGCAGGCTGCATACTTGAGCTTGTATTGCAAGGAATGGGGGAGGTACAATTGAACACTGCCCTGGGACTAGAACTTGCATGGGGATAGTTGCAAGTCTGCATCTTCTGATGCGGTAAGGATCACTTATGATGGGCACACTTTTAGACACTGACCTGGGAGTCAGAGATGCTTCCAGGGGTCTTCCCCATGCTGTTCCCTTGTCTTTTCAGCACTTTATGCATGTGTCACACAGCACATGGCCAGATAAGGTTGTAAAATGTTAAAATGACATTTCACGGTGAATGCATTTGTCATAGTTGAAAGCAATACAAAAGTGCAAAAACGCATAAAAAATGCTACTTGTGAACATAGCCGAAGGTGTGGAGGAGTATTTTTGTTTTTGGTCATTTATTTTAACTTATACACAAGTCTTTACCCTGGAAAGGATGTCCCTTAACATATTTCACAGGAAAAAAGTTTCACTTTCGTTTTTGAACGTTTTATTGTGAGCCTGTAAAAGTGGCTTAATACCTCTGACCACGTTGTTGACAGCAGTGACCTGGGGGTCAGAAATGCTTCCTGGGGCGATCCCCATGCTGTCCCCATGTCATTTGAGCACTGGCACTATCGTTTTGGGCACTTGTTAGGCTTTTAAAAGACTGCCGGGGGTGCCACCGCAAAAATGCTCGAGTCTCCCATAGACTAACATTGGGCTCGTTTCTCGGGTCGAGCACCCGGGTATCATGGCGAGCTCGGCCCGAGCTTCGAGCACCCGAGCATTTTAGTGCTCGCTCAACACTAGTCCACACTGCCAAAAGTACCAATACCTGGTTTAAAAACAACAGTATCACTTTGCTTGATTGGCCAGCAAACTCGCCTGACCTTAACCCATAGAGAATCTATGGGCTATTGTCAAGAGGAAGATGAGAAACACCAGACCCAACAATGCAGACGAGCTGAAGGCTGCTATCAAAGCAACCTGGGCCTCCATGCCACACAGCATTGTTGCAGTAATTGATGCAAAAGGAGCCCCGACCAAGTATTGAGTGCATTTACTGAACATACATTTCAGTAAGCCAACATTTCGGATTTTAAAAACATTTTTCAAGCTGTTAGGCTGAGTTCACACGATGCGTATTTCATGCGTTTCCGCGGCGTTTTTGCAGTTGCGTAAACGCCGCGGAAACGCATGAAAAACGCATGGTAGAAGGGAAGCAATGTTCCCCAATGGAAATCCGCATGTGCTGTGCCCATGATGTGGATTTTTCCTCAGCGTGAACGCTGCGGTCAAAAGTCCGCAGCATGTCAATTAATTTTGCGGAAACGCGGCGATTTCGCTGCCATTGACTTGCATTAGAACGCGCCAATTCCGCAAGACAGCATTTGTACTTGCGTTATTGGCGCGTTCTAATATGCGGATGGTACCCGAGTGTGGAGGAGAGGAGAGTCTCATCCACACCCAGGTACCATTAAAAAAGCTGTAAAAAAAAAAGAATAAAATAAAAAATAAATGTATTCTTACCATCTGTTGGCCCGCGCAGCGCTCCCGCTTGGTTCCCGGCACTTGCAGTGAGTTGTAGGACCTGCGGTGACGTCAGAGTCATGTGACGGGTCACGTGACGCTGACGTCGGCAGGTCTTTAAAATTAAAAGTTGCCGGCAGCCGGGAACTATGTAAAGCAGGACAGCGCGGGCCATCAGAGGTAAGTATATACACTCTCTCGGGTCACACTATATAAATCCATGCTGTTTGCATGGATTTATATAGTGTGACCTAGTTGTCAAGCACTTTCCAGGTGATGCTAAAATCGCCTGGAAAGCGCTTGTCAATCTGCATGCGGAAACGCATGTCAATCTGCATGTGGATCCGCATGTATTCTGCAGGAAAAACGCATGCACAATCTGCATGCGTTTTTTCTGCCAGGGAGATGCAGAAATGATGCAGAAATTTTCTGCTTCATTTCTGCATCGTGTGCACATACCCTTATAAAGTATTCTAAGTTACTGAGTTAATGACTTTTGTGTTTTCATGGGCTGTAAGCCATAATCATCAACATTAACAGAAATAAACACTTGAAATAGATCACTCTGTTTGTAATGACTCTATATAATATGAATTTCACTTTTTGTATTGAAGAACTGAAATAAATTAACTTTTTGATAATATTCTAATTTAGTGAGATGCACCTGTAAAATACAGCTGTCTGAATGTCTGTCAACTGAACAAGAAATTGATTAAATCCCCCATACACTATAGACAGCTGTCCGATCATTCGGCTGGCAGCTCTCTAGCCCAGCTCTCCCATAAACAGGATTGCTTACTCTGCGTTCCTATGTTCTCTATGAGAGCTGCTGATAGACATCTCTAGCAGCAAATTGTCACTTAAAGAACAAAAGGATATACAGACCGAAATCGGACATGCTGGATTCTTATCTCCCTTTATAATCATCAGTCAGAAGCCCCATATATATCGGACTGTCAGCGGAACCTGTTGGTTTCAGTGGGTTTGGCCAAATTTAGTCTAATGTGTATGGGGGGATCTTAACTAGTATCTGAAGTATAAGCACTGTCAGGGCATGTGCACACGATTTCTTTTAGACTTCTGTGAATCCGTGAAGTTTTTCAGATGGAAGACGATTCAAGACACACAGTCTCCCGAAGTATCTTTTTTAGCCATCATTTTTTGCTTTAAAAGGACCAGTCACTTATTTTAGCTGCTTCATATTTGGAAAACCTGAAGTGGTTAAAAAAAAACCTCAAAATGCATATGAACAGTGAGTTGTCTTACATTGCACTGTGTGAGTATGTAACATACCTGGCGGCGTCCTTGCATAGTGGTCCATCTCCCACTGTGCAAGAGCGCGCACTTGATCTCCAGTCCAGTCTGCTAGCCTGGCTTCCCTTCATGCTGTTTGCTTGCCTCTGTTTCTGCTGCTTAAGGGCGGCGCCCGATCACTTCCTGCTTCTTGTACCTGCTGCGGGCACACCCCTTGTGCGTCCTCAGCCTATTGCTGTCTGTCATCTGGTATTTAACCCAGCTCCTCTCAAGAAAACCTGCCTGAGCATTGTGTTTCATTCAGTGTGCTCTTGCACTCTGAATGTGCCAGGTCCCTTTCTGTGTTTGCTTGCCTGCCTTTCCTGGAGGCTGTATTTCCAGGCCTGTCTGAACACGCTCCTAGCCTGTTCCTTCCGCCTTCTAGGGGCTGCATAAGCTAGACCCGCTCCTGTATCTTGTCTGTCCTGTCTGAACACGCTCCTAGCCTGTTCCTTTTGCCTTCTAGGGGCTGCATACCTAGACCCGCTCCTGTATCTCGTATGTCCTGTCTGAACATGCTCCTAGCCTGCTCCTTCCGCCTTCTAGGGGCTGCATACCTACACCCTCTCCTGTATCTTGCTACTGTGTCTGTTCTTGTCTGAATACTCTTCTAGCCTGTTTCTTGTTTTTCTCTATGTCCGTACCTTTCCTTTTTCTGCAGAGTCCGAACTTGTACCTAACTCCTGCTCGTTGTCACTGTACTTCCGTTTGTGAGTTTGTGATCCACTCGCTACTTCACTGCAAGTACCCTGTGGGTATCTGGTTCTGCCTTTCCCTTCCTGTCTGTTCCGTGTGAACAGAGCCCTGTCCCCTCTGCCCTGCCTCGCTCTCCGCTCCTGCGGTTTCCGCTCTGCTCTGACCCTTTGCTCGCTGCTCCGGCAGTCTCGCTCTGCTGTGACCCTTTGCTCGCTGCTCCGGCAGTCTCGCTCTGCTCTGACCCTTTGCTCGCTGCTCCGGAAGTCTCAATCTGCTCTGACACTTTGCTCGCTGCTCCGGCAGTCTCGCTCTGCTCTGACCCTTTGCTCGCTGCTCCAGCAGTCTCGCTCTGCTCTGACCCTTTGCTCGCTGCTCCGGCAGTCTCGCTCTGCTCTGACCCTTTGCTCGCTGCTCCGGCTGTCTCTCTCTGCTCTGACCCTTTGCTCACTGCTCCGGCAGTCTCGCTCTGCTCTGACCCTTTGCTCGCTGCTGTTAGAACTCTCCTGTTAGGTTTTTTTTAGTTTGCTGGTCACATGACCATTTTTGCCTATTTAATCCGGCTCCGCCCTCCTGGCCTTGCTGGACTTCATTGTATTTACTACTCTTGAGCTAGCTTGGTGCTCTGTTGCCGTTCTCTGTTAGTTTTGCTAGGTCTTCTGACCTCTATGCTTTTTGTTGTGTGTTTGTCTTTGACTGCTACTATTTCTGCTAGGAGGTGTCCAACTTATCCCAGTCCCTAGTTCTTGTAGGGATCCCTCCCTCACATCTATAGGTCTTCGTACAGACTAGCCGAGGACTTTAGCAGGTCTGATCGCAGGATCAGGTTCCCCGTTACATCGTAGGGATCTAGTTTAGTTCTATTGTAGGGGCAGATCTCCTGTCTTTCCTTAGTCCCTGTAGCAGATCATAACAGCTGCTCCGGCAGTCTCGCTCTGCTCTGACCCTTTGCTCGCTGCTCCGGCAGTCTCGCTCTGCTCTGACCCTTTGCTCGCTGCTCCGGCAGTCTCGCTCTGCTCTGACCCTTTGCTCGCTGCTCCGGCAGTCTCGCTCTGCTCTGACCCTTTGCTCGCTGCTCCGGCAGTCACGCTCTGCTCTGACCCTTTGCTCGCTGCTCCGGCAGTCACGCTCTGCTCTGACCCTTTGCTCGCTGCTCCGGCAGTCTCGCTCTGCTCTGACCCTTTGCTCGCTGCTCCAGCAGTCTCGCTCTGCTCTGACCCTTTGCTCGCTGCTCCGGCAGTCTCGCTCTGCTCTGACCCTTTGCTCGCTGCTCCGGCTGTCTCTCTCTGCTCTGACCCTTTGCTCACTGCTCCGGCAGTCTCGCTCTGCTCTGACCCTTTGCTCGCTGCTGTTAGAACTCTCCTGTTAGGTTTTTTTTAGTTTGCTGGTCACATGACCATTTTTGCCTATTTAATCCGGCTCCGCCCTCCTGGCCTTGCTGGACTTCATTGTATTTACTACTCTTGAGCTAGCTTGGTGCTCTGTTGCCGTTCTCTGTTAGTTTTGCTAGGTCTTCTGACCTCTATGCTTTTTGTTGTGTGTTTGTCTTTGACTGCTACTATTTCTGCTAGGAGGTGTCCAACTTATCCCAGTCCCTAGTTCTTGTAGGGATCCCTCCCTCACATCTATAGGTCTTCGTACAGACTAGCCGAGGACTTTAGCAGGTCTGATCGCAGGATCAGGTTCCCCGTTACATCGTAGGGATCTAGTTTAGTTCTATTGTAGGGGCAGATCTCCTGTCTTTCCTTAGTCCCTGTAGCAGATCATAACAGCTGCTCCGGCAGTCTCGCTCTGCTCTGACCCTTTGCTTTCTGCTCCGGCAGTCTCGCTCTGCTCTGACCCTTTGCTCGCTGCTCCGGCAGTCTCGCTCTGCTCTGACCCTTTGCTCGCTGCTCCGGCAGTCTCGCTCTGCTCTGACCCTTTGCTCGCTGCTCCGGCAGTCTCGCTCTGCTCTGACCCTTTGCTCGCTGCTCCGGCAGTCACGCTCTGCTCTGACCCTTTGCTCGCTGCTCCGGCAGTCACGCTCTGCTCTGACCCTTTGCTCGCTGCTCCGGCAGTCTCGCTCTGCTCTGACCCTTTGCTCGCTGCTCCGGCAGTCTCGCTCTGCTCTGACCCTTTGCTCGCTGCTCCGGCAGTCTCGCTCTGCTCTGACCCTTTGCTCGCTGCTCCGGGTGGCCTCGTCCTGCTCTTCTCTTGCTCACCACTCCAGGTGGCCTCGTCCTGCTCTTCTCTTGCTCACCGCTCCAGGCGGCCTCGTCCTGCTCTACTCTTGCTCACCGCTCCAGGCGGCCTCGTCCTGCTCTACTCTTGCTCACCGCTCCAGGCGGCCTCGTCCTGCTCTACTCTTGCTCACCGCTCCAGGCGGTCTTGTCCTGCTCTACTCTTGCTCACCGCTCCAGGCGGTCTCGTCCTGCTCTACTCTTGCTCACCGCTCCAGGCGGTCTCGTCCTGCTCTACTCTTGCTCACTGCTCCAGGTGGCCTCGTCCTGCTCTACTCTTGCTCACTGCTCCAGGCGGCATCGTCCTGCTCTAATCTTGCTCACCGCTCCAGACGACCTCGTCCTGCTCTACTCTCGCTCACCGCTCCAGGCGGCCTCGTCCTGCTCTTCTCTCGCTCACCGCTCTAGGCAGTCTCGTCTTGCCCTGCTCTCGCTCACCACTCTGGGCGGCCTCACTCTACTGTGTTTGTCCGCCACATCTGTGGTTCCGTTCCTGAGTCCCAGTGTGTACTGGGTCCTATCCCGCCTGTGATCCAACCTGATAGTGCCTCCCTGTCTGCACTCTAGCCGTGCTTTCCTGTACCCCCCCTGCCTGCATACCCGCCTGCCTGCATACCAGTCGTGCCTGCCTATACCCACCAGTCTGTGTGCCAGCCTAACCTGTCTGTTCCTGTATTCCCCGGTGTGGGTCAACAGCCGTGTCCGGGGTCTGTCCTGGAGTAGCACCTGGTCCCTCTGCTCGGTTCCTCCTTGGTGCTCTGGCGTCGTATGGCGTTGTGCGACCCTGGTCGGATCGGGTGAATACTTAGTTACGCCCCTCCAGGCATTCACTCTCCGGCACGGTCCAGTGGAATCACTACATATACACGCACACGCCGCTCAGCCCGGGCGTGTGCATTACAGAGTACATTGTTTTTAGCATATATTTAGCACTTTTTACAGAGCGGATCTGACAGAAAAAAACGCAGTGTGCATATACCCTTAGTCTGACTGATGAGTAGGGGGCGTACCACTTGAAGTGCCTAGGGCAGCATGAATGGCAAATACTGCCCTGGACACAGACAGCTCTTAAGTGCATGGAGTCTGTGTAAGCAGATGACTCAAAGGACTAGATTCTGAGGAAAATTTAGGAAGGGCAAAAAGAGAATAGTTTGATTAGTGAGGTAAGGTGATAGGCCAGTCTAAAAAAATCTGTTTTGTTTTTAGGGCACAATTAGAACTGTGGATATTGAATTAATTGAATTCTCCAGGTTAATGCATTCCAGAGAATTGGCATAACACAAGAGAAGTCTTGGAAACTGGAGTGGGAGGTTCATAATTATTGAGGATGTTAGTCTTAGGTCATTGGTGGAACAGAGAGCATGGATAGGGTGGTAGACAGAGATGAGGTAGGAGATGTAGGGTGGTGCATTTGTAGGGGAGAGTGATACTTTATATTGTACCCTCTAGCAGATGGGAAACCAGTGCAATGACTGGCACACAGTGGAGGCATCAGTGTTGGTGCATTGAGGATGGATTGAGGATGGGCGGGTTTAAAAAGAGGGAGACTGATTAGTAGAAAGTTGCAATCGTACAGACAAGAATGAGTAAGAGTTTTTGCAGAGTCAAAGGTAGGAAAATGACAAATTCCAGAGATGCTTTTTGAGGTGCAGGTGACGTGATTGATCAGATATAGGGAGTGAAGGAAATATCTGAGTCAAATATAACCCCAAGAGAGTGGTCATTCTGCTTAGGAGTTATGGTAGAACAGAAATGGCAATATTTGGTTTATTTAGGTTAGTGGAGAGAAGAAACACAAGGAATTTAGTTTTTGACAGATTCAGTTTTAGTTAGAGGTAGGACATAATTTTAGAGACAGCAGACAGATAATCACTAGTATTTTGTAGTAAAGCAAGGGAGAAGTGTATAATTGGGTGTCATCAGCATAGAGAAGGTACTGAAAACCAAATCTGTTGATGGTTTGTCCAATAGGGGTGGTGTATAGACAAAAAAGAAAAGGGCCTAGGAGGCTAACAAAAACAGAGATAGTAGGTCCAGCACTACTTGCGTGGAATAGATATCATAAAAACATCAAAAATTTATTATGAACTCATTTAAAAAATGTGAAATTAAAAAGCACTAACCTAGAAATATGCAGTCTGACACGTTTTGAACATTTAGTTCTTACTTCTTAGTCATAGTCTTGCATAAATTTTTGATGTTTTTAGAATATCTATTCCACACAAGTGGTGCTGGACATACTATCTCTCTTTTTGTATACTTCACTTGGAGCTGACACAAGTACCTGGTCCATGCATGCTGTGGATTTGCTCAAGACAGAGCTGGATTTAATATTTAATTTTTGTATTTCTAGGAGGCTAAGGCAGAACCCTGAGGAACCCCGACAGTAGTGGGAAGAGAGGTAGAAGGTTCAGCAAAATATACAGCGAAGGAGCACTCATAGAGAAAGGAGAAGAACCAAAGAGAGCGCAATATCCTTGAGAAAAATAGAGAGGAGCATAGTGAGGAGGAGATGGTGATCTACAGTATCAAGTGCTGCAGAGAGGTCCAGGAGAATCAAAAGAGAGTAGTGGCCATTAGATTTAGCTGTTAGTAGATCATTAGAGACTTTGGTAAGGGCAGTTTCTGTAGAAGTGTAAAGGCCCCGTCACACTTAGCGACGCTGCAACGATCCCGACAACGATACGACCTGTCAGGGATCATTGCTGCGTCGCTATGTGGTCGCTGGTGAGCTGTCAAACAGGCAGGCTCACCAACGATCAGGGGAGCAGCGACATCGTGATAAGAATCTTTCCACGATGTCCTGCTCCTGGTTACCAGCCTGCTGAAGCAGGAGCAGGCTGGTAACCATGATAAACATCGGGTTACTAGGGGCACACGCGCACCTAGTAGCACATTGTTTATCATGGTTACCACTCTGCTACGGTGAGCGGGAGGTTACCTCTCACTTTAGCAGGCTCGTAACCATGATAAACAGCGGGTTACTAAGTGCGCCCCTAGTAACCCGATGTTTATCATAGTTACCAGCCTGATCGCTGCTCCCGCTGGTCACACACAGCGATATGTGCTGACCAGCGGGAGGGCAACGACCAAGAAAGGGTCCAGGACATTCTGTAGCGATCAGCGACCTCACAGCAGGGGCCTGATAGCTGCAAAGTGTCACACATAGCGACATCGCTGGTGAGGTCGCTGTTGCGTCACCAAAACCGTGAGACAGCCGCGATCTTGCTAGCGATCTCGCTATGTGAGACGGGGGCTTTAGGAGCAGAAATCTGATTGTAAGGGGTCAAGAAGGGAGTGATCTGAAAGTTGACAGATTTGACGGAAGTAGACCAAGCGTTTCAGGCATTTAGAGAAGAAGAGTAGATTATAGACAGGTCTGTAGTTACCAATGCAGTTCTGGTCGAAAGATGTTTTTTTTTTAAGCATATGGGTGTGTGATGTCATGTTTGAAGGAGGAGAGAAAGATACCGGATGAAAGAGAAAACTTAAAGCACAACTCCATTGTTTTGTTTTTGTTTTGTTTTTGTTATTGCAGCACTGGAGTGGTGCTACTAATCTAATTTCTCTGTCCCTAGTCTTATATTTGTCAGCCACCATCTTCATATGTTCCTGGTGCTGCTTCTCCACTCAAATTCCTGTATAGAAGAGGGGTTCAGGACAAAGAGAACTCAGTTCAGGCTAACAGCAAACCGGCCCTGTGCTCTCTTTCATTAGGATCAGTGAACTTAGATTAGTAGAAGCACTCCAGTGATGAAATAAAAAAAAAAGTGGTGCTTTAATTATTTTAGTTAGGTGAGTAGTGACAACCAGGGAAAGGGACTGCATGAGGTGAGAGGGAAGAGGGTCAGTGGTAGTAGTAGTAGGGCGAGAAGAAACGAAGCGCCTACTAGTTTGCTCTTCTGTGACTGGTTCAAACACAGAAAGTGAGCTTGATGAATTGAGTAAGGGAAGAGGATGCATGATATTAAGGGATTGGGAGAAAATTTCCATTCGGACATGGTCAATTTTTTCATTGAAATAATTGGCTAAATCGCCAGATCATCAGCACTGAGGTTGGTGATAGGGTCTTACACTTTAAGGGCACAGTCAGATAGCCTTATAACATGCATGACAACGATCACATCGCAATGCTCGGACTGGCCGGCAACTCTCCTGACCTGAGTGTGACAGCATGTATTTCTATGCATTTGTCACACTCTGATCAGGAGAGCCACCGGCCAGTCTGTTCACTGAAATGCGATCTTCGTCCATGTTATACGGCAGTCTCATTGTGCCCTAAGGCTAAATTGTAGGGAGTGCAGCTTCGAGTGCACTTTTCAGGTATTTTTATTATATTGTTTCAGAGCTGAGTCCAGATATGAGAGGTAAGAGATGGTACAATAATGACTGCAAATTCTTCATAAGCGCCTGGGTATTTGTGGCGCCCTGCAAATTCTTTGGCGACATAGGTCATGTGGCCAAAGATCTATCTGCATTGTCAGGCTGAGATGCCTAGGGCCAACAAGTAGGATTGATTCTGAGAGACAACCAAAGATTGTCATACAAATATTTCTAGTTTATGTTAGGCCTTCAAGATGCCATCATGCAGTATCCCCAAAACTTTAATACAATTTTTTTTTATATTAACTTCACTATATATATTTTGTGGTACCATTTGAAGTAAAAAATTTTGGATTGACATTTATCAATTTTATTTCTTACAATTATCATTTTTTTTAAGAAATTGTAACATAAATACCATAGTTTTATTCTACAATTCATTTCTAATGTACTAAGCACAGATCCGAAACACAGTGGCCCCAATTCATCAAGGCTTTCATGCCAGAATTCTGGCATACAAAGCTTTGAAAAGTTGCAAAATTTTTGTGCAACACAAGACTGCACTAAAATGTTGGGACTTTTGGCAGTCTAATGCCCAGATCCAACAAGTGGACAAGGCTTGGGTGGGATGGGGGTGTGACAACCCCTAGTTGTGAAATTCGGGACGCGTGACAGTTCTTTATGCCGCAAATATTACTCAAGCTCCAGACTGGAGTAAGTTTTCTGGTGAGGTGCACATGGAGGAATACACCACTTTTCAAAAGGGCTGGTTTAATTAAGAGAGTGTGCCTCCTAATGAATCAGGAGCATCTGACTCCAGCACAACGTTTTGAAAACTCACGGCAAATATGTTTTGTTTGCTTGCTACTTTTTGCAATGTAAAAGCATGCAAAAGTGCTCTCCCTCTAAAGGAAAGTGGGAACCACAAAAAGGCATGAATAATCCAAACGTCATATCAAACTTTTCAGTGGGCATAAACATTAAGAGTGGAAACACACAGAGTAATTTTTCCTATGGTAAATGCATCTAAAAATCTAAACCATCATACTCTATGGGGGGCAGTGGTAACTATCATACTATGTGGGGTTTGTGGGGCCATCATACTGTGTTGATGGAGGAATTACTATAGAGCCCTGTGATTTCTATGTACACCCCTGCTTTGGGGTGTTTTTACAATAAAGAGGGCATTGGGAAATTATTATCATTATAGAGTATTATTATATGGGTGTACGAGGTCATTATTATTATAAAGGGTCAAGGGGAATTATTATAAGAAGGTACACAGGATCATTATTACTACAAGGAAGTACAGAGTGAACGTTACTATGTATTGGCACAGAGTGGTCACTATTAGTGTGTGGGACACAATAGCAGGATATTACTACTAGTATATAGGGCATAGAGGACATTATTAATGCCTAGGGCACTGGCTATAGCACTATATGTTTTGCGTAGAGATGGGGTATGTTAGGAATATCCTTGAAAAGCAGCAATCTAAAGTGGTCTCTGATTTACATTTTGCAGGGATGAGTTATGGATGGAAGAAGAGGTTGTGACGTTCATGGGCCAAACAGAAAAGAAAAGGGAAAACTAATGATTATGATCATCAATAATGTCACTGGTGAGAACCTATACAGTATACACATAGAGCACTTGTTTGGATTGGATATTACCATTATATGATCACTGTATAGTGGTAATAGCAGTCCTAATACAGTGGTTTTGGTTAATTATTTGTAAAGTAGTATTATCACTATTGTATATGCTGCTAATATTTGGTTATGGTCTGGTGGTATTTGTTAAATTGCAAAATTATTATTTCAGTATTATTATTGATTGAATCCTTTATAGGTGTATTAATGAAAATATGGGCATTGTAGTAAATCTAATATTGATTTCCTGCAGGCAGTGTAATATAAGTAATAGACACCC
Organism: Phyllobates terribilis; assembly: GCF_046119375.1. Taxonomy (NCBI): domain Eukaryota; kingdom Metazoa; phylum Chordata; class Amphibia; order Anura; family Dendrobatidae; genus Phyllobates; species Phyllobates terribilis. Next base: position 419,349,177 of record NW_027362764.1, on the reverse strand, counting down.
CAATCTGGGGAAGGGAAGGAGCCGGCATGGGCTTGTGTGCTTTCTAATGCCAGGACTGAATTTTAGTCCCAGTCCATCCCTGGTTGGATGGCACTTGTGCACGGCTGTTTTTCGATGTGAACCCCAAAAAACCATTTTACTATATACAAATGTAAATAATCCAGAGGTTATGTTTTGACACTGTGTACTTTACTGTGGGAAAGTTTGTCCTAACAGTAAATAAATAAATAACATTTTTGTTTTGTGGTGTGGCTTTCGACCCTGCGGCAATTTAAACTCCGCAAATCTCACGTTATAAAAACACCCTTACTATGGCTGATAAATCAAGATATATGTTTATGTAAAAATAGATTAGTTACACACACACACACACACATACACACCTACAATGAATATATTAACACTAGATGGTGGCCCGATTCTAATGCATCGGGTATTCTAGAATATGTCTCCCGACGGTGGCGTGCTTATTTTAAATCTGCCGCCAATTGGCCGGAGACCGTGTTAAAATTTGGCGCCACAATCGCAGATTGGTCGCAGCGGGCAGCCGCGAGCAATCAGCAGAGCGGTGTTAGTGAGGACCGGGGAGCATCGACATGCCTTATAATGCCCCATGCAGGATGTCACATCCCCCCCTCCCTTATAATGCCCCATGCAGGAAGTCAAATCCCCCCTATATAATACCCCATGCAGGAAGTGACATCCCCCCTATATAATGCCCCATGGAGGAAGTCACATCCCTCCCATAGTGCCCCATGCAGGATGTCACATCCCCCCTCCCTTATAATGCCCCATGCAGGATGTCACTCCCCCCCCCTCCCTTATAATGCCCTATGCAGGAAGTTACCCCCCCCCCATAATGCCCTATGCAGGAAGTTACCCCCCCCCCATAGTGCCCCATGCAGGAAGTCACATCCCACGCCATAGTGCCCCATGCAGGATGTCAAATCCCCCCTCACTTATAATGCCCTATGGAGCATGTCACACCCCCCCTCCCTTATAATGCCCCATGCAGGATGTCATCCCCCCTCCCTTATAATGCCCCATGCAGGATGTCACCCCCCCTCCCTTATAATGCCCCATGCAGGATGTCACATCCCCCTCCCTTATAATGCCCCATGCAGGATGTCACATCCCCCTCCCTTATAATACCCCATGCAGGATGTCACATCCCCCCCATAGTGGCCCATGCAGGATGTCACATCCCCCTCCCTTATAATGCCCCATGCAGGATGTCACATCCCCCCCTCCCTTATAATGCCCCATGCAGGATGTCACCCCCCCTCCCTTATAATGCCCCATGCAGGAAGTCACATCCCCCTATATAATACCCCATGCAGGATGTCACATCCCCCCCTCCCTTATAATGCCCCATGCAGGAAGTCACATCCCCCCTATATAATACCCCATGCAGGATGTCACATCTCCCCCATAGTGGCCCATGCAGGAAGTCACATCCCCCCTATATAATACCCCATGCAGGATGTCACATCCCCCCATAGTGCCCCATGCAGGATGTCACCCCCCCTCGCTTATAATAGCCCCTCCACGATGTCACACACCCCCACCCCACCATTTAATGCCCTATGCCCCCATACAATAAAAAAAAAAAAATCCAATACTCACCTCACTTCTCAGCTGCTGCTCCGGACTCCAGCGTAGCCGGCATCTTCCCGCTCTGCGCTGTGACTGCTCAGGAGAGAGCGCAGTGTAAAGACATCACAGCGCTCTCTGACCTGAGACGTCACAGAGCAGCAGCAGAAGACACAGGAGCTGCTGCGGAGGCATGGGGAGGGGTAAGTATGGCGCCGGGTGCCGGGGCCCTGAGCAAGCGAGGGGAGTAGAGGGGAGGGGAGGAGAGGGGAGGGGCGTCTCACTTGCCGTCGGGAGATAAGCGGCTGTAGCCGCTGATCTCCCGACGGTAGCCTAATGGAGGTCAGCGGCACCTCCGGTCGGGGGACTTATGCTGCGAGCAGCCGGCTGCATCTCCGCTGACCTCCGTGCGGCAGATGAGCCGCTAACGGCCGCCATCTTTTTCTGAAATGCCGCGTCGCTGATTGGTCGCTGCCGGACCTATCAGTGACGTGGGATTTCCTGGACAGAAGGACAGACAGACAGACGGGATAAGACAATTATATATATATTAGATATACAATTCTGGTCATGGCCGATAGTGTTGGAAACCTTGAAATTGTTCCAGAAAGTATTTCTCCCAGAAAATTATTGCAATTGCACATGATTTGTTATGCACATGTTTATTTCCTTTTGTGTGTATTGGGACAACACAAAAAAACTGAAAAAAAGGCAAATTGGACATAACTTCACGCAAAACCCCAAAAATGGCACCTTTCCAAAAATGTGGGTAAACAACTTTGTTTCAAGCATGTGATGCTCGGTCAAACTCATCTGTAGCAAGTAACAGGTGTGGGCAATATGAAAATCACACCTGAAACCTGATAAAAGGGGAGAGGTTGACTCAATCTTTTGCATTGTGTATCTGTGTGTGCGGAGAACAGAAAGAGGAGAAAAGAACTGTCTGAGGACATGAGAACCAACTTTGTTAAAAAAAAAAATCTACAATCTCAAGGTTACAAGTCCATCTCCAGAGATCTTGAAGTTCCTTTGTCAATGGTGTGAAACATAATCAAGAAGTTTACAACTTTTGACACTGAAACTAATCTCCCTGGATGTGGACGGAGGAGAAAAATTGATGAAAGGCTGCAACGCAGGACAGTCCGCATGGTGAATAAGCAGCTTCAATCAAGTTCCAAAGGAATTCAAGCTGTCCTGCAGGCTCATGGTGCATCAGTGTCAGCTTGAACTATCCGTCGACATTTGAATGAAATGATATGGCAGGAGACCCAGGAGGACTCCACTGCTGACACAGAGACTTAAAAAAGCTAGACTGAAGTTTGCCAAAATGTACGTGAGTAATTTTTAGAGTAGTAGTGAGTAGTTTTCAGAGAGTCCTGAATTTCAGCTGATGTTATTTGTTGGTTTTTCTTTGCATTCCGAACAATTTCCTGGCAGCTGTGGCCGAAATTTTTGTTGGTCTACCTGATCGTGGTTTAGTTTTTAAAGAGCCCCTGATTTTCCATTTGTTAATCGCAGTTTGAACACTGCTGACTGGCATTATCAATTCCTTGGATGTTTTTTTGTATCCCTTTCCTGTGTTATACAATTCAACTAACTTTTCCTGTAGATCCGTTGCCAATTCTTTTGCTTTCCCCATAACTCAGAATCCAGAAACGTCAGTGGCTGGATGAAAGATGCAAGAGTCTGTCTGGATCCCAGAAACTCACTCGGCTTTTATTCACACACACTGATTACAATCAAACAGGTCACAGGTGCGGATGTAACCTTTAGTAGCCATTCAAACCCATTTGTGTCAAATTCTGTGGATGTTATCAGGTCAAAATCTCCTGGGTATGTGAAATGTTGATTAGGGTCAATTAGATGTTTTACATTGTCATTTAGATTTAAAAAGAGAAAACACAGTAGTTTGACAATAAATGGCTTCACCCAACCAATAACCATGAGTGGAGAAAAAGGTTTATTGTTATCATTCATATTTTCTGAAACAAGGCCAAGAAAGGAAAAATTCTGCCGGGGTGTGTAAACTTTTGAGCACAACTGTATATCTATGTACCAGAATAATGTTCCTGTACCAGCTTCAAGTACACAAAATTCTCCCATCAATGACAGTGGGGCCTGTGGCTCATAGCTTTTGCTGTTGCCAGCAGTAATGTAGGGTGCGGGTTTGAATCCCGGGGAGACTCTAAGAAAAAGAGAAAATGTCATTTTTGTAATTGTTTTTCATTATTTGTTAGTAGTTTTATAGAAACAAAAAAATCTGACTTTTTCATCGCTTCTCGAATACATGTACATAGAAATACACTGCTATATATAGAGGTATTTATAAGTATCAGTATAATCTGCTTCTGAGTTCACTGCCTCCAATGAAGCTTCAAGCTTAAAAAATTCTCCTCTCCATCAGTGCAGGCTGTGGCTCATGGATTAAGCTTCTGCCTGCATAGGAAGAGGTTGTGGGTTCAATACCTGGTGAATACAGATCAAAAGAAAAGAGAATTTTTTATTTAATTTATGTAAGTACAGAGCATAGAAATACCGAACAAGGTCCTGATGTGCCGTGACAGTGGGACTGTTATTTCAAATCAGCACAGTCTTGCTGAATCCAGGATGGTTGGGAGCTATGAGGACATGCTGGGAATTGCAGTTTCTTGTGATAGCATTACATATTTTCGGTGCTGACCTGCAAATTGCAATTGATACCTGTACTGTGTTTGATGTTGAATTCAAACACTGATGATGGTTCTGGTGGTTTAGCCATGTGCTAATGATGATTATGTTGGTGTAATTATATACTGACTGTGGTTCTGGTGATCTAGTCATATACTGATGATGGTTCTGGTGATTTATTAATGTAGATGTAGTAATGTTTAATTTATTAGACTTGATTCTAGATCATTATAGGGTCAGTGTGATGGACTGAAAATACAGCTGTCTAAACAAGGCTGTATATGATGATAGCCAAAGAAGTATTTGACCAAAACCCCCATGTACTATAGGCAGCTGTCCGATCATTTGGCCTATCTCATCCATCTCTCCCACTGTACTCAGCTCCTGTATTCTAAATGAGAGAGCCGCACCAAACCATCTCTGGCAGGGGTTGCAGTCTGAAATTGGGCATGCAGGATCATTATCTTCCCCAACAATCATCAGTCATCTGCACCCATACACATTTGACTGTCGTCCGAGCCTGTCAATATTGGTGGTTTTGAACAATTTTAGACTACATATTGGCGCCTTAACCAAAATCTAAAGTGTATGTCTACACAATGTATTTTAAACGTTTGCGAACCCCGTGAGTATTTTGGTGGAGCAACCTTTTTTTTGTTTTTTTGGTTGTCTTCACCTACATATTTTGGCCCCCGTTTTATAGTACCTTTTAAATAGCATTTAAAAAAATTAGTGAGTGGCTTCCAAGCGGAGGTTGTCTGACACATGGTTAGATCTCTTCTTTTAACCACTTTGCATTTTTGTAACCTGAAAAGGTTAAAAGAATTTCAAATGACTAAACATACAGTTTGTATGTGCAGTGCGCATGTTCATTCTTCTAAACGCTTCTTTAGTGTTTTTTCAGATACGTTATGAAGTAGATCTGCCTGAAAAAGAGATTGCGCACGTACCCTGTTTCTAGATGACTTGCCAGTAGGGATGTGACCATTTAAATCACCTAGGATAGCATTAATGACAAATACTCCCCAATTACGGTAATTTTAACCCTTTCACGACATGCGCCGTACATATACGGCTTTTGGCGTGCCTCCCCCTTTGATGCGGGGGGAGCCCGCATCTTTCCTAGAGCCCGCATCTTTCCCGGCACATGGCAGCTGATCTGATCAGCTGTCATGTGCCCCTAACAGCCGCAGGTGGAATCGCGATCCACATGTGGCTGTTAACATGTTAAATGCCGCTGTCAATCTCTGACAGCGGCATTTAACATGGCAGTGCCTGAAGCACGTCACTAATCCCGCCCATCGGTGCCCATGTCACATGGCCGCGGGTCGCCGATGGGTTGGAATGATAACCCGGGGTCTGCTGGAGATTCCTGTGTAGTGTTGAGCCACCCCCGTAGTGTTTGAGTTCGGTTCGGTTCGTCGGACACCCGTATGTTCACCGAACTGTTCGTCGAACACCGTTAAAACCAATGGCAGGCAAACAAAAACACATAGAAACACATAGAAAACACATAGAAAACACTTCAAAGGTGTCCAAAAGCTGACAAACTGCTCAGAAGACACAACTAACACATGGAAAACTGACAAGTACATATAGTCATACGAAAAGAAAAGAGGTAGAGGAGTAAAAGGAGGGGGAGACACAGATATAGGCATGTCATGCCCTTTTAAAACCAAAAAAGTGCGAAGCCGACACAGCCAGTTAGTTCCTGCCCGTGCGACCTCCGTGTCGCCGGGTTTGTGCCAGAGCCGCAGTGGACCCTGACAGCCAGCCCCCCTCTCCCAATACTGGTGCCTGTCCGCTGGTGGGTCGAGTGAGCCCCCCTGAGGTGGAGGCAGGTCTAATCTTTTTAATTTAAATTGTCTCTCTAATTTCAATGAGTACACTTTAAATCCTTTTAAAAGTATCTATTGGAGGGCAAGTCTCATGCCAGCAGCCGCGGTAATTCCAGCTCCAGTAGCGTCCACTAAAGCTGCTGCAGTTAAAAAGCTTTTATAAGGATCGAGCTTGGCGGTCCACCGCAAGGCGTCCTACCGCCAGTCCCAGCCCCCTGTGCCTTGGGGTGCCTCCCCGATGCTCTTCACTGAGTGTCCCGGGGGCCCGAACCATTTCCTTTGAAAAAATTAAGTGTACAAACTACAGGTGGTGTACCTTGCTTAACAGCTGGGATAATCCGCTGACTAGCAGACACTGCTACTAGGCACAAAGTATTTCCTGGGCAAGATACAGTTAAAAATTTGTAATTAGATACTCTCGTTGGATGCTGAGAAAGCATTCCATAGAGTCTCCTGGCAGGCCATATATTATTCTCTTAAAAAGCTTGGGGTAGGGGTCTAGGGGACCATTTTATAGGCAAAATCACGGCCCAATATCGCAATACGTCACCTAGGCTGAAGATAAATGGAACATTTTCATCACCTTTCATAATCACCAATGGGACAAGGCAGGGATGTCCTCTGTCCCCTCTCTTATACATCCTAGTGACTGAGCACCTGCTCTCATCAATTCGCCATAACCCCAATATTAGGTGGATTGAGGTGGGAGGCACCGAGTACAAGTGCTCTGCATTTGCTGATGATGTCCTAGTATATATCACTCAGTCACATATATCTATCCCTGCTGTTATGGCTGAAATAGATCACTTTGTTACATGGTCAAATTTTAAAATCAATGCAGCGAAGTCTGAGGCCCTCGATGTCTCCCTCCCCAAATCCATACAGGATTCCATCCAGTCCAACTTTCCCTTTGCCTGGCCCTCACAGGGTATCAAATACTTAGGAATTCGTATTCATAGAGACCTCTCCGGTCTATGTTATCTTAATTTTGGGCCCTTTATTGAACAACTCCATACAGACCACGGTTGGCAAGTTAGAACTGTAAGATTCACTACGTGAACCACTGGTGTTTTGTGGAAAAGCACATGTACACTGTGTTCCAAATTATTATGCAAAAAGTGTTTAGGAGTGATAAGGGAAGAATTTGTTTGTTTGTCAGTTAAACTCATTGATGGTGATGTGTGTCAGGGCTCTTTATATCACTGTAAGGAATTGCAGACACCTGTGCTAATTAGTTTGGCAGGTGTGTCCAATGAAAGGCAAGACTACTTAAGAAGGCTGTCCCACATTATTAAGCAGCCTACATTTTCTGCCAAAATAGGAAAGAAAAAGGATGTGTCGGCTGCTGAGAAGCAACAAATTGTGGAGTGTTTATGTCAAGGAATGACTACAATCAACATTGCCAAGACACTTCATCCTAATCATCGCACAATCAAGAAGTATGTAGCTGATTCACAGTACACACGTGTGCGTGCTGATAAGGGAAAATTGAGGACTCTTTCCTACAGGCAATTACGTCAGGTTAAAAGAGCAGCTGCAAAAAAGCCTTGTCATAGCAGCAGACAAGTTTTTGAAGCTTTTGGTGCCGCCAACGTCCCCCGAACAACAAGATGCAGGGTCCTTCAGAGGTTTGCAGCTGTGCGTAAGCCATCCTGTCGACCTCCTCTATCCACTGTACACAAGCAGAAACTGCTCAAGTGGGCTAAACAATACATGAAGGCTGACTTCAAAACTGTTTTGTTCACCGATGAGTGCCGTGCAACGCTCGATGGTCCAGATGGATGGAGTGGAGGATGGCTGGTTGATGGACACCCCATGCAAACACGGCTACGGCGCCAACAAGGAGGAGGTGGAGTAATGTTTTGGGCTGGAATCATGGGGAGAGAGATTGTCGGCCCCTTTAGGATCCCTAAAGGGGTAAAGATGAACTCCATAATGTAAGTGGAGTTTCTCAAACAGCACTTCCTGCCATGGTTCAAGAAGAAGAACCGTGTATTCCGCAGCAATATCATTTTCATGCATGATAATGCACCGTCTCATGCTGCACATAACACGTCTGCATCTCTGGCTGATATGGGCATAAAAGGGGACAAACTTATTGTGTGACCCCCATGCTGCCCTGACCTCAACCCCATTGAGAACCTCTGGAGCATCATCAAAAGGAGTGTCTATGATGGCGGGAGGCAGTTCACATCTAAGCAACAGCTCTGGGAGGGTATTCTGTCCTCATGCAAAACAATTGAAGCAGAAACTATCCAAAACCTGACAAATTCAATGGACGAGAGAGTTCAGAAGCTCCTTTCGAACAAGGGGTCCTATGTGCAAATGTAACATCACCTAGAATAAAGTTTTAAGTTGAAAACTGTTTGATTTCAGTTTCTAATAACCTGCTAATGCTTATAATTTCAAAAATGACTTTTTTTGTTCTTTAGGAAAATGAAAAGGTTGAATGAAGAGTGTGGGGGATCTAAGAGTGTGGCAACCCAGTAGTCAGGATTATTTCGAATTCTGACAATCTGAGGGTCATGTTGCAGGTAGTGCAGCAAGAAGGCACTCATGTGTCTTGCGCATCTAGGAGCCCCAAAATTATTTTCCGGGCTAGATGCAGCTAAAAATTATTATTAATTTTAAATCTGGTGGAGTTTAGTATAGATGGCCTAATAGAATCAGTACTGCACACTGCTACAAGGCCCAAATTATTTTCCAGCCAAGATACAGATAAACATGATTAGTAATTTTAAATCTGGTGGAGTTTAGTATAGATGGCCTAATAGAATCAGTACTGCACACTGCTACAAGGCCCAAATTATTTTCCAGCCAAGATACAGATAAACATGATTATTAATTTTAAATCTGGTGGAGTTTAGTATGGATGGTCTAATAGAATCAGTACTGCAAACTGCTACAAGGCCCAAATTATTTTCCAGCCAAGATACAGATAAACATGATTAGTAATTTTAAATCTGGCGGAGTTTAGTATAGATGTCCTAATGGAATCAGTACTGCACACTGCTACAAGGCCCAAATTATTTTCCAGCCAAGATACAGATAAACATGATTAGTAATTTTAAATCTGGTGGAGTTTAGTATAGATGGCCTACTAGAATCAGTACTGCACACTGCTACAAGGCCCAAATTATTTTCCAGCCAAGATACAGATAAACATGATTAGTAATTTGAAAGCTGTAAACGGTTGGTGAGGTGATTTTAACAAATCATCAAGCTTTTACTCTCCCCAGGATGACACAGGGGTAGAAAAGTCGTTTTGGATCCATGATTTGTTCATCTTTATGAACGTGAGTCTGTCTACATTATCAGTGGAGAGCCGCGTGCGCTTATCTGTCAGCACACCACCAGCAGCGCTGAACACACGTTCAGACAGAACGCTGGCTGTGGGGCATGACAAGATCTCCAAGGCGTAAGTGGCGAGTTCCGGCCATTTATCCAGATTGGAAGCCCAAAAAGAGCAAGGGTCCAGTGACACAGTCATGGCTTCAATGTTTACTTGGAGATACTCCTGTACCATCGTCTCTAGGCGTTGACTATGTGTCAGACTTCTTGTCTCCTGTGGCCTTGCAAAGGATGGGCTAAAAAAGTGGTGAATTGATTCCGCAAAATTGATGTTACCAGCAGATACTGTGTTTCTGTTACGTTTTAAGTGCTGAACACTCGACGGTCCCACGGTTGGCAAGTTGGAACTGTGAGATTCACTTCGTGCACCACTGGTGTTTTGTGGAAAAGCACAAGTAAGATTCTGCAACAGTCTCTGCTGATACTCCTGCATGCGTGCATCTCTTTCTATGGCAGGAATAATTTCTGCAAATTTACTTTTGTACCGGGGATCTAACAGTGTGGCAACCCAGTAGTCAGGATTATTTCTAATTCTCACAATACGAGAGTCATGTTGCAGGTAGTGCAGCAAGAAGGCACTCAAGTGTCTTGCGCATCCAGGAGCACCAAGTCCCTGTTGTGTTGGTGGCGAGGTAACAATCATGCTTCCTTCCTCTGCCCTCTCCCCCCAACCTCGCACAACAGAAATGCGATCAAGGTCTCCCTCATCTGATGAGTCTTCCATCAGTTCGTCCTCCACTTCTTCCTGGGCTCCTGCACCTTCCTCATTAGTTTGGCTGCTACCATGCGCCCTGGTAAAACCATCTCCCGCACCCTCACATGCCTGCCGCCTTGGTGCTGCCGACCGTCTGGACCTTGCAGATGTTAGCCCTTCTGCATACAACTCCTCCTCCTCTACTTCCTCCACCTCCTCTTGTGCCACCATCTGACTCCGAATTCTGTTTAACATGTGCTCCAGCATGTAAATCACCGGAATAGTCATGCTGATAATGGCATCGTCAGCACTAAACATCTTTGTCGCCATTTCAAAACTGTGCAGAAGGGTGCATAGGTCCCTGATCTGAGACCACTCCTCCAGCGTGATTTGCCCCACCTCTGGATCTCGTTGGCCCAGGCTATAAGTCAGAACGTACTGCAGCAGGGCTTGTCGGTGCTGCCACAGTCGCAGCAACATGTGCAGAGTTGAATTCCACCGGGTAGGCACATCGCATTTTAGTCGGTGAAGTGGCAGGCCCAACGACTTCTGTAGAGATGTAAGTTGCTGAGCTGCGGGATGCGAATGGCGGAAGTGAGCACACAGCGACCGTGCCCTCTGCAGATAGCCATCTAGTCTGGGATAGTGGGATAAAAGTTGCTGGACAACCAGGTTCAACACGTGAGCCATACAAGGCACGTGTGTGACATTGCCCCGGCGAAGGGCCGGACCCATGTTTGCGGCATTGTCGCACACAGCCTTCCCTGGTTTCAGGTCCAGTGGAGACAACCATTCATGAAACTGGTTCTCCAGAGCTGACCACAACTCCTCAGCTGTGAGACTCACATTTCCCAGACATTTCAAAGTAAATACTGCCTGATGACGTTGAGCCCTGCTGCCAGCATAGTAAGGAGGTGTGCAGGATCCCTTCTGCGCAGTTAGAAAGCTTGTGGCATGACCAGACAGGCTTTGGGTGCAGGTGGAGGACCGAGAGGAGGTTGAGGAGGCAGAAGCAGTGGAGAAACTTCGAGATAAAGAGGATTGACGCACAACTCGTGAGGACGGCATGACTTGGACAGCAGCCCCTTGTCCTGCTGTCACCATAGTTACCCAGTGCCCAGTCAGCGACATGTAATGCCCCTGTCCATGCCTACTCGTCCAAGTGTCTGTGGTGAAATGCACCCTGTCACACACAGAGTTTCTCAAAGAAGCGGTGATGTTGTGTGCGACATGCTGGTGGAGCGCAGGCACACCTTTCTTTGAGAAGTAGTGCCGACTGGGCATCTAGTACTGGGGCATAAGGTATCGAAAATCCTCTGTGTCCACCAGGCGGAAAGGCAGCATTTCTGTAGCCAAGAGCTTGCAGATGGTGAAATTCAACCTCTTAGCTTTCTCAAGGCTAGGAGGAAATGGTCTTTAACTTGTCCACATCTGAGGGACGACGGCTGGCTGTTGTGCTTAGACGGGGTTGAGAAGGGTGTCCCTGGCAAACTGCCGGTCTGTGAGGAAGATGCAGGCGGACATGTTAAGTTGCCTTGATCCAAAGGTGGTGTTATCGATGTCGGACAGCGCTGAACACCAGCTGGTGTTTCCACCTCCAAAGAAAATGATGACCTGCCAATCACGCTGGCTGTTGCGGGTAAAGAGGTGGCTGGTCTGCGTCCCAAAACAGGTGTGACTGCTGTCTCCCCAGTCACAGAGGATCAAGAGGCCACGGATGCACAAGATGTGGCAGACGGTGGCTGGCCCGGCCAGCTAGGCCGCATTGTAGCACAGTGAGCTTCCCACTGCAACTTATGCTTCATATTCATGTGCCGGTTCATCCATGAAGTACTCAAACTATGTATTTTTTGGCCTCTACTTAGCTTTTGCTGACAAATGTTACAGATAACACGAGTTGGGTCATCCTTATCGATCTGAAAAAATTCCCAGGCTATGCAAGGCATAGCACCCATGCGACCTGAAGAGCCACCACGACTTGTGGTCAGGGGCAGAGTTGTGTTTGAGGATGCAGTTGTTGACGTGCTTCCAGTACTCCGTCTCTGTCCAGGAAGGCGCAACCTGACCTCGTCATCACTAGCATCCTCCTCCACCTCCTCTGCTGACCTCATCGACTGGCTGACTGTGGGTTGACAGTAAGTGGGATCTCCAACCTCGTCATCATCACCCTGTGTGTTATCACACCCGTCGTCCTCAGAGCCAACCTGTTCCTGCCCTGACAAAAAGCTAAAGTTGTCGCTCCAATCAGGTATTTGAGTCTCATCATCGTCTTCCTCATTGTCTCCACCAACAGGAGTTACAGTTTGGGAACGAGGGTCTACATTATGGTCAGAACCTTCTGCGTCTGGTCCTGGATCCGAGTCATAAAGATTCTGGGCATCAGTGCAGATCATTTCCTCGTCTGGATTCACAGAAGCTCTGGAGCCGACCTCTGATTCACAGGCTATAGTATGAGTAAACAGCTCTGCAGACTCAACCATCTGTTCTACCCCATACTCAGACGGGCAGCTGGAGACTTGGGAGCTGTGAGGAAGCAAGTGCGATTGGGGTAACACCTCTGAGGACTGGAGTATTTGTGATGTTGAAGTTGAGGTGGAGTAGAGCCCATTTAAAGGAGCACTTGATATTCGTTGAAACACCTGCTATTTTTGTGCCTCATCTGGAATTTGTAGCGATTGGCGTGGCCGTAAGAAAGCGATCTGATCACATTGTCCGCTAAAAGAAGTAGACATCTTAGTTTGGCTGGAAGATGGTCTTTCTTCTGCAGATGTTACTGTTGCTTTAACACCTACCCCACGGACATAACCTTTTTTCCCTTCCCAACAGGCCTATTCCTGTTTCCACCAGCAGCAGGCCTTTTTCCACTCAGTTTGGTGGTTAACTAATTGACAACTCTGGAGTTGTTTGCACAAAAAACAATGGATGGGAACCGAGCAGAGGTGAGTGGCCAAACTGTGGTATTAGCCCAAAAATATTGGCTGGGTTAGATGCAGTAAAACAATTTTATTACATACACAGGTGGTGGAGGTTAGTATAGATGGACTAATAGAACAAGTCCCACACACTGCTACAAGCCCAAGCCCAAATATTTTTTCAGAGCTAGATGCAGATAAAAATTATTTTTAATTTGCAACCTGGTGGAGGTTAGTATAGATGGACTAATAGAACAAGTCCCACACACTGCTACAAGCCCAAGCCCAAATATTTTTTCAGATCTAGATGCAGATAAAAAATTATTTTTAATTTGCAACCTGGTGGAGGTTAGTATAGATGGACTAATAGAACAAGTCCCACACACTGCTACAAGCCTAAGCCCAAATATTTTTTCAGAGCTAGATGCAGATAAAAATTATTTTTAATTTGCAACCTGGTGGAGGTTAGTATAGATGGACTAATAGAACAAGTCCCACACACTGCTACAAGCCCAAGCCCAAATATTTTTTTCAAAGCTAGATGCAGATAAAACTTATTTTGAATTTGCAACCTGGTGGAGGTTAGTATAGATGGACTAATAGAACAAGACCCACACACTGCTACAAGCCCAAGCCCAAATATTTTTTCAGAGCTAGATGCAGATAAAAATTATTTTGAATTTGAAACCTGGTGGAGGTTAGTATAGATGGACTAATAGAATGATGCTATGCCAAAAAGGTTTTACTTGGCTAAGTGCAGTAAAAAATTTGTATTCTATACACAGGTGGTGTAGCTTGCAACACAGATAGGCTACTCCACTGACTAACACACACTGCAAGAGGCCAAAAAGGATTTGCTTAGCTAGATTTAGCCAAATGCTGAGAAAAAAACTTGCACAGCACTGGCACAGACCTGCCTGGCAAAAAGTCATAGGAACTGATGTAACCTAGCCCTCAAAAGGACTGCAATTACAATTAGTCCCTACTCCCAACCTATCTATTTAAGAGCACAGACCTGCCTGATAAAAGTGATAGGAACTGATGTAACCTAGCCCTCAAAAGGACTGCAATTACAATTACTCTTTACTCCCAACCTATCTATTTAAGAGCACAGACCTGCCTGATAAAAGTGATAGGGACTGATGTAACCTAGCCCTCAAAAGGACTGTAATTACAATTAGTCTTTACTCCCAACCTATCTATTTAAGAGCACAGACCTGCCTGATGAAAGTCGTAGGAAATGATGTAACCTAGTCCTCAAAAGGACTGCAATCACAACTATTCCCTACTTTCAAGCTATCTGCAGATTTGTGCGAAAATTGGCTTGAAATTAACAAAGTATAACGCACACAGCAACAGCAGTGCCGTCTAACACGCAGCTGCAGCAGTAAGAAAATGGTGGCTACGTGGAAAATGGCTGGGTCTTGTAGGGCAAGGACATGTGACATACACTGCCAATGACACATGCCCTTGCTTGTATGAAAAAAAGCAGTTCGCTCCGTGTGTGCGCTGCTGATAGGTTGATAGATTGCACCTCCCCACTGTAAATGCGGGAAAGAGAAAAAAAAATGGAGATCTTCATTATTTATGCAGAGATCCATCCCCTGCCCCTCCCCCCGCCCCGCTGTACATTTAAACTGCGTATTAACATTAATTTTCAGCATTACTGAGAAAAAATCCAGTTATGATTTTGGTGCACGAACAGTTATCGAACATAGCCTCGAACAGCCGAATTTTTTTCCAAATTGTTCGTGTTCGCCGAACGGCTCGAACACCTCCCAAAACAGCTCGAATTTGAGATTGGCGAACAGTTCGAGTCGAACACCGCTCATCTCTACTCCTGTGGTTGTTATTGCTGGGATGCTTGCTCATGAGAATTTTTGCTACAGCTCAGGAGATCGGATGATCGCAGCTGCTAGTCTCCCTTGAAGACTATTGAAGCATGTAAAAAAAAATGTTTTTAAAAATATAAAAGTTTTGCCCAATTCAAAATAAAATAATTTAAAAAAAATCAAATATACATATATTTGATATCATTGCATTCAGAATTGCCCGAACTATCAATATATAAAAATGATTAATCCAAATCGGTAAACTGCGTAACAAGAAAAAAAATCCAAACACCAGAATTACGTGTTTTTGGACGCAGCAACATTGCAATAAAATGCAATAACGGGCGATCAAAACATTGTATCTACCCCATAATGGTATCAATAAAAACATCAGAATGGTGCCCAAAAATAAGCACTCACCCAGCCCCAGATCCCGAAAAATGGAGACAATATGGGTCTCGGAAAATGGTGACACTTGTTATTTTTTTAAACAAACTTTGTTGTTTTTTTTCACCACTTAAATAAAAACGAGCCTATACATGTTTGGTGTCTACGAATTTGTAATGACCTGAAGAATCATAATGGCAGGTCAGTTTTAGCATTCAGTGAACGTGTTAAAAAACAAACAAAATAAAACTGTGGAATTGTACTTTTTTTGCAATTTTACCGCACTTGGACTTTTTTTTTCCTGTTTTCCAGTACATGATATGGTAAAACCAATGGTGTAGTTCAAAAGTACAACTCATCCCACAAAAACAAGCCCTTACATGGCCATAATGACAGAAAAATAAAAAAGTTTTTGCTCTGGGAAGAGAAGCAAAAAACAAAAGTGCAAAAATGGAAAAGGGCTGCGGCATGAAGGTGTTAAACGCAAAAAAAACTCTTTGCCTGCTGCAGGTGACCAAATTTTTTTTTTTTATTAAAACATTTATTTTCAAATAATCAAGGAAACTAGGTTTCCAGAGATCTAGCAATTATAAAATGTGTAAGGCATGTGGTACGGTATAGGGAAGTGGAAGTGCTGATGATGGTGCATGCAGACACCGAGGACATGGGGCAGTTCGACTGCGCCTGTTGCTGGAGCATAAGAAACACGGCCATCCATGACGCATAGCTTCCTGCCCCACTTTGTAGGGAGGCACGGGACACAACTTCTGAAACCACCCCAGTGCGATCATGTGGGTTAGTTGGATAGCAGATAATGCTTCCAGCATTCTTGCCAGCCCCACCCAGTCTTCCACACGGTCCAGTTTCACCAGCCAAAAGTCTGGATCACTTAAACCTCACCCTGATCCTCCTTCCTCCTACAATGTCGAGTCCCACGAGACCAGTGATCCCACACTAAGACACTCCAAGGAGCTCATAACATCATCATTTCTTGATTGTGGCCTCTCGCCCTGCATATTTCAAGAGGGACAGGAGGATGTGCTGCTTAGCGATTCACAAAACTTAGAGCAGCAACAGTCACAAGAAGATGATGGTGGGGAACAGCAAATTGGTCTAAGGCGGTAGATGATGAGACACAGTTGCCAATAAGCTATGTTGTTGCTAAGTCACCAAGTCAGGAGGACCAGGCTGCGGAGGTGGAGGACGAGGTGGTGGAATGAGAAGTCACTGACCCAACCTGGAGATCTGACATGCAGAGCGAGGACAGCAGAGCAGAGGGGGAGGGGGAGGCTGCACCGAAACAGGCAGGAAAAGGCAGTAGGGTGACCAGAGGGAGAAAGAGTTAGGTGTACCACAGTCTGGGACTTTTTTAAAGAGAGTTCTGAGACAAAAAAAAGGTAATTTGCAACCTCTGCCATGCCAAGATCAACAGAGGCCTGACCAGTAAGAGCCTAACCACTACAAGCATGATAAGGAACATGTCATCTAAGCACCCGACTTGGTGCGCCGACTGCCCGGGTACACAATTGGTGACAGCGGATGACACCACTGCATCTGCCCCTGTGCTAAGTGCTTGTCAATCCCTTGTCCATGACACTGGCGCAGATGCCTCCCGCCCTGCACCTGTCCTTACACATTCTGAGGCACCATCATCAGGCACTTCCAAATCCTTGTCCCAGCACTGCGATCAGCTGTCCCCCACACCTTGGAAGGAAAAAGAAAGTTCCCTGCCATTCACCCACAGACCCAAATGCCAAATGGGCACATTTCCAGGCTGCTTGTCAAGGAAATGTTGCCGATTAGGCTTGTGGACACAGAGGATTTCCGCCAACTTGCCACTATTTCTTCCGATATAGCGTCCCCGCCTTGTACCTGCATGTATCCAGGAACATCAACGGTGCACCTACCAACGCAGTTACTGGGATGGTCCACTTAATGGCACATGGACAAGTGCTTGTGGCCAGGGATGCTACATCTTCCTGACGGCACACTGGGTGAACATTGTGGAGGCCGGGGCTGAGTCCGACCCTAGCATGGTACATGTGCTACTGACACCAAGGATTTCTGGCCCTACTTCTATCAATGATTCCTCCTCATTCTACATCTCTCCGATTTGTCATCTGAGAGCATGTCATTTACATCAGCCGGAAGCCTGAGCAGCACTGCTTCAGAGAAGCGGCAAAAGGCTCTACTGAAGCTAATTTGTATATGAGACAAACGGCAAACCATCGCAGAGTTGTAGAAAGGAATAACAGACCATGCAGATCTATGGCTCTGGCTGCTGAACCTACAACCAGGGATGGTCATGTGTGATAATGGCCGTAATAACCTGGTGGCGGCTGTGAAGCTTGGCAAGCTCACACAAGTACCATGCTTGGCCCAGCTTGGTCCACGTGCTCAACTTAGTGGTTCAGCAGTCAACATACACTATCTGAGTGCCCATTTCCACAAGTTAGCTACAGCCGCCGCCGCTCTGGCATTGCTGGAGCAGCGCATGAAAGTGCCATCTCACCGACGTGACCACGCATTGGAACATCACACTGCATATGCTGGCAAGGCTTTGTGAGAAGCAGAGGCCAGTTGTTGAATACCAGCTCCAACACACCCGTCCGTGTTCTGGTCAGCCTCTGCACATAACAACTGAAAAATGGGCACGGATGTCTGACATTTGTGAGGTTCTCCAAGACTTTGAGGACACCACAAAGATGGTCAGCGGCGATGATTATGGAAAATATGTTGAAAAAATTCCCATAAGACAACGCTAGTGGCAGGGGGTGAACTTCTTTGCCAACCAAGGTGGAGAGGCGAGGGAGACACACAGCAGGTACAGCAAAGACAGGGGTACACTGTCAGAGGCCTGGGCCAATTTCATGACACCCTGCCAGCGTCTAGGACCTGATGACCAGGTATTTTTGACAAGGAGGGAAACGTTTTTAAAGATGGTCAAGTAGTATCTGGCCGACCAACCAATGTGCTCCCAAATTTCTCTGTGACCTTCAACTATTGGGTCTCAAAGCTGGACACCTGGCATGAGCTGTCCCTTTATGCCTTGTATGTGTTGTGTTGCCCTGCCGCTAACGTCATGTCTGAGTGGGTTTTTAGTGCCGTGCGGGAGGGGGGGGGGTTGATAACAGACGGACTTTCGTCTGTAAACAAAAAATGCTGATAGACTCATTCTGATAAAAATGGACTAAGCCTGGATTAGCCCCGACTTTTCCACACCACCAGATGACAGCAGGACATAAAGTGTTTTCAATCTTCAATATTTGAATGAGGCCCTCCAGTTGTTGCCTTCAAGGATCTATGGATTCCCCTTCTTGCAATTTTTGTTTGGCTTTGCAGTGTGTGCAGAGCTTTTATGAGTGTAGGAGTACCACAACTACACTTTGCTCACAATATTTGAATAATGTACTGCAGTTCATGCCTTCCAAGGTGTTTGAATGGCCCTGCTTTTAATTTTTGGCAGACTTTGCACTTAGTGCATTTAAAATTTGGCTTATATACTGTAGCATCGGCATCTCTGCCTCTGTTAGGCAGAGACTCCGTCCCACTCTCCTCCTCGCTCCCTGCTCTGTGTTCTCCAGCGCTCCTCATCCTGCTGCCGGCGCGTGCAGCTCCCCGGGTACTGTGCTTAGGGCGCGCGCGCTCCCTCCCTCTTAAAGGGGCCACGCGCGCCGTCCTAAGGAGTCCCCGGCCAATAGCCGAGGATCCTCCCATATATAAGGCACCTCCTCCAAAATGAAGGTGCCCGAGCAAAAGTTGTTGCACAGTGTTTCTGACCTCTGATTCAGCCCTCAGGTCCCGCTGCTAGCCTGACTACCAGTCTTGCCCACCAGCCTGTTGCCTGCCTGTTACGTGCCTGTTACCTGCCGTGCCTGCCAGCCCGCTCACCTGGGAGCACTTGCCTGTTGCCTGCCTGATACCTGCCATGCCTTCAAGCCCGCTCACCTGGGAGCACTTGCCTGTTGCCTGCCTGTTACCTGCTTGTTACCTGCCGTGCCTAGCCGGAGGCCCCTGCCATCACTTGCCGAGACCACCTGCCAGCCCACCTAGAGACTCCTGCCGTCACTTGCCATGACCACCTGCCAGCCCACCTAGAGACTCCTGTCGTCACTTGCCGTGTCTGCCTGATAGCCTACCTGGAGGCTTCTGCTCGCCAGCCTGCCTGCTGTGCCTACCGGCTATTCCGGTCAGTCCCTGCCATCTGTACCGTGGGAGTCACCTGCTCCCTTACAAGGTCGTCCCCAGAGTAGCACCTGGTCCCTCGGCTCGGTCCCTCCCTGGTCACGCAGTCGTTTGCCGCTGTACGACTAGGGTCGGTCTCAGTTGATACTTAGTTACGCCCCTCTGGGTCCCTCCTTGCACCGTAGCACAGAGGTTCCACCTCCCGGGCCCATAACAGTTTGCTCGGGCCATGGAACCTGGTGGCTCCCAAGCCCCCTCACTTACGGACCTGTACCAGGAGGTTTCTCGTCAGAGATCCCAACAGGAAACCATTCTGAACTACCTGCGGAATGTCAACTCCCATCTGGACACGCTGTCTGTCCCGTCTGTATCCACCTTGAGTCGTGTGACTTCCGCTGGCAGCACCGCTGCCCACCAATACCACGGCATCCAGCCCAGGTCCCCAGCTTTCTGCGCCTCCTCGTTTTGGAGGTGACCTCATCTCATGTCGGGGCTTTCTGAACCAGTGCACGCTGCACTTTGAACTCTTGGCACATCTGTTCATCTCCGACCAGGCCAAGGTGGCATTCATCATGTCCCATCTCACTGGGGAAGCACTGGCATGGCTAAATCGCCTGTGGGAAAGAGGGGATTCCCTGGTGTCCGACCTATCGTCTTTCCTCGCTGCTTTCCAGAGAGTCTTCGATGAACCAGGACGAAAATCCTATTCAGCCTCCTCTCTGCTACGTCTCCGCCAAGAGAGTCTCACCGTGGGCCAATATGCCATACGGTTCCGTACCCTCTCTTCTGTGCTTGCCTGGGACAACGAGGCCCTGGTGTCCGTCTTCTGGGAGGGTCTTTCCGGTCAGATTAAGGATGAGTTAGCCAGTCGGGACATTCCTACCACCCTGGATGACCTGGTGTCACTAGCTACCCGGATTTACATCTGTTTCCAAGAACGTACCAAAGAGACTACCCGGGAGAGAAAGTTTCCTCGCCTTGCTCCTACTTTCCAGAGACCTGCCTCTCAACCAGTCACTCCCTGGGCGCACTCGCCCGAACCTATGCAGATCGACCAGACCAAGATGGTAAAATCTCGCCAAGAGTCACGCCGAGCCGAGGGGAGCTGTTTCTATTGTGGCAGTAAGGAGCACTTCATCCGTTGCTGCCCGGAGAAGCCGGGAAACTCCAGTGTCTAGGACCACTCGGAGAGGTCGTCCTAGGCAAAAGTAAGCCCTCTCCGTCCCTGACTTTGTCTCTATGTCCTGGGGAGAGAACCGTCACTTTGAAATTGCTCATCAGGATTCTGGAGCTGCTGGAAACCTCATTTCCCAGTCCCTGGTAGAGAGATACCAGATTCCCACCAAACCTCTGGCTGAACCATTGTCAGTCGCCTCCGTGGATGGAAGACTCCTTCCGGTGACCATCCTGCTCGTCACTGAACCCATAACCCTGCAGGTAGGAATGCTGCACTCTGAGAAGATCTCCTTCCATGTGCTGTCCGGACTCTCTCACTCCCAATTGCTAGGTCTACCTTGGCTCCAGACACATGAACCCGTGCTGAACTGGCAATCCGGTGAAGTACTCCGGTGGGGGTAGGATTGCCATAGGACCTGCTTGGTTCCGGTTCGCCCGGCTCGTCCTCCACCTACCTCAGCTAATTTACCCGGTCTACCGACACCTTACTGGTCCTATGCAGATGTCTTCGGTAAAAAGGAAGCAGAGACACTGCCACCTCATAGGCCATATGACTTTCCGATTGACCTGGTACCCAGCATCACTCCACCCCATGGGCGTATTTAACCATTGTCGGCCGAAACCCGGGCCATGACGGAGTGCATCGAGAAGAATCTGGCCAGGGGATTCATCCGGAAATCTACCTCCCCGGCTGGAGCCGGATTGTTCTTCATTAAGAAGAAAGATGGTTCATTACGCCCCTGTATTGACTATAGAGGTCTCAACCAAATCACGTTAAAAAACAAATACCCCCTGCCGCTCATCTCCGAGTTGTTTGACCGTCTTAAGGGAGCTAGGATCTTTACCAAGCTAGATCTACATGGGGCGTATAATCTGGTCCGAATCCGTCAAGGAGACGAGTGGAAGACCGCATTCAATACCTGTGATGGTCACTATGAATACCGTGTGATGCCCTTCGGTCTCTGCAATGCTCCCGCCGTCTTCCAAGAATTGGTCAACGACATCTTCCGTGATCTTCTTTACTCTTGCGTGGGGGTGTACCTGGACGATATCTTGGTCTTATCTCCGGACCTTCCCACACACCGGAGGGATGTTCGTCAGGTCCTGCTTAGGGTCAGGCAGAATCACCTCTATGCAAAATTCGAGAAGTGCCTCTTTGAGCAGACCTCTCTTCCTTTCCTGGGCTATGTTATCTCCCAGACAGGCCTACGGATGGATCCCGAGAAGCTCTCTTCTGTCCTAAAGTGGCCCCGTCTGGAGGGGTTGAAGGCGGTTCAGCGATTCCTTGGCTTCGCCAACTACTATCGTCTCTTCATCCCGCACTTCTCTTCCCGGACTGCTCCCATATCTGCGCTCACCCGTAAGGGAGCAAATCCCAAGGAATGGTCGCACGAAGCTGAGGAGGCCTTCCTTTCCTTAAAGCAAGCCTTCTCCTCTGCCCCAGTGCTGCACTGTCCAGACTGCAACAAACAGTTCTATCTGGAGGTTGATGCTTCCTCATCCGGAGTCGGAGCGGTGCTCACCCAAAAGTCTTCATGCGGGAGAATGGTAACCTGCGGCTTCTCCAAACTTTTCTCCTCGTCTGAGCGCAACTACTCCATAGGAGACCGAGAACTGTTAGCCGTTAAATTGGCGCTGGAGGAGTGGCGTTACCTGCTTGAAGGGGCTCTATGCCCGGTGATTATCTTTACGGATCACAAAAACCTGGCATATCTCCAGAATGCCCAAAGACTCAATCCGCGTCAGGCCCGGTGGTCTTTGTTCTTCGCCCGCTTCGACTTCGTCCTACATTTCCGCCCGGCGGACAAGAATGTCAAAGCCGACGCCTTGTCCGAATCCTTCCTGTCCTCCGATCAAGAGGTGGAGCCTATGCACATCATCGACCCCTCCAAGGTGATGAATGTGGCCCCCTTGGATCTGACTAGTCTTCCACCCGGTAAGACGTTTGTAGCGGTACCAGATCGTGAGAGGGTTCTTCACTGGGGTCATTCATCTAAACTAGCCGGCCATGCTGGCCAAAAGAAGACCTTCCTACTCATTACCCGGCATTACTGGTGGCCTACCCTGCGCAAGGATGTGGTAGACTTAGTCTCGGCCTGTTCGTCCTCTGCCCGCAACAAAGTTCCCAGACATCTTCCAGCCGGTCGCCTCCTGCCTCTTCCCGTACCTGCTGCCCTGTGGCAGCACATTGCCATGGACTTTATTACTGATCTCCCTGTTTCTGCCGGTTGTACAGTCATTTGGGTGGTCGCCGACCACTTCTCTAAGATGGCCCACTTCATCCCTCTGCCGGGTCTCAAGTCTGCATCGGAGCTGGCCAAGGATTTCTTCCGTCATATCTTCCGTCTCCATGGCCTACCCCTCCACATTGTGTCGTATCGAGGGGTTCAGTTCACCTCATGTTTCTGGAGAGCTACCTGTAAGCTACTGGATGTCACCCTGGATTTCTCCTCCGCCTACCATCCACAGTCCAATGGCCAAGTGGAACGTATCAACCAAATCCTTACCAGCTACCTCCGGCACTTTGTTAACGCTCACCATACCGATTGGGTGGAGCTCCTACCATGGGCCGAATTCTCCTACAACAACCATGAGAGCGAATCTACTTCTAAATCCCCGTTCTTCGTGGTCTATGGTCAACTTCCTCGGATTCCGTTTCCCATCTCCGCCTCGGTGGACAACCCTGCCGCGGAGGCTCTTGTCAGCGAATTCTCCACCATTTGGGAAAATACTAGGTCCGCGCTTCTTCAGTCCTCCGAGCGGATGAAGAAACATGTTGACAAGAGACGTCTGGATCCGCCTCAATTCCGCCCGGGAAATAAAGTCTGGCTCTCTTCCAAGCATGTCCGACTCAAAATACCCTCCTATAAGTTGGTCCTCGGTTCATTGGTCCATTTGAAGTTCTCAAACAAATCAACCCAGTGGCCTACAAGTTAAAACTCCCGGCCACCTTACAGATTCCCAACTCCTTGTACCATGTATCTCTCCTCAAACCAGTTATGTTTAACTCTTTTTCCAACAATCCAGGTACTCCCCCTGCTCCGTTTTCCGCTGAGGACGTTTTTGAGGTAGAGAACATTCTGGCCACTAAGAGGGTAAGAGGAAAAACCTTTTTTTCTGGTGGATTGGAAGGGGTTTGGCCCAGAGGAGAGAACTTGGGAACCCAGGGAGAACATTCATACCCCGCTTCTCCTTGAAAAATTCCTTTCTGGCCTAAAAAAGAGGGGGCGTAAAGGGGGGGGTACTGTAGCATCGGCGTCTCTGCCCCCTACTAGGCAGAGACGCCGTCCCACTCACCTCCTCGCTCCCCTCGCTCCCCGCTCTGCGTTCTTCAGCGCTCCTCTTCCTGCTGCCGGCGCTCGCAGCTCCCTGGGCACTGTGCTTAGGGCGTGCGCGCGTGCTCCCTCCCTCTTAAAGGGGCCACGCGCGCCGTCCTAAGGAGTCCCCGGCCAATAGCCGAGGATCCTCCCATATATTAGGCACCTCCTCCAAAATGGAGGTGCCCGAGCAAAAGTTGTTGCACAGTGTTTCTGACCTCTGCTTCAGCCCTCAGGTCCCGCTGCTAGCCTGATTACCAGTCTTGCCCGCCAGCCTGTTACCTGCCTGTTACGTGCCTGTTACCTGCCGGGCCTGCCAGCCCGCTCACTTGGGAGCACTTGCCGGTTGCCTTCCTGTTACCTGCCGTGCCTGAAAGCCCGCTCACCTGGGAGCACTTGCCTGTGACCTGCCTGTTACCTGCTTGTTACCTGCCGTGCCTACCCTGAGGCCCCTGCAGTCACTTGCCGTGACCACCTGCCAGCCCACCTATAGACTCCTGCCGTCACTTGCCCTGACCACCTGCCGGCCCACCTAGAGACTCCTGTCGTCACTTGCCGTGTCTGCCTGATAGCCTACCTGGAGGCTTCTGCTCGCCAGCCTGCCTGCTGTGCCTACTTGCTATTCTGGTCAGTCCCTGCCATCTGTACCATGGGAGTCACCTGCTCTCTTACAAGGTCGTCCCCAGAGTAGCACCTTGTCCCTCGGCTCGGTCCCTCCCTGGTCACGGAGTCGTTTGCCGCCGTACGACCAGGGTCGGTCAGAGTTGATACTTAGTTACGCCCCTCTGGGTCCCTCCTTGCACCGCAGCACAGAGGTTCCATCTCCTGGACCCGTAACATATACAAGTCATTATACAGGAAAGAATGTTTCTTAACCTTTTTTTCCTGTACACTCCAATTTCTCTTCAATTTTGAATGTTTTATTGTCAGTACTTAAAGTGGACTAAAAAGGTGTGACACCATTGTTCTCAGCAGCGATCTTGGAGTCAGAGATGCTTCCAGGGGTCTTCCTCAAGCTGTTCTCCTTTCATTTAGCACCTTTTCCATCCATTTAAACATTTTCACTGCCCTGCAGACGTCTTTGTATGGTCTGCCAGAAAAATGCTCTGATTTCCCATTGACTCATATTATGCTCGTTATTCAAAACTAGCACCCGAGCATTAGAAATTGCTTGGTTCGAGTACTGAGCATTCAAGCATTTTAGTGCTAAGGAATAGCTTTTGTCTAGTTGGAGAAAAAAGGTGATTGAGAAGATCCAAATGATGCACAACTAGCCCCTAAAATAAGATTAATTCCAAATTTTTATTTAACCCATAAAAAAAAGGACTGGCTACTGTCAGTGCAATACCAATCATAATTAAATGTGATAGCCAAGTATAGATGTCTTCACAGGTAAATCACCTAGAATTTAGGCAAATGTAAAGAACATTATCACAATAATTATAGATATAAAAGGTTTCAAATGATAGTGTATGTTTTCAAAGTTCATGTTGCAAGGCTCATTAAAGGATTGATATTGACTTTTAGAATTGCTACTTCCAGTAGGTGGCACTAGAGTTCTTGTCCTCTTCCTCTCTGAAGAGGCAATTTGCATATTTAATTTCCTAGAGGAGCATATCATGGCCTATAAGTCTCCTTACACAAGCATGTCAGTCATGGCACTCTCCACACACACACACACGTACAGCTCTGGCAAAAATTAAGAGACCACTGCAAAATTTTCATTTTCTTTGATTTTTCTCTTTATAGGTATATTTTTGAGTAAAATGTACATTGTTGTTATATTCTATAAACTACTGACAACATGTCTCCAAAATTCAAAGCTAAAAATGTTGTATTTATTTGCAGCAAATGAGAAATAGTCAAAATAATAAAAAAGAAACAGTGCTTTCAGACCTCAAATAATGCAAAGAAAACAAGTTCTTACTCACTTAGAAACAACAATACTCATGTTTTAACTCCGGAAGAGTTCAGAGATCAATATTTGGTGGAATAACCATGATTTTTAATCACAGCTTTCATGCATCTTGGCATGCTTTCCACCAGTCTTTCAAACTGCTTTTAGGTGACTTTATGCCACTCCTGGCACAAAAATTTAAGCAGTTCTTCTTTGTTTGATGGCTTGTGACTATCCATCTTCCTCTTGATTACATTCCAGAGGTTTTCAATGGGATTCAGGTCTGGAGATTGGGCTGGCCATGACAGGGTCTTGATGTGGTGGTCCTTCATCCACACATTGATTGACCTAGCTGTGTGGCATGGGGCATTGTCCTGCTGGAAAAAACAGTCCTCAGAGCTGGAGAACATTGCCTGAGCAGAAGGAAGCAAGTGTTTTTCAAGGATAACCTTGTATGCAGCTTGATTCATACGTCCTTCGCAAAGATTAACCTGCCTAATTCCAGCCTTGCTCAAGCATCCCCAGATCATCACCGATCCTCCACCAAATTTCACAGTGGGTGCAAGACACTGTGGCTTGTATGCTTCTCCAGGTCTCCGTCTAAACATTAGACGACCAGGTGTTGGGAAAAGCTGAAAATTAGACTCCTCAGAGAAGATTACCTTACTCCAGTCCTCTATGGTCCAACCCTTATGGTCTTTGGCAAACTTCAACCTGGCTCTTCTTTGCTTCTCCTTGATGAAAGGCTTTTCTCTAGCTTTACATGACTTGAGGCCTGCCTCTAGAAGCCTGTTACGAACTGTTCTTGCCGTGCACTTCACCCCAGCTACCATTTGCCATTCCTTTTGTAGGTCACTTGATGTCATTCTGCGGTTGCTGAGTGACATTCGAATAAGATGACGGTCATCCCGATCAGTGGAGAGTCGCTTTCGCCCTCTGCCGGTCTGTAGCTTTGTTGTCTCCAATGTCTGCTGCTTGACCTTGTTGTGATGGACTGCTGTCTTTGAGATTTTAAGGATGGAGGCAACATGACGCTTACTGTATCCCTCTGCTAGTAGAGCCAGAATTGAGCCCTTCTTTTCCTCACTCAAGACTTTTCTACTTCTTTGGCATGGTTAAGTTATTTTTTCATTCAAATTACTTTTGGGCTATTCCTAGCATTTGTTTTGCCATCAAGCTTGTACTATTGCAAGAGGATTGTGAAGACCACAGCAGTGTTTTTTTATATTTTCCCTCGTTACATAAGATTTGGTTAATGTGATCACTAGTGTTGAGCGAACATGCTCGACACTGCTCGGTACTTGCCCGAGCCTCACGCTACTCGGGATGTTCGGCGAGCACCGAGCATTTCCGGGTTACTCGGGCGGGAGCTCAGGTCTCCGCCCTGCATGTTTGGCGCTTTTTACAGAGCCTATGAACATGCAGGGATTGCCAGCCAGTCACTGTAATGCTGCAGCCATGTTGGTTTGTGGGCATTACATTGATTGGCTGGCCGCACAGCGTCACCTCGAGTATTTAAAACCGGGCGCCGCCATCTTGGACACAGACGGCTGGGATCATACAGTGTAGGGACAGCGCTGCTGATTTATGGAGAGATATATACTGCGAAAAAGTTAGTGTAGGGTCTGTAAAGGCTGCCAGATCAAACAAACAGTCCTTCTCAGGACTAATATCCATCCAAGATATCAGGCAGGCAGGCAGGCTGTATAGGAGACGCAGTGGTTATACCAGCAAACGCTGCATTACAGTTCTGTGTGCTCCTGTTTCTGAAATTGCTGGACTTAGCTCCAGGTTTCGGGGGTCAGGAAAAATCCTTTTTTTTTCATCTAAATCCTCTTTTTTTTTCCCCTCCTTCACACTGTACAAATACCCATCTTATTAACCTTTTGGTGTCCCCACTCCCGCCCCCAAAAAAAGTGTGTCTCTGATTTTTCAGACACAAATATATCTGTTGAAAATAGTCTGGTGTAGGCTAGAGAAACAGAAGTGTGGTTTAGCAGTTCCACAGTTCAAACCTCTGTATTATCCACTTTTGGGCCATTTGTATAAAAAAAAAACCGTTCGAGTGTGTCGCTCACTGTTCAGCCGCGAATATATATATTTAAAAAAGTCTGGTATACACCAGTAAATTATAACTGTGGTTTTGCTGTTCCATGGCAAAAAAATCTCTATTATCCTGCTTTTGGCATTTTTTGCCGTAAAAAAAAAACTAATAGTGTCTCCCTGATTTTTCAGATTGTTTAAAAGAGTCGGGTGTAGGCCAGAGAAATAGAACTGTGGTTTTCCTCTTCCACGGTTCTAATCTACTTTTTATTACACTTTTTCCATTGAAAGTGCGAGTGTAAGCTATTTTACTTCCTTTTCAATGGGCAAGGCGCGTGGCAAGGGACGTGGAACTGGACGTTCTGGTAATGGTGCGTGCAGAAGACGGGGCAGCGGCCAAGGTGAAAATGTGCCTCAACCAACAGCCACATCTTCTCGCTCCCACTTCTTGACCGAATTACTAGGGAAGCACAGAACAACACCAGTATTGCGAACTGATCAGTGTGAACAGGTTATTAATTGGATAGCAGATAATACTTCCAGTTACCTGGGCACCACCACCTCCGGTCTGTCTTCCACACGGTCAACTCTTAGTAGCCGTGAGTCTCGACCGCATGCTCCTCCTCA
This sequence comes from Phyllobates terribilis, assembly GCF_046119375.1. Classification (NCBI taxonomy): domain Eukaryota; kingdom Metazoa; phylum Chordata; class Amphibia; order Anura; family Dendrobatidae; genus Phyllobates; species Phyllobates terribilis. The sequence continues at coordinate 419,320,658 of NW_027362764.1, read as the reverse complement.
CCCTGATGCTCCTTCCTCCCACCATGCCGAGTGTCGTCAGACAGCAACTGATCCCACACTTGGACGCTCTGAAGAGCTGTTCACTGGTCCTTTTCCAGATTTGTGCCCCTCGAATGCTCCGTTTGAAGTGGTGGAAGAGGAGATCCCATGTAGCGATGCCCAAATATTTGAACAGCCACGGCCACAGAAAGTCGACGCTGGCAATTTGTCACAAGAGGTGGATGATGACGAGACACAATTGCCAGGAAGTGAGGAGGAGGATCGTGGTGCGCAAGTGGAAGAGGAGGAGGTGGTGGATGATCTAGTAACTGACCCAACGTGGCAGGAGGACATGCAGAGCGAGGCCAGCAGCACACAGGGTGAGGGAGGCAGAGTACCCCAACAGGCAGGAAGAAGCAGTGTGGTGGCCGCACACAGAAGGCAGGCAACAGTTCCCCGTATCACCAACACGAGGGAAGTTGCCAGTACAACCTGTAGGTCTTCCAGAGTGTGGAATTTTTTTAAAGACTCTGCTGATAACCCCAAAAAGGCCATTTGTACCACCTGACATGCCAGCTTCAGCAGGGGGTGACTAAACTACCAGCCTGACCACCACCAGCATGATCAGGCACATGGCAGCAAAGCATCCGACTTTGTGGGGCGAACCCCAGGGTCCACGACCAGTGTCAGTGGGTGTCACCACTGCTTCTTCCGCTGTTGTGCGTGCAATAGAACCTCCTGTTGTGTGTGCAAGGCAATCCCCTGTCTATACTGCATGCAAAGATGCCCACTCCTCTCAGTCTTCACTTGTTATGGCAGTTTCTCAAGAAACAGCATCAACGTCCACATCCACGTCCCACCGCAGCGTTCAATTGTCCATCTCCCAGACCTTTGAACGAAAGCGGAAATTCACAGCTAACGCCCCACAGGCCACAGTCCTAAATTCGCACATTTCACGACTGCTTGCGTTGGAAATGCTGCCTTTTATGCTGGTGGAGACGGAATCCTTCCACAACCTTATGGCAGTGGCCGTCCCTTGGTAATCAGTCCCCAGCCGACACTATTTTGCCCCGTGTGCCATCCCCTCACTACACAAGCACGTGTCCCAAAACATCTGCCGTGCCCTCAACAACGCAGTTACTGGGAGAGTCCACCTGACACCGGACACGTGGACAAGTGCTTGTGGCCAGGGACGGTACATCTCCCTGACGGCACACTGGGTAAACATAGTGGAAGCCGGGACCCAGTCGGACCTTGGGACGGAACACATCCTCCCCACACCGAGGATTGCTGGCCCTATGTCAGTCAGAGTTGCCCCCACCGTGTACAGCTCCTGCGCATCATCCTCCTCCTCCTCCTCCTCATGTTCAGCCTCCATTTCAGATATCACCACATCAGTTACAAGCTGGAAGCACTGCAGTACTGCCTCCGCCAAGCGGCAACAGGCTGTGCTGAAACTCATAAGCTTAGGTGAGAAACCTCACACTGCTTGTGAGTTGTGGACAGCTGTGAAAGAGCAGGCAGATCTGTGGCTGAGATGGCTGAACCTACATCCAGGCATGGTCGTGTGTGACAATGGCCGTAACCTGGTGGCGGCTCTGAGGCGAGGCGAGATCACACACGTACCATGCCTGGCTCATGTGCTTAACCTCGTGGTTCAGCGGTTTCTTAAATCGTACCCCGAGTTGCCAGATCTGCTCGTCAAAGTACGCCGCCTGTCAGCTCATTTTCGCAATTCGGCTATAGCTTCCACCGCCCAGCAGCGTTTGCAGGTTCCGTCACACCAACTGGTGTGTGATGTCCCCACATGTTGGAACTCTACCCTCCACATGTTGCAAAGGATTTGTGAGCAGAAGAGAGCAGTTGTGGAGTACCAGCTGCAACAAGGCCGTCGATATTCAGGTCAGACTCCACACATAAGACCTCAGGAGTGGACCTGGATGTCTGACATATGTTCCATCTTGACAAACTTTGAGGAGTCCACCAAGATGGTGAGTGGTGATGACGCCATCATTAGCGTCAGCATTCCACTTGTCTGTCTTTTGCAACGCTCTCTGCAGAGAATTAAAGAGGAGACATTGCAGCCAGAGAATGATGAGATGGATCAAGAAGCCGTAGCGGTCGATTACACACAGCCCAGCCTCGTCTCATCCCAACGTGCATTGGGGGACAATGAGGGAGAGGAGGAGGAGGAAGAACAGGAGCATGCATCATGCGCTGTAGACGGTAGTACCTGTACAACTGTCATACCATCGGTTCAGCGTGGGTGGCCTCAGGACAGGGGGGAGGAGGAGGAGGAGGAGAGCATGGTCAGTCGTCATCTTGGTGAGGACACGGAAGTCTTTCCCATTACCAGTCTGGCACGCATGGCTGACTTTATGTTACGCTACCTTAACCGTGACCCTCACGTTGTCAAAATGTTGGGTGACAGTCATTACTGGTTGGTGACACTTTTAGACCCCTGCTACAAGGAGAACTTTCACTCTCTTATTCCTGAGGTGGAGAGGTCTACAAAAATGGGGCAGTACCAGAAGGCCCTTGCTGCAGAACTGTTAAAAAAAATTCCCATCTGAACACGCTAGCCGCAGAGGTCACAGTTCGTTGCCCAACCAAGGCGTACAAGTGAGAGCGATGCAAATCCAATCCAGCTGAGACAGGGGAACACTGTCAACGTTCTGGGACAGTTTTCTCAGACCCTCCCTTCGGATAGACCCTGAGGCGCGGGGTACTCTCACAAGGAGTTGAAAGTTTCAAAAGATGGTGATGGAGTACCTTGCCGACCGTACCAGCAACCTCCGTGATTCCTCTGTGCCTTTCAATTATTGGGTATCCAAGCTGGACACTTGGAATGAACTCGCTCTGTATGCCTTGGAGGTCCTGGCGTGCCCTGCCGCTAGCGTGTTATCGGAGCGTGTTTTTAGTGCCGCTGGGGGAATTATAACTGATAAGCGCACTCGCCTGTCAACTGACAATGCTGACAAGCTGACCCTTATCAAAATGAACAAGGGCTGGATTGGGCCAGACTTCTCATCACCGCCAAATGACAGCAGAGTAACATAAAGTTAAATCCACTGTGTTATTTCGGGAGGTGTATTCACATGCACCGCTTCACACCCACACATGGGTATACACTCCCTCATTTCGGTTGTTTTATGTTCTTCTCCTTATCCTTCCCCTCCACCACCACTATACCACCAGGGTGACCGTGGTCCGTGTTGCCATTATTGAAAGTTCCTCCGTCCTTATTTTTGTCAGCTTTTGCTTGGAAGGCATAAGCAAAGACTGTGGGAGACCCACTCCCCATTAATGGGAATAATATTTTTAAGATGCTGTACTGTATGGCTCTTGTAAGGGGCATTAAAACCATCTTGTTAAGCTACTGTGACCTCCACGTCTCTTCCAAGGGGTATTCAAACCGTCTTGTTAAGCTACTGCGACCTCCACCACTATTCCGAGGGACAATAAAACCGTCTTGTTCAGCTACTGCAACCTCCACCACTTTTCAGAGGAGCATTAAAACCATCCTGTTAAGCTACTGGGACCTCCATGTCTCTTCCGAAGGGCATTAAAACCATCTTGTTAAGCTACTGTGACCTCCACCACTTTTCCAAGGGGCATTAAAACGGTCTTGTTAAGCTACTGGGACCTCCTCCACTTTTTCAAGGGGCATTAAAACCGTCTTGTTAAGCTACTGTGACCTCCACCACTTTTCCAAGGGGCATTAAAACCGTCTTGTTAAGCTACTGAGACCTCCACGTCTCTTCCAAAAGGCATTCAAACCGTCTTGTTAAGCTACTGGGACCTCCACTTCTCTTCCGGGGGGCATTAAAACCGTCTTGTTAAGCAACTGTGACCTCCACCACTTTTCCAAGGGGCATTAAAACCGTCTTGTTAAGCTACTGGGACCTCCACCACTTTTCCAAGGGGCATTAAAACCGTCTTGTTAAGCTACTGTTACCTCCACCACTTTTCCGAGGGGCATTCAAACCGTCTTGTTAAGCTACTGCGACCTCCACCACTCTTCCGAGGGACATTAAAACCGTCTTGTTAAGCTACTGCAACCTCCACCACTTTTCCGAGGGGCATTAAAACCATCTTGTTAAGCTACTGGGACCTCCATGTCTCTTCCGAAGGGCATTAAAACCGTCTTGTTAAGCTACTGTGACCTCCACCACTTTTCCAAGGGGCATTAAAACAGTCTTGTTAAGCTACTGGGACCTCCTCCACTTTTCCAAGGGGCATTAAAACCATCTTGTTAAGCTACTGGGACCTCCACTTCTCTTCCAAGGGGCATTCAAATAGTCTTGTTAAGCTACTGTGACTTCCACGTCTCTTCCGAGGGGCATAAAAACTTTTTAAGCTACTGTGACCTCCACGTCTCTTAAAAGGGGCATTAAAAGCATCTTCTTAAGCCACTCTGAACTCCACAGCTCTTCCAAGGGGCATTGCATTTCCTCCTAATTTTAGTCAGCTTTTCAATGCAAAGGCGAAAACTAAGGGAGACCCACTCCCCAATAATGGGTAGAAGGTTTTTAGTACGCTGTAATCCACATCTGTTTCAAGGGGCATTGCAGTTCCTCTTAATTTTTGGAAAGCCTTCCATTCACTGCTTAGGCCAACAGTGTACAAGAGACCAGTTGCTATAAATGGAAAAAATGGTTTAGTTAAGGCCCTCTGACCTCCATGTCATTTCCAAGGGGCATTGGAGTGCCTCGAAATTTTTGGTAGGCATTGCACTCCCTGTATGCCCTATAACTGTGTAGCTGAACCGCTCCTTTTGTTACAGAAACATATCCTACAAGACATATGTGGTTGACTGGCCTGATATTGATGTGAATGGTCCCTGTTCCTCCTGCTCTTTCTCCTTTGCCACCACCTCATCCATCATTTATCACCTGAAGCTTTGTTTTAACTGGAGTCATAGAACTGGGATAGTAGGATATGCCCCAAAACGCTGACCACCTCAGGCCTAGCCTCTACTACATACATGCGCTTGCGTTCCAAGAAAACAAAGCAGATGCTTACTTCTATCATCATCATCATGCTCCTCACCTTGGCACTCTAAACTCCCCTGATGGAGTAGCCAGGGCCCACCGGAGGAGTGTGGTTCTCTGGTGGGCTCGTCCAATGCTGCCCTAAAGCAAGCCGGGCTAAGAAAAGTGTGTGAGGGGGAAGTTGAAAGGAGAAATAGGGGCAGCTGGGGACCGTTTATGGACACCCGGCTGCCCCCAGGTGGCTGGGGACCATGTGTGGACACCCAGCCGCGGGGCGGCTGGGGACCGAGTATGGACACCCGGCTGCTCCCTGGTGGCTGGGGACCGAGTGTGGACACCCGGCCGCCAGGCGGCTGGGGACTGAGAATGGATACCAGGCCGCCAACGCAGCCTTGACTTGGTGGCCAGATTCCGCCTCCACATGCCTAAAAGGCCCAATTTCAAGTGCAAGCAAGCAGTATGGTATTGCAGCCTGGCGGTGGGTGGATGGCAGGCTGCACACTTACGCTTGCATTCCAAGAAAACAAAGCAGATGCTAACTTCTATCATCATCATCATGCTCCTCACCTTGGCACTCTCAACTCCCCTGATGGAGAAGCCAGGGTCCACCGGATGAGTCTGGTTCTCTGGTGGGCTCGTCCAATGCTGCCCTAAAGCAGGCCAGGCTAAGAAAACTGTGTGTGGAAGGTGACAGGAGAAATAGGGGCGGCTGAGGACTGTTTATGGAAACCCAGCCACCCCCAGGCGGCTGGGGACCGAGTATGGATACCTCGCTGCTGAAGCAGCCATGAGGTAGTGGCCAGCTTCGGCCTCCTCCAAACTAAAAGGCCCCATTTCAAGTGCAAGCTAGCAGTATGGAATTGCAGTCTGCGGGTGAGTGGGTGGTTGGCTGCATATTTGTGCTTGCATTGCAAGGAATGGGGGAGGTACAATTGAACACTGCCCTGGGACAAGGACTTGCACGGGGATAGTTGCAAGTCTGCATCTTCTGATGCGGCAAGGATGACTTCTGATAGGCACACTTTTAGGCAGTTACCTGCGTGTCAGAGATGCTTCCAGGGGTCTTCCCCATGCTGTTCCCATGTCTTTTCAGCACTGTATGCATGTGTCACACAGCACATGGCCAGATAAGGTTGTAAAATGTTAAAATTACATTTCCCGGTGAATGCATTTGTCACGGTTGAAAGCAATACAAAAGTGCAAAAACGCATAAAAAATGCTACTTGTGAACATAGCCCAAGGTGTGGAGGAGTATTTTTTTGGGGGGTTATTTATTTTACCTTATACACAAGTCTTTACCCTGGAAAGGAACTTCCTTAACATATTTCACAGGAAAGCAGTTTCAGTTTCGTTTTTGAACGTTTTATTGTGAGCCCGTAAAAGTGGCTTAATACCTCTGACCACGTTGTTGACAGCAGTGACCTGGGGGACAGAAATGCTTCCTGGGGCGATCCCCATGCTGTCCCCACTGTCACTATCGTTTTGGGCACTTGTTAGGCTTTTAAAAGACTGCCGGGGGTGCCGCCGCAAAAATGCTCGGGTCTCCCATAGACTAACATTGGGCTCATTGCTCGGGTCGAGCACCCGAGTATCACGGCGAGCTCGGCTCGAGCTTCGAGCACCCGAGCATTTTAGTGCTCGCTAAACACTAGTGATCACCTAATCAGAAGAACATTAAGTCGAATGCGGTGTACTTTGGTTGGAATTCAACTGACACTGGAATGGATTGTCTGTCAGACATGTAGAGATGGTGATTTTTAGAAAACTTTGCAGTGGTCTCTTAATTTTTGCCAGAGCTGTATACGACACGCCCCCTGGGCCGCGGCATACTCAGTAGCCGGGCCCGTCGAGGCTGGGGGATGTCACGTGGCAGTGACCCGGTCCGTGACCCAGGGAGGTTGATTAAAGGGGAAAGTAAAAGGGGAATAAAGTTTTTAGAGATAATGTTCATCACGCCACCTGTGGTATGCAGCTATATGGGGCCACCACCTCCAGAACCTCTGGAGCTGATGGTGACGCAGCAGAGTTGGTTCAGCACTCCACAGGCAGAGCTTAGCTCCAGGACAGTAGATGGTGATTTTACGAGGTAGATGTTGCTGGTGCTGTGTAGTGCAGGGCTGGTGATGGTGCAGCAGTAATTCCAGGACACAGTGGGGTGCAGTCATCAAGGATTGCTCACAGTTGTTCAAGACTCCAGGTTACCAGGGCCAGTGTGTAACCTCACATGTCGTCTTGTGTTCACCAGGGAAGGGGTTCAGCAACTCTCAAGTCTCTCATGAGTACTTAAACTGGACCCTGTTCTATGTTCCTTTCACAGTCATCTTCCCTATGCTGGCTCTCGCCCTCCTACCCTGCGCCTCACAATCAGTGTCCCAAGGTGGTAGCCTTGGGTCTTGTCGGGCTATGTGCAGTCCCTTAGATCCTATGCTGCCACCTTTTCGGCTATATAATTGTGGTGGTTGGCTGCTGCACCTTGCAAATACAGCAGCCTCCGGTTATCTAGCTGAGCCTGATTATTCTCCACTAGTTTAGGGGCCGGTCTCCTCTGCACCCTGATCCCTCCACGTCCGTGTAGATTCAGGCGCACGAGTGGCTTCCTGCACTCACCGTGTCCCTGGGATCCCCTCTGATTCCGGAGCCTTCCCTCTGCTCCTGTCCTCTCTCTCCTGGGCCTCTCTTACCAGGCCCCCTCTCCTCTCTCTCCTGAGCGGAGCTCCTTCTGAGCTCCCACTCCCTACTGTTTCTCCTCTGGACTCACAGACTTCTAGATGGTTCCCCTCCTTATTATTCTTTTCCTGACGGTGCTCCCCTGACCTGCTTCCTCCACCCACACCCACTACATGGTTCGGCCCTCCTGCTAGGGACCAGGGATCTGACCTCTCCCTTAGGAGCAATCTCGCCCTTCCCTTTTGGGGTGGAGTGTGTTGGATGCGGGTGTGTGGGTCCCGGGTAGTACTCCCTCCTTACCTGAGAGTGGGGTACCACACCTCTGAGTGAGATGCAGTACCTCTGTGGCGACTGAACCCGCAGGGGCGCCACATATATACATACATATATACACATACTAGCTGTACCCGGCCACGCGTTGCTGTGGCTCAGTGTGGTTAACTGGAAAAGAAAGAAAAGAGAGAGCGCACGTTTCTAAAATATTTAATTTTACAATGCTTGTGGGTATGCAATATTTTTGGTTGTTCCATTGTCTGTGTAGATATAGAGATTGTCTGGTTTGCTGACTCTAGAACACGCAACATATAATTGTCCATGTGACTAGCAATCCTTGTCTAGATTTAAACCACACAATTCTAAAGATTGGCCTGAGCTTTATTGATTGTGATTGTAAACGCCAATCGAATTGGGAATTGCAATCTCTTAAATTGAAATGGCATATCCGTTGAAATCATAGGAATGAGAGAAATGAGGACATCTTCACCTTTGAAAGGTTCTGTCAAGATTGTTGCTTCAACGACATTGCTCATTAATTGTTTTACTGCAAGCCGCGTGCCGTTGCAAAGCTTTGGCTGGTTGACATTTCGCAACATAAGTGGCACACTGATTTTCAATTGCAGTATGTGCGGTGGCATCTCTGGCAGACCGAGTGAATTCAAAAATTATGTTGGATAATTAACAGCTTCATCTGCTTCCACAACCGTGTCGACGGACTTGTCTGTGACTGCTTCGCTTTGAATGTTAGACTGAATAATAATATTAAGTTCATAGACGTCTTTGTTCTTGGCCGCAAGAATAGCTCGTTCACTCAGACAATCGGGATTCTTATAATTGGTTTGAATATTGGGAAATATTTTTTCAACCAATTGTTCTTTTGACTTCACAAAATTGCTGAAGTCAAAATCTACGAAAGTTGTTCACCGATTGCTTTGAAATTTTGACAGTCAGGAGCCGGTCATGTCAGGGATTGCTAGCTATGCAATTCCCTAGTACAGAGGGAATATGACAGGAGGGGGCACAGAGAAAAAGATAGGCGGCGGCAGAGAAGGAGGGGGTGTACCGCTTGACATGTACATGGCTAGTACCGGTCAGATCACAGCACCGCTCCCACTGGTGGCGCAGTGGGATTTGCACTTGCTCACTATCTGCCCACTGCTGCAAGGCTCGGGCCCAGCTCAGCGCCCAGAGCGGAGGCCGAGGCCTGTGCCTCTCTGTGCAGCCTCCCTCTCTTCCTTACCCGCTTGTTGTTGCGCAGTCAGAAATAAGACTCACCTGCCGGAGAAGAAGAAACCGCAGCAGCAGCAATGCCAGAGAGCAAAGACGGTCGCCTCTCAGGTGGTGGTGGTGATGAGCAGCAGCGTCTTTCGGCCTCTAACAGTCTCGTCATTCCCCTTCCCCCCAACCCTAATGGGGGACACAAAATGAGCAGAGCACAGGCAGCGGCTGGGGCTAATGAAGGCGAGGAAGAAGGGTTTATGAATGAGATGTCACTAAGGGGGGGAGAATGCCGGACGGCCGGGGAGAGTCAGCCTGGGAGTAAGCTCATAAGACCCCACTCTCGCTGTTGGTTTTACGTCCAACAGCTGGTATCTAAAAACATAGTAGGTATATAAAAACATGTGTGTATTCGAATGCAACGTTGGGTCAAAATTTCAAAGCAATCGGTGAAGAAATTTCGGATATTTAAAATTTTGAACAAATGGACATGTACATTTTTGTTTATATAAGATGTCTAGCATTGGTGTCTCTGCCTCCTACCCGGCAGAGACGCTGATCCCCTCACCGCTGCGGTCCCGGTCCGGTGTCCTCCGGTTCCCTCGCTGCTTCTGCCCGGGGTACGCGTGCAAATTCCCGGGCACTGTACTTAGGGCGCACGCGCTCCCTCTCTCTTGAAGGAGCCGCGCGCGCCGTATTAAAAAGTCCCCGACCAATGGCCGGAGGACTGCCCCCATATAAGGCACCTCCTTAAAAATGGAGGTGCCTGTGTAAAGTTGTAGCTTTGTGTTCTAACACTTCTGCAGCCCTCAGATTCCAGTGCTGCCCGCCCGTCCACTTGTCAGCGTGCCAGCCAAGCCAACTTGCCTACCTACATCACCTGTCTGCCTACCTGCCGTGCTCATCTGATGTGCCTGTCAGTTTCAGCCATCAGTCCCGTGGGAGTCGCCTGCTCTCACACAAGGTCAGTCCCAGAGTGGCACCTGGTCCTGCTTCCCAGTCCCTCCTTGGTTTGCGGAGTTGATTAAGCCGCCATGTAGCCAGGATCGGTCCGGGTAGCCACTTAGTTATGCCCCTCTGATCCCTCCTTGTATCACAGCACAGAGGTTCCACCACCCGGACCCGTAACAGTTTGCACAGGCCATGGAATACGGTGGCTCCCAGGCTCCTTCTCTCTCAGACCTGTACCAAGAGGTCTCCTGCCAGAGATCTCAACAGGATACGATCCTGTCCTATCTGCGGACTGTCAACTCCCGCTTGGACGTGCTGTCCATACCAAGTATGTCCGCCTATAACCAAGCGGCATCCGCTCTGGCGGTGCCTCAACCCAGTAGTGCTGTGACACTCGGCTTAGGACCCTGGCTATCTGCTCTACCACGTTTTGGTGGTGATCCCGCTCTATGTCGGGGCTTCCTTAACCAGTGCATGCTGCACTTCGAGCTCTTGGCTCATCAATTTGCTTCTGACCTGGCTAATGTTGCATTTATCGTGTCTCATCTCACCGGAGAGGTGTTGGCGTGGCTCAACCCACTATGGGAGAGAGGGGGACCCCTGGTGTCGAATCTTCAGGCTTTCATTGCGGCCTTCCACAGGGTTTTTGATTAACCTGGCCGCACATCCTCGACTGCCTCCTCTCTTCTTCATCTACATCAAGGGAGCTTCACTGTGGGCCAGTACGTGGTGCGGTTTCGGACCCTCACGTCTAGACTAGCCTGGAATAACGAGGCCCTGGTGTCTACATTTTTGGAGGGCCTTATCGGACGGATCAAGGACAAACTAGCCGGTCATGACATACCCTCTTCCCTGGACAACCTGGTGTCTTTGGCCACACGGATCAACATCCAGTTCCAGGAGCGTTCTAAGGAGGTGACCCGCGAGAAGAAATCTCCGCGTCTTGCACCAACCATCCAAAGGCCAGTCTCCATACAGGCCTCTTTCTCGGCATCTACTCCTGAAGCTTTGCAGGTAGACCAGGTTAAGATGGGCAAGTCTCACCATGAGGTCCGCCGTGCTGAGGGCAGATGTTCCTACTGTGGCAGTTTGTAACACCTAATCCGCTCTTGTCCAGAGAGACAGGGAAACTCCAGTGCCTAGGATCGCTTGGAGTGGTCGTCCTGGTCAAAAATTCTTCCTCTCCATCCCAGACTCAGTCGGTATCGATAACTTGGGGGAAGATACACTTCTTTGAGACTGCCTATCTGGATTCCGGGGCCGCTGGGAATCTCATCCAACAATCCCTTGTGGAACGGTTTCATATCCCTACTCAACATCTTTCAGATCAGTTAGCAGTTTCCTCCATGGATGGGAAGCTTCTTTCAGAGTCCATCTTGTTTGTCACCGAGCCTGTAGTTCTTCAGGTGGAAATGCTACACTCTGAGAAAATCTTCTTCTATGTGCTGTCTGGCCTCTCTCATCCTCTGCTGCAAGGACTGCCTTGGCTACAGAGACACGAGCCAGTCTTGAATTGGAGCTCGGGTGAGGTGCTCCCCTGGGGACAGGAGTGTCATAAGACCTGCTTGGTTCCCATCCGTCCTGCTCGACCTCCGTCCACTCCAGCTAACCTACCTGGCTTGCCGGCACCTTACTGGTCATATGTGGATGTTTTTGACAAGAAGAAGGCTGAGACACTACCTACTCATAGGCCGTATGACTGTCCTATCGACCTTATCTCTGGTGCTTCACCTCCTCATGGTCTAATCTACCCTCTGTCACTGGCTGAGACCCGTGCCATGTCTGAGTACATTGAAGAGAATCTTGCTAGGGGCTTTATCCAGAAATCCACCTCTCCGGCTGGAGCAGGATTCTTCTTCATCAAGAAGAAGGACGGCTCTCTTCGCCTTTGTATCGACTATAGGGGTCTAAATCAGATTATGATCAAAAATAAGTATCCTTTGCCTCTCATCTCAGAGTTGTTTGACTACCTAAAAGACATGAAGATCTTCACTAAACTCGATCTTTGTGGCGCGTACAATCTGATCCAGATTCGCCAGGTAGACGAGTGGAAGACGGCATTCAACACTCGAGATGGCCACTGTGAGTACCTCATGATGCCCTTTGGATTCTGCAACACGCCAGCTGTCTTCCAGGAGCTGGTGAACGACATCTTCCGAGATCTCCTATACTCATGCGTGGTAGTGTACCCGGATGATATCCCGGTGTTCTCCCTTGATTTGCCTTCTCATCGAAGAGACGTATGACAGGTATTGCAGAGGCTCTGGAAGAATCGTCTGTATGCGTCTTTGAATAGACTTCTCTTCCATTTCTGGGATACATAATCTCGGAGACCGTACTTAGGATGGATCCCGAAAAAATGTTTGCTGTACTAAAATGGCCCCGGCCTGAGGGGCTGAAGGCTATTCAGCAGTTTCTGGGGTTCGCTAATTATTACCGCCTCTTCATTCCTCATTTCTCTTCCCGGACTATTCCCATCTCTGCCCTGACCCACAAAGGGTGCTAATCCCAAGGAATGGACTCCCGAGGCAGAAAGTGCCTTTGTGTCCTTGAACCAAGCTATCTCTTCTGCTCCGGTACTACATCGTCCTGACTGTAACAAACAGTGTTTCCTGGAGGTTGATGCCTCTTCCTCATGGCCTGGAGCAGAACTCACTCAGAAATCCTCGTCCGGGCGAATGGTGGCCTCCGGCTTCTTTTCTAAGCTCTTCTCCCCTTCCGAGCACAATTACTCAATTGGAGATCGGGAGCTGCTTGCCATCAAATTAGCACTGGAGGAGTGGCTATTCTTACTAGAAGGGGCTCTGCATTCAGTGGTCATCTGCACGGACCCTAAGAATCTTGCCTACTTGCAGTCTGCTCAAAGACTAGATCCTCATCAGGCCAGATGGTCTCTATTCTTTGCTCGCTTCAACTTCAGTCTCCATTATCGCACTTACAGACAAGAACATTAAGGCTGACGCGCTCTGCCGCTCACTCCCGTCTACTGATCAAGAGGAGGAGCCTCTACACATCATTGACCCCTCCAGAATAATGACTGTTGCCCTGTTGGCCCTGACTCATCTTCCTCCTGGTATGACCTTTGTGGCAGCTCCAGATAGGAGGAGGGTCTTACTCTGGGGTCATTCTTCCAAGCTGGCTGGACATGCCAGTCAAAGGAAGATGCTTCTGTTACTTTCCTGACATTATTGGTGGCCAACTCTGTACAAGGATATTGCGGATTTTGTCTCCACTTGCTCTTCCTGTGCACGTAATAAGACATCAAGCCAACTTCCGACTGGTCGACTAATTCCTCTACCCATGCCTTCTGCTCCCTGGCAACACATCGCTATGGATTTCATCACGGATCTTCCTGTACCAGTCGGCTGTACTGTCATGTGGGTGGTCGCTGACCGCTTCTCCAAGATGGCTCACTTCAATCCCCTGCCACGTCTTCCCTCTATGCCTGTGCTGGCTAAAGACTTCATCACATCACATTTTCCGTCTCCACATCCTACCTCTTCATATTGTCTCGGATAGAGGAGTTCAGTTTACTTTCACGCTTGTGGAGAGCCATGTGCAAGCTGCTGTATGTCGCATTGAATTTCTCTTCAGCCTATCATCCTCAGTCCAATGGCCAGATGGAACTTATCAATCAGATCCTCACTAGTTTCCTTCGACACTTTGTCAATGCTCATCATAGCGATTGGGTAGAACTTCTGCCTTGGGTCGAGTTTTCTTTCAACAACCATGTGAATGAGTCCTCAGCCAAGTCTCTGTTCTTTGTGGTGTACAGTCAGCATCCCAATATTCCTATTCCTGTTTCTACTTCTGTGGACAATCCATCTGCTAAGTCTTTCGTCAGAGACTTTTCGGTGATTTGGGAAGATACTAAAACTGCGCTGCTACAGTCCTCGGAGCGGATGAAGAAGCATGCTGATAAGAGATTTCTGGATCCGCTTCTATTTCGTCTGGGAGACAAGGTCTGGCTTTCATCCAAATATGTCCGTCTCAAGATACCATCATACAAGTTGGGCCCGCGTTTCATCGGTCCTTTCGAGATTCTAAGCCAAATAGATCCAGTGGCGTACAAGCTGAAACTCCATGCCTCCTTACGGATCCCCAATTCCTTTCATGTGTCTCTCCTCAAGCCTGTCTGTTGTCCTTAATCCTTTCTCTGACGATCCAGGTACCACTCCAGCTCCAGTCTTTGAGGTAGAGAACATTTTGGCCATCAAGAGGGTAAGAGGAAAGACTTTATTTCTTGTGAATTGGAAGGGGTTTGGTCCTGAGGAGAGGTCATGGGAGACCTCAAAATAATGCGAAACCCATCCCGCCTCGTCACAGCGACCCTTATGGGGACAGTTCTAACTCTAATATTTAAAACCTTACCATTTGTCAAGTGACGTACTGCACATGTGGATAAGGGCAGAGAGACTGAACCAAAACAGTGGACACACAGACATGGGGAACAAGATGAATAAGCTTTCCAGCTTGCATTATTTTGATCAAAATTATGTTAACTAAGTACCCTTTATTATTTTCATGCACTATTGCGATTTATTTATTTACTGCAGGGTATTTGTGTATGGTATTTCTGTCTTTGGGTTTTCTCTGTTTAGTGGCCATGTGTGAGCATGCTCTTACATGCTGCATGCACACCAATTTTACATTCCAGTTCAGATCTCTTGGCATGCTCAGTAAAGCAGGATCTAGCCCAGCTCCTGAAATGGGTGTCACTGATGATGCTTTGTTTCCGGGTGGGGGCTGAGACTGCGATTACAGCCCCCTGATGTCATCTCGCTTAAGTGTCCAAGCATGCAGTGGGGGTTCCCAAATGACTTGCCATCAAACAAGAAGTAGGTAAAAAAGAAAAGCGGTAGATAGTGTTGTGAAGGAACAATAGGGAATTTTTAAATAAAGTATATTAGAAAAAAGATTGCATTCTGACATTAAATAGAAAGACATTGAGGCTGAGTGACCACTATGCGTTTTTCAAGCATTTTTGCCGCAGAATTTCCGCAGCGAAAACGCTTAAAAAATGCTTGGTAATACGTGCCCCATGGTCCCCAATGATAATCCACATGTGCTGTGCACATGCTGCGGAAATTTCCGCTGCGGATTATCATTGCGGAAAAATACGCAGCATGTCCTTTAATTTTGCTGACACTAAGCGTAATTGCCGCCATTGACTTGCATTGAAATGCTTCATATCCGCATCACTACATGTGCACACGCTGATATGAAGCGATTCAATGTGCGGATGGTACCCAGGCCTGGAGAAGAGGAGATTCTCATCCAGACCTGGGTACCATAGAACCTGTTAAAAAAAGAATTTAAAATAAAAAATAAAGATTATACTTACCTTCCCATGTCCCCCGGCCTCCTCAGCGATGCGTGTGGTGTGTCTGACGGCTCGCGGTGGTGTGAGGACCTGACATGATGTCATTGAGTCATGTGACAGGTCACGTGACCGCTGATGTCGGCGATCGCGTGACCTGTCACATGACTCAATGACGTCATCGCAGGTCCTTCACACCATCGCGAGACACCGGGGAGACCGGACGGAGCGGAGAAGGAGTCCGGGGGCCATCGGAAGGTAAGTATAATGTTTATTTTTTATTTTTCACCTTTCTTATTCTTTTTTTTTAAACTATTACTTGGTCACACTATATATGCCGGTTGCATGGATTTAAATAGAGTGAGCAAGTTGTCAAGCAGTTTTCCAATTGATGCTAAAATCGCTTGGAAAAGCGCTTGATAACCCGCATGCAGAAATGCATGCAAAAACGCTTGACAAACACTTCTACCTGGTGGGAAAAACGCATGCAAAATCAGCATGCGTTTTTCCTGCCATGGAGAAGCAGAAAAAATATGCAGAATTTCTGCATCGTGGGCAATTAACCTTTATTTGCTGTTATACCTTTGTGCCCAGAAGAGGCTGTTTTGGTTTTGAATCCCTTGGTGTTTTATGAAAGCAATTAAACTGCACGTTTGGACCAAACCGCATTGCCTGTGTGAGCACTACCTAATGCCTACCTGACAGCGAGAATCCCTACCCCTTACTGGTACATTAAATGAACTGTGAAAAATCTTTGCCAAAATGGACTGTGAAAAAGATGTCTGCCAATTACCCCTATTCAAAGTTTTGCAGCAAAGAGTGCCAAGGATGTCCTCTTCCCACTGAAACCAAAAGGCAATTTAGTATCTGAAGATGGCTGATTACTAACATTCAAATATAATCTAGTGTAAAAACAATGGACATCCTACAGTAAGTAAATAAATTGTAGTATTACATGTAGAAAAACATAAGGTACTCAGTTTACTTTTTTTTAATCAAAAAGTGTAAAAGCCATCCTACTGTGACAAGGGGTACAATAACAGGATGGTCACTAACTCTAGTAATTCACCACACTATGTGCCAGAAGGCTTCAAAATAGATGGGGTCAGAGAAAGACCTTGACTTGACTGTGTTTGCACCTCCATGTGGAACACAAAAAACACAATCAGGCCCAGGTTCTTCTCTGCCCCTTTGTATTTTGAGGCATGCTGGCATGTAGAGAGGTGATTTACTAGACTGAGGAACCACCTTGATTGGATTCACCTTGTCACAGTGGCAAGGCTTTTACGTTTTTTTGATTAAAAAATATTGATGTACCACTACTAATTATTTACATACTGCATGGTACCTATTCATTCTTTTTATTCTAGATTACATTTGTTCGATAACTGCACAGCAGTGTGAATGTGCACATACACATTACCATCAGGAGAACTGGGTCATGTTTTCAGTTTTGCTTTAGTTCTTTATACATTTGGAGGCGTGCCCCCCTCTTAGAGTAGCGCACTTTGTCTATTTAGCTTTCCACAGGCAGGTGTAAAACACAATCAAGTTCAGGTCCTTCTTTGCCCCCTGTCTATTTTGAGGCCTGCTGGCACCTAGAGAGGTGAATTATTAGAGGTAGGAACTATCCTGAATGGGTACAACTTGTCACAGTGAAATAGCTTTTACTCTTTCATGATAAAAAAGTCAACCAAGTACTCTGTTTTTTTACATGTATTACTACTATTTATTTACTGCAGGGAACCTATTCATTGTTTCTATTCTAGGTTATATTTGTCTGTTAATGGCCACAGTGTGAATGTGCACATACACAATACACTTATATCAACAGGTGTGCTGACCCATGTTTTCAGTTTTGATTTATAACAACAGTAATAGCAGAGTATTTAAAGCTTTGATTTTGAGAACACAATATGATCTGTCCAGAGTTCTGGAATGAGACTATTTGGTGCATTCTATATATTTCTGAGCAAGATCAGCTATAAATACAATAAGAGAAGTGCTCCATATTGTGAAACATGCATACAAATTTGCATGTTTTTATATATAAAACTTTACCTTTGAAAATCCATTGGGCAGCGCCATCTTAACCTTGCTTATTCCTGTGGACCACTGAGCAAAGTTAGGGTTAGAGCAGGGGGCAAACTGTGCAATTTCCCTGTTTCCCTATGTCAAAGAGGGCCCTAGAGAGGTCGTAAACAACTGCAGGTTCATGAGGGGTCTGCGAAAACAATTCTAGCCATGCATTATCAGTATAGTTTCCAAGGTTAGATGGTTGGAAGGATGAAAGGACCTCTAATGACATGGGCTCAGTGAGTGACAGGACACTGCTCAGTGAGTTCAGCGCAGTTCATTTTTCTCCCCTCCTCAGCATGAGTGGTCGCCTCAAGCCCCCGCGCACGCTGATGCAGAAATGTCGCACAGATGGATTACAGCATGGGACACTGGATTATTTCAACTTTGGACAGGTGAGGGATGTGTTTTTTTATTTTTTGTTTGTTTACAGTAGACAATGGCTTCAGGGAATTGTGTGTAAAGGTGAATATAATGTGTTTTTTATTTTATTCTTAATTTTACACTCTATGTAGACTGCAGTGGATGAATACCACTCTCAACATTGTTCCTTACTCACGCTGATCGCAGCTCAAGCAGGGGACAATGATGAGAGATTCCTTCAGCACCCGGCACTTGGGAACAGCACTAGCTATGCCATTGAATCCCAGGCGCTGGTACGTGCGATTCTGATGCAGCACACGGGCAGACAAACGGACACTGATATCTATCTCCTGTACTGGTTTTTCTAGTACCAGAAATATCAGGACGTATGAAAGAGGCCTTTCTATGTATGTACGGAGCATAACGTGTGTGTATGTATAGCATTGAGTGTTTGTGTGTGTGTAGTAAGGAGTGTCTGTATCATACAGTGTGTGTGTGTATGTGTGTGTGTGTGTGTGTATGTGTAGCTGTGGCTCTTTTGAGGTCTGTGCCTATTAGTTCCTTTTCTCTTTTTTATGGTCTAGTCAACCTGTGAAGGCTTCACCCTCTTCACAGACGTTCTAGAGTTCCCCAATTTTTCCTTCAGTCACCCTATTTTTAACCTCTGTCACAAGATGATATATCATTTTTATTATATTGCTAAGGTGGGGATAAAGCATCCACAGTTGAAAAAATAAGCGTTTGATTACCTACCCGTGAAAACTTGCCATCTATAACCCAACATATGAGCAAAACTATTTTTTGTAGGGTGATTTCTTTGTTTATCCTGACATAAAAATAATCCATATTGGCAGTACATAGCCTCATCTAATAAGAGGATGTGCTGCTGATAACATGATTAATAGTTATTTTTTCTATTTTTGCAGATGACACAAATTATGTAGTATAGTGCAGTCTATGGAAGATATCCATAAGTTAAAGGCTAACTTGGACAAACTGAGTGTTTGGGCATCCACTTGGCAAATGGGGTTGAATGTGGAGAAATGTAAAGTTATGCACATGGGCATGTGGTCATCATATGTTCTTGGGGAGTAAAACTAGGAGAGCCACTTGTAGAGAAGGATCTGGATGTACTTTTAGATCTCAGACTAAATACCAGCATACAATGTCAATCAGCAGCTTCTAACGACAGCAGGACAATAGCAGCAATAGTGCGGCCTCATCTGAAACACTGGGTTCAGTTCTGAGCACCAGAAGAAGTTTAAAAATTTCAGCCTCAGAGCATGTAGCATGATAGCCCAAATATTAAAAAATGTATGCTATGGTACTGTGTGTACTGAAAATGCATCTGAGGAATACATAGTAGGTCCCAAATCTCAAAGAGTTTACCTTGAAAAAATTACTGTTCAAAGCAGGCAACCACACGTTAATACTTCAGCTAGGGATAATGGAATTGTACTCCGTTTCTATTTTCTTGTTTGTTCGAACTGGGGTCATGATTAAGAGGGGACCCGGTGGATCACAAAGTCAAGGAACTGGAGACGCACTCTCAGCCATCCAATATCAAACTGCCCACAGAGAGAGGTTGCAGAGTACATGTGTAGCACCCTGAGGATTCGGCTGCTACAGGGGTATTGCACCTCAACCCAGAGGTGTGATATTCCACTCCCGGGTAAGGAAGGAGTGTGGAACTGAGCTCGGTAGGCTGCATGCACTACACACATCCCATTTCCGAGGAACAGGCCGACGGTACTCCCACTTAGAAATGTGCAGGTACGACCGAGTCTGTTCCTGGCTGGAGTGGGAGGGGGGTGGTACATCCCAAGTAGTGTAGGGGCAGATAGGGGGAGCAGCCTGGGTAAAGATAGGAGCTCATTGGGTGCTGGTCACCTGAGCTCACACATAGAGGGTGTATATAAGGTGGGCACCAACTAAGATCAGGGTCAGTCTGTCAGAATCAGGAAGAGGAGCAGAGCAGAGCCCTAGAGAGAGAGGAGAAGAGAGAGAGACCCAGAGGAACAGCAGAAAAGGACTCTAAGATCCCAACTAAAATCCCCGGGTGAAGAGTCGGCACAGGGTACCGGAACCCAAGCTGGTGGGGGTAAAAACATTCCCCAGCCAGAGACCGGAGACCGTGGGCAGCGTTTGTCACGGTCACCCACCACATCCACCACGAAGGCATACCACGAGGAGGGTCAGGGAACCCAAGGCCAAGGGTGTCCCAACAGAAGGCCCGAGGGAGCTGGACCTGGGTGGATCAATAGTGGGGACGGCCAGAGAAAGGACTGAAGGAGAGCTCAGGGCCACGCTCCGGACTTGTTTGGGGGTTGGCTGGATCCAGGACCTGGTGGACGCAGCACGGCTCGGGTGGTCACTCGAAGCTGGAGTGACCAGTACAACATCTGCAGTAAGTAAACACCCGTAACTGCACAACCCGACTCTGTCTTCATTGCCGTCTGCACTGCACCACCACAACCCCCATCATCTGCACCTGGCCCCTCTGAGGCTATACCCCTCCCGTTGGGGGTTATCCCACCAAGCTGCGCACTCACCATCAGCCTCAGCGGACCCTGCTGCAGCGGCGGCCACAGTGACCGCATCACAACGGGTGGCGTAGTCGACACAAAAGAACTCTTAATAACATCTGTAGGACTGCCACATAACACTGAGCTTGACGCCCTGGGCACGGGGCCGGGTCACAGCCGCTCGGAGACTACAACCCCCCATCTGATCCGGTATCGGGTATTCCCCTCAAAAAGGAATATGTCCCAGGGGGCGCGTCACATGCGCATAACAGAGAATTAGGGTTCTATTCTGGGGAGGAAACCTGATAAACGTGTACCACATCTAAGGAAGGCAGCAGTCAAGCAAATTAACCACTTCTCAACTGAGTCAGCAGTTGATATTGCGAGACAAAATAGCAATCCATGACAATTTAGAGGCTCTGTAATTGGAATGAGTCGTTAAATACTTTAATGAGCATTAGGCCCAGCTACAAAGTTAGAGTACACTACTCGTACAGACACAGATGCAGAGTATACAGAGGCTTTTGGGCACAGTACCCCCACAGAAGCTAATAACAAATTTTACCCACAGAGCATGTTTCCACATTTCCCCACAGAAGCTAATAACAAATTTCCCCCACAGAACTGATAACAAATTTTATACGCAGAGCATGTTTTCACATTTTCCTGATAAAGCTGATTAAAAATTTCACACTCAGACAATGGGGCACAGTACCCCCATATGCAGGGTTGCAGAGTACACACAGCAGCTTAAAGGCACAGTACTCCCACAGATATGGTTTAAAGAATACATACAGCGGCTTTTGTCAAAGTAGCATACAACCCCTGGCAAAAATTATGGAATCACCGGGCTCAGAGGATGTTCATTCAGTTGTTTAATGTTGTTGAAAAAAAGCAAATCACAGACATGGCACAAAACTAAAGTCATTTCAAATGGCTACTTTAGGGCTTTAAGAAACACTAAAAGAAATCAAGAGAACAAATGTGGTACTCAGTAAGGGTAATATTTTGCAGAACAAGCAGAGGAAAAAAATTATGGAATCACTCAATTCTGAGGAAAAAATTATGGAATCATGAAAAACAAACACACAAAAGAACACTCCAATACATCACTAGTATTTTGTTGCACCACCTCTGGCTTTAATAACAGCTTGCAGTCTCTGAGGCATGGACTTAATGAATGACAAACGGTACTCTTCATCAATCTGGCTCCAACTTTCTCTGATTGCTGTTGCCAGATCAGTTTTGCAGGTTGGAGCCTTGTCATGGACCATTTTCTTCAACTTCCACCAAACATTTTCAATTGGATTGAGATCCGGCCTATTTGCAGGCCATGACATTGACCTTATGTGTCTTCTTTCAAGGAATGTTTTCACAGTTTTTGCTCTATGGCAGGATGCATTATAATCTTGAAAACTGATGTCATCATCCCCAAACATCCTTTCAATTTATGGGATAAGAGAACTGTCCAAAATATCAATGTAAACTTGGGCATTTATGGAAGATGTAATGACAGACATCTCCCCAGTGCCTTTACCTGACATGCAGCCCCATATCATCAATGACTGTGGAAATTTGCATGTTCTCTTCATGCAGTCATCTTTATAAATCTCATTGGAACGGCACCAAACAAAAGTTCCAGCATCATCATCTTGCCCAATGCAGATTCGCGATTCATCACTGAATATGATTTTCATCCAGTCATCCACAGTCCATGATTCCCTTTCCTTAGCCCATTGTAACCTATTTTTTTCTGTTTAGGTGTTAATGATGGCTTATGTTTAGCTTTTCTGTATGCAAATCCCATTTCCTTTAGGCGGTTTCTTACAGTTCGGTCACAGACATTGACTCCAGTTTCCTCCCATTTCCTCATTTGTTTTGTTGTGCATTTCCTGTTTTGGAGACATATTGCTTTAAGTTTTCGGTCTTGACGCTTTGATGTCTTCCTTGGTCTACCAGTATGTTTGCCTTTAACAACCTTCCCATGTTGTTTGTATTTGGTCCAGATTTTAGACACAGCTGACAGTGAACAACCAACATCTTTTGCAACATTGCGTGATGATTTACCTTCCTTTAAGAGTTTGATAATCCTCTACTTTGTTTCAATTGACATCTGTCATGTTGGAGCCACAATTCATGTCAGTCCACTTGGTGCAACAGCTCTCCAAGGTGTGATCACTCCTTTTTCAATGCAGACTAGCGTGCAGATCTTATTTGATGCAGGTATTAGTTCTGTAAATGAAAATTTACAGGGTGATTCCATAATTTTTTCCTCAGAATTGAGTGATTCCATATTTTTTTCACTCTGCTTGGTCTGAAAAAAATTACCCTTACTGAGCACCACATTTTTAATCTTGATTTCTTTTAGTGTTTCTTAAAGCCCTAAAGTTGCCATTTGAAATGACTTTAGTTTTGTGCCATGTCTATGATCTGCTTTTTTACAACAACATTAAACAACTGAATGAACATCCTCCGAGCCCGGTGATTCCATAATTTTTGCCAGGGGTTGTAGTAACATAGTAACGTAGGTTAAATAAAGACCTAGGTCCATCCAGTTCAACCTTTCTCCCCCAATTGTACTCTCTACACTAAATTGCTAACTTACTGGGACTAGACCTCACAAATGTATTATTACTAGTGTTGAGCGAACATGCTCGACACTGCTCGGTACTCGCCCGAGCATCACGCTACTCGGGATGTTCGGCGAGCACCGAGCATTTCCGGGTTACTCGGGCGAGAGCTCGGGTCTCCGCCCTGCATGTTTGGCGCTCTTTACAGAGCCAATGAACATGCAGGGATTGCCAGCCAGTCACTGTAATTCTGCAACCATGTTGGTTGTGGGCATTACAGTGATTGGCTGGCTGCACAGCATCACCTCGAGTATTTAAAACCGGGCGCCGCCATCTTGCACACAGTCGCTCCGGATTAGACAGTGTAGGGACAGTGCTGCTGATTTAGGGAGAGATATAAACTGCGAAATAGTTAGCGTAGGGGCTGTAAAGGCTGCCAGAACAAACAGTCCTTTTCAGGACAAATATCCATCCCAGATACCAGGCAGGCAGGCTGTATAGGAGACACAGTGGTTATACCAGCAAACGCTGCATTACAGTCCTGTGTGCTCCTGTTGCTGAAATTGCTGGACTTAGCACCAGGTGTCGGGGGCCAGGAAAAATCCTTTTTTTTTCATCTAAATCCTCCTTTTTTTTTCCTCCTTCACACAGTACAAATACCCATCTTATTAACCTTTTGGTGTGCCCCCCCCCCCCCTTCAAAAAAAAAAGCGTGTCTCTGGTTTTTCAGACACAAATATAACTGTTGAAAATAGTCTGGTGTAGGCTAGAGAAGCAGAAGTGTTGTTTTGCACTTCCACGGTTCAAACCTCTGTATTATCCTTATTGGGCCATTTGTATCTAAAAAAAAAAAAACAGTTTGAGTGTGTCGCTCACTGTTCAGCCGCAAATATCTCTATTTAAAAAAGTGTGGTATACCCTAGTAAACAATAACTGTGGTTTTGCCATCCCACGGTAAAAAATCTCTATTATTCAGGTTTTGGTAGGTTTTCCGTAAAGAAAAACAGTAGTGTCTCCTGACTGTTGTGACACAAAAATATATCTGTTGAAAATAGTCTTGTGTGGGCCCGACATCCCAGTGTGGTTTCGCAGTTCCATGGGTCAAATCGCTGTACTATCCAGTTTTGGGACTTTGGTATCTAAAAAAAAAAGCAGTTTGAGTGTGTCGCTCACTGTTCAGCCGCAAATATCTCTAATTAAAAAAGTGTGGTATACCCCAGTAAACAATAACTGTGGTTTTCCTCTTCCACGGTTCTAATCTACTCTTTATTACCCTTTTTCCATTGATAGTGCAAGTGTAAGCTATTTTACTTCATTTACAATGGGCAAGGCGCGTGGCAAGGGACTTGGAAGTGGACGTTCTGGTGATGATTCGTGCAGAGGACGGGGCCGTGGCCAAGGTGAAAATGTGCCACAACCAACAGCCACATCTTCTCGTTCCCACTTCTTGACCGAATTACTAGGGAAGCACAGAACAACACCAGTATTGAGAACTGATCAGTGTGAACAGGTTATTAATTGGATAGCAGATAATACTTCCAGTTACCTGGGCACCACCACCTCCGGTCTGTCTTCCACACGGTCAACTCTTAGTAGCCGTGAGTCTCGACCGCATACTCCTCCTCACCCTGATGCTCCTTCCTCCCACCATGCCGAGTGTCGTCAGACAGCAAGTGATCCCACACTTGGACACTCTGAAGAGCTGTTCACTGGTCCATTTCCATATTTGGGCCCCTCGCCTGATACGCATGAAGTGGTGGAAGAGGAGATCCCATGTTGCGATGCCCAAATATTTGAACAGCCACGGCCACAGGAAGTCGATGTTGGCAATCTGTCACAAGAGTTGGATGATGACGAGACACAATTGCCAGGAAGTGAGGAGGAGGATCGTGGTGCGCAAGTGGAAGAGGAGGAGGTGGTGGATGATCTAGTAACTGACCCAACGTGGAAGGAGGACATGCAGAGTGAGGCCAGCAGCACACAGGGGGAGGGAGGCAGAGTACCCCAACAGGCAGGAAGAAGCAGTGTGGTGGCCACAGACAGAAGGCAGGCAACCGTTCCCCGTAACACCAACACTAGGGACGTTGCCAGTACAAGCGGTAGGTCTTCCAGAGTCTGGAATTTTTTTAAAGACTCTGCTGATAACCCCAAAAAGGCCATATTTTCCACCTGCCATGCCAGCATCAGCAGGGGTGACAAAACTACCAGCCTGACCACCACCAGCGTGATCAGGCACATGGCAGCAAAGCACCCGACTTTGTGGGGCGAAACCCAGGGTCCACGACCAGTGTCAACAGGTGTCACCACTGCTTCTTTCACTGTTGTGCGTGCAATAGAACCCCCTGTTGTATGTGCAAGGCAAACCCTGTCTATACTGCATGTAAAGATGCCCCCTCCTCTCAATCTTCACTTGTTATGGCAGTTTCTCAAGAAACAGCATCAACTTCCACGTCCACGTCCCACTGCAGCGTTCAATTGTCCATATCCCAGACCTTTGAACGAAAGTGGAAATTCGCAGCTAACGCCCCACAGGCCACAGTCCTAAATTCGCACATTTCACGACTGCTTGCGTTGGAAATGCTGCCTTTTAGCCGTCCCCAGCCGACACTATTTTGCCCGGTGTGCCATCCCCGCACTACACAAGCACGTGTCCCAAAGCATCTGCCGTGCCCTCAACAACCCAGTTACTGGGAGAGTCCACCTGACAACGGACACGTGGACAAGTGCTTGTGGCCAGGGACGGTACATCTCTCTGACGGCACACTGGGTAAACATAGTGGAAGCCGGGACCCAGTCGGACCTTGGGACGGAACACATCCTCCCCACACCGAGGATTGCGGGCCCTATGTCAGTCAGAGTTGCCCCCACAGTGTACAGCTCCTGCGTATCCTCCTCCTCCTCATGTTTAGCCTCCATCTCAGATATCACCACATCAGTTACAAGCTGGAAGCATTGCAGTACTGCCTCCGCCAAGCGGCAACAGGCTGTGCTGAAACTCATAAGCTTAGGTGATAAACTTCACACTGCTTGCGAGTTGCGGCCAGCTGTGAAAGAGCAGGCAGATCTGTGGCTGAGACTGCTGAACCTATATCCCGGCATGGTCGTGTGTGACAATGGCTGTAACCTGGTGGCGGCTCTGAGGCGAGATCACACACGTACCATGCCTGGCTCATGTGCTTAACCTCGTGGTTCAGCGGTTTCTTAAATCGTACCCCGAGTTGCCAGATCTGCTCGTGAAAGTACGCCGCCTGTCAGCTCATTTTCGCAAGTTGGCTACAGCTTCCGCCGCCCTTGCTGTGTTGCAGCAGCGTTTGCAGCTTCCGGCACACCGACTGGTGTGTGATGTCCCCACACGTTGGAACTCTACCCTCCACATGTTGCAAAGGATTTGTGAGCAGAAGAGAGCAGTTGTGGAGTACCAGCTGCAACAAGGCCGTCGATATTCAGGTCAGACTCCACACATAAGACCTCAGGAGTGGACCTGGATGTCTGACATATGTACCATCCTGACAAACTTTGAGGAGGCCACCAAGATGGTGAGTGGCGATGACGCCATCATTAGTGTCAGCATCCCTCTTGTGTGTCTTTTGCAACGCTCTCTGCAGAGAATTAAAGAGGAGGCATTGCAGCCAAAGTATGATGAGATGGATCAAGAAGCCGTAGCGGGCGATTACACACAGCCCAGCCTCATCTCATCCCAACGTGCATTGGGGGACAATGAGGGAGAGGAGGAAGAACAGGAGCTGCTATCATGCGTTGTAGACGGTAGTACCTGTACAAGTGTCATACCGTCGGTTCAGCGTGGGTGGCCTGAGGACAGGGGGGTGGAGGAAGAGGAGGAGGAGGAGGAGGAGAGCATGGTCAGTCGTCATCTTGGTGAGGACACGGAAATCTTGCCCGTTACCAGTCTGGTACGCATGGCTGACTTTGTTACGCTGCCTTAACCGTGACCCTCGGGTTGTCAAAATGTTGGGTGACAGTCATTACTGGTTGGTGACACTTGTAGACCCCCGCTACAAGGAGAACTTTCACTCTCTTATTCCTGAGGTGGAGAGGTCTACAAAAATGGGGCTGTACGAGAAGGCCCTTGCTGCAGAACTCTTCAAAAAATTCCCATCTGAACACGCTAGCGGCAGAGGTCACAGTTCGTTGCCCAGCCAAGGCGTACAGGTGAGAGAGATGCAACTCCAATCCAGCAGAGGCAGGGGAACACTGTCAATGTTCTGGGACAGTTTTCTGACACACGCCCAGCTTACAGGCCCTGAGGCGCGGGGTACTCTCACAAGGAGTGAAAAGTTTCAAAAGATGGTGAGGGAGTACCTTGCCGACCGTACCAGCGTCCTTCGTGATTCCTCTGTGCCTTTTAATTTTTGGGTATCCAAGCTGGACACTTGGAATGAACTCGCTCTGTACACCTTGGAGGTCCTGACCTGCCCTGCCGCTAGCGTGTTATCGGAGCGTGTTTTTAGTGCCGCTGGGGGAATTATAACTGATAAGCGCACTCGCCTGTCAACTGACAATGCTGACAAGCTGACCTTTATCAAAATGAACAAGGGCTGGATGGGGCCTGACTTCTCATCACCACCAAATGACAGCAGAGTAACATAAAGTCAAATCCACTGTGTTATTTCGGGAGGTGTATTCACATGCACCGCTTCACACCCACACATGGGTATACGCTTCCTCGTTTCGGCTGTTTTATCTTCTTCTCCTTATCCTCAGCCTCCACCACCACTATACCACCAGGGTGCCAGCATGGCAAGTTCCTCCGTCCTTATTTTTGGCAGCTTTTGCTTGCAAGGCATAAGCAAATACTATGGGACACCCACTCCCCAATAATGGGACTTATGTTTGTAATATGCTGTACTGCATGGCTCTTGTAAGGGGCATTGCAAGTTGCTCTGTCCTAATTTTTGGCAGCTTTTGCTTGGAAAGCATAAGCAAATACTATGGGAGACCCACTCCCCAATAATGGGACTTATGTTTGTAATATGCTGTACTGCATGGCTCTTGTAAGGGGCATTGCAAGTTGCTCCGTCCTAATTTTTGGCAGCTTTTGCTTGCAAAGCATAAGCAAATACTATGGGAGACCCACTCCCCAATAATGGGACTTATGTTTGTAATATTGTGTACTGCATGGCTCTTGTAAGGGGCATTGAAAGATGCTCCGTCCTAATTTTTGGCAGCTTTTGCTTGCAAGGCATAAGCAAATACTATGGGAGACCCACTCCCCAATAATGGGACTTATGTTTGTAATATGCTGTACTGCATGGCTCTTGTAAGGGGCATTGCAAGTTGCTCCGTCCTAATTTTTGGCAGCTTTTGCTTGCAAGGCATAAGCTAATACTATGGGACACCCACTCCCCAATAATGGGACTTATGTTTGTAATATGCAGTACTGCATGTGACGCGCCCCCTGGGCTGTGTGGATACGTGTGTGGGATACCCGGTGCCGGGTCTCTGGGGTCTGCAGTCTCTGTGGCGGTGACCCGGTCCCGTGGCTCAGGCTGGTCAAACCAGTGCCAGTCTTTCTTAGGTTTTTAGGTTAATTGTCCGACTGCGCCACAAGTGGATTGCGGTCAGGGAGTACCACCGCTGCGAGGCAGACCGCTGAGGCTGGTGTTGTGTGCGCAGCAGAGAATGGGATAACTCCCCACGGGAGGAGTATAGCCTCAGGGCAGTGAGTGTGGATGATGGGGGTGATGGTGCACGAGCGCAGCAGGAATGACTCAGAGTCTTTGCAGTGCAGTTCAGGGTCTTTACTGATGATTATAAGGTTGACCCTCCCAGGAGTACTGGCTGACATAAGAGGCCTGGTCAGTCTGTGAGCAAGCAGGAGTTCCCCTGGCCAGGTGGAGTTGTAGGCCTCCCCGTCTGTCTGCGCTCTTCCTGGCTACCTTGCTGTAAGCGGGTAGAAGTAGCCCACGTCCCTGAGTGTACCGTGTAGTGCTCACCCGTAGGGCTGGTGACTTAGGACCTTCTGTTAGCCTCTGCTCCACGACGGCAGTGCTGGTCCCTTGCTTGTGACTGAGCCTCCGGGCTTCTATGGCCAGAGGACCTGAAATCCCCTGCCGGCTGGTTTCTGTTGCTGGATATATAAGTCCTCACAGCCTCGGACTCCTGTGTCCGGTTCCTATTGTCTTCTGCCAGGGCGAGCTCTGCTCAGCTTCCAGCCCCTGGTCTTTAGCTCCTAGCTCCTACAGAGCTCCTTGCTGTTACTTTCCCTTGCTCTCACTCTGACTCTGACTGTTCTCTGTTCTCTGACTCACTCAACCCCGCCCCAGATCCAGTTTATAAGGGCAGAATTCTCCCCTCCCAGGACTGGGGCAGGAGGATGTAGCATGTTTAAGGGATCCTGACCAGGAAACCTCCCTCTTGCTCTCCGACGTAATATCTCTATTACTGTGGTGACCAGACCCCTGGGGTGCCACACATGGCTCTTGTAAGGGGCATTGCAGTTCCTCATAATTTTTGGAAAGCCTTCCATTCACTGCTTAGGCCAACAGTGCACAGGAGACCCAGTTGCTATAAATGGAAAAAAAGGTTTAGTTAACGCCCTCTGACCTCCATGTCATTTCCAAGGGGCATTGGAGTGGCTCGAAATTTTTGGTAGGCATTGCACTCACTGTATGCCCTATAACTGTGTAGCCGAACCGCTCCTTTTGTTACAGAAACATATCCTACAAGACATATCTGGCTGACTGGCCTGATATTGATGTGAATGGTCCCTGTTCCTCCTGCTCTTTCTCCTTTGCCACTACCTCATCCATCATTTATCAACTGAAGCTTTGTTTTAACGGGAGTCATAGAATTTGGATAGTAGCAGGAAAACATCCAGCAATCCTCGGAGGAGGTAGGATATGCGCCAAAGCGCTGACCACCTCAGGCCTAGCCGCTACTACATACATGCGCTTGCATTACAACAAAACAAAGCAGATGCTAACTTCTATCATCCTCATCATGCTCCTCACCTTGGCACTCTCAACTCCCCTGATGGAGAAGCCAGGGTCCACCAGAGGAGTCTGATAGTCCCGTGGGCTCGGCCAATGCTGCCCTAAAGCAGGCCAGGCTAAGAAAAGTGTGGGAAAGGTTACCGGGACAAATAGGGGTGGCTGGGGACCGAGTATGGACACCCGGCCAACCCCTGGAGGCTGGGGAGCAAGCGGGGACACCCGGCAACCAGGCGGCTGGGGACTGAGTATGGATACCAGGCCGCCGACACAACCATGGCGTGGTGGCCAGATTCCGCCTCCACATGCCAAAAAGGCCCAATTTAAAGAGCAAGCAAGCAAGCAGTATGGTATTGCATCCTGGGGATGGGTGGGTGGCAGGCTGCATACTTGCGCTTGCATTGCAAGGAATGGGAGAGGTACAATTGAACACTGCCCTGGGACAAGGACTTGAATGGGGATAGTTGCAAGTCTGCAACAACAGGTGCAAGGTGGGAGGCATCTTCGCATGTACCATGAACAGGGGTTTGGCATGCACACACTACTGCAGAATAGGCTCTCCTTCCCACTAAATGCACTGGGGAGGGCACAGGTAATGTTTTGGTATACGCGCTTAATCTTATGTATAAGGCACACCAGGACAAATAGGGGCGGCTGGGGACTGAGTATGGATACCTCGCTGCCGAAGCAGCCATGAGGTAGTGGCCAGCTTCGGCCTCCTCCAAACTAAAAGGCCCCATTTCAAGTGCAAGCTAGCAGTATGGAATTGCAGTCTGCGGGTGGGTGGGTGGCAGGCTGCACACTTACACTTGCATTAAAAGAAAACATAGCAGATGCTAACTTCTGTCATCATCATCATGCTCCTCACCTTGGCACTCTCAACTCCACCGATGGATAAGTCAGGGCCCACCGGAGGAGTCTTGTTCTCTGGTGGGCTCGTCCAATGCTGCCTAAAGCAGACCGGGCTAAGAAAAGTGTGTGGGGGGATGTTCCAAGGAGAAATAGGGGCGGCTGGGGACCGTTTATGGACACCCGGCTGCCCCCAGGCGGCTGGGGACCGTGTGTGGACACCCGGCCACGGGGCGACTGGGGACCGAGTATGGACACCCGGCCGCCGGGCGGCTGGGGACTGAGTATGGATTCCAGGCCGCCAACACAGCCATGACGTGGTGGCCAGGTTTCGCCTCCACATGCCTAAAAGGCCCAATTTCAAGTTCAAGCAAGCAAGCAGTATGGTATTGCAGCCTGGGGGTGGGTGGGTTGCAGGCTGCATACTTGCGCTTGCATTGCAAGGAATCGGGGAGGTACAATTGAACACTGCCCTGGGACTAGAACTTGGGGATAGTTGCAAGTCTGCATCTTCTGATGCGGCAAGTATCACTTATGATGGGCACACTTTTAAACAGTGACCTGGGAGTCAGAGATGCTTCCAGGGGTCTTCCCCATGCTGTTCCCATGTCTTTTCAGCACTTTATGCATGTGTCACACAGCACATGGCCAGATAAGGTTGTAAAATGTTAAAATGACATTTCCCGGTGAATGCATTTGTCATAGTTGAAAGCAATACAAAAGTGCAAAAAACGCATAAAAAATGCTACTTGTGAACATAGCCGAAGGTGTGGAGGAGTATTTTTGTTTTTGGTCATTTATTTTAACTTATACACAAGTCTTTTCCCTGGAAAGGATGTTCCTTAACATATTTCACAGGAAAAAAGTTTCACTTTTGTTTTTGAACGTTTTATTGTGAGCCCGTAAAAGTGGCTTAATACCTCTGACCACGTTGTTGACAGCAGTGACCTGGGGGTCAGAAATGCTTCCTGGGGCGATCCCCATGCTGTCCCCATGTCATTTGAGCACTGTCACTATCGTTTTGGGCACTTGTTAGGCTTTTAAAAGACTGCCGGGGGTGCCACCGCAAAAATGCTCGAGTCTCCCATAGACTAACATTGGGCTCGTTGCTCGGGTCGAGCACCCGAGTATCACGGCGAGCTCGGCCCGAGCTTCGAGCACCCGAGCATTTTAGTGCTCGCTCAACACTAATTATTACCATTTTTATTATTGCTGCACTATTACTATTAAAAATGAACCTGTTTATAATTTTTTAATTAGTTTTATCTTTTTGTATTACTGTTGTGATTCTAAAAATGGTATTACTAAAATCCCTATGCCTAAATCTGTTGATACAGAAGAAGGCAAAAACCCCAGGACACATTCAGCCAATTTGCATCACGGGGAAAAATTCCTTCTTGACCCCGAGAAAAGGCGATCAGTCCTAGAACCCAGGATCAAACCTAATTATGATACTAGTTATGTAATTACTATTACCTTATTAAATGTACTACTATAGGTGTAACACTTTGTCTACTTTAACTGTAGCCCACAATGTTCTGTGTATTGAGGAAATCACCCAGCCCTTTTTTGAAAGCTGTTATAGTGTCGGCAATTATTGCCTCTTGTGGTCGGCATTCCACAGTCTGACTGCTCTGACTGTAAAGAATCCTTTCCTGTTTAGGTGTTGGAATCGCCTTTCTTCCACCCGTAATGAGTGCCCCCTGGTCCATAGTACAGTTTTTGGAAGGAATAAGTCATGTGCTAGTCCTTTGTACTGACCACACATATATTTATTCATGTAAATGAGATCCCCTGTGAGGCGTCATTTTTCTAAGCTAAACAAGCCCAACTTTTCCAACCTCTCATCTTATGAGAGGCCTTCCATCCCTTGTAATAATCTAGTTGCCCACCTTTGAACTGACTCTAACTTCTAAATATCCTTTTTAAAATGTGTAGCCCAAAACTGGACCTCATATTCCAGATGTGGCCTCACCAGTGATTTATAAAGGGGTAAAAGTACGTTGGGATTGCGGGATTTTATTTCTCTTTTTATACATCCTAAAATCTTGCTTTCCCGGCTGCTGCTTGACATTGAGTACTGCTGCTCAGCTTACTTGTAACCAGAATACCCAAGTGCTTCTCCTGTTCTGTAGTCCTGAGTATACTCCTATTTATTGTGTATTCAGCAATAGGATTACTCCGTCCTAGGTGCATTACTCTACATTTATCTACATTAAACCTCACCTGCCAAGTGTTTGCCCATTCAGTCATCTTATCCAGATCATTCTGTGATATCATAATGTCAAGATCAGGTTTTAATATCCTACATAGTTTTGTGTCGTCAGCAAAAACTGACACTTTACTCTCAATCCCATCCCCAAGGTCATTAATAAAGAGGTTAAAAAGAATCGGTCCTAGTACAGACCCCTGTGGCAACCCCACTGCTGAATATATCCCATTTAGAGAATGTACCATTTATGACGACTCTTTGTTTCCTATCATTTAGCCAATTCCTTATCCATCTGCATTTAGTTCCCCCAAGTCCTTGCTTTTGTAGCTTCAGTATAAGGCTGTTATGTGGTACAGTATCAAATGCCTTAGCAAAGTCCAGATAAATCACATCAGCCGCATTACCAACATCCAGATTTGCACTTACCTCCTCATAGGACACAAACATGTTGGTTAGACACGATCTATTTTTCATGAATCCGTGCTGATTATCATTTATTATATTATTCTCTGCAATATACCTCTGCAGGTCATCTCTTATGATGCCCTCAAAAACTTTGCACTCTACTGATGGTAGACTTACCGGACGGTAGTTACCTGGATCCACCTTTTTACCTTTCTTAAAAATCGGTACCACATTGGCTATCCTCCAATCCTATGGCATTACCCCTGTCACAAGAGAGTCTAAGAATATGAGATACAGCGGTTTATCAATTACTGAGCTCAATTCCCTCAGTATCCGTGGATGAATACCATCTGGGCCGGGGGATTTGTCAATGCTTAATTTGCTCAGATGCAGGCGTACTTCTTTTTGTATTAAACTAATTATATTCGGTGGTGAACTTTGCCCTGTTTAATATCTCAGCCTTTTCTTTGTCCTGTATAATTATCTTGTTACCGTTTTTTAAGGGGCCGATACCATCTGATTTTTTCTTTTTGGCATTGATGTATATATAAATTTTTTTGGGATTTATTTTAATGTTGCTGGTAATTTGTTGCTCTGTAGATAATTTTGCTAGTTTGTACTCCCACAGATATGGGTTAAAGAATGCACACAGGTGTTTTTGGCACAGTACTATCACAGACATGGTTGCATAAGAGTAGAAAAATATGTTTAGATGCATATAATCCCCACCAACACAGTTTAAGATTATAAAAACTTTGGGTTATTCATGGTACCATCACAGATACGGGTGCAGAGTACACATAGAGAGTGTTTTTTGAAAACTGCGCCCTCGCAAAACATAATACTGTTCTTCACTATAGCTGCCTCCTGTCCCTATGCTAAATAAAGCAGAAATAAAAAATAAAAATCTTGAACCAGTAGGAACAGGTCCAAGTGGAGGAGGAGGTGGATGTGGCGGTATAGGTGGAAGAGGCAAGGCAGTACAGTGGCTCTTTGCAGAGCTGGGGTCCTGGGTTTAAATCCAACCAAGGGCAACATCTGCAAGGAGTTTTTATCTTCTCCCCGTGTTTGTATGGGTTTCCTCCGGGTAATCCGGTTTCCTCCCACACTCCAAAGACTTAGTGATAGGGAAATTAGATTGTGAGCCCCAATGGGGACAGTGAGTAAAGTTAAATAAATAAAATTGATAAAGATTTTCTTTTTACATGATTCTTTTTTCTTTTTTTATGTAGCTCCCTTAAAACAACCTAGAATTTACAAAACTAAAACTAGCTATCTAGAACCATAAGGTCCAAGTGGAGGAAGAAGTGGTTGTGGTGGTATGTGTGGAGGAGGCAAGGGAGGAGTAATCTAACACTGTTCTATATTTTTTTTATGGAACTGACTTCAAAGAACATAAAAGAATGAACCCAAAATAAACTAACAAGCTACAACTAGGGGGTAGAGGTCCAAGTAGAAGAGGAGGTGGAGGAAGTGGATGTGGCGGTGTAGGTGGAAGAGGCACCCAAATTAAACGAATCGCAAATATAGTTGAACACTGTGTGGGTGCGGCTATTATAGTTCTCTAGTCATCTAAAGGTATGGCCAAGACCTGTGGGATCCACGCCTGGTTCATTTTAAAGAATGTTAGGTGCTGGATGTTGACAGGCGGATGTGCATATCTGTGATCAAACCCCCTGCCGTGCTAAACACACATTCCGACAAACCAGCACCTCCAATGCATAAAGGACAAGCTCAGGCCATGTGTCCAATTTGGAGACCCAGAAGTTAAAAAAAGCAAACACATCATTTACTACGTGGACACGTGTGGTCATCTACTCTTCCACCATGTGGTTGTAATGCTGGCTCCTGCTAATACGGGCCCTATTACATGGTGGTGCTGTATGTGGCTTGCATATAAAGTTTTGCCACATTTTGGCCATGCTAACCCTGCTCTTCTGAAGTGCTGGCGATGCCCCAGCTGCGTTGGCTACTTCCTCCTCCGCCTCTGCCTTGTTGTTCCACTGAGCCCCCGCTAGTGGTAGGAAACAAAGGGTGGTTATTAATGGAACACACTCAGGCTGGGTCACAGTTAACAGTGGTGTACCACAGGGGTCAGTATTGGGCCCGCTTCTATTTAACATATTTATTAATGACCTTGTAGGGGGCATACAGAGTAGTATTTCAATATTTGCAGATGACACTAAACTCTGCAGGGTAATCAATACAGAGGAGGACAATTTTATATTACTTGAGGATCTATGTAAACTAAAAGTTTGGGCTGATAAATGGCAAATGAACTTTAATGGGGATAAATGTAAGGTAATGCACTTGGGCAGAGGAAATACAATGTATAATTATATGCTTAATTGTAAAACACTGAGCAAAACTGTCACTGAAAAAGATCTGGGTGTATTGGTGGACGACAAGCTCACATTTGGTGGCCAGTGTCAGGCAGCTGCTGCAAAGGCAAATAAAATAATGGGATGCATTAAAAAAGGCATAGATGCTCATGAGGAGAACATAATTTTACCTCTATACAAGTCACTAGTGCGACCACACTTAGAATACTGTATACAGTTCTGGTCTCCGGTGTATAAGAAAGACATAGCTGAACTAGAACAGGTGAAGAGAAGCTCGACCAAGGTTATTAGAGGACTGGGAGGTCTGCAATACCAAGACAGGTTATTACACTTGAGGTTATTTAATTTCGAAAAGCAAAGGCTTAGGGGTGATCTTATTGCTATGTACAAATATATGAGGAGACAGTACAAAGACCTTTCTACTGATCTTTTTAATCTGAGGCCTGAGACAGGGAAAAGGGGGCATCTTCTAAGTCTGGAGGAAAGAAAGTTTAATCATAATCACAGACGCGGATTATTTACTGTAAGAGCAGTGAGACTATGGAACTCTCTGCCGCATGATGTTGTAATGAGTGATTCACTACTAAAATTTAAGAAGGGCATGGATGCCTTTCTTGAAAAGTATAATATTACAGGTTATATATACTAGATTCCTTGATAGGGCGTTGATCCAGGGAACTAGCCTGATTGCCGTATGTGCAGTCAGGAAGGAATTTTTTTCCCCAATGTGGAGCTTAGTGTTGCCACATGTTTTTTTTTTGCCTTCCTCTGGATCAACATGTTAGGCTATGGGTGGAACTAGACTTAGTTTTTAAGGTTGAAGGAAGACTATGTTACTATGTTTCTATGCTATCAGATGGGAAAGATATTAGTAATTTTTCTACCAGCATGTACTTGTATTCAAGTATTTTGTGATCCCTCTCCAGTGATGGAAATAATGATGGTACGTTGTCCTTGTAGCAGAGATCCAGCAGGGTGGCCAGCCAGTAACTACACTGGTAACAATACGGTCAACTCGGTGGTCAATGCACAGGCACTGCAGTATGTATTGGCTCATATTTGCCAAGCTTCCCAGAGGCAATGACAAACTGTCCTCTCTGGGAGGTGCATCTTCTTGGTACTCTGTGTCTCCCCAGCCACGCCACAGGGATACCAGTGAGCTGATCTCAGTGCCACCTTGCTGTGAATATGGTTGCTCCTCCTTTCCCCGCCTCCTCCTCATCATCATCCTCCCATACTGTCCCCTGGCTGTACAGTTGGGTACCTGGCCGATGTTGGGACAGTATCCCACCCTTCGCGCTATGTGTGGATGTCAGACCTAATAATATACTAGATTCCATGATAGGACGTTGATCCAGGGAACTAGTCTGATTGTCGTATGGAGTCGGGAAGGAATTTTTTTCCCCAATGTGGAGCTTAGTGTTTGCCACATGGTTTTTTTTTGCCTTCCTCTGGATCAACATGTTAGGCTATGGGTTGAACTAGATGGACTTAGTCTTCCTTCAACTTTAAAAACTTTGTTACTATGTTACAGTGTGAATTGGGTCTGCTCCTCCTGCTCCTCTTCCTCCTGTGCTACCACCCCATCCATCATGGCCTGAATTGTTTCTTTTCAGCAGACATATAAGTGGTATAGCAACGTTGATAGTGGCGTCATCAGTGCTGGTGGAATATTCGAAGCAGCGCAACATGGTCGACACATCCCACATTGATGCCCACTCATTAGTGGTGAAGTGGTATTGTTCTGCAGAGCGACTGAGCCGTGCGTAATGCAGCTGAAACTCCAGCATTGCCTGCTGCTTGCACAGTCTCTCCAGCATATGCAAGGCGGCATTCCATCTTCTTGATACATTGCATATCAACCATTGAGTGGAAAGGCAGAAGTTTCACTGCAGCACAGACAGGTGATCAGCAGCAGGGTGAGAACAATGAAAGTGCACACACACTGCCTGAACTTTCAGAAGCAGCTCCGACATGTGCGGGCAGTTTAAGAACAGCATGCTGTCATTTCCCCCTGGTTGTGCTCAAGTGGATGGAGCAGGACATGAGCTAGAACGCCTTCCGCCTCTGTCCCAGCCGCCTCTACATTTTTCTAGTGGGCAGTTAGGAAGATGTAACGTCATGGTCTGCAACATGTTTGTGCAAGGCAAGGGTGGCCTGCCTGTAAAAGTAGTGGCAGCTGGGAACAACGTACTGCGGGACAGCCACCGCCATCAGTTATTTTAAACTGTCCATCTCCA
Organism: Phyllobates terribilis; assembly: GCF_046119375.1. Classification (NCBI taxonomy): domain Eukaryota; kingdom Metazoa; phylum Chordata; class Amphibia; order Anura; family Dendrobatidae; genus Phyllobates; species Phyllobates terribilis. Next base: position 419,282,721 of record NW_027362764.1, on the reverse strand, counting down.
CCAGCCGGAATTACAGCATTTCAAAGGCCTGTAATTTGGAAATGCTGTCATTCAGGACCATGGCTCAAGGGTGGTTTGGGGGGTGCCGCCTCTTTCTCTCAAACATTTGGGGGATGGAAAGCTGAACACTTTCATGGTATGGTGTGGAGATGCTCAGTGACACTGGTGGTGGTGGTGACGTTGTCACTCCCTCTAATCTTAACAGACCAGACATTCAGCTTCTCCCACTCCCATATTATCTCCTCATCTCACCCCCTATGTGTCGGTGTCCCCCAAGGTTCAGTTCTAGTTCCCCTGCTCTTTTCCATCTACACCTTTGGCTTGGGACAGGTCATAGAGTCCCACGACTTTCCGTATAATTTCTATGTTGATGACACACAGCTCTATCTCTCCGGACCCGATATCACCTCCTTACTAACCTGAATCCCACAATGTCTGTCCGCCATTTCATCCTTCTGTGCTCGATTTCTCGAACTTACCATGAACAAAACATAATTCATCATCTTTCCACCATGTCACTCAACCCCACCACCAGTCCTATCCATCAGGAGAAGTTATTGGCTGCTAACTCTCTCCAGTCCCGCAAGATTGTTGGCTTGGAGAAACCCTTGCTCTCTCCTGCAAACCACAAATCCAAGCCTTTCCATCTCCTGCCGATTCCGTCTCTAAAATATTTCCAGAATCCGATCATTTCTTAACCAAGAATCTGCAAAAACCATAGTACGTGCTCTCATCCTCTCCCACCTTGACTGCTGCAACCTCCTGCTCTGTGGCCTTCCTGCTAACACTCTCACACCCCTGCAATCTATCCTAAACTCTGCTCTCCGAGATGCTCATTTGGGTTTAGGTCAGGGCTCTGGCTGGGCCAGTCAAAAATGGTCACAGAGTTGTTCTGAAGTCACTCCTTTGTTATTTTAGCTGTGTGCTTAGGGTCATTGTCTTGTTGGAAGGTGAATCTTCGGCCAAGTCTGAGGTCCAGAGCACTCTGGAAGAGGTTTTCATCCAGGATATCTCTGTACTTGGCCGCATTCATGTTTCCTTCAATTACAACCAGTCTTCCTGTCCCTGCAGCTGAAAAACACTCCCATAGCATGATGCTGCCACCACCATGTTTCACTGTTGGGATTGTATTGGGCAGGTGATGAGCAGTGCCTGGTTTTCTCCACACATACTGCTTAGAATTATCACCAAAAAGTTCTATCTCCGTCTCATCAGACCAGAGAATCTTATTTCTCATAGTCTGGGAGTGCTTCAGATGTTTTTGAGCAAACGCTATGCAGGCTTTCATATGTCTTGCACTGAGGAGAGGCTTCCGTCGGGCTACTCTGCCATAAAGGCCCGACTGGTGGAGGGCTGCAGTGATAGTTGACTTTGTGGAACTTTCTCCCATCTCCCTACTGCATCTCTGGAGCTCAGCCACAGTGATCTTGAGTTCTTCTTTACCTCTCTCACCAAGGCTCTTCTCCCACGATTGCTCAGTTTGGTTGGATGGCCAGGATTAGGAGGACTTCTGGTGGTCCCAAACTTCTTCCACTTAAGGATTATGGAGACAACTGTGCTCTTGGAACCTTGAGTAATGCAGAAATTATTTTGTAACCTTGGCCAGATCTGTGCATTGCCACAATTCTGTCTCTGAGCTCCTTGGGCAGTTCCTTTGAGCTCATGATTTTCATTTGGTCTGACATGCACTGTGAGCTGTGAGGTCTTAAATAGACATGTGTGTGCCTTTCCAAATCAAGTCCTATCAGTTTAATTAAACACAGCTGGACTCCAATGAAGGAGTAGAACCATCTCAAGGATGATCACAAGGAAATGGACAGCATGTGACTTAAATATGAGTGTCTGAGCAAAGGGTCTGAATACTTATGACCATGTGATATTTCAGTTTTTCTTTTTTAATAAATTTGCAAAAATTTCTACATTTCTGTTTTTTTTCAGTCAAGATGGAGTGCAGAGTGTATTTTAATCAGAAAAAAATGAACAATTTTGAATTTACCAAATGGCTACAATGAAACGATGAGCGAAAAAGTTAAGGGGGTTTGAATACTTTCCGTACCCACTGTATAAATATATATATATATATATATATATACAGTACAGACCAAAAGTTTGGACACACCTGCTCATTTAAAGATTTTTCTGTATTTTCATGACTATGAAAATTGTACATTCACACTGAAGGCATCAAAACTATGAATTAACACATGTGGAATTATATACTTAACATAAAAGTGTGAAACAGCTGAAAATATGTCTTATATTCTAGGTTCTTCAAAGTAGCCACCTTTTACTTTGATGACTGCTTTGCACACTCTTGGCATTCTCTTGATGAGCTTCAAGAGGTAGTCACCGGAAATGGTCTTCCAACAATCTTGAAGGAATTCCCAGAGATGCTTAGCACTTGTTGGCCCTTTTGCCTTCACTCTGCGGTCCAGCTCACCCCAAACCATCTCGATTGGGTTCAGATCTGGTGATTGTGGAGGCCAGGTCATCTGGCGTGTCACCGGATCACTCTCCGTCTTGGTCAAATAGTCCTTGCACAGCCTGGAGGTGTGTTTGGAGTCATTGTCCTGTTGAAAAATAAATGATGGTCCAACTAAACGCAACCCGGATGGAATAGCATGCCGCTGCAAGATGCTGTGGTAGCCATGCTGGTTCAGTATGCCTTCAATTTTGAATAAATCCCCAACAGTGTTACCAGCAAAGCACCCCCACACGATCACACCTCCTCCTCCATGCTTCACGGTGGGAACCAGGCATGTAGAGTCCATCCGTTCACCTTTTCTGCGTCGCACAAAGACACGGTGGTTGGAACCAAGGATCTCAAATTTGGACTCATCAGACCAAAGCACAGATTTCCACTGGTCTAATGTCCATTCCTTGTGTTCTTTAGCCCAAACAAGTCTCTTCTGCTTGTTGCCTGTCCTTAGGAGTGGTTTCCTAGCAGCTATTTTATCATGAAGGCCTGCTGCACAAAGTCTCCTCTTAACAGTTGTTGAAGAGATCTGTCTGCTGCTAGAACTCTGTGTGGCATTGACCTGGTCTCTAATCTGAGCTGCTGTTAACCTGTGATTTCTGAGGCTGGTGACTCGGATAAACTTATCCTCAGAAGCAGAGGTGACTCTTGGTCTTCCTTTCCTGGGGCGGTCCTCATGTGAGCCAGTTTCTTTGTAGCGCTTAATGGTTTTTGCAACTGCACTTGGGGACACTTTCAAAGTTTTGCCCAATTTTCGGATTGACTGACCTTCATTTGTTAAAGTAATGATGGCCACTTGTTTTTCTTTACTTAGCTGCTTTCTTCTTGCCATAATACAAATTCTAACAGTCTATTCAGTAGGACTATCAGCTGTGTATCCAACTGACTTCTGCACAACACAACTGATGGTCCCAACCCCATTTATAAGGCAAGAAATCCCACAAATTAAACCTGACAGGGCACACCTGTGAAGTGAAAACCATTTCCGGTGACTGCCTCTTGAAGCTCATCAAGAGAATGCCAAGAGTGTGCAAAGCAGTCATCAAAGCAAAAGGTGGCTACTTTGAAGAACCTAGAATATACGACATATTTTCAGTTGTTTCACACTTTTTTTTTTAAGTATATAATTCCACATGTGTTAATTCATAGTTTTGATGCCTTCAGTGTGAATGTACAATTTTCAAGGTCATGAAAATACAGAAAAATCTTTAAATGAGCAGGTGTGTCCAAACTTTTGGTCTGTACTGTATATGTATATGTGTATATACACACTGCTCAAAAAAATAAAGGGAACATTCAAATAACACATCCTAGATCTGAATGAATGAAATATTCTCATTGAATACTTTGTTCTGTACAAAGTTGAATGTGCTGACAACAAAATCACACAAAAATCATCAATGGAAATCAAATGTATTAACCAATGGAGGCCTGGATTTGGAGTCACCCCCAAAGTTAAAGTGGAAAAACACACTACAGGCTGATCCAACTTTGATGTAATGTCCTTAAAACAAGTCAAAATGGGGCTCAGTATTGTGTGTGGCCTCCACATGCCGGTATGACCTCCCAACAATGCCTGGGCATGCTCTTGATGAGGTTGCGGATGGTCTCCTGTGGGATCTCCTTCCAGACCTGGACTAAAGCATCCGCCAACTCCTGGACAGTCTGTTTGCAACGTGACGTTGGTGGATGGAGCGAGACATGGTGTCCCAGATGTGATCAATCGGATTCCGGTCTGGAGAACGGGAGGGCCAATCCATAGCTTCAATGACTTCATCTTGCAGGAACTGCTGACACACTCCAGCCACATGAGGTCTGGCTTTGTCCTGCATTAGGAGGAACCCAGGGCCAACAGCACCAGCATATGGTCTCACATAGGGTCTGCGGATCTCATCTCGGTACCTAATGGCAGTCAGTCTACCTCTGGCGAGAATATGGAGGGCTGTGCGGCCCTCCAAAGGAATGTCACCCCACACCATTACTGACCCACTGCCAAACCGGTCATGCTGAAGGATGTTGCAGGCAGCAGATCGCTCTCCATGGCGTCTCCAGACTCTGTCATGTCTGTCACATGTGCTCAGTGTGAACCTGCTTTCATCTGTGAAGAGCACAGGGTGCCAGTGGCGACTTTGCCAATCCTGGTGTTCTGTGGCAAATGCCAAGCGTCCTGCATGGTGTTGGGCTGTGAGCACAACCCCCCATCTGTGGATGTTGGGCCTTCATACCATCCTCATGGAGTCGGTTTCTAACCATTTGTGCAGACACATGCACATTTGTGGCCTCCTGGAGGTCATTTTGCAGGGCTCTGGCAGTGCTCCTCCTGTTCCTCCTTGCACAAAGGCATAAGTAGCGGTCCTGCTGCTGGGTTGTTGCCCTCCAACGGCCCCCTCCACATCCCCTGGTGTACTGGCCTGTCTCCTGGTAGCGCCTCTAGCCTCTGGACACTATGCTGACAGACACAGCAAACCTTCTTGCCACAGCTTGCATTGATGTGCCATCCTGGATGAGCTGCACTACCTGAGCAACTTCTGTGGGTTGTAGAGTCCGTCTCATGCTACCACGAGTGTGAAAGCACAACCAACATTCAAAAGTGACCAAAACATCAGCCAGAAAGCATTGGTACTGAGATGTGGTCTGTGGTCCCCACCTGCAGAACCAATCCTTTATTGAGGGTGTCTTGATAATTGCCAACAATTTCCATCCATTGTCTATTGCATTTGCACAACAGCATGTGAAATTGATTGTCAATCAGTGTTGCTTCCTAAGTGGACAGTCTCCTTTTCCATGTCACGAAGGGATGCGTCATTCAAATCCTTCAATAGACCCAGAATTCCGAGGGAACATGTGTTAGCCAGATCTTCCCATTTGTTTTTAAATCTATCATCTTCAATTGGGAAGGAAGGGAAGATCTGGATTCGTAATCCTTTCGGAATTAGGGCCTTCTCAATATATTTAATAAGGAAAGCCCTATTCCACCATAACCTAGTTCTGCACTTTGTCAACTATTCGGGCCGTCCCGGTTGGACAGTTCCTCAGGATGAGGCGGATCTGCTCCACAAACTCTAACTTCGAGAAACGGGCCTCCGATCTGGCTGAACGTTTCCGACAACGTGGCTATAGCAATCGATGTATTGGCCGTGGCTATGTGAGGGCCCGTAATACCTCCCGTGACCATCTCATTCATCCCCCTCCCAGACACACACATGGGGTACCAGAGAGGATCCGCTACATCTCTACATTCAATCATGAGTGGGGGGCTATGCGGCGGATCCTCTCTCGGCATTGGAACATTTTAAATGCGGAGCCTTCCCTTCGGGAATACATTGGAGAAGCTCCGTGTATGACACCATGACGGTCGAGCACTCTGGGGGATTTATTAGTCACCAGCCACTATATTCCCCCTACATCTAATCCTTTCGGATCCCGTGGCCCCAGGATGGGTACCTTCCCAAGTGGACACTGTGTGGCCTGCACCAATGTCCTACGTAGTACGTCATTCACGAGCTCTGACGGCTCCCGCCACTTTGATATTCGCCACTATGTCTCCTGTAGCACCACACATGTGGTATATTATGTCACATGTGGGTGCGGGCTAATATATGTTGGTTTAACATCTAGGGAGTTACGTATTAGAGTTCGTGAACACGTCAGGGACATTGGTGCGGCCCGGTCGGCCACTAATCCCCGGGAGCTCAAGACACTGCCTCGACTTTTCAGGACTGCTCACAATTGTGATCCGCGGTCACTGAAAATACGGGGCATTGATGTGGTTGGCCTGGGCTCTCGGGGTGGGAATGCCAAACGCATCCTGGCACAAAAGGAGGCGAGGTGGATCATTACCTTGGATACTATGGCGCCACGGGGTTCGAATGAGAGCCTGGGGTTTGCGCCATTTCTTTGATTGTACTCATCCTAGTTCTGCATTTCATGTAATACCATTTGATTTGTTCCATGTCCTATTTTTGAACAATGGGATATCTGATGGATCTGATTTATGTGCTCTCCTGTGACCCCTGCTGTATATTTTAGCATATGGGGGCTATTTTGGTTTTCTGCCTTTTTAACCTTTTCTTTATTGTTTTTTAATTTTTGCTTATTTCTTTATCTGTGATTTTTTCTTCAAGGACCCCACCTGACCTTTATTCTGATGTCCAGACATCTGGGATATCGGAGTTTCCTCCGCACCAAATTCTTTGGAGGAGTGATCCACAATGATATAGTTATCTGTTCATCAGTCTGTTGTTGTTTTTTGTTTTCTTTGTAATTTGCTTTATTGATATGTATTATTTTGTATACTTTTATTCCTTCTCTCCTCCCCCCCTCCTTTTTTACCCTTTTCTAATATTGTATTTTTATTTTTTTTTATCTATAATGGTCTCTTTTCACCATAGTGACCACTATATCTTGCTATTCCCTATGTCATCTGTTACATGGTAGCCGATGCACGGAGCTGTGGCCCGTTGCACTGTGATATGGGGAACGTCTGTGGAATGCTGCTGTGCGCATGCGCTGGGTGGCTCGCTCCCCTTGTCCTCGCATCATCTATCTTTATGGCGTCGGCGCGTCTCCCGGATGTGGTCTCTCTGACGCTTCCGGGTTGCGCCCACGTCATGATGGGTGGTGCGGGGCCCCGGGGGGGGGGTGACTATGCCGACGCATGAGCCGTTTACACCATTCCATTGTCGGCCATCTTTAATCATCACATGACCACACATGTGATGCCCTGAGGGGGCGGAGTTATGCATTTAAAAAGGTCCTGGTGCTTTTCTTACTTACGCCTCTCGAAAAAGCACCCGCGAAATGCGCGTTGAGGCTGTTCTCCACGACAGACACCTGCCCTCATGTGGTCCCCTCTCTACATTTGACAATATTTGGGGTGAGTCACCAGTGTCCTGTACATGATATGCACTATGGCAACTGATTAATTGTACAGGACTATGGTATATGTGATCCCCACACACTTAGTGGTACGTTTATTGTCCATGTATACCACCTCTTTCTGCCCCGTTTTACTTCTCTTTTTTACTTTTACTGACTTTTATGACATTTTTGTAATTTCTTGTATATATCTATATTACCCTTCTTTTTGGGCTATTAAGTGGGGTTTTCTGATCTGCATGTCTGCACTTTACAATATATACTTTTTGACATTTATTAATGGAATTTTATATGAATTACTAATAAAATTTTTGTATGCCCATACACTTGCTTCTTCTCCTGTTTACATACATTTTGTTCGAGTTGGCGACACGGATATGGGGTGTGAGTGGTATTTTCTCAACACCACCTTTGTGTGAATCTCAATATGTGGGCTACTGTGTTTCTCATTAATAAAAACCAAATATAATCCCATCTCACTTGTTTATTTTCACCAGGTAAACCAATATCAGTGCACAAAATTTAGAAATAGACATTTCTGACATGCAAAAACAAAAAACAATAGTGATCAGTATAGCCACCTTTCTTTATGATGACACTCAACAGCCTTCCATCCATAGATTCTGTCAGTTCCTTGATCTGTTTTCGATCAACATTGCGTGCAGCAGCCACCACAGCCTCCCAGACACTGTTCCGAGAGGTGTACTGTTTTCCCTCCCTGTAGATCTCACATTTTATGATCGACCACAGGTTCTCTATGGGGTTCAGATCAGGTGAACAAGGGGGCCATGTCATTATTTTTTCTTCTTTTAGACCTTTACTGGTCAGCCACGCTGTGAAGTAGTTGGATGCATGTGATGGAGCATTGTCCTGCATGAAAATCATCTTTTTCTTGAACGATACCGACTTCTTCCTGTACCACTGCTTGAAGAAGTTGTCTTCCAGAAAGTGGCAGTAGGTCTGGGAGTTGAGCTTCACGCCATCCTCAACCCGAAAAGGTCCCACAAGTTCATCTCTGATGATACCAGCCCATACCAGTACCCCACCTCAACCTTGCTGGCGTCTGAGTCAGAGTGGAGCTCTCTGCCCTTTTCTGATCCAGCCTCTGGCCCATCCATCTGGCCCATCAAGAGTCACTCTCATTTCATCAGTCCATAAAACCTTTGAAAAATCAGTCTTAAGATATTTCTTGGCCCATTCTTGACGTTTTATCGTATGTTTCTTGTTCAAAGGTGGTCGTTTTTCAGCCTTCCATTCCTTGGCCATGTCCCTGAGTATTGCACACCTTGTGCTTTTTGATACTCCAGTAACGTTGCAGCTCTGAAATATGGCAAAACTAGTGACGAATGGCATCTTGGCAGCTTCACGCTTGATTTTCCTCAATTCACGGGCAGTTATTTTGTGCCTTTTTTGGCCAACACGCTTCTTGCGACCCTGTTGGCTATTTGCCATGAAACGCTTGATTGTTTGGTGATCACGCTTCAAAAGTTTGGAAATTTCAAGACTGCTGCATCCCTCTGCAAGACATTTCACAATTTTGGACTTTTCAGAGCCCGTCAAATCTCTCTTCTGACCCATTTTGCCAAAGGAAAGGAAGTTGCCTAATAATTAAGCACACCTTTTATAGGGTGCTAATGTCATTAGACAACACCCCTCCTCATTACAGAGATGAACATCACCAGATTTACTTAATTGGTAGTTGGCTCTCAAACCTATGCAGCTTGGAGTAGGACAACATGTATAAAAAGTATCGATGTGATCAAAATACTCATTTGCCTAATAATTCTGCACGCGGTGTATATATATAAAATATATATTATTTTTCTTATACTATGAGCTTGTCCTGTCATATTTCGCATTATACAGTATTGTAAAATCATGTGGTTTTATTTTTTTTATCTTTTGGCACATACAGTATGTTGCACTTTGTTGAGCCAAGAGCAAAGGTAAAGAAAAACACATCTTTATCTTCCCCAGGAACAAAAGTATCAGGCACTGAAATTCCACATGCCTGCCTGCCAAATCATCTGGTTCAACCAACCTTAATCTAATGTGTATAGATTAACACATGGCAGCCAGCAACAGTGCACTTACTAGGATGTTAGACTAAACACTGCTTTTTAAGAGTAACCAAACTATTTTTTCAATATAATTATTGATCAAAGTCACAATTTTTTTTGCAACATACTTCATACTTTATTTAGTCCTTTTCCCCCAAACAATATACTGCAGCAGTGTTCCCTAAAATTCTGCTTTAAACTGCTGCTCAGCAGGCAACCATGCTATATTTGCAATCATTCTTTGTTAGAGAATACCCCTGTCAGAGCACTGGAAGTTCAAGAAGGCACTTCATGGCAAAGAACTCACTAAGGATCTGAAAAAAAAATTGTTGCTCTACATAAAGATCGCCTAGGCTATAAGAAGATTACCAACACCCTGAAACTGAGCTGCAGCATGATGGCCAACAGCAGTTTAACAAGACAGGTTCCACTCAGAACTGGTCTCACCATGGTCGGCCAAAGAAGCTGAATGCACGTGCTCAGCGTCATATCCAGTGGTTGTCTTTTCAAAATAAACGTATGAGTGGTGCCAGCATTGTTGCAGAGGTTAAATGGGTGGAGGGCTCAGCCTGTCAGTGCGTCATCGTAGAAGGAAGCCTCTTCTAAAGCTGATGCACAAGAAAGCCCCCAAACAGTTTGCTGACGACAAGCAGACTAATATAAAGTCAAATGAGGGGTCGCTCACTGTATAAGAGTGGGTGCTCCGGAGTTAATTATGTCATATTTTGTTCCAAAATAAAATCCGGCACTCCAATATGAATGCAAAGATAATTTATTAATTAATTAACCCCACATCGGGAAAAGCGGCCAACGTTACGACCTTTATGGTCTTTGTCAAGGCCTTTTTGCTAAAATGTAGGCAAAAAAACAGAATACAGAAAATAAATCGTACAGAAGTGTTAACCACATTCATCAAAGTATAAAGCAAGTATCATTGCAAAGGTATAAACTGAGAATCTATACACACATGATGTGGGATAAGTAACTGACAAAACAGTACATAACATTGGCTAGTCAATATGTCTCAAGCAAATATATATAGAGGCATGGCAGCATAGCACTTTCAATATTGCAAATAGTGAGAAGATAGGGAGTCTCATAGAGATCTACGATGACGATTTAAAGCATAGTGTAATGGATCTCCTTGGTGGTTTAGATTACAATTGAGGGAAGATAGGAACATATCAAATGATGTACGTACCTGTAGGAACCGGGGGGTGTTTGTGGAGGTAATGTTGGTGGTAAATAATGCCATATATGGTACCCATCTGTGCTGCCCTCTTTATGTACCCCATCTGGTTAGCGTACTTGCTATGGGACATCCGGTGGCATGTGCGCTGGCTGCGTGTGGCTATTTCCGGTCATCGGTCATGCGCAGTGCGACGTGTCGTATTTCCGGTGCATGTGCTGGAGCGCAAAAGGCATCGTGGAGCGCAGTGGAACGCATGGGGTTTCCTGTCATGCACCCCATGAGTGGCCGCAGTGTGAGATATGAGAAACCATGGAGATGGTATAAACAAAAAGGTGTCCCTTGCGAGGCACTAAGGGGAGGGGACTTATAAGGGACTTATAAAGAAATTATTGTTCCGTTATTAGATAATCCTTATAGAAGAAAATAGTGGCCTTAGTTAATGACCTATAGGAAAATAAAATAAAAGGGACAATCAGAGATGTAGTAGAGTTATTTTGTACTTAAGACAAAACATAGATGTCAATAAATATGAATACATAATGGTAAATTACAATGGAACTTATTTAATAATGTTGCACTTCACAGTCTCTGTTTAGACCCTTTGGTATAAGGGTCTGCAATGTATGTATCCAGTAGGACTCACGTTCTAGGAGTCTTTTAATGCGGTCACCCCCTCTCCTATTTTGCGGGATGTGATCAATTATCTGGTACCTTAGTTGTGTGACACTATGGGACATGATGGAGAAGTGTGCTGGAATGGGTAACATCGTACGTCCACATCTAATCGTAGATTTGTGTTGTGATATGCGGTCTCGGATATGCTGGGTGGTCTCCCCAACATACCCGAGACCGCACGGACATTTAATCAGGTATACAACGTAGGTGGAATCGCACGTAAAGTATCCCTTAATGGGATGACTGGGGATGTGTGAAAGATTCACCTTTGGTGATGTTTGAGCATTGTGAACAGCCCAGGCAGGGAAAGGTATCCATGTACGGAGTGGCCAATGTGCGTTGAGTTAATCCTCTATTAGTAGTGCCCACATCAGCCCTCACTAGATGATCTCGGATATTACGGGCTCTCTTATGGCATAGTAAAGGGATGTCAGCAAATTCTCGTGTTCCAGGGTATGATTGTCCCACCAGTGCCGCTTGATGCAACTGAATATTGCACCGCTAAAGGGATGATAGGTATTGACCAATGCCAATCGTTGATTTTTAGTCCTGGGTAACTTAGATTGTGTCTGTTGATTTAAAGTATGGATAGGGTAACCTCTCTGCTGAAATTTAACATTCATCTCCTCATGTCTAACCTTTCTAATGTCCTCATTAGAAACAATCCGGTCCACCCTGCAATGTTGTGACTTAGGTAAGGATCTTTTGACATGGCGTGGATGACAACTGGAATAGAGTAACAGACTATTTTTGTCTTTTGGTTTTATAAACTGGTCACTCACTAATGAACCACTATCTGTCAGTGTGATCTGCGTGTCTAAGAAATGGATTGAATGAGGATTATAATGTATGGTGAATTTTAAGTTGGGCACCCTGGTGTTTAGATCCTCAAAGAATAATGCGAGATCCTTCTCTGAGCCAGTCCTGATCAAAAAAATGTCGTCAATAAATCGTTTCCAAAATGGTACGTGTTTATGGAATAGATTGTGAGTATACACAAAGTCACTCTCAAAATTGCCCATGAAAATATTTTCATAGGGGGGGCGCTACGTGCGAGCCCATTGTGGTCCCTCTCTGTTGAAGATAGAATTGGCCCTCGAAAAGAAAGTAATTTTTGTAAGAATTAGGGTAAGAAGATCAACACAAAAATCAATCTGATCTAATGTGAAAGTTGTGTGAGTCTGTAAAAAATTGGATGTAGCATGGATACCTCTCTGGTGGTCTATACTGGTATACAGGTTATTCACATCCATTGTCACCAATATGCTATTAATGGGGATACGTCCCAATTCTCCTAAGGATTTAAAAAAATGTGAGGTGTCCTTCAAGTATGAAGTAATTTTAAATGTGAAGGGTGTCAGAATTTTTTCTAAAACAATGGCTAAGGAGGATAAGATAGAATCCGTTGAGGCGACAATTGGTCTACCAGGTGGTTTTTGCACGTTCTTATGAATTTTTGGTAGTGTATAGAACACTGGTATTGTGGGGTGTTTATTAACCAAAAATTCTTGTTCAAGTAAAAATGTATCAAACGCTGGCACAGGGCAGAACAATAGTCCTTTCTGCAGCAGATTTAACTCAGCCAGCGCTAAGTTGTGCGACAAGATGTTGTACACGATGTTTGTTGTCCTACCTGGGACCGTGTCGTCATCCTCGTATTGTCGAGTTGATGATCGCCTCCCCCTCCTCATCTTGTTTGTGGTGCGCGTGTTCTGCGCTGATCGAAAAAATAGTTTGATTGGGAAGTACCACATTCGCTGTCTGTTGAGGAATTGCAACTTGTGGAGGAGTTGTACCCTCGTCTGTATGGTCTGCTGTTTCTGCCATGTTCTGAGAAACGCCATCTGTATACTTGGATGTTGAGATAATCTTCAGAGTCACGGAGGAATTTAGATTTCTTCCTTGCCTGTAATTCGTTGCGATAGTTGGTTATGGTTTTATCCACTTTTCTCTTTAATGTGGAAAGTTCTTCGGGTGAAATTGTGTTACTCAACTTTTGTTCAGTTGTGGTGATCCTGGTGTTAAGGTCAGCTATTTCTTTTTGAAGAAAGTCAATGGTAAGCAAGATTATGTCCATTGAGCATTTATTTAGGATCCCCTCGAATTTAGCACAATAATCGGGATTGTCATGGAACAAAGTAGGACGTAAAGAAACTCTCAATCCACAATACCACAATCCACAAAATATATATATTTGCTTGAGACATATTGACTAGCCAATGTTATGTACTGTTTTGTCAGTTACTTATTCCACATCTTGTGTGTATAGATTCTCAGTTTATACCTTTGCAATGATACTTGCTTTATACTTTGATGAATGTGGTTAACATTTCTGTATGGTTTATTTTCTGAATTCTGTTTTTTTGCCTACATTTTAGCAAAAAGGCCTTGACCATAAAGGTCGAAATGTTGGCCGCTTTTCCCGATGTGGGGTTAATTAATTAATAAATTATCTTTGCATTCATATTGGAGTGCCGGATTTTCTTTTGGACCGACAAGTAGACTAATGACATGGATTATTGGAACCATGTCCTGTGGTCTGATGAGGCCAAAATAAACTTATTTGGTTCAGATGGTGACAAGGGTGTGTGGCAGCAAACAAGTGAGGAGTAAAAAGACAAGTGTGTCTAGCCTACAGTCAAGCATGGTGGTGGGAGTGTCATGGTTTGGAGCTGCATGTGTGCTGTCGGCTGTAGGGAGCTACAGTTCATTGAGGAAACCATGAATGCCATATGAACTGTGACTTACTGAAGCAGAGCATGATCCTGACCCCAAACACATCTCCAAAATGACCACTGCCTTGCTAAAGAAACTGAGGGTAAAGGCGCTGGACTGACCAAGCATGTTTCTAGACCTAAACCCTATTGAGCATCTGTGAGACATCCTCAAGTGGAAGTTGGAGGAGCGCAAGGTCTCTAGCATCCACCAGCACCCTGATGTCGTCATGGACGAGTGGAAGAGGAAGCTCTAGTGAACGCCATGCCCAAGAGTGTTAAGGCAGTGCTTGAAAATAATGGTGGCCACACAAAATATTGACACTTTGGGCACAATTTGGCCATTTTCAATTATAGGTATACTCATTTTTGTTGCCAGCAGTTTAGACAATAATGGCTGTATGTTAAGTTATTTAGAGGGCATACCAAATGTACAATATTATTGACGCGCCCAGGGGATGGGGAGGACTCGGCGCCAGGGCCTTGTTGTTGCCTGATCTTGGGGGATGTCACGGTGGTCGGCTCCCGGGCCCGTACCCTTGGGTCACTCTTAAAAGAAGGGGGGAAGTTGTATGGGATAGGGATGTTCGTGACGCCACCTGTGGTGTCTGGTGAGGATCACCAGCGCTGCGACAGTCCTCTGAGGCCGGTGTTTAGGCAGCTTAGTTGGTACGACTCCCCACAGGTGGAGCGGCGCCTCAGGGCAGTGTAGGAGAAGGATGCAGGACAGAGGGGACCAAGCCGGGTCAGAGGAAGAATAGGCACACACACAACAGTTCACTTCAGTACCTTTACTGGTGGCATTTCAGGCACGATCCAGGGCACTTTAGGGTGAAGGGTGCATATCAGGACTCTCCCCAGTGAGCGGGTATAGGGCCTCCTGTTCCTTGCCTTTCTTGGATGAGTTTCTGACCTGCCTGGAGCTAGGCTTAACTTGGTCTCTGTATTGCACCTGCTGACCTGGTGGTAGGGCCTTCTGTTGGAGTTCACACTCCCTGGTCTCTGGGGCCTCTGTGACTCCTGACCCTGGTATAACAGTCAGCTTCTGGTGAACCTGGGACGTATAGATCTCCAGGGGTTCCGGTTATTCCTGCTGGGGATATAGGCCCCCCGTAGGCGCGGCCCCGGTGTCCGGTAAATGGTTTTGGGGTGAGCTGGTTAAGCTCCTCTGCCCCCTATGTTGCTTGCTTACTCACTCGCCTTCGGCCACGCTCGGGGCCCTCACTAGGCTTCACACGGGCAGTAGGCCTCGCGATTCTTCGCCGCTCTCTGAGCGTCGGCACACTCCTGGCTCACTAATCTGAGCTCACTGAGTCTGAACTCTCTCTAGAGGAACTGACTGAGCTCCTCTGCAGACTGACCTCTCTCAGGCTCATCTTCTGCAGGAACTGGAACTAACTCTGTCCCCTGAGGAAACTGTTCTCTAGACTGCCTGCCTAACTCCACCCTCCAGTATATATATCCCTATCTGGGCTCCCTCTGGTGGTCTGAGGTGGTAGGGTGGAGGTGTGTGAATGCTATGAGGGCCTCTTGTGGAGAAGTCCATCCATGCACCCCTCTGGGATCTGTGGCACCAATGCGCAGCAGGGCGCCACATTATACAAGCTGTACACTGGCTACTTTACATTGTATCAAAGTGTCATATCTTCATTTTTGTTCCATGAGAAGATATAAAATAATAGTAAAAATACGAGGGGTGGATTCACTTTTGTGAGATACTGTATTAAGAGAGAAGGGGGCTTCATGTTATTGTGCAGGGATTTTCTTTGCATGTGTGTATATATAGAAATGCATTTTTAGAAGCTGATATGGGTATTACTTGCTGTGTTTACTCTGTAGGCCTTTGCACAGGCTCTATAACCACACAGTATATGAATACAGAAAGCCCCTTTATATACATTTTTTATGTTTCTATAATGGTACAATTCGATAAATGAGCCCTTAGGGTCACTACACTGCTGTTAACCAGAGGCATTGCCTAGCAACCAGCCTGGAATCTGGAGGCATGTCTCATTACAACACAGCACACTGAGCTGCCAATCCTAAGATGGTGGCTCCCATAAACTGATTCTCTCATAACATAATTCTTATAATTATAGTCATTATTCTTCCAAAGGTAATTTTTTTCATATTTATTCATATATACAGTCTCCTTGCTATAAAATACTATAGTATATGTGAAGGCGATAGGTCCTCTTTAAGGCATTATTGGAGTAGCCCAAGCAGCCAAGTCTGTGGAGAGGTGAGCCTTCTGTGGCAGAAGCAATAAGTGAGTAAAAAGTCACTTGGCATTTTTTTGTTAGGTCATCCAAATCAAATTGCAAATTGTTTACATTTTCTGGGACTTGAAAATTTCATAAAATTCAATTTGCATCAGATTTGTTTGATCATCTCTAGCCACCACCTGTCAAACACTAAAGTGAACAAAAATGCTTCAAAACTACACCATTTTTGTGGCCTCAATCTCTCTATGTTCTGACACCAGTGCCAGCTAGTGTTGAGCGAGCACTAAAATGCTCGGGTGCTCGAAGCTCGGGCCGAGCTCGCCGTGATACTCGGGTGCTCGACCCGAACAACGAGCCCAATGTTAGTCTATGGGAGACTCGAGCATTTTTGCGGTGGCATCCCCGGCAGTCTTTTAAAAGCCTAACAAGTGCCCAAAACGATAGTGACAGTGCTCAAATGACATGGGGACAGCATGGGGATCGCCCCAGGAAGCGTTTCTGACCCCCAGGTCACTGCTGTCAACAACATGGTCAGAGGTATTAAGCCACTTTTACAGGCTCACAATAAAACGTTCAAAAATGAAAGTGAAACTTTTTTCATGTGAAATATGTTAAGGAACATCCTTTCCAGGGTAAAGACTTGTGTATAAGTTAAAATAAATGACCAAAAACAAAAATACTCCTCCACACCTTCGGCTATGTTCACAAGTAGCATTTTTTATGCGTTTTTGCACTTTTGTATTGCTTTCAACTATGACAAATGCATTCACCGTGAAATGTCATTTTAACATTTTACAACCTTATCTGGCCATGTGCTGTGTGACACATGCATAAAGTGCTGAAAAGACAAGGGAACAGCATGGGGAAGACCCCTGGAAGCATCTCTGACTCCCAGGTCACTGTCTAAAAGTGTGCCCATCATAAGTGATCCTTACCGCATCAGAAGATGCAGACTTGCAACTATCCCCATGCAAGTTCTAGTCCCAGGGCAGTGTTCAATTGTACCTCCCCCATTCCTTGCAATACAAGCGCAAGTATGCAGCCTGCCACCCACCCACCTCCAGGCTGCAATACCATACTGCTTGCTTGCTTGAACTTGAAATTGGGCCTTTTAGGCATGTGGAGGCGGAATCTGGCCACCACGTCATGGCTGTGTTGGCGGCCTGGAATCCATACTCAGTCCCCAGCCGCCCGGCGGCCGGGTGTCCACACACGGTCCCCAGCCAACTGGGGGCAGCCGGGTGTCCATAAACGGTCCCCAGCCGCCCCTATTTCTCCTTGGAACATCCCCCCACACACTTTTCTTAGCCCGGCCTGCTTTAGGCAGCATTGGACGAGCCCACCAGAGAACCAGACTCCTCCGGTGGGCCCTGACTTCTCCATCGGTGGAGTTGAGAGTGCCAAGGTGAGGAGCATGATGATGATGACAGAAGTTAGCATCTGCTATGTTTTCTTTTAATGCAAGTGTAAGTGTGCAGCCTGCCACCCACCCACCCCCAGGCTGCAATTCCATACTGCTAGCTTTCACTTGAAATGGGGCCTTTTAGTTTGGAGGAGGCCGAAGCTGGCCACTACCTCATGGCTGCTTCGGCAGCGATGTATCCATACTCAGTCCCCAGCCGCCTATATTTGTCCTGGTGTGCCTTATACATAAGATTAAGCGCGTATACCAAAACATTACCTGTGCCCTCCCCAGTGCATTTAGTGGGAAGGAGAGCCTATTCCGCTGTAGTGTGTGCATGCCAAACCCCTGTTCATGGTACATGCAAAGATGCCTCCCACCTTGCACCTGTCGTTGCAGACTTGCAACTATCCCCATTCAAGTCCTTGTCCCAGGGCAGTGTTCAATTGTACCTCTCCCATTCCTTGCAATGCAAGCGCAAGTATGCAGCCTGCCACCCACCCACCCCCAGGCTGCAATACCATACTGTTTGCTTGCACTTTAAATTGGGCCTTTTAGGCATGTGGAGGCGGAATCTGGCCACCACGCCATGGCTGTGTCGGCCGCCTGGTATCCATACTCAGTCCCCAGCCGCCTGGTGACCGGGTGTCCCCGCTTGCTCCCCAGCCTCCAGGGGGTGGCCGGGTGTCCATACTCGGTCCCCAGCCACCCCTATTTGTCCCGGTAACCTTTCCCACACTTTTCTTAGCCTGGCCTGCTTTAGGGCAGCATTGACCGAGCCCACCGGACTATCAGACTCCTCCGGTGGGCCCTGGCTTCTCCATCAGGGGAGTTGAGAGTGCCAAGGTGAGGAGCATGATGAGGATGATAGAAGTTAGCATCTGCTTTGTTTTGTTGCAATGCAAGCGCATGTATGTAGTAGCGGCTAGGCCTGAGGTGGTCAGCGTTTTGGCGCATATCCTACCTCCTCCGAGGATTGCTGGATGTTTTCCTGCTACAATCCAATTTCTATGACTCCCGTTAAAACAAAGCTTCAGGTGATAAATGATGGATGAGGTAGTGGCAAAGGAGAAAGAGCAGGAGGAACAGGGACCATTCACATCAATATCAGGCCAGTCAACCAGATATGTCTTGTAGGATATGTTTCTGTAACAAAAGGAGCGGTTCGGCTACACAGTTATAGGGCATACAGTGAGTGCAATGCCTACCAAAAATTTCGAGCCACTCCAATGCCCCTTGGAAATGACATGGAGGTCAGAGGGCGTTAACTAAACTTTTTTTTCCATTTATAGCAACTGGGTCTCCCGTGCACTGTTGGCCTAAGCAGTGAACGGCAGGCTTTCCAAAAATTATGAGGAACTGCAATGCCCCTTACAAGAGCCATATGTGGCACCCCAGGGGTCTGGTCACCACAGTAATAGAGATATTACTTCGGAGAGCAAGTGGGAGGTTTCCTAGTCAGGATCCCTTAAACATGCAACATCCTCCTGCCCCAATCCTGGGAGGGGAGAAATCTGCCCTTATAAACTGGAACTGGGGCGGGGTTGAGTGAGTCAGAGAACAGTCAGAGTCAGAGTGAGAGCAAGGGAAAGTAACAGCAAGGAGCTCTGTAGGAGCTAGGAGCTAAAGAGCAGGGGCTGGAAGCTGAGCAGAGCTCGCCCTGGCAGAAGACAATAGGAACCGGACACAGGAGTCCGAAGCTGTGAGGACTTATATATCCAGCAGCAGAAACCAGCCGGCAGGGGATTTCAGGTCCTCTGGCCATAGAAGCCCGGAGGCTCAGTCACAAGTAAGGGACCAGCACCGCCGTCGTTGAGCAGAGTCTAACAGAAGGCCCCAAGTCACCAGCCATACGGGTAAGCACTACACGGTACACTCAGGGACGTGGGCTACTTCTACTCGCTTACAGCAAGGTAGCCAGGAAGAGTGCAGACAGACGGGGAGGCCTACAACTCCACCTGGCCAGGGGAACTCCTGCTTGCTCACAGACTGACCAGGCCTCTTATGCTAGCCAGTACTCCCCGGAGGGTCTACCTTATAATCATCAGTAAAGACCCTGAACTGCACTGCAAAGACTCTGAGTCGTTCCTGCTGCGCTCGTGCACCATCACCCCCATCATCCACACTCACTGCCCTGAGGCTATACTCCTCCCGAGGGGAGTTATCCCATTCTATGCTGCGCACACGACACCAGCCTCAGCGGTCTGCCTCGCAGCGGTGGTACTCCCTGACCGCAATCCACGGGTGGCACAGTCGGACAATTAACCTCAAAACCTAAGAAAGACTGCCACTGGTTTGACTAGCATGAGCCACGGGACCGGGTCACCGCCACGGAGACTACAGACCCCAGAGACCCGGCACCGGGTATCCCACACACGTGTACCCACGGCCCAGGGGGCAATTCACATGCAGTACAGCATATTACAAACATAAGTCCCATTATTGGGGAGTGGGTGTCCCATGGCATTTGCTTATGCTTTCCAAGCGAAAGCTGCCAAAAATTAGGACGGAGCAACTTGCAATGCCCCTTACAAGAGCCATGCAGTACAGCATATTACAAACATAAGTCCCATTATTGGGGAGTGGGTGTCCCATAGTATTTGCTTATGCTTTCCCAGCAATAGCTGCCAAAAATTAGGACGGAGCAACTTGCAATGCCCGTTACAAGAGCCATGCAGTACAGCATATTACAAACATAAGTCCCATTATTGGGGAGTGGGTGTCCCATAGTATTTGCTTATGCTTTCCCAGCAAAATCTGCCAACAATTAGGACGGAGCAACTTGCAATGCCCCTTACAAGAGCCATGCAGTACAGCATATTACAAACATAAGTCCCATTATTGGGGAGTGGGTGTCCCATAGTATTTGCTTATGCTTTCCAAGCAAAAGCTGCCAAAAATTAGGACGGAGCAACTTGCAATGCCCCTTACAAGAGCCATGCAGTACAGCATATTACAAACATAAGTCCCATTATTGGGGAGTGGGTGTCCCATAGTATTTGCTTATGCTTTGCAAGCAAAAGCTGCCAAAATAAGGACGGAGGAACTTGCAATGCTGGCACCCTGGTGGTATAGTGGTGGTGGAGGCTGAGGATAAGGAGAAGAAGATTAAACAGCCGAAACGAGGAAGCATATACCCGTGTGTGGGTGTGAAGCGTTGCATGTGAATACACCTCCCGAAATAACACAGTGAATTTGACTTTATGTTACTCTGCTGTCATTTGGTCGTGATGAGAAGTCTGGCCCAATCCAGCCCTTGTTCATTTTGATAAGGGTCAGCTTGTCAGCATTGTCAGTTGACAGGCGAGTGCGCTTATCAGTTATAATTCCCCCAGCGGCACTAAAAACACGCTCCGATAACACGCTAGCGGCAGGGCAGGCCAGGACCTCCAAGGCATACAGAGCGAGTTCATTCCAAGTGTCCAGCTTGGATACCCAATAATTAAAAGGCACAGAGGAATCACGGAGGACGCTGGTACGATCGACAAGGTACTCCCTCACCATCTTTTGAAACTTTCCACTCCTTGTGAGAGTACCCCGCGCCTCAGGGCCTGTAAGCTGGGCGAGTGTCAGAAAACTGTCCCAGAACGTTGACAGTGTTCCCCTGCCTCTGCTGGATTGGAGTTGCATCTCTCTCGCCTGTACGCCTTGGTTGGGCAACGAACTGTGACCTCTGCCGCTAGCGTGTTCAGATGGGAATTTTTTTAAGAGTTCTGCAGCAAGGGCCTTCTGGTATTGCCCCATTTTTGTAGACCTCTCCACCTCAGGAATAAGAGAGTGAAAGTTCTCCTTGTAGCGGGGGTCTACAAGTGTCACCAACCAGTAATGACTGTCACCCAACATTTTGACAACGCGAGGGTCACGGTTAAGGCAGCGTAACATAAAGTCAGCCATGCGTGCCAGACTGGTAACATGCAAGATTTCCGTGTCCTCACCAAGATGACGACTGACCATGCCCTCCTCCTCCTCCTCCTCCTCTTCCTCCTTCCCCCTGTCCTCAGGCCACCCACGCTGAACCAACGGTATGACACTTGCACAGGTATTACCGTCTACAACGCATGATAGCAGCTCCTGTTCTTCCTCCTCCTCCTCCTCCTCCTCTCCCTCATTGTCCCCCAATGCACGTTGGCATGAGATGAGGCTGGGCTGTGTGTAATCGCCCGCTATGGCTTCTTGATCCATCTCATCATACTCTGGCTGCAATGCCACCTCTTTACTTCTCTGCAGAGAGCGTTGCAAAAGACAGACAAGTGGGATGCTGACATTAATGATGGCGTCATCGCCACTCACCATCTTGGTGGCCTCCTCAAAGTTTGTCAGGATGGAACATATGTCAGACATCCAGGTCCACTCCTGAGGTCTTATGTGTGGAGTCTGACCTGAATATCGACGGCCTTGTTGCAGCTGGTACTCCACAACTGCTCTCTTCTGCTCACAAATCCTTTGCAACATGTGGAGGGTAGAGTTCCAACATGTGGGGACATCACACACCAGTCGGTGTGCCGGAAGCTGCATACGCTGCTGCAACACAGCAAGGGCGGCGGAACTGTAGCCGACTTGTGAAAATGAGCTGATAGGCGGCGTACTTTCATGAGAAGATCTGGCAACTCGGGGTACGATTTAAGAAACCGCTGAACCACGAGGTTAAGCACATGAGTCAAGCATGGTACGTGTGTGATCTCACCTCGCCTCAGAGCCGCCACCAGGTTACGGCCATTGTCACACACGATCATGCCGGGATGTAGGTTCAGCGGTCTCAGCCACAGATCTGCCTGCTCTTTCACAGCTGTCCACAACTCAAAAGCAGTGTGAGGTTTATCACCTAAGCTTATGAGTTTCAGCACAGCCTCTTGCCTCTTGGCGGAGGCAGTACTGCAATGCTTCCAGCTTGTAACTGATATGGTGATATCTGAGATGGAGGCTGAACATGAGGAGGAGGAGGATGCGCAGTAGCTGTACACTGTGGTGGCAACTCTGACTGACATAGGGCCCGCAATCCTCGGTGTGGGGAGGATGTGTTCCGTCCCAAGGTCCGACTGGGTCCCGGCTTCCACTATGTTTACCCAGTGTGCCTTCAGAGAGATGTACCGTCCCTGGCCACAAGCACTTGTCCACGTGTCCGTTGTCAGGTGGACTCTCCCAGTAACTGCGTTGTTGAGGGCACGGCAGATGCTTTGGGACACGTGCTTGTGTAGTGCGGGGATGGCACACCGGGCAAAATAGTGTCGGCTGGGGACCGAGTACCGAGGGACGGCCACCGCCATAAGATTGCGGAAGGATTCCGTCTCCACCCGCCTAAAAGGCAGCATTTCCAATGCAAGCAGTCATGAAATGTGCGAATTTAGGACTGTGGCCTGTGGGGTGTTAGCTGCGAATTTCCGCTGTCGTTCAAAGGTCTGGGATATGGACAATTGAACGCTGCGGTGGGACGTGGATGTGGACGTTGATGCTGTTTCTTGAGAAACTGCCATAACAAGTGAAGACTGAGAGGAGTGGGCATCTTTGCATGCAGTATGGACAGGGGATTGCCTTGCACACACAACAGGGGGTTCTATTGCACGCACAACAGTGGAAGAAACAGTGGTGACACCCGCTGACACTGGTTGTGGACCCAGGGTTTCGCCCCACAAAGTAGGGTGCTTTGCTGCCATGTGCCTGATCATGCTGGTGGTGGTCAGGCTGGTAGTTTTGTCACCCCTGCTGATGCTGGCATGGCAGGTGGAACATATGGCCTTTTTGTGGTTATCAGCAGAGTCTTTAAAAAAATTCCAGACTCTGGAAGACCTACCGCTTGTACTGGCAACGTCCCTCGTGTTGGTGTTACGGGGAACGGTTGCCTGCCTTCTGTCTGCGGCCACCACACTGCTTCTTCCTGCCTGTTGGGGTACTCTGCCTCCCTCCCCCTGTGTGCTGCTGGCCTCACTCTGCATGTCCTCCTTCCACGTTGGGTCAGTTACTAGATCATCCACCACCTCCTCCTCTTCCACTTGCGCACCACGATCCTCCTCCTCACTTCCTGGCAATTGTGTCTCGTCATCATCCACCTCTTGTGACAGATTGCCAACGTCGACTTCCTGTGGCCGTGGCTGTTCAAATATTTGGGCATCGCAACATGGGATCTCCTCTTCCACCACTTCAAGCGTATCAGGCGAGGGGCCCAAATATGGAAATGGACCAGTGAACAGCTCTTCAGAGTGTCCAAGTGTGGGATCACTTGCTGTCTGACGACACTCGGCATGGTGGGAGGAAGGAGCATCAGGTTGAGGAGGAGTATGCGGTCGAGACTCACGGCTACTAAGAGTTGACCGTGTGGAAGCCAGACCGGAGGTGGTGGTGCCCAGGTAACTGGAAGTATTATCTGCTATCCAATTAATAACCTGTTCACACTGATCAGTTCTCAATACTGGTGTTGTTCTGTGCTTCCCTAGTAATTCAGTCAAGAAGTGGGAGCGAGAAGATGTGGCTGTTGGTTGTGGCACATTTTCACCTTGGCCACCGACCCGCCCTCTGCACGAACCATCACCAGAATGTCCACTTGCACGTCCCTTGCCACGCGCCTTGCCCATTGTAAATGAAGTAAAATAGCTTACACTTGCACTATCAATGGAAAAAGGGTAATAAAGAGTAGATTAGAACCGTGGAAGAGGAAAACCACAGTTATTGTTTACTGGGGTATACCACACTTTTTTAAATAGAGATATTTGCGGCTGAACAGTGAGCGACACACTCAAACTGCTTTTTTTTTAGATACCAAAGGCCCAAAACTGGATAGTACAGCGATTTGACCCGTGGAACTGCGAAACCACACTGGGATGTCGGGCCTACACAAAACTATTTTCAACAGATATATTTTTGTGTCACAACAGTCAGGAGACACTACTGTTTTTCTTTACGGAAAAAACTACCAAAACCTGAATAATAGAGATTTTTTACCGTGGGATGGCAAAACCACAGTTATTGTTTACTGGGGTATACCACACTTTTTTAAATAGAGATATTTGCGGCTGAACAGTGAGCGACACACTCAAACTGCTTTTTTTTTAGATACCAAAGGCCCAAAACTGGATAGTACAGCGATTTGACCCGTGGAACTGCGAAACCACACTGGGATGTCGGGCCAACACAAGACTATTTTCAACAGATATATTTTTGTGTCACAACAGTCAGGAGACACTACTGTTTTTCTTTACGGACAAAACTACCAAAAGCTGAATAATAGAGATTTTTTACCGTGGGATGGCAAAACCACAGTTATTGTTTACTGGGGTATACCACACTTTTTTAAATAGAGATATTTGCGGCTGAACAGTGAGCGACACACTCAAACTGCTTTTTTTTTAGATACCAAAGGCCCAAAACTGGATAGTACAGCGATTTGACCCGTGGAACTGCGAAACCACACTGGGATGTCGGGCCTACACAAGACTATTTTCAATAGATATATTTTTGTGTCACAACAGTCAGGAGACACTACTGTTTTTCTTTACGGACAAAACTACCAAAAGCTGAATAATAGAGATTTTTACCGTGGGATGGCAAAACCACAGTTATTGTTTACTGGGGTATACCACACTTTTTTAAATAGAGATATTTGCGGCTGAACAGTGAGCGACACACTCAAACTGCTTTTTTTTTTGATACCAAAGGCCCAAAACTGGATAGTACAGCTATTTGACCCGTGGAACTGCGAAACCACACTGGGATGTCGGGCCTACACAAGACTATTTTCAACAGATATATTTTTGTGTCACAACAGTCAGGAGACACTACTGTTTTTCTTTACGGAAAAAACTACCAAAACCTGAATAATAGAGATTTTTTACCGTGGGATGGCAAAACCACAGTTATTGTTTACTGGGGTATACCACACTTTTTTAAATAGAGATATTTGCGGCTGAACAGTGAGCGACACACTCAAACTGCTTTTTTTTTAGATACCAAAGGCCCAAAACTGGATAGTACAGCGATTTGACCCGTGGAACTGCGAAACCACACTGGGATGTCGGGCCTACACAAGACTATTTTCAACAGATATATTTTTGTGTCACAACAGTCAGGAGACACTACTGTTTTTCTTTACGGAAAAAACTACCAAAACCTGAATAATAGAGATTTTTTACCGTGGGATGGCAAAACCACAGTTATTGTTTACTGGGGTATACCACACTTTTTTAAATAGAGATATTTGCGGCTGAACAGTGAGCGACACACTCAAACTGCTTTTTTTTTAGATACCAAAGGCCCAAAACTGGATAGTACAGCGATTTGACCCGTGAAACTGCGAAACCACACTGGGATGTCGGGCCTACACAAGACTATTTTCAACAGATATATTTTTGTGTCACAACAGTCAGGAGACACTACTGTTTTTCTTTACGGAAAAAACTACCAAAACCTGAATAATAGAGATTTTTTACCGTGGGATGGCAAAACCACAGTTATTGTTTACTGGGGTATACCACACTTTTTTAAATAGAGATATTTGCGGCTGAACAGTGAGCGACACACTCAAACTGTTTTTTTTTTTTTAGATACAAATGGCCCAAAATGGATATTAAAGAGGTTTGAACCGTGGAAGTGCAAAATAACACTTCTGTTTCTCTAGCCTACACCAGACTATTTTCAACAGTTATATTTGTGTCAGAAAAATCAGAGACACGCTTTTTTTGGGGAGGGGGGGGGACACACCAAAAGGTTAATAAGACGGGTATTTGTACAGTGTGAAGGAGGAAAAAAAAAGGAGGACTTAGATAAAAAAAAAAGGATTTTCCTGGCCCCCGACACCTGGTGCTAATTCCAGCAATTTCAGCAACAGGAGCACACAGGACTGTAATGCAGCGTGTGCTGGTATAACCACTGTGTCTCCTATACAGCCTGCCTGCCTGGTATCTGGGATGGATATTAGTCCTGAAAAGGACAGTTTGTTTGTTTTGGCAGCCTTTACAGACCCTACACTAACTATTTCGCAGTTTATATCTCTCCCTAAATCAGCAGCGCTGTCCCTACACTGTCTAATCCGGAGCGACTGTGTCCAAGATGGCGGCGCCCCGTTTTAAATACTCAAGGTGACGCTGTGCGGCCAGCCAATCACTGTAATGCCCACAACCAACATGGCTGCAGCATTACAGTGACTGGCTGGCAATCCCTGCATGTTCATTGGCTCTGTAAAGAGCGCCAAACATGCAGGGCGGAGACTCGAGCTCCCGCCCGAGTAACCCGGAAATGCTCGGTGCTCGCCGAACATCCCGAGTAGCGTGATGCTCGGGCGAGTACCGAGCAGTGTCGAGCATGTTCGCTCAACACTAGTGCCAGCATCAGGAAGTACTTTGTGAGCGGACTTAGCGCGTTATTTGTACGTCCCCCGAAAATTTGTATAAATATCCAAATGGCGTTTGGCAGAAAAAGAAGTTTCCCAACCCTGCCTTACAACCAGTGCGTGACTCGCTAGAAATGTTATTCCAGTCAGGAGCTAGAGAACATTTTTGACGTAAGATACACCTTTGAAGAATTTTATGAACTGTTCCGCTCCTTTCTATGAAGCAAGCCAAGACTGGAGTAAAAACGTCAAAAGTCACAAAAACCTGGTCAAAGTAAAAAGCATTTTTTATTTTGCACCAAATTCACGAACTGCGTGTACCATTTTGAAGAACTTGGTGGAAAAATCGTCAGCGAATACCACAAGGCAAAAAAAGAAAAGTAACTTCAATAAATAGCAAATGATGAATTGGGCCCTTTGTGTCTGGTACCAAGGAAAAATGGTGCAATTAAGGAAAGCAACATGAGTGAATATCATAGGGCATTTTCCAAAGGACTGCATAAAAATGAGAGCTAAAATCTGATATTTAATTTAGCACAACTTTTGATAAGTTTCTCCAAATGTATTGGTTGTTCTCCCCTAACCTACTTAATTAGTTTTAAGGTCCATGGTGTCTTTATTATTTCAATCATAATAGTAATAGAAATTCACAAAGCAAAAAAATATGTTTTTAGAACTGCAAAGAGATTGCTGGTTTTACTTGTGCTTTTACTTTTCATTTTGTATAATAATGTTACATTTAGCCACCAACGTAAATAAAATAGAAATGCAACCTAAAAAGCAAACCTGTTTTTGCATTCTTGGTCATGGCTAAAGAGTTAAAGCCACACTTTGTCCATGTAGACCTCTAGTGTTTATTTGCAGTTTAAAAGAGTTTATGCAGTGTTATCACATCACACAGCATGACTCACTGGTAATCCCCTAGAAGTGGCTGCCATCAGGGGATTGTTTGTTTCCAGAATGTGAAGCAGGAGGAACATTCAACATAAAATCAAAATGATAAAAACAAATACTTGCATTGGCAGATATCATACCCCATCGACTCATCACGAGTCATGTTCAACAATCCCAATGAGTTATCAAATGTTTATCCTTCATTCTAGTGGGTGGGGTGGTGATATTCATCGCATTACTGAAAGCAATGACCATTTTAGGATTTTACAGCCTAGGGATGGGAGTTCAGAGCGCACAGCTCACTACAAATAGGGATAGAATAAGGCCTAAATATGATAGCAGTTTACTCCTGTAGTGCTGAAGCATAATAAAAATGGGAGTGGTAGTCTCAGTTTTTGGCTGGGGTCGCACAAGCGAAGATTCTCTAATGCGACAGAATCGGATTAATTATATAAATGACACTCAGATCAATCTCCGATCTGGGTTTGATTTGAGTGTCCGCTTAGTGTGATCCAATTCTCTCGAATGAGAGAATCGTAGCACAGGTGAGAAGATGGGAAACAAAATTTCTCCATCTTCTCCATTGTGTGAGTCTGCGGAAATTCGACTGCACTCAGGTGTAATCCGAGTGCAGTCTGATGTTCTCCACGCACTCATATAGCAGCATGTTTCAAACTTGGCATGAGAAAAAAAACACTAATAAGCACAACCCCTTAGAATAACATTGGTCCTAGTGCTATCCGATAAAACATCGGATAGCGCTCGCTTGATGTATACTGTCTTGTGAGAGAGCCCGTTGAATAAGAATTCAAATATTTAAGTGACATGGAACTAATGGACCTGTAAAATCAGTGTGATTTCATTGATGTGTGACCTGTCTGTCTGTCTGTTTATCTATCCATCTATCTGCAGTAACATATATTGCAGTAAGACACCTTAATAGCACCATTTTTTTTTTGCCCTCTGTCCTAAGTTTTCTGCTGAAGAAAAATCCTGAAACAAAATCTTGTGATCCAGAGAAAATACTCTTGGCTTATAAGGTGGACTAGACATAAAGTATATTTTCTGAAATATTGCAAGTTGCAATTGCTAAATTTGCTAGTATTTTTTAAATAGACAAAAGAAAAATCTCAACATTACAGATATTTAAATTCAAGTGTTTACCTCATAAAATGTACTCAACCTTGCCAAGGTCTCACCCAAGTCCCTGCCTGCCGTGCTTTTGAACATTTCTTCTCTGCCCACCTATTATTGTGCCTTCACAGACATTTTTTGTGGAAAGAAGAAAGAAGTCTTTCCACCCTTTATGATTATGACTTTATGATTATCGATCTTCGTCCTGGCACTTTGCCACCCAGGGCCAGGTATATCCTCTCTCTCTACCTAAGACTCGTGACATGTCGGACTACATCCAGGACAATTTAGCCAAAGGATTTCTCTACGTCCCTGTAATGACTATCGGGGTCTTTACAAGATGAACATTAAGAACAAGTACTTCCTGCTTTTGATTTCTTAACTATTTAATAGAATCTGTTGGTTAAGAGTGTTTACCAAATTGGATCTAAGGGGGACCCATAACTTAATTCAGATCCGTAAGGGCGATGAAAAGAAGACGGCCTTTAATACCTATGACGGTCAATACAAGCATCTCGTCATGCCCTTTGGTCTGTGCAATGCGCCTGTCATATTTCAGGAATTCATTCACTGCATCTTCCAGGGCCTCCCTTATGTTTCCGTGGTCGTGTATTTGAATAACATCCTGATTTTCTCTCCTGATCTAACTAACCATAGAAGACACATCCGTCAGGTTCTGCAGCACCTACAGAAGAACAATCTGCTTGCCAAGCTATCAAAATGTGTTTTCGAAAGACCCTCTTTGCCTTTCATTGTCTGCATTGTTTCCAGCCAGGGCCTCAAAATGGATCCAAAGAAGGTTTCTGCTGTTCTCTCCTGGCCTCATCCTCAAGACTTGTATACCATCCAGTAGTTCATGGGTTTCACCGACTTCTACAGACAATCTATCTGGAATTTCTGATCTCTCATGGCACCCAACTCCACCTTAACCAAGAAGGGAGCTAATTCCAGAATCTGGCCTGAGTCGGCCATGTTGGCCTTCAAGCATTTAAAAAAGGCCTTCATGAGAGCTCCGGTGCCACAACACCTCGATCCTAGCAAACAGTTTCTCCTGGAAGTGGACACCTCCTGTAACTGTGTTGGAGCAGTTTTTCTGTAAAAATATCTTTGGGGAAGTCTGACTTTTGTGTTTTTTTTCTCAAAACTGTTTTTGCCGGCCAAGCGGAACTATACGATTGGGGATGGATTGAGAATTACTGGCCACAGTGTGCTAGAAACAAGGTTCCCAAGAACAAGGCTGCTGGTCTCCTTCAGCCTCTGTCGGTTCCTTCCGTTCCCTGGTGACATATTGCCATGGATTTCATCATGTACCTGCCCCTTTCTGATGGTTCTAACACCATCTGGGTCATGGTGGACCGGTTCTCTAAGATGGCTCACTTCATTCACCTGGTTGGTCTTCCCTTTGCTCCCAAGCTCGCCATGCAGTTCTTTAAGAAAGCATTTCATCTCCCTGGTGTTCCTCTTCACATTGTCTCTGTAAGTGGAGTCCAGTTAACTTCAAAATTTTGGAGAGCTCTTTGCAAGCTGCTGAATGTCCAGCTAGACTTCTCTTCCGCGTGCCATCAGCAGACTAATGGTCAAGTGGAACGGTTAATCAGATTCTCGAGAACTATCTTTGCCACTTTACCTCTTTCCATGAGGATGATTGACTACAACTACTCCCCTGGGTGAAGTTTTCCTACAAAAGCCATGTTGGGGAGTAGTGATGAGCTAGCCTGCTTGCCACTGCTCGGTACTCGCCCGAGCATCACTGTGCTCGACATGCTCGGCACTCGGCGAGTATTTCCGGGTTGCTCGTGCGTGAGTTCGGGTCCCCGTTCTGCATGTTTGGTGCTCTTTAGAGAGCCAATGAACATACAGGGATTTCTTGCTATGCAATGTAATGCCGTAGCCATGTTGGTTTTGGCATTACAGAGATTGGCTGGCCGCATAGCATCATCGGGTTTATATAAGATCTGGTGCCCCCTTGCTCATCACAGTGTAACCCAGAAACAGGCAGAGTAGGGAGAGATGCTGCTGAGCTAGGGACAGAATTGGCAGTGTAACAGAAATAGGTATTCTACAGCAAGATATATATCCATCTGAACTAACAGTCCTTCTCAGGACTAATCCAGCTGCATATATTCATTGGTGAAGGTGATAGTAGGAGGCAGGCAGGCAGGGTTTGTGGCAGTGTATACAGCACAAGACGTTCCATTGCATGTTCTGTCTGCTCCTGCTGTTACATATATCCAATACAAACACATGGGCCATGCACACGGTGTGCAAGTCTGTAGGACTAATCCAGCTTCATGTATTCAGTGGTGATAGCAGGAGTTAGGCAGGCAGAGAAATTTATGAACACTATACAGCACAATAGTGTCCATTGCACGTTCTGTCTGCTTCTGCTGTTACATATATCTGTAGACATAGCCCCAGATATCAGGGGCCAGGGCTAATTTTTTTTTTATCTTAATCCTGATTATTTGCTTAAAAAGCAATCCAAAGTACATCATTTTACTGCTTCATTTGCTTGTTAGCACTGCAGAATACAGCCAGATCTTTTCCATCATCAGATGTGATCCCATAATACAGAGATAAAAATCCATAAATTTGTATTGAACTTGGAAAATATTGTCCTCCATTTAGAGTTTGTAGCAGTGTGTTAGTGATGCTGTTCACACGTGGTGGCTGTGACAAATAGGAAACTACAGGGCCGCTATTTAAAAGCGTGGGTGTCCGTCAGATGTATCACACATAACTGCGGTAGAAATCTAGCTATTTCTGTCCTCCATTTAAAGTTTGTAGCAGTATGTCAATGAAGCTATTCACACGTGGTCACAGTGATAAATAGGAAACTACAGGGCCACTATTTAAAACCGTGGGTGTCCGTCAGACATATCATATATAATTGCGGTACAAATCCAGACATTTCTGTCCTCCATTTAGAGTTTGTAGCAGTGTGTCAGTGAAGCTATTCACACGTGGTTGCTGTGACAAATAGGAAACTACATGGCCACTATTTAAAATCGTGGGTGTTCGTCAGACGTATCACATATAACTGTTGTACAAATCCAGCCATTTGTAGTGAATATGGAAAATATTGATTGTGGAAAATATTTTCCTCCATTTGCAGTTTGTAGCAGTGTATCAGAGTATACCATTTTACTGCTCCATTTGCTTGTTCGCAGAATGCAGCCAGATTTTTTTAACTTTATTCACATTACTGTATTGTGGAAGCAGAGAAACTTTTTTCAATGATCAAACGAGATCCATATGACTGCTTTATTGATACAGAAATTTTGTGAAGCGTGCCAAATATTCAACTCCATTTAAAGTCAGCCAGCTGTGTTTTGTTGAACCAATTGACACTTGGTCACTGACAGATACCATACTGGTTGACTGCCTGAAACAGTGGCCATCAGACATTATCCCATATGACTGCCCTAATAATCTAGCAATTTTTGTGAGCATGTCAAATATTACACACCAGTTAAAGTATTGTGGGTTCAAACCTATTCACAGTTGGTCACTGACAAATAGCATATCTCTGAACAATGTTGTCAGAGTATTACGACACTTTTACGGACTGACTAAAAAAAATATACAAAGAACAAGCTAAAATGGAAAAAATAAACAGTCTTTCCAGGGTAATGACTTGCATATAAGGCCAAAGAAATACAAAAAAAAAGGTATGGACTGTGGAAGACATTTATGCGACCAGAATGAACAATTATCTGGAGCTAATAATAGCACCTAGCAGCACCTGTCCCTATTGTAAATGCATCTAACAGCATTATCGATAGGAAATAGAATATATTTTACATTTTTTTGGGCAGCATCAGCAGCACTCAGTATAAGGCAATAATACCTGGCTGGATTGGTGTATAGATTGCAATCTTATAGATTTCTGGAGGCAGTCCACAGTAAAAAAGCAGCCATAGAGTGTCCGGGAACCTTAGATTAGTTTCTCACAAAGGAGGTGAAGATACTGAGTGGCAGTAGGTGCAAGTTTTTCCAGCATGTTAGATATCAGATGGAGAAGAGAGAGGGGAGCACAGTGGCTCAGTGGTTAGCAATGCAGCCTTGCAGCATTGGGGTCCTGCATTCAAATCCCACCCACCAAGGACAACATGTGCAAGGAGTTTGTATGTTCTCCCTGTGTTTGCGTGTTTTTCCCCTTCAGTAAAAAAGCAGCCATAGAGTGTCAGGGAACCTTCCCACAGACTTTTCTTAGCCAGGGCTGCTTCTCGGCAGGGTTGGACGGGCCCACCGAAGAACCGGAGACTCATCAGATGAGCCGTGGCTTCTCCTTCAGGAGAGTTCATAGCGCAAACCTTGCAGCTGCTATGGGGCTCTTGAGCAGGGGAGAAAAGTGAGCCCTCAGAGAATCAAATCCTCTGGTGGGCCTAATTTTCTTCAGTCTGACACTACTTTTCGGTGAGAGTTGTATTTCACCCAAGCCATATTCTTTAACTCGGTGAAAGGACTGGCATAGAGAGAAACTGTATCTACTCCAGCTGTCATTTCTCCCAGGAAGTCCTCTAATGCAGCTTGTGGCATAAGCAATGGCATCCCGTCCAACATCAGCTCACACTACTCTGTGGTGCTTCGATTCACAAAGGTCTTTCTTTGCGCCTTGAATTTCATGACTACAGAGTTGGGCAAAGGCCTGATCTGCAATGTGTTTTAAGAAATAACGTGCATAAGCACGTCCAATCCACAGTAAAAAAGCAGCCCTAGAGTGTCTGGGAACCTTCACACAGACTTTTCTTAGCCAGGGCTGCTTCTCGGAGAGAATTGTATTTCACCACAGCCATATTCTTTAGGTCGGATGAAAGAACTGGCATACAGGGAAACTGTATCTACTCCGGCTGTCATTTATCCTCCACCAGGTTCTGGCCATTGTCACACATGACCATGCCTAGCTGTATGCTCATCAGTGAGAGCCACAAATCTGCCTGCTGTGTTACAGATTTCAACAACTGTGCAGCGGTGTGCGGTTTGTCACCTAAGCATTATGCATATTATCTTCAGCACAGCCTGTTGCCGCTTTGCTGAGCCAGTGCTGCAGTGCTTTCAGCTTGTGACTGATGTGGTCATTTCTGAGATGGAGGCCAAGGATGAGGAGGAGGAGGTGCAGGAACTGAACAATGTGATTACATTGAGGTTACATTTGGTGTTTTTTATACTAAAGATCCTGTTTTTATATATATATATATTTTTTTTTTTTACATCTCTTCAAATGCGTATTGGAGAGCGTCCTAATTTTTGCCAGCCCTTATAATTGCTGCATATGCGGAATAACTGTATAGGAGACCCACTCTTTAATAATGGGAAGGACACTTCAAATAGATTCTATCTTCTAGAATATTACCTGTCTTATCTGAAATTCGTTACACCGATCCAGCCAGGTATTATTGTCTTATACTGCGTGCTGCCAAAAAAAATAATCTATTCTATTACATATCGATAAAGCTGTTAGATGCATTTACAACAGGGAGAGGTACTAGGTGGTATCATCAGCTCAAGATGAGTGTTCATTCTGGTTCTGGTTTTATTATCAGTCTGGAAAACTGGCATAATACTCTGACAACATTGTTCACAGATATGCTATTTG
The DNA here is from genome assembly GCF_046119375.1 of Phyllobates terribilis. NCBI lineage: Eukaryota > Metazoa > Chordata > Amphibia > Anura > Dendrobatidae > Phyllobates > Phyllobates terribilis. The sequence goes on along the minus strand of NW_027362764.1, from coordinate 419,248,156 downwards.
TCAGCGACCAAGTGTGAAAAGTATAGTATTGTTCAACGATCAAGTGTGAATAGGTTCAACAACACACAGCTGGCTGACTTTAAATCGAGTATATTTGTCATGGTCCACAAAATGTGTGTATTATTACGGCAGTAATATGGGATCACATGTGATGATGAAAAATTGTCTCTGCTTCTACAATACAGCAATGTGAATAAAATAAAAAAAGCCTGTGTTCAGCTAACAAGTAGTGATGAGCGAGCACTAAAATGCTCGGGTACTTGTTGCTCGGATTGAGCAAATTGGAATACTCGGGTGCTCGACCCGAGCAACGAGGCCAATGTAAGTCTATGGGAAACTCGAGCATTTTTCAGGCGGCTCCACTCGGCGGTCTGCAGAGGGCCTAAAAATTGCCCAAATCGATGGGAACAGTACTCAAATTACATGGGAACAGGATGGGGAAGACCCCTGGAAGCATTTCTGACTCCCAGGTCACTGCTGTCAACAATGTTGTCATAGTATTATGCCACTTTTACGGACTCACAATAAAACATACAAAAACAAAACCAAAATTTATTTTCCTGGGAAATATATTAAGGAACATCCTTTCCAGGGTAATGACTTGTATATAAGGCAAAATAACCAAAACCAAAAATACTCCTCCACACCTTGGGCTATGTTCACACGTAGCATTTTTGATGCGTTTTTGCACTTTTACATTGCTTTCAACAAAGACAAATGCATTCACTGGGAAATGTCATTTTTACATTTTACAACCTTATCTGGCCATGTGGTGTGTGACACATCATCAGAAACATGCATACAGTGCTGAAAAGACATGGGAACAGCATTGGGAAGACCTCTGGAAGCATTTCTGACTCCCAGGTCACTGCCTAAAAGTGTGCCTATCATAAGTGATCCTTGGCGCATGCGAAGATGCCTCCTGCCATGCACCCGTCGTTGCTGACTTGCAACAATCACCATCCACGTCCTTGTCCCAGTGCAGCGTTCAGTTGTCCCTACCCCATTCCTTCGAATGCAAGCGCAAGTATGCAGCCAGCCACCCGCCCACAGGCTGAAATACTATACTGTCAAATTTTTGACAGCTGTTTGCACTTGAAATGTGGCCTTTTAGACTCATGGAGGTTGAAGCTTTTCATAACCTCATGCTGGTGGCGGCCGGGTGTCCATACTCAGTCCCCAGCCGCCCCTGTTTCACCCGGTGTCGTCTCCACCTTCCACAAGCACGGGTCCCACAACATTACCCATGCCCTCCCCAGTGCACTTACTGGGAAGGACCGCCTAACCACAAAAACGTGGACAGGTGAATGTGGCCAGGGATGGTACGGAGCCAGTCCACAGCTTTTTTTTGCTGAGTTGTATGCCATATTCTTTAGCTTGGTGAAAGGTCTTGGGAAACCATATCTACCCAGCTGTCATTTCTCCCAGGAAGTCCTCTAAAGCTGCTTTCACTTGAAATGTGGCCTTTTAGGCTCGTGGAGGCAGAAGCTTTTCATAACCTTATGCTGGCGGCGGCCGGGTGTCCATACTTGGTCCCCAGCCGCCACTATTTCTCCCGGTATCGTCTCCGCCTTCCACAAGCACGGGTCCTACAACATTACCCCTGCCCTCCCAAGTGCACTTACTGGGAAGGATCGCCTAACCACAAACACGTGGACAGGTGAATGTGGCTAGGGACGGTAAGGAGTCAGTCCACAGCTTTTTTTTGCTGAGAGTTGTATTTAGCTCGGTGAAAGGACTGGCATAGAGGGAAACTGTATCTACCCTGGGTGTCATTTCTCCCAGGAAGTCCTCTAATGAAGCTTCTTGCAGAAGCAATGGCAGCCCGTCCAACATCAACTCGAACTTGTCAGTGGTGCTTTGACACACAAACATCTTTCTTTGAGCATTTAATTTCATGAATACAGAGTTGGACAATGGCCGGATCTGCAATGCAGTTTAAGAAATAACATGCATAAGCATGTCCGATCCACATTATAAAAGCAGCCATAGAGTGTCCGGGAACCTTCCCCCACACTTTTCTTAGCCAGGGCTGCTTCTCGGCAGGGTTGGACAAGCCCAACAGAGAACCGGAGACTCCTCCGGTGGGCCCTGGCTTCTCCTTCAGGAGAGTTCATAGAGCCGGGGTGAGGCCATGATGATGATAGAGGCCACCATCTGCTTAGTTTTCTGTTACTTGGAATGCAAGCGCAAGTATGCAGCCAGCCACCCACCCACCCACCCACCCACAGGCCGCAACACTAAACTGCCAGATTTCTGGGCAGCTGCTTGCACTTGAAATGTGGCCTTTTAGGCTCATGGAGGCAGAAGCTTTTCACAACCTCATGCCGGCGGTAGCCCGGGTGTCTATACTCGGTCCCCAGCCGCCACTGTTTCTCCCGGTGTCGTCTCCGCCTTCCACAAGCATGGGTTCCACAACATTTCCCATGCCCTCCCCAGTGCACTTACTGGGAAGGACCGCCTAACCACAAACATGTGGACAGGTGAATGTGGCCAGGGACGGTACGGAGCCAGTCCACAGCTTTTTTTGATGAGAGTTGTATTTAGCTCGGGGAAAGGACTGGCATAGAGGGAAACCATATCTATTCTGGGTGTCATTTCTCCGTCACCAGGTTCCGCCCTTTGTCACACACGACCATGCCTGGCTGTATGTTCAGCGGTGAGAGCCACAGATCAGGCTGCTGTGTTACAGCTTTCAAAAACTCTGCAGAGCTGGGCGGTTTGTCAATTAAGCATTAGGCATGTTATCTTCAGCACAGCCTGTTGCCGCTTGGCCAAGGCAGTGCTGTCAGCTTGTGACTGATGTGGTCATTTCGGAGATGGAGGAGGAGGTGCATGAGCAAAGAACAAGCTAAAATGATTACATTGAGGTTAAATTGGTGACACTGTTTTTTATACTAAAGAAAGATCCTATTGTTTTTTGGGTTTTTTTACGTTATTTTTTAAGACAAATGCTTTCACCGGGAAATGTCATTTTACAACCTTATCTGGCAATGTGATGTGTGACACATCATCAGACACATCCTGTTTTATTTATGATCAAGGAACTCTGAAAGTCATAGAGCCTATTTTTATAAGGCCATCAGACGGCCCTTACTATTCTTAAAAGCCAGCAGTCGGCCCTCGCTATTGTTAGAGAGCCATCTGCCGGCTATGCTTTGTTGTTCCCATTATTAACAAGTCGGTCTCCTATACTGTTATTGCATATCCAGTGACTGCAAGGGCTGCCAAAAATTTGGACGCAACCCAATACCCCTTTGAAGAGACATAGAGGAGCCTCTCAGTAAAAAAATGTTCCATTATAAAGGAGCGGGTCTCCTATAGTGGTAATGTCCATGCTGTGACTGCAAGGGCTGACAAAATTTGGGAGCAACCCTACTAAGAATTCAAAGACACATAGAGCAGGGCCACAATAACGACAAATTCCCATTAAAAAGGAGAGAGTCTGCTATACAGTTAAAGGGCATGCAGTGAGTCCAACGGCTGACCAATTTTAGAAAAAACCCCACTAAGAATTTAAAGACACATAGAGCAGAGCCACAGTGACAAGTACAACATGTTCCCATTAGAAAGGAGAGGGTCTGCTATACAGTTATAGGGAAAATTTTGAGAACGCGATGGTCATGGGAAAGGCAGCGTAACAAAAACTCAGCCATGTGTGCCAGACTACTAACAGGCAAGACTAACGTGTCCTCGCCAAGAGGTTGACTGACCATGCTCTCCTCCTCCTCCTCCTCTCTGTCCTCTGGCCATCCACACTGAACAGACGGTATGACAGTTCTGCAGGTAGTAAAGTCTATAGTACATGAAACTAGCTCCTGTCCTTCCTCCTCCTCCTCCTCTTCCTCATTGTCACCCAATCCACGTTGGGATGAGATGAGGCTTGGCTATGTGTAATCAATCACCCTGTATGGTTCCTTGCTCCATCTCATCATGCTCCGCCTGCAATGTATCCTCTTTGATTGTGATCAGAGAGCGTTTCAGAAGACAGAGAAGCGGGATGGTGATGCTAATTATGGCGTCATCGCCGTTCACCATCTTGGTGGAGTCCTCAAAGTTTTGGAGGATGGCACATATGTCTGACATCCATGTCCACACTTGAGGTGAACAACTGCCCTCTTCTGCTCACAAATCCTTCCCAACATCTGCAGTGTAGAGTTCCAACGCGTGGGGACATCACACACCAGCCTGTGAGCTGGAAGCTGCAAACACTGCTGAAACACGGCAAGGGCGGCGGACGCAGTAGCTGACTTTCTAAAATGGGCACACAGGCGGCGTACTTTAACAAGCAGATCTGGCAGTTCCGGGTAGAATTTGAGAAACTGCTGAACCTCGAGGTTAAGCACATGGGCCAGGAATGGTACGTGTGTGAGCTCGCCTCTCCTCTGAGCCACTACCAGGTTCCGGCCATGGTCACACATGACCATGCCTGTAGGTTCAGCGGTGTGAGCCAAAGATCTGCCTGCTCTTTCAGAGCTGTCCAAAACTCTTCAGCATTGCGCGGTTTGTCACCTAAGCATATTAGCTTCAGCACAGCCTGTTGCCGCTGGGCCGAGGCAGTGCTGCAGTGCTTCCAGCTTGTGACTGATGTGGTCATTTCGGAGATGGAGGCTGAAGAGGAGGAGGAGGATGAGGAGGATGAGGTGCAGGAGCTGTAGACCGTGGGGGCAACCCTGATTGACCTAGGGCCCACAATCCCTGGCGTCGGGAGGACGTGTTCCGTCCCAAGGTCCGACTGGTTCCCAGCTTCCACTATGTTAACCCAGTGTGCCATCAGCGAGATGTACCGTCCCTGCCCATAATCATTTGTCCACGTGTCCGTGGTTAGGTGGACTTTCCCGGTAACTGCATTTTTGAGGGCACGGCTAATGTTTTGGCACAAGTGCTTGTGTAATGCAGGAACGGCACACCGGGAGAAATAGTGGCGGCTGGTGACTGAGTACCGAGGGACGGCCGCCGCCATCAGGTTGCGGAATGCTTCCGTCTCCATGAGCCTTAAAGGAAACATTTCGAGTGCAAGCAGTCGTGAAATGTGAGAATTTAGTAGTGTGGCCTGTGGGGCATTGGCGGCATATTTGCGCTTGCGTTCCAAGGACTGTAGCATAGCAACTGAACACTGTGCAGGGACAAGGACACGGTCATGCTTCCTGATGCTGCCACTTGAGAGTGCGCAACGACAGGTGCAGGGCAGGAGGCAACTTCGCATGCACCATGGACAGGGGATTGGCTTGCATGCACAACAGCAGAAGAAGCAATGGTGCCACCTGCAGACACTGTTCCTGGACCCTGGGGTTCGGCCCACAAAATCGGGTGTTTTGCTGCCATGTGCCTGATCATACTAGTGGTGGTCAAGCTTGTCGTTTTGCCACCCCTGCTGATGCTGGCCTGGCAGGTGGTGCAAACGGCCTTTTTGGATTTTCGGCAGAGTCTTTAAAAAACAACTAGACTCGGGAAGAACTAACAGTTGTACTGGCAACTTCCTTCGTGTTGGTGTTACGGGAAATAGTTGCCTGCCTTCTGTCTGCGGCCACCACACTGCTTCTTCCTGCCTGTTGGGGTGCTCTGCCTCCCTCCCCCTGTGTGCTGCTGTCCTCGCTCTGCATATCTTCCTGCCAGGTTGGGTCAGTATATCATCCACCACCTCGTCTTCCACTTCCGCACTCTGGTCCTCCTCCTGACTTTCTGGCAATTGTGTCTTATCGTCGTCCACCTGTGACACTTTCCCACCGTCGCCTTCGTGTGACTGTGGCTGCTCAATTATAAGAGCGCCAAACATGCAGGGAGGGGACCCGAACTCCCGCCGAGCAACCCCGGAAATCCTCGGCGAGAGCCGAGCATCTCAAGTAGTGAGATGCTCGGACGAGCACCGAGCACTAGCGAGCATGCTCGTTCATCACTACTAACAAGCAAATGGAGGAGCAAAATGGTGTACTGTATTGCTTTTTAAGCAACTAATCAAGATTAAGATAAAAAAATATCCCTGGCCCTTGATATCTGGGGTTATGTCTATGGATATCTGTAACAGCAGAAGCAGACAGAACGTGCAATGGACAGTATTGTGTTCTATAGTGTTCACAAATTTCTCTGCCTGCCTAACTCCTGCTATCACCACTGAATATATTCAGCTGTATTAGTCCTCAGAAGGACTGTTAGTTCAGATGGATATGTATCTTGGTGTGGAATACCTATACCTAACTATTACACTTCCAATTCTGTCCCTCACACAGCAGGAGCTCTCCCTACTCTGCCTGTTTCTGGGGTAGACTGTGACGAGCGTGGAGGTGCCAGGTCTTATATACACCTGATGACACTGTGCGGCCAGCCAATCACTGTAATGCCACAGCCAACATGGCTACGGTATTACAGTGCATGGCAAGCAATCCCTGCATGTTCATTAGGTTCTAAAGAGCGCCAAACATGAAGGGCGGGGACACGAGTTCCTGCCTGAGCATCCCGGAAATACTCGTCGAGCATGTTGAGCAGTGAGATGCTTGGGCAAGTACCAAGCAGTGTCGAGCACGCTCACCTATCACTAGAGGGTGGCACTCAAATCAGCTCATGGATATCACTGAGGCATGGCTGGGAGGACACAGATTTTCCAGATGATATACCTCCCTCCAAGGACAGCTTGTCAATGCCTCTGGGCAGCCTGGCACACTTGAGCCAATACATGTTGCAGTGCCTGAGCAACTATCACCGAGTTACCCGTATTGTTACAAGTGCAGACTACTGTATGGCCACCCTCCTGGATCCCTGGTACAAGGACAACATACCATCATTACTTCTGTCACTGGAGAGGAATTGCAAAATGCATGAATACAAGCACACGCTGGTAGAAAAACTACTAATGGCATCCCCACCTGACAGCAGGGGCTCAGTGGAACAACAAGGCAGAGGCGGAGGAAGAAGTAACGAATGCAACTGGGGCACCGCTAGCACCTCAAAAGGGAGGGTTAGCATTCCAAAATGTGGCAAAACTTTATGAGAATGCCACAATATACAGCACCACCATGTAATAGTGTCCATTTTAGCAGGAGCCAGCATTACAACAACATGGTGGAAGAGTACATGTCCACATATCTCCACGTACTAACAGATGGATCTGTGCCATTTAAATTCTGGGTCAGTCTCCAAATTGGACACGTGAACTGAGCTTACCCTTTATGTCTCGGAGGTGTTGGGCTGCCCTGCGGCAAGTGTCATGTCGGAACATGTGTTTAGCAAAGCAGAAGGTGTGATTACAGACAGGCGCATCCATCTGTCCACACCTAATATGGGGAACCTAGCATTCATTAAAATGAAACAGGTATGGATTCCACAGGACTTGGCCATACCTTTGGATGACTAGACAACTATAACAGCCGCTCCCAGCCAGTGTTCAACTCTATGTGCCATTTGTTTCAATCTGGTGACTCCTCCCCCCAAACTAAAAACCGTGTTGGCTTTCTCCTCCTTCACCTCTTCCACCTACACCGCCACTTTCACCTCCTCTCCTCCTCCAGTTGGATCTTCACCCCCTGGTTGTAGCTTGTTAGTTTATTTTGGGTTCATTCTATGTTCTTTGAAGTCAGTTCCCTAAAAATAGAAAAAATAATAATAAAAAAAAGAAACAGTGTTGGATTACTCCTCTCTTGCCTCTTCCATACCTACCGCCACATCCACGTCTTCCTCCACTTGGACCTACGCCTCGTGGTTCTAGAGAGCCAGTTTATTAATTTTAGTTTTGTAAATTCTAGGTTGTTTTAAGTGAGTTACATAAAAAATGGAAAACAAATGAAAAAAAGAAATACAAAAAATAAAAAAAAACATGAAAAAAATAAAATAATGAAGAAAAAAAAAATAAAATGTCGGATTAATCCTCCCTTGCCTCTTCCACCCATACTGCTACATCCATGTCTTTCTCCACTTGGACCCTACACTAACCTCATGGTTCTAGATAGCTAGTTTATTTTTGTAAATTGTAGGTTGTTTTAAGTCAGTTCCATTACCAAAACAATAAAAAAAAAAGAAAAAAAGTCTGAAAAAAAAGAAAAAAATACAAAAAAAACAGTGTTGGATTACCCCCTCCTTGACTCTTCCATCTACTCCGCCACGTCCACCTCTTCCTTCACTTGGACCTACGCCTCCTATTTATTAATTGCTAATTTTAGTTTTGTAACTTTTATGCTGTTTTAACTTTTGTTCCATAAAACCATAAAAAAATGAAAAAAAAAATACAAAAAACAGTGTTAGATTACTCCTAGAATCTTTATTTATTTTATTCATATACATAGCGCCATTTATTCCACAGAGCTTTATCAGACATTATCAGTAGAGATGAGCGAATGTTTCAATATTCGATTCGGATTACGATCGCCGAATTTGCAATATTCGCCGATTTATTCGTCGAATGTTACCGAACGCTATAGGATTCAATGGGGAGCTAAAAAAAAATGCATGCACAACACCTACAAACGTACCTAAAAGCTGCCAAAACACATCAAATTAGGGGTAGATACCTGGAAAGTGGCATCAATTGACCTAGAGTACAAGTACTATAATTATTATTACTATTACAGCGACATTTATTCCGTGGCACTTTACATGTCAAAAGGAGTCACCGTCGGATACAGTAGGTCAGGGTACAGCTAGTCGTGCAGCCGTATGCTGGAGCGAGGGTTACCGCAGATTATACGCTTGTCACAAGAAGTGGGTCTTCAGCTTCTTCTTTTAGGTTAGCGCGGTAGGTGAGAGTCTGATGTGTTGAGGTACAGCGTTACACAGTAGCGGAGATGCAAGGGATAAATCTTGTATGCGATCGTGACAAGAAGAGATCAGAGGGAAGTAGAGAAGGAGATCTTGGAAGGATTGGAGGTTGCGTACAAGTAACTAGTACAGAGGGACTAGGTCACACATGTATGGAGACAGGTTTTCGATAGCATGGTATGCCAAAGTTAGGCTTTTCAACTGGAGTCTCTGGGCAACAGGGAGCCAGCACAGGGATTGACAGAGGGGAGAAGCCTGGGAATAGCGGGGTGTCAGGTGAATTAATTGGCCAGCACAGTTTAGGATAGATTGGAGGGGTGCGAGAGTGGTAGAAGGGAGGCCACAGAGCAGGAGCTTGTAAGAGTCGAGGCGGGAGATGATGAGGGCGTGCACTGGTGTTTTTCTAGATTCATGATTGAGGAATGTGCGGATCCCCGAGATACTTGTTGGAGTCAATAGAAAGTAGAAAGGGCTTGGATCTGACGTTTGAAGGACAGATCAGAGTCAAGCCTGCGGGATTGGGGAGAGTGGGCAGCCATTCACTTTGATGGATAGGTCAGTTGAGGAGGTGAATGAGATGGTGGAAAGATGATGCATTCTGTTTTATCCATGTTAATTTTAACAAATCTAGCAGAGAAGAAAGATGAAATAAAGGACACACATTGTGGGATTCTGATTAGTAAGGAAGTGATATCAGGCCCAGAGAGGTATGTCTGTGTGTCATCAGCATAGAGGTGATACTGAAAGCAGTGAGACCAAAAGCTGTCCCAGGCTGAAGTGTAGATGGAGAAAAGCCTGGGCCCTACAACTTAACCTTAGGGGACACAGACACATAGGGGAAGAGATGACGAGGTGGTGTGTTAGTGGGAGACACTGAATGTCCTGTCAGTTAAGTATGAAAAGATCCAAGACAGGGCCAAGTCTGTTGCCGAGAGATGAGAGTTTGTAGTAAGAGGATATGATTTACTGTGTCGAAGGCAGATGACAGGTCTAGGAGGAGGCAGACCGAGTAGTCTGGCTTGGATTTGGCAGTTAGTAGGTCATTGGTGACTTCAGTCAGGGCAGTTTCAGTGGAATGGTGAGGTCGGAAGCCTGATTGTAAGCGGTCAGAGGGAGCAGGAGGAGAGGTGGGAGGACAGTTCAAAATAGACGTGTTGATCCAGTAGTTTGGAGGCATAGAGGAGAAATGGGATGGGGCGATAGCAAAACATAGGATGGGTCAAGGGAGGGCTTTTGGAGGATGGGTGTGATCGAGGTATGTATGAATCATGAGGCGAAGATGCCAGTTGTTAGTGACAGGTAGAAGAGGAGAGTTAGGCTTGGGATGAAGACTGTGGTATGGTTTGGAATGAGGTGGGATGGTGTTAAGTCAAGTTCACCGGTGGTGAGATGTGATTTGGAGAGTAAAGATGATCTTCCGTGATGGCAGAGAAGCTGGTTTTGGAGGAGAAATTTGAGTCGTTATGAGAAGGACCTTTTGGGACTTTAAAAGCTTTGCCCCATGTTGTCAATCTTCTGCTTGAAGAATGAGGCTAAGTCTTCAGCTGAGATGAGAGGAGAGGAGAGGGAGGGGGACTGGTTGACAGAAGAGGGACTTGAAAGTACTGAATAGCTGTTTAGGGTTGTGAGACACGTATGATATGAGAGACGAGAAGTAGGTTTGTTTTGCTGCGTTGAGCATTTGTGCAGCATTTTGAAAACTTCTGTTACTGGATTCCACTCCCTTTCTTTGGAAGTCACACAGCGGACCGCCTTGTAGATGAGGGGCAGGAAGAACATGTGCTCCACTAGATGATAAGCGCTGCATGAAGTGACCTCTGCTCCTCTTCCTCCACCTTAACATCACACACAGTAGAGTCCTCAGAGGTGGCACCCCAATTACACTTGTTTCCACCCATGTCACAACTCTCCAACTGGCCAAGTGACCTTGGGGAAGCACAGATGGGCAAGTTTGCAGATCTGTTCACACATTCGATTCTGGGGCATCCGAGGTCTGATCCAAAGCTTCACAGACTCAAGAGGGGGAAAGCATGTGTAGCGATGCCCAAAATTTTTTTCAGTTGATCCAGATGTTAACCCATGGGGGTGGGCATGGATGGGTTGGAGAAAGAAATAAATACCCATCACAATATGGAGAACTAAACTAATATACAACAGGGCTTGGACAGCTAAACTACTAAATAGCTAAGGTTGGAGAATGAAACAAATACACACCAGAACATGGAGAACTAAACTAATAAGGGGTTGGAAAACTAACTTACTAAACAGTAGTGTTGAGCCACCCCCGTAGTGTTCGAGTTCGATTCGGTTCGTCGAATACCCGTATGTTCGTCGAACACCTTCGAACACCGTTAAAACCAATGGCAGGCAAACAAAAACACATAGAAAACACCTTCAAAGGTGTCCAAAAGCTGACAAACTGCTCAGAAGACACAACTAACACATGGAAAAGTGACAAGTACATATAGTCATGCGAAAAGAAAAGTGGTGGAGGAGTAAAAGGAGGGGGATGCACAGATATAGGCATGTCATGCCCTTCTAAAACCAAAAAAGTGCGAAGCCGACACGGCCAGTCCATTCCTGCCCGTGCGACCTCCGTGTCGCCGGATTTGTGCCAGAGCTGCGGTGGACCCTGATGGCCAGCCCCCCTCTCTCAATACTGGTGCCTGTCCGCTGGTGGGTCGAGCCCCCCCGCAGTGGGGGGGAGTAACATCTGCAGAAGAAAGACCATCTTCCAGCCAAACTAAGATGTCTACTTCTTTTCGTGGACAATGTGATACGATCCCTTTCTTATGGACACGCCCATCGCTACAAATTCCAGATGAGGCACAAAAACAGCAGGTGCTTCAACGGATATCAAGTTCTCCTTCAAGTGGGCTCTCCTCCACCTCAACTTCAACATCACAAATACTCCAGTCCTCAGAGGTGTCACCCCAATCGCACTTGCTTCCTCACAGCTCCCAAGTCTCCAGCTGCCCATCTGAGTATGGGGTAACACAGATGGTTGAGTCTGCACAGCTGTTTACTCATACTATAGCCTGGGAAACGGAAGTCTGCTCCAGAGCTTCTGTTAATCCAGACGAGGAAATGATCTGCACTGATGCCCAGAATCTTTATGAGTCGGATCCAGGACCAGATGAAGAAGGTTCTGAGCATAATGTAGACCCTCGTTCCCAAACTCTAACTCCTGTTGGTGGAGACAATGATGAAGACGATGATGAGACTCAAATACCTGATTGGAGCGACAACTTGACTTTTCGGTCAGGGCAGGAAGAGGTTGGCTCTGAGGACGACGGGTGTGAGAACACACAGGGTGATGATGACGAGGTTGGAGATCCCGCTTACTGTCAACCCACAGTCAGCCAGTCGATGAGGTCAGCAGAGGAGGTGGAGGAGGATGTGACTAGCCCAGGGGATGGGGATGACTCGGTACCCGGGCCTTTGCCTGGCCTTTGGGATGTCGCGGTGGTCGGCTCCCGGGCCTGTACCCTGGGGTCAGTCTTTCAAAGGGTGGATAATTGTTAATTTTATAAGAGTTCGTGACGCCACTTGTGGTATCTGGTGAGAAGCACCAGCGCTGCAGTAGTCCACTGAGGCCGGTGATAAGGTAGCTCGATGGTATAGCTCCCCACAGGTGGAGCTAGGCCTCAGAAAACAATATGCAGGGGGAATGCAGGACAGGCGAGACCCAGCTTTGTCAGAGCAAGAACGGGAACGGACATGGTAGTCACTTCAGTACCTTTTACTGGTGGAAATTCAGGCACATCCCGGAGCACTGTAGGGTGAAGGGTGCATATCAGGATCCTCCCCAATGAGCGGGTGTAGGGCCTCCTGTTTCTTGCCTCTGCGTAGTAAGTTTCTGACCTGCCTGGAGCTAGGCCTAACTTTGTCTCTGTCCTGCGCTGGCTGACCTTGTGGTAGGGCCTTGTCTTGGAGTTCACGCTCCCAGTATGCGGGGCCTAAGCGTCTCCTGGCTCTGTTACGTATCGGCACCTTAGCGATCCTGGGACTTGTAGTTCTCCAGGGATTTCGGTTATGCCTTACTGGGTCAGAGATCCCGGTAAGCTCGGATCCGGTGTCCGGTAAATTCTTCAGGGTGAGCTGGTTGAGCTCCTCTGCCCCCTATGTACTAACTCTCCACTCGCCTTCGGCCTACTCAGGCCCTCACTAGGCTATACACACTAAGGCAACTTGCCGTGCTTCACCGATCTTATGGCGCCGGCACACGTTAAGCTCTAACTGGGCTCCCTGAATCTAGCTAACAGGAGCCTCGTGCTCCACTGCTGAACTATTAACTGAGTTCTCTAGACTAGACTGAGCTCCACTGCAGACTGACCTCTCTTAGGCTTCTCTACTGCAGGAACTCTTCAGAGGAACTGAACTGCCTAGCTCCACCTTCACTATTTATATCCCTAACGGGCTCCCTCTGCTGGTCTGAGGTGGAAGGTGGAGATGTGTGAATGTTTATGGGAGCCTCTTGTGGAGGATTCCATCAATGCACTCTTCTAGGAGCTGTGATACCAAGCGCAGCTGGGCGTCACAGATGCTATTGATGACGAGGTTAGGTTGCACCTTCCTGGACAGAGACGGAGTACTGGAAGCACGTCAACAACTGCATCCTCAACCACAACTCTGCCTCTGACCACAAGTCGTAGTGGCTCTTCAGGTCGCATGGGCTCTAAGCCTTGCATAGCCTGGGCATTTTTTCAGATCGATAAGGATGACCCAACTCGTGTTATCTGTAATATTTGCCACCAACAGCTAAGCAGAGGCCAAAAAATCCATAGTTTGAGTACTTCATGCATGAACCCTGACATGGATATGAAGCATAAGTTGCAGTGGGAAGCTCACTGTGCTACAATGCGGCCTAGCGGGCCGGGCCAACCACCGTCTGCCCCATCTTGTGCATCCGCGGCCTCCTCATCCTCTGTGATTGGGGGGACAGCAGTCACACTTGTTTTTGGACGCAGACCTGCCACCTCTTTACCCGCAACAGCCAGTGTGATTGGCCATTTCATTTGGAAGTGGAAACACCAGCTGGTGTTGAGCGCTCTCCGACATCGAGAGCACCACCTTTGGTTCAAGGCAACCTAACTTTTCCGCCTGCATCTTCCTCACAGACCGGCAAGTTTGCCGGGGACACCCTACTCAACCCCGTCTAAGCACAACAGCCAGCCCTCGGTCCCTCAGAAGTGGACAAGTAAAAGACCATTTCCTCCTAGCCATGAGAAAGCTAAGAGGTTGAATTTCACCATCTGCAAGCTCTTGGCTACAGAAATGCTGCCTTTCCGCCTGGTGGACACAGAGGATTTTCGAGACCTTATGTCCGTCGCATTGCCCCAGTACCAGATGCCCAGTCGGCACTACTTCTCAAAGAAAGTTGTGCCTGCGCTCCACCAGCATGTCGCACACAACATCACAGCTTCTTTGAGAAACTCTGTGTGTGACAGGGTGCATTTCACCACAGACACTTGGGCGAGTAGGCATGGACAGGGGCATTACATGTCGCTGACTGGGCACTGGCTAACTATGGTGACAGCAGGACAAGGGGCTGCTGTCCAAGTCTTGCCGTCCCCACGAGTTGTACGTCAATCCTCTTTATCTAGAAGTTCCTCCACTGCTTCTGCCTCCTCAACCTCCTCTCAGTCCTCCACCTGCACCCAAAGCCTGTCTGGTAATGCCATCCGCTTTCTAACTGCGCAGAAGGAATCCTGCACACCTCCCTACTATGCTGGCAGCAGGGCTCAATGGCATCAGGCGGTGTTTACTTTGAAATGTCTGGGAAATGTGAGTCACACAGCTGAGAAGTTGTGGTCAGCTCTGGAGACCCAGTTTCATGAATGGTTGTCTCCACTGGACCTGCAACCAGGGAAGGCAGTGTGCGACAATGCTGCAAACCTGGGTGCGGCAATGTCACACACGTGCCTTGTATGGCTCACGTGTTGAACCTGGTTGTCCAGCAATTTTTATCCCACTATCCCGGACTAGATGGCCTTCTGCAGAGGGCACGGTTGCTGTGTGCTCACTTCCGCCGTTCGCATCCCGCAGCTCAACGACTTACATCTCTACAGAAGTCGTTGGGCCTGCCAATTCACAGGCTGAAATGCGATGTGCCTACCCGGTGGAATTCAACTCTGCACATGTTGCAGCGACTGTGGCAGCACCAACAAGCCCTGGTGCAATACGTTCTGACTGGGGCCAACGAGATCCAGAGGTGGGGCAAATCACGCTGCAGGAGTGGTCTCAGATCAGGGACCTATGAAGTTGACGCTCCCCCTGGGCCGTGGGGTACCCGGAGCCGGGCCGGTAGACGCTGGGGGTTGTAGTCACTGTGGCGGCTACCCGGTCCGTGACCCAGGGCAGTCAATCCAAGGGTAATTTGTATATATGGGTTTTATAATGTCCGACTACGCCACCTGTGGAGTGCGGCCAAAGGGGCCGCCGCTGCGGAACAGTCCTCTGAAGCTGGTGGTTTTGCAGCAATGGTATTATTACTCCCCACAGGAAGAGTGTAGCTTCAGGGCAGTGTGGGTGGATGATGGTGGTTGTAGTGCAGGGAGTCAGTAATGAACACCGAGTCCATGTGATGCAGTCCCAAGATCTTTACTCACAGTTGTTGCAGTCCAGATTACAGGTACCAGAGCAATCTCCCCCGTCGTGCTGTGCGTACTCAGTGAGGGGCTCAGTCCACCCCAGATAGCTCCGGAGTACTTAGCAGGACCCCCTTCTGTGTGTCCTTTCTCTGGCCTTCTCCTTGCACCTCACACCCAGCGACACTTCTATCCGGTATCCTCGGGCCTTGGCGGGCGACGTGTGTTCCGTCCCCTGGGTCCTATGTGGCTACCTTCTTAGTGAGACTGGTGTGGACTTTGGCCTGCAGTACATGAAATGCTGCAGCCTCCGGTTTCTAGTTGAGCCTTGCTGTTTCTCCGTTAGTTGAGGGACCGGTTCCCCTTATCTGGCCTGACCCCTCTACCTCCTGGTAGCAGCGGGCGTACGGGTGGCCTTCTGTACGGCCCGTACCCCTAGGGTCCCTTCGGTTCCTGGAGCCTTCCTGCTCCCACTCCTCTCTTCTCTCCTTCAGTCCTGGGCCTCCCAGGCTAGGCCCGCCTCCGGAGCAGAGCTCATGCAGAGCCTCTGCTCCTGTCGCTTCTCCTCCACTGACTGGCTTGCTCTTTCTAAGATGGCTTCCTATTTATACTCTCCCTGTCATGTGCTCCCCTAAGCTTCTTTCTCCACCCACACCCACTACATAGGACCCTGCCACCAGCTAGGGACCTGGGACTGTTCTCTCCCTTAGGAGCAATCTCGCCCTACCCCCACTGCAGGTATGTGTTGGATGCAGGTGTTAGGGACCCGAGCCATACTCCTTCCTTACCTGAGGGTGAGATACCACACCTCTGGGTGAGATGCAGTACCTCTGTGGCGACTGAACCCTCAGGGGCGCCACACACCCTTCTGCACAGTTTTGAAATGGCGACTAAGATGTTTAGTGCTGACGACGATGCCATTATCAGCATGACTATTCTGGTGATTTACATGATGGAGCACACGTTAAACAGAATTCAGAGTCAGGTGGTGGGGACAAGAGGAGGTGGAGGAAGTAGAGGAGGAGTCGTATGCGGAAGGGATAACATATCCAAGGTCCAGACGGTCGGCAGCACCAAGGCGGCAGGCATGGGAGGGTGGGGGAGAGGGATTAACCAGGGCGCATGGTAGCAGCCAAACTGTTGAGGAAGATGCAGGAGCCGAGGAAGAAGTGGAGGACGAACTAGCGATGGGCATGTAAGACTCATCAGATGAGGGAGACCTTGATCACATTTCTGTTGTGCGAGATTGGGGGGAGAGGGAAGAGGAAGGAATCATGATTCTTACCTCGCTACCAACACAACAAGGACTTGGTCCTCCTGGATGCGCAAGACACATGAGTGCCTTCTTGCTGCACTACCTGCAACATGACTCTCGAATTGGGAGAATTAGAAATAATCCTGACTACTGGGTTGCCACTAGTGTTGAGCCACCCCCGTAGTGTTCGAGTTCGGTTCGGTTCGTCGAACACCCGTGTGTTCGCCGAACTGTTCGTCGAACTGTTCGTCGAACACCTTCGAACACCGTTAAAACCAATGGCAGGCAAACAAAAACACATAGAAACACATAGAAAACACCTTCAAAGGTGTCCAAAAGCTGACAAACTGCTCAGAAGACACAACTAACACATGGAAAAGTGACAAGTACATATAGTCATGCGAAAAGAAAAGAGGTGGAGGAGTAAAAGGAGGGGGAGACACAGATATAGGCATGTCATGCCCTTCTAAAATCCAAAAAGTGAGAAGCCGACACGTTCAGTCCGCTCCTGCCCGTGCCACCTCCGCGTCGCCGGGTTTGTGCCAGAGCCGCGGTGAACCCTGACGGCCAGCCCCCCTCTCCCAATACTGGTGCTTGTCCACTGGTGGGTCGAGCGAGCCCCCCTGTGGTGGAGGCAGCTCTAAGCTTTTTAATTTAAATTGTCTCTCTAATTTGAATGAATACACTTTAAATCCATTTACAAGGATCTATTGGAGGGCAAGTCTCATGCCAGCAGCCGCGTAATTCCAGCTCCAGTAGCGTCCACTAAAGCTGCTGCAGTTAAAAAGCTTTTATAAGGATCGAGCTCGGCTGTCCACCGCAAGGCATCCTACTGCCAGTCCCAGCCCATATGCCTTGGGGTGCCTCCTGATGCTCTTCACTGAGTATCCCGTGGTCCCGAAGCATTTCCTTTGAAAAAATTAAGTGTCCAAACTACAGGTGGTGTAGCTTGCTTAACAGCCGGGATAATCCGCTGACTAGCAGACACTGCTACTAGGCACAAAGTATTTCCTGGGCTAGATGCAGTTAAAAATTTGTAATTAGATACTCTCGTTGGATGCTGAGAAAGCATTCCATAGAGTCTCCTGGCACGCCATATATGATTCTCTTAAAAAGCTTGGGGTAGGGGTCTAGGGGACCCTTTTATAGCCAAAATCACGGCCCTGTATCGCAATACGTCACCTAGGCTGAAGATAAATGGAACTGTAGCACCCTGAGGGCTCGGTTGCTACAGAGGTATTGCACCTCACCCAGAGGTGTGATATCTCACTCTCAGGTAAGGATGTAGTGTGGATCAGGACCCGACACCTGCATGCATTACACCACATTGCCGTGGGGCAGGGCGACCAATATGCCCCTGAGATGGGCACGACAGTCCCTGTCCCTGGCTGGAGTGGGGGGAGGGAACACTGAGGAAGGGGAACCCTGTAGTGCAGGAGCAGGGAGGAAGCAGTTCCTGGGTGCATTGAGAAGGGAGTATAAAAGGTGGGCACCATCTTATTTCAGTGCAGAGAAGTCTGAGCAGAAGTGGCAGGGAGCAGGGGCTCTGCATGAGCTCTGCTCTGGAGGCGGGCCTAGTAACAGAGGCCCAGGCCTAGAAGAGGGAGAAGGAAGGAAGAGGAGCGGAGAAGGCTCCAGGAACGAGGAACGAAGGGATCCCAGGGGTGCGGACGGGCGAGTCGCCACCGCACGCCCGAATCCACCTGCGTGGAGGGGTCAGGCCAAAGGGGGAGACCGGTCCCCGAAACTAGTGGAGGCAGGAAACGACCCTCAGCTAGAAACAGGAGGCTGTGACATTTTATGTGGCGCAGCCCCTCGCTACACCCGCTAGGAAGGCACCACATAGGGTCAGGGAAACTGGCGCCAAGTTTACCAAGAGGAGGCCTGAGGCAGCCGGACAGAAGGGTTGGTAAGAAAGGCCAGACAAAGGACACACAAAGGGGGTCCTGTGAAGCGCTACAAAGTTATCTGGGAGTTGTCTGAGCCCCTCACCTGGTGAGCACAGTACGACGTGGGCAGCCGTTACCTGCAGACGTGGTCTGGATAATAAGAACTGTGAGTAAAGGCCCTGGACTGCATCACTGACTCCGTGTCGTTACTGCTGCTGCCCTGCACCATCACCCCCATGCTCCGCATACACTGCCTTGAAGCTATACTCCTCCCGTGGGGAGTTATGCTAAGCTCTGCTGCACCCACAACACCAGCCTCAGCGGTCTGCCCTGGAGCGGCGGTTCACTCTGACCGCAATCCACGGGTGGCGTAGTCGGACATTTAAACATCAAAACCACATAAATAGTTCCGCCACTGGTTTGACCGCCCTGAGCCACGGAACCGGGTCGCCGCCACGGAGACTACAACCACCAGCATCCACCAAAAAGGGTCCGGCTCCGGGTGTCCCAAGGCCCAGGGGGCGCGTCAGAACATTTTCATCACCTTTCACAATCACCAATGGGACAAGGCAGGGATGTTCTCTGTCCCCTCTCTTATACATCCTAGTGACGGAGCACCTGCTCTCATGAATTCGCCATAACCCCAATATTAGGTGGATTGAGGTGGGAGGCACCGAGTACAAGTGCTCTCTATTTGCTGATGATGTCCTAGTATATATTACTCAATCACATATATCCATCCATGCTGTTATGGCTGAAATAGATCACTTTGTTACATGGTCAAATTTTAAAATCAATGCAGTGAAGTCTGAGGCCCTCGATGTCTCCCTCCCCAAATCCATATTCGATTCCATCCAGTCCAACTTTCCCTTTGCCTGGCCCTCACAGGGTATCAAATACTTAGGAATTCCTATTCATAGAGACCTCTCCCATCTATGTTATCTTAATTTTGGGCCCTTTATTGAACAACTCCATACAGACCACGGTTGGCAAGTTAGAACTGTAAGATTCACTACGTGAACCACTGGTGTTTTGTGGAAAAGCACATGTACACTGTGTTCCAAATTATTATGCAAAAAGTGTTTAGGAGTGATAAGGGAAGAATTTGTTTGTTTGTCAGTTAAACTCATTGATGGTGATGTGTGTCAGGGCTCTTTATATCACTGTTAGCAATTGCAGACACCTGTGCTAATTAGTTTGGCAGGTGTGTCCAATGAAAGGCAAGACTACTTAAGAAGGCTGTCTCACATTATTAAGCAGCCTACATTTTCTGCCAAAATGGGAAAGAAAAAGGATGTGTCGGCTGCTGAGAAGCAACAAATTGTGGAGTGTTTAGGTCAAGGCATGACTACAATCAACATTGTGCGATGATCAGGATGAAGTGTCTTGGCAATCAAGAAGTATGTAGCTGATTCACAGTACACACGTGTGCGTGCTGATAAGGGCAAATTGAGGACTCTTTCGTACAGGCAATTACGTCAGGTTGAAAGAGCAGCGGCAAAAAAGCCTTGTCATAGCAGCAGACAAGTTTTTGAAGCTGCTGGTGCCTCCAACGTCCCCCGAACAACAAGATGCAGGGTCCTTCAGAGGTTTGCAGCTGTGCATACGCCATCCTGTCGACCTCCTCTATCCACTTCACACAAGCAGAAACGGCTCCAGTGGGCCAAACATTACATGAAGACTGATTTCAAAACTGTTTTGTTCACGGATGAGTGCCGTGCAGCGCTCGATGGTCCAGATGGATGGAGTGGAGGATGGCTGGTTGATGGACACCCCACGCAAACACGGCTACAGCGCCAACAAGGAGGAGGTGGAGTAATGTTTTGGGCTGGAATCATGGGGAGAGAGATTGTCGGCCCCTTTAGGATCCCTGAAGGCGCTAAAGATGAACTCCATAATGTATGTGGATTTTCTCAAACAGCACTTCCTGCCATGGTTCAAGAAGAAGAACCGTGTATTTCACAGCATGATAATGCACCATCTCATGCTGCACATAAAACATCTGCATCTCTGGCTGATATGGGCATAAAAGGGGACAAACTTATGGTGTGACCCCCATGCTCCCCTGACCTCTACCCCATTCAGAACCTTTGGAGCATCATTAAAAGGAGTGTCTATGATGGCGGGAGGCAGTTCACATCTAAGCAACAGCTCTGGGAGGGTATTCTGTCCTCATGCAAAACAATTGAAGCAGAAACCATCCAAAACCTGACAAATTCAATGGACGAGAGAGTTCAGAAGCTCCTTTCGAACAAGGGGTCCTATGTGAAAATGTAACATCACCTAGAATAAAGTTTTGAGTTGAAAACTGTTTGATTTCAGTTTCTAACAACCTGCTAATGCTTATAATTTCAAAAATGACCATTTTTTTGGTCTTTATTAAAATGAAAAGGTTGATCGAAAAGTTTGGGGGATCTAAGAGTGTGGCAACCCAGTAGTCATGATTACTTCGAATTCTGACAATATGAGGGTCATGCTGCAGGTAGTGCAGCAAGAAGGCACTTATGTGTCTTGCGCATCTCGGAGCCCCAAAATTATTTTCCGGGCTAGATGCAGCTAAAAATTATTATTAATTTTAAATCTGGTGAAGCTTTAGTATAGATGGCCTAATAGGATCAGTGCTGCACACTGCTACAAAGCCCAAATTATTTTCTAGTCAAGATACAGATAAACATGATTAGTAATTTTAAATCTGGTGGAGCTTATTATAGATGGCCTAATAGAATCAGTGCTGCACACTGCTACAAAGCCCAAATTATTTTCCAGCCAAGATACAGATAAACATGATTAGTTATTTGAAAGCTTAAAATGGTTGGTAGGGTGATTTTAACCAATCATCAAGCTTTTACTCTCCCCAGGATGACACAGGGGTAGAAAAGTCATTTCGGATCCATGATTTGTTCATCTTTATGAACGTGAGTCTGTCTACATTATCAGTGGAGAGCCGCGTGCGCTTATCTGTCAGCACACCACCAGCAGCGCTGAACACACGTTCAGACAGAGCGCTGGCTGCGGGGCATGACAAGATCTCCAAGGCGTAAGTGGCTAGCTCCGGCCATTTATCCAGATTGGAAGCCCAAAAAGAGCAAGGGTCCAGTGACACAGTCATGGCTTCAATGTTTACTTGGAGATACTCCTGTACCATCGTCTCTAGGCGTTGACTATGTGTCAGACTTCTTGTCTCCTGTGGCCTTGCAAAGGATGGGCTAAAAAAGTGGTGAAATGATTCCGCAAAATTGATGTTACCAGCAGATACTGTGGTTCTGTTACGGTTTGAGTGCTGAACACTTGACGGTCCCACGGTTGGCAAGTTGGAACTGTGAGATTCACTACGTGCACCACTGGTGTTTTGTGGAAAAGCACATGTAAGATTCTGCAACAGTCTCTGCTGATACTCCTGCATACGTGCATCCCTTTCTATGGCAGGAATAATTTCTGCAAATTTACTTTTGTACCGGGGATCTAACAGTGTGGCAACCCAGTAGTCAGGATTATTTCTAATTCTCACAATTCGAGGGTCATGTTGCAGGTAGTGCAGCAAGAAGGCACTCATGTGTGTTGCGCATCCAGGAGCACCAAGTCCCTGTTGTGTTGGTGGTGAGGTAACAATCATGCTTCCTTCCTCTGTCCTCTCCCCCCAACCTCGCACAACAGAAATGTGATCAAGGTCTCCCTCATCTGATGAGTCTTCCATCAGTTCGTCCTCCACTTCTTCCTGGGCTCCTGCACCTTCCTCACTAGTTTGGCTGCTACTATGCGCCCTGGTAAAACCATCTTCCCCACCCTCACATGCCTGCCGCCTTGGTGCTGCCGACCATCTGGACCTTGCAGATGTTAGCCCTTCCGCATACAACTCCTCCTCCTCTACTTCCTCCACCTCCTCTTGTGCCACCACCTGACTCCGAATTCTGTTTAACATGTGCTCCAGCATGTAAATCACCGGAATAGTCATGCTGATAATGGCATCGTCAGCACTAAACATCTTCGTTGCCATTTCAAAACTGTGCAGAAGGGTGCATAGGTCCCTGATCTGAGACCACTCCTCCAGCGTGATTTGCCCCACCTCTGGATCTCGTTGGCCCAGGCTATACGTCAGAACGTATTGCACCAGGGCTTGTCGGTGCTGCCACAGTCGCTGCAACATGTTCAGAGTTGAATTCCACCGGGTAGGCACACCGCATTTTAGCCGGTGAAGTGGCAGGCCCAACGACTTCTATAGAGATGTAAGTCGCTGAGCTGCAGGATGCGAACGGCGGAAGTGAGCACGCAGCGACCGTGCCCTCTGCAGAAGGCCATCTAGTCTGGGATAGTGGGCTAAAAATTGCTGGACAACCAGGTTCAACACGTGAGCCATACAAGGCACGTGTGTGACATTGCCCCGGCGAAGGGCCGCACCCAGGTTTGCAGCATTGTCGCACACGGCCTTCCCTGGTTTCAGGTCCAGTGGAGACAACCATTCATGAAATTGGTTCTCCAGAGCTGACCACAACTCCTCAGCTGTGTGACTCACATTTCCCAGACATTTCAATGTAAAAACCGCCTGATGACGTTGAGCCCTACTGCCAGCATAGTAAGGAGGTGTGCAGGATCCCTTCTGCGCAGTTAGAAAGCTTGTGGCATGACCAGACAGGCTTTGGGTGCAGGTGGAAGACCGAGAGGAGGTTGAGGAGGCAGAAGCAGTGGAGGAACTTTGACATAAAGAGGATTGACGCACAACTCGTGGGGACGGCAAGACTTGGACAGCAGCCCCTTGTCCTGCTGTCACCATAGTTACCCAGTGCCCAGTCAGCGACATGTAACGCCCCTGTCCATGCCTACTCGTCCAAGTGTCTGTGGTGAAATGCACCCTGTCACACACAGAGTTTCTCAAGGAAGCGGTGATGTTGTGTGCGACATGCTGGTGGAGCGCAGGCACACCTTTCTTTGAGAAGTAGTGCCGACTGGGCATCTGGTACTGGGGCACTGCGACGGACATAAGGTCTCGAAAATCCTCTGTGTCCACCAGGCGGAAAGGCAGCATTTCTGTAGCCAAGAGCTTGCAGATGGTGAAATTCAACCTCTTAGCTTTCTCATGGCTAGGAGGAAATGGTCTTTTACTTGTCCACATCTGAGGGACCGAGGGCTGGCTATTGTGCTTAGACGGGGTTGATAAGGGTGTCCCCGGCAAACTGCCGGTCTGTGAGGAAGATGCAGGCGGACATGTTAGGTTGCCTTGATCCAAAGGTGGTGCTATCGATGTCGGACAGCGCTCAACACCAGCTGGTTTTACCACCTCCAAAGAAAATGATGACCTGCCAATCACGCTGGCTGTTGCGGGTAAAGAGGTGGCAGGTCTGCGCCCCAAAACAGGTGTGACTGCTGTCCCCCCAGTCACAGAGGATGAAGAGGCCGCGGATGCACAAGATATGGCAGACGGTGGATGGCCCGGCCGGCTAGGCCGCATTGTAGCACACTGAGCTTCCCACTGCAACTTATGCTTCATGTCCATGTGCCGGTTCATGCATGAAGTACTCAAACTATGTATTTTTTGGCCTCTACTTAGCTTTTGCTGACAAATGTTACAGATAACACGAGTTGGGTCATCTTTATCGATCTGAAAAAATGCCCAGGCTATGCAAGGCTTAGCACCCATGCGACCTGAAGAGCCACCACGACTTGTGGTCAGAGGCAGAGTTGTGTTTGACGATGCAGTTGTTGACGTGCTTCCAGTACTACGTCTCTGTCCAGGAAGGTGCAACCTGACCTCGTCGTCACTAGCATCTTCCTCCACCTCCTCTGCTGACCTCATCTCTTGGCTGACTGTGGGTTGACAGTAAGTGGGATCTCCAACCTCGTTATCACACCCGTCGTCCTCAGAGCCAACCTGTTCCTGCCCTGACAAAAAACTAAAGTTGTCGCTCCAATCAGGTATTTGAGTCTTATCATCGTCTTCCTCATTGTCTCCACCAACAGGAGTTACAGTTTGGGAATGAGGGTCTACATTATGGTCAGAACCTTCTGCGTCTGGTCCTGGATCCGACTCATAAAGATTCTGGCCATCAGTGCAGATCATTTCCTCGTCTGGATTCACAGAAGCGCTGGAGTCGACCTCTGATTCCCAGGCTATAGTATGAGTAAACAGCTCTGCAGACTCAACCATCTGTTCTACCTCATACTCAAACGGGCAGCTGGAGATTTGGGAGCTGTGAGGAAGCAAGTGCAATTTGGGTGACACCTTTGAGGACTGGAGTATTTGTGATGTTGAAGTTGATGTGGAGGAGAGCCCACTTAAAGGAGCACTTGATATCCGTTGAAGCACCTGCTGTTATGTGCCTCATCTGGAATTTGTAGCGATTGGCGTGGCCGTAAGAAAGGGATCTTATCACATTGTCCGCTAAAAGAAGTAGACATTTTAGTTTGGCTGGAAGATGGTCTTTCTTCTGCAGATGTTACTGTTGCTTTAACACCTACCCCACGGACACAACCTTTTTTCCCCTTCCCAACACGCCTATTCCCCTTTCCACCAGCAGCAGGCCTTTTTCCACTCATTTTGGTGGTTAACTAATTCATAACTCTGGAGTTGTTTGCACAAAAAAACAATTGATGGGAATCGAGCAGAGCTGAGTGGCCAAACTGTGGTATTAGGCCAAAACTATTGGCTGGGTTAGATGCAGAAAAAAATTATATTCAATTTGCAACCTGATGGAGGTCAGTATAGATGGACTAATAGAACAAGTCCCACACACAGCTAGAAGCCCAAATATTTTTTCAGAGGTACTGTAGATGCAGATAAAAATTATTTTTAATTTGCAACCTGATGGAGGTCAGTATACATGGACTAATAGAGAAAGTCCCACACACTGCTAGAAGGCCAAATATTTTTTCAGAGCTAGATGCAGATAAAAATTATTTTTAATTTGCAACCTGATGGAGGTCAGTATAGATGGACTAATAGAGAAAGTCCCACACACTGCTAGAAGGCCAAATATTTTTTCAGAGCTAGATGCCGATAAAAATTATATTCAATTTGCAACCTGATGGAGGTCAGTATAGATGGACTAATAGAACAAGTCCCACACACAGCTAGAAGCCCAAATATTTTTTCAGAGGTACTGTAGATGCAGATAAAAATTATTTTTAATTTGCAACCTGATGGAGGTCAGTATAGATGGACTAATACAACAAGTCCCACACACAGCTAGAAGCCCAATATTTTTTCAGAGGTAGATGCAGAAAAAAATATATTCAGTTTGCAACCTGATGGAGGTCAGTATAGATGGAGTAATAGAACAAGTCCCACACACAGCTAGAAGCCCAAATATTTTTTCAGAGGTAGATGCAGATAAAAATACTTTTTAATTTGCAACCTGATGGAGGTCAGTATAGATGGACTAATAGAGAAAGTCCCACACACTGCTAGAAGGCCAAATATTTTTTCAGAGCTAGATGCAGATAAAAATTATATTCAATTTGCAACCTGATGGAGGTCAGTATAGATGCACTAATAGAGAAAGTCCCACACACTGCTAGAAGGCCAAATATTTTTTCAGAGCTAGATGCAGATAAAAATTATATTCAATTTGCAACCTGATGGAGGTCAGTATAGATGGACTAATAGAACAAGTCCCACACACAGCTAGAAGGCCACATATTTTTTCAGAGGTAGATGCAGAAAAAAATATATTCAGTTTGCAACCTGATGGAGGTCTGTATTGATGGATTAATAGAACAAGTCCCACACACAGCTAGAAGCCCAATATTTTTTCAGAGGTAGATGCAGAAAAAAATATATTCAGTTTGCAACCTGATGGAGGTCAGTATAGATGGACTAATACAACAAGTCCCACACACAGCTAGAAGCCCAATATTTTTTCAGAGGTAGATGCAGAAAAAAATATATTCAGTTTGCAACCTGATGGAGGTCTGTATAGATGGATTAGTAGATCAAGTCCCACACACAGCTAGAAGCCCAATATTGTTTCAGAGGTTGATGCAGAAAAAAATATATTCAGTTTGCAACCTGATGGAGGTCAGTATAGATGGACTAATACAACAAGTCCCACACACAGCTAGAAGCCCAATATTTTTTCAGAGGTAGATGCAGAAAAAAATATATTCAGTTTGCAACCTGATGGAGGTCTGTATAGATGGATTAATAGAACAAGTCCCACACACAGCTAGAAGCCCAATATTTTTTCAGAGATAGATGCAGAAAAAAATATATTCAGTTTGCAACCTGATGGAGGTCAGTATAGATGGACTAATACAACAAGTCCCACACACAGCTAGAAGCCCAATATTTTTTCAGAGCTAGATGCAGAAAAAAATTATATTCAATTTGCAACCTGATGGAGGTCAGTATAGATGGACTAATAGAATGATGCTATGCCCAAAAGATTTTACTTCACTAGGTGCAGTAAAAAAATTGGTATTCTATACACAGGTGGTATATCTTGCAACACAGATAGGCTACTCCACTGACTAACACACTCTGCAATAGGCCAAAAAGGATTAGCTTTGCTAGATTCAGCCAAATGCTGTGAAAAAAACTTGCACAGCACTGGCACAGACCTGCCTGGCAAAAACTGATAGGAACTGATGTAACCTAGTCCTGAAAAGGACTCCAATTACAATTAGTCTTTACTCCCACAATCTATCTATTTAAGAGCACAGACCTGCCTGATAAAAGTCGTAGGAAATGCTGTAACCTAGTCCTTAAAAGGACTGCAATCACAACTATTCCCTACTCCCAAGCTATCTGTAGATTTGTGCGAAAATTGGCTTGAAATTAACAAGGTATAGCGCACACAGCAACAGCGGTGCCGTCTAACACGCAGCTGCAGCAGTGAGAAAATGGTGGCGACGGGGAAAATGGCTTGGTCTTATAGGGCAAGGACATACACTGCCAATGACACATGCCCTTGCTTGTGTGAAAAAAAGCACTTCGCTCCGTGTGTGCGCTGCTGATAGGCTGACAGATTGCACCTCCCCACTGTAAATGCGGGAAAGAGAAAAAAAAAATGGAGATCTTCATTGTTCCTGCAGAGATCCATCCCCTGCCCCTCCCCCCACCCCGCTGTACACTCAAACTGCGTATTAACATTAATTTTCATCATTACTGAGAAAAAATCCAGTTATGATTTTGGTGCACGAACAGTTATCGAACATAACCTCGAACAGCTGAATTTTTCTCAAATTGTTCGTGTTCGCCGAACGGCTCGAACACCGCCCAATACAGCTCGAATTTGAGATTGGCGAACAGTTCGAGTAGAACAATGCTCATCTCTAGTTGCCACACTCTTAGATCCCCGGTACAAAAGTAAATTTGCCGAAATAATTCCTGCCATAGAAAGGGATTCACGCATGCAGGAGTATCAGCAGAGGCTGTTGCAGAATCTTACATGTGCTTTTCCACAAAACACCAGTGGTGCACGTAGTGAATCTCACAGTCCTAACTTGCAAACTGGGACTATCGAGTCTTCATCACTCAAACTCTAACAGTAACACAGTATCTGCTGGTAACAGCAAGTTTGTGGAATCGTTTCACCACTTTTTTAGACCATCCTTTGCAAGGCCACAGGAGACAAGAAGTCTGACACATAGTCAACGCCTAGAGAGGATGGTACAGGAGTATCTCCAAGTGAGCATCGAAGCTATGACTGTGTCACTGGACCCTTGCTCATTTTGGGCTTCCAATCTGGAAAAATGGCCGGAGCTCGCCACTCACGCCTTGGAGATCTTGTCATGCCCTGCAACCAGCGTTCTCTCTGAACGCGTGTTCAGCGCTGCTGGTGGTGTGCTGACAGATAAGCGCATGCGGCTGTCCACTGAGAATGTAGACAGACTCACGTTCATAAAGATGAACAAATCATGGATCCGCAAGGACTTTTCTACCCCTGTGTCATCCTGGGGAGACTAAAAGCTTGCGGATTTGGTAAAATCACTTCACCAACCGTTTTAAGCAACTCTGGGGCAATTGATGCCACTTAAGTGGTGTCTGTGCCACAATTTTTGGAAAAAATGGAGACTCTTTTTGGAGTCCCCTTGCTGTGTTTTACGTGACGTTGGTATCGTCAATTCCAGGTGGGTTGGGTCGCTCCCCCCCCTTTTATCTGTAAGAAACTACATACACTATGGCTTGGGGTAACACAGATGGTTGAGTCTGAAGAGCTGTTTACTCAGAGGTCTGCTCCAAAGCTTCAGTGTCTGCTAGTCAGCGTAGAATTTTTGACTGCATCTAGCCTAGGCAATACTTTGGGCGTAGTAGCCCAGCTACGAAGCAAGCTGCACCACCTGTGTATCTAATAAGAATTTTTAAATGCATCTAGCCTAGGCAGACTGTGGGGACCCCCAACCAAACCCAGACGCTCAGCCCACCTACCGCCCCCCTTTCCTTGACAATACAATAATGTAACTCTTACAACTGGATGGGTGAGGATCGGTCACAGCTTTATTAACTCTTTATACTCATTCCATTAGAAAGGCATTTTATTTCTAAAATAATTCAGCTTGTTGCAGCATGCCCTGGGTCTCCACACCGGCAAGTTGGCCAACAAGTGTAACTCTCTAACATGTCCTTTCTATTTCCAGGCCATGGAGGATCCTGCGTACTCGTATGCAGGACTCTGACCCCCATCCATCACTCTTAATGCTTCTTCCACTCCGTCCTGGAGTCCTGAGAGGAATATGTCCAGTCCAATATCCATTAAGTGAACACCGTTGGGCCGTATGAGGCCTGCTTTATCTCCTTCCAGTTGTCGGTGTTGTATCACTACACCGCCTCTGTCCCTTCTAAATTTTGCCATCCGAATATTTATTACGCACCTTGTCCGTTCGATGGCCGTGATGTCTCGCGCACCTTGCCATACCGCTATAGGCACAATCTCTGACCATACTATAGTTAGTTTTGTGAAAAATTCTCTGAAGCGCTCAGTGTCTAGTTTCATTATTGCCATTAGTTATGCGCTCTTGTGATGACCTAGGTCGTTTCCCCCGGCCTGTATAACTAAGATGACCGGACCTCTTGCCTCTCTCCCTACCTTGATTACCTCCATTAATACCTGTGGCCATAGCAGGCCTCTAATACCTCTCCAGTTGAAATATGTGTTATGAAACTCTAATTTCATCCTGCTTGGGCGGACTTTCGCCCTTTTTTCTGCCTAATATATATACGAGTGGCCTATCACCCACAATGTTGGCTTAGCGTCACCTGTAAAAGAAACAAACCAGGTTAGGATAACAAGTCCGGTCTTATGTATCTCGCCAAACACGTGGATCGCCATCTCCTTATCCTCTGAACTTCCGTTTCTGACAGTCCTGCTCTTGCTGCTTCCGTGGCCGCACCTATGCGGAATGAGTGTGTCCCGTAATCTTTGGGGTGGTTCCCTGCCGATGTTATGCATTTATTAAATATAGCTTGGAACTGGTATCTTGATAATGGCGTTCCATCAATGTGTGATAGGAAGAAATTACTTTGTGATCTGATGGTTAGATATGTTTTTACTATTGTTACCCGACTCAGTGTACCGTTTGTGGGTTGTAGAAGTACCCAAATGCCCCTGCCCGCTGGAACTGTTTTCAATTGGCGTATGCGTAGATGTATTGCATTATTGGCTATGACTACGTCCTGGTGTAATAAGCCTCCACTGGTGGTAATTTTGGATTGAGGGACTAATTCGCTTATGCATAGCGCCCCGAAGAAGGCGATCGTAAGTGCAGTAGACAGTAGTGTTGCTTCAAATTGTGAGTGTCATGTTAATGGTGTTAGGGATATGATGTGATAAATCAGTTTTAGTGACACGGGACAGGACGTCTACACTCCTGACTTGGCTGACCCCTTTTCCACCCTTTTATGGATTGTCTGATGATGAATCTCTTTGTCACATCTCCCCAATTCAGTAGTTGGAAGTGAAATGCTACTCCGGTCAGACACCTCTGCGCTGACGCCCCTGATATGCCCCTCATGATTAGCTTGTGGAGAAATTCTATGGTGACTTGTAATCTGGCTTGTTCACATTGGTCAACCCATCTGCCTGCTACTAGTCGTGTCCACTCTTCCCATGCCTTACCGTATGCTTGCCACGTCGACGGGGCAACTGACGCTCTGATTAATGGCATCAACTATTCGCCACTAGATCCCATAGGGAGGGTGGGCAACTGTTGCCCGATGGGTGGGCGTTGGGGAGGAGCTCTGTGAAAATCTACCAATTGAATTGTGATAAAGCGTTAGCAGCAGCTTTAGAACCCTCAGCATCGTGGCTAGCGCGGACCCATGCATTGTGTTTTAGGCACAGGAATGCTAGCCGGCGTAGACAGGAGAGACGATGCCATCTTATTAATGCAGTGCGCTAGGCTGGTGTTTTTTGTTATGAAGCGTATATTTTTGTTAGCCAGGAGCGCTCCCCATATTTCTATTGCTACCACTATTGGGAAGAAAAATTTTTTTCCGGGCTAGATGCAGCTAAAAATTATTATTAATTTCAAAGCTGGTGGAGCTTGGTATAGATGGCCTAATACAATGAGTACCACACACTGCTACTATGCCCAAAATTATTTTCCAGGCAAGATCCAGATAAAAATTATTATTAATTTGAAAGCTGGTGGAGCTTAGTATAGATGGCCTAATAGAATGAGTACCACACACTGCTAATATGCCCAATATTAGTTTATAGGCAAGATGCAGCTAAAAATTATTATTAATTTCAAAGCTGGTGGAGCTTAGTATAGATGGCCTAATACAATGAGTACCATACACTGCAACTAAGCCCAAAATTATTTTCTGGGCTAGATGAAGCTAAAAATTATTTTGAATTTGCAACCTGGTGGAGGTTAGTATAGATGGACTAATAGAACAAGTCCCACACACTGCTACAAGCCGAAGCCCAAATATTTTTTCACAGCTAGATGCAGATAAAAATGATATTAAATTTGCAACCTGATGGAGGTTAGTATAGATGGACTAATAGAACAAGTCCCACACACTGCTACAAGCCGAAGCCCAAATATTTTTTCAGAGCTAGATGCAGATAAAAATTATATTGAATTTGCAACCTGGTGGAGGTTAGTACAGATGGACTAATAGAACAAGTCCCACACACTGCTATAAGCCGAAGCCCAAATATTTTTTCAGAGCTAGATGCAGATAAAAATGATATGGAATTTGCAACTGGGTGGAGGTTAGTATGGATGGACTAAAAGAACAAGTCCCACACACTGCTACCAGCCGAAGCCCAAATATTTTTTCAGAGCTAGATGCAGATAAAAATTATATTGAATTTGCAACGTGGTGGAGGTTAGTATAGATGGACTAATAGAACAAGTCCCACACACTGCTACAAGCCGAAGCCCAAATATTTTTTCAGAGCTAAATGCAGATAAAAATGATATTGAATTTGCAACCGGGTGGAGGTTAGTATGGATGGACTAAAAGAACAAGTCCCACACACTGCTACCAGCCGAAGCCCAAATATTTTTTCAGAGCTAGATGCAGATAAAAATTATATTGAATTTGCAACCTGGTGGAGGTTAGTATAGATGGACTAATAGAACAAGTCCCACACACTGCTACAAGCCGAAGCCCAAATATTTTTTCAGAGCTAGATGCAGATAAAAATTATATTGAATTTTCAACCTGGTGGAGGTTAGTATAGATGGACTAATAGAAAAAGTCCCACACACTGCTACAAGCCAAAGCCCAAATATTCTTTCAGAGCTAGATGCAGATAAAAATGATATTAAATTTGCCACCTGGTGGAGTTTAGTATAGATGGACTAATAGAACAAGTCCCACACACTGCTACAAGCCGAATCCCAAATATTTTTTCAGAGCTAGATGCAGATAAAAATTATATTGAATTTGCAACCTGGTGGAGGTTAGTACAGATGGACTAATAGAACAAGTCCCACACACTGCTATAAGCCGAAGCCCAAATATTTTTTCAGAGCTAGATGCAGATAAAAATGATATTGAATTTGCAACCGGGTGGAGGTTAGTATGGATGGACTAAAAGAACAAGTCCCACACACTGCTACCAGCCGAAGCCCAAATATTTTTTCAGAGCTAGATGCAGATAAAAATTATATTGAATTTGCAACCTGGTGGAGGTTAGTATAGATGGACTAATAGAACAAGTCCCACACACTGCTACAAGTCGAAGCCCAAATATTTTTTCAGAGCTAGATGCAGATAAAAATTATATTGAATTTTCAACCTGGTGGAGGTTAGTATAGATGGACTAATAGAACAAGTCCCACACACTGCTACAAGCCGAAGCCCAAATATTTTTTCAGAGCTAGATGCAGATAAAAATTATATTGAATTTGCAACCTGGTGGAGGTTAGTATAGATGGACTAATAGAACAAGTTCCACACACTGCTACAAGCCGAAGCCCAAATATTTTTTCAGAGCTAGATGCAGATAAAAATTATATTGAATTTTCAACCTGGTGGAGGTTAGTGTACATGGACTAATAGAACAAGTCCCACACACTGCTACAAGCCGAAGCCCAAATAT
Source organism: Phyllobates terribilis (assembly GCF_046119375.1). NCBI lineage: Eukaryota > Metazoa > Chordata > Amphibia > Anura > Dendrobatidae > Phyllobates > Phyllobates terribilis. The sequence continues at coordinate 419,215,185 of NW_027362764.1, read as the reverse complement.
TTTTTCAGAGCTAGATGCAGATAAAAATTATATTGAATTTGCAACCTGGTGGAGGTTAGTATAGATGGACTAATAGAACAAGTCCCACACACTGCTACAAGCTGAAATATCTTTTCAGAGCTAGATGCAGAAAAAAATTAGATTGAATTTGCAACCTGGTGGAGATGGACTAATAGAATGATGCTGTGCCCAAAGGGTTTTACTTCACTAGGTGCAGTAAAAAAAATTGTATTCTATACACAGGTGGTGTAGCTTGCAACACAGATAGGCTACTCAATTGACTAACACACACTGCAATAGGCCAAAAAGGTTTTGCTTTGCTAGATTTAGCCAAATGCTGTGAAAAAAAACTTGCACAGCACTGGCACAGACCTGCCTGGCAAAAAGTGATAGGAACTGATGTAACCTAGTCCTTAAAAGGACTGCAATCACAGCTATTCCCTACTCCAAAGCTATTTGTAGATTTGTACGAAAATTGGCTTGAAATTAACAAAGTATAGCGCACACAGCAACAGCGGTGCCGTCTAACACGCAGCTGCAGCAGTGAGAAAATGGTGGCGACAGGGAAAATGGCTGGTTCTTATAGGGCAAGGACATGTGACATACACTGCCAATGACACATGCCCTTGCTTGTGTGAAAAAAAGCAGTTCGCTCCGTGTGTGCGCTGCTGATAGGCTAACAGATTGCACCTCCCCACTGTAAATGCGGGAAAGAGAAAAAAAAAAGGAGATCTTCATTATTTCTGCAGAGATCCATCCCCTGCCCCTCCCCCCGCCACGCTGTACACTCAAACTGCGTATTAACATTAATTTTCAGCATTACTGAGAAAAAATCCAGTTATGATTTTGGTGCACGAACAGTTATCGAACATAACCTCGAACAGCCGAATTTTTTTCAAATCGTTTGGGTTCACCGAACGGCTCGAACACCACCCAAAACAGCTCGAATTTGAGATTGGCGAACAGTTCGAGTCGAACACCGCTCATCTCTACTAAACAGCTAGGGTTGGAGAACTAAACCACTAGACACCAAGGTGTCACTAGACAGCAAGTGATGGAATCCACAAGGCTTGCGGGACAAACCTCTGTAGCTAACACTTCCTCCAGTGCTTCTGTATCCTTCACCTCCTCTAGGGCCTCCACTTACGCCCTCAACCTCTGCCTTACTGAGACACATGTTCCAACAGTGCAGAGAGAATCCCCCCACCTCCGTACTGCGCAGCCAGGTGTCACCGCAATCAGGCAGTGTTAAAATTAATTTGCCTTAGAGATCGCAATCATACAGGTGAAGAGTTGTGGACAGCTCTCCAGGCCGAGTTTGAGCAATGACTGTCTCCACTGAACCTGGAGCAAGGGAAGGCCATGTGCGATAATGGTGCAAACCCGGTGGCGGTCTTACGCTGGGGCAATCTCAGATACGTGCCTTGCATGGCTCGCATCCTCAACCTGATGGTACAGCAATTTCTCCGCCACTATCCCGGCCTGGATGCGCTACTGCATAAACCACGTTCTCTGCATGCTCACTTAAAACTATAAAAATGAGCAGGATCTTTAGTATAAAAGCCAGACTACTAGACAACGAGCAAACTCCTTTATGATGAGATAGGCCACCATCGCCTTAGCTTGCTGTTACTTTTGTGTGGGAATAAGCTTGTCTCCAACCAGCATGCCATCCTTCATAGACACTGCAGAGCGCAGGCATGCTTGCGCTCTGCAGTGTCTCTGAAGGATGACAAGCTGGATGGCAGTGCTCAGCTGTGATCCAGCCTGTCATCTCAATGCCATCTCAGCGTGGGAGAATTCTCCTGCTGAAGCGCTGAGCGCTGAGAATTTTCCCACGCTGTCAGTGACGTGCATGAGGTGAGCTGAGTTCATTGAACATGACCTCGGCTCATCTTTATGCCGTCACAGCCAGACACTGAGAAGCGCAAGCATGCCTGCGCTTCTCAGTGTCTGCGGCATGGCAAGCTGGATGGCAGCGTTCTGCTGCGGTCCAGCCTGTCATGTGAATGTAGCAGAGCTGAAGCTGTCGTGGGAACCATGGAAAGGTAAGGATGATGTTGCTTTATTATTTTACTTTTATTGCAGGAGATCGTTGGCTTCAGCTGGAATGGGCGTGATGGTAAGTATGGTTTAATTTAGAACAATAAAGAATTGTGTCTTTAGTTCAATTAAAGGACTTTATTCTGGGTGTTTGTGTTTTTTTTTAACTTTGACTATGGGGTTAGTAATGGGGGTGTCTTATAGACGCCTCTCCATTACTAACCTGGGCTTAATGTCAGCTGGCATTATAAGCTGACATCAACCCCAACCCTATTACCCCACTGCCACTGCTACAGGGCAGTGGGAAGAGCGAGGCTAAGTGCCAGAATTGGCGCATCCTATGGATGCGCCATTTCTGGGGCGGCTGACGGCTGGTGTTTCTAGCCTGGGAGGGGGCCAATATTCATGGCACCCTTCCTGGGCTATTAATATCAGCCCCCAGCTGTCTGCCTAGCCTTTGCTAGCTATTAAAATAGGGGGGACCCCACGTCATTTTTTTTGGGGTCCCCCATTTTAATAGCTAGTAAAGGCTAGGTATTCAGCTGGGGGCTGATATTAGTAGCCTGGGAAGCTCCGTGGGTATTACCCCCTTCCCAGGCTTCAAACATCTGCCCCAGCCGTCTGCTTAACCTCCGCTAGATACTAAAATTACGGGGAACACCACGCCAATTTTTTTTTTAATAAATCCTTTATTTTAACACTAAATGACAAGTACAGTAACCAACACTATCACTGTACTTCTTATATATGTGACTGACATGTTTCTATCTATCTAATCTATGTGTGATTCTCTATTCTTTCTGTTATAAATTGTCGGGTACCGATGCTGAATTGCCAGCCGGCTTTTTTAAAGAGACGGTGCATGAAAACACTAATATTTTTTTAAATAAATCCTTTAACACTAAATGACAAGTACAGTAACACACACTGTCACTGTACTTCTTATATATGTGACTGACATGTTTCTATCTATCTAATCTATGTGTGATACTCTATTCTTTCGGTTCTAAATTGTCGGGTACCGGTGTATGCCGCTGTTGAATTGCCGGCTTTTCATGTTTCACTGTAGGCTCTGTTCCCATCGATTTGGGCAACCACTGTAATGCCACAACCACCATGGCTGTGGCATTACAGTGAGCCAGACAATCCCTGCATGATTGGTGCTCTTAATAGCGCCAGACATGCAGGACACGCTTTTGGTGCACGAACAGTTATCGAACATAACCTCGAACAGCCGAATTTTTTGCAAATCGTTCGCGTTCGTCGAACGACTCGAACACCGCCCAAAACAGCTCGAATTTGAGATTGGCGAACAGTTCTAGTCGAACACCGCTCATCTCTAATTAGCACCCAGTATCACAAGCAAAGCCATGCACAATTTCCATACCTAAGGAATTTTATTGGCAGACTGGCTGAGCAAACATTATTTTCTCACAAAGGAGCTGAAGATACTGAGTGAAAGTAGGTGCAAGTTTCTCCAGCATGACCTGTTTGTTATTGTTAGATATCAGAGGGAAAACATAACTGGGCTTTGCCAAGGTGCGATATTGCATCTTAAGTCTTATAGACCCTGCACTTGCTGCCTTACATTCAACAGGATGGTGGGCAAGGCGACAGTAGGCTGTGGAGTTGCATTAGCTACGGTGGTGTTGAGGTGAGGTGGCAGCAAGGCAATGGCAGGCTGTAGGCTGTCTTTAAGAGATGGGTTTTCAGGCTGCTCCCGCCCGAGCAACCCGGAAATATTCGCCGAGCGCCGAGCTTGTCGAGTACCGTGATGCTCGGGCGAGTACCGAGTATTGGCGAGCACATTCGCTCATCACTAGCTCCTATATATTGCACATATACCAATTATGCTTTGGTTAATATCTTTGGTTTTGCTGTAGTTTTTTGTGCTTTGTTCAAGTATGGGCATGACTCCTCCTTTGTGAGCTAGGCATTTCATATACATAGCTTCCCATGGTAAGTAGTTTGAACAGTAGGGCTTGGGTCCTGCTCTGCCCCCGTTTATATTGAGGTCGGTTGACACTAGGTGAGGTTTAATACTAGAAGATAGGACTATTTCAATTGGGGAAAACCTTGTCGCAGTGGGGTAGCTATTATGCTTTTTTGATCAAAATAGTGGTAACTAAGCACCCTATGTTATTTACATGTACTATTACTATTTACTTACTACAGAGTATATGCATATTTTGTTTTTACACAGGTAGCATGTGGAAGAAGTTTCTCTGGTCAGATGAGACCAAAGTAGAACTTTTTAAACTAAATGTAAAACGCTAAGTGTCGTGGAAAACTAACACTGCACATCACTCTGAAAACACCATCCCCACTGTCAAACATGGTGTCAAACATGGTGGTGGCAGCATCATGCTGTGGGGATGCTTATCTTCTGCAGGGACAGGGAAGCTGGTCAGAGTTGTTGGGAAGATGGATGGAGCTAAATACAGAGCAATCCTGGAAGAAAATTTTTTAAAGGCTGCAAAAAAGTTGAGACTGGTGCAAAGGTTAACCTTCTAGCAGGACAATGGCGCGAAACATACTGCCAGAGCTACAATGAAATGGTTTAGATTAAAGCACATTTATGTGTTTGAATGGCTAAGTGAAATTCCAGACCTAAATCCCATTGAGAATATATGGTAACACTTGAAAATTGCTGTTCTCACTAAGCTAAAGCTAGTTTGCGAAAAACAATGGACAAAAATTTCAGCCTCTAGTTGTGTAAATCTTTTAGAGCAGTAATTTACATCGAAGGGTGGTCCTACAAAGTATTGACTCGGGGCTGAATACAAATGCACTTCACAATTTTCAGATTTATATTTTTAAAATATTTAGAAAGCCATGTATCATTTCCTTTAAGCATCACAAATACTTGCCACTTTGTGTTGGTATAGCACATAAAATCCCAATAAAATACAGATAGGTTTGTGGTGTTAAATACTGATGAGCGAATGTGCTCGCCACTGCTTGGTACTTGTCCGAGCATCACGGTGCTGGAAAATCTCGGCACTCGGCAAGTATTTCTGGGTTGCTCGGGAGGGAATTTGGGTCCCCGCCCTGCATGTTTGGCGCTCTTTAGAGAGCCAATTAACATGTCGGGATTGCTTGCCATGCCCTGTAATGCCGCAGCCAATTTGGCTGTGGGCATTACAGTGATTGGCTGGCCGCACAGCATCATCAGGTCTATATAACACCTTGGGGCGCTCGTTACAGTCTACCCTGGAATCAGGCAGAGTAGAGAGAGGTGCTGCTGAGAAAGGGAGAGATTTGCTTGTTTAAAGTTAGTATAGGTATTCCACAACATATTAAACAACTTTGCATAGCCATAACACACATAAGCCTGAAGGGATGGATCACTTATCCACAATGGGCAGTAGACCCCCCCTTAACCACTGGCTGTCCAAAGAACATGGGAATAAATTAGAGAAAAAGACAGATAAAATAGTGGAAATATATAAATTCATTTTATTAGAAAATATCAATAAGAATTATGAAGACAGCATATAAAGTGGATGCAACATGGAATGTACAAAAATGTAACCCTATATATGGGCTAATAACGGGAGCAAAGTATGGTGAAATAAAGGCTCAAAACGGAATAAAAGGGAGAACACCGTATCAGATAAATAGGTTCAATGTATCCAAACAACTATTGCACTATGTCCTATGACCAGATGCACCTCACATGTTCGTGGGTGACAACTATAAATAAATTTTTGGCCATTTTATAGAAACACAGTGGCCCAATTTTAGAGTAAAGGGGCACAGTGCAAGAGCAGTGGGGTCAGAGACTGAACCAATGTATAAACAAATGGCATATAGAAACTGTTACGGGTCCGGGAGGTGGAACCTCTGTGCTACGTTGCAAGGAGGGACCCAGAGTGGTGTAACTAAGTATCAACTCGGACCGACCCTGGTTGTACGGCGGCTAACGACTCTGTGACCAGGGAGGGACCGAGCCGAGGGACCAGGTGCTACTCTGGGGACGAGCTTGTAAGGGAGCAGGTGACCCCCACGGTACAGATGGCAGGGACTGACTGGAATAGCAGGTAGGCACAGCAGGCAGGCTGGCGAGCAGAAGCCTCCAGGTAGGCTATCAGGTAGACACGGCAAGTGACGGCAGGAGTCTCTAGGTGGGTTGGCAGGTGGTCACGGTAAGTGACGGCAGGAGTCTCTAGGTGGGCTGGCAGGTGGTCACGGCAAGTGACGGCAGGAGCCTCCGGGTAGGCACGGTAACAAGCGGGTAACAGGCAGGTCACAGGCAAGTGCTCCCAGGTGAGCGGGCTGGCAGGCACGGCAGGTAACAGGCAGGCAACAGGCAAGTGCTCCCAGGTGAGTGGGCTGGCAGGCACGGCAGATAACAAGCAGGCAACAGGCAAGTGCTCCCAGGTGAGCGGGCTGTCAGGCACGGCAGGTAACAGGCTGGCGGGCAAGAATGGTAGTCAGGCTAGCAGCGGAACCTGAGGGCTGAAGCAGAGGTCAGAAACACTGTGCAACAACTTTTGCTCGGGCACCTTCATTTTGGAGGAGGTGCCTTATATATGGGAGGACCCTCGGCTATTGGCCGGGGACTCCTTAGGACGGCGCGCGTGCGGCCCCTTTAAGAGGGAGGGAGCGCGCGCGCCCTAAGCACAGTGCCCAGGGAGCTGCGCGCTGGCAGCAGGAAGAGGAGTGCTGGTGAACACAGAGCGGAGAGCGCGAGGAGCGAGGAGGTGAGTGGGACGGCGTCTCTGCCTGGCAGGGGCAGAGACGCCGATGCTACAGTACCCCCCCCTTTACGCCCCCTCTTTTTTAGGCAAGAAAGGAATTTTTCAAGGAGAAGCGGGGCACGAATGTTCTCCCTGGGTTCCCAAGTTCTCTCCTCTGGGCCAAACCCCTTCCAGTCCACTAGAAAAAGGGTCTTTCCTCTTACCCTCTTAGAGGCCAGAATGTTCTCTACCTCAAAAACTTCCTCAGCGGAAACCGGAGCAGGGGGAGTACCTAGATTGGAAAAAGAGTTAAACACAACTGGTTTGAGGAGAGATACATGGAAGGAGTTGGGAATCCGTAAGGTGGCCAGGAGTTTTAACTTGTAGGCCACTGGGTTGATTTGTTTGAGAACTTCAAATGGACTGATAAACCGAGGACCCAACTTATAGGAGGGTATTTTGAGTCGGATATGTTTGGAAGAGAGCCAGACTTTATCTCCCGGGCGGAATTGAGGCGGATCCAGACATCTCTTGTCAGCATGTTTCTTCATCCGCTCGGAGGACTGAAGAAGTGCGGACCTAGTATTTTCCCAAATGGTGGAGAATTCACTGACAAGAGTCTCCGCGGCAGGGTTGTCCACCGAGGAGGAGATGGGAAACGGAATCCGGGGATGTTGACCGTAGACCACGAAGAATGGGGATTTAGAAGTAGATTCGCTCTCATGGTTGTTGTAGGAGAATTCGGCCCATGGTAGGAGCTCCACCCAATCGGTATGGTGAGCGTTAACAAAGTGCCGGAGGTAGCTGGTAAGGATTTGGTTGATACGCTCCACTTGGCCTTTGGACTGTGCATGGTAGGCGGAGGAGAAATCCAGGGTGATATCCAGTAGCTTACAGGTAGCTCTCCAGAAACGTGAGGTGAACTGAACCCCTCGATCCGACACAATGTGGAGGGGTAGGCCATGGAGACGGAAGATATGACAGAAAAAATCCTTGGCCAGCTCCGATGCAGATGGGAGACCAGGCAGAGGGATGAAGTGGGCCAACTTAGAGAAGCGGTCGGCGACCACCCAAATGACTGTACAACTGGCAGAAACAGGGAGATCAGTAATAAAGTCCATGGCAATGTGCTGCCACGGGGCAGAGATATGGGAAGAGGCAGGAGGCGACCGGCTGGAAGATGTCGGGGAACTTTATTGCCGGCACAGGAGGAACAGGTCGAGACTAAGTCTACCACATCCTTGCGCAGGGTAGGCCACCAGTAATGCCGAGTAATGAGTAGGAAGGTCTTCTTTTGGCCAGCATGGCCGGCTAGTTTAGATGAATGACCCCAGTGAAGAACCTTCTCACGATCTGGTACCGCTACAAACGTCTTACCGGGTGGAAGACGAGTCAGATCCAAGGGGGTCACATTCATCACTTTGGAGGGTTTGATGATGTGCATAGGCTCCTCCTCTTGATTGGAGGACAGGAAGGATTGGGACAAGGCGTCAGCTTTGACATTCTTGTCTGCCGGGCGGAAATACAGGACGAAGTCGAAGCGGGCGAAGAACAAAGACCACTGGGCCTGACGCGGATTTAGTCTTTGGGCATTCTGGAGATGTGCCAGGTTTTTGTGATCCGTATAGATGATCACCGGGTAAAGAGCCCCTTCAAGCAGGTAACGCCACTCCTGCAGTGCCAATTTAACGGCTAACAGTTCTCGGTCTCCTATGGAGTAGTTGCGCTCAGACGAGGAGAAGAGTTTGGAGAAGAAGCCGCAGGTTACCATTCTCCCGGATGAAGACTTTTGGGTGAGCATCGCTCCGGCTCCAGAGGAGGAAGCATCAACCTCCAGGTAGAACTGCTTGTTGCAGTCCGGACGGTGCAGCACTGGGGCAGAGGAGAAAGCTTGCTTTAAGGAAAGGAAGTCCTCCTTAGCTTCGGGCGACCATTCCTTGGGATTTGCTCCCTTACGGGTAAGCGCAGATATGGGAGCAGTCCGGGAAGAGAAATGCGGAATGAAGAGACGATAGTAGTTGGCAAAGCCCAGGAATCGCTGAATCGCCTTCAACCCCTCCGGACGGGGCCACTTTAGGACAGCAGAGAGCTTCTCGGGATCCATTCGTAGGCCTGTCTGGGAGATAACATAGCCCAGTAAAGGAAGAGAGGTCTGCTCGAAGAGGCACTTCTCAAATTTTGCATAGAGGTGATTCTGCCTGAGCCTAAGCAGGACCTGACGAACATACCTCCGGTGTGTGGGAAGTCCCGAAGAGAAGACCAAGATATCATCCAGGTACACCACCACGCAAGAGTAAAGAAGATCACGGAAGATGTCGTTGACCAATTCTTGGAAGATGGCGGGAGCATTGCAGAGACCGAAGGGCATCACACGGTATTCATAGTGACCATCCCGGGTATTGAATGCCGTCTTCCACTCGTCTCCTTGACGGATTCAAACCAGGTTATACGCCCCACGTAGATCTAGCTTGGTAAAGATCCTAGCTCCCTTAAGACGGTCAAACAACTGGGAGATGAGCGGCAGGGGGTGTTTGATTTTTACCGTGATTTGGTTGAGTCTTATATAGTCAATACAGGGGCGTAATGAACCATCTTTCTTCTTGACGAAGAAGAATCCGGCTACAGCCAGGGAGGTAGATTTCCGGATGAATCCTCTGGCCAGATTCTCCTCGATGTACTCCAACATGGCCCGGGTCTCGGCCAACGACAACGGGTAAATATGCCCACGGGGTGGAGTGGCGCTGGGTACCAGGTCGATCGGGCAATCATATGGCCTATGAGGTGGCAGTATCTCTACTTCCTTTTTACCAAAGACATTTGCATAGGACCAGTAAGGTGTCGGTAGACCGGGTAAATTAGCCGGGGTAGGTGGAGGATGAGCCGGGCGAACCGGAACCAGGCAGGTCCTATGGCAATCCTGCCCCCACCGGAGTACTTCACCAGATTGCCAGTCCAGCATGGGTTCATGTGTCTGGAGCCAGGGTAGACCTAGCAATAGGGAATGAGAGAGTCCGGACAGCACATGGAAGAAGATCTTCTCAGAGTGCAGCATTCCCACCTGCAGGGTTATGGGTTCAGTGACGAGCAGGATGGTCACCGGAAGGAGTCTTCCATCCACGGAGGTGACTGACAATGGTTCAGCCAGAGGTTTGGTGGGAATCCGGTATCTCTCTACCAGGGACTGGGAAATGAGGTTTCCAGCTGCTCCAGAATCCAGGTGAGCAATTTCAAAGTTATGGTTCTCTCCCCAGGAGATAGCGACAGACAAAGTCAGGGACGGAGAGGGCTTACTTTTGCCTAGGACGACTTCTCCGAGCGGTCCTAGACACTGGAGTTTCCCGGCTTCTCCGGGCAGGAACAGATGAAGTGCTCCTTACTGCCACAATAGAAACAGCTCCCCCTCGGCTCGGCGTGACTCTTGGCGAGATTTGACCATCTTGGTCTGGTCGATCTGCATAGGTTCGGACGAGTGCGCCCGGGGAGTGACTGGTTGAGAGGCAGGTCTCAGGAAAGTAGGAGCAAGGCGAGGAAACTTTCTCTCCCGGGTAGTCTCTTTGGTACGTTCTTGGAAACAGATGTCAATCCGGGTAGCTAGTGACACCAGGTCATCCAGGGTGGTAGGAATGTCCCGACCGGCTAACTCGTTCTTAATCCGACCGGAAAGACCCTCCCAGAAGACGGACACCAGAGCCTCGTTGTCCCAGGCAAACTCAGTAGCGAGGGTACGGTACCGTATGGCATATTGTCCCACGGTGAGACTCTCTTGGCGGAGATGTAGCAGAGAGGAGGCAGAAGAGGATTTTCGTCCTGGTTCATCGAAGACTTTCCGGAAAGCAGCGAGAAAAGACGATAGATCGGACACCAGGGGATCCCCTCTCTCCCACAGGGGATTTAGCCATGCCAGTGCTTCCCCAGTGAGATGGGACATGATGAATGCCACCTTGGCCCAGTCAGAGATGAACTGATGTGCCAAGAGTTCAAAGTGCAGGGTGCACTGGTTTATGAAACCTCGAGCTAAGGCGGGGTTGCCAGCAAAACGTGGAGGTACCGAGAGCCGGCGTCCAGGGCTGGATGCCGTGGTATAGGTGGGCAGTGGTGCTGCCGGAGCAGAAGTCACACGACTCGAGGTGGATACAGGTGGGACAGACAGCGTGTCCAGACGGGAGTTGACATTCCGCAGGTAGTTCAGAATGGTTTCCTGTTGGGATCTCTGACGAGAAACCTCCTGGTACAGGTCCGTAAGCGAGGGGGCTTGGGGGCCACCGGGTTCCATGGACCGAGCCAACTGTTTCGGATCCGGGAGGTGGAACCTCTGTGCTACGGTGCAAGGAGGGACCCAGAGGGGCGTAACTAAGTATCAACTCGGACCGACCCTGGTCGTACGGCGGCTAACAACTCCGTGACCAGGGAGGGACCGAGCCAAGGGACCAGGTGCTACTCTGGGGACGACCTTGGAAGGGAGCAGGTGAATCCCACGGTACAGATGGCAGGGACTGACTGGAATAGCAGGTAGGCAAGCAGGCAGGCTGGCGAGCAGAAGAAGGTAGGCTATCAGGTAGACATGGCAAGTGACGGCAGGAGTCTCTAGGTGGGCTGGCAGGTGGTCACGGCAAGTGACGACAGGAGTCTCTAGGTGGGCTGGCAGGTGGTCACGGCAAGTGACGGCAGGAGTATCTAGGTGGGCTGGCAGGTGGTCACGGCAAGTGACAGCAGGAGCCTCCGGGTAGACACGGCAGGTAACAAGCGGGTAACAGGCAGGTCACAGGCAAGTGCTTCCAGGTGAGCGGGCTGGCAGGCATGGCAGGTAACAGGCAGGTAACAGGCAAGTGCTCCCAGGTCAGCAGGCTGGCAGGCACGGCAGGTAACAGGCAGGCAACAGGCAACTGCTCCCAGGTGAGCGGGCTGGCAGGCACGGCAGGTAACAGGCAGGCAACAGGCAAGTGCTCCCAGGTGAGCTGGCTGGCAGGCACAGCAGGTAACAGGCAGGTAACAGGCAGGTAACAGGCTGGCGGGCAAGACTGGTAGTCAGGCTAGCAGCGTAACCTGAGGGCTGAAGCAGAGGTCAGAAACACTGTGCAACAACTTTTGCTCGGGCACCTCCATTTTGGAGGAGGTGCCTTATACATTGGAGGACCCTCGGCTATTGGCCGGGGACTCCTTAGGACGGCGCGCGCGGACCCTTTAAGAGGTGGGAGCGCGCGCGTGCCCTAAGCACAGTGCCTGGGGAGCTGCGCGCGCTGGCAGCAGCAAGAGGAGCGCTGGTGAACGCAGAGCGGGGAGCGCGGGGAGCGAGGTGGTGAGTGGGACGGCGTCTCTGCCTGGCAGGGGGCAGAGACGCCGATACTACAGAAATGCTGAGCTATATATACATGAAGACCTCCCGATTAGTATAGCAGTACATACCGAGTTGCTTACCAGGGATGGAGACAGGGTGGTGAGGGTAAAACAATGCCCGACACGCGTTTCGCGGTGCAACAGTCCGCTTTGTCAAGGGCAGAAGGTATGAGATGTGGAAAGTGGGGCACATATATATATGCCATGGATGTTCGCGTGTGCAGGAGAGCACCGGAAGCGCAGCCGCAGCAACCAGAAGTGCATCACCCGCATCACGCGGTCATGTGGGTATGTGTTTACGGCGCATGCGTGCCACCGCGATCCAAGATCTAGGTGTGCTCCCCAGCTGTCAAGCCGCCCGTGCACACACAGTGGTAAAGTACAAGGCAGCATAGAGATAGACGGGCGCGTGGCAGAGATTGTCACTGCGGGTCGCATGCGTACCACATATATATCAGGTACACGCAATCAGAAAATAGAAGTGCAACATCAACATGAATGTAGAAAAACATCACACATGGTACATGTTAAATTTGCATGGCAAGTTAAGTTAGTGAAATAAGTATATAATATAATAATACAGAGTTTTATTATATTATCGTCTTGGCTGCCCCAATGTCATTCACATGTTCGCGGACGCGAACCTGAAGTTCCCTTGATGTCAGACCAACGTAAATTAAAGAACAGCTACATGTAGCGTAATAAATCACGTTAGAAGAACTACACGAAATATGGTGTCTTTTGTTAAAGGTCCTTTGAAATAAATGAGGTACATCAAAGGACATTGGGTCAGGCCAGGCAATGTCCACATTTATAACAGGCCTTTGTAGGTCCCCTTGAGCCGAATGAATTGTGTCTTTCGGGGATGTAATGGCTCCTCACTAGGAGGTCATCAAGATTCTTAGATCTCCTGGGGGTCATCAGTAGTACCTTTGACATAAAAAAGGTGGACTTCCTAGATATCTCACTGCGTGTAGATTCCCAAGGTTGCATGCAGACTGATGTATATAGGAAGCCCACCGCAGTCAACTCATTGATTAATGCCGGGTCTGCCACAGTCCTGCCACTATTAGGGCCGTCCCGGTTGGACAGTTCCTAAGGATGAGGTGGATCTGCTCATCGGACTCGGACTTTGAACGTCAGGCCCAGGATCTGAGGCATAGATTTGAGCAGCATGGTTATAGTCGTAGATGCATTAAATATGGCTATGAGAGAGCCTGGAGAACTTCACGCAATGCTTTACTCCACCCTTCCAAAAGGAGGGGCGATGAGATTGAGAAAATAAAATTTATTTCCACCTATAACCACGAATGTCCGAGCATGCATCAGATCCTGGCCAGGCATTGGGACATATTGATGACGGAGCCCTCCCTGAGAACTCACATTGGGGACTGCCCTCTGATGACCCCCAAGAGATCTAAGAATCTTGGCGACCTCCTAGTGAGGCGCCATTACATCTCCGAAAGACAGAATTCATTCGGCTCGAGGGGACCTACACTGGGCTATTATAAATGTGGACATTGCCTGGCCTGCCCCAATGTCCTTCGATGTACCTCATTTATTTCAGCGGATGGCCAATGGATCTTTGACATAAGACACCATATTTCTTGTAGTTCTTCTAACATGAATTATTACGCTACATGTAGCTGTTCTTTAATTTACGTTGGTCTGATGTCAAAGGAACTTTTGGTTCGCGTCCGCGAACATGTGAAGGACATTGGGGTGGCCAGGACGATGCCAGACCCCATCCTACTAAAGACCATCCCACACCATTTCAATGATAAACACAATTGCGATCCTCGTTCCTTCTTGGTTCGTGGGATTGATGTAGTGAATTTAATAAAAAATTGCCTCTTCAGAGAAAAAGAGGACTTGTACTCTATAGCGCCACCTATTGGAAGCAGCAGAGGCAATTTGCATATTAAATTTCCCAGAAGAGCATTGCATGGCGAATAAGCCTCCTTACCTTGACGTGCCAGAGCTGGTCTGTCACTCTCCATAAGGAGAAACGTTACCCCTTAGACTGTAGTGAATTTAGGGATACGGGGAGGCAATATCAAGAATCATTTTGCACAGCGGGAGGCCCAATGGATTGTACGGTTAAACACAGTCACGCCCTTTGGCCTAAATGAATCCCTGAGCTTCTCCTCCTATTTGTAACTTAAATATGCATCTTTTTGACATATCCCCATCTACTAAGTGGTGGTTTGGTTAAATTTTAATTGTTTTTATATTTGTGCTTTTGTGTACTCTTACTTATTATGTCTTCTTTTCCTTTTTCTCATTTTTGTTCCCATACTCTAGCCTTCTGTAGGACTTTGAATCTCAGCACGGCCCATCGCATCACAAATTACAGTTTTATCAATTATATATATATACTCTGTAATATTATAATATATACTTATTTCACTAACTTAACTTGCCATGCGAATTTAACATGTACCATGTGTGGTGTTTTTCTACATTCATGTTGAAGTTGCACTTCTATTTTCTGATTGCGTGTACCTGATATATATGTGGTGCGCATGTGTCCCACAGTGACCATCCCCGCCACGCGCCCATCTATGTCTATGCTATCTTGTGCTTTACCACTGTGGGTGCATGGGCGGCTTGATGGCCGTGGAGCACGCCTTGAGCTTGGATCGCGGCTGCACGCATGCGCCGTAAACACATACCCACATGACCGCGTGATGCGGGTGACGCACTTCCGGTTGCCGCGGCTGCGCTTCCGGTGCTCTCCTGTACACGCGAACATCCATGGCATATATATGGGCCCCACTTTCCACATCTCATACCTTCTGCCCTTGACAAATCGGACTGTTGCACCGCGAAATGCGTGTCGGGCATTGTTTTACCCTCACCACCCTTTCTCCATCCCTGGTAAGCAACTCGGTATGTACTGCTATACTAATCGGGAGGTCTTCATGTATATATAGCTCAGCGTTTCTATATGCCATTTGTTTATAGATTGCTTCAGTCTCTGACCCCACTGCTCTTGCACTGTGCCCCTTTACTCTAAAATTGGGCCACTGTGTTTCTATAAAATGGCCAATAATTTATTTATAGTAGTCACCCATGAACATGGGAGGAGCATCTGGCCATAGGGCATAGTGCAATAGTTGTTTGGACACAGTGAACCTATTTATCTGATACGGTGTTCTCCCTTTTATTCCGTTTTGAGCCTGTATTTTACCATACTTTGCTCCCGTTATTAGCCTTCATATAGGGTTACATTTTTGTACATTCCGTGTTGCATTCACTTTGTATGCTGCCTTCATATAATTCTTATTGATATTTTCTAATAAAATTAATTTATATTTTTACACTATTTTATCTGTCTTTTTCTCTAATTTATTCCACAACATATATCTATATATCTATCTGAACTAACAGTCCTTCTGAGGACTAATCCAGGTAAATATTTTCAGTGATGAAGGTGATAGCAGGAGTTGGGCAGGCAGGCAGTATATGTGGAAGACTGCAATGCATATAGTGCAAGAGGGTCCATAGCACGTTCCTGCTGCTGCTGTACTTACAGATATTAGTAGACATAGCCCCAGGTATCGCGGGCCAGGGCAAATTTTTGTTTTGATCTCAAGCCTGGTTATTTGCTTAAAAATCAATCCAGAGTACACCATTTTTCTGCTCCATTTGCTTGTTAGCACTGCAGAACACAGCCAGATCTTTTCCATCATCAGACGTGATCCCATAATACAGCGATAAAAAAACACAAATTTGTAGTGAACGTAGAAAATATTGTCCTCCATTTAGAGTTTGGAGCAGTGTCAGTGATGCTATTCACATGTGGTGGCTGTGACAAATAGGAAACTACAGGGCCGCTATTTAAAAGCGTGGGTGTCCGTCAGATGTATCACATATAACTGCAGTAGAGATCCAGCCATTTCTGTCCTCCTTTTAAAGTTTGTAGCAGTGTGTCAGTGAAGCTATTCACACGTGGTCACTGTGACAAATAGGAAACTACAGGGCCGCTATTTAAAATCGTGGGTGTTTGTCAGACGTATCACATATAAACATATAAACTACGGTACAAATCCAGCCATTTCTGTCCTCCATATTTCAGCGATAAAAATCCAGAAATTTGAACTGAACCTGGAAAATATTGACCTCCTTTTCCATTCTGTTCAATGTGCCGGTCAAGCTATTCACACTAGGTCTTTGTGTAGAATAATATTAGTAAATTACAGGCCTGCTATTTAAAAACGTGATTCTCTGTCAGACATATCACATTTAACAGTGTTCCAAAATCAGCCATTTCTGCCTTCCATTTTGTTGCAGTGTGTCGGTCAAGCTATTCACACTAGGTTTTCTGTGAAGAATAATATTAATAAATTACAGGCCAGCTATTTAAAGCCGTGGTTCTCTGTCAGACGTATCATAAATAACTGGGTTAGAAAATCAGCCATTTTTAGCGAACGTGGAAAATATTGTCCTCCATTTAAAATGCACAAGGTATGTGGCAAGGGATGGGGAAGTGGACATGATGGTGATGATGCATGCAGAGGCCGAGGCCATTGGCAAGCTGAAATTGTGCCACAACAAACACCCACATCTTGTCGCCCGACCTTCCTGTCCCAATTGCTAGGGGACTGCCGCACACCACTATTGAACCCAGAACAATGTCAAAAGGTTGTTGGTTGGATAGCAGATAATGCTTCCAGTCACTTTGCCACCACCACTACCACCCTGTCTTCCACACGGTTAAGTCTCAGTAGCCGTAAGTCTAAACCGCATATTCCTCATCCTGATCCTCCTTTCTCCCACCATGCCGAGTGCCCAGAGACAACTGATCCCACACTTGGACACTCAGAAGAGCTGTTCACTTTTCCATTTGCAGATTTGGGCCTCTCACCTGGCCAGCTTCGAGTGAGTCAAGAGGAGAACGCGTGTAGCGATGCCCAAATATTTCAGCAGCCACGGTCACACGAAGGCAACGGTGGGAAAGTGCAATTACTGTCGCAAGAGGTGGATGATGATGATGATGAGACACAATTGCCAGAAAGTCAGCAGGAGGACCAGGGAGCGGAAGTGGAAGACGGGGTGGTCATGTTGGTGATGGTGGCGGCTGTCCCTCAGTACTCGGTCCCCAGCCGCCACTATTTCTCCTGGTGTGCCGTCCCCGCATTACATGAGCACGCGTCCCACAACATTAGCCGTGCCCTCAAAAACTCAGTTACTGGGAAAGTCCACCTAATCATGGACACGTGGACAAGTGCTTGTGGGCAGGGACGGTACATCTCGCAGACGGCACACTGGGTTAATACAGTGGAAGCCGGGACCCAGTCGGACATTGGGACGGAACACGTCCTCCCAATGGCGATGATAGCGGGCCCTGGGTCAATCAGGGTTGCCCCCATATACTATTGCTCCTGCACCTCCTCCTCTTCAGCCTCCATCACTGAAATAAGCACATCAGTCAGAATCTTGAAGAACTGCAGCACTGCCTCTGCCAAGTGGCAACAGGCTGTGCTGAATCTAATGTGCTGAGGTGACAAACCGCACAACGCTGAAGAGTTGTGGACAGCTCTGAAAGAGCAGGCAGATCTGTGGCTGACACCGCTGAATCTACAGCCAGGCATAGTCATGTGTGACCATGTGTCTCTTGCAAGGGACATTGGAGTTCCTCCAAATTTTTGCCTGCTGTTGAATTCACTGCATAGGCAAACAGTATGGGAGACCCACTCCTTTCTAATGGGAACATGTCATTACTGTGGCCCAGCTCTATGTGTCCTTAAATTGGTATTGGGGTTTTTCCCAAATTTTGGCAGCCCTTGTAGTCACTGCATGGGCATTACCACTATAGGAGACCCACTCCTTTATAATGGGAACATTTTTTTTACTGAGACCTTCCTCTATGACTCTTCAAAGGGGTATTTCGGTGCATCCAAATTTTTGTCAGCTCTTGCAGTCACTGCATACGCAATAACAGTATAGGAGACCCACTCTTTAATAATGTGAACAATAATCAAAAGTGCAAAATCACATCAAAAACGGTACATATGAATATAGCCCAAGGTGTAGAGGTGTATTTTTGTTTTTGGCTATATAATTTGCCTTATATACCCTGGAAAGGATGCTCCTTATCATTTGTCCCAGGAAAATCCATTTTGGTTTCGTTTTTGCATGTTTTATTGTAAGTCCGTAAAAGTGGCGTAATACCTCTGACAACATTGTTACCAGCACTGACCTGGGAGTCAGAGATACTTCCAGGGGTCTTCTCCATGCTGTTCCCATGTCATTTGAACACTGTTCCCATCAATTTAAGCAATTTTTATGCCCTCTGCAGATCGCCGGAGGGGGCAACGCTGGAAAAATGCATGAATTTCCCATAGACTTACATTGGGCTCGTTAATCGAACTGAGCACTCGAGCATCCCAATTTGCTCGACCCGAGCAACGAGTACCAGAGCATTTTAGTGCTCGCTCTCATCACTAGTATTAACGTAAAAAATGTGTAAACGTTCACAGAGTAGGGATACTTTTTCAAGGCACTGTATTCATCTGCTTCAGGTTTTGGAGGAGGAAGAAAATGAGGATGAGAAAGAACAGCAGGTGGGTGCGAATGGGGACATTGAGTTGGCATAGGCAGTAGACAAGGCTGACAGTCAGAGTAAAAATGACAATCATGCTGGCCATGACAAATGACCATTACAGCAATGTGATGAAAATTAACCATGAGGCCCTTGGTTGTGCTGGGGAGCATGGCAAGTTTTATGCTGGAATGGTAGTGACAGGGATATTGTTACCATTAAGCAAAGGGATGACTATTAGAAAGCAGTGTTTTTAAACCCTTTCTATAAAAACAAAATGGGATTTTTTTTCTGACTTTTGAATTGGAGTCCAAATTGACTTATTGCGAGGTCAATACCTGCTTTGCCAAGCTTTTGCCAAGTGGACGCCTTCCAATGGCACAGCTAATTAGCCCACTCACAGAAAACCCAATGCTCACCCACCACTGCCAACATTAGGGCTCCAACAAGGTTTTTTTTTTTAAAGCCCAAAATCATGCTAGAAACCCAAGTGTGCATAAAAAAGTGAATAAGTGCTACAAAAAAAGTGCACTAGAAAGCAGTCTATTGCAGCTCTCTCCTAGAGGAGAAGGGCCCCCAATAACAGTTCTCTATCTCTCCGAGCCAGAAGCCACAGTGAGGGTCAGGAACAAGTAGACTCCGGCAGCCAAAGCCAAAGGAGACCCAATTTTACTTCCAGCATCTGCTTTAGTTCCCACCCAAGCCAGAACTGGGAGCCATTGACTGTTGGCTCCCTTCCCGAGAGAGGAGAACCTGGGCTCAAGGTGAAGCGAAATCTGATGGCCACACACTCCCCCCTACACCTGCCAAGAGAGTAACCCATAAGAAACCACATCCTGACAAATTCTAGTGACAAAGATGCACAGTGAAGCGGTGACACTGTGAAAAACAATTATAAATATAAATAATGAAGGCTATCCAGTGTTATACTGGCCAGAACTTCAACCATTAGTTTAATGATGTACAATACAAAGTTATATTGTGGTACCGTGTTAGCCAGAAAAATCGATGTAAATACTTGTATGCCAAAAATGACAAAAGTATTCTTGGGGTGATACCTTTATTGGCTAACCAGAAAATATATATATGCAAGCATTCAGAGCACAGAGGCTCCTTCTTCAGGCAAGATTACACATGAATTCATAAGACAAAAGGCACAGCATTTGAGAGATGTTACAACAAGACATTTGATCATGAGGTGTAAGTTGTGATGCCTCCTACAGATAAGTTAGGGAGAGCAAATTAGTTTTTTGTGTTGCAAAATGAGAGGCCTTGGGACTGTTTAATTATCTGGAGGTGTGAATTGTGTCCATGTAGTGAGTCATAAAGCCAGGTGTTATATTTAGTCCTGTTGTCAGTGAATTGAACATCCTTATCAATTTGAATTCCCAAATTTTTCTTTCTCTGTTGCCCTTGAAGTGACCTTTTAGTATTAAAACTTTTAGATCTTTCATACAGTGTCCCCGGCCAGAGAAATGTTTTCCCACAGGTGTATCCAGTTCATTCTTAATTGTGTGTCTGTGTAAATTCATTCTCGTTTGCAGCCTTTGCATAGTTTCTCCATTATAAACTCCTTCTGGGCATCTTGTACATTGTATCATGTACACCACATTGGAGGATGTACATGAAAAGACATCCATGATTTTGTAGTCCTGATTTGTGTTAGGTATGCAGACTGTATTTGATGGTAATATGTGGGTACAAGTTTTTCATTTTTTGTTTTTACATGGGAATGTGCCCGTCACTGATGGTGATGAGAGGACACTTCTGACAAGGAGATTCCTTAACTACATTGAGACCTGCTTTCTTCCTCAGTCTGTCAAGTTTCTTTTTCTTATTGATAATAAGGTGATGTTGCATTACAGGATTTTTACAAAAAATTGCAACATCACCTTATTATCAATAAGAAAAAGAAACTTGACAGACTGAGGAAGAAAGCAGGTCTCAATGTAGTTGAAGGTAAGCCCAATATACAAAATCATTTTAATACATCGTCCTCTGTTGTGAACCTCTCACAGTATGAGCCAAACACAGGAGAAATGAATGTTTTATCGAAGGGACTAACATTCTGTCCTACAAAACAACTTGATACGGCTCAATTTTGTAATGATATCGAGGAATTCTTAAGCAGATTACGGCTTAAAGAATTCTTTCACAACCATGCAGATATTACACCACAAGATAATCTGAACAACACATCAAAAAAGAAAAAGAGGACAGACTGGACCCCACAACCTGGGCACAACCAAACTCTAGATCACTACATAGACTGTTTCCGTAAAAAAGTTAAATTTGACATTTTGGACACACACCACAAAGTGCCGCACAATATCAGTATGGAGGAAAGAAAAGCCATACAGTCTTTAAAAGCAAATAACAATATCATTATCAAACCAGCAGACAAAGGAGGAGCTGTAGTCATTATGAACATGTCAGATTACATCCAAGAAGCACACAGACAACTCTTGGATATAAAATACTACACTCCACTTCAGGAAGATCCCACCAAAAAATACACAGAGGAACTAACACATATCATCAATGGGTTTGATTCTACTTCATCCTCACTACTGGAACTAATACCAGACAATCCCCAAACAGGTACCTTCTACATGTTACCTAAAATACATAAAGAAGGTAATCCTGGGAGGCCAATCATTTCTTGCATTGGGACATTAACGGAAAATATCTCAGGCTGGGTAGAGAACATTCTGAAACCCCTGGTGAGACGCACACCCAGCTATATCCAGGACACCACGGATATTCTCTGCAAACTGTCAGCGCTGGGCCCACTTCCGGAGGACATAATACTAGCCACCATGGATGTAGAGTCTGTCTACTCCAACATTCATCATAAGGATGGGATTGCAGCATGCAAACATTTCCTACAAAAAAACAATCTGGCTACAGAACCAACTCTGCAATTTATCAGGTTTGTGCCCCATCACAATTATTTCTCCTTTGGGAACAATTTATACCAACAATGTATGGGTAGCGCCATGGGAAGCAAAATGTCCCCACAATATGCCAACCTGTTTATGGCTAAACTAGAGGAGGAGTTTTTGTCATCTTGCTCTATTAAACCCCTAGCATACTTCTGCTACATTGATGATGTGCTAATAATCTGGACAGGCTCAAAAGATGATCTGCTGACCTTCCACGATAACTTCAACAGGTTCCACCCAACTATCAAGCTCACCCTCAACTTTTCAAAATTCCAAATACATTTTCTGGACATGATCATATACATCAAAGACAACACCATACAAACATCAATTTACCATAAGCCCACAGGACGTCCAGCATATCTTAGATGGAACAGCTTTCATCCAAGACACACAAAAAAATCCATCATCTACAGTCAGGCTCTGAGGTACATTCGAATCTGTTCAGACAGCAAGGACAGAAAACTGCAGCTACTATCACTGAGGAATACATTCCTACAACAAGGATACCATCCACTGGTAATAGATGAACAAATTCACAGAGCTACAAAGATACCAAGAAGTAGCCTCCTGGATTACAGACAAAGGGAGGACAACAACAGGGTACCTCTTCTGGTCACATACAACCCCCACATGAACATCCTAAGGAAAATTGGTGCTGATCTCCAACCCATATTCCACAGAGACCACAAACTGAAAGAAATATTCCCAGAACTACCACTTCTCTCCTATAAACAGCCCCCTAACTTAAGGAATCTCCTTGTCAGAAGTGTCCTCTCATCACCATCAGTGACGGGCACATTCCTATGTAAAAACAAAAAATGCAAAACTTGTACCCACATATTACCATCAAATACAATCTGCATACCTAACACAAATCACGACTACAAAATCATGGATGTCTTTTCATGTACATCCTCCAATGTGGTGTACATGATACAATGTACAAGATGCCCAGAAGGAGTTTATATTGGAGAAACTATGCAAAGGCTGCAAACGAGAATGAATTTACACAGACACACAATTAAGAATGAACTGGATACACCTGTGGGAAAACATTTCTCTGGCCGGGGACACTGTATGAAAGATCTAAAAGTTTTAATACTAAAGGGTCACTTCAAGGGCAACAGAGAAAGAAAAATTTGGGAATTCAAATTGATAAGGATGTTCAATTCACTGACAACAGGACTAAATATAACACCTGGCTTTATGACTCACTACATGGACACAATTCACACCTCAAGATAATTAAACATTCCCAAGGCCTCTCATTTTGCAACAAAAAAAACTAATTTGCTCTCCCTAACTTATCTGTAGGGCGCATCACAACTTACACTTCATGAACAAATGTCTTGTTGTAACATCTCTCAAATGCTGTGCCTTTTGTCTTATGAATTCATGTGTAATCTTGCCTGAAGAAGGAGCCTCTGTGCTCTGAATGCTTGCATATATATATATTTTCTGGTTAGCCAATAAAGGTATCACCCCAAGAATACTTTTGTCATTTTTGGCATACAAGTATTTACAGCCATTAGTTTAACAATTCCCAATCCCACAGCAAATTGCTTGTATTGACAAAAAGGCCCAGAAAAGGGTGTGTGCTTACAAAGACAGAAAAGTGAAGTGCCTGTACAAATGTGTCAAAATTTGTGGGGTGCCCAGTTCTAGTGAGTTAAGGCACCCCAGTATCACCACTCTTGGGGCACTTTGTACTTTGGGCTTTAAAACGTACCCAGCCTAATGGCGTCGATCCTGGGGAGGGTCACGCTTTCCACCTGATGAGTATATAAACCACCCAGAGTACTAACAAGTTCATCAAACCTAGAGTGCATATTGTATCAGTCTACTAAGGTGGCCGGTTCAAAAACTATATTTTAAAAAGATATTACAATTGATCTTAGCCCAACAAGTAGATGAGGCAGCAGCAAGCTCTCATGTATATTTGACGTGATGAACAAGATGTTTTATTGTCCATTGCCCCAACCTGACATATTTCAGCAAACAGAGATGCACCAGTTGAACAGTCAAGTTCAGTTGTACCTAGACTTTGTCCTTTTCCAGGCAAATACCCAGACCTCAATCCCATGGACTTCTGGGTAAGCAGATTGGTTGAGTGAGATGAACTGACCAAGTTTGTTATGGGCATATAGTCATGCCCAGCCTCCATTTTAATATCAGATTCAGCACAGCCATTGGCTATGTAACATTCAAGCAAACCAGTTTATTCACTGCAAGCATGGAAAACCTTACATTTATCAAAATGAACCAGGCTTGGCTTAGTGCAGAATTTCATTTACCTACTCTAGATACTAATGATTAGATCATCCATATCATCTCCCTGCTTGCTTGATTGTTCATTGACTGTTATCTAATGGCCCCGATTCAGCCGTTCACCTGTTCTTTAACCATCACGTCAGTAATTGGTTTCCCAGAGCTGCAATTTATGTCACTACACTGGCAGTCATCTCCTTGCCTGAGCCATTGCACATGCTTATACCGCTTGACCAATATGTTGTATAGCTATTCTGTACTGCTGCTGAGAAGTGTACTCTCTTGAAGGTAAAGGCCCCATCACACATAACGAGATCGCTAGCGAGATCATTGATACATCACGGTTTTCGTGACGCAATAGCGATCTCGTTATGTCTGACAGGTAGCAACGATCAGGCCCCTGCTGTGAGATCGCTGATCGTTACAAAGCTTCCTAGACCATTCCTGGGTCATTGCACTCCCGCTGGGCAGTGTGCATCGCTTTATTTGACACCTTATCAACGACCTCGTTAGCGATTCAGAACTGAGACACGTAGGCGTGCATAAATTGGACTTTTCCGCGCCCCTCGTCCCCGATTGGTGGTCGCTACTGCGTCCTTGTTTTTCGGATCCCATCAGCGTTCTCCGGCTGTGACTCCACTTTGAAGAAATCAGACATCTTTAGCGAGGTAGGTATTGTTTGCGGTCTCAAATGAGTTTCCACTTTTAATTCATTTATAGGACATCTACCAATTATGTGCTATCATTACTCTTCAGGGAGGGAGGGCTTGGCTTCTATCTGCATATATAAGCTTTTGCATGGGCAGATATTTTAGGGGTCTCGTGCACACACACCCACACAGCACGTTTTCTGACACGCTGTCCTGGCCAACCGCTTCAGAGTTTTTCACACGCCAATTAACATGAAGCTTAAATCAATAGACTCTGTTGTTTTGGCCTGTTGCACGATTCACAACTTTCTTCGTCGACGTGATGCAATTACGTACTGTCCGCCTGGCTTTGTAGACACTGTGGACCGAGCCAATGGGGAAGTGGAGCTCGGTGAATAGCGTGCAAACGATCCTGCAGTTGCAGGCCTTCAACCAGTGGGACATTGCAGAAACACCCATGATGAGAAGACCTGCCGCAACAACTACTGCCAGTATTTTAACAGTCCTGGTGCTGTTCCTTGGCAGCATCAGAACCTATAGTGGGCAACTACTCATGTTTCTACACTACTGACATTTCTGTACTGATGTGTCTAATAAACTGTGTGTTCTACTATGCAAAAGCTTTGTTTCTCGTTCTTTCAGTACTAGCAGTAGTCACCGCAGTAAGCAGTCCATGTATATATATATACATATGTATACACATGCATATACAGATACATACATACATACATACACGCATATACATTCGTGTACTCGTATGTAAACAGATTCATCCATGTACTCATACATATTTTTAAGTACATAAATATATACACACACACTCATATACACATACGTATACAGATAACTATATATACACATACATACTCTCAAACATACAAATATGCATACACATAAATGGCCATTTACATCTCTCTATATATATTCATATAAATATATGGACATCCATACATCTGTACAGGAACAATGCACACACCAGTGTTCCCGTCTGACCGGAGACGCAGTAGCGATCCCATCTGACCGGAAACGCAGTAGCAATGTTAAACCAAGGCCGCCCAATCAGAACGCAGTAGCGTCCACCAATCGGAGATGAGGGGGGCGTGGAAAAGTGATTTTATGCACGCCTTTGTGACACAGTACAGTCCCTATCAAGGTGTGGATCGTTGAAATAGCTGCTGTGTGAAAGCGCCCCAACGACCGCCGAGATCGCTAGTTAGATTGCTGGGGCGGCCGAAATCGTTGGGAAGTTCTGCATGTTTGACAGCTCCCCAGCGATCACGAAATGACTCTCCAGTGATCCCAAAACCGTGATGTACTAACGATCTCGCTAGCGATCTCGTTATGTGTGACGGGGCCTTTAAGAAACATGAAACAGCTTGTTGACAAGCCAAGCACTTGTTGATAAGCCACTCGCTTCTTTACTTTGAAAACAGCTAATCTGTTCCCGCTCCCTAAATAAAGATACAATTTTTAGATGGATTGTTAAAAAGCTTCTTTATTTGGCAAAGAACAAATCTTTTAATACTCACCAAACAGGGATATTCTTTTCACCACGCAGTGTGAAAAAGCCATAATATCTTTCATTTACAGAAAAAAAACACCCATACTTACCAAAAACTGTGCACAACACTATTGAACTGCAGGATGCAGCAAGCCACCAATATAACATGCAGAGGCAGCACAAGGTCTAAAATGCTGATAAAAAACACTTACACAGCTATAAATTATGGGGTGGGGTTGCCTAGTATTTTAAATACCCACGGCTAATGCTTGTATAGGGTGGCAGTCACACAAATATGTGTAGTGGACAGTGTCTGGCTTACAGCTTATTGGTCTTGCCAATACTATTAGATCAGGCAGGCTGCCCAGCACTAGGTGCACCTCTTAGTGTAAGACACTCCAATTTCCCCCACCAACATTACAGGGCTTGGCTGCACCTTGCAAATGATGCAAAAAATACATGAGAAACTTGTTGATATTTTGTGCAATATATGCAATCTCAAAGGTTTGTGTGGGATGCCGGTATGGGGGGATATCACGGTGACTGGCCCGGTCCGTGACCCAGGGCGGTCAATCAAAAAGGGGGAATTAATAGGGGATGTG
The DNA here is from genome assembly GCF_046119375.1 of Phyllobates terribilis. Classification (NCBI taxonomy): domain Eukaryota; kingdom Metazoa; phylum Chordata; class Amphibia; order Anura; family Dendrobatidae; genus Phyllobates; species Phyllobates terribilis. The sequence continues at coordinate 419,188,610 of NW_027362764.1, read as the reverse complement.
GAAAGTGTTTGTGACGCCACCTGTGGATTGCGACTAAAGGGTGCCGCCGATGCGGAGCAGTCCTCTGGAGCTGGTGTTACGGCAGCAGGGATGGTGTGGCTCTCCACAGGTAGAGCTAGCTCCAGGGCAGGGTAGGAGTGAATGATGGATGCTGGTGAGAGATGGCAAAATGGTCCCGGAGGAAAGACGAACACTCACACGGGGGTAAGCTTCAGTACCTTTACTGGTGATGATGCAGGCACGGTCCAGGGTACTCCGGGAGAAGGGCGCACTTATGGACTCTCCCCAGTGAGCAGGTATGGGGCCTCCTCATCCGTGGATTTACTCGCTAAGCTTCTGACCTGCCTGGAGCTAGGCCTAGCTTGATTACTGTCTCTCTCTCTCTCTCTTGCACCTGCTGAACTGGTGGTAGGGCCTTCTCTTGGAGATCACTCTCCCTGGTCGCTGGGGCCTCTGTGACTCCTAGCCCTGGTACTGTAGTCAGCGTTTGGCAAACCTGGGACCTGTAGTCCTCCAGGGGTTCCGGTGGTCCCTACTGGGTAGGAAGGGTCCCTGTAGGCGCGGACCCGGTGTCCGGTATATATCTTGGGTTGAGCCTGGTATGCTCCTCTGCCCCCTCGTTACTTCTTCCTTCTCCTCTCGCCTTCGGCCACACTCAGGGCCCTCACTCGTGCTGTAGGCCTTGGCTCGCCTAAGCACAGCAGCCAGCATGCTGCCTCTTCGCTGCTCTCTGAGCATCAGCACACTCTCTGCTCAACTCTCTGACTCTGTCTGAACTCACTCTAAAACTCTGACTGAGCTGCCTGGCTCCATCCTCCCTTTATATATCCATATCAGGGCTCCCTCTGGTGGTCTGAGGTGGTAGGGTGGAGATATGTGAATGTGTGAGGGCCTCTTGTGGAGAAGTCCATCCATGCACCCTTCTGGGTTTTGTAGCACCAGTGCACAGCAGGGCGCCACATATGATAAAAGACAGAGGTAGGTACTTTTTCATTGAAGACAAATTAAATGAAGATAATAATACCAAAGAATTTGTGATTGCAATCATTTTCAGGAAGAAACTGAGTATTATCTGACAGAATTGCAGGGGTGCCAATACTTTTGGCCACCACTGTAGATTAGATAGATAGAAACGTCAGTAACATATATAAGAAGTACAGTGATAGTGTTGATTACTGTACTTGTCATTTAGTGTTAAAATAAAGGATTTATTAAAAAAAAAATTGGCGTGGGGTTACCCGTAATTTTAGTCTCTAGCAGAGGTTAAGCAGATGGCTGGGGCAGATGTTTGAAGCCTGGGAAGGGGGTAACACCCACGGAGCTTTCCAGGTTACTAATATCAGCCCCCAGCTGAATACCTAGCCTTTTCTAGCTATTAAAATAGGGGACCCCCCAAAAAAATGACGTGGGGTCCCCCCTATTTTAATAGCTAGCAAAGGCTAGGCAGACAGCTGGGGGCTGATATTAATAGCCCAGGAAGGGTGCCATGAATATTGGCCCCCTCCCAGGCTAGAAACACCAGCCGTCAGCTGCCCCAGAAATGGCGCATCCATAGGATGCGCCAATTTTGGCTCTTAGCCTCGCTCTTCCCACTGCCCTGTAGCGGTGGCAGTGGGGTAATAGGGCTGGGGTTGATGTCAGCTTATAATGCCAGCTGACATCAAGCCCAGGTTAGTAATGGAGAGGCGTCTATAAGACACCCCCATTACTAACCCCATTGTCAAAGTTAAAAAAAAACACAAACATCCAGAATAAAGTCCTTTAATTGAAATAAACACAAAATTCTTTATTGTTCTAAATTAAACCATACTTACGATCATGCCCATTCCAGCTGAAGCCAATGTCTTCTGCAATAAAAGTAAAATAATAAACCAACATCATCCTTACCTTTCCATGGTTCCCAGGACAGCTTCAGCTCTGCTACATCGAGATGACAGGCTGTATTACAGCAGAAAGCTGCCATCCAGCTTGCCATGCCACAGACACTGAGAAGCGCAGGCATGCTTGGGCTCCTCAGTGTCTGGCTGTGACGGCATCCAGATGAGCCGAGTTCATGTCCAATGAACTCAGCTCACCTCGTGCACGTCACTGACAGCGTGGGAGAATTCTCCTGCGCTCAGCTCAAGCGCAGGAGAATTTTCCCACACTGTCAGTGACGTGCATGAGGTGAGTTGAGTTCATTAATTTAGAACATTAAAAATTGTGTGTTTATTTCAATTAAAGGACTTTATTCTGGGTGTTGTGTTTTTTTTAAATACTTTACTAGAAATTCATGTCTAATATTGGCGTGACCTCGTTTATAGAAGCGCCATCTTCTGGCGCTGTACCCAACTCATCCAGGGCCCTGGAGCGGTGGCTCACTGGGTAATAAAGGGGTTAGGGCCAGCTTGGTATTATCAGCTGGCCCTAAGCCCGAAATTCACGGGGTCACGCTAATATTAGACATGACTGCCATGAATTTCTAGTAAAGTATTTAAAAAAAACACAACACCCAGAATAAAGTCCTTTAATTGAAATAAACACACAATTTTTTATTGTTCTAAATTAAACCATACTTACCATCACGCCCATTCCTGCTGAAGCCAACGATCTCCTGCAATAAATGTAAAATAATAAACCAACATCATCCTTACCTTTCCATGGTTCCCAGGACGGCTCCAGCTCTGCTACATTCACATGACAGGCTGGATCGCAGCCGAAAGCTGCCATCCAGCTTGCCATGCCACAGACGCTGAGAAGCTCCTCAGTGAAGCTCCTCAGTGTCTGGCTGTGACGGCATCCAGATGAGCCGAGTTCATGTCCAATGAACTCGGCTCACCTCATGCACATCACTGACAGCATGGGAAAATTCTCCTGCACTTGTGGTGAGAGTGAGAGAATTGTCCTGCGCTCACGGCAAACGCAGGAGAATTTTCCCACGATGTCAGTGACATGCATGAGGTGAGCTGAGTTCAATGGACATGAACTCTGCTCATCTGGATGCCGTCACAGCCAGACACTGAGGAGCCCAAGCATGCCTGCGCTTCTCAGTGTCTGCGGCATGGCAAGCTGGATGGCAGTTTTCTGCTGCGATCCAGCCTTTCATCTCGATGTAGCAGAGCTGGAGCCGTCCTGGGAACCATGGAAAGGTAAGGATGATGTTGGTTTATTATTTTACTTTTAATGCAGAAGACATTGGCTTCAGCTGGAATGGGCGTGATGGTAAGTATGGTTTAATTTAGAACAATAAAGAATTGTCTGTTTATTTCAATTAAAGGACTTTATTCTGGGTGTTTGTGTTTTTTTTTACCTTTGACTATGGGGTTAGTAATGGGGGTGTCTTATAGACGCCTCTCCATTACTAACCTGGGCTTGATGTCAGCTGGCATTATAAGCTGACATCAACCCCAGCCCTATTACCCCACTGCCACCGCTACAGGGCAGTGGGAAGAGCGAGGATAAGTGCCAGAATTGGCGCATCCTATGGATGTGCCATTTCTGGGGCGGCTGACGGCTGGTGTTTCTAGCCTGGGAGGGGGCCAATATTCATGGCACCCTTCCTGGGCTATTAATATCAGCCACCAGCTGTCTGCCTAGCCTTTGCTAGCTATTAAAATAGGGGGGGCCCCACGTCATTTTTTGGGGGGGTCCCCCATTTTAATAGCTAGTAAAGGCTACGTATTCAGCTGGGGTCTGATATTAGTAGCCTGGTAAGCTTCGTGGGTATTACCCCCTTCCCAGGCTTCAAACATCTGTCCCAGCCGTCTGCTTAACCTCCGCTAGAGTCTAAAATTACGGGGAACCCCACGCCAATTTTTTTTTAAATAAATCCTTTATTTTAACACTAAATGACAAGTACAGTAATCAACACTATCACTGTACTTGTTATATATGAGACTGACATGTTTCTATCTATCTAATCTATGTGTGATGCTCTATTCTTTCTGTTCTAAATTGTCGGGTACCGGTGTATGCCGCTGCTGAATTGCCGGCTTTTCATGTTTCACTGTGAGCACTGCTCCCATCGATTTGGGCAACCACTGTAATGCCACAACCACCATAGCTGTGACATTACAGTGAGTGGCAGACAATCCCTGCATGATGTGAAAAAATCCAGTTATGCTTTTGGTGCACGAACAGTTATCGAACATAACCTCGAACAGCCGAATTTTTTCGTTTGCGTTCGTCGAACGACTCGAACACCGCCCAAAACAGCTCGAATTTGAGATTGGCTAACAGTTCTAGTCGAACACCGCTCATCTCTAAAAACAACTACTTACACATCTACCACTCATGGGGAGAGGAGCTGGCTGCCTAGTAATCTAAATGCACAGGGATAAGCCTTGTCTAGGGAGCCAGTCACACATGTGTGACACCTGTGGTGCACCATGCTGGTTTACAGCCTATTGGTCACACCCATACTATTAGATCAGATGGGCTGCCAAACACTGTACAAGTGCACCCGAATTCTCCCCACCAATAATACAGGGCTTGGCTATACCTTGCAAAGATGAAAAAATCCCTTGAGACATTGGTTATTTTGGCCAGATTACACAAGCTCACAAATGGCATCAAGGGCCCTAATTGTCTTGCGATTTTCTATACTAAAATTAAAAGCATTATTCACTGAAAAGGACATTAAGGCTATGTGCCCACGATGCAGAAATGCTCCGGATTTTTCCTGAGCGTTTCTGCATCTCCCTGGCAGAAAAAACGCATGCGCATTTTACATGCGTTTTTTCTGCTAGGGACAAGAGTTTGTCAAGAGTTTTTAGCATGCGATTTTGTATGCTTTTGTCAATCGCTTTTCCAAGCAATTTTAACATCTCTTGGAGAAAAGTGCTTGAAAGTTGGTCACACAATATAAATCCATGCAACCCGCATGGATGTATATTGTGTGACCAACATAATGTTAAAAAAAAAAGAATTAGAATGTAAAAAATAAAAAATAACCTTATACTCACCTTCTGATGGCCCCCTCTCTGCTGCCGGTGTCACTGCTGGCTCCGTGGCGGGTACCGGTAATGTAAAAGGACCTTCCATGACGTCAGCGGTCATGTGACAGGTCACGCGACCGCCAACGTCAGCGGTCGCATGACCTGTCACATGACTGCTGACGTCATTGGAGCCAGCAGCGATGCCGGGAGGAGAGCGGGGGCCATCAGAAGGTGAGTATAAGGTTATTTTTTATTTTAAATTCTTTATTTACTTACAGGTACTATGGTACCCGAGTCTGGAGGAGAGTCTCCTCTTCTCCAGACCCGGGTACCATCCGTGCATTAATCGCATAAGATATGCATGACTTCATGTAGTCATACAGATCTTATGCGATCCAATGCAAGTCAATGGCAGCGATTTCGCAGCGAAATCGCGCTAGAATTGGTCTTGCAGCTGATATTTCGGCATGATGTGCACAGCACATGTGGATTTGCATTGCAGAAAATGGCAGACCTATTACAAGCAATTTTAATGCGTATTCACATTGTTTTCGCAGCGAAAATATGCCGCAAAAACGCATTAAAATTGCTTCGTGTGCACATAGCCTAAATTGAAAAAAGCAAACTTCAGCCATACTTATCAATACTGGTCACAGCACTAATGCAATGCAGGATGCAGCAAGAAGATGAAAGGCAGAGGCAGAGCAGGTTCAAAATGTTGATAAAATAATCATTCATACGATTATGTACACTGTATATATGTAATAGCCAGTGTTCAAGGGTTTTTCAATCGAAACGCGTATGGCAAAATATTTTATACACACCACCCCATAATATATGCTTTGTCGTCTTAGATGTCCATTTTTTGTCTTTAATACAAGTTTTTAAAAGGATTTGCCAATAAAGATTGTTGAATTTTAATTAATTGCCTGATGTGTGTAGAGCTGGATCCATCTTCAGTTCCTCATTGAAGAGCAAATGTTGTTCCTATCTTCAAAAAGGGGAAGAAGGTGGACCCAGGGAACTATAGGCCGGTGAGTCTGACTTCTATACCAGGAAAGATCTTTGAACAAATTATTAAACAACATGTATGTAAGAACATGGATAAGAATGAAGTGATTAACCAGAGTCAGCATGGGTTTGTAACTAACAAGTCATGTCAGACTAACTTAATTTCCTTTTATGACAGAATCACTGACTGGGTGGATCAGGGAAATGCTGTAGATATAGTATATCTTGACTTCAGCAAAGCATTTGACAAAGTATCTCACACCATCCTTATTGAAAAAATGACCAAGTATGCAATGGACCAGGCAACTGTTAGGTGGATTCATAACTGGCTTAGTGATCGGACTCAAAGGGTGGTTGTAAATGGCTTCACATCCAGCTGGATGAATGTCTCAAGTGGGGTACCACAGGGCTCCGTCCTGGGACCTGTATTGTTCAACATCTTTATCAATGATTTAGATGAAGGAATTGAGGGTAAACTGATTAAATTTGCTGATGACACAAAGCTAGGAGGGATAGCTAATACTAGAGAAGAGAGAGAGAGGATTCAAAAAGACCTAAATAAACTGGAGCAGTGGGCAGCAACCAACAGAATGGTTTTTAACAGGGAAAAATGCAAAGTACTACATCTGGGCAATAAAAATGAAAAAAGCATATACAGAATGGGAGGAATAGAGCTATGCAACAGTACATGTGAAAAAGACTTAGGTATACTAATAGATCATAGACTGAACATGAGTCAACAGTGTGATGCAGCAGCAAAAAAAGGCAAATACAATTCTGGGATGTATTAACAGAAGCATACAGTCTAGATCACGTGAAGTCATTATCGGTCTTTACTCCTCTTTGGTCAGACCTCATCTGGAATACTGTGTACAGTTTTGGGCACCACATTTTAAAAAAGACATAGACAAACTGGAGCAAGTTCAGAGAAGAGCGACCAGAATGGTGATTGTTCTGCAAACCATGTCCTATGAGGAACGGTTGCAGGATTTGGGAATGTTTAGCTTGCAAAAAAGAAGACTGAGAGGAGACTTAATAGCTGTCTGCAAATATGTCAAGGGCTGTCACATTGTAGAAGGATCATCTTTATTCTCATTTGCACAAGGAAAGACTAGAAGCAATGGGATGAAACTAAATGGGAGGAGACACAGATTAGATATTAGAAAAAACTTTTTGACAGTTAGGGTGATTAATGAGTGGAACAGGCTGCCACGAGAGGTGGTGAGTTCCCCTTCAATGGACGTCTTCAAACAGAGGCTGGACAGACATCTGTCTGAGATGATCTAGTGAATCCTGCTTTGAGCAGGGGGTTGGACCAGATGACCCAGGAGGTCCCTTCCAACTCTACCATTCTATGATTCTATGACCAAGGCGCTGTGCAGCAGCGAGGACGCCGTGCTCCATGCCGGACTGGGATTACATCTCAGGGGTGAGCTGAAATTTTCCCTTTATTCATAATACTGTATATACATACCTGTGTACACCAGCAATGCAGGCATCTGCCCCCTAAAAGAAATAATATTTGCACTGTTTTTTCAATTCAAGTAGAGAAAAAAGTCAGTTACTGCAGTGAATTGTTAAAAAAGCTGTTAGGTTGAAGACACTTGGACAAGCTGTGTTTGGGTTAAATAGCTCAAAATGGGATCAATACAGTCCTACAAGACCTCTGAGTGTTATACGCATATCTTTCTGGCAATAAAAGGCTTTGTAGTATTGAGATTCATTGTTAATTTATTTATCGCAAATCAAATGCTTGGAAAAAATTTAGCTAAGCCGGCAAATTCAAATTTCAAAACACCTGCTCATCTCTATTGCTTACATACCTACACAGGATAGAGTCTGTTACAAATTACTGAACAATGCTGCTCAGGAAACAGTATTACTGTCAATATTAATTGGCTGCCCCTTTCTATTGGCAGCTTCAAAAACAATCAAGAGAGTAACTGTAGGTCTGCAGGCAATAAATTTCCAAGTAGGGCATATAAAAGACAAAGCAAAGTGAAATATTGTTAACGGGATACTATTTAATGTGGAAACACTGTGACAGTAAACTTTCAAAGCACTTAGGTTTCTTCATGAGATTTGTTAGTTTGATTAAAGGTGTTTTTCTTTCATCTGCGAAAAGTCTGCAGTCACTTAGTAGGATTCTCTGATATTGCCGGTGAGAACTGGTGGTTACTAGTGTTGAGCGAGCATGCTTGACACTGCTCGGTACTCGCCCGAGCATCTCAATACTCGGGATGTTCGGCGAGCACCGAGCATTTCCGGGTTGCTCGGGCGGGAGCTCTGGTCTCCGCCCTGCATGTTTGGCGCTCTTTACAGAGCCAATGAACATACAGGGATTGCCAGCAAGCCACTGTAATGCCGCAGCCATGTTGTTTGTGGGCATTACAGTGATTGGCTGGCCGCACAGCGTCACCTCGAGTATTTAAAACTGGGCGCCGCCATCTTGGACACAGTCGCTCCGGATCAGAGAGTGTAGGGTCAGTGCTGCAGAGCTAGGGAGAGATTCATACTGCGAAAAAGTTAGTGTAGGGTCTCTAAAGCCTGCCAAATCAAACATACAGTCCTTCTCAGGACTAATATCCATCCCAGATATCAGGCAGGCAGGCAGGCTGTATAGGAGACGCAGTGGTTATACCAGCAAACGCTGCATTACAGTCCTGTGTGCTCCTGTTGGTCAAATTGCTAGACTTATCACCCGATCTCAGGGGCCAGGAAAAATTTTTTCCTTTTTCATCTAAATCCTGTATTTTTTTTTTCCCTCAGTCAGACTGTCCAAATACGCGTCTTATTAACCTTTTGGTATCCCCCCCCCAAAAAAAATTGAGTGTGTCTGTGACTGTTCAGACACCAATATATCTGTTTAAAAGAGTCTAGTGTAGGCCAGAAAAATATAACTGTGGTTTTGCAGTTCCACGGGTCAAATCTCCGTATTATCCTGCTTTTGGCATTTTTTGCCGTAAAAAAAAACTGTAATAGTGTCTCCCTGACTGGTCAGACACCAATATAGCTGTTTAAAAGATTCTGGTGTAGGCCAGAAAAATAGAACTGTGGTTTTGCAGTTCCACGGGTCAAATCTCTGTATTACAAACCCAAAAAAAGAGGTATAAAGAAACTACAATAGTATCAAATACAATTAATAATATATTTTATTTGATTCAAATACAAACAAATAAAAAAATAGACAACAAGACAATAAAAATAAATAAAACATAATTAAAATACAGCTCAGGAGGGGGGAGGAGGATGCTCACAATTAATATTCCACATGGATCTCCTATATAAAGGCATGTATATATATGAGTGACAAGCAAATTTTATTCACCGTAATTAAATATATAAAAATAAATTAAATACACATAATCATCTCTAATAGCAGCATAATATTCAAAAAACAGTAAATATTATATAAAAAAAACAATATATATAGATGCATGTAAAGTGCTTGTGCCTTAAGCATACGTATATATGCAATTGATTAACAAGTGTTTAGTTACCATGATAATGAAATGCTGCTATGATGATAAAGCCTTAACTGAAAGTTTTGGCTGCAAAGAATCAAATCGTGTCATACACAAATCCTTAAATAAGGGGTAACATAAATGGTATATCACACAGAGGAGACCATGATTATAAAAATAAGATTGGAAACATAACCCGGCCCCCTCACACCACTCCAACGCCGTTTCGCTCCTTGCTTCGTCAGGGAGTGTGGTGTGAGGGGGAGTGGTGGAATATATATATGGTATGCAGCTGCTGGCCATAATTACTAATTGCAAGCGCCTTACTATCGGGCGCCGCCAGCTGCGCATGCGCCCCCGCAGACACTTCCGGGGCAGAAGGTCCGGAGAGCGTCACTGAAGGGTAGAATGCCATTCATGACGCGCTCCAGTGCCCAGCCACTCCGGAGGTCCGCAAGGCGCATGTGCACTGCGGCGCACGACGCTCACAGCAGCCATGTTGAAGTATGGCAATAAGCCATACATTGCGATACATAAACCTAAGGTTTATAGGAGCAGATTATAACGTAAAACAAAGAAAAAATAGAAGTATTATTGTAAAGCAAAAAATAAATAAATAAATATAAATAACGAATCAATGAAAAATAATACACAAAATGTCCAATCCAAATGTGTATAAGAACTAAACATGTGTATGGTGCAAAAATGATATAAGGTAAAGTACTTGAATATAACAATCTGAAATAAAATGCAAATGAGTAAAAACTGAACATGTGAATAGTGCCAAATTGATGTAAGGTAAAATACTTGACTGTGGTGCAATCAGAAATAAAGTACAATTGAATAAAATCTAAGCATGTGTATAAATGTGTATAGAGTAAAGATATAAGTATATAAAATGAAATTAAATAAGATAAAGTGCTAAAAAAATAATAAAAAAAAATAGAATTGTGGTTTTGCAGTTCCACGGGTCAAATCTCTGTATTATCCTGTTTCTGGCATTTTTGCCATAAAAAAAACTGTAATAGTGTCTCCCTGACTGGTCAGACACCAATATATCTGTTTAAGAGAGTCTCATGTACGCCACATAACTATAACTGTGGTTTTGCAGTTCCACAGGTCAAATCTCTGTACTATCCTGTTTTTGGCATTTTTTTGCCGTAAAAAAAAACTGTAATAGTGTCTCCCTGACTGGTCAGACACCAATATATCTGTTTAAAAGAGTCTGGTGTAGGCCAGAAAAATAGAACTGTGGTTTTGCAGTTCCACGGGTCAAATCTCTGTATTATCCTGTTTTTGGCCTTTTTTGCCGTAAAAAAAACAGTAATAGTGTCTCCCTGACTGGTCAGACACCAATATATCTGTTTAAAAGAGTCTGGTGTATGCAGAAAAATAGAACTGTGGTTTTGCAGTTCCACGGGTCAAATCTCTGTATTATCCTGTTTTTGGCATTTTTTGCCATAAAAAAAACTGTAATAGTGTCTCCCTGATTGTTCAGACACAAATATTTCTGTTTGAAAGATTCTGGTGTACGCCACATAACTATAACTGTGGTTTTGCAGTTCCACGGTTCAAATCTCTGTATTATCCACTTTTGGGCCTTTTTTACATAAAAAAACAGTTTGAGTGTTGACTGTTCAGCCCCAAATATATCTATTTAAAAAAGTCTGGTATACGCAGGTAAATTAGAACTGTGGTTTTGCAGTTCCACGGTTCAAATCTCTGTATTATCCAGCTTTTGGCCTGTTTTACGTAAAAAAAAATATATAGTGTCTCCCTGTCTGTTCAGTCACAAATATATCTGTTTAAAAGATTCTGGTGTAGGCCACAGAAATAGAACTGTGGTTTTCCTCTTTCACGGTTCTAATCTCCTTTTTATTACCCTTTTTCCATTGATAGTGCGAGTGTAAGCTATTTTACTTCATTTACAATGGGCAAGGCGCGTGGCAAGGGATGTGGAACTGGACGTTCTGGTGATGGTGCGTGTAGAGGACAGGGCCGTGGCCAAGGTGAAAATGTGTCACAACCAACAGCCACATATTCTCGCTCCCACTTCTTGACCAAATTACTAGGGAAGCACACTACAACACTAGTATTGCGAACTGATCAGTGTGAACAGGTTATTAATTAGATAGCAGATAATACTTCCAGTTACCTGGGCACCACCACCTCCGGTCTGTTTTTCACATGGTCAAGTTTTAGTAGCAGTGAGTCTCGACCGCATGCTCCTCCCCACACTGATGCTCCTTCCTCCCACCCTGCCGAGTGTCGTCAGACAGCAACTGATTCCACACTTGAACACTCTAAAGAGCTGTTCACTGGTCCATTTCCATATTTGTGCCCCTCACCTGCTCCACTTGAAGTGGTGGAAGAGGAGATCCCATGTAGCGATGCCAAAATATTTATTTGAACAGCCACGGCCACAGGAAGTCGACGCTGGCAATTTGTCACAAGAGGTGGACGATGACGAGACACAATTGCCACGAAGTGAGGAGGAGGATCGTGGTGCGCAAGTGAAAGAGGAGGAGGTGGTGGATGATCTAATAACTGACCCAACGTGGCAGGAGGACACGCAGAGCGAGGCCAGCAGCACACAGGGGGAGGGAGGCAGAGTACCCCAACAGGCAGGAAGAAGCAGTGTGGTGGCCGCACACAGAAGGTGGGCAACAGTTCCCCGTAACACCAACACGAGGGACGTTGCCTGTACAACCGGAGGGTCTTCCAGAGTCTGGAATGTTTTTAAAGACTCTGCTGATAACCCCAAAAAGGCCATTTGTACCACCTGCCATGCCAGCATCAGCAGGGGTGACAAAACTACCAGCCTGACTACCACCAGCATGATCAGGCACATGGCAGCAAAGCACCCGACTTTGTGGGGCGAACCCCAGGGTCCACAACCAGTGTCAGCGGGTGTCACCACTGCTTCTTCTGCTGTTGTGCATGTAATAGAACCCCCTCTTGTGCGTGCAAGGCAATCCCCTGTTCATACAGCATGCAAAGATGCCCCCTCCTCTCAGTCTTCACTTGTTATGGCAGTTTCTCAAGAAACAGCATCAACATCCACGTCCACATCCCACCGCAGCGTTCAATTGTCCATATCCCAGAGCTTTGAATGAAAGCGCAAATTCGTAGCCAAAGCCCCACAGGCCACAGTTCTAAATTCGCACATTTCACGACTGCTTGCATTGGAAATGCTGCCTTTTAGGCTGGTAGAGACAGAATCCTTCCGCAACCTTATGGCGGTGGCCATCCCTCGGTACTCGGTCCCAGCCGACACTATTTTGCCCGGTGTCCCATCTCCGCACTACAATAGTATCAGTCCAAAAACATCTGCCGTGCCCTCAGCAACGCAGTTACTGGGAGTGTCCACCTGACAACGGACACGTGGACAAGTGCTTGTGGCCAGGGACCGTACATCTCCCTGTTGGCACACTGGGTAAACATAATGGAAGCCGGGACACAGTCGGACCTTGGGACGGATCACATCCTCCCCACACGAGGATTGCGGGCCCTATGTCAGTCAGAGTTGCCCCCACAGTGTGCAGCTCCTGCGCATCATCCTCCTCCTCCTCATGTTCAGCCTCCATCTCAGATATCACCACATCAGTTACAAGCAGGAAGCACTGCAGTACTGCCTCCGCCAAGCGGCAACAGGCTGTGCTGAAACTCATAAGCTTACATGATAAACCTCACACTGCTTGTAAGTTGTGGACAGCTGTGAAAGAGCAGGCAGACCTGTGGCTGAGACCGCTCAACCTACATCCAGGCATGGTCGTTTGTGACAATGGCCGTAACCTGGTGGCGGCTCTGAGGCAAGGCGAGATCACCCACGTACCATGCCTGTCTCATGTGCTTAACCTCGTGGTTCAGCGGTTTCTTAAATCGTACCCCGAGTTGCCAGATCAGCTCGTCAAAGTACGCCGCCTGTCAGCTCATTTTCGCAAGTCGGCTACAGCTTCCGCCGCCCTTGCTGTGTTGCAGCAGCATTTGCAGCTTCCGGCACACCGACTGGTGTGTGAGGTCCCCACACGTTGGAACTCTACCCTCCACATGTTGCAAAGGATTTGTGAGCAGAAGAGAGCAGTTGTGGAGTACCAGCTGCAACAAGGCAGTCGATATTCAGGTCAGACTCCACACATAAGACCTCAGGAGTGGACCTGGATGTCTGACATATGTACCATCCTGACAAACTTTGAGGAGTCCACCAAGATGGTGAGTGGCGATGACGCCATCATTAGTGTCAGCATCCCACTTGTCTGTCTTTTGCAACGTTCTCTGCAGAGAATTAAAGAGGAGGCATTGCAGCCAGAGTATGATGAGATGGATCAAGAAGCCGTAGCGGGCGATTACACACAGCCCAGCCTCATCTCATCCCAACGTGCATTGGGGGACAATGAGGGAGAGGAGGAGAAGGAAGAACAGGAGCTGGTATCATGCGCTGTAGACGGTAGTACCAGTACAACTGTCATACCATCGGTTCAGCATGGGTGGCCTGAGGACAGGGGGGAGGAGGAGGAGGAGAGCATGGTCAGTCGTTATCTTGGTGAGGACACGGAATTCTTGCCCGTTACCAGTCTGGCATGCATGGCTGACTTTATGATACACTGCCTTAACCGTGACCCTCGCGTTGTAAAAATGTTGGGTGACAGTCATTACTGGTTGGTGGCACTTTTTGACCCCTGCTACAAGGAGAACTTTCACTCTGTTATTCCTGAGGTGGAGAGGTCTACAAAAATGGGGCAGTACCAGAAGGCTCTTGCTGCAGAACTCTTAAAAAAATTCCCATCTGAACACGCTAGCGGCAGAGGTCACAGTTCATTGCCCAACCAAGACATACAGGCGAGAGAGACACAACTCCAATCCAGCAGAGGCAGGGGAACACTGTCAACATTCTGGGACAGTTTTCTGAGACCCGCCCAGCTTACATGCCCTGAGGCGCGGAGTACTCTCACAAGGAGTGGAAAGTTTCAAAAGATGGTGAGGGAGTACCTTGCCGACAGTACCAGTGTCCTCCATGATTCCTCTGTGCCTTTTAATTATTAGGTATCCAAGCTGGACACTTGGAATGATCTCGCTCTGTACGCCTTGGAGGTCCTGGCCTGCCCTGCCGCTAACTTGTTATCGTAGCATGTTTTTCATGCTGCTGGGGGAATTATAACAGATAAGCGCACTCGCCTGTCAACTGACAATGCTGACAAGCTGACCCTTATCAAAATGAACAAGGGCTGGATTGGGCCAGACTTCTCATCACCACCAAATGACAGCAGAGTAACATAAAGTCAAATTCACTGTGTTATTTTGGGAGGTGTATTCCCATGCACCGCTTCACACCCACACATGGGTATACGCTTCCTCATTTCGGCTGTATTTTGCTCTTCTCCTTATCCTCAGCCTCCACCACCACTATACCACCAGGGTGACCTTGGTCCGTGTTGCCAGCATTGCAAGTTCCTCCGTCCTAATTTTTGGCAGCTTTTGCTTGGAAGACATAGGCAAAGACTATGGGAAACCAACTCCCCAATAATGGGAATAATGTTTTTAAGATGCTGTACTGCATGGCTCTTGTTTACACGCATTGCAAGTTCCTCTCTCCTAATTTTTGGCATCTTTTGTTTAGAAGGCATAGGCATAGACTATGGGAGACCCACTCCCCAATAATGGGAATAATGTTTTTAAGATGCTGTACTGCATGGCTCTTCCAAGGGGCATTAAAAACGTCTTGTTAAGCTACTGTGACCTCCACCACTTTTCCAAGGGGTATTGATATTGTCTTTTTATTCTACTGCGACCTCAAAGTCTCTTCCAAGGGGCATTAAAACCGTCTTGTTAAGCTACTGCGACCTCCACCATTCTTCCAAGGGGCATTAAAACCGTCTTGTTAAGCTACTGCGACCTCCACCACATTTTCAAGGGGCATTGATATTGTCTTTTTATTCCACTGTGACCACCACATTTTCAAGGGGCATTGATATTGTCTTTTTATTCCACTGCGACCTCCACGTCTCTTCCAAGGGGCATTAAAACCGTCTTGTTAAGCTACTGGGACCTTCACCACTTTTCCAAGGGGCATTAAAACCGTCTTGTTAAGCTACTGCGACCTCCACCACTTCTCCAAGGGGCATTAAAACCGTCTTGTTAAGCTACTGCGACCTCCACCACATTTTCAAGGGGCGTTGATATTGTCTTTTTATTCAACTGCAACCTCCACGTCTCTTCCAAGGGGCATTAAAACTGTCTTGTTAAGCTCCTGCATCCTTCACCACTTTTCCAAGGGGCATTAAAACCATCTTGTTCAGCTACTGGGACCTCCACCACTATTCCCAAGGGCATTAAAACCGTTTTGTTAATCTACTGCGACCTCCACCACATTTTCAAGGGGCATTGATATTGTCTTTTTATTCCACTGCGACCACCACATTTTCAATGGGCATTAATATTGTCTTTTTATTCCACTGCGACCTCCACATCTCTTCCAAGGGGCATTAAAACCATCTTGTTAAGCTACTGCGACCTCCACCATTTCTCCAAGGGGCATTAAAACCATCTTGTTAAGCTACTGCAACCTCCACCACATTTTCAAGGGGCATTGATATTGTCTTTTTATTCCACTGTGACCTCCACGTCTCTTCCAAGGGGCATTAACACTAGGACTACTGGACTCGTGACCCCGCCTAGAACAACTGAAAGGAGTCATTTTGACTCCTTGCTTGTTTTCGTTTATTTTTAAAGTTTCATTTGTGGTTATTTATTAATAATTATATTTTTTGTAATGTATTATTATTGTGAGATCCAACAGTAATGCTTTTGATTGTTTTTTTTCTGCTTTTCTTATTTTTCTACAGAAAATAACAATAATTATAATAGACGTTTTTCAAACATTTTTTTTTATTCAAGTGCACACATATAAACAACAACTGAAGAACAAAAAGCAGAGAGAATGTAGGTGGAGGAGCATAAAAATGAAAATATGGCGCAGAATTCACCTTCTAAACATTTGGTGTTTCGCATTTTAGGCATTGCCTTTGATTTATGGCAGTACATTGCCCACACAAAGACTTACCACAAGTCTTACAATTTCCGACAGATCTATTTTTCTTGCACTTTTCTTTGATCTGGCAAAATTTTGTTTGAACCATCACTTCTGAGCATGTAGAAACTTGGGACGTGGAACCCTTTTCCCTATCTGTGACATAAGGACCACTCAACTCTCTCACAAGCGTTTGCAAAAATGCCTTGCGTGACATTTTTTGGTGGGTAATCTCCTTGAATATTATCCATGCATTTATACCCGCAAAGTCTAAGGCATTTTCAAATGCATGAACAGGCCATCTCCTTGTGCATGTTCGTGTGGTATATTCTCGTGCCATCTGATCCACTACATCTACTCCATATTTTGTTTCATTGTAAAACTTTACCGTTTCTGGAGTTTTTTTAGCGGAATCAGACGCAACAACAACATCTGGATGGACGGAACTCAAAATGACAACATTTTTGTTGGGCTTTCCTTGATATACTGTAAGTGTAAAATTGTCTTCATTTCTAAACACTTTAGTGTTGTACAATTCCTCTTTCATGGATTTTATTTCTTTAGGCACTTCTCGCCTTATCTTGTTCAGTGTTCCCACGATGGTTGTTCCTTTGCTTTTTAGCTGTTTAGCTAATTTTACTGAAGTAAAATAATTATCGGTTGTAACATTGCGACCTTTTTTCAAAAACGGGCCCAATAACTTCATTACCACATGGTCAGCTAAACGGTCCTCAGCACGGCGTGTGTCATCTTTGCCTAGATAAGGGAAGCCATTTGCCAGATATTTGCTCCTCTTATCAACAGCTAGCCAATATTTGTGCCCATATTTATCTGGTTTGGAAGGCATGTACTGCGTGAATGGACACCTAGTTTTGCTTGGGAAAAGTTGCTCATCCACCGTTATGTATGGGCCAGGTTTGTAACACGCAATACAATTTTCAATAAACCTGTCCCACACAGTAGAAAATATAGCAAACTTGTCCGTTTGCAGTCTCTCCGATCGAGTAGATTTCTCATCAAATCTGAGAAACCTCATAATTTCAACAAAGCGGTCCCTAGACATTGTCGCTTTGCAAAACGGTATTCCCCAGTCATTACACCAAATGCTGCTAATCGAGTGACGGTTCGTGCCAGATATTCCACGAGCATAGAATATCGCAATGAATGCATCTAGCTCCTCATCAGATAGAGTTTGTTCAGCATTACACAGTAATACAAGCAGGTAAAACACAAGGAAAATGTGAAAAGTTGACATGTAAATTGAACTACATCTATATGAACATCAGGGTAAATAAGACAGAGTGAAAAAATTATGCACAAAACTTTATAGCAACATTTAGTGACAAAAGGACCTCAAAATATAGTAGGGAGTCAAAATGACTCCCTTCAGTAGTTCTTGGTAAATTTTGAAAAAAACGCGCAAATTTTTCACCAAAATTATTTATTCTCACAAAATCTTTTTTCACATCATATTTGAGGAAAAGTCACCGAGTTTCAAGCCGGAATTCTGAAAAATGTAGTCACAGAAGAGAAATAAAAAACGAAAGGAGTCAAAATGACTCCATCAGTAGTTCTAGTGTTAAAACCGTCTTGTTAAGCTACTGCGACCTTCACCTCTTTTCCAAGGGGCATTAAAACCGTCTTGTTCAGCTACTGGGACCTCCACGTCTCTTCCAAGGGGCATTAAAACCGACTTGTTAAGCTACTGTGACCTCCACCACTTCTCCAAGGGGCATTAAAACAGTCTTGTTAAGATACTGCGACCTCCACCACTACTCCAAGGGGCATTAAAACCGTCTTGTTAAGCTACTGCGACCTCCACCACTTTTCCAAGGGGCATTAAAACCATCTTGTTAAGCTACTGCGACGTCCACCACTTTTCAAGGGGCATTGATATTGTCATTTTATTCCACTGCGACCTCCACGTCTCTTCCAAGGGGCATTAAAACCATCTTGTTAACCTACAGCGACCTCCACCATTCTTCCAAGGGGCATTAAAGCCGTCTTGTTAAGATACTGCGACCTCCACCACTATTCCCAGGGGCATTAAAACCGTCTTGTTAATCTACTGCGACCTCCACCACATTTTCAAGGGGCATTGATATTGTCTTTTTATTCCACTGCGACCACCACATTTTCAAGGGGCATTGATATTGTCTTTTTATTCCACTGCAACTTCCACGTCTCTTCCAAGGGGCATTAAAACCGTCTTGTTAAGCTACTGCGACCTCCACCACTTCTCTAAGGGGCATTAAAACCATCTTGTTAATCTACTGCGACCTCCACCACATTTTCAAGGGGCATTGATATTGTCTTTTTATTCCACTGTGACCACCACATTTTCAAGGGGCATTGATATTGTCTTTTTATTCCACTGCGACCTCCCCGTCTCTTCCAAGGGACATTAAAACCATCTTGTTAAGCTACTGCGACCTTCACCACTTCTCTAAGGGGCATTAAAACCGTCTTGTTAAGCTACTGCGACCTCCACCACATTTTCAAGGGGCATTGATATTGTATTTTTATTCCACTGCGACCTCCACGTCTCTTCCTAGGGGCATTAAAACCGTCTTGTTAAGCTACTGCGACCTCCACCATTCTTCCAACGGGCATTGCATTTCCTCCTAATTTTATTCAGCTTTTGCTTTTCAATGCATAGGTGAACACTAAGGGAGACCCACTCCCCAATAATGGGTACAAGGTTTTTAGTATGCTGTAATCCACGTCTGTTTCAAGGGACATTGCAGTTCCTCATAATTTTTGGAAAGCCTTCGATTCACTGCTTAGGTCAACAGTGCACAGGAGACCCAGTTGCTATAAATGGAAAAAACGGTTTAGTTAAGGCCCTCTGACCTCCATGTCACTTCCAAGGGGTATTGGAGTGCCTCGAAATTTTTGGCAGGTATTGCACTCACTGCATTCCCTCTAACTGTGTAGCCGAACCGCTCCTTTTGGTACAGAAACATATCCTACAAGACATGTGTGGTTGACTGGCCTGATATTGATGTGAATGGTCCCTGTTCCTTCTGCTCTTTCTCTTTTGCCACCACCTCATCCATAATTTATCACCTGAAGGTTTGTTTTATCGGGAGTTATAGAACTAGGATAGCAGCAGGAAAACATCCAGCAATCCTTAGAGGAGGTAGGATATGCGCAAAAACGCTGACCACCTCAGGCCTAGCCGCTACTGCATACATGCGCTTGCATTCCAAGAAAACAAAGCAGATGCTAACTTCTATCATCATCATCATGCTCATCTTGGCACTCTCAACTCCCCTGATGGAGAAGCCAGGGCCCACCGGAGGAGTCTTGTTCTCTGGTGGGCTCGTCCAATGCTGCCCTAAAGCAGGCCGGGCTAAGAAAAGTGTCTGGGGGGATGTTCCAAGGAGAAATAGGGGCGACTGTGGACCGTTTATGGACAACCGGCCTCCCCCAGGTGGCTGGGGAGCGTGTGTGGACACCAGGCCGCGGGGTGGCTGAGGACCGAGTATGGACACCCGGCCACCCCCTGGTGGCTGGGAACCAAGCGTGGACACCCGGCCGCCGGGCAGCTGGGGACTGAGTATGAATACCTCGCTGCCGAAGCAGCCATGAGGCAGGGCCAGCTTCGGCCTCCTCCAAACTAAAAGGCCCCATTTCAAGTCCAAACAAGCTAGCAGTATGGTATTGCAGCCTGGGGGTGGGTGGGTGGCAGGCTGCATACTTGCGCTTGCATTGCAAGGAATGGGGGAGGTACAATTGAACACTGCCCTGGGACAAGGACTTGCACGGGGATAGTTGCAAGTCTGCATCTTCTGATGCAGAAAGGAACACTTCTGATGGGCACACTTTTAGGCAGTGACCTGGGTGTCAGAGGTGCTTCCAGGGGTCTTCCCCATGCTGTTCCCATGTCTTTTCAGCACTGTATGCATGTGTCACACAGCACATGGCCAGATAAGATTGTAAAATCTTAAAATGACATTTCCCGGTGAATGCATTTCTCACGGTTGAAAGCAATACAAAAGTGCAAAAACGCATAAAAATAGCTACTTCTGAACATAGTCCAAGGTGTGGAGGAGTATTTTTGTTTTCGGTTTTTTATTTTACCTTATACACAAGTCTTTACCCTGGAAAGGAAGTTTCTTAACATATTTCACAGGAAAACCGTTTCAGTTTCGTTTTTGAACGTTTTATTGTGAGCCCGTAAAAGTGGCTTAGTACCTGTGACCATGTTGTTGACAGCAGTGACCTGCGGGTCAGAAATGCTTCCTAGGGCGATGCCCATGCTGTCCCCATGTCTATTGAACACTGTCACTATCGTTTTGGGCACTTTTTAGGCTTTCTACAGACTGCCGGGGATGCCGCCGCAAAAATGCTCGGGTCTCCCATAGACTAACATTGGGCTCATTGCTGAGGTCGAGCACCCGAGTATCCCGGCGAGCTCGGCCCGAGCTTCGAGCACCCAAGCATTTTAGTGCTCAGTCAACACTAGTGGTTACGTGACTGCAAGTATGCAAATTACATACTTCCGCCCCATATTCAAACTAACCAAGCTCGTCCTTGCTCAATTCACTTGCATTGAGCGAGGCTAAGAATGTCTAGTCAGTATGTGTCTGGAAGTATGCAAATCGCATATTTAAGGTCACTTGGCTTATCCCTTTTGCCAGCAATATAGAAGAATCCTGACAGTGTGTGATGTCTATGTGACTGGAGACTTTATCAGAAGACGATCAACCACTTTAAGGAACCTACAGTAGTTGTTTCTATCTCTTATAATCTCAATCTTTGCAGTTTGCAAATTAAAGATATCACATTGAAAACAAATTGTACACTTTCATTAGTGACTTCCATGGTTAACCCCTTTACTATCCAAGGTGGTTTACACGTTAATGACCAGGTCAATTTTTACAATTCTGACCACTGTCAATTTATGAGGTAATTACTCTGGAACGCTTCAAAGGATCCCCCTGATTCTGAGATTGTTTTTTCGTGACATATTGTACTTCATGATAGTTGTAACATTTCTTCGATATCACTTGCGTTTATTTGTGAAAAAAACGGAAATTTGGCAAAAATTTAGAAAATTTTGCAATTTTCAAAATTTTAATTTTTATGCCCTTAAATCAAAATCAGAGAGATATGTCACACAAAATAGTTAATAAATAACATTTCCCACATGTCTACTTTACATCAGCACAATTTTGGAACCAAATTTTTTTTTTATTGGGGAGCTATAAGGTTTAAAATTTGACCAGCGAGTTCTCATTTTTCCAACAAAATTTACAAAACCATTTTTTTAGGGACCACATCATATTTATAGTCACTTTGAGGGGTCTTTATGACAGAAAATACCCAAAAGTGACACCATTCTAAAAACTGCACCCCTCAAGGTGCTCAAAACTGCATTCAAGAACTTTATTAACCCTTCAGGTGCTTCACAGGAATTTTTGGAATGTGAAAGAAAAAAATTTACATTTAACTTTTTTCCCAAAAATGTTACTATAGACCCAATTTTTTTATTTTTGCAGGGGTAAGAGGAAAAAATGGACCACAAAATTTGTTGTGCAGTTTCTTCTGAGTTAGCAGATACCCCATATGTTGGGGAAAACCACTGTTTGGGCGCACGACAGGGTTCGGAAGGGAAGGAGCGCCATTTGACTTTTTGAATGTAAAATTTGCTTGAATAATTAGCGGACGCCATGTTGCATTTGGGGAGCCCCTGATGTGTCTAAACAGTGGAAACCCCCCACAAGTGACACCATTTTGGAAACTAGACCCCTCAGGGAACTTATCTAGATGTGTGGTGAGCACTTTGAACCCCCAGGTGCTTCACAGAAGTTTATAACATTGAGCCGTAAAAATAACATTTTCACATTTTTCCCACAAAAATATTTTCAGCCCCCACTTTTGCATTTTCATAAGGGTAACAGGAGAAATTGCACCATGCAGTTTGTTGTGCAATTTCTCTTGAGTTAGCAGATACCCCATATGTGGGGGAAAACCACTGTTTGGGCGCACGGCAGGGTTTGGAAGGGAAGGAGCGCCTTTTGACTTTTTGATTGTAAAATTTGCTTGAATAATTAGCGGATGTGCCCCTGATGTGCCTAAACAGTGGAAACCCCCCACAAGTGACACCATTTTGGAAACTAGACCCCCTCAGGGAACGTATCTAGATGTGTGGTGTGCACCTTGAACCCCCAAGTCCCTTACAGAAGTTTATAACATGGAGCCGTGAAAATAAAAAAATCAAACTTTTTCCACAAAAAAGAAAAATGGACCCCAAAAACTTTTGTGAAATTTCTCCTGAGTACGCCAATACCCCATATGTGGGGAGAATATAGTGTTTGGGCGCACGGTAGAGTTCAGAAGGGAAGGAGCACTGTGTGACTTTTTGAACGCAAAATCGGCTGGAATCGAGAGCGGACGCCATGTCGCGTTTAGAGAGCCCCTGATGTGCCTAAATAGTTGAAACCGCCCACAAGTGACCCCATTTTGAAAACGACACCCGTCAAGGATTTTATCAAGGGGTGTAGTGAACCCTTTGAACCCAGAAGTACGACACAGAATTTGATGACATTAGGTCATCATATTAAATAAGTTGTCATTAGTCTTGAGCGCAAGTGCTCGCTACTTCAGTTTGCATCGGGTACTCAGGTATGCACCATGTATCACAGGTGCTCAAGTGAAATGCTCGAGTCCCCACCCACATGTTTCACGGTTATTAGACATCCCCAAAAAAACATGTGGGGTTCGCTCGTGCATGGCAGGCAATCCCCGTGAGGTTTTTTGGCCGTGAAGCATATGGGTCGGAGACTCGAGCACCCGCGATACTCAATGCAAACCCGAGCACCCGATGCAAACTCAAGTAACGAGCACTTGCGTTCCACACTAGTTGCCATATCGTCATCTTTTTTTTTTTTACTTTTGAAAAAAAACAGCAACCCTAACACCAACCCTAACATTAGCACAACCCTAACCCCAACCCCAGCCCTAACGTTTACTTTTTCCGCCGTTCCTAGTGCGGTATAAGTGATTAGACGACCTTATTCTTCGGGTCGGTGCGACTACAGAGATACCAGAATGATATCGGGTTTTTATGATTGACAGCTGTCACACACTAAAAGACACATATTTTGTAAAATCTAGTTTTTTCATCGCCATATTTTGAGAGCTATAATTTTTCCATATTTTGGCCGACAGTGTCAGGTGACGGCTTGTTTTTTGCGGGATGAGTTGGCGTTTTTATTGATGCCATTTTCAGGCACGTGACATCTTTTGATCGCTTTCTATTCCAGCATTTGGGAGGCAGAATAAACAAAAACCAACAATTCAGGAATTGTTTTTTTTTTTTTTTATTCTACTCCGCGTGTGGTAAAATTGATAAGGCAGCTTTATTCTTCGGGTCAGTATGTTTACAGCGGTGCCACATTTATATCGTTTTTCTATGTTTTGGCGCTTTTACACAATAAAAGCTATTTTATATAAAAAATTATTTTTTTGCATCGCTTTATTTTGAGAGCTATAACTTTTAGAATTTTTGGACGATGGAGCTGTATGGTGGCTTGTTTTTTGCGGGACAAGATGACGATTTCAGCTGTACCATTTTTATTTATATTTATCTTTTTGATCGCGTGTTATTCCATTTTTTGTTTGGCAGCATGATGATAAAGCATTGTTTTTTGCTTGCTTTTTTTTTTTTTTTTTTTTTTACCGTGTTCACTGAAGGGGTTAACTAGTGGAACAGTTTTATAGGTCAGGTCATTACGGATGCGGCGATACCAAATATGTGTACCTTTATTTTTATTTTATTTTTTTTCATAATAACATTTATTGATGGGTACATTATATTTTTATTTTTGGTGGATTATTTTTGTTATTTTTTTTTTATATTTTTACATTTTTTTTTTTTTTTTTCACTTTATGAAATTTTTTTTAGTTTTTTACTTTGTCCCACTCTGGGACTTTCACTTTTTTTATTCTGATAACCTGCATAGCATATGGATGGAGCACCATTCCTGTGCCATGCAGGCAGTCAGCGCTGCACAGTGAGAAGATTGTTTGGTCATGCACTGCGCATGACCAAACAATCTTTCTGCTGTCTGGTGACCCGGATGTTGTCATGACGACATTGGGTTGTCATGGCAACACCCGGGAAGCCGCAGCAGACAGCACTGGAGGCCGGAAGAGGAGGTGAGTATTGCGATCACCTCCCCTTAGCCACCGCAATGCTGCGATCGTCTTCAATCGCAGCATTGCGGGGGTTAATGTGCCGGGAGAGGTGCGGGACCGCTCCCTGCACATAGTACCGGGTGTCAGCTGTGACAATCAGCTGAGACCCGGCGGCGATTGTGCCCGCACATCCTGTGTGCACGCGCGATCGCGATGACGTACTAATACGGGTCAGGCTCTTAAGTCCCAGGGCACAGACGCGTATTAGTTCGTCATGGGCTTTAAAGGGGTTAAACACTGTACTGCTTGTTTATAGGAAAAAAGTATGCATGAGAAACCCTATTTCACAGAGATTTTACACAATGCCGTCAAAATTGCAAGCTTAAGGCTGGGTGCCCACGTAGCGTTTTTCAAGCGTTTATGATGCGGAATTTCCGCAGCGTAAACGCTTGTTAAACGCTAGGTAATCCGCACCCCATGGTCCCCAAGGGGATTCCGCATGTTCTATGCACATGCTGCGGATTTTTCCGCAGCGTTTATGCTGCGTACAAAAATCCGCAGCATGTCATTTAATTTTGCGGTAGCGCAGCGGAACTCCCGCCATTGACTTGCATTGAAATGCATAGAAACCGCGACTATACATTTCTACAAGCGGCTTCTATGCGTTTCTATGTGCGGATGGTACCCAGTTCTGGAGGAGAGGAGACTCTCCTCCAGACCTGGGTACCATTGTACCTGTAAAAAAAGAATAAAATAACAAATAAAGTTATATTCACCTGTCCGGCGGCTTCTCTCTGAATGCCGGCATCGCTTGAGGACCTGCGGTGACGTCACAGTCATGTGACCGCAGGCCCTTCACCGCTCTGTCTCGCGATATGCCGGCAGCCGGGAACCAGACGGGAACGAGCGCTGCTGCACACGCCGGGGCCTCGGGGGTGAGTATAGCTTTATTTGTTTTAATTTTTACGGTCATGCTGTATAAATCCATGCCGTTTGCATGGATTTGTACAGTGTGACCTAGTTGTCAAGCACTTTCCAAGTGATGCTATCGCCTGGAAAGCGCTTGTCAATCTGCATGCG
The DNA here is from genome assembly GCF_046119375.1 of Phyllobates terribilis. NCBI lineage: Eukaryota > Metazoa > Chordata > Amphibia > Anura > Dendrobatidae > Phyllobates > Phyllobates terribilis. The sequence continues at coordinate 419,162,964 of NW_027362764.1, read as the reverse complement.
GAAACGCATGTGAATCCGCATTTGGATCCGCATGTATTCTGCAGGAAAAATGCATGCACAATCTGCATGCGTTTTTTCTGCCAGGGAGATGCAGAAATGCTGCAGAAATGTTCTGCTTCATTTCTGCATCGTGGGCACATAGCCTCAAAGTGCAGTTTAATAAGCAGAATGATTAACACAATGTAAATGAAAAAGCAATTTAAATACACAAATATTCTACGTTATTTATTTAAAATCCAGTATAGCATTAAAATGTGTTGAAGCAATAAGAAGTAATTTTAATATATATTAAACAAAGTAGTGTGAAATAATGGGTAAAAACTTGCAATTCAATGTAACAAATTTCTTTCTGTTTCACAATTTCATGTGATTTTGCTTGATTATGTTTGTCACAAAGTTATAACAATGCTGAGTTCCACAAATGTAAAAATATTGTTAAAAAGAAAAATACATTTAACTTTTTGGTCCTTTGCGCTCCTGACTACCAAATGTAAACATTTTCACAAACAACAAACTCTTCTGGTAACATGTTATAGTGTAGCTGTCAAGATACAGTCCTGCTGATCGTCATTAGCATCCATGAAGTTTAAATACATAATGTGGAATATCTCCTGAAAAAAAATGAATCAAGTGAAACAGTTTTTTTTGTATAGAGCACTCATGTTAAATACAAAAGAGTAAATGATAAACAATAATTTAAAACAAAAAACAATTAGAGGGAAAAATAGAAAAACATAAAGCTTGTTGTGTCACCAGTATTGGCACCCTTTACATTAATTTAGTATGGAAACATAAATGAGCTGTCTGAGGACATCAGAACTGCTATTATTAGCAAACACAAGACTTCCAAAGGATAAAAGGCCATCTCAAAAGACCTTGGTATCCCAGTTGCAACAGTGCGAAATGTTACTAAGAAGTAGGCTAAGCATGGAAATGTCAAGAACCTACCTGGAGGTTGGGGAAAAAGAAATACTGGCAAATACTGGCGGGTGCTCCAAGTAGGTAGGCAGGCGTGCACGGCAGGTAACTGGCGGCTGCTCCAGGTAGGCAGACAGGCGGGCACGGCAGGTAACTGGCAGGTGCTCCAGGCAGGCAGACTAGCGGGCACGGCAGGTAGATGGCAGGTGCTCCAGGTAGGCAGACTGGCAGGCACGACTGTTAGACAGACTGGCGGGCAGGACTGTTAGACAGACTGGCGGGCAAGGCTGACAGGCAGCGGGACCTGAGGGCTGTAGAAAGTGTTAGCACACAAAACAACAACCTTGCACAGGCACCTCCATTTTGGAGGATGTGCCTTATAAAGGGGAAGTCCTCTGGCCATTGGCCAGGGACTCTTTAGGATGGCGCGCGGCCCCATTAAGAGGAAGGGAGGGAGCACGCGCCCTAAGCACAGTGCCGGGAAGCTGCGCGCCACAGCAGCAGCAGGAGGGGGCAGGAAGATGCCGGACCGGGACCGCGGCTACACTTTTCATACCCTCATGCCGGCGGCGGCCAGGTGTCCATACTCAGGCCCCAGCCGCCACTATTTCTCCCGGTATCGTCTCCGTCTTCCACAAGCACGGGTCCCACAACATTACCCGTGCCCTCCCCAGTGCACTTACTTGGAAGGACCGCCTAACCACAAACACGTAGACAGGTTAACGTGGTGAGGGATGGTACGGAACCAGTCCACAGCTTTTTTTGCTGAGAGTTGTATTTAGCTCGATGAAAGGACTATTATAGAGGGAAACCATATCTACTCTGGGTGTCATTTCTCCCAGGAAGTCCTCTAATGCAGCTTGTTGCAGAAGCAATGGCAGCCGGTCCAACATCAACTCGCACTTATCGGTGGTGCTTTGACACACAAACATCTTTCATTTAATTTCATGACTACAGAGTTGGGCAATGGCCTGATCTGCAATGCGGTTTGAGAAATAACATGTATAAGCACGTCCGATCCACATTAAAAAAGCAGCTATAGAATGTCCGGGAACCTTCCCTTACACTTTTCTTAGCCAGGGCTGCTTCTCGGCAGGGATGGACAGACCCACCTGAAAACCGGAGACTCCTCCGGTGGGCCCTGACTTCTCCTTCAGGAGAGTTCATAGTGCCGAGGTAAGGCCATGTGGATGATAGAGACCACCATCTGCTTAGTTTTCTGTTACTTGGAATGCAAGCGCAAGTATTCAGCCAGCCACCCACAGACCGCACTACTAAACTGCCAGATTTCTGGGCAGCTTTTTGCACTTGAAATCTGGCCTTTTAGTCTAGTGGAGGTGGAAGCTTTTCACAACCTCATGCCTCATGCCTCGTGTCCATACTCGTTCCCCAGCTGTTACTATTTCTCCCGGTGTTGTCTCCGCCTTCTGCAAGCTAGAGTCCCTGAACATTACTGGTGGTACTTTTCTTTGGGAATTTACTTTCCTCCTACCAGCCTGGAATATTTCCAGTAAATTATGGTATGACTCCATGGTATTAGCACTGCCCCCAGTACAAGTAGCGAAGCCATCCCCAATTTCCTTCTCAGGAATTTTATTTGGTAGACTGAGTGACTGCCCAAATACATTAGTTTCTCATAAAGGAGCTGAAGATAGAGCGGCAGTAGGTGCAAGTTTCTCCAGCCTGTTAGATATTAGAGGCTGAACGGAAGCACATTGGATCAGTGGTTAGCACTGAAGCCTTGCAGCACTGGGATCCTGGGTTCAAATCCCAGCAAGGACAACATCTGCAAGGACTTTGTATGTTCTCCCGGTGTTTGCATGTGTTTCCTCCTCAGTAAAAAAGCAGACCTTCCCACACACTTTTCTTAGCCAGGACTGCTTCTCGACAGGTTTGGACGGGCCCCTCAGGAGAGTTCATGATAGCGCTAACTTTGCTATGGGGCTCTTGAGCGGGGGAGAGAGGTGATCCCGCAGAATGAAATCCTCTGGTGGGCACAATGTTTTTCAGTCTGAAACAGCTTCTCAGTGGGAGTTGTATTTCATCACAGCCATATTCTTTAGCTCGGTGAAAGGACTGGCATAGAGGGAAAACCTATCTACTCCGGCTTTCATTTCTCCGTCACCAGGTACCGCCCATTGTCACACACGACCATGCCTGGCTGTATGTTCAGCGGTGAGAGCCACAGATCAGGCTGCTGTGTTACAGCTTTCAACAACTCTGCAGCACTGGGCGGTTTGTCACCTAAGCATTAGGCATGTTATCTTCAGCACAGCCTGTTGCTGCTTGGCCAAGGCAGTCCTGCAGTGCTGTTAGCTTGTGATTGATGTGGTCATTTCGGAGATGGAGGAGGAGGTGCAGGAGCTGAACAATGTGATTACATTAAGGTTAAATTAGCGACGCTGTTTTTTATACTGAAGAAAGATCCTATTGTTTTGGGTTTTTTTACGTTATTTTTTAAGACAAATGCATTCACCGGGAAATGTCATTTTAATATTTTACAACCTTATCTGGCAATGTGGTATGTGACACATCATCAGACACATCCTGTTTCATTTATGATGGAGGGACTCTGAAAGTCATAAAGCCTATTTTTATAGGGCCATCAGACGGCCCTTACTATTCTTAAAAGGCCAGCAGACGGCCCTTACCATTGTTAGAGGGCCATCACCGGCTATGCTTTGTTGTTCCCATTATTAAAGAGTGGGCCTCCTATACTGTTATTGCATATCCAGTGATTGCAAGGGCTGCCAAAAATTTGGACGCAACCCAATGTTATGATCTGCAACATAAACTAGGGAAAGATGGGGAGAGCTATCCCTACAGTAAGACTAAGCTGAGTCCCTACGTTGTAGCAGGCAACCTGTTCCTTGTGAACAGACGCTCCTTCGTCCTCGGCTAGTCTGAACGGAGACCTATAGAGAAAGGGAGCGGTCCCTAAAAGAAATAAGGACGGGGACAAAAATGGGACACCTCCTAACAGAAGTTGTTGCAGAGCAAAAGATAAACTGACAAAAGTACTAGAGGTCCCAGAGGACCAAGAAAACTAGAGATAGATAGTCACAAAAGCACCTGGCTAGAGAGACAGTCAAAACAACACTGAAGTCCAGCAAAGCCAGAAGGGCGGAGCTGGAATATATATAGGAAGATGGTCATGTGACCGCAAAACACAAGATAGAAACAAAAACAAACAGGAGGGTTCTAACAGTACCCCCTCTTTTATGAGGATCCTCCGGATCCTCCAGGCCCAGGCCTATCCGGAATTCTCCTGTGGAAAGCTCTGACAAGTCTAGGGGCAGAGACATCATCCGCCTTTACCCAGGAGTTATCCTCGGGACCGAAACCATTCCAAGCGACGAGATACTGCAATCTCCCTCTATGCCCTCTGGAATTCAGGATACGAGAAATTTCATATTCGCCGTCTTCCACCACCGGAGGAACTGTGACAGTGGCCTCCCTATCCGATACATCAGCCATTTTCAACAAAGAAACATGAAACACAGGATGGGAACCTCCAACCTAACAGCAGACTGGTTAACCACCTGAAGCACCTTAAATGGCCCCAAAACTTCGGACCCAATATTTTAGAGGGAATCCTCAACCACAGATTCTTTGAGGACAACCAAACCATGTCACCAACAGCAAACAAAACCTCTTGACGTTTCCTGTTAAAATACTTCTTGGACTTTTTGTTAGCCTCTTGAAGGTTACAACGTACATTAGTCCAAACTCTCTCCAAATCACCTGAAAAATTCTCCTCCTCCGGTTCCGCCGACCCCAATTTGGAGAACGAACCAAAAGACGGATGTTTCCCAGTACAACAAAAAAAAGGAGAACACCCAGCAGAGGAGGATGTATGGTTGTTAAGAGCAAATTCTGCGAGTGGCAGAAACTCAGACCACCCCTCTTCATTGTCTGCCACAAAACAATGCAAAAACTGTTCAACATCCTTGTTCTTTCTTTCAGTCTGTCTGTTAGACTCAGGATGATAACCAGACAAAAATGACAAATGGACTCCCAACCTGTCACAAAAAGCACGCCAAAAGCGAGCCACAAACTGAGGTCCCCTATCAGAAACAATGTGAGTGGGAATGCCATGGAGCCTGACAATTTCCTTAACAAACGACTTAGCGAGTGTCTTAGCGCAGGGTAGCTTAATGAATGGAACTAAATGACACATCTTGCTAAAACGGTCCACGACCACCCAAATGACAGTGAAACCCTCAGACACAGGAAGGTCAGTAATAAAATCCATTGCCAGATGCGTCCAAGGCGCACTAGGAACCTCCTGAGGGCAAAGCAACCCCGCAGCAAGGGTATGTGTAGCCTTTGACCTAGCACACACCGTACATTGACGCACCCACTTGATGACTTCCTTCTGCCACAGAGGCCACCAAAAACTGCGACTGATAAGTCTCTTAGTCTCAGAAATTCCTGGATGACCTGCCAACCGAGACTCATGACACTCCACAAACAAATCTCTCCTAAAGGTTCTAGGCACAAACAACCTCCCATGAGGAGTGTTAGATGGGGCATCCTCTTGGGCTTTCAGAATCCCATCTTCCAAAACGGAGTCCAATGCTGCTACCACAACTCCTTCCTGTAAAATGCTCTCCTCCTCCTCGGTACCAACTATGGGAGAAAAGCTGCAATAAAGCATCGGCTTTAACATTCTTAGTACCAGGGATATAGGTAACAGAAAAATTAAACTGAGAAAAAAAAGTGCCCACCTAGCTTGACGGGCATTCAAGCGTTTGGCAGCATCCAGATAGATCAAATTCTTATGATCTGTGAAAACCTGAATAGGAAATTTAGCACCTTCCAGGAAATGACGCCAATGTTCAAACGCAAGTTTAGTAGCCAGCAATTCCCGATTACCAACATGGTAATTAAGTTCGGTTTCTGAATTTTTTTTAAAAAAAAAGCACAGGGATGTACTCCATCCTTGTTCTCCTGAGACTAAACTGCACCGACCCCCACCGAAGAAGCATCAACCTCGACCAAAAAAGGCTTGGTCTCATCAGGCTGCATAAGGATAGGGGCAGAACTGAACCTCTCCTTGAGATACACAAAAGCTTCAATGGCCTCAGTAGTCAACTGGACCGTATTCGCACCTTTCCTGATGAGATCGGTCAGCGGCTTAACAATTATAGAAAAATTCTTAATGAATTTCCTGTAATAATTGGCGAAACCCAAAAATCTCTGTATCGATTTCAAACCAATAGGCCTAGGCCATTCCTGCACAGCCTGAACCTTCACCGGGTCCATCTCAAAGCCCTCGCTGGAGATAATGTAGCCCAAAAAACTAATTCTCTGCACAGCGAACTCACATTTCTCCAGCTTAGCAAAAAGTGAATTATCACTCAATAACTGCAACACCTCACGTACGCTCTACCAATGGGACTCCAGATCTGGTGAATAAATCAGAATGTCATCCAAATACACAACCACATTCTTACCAATCAAAGGTCTCAGGATGTCATTAATAAGGTTCTGAAAAAACGCGGGTGCATTGGTAAGACCAAAAGGCATCACCAGATTCTCAAAATGACCTACCGGAGTGTTAAAAGCAGTTTTCCATTCATCACCCTCCTTCATTCGTAACAAATTGTATGCCCCCCGGAGATCAATTTTAGAGAACCACTTGGCCCCCACTAACTGGTTAAACAAGTCAGGAATTAACGGCAATGGGTAGGAATTGTGTACGGTAATCTTATTAATTTAACGAAAGTCCAGACATGGATGAAAACCGCCGGCCTTTTTTTTAACAAAGAAAAATCCAACGTCCACAGGCGACTTAGAAGGTCTAATGTGACCAGCAGCCAAGCTCATCTGTACGTATTCCTCCAAGGCCTTTCTTTCAGGGATAGTCAGATTAAATAAGCGACTCTTGGGAAGAGTAGCTCCAGGAACAAACTCAATGGTGCAATCATAGTCCCTATGAGGAGGTAAAACTTGCGACTCCTCCTCTGAAAAAACCTTCCAAAAATCCTGAAAAGGTACAGGTAATTCTCCTTTTTCCACAGCCGCAATGCGACCATTACAACATTTATCATAGCACTTAGGACTCCAAGACTTAATCTCATTAGTAGACCAGTCCAGTAATGGATTGTGCAGTTTTAACCAAGGCAAAACTAAAACGACTGGAGAGGGTAAATTATTTAATACCACCAAATCCAAATTTTCTTGGTGAATGCCATTGATAGTGAGGGGAAATGCAGCAACCTTGTGAGTAATACATTTCAAAGGAGTGTTATCAATAGCAATCACAGAAATAGGTGATGACAAAGGTTTGGATTCCAATTTAAGTTTTTCCAAAAACCCCTTATCGATCACATTAAGTGTTGAACCACAATCCACAAATACCCGAAATTCAATCAAATCTTACTGCAATGAGGTACTCCCTGAAAGAAATACTCCCTTAGAGCTCAAACAAGCAATACGGGTGTAACTGAACTTTTTTTTTTCTTTACTTAAACGAAGCTCACAGTTCTTAATCAAATGGTCAGTATTACCACAATAAAAACACAATCCCTTGGAAAACCTGCGGTCTCTTTCCTGAGAGCGGAGTGACTTCACCCCAACCTCCATCGGTTCTCCGCCGTCCGAGCAGATCCTCTGAGGACTAGGAGCTGCCATTGCTGGAATTTTTTCATCATTAACCCTGGCGCACAGTCTCCTGTCCACACGTATAGCTAATTGCATGGCTTCCTGCAAGGTCTCAGGTGCAGGAAATGCAATCAGCAGATCCTTAACCCTTTCACTTAGACCAGCAAGAAAAAAACATTTTAACACCGAATCATTCCATTTCACTTCTGAGGACCACCATCTGAAGTGTGTACAATAATTTTCAACATCACCTGACCCCTGATTCAAACGCCTCAGTTCTGTCTCAGCAGATGAGACTCGATCAGGATCGTCATACAATAGCCCCACAGCAGAAAAAAAATCCTCCACTGACCTAAAACACGGATCATTAGGTTGGAGAGAAAAGGCCCACCCCTGTGGTTCCTTGCGCAAAAGTGACATGATAAACCCAATGCGCTGTGATTCATTCCCAGAGGACCTTGGTCTCAAACGAAAATATAATAAACAAGCATTTTTAAAGGAAAAAAAATCTTGTTGTTTACCATAAAAATATCAGGGAGTCCTAACTTGGGTTTGACAAAATGTGCTCCAGAACAGCTACTCACGTGTTGCCGGAGCTCGGACACCTCCAGATTAGAGATGAGCGTTGTTCTACTCGAACTGTTCGCCAATCTCAAATTCGAGCTGTTTTGGGCGGTGTTCGAGCCGGTCGGCGAACACGAACAATTTGAGAAAAATTCGGCTGTTCGAGGTTATGTTCGATAACTGTTCGTGCACCAAAATCATAACTGGATTTTTTTCTCAGTAATGATGAAAATTAATGTTAATACGCAGTTTGAGTGTACAGCGGGGTGGGGGGAGGGGCAGGGGATGGATCTCTGCAGGAACAATGAAGATCTCCATTTTTTTTTCTCTTTCCCGCATTTGCAGTGGGGAGGTGCAATCTGTCAGCCTATCAGCAGCGCACACACGGAGCGAAGTGCTTTTTTTCACACAAGCAAGGGCATGTGTCATTGGCAGTGTATGTCACATGTCCTTGCCCTATAAGACCAAGCCATTTTCCCCGTCGCCACCATTTTCTCACTGCTGCAGCTGCGTGTTAGACGGCACCGCTGTTGCTGTGTGCGCTATACCTTGTTAATTTCAAGCCAATTTTCGCACAAATATACAGATAGCTTGGGAGTAGGGAATAGTTGTGATTGCAGTCCTTTTAAGGACTAGGTTACAGCATTTCCTACGACTTTTATCAGGGAGGTCTGTGCTCTTAAATAGATAGGTTGTGGGAGTAAAGACTAATTGTAATTGGAGTCCTTTTCAGGACTAGGTTACATGAGTTCCTATCAGTTTTTGCCAGGCAGGTCTGTGCCAGTGCTGTGCAAGTTTTTTTCACAGCATTTGGCTGAATCTAGCAAAGCTAATCCTTTTTGGCCTATTGCAGAGTGTGTTAGTCAGTGGAGTAGCCTATCTGTGTTGCAAGATATAACACCTGTGTATAGAATACCAATTTTTTTACTGCACCTAGTGAAGTAAAATCTTTTGGGCATAGCATCATTCTATTAGTCCATCTATACTGACCTCCATCAGGTTGCAAACTGAATATAATTTTTTTCTGCATCTACCTCTGAAAAAATATTTGGGCTTCTAGCAGTGTGTGGGACTTGGTCTATTAGTCCATCTATACTGACCTCCATCAGGTTGCAAATTAAAAATAATTTTTTTCTTCATTTAGCTCTGAAAAAATATTTGGGCTTCTAGCAGTGTGTGGGACTTGTTCTATTAGTCCTTCTATACTGACCTCCAGCAGGTTGCAAATTGAATATAATTTTTTTCTGCATCTAGCTCTGAAAAAATAGTTGGGCTTCTAGCGGTGTGTGGGACTTGGTCTATTAGTCCATCTATACTGACCTCCATCAGGTTGCAAATTAAAAATAATTTTTTTCTGCATCTAGCTCTGAAAAAATATTTGGGCTTCTAGCAGTGTGTGGGACTTGGTCTATTAGTCCATCTATACTGACCTCCATCAGGTTGCAAATTAAAAATAATTTTTTTCTGCATCTAGCTCTGAAAAAATATTTGGGCTTCTAGCAGTGTGTGGGACTTGGTCTATTAGTCCATCTATACTGACCTCCATCAGGTTGCAAATTAAAAATAATTTTTTTCTGCATCTAGCTCTGAAAAAATATTTGGGCTTCTAGCAGTGTGTGGGACTTGGTCTATTAGTCCATCTATACTGACCTCCATCAGGTTGCAAATTAAAAATAATTTTTTTCTGCATCTAGCTCTGAAAAAATATTTGGGCTTCTAGCAGTGTGTGGGACTTGGTCTATTAGTCCATCTATACTGACCTCCATCAGGTTGCAAATTAAAAATAATTTTTATCTGCATCTACAGTACCTCTGAAAAAATATTTGGGCTTCTAGCAGTGTGTGGGACTATTTGTATTAGTCCATCTATACTGACCTCCATCAGGTTGCAAATTCAAAATAATTTTTTTCTGCATCTAACCCAGCCAATAGTTTTGGCCTAATACCACAGTTTGGCCACTCAGCTCTGCTCGGTTACCATCCATTGTTTTTTTGTGCAAACAACTCCAGAGTTGTGAATTAGTTAACCACCAAAATGAGTGGAAAAAGGCCTGCTGCTGGTGGAAAGGGGAATAGGCGTGTTGGGAAGGGGAAAAAAGGTTGTGTCCGTGGGGTAGGTGTTAAAGCAACAGTAACATCTGCAGAAGAAAGACCATCTTCCAGCCAAACTAAAATGTCTACTTCTTTTAGCGGACAATGTGATAAGATCCCTTTCTTACGGCCACGCCAATCGCTACAAATTCCAGATGAGGCACAAAAACAGCAGGTGCTTCAACGGATATCAAGTGCTCCTTTAAGTGGGCTCTCCTCCACATCAACTTCAACATCACAAATACTCCAGTCCTCAAAGGTGTCACCCAAATCGCACTTGCTTCCTCACAGCTCCCAAATCTCCAGCTGCCCGTCTGAGTATGAGGTAGAACAGATGGTTGAGTCTGCAGAGCTGTTTACTCATACTATAGCCTGGGAATCAGAGGTCGACTCCAGCGCTTCTGTGAATCCAGACGAGGAAATGATCTGCACTGATGCCCAGAATCTTTATGAGTCGGATCCAGGACCAGACGCAGAAGGTTCTGACCATAATGTAGACCCTCATTCCCAAACTGTAACTCCTGTTGGTGGAGACAATGAGGAAGACAATGATAAGACTCAAATACCTGATTGGAGCGACAACTTTAGTTTTTTGTCAGGGCAGGAACAGGTTGGCTCTGAGGACGACGGGTGTGATAACGCACAGGGTGATGATGATGAGGTCGGAGATCCCACTTACTGTCAACCCACAGTCAGCCAAGAGATGAGGTCAGCAGAGGAGGTGGAGGAAGATGCTAGTGACGACGAGGTCAGGTTGCGCCTTCCTGGACAGAGACGTAGTACTGGAAGCCCGTCAACAACTGCATCCTCAAACACAACTCTGCCTCTCACCACAAGTCGTGGTGGCTCTTCAGGTCGCATGGGTGCTAAGCCTTGCATAGCCTGGGCATTTTTTCAGATCGATAAAGATGACCCAACTCGTGTTATCTGTAACATTTGTCAGCAAAAGCTAAGTAGAGGCCAAAAAATACATAGTTTGAGTACTTCATGCATGAACCGGCACATGGACATGAAGCATAAGTTGCAGTGGGAAGCTCAGTGTGCTACAATGCGGCCTAGCCGGCCGGGCCAATCACCGTCTGCCATATCTTGTGCATCCGCGGCCTCTTCATCCTCTGTGACTGGGGGGACAGCAGTCACACCTGTTTTGGGGCGCAGACCTGCCACCTCTTTACCCGCAACAGCCAGCGTGATTGGCAGGTCATCATTTTCTTTGGAGGTGGTAACACCAGCTGGTGTTGAGCGCTGTCCGACATCGATAGCACCACCTTTGGATCAAGGCAACCTAACATGTCCGCCTGCATCTTCCTCACAGACCGGCAGTTTGCCTGGGACACCCTTATCAACCCCGTCTAAGCACAATAGCCAGCCCTCGGTCCCTCAGATGTGGTCAAGTAAAGACCATTTCCTCCTAGCCATGAGAAAGCTAAGAGGTTGAATTTCACCATCTGCAAGCTCTTGGCTACAGAAATGCTGCCTTTCCGCCTGGTGGACACAGAGGATTTTCGAGACCTTATGTCCGTCGCAGTGCCCCAGTACCAGATGCCCAGTCGGCACTACTTCTCAAAGAAAGGTGTGCCTGCGCTCCACCAGCATGTCGCACACAACATCACCGCTTCTTTGAGAAACTCTGTGTGTGACAGGGTGCATTTCACCACAGACACTTGGACGAGTAGGCATGGACAGGGGCGTTACATGTCGCTGACTGGGCACTGGGTAACTATGATGACAGCAGGACAAGGGGCTGCTGTCCAAGTCTTGCCGTCCCCACGAGTTGTGCGTCAATCCTCTTTATGTCAAAGTTCCTCCACTGCTTCTGCCTCCTCAACCTCCTCTCGGTCTTCCACCTGCACCCAAAGCCTGTCTGGTCATGCCACAAGCTTTCTAACTGCGCAGAAGGAATCCTGCACACCTCCTTACTATGCTGGCAGTAGGGCTCAACGTCATCAGGCGGTTTTTACATTGAAATGTCTGGGAAATGTGAGTCACACAGCTGAGGAGTTGTGGTCAGCTCTGGAGAACCAATTTCATGAATGGTTGTCTCCACTGGACCTGAAACCAGGGAAGGCCGTGTGCGACAATGCTGCAAACCTGGGTGCGGCCCTTCGCCGGGGCAATGTCACACACGTGCCTTGTATGGCTCACGTGTTGAACCTGGTTGTCCAGCAATTTTTAGCCCACTATCCCAGACTAGATGGCCTTCTGCAGAGGGCACGGTCGCTGTGTGCTCACTTCCGCCGTTCGCATCCCGCAGCTCAGCGACTTACATCTCTACAGAAGTCGTTGGGCCTGCCACTTCACCGGCTAAAATGCGATGTGCCTACCCGGTGGAATTCAACTCTGCACATGTTGCAGCGACTGTGGCAGCACCGACAAGCCCTGGTGCAATACGTTCTGACGTATAGCCTGGGCCAACGAGATTCAGAGGTGGGGCAAATCACGCTGGAGGAGTGGTCTCAGATCAGGGACCTATGCACCCTTCTGCACAGTTTTGAAATGGCGACGAAGATGTTTAGTGCTGACGATGCCATTATCAGCATGACTATTCCGGTGATTTACATGCTGGAGCACATGTTAAACAGAATTCGGAGTCAGGTGGTGGCACAAGAGGAGGTGGAGGAAGTAGAGGAGGAGGAGTTGTATGCGGAAGGGCTAACATCTGCAAGGTCCAGACGGTCGGCAGCACCAAGGCGGCAGGCATGTGAGGGTGGGGGAGATGGTTTTACCAGGGCGCATGGTAGCAGCCAAACTAGTGAGGAAGGTGCAGGAGCCCAGGAAGAAGTGGAGGACGAACTGATGGAAGACTCATCAGATGAGGGAGACCTTGATCACATTTCTGTTGTGCGAGGTTGGGGGGAGAGAACAGAGGAAGGAAGCATGATTGTTACCTCGCCACCAACACAACAGGGACTTGGTGCTCCTGGATGCGCAACACACATGAGTGCCTTCTTGCTGCACTACCTGCAACATGACCCTCGAATTGTGAGAATTAGAAATAATCCTGACTACTGGGTTGCCACACTGTTAGATCCCCGGTACAAAAGTAAATTTGCAGAAATTATTCCTGCCATAGAAAGGGATGCACGCATGCAGGAGTATCAGCAGAGACTGTTGCAGAATCTTACATGTGCTTTTCCACAAAATACCAGTGGTGCACGTAGTGAATCTCACAGTTCCAACTTGCCAACCGTGGGACCGTCAAGTGTTCAGCACTCAAACCGTAACAGAACCACAGTATCTGCTGGTAACATCAATTTTGCGGAATCATTTCACCACTTTTTTAGCCCATCCTTTGCAAGGCCACAGGAGACAAGAAGTCTGACACATAGTCAACGCCTAGAGACGATGGTACAGGAGTATCTCCAAGTAAACATTGAAGCCACGACTGTGTCACTGGACCCTTGCTCTTTTTGGGCTTCCAATCTGGATAAATGGCCGGAGCTAGCCACTTACGCCTTGGAGATCTTGTCATGCCCCGCAGCCAGCGTTCTGTCTGAACGTGTGTTCAGCGCTGCTGGTGGTGTGCTGACAGATAAGCGCACGCGGCTCTCCACTGATAATGTAGACAGACTCACGTTCATAAAGATGAACAAATCATGGATCCGAAACGACTTTTCTACCCCTGTGTCATCCTGGGGAGAGTAAAAGCTTGATGATTGGTTAAAATCACCCTACCAACCGTTTTAAGCTTTCAAATTACTAATCATGTTTATCTGTATCTTGACTGGAAAATAATTTGGGCTTTGTAGCAGTGTGCAGCACTGATCCTATTAGGCCATCTATACTAAAGCTTCACCAGATTTAAAATTAAAAATAATTTTTAGCTGCATCTAGCCCGGAAAATAATTTTGGGGCTCCGAGATGCGCAAGGCACATAAGTGCCTTCTTGCTGCACTACCTGCAGCATGACCCTCATATTGTCAGAATTCGAAGTAATCATGACTACTGGGTTGCCACACTCTTAGATCCCCCAAACTTTTCGATCAACCTTTTCATTTTAATAAAGACCAAAAAAATGGTCATTTTTGAAATTATAAGCATTAGCAGGTTGTTAGAAACTGAAATCAAACAGTTTTCAACTCAAAACTTTATTCTAGGTGATGTTACATTTTCACATAGGACCCCTTGTTCGAAAGGAGCTTCTGAACTCTCTCGTCCATTGAATTTGTCAGGTTTTGGATGGTTTCTGCTTCAATTGTTTTGCATGAGGACAGAATACCCTCCCAGAGCTGTTGCTTAGATGTGAACTGCCTCCCGCCATCATAGACACTCCTTTTAATGATGCTCCAAAGGTTCTGAATGGGGTAGAGGTCAGGGGAGCATGGGGGTAACACCATAAGTTTGTCCCCTTTTATGCCCATATCAGCCAGAGATGCAGATGTTTTATGTGCAGCATGAGATGGTGCATTATCATGCAGAAAAATGATCTTGCTGTGAAATACACGGTTCTTCTTCTTGAACCATGGCAGGAAGTGCTGTTTGAGAAAATCCACATACATTATGGAGTTCATCTTTAGCGCCTTCAGGGATCCTAAAGGGGCCGACAATCTCTCTCCCCATGATTCCAGCCCAAAACATTACTCCACCTCCTCCTTGTTGGCGCTGTAGCCGTGTTTGCGTGGGGTGTCCATCAACCAGCCATCCTCCACTCCATCCATCTGGACCATCGAGCGCTGCACGGCACTCATCCGTGAACAAAACAGTTTTGAAATCAGTCTTCATGTAATGTTTGGCCCACTGGAGCCGTTTCTGCTTGTGTGAAGTGGATAGAGGAGGTCGACAGGATGGCGCATGCACAGCTGCAAACCTCTGAAGGACCCTGCATCTTGTTGTTCGGGGGACGTTGGAGGCACAAGCAGCTTCAAAAACTTGTCTGCTGCTATGACAAGGCTTTTTTGCCGTTGCTCTTTCAACCTGACGTAATTGCCTGTAGGAAAGAGTCCTCAATTTGCCCTTATCAGCACGCACACATGTGTACTGTGAATCAGCTACATACTTCTTGATTGCCAAGACACTTCATCCTGATCATCGCACAATGTTGATTGTAGTCATGCCTTGACCTAAACACTCCACAATTTGTTGCTTCTCAGCAGCCGACACATCCTTTTTCTATCCCATTTTGGCAGAAAATGTAGGCTGCTTAATAATGTG
This sequence comes from Phyllobates terribilis, assembly GCF_046119375.1. Taxonomy (NCBI): domain Eukaryota; kingdom Metazoa; phylum Chordata; class Amphibia; order Anura; family Dendrobatidae; genus Phyllobates; species Phyllobates terribilis. The sequence goes on along the minus strand of NW_027362764.1, from coordinate 419,147,632 downwards.
AGAGAGCCTTCTTAAGTAGTCTTGCCTTTCATTGGACACACCTGCCAAACTAATTAGCACAGGTGTCTGCAATTGCTTACAGTGATATAAAGAGCCCTGACACACATCACCATCAATGAGTTTAACTGACAAACAAACAAATTCTTCCCTTATCACTCCTAAACACTTTTTGTATAATAATTTGGTACATGTGCTTTTCCACAAAACACCAGTGGTTCACGTAGTGAATCTTACAGTTCTAACTTGCCAACCGTGGTCTGTATGGAGTTGTTCAATAAAGGGCCCAAAATTAAGATAACATAGATGGGAGAGGTCTCTATGAATAGGAATTCCTAAGTATTTGATACCCTGTGAGGGCCAGGCAAAGGGAAAGTTGGACTGGATGGAATCCTATATGGATTTGGGGAGGGAGACATCGAGGGCCTCAGACTTCGCTGCATTGATTTTAAAATTTGACCATGTAACAAAGTGATCTATTTCAGCCATAACAGCATGGATGGATATATGTGATTGAGTGATATATACTAGGACATCATCAGCAAATAGAGAACACTTGTACTTGGTGCCTCCCACCTCAATCCACCTAATATTGGGGTTATGGCGAATTGATGAGAGCAGGTGCTCCGTCACTAGGATGTATAAGAGAGGGGACAGAGGACATCACTGCCTTGTCCCATTGGTGATTGTGAAAGGTGATGAAAATGTTCTGACGCACCCCCTGGGCCTTGGGACACCCGGAGCCGGACTTTTTTTGGTGGATGCTGGTGGTTGTAGTCTTCGTGGCGGCGACCCAGTTCCGTGGCTCAGGGCGGTCAAACCAGTGGCCGAACTATTTATGTGGTTTTCATGTTTAAATGTCCGACTACGCCACCCGTGGATTGCGGTCAGAGTGAACCGCCGCTACAGGGCAGACCACTGAGGCTGGTGTTGTGGGTGCAGCAGAGCGTAGCATAACTCCCCACGGGAGGAGTATAGCCTCAGGGCAGTGTATGCGGAGGATGGGGGTGATGGTGCAGGGCAGCAGCAGTAATGACACGGAGTCAGTGATGCAGTTCAGGGCCTTTACTCACAGTTCTTATTATCCAGACCACGTCTGCAGGTAACGGCTGCCCACGTCGTACTGTGCTCACCAGGTGAGGGGCTCAGACAACTCCCAGATAACTTTGGAGCACTTCACAGGACCCCCTTTGTGTGTCCTTTGTCTGGCCTTTCTTACCAACACTTCTGTCCGGCTGCCTCGGGCCTCCTCTTGGTAAACTTGGCGCCAGTTTCCCTGACCCTATGTGGTGCCTTCCTAGCGGGTGTAGCGAGGGGCTGCGCCACATAAAATGTCAGAGCCTCCGGTTTCTAGCTGAGGGTCGTTTCCTGCCTCCACTAGTTCGGGGACCGGTCTCCCCCTTTGGCCTGACCCCTCCACGCAGGTGGATTCGGGCGTGCGGTGGCGACTCGCCCGTCCGCACCCCTGGGATCCCTTCATTCCTCGTTCCTGGAGCCTTCTCCGCTCCTCTTCCTTCCTTCTCCCTCTTCCAGGCCTGGGCCTCTGTTACTAGGCCCGCCTCCGGAGCAGAGCTCATGCAGAGCCTCTGCTCCCTGCCACTTCTGCTCAGACTTCTCTGCACTGAACTAAGATGGTGCCCACCTTTTATACTCCCTTCTCAATGCACCCAGGAACTGCTTCCTCCCTGCTCCTGCACTACAGGGTTCCCCTTCCTCAGTGTTCCCTCCCCCCACTCCAGCCAGGGACAGGGACTGTCGTGCCCATCTCAGGGGCATATTGGTCGCCCTGCCCCACGGCAATGTGGTGTAATGCATGCAGGTGTCGGGTCCTGATCCACACTCCATCCTTACCTGAGAGTGAGATATCACACCTCTGGGTGAGGTGCAATACGTCTGTAGCAACCGAGCCCTCAGGGTGCTACAGTTCCATTTATCTTCAGCCTAGGTGACGTATTGCGATACAGGGCCGTGATTTTGGCTATAAAAGGGTCCCCTAGACCCCTACCCCAAGCTTTTTAAGAGAATCATATATGGCGTGCCAGGAGACTCTATGGAATGCTTTCTCAGCATCCAACGAGAGTATTTAATTACAAATTTTTAACTGCATCTAGCCCAGGAAATACTTTGTGCCTAGTAGCAATGTCTGCTAGTGAGCGGATTATCCCGGCTGTTAAGCAAGCTGCACCACCTGTAGTTTAGACACTTAATTTTTTCAAAGGAAATGCTTCGGGACCATGGGATACTTAGTGAAGAGCATCAGGAGGCACCCCAAGGCATAGGGGCTGGGACTGGCAGTAGGATGCCTTGCGGTGGACAGCCGAGCTCGATCCTTATAAAAGCTTTTTAACTGCAGCAGCTTTAGTGGACGCTACTGGAGCTGGAATTACCGCGGCTGCTGGCATGAGACTTGCCCTCCAATAGATCCTTGTAAATGGATTTAAAGTGTATTCATTCAAATTAGAGAGACAATTTAAATTAAAAAGCTTAGAGCTGCCTCCACCACAGGGGGGCTCGCTCGACCCACCAGCGGACAGGCACCAGTATTGGGAGAGGGGGGCTGGCCGTCAGGGTTCACTGCGGCTCTGGCACAAACCCGGCGACACGGAGGTGGCACGGGCAGGAGCGGACTGGCCGTGTCGGCTTCTCACTTTTTGGATTTGAGAAGGGCATGACATGCCTATATCTGTGTCTCCCCCTCCTTTTACTCCTCCACCTCTTTTATTTTCGCATGACTATATGTACTTGTCACTTTTCCATGTGTTAGTTATGTCTTCTGAGCAGTTTGTCAGCTTTTGGACACCTTTGAAGGTGTTTTCTATGTGTTTCTATGTGTTTTTGTTTGCCTGCCATTGGTTTTAACGGTGTTCGAAGGTGTTCGACGAACAGTTCGATGAACAGTTCGGCGAACACACGGGTGTTCGACGAACCGAACCGAACTCGAACACTACGGGGGTGGCTCAACACTACTCCAGATACAATCCCTGCAGGCGTTGAGCCAAATCTTGAACAGAAACCATACTGATCCCCGGATTTCTTTCCTTAAGGTTTTTGTTTGGGCTGGACTTACTGTTATGATCTGCAACATAAACTAGGGAAAGATGGGGAGAGCTGTCCCTACAGTAAGACTAAGCTGAGTCCCTACGTTGTAGCGGGCAACCTGTTCCTTGTGAACAGACCCGCCTTCATCCTCGGCTAGTCTGAACGGCGACCTATAGAGAAAGGGAAGGATCCCTAAAAGAAATAAGGACTGGGACAAAAAATGGGACACCTCCTAACAGAAGTTGTTGCAGAGCAAAAGATAAACTGACAAAAGTACTAGAGGTCCCAGAGGATCAAGCAAACTAGAGATAGATAGGCACAAAAGCACCTGGCTAGAGAGACAGTCAAAACAACACTGAAGTCCAGCAAAGCCAGAAGGGCGGAGCTGGAATATATAGAAAGGTGGTCACGTGATCGCAAAACACAAGATAGAAACAAAAACAAACAGGAGGGTTCTAACACCCAATACCCCTTTGAAGAGACATAGAGGAGGGTCTCAGTAAAAAAATGTTCCCATTATAATGGAGCGCATCTCTTATAGTGGTAATGCCCATGCTGTGACTGCAAGGGCTGTCAAAATTTGGGAAAAACCCCACTAAGAATTTAAAGACACATAGAGCAGGGCCACAGAAACGACAAAGTCCCATTAGAAAGGAGAGAGTCTGCTATACTGTTATAGGGTATGCAGTGAGTCAAACGGCTGACCAAATTTAGGAAAAACCCCACTAAGAATTTAAAGACACATTGAGCAGGGCCACAGGAACAAGTACAACATGTACCCATTAGAAAGGAGAGGGTCTGTTATACAGTTATAGGGTATGCAGTGAGTCCGACGGCTGACCAAATTTAGGAAAAATCCCACTAAGAATTTAAAGACACATCGAGCAGGGCCACAGTAACAAGTATGACATGTTCTCATTAGAAATGAGAGGGTCTGCTTTACAGTTATAGGGTATGCAGTGAGTCCAACGGCTGACCAAATTTAGGAAAAAACCCACTAATAATTTAAAGACACATAGAGCAGCGCCACAGTAATGACAATTTCCCATTAGAAAGGAGAGGGTGTGCTACACAGTTATAGGGTATGCAGTGAGTCCAATGTCTGACCCATTTTAGGAAAAACCTTGCTAAGAATTTAAAGACACATAGAGCAGGGCCACAGTAACAAGTATGACATGTTCCCATTAGAAAGGAGAGGGTCTGCTATACAGTTATAGGGTATGCCGGGAGTCCAACGGTTGACCAATTTTAGGAAAAACCCAACCAAGAATTTAAAGACATATAAAGCAGGGCCACAGTAACAAGTACAACATGTTCCCATTAGAAAGGAGAGGGTCTGCTATACAGTTATATGGTATGTAGTGAGTCCAACGGCTGACCAATTTTAGGAAAAACCAATCTAACAATTTAAAGACACATAGAGCAGGGCCACAGTAACGACAAATTCCCATTAGAAAGGAGACAGTCTGCTATACAGTTATAGGGTATGCACTGAGTACAAAGGCTGACAAAATTTAGGAAAAACCCCACTAAGAATTTAAAGACACATAGAGCAGGGCCACAGTAACAAGTACGACATGTTCCCTTTAGAAAGGAAAGTGTCTCCTATACAGTTATAGGGTATGTAGTGAGTCCAATGGCTGACCAATTTTAGGAAAAGCCCCACTAACAATTTAAAGACACAGAGCAGGGCCACAGTAATGACAAATTCCCATTAGAAAGGAGACAGTCTGCTATACAGTTATAGGGTATGCAGTGAGTCCAAAGGCTGACCAAATTTAGGAAAAACCCCACTAAGAATTTAAAGACACATAGAGCAGGGCCACAGTAACAAGTACGACATGCTCCCATTAGAAAGGAGAGGGTCTGCTATACAGTTATAGGGAATGCAGTGAGTCCAATGGCTGACCAATTTTAGGAAAAACCCCACTAAGAATTTTAAAGACACAAAAAGCAGGGCCACAGTAACAAGTACAACATGTTCCCACTAGAAAGGAGAGGGTCTGCCGTACAGTTATAGGGTATGCAGTGAGTCCAACGGCTGACCAATTTTAGGAAAAACTACACTAAGAATTTAAAGACACATAGAGCAGGGCCACAGTAATGACAAATTCCCATTAGAAAGGAGAGCGTTTCCCATAGTGTTGGCCTATTCAGTGAATGCAAGGACTGCTAAAAATTGGGATGCACTCCAATGCCCCTCGGAAGAGACTTAGAGGGCCTCATAAAAAAATGTTCCCATTAGAATGGAGCAGGTCTCCTATACTTCTAATGCCCATGCACTAAGTGTATGGGCTGACAAACATTTACCCCTGGGGGGTATACATGAACATAGTGTATACATTTTTTTTTTTACGGGCAACGTAAACACCCTTTAAAAAAATTATGTGGGTGTTGCATCACGGACCACCGTCACCCTGTAATATGGTGGTGGAGTATGAGGAGAAGGAGGAGGACAAGAGCAAATAGCCAAAATCAGGAAGCGTATACCCATGTGTGGGTGTGAAGAGGTGCATGGGAATACACCTCCCAAAAAAGACACTGGATTTGAGTTTATGTTACGCTGCTATCATTCGGTGGTGTTGAGAAGTCTGGCCTAATCTAGCCCTTGTTTATTTTTATAAGTCAGCCTGTCAGCATTTTCAGTTGACAGGCGGATGCGCTTATCAGTTATAATTCCACCAACGGCACTAAAAACCCGCTCTGATTAAATGCTAGCGGCAGGGCAACCCAGGACCTCCAATGCGTAGAGAGCCAGTTCATTCCACGTATCCAGCTTGGATACCCAATAATTAAAAGGCACAGAGGAATCATGGAGGACGTGGGTACGGTCGGCAAGGTACTCTCTCAGCATCTTCCCAAACTTTGCACTCCTTGTAAGAGTACCCTGCACCTAAGGCCTGTGCGATGGGAGGGTCTGAGAAAACTTTCCCAGAACTTTGACAGTGTTCCCCTGCCTCTGCTGGATTGCATTTGTGTCTCTCTTGCCTGTACTCCTTGTTTGTCCAACGAACTGTGACCTCTGCTGCCAGCGTTTTCCGATGGGAGTTTTTTAAAATAATTCCGCAACAAGGGCCTTCTGGTACTGCCCCATTTTTTAGACCTGTCCACCTCAGGAATAAGAGATAGAAAATTCTCCTTGTAGCGTGGGTCTAGAAGTGTCACCAACCAGTAATGACTGTCACCCAAAATTTTGGGAATGTGAGAGTCATGGGAAACGCAGCATAACATAAACTCAGCCATGCGTGCCAGACTGCTAACAGGCAAGACTTCTGTGTCCTCACCAAGAGAATGACTGACCATGCTCTCCTCCTCCTCCTCCTCCTCTCTGTCCTCTGGCCATCCACTCTGAACAGATGGTATGACAGTTGTGTAGGTAGTACCGTCTATAGCGCATGAAACTAGCTCCTGTTCTTCCTCCTCCTCCTCTTCCTCATTGTCACCCAATCCACGTTGGGATGAGATGAGGCTGAGCTGTGTGTAATCACCCTGTATGGTTCATTGCTCCATCTCATCGTGCTCTGCCTGCAATGCATCCTCTTTGATTGTGAGCAGAGAGCGTTTCAGAAGACAGAGAAGCGGGAAGGTGACGCTAATTATGGAAATGTGTCATCTTTAATTTTAGCCCTTTTAGATATAATTTCATCTTCAACTTGCTTAACTGTTCACAATAACAGTCATTTTGATCAGAGGTGCTTAAACTTTTTCATACCACTGTATATATAGGTATTCATTTACACCCAAAACATTACCACATCTATTCTTTAATATAATTGTTCTATCACATAATTTGGAAGTCAGACAGATATACAGTTAATGCATTTGATTAAGGCTAAAATGTAAACATTACAATACGAAATACACATAAATTAAAACTGCTTCTGCTTTGACAGCAGAGTATGACTTCCAAGAAATAATCACCCACGGTTCTTAAAGACTATATTTAAATATAAACAGGATTCTGAAACCATTTGATGATAGTTTCTCTTTTAAGACAAAGCACCTTCCATTGAACTCTTTTAGGAATTTTGCCTTTTAATTAAACTTCTGACGAAGGTTTCTAATAAAAATGTACCAATACTTTTCATTATTTTGTTTAAACTATTCATTTGTAAATTTTGACAATGTTTTAAGATGATTGCAAGATACTAAACTCAACTGAATAAAAGGTTAATATAAAAATATAAAAAAAAGTATCAGAACATAATGCTAAGCCCTTACTGTTGTTATATAGGCCATTGCAATTTTACTAGAGCTTTACTATTCTATACTATTCTATATTTCTATACAAGCAAGATGATAAAGAAATTATATTTAATAGTGAGCATCATTGAGCTAAAATCTCAACAATAGTAAAACACAAAAGAAGATAATAATAATAATACATTTATTTAAATAAATAAGAAAATATGAAAGACATTGTGTTTAGTGATGATCGAACGTGCTCGCAACTGCTCAGTACTCACCCGAGCATCTCACTGCTCGAGATGCTCGGCACTCTGCGAGTATTTCCTGGTTGCTTGAGTGGGAGCTTGGGTCCCCTACCTGCATGTTTGGTGCTCTTTAGAGAGCCAATGAACATGCAGGGATTGCTTGCCACACACTGTAATGCCGTAGCCATGTTGGCTGTGACATTACAGTGATTGGCTGGCCGCACAGTGTCATCAGGTCTATATAAGACCTGTCACCGCCAAGCTCGTCACAGTCTGCTCCAGAAACAGGCAGTGTAGGGAGAGATGCTGCTGAACTAGGGAGAGATTATCTTGTTTATTAGTTAGTGTAGGTATACAACAACATCTATATATATGTTACTGTAAAAGTCAGAAGGCCGGTAAAACCTAGGATTTACCGGTCAATCTGGACATTTACCGAGGCCGTCGGTAAAAGCTCAAAATGAAAAGTAAAATTGGACTTTTACCTGTGAAGTCTTGGTAAATCTTAACATTTACCGTCGAGCGTGGTAAAAGTCAGAAATATCAGGTGTGAAGATGGAACATCTGACTTTAACCAAGCGCAGTCGGTAAATGTGCACATTTACCACAGCTTCTTGGTAAATGTAGCTGAGAAGGGTGTAAGCGCAATTCGTAAATGTGCACATTAAAATGTAGCTGAGAAGGGTGTAAGCGCAGTTTGTAAATGTGCACATTTACCACGGCTTCTTGGTAAATGTAGCTGAGAAGGGTGTAATAAAAAGTGTATGCCACCGCGGGAAAGGTGTCTGATTAGGCAGATACGGCGAGGAAATGGAGGACACAGTGGGAAAGGTGTCTGATTAGGCAGATACGGCGAGGAAATGGAGGACACAGTGTTCAAAGTTTTTATAAATGTAATAAGAGTAAATGGGGAAAATATGGTAATAGCAATGAACAAAATCTGCTACCCTGTAAGGTATCTGCTACCCTGTAACGTATGTACATTCTATATATACAGATGTCAATCCTGACTATCCTTAACGTATGTACGTTCTATATGTACAGATGTCAATCCTGACTATCCTATGATTATTGTTCCGATTATACAAAAAGTGCCCACTTCCCGCTAACATACAATCACTAACCCCACACTAAAATATGCAAAAGAGAACGTCCTATGAATCTTAGGGTATCAGTGTTCCGCAGCACCCTCTCACAAAAAGTTACAAGAAGTACACACGCTGCTGGTATAGTAGTGTATAAATTGTCCTGTACTTAGCTTCCTGTAGAGCGCAGAGTCCAAAGTCTTTCCAAGGGCCCCTTGCAAGGTGGACGCTAACACCGCTCACACGATTTACCGTTGCCGCGCCAATGTGTTAGAACCAGAAGATATGCAGATAAGCTCTGAGCTGGAGTTGCTGGGTGCCATGAACGTTCTGTTCCACCCGAGCACCGTAGTCTCTGATCAGGTGAATCGGAAGACAGTGCATTCCGAGAAAAGGCTGGAAGGAAACAGCGCAACAGCCCTGTCTGGGCTCAGTCTAGTCAACACAGCACCAGTCCTCTCACTCTCCCTAAAATAGCTCCTGCCTCAAGTCCAAGTTTCGTGGGGTTCTCTTCATAGATTGCTGCCCAATCACTGCCTGAAGAATATCACTAACTCATCAATGGCAGTGTTAGACCAGTAGATGGTGCTGTTGTACAGTCTTTCACACAATGCTTAGTAACCCTATTACAAAAGAACATGAGATTCTTGCCAAGCAGTGTGGGTAAATGGGCGTACTTCCTGTTTGTGTCCTCATGCTGGACGACTGCCTGAGTGTTTTGCAAGCTGCACATACTGCTCAAAGCTGCATAGCCGACTGCCTGTCAAAGCTGCACAGGCACTAGCTGATTGTCAGATCATGAGTGAGGAAATGAAAGATCGTTTTTCGGAGCTCTTGAATGAAGTGGTGGAGAAAAAGCGAGATAATAATTTTTATCTCACGGACGATAAATACGAGAATATATTGAAAGAAGTGAAGGAGGCTAAGGTGGCGGTACCTAAACAGAGTTTTCACTACAGGCGTTTGAAGAGGTACGACATCATGACCGTCGGAAGTGATGAAAAGTTAATTGCACCAATCTCGTGTGAAAAAGACAACGTGTTGCATTACGTTCGGTGTGCAGAACTCTTTAGTGTCATTCATAATGCGCACATCAGTACCGGCCACGGAGGGCGGACCAGGATCCTAAAGGAGGTGAACTGTAAGTTCAAAAATGTCACAACGGAGTCAATAGTTATTTATCTGCGACTCTGCCAGCCATGCCAAAAAAAACAGAAGATTACCCAAAAAGGCCTTGTTGTGAAACCCATCCTACACAGTGAAATGAATTCTCGTGCTCAAGTCGATCTCATTGACATGCAATCCAATTGTGATAATGATTTCAAGTTCATATTCGTCTATCAAGACCACGTCACTAAATTTGTTCTTCTACGTGCTTTATGCACTAAAAGAGCAGAAGAGGTTGCGTACCATCTCCTTGACATTTTTTCCACTTTTGGTGCCCCGTGTATTCTGCATTCTGAAAATGGGAGGGCATTTTGTAACAAGGTCATACAGAGTTTGTGCACGATGTGGCCTGATATGAAAATAGTGCATGGTAAACCAAGACACAGCCAGTCCCAAGGCTCCATGGAAAGAGCAAATCAAGACATTGAAAACATGTTGTCAACGTGGATGGAAACAAATAAGACACCCAAGTGGTCTGAGGGCCTTCGCTTTGTACAAGCAATGAAAAATAGAGAATACCATGAGGGAATAAAATGCTCGCCCTATGAAGCTATGTTCGGAGTACCAATGCAGATGGGTCTAGCTACCTCCAAAATTCCTAGTGATGGGATCAGAAATCTCTCTTCAGAAGAAGATCTTTAAAAAATGTTTGTTGGTTTGCAAGAGGAACCTAGTGATCCGACATCACCAACAGAAGCCGAAGGGTCAGATGAATCTAACTTTCATCACACGTCAGCACCGACAGCAGCAGAAGCTTCGGATGAATCCAACTGTCATCAGCTGTTCACAACGGAAGGAGAAGCTTTGGACTTATCCAACTGTCCGCACACCTTAACAGCATATGAAACTCCACCAATTTTGCCATCCAAGAATAATGAAGACCTAAAAGAAAAAAGTGTCGAGTCAAAGCCTTCTAAGAAAGATGGAGAACTTCATGATGATCAGCAACCTGATGTTTTGATTTCGCATACAATCAATAGAAGAATTGGTGCGGTCAGAAGAGTTTGAAAAGCTGCAAGAGAAGGACTTGAAACACAGGCCAAGAAATTGTTGAAATGTTCCAGTCAAAAATTACCCGAACCTAACATTGGACAGAGCATCAGAATCAGAATTCCAGACGTCGACCGTTCAAAAATGGACCCTAAGTCGATCATTGCGATTATTATAAAAAAAGAAGATGACTTCTACCAAGTGGGGACTACCGCTGGGATCCTAAATGCATTATATTATCGCAATCAGTTCACCATCTGTCAGGAAAATTTCATAGGATTGCAGGATGTGAAAAAAGTTCAGATCAGCCTTTGCACGGCGGTTTCCCAACAATCGTTGGTGGGAGGTCAGGGATTGAAGAAATGCAACTGTTTAAAGAAGTGCCTAAACAAGAAATGTGTTTGTAGGCAGGCAAAAATGAAGTGCCATTCAAAGTGTCACAATTGCCAACCGTGTTGCAACAAATATGTCCTCTTTTGTGTTTGTTGTATGTCTTTTTCATTGAGATGAAAAATTAAGTGCAATTTAACGGGTCACAAATAGAGTTGAGTGGATAGCTGGATATCCGTCTATCCGTACGGATAAGACCGAGATCCGAGTGGATCCGGATCCTATCCGTGTCCCATATAAGTCTATGGGACAACTATCCATGTGCAGGGACATCCCTCCTGCGTCACCAGTGATGCAGGGGAGACTCCCTGCACGCCGGTGGGCATCCGTGCCGTCACCAGTGATGATGGGGACTCGGCCGGGGCATACCTGAGCGAGGAGATCCTCGCTGCGTCACTGCAGTAGGAACTCCCCGCCCACTAGGGTAATCCTGCCCTCTGGCCGGACCCCCCTTCTCCGCCACTTAAAGATCACTACTTACCGGAGGCTACCAGAGGCTTCCCAGGTCTCGTCGGCCGGCTTCATCCTCCTTCTTCCGGGTCACATGACTGCATACGTCACCACGAAAGTGACAGGTGCATAAGTCATGTGACATGAGTTGTGTCACATGACTTACGCATGCGTCACTTGCGTGGTGACGTATGCAGTCATGTGACCTGGAAGGAGAACGCGGACGACGAGACCTGGGAAACGTCCGGTAAGTAGCAATTTAGCTTTATACCTGTCTGCCCTGCACACTCGCACCATCCATGCCTTCCGATGATGCATGAAACATGCATTATCGGAAGGCACGAATATATCCGACAGATATCGGGATTATCCGTATCCGTACAGCCCGTTATCCGCTCGGATAACAGGTCTGGACGGATCTATCGCTTATCCCTAGTAACAATTACAGAATTACATAGTTTTGATGTTGCGTTATTCTTGTATTTGCGTTAATTTGACATTTTTGAGAAGTATTTTCCTACATAAATGTTTCCTATTTGAATTCAGAATTACATAGGTTTGAAGTTGCGTTATTCTTGTATTTGCGGTAATTTGTCACTTTTGAGAAGTATTTTCCTACATAAATGTTTTCTATTTGCATTTTCCTATTTGCATTCAGAATTACATAGTTTTGAAGTTGCGTTATTCTTGTATTTGCGGTAATTTGACATTTTTGAGAAGTATTTTCCTACATAAATGTTTTCTATTTGCATTTTCCTATTAGTATTTGTTCATTTGCATTTGCATTTTGAAGAATAAAAATATTTCTAACAATTAAGGCCTTTATCAGAGTCGGAAATTGCGTTTAGTTAACTTTTACCACCATCATCTGCTGGTAAGAGTCAGAATTCTGTGACTCAAAGTTACTTTTACCAACACATGCTGGTAGTTACTTTTACCAACACATGCTGGTAAATGTAAAGATTTACCAATTCGCCCAGGTAAAAGTCCAAAATCGTTCGTTTATATGGAATACATCTGACTTTTACCAACGCTGTTGAGAAATGTTAAGATTTACCCAGACTTCACCGGTAAAAGTCCAATTTTACTTTTCATTTTGAGCTTTTACCGATGGCCTCAGTAAATGTCCAGATTGACCGGTAAATCCTAGGTTTTACCAGCCTTCTGACTTTTACAGTAACATATATATCCATCTTATCTAACAGTCCTTCTGAGGGCTAATCCAGCTGCATCTATTCAGTGGTGACAGCAGGAGTTAGGCAGGCAGGCAGTGTATGTGGCAGACTGCAGTACATATAGCAAGAGGGACCATTGAATGTCCTGTTAGTCTAGGTATTCCTCAACATATATATATCAGAGCTAGGCAGGCAGGCAGTGTATGTGGCAGACTGCAGTGCATACAGCACAAGAGCCTCCATTCCAGTTCTGTCTTCGGTTGCTGTTACAGATATTTCTAGAAATAGCCCCAGAAATCAGTGGCCAGAAATATATTTTTTTTATCGTAATCCTGAGTATTTGCTTAAAAAGCAATTCAGAGAACACCATTTTTCTGCTCCATTTGCTTGTTGCCACTGCAGAATACAGCCAGATCCTTTCGGTATTACAGCGATAAAAATCCAGAAATTTGTAGTGAGCGTGTAAAATATTGGCCTCCATTTAAATTTTGTTGCAGTGTGTTAGTGAAGTTATTGACACCAGGTAGCTGCGAAAAATAGTAACCTACAAGCCAGCTGTTTAAAACTGTGGTTTTCCGTCACACGTATCACATATAAGTGCGCTCCAAATTCAGCCATTTATGGCCTCCATTTAAATTTTGTTGCAATGTGTTAGTGAAGTTATTGACACCAGGTTGCTGTGAAAAATAGTAACCTACAGGCCAGCTATTTAAAACTGTGGTTTTCCGTCACACATATGACATATAAGTTCGCTCCAAATTCAGCCATTTCTGGCCTCCTTTTAAATTTTATTACACTGTGTCAGTGAAGTTATTGACACCAGGTCGCTGTAAAAAACAGTAACCTACAGGCCAGCTATTTAAAACTGTGGTTTTCATCACGCATATCACATATCACTGTGGTTCAAATCCAGCCATTTGTACTGAACGTGGAAAATATTGTCCTCCATTTCAAATGGACAAGGCGCATGGCAAGGGATGGGGAAGTGGACGTGATGGTGATGGTGCATGCAGAGGACTAGGCCGTGGGCAATCTGAAATTGTGCCACAGCAAACACCCACATTTTGTCGCTCGACCTTCCTGTCCCAATTAATAGTGGACTGCAAAACACCACTATTGAACACAGAGCAGTGTGAAAAGGTTATTGGTTGGATATCAGATAATGCTTCCAGTCACTTAGCCACCACCACCACCACCACCCTGTCTTCCACACTGTCAAGTCTCAGTAGCCGTGAGTCTGGACTGCATATTCTTCACCTTGATCCTCCTTCCAGCCACCATGTCGAGTGCCCGGAGACAAATGATCCCACACTTAGACACTCCGAAGAGCTGTTCACTTTTCCATTTATAGATTCGGGCCTCTCGCCCAGTCTACTTGAAGCAGGACAAGGGAAACTGTCACAAGAGGTGGATGATGATAAGACACAATTGCCAGAAAGTCAGGAGGAAGACCAGGGTGCCGAAGTGGAAGGTGAGGTGGTGGACGATGAAGTCACTGACCCAACCTGGCAAGGTGACCTGCAGAGCGAGGACAGCAGCACACAGGGGGAGGGAGGCGTAGCACCAAAACAGGCAAGAACAAGCAGTGTGGTGGCCCAGACAGAAGGCAGGCAACCGTTCCCCGTAACATCAACACGACAGAAGTTGCCAGAACAACTGTTAGTTCTTCCCGAGTCTGTTTTTTAAAGACACTGCCGATAACCACAAATAGGCCATTTGCACCACCTGCCAGGCCAGCATCAGCAGGGGTAACAAAACTAGCAGTGTAACCACCACCAGCAGGATCAGGCACATGGCAGCAAAGCACCCAACTAAGTGGAACCCTAGGGTCTAGCAACAGTGTCTGCAGGTGATACCACTGCTTATTCCACTGTTGTGCGTGCACGCCAATCCCCTGTCCATGGCGCATGCCAAGATGCCTCCCGCCCTGCACCTGTCATTGAACACTCTCAACTAGCACCATCAGCAAGCACACCCACGTCCTCGTCCCAGCGCAATGTTCAGTTGTCCCTACCCCAGTCCTTGGAATGCAAGCGCAAATATGCAGCTAACGCCCCACAGGCCACACATTTCGCAAATGCTTCTGCTTGAAATGTTGCCTTTTAGGCTCGTGGAGAAGGAAGCTTTCCACAACCTGATGGCGACAGCCGTCCCTCGGTACTAGGTCCAAAGCCGCTACTATTTCTTCCGATGTGCCATCCCCGCATTACACGAGCACGTGTCCCACAACATTAGCCGTGCTCTCAACAACGCAGTTACTGGGAAAGTTCACCTAACCACAGACATGTGGACAAGTGCTTGTGGGCAGGGATGGTGCATCTCGCTGACGGCACACTGGGTTAACATAGTGGAAGCTGGGACCCAGTCGGACCTTGGGACAGAACACATCCCCCTGACGCCAAGGATTGTGGGCCCTGGATCAATCAGGATTGCTCCCACATTCTACAGCTCCTGCACCTCCTCCTCCTCTTCAGCATCCATCTCCGAAATGACCACATCAGTCGCAAGCTGGAAGCACTGCAGCACTGCCTCGGACAAGTGGCAACAGGCTGTGCTGAAGCTAATATGCTTATGTGACAAACCGCACAATGCTGAAGAGTTGTGGACAGCTCTGAAAGAGCAGGCAGATCTCTGGGTGACACCGCTGACCCTACCGCCAGGCATGTTCGTGTGTGACAATGGCCAGAATCTGGTGGCGGCTCTGAGGCGAGGCGAGCTCATATGTACCTTGCCTGGCCCATGTGCTTAACCTCGTGTTTCAGCGGTTTCTCAAAACCTACCCGGATCTGTCGGATCTGCTTGTCAAAGTATGTGCCCATTTTAGAAAGTCAGCTACATCTTCCGCCGCCCTTGCCATACTTCAGCAGCATTTGCGGCTTCCGGCTCACCGACTTGTGTGTGATGTCCCATGCATTGGATCTCTACATTGCAGATGTTGGGAAGGATTTGTGAGCAGAAGAGGGCTGTTGTTGACTACCTGCATCAACAAGGCCGTCGGTATTCAGGTCAGACTCCACACATAAAACCTCAGGAGTGGACATGGATGTCAGACATCTGTACCATCCTCCAAAACTTTGAGGACTCCAGCAGGATGGTGAGCGGTGATGACGCCATGATTAGCGTCACCATCCCGCTTCTCTGTCTTCTGGAACGCTCTCTCCTCTCAATTAAAGAGGATGCATTGCAGGCGGAGCACGATGAGATGAAGGAAGGAACCATACAGGGTGATTACAAATAGCCCAGCCTCATCTCATCCCAACGTGGATTGGGTGAGAATGAGGATGAGGAGGAGGAAGAACAGGATCTAGTTTCCTGCGCTATGGACTGTACTGCCTGCACAATTGTCATACAGTCTGTTCAGCGTGGATGGCCTGAGGACAGGGAGGAGGAGGAAGAGGAGGAGGATGAGGAAGAGAGCATGGTCAGTCATTCTCTTGGTGAGGACATGGAAGTCTTGCCTCTTTGCAGTCTGGCACACATGGCTGAGTTTATGTTACACTGCCTTTCCCGTGACCCTCGCATTGTTCAAATTTTGGGTGACAGTCATTACTGGTTGGTGACGCTAGTAGACCCACACTCCAGGGAGAACTTTCGGTCTCTTATTCCCTTGCAGGACAGGCCTAATAAAATGGTGCAGTAAAAGAAGGCCCTTGTTGCGGAATTATTAAAAAATTCCCATCTGAAAATGCTGGCAGCAGAGGTCACAACTCTTTGGACAACCAAGGAGTAGAGGCAAGAGAGACACAAATGCAATCCAGCAGATGCAGGGGAACACTGTCAAAGTTCTGGGACAGTTTTCTCAGACCCTCCCATTGCACAGGCCCTGAGGTGCAGGGTACTCTCACAAGGAGTGCAAAGTTTCAGAAGATGGTGAGGGAGTACCTTGACCATACCAAAGTCCCCAGTGATTCCTCTGTGTCTTATAATTATTGGGTATCCAAGCTGGACACGTGGCATGAATTGGCTCTCTACGCCTTGGAGGTCCTGGCCCGCCTTGCCGCTTGCATTTTGTCAGAGCGGGTTTTTAGTGCCGCCGGTGGAATTATAACCGATAGGCGCATCCGCCTGTCAACTGAAAATGCTGACAGGCTGACTCTTATACAAATGAACAAGGGCTGGATTGGGCCAGATTTACTGTGTCTTTTTTTGAGGAGATCTAACTGTATTCCCATGCACCTCTGTCTTCACACCCACACATGGGTATACGCTTCCTGATTTTGTCTATTTGTTCTTGTCCTCCTCCTTCTCCGCATCCTCATCCTCCACCACCATATTACCACCATATGTACTATATCAACATATCTACGTCTCTTGCAAGGGGCATTGGAGTTCCTCCAAATTTTTGGCAGCCGTTGGTTCACTGCATCGGTAAACAGTATGGGAGACCCACTTCCTAATAATGGGAACATTGTTTTCAGGAGGCTCTCTGACGTTTACATCTTTTGCAAGAGGCATTGGTGTTCCTCCAAATTTTTGGCAGCTGTTGCTTCACTGCATAGGCAAACACTATGGGAGACCCATTTCCTAATAATGGGAATATTGTTTTTAGGAGGCTCTCTGACCTCTACGTCTCTTTCAAGGGGCATTGGAGTGATAAAAGTATAGGAGACCCACTCGTTAATAATGGGAACATCAAAGCATAGCCGGCTGATGGATCTCTAACAATAGCGAGGGCCAACTGCTGGCCCTTTAAGACTAGTAAGGGCCGCCTAATGGCCCTATAAAAATAGGCTTTGTGACTTTCAGAGTTCCTCCATCATAAGTGAAACAGGATGTGTCTGATGATGTGTCACAGACCACATGGCCAGATAAGGTTGTAAAATGTTAAAATTACATTTCCCGGTGAATGCATTTGTCTTAAAAAATGAAAAAAAAAATCACAGTGCGATCTTTCTTTAGTATAAAAACCAGAGTCGCCAATGTAACCTCAATGTAACCACATTGATCAGCTCCTGCACCTCCTCTTCCAGTTCGACCTCCATCTCCGAAATGACCACATCAATCACTGCAGCACTGCCTTGGCCAAGCGGCAACAGGCTGTGCTGAACATAACATGCTTAATGCTTAAGTGACAAACCGCCCACCACTGCAGAGTTGTTGAAAGCTGTAACACAGCAGCCTGATCTGTGGCTCTCACCGCTGAACATACGGCGAGGCAAGGTCATGTGTGACAATGGGTGGGACCTGGTGACAGAGAAATGACAGCCGGAGTAGATACGGTTTCCCAAAGGTCAGTCCTTTCACCAGGCTAAAAAATATGGCTGTGGTGAAATACAACTCACCGACAAGCTGTGGACTGGCTCCGTACCATCCCTGGCCAAGTTCACTTGACCATGTGTTTGTGGTAAGGCGGTCCTTCCCAGTAAGTCCACTGGGGATGACACGGGTAATGTTGTGGGACCCATGCTTGAGGACGGCGGAGACGACACCAGGACAAATAGTGGCGGCTGGGGACCGAGTATGGACACCCAGCTATAGAGGACTTCCTGAGAGAAATGACAGCTGGAGTAGATACGGTTTCCCAAAAGTCTGTCCTATTCATCGAGCTAAAAAATATGGCTGTGGTGAAATACAACTCACCCACAAGCTGTGGACTGGTTCCGTACCGTCCCTGGCCACATTCGCTTGACCACGTGTTTGTGGTTAGGCGGTCCTTCAAAGTAAGTGCACTGGGAGGGCACGGGTAATGTTGTGAGACCTATGCTTATGGAAGGAGGAGACAACACCGGGAGAAATAGTGGCGGCTGGGGGCCAAGTATGGACACCCGGCCGCTGCCGCCGCCATGAGGTTGTGAGAAGCTTCTGCCTCCACGAGCCTAAAAGGCCACATTTCAAGTGCAAGCAGCTTTAGAGGACTCCCTGGGTGAAATGACAGCTGGAGTAGATGCGGTTTCCCAAGTCCTTTCACCAAGTTAAAGAATATGGCTGTGGTGAAATACAACTCTCAGCAAAAATAAAGCTGAGGACTGGATCCGTACCACATTCACTTGACCACGTGTTTGTGACTTGGCGGTTCTTCCCAGTAAGTGCACTGGGAGGGCACGATAATGTTGTGAGACCCGTGCTTGTGTAAGGCGGAGACAACACCGGGAGAAATCGTGGCGGTTGGGGGCCGTGTATGGACACTCAGCTTTAGAGGACTACCTGGGAGAAATGACAGCTGGAGTAGATATGGTTTCCCAAAAGTCAGTCCTTTCACCAAGCTAAAAAATAGGGCTGTGGTGAAATACAACTCACCGACAAGCTGTGGACTGGCTCCATATCGTCTCTGGCAACATTCACTTGTCCACGTGTTTGTGGTTAGGCGGTCCTTCCCAGTAAGTGCACTGGGGAGGGCACAGGTAATATTGTAGGACTCGTGCTTGTAGAAGGTGGAGACGACCCCGGGACAAATAGTGGTGGCTGAGGACCGAGTATGGAAACCAGGCTGCCGCCGCCATAAGGTTGTGGACAGCTTCCGCCTCCACGAGCCTAAAAGGCCACATTTCAAGTGTAAGCAGCTGTCAAAAATTTGGCACTATAGAATTGCAGTCTGTGGGTGGGTGGCTGGCTTCATACTTGCGCTAGAATTCCAAGGAATAGGGTAGGGACCACTGAACGCTGCCTGGGACAAGGCTGCAGTGACAGGTGCCTGGAAGGGAGGGATCTTTGCATGCACCCAGGATTTCTTATAATGGGCACACTTTCAAGCAGTGACCTGGGAGTCAGAGATACTTCCAGGGGTCTTCCCCATGCTGTTCTCATGTCTTTTCAGCACTGTATGCATGCGTCTGATGATGTGTCACATACCAGATGGCCAGATATGGTTGTAAAATGTTAAAATTACATTTCCCGGTGAATGCATTTGTCTTGGTTGAAAGCAATGCAAAAGTGCAAAAACGCATCAAAAACGCTGCGTGTGAACATAGCCCAAGGTGTGGAGGAGCATTTTTGTTTTTAGTTATTTATTTTACCTTTTATACAAGTCATTACCCTGGAAAGGATGTTCCTTAACATATTTGCCATAAAAATCCATTTTGGTTTCGTTTTTGTATGTTTTATTGTGAGTCCGTAAAAGTGGCGTAATAGCTCTGGCAACATTGTTGACAGCAGTGACCTGGGAGTCCCATTTCATTTAAACACTGTTACCATTGATTTGGGCAATTTGTAGGCCCTCTGCAGACTGCCGGGGGGAGCCGCCGGAAAAATGCTCAAGTTTACCATAGACTTACATTGGGCTCGTTACTCAGTCCGAGCACTCGAGCATTTCAATTGGCTCGACTTGAACAACGAGTACCCGAGCATTTTAGTGCTCGCTCATCACTAATTGTGTTAAATATTTATCAATTATTTTTACCAACAAAATTGATAGTCACTATATGCCAACATAATAATAATACTACTAATAATAATTTTATTTCTATAGAAAAAGCATATTCTGTAGCAGTTTAAAATTCAGATGGGACATGTACAAACAATATAAGATATTTTAGAGCAACAGATAATTCTACAATTAGCAAGAAGAGCGACACAAAAAGTGAAAGGTGCTTGTAGTGTATGGTCCAGCCATCAATATAACAAATTGAGGTATTAAAAAACCGCTGCATGAACTGGTCATCAGATAGTATTTGTATAATTATAGATTCAAAGTGCTATTAAGTGCATGGAGGATGTGGAAACAAATGATAGGAGTGACCAGATTCTGAAGAAAAGTTTGAAAGGGACAACAGGGAACAGTTAGATTAGGTGAGGTGAAAGGCCAGTCTAAACATATATGTTTTCAGAGCACACTTAAAACTGTGGATAGTGGGAATTATCTGGATTGTTTAGGGTAGTGCATCTGAGAAAGCTAGAGCAGCACATGAGAAGTCTTGGAGATAAGGTTGAGAGGTTCAGATTATAAAGGATGTCAGGCATTTGCAGCGACGACACCGGGGAGATGACACAATATCTCACCGCTGCCGTGACTCTGTCAGGATTGAGCAGGGATTCCCGTACACACAATCCCGATTACTCACTACGTAGGTATCAGCAAGTGCCCAGTGAGCATATGGCATATACACAACTGGATTCCAACACATGAAATATGTGTATATGCCCCGTACGGTCACTGCCAGCTTCACGATATGCCAATTAATATTATTTGCTGCCACCACCGACCCAGTTTTAAATATAATACAGGCCTGGTCGGATGCCTGCTTTCTGGTAGCGAATATGGCTTCGAGGGAGGGAACGATTACAGGACAAATGAAACAGAACTATTACATTTTATATTTAATCCAAAAGGGAGGCAGTGTTTAGGAAAAATATACAAAGATTTTACAAAAGGAAATAATACAGTACAGAATATACAGTTTACACCAAAATAAAATAGAATTAAAGAAGAAAGTTACTAGAAAGTTCGCAGAGATGACTCAGTATAACTGGGGGGGGGTGCCCCAATTTGATTTGAACGTTATTGAACTTGATTCTTTGCTTATAGACTCTATACCCCCCCGGTAATGAATACTGACCCCTTCCCTTTGGCTGTGTCTTTAATGCCGAAGGGAGAGACCTGGCCACACACCGAGGTGATGACCACACGTGGGCTGGGCTCCAGCCTTCATATTTTTATTAGAATATCTGGTTTCTGCGATAATTTCTCGCTGGTTGATCACAGAAGCACGAAAGTGATACCATATTTTTGATTACGAATTTACCTTTCTCCAGAGACCACACGATTCAGCTGCAGTCTGTCATTCTGTACTTTTGCATTATCACTCCCCGGAGGGGCATACAGCTATGGAAAATTATCCATATTGTTCCTTGGCAGACCCTGCCACTTAAAAAATGTGTACCATTATTATCGGACGTATTTAGCTCCAGATATTCCATATGTCATGTCGGCGCCGGCCCGGCTGCAGATTTCTGTTGAATTCTTTTGAAGCTCAGGATTAATCTTCCTCAGCTAGATGTAAATTGTTGCAGGTCTGTGTCACTGGAAACTACACTCGCATGTTAATTGGGTCAGTAGCACCTTTTGTGCTAGCATTTGCTTACATGCTACTTCCTCTGTGTGGGCTAGTTTGCATGGAGACAGCTGTGTGGATTGTCAGTTTTTCTCCTGTGACAAATACTATAGGGTAGGGTGGATGAAGAGGGGCTTGGGGAGAGTGACATTTTCTTAATATCTATGACAGAGGAGAAGGAATATTTTCAATATTTCCATGACAGAGGATGCTAATCTTAAAATATTAGCGGAAAAGAGATCACAGTTAGGATGGTAGACAGAGATGAGTGAGGACAGGGCCGCCATCAGGGCATTACTGCCCTTACCACTGTATGGGGCCCGGTGAACAGCAGTAAAGAGCGGGGGGGCCGTGCCTGTTCCAGAGTCCCCCTTCTTGTGCTTCTGCTCACTGGGCCCCGGGGTATCGCATGCTGGAGTTTTGCCACCGATGGCGTATATCTCGGGGCACGGAGCTTCTGCCTTGGAGCCCTCATGGCCGAATGGCCGTGCAGCTCCAAGGGAGTCCCTCTGCCTCTTATGTGAAGCGCTGGAGTCAGCGCATACACGATGACATTATCGCGTACTCGCCGGCATCAAGCGCCAGGATGCCAGTCCAGAAGTGGCGCTGCACCTGCAGGGAATCGTATGAGAGGTAAGTATGAAAACGTTTTTATTTTTTTTTTAGTAGAATTAATTAAATGGTCTTGGGGGGATGCATATGATGAACTGGGATTGGGGAGTGGACAGAGCATATGATGAAGTGAGACTTGGAGTAGCAGAGCATATGATGAACTGGGAGTGTGGAGTGAGCAGAGCACATAATGAACTGGGAGTGGGGGGTGAGGTGAGCACATGATGAACTGTGAGTGTGGGGTGAGAAGTGCACATGATGAACTGTGAGTGGGGGGAGGTGAGAGCACATGATGAACTGGGACTGGGGAGCTGGGGCAGAGCATATGATGAACTGGAAGTGGGGAGTGGGAAGAAAACATGATGAACTGTGAGTGGGGGTGGGGAGAGCACATGATGAGCTGTGAGTGGGGGTGGGGAGAGCATATGATGAAGTGGCGGTGAGGAGAACACATGGTGAACTGGGACTGGGGGGGGTGTGAGAGCAGATGACGAACTGTTAGTGGGGGTGAGGAGAGCACATGATAAACTGGGACTGGGGGGGTGAGGAGAGCACAAGATGAACTGGGACTGGGGGTGGGGAGATTACATGATGAACTGGGAGTGGGAAGATTACACAATGAACTGGGAGTGGGGGTGGGGAGAGCACATGATGAGTGGGGGGTGGGAAGAGTCCATGATGAACTGGGAGTGGGGGTGAGGTGAGCATATGATGAACTGGGAGTGGGGGGTGAGGAGAGCACATGATGAACTGTAAGTGGGGGTGGCGAGAGCACATGATGAACTGGGACTGGGGAGGGCAGACATATGATGAACTGGGAGTGGGGGTTGGGAGAGCACATGATGAACTGTGAGTGGGGCGTGGGGAGAGCACATGATGAACTGTAAGTGGGGGTGGCGAGAGCACATGATGAACTGGGACTGGGGAGGGCAGACATATGATGAACTGTAAGTGGGGGTTGGGAGAGCACATGATAAATTAAGAGTGGGGGGGCAAATGATGAATTGGGAGTGGGGGTGGGAAGAGCAAATGAATTGGGAGCGGGCAATGGGGAGAGCAAATAATGAATTGAGGGTGGAGTAGCACAAATAATGATGAATTGAGCATGGGGGTGGGGAGAGCAAATGATAATGATTGAGGGTGGGGGACAACAAATGATGAATTGGGGGTGGTGGAGAGTAAATGATGATGCAGTGGGGGTGGGAAAGAGAGAGGACATGACAAAATGAATTGGGGAGGAGGGGGGCATGTAAATATAATGAATTGGAAGAGGGTAGCGTTGAGGATGACGGAGTGTGACTGGTAATGAATTGGGGGAAAGAGTACAGGTTCTAATTAATTTATACATTTATTAGTGTGGGGAAAGTGGCTATTTATAGTTAGTGGGGACGCAGTGGTGGATTACAATTTATATTTGTAAAGGTTAGTTGCATAATAATATTAATGGTGGGCGCACTTCTCTATTCAGCTGCGTAGTGCACTTATGGTAATATTAGTATTGTGTTTTTTTTTATTAATGATCAGTATTGTAGTATTCGGTCACTATGTGGTGGCAATATGTGGTCTGGTCATGGTGTGCCAGTATTTGTCTCTTGTATGTGGTATTACTTGTTTGAGGACCTGGTGCAGAAGTGGAGTGTTTCTAAGAGTGGGTGGCGTGACTGTGGTAGGTTCGAAGGATGGAGGCGGAGCTGGGGTGGAGGCAGAGTCTCAAGGGGGCCAGATAATTTTGCCAGTATGGGGCCCTGAAATTCCTGGTGGCAGCCCTGAGTGAGGAGATATAAGGCAGTGAAGAACCATGGAGCGCTCTGTGGGTAACTTTATATTGTACTCTAATTAATATAGGAGAAAGAATGAGGGGCATAGAGGTAACAGCGAAGTATATATAAGTTTATTAAATAGTTACTTATTCACAATGAATATCGCATAATAAACAGACACTTAAATGACACATAATAAATACATAGAAAGAGTCACAGCTTGGATGATCAGGTGTATATGGTCAGGAGTGTCCAGCGTACATCAAAAACCCCCCCACATCCCTATACCATAAGTGATTAGAGAGGATAATAGAGCAGAGATAGGGGGAGGGGGGAAAAGGGAAAGGCAAAGCATGCACCAACAAATATAAGTCAAGGGCTGTAGTAATGGATAATCCAAGACATAGTGTCTACCTGGAATAGCAAGCGCCCATAGAAACAATGAGAGATGCTTTACCTAAAATATGAGGTAACGCTAGAAATAAGAGGGGTTCCGTGGAAGGAGATGCCTCGACGCGCATTTCGCCCTCAGCACGCAGGCTTTCTCAAGAGGCTATTACTGTGAGGATGTAAAGGACCTTAAATATGCTATCACGTGTGGTCACGTGGCATATCACATGATCGTCATTAGGGAGTGAGGCAGTGTGTACAAAAGTCTAGCGCTATCAATGGCGCATGCGCCGCAGGAGCTCGTCCCCCGTGCGCGCGCCCAGGCCGTCACGCCGTCCGCACATGCGCAGATGTGCGAATGAGCAGAGGGCCAAAGATAACCCGGGCGCGCGCCAGGAGAAGGAGACCAGAGAACCGGATGCGCACAGCGGCAGACAGAAAATAGAAGACCTCACACTGGGGACATCCTGACATGAGAGAATAAAAAGAGGTGAGTATCAGAAATCGTCACAAGCACAGATAGTGGATGTTATTGAGTAATGTGAATCAATTAGATCCAACAAAGCAGTATATTAAAAGTACATGACAATGCATAACAGGTACATAGCACTATAATAGAACTCACAGATATAAATGCTGACCTGTAGCATACATATAGAAGACATTAACATAATTATCATCCACATATCTCAAAGGTTATGATCGACACAGTCCGAGTCACATTAATGAAGGCCTTCATCCAATGTCAAGATGACTGAAAAATAAGAGTAGAGTCCCATGTGTATCTCCCAATAAAGTCCTTATAGTAGAAAATATAAAGTTCCATGAAGAATATCCACTAAAGAAAAAAGACAATATTACAAACAAAGATAACAACAAATGCCAAAAGGCATATAGGTAGTAAAATTAAAATAACAAATCCCACGAAACACATAATACAGAGTCGGCAGGAGAACATCTATTGTGTGGATTAGACAAATAAATAAAATGTATATAATTAAAAAATATACATATATTATAAAAAAGGAGAAAAACTCAGGGTCTCATTCAGGCCCCACGGGCTCACCCTGTTAAGGCTAACTATCCACTGAGCCTCTTTTCGAGCAAGAACCTGTTTGATGTTTCCACCTCGGGAACCGAGGTGTACAACATCAATGCCGCGTACCAATAATGTTTTAGGGTCACAGTTATGTGAAATCCTAAAATGGCGAGGTAAGGTCTTGAGCTCGCATAAATCGGTTGCCGTCCTGGCCGCGCCAATGTCCCGCACGTGCTCACGTACCCTAACCCGAAGTTCCCTTGATGTCAAACCTACATAGATCAGACCACATCCACAGGTGGCGTAATAAACAACATTACTTGTGCCACAAGAAATGTAGTGGAGGATCTTGAACTGATGGGAACCATCGGAGGACGTGAAATGAGCACTGCACGAGACATTGGCGCAGGCAAGACAATGACCACAGGGAAAGCAGCCAACGGTCGGCCCACAGGACCCAAATGCATTAGGCCTTGGGGGAACGTAATGACTGGACACTAAGAGGTCCCCAAGGTTTCTCGCGCGACGTGCCGTCATGAGTGGTGAATTGCCTATGTGGTCACGTAGAGACGGCTCTGTGTTGAGGATACTCTAATGACAGTCCAGGACCTGTCACATCGCATTCCACTCATGGTTAAACGATGAGATGAAGCGGATTTTACCTCGTGTCTTCATAACCCTCTTGGTCTGGTTGGTATATAGAAGACTGTTCCTAGGGGTTCTGCGAGCCCTCTCATAGCCACGCGAGATGCTGCGGTTACTGTACCCGCGCTGTTTAAAACGTGTTGTTAGATCACACGCCTGGGCTTCGAATTTTTGATTTGTGGAGCATATCCGCCTCATCCTCAGGAACTGGCCGACCGGGACGGCCCGAATAGTTGATGCATGTTGTGCCGACTCCGCGTGGATTAAGGCATTGACCGATGTCGACTTTCTGAAGACATCAGTCTGGATGTTGGAATGGGAATCCAACCCCAGAGTGACGTCCAATTAGTCGACACGTGTGGTATGGTACACATAGATCAACCGAATTCCACGCGAATTTGCATTAAGTTGCATCATGAACTCATCAAGCTCCCCCACCGTCCCCCACCAGAAGAATAAAATATCATCGATATATCGCATCCATGACACGACTTGGTCCGCGGAAAGCGCGCCCTCATCGCCAAATATTTCCCTTTCCCAGGTCCCCAGGAAGAGATTAGCGTACGAGGGTGCCCAATCCGCCCCCATTGCCATGCCACGTCGCTGCAGATATATCGTATCCTTAACCCCTTTCCAACCTTTGCCGTATTAGTTCGCACATTTGCGTACCCCTGGTTCAGTGAGGGCTGCTGCGCTGAGCCCTCACTGAACCGAGCACATGTCAGCTGATTCTTTCAGCTGACATGTGCCCGCAACAGCCGCGGGTGGAATCGCGATCCACCCGCGGCTGTTAACATGTTAAATGCCGCTGTCAATCTCCGACAGCGGCATTTAACGCGCGCTTCCGGGTTGCGCGTCATAAGCCCCGCCCACTGGCAACCCCGTCACGTGATCGCGGGTCACCGATGGGCGTGCATGACATCCCAGGGTCTGCAGCAGAAGCCTGTGGTTGTCATGATCTGGTCGCTATGAGCGCCACCTAGTGGTCGGCGCTCATAGCACAGGACAATTTCTGCTGCATGCAGAGGATCTGCTCGTCCCCTGTATGTAGCAGAGACAATCAGACAACTGCTGCTTCTAGTCTCCTATGGAGACTATTAAAGCATGCAGTAAGTGAAAAAAAAAATGTTTTTAAAAATATAAAAAAAATAAAAAAAATATAAAAGTTTAAATCACCTCCCTTTCGCCCCATTCAAAATAAAATATAAAAAAAAAAACCCACATACACATATTTGGTATCGCCACGTTCAGAATCGCCCCATCTATCAATATAAAAAAAGAATTAATCCAATCGGTAAACGGTGTAATGAGAAAAAAATTCTTAACGCCAGAATTACGTTTTTTGGTCGCCGCAAAATTGCAATAAAATGCAATAACGGGCGATCAAAACATCGGATCTACCCCAAAATGATATCAGTAAAAACGTCAGCCCGGCGCGCAAAAAATAAGCCCTCAGCCAGCCCCGGATCACGAAAAATGGAGACGCTACAGGTCTCGGAAAATGGCGCTATTTTTTTTTAGTTTTTTTACCAAATTTTGGAATTTTTTTTCACCACTTAAATATAAAATAACCTATACATGTTTGGTGTCTACAAGCTCGTAATGACCTGGAGAATAAGAATAGCAGGTCAGTTTTAGCATTCAGTGAACGTGGTAAAACAATAAAATAAAAAACAACTGTGGTATTGCACTTTTTTTGCAATTTTACCGCACTTGGATTTTTTTTCCCGTTTTCTCGTACATTATATGGTAAAACTAGTAATGGCATTGAAAAGTACAACTTGTCCCACAAAAAATAAGCCCTAACATGGCCATATTGTCCAAAAAATAAAAACGCTATGGCTCTTGGAACAAGGGGAGCAAAAAACGAAAAAGCAAAAACGACAAAACCCAAGGTTGCGAAGGGGTTAAATAGTAAATAGTTGTGAGAGAGGACGAAGTGGAGGAGCTCAATAATGAATTCACATGCAGGGCCGTCCAGGTCGGAAGTCCCGAGGAAAAAACAGACCGCCTCCAGGAACAGGTCGTGGCGGATACATGTATATAGACTCTCAACATCCGCTGTGACCATGAGAGTGCCATCCTCCACAAGGATGCCGTCAACCCGCGTTAGGACGTCCGTCGTGTCTTTGACAAAGGAAGGGAGAGTTTCGACCAGAGGTTTTAAATAATTATCAATATACTTACAAATTGGTTCACATAAACTCCCTATACCTGACACGATCGGATGTCCAGGAGGGCTGACCGCATCCTTGTGGATCTTGGGGAGGAGATACAGGGTAGCTGTCCTTGGGTACCGAATGGTTAATACCTCTACTTTTTTTTATTAACAATGCCTTGATCACATGCGCGACCCAAAATCCCCTGGAGTATCGCAGAAAAAGAGGTCGTGGGGTTGAACGATAACTTAGTATAGGTTTCAACATCCCTTAGTTGATGAAGGGCCTCCCTTTCATAACTCACGCAAGGCCAAACCACAATGTTCCACCCCTTGTCAGCTGACTTAATAACAAGGTCCGTATAGGACTGAAGCTGTTCAATGGCTAATCTTTGGCGGTGGGTAAGATTATCGTATTTCCTTCGAGTGGATAACTTCTCAAAATCACCAGCCACTAGTCACTAGTGTTGAGCCACCCCCGTAGTGTTCGAGTTCGGTTCGGTTCGTCGAACACCCGTGTGATCGCCGAACTGTTCGTCGAACTGTTCGTCGAACACCTTCGAACACCGTTAAAACCAATGGCAGGCAAACAAAAACACATAGAAACACATAGAAAACACCTTCAAAGGTGTCCAAAAGCTGACAAACTGCTCAGAAGACACAACTAACACATGGAAAAGTGACAAGTACATATAGTCATGCGAAAAGAAAAGAGGTGGAGGAGTAAAAGGAGGGGGAGACACAGATATAGGCATGTCATGCCCTTCTAAAATCCAAAAAGTGAGAAGCCGACACGTTCAGTCCGCTCCTGCCCGTGCCACCTCCGTGTCGCTGGGTTTGTGCCAGAGCCGCGGTGAACCCTGACGGCCAGCCCCCCTCTCCCAATACTGGTGCCTGTCCGCTGGTGGGTCGAGCGAGCCCCCCTGTGGTGGAGGCAGCTCTAAGCTTTTTAATTTAAATTGTCTCTCTAATTTGAATGAATACACTTTAAATCCATTTGCAAGGATCTATTGGAGGGCAAGTCTCATGCCAGCAGCCGCGTAATTCCAGCTCCAGTAGCGTCCACTAAAGCTGCTGCAGTTAAAAAGCTTTTATAAGGATCGAGCTCGGCTGTCCACCGCAAGGCATCCTACTGCCAGTCCCAGCCCATATGCCTTGGGGTGCCTCCTGATGCTCTTCACTGAGTTTCCCGTGGTCCCGAAGCATTTCCTTTGAAAAAATTAAGTGTCCAAACTACAGGTGGTGTAGCTTGCTTAACAGCCGGGATAATCCGCTGACTAGCAGACACTGCTACTAGGCACAAAGTATTTCCTGGGCTAGATGCAGTTAAAAATTTGTAATTAGATACTCTCGTTGGATGCTGAGAAAGCATTCCATAGAGTCTCCTGGCACGCCATATATGATTCTCTTAAAAAGCTTGGGGTAGGGGTCTAGGGGACCCTTTTATAGCCAAAATCACGGCCCTGTATCACAATACGTCACCTAGGCTGAAGATAAATGGAACTGTAGCACCCTGAGGGCTCGGTTGCTACAGAGGTATTGCACCTCACCCAGAGGTGTGATATCTCACTCTCAGGTAAGGATGGAGTGTGGATCAGGACCCGACACCTGCATGCATTACACCACATTGCCGTGGGGCAGGGCGACCAATATGCCTCTGAGATGGGCACGACAGTCCCTGTCCCTGGCTGGAGTGGGGGGAGGGAACACTGAGGAAGGGGAACCCTGTAGTGCAGGAGCAGGGAGGAAGCAGTTCCTGGGTGCATTGAGAAGGGAGTATAAAAGGTGGGCACCATCTTAGTTCAGTGCAGAGAAGTCTGAGCAGAAGTGGCAGGGAGCAGGGGCTCTGCATGAGCTCTGCTCTGGAGGCGGGCTTAGTAACAGAGGCCCAGTCCTGGAAAGGGAGAAGGAAGGAAGAGGAGCGGAGAAGGCTCCAGGAACGAGGAATGAAGGGATCCCAGGGGTGCGGACGGGCGAGTCGCCACCGCACGCCCGAATCCACCTGCGTGGAGGGGTCAGGCCAAAGGGGGAGACCGGTCCCCGAAACTAGTGGAGGCAGGAAACGACCCTCAGCTAGAAACCGGAGGCTGTGACATTTTATGTGGCGCAGCCCCTCGCTACACCCGCTAGGAAGGCACCACATAGGGTCAGGGAAACTGGCGCCAAGTTTACCAAGAGGAGGCCCAAGACAGCCGGACAGAAGGGTTGGTAAGAAAGGCCAGACAAAGGACACACAAAGGGGGTCCTGTGAAGCGCTCCAAAGTTATCTGGGAGTTGTCTGAGCCCCTCACCTGGTGAGCACAGTACGACGTGGGCAGCCGTTACCTGAAGACGTGGTCTGGATAATAAGAACTGTGAGTAAAGGTCCTGGACTGCATCACTGACTCCGTGTCGTTACTGCTGCTGCCCTGCACCATCACCCCCATCCTCCGCATACACTGCCCTGAGGCTATACTCCTCCCGTGGGGAGTTATGCTACGCTCTGCTGCACCCACAACACCAGCCTCAGCGGTCTGCCCTGCAGCGGCGGTTCACTCTGACCGCAATCCACGGGTGGCGTAGTCGGACATTTAAACATCAAAACCACATAAATAGTTCCGCCACTGATTTGACCACCCTGAGCCACGGAACCGGGTCGCCGCCACGAAGACTACAACAACCAGCATCCACCAAAAAGGGTCCAGCTCCGGGTGTCCCAAGGCCCAGGGGGTGCATCAGAACATTTTCATCACCTTTCACAATCACCAATGGGACAAGGCAGGGATGTCCTCTGTCCCCTCTCTTATACATCGTAGTGACGGAGCACCTGCTCTCATCAATTCGCCATAACCCCAATATTAGGTGGATTGAGGTGGGAGGCACCGAGTACAAGTGCTCTCTATTTGCTGATGATGTCCTAGTATATATTACTCAATCACATATATCCATCCATGCTGTTATGGCTGAAATAGATCACTTTGTTACATGGTCAAATTTTAAAATCAATGCAGCGAAGTCTGAGGCCCTCGATGTCTCCCTCCCCAAATCCATATAGGATTCCATCCAGGCCAACTTTCTCTTTGCCTGGCCCTCACAGGGTATCAAATACTTAGGAATTCCTATTCATAGAGACCTCTCCCATCTATGTTATCTTAATTTTGGGCCCTTTATTGAACAACTCCATACAGACCACGGTTGGCAAGTTAGAACTGTAAGATTCACTACGTGAACCACTGGTGTTTTGTGGAAAAGCACATATACACTGTGTTCCAAATTATTATCCAAAAAGTGTTTAGGAGTGATAAGGGAAGAATTTGTTTGTTTGTCAGTTAAACTCATTGATGGTGATGTGTGTCAGGGCTCTTTATATCACTGTAAGCAATTGCAGACACCTGTGCTAATTAGTTTGGCAGGTGTGTCCAATGAAAGGCAAGACTACTTAAGAAGGCTGTCTCACATTATTAAGCAGCCTACATTTTCTGCCAAAATGGGAAAGAAAAAGGATGTGTCGGCTGCTGAGAAGCAACAAATTGTGGAGTGTTTAGGTCAAGGCATGACTACAATCAACATTGTGCGATGATCATGATGAAGTGTCTTGGCAATCAAGAAGTATGTAGCTGATTCACAGTACACATGTGTGCGTGCTGATAAGGGCAAATTGAGGACTCTTTCCTGCAGGCAATTACGTCAGGTTAAAAGAGCAGCGGCAAAAAAGCCTTGACATAGCAGCAGACAAGTTTTTGAAGCTGCTGGTGCCTCCAACGTCCCCCGAACAACAAGATGCAGGGTCCTTCAGAGGTTTGCAGCTGTGCATACGCCATCCTGTCGACCTCCTCTATCCACTTCACACAAGCAGAAACGGCTCCAGTGGGCCAAACATTACATGAAGACTGATTTCAAAACTGTTTTGTTCACGGATGAGTGCCGTGCAGCGCTCGATGGTCCAGATGGATGGAGTGGAGGATGGCTGGTTGATGGACACCCCACGCAAACACGGCTACAGCGCCAACAAGGAGGAGGTGAAGTAATGTTTTGGGCTGGAATCATGGGGAGAGAGATTGTCGGCCCCTTTAGGATCCCTGAAGGCGCTAAAGATGAACTCCATAATGTATGTGGATTTTCTCAAACAGCACTTCCTGCCATGGTTCAAGAAGAAGAACCGTGTATTTCACAGCAAGATCATTTTTTTGCATGATAATGCACCATCTCATGCTGCACATAAAACATCTGCATCTCTGGCTGATATGGGCATAAAAGGGGACAAACTTATGGTGTGACCCCCATGCTCCCCTGACCTCTACCCCATTCAGAACCTCTGGAGCATCATCAAAAGGAGTGTCTATGATGGCGGGAGGCAGTTCACATCTAAGCAACAGCTCTGGGAGGGTATTCTGTCCTCATGCAAAACAATTGAAGCAGAAACCATCCAAAACCTGACAAATTCAATGGACGAGAGAGTTCAGAAGCTCCTTTCGAACAAGGGGTCCTATGTGAAAATGTAACATCACCTAGAATAAAGTTTTGAGTTGAAAACTGTTTGATTTCAGTTTCTAATAACCTGCTAATGCTTATAATTTCAAAAATGACCATTTTTTTGGTCTTTATTAAAATGAAAAGGTTGATCGAAAAGTTTGGGGGATCTAAGAGTGTGGCAACCCAGTAGTCATGATTACTTCGAATTCTGACAATATGAGGGTCATGTTGCAGGTAGTGCAGCAAGAAGGCACTTATGTGTCTTGCGCATCTCGGAGCCCCAAAATTATTTTCCGGGCTAGATGCAGCTAAAAATTATTATTAATTTTAAATCTGGTGGAGCTTAGTATAGATGGCCTAATAGGATCAGTGCTGCACACTGCTACAAAGCCCAAATTATTTTCCAGTCAAGATACAGATAAACATGATTAGTAATTTTAAATCTGGTGGAGCTTATTATAGATTGCCTAATAGAATCAGTGCTGCACACTGCTACAAAGCCCAAATTATTTTCCAGCCAAGATACAGATAAACATGATTAGTAATTTGAAAGCGTAAAACGGTTGGTAGGGTGATTTTAACCAATCATCAAGCTTTTACTCTCCCCAGGATGACACAGGGGTAGAAAAGTCGTTTCGGATCCATGATTTGTTCATCTTTATGAACGTGAGTCTGTCTACATTATCAGTGGAGAGCCGCGTGCGCTTATCTGTCAGCACACCACCAGCAGCGCTGAACACACGTTCAGACAGAACGCTGGCTGCGGGGCATGACAAGATCTCCAAGGCGTAAGTGGCTAGCTCCGGCCATTTATCCTGATTGGAAGCCCAAAAAGAGCAAGGGTCCAGTGACACAGTCATGGCTTCAATGTTTACTTGGAGATACTCCTGTACCATCGTCTCTAGGCGTTGACTATGTGTCAGACTTCTTGTCTCCTGTGGCCTTGCAAAGGATGGGCTAAAAAAGTGGTGAAATGATTCCGCAAAATTGATGTTACCAGCAGATACTGTGGTTCTGTTACGGTTTGAGTGCTGAACACTTGACGGTCCCACGGTTGGCAAGTTGGAACTGTGAGATTCACTACGTGCACCACTGGTGTTTTGTGGAAAAGCACATGTAAGATTCTGCAACAGTCTCTGCTGATACTCCTGCATGCGTGCATCCCTTTCTATGGCAGGAATAATTTCTGCAAATTTACTTTTGCACCGGGGATCTAACAGTGTGGCAACCCAGTAGTCAGGATTATTTCTAATTCTCACGATTCGAGGGTCATGTTGCAGGTAGTGCAGCAAGAAGGCACTCATGTGTGTTGCGCATCCAGGAGCACCAAGTCCCTGTTGTGTTGGTGGCGAGGTAACAATCATGCTTCCTTCCTCTGTCCTCTCCCCCCAACCTCGCACAACAGAAATGTGATCAAGGTCTCCCTCATCTGATGAGTCTTCCATCAGTTCGTCCTCCACTCCTTCCTGGGCTCCTGCACCTTCCTCACTAGTTTGGCTGCTACCATGCGCCCTGGTAAAACCATCTCCCCCACCCTCACATGCCTGCCGCCTTGGTGCTGCCGACCGTCTGGACCTTGCAGATGTTAGCCCTTCCGCATACAACTCCTCCTCCTCTACTTCCTTCACCTCCTCTTGTGCCACCACCTGACTCCGAATTCTGTTTAACATGTGCTCCAGCATGTAAATCACTGGAATAGTCATGCTGATAATGGCATCGTCAGCACTAAACATCTTCGTCGCCATTTCAAAACTGTGCAGAAGGGTGCATAAGTCCCTGATCTGAGACCACTCCTCCAGCGTGATTTGCCCCACCTCTGGATCTCGTTGGCCTAGGCTATACGTCAGAACGTATTGCACCAGGGCTTGTCGGTGCTGCCACAGTCGCTGCAACATGTGCAGAGTTGAATTCCACCGGGTAGGCACATCGCATTTTAGCCGGTGAAGTGGCAGGCCCAACGACTTCTGTAGAGATGTAAGTCGCTGAGCTGCGGGATGCGAACGGCGGAAGTGAGCACACAGCGACCGTGCCCTCTGCAGAAGGCCATCTAGTCTGGGATAGTGGGCTAAAAATTGCTGGACAACCAGGTTCAACACGTGAGCCATACAAGGCACGTGTGTGACATTGCCCCGGCGAAGGGCCGCACCTAGGTTTGCAGCATTGTCGCACACGGCCTTCCCTGGTTTCAGGTCCAGTGGAGACAACCATTCATGAAATTGGTTCTCCAGAGCTGACCACAACTCCTCAGCTGTGTGACTCACATTTCCCAGACATTTCAAAGTAAAAACCGCCTGATGACGTTGAGCCCTACTGCCAGCATAGTAAGGAGGTGTGCAGGATCCCTTCTGCGCAGTTAGAAAGCTTGTGGCATGACCAGACAGGCTTTGGGTGCAGGTGGAAGACCGAGAGGAGGTTGAGGAGGCAGAAGCAGTGGAGGAACTTTGACATAAAGAGGATTGACGCACAACTCGTGGGGATGGCAAGACTTGGACAGCAGCCCCTTGTCCTGCTGTCACCATAGTTACCCAGTGCCCAGTCAGCGATGTAACGCCCCTGTCCATGCCTACTCGTCCAAGTGTCTGTGGTGAAATGCACCCTGTCACACACAGAGTTTCTCAAAGAAGCGGTGATGTTGTGTGCGACATGCTGGTGGAGCGCAGGCACACCTTTCTTTGAGAAGTAGTGCCGACTGGGCATCTGGTACTGGGGCACTGCGACGGACATAAGGTCTCGAAAATCCTCTGTGTCCACCAGGCGGAAAGGCAGCATTTCTGTAGCCAAGAGCTTGCAGATGGTGAAATTCAACCTCTTAGCTTTCTCATGGCTAGGAGGAAATGGTCTTTTACTTGTCCACATCTGAGGGACCGAGGGCTGGCTATTGTGCTTAGACGGGGTTGATAAGGGTGTCCCCGGCAAACTGCCGGTCTGTGAGGAAGATGCAGGTGGACATGTTAGGTTGCCTTGATCCAAAGGTGGTGCTATCGATGTCGGACAGCGCTCAACACCAGCTGGTGTTACCACCTCCAAAGAAAATGATGACCTGCCAATCACGCTGGCTGTTGCGGGTAAAGAGGTGGCAGGTCTGCGCCCCAAAACAGGTGTGACTGCTTTCCCCCCAGTCACAGAGGATGAAGAGGCCGCGGATGTACAAGATATGGCAGACGGCGGTTGGCCCGGCCGGCTAGGCCGCATTGTAGCACACTGAGCTTCCCACTGCAACTTATGCTTCATGTCCATGTGCCGGTTCATGCATGAAGTACTCAAACTATGTATTTTTTGGCCTCTACTTAGCTTTTGCTGACAAATGTTACAGATAACACGAGTTGGGTCATCTTTATCGATCTGAAAAAATGCCCAGGCTATGCAAGGCTCAGCACTCATGCGACCTGAAGAGCCACCACGACTTGTGGTGAGAGGCAGAGTTGTGTTTGAGGATGCAGTTGTTGACGTGCTTCCAGTACTACGTCTGTGTCCAGGAAGGCGCAACCTGACCTCGTCGTCACTAGCATCTTCCTCCACCTTCACTGCTGACCTCATCTCTTGACTGACTGTGGGATGACAGTAAGTGGGATCTCCAACCTCATCATCATCACCCTGTGCGTTATCACACCCGTCGTCCTCAGAGCCAACCTGTTCCTGCCCTGACAAAAAACTAAAGTTGTCGCTTCAATCAGGTATTTGAGTCTTATCATCGTCTTCCTCATTGTCTCCACCAACAGGAGTTACAGTTTGGGAATGAGGGTCTACATTATGGTCAGAACCTTCTGCGTCTGGTCCTGGATCCGACTCATAAAGATTCTGGGCATCAGTGCAGATCATTTCCTCGTCTGGATTCACAGAAGCGCTGGAGTCGACCTCTGATTCCCAGACTATAGTATGAGTAAACAGCTCTGCAGACTCAACCATCTGTTCTACCTCATACTCAGACGGGCAGCTGGAGATTTGGGAGCTGTGAGGAAGCAAGTGCGATTTGGGTGACACCTTTGAGGACTGGAGTATTTTTGATGTTGAAGTTGATGTGGAGGAGAGCCCACTTAAAGGAGCACTTGATATCCGTTGAAGCACCTGCTGTTTTTGTGCCTCATCTGGAATTTGTAGCGATTGGCGTGGCTGTAAGAAAGGGATCTTATCACATTGTCCGCTAAAAGAAGTAGACATTTTAGTTTGGCTGGAAGATGGTCTTTCTTCTGCAGATGTTACTGTTGCTTTAACACCTACCCCACGGACACAACCTTTTTTCCCCTTCCCAACATGCCTATTCCCCTTTCCACCAGCAGCAGGCCTTTTTCCACTCATTTTGGTGGTTAACTAATTCACAACTGTGGAGTTGTTTGCACAAAAAAACAATGGATGGGAACCGAGCAGAGCTGAGTGGCCAAACTGTGGTATTAGGCCAAAACTATTGGCTGGGTTAGATGCAGAAAAAAATTATATTCAATTTGCAACCTGATGGAGGTCAGTATAGATGGACTAATAGAACAAGTCCCACACACAGCTAGAAGCCCAAATATTTTTTCAGAGGTAGATGCAGAAAAAAATTGTATTCAGTTTGCAACCTGATGGAGGTCAGTATAGATGGACTAATAGAACAAGTCCTACACACAGCTAGAAGCCCAAATATTTTTTCAGAGGTAGATGCAGAAAAAAAA
This sequence comes from Phyllobates terribilis, assembly GCF_046119375.1. Classification (NCBI taxonomy): domain Eukaryota; kingdom Metazoa; phylum Chordata; class Amphibia; order Anura; family Dendrobatidae; genus Phyllobates; species Phyllobates terribilis. The sequence continues at coordinate 419,110,214 of NW_027362764.1, read as the reverse complement.
TATATTCAGTTTGCAACCTGATGGAGGTCAGTATAGATGGACTAATAGAGAAAGTCCCACACACTGCTAGAAGGCCAAATATTTTTTCAGAGCTAGATGCAGACAAAAAATTATTTTTAATTTGCAACCTGATGGAGGTCAGTATAGATGGACTAATAGAGAAAGTCCCACACACTGCTAGAAGGCCAAATATTTTTTCAGAGCTAGATGCAGACAAAAAATTATTTTTAATTTGCAACCTGATGGAGGTCAGTATAGATGGACTAATAGAGAAAGTCCCACACACTGCTAGAAGGCCAAATATTTTTTCAGAGCTAGATGCAGATAAAAATTATTTTTAATTTGCAACCTGATGGAGGTCAGTATAGATGGACTAATAGAGAAAGTCCCACACACTGCTAGAAGGCCAAATATTTTTTCAGAGCTAGATGCAGAAAAAAATTATATTCAGTTTGCAACCTGATGGAGGTCAGTATAGATGGACTAATAGAACAAGTCCCACACACAGCTAGAAGCCCAAATATTTTTTCAGAGGTAGATGCAGAAAAAAATTATATTCAGTTTGCAACCTGATGGAGGTCTGTATAGATGGATTAATAGAACAAGTCCCACACACAGCTAGAAGCCCAAATATTTTTTCAGAGGTAGATGCAGAAAAAAATTATATTCAGTTTGCAACCTGATGGAGGTCTGTATAGATGGATTAATAGAACAAGTCCCACACACAGCTAGAAGCCCAATATTTTTTCAGAGGTAGATGCAGAAAAAAAATATATTCAGTTTGCAACCTGATGGAGGTCAGTATAGATGGACTAATAGAGAAAGTCCCACACACTGCTAGAAGGCCAAATATTTTTTCAGAGCTAGATGCAGACAAAAAATTATTTTTAATTTGCAACCTGATGGAGGTCAGTATAGATGGTCTAATAGAGAAAGTCCCACACACAGCTAGAAGGCCAAATATTTTTTCAGAGCTAGATGCAGATATAAATTATTTTTAATTTGCAACCTGATGGAGGTCAGTATAGATGGACTAATAGAACAAGTCCCACACACAGCTAGAAGCCCAATATTTTTTCAGAGGTAGATACAGAAAAAAAATATATTCAGTTTGCAACCTGATGGAGGTCAGTATAGATGGACTAATAGAGAAAGTCCCACACACTGCTAGAAGGCCAAATATTTTTTCAAAGGTAGATGCAGAAAAAAATTATATTCAGTTTGCAACCTGATGGAGGTCAGTATAGATGGACTAATAGAACAAGTCCCACACACAGCTAGAAGCCCAAATATTTTTTCAGAGGTAGATGCAGAAAAACATTATATTCAGTTTGCAACCTGATGGAGGTCTGTATAGATGGATTAATAGAACAAGTCCCACACACAGCTAGAAGCCCAAATATTTTTTCAGAGGTAGATGCAGAAAAAAATTATATTCAGTTTGCAACCTAATGGAGGTCTGTATAGATGGATTAATAGAACAAGTCCCACACACAGCTAGAAGCCCAATATTTTTTCAGAGGTAGATGCAGAAAAAAAATATATTCAGTTTGCAACCTGATGGAGGTCAGTATAGATGGACTAATAGAGAAAGTCCCACACACTGCTAGAAGGCCAAATATTTTTTCAGAGCTAGATGCAGACAAAAAATTATTTTTAATTTGCAACCTGATGGAGGTCAGTATAGATGGACTAATAGAGAAAGTCCCACACACTGCTAGAAGGCCAAATATTTTTTCAGAGCTAGATGCAGATATAAATTATTTTTAATTTGCAACCTGATGCAGGTCAGTATAGATGGACTAATAGAGAAAGTCCCACACACTGCTAGAAGGCCAAATATTTTTTCAGATCTAGATGCAGAAAAAAATTATATTCAGTTTGCAACCTGATGGAGGTCAGTATAGATGGACTAATAGAACAAGTCCCACACACAGCTAGAAGCCCAAATATTTTTTCAGAGGTAGATGCAGAAAAACATTATATTCAGTTTGCAACCTGATGGAGGTCTGTATAGATGGATAAATAGAACAAGTCCCACACACAGCTAGAAGCCCAAATATTTTTTCAGAGGTAGATGCAGAAAAAAATTATATTCAGTTTGCAACCTGATGGAGGTCTGTATAGATGGATTAATAGAACAAGTCCCACACACAGCTAGAAGCCCAATATTTTTTCAGAGGTAGATGCAGAAAAAAAATATATTCAGTTTGCAACCTGATGGAGGTCAGTATAGATGGACTAATAGAGAAAGTCCCACACACTGCTAGAAGGCCAAATATTTTTTCAGAGCTAGATGCAGACAAAAAATTATATTCAGTTTGCAACCTGATGGAGGTCAGTATAGATGGACTAATAGAACAAGTCCCACACACAGCTAGAAGCCCAAATATTTTTTCAGAGGTAGATGCAGAAAAACATTATATTCAGTTTGCAACCTGATGGAGGTCTGTATAGATGGATTAATAGAACAAGTCCCACACAGAGCTAGAAGCCCAAATATTTTTTCAGAGGTAGATGCAGAAAAAAATTATATTCAGTTTGCAACCTGATGGAGGTCAGTATAGATGGATTAATAGAACAAGTCCCACACACAGCTAGAAGCCCAATATTTTTTCAGAGGTAGATGCAGAAAAAAAATATATTCAGTTTGCAACCTGATGGAGGTCAGTATAGATGGACTAATAGAGAAAGTCCCACACACTGCTAGAAGGCCAAATATTTTTTCAGAGCTAGATGCAGACAAAACATTATTTTTAATTTGCAACCTGATGGAGGTCAGTATACATGGACTAATAGAGAAAGTCCCACACACTGCTAGAAGGCCAAATATTTTTTCAGAGCTAGATGCAGATATAAATTATTTTTAATTTGCAACCTGATGCAGGTCAGTATAGATGGACTAATAGAGAAAGTCCCACACACTGCTAGAAGGCCAAATATTTTTTCAGAGGTAGATGCAGAAAAAAATTATATTCAGTTTGCAACCTGATGGAGGTCTGTATAGATGGATTAATAGAACAAGTCCCACACACAGCTAGAAGCCCAATATTTTTTCAGAGGTAGATGCAGAAAAAATATATATTCAGTTTGCAACCTGATGGAGGTCAGTATAGATGGACTAATAGAGAAAGTCCCACACACTGCTAGAAGGCCAAATATTTTTTCAGAGCTAGAAGCAGACAAAAAATTAATTTTAATTTTCAACCTGATGGAGGTCAGTATAGATGGACTAATAGAGAAAGTCCCACACACTGCTAGAAGGCCAAATTTTTTTCAGAGCTAGATGCAGACAAAAAATTATTTTGAATTTGCAGCATGATGGAGGTCAGTATAGATGGACTAATAGAACAAGTCCCACACACTGCTAGAAGGCCAAATATTTTTTCAGAGCTAGATGCAGGAAAAAATTATATTCAGTTTGCAACCTGATGGAGGTCAGTATAGATGGACTAATAGAACAAGTCCCACACACTGCTAGAAGCCCAAATATTTTTTCAGAGCTAGATGCAGAAAAAAATGATATTCAATTTGCAACCTGATGGAGGTCAGTATAGATGGACTAATAGAATGATGCTATGCCCAAAAGATTTTACTTCACTAGGTGCAGTAAAAAAATTGGTATTCTATACACAGGTGGTATATCTTGCAACACAGATAGGCTACTCCACTGACTAACACACTCTGCAATAGGCCAAAAAGGATTAGCTTTGCTAGATTCAGCCAAATGCTGTGAAAAAAACTTGCACAGCACTGGCACAGACCTGCCTGGCAAAAACTGATAGGAACTGATGTAACCTAGTCCTGAAAAGGACTGCAATTACAATTAGTCTTTACTCCCACAATCTATCTATTTAAGAGCACAGACCTGCCTGATAAAAGTCGTAGGAAATGCTGTAACCTAGTCCTTAACAGGACTGCAATCACAACTATTCCCTACTCCCAAGCTATCTGTAGATTTGTGCGAAAATTGGCTTGAAATTAACAAGGTATAGCGCACACAGCAACAGCGGTGCCGTCTAACACGCAGCTGCAGCAGTGAGAAAATGGTGGCGACGGGGAAAATGGCTTGGTCTTATAGGGCAAGGACATGTGACATACACTGCCAATGACACATGCCCTTGCTTGTGTGAAAAAAAGCACTTCGCTCCGTGTGTGCGCTGCTGATAGGCTGACAGATTGCACCTCCCCACTGTAAATGCGGGAAAGAGAAAAAAAAATGGAGATCTTCATTATTCCTGCAGAGATCCATCCCCTGCCCCTCCCCCCACCCCGCTGTACACTCAAACTGCGTATTAACATTAATTTTCATCATTACTGAGAAAAAATCCAGTTATGATTTTGGTGCACGAACAGTTATCGAACATAACCTCGAACAGACGAATTTTTCTCAAATCGTTCGTGTTCGCCGAACGGCTCGAACACCGCCCAAAACAGCTCGAATTTGAGATTGGCGAACAGTTCGAGTCGAACAACGCTCATCTCTACTAGTCACACAAAAATTTCTACTGCCGGACTCAAAGACAGGGGAGGGAACCTTGTGGACTTGGGAAATATATCACGGAGAAACCCACCTGCTGGTGCAGAATCTTGTTCCAAAAGGAGGTCCTCAAGATTTTGTAGGGCCTCTCTCTCTGTGACATCCAGGGGCCCCACGTCACCATGAGACCTAAAATGAAGTTTCTTAAGTATTAGTTTTCAGGCAAAAAGGTGGAGGTCCTTAAGGGCTGTAAAGTAATTAAAAGAACTAGTGGGCAAAAAAGATAAGCCCCATTCGAGAACCTCCACCTGAGCCCGACTAAACACCCGATTGGATAGGTTAATCACCCGGGGCCCCTCACTAGAGGAACAAACCTGATGAAGGGTCACAGGCTTCCTCTTATTGGTGGGTCTTGTTTGGATCCTTGCAGAAAGGTTTGCCAGGGCTTTCTCCTGAGATGCTGAATTGGTCATAGAAGTTTGATCTTCAGTGGAGGCTATGGATGCTGATGAGGCAGATCTTTTAGGTAAAGCATCTCTCATTGTTTCTACGGGCGCTTGCTATTCCAGGTAGACACTATGTCTTGGATTATCCATCACTACAGCCCTTGACTTATATTTGTTGGTGCATGCTTTGCCTTTCCCTTTTCCCCCCTCCCCCTATCTCCGCTCTATTATCCTCTAATCACTTATGGTATAGGGATGTGGGGGGGGTTTTGATGTACGCTGGACATTCCTGACCATATACCCCTTATCATCCAAGCTGTGACTCTTTCTATGTATGTATTTATTATGTGTCATTTAAGTGTCTGTTTATTATGCGATATTCATTGTGAATAAGTAACTATTTAATAAACTTATATATACTTCGCTGTTACCTCTATGCCCCTCATTCTTTCTCCTATATTAATTATGTATTTGGGGCTGGTATGTACATGCTGATGCTGTCATGGTCCTGGCTCATCAGCAAAAAAATCTTAGTTTTGCTTTTTGCATATATAGGGCTGACATGTCTATGTTTATATTGTACTCTGTAGCACATGGGCAACCAGCGCAATGCCTGGCTAAGGATGGATGCATCGGTATAGCAGCTGGACAGAAATTGGAGAAGGGAGAGCTTAGTAAGACAGAGACCAATTAGCTACAGTAACTACAGTAGTGCAGATGAGAATGAATCAGAGCAACACTAAGAATTTTTGCAGAATCAAAGGAAAAAAACAGTCGGATTCTTAAGATATTTTTGAGGTGCAGGTGACATGAGAGAGTAAGTGATCAGATATAGGGAGTGAAGGAAATTCCAAGACAGCCAGCAAATAAAGCCCAAAGATTGTGGGTATTCTGCTTGGGAGTTATAGTAGAATCACTCATTGAAATGGCAAGAGATTCAGTTTTAGATACATGGAGGATATAATGTTAGCGAGAGCAAACTGATAATCACTGGTACTGTATTTTGTAGTAATGCTTAGGTGAGGTTAGATGAACATGTGTATAATTAGTGTCATCACCATAAAGATGGCACTCAAAACCAAATCTGAGGATGATTTCTCCAATAGGGTAGAGAGGAATTAGACATGGGCCTAAGACTGAACCCTGAGGAACTCCAGCTGCAAGGAGAAAAGAAGTGGAGGAAGGGCCAGCAAAAAATACACTGAAGGTCAGAGAGGTAGGATAACCTAGAGAGATCAGTATCCTTGAGAACAATAGAGTGGTGCATAGTGAAGAGGAGTTAGTGTTCCACAGTGTCAAATGATGCAGAGAGATCCAGGAGACTAAGAAGGGAGTGGTGACCAGAAGATTTAGAGTCTTTAGTAAGGGCACGTTCTGTAGAATGTAAAGAATGGAAACCAGATTGTAAAGGGTCAAGAAGAAAGTTATATGCAAGGTAGTGGTTCATACAAGAGTATAGCAAGCGTTCCAGGTTTGTAGAGATGAAAGGGAGGCTAGAGTCAGGTCTGTACTTAGCAGAGCAGCTCTGGCCAAGGGATATTTTTTTTTGGTAAAGGGTTATGGCGGTCTGTTTGAGGAGGGAAATATATTGAATGAAAAGAGAGGTTAAATATTTTATCTAAGTGGGTAGTGACAGCTGATAAGTGAGACTAGGGCAGGTGAGAGGGACTAGGGTCACAGGTGCAGATAGTAGGGCAAGCAGAAGCAAGAAGACTGGGAAACTTCTCTGACTAGTTCAAAGATGGAAAGCGAACTTGGTGAAGTAGGCTATTTTGGTAAGATGAAGGACATAGTTTTATGTTTTAAGCATAATTGTATAATAGATGACTTCTTTGGCTGAAAGAGATTTTCTCCACAGACTTTTGGCATACTTAAGGATCTACTGGAGAAAAGGTGTTTGCAGCTTGTGTCAAGGTTGCAGTTGTCTGTGTCTGGGTGTTCTGCATGTAGGGGTTGTGGTTTCATCAAAGGTACTTTCCAGCATTTTATTATAATGTTTTAAACCTAAGTTGGGATATGAGTGGGAAGAGATAGGGGCTAATGATGATTATAAATTCTTCATAAGTTGCTGAGTATTGATGGCATGTAGATTTTTGTAAGTGTGGCATGAAGCGATTTCTTGAGGGGAGCAGTAAATTTTGACTGAGAAGGATGGAAGGTTGTGGTCTGAGAGCAGGGGATGGGAGTATCATGCACAGAGGAAAGTTGGAAGAAGATAAGGTCCAGTGTATTCCCACCTTCATGTGTGGGAGAGTTAGTAAGCTGTGAAAGGCCGAGAGGAAGTTAGAGATAGAAGATGAGTGACAGAGGGGGAGAATGGATTATCAATAGGAATGATAAAGTTCCCCATGATGAAAATGGAAATGTCACAGGTTATAAAGTGTGGAGTTGAGGTTGCAAAGTGATCCAGGAAATTGTGGCATTGGTCTATAGGGCAGTACATTACTGCCATTTGCAGGGAGAATGGGTAGAAAAGTCTGATGGTGTAAACTTTAAAAGAACCAAAAGAGAGGTACATGAGTGAGGGTACTGGGGAATCACCTGAAAAGCACATTTAAAGAAAAAAGCAGACCAACACCTCCTCCTTGCCTGTTCTCGGCTTGCTGGGTATGATAAAATTTAGTCCATGAGAGAGCAGTAGTGCACGTGGTGTCTGTTTGATTGAAGTTCCAGTAAGAGTCAGAAGGTTAAGAGAATTTGAAAGGAAGAAGTCATGGATGTTGGGGAGTTTGTTAAATACTGACCAGGAGTTCCAGAGGTCACAATTAAGGGGGACAGGAGGAAACATGTAATGAATGTTAACCTCTTCACGACCTATGACATATAGGTACGCCATAGGTCGTGTCCCTGTGTCGCTGGATCCCGCATCTTTGCCTGCACATGACAGGTAATTTAATCAGCTGTTATGTGCCTTTAACAGTCCACGGATGAAATCACGATCCACCCGCAGCTGTTAACATGTTAAATGCCGCTATCAATCTCTGACAGCGGCTTTTAACTTGTGCCAGGCAGAAGCGTGTTACAAAACATGCCCATTGGCGCCCCTGTTACATGATTGTGAGGCACCAATGGGTTGTCATGACAGCCGTGCAGAAGCCACCACTTGCTGGTCATTGCAGATACCCTATGAACAACTAACAAATAAAATATTCTGCAAGTGTATGGGAAAGCAAGATCCTGCTGCAATTAAAACCGCCTGTGGCCTGGAGGCGGAGTGCTCAGTCAGAGAGCCTATACATATAAACAGAAAAGCTGACCGACACATCCAAAACAAGAAATAGGTGTGCACAGGTGCTTACTAGGAACAGCTACCTCCATGTACAACTAACAAATAAAGTAGCACTCTGCAACACTAAGCATGCAAACGTGAAATATATTAAATATGAATAGCATTACTACTCTAGAAAATATAAATAACTGAGAAATCTTAGCGCATAAATTGGCCAATTCATGTGCACCTGATAGCCACGTTAAAGCGTTTCTCAATACCAGGACCCTGCCAATGCAAACTCCTCACTAAGAGACCAAAGTCTGCATGTGTGTGGGAAAGTAAGATCCATGGCTACCAGGTACACATGAATTGGCCAATTTAAGCGCTAAGATTTCTCAGTTATTTATATTTTCTAGAGCTATAATGCTATTCAAATTTAATATATTTCATGTTTGCATGCTTAGTGTTGCAGAGTGCTACTTTATTTGTTAGTTGTACATGGAGGTAGCTGCTCCTAGTAAGCACCTGTACACACCTATTTCTTGTTTCGGATGTGTCAGTCTGTTTTTTCTGTTTAGATCTCCTATGCATGCCGGCCCCATGGCAAGCGATGGGATGATCGCAGCTTCAAGTCTCCTATTGAAACAAGTAAAAAGTAGAATTTAAAAAAATATATATATAAAAAAATATTAAAAAATATAAAAGTTACTATTCTTAAAGGGCCAGCAGTCGGCTATGCTTTGTTGTTCCTATTATTAATGAGTGTGTCTCTTATATTGTTATTTTGTATGCAGTGACTGCAACGGCTGCCAAAAATTTGGAGGAACTCCAATGCCCCTTGCAAGAGATGTAGAGGTCACAGGGTCTCCTTCAAAAAATGCTCCCATTATTAGGAAGTGTGTCTCCCATACTGTTTGCCTATGCAGTGAAGCAACACCTGTCAAAAATTTGTAGGAACTCAAATGCCCCTTGCAAGAGACGTAGAGGTCAGAGGGTCTCCTGCCAAAAATGCTCCCATTATTACGAAGTGTGTCTCACATACTGTTTGCCTATGCAGTGAAGCAACGACTGTCAAAAATTTGGAGGAACTCAAATGCCTCTTCCAAGAGACGTAGAGGTCGGAGGGCCTCCTGCAAAAAATGCTCCCATTATTAGGAAGTGTGTCTCCCATACTGTTTGCCTATGCAGTGAAGCAACAGCTGCCAAAAATTTGTAGGAACTCAAATGCCCCTTGCAAGAGACGTAGAGGTCAGAGGGCCTCCTGCAAAAAATGCTCCCATTATTAGGCGTAGAGAGCAGGTTCATGCCACTTGTCCAGCTTGGATACCCAATAATTATAAGGCACAGAGGAATCATGGAGGACGTTGGTATGGTCGGCAAGGTATTCCTTCACCATCTTCCGAAACTTTTCCTTCCTTGGGAGAATACCTCATGCCTCAGGGTCTGTGCGATGGGAGGGTCTGAAAAAACTGTCCCAGAACTTTGACAGTGTTCCCCTGCCTCTGCTGGATTGCATTAGTGTCTCTCTTGCTTGTACTCCTTGGTTGTCCAACGAACTGTGATCTCTGCCACCAGCATTTTCAGATGGGAATTTTTTTAAATAATTCCGCAACAAGGGCCTTCTCGTACTGCCCCATTTTATTAGGCCTGTCCTGCAAGGAAATAAGAGACAGAAAGTTCTCCTTGTAGCGTGGGTCTATAAGTATCACCAACCAGTAATGACTGACACCCAAAATTTGTACAACGCGAGGGTCACGGGAAAGGAAGCATAACATAAACTCAGCCATGTGTGCCAGACTACAAAGAGGCAAGACTTCCGTGTCCTCACCAACAAGATGACTGACAATGCTCTCCTCCTCATCCTCCTCCTCTTCCTCCTCCTCCTTGTCCTCAGGCCACCTCGATGAACAGACGGTATGACAGTTGAGCAGGTAGTACTATCCGTAGCACAGGAAACTAGCTCCTGTTCATCCTCCTCCTCCTCGTCACCCAATCAATGTTGGGATGAAATGAGGCTGGGCTGTGTGTAATCACCCTGGTTGGTTCCTTGCTCCATCTCATTGTGCTCCATCTGCAATGCATCCTCTTTAATTGTGAGCAGAGAGCGTTTCAGAAGACAGAGAAGGGGGATGGTGATGCTAATTATGGTGTCATCGCCGCTCACCATCTTGGTGGAGTCCTCAAAGTTTTGGAGGATGGTACAAATGTCTGACATCCATGTCCACTCCTGGGGTTTTATGTGTGGAGTCTGACCTGAATACCGACGGCCTTGTTGATGCTGGTAGTCAACAACTGCCCTCTTCTGCTTGCAAATCCTTCCCAACATCTGCAATGTAGTGTTCCAATGTGTGGGGACATCGCAGATCAGTCGGTGAGCTGAAAGCTGCAAACGCTGCTGAAGCACGGCAAGGGCGGCAGAAGCTGTAGCAGACTTTCTAAAATGGGCACCCAGGTGGCGTACTTTGACAAGCAGATCCGACAGATTCGGGTAGGTTTTGAGAAACTGCTGAACCATGAGGTTAATGACATGGGCCAGGCATGGTACGTGTGTGATCTCGCTTCGCCTCAGAGCCGCCACCAGGTTCCGGCCATTGTCACACACGACCATGCCTGGCTCTAGGTTCAGTGGTGTCAGACACAGATCTGCCTGCTCTTTCAGAGCTGTTCACAAATCTTCAGCGTTGTGTGGTTTGTCACCTAAGCATATTAGCTTCAACACAGGCTGTTGCCACTTGGCCAAGGCAGTGCTGCAGTGCTTCCAGCTTGCGACTGATGTGGTCATTTCGAAGATGGAGGCTCAGGAGGAGGAGGAGGTGCAGGAACTGTAGAATGTGGGGGCAACCCTGATTGACCCAGGGCCCACAATCCTCGGCGCTGGGAGGACGTGTTCTGTCCCAAGGTCCGACTGGGTCCCGACTTCCACTATATTAACTCAGTGTGCCGTCAGTGAGATGTACCGTCCCTGACCACAAGCACTTGTCCAAGTGTCCATGGTTAGGTGGATTTTCCCAGTAACTGTGTTATTGAGGGCACATCTAATGTTGTGGGACACGTGCTCGTTTAATGCGGGGATGGCACACCATGAGAAATATTGGTGGCTGGGGACCGAGTACCGAGGACGGCGCCACCATCAGGTTGTAGAAAGTTTGTATCTCCATGAGCCTAAAAGGCAACATTTCGAGCACAATCATTCACAAAATGTGTGAATTCAGTAGTGTGGCCTGTGGGGCATTGGCTGCATATTTGCGCTTGCGTTCCATGGACTGGGGTAGGGACAACTGAACGCTGCACTGAGACAAGGATGTGGACGAGCTTACTGATGATGCTAGTTGAGAGTGTGCACCGAAACGTGCAGGACGGGACGCATCTTAGCATGCGCCATGGACGGGATTTGCGTGCACACACACCAGCGAAACAAGCAGTGGTGTCACCCACAGACATTGTTGCTGGACCCAGGGCCGGCTCCAGGTTTTTGTTGTCCCCGGGCGAAAGAGTCTCAGTGGGCCCCTTTAGCACATACCACGATTCATCATGCACAGATACGGCGGAGAAATATAGGTATACAACACAGGGCCCAGCCTGCCACCTCATCCTTCACATATGCAGACATGCACACACACACATAGTACGCAGACACGCACGCACACATACACAGTACGCAGACACGCACGCACACACAGTACGCAGACAAGCACGCACACACTGTACGCAGACACAGTACGCAGACACGCACACACACAGTACACAGACACACACACAGTACGCAGACACGCACACACACACAGTACGCAGACACGCACACACAGTGAGCAGACACGCACACACACACAGTACGCAAACACACACACACAGTACGCAGACACGCACGCACACACAGTACGCAGACACGCACACACACAGTATGCAGACACACACACACAGTACGCAGACACGCACACACAGTACGCAGACACGCACACAGACACAGTACGCAGACACGCACACACATTGCGCAGACACACACACACAGTACGCAGACACACACACAGTACGCAGACACATACACACAGTACGCAGACACACACACAGTACGCAGACACACACACACAGTTCGCAGACACACACACAGTACGCAGACACGCACACAATACGCAGACACGCACACAATACACAGACACGCACACACAGTACACAGACATGCACGCACACACAGTACGCAGACACAGTACGCAGACACGCACACACACAGTACGCAGACACACACACACAGTACACAGACACGCACACACAGTACGCAGACACGCACACACACACAGTACGTAGACACGCACACACACAGTACGCAGACACACACACAGACAGTACGCAGACACACACACACACAGTACGCAGACACACACACACAGTACGCAGACACACACACACAGTTCGCAGACACACACACACAGTACCCAGACACGCACACACAAAATACGCAGACACGCACACAATACGCAGACACGCACACACAGTACACAGACATGCGCTTGCACATACATACACACATGAACATGGTACACAGATATACACACACAATACGCAGACACGCACAGATACATACACATACATATTTGAACACATATAAAACAGACATAAATATATATACACAGTCATACACACTGACATACACAGACATTCACATCATATATGCACAAACACATAAGAAATATTTTTTATATGGGGATTGGGGAAGCTCGCTCACCTGGCCCCTGGCCTGTGTCCTGTCCAGCTCCTCAGTCATGTTGGTGGCTGGGGACCGAGTACCGAGGACGGCCGCCACCATCAGGTTGTAGAAAGTTTGCATCTCCATGAGCCTAAAAGGCAACATTTCGAGCACAATCATTCGCAAAATGTGTGAATTCAGTAGTGTGGCCTGTGGGGCATTGGCTGCATATTTGCGCTTGCGTTCCAAGGACTGGGGTAGGGACAACTGAACGCTGCGCTGAGACAAGGATGTGGACGTGCTTACTGATGGTACTAGTTGAGAGTGTGCACCGAAACGTGCAGGACGGGAGACATCTTAGCATGCGCCATGGACGGGATTTGCGTGCACACACACCAGCAAAACAAGCAGTGGTGTCACCCACAGACACTGTTGCTGGACCCAGGGCCGGCTCCAGGTTTTTGTTGTCCCCGGGCGAAAGAGTCTCAGTGGGCCCCTTTAGCACATACCACGATTCATCATGCACAGAGACGGCAGAGAACTATAGGTATACAACACAGGGCCCAGCCTGCCACCTCATCCTTCACATATGCAGACATGCACACACACACATAGTACGTAGACACGCACGCACACACACACAGTACGCAGACACGCACGCACACACAGTATGGAGACAGGCACGCACACACAGTACGAAGACACAGTACGCAGACACGCACACACACAGTACGCAGACACACACACACAGTACGCAGACACGCACACACAGTACGCAGAAACGCACACACACACAGTACGCAGACACGCACACACAGTGCGCAGACACGCACACACACAGTACGCAGACACGCACACACACACAGTACGCAGACACGCACGCACACACAGTACGCAGACACAGTACACAGACACGCACACACACAGTACGCAGACACGCACACACAGTACGCAGACACGCACACACACAGTACGCAGACACACACACACAGTACGCAGACACACACAGTACGCAGACACATACACACAGTACGCAGACACACACACAGTACGCAGACACACACACACAGTTCGCAGACACACACACAGTACGCAGACACGCACAAACAAAATACGCAGACACGCACACAATACGCAGACACGCACACAATACACAGACACGCACACACAGTACACAGACACGCACGCACACACAGTACGCAGACACAGTATGCAGACACGCACACACACAGTATGCAGACACACACACACACAGTACGCAGACACGCACACACAGTACGCAGACACGCACACACACACAGTACGCAGACACGCACACACACAGTACACAGACACACACACACACAGTACGCAGACACACACACACACAGTACGCAGTCACAGTACGCAGACACGCACACACACAGTATGCAGACACACACACACAGTACGCAGACACGCACACACAGTACGCAGACACGCACACACACAGTACGCAGACACACACACACAGTACGCAGACACACACAGTACGCAGACACATACACACAGTACGCAGACACACACACAGTACGCAGACACACACACACAGTTCGCAGACACACACACAGTACGCAGACACGCACAAACAAAATACGCAGACACGCACACAATACGCAGACACGCACACAATACACAGACACGCACACACAGTACACAGACACGCACGCACCACAGTACGCAGACACAGTATGCAGACACGCACACACACAGTATGCAGACACACGCACACACAGTACGCAGACACGCACACACACACAGTACGCAGACACGCACACACACAGTACACAGACACACACACACACAGTACGCAGACACACACACAGTACGCAGACACACACACACAGTACACAGACACACACACACAGTTCGCAGACACGCACACACAGTACGCAGACACGCACACACAAAATACGCAGACACGCACACAATACGCAGACATGCACACACAGTACACAGACATGCGCTTGCACATACATACACACATGAACATGGTACACAGATATACACACACAATACGCAGACACACACAGATACATACACATACATATTTGAACACATATAAAACAGACATAAATATATATACACAGTCATACACACTGACATACACAGACATTCACATCATATATGCACACACACATAAGAAATATTTTTTATATGGGGATTGGGGAAGCTCGCTCACCTGGCCCCTGGCCTGTGTCCTGTCCAGCTCCTCAGTCATGTTGCAGTGCAGGGCCTCAGGCGTGTCACATGGCCCTGGACCATCAGGGTGGCCCACTCGCCATCAGGGCCAGGGCTGCTTCCCCGGAATCTGTGCAGGGCCGCCGGTGCTGTTCAAGCCCTGCTCTGCTTCACGCACCAGCAGCAGTGTGCGGTCAGTGTGCTGCTGCTCCACCAATCAGGCCCAGTGCTCTCACTTTCCAGACATGGCCGCGCGCTGTGCGGCTGTGTCTGGTAGTAATGACGCCGCAGGTGCGACACACAAGCACAATTAAAGGTGCAGTGTCGCCTCTGCGTGTCATTACTACCAGACACAGCCGCACAGCACGCGGCCATGTCTGCAAAGAGAGCACTGGGCCTGATTGGTGGAGAAGCAGCACACTGACCGCACACTGCTGCTGCATGAAGCAGAGCAGGGCTTGAACAGCACCGGTGGCCCTGCACAGATGCCAGGGAAGCGTTCTGGGCCCCGATAACGAGTGGGCCCCCCTGATGGTCCAGGGCCCCGGAACTTGCCCGGGTATGCTGGGTGCTGACGCCGGCCCTGGCTGGACCCTGGTGTTCGGCACACTTAGTTGGGTGCTTTGCTGCTATGTGCTTGATCATACTGGTGGTGGTCAGGCTGCTAATTTTTCTACCCCTGCCGATGCTGGCCTGACAGGTGGTGCAAATGGCCTTTTTGGAGTTATCCGCAGAGTCTTTAAAAAATAACCAGACTCGGGAAGACCTAATAGTTGTACTGGCAACTTCCGTTGTGTTGGAGTTACGAGGAACGCTTTCCCACTTTGTGTCTGTGGCCACCACACTGCTTCTTCCTGCCTGTTGTGGTGCTATGCCTCCCTCCCCCTGTGTGCTGCTGTCCTCGCTCTGTTTGTCCCCCCTACCAGGTTGGGTCAGTTACTATATTATCCACCTCCTCGTCTTCCACTTCTGCACCCTGGTCCTCCTCCTGTCTTTCTGGCAATTGTGTCTCATCTTCATCATCATCCACCTCTTGCGACAGTAATTGCACTTTCCCATCATCGCCTTCGTGTGACTGTGGCTGCTCCAATATTTTGGCATCGCTACACACGTTGTCCTCTTGACTCGCTCGAAGCTGGCCGGGCGAGCCACTCTTCTGAGTGTCCAAGTGTGGGATCAGTTGTCTCCGGGCACTCAGCATGTTGGGAGGAAGGAGGATCAGAGTGAGGAATATGCGGTCCAAACTCATGGCTACTGAGACTTGACCGTGTGGAAGAAAGGGTAGTAGTGGTGGTGGCAAAGTGACTGGAAGCATTATCTGCTATCCAACCAACAACCTTTTGACACTGCTCTGGGTTCAATAGTGGTGTACTGCGGTCCCCTAGTAATTGGGACAGGAAGGTTGAGCGACAAGATGTGGCACAATTTCAGCTTGCCCACGGCCAAGTCCTCAGCCTCGGCCTCTGCATGCACCATCACCATTACGTCCACTTCCCCGTCTCTTGCCACGCACCTTATCCATTTTAAATGGAGGACCAAATTTTCCACATTCACAAGAAATGGTTGATTTTGGAACGCAGTTATAAACACGTGGTCAAAATTGTTGGTACCCCTCGTTTAATGAAAGAAAAACCCATAATGGTCACAGAAATAACTTGAATCTGACAAAAGTAGTAATAAATTAAAAATCTATGAAAATGAACAAATCAAAGTCAGTCATTGCTTTTCAACCCTGCTTCCACAGAATTTTTGAAAAAAATTAAACTCATGAAATAGGGCTGATAGAAATGATTTTACTCTTAACTTAATATTTTGTTGAACTACCTTTTAAGGCAATCAGTGCAATTAAACGATTCCTGTAACTGTCAATGAGACTTCTGCACCTCTCGAAAGCTATTTTGGCCCACTCCTCATGAGAAAACTGCTCCAGTTGTCTCGTGTTTGAAGGTTGCCGTTTCCAGAAGGCATGTTTCTGCTCTTTCCAAAGATGCTCAATAGGATTTAGGTCAGGGCTCATATAAGGCCAATTCAGAATAGCCCAATGTTTTCCTCTTTGCCATTCTTGGGTGTTTTTAGCTGTGTGTTTTGGGTCATTATCCTTTTGGAGGACCCATGACCTCCGACTGAGACCAAGCTTTCTGACAGTGGGCAGCACATTTCTCTCTAGAATCCCTTGATAGTCTTGAGATTTCATTTTACCCTGCACAGATTCAAGACACCCTGAGCCAGATGCAGCAAAGCAGCCCCAGAACATAGCATGTTTCACAGAAGGGTACAGTGTTCTTTGCTTGATATGCTTCATTTTCTGTCTTTGAACATAGAGCTGATGTGCCTTGCCAAAAACTTTCATTTTTGTCTCATCTGTCCATAGGACATTCTCCCAGAGCCTTTGTGGCTTGTCAACATGTAGTTTGGCAAATTCCAGTCTGGCTTTTTTATGATTTTTTTTCAACAATGGTGTTCTCCTTGGTCATCTCCCATGAAGTTCTCTTTCGATCAAACAACGACGGATGGTGCGATCTGACACTGATGTTCCTTGAGCTTGAAGTTCACCTTTAATCTCTTTAGAAGTTATCCTGGGCTATTTTGTTACCATTCGTATTATCTGTCTCTTTGAATTGTCATCAATTTTTCTCCTGCGGCCATGTCCAGCGAGGTTGGCTACAGTCCATTGGATCTTAAATTTCTGAATAATATGTGCAACTGCAGTCACAGGAACATCAAGCTGCTTGGAGATGGTCTTATAACCTTTACCTTTAACATGCTTGTCTATAATTTTCTTTCTAATCTCCTGAGGCAACTCTTTCCTTTGCTTCCTCTGGTCCATGTTGAGTGTGGTACACACCATGTCACCAAACAGCACAGTAAGTATCTGTAGCCCTATATACAAGTCCACTGACTGATTACAAAATTGTAGACACCTATGATGCTAATTAGTGGACACAACTTGATTTAACATGTCCCTTTTGTCACATTATTTTCATTTTTTTTTTTTAATTCTGTGGAAGCAAGATTGAAAAGCAATGACTGACTTTCATTTGTTAATTTTCATAGATTTTTAATTTATTATTACTTTGGTCAGATTCAAATTATTTCTGTGACCATTGTGGGTTTTTCTTTCATTAAACGAGGGGTACCAACAATTTTGACCTCGTGTGTATGTGATACATCTGACAGAGAACCACAATGTTAAATAGCAGTCATGTAATTTACTAATATTATTCCACACAGAGACCTAGTGTGAATAGCTTGACCGACACAATGCAACAGAATGAAAATGGAAGAAATATCTGATTTAGGAACAGCCCTATAGGTGATATGTCTGACAGAGAACCACGGTTTTAAATAGCAGGCCTGTAATTTGCTAATATTATTCTACACAGAGACCTCGTGTGAATAGCTTGACCGACACCCTGCAACGAAATGAAAATGGAAGAAATGGCTGATTTTAGAACACTCTTATAGATGTTATCTCTGACAGAGAACCACAGTTTTAAATAGTAAGCCTGTAAATTGCTTGTACTATTTTTCACAGACACCTAGTGTGAATAGCTTGACCGACACACTGCAACGGAATGAAAATGGAAGAAATGTCTGATTTATGAAGAGTATTATAGGTGTTATGTCTGACAGAGAACCACAGTTTTAAAAATCAGGCCTGTAATTTAATAATACTATTCTACACAGTGATCAAGTGTGAATAGCTTGCCTGAAACACTGCAACGAAATGAAAATGGAAGAAATGGATGATTTTAGAAGACTCTTATAGATGTTATGTCTGACAGAGAACCACGGTTTTAAATAGTAAGCATGTAAATTGCTTATACTATTCTTCACAGACACCTAGTGTGAATAGCTTGACTGACACATTGCAACAGAATGAAAATGGAAGAAATGTCTGATTTTGGAACACTCTTGTAGGTGTTATTTCTGACACAGAGCCACGGTTTTAAGTAGCAGGCATGTAATTTGCTAATACTATTCTTCACAGACACCTAGTGTGAATAGCTTGACCAAAACACTGCAAAGAAATGAAAATGGAAGAAATGTCTGATTTTGGAGCAATCTTATAGGTGTTATGTCTGACAGAGAACCACAGTTTTAAATAGCAGGCCTGTAATTTACTAATACTATTCTTTAGAGACACCCAGTGTGAATAGCTTGACCGACATACTGAAACGGAATGAAAATGGAAGAAATGTCTGATATAGGAACAGTATTATAGGTGATATATCTGACAGAGAACCATGGTTTTAAATAGCAGGCCTGTAATTTAATAATATTATTCTACACAGAGACCTCGTGTGAATAGCTTGACCGACACACTGCAATGACATGAAAATGGAAGAAATGGCTGATTTTAGAACACTCTTATAGATGTTATGTCTGACAGAGAACCACGGTTTTAAATAGTAAGCATGTAAATTGCTTATACTATTCTTCACAGACACCTAGTGTGAATAACTTGACCGACACATTGCAACAGAATGAAAATGGAAGAAATGTCTGATTTTGGAACACTCTTGTAGGTGTTATTTCTGACACAGAGCCACGGTTTTAAATAGCAGGCCTGTAATTTGCTAATACTATTCTTCACAGAGACATAGTGTGAATAGCTTGACCGACACACTGCAACAAAATGAAAATGGAAGAAATGTCTGAATTTGGAACAGTCTTATAGGTGATATGTCTGACAGAGAGCCACGGTTTTAAATAGCAGGCCTGTAATTTACTAATACTATTCCACTAATTATTGTAATAATTACAGCAAAAGCAGACAGGACATTCAATGGACCCTCTTGTGCTCTATCATACACTGCAGTCTGACACATACACTGCCTGCCTGCCTAGCACTGATTATATGCAGCTGGATTATTCCTCAGAAGGACGGTTAGTTCAGATGGATTTATATATACATATATAAATATATATACATATGTTGTACAATACCTATACTAACAGGATGTTCAATGGACCCTCTTGCATTATATGCACTGCAGTCTGTGACATACACTGCCTGCCTGCCTAACTCCTGCTATCACCACTGAATATATGCAGCTGGATTAGTCCTCAGACAGACTGTTAGTTCAGATGGATATACACTGTATATATGTTGATATAATACAAGAAAACCAAAGATATACCTCCGGTGGTAAATAATATAAGTATATATATTTTTAAAAGTAATATTAAGCCATCCGGAGTGAAGGACAAATATGGGCAAACGGGACAATCGGAAAAAACATATAGCAAACAAAAAAGAGGAAACCGATCATAAAGTCCCAAATATCAGAGTACAGTGAATAATTATATTTTTATTGATGAACAGGTGATGACAACAAGAAATAAATTAAAAATATTAAAAACAGGGGCGAATGTCTGAATAAAAGGTAATGACAAATAGATCATGCGGGAGAAGACAAAGGAGGAAGGATATTAGTGTGAGTACTAGAGTGGAGGAAAAAATATAAATAAAATAAAAAACAAATTACAAAAAAAGTGTTGACTAGTGAGTAATAAGTAAAATAAATAGTAGAAGATGCAAATAAATAATATAAAAAATTATTATATCATACAGACATATAGATGTATAATATAAAAAGTGGACAACAGAATACGAACAAATAGTATTACATAAGTGTATTAATCAGAACCCATTTGCGACTGTTTGACAGATTTAATACATGTAAGGAATGCCTGTTTTTCCAGCATTCCGCACATGTATTAAATCTGTCAAACAGTTGCAAATCATGTTCACGGAGCGACGAAAACTTAAAGCCCGAGCATTCTATAAATACTCGAGTATACTCGGCGAAAGGGTTAACCGAACATACTCGCTCAACGCTAGTACACATATTTGGTGTCATTGAATCTGGAATGACCTGATCTATGGAACTGTCCCACTAGTTAACCCCTTCGGTGAACACCATAAAAACATGTCAAAAAAACTATGCATTTTATCTTACCGTCGAACAAAAATTGGAATAAAACGCGATAAAAAAGTCGGATAGAAATAAAAATGGTATCGCCGAAAAAGTCATCTTGTCCAGCAAAAAACAAGCAACAAGCCGCCACAGATCCATCAGCTCAAAAATAAAAAATTTATAGCTCTCAGAATATAGTGATGCAGAAATAATTAATTTTTCTAAAAAATTGTTCTTATTGTGTAAAAGCGACAAAACATAAAAGCAAAAAAATATATAAATATGGTATTGATTATATCACTTTTACTACATGGTGAATGGCATAAAAATAACAAAAAACAATTCCTGAATTGTTCATTCTGCATTCCAAAAATCGGCATAGAATGAGATCAAAAAATGTTATGTGACCAAAAATGATATCAATTAAAACGTCAACTCGTCCCGCAAGAAACAAGCCCTCACAGGACTATGCCGGCAGAAATATTGAAAAAAATATAGATCTCATAATATGGCAATGCAAAAACTTTTTGTTTGCAAAAAAGCTATTTTTTTGTGTGATGGCAGCCAAACATAAAATATGATATACTGTATATGGTATCGCTGTAATCACACCGACCTGAAGAATAAAGACATCTAATCACTTATACCGCATGAGGAATGGTGCAAAAATAAATAAAACCAATTCTTAACCTGCTGTTGATTTTTTCATTCTGCCTCCAAAAGATCGCAGTAAGGCTCGGCACACATTTATCCTGTGTTCTGCGCTGAGCGCTTACACTGGGGTTTCCATGTAAATGTCTGAAATATGTGATTCAGATGGAACCCCTAAAGATTCCTTAAAATGAGGCAGATGGAGGCACTGTGGACGCCGTCTAGCCTATGATCCAGCGGTGTCTGTCTTTTTTAGGTAGGTGTGCATAAAAGAACGGTTGACCACAGTTTTGTGCACTTCTGAAAAGAAGGATACCACTGAACAGAGGCCAGACGTCATCCAGGGTAACTTTGCTTCCTCATTCTAGTGAATGGATCCCTCGGGGGTTTCTTGTGAATCACATCATTCGGAGATTTAAATGGAAACCCCTATATAAGTGCTCAGCGTAGATACTCAAACAAAGAGTCTTCAGGGGGCTGAGGCAGAGTGAGAGTGATCACGGCTTCTCCTCCTGATGACGCTTCATTTGAGCATCCCAGCATACACTGGGATTCTCAAACGAAATGTCATCATACAGTAAAGAGGAAAAAAAAATCAAATAGCAGTTAGTGTAGTTAGGGAATGGTAGGGAATTTTTTTTATGCAAGTATATTAGAAATTAAATTAGATTATAACACTAAATACATAGGGATTTAGATCAAAATTTCTTTTGACCTTCAGACCACCCCTTTAATTAAAGAGACAAAAATGAGAGAATGCTGAGGGGTGCTAATCGTGATACTGATTGATTGATAATGATTGATTGAGCGATTGCATAATGATTTGGAATATATAGTCTTCCACAGCATTATTGCCTGTCAGAGTTAGGAATTATTCAGATATCAGTTTTCCACATACAAATTCTAAGTTTGTTTTTCACAGAACTTATACCCATTAAAGTTTATGGGGTTGTTCACATGTTTGTGTATTTTTGTGGACTGAGTGGTCTACACAAAAATATGGATATTTGTCTTATTCATGGATCAAATGCTCTAATGCAAGTGTTCGGGTCTGTGAAATAATCAGACAACACTTAGATGCTCTCCATGTGCACCTGTTATTTTTATGTTTGTTTGATAGGAGCTTGAGAAAACTTCTCATTCACAAAAGAAACCTGATGAAACTCTGATGGTAAAAAGTGGCACAATGACCAAAACATGATGAAAATTGGTCCATTTTTTTGTGTATGAAAAAAATCACTGATGTCTTAATGAGATATTAGACTGACAGGGAGCCTATTCGGCCACGCTCTCAAAACCAAGAGTGGAACAATCAGAGGAAAAGTATAATAGAAACACGTCACCACTTCTGTATTTATCACCCACTCCTGGTTTTGGCTTACAAATACTGATGTAAAATACTGACCAAATACTGAACATGTGACCATAGCCTAAGAGACATAAAGATACAAATGCAAACCGGAGGGCCATTACTAGGCTCCTGTCTGCCAATTGCTGGTGGCTGATGGACTGACAGAGGGAGCTTCCTCCCTCTGTAAAGCACTATAAATGTCACAGTTCCTGAGAAGCACTGCATTTAATGCGTTCAATTGAGGGTATTGACTAACTTTGGTGACAGCAGTTGAGACTGAAGCCTAGATGTGTATTACAGCTTAAATTCAGTTGCAATCTTGAGAGGGCAGCAGACAGTACTCACAAGAACATAATGACAGATATATCCATTATTGTGCAGGAAATAGCATCTCGCGTATGACAGATATATCCGTTGGATCTTAAGAAATTACCTGATAAGTCACTTCCACCTTTAGGTCAGTCCAGTGATCTGACTGTTTGGCGGCATTCTATTACACTTAAATAAAATTAAATATTGTGTTGCCCAATTCATTAAGACTGGTGTTTCATATGCCATTCTTAAGTTCCTTGCACACATTCAAGATTTGCAGCAGAAATTCAACTGCAAATCGTGATGAGTTGGCAGGAAAGACGTGAGTTGACATGAGTTTCTGTTGCACATTTTTCCCTACGTATTAGTATGAGTGAAATACACTGCAAAAACGCTGCAAGAATTGACATGCTGCAGTTTTGAATCTGCCTCATATCTAGAAGAAAAAAAAGCAACATGTGCATGAGATTTCAGAAACATCATTCACGTTGTCGGTACTGTAAAATGATGCGTTTTTTCATAACTTAAGCCGTGTGGAAAATGGGCGCAAAAAAAATCGTACTTGTGCACATAACCGTAATGAAGGGTGTGCAGGAATAAAATGCACCAAATTTATGAATTTGGAACATTTTAGTTAGTCAGGGAAGGGAGTAACTGTTAGAATCTATGTTGTTTTACTATCGGCCATCTTGTGGTTTGCTAGCTTCTAGTCTTTTCCTCTGGTGCTGGGTGTTTTGGTCACGTGATCTCTTCACTCTTTATTACTCAGCACCTGTCTCCCATTCCCCGATGGACATCAGTGTTGTTACGCTTGTGCTCTGGCTAAGTTGCCTTGTTAAATTCTTTGTGCTTTGGACAATTGATATCCTGGGACTTCTTGTTCCACCAGTTTTGTTCCCTTTAATCTTCATTTCTGCAACTAACTTTTCTGTTGGGAGGTCTCCTGTTTTTGCTTCCAGTCCTTAAATATTTTAGCAACCCCTTTCCCCTTCCTTCACGTCTTCGTTTGAGTTCAGTGCAGTAGTTTTGGTGGGGCTATTCACAAGGAATAAGGCACCCACCCCAGCGTAGGGTTAAGCTGAGTCTCAGTGCAGGTACAGCTTTTCCTTCCTATTCCTTAGTTCTAAGTTGCAGAACATAACAGTAACATTCCTAGTATAAGAAATGCTGCCATTTTCCATAAATTTGACAGGTGGGTGGAGATGCTTGAAACTGATGAGAAAACGCCAAAAGTCCCAAATTTATTTTGTGCAATTCCACATTGCGTTAAAATTTTGTGACTATTCAAATTTTGCTACATCGATTTTCTCGCGTTATTAATAATTTAACATCAGCCCCTGTGTGTTTTTTTTTATCATAGCTGTACTGATGAAGGGGGGCATGTCCTGAAATTTGTTGACTTTTCATCTGATGAGGTCACACTATTAGTGTTGAGCGAGCATGCTCGACACTGCTCGGTACTCGCCCGAGCATCTCACTACTCGGGATGTTCGGCGAGCACCGAGCATTTCCGGGTTACTCGAGCGGGAGCTCGGGTCTCCGCCCTGCACGTTTGGCGCTCTTTACAGAGCCAATGAACATGCAGGGATTGCCAGCCAGTCACTGTAATGCCGCAGCCATGTTGTTTGTGGGCATTACAGTGATTGGCTGGCCGCACAGCGTCACCTCGAGTATTTAAAACCGGGCGCCGCCATCTTGGACACAGTCGCTCCGGATCAGAGAGTGTAGGGTCAGTGCTGCAGAGCTAGGGAGAGATTCATACTGCGAAAAAGTTAGTGTAGGGTCTCTAAAGCCTGCCAAATCAAACATACAGTCCTTCTCAGGACTAATATCCATCCCAGATATCAGGCAGGCAGGCAGGCTGTATAGGAGATGCAGTGGTTATACCAGCAAATGCTGCATTACAGTCCTGTGTGCTCCTGTTGGTCAAATTGCTAGACTTATCACCCGGTGTCAGGGGCCAGGAAAAATCCTTTTTTTTTTCATCTAAACCCTGTATTTTTTTTTTCATCAGTCAGACTGTACAAATACGCGTCTTATTAAGCTTTTGGTATTTCCCCCCCAAAAAAAATTGAGTGTGTCTGTGACTGTTCAGACACCAATATACTGTATCTGTTTAAAAGAGTGTGGTGTAGGCCAGATAACTAGAACTGTGGTTTTGCAGTTCCACGGGTCAAATCTCTATATTATCCTGCTTTTGGCATTTTTTCTGTAAAAAAAAACTGTAATAGTGTCTCCCTGACTGTTCAGACAAAAAATATATCTGTTTAAAAGAGTTTGGTGTAGGCCAGATAACTAGAACTGTGGTTTTGAAGTTGCACGGGTCAAATCTCTGTATTATCCTGCTTTTGGCATATTTTCCGTAAAAAGAAACAGTAATAGTGTCTCCCTGACTGTTCAGACACCAATATATCTGTTTAAAAGAGTCTGGTGTAGGCCAGATAACTAGAACTGTGGTTTTGCAGCTCCACGGGTCAAATCTCTGTATTATCCTGCTTTTGGCATTTTTTTCCGTAAAAAAAAACTAATAGTGTCTCCCTGACTGTTCAGACACTAATATATCTGTTTCAAAGAGTCTGGTGTGAGCCAGATAACTAGAACTGTGGTTTTGCAGTTCCACGGGTCAAATCTCTGTATTATCCTGCTTTTGGCATTTTTTCCATAAAAAAAACTGTAATAGTGTCTCCCTGACTGTTCAGACACAAATATATCTGCTTAAAAGAGTCTGGTGTAGGTCAGATAACTGCAACTGTGGTTTTGCAGTTCCACGGGTCAAATCTCTGTACTATCCTGATTTTGGCATTTTTTCCGTTAAAAAAAAACAGTAATAATGTCTCCCTGACTGTTCAGACGCAAATATATCTGTTTAAAAGAGTCTGGTGTAGGCCAGATAACTAGAACTGTGATTTTGCTGTTCCACGGGTCAAATCTATGTATTATCCTGCTTTTGGCATTTTTTCCATAAAAAAAAAACAGTAATAGTGTCTCCCTGACTGTTCAGACACAAATATATCTGTTTAAAAGAGTCTGGTGTAGGTCAGATAACTACAACTGTGGTTTTGCAGTTCCACGGGTCAAATCTCTGTATTATCCTGCTTTTGGCATTTTTTCCGTAAAAAAAAACTGCAATAGTGTCTCCCTGACTGTTCAGACACCAATATATCTGTTTAAAAGAGACTGGTGTAGGCCAGATAACTAGAACTGTGGTTTTGCAGTTCCACGGGTCTAATCTCTGTATTATCCTGCTTTTGGCATTTTTTCCCGTATAAAAAAACAGGAATAGTGTCTCTCTGACTGTTCAGACAGAAATATATCTGTTTAAAAGAGTCTGGTGTAGGCCAGATAACTAGAACTGTTGTTTTGCAGTTCCAAGGGTCAAATCTCTGTATTACCCTGCTTTTGCCATTTTTTCCGTAAAAAAAACTGTAATAGTGTCTCCCTGACTGTTCAGACACAAATATATATGTTTAAAAGAGTCTGGTGTAGAACAGATAACTAGAACTGTGGTTTTGCAGTTCCACGGGTCAAATCTCTGTATTATCCTGCATTTGGCTTATTTTCCGTAAAAAAAAACAGTAATAGTGTCTCCCTGACTGTTCAGACACAAATATATCTGTTTCAAAGAATTTGGTGTAGGCCAGATAACTATAACAGTGGTTTTGAAGTTCCACAGGTCAAATCTCTGTATTATCCTGGTTTTGGCATTTTTTCCGTAAAAAAAACCTGTAATAGTGTCTCCCTGACTGTTCAGACACAAATATATCTGTCTAAAAGAGTCTGGTGTAGGCCAGATAACTAGAACTGTGGTTTTGAAGTTGCACGGGTCAAATCTCTGTATTATCCTGCTTTTGGCATATTTTCCGTACAAGAAACAGTAATAGTGTCTCCCTGACTGTTCAGACACCAATATATCTGTTTAAAAGAGTCTGGTGTAGGCCAGATAACTAGAACTGTGGTTTTGCAATTCCACGGGTCAAATCTCTGTATTATCCTGCTTTTGGCATTTTTTTCCGTAAAAAAAACAGTAATAGTGTCTCCCTGACTGTTCAGACACAAATATATCTGTTTAAAAGAGTCTGGGGTAGGTCAGATAACTAGAACTGTGGTTTTGCAGTTCCACGGGTCAAATATCTGTATTATTCTGTTTTTAGAATTTTTTCCGTAAAAAAAACTGTAATAGTGTCTCCCTGACTGTTCAGACAGAAATATATCTGTTTAAAAGAGTCTGGTGTAGGCCAGATAACTAGAACTGTGGTTTTGAAGTACCACGGGTCAAATCTCTGTATTATCCTGCTTTTGGCAATTTTTCCGTAAAAAAAAACTGTAATAGTGTCTCCCTGACTGTTCAGACACCAATATATCTGTTTAAAAGAGTCTGGTGTAGGCCAGATAACTAGAACTGTGGTTTTGCAATTCCACGGGTCAAATCTCTGTATTATCCTGTTTTTGGAATTTTTTCTGTAAAAAAAATCTGTAATAGTGTCTCCCTGACTGTTCAGACACAAATATATCTGTTTAAAAGGGTCTGGTGTAGGCCAGATAACTAGAACTGTTGTTTTGCAGTTCCAAGGGTCAAATCTCTGTATTACCCTGCTTTTGCCATTTTTTCCTTTAAAAAAAACTGCAATAGTGTCTCCCTGACTGTTCAGACACCAATATATCTGTTTAAAAGAGACTGGTGTAGGCCAGATATCTAGAACTGTTGTTTTGCAGTTCCACGGGTCTAATCTCTGTATTATCCTGCTTTTGGCATTTTTTCCCGTATAGAAAAACAGTAATAGTGTCTCCCTGACTGTTCAGACACAAATATATCTGTTTAAAAGAGTCTGGGGTAGGTCAGATGACTAGAACTGTGGTTTTGCAGTTCCACGGGTCAAATATCTGTATTATCCTGTTTTTGGAATTTTTCCGTAAAAAAAACTGTAATAGTGTCTCCCTGACTGTTCAGACATCAATATATCTGTTTAAAAGAGTCTGGTGTAGGCCAGATAACTAGAACTGTGGTTTTGCAATTCCACGGGTCAAATCTCTGTATTATCCTGTTTTTGGAATTTTTTCTGTAAAAAAAAACTGTAATAGTGTCTCCCTGACTGTTCAGACACAAATATATCTGTTTAAAAGAGTCTGGTGTAGGTCAGATAACTACAACTGTGGTTTTGCAGTTCCACGGGTCAAATCTCTGTATTATCCTGCATTTGGCATTTTTTCCGTAAAAAAAAACAGTAATAGTGTCTCCCTGACTGTTCAGACAGAAATATTTCTGTTTAAAAGAGTCTGGTGTAGGCCAGATAACTAGAACTGTGGATTTGAAGTTCCACAGGTCAAATCTCTGTATTTTCCTGCTTTTGGCATATTTCCGTAAAAAGAAACAGTAATAGTGTCTCCCTGACTGTTCAGACACCAATATATCTGTTTAAAAGAGTCTGGTGTAGGCCAGATAACTAGAACTGTGGTTTTGCAGTTCCACGGGTCAAATCTCTGTATTATCCTGCTTTTGGCATTTTTTTCCGTAAAAAAAAACTGTAATAGTGTCTCCCTGACTGTTCAGACACAAATATATCTGTTTAAAAGAGTCTGGTGTAGGCCAGATAACTAGAACTGTGATTTTGCAGTTCCACGGGTCAAATCTCTGTATTATCCTGCTTTTGGCATTTTTTCCATAAAAAAAACAGTAATAGTGTCTCCCTGACTGTTCAGACACAAATATATCTGTTTAAAAGAGTATGGTGTAGGTCAGATAACTACAACTGTTGTTTTGCAGTTCCACAGGTCAAATCTCTGTATTATCCTGCTTTTGGAATTTTTCTGTAAAAAAAAACTGTAATAGTGTCTCCCTGACTGTTCAGACATAAATATATCTGTTTAAAAGGGTCTGGTGTAGGCCAGATAACTAGAACTGTTGTTTTGCAGTTCCAAGGGTCAAATCTCTGTATTATCCTGCTTTTGGCTTATTTTCCGTAAAAAAAACAGTAATAGTGTCTCCCTGACTGTTCAGACACAAATATATCTGTTTCAAAGAGTCTGGTGTAGGCCAGATAACTAGAACTGTGGTTTTGAAGTTCCACAGGTCAAATCTCTGTATTATCCTGGTTTTGGCATTTTTTCCGTAAAAAAAAACTGTAATAGTGTCTCCCTGACTGTTCAGACACCAATATATCTGTTTAAAAGAGTCTGGTGTAGGCCAGATAACTAGAACTGTGGTTTTGCAGTTCCACGGGTCAAATCTCTGTATTATCCTGCTTTTGGCATTTTTTTCCATAAAAAAAAACTGTAATAGTGTCTCCCTGACTGTTCAGACACAAATATATCTGTTTAAAAGAGTCTGGTGTAGGCCAGATAACTAGAACTGTGATTTTGCAGTTCCACGGGTGAAATCTCTGTATTATCCTGCTTTTGGCATTTTTTCCATAAAAAAAACTGTAATAGTGTCTCCCTCACTGTTCAGACACCAATATATCTGTTTAAAAGAGTCTGGTGTAGGCCACATAACTAGAACTGTGATTTTGCAGTTCCATGGGTCAATTCTCTGTATTATACTGCTGCTGGCATTTTTTACGTAAAAAAAAACAGTAATAGTGTCTCCGTGACTGTTCAGACACAAATATATCTGTTTAAAAGAGTCTGGTGTAGGCCAGATAACTACAACTGTGGTTTTGCAGTTCCACGGGTCAAGTCTCTGTATTATCCTGTTTTTGGAATTTTTTCTGTAAAAAAAAACTGTAATAGTGTCTCCCTCACTGTTCAGACACCAATATATCTGTTTAAAAGAGTCTGGTGTAGGCCAGATAACTAGAACTGTTGTTTTGCAGTTCCAAGGGTCAAATCTCTGTATTACCCTGCTTTTGCCATTTTTTCCATAAAAAAAGCAGTAATAGTGTCTCCCTGACTCTTCAGACACAAATATATCTGTTTAAAAGAGTCTGGTGTAGGCCAGATAACTAGAACTGTGGTTTTTCAGTTCCACGGGTGAAATCTCTGTATTATACTGCTGCTGGCATTTTTTACGTAAAAAAAACAGTAATAGTGTCTCCGTGAATGTTCAGACACAAATATATCTGTTTAAAAGAGTCTGGTGTAGGCCAGATAACTAGAACTGTGGTTTTGAAGTTCCACGGGTCAAATCTCTGTGTTATCCCGCTTTTGGCAATTTTTCCGTAAAAAAAAACTGTAATAGTGTCTCCATGACTGTACAGACACCAATATATCTGTTTAAAAGAGTCTGGTGTAGGCCAGATAACTAGAACTGTGGTTTTGCAATTCCACGGGTCAAATCTCTGTATTATCCTGCTTTTGGCATTTTTTCCATAAAAAAAAACAGTAATAGTGTCTCCCTGACTGTTCAGACACCAATATGTCTGTTTAAAGGAGTCTGGTGTAGGACAGATAACTAGAGCTGTGGTTTTGCAATTCCACGGGTCAAATCTCTGTATTATCCTGTTTTTGGAATTTTTTCTGTAAAAAAAAAACTGTAATAGTGTCTCCCTGACTGTTCAGACACAAATATATCTGTTTAAAAGGGTCTAGTGTAGGCCAGATAACTAGAACTGTTGTTTTGCAGTTCCAAGGGTCAAATCTCTGTATTACCCTGCTTTTGCCATTTTTTATGTAAAAAAAACTGTAGTAGTGTCTCCCTGACTGTTCAGACACAAATATATCTGTTTAAAGAGTCTGGTGTAGACCAGATAACTAGAACTGTGGTTTTGCAGTTCCACGGGTCAAATCTCTGTATTATCCTGCATTTGGCTTATTTTCCGTAAAAAAAACAGTAATAGTGTCTCCCTGACTGTTCAGACACAAATATATCTGTTTCAAAAAGTCTGGAGTAGGCCACATAACTAGAACTGTTGTTTTGCAGTTCCAAGGGTCAAATCTCTGTATTACCCTGCTTTTGCCATTTTTTCTCTAAAAAAAACTGTAGTAGTGTCTCCCTGACTGTTCAGACACAAATATATCTGTTTCAAAGAGTCTGGTGTGGGCCAGATAACTAGAACTGTGGTTTTGAAGTTCCACTGGTCAAATCTCTGTATTATCCTGGTTTTGGCATTTTTTACGTAAAAAAAAACTGTAATAGTGTCTCCCTGACTGTTCAGACACAAATATATCTGTTTAAAAGAGTCTGGTGTAGGCCAGATAACTAGAACTGTGGTTTTGAAGTTGCAGGGGTCAAATCTCTGTATTATCCTGCTTTTGGCACATTTTCCGTACAAGAAACAGTAATAGTGTCTCCCTGACTGTTCAGACACCAATATATCTGTTTAAAAGAGTCTGGTGTAGGCCAGACAACTAGAACTGTGGTTTTGCAATTCCACGGGTCAAATCTCTGTATTATCCTGTTTTTGGCATTTTTTCCGTAAAAAAAACAGTAATAGTGTCTCTCTGACTGTTCAGACACAAATATATCTGTTTAAAAGAGTCTGGGGTAGGTCAGATAACTAGAACTGTGGTTTTGCAGATCCACGGGTCAAATATCTGTATTATCCTGTTTTTAGAATTTTTTCCGTAAAAAAAACTGTAATAGTGTCTCCCTGACTGTTCAGACAGACATATATCTGTTTAAAAGAGTCTGGTGTAGGCCAGATAACTAGAACTGTGGTTTTGAAGTACCACGGGTCAAATCTCTGTATTATCCTGCTTTTGGCAATTTTTCCGTAAAAAAAAACTGTAATAGTGTCTCCCTGACTGTTCAGACACCAATATATCTGTTTAAAAGAGTCTGGTGTAGGCCAGATAACTAGAACTGTGGTTTTGCAATTCCACGGGTCAAATCTCTGTATTATCCTGTTTTTGGAATTTTTTCTGTAAAAAAAAACTGTAATAGTGTCTCCCTGACTGTTCAGACACAAATATATCTGTTTAAAAGGGTCTGGTGTAGGCCAGATAACTAGAACTGTTGTTTTGCAGTTCCAAGGGTCAAATCTCTGTATTACCCTGCTTTTGCCATTTTTTCCTTTAAAAAAAACTGCAATAGTGTCTCCCTGACTGTTCAGACACCAATATATCTGTTTAAAAGAGACTGGTGTAGGCCAGATATCTAGAACTGTGGTTTTGCAGTTCCACGGGTCTAATCTCTGTATTATCCTGCTTTTGGCATTTTTTCCCGTATAGAAAAACAGTAATAGTGTCTCCCTGACTGTTCAGACACAAATATATCTGTTTAAAAGAATCTGGGGTAGGTCAGACGACTAGAACTGTGGTTTTGCAGTTCCACGGGTCAAATATCTGTATTATCCTGTTTTTGGAATTTTTCCGTAAAAAAAACTGTAATAGTGTCTCCCTGACTATTCAGACATCAATATATCTGTTTAAAAGAGTCTGGTGTAGGCCAGATAACTAGAACTGTGGTTTTGCAGTTCCACGGGTCAAATCTCTGTATTATCCTGCTTTTGGCATTTTTTCCGTAAAAAAAAACAGTAATAGTGTCTCCCTGACTGTTCAGACAGAAATATTTCTGTTTAAAAGAGTCTGGTGTAGGCCAGATAACTAGAACTGTGATTTTGCAGTTCCACGGGTCAAATCTCTGTATTATCCTGCTTTTGGCATTTTTTTCCATAAAGAAAAACAGTAATAGTGTCTCCCTGACTGTTCAGACACAAATATATCTGTTTAAAAGAGTATGGTGTAGGTCAGATAACTACAACTTTTGTTTTGCAGTTCCACGGGTCAAATCTCTGTATTATCCTGCATTTGGAATTTTTCTGTAAAAAAAACTGTAATAGTGTCTCCCTGACTGTTCAGACACAAATATATCTGTTTAAAAGGGTCTGGTGTAGGCCAGATAGCTACAACTGTTGTTTTGCAGTTCCAAGGGTCAAATCTCTGTATTACCCTGCTTTTGGCTTATTTTCCGTAAAAAAAACAGTAATAGTGTCTCCCTGACTGTTCAGACACAAATATATCTGTTTCAAAGAGTCTGGTGTAGGCCAGATAACTAGAACTGTGGTTTTGAAGTTCCACAGGTCAAATCTCTGTATTATTCTGGTTTTGGCATTTTTTCCGTAAAAAAAAACTGTAATAGTGTCTCCCTGACTGTTCAGACAAAAAATATATCTGTTTAAAAGAGTTTGGTGTAGGCCAGATAACTAGAACTGTGGTTTTGAAGTTGCACGGGTCAAATCTCTGTATTATCCTGCTTTTGGCATATTTTCCGTAAAAAGAAACAGTAATAGTGTTTCCCTGACTGTTCAGACACCAATATATCTGTTTAAAAGAGTCTGGTGTAGGCCAGATAACTAGAACTGTGGTTTTGCAGCTCCACGGGTCAAATCTCTGTATTATCCTGCTTTTGGCATTTTTTTCCGTAAAAAAAACTGTAATAGTGTCTCCCTGACTGTTCAGACACTAATATATCTGTTTAAAAGAGTCTGGTGTAGGCCAGATAACTAGAAATGTGATTTTGCAGTTCCACGGGTCAAATCTCTGTATTATCCTGCTTTTGGCTTTTTTTCCATAAAAAAATCTGTAATAGTGTCTCCCTCACTGTTCAGA
The DNA here is from genome assembly GCF_046119375.1 of Phyllobates terribilis. NCBI lineage: Eukaryota > Metazoa > Chordata > Amphibia > Anura > Dendrobatidae > Phyllobates > Phyllobates terribilis. The sequence continues at coordinate 419,076,474 of NW_027362764.1, read as the reverse complement.
CACCAATATATCTGTTTAAAAGAGTCTAGTGTAGGCCAGATAACTAGAACTGTGATTTTGCAGTTCCACGGGTCAAATCTCTGTATTATACTGCCGCTGGCATTTTTTACGTAAAAAAAAACAGTAATAGTGTCTCCGTGACTGTTCAGACACAAATATATCTGTTTAAAAGAGTATGGTGTAGGCCAGATAACTACAACTGTGGTTTTGCAGTTCCACGGGTCAAGTCTCTGTATTATCCTGTTTTTGGAATTTTTTCTGTAAAAAAAAACTGTAATACTGTCTCCCTCACTGTTCAGACACCAATATATCTGTTTAAAAGAATCTGGTGTAGGCCAGATAACTAGAACTGTGATTTTGCTGTTCCACGGGTCAAATCTATGTATTATCCTGCTTTTGGCATTTTTTCCATAAAAAAAAACAGTAATAGTGTCTCCCTGACTGTTCAGACACAAATATATCTGTTTAAAAGAGTCTGGTGTAGGTCAGATAACTACAACTGTGGTTTTGCAGTTCCACGGGTCAAATCTCTGTATTATCCCGCTTTTGGCAATTTTTCCGTAAAAAAAAACTGTAATAGTGTCTCCATTACTGTACAGACACCAATATATCTGTTTAAAAGAGTCTGGTGTAGGCCAGATAACTAGAACTGTGGTTTTGCAATTCCACGGGTCAAATCTCTGTATTATCCTGCTTTTGGCATTTTTTCCATAAAAAAAACCAGTAATAGTGTCTCCCTGACTGTTCAGACACCAATATATCTGTTTAAAAGAGTCTGGTGTAGGCCAGATAACTAGAGCTGTGGTTTTGCAATTCCACGGGTCAAATCTCTGTATTATCCTGTTTTTGGAATTTTTTCTGTAAAAAAAAACTGTAATAGTGTCTCCCTGACTGTTCAGACACAAATATATCTGTTTAAAAGGGTCTAGTGTAGGCCAGATAACTAGAACTGTTGTTTTGCAGTTCCAATGGTCAAATCTCTGTATTACCCTGCTTTTGCCATTTTTTATGTAAAAAAAACTGTAGTAGTGTCTCCCTGACTGTTCAGACACAAATATATCTGTTTAAAAGAGTCTGGTGTAGACCAGATAACTAGAACTGTGGTTTTGCAGTTCCACGGGTCAAATCTCTGTATTATCCTGCATTTGGCTTATTTTCCGTAAAAAAAACAGTAATAGTGTCTCCCTGACTGTTCAGACACAAATATATCTGTTTCAAAGAGTCTGGAGTAGGCCACATAACTAGAACTGTTGTTTTGCAGTTCCAAGGGTCAAATCTTTGTATAACCCTGCTTTTGCCATTTTTTCTGTAAAAAAAACTGTAGTAGTGTCTCCCTGACTGTTCAGACACAAATATATCTGTTTCAAAGAGTCTGGTGTGGGCCAGATAACTAGAACTGTGGTTTTGAAGTTCCACTGGTCAAATCTCTGTATTATCCTGGTTTTGGCATTTTTTACGTAAAAAAAAAACTGTAATAGTGTCTCCCTGACTGTTCAGACACCAATATATCTGTTTAAAAGAGTCTGGTGTAGGCCAGATAACTAGAAGTGTGGTTTTGCAGTTCCACGGGTCTAATCTCTGTATTATCATGTTTTTGGAATTTTTTCCGTAAAAAAAAACTGTAATAGTGTCTCCCTGACTGTTCAGACACAAATTTATCTGTTTAAAAGAGTCTGGTGTAGGTCAGATAACTACAACTGTGGTTTTGCAGTTCCACACGTCAAATCTCTGTATTATCCTGTTTTTGGCATTTTTTCCATTAAAAAAACTGTAATAGTGTCTCCCTGACTGTTCAGAGACAAATATATCTGTTTAAAAGAGTCTGGTGTAGGCCAGATAACTAGAACTGTTGTTTTGCAGTTCCAAGGGTCAAATCTCTGTATTACCCTGCTTTTGCCATTTTTTCCGTGAAAAAAACAGTAATAGTGTCTCCCTGACTGTTCAAACACAAATATATCTGTTTAAAAGAGTCTGGTGTAGGCCAGATAACTAGATCTGTGGTTTTTCTGTTCCACGGGTCAAATCTCTGTATTATACGGCTGCTGGCATTTTTTACGTAAAAAAAAACAGTAATAGTGTACCGTGACTGTTCAGACACAAATATATCTGTTTAAAAGAGTCTGGTGTAGGTCAGATAACTACAACTGTGGTTTTGCAGTTCCACGGGTCAAATCTCTGTATTATCCTGTTTTTGGCATTTTTTCCATATAAAAAAACAGTAATAGTGTCTCCATGACTGTTCAGACACAAATATATCTGTTTAAAAGAGTCTGGTGTAGGTCAGATAACTACAACTGTGGTTTTGCAGATCCACGGGTCAAATCTCTGTATTATCCTGCTTTTGGCATTTTTTCCATATAAAAAACAGTAATAGTGTCTCCATGACTGTTCAGACACAAATATATCTGTTTAAAAGAGTCTGGTGTAGGTCAGATAACTACAACTGTGGTTTTGCAGTTCCACAGGTCAAATCTCTGTATTATCCTGTTTTTGGCATTTTTTCCGTTAAAAATAAACAGTAATAGTGCCTCCCTGACTGTTCAGACACAAATATATCTGTTTAAAAGAGTCTGGTGTAGGCCAGATAACTAGAACTGTGGTTTTGAAGTTCCACGGGTCAAATCTCTGTATTATCCTGCTTTTGGCATTTTTTCCATATAAAAAAACAGTAATAGTGTCTCCATGACTGTTCAGACACAAATATATCTGTTTAAAAGAGTCTGGTGTAGGTCAAATAACTACAACTCTGGTTTTGCAGTTCCACGGGTCAAATCTCTGTATTATCCTGTTTTTGGCATTTTTTCCGTTAAAAATAAACAGTAATAGTGCCTCCCTGACTGTTCAGACACAAATATATCTGTTTAAAAGAGTCTGGTGTAGAACAGATAACTAGAACTGTGGTTTTGCAGTTCCACGGGTCAAATCTCTGTATTATCCTGCTTTTGGCTTATTTTCCGTAAAAAAAACAGTAATATTGTCTCCCTGACTGTTCAGACACAAATATATCTGCTTCAAAGTGTCTGGTGTAGGCCAGATAACTAGAACTGTGGTTTTGAAGTTCCACGGGTCAAATCTCTGTATTATCCTGGTTTTGGCATTTTTTCCGTAAAAAAAAACTGTAATAGTGTCTCCCTGACTGTTCAGACACCAATATAACTGTTTAAAAGAGTCTGGTGTAGGCTAGATAACTAGAACTGTGGTTTTGCAATTCCATGGGTCAAATCACTGTATTATCCAGCTTTTGGCATTTTTGCCGTAAAAAAAAAACTGTAATAGTGCCTGCCTGACTGTTCAGACCCAAATATATCTGTTTAAAAGAGTCTGGTGTAGGCCAGATAACTACAACTGTGGTTTTGCAGTTCCACGGGTCAAATCTCAGTATTATCCTGCTTTTGGCATTTTTTCCTTAAAAAAAAACAGTAATAGTGTCTCCCTGACTGTTCAGACACAAATATATCTGTGTAAAAGAGTCTGGTGTAGGCCAGAGAAACAGAACTGTGGTTTTGCAGTTCCAAGGGTCAAATCTCTGTACTATCCTGCTTTTGCCATTTTTTCTGTAAAAAAAACTGTAAAAGTGTCTCCCTGACTGTTCAGACACAAATATATCTGTTTAAAAGAGTCTGGTGTGAGCCAGATAACTAGAACTGTGGTTTTGCAGTTCCACGGTTCAAATCTCAGTATTATCCTGCTTTTGGCATTTTTTTGCTAAAAAAAAACTGTAAAAGTGTCTCCCTGACTGTTCAGACAACAATATATCTGTTTAAAAGAGTCTGCTGTAGGCCAGATAACTAGAACTGTGATTTTGCAGTTCCACGGGTCAAATCTCTGTATTATCCTGCTTTTGGCATTTTTTTCCGTAAAAAAAAACAGTAATAGTCTCTCCCTGACTGTTCAGACACAAATTTATCTGTTTAAAAGAGTCTGGTGTAGGCCAGATAACTAGAACTGTTGTTTTGCAGTTCCAAGGGTCAAATCTCTGTATGACCCTGCTTTTGCCTTTTTTTCCGTAAAAAAAACGGTAATTGTGTCTCCCTGACTGTTCAGACACAAATATATCTGTTTAAAAGAGTCTGGTGTAGGCCAGATAACTAGAACTGTGGTTTTTCAGTTCCACGGGTCAAATCTCTGTATTATACTGCTGCTGGCATTTTTTACGTAAAAAAAAACAGTAATAGTATCTCCCTGACTGTTCAGACACAAATATATCTGCTTAAAAGAGTCTGGTGTAGGTCAGATAACTGCAACTGTGGTTTTGCAGTTCCACGGGTCAAATCTCTGTACTATCCTGCTTTTGGCATTTTTTCCTAGCATAAGAAATGCTGCCATTTTCCATAAATTTGACAGGTGGGTGGAGATGCTTGAAACTGATGAGAAAACGCCAAAAGTCCCAAATTTAATTTGTGCAATTCCACATTGCGTTAAAATTTTGTGACTATTCAAATTTTGCTACATCGATTTTCTCGCGTTATTAATAATTTAACATCAGCCCCTGTGTGTTTTTTTTTATCATAGCTGTACTGATGCTCGCCGAACATCCCGAGTAGTGAGATGCTCGGGCGAGTACCGAGCAGTGTCGAGCATGCTCGCTCAACACTAATAGTGTGACCTCATCAGATGAAAAGTCAACAAATTTCAGGACATGCCCCCCTTCATCAGTACCCTGCTTTTGCCATTTTTTCCGTAAAAAAAACTGTAATAGTGTCTCCCTGACTGTTCAGACACAAATATATATGTTTAAAAGAGTCTGGTGTAGAACAGATAACTAGAACTGTGGTTTTGCAGTTCCACGGGTCAAATCTCTGTATTATCCTGCATTTGGCTTATTTTCCGTAAAAAAAACAGTAATAGTGTCTCCCTGACTGTTCAGACACAAATATATCTGTTTCAAAGAATTTGGTGTAGGCCAGATAACTATAACAGTGGTTTTGAAGTTCCACAGGTCAAATCTCTGTATTATCCTGGTTTTGGCAGTTTTTCCGTAAAAAAAACCTGTAATAGTGTCTCCCTGACTGTTCAGACACAAATATATCTGTTTAAAAGAGTCTGGTGTAGGCCAGATAACTAGAACTTGGTTTTGAAGTTGCACGGGTCAAATCTCTGTATTATCCTGCTTTTGGCATATTTTCCGTACAAGAAACAGTAATAGTGTCTCCCTGACTGTTCAGACACCAATATATCTGTTTAAAAGAGTCTGGTGTAGGCCAGATAACTAGAACTGTGGTTTTGCAATTCTACGGGTCAAATCTCTGTATTATCCTGCTTTTGGCATTTTTTTCTGTAAAAAAAAACAGTAATAGTGTCTCTCTGACTGTTCAGACACAAATATATCTGTTTCAAAGAGTCTGGGGTAGGTCAGATAACTAGAACTGTGGTTTTGCAGTTCCACGGGTCAAATATCTGTATTATTCTGTTTTTAGAATTTTTTCCGTAAAAAAAACTGTAATAGTGTCTCCCTGACTGTTCAGACAGAAATATATCTGTTTAAAAGAGTCTGGTGTAGGCCAGATAACTAGAACTGTGGTTTTGAAGTACCACGGGTCAAATCTCTGTATTATCCTGCTTTTGGCAATTTTTCCGTAAAAAAAAACAGTAATAGTGTCTCCCTGACTGTTCAGACACCAATATATCTGTTTAAAAGAGTCTGGTGTAGGCCAGATAACTAGAACTGTGGTTTTGCAATTCCACGGGTCAAATCTCTGTATTATCCTGTTTTTGGAATTTTTTCTGTTAAAAAAAACTGTAATAGTGTCTCCCTGACTGTTCAGACACAAATATATCTGTTTAAAAGGGTCTGGTGTAGGCCAGATAACTAGAACTGTTGTTTTGCAGTTCCAAGGGTCAAATCTCTGTATTACCCTGCTTTTGCCATTTTTTCCTTTAAAAAAAACTGCAATAGTGTCTCCCTGACTGTTCAGACACCAATATATCTGTTTAAAAGAGACTGGTGTAGGCCAGATATCTAGAACTGTGGTTTTGCAGTTCCACGGGTCTAATCTCTGTATTATCCTGCTTTTGGCATTTTTTCCCGTATAGAAAAACAGTAATAGTGTCTCCCTGACTGTTCAGACACAAATATATCTGTTTAAAAGAGTCTGGGGTAGGTCAGATGACTAGAACTGTGGTTTTGCAGTTCCACGGATCAAATATCTGTATTATCCTGTTTTTGGAATTTTTCCGTAAAAAAAAACTGTAATAGTATCTCCCTGACTGTTCAGACATCAATATATCTGTTTAAAAGAGTCTGGTGTAGGCCAGATAACTAGAACTGTGGTTTTGAAGTTCCACGGGTCAAATCTCTGTGTTATCCCGCTTTTGGCAATTTTTCCGTAAAAAAAAACTGTAATAGTGTCTCCATGACTGTACAGACACCAATATATCTGTTTAAAAGAGTCTGGTGTAGGCCAGATAACTAGAACTGTGGTGTTGCAATTCCACGGGTCAAATCTCTGTATTATCCTGCTTTTGGCATTTTTTCCATAAAAAAAAAGAGTAATAGTGTCTGCCTGACTGTTCAGACACAAATATATCTGTTTAAAAGGGTCTAGTGTAGGCCAGATAACTAGAACTGTTGTTTTGCAGTTCCAAGGGTCAAATCTCTGTATTACCCTGCTTTTGCCATTTTTTATGTAAAAAAAACTGTAGTAGTGTCTCCCTGACTGTTCAGACACAAATATATCTGTTTAAAGAGTCTGGTGTAGACCAGATAACTAGAACTGTGGTTTTGCAGTTCCATGGGTCAAATCTCTGTATTATCCTGCATTTGGCTTATTTTCCGTAAAAAAAACAGTAATAGTGTCTCCCTGACTGTTCAGACACAAATATATCTGTTTCAAAAAGTCTGGAGTAGGCCAGATAACTAGAACTGTTGTTTTGCAGTTCCAAGGGTCAAATCTCTGTATTACCCTGCTTTTGCCATTTTTTCTCTAAAAAAAACTGTAGTAGTGTCTCCCTGACTGTTCAGACACAAATATATCTGTTTCAAAGAGTCTGGTGTGGGCCAGATAACTAGAACTGTGGTTTTGAAGTTCCACTGGTCAAATCTCTGTATTATCCTGGTTTTGGCATTTTTTACGTAAAAAAAAACTGTAATAGTGTCTCCCTGACTGTTCAGACACAAATATATCTGTTTAAAAGAGTCTGGTGTAGGCCAGATAACTAGAACTGTGGTTTTGAAGTTGCAGGGGTCAAATCTCTGTATTATCCTGCTTTTGGCATATTTTCCGTACAAGAAACAGTAATAGTGTCTCCCTGACTGTTCAGACACCAATATATCTGTTTAAAAGAGTCTGGTGTAGGCCAGATAACTAGAACTGTGGTTTTGCAATTCCACGGGTCAAATCTCTGTATTATCCTGTTTTTGGCATTTTTTCCGTAAAAAAAACAGTAATAGTGTCTCTCTGACTGTTCAGACACAAATATATCAGTTTAAAAGAGTCTGGGGTAGGTCAGATAACTAGAACTGTGGTTTTGCAGATCCACGGGTCAAATATCTGTATTATCCTGTTTTTAGAATTTTTTCCGTAAAAAAAACTGTAATAGTGTCTCCCTGACTGTTCAGACAGACATATATCTGTTTAAAAGAGTCTGGTGTAGGCCAGATAACTAGAACTGTGGTTTTGAAGTACCACGGGTCAAATTTCTGTATTATCCTGCTTTTGGCAATTTTTCCGTAAAAAAAAACTGTAATAGTGTCTCCCTGACTGTTCAGACACCAATATATCTGTTTAAAAGAGTCTGGTGTAGGCCAGATAACTAGAACTGTGGTTTTGCAATTCCACGGGTCAAATCTCTGTATTATCCTGTTTTTGGAATTTTTTCTGTAAAAAAAAACTGTAATAGTGTCTCCCTGACTGTTCAGACACAAATATATCTGTTTAAAAGGGTCTGGTGTAGGCCAGATAACTAGAACTGTTGTTTTGCAGTTCCAATGGTCAAATCTCTGTATTACCCTGCTTTTGCCATTTTTCCTTTAAAAAAAACTGCAATAGTGTCTCCCTGACTGTTCAGACACCAATATATCTGTTTAAAAGAGACTGGTGTAGGCCATATATCTAGAACTGTGGTTTTGCAGTTCCACGGGTCTAATCTCTGTATTATCCTGCTTTTGGCATTTTTTCCCGTATAGAAAAACAGTAATAGTGTCTACCTGACTGTTCAGACACAAATATATCTGTTTAAAAGAGTCTGGGGTAGGTCAGACGACTAGAACTGTGGTTTTGCAGTTCAACGGGTCAAATATCTGTATTATCCTGTTTTTGGAATTTTTCCGTAAAAAAAACTGTAATAATGTCTCCCTGACTGTTCAGACATCAATATATCTGTTTAAAAGAGTCTGGTGTAGGCCAGATAACTACAACTGTGGTTTTGCAGTTCCACGGGTCAAATCTCTGTATTATCCTGTTTTTGGAATTTTTTCTGTAAAAAAAAACAGTAATAGTGTCTCCCTGACTGTTCAGACAGAAATATTTCTGTTTAAAAGAGTCTGGTGTAGGCCAGATAACTAGAACTGTGGTTTTGCAATTCCACGGGTCAAATCTCTGTATTATCCTGTTTTTGGCATTTTTTCCGTAAAAAAAACAGTAATAGTGTCTCTCTGACTGTTCAGACAGACATATATCTGTTTAAAAGAGTCTGGTGTAGGCCAGATAACTAGAACTGTGGTTTTGAAGTACCACGGGTCAAATCTCTGTATTATCCTGCTTTTGGCAATTTTTCCGTAAAAAAAAACTGTAATAGTGTCTCCCTGACTGTTCAGACACCAATATATCTGTTTAAAAGAGTCTGGTGTAGGCCAGATAACTAGAACTGTGGTTTTGCAATTCCACGGGTCAAATCTCTGTATTATCCTGTTTTTGGAATTTTTTCTGTAAAAAAAAACTGTAATAGTGTCTCCCTGACTGTTCAGACACAAATATATCTGTTTAAAAGGGTCTGGTGTAGGCCAGATAACTAGAACTGTTGTTTTGCAGTTCCAAGGGTCAAATCTCTGTATTACCCTGCTTTTGCCATTTTTCCTTTAAAAAAAACTGCAATAGTGTCTCCCTGACTGTTCATACAGAAATATTTCTGTTTAAAAGGGTCTGGTGTAGGCCAGATAACTAGAACTGTGGTTTTGAAGTTGCACGGGTCAAATCTCTGTATTATCCTGCTTTTGGCATATTTTCCGTAAAAAGAAACAGTAATAGTGTCTCCCTGACTGTTCAGACACCAATATATCTGTTTAAAAGAGTCTGGTGTAGGCCAGATAACTAGAACTGTGGTTTTGCAGTTCCACGGGTCAAATCTCTGTATTATCCTGCTTTTGGCATTTTTTTCCGTAAAAAAAAACTGTAATAGCGTCTCCCTGACTGTTCAGACACAAATATATCTGTTTAAAAGAGTCTGGTGTAGGCCAGATAACTAGAACTGTGATTTTGCAGTTCCACAGGTGAAATCTCTGTATTATCCTGCTTTTGGCATTTTTTCCATAAAAAAAACTGTAATAGTGTCTCCCTCACTGTTCAGAAACCAATATATCTGTTTAAAAGAGTCTGGTGTAGGCCAGATAACTAGAACTGTGATTTTGCAGTTCCACGGGTCAATTCTCTGTATTATACTGCTGCTGGCATTTTTTACGTAAAAAAAAACAGTAATAGTGTCTCCGTGACTGTTCAGACACAAATATATCTGTTTAAAAGAGTCTGGTGTAGGCCAGATAACTACAACTGTGGTTTTGCAGTTCCACGGGTCAAGTCTCTGTATTATCCTGTTTTTGGATTTTTTTCTGTAAAAAAAAACTGTAATAGTGTCTCCCTCACTGTTCAGACACCAATATATCTGTTTAAAAGAGTCTGGTGTAGGCCAGATAACTAGAACTGTTGTTTTGCAGTTCCAAGGGTCAAATCTCTGTATTACCCTGCTTTTGCCATATTTTCCGTAAAAAAAGCAGTAATAGTGTCTCCCTGACTCTTCAGACACAAATATATCTGTTTAAAAGAGTCTGGTGTAGGCCAGATAACTAGAACTGTGGTTTTTCAGTTCCACGGGTCAAATCTCTGTATTATACTGCTGCTGGCATTTTTTACGTAAAAAAAACAGTAATAGTGTCTCCGTGAATGTTCAGACACAAATATATCTGTTTAAAAGAGTCTGGTGTAGGCCACATAACTAGAACTGTGGTTTTGAAGTTCCACGGGTCAAATCTCTGTGTTATCCCGCTTTTGGCAATTTTTCCGTAAAAAAAAACTGTAATAGTGTCTCCATGACTGTACAGACACCAATATATCTGTTTAAAAGAGTCTGGTGTAGGCCAGATAACTAGAACTGTGGTTTTGCAATTCCACGGGTCAAATCTCTGTATTATCCTGCTTTTGGCATTTTTTCCATAAAAAAAAACAGTAATAGTGTCTCCCTGACTGTTCAGACACCAATATATCTGTTTAAAGGAGTCTGGTGTAGGACAGATAACTAGAGCTGTGGTTTTGCAATTCCACGGGTCAAATCTCTGTATTATCCTGTTTTTGGAATTTTTTCTGTAAAAAAAAAACTGTAATAGTGTCTCCCTGACTGTTCAGACACAAATATATCTGTTTAAAAGGGTCTAGTGTAGGCCAGATAACTAGAACTGTTGTTTTGCAGTTCCAAGGGTCAAATCTCTGTATTACCCTGCTTTTGCCATTTTTTATGTAAAAAAAACTGTAGTAGTGTCTCCCTGACTGTTCAGACACAAATATATCTGTTTAAATAGTCTGGTGTAGACCAGATAACTAGAACTGTGGTTTTGCAGTTCCACGGGTCAAATCTCTGTATTATCCTGCATTTGGCTTATTTTCCGTAAAAAAAACAGTAATAGTGTCTCCCTGACTGTTCAGACACAAATATATCTGTTTCAAAAAGTCTGGAGTAGGCCACATAACTAGAACTGTTGTTTTGCAGTTCCAAGGGTCAAATCTCTGTATTACCCTGCATTTGCCATTTTTTCTCTAAAAAAAACTGTAGTAGTGTCTCCCTGACTGTTCAGACACAAATATATCTGTTTCAAAGAGTCTGGTGTGGGCCAGATAACTAGAACTGTGGTTTTGAAGTTCCACTGGTCAAATCTCTGTATTATCCTGGTTTTGGCATTTTTTACGTAAAAAAAAACTGTAATAGTGTCTCCCTGACTGTTCAGACACAAATATATCTGTTTAAAAGAGTCTGGTGTAGGCCAGATAACTAGAACTGTGGTTTTGAAGTTGCAGGGGTCAAATCTCTGTATTATCCTGCTTTTGGCATATTTTCCGTACAAGAAACAGTACTAGTGTCTCCCTGACTGTTCAGACACCAATATATCTGTTTAAAAGAGTCTGGTGTAGGCCAGATAACTAGAACTGTGGTTTTGCAGTTCCACATGTCTAATCTCTGTATTATCCTGCTTTTGGCATTTTTTCCCGTATAGAAAAACAGTAATAGTGTCTCCCTGACTGTTCAGACACAAATATATCTGTTTAAAAGAGTCTGGGGTAGGTCAGACGACTAGAACTGTGGTTTTGCAGTTCCACGGGTCAAATATCTGTATTATCCTGTTTTTGGAATTTTTCCGTAAAAAAAACTGTAATAGTGTCTCCCTGACTGTTCAGACACAAATATATCTGTTTAAAAGAGTCTGGTGTAGGCCAGATAACTAGAACTGTGGTTTTGAAGTTGCACGGGTCAAATCTCTGTATTATCCTGCTTTTGGCATATTTTCCGTAAAAAGAAACAGTAATAGTGTCTCCCTGACTGTTCAGACACCAATATATCTGTTTAAAAGAGTCTGGTGTAGGCCAGATAACTAGAACTGTGGTTTTGCAGCTCCACGGGTCAAATCTCTGTATTATCCTGCTTTTGGCATTTTTTTCCGTAAAAAAAAACTAATAGTGTCTCCCTGACTGTTCAGACACTAATATATCTGTTTCAAAGAGTCTGGTGTGAGCCAGATAACTAGAACTGTGGTTTTGCAGTTCCACGGGTCAAATCTCTGTATTATCCTGCTTTTGGCATTTTTTCCATAAAAAAAACAGTAATAGTGTCTCCCTGACTGTTCAGACACAAATATATCTGCTTAAAAGAGTCTGGTGTAGGTCAGATAACTGCAACTGTGGTTTTGCAGTTCCACGGGTCAAATCTCTGTACTATCCTGATTTTGGCATTTTTTCCGTTAAAAAAAAACAGTAATAATGTCTCCCTGACTGTTCAGACGCAAATATATCTGTTTAAAAGAGTCTGGTGTAGGCCAGATAACTAGAACTGTGATTTTGCTGTTCCACGGGTCAAATCTATGTATTATCCTGCTTTTGGCATTTTTTCCGTAAAAAAAAACAGTAATAGTGTCTCCCTGACTGTTCAGACAGAAATATTTCTGTTTAAAAGAGTCTGGTGTAGGCCAGATAACTAGAACTGTGGTTTTGCAGTTCCACGGGTCAAATCTCTGTATTATCCTGCTTTTGGCATTTTTTTCCGTAAAAAAAAACTGTAATAGTGTCTCACTGACTGTTCAGACACAAATATATCTGTTTAAAAGAGTCTGGTGTAGGCCAGATAACTAGAACTGTGATTTTGCAGTTCCACGGGTCAAATCTCTGTATTACCCTGCTTTTGGCTTATTTTCCGTAAAAAAAACAGTAATAGTGTCTCCCTGACTGTTCAGACACAAATATATCTGTTTCAAAGAGTCTGGTGTAGGCCAGATAACTAGAACTGTGGTTTTGAAGTTCCACAGGTCAAATCTCTGTATTATCCTGGTTTTGGCATTTTTTCCGTAAAAAGAAACAGTAATAGTGTCTCCCTGACTGTTCAGACACCAATATATCTGTTTAAAAGAGTCTGGTGTAGGCCAGATAACTAGAACTGTGGTTTTGCAGTTCCACGGGTCAAATCTCTGTATTATCCTGCTTTTGGCATTTTTTTCCGTAAAAAAAAACTGTAATAGTGTCTCCCTGACTGTTCAGACACAAATATATCTGTTTAAAAGAGTCTGGTGTAGGCCAGATAACTAGAACTGTGATTTTGCAGTTCCACGGGTGAAATCTCTGTATTATCCTGCTTTTGGCATTTTTTCCATAAAAAAAACTGTAATAGTGTCTCCCTCACTGTTCAGACACCAATATATCTGTTTAAAAGAGTCTAGTGTAGGCCAGATAACTAGAACTGTGATTTTGCAGTTCCACGGGTCAAATCTCTGTATTATACTGCCGCTGGCATTTTTTACGTAAAAAAAAACAGTAATAGTGTCTCCGTGACTGTTCAGACACAAATATATCTGTTTAAAAGAGTCTGGTGTCGGCCAGATAACTACAACTGTGGTTTTGCAGTTCCACGGGTCAAGTCTCTGTATTATCCTGTTTTTGGAATTTTTTCTGTAAAAAAAAACTGTAATAGTGTCTCCCTCACTGTTCAGACACCAATATATCTGTTTAAAAGAGTCTGGTGTAGGCCAGATAACTAGAACTGTTGTTTTGCAGTTCCAAGGGTCAAATCTCTGTATTACCCTGGTTTTGCCATTTTTTCCGTAAAAAAAGCAGTAATAGTGTCTCCCTGACTCTTCAGACACAAATATATCTGTTTAAAAGAGTCTGGTGTAGGCCAGATAACTAGAACTGTGGTTTTGAAGTTCCACGGGTCAAATCTCTGTGTTATCCCGCTTTTGGCAATTTTTCCGTAAAAAAAAACTGTAATAGTGTCTCCATTACTGTACAGACACCAATATATCTGTTTAAAAGAGTCTGGTGTAGGCCAGATAACTAGAACTGTGGTTTTGCAATTCCACGGGTCAAATCTCTGTATTATCCTGCTTTTGGCATTTTTTCCATAAAAAAAAACAGTAATAGTGTCTCCCTGACTGTTAAGACACCAATATATCTGTTTAAAAGAGTCTGGTGTAGGCCAGATAACTAGAGCTGTGGTTTTGCAATTCCACAGGTCAAATCTCTGTATTATCCTGTTTTTGGAATTTTTTCTGTAAAAAAAAACTGTAATAGTGTCTCCCTGACTGTTCAGACACAAATATATCTGTTTCAAAGAGTCTGGAGTAGGCCACATAACTAGAACTGTTGTTTTGCAGTTCCAAGGGTCAAATCTCTGTATTACCCTGCTTTTGCCATTTTTTATGTAAAAAAAACTGTAGTAGTGTCTCCCTGACTGTTCAGACACAAATATATCTGTTTAAAAGAGTCTGGTGTAGACCAGATAACTAGAACTGTGGTTTTGCAGTTCCACGGGTCAAATCTCTGTATTATCCTGCATTTGGCTTATTTTCCGTAAAAAAAACAGTAATAGTGTCTCCCTGACAGTTCAGACACAAATATATCTGTTTCAAAGAGTCTGGAGTAGGCCACATAACTAGAACTGTTGTTTTGCAGTTCCAAGGGTCAAATCTCTGTATTACCCTGCTTTTGCCATTTTTTCTGTAAAAAAAACTGTAGTAGTGTCTCCCTGACTGTTCAGACACAAATATATCTGTTTCAAAGAGTCTGGTGTGGGCCAGATAACTAGAACTGTGGTTTTGAAGTTCCACTGGTCAAATCTCTGTATTATCCTGGTTTTGGCATTTTTTACGTAAAAAAAAAACTGTAATAGTGTCTCCCTGACTGTTCAGACACCAATATATCTGTTTAAAAGAGTCTCGTGTAGGCCAGATAACTAGAAGTGTGGTTTTGCAGTTCCACGGGTCTAACCTCTGTATTATCATGTTTTTGGAATTTTTTCCGTAAAAAAAAACTGTAATAGTGTCTCCCTGACTTTTCAGACACAAATTTATCTGTTTAAAAGAGTCTGGTGTAGGTCAGATAACTACAACTGTGGTTTTGCAGTTCCACACGTCAAATCTCTGTATTATCCTGTTTTTGGCATTTTTTCCATAAAAAAAACTGTAATAGTGTCTCCCTGACTGTTCAGACACAAATATATCTGTTTAAAAGAGTCTGGTGTAGGCCAGATAACTAGAACTGTTGTTTTGCAGTTCCAAGGGTCAAATCTCTGTATTACCCTGCTTTTGCCTTTTTTTCCGTGAAAAAAACAGTAATAGTGTCTCCCTGACTGTTCAGACACAAATATATCTGTTTAAAAGAGTCTGGTGTAGGCCAGATAACTAGATCTGTGGTTTTTCAGTTCCACGGGTCAAATCTCTGTATTATACTGCTGCTGGCATTTTTTACGTAAAAAAAAACAGTAATAGTGTATCCGTGACTGTTCAGACACAAATATATCTGTTTAAAAGAGTCTGGTGTAGGTCAGACAACTACAACTGTGGTTTTGCAGTTCCACAGGTCATATCTCTGTATTATCCTGTTTTTGGCATTTTTTCCATATAAAAAAACAGTAATAGTGTCTCCATGACTGTTCAGACACAAATATATCTGTTTAAAAGAGTCTGATGAAGTCTAGATAACTAGAACTGTGGTTTTGCAATTCCAAGGGTCAAATCTCTGTATTATCCTGTTTTTGGCATTTTTTCCGTAAAAATAAACAGTAATAGTGCCTCCCTGACTGTTCAGACACAAATATATCTGTTTAAAAGAGTCTGGTGTAGGCCAGATAACTACAACTGTGGTTTTGCAGTTCCACAGGTCAAATCTCTGTATTATCCTGTTTTTGGCATTTTTTCCGTTAAAAATAAACAGTAATAGTGCCTCCCTGACTGTTCAGACACAAATATATCTGTTTAAAAGAGTCTGGTGTAGAACAGATAACTAGAACTGTGGTTTTGCAGTTCCACGGGTCAAATCTCTGTATTATCCTGCTTTTGGCTTATTTTCCGTAAAAAAAACAGTAATATTGTCTCCCTGACTGTTCAGACACAAATATATCTGTTTCAAAGAGTCTGGTGTAGGCCAGATAACTAGAACTGTGGTTTTGAAGTTCCACGGGTCAAATCTCTGTATTATCCTGGTTTTGGCATTTTTTCCGTAAAAAAAAACTGTAATAGTGTCTCCCTGACTGTTCAGACACCAATATATCTGTTTAAAAGTGTCTGGTGTAGGCTAGATAACTAGAACTGTGGTTTTGCAATTCCATGGGTCAAATCACTGTATTATCCAGCTTTTGGCATTTTTTCCGTAAAAAAAAAACTGTAATAGTGCCTGCCTGACTGTTCAGACCCAAATATATCTGTTTAAAAGAGTCTGGTGTAGGCCAGATAACTACAACTGTGGTTTTGCAGTTCCACGGGTCAAATCTCAGTATTATCCTGCTTTTGGCATTTTTTCCTTAAAAAAAAACAGTAATAGTGTCTCCCTGACTGTTCAGACACAAATATATCTGTGTAAAAGAGTCTGGTGTAGGCCAGAGAAACAGAACTGTGGTTTTGCAGTTCCAAGGGTCAAATCTCTGTACTATCCTGCTTTTGCCATTTTTTCTGTAAAAAAAACTGTAAAAGTGTCTCCCTGACTGTTCAGACACAAATATATCTGTTTAAAAGAGTCTGGTGTAGGCCAGATAACTAGAACTGTGATTTTGCAGTTCCACGGGTGAAATCTCTGTATTATCCTGCTTTTGGCATTTTTTCCATAAAAAAAACTGTAATAGTGTCTCCCTCACTGTTCAGACACCAATATATCTGTTTAAAAGAGTCTAGTGTAGGCCAGATAACTAGAACTGTGATTTTGCAGTTCCACGGGTCAAATCTCTGTATTATACTGCCGCTGGCATTTTTTACGTAAAAAAAAACAGTAATAGTGTCTCCGTGACTGTTCAGACACAAATATATCTGTTTAAAAGAGTCTGGTGTAGGCCAGATAACTACAACTGTGGTTTTGCAGTTCCACGGGTCAAGTCTCTGTATTATCCTGTTTTTGGAATTTTTTCTGTAAAAAAAAACTGTAATAGTGTCTCCCTCACTGTTCAGACACCAATATATCTGTTTAAAAGAGTCTGGTGTAGGCCAGATAACTAGAACTGTTGTTTTGCAGTTCCAAGGGTCAAATCTCTGTATTACCCTGCTTTTGCCATTTTTTCCGTAAAAAAAGCAGTAATAGTGTCTCCCTGACTCTTCAGACACAAATATATCTGTTTAAAAGAGTCTGGTGTAGGCCAGATAACTAGAACTGTGGTTTTGAAGTTCCACGGGTCAAATCTCTGTGTTATCCCGCTTTTGGCAATTTTTCCGTAAAAAAAAACTGTAATAGTGTCTCCATTACTGTACAGACACCAATATATCTGTTTAAAAGAGTCTGGTGTAGGCCAGATAACTAGAACTGTGGTTTTGCAATTCCACGGGTCAAATCTCTGTATTATCCTGCTTTTGGCATTTTTTCCATAAAAAAAAACAGTAATAGTGTCTCCCTGACTGTTCAGACACCAATATATCTGTTTAAAAGAGTCTGGTGTAGGCCAGATAACTAGAGCTGTGGTTTTGCAATTCCACGGGTCAAATCTCTGTATTATCCTGTTTTTGGAATTTTTTCTGTAAAAAAAAACTGTAATAGTGTCTCCCTGACTGTTCAGACACAAATATATCTGTTTAAAAGGGTCTAGTGTAGGCCAGATAACTAGAACTGTTGTTTTGCAGTTCCAAGGGTCAAATCTCTGTATTACCCTGCTTTTGCCATTTTTTATGTAAAAAAAACTGTAGTAGTGTCTCGCTGACTGTTCAGACACAAATATATCTGTTTAAAAGAGTCTGGTGTAGACCAGATAACTAGAACTGTGGTTTTGCAGTTCCACGGGTCAAATCTCTGTATTATCCTGCATTTGGCTTATTTTCCGTAAAAAAAACAGTAATAGTGTCTCCCTCACAGTTCAGACACAAATATATCTGTTTCAAAGAGTCTGGAGTAGGCCACATAACTAGAACTGTTGTTTTGCAGTTCCAAGGGTCAAATCTCTGTATTACCCTGCTTTTGCCATTTTTTCTGTAAAAAAAACTGTAGTAGAGTCTCCCTGACTGTTCAGACACAAATATATCTGTTTCAAAGAGTCTGGTGTGGGCCAGATAACTAGAACTGTGGTTTTGAAGTTCCACTGGTCAAATCTCTGTATTATCCTGGTTTTGGCATTTTTTACGTAAAAAAAAAACTGTAATAGTGTCTCCCTGACTGTTCAGACACCAATATATCTGTTTAAAAGAGTCTCGTGTAGGCCAGATAACTAGAAGTGTGGTTTTGCAGTTCCACGGGTCTAACCTCTGTATTATCATGTTTTTGGAATTTTTTCCGTAAAAAAAAACTGTAATAGTGTCTCCCTGACTTTTCAGACACAAATTTATCTGTTTAAAAGAGTCTGGTGTAGGTCAGATAACTACAACTGTGGTTTTGCAGTTCCACACGTCAAATCTCTGTATTATCCTGTTTTTGGCATTTTTTCCATAAAAAAAACTGTAATAGTGTCTCCCTGACTGTTCAGACACAAATATATCTGTTTAAAAGAGTCTGGTGTAGGCCAGATAACTAGAACTGTTGTTTTGCAGTTCCAAGGGTCAAATCTCTGTATTACCCTGCTTTTGCCATTTTTTCCGTGAAAAAAACAGTAATAGTGTCTCCCTGACTGTTCAGACACAAATATATCTGTTTAAAAGAGTCTGGTGTAGGCCAGATAACTAGATCTGTGGTTTTTCAGTTCCACGGGTCAAATCTCTGTATTATACTGCTGCTGGCATTTTTTACGTAAAAAAAAACAGTAATAGTGTATCCGTGACTGTTCAGACACAAATATATCTGTTTAAAAGAGTCTGGTGTAGGTCAGATAACTACAACTGTGGTTTTGCAGTTCCACAGGTCATATCTCTGTATTATCCTGTTTTTGGCATTTTTTCCATATAAAAAAACAGTAATAGTGTCTCCATGACTGTTCAGACACAAATATATCTGTTTAAAAGAGTCTGATGAAGTCCAGATAACTAGAACTGTGGTTTTGCAATTCCAAGGGTCAAATCTCTGTATTATCCTGTTTTTGGCATTTTTTCCGTAAAAATAAACAGTAATAGTGCCTCCCTGACTGTTCAGACACAAATATATCTGTTTAAAAGAGTCTGGTGTAGGCCAGATAACTACAACTGTGGTTTTGCAGTTCCACAGGTCAAATCTCTGTATTATCCTGTTTTTGGCATTTTTTCCGTTAAAAATAAACAGTAATAGTGCCTCCCTGACTGTTCAGACACAAATATATCTGTTTAAAAGAGTCTGGTGTAGAACAGATAACTAGAACTGTGGTTTTGCAGTTCCACGGGTCAAATCTCTGTATTATCCTGCTTTTGGCTTATTTTCCGTAAAAAAAACAGTAATATTGTCTCCCTGACTGTTCAGACACAAATATATCTGTTTCAAAGAGTCTGGTGTAGGCCAGATAACTAGAACTGTGGTTTTGAAGTTCCACGGGTCAAATCTCTGTATTATCCTGGTTTTGGCATTTTTTCCGTAAAAAAAAACTGTAATAGTGTCTCCCTGACTGTTCAGACACCAATATATCTGTTTAAAAGAGTCTGGTGTAGGCTAGATAACTAGAACTGTGGTTTTGCAATTCCATGGGTCAAATCACTGTATTATCCAGCTTTTGGCATTTTTTCCGTAAAAAAAAAACTGTAATAGTGCCTGCCTGACTGTTCAGACCCAAATATATCTGTTTAAAAGAGTCTGGTGTAGGCCAGATAACTACAACTGTGGTTTTGCAGTTCCACGGGTCAAATCTCAGTATTATCCTGCTTTTGGCATTTTTTCCTTAAAAAAAAACAGTAATAGTGTCTCCCTGACTGTTCAGACAAATATATCTGTGTAAAAGAGTCTGGTGTAGGCCAGAGAAACAGAACTGTGGTTTTGCAGTTCCAAGGGTCAAATCTCTGTACTATCCTGCTTTTGCCATTTTTTCTGTAAAAAAAACTGTAAAAGTGTCTCCCTGACTGTTCAGACACAAATATATCTGTTTAAAAGAGTCTGGTGTGAGCCAGATAACTAGAACTGTGGTTTTGCAGTTCCACGGTTCAAATCTCAGTATTATCCTGCTTTTGGCATTTTTTTGCTAAAAAAAAACTGTAAAAGTGTCTCCCTGACTGTTCAGACAACAATATATCTGTTTAAAAGAGTCTGCTGTAGGCCAGATAACTAGAACTGTGATTTTTCAGTTCCACGGGTCAAATCTCTGTATTATCCTGCTTTTGGCATTTTTTTCCGTAAAAAAAAACAGTAATAGTGTCTCCCTGACTGTTCAGACACAAATTTATCTGTTTAAAAGAGTCTGGTGTAGGCCAGATAACTAGAACTGTTGTTTTGCAGTTCCAAGGGTCAAATCTCTGTATGACCCTGCTTTTGCCATTTTTTCCGTAAAAAAAACGGTAATTGTGTCTCCCTGACTGTTCAGACACAAATATATCTGTTTAAAAGAGTCTGGTGTAGGCCAGATAACTAGAACTGTGGTTTTTCAGTTCCACGGGTCAAATCTCTCTATTATACTGCTGCTGGCATTTTTTACGTAAAAAAAAAACAGTAATAGTATCTCCGTGACTGTTCAGACACAAATATATCTGTTTAAAAGAATCTGGTGTAGACCAGATAACTAGAACTGTGGTTTTGAAGTTCCACGGGTCAAATCTCTGTATTATCCCTCTTTTGGCAATTTTTCCGTAAAAAGAAACTGTAGTAGTGTCTCCCTGACTGTTCAGACACTAATATATCTGTTTAAAAGAGTCTGGTGTAGGCCAGATAACTAGAACTGTGGTTTTGCAATTCCACGGGACAAATCTCTGTATTATCCTGTTTTGGGCATTTTTTCCATAAAAATAAACAGTAATAGTGCCTCCCTGACGGTTCAGCCACAAATATATCTGTTTAAAAGAGTCTGGTGTAGGCCAGATAACTAGAACTGTTGTTTTGCAGTTCCAAGGGTCAAATCTCTGTATTACCCTGCCTTTGCCATTTTTTCCGTAAAAAAAACTGTAATAGTGTCTGCCTGACTGTTCAGACACAAATATATCTGTTTAAAAGAGTCTGGTGTAGGCCAGATAACTAGAACTGTGGTTTTGAAGTTCCACGGGTCAAATCTCTGTGTTATCCCGCTTTTGGCAATTTTTCCGTAAAAAAAAACTGTAATAGTGTCTCCATTACTGTACAGACACCAATATATCTGTTTAAAAGAGTCTGGTGTAGGCCAGATAACTAGAACTGTGGTTTTGCAATTCCACGGGTCAAATCTCTGTATTATCCTGCTTTTGGCATTTTTTCCATAAAAAAAAACAGTAATAGTGTCTCCCTGACTGTTCAGACACCAATATATCTGTTTAAAAGAGTCTGGTGTAGGCCAGATAACTAGAGCTGTGGTTTTGCAATTCCACGGGTCAAATCTCTGTATTATCCTGTTTTTGGAATTTTTTCTGTAAAAAAAAACTGTAATAGTGTCTCCCTGACTGTTCAGACACAAATATATCTGTTTAAAAGGGTCTAGTGTAGGCCAGATAACTAGAACTGTTGTTTTGCAGTTCCAAGGGTCAAATCTCTGTATTACCCTGCTTTTGCCATTTTTTATGTAAAAAAAACTGTAGTAGTGTCTCCCTGACTGTTCAGACACAAATATATCTGTTTAAAAGAGTCTGGTGTAGACCAGATAACTAGAACTGTGGTTTTGCAGTTCCACGGGTCAAATCTCTGTATTATCCTGCATTTGGCTTATTTTCCGTAAAAAAAACAGTAATAGTGTCTCCCTCACAGTTCAGACACAAATATATCTGTTTCAAAGAGTCTGGAGTAGGCCACATAACTAGAACTGTTGTTTTGCAGTTCCAAGGGTCAAATCTCTGTATTACCCTGCTTTTGCCATTTTTTCTGTAAAAAAAACTGTAGTAGAGTCTCCCTGACTGTTCAGACACAAATATATTTGTTTCAAAGAGTCTGGTGTGGGCCAGATAACTAGAACTGTGGTTTTGAAGTTCCACTGGTCAAATCTCTGTATTATCCTGGTTTTGGCATTTTTTACGTAAAAAAAAAACTGTAATAGTGTCTCCCTGACTGTTCAGACACCAATATATCTGTTTAAAAGAGTCTCGTGTAGGCCAGATAACTAGAAGTGTGGTTTTGCAGTTCCACGGGTCTAACCTCTGTATTATCATGTTTTTGGAATTTTTTCCGTAAAAAAAAACTGTAATAGTGTCTCCCTGACTTTTCAGACACAAATTTATCTGTTTAAAAGAGTCTGGTGTAGGTCAGATAACTACAACTGTGGTTTTGCAGTTCCACACGTCAAATCTCTGTATTATCCTGTTTTTGGCATTTTTTTCCATAAAAAAAACTGTAATAGTGTCTCCCTGACTGTTCAGACACAAATATATCTGTTTAAAAGAGTCTGGTGTAGGCCAGATAACTAGAACTGTTGTTTTGCAGTTCCAAGGGTCAAATCTCTGTATTACCCTGCTTTTGCCATTTTTTCCGTGAAAAAAACAGTAATAGTGTCTCCCTGACTGTTCAGACACAAATATATCTGTTTAAAAGAGTCTGGTGTAGGCCAGATAACTAGATCTGTGGTTTTTCAGTTCCACGGGTCAAATCTCTGTATTATACTGCTGCTGGCATTTTTTACGTAAAAAAAAACAGTAATAGTGTATCCGTGACTGTTCAGACACAAATATATCTGTTTAAAAGAGTCTGGTGTAGGGCAGATAACTACAACTGTGGTTTTGCAGTTCCACAGGTCATATCTCTGTATTATCCTGTTTTTGGCATTTTTTCCATATAAAAAAACAGTAATAGTGTCTCCATGACTGTTCAGACACAAATATATCTGTTTAAAAGAGTCTGATGAAGTCCAGATAACTAGAACTGTGGTTTTGCAATTCCAAGGGTCAAATCTCTGTATTATCCTGTTTTTGGCATTTTTTCCGTAAAAATAAACAGTAATAGTGCCTCCCTGACTGTTCAGACACAAATATATCTGTTTAAAAGAGTCTGGTGTAGGCCAGATAACTACAACTGTGGTTTTGCAGTTCCACAGGTCAAATCTCTGTATTATCCTGTTTTTGGCATTTTTTCCGTTAAAAATAAACAGTAATAGTGCCTCCCTGACTGTTCAGACACAAATATATCTGTTTAAAAGAGTCTGGTGTAGAACAGATAACTAGAACTGTGGTTTTGCAGTTCCACGGGTCAAATCTCTGTATTATCCTGCTTTTGGCTTATTTTCCGTAAAAAAAACAGTAATATTGTCTCCCTGACTGTTCAGACACAAATATATCTGTTTCAAAGAGTCTGGTGTAGGCCAGATAACTAGAACTGTGGTTTTGAAGTTCCACGGGTCAAATCTCTGTATTATCCTGGTTTTGGCATTTTTTCCGTAAAAAAAAACTGTAATAGTGTCTCCCTGACTGTTCAGACACCAATATATCTGTTTAAAAGAGTCTGGTGTAGGCTAGATAACTAGAACTGTGGTTTTGCAATTCCATGGGTCAAATCACTGTATTATCCAGCTTTTGGCATTTTTTCCGTAAAAAAAAAACTGTAATAGTGCCTGCCTGACTGTTCAGACCCAAATATATCTGTTTAAAAGAGTCTGGTGTAGGCCAGATAACTACAACTGTGGTTTTGCAGTTCCACGGGTCAAATCTCAGTATTATCCTGCTTTTGGCATTTTTTCCTTAAAAAAAAACAGTAATAGTGTCTCCCTGACTGTTCAGACAAATATATCTGTGTAAAAGAGTCTGGTGTAGGCCAGAGAAACAGAACTGTGGTTTTGCAGTTCCAAGGGTCAAATCTCTGTACTATCCTGCTTTTGCCATTTTTTCTGTAAAAAAAACTGTAAAAGTGTCTCCCTGACTGTTCAGACACAAATATATCTGTTTAAAAGAGTCTGGTGTGAGCCAGATAACTAGAACTGTGGTTTTGCAGTTCCACGGTTCAAATCTCAGTATTATCCTGCTTTTGGCATTTTTTTGCTAAAAAAAAACTGTAAAAGTGTCTCCCTGACTGTTCAGACAACAATATATCTGTTTAAAAGAGTCTGCTGTAGGCCAGATAACTAGAACTGTGATTTTGCAGTTCCACGGGTCAAATCTCTGTATTATCCTGCTTTTGGCATTTTTTTCTGTAAAAAAAAACAGTAATAGTGTCTCCCTGACTGTTCAGACACAAATTTATCTGTTTAAAAGAGTCTGGTGTAGGCCAGATAACTAGAACTGTTGTTTTGCAGTTCCAAGGGTCAAATCTCTGTATGACCCTGCTTTTGCCATTTTTTCCGTAAAAAAAACGGTAATTGTGTCTCCCTGACTGTTCAGACACAAATATATCTGTTTAAAAGAGTCTGGTGTAGGCCAGATAACTAGAACTGTGGTTTTTCAGTTCCACGGGTCAAATCTCTCTATTATACTGCTGCTGGCATTTTTTACGTAAAAAAAAAACAGTAATAGTATCTCCGTGACTGTTCAGACACAAATATATCTGTTTAAAAGAATCTGGTGTAGACCAGATAACTAGAACTGTGGTTTTGAAGTTCCACGGGTCAAATCTCTGTATTATCCCTCTTTTGGCAATTTTTCCGTAAAAAGAAACTGTAGTAGTGTCTCCCTGACTGTTCAGACACTAATATATCTGTTTAAAAGAGTCTGGTGTAGGCCAGATAACTAGAACTGTGGTTTTGCAATTCCACGGGACAAATCTCTGTATTATCCTGTTTTGGGCATTTTTTCCATAAAAATAAACAGTAATAGTGCCTCCCTGACGGTTCAGCCACAAATATATCTGTTTAAAAGAGTCTGGTGTAGGCCAGATAACTAGAACTGTTGTTTTGCAGTTCCAAGGGTCAAATCTCTGTATTACCCTGCCTTTGCCATTTTTTCCGTAAAAAAAACTGTAATAGTGTCTGCCTGACTGTTCAGACACAAATATATCTGTTTAAAAGAGTCTGGTGTAGGCCAGATAACTACAACTGTGGTTTTGCAGTTCCACGGGTCAAATCTCTGTATTATCCTGCTTTTGGCATTTTTTCCGTAAAAATAAACAGTAATAGTGCCTCCCTGACTGTTCAGACACAAATATATCTGTTTAAAAGAGTCTGGTGTAGGCCAGATAACTACAACTGTGGTTTTGCAGTTCCACGGGTCAAATCTCTGTATTATCCTGCTTTTGGCATTTTTTCCATATAAAAAAACAGTAATAGTGTCTCCATGACTGTTCAGACACAAATATATCTGTTTAAAAGAGTCTGGTGTAGGTCAGATAACTACAACTGTGGTTTTGCAGTTCCACAGGTCAAATCTCTGTATTATCCTGTTTTTGGCATTTTTTCCGTTAAAAATAAAGAGTAATAGTGCCTCCCTGACTGTTCAGACACAAATATATCTGTTTAAAAGAGTCTGGTGTAGAACAGATTACTAGAACTGTGGTTTTGCAGTTCCACGGGTCAAATCTCTGTATTATCCTGCTTTTGGCTTATTTTCCGTAAAAAAAACAGTAATATTGTCTCCCAGACTGTTCAGACACAAATATATCTGTTTCAAAGAGTCTGGTGTAGGCCAGATAACTAGAACTGTGGTTTTGAAGTTCCACGGGTCAAATCTCTGTATTATCCTGGTTTTGGCATTTTTTCTGTAAAAAAAACTGTAATAGTGTCTCCCTGACTGTTCAGACACCAATATATCTGTTTAAAAGAGTCTGGTGTAGGCCAGATAATTACAACTGTGGTTTTGCAGTTCAACGGGTCAAATCTCTGTATTATCCTGCTTTTGGAATTTTTTCTGTAAAAAAAAAACTGTAATAGTGTCTCCCTGACTGTTCAGACACAAATATATCTGTTTAAAAGGGTCTGGTGTAGGCCAGATAACTAGAACTGTTGTTTTGCAGTTCCAAGGGTCAAACCTCTGTATTACCCTGCTTTTGCCATTTTTTCCGTAAAAAAAACTGTAATAGTGTCAACCTGACTGTTCAGACACAAATATATCTGTTTAAAAGAGTCTGGTGTAGGCCAGATAACTAGAACTGTGGTTTTGAAGTTCCATGTGTCAAATCTCTGTATTATCCCACTTTTGGCAATTTTTCCGTAAAAAAAAAACGTAATAGTGTCTCCCTGACTGTTCAGACACCAATATATCTGTGTAAAAGAGTCTGGTGTAGGCCAGAGAAACAGAACTGTGGTTTTGCAGTTCCACAGGTCAAATCTTTGTATTACCCTGCTTTTGCCATTTTTTCTGTAAAAAAAACTGTAATAGTGTCTCCCTGACTGTTCAGACACAAATATATCTGTTTAGAAGAGTCTGTTGTGAGCCAGATAACTAGAACTGTGGTTTTGCAGTTCCACGGGTCAAATCTCTGTATTATCCTGCTTTTGGCATTTTTTGCTTAAAAAAAACTGTAAAAGTGTCTACCTGACTGCTCAGACAACAATATATCTGTTTAAAGCAGTCTGGTGTAGGCCAGATAACTAGAACTGTGATTTTGCAGTTCCACGGGTCAAATCTCTGTATTATCCTGCTTTTGGCATTTTTTCCATAAAAAAAAACAGTAATAGTGTCTCCCTGACTGTTCAGACACAAATATATCTGTTTAAAAGAGTCTGGTGTAGGTCAGATAACTACAACTGTGGATTTGCAGTTCAACGGCTCAAATCTCTGTATTATCCTGTTTTTGGCTTATTTTCCGTAAAAAAAACAGTAATAGTGTCTCCCTGACTGTTCAGACACAGATATAACTGTTTAAAAGAGTCTGGTGTAGACCAGATAACTAGAACTGTGGTTTTGAAGTTCCACGGATCAAATCTCTGTATTATCCCTCTTTTGGCAATTTTTCCATAAAAAAAAACTGTAGTAGTGTCTCCCTGACTGTTCAGACACCAATATATCTGTTTAAAAGAGTCTGGTGTAGGCCAGATAACTAGAACTGTGGTTTTGCAATTCCACGGGACAAATCTCTGTATTATCCTGTTTTGGGCATTTTTTTCCATAAAAATAAACAGTAATAGTGCCTCCCTGACAGTTCAGACACAAATATATCTGTTTAAAAGAGTCTGGTGTAGGCCAGATAACTACTACTGTGGTTTTGCAGTTCAACGGGTCAAATCTCTGTATTATCCTGCTTTTGGCATTTTTTCCGTAAAAAAAACTGTAATAGTGTCTCCCTGACTGTTCAGACACAAATATATCTGTTTAAAAGAGTCTGGTGTAGGCCAGATAACTACAACTGTGGTTTTGAAGTTCCATGAGTCAAATCTCTGTATTATCCTGCTTTTGGCAATTTTTCCGTAAAAAAAAAACGTAATAGTGTCTCCCTGACTGTTCAGACACCAATATATCTGTGTAAAAGAGTCTGGTGTAGGCCAGAGAAACAGAACTGTGGTTTTGCAGTTCCACAGGTCAAATCTTTGTATTACCCTGCTTTTGCCATTTTTTCTGTAAAAAAAACTGTAATAGTGTCTCCCTGACTGTTCAGACACAAATATATCTGTTTAGAAGAGTCTGTTGTGAGCCAGATAACTAGAACTGTGGTTTTGCAGTTCCACGGGTCAAATCTCTGTATTATCCTGCTTTTGGCATTTTTTGCTTAAAAGAAACTGTAAAAGTGTCTCCCTGACTGCTCAGACAACAATATATCTGTTTAAAAGAGTCTGGTGTAGGCCAGATAACTAGAACTGTGATTTTGCAGTTCCAAGGGTCAAATCTCTGTATTATCCTGCTTTTGGCATTTTTTCCATAAAAAAAACCAGTAATAGTGTCTCCCTGACTGTTCAGACACAAATATATCTGTTTAAAAGAGTCTGATGTAGGTCAGATAACTACAACTGTGGATTTGCAGTTCCACGGGTCAAATCTCAGTATTATCCTGCTTTTGGCATTTTTTCCTTAAAAAAAAACAGTAATAGTGTCTCCCTGACTGTTCAGACACAAATATATCTGTGTAAAAGAGCCTGGTGTAGGCCAGAGAAACAGAACTGTGGTTTTGCAGTTCCAAGGGTCAAATCTCTGTACTATCCTGCTTTTGCCATTTTTTCTGTAAAAAAAAACTGTAAAAGTGTCTCCCTGACTGTTCAGACACAAATATATCTGTTTAAAAGAGTCTGGTGTGAGCCAGATAACTAGAACTGTGGTTTTGCAGTTCCACGGTTCAAATCTCAGTATTATCCTGCTTTTGGCATTTTTTTGCTAAAAAAAAACTGTAAAAGTGTCTCCCTGACTGTTCAGACAACAATATATCTGTTTAAAAGAGTCTGCTGTAGGCCAGATAACTAGAACTGTGATTTTGCAGTTCCACGGGTCAAATCTCTGTATTATCCTGCTTTTGGCATTTTTTTCCGTAAAAAAAAACAGTAATAGTGTCTCCCTGACTGTTCAGACACAAATTTATCTGTTTAAAAGAGTCTGGTGTAGGCCAGATAACTAGAACTGTTGTTTTGCAGTTCCAAGGGTCAAATCTCTGTATGACCCTGCTTTTGCCATTTTTTCCGTAAAAAAAACGGTAATTGTGTCTCCCTGACTGTTCAGACACAAATATATCTGTTTAAAAGAGTCTGGTGTAGACCAGATAACTAGAACTGTGGTTTTGAAGTTCCACGGGTCAAATCTCTGTATTATCCCTCTTTTGGCAATTTTTCCGTAAAAAGAAACTGTAGTAGTGTCTCCCTGACTGTTCAGACACTAATATATCTGTTTAAAAGAGTCTGGTGTAGGCCAGATAACTAGAACTGTGGTTTTGCAATTCCACGGGACAAATCTCTGTATTATCCTGTTTTGGGCATTTTTTCCATAAAAATAAACAGTAATAGTGCCTCCCTGACGGTTCAGCCACAAATATATCTGTTTAAAAGAGTCTGGTGTAGGCCAGATAACTAGAACTGTTGTTTTGCAGTTCCAAGGGTCAAATCTCTGTATTACCCTGCCTTTGCCATTTTTTCCGTAAAAAAAAACTGTAATAGTGTCTGCCTGACTGTTCAGACACAAATATATCTGTTTAAAAGAGTCTGGTGTAGGCCAGATAACTACAACTGTGGTTTTGCAGTTCCACGGTTCAAATCTCTGTATTATCCTGCTTTTGGCATTTTTTCCGTAAAAATAAACAGTAATAGTGCCTCCCTGACTGTTCAGACACAAATATATCTGTTTAAAAGAGTCTGGTGTAGGCCAGATAACTACAACTGTGGTTTTGCAGTTCCACGGGTCAAATCTCTGTATTATCCTGCTTTTGGCATTTTTTCCATATAAAAAAACAGTAATAGTGTCTCCATGACTGTTCAGACACAAATATATCTGTTTAAAAGAGTCTGGTGTAGGTCAGATAACTACAACTGTGATTTTGCAGTTCCACAGGTCAAATCTCTGTATTATCCTGTTTTTGGCATTTTTTCCGTTAAAAATAAACAGTAATAGTGCCTCCCTGACTGTTCAGACACAAATATATCTGTTTAAAAGAGTCTGGTGTAGAACAGATTACTAGAACTGTGGTTTTGCAGTTCCACGGGTCAAATCTCTGTATTATCCTGCTTTTGGCTTATTTTCCGTAAAAAAAACAGTAATATTGTCTCCCTGACTGTTCAGACACAAATATATCTGTTTCAAAGAGTCTGGTGTAGGCCAGATAACTAGAACTGTGGTTTTGAAGTTCCACGGGTCAAATCTCTGTATTATCCTGGTTTTGGCATTTTTTCTGTAAAAAAAACTGTAATAGTGTCTCCCTGACTGTTCAGACACCAATATATCTGTTTAAAAGAGTCTGGTGTAGGCCAGATAACTACAACTGTGGTTTTGCAGTTCAACGGGTCAAATCTCTGTATTATCCTGCTTTTGGAATTTTTTCTGTAAAAAAAACTGTAATAGTGTCTCCCTGACTGTTCAGACACAAATATATCTGTTTAAAAGGGTCTGGTGTAGGCCAGATAACTAGAACTGTTGTTTTGCAGTTCCAAGGGTCAAATCTCTGTATTACCCTGCTTTTGCCATTTTTTCCGTAAAAAAAACTGTAATAGTGTCAACCTGACTGTTCAGACACAAATATATCTGTTTAAAAGAGTCTGGTGTAGGCCAGATAACTAGAACTGTGGTTTTGAAGTTCCATGTGTCAAATCTCTGTATTATCCCACTTTTGGCAATTTTTCCGTAAAAAAAAAACGTAATAGTGTCTCCCTGACTGTTCAGACACCAATATATCTGTGTAAAAGAGTCTGGTGTAGGCCAGAGAAACAGAACTGTGGTTTTGCAGTTCCACAGGTCAAATCTTTGTATTACCCTGCTTTTGCCATTTTTTCTGTAAAAAAAACTGTAATAGTGTCTCCCTGACTGTTCAGACACAAATATATCTGTTTAGAAGAGTCTGTTGTGAGCCAGATAACTAGAACTGTGGTTTTGCAGTTCCACGGGTCAAATCTCTGTATTATCCTGCTTTTGGCATTTTTTGCTTAAAAAAAACTGTAAAAGTGTCTACCTGACTGCTCAGACAACAATATATCTGTTTAAAGCAGTCTGGTGTAGGCCAGATAACTAGAACTGTGATTTTGCAGTTCCACGGGTCAAATCTCTGTATTATCCTGCTTTTGGCATTTTTTCCATAAAAAAAAACAGTAATAGTGTCTCCCTGACTGTTCAGACACAAATATATCTGTTTAAAAGAGTCTGGTGTAGGTCAGATAACTACAACTGTGGATTTGCAGTTCCACGGCTCAAATCTCTGTATTATCCTGTTTTTGGCTTATTTTCCGTAAAAAAAACAGTAATAGTGTCTCCCTGACTGTTCAGACACAGATATAACTGTTTAAAAGAGTCTGGTGTAGACCAGATAACTAGAACTGTGGTTTTGAAGTTCCACGGGTCAAATCTCTGTATTATCCCTCTTTTGGCAATTTTTCCATAAAAAAAAACTGTAGTAGTGTCTCCCTGACTGTTCAGACACCAATATATCTGTTTAAAAGAGTCTGGTGTAGGCCAGATAACTAGAACTGTGGTTTTGCAATTCCACGGGACAAATCTCTGTATTATCCTGTTTTGGGCATTTTTTTCCATAAAAATAAACAGTAATAGTGCCTCCCTGACGGTTCAGACACAAATATATCTGTTTAAAAGAGTCTGGTGTAGGCCAGATAACTACTACTGTGGTTTTGCAGTTCAACGGGTCAAATCTCTGTATTATCCTGCTTTTGCCATTTTTTCCGTAAAAAAAACCGTAATAGTGTCTCCCTGACTGTTCAGACACAAATATATCTGTTTAAAAGAGTCTGGTGTAGGCCAGATAACTACAACTGTGGTTTTGAAGTTCCATGGGTCAAATCTCTGTATTATCCTGCTTTTGGCAATTTTTCCGTAAAAAAAAAACGTAATAGTGTCTCCCTGACTGTTCAGACACCAATATATCTGTGTAAAAGAGTCTGGTGTAGGCCAGAGAAACAGAACTGTGGTTTTGCAGTTCCACAGGTCAAATCTTTGTATTACCCTGCTTTTGCCATTTTTTCTGTAAAAAAAACTGTAATAGTGTCTCCCTGACTGCTCAGACAACAATATATCTGTTTAAAAGAGTCTGGTGTAGGCCAGATAACTAGAACTGTGATTTTGCAGTTCCACGGGTCAAATCTCTGTATTATCCTGCTTTTGGCATTTTTTGCGTAAAAGAAACTGTAAAAGTGTCTCCCTGACTGCTCAGACAACAATATATCTGTTTAAAAGAGTCTGGTGTAGGCCAGATAACTAGAACTGTGATTTTGCAGTTCCAAGGGTCAAATCTCTGTATTATCCTGCTTTTGGCATTTTTTCCATAAAAAAAAACAGTAATAGTGTCTCCCTGACTGTTCAGACACAAATATATCTGTTTAAAAGAGTCTGATGTAGGTCAGATAACTACAACTGTGGATTTGCAGTTCCACGGCTCAAATCTCTGTATTATCCTGTTTTTGGCTTATTTTCCGTAAAAAAAACAGTAATAGTGTCTCCCTGACTGTTCAGACACAAATATATCTGTTTAAAAGAGTCTGGTGTAGGCCAGATAACTAGAACTGTGGTTTTGAAGTTCCACGGGTCAAATCTCTGTATTATCCTGGTTTTGTCATTTTTTCCGTAAAAAAAAACTGGAATAGTGTCTCCCTGACTGTTCAGACACCAATATATCTGTTTAAAAGAGTCTGGTGTAGGCCAGATAACTAGAACTGTGGTTTTGCAGTTCCACACGTATAATCTCTGTATTATCCTGTTTTTGGAATTTTTTCCGTAAAAAAAATTGTAATAGTGTCTCCCTGACTGTTCAGACAGAAATATATCTGTTTAAAAGAGTCTGGTGTAGGCCAGATAACTAGAACTGTGGTTTTTGCAGTTCCACGGGTCAAATCTCAGTATTATGCTGCTTTTGGCATTTTTTCCGCAAAAAAAAAACAGTAATCGTGTCTCCCTGACTGTTCAGACACAAATTTATCTGTTTAAAAGAGTCTGGTGTAGGTCAGATAACTACAACTGTGGTTTTGCAGTTCCACAGGTCAAATCTCTGTATTATCCTGTTTTTGGCATTTTTTCCATAATAAAAAAACTGTAATAGTGTCTCCCTGACTGTTCAGACACAAATATATCTGTTTAAAAGAGTCTGGTGTAGGCCAGATAACTAGAACTGTTGTTTTGCAGTTCCAAGGGTCAAATCTCTGTATTACCCTGCTTTTGCCATTTTTTCCGTGAAAAAAGCAGTAATAGTGTCTCCCTGACTGTTCAGACACAAATAAATCTGTTTAAAAGAGTCTGGTGTAGGCCAAATAACTAGAACTGTGGTTTTTCAGTTCCACGGGTCAAATCTCTGTATTATACTGCTGCTGGCATTTGTTACGTAAAAAAAAAACAGTAATAGTGTGTCCGTGACTGTTCAGACACAAATATATCTGTTTAAAAGTGTCAGATGTAGGCCAGATAACTAGAACTGTGGTTTTGAAGTTCCACGGGTCAAATCTCTGTATTATCCCGCTTTTGGCAATTTTTCCTTAAAAAAAAACTGTAATAGTGTCTCCCTGACTGTTCAGACACCAATATATCTGTTTAAAAGAGTCTGGTGTAGACCAGATAACTAGAACTGTGGTTTTGAAGTTCCACGGGTCAAATCTCTGTATTATCCCTCTTTTGGCAATTTTTCCATAAAAAAAAACTGTAGTAGTGTCTCCCTGACTGTTCAGACACCAATATATCTGTTTAAAAGAGTCTGGTGTAGGCCAGATAACTAGAACTGTGGTTTTGCAATTCCACGGGACAAATCTCTGTATTATCCTGTTTTGGGCATTTTTTTCCATAAAAATAAACAGTAATAGTGCCTCCCTGACGGTTCAGACACAAATATATCTGTTTAAAAGAGTCTGGTGTAGGCCAGATAACTACTACTGTGGTTTTGCAGTTCAACGGGTCAAATCTCTGTATTATCCTGCTTTTGCCATTTTTTCCGTAAAAAAAACTGTAATAGTGTCTCCCTGACTGTTCAGACACAAATATATCTGTTTAAAAGAGTCTGGTGTAGGCCAGATAACTACAACTGTGGTTTTGAAGTTCCATGTGTCAAATCTCTGTATTATCCTGCTTTTGGCAATTTTTCCGTAAAAAAAAAACGTAATAGTGTCTCCCTGACTGTTCAGACACCAATATATCTGTGTAAAAGAGTCTGGTGTAGGCCAGAGAAACAGAACTGTGGTTTTGCAGTTCCACAGGTCAAATCTTTGTATTACCCTGCTTTTGCCATTTTTTCTGTAAAAAAAACTGTAATAGTGTCTCCCTGACTGTTCAGACACAAATATATCTGTTTAGAAGAGTCTGTTGTGAGCCAGATAACTAGAACTGTGGTTTTGCAGTTCCACGGGTCAAATCTCTGTATTATCCTGCTTTTGGCATTTTTTGCTTAAAAGAAACTGTAAAAGTGTCTCCCTGACTGCTCAGACAACAATATATCTGTTTAAAAGAGTCTGGTGTAGGCCAGATAACTAGAACTGTGATTTTGCAGTTCCAAGGGTCAAATCTCTGTATTATCCTGCTTTTGGCATTTTTTCCATAAAAAAAACCAGTAATAGTGTCTCCCTGACTGTTCAGACACAAATATATCTGTTTAAAAGAGTCTGATGTAGGTCAGATAACTACAACTGTGGATTTGCAGTTCCACGGGTCAAATCTCAGTATTATCCTGCTTTTGGCATTTTTTCCTTAAAAAAAAACAGTAATAGTGTCTCCCTGACTGTTCAGACACAAATATATCTGTGTAAAAGAGCCTGGTGTAGGCCAGAGAAACAGAACTGTGGTTTTGCAGTTCCAAGGGTCAAATCTCTGTACTATCCTGCTTTTGCCATTTTTTCTGTAAAAAAAACTGTAAAAGTGTCTCCCTGACTGTTCAGACACAAATATATCTGTTTAAAAGAGTCTGGTGTGAGCCAGATAACTAGAACTGTGGTTTTGCAGTTCCACGGTTCAAATCTCAGTATTATCCTGCTTTTGGCATTTTTTTGCTAAAAAAAACCTGTAAAAGTGTCTCCCTGACTGTTCAGACAACAATATATCTGTTTAAAAGAGTCTGCTGTAGGCCAGATAACTAGAACTGTGATTTTGCAGTTCCACGGGTCAAATCTCTGTATTATCCTGCTTTTGGCATTTTTTTCCGTAAAAAAAAACAGTAATAGTGTCTCCCTGACTGTTCAGACACAAATTTATCTGTTTAAAAGAGTCTGGTGTAGGCCAGATAACTAGAACTGTTGTTTTGCAGTTCCAAGGGTCAAATCTCTGTATGACCCTGCTTTTGCCATTTTTTCCGTAAAAAAAACGGTAATTGTGTCTCCCTGACTGTTCAGACACAAATATATCTGTTTAAAAGAGTCTGGTGTAGACCAGATAACTAGAACTGTGGTTTTGAAGTTCCACGGGTCAAATCTCTGTATTATCCCTCTTTTGGCAATTTTTCCGTAAAAAGAAACTGTAGTAGTGTCTCCCTGACTGTTCAGACACTAATATATCTGTTTAAAAGAGTCTGGTGTAGGCCAGATAACTAGAACTGTGGTTTTGCAATTCCACGGGACAAATCTCTGTATTATCCTGTTTTGGGCATTTTTTCCATAAAAATAAACAGTAATAGTGCCTCCCTGACGGTTCAGCCACAAATATATCTGTTTAAAAGAGTCTGGTGTAGGCCAGATAACTAGAACTGTTGTTTTGCAGTTCCAAGGGTCAAATCTCTGTATTACCCTGCCTTTGCCATTTTTTCCGTAAAAAAAAACTGTAATAGTGTCTGCCTGACTGTTCAGACACAAATATATCTGTTTAAAAGAGTCTGGTGTAGGCCAGATAACTACAACTGTGGTTTTGCAGTTCCACGGTTCAAATCTCTGTATTATCCTGCTTTTGGCATTTTTTCCGTAAAAATAAACAGTAATAGTGCCTCCCTGACTGTTCAGACACAAATATATCTGTTTAAAAGAGTCTGGTATAAGCCAGATAACTACAACTGTGGTTTTGCAGTTCCACGGGTCAAATCTCTGTATTATCCTGCTTTTGGCATTTTTTCCATATAAAAAAACAGTAATAGTGTCTCCATGACTGTTCAGACACTAATATATCTGTTTAAAAGAGTCTGGTGTAGGCCAGATAACTAGAACTGTGGTTTTGCAATTCCACGGGACAAATCTCTGTATTATCCTGTTTTGGGCATTTTTTCCATAAAAATAAACAGTAATAGTGCCTCCCTGACGGTTCAGCCACAAATATATCTGTTTAAAAGAGTCTGGTGTAGGCCAGATAACTAGAACTGTTGTTTTGCAGTTCTAAGGGTCAAATCTCTGTATTACCCTGCCTTTGCCATTTTTTCCGTAAAAAAAACTGTAATAGTGTCTGCCTGACTGTTCAGACACAAATATATCTGTTTAAAAGAGTCTGGTGTAGGCCAGATAACTACAACTGTGGTTTTGCAGTTCCACGGTTCAAATCTCTGTATTATCCTGCTTTTGGCATTTTTTCCGTAAAAATAAACAGTAATAGTGCCTCCCTGACTGTTCAGACACAAATATATCTGTTTAAAAGAGTCTGGTGTAGGCCAGATAACTACAACTGTGGTTTTGCAGTTCCACGGGTCAAATCTCTGTATTATCCTGCTTTTGGCATTTTTTCCATATAAAAAAACAGTAATAGTGTCTCCATGACTGTTCAGACACAAATATATCTGTTTAAAAGAGTCTGGTGTAGGTCAGATAACTACAACTGTGATTTTGCAGTTCCACGGGTCAAATCTCTGTATTATCCTGTTTTTGGCATTTTTTCCATTAAAAATAAACAGTAATAGTGCCTCCCTGACTGTTCAGACACAAATATATCTGTTTAAAAGAGTCTGGTGTAGAACAGATTACTAGAACTGTGGTTTTGCAGTTCCACGGGTCAAATCTCTGTATTATCCTGCTTTTGGCTTATTTTCCGTAAAAAAAACAGTAATATTGTCTCCCTGACTGTTCAGACACAAATATATCTGTTTCAAAGAGTCTGGTGTAGGCCAGATAACTAGAACTGTGGTTTTGAAGTTCCACGGGTCAAATCTCTGTATTATCCTGGTTTTGGCATTTTTTCTGTAAAAAAAACTGTAATAGTGTCTCCCTGACTGTTCAGACACCAATATATCTGTTTAAAAGAGTCTGGTGTAGGCCAGATAACTACAACTGTGGTTTTGCAGTTCAACGGGTCAAATCTCTGTATTATCCTGCTTTTGGAATTTTTTCTGTAAAAAAAAACTGTAATAGTGTCTCCCTGACTGTTCAGACACAAATATATCTGTTTAAAAGGGTCTGGTGTAGGCCAGATAACTAGAACTGTTGTTTTGCAGTTCCAAGGGTCAAATCTCTGTATTACCCTGCTTTTGCCATTTTTTCCGTAAAAAAAACTGTAATAGTGTCAACCTGACTGTTCAGACACAAATATATCTGTTTAAAAGAGTCTGGTGTAGGCCAGATAACTAGAACTGTGGTTTTGAAGTTCCATGTGTCAAATCTCTGTATTATCCCACTTTTGGCAATTTTTCCGTAAAAAAAAAACGTAATAGTGTCTCCCTGACTGTTCAGACACCAATATATCTGTGTAAAAGAGTCTGGTGTAGGCCAGAGAAACAGAACTGTGGTTTTGCAGTTCCACAGGTCAAATCTTTGTATTACCCTGCTTTTGCCATTTTTTCTGTAAAAAAAACTGTAATAGTGTCTCCCTGACTGTTCAGACACAAATATATCTGTTTAGAAGAGTCTGTTGTGAGCCAGAAAACTAGAACTGTGGTTTTGCAGTTCCACGGGTCAAATCTCTGTATTATCCTGCTTTTGGCATTTTTTGCTTAAAAAAAACTGTAAAAGTGTCTACCTGACTGCTCAGACAACAATATATCTGTTTAAAGCAGTCTGGTGTAGGCCAGATAACTAGAACTGTGATTTTGCAGTTCCACGGGTCAAATCTCTGTATTATCCTGCTTTTGGCATTTTTTCCATAAAAAAAAACAGTAATAGTGTCTCCCTGACTGTTCAGACACAAATATATCTGTTTAAAAGAGTCTGGTGTAGGTCAGATAACTACAACTGTGGATTTGCAGTTCCACGGCTCAAATCTCTGTATTATCCTGTTTTTGGCTTATTTTCCGTAAAAAAAACAGTAATAGTGTCTCCCTGACTGTTCAGACACAGATATAACTGTTTAAAAGAGTCTGGTGTAGACCAGATAACTAGAACTGTGGTTTTGAAGTTCCACGGGTCAAATCTCTGTATTATCCCTCTTTTGGCAATTTTTCCATAAAAAAAAACTGTAGTAGTGTCTCCCTGACTGTTCAGACACCAATATATCTGTTTAAAAGAGTCTGGTGTAGGCCAGATAACTAGAACTGTGGTTTTGCAATTCCACGGGACAAATCTCTGTATTATCCTGTTTTGGGCATTTTTTTCCATAAAAATAAACAGTAATAGTGCCTCCCTGACGGTTCAGACACAAATATATCTGTTTAAAAGAGTCTGGTGTAGGCCAGATAACTACTACTGTGGTTTTGCAGTTCAACGGGTCAAATCTCTGTATTATCCTGCTTTTGCCATTTTTTCCGTAAAAAAAACCGTAATAGTGTCTCCCTGACTGTTCAGACACAAATATATCTGTTTAAAAGAGTCTGGTGTAGGCCAGATAACTACAACTGTGGTTTTGAAGTTCCATGGGTCAAATCTCTGTATTATCCTGCTTTTGGCAATTTTTCCGTAAAAAAAAAACGTAATAGTGTCTCCCTGACTGTTCAGACACCAATATATCTGTGTAAAAGAGTCTGGTGTAGGCCAGAGAAACAGAACTGTGGTTTTGCAGTTCCACAGGTCAAATCTTTGTATTACCCTGCTTTTGCCATTTTTTCTGTAAAAAAAACTGTAATAGTGTCTCCCTGACTGTTCAGACACAAATATATCTGTTTAGAAGAGTCTGTTGTGAGCCAGATAACTAGAACTGTGGTTTTGCAGTTCCACGGGTCAAATCTCTGTATTATCCTGCTTTTGGCATTTTTTGCGTAAAAGAAACTGTAAAAGTGTCTCCCTGACTGCTCAGACAACAATATATCTGTTTAAAAGAGTCTGGTGTAGGCCAGATAACTAGAACTGTGATTTTGCAGTTCCAAGGGTCAAATCTCTGTATTATCCTGCTTTTGGCATTTTTTCCATAAAAAAAAACAGTAATAGTGTCTCCCTGACTGTTCAGACACAAATATATCTGTTTAAAAGAGTCTGATGTAGGTCAGATAACTACAACTGTGGATTTGCAGTTCCACGGCTCAAATCTCTGTATTATCCTGTTTTTGGCTTATTTTCCATAAAAAAAACAGTAATAGTGTCTCCCTGACTGTTCAGACACAAATATATCTGTTTAAAAGAGTCTGGTGTAGGCCAGATAACTAGAACTGTGGTTTTGAAGTTCCACGGGTCAAATCTCTGTATTATCCTGGTTTTGTCATTTTTTCCGTAAAAAAAAACTGGAATAGTGTCTCCCTGACTGTTCAGACACCAATATATCTGTTTAAAAGAGTCTGGTGTAGGCCAGATAACTAGAACTGTGGTTTTGCAGTTCCACACGTATAATCTCTGTATTATCCTGTTTTTGGAATTTTTTCCGTAAAAAAAATTGTAATAGTGTCTCCCTGACTGTTCAGACAGAAATATATCTGTTTAAAAGAGTCTGGTGTAGGCCAGATAACTAGAACTGTGGTTTTTGCAGTTCCACGGGTCAAATCTCAGTATTATGCTGCTTTTGGCATTTTTTCCGCAAAAAAAAAACAGTAATCGTGTCTCCCTGACTGTTCAGACACAAATTTATCTGTTTAAAAGAGTCTGGTGTAGGTCAGATAACTACAACTGTGGTTTTGCAGTTCCACAGGTCAAATCTCTGTATTATCCTGTTTTTGGCATTTTTTCCATAATAAAAAAACTGTAATAGTGTCTCCCTGACTGTTCAGACACAAATATATCTGTTTAAAAGAGTCTGGTGTAGGCCAGATAACTAGAACTGTTGTTTTGCAGTTCCAAGGGTCAAATCTCTGTATTACCCTGCTTTTGCCATTTTTTCCGTGAAAAAAGCAGTAATAGTGTCTCCCTGACTGTTCAGACACAAATAAATCTGTTTAAAAGAGTCTGGTGTAGGCCAGATAACTAGAACTGTGGTTTTTCAGTTCCACGGGTCAAATCTCTGTATTATACTGCTGCTGGCATTTGTTACGTAAAAAAAAAACAGTAATAGTGTATCCGTGACTGTTCAGACACAAATATATCTGTTTAAAAGTGTCAGATGTAGGCCAGATAACTAGAACTGTGGTTTTGAAGTTCCATGGGTCAAATCTCTGTATTATCCCGCTTTTGGCAATTTTTCCTTAAAAAAAAACTGTAATAGTGTCTCCCTGACTGCTCAGACACCAATATATCTGTTTAAAATAGTCTGGTGTAGGCCAGATAACTAGAACTGTGGTTTTGCAATTCCACTGGTCTAATCTCTGTATTATCCTGCTTTTGGCATTTTTTCCATAAAGAAAACAGTAATAGTGTCTCCCTGACTGTTCAGACACCAATATATCTGTTTAAAAGAGTCTGGTGAAGGCCAGATAACTAGAACTGTGGTTTTGCAATTCCACGGGTCAAGTCTCTGTATTATGCTGTTTTTGGCATTTTTCCGTAAAAATAAACAGTAATAGTGCCTCCCTGACTGTTCAGACACAAATATATCTGTTTAAAAGAGTCAGGTGTAGGCCAGATAACTACTACTGTGGTTTTGCAGTTCCACGGGTCAAATCTCTGTATTATCCTGCTTTTGGCATTTTTTCCATATAAAAAAACAGTAATAGTGTCTCCATGACTGTTCAGACACACATATATCTGTTTAAAAGAGTCTGGTGTAGGTCAGATAACTGCAACTGTGGTTTTGCAGTTCCACAGGTCAAATCTCTGTATTATCCTGTTTTTGACATTTTTTCCGTTAAAAATAAACAGTAATAGTGCCTCCCTGACTGTTCAGACACAAACATATCTGTTTAAAAGAGTCTGGTGTAGACCAGATAACTAGAACTGTGGTTTTGCAGTTCCACAGGTCAAATCTCTGTATTATCCTGCTTTTGGCTTATTTTCCGTAAAAAAAACAGTAATAATGTCTCCCTGACTGTTCAGACACAAATATATCTGCTTCAAAGAGTCTGGTGTATGCCAGATAAGTAGAACTGTGGTTTTGAAGTTCCACGGGTCAAATCTCTGTATTATCCTGGTTTTGGCATTTTTTCTGTAAAAAAAAACAGTAATAGTGTCTCCC
Organism: Phyllobates terribilis; assembly: GCF_046119375.1. Classification (NCBI taxonomy): domain Eukaryota; kingdom Metazoa; phylum Chordata; class Amphibia; order Anura; family Dendrobatidae; genus Phyllobates; species Phyllobates terribilis. The sequence goes on along the minus strand of NW_027362764.1, from coordinate 419,035,832 downwards.
TGACTGTTCAGACACAAATATATCTGTTTAAAAGAATCTGGTGTAGGTCAGACAACTACAACTGTGGTATTGCAGTTCCACGGGTCAAATCTCTGTATTATCCTGCTTTTGGCATTTTTTCCATTAAAAAAACTGCAATAGTGTCTCCCTGACTGTTCAGACACCAATATATCTGTTTAAAAGAGTCTGGTGTAGGCCAGATAACTAGAACTGTGGTTTTTGCAGTTCCACGGGTCAAATCTCAGTATTATGCTGCTTTTGGCATTTTTTCCGCAAAAAAAAAACAGTAATAGTGTCTCCCTGACTGTTCAGACACAAATTTATCTGTTTAAAAGAGTCTGGTGTAGGTCAGATAACTACAACTGTGGTTTTGCAGTTCCACAGGTCAAATCTCTGTATTATCCTGTTTTTGGCATTTTTTGCATAAAAGAAAAACTGTAACAGTGTCTCCCTGACTGTTCAGACACAAATATATCTGTTTAAAGGAGTCTGGTGTGAGCCAGATAACTAGAACTGTTGTTTTGCAGTTCCAAGGGTCAAATCTCTGTATTACCCTGCTTTTGCCATTTTTTCCGTGAAAAAACAGTAATAGTGTCTCCCTGACTGTTCAGACACAAATATATCTGTTTAAAAGAGTCTGGTGTAGGCCAGATGACTAGAACTGTGGTTTTTCAGTTCCACAGGTCAAATCTCTGTATTATACTGCTGCTGGCATTTGTTACGTAAAAAAAAAAACAGTAATAGTGTCTCCCTGACTGCTCAGACACCAATATATCTGTTTAAAAGAGTCTGGTGAAGGCCAGATAACTAGAACTGTGGTTTTGCAGTTCCACGGGTCAAATCTCTGTATTATCCTGCTTTTGGCATTTTTTCCGTTAAAAAAACTGCAATAGTGTCTCCCTGACTGTTCAGACACCAATATATCTGTTTAAAAGAGTCTGGTGTAGGCCACATAACAAGAACTGTGGTTTTGCAGTTCCACGGGTCTAATCTCTGTATTATCCTGTTTTTGGATTTTTTTCCGTAAAAAAAATTGTAATAGTGTCTCCCTGACTGTTCAGACAGAAATATATCTGTTTAAAAGAGTCTGGTGTAGGCCAGATAACTAGAACTGTGGTTTTTGCAGTTCCACGGGTCAAATCTCAGTATTATGCTGCTTTTGGCATTTTTTACGCATAAAAAAACAGTAATAGTGTCTCCCTGACTGTTCAGACACAAATATATCTGTTTAAAAGAGTCTGGCATAGGTCAGATAACTACAACTGTGGTTTTGCAGTTCCACGGGTCAAATCTCTGTATTATCCTGTTTTCGGCATTTTTTCCATAAAAAAAAAACTGTAATAGTGTCTCCCTGACGGTTCAGACACAAATATATCTGTTTTTAAAGAGTCTGGTGTAGGCCAGATAACTAGAACTGTTGTTTTGCAGTTCCAAGGGTCAAATCTCTGCATTACCCTGCTTTTGCCATTTTTTCCGTAAAAAAAAACAGTAATAGTGTCTCCCTGACTGTTCAGACACAAATATATCTGTTTAAAAGAGTCTGGTGTAGGCCAGATAACTAGAACTGTGGTTTTTCAGTTCCAAGGGTCAAATCTCTGTATTATATTGCTGCTGGCATTTTTTACGTAAAAAAAAACAGTAATAGTGTCTCCGTGACTGTTCAGACACAAATATATCTGTTTAAAAGAGTCTGGTGTAGACCAGATAACTAGAACTGTGGTTTTGAAGTTCCACGGGTCAAATCTCTGTATTATCCCTCTTTTGGCAATTTTTCCGTAAAAAAAAACTGTAACAGTGTCTCCCTGACTGTTCAGACACCAATATATCTGTTTAAAAGAGTCTGGTGTAGGCCAGATAACTAGAACTGTGGTTTTGCAATTCCACGGGTCAAATCTCTGTATTATCCTGTTTTGGGCATTTTTTCCGTAAAAAAAACAGTAATAGTGTCTCCCTGACTGTTCAGACACAAATATATCTGTTTAAAAGAGTCTGGTGTAGACCAGATAACTAGAACTGTGGTTTTGCAGTTCCACGGGTCAAATCTCTGTATTATCCTGCTTTTGGCTTATTTTCCGTAAAAAAAACAGTAATAGTGTCTCCCTGACTGTTCAGACACAAATATATCTGTTTCAGAGAGTCTGGTGTTGGCCAGATAACTAGATCTGTGGTTTTCAAGATCCACGGGTCAAATTTCTGTATTACCCTGGTTTTGGCATTTTTTAAGTAAAAAAAATCTGTAATAGTGTCTCCCTGACTATTCAGACACAAATATATCTGTTTAAAAGAGTCTGGTGTAGGTCAGATAACTACAACTGTGGTTTTGCAGTTCCACGGGTCAAATCTCTGTATTATCCTGCTTTTGGCATTTTTTCCGTTAAAAAAAACTGCAATAGTGTCTCCCTGACTGTTCAGACACCAATATATCTGTTTAAAAGAGTCTGGTGTAGGCCAGATAACTAGAACTGTGGTTTTGCAGATCCACAGGTCAAATCTCTGTATTATCCTGTTTTTGACATTTTTTCCATAAAAAAAAACTGTAATAGTGTCTCCCCGACTGTTCAGACACAAATATATCTGTTTAAAAGAGTCTGGTGTAGGCCAGATAACTAGAACTGTGGTTTTTCAGTTCCACGGGTCAAGTCTCTGTATTATACTGCTGCTGGCATTTTTTACGTAAAAAAAAAACAGTAATAGTGTCTCCGTAACTGTTCAGACACAAATATATCTGTTTAAAAGAGTCTGGTGTAGGCCAGATAACTAGAACTGTGGTTTTGAAGATCCACGGGTCAAATCTCTGTATTATCCTGGTTTTGGCATTTTTTCCGTAAAAAAAAGTCTGTAATAGTGTCTCCCTGACTATTCAGACACAAATATATCTGTTTAAAAGAGTCTGGTGTAGGTCAGATAACTACAACTGTGGTTTTGCAATTCTACGGGTCAAATCACTGTATTATCCTGCTTTTGGCATTTTTTCCGTAAAAAAAACAGTAATAGTGCCTGCCTGACTGTTCAGACCCAAATATATCTGTTTAAAAAAGTCTGGTGTAGGCCAGATAACTACAACTGTGGTTTTGCAGTTCCACGGTTCAAATCTCTGTATTATCCTGCTTTTGGCATTTTTTCCGTAAAAAAAAAAACAGTAATAGTGTCTCCCTGACTGTTCAGACACAAATATATCTGTTTAAAAGAGTCTGGTGTAGGCCAGATAACTACAACTGTGGTTCTGCAATTCCACGGGTCCAATCTCTGTATTATCCTGGTTTTGGATTTTTTTCCGTAAAAAAAAACAGTAATAGTGCCGGCCTAACTGTTCAGACACAAATATATCTGTTTAAAAGAGTCTGATGTAGGCCAGGAAACTACAACTGTGATTTTGCAGTTTCAAGGGTCAAATCTCTGTATTATCCTGCTTTTGGCATTTTTTCCGCAAAAAAAAACCAGTAATAGTGTCTCCCTGACTGTTCAGACACAAATATATCTGTTTAAAAGAGTCTGGTGTAGGCCAGATAACTAGCACTGTTGTTTTGCAGTTCCAAGTGTGAAACCTCTGTATTATCCTGCTTTTGGCATTTTTTCTGTAAAAAAAAACAGTAATAGTGTCTCCCTGACTGTTCAGACACAAATATATCTGTTTAAAAGAGTCTGGTGTAGGTCAGATAACTACAACTGTGGTTTTGCAGTTCCACTGGTCAAATCTCTGTATTATCCTGTTTTGGGCATTTTTTCCATAAAAAAAAACTGTAATAGTGACTCCCTGACTGTTCAGACACAAATATATCTGTTTTAAAGAGTCTGGTGTAGGCCAGATAACTAGAACTGTTGTTTTGAAGTTCCAAGGGTCAAATCTCTGTATTTCCCTGCTTTTGCCATTTTTTTCATAAAAAAAAACAGTAATAGTGTCTCCCTGACTGTTCAGACACAAATATATCTGTTTAAAAGAGTCTGGTGTAGGCCAGATAACTAGAACTGTGGTTTTTCAGTTCCACGGGTCAAATCTCTGTATTATACTGCTGCTGGCATTTTTTACGTAAAAAAAAACAGTAATAGTGTCTGCGTGACTGTTCAGACACAAATATATCTGTTTAAAAGAGTCTGGTGTAGACCAGATAACTAGAACTGTGGTTTTGAAGTTCCACGGGTCAAATCTCTGTATTATCCCTCTTTTGGCAATTTTTCCGTAAAAAAATAATGTAATAGTGTCTCCTTGACTGTTCAGACACCAATATATCTGTTTAAAAGAGTCTGGTGTAGGCCAGATAACTACAACTGTGGGTTTGCAATTCCACGGGTCAAATCTCTGTATTATCCTGTTTTGGGCATTTTTTCCGTAAATATAAACAGTAATAGTGCCTCCCTGACTGTTCAGACACAAATATATCTGTTTAAAAGAGTCTGGTGTAGGCCAGATAACTACAACTGTGGTTTTGCAGTTCAACGAGTCAAATCTCTGTATTATCCTGATTTTGGAATTTTTTCTGTAAAAAAAAACTGTAATAGTGTCTCCCTGACAGTTCAGACACAAATATATCTGTTTAAAAGGGTCTGGTGTAGGCCAGATAACTAGAACTGTTGTTTTGCAGTTCCAAGGGTCAAATCTCTATATTACCCTGCTTTTGCCATTTTTTCCGTAAAAAAAACTGTAATAGTGTCTCCCTGACTGTTCAGACACAAATATATCTGTTTAAAAGAGTCTGGTGTAGATCAGATAACTAGAACTGTGGTTTTGCAGTTCCACGGGTCAAATCTCTGTATTATCCTGGTTTTGGCTTATTTTCCGTAAAAAAAACAGTAATAGTGTCTCCCTGACTGTTCAGACACAAATATATCTGTTTCAGAGAGTCTGGTGTAGGCCAGATAACTAGAACTGTGGTTTTGAAGATCCACGGGTCAAATCTCTGTATTATCCTGGTTTTGGCATTTTTTCCATAAAAAAAGTCTGTAATAGTGTCTCCCTGACTATTCAGACACAAATATATCTGTTTAAAAGAGTCTGGTGTAGGCCAGATAACTAGAACTGTGGTTTTGCAATTCTACGGGTCAAATCACTGTATTATCCTGCTTTTGGCATTTTTTCCGTAAAAAAAAACAGTAATAGTGCCTGCCTGACTGTTCAGACCCAAATATATCTGTTTAAAAAAGTCTGGTGTAGGCCAGATAACTACAACTGTGGTTTTGCAGTTCCACGGGTCAAATCTCTGTATTATCCTGCTTTTGGCATTTTTTCTGTAAAAAAAAAAACAGTAATAGTGTCTCCCTGACTGTTCAGACACAAATATATCTGTTTAAAAGAGTCTGGTGTAGGCCAGATAAATAGAACTGTGGTTTTGCAATTCCACGGGTCCAATCTCTGTATTATCCTGGTTTTGGATTTTTTTCCGTAAAAAAAAACAGTAATAGTGCCCGCCTAACTGTTCAGACACAAATATATCTGTTTAAAAGAGTCTGATGTAGGCCAGGAAACTACAACTGTGATTTTGCAGTTTCAAGGGTCAAATCTCTGTATTATCCTGCTTTTGGCATTTTTTTCCGTAAAAAAAACCCAGTAATAGTGTCTCCCTGACTGTTCAGACACAAATATATCTGTTTAAAAGAGTCTGGTGTAGGCCAGATAACTAGCACTGTTGTTTTGCAGTTCCAAGTGTGAAACCTCTGTATTATCCTGCTTTTGGCATTTTTTCTGTAAAAAAAAACAGTAATAGTGTCTCCCTGACTGTTCAGACACAAATATATCTGTTTAAAAGAGTCTGGTATAGGTCAGAAAACTACAACTGTGGTTTTGCAGTTCCACTGGTCAAATCTCTGTATTATCCTGTTTTGGGCATTTTTTCCATAAAAAAAAACTGTAATAGTGACTCCCTGACTGTTCAGACACAAATATATCTGTTTAAAAGAGTCTGGTGTAGGCCAGATAACTAGAACTGTTGTTTTGAAGTTCCAAGGGTCAAATCTCTGTATTTCCCTGCTTTTGCCATTTTTTTCGTAAAAAAAAACAGTAATAGTGTCTCCCTGACTGTTCAGACACAAATATATCTGTTTAAAAGAGTCTGGTGTAGGCCATATAACTAGAACTGTGGTTTTTCAGTTCCACGGGTCAAATCTCTGTATTATCCTGCTTTTGGCATTTTTTCCGTAAAAAAAACAGTAATAGTGTCTCCCTGACTGTTCAGACACAAATATATCTGTTTAAAAGAGTCTGGTGTAGGTCAGATAACTACAACTGTGGTTTTGCAGTTCCACGGGTCAAATCTCTGTATTATCCTGTTTTTGGCATTTTTTCCATAAAAAAAAACTGTAATAGTGACTCCCTGACTGTTCAGACACAAATATATCTGTTTAAAAGAGTCTGGGGTAGGCCAGATAACTAGAACTGTTGTTTTGCAGTTCCAAGGGTCAAATCTCTGTATTATTCTGCTTTTGGCTTATTTTCCGTAAAAAAAAACAGTAATAGTGTCTCCCTGACTGTTCAGACACAAATATATCTGTTTCAAAGAGTCTGGTGTAGGCCCGATAACTAGAACTGTGGTTTTGAAGTTCCACGGGTCAAATCTCTGTATTATCCTGGGTTTGGCATTTTTTCCATAAAAAAAAACTGTAATAGTGTCTCCCTGACTGTTCAGACCCAAATATATCTGTTTAAAAGAGTCTGGTGTAAGCCAGACAACTAGAACTGTGGTTTTGCCGTTCCACGGGTCAAATCTCTGTATTATCCAGCTTTTGGCTTATTTTCCGTAAAAAAAACAGTAATAGTGTCTCCCTGACTGTTCAGACACAAATATATCTGTTTAAAAGAGTCTGGTGTAGGCCAGATAACTAGAACTGTGGTTTTGAAGTACCACGGGTCAAATCTCTGTATTATCCTTGTTTTGGCATTTTTTCCGTAAAAAAAAACTGTAATAGTGTCTCCCTGACTGTTCAGACACCAATATATCTGTTTAAAAGAGTCTGGTGTAGGCCAGATAACTAGAACTGTGGTTTTGCAATTCCACGGGTCAAATCTCTGTATTATCCTGCTTTTGGCATTTTTTCCGTAAAAAAAACCCAGTAATAGTGTCTCCCTGACTGTTCAGACACAAATATATCTGTTTAAAAGAGTCTGCTGTAGGCCAGATAACTAGTATTGTTGTTTTGCAGTTCCAAGGGTGAAATCTCTGTATTATCCTGCTTTTGGCATTTTTTCCGTAAAAAAAAAAAACAGTAATAGTGTTTCCCTGACTGTTCAGACACAAATATATCTGTTTAAAAGAGTCTGGGGTAGGTCAGATAACTACAACTGTGGTTTTGCAGTTCCACGGGTCAAATCTCTGTATTATCCTGTTTTTGGCATTTTTTCCGTAAAAAAAAACTGTAATAGTGTCTCCCTGACAGTTCATGTAGAGAAGAACGCAGCACAACTGGATCAGGGTGCACGAGTAGGATCCAACACCGTAGTAACAATAGTAAAATCTCGGCACACCAATGGTTAGAATTTAATTGAATTTATTATTAGAGCAGTCCACATGTGGACTGCTCTAATAATAAATTCAATTAAATTCTAACCATTGGTGTGCCGAGATTTTACTATTGTCCCTGACAGTTCAGACACAAATATATCTGTTTAAAAGAGTCTGGTGTAGGCCAGATAACTAGAACTGTTGTTTTGCAGTTCCAAGGGTCAAATCTCTGTATTACCCTGCTTTTGGCATTTTTTCCGTAAAAAAAACTGTAATAGTGTCTCCTGACTGGTCAGACACAAATATATCTGTTTAAAAGAGTCTGGTGTAGGCCAGATAACTAGAACTGTGGTTTTGCAGTTCCACGGGTCAAATCTCTGTATTATCCTGCTTTTGGCTTATTTTCCGTAAAAAAACAATAATAGTGTCGCCCTGACTGTTCAGACACCAATATATATCTGTTTAAAAGAGTCTGGTGTAGGCCAGATAACTAGAACTGTGGTTTTGCAATTCCACGGGTCAAATCTCTGTATTATCCACCTTTTTGCCTATTTTACATAAAAAATAAAAAAATTGATTGTCTCGCTCAGTGTTCAGACAGAAATATATCTGTTTAAAAGATTTTGGTGCAGGCCAGAGAAATAGAACTGTGGTTTTCCTCTTCCACGGTTCTAATCTCCTTTTTATTACCCTTTTTCCATTGATAGTGCGAGTGTAAGCTATTTTACTTCATTTACAATGGGCAAAGCGCGTGGCAAGGGACGTGGAACTGGACGTTCTGGTGATGGTGCGTGTAGAGGATGGGGCCGTGGCCAAGGTGAAAATGTGCCACAACCAACAGCCACATCTTCTCGCTCCCACTTCTTGACAGAATTACTAGGGAAGCACACTACAATTGAGACACAATTGCCACGAAGTGAGGAGGGGGATCGTGGTGCGCAAGTGGAAGAGGAGGAGGTGGTGGATGTTCTAGTAACTGACCCAACGTGACAGGAGGACATGCAGAGTAAGGCCAGCAGCACACAGGGGGAGGGAGTCAGAGTGCCACAACAGGCAGGAAGAAGCAGTGTGGTGGCTGCACACAGAAGGGGGGCAACAGTTCCCCGTAACACCAACACGAGGGACGTTGCCAGTACAATCGGTAGATCTTTGTTATGTTCTGCTACCAGAGCTAAGGAAAGAGAGGAGATCTGTCCCTACGATAGAACTCAGCTGAATCCCTACGATGTAACAGGGAACCTGATCCTGCGATCAGACCTGCTAAAGTCCTAAGCTAGTCTTTACGGAGACCTATAGATGTGGGGAAGGAATCCCTACAAGTCCTAAGGACTGGGAGGAAAATGGGACACCTCCTAACAGAAATAGTAGCAGACAGACGAACAAACAAAATATATAGAACATAGAGGTCCATAGACCAAGCAAACTAACAGAGTTAGATACAGAGCACAGGCTAGCTAGAAAGTAGTTATACAATGAAGTCCAGCAAAGCCAGAAGGGCGGAGCAGGATTAAATAGGCCAACAAGGTCATGTGACCAGCAAAGGAAAAAACCTAAGAGCAAGGTTCTAACAGTACCCCTCCTTCTAAGAGGATCCTCCGGATCCCCTAGGACCAGGCTTATCAGGAAATCTCCTGTGAAACGCTCTGATAAGTCTGGACGCGGAAACATCATCTGACCTCACCCAAGAGTTATCCTCGGGTCCGAAACCTTTCCAGGCCACAAGATACTGCAAACTACCTCTATACCGTCTAGAGTTAAGGATGCGAGAAATTTCATATTCCCCGTCCTCCACCACCGGAGGAACAGAGGCAGAGGCGTCACCATCCGACACAACAGCTTTTTTTAACAGAGAGACATGAAATACCGGATTAATTCTCCAGGACGTAGGAACCTCCAACCTAACAGCAGATTGGTTGACAACCTGAAGCACCTTAAAGGGCCCTACAAACTTGGGACCCAATTTCTTAGAAGGAATCCTCAACCGCAGATTCCTAGAGGACAACCAAACCATGTCACCAACAGCGAACAAAACCTCCTGTCGTTTCCTATCAAAGTAGTCTTTCGATTTGCTGTTGGCCTCCTGAAGATTACCACGCACATCCGTCCAAACTCTCTCCAAATCACCGGAAAAATTCTCCTCCTCAGGCACGGCAGATCCCAACTTGGAGAACGACCCAAACGACGGAAATGAGTACAATATTTTTCCACATTACCTGATCCCTGTTTCAAACGTCTCAACTCAGTCTCAGCTGATGCAACACGGTCAGGATCATCATATAATAGCCCCAAAGCAGAAAAAAAACTAGCCACTGATCTGAAGCATGTATCACTAGGTTGCAAAGAAAAGACCCACTCCTGAGGCTCTTTGCGCAAAAGTGACATTATGAACCCTATGCGCTGGGATTCATCCCCAGAGGACTTGGGTCTCAAACGAAAATACAATAAGCAAGCATTTTTAAATGAAAAAAATTCTCGGTGTTCACCAAAAAATAAATCCGGCAAACATACCTTAGGCTCCAAGAAATGTGCTCCAGGACAGTTAATCACGTGCTGACGGAGCTCGGCCACCTCCAGAGAGAGTCCCTGCAGGCGATGAGCCAAATCCTGAACCGACACCATGATGGAACAGAAAAATCTTTCCTTAGAGAATTTGCAGGCTGGACTTACTGTTATGTTCTGCTACCAGAGCTAAGGAAAGAGAGGAGATCTGTCCCTATGATAGAACTCAGCTGAATCCCTACGATGTAACAGGGAACCTGATCCTGCGATCAGACCTGCTAAAGTCCTAAGCTAGTCTGTACGGAGACCTATAGATGTGGGGAAGGAATCCCTACAAGTACTAAGGACTGGGAGGAAAATGGGACACCTCCTAACAGAAATAGTAGCAGACAGACGAACAAACAAAATATATAGAACATAGAGGTCCGTAGACCAAGCAAACTAACAGAGTTAGATACAGAGCACAGGCTAGCTAGAAAGTAGTTATACAATGAAGTCCAGCAAAGCCAGAAGGGCGGAGCAGGATTAAATAGGCCAACAAGGTCATGTGACCAGCAAAGGAAAAAACCTAAGAGCAAGGTTCTAACAATCTTCCAGAGTCTGGAATTTTTTTAAAGACTCTGCTGATAACCCCAAAAAGGCCATTTGTACCACCTGTCATGCCAGCATCAGCAGGGGTGACAAAACTACCTGTTATGTTCTGCTACCAAAGCTAAGGAAAGAGAGGAGATCTGTCCCTACTATAGGACTCAGCTGAATCCCTACGATGTAACAGGGAACCTGATCCTGCGATCAGACCTGCTAAAGTCCTAATCTAGTCTGTACGGAGACCTATAGATGTGGGGAGGGAATCCCTACAAGTACTAAGGACTGGGAGGAATATGGGACACCTCCTAACAGAAATAGTAGCAGACAGACGAACAAACAAAATAGATAGAACATAGAGGTCCGTAGACCAAGCAAACTAACAGAGTTAGATACAGAGCACAGGCTAGCAAGAAAGTAGATATACAATGAAGTCCAGCAAAGCCAGAAGGGCGGAGCAGGATTAAATAGGCCAACAAGGTCATGTGACCAGCAAAGGAAAAAAAACCTAACAGCAAGGTTCTAACAGTACCCCCCCTTCTAAGAGGATCCTCCGGATCCCCTAGGACCAGGCTTATCAGGAAATCTCCTGTGAAACGCTCTGATAAGTCTGGACGCGGAAACATCATCTGACCTCACCCAAGAGTTATCCTCGGGTCCGAAACCTTTCCAGGCCACAAGATACTGCAAACTACCTCTATACCGTCTAGAGTCAAGGATGCGAGAAATTTCATATTCCCCGTCCTCCACCACCGGAGGAACAGAGGCAGAGGCGTCACCATCCGACACAACAGCTTTTTTTAACAGAGAGACATGAAAGACCGGATTAATTCTCCAGGAGGTAGGAACCTCCAACCTAACAGCAGATTGGTTGACAACCTGAAGCACCTTAAAGGGCCCTACAAACTTGGGACCCAATTTCTTAGAAGGAATCCTCAACCGCAGATTCCTAGAGGACAACCAAACCATGTCACCAACAGCGAACAAAACCTCCTGTCGTTTCCTATCAAAGTAGTCTTTAGATTTTCTGTTGGCCTCCTGAAGATTACCACGCACATCCGTCCAAACTCTTTCCAAATCACCGGAAAAATTCTCCTCCTCAGGCACGGCAGATCCCAACTTGGAGAACGACCCAAACGACGGATGTCTCCCAGAACAACAAAAAAAAGGCGAACAACCAGCAGAAGAAGATGTATGATTGTTCAGAGCAAATTCGGCAAGTGGCAGAAACTCAGACCACCCCTCTTGATTGTCTGCCACAAAACAACGCAAGAACTGCTCAACATCCTGGTTTTTCCTTTCTGTCTGGCCATTAGATTCAGGATGATATCCGGACGAAAACGACAAATGAATTCCCAACCTGTCACAAAAGGCACGCCAAAAACGAGCCACGAACTGAGGACCCCTATCAGAAACAATGTCAGTAGGAACGCCATGAAGTCTGACAATTTCCTTGACAAAGGCCTTAGCGAGAGTTTTAGCGCAAGGCAGTTTGACGAAGGGAACCAAGTGACACATCTTGCTAAAACGGTCCACGACCACCCAGATGACAGTAAAACCCTCAGAGGGGGGAAGGTCAGTTATAAAGTCCATAGCCAAATGTGTCCAAGGAGCACTGGGGACCTCCAAAGGACAAAGCAACCCCGCAGCAGGAGTATGTGAGGACTTAGATCTAGCACATATAGTACATTGGCGCACCCACTTAATGACTTCCTTCTGCCATCCAGGCCACCAAAAACTGCGACCCACCAGTCTCTTGGTCTCAGAGATTCCGGGATGACCTGCCAACCGAGATTCGTGACACTCAACAAACAAATTTCTCCTAAAGGTCCCAGGCACAAACAACCTCCCATGAGGAGTGTTAGATGGGGCATTCTCCTGAGCTTTAAGAATCTCATCTTCCAAAACGGAGTCTAAAGCAGCTATCACAACACCTTCTTGTAAAATGTTTTCCTCTTTCTCAGCACCGACTATGGGAGAAAAACTGCGAGACAAGGCATCCGCCTTAACATTCTTAGTACCAGGGATGTAAGTAACGGAGAAATTAAACCGCGAGAAAAACAGTGCCCACCTAGCCTGACGGGCATTCAGGCGCTTGGCAGCATCAAGATATATCAGATTTTTATGATCCGTAAGAACCTGAACGGGAAATTCCGCACCTTCCAAGAAGTGGCGCCAGTGTTCAAATGCGAGTTTAATAGCCAATAATTCCCGATTACCAATATCGTAATTCAGTTCAGTCTCCGAAAATTTTTTTGAAAAAAAGGCACAGGGATGTAATCCATCCCCGTTATCCTGAGACAATACTGCGCCAACCCCCACAGAGGAAGCATCAACCTCAACCAAAAACGGCCTAGTAACATCAGGCTGCATAAGGATGGGAGCAGATATGAACCTCTCCTTGAGATACACAAAAGCTTCAATGGCCTCAGAAGACCACTGAACCGCATCAGCACCTTTCCTGGTGAGATCAGTCAGAGGTTTGACAATACTAGAAAAATTTTTTATGAATATTCTGTAGTAATTGGCGAAACCCAAAAACCTCTGTATCGATTTCAAACCAATAGGCCTAGGCCATTCCTGCACAGCCTGAACCTTAACCGGATCCATCTCAAAACCTTTGCTGGAGATAATGTAGCCCAAAAAACTAATTCTCTGTACAGCGAACTCACATTTCTCCAGCTTAGCAAAAAACGAATTGTCCATTAATAACTGTAATACCTCACGCACGCTCCGCCAATGAGACTCCAGATCTGGCGAATAAATCAAAATGTCATCCAAATACACAACCACATTTTTACCGATCAAAGGTCTAAGGATGTCATTAATCAGATTCTGAAAAAATGCAGGAGCATTAGTAAGACCAAAAGGCATAACCAGATTCTCAAAATGACCCACAGGAGTGTTAAAAGCAGTCTTCCATTCATCACCCTCCTTCATGCGCAACAGATTGTATGCCCCCTTAAGGTCAATTTTAGAGAACCACTTGGCCCCCAATAACTGGTTAAACAGATCAGGAATCAATGGCAGTGGGTAAGGATTGCGTACCGTAATTTTGTTAATCTCACGAAAATCCAGACAAGGACGTAAACCGCCGTCCTTTTTTTTTACAAAAAAAAATCCAACCGCCACAGGAGACTTAGAGGGCCTAATGTGACCGGCGGCCAAACTTGTCTGTATGTATTCCTCCAAAGCCTTCCTCTCAGGAATAGTAAGGTTAAATAAACGACTTTTAGGAAGAGTCGCTCCAGGGACAAATTCAATAGAACAATCATAGTCTCTATGGGGAGGCAAAACCTGCGATTCCTTCTCAGAAAAAACTCTCCAAAAATCCTGAATAGGAACAGGCAATTCTCCCCTATCCAAAGCTGCAATACGCCCGTTACAACACTTGTCATAACATTTATGGCTCCAGGATTTAATTTCACTGGTAGACCAATCCAGTACAGGATTGTGAAATTTTAACCAGGGCAAACCCAATATTACTGGAGAAAGCAAGTTATTCAACACTACCAAATCCAATTTCTCATGGTGAACACCATTAATAGTGAGAGGAAATTCACTGACCTTGAGAGTAATATTCTTCAAAGGGGAGCCATCCACAGAAACCACAGCAATGGGGGATGATAAAGGTTCAGGTTTTAAATTGAGTTTTTCCACGAATCCCCCATCAATTACATTCAGTGTAGACCCGAAATCAACAAACACCCGAAATTCCATTAATTTTTCCTGAGCAATCGTGGAAGCAGCTAAAAATATACCCTTGGAATTTAAACAGGCAATACGGGCGTGACTGACCATTTTTTTTTCTTTCTTCATACGAAGCTCACAGCCTTTAATCAAATGACCAGATTTTCCGCAATAGAAACACAAGCCTTCCGAAAAACGACGGTCTTTTTCTTAAGAGCGAGGTGCCACCGATCCAATCTCCATCGGTTCACCACTGTTAGTACACACATTATCATAACCAGAAACTGACATAGCAGAGGATTTGCTCTCATTAACCCTAGCACGCAGTCTTCTATCCACCCGTATAGCTAATTGCATAGCCTGTTGCAAATCCTCAGGTGTAGGATAAGCAATTAGCAGGTCTTTAACCCTTTCACTGAGCCCAGCAAGAAATAGACTTTTCAGAGCAAAATCGTTCCACCCTGTTTGAGTGGACCAACGACGAAAATGAGTACAATATTTTTCGACATTACCTGATCCTTGTTTTAAACGTCTCAACTCAGTCTCAGCTGATGCCACACGGTCAGGATCATCATATAATAGTCCTAAAGCAGAAAAAAAACTATCCACTGATCTGAAGCATGTATCACTAGGTTGCAAAGAAAAGGCCCACTCCTGAGGCTCTTTGCGCAAAAGTGACATTATGAACCCTACGCGCTGGGATTCATCCCCAGAGGACTTGGGTCTCAAACGAAAATACAATAAGCAAGCATTTTTAAATGAAAAAAATTCTCGATGTTCAACAAAAAATAAATCCGGCAAACATACCTTAGGCTCCAAGAAATATGCTCCAGGACAGTTACTCACGTGCTGACGGAGCTCGGCCACTTCCAGAGAGAGTCCCTGCAGGTGTTTAGCCAAATCCTGAACCGACACCATGATGGAACAAAAAAAAAAAATCTTTCCTTAGAGAATTTGCAGGCTGGACTTACTGTTATGTTCTGCTACCAAAGCTAAGGAAAGAGAGGAGATCTGTCCCTACTATAGGACTCAGCTGAATCCCTACGATGTAACAGGGAACCTGATCCTGCGATCAGACCTGCTAAAGTCCTAATCTAGTCTGTACGGAGACCTATAGATGTGGGGAGGGAATCCCTACAAGTACTAAGGACTGGGAGGAATATGGGACACCTCCTAACAGAAATAGTAGCAGACAGACGAACAAACAAAATAGATAGAACATAGAGGTCCGTAGACCAAGCAAACTAACAGAGTTAGATACAGAGCACAGGCTAGCAAGAAAGTAGATATACAATGAAGTCCAGCAAAGCCAGAAGGGCGGAGCAGGATTAAATAGGCCAACAAGGTCATGTGACCAGCAAAGGAAAAAAAACCTAACAGCAAGGTTCTAACACTACCAGCCTGACCACCACCAGCATGATCATGCACATGTCAGCAAAGCACCTGACTTTGTGGGGCGAACCCCAGGGTTCACGACCAGTGTCAGCGGGTGTCACCACTAGAGATGAGCGGTGTTCGACTCGAACTGTTCGCCAATCTCAAATTCGAGCTGTTTTGGGCGGTGTTCGAGCAGTTCGGCGAACATGAACAATTTGAAAAAAATTCGGCTGTTCGAGGTTATGTTCGATAACTGTTCGTGCACTAAAATCATAACTGGATTTTTTCTCAGAAAAGCTGAAAATTAATGTTAATACGCAGTTTGAGTGTACAGCGGGGCGGGGGGAGGGGCAGGGGATGGATCTCTGCAGAAATAATGAAGATCTCCATTTTTTTTTCTCTTTCCCACATTTACAGTGGGGAGGTGCAATCTGTCAGCCTATCAGCAGCGCACACACGGAGCGAACTGCTTTTTTTCACACAAGCAAGGGCATTTGTCATTGGCAGTGTATGTCACATGTCCTTGCCCTATAAGACCCAGCCATTTTCCCCATCGCCACCATTTTCTCACTGCTGCAGCTGCGTGTTAGACGGCACTGCTGTTGCTATGTGCGCTATACTTTGTTAATTTCAAGCCAATTTTCGCACAAATCTACAGATAGCTTGGGAGTAGGGTATAGTTGTGCTTGCAGTCCTTTTAAGGACTAGGTTACATAATTTCCTATGACTTTTATCAGGCAGGTCTGTGCTCTTAAATAGATAGGTTGGGAGTAAAGATTAATTGTAATTGCAGTCCTTTTCAGGACTAGGTTACATCAGTTCCTATCACTTTTATCAGGCAGGTCTGTGCTCTTAAATAGATAGGTTGGGAGTAAAGACTAATTGTAATTGCAGTCCTTTTGAGGGCTAGGTTACATCAGTTCCTATCACTTTTTGCCAGGCAAGTCTGTGCCAGTGCTGTGCAAGTTTTTTTCACAGCATTTGGCTAAATCTAGCAAATCCTTTTTGGCCCCTTGCAGTGTGTGTTAGTCAGTGGAGTATCCTATCTGTGTTGCAAGCTACACCACCTGTGTATAGAATACAAATTTTTTTACAGCACCTAGTGAAGTAAAACCTTTCGGGCATAGCATCATTCTATTAGTCCATCTATACTAACATCCACCAGGTTGCAAATTCAATATAAATTTTATCTGCATCTAGCTCTGAAAAAATATTTTGGCTTGTAGCAGTGTGTGGGACTTGTTCTATTAGTCCATCTATACTAACCTCCACAAGGTTGCAAATTCAATATAATTTTTTTCTGCATCTAGCTCTGAAAAAATATTTTGGCTTGTAGCAGTGTGCGGGATTGTTCTATTAGTCCATCTATACTAACCTCCACAAGGTTGCAAATTCAATATAATTTTTTTCTGCATCTAGCTCTGAAAAGATATTTTGGCTTGTAGCAGTGTGTGGGACTTGTTCTATTAGTCCATCTATACTAACCTCCACCAGGTTGTAAATTCAATATAATTTTTTTCTGCATCTAGCTCTGAAAAAATATTTCGGCTTGTAGCAGTGTGTGGGACTTGTTCTATTAGTCCATCTATACTAACCTCCACCAAGTTGCAAATTCAATACACTTTTTATCTGCATCTAACCCAGCCAATACTTTTGGGCTAATACCACAGTTTGGCCACTCAGCTCTGCTCGGTTCCCATCCATTGTTTTTGGTGCAAACATCTCCAGAGTTGTGAATTAGTTAACCACCAAAATGAGTGGAAAAAGGCCTGCTGATGGTGGAAAGGGGAATAGGCGTGTTGAGAAGGGAAAAAAAGGTTGTGTCCTTGGGGTAGGTGTTAAAGCAACAGTAACATCTGCTGAAGAAGGACCATCTTCCAGCCAAACTAAGATGTCTACTTCTTTTAGCGGACAATGTGATAAGATCCCTTTCTTACGGCCACGCCAATCGCTACAAATTCCAGATGAGGCACAAAAACAGCAAGTGCTTCAATGGATATCAAGTGCTCCTTTAAGTGGGCTCTCCTCCACCTCAACTTCAACATTACAAATACTCCAGTCCTCAGAGGTGTCACCCCAATCGCACTTGCTTTCTCAAAGCTCCCAAGTCTCCAGCTGCCCGTCTGAGTATGGGGTAGAACAGATGGTTGAGTCTGCAGAGCTGTTTACTCATACTATAGCCTGGGAATCAGAGGTCAGCTCCAGAGCTTCTATGAATCCAGACGAGGAAATGATCTTCACTGATGCCCAGAATCTTTATGAGTCGGATCCAGGACCAGACGCAGAAGGTTCTGACCATAATGTAGACCCTCATTCCCAAACTGTAACTCCTGTTGGTGGAGACAATGAGGAAGATGATGATGAGACTCAAATACCTGATTGGAGCGACAACTTTAGTTTTTTGTCAGGGCAGGAAGAGGTTGGCTCTGAGGACGACGGGTGTGATAACACACAGGGTGATGATGAAGAGGTTGGAGATCCCACTTACTGTCAACCCACAGTCAGCCAGTCAATGAGGTCAGCAGAGGAGGTGGAGGAGGATGCTAGTGACGACGAGGTCAGGTTGCGCCTTCCTGGACAGAGACGTAGTACTGGAAGCACGTCAACAACTGCATCCTCAAACACAACTCTGCCTCTGACCACAAGTCGTGGTGGCTCTTCAGGTCGCATGGGTGCTAAGCCTTGCATAGCCTGGGCACTTTTTCAGATCGATAAAGATGACCCAACTCGTGTTATCTGTAACATTTGTCAGCAAAAGCTAAGTAGAGGCCAAAAAATACATAGTTTGAGTACTTCATGCATGAACCGGCACATGGATATGAAGCATAAGTTGCAGTGGGAAGCTCACTGTGCTACAATGCGGCCTAGTCAGCCGGGCCAAGCCGTCTGCCACGTCTTATGCATCCGCGGCCTCTTCATCCTCTGTGACTGGGGGGACAGCATTCACACCTGTTTTGGGATGCAGACCTGCCACCTCTTTACCCGCAACAGCCAGTGTGATTGGCAGGTCATCATTTTCTTTGGAGGTGGAAACACCAGCTGGTGTTCAGCGCTGTACGACATCGATAGCACCACCTTTGGATCAAGGCAACCTAACATGTCCGCCTGCATCTTCCTCACAGATCGGCAGTTTGCCGGGGACACCCTTCTCAACCCCGTCTAAGCACAACAGCCAGCCCTCGGTCCCTCAGATGTGGACAAGTAAAAGACCATTTCCTCCTAGCCATGAGAAAGCTAAGAGGTTGAATTTCACCATCTGCAAGTTCTTGGCTACAGAAATGCTGCCTTTCCGCCTGGTGGACACAGAGAATTTTCGAGACCTTATGTCCATCGCAGTGCCCCAGTACCAGATGCCCATTTGGCACTACTTCTCAAAGAAAGGTGTGCCTGCGCTCCTCCAGCATGTCGCACACAACATCACCGCTTCTTTGAGAAACTCTGTGCATAACAGGGTGCATTTCACCACAGACACTTGGATGAGTAGGCATGGACAGGGGCGTTACATGTCACTGACTGGGCACTGGGTAACTATGGTGACAGCAGGAAAAGGGGCTGCTGTCCAAGTCTTGCCGTCCCCACGAGTTGTGCGTCAATCCTCTTTATCTCAAAGTTCCTCCACTGCTTCTGTCTCCTCAACCTCCTCTCGGTCCTTCACCTGCACCCAAAGCCTGTCTGGTCATGCCACAAGCTTTCTAACTGCGCAGAAGGGATCCTGCACACCTCCTTACTATGCTGGCAGCAGGGCAAGCGTCATCAGGCAGTTTTTACTTTGAAATGTCTGGGAAATGTGAGTCACACAGCTGAGGAGTTGTGGTCAGCTCTGGAGAAACAGTTTCATGAATGGTTGTCTCCACTGGACCTGAAACCATGGAAGGACGTGTGCGACAATGCTGCAAACCTGGGTGCGGCCCATCACTGGGGCAGTGTCACACACGTGCCTTGTATGGCTCACGTGTTGAACCTGGTTGTCCAGCAATTTTTAGCCCACTATCCCGGACTTGATGGCCTTCTGCAGAGGGCACGGTCGCTGTGTGCTCACTTCCGCCGTTCGCATCCCGCAGCTCAGCGACTTACATCTCTACAGAAGTCGTTGGGCCTGCCACTTCACCGGCTAAAATGCGATGTGCCTACCCGGTGGAATTCAACTCTGCACATGTTGCAGCGACTGTGGCAGCATCGACAAGCCCTGGTGCAATACGTTTTGAAGTATAGCCTGGGCCAACAAGATCCAGAGGTGGGGCAAATCACGCTGGAGGAGTGGTCTCAGATCAGGGACCTATGCACCTTTCTGCACAGTTTTGAAATGGCGACGAAGATGTTTAGTGCTGACGATGCCATTATCAGCATGACTATTCCGGTGATTTACATGCTGGAGCACATGTTAAACAGAATTCAGAGTCAGGTGGTGGCACAAGAGGAGGTGGAGGAAGTAGAGGAGGAGGAGTTGTATGCGGAAGAGCTAACATCTGCAAGGTCCAGACGGTCGGCAGCACCAAGGCGGCAGGCATGTGAGGGTGGGGGAGATGGTTTTACCAGGGCGCATGGTAGCAGCCAAACTAGTGAGGAAGGTGCAGGAGTCCAGGAAGAAGTGGAGGACGAACTGATGGAAGATTCATCAGATGAGGGAGACCTTGATCACATTTCTGTTATGCGAGGTTAGGGGGAGAGGGCAGAGGAAGGAAGCTTGATTGTTACCTTGCCACCAACACAACAGGGACTTGGTGCTCCTGGATTCGCAAGACACATGAGTGCCTTCTTGCTGCACTACCTGCAACATGACCCTCGAATTGTGAGAATTAGAAATAATCCTGACTACTGGGTTGCCACACTGTTAGATCCCCGGTACAAAAGTAAATTTGCAGAAATTATTCCTGCCATAGAAAAAGATGCACGCATGCAGGAGTATCAGCAGAGACTTTTGCAGAATCTTACATGTGCTTTTCCCCAAAACACTAGTGGTGCACGTAGTGAATCTCACAGTTCCAACTTGCCAACCGTGGGACCGTCGAGTGTTCAGCACTCAAAACGTAACAGAAACACAGTTTCTGCTGGTAGCATCAATTTTGCGGAATCATTTCACCACTTTTTTAGCCCATGCTTTGCAAGGCCACAGGAGACAAGAAGTCTGACACATAGTCAACGCCTAGAGACGATGGTACAGGAGTATCTCCAAGTAAAGATTGAAGCCATGACTGTGTCACTGGACCCTTGCTCATTTTGGGCTTCCAATCTGGATAAATGGCCGGAGCTCGCCACTTACGCCTTGGAGATCTTGTCATGCCCCGCAGCCAGCGTTCTGTCTGAACGTGTGTTCAGCGCTGCTGGTGGTGTGCTGACAGATAAGCGCACGCGGCTCTCCACTGATAATGTAGACAGACTCACGTTCATAAAGATGAACAAATTATGGATCCAAAACGACTTTTCTACCCCTGTGTCATCCTGGGGAGAGTAAAAGCTTGATGACTTGTTAAAATTACCTCACCAACCATTTTAAGCTTTCAAATTACTAATCATTTTTATCTGTATCTTGGCTGGAAAATAATTTGGGCCTTGTAGCAATGTGCAGTACTGATTCTATTAGGCCATCTATACTAAACTCCACCAGATTTAAAATTACTAATCATGTTTATCTGTACCTTGGCTGGAAACAAATTTGGGCCTTGAAGCAGTCTGCAGTACTGATTCTATTAGGCCATCTATACTAAGCTCCACCAGCTTTCAAATTAATAATAATTTTTAGCTGCATCTAGCCCTGAAAATTATTTTGGGGCTGCTAGATGCGCAAGACACATGAGTGCCTTCTTGCTGCACTGCCTGCAACATGACCTTCAGATTGTCAGAATTCGAAATAATCCTGACTACTGGAATGCCATACTCTTAGATCCCCCACACTCTTCGATCAACCTTTTCATTTTAATAAAGAACAAAAAAATGGTCATTTTTGAAATTATAAGTATTAGCAGGTTTTTACAAACTGAAATCAAACAGTTTTCAACTCAAAACTTTATTCTAGGTGATGTTACATTTGCACATAGGACCCCTTGTTCGAATGGAGCTTCTGAACTCTCTCGTCCATTGAATTTGTCAGGTTTTGGATGGTTTCTGCTTCAATTGTTTTGCATGAGGACAGAATACCCTCCCAGAGCTGTTGCTTAGATGTGAACAGGCTCCCGCCATCATAGACACTCCTTTTGATGATGCTCCAGAGGTTCTCAATGGGGTTGAGGTCAGGGGAGCATGGGGGTCACACCATAAGTTTGTCCCTTTTTATGCCCATATCAGCCAGAGATGCAGATGTGTTATGTGCAGCATGAGACGGTGCATTATCATGCATGAAAATGATCTTGCTGCAGAATACACGGTTCTTCTTCTTGAACCATGTCAGGAAGTGCTGTTTGAGAAACTCCACATACATTATGGAGTTCATCTTTACCCCTTCAGGGATCCTAAATGGGCCGACAATCTCTCTCCCCATGATTCCAGCCCAAAACATTACTCCACCTCCTCCTTGTTGGCGCCGTAGCCGTGTTTGCATGGGGTGTCCATCAACCAGCCATCCTCCACTCCATCCATCTGGACCATCGAGCATTGCACGGCACTCATCGGTGAACAAAACAGTTTTGAAGCCAGTCTTCATGTATTGTTTGGCCCACTGGAGCCGTTTCTGCTTGTGTACAGTGGATAGAAGAGGTTGACAGGATGGCTTACGCACAGCTGCAAACCTCTGAAGGACCCTGCATCTTGTTGTTCGGGGGACGTTGGAGGCACCAGCAGCTTCAAAAACTTGTCTGCTGCTATGACAAGGCTTTTTGCCTCTGCTCTTTTAACCTGACGTAATTGCCTGTAAGAAAGAGTCCTCAATTTTCCCTTATCAGCACGCACACGTGTGTACTGTGAATCAGCTACATACTTCTTGATTGTGCGATGATCAGGATGAAGTGTCTTGGCAATGTTGATTGTAATCATGCCTTGACCTAAACACTCCACAATTTGTTGCTTCTCAGCAGCCGACACATCCTTTTTCTTTCCCATTTTGGCAGAAAATGTAGTCTGCTTTATAATGTGGGATAGCCTTCTTAAGTAGTCTTTCCTTTCATTGGACACACCTGCCAAACTAATTTGCACAGGTGTCTGCAATTGCTTACAGTGATATAAAGAGCCCTGACACACATCACCATCAATGAGTTTAACTGACAAACAAAAAAATTCTTACCTTATCACTCCTAAACACTTTTTGCATAATAATTTGGAACACAGTGTACATGTGCTTTTCCACAAAACACCAGTGGTTCACGTAGTGAATCTTACAGTTCTAACTTGCCAACCGTGGTCTGTATGGAGTTGTTCAATAAAGGGCCCAAAATTAAGATTACATAGATGGGAGAGGTCTCTATGAATACGAATTCCTAAGTATTTGATACCCAGTGAGGGCCAGGCAAAGGGAAAGTTGGACTGGATGGAATCCTGTATGGATTTGGGGAGGGAGACATCGAGGGCCTCAGACTTCGCTGCATTGATTTTAAAATTTGACCATGTAACAAAGTGATCTATTTCAGCCATAACAGCAGGGATGGATATATGTGATTGAGTGATATATAATAGGACATCATCAGCAAATGCAGAGCTCTTGTACTCGGTGCCTCCCACCTCAATCCACCTAATATTGGGGTTATGGCGAATTGATGAGAGCAGGTGCTCCATCACTAGGATGTATAAGAGAGGGGACAGAGGACATCCCTGCCTTGTCCCATTGGTGATTATGAAAGGTGATGAAAATGTTCCATTTATCTTCAGCCTAGGTGACGTATTGCGATACAGGGCCGTGATTTTGGCTATAAAAGGGTCCCCTAGACCCCTACCCCAAGCTTTTTAAGAGAATAATATATGGCTTGCCAGGAGACTCTATGGAATGCTTTCTCAGCATCCAACGAGAGTATCTAATTACAAATTTTTAACTGCATCTAGCCCAGGAAATACTTTGTGCCTAGTAGCAGTGTCTGCTAGTCAGCAGATTATGCCAGCTGTTAAGCAAGCTACACCACCTGTAATTTGGACACTTAATTTTTTCAAAGGAAATGGTTCGGGCCCCCGGGACACTCAGTGAAGAGCATCGGGGAGGCACCCCAAGGCATAGGGGCTGGGACTGGCGGTAGGACGCCTTGCGGTGGACTGCCAAGCTCGATCCTTATAAAATCTTTTCAACTGTAGCAGCTTTAGTGGACGCTACTAGAGCTGGAATTACCGCAGCTGCTGGCATGAGACTTGCCCTTCAATAGATCCTTGTAAAAGGATTTAAAGTGTACTCATTCAAATTAGAGAGACAATTTAAATTAAAAAGATTATACCTGCCTCCAGGGCAGGGGGGCTCGCTCGACCCACCAGCGGACAGGCACCAGTATTGGGAGAGGGGGGCTGACTGTCAGGGTCCACAGCGGCTCTGGCACAAACCCGGCGACACGGAGGTCGCACGGGCAGGAAGGGACTGGACGTGTCGGCTTCGCACTTTTTTAGTTTTAGAAGGGCATGACATGCCTATATCTGTGTCTCCCACTCCTTTTACTCCTCCACCTCTTTTCTTTTCGCATGACTATATGTACTTGTCACTTTTCCATGTGTTAGTTGTGTCTTCTAATCAGTTTGTCAGCTTTTGGACACCTTTGAAGGTGTTTTCTATGTGTTTCTATGTGTTTTTGTTTGCCTGCCATTGGTTTTAACGGTGTTCGAAGGTGTTCGACGAACAGTTGACGAACAGTTCGGCGAACATACGGGTGTTCGATGAACCTAACCGAACTCGAACACTACGGGGTTGGCTCAACACTAGTCACCACTGCTTCTTCCGCTATTGTGCGTGTAATAGAACCCCCGGTTGTGCATGAAAGGCAATCCCCTGTTCATACTGCATGCAAAGATGCCCCCTCCTCTCAGTCTTCACTTGTTATGGCAGTTTATCAAGAAACAGCATCAACGTCCACGTCCATGTCCCACCGCAGCGTTCAATTGTCCATATCCCAGAACTTTGAACGAAAGCGCAAATTCGCAGCCAACGCCCCACAGGCCACAGTCCTAAATTCGCACATTTCACGACTGCTTGCATTGGAAATGCTGCCTTTTAGGCTGGTGGAGACGGAATCCTTCCGCAACCTTATGGCGGTGGCCGTCCCTCGGTACTCGGTCCCCAGCCGACACTATTTTGCCCGGTGTGCCATCCCCGCACTACACAAGCACGTGTCCCAAAACATCTGCCGTGCCCTCAACAACGCAGTTACTGGGAGAGTCCACCTGACAACGGACACATGGACAAGTGCTTGTGGCCAGGGACGGTACATCTCCCTGATGGCACACTGGGTAAACATAGTGGAAGCTGGGACCCAGTCAGACCTTGGGACGGAACATATCCTCCCCATACCGAGGATTGCGGGCCCTATGTCAGTCAGAGTTACCCCCACAGAGTACAGTTCCTGCGCATCGTCCTCCTCCTCCTCCTCATGTTCAGCCTCCATCTCAGATATGACCACATCAGTTACAAGCTGGAAGCACTGCAGTACTGCCTCAGCCAAGCGGCAACAGGCTATGCTGAAACTCATAAACTTAGGTGATAAATCTCACACTGCATGTGAGTTGTGGACAGCTGTGAAAGAGCAGGCAGATCTGTGGCTGAGACTGCTGAACCTACATCCAGGCATGGTCGTGTGTGAAAGTGGCGGTATTCTGGTGGCGGCTCTGAGGCGAGATCACACACGTACCATGCCTGGCTCATGTGCCTTAACCTCGTGGTTCATATGTATCTGACATATGT
This sequence comes from Phyllobates terribilis, assembly GCF_046119375.1. Taxonomy (NCBI): domain Eukaryota; kingdom Metazoa; phylum Chordata; class Amphibia; order Anura; family Dendrobatidae; genus Phyllobates; species Phyllobates terribilis. Next base: position 419,010,455 of record NW_027362764.1, on the reverse strand, counting down.
ACCATCCTGACAAACATTGATGAGTCCACCATTGCAACGCTCTCTGCAAAGAATTAAAGAAGAGGCATTGCAGCCAGAGTATGATGAGATGGATCAAGAAGCCGTAATGGGCGATTACACACAGCCCAGCCTCATCTCATCCCAACATGCATTGGGGGACAATGAGGGAGAGGAGGAGGAGGGAGAGCAGGAGCTCGTATCATGCGCTGTAGACGGTAGTACCTGTACAACTGTCATACAGTCGGTTCAGCGTGGGTGGCCTGAGGAGAGGGGGAGGAGGAGGAGAGCATGGTCAGTCGTCATCTTTGTGAAGACACGGAAGTCTTGCCCGTTACCAGTCTGGCACACATGGCTGACATTATGTTAGGCTGCCTTAACCGTGACCCTCGCGTTGTCAAAATGTTGGGTGACAGTCATTACTGGTTGGTGACACTTTTAGACCCCCGCTACAAGGAGAACTTTCACTCTCTTATTCCTGAGGTGGAGAGGTCTACAAAAATGGGGCAGTACCAGAAGGCCCTTGCTGCAGAACTGTTAAAAATATTCCCATCTGAACACGCTAGCGGCAGAGGTCACAGTTCGTTGCCCAACCAAGGCGTACAGGCGAAAGAGATGCAACTTCAATCCAGGAGAGGCAGGGGAACACTGTCAATGTTCTGGGACAGTTTTCTGAGACCCGCCCAGCTTACAGGTCCAGAGACGCAGGGTATTCTCACACCGAGTGGAAAGTTTCAAAAGATGGTGAGGAAGTACCTTGCCGACCGTACCAGCATCCTCCGTGATTCCTCTGTGCCTTTTAATTATTGGGTATCCAAGCTGAACACTTGGAATGAACTCACTCTGTATGCCTTGGAAGTCCTGGCCTGCCCTGCCGCTACCGTGTTATCGGAGCGTGTTTTTAGTGCCGCTGGGGGAATTATAACTGATAAGCGCACTCGCCTGTCAAATGACAATGCTGACAAGCTGACCCTTATCAAAATGAACAAGGGCTGCATTGGGCCAGACTTCTCATCACCACCAAATGACAGCAGAGTAACATAAAGTCAAATCCACTGCGTTATTTCAGGAGGTGTATTCCCATGCACCGCTTCACACCCACACATGGGTGTACACTTCCTCATTTCAGCTGTTTATTGCACTTCTCCTTATCCTCAGCCTCCACCACCACTATACCACCAGGGTGACCGTGGTCCGTGTTCCCAGCATTGCAAGTTCATCCATCCTAATTTTTGGCAGCTTTTGCTTGGAAGGTGTTAGAACCTTGCTGTTAGGTTTTTTTTCCTTTGCTGGTCACATGACCTTGTTGGCCTATTTAATCCTGCTCCGCCCTTCTGGCTTTGCTGGACTTCATTGTATATCTACTTTCTAGCTAGCCTGTGCTCTGTATCTAACTCTGTTAGTTTGCTTGGTCTACGGACCTCTATGTTCTATCTATTTTGTTTGTTCGTCTGTCTGCTACTATTTCTGTTAGGAGGTGTCCCATATTCCTCCCAGTCCTTAGTACTTGTAGGGATTCCCTCCCCACATCTATAGGTCTCCGTACAGACTAGATTAGGACTTTAGCAGGTCTGATCGCAGGATCAGGTTCCCTGTTACATCGTAGGGATTCAGCTGAGTCCTATAGTAGGGACAGATCTCCTCTCTTTCCTTAGCTTTGGTAGCAGAACATAACAGTAAGTCCAGCCAGCAAATTCTCTAAGGAAAGATTTTTCTGTTCCATCATGGTGTCGGTTCAGGATTTGGCTCATCGCCTGCAGGGACTCTCTCTGGAGGTGGCCGAGCTCCGTCAGCACGTGAGTAACTGTCCTGGAGCACATTTCTTGGAGCCTAAGGTATGTTTGCCGGATTTATTTTTTGGTGAACATCGAGAATTTTTTTCATTTAAAAATGCTTGCTTATTGTATTTTCGTTTGAGACCTAAGTCCTCTGGGGATGAATCCCAGCGCGTAGGGTTCATAATGTCACTTTTGCGCAAAGAGCCTCAGGAGTGGGCCTTTTCTTTGCAACCTAGTGATTCATGCTTCAGATCAGTGGATAGTTTTTTTTCTGCTTTGGGACTATTATATGATGATCCTGACCGTGTCGCATCAGCTGAGACTGAGTTGAGACGTTTAAAACAAGGATCGGGTAATGTGGAAAAATATTGTACACATTTTCGTCGTTGGTCCACTCAAACAGGGTGGAACGATTCTGCTCTGAAAAGTCTATTTCTTGCTGGGCTCAGTGAAAGGGTTAAAGACCTGCTAATTGCTTATCCTACACCTGAGGATTTGCAACAGGCTATGCAATTAGCTATACGGGTGGATAGAAGACTGCGTGCTAGGGTTAATGAGAGCAAATCCTCTGCTATGTCAGTTTCTGGTTATGATAATGTGTGTATTAACAGTGGTGAACCGATGGAGATTGGATCGGTGGCACCTCGCTCTCAAGAAAAAGACCGTCGTTTTTCGGAAGGCTTGTGTTTCTATTGCGGAAAATCTGGTCATTTGATTAAAGGCTGTGAGCTTCGTATGAAGAAAGAAAAAAAAATGGTCAGTCACGCCCGTATTGCCTGTTTAAATTCCAAGGGTATATTTTTAGCTGCTTCCACGATTGCTCAGGAAAAATTGATGGAATTTCGGGTGTTTGTTGATTGCGGGTCTACACTGAATGTAATTGATGGGGGATTCGTGGAAAAACTCAATTTAAAACCTGAACCTTTATCATCCCCCATTGCTGTGGTTTCTGTGGATGGCTCCCCTTTGAAGAATATTACTCTCAAGGTCAGTGAATTTCCTCTCACTATTAATGGTGTTCACCATGAGAATTTGGATTTGGTAGTGTTGAATAACTTGCCTTCTCCAGTAATATTGGGTTTGCCCTGGTTAAAATTTCACAATCCTGTACTGGATTGGTCTACCAGTGAAATTAAATCCTGGAGCCATAAATGTTATGACAAGTGTTGTAACGGGGGTATTGCAGCTTTGGATAGGGGAGAATTGCCTGTTCCTATTCAGGATTTTTGGAGAGTTTTTTCTGAGAAGGAATCGCAGGTTTTGCCTCCCCATAGAGACTATGATTGTTCTATTGAATTTGTCCCTGGAGCGACTCTTCCTAAGAGTCGTTTATTTAACCTTACTATTCCTGAGAGGAAGGCTTTGGAGGAATACATACAGACAAGCTTGGCCGCCGGTCACATTAGGCCCTCTAAGTCTCCTGTGGCGGTTGGATTTTTTTTTGTAAAAAAAAAGGACGGCGGTTTACGTCCTTGTCTGGATTTTCGTGAGATTAACAAAATTACGGTACGCAATCCTTACCCACTGCCATTGATTCCTGATCTGTTTAACCAGTTATTGGGGGCCAAGTGGTTCTCTAAAATTGACCTTAAGGGGGCATACAATCTGTTGCGCATGAAGGAGGGTGATGAATGGAAGACTGCTTTTAACACTCCTGTGGGTCATTTTGAGAATCTGGTTATGCCTTTTGGTCTTACTAATGCTCCTGCATTTTTTCAGAATCTGATTAATGACATCCTTAGACCTTTGATCGGTAAAAATGTGGTTGTGTATTTGGATGACATTTTGATTTATTCGCCAGATCTGGAGTCTCATTGGCGGAGCGTGCGTGAGGTATTACAGTTATTAATGGACAATTCGCTTTTTGCTAAGCTGGAGAAATGTGAGTTCGCTGTACAGAGAATTAGTTTTTTGGGCTACATTATCTCCAACAAAGGTTTTGAGATGGATCCGGTTAAGGTTCAGGCTGTGCAGGAATGGCCTAGGCCTATTGGTTTGAAATCGATACAGAGGTTTTTGGGTTTCGCCAATTACTATAGAAAATTCATAAAAAAATTTTCTAGTATTGTCAAACCTCTGACTGATCTCACCAGGAAAGGTGCTGATGCGGTTCAGTGGTCTTCTGAGGCCATTGAAGCTTTTGTGTATCTCAAGGAGAGGTTCACCTCTGCTCCCATCCTTATGCAGCCTGATGTTACTAGGCCGTTTTTGGTTGAGGTTGATGCTTCCTCTGTGGGGGTTGGCACAGTATTGTCTCAGGATAACGGGGATGGATTACATCCCTGTGCCTTTTTTTCAAAAAAATTTTCGGAGACTGAACTGAATTACGATATTGGTAATCGGGAATTATTGGCTATTAAACTCGCATTTGAACACTGGCGCCACTTCTTGGAAGGTGCGGAATTTCCCGTTCAGGTTCTTACGGATCATAAAAATCTGATATATCTTGATGCTGCCAAGCGCCTGAATGCCCGTCAGGCTAGGTGGGCACTGTTTTTCTCGCGGTTTAATTTCTCCGTTACTTACATCCCTGGTACTAAGAATGTTAAGGCGGATGCCTTGTCTCGCAGTTTTTCTCCCATAGTCGGTGGTGAGAAAGAGGAGAACATTTTACAAGAAGGTGTTGTGATAGCTGCTTTAGACTCCGTTTTGGAAGATGAGATTCTTAAAGCTCAGGAGAATGCCCCATCTAACACTCCTCATGGGAGGTTGTTTGTGCCTGGGACCTTTAGGAGAGATTTGTTTGTTGAGTGTCACGAATCTCGGTTGGCAGGTCATCCCGGAATCTCTGAGACCAAGAGACTGGTGGGTCGCAGTTTTTGGTGGCCTGGATGGCAGAAGGAAGTCATTAAGTGGGTGCGCCAATGTACTATATGTGCTAGATCTAAGTCCTCACATACTCCTGCTGCGGGGTTGCTTTGTCCTTTGGAGGTCCCCAGTGCTCCTTGGACACATTTGGCTATGGACTTTATAACTGACCTTCCCCCCTCTGAGGGTTTTACTGTCATCTGGGTGGTCGTGGACCATTTTAGCAAGATGTGTCACTTGGTTCCCTTCGTCAAACTGCCCTGCGCTAAAACTCTCGCTAAGGCCTTTGTCAAGGAAATTGTCAGACTTCATGGCGTTCCTACTGACATTGTTTCTGATAGGGGTCCTCAGTTCGTGGCTCGTTTTTGGCGTGCCTTTTGTGACAGGTTGGGAATTCATTTGTCGTTTTCGTCCGGATATCATCCTGAATCTAATGGCCAGACAGAAAGGAAAAACCAGGATGTTGAGCAGTTCTTGCGTTGTTTTGTGGCAGACAATCAAGAGGGGTGGTCTGAGTTTCTGCCACTTGCCGAATTTGCTCTGAACAATCATACATCTTCTTCTGCTGGTTGTTCGCCTTTTTTTTGTTGTTCTGGGAGACATCCGTCGTTTGGGTCGTTCTCCAAGTTGGGATCTGCCGTGCCTGAGGAGGAGAATTTTTCCGGTGATTTGGAAAGAGTTTGGACGGATGTGCGTGGTAATCTTCAGGAGGCCAACAGAAAATCTAAAGACTACTTTGATAGGAAATGACAGGAGGTTTTGTTCGCTGTTGGTGACATGGTTTGGTTGTCCTCTAGGAATCTGCGGTTGAGGATTCCTTCTAAGAAATTGGGTCCCAAGTTTGTAGGGCCCTTTAAGGTGCTTCAGGTTGTCAATCAATCTGCTGTTAGGTTGGAGGTTCCTACCTCCTGGAGAATTAATCCGGTCTTTCATGTCTCTCTGTTAAAAAAAGCTGTTGTGTCGGATGATGACGCCTCTGCCTCTGTTCCTCCGGTGGTGGAGGACGGGGAATATGAAATTTCTCGCATCCTTGACTCTAGACGGTATAGAGGTAGTTTGCAGTATCTTGTGGCCTGGAAAGGTTTCGGACCCGAGGATAACTCTTGGGTGAGGTCAGATGATGTTTCCGCGTCCAGACTTATCAGAGCGTTTCACAGGAGATTTCCTGATAAGCCTGGTCCTAGGGGATCCGGAGGATCCTCTTAGAAGGGGGGGTACTGTTAGAACCTTGCTGTTAGGTTTTTTTTCCTTTGCTGGTCACATGACCTTGTTGGCCTATTTAATCCTGCTCCGCACTTCTGGCTTTGCTGGACTTCATTGTATATCTACTTTCTAGCTAGCCTGTGCTCTGTATCTAACTCTGTTAGTTTGCTTGGTCTACGGACCTCTATGTTCTATCTATTTTGTTTGTTCGTCTGTCTGCTACTATTTCTGTTAGGAGGTGTCCCATATTCCTCCCAGTCCTTAGTACTTGTAGGGATTCCCTCCCCACATCTATAGGTCTCCGTACAGACTAGATTAGGACTTTAGCAGGTCTGATCGCAGGATCAGGTTCCCTGTTACATCGTAGGGATTCAGCTGAGTCCTATAGTAGGGACAGATCTCCTCTCTTTCCTTAGCTTTGGTAGCAGAACATAACAGAAGGCATAGGCAAAGATTATGGGAGACCCACTCCCCAATAATGGGAATAATGTTTTTAATATGCTGTACAGCATGGCTCTTGTAAGGGGCATAAAATTGTATTGTTAAGCTACTGTGACCTCCATGTCTCTTCTAAGGGGCATTAAAACCGTCTTGTTAAGCTACTGCGACCTCCACGTCTCTTCCAAGGGGCATTAAAACCATCTTGTTATGCTACTGCGACCTCCACCACTATTCCTAGGGGCACTAAAACCGTCTTGTTAAGCTACTGCGACCTCCACCACTTTTCCAAGGAGCATTGATATTGTCTTTTTATTCCATTGCGACCTCCACCTTTTTTCCAAGGGGCCTTAAAACCGTCTTATTAAGCTACTGCGACCTCCAACACTTCTCCAAGGGGCATTAAAACCGTCTTGTTAAGCTCCTGCGACCTCCACCACTTTTCCAAGGGGCATTAAAACCATCTTTATAAGCTACTGCGAACTCCACCACTTTTCCAAGGGGCATTAAAATCATCTTGTTAAGCTACAACGACATCCACCACTTTTCCAAGGGGCATTGATATTGTCGTTTTATTCCACTGCGACCTCCACCATTCTTCCAAGGGGCATTAAAACCTTCTTGTTAAGCTACTGCGACCTCCAACACTTCTCCAAGGGGCATTAAAACAGTCTTGTTAAGCTATTGCAACCTCCACCACTTTTCCAGGGGGCATTAAAACTGTCTTGTTAAGCTACTGTGACCTCCACCACTTTTCCAAGGGGCATTGATATTGTCTTTTTATTCCACTCCGACCTCCACCATTCTTCAAAGGGGCATTAAAACCGTCTTGTTAAGCTACTGCGAACTCCAACACTTCTCCAAGGGGCATTAAAACCTTCTTGTTAAGCTGCTGCGACCTCCACCACTTTTCCAAGGGGCCTTAAAACTGTCTTGTTAAGCTACAGCGACCTCCAACACTTCTCCAAGGGGCATTAAAACCATCTTGTTAAGCTCCTGCGACCTCCACGTCTCTTCCAAGGGGCATTAAACCGTCTTGTTAAGCTACTGCGACCACCACCATTCTTCCAAGGGGCATTGATATTGTCTTTTTATTCAACTGCGACCTCCACCATTCTTCCAAGGGGCATTAAAACCGTCTTGTTAAGCTACTGCGACCTTCACCGCTTTTCTGAGGGGCATTAAAACCGTCTTGTTAAGCTACTGCGACCTCCACCATTCTTCCAAGGGGCATTGATATTGTCTTTTTATTCAACTGCGACCTCCACCATTCTTCCAAGGGGCATTAAAACCGTCTTGATAAGCTACTTCGACCTCCAACACTTCTCCAAGGGGCATTAAAACCGTCTTGTTAAGCTACTGCGACCTCCACCGCTTTTCTGAGGGGCATTAAAACCGTCTTGTTAAGCTACTGCGACCTCCACCATTCTTCCAAGGGGCATTGATATTGTCTTTTTATTCAACTGCGACCTCCACTATTCTTCCAAGGGGCATTAAAACCGTCTTGATAAGCTACTGCAACCTCCAACACTTCTCCAAGTGGCATTAAAACCGTCTTGTTAAGCTACTGCGACCTCCACCACTTTTCCAAGGGGCATTAAAACCGTCTTGTTAAACCACTCTGAACTCCACAGCTCTTCCAATGGGCATTGAAATGTTATTTTTAATTACCTCTAACCTCCACGACTCTTCCAACGGGCATTGCATTTCCTCCTAATTTTAGTCAGCTTTTGCTTTTCATTGCATAGGCGAACACTAAGGGAGACCCACTCCCCAATAATGGGTAGAAGGTTTTTAGTATGCTGTAATCCACGTCTGTTTCAAGGGGCATTGCAGTTCCTCATAATTTTTGGAATGCCTTCCATTCACTGCTTATTCCAACAGTGTACAGGAGACCCAGTTGTAATAAATGGAAAAAACAGTTTAGTTAAGGCCCTCTGACCTCCATGTCACTTACAAGGGGAATGCCTCGAAATTTTTGGTAGGCATTGCACTCACTGTATGCCGTATAACTGTGTAGCCGAGCCACTCCTTTTGGTACAGAAACATATCCTACAAGACATGCATGATTGACTGGCCTGATATTGATGTGAATGGTCCCTGTTCCTCCTACTCTTTCTCCTTTGCCACCACCTCATCCATCATTCATCACCTGAAGCTTTGTTTTAACGGGAGTCATAGAACTGGGATAGTAGCAGGAAAACATTCAGCAATCCTCGGAGGAGGTAGGAAATGCGCCAAAACGCTGACCACCTCAGGCCTAGACGCTACTACATACATGCGCTTGCATTCCAAGGAAGAGAAAGCTTAGGAGATGGATGGCCTCATGATCATGAATAATTTACACGTTGTGTAGGAGGCCAACCACTGCTGCTGTCTACCTTCTGAACTTTGTGTTGAAGCCTGATTGAGCCAGGACCTGCAATCCTCTATGTCTAGAGGACGTGTTGCATCCCAGTGTCCAACTGTGTCCTGGCTTCCACAATATTAACCCAGTGTGAAGTCGTCAGTCAGATGGACCATCCCTGGCCACATTCACTTGTCCATGTGTTTGTGGCTAGGCTGTCCTTAAAATAGGTGCGGCTGGGGACCGTTTATGGACACCCGGCCGCCCCCAGGTGGCTGGGCACCGTGAGTGGGCACCCGGCCGCGGGGCGGCTGGGGACCGAGTATGGACACCCGGCCGCCCCCTGGTGACTGGGGACCGAGCGTGGACACCCGGTGCCGGGCGGCTGGGGACTGAGTATGGATACCAGGCCTCCGACGCAGGCATGACATGGTGGCCGGCGTCTGCCTCCACATGCCTAAAAGGACCAATTTCAAGTGCAAGCAAGCTAGCTGTATGGTATTGCAGCCTGGGGGTGGGTGGGTGGCAGGTTGCCCACTTACGATTGCATTCCAAGAAAACAAAGCAGATGCTAACTTCTATCATCATCATCATGCTCCTCACCTTGGCACTCTCAACTCCCCTGATGGAGATGCCAGGACCACCGGAAGAGTCTGGTTCTCTGGTGGGCTCGTCCAATGCTGCCTTAAAGCAGGCCAGGCTAAGAAAAGTGTGGGGGAAGTTCCCAGGAGAAATAGTAGCGGCTGGGGACCGTTTATGGACACCCGGCCACCCCCAGGCGGCTTGGGACCGTGTGTGGGCACCCGGCCGCGGGGCGGCTGGGGACCGAGTATGGACACCGGCCACCCACTGGCGGCTGGGGACCGAGAGTGGACACCCGGCCGCCGGGCGGCTGGGGACCGAGTATGGATACCAGGCCGCCGATGCAGCCATGACATGGTGGCCAGATTCTGCCTCCACATGCCTAAAAGGCCCAATTTCAAGTGCAAGCAAGCAAGCAGTATGGTATTGCAGCCTGGGGGTGGGTGGGTGGCAGGCTGTATACTTTGTATACTTTTGCTTGCATTGCAAGGAATGGGGGAGGTACAATTGAACACTGTCCTGGGACAAGGACTTGCACGGGGATAGTTGCAAGTCTGCATCTTCTGATGCGTCAATGATCACTTCTGATGGGCACACTTTTAGGCAGTGACCTGGGTGTGAGAGATGCTTCCAGGGGTCTTCCCCATCCTGTTCCCTTGTCTTTTCAGCACTGTATGCATGTGTCACACAGCACATGGTCAGATAAGGTTGTAAAATGTTAAAATGACATTTCCCGGTGAATGCATTTGTCACGGTTGAAAGCAATGCAAAAACGCATAAAAAATGCTACTTCTGAACATAGCCCAAGGTGTGGAGGAGTATTTTTGTTTTTGGTTATTTATTTTACCTTATACACAAGTCTCTACCCTGGAAAGGATGTTCCTTAACATATTTCACAGGTAAACAGTTTCAGTTTAGTTTTTGAATGTTTTATTTTGAGCCCGTAAAAGTGGCTAAATACCTCTGACCACGTTGTTGACAGCAGTGACCTGGGGGTCAGAAATGCTTCCTGGGGAGATCCCCATGCTGTCCCCATGTCATTTGAACACTGTCACTATCGTTTTGGGCACGTTTTAGGCTTTCTACAGACTGCCGGGGGTGCCGCCGCAAAAATGCTCGGGTCTCCCATAGGCTAACATTGGGCTCGTTGCTCGGGTCGAGCACTCGAGTATCACGGTGAGCTCGACCCGAGCTTCGAGCACCCGAGCATTTTAGTGCTCGCTCAACAATACACACTATCAGTATTTGGTCAGTATTTCTCATCCGCATGTTCCAACCAAAACCAGCTGAGGAACAATCAGAGAAAAAGGATAATAGAAATAAGTGCACCAATTCTGCATTTATCACCTACTCCTGGTTTTTGCTCACACTCCTGAGAAAAAATACTGACCGAATACTGATAGTGTGACTGTAGCCTAAAAGAAAACATTATTCCCAACAAAGTCTGTCCTATTACTCAACACAATGATCTGGGAGTTACATAAACCCCGGGGTATAATGAAGTGAGCTAATCAATTTAAATCAATAATCATTATTAAAAACATTTAAAAACATATTAAAAAAATGTCTCATATGCTTTTCTCCCAGCTGATTCAGGGGGCATGGTAAAAGTTGGGCGAAACATGAGACGGAATGGAGGGGCGCAGTGCTAGACACACTTTATGCAAAGTCTCATTGATTTACAAAAAGGTATTTCTATTTTACTAACCTACTGTATACATCACTGCATTATATATACAGTATGTACCTTAGATCTAATATGGAGTAGGTTTTCGGTTTTCTCTTATGGTGCAAACACATGCATAGATGTTTAGGACATATCCTTTTGTTCACCCTTTTTAGATCATTTGTATTTGTTAGTATATCTGTATAGATTATTTCTGTGTCTCTCATATGAGGCATCTTTTTAAAGTTTTATTTCATATTTAATAAAGATTATTGATTTAAATTGATTAGTTCACTTCATTATATCCTGGGGTTTATGTCCCTCCCAGGTCATTGTGCTTCTTAATGTTTATTGATGTGCTAGATTATACCTATACCTCACATTAAGGGCTTATGTTGTTATAATCTATCCTAATAATGTGGACTGGGAATAAGCCTTAGTTGAATATATGCTCTCATGAGAAATGAAGCTGACACTTAGATATCTGTCACAGATTTGCAGGTTAAACTAGCTAAATAGCCTGGACTCCATGCTGAATCTTGCAACTACATTGTAGCAGACTCTTTGCTCCTATTGTATCTAACGCATGATATCTATAATAATAATAGGCACCATTTTAATGTTATGGGGCCTACAGTAAGCGTTACATTTTATATAGTCAGCTCTCTTCATGGGAGTTGCACTGGGTCAAGCAATTCCCGAGTTCCTTATGAACCTACTTAATTGTCAGAGAAACTGAAATAAATGAAAGTGCTGTTTTAAATCTGTGGTTTATCTTCTGCTTGATTACAGCTTATTGCAAGTACAGTGCCCAGTTGTTTCATTATCATTCTTGCTGTTACCATAGTAACTTAATTCTTATGTCAATGCAACTCACTGAAAGATCTCAGCTGGACAGCTAAGCTGTCTAGGAAATACTATAAGCAGAAGTAATAATTACTCTTATATTCATCTCAATTCTTTATAAAACCAAGTCTACACACCAGGAAATATACGGATGGTTAAAAATGTTTTTTTCTGTAAAGTAGTACACTGTCACTTCATTATCCTAGAAAGAAAAAGTGCAATTCTTGAAATGAGTTCACATGGAGTTATCCAGCCTTTTACAATTGACGGCATATCCGTCCTTCTATACACCCACACAAAGTATGAAGCCCCCACACAGAATAGATGCCCCCACAGTTCCCCAAAGAGTATGACACATGCACATGCACTTACTCAATTGCCTGTCACATCACAGCGCAGTGCTCCTGGGTTACTGAACTGGTGTCTGCATGTCTTGGCACATCCCTTGCATGTTTCAATCATGTGATGTTCTCAGGTTCTACTTAGTCAGAATGGGGAGTCATTTAACTCAAGAAAATATTCAATTACATCTAAGTCTTGAGGACACAGATGCAATTGACGTCAGGAGATACCCCGTCCTTCTGGGACAGCAAGACAGTTCCTCCAATTTGGGACTGTTCAGTTGGATCCAGGAAAATTGTGAAGTAGGGTTAATTCCCATCAGAAAACTGATATAGGGACATGAGATAAGGTATATCTCTCATTTTAGCGCATTTTCATTACATAGTAAAATGGATTCGTTCTTTAAAGTTTGTTTCAATTGATAAGCATAAAAAGCATGGATGAGTACTTAACTTGTTCTGGCTGTTATTTAAAGAAAACTCATTCGGAGAAATAGCCAGTTTCCAGTTTAAAGGAATTTTGGAGTAAATCGATTTGAAAAGTCACAACATTTTTGCACAAAGCAGAAATGCGCAAAAAGTTTGCAACTTCTCATGTTTTCATGCCAGTTTTGCCCAGCTCCCAGCTCTGCCAAAACAGGCAAAATGGGGGATGCAAAGGGGGCATGGTTCATGACAAGCTGTGGCATTCGTATGCCTGAAATCTTACTCCAGTCGCTGATTTATGGCGCGGCACATGAAGGCACAAGCCACTTGTCAGACGCTACTCACTGCGCGCCTATTAGTGAATCAGGAGCGTCTGACTAACACACCGGTCTTGATGAATCTGTGCCAGTGTATTTGTAAACTTTCCTCAAACTAGTGTCTGCCATAAGTTCAGCCAAGCAAGCTTCCAAGAAAAGATTTAGGATCTTGTGAATTTTGTGACTTGTTACAAGAGTGCTCACCGGTATGAATTACACAACTGATTTATTATATATATTCACTAGTATTTAGTTTATAGGTTATTTTTAGAATAACATATATGGTGAATATTTCCAATACCAATTGTTAGCTATATGCCTATAAACAACACAATTTTCATGTATTACTTAGGTTGTGCTGCTTTAAGGTCAGTAAAAGGGTTATGGTTTTTGCAATATGAACCGATTTTAAAGTCTGCTTAGTATATTTTATTTGAGTAAGACTTTCTAAATTCCAAACACATTGATTTTTATCCTATTCCTTTTTACGTGTCAGTCTTTGTGCTAATTTATCTGGAATAAATAAAAAAAAAGAAAGTTATCAGTGGATTTAAAAATATCTTTGGACTGTGTGGTGAACTTTCCTCTCCATGTTTGATGCCCTGCCAATCTGCAGTTCACTTCTACTACATTCTTTGGATAGGAATGACCGCTTGGACGTAAGTATTTTGCCAGGTAAGTAGTTTACATTTCACATTTTGCTGCAAAGATCATATTTCTTTCTTTAGAATTACCTCCTCCAATGAGGCCAGAAGATGAGAGGGCACAAACACACAATCAAGATTCCCCCCCTCACACTTTTATACTTATAGTAAATAAGAACACTTTACTCTAAGATACCGATAAACCCGCCATCTTAATAAACAGGTGCCACAGCCAAAGTCCTCTTCCCTTTAGAAAAAAAGGCAATCTAGTGTCCACAACATACTATGCATGCCCCATGCTTGTTATAATTTACCTGTCCAAAGCCACGATGTCACTTACACACTGCTGAGTGGTGATAAACTTTAAGTCTAGCAGATACTGCAGTAGCCTGGACAGTGTTAATAAGAGCCCAATTACCTTTTCATTTGCTAACTGACGAGGACATAACAGTGACTGGTCTGCAGGACACCTCACCATCCTACATCAAACAAAACCTATGAAGATTAGAATAAATGACACTAAAAAAATACTAACCCAGGTTTTGGTATCTGAAAACAGGCCTGTAAATTTGCTAGGTGTAGCCTTAGAAGCCACAAATCACTACACACCAGTATCACAGTTTCTATGGCACTCTCTGAAGAACACATGCAGACTATTTGTGCCTTCCTAACATCCCTTTTGCTATCTGCATTTGTTAGGGATCTCGAACAGTACTCTAATTTGCTTGCGCAGGTACCTTCCCAATTGCGGTAGCAAGGCAAGATGGATGTAGGAAAATATGTCACTTCCTCCAGTAAAAGTCACTGTAAAAACTGGTAGCATGCTACCTCAGAGATAACAATATCTTCTGGGTCAAAAAGTCAACCAGTAAAATATCCTTGGATCATTACCTTAGGACAATCAAGGCAATTACCACAAATGACACCTCCATTGTCCCCAAACCACATACTCTGTTAAGCACTCACTTTCTTCTAGTGCCACATATTTTACTGTCATTAACTTGGCTAATGCTTACAGTGTTTCCCCAGGGTGCAGCTAAAGTTAGAATATTGAGGTACTGCACAATGTCTTACAGGGATAGGCCCCACTGTACCTTGAAAGTCCTCCTTTACAGCATGTAAATTACTTACTTCTGTGCTGTGTTTGCCTCTCACAGTACATGAAAGATTGCCTTTTCTTTATGAGCTACCTGGCAAGGAATGGATACAAGGCATTCAAGGACAAGTTACAGCTGTGCCAGACAATGTAATTTTCCTAGGGCATTGTATCTTACGTGTAACCCTCTGCCTATCTCAGAAGCAGATAGATAGATAGTGTTCTGCATGACACACTCCCCAGCAATGGCAGGCAGCTGCACACCTTCTTAGGGCTTATTGGATACTGCATAAACTGGATACCACAACCTCCATCTACCTTCAGCTCTTATATAATGCTCTATACAATACACCATTTACCCTCACATGAACAGAGATTTATTTTTTTATGCTTTGAAAAGGCTAACAAACTTTTCCCCTGTACTATGCCTTCCCAACTAGAATTATCTTTTTACCTTCTTTTGTCAATAAGTTGTTGGATGTGCTCATCAAGATGTTGTGGGGAAAACAAAGGCTATTGGTCTATTACTCGGCCCTCTAAGACCCAGTCATGTGAGGAGCACATTCTTGCATAAGAGCTCTTGCAAAAGTCAAATATTCTGACAGGTATCCCTTGCGCTTATGGTTCCCTCTTCAATTACTGAAATCATCAACTAAGCACAAGTTAAACATTTGTCTGCAGCTCCACCCACGAAATATGAGGTTTCGATTCCATAGTGGAGGATGTGGACAAGGTGCATAAGCACTGCCATCTGTGGGGGTGTCCCCAGTCACCATCTGGCCCGCTTGCGGTAGTGCATCACTGCCATTCAAAACATTGACTCATTGCCTGGGCATTAAAGACATAAAACATCCCTGATCATAATTGTTGCTGTTGCCCGGATGGGGCAACTGAAAAACAATTTCAAGGAGCAGCCCAAAGTCTTTACTACATGAGAGTTCAAAGAAGGGATTATTTTTCTTAAGAAGCCTACAAACTCTAACAGATTCATCCTATGCCAACATGGAAAATAATTCTTACACACAAGGTGACTGCACATAGGATGCCCAATCACCATGACCACCACCAGAGTTACATGTGCTGCTGAGCTATTCTTCACCAACAGTTGTTGCAGCCACACCTACTCTTGAGCTGCATACAGAAGAATCAGATCTGTCCCTGAAAGATCTTTGGGCTAGACATTGACTCATTAGCACTGATGTGTCCACCCCCCTACTCTGATGTCATCACTTCCTAATCACCTTGATCTGGTTCCCAGGTCCTTTCCAACACAAAATCATTATCATCCCTTATATCAGTGAAGAAAATGTCTTGAGCTCCCAGCATTCTTTCCCGATTCCCAGCTCTAGATTTGCCCTGACTCAAGGGGCAAGTGCCCGTACCACCATGGCAAACAGTGCTACCAAGGAAGCTAGATGTTTGCTTCATATCCTCCACTTCCTATGGTTCCGTATCATTAAAGTCCAAACACTGAATTTTCATCTCATCCAATACATCAAGTGAAACAAGAAATTTTTGCTGTTGTGATAAAACTTCCATAGCAGTCAAAGCATTGTGATGTAAGGAACTAGGTGTCAGAAAAGACAGAGGCAATCAAAATTATGAAATATTACTTTAGCAGAGTAGGAGGAATGTGCAGAACACTGACTTAAACTGTTGGTGTCACTGTCAGAGGTAACACCTTCCTGCTATCTCTGAGATGAGTAAAGTGCCATATATTCAAAAATATCATTGCTTCTTTCTACTAATAAGCTTGCTTGAGGCAAAGGAAGAAAACTGTGACTTGCATTTTGTAGTAATTCTGCATTAGTAATTCCAGTGTGAAAACCCAAATAACGACAACACAAACATCATACTGACACTAAAAATAATGGAATAAAAAGCATTCAGAAATTGTATGAGAGAAAAAATTAACAACTCCTCTAAAAAAAAGGCATCATACAAGCTCTGTAGGCAAGAAAAATAAAAAGTTACAGCTCTCTAAATACGGCAATGCTAAAACAAATCTTATAATCATACTTACCCATATATAATCATATTTTCTTATCAGTTTTACCACACAGTGAACAACGTAAAAAATATGAACAAAACCTGAATTGCTAGTTTTTGTTCATTCTATTTCCAAAAAATCAGAATAAAAAGTGATGAACGAATGTTATGCACCCCAAAGTGGTACCAATAAAAGCTGCAACTCGTCCAGCAAAAATAAGCTCTAATACAGCTATGTTGACCATAATTAAAAAGAAAAGTTATAGCCCTCAGAATTAGAGATGATTGAACTTGTTTGAAAAATGTTAGCCAATCTCAGATTCAGCACGAACATTGCATATTCGGATTCATATTCATACCCCCCAGCATTTTTACTCAAAATTGGCAAAATTCGGCCAAAGTGCGGTAAATGATCACGTTTCCACTAGTGTTTTTTTAGGATTTTGGCTAGGATAGTTGTGCTGTATGAAGTCACATTTCCTTCTCTATATAATGAGCGGACATGTTGTTTTGGCACCATTTTGTCAGTGTGACAGTGCAGAGAGGCTGCTCCTTCTGCTGCTACTGGATAGTGAAATAGTTAGCTGGTCAGTTGCTTGTTAGTCAGCTAGTTCAGATAGATAGGATCCTGTTCCTGTGTGGCTGTGAAATCAACCTTCCAGCATATCAATCCTTTTTGCTAATAGTGTGCCCAAAGACACGAGGCCACATTGCAGCATGTAACTCTGTTGTGCTGCTAATATTGTGCTCCATGCAGGAGTCCACATTTCTGAATCTAAATTCTATCTGCTACTAGCGTGAAGCTGAAACAAGGCCATTTGTGCAGAGAAAGATTAGAAGCTGGTAATTTTTTTGGACAGGCAGGAGTTCTCATTTGAACATCTAAATTCTTTCTGCTATTAGCATGCTACAGAAACCAGGCCACATTTCAGCTTTTAATTCCTTTGTGCTAATTTTGTGCTCCATCCAGGAGTACACATTTGAAAATCTAAATTCTTTCTGTTACTATTCTGTTACTAGTGTGCTACAGAAACCAGGTCACATTTCATCTTTTAATTCTTTTGTGCTAATATTGTGCTCCATACAGGGGTCCACATTTGAAAATCTAAATTCCTTCTGCTACTAGCGTGCTGCAGAAACCAGGCCACATTCCTGCATATAAATATTTTTGTTGCTAATAGCTTGCTCCAGCCACACTATCTCAGAAAATAAATACTGATTGGTAATTTAGTGACAGGTGACTGACAGGCCTGCCGCAGAACCTCCACTTGTTTACCCGCTCCAGTCGGGGTGAGTGAGAGTCCATCAGCTGTTACGGAAGTGGACATGCCTGCTGTTTTTGTTTCACCAAGCACACCACATCTTTCTCAATCCATCGTAACATTTCCGCCTGTGCCTCACTCATAGTCCGGCAGTTTGCCGTGTTCACCCAACTCCACCCTTTTTCAGCACAACAGCCATCCCTCAGTCCCACAGTTGTGGTCACATGAAAGATTGTTTCCTCCTACACATGCCAAAGCTAAGAGCTTGAACTCCATCATCTCCAATCTTTTGACCATGGAAATGCTGCCACCGAAAGCTGATGTTCGGCACAGTCCTCCAGTACCAGTTTCCCAGTCTCCATTACTTCTCTAAGAAAGCTGTGCCTGCACTACATTAGCATGTTGCAGACAACATCACCTGTTCCTTGACTAAATCTTTGTCTGCCAGGGTGCATTTTACCACAGACACCTGGACGATTAAGCATGGCCAAGGGCGTTACATCTCGCTGACTGGGCACTTGGTGATTCTGATGGGTGTGGGGACAGGCGGGGAAAGAGCTGCTCCACAAGTCTTGAAATCCCCAAGGCTTGCAGAACAAACTTCTGTATTTCACACTTCCTCCACTGCTTCTACCTCCTCCCCCTCCTCTAGGGCCTCCACCGGCATCCTCAACCTTAATAAGACACGCATTCCAACAGTGCAGAGCAATTCCCTCCCATCTTTGTACTGCGCATCCAGGCCTCACCACAATGAGGCAGTGTTAAAATGAATAAGCTCACCTGTCACGCCTTGGAGGTTTTATCATGCCCAGCAGCCAGCGTTCTCTCCGAACATGTCTTCAGTGCTGCTGGTGGTGTCCTGACAGATAAGCGCATCCACCTGTCCCCTGAAAGTGTAGATCGTCTAAATTTCATCAAGATGAACAAGTCATGGATCTCCAAGGACTTTTGCACCCCAATCGCAGACTGCAGACTAGGAGATGGTGTAGTTTTTAGTGTGGTACATTGATCTCGTGTTATTGCTGTCTGTGACACCTTTGTCGTGGCTTCTGTGCCTTCTGTTGCTACTGCTGCTGATGTTATCAATAATTTTTTGAAATGTGGAGACTCCTGAGTGGGTCTCCATCTGCTGTGTTTCCTGTAGTGGAAGGGGTGTCAGTGCCCCATTATACCATTTCTACTCTGGTGAAATTGATGCCACTTTAGTGGTGTATGGCAATAATTTTTTGAAATGTGTAGACTCCAACTTGGGTGTTGTTGGCTATAGCAGTAGTGCTTCCAGTCTGATAGACCTGCACTTACTTTTAGTTAACTACCTGTGTTACTATCCTTAAATTTTACTACCAATAATAGTTTATGAAACTGATGTTTGTGCCACCTGTGTAGCTGAGCAGAAAAGCAGTTTGAGCTGTTGTATGAGGTATCAGCTCTCCTAGCACAGCAGGCCTACACTGGTCCTTCACTCACCTTATCTTAATTTGAACTTAAATTCAAAGCTGTAAATGTTGGACCAGATCCTGATACCTCATACATGGCCCATGGCTTACTGCTGTTGTGCCATTATAAAATTTCTACTGTGAGTCAATTGATGCCACTTTTCACCTAATTTGAGCTGTTTTGGCAGCTTTTGGGCTCCTTTGTAGGTGTTGTCTATGTGCTTGTTTTTCATCCCATTGAATCAAATGGGGTTCGGCTATGTTTGACAAACCTTTCGACGAACTGTTCAGCGAACATCGGGAAATTCATCAATCGGAACCAAATCGAACCTTGAAATGTTTTCTCATCTCTAGCCAGTACCTCCAAGGCATAGAGAGACAGTTCATGCCATGTGTATAGCTTATGATACCCACTAATTGTAAAGGACAGAGGAATCACGGAGGACATTGGTATGGTCGGCAAGGTACTTCTTCAGCATCTTCCCAAACTTTTCCCTCCTTGATAGAGTACTCCGCGCATCAGGACCTGGATGGTGTGAGTGTCTGAGAAAACTGTTCCAGATCTTTGATAGAGTTCCCCTGCTTCTGCTGCATCTGGTGTGTATCTCCCTCGTGTCTACTCCTTGGTTGTCCAAGGAACTGTGACATCTGCTGCCAGCGTTCTCATATGGAATTTTTTTTAAGAAATCTTCAACTTCAACTTTTGGTACAGCAAAATTTTCTAAACCTCTCCGGCATGGGAGGAGAGATAGAAAGTTCTCGTTGTGGGTCTAGAATGGGTCTAGAAGAGTGACCAACCAGTAATTAGTGTTGTCCAAAATGCGTACAACATGAGGGTCATGGGCATGGCAGCAGAACATAAACTCAGCCATGTGTTCCAGACTGCCAACATTCAAGACTTCCCTGTATCCACCAAGAGGATAACTGTACATCTCCTCCTCCCTCTCCTTCTCATATTCAGGCCATCCACGCTGAACAGAGGGGATAAATGAGGTGTGGGTATTTCCGTCAGTAGCAAATGCAATAAGATCCTGTTCCTCCTCCTCCTCCTCACTCAACCCGCGTTGAGAAGATGAGATGACGCTGGGCTGTGTAGCATCACCCGTATAGTTTCTTGCTCCATCTAAACTGGCTCTGCCTGCAAAGCCTCCACTTTAATTCTGAGCACCGAGCGTTTCAGTAGACAGAGAAGCAGGATGGTTACGCTGATTATGGCGTCATCACGGCTCACTATCTTGGTCAAGTCTTCAAAATTTTGGAGAACGGCACAAATCTCAGACATTCATGCCCACTCATCAGCTCTTATGAGCAGATATTCAACTTCTACTGTCTGCTGCTCCCAAAGCCTTGCCAACATATGTAATGTTGAGCTCCAACACATGGTGAGTGGTGACATTGAACACCAGTCAGTGAGCTGGAAGTTGCAAACACTGCTGAAGGACTGCCAGGGTAGCGGAAGATGTAGCTGACTTGCGGAAATGGGCACACCTGTAGTATACTTTCACAAGCAGCTCAGGCAGATTAGGGTAGGTTTTGATAAACCGCTGAACCACTAAGTTGAGCACATGGGCCAGGAATGGTACCTGTGCATGGTTGCCAAGCTTTAGAGCCACCACCGCTTATGGCCATTGTCATACATGACCATGCCTGGCTGTAGGTTCAGGGGCGAGAGCCACTGATCAGTCTAGTCTGTTTGAACTTTCAACAACTCTGCGACAAAGCCTGTTGCCACTTGGCCAAGACATTTCTGCAGTGCTTCTAGCTTGCGTTTGATGTTGACATTCTGGAGAGGAGGAGGTGCGGGAACTGCTGTAGAAGAAGGAGGAAACCCTAAGTGTCATTAGCACATGTTTCGTCCCAGGGTCCAATTGGGTCCTTGCTTCCACAATATTCACCTAGTCTTGGAAATGTAGCGTCCCTGACCACAAGCACTTTTCCACATGTCCATGGTTAAGTTGGCCTTCCCAGTAACAGCATTGTTCAGAGCACCACTGATGTCATGGGACGCATGCTTCTGTAAGGCCGTGATGGTGGCGGCTGGGGACTGAGTACCCAAGGATGGCCGCCCCATTGAGGTTGCGGAAAGCTTCCGTCTCCACAAGCCTAAATGGCAACATTTCTAGTGCAAGCAGTCTGGAAATGTGGCTGGTTATTATTGTGGCCTGTGAGTTGGTGGCTGCATATTTACGTTTGCCTTCCAAGGACTGGGGTAGGGACAACTGAACGCTGTGCTGGCGCAATAACCTGAACGTGGTTGCTTACGGTGGATGCAAATGTGCAACAACAGGTGCCGGGTGGGAGGCATCTTTGCCTGCATCATGGGGAAGAGGCAGTGGTATCACCCGCAGACACTGTTTCTGGACCCTGGCATTCGGCCCAACTAGTGGGGTGCTTTGCTGTCATATGCCTGAGTATGCTGGTGGTAGTCAGTCTAGTAGTTATGCTGCCCCTACTGATGCTGGCATGGCAGATGTTGCATATGCCTTTTTTGTGTTAACTGGACAGTCTTTAAAAAATACCTAACCCTTGGACTGGCAGTTTCCGTCATGTTGGTGTTCTGGGGAATGGTTGCCCGTCTTGTGTCTCTGGCCACCCCACTGCCTCTTCCTGCCTGTTCTGATGTTGCACACTCCTCCCCCTCTGCACTGCTGTCCTTGGTCTGCATGTCACCCTTCCCATCTTCCACTTCCACACCCTGATCCTCCTCCTGGCTTGCTGTTAATTGTGTCTCATCATAATCCACCTCTTGAGACAGTAATTGCACTTTCCCACAGTTGCCTTCTCGTGACCATGGCTGCTCAAATATTTGGGCATCGCTACACGCAATTTTCTTATGTCCCGCTTGAAGAGGGCAGGGTGTCAGGCCAAAATCTGTAAATGGAAATGTGAACAGCTCTTCGGAGTGTCCAAGTGTGGGATCCCTGTCTACAGACTGTATCCTGCCACTCTCCCTGCTCCTGCAACTCTGTCTACCTCCCTACACTTAATGCAAAATGTATGTTTTTCTTTCTTCTTAATCTTCTGCTGGCCTGCTAGTGTTCAGTAAGAGGGCAGCCACAGCTGGCCCATAAAGCAAAATGGCAGCTAGCTGCCATTTTGCTGAATTCATGATTAACAAATTATGGAAAACAAAAGATCGCATTTTCCAATTTGTGGATCTTTATAAAATTTTAGTACAATTCAACACCACTTAAATAAATGTGCTCATCTCTAGCTAGTTGTTTATTTTATTTATTAACAAAATGCAAAGTGAATGAACAAAAGAGAAGTCTAAACAGAACCAATATTTAGTGATACCACCAATTGCTTTGAAAACAGAATCAATTCCTCTCAGTACACTTATACAAAGTTTTTGAAGGTATTCAGCAGAGAACTTTTTCTAAACATCTTGTAAAATCGATCTCAGATTTTCTGTGGAACTTGGCTTCCTCAAATCTTTCATTCAATCTTTTCATTCAATCCAAGACAGAATTGATGGTGTTGAGATCAGAGCTCTGTGGGGGCCTTGTTATCACTTTAATGACTCTTTATTCATTATGCTGAAAATAGTTCATAATGACGTCAGCTGTATGTTTGAGGTCATTGGCTTCAAATTTATTCAGCTGCAAGACAATCAACGGCATCACTGATAGTATTGTACGATGGATGTCACATCAGTGACTTACTGCTGCTATGACTGTTCTACAAGTCATCTGGATAGTCGTGCATTATGGTGTTTTATTATTTTTTCTCTTTCACAGGGGAAAAAGGCATCGGGGATTAGGCGTTAAGATGAGTATAATACTTTTTGATTTTTATTTCAATATTTATTTCTTTACATTTTTTTTTCTTTACTTGGAGTACAGGCGCTGGCTTATGAAAACTCCCATCAGCGGCTTGCTCTCGCTGTTATCAGCAACAGCAGACATGGGCTGATGAGAGTAGTACTCTTTCATCAGCCCATGCATGTGACCAGCAGTAAGCTTTTTACTGCTGGTCACAGTCACAGCTGCGGGCTTACGCTGTCATCTGACAATGTGGGAACTGCAGCACTCTCACCGGTGGTAACAATCTTACTGCCAACCAGAGCATGTATTTCCCACGCTGTCACGCAGATGACAGCATGGGAAACCACGGATGTTTGGGCACCCCATTCATATAAATGGGGTTTGTGTTTGGATTCTAGTTTGCGTATCGTTCTGGTACTCAAACCAAACTTTTTTTAGATGCTCCGCCGAACCCGCAGGACCTGAACATCCATGGGTTCGGCCATTACTACTCTCCAGCCCTTTGGTGAACTTCCTTCTGTTACAGTCAAATATTCCATTCTGACTTATCAGTTATGGGGTATTTTCAAATTATGAAATTGGTATAGTTAGTTAGACAGCTTGAAAATAAGCAAGTTTGCAATTGACTTGCTTTTTATATTTGTTTTCACTCTCCTGCTGTGATAGCTTTTAACTTACATAGTGTACAGCTTGTTGCCAAGGAAACCAACCATCAGAGCATGGCTGATTGTGCACAGTAGTTACCTTCCAGGTTGTGGAGTTAGCTCCAGAGATACCAGTTGGCTCTCTGCAGCCCATTGATTTCTATACAGCAATGAGCTGTTTACCTTTCTCCCCCTTCCTGTTAGCTCCTGACCCCATCATCATCCTTTTGAACAGGCACATGGCTGAAATGAATAGACTCTGTTATCTCTATACACAAATATAGCAATAGCAGTATAGAATGACATGCAGAAGTAGTGCTGTTGCAGACTGTGACATGCAGAAGTAATGCTGTTGCTTTAAAAGCATTCAGCAACTATTAGAAGTAACACAAGCACATGAGACAGGAAGTGTTGTGCTTCAGAAGCATCCAGCAACTAGAGGGGTTAACACAGTCACAGGAGAAGGGGAGTATTTTAGCAGAGCCCCAGGGAGATTGTGGGGAAGTTGTTTACTGTCAGGCTGGAGCCAAAGAGAAAGGTGGTGTGTGTTCTTTATCTCACAGAAGCGCCCCTGCAAGTGAAAAGGATTCAAGTCAGGAGTGAAGCTAAGCACAGGTCAGGTAGAGTTCCTGAACTACCAGTGTGGAGTATTGTCAGGCAGAAAGATAAGGACTGGAAGAAATGGTGTCACAGCGATCATCTCCCTCAGCAAACCCTTCCCCCCTCCTCCATCTCACTGTGCTGTAAAGAATGCTGTGGTCATTAATGTGCCTTTGCATTAGAACTGTGCTGTCCTGTACTACTGGGAAGACTGTGAACTGCTGTGCTGTTAAGGAAACTGTACTGTTTGTCACTGGAGCCTGTTGCTCATAAGACTTATCTTGCACTGGCAGTGCGGCTTGTTATTAAATGCTACTGTTCTACCGTTTATGAGGACCGTTGTCAAGTGTGTCTGGTCAGAAAGTGAAACAACCTACGTGTCTGCGCCTGAGGGTAATACCCCTGTGTGCCTGAGAGAAGCTGCAGCACATGGTCTATGGTCGCCTTGAGTAATGGTTCCCCGAGGATTCCAAAGAATTCATGTAACCTGTCTCGCCCCTTTCTGAACCTAGTAGCATGCGTGTAACATAGACTTCAAAACAACCACCGACAGAAAACAATGTGTCATGCTAAGTGTAACGGGTCTGGGAGGCGGAACCTCTGAGCTACTATACAAGGGGGCGGTCCTTGTAAGGGAGCGGGTGGCGACCAGGGTAGACGGGCAGGCAGTCACAGCAGGTGACTGGGACAGTCTCTGAATGAACGGACAGGAGGTCACGGCAAGTGACCGGGGCAGTCTCTGGATGAACGGGCAGGAGGTCACGGCAAGTGACCGGGGCAGTCTCTGGATGAACTGGCAGGAGGTCACGGCAAGTGACCGGGGCAGTCTCTGGATGAACGGGCAGGAGTTCACGGCAAGTGACCGGGGCAGTCTCTGGGTAAAGGATTCCTACGACCTGTGGCGGCAGATGATAGACGTGAGCTCCCAGGTGAGCAGGCGAGAGTCTCTGGATAAACGGGTGGTCACAGCATGTGACGGCGGAGCCTCCAGGAAGACCAACAGACAGGTAGCAGATGAGCGCTCCCAGGTGAGCGGGCAGGAGTCTCTGGACAGGCGGGTGGTCACAGCACGTGACGGCAGAGCCTCCAGGTAGGCTAGCAGACAGGCAGCAGATGAGCGCTCCCAGGTGAGCGGGCAAGCTGGTCCTTAGACAGACTGACAGGAGTTGGAAGGCAGACCGTCGGACCTCAGGCAAGCAGGCAGGTAGAATATGTGCGCTCCCAGGTGAGCGGGCAAGCTGGTCCTTAGACAGACTGACAGAAGTTGGAAGGCAGACCGTCGGACCTCAGGCTAGCAGGCAGGTAGCAGGATATCAGGCAGGAATTAGACAGCAGACTGGCAGGAATCTGGCAGGTATCTGGCAGGTAACTGGCAACGGGACCTGAGGGCTGAAGCAGAGTAGTGAACAGTGCTACAACATTGCTCGGGCACCTCCATTTTGGAGGAGGTGCCTTTTATATGGGAGGTCCTCCGGCAATTGGCCGGGGACTCCTTAGGACGGCGCGCGCGGTCCCTTTAAGAGAGGGGGAGCGCGCGCGCGCCCTAAGCACACTGCCGGGTAAGGAGCGCGTGCCGGAAGCAGCGGGGAGAGAAGCACTGGAGGACGCCGCGCCAGGAGCGGGGAGGTGAGAGGGACGGCGTCTCTGCCTAGAACGGGGCAGAGACGCCGATGCTACAGTACCCCCCCCTTTAGGCCCCCTCTTTTTTTGTCCGGAAAGAAATTTCTCAAGGAGAAGCGGGGCGTTGATGTTCTCCCTGGGTTCCCAAGTTCTCTCCTCAGGACCAAACCCCTTCCAATCTACCAGAAAAAAGGTTTTTCCTCTTACCCTCTTGGAGGCCAGAATACTCTCTACCTCAAAGATGTCATCAGCGGAAACCGGAGCAGGAGGGGCACCTGGATTTTTGGAATAAAAGTTAAAGACAACGGGTTTGAGGAGAGATACGTGGAAGGAGTTGGGGATCCGTAGGGTGACCGGGAGTTTTAATTTGTAGGCCACAGGGTTAATTTGCCTGAGGACTTCGAAGGGGCCGATGAATCGAGGACCCAACTTGTAGGAGGGTACTTTGAGCCGCACATGTTTGGATGAGAGCCAAACCTTGTCTCCCGGACGGAATTGGGGCAGATCCAGACGTCTCTTATCAGCATATCTCTTCATCCGCTCAGAGGAGAGAAGAAGAGCGGACCTGGTGCTCTCCCAAATAGTAGAAAATTCGCTGACAAGAGACTCCGCAGCAGGGTTGTCCACAGAAACGGAGACAGGAAGTGGAATCCGGGGATGTTGGCCACCGACTATAAAGAACGGGGATTTGGAAGAGGACTCGCTCTCATGGTTGTTATAAGAGAACTCGGCCCATGGTAAGAGAACCACCCAGTCCGAGTGGTGAGCATCAACGAAGTGCCAGAGGTAGCTGGACAAGATCTGATTGATCCGCTCCACTTGACCATTGGACTGAGGGTGGTAAGCGGAGGAGAAATCCAGGGTAATGTCCAGCAGCTTACATGTGGCTCTCCAGAAGCGAGAGGTGAACTGAACCCCACGATCCGACATGATGTGGAGGGGCAGACCATGGAGACGGAAGATGTGGCGGATAAAATCTTTAGCCAGCTCGGCTGCAGACGGAAGACCAGGCAGGGGAAGGAAGTGGGCCATCTTAGAAAAACGGTCAGCGACAACCCAAATGACAGTACAACCGGCAGAAACTGGAAGGTCGGTGATAAAGTCCATAGCGATGTGTTGCCAAGGAGCAGCAGGTACAGGAAGGGGCAGGAGATGGCCGGCAGGTAGATGTCGGGGAACTTTGTTACGGGCACAGGATGAACAGGCCGCGACGAAGTCTACCACGTCCTTACGCAGGGTAGGCCACCAGTAATGCCGGGTAATAAGTTGGAAGGTCTTCTTTTGGCCAGCATGGCCAGCTAGTTTAGAAGAATGTCCCCAGCGAAGAACCCTCTCCCGATCTGGCACAGCTACGAACGTCTTACCGGGTGGAAGACGAGTCAGATCCAAGGGGGCCACATTCATCACCTTGGAGGAGTCGATGATGTGCGTAGGTTCCTCCTCTTGATCGGAGGACAGGAAGGACCGGGACAAGGCATCAGCTTTGACGTTCTTGTCCCCCGGACGGAAATGAAGAATGAAGTCGAAGCGGGCAAAAAACAACGACCACCGGGCCTGGCGAGGATTGAGTCTCTGGGCATTTTGGAGATATGCCAGGTTTTTGTGATCCGTGTAGATAATTACCGGGTAGAGAGCCCCTTCAAGCAGATAGCGCCACTCTCCCAGTGCCAATTTGGTGGCTAGCAATTCCCGGTCTCCAATGGAGTAGTTGCGCTCCGACGAGGAGAAGATTTTGGAGAAGAAGCCGCACGTTACCATTCTCCCGGTAGAAGACTTCTGGGTGAGCACCGCTCCGGAGGAGGAGGAGGAGGCATCAACCTCCAGGTAGAATTGTTTATTACAGTCCGGACGGTGCAGGACGGGGGCAGAGGCGAAGGCTTTCTTTAGGCAAAGGAAGGCCTCCTCGGCTTCAGGCGACCATGTCCTGGGGTTAGCCCCCTTACGGGTAAGTGCAGATATGGGAGCAGTCCGAGACGAGAAGTGTGGGATGAAAAGACGATAATAATTAGCGAAGCCCAGGAATCACTGTATCGCCTTCAAACCTTCAGGACGAGGCCATTTTAGAATGGAAGAGAGCTTCTCGGGATCCATTTGCAGACCTGTTTGGGAGATGACATAGCCCAAGAACGGAAGGGAGGTCTGATCGAAGAGGCACTTCTCGTATTTGGCGTAAAGGTGGTTCTGCCGAAGCCTAAGCAGGACCTGACGAACATCCCTCCGGTGTGTGGGGAGATCCGGAGAGAAGACCAAGATATCGTCCAGGTATACCACTACACAGGAGTACAGGAGGTCACGGAAGATGTCGTTGACTAGTTCCTGAAAGACCGCGGGAGCATTACAGAGACCGAAGGGCATCACAAGGTACTCGTAGTGACCGTCCCGGGTATTGAATGCCGTCTTCCACTCGTCTCCTTGACGGATACGTGCCAGATTATACGCTCCTCGTAGATCCAGCTTGGAGAAGATCCTGGTGCCCTTGAGACGGTCAAACAATTCGGAGATGAGTGGCAGGGGATATTTGTTTTTTACCGTGATGAGATTGAGTCCTCTGTAGTCAATACAGGGACGTAGCGAGCCGTCTTTCTTTTTGACAAAGAAGAATCCGGCTCCAGCCGGGGAGGTAGATTTTCGGATAAATCCCCTAGCCAGATTCTCTTCAATGTACTCAGACATGGCTCGGGTCTCGGCTGCAGACAACGGGTAGATACGCCCACGGGGAGGAGTGGTGCCAGGTACCAGGTCGATCGGGCAATCGTATGGCCTATGGGGTGGCAACGTCTCAGCTTCCTTCTTACCGAAGACGTCCGCATAGGGCCAGTAGGGAGCCGGGAGACCAGGTAAGTTAGCTGGAGTAGGCTGAGGGCGAAGTGGACGGACCGGGACCAGGCAGGTCCTATGGCAGTAAGGACCCCATCGGAGTACTTCACCGGACTGCCAGTTCAATACGGGTTCATGTGTCTGGAGCCAAGGTAGACCTAGCAACAGGGAGTGAGAAAGTCCGGACAGCACATGGAATGAGATCTCCTCAGAGTGCAGCATTCCCACCTGCAGGGTTATGGGTTTGGTGACGAGCAGGATGGTCTCCGAGAGAAGTCTTCCATCCACGGAGGCGACTGACAATGGTTCAGCCAAGGACTTGGTGGGAATATGGTATCTCTCTACCAGAGACTGGGAGATGAGGTTTCCAGCAGCTCCAGAATCCAGATGGGCGAGTTCAAAGAGACGGTTTTCTCCCCAAGCAATAGAGACTGGTAAGGTCAGAGACGGAGAGGGCTTACTTTTGTCTAGGACGACCTCTCCGAGTGGTCCTAGACACTGGCGTTTCCCGGTTTTTCCGGGCAGGAACGGATGAAGTGCTTCATACTGCCACAATAGAAACAGCTTCCCTCGGCTCGGCGAGATTCTTGGTGAGAACCGACCATCTTGGTCTGGTCGACCTGCATAGGCTCAGGAGAGTGTAGCTGAGGAGAGACGGAGGGAGTGACGGGTTTCTGAAAAGTAGGAGCTAGACGTGGAACCCTCCTCTCACGGGTGACCTCTTTGGCACGCTCCTGGAACCGCAGGTCAATCCGGGTGGCAAGAGTTATAAGGTCATCGAGAGTGGTAGGAATGTCCCGACCGGCAAGTTCATCTTTAATACGGCCGGACAGACCCTCCCAGAAGACGGAAACCAGAGCGTCATTATCCCAGGCCAGCTCGGAGGCAAGGGTACGGAACCGTATGGCATATTGGCCCACGGTGAGACTTCCCTGACGGAGGCGTAGCAGAGATGATGCGGATGAGGTCTTCCGTCCGGGTTCATCGAAGACTTTCCGGAAAGCCATGAGAAAGGCAGGCAAGTCAGACACCAGGGGGTCTCCTCTCTCCCATAGAGGATTTAGCCAGGCCAGGGCCTCCCCGGTGAGATGGGACATGATGAAGGCAATTTTGGCCCGGTCGGAGTTAAACTGGTGAGATAGGAGTTCAAAGTGCAGGGTGCACTGATTTATGAAGCCCCGAGCCTGGGCGGAGTCGCCTCCGAAACGAGGAGGTGCAGAAAGCCGGGGTCCGGGGTAGGATACCATGTTATTAGTGGGCAGTGGAGCTGCCGGATTGCGAGTCATGGCACTGGCGGTGGTTGCAGGCAGAGCAGTCAGAGTGTCCAGGCGAGAATTGACATTCCGCAGGTGACCCAGGATGGACTCCTGTTGGGACCTCTGATGGGACAGTTCATGACACAGGTCCGACAGCGAGGGAGCTTGGGTGCCACCGGGTTCCATGGCCCGAGCAAACTGTAACGGGTCTGGGAGGCGGAACCTCTGAGCTACTATACAAGGGGGCGGTCCTTGTAAGGGAGCGGGTGGCGACCAGGGTAGACGGGCAGGCAGTCACAGCAGGTGACTGGGACAGTCTCTGAATGAAAGGACAGGAGGTCACGGCAAGTGACCGGGACAGTCTCTGGATGAACGGGCAGGAGGTCACGGCAAGTGACCGGGGCAGTCTCTGGATGAACGGGCAGGAGGTCACGGCAAGTGACCGGGGCAGTCTCTGGATGAACGGGCAGGAGGTCACGGCAAGTGACCGAGGCAGTCTCTGGGTAAAGGATTGGTACGACCTGTGGCGGCAGATGATAGACGTGAGCTCCCAGGTGAGCAGGCGAGAGTCTCTGGATAAACGGGTGGTCACAGCATGTGACGGCGGAGCCTCCAGGAAGACCAACAGACAGGTAGCAGATGAGCGCTCCCAGGTGAGCGGACAGGAGTCTCTGGACAGGCGGGTGGTCACAGCACGTGACGGCAGAGCCTCCTGGTAGGCTAGCAGACAGGCAGCAGATGAGCGCTCCCAGGTGAGCGGGCAAGCTGGTCCTTAGACAGACTGACAGGAGTTGGAAGGCAGACCGTCGGACCTCAGGCAAGCAGGCAGGTAGAAGATGTGCGCTCCCAGGTGAGCGGGCAAGCTGGTCCTTAGACAGACTGACAGAAGTTGGAAGGCAGACCGTCGGACCTCAGGCTAGCAGGCAGGTAGCAGGATATCAGGCAGGAATTAGACAGCAGACTGGCAGGAATCTGGCAGGTATCTGGCAGGTAACTGGCAACGGGACCTGAGGGCTGAAGCAGAGTAGTGAACAGTGCTACAACATTGCTCGGGCACCTCCATTTTGGAGGAGGTGCCTTTTATATGGGAGGTCCTCCGGCAATTGGCCGGGGACTCCTTAGGACGGCGCGCGCGGTCCCTTTAAGAGAGGGGGAGCGCGCGCGTTCCCTAAGCACACTGCCGGGGAAGGAGCGCGTGCCGGAAGCAGCGGGGAGAGAAGCGCTGGAGGACGCCGCGCCAGGAGCGGGGAGGTGAGAGGGACGGCGTCTCTGCCTAGAACGGGGCAGAGACGCCGATGCTACACTAAGTAGGACACAGCTGCTGAATAAGAGCTGTTACTCAAGGAGTAGTGCTCGCCCCCCAGCAACAAGTAAGTGAAAGTATATATCAAAATACAACTTGAGAACAAACCTATGAGCTCTACCTCAGAGCAACACAAAATGCCAAATCCAAACAAGATGGTATTTGATTTAATTTTTTACCTTGTAAAATTAATTTGCACAGCTCATAGATTGCCTCCACTGACAAGAGTTTATTTAGTTCAGACATTGGTGGGGAAACAGAAAACAGAAAAATGACTGCACTTGGCTACAGTGGTCCTCTCACACCCCAGCTGTAAGGGGAAGGTAGGCGACTGGTTAGGAACATCAGCATCTGTACGGAGAAGTGTCTGAGACTTGGTAGGTAAGCTTTTATTTATTATTTTAGCTTTGTCATGGGCCAATTTTTAAAAGTTTATTAGTTTTAAATAACCCTTTTAACACAAGACATATTTGCACACATGAAGCAATTTAGACCAGTTTTAGAATGAAGTTATTTATTAAAATCATTGTTGTTCTTTAAATTGATACTGAAATTACACACCGTTCCAAATTATTATGCAAATTATATTTTATTCTCATGATTATTTTTTTGTTTTTCAAATAAACTCATGGATGGTATTGTGTCTCAAGGCTCTTTGGATCACTAAAACCAGTCTCAAACATTTATGATAATTATTTTGCAAGGTGAGCCCAATTAAAGGAAAAGTACTTAAGAAGAACATTCCACATTATTAAGCAGGCCACAGGTTGTAAGTAATATGGGAAAGAAGAAGGATATCTCTGCTGCTGTAAAGCATCAACTAGTGCAGTGTCTTGGAAAAGTTATGTGAAAATTTGCTATTTCACAATAATTTAATCATGATTATTATACTGTGCAGAGATTTGTGGCTTATATAGAGCACAGATGAATTTGTGCAGATAAAGGCAAAATGAAGAAGGTTTTCTCCAAACAAATTCATTGGCTTAAGAAAGCAGCTGCTAAAATATAATTACAAAGCAGCAAACATGTATTTGAAGCTGCTAGTACTTCTAGAGTCCCATGAACCTTAAGGTATAGGATCCTTCAGAGGCTTGCAGTTGTGCATAAAGCAACTATTCGGCCACCCCTAAACAGTGCTCGCAATCAGAAACGGTTGCAGTGGACTCAAACATACATAAAGACTCATTTTAAAACAGTATTGGATAGTTGGTGGATGGCCACCATGTTCCAACACGGTTGCGACGTCAGCAAGAAGGTGACAGAGTCATGATTTGGTCTAGGATCAAGGGGAGAGAGCTGGTAGGCCCCTTTAGGGTACCTGAAAGTTTGAAAATGACCTCGGCAAAGTATATACAGTTTCTGAATGACCACCACTTTCTTCCATGTGTGAGGCAGTGACTGGGATCGTGTACGAGGGACGGTATATCTCCCCCAGAATGTGTACAGAGACCTATTAAAACCATTGGAGTGCATTGCAGTCACAGACACACCTGTGGCTGCAATGCAGGAATGAAGGTGAGCATTGACCTGGTCAGGCTATCTGGCTAAGGCAGATTAGTAAAAACCTGGCAGGGCCTTCATTTCTGGGAGGATGTCACAGGAGGCAGTGGGGCGGCCTCCTCCCTCCAACCCGGGTTTTCCAGTGGCTCTTGCCACAGATCCTTTAAAACCCATGCTCTAAGGATTAGTGTTGTTCTATGTTGGAACATGCTAGAAGCACAGCAGGAAACCTCAGCAGGATTGAGTGTGGCTGAACCCACGCCTGGGAATGCTCTGCACCTGTCAGGCTCTGAGCGGCCGTCACGGCCGTTGTCCACAGCAACCATTGTGTATGGACTTTCTGCTAACCCGGCTGCGAACCGGAGGACTTTTTGTTTACCCGTGATTTGCTGAAATAAAAGCTGTTTATGTTGGACTTCCTTGTGTCACTGCCT
The DNA here is from genome assembly GCF_046119375.1 of Phyllobates terribilis. Classification (NCBI taxonomy): domain Eukaryota; kingdom Metazoa; phylum Chordata; class Amphibia; order Anura; family Dendrobatidae; genus Phyllobates; species Phyllobates terribilis. Next base: position 418,977,338 of record NW_027362764.1, on the reverse strand, counting down.
CAGTTACTGCACGGTGTGAACACCGCAGCCTTACAGTTTGGTGGAGAATGTGGGCATAGTGACTGAGGCATACCCCCACCGGCAGCTGCATGACCACAATCCGGCCTGCCACCTTTCAGCCCCACCCTGTGGACAAAATGGAGGAGCTGTTAAGGCAATTGGTCCTCACGCAGCAGGAGCAGCTCAAGCAGCAGCAGCACACTAATGAGCTGATCGTGCAGCAGCTCACAGCCCTGCAGGAGTTGCCGACGGCACCAGCACCAGAACGTCGCGAGGCCCGGGACAAGGTTCGCTCAGCGTTAAGGAAGGTGGGACCAGAGGACGAGGTGGAAGCTTTCCTGACCATTTATGAGCGCACCGCAGGGCAGGAAAACCTACCAGCCAGCCAGTGGGTGGAAGTGGTGGCTCCGTTTTTGGTCGGCGATGCCCAAAAGGCCTGCTTCGACCTCAGTCGAGAGGACGTCCAGGACTACCAGAGGCTCAAAGGTGAGATCCTTGCCCGGCTGGGGGTCAATACGTATGTGAGGGCTCAGCGTGTGTTTTCGTGGGCCTATGTGGAGACCCGACCCGCCCGGTCTCAGGCTTATGACCTCCTGCAGCTGGTAAAGAGGTGGCTCCAGCCTGAGACTTTGACTCCAGCCCAGATGGTGGAGAGGGTGGTGATTGACCGGCTGGTGAGGACTCTGCCAGCCGCTATCCAACGTTGGGTGGGGCAAGGGGACCCTGGCACACTCGACCTGGTGGTCAGCCTGATTGAACGCTACTCGGCCAATCAGGACTTTTTCCGGGACTCTGCCCCCTCGCGGCTGTCACGCCGATCCCTGCCAACCCAGGAGTCGGGAAAGGGGTCGCATCCCTCTGCTGGGGACAGTTAGCACTGTACACGTGCTGAAGGGGAACTCCGGAGTGAGAGTGGCAGGAGACCGGTTCCCTCCCAAACTGTCATAAGACCTAACAGTACCTCCACCCTTAGGTGCTGGCAGTGTCAGGGGCCGGGACATGTGGTTGCTAATGGTCCCCTGACTACGGAACCCATGGACTGTGGATATAGCCGCCGGGTCTCAATGTATACCCAGACCGTCTGCACGTCGAGTGCCGACCCCCGGGACAGTGAACTCCAACTATGCCAGGTACTGGTTAATGGGTACCCCACAGAGGCCCTCCTGGACTCAGGGAGCCTTGTGACTTTGGTACATGGGTCACTGGTGGCAGGAGACAACCCCAGTGGACGGCCAGTCGGGGTTGTGTGTATCCATGGGGACCTCCGAGAGTACCCAACTGCGAAGGTAGTCTTGTCCACGCCATGTGGAGAAATAAAACATGTGGTAGGGGTGGTAAAAACTCTTCCCTATGGGACTGTGTTGGGAAGAGACTTTCCCCTGTTCTAGACTCTGTGGAAAAACAAAATCCACTCTCCCCCGGTAAAATGTATTACAGGCGTTCTACCCGACGAACCTGAGTGAGGGGAACCTGCCGTAGGGGTGTCCAACCGATAGGTTTCGCTTAGAGGTAGGAGAGGTCAAGGAGACCCCATCGATCCCCGAGCTGGAAGTGTGCCGGGAAACGTTTGGGACGGCTCAGCTACAGGATCCCACCCTGGCTCAGGCGCGTGAAAGGGTGTTAGAGGTAAATGGCGTAGCTCAACAGCCCGGTGCAGATACTGTATTACCTCGCATGGTAATCAACGGTGAGTTGCTTTATAGGATAGATAAGATCAGGGACGAGGTTGTGGAACAGTTAGTGGCACCTCAGTTGTACCGTCGGGTGGTTCTAGATTTGGCACACACACACTTGCTGGGTGGACACTTAGGGGTAAAAAAGACGCTAGAACGTATCTTACAGCGGTTCTTTTGGCCTTGGGTTTACGCGGAGGTCAAAAGGTACTGCGAATCCTGCCCCGAATGTCAGTTGACCACACCCACCGCAAGTTTCCGTAGCCCATTGGTACCCTTGCCAGTGATAGAGGTACCTTTTGAACGGATTGCAATGGACTTGGTAGGGCCCATTGTAAAATCCACCTGTGGCCACCAACATATACTGGTGGTCGTCGACTACGCCACCCGCTACCCGGAGGCTATACCACTACGCCACACCTCAGCAAAACTGATTGCACAGGAGCTGTTTGCCATGTTCTGTCGCCTTGGACTACCTAAGGAGATCCTGACTGATCAAGGGACCCCTTTTATGTCCAAAGTGACAAGGGAACTATGCAAATTGCTAAAAATTAAACAATTGTGCACCTCGGTGTACCACCCTCAAACCGACGGGCTAGTAGAACGGTTCAATAAAACCCTCAAGTCCATGTTAAAAAAGGTGGTTTCTAAGGACGGGAGGGATTTGGACATGTTGCTACCCTATTTGATGTTCGCCGTCCGTGAGGTACCCCAAGCTTCCACAGGGTTCTCTCCCTTTGAGTTATTGTACGGCAGACACCCTAGGGGTCTGATGGACGTAGCCAAAGAGACATGAGAACAAGAGCTGACTAAACATAGGAGTATAATTGAACACGTGGCTAGTATGCAGGACCGGATCGCGGCGGTCATGCCCATTGTGAAAGAACATCTGTTAGATGCCCAGGCAGCCCAGAGGTGCACATATAATAAAAGGGCTAGAGTCAGGTCTTTTAACAAGGGCGATCGGGTGTTAGTTCTGGTACCCACAACCGAGAGTAAACTCATGGCCAAGTGGCAAGGGCATATGAGGTTTGAGAAAAAGTGGGGGAGGTAAAACAAATGCTTCAGTTAGGCGTCATAGAGGAGTCACGGAGTGAGTGGGCTAGCCCCATCGTACTGATTCCAAAACTGGACGGATCGTTACGCTTCTGTAACTATTTCCGGAAATTGAATGAAGTGTCAAAGTTTGACCTTTATCCAGTGCCCAGGGTGGACGAGCTGATTGAGAGACTGGGGCAGGCCCAGTACTTTACCACGCTCGATCTCACCAAGGGTTACTGGCAGGTACCTCTCACAGATTCGGCAAAGGAAAAAACAGCCTTCGTAACTCCGGAGGGTCTATACCACTATGTGGTCTTACCTTTTGGGTTACATGGGGCCCCGGCTACATTCCAGAGGTTGATGGACATAGTGCTCAAGCCTCATCAGGAGTACGCGTCTGCATATTTAGATGAGATTATCATCTTTAGCACTGACTGGCATACTCACCTATCCAAGGTACAAGCGGTTCTGGATTCTCTCAGAGCTGCAGGGTTAGCGGCAAATCCAAAAAAATGTGCGATAGGGCTAGAGGAAGCCCGATATTTGTGGTATGTGATAGGCCGGGGAGCTATTAAGCCCCAAATCAATAAAGTTGAGGCCATAAAAAAAGGGCCTAAACCGTCAAGTACAAAGCAGGTGAGGGCGTTCCTTGGCATTCTTGGGTATTCCCGCCGGTTTATACCTAATTTTGCTGGGAGAACGGCAATGGTTCAGTGGAAGCCTAAGGCAGAAGAAGCTTTTCAGTCCATGAAGTTGGCCCTGTGTGGATAGCCGGTCCTCATTAGCCCCAACTTCAAGGAAACCTTCATTGTACAGACAGATGCCTCGGAGGTAGGCCTAGGAGCGGTATTGTCACAAAAACTGAATGGTGAAGAGCACCCGGTCACCTACTTGAGTAGAAAACTTGTCCCGGCAGAGAAAAACTATAGCGTGGTAGAGAAGGAGTGTTTGGCTATTAAGTGGGCCTTGGAATCGCTACATTATTATTTACTCGGGCGTCAGTTCCGCTTGGTGACGGACCACTCACCCTTGGTATGGATGAGAAATGCCAAGGAGAGGAATGCGCGAGTCACCCGGTGGTTCCTGTCACTGCAAAATTTCAGTTTCTCTGTAGAACATCGCCCTGGAAAGTCACAGGGAAACGCGGATGCCCTGTCCCGGGCACCCTGTATGATGGCAAATGTTCAACCCCACAAGTTTGAACAGAGGGGGGGGGTATGTGAGGCAGTGACCGGATTCGTGTACGAGGGATGGTATATCTCCCCCAGAATGTGTACAGAGACCTATTAAAACCATTGGAGTGAATTGCAGTCACAGACACACCTGTGGCTGCAATGCAGGAATGAAGGTGAGCATTGACCTGGTCAGGCTATCTGGCTAAGGCAGATTAGTAAAAACCTGGCAAGGCCTTCATTTCTGGGAGGAGGTCACAGGAGGCAGTGGGGCGGCCTCCTCCCTCCAACCCGGGTTTTCAAGTGGCTCTTGCCACAGATCCTTTAAAACCCATGCTCTAAGGATTAGTGTTGTTCTATGTTGGAACCTGCTAGGAGCCCAGCAGGAAACCTCAGCAGGATTGAGTGTGGCTGAACCCACGCCTGGGAAGGCTCTGCACCTGTCAGGCTCTGAGCGGCCGGCACGGCCGTTGCCCACAGCAACCATTGTGTATGGACTTTCTGTTAACCCGGCTGCGTACCGGAGGACTTTCTGTTTACCCGTGAGTTGCTGAAATAAAAGCTGTTTATGTTGGACTTGCTTGGGTCACTGCCTCAGATACTGCACGGTGTGAACACCGCCGCCTTACACATGGTACAAAAACTAAAAACATGCCGTCCAAAGCAAATTCATTTTCATGGATGACAATGTACAATCTCATGCTACAAATGATACCTCTTTGATGACTCTTTGAGTCATTGGCTGCTATGGGCATAAAGGGAAAGAAACTCATGATGGGGCTACCATCCTGCCGCTGATCTCAGCGCTATTGAGAACCATTGAAGCATCATCAAACAAATAATCTATGAGAGTAGGATTCAGGCAGTTCACATCAGAACATCTGCTTCTGGGAGACAATTCTGACATTCTGCAAAGAAAGTCAAGCAGAAACTATCCAAAAATTCACAAGTTGAATGGATGCAAGAATTGTAAAAGTGATATCAAAGAAGTGGTTTAATTTTAACATGTAAATTGGCCTACCAAGATGTTTTTGATTGAAAAACTTTTGATTTCAGTAAATATGACCTCTTAATGCTGCAAATTCAACAAATGACCATTTTCAATTACTTATATAATATTTGGAAACTCTGTTATGCATATTAATTTGGAACAGTACCTTTTTTCGTTTTGAAAAAAATGTTCTTATCATTGGGAGGTTTGTCCAATAAAATCTAATTTATACTCTAACAGTTGATGATTTAAACATTATGTTGACTCATTTGCATTGGCCATTTAGGAAAATCATAAAAAAATAGCATTTGCATAATAATTTGGAACACGGTATATTGAACTAGATCTGTGATTTGATCACATAGTCTTGATTCCATGTAAAAAGGGAATAATTATACCGGCTAACACAAAAAACCCTTTGTCTATTTATCTTAAAAGGTAATCTTTAATAGTCATATTTGACACATATAACATACAACAAGTGCCCATAAAGTGCCCATAAAAAGTGACCTAGTGCAGGTAGAACTGTTCATTTATCATGATTATTTTTATGATTATTTTTTCTCTTTACACACCTTATTGCTGACGATGATCTTCTCCTGATGAACCATCAAACAACGGGGAAACGCATCGAGGAGTTTGTAGGAATGATGGGGGCAGCCTGAATACTTATATAAGATAAGTCCTATTTTTTGATCATGTCATTATCATGAAAAAGTATTTGGAATGGAGCATCAGTTTACCACATAAATGCAAACTGTGAGTGGGATTAGCATTGCTAACTATAGGAATATTATACTGGAATATGTGAATTTATTTGATTAAGGACTACTGGTATAAGGCTGCACCCTTGATATATATATGTGATATATTGATGCAGCTTGGGAAATAATAGATATGCATTCATAAGCCCCATCTACAACAACCTTCTCCTGCTGTTTTTAAGTTTAGTGACTTGTTGTGCATAGGCTGTTTTTGTCCAAGTTCACACCTATAAATTATATATCCTGTAGTGGAAGACTATCGTCGTCAGCAATAAGGTGTGTAAAGAGAAAAAATAATAATAAAAATAATCATGATAAATGAACAGTTCTACCTGCACTAGGTCACTTTTTATGGGCACTTTATGGGCACTTGTTTTATGTTATATGTGTCAAGTATGACTATTAAAGATTACCTTTTAAGATAAATAGACAAAGGTTTTTTTGTGTTAGCTAGATCTGTGATTTGCTAAAAACCAATAATTTACCTTTACGTAGCTACATCTAATATTAACAATGCAAAATGTAATAGTCCAGTCTATGTGATACTGATTTTTTTTACAAATAGCCTATTCTTGAAAGTTAGTGTATATGTGACAACAATACCACACATATTTGATTATGTCCAAACATTGAGGTTATATTGACAAAATGCATGGAGACAATGCTATAGATTAAGTTTGATCACTTCCTTTGCTCCTGATTAGCTTTCCAAATGCAACAATTGTGCAAAACCACATAAACCCATACACATAGAACTTTTGTTGGGTATTATTGACTGCACAAACACAAGCACACTGGTAGTGAACAAACCAAGGGGACAAAAGCGTAAGAAAAGGTGTGTCTCCTGTGACCTGGCAGAAAGAGAAGCCTACCACAGAACACAAACTCAAGGGATCGAATCTAGGAGCATAACACAGTTTTTTTTACATTATCACGCCTTTTAGATAAAATATGCTGCTACTAAATTATACATTTAAGTTTAAAGTGAAATATAGAAAACAACACATACTAAAAATTTTGTTTTGGAAAATGTTACATTGTTTTTGGAGTTAAGGCTCATTCATACGTCTGTGCCAATTGGTCCGAGCATGGACCGCAAATGCACAGGCTGACCGCGGCTCTCATGGCCCAAGTGTGACAGCTTCATGTGTTTCCATAAAACCCTCATGCTCAGGTCAGAAGACACACACACAGTCAGTGGGTATTGCTGTCCGATTTCAGACCAATTTGCAAAGATGTCTGAATGAGTGGTATTTTTTTCAAAATCCAGCATGCTCTTGTTTTGAGGGTCTTTTTTGACAGGGCATATTTTGCCTCTGTACTTCTACGAAGGTCTTGAAAAACTGCATAAAAAACAAATTTAAAATGTTGCTAAATAAAACATAACAAAATACATTTATTCTACTATCTAATACTTTGTTAAGTAAGGATAGCATATCAAATACAAAGCTCAACTTTTAAAAGATGTACATTTTTATTTATATCAATGAAAGCTTCTGTCTTTGCTTTCATCTCTGCAGATCTCTAAATTTGGAAGGTTCATGTTACCTTTGTTAATATGTAGGTTTTGGAAAAATATATTAAGATTTCTACTAAGCTGTGCAAGCAGTATTAAAGTGTCAATGTGAGTCATGATTTTTTAAGTTATCCTACAACACTATATAGCCATATTAACGCGGTTTTATAAACCATACCTTTCACATATGCTATTGTATATATAAAAAATTAATTCTGCGAAATATTACTGAAATCTATGTATGAATATGTATGAAAAATATGGGCCCCTTCAATGCATTCAATTGCTATATTTTGGGGGGAAATCTGAACCTATGGTAAAATACGTCCAAACCAAAATATAACATTTATAGAATCAGAACCCAAACTAAAATGTTGATGACTTTGCTCATCTATACTAAAAATATCTTATAATGAATACAGTATCTATAGTTCTATTAAGTCATACCATTAATAAATCATGTGTTCTAATATACGGTTACAATCAAAATTATTCATTCCAATTGCAAATTAGGTTTACTAGCAAAATTGACAAACTTTTTGCTGTTTGCAATAAACCAAAAAATAAAAAAGAACAATATAAATAGCCCAACACAACTAATATAACAAACAGATTTCTCCAAGTTCAACAAAAAAATAATTATTTTAATGACTATTATTGTCTCGATATTTTTCAACCCTTTCATGATAAGTATTACTTAGTAGAGCACTTTTGACAGTTATGACCTCCTGCAAATGGGTTACCTAGCCAGACACAAGATTATGGTAGCTTTCCTGAGGAATCTTAGTTCATTCCTCATGGGAGTGGTCCAAAAAGTAAGGAGAAGAGATCAAGTAAATGGATACAAACAAGGAAATGGATACAAAATGATGGAAAAGACATTGAATATTCATAGAGGTAGTTCCTCAGTGGCTGCTATGCTTCCTCTGGCACTGGAGACTTGAACTGAGTTGAGGGCAAGATGGATTCAATTATGAATCAGGAAATCGTAAGAGAAAATATCATGCATTCTGTGATGATGCTTAAGTTTGGGAGTAATTTGACTTTCCACAAGACAATGATCCCAAGCACACATGAAAATCCATCAAGGCTTGGCTTCAGCAGTCCTGAAAGTTTCTACAGTATCTGTTACTGTTGTTTCACTTGAAAATCTTATTAGAATTTTAAAAAACGCATTGCAGCATGCAAATCCTCTGTGCTCTGAAAGCTTTCATATATACATTTTTTTTTCTGGTTAGCCAATAAAGGTATCACTCCAAGAATACTTTTGTCATTTTTAGGCATAAAAGTATTTACATCAAGCATGCAAATCTAAAATTATTAGTGAATTGGATGCCATTGCTCATGAGATATAGTTTGGATCAGGCCACATTCATATGTTCAGTATTTGGTCAGTATTTTACATCAGTGAGTGGGTGATAACTGCAGAAGTGGTGCACGTGATTCTATTATACTATTCCTCTGATTGTTTCACTCCTGATTTTGGCTTACAAATACGATGTAAAGTACTCACCAAATACTGAACATGTGAACGTGGCCTTACTCAGAAACTGTGGCAGAAGCTAATGTCTATCTAACATTTGCAGCAGGTCATCAGTGTCGAAGTGTGCTCTACTAAGTACTAAAAAGACTCCGGTTATGAAGAGGGTGAATAATTCTGAGACTGCAGTAGTCATTAAAAGTGTCATTGTGTGTTCAATTTAGAGAAACCACTTGTTATATTAGTAGTGTTGAGCAGTGATGGGCAGTTCCCTGGATGTTCGGGTCCAGTGTGTTCAGCCAAACATCTATTAAAAGTTCAGATTGGGTACCAGAAGAGTACCCGAACCCGGACCCCATTCATATGAGCGATAACAGCAAGAGCAGGCGTTGCTGATGAGAGTAGTCATCAGCCGATGCCTGTGCTCAGAGTAAAGAAAAAAAAAGTTAAAATAAATGTTGAAATAAAATAAAAAGTACAGTTATACTCACCTTAACGCCTAATCCCTGAAGCCCTTGTCCCCTGTAAAAAAATCAAAAATAAAAAACCACCATAATACTCATCTATCTGCTGTAATCCATACTGTCCCATGACAATCCAGATCACTTGTAGAACAGTCACATCAGCAGTCACGGATGCAAGTAATGTACACGACTACACACTGACACAGGAAGTTTACCTCCGGTCACAGGCATCTTAAGATGAAACTACAACACCCATCAGCCTATGCTTGCTGTCGCAGATAACAGTGAGAGCAGGGCCGGCTGATGGGATTATTCATCTGCCGGAGCCTGCGCTATAAATAAATACATTTAAAAAAAATGGCGTGGGTTACCCTGTATTTTTGATAGCCAGCCAGGCAAAACTGACAGCTGCGGGCTCCAACCCTTAGCTGTCAGCTTTAGCAAGGCTGGTTATCAGGAATAGAGGGGTCCCCATGCTGTTTTTAAATTATTTAAAGAAATAATTAAAAAAAAACAGCATGGGGGTTCCCCCCATTTTGACAACCAGCCAAGACAAAACAGACAGCTGGGGGTTGGTATTCTCAGGTTGGTAAGGGGTCTTGGATATTGCCCCCCCTCCCCAGCCTAAAAATAGCATTCCTCAGCCACCCCAGAAAAGTCGCATCTATAAGATGCACCAATTCTTGCAATTTGCCCGGCTCTCCTCATTGCCCTGTGGCGGTGGCAAGTGATGTAATATTTGTGGGGTTGATGTCACCTTTGTATTGTCCGGTGACATTAACCCCACGGGTTAGTAATGGAGAGGCGTCTACAAGACGCCTCTCCATTACTAATCCTATAGTCAAATTGTAAATAAAACACAAACACCCAGAATAAATTATTTTATTTGAAATAAAACACACACAGTTTTACTTTTTATTTAAAAATGACAAAACACTGTTATACTCACCTAAAACCTAACAACCGATGCTTTCGTATCCTGTAAGAAAACAAAAATAAAAAACAACATTATCCCTCACCTGTCTGAAGTTCTGTCCCATGCCGCAATCCAAGTCTGGGATAGTTTTCAACCTCGATGGTGCCTAGAAGTGACTGTCCTGGCTGAAAACCACTGAAGAATGAACTGCTGCGGGCTCAGCCTCAGTGACGTCATAGAATTCACCGCCGGTCATTGAGGCTGTGTTCCCAGCCGGGCCGCTCTCGGTGATCTCACAGAGGTCACCGCAGTTTATTGCTCCAGCTGGGAACGCAGCCTCCGGTCACAGCTGACAGCGTGGCAAAACCCCCATATTTGGGCCCTTATTTCCACACTCTCATATGACAGCGTGGGAAACGCAGCTCTCTGATTGTCGGTAATGATCTTACCGCCTATCAGAGACAGTGTTTGTCACGCTGTCTTGCACATTCATGTGAATGGAGTCCGTATTCGAGTCTGGGTACTGTTCTGGTACCCGAACCCAAACTTTTAATAAACTGTTCGGTGTTCGGCTGAACCCGAACAGTCAGGGGTTTGCCCATCAGTAGCAGGGACACGTCATCGACACGAAGCAAGAAGGAAGACGGCATCACAAGAAGCAGGGAGGCATCAGACCAAGACGAGCGACACCTCTCGGACCGGACTGCCCCCCAGGTGAGTATAATAAAAGCTCTTTTTCTTGTCTCGCAGGTAGGATCGGGAGCTTGTATACAGCAATGTTAAAATAAAGCTATAATTGGGAAACAGTTAAAATATAGATTACCAGAATGAAAAAAAGAGTGCTTGTGTCTGTATTTTGTAAGCATGTCTTCTAGTACATAGAGCATGGAATATTAGTACGGGTCAATATTTTCTATTTACTCTTTTGCATTCCAGTGATAATTGATTAGTTTCTCTGAATTGCCTATTAGTATTTTTGCGAACACAGCAAGGCATTGTTCTTTTAAGTGAGGTATATTTCACTTAACTTGTTATTGTTCTGACAAAGATTTTTTCCCAATTAACACATTAATGTAGATGTAAATACTACTAGAAATTATGTATAGTAATTTTCACTATTTCAAATTATGGACAAGGGTGGAAGTTAGAATTTTCGCCAAATTGGAGTGTACACACTGGTGGAGATATGCGAGGTTCCTGTGAATGGGGGGAGTACCCTAATAAACTTGTGGGGAATTTTCTCTGCAGATCTTGCAGAAAAGTGAAATTTATTAGAACATTTGGTACAAATGGTGAATAACATCAGTGAATCTTGAATGCGATTACAGATAAAGTAACATTTGTACTCAACCTGAGTATTTTTAAAAAAATCACAGCACTGTTGATTTATGTGGGTCCACGGTAATATCTGGTGATATACAGCAGTGTGTGGAGTTAAACTTCACACTTGGCTCTGCATAACACCAGATACCACTGTGGACCTATATACCTGCGGGTTTCTCCTTTAGGGGTGGTTCCGAAGAAGGAGCCTGATTCATAATTTATCTTACCCAGTGGGTCAAACGATGAATGATGGAATCACTAATGATGTTTGTTCAGTATAATACAGTATGTGTCTTTTGGCAGTGGACTGGCTGCGCAGATGTGGACGCTGGGCTCTCATGGCTAAGACTGAAATTGAGGCCGCCTTTTGCCACTTAGGTTGTAAGTGGAAGCAGGATTTTTACGTGGTCTGCTGCCTACCTATGGGTTGCTCCATTTCATGCACATATTTTGACACTTTCAGTACATTTGTGGAATGGGTATTCAGGAGGGAGGCGGGCCAGCAGTCAATGCTGCATTATTTAGCTGATTTTTTTTGTGTGTGGGGACAGCCAATTCCACAGTTTGTTCTATTCTTTTACATACAATCTAGCACGGTACTAGCAATTTTGGTATTTCTTTGGCACCTGAAAAAAAAAACGAATGTCCATCTACAGTTATTTGTCTTTTGGGAACTGAATTAGATTTAATAGCTATAGAATGTCAGTTACCTATGGATAAGTTACAAGATTTGAGGTCAGAAGTTCAGTTTGCCCTGGACAGGAAGAAGGTGCGTTTGAAGCAGCTTCAGTCACTCCTAGGTAAATTCAACTTTACATGTCGTATCATACCAATGGGGCAGATTGTTTGCAGATGGCTGGCCGGTGCTATGTCAGGGGTTCGTAATCCAGCTCATTTCATTCTCCTGTCTGCCAATCATAAAGCCAATTTAAAAATGTGTATATTTTTTGATTGGTTTCATGGTAGGTTGGTTTACATGGAGGAGAGGATGGGCAGTTCAGAGTTGGAATTGTTCACCGATTCATTGGGGTCACCTGGTTTCTGTGCTTATTTTCAAAGCAAATGTTTTTTTTATTTGTGGCCGGACAAATAGAGAGAAAAAAGTTTAGTGAGGAACATGGCTTTATTGGAGCGATTCCCCATTGTGGCTGGAGTTGAAGTTTGAGGAGAGTTATTCCAAAACAAAAGTTCTGTTGTGATAATTTGGCGATGGTACAGGTCATTAATAGAAATCGATACTCGATCGAGCATTGGGATGCTCGGGTACGCTCATTACTCGATCGATTATCGCAGGTATTTGAGCACCATGCTCGAGTTCCCACCCTTCATGATTTGCAGCTGTTAGACGGCCAATAAACATACCTGGATTGCCTGCGATACATGGTAATGCCATAGCGATGTTGGCTACTGGCATTACTGTTGTAGGCTGGACGCATCGCATCATCAGGTCTTATATAAGACCTGGTGATGTGATGCGAGCAATAGGGGGGAGATTAGAGCAGGCATATAGGCAATGTTTAATATTGCTACTGCAGTACTTGTATAAAGCTGCTGCACCATTAAAATAAAAGTAATTTTCAGGGCTACATACTGTCCTTTCTCCAGTAAAACTTCTGTTACCTGCATTGAGTGTAGGGGTAGCTGCTGGAACAGGGATAATTTTGGATTACAGGTATAAAGACAGGGTTTATTGCCTTACAGTCCTTCTATAAGTATACTGCTGCTGCAGCCTAACAACAAAAGTCCTTTTCATGCCTACATATTTTCTTTCACATAATAATACCGGTTTTCAGGCATATATTATATACCTAATATAAAGCGTGCATTAAGGGACGAGGAAGTGGACATGCTTCTGATGATGCATGCAGAGGCCAAGACCGTGGGCCAGGTGAAACTGTGCCTGCTGTGGGAGCACAACAAACATGCTCATCCACGAGAACTAGCTTCCTGCCCCACTTTTCAGGGGGGCTCGGGACACCACTCTTGAAGCCAGAACAGTGCGAAGAGGTGGTCGGTTGGATGGCAGATAATGCTTCAAGTATTTTTCCCAGCACCACATTGTTTTCCATAAGGTCCAGCCTCATTAGCCAAGAATCAAGAACACATAAGCCTCACCCTGTTTCTCTTTTCTCCTACTATGGCGAGTCCCAGGAGACAAGTGATCCCACCTTCGGACACTCCAAGGAGCTCTTTACATTCCCATTTATTGATTCTGGCCTCTCGCCCTGCACGTTTCAAGAGGGACATGAGGAGATCGTGTGTAATGATGCCCAAATATTTAAGCAGCTACAGTCAGAAAAAGACAATGGTGGGAAACAGCAATTAGTGTCTGAAAAGGTAGATGATTTTGAGACACAGTTGCCAAAAGTGATGTTAAGTCAACCATCTGGAGAGCTAAAGTGCAGAAGTGGAAGACGAGGTGATGGACAATGAAATCACTAACCCAACCTCAGAAGGTGACATGCAGAGCGAGGACAACAGCGCAGAGGGAGAGGGAACCGCAGCAGGCAGTAAGAGTTAGAATAGAATCATAGAATCATAGAATCATAGAATGCTAGAGTTGGAAGGGACCTCCTGGGTCATCTGGTCCAACCCCCTGCTCAAAGCAGGATTCACTAAATCATCTCAGACAGATGTCTGTCCAGCCTCTGTTTGAAGACGTCCATTGATGGGGAACTCACCACCTCTCGTGGCAGCCTGTTCCACTCATTGATCACCTTAACTGTCAAAAAGTTTTTTCTAATATCTAATCTGTGTCTCCTCCCATTCAGTTTCATCCCATTGCTTCTAGTCTTTCCTTGTGCAAATGAGAATAAAGATGATCCTTCTACAATGTGACATCCCTTGAGATATGTAGACAGCTATTAAGTCTCCTCTCAGTCTTCTTTTTTGCAAGCTAAACATTCCCAAATCCTGTAACCGTTCCTCATAGGACATGGTTTGCAGACCGGTCACCATTCTGGTTGCTCTTCTCTGAACTTGCTCTAGTTTGTCAATGTCTTTTTTAAAATGTGGTGCCCAAAAATTAACACAGTATTCCAGATGAGGTCTGACCGAAGAGGAGTAAAGTGCGATAATGACTTCACGTGATCTGGACTGTATGCTTCTGTTAATACATCCCAGAATTGTATTTGCCTTTTTTGCTGCCGCATCACACTGTTGACTTATGTTCAGTCTATGATCTATTAGTATACCTAAATCTTTTTCACATGTACTGTTGCTTAGCTCTATTCCTCCCATTCTGTATATGCTTTTTTCATTTTTATTGCCAAGATGTAGTACTTTGCATTTTTCCCTGTTAAAAACCATTCTGTTAGTTGCTGCCCACTGCTCCAGTTTATTTAGGTCTTTTTGAATCCTCTCTCTTCTTTAGTGTTAGCTATTTGTGTCATCAGCAAATTTAATCAGTTTACCCTTAATTCCTTCATCTAAATCATTGATAAAGATGTTGAACAATACAGGTCCCAGGACAGAGCCCTGTGGTACCCCACTTGAGACATTCATCCAACTGGATGTGAAGCCATTTACGACCACTCTTTGAGTCCGATCCCTAAGCCAGTTATGAATCCACCTAACAGTTGCCTTGTCCATTCCATACTTGGTCATTTTTTCAATAAGGATGGTGTGAGATACTTTGTCAAATGCTTTGCTGAAGTCAAGATATACTATATCTACAGCATTTCCCTGATCCACCCAGTCAGTGATTCTGTCATAGAAGGAAATTAAGTTAGTCTGACATGACTTGTTAGTTACAAACCCATGCTGACTCTGGTTAATCACTTCATTCTTATCCAGGTACTTACATACATGTTGTTTAATAATTTGTTCAAAGATCTTTCCTGGTATAAAAGTCAGACTCACCAGCCTATAGTTCCCTGGGTCCACCTTCTTCCCCTTTTTGAAGATAGGAACAACATTTGCTCTTCTCCAGTCTTCTAGGACTTCTCCTGTTCTCCAAGAATTTTCAAGTTTGTGGGGTGGCCACAGGGAGAAGGCGGGCCACTGTTCTCACAAGTTCCCAGGCCAAGGGTTAGGTGTTTCCCAGTCTGGTGCTTTTTTAAAGAAAATGCGGACAATAAATAAACAATCATTTGCAACCTGTGCAGTACCAAGATCAGCAGGGGCCTGATGCTCCCAGCCTGACCACCACCAGCATGTTCAGGCACATGTCATCAAAGCACCCGACTAAGTGGGTCCACAGTCAGTGTCTGCGGATAACACCACTGCCTCTTCCTCTGTGCTAACTGTTTGCCAATCTCCTGCGCAGGATGCAGGCACGGATGGCTCTTGCCTTACACCTGTCGTTGCACATTCACAAGCACCATCAACAGCCACTTCCAATTCTTTGTCCTAATGCAGCATTCACCTGTCCCTACCAGAAGCCTTGGAACACAAACAAAAATACCCAACGAACCACCTCCAGGCGCTAACACTAAATGGGCACATTTCCAGACTACTTGCCCTGGAAATGTTGCCGTTTAGGCTTGTGGAGACAGAGGCTAACTGCAACCTCATGGCGGTGGCCATCCCTCGGTAATCGGTCCCCAACAGCCACTATTTTTCCTGGTGTGCCATCTCTGCCTTACAATATAAAATGTCCCATAACATCACACATGACTAGAGATGAGCGTTGTTCTACTCGAACTGTTCGCCAATCTCAAATTCAAGCTGTTTTGGGCGGTGTTCGAGCCGGTCGGCGAACACGAACAATTTGAGAAAAATTCGGCTGTTCGAGGTTATGTTCGATAACTGTTCGTGCACCAAAATCATAACTGGATTTTTTCTCAGTAATGATGAAAATTAATGTTAATACGCAGTTTGAGTGTACAGCGGGGCGGGGGGAGGGGCAGGGGATGGATCTCTGCAGGAACAATGAAGATCTCCATTTTTTTTTCTCTTTCCCGCATTTGCAGTGGGGAGGTGCAATCTGTCAGCCTATCAGCAGCGCACACACGGAGCGAAGTGCTTTTTTTCACACAAGCAAGGGCATGTGTGATTGGCAGTGTATGTCACATGTCCTTGCCCTATAAGACCAAGCCATTTTCCCCGTCGCCACCATTTTCTCACTGCTGCAGCTGCGTGTTAGACGGCACCGCTGTTGCTGTGTGCGCTATACCTTGTTAATTTCAAGCCAATTTTCGCACAAATATACAGATAGCTTGGGAGTAGGGAATAGTTGTGATTGCAGTCCTTTTAAGGACTAGGTTACAGCATTTCCTACGACTTTTATCAAGCAGGTCTGTGCTCTTAAATAGATAGATTGTGGGAGAAAAGACTAATTGTAATTGGAGTCCTTTTCAGGACTAAGTTACATCAGTTCCTATCAGTTTTTGCCAGGCAGGTCTGTGCCAGTGCTGTGCAAGTTTTTTTCACAGCATTTGGCTGAATCTAGCAAAGCTAATCCTTTTTGGCCTATTGCAGAGTGTGTTAGTCAGTGGAGTAGCCTATCTGTGTTGCAAGATATACCACCTGTGTATAGAATACCATTTTTTTTACTGCACCTAGTGAAGTAAAATCTTTTGGGCATAGCATCATTCTATTAGTCCATCTATACTGACCTCCATCAGGTTGCAAACTGAATATAATTTTTTTCTGCATCTAGCTCTGAAAAAATATTTGGGCTTCTAGCAGTGTGTGGGACTTGGTCTATTAGTCCATCTATACTGACCTCCATCAGGTTGCAAATTAAAAATAATTTTTTTCTTCATTTAGCTCTGAAAAAATATTTGGGCTTCTAGCAGTGTGTGGGACTTGTTCTATTAGTCCTTCTATACTGACCTCCAGCAGGTTGCAAATTGAATATAATTTTTTTCTGCATCTAGCTCTGAAAAAATATTTCTGCTTCTAGCGGTGTGTGGGACTTGGTCTATTAGTCCATCTATACTGACCTCCATCAGGTTGCAAATTAAAAATAATTTTTTTCTGCATCTAGCTCTGAAAAAATATTTGGGCTTCTAGCAGTGTGTGGGACTTGGTCTATTAGTCCATCTATACTGACCTCCATCAGGTTGCAAATTAAAAATAATTTTTTTCTTCATTTATCTCTGAAAAAATATTTGGGCTTCTAGCAGCGTGTGGGACTTGTTCTATTAGTCCATCTATACTGACCTCCATCAGGTTGCAAATTAAAAATAATTTTTTTTCTGCATCTAGCTCTGAAAAAATATTTGGGCTTCTAGCAGTGTGTGGGACTTGGTCTATTAGTCCATCTATACTGACCTCCATCAGGTTGCAAATTAAAAATAATTTTTTTCTGCATCTAGCTCTGAAAAAATATTTGGGCTTCTAGCAGTGTGTGGGACTTGGTCTATTAGTCCATCTATACTGACCTCCATCAGGTTGCAAATTGAATAAAAAAATTTTCTGCATCTAGCTCTGAAAAAATATTTGGGCTTCTAGCGGTGTGTGGGACTTGGTCTATTAGTCCATCTATACTGACCTCCATCAGGTTGCAAATTAAAAATAATTTTTTTCTGCATCTAGCTCTGAAAAAATATTTGGGCTTCTAGCAGTGTGTGGGACTTGGTCTATTAGTCCATCTATACTGACCTCCATCAGGTTGCAAATTAAAAATAATTTTTTTCTTCATTTAGCTCTGAAAAAATATTTGGGCTTCTAGCAGTGTGTGGGACTTGTTCTATTAGTCCTTCTATACTGACCTCCAGCAGGTTGCAAATTGAATATAATTTTTTTCTGCATCTAGCTCTGAAAAAATATTTGGGCTTCTAGCGGTGTGTGGGACTTGGTCTATTAGTCCATCTATACTGACCTCCATCAGGTTGCAAATTAAAAATAATTTTTTTCTGCATCTAGCTCTGAAAAAATATTTGGGCTTCTAGCAGTGTGTGGGACTTGGTCTATTAGTCCATCTATACTGACCTCCATCAGGTTGCAAATTAAAAATAATTTTTTTCTGCATCTAGCTCTGAAAAAATATTTGGGCTTCTAGCAGTGTGTGGGACTTGGTCTATTAGTCCATCTATACTGACCTCCATCAGGTTGCAAATTGAATAAAAAAAATTTCTGCATCTAGCTCTGAAAAAATATTTGGGCTTCTAGCGGTGTGTGGGACTTGGTCTATTAGTCCATCTATACTGACCTCCATCAGGTTGCAAATTAAAAATAATTTTTTTCTGCATCTAACCCAGCCAATAGTTTTGGCCTAATACCACAGTTTGGCCACTCAGCTCTGCTCGGTTACCATCCATTGTTTCTTTGTGCAAACAACTCCAGAGTTGTGAATTAGTTAACCACCAAAATGAGTGGAAAAAGGCCTGCTGCTGGTGGAAAGGGGAATAGGCGTGTTGGGAAGGGGAAAAAAGGTTGTGTCCGTGGGGTAGGTGCAGAAGAAAGACCATCTTCCAGCCAAACTAAAATGTCTACTTCTTTTAGCGGACAATGTGATAAGATCCCTTTCTTACGGCCACGCCAATCGCTACAAATTCCAGATGAGGCACAAAAACAGCAGGTGCTTCAACGGATATCAAGTGCTCCTTTAAGTGGGCTCTCCTCCACATCAACTTCAACATCACAAATACTCCAGTCCTCAAAGGTGTCACCCAAATCGCACTTGCTTCCTCACAGCTCCCAAATCTCCAGCTGCCCGTCTGAGTATGAGGTAAAACAGATGGTTGAGTCTGCAGAGCTGTTTACTCATACTATAGCCTGGGAATCAGAGGTCGACTCCAGCGCTTCTGTGAATCCAGACGAGGAAATGATCTGCACTGATGCCCAGAATCTTTATGAGTCGGATCCAGGACCAGACGCAGAAGGTTCTGACCATAATGTAGACCCTCATTCCCAAACTGTAACTCCTGTTGGTGGAGACAATGAGGAAGACGATGATAAGACTCAAATACCTGATTGGAGCGACAACTTTAGTTTTTTGTCAGGGCAGGAACAGGTTGGCTCTGAGGACGACGGGTGTGATAACACACAGGGTGATGATGATGAGGTCGGAGATCCCACTTACTGTCAACCCACAGTCAGCCAAGAGATGAGGTCAGCAGAGGAGGTGGAGGAAGATGCTAGTGACGACGAGGTCAGGTTGCGCCTTCCTGGACAGAGACGTAGTACTGGAAGCACGTCAACAACTGCATCCTCAAACACAACTCTGCCTCTCACCACAAGTCGTGGTGGCTCTTCAGGTCGCATGGGTGCTAAGCCTTGCATAGCCTGGGCATTTTTTCAGATCGATAAAGATGACCCAACTCGTGTTATCTGTAACATTTGTCAGCAAAAGCTAAGTAGAGGCCAAAAAATACATAGTTTGAGTACTTCATGCATGAACCGGCACATGGACATGAAGCATAAGTTGCAGTGGGAAGCTCAGTGTGCTACAATGCGGCCTAGCCGGCCGGGCCAACCACCGTCTGCCATATCTTGTGCATCCGCGGCCTCTTCATCCTCTGTGACTGGGGGGACAGCAGTCACACCTGTTTTGGGGCGCAGACCTGCCACCTCTTTACCCGCAACAGCCAGCGTGATTGGCAGGTCATCATTTTCTTTGGAGGTGGTAACACCAGCTGGTCTTGAGCGCTGTCCGACATCGATAGCACCACCTTTGGATCAAGGCAATCTAACATGTCCGCCTGCATCTTCCTCACAGACCGGCAGTTTGCCGGGGACACCCTTATCAACCCCGTCTAAGCACAATAGCCAGCCCTCGGTCCCTCAGATGTGGACAAGTAAAAGACCATTTCCTCCTAACCATGAGAAAGCTAAGAGGTTGAATTTCACCATCTGCAAGCTCTTGGCTACAGAAATGCTGCCTTTCCGCCTGGTGGACACAGAGGATTTTCGAGACCTTATGTCCGTCGCAGTGCCCCAGTACCAGATGCCCAGTCGGCACTACTTCTCAAAGAAAGGTGTGCCTGCGCTCCACCAGCATGTCGCACACAACATCACCGCTTCTTTGAGAAACTCTGTGTGTGACAGGGTGCATTTCACCACAGACACTTGGACGAGTAGGCATGGACAGGGGCGTTACATGTCGCTGACTGGGCACTGGGTAACTATGGTGACAGCAGGACAAGGGGCTGCTGTCCAAGTCTTGCCGTCCCCACGAGTTGTGCGTCAATCCTCTTTATGTCAAAGTTCCTCCACTGCTTCTGCCTCCTCAACCTCCTCTCGGTCTTCCACCTGCACCCAAAGCCTGTCTGGTCATGCCACAAGCTTTCTAACTGCGCAGAAGGGATCCTGCACACCTCCTTACTATGCTGGCAGTAGGGCTCAACGTCATCAGGCGGTTTTTACATTGAAATGTCTGGGAAATGTGAGTCACACAGCTGAGGAGTTGTGGTCAGCTCTGGAGAACCAATTTCATGAATGGTTGTCTCCACTGGACCTGAAACCAGGGAAGGCCGTGTGCGACAATGCTGCAAACCTGGGTGCGGCCCTTCGCCGGGGCAATGTCACACACGTGCCTTGTATGGCTCACGTGTTGAACCTGGTTGTCCAGCAATTTTTAGCCCACTATCCCAGACTAGATGGCCTTCTGCAGAGGGCACGGTCGCTGTGTGCTCACTTCCGCCGTTCGCATCCCGCAGCTCAGCGACTTAAATCTCTACAGAAGTCGTTGGGCCTGCCACTTCACCGGCTAAAATGCGATGTGCCTACCCGGTGGAATTCAACTCTGCACATGTTGCAGCGACTGTGGCAGCACCGACAAGCCCTGGTGCAATACGTTCTGACGTATAGCCTGGGCCAACGAGATTCAGAGGTGGGGCAAATCACGCTGGAGGAGTGGTCTCAGATCAGGGACCTATGCACCCTTCTGCACAGTTTTGAAATGGCGACGAAGATGTTTAGTGCTGACGATGCCATTATCAGCATGACTATTCCGGTGATTTACATGCTGGAGCACATGTTAAACAGAATTCGGAGTCAGGTGGTGGCACAAGAGGAGGTGGAGGAAGTAGAGGAGGAGGAGTTGTATGCGGAAGGGCTAACATCTGCAAGGTCCAGACGGTCGGCAGCACCAAGGCGGCAGGCATGTGAGGGTGGGGGAGATGATTTTACCAGGGCGCATGGTAGCAGCCAAACTAGTGAGGAAGGTGCAGGAGCCCAGGAAGAAGTGGAGGACGAACTGATGGAAGACTCATCAGATGAGGGAGACCTTGATCACATTTCTGTTGTGCGAGGTTGGGGGGAGAGGACAGAGGAAGGAAGCATGATTGTTACCTCGCCACCAACACAACAGGGACTTGGTGCTCCTGGATGCGCAACACACATGAGTGCCTTCTTGCTGCACTACCTGCAACATGACCCTCGAATTGTGAGAATTAGAAATAATCCTGACTACTGGGTTGCCACACTGTTAGATCCCCGGTACAAAAGTAAATTTGCAGAAATTATTCCTGCCATAGAAAGGGATGCACGCATGCAGGAGTATCAGCAGAGACTGTTGCAGAATCTTACATGTGCTTTTCCACAAAATACCAGTGGTGCACGTAGTGAATCTCACAGTTCCAACTTGCCAACCGTGGGACCGTCAAGTGTTCAGCACTCAAACCGTAACAGAACCACAGTATCTGCTGGTAACATCAATTTTGCGGAATCATTTCACCACTTTTTTAGCCCATCCTTTGCAAGGCCACAGGAGACAAGAAGTCTGACACATAGTCAACGCCTAGAGACGATGGTACAGGAGTATCTCCAAGTAAACATTGAAGCCACGACTGTGTCACTGGACCCTTGCTCTTTTTGGGCTTCCAATCTGGATAAATGGCCGGAGCTAGCCACTTACGCCTTGGAGATCTTGTCATGCCCCGCAGCCAGCGTTCTGTCTGAACGTGTGTTCAGCGCTGCTGGTGGTGTGCTGACAGATAAGCGCACGCGGCTCTCCACTGATAATGTAGACAGACTCACGTTCATAAAGATGAACAAATCATGGATCCGAAACGACTTTTCTACCCCTGTGTCATCCTGGGGAGAGTAAAAGCTTGATGATTGGTTAACATCACCCTACCAACCGTTTTAAGCTTTCAAATTACTAATCATGTTTATCTGTATCTTGACTGGAAAATAATTTGGGCTTTGTAGCAGTGTGCAGCACTGATCCTATTAGGCCATCTATAATAAGCTTCACCAGAATTAAAATTAAAAATAATTTTTAGCTGCATCTAGCCCGGAAAATAATTTTGGGGCTCCGAGATGCGCAAGACACATAAGTGCCTTCTTGCTGCACTACCTGCAGCATGACCCTCATATTGTCAGAATTCGAAGTAATCATGACTACTGGGTTGCCACACTCTTAGATCCCCCAAACTTTTCGATCAACCTTTTCATTTTAATAAAGACCAAAAAAATGGTCATTTTTGAAATTATAAGCATTAGCAGGTTGTTAGAAACTGAAATCAAACAGTTTTCAACTCAAAACTTTATTGTAGGTGATGTTACATTTTCACATAGGACCCCTTGTTCGAAAGGAGCTTCTGAACTCTCTCGTCCATTGAATTTGTCAGGTTTTGGATGGTTTCTGCTTCAATTGTTTTGCATGAGGACAGAATACCCTCCCAGAGCTGTTGCTTAGATGTGAACTGCCTCCCGCCATCATAGACACTCCTTTTAATGATGCTCCAAAGGTTCTGAATGGGGTAGAGGTCAGGGGAGCATGGGGGTCACACCATAAGTTTGTCCCATTTTATGCCCATATCAGCCAGAGATGCAGATGTTTTATGTGCAGCATGAGATGGTGCATTATCATGCAGAAAAATGATCTTGCTGTGAAATACACGGTTCTTCTTCTTGAACCATGGCAGGAAGTGCTGTTTGAGAAAATCCACATACATTATGGAGTTCATCTTTAGCGCCTTCAGGGATCCTAAAGGGGCCGACAATCTCTCTCCCCATGATTCCAGCCCAAAACATTACTCCACCTCCTCCTTGTTGGCGCTGTAGCCGTGTTTGCGTGGGGTGTCCATCAACCAGCCATCCTCCACTCCATTCATCTGGACCATCGAGCGCTGCACGGCACTCATCCGTGAACAAAACAGTTTTGAAATCAGTCTTCATGTAATGTTTGGCCCACTGGAGCTGTTTCTGCTTGTGTGAAGTGGATAGAGGAGGTCGACAGGATGGCGTATGCACAGCTGCAAACCTCTGAAGGACCCTGCATCTTGTTGTTCGGGGGACGTTGGAGGCACAAGCAGCTTCAAAAACTTGTCTGCTGCTATGACAAGGCTTTTTTGCCGCTGCTCTTTCAACCTGACGTAATTGCCTGTAGGAAAGAGTCCTCAATTTGCCCTTATCAGCACGCACACGTGTGTACTGTGAATCAGCTACATACTTCTTGATTGCCAAGACACTTCATCCTGATCATCGCACAATGTTGATTGTAGTCATGCCTTGACCTAAACACTCCACAATTTGTTGCTTCTCAGCAGCCGACACATCCTTTTTCTTTCCCATTTTGGCAGAAAATGTAGGCTGCTTAATAATGTGAGAGAGCCTTCTTAAGTAGTCTTGCCTTTCATTGGACACACCTGCCAAACTAATTAGCACAGGTGTCTGCAATTGCTTACAGTGATATAAAGAGCCCTGACACACATCACCATCAATGAGTTTAACTGACAAACAAACAAATTCTTCCCTTATCACTCCTAAACACTTTTTGCATAATAATTTGGAACGCGGTGTACATGTGCTTTTCCACAAAACACCAGTGGTTCACGTAGTGAATCTTACAGTTCTAACTTGCCAACCGTGGTCTGTATGGAATTGTTCAATAAAGGGCCCAAAATTAAGATAACATAGATGGGAGAGGTCTCTATGAATAGGAATTCCTAAGTATTTGATACCCTGTGAGGGCCAGG
Organism: Phyllobates terribilis; assembly: GCF_046119375.1. Lineage (NCBI taxonomy): Eukaryota > Metazoa > Chordata > Amphibia > Anura > Dendrobatidae > Phyllobates > Phyllobates terribilis. The sequence goes on along the minus strand of NW_027362764.1, from coordinate 418,953,183 downwards.
CAAAGGGAAAGTTGGACTGGATGGAATCCTATATGGATTTAGGGAGGGAGACATCGAGGGCCTCAGACTTCGCTGCATTGATTTAAAAATTTTACCATGTAACAAAGTGATCTATTTCAGCCATAACAGCAGGGATGGATATATGTGATTGAGTGATATATACTAGGACATCATCAGCAAATCGAGAGCACTTGTACTCGGTGCCTCCCACCTCAATCCACCTAATATTGGGGTTATGGCGAATTGATGAGAGCAGGTGCTCTGTCACTAGGATGTATAAGAGAGGGGACAGAGGACATCCCTGCCTTGTCCCATTGGTGATTGTGAAAGGTGATGAAAATGTTCTGACGCACCCCCTGGGCCTTGGGACACCCGGAGCCGGACCCTTTTTGGTGGATGCTGGTGGTTGTAGTCTTCGTGGCGGCTATCCGGTTCCGTGGCTCAGGGCGGTCAAACCAGTGGCGGAACTATTTATGTGGTTTTGATGTTTAAATGTCCGACTACGCCACCCGTGGATTGCGGTCAGAGTGAACCGCCGCTACAGGGCAGACCGCTAAGGCTGGTGTTGTGGGTGCAGCAGAGCGTAGCATAACTCCCCACGGGAGGAGTATAGCCTCAGGGCAGTGTATGCGGAGGATGGGGGTGATGGTGCAGGGCAGCAGCAGTAACGACACGGAGTCAGTGATGCAGTTCAGGGCCTTTACTCACAGTTCTTATTATCCAGACCACGTCTGCAGGTAACGGCTGCCCACGTCGTACTGTGCTCACCAGGTGAGGGGCTCAGACAACTCCCAGATAACTTTGGAGCGCTTCTCAGGACCCCCTTTGTGTGTCCTTTGTCTGGCCTTTCTTACCAACACTTCTGTCCGGCTGCCTCGGGCCTCCTCTTGGTAAACTTGGCGCCAGTTTCCCTGACCCTATGTGGTGCCTTCCTAGCGGGTGGAGCAAGGGGCTGCGCCACATAAAATGTCAGAGCCTCCGGTTTCTAGCTGAGGGTCGTTTCCTGCCTCCACTAGTTCGGGGACCGGTCTCCCCCTTTGGCCTGACCCCTCCACGCAGGTGGATTCGGGCGTGCGGTGGCGACTCGCCCGTCCGCACCCCTGGGATCCCTTCATTCCTCGTTCCTGGAGCCTTCTCCGCTCCTCTTCCTTCCTTCTCCCTCTTGCAGGCCTGGGCCTCTGTTACTAGGCCCGCCTCCGGAGCAGAGCTCATGCAGAGCCCCTGCTCCCTGCCACTTCTGCTCAGACTTCTCTGCACTGAACTAAGATGGTGCCCACCTTTTATACTCCCTTCTCAATGCACCCAGGAACTGCTTCCTCCCTGCTCCTGCACTGCAGGGTTCCCCTTCCTCAGTGTTCCCTCCCCCCACTCCAGCCAGGGACAGGGACTGTCGTGCCCATCTCAGGGGCATATTGGTCGCCCTGCCCCACGGCAATGTGGTGTAATGCATGCAGGTGTCGGGTCCTGATCCACACTCCATCCTTATCTGAGAGTGAGATATCACACCTCTGGGTGAGGTGCAATACGTCTGTAGCAACCGAGCCCTCGGTGCTACAGTTCCATTTATCTTCAGCCTAGGTGACGTATTGTGATACAGGGCCGTGATTTTGGCTATAAAAGGGTCCCCTAGACCCCTACCCCAAGCTTTTTAAGAGAATCATATATGGCGTGCCAGGAGACTCTATGGAATGCTTTCTCAGCATCCAACGAGAGTATCTACTTACAATTTTTTAACTGCATCTAGCCCAGGAAATACTTTGTGCCTAGTAGCAGTGTCTGCTAGTCAGCGGATTATCCCGGCTGTTAAGCAAGCTACACCACCTGTAGTTTGGACACTTAATTTTTTCAAAGGAAATGCTTCGGGACCACGGGATACTCAGTGAATAGCATCAGGAGGCACCCCAAGGCATAGGGGCTGGGACTGGCACTAGGATGCCTTGCGGTGGACAGCCGAGCTCGATCCTTATAAAAGCTTTTTAACTGCAGCAGCTTTAGTGGACGCTACTGGAGCTGGAATTACGCGGCTGCTGGCATGAGACTTGCCCTCCAATAGATCCTTGTAAATGGATTTAAAGTGTATTCATTCAAATTAGAGGGACAATTTAAATTAAAAAGCTTAGAGCTGCCTCCACCACAGGGGGGCTCTCTCGACCCACCAGCGGACAGGCACCAGTATTGGGAGAGGGGGGCTGGCCGTCAGGGTTCACCGTGGCTCTGGCACAAACCCGGCGACACGGAGGTGGCACGGGCAGGAGCGGACTGGCCGTCTCGGCTTCTCACTTTTTGGATTTTAGAAGGGCATGACATGCCTATATCTGTGTCTCCCCCTCCTTTTACTCCTCCACCTCTTTTCTTTTCGCATGACTATATGTACTTGTCACTTTTCCATGTGTTAGTTGTGTCTTCTGAGCAGTTTGTCAGCTTTTGAACACCTTTGAAGGTGTTTTCTATGTGTTTCTATGTGTTTTTGTTTGCCTGCCATTGGTTTTAACGGTGTTCGAAGGTGTTCGACGAACAGTTCGACGAACAGTTCGGCGAACACACGGGTGTTCGACGAACCGAACCGAACTCGAACACTACGGGGGTGGCTCAACACTACACATGACCTAACCAATGCAATTGCCTGGAATGTTCACTTAAAGACTAAAACGTGGAGAAGTGCTTGTGGCCAGGGACGCTACATTTCCCTGACAGCACACTGGGTGAACCTTGTGGAGGTCGTGACTGAGTCAAACCCTAGCACAGCACATGTGCTACCTACGCCGAGGATTGCGGACTGTAACATACCTCGTGGCGTCCTTGCATAGTGGTCCATCTCCCACTGTGCAAGAGCGCGCACTTGATCTCCAGTCCAGACTACCACTCTGGCTTCTTTCCATGTTGTCTGCTTTGCTTTGCTCTTGCTGCTTAGGGCGATGCCCGCTGAACTTCCTGTTTCTTGTAGCTGCTGCTGACACTCCCCTGATGCGTCCTCAGCCTATTGCTGTCTGTCACCTGATATTTAACCCAGCTCCTCCTTGGAATCCTTGCCTGAGCATCTTGTTCTGTCAGTTGGCTTCTTGTCACTGATGTGCCAGGTCCTGTCTATGTTTTCTGCCTTTGCGGTATCAGTTCCCGTGTCAGAACTGTGTCCTGTCTGTGTACTCTAGCCAGCTGTCTGTCTGCCTTCTTGGAGGCTGTATTTCTAGGCCTGTCTGAACACGCTCCTTGCCTGTTCGTCTCGCCCTCTGGGGGCCGCATACCCAGACTCGCTCCTGTATTTGTAAACAAAAAAGGATATAGACGTTCATTTCAATATAATGTATTAATATCCTTCAAACAAAATGAGGAAACCCAAATACACTAAACTATTTCTCATTCCTCATTCTACATTAATAATTTAAATAAGGAGATCAAAGTACTCAGTAAATCTGCTATTTCAAATTTTTATTTGTGTTATCACAAGACATACAAACACCCCATAAAATCATGTCAAAAACCCCTTAGACATAGAAAGCCCCAATAAAATTGAGGCAGTGTGGTCAGAAGATATCACTGTAAGCACAAAAATTAATACAGTTCAGAAAGTAGGGATGTAAAACTCTATCAGTAAAGTTCCAAACCTCTTAGTTTCGTGGGATATGCCCCATGCCCCTGCCATTAGATTATCACAAAACATGTGTAAATAGAATACATACTTTTATGGCTTATATATACGGGTATCACATGACATGTACAGAAAAATACAAATTCTCACATTCTGAAGGATATATTCTCATATGGGATTATCATATAACAATTAAAGACAAGGTACAGGTCCTCACAATTTGAGGAAAATATCCTTCTGCACAAGTCATAAGATTATCGTGTAACACATGTCAGTAAAATATAAATCCTCATGGTTTGAGGGATATCTCCCATATACAAGCCAGTAGAATAATCACAGTGGTTACATCAATTACAGCTTACATATGGAACACATAAGCTAGTACATAAACCCGGGTGCATATCACCAGTCATAAGGATCATGTCAGAATCCTTATCAGCACTCAATTGATATCAGCATTATAGTACCCCCAAGGCAGGCATAATACAAACCAATGCCAGAGTGTTATAAGACCACACTGCCTCGTGTGCAATTGCCTGGAATGTTCACTTAAAGACTAAAACGTGGAGAAGTGCTTGTGGCCAGGGACACTACATTTCCCTGACAGCACACTGGGTGAACCCTGTGGAGGTCGTGACTGAGTCAAACCCTAGCACAGCGCATGTGCTACCGACGCCGAGGATTGCGGACTGTAACATACCTGGTGGCGTCCTTGCATAGTGGTCCATCTCCCACTGTGCAAGAGCGCGCACTTGATCTCCAGTCCAGACTACCACTCTGGCTTCTTTCCATGTTGTCTGCTTTGCTTTGCTCTTGCTGCTTAGGGTGACGCCCGCTGAACTTCCTGTTTCTCGTAGCTGCTGCTGACACTCCCCTGATGCGTCCTCAGCCTATTGCTGTCTGTCACCTGATATTTAACCCAGCTCCTCCTTGGAATCCTTGCCTGAGCATCTTGTTCTGTCAGTTGGCTTCTTGTCACTGATGTGCCAGGTCCTGTCTATGTTTTCTGCCTTGCGGTATCAGTTCCCGTGTCTGAACTGTGTCCTGTCTGTGTACTCTAGCCAGCTGTCTGTCTGCCTTCTTGGAGGCTGTATTTCCAGGCCTGTCTGAACACGCTCCTTGCCTGTTCGTCTCGCCCTCTGGGGGCCACATACCCAGACTCGCTCCTGTATTTGTTGCAGTTCAGTTCCTGTCTGAACTGTCTCCTAGCTTCCTACCTGTTTTGTCTTTATGTCCGTTTGCTCCCTTTTTCTGTAGAGTCTGAACCTGCACCTAACTTCTACTCGTTGTCATTGTACTTCCGTTTGTGAGTTGGATTCCTTTCGCTACTTCTTTGCAAGTACCTTGTGTGTATCTGGTTCTGCCTTTCTTTTCCAGTCTGTTCCGTGTGAACAGAGCGCTGTCCCCTTTGCTTTATCTTTGTTTACCGCTTCGGCAATTTATCTCTGTCCTGTCTTACTTACCGCTTCGGCGGTTCCTGCCCGCTCAGTCTTGTTCACCGCACTTGCGGTTTTGCTCTGCTCAGCCCTGTCCAACGCGTCTGCGGTTTTGCTCTGCTCAGCCTTGTCTGCGGTTTCGCTCTGCTCAGCCTTGTCTACTCCGTCTGCGGTTTCGCTCTGCTCAGCCTTGTCTGCCGCGTCTGTGGTTTTGCTCTGCTCTGCCCTGTCCACCGCGTCTGCGGTTTTGCTCTGCTCAGCCTTGTCCACCGCGTCAGCGGTTTTGCTCTGCTCAGCCTTGTCCACCGCGTCTACGGTTTTTCTCTGCTCAGCCTTGTTTACCACGTCTGCGGTTTTGCTCTGCTCAGCCTTGTCTACCCCGTCTGCGGTTTCGCTCTGCTCAGCCTTGTCTACCGCGTCTGCGGTTTCACTCTGCTCAGCCTTGTCTACCGAGTCTGCGGTTTCGCTCTGCTCAGCCTTGTCTACTGCTTCTGCGGTTTCGCTCTGCTCAGCCCTGTCTACCGCGTCTGTGGTTTCGCTCTGCTCAGCCTTGTCTACCGCGTCTGCGGTTTTGCTCTGCTCAGCCCTGTCCACCGCGTCTGCGGTTTCGCTCTGCTCAGCCTTGTCTATCGCGTCTGCGGTTTCACTCTGCTCAGCCTTGTCTACCGCGTCTGCGGTTTCGCTCTGCTCAGCCTTGTCTACCGTGTCTGTGGTTTCGTTCTGCTCAGCCTTGTCTACCGCGTCTGCGGTTTTGCTCTGCTCAGCCTTGTCCACCGCGTCTGCGATTTCGCTCTGCTCAGCCTTGTCTACCGCACCTGCGGTTTCGCTTTCCTCTGTTTGATTACCGCATCTGCGGCTCTGAACTCGTCTCCCAGTCTGTACTGGACCCTACCCAGCCTGCGCTCTAGCCTGCCTGTTCCTGTATTCCCCGGTGTGGGTCAACAGCCGTGTCTGGAGTCTGACCTGGAGTAGACCCTGGTCCCTCTGCTCGGTTCCTCTCTGGTGCACTGGCGTCGTATGCCGTCATGTGACCTTGGTCAGATCGAGAAGATACTTAGTTATGCCCCACCAGGCACTCTCCGGTTCATGGCACAGTGGAACCACTAAACACGCACACGCCAGTCAGTCCGGGCGTGTGCATTACAGCATGCTCAGGCCATGGTTCCCATTGAGCCCCACGGTCTTCGCCCTCTGAGACCTTTTTCAGCGAATGCTCGCATCTGGAAGAAATTTATTTATTTATTTATTTATTTTTTTGCTACAAGCTGAGTTCCAGGCGAATTATGCACCCGTCCAGATGGAGCTTTCTGCACTCTTTCCTACGGATCCGCCACGGTACTATGGGGATCCAAGACTGAGTCGTGCATTTGTGGAGCAATGCATGCTGCACTTCAAGTTCTACCCTCTTTGTTTTCCCACCAATCGGGTTAAGGTGGGATTCATGATGTCTTACCTAGCGGGTGATGCCATGAAGTGGCTCACCCCCCTATGGGATGCACAGGATCCTATCGTCCCGGAAATAATGGCCTTCCTGTTGGCCTTTCTAATTGTCTTCGATGACCCTAACCCGGAGGCTCCTGCTGAAGCTTCACTTCCCAATATCCCGGAGCAGCCCCGATGGGTAATGTGTGTGGGTAGCGCACTAGTCCTGATGCCCGATGAGACTACTGCCCACCCAGAATCCACACAGAATGATTACGCTCTCCGAAATACTTCTCCCAACCTCAAGAGGCAGTCCAGACGAGCTAGGCGTAGAGGCAAGCCGTCACTCCTGGGTCTGTCCTCCCAAAGACCTCCTGACTCCAAACCTTGAAGTCCCTGTTGAAGCTTCACTTCCCAGTATCCTGGAGCAGCCCCAATGGGTAATGTGCGTGGGTAGCGCACCAGTTCTCCTGCCCGAAGAGACTGCTGCCCACCCAGAATCCACACAGGAGGACTTCCTGCACCCGGTATCTGATACTTCACCCACTTTAACCGGTGAGCCTGTCCAAGGGTACTCCGAAGCAGTGATTACCTCCGAGTCAGTGCACCTCGACAACCTGGTGGAGGACCCCCTCCTGCCTCCTGAATCCTCCGGGATACCACTTGATGACAAATGGAGAGTGACTTCCCCATACCCGGTACCTGATACCTCGCCCGCTTCGTCCAGTGAGTCCGACCTAGCGTACTCCGAAGCAGAGGTTACCCCCGAGTCTCTACACCCCTCTGACCAGGCGGAGGACCTCCAGTTGTCTCCTGAACCCTTCGGGGTGCTACCTGGTAGCAAATGGACAGAGACTTTCCTTTACTCTGCACCTGATACCTTGCCCGCTTTGTCCAGTGAGTCAAACCTAGTGTACTCCGAAGCAGAGGTTACCCCCGAGTCTCTACACCCCTCCGACCAGGCGGATGACCTCCAGTTGTCTCCTGAACCCTTCGGGGTGCTACCTGGTAGCGAATGGACAGAGACTTTCCTATACTCTGCACCTGATACCTCGCCTGCTTCATCCAGTGAGTCCGACCTAGTGTACTCCGAAGCAGAGGTTAGCCCCGAGTCTCTACACCCCTCCGACCAGGCGGAGGACCTCCAGTTGTCTCCTGAACCCTTCGGGGTGCTACCTGGTAGCGAATGGACAGAGACTTTCCTATACTCGGTACCTGATGCCTCGCCCGCTTCGTCTAGTGAGTCCGACCTAGTGTACTGTGAAGCAGAGGTTATCCCTGAGTCTCTGCATTCCTCCGACCCAGCAAAGGACCTCCAGTAGTTTCCTGAATCCTCCGGGGTACCACCAGATAGCAAAGGGACAGTGACTTTTCTACACCTTGTACCTGATACCTCGCCCATTTCATCCTGTGAGCTTGACAAGATGTACCCCGAAGCAGAGGTTACCTCCGAGTCTCTGCACTCCTCCAACCCGGCGGAGGACTTCCAGTTGTCTCCTGAACCCGCTGGGGTGCTACCTGATAATAGGTGGAGAGAGACTTCCTTGTGTGCTGTTCCTGGTATTCCACCCGTTTCGTCTGGTGCTGAGGATGGCTGGATAGGAGGTAGCATCCTAGCTACCCAGATGAGACCAGTTTTGTTTCTTCCTGTGGACAGTAGAAGTAATCTCCTTGAGGAGAAGGATTGGCCCTCAAATTCCCTGCGGAAGATTCTGGCAGGCCTGAAGAAGAGGGGGCGTAAGGGGGGGTACTGTAACAAACCTGGCAGCGTCCTTGCATAGTGGTCCATCTCCCACTGTGCAAGAGCGCGCACTTGATCTCCAGTCCAGACTGCCACTCTGGCTTCTTTCCATGTTGTCTGCTTTGCTTTGCTCTTGCTGCTTAGGGCGACGCCCGCTGAACTTCCTGTTTCTCGTAGCTGCTGCTGACACTCCCCTGATGCGTCCTCAGCCTATTGCTGTCTGTCACCTGGTATTTAACCCAGCTCCTCCTTGGAATCCTTGCCTGAGCATCTTGTTCTGTTAGTTGGCTTCCTGTCCCTGATGTGCCAGGTCCTGTCTATGTTTTCTGCCTTTGCGGCATCAGTTCCCATGTCTGAACTGTGTCCTGTCTGTGTACTCTAGCCAGCTGTCTGTCTGCCTTCTTGGAGGCTGTATTTCCAGGCCTGTCTGAACACGCTCCTTGCCTGTTCGTCTCGCCCTCTGGGGGCCGCATACCCAGACTCGCTCCTGTATTTGTTGCAGTACAGTTCCTGTCTGAACTGTCTCCTAGCTTCCTACCTGTTTTGTCTTTATGTCCGTTTGTTCCCTTTTTCTGCAGTGTCTGAACCAGCACTTGGCTTTACCCAGGCTCGTTCCTGCATTTTGTTGCAGTAACTGTTCTTGTCTGAACTGTCTCCTAGCTTCTTACCTGTTTTGTCTTTATGTCCATTTGCTCCATTTTTCTGTAGAGTCTGAACCTGCACCTAACTTCTACTCGTTGTCATTGTACTTCCGTTTGTGAGTTGGATTCCTTTCGCTACTTCTTTGCAAGTACCTTGTGTGTATCTGGTTCTGCCTTTCTTTTCCAGTCTGTTCCGTGTGAACAGAGCCCTGTCCCTTTTGCTTTATCTTTGTTTACCGCTTTGGCGATTTATCTCTGTCCTGTCTTACTTACCGCTTCGGCGGTTCCTGCCCGCCCAGTCTTGTCCACCGCACTTGTGGTTTTGCTCTGCTCAGCCCTGTCCACCTCGTCTGCGGTTTTGCTCTGCTCAGCCTTGTCTACCGCGTCTGCGGTTTTGCTCTGCTCAGCCTTGTCTACCGCGTCTGCGGTTTCGCTCTGCTCAGCCTTGCCTACCGTGTCTGCAGTTTTGCTCTGCTTAGCCCTGTCAACCGCGTCTGCGGTTTTGCTCTGCTCAGCCTTGTCCACCGCGTCTGCGGTTTTGCTCTGCTCAGCCTTGTCCACCGCGTCTGTGGTTTTGCTCTGCTCAGCCTTGTTTACCGCGTCTGCGGTTTTGCTCTGCTCTGCCTTCTCTACCGCGTCTGTGGTTTCGCTCTGCTCAGCCTTGTCTACCGCGTCTGCGGTCTCGCTCTGCTCAGCCCTGTCTATCGCGTCTGCGGTTTCGCTCTGCTCAGCCTTGTCTACCGCATCTGCGGTTTTGCTCTGCTCAGCCTTGTCTACCGCGTCTGCGGTTTTGCTCTGCTCAGCCCTGTCCGCCGCATCTGCGGTTTCGCTCTGCTCCGCCTTGTCTACCGCACCTGCGGATTCGCTTTACTCTGTTTGATTACCGCATCTGCGGCTCTGAACTCGCCTCCCAGTCTGTACTGGACCCTACCCAGCCTGCGCTCTAGCCTGCCTGTTCCTGTATTCCCCGGTGTGGGTCAACAGTCGTGTCAGGAGTCTGACCTGGAGTAGACCCTGGTCCCTCTGCTCGGTTCCTCCCTGGTGCACAGGCGTCGTATGCCGTTGTGCGACCTTGGTCGGATCGAGCAGATACTTAGTTACACCCCTCCAGGCACTCTCCGGTTCATGGCACAGTGGAACCACTAAACATGCACACGCCAGTCAGTCCGGGCGTGTGCATTACACGGACCTTGTTCCATCAGGGTTTCCTCCACCTATTACACTCGTCCCTGCACCTCCTCCTCCTCATTCTCCATCTCCAAATTGTCATCTCGGAGTACGTCATCCATATCAGTCACAAGCTGGAAGCACTGCAGCACTGCCTCAGTGAAGCAGCAACAGGCCCTGCTGAAACTAATTTGTTTAGGCGACAAACAACAAACTGCCACAGAGTTGTTGAAAGGTATAGAAGACCAAAAAGAACTGTACCTCTTGATGCTGAACCTACAACCAGGCATGGTCATGAGTAATAATGGCCGTAACCTGTTGGTGGCTCTGAAGCGTGGCAAGCTCGCACATGTACCAAGCCTGACCCACGTGCTCAACTTAGTTGTTCAGCGATTTCAGAAAACCTACCAAGATTTGCCTGAGCCACTTGTGAAAGTACTCTGCATGTGCACCCATTTTAGCATGTCAGCTACAGCTGCCGCTGGTCTGGCAGTGCTACAGCAGTGCTTGCAAGTGCCAGCTCACCGACTGGTGTGCGACATGACCACGTGCTGATACTCCATATTACAAATGTTGGCAAGGCTTTGTGAGCAGCAAAAGGTTGTAGTTGAATACCATCTGCAACATGTTCATTGGTATGCCAGTCAGCCACCATACATAACAACTGATGAGTTGGCATGGATGTCTGACTTCTGTGAGGTTCTACAAAACTTTGAGGAATGAACCAAGAGTGAATGTTGATGATGCCATAATCAGCATAAACATACTTTTTCTGTGTCTACTCAAATGCTTGCTGTTCACAATTAAAGAGGAAGCTTTGTAAGTGGACCATGGTGGAGATGGAGGTAAAAAGTACACAGGATGATACTACTCAGCTCAGCCTCATCTCATGTTCTAAGCACAGATTGAGTGATAATGAGGGGGTTGAGGAGGCTTAAGAGGAGGAGGAACAGGAGTACGTTACCTGCATACTACCCATGCCAGCTTCATTCTGTCTTTTTGACAAGCATGAAGGGTAGGGTGCACTACATAATCAATTTTCATATATTAGAACAATTATAATGCAACAACGGGTGCTACACCTTGCACTTTACAACAAGTCCAGGAGAGAAAATAAACAACGCAAATCGGATGTGCACACCCGATTTGCATTGATTCTTTTCTCTCCTGCACTCATCCTGTCTGTTCAGCATGGATGGGTTGAAGAAGAGGAAGAGGAAGAGAAGGAGAAAGAGGAGATAGAGAGTTGTCCTCTTGGTGGGTACAGGGAAGTCTTACTTTTTGTGTCTGGCACACATGGCTGACTTAATGTCCCGCTGGCTTTCCCATGACTCTTGAGTTATACACATTTTGGCCAACACTGATTACTGATTGTTCACCCGTCTCGACTCACACTACAAGGAGAAATTTCCAATTCTCTTTCCTACGGCAGAGAGGGCAAATAAAATGCAATACCATCTAGTCGAACGATTTATACAAAAATTCCCATCTGACAATGCTGGCGGCAGAGGTTCCTTGGGCAACGAAAGAGGACAGACGAGGGAGACACACACCAGGTCCAACAGAGGCAGGAGAACAATATCAAAGGTCTGGGACAGTTTCATTAATAAATAAAAAAAGTTATGGCTTTGGGAGGAAGGGGAGCAAAAAACGAAAACAAAAAAAACAGAAAATGGCCCATGGGTGAAGGTGTTAATTTTTCCTTATATATAAGTCTTTATACAGGAAAGAATGTTTCCTAACTTTTTTCCTGTAAAATTCATTTTATCTTTGACCTGCGAGTAAGAGATGCATCCAGGTATCTTCCCCATGCTGTTCCCATTTCATTTGAGCATGGTTTCTATCCATTTCAGCTATTTTCTTGCCTCCCAGCCCTCCTGTTAGGGTCTTCCGGTAAAATGCTTGAGTTCCCCATTGACTTGGTACTCGAGTCAAGCCGGTCCGAGCCTCAGATCAGTTCGATTTGAGTACCAAGCACTTGAGCATTTTAATGTCCGTTTATTACATAGTTTATCTGCATCTTCTCCCCCAGTCATAAATCTGGTTAGACATTTGGTGCTGCGCGGTCTGGAATTGAATGCGTGGCTGTGCGCTAAACATGTTCCAGGTGTGCGATACTGTATATCTTATTCCATTACTTGTTTTCAGTGGGATCGCTTCGGTTGACTCTGGGAATGGAGTAGCGCACCACCTCCTCTCCAGATTATCTATGTAGTCTGATCTCTGGTTAGCCGTGAGTTTAAGGCTACAATCTGTAGGATGAAGCGATCCATCCCAACATAAAATCAATCAATGTTTATTTAACAACATAGTTTAAAAAAAAACATTAAAAAAGCAGAATACTGTTGAAATCGTGAATGCTAGACTCCACAATAAATATAATAATACAATGAATATTCAAAAATTTGTGTAATAAGGCAGCACAAGTAATTTCAATAATAAAGGCAAATGGGAACAACAACAACAACTGGTACCTGATAACTACCAGAAGGGTCACTGGAACTAGAGTAACATGCGGTAGTCTGCGTTCCCTCACCCCGGACGCCCCCAGAAGAAGTGGGGGCAAATCGTGCGTCAGAGCGCAGACTCTCGCATGTTACTCCAGTTACAGTGACTTCTCCTTCTTAGGTAAAATCATTGTTGGCATTATAATATTCATGCTACGGTCCTAGACCTGGTGTTATTGTGGCTGGGTTGGATCCTATATGCAGGGAGATGTATAATCTGGCTAGGTGGGGATTTTCTTATCCACTTTTTCTTTACCTTGGGATTGAGTGATATTAAATTGATAGTCCCCAATTAAGATAAATTAGCTTAGTCAGTGTTATTACTTTATTGACCCTTCTGGTAATTATCAGGTACCTGTTGTTGTTCCTCTTTGCACTTATTATTGAAATTACTTGTGCTGCCTTATTACAATAATTTTTGAATATTCATTGTATTATTATATTTATTGTGGAGTCTAGCATTCCTGATTTCAACAGTATTCTACTTTTTTAATGGGTTTTTAAACTATGTTGTTAAATAAAAATTGATTGATTTTATGCTGGGATGGATCGCTTCATTATTCAGGTTGGGTGCTACAATCAAGTGTGTTAATTATGTTGGCTATTAGAAGTGCCTTCCGTTTGCTTGATTGTGGACATACAGTGGGGGCCAAAAGTATTGGCACCCCTGCAATTCTGTCAGATAATACTCTGTTTCTTCCTGAAAATGATTGCAATCACAAATTCTTTGGTATTATTATCTTCATTTAATTTGTCTTCAATATAAAAACACAAAAAGAATTGTCCTAAAGCCAAATTGGATATAATTCCACACCAAACCTAAAAAAGGGGGTGGACAAAAGTATTGGCACTGTTTGAAAAATCATGTGATGCTTCTCTAATTCGTGTAACTAACAGCACCTGTAACTTACCTGTGGCACCTAACAGGTGTTGGCAATAACTAAATCACACTTGCAGCCAGTTAACATGGATTAAAGTTGACTCAACCTCTGTCCTGTGTCCTTGTATGTACCACACTGAACATGGAGAAAAGAAAGAAGACCAAAGAACTGTCTGAGGACTTGAGAAACCAAATTGTGAGGAAGCATGAGCAATCTCAAGGCTACAAGTCCATCTCCAAAGACCTGAATGTTCCTGTGTCTTCCATGCGCAGTGTCATCAAGAAGTTTAAAGCCCATGGCACTGTGGCTAACCTCCCTAGATGTGGACGGAAAAGAAAAATTGACGAGAGATTTGAACGCAAGATTGTGCGGATGGTGGATAAAGAACCTCGACTAACATCCAAACAAGTTCAAGCTGCCCTGCAGTCCGAGGGTAGAACAGTGTCAACCCGTACTATCCATCGGTGTCTGAATGAAAAGGGACTGTATGGTGGGATACCCAGGAAGACCCCACTTCTTACCCCGAGACATAAAAAAGCCAGGCTGGAGTTTGCCAAAACTTACCTGAGAAAGCCTAAAACGTTTTGGAAGAATATTCTGTGGTCAGATGAGACAAAAGTAGAGCTTTTTGAGAAAAAGCATCAACATAGAGTGTACAGGAAAAAAAAGAGGCATTCAAAGAAAAGAACACGGTCCCTACAGTCAAACATGGCGGAGGTTCCCTGATGTTTTGGGGTTGCTTTGCGGCCTCTGGCACTGGATTGCTTGACCATGTGCATGGCATTATGAAGTCTGAAGACTGCCAACAAATTTTGCAGCATAATGTAGGGCCCAGTGTGAGAAAGCTGGGTCTCCCTCAGAGGTCATGGGTCTTCCAGCAGGACAATGACCCAAAACACACTTCTAAAAGCACTATAAAATGGTTTGAGAGAAAGCACTGGAGACTTCTAAGGTGGCCAGCAATGAGTCCTGACCTGAATCCCATAGAACACCTGTGGAGAGATCTCAAAATGGCAGTTTGGAGAAGGCACCCTTCAAATATCAGGGACCTGGAGCAGTTTGCCAAAGAAGAATGGTCTACAATTCCAGCAGAGCATTGTAAGAAACTCATTGATGGTTACCGGAAGCGGTTGTTCACAGTTATTTTGGCTAAAGGTTGTGCAACCAAGTATTAGGCTGAGGGTGCCAATACTTTTGTCTGGCCCATTTTTGGAGTTTTGTGTGAAATGATCAATGATTTGATTTTTGCTTCATTCTCTTTTGTGTTTTTCCTTGCAAGCAAATTAAATGAAAATAATAATACCAAAGAATTTGTGATTGCAATCATTTTCAGGAAGAAACTGAGTATCATCTGACAGAATTGCAGGGGTGCCAATACTTTTGGCCACCACTGTATTTTTGTGAATAATACAATCTGTAGGAATAGCCACTGGGCTGGAATATGAGGCAGTCTGGAGAGAGAACTGTTGTTTTTTTGTAATGATCTAAGATTGGAAGATTGGAGGAGTGGGGATTGCTTTTAATGGGGCATGTCCGCTGCTGGGGTTTCGAAAGTTATGGTTTAGACTGTTGGATATTGCTTACATTTCAAGAGTTTTTATCGTTCAACAAGCTTTGAATGGTTACAAGAGATTTTCAGTAGTGAATGACAGGACAAAAAACAATTTCTTTTGGCCTGTTAAGGGATATAATTGGTAAATTGGAACATGTGTGTTTAAATAGTCTCAAGGAACGTTTCTTTGGTGTGGCTTTTTCTCTTGGTTTCTTTGGCCCTTTTAGGATCAGTGAGTTAGTCAGCCATATGGTTTTCTCACAGGATGGTTTGGCTTACGGGGATGTAGAGTACTTAGAGGATATGGTTATACGTATGCTATGTCGTTCTAAGACGGATGAGTCTGGAAAAGGGAAGCGTGTGATTTTTATTAAAATACCTGGTTCTTCTCTCTGACTGGATCAATGCGTTGGCAGGTATGTGGTTCACAGGACTAAGGTGATAGATGGTTCTTTCTTGGTTCATGAGGATGGAAAGGCTCTCTCTAGGTTCCAACTTGTGGCAGTTTTCCGTGAGATATTTGAAATGTTAGGGCTTAATCATAGGGAGTTTGCATCTCGCTCCATTAGAATTAGAGCAGCCACCGAAGCAGCGAGATGAGGCTTAAATGAAAGTGTGATAAAGCAAATTAGTTGCTGTGAATCTAATAGATATAACTCTTATATACGTTTGCATATGTGAGTATTTATTAGTGATGAGCGAGAACTAAAATGCTCGGGTGCTCGTTGCTCGGGTCAAGCAAATGGCAATGCTTGGGTGCTCGACCCAAGCAACGAGCCCAATGTATGTCAATGTGAAACCCGAGCATATTTCTGGTGGCCCCCCTGGAGGTCTGGCGGGGGCCTAAAAATTGGCCAAATCGATGGGAACAGTGCTGAAATGATATAGAAAAGCATGGGGATGACCCCTGGAAGCATCTCTGACTCCCAGGTCACTGCTGTGAATAATGTTGCCAGAGTGTTACACCACTATGGACTCACAATAAAACATACAAAAACAAAGCCAAAATGGACATGCCTTGAAAAAAACATTAAGGAACATTCTTTCCAGGGTAATGACTTGTATATAAGGCAAAAAAAAAAATCACAAAAAAATGCTCCTCCACACCTTGGGCTATGTATTGGCGTTTTTGATGCGTTTTTGCACTTTTGCATTGCTTTCAACGGTGAAAGATACATTCACCAGTAAATGTCATTTTAACATTTTACTACCTTAAATGCCCATGTGGTGTGTGAGACATGATCAGACACATCCTGTTTCATTTATGAAGGAGGGACTCTGAAAGTCACAAAGCCTATTTTCACAGGGCCAGCAGACGGCCCTTACTATTGTTAGAGGGCCATCACCGGCTATGCTTTGTTGTTCCCATTATTAACCCCTTAACAACATCTGACGTACTAATACGCGTCTGTGCCCTGGGACTTAAGAGCCAGACCTGTATTAGTACATCATGGCGATCGCGCGCGCACACAGGCTGTGCGGGCGCGATCGCCGCCGGGTGTCAGCTGATTGTCACAGCTGACACCCGATCGATACTATGTGCAGGGAGCGGTCCTGCACCGCTCCCAGCACATTAACCCCCGCGATGCTGCGATCGAAGTCGATTGCAGCATTGCGGGGGCAAGGGGAGGTGATCGCAGATACTCACCTCCTCTTCCGGCTTCCAGCGCTGTCTGCAAAGGCTTCCCGGGTGTTGCCATGACGACCCGATGTCATCATGACAACATCCGGGTCACCAGACAGCAGGAAGATTGTTTGGACATGCGCAGTGCACCTCCAAACAATCTTCTCCCTGTCCGGCGCTGACAGCCTGCATGGCACAGGGATGGTGCTGCATTCCTGTGCCATGCAGGCGATCAGAGAAAAAAAGTGAAAGTCCCAGAGTGGGACAAAGTAATAAACTATATAAGCTTCCAGAAAGTGAAAAAAAAAAAAAAAAAAAATTGCAAAAATATAAAAAAAAAATAAAAAAAATAATCCACCAAAAATAAAAATATAATGTACCCATCAATAAATATTATTATAAAAAAAACAACAAAAAAAAAACAATAAAAGTACACATATTTGGTATCGCCATGTCCGGAACAACCTGACCTATAAAACTGTCCCACTAGTTAACCCCTTCAGTGAACAGGGTAAAAAAAAAAACCGAAGCAAAAAACAATGCTTTATCACCATTCTGCGAAACAAAAAATGGAATAACACGCGATCAAAAAGACAAATATAAATAAAAATGGTACTGCTGAAAACGTCATCTCGTCCCGCAAAAAACAAGCCGCCATACAGCTCCATCATCCGAAAAATAAAAAAGTTATAGCTCTCAGAATAAAGCGATGCTAAAAAATATTTTTTTCTATAAAATTGCTTTTAATATGTAAAAGTGTAAAACATAGAAAAACGATATAAATGTGGTACCGCTGTAAACGTACTGACCCAAAGAATAAAGCTACCTTATCAATTTTACCACACGCGGAACAGAATAAAAAAAAAATAAAAAAAAACAATTCCTGAATTGTTGGTTTTATGTTTATTCTCCTCCCAAAAATCGGAATAGAAAGCGATCAAAAAATGTCACGTGCCTGAAAATGGCACCAATAACAACGTCAAGTCATCCCGCCAAAAACGAGCCGTCACATGACTGTCTGCCAAAATCTGGAAAAATTATAGCTCTCAAAATATGGTGATGCAAAAACTAGATTTTACAAAAACTGCGTCTTTTAGTGTTTGACAGCTGTCAGTCATAAAAACCCCATATGATTCTGGTATTGCTGTAATCACACGAACCCGAAGAATAAAGTCGTCTAATCACTTATACCGCACAAGGAACGGCATCAAAAATAAACTCTTGGGTTAGGATTGGGCTAGGGTTAGGGCTGGGTTTGGGGCTAGGGTTGTGCTAGGGCTAGGGTTGTGCTAGGGTTAGGGTTGTGCTACGGTTAGGGTTGTGCTAGGGTTAGGGCTGGGGTTGGGGTTAGGGTTGGGGTTAGGGTTGTGATGGGGTTGGGATTTTTTTCAAAAGTAAGAAAAAAAGATGACGATATGGCGACTAGTGTTGAGCGCAAGTGCTCGCTACTTGAGTTTGCATCGGGTGCTCTGGTATGCATATCGTGGGTATTTGAGTGACATGCTCGAGTCTCTGCCCCATATGCTTCGCGGCCAAAAAAACTTTACGGGGATTGCCTGCCATGCACGAGCGATCCCCGCATGGTTTTTTTTGGGTGTCTAATAACCATGAAACATGCGGAGCAGGGACTCGAGCATGTCACTTGAGCACACGCTGCACATGGTGCATACCTGAGTACCCGATGCAAACTCAAGTAGCGAGCACTTGCGCTCAAGACTAGTGACAACTTATTCAATATGATGACCTAATGTAAACAAATTCTGTGTCGTACCTCTGGGTTCAAAATGTTCACTATACACCTTAATAAAATCCTTGGGGGGTATAGTTTCCAAAATGGGGTCACTTGTGGGGGAGCTCCACTGTTTAGGCACATCACGGGCTCTCCAAACGCGACATGGTGTCCGCTAACAAATTGAATGGAAAATCGTCTCAAATTGTTAGCGGACGCCATGTTGCAATTGGAGAGCCCCTGCGTGCCCAAACATTGGAGCTTCCCCACAAGTGACCCCATTTTGGAAACTAGACCCCCCAAGGCACCTATCTAGATGCATAGTGAGCACTTGGAACCCCCAGGTGCTTCACAAATTGATTCATAAAAATTAAAAAGTGTTTTTTTTTTCACTTTTTCATTTTTATGAATCAATTTGTGAAGCACCTGGGGGTTCCAAGTGCTCACTATGCATCTAGATAGGTGCCTTGGGGGGTCTAGTTTCCAAAATGGGGTCACTTGTGGGGGAGCTCCAATGTTTGGGCACACAGGGACTCTTCAAATGCAACATGGTGTCCGCTAACAAATTGTCGGCTCAAATTGTTAGCGGACACCATGTTGTGTTTGGAGAGCCCCTGTGTGCCCAAACATTGGAGCTCCCCCACAAGTGACCCCATTTTGGAAACTAGACCCCCCAAGGCACCTATCTAGATGCATAGTGAGCACTTGGAACCCCCAGGTGCTTCACAAATTGATTCATAAAAATGAAAAAGTGAAAAAAAAAACACTCATCGCTTGTCAACTTTTAAACCTTATAGCTCCCTAACAAAAAAAAATTTTGGTTCCAAAATTGTGCTAATGTAAAGTAGACATGTGGGACATGTTATTTATTAACTCTTTTGTGTGACATATCTCTCTGATTTAAGGGCATAAAAATTCAAATTTTGAAAATTGCAAAATTTTCTACATTTTTGCCAAATTTCCGTTTTTTTCACAAATAAACGCAAGTGATATCGAAGAAATTTTACCAAAGTCATGAAGTACAATATGTCACGAAAAAACAAACTCAGAATCAGGGGGATCCGTTGAAGCGTTCCAGAGTAATTACCTCATAAAGTGACAGTGGTCAGAATTGTAAAAATTGGCCTGGTCATTAACGTGCAAACCACCCTCGGGGCTTAAGGGGTTAAAGAGTGGGACTCCTATAGTGTTATTGCATATGCAGTGACTGCAAGGGCTGCCAAAAATTTGGATGCACCCCAATACCCCTTTGAAGAAACATAGAGGAGGGCCTCAGTAAAAAATGTTTCCAATATAAAGGAGTTGGTATCCTATACTGTTATTGCGCATGCAGTGACTGCAAGGGCTGCCAAAAATTTGGACGCACTCCAATACCGCTTTGAAGAGAAGTAGAGGAGGGCCTCATTAAAAAAATTGTTCCCTTTTATTAAGGAGTGGGTCTACAATAGTGGCAATGTCAATGCAATAACTGCAAGAGCTGGCAAAAAATTGGACACACTCCAATACCCCTTTGAGGAGACATAGAGGAAGTCCTCATTAAAAAAAACTTATTACCATTGTTAAGGAGTGGGTCTCCTATACTGCTAATGCATATGCACTAAGTGCATGGACTGAAAAACATTTACACCTGGGGGGTATACATGAATATACTGTATAACATACAGAATGTTAGAGGTAAGCCTCTAAAAAAATCTCCTACGGGCATCATAAACACCCTTAAAAAATTATGTGGGTGCCATGGTCACCCTGGTGATATTGTGGTGAAGGATGAGGAGAAGGAGGAGGGCAACAGGAAATAGACAAAATCTGGAAGCATATACCCATGTCTGGTTGTGAAGAGGTGCATGGGAATAGACCACCCCCAAAAAAAGCCACTGGATTTGAGTTTATCTTCCGCTGCTATCATCTGGTGGTGTTGAGATGTCTGGCCCAAACCAACCCTTGTTTATTTTTATAAGAGTCAGACTGTCAGCATTTTCAGTTGGCAGGTAGATGCGCCTATCAGTTATAATGCTCCCTGCGGCACTAAAAACCCACTCTGACAAAATGCTAGTGGCAGGGCAGGCCAGGATCTCCAAGGCGTAGACAGCCAGTTCATGCCAAGTGTCCAGCTTGGATACCCAATAATTATAAGGCACAGAGGAATCACGAAGGACATAGGTACGGTCGGCAAGGTACTCCTTCAGTATCTTCCAAAACTTTTCCCTCCTTGTGAGAGGACCCTGTGCATCAGGGCCTGGACACTGGGAGGGGCTGAGAAAACTGTCCCAGACATTTGACAGTGTTCCCCTGCCTCTGCTGCATCATATTTATTTCTCCCTTGACGAACTGTGACCTCTGCTGCCAGCGTTTTCAGATGGGAATTTTTTAGTAGTTCCACAACAAGGGCCTTCTGGTACTGCAACATTTTATTAGACCTCTCCGCCACGGGAAGGAGAGATAGAAAGTTCTCCTTGTAGCGTGGGTCTAGAAGTATGACCAACCAGTAATTACTGTCACCCAAAAAGTGTACAATGCGAGGGTCACGGGAAAGGCAGTAGAACATAAACTCAGCCTTGTGTGCCAGACTGCCAACAGGCAAGACTTCCCTGTCCTGACCAAGAGGACGACTGTCCATGCTCTCCTCCTCATCCTCATTCTCTCTCTCCTCAGGCCATCCACATTGAACAGACGGCATGACAGTTGTGTGGTTAGTACCATCTGTAGCGCAGGAAAACAGCTCCTGTTCCTCCTCCACCTCATTATCACCCAATCCGAGTTGGGATGAGATGAGGCTGAGCTTTATGGCATCACCCTGCATAGCTCCTTGCTCCATTTCATCATGCTCCACCTGCAAAGCCTCCTTTTTAATTGTGAGCAGCGAGTGTTTCAGTAGACAGAGAAATGGGATGGTGACGCTAATTATGGCATCATCGCCGCTCACCATCTTGGTGGAGTCCTCAAAGTTTTGGAAGATGGCACAGATGTCAGACATCCATGCCCTCATCAGCTCTTATGTGCGGAGGCTGACCTGAATACCGATGGGCATGTTGAAGCTAGTACTCAACAACTTCCCTCTGCTGCTCACAAATCATTCCCAACATATGCAAGGTTGAGTTCCAATGCGTGGTGACATTGCACACCAGTCCGTGAGCTGGAAACTTGAAATGCTGCCGAAGCATGGCGAGGACAGTGGAAGCTGTAGGTGACTTTCTAAAATGGGCAGACTCGTGGCGTACTTTGACAAGCAATTCAGGCAGATCTGGGTAGGTTTTGAGAAACCACTGAACCACTAGGTTGAGCACAAGGGCCAGGCATGGTACGTGTGCGAGGTTGCCAAGCTTCAGAGCCGCCACCAGGTTCCTGCCATTGTTACACACGACCATGCCTGGCTGTATGTTCAGCTGTGCCAGCCACAGATCTGCCTGCTCTGTCACAGCTGTCAACAACTCCGCCGCAGTGTGCGGTTTGTTCCCTAAGCATATTAGCTTCAGCACAGCCTGTTGCTGCTTGGCCGAGGCAGTATTGCAGTGCTTCCAGCTTCCGATTGATGTGGTCATTTTGGAGATGGAGGCTGAAGAGTAGGAGGAGATGCAGCAGCTGTAGAATGTAGGAGCAACCCTGATTGACCCAGGACCCACAAGCCTAGGTGTCAAGAGAACGTGTTCCATCCCAAGGTCAAATAGGGTCCCGGCTTCCACTATATTAACACAGTGTGACATCAGCGAGATGTACTGTCCCTAAAATTATTCGGAAGAAAAAGACTCCGTATATATAACCATGCACACCCAATGTTGGAAAAGTGAAAAAAATCTTTATTACATGATTACATTTAGACAACAAAAGAAACATTTTTTAAAAGCATTTAAAACAGACAAAAACATGTGCAATCTTCATATGGGGGAATTCATGATAATAATATGCATAAAAATAGCAATAAACCCCACTATGTTATGTGCCACAGGTGTATTTTACATCACTTATATAGCATTCAATTAATGTAGACCTACTAAGCAACCCTGGCTATAAGTAGCACGGCACAACCAGTCAAAATATGTGTTTATGACAAACCAAACCCTCCTAAATAATATAAGTGAATCAAGGAATGAGTAGGAGAGATGGTCTATTGGCAATGGGGGCCAATATTTTAGAGGTATTTGCCAGATTGTGTCACCAAAGTCATATATGACGTGGCACAGTTGATCCAAATATAAATAACAAGACAGGCCTGTCTTATTTATATTTGGATCAACTGTGCCACATCATATATGACTTTGGTGACACAATGTACTGTCCCTAGCCACAAACACTTGTCCACGTGTCCATGGTTACGTGGACCTTCCCAGTAACCGCGATGTTGAGGGCATGGGTAATGTTCTGGGTCACATGATTAAGTAAGGCGGGGATGGCACACCGGGAGAAATAGTGACAGCTGGGGACCGATTACCGAGGGATGGCTGCCACCATCAAGTTTGCGGAAAGATTCTGTCTCCAGGAGCCTAAAAGGTAACATTTAAAGTGCAAGCAGTCTAGAAATGTGGCAGTTTAGCGCTGTGGACTGTGGGTGGTTGGCTGCGTATTTGCATTTGTGTTCTAAGGACTTGGTTAAGGACAACTTAATGCTGCGCTGGGACAAGGACATGGATGTGGTTGCTGATGGTGGTGGTTGCGAGTGTGCAATGACAGGTGCAGGGCGGGAGGCATCTTCACCTGCACCATGGACAGGGGATTTGTGTGCATGCACAACAGCGGAACAGGCAGTGGTGTCACCCACAGACACTGTTTCTGACCAACTAGTCTGGTGCTTTGCTGTGAAGTGCCTGTGCCTGAGCATACTGGTGTTGTTCAGGCTGTTAGTTTTGCTGTCCCTGCTGATGCTGGCATGGCAGAGGTTGCAAATGGCCTTTTTGGGGTTATCTGGACAGTCTTTCTAAAAGAACCAGACTCTGGAAGACCTAACAGTTTGACTGGCAACTTCCCTCGTGTTGGTGTTCTGGGGAACAGATGCCCGCCTTGTGTCTGAGTCCACCCCACTGCTTGTTCCTGCCTATTGTGGCGCTACGCATCCATCCCCCTCTGTGCTACTGTCCTCGCTATGCATGTCACCTTGCCAGGTTGGGTCAGTGACTTCATCGTACACCACCTCGTCTTCCATGTACGCACCCTAGGCCTCCTCCTGACTAGCTGGCAATTGTGTCTCATCATCATCCACCTCTTGCGACAATAATTGCAGTTTCCCACTGTCGCCTTCATGTGACCATGGCTGCTCAAATGTTTGGGCATTGCTACATGCGATCTCCTCTTGCCCCGCTTGAAGCGGGCTGGGTGAGAGGCCTGAATCTATAAATGGAAAAGTGAACATCTCTTTGGAGTTTCCAAGTGTGCGATCACTTGTCTCCGGGCACTCGACATGGTGGGAGGAAGGAGGATCAGGGTGAGGAATATGCAGTCCAGACTCGTGGCTACTGAGACTGGACCATGTGTAAGACAGGGTGGTGGTGGTGGCAAACTGACTGGAAGCATTATCTGCTATAAAACCAACAACCTTTTCACACTGCTCTGGCTTCAAGAGTGGTGTTCTGTGGCCCCCTAGAAATTGGGACAGGAAGGCAGTTCAACATGACGTGGGTGTTTGTTGTGCTCCCCCAGCAGGTAGTTTCATCTTGCCCATGGCCTCGACCTCTGCATGCACAATCAGCATCAAGTCTGATCAAATCTGATGACCATGGTTTTAGGCAGTGGCCTTATAGATGTGGTATTGGTCAGCAACCGTGTGAATAGATTGAACAACACACAACTGGCAGACTTTAACTGGTGTGTGGCATGCTCCAAAAAATGTGATGTTTATTACCGCAGTAAAATCATCTCACTTCTGATGACCACAGTTTTAGGCCGTGCCCATATAGATGTGGTATTGGTCAATGAACCAAGTGTGAATAGGTTGAACAACACACAACTGGCAGACTTTAACTGGAGTGTAATATTTGGCATGCTCCTAAAAATATGTGACGATTATTACCGCTGTAATATCAGATTACGTCTGATGACCACGGTTTTAGGCAGTGGCCTTATAGATGTGGTATTAGTCAGCAACCAAGTGTGAATAGGTTGATCAAAACACAACTGGCGGACTTTAACTGGAGAGTAATATATGGCACGCTCCAAAAAATGTCACGATTATTACCGCAGTAATATCGTCTCATGTCTGATGAACACACTTTTAGGCAGTGACATTAGAGACGTGGTATTGGTCAGCGATCAAGTATGAATAGATTGAACAACACACAACTGGCAGACTTTAACTGGAGTGTAATATTTGGCACGCTCCCAAAATGTGATGATTAATTACGGCAGTAATATCAGATCACGTCTGATGACCATGGTTTTAGGCAGTGGCGTTATAGATACACGGTAAATAATCAGGATTGAGAGCAACAAAAAACCTTGATATCTAGGGCTATGGATATCTGCAACAGAAGCAGACAGAATGTGCAATGGACCCTATTCTGCTGTATACAGTCTCTGCCTAACTCCTGCTATCACCAGGATTAATAATATGCAGCTGGATTAGTCCTTAGAAGGACTGTTAGTTCAGCTGTATATTGCTGTGGAATACCAAATACCTCACTAATAAATCACCAATTCTCTCCCTAACTCAGCAGCACCTCTCTCTACTCTGCCTGTATGAAGTCTATTATAGACCCGATGATGCTATGGGGCCGGACAATCACTGTAATGTCACAACCAACATTGCTACAGCATTACAGTGAGTGGCAGGCAATTCCTGCATGTTTATTTGCTGTTAAAACAGCTTGAGTCCCCCCCTGCAGCATCCCAGAAGTACTCGCCGAGCACCGAGCATCTCAAGCAGTGAGATGCTCGGGTGAGTACAGAGCAGGAGCGAGCATACTAGCTCATCACTAGTAGTTATATTTTCTTAGCATTGTCTGTTTTCCATTTTCAATATTTTTTCTAATTGTTCCCCCCTGCAGATCCATGAACATGTTTAATTTGAAGCATGGGCCTTTCATTTGTGTACTGGAGGGCTTTAAGAGCCGATGCCCGACTATAGGGTAGACTTCTAATTTTTGACAGGAATTAGATGAGAGTGCTTTGGAATGGGATACAGGGTTGTTATGGGGAGGGGTCCTTCCCCAGTTGCACTATTACTGTAGACTGGACTGTTTCCCGGATGTGCTGGTCTTAGATGTGAGAGGCAATGATCTTGGAATCAGGTCATCCAGGCACCTTATCAGAGATATCAGTTAAATTTTCTTCACATTTGGGTATTTTTTTAAGGTGTTATACCGGTATGGTAAGAGATGTATGCTCATCTCATTTGGTGCAACACTTATTTGGTTGAAAGGATTAATAAAGCTTGGGGCTGCATTAATAAAACTGTGTTGAGTTTTGTCAGGAGGAATGGTGGCCTGGTGGTGCAAAACAGCGAACTGGAAGTGCCGGATACGGATTTCATTCGAGAGGATGGCATACATTTAAATGAAGTGAGTTTATATCTTTGGTCTTTGGATTTGAGAGATAAAGCAGTCAAGGTGTGGCGTACCTCTCTGGCACAAGGGATTGCGCCTCTTCGTTGTGAAGGTGAGGAGGTCAGGGATTACCTTGGTTAATGAGCACATCGGATGTATGGTGGCCCTTAATCAATAGGTGTGCTTAGTTCCTGCTGGAATGGTTTCCAGGGAACAGAGAAATTGTTGTGTGGGCAATACTTTGACAATTTGTCAACCCCGAGTTGGAGCTGTGCGACTAGTGAACGTAGTAGTTTGTACAGTCCAGTGTTTGGTGGGCCATCCAGGATCTGCCCAGAAAAGAAATGATGATTTAAGTTTTGTTTATTTTAATATCGTAACCAATAAACGCTGCTCTGGGAATTATTTCCATCGTCACTCAGCTTCATGTTTTAATCATTAATGCTATATACACTTTTCAATACCCTAGTCATGCTTCTGTAGGAATTAAGAACATAAATAGCAGGCATGTGGTGCTTGCAAATCAAATATTATTGATTAATCGTTCATCAGCAAATATGTCCACCTGTATAAAAGCAGAAGTTTTGGCAGTGTGCTGATCTTTAGAATTCAGTCTTGTGCTAAAAAAAGGCAAGGAGCAAAGTCATCAGTCTTCTTAGTCATCATCTCAGAGAAGCAATTGTTGCTGCCCCTCAGTCGGCAAAAGGTTATAAGGCCATTTTCAAACTATTTGCAGTCACCAATCTACAATAAGAAACATTATTTTGCATGCCACTTGAGTTTCTGCACACCTAGTCAGTACCATAGAAATGTTTAAAATATCTTTAGATTAATATAATTAAAACTCTGCACTGGAAGTAATAGACATGATTCAAACCATGAAAATATTCTGTTACCATTATCCCTCCTCTATCAATTGTTACTATACATTTATAAATGTATGTTTAGAAAGTATTCTCTGTGCATCTAAAAAAGAATATATTGGCCCCGACATAGCCCTCCAAAAAGTATAATGGACCCCAAATAGCCCTCCGAACAAGAAAATAATGTCTCCCACACAGTATGATGGACCCCACACAACCTTCCACTCTGTATAATGGCCCTCCATACAGTTTAATGGACCCCACACTCCTCCACACAGTATCAAAGTCCCCACACAGCATAATGTCCCCCATTAGCCCTTCAAGTAGTATAATGTCCCCACATAGCACTCCAAATAGGATAATGACCATCACATAGCCCTTCTTACAGAATATGAACCTCATAATACATAATACATATGGCCCTCACATAGTCCTCCAAATAGTATAATCCTGGATGCAGATATAGTTGAAAATGTGATTCTGTGTGGGGGGGCACCTGATTTTAATAAAAAAGATTAGTGTCCAGGCACTTTTGACCATATCGTATTTGCTTTGTAACAGCTGCTTTGTTATAGTTGCTTTGCATTATTAATTTTTGAAATCTTTATTACATTATTTCACACTCAGTAATGTCACCTAATCTGTTTCTTTTTCAATTTTTTTTGCTGCTTTTATGTGGATGCATGGTAATCTCTGCATTTATACTATTTTCTCATGCTGATGAAAAAATTGTCTTGCCAATTTCTTTAGAGGTTAATTTATGACAACATTTTTAATAGCCTTCCAATATCTTAAACAGAAGCAGTTCTTCTAAAAAGCAGTCAATTTTAACATTCTGCAGATACAAAGCTTATGTTGTGGGAATGTCTGAAAGGTCAAAAATAGATGAGTCAATGTCAGCACTGATTTGTGCTTTGCAGACGTCAGGAGATATGAAAAGGTTTTTACTTTTATTTAGTGTCGACTTTGAAAACCTGTTTCTTTTAGTAAAAAAGAAAACAGATTTAGGTGGAGATTAGTGTTGAGCGATACCTTCCGATATCGGGAAATATCACATCAGATTGGATCGGACCGATACCGAAAAAGTATTGGATATCGCCGATTCCGATACCGGAAACCAATGCAAGTCAATGGGACAGAAATATCGGAATGAAAATAAACCCTTTCTTTCCTTGTAGGTTAATTCTACATGAAGGAAAACAACTAAGAATAATGTAGAATGTATTGGGGGAGGTGGGGGAGACAATAAAGGCATAGAGGTTTAGCCCAATCAAATGGAATAGCAGGAATTAATATTTTTTTTAAGACGCTCTGAGTTACGGAAATATTGACTATGTTAAGTATTTTTATATTTTGTCAGATATTTATGTTTCACTACTTCCATGCTCTTCACCTTCTTTTTTACTTCTCCCACACTTTCTCCTTCATCATCCTCAGCATCTTTTTCATCCACTTCTTCTTCACCTTCTTCATCTTCTTCTTCTTCACCTTCTTCGTATTATTCTTTTTTTTTACATTCTTCATATTCTACTTCTTCATCTTCTTCATATTCTTCTTCTTCATCATATTCTTATTTGTGACAGGCATTCCTGTAGTTGTTATCTATAAAAGGTTGGACATTACACCTTTCGTTCTGCCCGTCACAAAAGATTTACAACAGGATTTGTCCGTGTTCAGTTTGGCCTGCAGCAGCAGGTCTTTTCCAGGGGCACCACGAGGAGGAACGGACTCACCCCCATACACTGCTTAGTCATCTTCTGCTTATAATTTAGATATTATCTTTTGCTCTGATTTTTAGTCTTATGCTTAATGTTCTTCCGCTTTTTGTTCTGCAGCTTCTTGTATTTCTGCTTCTTGGTTTTCTGTCTCTTGTTCTTCTGTATCTTGGTGCTTGTCTTCTCTTCTTTGTCCTCTTGGTCAACTTCTTCAGGGTCATCTTCTTGGTCTTCTTCGGGGTGGTCTTCAGGGTCGTCGTCTTCGGGGGTCCTCATCTTCGGGGTCCTTGTCTTCTTCGGGGTGGTCTTCAGGGTCCTCGTCTCCTTCGGGGTGGTCTTCAGGGTCCTCTTCTTTTTCGGGGTGGTCTTCAGGGTCCTCGTCTTCAGGGTCGTTGTCTTCGGGGTCCTCGTCTTCTTAGGGTTGGTCTTCAGGGTCCTTGTCTTCAGGGTCCTCATCAGGGAGATCCAGAGTGATTACCAAGAACCATTTCAAAAAGCTTGAACTTGGAAATGTAGCAGAAGGTACAAGAAAACTGAGGAACTACCGAGAACCAGCTGACGGTACTGGAACCCGGATGGGTAGCAGAAGGTACAAGAGCCAATGGAACTGCCGAACACCAGCTGACGGTACTGGAACTCGGTTACTAAGCAGGAGGTACCTGTGCCAGAAAGCACTACCAAGGACCAGCAGACGTTGGTGGAACTTGGATACCGAGAAGGAGGCACCTAATCCAAAGGCACTGCCGAGAACCAGCTGACGGTACTGGAACCCGGATGGGTAGTAGAAGGTACAAGAGCCAATGGAACTGCCGAAGACCAGCTGACGGTACTGGAACTCGGTTACTAAGCAGGAGGTACCTGTGCCAGAAAGCACTACCAAGGACCAGCAGACGTTGGTGGAACTTGGATACCGAGAAGGAGGCACCTAATCCAAAGGCACTGCCGAGAACCAGCTGACGGTACTGGAACCCGGATAGGTAGCAGAAGGTACCCATGTAAAAAAAAGTTCAAGACCGCGAGCCGGCCGCAGTTACCAAAACCCACAGTCCTACAGGGGGTGCTTGTCCTATTGGCACTATGGAACCAGCCTTCATTGCCAGATCCCACAGCCCACATAGGAGTCACCTAAACTGCAGGCACCATAGAGTCGGCTAACCCGACCGCAACACGACAGGACAACGCATTGGAGGCAAAGTGACGTTGACACTACCCGGAAACAGCTGGCGTGCTGGAACCAGGCTGGGCAGGAGGGAGTACCCGTGCCAAAGTCACTGCCGAGAACCAGCTGACGGTACTGGAACCCGGATGGGTAGTAGAAGGTACAAGAGCCAATAGAACTGCCGAAGACCAGCTGACGGTACTGGAACTCGGTTACTAAGCAGGAGGTACCTGTGCCAGAAAGCACTACCAAGGACCAGCAGACGTTGGTGGAACTTGGATACCGAGAAGGAGGCACCTAATCCAAAGGCACTGCCGAGAACCAGCTGACGGTACTGGAACCCGGATGGGTAGCAGAAGGTACCAATGTAAAAAAAAGTTCAAGGCCGCAAGACGGCCGCAGTTACCAAAACCCACAGTCCTACAGGGGGTGCTTGTCCTATTGGCACTATGGAACCAGCCTTCATTGCCAGATCCCGCAGCCCACATAGGAGTCACCTAAACTGCAGGCACCATAGAGTCGGCTAACCCGACCGCAACACGATAGGACAACGCATTGGAGGCAAAGTGACGTTGACACTACCCGGAAACAGCTGGCATGCTGGAACCAGGCTGGGCAGGAGGGAGTACCCGTGCCAAAGTCACTGCCGAGAACCAGCTGACGGTACTGGAACCCGGATGGGTAGTAGAAGGTACAAGAGCAAATGGAACTACCGAGAACCAGCTGGCGGTGCTGGAACCCAGGGTAAATACTAAAAACAGAATGGAGCCAGAGGTGTAATTGGAGCAAGTTTTAAATCAGTAGTACAGTGGATGTGGACAAAGCAGGAGAATTTGACGGACACACAGCAGGGGAACAGCTGACGTTACTGAACCCCAATAACACTGGAGCAAGCATTGACTGTGCAGACGGCACTTCTGAGCAGCAACTAGCGGTATTGGAGCCCAGGGTAAATACTAAAAACAGAGGAGCCAGAGGTGTATTTGGAGGAGGTTTTAAATCAGTAGTACAGTGGATGTGGACAAAGCAGGAGAAATTGCCGTCCGCACAGCAGGGGAACAGCTGACGTTACCGAACCCCAATAACATGGAAGCAAGTGTTGACTGTGCAGACGGCACTTCCGAGCGCCAACTGGCGGTGTTGGAGCTCAGGGATAATACTGAAAACAGAGGAGCCAGAGGTGTAATTGGAGCAACTTTAAAATCTGTAGTAGTGAGAATGTGGACAGAGCAGGAGAAATTGCCGTCCGCACAGCAGGGGAACAGCTGACGTTACTGAACCCCAAAGACACGGCAGCAAGTGTTGACTGTGCAGACGGCATTTCCGAGCGCCAACTGGCGGTGTTGGAGCTCAGGGATAATACTGAAAACAGAGGAGCCAGAGGTGTATTTGGAGCAACTTTAAAATCTGTAGTAGTGAGAATGTGGACAGAGCAGGAGAAATTGCCGTCCGCACAGCAGGGGAACAGCTGACGTTACCGAACCCCAATAACATGTCAGCAAGTGTTGACTGTGCAGATGGCACTTCCGAGCGCCAACTGGAGGTGTTGGAGCTCAGGGATAATACTGAAAACAGAGGAGCCAGAGGTGTATTTGGAGGAGGTTTTAAATCAGTAGTACAGTGGATGTGGACAGAGGAGGAGAAATTGCCGTCCGCACAGCAGGGGAAAAGCTGACGTTACTGAACCCCAATAACACGGCAGCAAGTGTTGACTGTGCAGACGGCACTTCCGAGCGCCAACTGGCGGTGTTGTAGCTCAGGGATAATACTGAAAACAGAGGAGCCAGAGGTGTAATTGGAGCAACTTTAAAATCTGTAGTAGTGAGAATGTGGACAGAGCAGGAGAAATTGCCGTCCGCACAGCAGGGGAACAGCTGACGTTACTGAACCCCAAAGACACGGCAGCAAGTGTTGACTGTGCAGATGGCACTTCCGAGCGCCAACTGGCGGTGTTGGAGCTCAGGGATAATACTGAAAACAGAGGAGCCAGAGGTGTATTTGGATCAACTTTAAAATCTGTAGTAGTGAGAATGTGGACAGAGCAGGAGAAATTGCCGTCCGCACAGCAGGGGAACAGCTGACGTTACTGAACCCCAATGACACGGCAGCAAGTGTTGACTGTGCAGACGGCACTTCCGAGCACCAACTCGCGGTGTTGGAGCTCAGGGATAATACTGAAAACAGAGGAGCCAGAGGTGTAATTGGAGCAACTTTAAAATCTGTAGTAGTGAGAATGTGGACAGAGCAGGAGAAATTGCCGTCCGCACAGCAGGGGAACAGCTGACGTTACTGAACCCCAATGACACGGCAGCAAGTATTGACTGTGCAGACGGCACTTCCGAGCGCCAACTGGCGGTGTTGGAGCTCAGGGATAATACTGAAAACAGAGGAGCCAGAGGTGTATTTGGAGGGAGGTTTTAAATCAGTAGTACAGTGGATGTGGACAGAGCAGGAGAAATTGCCGTCCGCACAGCAGGGGAAAAGCTGACGTTACTGAACCCCAATAACACGGCAGCAAGTGTTGACTGTGTAGACGGCACTTCCGAGCGCCAACTGGCGGTGTTGGAGCTCAGGGATAATACTGAAAACAGTGGAGCCAGAGGTGTAATTGGAGCAACTTTAAAATCTGTAGTAGTGAGAATGTGGATAGAGCAGGAGAAATTGCCGTCCGCACAGCAGGGGAACAGCTGACGTTACCGAACCCCAATAAAATGGCTGCAAGTGTTGACTGTGCAGACGGCACTTCCGAGCGCCAACTGGCGGTGTTGGAGCTCAGGGATAATACTGAAAACAGAGGAGCCAGAGGTGTATTTGGAGGAGGTTTTAAATCAGTAGTACAGTGGATGTGGACAGAGCAGGAGAAATTGCCGTCCGCACAGCAGGGGAACAGCTGACGTTACTGAACCCCAATGACACGGCAGCAAGTGTTGACTGTGCAGACGGCACTTCCGAGCGCCAACTGGCGGTGTTGGAGCTCAGGGATAATACTGAAAACAGAGGAGCCAGAGGTGTAATTGGAGCAACTTTAAAATCTGTAGTTGTGAGAATGTGGACAGAGCAGGAGAAATTGCCATCCGCACAGCAGGGGAACAGCTGACGTTACTGAACCCCAATGACACGGCAGCAAGTGTTGACAGTGCAGACGGCACTTCCGAGCGCCAACTGGCGGTGTTGGAGCTCAGGGATAATACTGAAAACAGAGGAGCCAGAGGTGTAATTGGAGCAACTTTAAAATCTGTAGTAGTGAGAATGTGGACAGAGGAGGAGAAATTGCCGTCCGCACAGCAGGGGAACAGCTGACGTTACTGAACCCCAATAACATGGCAGCAAGTGATGACTGTGCAGACGGCACTTCCGAGCGCCAACTGGCGATGTTGGAGCTCAGGGATAATACTGAAAACAGAGGAGCCAGAGGTGTATTTGGAGGAGGTTTTAAATCAGTAGTAAAGTGGATGTGGACAGAGCAGGAGAAATTGCCGTCCGCACAGCAGGGGAACAGCTGACGTTACTGAACCCCAATAACATGGCAGCAAGTGTTGACTGTGCAGACGGCACTTCCGAGCGCCAACTGGCGGTGTTGGAGCTCAGGGATAATACTGAAAACAGAGGAGCCAGAGGTGTATTTACAGGAGGTTTTAAATCAGTAGTATAGTGGATGTGGACAGAGCAGGAGAAAGTGCCGTCCGCACAGCAGGGGAAAAGCTGACGTTTCTGAACCCCAATAACACGGCAGCAAGTGTTGACTGTGTAGACGGCACTTCCGAGCGCCAACTGGCGGTGTTGGAGCTCAGGGATAATACTGAAAACAGAGGAGCCAGAGGTGTAATTGGAGCAACTTTAAAATCAGTAGTAGTGAGAATGTGGACAGAGCAGGAGAAATTGCCGTCCGCACAGCAGGGGAACAGCTGACGTTACTGAACCGCAATAACACGGCAGCAAGTGTTAACTGTGCAGACGGCACTTCCGAGCACCAACTGGCGGTGTTGGAGCTCAGGGATTACAGTTCAGGTGGTAGAAACATGAACAGAACAGGAGACCTGGATACTTTTGCCAACAAATTATTTATTCTGGAAGAGGACTGGCAAATTCATGAGAGATCCAGGCCTTGTTCATTTTGAGAAAAGTAAGCCGGTCAACGTTATCGGAGGATAGTCGCATGCGTTGGTCTGTTAGTACACCACCTGCGGCACTAAGGACACGTTCCGATAATACACTAGCAGCAGGGCAAGCTAGCACCTCCAATGCATACTGACTTAGCTCTGGCCATGTATCTAGCTTACAGACCCAAAACTTGAAGGGAGAAGAGCCGCCTGGGAGTACACTAAGAGGGCAAGACATGTAGTCTGTCACCATCTGACGGAAACGTTGCCTCCTGCTGACTGGAGCCGTCTGTGATGGTGTAGACATTTGTGGCGGCGGGGACACAAAACTTTGCCACATTTCGGCCATACTGGTCTTGCCTTGTGCTGAGGCGCTGCTTCTGCTCCCTCTTTGTGCAGAGCTTCCTCCACTGCCTCGACGCACTGAGCTGCTTTGTAAAGCACTAGCAGCACTGCTCTCGGTTGGAATGGAGAACATGATGGAATGCACCAGTGCGTCTTGGTACTCCCGCATTTTACGCTCCCGGTTCAACGGTGTTATGAGGCTTTGTAAGTTGTCCCGGTAGCGAGGATCTAGGAGGGTGGACACCCAATAATCAGCCGTGTTGAGAATGTTGGCGATGCGGCGGTCGTTTCTCAGGCACTGCAGCATGAAATCAACCATGTGCTGCAGACTGCCAACTGGCCAAGAAACGCTGTCCCCTGCTTGAGGCGTGATCTCTGCCTGCTCTGCATCACCCCACCCTCGCTCTAGATACTGACTACTAGAGCATTGTGTACCTCCCTCCTCTGGACAGATGTCTTCCTCATCCATTGACTCCTCCTCATCCTCCTCACAAAGTGTCCCCTGCCTAGGCCTTTGTGAGGAACCATGTTGTGCAGACTGTAGAGAAGCAGATGGCATTTGTGACTTCTCATCCTCCACCTCTTCCAAAACCTCGTCCCTTAGTGCTTGCAGTGTTTTTTCAAGCAGGCAGATAAGGGGGATATTCATGCTGACTAGTGCATCATCTGCACTCGCCATCCGCGTGGAATAATCGAAGGCACGCAAAACGTGGCAAATGTCCTTCATAGAGGCCCACTCAGTGGTGGTGAAGTGTGAACGGCGCGCACTGCGACTTGTTTGCGCCTGCTGCAGCTGGTACTCCATTACTGCTGCCTGCTGTTCACACAACCTCTCCAACATATGTAACGTTGAATTCCACCTGGTGGGTAGGTCACATATGATGCGATGTTCCGGAAGACGTAATCGGCGCTGCAGAGCTGCAATGCGTGATCTTGCATTGCTGGAACGCCGCAAGTGAGCGCACTCTATGCGGACCTTGTGAAGCAGTGCATCAAGATCCGGATAGTCCCTCAAAAAACTCTGCACGACCAAGTTGAGCACATGTGCCAGACATGGAATGTGAGTGAGGTTGCCTAGGCCCAGAGCTGCCACCAGATTTCGGCCATTGTCACACACTACCATGCCTGGCTGGAGATTCACTGGCACAAACCACACGTCGCTCTGCTGCTTGATGGCATTCCAGAGCTCCTGCGCTGTGTGGCTTCGATTCCCCAAAGAAATTAATTTTAATACGGCCTGTTGACGTTTGGCCACGGCTGTGCTCATATTGGTCACCATAACAGGTAACCGTTCACGGGTCGATGTGGAGGTAGACCGTGACGGCTCCTGCAGCGCTGATTCAGAGGAACTGGAGTATGAGGAGGAGTCAATGTGTACAGACTGGATTCCTGCAATCCTTGTAGTTGGCAGAACACGTACAGCGCCACTCTCAAGATCTGTACCCGGCTCCACAACATTTACCCAATGGGCAGTGAGGGAAAGGTATCGTCCCTGTCCATGCTTACTGGTCCACGCATCGGTGGTCAGGTGGACCTTGCTACTGACGGCGTTTTGTAGCGCATGTTTAATTTTTCCCTCCACATGATGTTGCAGGGCAGGAACGGCTTGCCTGCTGAAATAAAATCGGCTGGGCACGTTGTATTGTGGGACTGAAAATGCCATAAAGTTACGGAATGTGTCAGTCTCCACCAGCCTGAATGATAGCATTTCAAGGGCCAGTAGTTTAGCAATGCCAGCATTCAGAGCCTGTGCTCGGGGGTGGTTTGCCGAGTATGGGCGCCTTTTCTCCCATGCCTGTGCTAACGATGGCTGTAGACTGGCCTGGGAGTGTGAGGATGACTGGGAAAGTGGTGCTGTGGGTGGAATTACACTGTGTCTCTGTACAACAGTGCCAGAGATTCTTCCATGGCGATCCTGTGAGGAAGCCGAACCAGCTGTGTGTGAGCTGGAGGAAGAGGCTACAACACGAGCTGAAGAGGTGGTAGGTGGCGCTGTAGGTTGGCCTAGGTCTTCAGTGTGTTTTTGTAACTCCACCACGTGCTTGGTCCGCACATGTTTCCACATATTTGTGGTATTGAGGTTGCTGACACTTTTCCCTCTTTTCACCTTCTGATTACACAGCTTGCATTTGACAAAGCAAATGTCATCTGCAACTGTGTCAAAAAAGGACCAGGCACTGCAAGACTTGGCAGCGCCCGCTTTGGATTTTGGAAGAGCCATGCTCCTAATGGGTGCCAAAGTGGAGGCTACAGGCAACCAAGTCTGCCCCCTCCCTCTCCCTCCTTTTTGGGCTGTTCGGGGAATCTCTTCCTCAGAGCTGCTCCCACCACCTTCCTGTCCCTCACGCCATGATGGGTCAAGGACCTCATCATCTACACCACCCTCTTCAAACAACTGCTTCTCCTGGGTAGTCTCAACAGCACAGTACGCACCAGAAAGTGGCACCTGAGTCTCATCATCAGATGCGTACTGAGGTGTGCTGCTGACCATAGGCACTGGCCCTCCCGCCTCTTCAGATTCAGAGAGACAAAACGGTTGCGCATCACTGCATACTACCTCTTCTTCAAATTCTCGAATTCTGCTTGGCTGGCCCCCTCTTTCCAAGCCAAGAGATTCAGAGAACAGAAGTAGAGATGGCTCCTGTACAGGGCTCTCTGACTGCCTGGGCAATTTGGCAGGTGGTGAAGAGACAGATGGGTGCTCTTCAGTGCTCAGGACCTGAGAGGATCTGGAACTAATTGAAGTCGATGCGTTAGCTGCCATCCATCCGACAACGGCTTCAATTTGGTCCTCCCACAGCAGTGGGGTACGGCTAGCTCCTACAAAGCTGCGCATAAAGGACTGTTCCCTGGTAAAACTGGGGGATGCTAAGTCACTGGTGCCCGCAGCAGGCACAGAATCCGCACGTCCTCTCCCTGCAGGCACAGAATCCTCACGTCCTCTCCCTGCAGAAACTCCACGCCCACGCCCACGCCCACGCTCACGACCACATGCCTTACTCCCTGCTTTCTTCATCTTGGTAGACTGATAAAGATAGGCAGAAAAGTACTAAGGGCTTAGTGTGCTTATTCCTGAACAGCTGCTAACAGGTATAAGAAACACTAATTTTATAAAGTGTGGACTAGACTTTAATATGAGCTAATGTGGCCTACACAACTGTAAAGTGGAGTGTTTGGTGAATTTTATTTAGGTTTTTTTTGTCACAAAAATACACTAGATGTGCCTAAAGATGTAATAACGATAGTATCACAAACTTTTTGTAGCTATTACAATGTAGGAAGGTAACCTACAATGCAATAGATGAGGCTGCAAAAAATAGGCTAATACTAATCTGGCTGGGGCTGCAGGGTCCAATGCTGCAGAAAGGCTCCTCTAACTACTCCTATATAGTGTGTTTGGAACCAATTTAGCTGAATACGGATGGAACCACCACACTAATAGGAGAAATCAGGAAAAATTATGAATTGGCAAAAAAGGACAATGTATGAGGCAGTGACACACACTGAGTGCACTACAACCAGACGTGGTTGAAGCACACACTACAGGGTGAGCTGCACTCACACACCAGACCTTGCAGACAGCGGTGAACAGTACAGATGCAGAGCACTGTGCACTAGCGCTGCAAGACCAAAAAAATTTCTCTATCTACTCCTATATAGTGTGTTTGGAACCAATTTAGCTGAATACGGATGGAACCACCACACTAATAGGAGATATCAGGAAAAATTATGAATTGGCAAAAAAGGACAATGTATGAGGCAGTGACACACACTGAGTGCACTACAACCAGACGTGGTTGAAGCACACACTACAGGGTGAGCTGCACTCACACACCAGACCTTGCAGACAGCGGTGAACAGTACAGATGCAGAGCACTGTGCACTAGCGCTGCAAGACCAAAAAAATTTCTCTATCTACTCCTATATAGTGTGTTTGGAACAAATTTAGCTGAATACGGATGGAACCACCACACTAATAGGAGATATCAGGAAAAATTATGAATTGGCAAAAAAGGACAATGTATGAGGCAGTGACGCACGCTGAGCGCACTATAACCAGACGTGGCTGAAGCACACACTACAGGGTGAGCTGCACTCACACACAGAGACCTTGCAGAAAGCGGTGAACAGCACAGAGAACTGTGCACTAGCACTGCAAGGCACAGCGATTTATAAAGTAGCTTGGGTAAAGCAGAATAGACCAAATAGGTAGCTAAAACTGTCCCTCAGAACAACAGCATCCTATCCCTAACTGAATTCACAGCAGAGTGAGCTCAAAATGGCGGCGGCGGCTTTTATAATGCATCATAACATCATTTCAGCAGCCAATCACAGCCATGCCATTAGTTAAGATGCCTACATGCCTAACAGGATGTGCCCACACTTCTTAGGATCCTCATTGGCTGAATAAAATGAAAATGGCTCATTGCATTATGGGAACTTCCGATTCCGGTATACGATATTCCAAAAGTATCGGAATTAAGTATCGGAATTCCGATACCGCGACTATCGGCCGATACCCGATATTTCAGTATCGTAATGCTCAACACTAGTGGAGATACATCAAGTCTGGCACTCCATAAGCCAGATGGAATTAGATGTACCAAATTTATTAAGTGGCCTATGTCAGGTATGAGCCGGCATAGATCTCAGCTATATTTTTTTTAGAACTTCTAATGCAAATTAGAGAAAATTTGTAAGGCTGTTGTAGGCCATGCTAACTCCCACTATGCCCTGTCCAATTTTTAGAAAAGTTGATGCATCAGTGTAAAAACACAATAATTTTTGAGCAAATCTGGAATCCTGTCATAAAAACTTTGTTGAATAAATCTCAGTTTTTCGTGATGTTTTTTAGCTTATGTTCTCGTGACTTTATGATTGCAAGGATTTTACAGATTACTGTTGTTAAAAAAATTAAATTCCAGCAGAAACCAAGTGGTTTCTATTATAAGTAAATATCTATATCCCTTTGTAAGCAGGACCATTGAGACTGGAAAAATACAGTTGAAGCCAGAAGTGTATGTAAACTTCTGGTTTCAACTGTATGTGTAATTGGTTTAACAACTGGCTCAGTGATAGGAAATAATGGTTATGCTTGGGTAACATTTAACGGTGGGGCCTCACATGGGTCAGTAGTGGACCCTCTCTTTTTTAATACATTTATTAATGACCTTACAGAGAACATACGAAGTAGTAAGTTCAATATTTGCAGATGATACTAATCTTTACAATGTAATCAACGCAAAGCAGGATACTTTACATTTATTAAGGGATTTAAATAAGCTGGTGGCTTTGGTGGAGACATGTCAATAATTGAAGTTTAATGTAGATGAATGTAATGTCAAGCACCTGGAAATAAAACTGTAAAAATGTACACTTATGTTCTAAATGGGAGTAACTAGGTAAAACTGTAATTGAAAAAGACTTGATTGTATGGGTGCACAGCAAACTCAACTTTAGTGACCAGTGACAGGCGGCTGATGCAAGGCAACATAATTTTGCCTCTTTTAATTAGACATATTGTGTACAATTTTGGTCTCCAGTATATACAAGATGGACATAGCTGAGTTACAGTGCAGAGAAGAGCAACAAAGGTTATTGAGGGAATGGTTGGACTGCAATACTAAGACATGTTATCAAACTTGGGGTTATTTAGTTTGAAAAGACAAAGACTTGGGGGCCGATCTTTTTACAATCTGCAAATATATGAGGGGACAGTACAGAGATCTTTCTAATGATTTATGTATACCAATGCCTGCAATGATAACAAGGGAGCATCCTCTAAATCTAAAGAAAATACATTTTTATCATTATCACTGACAGTGATTCTTTAAAGTGCAAGCAGTGAGATTACAGGAACTCTCTGCCACACAATTTTGTAATGGTTGATTCGCTAAAAATGTTTAAGGAGGACTTAGATTTTATGATGGGATGATGATTCAGATAATTAGTCTGACTGTAATATGTGTAGTCATAAAGGAATTTTTCCCCTAATATTGTGCAATAAGTGTAAGGTGCCCAGGACAGTAGACGTGGGCAAGCTGCAGCTCCATAACACCCTGGCACTTTACAAACAAATCGTGTCCAAGTCTATATGTGTTGTGCTGTGTAAGGTGCATTACACTCACTTGCAGGCCGGAGTGCAATGTTTCCCTCACGTGGTTCCACGTCCATATCCCTCTGCACCGAAGGGTTGTCGGTGCTCTCCATAGCCCCCCACTCAAGCCTTACGCTCTGGATATTGCAGGAATGTCCACTGGGAGTTTTGTATAACCTCATAGCATCAGAATGTTTTGCTACCACACTGCTTTCAGCCGACTGCACCTTGAACTTCACCTTGCTTCCAATGAGCACTTTCACTTTCTCTCTCACTGATGCTTACTAACTGGCAAAACCAGGAAGTATTTCCCTTTTCTACTTGCCCTATTCCCTCCCAATCTGGGCTATTCCCAAAATATTAACTGTATCTTGCCCTACTGTACCTACAGTTTCTCTGTGCATCCAAAGCATTAAACTATGTCCTATACTTTCCCTATACCTGAGCTGAATGTACCAGAGTCACCTTAGGCGCTACCTTTGCAGTACCCACACAGCAGCATCAGTACCTATCACACAATGCATTAGTTACATTACACTCTATATATTTTACATTTCACATGTCACCATAAAATGCAGTAAAATACATGACAGTATTCACACTACACAACTGTTGTCTTCAGGGAAAGGAAAATGACAGTCTCTGTCACACCCTTGCATAAAGATCAGGCGTGTTTGCCACCCCCTGGCTCAACATGTTAGGTGATTGATTAATTGGATATATTTGTATCTTCTTTCAACCTTAAAGGGGTTTGTTCTTTTCAAATAAAATTCATCCCTCATTGTATTTTGTTTAAAAAAAACATCCTATATTGTCCTTGCCCCAGGGAGTCCCCGCCACTACCACTGTATGGTGGCTGCGATGCTGACATTGCCTTGATTCTACTGCAACCAATCAGTGAGCTCAGCAGCTGGATCCTGGGAAGGTGATTACAGTGCAGATTTATTTAAAAAAAATGCTGCCACGTACAGTACTTGAAGCTATGAAGCTAATGAAATGTATGCCGTGCATCAAACAACAATGTTTCACTTCTACCTATAAATACTTCACAACCTGTCATTACCATGTTAACATGATAACATATGTTGCAATGGCAGATGACTGACTTCAGATTCCTTATTCCACTCAAAGCAGTCACTGGTGCCACCATGTAAACTTGTGTAATACATATTATATAAGCCTGCCCATGTAGTGGCTTGTAGGATTTAGACAGGCTCCCGATCCTGGGGATCTGCAGGGTTTTAAAAGAATAAGTTATTTTCTTCTTGAACAGATATTGCTCAACATTAGTGCATGAATATAAAAAACAGTTTAATAATCAAGCTCCACTTAACATCTGGGAATATTCAATATTTAGTAAGCTTTCTTTCTGTCCCCTAGAAACTTAGCAGCTTCCCAACAATAGCATCTGCTTTTTATTACAGTAGCCTGCTCAGAATCACCAGTGGAACAGACAAGCAGAATAATATGGCTAAAGTCTACAATATGAGAGAAGGGTTGACCTGTGTCAGAAGAGACACTGAAAAAATGATGCCCGTGTCCTGCGTGCTGTTATCCATAAAGGATTTGGAGTTTATTATCATGGAGAGACATCATTATCCTTTATTAATCCTGTCTAGAGGACTCCAGAATTCCACTCCAGCTGTACGAGTGATAGCAACCAGTTACAGACGTGGATTTTTCAGATTTATTTTTTTCAATTTCTTTAATAAGTGATCTCTTGCTTTACTAAAATAGAATGCTTATCTGTTCATTATTAATAGAGTTATACTGCTATTATATTAAATTATATTTTACTCTAACAGATACTTTGAAGCATATTTTATAGTTCAATTTCTAACAGATGTAATGTAGTGTGAAGATGAAATAATGAAATCGGGGAAATGGAATATATATATATATATATATATATATATATATATATATATACAGGGTGGTCCAAAAGTAGGTGGACAGAAAGTGGAATAAGATTATGAAGGGGGAGATTTATCAAACATGGTGTAAAGTGAAACTGGCTCAGTTGCCCTTAGCAACCAATCAGATTCCACTTTTC
Source organism: Phyllobates terribilis (assembly GCF_046119375.1). Taxonomy (NCBI): domain Eukaryota; kingdom Metazoa; phylum Chordata; class Amphibia; order Anura; family Dendrobatidae; genus Phyllobates; species Phyllobates terribilis. The sequence continues at coordinate 418,911,096 of NW_027362764.1, read as the reverse complement.
ATTCCTCACAGACTCTTTGGAAAATGAAAGGTGGAATCTGTTTGGTTGCTAAGGGCAACTGAGCCAGTTTCACAGATCTAGTTTTCACAGATAGATCTCCCCCAAATCTGTTTTCTTTTCAGATAATTCAGATAACACATAATGGCAAATAATTTAAATACAGATCAAAGAAAATGGATTTTAACAGAGTATTGGAAATCTCAAAATGCTGAGACCGTTAGAGCAAATTGGGTTGAAACATTTGGTACTCAAGCCCCAAAGAGACAAACCATTTACCGCATTCGTGACAAATTCAATGCCACTGGCTCAATCCTTAATGCTCCAAAAACTGGTCGACCCAAAACAGTCTGTACAGAAGATAATAAACAACTTGTTGCTGAAACATTTGTTCAGAGTCCAAAGAAGTCCACCAGAAGAGCCTCTTTGGAATTGGGAATTTCACGAGCTTCTATCATGCGAATCCTGAAATCTATTGGGTGGAAAGCTTGTCGTCCACATCTAATTCATGGTTTATTGGAGGATGATCCAGACAGGTGGTTGCAATTTAGTGAGATTATGCTTAACGAAATTGAAGAAAATCCAGTAATTTTAGATAACATTATGTGGAGTGATGAAGCTTCTTTCAAATTATCCGGCCATATTAACAGACATAATTGTATTTACTGGTATAATGAGAACATGCATTTAACATTAGAGCAACAACTAAATGAGCCTGGTGTCAATGTTTGGGATGGTATTTCAAGTTTTGGTGTTTTAGGACCAATATTTTTTGATGGAACATTCACAGGAGATAAGTATCTCAAAATTCTAATGAATCAAGTTGTTACCCAGTTACAGCAACAGCCTAATTCAAATGTTATTATTTTCTGTCCACCTACTTTTGGACCACCCAGTAGATATATATATATATATATATAAATATATATATATATATATATATATATATATATATATATATATAAAATTAATGTGATTAAGTTTCATGATGGTGTAGGACATGGAGCTCTTTTATGTCTTTTGAACTTTTGTCTACTTTGTATAGTTTTAATTTTGTGGACCCATATTTTTTGCATTATCACCAGCTACGAAGTGCAGCCATATTGTTTTTGTTACTTTGAGATGGACCACACACACATGACATACGCACGCACACTTTCTACAGGTTGGAAAAAGTCAATAATTTCCTATGGCATGACTAGAGACTGGGGTGCAGCACTTGGCTGAAAGCATGGGGCAAGTTCAAAATAATTTGCATATGTGAGTGTTGACAGTAGAAGTTATTTTTATGGACAAATAAATAACTGTTTGCTAAATTTAGAAATTATTTTATTGCTAGATTAATGCTCTAAATCATGATAGGGGTGGTTTGGCAGGCTTGGTGGACCAGACAGGTCTCCTTTAATACTGTGCAGCTTAAAGCATTGGAAATTAAATTGAGAATACTTGGACTGAGGGAAAATACATATACCTGTGTAAGGAACTAGCTCAGGGATACAAAACAGAGAGTTGCTATTAATGGTGCATAATAAGATTGCAATCTAGGTTAACAGTGATGTATCACAGGGGTCAGTATTGGGCACCATATTCTTCAAACTAAATTGTAGCCCATATACTCTAAACCCTTAATTGCAATTTTATATTAATAGAAAAAGTTTAAACATAGCATAATAAAAAGTAACAAAGAAGTAAAGATCCTCCAATAAAAATAACTAAAAATCCTTTTAAATCTTCCATTAAAATAATACTAAAACAAATCATATACTGGAACCACCAGAAAATAAAGCAGTGCTTCCACTACAAGTTAGTAAAAAAGAGTAGTAGTGCATCTATGACCGCACCACGAGAGAGGAGATCCATCCTCCAAGAACAGGAAACCTTCATGCTTAAAAGGGCTGCACCTCTCTCCCGCCTCAGTTGGTTTCCTGTTCTTGATGGGGGAACCTGTGACAGACTTACCTGTCAAAGATAATTAGAAGTTTTCCTCTGTCTGGGCTGGCAAGGTAGTTGGCAGGGACCCCTTCTCTGTCCTGGCCAGTGCAGGACTCTGATCCTTCACTGTGCACTCAAGGGGGCTGGCACCGGAGGGTAAAGCGGGCTGTTGAGCAGTGCCCCTGCCGAGTGTATGGCAGCTCCACCATAGTGCAGGTGGCGTGACCGCTGCATCCTGATAATGGGGATTTCCTGGGAGACAAGCGCAGATGGGATTTTGAGACGCCTCTAGTGAGTAGGATGAAATGGTGCTGTCTTTAATATATATTTTTTATCTATATGTCCAGAAAGACGTGCACATTTTTCTTTTTTCTAAAATACATTTTTATTGTGATTTTGAGTAATGGACGGTATAGAGCCTGATGTTTTTTCATATACTGCTGAGGAGGAAGAACGGATCCTGGGTGCGCTGAAGGATGATGGTACACCTTCCTTAGTGGATCTTAAGCGTAAATAAGAAAGTGATTCTAAAAGGATGACTATTCTACAACTGCCTTTGGTGACTTTGGGACAGTATTATAAAGCTCGGAAAATACCACGAGGTTTATGCTCAAATATAAGACCCAATCTTTTTGGAAATAACGTGACTTTTTGTTCCCGTTTGTGTCAAATTTCCAACAGATATGCTCTGGATATAATTCTGCTGAATATTGATTTTTTACAACAGGAAATATTGAAAATGACAACCTGCATTGTGGACACTGAGGAAAAATTGAAATCATTGCTTAAAATTGAAGAATGGGATTCCTTCAAGGATTTAATAGCGACTAAGGTACAGAGTTTGCGCATGGAATTAGAAGATGTAAAACACCACAAATGGAATCGAGATATGGAGGATTATCAAACTGGTCACATTTATAACTGGCAGAAGGGTGGATCCAACACATCATGGCGTAAAAGAGGTTATTTAAGGGCTGATAAAAGGCCTAACAACTATAATAAAAAAGGACATTTACAAGTGTTTGATAATTTTTCCTTTAGATCTAGATCAGGAACAACAGAGAGGATCCAACGGAAAAGAAGAGGGGGCCAACGGCACCGAAGACGACAGAAAAAAACAAGACAAAACCAAACCACGACAACAGAGACAAATGATGACACGGAAGAAAGAAATGAACTTGTGGTAAATATTTCTAAAAAAATTTTGACTCCATCACAGATGACTGTCTTAAATAAAGGTCTGTCATTTAGTATGAGTAAACATGTGGACTGGTTTCAGCTGGAGCTAGATCTCCAAAATTTTTTTAGAAATGTCAAATTGAAAAACTTGTTCTCTGGTAGTGTGACTGTTCCCAAACATATAACTAGTGAACTTAATTTGCAACAGGTTCAGGTGGCTAAAAGAGGTACATTTACGCCACCTGTGAACCCTCCGGTAATTAAAGCGGTACAGAGGGATGTGAAAGCATTGAAGGTAAATTCAAATAAGGATTTAAAATCTCCAAATCTAACTACAGAGGAGATATGGGCTTTGAAGGACCTTGTCCATGACGACGACATCATTATAAAACCTGCTGACAAAGGTGGGGCTGTCGTCATCATGGACAAGGTCATGTATATTGAAGAGATTAGAAGACAGTTGAGTGATAGTGAAGTTTAGGCCAAGTGGGAAGGGGATCCAAGATTTCTATTTTTAAATTCTTTGAGAACCATTTTGGATGGAGCTTTGGAAAATAGTATAATTGATAGAGATCTTTATGATTATCTATATGTGGAGAATCCCACTACCCCTATAATATATGTACTTCCTAAAATACATAAAGATCTTGATCAACCCCCGGGATGGCCCATAGTCTCTGGGGTAAATTCATTAACGAATAAAATTGGTATCTACTTGGACAAAATACTAAACCCATTGGCAAAAAATACTAAATCTTTTGTGAGAGATACCACGGATTTTTTATTAAAAATACAGGAAGTTGAATTAAAAAATGAGGTCATTTTGGCCTCATTTGATGTGGTGTCTCTATACACCTCCATTGATAACGTTAGGGGGATAGAAGCGATTGAACGGAGATTGTCTTATACAGATCTTAGTGAAAATAGTAGGAAATTTATTATTGAATTATTGAAGTTCGTATTATATCATAATTATTTCCTATTTGGTGATGAATATTTCCTCCAAAAACGTGGAACCGCGATGGGGGCCAATATGGCCCCTGCTTACGCAAATATTGTTATGGCTACATTGGAGGAGGACCTTATCTATGTGTCCCACCACTTTAGACATGTTATGGTGTGGTGGCGATACATAGATGACGTCTTCCTCCTCTGGACAGGGACACAAGGGGAACTGGAGGATTTTTATGAATATTTGAATCAGATTGATAGAACTATTAAATTTACACTAGTGAGCTCATGTAAATCTATTCAGTTTTTGGATGTTCTTGTTACACAGGAGAATGGAAAATTGTTGACTTCCCTCTTTACTAAACCAACGGATCAAAATGATTTCCTGAAGTATAATAGCCACCACCCAAAATGCATGATAGAATCATTACCTTTCAGTCAATATCTAAGAATTAAGAGAATAGAGAGTAATGAGGAGGGCCTGTATAAGAGTACACAGAAACTTATGAAAAAACTCAGGTCAAGAGGTTATCCTCAGAGACTGTTAAATAAACAGGAGAAAAAAGTAAGTGGATTAGAAAGGGATATTATTTTGAATAAAACGATCAAAAATAATAAAAATGATAGAATACCAATGGTGTCGACATTTGGTGAAGAGAGTGAACAAGTGGCAAATATAGTTAGAAGACATTGGAAAATGTTAAATAGGTGTTTACCAGATGTGCCAGAATTTAAAAAAAACCCTCTTTTTTCTTATAGAAGGAATAAAAATATTAAGGATGTATTAGTACACTCAGATATAGGCCCCTCTAAAACTCTGACTCAGACCTTTATTACGGGTAGAAATAGGAAAGGCTGTTATCCATGTTTATCATGTGTTAACTGCCAGTTTATGTTAAAGGGTGATCAGTTTGTTCATCCGAAAACTCAAAAAATATATAATATAAAATTTTTTTTTACATGCGACTCTGATTATATAATATAGATGGTGGCCCGATTCTAACGCATCGGGTATTCTAGCATATGTCTCCCGACCCTCCTTTATAATGCCCAATGCAGGAAGTCACATCCCCCATATATAATACCCCATGCAGGATGTCACATCCCCCGTATATAATACCCCATGCAGGATGTCACATCCCCCGTATATAATGAAACCATGCAGGAAGTCACATCCCCCGTATATAATATCCCATGCAGGATGTCACATCCCCCCTATATAATACCCCATGCAGGATGTCACATCCCCCTATATAATACCCCATGCAGGATGTCACTTGTTCCCCCATATAATGCCCCATGTAGGATGTCACCTCTCCCCCCATATAATGGCCCATGCAGGATGTCACCTCTCCCCCCATATAATGCCCCATGCAGGCTGTCACATCCCCCCTATATAATACCCCATGCAGGATGCCCCATCCCCCCATAGTGCCCCATCTTGGTCCCCTATGGCCCCATCCAAAAAAAAAAGAATCCAATACTCACCTCACTGCTTCTCTGGACTCCAGCGCAGCCGGCATCTTCACGCTGTGCGCTGTGACCGGTCAGGAAAAAGCGCGGTGTAAAGACATCACCGCGCCCTCTGACCTGAGATGTCACAGAGCTGCAGCGGAAGACACAGGAGCTGCTGCGCAGGCACGGGGAGGGGTAAGTATGACGCCGTGTGCCGGGGTCCTGATTGAGCGGGGGGAGGGACGGGAGGAGAGGAGAGGGGAGAGGAGGGGAGGGGTAAGTATGACGCCGGGTGCCGGGGTCCTGATCAAGAGGGGGGAGGGATGGGAGGAGAGGGGAGGGGAGAGGAGAGGAGGGGAGAGAAGGGTAAAGGAGTAGAGGGGCGTCACACTTGTCCTCGGGAGATAAGCGGCCATAGCCGCTGATCTTCCGACGATAGCCGCATGTAGGTCAGCGGCGCCTGCGGTCGGGGGACTTATGCTGCGAGCAGCCGGCTGCGTCTCCCGGCTGCATCGCCGCTGACCTCCGTGCCGCACATGAGCCGCTAACGGCCGCCATGTTTTTCTGAAATGCCGCGTTGCTGATTGGCCGTGGCCGGACCAATCAGCGACCCGGGATTTCCAGGACAGACAGACAGACAGAAAGACAGACAGACAGACAGACAGAATGACAGACAGACAGACAGACAGAAGGGATAAGACAATTATATATATAGATACCTATTGGAGTGCCCTTGCTCACTTTGGTATATAGGAGAAACTACGTGTGATTTTAAAACTCGTATGAATAATCATAGACATTCCATTAGAAAAAAGAGGATGGATTTACCTGTATCAAAGCATTTTGTGGAGGCAGGACATACTGTGACACAATTAAGATTTAGAATTATAGATACTGTCCCTGTGCAAAGACGAGGTGGGGATAGAATACGATTATTAAAAAGAAAGGAACTTGAGTGGATTTATAACTTGAATACGTTGAAGCCAAATGGATTGAATGTTGAATTTAATATAGCAAGCATCACCTGAGGAGTATGTTCAGACTTGGCAGTATATGAAATTTGGAGTATTTTCTGTATTTTAATATATTTATATATGGATTTTTTTGGTTTCTTGCAGATCAATCACTCTCACTTTGGTGGTTTGTGGAGGCGACTCGACCTGCAGCAACATGCGTATAAAGAGAGAGAGACTTCCTCTGGGAATGGATTTTTTTCTTAAAAAATTGCTATTCTATATATATAATAATTGAAAGTATTCAAGCCTTCATCTAATGAAATTCTAAAAATATATTTTTACATTATGAAATGGTATTCCTACCTATGGAGGGAATTGGACTGTAATGTATTCCCAATTAAACACCTGAGATTGGGAAGGAGGTGGGGATCTGTTGAAGGTTCCTCCTCTGACCTACTAATCTCACTCCATGGATGAACCTAGGAATAGGGAATTCCATGGAAGGGTGTTTGGGTTATGTAATATTATATTATCCCTCAGTTCATTTATGGACACAGGAATTACTATTTGAATACTGTCATTGCAATGTAAATATATTGGGAAACTGTTAACAGGACAATGTCCCTAATAATGAGAAATAGTGTGCTTCTATTATAAATAGGGGTTAATAGAAATCATTAAAGCACATATGTTGTTTACATTTGAAGAAAAGCTTATTGTGGGGCTTGCCAATTTAAAAGATGGTGATCGTAGCATTAGGAGTGTAATGTGCATGACCGGTGACGTCACGAAGCGGGCAGACCAGGTTTGCCCCGATCATGTGACGAGATAATGGGGATTTCCTGGGAGAAATGCGCAGATGGGATTTTGAGACGCCGAGGACAGCGTGGAGGAAGTAGGAAACGTGGTCATGCATGATTGCTGCAGTGTGAGTCGCAACCTCAAATATATTATGATTTATAATGTACACCTGGCACTGATAAATACTAATCAAAGCACTTATCACTTTATGAGAGTCATGGATACTGTAATTGATGATAATAATATATCTGTCTAAAATTTTATCACTATGAATGTAACTGAATAATATTTTGTGATATGCACTATTGCACTTTTCTTATGTAATCATGTTTTTGTATAAATTAATTATAATTATGTAATCACTGTTTGTAACTATATATATTGCACTATATGCACTTGAACTCTGCTTAAGAAAGGTTCTGTGAACCGAAACTTTGCCTTTGGGCTCATTAAAGTCCATTTTTCTATCATTTTTTTGGAGTGCTGCCTCTTGATATTCTTTCTATTGATATGCAGCAGTTTGGACAGACTGTTTGGAGGCCTGGCACCCACTAGTGAGTAGGATGAAATGGTGCTGTCTTTAAGATATATATTTTTTACATAAATATGTATATATATATACATCGGGTTTAAAAATCATGGTTAGGGCAGAAATCATCAAGGCCCTCTCTAAAAAAGTGAAGCAAAAAAGGGATGCTGATATAGGGAGGTCTCCCCAGTTTCTGATGTCTCCCTCCCATCAGATTATGGGATGACTCAGACGGCTCTTCTTCTTCAGCCTCTTTCTCGGGTAGTGGCGCAGGATGACACTGTTTTCCATTGAATGAGATTGATGGGCTTGTTAAAGCGGTCCGTTCGACCATGGGTATTATGGACACTAGATCAAAGAAATCAGTTCAAGATTTCATGTTTCATGGCCTAGAACAGAGGAAGAGGAGGTGTTTTCCAGTTAATGATAAGATTCAGGGACTGGTATAGAAGGAGTGGAAAAGACCGGAGAGGCAGGGCTCCCTTTCCCCTTGCTCTATTCCATGTGAGGGGGAGTATCTCTTCGGTCCGGCTCTGGATAAGATCCTGGAAAAAGCAGGTGATGTGAAAAAAGCTTTCCCTAACTTATCCATGCCTAAATATAGGCGATCATTCCGTAAAAGAAGATTTGTCCGTAGAAGACTTCAGAAAGATCAGGAAAAATGGAAAGATTGCAGGGCAAAAGGGCCCCGAAGCCGAATCAATGACTCCCTGCCCATGTAGGGGGGGAGGCTTTTGGGCTTTTTCCCTGCCTGGAAGAATATTTTAGCCAGTAACTGGATCCAAGATCTGATAGATTTGGGTCTGAGGTTTGAGTTCCAGGCGGTCCCTCAGAAAAATTTGCCTTGACCCCGGTTCGTTCCTCCATGAGAGAGCAATTGGCCCTACTAAAAGGAGGTTCTGGATTTAGTTCGGAAAGCCGTCCTGGTGGAAATCCCGGTACTTGAAACATAGATGGGATTCTATTCCCTCGTCTTTTTAATATCCTTTAGGACTATTATCAATTTAAAGTCCCTGAATAGGTTTCTGAAGGTTCAAACCTTTAAAATGGAGTCTGTCATATCAGCTATAAAGCTACTTTTTTTCTGTCTGTTACCTGGTGGTGTTGGATTTGAAAGATATATTATCATGTACCCATACATGCGGAATATCAGAAATACCTTATGGTGGCTATATCAGAAAGGGAGACCAGGAGACCAGGATCAGCGCTATCTTCTGTTGCAACGATTGAATCAAGGACAGTGTCTTTTTTGATTGCTTCAATGATCATTTTTTTAAAAATAAGAGATTATTAAAACACTAGTTTACACAACTTGTTTCGGCTGCTTACAGCCTTCATTAGTCATAGACGGGGAAATTAGGCATTTCCAGTTTAGGGCCCTGCTGTTTGGACTAGCAATAGACACTAGGGTGTTTACAAAGGTAGTGGCTGAGGTCATGGCTCAAATCCGGACACGTGATATTTTGATTAACCCTTATCTGGATGATTTTTCAATGGTGGGAAATTCGGCTCACCAAATAGTAAACACCTAGAGGACGTAATGCCCATCCTAAAAAATCTGGGCAGTTTGGTGAATATAGAAAAATCCAGATTTCAGCAGTTCAGCAGTTTCTGGGAGTTATTCTGGATTCGGTAACTTAAGAATGTTACCTCTATCTAAAATAGATAAAGTTAAGAGCCAAATGAAAAAAGCTATATCAAATCCCACCATGTCCCTAAGGGGTGCAATGTTCCTGCTGGGTACCAAGACATCGTGCTTCCCAGCGGTTCTATGGGCGCAATACCATTCCAGGATTCTGCAGTTTGATGTGCTACATAGTGACTTGTCCCTTAAAGGGTGCTTAGAGGGTAAAATGTCATTGTCACTTCGATCATTAGAATCTTTGCAGTGGTGGCAGGATGAGACAAACTTGTCCCAGGGAGTTCCCTGGGTGCTTAATATCACTCGAACTATCACCACAGATGCAAGTCCCATGGGGTGGGGAGCTAATCTAGGGGAAAAGGTAGTCCAGGAAACCTGGACCTAGAGTAAAAATGTACTTTCCTCCAATGCGAAGTATCTACTAGATGAGGCGGTAAACAGTTTCCTGTAGTGACGGGCAAACCCGTCACTGTTCGGGTTCGGCTAATATAGCCGAACACCGAACAGTTTTTTTAAAGTTCGGGTTCGGGTACCGAACCCCGAACCAGAACACGGACCCCATTCATGTGAATGGGGGACCCGAATTTGCCCGGTTTCCTGCACTGTCATTAGCATGACAAAACAGGAAACACAGGCTTTAATCGCGGTAATTGCATTACCGCCGTCAGAGCACTGTGACATCATGCTGACAGGTCACCATCAGCCTGCGCCTCCTGCCATAGGAAACAGCGGGCACAGGCGCCGCTGGATGCGAGCAGTAGTCTCTCATCCGCTGGCGTCTGTGCTCTGCTGAGTGTAAAAAAAGAAATGTTAAAATTAGTAAAAAAATATTAAAATAAAAATAAAACACAATATACTCACCTATGCATTGTCCCCGATGTTCTCCACACCTGCAAAATATAAAAAGTAAATAAACACCATATACTCACCTTACAGCTAATCCCTGAAGCTCACGATCACCTGTAATAAAAGTAAAATAATAAAGCAACCTCATCATTTCCCTCCCGAATACACTGACTCAGTGTATTGTCGGCAAAAGAGATCTGCACATGCGCAGTGAGCATTTTCCCACGCTTGCCAATAAGTTGAACTCAGTTGAACTCATTGGCAAGCATGGGAAAATACTCACTGCGCATGCGGTGACCTGATTTGCCAGCTATAAACTGAGTCAGTTTATTGCCGGCAAATGAACAAAGCAGTCACTTACTATGTGGCTGCTCTATTCATGGAATCTTCTTGAGACATTCGTTATTTGGAAGTCGGAAAAGTAAGGCTATGTGCCCACGATGCAGAAATGCTCAGGATTTTTTCCTGAGCGTTTCTGCATCTCCCTGGCAGAAAAAAACGCTTGCGGATTGTACATGTGTTTTCCTGCCAGGGACATGCAGAAATGAAGTGTTATTCACTGGCATTTCCGCATGCGGATTGACAAGCGCTTTCCAATCGATTAGCATCACTTGGAAAGTGCTTGTGACAACTAGGTCACAGTATATAAATCCATGCAAACGGCATGGATTTATATAGTGTGACCCGAGAGAGTGGTTAAAAATAAAAAAATAAACCTATACTTACCTTCTGATGGCCTCCGAGACTTGCTGCGCTCCTGTGCTGGCTGCCGTAAGATCGCGGTACTGAAAAGACCTGCCATCACATGACTGTGACGTCACCGCAGGTCCTTCAGTCCTGCGCGATCTGTCAGCAAGCGAAGAGAAGGAGTCCGGGGGCCGTCGGAAGGTGAATATAATCTTTATTTTTTATTTTATTCTTTTTTTATGGTACCTGGGTGTAGAGGAGACTCTCCTCTCCTTCACACCCGGGTACCATCCGCACATTAGAACGCACCAATTATGCAAGTACAGATGCAGTCTGGCGGAATTGGCGCGTTCTAATGCAAGTCAATGGCGGCGAAAACGCAGCGCTTCCGCATAATTAATGGACATGCTGCGGATTTTTGAGCGCAGCATAAACGCTGCGGAAAAATCCGCAGCATGGGCATTGAAAGTGCGGAATTGCATTGGAGACCATGTGGGAAGGATTCACCAAGCATTTCCCAAGCGTTTACGCTGCGGAAATTCAGCTCACCCCAAACCATCTCGATTGGGTTCAGGTCTGGTGACTGTGGAGGCCAGGTCATCTGGCGTAGCACCCCATCACTCTCCTTCTTGGTCAAATAGCCCTTACACAGCCTGGAGGTGTGTTTGGGGTCATTGTCCTGTTGAAAAATAAATGATGGTCCAACTAAACGCAAACCGGATGGAATAGCATGCCGCTGCAAGATGTTGTAGTAGCCATGCTGGTTCAGTATGCCTTCAATTTTGTATAAATCCCCAACAGTGTCACCAGCAAAGCACCCCCACACCATCATAACTCCTCCTCCATGCTTCACGGTGGGAACCAGGCATGTAGAGTCCATCCGTTCACCTTTTCTGCGTCGCACAAAGACGCGGTGGTTGGAACCAAAGATCTCAAATTTGGACTCATCAGACCAAAGCACAGATTTCCACTGGTCTAATGTCCATTCCTTGTGTTCTTTAGCCCAAACAAGTCTCTTCTGCTTGTTGCCTGTACTTAGCAGTGGTTTCCTAGCAGCTATTTTACCATGAAGGCCTGCTGCACAGAGTCTCCTCTTAACAGTTGTTGTAGAGATGTGTCTGCTGCTAGAACTCTGTGTGGCATTGACCTGGTCTCTAATCTGAGCTGCTGTTAACCTGCGATTTCTGAGGCTGGTGACTCGGATAAACTTATCCTCAGAAGCAGAGGTGACTCTTCCTTTCCTGGGGCGGTCCTCATGTGAGCCAGTTTCTTTGTAGCGCTTGATGGTTTTTGCAACTGCACTTGGAGACGATTTTAAAGTTTTCCCAACTTTTCGCACTGACTGACCTTCATTTCTTAAAGTAATGATGGCCACTCGTTTTTCTTTACTTAGCTGCTTTTTTCTTGCCATAATACAAATTCTAACAGTCTATTCAGTAGGACTATCAGCTGTGTATCCACAAGATTTCTGCACAACACAACTGATGGTCCCAACCCCATTTATAAGGCAAGAAATCACACTTATTAAACCTGACATGGTACACCTGTGAAGTGAAAACCATTTCCGGTGACTACCTCTTGAAGCTCATCAAGATAATGCCAAGAGTGTGCAAAGCAGTCATCAAAGCAAAAGGTGGCTACTTTGAAAAACCTATAATATAAGACATATTTTCAGTTGTTTCACACTTTTTTGTTAAGTATATGTGTTAATTCATAGTTTTGATGCCTTCAGTGTGAATGTACAATTTTCATAGTTATGAAAATACAGAAAAATCTTTAAATGAGAAGGTGTGTCCAAACTTTTGGTCTGCACTGTAGATATATAGACATATGGATAGCTAGATATATAGATAACAGCTAGATAGATAGATAATAGATAGATATACAGATAGATAAAAATATGTGATACATATAATCCGTACTTAGCGTGTGTACCTTACTGTTGATGTAATTTATTAATAAATGAGTACATTTCTTGAAAAAAAATGGCGTGGGGTCCCCCGTAACTTTATTAACCAGCAGAGGGAAAGCAGACAGCTGGGGCAGATGTTTTTAGCCTGGGAAGGGGGTAATACCCATGGAGATTCCCATGCTACTAACATCAACCCCCAGCTGTATACATAACCTTTAGGCTAAGCGCCCACGATGCAGAAATTCTCCGGATTTTTTCTGAGCATTTCTTCATCTCCCTGGCAGAAAAAACGCATGCGGATTTTACATGCGTTTTTCCTGCCAGGGACAAGCATAAGTGAAGCGTTTTTCACATGCATTTCCGCATGTGGGTTGTCAAGCGCTTTCCAAGCGATTTTAGCATCACTTGGAAAGTGCTTGACAACTTGGTCACACTATATAAATCCATGCAACCGGCATGGATTTGTATAGTGTGACCAAGTTAATAGATGACAAAAAGATTAAAAATGGTAAAAAATAAAGTAAAAACCATTATACTTACCTTCTGATGGCCCCGGGTCTTTTCTCCGCTGCGTCCGCTCTCGCGTCCGGTCTCTTGTACGGCTCGCGGTGGTGTGAAAGGACCTTCCATGATGTCATTTAGTCATGTGACAGGTCACTCGACCGCCGACGTCAGCGGTGGCGTGACCCGTCACATGACTAAATGACTTCATGGCTAGTCCTTTTAGACCATCGCGAGCAACTGAAAATGAATTTGAAAGACACGACCTCAGAAGTAACATATCTGTGCCAAAACCATTACATCGTGAAGTGAAAGAATATTTACAAGATCTCATCAACAGAGGTTAGGTCCAAAAGTCAAAGTCATCTTATTCCTCTCCTATTGTCTGTGTTAGGAAGAAGGACGGTACGTTGAGACTCTGTTGTGATTACGGAGAACTAAACCGAAAGTCAGTACCTGATCGAAACCTGATACCGAAGATCCAAGATATGCTGGATAGTACCTGGTTCTCTGTCCTCGATCAGGGTAATGAGAGATAGCCTCGGCACTCAAAACTTGAAAGTTAATATGAAATTTATTACAATCCAAATCCAAAGTGAGCAAAACACAGACGTTTCGGCCTCACTCTGTGGCCTTCATCAGTGCAGTCTATAATCAGAAATGGACACAGCAAATTACAATACGAAATATAATAATACATAGAAGTGCAATCATAAATAGAAATGCAACAAAAAATTCACAAAGTAAAGAATAGTCAATGCAAGTATAAGATAAGCAACACATATCATTGAGAAAACTCTAGTATATGGCACCTACCATGTGGATTGGAGTAAGATAAGGGAGTATGGGCAAATGCCTCTTGGAACTGATGTCAGTCCGGTAAAGGGATGTAAGTCATGGGATCAGATACTGATATCCTAAAGGTGAGCTAGAGTATCGCACATATGACCTGTTAGAGTGTACCTGTTAATCTTTGGATATGGTCATGTAGTCCTAACGCGGTGTCCACCGCTGGTTACGGAGAGAGTGACCATGTGGATACGTCTATCCTGTTTTATATAGACAGGAGGAGGAGGTGTGCGTCTCGTGCACCAGTGAGGAGCGTCAGTTTGATGGCCAGTGTGGGTGGAACGCACAGTGCTGTGTTGCCGGTTCAGCGTGCGTTCCGCGAAACCGGAAGTGACATTTCCGGACGTTACGTAACCGGATATGACATAAGCGCAATAAGGAAGTCTGATGCGTACCACGAGTAAGGAAGTATGCGTTCCACCAATACATAGAGCCATGAGGACCATAGGGATGCTCAGTTTAACCTGTAACGTCGGAAGAGTGCAAAGTGCTGGCCGGTGGAAATTTGTACAGGAGTGTACAGTCCTGTGCAGAGTATCGGTCCATGGGGGGTGTCCCACATAACAAAATAGAAACAGAGATTTATTTATCTGCAATAAAATATAAAGGTGTTAGATATCATAGATTGATATTACCAACATACAATGAATGTATTATGCAAAAATAAAAGTACATGCATCCTGTAAGGGTAAGATATATAAACAGTATCTAATAAATGCATCATATAAGGGTAAATGTATCGAATGATTTGTACGTCTGACCTTAGGATGTCAGATGAAAGACATTAAGTCGTAATCTCTGTTTAGACCTCTAGGGGTGAGGAACTGTAACTCATGTATCCAGTAAGACTCCCTTTGTTTGAGGAGGCGTACACGATCGCTACCTCTGCGTGGTGCCAGCACCTGTTCTAATACCTGGAATTTTAGCTGTGAGACTTGGTGACCTGCTGTGTGAAAATGAAATGGAATGGGCAGCAATAGATTTTTACAACGGATGGTGGATCAGGGTAAGGCATACCACCAAGGGTTTGTCAAAGAGTCCAGTAGACCCTTGACAGCATTTATCACACCGTGGGGATTGTATGAGTGGATCCGCATACTGTTTGGGCTCAGTTCGGCTCCAGCGGAATTCCAGAGGAGCATAGAGACATGTTTAGAAGGATTGAGGGATGATATCTGCAAGCCGTATTTGGATGACAATGTTGTACATAGCAAAACCTTCCAGGAGAATGTTGAACACGTGAGGACCGTATTACAGCGGTATCAACAAAATGGTATTAAGTTGACCACAAAGAGTGTGAACTGTTCAAAAGGCAAGTCCGATTTCTAGGGAAAATTTTGTCCGGAGAAGGATATACCATGGACCCAGCAGAAATCGCTCTGGTACTGGCCTTAAAAGACAAGCGGCCCTCTACTGTCAGGGAGTTGAGACAGATCTTTGGATTCCTCTCCTAGTATCGTACTTATGTTCGGAACGTCTCCAGGATTTCCTCCCCACTATACCTCCTCTTGGGGGGGATGACAGAGTCAACAACACCCATGGAGAAAAAGAAGAACGTGGGTAGGACAGGGCTTAAAAGAAACATCGCCGATTCGTCCCAACAGCCCATTGTCTGGACAGCAGACCACCAGGAGGTATTGGAAGAACTAGTAGACTACCTGGTAAAACCAGCCACCTTGGGGTATCCTGATTTCAATTTACAATTTGTTCTACATTGTGACGCTTCTCAAGTTGGACTGGGAGCTGCCCTGTATCAGCATCAAGATGGAAAATTGAGAGTCATCGGTTATAGTTCTAGAACATTGACAGACGCTGAGAAGAATTACCATCTACATTCTGGAAAATTTGAGCTCCTGGCACAGAAATGGGCTGTGAACGATTTAGAGATTATCTTTACTACAGCAAAGAGTTTGAGGTATACACTGACAACAACCCTTTGACCTATGTCCTTACTACAGCCAAACTGAATGCGGGTCAGAGATAGGTCGCTGAACTAGCTGACTTCAATTTTAGCATCAAGTACAGGCCAGTAAAATGCAATGCGGATGCTGACGGATTGTCGAGAATTCCACTAGAGCCTGAGGAGTTCATGCAAGAATGCTCAGAGGAAGTCAGTCTGGAAGCAATTGAGAGTTCTACCCAAGCAGTACAAGCTTATCAGGAGGAAGACACACCATTGTGATGTCCGTTGACGGTGGAAACCACCATAAAAGCAAGATAACAAGATCACCCCCTGTCTATTCAACAACTACCAAAAGGTAAAATCCGTAGAGCACACCGGGAAGATCAGATAGTTGGTAGAATACTTATTTATGTGGACCAAAATCGGTTTCCAAGTAAACGGGAGAGAGAAAATGAGTCACCAGCAGTATCTGTTTTAATTAAAGAATGGACGAAGCTCTACCTCAGTGAAGACGGTATCCTGTATCGTAAAGGTGGACAAAACTGGCAGTTGGTACTACCCAGAGTATTCCGTAGGTTGGTCTACAAAGAACTCCATGAACACAGTGGAAAGGACAACAAATTTGATCTGTGAACGTTTCTTCTGGCCCTACATTCAGAGAGGTATTGAGAGGTACATGACCAGGGAGCGTGGATGTCTGAAAGATAAACGTCCCAACAGATCAACCTCGGGCACCTATGGGCAACATCCAAACTACGTATCCGTTAGACTTTCTACATCTCGAGACGTGCAAGGGTTGTTACGAATACATCTTGGTGGTGATGGACCATTTCACTCGATTTGCTAAAGCATATGCCACCACCAATAAATCGGGTCGAACAGCGGCAGAGAAGATCTTCAATGATTTTGCTTTGAGGTTTGGGTTCCCTACGAGGTTACACCACGACCAATGAAGAGAATTTGAGAACCAGATCTTTGCCAAGCTAGGAAAGTACTGTAGAATTCAGAGATTCCACACAACGCCCTATCACCCAGAGGGTAATGAACAAGTGGAACGTTTTAACCGGACATTATTGTCGATGTTGCGCACCTTAACATCTGATGAGAAGAAAGACTGGAAGAGTTCTCTTTCAAAAGTGGTACATGCCTTTAACTGTACAAAGAGCAATACAACGGGTTACTCACCCTTTTTTCCTATTGTATGGATGATTGCCAAGACTGCCAATCGACATCATGTTCGATACTCCGGTGTCAGAGACTGACAGAACATATGGATGTGCCATTTCTGGGGCATCTGAGGGCTCCTGTTTCTAGCCTCGGAGGGGGCCTTCTTAGGCTATTAATATAAGCCCCCAGCTGTCTGCATAGCCTTTGCTAGCTGTTAAAATAGGGGGACCCCACTTCATTTTTTGGGGGGTCCCCCATTTTAATAGCCAGTGAAGGCTAAGTATACAGCTGGGGGATAATATTAGTAGCCTGGGAAGCTCCATGGGTATTACTCCCTTCCCAGGCTAAAAACATCCGCCCCAGCTGTCCGCTTTCCCTCTGCTGGTTAATAAAATTATGGGGGACCCCATGCCATTTTTTTTCCAGAAATTTACTCATTTATTACTAAATAACATGAACAGTAAGGTACACACCCAAAACACTGATACTATATTTCACATATTGGTATCTATCTGTATATCTACAGTATCTATTATCTATCTATTTATTTATTTATTTATCTATCTATTCTATTATCTATTTATTTATTTATTTATCTATCTATTCTATTATCTATATATTTATTATCTTTCTATCTATCCATACATCTATCCATCCATACAGTATATCTATTATCTATGTATATAGCTGTCAGTATCTATCTATCTATTATTTATCTATCTATCCATATATCTATTATCTATCCATATATCTATTAATCTATTTATCTATCCATATATCTATTATCTATCAATATATCCATATATCTAACTATTATCTATCTATCTATAACACGATTTATCTATCCATATATCAATCTATTTATCTATCTATCTATCTATCTATCCATTTATCTATTAATCTATTTATCTATCCATCCATATATCTATTATCTATCAATTTATCTATATATCCAGAACTATTTGGTACGGGTCTGGGTGGTGGAACTTCTGTGTTTCGGTGCAAGGAGGGACCAGAGGGGCGTGACTAAGTGCCTACTCGGCCTGACCCAGGTCACACAGCGGCTTAGTTGACTCTGTGAACCAGGGAGGGACCGGGCAGGTGAACCAGGTGCCACTCTGGGACCGACCTTGTGTGAGAGCAGGCGACTCCCACGGATCAGATGACAGGAGCTTACCAGTACAGCGGATTAGCACGCCAGGCAGGCTGGCGGGTGGTCCTGGTAGATAAGCATGCGGGTACGGCTGATAGCCAGACAGGCGCTCCGGGTAGGCAAGTAGGCGGGCATGACAGGTTACTTGGCAAGTGCTCCGGGTGGGCAGGCTGGCGGACACGGCAGGTAACTGGCAGGTGTCCCTGGTTGGCAGGCTGTCGGGCACGGGAGGTAATGGGCAGGTGCTCTGGGTAGACAGACTAGCGGGCACAACAGGTAACTGGCAGGTGCTCCAGATAGACAGGCTGGTGGGCACGGCAGGTAACTGGCAGACTGGTGGGCAGAACTATTAGACAGACTGGCGGGCTGGACTGTAGACAGGCTGGCGGGCTGGACTGTTAGACAGACTGGCGGGCAGGTAAGACAGGCAGCGAGACCTGGGGGCTGAAGCAAGTGTTAGAACATGGAACAACAACCTTGCACAGGCACCTCCATTTTGGAGGAGGTGCCTTATATAGAAGTCCTCCGGCCATTGGCCGGGGACTGTTTAGGACAGCGCGCGGCCCCTTTAAGAGGGAGGAAGCGAGTGCCCTAAGCACAGTGCCCGGGAAGCTATGCACACCACAGCAGCAAAGGAGCAGGAAGACACCAGACCTGGACCGCGGCGGAGAGGGGAATGGCGTCTCTGCCCGGCAGGAGGCAGAGACGCCGATGATACAGTTCCCCCCTTTACGCCCCCTCTTCTTTAGGCCCGTGAGAAATTGTTAAAGAAGATGAGGGGCATGAATGTTCTCTCTGGGTTCCCAAGACCTCTCCTCTGGGCCAAACCCCTTGCAATCCACAAGAAAGAAAGTCTTTCCTCTTACCCTCTTGGTGGCCAAAATGTTTTCTACCTCAAAGACGTCCTCAGCGGAGACCGGAGCTGGGGTGGTACCTGGATCGTCAGAGAAGGAATTAAGAACAACTGGTTTGAGGAGGGATAAATGAAAGGAGTTGGGAATCCGTAAGGTGACCCAGAGTTTCAGCTTGTAAGCCACGGGATTGATTTGGTTCAGAACCTCGAACGGACCGATGAACCACAGACCCAACTTATAAGAAGGTATCTTGAGACGGACATATTTGGAGGAAAGCCAGACCTTGTCTCTCGGACGGAATTGAGGAGGATCCAGAGGTCTCTTATCAGCATGTATCTTCATCTACTCGGAGGACTAAAGAAGTGCAGATCTAGTGTCTTCCCAAATAGCCGAAAATTCGCTGACAAGAGACTCCGCGGCAGGATTGTCCACTGAAGAGGAGATGGGAAACGGAATCCGGAGGTGTCGACCATAGACCACAAAAAACGGGGATTTAGAAGAAGTGCCGAAGAAAGCTGGTAAGGATCTGGTTGATACGTTCCACTTGACCATTGGATTTAGGATGATAAGCAGAAGAGAAATCCAAAGAGACATCCAGCAGCTTGCTCGTAGCTCTCCAGAAGAGCAAAGTAAACTGAACCCCGCGATCAGACACAATGTGGAGGGGTAGGCCGTGAATATGGAAGATGCGATGGATGAAGTCCTTAGCCAGCACAGATGCAGATGGAAGACCAGGCAAAGGGATGAAGTGGGCCATTTTAGAAAAGCGGTCTGTGATCACCCAAATTACAGTACAACTGGTAGAAACAGGGAGATCCGTGATGAAGTCCATTGCAATGTGTTGCCACGGAGCGGAAGGCATGGGAAGAGGAAGGAGACATCCGGCTGGAAGGTGCCTGGGTACCTTGTTACGGCAACAAGAGGAACAAGCCGTGACAGAGTCCGCAACATCCTTGCACAGGGAAGGCGACCAGTAATGTCGGGCGATGAGCAGAAAGGTCTTCCTCTGGCCAGCATGACTGGCTAGTTTGGATGAATGGCCCCAGAGTAGAACCTTCTTTCGATCCGGAACTGCTACAAAGGTCTTACCGGGTGGATGATGAGACAGGTCAAACGGAGCAACAGTCCAGTCAATACTTTGGAGGGGTCCATGATATGTAGAGGCTCCTCCTCTTGGTCGGAAGACAGGAATGAGCGGGATAGAGCATCAGCTTTAATGTTCTTGTCCGCCGGGTGGTAATGCAGCGTGAAGCAGAATCGGGCAAAGAATAGAGACCACCTGGCCTGACGCGGATTTAGTCTTTGGGCATTCTGCAAATAAGCGAGGTTTTTGTGGTCAGTGTAGATGACCACCGGGTGCAGAGCTCCCTCCAGCAAGTAGCGGCATTCCTCCAGTGCTAATTTGATGGCCAGCAGCTCACGATCTCCTATGGAGTAGTTGCGCTCAGAAGAGGAGAAGATCTTGGAGAAGAAGCCGCAGGTTACCATTCTCCCGGACGAGGATTTCTGGGTGACTACCACTCCAGCTCCGGAGGAGGATGCATAAACCTCCAGGAAGAGCTGCTTGTTGCAATCTGGATGGTGCAGCACAGGAGCAGAAGAGAAGGATTGTTTAAGGGAGACGAAGGCCTTCTCTGCTTTGGAAGTCCATTCCTTGGGATTTGCTCCTTTGCGGGTGAGCGTGGAGATTAAGCGGTAATAGTTTGCGAAGCCCAGGAATCGCTGAATTGCCTTCAACCCCTCCTGTCGGGGCCACTTTAAGACGGCAGACACCTTCTCTGGATCCATCCACAGACCAGTCTCGGAAATAATATAGACCAGGAATGGTAGGGAGGTCTGCTCAAAGAGGCATTTCTCGAATTTAGCGTATAGGCGATTCTTCCGGAGCCTAGCAGAACCTGACGAACATCGCTCCTGTGTGAGGGCAGATCCGGACAGAAAACCAAGATATCGTCCAGGTACACTACTACTCAAGAATACATGAGATTACGGAAGATGTTGTTAACCAGCTCCTGGAAGACGGCTGGAGCATTACTGAGACCAAAGGGCATCAAGCTGTATTCGTAGTGACCGTCCGGGGTGTTGAATTCCGTCTTCCACTCGTCTCCCTGGCGGATCCGGACCAAATTGTACGCCACGCGAAGATCAAGCTTGGTGAAGATCTTCGCACCTTTAAGTTGGTCAAACAGCTCCGAGATGAGAGGCAGGGAGTACTTATTTTTGATGGTAATCTGGTTTAGGCCCTTGTAATCAATACAGGGACATAGAGGTCCGTCTTTCTTCTTGACGAAGAGGAATCTTGCTCCAGCCGGAGAGGTGGATTTCTGGATAAATCCCCCAGCAAGATTTTCTTCTATGCACTCAGACATGGCCCGGGTCTCATCCAGTGACAAGGTGTAGATTCCCCCGCGGGGAGGAGAAGCACCGGGTACCAGGTCAAAGGGGCAATCATACGGCCTATGAGGTGGTAGTGTCTCCGCTTCCTTTTTGTCAAAGACGTCCGCATAGGACCAGTAGGGTGTCGACAGACCAGATAGATTAGCCAGAGTAGACGGGGGTCGAGCAGGACAAACCGCAACCAGGCAGGACTCATGGCATTCCTGACCCCAATGGAGCACTTCACCAGATCTCCAATTCAGGACGGGCTCATGTCTTTGTAACCAGGGTAGACCAAGCAAGAGGGGGTGAGAGAGACCGGAAACCACATGAAAGGAGAACTTCTCCGAGTGCAGCATTCCCACCTGTAGGGTTACAGGCTCTGTGACAAGCAAGATGGTCTCCGAAAGAAGCCTCCCATCCACGGAGGCAACCGCCTACGGTTCAGCCAGACATACGGTGGGAATCTGGTACCGCTCCACAACAGCCTGTTGAATGAGATTCCCAGCGGCTCCGGAATCCTGATGGGGAGTCTCGAAGAAGCGGGTCTCACCACTGGAAATAGAAACAGACAGAGTCAAGGATGGAGAGGATTTACTCTTGCCTAGGACGACCTCTCCAAGCAGTCCTAGACACTGGAGTTTCCTGGCCTCACCGGGCAGGAACGAATTGGATGCTCTATACTGCCACAGTAGAAGCAACTCCCCTCGGCTCGGTGCGTCTCCAGGCGAGACTTAACCTTCTTGGTTTCGTCAATTTGCATGGGCTCAGGCATGGGCTCAGGGGAATTGCTGGTTGCGAGGCTGGCCTTTGGAATGTTGGAGCAAGATGCGGAAATCTTCTTTCCCGGGTAGTCTCCTTAGCACGTTCCAGAAAACGGATGTCAATCCGGGTAGCTAATGACACCATGTCGTCCAGAGTGGAAGGGATGTCACGACCGGCTAGCTCATCGTTGATCCCTCCAGAAAGACCCTCCCAAAAGGTGGACACCAGAGCCTTGTTGTTCCAGGCAAGCTCAGATGCGAGGGTTCGGAAACGTATGGCATACTGGCCCACAGTGAGACTCCCTTGGCGGAGACAGAGAAGTGAGGAGGCAGTGGAAGATTTTCGTCCGGGCTCATCGAAGACCTTCCGGAAGGCAACGAGGAAAGCCAGAAGATCAGACATCAGGGGAGCCCCTCTTTCCCACAGAGGGTTTAGCCATGCCAATGCCTCCCCGGTGAGATGAGACATGATGAATGCCACCTTGGCCCGGTCAGAGGTGAACTGGTGTGCCAGGAGTTCAAAGTGCAGCATACACCGATTTATGAAGCCCCGACATAAGACGGGGTCACCACCAAAACGTGGAGGCGCAGAGAGCCGGGGTCCAAAGCCGGGTGCTACAGTGCCACTGGGTAGAGGTGCCGCCGGAGCGGGTGCCGCTCAGCTAGAGACGGACACAGATGGGGTGGACAGCGTGTCCAGGCAGGAGTTGACAGTCCGCAGATAGGACAGGATAGTTTCCTGTTGGGATCTCTGATGTGAGACCTCCTGGTACAGGTCAGAAAGCGAAGGAGCCTGGGGGCCACCGGGTTCCATGGCCTGTGCAAACTGTTACAGGCCTGTGTGGTGGAACCTCTGTACCTCGGTGCAAGGAGGGACCAGTGGGGCGTGACTAAGTGCCTACTCGGCCTGACCCAGGTCACACGACGGCTTAGTCGACTCTGTGAACCAGGGAGGGACCGGGCAGGTGAACCAGGTGCCACTCTGGGACCGACCTTTTGTGAGAGCAGGTGACTCCCGCAGATCAGATGACAGTAGCTGACCGGTACAGCGGATGAGCATGGCAGGCAGGCTGGTGGGTGGTCCAGGTAGATAAGCAGGCAGGTACGGCTGATAGCCAGACAGGCGCTCTAGGTAGGCAAGCAGGGGGCATGACAGGTTACTTGGCAGGTGCTCCGGGTTGGCAGACTGGCGGGCACGGCAGGTAACTGGCAGGTGCTCCGGGTAGACAGGCTGGTGGGCACGGCAGGTAACTGGCAGGAGCTCCGGGTAGACAGGCTGGCGGGCACGGCAGGTATCTGGCAGACTGGCGGGCAGAACTATGAGACAGACTGGCGGGCTGGACTGTAGACAGGCTGGCGGGCTGGACTGTTAGACAGACTGGCGGGCAGGACTGACAGGCAGCGGGACCTGAGGGCTGAAGCAAGTGTTAGAACACGGAACAACAACCTTGCACAGGCACCTCCATTTTGGAGGAGGTGCTTTATATAGGAGAAGTTCTCCGGCCGGGGACTTTTTAGGACGGCGCGTGTGGCCCCTTTTAGAGGGAAGGTGCATGCGCGCACCTTAAGCACAGTGCCCGGGAAGCTGCGCACGGTGTGCGCCATAGCAGCAAAGCACAAGGAAGATGCCGGACCAGGACCGCGGCGTTGAGGGGAACGGCGTCTCTGCCCCGCAGGAGATAGTTACGCCGATGCTACACTATTATCTATCTATCTATCTATCTATCTATCTATCTATCTATCTATCTATCTCTCCATATATCAATTTATCTATCCATATACAGTATCTATTATCTATCAATATATCTATATATCCATATATCTAACTATTATCTTTCAGGTACCTAATGAGCTCCTCCATGCTGTTGGACTTCTTTGACTGGCTGGTGGCCTTTACCCAGGACATGCACCGATCTCTATGGCAGGTACACGTGTTCCTGGAATCTTGCACGCACTCTCACACAGCTGTGGTAAAGGAACTTGCTCGGCCCTCCAGAAGTAGACACAGGATGCACGGTTTGGGTAAAACTTCCTGCGGGTTTATTATGCGGCATAAACTCCAGCAGCGTCCCATAAAAAATAAACAGGCCCTCTCGGGGTTAATGGGAAAACAAAAGAGAAAGTACAACGGAGTCTATTAGCAAGCAAGGCTCGGCCTGCTCCAGGTAACACAGAGAAGTCTTCAGCAACAACAGTCCTCCGGTGTTGCTCTGTGGTTTCAGCCCAACACAACCTAGAGATTTCCTTCTCCAAGCCACTCACTACACAGAGCAAACTACTGACTGAGTATTTAACCCCGCTCAGCCACACCCTGAAGGGAGGTAGGGGAATGGCCTCCCACGCTCTGCCATTCCCATAAAACCACACCCTTTAAGTGAGTTAACCCCCAGCATATAACATGCTGGCAGAAAGTTTATTGGTTTCAGTTCACACAGGCTAGCAACCTGTGTCACACATAACTCCCCTTATATATCATACCAGTGTCTCTGTCACAGTATGTATCCATATATCTATTATCTATCAATATATCTATATATCCATATATTTAACTATTATCTATCTATAAATCTATTAATGCATATATCTATCCATATACTGTATCTATCTATCTATTGATCTATTATCTATCAATATATCTATCTCTCTATATATCTATCAATCTATCAATCTATTATCTATCTATATATCAATTTATCTATATATCCATTAGTGATGAGCGAACGTGCTCGCCACAGCTCGGTACTCGCCCGAGCATCACTGTGCCCGATGAGCTCGGCGGGTATTTCCGGATTGCTCAGGCGGGAACTCAGGTCCCCTCCCTGCATGTTTGGCGCTGTTTAGAGAGCCAATGAACATGCAGGGATTGCCTGCCATATACTGTGATGCCGGAGCCACGTTGGTTGTGGGCATTACAGTGATTGGCTGGCTGCACAGCATCATCAGGTGTATATAAGACCTGGCGCCGCCATGCTCGTCACAGTCTACACCGAAACCAGGCAGCGTAGGGAGAGCTGCACTTTTTTGTTAAGTATATAATTCCACATGTGTTAATTCATAGTTTTGATGCCTTCAGTGTGAATGTACAATTTTCATAGTCATGAAAATACAGAAAAATCTTTAAAGTAGAAGGTGTGTCCAAACTTTTGGTCTGTACTGTATACCCAACTGAACTAACAGTCCTTCTGAGGACTAATCCAGCTGCAAATATTCAGTGGTGATAGCAGAAGTTAGGCAGGCAGGTAGTGTATGTGGCAGACTGCAGTGCATGATACAGCACAAGAGGGTCCATTGAACATCCTGTTAGTATAGGTATTCCACAACATATACATACATATATATATATATATATATATATATATATATATATACACATATATATATAATATCCATCTGAACTAACAGTCTTTCTGAAGACTAATCCAGCTGCATGTATTCAGTGGTGATAGCAGGAATTAGGCAGGCAGGCAGTGTATGTGGCAGACTGCAGTGCATGATACAGCACAAGAGGGTCCATTGAACATCCTGTTAGTGTAGGTATTCCACAACATATACAGTGCCTACAAGTAGTATTCAACCCCCTGCAGATTTAGCTGGTTTGATAAGATGCAAATAAGTTAGAGCCTTCAAACTGCAAACGAGAGTAGGTTTTATGAACAGAAGCATAAATCTTACAAACCAAAAAGTTATGTTGCTCAGTTGAATTTTATTAAATTTTAAACATAAAAGTGTGGGTCAATTATTATACAACCCCTATGTTTAATATTTTGTGGAATAACCCTTGTTTGCAATTACAGCTAATAATCATCTTTTATAAGACCTGATCAGGCCGGCACAGGTCTGTGGAGTTATCTTGGCCCACTCCTCCATGCAGATCTTCTCCAAGTTATCTAGGTTCTTTGGGTGTCTCATGTGGACTTTATTCTTGAGCTCCTTCCACAAGTTTTCAATTGGGTTAAGGTCAGGAGACTGACTAGGCCACTCCAACACCTTGACTTTTTCCCTCTTGAACCAGGCCTTGGTTTTCTTGGCTGTGTGCTTTGGGTCGTTGTCTTGTTGGAAGATGAAATTACGACCCATCTTAAGATCCTTGATGGAGGAGCGGAGGTTCTTGGCCAAAATCCCCAGGTAGGCCGTGCTATCCATCTTCCCATGGATGCGGACCAGATGGCCAGGCCCCTTGGCTGAGAAACAGCCCCACAGCATGATGCTGCCACCACCATGCTTGACTGTAGGGATGGTATTCTTGGGGTCGTATGCAGTGCCATCCAGTCTCCAAACGTCACGGGTGTGGTTGGCACCAAAGATCTCGATCTTGGTCTCATCAGACCATAGAACCTTGAACCAGTCTGTCTCAGAGTCCTCCAAGTGATCATGAGCAAACTGTAGACGAGCCTTGACATGACGCTTTGAAAGTAAAGGTACCTTATGGGCTCGTCTGGAACGGAGACCATTGCGGTGGAGTACGTTACTTATGGTATTGACTGAAACCAATGTCCCCACTGCCATGAGATCTTCCCGGAGCTCCTTCCTTGTTGTCCTTGGGTAAGCCTTGACTCTTCGGACAAGCCTGGCCTCGGCACGGGAGGACACTTTCAAAGGCTGTCCAGGCCGTGGAAGGCTAACAGTAGTTCCATAAGCCTTCCACTTACGGATGATGCTCCCAACAGTGGAGACAGGTAGGCCCAGCTCCTTGGAAAGGGTTTTGTATCCCTTGCCAGCCTTGTGACCCTCCACGATCTTGTCTCTGATGGCCTTGGAATGCTCCTTTGTCTTTCCCATGTTGACCATGTCTGAGTGCTGTTCACAAGTTTGGGGAGGGTCTTAAATAGTCAGAAAAGGCTGGCAAAAGAGATCTTTAATCCACACATGTGAAGCTCATTATTCTTGGTGCCTGAACTACTTCTTAATACTTTAGGGGGACCAAACAGAATTCTTGTGGTTTGAGGGGTTGAATAAGAAATGACACTCTGAATTAACTTTTAACGTTTTAAAAAAATAAAATAAAATAAACAAAAACAAAATTTGCTGCAGTGCATTTCCCACTTCCAGGCTGATCTACAGTACAAATGTCACAATGCCAAGTTAATTCCGCATGTGTCAACCAGCTAAATCTGCAGGGGGTTGAATACTACTTGTAGGCACTGTACATACATATATATATATATATATATATATATATATATATATATATATATACAGTACAGACCAAAAGTTTGGACACACCTTCTCATTCAAAGATTTTTCTGTATTTTCATAACTTTGAAAATTGTACATTCACACTGAAGGCATCAAAACTATGAATTACCACATGTGGAATTATATACTTAACAAAAAAGTGTGAAACAACTGAAAATATGTCTTATATTCTAGGTTCTTCAAAGTAGCCACCTTTTGCTTTGATGACTGCTTTGCACACTCTTGGCATTCTCTTGATGAGCTTCAAGGTAGTCAATGGAAATGGTCTTCCAACAATCTTGAAGGAGTTCCCAGAGATGCTTAGCACTTGTTGGCCCTTTTGCCTTCACTCTGCGGTCCAGCTCACCCCAAACCATCTCGATTGGGTTCAGGTCCTGTGACTGTGGAGGCCAGGTCATCTGGCGTAGCCCCCCATCACTCTCCTTCTTGGTCAAATAGCCCTTACACAGCCTGGAGGTGTGTTTGGGGTCATTGTCCTGTTGAAAAATAAATGATGGTCCAACTAAACGCAAACCGGATGGAGTAGCATGCCGCTGCAAGATGCTGTGGTAGCCATGCTGGTTCAGTATGCCTTCAATTTTGAATAAATCCACAACAGTGACATCAGCAAAGCCCCCCCCCACACCATCACACCTCCTCCTCCATGCTTCACGGTGGGAACCAGGCATGTAGAGTCCATCCGTTCTCCTTTTCTGCATCGCACAAAGACACGGTGGTTGGAACCAAAGATCTCAAATTTGGACTCATCAGATCAAAGCACAGATTTCCACTGGTCTAATGGCCATTCCTTGTGTTCTTTAGCCAAAGCAAGTCTCTTCTGCTTGTTGCCTGTCCTTAGCAGTGGTTTCCTAGCAGCTATTTTACCATGAAGGCCTGCTGCACAAAGTCTCCTCTTAACAGTTGTTGTAGAGATGTGTCTGCTGCTAGAACTCTGTGTGGCATTGACCTGGTCTCTAATCTGAGCTGCTGGTAACCTGCGATTTCTGAGGCTGATGACTCGGATAAACTTATCCTCAGAAGCAGAGGTGCCTCTTGGTCTTCCTTTTCTGGGGCGGTCCTCATGTGAGCCAGCTTCTTTGTAGCGCTTGATGGTTTTTGCAACTGCACTTGGGGACACTTTCAAAGTTTTCCCAATTTTTCGGACTGACTGACCTTCATTTCTTAAAGTAATGATGGCCACTTGTTTTTCTTTACTTAGCTGCTTTTTTCTTGCCATAATACAAATTCTAACAGTCTATTCAGTAGGAGTATCAGCTGTGTATCCACCAGACTTCTGCACAACACAACTGATGGTCCCAACCCCATTTATAAGGCAAGAAATCCCACTTATTAAACCTGACAGGGCACACCTGTGAAGTGAAGACCATTTCCGGTGACTACCTCTTGAAGCTCATCAAGAGAATGTCAAGAGTGTGCAAAGCAGTCATCAAAGCAAAAGGTGGCTACTGTGAAGAACCTAGAATATAAGACATATTTTCAGTTGTTTCACACTTTTTTGTTAAGTATATAATTCCACATGTGGTAATTCATAGTTTTGATGCCTTCAGTGTGAATGTACAATTTTCATAGTCATGA
Source organism: Phyllobates terribilis (assembly GCF_046119375.1). Taxonomy (NCBI): domain Eukaryota; kingdom Metazoa; phylum Chordata; class Amphibia; order Anura; family Dendrobatidae; genus Phyllobates; species Phyllobates terribilis. The sequence continues at coordinate 418,881,871 of NW_027362764.1, read as the reverse complement.
AAATACAGAAAAATCTTTAAATGAGAAGGTGTGTCCAAACTTTTGGTCTGTACTGTATATATACACATATATATATAATATCCATCTGAACTAACAGTCCTTCTGAGGACTAATCCAGCTGCATGTATTCAGTGGTGATAGCAGGAATTAGGCAGGCAGGCAGTGTATGTGGCAGACTGCAGTGCATATAGTGCAAAAGGGTCCATTGAACGTTCCTGCTGCTGTTCTTACAGATATTTGTAGACATAGCCCCAGATATCAGGGAAACAATTTTTTTATCTTAATCCTGGTTATTTGCTTAAAAAGCAATCCAGAGTATACCATTTTTCTGCTCCATTTGCTTGTTCTCACTGCAGAATAAAGCCAGATCTGTTCCATATTTCAGCGATAAAAATCCAGAAATTTAAACTGAACATGGAAAATATTGGCCTCCTTTTCCATTCAATTGCAGTGTGTCGATCAAGCTATTCACACTAGGTGTTTGTGAAGGATAGTATTAGCAAATAACAGGCCTGCTATTTAAAACTGTTGTTCTCTGTCAGACATAACACCTATAAGAGTGTTCCAAAATCAGACATTTCTTCCATTTTCATTCCATTGCAGTGTGTCGGTCAAGCTATTCACATTAGGTGTTTGTGAAGGATAGTATTAGCAAATTACAGGCCTGCTATTTAAAACCATGGTTCTCTGTCAGACATAACACCTATAAGAGTGTTGTAAAATGAGACATTTCTTCCATATTCATTCCGCTGCAGTGTGTCGGTCAAGCTATTCACACTAGGTGTCTGTGAATATAGTATTAGCAAATTACAGGCCTGCTATTTAAATTTGTGGTTCTCTGTCAGACGTATCACATATAACTGCGTTCCAAAATCAGCCATTTCTCGTGAACGTGGAAAATATTGTCCTACATTAAAAATGGGCAAGGTACATGGCAAGGGATGGGGAAGTGGACGTGAAGGTGGTGGAGCATGCAGAGGCCGAGGACGTGGCCGTGGGCAAGCTGAAATTGTGCCACAACAAACACCCACATCTTGTCGCTCGACCTTCCTGTCCCAATTAATAGGGGACCGTAAAACACCACTACTGAACACAGAGCAGTGTCAAAAGGTTATTGGCTGCATAGCAGATAATGCTTCCAGTCACTTAGGCACCACCACCACCCTGTCTTCCACACGGTCAAGTCTCAGTAGCCGTGAGTCCGGATGGCATATTCCTCACCCTTATCCACAATGCCGAGTGCCCGGAGACAACTGATATCACACTTGGACACTCAGGAGAGCCGTTCACTTTTCCATTTGTAGATTGGGGCCTCTCGCCCAGCAACCTTCAAGCCAGTCAAAAGGAGAACGCATGTAGCGATGCACAAATATTGGAGCAGTCACGGTCGCACAAAGGCGATGGTGGGAATGTGCAATTACTGTCACAAGAGGTGGATGATGATGATGAGACACAATTGCCAGAAATTCAGGAGGAGGACCAGGGTGCGAAAGTGGAAGAAGAGGTGGTGGATGATATAGTTACTGACCCAACCTGGCAGGGGGACATACAGAGCAAGGACAGCAGCACACAGGGGGAGGGAGGAGTAGCACCACAACAGGCAGGAAGAAGCAACGTGGTGGCCGCAGAGACAAGGTGGGAAAGTATTCCTCGTAACGCCAACACGACGGAAGTTGCCAGTACAACTTTTAGATCTTCCCGACTATAGTTATATTTTAAAGACTCTACAGATAACCCCAAAAAGGCCATTTACACCAACTGCCACGCCAGCATCAGCAGGGGTAGAAAAACTAGCAGCCTGACCACAACCAGCACGATCAGGCACATGGCAGCAAAGCACCCTACTTAGTGGGCCGAACCCCAGGGTCCAGCAACAGTGTCTCCGTGTAACATCACTGCTGGTTCCGCTGTTGTGCGTGAACGCCAATCCCCTGTCCATGGCGCATGCCAAGGTGCCTCCCACCCTGCACCTGTCATTCCACACTCTCAACTAGCACCATCAGCAAGCGCGTCCACGTCATTGTCCCAGTGCAGCGTTCAGTTGTCCCTACCCTAGTCCTTATAACGCAAGCTCAAATACGCAGTCAACGCCCCACAGTTCACACTATAAATTCACACATTTTGCGAATTCTTGCACTTGAAATGTTGCCTTTAAGGCTCGTGGAGATGGAAGCTTTCCGCAACCTGATGGCGGCGGCTATCCCTCGGTACTCGGTCCCCAGCCGCCAGTATTTCTCCCGGTGTGCCGTCCACACATTACATGAGCATGTGTCCAACAACATTAGACTTGCCCTCAACAATGCAATAACTGGGAAAGTCCACCTATCCATGGACACGTGGACAAGTGCTTGTGGGCAGGGACGGTACATCTCGCAGATGGAACACTGGGTTAATATAGTGGAAGCCGGGATCCAGTAGGACCTTGGGATGGAACACATCTTCCCAACGCCGAGGATTGCGGGCCCTAGGTCAATCAGGGTTGCCCCCACATTCTACAGCTCCTGCACCTCCTCCTCCTCTTCAGCCTCCAACTCCGAAATGACCACATCAGTCGCACGCTGGAAGCATTACAGCACTGCCTCGGCCAAGCGGCAACAGGCTTTGCTGAAGCTAATATGCTTACGTGACAAACCGCACAATGCTGAAGAGTTGTGGACAGCTCTGAAAGAGCAGGCAGATCTGTGACTGACACCGCTGAACCTACAGCCAGGCATGGTCGTGTGTGACAATGGCCGGAACCTGATGGCGACTCTGAGGCGAGGCGAGCTCACACACGTACCATACCTGGCCCATATGCTTAACCTCGTGGTTCAGCGGTTTCTCAAAACCTACACGGATCTGTCAGATCTGCTTGTCAAAGTACGCCGCCTGTGTGCCCATTTTAGAAAGTCAGCTGCAGCTTCCGCCGCCCTTGCCGTACTTCAGCAGCATTTGCAGCTTCCAAATCACCGACTGATGTGCAATGTTCCCATGCATTGAAACTCTACATTGCAGATGTTGGGAAGGATTTGTGAGCAGAAGAGGGCAGTTGTTGACTACCAGCATCAACAAGGCCGTTGGTATTTAGGTCAGACTCCACACATAAAACCTCAGGAGTGGACATGGATGTCAGACATTTGTACCATCTTCCAAAACTTTGAGGACTCCACCAAGATGGAGAGCGGGATGACGCTATAATTAGCATCACCATCCCGCTTCTCTGTTTTCTGAAACACTCTCTGCTCACAATTAAAGAGGATGCATTGCAGGCGGAGCATGATGAGATGGAGGAAGGAACCATACAGAATGATTACACACAGCCCAGCCTCATCTCATCCCAATGTGGATTGGGTCACAATAAGGAAGAGGAGGAGGAAGAACAGAAGCTAGTTTCCTGCAGTATAGGTGGTACTACCTGCAAAACTGTCATACCATCTGTTCAGCGTGGATGGCCTGAGGACAGGGAGGAGGAGGAAGAGGAGGAGGAGAGCATGGTCAGTCGTCCTCTTGGTGAGGACAAGGAAGTCTTGCCTCTTTGCAGTCTGGCACACATGGCTGAGCTTATGTTACGCTGCCTTTCCAGTACCCTCGCGTTGTCCAAATTTTGCGTGACAGTCATTACTGGTTGGTGACTTTTCTAGACCGATGCTACAAGGAGAACTTTCTGTCTCTTATTCCCTTGCAGGACAGGCCTAATAAAATGGGGCAGTACGAGAAGGCCCTTGTTGCGGAGTTATTTAAAAAATTCCCATCTGAAAACGCTGGCGGCAGAGGTCACAGTTTGTTGGACCACCAAGGAGTACAGGCAATAGAGACACAAATGCGATCCAGCAGAGGCAGGGGAACACTGTCAAAGTTCTGGGACAGTTTTCTCAGACCCTCCCATCGCACAGGCCCTGAGGCGTAGGGTATTCTCCCAAGGGAGGAAAAGTTTCGGAAGATGGTGAGGGAGTACCTTCCCGACCATACCAACGTCCTCCGTGATTCCTCTGTACCTAATAATTATTGGGTATCCAAGCTGGAAACGTGGCATGAACTGGCTCTCTATGCCTTGGAGGTCCTGGCCTGTCCTGCCGCCAGCGTTTTGTCAGAGTGGGTTTTTAGTGCCGCTGGTGGAATTATAATCGATAGGCGCATCCACCTGTCAACTGAAAATGCTGACAGTCTGACTCTTATAAAAATGAACAAGGGCTGGATTGGGACAGACTTCTCAACACCACCGAATGATAGCAGCGTAGCATAAACTCAAATGCAGCGTCTTTTTTTTGGGAGGTCTAACTCTATTCCCATGCAACTCTGTCTTCACAGCCAGACATGGGTATACACTTCCTGATTTTGTCTATCTGCTCTTGTCCTCCTCCTTCTCTGCATCCTCATCCTCCACCACCAGATCACCACCATATGTACCATATCAACATATCTATGTCTCTTGCAAGGGGCATTGGAGTTCCTCCAATTTTTTGGTAGCCATTGCTTCACAGGCAAACAGTATAGCAGATCCACTTCCTAATAATGTGAACATTGATTTCAGGAGGCTCACCGACCTCTACGTCTCTTGCAAGGGGCATTGGAATTCCTCCAAATTTTTGGCAGCCGTTGCTTCACTGCATAGGCAAACAGTATGGGAGACACACTTCCTAATAATGGGAGCACTTTTTGCAGGAGGCCCTCTGACCTCTACGTCTTTTGCAAGGGGCATTGGAGTTCCTCCAAACTTTTGGCAGCAGTTGCAGTCACTGCATACGGAATAACAGTATAGGAGACCCAATCATTAATAATTGGAACAACAAAGCATAGCCAACAGCTGGCCCTTTAAGAATTGTAAGGGCCGCCTGATGGCCCTATAAATATAGTCTGTGTGACTTTCAGAGTCCCTCCATCATAAATGAAACAGGATGTGTCTGATGATGTGTCACACACCACATGGCCAGATAAGGTAGTAAAATGTTAAAATGACATATACTGGTAAATGTTTTTTCACCGTTGAAAGCAATGCAAAAGTGCAAAAATGCATCAAAAACATAGCCCAAGGTGTGGAGGAGCATTTTTGTTTTTGGTTATTTATTTTGCCTTATATACAAGTCATTACCCTGAAAAGGATGTTCTTTAACATATTTCCCAGGAAAATCCATTTTGGTTTCGTTTTGGTATGTTTTATTGTGAGTCCGTAAAAGTGGCGTAATACTTCTTACAACGTTGTTGACAGCAGTGACCTGGGAGTCAGAAATGCTTCCAGGGTTTTTCCCTATGCTGTTATTATGTCATTTGAGCACTGTTCTTATCGATTTGGGCTATTTTTAGGCCCTCTGCAGACCACCGGAGGGAGCCACCTGAAAAATGCTCGCGTTTCCCTAAGACTTACATTGGGCTTGTTACTTGGTCCGAGCACTTGAGCATTCCAATTTGCTTGACTCGAACAACGAGTAACTGAGCATTTTAGTGCTCGCTCATCACTAATATCCATATATCTATCTATTACCTATCTTACAAACCAGAAAAATCTGACCAGCGCCTCCTAGTGTGAACTGGTGCCAGCTGCAACTATAAAATATATCAAAAGAATGCAGCAGCACTCCATATGGCCAAGATATGTTTTAACAATGAAAATAATTAAAATATTAGATCTAAACTGTTTTGCTTAGCAACAAGTACTTACAAACAATGAAGGTTTTTAGCACATAAATTGGCCAATTCATGTGTGCCCATCACCCACGGCAAGGTAACCTCCCCCTGATGGGTAACTACTCTGCCTAACATGCCACTTTTGGGCTACAAGCCTACAACTAAACGGACAAACATGTCATCTTCTGGGCTGAAAACACCTACATTTAAAGGGCAAGCAGAGCTGTTTATACAACACCTGCTGGTTAATGGGAGGAGTGCAGAATCAGGCAAGAGGCAGTTACACCCCCTTATAGTAATACAAACCAGAAAAACCTGACCAGCACCTCCTAGTGTGAACTGGTGCCAGGTGCCGTAACTATAAAATATATCAAAAGAATGCAGCAGCATTCCATATGGCCAAGATATGTCTTAACAATGAAAATAATGAAAATATTAGATCTAAACTGTTTTGCTTAGCAACAAGTACTTACAAACAATGAAGGTTTTTAGCGCATAAATTGGCCAATTCATGTGTGCCCATCAACCACGGCAAGGTAACCTCCCCCTGATGGGTAACTACTCTGCCTAACATGCCACTTTTGGGCTACAAGCCTACAACTAAACGGACAGACGTGTCTTCTTCTGGGCTAAAAACACCTACATTTAAAGGGCAAGCAGAGCTGTTTATACAGCACCTGCTGGTTAATGGGAGATGTTGTACTTGTTGCTAAGCAAAACAGTTTAGATCTAATATTTTCATTATTTTCATTGTTAAGACATATCTTGGCCATATGGATTGCTGCTGCATTCTTTTGATATATTTTATAGTTATGGCAGCTGGCACCAGTTCACACTAGGAGGTGCTGGTCAGGTTTTTCTGGTTTGTATTACTATAAGGGGGTGTAACTGCCTCTTGCCTGATTCTGCACTCCTCCCATTAATTAGCAGGTGTTGTATAAACAGCTCTGCTTGCCCTTTAAATGTAGGTGTTTTTAGCCCAGAAGAAGACATGTTTGTCCGTTTAGTTGTAGGCTTGTAGCCCAAAAGTGGCATGTTAGGCAGAGTAGTTACCCATCAGGGGGAGGTTACCTTGCCGTGGTTGATGGGCACACATGAATTGGCCAATTTATGCACTAAAAACCTTCATTGTTTGTAAGTACTTGTTGCTAAGCAAAACAGTTTAGATCAAATATTTTCATTATTTTCATTGGTAAGACATATCTTGGCCATATGGAGCGCTGCTGCATTCTTTTGATATATTATCTATCTTAGAAAGATAATTAGATAGGACAACAGATAATAAATAGATATATGGATAGATAGATAGATAAATAGATAATAGATCAAGAGATAGATAGATATATGGATAGCTAGATGTTTAGATAATAGATAGATATACAGATAGATATAAATATGTGATATATATAACAGGTACTTAGCGTGTGTACCTTACTGTTCAGGTAATTTATTAATAAGTTAGTAAATTTCTTGAAAAAAAATGGCGTGGGGTCCCCCATAAATTTATTAACCAGCAGAGGGAAAGCGGACAGCTGGGGCGGATGGTTTTAGCCTGGGAAAGGGGTAATACCCATGGAGCTTCCCAGACTACTAATATCAACCCCCAGCTGTATACATAGCCTTTACTGGCTATTAAAATGGGAAAACCCCCCAAAAAAATGACGTGGGGTCCCCCTATTTTAACAGCTAGCAAAGGCTATGCAGATTGCTGGGGGTTGATATTAATAGCCTAGGAAGGGCCCCTCTGAGTCTAGAAACAGGAGCCTTCTGCAGCCCCAGAAATGGTGCATCCTAGGATGCGCCAATTCTGGCACTTAGCCTCGCTCTACCCACTGCCCTGTAGCGGTGGTAGTGGGGTTATAGGGTTGGGGTTGATGTCAGCTTATAATGCAGGCTGACATCAAGCCCAGGTTTGTAATGAAGAGGCATCTATATGACGCCCCCATTACTAACCCAATAGTGTAAGTAAAACGTAAAATAAAACACCCACTCCCAGAATAAAATATTTTATTTCAAATAAAGACAGGATTCCTTTTAATAATCTTAATTAAACCATACTTACCGTCATGCCCATTCCTGCTGTAGCCCTGAATCACCTGTAATAAAAATACAATAATAAACCAACCTCATCCTTACCTTTCCGACTTCCAAATAACGAGTGTCCCACGAAGATTCCATGAATAGAGTAGCCACATAGTATGTGACTGCTCTGTTCATTTGCCGGCAATACCCTGACAGTGTATAGCCGGCAAATCAGGTCACCGCATGCGCAGTGAATATTTTCTCACGCTTGTCAATGAGTTCAACTGAGTTCAACTCATTGGCAAACGTAAGAAAATACTCACTGCGCCTGCGCAGACCTCATTTGCCGGCAATACACTGAGTCGGTGTATTGCCAGCGAATGAACAGAGCCGCTCTGTTCATGGAATATTTGTGGGACACTCGTTATTTGAATTGTGCCAGAAAGTTAAGGATGAGGTTGCTTTATTATTTAACTTTTATTACAGGTGATCGTGGGTTTCGGTGATTAGCTGTAAGGTGAGTATTTGGTGTTTTTTTTTTTTTTGCAGGTGTGGAGAACATCGGGGACAAGGTGTAGGTGAGTATTATGTGTTTTATTTTTATTTTTATATTTCTTTCATTAATTTTAACATTTCTTTTTTTACACTCAGTAGAGCACAGACACCGGCGGATGGGAGACTACTGCTCCCATCCAGCGGCACCTGTGCCCTGTTTCCTGTGGCAGGAGGCGCTGGCTGATGGTGGTAGTAGTACCATCAGCTGGGTCACCTGGTTTTTACCGCTGGGTCGCCTGTCACAGCTGTGGCATCATGCTGACACCTGTCAGCATGATGCCACAGCGCTCTGATTGCGGTAATGCAATTACTGCGATCAGAGCCTGCGTTTCCTGCGCTGTCACACAAGTGACAGCGCTGGAAACACCTGAACCCGAACCCGATCAGTAACACGGATTTCCAGATGAAGTCCGTGTTCGAGGTCCGGGACCGAACAGTAGATGTTCGGTACGGACGCCAAACTGTACTGTTCGGGTTCGCCCAACACTAGTTTCCTGCTATCTCTTTAGGGCAAGAATGTGAAAATCCTCTCGGACAATCGAGTAGCGGTAGCCTACATGAACCACCAGGGGGGTACATGGTCAAAATCATTGATGAGCGTGACAGATCATCTCTTTCAGATTGCAGTAAGACATCTCCTCTCCTTGATGACCCTCCATATAAGGGGAAAAGAAAACAACAGAGCGCATTTCCTAAGCTGCAATCCTCTGATGCAAGGGGAATGGGGACTGAATCAAGAAGCATTCACCCAGATAGTACGAAGATGTGGTCCTATGGTGGTAGACCCGTTTGCCACAAAACTGAATAGGAAAGTGAGGAACTTCTGTTTCCTGAACCCCAGGGAGAATCCCTTAGTGGTGGAAGCTCTCCTGATACCCTGGGATTTCAGCCTGGCGTTTGCCTTCCCCCCTTTGTCACCGCTTCCCATGGTCATAAGAAAGATCAGGGAAAACAAGGTAAGGATTGTGTTGATCGCCCCCTTTTGGCCCAGCAGACCTTGTTTCTCATGCCTGAGGAGCATGTCAGTGTCCGATCCTTGGATTTTACCTGAGATCCCAGACCTCCCCTCCCAAGGGCCGATATTTCATCCATAAGTAAGCAGCCTAAACTTAGACTCCTTAGAACTTGAAAGGACAATACTAAAACAGAAAGGATTTTCCCAAAATCTCATAGCCACCCTGCTGCAAAGTAGAAATCCTTTTGCAACCCTAATATATGCAAGGACCTGGAAAAAGTTTTTATCCTTTTCAGGTTCTAGGGTGGAAGACGGAGCACTAATAGGAAAGATTTTGGAATTTCTACAAAAGGGCCTTGAATTAGGGTTATCCACCAGCACCTTAAAAGTTCAGATTTCATCCCTTGGTGCCCTGCATAGCTCCAATCTAGCAGGAAACTATTGGATTTCACAATTCATTAAGGTAGCTTCTAGATCTAAACCCATTGTTAAGGTGAACTTTTTGCCATGGGACCTAAATTTAGTTCTAACAGCCTTGACTAACACACCGTTTGAGCCACTAGAGTCAGCAACTAGTGATGAGCGAGCGTGTTCTGTTAACCCTTTCGGCGAGCATGCTCGGGTTCTCGCTGAGTATTTGTGGCATGTTCAAATGTTATCTTTGAGTCACTGTGTGTGCATGATTTGTGACTATTTGACAGCTTTAATACATGTGAGGAATGCCTAACAACAGGCATTCCTCACATGTATTAAAGCTGTCAAACAGTCGCAAATCATGCACACGGAGTGACTCAAACATAACATTCGAGCAAGCCGAAGATACTCGGAAAACACCTGAGCATGCTCGTAAATCTCGAGTAACGAGTATGCTCGCTCATCACTATCAGCAACCCTTAAGACCCTTTCCCTTAAAACAAACTTGCTAATAGCTTTGACCTCAGCCAGGAGGATTGGTGACATTCAGGCCCTATCTATAGTCTCACTTTTTACACAGATCCTGGAGGACAGATTGATTTTTAGACAAGATCCAGCCTATCTTCCTAAAGTAGTGACTCATTTCCATAGGCTTCAGGAAGTGGTTCTACCCTCCTTTTGTTCTAATCCAAGGAATCAGAAGGAGGAGAAATTGCATACATTAGACATTACAAGATGTGTAGTGAGGTACCTTTCAGCTACTAAGGGCTTTCGAAAGGATAGGTATTTTTTTGTATATTCCCTAGGAAAGGTTTTAAAATCGCAAAATCCACTATTGCTAGATGGATTAGGAAGGCCATCTCTCTAGCTTATGCTTCAAGCATTGAGGAGTGCAGGAAGGTTTAAAGGCTCATTCCACTTGGGCTGTGGTGACCTCCTTGGCAGAGATGGCAGGTGTCTTGATAGAAGAGATTTGTAAGGCTGGTACCTGGTCCTTCTTCATTCTATGGACACTATAGATTAGATATGGGTGTATCAGCTGACCTCACCTTTAGGAGAAGAGTATGTGGCACCCCAGGGGTCTGGTTGCCACAGTGGCATTGCTACCCTCACAAGGGGTGATGCCATGCCTGGAAGCAAGGAGGGGTCCCCTAATCAGGTTTTCCAGCATACAACACTTTCCTGGCTCCAGACCAGGAAGGGGAGCTCCTTCCCTTAGCAATTGGAATCTGGAGGCGGGGTTAGTTAGAGTGAGTTGAGAGGAGTTGACGACAGAACAGCAACGAGGAAGGACCTGGGGAAGGGAGCTTTGTACAAGCTCACCCCAGAGGAGAGAAGCGCAGAAGAACCGGACACCAGAGTCCAAGGTTGTGGAGCACTGAAGGCCCAGCAGCAGAATCCTGAGGGCAGGAGACTGCAGGTCTCCTGGCCCCATCAGACGTCCGGTGACACAGCATCACCATAGGGCCCAGCACCGCCACGTGGGAGCGACACTTAAGGAAGGCCCGAGCTGCCTGCCATATGGGTGAGCAAAAGACGTTTAACTCAGGGACGAGGGCCGCAGCATAGCTTCAAGCAGCAGGGCCAAAGAGATTAGCGCAGAGGGAAGGCCTACAACTCCACCTGGCGAGGTTGATCCCCAACTTGCTTCCAGGCCACCCGGACCTCTACCACCAGCTTGTACCCGTGCCCCAGGCTGCTTAACAAACGCATGTAAAGATAAGAGGAAAGATCTATTAAGCTGTGGACTGGTCATTATCTGGCCATTATCTGAGCCATCACCTGCACTACACCGCAACAACAACATCTACCTCATAGCATCACTATATCCTGCCCTGGAACAACTCTGCTGCGTCACCATCAGCTCCAGAGAATCTGCACCGCAGCGGCGGCCCCATATAGCCGCATATCACAGGTGGTGTCACGAACATTATCTCTATAAAAAATGTATTCCCCTTTTACTTTTCCCCTTTTATTGACTGCCCTGGGTGACGGACCGGGTTACATGCATTGTGACATCCCCCAGCATTGACCGGCCCAGCTACCGAGTACCCCACGGCATAAACTTGGCATCACGAACAGGATAAACGAAGCCCGGTATAACCGGGTACTGTGTGCCATAGACTTTACTGAACTGTGTCATCACGTCATTTGCCGTCAGCCGAGGGGAAGCAGGAGGCCCCGATCCGGAACCGCCGGGTAAGCGATCCTTCTCGCCGGCAGAGCAGCATACTGGTACATCAGCAGAAACCCAGGACCTGGCTGAGGTTCACTAGGGGGGAGGAAGATGCCCAACCTTGGAAAGGATGCGGCCGCGGCTGCCGCCACAGTAATGCCGCTATCCATGCTGTATATACCGGGGGCGGCGTGGTTGCCCCAGTACTCAGGGGAGTTGCACACCCTGAGCGACTTTGGGGAGAGACTGCGCAGTTTGTTCCAGGTGTACCCCCTGTCTGGGGAGCAGAAAGTCAGCATCCTCATAGGCCAGTTAATCGGTGCAGCCCAGAGGGAGGTGAAGTCCTGGCCGGGCAGAGACAAAAGCACTGTTAAGGAAATACTGGCCCGGTTAAAGGATACTTTTGACACCCGCACAGCAGCTGAGATTAAAATGCAGTTCTACGGGTGCAAACAAAGGGTGCAGGACAGTGTACGGGACTATGCTCTAAACCTGCAGGAGGCGCTGCGGGCTATTAAACAGGTAGACCCTGACAGTGTGCGAGATGAGGACAGATTGCTAACTGAGCAGTTTATTGAGGGGCTCCTTTCTAACACTCACCGGACACAGCTGCGCATTATGGCTTTGCAAAACCCTGATCTGGACTTTGTGCAATTTAAAGACCGGGCCATCCGGGTGCTGCGAGAATCAACCCCAAGTGGCAATGCACCCCTCCGGTGCCCAGCTATCACATACCACCAGGAGGTGGCATCCTTTTCCCCGGCACCTGTGGAGGCTGACGCGCAGACCCTAGATAATGACCGCTCTGTAGACCTACACCTTCAGGTCCAGGAGCTGATCAAAAGTGCGGCTACGCTAACCAAAACCGTGCAGGCCATGCAAGTGTCTCCAAAGGAAAGAATCCAGCTGTCTTCCAGTCCAGATGACGTCCCTTGGCGACGGCAGAGAAGAATTCCACCAACCAGAGGGAGGAACAGCGATCGCTATGATCAGGACGGACAACCCATCTGCCGCCGCTGTCAAAAGGTGGGGCACTTCGCAAGATTATGTAATTTAAACAAGCAATCCCAGGGGCAAAGGGCCAACCCCCAGGAGTAAGATGACCCAGCCCACAAAGCTGGCGAGACAAGTAGGTGGGAGGACGACCGGTCTACCTGTCGTGCTTGATGGTATCCCAATGAACGCTTTACTGGACACTCGTTCCCAGGTGACAACGATGCCATATATCCTTTTCAAATGATACTGGACTGACTCAGACATTACCCGCACTCCAGATGAACATCTTAACATCTATGCCAGCAATGGTCAGCCCTTGCCTCAGGTGGGGTATAAAGAGGTGACCATAAAAGTTGGCCGAGTAGAATTGCCATCACAAGGAATGATTATTGTTGATATTGATCGCCGAGAAAGCCATCCTATGTTAACTATAGGCACCAATGTGATAGAGAATTGTCTTGGGGAAATTATTGTTTTGTTGCAAGAGGTCACAGAGACTGCCAGTTCCAGTCAGCAGCGAGTTCTGCAGAAGGAGATCAAAGCCATGATGCAAAGACAACAGGTAGAGCTGTCTGGAGGAGAAGTCAGCAGTGTCAGAAAGAGTGATCCTTTCCCCATTGCAATGCCCCCTAGGAGTGAAATGTTAATATGGTGTCGGACAGCAATAGGCCTCAGGGGTCAAGACTATCAGGCCCTGGAAAAACCCATGTACTCTGATAGTAGGCCCACCATTTTGAAGGCCAGGGGGGTAGTTGATGTCCGCATGGGGAGAGTGCCGATACGAATCCTGAATTGTTGGGAGAAAGAGGTCCATTTACCTCGGTATGCCACCCTTGCTAAGTTGTTCACTGTCAGTAACAATGCAATAAAGGCAGTGGAACCCTTGCCTCCGTCCAAACCGGCGGAGGATAATGGCTCCAAGGGGCGGGTGGAGGATTGGTGTCAGAAGCTACAAGTAGGCACTGACTCCACCCCTTTGCACCAAAGCATGGGGTATACCGGGTGGTCCAAAAATATGAGCGAGTCTTTAGAAAACACCCACTAGACTTTGGGCAGGTAAAAGGGGTCCAACATCATATCCCCACAGGAGATAATCCACCCATTAAAGAGAGGTACCGGCCTGTACCCCCAGCTCACTATCAATGTGCCAAAGGAATGTTACAGGAGATGAAGGAGGTTGGGGTGATCAGAGATAGCCCCTGGGCATCTCCATTAGTTCTTGTTAGAAAGAAAGATGGTACAATGAGGATGTGTGTTGATTACAGACAGATTAACCGCATTACACATAAGGACACCTACCCATTACCCATAATTGAAGAATCATTAGCTGCACTAAGATCCGCTAACTATTTCTCCACTTTGGATCTCACCAGTGGGTATTGGCTGGTTCCCGTGGCAGAGGTGGACAGAGAAAAAACCGTGTTACGACACCAATGGGCCTCTGCAAGTTTAACTGCATGCCATTCGGGCTCTGCAACGCCCCGGTAACTTTCCAGCGGTTACTGGAGTGTTGCCTAGGACACAAAAACTTCGAAACCGTTCTGCTGTACCTAGACGACGTAATTATCTACTCAAAGACATACGAAGAGCACCTGGCCGAGGTGTTCGAAACCCTATCTGGTTATGGCCTGAAAATAAAGCCGTCCAAGTGCCATCTGTTGAAGTCCAAGGTGCAGTACCTAGGTCATGTGGTAAGCGCCGAAGATGTAGCACCAGACCCTGAAAAAGTCACCATGATCAAGGACTAGCCAAGACCCTCCACTATCAAGGAAGTGCGACAGTTCCTCAGGCTGGTAGGCTACTACAGGAGATTCATCAAGGGTTTCACCAAGATAGAGGCACCCATGCAGGACCTCCTAGTGGGCCAGTCCAAGAACCAGAATCCTCCGTTCAAGTGGAGTAAAACAGAAGAAGAATCCTTCACTCAACTGAAAGTGGCTCTTACTGGAGACGAAGTCCTGGCCTACCCCGACTATAACCAACCCTTTGTACTCTATACGGATGCCAGCAATGTGGGATTGGGACCGGTACTGTCCCAGGTACAGCAGGGCAGAGAGAGAGTGATTGCCTATGCCAGCAGGAAGCTCCGTCCTATGGAAAGGAACCCCGACAACTATAGTTCCTTCAAGTTGGAGTTTCTAGCCATAGTCTGGGCTGTAACAGAGAGCTTCAAACACTACCTGGCTTCAGCGAAGTTTACAATCTTCACAGATAATAATCCACTGACCCACCTTGAAACAGCGAAGCTAGGTGCGCTGGAGCAGCGATGGATGGCCCAGCTGTCCAACTACAAGTTTACCATCAAGTATTGGGCGGGGCATAAAAACGCTAATTCTGATGCGCTGTCCAGGATGCCCAACTTGCCAGATGGGGGAGAATACCCGGAAGAGCTAGAGGAGATAGAGCTACCGGCTTTCCATCGTCACGGGGTGACCCAGTGCACCCACTGTGAGAGAAACAAGTGCTTCGCCAACGGAGAGGCCTCGTTTAACCCATTGCCCCACCATGGATGGGCAGAAACGCAGGATAGCGACGCGACCCGGCTGTCCACCTCATAAAGGAGTTGCTGACATAAGCTCACTCGCACCCTGATCCAGATGCTCCACAGGAGACCCAACAGTTGTGGAAGGAGAAGGGCAAGCTGTTTATCTATGAGGGAAAGCTGTGTCGAAGAAGCATCAACTCCCGGACACACAAACTGGTCTGGCAGGTGGTATCCCGAGGCGGGATGTGCCAATGGTCTTAGAGGCGTACCACAATGAAGCAGGACACTTCGGGTGGAAGAAGTTGGAAGTCCTGCTACGTGAGCGATTCTACTGGGTTGGCATGAGGAAAGCAATCGAGAAATGGTGTCGAGAATGTGGTCCATGCAACCTGAGACGGAAAGACCGTGATAGCCAGAGGGCTCCCCTGCAGCCCATAGTCACTAAACATCCACTTGAACTGGTAGCGTTGGACCACGTGAAGCTAGCCCCAAGCCGGTCAGGCTATGTCTACGCTCTCACCATAGTAGACCACTACACCCGATTCCTGGTAGCAGTGCCAGTGAAAGATAAGATGGCTAAGACGGCAGCCAAAGCGTTTCAACAACACTTTTGTCGCCCGTACGGTTACCCTGAATGAGTGCTGACCGACCAAGGTCCAACCTTTGAAGCAGAAGTGTTTCAGGAATTCTGTAACGTGTACGGATGCAAGAAAATAAGGACAACACCGTATCATCCCCAGACCAACGGGTTGTACGAAAAAATGGATCAGGTGGTAATAGACCTGTTGAAGACGTTGCCCCTTGAAGAACGTAGCCTGTGGCCAGAGAAGATACCGGATTTGGTAGACCTTTATAACCACATCCCGGTGAACTCCACCAACTGTACACCAGCCTACCTGATGAGGGCAAGACCTGGCAAACTACCCATTGACTCAGACATGGGAGTTTTAACATCTGAGCCAACATCACCAGATGCAGACTGGAATACAGAGTGGCAGCAACAATACCGCAAGGTGCAAGAATGTGTAGAGAGAAGTTTGTCCCAGGCGAGACAGAGGCAGGAAAGAACTTATAATTATCACGCACCTGCAGTTCCCCTGTCACCTGGAGAACAGGTACTCAAAAGGAAGAGACGAGTTCACAAATTAGATGATCAGTGGGAGGTTGAGCCATACCTTCAAATTTCGACAACACCAAGGTGTGCCTCATTAGTAAAGATCGAGGAGAGACTTCAGTGGCAGTCTCAAGAGACCACCTGAAGATATTGCCCTGATCAATTGAAACACAAAGAGAAAGATCAAAACAGCCCACAGCACACAGAAAAGGTGGAAGAAACGGTTCAAACCATCCTTGGAGAATTTCCCCAATCTTGGAAGCAGGTTAACCAAGCAATCGTGGTACCTGTCCTGACCTCTCCCCAAGTAGCCTCACCGGAAGCCGCAGAGACTCTAGAACAGCAGAGAGAACAGTCGGCCCCGGAAACAGATTCTTCATCAGCAGTGGAACAAGTGAATCTACCCCCTGCTAGTGGCGAATCTGTCATACCCATGGTGAGTCAAAGAGGTTGTAGAAGACTACCAAGCCTACATGTGTTACCTCAGATTAACCGTAGTGTAGTCCACACTGAACCCACCACACCAGCGATAGACACTAGAGACCCGGGTAGGTCATTGGTAACAAATGTACTGCGTAGATCAACCCACAGTACCATAGGTCAGCTCACTGCCCGTTATAGGGACTAAAGTGTAGTAAAATAATAGTATATGTTATATAGTTGCAACCGATAAGTAATCCTGGATATATAGAGTTATTAAATTTATGGACAAATGGATCACAGGACTAGGTGTGGTCAGGACAATGTTGAATAAAGTTAAGTGTTGGCCTTGAAAATAAACCACAGGCGTGGCCAAAAAGCAGGCCCAAAAGACAGAGTGCCCTGAAGCCACGCCCAGGGATGATACACGAAGTGGGTTGAAGCGGTTCCTACCAACCAATCTCCAGATAACCAGAAAAAGACAATTCCTGGATTGTGGCGTAAAGACTAAGCGCCGCAATGACTGTTCGCAATTTTTGTTTGGCTTTTGTGATTTTTTCTTTTTGAGACTTTGTAAATTGTTGGTAATGTGAATTGTTAATTTTTAATTCTAAAGGTATCCTCAGTCCGGGAGTACTGAATTTAACTAGGGGGAATGTGGCACCCCAGGGGTCCGGCTGCCACAGTGGCATTGCCTCCCTCACAAGGGGTGATGCCATGCCTGGAAGCGAAGCATGGAGGGGTCCCCTAATCAGGTTTACCAGCATACAACACTTTCCTGGCTCCAGACCAGGAAGGGAGCTCCTCCCCTTATCAACTGGAATCTGGAGGCGGGGTTAATTAGAGTGAGTTGAGAGGAGTTGACGACAGGACAGCGACGAGGAAGGACCTGGGGAAGGGAGCTGTATACAAGCCCACCCCAGAGGAGAGAAGCGCAGAAGAACTGGACACCGGAGTCCGAGGTTGTGGAGCACTGAAGGCCCAGCAGCAGAATCCTGAGTGCAGGAGACTGCAGGTCTCCTTGCCACATCAGACGTCCGGTGACACAGCAGCACCATAGGTTCCAGCACCGCCACGTGGGAGCGACACTTAAGGAAGGCCCGAGCTGCCTGCCATATGGGTGAGCAAAAGACGTTTTACTCAGAGACGAGGGCCACAGCATAGCTTCAAGCAGCAGGGCCAAAGAGATTAGTGCAGAGGTAAGGCCTACAACTCCACCTGGCAAGGTGGATCCCCAACTTGCTTCCAGGCCACCCGGACCTCTACCACCAGCTTATACCCGTGCCCCAGGCTGCTTAACAAACTGCAAGTAAAAATAAGAGGAAACCGCCATTAAGCTGTGGACTTGTAATTATCTGCGCCATCACCTGCACAACAGCGCACCAACAACATCTACCTCATAGCATCACTGCAGTATCGGCGTCTCTGCCCCCGAACATGCAGAGACGCCGTCCCTCTTACCGCCGTGCTCCCCGCCCGGTGTCCTCCGGCGCTCCTGCTTCCGGGCACTGTGCTTAGGGTGCGCTTGCGCTCCCCCCCTCTTAAAGGGGCCGCGCGCGCCGTCCTATGGAGTCCCCGGCCAATGGCCGGAGGACCTCTCATATAAAAGGCACCTCCTCCAAAATGGAGGTGCCCGTGCAAGGTTGTAGCTTTGTGTGGTAAGCTCTGCTTCAGCCCTCAGGTCCCGCTGCCAGCCTGACTACCAGTCCAGCCCGCCAGCCTGATTACAAGTCCAGTCCGCCAGCCTGACTACAAGTCCAGTCCGCCAGCCTGACTACCAGTCCAGTCCGCCAGCCTGACTACAAGTCCAGTCCACCAGCCTGACTACCAGCCCAGCCCGCCAGCCTGACTACAAGTCCAGTCCGCCAGCCTGAATACCAGCCCTGTCCGCCAGCCTGACTTCCAGTCCTGTCCGCCAGCCTGACTACAAGTCCAGTCCGCCAGCCTGACTACCAGTCCTGTCGGCCAGTCCTGTCGGCCAGCTTGTCTACTTTTATTCCCATAAGGTACATACCTTATGGGAATAAAAGGGCTAGGAATAGGAGGAAGCCAATGTGGCTAAATAAGGAACTCAAGAGGGCAATGAAAAACAAAAAAAGGGCTTTCGGTAAACTTAAACAAGAAGGCAGCGAGGAAGCGGTAATATCTTATAGGGAAAAAAACAAAATCTGTAAGAAACAAATAAGAATAGCAAAAGAGGAGACAGAGAGACTAATTGCCAAGGAAAGTAAAACGAATCCCAAACTGTTCTTTAGCTATATAAACAGTAAAAGGATTAAAACTGATGGAGTTGGCCCATTGAAAAATAACCTGGGTAAAATCATAGAGGGCGATGAGGGTAAAGCAAACCTACTCAATAGCTTCTTCTCCACTGTTTTCACAAAAGAAAACAATTTATCGGAGGAAATGCAGAGTGATAAAGTAAACCCTCCGCTAAATATCACCCACCTAACCCAGGAGGAAGTTCAGAAACGCCTAAATAATATCAAAATAGACAAGTCACCAGGCCCAGATGGCATACACCCCCGGGTACTAAAAGAATTAAGTAATGTGATAGACAGACCGCTGTATCTTATATTCAAGCACTCTTTATGGACAGGGACTGTCCCACTAGACTGGCGCCAAGCAAATGTGGTACCAATATTCAAAAAGGGGTCTAAAAGTGACCCTGGGAATTATAGACCAGTCAGCTTAACGTCTGTTGTGGGTAAATTGTTTGAAGGATTTCTTAGAGATATTATTGTAGAATATCTTAATGATAATAACTGTCTAACTCCATATCAACATGGATTCATGAGGGATCGCTCCTGCCAAACAAACCTGATCGCCTTCTACGAGGAGGTGAGCTCACAGCTGGACTGGGGAGAGTCAGTGGATGTTGTATACCTTGACTTGATACCGTGCCACACAAAAGGTTGGTTTATAAAATGAGAATGCTTGGTCTGGGGGATAATGTGTGCAAGTGGGTAAATAGCTGGCTGAGTGATAGAAAGCAGAGGGTGGTTATCAATGGAGTAAGCTCAGGGGGTGTCAGGGTTACTAGCGGGGTGCCTCAAGGGTCTGTCTTGGGCCCTATATTATTTAATATATTTATTAATGATCTAGTGGAAGGGTTGCATAGTAAAATAGCAATATTTGCAGATGATACTAAACTTTGTAAAGTAGTTAATACAGATGAGGATAGGGCACAGCTACAGGAGGATTTAGATAAATTGAGGAGTTGGGCCAAAAAATGGCAAATGGGGTTCAATGCCAATAAATGTAAGGTCATGCACATGTTAAGGAAAAACAGCAGTCACCCATACATATTAAATGGGAAACCGTTGGGGAAATCTGACATGGAGAAGGACCTAGGCGTCTTGGTTAATAGCAAATTAAATTGGAGTGCCCAGTGTCAGGCAGCAGCTGCAAAGGCAAATAGAGTCATGGCATGCATCAGAAGAGGAATAGGGGCATATGATGAGAACATTGTTCTTCCTCTGTATAAAGCGCTGGTAAGGCCGCACTTAGAATATTGTGCACAGTTCTGGGCTCCGGTGCTCAGGAAAGACATATTGGAGCTAGAGAGGGTACAAAGGAGGGCGACTAAGGTAATAAAGGGAATGGAGGGACTAGAATACCCAGAGAGGTTGGCAAAACTAGAACTATTTACGTTGGAAATGAGAAGGCTTAGGGGAGACCTCATAAACATGTATAAATACATCAGGGGGCAGTACAGAGATCTCTCCCATGACCTGTTTATACCAAGGATGGTGACAAAGACGAGGGGGCACACTATGCGTCTGGAGGAAAGGAGGTTCCTGCACCAGCATAGAAGGGGATTCTTTACGGTCAGAGCCGTGAGACTCTGGAACTCTCTGGGAGAGGAAATGGTGATGTCCAACTCACTTAATGAGTTCAAGAGAGGCCTGGACTCCTTTCTTGAGAACAATAGAATTACATCTTATGCTTAGTTAATTAACCAGGAATTTAATCTGACTGCAAGATTGGAGTCGGGAAGTGAATTTTTCCTCAATGATGTAAATTGGCCTATACCGCATGTTTTTTTTTTTTTGCCTTCCCGTGGATCAACGCTGCGGAATAGCTGCAGTACACAAGAAATAGGCTGAACTGGATGGACGCTTGTCTTTCGGACTTATAAACTATGTAACTATGTAACTACTCTCCAGCCCGACAGTCTGTCTACAGTCCAGTCCGCCAGTCTGTCTATGGGCCTTGCCCGCCTGCTTATCTGGAAGCACCTGCGTGTTACCTGCCGTGCCTGCCAGCTCGCTTACCTGGAAGCACCTGCCTGTTACCTGCCGTGCCTACCAGCCAGCCTACCTGGAGGCTCCTGCTTGTTATCTGCTGTGTCTGCCAGTCTGTCTACCCGGATCACCCGTCAGCCTGCCCGCCGTGCTCATTTGCTGTACCGGTCAGTCTCTGCCTTCTGACCCGTGGGAGTCACCTGCTCTCATACAAGGTCGGTCCCAAAGTAGCACCTGGTCCCTCTGCTTGATCTTTCCCTAGTCAAGGAGTCGATTGAGCCGCCGTACGACCTTGGTCAGTCCGAGTTGATACCTAGTTACGCCCCTCTGGTCCCTCCTTGCACCGCAGCACAGAGGTTCCACCACCCGGATCCGTAACAATAAGTATATCCTGCCCTGGAGCTAAGCTCTGCCTGTGGAGAGCTGAACCAACTCTGCTGCATCACCATCAGCTCCAGAGGATCTGCACCGCAGTGGCGGCCCCATATGACCGCATACCACAGGTGCCGTCACGAACATTATCTCTATAAAAACTTTATTCCCCTTTTACTTTTCCCCTTTCATTGACCTCCCTGGGTCAAGGACCGGGTCACTGCAACTGTGACATCACCCAGCATTGACCGGCCCAGCTACTGATTTCCCACGGCCCAGGGGGCGCGTCAAGTGCTCAAGGCGGTGGTCCCTTGCTTTAGTCTCTGTAATTCTCTCATGGTGCTGTCATGGGTGATTGATAAAATCTTAAGTTACTTACTAGTGATGAGCGAGTGTGCTCGCCACTGCTAGGTACTCGCCGGAGCATCACACTGCTCGACATGCTCGGCGCTCAGCGAGTATTTTCGGGTTGCTCAGGCGGGAGCTCAAGTCCCCACCCTGCATGTTTGGTGCTCTTTAGAGTCCCAATGAACATGCAGGGATTGCTTGCCACGCACTGTAATGCAGTAGCCATGTTGGTTGTGGCATTACAGTGATTGGCTGGCTGCATAGCGTCATCGGGTCTATATAAGACCTGGTGATGCTAGGCTTGTCACAGTCTATCCCAGAAACAGGCAGAGTAGGGAGAGGTGCTGCTGTGTGAGGGACAGAATTGGCGGTGTAATAGTTAGATATAGCTAATGGTACTCCAGGAGTATGTATATATCCATCTGAACTAACAGTCCTTCTGAGGACTAATCCAGCTGCATATATTAATCGTGACAGCAGGAGTTAGGCAGGCAGGCAGGATTTGTGGCAGTGTATACAGCACAAGAGGGTCCATTTCACGTTCTGTGTGTTCCTTCTGATATCCGAAAACAAAGTCACAGATATCAGGGGCCAAGGCTAATTTTTTTTTTATCTTAATCCTGATTATTTGCCTAAAAAGCAATCCAGAGTACACCATTTTACTGCTCCATTTTCTTGTTCGCAGAATACAACCAGAATTTTTTTTTTTTATTTGGATTACTGTATTGTGGAAGCAGAGAAACTTTTTTCAATGATCAGACGTGAGCCCATATGACTGCCATAATAATACAGAAATTTTGTGGAGCCTGCCAAATATTCCACTCCATTTAAAGTCAGCCAGCTGTGTTTTGTTGAACCAATTGACACTTGGTCGCTGACAAATACCATACTATTAGGCGACTGCCTGAAACCGTGGCCATCAGACGTGATCGCATATGACTGCAGTAATAATACAGAAATTTTGTGGAGCATGCCAAATATTCCACTCCATTTAAAGTCAGCCAGCTGTGTTTTGTTGAACCAATTGACACTTGGTCACTGACAAATACCGTACTATTAGGTGAATGCCTGAAACCGTGGTCATCAGACGTGATCCCATATGATTGCCCTAATAATCCAATGTGTCCAATATTACACTCCATTTAAAGTATTGCAAAGTATGACAAGTAGCATATCTGCGAACAATGTTGTCAGAGTATTACTCCGCTTTTACGGACAGACAATAAAAAAACATAGAAAAAACAAGCTAAAATGGAAAAAATGTTAAGAAACATTCTTTCCAGGGTAATGACTTGTATATAAGGCCAAAGTAATACTGAAAAAAAAAGTTATGGACTGTGGAAGACATTTATACGATAAGAATGAACACTCATCTGGAGCTGATGATAACACCTAGCAGCATCTGTCCCTATTGTAAATGCATCTAACAGCATTATCGATAGGGAATAGAATAGATTTTAAAATTTTTTTGGCAGCACCAGCAGCACGCAGTATAAGGAAATAATACCTGGCTGGACAGATGTAATATGCTATCCATACTGTGATACCTTACCCGTAAACGAATTTCAGATAAGACAGTTAATATTCTACAATATAGAATCTATTTGAATTGACCTTCCCATAATTAAGGAGTGGGTCTCCTATACTGTTTTTGCATATGCAGCAATTTCAAGGGCTGCCAAAAATTAGGACACACTCCAATACTTATTTGAAGAGACGTAAAAGAATAAATAAATTAAAACACAGTAGGATCTTTCTTTAGTATAAAAAACAGACTCGCCAATGTAACCTCAATGTAATCACATTGTTTAGCTCGTGCATCTTCTCCTCCTCCTGTTCGGCCTCCATCTCCAAAATGACCACATCAATCATAAGCTGGAAGCACTGCAGTACTGCCTCGGCCAAGCAGCAACAGGCTGTGCTGAAGATAATATTCCTCTTAGGTGACAAATCGCACACCGCTGCAGAGTTGTTGAAAGCTGTAACACAGCAGACAGATCTGTGGCTCTCATCACTGAACATACAGCCAGGCATGGTCTGGAACCTGGTGGTAGAGAAATAACAGCCAGAGTAGATACGGTTTCCCTCTGTGCAAGTCCGTTCATCGAGCTAAATAATTTGGCGGTGGTGAAATACAACTCTCACCGAGAAGCAGTGTCAGACTGAAGAACATTGGGCCCACCAGAGGATTTTATTCTGAGGGCCCACCTTTCTCCCCCACTCAAGAGTCCTAAAGCAGCTGCAAGTTTGCGCTATCATGAACTCTCCTGATGGAGAAGCCAGGGTTCACTGGAGGATGCTCTGGTGGGGCCGTCCAACCCTGCCGAGAAGCAGCCCTGGATAAGAAAAGTCTGTGTGAAGGTTCCTGGACACTCTAAGGCTTCTTTTTTATTGAGGGGGAAACCCACACAAACACAGGGAGAAAATGCAAAATCCTTGCAGATATTGTCCTTGGTGGGATTTGAACTCAGGACCCCAGCACTGCAAGGCTTCAGTGCTAACCACTGAGCCATTGTGCAGCACTCTCTGTTCTCCATCTGATATCTTACATGCTGGAGAAACTTGCACCTACTGCCACTCAATATCTTCAGCTCCTTTTTGAGAAACAAATGTATTTGGGCAGCCACTCAGTCTACCAAATACAATTCCGGAGAAGGAAATTGTCGATGGCTTCACTACTGGTACTGGGGGCACTGTTAATACCATGGCGTCATGCCATAGTTCAATGGAAATATTCCAGGCTGGTTGGAGCCAAGCTGATTCCCACAGAAAAGTACCATCAGCAAGCTAAGGAGATGATGGCCTCTATGATCATCACAACCTGCAAGGTTTGCACTATGAACTCTTCTGAAAGAGAAGCCATGGCCCACTGGAGGAGTCTCTGGTTCTCTAGTGGGCCCGTCCAACCCTGCTGAGAAGCAGCCTTGGCTAAGAAAAGTCTGTGGGAAGGTTCCCGGACACTCTATGACTGCTTTTTTACTGTGGACTGGCTCCAGCAATCTATAAGATTGCAATTTGTAAGATCCCTTCACTGGCTCCCCATTGCCCAGAGACTCCAGTTTAAAACCCTAACCATGACATGCAAAGCCATCCACAACCTGTCTCCTCCATATATCTGTGACCTAGTCTCCTGGTACATACCTGCATGCAACCTCCAATCCTCACAAGATCTCCTTCTCTTCTCCCGTCTTATCTTCTCTTCCCACAATCGCATACAAGATTTCTCCCGTGCATCCCCTATACTCTGGAACTCTCTATCCCAACATATCAGACTCTCACCTACCATGGAAACCTTCAAAAGGAACCTGAAGACCTACCTCTTCCAACAAGCCTACAACCTGCATTAACTATCTCTTCACCATACCGCTGCACGACCACCTGTACCCTCACCTACTGTATACTCACCCATCCCTTATAGACTGTTTGTGCACCCTCAAGGGTAGGGTCCTCTCTCCTCTTGTACCAGTCGGTAACCTCTTATCATATAAAGCACCAGGGAATAAATGGCACCATAATAATACATAATAATAATTATACTACTTGTACTCTGGGTCAATTAATGGCACGTTCCTGGTGTCTGCCCCTAAATTGATGTATTTTGGCAGTTTTTGGTCCTGTTTGAAGGTGTTGTGTATGCATTTGGTGTAGGCCCCCATTGAATCCAATGATGTTCAGCAATGTTCGGCGAATATTCGACAATTACATTGGCGAATATTGCAAAAACAGCGATCGTAATCTGAAACGAATATTGAAATATTCGCTCGTCTCTAATCAGAAACATCCTTAAAAAAATGATTGTGGGCATGGCATGATGGTCAACCTGGTGATATGGTGGTGGAGGATGAGGAGAAGGAGGAGGGCAACATAAAATGTAAGTATAGAAGTTCCAGCGGATATCCAAAAGTAAAAGAATTTTTCAGTTTATTCACAAAGTAGTTAAAATACATGGCATCAACATGATCAGCTAGTGTGGAAACATAAAATAGAACAATTCATGAAGCGTATAACCATGCCTGGGTGTGAAGGCTTGCATAGGAATAGATCTCCCCCCAAAAAAACATTGGATTTGAGTTTATGTTCCGATTCTATCATCCGGTGGTGTTGAGAAGTCTGACCCAATCCAGGTCTTGTTCATTTTGACAAGAGTCAGCCTGTCAGCATTGTCAGTTGACAGGCGGATGCACCTATCAGTTATATCAGTTATAATGCCCCCGACGGCACTAAAAGCCATCTCTGACAAAACGCTAGCGGCCAGGACCTCCAAGGCGTAGAGAGACAGTTCATGCCACGTGTCCAGCTTAGATACCCAACAGTTGTAAGTCACAGAGAGGAATCATGGAGGATGCTGGTATGATTGCCAAGGTAGTCCTTCAGCATCTGCCAAAACTTTTCCCTCCTTGTCAGCCTACCCCATGTATAAGTTCCTGGATGCTGGGAGGGTCTGAGAATACTGTCTCAGACCTTTGACAGCATTCCTCTGCCTCTGCCGCATCTGTTTTGTGTCTCCCTTGTGTTAGAACTCTCCTGTTGTTTTTTTTCTTGTTTGCTGGTCACATGACCTTTTTTGTCTATTTAATCCGGCTCCGCCCTCCTGGCCTTGCTGGACTTCATTGTAATTACTACTCTTGAGCTAGCTTGTTGCTCTGTTACCTTTCTCTGTTAGTTTTGCTAGGTCTTCTGACCTCTATGTTCTATGTTGTGTGTTTGTCTTTTACTGCTACAATTTCTGCTAGGAGGTGTCCAACTTTATCCCAGTCCCTAGTTCTTGTAGGGATCCCTCCCTTGCATCTATAGGTCTTCGTACAGACTAGCTGAGGACTTTAGCGGGTCTGATCGCAGGATCAGGTTCCCCGTTACATCGTAGGGATCCAGTTTAGTTCTATTGTAGGGACAGATCTCCTGTCTTTCCTTAGTGCTTGTAGCAGATCATAACAGTAAGTCCAGCCCAAAAAAAAAAAAAAATTTCTCTAAGGAAAGACCTCCAGTTTCCATCATGGTCTCGGTTCAAGATTTGGCTCAACGCTTGCAGGGACTCTCTCTGGAGGTGGCCGAGCTCCAACAACACGTGAGTAGCTGTTCTGGAGCACATTTTGTGGAGCCAAAGGTACGTCTGCCTGATCTATTTTTTGGTGAACAACAAGATTTTTTTTCTTTTAAAAATGCTTGTTTATTGTATTTTCGTTTAAGACCCAGATCCTCTGGTGATGAATCACAGCGCAAAGGGTTCATAATGTCACTTTTGCGCAAAGATCCTCAGGGATGGGCCTTCTCTCTCCAACCTAGTGATCCGTGCTTTAGATCAGTGGATAGTTTTTTTTTCTGCTTTGGGTTTGTTGTACGATGATCCTGATCGTGTCTCATCTGCTGAGTCTGAATTGAGACATTCGGGGCAGGGATCAGGTAATGTGGAAAAATATTGTTCTCACTTCCGTCGGTGGTCTGCCCAGGTGGGGTGGAACGATTCAGCTTTGAAAAGTTCGTTTCTTGCAGGGCTAGGTGAAAGGGTTAAGGATTTGCTGATTGCTTATCCCACACCTGGAAACTTGCAGGAGGCAATGCAATTAGCTATACGGGTGGACAGGAGACTGCGTGCAAGGGTTAATGAGAGTAAATCCTCTGCCATGTCAGCTCCGAGTCTTGAGAGGGTCTGTGCTGACAAAGGAGAGCCGATGGAGATTGGGGCGATGGCACCCCGCTCTCAGGAAAAAGACCGCAGGCTTTCTGGAGGTTTGTGCTTCTATTGCGGAAATTCTGGTCATTTCATTAAGAACTGTGTGCTTTGTATGAACAAAGAAAAAAAAATGGTCAGTCATGCACGTATAGCCTGTTTAAATACTAAGGGAGTATTCCTATCTGCTACTACCGCTGCTCAGGAAGAATTAATTGAATTTCGGGTATTTGTGGATTGTGGTTCTACTCTGAATGTGATTGATGGGGGATTCTTGGAAAAACTTAAATTAAAACCTAAACCTTTGTCATCCCCTATTGCTGTGGTTTCTGTTGATGGCTCTCCCTTGAAGAGTGTTACTCACAAGGTCTGTGAATTTCCTCTCACTATTAATGGTATTCATCAAGAGAATTTGGATTTGGTAGTATTAAATAATTTGCCTTCTCCAGTAATTTTGGGGTTGCCCTGGATAAAATTGCACAATCCTGTACTGGATTGGTCTACCAATGAAATTAAGTCCTGGAGCCCTAAATGTTATGACAAGTGTTGTAACGGACGTATTGCTGCGGTGGAAAAAGGGGAATTACCTGTACCTATTCAGGATTTTTGGAGAGTTTTTTCTGAGGAGGAGTCACAAATTTTGCCTCCCCATAGAGACTATGATTTTACCATTGAATTTGTCCCTGGAGCGACTCTTCCTAAAAGTCGTTTATTTAATCTTACTATTCCTGAGAGAAAGGCTTTGGAGGAATACATACAGACAAGCTTGGCCGCCGGTCACATTAGGCCTTCCAAGTCTCCTGTGGCTGTTGGATTTTTTTTTGTAAAAAAAAAAGATGGCGGTTTACGTCCTTGTCTGGACTTTCGTGAGATTAATAAAATGACTGTACGCAATCATTACCCACTGCCATCGATTCCTGATTTGTTTAATCAGTTAGTGGGGGCCAAGTGGTTCTCTAAAATTGATCTCCGGGGGGCATACAATTTGTTGCGCATGAAGGAGGGTGATGAATGGAAGACTGCTTTTAACACTCCTGTGGGTCATTTTAAGAATCTGGTTATGCCTTTTGGTCTTACCAATGCTCCAGCATTTTTTCAGAATCTTATTAATGACATCCTTAGACCTTTGATCGGCAAAAATGTGGTTGTGTATTTGGATGACATTCTGATTTATTCGCCTGATCTGGAGTCTCATTGGCGGAGCGTACGTGAGGTCTTACAGTTATTAATGGACAATTCGCTTTTTCCTAAGCTAGAGAAATGTGAGTTCGCTGTACAGAGAATTAGTTTTTTGGGTTACATTATCTCCAGTGAAGGTTTTGAGATGGACCCGGTTAAAGTTCAAGCTGTGCAGGAATGGCCTAGGCCTATTGGTTTGAAATCGATACAGAGGTTTTTGGGTTTCGCCAATTATTACAGAAAATTCATAAAAAAAAATTCTATTATTGTCAAACCGCTGACCGATCTCACCAGGAAAGGTGCTAATGCGGTTCAGTGGACTTCTGAGGCCATTGAAGCTTTTGTGTTTCTAAAGGAGAGGTTCACCTCTGCTCCCATCCTTATGCAGCCTGATGTGACTAAGCCGTTTTTGGTTGAGGTTGATGCTTCTTCTGTGGGGGTCGGTGCGGTGTTGTCTCAGGAAAGCAAGGATGGAGTACATCCCTGTGCCTTTTTTTAAAAAAAAATTTCTGAGACTGAACTTAATTACGATATTGGTAATCGGGAATTGCTGGCTATTAAACTCGCATTTGAACACTGGCGTCATCTCTTGGAAGGTGCTGAATTTCCCATTCAGGTTTTCACTGATCATAAAAATCTGAACTATCTTGATGCTGCCAAGCGCTTGAATGCTCGTCAGGCTAGATAGGCACTTTTTTTTTCGCGGTTTAATTTTTCCGTTACTTACATCCCGGGTACCAAGAATGTTAAAGCGGATGCTTTGTCTCGCAGCTTTTCTCCCATGGTCGGTGCTGAGGAGGAGGAGGAGAGCATTTTACAAGAAGGTGTTGTGATTGCTGCTTTGGACTCCGTTTTGGAGGATGAGATTCTTAAAGCTCAGGAGAATGCCCCATCTAACACTCCCCATGGGAGGTTGTTTGTGCCTAGGACCTTTAGGAGAGATTTGTTTGTTGAGTGTCATGAGTCTCGGTTGGCAGGTCATCCAGGAATTTCTGAGACCATGAGACTTGTGGGTCGCGGTTTTTGGTGGCCTGGATGGCAGAAGGAAGTCATTAAGTGGGTGCGTCAATGTACTGTGTGTGCTAGATCTAAGTCTTCGCATGCTCCTGCTGCGGGGTTGCTTTGCCCTCTGGAGGTTCCTAGTGCACCTTGGACACATCTGGCTATGGACTTTATTACTGACCTTCCCCCCTCTGAAGGTTTCACGGTCATCTGGGTGGTAGTGGACCGTTTTAGCAAGATGTGTCACTTGGTTCCCTTCATCAAACTGACTTGCGCTAAGATACTCGCTAAGGCCTTTGTCAAGGAAATTGTCAGACTACATGGCGTACCTACTGACATTGTTTCTGATAGGGGACCTCAGTTCGTGGCTCGTTTTTGGCGTGCCTTTTGTGACAGGTTGGGAGTTCATTTGTCGTTTTCATCCGGATATCATCCTGAGTCTAATGGCCAGACAGAAAGAAAGAACCAGGATGTTGAGCAGTTCTTGCGTTGCTTTGTGGCAGACAATCAAGAGGGGTAGTCTGAGTTTCTGCCATTTGCTGAATTTGCTCTTAACAACCATACATCCTCTTCTGCTGGGTGTTCGCCTTTTTTTTGTTGTTCTGGGAGACATCCGTCTTTTGGGTCATTCTCCAAATTGGTATCGGCTGTGCCTGAGGAGGAGAGTTTTTCCGGTGATTTGGAGAGAGTTTGGACGGATGTGCATGATAATCTTCAGGAGGCTAACAAAAAATCTAAGAGGTACTTTGATAGGAAACGGCAAGATGTTTCGTTTGCTATTGATGACATGGTTTGGTTTTCCTCTAAGAATCTGCGATTGAGGATCCCTTCTAAAAAATTGGGTCCCAAGTTTGTAGGGCCCTTTAAGGTGCATCAGATAGTTAACCAATCTGCTGTTAGGTTGGAGATTCCTACCTCCTGGAAGATTAATCCGGTGTTTCATGTTTCTCTGTTGAAAAGAGCTGATGTGTCGGTTGGTGACGCCTCTGCCAATGTTCCTCCGATGGTGGAGGACGGGGAATATGAAATTTCCCGCATCCTAAATTCTAGACGGTATAGAGGGAGTTTGCAGTATCTCGTCGCTTAGAAGGGTTTCGGACCCGAGGATAACTCATGGGTGAGGGCGGATGATGTTTCTGCTTCCAGACTTGTCAGAGTGTTTCACAGGAGGTCTCCTGATAAGCCCAGGCCTAGGGGATCTGGAGGATCCTCTTAGAAGAGGGGGCACTGTTAGAACTCTCCTGTTGGTTTTTTTCTTGTTTGCTGGTCACATGACCTTTTTTGCCTATTTAATCCGGCTCCGCCCTCCTGGCCTTGCTGGACTTCATTGTAATTACTACTCTTGAGCTAGCTTGGTGCTCTGTTACCTTTCTCTGTTAGTTTTGCTAGGTCTTCTGACCTCTATGTTCTATGTTGTGTGTTTGTCTTTTACTGCTACAATTTCTGCTAGGAGGTGTCCAACTTTATCCCAGTCCCTAGTTCTTGTAGGGATCCCTCCCTTGCATCTATAGGTCTTCGTACAGACTAGCTGAGGACTTTAGCGGGTCTGATCGCAGGATCAGGTTCCCCGTTACATCGTAGGGATCCAGTTTAGTTCTATTGTAGGGACTGATCTCCTGTCTTTCCTTAGTGCTTGTAGCAGATCATAACACCTTGCTTGTACTCCTTGGTTGTCCAATGAACTGTCTGTGACCTCTGCTGCCATCATTGTCAGATCCGAATTTTTTTTTTATAATTCTTCAACAAGAGCCTGAAATTAATATCTCCAAAAATGAACTTCTTCAGTTTCCTCCCTCTACTAACCTACCTATACCTGACTTCTACTAACCTACCTATATCTCACTGTTACTAACCTACATTTACCGCACTTTTACTAACCTACCTATACCTGACTTTGCAATTTCCTTTAGGCGGTGCCACCATAACTCCCACTTGGCACGCCTGCTGTCTTGGAGTCATATTTGACTAACAACTTTCCTTTATTCAACGTGGAAAATCACTCACTTGCTCATGTCACCTGCACCTTAAAAACATATCCAGAATTCGACCTTTTCTCACCTTTGATACTGCAAAATCTCTTACTGTTGCTCTTATTCACCATTGCAACTCTCTTCTAAGCAGTCTCCCTCTAAACAAACTGTCTCCTTTCCAATCCCTTCTGAATGCAGCAGCCAGGGTCATATTCCTATCAAGCAGCTTCACCGACACCTCTACCCTGTGCCAGTCATTGAACTGGTTAGGCTAAACAATCACTACAGATTACAATAAAAACTCATCTCTCTCACCCACCAAGCTCTCCACAGTTCTGCACCGCCCTATATCTCATCCCTCATTTCTGTGTATCAACCCTCCCTTGCCCTCCATTCTGGAACTGATCTAAGACTGACATGCTCCTTAATCAGAACCTCACACCTCCGTCTCCAAGAATTCTCTCGTGCTGTGCCAGTTTTCAGTAATGCCCAAAATGTGTACAATGGTAAAGGCAACAAAACAAAGTCGGCCATGCGTGCCA
This sequence comes from Phyllobates terribilis, assembly GCF_046119375.1. NCBI lineage: Eukaryota > Metazoa > Chordata > Amphibia > Anura > Dendrobatidae > Phyllobates > Phyllobates terribilis. The sequence goes on along the minus strand of NW_027362764.1, from coordinate 418,849,805 downwards.
GCAAAGAGCCAAGACTTCTCTGTTCTCACCAAGAGGACAACTATCCATGTTCTCTTCCTCCTCCCCAGCTGCTCTCTGCTGCTCAAAATCATTCCAATCATCTGCAACGTTGATTTCCAATGCGTGGTCACATCGCGTATCAGTCGGTGAGCTGGAAGCAGCAAACACGGCAGAAGCGGCGGTGGAAGCTGTAGCTGACTTTCTGAAATGGGCATACACGCGGTGTACTTTCCCAAACTGCTGCGGCAGATCTGGGTAGGTTTTGAGAAACTGCCGAGCAACTAAGTTGAGCACATGGGCCAGGCATGGTACGTGTGCAAGCTTGCCTAGCTTCAGAGTCGCCAACAGGTTCTCTGATACAGCTTTCAACAACTCTGCTATGGTGTGTGGTTTGTCACCTAAGCATACAGCCTTGCTTATTGTTATTGGCACCCATGAAGTTCAAGTACATATTCTGGAATATCTCCTGAAAAAAAAATGAATCAAGTTATAGAGATTGAGGCTGAATGTGGGGGCAACTCTGATTGACCCAGGACCCGCAATCCTCTGCGTTGGGAGGACGTATTCCTTCCCATGGTCCCATTGGGTCCCGGCTTCCACAATACTAATACAGTGAAATGTGTCAGTGAGATGTACCATCCCTGGCCACATTCACTTGTCCACATGTTTGTGGTTAGGCGGTCCTTCCCACTAACTGCAATTGGTGAGGGCAGGGGTAATATTCTGGGACCGATGCTTGTGTAAGGCGGGGACGACACCGGGAGAAATAGTGGCGGCTGAGGACCGAGTACCGAGCCGCGGCTGCCGCCATGAGGTTGTGGAAAGCTTCTGCCTCTTCAAGCCTAAAAGGCAACATTTCGAGTCCAAGCAGTCCAGAAATGTGGCAGTTCAGTATTATGGCCTGTGGATGGGTGGATGGTTGTCTACATACTTGCGCGTGCATTTCAAGTACCAGAAAGCTAAGGAGATGGATGGCCTCTATCATGATCATGAATAATTTGCTCGTTGTCTAGGAGACCAACCACTGCTGCGGTCTACCTTGTGAACATTGTTGTCTTGAAGCTTGATTGACCCAGGGCCCGCAATCCTATGCTATTATTTGAGAATAAATTTCAGCGAGGTAATTCGAGCGGTCCATGATGACTATAGCCCCTCCTTTGTCGGCGGGTTTAATCACTAATGATTTGTCCCTTGAAAATGTGTTAATCACCTCTTTCTCCCTTAAGGAAAGATTTGGAGTGTAATGAAGTTGACCCTGACTAATTTCCATATTCATGAGGTTAATGTCTCTCTCCATTAATGAGATTAAGGTCTCTACTGGGGGATTATCCTTGGGACGCATGAAGGTGATGTGTAGCCATAGAACCAAGGTATTGAGGTCCAGTGAGGGTGTATCTGGATTAGAAATAGGTCTTTGGATCGACTCAATTTTTGAGAAATGTGCTCTAAGGCATAAGTTACGGTAGAACCTTTATAGGTCCATACTCAATTCAAACATATTGTACCCATAAGAGGGGCAAAAGGACAGAACTTTTTGTAGTAGGGATAATTGGTCGAAGAGATGCTAACTACCAGGGGAGGTTGCCTACCTGTGAGCAAGTGATCATCTGGGTTCTTGGTTCCCCAAAAGCATTGGCCCCCCTTGTCTCGTCTTCCTCTTTGTCGGCCCCTGTGGTTTCCAAAAAAGGAAGCGGTAGATGAAGGGCCTTGTCGGCTGCCATCTGAGCTGGTGGATTCTTGGGAAAATCGTCGCCTGTAAGGCCGTTGGGTATCCCGCTATTGGTACACTTTGTTCTGGATATAGTCCTCCGCATCCCTGAGAAATTTCGATCTTTTCCTTTTCTCTAGGTCCTGCCTGAGAACCTCTGAGAATCCCCCAGAGATCTCCTTGACTGAAACTTGGGACGTCTCACTCCGTCTAGTAATAAATCAGTGACCTATGCCTGGATCCCTCCCCACTTCTCTTATGGAAGTTTCTGTATCCTTTTCTCCCACCTTGATTATATCAGCTTGTATGTCTCTACCTTTTCTTTTGATTTTAATTGTCTTTGTACCATGTTACATACTATATATCTTATCACTGCTGTATTTCCTAGTTAACTTACTGGAGGACGTTTTTTATTAAGTTAACAATGACATCTGTACTTAGGAATGCATCTTTATGATGATTCTTCTATGTGTATGATTTGTATGAATCTATGCAGCAATCTGACTGCCTTTTTGTTTATATCCATTTATCCCTTTCTCCTTTCTGATGAAGGTCTGTATCAGGACCGAAAACGTTTAACGCTATATGAATGCAAATAAAAGAAACTTATTTTCAAAGTGCCAAGTTTTTCTGCTCTATATGATATATGGGTTGGATACCCTCCATGTGCACCTGATTCAGTTACTGCAAGAGTGCCATATATTATAATTTTCACCGTTAGAAATAGTGGTGGCTGGGGACCGAGTACAGAGCCCTGGCCCCCGCCATTAGGCTGTGGAAAGCTTCCGCCTCCATGAGCCTAAAAGACAACATTTTGAGCGCAAGCAGTCCAGAAATGTGGCAGTTTAGTATTGCGGCCTGTGGCTGGGTGAGTGGGTGGCTGGCTGAATATTTGCGCTTGCATTCCAAGTAGCAGAAAGCTAAGGAGATGGATGGCCTCTATCATCATCATGAATAATTTGCTCGTTGTCTAGGAGATCGACCACTGCTGCTGTCTACCTTGTGAACATTGTTGTCTTGAAGCTTCAGGGCCCGCATTCCTATGCGTTGGGAGGATGTATCCTGTCCCAAGGTCCCAATGGGTCCTGGCTTCCACAATATTAACCCAGTGAAATGTGTCAGTGAGATGTGTAAGGTGAGGATGACACCGGGAGAAATAGTGGTGGCTGGCGACCGAGTATTGAGCCCCTGGCCACCGCCATGAGGTTGTGGAAAGTTTCCGCCTCCAAGAGTCTAAAGGCAACATTTCAAATGCATGAAGTCCAGAAATGTGGAAGTTTATTATTGCGGCCTGTGGGTGGGTGGGTGGCTGGCTGCATATTTGCACTTGCATTCCAAGGACTGGGGTAGGGACAACTGAATGCAGCGCTGGGACAAAGACGTGGACAGTGATGGTTGCAAGTCTGCAACGACAGGTGCAGGGCGGGAGGCATGTTCACATGGGCCATGGACAGGGGATTGGTGTGCACGCACAACAGCGGAAGAGGCAGTGATGTCACCCGCAGACACTGTTTCTGGACCTTGAAATTCGGCCAAGCTAGTCGGGTGCTTTTCCTGTCATGAGCCTGAGCATTTTGGTCGTGGTCAGGCTGGTAGTTTTGGTGCTCTTGCTGATGCTGGCCTGGCAGGTGGTGAAAATGGCCTTTTCGGGGTTATCGAAACAGTCTTTAAGAAAGAACCAGAGTCGGGAAGACCCAACAGTTGTAATGGCAACTTCCGTCGTGTTGGCGTTCCCACCTTGTTTCTGTGGCCACCACACTGCTTGATCCTGCCTGTTGTGGTGCTACGCCTCCCTCCCCCTGTGTGCTGCTGTCCTTGCTCAACATGTCCCCTTGCAAGGTTGGGTCAGTGACTTCATCGTCTACCACTTACCGCTTGGTCTTCCACTTCCGTACCCTGGACCTTCTCCTGACTTTCTGTCCATTGTGCCTCACCATCATCCACCTCTTGCAACAGTAATTTCACTTTCCCACCGTCATCTTTGGGTGACCATGGCTGCTCTTCTGTTGCCCTGCTTGAAGCTGGCCGTGCGAGAGGCTCAAATTTATCAATGGAAAAGTGAACAGCTCTGAGGATAACCCTGGACTCTAATCTCTCCTTTAAACCACATATCCAAGCTCTTTCCACTTCCGAGCCGACCGAGCGAGAGGCCAAAATCTATAAATGAAAAGATGAACAAAACAGCTCTTCGGAGTTTCCAAGTGTGGAATCAGTTGTCTCAGGGCACTCAAATTGGTGGGAGGAAGGAGGATAAGGGTGAGGAAGATGCTGACTCCAAGTAAAAAAAATCTCCCGGATCTGCACATTCCTCAACCACAAATCTGCAAAACACTAATTCAAGCCCTCATCATTTCCCGTCTCGAAAACTGCAACTTCCTGCTCTGTGTTCTCCCTCTCTAACATTCTCGCATTCCTCCAATCTATCCTAAACTCTGTTGCCCAACTAATCCACCTGTCCCCTCACTATTCCCTGGGCTCTCCTCTCTGTTAATCCCTTCACTGGCTCCCCATTTCCCAGAGACTCCAGTTCAAAACCAAACCTTAGCATGCAAAGCCATCCACAACCTGCCTTCTCTATACATCTGTGACTTAGTCTCCCGGTACATACCTGCTCGCAACCTCCGATCCTCACAAGATTTCCTTCTCTACTCCCATCTTATGTCCTCTTCCCACAATTCCATACAAGATTTCTCCCGTGCATCCCCCCTTCTCTGTAACTCACTACCCCAACATTTATGACTCTCGCCTACTGTTGAAACCTTCAAAAGGCACCTGAAGACCCACCTCTTTCAACAAGAGTATAACCTGCAGTAACCCTTGCTCCACCATATCGCTGCGCGACCAGCTCTATCCTCACCTACTATATACTCACCCATCCCTTGTAGACTGTGAGCCCTCTCGGGCAGGGTCCTCTCCCTTCCTGTACCAGTCGCTGTCACATTTTTGTTCAAAATTATTGTAATTTTTTTTGCGATGTATTTGTATACCCCTTTTTCACATGTAAAGCGCCGTGGAGTAAATGGCGATAAAGTAATAATAATGTGGTCCAGACTCACAGCTACTGAGACTGGACCATGTGTAAGACAAGGAGGTGGTGGTGGCAAACTGACTGGAAGCATTATTATATGCTAGCCAACCAACAACCTTTTCACATTGCTCTGGCTTCAATAGCGGTGTTCCGCGGTCCCATAGAAATTGGGGCAGGAAGGTAGTTCGACATGATGTGGGTGTTTGTTGTGCTCCATCAGCAGGCACAGTTTCATCTTGCCCATGGCCTCGGCCTCTGTGTGCACTTCACCATTACGTCCACTTCCTCATCCCTTGCCACACACCTTGCCCATTTTAACTGGGGTTTAATATTAGTCATGTTGCCAAAAATGTCTGTATTATTACCGCAGTAATATAGGATCACGTCTGATGACCACAGTTTTAGGCAGTGACCTGGGAGTCAATGTTGCTTCCAGGGTTCTTCCCCATGCTGTTCCCATGTCATTTCAGCACTGTTCCCGTCAATTTCGGCAATTTATACGCCCCCTACAGACCTCCGGGGGGCCGCCGGAAAAATGCTCAAGTTTCCCATAGACTTACATTGGGCTCGTTACTCAGACCGAGCACTCAAGCATTCCAATTTGCACAACTCGAGCAATGAGTACCCGAGCATTTTAGTGCTCGCTCATCACTATTACTTACCGGTAACAGATTTTTCAGAACCCATGATAGCACCCTTATATTCCCTTCCGTCACATTTGTGGGAGCACTTCCTCTAAATCAATTATAGTCTCAGACTTAATAAGTGATGTGTAATGCTCTGTAATCCAACTGAGGCTGGAGAGAGGTGCCACCCTTTTAAGCCTGTAGGTTTCCTGTCCTTGAAGGGCAGATCCCCTCTCTCATGCTATGATGGGTTCTGAATAATCCCGTTACCGGTAAGTAACTTAAGACTTTCACTATTTAATCTGAGTGCAGTATGATATAGGGGCTGGGGCCCTAATTCTAGTGATGTTTAACCTACTGAGCTAGAGGACTTGTTTTCCTGTGATATTTAGTCCTCTTTCTACGTGTAACCAAACCACTAATTGTCAGCTTTCCGTCATTGTACAGTGTACACAGGAAGCTTTCAATCAGTGGTGTGGGTGGAGCTATATAGAGCTCAGCATTCCAAGAACTGGTAGATCTGCAGCAGAGAGAACAGTGATTTTATCAAAACTGCAGCAAGTAGCCCAGTAAGTGATAAATCATTACAATCAGGATCTTTGTCCCTACACCATGCTGCTCTCAGATTATACTCTGAGAGAGTTCCTTTAATAAGGTGTTGAAACCATGTAACAACAAACTCATAATAAAAGCAGCACAGAATTTACTTGCTCTATCAGATGTGTGCACTCATAGTATACACAGCAATGTAATTAAAATTTCAGATATAAAATGTTCTTTAGCTTTGTGTATTCACCTAACTTTACAGACTCCCTGCAGATGCTATCACTTCTTCCTGAAGTTGATTGCTACTGTCGGCCCATATGCTCTAGAGTGGTCAAGATTCTGGCATGCTGTGACATGCATGCTGCTGCACAAGCGCAGGATTTAATCTATCCTGTGCCTTAGACCTGCATGCAATTAGCAGAGCTACTGTTAGCAGTATTCACCTATCAGGAAGACGGACAAAAGCTGGGTTATTCTTTTGGAAAACATACAAATTAGAAATGACATGACATGAGGAAATTTAGAAGAACAGAATGAGCTAGGTAGTAGTGGAAATATTGTCGCTGGCTACTGGAGTTTCCTTCTGAAAATATGTCTTATATGTCATGGTGTGGAAAAAATTTGCTATGGATGCAGCAGCAGCTCACTGCTACAATATAAAGGCCATTCTCAGCAGTTGACAGAAAGAAGAGCACAAAGCATTTTCAAAGTAAAATTATAAAGCACATACAAAAGTCATGCGATAGCAGATATTTCTTTTGTACTGGGGTTTTTCTTTAAGCTAAGTAAATATTTACCATAATATTATTATTATTTATTATAGTGCCATTAATTACATGTGAAAAGGGGTATACATAGCAAACAACAAGTACAATAATTTGAACAAAAGCAAGTAGCTGACTGGTACAGGAGGAGAGAGGACCCTCCCTGTGAGGACTCACAATCTACAAGGGATGGGTGAGGATACAGTATTAGAGGGCAGAGCTGGTCATGCAACAGTATGGTGGAGCAAGGGTTACTGCAGGTTGTAGGCTTTTCGGAAGAGGTAGGTCTTCAGGTTCCTTTTGAAGGTTTCCATGGTAGGCGAGTGTCTGATATGTTGGAGTAGAGAGTTTCAGAGTAGGGGAGATGCACGAGAGAAATCTTGTATGCGATTGTGGGAAGAGGAGTTAAGAGGGAGTAGAGAAGGAGATATTGTGAGGATCAGAGGTGGCGTGCAGGTAAGTACCGGGAGACAAGGTCACAGATGTATGGAGGAGACATGTTGTGGATGGCTTTGTATGCCAAGGTTAGGGTTTAGAACTGTAGTCTCTGGGCAATGGAGAGCCAGTGCAGGGAATACAGAGAGGAGAGGCGGGGGAATAGCGAGGTAGCAGGTGGATTAGTCGGGCAGCAGAGATTAGGATAGATTGGAGGGATGTAAGACTGCTAGAAGGGAGGCCACAGAGCAGGAGGTTGCAGTAGTCAAATCTGGAAATGATGAGGGCATGCACTAATGTTTTTGCAGATTCATGGTTGAGCAATGTGCGGATTTGGGAGATATTTTTGAGTTGAAGTCGGCAGGAAGTTGAATGGGCTTGGATATGAGGTTTGAAGGAGAGATCAGAGTCAGAGGTTACCCGAGACAGCAAGCTTGCAGGACTGGGGAGAGTGGACAGCCATTGACTTTGATAGATTAGTTGGGGAGGGGTTAAATGAGATGGTGGAAAGATGATGAATTTGGTTTTATTAATGTTAATTATAAGAAATCTAGAAGAGAAGAAAGATGAAATAGTGGACAGATATTGTGGGATTCTGGTTAGTAAGGAGGTGATATCAGGTCCAGAGAGGTAGATCTGTGTGCCATCAGCGTAGAGGTGATACTGAAAGCCGTGAGACAGGGGTCCAAGAACTGAGCCTTGAGGAACACCGACACATAGGGGGCGAGATGAGGAGGTGGTGTGTGAGTGGGAAACACTGAATATCCTGTCTGTTTGGCATGAAGAGGTCCAAGATAGGGTCAAGTCTGTGATGCCTAAAGATGAGATAGTGTGAAGTAAGAGGGAATGGTCCACTGTGTCGAAGGCAGATGACACGTCCAGGAGGAGGACAGAGTAGTGTCTAGTGATGGGCGAGTACTAAAATGCTCAGGTGCTCAATGCTCAGGTCGAGCACATTGGAATACTTGGGTGCTCGACCCGAGCAACGAGCCCAATGTAATTCTATGGGAAACTCGAGCATTTTTCAGACGGATCCCCCCGGCGGTCTGCAGAGGGCCTAAAAATTGCCCAAATCGATGGGAACAGTGCTTAAATAACATGGCGACAGTATGGGGAAGACCCCTGGAAGCATTTCTGACTCCCAGGTCACTGCTGTCAACAATGTTGTCAGAGGTATTACGCCACTTTTTCAGACTCACAATAAAACATACAAAAACAAATCCAAAATGGATTCTCCTGGGAAATATGTTAAGGAACATCTTTTCCAGGGTAATGACTTGTATATGAAGCAAATTAAATAACCAAAAACAAAAATGCTCCTCCACACCTTGGGCTATGTTCACACATAGCATTTTTGATGCGTTTTTTCACTTTTGCATTGCTTTCAACCGTGACAAATGCATTCACCGGGAAATGTCATTTTAACATTTTACAACCTTATCTGGCCATGTGGTGTGTGAGATATCATCAGACACATTGTGTTTATTTTATGAAGGAGGAAATCTGAAAGTCACAAAGCCTTTTTATAGGGCCTTTAGTATTCTCAAAGGGCCAGCAGTCGGCCTTCACTATTCTTAGGGAGCCATCAGCCGACTATGTTTTATTGTTTCCATTACTAAAGAGTGGGTCTCCTATACTGTTATTGCATATGAAGCGAGTGGCAGGGCTGACCAAAATTTGGACGCACCCCAATACCACTTTGAAAAATTGGATGCACCCCAATACCCCTTTAAAGAAACTTAGAGGAGGGCCTCCTGAAAAAAAATGTTCCCATTATTAGGAAGTGGGTCTCCCATTGTGTTTGCCTATGCAGTAAATGCAAAGGCTGCCACAAATTGGGAGGCACTCCAATGCCCCTTGGAAGAGACGTGGAGGTCAGAGGGCCTCCTAAATACAATGTTCCCATTATTAGGAAGTGGTTCTCCCATTGTGTTTGCCTATGCAGTGAATGCAAGGGTTGCCAAAAATTTGGAGGCACTCCAATGCCCCTTGGAAGAGAGGTAGAGGAGGGCCTCCTGAAAAAAAATGTTCCCATTAGAAAGGAGCAGATCTCCTATACTTGTAATGCCCATGCACTAATCGTATGGGCTGACAAACATTAACCCCTGGGGGTATACATGAACATACTGTATAAAAAAAACATTTTATGGTCATCATAAACACCCTTTAAAAAAATTATGTGGGTGTTGCATCACGGACCACGGTCACCCTGGTGATATGGTGGTGGAGGATGAGGATGAGGAGTAGGAGAAGGACAAGAGCAAGTAGCCAAAATCAGGAAGCGTATACCCATGTGTGGGTGTGAAGAGGTGCATGGGAATACACCTCCCTAGAAACAACACTGGATTTGAGTTTATGTTACGTTGAGAAGTCTGGCCCAATCCAGCCCTTGTTCATTTTTATAAGAGTCAGCCTGTCAGCATTTTCAGTTGACAGGCGCATGCGCTTATCAGTTATAATTCCACCCTCGGCACTAAATCCCGCTCTGATAAAACGCTGGTGGCAGGGCAGGCCAGGACCTCCAAGGCGTAGAGAGCCAGTTCATTCCATGTATCCAGCTTGGATACCCAATAATTATAAGGCACAGAGGAATCACGGAGGACGTTGGTACGGTTGGCAAGGTACTCCCTCAGCATCTTCCCAAACTTTGCACTCCTTGGGAGAATACCCCACGCCTCAGGACTTGTGCGATGGGAGGGGCTGAGAAAATTCTGCTGGATTGAATTTGTGTCTCTCTCGCCTGTACTCCTTTGTTGTCCAATGAACTGTGACCTCTGCCGCCAGCGTTTTCAGATGGAATTTTTATAATAGTTCCGCAACAAGGGCCTTCTGGTACAGCCCCATTTTTGTAGACCTGCCCGCCTCAGGAATAAGAGATATAAGGTTCTCCTTGCAGCGTGGGTCTAGAAGTGTCACCAACCAGTAATGACTGTCATCCAAAAGTTTGAGAACGTGAGAGTCATGGGAAAGGCAGCCATGCGTGCCAGACTGCTAATAGGCAAGACTTCTGTGTCCTCACCAAGAGGATGACTGATCATGCTCTCCTCCTCCTCCTCTCTGTCCTCTGGCCAACCACGCTGAACAGACGGTATGACAGCTGTGCAGGTAGTACCGTCTGTAGCGCATGAAACTAGCTCCTGCTCTTCCTCCTCCTCCTCCTCTTCCTCATTGTCACCCAATCCACGTTGGGATGAGATGAGTCTGGGCTGTGTGTAATCACCCTGTATGGTTCCTTGCTCCATCTCATCGTGCTCCTCCTGCAATGCATCCTCTTTGATTGTGAGCAGAGAGCGTTTCAGAAGACAGAGAATGGGGACGGTGATGCCAATTATGGCGTCATCACCGCTCACTATCTTGGTGGAGTCCTCAAAGTTTTGGAGGATGGTACAAATGTCTGACATCCATGTCCACTCCTGGGGTTTTATGTCTGGAGTCTTACCTGAATATCGATGGCCTTGTTGATCCTGGTAGTCAACAACTGCCCTCTTCTGCTCGCAAAACCAAAAAATTAATATAAGGCAAACAATCACTCCTAAAGAGTCACACTCAATTTATAATTAGTGATGAGCTAGCACTAAAATGCTCGGGTACTCATTGTTCGAGTTGAACAAATTGGAATGCTCGAGTGCTCGGAACGAGTAAAGAGCCTATTGTAAGTCTATGGGAAACTCGAGCATTTTTCTGGCGGCTGCCCCCGGCGGTCTGCAGACGGCCTAAAAATTGCCCAAATCGATGGGAACAGTGCTCAAATAACATCGGAACAGCATGGGGAAGACCCCTTGAAGCATTTCTGACTCCCAGGTCACTGCTGTCAGCCACTTTATCAGAGGTATTATGCCACTTTTAGGGACTCACAATAAAACAAACCAAAATGGATTTTCCTGGGAAATATGTTAAGGAACATCCTTTCCAGGGTAATAACATGTACATAAAGGCAATATAAATATACAAAAACAAAAATGATCCTCCACACCTTTGGCTGTGTTCATACAGAGTGTTTTTGATGCATTTTTGCACAATTGAATTGCTTTCAACCAAGACAAATACATTCACCGGGAAATATCATTTTAACATTTCACAACCTTATCTGGCAATGTGGTGTGTGACACATCATAAGACACATCCCGTTTCATTTATGATGGAGGGACTCTGAAAGTCACAAAGACAATTTTTATAGGGCCATCAGGTGGCCTTTACAATTCTTAAAGGACCAGCAGTCGGCTATGCTTTGTTGTTCCTATTATTAATGAGTGGGTCTCCTATATTGTTATTGCATATGCAGTGACTGCAATGGCTGCCAAAAATTTGGAGGAACTCCAATTCCCCTTGCAAGAGACGTAGGGGTCGGAGGGTCTCCTGCAAAAAATGCTCCCATTATTTGGAAGTGTGTCTCCCATACTGTTTGCCTATGCAGTGAAGCAATAGCTTCCAAAAATGTGTAGGAACTCAAATGCCCCTTGCAAGAGACGTAGAGGTCAGAGGGCCTCCTGCAAAAAATGCTCCCATTATTAGGAAGTTTGTCTCCCATACTGTTTGCCTATGCAGTGAAGCAACGGCACCCAAAAATTTGTAGGAACTCCAATGCCCCTTGCATTACATGTAGATATGTTGATATGGTACATACGGTGGTGATATGGTGGTGGAGGATGAGGATGCAAAGAAGGAGGAGGACAAGAGCAAATAGAAAAAATCAGGAAGCGTATACCCATCTCTGGGTGTAAAGACAGAGGTGCATGGGAATAGAGTTAGACCTTCCCAAAAAAAGACACTGTATTTGAGTTTTTGTTACGCTGCTATGATTCGGTGGTGTTGAGAAGTCTGGCCCAATCCAGCCCTTGTTCATTTTTATAAGAGTCAGCCTGTCAGCATTTTCAGTTGACAGGCGGATGCGCCTATCGGCTATAATTCCACCGGCGGCACTAAAAACCCACTCTGACAAAACGCTAGCGGCAGGGCAGGCCAGGACCTCCAAGATGTAGAGAGCCAGTTCATGCCACTTGTCCAGCTTGGATATCCAATAATTATAAGGCACAAAGGAATCATGGAGGACGCTGGTACGGTCGACAAGGTACTCCCTCACCATCTTCCGAAATTTTTACTTCCTTGGGAGAATACCTTGTGCCTCAGGGCCTGTGTGATGGGAGGGTCTGAGAAAATTCTCCCAGAACTTTGACAGTGTTCCCCTGCCTCTGCTGGATTGCAGCAGTGTCTCTCTAGCTTGTACTCCTTGGTTGTCCAACAAACTGTGATCTCTGCCGCCAGCGTTTTCAGATGGGAATTTTTTTAAATAATTCGCAACAAGGGCCTTCTCGCACTGCCCCATTTTATTAGGCCTGTCCTGCAAGGGAATAAGAGACAGAAAGTTCTCCTTGTAGCATGGGTCTAGAAGTGTCACCAGCCAATGATGACTGTCACCCAAAATTTAGACAATGCGAGGGTCACGGAAAAGGCAGCGTAACATAAACTCAGCCATGTGTGCCAGAATGCAAAGAGGCAAGACTTCCGTGTCCTCACCAACAAGATGACTGACCATGCTCTCCTCCTCATCCTCCTCCTCTTCCTCCTCCTCCTTGTCATCAGGCCAACCACGATGAACAGACGGTATGACAGTTGAGAAGGTTGTACTGTCCGTAGCGCAGGAAACTAGATTCTGTTCTTCCTCCTCCTCCTCTTCCTCATTGTCACCCAATCCATGTTGGGATGAAATGAGGCTGGGCTGTGTGTAATCACCCTGTATGGTTCCTTACTCCATCTCATCGTGCTCCGTCTGCAATGCATCCTCTTTAATTGTGAGCAGAGAGCGTTTCAGAAGACAGAGAAGCTGGATGGTGATGCAAATTATGGCGTCATCGCCGCTCACCATCTTGGTGGAGTCCTCAAAGTTTTGGAGGATGGTACATATGTCTGACATCCATGTCCACTCCTGAGGTCTTATGTGTGGATTATGAACTGAATACCGATGGCCTTGTTGATGCTGGCACTCAACAACTGCCCTCTTATGCTCACAAATCCTTCCCGACATCTGCAGTGTGGAGTTCCAACGCGTGGTGACATCACACACCAGTCTGTGAGCCGGAAGCTGCAAACCCAGCTGAAACACAGCAAGAGTGGTGAAAGCTGTAGGTGACTTTCTAAAATGGGCACACAGGCAGCGTACTTTAACAAGCAGATCCGGCAGCTCCGGGTAGGATTTGAGAAACCACTGAACCATGAGGTTAAACACACGGGCCAGGCATGGTACGTGTGTGAGCTCGCCTTGTCTCAGAGGAACCACCAGGTTCCGGCTATTGTCACACATGACCATGCGTGGCTGTAGGTTCCGCGGTGTGAGCCACAGATATGCCTGCTCTTTCAGAGCTGTCCACAACTCTTCAGCATTGTGTGGTTTGTCACCTAAGCATATTAGCTTCAGCACAGCCTGTTGCTGCTTGGCCGAGGCAGTGCTGCAGTGCTTACAGCTTGTGACTTATGTGGTCATTTCGGAGATGGAGGCTGAGGAGGATAAGGTGCAAGAGCTGTAGACTGTGGGGGCAACCCTGATTGACCTAGGGCCTGCAATACTTGGCGTCGGGAGGACGTGTTCCGACCCAAGGTCCAACTTGGTCCCTGCTTCCAAAATGCTAACCCAGTGTGCCGCCAGCGAGATTTTCCGTCCCTGCCCACAATCACTTGTCCACGTGTCCATAGCTAGGTGGACTTTCCCGGTAACTGCGTTGTTGAGGGCACGGCTAATGTTTTGGGACACGTGCTTGTGTAATGCGGGTAAGGCACACCGGGAGAAATAGTGGAGATTGGGGACCGAGTACCGAGGGATGGTCGCCGCCATCAGGTTGCGGAATGCTTCCATCTCCACGAGCCTAAAATGCAACATTTCGAGCGCAAGCAGTCATGAAATGTGGGAATTTAGCAACGTGGCCTGAGGGGCGTTGGCTGCGTATTTGCGCTTGCGTTCCAAGGACTGGGGTATGACAACTGAACGCTGAGCTGGGACAAGGACATGGACGTGCTTCCTGATGCTGTTAATTGAGAGACTGCAGCGACAGGTGCAGGGCAGGAGGCATCTTCGCATGCACCATGGACAGGGGATTCGCTTGCATGCATAACAGCGGAAGAAGCAATGGTGCCACCCGCAGACACTGTTCCTGGATCCTGGGGTTTGGCCCACAAAGTCAGGTGCTTTGTTGCCATGTGCCTGATCATGCTGGTTGTGATCAGGCTGCTAGTTTTACCACCCCTGCTGATACTGGTCTGGCAGGTGGTGCAAATGGCCTTTTTGGGGTTATCGGTAGAGTCTTTAAAAAACAACCAGACTCAGGAAGACCTAATAGTTGTACTGGCAACTTCCTTCGTGTCAGTGTTATGGGAAATGCTTGCCTGCCTTCTGTCTGCAGCCACCACACTGCTTCTTCCTGCCTGTTGGGGTGCTCTGCCTCCCTCCCCCTGTGTGCTGCTGTCCTCGCTCTGCCTGTCCTCTTGCCAGGTTGGGTCAGTTACTATATCATCCATCACCTTGTCTTCCACTTCCGCACACTGGTCCTCCTCCTGACTTTCTGGCAATTGTGTCTCATCATCGTCCACCTCTTATGACACTTTCCCACAGTCACCTTTGTGTGACCGTGGCTGCTCAAATATTTGGAGCGAAGTTATACGTAATCCGTGTGATGGAGAAACCACAGTTTTAAATACCTGGCCTGTAGGTAACTATTTTGAACAGCAAACTGGTGCCAAAAACTTTGCTGACACACTGAAAAAAAATTGGAATGGAGACCAAAAAATGTAGTATTTTCAGCGCAATTATATGTGAATATGATTCGTGTGCTGGAGAAACCACAGGTTGAAATACCTGGCCTGTAGTTAACTATTTTGAACAGCAAACCAGTGCCAAAAACTTTGCTGACACACTGAAAAAAATTAGAATGAAGGCCAGAAATGGCAGAATTTTCAGAAAACTTATATGTGATCCGTGTGCCGGAGAAACCACAGTTTTAAATACTTGGCCTGTAGGTAACTATTTTGAACAGCAAACCAGTGTCAAAATCTTTGCTGACACACTGAAAAAAAACTTGAATGGAGGCCAAAAATGGCAGTATTTTCAGCGCAATTATATGTGATCCGTGACGGACAAACCCCAGTTTTAAATAGCTGGAATTTTAGCGCTGTAATGTAGAAAGGACCTGGCTATATTCTGCAGTGCCAACAAGCAAATGGCACAGAAAAACGGTGTTCTCTGGATTGCTTTTTAAGCAAATAATGAGGATTAAGATCCCAAAAATATTATTCCTAGCCCTGAGGCCTGGTCCTTTGTTTAGAAATATCTACCAGCAGCAGTAGGCAGAACTGAAATGGAGCCTCTTGTGCTATATGCACTGCAGTCTGCTATATACACTGCCTGCCTGCCTATATACACTGCCTGCCTGATATCTCTTAAGATGGATTAGTCCTCAGAAGGACTGTTTGTTGAGATGGATATGTGTATTGTACTTGTATTCTCCCTACACTACCTAATACACAACCAAATTTCTCCCTAGCTCAGCAGCACCTCTCCCTACACTGCCTGATTGCGGAGCAGACTGACAAGCACAGCGGCGCCAGATCTGATACAGACCTGATGACGCTGTGCGGCCAGCCAATCACTGTAATGCCACAACCAACATGGCTGCAGCATTACAGTGAGTGGCAGGCAATCCCTGCATGTTGATTGGTGCTCTAAAGCGATCCAAACATGCAGGGAGAGAACCCAAGCATCCGCCCGAGCATCTCGCAAGTACTTAGCGAGCTCCGAACATCTCGAGTACTGAGATGCTGTGGCGAGTACCGAGTACTTGCGAGTATGCTCGCTCATCACTAGTAGTGTTGCTTGGATTTGACAGTTTTTAGGTCATTGGTCAATTTAGTCAGGTAAGTTTCAGTGGAATGGTGCGGTTGGAAGCCAGATTCTAAGTGGTCAAAAAGGGAGCAGGAGGAGAGATGGGAGGACAGTTCAAAATGGAAATGTTGTTCCAGACAATTTGGCTATGGGGGAAGTAAATGACAGCCATTTGGAGGTTGGAGGGGGAGTAGATTAGTGTTGAGGCACCCCCGTAGTGTTCGAGTTCGGTTCGGTTCGTCGAACACCCGTGTGTTCGCCGAACTGTTCGTTGAACACCTTCGAACACCGTTAAAACCAATGGCAGGCAAACAAAAACACATAGAGACACATAGAAAACACCTTCAAAGGTGTCCAAAAGCTGACAAACTGCTCAGAAGACACAACTAACACATGGAAAAGTGACAAGTACATATAGTCATGCGAAAAGAAAAGAGGTGGAGGAGTAAAAGGAGGGGGAGACACAGATATAGGCATGTCATGCCCTTCTAAAATCCAAAAAGTGAGAAGCCGACACGGCCAGTCCGCTCCTGCCCGTGCCACCTCCGTGTCGCCGGGTTTGTGCCAGAGCCGCGGTGAACCCTGACGGCCAGCCCCCCTCTCCCAATACTGGTGCCTGTCCACTGGTGGGTCGAGCGAGCCCCCCTGTGGTGGAGGCAGCTCTAAGCTTTTTAATTTAAATTGTCTCTCTAATTTGAATGAATACACTTTAAATCCATTTACAAGGATCTATTGGAGGGCAAGTCTCATGCCAGCAGCCGCATAATTCCAACTACAGTAGCGTCCACTAAAGCTGCTGCAGTTAAAAAGCTTTTATAAGGATCGAGCTCGGCTGTCCACCGCAGAGCATCCTACTGCCAGTCCCAGCCCCAATGCCTTGGGGTGCCTCCTGATGCTCTTCACTGAGTATCCCATGGTCCCGAAGCATTTCCTTTGAAAAAATTAAGTGTCCAAACTACAGGTGGTGTAGCTTGCTTAACAGCCGGGATAATCCGCTGACTAGCAGACACTGCTACTAGGCACAAAGTATTTCCTGGGCTAGATGCAGTTAAAATTTGTAATTAGATACTCTCGTTGGATGCTGAGAAAGCATTCCATAGAGTCTCCTGGCACGCCATATATGATTCTCTTAAAAAACTTGGGGTAGGGGTCTAGGGGACCCTTTTATAGCCAAAATCACGGCCCTGTATCACAATACGTCACCTAGGCTGAAGATGCATGGAACTGTAGCACCCTGAGGGCTCGGTTGCTACAGAGATATTGCACCTCACCCAGAGGTGTGATATCTCACTCTCAGGTAAGGATGGAGTGTGGATCAGGACCCGACACCTGCATGCATTACACCACATTGCGGTGGGGCAGGGCGACCAATATGCCCCTGAGATGGGCACGACAGTCCCTGTACCTGGCTGGAGTGGGGGGAGGGAACACTGAGGAAGGGGAACCCTGTAGTGCAGGAGCAGGGAGGAAGCAGTTCCTGGGTGCATTGAGAAGGGAGTATAAAAGGTGGGCACCATCTTAGTTCTGTGCAGAGAAGTCTGAGCAGAAGTGACAGGGAGCAGGGGCTCTGCATGAGCTCTGCTCCGTAGGCGGGCCTAGTAACAGAGGCCCAGGCCTGGAAGAGGGAGAAGGAAGGAAGAGGAGCGGAGAAGGCTCCAGGAACGAGGAACGAAGGGATCCCAGGGGTGCGGACGGGCGAGTCGCCACCGCACGCCCGAATCCACCTGCGTGGAGGGGTCAGGCCAAAGGGGGAGACCGGTCCCCGAAACTAGTGGAGGCAGGAAATGACCCTCAGCTAGAAACCGGAGGCTGTGACATTTTATGTGGCACAGCCCCTCGCTACACCCGCTAGGAAGGCACCACATAGGGTCAGGGAAACTGGCGCCAAGTTTACCAAGAGGAGGCCCGAGGCAGCCGGACAGAAGGGTTGGTAAGAAAGGCCAGACAAAGGACACACAAAGGGGGTCCTGTGAAGCGCTCCAAAGTTATCTGAGCCCCTCACCTGGTGAGCACAGTACGACGTGGGCAGCCATTACCTGCAGACGTGGTCTGGATAATAAGAACTGTGAGTAAAGGCCCTGGACTGCATCACTGACTCAGTGTCGTTACTGCTGCTGCCCTGCACCATCACCCTCATCCTCCGCATACACTGCCCTGAGGCTATACTCCTCCCGTGGGGAGTTATGCTATGCTCTGCTGCACCCACAACACCAGCCTCAGCGGTCTGCCCTGCAGCGGCGGTTCACTCTGACCGCAATCCACGGGTGGCGTAGTCGGACATTTAAACATCAAAACCAAATAAATAGTTCCGCCACTGGTTTGACCTCCCTGAGCCACAGAACCGGGTCGCCGCCACGGAGACTACAACCACCAGCATCCACCAAAAAGGGTCCGGCTCCGGGTGTCCCAAGCCCCAGGGGGTGCATCAGAACATTTTCATCACCTTTCACAATCACCAATGGGACAAGGCAGGGATGTCCTCTGTCCCCTCTCTTATACATCCTAGTGACGGAGCACCTGCTCTTATCAATTCGCCATAACCCCAATATTAGGTGGATTGATGTGGGAGGCACCGAGTACAAGTGCTCTCTATTTGCTGATGATGTCCTAGTATATATCACTCAATCACATATATCCATCCATGCTGTTATGGCTGAAATAGATCACTTTGTTACATGGTCAAATTTTAAAAGGTAGATGCAGAAAAAAAATATATTCAGTTTGCAACCTGATGGAGGTCAGTATAGATGGACTAATAGAACAAGTCCCACACACAGCTAGAAGCCCAAATATTTTTTCAGAGGTAGATGCAGAAAAAAAATATATTCCGTTTGCAACCTGATGGAGGTCAGTATAGATGGACTAATAGAGAAAGTCCCACACACTGCTAGAAGGCCAAATATTTTTTCAGAGCTAGATGCAGAAAAAAATTATATTCAATTTGCAACCTGATGGAGGTCAGTATAGATGGACTAATAGAGAAAGTCCCACACACTGCTGGAAGGCCAAATATTTTTTCAGAGCTAGATGCAGACAAAAAATTATTTTGAATTTGCAACCTGATGGAGGTCAGTATAGGTGGACTAATAGAACAAGTCCCACACACTGCTAGAAGGCCAAATATTTTTTCAGAGCTAGATGTAGAAAAAAATTATATTCAGTTTGCAACCTGATGGAGGTCAGTATAGATGGACTAATAGAACAAGTCCCACACACAGCTAGAAGCCCAAATATTTTTTCAGAGGTAGATGCAGAAAAAAATTATATTCAGTTTGCAACCTGATGGAGGTCAGTATAGATGGACTAATAGAACAAGTCCCACACACAGCTAGAAGCCCAAATATTTTTTCAGAGGTAGATGCAGAAAAAAATATATTCAGTTTGCAACCTGATGGAGGTCAGTATAGATGGACTAATAGAGAAAGTCCCACACACTGCTAGAAGGCCAAATATTTTTTCAGAGCTAGATGCAGACAAAAATTTATTTTGAATTTGCAACGTGATGGAGGTCATTATAGGTGGACTAATAGACCAAGTCCCACACACTGCTAGAAGGCCAAATATTTTTTCAGAGCTAGATGCAGAAAAAAATTATATTCAGTTTGCAACCTGATGGAGGTCAGTATAGATGGACTAATAGAACAAGTCCCACACACTGCTAGAAGCCCAAATATTTTTTCAGAGCTAGATGCAGAAAAAAATTATATTCAATTTGCAACCTGATGGATGTCAGTATAGATGGACTAATAATATGATGCTATGCCCAAAAGATTTTACTTCACTAGGTGCAGTAAAAAAATTGGTATTCTATACACAGGTGTTATATCTTACAACACAGATAGGCTACTCCACTGACTAACACACTCTGCAATAGGCCAAAAAGGATTAGCTTTGCTAGATTCAGTCAAATGCTGTGAAAAAAACTTGCACAGCACTGGCACAGACCTGCCTGGCAAAAACTGATAGGAACTGATGTAACCTAGTCCTGAAAAGGACTGCAATTACAATTAGTCTTTACTCCCACAACCTATCTATTTAAGAGCACAGACCTGCCTGATAAAAGTCGTAGGAAATGCTGTAACCTAGTCCTTAAAAGGACTGCAATCACAACTATTCCCTACTCCCAAGCTATCTGTAGATTTGTGCGAAAATTGGCTTAAAATTAACAAGGTATAGCGCACACAGCAACAGCGGTGCCATCTAACATGCAGCTGCAGCAGTGAGAAAATGGTGGCGACGGGGAAAATGGCTTGGTCTTATAGGTCAAGGACATGTGACATACAATGCCAATGACACATGCCCTTGCTTGTGTGAAAAAAAGCACTTCGCTCCGTGTGTGCGCTGCTGATAGGCTGACAGATTGCACCTCCCCACTGTAAATGCGGGAAAGAGAAAAAAAAATGGAGATCTTCATTATTCCTGCAGAGATCCATCCCCTGCCCCTCCCCCCGCCCCGCTGTACACTCAAACTGCGTATTAACATTAATTTTCATCATTACTGAGAAAAAAATCCAGTTATGATTTTGGTGCACGAACAGTTATCGAACATAACCTCGAACAGCCGAATTTTTCTCAAATCGTTCGTGTTCGCCGAACGGCTCGAACACCTCCCAAAACAGCTCGAATTTGAGATTGGCGAACAGTTCGAGTCGAACAACGCTCATCTCTAGAGTAGATGCGCACACAGTGCACCTCAAAAGAGGGAAGAGTAACAGAGGGTGAAAGTGGGATATGGGAGAAGGAGCAGTTATCTGACATGAGAAAACCAACTCCTCCACCATGCTTGCTGCTGAGGCGGGGGAGTGGGAAAGGTGGAATCCGCCATACAGTGGTGGCCAAAAGTATTGGCACCCCTGCAATTCTGTCAGATAATACTCAGTTTCTTCCTGAAAATGATTGCAATCACAAATTCTTTGGTATTGTTATCTTCATTTAATTTGCTTGCAAGGAAAAAACACAAAAGAGAATGAAGCAAAAATCAAATCATTGATCATTTCACACAAGACTCCAAAAATGGGCCAGACAAAAGTATTGGCACCCTCAACCTAATACTTGGTTGCACAACCTTTAGCCAAAATAACTGCGAACAACGCTTCCGGTAACCATCAATGAGTTTCTTACAATGCTCTGCTGGAATTGTAGACCATTCTTCTTTGGCAAACTGCTCCAGGTCCCTGATATTTGAAGTGTGCCTTGTCCAAACTGCCATTTTGAGATCTCTCCACAGGTGTTCTATAGGATTCAGGTCTGGACTCATTGCTGGCCACCTTAGAAGTCTCCAGTGCTTTCTCTCAAACCATTTTATAGTGCTTTTGGAAGTGTGTTTTGAGTCATTGTCCTGCTGGAAGACCCATGACCTCTGAGGGAGACCCAGCTTTCTCACACTGGGCCCTACATTATGCTGCAAAATTTGTTGGTAGTCTTCCGACTTCATAATGCAATGCACACGGTCAAGCAGTCCAGTGCCAGAGGCAGCAAAGCAACACCAAAACATCAGGGAACCTCCGCCATGTTTGACTGTAGGGACCGTGTTCTTTTCTTAGAATGCCTCTTTTTTTTTCCTGTACACTCTATGTTGATACTTTTTCTCAAAAAGCTCTACTTTTGTCTCATCTGACCAGAGAACATTCTTACAAAACATTTTAGGCTTTCTCAGGTAAGTTTTGGCAAACTCCAGCCTGGCTTTTTTATGTCTCGGGGTAAGAAGTGGGGTCTTCCTGGGTATCCTACCAGACAGTCCCTTTTCATTCAGATGCCGACGGATAGTATGGGTTGACACTGTTGTACCCTCGGACTGCAGGGCAGCTTGAACTTGTTTGGATGTTAGTCGAGGTTCTTTATCCACCATCCGCACAATCTTGCGTTGAAGTCTCTCGTCAATTTTCCTTTTCCGTCCACATCTAGGGAGGTTAGCCACAGTGCCATGGGCTTTAAACTTCTTGTTGACACTGCGCACAGAAGGCACAGGAACATTCAAGTCTTTAGAGATGGACTTGTAGCCTTGAGATTGCTCATGCTTCCTCACAATTTGGTTTCTCAAGTCCTCAGACAGTTCTTTGGTCTTCTTTCTTTTCTCCATGCTCAATGTGGTACACACAAGGACACAGGACAGAGGTTGAGTCAACTTTAATCCATGTTAACTGGCTGTAAGTGTGATTAGTTATTGCCAACACCTGTTAGGTGCCACAGGTAAGTTACAGGTGCTGTAATTACACGAATTAGAGAAGCATCACATGATTTTTCAAACAGTGCCAATACTTTTGTCCACCCCCTTTTTTAGGTTTGGTGTGGAATTGTTTCCAATTTGGCTTTAGGACAATTCTTTTTGTTTTTTCATTGAAGACAAATTAAATGAAGATAATAATACCAAAGGATTTGTGATTGCAATCATTTTCAGGAAGAAACTGAGTATTAGCTGACAGAATTGCAGGGGTGCCAATACTTTTGGCCACCACTGTAAGAAGGTGCAGCTGGAGAGGCTGTGTTAGAGGGGGTGAGCCAGATTTCGGTGATGGTGAGGAAGAAAGTTTGTTAGTAATGAACGGATCATGGATGTAGGAAAGTTTGTTGCAGAGAGAGCGAGCGTTCCATAGAGCTCGTGCTAGAAGGATTGGGGAAGTGGGGGCTGAGCGGATGGGTATAAGTTTACAAAGGTTGCGGAAATTTGTGATAGATCGAGGATGAGAGGCAGAAGTGACTGTAGGGATGTGGTGAGGAGGGCTAGGATTTGGAGAGATATCGCCAGGGGTGAGGAGGAGCAGAGAAAGTGTTAGTAGGTGTGAGCAGAAGAGGCCATGAGATAGCTATCTGTGTTTGGAGACAGAGGATTGTATGTTGAGGAACAGTTCTAAGGAGGAGGTGAGATGGATGGGGAGGATGGAGGGAGAGATGACCAGTTCATTACTAGGTGCTGAGATTAGGGGGGTTAGTAGGAAATGATGGATTATAGGGTTTAGAGTGAAAACAAATAGGGACATTGTTTCCTGTGACTAGGTATCCAGTTACCTTCAGTTCCCTTCTGGTTCAATTCTGGTATAATCCATAGCTGTATACTTCTTCAGAGCTGTACACTTCTATGTTACACTTGTGTGGTGCAATGAGCAGATGTAGAGCTCACAATACCGTATAGTACGTTTCTGCATCATTTATGCTAGGTGATATCCAGGGACAAAAAGTAATGCTAAAAATGCTGCTATATTTAGTATGGGTAAAATACAGACCTAAATGAAGATGTTTTACCAATATTTACAATTGCAAGACAAAGTAAGTGAACACTTTGGAATTACCTATATTTCTTCATTCATTACTAATAAAATGAGTCCTAATTGTTATCTATGTAATAATTCTAGACAAACAGAAGCTATGTAATCTGAAAGCAAACAAACAGTTCAACTGTTCATGTCATTTACTGAGCACATTGAGTAAACATTCAGAGTGCAGGAAAAAAGTAAACATACCCTTGAATTTAATAACCTGCAGATCTCCCATTAGCAGCAATAACTTTCACCAAATGTTTCCCGGAGCTACAACTAAGATTTGAACAATGCTGAGAAGGAAATTTGAATTATTTCTCCCTGCAAAATGTGTCATCAATATTCTGGGATGTTTTGCATACAAACACAGCCCACATGAGGTCATACAATTACATCTCAGTAGGGTTATGGCTCATTCAAATGAGTGTATTACACAGACCTCTGCTGTCCAAGTATAAATCACACAGAACACTGATGAATGAAATTCAATAGGGTTGTTTAGGTGACAGTGTTTTCATATTGATCAAGTGTCCATTTGTATTATGGATTGGGTAAATAAAAATCAGATATTACTGCACACCTAGAATAATCTGCTCTGTGAGTAAATAATTAATATGGAGTCAACATTCTGCCGGAAGACCAAATGTTTTCTCGGTATACTTACTAGTGATGGACGAGCACTAAAATGCTCGGGTACTCGTTGCTCGGGTTGAGCCCATTGGAATACTCGGGTGCTCGACCCGAGCAACGAGCCCAATGTAATTCTGTCGGCATTTTTCAGGTGGCTCCCTCCGGCGGTTTGCAGAGGGCCTAAAAATTGCCCAAATTGATGCTCAGTGCTCAAATGACATGGGAAAGGCATGAGGAAGACCCCTGGAAGCATTTCTGACTCCCAGGTCACTGCTGTCAACAATGTTGTCAGAGGTATTATGCCACTTTTGCGGACTCACAATAAAACATACAAAAATGAAACCAAAATAGATTTTCCTGGGAAATATGTTAAGGAACATCATTTCCAGGGTAATGACTTGTATATAAGGCAAAATAAATAACCCCCCTAAAAAATACTCCTTCATACCTTGGGCTATGTTCACACGTAGCATTTTTGATGTGTTTTTGCACTTTTGCATTGCTTTCAACCGTGACAAATGCATCCACCAGGAAATGTCATTTTAACATTTTACATCCTTACCTGGCCATGTGGTGTGTGAGACAGAATCAGACATATCCTGTTTCATTTATGAAGGAGGGTCTCTGAAAGTCACAAAGCCTATTTTTATAGGGCCATGAGGTGGCCTTCACTTTTTAGAGAGCCATCAGCCGGCTATGCTTTGTTGTTCCCATTACTAAAGATTGGGTCTTCTATACTGTTATTGCATATGCAGTGAGTGGCAGGTCTGCCCAAAATTTGAATGCACCCCAATACCCCTTTGAAAATTTGGACACACCCCAGTACCCCTTTGAAAATTTGGACGCACACCAATACCCCTTTGAAGAGAGGAGTACCTCCTGAAAAAAAATGTTCCCATTATTAGGAAGTGGGTCTCCCATTGTGTTTGCCTATGCAGTGAATGCAAGGATTGCTAAAAATTTGGAGGCACTCCAATGCCCCTTGGAAGAGACATGGAGGTCAGAGGGCCTCCTGAAAACAATGTTCCCATTATTAGGAAGTGGGTCTCCTATTGTGTTTGCCTATGCAGTGAATGCAACGGTTGCCAAAAATTTGGAGGCACTCCAATGCCCCTTGAAAGAGACGTGGAGGTCAGAGGGCCTCCTGAAAACAATGTTCCCATTATTAGGAAGTGGGTCTCTCATTGTGTTTGCCTATGCAGTGAATGCAAGGGTTGCAAAAATTGGGAGGAACTCCAATGCCCCTTGGAAGGGACGTAGAGGGCCTCATGAAAAAATGTTCCCATTATTAAGAAGTGGGTCTCCCATAGTTTTGGCCTATACAGTGAATGCAAGGGCTGACAAAAATTGGGAGGCACAAACAATGACCTTTGGAAGAGACATAGAGGGCCTCATGAAAAAATGTTCCCCTTATTAGGAAGTGGGTCTCCCATAGTGTTGGCATATGCATTGAATGCAAGGGCTGAAAAAAAAATTGGGAGGCACTCCAATGCCCCTTGGAAGAGACGTAGAGGGCCTCATGAAACAATGTTCCCATTATTAGGAAGTGGGTCTCCCACAGTGTTGGCCTATGCAGTGAAAGCAAGTGCTGCCAAAAATTGGGAGGCACTCCAATGACCCTTGGACGTGGAGGAGGGCTTCATAAAAAAATGTTCCCATTAGAATGGAGCGAGTCTCCTATACTTGTAATGCCCATTACATGTGTGGGTGTGAAAAGGTGCATGGGAATACATCTCCCAAAAAAAGACACTGGATTTGAGTTTATGTTGTGCTGCTATCATTCGGTGGTGTTGAGAAGTCTGGCCCAATCCAGCCCTTGTTCATTTTTATAAGAGTCAGCCTGTCAGCATTTTCAGTTGACTGGCGGATGCGCTTATCAGTTATAATTCCACTAGCAGCACTAAATCCCGCTCTGATAAAATGCTAGCGGCAGGGCAGGCCAGGATCTCCAAGGCGTTGAGAGACAGTTCATTTCAGGTATCCAGCATGGATACCCAATAATTATAAGGCACAGAGGAATCACGGAGGACGTTGGTATGGTCGGAAAGGTACTCCCTCAGCATCTTCCCAAACTTTGCACTCCTTGTGAGAGTAGCCCGCGCCTCAGGGCCTGTGCGATGGGAGGGGCTGAGAAAATTTTCCCACAGCTTTGACAGTGTTCCCCTGCATCTTCTGGATTGGATTTGTGTCTCTCTCGCCTGTACTCCTTGGTTGTCCAACGAACTGTGACCTCTGCCACTAACGTTTTCAGATGGAACTTTTTTTAATAGTTCCGCAACAAGGGCCTTCTGGTACTGCCTCATTTTTGTAGACCTGTCCGCCTCAGGAATAAGAGATATAAATTTCTCCTTGTAGTGTGGGTGTAGAAGTGTCACCAACCAGTAATGACTGTCACCAAAAATTTTGAGAATGCGAGGGTCATGGGAAAGGCAGTGTAACATAAACTCAGCCATGCGTGCCAGACTACTAACAGGCAAGACTTCCGTGTCCTCATCAAAAAGATCAGTGACCATGCTCTCTGCCTCCTCTCTGTCCTCAGGCCATCCACGCTGAAAAGATGGTATGACAGTAGTGCAGGTAGTACCATCTATAGCCCATGAAACTAGCTACTGTTCTTCCTCCTCCTCCTCCTGTTCCTCATTGTCACCCAATCCAGGTTGGGATGAGATGAGGCTGGGCTGTGTATAATCACCCTGTATGGTTCCTTGCTGCATCTCATGGTGCTCCGCCTGCAATGCATCCTCTTTGATTGTGAGCAGAGAGCGTTTCAGAAGACAGAGAATCGGGATGGTGACACTAATTATGGCGTCATCGCCGCTCACCATCTTGGTGGAGTCCTCAAAGTTTTGGAGGATGGTACATATGTCTGACATCCATGTCCACTCCTGAGGTCTTATGTGTGGAGTCTGAACTGAATTCTGATGGCCTTGTTGATGCTGGTACTCAACAACTGCCCTCTTCTGCTCACATATCCTTCCCAACATCTGCAGTGTAGAGTTCCAACGCGTGAGAACATCACACACCAGTCTGTGAGCAGGAAGCTGCAAATGCTGCGGAAACATGGCAAGGGCGGTGGAAGCTGTAGGTGAGGATTTGAGAAACTGATGAACCACGAGGTTAAGCACATGGTCCAGGCATGGTACATGTGTGAGCTCGCCTTGCCTCAGAGCCGCCACCAGGTTCTGGCCATTGTCACACATGACCATGCCTGGCTGTAGGTTCAGCGGTGTCAGCCATAGATCTGCCTGCTCTTTCAGAGCTGTCCACAACTCTTCAGCATTGTGTGGTTTGTCCCGTAAGCATTTTAGCTTCAGCAGAGCCTGTTGCCGCTTGGCCGAAGCAGTGCTGCAGTGGTTCCAGCTTGTGACTGATGTGGTCATTTTGGAGATGGAGGCTGAACAGGAGGAGCAGGCTGAGGAGGATGAGGTGCAGGAGCTGGAGACTGTGGGGGCAACCCTGATTGACCTATGGCCTGCAATCTCTGGCGTCGGGAGGACGTGTTCCTTCCCAAGGTCCGACTGAGTCCCGGCTTCCACTATGATAACCCAATGTGCCTTCAGCTAGATGTACCGTCCCTGCCCACAAGCACTTGTCCGCGGTTAGGTGGACTTTCCCGGTATCTGTGCTGTTGAGGGCATGGCTAATGTTTTGGAACACATGGTTGTGTAATGCGGGGACGGCACACCGGTAGAAATAGTGGCGACTGGGGACCAAGTACCGAGGAATGGCCGCCGCAATCAGGTTGCGGAATGCTTCCATCTCCATGAGCCTAAAATGCAACATTTCAAGCACAAGCATTCGCGAAATGTGGGAATTTAGTAGTGTGGCCTGTGGCTGCATATTTGCGCTTGCATTCCAAGGACTGGGGTATGGACAACTGAATGCTGTGCTGGGACATGGAAGTGGACGTGCTTCCTGATGCTGCTACTTGAGAGTGTGCAATGACAGGTGCAGGGCAGGAGGCATCTTCGCATGCACCATGGACAGGAGATTGGCATGCATGCACAACAGCATAAGAAGCAGTGGTGGCACCCGCAGACACTGTTCCTGGACCCTGGGGCTCGGCCCACAAAGTTGGGTGCTTTGCTGCCATGTGCCTGATCATACTTGTGGTGGTCAGGCTCTTATTTTTGCCACAATAATAATATGACCCTTATAGAAATATATTGGCGTACATGGGAGAAGGTACTTCCCATAGACGCCAAACAACGCCAACTCATAATACACATGCTTAATAAGGAGAATTCAAAAAGTTATAATGGTGTAGAAATATGTATATTTTTATTATCAACTTGTCACTTTTCCATGTGTTAGTTGTGTCTTCTGAGCAGTTTGTCAGCTTTTGGACACGTTTGAAGGTGTTTTCTATGTGTTTCTATGTGTTTTTGTTTGCCTGCCATTGGTTTTAACGGTGTTCGAAGGTGTTCGACGAATAGTTCGGCGAACATACAGGTGTTCAATGAACCAAACCGAACTCGAACATTACGGGGGTGGCTAAACACTAAAGGAGAATTCAAAAAGTTATAACGGTGTAGAAATATGTATATTTTTATTATCAACATTAATTGATACAGAAGCGCAGACAACAATTAGGATAAGGTGCAAGCAGATTGCAGCAATGATCACTGGCATTTTGGCCAATAGTGCTATCAATAGAATATACCTATACACAATTATAAAGGCAGAAAAAAGGGGAATACAGCATAGACAGATTTAACGAGAGCAATTAGGTCAATCTTGTGATGAAGTCAATAGCCAGTGCTACATTTCAAGTAAATAATAGGAAGCTAAACCAAATGCATTGCATGTATTTGCATCAAATGCTGTAAGCACGCCAATAGAGAAGTGTAAAGTGCGGGTATAGTGCAGGCGTAGTTAATCCTTCTTACCAGGTTAGGGGCCAGATGGAAACCAGTGATGGAGGATGCCCCGATGCGCATTTTGCAGCCACCAGCGGCTGCTTTTTTAAGGGGACTTTTCTATTGGCGTGCTTACAGCATTTGATGCAAATACACGCAATGCATTTGGTTCAGCTTCCTATTATTTACTTGAAATGTAGTACTGACTATTGACTTCATCACAAGACTGACCTATTTGCTCTCGTTAAATCTGTCTATGCTGTATTCCCCTTTTTTCTGCCTTTATAATTGTGTATGGGTTTATTCTATTGATAGGACTATTGGCCAAAATGCCAGTGATCATTGCTGCAATCTGCTTGCACCTTATCCTAATTGTTGTCTGCGCTTCTGTATCAATTAATGTTGATAATAAAAATATACATATTTCTACACCGTTATAACTTTTTGAATTCTCCTTTAGTGTTTAGCCACCCCCGTAATGTTCGAGTTCGGTTTGGTTCATTGAACACCTGTATGTTCGCCGAACTATTCGTCGAACACCTTCGAACACCGTTAAAACCAATGGCAGGCAAACAAAAACACATAGAAACACATAGAAAACACCTTCAAACGTGTCCAAAAGCTGACAAACTGCTCAGAAGACACAACTAACACATGGAAAAGTGACAAGTACATATAGTCATGCGAAAAGAAAAGAGGTGGAGGAGTAAAAGGAGGGGGAGACACAGATATAGGCATGTCATGCCCTTCTAAAACCAAAAAAGTGCGAAGCCAACACGGCCAGTCATTTCCTGCCAGTGCGACCTCCGTGTCGCCGGGTTTGTGCCAGAGCCGCGGTGGACCCTGACGGCCAGCCCCCCTCTCCCAATACTGGTGCCTGTCCGCTGGTGGGTCGAGCGAGCCCCCCTGCGGTGCAGGCTGATCTAATCTTTTTAATTTAAATTGTCTCTCTAATTTGAATGAGTACCCTTTAAATCCTTTTACAAGGATCTATTGGAGGGCAAGTCTCATGCCAGCAGCCGCGTAATTCCAGCTCCAGTAGCATCCACTAAAGATGCTGCAGTTAAAAAGCTTTTATAAGGATCGAGCTCGACGGTCCACCGCAAGGCGTCCTACCGCCAGTCCCAGCTCCTATGCCTTGGGGTGCCTCCCCGATGCTCTTCACTGAGTGTCCCGGGGACCCGAACCATTTCCTTTGAAAAAATTAAGTGTCCAAACTACAGGTAGTGTAGCTTGCTTAACAGCCGAGATAATCCGCTGACTAGCAGACACTAGGCACAAAGTATTTCCTGGGCTAGATGCAGTTAAAAATTTGTAATTAGATACTCTCGTTGGATGCTGAGAAAGCATTCCATAGAGTCTCCTGGCATGCCATATATTATTCTCTTAAAAAGCTTGGGGTAGGGGTCTAGGGGACCCTTTTATAGCCAAAATAACGGCCCTGTATCGCAATACGTCACCTAGGCTGAAGATAAATGGAACATTTTCATCACCTTTCATAATCACCAATGGGACAAGGCAGGGATGTCCTCTGTCCCCTCTCTTATACATCCTAGTGATGGAGCACCTGCTCTCATCAATTCGCCATAACCCCAATATTAGGTGGATTGAGGTGGGAGGCACCGAGTACAAGTGCTCTGCATTTGCTGATGATGTCCTAGTATATATCACTCAGTCACATATATCCATGCCTGCTGTTATGGCTGAAATAGATCACTTTGTTACATGGTCAAATTTTAAAATCAATGCAGCAAAGTCTGAGGCCCTCAATGTCTCCCTCCCCAAATCCATACAGGATTCCATCCAGTCCAACTTTCCCTTTGCCTGGCCCTCACAGGGTATCAAATACTTAGGAATTCGTATTCATAGAGACCTCTCCCGTCTATGTTATCTTAATTTTGGGCCCTTTATTGAACAACTCCATACAGACCACGGTTGGCAAGTTAGAACTGTAAGATTCACTACGTGAACCACTGGTGTTTTGTGGAAAAGCACATGTACACTGTGTTCCAAATTATTATGCAAAAAGTGTTTAGAAGTGATAAGGTAAGAATTTTTTTGTTTGTCAGTTAAACTCATTGATGGTGATGTGTGTCAGGGCTCTTTATATCACTGTAAGCAATTGCAGACACCTGTGCAAATTAGTTTGGCAGGTGTGTCCAATGAAAGGCAAGACTACTTAAGAATGCTGTCCCACATTATTAAGCAGCCTATATTTTCTGCCAAAAGGGGAAAGAAAAAAGATGTGTGGGCTGCTGAGAAGCAACAAATTGTGGAGTGTTTAGGTCAAGGCATGACTACAATCAACATTGCCAAGACACTTCATCCTGATCATCGCACAATCAAGAAGTATGTAGCTGATTCACAGTACACACGTGTGCGTGCTAATAAGGGAAAATTGAGGACTCTTTCCTACAGGCAATTACGTCAGGTTAAAAGAGCAGCGGCAAAAGACCTTGTCATAGCAGCAGACAAGTTTTTGAAGCTGCTGGTGCCTCCAACGTCCCCCGAACAACAAGATGCAAAGTCCTTCAGAGGTTTGCAGCTGTGCATAAGCCATCCTGTCGACCTCCTCTATCCACTGCACACAAGCAGAAACGGCTCCAGTGGGCCAAACAGTACATGAAGACTGACTTCAAAACTGTTTTGTTCACCGATGAGTTCCGTGCAACGCTCGATGGTCCAGATGGATGGAGTGGAGGATGGCTGGTTGATGGACACCCCATGCAAACACGGCTACGGCGCCAACAAGGAGGAGGTGGAGTAATGTTTTGTGCTGCAATAATGGAGAGAGAGATTGTCGGCCCCTTTGGGATCCCTGAAGGGGTAAAGATGAACTCCATAATGTATGTGGAGTTTCTCAAACAGCACTTCCTGCCATGGTTCAAGAAGAAGAACCGTGTATTCCACAGCAAGATCATTTTCATGCAAGATAATGCACCGTCTCATGCTGCACATAACACATCTGCATCTCTGGCTGATATGGACATAAAAGGGGACAAACTTATGGTGTGACCCCCATGCTCCCCTGACCTCAACCCCATTCAGAACCTCTGGAGCATCATCAAAAGGAGTGTCTATGATGGCGGGAGGCAGTTCACATCTAAGCAACAGCTCTGGGAGGGTATTTTGTCTTCATGCAAAACAATTGAAGCAGAAACCATCCAAAACCTGACAAATTCAATGGACGAGAGAGTTCAGAAGCTCCTTTCGAACAAGGGGTCCTATGTGCAAATGTAACATCACCTATGTAACGGGTCTGGGAGGCGGAACCTCCAGGTAGGCTAGCAAGGCAGATGGAGGATGTGTGCTCCCAGGTGAGCAAGCGAGAGTCTCTGGAATAGCAGGTGGTCACAGCACGTGACGGCGGAGCCTCCAGGTAGGCAAGCAGGCAGGTAGCGGAGAAGCGCTCCCAGGTGAGCGGGCAAGAGTCTCTGGAATAGCTGGTGGTCCCAGCACGTGACAGCGGAACCACCGGGCAGGCAAGCAGGCAGGTAGCGGAGAAGCGCTCCCAGGTGAGCGGGCAAGAGTCTGGAATAGCTGGTGGTCACAGCACGTGACAGCGGAGCCTCCGGGCAGGCAAGCAGGCAGGTAGCAGAGAAGCGCTCCCAGGTGAGCGGGCAAGCTGGTCCATAGACAGACTGACCGGAGTTGTAAGGCAGACCGTCGGACCTCAGGCAAGCAGGCAGGTAGCTGATGTGCTCTCCCAGGTGAGCGGGCAAGTTGGTCCTTAGACAGACTGACCGGAGTTGTAAGGCAGACCGTCGGACCTCAGGCAGGCAGGCAGGTAACAGGAAATCAGGCAGGATTAGGACAGCAAGCTGGCAGGAATCTGGCAGGTAACTGGCAGGTAACTGGCAACGGGACCTGAGGGCTGAAGCAGAGTAGAACGGTGCAACAACATTGCTCGGGCACCTCCATTTTGGAGGAGGTGCCTTATATATGGTAAAGTCCTCCGGCCATTGGCCGGGGACTCCTTAGGACGGCGCGCGCGGCCCCTTTAAGAGGGAGGGAGGGCGCGCGCGCGCGCCCTAAGCACAGTGGCCGGGAAGGAGCGCGCGCTGCCAGCAGAGCGGGAGAGGGACGCCGGGCACGGAGCTGAGCGGTGAGGGGAACAGCGTCCCTGCCTAGCAGAGGGCAGGGACGCCGGCACTACAGTACCCCCCCCCTTTAGGCCCCCCCTTTTTTAGGCCAGATAGAAATTTAGCTAGGATGAGAGGGGCATGGATGTTCTCCCGGGGCTCCCACGTTCTCTCCTCAGGACCAAACCCCTTCCAATCTACCAGAAAAAAGGTCTTTCCTCTTACCCTTTTGGTGGCAAGAATGTTCTCTACCTCAAACTCGTCCTCAGCAGAAACCGGAGCAGGAGGCGTACCTGTAGACTTGGAAAAAGAGTTAAGCACCACGAGTTTGAGGAGAGATACATGGAAGGAGTTAGGGATCCGTAAGTTGGCAGGGAGTTTCAATTTATAGGCCACCGGGTTGATCTGACTGATGACCTCCAGAGGAACGATGAACCGAGGCCCTAACTTGTAAGAAGGTATCTTGAGTCGAACATATTTAGATGAGAGCCAGACTTTATCTCCTGGACGAAATTGTGGAGGATCCAGGCATTTTTTGTCAGCGTGTCTTTTCATACGCTCGGATGACAGAAGGAGTGCGGACCGGGTACTCTCCCATATGGAGGAAAATTTGCTAACGAGAGATTCCGCAGCCGGGTTGTCCACAGAGGTGGAGACAGGAAAAGGAATCCGAGGATGCTGACCAAAGACTACAAAAAACGGGGATTTGGAGGAGGATTCGCTCTCGTGATTATTATAAGAGAACTCGGCCCATGGTAGGAGATCCACCCAGTCAGAATGGTGGGCATTAACGAAGTGCCGGAGGTAACTGGTCAGGTTCTGATTGATCCGCTCCACTTGACCATTGGACTGTGGGTGGCAAGCGGAAGAGAAGTCCAGGGTGACGTCTAGTAGTTTACAAGTGGCTCTCCAGAAACGTGAGGTGAACTGTACCCCACGATCCGACACTATGTGGAGGGGCAGGCCATGAAGACGGAAGATGTGGCGGATAAAGTCTTTAGCCAGCTCGGGTGCAGACGGAAGGCCTGGCAGGGGAATAAAGTGAGCCATCTTGGAAAAGCGGTCAGCGACCACCCAAATGACCGTACAACCGGCAGAGACGGGGAGATCAGTTATAAAGTCCATTGCTATATGCTGCCAGGGGGCAGCAGGTACAGGAAGCGGAAGGAGGCGTCCGGCTGGCAGATGTCTCGGGACTTTGTTGCCGGCGCAGGACACACAGGCAGAAACAAAGTCTATTATGTCCTTGTGCAGGGTAGGCCACCAATAGTGCCGGGCAATAAGCTGGAGGGTCTTTTTCTGACCGGCGTGGCCAGCTAGTTTAGACGAATGGCCCCAGTGTAGGATCTTCTCCCGATCAGGTACTGAAACAAACGTCTTACCGGGAGGGAGACGATTTAGACTCACGGGAGCCACCTGCATTACTCTGGCGGGATCGATGATATGTTTAGGTTCTTCCTCGAGATCAGACACCAGAAAGGATCGGGACAAGGCGTCTGCTTTGACCTTTTTGTCAGCCGGGCGAAAATGAAGAACAAAATCAAAGCGAGCAAAAAACAAGGACCACCGGGCTTGGCGCGGGTTAAGTCTCTGGGCATGCTGGAGGTAAGCCAAGTTCTTGTGGTCAGTGTAAATTATTACCGGATGAAGAGCCCCCTCGAGTAGGTAACGCCACTCCTCCAACGCCAGCTTGATGGCCAATAACTCTCGGTCTCCTATGGAATAGTTGCGCTCAGAAGAGGAGAAGAGTTTGGAGAAGAAGCCACAAGTTACCATTCTCCCGGAAGATGATTTTTGAGTAAGTACCGCTCCGGCTCCAGAGGAGGAGGCGTCAACTTCCAGGAAGAACTGCTTGTTGCCGTCCGGGCGATGCAGCACCGGGGCGGAAGAGAAGGCCTGTTTTAGGGAAAGAAAGGCCTCCTCTGCTTCGGGCGGCCACTCTTTGGGATTAGTACCCTTACGGGTGAGCGCGGAAATTGGGGCAGTCCGGGAAGAGAAGTGCGGGATGAAGAGGCGGTAATAGTTGGCGAAGCCCAGGAACCGTTGAATAGCCTTCAACCCCTCTGGTCGGGGCCATTTCTCGATGGCAGACAGTTTCTCAGGATCCATTTGTAGGCTGGTCTGAGAGATAATGTAGCCCAGAAACGGAAGCGAGGTCTGCTCAAAGAGGCACTTCTCATATTTAGGGTAGAGATGGTTCTGCCTGAGCCTGAGCAAGACCTGACAAACATCCCTCCGGTGAGTCTGGAGATCCGGAGAGAAGACCAAGATGTCGTCCAGGTACACCACTACGCAGGAGTAGAGAAGGTCCCGGAAGATGTCATTGACCAACTCTTGAAAGACGGCAGGAGCGTTACAGAGGCCAAAGGGCATTACCAGATATTCATAGTGGCCGTCCCGGGTGTTGAATGCCGTCTTCCATTCATCCCCCTGACGGATACGAACCAGGTTGTACGCCCCACGGAGGTCCAGTTTGGTGAAGATTCTAGCCCCCCTCAGAAAATCAAATAACTCCGGAATGAGGGGAAGGGGGTACTTATTCTTCACCGTGATCTGGTTAAGGCCTCTATAGTCTATACAGGGACGGAGAGAGCCGTCCTTCTTTTTGACGAAAAAGAAGCCTGCTCCCGCTGGGGAGGTAGATTTCCAGATGAATCCCCTGGCCAGATTCTCCTCAATATATTCGGACATCGACCGGGTCTCAGCAGCGGATAATGGATAAATACGCCCACGGGGAGGAGAAGTACCAGGTAACAGGTCGATAGGGCAGTCGTATGGTCTATGAGGGGGTAATGTCTCTGCCTCCTTTTTATTAAAGACATCAGCATAAGACCAATAAGGAATCGGAAGTCCAGGTAGATTAGCTGGGGTAGGAGAAGGACGGACGGGATGAACGGGAACCAGACAGGTCTTATGGCAGCCCTGTCCCCAGCGAAGGTCTTCTCCGGTCTGCCAGTCAAGAACGGGTGCATGTTTCTGGAGCCAAGGTAGGACTAGCAAGAGGGCGTGAGAGAGTCCAGGCAGAACATGGAAGGAGATACTTTCAGAATGCAGCATTCCCACTTGCAGAGTAATGGATTCGGTGATGAGTAGAGATGAGCGGTGTTCGACTAGAACTGTTCGCCAATCTCAAATTCGAGCTGTTTTGGGCGGTGTTCGAGTTGTTCGACGAACCCGAACGATTTGCAAAAAATTCGGCTGTTCGAGGTTATGTTCGATAACTGTTCGTGCACCAAAAGCGTGTCCTGCATGTCTGGCGCTATTTAGAGCACCAATCATGCAGGGATTGTCTGCCACTCACTGTAATGCCACAGCCATGGTGGTTGTGGCATTACAGTGATTGCCCAAATCGATGGGAACAGTGCCAACAGTGAAACATGAAAAGCCGGCAATTCAGCAGCGGCATACACCGGTACCCGACAATTTAGAACCGAAAGAATAGAGCTTCACACATAGATTAGATAGATAGAAACATGTCAGCCACATATATACGAACTACAGTGAAAGTGCTGCTTACTGTACTTGTCATTTAGCGTAAAGGATTTATCAAAAAAAATAATAGTGTTTTCATGCACCGTCTCTTTAAAAAAGCCGGCCGGCAATTCAGCAGCGGTACCCGACAATTTAGAATAGAAGGAATAGAGAATCACACATAGATTAGATAGATAGAAACATGTCAGTCATATATATATGAAGTACAGTGACAGTGTTGATTACTGTACTTGTCATTTAGTGTAAAGGATTTATCAAAAAAAATAATAGTGTTTTCATGCACCGTCTCTTTAAAAAAGCCGGCCGGCAATTCAGCATCTGTACCCAACAATTTAGAATAGAAGGAATAGAGAATCACACATAGATTAGATAGATAGAAACATGTCAGTCACATATATATGAAGTACAGTGACAGTGTTGCTCACTGTACTTGTCATTTAGTGTAAAGGATTTATTAAAAAAAATAATAGTGTTTTCATGCACCGTCTCTTTAAGAAAGCCGGCCGGCAATTCAGCAGCGGTACCCGACAATTTATAACAGACAGAATAGAGCTTCACACATAGATTAGATAGATAGAAACATGTCAGTCACATATATATGAAGTACAGTGATAGTGTTGGTTACTGTACTTGTCATTTAGTATTAAAATAAAGGATTTATTATTAAAAAAATTGGCGTGGGGTTCCCCTTAATTTTAGGCTCTAGCGGAGGTTAAGCAGACAGCTGGGGCAGATGTTTGAAGCCTGGGAAGGGGGTAATACCCACGGAGCTTCCCAGGCTACAAATATCAGCCCCCAGCTGAATACATAGCCTTTACTAGCTATTAAAATGGGGGACCCCCCAAAAAAAATGACGTGGGGTCCCCCCTAATTTAATAGCTAGCAAAGGCTAGGCAGACAGCTGGGGGCTGATATTAATAGCCCAGGAAGGGAGCCATGAATATTGGCCCCCTCCCAGGCTAGAAACACCAGCCGTCAGCCGCCCCAGAAATGGCGCATTCATAGGATGCGCCAATTCTGGCACTTAGCCTCGCTCTTCCACGCTGCCCTGGTGCGGTGGCAGTGGGGTAATAGGGCTGGGGTTGATGTCAGCTTATAATGCCAGCTGACATCAAGCCCAGGTTAGTAATGGAGAGGCGTCTATAAGACACCCCCATTACTAACCCCATAGTCAAAGTTAAAAAAAACACAAACACCCAGAATAAAGTCCTTTAATTGAAATAAAGACACAATTCTTTATTGTTCTAAATTAAACCATACCTACCATCACGCCCATTCCAGCTGAAGCCAACGATCTCCTGTAATAAAAATAAAATAATAAAGCAACCTCATCCTTACCTTTCCATGGTTCCCACGACAGCTTCAGCTCTGCTACATCGAGATGACAGGCTGGACCGCAGCAGAACACCGCCATCCAGCCTGTCATCCCGCAGACACTGAGAAGAGCAGGCATGCTTGCGCTCCACATTGTCTCTCTGTGACGGCATAAAGATGAGCCGAGGTCATGTCCAATGAACTCGGCTCACCTCATGCACGTCACTTACAGCGTGGGAGAATTCTCACGCTGAAGCGCTGAGTGCAGGAGAATTTTCCCACGCTGTCAGTGAGGTGCATGAGGTGAGCTGAGTTCATTGGACATGACCTCGGCTCATCTGGATGCCGTCACAGCCAGACACTGCAGAGCGCAAGCATGCCTGCGCTTCTCAGTGTCTGCGGGATGACAGGCTGGATGGCAGCGTTCTGCTGCGGTCCAGCCTGTCATCTCGATGTAGCAGAGCTGAAGCTGTCGTGGGAACCATGGAAAGGTAAGGATGATGTTGCTTTATTATTTTTCTTTTATTGCAGGAGATCGTTGGCTTCAGCTGGAATGGGCGTGATGGTAAGTATGGTTTAATTTAGAACAATAAAGGATTGTGTCTTTATTTCAATTAAAGGACTTTATTCTGGGTGTTTGTGTTTTCTTTTAACATTGACTATGGGGTTAGTAATGGGGGTGCCTTATAGACGCCTCTCCATTACTAACCTGGGCTTGATGTCAGCTGGCATTATAAGCTGACATCAACCCCAGCCCTATTACCCCCTGCCACCGCTACAGGGCAGCGTGGAAGAGCGAGGCTAAGTGCCAGAATTGGCGCATCCTATGAATGCGCCATTTCTGGGGCGGCTGACGACTGGTGTTTCTAGCCTGGGAGGGGGCCAATATTCATGGCTCCCTTCCTGGGCTATTAATATCAGCCCCCAGCTGTCTGCCTAGCCTTTGCTAGCTATTAAATTAGGGGGGACCCCACGTCATTTTTTTGGGGGGGTCCCCCATTTTAATAGCTAGTAAAGGCTATGTATTCAGCTGGGGGCTGATATTAGTTGCCTGGGAAGCTCCGTGGGTATTACCCCCTTCCCAGGCTTCAAACATCTGCCCCAGCTGTCTGCTTAACCTCCGCTAGAGACTAAAATTAAGGGGAACCCCATGCCAATTTTTTTTAGTTATAAATCCTTTATTTTAATACTAAATGACAAGTACAGTAACCAACACTATCACTGTACTTCATATATATGTGACTGACATGTTTCTATCTATCTAATCTATGTGTGAAGCTCTATTCTGTCTGTTATAAATTGTTGGGTACCGCTGCTGAATTGCCGGCCGGCTTTCTTAAAGAGACGGTGCATGAAAACACTATTATTTTTTTTAATAAATCCTTTACACTAAATGACAAGTACAGTAAGCAACATTGTCACTGTACTTCATATATATGTGACTGACATGTTTCTATCTATCTAATCTATGTGTGATTCTCTATTCTTTCTGTTATAAATTGTCGGGTACAGATGCTGAATTGCCGGCCGGCTTTTTTAAAGAGACAGTGCAAGAAAACACTATTATATTTTTTAATAAATCCTTTACACTAAATGACAATTACAATAAGCAACACTGTCACTGTACTTCATATATATGTGACTGACATGTTTCTATCTATCTAATCTATGTGTGAGGCTCTATTCCTTCTTGTCTAAATTGTCGGTTACCGGTGTATGCCGCTGCTGAATTGCCGGCCGGCTTTTTTTAAGAAAGCGTCTTCTGAGCAGTTTGTCAGCTTTTGGACACCTTTGAAGGTGTTTTCTATGTGTTTCTATGTGTTTTTGTTTGACTGCCATTGGTTTTAACGGTGTTCGACGGTGTTCTAAGGTGTTCGACGAACAGTTCGACGAACAGTTCCTCGAACATCCCGGTGTTCGACGAACCGAACCGAACCCGAACACTACGGGGGTGGCTCAACACTAGTGATGAGTTGGATGGGGCGTGGTAAGAGCCCCCCATCCACGGCAGCAACAGACAAGGGTACAGCCAGAGGTTTGGTGGGGATGCGGTATTTCTCTACCAGGGACTGTGAAATAAGATTCCCGGCTGCTCCAGAGTCCAGTTGGGCTAGTTCGAAATAACGGTTCTCCCCGTAGACGATTGAAACTGACAACA
Source organism: Phyllobates terribilis (assembly GCF_046119375.1). NCBI lineage: Eukaryota > Metazoa > Chordata > Amphibia > Anura > Dendrobatidae > Phyllobates > Phyllobates terribilis. The sequence goes on along the minus strand of NW_027362764.1, from coordinate 418,810,044 downwards.
GCAGGGATGGAGAGGATTTATTCTTGTCTAGGTGGACCTCTCTGAGCGATCCTAGACACAGGCGTTTCCCGACCTCTCCGGGCAGGCACGGATCCGGTGCTCCTTACTGCCACAGTAGAAGCAGGTCCCCTCGGCACGGCGTAAGTCCTGACGGGTCTTGACCATCTTGGTCTGGTCGACCTGCATAGGCTCAGGAGGGTGTACCTGGTTAGAGACAGAAGGAGTGACGGGTTTCTGAAAAGTAGGAGCTAGACGTGGTAACCTCCTCTCACGGGTGACCTCTCTGGCACGCTCCTGGAACCGTAGGTCAATCCGGGTGGCAAGAGTTATTAAGTCATCGAGAGTGGTAGGAATGTCCCGACCGGCAAGTTCATCTTTAATACGGCCGGACAGACCCTCCCAGAAGACGGAAACCAGAGCGTCATTATCCCAGGCCAGCTCCGAGGCAAGGGTACGGAACCGTATGGCATATTGGCCCACGGTGAGACTTTCCTGACGGAGGCGTAGCAACGATGATGCGGATGAGGTCTTCCGTCCGGGTTCGTCGAAGACTTTCCGGAAAGCCGTGAGAAAAGCAGGCAAGTTGGACACCAGGGGGTCTCCTCTCTCCCATAGAGAATTTAGCCAGGCCAGGGCCTCCCCTGTGAGATGGGACATGATGAATGCAATTTTGGCTCGGTCGGAGTTAAACTGGTGGGACAATAGTTCAAAGTGCTGGGTGCACTGATTTATGAAGCCCCGAGCCTGGGCTGAGTCGCCTCCGAAGCGAGGAGGTGCAGAAAGCCGAGGTCCGGGGTAGGATATCATGGTGTTAGTGGACAGCGGAGCTGCCGGATTGCGAGACATGGCACTGGCGGAGGTTGTTGGTGGAACAGTCAGAGTGTCCAGGCGAGTATTGACATTCCGCAGGTGACCCAGGATGGACTCCTGTTGGGACCTTTGACGGGACAGTTCATGACACAGGTCCGAGAGCGAGGGAGCTTGGGTGCCACCGGGTTCCATGGCCCGAGCAAACTGTAACGGGTCTGGGAGGCGGAACCTCCAGGTAGGCTAGCAAGGCAGATGGAGGATGTGTGCTCCCAGGTGAGCAAGCGAGAGTCTCTGGAATAGCAGGTGGTCACAGCACGTGACGGCGGAGCCTCCAGGTAGGCAAGCAGGCAGGTAGCGGAGAAGCGCTCCCAGGTGAGCGGGCAAGAGTCTCTGGAATAGCTGGTGGTCCCAGCACGTGACAGCGGAACCCCCGGGCAGGCAAGCAGGCAAGTAGCGGAGAAGCGCTCCCAGGTGAGCGGGCAAGAGTCTGGAATAGCTGGTGGTCACAGCACGTGACAGCGGAGCCTCCGGGCAGGCAAGCAGGCAGGTAGCGGAGAAGCGCTCCCAGGTGAGCGGGCAAGCTGGTCCATAGACAGACTGACCGGAGTTGTAAGGCAGACCGTCGGACCTCAGGCAAGCAGGCAGGTAGCTGATGTGCGCTCCCAGGTGAGCGGGCAAGTTGGTCCTTAGACAGACTGACCGGAGTTGTAAGGCAGACCGTCGGACCTCAGGCTGGCAGGCAGGTAACAGGAAATCAGGCAGGATTAGGACAGCAAGCTGGCAGGAATCTGGCAGGTAACTGGCAGGTAACTGGCAATGGGACCTGAGGGCTGAAGCAGAGTAGAACGGTGCAACAACATTGCTCGGGCACCTCCATTTTGGAGGAGGTGCCTTATATATGGTAAAGTCCTCCGGCCATTGGCCGGGGACTCCTTAGGACGGCGCGCGCGGCCCCCTTAAGAGGGAGGGAGGGCGCGCGCGCGCCCTAAGCACAGTGGCCGGGTAGGAGCGCGCGCTGCCAGCAGAGCGGAAGAGGGACGCCGGGCACGGAGCAGAGCGGTGAGGGGAACAGCGTCCCTGCCTAGCAGAGGGCAGGGACGCCGGCACTACAACCTAGAATAAAGTTTTGAGTTGAAAACTGTTTGATTTCAGTTTCTAATAACCTGCTAATGCTTATAATATCAAAAATGACCATTTTTTTGTTCTTTATTAAAATGAAAAGGTTGATCGAAGAGTGTGGGGGATCTAAGAGTGTGGCAACCCAGTAGTCAGGATTATTTTGAATTCTGACAATCTGAGGGTCATGTTGCAGGTAGTGCAGCAAGAATGCACTCATGTGTCTGGCGCATCTAGGAGCCCCAAAATTATTTTCCGGGCTAAATGCAGCTAAAAATTATTATTAATTTTAAATCTGGTGGAGCTTAGTATAGATGGCCTAATAGAATCATTACAGCACACTGCTACAAAGCCCAAATAATTTTCCAGCCAAAATACAGATAAACATGATTAGTAATTTGAAAGCTTAAAACGGTTGGTGAGGTGATTTTAACACATCATCAAGCTTTTACTCTCCCCAGGATGACACCGGCGTAGAAAAGTCGTTTCGGATCCATGATTTGTTCATCTTTATGAACGTGAGTCTGTCTACATTATCAGTGGAGAGCCGCGTGCGCTTATCTGTCAGCACACCACCAGCATCGCTGAACACACGTTCAAACAGAACGCTGGCTGCGGGGCATGACAAGATCTCCAAGTCGTAAGTGGCGAGCTCCGGCCATTTATCCAGATTGGAAGCCCAAAAAGAGCAAGGGTCCAGTGACACAGTCATGGCTTCAATGTTTACTTGGAGATACTCCTGTACCATCGTTTCTAGGCGTTGACTATGTGTCAGACTTCTTGTCTCCTGTGGCCTTGCAAAGGATGGGCTAAAAAAGTGGTGAAATGATTCCGCAAAATTGATGTTACCAGCAGATACTGTGTTTCTGTTACGTTTTGAGTACACTCGATGGTCCCACGGTTGGCAAGTTGGAACTGTGAGATTCACTACGTGCACCACTAGTGTTTTGGGGAAAAGCACATGTAAGATTCTGCAACAGTCTCTGCTGATACTCCTGCATGTGTGCATCTCTTTCTATGGCAGGAATAATTTCTGCAGATTAACTTTTGTACCGGGGATCTAACAGTGTGGCAACCCAGTAGTCAGGATTATCTCTAATTCTCACAATTCGAGGGTCACGTTGCAGGTAGTGCAGCAAGAAGGCACTCATGTGTCTTGTGCATCCAGGAGCACCAAGTCCCTGTTGTGTTGGTGGCAAGGTAACAATCATGCTTCCTTCCTCTGCCCTCTCCCCCCAACCTCGCACAACAGAAATGTGATCAAGGTCTCCCTCATCTGATGAGTCTTCCATCAGTTCGTCCTCCACTTCTTCCTGGGCTCCTGCACCTTCCTCACTAGTTTGGCTGCTACCATGCACCCTGGTAAAACCATCTCCCCCACCCTCACATGCCTGCCGCCTTGGTGCTGCCGACCGTCTGGACCTTGCAGATGTTAGCCCTTCCGCATACAACTCCTCTTCCTCTACTTCCTGCACCTCCTCTTGTGCCACCACCTGACTCCGAATTCTGTTTAACATGTGCTCCAGCATGTAAATCACCGGAATAGTCATGCTGATAATGGCATCGTCAGCACTAAACATCTTCGTCGCCATTTCAAAACTGTGCAGAAGGGTGGATCTCGTTGGCCCAGGCTATACGTCACAACGTATTGCACCAGGGCTTGTTGGTGCTGCCACAGTCGCTGCAACATGTGCAGAGTTGAATTCCACCGGGTAGGCACATCACATTTTAGCCGGTGAAGTGGCAGGCCCAACGACTTCTGTAGAGTTGTAAGTCGCTGAGCTGCGGGATGCGAACGGCGGAAGTGACTTACAACAGAAGGCCATCTAGTCCGGGATATTGGGAAAAAAATTGGTTCAACATGTGAGCCATACAAGGCACGTGTGTGACATTGCCTCGGTGAAGGGCCGCACAGAGGTTTGCAGCATTGTCGCACACGGCCTTCTCTGGTTTCAGGTCCAGTGGAGACAACCATTCATGAAACTGGTTCAACAGAGCTGACCACAACTCCTCAGCTGTGTGACTCACATTTCCCAGACATTTCAAAGTAAAAACCGCCCGTAGACCTTGAGTCCTGCTGCCAGCATAGTAAGGAGGTGTGCAGGATCCCTTCTGCGCAGTTAGAAATCTTGTGGCATGACCAGACAGGCTTTTGGTGCAGGTGGAAGACCGAGAGGAGGTTGAGGAGTCCGAAGCTGTGGAGGAACTTTGAGATAAAGAGGATTGACGCACAACTCGTGGGGACGGAAAGACTTGGACAGCAGCCCCTTGTCCTGCTGTCACCATAGTAACCCAGTGCCCAGTCAGCGACATGTAACGCCCCTATCCATGCCTACTCGTCCAAGTGTCTGTGGTTAAATTCACCCTGTCACACACAGAGTTTCTCAAAGAAGCAGTGATGTTGTGTGCGACATGCTGGTGGAGGGCAGGCACACCTTTCTTTGAGAAGTAGTGCCGACTGGGCATCTGGTACTGGGGCACTGCGACGGACATAAGGTCTCGAAAATCCTTTGTGTCCACCAGGCGGAAAGGCAGCATTTCTGTAGCCAAGAGCTTGCTGATGGTGAAATCCAACCTCTTAGCTTTATCATGGCTAGGAGGAAATGGTCTTTTACTTGTCCACATCTGAGGGACTGAGGGCTGGCTGTTGTGCTTAGACGGGGTTGAGAAGGGTGTCCCCGGCAAACTGCCAGTCTGTGAGGAAGATGCAGGAGGACATGTTAGGTTGCCTTGATCCAAAGGTGGTGCTATCGATGTCGGACAGCGCTGAACACCAGCTGGTGTTTCCACCTCCAAAGAAAATGATGACCTGCCAATTACGCTGGCTGTTGCGGTTAAAGAGGTGGCAGGTCTGCGTCCCAAAACAGGTGTGATTGCTGTCCCCCCAGTCACAGAGGATCAAGAGGCCGCGGATGCACAACATGTGGCAGACGGTGGTTGGCCCGGCCGGCTAGGCCGCATTGTAGCACAATGAGCTTCCCACTGCAACTTATGCTTCATATCTATGTGCCGGTTCATGCATGAAGTACTCAAACTATGTATTTTTTGGCCTCTACTTAGCTTTTGCTGACAGATGTTACAGATAACACGAGTTGGGTCATCTTTATCGATCTGGAAAAATGCCCAGGCTATGCAAGGCTTAGCACCCATGCGACCTGAAGGGCCACCACGACTTGTGGTCAGAGGCAGAGGTGTGTTTGAGGATGCAGTTGTTGACGTGCTTCCAGTACTACATCTCTGTCCAGGAAGGCGCAACCTGACCTCGTCATCACTAGCATCCTCCTCCACCTCCTCTGCTGACCTCATCTCTTGGCTGACTGTGGGTTGACAGTAAGTGGGATCTCCAACCTCGTCATCATCACCCTGTGTGTTATCTCACCCGTCGTTCTCAGAGCTAACCTCTTCCTGCCCTGACAAAAAACTAAAGTTGTCGCTCCAATCAAGTATTTGAGTCTCATCATCATCTTCCTCATTGTCTCCACCAACAGGAGTTACAGTTTAGGAACGAGGGTCTACATTATGGTCAGAACCTTCTGCGTCTGGTCCTGGATCCGACTCATAAAGATTCTGGGCATCAGTGCAGATCATTTCCTCGTCTGTATTCACAGAAGCTCTGGAGCCGACCTCTGATTCCCAGGCTATAGTATGAGTAAACAGCTCTGCAGACTCAACCATCTGTTCTACCCCATACTCAGACAGGCAGCTGGAGACTTGGGAGCTGTGAGGAAGCAAGTGCGATTGGGGTGACACCTCTGAGGACTGGAGTATTTGTGATGTTGAAGTTGAGGTGGAGGAGAGCCCACTTAAAGGAGCACTTGATATTCATTGAAGCTCCTGCTGTTTTTGTGCCTCATCTGGAATTTCTAGCGATTGGCGTGGCCGTACGAAAGGGATCTTATCACCTTCTCCGCTAAAAGAAGTAGACATCTTAGTTTGGCTGGAAGATGGTCTTTCTTCTGCAGATGTTACTGTTGCTTTAACATCTACCCCACGGACACAACCTTTTTTTCCCTTCCCAACACGTCTATTCCCCTTTCCACCAGCAGTAGGCCTTTTTCCACTCATTTTGGTGGATAACTAATTCACAACTCTGGAGTTGTTTGCACAAAAAACAATGCATGGGAACCGAGCAGAGCTGAGTGGCCAAACTGTGGTATTAGCCCAAAAGTATTGGCTGGGTTAGATGCAGATAAAAACTATATTGAATTTGCAACCTGGTGGACGTTAGTATAGATGGACTAATAGAACAAGTCCCACACATTGCTACAAGCCGAAATATTTTTTCAGAGACACATGCAGAAAAAAATTAGATTGAATTTACAACCTGGTGAAGGTTAGTAGAGATGCACTAATAGAACAAGTCACACACACTGCTACAAGCCGAAATATTTTTTGAGAGCTAGATGCAGAAAAAAATTATATTGAATTTGCCACCTGGTGGAGGTTAGTATAGATGGACTAATAGAACAAGTCCCACACACTGCTATAAGCCAAAATATTTTTTCAGAGCTAGATGCAGAAAAAATTTAGATTGAATTTGCAACCTGGTGGAGGTTAGTATAGATGGACTAATAGAACAAGTCACACACACTGCTACAAGCCGAAATATTTTTTCAGAGCTAGATGCAGAAAAAAATTATATTGAATTTGCAACCTGGTGGAGGTTAGTATAGATGGACTAATCGAACAAGTCCCACACACTGCTACAAGCCGAAATATTTTTCAGAGCTAGATGCAGAAAAAAATTATATTGAATTTGCAACCTGGTGGAGGTTAGTATAGAAGGACTAATAGAACAAGTCCCACACACTGCTACAAGCCGAAATATTTTTTTCAGAGCTAGATGCAGAAAAAAATTATATTGAATTTGCAACCTGGTGGAGGTTAGTATAGATGGACTAATAGAACAAGTCCCACACACTGCTACAAGCCGAAATATTTTTTTAGAGCTAGATGCAGAAAAAAATTCTATTGAATTTGCAACCTGGTGGAGGTTAGTATAGATGGACTAATCGAACAAGTCCCACACACTGCTACAAGCCGAAATATTTTTCAGAGCTAGATGCAGAAAAAAATTATATTGAATTTGCAACCTGGTGGAGGTTAGTATAGAAGGACTAATAGAACAAGTCCCACACACTGCTACAAGCCGAAATATTTTTTTCAGAGCTAGATGCAGAAAAAAATTAGATTGAATTTGCAACCTGGTGGAGCTTAGTATAGATGGACTAATAAAACAAGTCCCACACACTGTTACAAGCCGAAATATTTTTTCAGAGCTAGATGCAGAAAAAAATTGGATTGAATTTGCAACCTGGTGGAGGTTAGTATAGATAGACTAATAGAACAAGTCCCACACACTGCTACAAGCCGAAATATTTTTTCAGAGCTAGATGCAGAAAAAAATGATATTGAATTTCCAACCTGGTGGAAGTTAGTATAGATGGACTAATAGAACAAGTCCCACACACAGCTAGAAGGCCAAATATTTTTTTTAGAGCTAGATGCAGAAAAAAATTATATTCAATTTTGCAACCTTATGGAGTTCAGTATAGATGGACTAATAGAATGATGCTATGCCCAAAAGGTTTTACTTCACTAGGTGCAGTAAAAAAATTGGTATTCTACACACAGTTGGTGTAGCTTGCAACACAGATAGGCTACTCCACTGACTAACACACTCTGCAATAGGCCAAAAAGGAATAGCTTTGCTAGATTTAGCCAAATGCTGTGAAAAAAACTTGCACAGCACTGGCACAGACCTGCCTGGCAAAAACTGATAGGAACTGATGTAACTTAGTACTGAAAAGGACTGCAATTACAATTAGTCTTTACTCCCACAACCTATTTATTTAAGAGCACAGACCTGCCTGATAAAAGTCATAGGAAATGCTGTAACCTAGTCCTTAAAAGGACTGCAATCACAACTATTCCCTACTCCCAAGCTATCTGTAGATTTGTGCGAAAATTGGCTTGAAATTAACAAGGTATAGCGCACACAGCAACAGCGGTGCCGTCTAACACGCAGCTGCAGCAGTGAGAAAATGGTGGCGACGGGGAAAATGGCTGGGTCTTATAGGGCAAGGACATGTGACATACACTGCCAATGACACATGCCCTTGCTTGTGTGAAAAAAAGCAGTTCGCTCCGTGTGTGCGCTGCTGATAGGCTGACAGATTACTCCTCCCCACTGTAAATGCAGGAAAGAGAAAAATGCGGTGTTCGACTCGAACTGTTCGCCAATCACAAATTCGAGCTGTTTTGGGCGATGTTCGAGCGGTTCGGCGAACACGAACAATTTGAAAAAAATTCGGCTGTTCGAGGTTATGTTCGATAACTGTTCGTGCACCAAAATCATAACTGGATTTTTTCTCAGAAATGCTGAAAATTAATGTTAATACGCAGTTTGAGTGTACAGCGGGGTGGGGGGAGGGGCAGGGGATGGATCTCTGCAGGAACAATGAAGATCTCCATTTTTTTTTTCTCTTTCCCGCATTTACAGTGGGGAGGTGCAATCTGTCAGCCTATCAGCAGCGCACACACGGAGCGAAGTGCTTTTTTTCACGCAAGCAAGGGCATGTGTCATTGGCAGTGTATGTCACATGTCCTTGCCCTATAAGACCAAGCCATTTTCCCCGTTGCCACCATTTTCTCACTGCTGCAGCTCCGTGTTAGACGGCACCGCTGTTGCTGTGTGCACTATACCTTGTTAATTTCAAGCCAATTTTCGCACAAATCTACAGATAGCTTGGGAGTAGGGAATAGTTGTGATTGCAGTCCTTTTAAGGACTAGGTTACAGCATTTCCTACGACTTTTATCAGGCAGGTCTGTGCTCTTAAATAGATAGATTGTGGGAGTAAAGACTAATTGTAATTGGAGTCCTTTTCAGGACTAGGTTACATCAGTTCCTATCAGTTTTTGCCAGGCAGGTCTGTGCCAGTGCTGTGCAAGTTTTTTTCACAGCATTTGACTGAATCTAGCAAAGCTAATCCTTTTTGGCCTATTGCAGAGTGTGTTAGTCAGTGGAGTAGCCTATCTGTGTTGCAATATATACCACCTGTGTATAGAATACCAATTTTTTTACTGCACCTAGTGAAGTAAAATCTTTTGGGCATAGCATCATTCTATTAGTCCATCTATACTGACCTCCATCAGGTTGCAAATTGAATATAATTTTTTTCTGCATCTAGCTCTGAAAAAATATTGGGCTTCTAGCTGTGTGTGGGACTTGTTGTATTAGTCCATCTATACTGACCTCCATCAGGTTGCAAACTGAATATATTTTTTTCTGCATCTACCTCAGAAAAAATATTGGGCTTCTAGCTGTGTGTGGGACTTGTTCTATTAATCCATCTATACAGACCTCCATCAGGTTGCAAACTGAATATATTTTTTTCTGCATCTACCTCTGAAAAAATATTGGGCTTCTAGCTGTGTGTGGGACTTGTTGTATTAGTCCATCTATACTGACCTCCATCAGGTTGCAAACTGAATATATTTTTTTCTGCATCTACCTCTGAAAAAATATTGGGCTTCTAGCTATGTGTGGGACTTGTTCTATTAATCCATCTATACAGACCTCCATCAGGTTGCAAACTGAATATATTTTTTTCTGCATCTACCTCTGAAAAAGCATGTGGCCTTCTAGCAGTGTGTGGGACTTTCTCTATTAGTCCATCTATACTGACCTCCATCAGGTTGCAAACTGAATATAATTTTTTCTGCATCTAGCTCTGAAAAAATATTTGGCCTTCTAGCAGTGTGTGGGACTTTCTCTATTAGTCCATCTATACTGACCTCCATCAGGTTGCAAATTAAAAATAATTTTTATCTGCATCAACCTCTGAAAAAATATTTGGGCTTCTAGCTGTGTGTGGGACTTGTTCTATTACTCCATCTATACTGACCTCCATCAGGTTGCAAACTGAATATATTTTTTTCTGCATCTACCTCTGAAAAAATATTGGGCTTCTAGCTGTGTGTGGGACTTGTTGTATTAGTCCATCTATACTGACCTCCATCAGGTTGCAAATTAAAAATAATTTTTATCTGCATCTACAGTACCTCTGAAAAAATATTTGGGCTTCTAGCTGTGTGTGGGACTTGTTCTATTAGTCCATCTATACTGACCTCCATCAGGTTGCAAATTGAATATAATTTTTATCTGCATCTAGCTCGAAAAAATATTTGGCCTTCTAGCAGTGTGTGGGACTTTCTCTATTAGTCCATCTATACTGACCTCCATCAGGTTGCAAATTAAAAATAATTTTTATCTGCATCTAGCTCTGAAAAAATATTTGGCCGTCTAGCAGTGTGTGGGACTTTCTCTATTAGTCCATCTATACTGACCTCCATCAGGTTGCAAATTAAAAATAATTTTTATCTGCATCTACAGTACCTCTGAAAAAATATTTGGGCTTCTAGCTGTGTGTGGGACTTGTTCTATTAGTCCATCTATACTGACCTCCATCAGGTTGCAAATTGAATATAATTTTTATCTGCATCTAGCTCTGAAAAAATATTTGGCCTTCTAGCAGTGTGTGGGACTTTCTCTATTAGTCCATCTATACTGACCTCCATCAGGTTGCAAATTGAATATAATTTTTATCTGCATCTAGCTCTGAAAAAATATTTGGCCTTCTAGCAGTGTGTGGGACTTTCTCTATTAGTCCATCTACACTGACCTCCATCAGGTTGCAAATTAAAAATAATTTTTATCTGCATCTACCTCTGAAAAAATATTTGGGCTTCTAGCAGTGTGTGGGACTTTCTCTATTAGTCCATCTATACTGACCTCCATCAGGTTGCAAACTGAATATATTTTTTTTCTGCATCTACCGCTGAAAAAATATTATGCTTGTAGCTGTGTGTGGGACTTGTTCTATTAATCCATCTATACAGACCTCCATCAGGTTGCAAACTGAATAAAAAATTTTTCTGCATCTACCTCTGAAAAAATATTTGGGCTTCTAGCTGTGTGTGGGACTTGTTCTATTAGTCCATCTATACTGACCTCCATCAGGTTGCAAATTGAATATAATTTTTTTCTGCATCTAACCCAGCCAATAGTTTTGGCCTAATGCCACAGTTTGGCCACTCAGCTCTGCTCGGTTCCCATCCATTGTTTTTTTGTGCAAACAACTCCAGAGTTGTGAATTAGTTAACCACCAAAATGAGTGGAAAAAGGCCTGCTGCTGGTGGAAAGGGGAATAGGCGTGTTGGGAAGGGGAAAAAAGGTTGTGTCCGTGGGGTAGGTGTTAAAGCAACAGTAACATCTGCAGAAGAAAGACCATCTTCCAGCCAAACTAAAATGTCTACTTCTTTTAGCGGACAATGTGATAAGATCCCTTTCTTACGTCCACGCCAATCGCTACAAATTCCAGATGAGCCACAAAAATAGCAGGTGCTTCAACGGATATCAAGTGCTCCTTTAAGTGGGCTCTCCTCCACATCAACTTCAACATCACAAATACTCCAGTCCTCAAAGGTGTCACCATAATCGCACTTGCTTCCTCACAGCTCCCAAATCTCCAGCTGCCCGTCTGAGTATGAGGTAGAACAGATGGTTGAGTCTGCAGAGCTGTTTACTCATACTATAGCCTGGGAATCAGAGGTCGACTCCAGCGCTTCTGTGAATCCAGACGAGGAAATGATCTGCACTGATGCCCAGAATCTTTATGAGTCGGATCCAGGACCAGACGCAGAAGGTTCTGACCATAATGTAGACCCTCATTCCCAAACTGTAACTCCTGTTGGTGGAGACAATGAGGAAGACGATGATAAGACTCAAATACCTGATTGGAGCGACAACTTTAGTTTTTTGTCAGGGCAGGAACAGGTTGGCTCTGAGGACGACGGGTGTGATAACGCACAGAGTGATGATGATGAGGTTGGAGATCCCACTTACTGTCAACCCACAGTCAGCCAAGAGATGAGGTCAGCAGAGGAGGTGAAGGAAGATGCTAGTGACGACGAGGTCAGGTTGCGCCTTCCTGGACAGAGACGTAGTACTGGAAGCACGTCAACAACTGCATCCTCAAACACAACTCTGCCTCTCACCACAAGTCGTGGTGGCTCTTCAGGTCGCATGGGTGCTAAGCCTTGCATAGCCTGGGCATTTTTTCAGATCGATAAAGATGACCCAACTCGTGTTATCTGTAACATTTGTCAGCAAAAGCTAAGTAGAGGCCAAAAAATACATAGTTTGAGTACTTCATGCATGAACTGGCACATGGACATGAAGCATAAGTTGCAGTGGGAAGCTCAGTGTGCTACAATGCGGCCTAGCCGGCCGGGCCAGCCACCGTCTGCCATATCTTGTGCATCCGCGGCCTGTTCATCCTCTGTGACTGGGGGGACAGCAGTCACACCTGTTTTGGGGCGCAGACCTGCCACCTCTTTACCCGCAACAGCCAGCGTAATTGGCAGGTCATCATTTTCTTTGGAGGTGGTAACACCAGCTGGTGTTGAGCGCTGTCCGACATCGATAGCACCACCTTTGGATCAAGGCAACCTAACATGTCCGCCTGCATCTTCCTCACAGACCGGCAGTTTGCCGGGGACACCCTTATCAACCCCGTCTAAGCACAATAGCCAGCCCTCGGTCCATCAGATGTGGACAAGTAAAAGACCATTTCCTCCTAGCCATGAGAAAGCTAAGAGGTTGAATTTCACCATCTGCAAGCTCTTGGCTACAGAAATGCTGCCTTTCCGCCTGGTGGACACAGAGGATTTTCGAGACCTTATGTCCGTCGCAGTGCCCCAGTACCAGATGCCCAGTCGGCACTACTTCTCAAAGAAAGGTGTGCCTGCGCTCCACCAGCATGTCGCACACAACATCACGGCTTCTTTGAGAAACTCTGTGTGTGACAGGGTGCATTTCACCACAGACACTTGGACGAGTAGACATGGACAGGGGCGTTACATGTCGCTGACTGGGCACTGGGTAACTATGGTGACAGCAGGACAAGGGGCTGCTGTCCAAGTCTTGCCGTCCCCACGAGTTGTGCGTCAATCCTCTTTATCTCAAAGTTCCTCCACTGCTTCTGCCTCCTCAACCTCCTCTCGGTCTTCCACCTGCACCCAAAGCCTGTCTGGTCATGCCACAAGCTTTCTAACTGCGCAGAAGGGATCCTGCACACCTCCTTACTATGCTGGCAGTAGGGCTCAACGTCATCGGGCGGTTTTTACATTGAAATGTCTGGGAAATGTGAGTCACACAGCTGTGGAGTTGTGGTCAGCTCTGGAGAACCAATTTCATGAATGGTTGTCTCCACTGGACCTGAAACCAGGGAAGGCCGTGTGCGACAATGCTGCAAACCTGGGTGCGGCCCTTCGCCGGGGCAACGTCACACACGTGCCTTGTATGGCTCACGTGTTGAACCTGGTTGTCCAGCAATTTTTAGCCCACTATCCCAGACTAGATGGCCTTCTGCAGAGGGCACGGTCGCTGTGTGCTCACTTCCGCTGTTCGCATCCCTCAGTTCCAACTTGCCAACCGTGGGACCGTCAAGTGTTCAGCACTAGTGTTGAGCCACCCCCGTAGTGTTCGAGTTCGGTTCGGTTCGTCGAACACCCGTGTGTTCGCCGAACTGTTCGTCGAACTGTTCGACGAACACCTTCGAACACCGTTAAAACCAATGGCAGACAAACAAAAACACATAGAAACACATAGAAAACACCTTCAAAGGTGTCCAAAAGCTGACAAACTGTTCAGAAGACATAACTAACACATGGAAAAGTGACAAGTACATATAGTCATGCGAAAATAAAAGAGGTGGAGGAGTAAAAGGAGGGGGAGACACAGATATAGGCATGTCATGCCCTTCTAAAATCCAAAAAGTGAGAAGCCGACACGGCCAATCCGCTCCTGCCCGTGCCACTTCCGTGTCGCCGGGTTTGTGCCAGAGCCGCGGTGAACCCTGATGGCCAGCCCCCCTCTCCCAATACTGGTGCCTGTCCGCTGGTGGGTCGAGCGAGCCCCCGTCTGGTGGAGGCAGCTCTAAGCTTTTTAATTTAAATTGTCTCTCTAATTTGAATGAATACACTTTAAATCCATTTACAAGGATCTATTGGAGGGCAAGTCTCATGCCAGCAGCCGCGTAATTCCAGCTCCAGTAGCGTCCACTAAAGCTGCTGCAGTTAAAAAGCTTTTATAAGGATCGAGCTCGGCTGTCCACCGCAAGGCATCCTACTGCCAGTCCCAGCCCCTATGCCTTGGGGTGCCTCCTGATGCTCTTCACTGAGTATCCCGTGGTCCCGAAGCATTTCCTTTGAAAAAATGAAGTGTCCAAACTACAGGTGGTGTAGCTTGCTTAACAGCCGGGATAATCCGCGGACTAGCAGACCCTGCTACTAGGCACAAAGTATTTCCTGGGCTAGATGCAGTTAAAAATTTGTAATTAGATACTCTCGTTGGATGCTGAGAAAGCATTCCATAGAGTCTCCTGGCACGCCATATATGATTCTCTTAAAAAGCTTGGGGTAGGGGTCTAGGGGACCCTTTTATAGCCAAAATCACGGCCCTGTATCGCAATACGTCACCTAGGCTGAAGATAAATGGAACTGTAGCACCCTGAGGGCTCGGTTGCTACAGAGGTATTGCACCTCACCCACAGGTGTGATATCTCACTCTCAGGTAAGGATGTAGTGTGGATCAGGACCCGACACCTGCATGCATTACACCACATTGCCGTGGGGCAGGGCGACCAATATGCCCCTGAGATGGGCACGACAGTCCCTGTCCCTGGCTGGAGTGGGGGGAGGGAACACTGAGGAAGGGGAACCCTGTAGTGCAGGAGCAGGGAGGAAGCAGTTCCTGGGTGCATTGAGAAGGGAGTATAAAAGGTGGGCACCATCTTAGTTCAGTGCAGAGAAGTCTGAGCAGAAGTGGCAGGGAGCAGGGGCTCTGCATGAGCTCTGCTCCGGAGGCGGGCCTAGTAACAGAGGCCCAGGCCTGGAAGAGGGAGAAGGAAGGAAGAAGAGCGGAGAAGGCTCCAGGAACGAGGAACGAAGGGATCTCAGGGGTGCGGACGGGCGAGTCGCCACCGCACGCCAGAATCCACCTGCGTGGAGGGGTCAGGCCAAAGGGGGAGACCGGTCCCCGATACTAGTGGAGGCAGGAAACGACTCTCAGCTAGAAACAGGAGGCTGTGACATTTTATGTGGCGCAGCCCCTCGCTACACCCGCTAGGAAGGCACCACATAGGGTCAGGGAAACTGGCGCCAAGTTTACCAAGAGGAGGCCCGAGGCAGCCGGACAGAAGGGTTGGTAAGAAAGGCCAGACAAAGGACACACAAAGGGGGTCCTGTGAAGCGCTCCAAAGTTATCTGGGAGTTGTCTGAGAACCTCACCTGGTGAGCACAGTACGACGTGGGCAGCCGTTACCTGCAGACGTGGTCTGGATAATAAAAACTGTGAGTAAAGGCCCTGGACTGCATCACTGACTCCGTGTCATTACTGCTGCTGCCCTGCACCATCACCCCCATCCTCCGCATACACTGCCCTGAGGCTATACTCCTCCCGTGGGGAGTTATGCTACGCTCTGCTGCACCCACAACACCAGCCTCAGCGGTCTGCCCTGGAGCGGCGGTTCACTCTGACCGCAATCCACGGGTGGCGTAGTCGGACATTTAAACATCAAAACCACATAAATAGTTCCGCCACTGGTTTGACCGCCCTGAGCCACGGAACCGGGTTGCCGCCACGGAGACTACAACCACCAGCATCCACCAAAAAGGGTCCGGCTCCGGGTGTCCCAAGGCCCAGAGGGCGCGTGAGAACATTTTCATCACCTTTCACAATCACCAATGGGACAAGGCAGGGATGTTCTCTGTCCCATCTCTTATACATCCTAGTGACGGAGCACCTGCTCTCATCAATTCGCCATAACCCCAATATTAGGTGGATTGAGGTGAGAGGCACCGAGTACAAGTGCTCTCTATTTGCTGATGATGTCCTAGTATATATCACTCAATCACATATATCCATCCATGCTGTTATGGCTGAAATAGATCACTTTGTTACATGGTCAAATTTTAAAATCAATGCAGCGAAGTCGGAGGCCCTCGATGTCTCCCTCCCCAAATCCATATAGGATTCCATCCAGTCCAACTTTCCCTTTGCCTGGCCCTCACAGGGTATCAAATACTTAGGAATTCCTATTCATAGAGACCTCTCCCATCTATGTTATCTTAATTTTGGGCCCTTTATTGAACAACTCCATACAGACCACGGTTGGCAAGTTAGAACTGTAAGATTCACTACGTGAACCACTGGTGTTTTGTGGAAAAGCACATGTACACTGTGTTCCAAATTATTATGCAAAAAGTGTTTAGGAGTGATAAGGGAAGAATTTGTTTGTTTGTCAGTTAAACTCATTTATGGTGATGTGTGTCAGGGCTCTTTATATCACTGTAAGCAATTGCAGACACCAGTGCTAATTAGTTTGTCAGGTGTGTCCAATGAAAGGCAAGACTACTTAATAAGGCTCTCTCACATTATTCAGCAGCCTACATTTTCTGCCAAAATGGGAAAGAAAAAGGATGTGTCGGCTGCTGAGAAGCAACAAATTGTGGAGTGTTTAGGTCAAGGCATGACTACAATCAACATTGTGCGATGATCAGGATGAAGTGTCTTGGCAATCAAGAAGTATGTAGCTGATTCACAGTACACACGTGTGCGTGCTGATAAGGGCAAATTGAGGACTCTTTCCTACAGGCAATTACGTCAGGTTGAAAGAGCAGCGGCAAAAAAGCCTTGTCATAGCAGCAGACAAGTTTTTGAAGCTGCTTGTGCCTCCAACGTCCCCCGAACAACAAGATGCAGGGTCCTTCAGAGGTTTGCAGCTGTGCATACGCCATCCTGTCGACCTCCTCTATCCACTTCACACAAGCAGAAACGGCTCCAGTGGGCCAAACATTACATGAAGACTGATTTCAAAACTGTTTTGTTCACGGATGAGTGCCGTGCTGCGCTCGATGGTCCAGATGGATGGAGTGGAGGATGGCTGGTTGATGGACACCCCACACAAACACGGCTACAGCGCCAAAAAGGAGGAGGTGGAGTAATGTTTTGGGCTGGAATCATGGGGAGAGAGATTGTCGGCCCCTTTAGGATCCCTGAAGGCGCTAAAGATGAACTCCATAATGTATGTGGATTTTCTCAAACAGCACTTCCTGCCATGGTTCAAGAAGAAGAACCGTGTATTTCACAGCAAGATCATTTTTCTGCATGATAATGCACCATCTCATGCTGCACATAAAACATCTGCATCTCTGGCTGATATGGGCATAAAAGGGGACAAACTTATGGTGTGACCCCCATGCTCCCCTGACCTCTACCCCATTCAGAACCTTTGGAGCATCATTAAAAGGAGTGTCTATGATGGCGGGAGGCAGTTCACATCTAAGCAACAGCTCTGGGAGGGTATTCTGTCCTCATGCAAAACAATTGAAGCAGAAACCATCCAAAACCTGACAAATTCAATGGACGAGAGAGTTCAGAAGCTCCTTTCGAACAAGGGGTCCTATGTGAAAATGTAACATCACCTAGAATAAAGTTTTGAGTTGAAAACTGTTTGATTTCAGTTTCTAACAACCTGCTAATGCTTATAATTTCAAAAATGACCATTTTTTTGGTCTTTATTAAAATGAAAAGGTTGATCGAAAAGTTTGGGGGATCTAAGAGTGTGGCAACCCAGTAGTCATGATTACTTCGAATTCTGACAATATGAGGGTCATGCTGCAGGTAGTGCAGCAAGAAGGCACTTATGTGTCTTGCGCATCTCGGAGCCCCAAAATTATTTTCCGGGCTAGATGCACCTAAAAATTATTTTTAAATTTAAATCTGGTGGAGCTTATTATAGATGGCCTAATAGGATCAGTGCTGCACACTGCTAAAAAGCCCAAATTATTTTCCAGTCAAGATACAGATAAACATGATTAGTAATTTGAAAGCTTAAAACGGTTGGTAGGGTGATTTTAAACAATCATCAAGCTTTTACTCTCCCCAGGATGACACAGGGGTAGAAAAGTCGTTTCGGATCCATGATTTGTTCATCTTTATGAACGTAAGTCTGTCTACATTATCAGTGGAGAGCCGCGTGCGCTTATCTGTCAGCACACCACCAGCAGCGCTGAACACACGTTCAGACAGAACGCTGGCTGCGGGGCATGACAAGATCTCCAAGGCGTAAGTGGCTAGCTCCGGCCATTTATCCAGATTGGAAGCCCAAAAAGAGCAAGGGTCCAGTGACACAGTCGTGGCTTCAATGTTTACTTGGAGATACTCCTGTACCATCGTCTCTAGGCGTTGACTATGTGTCAGACTTCTTGTCTCCTGTGGCCTTGCAAAGGATGGGCTAAAAAAGTGGTGAAATGATTCCGCAAAATTGATGTTACTACCAGATACTGTGGTTCTGTTACGGTTTGAGTGCTGAACACTTGACAGTCCCACGGTTGGCAAGTTGGAACTGTGAGATTCACTACGTGCACCACTGGTGTTTTGTGGAAAAGCACATGTAAGATTCTGCAACAGTCTCTGCTGATACTCCTGCATGTGTGCATCCCTTTCTTTGGCAGGAATAATTTCTGCAAATTTACTCTTGTACCGGGGATCTAACAGTGTGGCAACCCAGTAGTCAGGATTATTTCTAATTCTCACAATTCGAGGGTCATGTTGCAGGTAGTGCAGCAAGAAGGCACTCATGTGTGTTGCGCATCCAGGAGCACCAAGTCCCTGTTGTGTTGGTGGCGAGGTAACAATCATGCTTCCTTCCTCTGTCCTCTCCCCCCAACCTCGCACAACAGAAATGTGATCAAGGTCTCCCTCATCTGATGAGTCTTCCATCAGTTCGTCCTCCACTTCTTCCTGGGCTCCTGCACCTTCCTCACTAGTTTGGCTGCTACCATGCGCCCTGGTAAAACCATCTCCCCCACCCTCACATGCCTGCCGCCTTGGTGCTGCCGACCGTCTGGACCTTGCAGATGTTAGCCCTTCCGCATACAACTCCTCCTCCTCTACTTCCTCCACCTCCTCTTGTGCCACCACCTGACTCCGAATTCTGTTTAACATGTGCTCCAGCATGTAAATCACCAGAATAGTCATGCTGATAATGGCATCGTCAGCACTAAACATCTTCGTCGCCATTTCAAAACTGTGCAGAAGGGTGCATAGGTCCCTGATCTGAGACCACTCCTCCAGCGTGATCTGCCCCACCTCTGAATCTCGTTGGCCCAGGCTATACGTCAGAACGTATTGCACCAGGGCTTGTCGGTGCTGCCACAGTCGCTGCAACATGTGCAGAGTTGAATTCCACCGGGTAGGCACATCGCATTTTAGCCGGTGAAGTGGCAGGCCCAACGACTTCTGTAGAGATGTAAGTCGCTGAGCTGCGGGATGCGAACGGCGGAAGTGAGCACACAGCGACCGTGCCCTCTGCGAAGGGCCGCACCCAGGTTTGCAGCATTGTCGCACACGGCCTTCCCTGGTTTCAGGTCCAGTGGAGACAACCATTCATGAAATTGGTTCTCCAGAGCTGACCACAACTCCTCAGCTGTGTGACTCACATTTCCCAGACATTTCAATGTAAAAACCGCCTGATGACGTTGAGCCCTACTGCCAGCATAGTAAGGAGGTGTGCAGGATCCCTTCTGCGCAGTTAGAAAGCTTGTGGCATGACCAGACAGGCTTTGGGTGCAGGTGGAAGACCGAGAGGAGGTTGAGGAGGCAGAAGCAGTGGAGGAACTTTGACATAAAGAGGATTGACGCACAACTCGTGGGGACGGCAAGACTTGGACAGCAGCCCCTTGTCCTGCTGTCACCATAGTTACCCAGTGCCCAGTCAGCGACATGTAACGCCCCTGTCCATGCCTACTCGTCCAAGTGTCTGTGGTGAAATGCACCCTGTCACACACAGAGTTTCTCAAAGAAGCGGTGATGTTGTGTGCGACATGCTGGTGGAGCGCAGGCACACCTTTCTTTGAGAAGTAGTGCCGACTGGGCATCTGGTACTGGGGCACTGCGACGGACATAAGGTCTCGAAAATCCTCTGTGTCCACCAGGCGGAAAGGCAGCATTTCTGTAGCCAAGAGCTTGCAGATGGTGAAATTCAACCTCTTAGCTTTCTCATGGCTAGGAGGAAATGGTCTTTTACTTGTCCACATCTGAGGGACCGAGGGCTGGCTATTGTGCTTAGACGGGGTTGATAAGGGTGTCCCCGGCAAACTGCCGGTCTGTGAGGAAGATGCAGGCGGACATGTTAGGTTGCCTTGATCCAAAGGTGGTGCTATCGATGTCGGACAGCGCTCAACACCAGCTGCTGTTACCACCTCCAAAGAAAATGATGACCTGCCAATCACGCTGGCTGTTGCGGGTAAAGAGGTGGCAGGTCTGCGCCCCAAAACAGGTGTGACTGCTGTCCCCCCAGTCACAGAGGATGAAGACGCCGCGGATGCACAAGATATGGCAGACGGTGGTTGGCCCGGCCGGCTAGGCCGCATTGTAGCACACTGAGCTTCCCACTGCAACTTATGCTTCATGTACATGTACCGGTTCATGCATGAAGTACTCAAACTATGTATTTTTTGGCCTCTACTTAGCTTTTGCTGACAAATGTTACAGATAACACGAGTTGGGTCATCTTTATCGATCTGAAAAAATGCCCAGGCTATGCAAGGCTTAGCACCCATGCGACCTGAAGAGCCACCATGACTTGTGGTGAGAGGCAGAGTTGTGTTTGAGGATGCAGTTGTTGACGTGCTTCCAGTACTACGTCTCTGTCCAGGAAGGCGCAACCTGACCTCATCGTCACTAGCATCTTCCTCCACCTCCTCTGCTGACCTCATCTCTTGGCTGACTGTGGGTTGACAGTAAGTGGGATCTCCAACCTCATCATCATCACCCTGTGTGTTATCACACCCGTCATCCTCAGAGCCAACCTGTTCCTGCCCTGACAAAAAACTAAAGTTGTCGCTCCAATCAGGTATTTGAGTCTTATCATCATCTTCCTCATTGTCTCCACCAACAGGAGTTACAGTTTGGGAATGAGGGTCTACATTATGGTCAGAACCTTCTGCGTCTGGTCCTGGATCAGACTCATAAAGATTCTGGGCATCAGTGCAGATCATTTCCTCGTCTGGATTCACAGAAGCGCTGGAGTCGACCTCTGATTCCCAGGCTATAGTATGAGTAAACAGCTCTGCAGATTCAACCATCTGTTCTACCTCATACTCAGACGGGCAGCTGGAGATTTGGGAGCTGTGAGGAAGCAAGTGCGATTTGGGTGACACCTTTGAGGACTGGAGTATTTGTGATGTTGAAGTTGATGTGGAGGAGAGCCCACTTAAAGGAGCACTTGATATCCGTTGAAGCACCTGCTGTTTTTGTGCCTCATCTGGAATTTGTAGTGATTGGCGTGGCCGTAAGAAAGGGATCTTATCACATTGTCCGCTAAAAGAAGTAGACATTTTAGTTTGGCTGGAAGATGGTCTTTCTTCTGCAGATGTTACTGTTGCTTTAACACCTACCCCACGGACACAACCTTTTTTCCCCTTCCCAACACGCCTATTCCCCTCTCCACCAGCAGCAGGCCTTTTTCCACTCATTTTGGTGGTTAACTAATTCACAACTCTGGAGTTGTTTGCACAAAAAAACAATGGATGGTAACCGAGCAGAGCTGAGTGGCCAAACTGTGGTATTAGGCCAAAACTATTGGCTGGGTTAGATGCAGAAAAAAATATATTCAGTTTGCAACCTGATGGAGGTCAGTATAGATGGACTAATAGAGAAAGTCCGACACACTGCTACAAGGCCAAATATTTTTTCAGAGGTAGATGCAGAAAAAAATTATATTCAGTTTGCAACCTGATGGAGGTCTGTATAGATGGATTAATAGAACAAGACCCACACACAGCTAGAAGCCCAATATTTTTTCAGAGGTAGATGCAGAAAAAAATATATTCAGTTTGCAACCTGATGGAGGTCAGTATAGATGGACTAATACAACAAGTCCCACACACAGCTAGAAGCCCAAATATTTTTTCAGAGGTACTGTAGATGCAGATACAAATTATTTTTAATTTGCAACCTGATGGAGGTCAGTATAGATGGACTAATACAACAAGTCCCACACACAGCTAGAAGCCCAAATATTTTTTCAGAGGTAGATGCAGAAAAAAATATATTCAGTTTGCAACCTGATGGAGGTCAGTATAGATGGACTAATACAGCAAGTCCCACACACAGCTAGAAGCCCAAATATTTTTTCAGAGGTACTGTAGATGCAGATAAAAATTATTTTTAATTAGCAACCTGATGGAGGTCAGTATAGATGGACTAATACAACAAGTCCCACACACAGCTAGAAGCCCAAATATTTTTTCAGAGGTACTGTAGATGCAGATACAAATTATTTTTAATTTGCAACCTGATGGAGGTCAGTATAGATGGACTAATAGAGAAAGTCCGACACACTGCTAGAAGGCCAAATATTTTTTCAGAGCTAGATGCAGAAAAAAATTATATTCAGTTTGCAACCTGATGGAGGTCAGTATAGATGGATTAATAGAACAAGACCCACACACAGCTAGAAGCCCAATATTTTTTTCAGAGGTAGATGCAGAAAAAAATATATTCAGTTTGCAACCTGATGGAGGTCTGTATAGATGGACTAATACAACAAGTCCCACACACAGCTAGAAGCCCAAATATTTTTTCAGAGGTACTGTAGATGCAGATACAAATTATTTTTAATTTGCAACCTGATGGAGGTCAGTATAGATGGACTAATACAACAAGTCCCACACACAGCTAGAAGCCCAAATATTTTTTCAGAGGTACTGTAGATGCAGATACAAATTATTTTTAATTTGCAACCTGATGGAGGTCAGTATAGATGGACTAATACAACAAGTCCCACACACAGCTAGAAGCCCAAATATTTTTTCAGAGGTACTGTAGATGCAGATAAAAATTATTTTTAATTAGCAACCTGATGGAGGTCAGTATAGATGGACTAATACAACAAGTCCCACACACAGCTAGAAGCCCAAATATTTTTTCAGAGGTACTGTAGATGCAGATACAAATTATTTTTAATTTGCAACCTGATGGAGGTCAGTATAGATGGACTAATAGAGAAAGTCCGACACACTGCTAGAAGGCCAAATATTTTTTCAGAGCTAGATGCAGAAAAAAATTATATTCAGTTTGCAACCTGATGGAGGTCAGTATAGATGGATTAATAGAACAAGACCCACACACAGCTAGAAGCCCAATATTTTTTTCAGAGGTAGATGCAGAAAAAAATATATTCAGTTTGCAACCTGATGGAGGTCTGTATAGATGGACTAATACAACAAGTCCCACACACAGCTAGAAGCCCAAATATTTTTTCAGAGGTACTGTAGATGCAGATACAAATTATTTTTAATTTGCAACCTGATGGAGGTCAGTATAGATGGACTAATACAACAAGTCCCACACACAGCTAGAAGCCCAAATATTTTTTCAGAGGTACTGTAGATGCAGATACAAATTATTTTTAATTTGCAACCTGATGGAGGTCAGTATAGATGGACTAATACAACAAGTCCCACACACAGCTAGAAGCCCAAATATTTTTTCAGAGGTACTGTAGATGCAGATACAAATTATTTTTAATTTGCAACCTGTTGGAGGTCAGTATAGATGGACTAATACAACAAGTCCCACACACAGCTAGAAGCCCAAATATTTTTTCAGAGGTACTGTAGATGCAGATACAAATTATTTTTAATTTGCAACCTGATGGAGGTCAGTATAGATGGACTAATCCAACAAGTCCCATACACAGCTAGAAGCCCAAATATTTTTTCAGAGGTAGATGCAGAAAAAAATATATTCAGTTTGCAACCTGATGGAGGTCAGTATAGATGGACTAATACAACAAGTCCCACACACAGCTAGAAGCCCAAATATTTTTTCAGAGGTACTGTAGATGCAGATAAAAATTATTTTTAATTTGCAACCTGATGGAGGTCAGTATAGATGGACTAATACAACAAGTCCCACACACAGCTAGAAGCCCAAATATTTTTTCAGAGGTACTGTAGATGCAGATACAAATTATTTTTAATTTGCAACCTGATGGAGGTCAGTATAGATGGACTAATAGAGAAAGTCCGACACACTGCTAGAAGGCCAAATATTTTTTCAGAGCTAGATGCAGAAAAAAATTATATTCAGTTTGCAACCTGATGGAGGTTAGTATAGATGGATTAATAGAACAAGACCCACACACAGCTAGAAGCCCAAATATTTTTTCAGAGGTAGATGCAGAAAAAAATATATTCAGTTTGCAACCTGATGGAGGTCAGTATAGATGGACTAATACAACAAGTCCCACACACAGCTAGAAGCCCAAATATTTTTTCAGAGGTACTGTAGTTGCAGATAAAAATTAGTTTTAATTTGCAACCTGATGGAGGTCAGTATAGATGGACTAATAGAATGATGCTATGCCCAAAAGATTTTACTTCATTAGGTGCAGTAAAAAAATTGGTATTCTATACACAGGTGGTATATCTTGCAGCACAGATAGGCTACTCCACTGACTAACACACTAACTGCAATAGGCCAAAAAGGATTAGCTTTGCTAGATTCAGCCAAATGCTGTGAAAAAAACTTGCACAGCACTGGCACAGACCTGCCTGGCAAAAACTGATAGGAACTGATGTAACCTAGTCCTGAAAAGGACTCCAATTACAATTAGTCTTTACTCCCACAACCTATCTATTTAAGAGCACAGACCTCCCTGATAAAAGTCGTAGGAAATGCTGTAACCTAGTCCTTAAAAGGACTGCAATCACAACTATTCCCTACTCCCAAGCTATCTGTATATTTGTGCGAAAATTGGCTTGAAATTAACAAGGTATAGCGCACACAGCAACAGCGGTGCCGTCTAACACGCAGCTGCACCAGTGAGAAAATGGTGGCGACGGGGAAAATGGCTTGGTCTTATAGGGCAAGGACATGTGACATACACTGCAAATGACACATGCCCTTGCTTGTGTGAAAAAAAGCACTTCGCTCCGTGTGTGCGCTGCTGATAGGCTGACAGATTGCACCTCCCCACTGCAAATGCGGGAAAGAGAAAAAAAATGGAGATCTTCATTGTTCCTGCAGAGATCCATCACCTGCCCCTCCCCCCACCCCGCTGTACACTCAAACTGCGTATTAACATTAATTTTCATCATTACTGAGAAAAAATCCAGTTATGATTTTGGTGCACGAACAGTTATCGAACATAACCTCGAACAGCCGAATTTTTATCAAATTGTTCGTGTTCGCCGAACGGCTCGAACACCGCCCAAAACAGCTCGAATTTGAGATTGGCGAACAGTTCGAGTAGAACAACGCTCATCTCTATTCAGCACTCAAACCGTAACAGAACCACAGTATCTGCTGGTAACATCAATTTTGCGGAATCATTTCACCACTTTTTTAGCCCATCCTTTGCAAGGCCACAGGAGACAAGAAGTCTGACACATAGTCAACGCCTAGAGACGATGGTACAGGAGTATCTCCAAGTAAACATTGAAGCCATGACTGTGTCACTGGACCCTTGCTCTTTTTGGGCTTCCAATCTGGATAAATGGCCGGAGCTAGCCACTTACGCCTTGGAGATCTTGTCATGCCCCGCAGCCAGCGTTCTGTCTGAACGTGTGTTCAGCGCTGCTGGTGGTGTGCTGACAGGTAAGCGCACGCGGCTCTCCACTGATAATGTAGACAGACTCACGTTCATAAAGATGAACAAATCATGGATCCAAAACGACTTTTCTACCCCTGTGTCATCCTGGGGAGAGTAAAAGCTTGATGATTGGTTAAAATCACCCTACCAACCGTTTTAAGCTTTCAAATTACTAATCATGTTTATCTGTATCTTGGCTGGAAAATAATTTGGGCTTTGTAGCAGTGTGCAGCACTGATTCTATTAGGCCATCTATAATAAGCTCCACCAGATTTAAAATTACTAATCATGTTTATGTGTATCTTGACTGGAAAATAATTTGGGCTTTGTAGCAGTGTGCAGCACTGATCCTATTAGGCCATCTATACTAAAGCTTCACCAGATTTAAAATTAATAATAATTTTTAGCTGCATCTAGCCCGGAAAATAATTTTGGGGCTCCGAGATGCGCAAGACACATAAGTGCCTTCTTGCTGCACTACCTGCAGCATGACCCTCATATTGTCAGAATTCGAAGTAATCATGACTACTGGGTTGCCACACTCTTAGATCCCCCAAACTTTTCGATCAACCTTTTCATTTTAATAAAGACCAAAAAAATGGTCATTTTTGAAATTATAAGCATTAGCAGGTTGTTAGAAACTGAAATCAAACAGTTTTCAACTCAAAACTTTATTCTAGGTGATGTTACATTTTCACATAGGACCCCTTGTTCGAAAGGAGCTTCTGAACTCTCTCGTCCATTGAATTTGTCAGGTTTTGGATGGTTTCTGCTTCAATTGTTTTGCATGAGGACAGAATACCCTCCCAGAGCTGTTGCTTAGATGTGAACTGCTTCCCGCCATCATAGACACTCCTTTTAATGATGCTCCAAAGGTTCTGAATGGGGTAGAGGTCAGGGGAGCATGGGGGTCACACCATAAGTTTGTCCCCTTTTTATGCCCATATCAGCCAGAGATGCAGATGTTTTATGTGCAGCATGAGATGGTGCATTATCATGCAAAAAAATGATATTGCTGTGAAATACACGGTTCTTCTTCTTGAACCATGGCAGGAAGTGCTGTTTGAGAAAATCCACATACATTATGGAGTTCATCTTTAGCGCCTTCATTGATCCTAAAGGGGCCGACAATCTCTCTCCCCATGATTCCAGCCCAAAACATTACTCCACCTCCTCCTTGTTGGCGCTGTAGCCGTGTTTGCGTGGGGTGTCCATCAACCAGCCATCCTCCACTCCATCCATCTGGACCATCGAGCGCTGCACGGCACTCATCCGTGAACAAAACAGTTTTGAAATCAGTCTTCATGTAATGTTTGGCCCACTGGAGCCGTTTCTGCTTGTGTGAAGTGGATAGAGGAGGTCGACAGGATGGCGTATGCACAGCTGCAAACCTCTGAAGGACCCTGCATCTTGTTGTTCGTGGGACGTTGGAGGCACCAGCAGCTTCAAAAACTTGTCTGCTGCTATGACAAGGCTTTTTTGCCGCTGCTCTTTCAACCTGACGTAATTGCCTGTAGGAAAGAGTCCTCAATTTGCCCTTATCAGCACGCACACGTGTGTACTGTGAATCAGCTACATACTTCTTGATTGCCAAGACACTTCATCCTGATCATCGCACAATGTTGATTGTAGTCATGCCTTTACATAAACACTCCACAATTTGTTGCTTCTCAGCAGCCGACACATCCTTTTTCTTTCCCATTTTGGCAGAAAATGTAGGCTGCTTAATAATGTGAGACAGCCTTCTTAAGTAGTCTTGCCTTTCATTGGACACACCTGCCAAACTAATTAGCACAGGTGTCTGCAATTGCTTACAGTGATATAAAGAGCCCTGACACACATCACCATCAATGAGTTTAACTGACAAACAAACAAATTCTTCCCTTATCACTCCTAAACACTTTTTGCATAATAATTTGGAACACAGTGTACATGTGCTTTTCCACAAAACACCAGTGGTTCACGTAGTGAATCTTACAGTTCTAACTTGCCAACCGTGGTCTGTATGGAGTTGTTCAATAAAGGGCCCAAAATTAAGATAACATAGATGGGAGAGGTCTCTATGAATAGGAATTCCTAAGTATTTGATACCCTGTGAGGGCCAGGCAAAGGGAAAGTTGGACTGGATGGAATCCTATATGGATTTGGGGAGGGAGACATTGAGGGCCTCCGACTTCGCTGCATTGATTTTAAAATTTGACCATGTAACAAAGTGATCTATTTCAGCCATAACAGCATGGATGGATATATGTGATTGAGTGATATATACTAGGACATCATCAGCAAATAGAGAGCACTTGTACTCGGTGCCTCCCACCTCAATCCACCTAATATTGGGGTTATGGCGAATTGATGAGAGCAGGTGCTCCGTCACTAGGATGTATAAGAGAGGGGACAGAGAACATCCCTGCCTTGTCCCATTGGTGATTGTGAAAGGTGATGAAAATGTTCTGACACGCCCCCTGGGCCTTGGGACACCCGGAGCCGGACCCTTTTTGGTGGATGCTGGTGGTTGTAGTCTCCGTTGCGGCGACCCGGTTCCGTGGCTCAGGGCAGTCAAACCAGTGGCGGAACTATTTATGTGGTTTTGATGTTTAAATGTCCGACTACGCCACCCGTGGATTGCGGTCAGAGTGAACCGCCGCTCCAGGGCAGACCGCTGAGGCTGGTGTTGTGGGTGCAGCAGAGGAGTATAGCCTCAGGGCAGTGTATGCGGAGGATGGGGGTGATGGTGCAGGGCAGCAGCAGTAACGACACGGAGTCAGTGATGCAGTCCAGGGACTTTACTCACAGTTCTTATTATCCAGACCACGTCTGCAGGTAACGGCTGCCCACGTCGTACTGTGCTCACCAGGTGAGGGGCTCAGACAACTCCCAGATAACTTTGGAGCGCTTCACAGGACCCCCTTTGTATGTCCTTTGTCTGGCCTTTCTTACCAAGCCTTCTGTCCGGCTGCCTCGGGCCTCCTCTTGGTAAACTTGGGGCCAGTTTCCCTGACCCTATGTGGTGCCTTCCTAGCGGGTGTAGCGAGGGGCTGCGCCACATAAAATGTCACAGCCTCCTGTTTCTAGCTGAGGGTCGTTTCCTGCCTACACTAGTTTCGGGGACCGGTCTCCCCCTTTGGCCTGACCCCTCCACGCAAATGGATTCGGGCGTGCGGTGGCGACTCGCCCGTCCGCACCCCTGGGATCCCTTTGTTCCTCGTTCCTGGACCTTCTCCGCTCCTCTTCCTTCCTTCTCCCTCTTCCAGGCCTGGGCCTCTGTTACTAGGCCCGCCTCCGGAGCAGAGCTCATGCAGAGCCCCTGCTCCCTGCCACTTCTGCTCAGACTTCTCTGCACTGAACTAAGATGGTGCCCACCTTTTATACTCCCTTCTCAATGCACCCAGGAACTGCTTACTCCCTGCTCCTGCACTACAGGGTTCCCCTTCCTCAGTGCTCCCTCCCCCCACTCCAGCCAGGGACAGGGACTGTCGTGCCCATCTCAGGGGCATATTGGTCGCCCTGCCCCACGGCAATGTGGTGTAATGCATGCAGGTGTCAGGTCCTGATCCACACTCCATCCTTACCTGAGAGTGAGATATCACACCTCTGGGTGAGGTGCAATACCTCTGTAGCAACCGAGCCCTCAGGGTGCTACAGTTCCATTTATCTTCAGCCTAGGTGACGTATTGCGATACAGGGCCGTGATTTTGGCTATAAAAGGGTCCCCTAGACCCCTACCCCAAGCTTTTTAAGAGAACCATATATGGCGTGCCAGGAGACTCTATGGAATGCTTTCTCAGCATCCAATGAGAGTATCTAATTACAAATTTTTAACTGCATCTAGCCCAGGAAATACTTTGTGCCTAGTAGCAGTGTCTGCTAGTCAGCGGATTATCCCGGCTGTTAAGCAAGCTACACCACCTGTAGTTTGGACACTTAATTTTTTCAAAGGAAATGCTTCGGGACCACGGGATACTGAGTGAAGAGCATCAGGAGGCACCCCAAGGCGTAGGGGCTGGGACTGGCAGTAGGATGCCTTGCGGTGGACAGCCGAGCTCGATCCTTATAAAAGCTTTTTAACTGCAGCAGCTTTAGTGGACGCTACTGGAGCTGGAATTACGCGGCTGCTGGCATGAGACTTGCCCTCCAATAGATCCTTGTAAATGGATTTAAAGTGTATTCATTCAAATTAGAGAGACAATTTAAATTAAAAAGCTAAGAGCTGCCTCCACCACAGGAGGGCTCGCTCGACCCACCAGCGGACAGGCACCAGTATTGGGAGAGGGGGGCTGGCCATCAGGGTTCACCGCGGCTCTGGCACAAACCCGGCGACGCGGAGGTGGCACGGGCAGGAGCGGACTGAACGTGTCGGCTTCTCACTTTTTGGATTTTAGAAGGGCATGACATTCCTATATCTGTGTCTCCCCCTCCTTTTACTCCTCCACCTCTTTTCTTTTCGCATGACTATATGTACTTGTCACTTTTCCATGTGTTAGTTGTGTCTTCTGAGCAGTTTGTCAGCTTTTGGACACCTTTGAAGGTGTTTTCTATGTGTTTCTATGTGTTTTTGTTTGCCTGCCATTGGTTTTAACGGTGTTCGAAGGTGTTCGACGAACAGTTCGACGAACAGTTCGGCGAACACACGGGTGTTCGACGAACCGAACCGAACTCGAACACTACGGGGGTGGCTCAACACTATTAACCACCAAAATGAGTGGAAAAAGGCCTGCTGCTGGTGGAAAGGGGAATATGCGTGTTGGGAAGGGAAAAAAAGGTTGTGTCCGTGGGGTAGGTGTTAAAGCAACAGTAACATCTGCAGAAGAAAGACCATCTTCCAGGCAAATGAAGATGTCTACTTCTTTTAGCGGACAATGCGAAAAGATCCCTTTCTTGCGGCCACGCCAATCGCTACAAATTCCAGATGAGGCACAAAAACAGCAGGTGCTTCAATGGATATCAAGTGCTCCTTTAAGTGGGCTCTCCTCCACCTCAACTTCAACATCACAAATACTCCAGTCCTCAGAGGTGTCACCCCAATCGCACTTGCTTCCTCACAGCTCCCAAGTCTCCAGCTGCCCGTCTGAGTATGGGGTAGAACAGATGGTTGAGTCTGCAGAGCTGTTTACACATACTATAGCCTGGGAATCAGAGGTCGGTTCCAGAGCTTCTGTGAATACAGACGAGGAAATGATCTGCACTGATGCCCAGAATCTTTATGAGTCGGATCCAGGACCAGACGCAGAAGGTTCTGACCATAATGTAGAACCTCGTTCCCAAGCTGTAACTCCTGTTGGTGGAGACAATGAGGAAGACGATGATGAGACTCAAATACCTGATTGGAGCGACAACTTTAGTATTTTGTCAGGGCAGGAAGAGGTTGGCTCTGAGGACGACGGGTGTGATAACACACAGGGTGATGATGACGAGGTTGGAGATCCCACTTACTGTCTACCCACAGTCAGCCTGTCGATGAGGTCAGCAGAGGAGGTGGAGGAGGATGCTAGTGACAACGAGGTCAGGTTGCGCCTTCCTGGACAGAGACGTAGTATTGGAAGCACGTCAACAACTGCATCCTCAAACACAACTCTGCCTCTGACCACAAGTCATGGTGGCTCTTCAGGTCGCATGGGTGCTAAGCCTTGCATAGCCTGGGCATTTTTTCAGATCGATAAAGATGACCCAACTCGTGTTATCTGTAACATTTGTAAGCAAAAGCTAAGTAGAGGCCAAAAAATACATAGTTTGAGTACTTCATACATGAACCGGCACATGGATATGAAGCATAAGTTGCAGTGGGAAGCTCACTGTCCTACAATGCGGCCTCTCCGACCGGGCCAACCACCGTCTGCCACATGTTGTGCATCCGCGGCCTCTTCATCCTCTATGACTGGGGGGACAGCAGTCACACCTGTTTTGGGATGCAGACCTGCCACCTCTTTACCCGCAACAGCCAGCGTGATTGGCAGGTCATCATTTTCTTTGGAGGTGGAAACACCAGCTGGTGTTCAGCGCTGTCCGCCATCGATAGCACCACCTTTGGATCAAGTCAACCTAACATGTCCGCCTGCATCTTCCTCACAGACCGGCAGTTTGCCGGGGACACCCTTCTCAACCCCGTCTAAGCACAACAGCCAGCCCTCGGTCCCTCAGATGTGGACAAGTAAAAGACCATTTCCTCCTAGCCATGAGAAAGCTAGGAGTTTGAATTTCACCATCAGCAAGCTCTTGGCTACAGAAATGCTGCCTTTCCGCCTTGTGGACACAGAGGATTTTCGAGACCTTATGTCCGTCGCAGTGCCCCACTACCAGATGCCCAGTCGGCACTACTTCTCAAAGAAAGGTGTGCCTGCGCTCCACCAGCATGTCGCACACAACATCACCGCTTCTTTGAGAAACTCTGTGTGTGACAGGGTGCATTTCACCACAGACACTTGGACGAGTAGGCATGGACAGGGGCGTTACATGTCGCTGACTGGGCACTGGGTAACTATGGTGACAGCAGGACAAGGGGCTGCTGTCCAAGTCTTGCCGTCCCCACGAGTTGTGCGTCAATCCTCTTTATCTCGAAGTTCCTCCACTGCTTCTGCCTCCTCAACCTCCTCTCGGTCCTCCACCTGCACCCAAAGCCTGTCTGGTACTGCCACAAGCTTTCTAACTGCGCAGAAGGGATCCTGCACATCTCCTTACTATGCTGGCAGCAGGGCTCAACGTCATCAGGCGGTTTTTACTTTGAAATGTCTGGGAAATGTGAGTCACACAGCTGAAGAGTTGTGGTCAGCTCTGGAGAACCAGTTTCATGAATCGCTGTCTCCACTGGACCTGAAACCAGGGAAGGCCATGTGCGACAATGCTGCAAACCTCGGTGCGACACTTCGCCGGGGCAATGTCACACACGTGCCTTGTATGGCTCACGTGTTGAACCTGGTTGTCCAGCAATTTTTAGCCCACTATCCCGGACTAGATGGCCTTCTGCAGAGGACACGGTCGCTGTGTGCTCACTTCCGCCATTCGCATCCCGCAGCTCAGCGACTTACATCTCTACAGAAGTTGTTGGGCCTGACACTACACCGGCTAAAATGCGATGTGCCTACCCGATGGAATTCAACTCTGCACATGTTGCAGCGACTGTGGCAGCACTGACAAGCCCTGGTGCACTACGTTCTGACGTATAGCCTGGGCCAACAAGATCCAGAGGTGGGGCAAATCACACTGGAGGAGTGGTCTCAGATCAGGGACCTATGCACCCTTCTGCACAGTTTTGAAATGTCGACGAAGTTGTTTAGTGCTGACGATGCCATTATCAGCATGACTATTCTGGTGATTTACATGCTGGAGCACATGTTAAACAGAATTCGGAGTCAGGTGGTGGCACAAGAGGAGGTGGAGGAAGTAGAGGAGGAGGAGTTGTATGCGGAAGGGCTAACATCTGCAAGGTCCAGACGGTCGGCAGCACCAAGGCGGCAGGCATGTGAGGGTGGGGGAGATGGTTTTACCAGGGCGCATGGTAGGAGCCAAACTAGTGAGGAAGGTGCAGGAGCTCAGGAAGAAGTGGAGGACGAACTGATGGAAGACTCATCAGATGAGGGATACCTTGATCACATTTCTGTTGTGCGAGGTTGGGGGGAGAGGGCAGAGGAAGGAAGCATGATTGTTACCTCGCCACCAACACAACAGGGACTTGGTGCTCCTGGATGCGCAAGACACGTGAGTGCCTTCTTGCTGCACTACCTGCAACATGACCCTCGAATTGTGAGAATTAGAAATAATCCTGACTACTGGGTTGCCACACTGTTAGATCCCCAGTACAAAAGTAAATTTGCAGAAATTATTCCTGCCATAGAAAGAGATGCACGCATGCAGGAGTATCAGCAGAGACTGTTGCAGAATCTTACATGTGCTTTTCCCCAAAACACTAGTGGTGCACGTAGTGAATCTCACAGTTCCAACTTGCCAACCGTGGGACCGTCGAGTATTCAGCACTCAAAACGTAACAGAAACACAGTATCTGCTGGTAACATCAATTTTGCGGAATCATTTCACCACTTTTTTAGCCCATCCTTTGCAAGGCCACAGGAGACAAGAAGTCTGACACATAGTCAACGCCTAGAGACAGGAGTATCTCCAAGTAAACATTGAAGCCATGACTGTGTCACTGGACCCTTGCTCTTTTTGGGCTTCCAATCTGGATAAATGGCCGGAGCTCGCCACTTATGCTTTGGAGATCTTGTCATGCCCCGCAGCCAGCGTTCTGTCTGAACATGTGTTCAGCACTGCTGGTGGTGTGCTGACAGATAAGCGCACGCGGCTCTCCACTGATAATGTGGACAGACTCACGTTCATAAAGATGAACAAATCATGGATTCGAAACGACTTTTCTACCCCTGTGTCATCCTGGGTAGAGTAAAAGCTTGATGATTTGATAAAATCACCTCGCCAACCGTTTTCAGCTTTCAAATTACTAATCATGTTTATCTGTATCTTGGCTGGAAAATAATTTGGGCCTTGTAGCAGTGTGCAGTACTGATTCTATTAGGCCATCTATACTAAACCCCACCAGATTTAAAATTACTAATCATGTTTATCTGTATCTTGGCTGGAAAATAATTTTGGCCTTGTAGCAGTTTGCAGTACTGATTCTATTAGGCCATCTATACTAAGCTCCACCAGCTTTCAAATTAATAATAATTTTCAGCTGCATCAAGCCCGGAAAATAATTTTAGGGCTCCTAGATGCGCAAGACACATGAGTGCCTTCTTGCTGCACTACCTGCAACATGACCCTCAGATTGTCAGAATTCGAAATAATCCTGACTACTGGGTTGCCACACTCTTAGATCCCTCACACTCTTCGATCAACCTTTTCATTTTAATAAAGAACAAAGAAATTGTCATTTTTGAAATTATAAGCATTAGCAGGTTATTAGAAATTGAAATCAAACAGTTTTCAACTCAAAACTTTATTCTAGGTGATGTTACATTTGCACATAGGACCCCTTGTTCGAAAGGAGCTTCTGAACTCTCTCATCCATTGAATTTGTCAGGTTTTGGATGGTTTCTGCTTCAATTGTTTTGCATGAGGACAGAATACCTTCCCAGAGCTGTTGCTTAGTTGTGAACTGCCTCCCGCCATCATAGACACTCCTTTTGATGATGCTCCAGAGGTTCTGAATGGGGTTGAGGTCAGGGGAGCATGGGGGTCACACCATAAGTTTGTCCCCTTTTATGCCAATATCAGCCAGAGATGCAGATCTGTTATGTGCAGTATGAGACGGTTTATTATCATGCATGAAAATCATCTTGCTGCGGAATACACGGTTCTTCTTCTTGAACCATGGCAGGAAGTGCTGTTTGAGAAATTATGGAGTTCATCTTTACCCCTTCAGGGATCTTAAAGGGGCCGACAATCTGTCTCCCCATGATTCCGGCCCAAAACATTACTCCACCTCCTCCTTGTTGGCACCGTAGCCGTGTTTGCATGGGGTGTCCATCATCCAGCCATCCTCCACTCCATCCATCTGGACCATCGAGCGTTGCACGGCACTCATCGGTGAACAAAACAGTTTTGAAGTCAGTCTTCATGTATTGTCTGGCCCACTGGAGCCGTTTCTGCTTGTGTACTGTTTATAGAGGAGGCCGACAGGATGGCTTATGCACAGCTGCAAACCTCTGAAGGATCCTGCATCTTGTTGTTCGGGGGACGTTGGAGGCACCAGCAGCTTCAAAAACTTGTCTGCTGCTATGACAAGGCTTTTTTGCCGCTGCTCTTTTAACCTGATGTAATTGCTTATAGGAAAGAGTCCTCAATTTTCCCTTATCAGCACGCACACGTGTGTACTGTGAATCAGCTACATACTTCTTGATTGTGCGATGATCAGGATGAAGTGTCTTGGCCATGTTGATTGTAGTCATGCCTTGACCTAAACACTCCACAATTTGTTGCTTCTCAGCAGCCGACATATCCTTTTTCTTTCCCATTTTGGCAGAGAATGTAGGCTGCTTAATAATGTGGGACAGCCTTCTTAAGTAGTCTTGCCTTTCATTGGACACACCTGCCAAACTAATTAGCACAGGTGTCTGCAATTGCTTACAGTGATATAAAGAGCCCTGACACACATCACCATCAATGAGTTTAACTGACAAACAAACAAATTCTTACCTTATCCCTCCTAAACACTTTTTGCATAATAATTTGGAACACAGTGTACATGTGCTTTTCCACAAAACACCAGTGGTTCACGTAGTGAATCTTACAGTTCTAACTTGCCAACCGTGGTCTGTATGGAGTTGTTCAATAAAGGGCCCAAAATTAAGATAACATAGACGGGAAAGGTCTCTATGAATGCGAATTCCTAAGTATTTGATACCCTGTGAGGGCCAGGCAAAGGGAAAGTTGGACTGGATGGAATCCTGTATGGATTTTGGGAGGGAGACAACGAGGGACTCAGACTTCGCTGCATTGATTTTAAAATTTGACCTTGTAACAAAGTGATATATTTCAGCCATAACAGCAGGGATGGGTATATATGATTGAGTGATATATACTAGGACATCATCATCAAATGCAGAGCACTTGTACTCAGTGCCTCCTACCGCAATCCACCTAATAATGGGGTTATGGCGAATTGATGAGAGCAGGTGCTCCGTCACTAGGATGTATAAGAGAGGGGACAGAGGACATCCCTGCCTTGTCCCATTGGTGATTATGAAAAGTGATGAAAATGTTCCATTTATCTTCAGCCTAGGTGACGCATTGCGATACAGGGCCGTGATTTTGCCTATCAAAGGGTCCCCTAGACCCCTACCCCAAGCTTTTAAGAGAATAATATATGGCGTGCCAGGAGACTCTATGGAATGCTTTGGTAGCACCCTGAGGATTCGGCTGCTACAGTGGTATTACACCTCAAGCCAGAGGCGTGGTATTCCACTCCCGGGTAAGGATGGAGTGTGGAACTGAGCTCAGTAGGCTGCATGCACTACATACATCCCATTTCTGGGGGACAGACCAATGGTACTCCCACTAGAGAAATGTGCAGGTACGACAGCGTCTGTCCCTGGCTGGAGTGGGAGGGGGGTGGAACATCCAAGTAGTGTAGGGGCAGATAGGGGGAGCAGTCTGGGTAATGCTAGGAGCTCATTGGGTGCTGGTCACCTGAGCTCACACATAGAGGGAGTATATAAGGTGGGAACCATCTTAGAACAGGGTCTTTTGTAGAGGTTTGGTCAGACAAGCAGAGCAGCTCAGCCAGCTCCAAGGCCAAGAGAGTGAGAGAGAGGAGAAAAGAAGGACCCAGAGGGGGAGAAGAGGGAACTCCAAGAACCCAAAATTAGACCAGAGGGTGAAGAGTTGGCACAAGGGTACCGGATCCCAAGCTGGTGGAGGGCACTAATCCTTAGCCAGAGACCAGAGGTCGTGGGCAGGATCTGCCACGACCACCCACTAAATCCACCCGGAAGGCAAACCAAGAATAGGGTCAGGGAACCCAGAGACAAGGGTTTTACCAACAAGAGGCCCGAGGGAGCCGGACTTAGGTGGATCCCTGGTGGGGAAGGCCAGAGAGAAGGACAAGTCAGAAAGGGAGCTCAGGAACTCGCTCCAGAATCACCTGGGGGTTGGCCGAGTCCGGGACCTGGTGGACGCAGCACGGCTCGGGTGGTCACTCAAGGCCGGAGTGACCAACACAAAAGCAGTAAGTAAAAACCCTGAACTGCACAGCCCGACTCTGAGTTTCATTACCATCCTCACTGCACCTCCACAACCACCATCCTCTGCAACTGACCCCCTGAGGCTATACCCCTCCCGTTGGGGGTTATACTACCTGAGCTGCACACACACCACCAGCCTCAGCGGACCCTGCTGCAGCGGCGGCCGTAGTGACCGCAAATCAACGGGTGGCGTAGTCGACACTAAAGAACATCCAGTAACATCTGTAGGACTGCCACACACTGAGCTTGACACCCTGGGCACGGACCGGGTCACCGCCACTCGGAGACTACAACCCCCATCTGATCCGGCTCCGTGTATCCCCCAAACAACACTGGCCCAGGGGGCGCGTCACTTTCTCATCATCAAACGAGAGTATCTAATTACAAATTTTTAACTGCATCTAGTCCAGGAAATACTTTGTGCCTAGTAGCAGTGTCTGCTAGTCAGCGGATTATCCCAGCTGTTAAGCAAGCTACACCACCTGTAGTTTGGACACTTAATTTTTTCAAAGTAAATGGTTTGGGCCCCCGGGAAACTCAGTGAAGAGCATCGGGGAGGCACCCCAAGTCACAGGGGCTGGGACTGGCGGTAGGACGCCTTGCGGTGGACCGCCAAGCTCGATCCTTATAAAAGCTTCTTAACTGCAGCAGCTTTAGTGGACGCTACTGGAGCTGGAACTCTATTTTTATTATAAAATTATAAAACAATACAAGAAAACACAACTCATGAGTCTTACAAGGACCAGAAACTGAAGCCCACCTGCCCTGCACTACATTCACAGATACAATACTAGCACAAACAACCGGCTCCACTGCCACTTCCATACCACAACCATACCCACTGATACTTCTATAGAAACCTTATTATTATATACACCAAAATTTACTTTTCATAGTATATACATACACAACATGATACCATTAATACTATATATACATATTATTATAATTAATTTTTTTTTTTTTGTTTAACCCCACTAACCTAACTAAAACACTACACCCACCACCCCTGATCCAACAAGCCACCAAGTTCAAGAAAGTTTTCTCAGCTTGGATCAGACCCCAATGTTTTCCCCAGATGGGCCCGGGCTTAGTCCGACCAGTACTTATGACACCAAAAGAAAACGAAATCCAAAAATAACCCCCCCATCCCATCCCTCCCCACCTAACTGGAACCCCTAGTTTCCCCACCTGAAAATTACACATATATAGGCACATAACCATAATGCTCAAGATCAGTGCTTGTAAACCTTATCGTCTATCCCATTTCTCAAAACAAAAAGCTAGGGTGAGAAAAGTTAGCCCACCACCAGGGGAGGCTGGAGTACTACAGGACTAGGGCACCCTAAAGGAGAAACCTCTCCAAAGACGAGAGGCCCTCAGTGCACCCAACCGTTCATACTCCAGGGAGCGTACCTTTACCAGGTCACCCAAGATGTTACTACAGACTTAGTCTACTGGGAGGATTTTACTGCCCGTCGAAACTAAACATCGTGCATTCCAAGTGAAATACCTCACCACTATACTAACTAAAAAAAGTGTAGTCTGGTCCCGTCCACCAAGGTCTCTGAATGCCCCATAGGCCCACTCCACATAGGAGAAACCAGCCAGCCTAGGCCAACTCCTGGAAGCGCCTACCCGGTTGTACACCTCTGTATTAAAGGGGCAATGAAGCAGGAAGTTCTCCATGCTTTCCAGCGAGCCAGCACAACTCTCACGAGGACAGTCCCTGTCATCGGAGTTCCTGTACTTCAGGTTGCCCCTCACGTACAGCTTATCCTGAAAGCAGCGCCAAGTCAAGTCCCAAAATTTCTCGGGGATCCGTTTGGAATTCAATAAACGTAACCCAACCTCCAGATCCCGACTTGGGCAATCTTTGAGGGCC
The DNA here is from genome assembly GCF_046119375.1 of Phyllobates terribilis. Taxonomy (NCBI): domain Eukaryota; kingdom Metazoa; phylum Chordata; class Amphibia; order Anura; family Dendrobatidae; genus Phyllobates; species Phyllobates terribilis. Next base: position 418,770,816 of record NW_027362764.1, on the reverse strand, counting down.
AATGGTTTCCTGAAATGAGTTGACAGAATCCTCTCATCAAGGAGCCTCCTTGTGAGAGTCCTTATCTCCCACATCCCCAGGCCCCACCGGTGTATCACTTTCAAGAATGGGGTAACATAAGCCGGGAGATACCTGTGTGGCTTACGAAGGTCCTTCACACGCCCCCCTGTCTCCCATTCCTGGAAAAAAGGCCGAAACCAACCCCTACAGGAGGATACCCACGGAGGAGCCCTCTCTTTCCAGAGGTTTGCCATGTTTACCTTCAAGAAGGTGTTTACAAGAAACACCACGGGGTTGACCATATTTAACCCCCCTAGTCTCCTCGTACAGTAAGTAACCTCTCGCTTGACTAGGTTCAGTCTATTCCCCCATAATAGTTGGAAGAACAGGCTGTAAACCCGTGTCCAGAGGGACTCTGGTAAGATGCATACGCTGCCCAGATAGACCAATAAAGGAAGCAGGAAACCTTTGCACAGGCTCACCCTCTCCCTCAGGGTTAAATTCCAACCCTTCCATTGGTCCACTCTTTGAGCGGCACCTTTCAGCCTACTTTCCCAATTTTTTTCCGGGTAATCACCCTGGCCAAAATCAATGCCTAGGACTTTAGCATACTCTTGAGGTTCTGGAAGAGTGTCCGGGAGACTAAAATCTGGGTCTCCTCCCCCCAGCCAGAGACTCGCACACTTGTCTTGGTTGACTTTGGACCCTGATGCCTCAGAGAAACCTTCCACTTCAGCCATCACCCACTCCACCTCCTCTTTCTAGGAGATAAAAATGGAGACGTCATCAGCGTAGGCCACCACCTTCAGAGTGGCTTCCTGCTCGCCCACCCAGTTCATCCCCACCCCCGCCAATGGTCCACAATCCACCCTCCTTACGAAGGGATCAATCGCAAACACATAAAGCAGGGGGCTAAGAGGACATCCCTGGCGGACACCGGAGCCAACTCCGAAGGCCTCTCCAACCCAACCATTCACAAGTGGGAAGCTTTCTGCCCCACTATACAAAGTTTTCAGCCAGTCCACAAACCCCCCCGGTAGGCCGTATCTCAGAAGAGTGGACCAGAGGTAGACATGATCAACCCGGTCAAAAGCTTTAGCCTGATCCAAAGACAGCAAAAACCCCTTCCAGAGTCCTGCCCTACCCTGCTCCACGGCCTCTCGGACACCAAGAACAGCACTAAAGGTGCTTCGACCGGGAACACTGCAGTGCTGGGACCCCGAAAGGAGTCCTGGCGCACATACCACCAGCCTGTTGAAAAGGACCTTAGCCAGAATCTTTCTGTCCACATTGAGAAGCGATATGGGCCTCCAGTTCTCAATGCAAGACGGATCCTTACCCTTTGATAGAATGATCAAAGCTGACTTCCTCATTGATCTCGGGAGAGCACCCAAGGAAAGGCACTCATTGAAAACCTGAGTCAACAAGGGGACCAAGAGGTCCTTAAAAGTCTTGTAAAACTCGGATGTTAAGCCATCCGGACCTGGCGATTTTTTGAGCCGGAGCCCATCAATGACCAGTCTCACTTCCTCTTCTTTGATCGATACCACCAAAACGTCAAGTGAGGGGTCTACCCCTGGCTCAGGAATCGTTTCGGCGGGGAAAGCCGACATCCTATCCCGATCTAGTTCCTTCCATCCCAAGAGATGTGAGTAGAAAGATCTGACGACCTCCAGGATCCCCGATCTGGACCTTATCAGGGAGCCCGTACTGTCCATCAGACCTACCACCACCTTACCGTTCACTGACATCCTACAGTTCCTGTAGGGGTCGGGTGAGCGGTACTTCCCGAAATCCCTCTCAAAAACTAAGGACGTGTGCCTATCATACTGACATCTCTTAAGCAAGGTTTTCACCCTGGAGATTTCCACACGGTCACCTCCAGTCGAGACAAGCTGCTCAAGTTTCCTCCTCAGACTCTGGTACAGGCGTTCCCTGTTTAGGCTTCTGAGGTTGGAAAGCTGGCGGAAGAATCTCCCTACCCGATGCTTGAATATCTCCCACCACTCTGACTTAGTGTTACATAAGCCCAGTAACGGTACCTGGCCTTGAAAAAAGTCCTCAAAAGACCGTCTCACAGCAGCTTCCTCAAGGAGTGACGAATTCAGCTTCCATAAGCCTCTTCCCATCCGGGGGGTCTCTGTGACATTCAAAGAAAACATAATCAGACAGTGGTCGGAGAATTCCACCTCCACCACCGACATCGGTGAGGAGATGGCCTCCTCCTTTAAATAAAACCTATCTATCCTAGACCTACACTGACTACCCCTAAAATAGGTGAATCCCACGTGGCCCTGGGAATTCCGGATGTGGGCATCCACCAGGCGCGCTTCACTCACTATACTATTTAAGGCGACGCTGTCATAAGCCAACCAGTCTCTGGAACCTCCTCTGTTCTGGGGTCTCGAGACATTGTTGAAATCCCTCCAAAGACCACCTGTCGGCTGCAAAACAGAAAAGGTTTAATCCTCATAAAGAGACTTTTCCGGTCCCACTTGGACTGGAGACCGTAGATATTAATTAGCCGGAGCTCTTGTCCCTTCATGAGCACATCCAGGATCAAGCAACTCCCCATTTCTAACTCAATAACCCGTCGGCATGTTACCTCTGTGGTCTTAAAAAGGACCGCCACCCCGCTATATGGCTCGGCCGCAAGAGACCAGTGGGACGGCCCATAAGTCCACTCCCTCTTTGCCTTCTGCAACGACGCCAGGTCTGCTAGCCTGGTCTCCTGCAAAAACAAAATATCAGCATCAAGATGGCTGAAAAAATTAAAGGCCGTGAATCTAGCCGCATCAGACTTAATGCTGGCCACATTAATGGTAGCCAGCGTCAACGGGGTGAGTGCCGCCATCATGGGTGATTGGGTTCGACAGCAAACTTTTTCCCACCCCCTTGCCTTCCAGTGTGTTCGCCCTCTGATGACGAATTTAGTCGCTTCAGGCTCACCATCTGGTCCATCTCCTCTTTACCTTTCTCAGTTTTTCCCTCCTCTTCACCACTTTTTTCCCCAGGTACTCCTTTTTCCCCAGGTACATCTTTCCTATTTACAACCACACTCTCAGACACACTTCCAGCCATCCCTCCTTCGTCCCTATCAGGGGGCCCTGAAGTGACCCCCCCCACCGAGGGCTTCTCTATTGCCCCTGATGCAGGCGGCCGGGCATCCCCCGAAACCCCGGTCTTCCCACCTTCGGCACCCGGTACCACTCCCGCCCCCTCCCCCTCATCCACCGAAGAGGAGGGAAGGCCACCTAAAGCACCATATCGATTGGCGAGATCCATCAGGGGTAAGGTAGATGGACCTTCCTTGGACACCTGGCCTAGCACGGGCATCTCCAAAGGGTCCCACTCCAGGGGCTGGCCTTGGGGAAACCCTCTTGCTCTCCTCCGGCCCCTGCCACCGCTCTTTTTCTTTTGCCAAACTTCCTCTTCCTCACCCACACTGTCACCGGATGAAGATTGAGGACCTGCGGCTTCCTCCTTCTTTCCCTCCCTTACCAGCCTCCTGACTTCCTCCTTCAGCGTGCCCGCCGGGACCTCAGCTGCAGGTGCCCTCAGACCAGGGTCCGGGGGGAAGGACATCACACCCTGTCCCCCCTCCCTGTTCTTCTGGCGCTGCTCTTGCCTCCTCTGTTTTGATGGTGCCAAAACCCTGCTCTTCACCGGTCCCTTACCACCCATACCTCCACTAGTCCCTTCCCCGGCAGAGGCAGTCACCCCCTCCTCCTCCTTATCTGACTCCACCGGGATCAAGGCTGTATTGGCATAGGCCAGCGGGCAACGACTGAAAGGATGGCCTAAACCATCACACAGGTTACACCGAACCCTGTCACAGGATGCTGCAAGATGTCCCAACCCCCCACACATCGCGTACTTAACCTCCTTACACCCTGCGCTAAAGTGTGAGGCACTGCCACACCTGTGACAAACCTTCGGCTGCCCCTAGTAGAAAATCAGGATTCGGTCTCTTCCCAGGTATGCTGAGGTGGGGATGTGAGAAACAACATGGCCTGAAACCTTCAATTTGACCATGAAGGTCCAGGCGCCAGACCAGATGCCGTATTTGTCCATATTCTTTTTGGGGGGCTGGACCACTTCACCATAACGACTAATCCACGTCATTATGTTCAGCCAAGAAAGTGACTCGTTTCCTGTAAGTACGGTCACCTTCTTCACACCATTCTGACGAGAGATTGCCTCTGCCACAAACCCCCGCCACTCAGGGCGATCCTGAGTCTGCTCATAATAAGACCAGAAGAGCTCCAGGCCCTCCAGTCTCACAAAGCTGACATCAAAATAGGTGGTGCCGTAGGGATGAATCAGGGCATAGATGTCATTTGCCTGAAAGCCCGCCCCAAGCAGGAGCTCCGCTACCTTCTCTCTGTAAGGACATGCTTCACTGCTCGACCGCCTGAGCCAGGCTACATTCCTATGGCCACCACCTCGCCCCGCTGTTGGCAGAGACCATGTCACTCTTTCTGCCCCTTTCTTTTGGAATGCTGCCACACATCCACTACCTTATCCCCTATGGTGATGGTTTTCTCGCCCCTTGCCAGAGCCTCCAGGAGATGCCGCTGTAAAACCACTCCCCCAGGGCCACCGGACAGGGATGAAACTCCACCCCCAGCAGCCCCCGCATAACTCAGACCCCGAGTACGGGACCCTGCCACTGCCGGGGGTGCAGTGGAGCCAGCACCATTCACCCCTTTCATTCCAACACTATTCGCCCCAGCCTCCTTCACTCCTGCACCATTTGCACTAACACTTGCATTACCACTAACTGCATTAGTGCTCTCCCTACCATCCCCTGGTCCAGAACCCGGCCCAGAGTTTACAACCTCCATAGACCCATCCTCCTCATTCACCACACTCACTCCTGCCAGGACAGGTGGAGCACATTCCATTTCCGTAACATTATTCCCATTATTTGAATTTTTCCCATCCCCCGCATTTCTGTTCACATATGTTTTCCCACCAGCATCACTGGGAGGAGCTTTCTGGGCTGACCCCGGGCTTCCACCCTTCACAGCAGCACCTTTACCCGCTCCTCCCTCCGCCATGTCAGACTGCACAAGCACTGCCGCCTTAGCTTCACTGGGGTTCCGCCTTGGGAGGATTGGGGATACGAGCACTACAGGCATCAGCCCGCCAAAGTGCCCGCCCCCTCCCCCTTTGCTCCGCCCCTCAGCTTCACTGGCCGGCACTGAAGCCTGTTTATCCCGTGACACATTTTTTTGCCCATCACCATACAGTTCCCTGCTATTTTCTGTTATTATAACACCACTTTTGAGCTGAGAGGAGCCTAAGCCCCGCCCCTTCAGCGGCGTCCCGCTAAGCCCCGCCCCCTCCGCTCTTTCCACAGACCCGACCTCATTCAACCCCACATGGGACTCAGACAGTGACGGGTACACCTCCACCGGCCCCGCCGGAGCTGCATTCACGTGAACCCGCTGCCCCTCCGCCGCAGCAGCATGACCAGTAAACACCACAGGCTGCGACTTCCGTGGGAGATTCCGCCCCCCCACCCTGCCCCCCGCCGCTCCGGTTTTAGCCGGCGCCTTCGGGTACAGGGCAGAGAGGGGTACTCCTCTTTACTTAAGATGTCCGGCACACCTGCCAGTACCGCAGCACTCTGACCCCTGCTGTCGCCCGCAGGGGCCCTAGTCCTGCACCTTCTACTCCCTCCTTTACTCTCCCCACCAGTCATATGCACCGGAGCCACTGACGGGCTCGGGCAATCCTGACCAATCAATGGGGGCTACGCAGGAGGTGGGAGCCACCACCGGCATACAAGGTAAACCAGGAATGCCTACAAATTTGAAACTCACCACCTCCTGCGCCTTCTTCTTGCTCTTTTTCCCCGACTTGCTCTTCCTCTCCTCCTCCGGACCTGGCTTCTCGTCACCAAAATTAAAGTGCTGCAGGCTCACTGGGGACTCCAAATGCATGATCGCCGTCAGGAGGCCGCCAGATTCATCAGATGATTCTTCTCCTGAGGAATCAGATCCCATCTTGATTCTCCCTGATTGTTTTCTTTGCTGGTTCACTGGGACTTCCATGCTGCTGTGCACCATGCTTCCTGGACTGCCGGAGTACTCGCCGGAGGTGAGGCTCCGCCCACATTCCCCCCCACCCGAGGCACTGGGTGGGGCTCCAGACTGGTCACTGGGCTGGGATTGGGAGCTGGCCTGTGGGGCACCGCACTGGACACTCCCCTCCCCCTCCTCACCATCCTCATCCTCTTCCTCCAGGGTTAACCCTCTCCTACCCATGAAACGATCTTCCTCTCTTTGCTTAGAAAAACGTCTGTCATTCCGGAATTTTTCCTGGAAAGGGCCCGCATTTTTCTCTATGTCCACCAAGAGGGCCTCTGCCTCTAAAATTTTGGCCTTTACAAAGTTTAGCTTCCCTAATGTGACATGACTATTGCCTTTAGAGGCACTGTTATGGCTGGTCCGGGCCTGGCGAAGTTGTTCCTTCAGCTTCACCAAGGATGCCTTTACCTCCTCACGCTTCCGCAGCGTGTCCGTCACTCGGGTAGTGAAGGTAGCCGCTGACTCCCCTGCGGACTGGGAAGCCCACGACACCTCCTCTCTCCTCTCCTGTGACTCACCCAGGGTGCTCCCTTCACTGTAGGGGTGAGATGGCACTTTCTCCCCTGGGGTCGAGGCCACTGCTAGCCTTCCTGATCTCCGGACAGTCCCCTCCGGTGACTCCATGGTGCGGTCTGACCTCCGCCAGTATCAACCGGGGGGGGGCCAGGCCCGGGTCCCCCCGGGAAACCTACCCCTCTCTGTTGAAAGAGTGGCAGTAAACAAGCGTCCTCTGGAACTGGAAACACACCAGAGCTCCACACCACCACTCCTCACGCCGACAGCACAGACCACGCCCCGGAATTACCGTGGGTGTGGCATGAGACTTGCCCTTCAATAGATCCTTGTAAAAGGATTTAAAGTGTACTCATTCAAATTAGAGAGACAATTTAAATTAAAAGATTAGACCTGCCTCCACCGCAGGGGGGCTCGCTCGACCCACCAGCGGACAGGCTCTGGCACAAACCTGACGACACGAAGGTCGCACAGGCAGGAACGGACTGGCCGTGTCGGCTTCGCACTTTTTTGGTTTTAGAAGGGCATGACATGCCTATATCTGTGTCTCCCCCTCCTTTTACTCCTCCACCTCTTTTCTTTTCGCATGACTATATGTACTTGTCATTTTTCCATGTGTTAGTTGTTTCTTCTGAGCAGTTTCTCAGCTTTTGGACACCTTTGAAGGTGTTTTCTATGTGTTCCTATGTGTTTTTGTTTGCCTGCCATTGGTTTTAACGGTGTTCGACGGTGTTCAACGAACAGTTCGGCGAACATATGGGTGTTAGACGAACCAAACCGAACTCGAACACTACGGGGGTGGCTCAACACTACTGTCAACTTCCTTCGTGTTGGTGTTATGAGGAACGATTGCCTGCCTTCTGTCTGTGGCTACCACACTGCTTCTTTCTGCCTGTTGGGGTGCTCTGCCTCCCTCCCCCTGTGTGTTGTTGTCCTTGCTCTGCATGTCCTCCTGCCAGGTCTGGTCAGTTACTATATCATCCACCACCTCGTCTTCCACTTCTGCACCCTGGTCCTCCTCCTGACTTTCTGGCAACAAGTGTCTCATCATCGTCCACCTCTTGTGACACTTTCTCACAGTCGCTTTCATGTGACCGTGGTTGCTCAAATATATGGGCATCGCTACATGCAATCTCCTCTTGCCCCTCTTCAAGTGTACTGAGCTAGAGACCCGAATCTATAAATGGAAAAGTGAACAGCTCTTCGGAGTGTCCAAGTGTGGGATCAGTTGTCTCTGGGCACTTGGCATAGTGGGAGGAAGGAGGTTCAGGGTAAGGAATATGCGGTCCAGACTCATAGCTACTGAGACTTGACCGTGTGGAAGACAAGGTGGTGATGGCGGTGGCTAAGTGACTGGAAACATTATCTGTTATCCAACCCATAACCTTTTCACACTACTCTGGGTTCAATAGTTGTGTTCTGTGGTCCCCTATTAATTGGGACTGGAAGGTCGAGCGAGAAGATGTGGGTGTTTGTTGTGGCACAATTTCAGCTTGCCCACGGCCTCAGCCTCTTCATGCACCATCACTATCACAATCGCGTACAGTTTCCCGTACCTTGCCACGTTCCTTTCCAATTTTAAATGGAGGACAATATCTTCCACACTCGCTATAAATGACTGAATTTGGAGCGAACTTATATATGATCCATGTGATGGACAAACCATAGTTTTAAATACCTGGCCTCTAGGTACAGTGGGGAAAAAAAGTATTTAGTCAGCCACCAATTGTGCAAGTTCTCGCAATTAAAAAGATGAGACAGGCCTCTAATTTACATCACAGATAGAGCTCAACTATGAGAGACAAAATGAGAAAACAAATCCTGAAAATCCCATTGTCTGATTTGGAAAGAAATTGTTTTCAAATTTTGGTGGAAAATAATTATTTGGTCAATTACAAAAGTTCATCTCAATACTTTGTTATATATCCTTTGTTGGCAATGACAGAGATCAAACATTTTCTGTAAGTCTTCACAAGGTTTGCATACACCGTTGCTGGTCTGTTGGCCCATTCCTCCATGCAGATCTCCTCTAGAGCATTGGTGTTTTGGGGCTGTCGCTGGGCAACACGGACTTTCAATTCCCTCCAAAGGTTTTCTATAGGGTTTAGATCTGGAGACTGGCTAGGCCACTCCAGGACCTTGAAATGCTTCTTATAAAGCCACTCCTTCATTGCCCTGGCGGTGTGCTTGGGATCATTGTCATGCTGAGAGACCCAGCCATGTTTCATCTTCAATGCCCTTGCTGATGGAAGGAGGTTTGCACTCAAAATCTCACGTTACATAGCCCCATTCATTCTTTCATGTACATGGATCAGTCGTCCTGGTCCCTTGGCAGAGAAATAGCCCCAAAGCATGATGTTGCCACCCCCATGCTTCACAGTAGGTATGGTGTTCTTTGGATGCAACTCAGCATTCTTTCTCCTCCAAACACTACAAGTTGTGTTTCTACCAAACAGTTCTACTTTTGTTTCATCTGACCATATGACATTCTCCCAATACTCTTCTGGATCATCCAAATGCTCTCTAGCAAACTTCAGACGGGCCCGGACATACAATGTCTTAAGCAGAGGGACACGTCTGGCACTGTAGGATCTGAGTCCCTGGCGGCATAGTGTGTTACTGATGGTAGCCTGTGTAACGTTGGTCCCAGCTCTCTGCAAGTCATTCAATAGGTCCCCCCCTGTGGTTCTGTCATTTTTGCTCACCGTTCTTGAGGTCATTTTGCCCCCTACGGGGTGAGATCTTGTGTGGAGCCCCAGATCGAGGGAGATTATCAGTGATCTTGTATGTCTTCCATTTTCTAATTATTTCTCCTACAGTTGTTTTCTTCACACCAAGCTGCTTGCCTATTGCAGATTCAGTCTTTCCAGCCTGGTGCAGGGCTACAATTTTGTTTCTGGTGTCCTTCGACAGCTCTTTGGTCTTCACCATAGTGAAGTTTGGAGTGTGACTGTTTGAGGTTGCGGACAGGTGTCTTTTATACTAATAACAAGTTCAAACAGGTGCCAGTACTACAGGTAATGAGAGGAGGAGAGAGTACCCTCTTAAAGAAGAAGGTACAGGTCTGTGAGAGCAAGAAATCTTGCTTGTTTGTAATTGACCAAATAATTATTTTCCACCAAAATTTGAAAAAAAATTCTTTCCAAATCAGACAATGTGATTTTCAGGATTTGTTCCTCATTTTGTCACTCATAGTTGAGGTCTACCTATGAAGTCAATTACAGACCTCTCTCATCTTTTTAAGTGGGAGAACTTGCACAATTGGTGGCTGACTAAATACTTTTTTTCCTCACTGTAACTATTTTGAACTGCAAACTGGTGTCAATTGCTTCACTGACACGCTGAAATATTTTTAATGGAGGTCAGAAATGGCAGTATTTTCTGAAAACGTATATATGATCCGTGTGACCGAGAAAATACAGTTTTAAATAGCTGGCCTGTAGGTAACTATTTTGAACAGCAAACTGGTGTCAATTGCTTCACTGACAGACTGAAATTTTTTTTAATGGAGATCAGAAATGGCAGTATTTTCTGAAAACGTATATATGATCCGTTTGACAGAGAAAACACAGTTTTAAAAAGCTTGCCTGTAGGTAACTATTTTGAACAGCAAATTGGTGTCAATTGCTTCATTGGCACAATGAAACAAATTTTTAATAGAGGTCAGAAGTGGCAGTTTTTCTGAAAACGTATATATGATCCGTGTGACGGGGAAAACACAGATTTAAATACCTGGCCTGTAGGTAACTATTTTGAACAGCAAACTGGTGTCAATTGCTTCACTATCACACTGAAACAATTTTTTTATGGAGGTCAGAAATGGCAGTTTTTCTGAAAACGTATATGTGATCCGTGTGACGGAAAAAGCACAGTTTTAAATAGATGGCCTCTAGATAACTATTTTGACCAGGAAACATGTGTCAATTGCTTCACTGACACACTGAAACAAATTTTTAATAGAGGTCAGAAATGGTAGTATTTTCTGAAAACGTATATGTGATCCGTGTGATGGCGAAAACACAGTTTTCAATAGCTGGCCTGTAGGTAACTATTTTGATCAGCAAACTGGTGTCAATTGCATCACTGACACACTGAAATTTCTTTTAATGGAGGTCAGAAATGGCAGTATTTTCTGAAAAAGTATATGTGATCCGTGTGATGGAGAAAACACAGTTTTAAATACCTGGCCTGTAGGCAACTATTTTGAACAGCAAACTGATGTCAATTGCTTCACTGTTGCACTGAAATTTTTTTTAATGGAGGTCAGAAATGGCAGTATTTTCTGAAAACGTATATATTATCCGTGTGAAGGAGAAAACACAGTTTTAATTACCTAGCCTGTGGGTAACTATTTGGAACAGCAAACTGGTGTCAATTGCTTCACTGACACGCTGAAAATTTTTTTAATGGAGGTCAGAAATGGCAGTATTTTCTGAAAACGTATATGTGATCCGTGTGACGGAGAAAACAGGGTTTTAAATAGCTGGCCTGTGGGTAACTATTTTGAACAGGAAACTGGTGTCAATTGCATCAATGACACACTGAAACAAAATTTTAATGGAGGTCAGAAATGGCAGTATTTTCTGAAAATGTATATGTGATCTGTGTGATGGAGAAAACACAGTTTTAAATACCTGACCTGTAGGCAACTATTTTTAGCAGCAAACTTGTGTCTATTGCTTCACTGACACACTGAATTTTTTTTTAATGGAGGTCAGAAATGGCAGTTTTTCTGAAAACATATATGTGATCCGTGTGACGGAGAAAGCACATTTTTAAATCACTTGCCTCTAGGTAACTGTTTTGAACAGCAAACTGGTGTCAATTGCTTCGCTGACACACTGAAACAAATTATTTAATGGAGGTCAGAAATGGCAGTATTTTCTGAAGACAAATATGTGATCCATGTGACGGAGAAAACACAGTTTTAAATAGCTGGCCTTTAGGTAACTATAATGAAAAGCAAACTGGTGTCAATTGCGTCACTGACACACTGAAATTTCTTTTAATGGAGGTCAGAAATGGCAGTTTTTCTGAAAACGTATATGTCATTCGTGTGACATTGAAAACTCAGTTTTAAATAGCTGGACTGTAGGTAACTATTTTGAACAGCAAATTGGAGTCAATTGCTTCACTGACACACTGAAACAAATTTTTAATGGAGGTGAGAAATGGCAGTATTTTCTGAAAACGTATATGTGATCCGTGTGACAGAAAAAACAATTTTAAATACTTAGCCTGTAGGTAACTATTTTTAGCAGCAAACTTGTGTCAATTGCTTCACTGACACACTGAAACAAATTTTTAATGGAGGTCAGAAATGGCAGTATTTCTGAAAACGTATATATTATCCGTGTGACGGAGAAAACACAGTTTTGAATAGCTGGCCCGTATTTAAATATTTTGAACAGCAAACTGGTGTCAATTGCTTTACTAAAACACTGAAAAAAAATTTAATTGAGTTAAGAAATGGCAGTATTTTCTGAAAACTGATAAGTCATCCGTGTGACAGAGAAAACATAGTTTTTTTAAATAGCTGACCTGTAAGTAACTATTTTGAACAGCAGACAGGTGTCAATTGCTTCACTGTCACACTGAAACAATTTTTTAATGGATGTGAGAAATGGCAGTATTTTCTGAAAACATATATGTGATCCGTGTGACGGAGAAAACGCAGTTTTAAATTCCTGGCCTTTAGATAACTATTTTGAACAGCAAACTCATGACAATTGCTTCACTGGCACACTGAAATTTTTTTAATGGAGATCAGAAATGGCAGTTTTTTCTGAAAATGTATATGTGATCCGTGTGATGGAGAAAACAAAGTTTTAAATTGCTGGCGTTTAGGTAACTATTTTCAAAAGCAAACTGGTATCAATTGCTTCACTGACACACTGAAATTTTTTTTTAAGGAGGTCATAAATGGCAGTATTTTCTGAAAACGTATATTTCTTCCGTGTAACAGAGAAAACACAGTTTTAAATAGTTGACCTTTAGGTAACTATTTTGAATAGCTAACTGGTGTCAATTGCATCACTGACACACTGAAACAAATTTTTATTGAAGGTGAAAAATGGCAGTTTTTCTGAAAACATATATGTGATCTGTGTGATGGAGATAACACAGTTTTAAAATCCTAGCGTGTAGGTAACTATTTTGAACAGAAAACTCATGTCAATTGCTTCACTGACACACTAAATTTTTTTTTAATGGAGGTCAGAAATGGCAGTAATTTCTGAAAAGGTATATGTGATCTGTGTGACGGAGAAAACACAGTTTTAAATAGCTGGCCTTTAGGTAACTATTTTGAACAGCAATCTGGTGTCAATTGCTTTACTGACACACTGAAAATTTTTTTAATGGAGGTCAGAAATGGCAGTATTTTCTGAAAACGGATAAGTCATCAATGTGACGGAGAAAACACAGTTTTAAATAGCTTGCCTGTAAGTAACTATTTTGATCAGCAAAAGGGTGTCAATTGTTTCACTAACACACTGAAACACATTTTTAATGGAGGTGAGAACTGGCAATATTTTCGGAAAACATAGATGTAATCCGTGTGACGGAGAAAACACAGTTTTAAATTCCTGCCCTGTAGGTAACTATTTTGAACAGCAAACTCGTGTCAATTGCTTCACTGACACACTGAAACAAATTTTTAATGGAGGTCAGAAATGGCAGTATTTTCTGAAAACGGATATGTCATTCGTGTGACGGAGAAAACAGTTTTAAATTGGTGGCTTGTAGGTAACTATTTTGAACAGCAATCTGGTGTCAATAGCTTCACTGACATACTGAAACAAATTTTTGCTGGAGGTGAGAAATGGCAGTATTTTCTGTAAATGTATATGTGATCCGTGTGACAGAGAAAACACAATTTTAAAAATCTGGCCTGTAGGTAACTATTTTGAACAGCAAACTCGTGTCAATTGCTTCCCGGACACACTGAAAATGTTGTTAATGGAGGTCAGAAATGGCAGTATTTTCGGAAAACGTATATGTGATCCATGTGACGGAGAAAACACAGTTTTAAATAGCTGGCCTATAGGTAACTATTTTGAACAGCAAACTACTGTCAATTGCTTCACTGCCGCACTGAAACAATTTTTTAATGGAGGTCAGAAATGGCAGTATTTTCTGAAAACGTATATGTGATCCATGTGATGGAGAAAACACAGTTTTAAATATCTGGCCTCTAGGCAACTATTTTGAACAGCAAACTGGTGTCAATTGCTTCGCTGACACACTGAAACAAATTTGTAGTGGAGGTCAGAAATGGCAGTATTTTCTGAAAACATATATGTGATCCATGTGACAGAGAAAACACAGTTTTAAATAGCTGGCCTGTAGGTAACTATTTTGAAAATCAAACTCGTGTCAATTGCATCACTGACACACTGAAAATTCTTTTAATAGAGGTCAGAAATTGCAGTTTTTCTGAAAACGTATATGTCATTCGTGTGATGGAGAAAATTCGATTTTAAATAACTGGCCTGTAGGCACCTTTTTTGAACATCAAACTGATGTCAATTTCTTCACTGTCACACTGAAATTTTTTTAATGGAGGCCAGAAATGGCAGTATTTTCTGAAAACGTATATGTGATCCGTGTGACGAAGAAAACACAATTTTAAATAGCAGGCATGTAGGTAACTATTTTGAACAGCAAACTGGTGTCAATAGCTTTACTGACACACTGAAAATTTTTTAATGGAGGTCAGAAATGGCAGTATTTTCTGAAAACGGATATGTCATCCGTGTGACGGAGAAAACACAGTTTTAAATAGCTGGCCTGTAAGTAACTATTTTGAACAGCAAAAGGGTTGTCAACTGCTTCACTAACACACTGAAACAAATTTTTAATGGAGGTGAGAAATGGCAGTACTTTCAAAAACATATTTGTGATCCATGTGACGGAGAAAACACAGTTTGAAATTCCTGGCCTGTAGGTAACTATTTTGAACAGCAAACTGGTGTCAATTGCTTCCCTGACACACTGAAATTTTTTTTAATGAAGGTCAGAAATGGCAGTATTTTCTGTAAATGTATATGTGATCCGTGTGACGTAGAAAACACAGTTTTAAATACCTGGCCTGTAGGTAACTATTTTGAACAGCAAACTGGTGTCATTTGCTTCCCTGACACACTGAAAAATTTTTTAATAGAGGTCAGAAATGGCAGTATTTTCTGAAAATGTATATGTGATCCGTGTGATGGAGAAAACACAGTTTTTTATAGCTGGACTGTAGGAAATTATTTTGAGCAGCAAACTGTTATCAATTGCTTCACTGACACACTGAAACAAATTTTTAATGGAGGTGAGAACTGGCAGTATTTTCTGAAAACATATATGTGATCCGTGTGACGGAAAAAACACAGTTTTAAATACCTGGCCTATAGGTTACTATTTTGAACAGCAAAGTCGTGTCAATTGCTTCACTGACACACTTAAAATGTTTTTAATGTAGGTCAGAAATGGCAGTATTTTCTGAAAACATATATGTCATCCGTATGATGGAGAAAACACAGTTTTAAATACTTGGCCTGTAGGTAACTATTTTGAACAGCAAACTCGTGTCAATTGTTTCGCTGGCACACTGAAATTTTTTTTTGATGGAGGTTAAAAATGGCAGTATTTTCTGAAAACCAATATGTCATCCATGTAACGGAGAAAACTCAGTTTTATATACATGGTCTATAGGTAACTATTTTGAACAGCAAACTGGTATCAATTGCTTCACTTACACACTGAAAATGTTTTTAATGGAGAACAGAAATGGCAGGACTTATCGAAAATGTATATATCATCTGTGTAACGGAGAAACACAGTTTTAAATAACTGGCCTGTAGGTAACTATTTTTAACAGGAAACTGGTGTCAATTGCATCACTGACACACTGAAACAAATTTTTAATGGAGGTCAGAAACGGCAGTTTTTCTGAAAATATATATGTGATCCGTGTGATGGCGAAAACACAGTTTTAAGTACCTGGCCTGTAGGTAACCGTCTTGAACAGCAAACTCGTGTCAATTGCTTCACTGACACACTAAAAATTTTTTTAATGGAGTTCAGAAATGGCAGTATTTTTAAGAAAACGTATATGTGATCCGTGTGAAGGAGAAAACACAGTTTTAAATACCTAGCCTGTAGGTAACTATTTTGAAAAGCAAACTGGTGTCAATTGCTTCACTGACACACTGAAATGTTTTATTAAGGATTACAAAAAAGGCAATATTTTCTGAAAACGTATATTTCATCCGTGTGACAGAGAAAACACAGTTTTAAATAGTTGGCCTTTAGGTTACTAATTTGAATAGCAAACTGGTGTCAATTGCATCACTGGCACACTGAAACAAATTTTTAATGGAGGTGAGAAATGTTAGTATTTTCTGATAACATATATGTGATCCGTGTGATGGAGAAAACAAAGTTTTAAATTCCTGGCATGTAGGTAACTAATTTGAACAGCAAACTCGTGTCAATTGCTTCAGTGACACACTGAAAATTTTTTTAATGGATGTCAGAAATGGCAGTATTTTCTGAAAACGTATATGTGATTCGTGTGACAGAGAAAACACATTTTTAAATACCTGGCCTGTAGATAACTATTTTGAACAGCAAACTCGTGTCAATTGCTTCCCTGACACACTGAAAATGTTTTTAATGGAGGTCAGAGATGTCAGTTTTTTCTGAAAAAGTCTAAGTCATCCGTGTGACGGAGAAAGCACAGTTTTAAATGCTTGGCCTGTAGGTAACTTTTTTGAACAGCAAACTGGTGTCAATTGCTTCTCTGACACAATGAAACAATTTTTTAATGGAGGTGAGAAATGGCAGTATTTTCTGAAAACATATATGTGATCCGTGTGATGGAGAAAACACTGTTTTAAATACTTGGCCTGTAGGTAACTATTTTGAAGAGCAAACTCATGTCAATTGTTTCACTGACACACTGAAAAAATTTTTTGATGGAGGTTAGAACTGGCAGTATTTTCTGAAAACAGATATGTCATCCGTGTTACGGAGAAAACACAGTTTTATATACATGGTCTATACGTATCTATTTTGAACAGCAAACTGGTATCAATTGCTTCACTTACACACTGAAAATGTTTTTAATGGAGATCAGAAATGAAAGGATTTTTTGAAAAAGTATATATCATCTGTGTGACGGAGAAAACACAGTTTTAAATAGCTGGCCTGTAGGTAACTATGTTTAACAGGAAACTGGTGTCAATTGCATCACTGACACACTGAAACAAATTTTTAATAGAGGTCAGAAATGGCAGTTTTTCTGAAAATATATATGTGATCCGTGTGACGTCGAAAAAACTGTTTTAAATACCTTACCTATAGGTAACTGTCTTGAACATCAAAATCGTGTCAATTGCTTCACTGACACACTAAAAATGTTTTTAATGGAGTTCAGAAATGGCAGTATTTTCTGAAAATGTATATGTGATCCGTGTGAAGGAGAAAACACGGTTTTAAATACCTAGCCTGTAGGTAACTATTTTGAACAGCAAACTGGTGTCAATTGCTTCACTGACACACTGAAATTTTTTTTTAAGGAGGTCAGAAATGGCAGTATTTTCTGAAAACGTATATTTCATCCGTGTGACAGAGATAACACAGTTTAAAATAGTTTGCCTTTATGTTACTATTTTGAATAGCAAACTGGTGTCAATTGCATCACTGACACACTGAAACAAATTTTTAATAGAGGTCAGAAATGGCAGTTTTTCTGAAAATATATATGTGATCTGTGTGACGGCGAAAAAACAGTTTTAAATACCTTACCTATAGGTAACTGTCTTGAACAGCAAAATCGTGTCAATTGCTTCACTGACACACTAAAAAATTTTTTAATGGAGGTCAGAAATGGCAGTATTTTCTGAAAACATATATCATAGAATCATAGAATCATAGAATGGTAGAGTTGGAAGGGACCTCCTGGGTCATCTGGTCCAACCCCCTGCTCAAAGCAGGATTCACTAGATCATCTCAGACAGATGTCTGTCCAGCCTCTGTTTGAAGACGTCCATTGAAGGGGAACTCACCACCTCTCGTGGCAGCCTGTTCCACTCATTAATCACCCTAACTGTCAAAAAGTTTTTTCTAATATCTAATCTGTGTCTCCTCCCATTTAGTTTCATCCCATTGCTTCTAGTCTTTCCTTGTGCAAATGAGAATAAAGATGATCCTTCTACAATGTGACAGCCCTTGACATATTTGTAGACAGCTATTAAGTCTCCTCTCAGTCTTCTTTTTTGCAAGCTAAACATTCCCAAATCCTGCAACCGTTCCTCATAGGACATGGTTTGCAGACCAGTCACCATTCTGGTCGCTCTTCTCTGAACTTGCTCCAGTTTGTCGATGTCTTTTTTAAAATGTGGTGCCCAAAACTGTACACAGTATTCCAGATGAGGTCTGACCAAAGAGGAGTAAAGACCGATAATGACTTCACGTGATCTAGACTGTATGCTTCTGTTAATACATCCCAGAATTGTATTTGCCTTTTTTGCTGCTGCATCACACTGTTGACTCATGTTCAGTCTATGATCTATTAGTATACCTAAGTCTTTTTCACATGTACTGTTGCTCAGCTCTATTCCTCCCATTCTGTATATGCTTTTTTCATTTTTATTGCCCAGATGTAGTACTTTGCATTTTTCCCTGTTAAAAACCATTCTGTTGGTTGCTGCCCACTGCTCCAGTTTATTTAGGTCTTTTTGAATCCTCTCTCTCTCTTCTCTAGTATTAGCTATCCCTCCTAGCTTTGTGTCATCAGCAAATTTAATCAGTTTACCCTCAATTCCTTCATCTAAATCATTGATAAAGATGTTGAACAATACAGGTCCCAGGACGGAGCCCTGTGGTACCCCACTTGAGACATTCATCCAGCTGGATGTGAAGCCATTTACAACCACCCTTTGAGTCCGATCACTAAGCCAGTTATGAATCCACCTAACAGTTGCCTGGTCCATTGCATACTTGGTCATTTTTTCAATAAGGATGATGTGAGATACTTTGTCAAATGCTTTGCTGAAGTCAAGATATACTATATCTACAGCATTTCCCTGATCCACCCAGTCAGTGATTCTGTCATAGAAGGAAATTAAGTTAGTCTGACATGACTTGTTAGTTACAAACCCATGCTGACTCTGGTTAATCACTTCATTCTTATCCATGTACTTACATACATGTTGTTTAATAATTTGTTCAAAGATCTTTCCTGGTATAGAAGTCAGACTCACCGGCCTATAGTTCCCTGGGTCCACCTTCTTCCCCTTTTTGAAGATAGGAACAACATTTGCTCTTCTCCAGTCTTCTGGGACTTCTCCTGTTCTCCAAGAATTTTCAAAGATTATGGAGAGTGGTTCTAAAATTTCTTCTACAATCTCCTTCAGTACTCTGGGGTGTAATTCATCTGGACCTGGAGACTTGAACTCATTTAAGTTAGCTAAATATTCCCTCACAATCTTTCTGTTTACTGATAACTTGGATTCCTCTATTCCTTTAAAAGGACAGTGAAGATCAGTTGATGTTACATTTTCTTTCTGAGAGAAAACAGATGCAAAATAGGAATTAAAAAGTTCGGCCTTCTCAACATCCTCTCTTACCATTTCTCCATTTTCATCCTGTAAAAATCCTATAGCATCTTTGACTTTTCTTTTACTTTGACATACCCCCAAAATCCTTTTTTATTGCTTTCGACATCTCTTGCAAGCCTTAATTCATTGTCCGCTTTAGCTAACCTGATACGTGCCCTGCAGGATCTGCAGACTGCATTATAATCTTCTTTAGATATGCCTCCCTCTTTCCATTTAATAAACATTTCTTTCTTTCTTTTTAGCATGTGTTTAAGTTCTGTGTTCATCCATCCTGGTTTCCTTAAATGCTTCCCATTCTTCCTACTTTTTGGGATTGTTAACGACTGTGCTTTGAGAATCTCATTTTTAAAAATTTCCCATCCTTCCTGGACATTTTTGTCCTTAAGGACATCCAGCCATTGGATCCCTCCTATTCTCTTTCTGAGTCTCTTAAAATCTGCCTTTCTAAAATCTAACCTTGAAGTTTGAGTCTTCACATGTCTTCCTCCTCTAGTTATCCAAAATTCTATAATAGCTTGATCGCTGCCTCCTAGGGTCCCAGCCACCTTTACCTCCTCAACCATTTCCTCCCTGTTTATAAGGATTAGATCCAAAGTAGCAGATCCCCTTGTTTTCTCCCCTACCTTTTGGAAGATAAAGTTGTCAGCAAGAGAGGATAAGAATTTGCTTGACCTGTTAGTTTTACTTGAGAGAGATTCCCAACAAATGTCTGGATAGTTGAAATCTCCCATGACCACTACGTCATATTTTTTGGAGAACTTGGTCATTTGATACATAAAGAGTTCATCCATATCTTCAGCTTGCCCAGGTGGCCTGTAGTAAATGCCTACAATGGTGTCCTTTCCGTTGTTCTCTCCTTGTATTCTTACCCAAACAGTTTCCACAGAACTCCCAGTCTCTAAAGCTTCAATCTCTGTGCAGATATACGCTTTTCTAACATACAATGCAACACCTCCTCCTCGTTTATCAAGTCTGTTTCTTGCAAATAAGTTGTATCCTTTTAGCCTTTTATTCCAATCATGTGTATCGTCCCACCAAGTTTCAGTGATTCCAATGACATCATATTCCTTTTCCTGCATTAGTAGTTCCAATTCTCCTTGTTTGTTGCCCATGCTTTGTGCATTTGTATAAAAACATTTTAGTTTGTGATTGGTTTCTCTTCCTCCCATATTTTTATTATTTAGATTTTTTTGTCTTTGTTCTTCTTTTCCACTTCCAGTAGCAGAGATCTCAATAGTATTTGTCAGCTGTATGGCTTTTTCTGGCCTTTTGCTTCCCTTCCCACATTGTTCTAGTTTAAAGCTCTTCTGATGAGTGTAGCAAGGCGACTTCCAAATACATGTTTTCCAGTCTTCGTAAGGTGCACCCCATCTCTAGCAAGTAGTCCATCGTATAGGTAATTCATTCCGTGATCCAGAAATCCAAATCCTTGTTGACGGCACCATCGACGTAGCCAGTTGTTCACCTGTAGAATCTTATTCCACCTCATTGTTCCATGGCCATCCACTGGGAGGATGGATGAGAAGACCACCTGCGCTCCCAATTCTTTCACTTTCTTGCCTAAGTCTTCAAAGTCACTGCAGATGGTTTCCAGGTCCTTTCTTGCGGTGTCATTTGTCCCCACATGTATTAGCAGGAATGGGTAGTGATCTGTAGGTCTGAAGAGTCTTGATATCCTGTCAGACACATCTTTAATTTTTGCTCCTGGAAGACAGCACATTTCTCTTGAGGTTATGTCTGGTCTGCAGATAGTGGCCTCTGTTCCTCTTAACAGGGAATCCCCCATGACCACCACTCTCCGTTTTTTCTTCACAACATTCTTCTTTCTCCATCCAGGAGGATTCTGAGGGCTTACAAGGTTATTCATTGCTGGCAAAGTCTTATCTTGCTGTATTTCTTCATGGTTCTCCTGTGTGAGAGCCTGGTACTGGTTCCTGAGCAGTATGGGTGCTGACTGCCTCTCGATCCTCCTGCTTCTGTGGGTCACATGCTTCCATTCCTCTGTTTCGTCAGGTGCAGTTCGAATTTCTTCTCTTTCTGAATCATGAAGAGATAATTCTGCTCTGTCTAAGAACTCTTCACCTTCCTTAATGATTTTCAAGGTAGTTAACCTCTCTTCTAGATTTCGCAACTTTTCCTCCAACAGGGACACAAGCTTGCATTTCTGGCATGTGAAGTCTGGCTTTTCCACTGGCAAGTCTGTGAACATGTAGCAGGATATGCAGCTCACCAAATGGCTCCTGGACTCTTTCATGTTCTTATTGTTAATGTTCTGAAAACAGTGAAAAAAGCTTAAAAAAAAAGCTTCAAAATGTGGCGCGCGGTTTACCGATGTCCTCTTTTCAGCTCCAACAGCCAAAATCCAGTGTTCTTTGAGCTTGCGGAGACTCTTCACTTACCCCAAAATGCAGTGGGAATATGCAAATTATCTCCTCAGGACTCCTCCCCTGGTTTACCGATGTCCTCTTTTCAGCTCCAACAGCTAAAATCCAGTGTTCTTTGAGCTCGCGGAGACTCTTCACTTACCCCAAAATGCAGTGGGAATATGCAAATTATCTCCTCAGGACTCCTCCCCTGGTTTACCGATGTCCTCTTTTCAGCTCCAACAGCCAAAATCCAGTGTTCTTTGAGCTCGCGGAGACTCTTCACTTACCCCAAAATGCAGTGGGAATATGCAAATTATCTCCTCAGGACTCCTCCTGATCCGTGTGATGTGATCCGTGTGATGGAGAAAACACAGTTTTAAATAGCTGGCCTGTAGGTAAATATTTTGAACAGCAAACTGGTGTCTATTGCTTTACTGAAACACTGAAACAAATTTTTTATGGAGGTCAGAAATGGCAGTATTTTCTGAAAACGTATATGTGATTCATATGAAGGAGAAAACACAGTTTTAAACAGCTGGCCTGTAAGTAACTATTTTAAAAAGCAAACTGGTGTCAATTGCATCACTGACACACTAAAAATACTTTTAATGGAGGTCAGAAATGGCAGTATTTTCTGAAAACGGATGTCATCCGTTTGAAGGAGAAAACACAGTTTTATATGCATGGTCTAAAGTTAACTATTTTGAACAGCAAACTGGTATCAGTTGCTTCACTGACACACTGAAACTTTTTTTAAGGAGGTCAGAAATGGTAGCATTTTCTGAAAACGTATATTTCATCCGCGCGAGAGAGAAAACACAGTTTTAAATAATTGGTCTTTAGGTAACTATTTTGAAAAGCAAACTGCTGTCAATTACATCGCTGGCATGCTGAAATAAATTTTTAATGGATGTGAGAAATGGCAGTATTTTCTGATAACATATATGTGATCCGTGTGACAGAGAACACACAGTTTTAAATTCCTGGCATGTAGGTAACTATTTTGAACAGCAAACTCATGTCAATTGCTTCACTGAAACACTGAAACAAATTTTTTATGGAGGTCAGAAATGGCAGTATTTTCTGAAAACGTATATGTGATTCATATGAAGGAGAAAACACAGTTTTAAACAGCTGGCCTGTAGGTAACTATTTTAAAAAGCAAACTGGTGTCAATTGCATCACTGACACACTAAAAATACTTTTAATGGAGGTCAGAAATGGCAGTATTTTCTGAAAACGGATGTCATCCGTTTGAAGGAGAAAACACAGTTTTATATGCATGGTCTAAAGTTAACTATTTTGAACAGCAAACTGGTATCAGTTGCTTCACTGACACACTGAAACTTTTTTTAAGGAGGTCAGAAATGGTAGCATTTTCTGAAAACGTATATTTCATCCGCGCGAGAGAGAAAACACAGTTTTAAATAATTGGTCTTTAGGTAACTATTTTGAAAAGCAAACTGCTGTCAATTGCATCGCTGGCATGCTGAAATAAATTTTTAATGGATGTGAGAAATGGCAGTATTTTCTGATAACATATATGTGATCCGTGTGACAGAGAACACACAGTTTTAAATTCTTGGCATGTAGGTAACTATTTTGAACAGCAAACTCATGTCAATTGCTTCACTGACACACTGAAATTTTTTTTAATGGAGGTCAGAAATGGCAGTATTTTCTGTAAATGTATATGTGATCCGTGTGATGGAGAAAACACAGTTTTAAATAGCTGGCCTGTAGGTAACTATTTTGATCAGCAAAATGGTGTCAATTGCTTCACTAACACACTGAAACAAATTTTTAATGGAGGTGAGAAATGGCAGTATTTTCTGAAAACATATATGTGATCCGTGTGACGGAGAAAACACAGTTTTAAATTCCTCGCCTGTGGGTAACTATTTTGAACAGCAAACTCGTGTCAATTGCTTCACTGACACACTGAAAATTTTTTTAATGGAGGTCAGAAATGGCAGTATTTTCTGTAAATGTATATGTGATCCGTGTGACAGAGAAAACACAGTTTTAAATACCTGGCCTGTAGGTAACTATTTTGAACAGCAAACTTGTGTGAATTGCTTCCCTGACACACTGAAAATGTTTTTAAAGGAGGTCAGAAATGGCAGTATTTTCTGAAAACGTGTATGTCATCCGTGTGACGGAGAAAACACAGTTTTAAATTGTTGGCCTGTAGGTAATTATTTTGAACAGCAAACTCGTGTCAATTGCTTCACTGACGCAATGAAAATTTTTTTAATGAAGGCCAGAAATGGCAGTATTTTCTGTAAATGTATATGTGATCCGTGTAACGGAGAAAACACAGTTTTAAATAGCTGGCCTGTAGGTAACTATTTTGTACAGCAAATTGGTGTCAATTGCTTCACTGTCACACTGAAACAAATTTTTAATGGAGGTGGGAAATGGCAGTATTTTCTGAAAACGTATATGTGATCCGTGTGAGGGAGAAAACAGTTTTAAATACTTAGCCTGTAAGTAGAGATGAGCGGTGTTCGACTAGAACTGTTCGCCAATCTCAAATTCGAGCTGTTTTGGGCGGCGTTCGAGTCGTTCGACGAACGCGAATGATTTGCTAAAAATTCGGCTATTTGAGGTAATGTTCGATAACTGTTCGTGCACCAAAAGCGTAACTGGATTTTTTCACATCATGCAGGGATTGTCTGCCACTCACTGTAATGCCACAACCATGGTGGTTGTGGCATTACAGTGGTTGCCCAAAATCGTTGGGAACAGTGCTCACAGTGAAACATGAAAAGCCGGCAATTCAGCAGCGGCATACACCAGTACCCGACAATTTAGAACCGAAAGAATAGAGTATCACACATAGATTAGATAGATAGAAACATGTCAGTCACATATATAAGAAGTACAGTGACAGTGTTGGTTACTGTACTTGTCATTTAGTGTAAAGGATTTATTAAAAAAAATATTAGTGTTTTCATGCACGGTCTCTTTAAAAAAGCCGGCTGGCAATTCAGCAGCGGTACCCGACAATTTATAGCAGAAACAATAGAGCATCACACATAGATTAGATAGATAGAAACATGTCAGTCACATTTATAAGAAGTACAGTGATAGTGTTGATTACTGTACTTGTCATTTAGTGTTAAAATAAAGGATTTATTAAAAAAAAAAATTGGCGTGGGGTTCCCCGTAATTTTAGTCTCTAGCGGAGGTTAAGCAGACGGCTGGGGCAGATGTTTGAAGCCTGGGAAGGGGGTAATACCCACGGAGCTTCCCAGGCTACTAATATCAGCCCCCAGCTGAATACCTAGCCTTTACTAGCTATTAAAATGGGGGACCCCAAAAAAAATGATGTGGGGTCCCCCCTATTTTAATAGTTAGCGAAGGCTTGTCAGACAGGTGGGGGCTGATATTAATAGCCCAGGAAGGGTGCCGTGAATATTGGCCCCCTCCCAGGCTAGAAACACCAGCCATTAGCCGCCCCAGAAAGGGCGCATCCATAGGATGTGCCAATTCTGGCACTTAGCCACGCTCTTCCCACTGCCCTGTAGCGGTGGCAGTGGGGTAATAGGGTTGATGTCAGCTTATAATGCCAGCTGACATCAAGCCCAAGGTTAGTAATGGAGAGGCATCTATAAGACACCCCCATTACTAACCCCATAGTCAAAGTTACAAAAAAACAGAAACACCCAGAATAAAGTCCTTTAATTGAAATAAAGACACAATTCTTTATTGTTCTAAATTAAACCATACTTACCATCAAGCCCATTCCAGCTGAAGCCAACGATCTCCTGCAATAAAAGTAAAATAACAAAAGCAACTGGTGTTGAGCCATCCCCGTAGTGTACGAGTTCGGTTTGGTTCGTCGAACACCCGTGTGTTCGCCGAACTGTTCGTCGAACTGTTCGTCGAACACCTTCGAACACCGTTAAAACCAATGGCAGGCAAACAAAAACACATAGAAACACATAGAAAACACCTTCAAAGGTGTCCAAAAGCTGACAAACTGCTCAAAAGACACAACTAACACATGGAAAAGTGACAAGTACATATAGTCATGCGAAAAGAAAAGAGGTGGAGGAGTAAAAGGAGGGGGAGACACAGATATGGGCATGTCATGCCCTTCTAAAATCAAAAAAGTGAGAAGCCGACACGTTCAGTCCGCTCCTGCCCGTGCCACCTCCGTGTCGCCGGGTTTGTGCCAGAGCCGCGGTGAACCCTGACGGCCAGCCCCCCTCTCCCAATACTGGTGCCTGTCCGCTGGTGGGTCGAGCGAGCCCCCCTGTGGTGGAGGCAGCTCTAAGCTTTTTAATTTAAATTGTCTCTCTAATTTGAATGAATACACTTTAAATCCATTTACAAGGATCTATTGGAGGGCAAGTCTCATGCCAGCAGCCGCGTAATTCCAGCTACAGTAGCATCCACTAAAGCTGCTGCAGTTAAAAAGCTTTTATAAGAATCAAGCTCGGCTGTCCACCGCAAGGCATCCTACTGCCAGTCCCAGCCCCTATGCCTTGGGGTGCCTCCTGATGCTCTTCACTGAGTATCCCGTGGTCCCGAAGCATTTCCTTTGAAAAAATTAAGTGTCCAAACTACAGGTGGTGTAGCTTGCTTAACAGCCGGGATAATCCGCTGACTAGCAGACACTGCTACTAGGCACAAAGTATTTCCTGGGCTAGATGCAGTTAAAAATTTGTAATTAGATACTCTCATTGGATGCTGAGAAAGCATTCCATAGAGTCTCCTGGCACGCCATATATGATTCTCTTAAAAAGATTGGGGTAGGGGTCTAGGGGACCCTTTTATAGCCAAAATCACGGCCCTGTATCACAATACGTCACCTAGGCTGAAGATAAATGGAACTGTAGCACCCTGAGGGCTCGGTTGCTACAGAGGTATTGCACCTCACCCAGAGGTGTGATATCTCACTCTCAGGTAAGGATGGAGTGTGGATCAGGACCCGACACCTGCATGCATTACACCACATTGCCGTGGGGCAGGGCGACAAATATGCCTCTGAGATGGGCATGACAGTCCCTGTCCCTGGCTGGAGTGGGGGGAGGGAACACTGAGGAAGGGGAACCCTGTAGTGCAGGAGCAGGGAGGAAGCAGTTCCTGGGTGCATTGAGAAGGGAGTATAAAAGGTGAGCACCATCTTAGTTCAGTGCAGAGAAGTCTGAGCAGAAGTGGCAGGGAGCAGGGGCTCTGCATGAGCTCTGCTCCGGAGGCGGGCCTAGTAACAGAGGCCCAGGCCTGGAAGAGGGAGAAGGAAGGAAGAGGAGCGGAGAAGGCTCCAGGAACGAGGAATGAAGGGATCCCAGGGGTGCGGACGGGCAAGTCGCCACCGCACGCCCGAATCCACCTGCGTGGAGGGGTCAGGCCAAAGGGGGAGACCGGTCCCCGAAACTAGTGGAGGCAGGAAACGACCCTCAGCTAGAAACCGGAGGCTGTGACATTTTATGTGGCGCAGCCCCTCGCTACACCCGCTAGGAAGGCACCACATAGGGTCAGGGAAACTGGCGCCAAGTTTACCAAGAGGAGGCCCGAGGCAGCCAGACAGAAGGGTTGGTAAGAAAGGTCCGACAAAGGACACACAAAGGGGGTCCTGTGAAGCGCACCAAAGTTATCTGGGAGTTGTCTGAGCCCCTCACCTGGTGAGCACAGTACGACGTGGGCAGCCGTTACCTGCAGACGTGGTCTGGATATTAAGAACTGTGAGTAAAGGCCCTGGACTGCATCACTGACTCCGTGTCGTTACTGCTGCTGCCCTGCACCATCACCCCCATCCTCCGCATACACTGCCCTGAGGCTATACTCCTCCCGTGGGGAGTTATGCTACGCTCTGCTGCACCCACAACACCAGCCTCAGCGGTCTGCCCTGCAGCGGCGGTTCACTCTGACCACATTCCACGGGTGGCATAGTCGGACATTTAAACATCAAAACCACATAAATAGTTCCGTCACTGGTTTGACCACCCTGAGCCACGGAACCGGGTCGCCGCCAGGAAGACTACAACCACCAGCATCCACCAAAAAGGGTCCGGCTCCGGGTGTCCCAAGGCCCAGGGGGTGCATCAGAACATTTTCATCACCTTTCACAATCACCAATGGGACAAGGCAGGGATGTCCTCTGTCCCCTCTCTTATACATCCTAGTGACGGAGCACCTGCTCTCATCAATTCGCCATAACACCAATATTAGGTGGATTGAGGTGGGAGGCACCGAGTACAAGTGCTCTCTATTTGCTGATGATGTCCTAGTATATATCACTCAATCACATATATCCATCCATGCTGTTATGGCTGAAATAGATCACTTTGTTACATGGTTAAATTTTAAAATCAATGCAGCGAAGTCTGAGGCCCTCGATGTCTCCCTCCCCAAATCCATATAGGATCCCATCCAGTCCAACTTTCCCTTTGCCTGGCCCTCACAGGGTATCAAATACTTAGGAATTCCTATTCATAGAGACCTCTCCCATCAATGTTATCTTAATTTTGGGCCCTTTATTGAACAACTCCATACAGACCACGGTTGGCAAGTTAGAACTGTAAGATTCACTACGTGAACCACTGGTGTTTTGTGGAAAAGCACATGTACACTGTGTTCCAAATTATTATGCAAAAACTGTTTAGGAGTGATAAGGGATGAATTTGTTTGTTTGTCAGTTAAACTCATTGATGGTGATGTGTGTCAGGGCTCTTTATATCACTGTAAGCAATGGCAGACACCTGTGCTAATTAGTTTGGCAGGTGTGTCCAATGAAAGGCAAGACTACTTAAGAAGGCTGTCTCACATTATTAAGCAGCCTACATTTTCTGCCAAAATGGGAAAGAAAAAGGATGTGTCGGCTGCTGAGAAGCAACAAATTGTGGAGTGTTTAGGTCAAGGCATGACTACAATCAACATTGTGTGATGATCAGGATGAAGTGTCTTGGCAATCAAGAAGTATGTAGCTGATTCACAGTACACACGTGTGCGTGCTGATAAGGGCAAATTGAGGACTCTTTCCTACAGGCAATTACATCAGGTTAAAAGAGCAGCGGCAAAAAAGCCTTGTCATAGCAGCAGACAAGTTTTTGAAGCTGCTGGTGCCTCCAACGTCCCCCGAACAACAAGATGCAGGGTCCTTCAGAGGTTTGCAGCTGTGCATACGCCATCCTGTCGACCTCCTCTATCCACTTCACACAAGCAGAAACGGCTCCAGTGGGCCAAACATTACATGAAGACTGATTTCAAAACTGTTTTGTTCACGGATGAGTGCCGTGCAGCGCTCGATGGTCCAGATGGATGGAGTGGAGAATGGCTGGTTGATGGACACCCCACGCAAACACGTCTACAGCGCCAACAAGGAGGAGGTGGAGTAATGTTTTGGGCTGGAATCATGGGGAGAGAGATTGTCGGCCCCTTTAGGATCCCTGAAGGCGCTAAAGATGAACTCCATAATGTATGTGGATTTTCTCAAACAGCACTTCCTGCCATGGTTCAAGAAGAAGAACCGTGTATTTCACAGCAAGATCATTTTTTTGCATGATAATGCACCATCTCATGCTGCACATAAAACATCTGCATCTCTGGCTGATATGGGCATAAAAGGGGACAAACTTATGGTGTGACCCCCATGCTCCCCTGACCTCTACCCCATTCAGAACCTCTGGAGCATCATCAAAAGGAGTGTCTATGATGGCGGGAGGCAGTTCACATCTAAGCAACAGCTCTGGGAGGGTATTCTGTCCTCATGCAAAACAATTGAAGCAGAAACCATCCAAAACCTGACAAATTCAATGGACGAGAGAGTTCAGAAGCTCCTTTCGAACAAGGGGTCCTATGTGAAAATGTAACATCACCTAGAATAAAGTTTTGAGTTGAAAACTGTTTGATTTCAGTTTCTAATAACCTGCTAATGCTTATAATTTCAAAAATGACCATTTTTTTGGTCTTTATTAGAGATGAGCGGTGTTCGACTAGAACTGTTCGCCAATCTCAAATTCGAGCTGTTTTGGGCGGTGTTCGAGTTGTTCGACGAACCCGAACGATTTGCAAAAAATTCGGCTGTTCGAGGTTATGTTCGATAACTGTTCGTGCACCAAAAGCGTGTCCTGCATGTCTGGCGCTATTTAGAGCACCAATCATGCAGGGATTGTCTGCCACTCACTGTAATGCCGCAGCCATGGTGGTTGTGGCATTACAGTGATTGCCCAAATCGATGGGAACAGTGCTCACAGTGAAACATGAAAAGCCGGCAATTCAGCAGCGGCATACACTGGTACCCGACAATTTAGAACCGAAAGAATAGAGCATCACACATAGATTAGATAGATAGAAACATGTCAGTCACATATATATGAAGTAGAGTGAAAGTGCTGCTTACTGTACTTGTCATTTAGCGTAAAGGATTTATCAAAAAAAATAATAGTGTTTTCATGCACCGTCTCTTTAAAAAAGCCGGCCGGCAATTCAGCAGCGGTACCCGACAATTTAGAATAGAAAGAATAGAGAATCACACATAGATTAGATAGATAGAAACATGTCAGTCACATATATATGAAGTACAGTGACAGTGCTGCTTACTGTACTTGTCATTTAGCGTAAAGGATTTATCAAAAAAAATAATAGTGTTTTCATGCACCGTCTCTTTAAAAAAGCCGGCCGGCAATTCAGCAGCGGTACCCGACAATTTAGAATAGAAGGAATAGGGAATCACACATAGATTAGATAGATAGAAACATGTCAGTCACATATATATGAAGTACAGTGATAGTGTTGGTTACTGTACTTGTCATTTAGTATTAAAATAAAGGATTTATTATTAAAAAAATTGACGTGGGGTTCCCCTTAATTTTAGGCTCTAGCGGAGGTTAAGCAGACGGCTGGGGCAGATGTTTGAAGCCTGGGAAGGGGGTAATACCCATGGAGCTTCCCAGGCTACTAATATCAGCCCCCAGCTGAATACATAGCCTTTACTAGCTATTAAAATGGGGGACCCCCCAAAAAAAATGACGTGGGGTCCCCCCTAATTTAATAGCTAGCAAAGGCTAGGCAGACAGCTGGGGGCTGATATTAATAGCCCAGGAAGGGAGCCATGAATATTGGCCCCCTCCCAGGCTAGAAACACCAGCCGTCAGCCGCCCCAGAAATGGCGCATTCATAGGATGCGCCAATTCTGGCACTTAGCCTCGCTCTTCCACGCTGCCCTGGTGCGGTGGCAGGGGGTAATTCATGAATTTCCTGAAATAATTTAAAAAAATTGAAGTGGGGCTTCGCACTATATTTGTGTCCAGCCAGGTACAGCAGGCAGGAACGGGCTGCCCCCATCCACCAGCTGCCTATTTGTACCTGGCCGGACACAACAATATAGGGAAGCCCTTTTTTTCTTAATTATTTCATGAATTTCATGAAATAATTAAAAAAAAGTACGTGGGGCTTCGCCCTATTTTTGTGTCCAGCCAGGTACAACTAGGCAGCTGGGGGCTGGAATCTGCAGCGCAGGGAGGCCCAAGCTTTCTGGGCCCCCCCCCGCTACAAATTGCAGTCCGCAGCCACCCCGGAAAATGGCGCGTTCATAGAAGCGCCATCTTCTGGCGCTGTACCCAACTCATCCAGGGCCCTGGTGCGGTGGCTCACTGGGTAATAAAGGGGTTAGGGCCAGCTTGGTATTATCAGCTGGCCCCAAGCCCAAAATTCATGGGGTCACGCCAGTATTAGACATGACCGCCATGAATTTCTAGTAAAGTATTTAAAAAAAACACAACACCCAGAATAAAGTCCTTTAATTGAAATAAAGACACAATTCTTTATTGTTCTATATTAAACCATACTTACCATCACACCCATTCCAGCTGAAGCCAACGATCTCCTGCAATAAAAGAAAAATAATAAACCAACCTCATCCTTACCTTTCCATGGTTCCCACGACAGCTTCAGCTCTGCTACATCGAGATGACTGGCTGGACCGCAGCAGAACGCTGCCATCCAGTCTGTCATCCCGCAGCCACTGAGAAGCGCAGGCATGCTTGCGCTCCTCACTGTCTCGCTGTGACGGCATCCAGATGAGCCGAGGTCATGTCCAATGAACTCGGCTCACCTCATGCACGTCACTGACAGCGTGGGAAAATTCTCACGCTGAAGTGCTGAGTGCAGGAGAATTCTCCCACGCTGTCAGTGATGTGCATGAGGTGAGCTCATGTCCAATGAACTCAGCTCACCTCCTGCACGTCACTGACAGCGTGGGAAAATTCTCCTGCAATCAGCGCTTCAGCGTGAGAATTTTCTCACGCTGTCAGTGACGTGCATGAGGTGAGCCGAGTTCATTGGACATGAACTCGGCTCATCTGGATGTCGTCACAGAGAGACGCTGAGCAGCGCAAGCAAGCCTGCGCTTCTCAGTGTCTGCGGGATGACAGGCTGGATGGCAGCGTTCTGCTGCGGTCCAGCCTGTCATCTCGATGTAGCAGAGCTGAAGCTGTCGTGGGAACCATGGAAAGGTAAGGATGAGGTTGCTTTATTATTTTTCTTTTATTGCAGGAGATCATTGGCTTCAGCTGGAATGGGCGTGATGGTAAGTATGGTTTAATTTAGAACAATAAAGGATTGTGTCTTTATTTCAATTAAAGGACTTTATTCTGGGTGTTTGTGTTTTTTTTAACTTTGACTATGGGGTTAGTAATGGGGGTGTCTTATAGACGCCTCTCCATTACTAACCTGGGCTTGATGTCAGCTGGCATTATAAGCTGACATCAACCCCAACCCTATTACCCCCTGCCACCGCACCAGGGCAGCGTGGAAGAGCGAGGCTAAGTGCCAGAATTGGCGCATCCTATGAATGCGCCATTTCTGGGGCGGCTGACGGCTGGTGTTTCTAGCCTGGGAGGGGGCCAATATTCATGGCTCCCTTCCTGGGCTATTAATATCAGCCCCCAGCTGTCTGCCTAGCCT
Organism: Phyllobates terribilis; assembly: GCF_046119375.1. NCBI lineage: Eukaryota > Metazoa > Chordata > Amphibia > Anura > Dendrobatidae > Phyllobates > Phyllobates terribilis. Next base: position 418,738,311 of record NW_027362764.1, on the reverse strand, counting down.
TTGCCAGCTATTAAATTAGGGGGGACCCCACGTCATTTTTTTTGGGGGGTCCCCCATTTTAATAGCTAGTAAAGGCTATGTATTCAGCTGGGGGCTGATATTAGTAGCCTGGGAAGCTCCGTGGGTATTACCCCCTTCCCAGGCTACAAACATCTGCCCCAGCCGTCTGCTTAACCTCCGCTAGAGCCTAAAATTAAGGGGAACCCCACGCCAATTTTTTTTAATAATAAATCCTTTATTTTAACACTAAATGACAAGTACAGTAACCAACACTATCACTGTACTTCATATATATGTGACTGACATGTTTCTATCTATCTAATCTATGTGTGATGCTCTATCTTTCTGTTCTAAATTGTCGGGTACCGCTGCTGAATTGCCGGCCGGCTTTTTTAAAGAGACAGTGCATGAAAACACTATTATTTTTTTAAATAAATCCTTTACACTAAATGACAAGTACAGTAAGCAACACTATCACTGTACTTATTATATATGTGACTGACATGTTTCTATCTATCTAATCTATGTGTGAAGCTCTATTCTTTCTGTTCTAAATTGTCGGGTACCGCTGCTGAATTGCCGGCCGGCTTTCTTAAAGAGACGATGCATGAAAACACTAATATTTTTTTTAATAAATCCTTTACACTAAATGACAAGTGCAGTAACCAACACTGTCACTGTGCTTCTTATATGCGTGACTGACATGTTTCTATCTATCTAATCTATGTGTGATGCTCTATTCCTTCTTGTCTAAATTGTCGGGTACCGGTGTATGCCGCTGCTGAATTTGCCGGCCGGCTTTTTTAAAGAGAGTGTCTTCTGAGCAGTTTGTCAGCTTTTGGACACCTTTGCAGGTGTTTTCTATGTGTTTCTATGTGTTTTTGTTTGCCTGCCATTGGTTTTAACGGTGTTCGACGGTGTTCCAAGGTGTTCGACGAACAGTTCGATGAACAGTTCCTCGAACATCCCGGTGTTCGACGAACCGAACCGAACCCGAACACTACGGGGGTGGCTCAACACTAGTCTTTATTAAAATGAAAAGGTTGATCGAAAAGTTTGGGGGATCTAAGAGTGTGGCAACCCAGTAGTCATGATTACTTCGAATTCTGACAATATGAGGGTCATGTTGCAGGTAGTGCAGCAAGAAGTCACTTATGTGTCTTGCGCATCTCGGAGCCCCAAAATTATTTTCCGGGCTAGATGCAGCTAAAAATTATTATTCATTTTAAATCTGGTGGAGCTTATTATAGATGGCCTAATAGAATCAGTGCTGCACACTGCTACAAAGCCCAAATTATTTTCCAGCCAAGATACAGATAAACATGATTAGTAATTTGAAAGCTTAAAACGGTTGGTAGGGTGATTTTAACCAATCATCAAGCTTTTACTCTCCCCAGGATGACACAGGGGTAGAAAAGTCGTTTCGGATCCATGATTTGTTCATCTTTATGAACGTGAGTCTGTCTACATTATCAGTGGAGAGCCGTGTGCGCTTTTCTGTCAGCACACCACCAGCAGCGCTGAACACACGTTCAGACAGAACGCTGGCTGCGGGGCATGACAAGATCTCCAAGGCGTAAGTGGCTAGCTCCGGCCATTTATCTAGATTGGAAGCCCAAAAAGAGCAAGGGTCCAGTGACACAGTCATGGCTTCAATGTTTACTTGGAGATACTCCTGTACCATCGTCTCTAGGCGTTGACTATGTGTCAGAATTTTTGTCTCCTGTGGCCTTCAAAGGATGGGCTAAAAAAGTGGTGAAATGATTCCGCAAAATTGATGTTACCAGCAGATACTGTGGTTCTGTTACGGTTTGAGTGCTGAACACTTGACGGTCCCACGGTTGGCAAGTTGGAACTGTGAGATTCACTACGTGCACCACTGGTGTTTTGTGGAAAAGCACATGTAAGATTCTGCAACAGTCTCTGCTGATACTCGTGCATGCGTGCATCCCTTTCTATGGCAGGAATAATTTCTGCAAATTTACTTTTGTACCGGGGATCTAACAGTGTGGCAACCCAGTAGTCAGGATTATTTCTAATTCTCACAATTCGAGGGTCATGTTGCAGGTAGTGCAGCAAGAAGGCACTCATGTGTGTTGCGCATCCAGGAGCACCAAGTCCCTGTTGTGTTGGTGGCGAGGTAACAATCATGCTTCCTTCCTCTGTCCTCTCCCGCCAACCTCGCACAACAGAAATGTAATCAAGGTCTCCCTCATCTGATGAGTCTTCCATCAGTTCGTCCTCCACTTCTTCCTGGGCTCCTGCACCTTCCTCACTAGTTTGGCTGCTACCATGCGCCCTGGTAAAACCATCTCCCCCACCCTCACATGCCTGCCGCCTTGGTGCTGCCGACCGTCTGGACGTTGCAGATGTTAGCCCTTCCGCATACAACTCATCCTCCTCTACTTCCTCCACCTCCTCTTGTGCCACCACCTGACTCCGAATTCTGTTTAACATGTGCTCCAGCATGTAAATCACCAGAATAGTCATGCTGATAATGGCATCGTCAGCACTAAACATCTTCGTCGCCATTTCAAAACTGTGCAGAAGGGTGCATAGGTCCCTGATCTGAGACCACTCCTCCAGCGTGATTTGCCCCACCTCTGGATCTCGTTGGCCCAGGCTATACGTCAGAACGTATTGCACCAGGGCTTGTCGGTGCTGCCACAGTCGCTGCAACATGTGCAGAGTTGAATTCCACTGGGTAGGCACATCGCATTTTAGCCGGTGAAGTGGCAGGCCCAACGACTTCTGTAGAGATGTAAATCGCTGAGCTGTGGGATGCGAACAGCGGAAGTGAGCACACAGCGACCGTGCCCTCTGCAGAAGGCCATCTAGTCTGGGATAGTGGGCTAAAAATTGCTGGACAACCAGGTTCAACACATGAGCCATACAAGGCACGTGTGTGACATTACCCCGGCGAAGGGCCGCACCCAGGTTTGCAGCATTGTCGGACACGGCCTTCCCTGGTTTCAGGTCCAGTGGAGACAACCATTCATGAAATTGGTTCTCCAGAGCTGACCACAACTCCTCAGCTGTGTGACTCACATTTCCCAGACATTTCAAAGTAAAAACCGCCTGATGACGTTGAGCCCTACTGCCAGCATAGTAAGGAGGTGTGCAGGATCCCTTCTGCGCAGTTAGAAAGCTTGTGGCATGACCAGACAGGCTTTGGGTGCAGGTGGAAGACCGAGAGGAGGTTGAGGAGGCAGAAGCAGTGGAGGAACTTTGACATAAAGAGGATTGACGCACAACTCGTGGGGACGGCAAGACTTGGACAGCAGCCCCTTGTCCTGCTGTCACCATAGTTACCCAGTGCCCAGTCAGCGACATGTAACGCCCCTGTACATGCCTACTCGTCCAAGTGTCTGTGATGAAATGCAGAGTTTCTCAAAGAAGCGGTGATGTTGTGTGCAACATGCTGGTGGAGCGCAGGCACACCTTTCTTTGAGAAGTAGTGCCGACTGGGCATCTGGTACTGGGGCACTGCGACGGACATAAGGTCTCGAAAATCCTTTGTGTCCACCAGGTGGAAAGGCAGCATTTCTGTAGCCAAGAGCTTGCAGATGGTGAAATTCAACCTCTTAGCTTTCTCATGGCTAGGAGGAAATGGTCTTTTACTTGTCCACATCTGAGGGACCGAGGGCTGGCTATTGTGCTTAGACGGGGTTGATAAGGGTGTCCCCGGCAAACTGCCGGTCTGTGAGGAAGATGCAGGCGGACATGTTAGGTTGCCTTGATCCAAAGGTGGTGCTATCGATGTCGGACAGCGCTCAACACCAGCTGATGTTACCACCTCCAAAGAAAATGATGACATGCCAATCACGCTGGCTGTTGCGGGTAAAGAGGTGGCAGATCTGCGCCCCAAAACAGGTGTGACTGCTGTCCCCCCAGTCACAGAGGATGAAGAGGCCGCGGATGCACAAGATATGGCAAACGGTGGTTGGCCCGGCCGGCTAGGCCTCATTGTAGCACACTGAGCTTCCCACTGCAACTTATGCTTCATGTCCATGTGCCGGTTCATGCATGAAGTACTCAAACTATGTATTTTTTGGCCTCTACTTAGCTTTTGCTGACAAATGTTACAGATAACACGAGTTGGGTCATCTTTATCGATCTGAAAAAATGCCCAGGCTATGCAAGGCTTAGCACCCATGCGACCTGAAGAGCCACCACGACTTGTGGTGAGAGGCAGAGTTGTGTTTGAGGATGCAGTTGTTGACGTGCTTCCAGTACTACGCCTCTGTCCAGGAAGGCACAACCTGACCTCGTCGTCACTAGCATCTTCCTCCACCTCCTCTGCTGACCTCATCTCTTGGCTGACTGTGGGTTGACAGTAAGTGGGATCTCCAACCTCATCATCATCACCCTGTGCGTTATCACACCCGTCATCCTCAGAGCCAACCTGTTCCTGCCCTGACAAAAAACTAAAGTTGTCGCTCCAATCAGGTATTTGAGTCTCATCATCGTCTTCCTCATTGTCTCCACCAACAGGAGTTACAGTTTGGGAATGAGGGTCTACATTATGGTCAGAACCTTCTGCGTCTGGTGCTGGATCCGACTCATAAAGATTCTGGGCATCAGTGCAGATCATTTCCTCGTCTGGATTCACAGAAGCGCTGGAGTCGACCTCTGATTCCCAGGCTATAGTATGAGTAAACAGCTCTGCAGACTCAACCATCTGTTCTACCTCATACTCAGACGGGCAGCTGGAGATTTGGGAGCTGTGAGGAAGCAAGTGCGATTGGGGTGACACCTTTGAGGACTGGAGTATTTGTGATGTTGAAGTTGATGTGGAGGAGAGCCCACTTAAAGGAGCACTTGATATCCGTTGAAGCACCTGCTGTTTTTGTGCCTCATCTGGAATTTGTAGCGATTGGCGTGGCCGTAAGAAAGGGATCTTATCACATTGTCCGCTAAAAGAAGTAGACATTTTAGTTTGGCTGGAAGATGGTCTTTCTTCTGCAGATGTTACTGTTGCTTTAACACCTACCCCACAGACACAACCTTTTTTCCCCTTCCCAACACGCCTATTCCCCTTTCCACCAGCAGCAGGCCTTTTTCCACTCATTTTGGTGGTTAACTAATTCACAACTCTGGAGTTGTTTGCACAAAAAAACAATGGATGGGAACCGAGCAGAGCTGAGTGGCCAAACTGTGGTACTAGGCCAAAACTATTGGCTGGGTTAGATGCAGAAAAAAATTATATTCAATTTGCAACCTGATGGAGGTCAGTATAGATGGACTAATAGAACACGTCCCACACACAGCTAGAAGCCCAAATACTTTTTCAGAGGTAGATGCAGAAAAAAATTGTATTCAGTTTGCAACCTGATGGAGGTCAGTATAGATGGACTAATAGTGAAAGTCCCACACACTGCTAGAAGGCCAAATATTTTTTCAGAGCTAGATGCAGACAAAAAATTATTTTAAATTTGCAACCTGATGGAGGTCAGTATAGATGGACTAATAGAGAAAGTCCCACACACTGCTAGAAGGCCAAATATTTTTTCAGAGCTAGATGCAGAGAAAAAAATATTTTTAATTTGCAACCTGATGGAGGTCAGTATAGATGGACTAATAGAGAAAGTCCCACACACTGCTAGAAGGCCAAATATTTTTTCAGAGCTAGATGCAGATAAAAATTATTTTTAATTTGCAACCTGATGGAGGTCAGTATAGATGGACTAATAGAGAAAGTCCCGCACACTGCTAGAAGGCCAAATATTTTTTCAGAGCTAGATGCAGAAAAAAATTATATTCAGTTTGCAACCTGATGGAGGTCAGTATAGATGGACTAATAGAACAAGTCCCACACACAGCTAGAAGCCCAATTATTTTTTCAGAGGTAGATGCAGAAAAAAATTATATTCAGTTTGCAACCTGATGGAGGTCTGTATAGATGGATTAATAGAACAAGTCCCACACACAGCTAGAAGCCCAAATATTTTTTCAGAGGTAGATGCAGAAAAAAATTATATTCAGTTTGCAACCTGATGGAGGTCTGTATAGATGGATTAATAGAACAAGTCCCACACACAGCTAGAAGACCAATATTTTTTCAGAGGTAGATGCAGAAAAAAAAAATATTCAGTTTGCAACCTGATGGAGGTCAGTATAGATGGACTAATAGAGAAAGTCTCACACACTGCTAGAAGGCCAAATATTTTTTCAGAGCTAGATGCAGACAAAAAATTATTTTTAATTTGCAACCTGATGGAGGTCAGTATAGATGGACTAATAGAGAAAGTCCCACACACTGCTAGAAGGCCAAATATTTTTTCAGAGCTAGATGCAGATATAAATTATTTTTAATTTGCCACCTGATGGAGGTCAGTATAGATGGACTAATAGAGAAAGTCCCACACACTGCTAGAAGGCCAAATATTTTTTCAGAGCTAGATGCATAAAAAAATTATATTCAGTTTGCAACCTGATGGAGGTCAGTATAGATGGACTAATAGATCAAGTCCCACACACAGCTAGAAGCCCAAATATTTTTTCAGAGGTAGATGCAGAAAAAAATTATATTCAGTTTGCAACCTGATGGAGGTCTGTATAGATGGATTAATAGAACAAGTCCCACACACAGCTAGAAGCCCAATATTTTTTCAGAGGTAGATGCAGAAAAAAAATATATTCAGTTTGCAACCTGATGGAGGTCAGTATAGATGGACTAATAGAGAAAGTCCCACACACTGCTAGAAGGCCAAATATTTTTTCAGAGCTAGATGCAGACAAAAAATTATTTTTAATTTGCAACCTGATGGAGGTCAGTATAGATGGACTAATAGAGAAAGTCCCACACACTGCTTGAAGGCCAAATATTTTTTCAGAGCTAGATGCAGATATAAATTATTTTTAATTTGCAACCTGATGGAGGTCAGTATAGATGGACTAATAGACCAAGTCCCACACACTGCTAGAAGGCGAAATATTTTTTCAGAGCTAGATGCAGACAAAAAATTATTTTTAATTTGCAACCTGATGGAGGTCAGTATAGATGGACTAATAGAGAAAGTCCCACACACTGCTAGAAGGCCAAATATTTTTTCAGAGCTAGATGCAGATAAAAATTATTTTTAATTTGCAACCTGATGGAGGTCAGTATAGATGGACTAATAGAGAAAGTCCCACACACTGCTAGAAGGCCAAATATTTTTTCAGAGCTAGATGCAGACAAAAAATTATTTTGAATTTGCAGCGTGATGGAGGTCAGTATAGATGTACTAATAGAGAAAGTCCCACACACTGCTAGAAGCCCAATATTTTTTCAGAGGTAGATGCAGAAAAAAAATATATTCAGTTTGCAACCTGATGGAGGTCAGTATAGATGGACTAATAGAGAAAGTCCCACACACTGCTAGAAGGCCAAATATTTTTTCAGAGCTAGATGCAGATAAAAATTATTTTTAATTTGCAACCTGATGGAGTTCAGTATAGATGGACTAATAGAGAAAGTCCCACACACTGCTAGAAGGCCAAATATTTTTTCAGAGCTAGATGCAGAATAAAATTATATTCAGTTTGCAACCTGATGGAGGTCAGTATAGATGGACTAATAGAACAAGTCCCACACACAGCTAGAAGCCCAAATATTTTTTCAGAGGTAGATGCATAAAAAAATTATATTCAGTTTGCAACCTGATGGAGGTCTGTATAGATGGATTAATAGAACAAGTCCCACACACAGCTAGAAGCCCAAATATTTTTTCAGAGGTAGATGCAGAAAAAAAATATATTCAGTTTGCAACCTGATGGAGGTCAGTATAGATGGACTAATAGAACAAGTCCCACACACTGCTAGAAGCCCAAATATTTTTTCAGAGCTAGATGCAGAAAAAAATTATATTCAATTTGCAACCTGATGGAGGTCAGTATAGATGGACTAATAGAATGATGCTATGCCCAAAAGATTTTTCTTCACTAGATGCAGTAAAAAAATTGGTATTCTATACACAGGTGGTATATCTTGCAACACAGATAGGCTACTCCACTGACTAACACACTCTGCAGTAGGTCAAAAAGGATTAGCTTTGCTAGATTCAGCCAAATGCTGTGAAAAAAACTTGCACAGCACTGGCACAGACCTGCCTGGCAAAAACTGATAGGAACTGATGTAACCTAGTCCTGAAAAGGACTGCAATTACAATTAGTCTTTACTCCCACAATCTATCTATTTAAGAGCACAGACCTGCCTGATAAAAGTCGTAGGAAATGCTGTAACCTAGTCCTTAAAAGGACTGCAATCACAACTATTCCCTACTCCCAAGCTATCTGTACATTTGTGCGAAAATTGGCTTGAAATTAACAAGGTATAGTGCACACAGCAACAGCGGTGCCGTCTAACACGCGTCTGCAGCAGTGAGAAAATGGTGGCGACGGGGAAAATGGCTTGGTCTTATAGGGCAAGGACATGTGACATACACTGCCAATGACACATGCCCTTGCTTGTGTGAAAAAAAACACTTCGCTCCGTGTGTGCACTGCTGATAGGCTGACAGATTGCACCTCCCCACTGTAAATGCGGGAAAGAGAAAAAAAAATGGAGATCTTCATTATTCCTGCAGAGATCCATCCCCTGCCCCTCCCCCCACCCCGCTGTACACTCAAACTGCGTATTAACATTAATTTTCATCATTACTGAGAAAAAATCCAGTTATGATTTTGGTGCACGAACAGTTATCGAACATAACCTCGAACAGCCGAATTTTTCTCAAATCGTTCGTGTTCGCCGAACGGCTCGAACACCGCCCAAAACAGCTCGAATTTGAGATTGGCGAACAGTTCGAGTCGAACAACACTCATCTCTAAAAGCAACATCATCCTTACCTTTCCATGGTTCCCATGACAGCTTCAGCTCTGCTACTTTCACATGACAGGCTGGACCGCAGCAGAACGCTGCCATCCAGCTTGCCATGTGGCAGACACTGAGAAGCGCAGGCATGCTTGCGCTCCTCAGTGTCTGGCTGTCACGGCATCCAGATGAGCCAGGTTCATGTCCAAAGAACTCAGCTCACCTCATGCACGTCACTGACAGCGTGGGAAAATTCTCCTGCGCATGCGGTAAGTGCAGGAGAATTTTCCCACGCTGTCAGTGACGTGCATGAGGTGAGCTCATGTCCATTGAACTCAGCTCACCTCATGCACGTCACTGACAACGTGGGAAAATTCTCAGCGCTCAGCGCTTGAGCAGGAGAATACTCCCACGCTGGGATGGCATTGAGATGACAGGCTGGATCACAGCTGAGCGCTGCCATCCAGCATGTCATCATTCATAGACACTAGAGATGAGCGGTGTTCGACTAGAACTGTTCGCCAATCTCAAATTCGAGCTGTTTTGGGCGGTGTTCGAGTTGTTCGACGAACCCGAACGATTTGCAAAAAATTCTGCTGTTCGAGGTTATGTTCGATAACTGTTCGTGCACCAAAAGCGTGTCCTGCATGTCTGGCGCTATTTAGAGCACCAATCATGCAGGGCTTGTCTGCCACTCACTGTAATGCCACAGCCATGGTGGTTGTGACATTACAGTGATTGCCCAAATCGATGGGAACAGTGCTCACAGTGAAACATGAAAAGCCGGCATTTCAGCAGCGGCATACACCGGTACCCGACAATTTAGAACCGAAAGAATAGAGCATCACACATAGATTAGATAGATAGAAACATGTCAGTCACATATATATGAAGTACAGTGACAGTGTTGCTTACTGTACTTGTCATTTAGTGTAAAGGATTTATTAAAAAAAATATTAATGTTTTCATGCACCGTCTCTTTAAAAAAGCCGGCCGGCAATTCAGCAGCGGTACCCGACAATTTAGAATGGAAGGAATAGAGCATCACACATAGATTAGATAGATAGAAACATGTCAGTCACATATATATGAAGTACAGTGACAGTGTTGATTACTGTACTTGTCATTTAGTGTTAAAATAAAGGATTTATTAAAAAAAAATTGGCGTGGGGTTCCCCATAATTTTAGGCTCTAGCGGAGGTTAAGCAGACAGCTGGGGCAGATGTTTGAAGCCTGGGAAGGGGTAATACCCACGGAGCTTCCCAGGCTACTAATATCAGCCCCCAGCTGAATGCCTAGCCTTTACTAGCTATTAAAATGGGGGACCCCCCCAAAAAAATGATGTGGGGTCCCCCCTATTTTAATAGCTAGCAAAGGCTAGGCAGACAGCTGGGGGCTGATATTAATAGCCCAGGAAGGGTGCCATGAATATTGGCCCCCTCCCAGGCTAGAAACACCAGCCGTCAGCCGCCCCAGAAATGGCGCATCCAACTCTGGCACTTAGCCTCGCTCTTCCCACTGCCCTGTAGCGGTGGCAGTGGGGTAATAGGGTTGGGGTTGATGTCAGCTTATAATGCCAGCTGACATCAAGCCCAGGTTAGTAATGGAGAGGCGTCTATAAGACACCCCCATTACTAACCCCATAGTCAAAGTTAAAAAAAACCACAAACACCCAGAATAAAGTCCTTTAATTGAAATAAAGACACAATTCTTTATTGTTCTAAATTAAACCATACTTACAATCACGCCCATTCCAGCTGAAGCCAACGATCCCCTGCAATAAAAGAAAAATAATAAAGCAACATCATCCTTACCTTTCCATGGTTCCCACGACAGCTTCAGCTCTGCTACATCGAGCGCTGAGTGCAGGAGAATTTTCCCACGCTGTCAGCGAGGTGCATGAGGTGAGCTGAGTTCATTGGACATGACCTCGGCTCATCTGGATGCCGTCACAGAGAGACACTGAGGAGCGCAAGCATGCCTGCGCTTCTCAGTGTCTGCCGCAAGGCAAGCTGGATGGCAGCGTCCTGCTGCGGTCCAGCCTGTCATGTGAATGTAGCAGAGCTGAAGCTGTCGTGGGAACCAAGGAAAGGTAAGGATGATGTTGCTTTATTATTTTACTTATATTGCAGGAGATCGTTGGCTTCAGGTGGAATGGGCGTGACGGTAAGTATGGTTTAATTTAGAACAATAAAGAATTGTGTGTTTATTTCAATTAAAGGACTTTATTCTGGGTGTTTGTGTTTTTTTGTAACTTTGACTATGGGGTTAGTAATGGGGGCGTCTTATAGATGCCTCTCCATTACTAACCTGGGCTTGATGTCAGTTGGCATTATAAGCTGACATCAACCCCAGCCCTATTACCCCACTGCCACTGCTACAGGGCAGTGGAAGAGCGAGGCTAAGTGCCAGAATTGGCGCATCCTATGGATGCGCCATTTCTGGGCGGCTGACGGCTGGTGTTTCTAGCCTGGGAGGGGGCCAATATTCATGGCATCCTTCCTGGGCTATTAATATCAGCCCCCAGCTGCCTGCCTAGCCTTTGCTAGCTATTAAAATAGGGGGACCCCACATAATTTTTTTTGGGGTCCCCCATTTTAATAGCTAGTAAAGGCTAGGTATTCAGCTGGGGGCTGATATTAGTAGCCTAGGAAGCTCCGTGGGTATTACCCCCTTCCCAGGCTTCAAACATCTGCCCCAGCCGTCTGCTTAACCTCTGCTAGAGACTAAAATTACGGGGAACCCCACGCCAATTTTTTTTTTTAATAAATCCTTTATTTTAACACTAAATGACAAGTACAGTAATCAACACTATCACTGTACTTCTTATAAATGTGACTGACATGTTTCTATCTATCTAATCTATGTGTGATGCTCTATTCTTTCTGTTATAAATTTTTGGGTACCGATGCTGAATTGCCGGCAGGCTTTTTTAAAGAGACGGTGCATGAAAACACTAATATTTTTTTTAGTAAATCCTTTAACACTAAATGACAAGTACAGTAACCAACACTCTCACTGTACTTCTTATATATGTGACTGACATGTTTCTATCTTTCTAATCTCTGTGTGATGCTCTATTCTTTCTTGTCTAAATTGCCGGGTACCGGTGTATGCCGCTGCTGAATTGCCGGCCGGCTTTTTTAAACACAGTGTCTTCTGAGCAGTTTGTCAGCTTTTGGACACCTTTGAAGGTGTTTTCTATGTGTTTCTATGTGTTTTTGTTTGCCTTCCATTGGTTTTAACGGTGTTCGACGGTGTTCGACGGTGTTATAAAGTGTTCGACGAACAGTTCCTCGAACATCCCGGTGTTCGACGAACCGAACCGAACCCGAACACTACGGGGGTGGCTCAACACTACCTGTAAGTAACTATTTTGAACAGCAAACTCGTGTCAATTGCTTCACTGACATACTGAAACATATTTTTAATGGAGGGTAGATATGGCAGTATTTTCTGAAAACGTATATATATGATCCGTGTGACGGAGAAAACACAGTTTAAATAGCTGGCCTGTATTTAAATATTTTGAACAGCAAACTGGTGTCAATTGCTTTACTGAAGCACTGAAATTTTTTTTAATGAAGGTCAGAAATGGCAGTATTTTCTGAAAACTGAGAAGTCATCCGTGTGACAAAGAAAACACAGTTTTTTTAAAAAGCTGGCCTGTAGGTAACTATTTTGAACAGCAGACAGGTGTAAATTGCTTCACTAACACACTGAAACAATTTTTTAATGGAGGTGAGAAATGGCAGTATTTTCTGAAAACATATATGTCATCCGTGTGATGGAGAAAACACAGTTTTAAATTCCTGGCCTGTAGACAACTATTTTGAACAGCAAACTCGTGTCAATTGCTCAACTGACACACTGAAATTTTTTTTAATGGTGGTCAGAAATGGCAGTTTTTTCTGAAAATGTATATGTGATCCGTGTGACGGAGAAAACATATTTTTAAATACCTGGCCTTTAGGTATCTATTTTGAACAGCAAACTTGTGTCAATTGCTTCACTGGCACACTGAAAATGTTTAAACTTGAGGTCAGAAATGGCAGTATTTTCTGAAAAAGTATATGTCATCCGTGTGACAGAGAAAACATGGTTTTAAATACCTGGACTGTAGGTAACTATTTTGAATAGCAAACTGGTGTTAATTGCTTTACTGAAATGCTGAAATTTTTTTAAATGAAGGTCAGAAACGGCAGTATTTTCTGAAAACGGATAAGACATCCGTGTGACAAAGAAAACACAATTTTAAATACTTGGCCTGTAAGTAACTATTTTGAACAGTAGACAGGTGTCAATTGCTTCACTAACAAACTGAAATAAATTTTTAATGGATGTGAGAAATGGCAGTATTTTCCGATAACATATATGTGATCCGTGTGACGGAGAACACACAGTTTTAAATTCCTGGCCTGTAGGTAACTATTTTGAACAGCAAACTCATGTCAATTGCTTCACTGACATACTGAAATTTCTTTTAATGGAGGTCAGAAATGGCAGTTTTTTCTGAAAATGTATATGTGATCCGTGTGACGGAGAAAACATATTTTTAAATACCTGGCCTTTAGGTACCTATTTTGAACAGCAAACTGGTGTCAATTGCTTCACTGGCACACTGAAAATGTTTAAACTTGAGGTCAGAAATGGCAGTATTTTCTGAAAAAGTATATGTCATCCGTGTGATGGAGAAAACATTGTTTTAAATACCTGGCCTGTAGGTAACTATTTTGAATAGCAAACTGGTGTCAATTGCTTTACTGAAACGCTGAAATATTTTTAAATGAAGGTCAGAAATGGCAGTATTTTCTGAAAACGGATAAGTCATCCGTGTGACGGAGAAAACACAATTTTAAATAGGTGGCCTGTAAGTAACTATTTTGAACACTAGACAGGTGTCAATTGCTTCACTAACAAACTGAAACAAATTTTTAATGGAGGTTAGGAATGGCTGTATTTTCTGAAAACATATATGTGATCCGTGTGATGGAGAAAACACAGTTTTAAATACTTGGCCTGTAGGTAACTATTTTGAACAGCAAACTCGTGTCAATTGTTACACTGACACACTGAAATTTTTTTTTTGATGGAGGTCAGAAATGGCAGTATTTTCTGAAAACGTATATGTCATTCGAGTTACGGAGAAAACACAGTTTTATATACCTGGCCTATAGGTTACTATTTTGAACAGCAAACTGGTATCAATTGCTTCACTGACACACTGATAATGTTTTTAATGGAGATCAGAAATTGCAGGATTTTTTGAAAACTTATATATCATCCGTGTGACGGAGAAAACACGGTTTTAAATAGCTGGCCTGTAGGTAACTATTTTTTACAGGAAACTGGTGTCAATTGCATCACTGACACACTGAAACAAATTTTTAATGGAGGATAGAAATGGCAGTTTTTCTGAAAATGTATATGTGATCCTTGTGATGGCGAAAACACAGTTTTAAATACCTGACCTGTAGGTAACTATTTTGAACAGCAAACTCGTGTTAATTGCTTCACTGACACCAAAATTTTTTTTAATGGAGGCCAGAAATGGCAGTATTTTCTGAAAACATATATGTGATCCGTGCGATGGAGAAAACACGGTTTTAAATACCAAGCCTGTACGTAACTATTTTGAACAGCAAACTCATGTCAATTCCTTCACTGACACACTGAATTTTTTTTTAAGGAGTTCAGAAATGGCAGTATTTTTTGAAAACGTATATTTCATCCGTGTGACAGAGAAAACACAGTTTTAAATAGTTGGCCTGTAGGTAACTATTTTGAATTGCAAACTGGTGTCAATTGCATCACTGAAAAATTTTTAATAGAGGTGAGAAATGGCAGTATTTTCTGAAAACATATATGTAATACGTGTGACGGACAAAACACAGTTTTAAATTTCTGGCATGTAGGTAACTATTTTGAACAGCAAACTTGTGTCAATTGCTTCACTGACACCCTGAAAAATTTTTTAATGGAGGTCAGAAATGGCAGCATTTTCTGTAAATGTATATGTGATCCGTGTGACGGAGAAAACACAGTTTTAAATACCTGGCCTGTAGGTAACTATTTTGAACAGCAAACTGGTGTCAATTGCTTCACTGACACACTGAAAATGTTTTTAATGGAGGTCAGAAATGGCAGTATTTTCTGAAAACGGATATGATATCTGTGTGTTGGAGAAAACAAAGTTTTAAATAGCTGGTCTGTAGGTAACTATTTTGAGAAGCAAACTGGTGTCAATTGCTTCACTGACACACGGAAACAAATTCTTAATGGAGGTGAGAAATGGCAGTATTTTCTGAAAATGTATATGTGAACCGTGTAATGGAGAAAACACATTTTTAAATACTTGGCCTGTAGTTAACTATTTTGAACAGCAAACTTGTGTCAATTGCTTCACTGACACACTGAAATTAATTTTTAATGGAGGTCATAAATGGCAGTATTTTCTGAAAACGGATTTGTCGTCCGTGTGATGGAAAAAACACAGTTTTGTATAGCTGGCCTGTAGGTAACTATTTTGAACAGCAAACTGGTGTCAATTGCTTCACTAACACACTGAAACAAATTTTTAATGGAGGTCAGAAATGGCAGTATTTTCTGAAAACTGATTTGTCGTCCATGTGATGGAGAAAACACAGTTTTAAATAGCTGGCCTGTAGGTAACTGTTTTGAACAGCCAGCTCATGTCAATTGCTTCACTAACGCATTGAAAAAATTTTTAATGGAGGTCAGAAATGGCAGTATTTTCTGAAAACGTATATGTGATCCATGTGATGGAGAAAACACATTTTTAAATACTGGCCTCTAGGTAACTTTTTTGAACAGCAAACTGGTGTCAATTGATTCGCTGACACACTGAAAAAAATTTGTAATGGAGGTCAGAAATGACAGTATTTTCTGAAAACGTATATGTGATCCATGTGACGGAAAAAACACAGTTTTAAATAGCTGGCTTGTAGGTAACTATTTTGAAAAGCAAACTGGTGTCAATTGCATCACTGACACACTGAAATTTTTTTTAATGGAGTTCAGAAATGGCAGTTTTTCTGAAAACGTATATATGTCATCCGTGTGACGGAGAAAACACAGCTTTGAAAAACAGGCCTGTAGGTAACTATTTTGAACAGCAAACTGGTATCAATTGCTTCATTGACACACTGAAAATGTGCTTAATGGAGATTAGAAATGGCAGTCTTTTTTAAAAACGTCTATGATATCCGTGTGATGGAGAAAGCACAGTTTTAAATATCTGGCCTGTAGGTAACTAATTTGAACAGCAAACTGGTGTCAATTGCTTCGCTGACACACTGAAACAAATTTGTAATGGTGGTCAGAAATGACAGTATTTTCTGAAAACGTAGATGTGATCCATGTGACGGAGAAAACACTGTTTTAAATAGCTGGCCTGTAGGTAACTATTTTGAAAAGCAAACTCGTGTCAATTGCATCACTGACACACTGAAATTTTTTTTAATGGAGGTCAGAAATGCCAGTTTTTCTGAAAACGTATATGTCATCCGTGTGACGGAGTAAACACAGTTTTGAATAACTGGCATGTAGGCACCTATTTTGAACACCAAACTGATGTCAATTGACCTGGTGTCAATCCACGACCTTCAATCAACTGTCGCAACTCTTCTAACCTCATACCCATCCAACTAATCCCCACTTCCTCAGTTGCACTAACAGGAGCTCTAAGGAACGCTCGCTCCGTCTGCAACAAACTTTAGTACATCCACGACCTTTTCTTTACTAACAAACTTTCCTTCCTCGCCATCATCGAAACCTGGCTCACCCCCTCTGACACAGCCTCCCCAGCTGCACTTTCATATGGCGGATTCCACCTTTCCCACACCCTCCGCCCCAACGGCAAACAAGGCGGAGGCGTAGGTTTTCTCCTGTCAGATACCTGCGATTTCACCCAAATATCACTGCCACCCTCCGTTACACTCCCCTCTTTTGAGGTGCACTGTGTGCGCATCTATTCCCCCTCTGACCTCCAACTGGCCCGTCATTTACTGACCCCCAGGGCTAGCTACCACTTTCTTACACCACTTCACCACCTGGCTGCTTCACTTCCTTTCCGCTGACATCCCCACTATCATAATGGGTGACTTCAACATCCCCATTGACACTTCACACTTGTCTGTCTCTAAGTTCCTATCCCTCACTTCCTCCATCGGCCTTGCTCAATGGTCTAATGCAGCTACTCATACAGATGGCCACACACTGGACCTCATCTTCACCTGCCTCTGTTCCCTATCTAACCTCTCTAACTCACCTCTCCCTCTCTCTGACCATAACCTCCTCACATTCTCTACCCTCTCCTCTCCAAGTGCACAATCCCCACTCCACAAACTTACACACGCTTGCAAAAACCTCAAACACCTTGACCTACACTCACTCTCTGAATCCCTCCTCCCTCTTACAGACATAAATTCCTTACACAATGCAGATGTTGCTGCCGCTTCATATAACACCACAATAGCTGCAGCTCTCGACTCGATCTCCCCTCTCACACATACCAAATCTCGCACAATCAACAGGCAACCCTGGCACACCAAACTTACTAAAGAACTGCGACGGGCCTCCAGGGTTGCGGAGCGGAGATGGAAAAGGTCTCACTCCATCGAGCACTTCATCACATTCAAACAATCCCTCACTATTTTCAAGTCCGCACTCACTACAGCAAAACAAACCTACTTCTCATCTCTCATATCCTCCCTGTGTCACAACCCTAAACAGCTATTTAACACTTTCAATTCTCTCCTTCATGCCCCAGCACCTCCTCCCTCTTCTCTCATCTCAGCCGAAGACTTTGCCTCATTCTTCAAGCAGAAGATTGACACCATCAGACAAAGCTTTTGCCTAAAGTCCGCACAACGCCCCCTCATATCTACTCAACCTTCCTCCTCCAAACCCCACTTTTCCACCATTACAGAAGGTCAAGTCTTCTCTTTACTCTCCAAATCACACCTCACCACCTGCGAACTTGACCCAATCCCATCCCACCTCATCCCTAACCTTACCACAGTCTTCATCCCAAACCTAACCCTCCTCTTCAACCTGTCATTAACAACCGGTGTCTTCCCCTCATGTTTCAAACATGCCGAAATCACACCCATCCTCAAAAAGCCCTCCCTTGACCAATCCTCTCTGACTAGCTACCGCCTCATATCACTTCTCTCCTTTGCCTCCAAACTACTAGAACAACATGTCCACCTTGAATTGTCCTCCCACCTCTCCTCCTGTTCCCTCTTCGACAGCCTACAATCTGGCTTCCGACCGCATCACTCGACTGAAACTGCCCTGACCAAAGTCACCAACGACCTACTTACCGCCAAATCCAAGCGACACTACTCCATCCTCCTCCTTCTGGACCTGTCATCAACATTCAAAATAGTGGGCCATTCCCTCTTACTACAGATTCTCTCATCTCTTGGCATCACGGACTTGGCCCTATCTTGGATCTCCTCATACTCAACAGACAGGACATTTAGCATCTCCCACTCACGCACCACATCCTCATCTCGCCCCCTATCTGTCGGCGTCCCCCAAGGTTCAATTCTAGGACCTCTGCTCTTCTCCATCTACACCTTTGGCCTGGGACAGCTCATAGAGTCACACGGCTTTCAGTATCACCTCTATGCTGATGACACACAGAACTACCTCTCTGGACCCGATATCTCCTCCCTACTAACCAAAATCCCACAATGTCTGTCCGTCATCTCATCCTTTTTCTCTGCCAGATTTCTAAAACTCAACATGGATAAAACAGAGTTCATCATCTTTCCACCCTCTCATTGATATCCCCCATCTGACCTATCCATCAACGTCAATGGGTGTTCACTCTCCCCAGTCCCACAAGCTCGCTGCCTTCGGGTAGCCCTGGACTCTGATCTCTCCTTCAAACCACACATCCAAGCCCTTTCCACTTCCTGCCGACTCCAACTCAAAAACATCTACCGGATCCGTGCATTCCTCAGCAAAGACTCTGCAAAAACACTAGTGCATGCCCTCATCATCTCTCGCCTTGACTACTGCAACCTCCTGCTCTGTGGCCTCCCTTCCAACACTCTTGTGCCCCTCCAATCTATTCTAAACTCTGCTGCTCGACTAATCCACCTGTCCCCCCGCTATTCCCCGGCCTCTCCCCTCTGTCAATCCCTTCACTGGCTCCCCATTGCCCAGAGACTCCAGCTCAAAACCCTAACCATGGCATACAAAGCAATCCACAACCTGTCTTCTCCATACATCTGTGACCTATTCTCCCGGTACTTACCTGCACGCAACCTCCGATCCTCACAAGATCTCCTTCTCTACTCCCCTCTTATCTCCTCTTCCCACAATCGCATACAAGATTTCTCCCGTACATCCCCCCTACTCTGGAACTCTCTAAACCAACACATCAGACTCTTGCCTACCATGTCATCCGTGTGACGGAGAAAACACAGTTTTAAATACATGGCCTGTAGGTAACTATTTTGAACAGCAAACTGCTGTCAATTGCTTCACTGTCACCCTGAACATTTTTTTTAATGAAGATGAGAAATGGCAGTATTTTCTGAAAACGTATATGTGATCCATGTGACTGAGAAAATGCAGTTTTAAATAGCTGGCCTGTAGGTAACTATTTTTAACAGCAATCTGGTGTCAATTGCATGACTGACACACTGAAATTTTTTTTAATGGAGGTCAGAAATGGCCGCATTTTCTGAAAACGTATATGTGTTCTGTGTGACGGAGAAGACACAGTTTGAAATACCTGGCCTGTAGGTAACTATTTTAAACAGAAAATTCGTGTCAATTGCTACATTAACACATTGAAATAATTGTTAATGGAGGTCAGAAATGGCAGTATTTTCAGAAAACGTATATGTGATCTGTGTGGCGGAGAAAACACAGTTTTAGATACTAGGCCTGTAGGTAACTATTTTGTACAGTAAACTGGTGTCAATTGCATCACTGACACACTGAAAGAAATTTTTAATGGAGGTCAGAAATGGCAGTATTTTCTGAAATTGTATATGTGATCCGTGTGACGGAGAAAAACATAGTTTTAAGTGCCTGGCCTGTAGGTAACTATTTTGAACAGCAAACTGGTGTCAATTGCTTCACTGACACTCTGAAAATTGTATTAATGTAGGTCAGAAATGGCAGTATTTTCTGAAAACGTAAAGATCATCTGTGTGACTGAGAAAACACAGTTTTAAATACCTGGCCTGTAGGTAACTATTTTGAACAGCAAACTTATGTCAATTGCATCACTGACACATCAAAACAAATTTTTAATGGCGGTCAGAAATGGCAGTATTTTCAGAAAACGTATATGTGATCCGTGTAATGGAGAAATTGCAGTTTTAAATACCTGGCCTGTAGGTAACTATTTTGAACAGCAAACTGGTGTCGATTGCTTCACTGACACACTGAAACAAATTTTTAATGGAGGTCAGAAATGGCAGTATTTTCTGGAAACATATATATTATCCGTGTGACTGAGAAAACACAGTTTTAAAAAGCTGGTCTGTAGATAAGTATTTTGAACAGGAAACTGGTGTTAATTGCATCACTGACACACTGAAACAAATTTTTAATGAAGGTCAGAAATGGCAGTATTTTCTGAAAACGTATATGTGATCCGTGTGATGGAAAAAACACAGTTTTAAATACCTGGCCTTTTGATAACTATTTTGAACAGCAAACTGGTGTCAATTGCTTCACTGACATGCTGAATTTTTTTTTAATGGAGGCCTGAAATGGCAGTATTTTCAGCGCAATTATATGCGATCTGTGTGACGGACAAAGCACAGTTTTAAATAGCTGGATTTTTAGCGCTGTAATATGGAAAGGACCTGGCTGTATTCTGCATTGCCAACAAGCAAATGGTGCAGAAAGACTGTGTTCTCTGAATTGCTCTTTAAGCAAATAATGAGGATTAAGATCCCAAAAAAATGATTCTTGGCCTCTGAGACCTGGGCCTATTTCTAGAAATATCTAATAGCAGCAGCAGACAAAACTGGAATAGAGCCTCTTGTGCTATATGCACTGCAATCTGCTATATATACTGCCTGCCTGCCTATATACACTGCCTGCCTGATATCTCTGCGATGGATTAGTCCTCAGATGGACTGTTTGTTGAGATGCATATATGGCTCTAATATAGTTTGGTACACCTACACTAACTAGAAGCAAGCAAATCTATCCCAAGCTCAGCAGCACCTCTCCCTACACTGTCTTATTCCGGAGTGACTGTGACGAGCATGGCGGCGCCAGGTCTGAGATAGACCTGATGACACTGTGCGGCCAGCCAATCACTATAATGCCACAACTAACATGGCTACGGCATTACAGTGAGAGGCAGGCCATCCCTGCATGTTCACTGGCGCTCTAAAGAGTTCCAAACATGCAGGGAGGAGACCCGAGCTCCCACCGAGCAACCCCGGAAATACTTTGGAAGCGCCGAGCATGTTGAGCAGTGAGATGCTTGGGCAAGCACCGAGCAGTAGTGAACATGCTCGTTCATCACTAATAGACAGGTGTGTGCCTTTCCAAATCAAGTCCTATCAGTTTAATTAAACACGGCTGGACTCCAATGAAGTGACTAGGACCATCTCAAGGAGGATCCCAAGGAAATGTACAGCATGTGACTTAAATATGAGTGTCTGAGCAAAGGGTCTGAATACTTAGGACCATATTTCAGTTTTTCTTTAGAAATAAATTTGCAAAAATTTCTACATTTCTGTTTTTTTTTCAGTCAAGATAGGGTGTAGAGTGTACTTGAATGAGAAAAAAAATGAACTTTTTAGAATTTACCAAATGGCTGCAATGAAACAAAGAATGAAAAATGTAAAGGGGTCTGAATACTTTCCGTACCCACTGTAGCTGATGTGGTACCGATATTTAAGAAAGGTAAGAAGGTGGATCCAGGTAACTACCGTCCAGTAAGTCTGACATCAGTAGTGTGCAAAGTTTTTGAGGGCATAAGAGATGACTTGCAGAGTTATATCGCAGAAAATAATATGATAAACATACTAAGGACCAGGGGCACTCATTACGAGTGGAAGAAAGGCAATTCCGGCACCTAAACAAGAAAGGGTTCTGACTAGTGATGAGCGAATATGTTCGAAATCTGAACTCTAAACCTAAATTTGACGCGAATGTGGCACATTCGGATTCGTGATTGGAAATACCAGCAATTTTTCTTAAATTTGGGAAAATCTGCACCGTTCGGCGAATAAGTGCGGGATCGTGATTACGGGGCAACTACAGTGTTTTTAACAGTTGGCTAGCATGGTGCTTTTGTATGATGAGCGGCGGGATGTGTTAGATGAGTGGAGGGTCTGATGAAAGCTCAGAACAGGTCAGAGCAGCGGCCCGCTTGTGATCTTTTTTTTTTCTTGTAACTTTAAGTGAGGAAAGCACGGCTATCCAATCAGTGCGCAGGAAGAATCCACACTGTGCAGACACAAGGGCTTCTGCCATTGGCTGCTGAAATCACATGTCCTCTCTATATAAAGAGCGGCCATGTTCCCTCAGCGCCATTTTATGCATGTCACTGGTGATAGACGCTGCTGCTCAGTGTGCTCCTGTTTAATGAGAGATATTAGCTAGATAGATGGGCGCTTATTTGGAAGTCAGATAGTGTAGATAAGTCCTCTGCTGTGTACCTGTGAAATCGACATTGTAGCACATTTTTTTTTCTTGTGCAACTATTGAGATTGACAGAAACAGCAGGGCCCATGCCATAGAACAGTGTTGTGCACTGCTTGTATTGTGCTGTATGCACGAGTATACCTTGAATCTATTTTTGCACTTACTAATGTGAAAAAGCAATCAAGCCCTTGTAGGCCACCTTTTGATTTTGTGGGGTTGAAATTCAGTTGTCTGCAGACTCTGTAGAGCTTTTTAGTGCAAAGCACAAAAACCTTGCTTTTTTTATTTGTTAATGTGATAGTGCAAGCTGTGGTAGTCCACTTTGTCATTTTTTGGTGGGTGAAATTCAGCTGTATGCATATTAAAAAATATATATTTTTTCTGTTTCTAGGCAGAGTCCACAAGATTTTTTTTTTGTCGCAAACGTGATACACTCTGTTATAAGCCACCAAGTCCTTTAGTGGCGGAGAAATTCAGCTGTATGCAGAGCTTATGCAGAGTAAAAAAATCTATTTTTTGCTGTGACTAACGTGATCCAGCAGGCTAGATCTAAGTTAGAATATATGCTCCAAGATATTTCAATGTTATACAGACTTCATCCACAATCAAAAAATACTTTCTTCGATTCCTAACGTTATACAGCGGGGGGACATCTCAGTTTGAAATTGTTCGTAGTATATCTCCTAGGTTATACAGGCCTCATCTGCACTAAAAAAAATAATTTCTTCTGTTACTAATGTCATACACAAGGGGAAATCTCAGGTTGCCAAGGGAGGGTGGTTCACTGCGATTGAGGGGGGTTGGTGATACCAGAAAAACTGTTAGTAAAGGTGTGAGGGGCGAGGAAGAAATGGAAGAGGAAGAGGTGATGGGCGAGCAACAGTCACAACATGAAGAGGATAATCATCCCCTCTCTGTTCATGTTTGGTGTGAGGGGACGGAGGAAACAAGCATCAGAATTACCCAGCCACCAACACAGCATGGGCTTGAACCTAATGGAAGAGCCTGACATATGAGTGCATTTTTGCTGCACTATCTGTAACATGATCCCCGTATAGTTATGATTCAAAATAGTGCTGACTACTGGGTTACCACTCTGTTAGATCCACATTATAAGAGTAAATTTAGCCAGATGCTTCCCGCTCTGGAAAGGGACCCGCGAATGCTGGAGTATCGAACCACACTTTTACACAACCTTAAAGATAGATTTTCCCCAAGACAGCAGTGAGGCAGAGAGAGTGCATCGCAGCTCTACACTTCCAACCTCTGGCACGTCAATTCGTCAATGCCAAAATATTAGCAGCAGAAGTAGTGTAAGTAGCAGAAGCATTTTCTGTGAGTCCTTTCACACATTTTTTAGACCAGCTTGTGCACCTGCACATCAGAGTACAAGTCTGACATGTGTTGAATGACTGGAAAGGATGGTGCACTCCTGGTTGGGTCTCCATTTGCTGTATTGGCTGTAGTGGAAGAGGTTTTGGTCTCCACTATAATAGTTATACTGTAATGAAATTAATTTTTTGGTGCAGATATTCTTCTCCACAGAGGGGTACACAAACATGATAAACTCAAAATTGGTTTTCAATAAACAACCATCAGCTGCCCCATAAAACGTATCTGCTGCTTCTTCCTTCTCCTCTGTTATTGTGCCAAGTATTGTCATGCAGGTCTCCGACCGC
Organism: Phyllobates terribilis; assembly: GCF_046119375.1. Classification (NCBI taxonomy): domain Eukaryota; kingdom Metazoa; phylum Chordata; class Amphibia; order Anura; family Dendrobatidae; genus Phyllobates; species Phyllobates terribilis. Next base: position 418,714,173 of record NW_027362764.1, on the reverse strand, counting down.
AGAACCTACGGTTGTATACTCACTCCAGTCAGGCTGAGTAAGAGCCTGTCAGCTGTAACGGAAGCAGGCATGACTGTTGTGTTTGTTTCACCGAGCACACCACATGTTTCTCAATCCACCGTAACATCTTTGGCTCTTCTCCTGTACCTCACTCACGGTCCAGCAGTGTGTCCAGTTCACCATACTCCGCCCTCTCTTAGCACTGCAGCCAGCCCTTGGTCCCGCAGTTGTGGTCACGTAAAAGATTGTTTCCTCCTACACATGACAAAGCTAAGAGGTTGAACTCCACCATCTCCAATCTGTTGGCCACGGAAATGGTGGTCTTAAGCCCTTATTTTTGAAAATGAATCCTTATTGGGTCTCCATCTATTGGGTTGGCTGTAGTAGAAGAGGTGCATTTCCTAATTCTACAATTTCAACCGTACTGAAATTGATGCCATTTTGCTGATGTCTGCCACTAATTTTTTTTGAAATGTGGAGAATCCTGATTGGGTCTCCATCTGCTGGGTTGGCTATAGTGGATGAGTCATCAGTCACCATTATACTAGTTCTACTCAGGTGAAATTAATTCTTTGGTGCTGATATTGTTCTCAATACAGGGGTACACATTAGTCATGAGAGAGCACTAAATGTCTCTGGTGGGCCCATCCAACCCTGCCGAGAAGCAGTCCTGACTAAGAAAAGTCTGTTTAAAGGTTCCCGGACACTATGGCTGCTTTTTTACTGTGGACTGGCTCCAGCAATCCATAAGATTGCAATCTATAGCATCCCTTCACTGGCTCCCAATTGCCTAGCATATCCAGTTCAAACTACTAACACTGACGTACAAAGCCATCCCTAACCTTTCTTCTCAGTACATCTCTGAACTAATTTCCCAATAAATTCCCTTACGTAATCTCCGGTCCTCCCAAGACCTCCTTCATTCCAAACTTATTTGTTCCTCACCCAATCACCTCCAATACTTCGACCAAATATCCCCCATTCTCTGGAACTCTGTGCCTCAACATGTCCAATTAGCCACCACATTTGGATCCTTCAGACAGAACCTGAAAACCCATCTCTTCAAGCCAGTCTACAGCCCGCCATTGCCTCGCTGCCACCACAACATCACCGGAGCTAATGCAACTCCACAACCTACTGAGGAGGTGAGGGTTAAGTAAGGTGTGTCCATGGAGATTCCAAGAACTTTCCCATGGCCCAGGTCGACATATGCACAGACACTGATTCTGTATCCCATCAGATGGTCAAGGACTTGCATGCTATTGTTATTGGTTGAAATTTTCCCTTGTTCTGGAACTTGGGGCCAAAACTGTAGCACCGAGTAGTCCAGTATGCCACCAGTAATCAGCTATGGTAACAATATGACATGATGTAAACAGTGAATTTCCATTATGTATTGGCTAAAAAAGAGGATGAGGAAGAATCCCCTGAAGCCAATATCCCTGACCTGGAGGAGTCCCAGGACAGATTTGGGGCTATCAAGCTCAGAGACTTAACAGTAAAAGGTACCAAGGAAAGGCGTTGGGAGCTAATAGTCGGTTTCTGCAAAAGGTCAGGCATAATGATTTATTGTGTCGTGGGGACAAAGTGAAGGTACAGGATAAAGATCGCCTCCCCAGGACCCAAAAGGAAAAATCCAGTATAATCAATCGGCTCGAGTGAAACAATTTAAGCCTGGGGATCGAGGACTTGTGTAGGTGCCCATAAGAGAGAGAAAGTTCCTTTCCCAGTAGCAAGGGCCCTATTGGTGAAAAAGTAGGAGAGGTCAACTATAAAGTACATTGACCAGGGAAAAAGAAGACCTTTCCCATATATTATGGCAAAATACTAAAATCCTGGAAAAGTAGGGACCTGTTTGAAACCCCTTGCTGGTTGGTGCAGTCAGAAGTACTACATCTGGGCAATAAAAATGAAAAAAGCATATACAGAATGGGAGGAATAGAGCTAAGCAACAGTACATGTGAAAAAGATTTAGGTATACTAATAGATCATAGACTGAACATGAGTCAACAGTGTGATGCAGCAGCAAAAAAGGCAAATACAATTCTGGGATGTATTAACAGAAGCATACAGTCTAGATCACGTGAAGTCATTATTGGTCTTTACTCCTCTTTGGTCAGACCTCATCTGGAATACTGTGTACAGTTTTGGGCCCCACATTTTAAAAAAGACATAGACAAACTGGAGCAAGTTCAGAGAAGAGCGACCAGAATGGTGACTGGTCTGCAAACCATGTCCTATGAGGAACGGTTGCAGGATTTGGGAATGTTTAGCTTGCAAAAAAGAAGACTGAGAGGAGACTTAATAGCTGTCTACAAATATGTCAAGGGCTGTCACATTGTAGAAGGATCATCTTTATTCTCATTTGCACAAGGAAAGACTAGAAGCAATGGGATGAAACTAAATGGGAGGAGACACAGATTAGATATTAGAAAAAACTTTTTGACAGTTAGGGTGATTAATGAGTGGAACAGGCTGCCACGAGAGGTGGTGAGTTCCCCTTCAATGGACGTCTTCAAACAGAGGCTGGACAGACATCTGTCTGAGATGATTTAGTGAATCCTGCTTTGAGCAGGGGGTTGGACCAGATGACCCAGGAGGTCCCTTCCAACTCTACCATTCTATGATTCTATGATTCTATGAAGCCAACCTTGCGGGTGTCAAAGTGGCAGGAACTTTGCCACTGTCCAAAAATCAGCACTGCTGAAAATTGGTACCCAAAAACAGGGGCAGGTTCTTGGTCAAGCTTGTGTCATCAAGCATGAGCCTTACGTTTAGGTCAATTAAAAGCCCTATAGGCTCTGTGTGTTGGCAGATGGTGCCCATCCCTCAACTTTTGGTAGAGGGGGATGGTATGTAGTAATGCTAGGATTTAATCCTAGCCTACCTAGCTCTACAGGATTTAATTAGTGCACCTGGCTAGCTCTGCATATAAACAGGCTAAGTGTTAATCTAAGGCTATGTTCACATGTCCAGTAATGATCCATTAGAATGTATTTAGCAAAAATCCATTAGGAAAAACGTTATGCCGGCATTTGAAGAGTGTTTTTGTGGAAGAATGGTCCAAAATCATACCTGAGCAATGCATGTGACTAGTTTCTCCATAGAGGAGGCGTCTTGAAGCTGCCATCACCAACAAAGACTTTTGTATGAATCATTAAAGGGAACCTGTCACCAGCAAAAATGCAACTGCACTTAGCTGAACCCTGTGGGGAGAAAATTAACTTAGCTCCCCTCAGCAGCATTCAGTTTCAGCCACGGGGTCGGTGCGCTGGTTCAGTCACCGCTCTGAGTATAGAGAGCTGTGACTGTTATCATGCCCCTGGTCCTGACTGAAAGCCGGCCCCAATACAGAGCCAGTGTCAGTCAGGGCTAAGTGCGCATTTACAGCCACTACTCTATATACTCAGAGTGATGACTGAACCAATGCTGGTGCCGCCCCGTAATTTAAATCAAATGCTGGTGGGGAGGGTAAAGTTGATTTTCTCACCAAAGTGTTTGGCTAAGTGCGGGCACCTGGCAGGTTAGTAAGGTTATCAACTTGCAGATTGAGCCAATATCTGCAGGTTAATAGAGTTTTTTTCTGGTGACAGGTTCTCTTTAAATACATTTCAGTAACTGTGTTCAATACTTTTTCCTTGTGTCCTTTCTCATTATTAAACATAACTTAATTTATGGACATCCATGGTTTGGTTTCTTTGCCTGTGTGGATTGGTTGGGTTGTTATCAACATCTGGAGAGAATTTCATGTCAATAGCACCTTTAGAGAAATATTTACTTAAAAAACGAGTGAAATGTTCAATACTTATTTCATCCTCTGTATGTTGTGATTGAGCATGATTTAGAAATATCAAAGGTGGCAGTTTCTGGGCACCATCTGCACCCTCCCTCCTTCTCCTGTTATGAGTAGGCATTAAAAATTATGTAGGAGTTAACAACCGGTTTGCAGGTAGGTCAATTGTTCTATGTGTATTTCGTCATTGGCAACAAAGTGCTAATAAATGCAATGGAAGATATGGCAAAATAAAACATGTCTTGATTAGTGTTGAGCCACCCCCGTAGTGTTCGAGTTCGGTTCGGTTCGTCGAACACCCGTGTGTTCGCCGAACTGTTCGTCGAACTGTTCGTCGAACACCTTCGAACACCGTTAAAACCAATGGCAGGCAAACAAAAACACATAGAAACACATAGAAAACACCTTCAAAGGTGTCCAAAAGCTGACAAACTGCTCAGAAGACATAACTAACACATGGAAAAGTGACAAGTACATATAGTCATGCGAAAATAAAAGAGGTGGAGGAGTAAAAGGAGGGGGAGACACAGATATAGGCATGTCATGCCCTTCTACAATCCAAAAAGTGAGAAGCCGACACGGCCAGTCCGCTCCTGCCCGTGCCACCTCCGTGTCGCCGGGTTTGTGCCAGAGCCGCGGTGAACCCTGATGGCCAGCCCCCCTCTCCCAATACTGGTGCCTGTCCGCTGGTGGGTCGAGCGAGCCCCCCTGTGGTGGAGGCAGCTCTAAGCTTTTTAATTTAAATTGTCTCTCTAATTTGAATGAATACACTTTAAATCCATTTACAAGGATCTATTGGAGGGCAAGTCTCATGCCAGCAGCCGCGGTAATTCCAGCTCCAGTAGCGTCCACTAAAGCTGCTGCAGTTAAAAAGCTTTTATAAGGATCGAGCTCGGCTGTCCACCGCAAGGCATCCTACTGCCAGTCCCAGCCCCTATGCCTTGGGGTGCCTCCTGATGCTCTTCACTAAGTATCCCATGGTCCCGAAGCATTTCCTTTGAAAAAATTAAGTGTCTAAACTACAGGTGGTGTAGCTTGCTTAACAGCCGGGATAATCCGCTGACTAGCAGACACTGCTACTAGGCACAAAGTATTTCCTGGGCTAGATGCATTTAAAAATTTGTAATTAGATACTCTCGTTGGATGCTGAGAAAGCATTCCATACAGTCTCCTGGCACGCCATATATGATTCTCTTAAAAAGCTTGGGGTAGGGGTCTAGGGAACCCTTTTATAGCCAAAATCACGGCCCTGTATCGCAATACGTCACCTAGGCTGAAGATAAATGGAACTGTAGCACCCTGAGGGCTCGGTTGCTACAGACGTATTGCACCTCACCCAGAGGTGTGATATCTCACTCTCAGGTAAGGATGGAGTGTGGATCAGGACCCGACACCTGCATGCATTACACCACATTGCCGTGGGGCAGGGCGACCAATATGCCCCTGAGATGGGCACGACAGTCCCTGTCCCTGGCTGGAGTGGGGGGAGGGAACACTGAGGAAGGGAACCCTGTAGTGCAGGAGCAGGGAGGAAGCAGTTCCTGGGTGCATTGAGAAGGGAGTATAAAAGGTGGGCACCATCTTAGTTCAGTGCAGAGAAGTCTGAGCAGAAGTGGCAGGGAGCAGGGGCTCTGCATGAGCTCTGCTCCGGAGGCGGGCCTAGTAACAGAGGCCCAGGCCTGGAAGAGGGAGAAGGAAGGAAGAGGAGCGGAGAAGGCTCCAGGAACGAGGAATGAAGGGATCCCAGGGGTGCGGACGGGCGAGTCGCCACCGCACGCCCGAATCCACCTGCGTGGAGGGGTCAGGCCAAAGGGGGAGACCGGTCCCCGAACTAGTGGAGGCAGGAAACGACCCTCAGCTAGAAACCGGAGGCTCTGACATTTTATGTGGCGCAGCCCCTCGCTACACCCGCTAGGAAGGCACCACTTAGGGTCAGGGAAACTGGCGCCAAGTTTACCAAGAGGAGGCCCGAGGCAGCCGGACAGAAGTGTTGGTAAGAAAGGCCAGACAAAGGACACACAAAGGGGGTCCTGTGAAGTGCTCCAAAGTTATCTGGGAGTTGTCTGAGCCCCTCACCTGGTGAGCACAGTACGACGTGGGCAGTCGTTACCTGCAGACGTGGTCTGGATTATAAGAACTGTGAGTAAAGGCCCTGGACTGCATCACTGACTCCGTGTCGTTACTGCTGCTGCCCTGCACCATCACCCCCATCCTCCGCATACACTGCCCTGAGGCTATACTCCTCCCGTGGGGAGTTATGCTACGCTCTGCTGCACCCACAACACCAGCCTCAGCGGTCTGCCCTGTAGCGGCGGATCACTCTGACCGCAATCCACGGGTGGCGTAGTCGGACATTTAAACATCAAAACCACATAAATAGTTCCGCCACTGGTTTGACCGCCCTGAGCCACGGAACCGGGTCGCCGCCACGAAGACTACAACCACCAGCATCCACCAAAAAGGGTCCGGCTCCGGGTGTCCCAAGGCCCAGGGGGTGCGTCAGAACATTTTCATCACCTTTCACAATCACCAATGGGACAAGGCAGGGATGTCCTCTGTCCCCTCTCTTATACATCCTAGTGACGGAGCACCTGCTCTCATCAATTCGCCATAACCCCAATATTAGGTGGATTGAGGTGGGAGGCACCGAGTACAAGTGCTCTCTATTTGCTGATGATGTCCTACTATATATCACTCAATCACATATATCCATCCCTGCTGTTATGGCTGAAATAGATCACTTTGTTACATGGTAAAATTTTAAAATCAATGCAGCGAAGTCTGAGGCCCTCGATGTCTCCCTCCCCAAATCCATATAGGATTCCATCCAGTCCAACTTTCCCTTTGCCTGGCCCTCACAGGGTATCAAATACTTAGGAATTCCTATTCATAGAGACCTCTCCCATCTATGTTATCTTAATTTTGGGCCCTTTATTGAACAATTCCATACAGACCACGGTTGGCAAGTTAGAACTGTAAGATTCACTACGTGAACCACTGGTGTTTTGTGGAAAAGCACATGTACACTGCGTTCCAAATTATTATGCAAAAAGTGTTTAGGAGTGATAAGGGAAGAATTTGTTTGTTTGTCAGTTAAACTCATTGATGGTGATGTGTGTCAGGGCTCTTTATATCACTGTAAGCAATTGCAGACACCTGTGCTAGATAGTTTGGCAGGTGTGTCCAATGAAAGGCAAGACTACTTAAGAAGGCTCTCTCACATTATTAAGCAGCCTACATTTTCTGCCAAAATGGGAAAGAAAAAGGATGTGTCGGCTGCTGAGAAGCAACAAATTGTGGAGTGTTTAGGTCAAGGCATGACTACAATCAACATTGTGCGATGATCAGGATGAAGTGTCTTGGCAATCAAGAAGTATGTAGCTGATTCACAGTACACACGTGTGCGTGCTGATAAGGGCAAATTGAGGACTCTTTCCTACAGGCAATTACGTCAGGTTAAAAGAGCAGCGGCAAGAAAGCCTTGTCATAGCAGCAGACAAGTTTTTGAAGCTGCTGGTGCCTCCAACGTCCCCCGAACAACAAGATGCAGGGTCCTTCAGAGGTTTGCAGCTGTGCATACGCCATCCTGTCGACCTCCTCTGTCCACTTCACACAAGCAGAAACGGCTCCAGTGGGCCAAACATTACATGAAGACTGATTTCAAAACTGTTTTGTTCACGGATGAGTGCCGTGCAGCGCTCGATGGTCCAGATGGATGGAGTGGAGGATGGCTGGTTGATGGACACCCCACGCAAACACGGCTACAGCGCCAACAAGGAGGAGGTGGAGTAATGTTTTGGGCTGGAATCATGGGGAGAGAGATTGTCGGCCCCTTTAGGATCCCTGAAGGCGCTAAAGATGAACTCCATAATGTATGTGGATTTTCTCAAACAGCACTTCCTGCCATGGTTCAAGAAGAAGAATCGTGTATTTCACAGCAAGATCATTTTTCTGCATGATAATGCACCATCTCATGCTGCACATAAAACATCTGCATCTCTGGCTGATATGGGCATAAAAGGGGACAAACTTATGGTGTGACCCCCATGCTCCCCTGACCTCTACCCCATTCAGAACCTTTGGAGCATCATTAAAAGGAGTGTCTATGATGGCGGGAGGCAGTTCACATCTAAGCAACAGCTCTGGGAGGGTATTCTGTCCTCATGCAAAACAATTGAAGCAGAAACCATCCAAAACCTGACAAATTCAATGGACGAGAGAGTTCAGAAGCTCCTTTCGAACAAGGGGTCCTATGTGAAAATGTAACATCACCTACAATAAAGTTTTGAGTTGAAAACTGTTTGATTTCAGTTTCTAACAACCTGCTAATGCTTATAATTTCAAAAATGACCATTTTTTTGGTCTTTATTAAAATGAAAAGGTTGATCGAAAAGTTTGGGGGATCTAAGAGTGTGGCAACCCAGTAGTCATGATTACTTCGAATTCTGACAATATGAGGGTCATGCTGCAGGTAGTGCAGCAAGAAGGCACTTATGTGTCTTGCGCATCTCGGAGCCCCAAAATTATTTTCCGGGCTAGATGCAGCTAAAAATTATTTTTAATTTTAAATCTGGTGGAGCTTATTATAGATGGCCTAATAGGATCAGTGCTGCACACTGCTACAAAGCCCAAATTATTTTCCAGTCAAGATACAGATAAACATGATTAGTAATTTGAAAGCTTAAAACGGTTGGTAGGGTGATTTTAAACAATCATCTAGCTTTTACTCTCCCCAGGATGACACAGGGGTAGAAAAGTCGTTTCGGATCCATGATTTGTTCATCTTTATGAACGTGAGTCTGTCTACATTATCAGTGGAGAGCCGCGTGCGCTTATCTGTCAGCACACCACCAGCAGTGCTGAACACACGTTCAGACAGAACGCTGGCTGCGGGGCATGACAAGATCTCCAAGGCATAAGTGGCTAGCTCCGGCCATTTATCCAGATTGGAAGCCCAAAAAGAGCAAGGGTCCAGTGACACAGTCGTGGCTTCAATGTTTACTTGGAGATACTCCTGTACCATCGTCTCTAGGCGTTGACTATGTGTCAGACTTCTTGTCTCCTGTGGCCTTGCAAAGGATGGGCTAAAAAAGTGGTGAAATGATTCCGCAAAATTGATGTTACCAGCAGATACTGTGGTTCTGTTACAGTTTGAGTGCTGAACACTTGACGGTCCCACGGTTGGCAAGTTGGAACTGTGAGATTCACTACGTGCACCACTGGTATTTTGTGGAAAAGCACATGTAAGATTCTGCAACAGTCTCTGCTGATACTCCTGCATGCGTGCATCCCTTTCTATGGCAGGAATAATTTCTGCAAATTTACTTTTGTACCGGGGATCTAACAGTGTGGCAACCCAGTAGTCAGGATTATTTCTAATTCTCACAATTCGAGGGTCATGTTGCAGGTAGTGCAGCAAGAAGGCACTCATGTGTGTTGCGCATCCAGGAGCACCAAGTCCCTGTTGTGTTGGTGGCGAGGTAACAATCATGCTTCCTTCCTCTGTCCTCTCCCCCAAACCTCGCACAACAGAAATGTGATCAAGGTCTCCCTCATCTGATGAGTCTTCCATCAGTTCGTCCTCCACTTCTTCCTGGGCTCCTGCACCTTCCTCACTAGTTTGGCTGCTACCATGCACCCTGGTAAAACCATCTCCCCCACCCTCACATGCCTGCCGTCTTGGTGCTGCCGACCGTCTGGACCTTGCAGATGTTAGCCCTTCCGCATACAACTCCTCCTCCTCTACTTCCTCCACCTCCTCTTGTGCCACCACCTGACTCCGAATTCTGTTTAACATGTGCTCCAGCATGTAAATCACCGGAATAGTCATGCTGATAATGGCATCGTCAGCACTAAACATCTTTGTCGCCATTTCAAAACTGTGCAGAAGGGTGCATAGGTCCCTGATCTGAGACCACTCCTCCAGCGTGATTTGCCCCACCTCTGAATCTCGTTGGCCCAGGCTATACGTCAGAACGTATTGCACCAGGGCTTGTCGGTGCTGCCACAGTCGCTGCAACATGTGCAGAGTTGAATTCCACCGGGTAGGCACATCGCATTTTAGCCGGTGAAGTGGCAGGCCCAACGACTTCTGTAGAGATGTAAGTCGCTGAACTGCGGGATGCGAACGGCGGAAGTGAGCACACAGCGACCGTGCCCTCTGCAGAAGGCCATCTAGTCTGGGATAGTGGGCTAAAAATTGCTGGACAACCAGGTTCAACACGTGAGCCATACAAGGCACGTGTGTGTCATTGCCCCGGCGAAGGGCCGCACCCAGGTTTGCAGCATTGTCGCACACGGCCTTCCCTGGTTTCAGGTCCAGTGGAGACAACCATTCATGAAATTGGTTCTCCAGAGCTGACCACAACTCCTCAGCTGTGTGACTCACATTTCCCAGACATTTCAAAGTAAAAACCGCCTGATGACGTTGAGCCCTACTGCCAGCATAGTAAGGAGGTGTGCAGGATCCCTTCTGCGCAGTTAGAAAGCTTGTGGCATGACCAGACAGGCTTTGGGTGCAGGTGGAAGACCGAGAGGAGGTTGAGGAGGCAGAAGCAGTGGAGGAACTTTGACATAAAGAGGATTGACGCACAACTCGTGGGGACGGCAAGACTTGGACAGCAGCCCCTTGTCCTGCTGTCACCATAGTTACCCAGTGCCCAGTCAGCGACATGTAACGCCCCTGTCCATGCCTACTCGTCCAAGTGTCTGTGGTGAAATGCACCCTGTCACACACAGAGTTTCTCAAAGAAGCGGTGATGTTGTGTGCGACATGCTGGTGGAGCGCAGGCACACCTTTCTTTGAGAAGTAGTGCCAACTGGGCATCTGGTACTGGGGCACTGCGACGGACATAAGGTCTCGAAAATCCTCTGTGTCCACCAGGCGGAAAGGCAGCATTTCTGTAGCCAAGAGCTTGCAGATGGTGAAATTCAACCTCTTAGCTTTCTCATGGCTAGGAGGAAATGGTCTTTTACTTGTCCACATCTGAGGGACCGAGGGCTGGCTATTGTGCTTAGACGGGGTTGATAAGGGTGTCCCCGGCAAACTGCCGGTCTGTGAGGAAGATGCAGGCGGACATGTTAGGTTGCCTTGATCCAAAGGTGGTGCTATCGATGTCGGACAGCGCTCAACACCAGCTGGTGTTACCACCTCCAAAGAAAATGATGACCTGCCAATCACGCTGGCTGTTGCGGGTAAAGAGGTGGCAGGTCTGCGCCCCAAAACAGGTGTGACTGCTGTACCCCCAGTCACAGAGGATGAAGAGGCCACGGATGCACAAGATATGGCAGACAGTGGTTGGCCTGGCCGGCTAGGCCGCATTGTAGCACACTGAGCTTCCCACTGCAACTTATGCTTCATGTCCATGTGCCGGTTCATGCATGAAGTACTCAAACTATGTATTTTTTGGCCTCTACTTAGCTTTTGCTGACAAATGTTACAGATAACACGAGTTGGGTCATCTTTATCGATATGAAAAAATGCCCAGGCTATGCAAGGATTAGCACCCATGCGACCTGAAGAGCCACCACGACTTGTGGTGAGAGGCAGAGTTGTGTTTGAGGATGCAGTTGTTGACGTGCTTCCAGTACTACATCTCTGTCCAGGAAGGCGCAACCTGACCTCGTCGTCACTAGCATCTTCCTCCACCTCCTCTGCTGACCTCATCTCTTGGCTGACTGTGGGTTGACAGTAAGTGGGATCTCCAACCTCATCATCATCACCCTGTGTGTTATCACACCCGTCGTCCTCAGAGCCAACCTGTTCCTGCCCTGACAAAAAACTAAAGTTGTCGCTCCAATCAGGTATTTGAGTCTTATCATCGTCTTCCTCATTGTCTCCACCAACAGGAGTTACAGTTTGGGAATGAGGGTCTACATTATGGTCAGAACCTTCTGCGTCTGGTCCTGGATCCGACTCATAAAGATTCTGGGCATCAGTGCAGATCATTTCCTCGTCTGGATTCACAGAAGCGCTGGAGTCGACCTCTGATTCCCAGGCTATAGTATGAGTAAACAGCTCTGCAGACTCAACCATCTGTTCTACCTCATACTCAGACGGGCAGCTGGAGATTTGGGAGCTGTGAGGAAGCAAGTGCGATTTGGGTGACACCTTTGAGGACTGGAGTATTTGTGATGTTGAAGTTGATGTGGAGGAGAGCCCACTTAAAGGAGCACTTGATATCCGTTGAAGCACCTGCTGTTTTTGTGCCTCATCTGGAATTTGTAGCGATTGGCGTGGCCGTAAGAAAGGGACCTTATCACATTGTCCGCTAAAAGAAGTAGACATTTTAGTTTGGCTGGAAGATGGTCTTTCTTCTGCAGATGTTACTGTTGCTTTAACACCTACCCCACGGACACAACCTTTTTTCCCCTTCCCAACACGCCTATTCCCCTTTCCACCAGCATCAGGCCTTTTTCCACTCATTTTGGTGCTTAACTAATTCACAACTCTGGAGTTGTTTGCACAAAAAAACAATGGATGGTAACCGAGCAGAGCTGAGTGGCCAAACTGTGGTATTAGGCCAAAACTATTGGCTGGGTTAGATGCAGAAAAAAATTATATTCAATTTGCAACCTGATGGAGGTCAGTATAGATGGACTAATACAACAAGTCCCACACACAGCTAGAAGCCCAATATTTTTTCAGAGGTAGATGCAGAAAAAAATATATTCAGTTTGCAACCTGATGGAGGTCAGTATAGATGGACTAATACAACAAGTCCCACACACAGCTAGAAGCCCAATATTTTTTCAGAGGTAGATGCAGAAAAAAATATATTCAGTTTGCAACCTGATGGAGGTCAGTATAGATGGACTAATACAACAAGTCCAACACACAGCTAGAAGCCCAAATATTTTTTCAGAGGTACTGTAGATGCAGATAAAAATTATTTTGAATTTGCAACCTGATGGAGGTCAGTATAGATGGACTAATAGAGAAAGTCCGACACACTGCTAGAAGGCCAAATATTTTTTCAGAGGTACTGTAGATGCAGATAAAAATTATTTTTAATTTGCAACCTGATGGAGGTCAGTATAGATGGACTAATAGAGAAAGTCCGACACACTACTAGAAGGCCAAATATTTTTTCAGAGCTAGATGCAGAAAAAAATTATATTCAGTTTGCAACCTGATGGAGGTCAGTATAGATGGACTAATACAACAAGTCCCACACACAGCTAGAAGCCCAATATTTTTTCCGAGGTAGATGCAGAAAAAAATATATTCAGTTTGCAACCTGATGGAGGTCAGTATAGATGGACTAATACAACAAGTCCCACACACAGATGGAAGCCCAATATTTTTTCAGAGGTAGATGCAGAAAAAAATATATTCAGTTTGCAACCTGATGGAGGTCAGTATAGATGGACTAATACAACAAGTCCCACACACAGTTAGAAGCCCAAATATTTTTTCAGAGGTACTGTAGATGCAGATAAAAATTATTTTGAATTTGCAACCTGATGGAGGTCAGTATAGATGGACTAATAGAGAAAGTCCGACACACTGCTAGAAGGCCAAATATTTTTTCAGAGCTAGATGCAGAAAAAAATTAGATTCAGTTTGCAACCTGATGGAGGTCAGTATAGATGGACTAATGGAATGATGCTATGCCGAAAAGATTTTACTTCACTAGGTGCAGTAAAAAAATTGGTATTCTATACACAGGTGGTATATCTTGCAACACAGATAGGCTACTCCACTGACTAACACACTCTGCAATAGGCCAAAAAGGATTAGCTTTGCTAGATTCAGCCAAATGCTGTGAAAAAAACTTGCACAGCACTGGCACAGACCTGCCTGGCAAAAACTGATAGGAACTGATGTAACCTAGTCCTGAAAAGGACTCCAATTACAATTAGTCTTTACTCCCACAACCTATCTATTTAAGAGCACAGACCTGCCTGATAAAAGTCGTAGGAAGTGCTGTAACCTAGTCCTTAAAAGGACTGCAATCACAACTATTCCCTACTCCCAAGCTATCTGTATATTTGTGCGAAAATTGGCTTGAAATTAACAAGGTATAGCGCACACAGCAACAGCGGTGCCGTCTAACACGCAGCTGCAGCAGTGAGAAAATGGTGGCGACGGGGAAAATGGCTTGGTCTTATAGGGCAAGGACATGTGACATACACTGCCAATGACACATGCCCTTGCTTGTGTGAAAAAAAGCACTTCGCTCCGTGTGTGCGCTGCTGATAGGCTGACAGATTGCACCTCCCCACTGTAAATGCGGGAAAGAGAAAAAAAAATGGAGATCTTCATTGTTCCTGCAGAGATCCATCCCCTGCCCCTCCCCCCACCCCGCTGTACACTCAAACTGCGTATTAACATTAATTTTCATCATTACTGAGAAAAAATCCAGTTATGATTTTGGTGCACGAACAGTTATCGAACATAACCTCGAACAGCCGAATTTTTCTCAAATTGTTCGTGTTCGCCGAACGGCTCGAACACCGCCCAAAACAGTTCGAATTTGAGATTGGCGAACAGTTCGAGTAGAACAACGCTCATCTCTAGTCTTGATTTCACATCACCTGTTTTACATGCTATATATGCTGCTTCCAAGTTGGTTTCTTGGGATTCTGGACTATGCATTCCTACAAGGGAGAATGCTATGAATTGCATTTCATTATTATTATAGCGCCATTAATTCCACGGCGCTTTACATGTTTAAAAGGGGTATACATAACAAACAACAAGTACAATAATTTGAACAAAACCGAGTCAGCGACTGGTACAGGAGGAGAGAGGACCCTGCCTGCGAGGGCTTACAATCTACAAGGGATGGGTGAGGATACAGTAGATGAAGGTAGATCTGTCCGTGTAGCGGTATGGTGGAGCGAGGATTACTGCAGATGGAAGAGGTGGGTCTTCAGGTTCCTTTGGAAGATTTCCACGGTAGGCAAGAGTCTAATGTGTTGGGGTAGAGTGTTCCAGAGTAGGGGGGATGCACGGGAGAAATCTTGAATGCGATTGTGGGAAGAGGAGATCAGAGGGAAGTAGAGAAGGAGATCTTGTGAGGTATTTTCCCGGAAAACGAAAACGAGGACACAGATGTATGGAGAAGACAGGTTGTGGATGGCTTTATATGCCATGGTTAGGGTTTTGAACTGGAGTCTCTGGGCAATGGGGAGCCAGTGAAGGGATTGACAGAGGAGAGGCCGGGGAATAGCAGGGGGACAGGTGGAATAGTCAGGCAGCAGATTTTAGGATAGATTGCAGGGGTGCGAGAGTGTTAGAAGGGAGACCACAGAGCAGGAGGTTGCAAAAGTCGAGTCGAGAGATGATGAGGGCGTGCACTAGTGATTTTACAGATTCATGGTTGAGGAATGTGCGGGAGATATTTTTGAGTTGGAGTCAGCAGGAAGTGGAAAGGGCTTGAATCTGACGTTTAAAGGAGAGATCAGAGTCAAGGGTTAACCCGAGTCAGCGAGCTTGCGAGACTGAGGAGAGTGGACAGCCACTGACTTTGATTGATAGGTCAGATGGGGGGTGTGGCAAAACCACTCGCTCAGCCGCTTCCAGAAGTAGACTCAGGAACCCGGGTTTTCTCTGCAGGCTTTATTACAAGGCATAAAGCTCTGCACTCCAGCAAAATAAACACGGCCTTACTGGCAAAATGAAAAAACAAAAGAATAAACAATAGCAGAGTCCATATGAGTATGGGATTCGGTCACACAGTGTAGCATCGGCGTCTCTGCCCCCTGCCAGGCAGAGACGCCGTCCCACTCACCTCCTCGCTCCCCGTGCTCCCCGCTCTGCGTTCACCAGCGCTCCTCTTCCTGCTGTCGGCGCGCGCAGCTCCCCGGGCACTGTGCTTAGTGCGCGCGCTCCCTCCCTCTTAAAGGGGCCGCGCGCGCCATCCTAAGGAGTCCCCGGCCAATTGCCAAGGGTCCTCCCATATATAAGTCACCAGCTCCAAAATGGAGGTGCCCGAGCAAAAGTTGCTGCACAGTGTTCCTGACCTCTGTTTCATCACTCAGGTCCCGCTGCTAGCCTGACTACCAGTCTTGCCCGCCAGCCTGTTACCTGCCTGTTATCTGCCTGTTACCTGCCATGCCTGCAGCCCGCTCACCTGGGAGCACTTGCCTGTTGCCTGCCTGTTACCTGCCGTACCTGCCTGTCCGCTCACCTGGGAGCACTTGCCTGTTGCCTGCCTGTTACCTGCCGTGCCTGCCAGCCCGCTCACCTGGGAGCACTTGCCTGTGACCTGCCTGTTACCTGCTTGTCACTTGCCGTGACCACCAAGAGACTCCTGAAGTCACTTTCCGTGACCACCTGCCAGCCCACCTAGAGACTCCTGCCGTCACTTGCCGTGACCACCTAGAGACTCCTGCCGTCACTTGCCTTGACCACCTGCCAGCCCACTTAGAGACTCCTGCCGTCACTTGCCATGTCTACCTGATAGCCTACCTGGAGGCTTCTGCTCGCCAGCCTGCCTGCTGTGCCTACCTGCTATTCCTTTCAGTCCCTGCCATCTGTACCGTGGGAGTCACCTGCTCCCTTACAAGGTCATCCCCAGAGTAGCACCTGGTCCCTCCGCTCGGTCCCTCTCTGGTCACGGAGTCGTTAGCCGCCGTACAACCAGGGTCGGTCCGGGTTGATACTTAGTTACACCCCTCTGGGTCCCTCCTTGCACCGTAGCACAGAGGTTCCACCTCCCGGATCCGTAACAAACAGGTTGTAGTCCCTGCCTTCAGCTCTGTCCTGAGCTGAAGGTCTCCCAGTCTGGAGACCTTGCCTCTCCAAACCACAACACAGGAAAAAAAACAGGACTGAACATTTAAACCTTGCTCAGCCACACCCTGAGGTGGAGGTATGGGGAATGACTTCCCCCCCATCTCTATGTCATTCCCATAAAACCACACCCTTTAAAAGAGTTAACCCCCAGCATATAACATGCTGGCAGAAAGTTTATTGGTTCAGTTCACACAGGCTAGCAATCTGCGTGACACATACCTCCCCTCATATATCATACCAGTCACATATTCCTCCCCTCTGCCCAAAGCCAGGGGTTTGAGCACCTTCAGACACCAAGCAGGGAATTCTGGAGAGGGCATCAATATTAGCGTGTAACTTCCTGGGTCTATGCTCCACGTGAAAATTAAAGTCTTGGAGACCTAAGAACCGCCTAGTTACTCGGGCATTCTTACCCTTCGTTTGCCTCAACCATCTCAAAGGGGCATCATAGAATCATAGAATCATAGAATGGTAGAGTTGGAAGGGACCTCCTGGGTCATCTGGTCCAACCCCCTGCTCAAAGCAGGATTCACTAGATCATCTCAGACAGATGTCTGTCCAGCCTCTGTTTGAAGACGTCCATTGAAGGGGAACTCACCACCTCTCGTGGCAGCCTGTTCCACTCATTAATCACCCTAACTGTCAAAAAGTTTTTTCTAATATCTAATCTGTGTCTCCTCCCATTTAGTTTCATCCCGTTGCTTCTAGTCTTTCCCTGTGCAAATGAGAATAAAGATGATCCTTCTACAATGTGACAGCCCTTGACATATTTGTAGACAGCTATTAAGTCTCCTCTCAGTCTTCTTTTTTGCAAGCTAAACATTCCCAAATCCTGCAACCGTTCCTCATAGGACATGGTTTGCAGACCAGTCACCATTCTGGTCGCTCTTCTCTGAACTTGCTCCAGTTTGTCTATGTCTTTTTTAAAATGTGGTGCCCAAAACTGTACACAGTATTCCAGATGAGGTCTGACCAAAGAGGAGTAAAGACCGATAATGACTTCACGTGATCTAGACTGTATGCTTCTGTTAATACATCCCAGAATTGTATTTGCCTTTTTTGCTGCTGCATCACACTGTTGACTCATGTTCAGTCTATGATTTATTAGTATACCTAAGTCTCTTTCACATGTACTGTTGCTTAGCTCTATTCCTCCCATTCTGTATATGCTTTTTTCATTTTTATTGCCCAGATGTAATACTTTGCATTTTTCCCTGTTAAAAACCATTCTGTTGGTTGCTGCCCACTGCTCCAGTTTATTTAGGTCTTTTGAATCCTCTCTCTCTCTTCTCTAGTATTAGCTATCCCTCCTAGCTTTGTGTCATCAGCAAATTTAATCAGTTTACCCTCAATTCCTTCATCTAAATCATTGATAAAGATGTTGAACAATACAGGTCCCAGGACGGAGCCCTGTGGTACCCCACTTGAGACATTCATCCAGCTGGATGTGAAGCCATTTACAATCACCCTTTGAGTCCGATCACTAAGCCAGTTATGAATCCACCTAACAGTTGCCTGGTCCATTGCATACTTGGTCATTTTTTCAATAAGGATGGTGTGAGATACTTTGTCAAATGCTTTGCTGAAGTCAATATATACTATATCTACAGCATTTCCCTGATCCACCCAGTCAGTGATTCTGTCATAGAAGGAAATTAAGTTAGTCTGACATGACTTGTTAGTTACAAACCCATGCTGACTCTGGTTAATCACTTCATTCTTATCCATGTACTTACATACATGTTGTTTAATAATTTGTTCAAAGATCTTTCCTGGTATAGAAGTCAGACTCACCGGCCTATAGTTCCCTGGGTCCACCTTCTTCCCCTTTTTGAAGATAGGAACAACATTTGCTCTTCTCCAGTCTTCTGGGACTTCTCCTGTTCTCCAAGAATTTTCAAAGATTATGGAGAGTGGTTCTAAAATTTCTTCTACGATCTCCTTCAGTACTCTGGGGTGTAATTCATCTGGACCTGGAGACTTGAACTCATTTATGTTAGCTAAATATTCCCTCACAATCTTTCTGTTTACAGATAACTTGGATTCCTCTATTCCTTTAAAAGGACAGTGAAGATCAGTTGATGTTACATTTTCTTTCTGAGAGAAAACAGATGCAAAATAGGAATTAAAAAGTTCGGCCTTCTCAACATCCTCTCTTACCATTTCTCCATTTTCGTCCTGTAAAAATCCTATAGCATCTTTGACTTTTCTTTTACTTTTGACATACCCCCAAAATCCTTTTTTATTGCTTTTGACATCTCTTGCAAGCCTTAATTCATTGTCAGCTTTAGCTAACCTGATACGTGCCCTGCATGATCTGCAGACTGCATTATAATCTTCTTTAGATATGCCTCCCTCTTTCCATTTAATAAACATTTCTTTCTTTCTTTTTAGCATGTGTTTAAGTTCTGTGTTCATCCATCCTGGTTTCCTTAAATGCTTCCCATTCTTCCTACTTTTCGGGATTGTTAACGATTGTGCTTTGAGAATCTCATTTTTAAAAATTTCCCATCCTTCCTGGACATTTTTGTCCTTAAGGACATCCAGCCATTGGATCCCTCCTATTCTCTTTCTGAGTCTCTTAAAATCTGCCTTTCTAAAATCTAACCTTGAAGTTTGAGTCTTCACATGTCTTCCTCCTCTAGTTATCCAAAATTCTATAATAGCATGATCGCTGCCTCCTAGGGTCCCAGCCACCTTTACCTCCTCAACCATTTCCTCCCTGTTTATAAGAATTAGATCCAAAGTAGCAGATCCCCTTGTTTTCTCCCCTACCTTTTGGAAGATAAAGTTGTCAGCAAGAGAGGATAAGAATTTGCTTGACCTGTTAGTTTTACTTGAGAGAGATTCCCAACAAATGTCTGGATAGTTGAAATCTCCCATGACCACTACGTCGTATTTTTTGGAGAACTTGGTCATTTGATACATAAAGAGTTCATCCATATCTTCAGATTGCCCAGGTGGCCTGTAGTAAATGCCTACAATGGTGTCCTTTCCGTTGTTCTCTCCTTGTATTCTTACCCAAACAGTTTCCACAGAACTCCCAGTCTCTGAAGCTTCAATGTCTGTGCAGATATACGCTTTTCTAACATACAATGCAACACCTCCTCCTCGTTTATCAAGTCTGTTTCTTGCAAATAAGTTGTATCCTTTTAGCCTTTTATTCCAATCATGTGTATCGTCCCACCAAGTTTCAGTGATTCCAATGACATCATATTCCTTTTCCTGCATTAGTAGTTCCAATTCTCCTTGTTTGTTGCCCATGCTTTGTGCATTTGTATAAAAACATTTTAGTTTGTGATTGGTTTCTCTTCCTCCCATATTTTTATTATTTAAATTGTTTTGTCTTTGTTCTTCCTTTCCACTTCCAGTAGCAGAGATCTCAATAGTATTTGTCAGCTGTATTGCTTTTTCTGGCCTTTTGCTTCCCTTCCCACATTGTTCTAGTTTAAAGCTCTTCTGATGAGTGTAGCAAGGCGACTTCCAAATACATATTTTCCAGTCTTCGTAAGGTGCACCCCATCTCTAGCAAGTAGTCCATCGTATAGGTAATTCATTCCGTGATCCAGAAATCCAAATCCTTGTTGACGGCACCATCGACGTAGCCAGTTGTTCACCTGTAGAATCTTATTCCACCTCATTGTTCCATGGCCATCCACTGGGAGGATGGATGAGAAGACCACCTGCGCTCCCAATTCTTTCACTTTCTTGCCTAAGTCTTCAAAGTCACTGCAGATGGTTTCCAGGTCCTTTCTTGCGGTGTCATTTGTCCCCACATGTATTAGCAGGAATGGGTAGTGATCTGTAGGTCTGAAGAGTCTTGATATCCTGTCAGACACATCTTTAATTTTTGCTCCTGGAAGACAGCACATTTCTCTTGAGGTTATGTCTGGTCTGCAGATAGCGGCCTCTGTTCCTCTTAACAGGGAATCCCCCATGACCACCACTCTCCGTTTTTTCTTCACAACATTCTTCTTTCTCCATCCAGGAGGATTCTGAGGGCTTACAAGGTTATTCATTGCTGGCAAAGTCTTATTTTGCTGTATTTCTTCATGGTTCTCCTGCGTGAGAGCCTGGTACTGGTTCCTGAGCAGTATGGGTGCTGACTGCCTCTCGATCCTCCTGCTTCTGTGGGTCACATGCTTCCATTCCTCTGTTTCGTCAGGTGCAGTTCGAATTTCTTCTCTTTCTGAATCATGAAGAGATAATTCTGCTCTGTCTAAGAACTCTTCACCTTCCTTAATGATTTTCAAGGTAGTTAACCTCTCTTCTAGATTTCGCAACTTTTCCTCCAACAGGGACACAAGCTTGCATTTCTGGCATGTGAAGTTTGGCTTTTCCACTGGCAAGTCTGTGAACATGTAGCAGGATATGCAGCTCACCAAATGGCTCCTGGACTCTTCCATGTTCTTATTGTTAATGTTCTGAAAACAGTGAAAAAAGCTTAAAAAAAAAGCTCCAAAATGCGGCGCGCGGTTTACCGATGTCCTCTTTTCAGCTCCAACAGCCAAAATCCAGTGTTCTTTGAGCTCGCGGAGACTCTTCACTTACCCCAAAATGCAGTGGGAATATGCAAATTATCTCCTCAGGACTCCTCCCCTGGTTTACCGATGTCCTCTTTTCAGCTCCAACAGCCAAAATCCAGTGTTCTTTGAGCTCGCGGGCATGATCTGACACCAATTTAAACTTTCTGCCAAGTAGGTAATATCTTACCGTGTTTATGGCCCATTTTATGGCTAAGCATTCTTTCTCCACAATGGCAGAATTTTTCTCGCAGGACGAGAGCTTCCAGCTCATATACAGGATGGGATGCTCTTCCCCATTTATCTCCTGCGACAGCACAGCTCCTAGGCCAACTTCTGAGTCATCTGTCTGGAGCACAAACTCTTTAGTAAATTCTGGTGCGACCAGGACCCGCTGCTTAAAGAGTGCCAACTTCAGCTATTGGAACACCATCAAGTTTCAACTGTCCATTTCGCCATCGTTGATTTTGTGCCTTTCAGAAGGTCCGTCAGTGGTGCAGCAATCATGGCAAAATTTGCGATAAACCGCCAGTAATATCCCACGATTCCAAGAAACTCTCTCACCTGCTTCGTGGAGATCAGTTGCGGCCAGTTCTGAATTGCCTCGATCTTATTGACCTGTGGCTTAATTTTCCCTCTCCCAACGACGTAGCCTAAGTACTTGGTCTCCTCCTTCAGCCTCCTCCTTCCCAATGGCACATTTTCTCTGATTCATTGTAAATCCTGCCTTCCTTAGAGCATCCAGAATTGCCTGTACCTTTGGCAAATGACAAGCCCAGTCTGGGCTAAAGACGACAATGTCATCAAGGTAGGCTGCGGCATACTTCTTATGTGGGCCGAAGATCCGATCCATGGCCCTCTGGAAGGTGACTGGTGCCCCCTGCAGTCCGAAAGGCATTTGGGTGTACTGGAAGCACCCATCAGGTGTTGAGAAACCTGTTTTCTCCTTGGCCCTCTGGGACATGCCACAGAGGAAAGGCATTAAATTTGCATCGTGGGCACAAAGCAATACAGACACATCTGAGTCATCTACAGTATGTAGCGAGTGTATCGTGTTCGTGACATTTTTCAATATATCCAGTATATTAAATTACTCTAAATACTTTTAGGCTGTGTGCCCACTATGCGTTTTTTAAGCGTTTCCGCAGCTGTTGAAGGTCTGCCATGTTCCCCAATGATAATCCGCATGTGCTGTTCACATGCTGCGGAAATTTCCGCTGCGGATTATCATTGCGGAAAAATCCGCAGCACCACCAATTATTTTGCAGAATCGCTGCGTTTTTGCCACCATTGACTTGCATTGGACCGCATGACATTCGCATCACTGCATCTGCACATGCGGATATCATGCGGATATCATGCGGTTCAATGTGCGGATGGTACCCAGGTTTGGAGAAGAGGAGACTCGCGATGGTCTAAAAAGGACCTGCGGTGACGTCATTTTGTCATGTGACGGGCCATGCAATCGCTGACGTTAGACACCGGGGGCCATGAGAAGGTAAGTATAATATTTATTTTTATTTTTTATCGTTCTTTTACCGTCACACTATATAAATCCATGCCGTTTGCATGGATTTATATAGTGTGACCAAGTTGTCAAGCACTTTCCAAGTGATGCTAAAATCGCTTGGAAAGCGCATGACAACCCGCATGCGGAAATACATGTGAAAAACGCTTCACTTCCGCTTGTTCCTGGCAGGAAAAATGCATGTAAAATCCGCATGCATTTTTTCTGCCAGGGAGATGCAGAAACGAAAAATTCAGAGCATTTCTGCATCGTAGGCACATAGCCTTATTGTTCTTTAATTGAGAAGAAATGTTCTGCATCTTTTATCTGTGTGCATTCCACAATCTGTGAAGTTTAACTTAAAACAATAAGGATTTCAGTATGAGGGAAATCAGTCCATCCTTGGGAAAATAACAAAACCAAACTATGTCTGGCACACAGTAAATAAGATTCTAAGTTGTCACTGACATTCTCCTAAGATGAAGCAAATACTTTACATATTTTGGACTATTCTTTAGTATATCAAATATTTTCTCCATGCTCAAAAAGTCTGCCAGATGTAGACATTTCTTTATCTGCATGCCACTGTGAGGCATTCCAGAGTAGTTTCTGCACAGAGGCAGAGATGCCAAGCTATCTAGTCATTTTAGTAATACAAAAGAAATGAGCTGTCTAAAGTTCTAGGATGGAGGGCATAAAAACTGGTAGCACTACCCAGCCAGAAACTGAGAATAAAGGAATAGAAACAAGGCAGAGTTCTGTGCATGGAAATTGCAAGGAGTGCCCAGGCTTTAACCCCTTTAAAGCCCATGACGTACTAATACGCGTCTGTGCCCTGGGACTTAAGAGCTTGACCCATATTAGTACGTCATCGCGATCGCGTGCGCACACAGGCTGTGGGGGCACGGTCACCGCCGGGTGTCAGCTGATTGTCACAGCTGACACCCGGTACTATGTGCAGACCGCACCGCTCCTGGCACATTAACCCCCGCAATGCGGCGATCGAAGTCGGTCGCAGCATTGCTGTGGCTAAGGGGAGGTGATCGGTATACTCACCTCCTCTTCCGGCCTCCAGCGCTGTCGGGTGTTGCCATGATTACCCGATGTCGTCATGACAACATCCGTGTCACCAGACAGCAGGAAGATTGTTTGGTCATGCGCAGTGCATGACCAAACAGTCTTCTCACTGTGCATCGCTGACTGCAAGCATAGCACAGGGATGGTGCAATTGAAAGGTTTTTGTACAAACTGCCTATGATAACAGTATATTTTTAAAAAATAAAACACTCAAACTGCACTCAAAATGCATGTTCCAAATTATTATGCACAGCAGAGTTTTCAACCTTTTCATTTGAATAAAGAACAAAAAAATTGTCATTTTTGAAATTATAAGCATTAGCAGGTTATTACAAACTGAAATCAAACAGTTTTCAACTCAAAACTTTATTCTAGGTGATGTTACATTTGCACATAGGACCCCTTGTTCGAAAGGAGCTTCTGAACTCTCTCGTCCATTGAATTTGTCAGGTTTTGGATGGTTTCTGCTTCAATTGTTTTGCATGGGGACAGAATACCCTCCCAGAGCTGTTGCTTAGATGTGAACTGCCTCCCGCCATCATAGACACTCCTTTTGATGATGCTCCAGAGGTTCTCAATGGGGTTGAGGTCAGGGGAGCATGGGGGCCACACCATAAGTTTGTCCACTTTTAAGCCCATAGCAGCCAGAGATGCAGATGTGTTATGTGCAGCATGAGACAGTGCATTATTATGCACAAAAATGATCTTGCTGCGGAATACACGGTTCTTCTTCTTGAACCATGGCAGGAAGTGCTGTTTGAGAAACTCCACATACATTATGGAGTTCATCTTTACCCCTTCAGGGATTTTAAAGGGGCCGACAATCTCTCTCCCCATGATTCCAGCCCAAAACATTACTCCACCTCCTTGTTGGCGCCGTAGCCGTGTTTGCATGGGGTGTCCATCAACCAGCCATCCTCCACTCCATCCATCTGGACCATCGAGCGTTGCATGGCACTCATCGGTCAGCAAAACAGTTTTGAAGTCAGTCTTCATGTATTGTTTGGCCCACTAGAGCCGTCTCTGCTTGTGTGCAGTGGATAGAGGAGGTCGACAGGATGGCTTACGCACAGCTGCATACCTCTGAAGGACCCTGCATCTTGTTGTTCGGGGGACGTTGGAGGCACCAGCAGCTTCAAAAACTTGTCTGCTGCTATGAAAAGGCTTTTTTGCCGCTGCTCTTTTAACCTGACGTAATTGCCTGTAGGAAAGAGTCCTCAATTTTCCCTTATCAGCACGCACACGTGTGTACTGTGAATCAGCTACTTACTTCTTGATTGTGCGATGATCACGATGAAGTGTCTTGGCAATGTTGAATGTAGTCATGCCTTGACCTAAACACTCCACAATTTGTTGCTTCTCAGCAGCCGACACATCCTTTTTCTTTCCCATTTTGGCAGAAAATGTAGGCTGCTTAATAATGTGGGACAGCCTTCTTAAGTAGTCTTGCCTTTCATTGGACACACCTGCCAAACTTATTAGCACAGGTGTCTGCAATTGCTTACAGTGATATAAAGAGCCCTGACACACATCACCATCAATGAGTTTAACTGACAAACAAAAAAATTCTTACCTTATCCCTCATGAACACTTTTTGCATAATAATTTGGAACACAGTGTATTATTATGAAAAAAAAAAAAAAAAAACAATAAAAGTACACATATTTGGTATCTCCACGTCCGGAATGACCTGACCTATAAAACTGTCCCACTAGTTAACCCCTTCAGTGAACACGGTAAAAAATAAAAATAAAAAAACAATGCAAAAAACAATGCTTTATCATCATACAGCCAAACAAAAAATGGAATAACACGCGATCAAAAAGACGAATATAAATAAAAATGGTACCGCTGAAAACGTCATCTTGTCCCACAAAAAACAAGCTGCCATAAAGCTCCATCATATGAAAAATCAAAAAGTTGTAGCTCTCAGAATAAAGCGATGCAAAAAATATTTTTTTCGATAAAATAGCTTTTATTGTGTAAAAGCGCCAAATCATAGAAAAACGATATAAATGTGGTACCGCTGTAAACGTACTGACCCGAAGAATAAAGCTACCTTATCAATTTTATCACACACGGAGTAGAATAAAAAAAATTTAAAATAAAAACAATTCCTGAATTGTTTTTTTTTTTTTTTATTCTGCCTCCCAAAAGCTGTAACAGAAAGCGATCAAAACATGTCACGTGCCTGAAAATGGCACCAATAAAAACGTCAACTCATCCCACAAAAAACAAGCCATCACATGACTCTGTCGGCCAAAATATAGAAAAATTATAGCTCTCAAAATATGGCGATGCAAAAACTAGATTTTACTAAATATGTGTCTCTTAGTGTTTGACAGCTGTCAATCATAAAAACCCGATATCAATCTGGTATCTCTGTATTCGCACCGTCCCGAAGAATAAGGTCATCTAATCACTTATACCGCTCTAGGAACGGCGTAAAAAATAAAAGCTAGGGCTGGGGTTGGGGTTGGGGTTAGGGTTGTGCTAATGTTAGGGTTGGGGTCAGGGTTTGGCTAGGGTAGGGTTAGGGTTGGGGTTAGGGTTGCTTTTTTTTTCAAAAGTAAAAAAAAGAAATAAAAAAGGTGACGATATGGCTACTTGAGTTGGCATCTGGTGCTCGGGTATGCATTGAGTATCGCGGGTGCTCGAGTCTCCGCCCCATATGCTTCGCGGCCAAAAAGCCTCACGGGGATTGCCTGCCATGCACGAGTGATCTCCGCATGTTTTTTTTGGGGTGTCTAATAACCGTCAAACATGCGGGCGGGGACTCGAGCATTTTACTTGAGCACCCGTTATACATGGTGCATACCTGAATAACCGATGCAAACTCAAGTAGCGAGCACTTGCGCTCAAGACTAATGACAACTTATTCAATATGATGACCTAATGTTATCAAATTCTGTGTCGTACCTCTGGGTTCAAAATGTTCACTATACCCCTTGAAAAAATCCTTGAGGAGTGTAGTTTCCAAAATGGGGTCACTTGTGGGGGGTTTCAACTATTTAGGCACATCAGGGGCTCTCCAAACACGACATGGCGTCCGCTCTCGATTCCAGACGATTTTCCCTCCTGAACTCTGCCGTGCGCCCAAACACTGTATTTTCCTCACATATGGGGTATTGGCGTACTCAGGAGACATTGCACAAAAGTTTTTGGGGTCCATTTTCTCCTCTTACCCTTGTGAAAATAAAAAAATTTGGGCTAAAACATCATTTTTGTGGAAAAAGTTAGATTTTCTTATTTTCACGGCTCCATGTTATAAACTTCTGTAAAGGACTTGGGGGTTCAAGGTGCTCACCACACATCTAGATAAGTTCCCTGAGGGGTCTAGTTTCCAAAATGGTGTCACTTGTGGGGGGTTTCCACTGTTTAGGCACATCAGGGGCACATCCTCTAATTATTCAACCAAATTTTCCATTCAAAAAGTCAAATGGCGCTCCTTCCCTTCCGAACCCTGCCGTGCGCCCAAACAGTGGTTTTCCCCCACATATGGAGTATCTGCTTACTCAGGAGAAATTGCACAACAAACTGCATGGTGCAATTTCTCCTGTTACCCTTATGAAAATGCAAAAGTGGGGGCTGAAATACATTTATGTGGGAAAAATGTGAAAATTTTATTTTTACGGCTCAATGTTATAAACTTCTGTAAAGCACCTGGGGGTTCAAGGTGCTCACCACACATCTAGATAAGTTCCCTGAGGGGTCTAGTTTCCAAAATGGTGTCACTTGTGGGGGGGTTTCCACTGTTTAGGCACATCAGGGGCTCCCCAAATGCATCATGGCATCCGCTAATTATTCAAGCAAATTTTACATTCAAAAAGTCAAATGGCGCTCCTTCCCTTCCAAACCCTGCTGTGCGCTCAAACAGAGGTTTTCCCCCACATATTGGGTATCTATTTACTCAGGAGAAATTGCACAACAAACTGCATGGTGCAATTTCTCCTGTTACCCTTATGAAAATGAAAAAGAGGGGGCTGAAAAACATTTATGTGGGAAAAATGTGAAAATTTTATTTTTACGGCTCAATGTTATAAACTTCTGTGAAGCACCTGGGGGTTCAAGGTGCTCACCACACATCTAGATAAGTTCCCTGAGGGGTCTGGTTTCCAAAATGGTGTCACTTGTGGGAGTTTCCACTGTTTAGGCACATCAGGGGCTCCCCAAATGCATCATGGCATCCGCTAATTATTCAAGCAAATTTTACATTCAAAAAGTCAAATGGCGCTCCATCCCTTCCGAACCCTGCCGTGCGCCCAAACAGTGGTTTTACCCCACATATGGGGTATCTGCTTACTCAGGAGAAATTGCACAACAAATTTTTCAGTCCATTTTTTCCTGTTACCCCTGCAAAAATAAAAAAAATTGGGTCTAAAATAACATTTTTGTGAAAAAAGTTAAATGTTCATTTTTTTCTTCCACATTCAAAAAATTCCTGTGAAGAACCTGAAGGGTTAATAAAGTTTTTGAATGTGGTTTTGAGCACATTGAGGGGTGCAGTTTTTAGAATGGTGTCACTTGAGTATTTTCTGTCATAAGGACCCCTCAAAGTGACTTTAAATATGATGTGGTCCCTAAAAAAAATGGTTTTGTAAATTTTATTGGAAAAATGAGAAATCGCTGGTCAACTTTTAACCCTTTTAGCTTCCCAATAAAAAAAAAATTTGGTTCCAAAATTGTGCTGATGTAAAGTAGACATGTGGGAAATGTTATTTTTTAACTATTTTGTGTGACATATCTCTCTAATTTAAGGGCATAAAAATTCAAATTTTGAAAATTGCAACATTTTTAACATTTTCACCAAATTTCCATTTTTTTCACAAATAAACGCAAGTGATATCGAAGAAATGTTACCATTATCATGAATTACAATATGTCATGAAAAAACATTCTCAGAATCAGGGGGATCCGTTGAAGCTTTCTAGAGTAATTACATCATAAATTGACAGTGGTCAAAATTGTAAAAATTGGCCTGGTCATTAACGTGCAAACCACCTTGGGTTGTAAAGGGGTTAATATCTTAAAGCTGTATGCTTGAAGTCATCCGAACTAAGAAAGGAAATTTTCCCTCCCAATCCCGAATATTGATTGACTGGATCAACATTCAGAACAAGAATTTTACACATTTACAGAAGTATGTATATTTTTGTCTTCTGAAAACCATTGATGGTGCCAACTATGACTAACTCATGAGGTAGGCTGATCTACAGATAGACTGTTTCATGGTAAAGAAAGCTTGTCTCCTATGCAGAGTGGATTTTTTTCCTCCTGAGGTAATGCCCCTTGAATTTTGGTGATTGGCGCAATCCATTTTTAACTAATAAAGATTATTCTTGTAAAATTAAAGACTATTTCAAACTGTGCACAATTTTTGTGTATTGCTCTTTTGCTTTCTAATTGCAATGTTAAGCAAATTTTTAAACAGCCATCATGAAAAATTGTCTACCATTTTGCTGCTGCAAGGTTTCTGTAAGTCCTTTATCTAGCTGAGTGAGCTCCAAGAATCATACAAATCTGTCCTGTTGGCTTTCTTTCCTCTCCCCTTCCATCACTCAGCGTTAGGACTCATTTAGATGTCAGTTATTCACATACAAGTTCTATCCATGGTTTTCATAGATAAAACTTGTGCTCATTATATTTTATGTGCCTTCTAACTTGATTGTGTATTTTTGCAGACCGAGTAGTCCGGACCAAAACACACAGACATGTCCAATTTTAGATCCAAATCATGGATCAAATTCTCCAATGGTAGTTTATGGTTCCGTGAAAAAATAAGACAGCACTTGGGCCATAGATGTGGAAAAAGATGTACCACCACACATCCAAAACTTATACATTGATCTATTGCGGCTGTGCAAAAAATGTCCAAAACTGAGTACGAGGTTCTTAGCTTAACATCCTGATTAGACTGTATAAATCCCACTGCCACGTCAAGGTGAACACCTCGGTGGGTCCCTGACATTAAAGGTGCAGTGCCATGCTAGCAAGCCATGTTAAACGAAGAACCTCGTGCTTAGTTTTGTAAACATAAGGTATGTATTACAGGGAGGAACATTCAC
The DNA here is from genome assembly GCF_046119375.1 of Phyllobates terribilis. Lineage (NCBI taxonomy): Eukaryota > Metazoa > Chordata > Amphibia > Anura > Dendrobatidae > Phyllobates > Phyllobates terribilis. The sequence goes on along the minus strand of NW_027362764.1, from coordinate 418,684,463 downwards.
ACAATAGAAATATCATAAACTTGGATCAGGCTGGAATTGGGCTAAACAGGGATTCTATTTATGTATTGATATCTCTTCGAACTGTCTCTATAATGGGTGTTCAACTGCATTAGCAGCACCTGAAAATTTTGGATATAGGCAATGAAGATTTCTACAATAGCAGCAGTTTTTTTTAAAGAATGAGGATACAAAATTCAAAATATATAAAATTGTTACAAATTATTTTATAGTATAATGACTCAAGATAATTTCAAAGTAAAACATATACATGATTACATATTTGTAAATTAGAAGTTGAAGCAACAACCAAAGTTTAGGTTTTATAGAGATATTGGCATTGTGTTTAGTAATAACTGGAAGTGCAGTCGTATTTGTTTACCTTAAAACCATGACTTTTACATTCCATTCTGCAATAACTTGTCAAAACAGTTTGTACTGATTTTGTCACAATATTCACTCTAATGTTGCAGTCTGACCTAAATCTTAATCACAAGGCAAAGTCAGAAAAATAGTGAAATAATTCCAGGGTTCTTGAATTACAATTTTAGATCAACATACATTGCCATACAGATTTGTGAAATCAGTTCAAGGGCTCTATTTTACATTTTAACTCTGATTCTACACAATTACTGATAGTTCACCAGAGGATTACAGACGTTTGAATGGTAGCCCAAAACAGTCAGCAGAAGCAGGATCCAAGTTGCCACTCAGCAAATATACAAAGCACCGAATTGGCAGGGTTCTGGCTAATCAGTCAATTAATCAGTTAATGTTTAAAGCTTCCATTTGAAGCAAACAAACACACTTTCAACTTTGTTTAAATGGATTTATTTAGAAAACAATGTGTAATAGGGATCTCTTTGTTCTTGGTGCACTCCATGGTGGCAATAAAAATAATTAGAGATACAGACAAAAAAGAAGAGACTTTAAACTTATAAAAACTTCATTTTTAGAATAAATGCTATATTCAATTACAACTTTACATCACAGCTCCCTATAGAGGAAGGATATACAACCTATTGTGGTCCGAGGGCCACAGCGTCAGATCTTTCCTAGCGACCTTACTTATACTTAAAGGGCTTATCTGGGATATTTATATATTTTTTCAGAGTCTAACATGTAGAAATATAACAGTCTGTAATGTACTGTTTTTTTTTTTAACCGTGTTCGGCTCGATCTTGAGCCATGGCGACTTGATGGAAGAACACTCTGTAGGAAGATTGATCTTGTGCAACCCTAGATATATTCACCAGGGTCTTCTCTGCAGTTATCTTGATAGTATCAAGCCATCGGGTCGCTGGTCTTTCTCTTTGCCTTGTTCCTTCTGTTCTTCTGACTATGATGTCCTTCTCCAGAGATTGCTCTCTTTGTATAATGTGTCCAAAGTTGGCAAGTAATAGGTTGGTTATCCTTGCTTTGAGTGAAATGTCTGGCTTGATCTGTTAAAAAATGTAATTGTTTTTCCTTCTTGCCATCCATGGAATTGATAACATCCTTCTCCAGCATCACATTTTGTAGGGGTCGATTTTTCTTCTCTGTTATTTCATCATCATCCAGGTTTCTCATCCATAAAGTGGCACGTAAAAGTTTGGGCACCCCTGGTCAAAATTACTGGTATTGTGAACAGTTAAGCAAGTTGAAGATGAAATGATCTCTAAAAGGCCTAAAGTTAAAGATGACACATTTCCTTAGTATTTTAGGCAAAAAAAATATATATTGTCTTTTTTTTTTTTCATTTTAAAAATTGAAAAAAAAAAAGGTAAATGGGCCAATGCAAAAGTCTGAGCACCCTTGGGGATTTGTGTGCTCAGTTAACTTTGACTAAGCTTTCAAACCTTAATTGACCTGTTAGGGTTATGGCTATTTCACAATCATCATTAGGGAAGGCCACGTGATGCAAATTTCCCAGCTTTTTAAAAAAACAGCCTCCTCTAACCTTGTGGCAAAAAACAGCAGCTATGGGTTCTTCTATGCAGCTGCCCAGCACTCTGAAAATTAAGGAGAAGGTTATAAGAAGATCGCAAAGCATTTTCAAGTTGCCCTTTACTCAGTTCAAAATGTAATTAAATGGCAGTTAACAAGAACAGTGCAGGCCAAGAGACGATCTGGAAGACCAAGCAGAATTTCAGTGAGAGCTGCTCGTAGGATTGCTAGAGCGACAAATCAGAACCCGCGCTGGAATGCAAAAGACCTTCAAAAAGATTTAGCAGACTCTGGAGTTGTGGTACATTGTTCTACTGCTGAGAGACACCTGTACAAATATGGCCTTCATGGAAGAGTCATCAGAAGAAAACCTCTCCTGAGTCCTCATCATAAAATTCAGTGTCAGAAGGTTGCAAAAGAACATCTAAACAAGCCTGATGCATTTTGGACCGATAAGGTTAAAATAGAACTCTTTGGCCACAATGATCAGAGGTATGTAGGTAGAAAAACGGGAATAGAATTTCAAGAAAAAACATCTCTGCAACCATTAAGTGTGAGAGTGGATCAATCATGCTTTGGGGTCGTGTTGCATGGGGAACATTTCACATGGGGCATGGGGAACATTTCACAGGTAGAGGGAAGAATGGATTTAATGAATGTTCAACAAATTCTTGATGCAAACATAACACCATCTGTAAAAAAACTAAAGTTAACAAGAGGATGGCTTCTACAAATTGATAATGATCATATACACATGTCAAAATCCACAATAGACTACCTCAAGAGGTGCAAGCTGAAGGTTTTACATGGCCCTAACAGTCCCCTGATCTGAACATTATTGAAAATCTGTGGTTAGACCTCAAAATAGCAGTGCATGCAAGACGACTCAGGAATCTCACAGAACTAGAAGAATTTTCCAAGAAAGAATGGTTGAAAATCCCTCATTCAAGAATTGAAAGATTCTTGGCTGGCTAAAATAACCATTTACAAGCTGTGATACTTTTCAAAAGCGGGTGCTACTAGGTACTAACCATGCAGAGTGCCCAAACTTTTGCATTGGCCCATTTTAGTTTTTGTAATTTTTTTTTGCCTAAAGTACAGAGGAAATATGTTATCTTTAACTTTAGGCCTTCTAGAGATCCTTTCATCTTTTCATCTTCTACTTACTTAATTGTTCCCAATAACAATAATTTTGACCAGGGGTGCCCAAACTTTTAAAGGCCACTGAATAATACCACAGAAAGAAACAAACTATGTAAGAGCTGTGCCTTCATCACCAGCGAAATGATCGTCGATTTGAAGACCTTGTTCAGTGACTTCATTGTTCATTTGCTCATAGCTATTATCCTATTGAATTCCGGTGTCTTCGCTGCATCTTGAGAAGAAAGCCTAAACAGAACATGTGCCAGGGCTTAAATGCTTCATCATTTGTGAAACACGCATTGGGTGTTCGGTGGGTGAGCTCGTTATTAAGCATATTATGTTTTCATGCTTTTTTTGGACTTTGTAGCGATATTTCCGGCATCTCTGCATGGTGTCCTTTTCTGCCTTCATACTGCCTTTTTTCTGCAAGTCCAGCCTTCCTGTAAATAGCTTCAGCTTATAAATTTAATCGAAATGGTGACAGGATGTAGCCTTTTCTGATGTCTCACCCTGCTTTGAACCATTCCGTGTTCCGGTGGGACTGTTGCTTTTTGGTCGATGTAAAGGTTCCTAATGAAGCTGATCAGATGGTTTAGCAAACCCATATCCTTTATGGTATTCCAAAGTTTCTGGTGATCAACATAGTCGAAGGCTTTGCTGTAGCCAATGAAACAAATATAGATCTCCTTGTTATATTCTATGGCCTTTTCAATTACTCATCTAATGTAAGCTATCATGTCCTTTGTTTCTAAATCTTTTCTGAATCCTGCTTTTTCCTTTTGTCAGCTTTTTGTCAAAGAAAGGCTGTAACCGTCTCTGTAGGATCTCCAGTAGTATTTTGCTAACATGAGGTATGAGCACAATAGTCCAAGAGTTTCTACAGTCGGTAGCATCTCTCTTCTTCAAAATAGTAATAAATACTGATCTTGTCCAGTCCTTGAGCCATTTACCAGTTGTCCATATCTGTTGACACAGGCGTGAGTTGACATCAACTGCTGCTTCAGAAGATTTATTGGTTCTACTGGAATGTTGTCACATCGAGGTGCTTTGTTGTTTGACAGAAGCTTTATCGCAGCAACGACTTCGTCTTTCAGGATGTTCAGCTCTTTTTCATCTCCAGTCTCAGTTTCTTCCCGTATCACTGAGTCGGTCTTGTAGAGGTGCTCCATGTACTCTCTCCATCTTTTCTTGGTCTGTTCTGGTTCCGTTAATTTGTTCTTGATGGCATCTTTCAAAGTGCCCACTATTGGTTGAAACTTTCATTGTATCTCGCTGTTAGGATTTTGCATTTTCTACTTTCCTGTTGCTCATCCTGTGATGTCTCATATGTGGTTTATATAACTGAAAGAGGATGCAAATAAGACCATTCAGAGAAGCAGATGAGAAATCAGTCAGCAAGTGATCATAAGTATGCAAATCACATGTCACAAGGAGGTTTTTTCCAACATCATCAAATGTCATGATGGCGTCAGTGTCTCTGCATTCCACAGATTCATACACTCCTCCTTGTGTTTCAATGGATAGCCATTGTCTGTGCAGAGTGACACAGGTGTTGACTCTTTTTGCTGCAGCTCCTATGCAGGGTAGCAAGAGTTAAGTCTTTGATGGGCCGAGGTTGTCGATTTTCTTTGGGTCACATGCTGCCAGAGAACAAGTCATGTCTGCTTTTTCTTTATTTAAGCTGGCTTTGCTATGCAAGCAATGCCAACTATAGTTTCTCTATCCTTGTATGGAGAGGTGGACATATCCTGGTTACTAGTAGTTATTTCTAGAGATGAGTAGAGATGAGCGTTGTTCGACTCGAACTGTTCGCCAATCTCAAATTCGAGCTGTTTTGGGCGGTGTTCGAGCCGTTCGGCGAACACGAACGATTTGAGAAAAATTCGGCTGTTCGAGGTTATGTTCGATAACTGTTCGTGCACCAAAATCATAACTGGATTTTTTCTCAGTAATGATGAAAATTAATGTTAATACGCAGTTTGAGTGTACAGCGGGGTGGGGGGAGGGGCAGGGGATGGATCTCTGCAGGAATAATGAAGATCTCCATTTTTTTTTCTCTTTCCCGCATTTACAGTGGGGAGGTGCAATCTGTCAGCCTATCAGCAGCGCACACATGGAGCGAAGTGCTTTTTTTCACACAAGCAAGGGCATGTGTCATTGGCAGTGTATGTCACATGTCCTTGCCCTATAAGACCAAGCCATTTTCCCCGTCGCCACCATTTTCTCACTGCTGCAGCTGCGTGTTAGACGGCACCGCTGTTGCTGTGTGCGCTATACCTTGTTAATTTCAAGCCAATTTTCGCACAAATCTACAAATAGCTTGGGAGTAGGGAATAGTTGTGATTGCAGTCTTTTAAGGACTAGGTTACAGCATTTCCCAAGACTTTTATCAGGCAGGTCTGTGCTCTTAAATAGATAGATTGTGGGAGTAAGTGGAGTAGCCTATCTGTGTTGCAAGATATACCACCTGTGTATAGAATACCAATTTTTTTACTGCACCTAGTGAAGTAAAATCTTTTGGGCATAGCATCATTCTATTAGTCCTTCTATACTGACCTCCATCAGGTTGCAAATTGAATATAATTTTTTTCTGCATCTAGCTCTGAAAAAATATTTGGGCTTCTAGCAGTTTGTGGGACTTGTTCTATTAGTCCATCTATACTGACCTCCATCAGGTTGCAAACTGAATATAATTTTTTTCTGCATCTAGCTCTGAAAAAATATTTGGCCTTCTAGCAGTGTGTGGGACTTGTTCTATTAGTCCATCTATACTGACCTCCATCACGCAGCAAATTCAAAATAATTTTTTGTCTGCATCTAGCTCTGAAAAAATATTTGGCCTTCTAGCAGTGTGTGGGACTTTCTCTATTAGTCCATCTATACTGACCTCCATCAGGTTGCAAATTAAAAATAATTTTTATCTGCATCTACCTCTGAAAAAATATTTGGGCTTCTAGCTGTGTGTGGGACTTGTTCTATTAGTCCATCTATACTGACCTCCATCAGGTTGCAAACTGAATATAATTTTTTTCTGCATCTAGCTCTGAAAAAATATTTGGCCTTCTAGCAGTGTGTGGGACTTTCTCTATTAGTCCATCTATACTGACCTCCATCAGGTTGCAAATTAAAAATAATTTTTATCGCCATCTAGCTCTGAAAAAATATTTGGCCTTCTAGCAGTGTGTGGGACTTTCTCTATTAGTCCATCTATACTGACCTCCATCAGGTTGCAAATTAAAAATAATTTTTTGTCTGCATCTAGCTCTGAAAAAATATTTGGCCTTCTAGCAGTGTGTGCGACTTTCTCTATTAGTCCATCTATACTGACCTCCATCAGGTTGCAAATTCAAAATAATTTTTTGTCTGCATCTAGCTCTGAAAAAATATTTGGCCTTCTAGCAGTGTGTGGGACTTTCTCTATTAGTCCATCTATACTGACCTCCATCAGGCTGCAAATTAAAAATATTTTTTATCTGCATCTACCTCTGAAAAAATATTTGGCCTTCTAGCAGTGTGTGGGACTTTCTCTATTAGTCCATCTATACTGACCTCCATCAGGTTGCAAACTGAATGTAATTTTTTTCTGCATCTAGCTCTGAAAAAATATTTGGCCTTCTAGCAGTGTGTGGGACTTGTTCTATTAGTCCATCTATACTGACCTCCATCACGCTGCAAATTCAAAATAATTTTTTGTCTGCATCTAGCTCTGAAAAAATATTTGGCCTTCTAGCAGTGTGTGGGACTTGTTCTATTAGTCCATCTATACTGAACTCCATCAGGTTGCAAATTAAAAATAATTTTTATCTGCATCTACCTCTGAAAAAATATTTGGGCTTCTAGCTGTGTGTGGGACTTGTTCTATTAGTCCATCTATACTGACCTCCATCAGGTTGCAAACTGAATATAATTTTTTTCTGCATCTAGCTCTGAAAAAATATTTGGCCTTCTAGCAGTGTGTGGGACTTTCTTTATTAGTCCATCTATACTGACCTCCATCAGGTTGCAAATTAAAAATAATTTTTATCTGCATCTAGCTCTGAAAAAATATTTGGCCTTCTAGCAGTGTGTGGGACTTTCTCTATTAGTCCATCTATACTGACCTCCATCAGTTTGCAAACTAAAAATAATTTTTTGTCTGCATCTAGCTCTGAAAAAATATTTGGCCTTCTAACAGTGTGTGGGACTTTCTCTATTAGTCCATCTATACTGACCTCCATCAGGTTGCAAATTCAAAATAATTTTTTGTCTGCATCTAGCTCTGAAAAAATATTTGGCCTTCTAGCAGTGTGTGGGACTTTCTCTATTAGTCCATCTATACTGACCTCCATCAGGTTGCAAATTCAAAATAATTTTTTGTCTGCATCTAGCTCTGAAAAAATATTTGGCCTTCTAGCAGTGTGTGGGACTTTCTCTATTAGTCCATCTATACTGACCTTCATCAGGCTGCAAATTAAAAAAAAATTTTATCTGCATCTACCTCTGAAAAAATATTTGGCCTTCTAGCTGTGTGTGGGACTTGTTCTATTAGTCCATTTATACTGACCTCCATCAGGTTGCAAACTGAATATAATTTTTTTCTGCATCTAGCTCTGAAAAAATATTTGGCCTTCTAGCAGTGTGTGGGACATTCTCTATTAGTCCATCTATACTGACCTCCATCAGGTTGCAAATTAAAATTAATTTATATCTGCATCTAGCTCTGAAAAAATATTTGGCCTTCTAGCAGTGTGTGGGACTTTCTCTATTAGTCCATCTATACTGACCTCCATCAGGTTGCAAATTAAAAATAATTTATTGTCTGCATCTAGCTCTGAAAAAATGTTTGGCCTTCTAGCAGTGTGTGGGACATTCTCTATTAGTCCATCTATACTGACCTCCATCAGGTTGCAAATTAAAAATAATTTTTTGTCTGCATCTAGCTCTGAAAAAATATTTGGCCTTCTAGCAGTGTGTGGGACTTGTTCTATTAATCCATCTATACAGACCTAAATCAGGTTGCAAACTGAATATAATTTTTTTCTGCATCTACCTCTGAAAAAATATTTAGGCTTCTAGCTGTGTGTGGGACTTGTTCTATTAGTCCATCTATACTGACCTCCATCAGGTTGCAAACTGAAAATAATTTTTTTATGCATCTAGCTCTGAAAAAATATTTGGCCTTCTAGCAGTGTGTGGGACTTTCTCTATTAGTCCATCTATACTGACCTCCATCAGGTTGCAAATTAAAAATAATTTTTATCTGCTTCTAGCTCTGAAAAAAATATTTGGCCTTCTAGCAGTGTGTGGGACTTTCTCTATTAGTCCATCTATACTGACCTCCGTCAGGTTGCAAATTAAAAATAATTTTTTGTCTGCATCTAGCTCTGAAAAAATATTTGGCCTTCTAGCAGTGTGTGGGACTTTCTCTATTAGTCCATCTATACTGACCTCCATCAGGTTCCAAATTCAAAATAATTTTTTGTCTGCATCTTGCTCTGAAAAAATATTTGGCCTTCTAGCAGTGTGTGGGACTTTCTCTATTAGTCCATCTATACTGACTTCCATCAGGCTGCAAATTAAAAATAATTTTTATCTGCATCTACCTCTGAAAAAATATTTGGCCTTCTAGCTGTGTGTGGGACTTGTTCTGTTAGTCCATCTATACTGACCTCCATCAGGTTGCAAACTGAATATAATTTTTTTCTGCATCTAGCTCTGAAAAAATATTTGGCCTTCCAGCAGTGTGTGGGACTTTCTCTATTAGTCCATCTATACTGACCTCCATCAGGTTGCAAATTAAAAATAATTTTTTGTCTGCATCTAGCTCTGAAAAAATATTTGGCCTTCTAGCAGTGTGTGGGACTTTCTCTATTAGTCCATCTATACTGACCTCCATCAGGTTGCAAACTGAATATATTTTTTTCTGCATCTACCTCTGAAAAAATATTTGGGCTTCTAGCTGTGTGTAGGACTTGTTCTATTAGTCCATCTATACTGACCTCCATCAGGTTGCAAACTGAATACAATTTTTTTCTGCATCTACCTCTGAAAAAATATTTGGCCTTCTAGCAGTGTGTGGGACTTTCTCTATTAGTCCATCTATACTGACCTCCATCAGGTTGCAAATTAAAAATAATTTTTTGTCTGCATCTACCTCTGAAAAAATATTTGGCCTTCTAGCAGTGTGTGGGACTTTCTCTATTAGTCCATCTATACTGACCTCCATCAGGTTGCAAACTGAATATATTTTTTTCTGCATCTACCTCTGAAAAAATATTTGGGCTTCTAGCTGTGTGTAGGACTTTTTCTATCAGTCCATCTATACTGACCTCCATCAGGTTGCAAACTGAATACAATTTTTTTCTGCATCTACCTCTGAAAAAATATTTGGGCTTCTAGCTGTGTGTGGAACTTGTTCTATTAGTCCATCTATACTGACCTCCATCAGGTTGCAAATTGAATATAATTTTTTTCTGCATCTAACCCAGCCAATAGTTTTGGCCTAATACCACAGTTTGGCCACTCAGCTCTGCTCGGTTCCCATCCATTGTTTTTTTGTGCAAACAACTCCAGAGTTGTGAATTAGTTAACCAGCAAAATGAGTGGAAAAAGGCCTGCTGCTGGTGGAAAGGGGAATAGGCGTGTTGGGAACGGGAAAAAAGGTTGTGTCCGTGGGGTAGGTGTTAAAGCAACAGTAACATCTGCAGAAGAAAGACCATCTTCCAGCCAAACTATAATGTCTACTTCTTTTAGCGGACAATGTGATAAGATCCCTTTCTTACGGCCACGCCAATCGCTACAAATTCCAGATGAGGCACAAAAACAGCAGGTGCTTCAATGGATATCAAGTGTTCCTTTAAGTGGGCTCTCCTCCACATCAACTTCAACATCACAAATACTCCAGTCCTCAAAGGTGTCACCCCAATCGCACTTGCTTCCTCACAGCTCCCAAATCTCCAGCTGCCCGTCTGAGTATGAGGTAGAACAGATGGTTGAGTCTGCAGAGCTGTTTACTCATACTATAGCCTGGGAATCAGAGGTCGACTCCAGCGCTTCTGTGAATCCAGACGAGGAAATGATCTGCACTGATGCCCAGAATCTTTATGAGTCGGATCCAGGACCAGACACAGAAGGTTCTGACCATAATGTAGACCCTCATTCCCAAACTGTAACTCCTGTTGGTGGAGACAATGAGGAAGAAGATGATGAGACTCAAATACCTGATTGGAGCGACAACTTTAGTTTTTTGTCAGGGCAGGAACAGGTTGGCTCTGAGGACGACGGGTGTGATAACGCACAGGGTGATCATGATGAGGTTGGAGATCCCACTTACTGTCAACCCACAGTCAGCCAAGAGATGAGGTCAGCAGAGGAGGTGGAGGAAGATGCTAGTGACGACGAGGTCAGGTTGCGCCTTCCTGGACAGAGACGTAGTACTGGAAGCACGTCAACAACTGCATCCTCAAACACAACTCTGCCTCTCACCACAAATCGTGGTGGCTCTTCAGGTCGCATGGGTGCTAAGCCTTGCATAGCCTGGGCATTTTTTCAGATCGATAAAGATGACCCAACTCGTGTTGTCTGTAACATTTGTCAGCAAAAGCTAAGTAGAGGCCAAAAAATACATAGTTTGAGTACTTCATGCATGAAACGGCACATGGACATGAAGCATAAGTTGCAGTGGGAAGCTCAGTGTGCTACAATGCGGCCTAGCCGGCCGGGCCAACCACCGTCTGCCATATCTTGTGCATCCGTGGCCTCTTCATCCTCTGTGACTGGGGGGACAGCAGTCACACCTGTTTTGGGGCGCAGACCTGCTACCTCTTTACCCGCAACTGCCAGCGTGATTGGCAGGTCATCATTTTCTGTGGAGGTGGTAACACCAGCTGGTGTTGAGCGCTGTCCGACATCGATAGCACCACCTTTGGATCAAGGCAACCTAACATGTCCACCTGCATCTTCCTCACAGACCGGCAGTTTGCCGGGGACACCCTTATCAACCCCATCTAAGCACAATAGCCAGCCCTCGGTCCCTCAGATGTGGACAAGTAAAAGACCATTTCCTCCTAGCCATGAGAAAGCTAAGAGGTTGAATTTCACCATCTGCAAGCTCTTGGCTACAGAAATGCTGCCTTTCCGCCTGGTGGACACAGAGGATTTTCGAGACCTTATGTCCGTTGCAGTGCCCCAGTACCAGATGCCCAGTCGGCACTACTTCTCAAAGAAATGTGTGCCTGCGCTCCACCAGCATGTCGCACACAACATCACCGCTTCTTTGAGAAACTCTGTGTGTGACAGGGTGCATTTCACCACAGACACTTGGACGAGTAGGCATGGACAGGGGCGTTACATGTCGCTGACTGGGCACTGGGTAACTATGGTGACAGCAGGACAAGGGGCTGCTGTCCAAGTCTTGCCGTCCCCACGAGTTGTGCGTCAATCCTCTTTATGTCAAAGTTCCTCCACTGCTTCTGCCTCCTCAACCTCCTCTCGGTCTTCCACCTGCACCCAAAGCCTGTCTGGTCATGCCACAAGCTTTCTAACTGTGCAGAAGGGATCCTGCACACCTCCTTACTATGCTGGCAGTAGGGCTCAACGTCATCAGGCGGTTTTTACTTTGAAATGTCTGGGAAATGTGAGTCACACAGCTGAGGAGTTGTGGTCAGCTCTGGAGAACCAATTTCATGAATGGTTGTCTCCACTGGACCTGAAACCAGGGAAGGCCGTGTGCGACAACGCTGCAAACCTGGGTGCGGCCCTTCGCCGGGGCAATGTCACACACGTGCCTTGTATGGCTCACGTGTTGAACCTGGTTGTCCAGCAATTTTTAGCCCACTATCCCAGACTAGATGGCCTTCTGTAGAGGGCACGGTGGCTGTGTGCTCACTTCCGCCGTTCGCATCCCGCAGCTCAGCGACTTACATCTCTACAGAAGTCGTTGGGCCTGCCACTTCACCGGCTAAAATGCGATGTGCCTACCCGGTGGAATTCAACTCTGCACATGTTGCAGCGACTGTGGCAGCACCGACAAGCCCTGGTGCAATACTTTCTGACGTATAGCCTGGGCCAACGAGATCCAGAGGTGGGGCAAATCACGCTGGAGGAGTGGTCTCAGATCAGGGACCTATGCACCCTTCTGCACAGTTTTGAAATGGCGACGAAGATGTTTAGTGCTGACGATGCCATTATCAGCATGACTATTCCGGTGATTTACATGCTGGAGCACATGTTAAACAGAATTTGGAGTCAGGTGGTGGCACAAGAGGAGGTGGAGGAAGTAGAGGAGGAGGAGTTGTATGCGGAAGGGCTAACATCTGCAAGGTCCAGACGGTCGGCAGCACCAAGGCAGCAGGCATGTGAGGGTGGGGGAGATAGTTTTACCAGGGCGCATGGTAGCAGCCAAACTAGTGAGGAAGGTGCAGGAGCCCAGGAAGAAGTGGAGGACGAACTGATGGAAGAGTCATCAGATGAGGGAGACCTTGATCACATTTCTGTTGTGCGAGGTTGGGGGGAGAGGACAGAGGAAGGAAGCATGATTGTTACCTCGCCACCAACACAACAGGGACTTGGTGCTCCTGGATGCGCAACACACATGAGTGCCTTCTTGCTGCACTACCTGCAACATGACCCTCGAATTGTGAGAATTAGAAATAATCCTGACTACTGGGTTGCCACACTGTTAGATCCCCGGTACAAAAGTAAATTTGCAGAAATTATTCCTGCCATAGAAAGGGATGCACGCATGCAGGAGTATCAGCAGAGACTGTTGCAGAATCTTACATGTGCTTTTCCACAAAACACCAGTGGTGCACGTAGTGAATCTCACAGTTCCAACTTGCCAACCGTTGGACCGTCAAGTGTTCAGCACTCAAACCATAACAGAACCACAGTTTCTGCTGGTAACATCAATTTTGCGGAATAATTTCACCACTTTTTTAGCCCATCCTTTGCAAGGCCACAGGAGACAAGAAGTCTGACACATAGTCAACGCCTAGAGACGATGGTACAGGAGTATCTCCAAGTAAACATTAAAGCCATGACTGTGTCACTGGACACTTGCTCTTTTGGGCTTCCAATCTGGATAAATGGCCGGAGCTAGCCACTTACGCCTTGGAGATCTTGTCATGCCCCGCAGCCAGCGTTCTGTCTGAACGTGTGTTCAGCGCTGCTGGTGGTGTGCTGACAGATAAGCGCACGCGGCTCTCCACTGATAATATAGACAGACTCACGTTCATAAAGATGAACAAATCATGGATCTGAAATGACTTTTCTACCCCTGTGTCATCCTGGGGAGAGTAAAAGCTTGATGATTGGTTAAAATCACCCTACCAACCGTTTTAAGCTTTCAAATTACTAATCATGTTTATCTGTATCTTGACGGGAAAATAATTTGGGCTTTGTAGCAGTGGGCAGCACTGACCCTATTAGGCCATCTATACTAAGCTCCACCAGATTTAAAATTAATAATAATTTTTAGCTGCATCTAGCCCGGAAAATAATTTTGGGGCTCCGAGATGCGCAAGACACATAAGTGCCTTCTTGCTACACTACCTGCAACATGACCCTCATATTGTCAGAATTCGAAGTAATCATGACTACTGGGTTGCCACACTCTTAGATCCCCCAAACTTTTCGATCAACCTTTGTATTTTAATAAAGACCAAAAAAATGGTCATTTTTGAAATTATAAGCATTAGCAGGTTATTAGAAACTGAAATCAAACAGTTTTCAACTCAAAACTTTATTCTAGGTGATGTTACATTTTCACATAGGACCCCTTGTTCGAAAGGAGCTTCTGAACTCTCTCGTCCATTGAATTTGTCAGGTTTTGGATGGTTTCTGCTTCAATTGTTTTGCATGAGGACAGAATACCCTCCCAGAGCTGTTGCTTAGATGTGAACTGCCTCCCGCCATCATAGACACTCCTTTTGATGATGCTCCAGAGGTTCTGAATGGGGTAGAGATCAGGGGAGCATGGGGGTCACACCATAAGTTTGTCCCCTTTTATGCCCATATCAGCCAGAGATGCAGATGTTTTATGTGCAGCATGAGATGGTGCATTATCATGCAAAAAAATGATCTTGCTGTGAAATACATGGTTATTCTTCTTGAACCATGGCAGGAAGTGCTGTTTGAGAAAATCCACATACATTATGGAGTTCATCTTTAGCGCCTTCAGGGATCCTAAAGGGGCCGACAATCTCTCTCCCCATGATTCCAGCCCAAAACATTACTCCACCTCCTCATTGTTGGCGCTGTAGCCGTGTTTGCGTGGGGTGTCCATCAACCAGCCATCCTCCACTCCATCCATCTGGACCATCGAGCGCTGCACGGCAGTCATCCGTGAACAAAACAGTTTTGAAATCAGTCTTCATGTAATGTTTGGCCCACTGGAGCCGTTTCTGCTTGTGTGAAGTGGATAGAGGAGGTCGACAGGATGGCGTATGCACAGCTGCAAACCTCTGAAGGACCCTGCATCTTGTTATTCGGGGGACGTTGGAGGCACCAGCAGCTTCAAAAACTTGTCTGCTGCTATGACAAGGCTTTTTTGCCGCTGCTCTTTTAACCTGACGTAATTGCCTGTAGGAAAGAGTCCTCAATTTGCCCTTATCAGCACGCAAACGTGTGTACTGTGAATCAGCTACATACTTCTTGATTGCCAAGACACTTCATCCTGATCATCGCACAATGTTGATTGTAGTCATTAGAGATGAGCGTTGTTCTACTCGAACTGTTCGCCAATCTCAAATTCGAGCTGTTTTGGGCGGTGTTCGAGCCGTTCGGCGAACACGAACAATTTGATAAAAATTCGGCTGTTCGAGGTTATGTTCGATAACTGTTCGTGCACCAAAATCATAACTGGATTTTTTCTCAGTAATGATGAAAATTAATGTTAATACGCAGTTTGAGTGTACAGCGGGGTGGGGGGAGGGGCAGGGGATGGATCTCTGCAGGAACAATGAAGATCTCCATTTTTTTTTCTCTTTCCCGCATTTGCAGTGGGGAGGTGCAATCTGTCAGCCTATCAGCAGCGCACACACGGAGCGAAGTGCTTTTTTTCACACAAGCAAGGGCATGTGTCATTGGCAGTGTATGTCACATGTCCTTGCCCTATAAGACCAAGCCATTTTCCCCGTCGCCACCATTTTCTCACTGCTGCAGCTGCGTGTTAGACGGCACCGCTGTTGCTGTGTGCTCTATACCTTGTTAATTTCAAGCAAATTTTCGCACAAATATACAGATAGCTTGGGAGTAGGGAATAGTTGTGATTGCAGTCCTTTTAAGGACTAGGTTACAGCATTTCCTACGACTTTTATCAGGGAGGTCTGTGCTCTTAAATAGATAGGTTGTGGGAGTAAAGACTAATTGTAATTGGAGTCCTTTTCAGGACTAGGTTACATCAGTTCCTATCAGTTTTTGCCAGGCAGGTCTGTGCCAGTGCTGTGCAAGTTTTTTTTCACAGCATTTGGCTGAATCTAGCAAAGCTAATCCTTTTTGGCCTATTGCAGAGTGTGTTAGTCAGTGGAGTAGCCTATCTGTGCTGCAAGATATACCACCTGTGTATAGAATACCAATTTTTTTACTGCACCTAGTGAAGTAAAATCTTTTGGGCATAGCATCATTCTATTAGTCCATCTACACTGACCTCCATCAGGTTTCAAATTAAAACTAATTTTTATCTGCATCTACAGTACCTCTGAAAAAATATTTGGGCTTCTAGCTGTGTGTGGGACTTGTTGTATTAGTCCATCTATACTGACCTCCATCAGGTTGCAAACTGAATATATTTTTTTCTGCATCTACCTCTGAAAAAATATTTGGGCTTCTAGCTGTGTGTGGGTCTTGTTCTATTAATCCATCTATACTGACCTCCATCAGGTTGCAAACTGAATATAATTTTTTTCTGCATCTAGCTCTGAAAAAATATTTGGCCTTCTAGCAGTGTGTCGGACTTTCTCTATTAGTCCATCTATACTGACCTCCATCAGGTTGCAAATTAAAAATAATTTTTATCTGCATCTACAGTACCTCTGAAAAAATATTTGGGCTTCTAGCTGTGTGTGGGACTTGTTGTATTAGTCCATCTATATTGACCTCCATCAGGTTGCAAACTGAATATATTTTTTTCTGCATCTACCTCTGAAAAAATATTTGGGCTTCTAGCTGTGTGTGGGACTTGTTGTATTAGTCCATCTATACTGACCTCCATCAGGTTGCAAATTAAAAATAATTTGTATCTGCATCTACAGTACCTCTGAAAAAATATTTGGGCTTCTAGCTGTGTGTGGGACTTGTTGTATTAGTCCATCTATACTGACCTCCATCAGGTTGCAAATTAAAAATAATTTGTATCTGCATCTACAGTACCCCTGAAAAAATATTTGGGCTTCTAGCTGTGTGTGGGACTTGTTGTATTAGTCCATCTATACTGACCTCCATCAGGTTGCAAACTGAATATATTTTTTCTGCATCTACCTCTGAAAAAATATTTGGGCTTCTAGCTGTGTGTGGGACTTGTTGTATTAGTCCATCTATACTGACCTCCATCAGGTTGCAAATTAAAAATAATTTGTATCTGCATCTACAGTACCTCTGAAAAAATATTTGGGCTTCTAGCTGTGTGTGGGACTTGTTGTATTAGTCCATCTATACTGACCTCCATCAGGTTGCAAACTAAATATATTTTTTTCTGCATCTACCTCTGAAAAAATATTTGGGCTTCTAGCTGTGTGTGGGACTTGTTGTATTAGTCCATCTATACTGACCTCCATCAGGTTGCAAATTAAAAATAATTTGTATCTGCATCTACAGTACCTCTGAAAAAATATTTGGGCTTCTAGCTGTGTGTGGGACTTGTTGTATTAGTCCATCTATACTGACCTCCATCAGGTTGCAAACTGAATATATTTTTTCTGCATCTACCTCTGAAAAAATATTTGGGCTTCTAGCTGTGTGTGGGACTTGTTGTATTAGTCCATCTATACTGACCTCCATCAGGTTGCAAATTAAAAATAATTTGTATCTGCATCTACAGTACCTCTGAAAAAATATTGGGCTTCTAGCTGTGTGTGGGTCTTGTTCTATTAATCCATCTATACTGACCTCCATCAGGTTGCAAACTGAATATAATTTTTTTCTGCATCTAGCTCTGAAAAAATATTTGGACTTCTAGCAGTGTGTCAGATTTCTCTATTAGTCCATCTATACTGACCTCCATCAGGTTGCAAATTAAAAATAATTTGTATCTGCATCTACAGTACCTCTGAAAAAATATTTGGGCTTCTAGCTGTGTGTGGGACTTG
Organism: Phyllobates terribilis; assembly: GCF_046119375.1. NCBI lineage: Eukaryota > Metazoa > Chordata > Amphibia > Anura > Dendrobatidae > Phyllobates > Phyllobates terribilis. The sequence continues at coordinate 418,667,115 of NW_027362764.1, read as the reverse complement.
TTGTATTAGTCCATCTATACTGACCTCCATCAGGTTGCAAATTAAAAATAATTTTTATCTGCATCTACAGTACCTCTGAAAAAATATTTGGGCTTCTAGCTGTGTGTGGGACTTGTTGTATTAGTCCATCTATACTGACCTCCATCAGGTTGCAAACTGAATATATTTTTTTCTGCATCTACCTCTGAAAAAATATTTGGGCTTCTAGCTGTGTGTGGGACTTGTTGTATTAGTCCATCTATACTGACCTCCATCAGGTTGCAAATTAAAAATAATTTGTATCTGCATCTACAGTACCTCTGAAAAAATATTTGGGCTTCTAGCTGTGTGTGGGACTTGTTGTATTAGTCCATCTATACTGACCTCCATCAGGTTGCAAATTAAATATAATTTGTATCTGCATCTACAGTACCTCTGAAAAAATATTTGGGCTTCTAGCTGTGTGTGGGACTTGTTGTATTAGTCCATCTATACTGACCTCCATCAGGTTGCAAATTAAAAATAATTTGTATCTGCATCTACAGTACCTCTGAAAAAATATTTGGGCTTCTAGCTGTGTATGGGACTTGTTGTATTAGTCCATCTATACTGACCTCCATCAGGTTGCAAACTGAATATATTTTTTTCTGCATCTACCTCTGAAAAAATATTGGGCTTCTAGCTGTGTGTGGGTCTTGTTCTATTAATCCATCTATACTGACCTCCATCAGGTTGCAAACTGAATATAATTTTTTTCTGCATCTAGCTCTGAAAAAATATTTGGCCTTCTAGCAGTGTGTGGGACTTTCTCTATTAGTCCATCTATACTGACCTCCATCAGGTTGCAAATTAAAAATAATTAGTATCTGCATCTACAGTACCTCTGAAAAAATATTTGGGCTTCTAGCTGTGTGTGGGACTTGTTGTATTAGTCCATCTATACTGACCTCCATCAGGTTGCAAATTAAAAATAATTTGTATCTGCATCTACAGTACCTCTGAAAAAATATTTGGGCTTCTAGCTGTGTGTGGGACTTGTTGTATTAGTCCATCTATACTGACCTCTATCAGGTTGCAAACTGAATATATTTTTTTCTGCATCTACCTCTGAAAAAATATTTGGGCTTCTAGCTGTGTGTGGGACTTGTTGTATTAGTCCATCTATACTGACCTCCATCAGGTTGCAAATTAAAAATAATTTGTATCTGCATCTACAGTACCTCTGAAAAAATATTTGGGCTTCTAGCTGTGTGTGGGACTTGTTGTATTAGTCCATCTATACTGACCTCCATCAGGTTGCAAACTGAATATATTTTTTTCTGCATCTACCTCTGAAAAAATATTGGGCTTCTAGCTGTGTGTGGGTCTTGTTCTATTAATCCATCTATACAGACCTCCATCAGGTTGCAAACTGAATATAATTTTTTTCTGCATCTACCTCTGAAAAAATATTTGGCCTTGTAGCAGTGTGTCGGACTTTCTCTATTAGTCCATCCATACTGACCTCCATCAGGTTGCAAACTGAATATATTTTTTTCTGCATCTAACCTAGCCAATAGTTTTGGCCTAATACCACAGTTTGGCCACTCAGCTCTGCTCGGTTACCATCCATTGTTTTTTTGTGCAAACAACTCCAGAGTTGTGAATTAGTTAACCACCAAAATGAGTGGAAAAAGGCCTGCTGCTGGTGGAAAGGGGAATAGGCGTGTTGGGAAGGGGAAAAAAGGTTGTGTCCGTGGGGTAGGTGTTAAAGCAACAGTAACATCTGCAGAAGAAAGACCATCTTCCAGCCAAACTAAAATGTCTAGTTCTTTTAGCGGACAATGTGATAAGATCCCTTTCTTACGGCCACGCCAATCGCTACAAATTCCAGATGAGGCACAAAAACAGCAGGTGCTTCAACGGATATCAAGTGCTCCTTTAAGTGGGCTCTCCTCCACATCAACTTCAACATCACAAATACTCCAGTCCTCAAAGGTGTCACCCAAATCGCACTTGCTTCCTCACAGCTCCCAAATCTCCAGCTGCCCGTCTGAGTATGAGGTAGAACAGATGGTTGAGTCTGCAGAGCTGTTTACTCATACTATAGCCTGGGAATCAGAGGTCGACTCCAGCGCTTCTGTGAATCCAGACGAGGAAATGATCTGCACTGATGCCCAGAATCTTTATGAGTCGGATCCAGGACCAGACGCAGAAGGTTCTGACCATAATGTAGACCCTCATTCCCAAACTGTAACTCCTGTTGGTGGAGACAATGAGGAAGACGATGATAAGACTCAAATACCTGATTGGAGCGACAACTTTAGTTTTTTGTCAGGGCAGGAACAGGTTGGCTCTGAGGACGACGGGTGTGATAACACACAGGGTGATGATGATGAGGTTGGAGATCCCACTTACTGTCAACCCACAGTCAGCCAAGAGATGAGGTCAGCAGAGGAGGTGGAGGAAGATGCTAGTGACGACGAGGTCAGGTTGCGCCTTCCTGGACAGAGACGTAGTACTGGAAGCACGTCAACAACTGCATCCTCAAACACAACTCTGCCTCTCACCACAAGTCGTGGTTGCTCTTCAGGTCGCATGGGTGCTAAGCCTTGCATAGCCTGGGCATTTTTTCAGATCGATAAAGATGACCCAACTCGTGTTATCTGTAACATTTGTCAGCAAAAGCTAAGTAGAGGCCAAAAAATACATAGTTTGAGTACTTCATGCATGAACCGGCACATGGACATGAAGCATAAGTTGCAGTGGGAAGCTCAGTGTGCTACAATGCGGCCTAGCCGGCCGGGCCAACCACCGTCTGCCATATCTTGTGCATCCGCGGTCTCTTCATCCTCTGTGACTGGGGGGACAGCAGTCACACCTGTTTTGGGGCGCAGACCTGCTACCTCTTTACCCGCAACAGCCAGCGTGATTGGCAGGTCATCATTTTCTTTGGAGGTGGTAACAGCAGCTGGTGTTGAGCGCTGTCCGACATCGATAGCAGCACCTTTGGATCAAGGCAACCTAACATGTCCGCCTGCATCTTCCTCACAGACCGGCAGTTTGCCGGGGACACCCTTATTAACCCCGTCTAAGCACAATAGCCAGCCCTCGGTCCCTCAGATGTGGACAAGTAAAAGACCATTTCCTCCTAGCCATGAGAAAGCTAAGAGGTTGAATTTCACCATCTGCAAGCTCTTGGCTACAGAAATGCTGCCTTTCCGCCTGGTGGACACAGAGGATTTTCGAGACCTTATGTCCGTCGCAGTGCCCCAGTACCAGATTCCCAGTCGGCACTACTTCTCAAAGAAAGGTGTGCCTGCGCTCCACCAGCATGTCACACACAACATCACCGCTTCTTTGAGAAACTCTGTGTGTGACAGGGTGCATTTCACCACAGACACTTGGACGAGTAGGCATGGACAGGGGCGTTACATGTCGCTGACTGGGCACTGGGTAACTATGGTGACAGCAGGACAAGGGGCTGCTGTCCAAGTTTTGCCGTCCCCACGAGTTGTGCGTCAATCCTCCTTATGTCAAAGTTCCTCCACTGCTTCTTCCCCCTCAACCTCCTCTCGGTCTTCCACCTGCACCCAAAGCCTGTCTGGTCATGCCACAAGCTTTCTAACTGCGCAGAAGGGATCCTGCACACCTCCTTACTATGCTGGCAGTAGGGCTCAACGTCATCAGGCGGTTTTTACTTTGAAATGTCTGGGAAATGTGAGTCACACAGCTGAGGAGTTGTGGTCAGCTCTGGAGAACCAATTTCATGAATGGTTGTCTCCACTGGACCTGAAACCAGGGAAGGCCGTGTGCGACAATGCTGCAAACCTGGGTGCGGCCCTTCGCCGGGGCAATGTCACACACGTGCCTTGTATGGCTCACGTGTTGAACCTGGTTGTCCAGCAATTTTTAGCCCACTATCCCAGACTAGATGGCCTTCTGCAGAGGGCACGGTCGCTGTGTGCTCACTTCCGCCGTTCGCATCCCGCAGCTCAGCGACTTACATCTCTACAGAAGTCGTTGGGCCTGCCACTTCACCGGCTAAAATGCGATGTGCCTACCCGGTGGAATTCAACTCTGCACATGTTGCAGCGACTGTGGCAGCACCGACAAGCCCTGGTGCAATACGTTCTGACGTATAGCCTGGGCCAACGAGATTCAGAGGTGGGGCAAATCACGCTGGAGGAGTGGTCTCAGATCAGGGACCTATGCACCCTTCTGCACAGTTTTGAAATGGCGACGAAGATGTTTAGTGCTGACGATGCCATTATCAGCATGACTATTCCGGTGATTTACATGCTGGAGCACATGTTAAACAGAATTCGGAGTCAGGTGGTGGCACAAGAGGAGGTGGAGGAAGTAGAGGAGGAGGAGTTGTATGCGGAAGGGCTAACATCTGCAAGGTCCAGACGGTCGGCAGCACCAAGGCGGCAGGCATGTGAGGGTGGGGGAGATGGTTTTACCAGGGCGCATGGTAGCAGCCAAACTAGTGAGGAAGGTGCAGGAGCCCAGGAAGAAGTGGAGGACGAACTGATGGAAGACTCATCAGATGAGGGAGACCTTGATCACATTTCTGTTGTGCGAGGTTTGGGGGAGAGGACAGAGGAAGGAAGCATGATTGTTACCTCGCCACCAACACAACAGGGACTTGGTGCTCCTGGATGCGCAACACACATGAGTGCCTTCTTGCTGCACTACCTGCAACATGACCCTCGAATTGTGAGAATTAGAAATAATCCTGACTACTGGGTTGCCACACTGTTAGATCCCCGGTACAAAAGTAAATTTGCAGAAATTATTCCTGCCATAGAAAGGGATGCACGCATGCAGGAGTATCAGCAGAGACTGTTGCAGAATCTTACATGTGCTTTTCCACAAAATACCAGCGGTGCACGTAGTGAATCTCACAGTTCCAACTTGCCAACCGTGGGACCGTCAAGTGTTCAGCACTCAAACCGTAACAGAACCACAGTATCTGGTGGTAACATCAATTTTGCGGAATCATTTCACCACTTTTTTAGCCCATCCTTTGCAAGGCCACAGGAGACAAGAAGTCTGACACATAGTCAACGCCTAGAGACGATGGTACAGGAGTATCTCCAAGTAAACATTGAAGCCACGACTGTGTCACTGGACCCTTGCTCTTCTTGGGCTTCCAATCTGGATAAATGGCCGGAGCTAGCCACTTACGCCTTGGAGATCTTGTCATGCCCCGCAGCCAGCGTTCTGTCTGAACGGCTTTGTAGCAGTGTGCAGCACTGATCCTATTAGGCCATCTATAATAAGCTCCACCAGATTTAAAATTAAAAATAATTTTTAGCTGCATCTAGCCCGGAAAATAATTTTGGGGCTCCGAGATGCGCAAGACACATAAGTGCCTTCTTGCTGCACTACCTGCAGCATGACCCTCATATTGTCAGAATTCGAAGTAATCATGACTACTGGGTTGCCACACTCTTAGATCCCCCAAACTTTTCGATCAACCTTTTCATTTTAATAAAGACCAAAAAAATGGTCATTTTTGAAATTATAAGCATTAGCAGGTTGTTAGAAACTGAAATCAAACAGTTTTCAACTCAAAACTTTATTCTATTTGATGTTACATTTTCACATAGGACCCCTTGTTCGAAAGGAGCTTCTGAACTCTCTCGTCCATTGAATTTGTCAGGTTTTGGATGGTTTCTGCTTCAATTGTTTTGCATGAGGACAGAATACCCTCCCATAGCTGTTGCTTAGATGTGAACTGCCTCCCGCCATCATAGACACTCCTTTTAATGATGCTCCAAAGGTTCTGAATGGGGTAGAGGTCAGGGGAGCATGGGGGTCACACCATAAGTTTGTCCCCTTTTATGCCCATATCAGCCAGAGATGCAGATGTTTTATGTGCAGCATGAGATGGTGCATTATCATGCAGAAAAATGATCTTGCTGTGAAATACACGGTTCTTCTTCTTGAAGCATGGCAGGAAGTGCTGTTTGAGAAAATCCACATACATTATGGAGTTCAACTTTAGCGCCTTCAGGGATCCTAAAGGGGCCGACAATCTCTCTCCCCATGATTCCAGCCCAAAACATTACTCCACCTCCTCCTTGTTGGCGCTGTAGCCGTGTTTGCGTGGGGTGTCCATCAACCAGCCATCCTCCACTCCATCCATCTGGACCATCGAGCGCTGCACGGCACTCATCCGTGAACAAAACAGTTTTGAAATCAGTCTTCATGTAATGTTTGGCCCACTGGAGCCGTTTCTGCTTGTGTGAAGTGGATAGAGGAGGTCGACAGGATGGCGTATGCACAGCTGCAAACCTCTGAAGGACCCTGCATCTTGTTGTTCGGGGGACGTTGGAGGCACAAGCAGCTTCAAAAACTTGTCTGCTGCTATGACAAGGCTTTTTTGCCGCTGCTCTTTCAACCTGACGTAATTGCCTGTAGGAAAGAGTCCTCAATTTTCCCTTATCAGCACGCACACGTGTGTACTGTGAATCAGCTACATACTTCTTGATTGCCAAGACACTTCATCCTGATCATCGCACAATGTTGATTGTAGTCATGCCTTGACCTAAACACTCCACAATTTGTTGCTTCTCAGCAGCCGACACATCCTTTTTCTTTCCCATTTTGGCAGAAAATGTAGGCTGCTGAATAATGTGAGAGAGCCTTCTTAAGTAGTCTTGCCTTTCATTGGACACACCTGCCAAACTAATTAGCACTGGTGTCTGCAATTGCTTACAGTGATATAAAGAGCCCTGACACACATCACCATCAATGAGTTTAACTGACAAACAAACAAATTCTTCCCTTATCACTCCTAAACACTTTTTGCATAATAATTTGGAACACAGTGTACATGTGCTTTTCCACAAAACACCAGTGGTTCACGTAGTGAATCTTACAGTTCTAACTTGCCAACCGTGGTCTGTATGGAGTTGTTCAATAAAGGGCCCAAAATTAAGATAACATAGATGGGAGAGAGGTCTCTATGAATAGGAATTCCTAAGTATTTGATACCCTGTGAGGGCCAGGCAAAGGGAAAGTTGGACTGGATGGAATCCTATATGGATTTGGGGAGGGAGACATCGAGGGCCTCAGACTTCGCTGCATTGATTTTAAAATTTGACCATGTAACAAAGTGATCTATTTCAGCCATAACAGCATGGATGGATATATGTGATTGAGTGATATATACTAGGACATCATCAGCAAATAGAGAGCACTTGTACTCGGTGCCTCCCACCTCAATCCACCTAATATTGGGGTTATGGCGAATTGATGAGAGCAGGTGCTCCGTCACTAGGATGTATAAGAGAGGGGACAGAGAACATCCCTGCCTTGTCCCATTGGTGATTGTGAAAGGTGATGAAAATGTTCTGACGCGCCCCCTGGGCCTTGGGACACCCGGAGCCGGACCCTTTTTGGTGGATGCTGGTGGTTGTAGTCTCCGTGGCGGCAACCCGGTTCCGTGGCTCAGGGCGGTCAAACCAGTGGCGGAACTATTTATGTGGTTTTGATGTTTAAATGTCCGACTACGCCACCCGTGGATTGCGGTCAGAGTGAACCGCCGCTCCAGGGCAGACCGCTGAGGCTGGTGTTGTGGGTGCAGCAGAGCGTAGCATAACTCCCCACGGGAGGAGTATAGCCTCAGGGCAGTGTATGCGGAGGATGGGGGTGATGGTGCAGGGCAGCAGCAGTAATGACACGGAGTCAGTGATGCAGTCCAGGGCCTTTACTCACAGTTCTTATTATCCAGACCACGTCTGCAGGTAACTGCTGCCCACGTCGTACTGTGCTCACCAGGTGAGGGGCTCAGACAACTCCCAGATAACTTTGGAGCGCTTCACAGGACCCCCTTTGTGTGTCCTTTCTCTGGCCTTTCTTACCAACCCTTCTGTCCGGCTGCCTCGGGCCTCCTCTTGGTAAACTTGGCGCCAGTTTCCCTGACCCTATGTGGTGCCTTCCTAGCGGGTGTAGCGAGGGGCTGCGCCACATAAAATGTCACAGCCTCCTGCTTCTAGCTGAGGGTCATTTCCTGCCTCCACTAGTTTCGGGGACCGGTCTCCCCCTTTGGCCTGACCCCTCCACGCAGGTGGATTCTGGCGTGCGGTGGTGACTCGCCCGTCCGCACCCCTGAGATCCCTTCGTTCCTCGTTCCTGGAGCCTTCTCCGCTCCTCTTCCTTCCTTCTCCCTCTTCCAGGCCTGGGCCTCTGTTACTAGGACCGCCTCCGGAGCAGAGCTCATGCAGAGCCCCTGCTCCCTGCCACTTCTGCTCAGACTTCTCTGCACTGAACTAAGATGGTGCCCACCTTTTATACTCCCTTCTCAATGCACCCAGGAACTGCTTCCTCCCTGCTCCTGCACTACAGGGTTCCCCTTCCTCAGTGTTCCCTCCCCCCACTCCAGCCAGGGACAGGGACTGTCGTGCCCATCTCAGGGGCATATTGGTCACCCTGCCCCACGGCAATGTGGTGTAATGCATGCAGGTGTCGGGTCCTGATCCACACTACATCCTTACCTGAGAGTGAGATATCACACCTCTGGGTGAGGTGCAATACCTCTGTAGCAACCGAGCCCTCAGGGTGCTACAGTTCCATTTATCTTCAGCCTAGGTGACGTATTGCGATACAGGGCCGTGATTTTGGCTATAAAAGGGTCCCCTAGACCCCTACCCCAAGCTTTTCAAGAGAATCATATATGGCGTGCCAGGAGACTCTATGGAATGCTTTCTCAGCATCCAACGAGAGTATCTAATTACAAATGTTTAACTGCATCTAGCCCAGGAAATACTTTGTGCCTAGTAGCAGTGTCTGCTAGTCAGCGGATTATCCCGGCTGTTAAGCAAGCTACACCACCTGTAGTTTGGACACTTAATTTTTTCAAAGGAAATGCTTCGGGACCACGGGATACTCAGTGAAGAGCATCAGGAGGCACCCCAAGGCATAGGGGCTGGGACTGGCAGTAGGATGCCTTGCGGTGGACAGCCGAGCTCGATCCTTATAAAAGCTTTTTAACTGCAGCAGCTTTAGTGGACGCTACTGGAGCTGGAATTACGCGGCTGCTGGCATGAGACTTGCCCTCCAATAGATCCTTGTAAATGGATTTAAAGTGTATTCATTCAAATTAGAGAGACAATTTAAATTAAAAAGCTTAGAGCTGCCTCCACCACAGGGGGGCTCGCTCGACCCACCAGCGGACAGGCACCAGTATTGGGAGAGGGGGGCTGGCCATCAGGGTTCACCGCGGCTCTGGCACAAACCCGGCGACACGGAGGTGGCACGGGCAGGAGCGGACTGGCCGTGTCGGCTTCTCACTTTTTGGATTTTAGAAGGGCATGACATGCCTATATCTGTGTCTCCCCCTCCTTTTACTCCTCCACCTCTTTTATTTTCGCATGACTATATGTACTTGTCACTTTTCCATGTGTTAGTTGTGTCTTCTGAGCAGTTTGTCAGCTTTTGGAAACCTTTGAAGGTGTTTTCTATGTGTTTCTATGTGTTTTTGTTTGCCTGCCATTGGTTTTAACGGTGTTCGAAGGTGTTCGACGAACAGTTCGACGAACAGTTCGGCGAACACACGGGTGTTCGACGAACCGAACCGAACTCGAACACTACGGGGGTGGCTCAACACTAGAGATGAGCGAATGATTTGATATTCGGGTTCGGGTTCGGATCCGCGAATCTGCAATATTCACCTATTTATTAGTCAAATATTCGCCGAACGTTACCGAACGCCATAGGAGTCAATGGGGGGCAAAAAAAATGCATATACAACGCCTTCAAACAGCCCAAAAGCTGCCAAAACACATCAAATTAGGGATAGACACCTGGAAAGTACCATCAATTGACCCAGAGTACAAGTACTATAATTATTATTATTACAGCGACATTTATTCTGCGGCGCTTTACATGTGAAAAGAGGTCACCGACTGCTACAAGAGGAGAGAGGACCCTGTTTGCGAGGGTGCACAAACAATCTGCAAGGGATGGGTGAGGATACAGTAGGTCAGGGTACAGCTAGTCTTGCAGCGGTATACTGGGGCGAGGGTTACCGCAGATTGTACGCTTGTCACAAGAAGTGGGTGTTCAGCTTCCTTTTCAAGGTTTCCATGGTAGGCGACAGTGTGATGTGTTGGGGTACAGAGTTACATAGTAGGAGAGATACATTGGACAAATCTGCTGAGAGCCTAAATGAAGGGAAGCTTCCAGCTCACAAGTAAGCAGATTAACCCCTGCACCGATTAATATGAAGGCGAAAGGCTTCTAATGAGTGCAGGAGTGGGAGGAATCAGATCCTGCGGTCTTCTGGATCCTCTCTCTCATGGTAAACCCAAGACACCTTGCAAGCTTCAACACAATGTTCAAAAGGTAGACCTGTGGTCGGTCTCCTAGACAACGAGCTAACTCCTTTATGATGATAGAGGCCACCATCTGCTAAGCTTGCTGCTGTCACTTTTCTGTGGGAATGAGCTTGTCTCCAACCAGCCTGGAATATTTCCAGTGAATCATGGCACGTCATGGTACTAGTGGTACACCCAGTAGTACCAGAAGCAAAGCCATCCACAATTTCCTTCTCAGGAATTTTATTTGGTAGACTGAGTGGTTGCCCAAACAATACATTTCTCACAAAGGAGCTGAAGACACTGAGTGGCAGTAGGTTCAAGTCAGACATCAGAGCCGGGACAACAGAGAGGGCAGCACACTGGCACTGTGACTCAGTGGTTAGCACTGCAGCCTTGCAGCTCTGGAGTCCTGGTTTCAAATCCCACCAAGGACAACATCCCCAAAGCAGCCATACAGGAGTATTCACAGTTCAAAAAATTAGGGCCTGACAACCACCATTTCCGTGGCCAACAGATTGGAGATGGTAGAGCTCAACCTCTTAGCTTTGTCATGTGTAGGAGGAAACAATCTTTTTTGTGACCTCAACTATGGGACCAAGGGACGGCTGTTGTGCCCAGGGAGGGTGGAGTATGGTGAACAGGACAAACTGCTGGACCATGAGTGAGATGCAGGCAGAGATGTTACAGTGGATTGAGAAAGATGTGGTGTGCTCGGTGAAACAAACACTGAGTTCACATCAAGTGGGATCTGCAACCTCATGATCATCCAATGTGTTATCCTATTCCTTGCCCTGAGAGTCACCCTCCTCCTCTTCTTGCCCTGACAGCACAGTACAGTAGAGGGTCAGGAAGCTGCTCGGACCCAACCTTTGTTTTTTCCACTGAATGGAGAACAATATCTGCCCCAGATAATTTTAATCTGAGATGTAGTCTGCTTTATATACCAATTTTGAGTTTATCATGTCTGTGTACCCCTGTATGGAGAACAATATCTGCCCTAAAGAATTTTAAGATGAGATGGAGCCTGTATGTACTACGATAGAAAGAAAACCAATTTCTATTTTATCATGTGTTCTCCTGTGAGAACAATATCTGCACCAAACAATTAATTTAAATTCATTATAAGTATTATAATAGGGACCGACACCTTTTGCACTACAGCCAACCCAGCAGATGGAAACACAATCAGGAGTGTTCACATTCAAAAAAATTAGGGTCTAGCACCACCATTGCCGTGGCCAACAGATTGGAGATGGTGGAGTTCAACCACTTAGCTTTGTCATGTGTACGATAAAACAATCTTTTACGTGACCACAACTGCGGGACTGAGGGCTGGCTGCAGTGCTTAGAGAAGGCAGAGTACGATGAACCGGACTAACTGCTGGACTGTGAGCGATGTGCAGGCGGAGATGTTACAGTGGATTGAGAAAGATGTGGTGTTCTCGGTGAAACAAACACAGCAGGTATGTCCACTTCCGTTACAGCTGACGGGCTCTCACTCAGCTTTACTGGAGCGGTTAGAGAACCAGAGGTTCTGCAGTGGGAGACCTGCGTGACAATACTCGGCACGGTATCAGAGGAGCAGGAAGAAGCAGTGCATGCGGTTGATGGGGCAGTTGATGGTTGTTGAGGTCTGCTGGTCCGCATTTTAGCGCAGTGAGATTCCCAGCCTAATACATGTAGTGTGCACATGCATGTAGGTTCATGCATGTAGGTTCATGCATGTAGTAGTCAAATTATTGCACTTTTCCCCTCTACTGAGTATTTTATTGCAAAGTGTGCAGATTACGTGAGTTGGCTCATCCTTTGAGGTCTCAAAAATGAGCCCAGGATAGGCAACTCTTGCCTCCCCTGCGAGCCGCAGACCCGCGACCGCTGCTGGCCACAGCCACAGTTGTGGCTAAGGATGCAGTACTCCTCGTGCTTGCATCACTCCATGTCTGCGCCATAGGGTGAAAGGTAACCTCTTTGTCTTCCTCGTCCACCTCCTCAGGTGAACTATTCGGCTGCGTGACTCTGGGTTCACACTAAGTAGGATCTTCAACCTCGACATCATCAAATGTGTTATCCCATTCCTCGCCCTCAGAGTGCCCCTTCTCCTCTTGTTGCCCTGACAGCACAGTATAGTCTGCATGAGCCTCAGGTATCTGAGTCTCATCAGGATCACCTCCCTCCTCAGTGGTTAACATGTGGTGACGAGGGTCAGGAACCTGCTCGGACCCTACTCTGTCCTGCACCGAATCCAAGCTAAAAAAATCTTGGGCATCAGTGCAGATGCTTTCCCCCTCTTCTTGACTCTGTGAATGTTTGGAGTACACTTCTCATGCCCATGGTATAGAATGGGTGAACAGTTCTACAGACTCGCCCATCTGTGGTTCGCTACAGTCAGATGGGCACTTGGACAGCTGTGACGCGGGGGTGAAGCAAGGGTAATTGGGGTGCCACCTCTGTGGACTGTACTGTGTGTGATGTTGAGGTGGAGGAAGAAGAGGAGAGGCCCCTTGAATCAGCTCTTGCCATCCACTGGAGCACCTGCTCTCTCTGACCCTTAGCAACAAGGCATATTGCTGTGCGGCTGCCAAAGAAAGGGAGTTGGGTAGCCCATCCACGAACAGAAGTTGTTAGTTGTCTTCAGATAGGACATGACGGTGTTGGTTCACTAATGCTTTCACTACACCCCTTGAACACCAAGCCTACATCTCCTTCCACCATGACCTCTCTTTTTCCCACGCATGTTGCTCAGATACTGTGGTAGGAGCACGCTATTAGCGAAACAAAATTAGATTTTTTGTGGACTCTGCCTAGCAAGACAAAAAAACTATTTTTTTACTCTGAAAACAGCTGAACTTCAACGCCACTAATGTAGTAGGTGGCTTTTAGCAGAGTGTATCACGTTTGCGACACAAAAAAAATTTTTTGTGGACTCTGCCTGCCAGCAGAAAAAATATATTTGTTTTAATATGCATACAGTTTAAGTTCATCCACCAAAAAAATGACAAACTTGGCTAACACAGCTTTCACTATCACATTAGCAAATAAAAAAAAAGGTTTTTGTGCTCTGCACTGAGAAGCTCTGCAGAGTCTGCAGACAGCTGAATTTCAACCCCACAAAATCAAAAAGTGGCCTACAAGGGCTTGCTTGCTTTATCACATTAGCAAGTGCAAAAATAGATTGAAGATATACTCGTGCATGCCAGCACAATACAACCAGTGCACAACACTGTTCTATGGCATGGGCCCTGCTCTTTCTGTTTGAATGTCAGTAATTGCACAAGAAAAAAAAATGTGTTGCAAGGTCGATTGAACAGGTACACTGCAGGGGACTTAGCTACACTGTCTGACTTCCAAACAAGCGCCCATCTATCTAGCTAATGTCTCTCATTACACAGGAGCACACTGAGCAGCGTCTGTCTCCAGCAGTGACATGGATAAAATGGCGCTAAGGGAACATGGCCATTTTTATATTGAGAGGACATGTGATTTCAGCAGCTAATGGCAGAAGCCCTTGTGTCTGGACAGTGTGGATGCTTCGTACGATGTGATTGGCTAGCTGCGCTTTCCTCACTTAAAGTTACAGGGAAAAATAAATAAATAAATTACAAACTCACCACTGATCAAACCTGTTCTGTCCTATCACTAGCCCATCCACTCATCCATCACATCCCCCCACTCATCATATGCAAGCACTATGCTAGCAAAACTGTTAAAAACGCTGTAGTTGCCCTGCAATCACGTTCCCGCACTTATTTGCCGAACGGTGCCGATTTTCGCCAAATTTAAGTAAAAATTCTCGCTTTCCCGATCACGAATCCGAATGTGCCACATTCTTGTCGAACTTGAGTTTGGAGATCTGCTTTTGAACATATTTGCTCGTCACCAGTTATTTCTAAAGTTGTTGCGAGTGGTGTTTGGTTAACCCTTTCCTTTTTCCCTAGGTGTCTTTATGTTGCTTTGTTGCCTCAAGGGCTTTACACTTTAATTCCATAGTGTTTTTCCCTGTGAGCACGTTGTGTGACTGTGCTTCAGTTTTGCTCTGTCTGTCTTGTTTGTATTCTCCTCATACACTTTACTGACTAGTGCTGCTTAGGAGCATAGTAAGGAATGAGGCTCAGGCCTTTTTACCTTCAGGGGTATTCCTGGGGACAGCGATAGCTAGGGACCCTCTAGCCTGAGGGTCAGTATAGGAGCACATTTGCTATCCCGTGTCACACCATGACATTACACTTGAGTGGCCACAGAGCAAGTATTGTAAGTGTAGATGCAGCATAACCCTAACAGTAAATACATTACACACAACTAGAATGTTACATTAGACTCCCAGTTAAAATATATACAGTAAATGTTCTGTAAAATACCTTAAGGCTATATTCCCACGATAAGCTTTTGGTGAGTTTTAGATGTTGCAGATTTTAGGCACTATTTCTGCACCTTTTAAGTAACTTGCATTTTTGATGCTGGGATTTTTGTTTCTTCTTTGTGCGACATTTTTTAAACAAAGCTGCTTTGTTTTTAATACTTCCTGGTATTTGGCTTTCACAAAACTTTGTTACTAGTCATGTGTGGATTACATGCATTTTTAATGCGTTTCATAAAGGCACTAAAAACATATGTGCATTTTTTACCTGCGGATTTTCCACATCTAATGCAAGTATATGGAGAAAATCCACACATCAAATGCAGTGTACCCGCAAAAGAACTTGAAATATTGCGGATTTGAAATACGCACTGCAGGTCACTTCACACTGAGTAAAGAAAAGCCCTGTGGGCATGAGATTTCTATAAATCCCATCCACTTTGCTTGAACTGTAACACATTGAATTTTTGATGCAGAAAAAACACACAGCATCAAAAATTAACCGAAAACTCCTTGTGGACACACAGTATTAAGAAGTTAATACCACCTGAGACATTTATGAGCTATTAAAAGTATATGCCTTAAGGGTCTGATATGTGACAGTTTCACTTTTGGTGCTAACATCTATCTGGTGAGGTAGGGGTCACTTTCCCCCATTGGTACTGCAGAAAAAAAATAACACATGCAGACAGTTCCATTGTTGTAAATGTGAGTGAGTTGTGAAATAGCTGAATATTTTATGAAAAGAATGACGATAGGTAGAATCGTGTATTGCCACCTGTACTCCTCTTTGAAGTGCCATAGAGGGTTCAAAAGACACCTCGTCAGTTAATATATATGGATCCCATAAATAGTCACACAATGCTCCATACTTGTATTTGCTTCTGTGCTATATAGTAGTGTTCGCTGGTTTGAAAAATGCATATGAGCAGCCATCAGACACAGACAAATATGACTGTGACCAGATGGCTTGTGGCTGCACAAATGGAACTGGCCAAAGGTAGAAGGTTGTGTAAGCCTGCTAAAGGGGGAAGCTTCCAAATATAGCTTTTTGTGTTGAGTCCACACTACATTTGTGACCAGTGTCGGGTGAATACGCTCAGGAGGTATGCATCCGACAGTGGACTCTGTCAGGATGGATGCAGAAACATTTGTTCACCAAAGGGACACCTTGTTAAAAAAGGTATACCACATGATATATGTTTCTTAGCAGTAGCTCTATGTATCGGAAAGTGTAATCTGCTTCACTTTCCTATACAGTAAAACAAATGGTGTTCCCAGCCAAAGGCCAGACAGGGGCCAAAAGAGCATATTTTCGCCTTAGTCTAGTGAATGGGGCCTATGGGAATATTATAGTATACGTTGGGAAAAGTTTCCAACATATCCTGAGGGCTAGGTGCACAGTGTTAACCTACGGTAATTGTAGGGTCATTTTTAAGTAAATGTAAAAAAAATTTACACCCCAACCTTGTCCACTGTTCTATGCTTTTTATGTAAGTATTCAGATGTATTAATACAGTTTGCATGCAACTTATTAACAAGTGCAATTAAAAAAAGAGAATAATAAATGTAGGCCCTTAGAATCTAGTTACACACCGGGAACTCAAAAGGAGATTTAAAGTCATATCATCCAGAGTCACTGATGTCTAACCTTATTTTATTTTGGCGTGTAGAGCTCTAGAAAGCAAGCATACTGGGCTTGCAAAGATTCCCAGTGAAAGTAGGTCAATCAAGTCACTTTTGGCATATCAGGTTTGGCTGCTAAGGAAGACAACAATTTGCAAAATGTTTTAAGAGAGGAACATCATCTTTCAAAAGTCAAAACTAATCTGTTAAAAGAGGGGTGATGACAGAGATCATAAAAGCAATGGATCTATGACTCAAAAGTCATCCTAAAATGATTGTACTGAATTTGTGATGTTTACAGCTCTTTTTATTTTTTTTTTAGATTTATTTTAAACAAAGAATGCAACAAAACTCAAAATTAGTAGAAGAGCTTACAGTCATACAGGTTGAATAAAATAAAGTCACATGAGATGTAATGATTTATTAATGTCTTAAAAATAGACTTCATTAATGGATTTTGCACCTATTAATAAAATGACTTAATATTTAATATTTAGCTTTACACCGCGTGCAGAATTATTAGGCAAATGCGTATTTTTATCACTTTGATACTTTTTATACATGTTGTCCTACTCCAAGCTGCATAGGCTTGAGAGCCAACTACCAATTAAGTAAATCAGGTGATGTGCAGCTCTGTAATGAGGAGGGGTGCTGTCTAATGACACCCTATATAAGGTGTGCTTAATTATTAGGCAACTTCCTTTCCTTTGGCAAAATGGGTCAGAAGTAGTGTTGAGCCACCCCCGTAGTGTTCGAGTTCGGTTCGGTTCGTCGAACACCCGTGTGTTCGTCGAACTGTTCGTCGAACACCTTCGAACACCGTTAAAACCAATGGCAGGCAAACAAAAACACATATAAACACATAGAAAACACCTTCAAAGGTGTCCAAAAGCTGACAAACTGCTCAGAAGACATAACTAACACATGGAAAAGTGACAAGTACATATAGTCATGCGAAAAGAAAAGAGGTGGAGGAGTAAAAGGAGGGGGAGACACAGATATAGGCATGTCATGCCCTTCTAAAATCCAAAAAGTGAGAAGCCGACACGTTCAGTCCGCTCCTGCCCGTGCCACCTCCGTGTCGCCGGGTTTGTGCCAGAGCCGCGGTGAACCCTGACGGCCAGCCCCCCTCTCCCAATACTGGTGCCTGTCCGCTGGTGGGTCGAGCGAGCCCCCCTGTAGTGGAGGCAGCTCTAAGCTTTTTAATTTAAATTGTCTCTCTAATTTAAATGAATACACTTTAAATCCTTTTACAAGGATCTATTGGAGGGCAAGTCTCATGCCAGCAGCCGCGTAATTCCAGCTCCAGTAGCGTCCACTAAAGCTGCTGCAGTTAAAAAGCTTTTATAAGGATCGAGCTCGGCTGTCCACCGCAAGGCGTCCTACCGCTAGTCCCAGCCCCTATGCCTTGGGGTGCCTCCTGATGCTCTTCACTGAGTATCTCGTGGTCCCGAAGCATTTCCTTTGAAAAAATTAAGTGTCCAAACTACAGGTGGTGTAGCTTGCTTAACAGCCGGGATAATCCGCTGACTAGCAGACACTGCTACTAGGCACAAAGTATTTCCTGGGCTAGATGCAGTTAAAAATTTGTAATTAGATACTCTCGTTGGATGCTGAGAAAGCATTCCATAGAGTCTCCTGGCACGCCATATATTATTCTCTTAAAAAGCTTGGGTAGGGATCTAGGGGACCCTTTTATAGCCAAAATCACGGCCCTGCATCGCAATACGTCACCTAGGCTGAAGATAAATGGAACTGCAGCACCCTGAGGGCTCACTTGCTACAGAGGTATTGCACCTCACCCAGAGGTGTGATATCTCACTCTCAGGTAAGGATGGAGTGTGGATCAGGACCCGACACCTGCATGCATTACACCACATTGCTGTGGGGCAGGGCGACCAATATGCCCCTGAGATGGGCACGACAGTCCCTGTCCCTGGCTGGAGTGGGGGGAGGGAAAACTGAGGAAGGGGAACCCTGTAGTGCAGGAGCAGGGAGGAAGCAGTTACTGGGTGCATTGAGAAGGGATTATAAAAGGTGGGCACCATCTTAGTTCAGTGCAGAGAAGTCTGAGCAGAAGTGACAGTGAGCAGGGGCTCTGCATGAGCTCTGCTCCGGAGGCGGGCCTAGTAACCGAGGCCCAGGCCTGGAAGAGGGAGTAGGAAGGAAGAGGAGCAGAGAAGGCTCCAGGAACAAGGAACGAAGGGATCCCAGGGGTGCGGACGGGCGAGTCGCCACCGCACGCCTGAATCCACCTGCGTGGAGGGGTCAGGCCAAAGGGGGAGACCGGTCCCCGAAACTAGTGGAGGTGGGAAACGACCCTCAGCTAGAAACTGGAGGCTGTGACATTTTATGTGGCGCAGCCCCTCGCTACACCCGCTAGGAAGGCACCACATAGGGTCAGGGAAACTGGCGCCAAGTTTACCAAGAGGAGGCCCGAGGCAGCCGGTCAGAAGGGTTGGTAAGAAATGCCAGAAAAAGTACACATAAAGGGGGTCCTGTGAAGCGCTCCAAAGTTATCTGGGAGTTGTCTGAGCCCCTCACCCGGTGAGCACAGTACGACATGGGCAGCCGTTACCTGCAGAAGTTGTCTCGATAATAAGAACTGTGAGTAAAGGCCCTGGTCAGCATCACTGACTCCTTGTCGTTACTGCTGCTGCCCTGCACCATCACCCCCATCCTCCGCATACACTGCCCTGACTCTATACTCCTCCCGTGGGGAGTTATGCTACGCTCTGCTGCACCCACAACACCAGCCTCAGCGGTCTGCCCTGCAGCGGCGGTTCACTCTGACCGCAATCCACGGGTGGCGTAGTCGGACATTTAAACATCAAAACCACATAAATAGTTCCGCCACTGGTTTGACCGCCCTGAGCCACGGAACCGGGTCGCCGCCACGGAGACTACAACCACCAGCATCCACCAAAAAGTGTCCGGCTCCGGGAGTCCCAAGGCCCAGGGGGCGCGTCAGAACATTTTCATCAACTTTCATAATCACCAATGGGACAAGGCAGGGATGTCCTCTGTCCCTTCTCTTATACATCCTAGTGACGGAGCACCTGCTCTCATCAATTCGCCATAACACCAATATTAGGTGGATTGAGGTGGGAGGCACCGAGTACAAGTGCTCTCTATTTGCTGATGATGTCCTAGTATATATCACTCAATCACATATATCCAGGGGAGGAGTCCTGAGGAGATAATTTGCATATTCCCACTGCATTTTGGGGTAAGTGAAGAGTCTCCGCGAGCTCAAAGAACACTGGATTTTGGCTGTTGGAGCTCAAAAGAGGACATCGGTAAACCAGGGGAGGAGTCCTGAGGAGATAATTTGCATATTCCCACTGCATTTTGGGGTAAGTGAAGAGTCTCCGCGAGCTCAAAGAACACTGGATTTTGGCTGTTGGAGCTCAAAAGAGGACATCGGTAAACCAGGGGAGGAGTCCTGAGGAGATAATTTGCATATTCCCACTGCATTTTGGGGTAAGTGAAGAGTCTCTGCGAGCTCAAAGAACACTGGATTTTGGCTGTTGGAGCTGAAAAGAGGACATCGGTAAACCAGGGGAGGAGTCCTGAGGAGATAATTTGCATATTCCCACTGCATTTTGGGGTAAGTGAAGAGTCTCCGTGAGCTCAAAGAACACTGGATTTTGGCTGTTGGAGCTCAAAAGAGGACATCGGTAAACCAGGGGAGGAGTCCTGAGGAGATAATTTGCATATTCCCACTGCATTTTGGGGTAAGTGAAGAGTCTCCGCGAGCTCAAAGAACACTGGATTTTGGCTGTTGGAGCTGAAAAGAGGACATCGGTAAACCGAATCTTTTTTTTTTAAGCTTCTTTCACTGTTTTCAGAACATTAACAATAAGAACATGGAAGAGTCCAGGAGCCATTTGGTGAGCTGCATATCCTGCTACATGTTCACAGACTTGCCAGTGGAAAAGCCAAACTTCACATGCCAGAAATGCAAGCTTGTGTCCCTGTTGGAGGTAAAGTTGCGAAATCTAGAAGAGAGGTTAACTACCTTGAAAATCATTAAGGAAGGTGAAGAGTTCTTAGACAGAGCAGAATTATCTCTTCATGATTCAGAAAGAGAAGAAATTCGAACTGCACCTGACGAAACAGAGGAATGGAAGCATGTGACCCACAGAAGCAGGAGGATCGAGAGGCAGTCAGCACCCATACTGCTCAGGAACCAGTACCAGGCTCTCACGCAGGAGAACCATGAAGAAATACAGCAAAATAAGACTTTGCCAGCAATGAATAACCTTGTAAGCCCTCAGAATCCTCCTGGATGGAGAAAGAAGAATGTTGTGAAGAAAAAACGGAGAGTGGTGGTCATGGGGGATTCCCTGTTAAGTGGAACAGAGGCCGCTATCTGCAGACCAGACATAACCTCAAGAGAAATGTGCTGTCTTCCAGGAGCAAAAATTAAAGATGTGTCTGACAGGATATCAAGACTCTTCAGACCTACAGATCACTACCCATTCCTGCTAATACATGTGGGGACAAATGACACCGCAAGAAAGGACCTGGAAACCATCTGCAGTGACTTTGAAGACTTAGGCAAGAAAGTGAAAGAATTGGGAGCGCAGGTGGTCTTCTCATCCATCCTCCCAGTGGATGGCCATGGAACAATGAGGTGGAATAAGATTCTACAGGTGAACAACTGGCTACGTCGATGGTGCCGTCAACAAGGATTTGGATTTCTGGATCACGGAATGAATTACCTATACGATGGACTACTTGCTAGAGATGGGGTGCACCTTACGAAGACTGGAAAACATGTATTTGGAAGTCGCCTTGCTACACTCATCAGAAGAGCTTTAAACTAGAACAATGTGGGAAGGGAAGCAAAAGGCCAGAAAAAGCCATACAGCTGACAAATACTATTGAGATCTCTGCTACTGGAAGTGGAAAAGAAGAACAAAGACAAAACAATTTAAATAATAAAAATATGGGAGGAAGAGAAACCAATCACAAACTAAAATGTTTTTATACAAATGCACAAAGCATGGGCAACAAACAAGGAGAATTGGAACTACTAATGCAGGAAAAGGAATATGATGTCATTGGAATCACTGAAACTTGGTGGGACGATACAAATGATTGGAATAAAAGGCTAAAAGGATACATCGAGATGACAGGCTGGACCGCAGCAGAACGCTGCCATCCAGCCTGTCATCCCGCAGACACTGAGAAGCGCAGGCTTGCTTGCGCTGCTCAGCGTCTCTCTGTGACGACATCCAGATGAGCCGAGTTCATGTCCAATGAACTCGGCTCACCTCATGCACGTCACTGACAGCGTGGGAAAATTCTCACGCTGAAGCGCTGATTGCAGGAGAATTTTCCCACGCTGTCAGTGACGTGCAGGAGGTGAGCTGAGTTCATTGGACATGAGCTCACCTCATGCACATCACTGACAGCATGGGAGAATTCTCTTGCACTCAGCACTTCAGCGTGAGAATTTTCCCACGCTGTCAGTGACGTGCATGAGGTGAGCCGAGTTCATTGGACATGACCTCGGCTCATCTGGATGCCGTCACAGTGAGACAGTGAGGAGCGCAAGCATGCCTGCGCTTCTCAGTGTCTGCGGGAAGACAGACTGGATGGCAGCGTTCTGCTGCGGTCCAGCCAGTCATCTCGATGTAGCAGAGCTGAAGCTGTCGTGGGAACCATGGATAGGTAATGATGAGGTTGGTTTATTATTTTTCTTTTATTGCAGGAGATCGTTGGCTTCAGCTGGAATGGGTGTGATGGTAAGTATGGTTTAATTTAGAACAATAAAGAATTGTGTCTTTATTTCAATTAAAGGACTTTATTCTGGGTGTTCTGTTTTTTTTAAATACTTTACTAGAAATTCATGGCGGTCATGTCTAATACTGGCGTGACCCCATGAATTTTGGGCTTGGGGCCAGCTGATAATACCAAGCTGGCCCTAACCCCTTTATTACCCAGTGAGCCACCGCACCAGGGCCCTGGATGAGTTGGGTACAGCGCCAGAAGATGGCGCTTCTATGAACGCGCCATTTTCCGGGGTGGCTGCGGACTGCAATTTGTAGCGGGGGGGGCCCAGAAAGCTTGGGCCTCCCTGCGCTGCAGATTCCAGCCCCCAGCTGCCTAGTTGTACCTGGCTGGACACAAAAATAGGGCGAAGCCCCACATACTTTTTTTTTAATTATTTCATGAAATTCATGAAATAATTAAGAAAAAAAGGGCTTCCCTATATTGTTGTGTCCGGCCAGGTACAAATAGGCAGCTGGTGGATGGGGGCAGCCCGTTCCTGCCTGCTGTACCTGGCTGGACACAAATATAGTGCGAAGCCCCACTTCAATTTTTTTAAATTATTTCAGGAAATTCATGAAATAATTTAAAAAAAATTGACGTGGGGCTTCGCACTATATTTGTGTCCAGCCAGGTACAGCAGGCAGGAACGGGCTGCCCCCAACCACCAGCTGCCTATTTGTACCTGGCCGGACACAACAATATAGGGAAGCCCTTTTTTTCTTAATTATTTCATGAAATAATTTAAAGAAAATTGACGTGGGGCTTCGCCCTGTTTTTGTGTCCAGCCAGGTACAACTAGGCAGCTGGGGGCTGGAATCCGCAGCGCAGGGAGGCCCAAGCTTTCTGGGCCACCCCCGCTGCAAATTGCAGTCCGCAGCCACCCCGGAAAATGGCGCGTTCATAGAAGCGCCATCTTCTGGCGCTGTACCCAACTCATCCAGGGCCCTGATGCGGTGGCTCACTGGGTAATAAAGGGGTTAGGGCCAGCTTGGCATTATCAGCTGGCCTTAAGCCCGAAATTCATGGGGTCACGCCAATATTAGACATGACCACCATGAATTTCTAGTAAAGTATTTAAAAAAAACACAACACCCAGAAAAAAGTCCTTTAATTGAAATAAACACACAATTCTTTATTGTTCTAAATTAAACCATACTTACCATCACGCCCATTCCAGCTGAAGCCAACGATCTCCTGAAATAAAAGAAAAATAATAAAGCAACATCATCCTTACCTTTCCATGGTTCCCATGACAGCTTCAGCTCTGCTACATCGAGATGACAGGCTGGACCGCAGCAGAACGCTGCCATCCAGCCTGTCATCCCGCAGACACTGAGAAGCGCAGGCTTGCTTGCGCTCCACAGTGTCTCTCTGTGAGGGCATCCAGATGAGCCGAGTTAATGTCCAATGAACTCGGCTCACCTCATGCACGTCACTGACAGCGTGGGAAAATTCTCCTGCACTCAGCGCTTCAGCGTGGGAGAATTCTCACACTGAAGCGCTGAGTGCAGGAGAATTCTCCCACGCTGTCAGTGACGTGCAGGAGGTGAGCTGAGTTCATTGGACATGAGCTCACCTTATGCACGTCACTGACAGCGTGGGATAATTCTCCTGCACTCAGCGCTTCAGCGTGGGAGAATTCTCACGCTGAAGCGCTGAGTGCAGGAGAATTCTCCCACGCTGTCAGTGACGTGCAGGAGGTGAGCTGAGTTCATTGGACATGAGCTCACCTTATGCACGTCACTGACAGCGTGGGAGAATTCTCCTGCACTCACCGCTTCAGCGTGAGAATTTTCCCACGCTGTCAGTGACGTGCATGAGGTGAGCCGAGTTCATTGGACATGAACTCGGCTCATCTGGATGTCGTCACGGAGAGACGCTGAGCAGCGCAAGCAAGCCTGCGCTTCTCAGTGTCTGCGGGATGAGAGGCTGGATGGCAGCGTTCTGCTGCGGTCCAGCCTGTCATCTCGATGTAGCAGAGCTGAAGCTGTCGTGGGAACCATGGAAAGGTAAGGATGAGGTTGCTTTATTATTTTTCTTTTATTGCAGGAGATCGTTGGCTTCAGCTGGAATGGGCGTGACGGTAAGTATGGTTTAATTTAGAACAATAAAGGATTGTGTCTTTATTTCAATTAAAGGACTTTATTCTGGGTGTTTGTGTTTTTTTTAACTTTGACTATGGGGTTAGTAATGGGGGTGTCTTATAGACGCCTCTCCATTACTAACCTGGGCTTGATGTCAGCTGGCATTATAAGCTGACATCAACCCCAACCCTATTACCCCCTGCCACCGCACCAGGGCAGCGTGGAAGAGCGAGGCTAAGTGCCAGAATTGGCGCATCCTATGAATGCGCCATTTCTGGGGCGGCTGACGGCTGGTGTTTCTAGCCTGGGAGGGGGCCAATATTCATGGCTCCCTTCCTGGGCTATTAATATCAGCCCCCAGCTGTCTGCCTAGCCTTTGCTAGCTATTAAATTAGGGGGGACCCCACATCATTTTTTTTGGGGGGTCCCCCATTTTAATAGCTAGTAAAGGCTATGTATTCAGCTGGGGGCTGATATTAGTAGCCTGGGAAGCTCCGTGGGTATTACCCCCTTCCCAGGCTTCAAACATCTGCCCCAGCCGTCTGCTTAACCTCCGCTAGAGACTAAAATTAAGGGGAACCCCACGCCAATTTTTTTAATAATAAATCCTTTATTTTAATACTAAATGACAAGTACAGTAACCAACACTATCACTGTACTTCATATATATGTGACTGACATGTTTCTATCTATCTAATCTATGTGTGAAGCTCTATTCTGTCTGTTATAAATTGTCGGGTACCGCTGCTGAATTGCCGGCTGGCTTTTTTAAAGAGACGGTGCATGAAAACACTAATATTTTTTTTGATAAATCCTTTACGCTAAATGACAAGTACAGTAAGCAACACTGTCACTGTACTTCGTATATATGTGGCTGACATGTTTCTATCTATCTAATCTATGTGTGAAGCTCTATTCTGTCTGTTATAAATTGTCGGGTACCGCTGCTGAATTGCCGGCCGGCTTTTTTAAAGAGACGGTGCATGAAAACACTATTATTTTTTTTGATAAATCCTTTACACTAAATGACAAGTACAGTAAGCAGCACTTTCACTGTACTTCGTATATATGTGGCTGACATGTTTATATCTATATAATCTATGTGTGAAGCTCTATTCTGTCTGTTATAAATTGTCGGGTACCGCTGCTGAATTGCCGGCCGGCTTTTTTAAAGAGACGGTGCATGAAAACACTATTATTTTTTTTGATAAATCCTTTACGCTAAATGACAAGTACAGTAAGCAGCACTTTCACTGTACTTCGTATAGATGTGGCTGACATGTTTATATCTATCTAATCTATGTGTGAAGCTCTATTCTTTCGGTTCTAAATTGTCGGGTACAGGTGTATGCCGCTGCTGAATTGCCGGCTTTTCATGTTTCACTGTTGGCACTGTTCCCATCGATTTGGGCAATCACTGTAATGCCACAACCACCATGGCTGTGGCATTACAGTGAGTGGCAGACAATCCCTGCATGATTGGTGCTCTAAATAGCGCCAGACATGCAGGACATGCTTTTGGTGCACGAACAGTTATCGAACATAACCTCGAACAGCCGAATTTTTTGCAAATCGTTCGGGTTCGTCGAACAACTCGAACACCGCCCAAAACAGCTCGAATTTGAGATTGGCGAACAGTTCTAGTCGAACACCGCTCATCTCTAGTGGTGAGTTCCCCTTCAATGGACGTCTTCAAACAGAGGCTGGACAGACATCTGTCTGAGATGATCTAGTGAATCCTGCTTTGAGCAGGGGGTTGGACCAGATGACCCAGGAGGTCCCTTCCAACTCTACCATTCTATGATTCTATGATTCTATGATCCATCCCTGCTGTTATGGCTGAAATAGGTCACTTTGTTACATGGTCAAATTTTAAAATCAATGCAGCGAAGTCTGAGGCCCTCGATGTCTCCCTCCCCAAATCCATACAGGATTCCAGCCAGTCTAACTTTCCCTTTGCCTGGCCCTCACAGGGTATCAAATACTTAGGGATTCGTATTCATAGAGACCTCTCCCATCTATATTATCTTAATTTTGGGCCCTTTATTGAACAACTCCATACAGACCATGGTTGGCAAGTTAAAACTGTAAGATTCACTACGTGAACCACTGGTGTTTTGTGGAAAAGCACATGTACACTGTGTTCCAAATTATTATGCAAAAAGTGTTTAGGAGTGATAAGTAGTGTTGAGCGAACATGCTCGACACTGCTCGGTACTCGCCCGAGCATCACGCTACTCGGGATGTTCGGCGAGCACCGAGCATTTCCGGGTTACTCGGGCGGGAGCTCGGGTCTGCGCCCTGCATGTTTGGCGCTCTTTACAGAGCCAATGAACATGCAGGGATTGCCAGCCAGTCACTGTAATGCTGCAGCCATGTGGGTTGTGGGCATTACAGTGATTGGCTGGCCGCACAGCGTCACCTCGAGTATTTAAAACCGGGCGCCGCCATCTTGGACACAGTCGCTCCAGATTAGACAGTGTAGGGACAGCGCTGCTGATTTAGGGAGAGATATAAACTGCGAAATAGTTAGTGTAGGGTCTGTAAGGGCTTCCAGAACAAACAAACAGTCCTTTTCAGGACTAATATCCATCCCAGATACCAGGCAGGCAGGCTGTATAGGAGACACAGTGGTTATACCAGCAAACGCTGCATTACAGTCCTGTGTGCTCCTGTTGCTTAAATTGCTGGACTTAGCACCAGGTGTCGGGGGCCAGGAAAAATCCTTTTTTTCCATCTAAATCCTCCTTTATTTTTCCTCCTTCACACTGTACAAATTCCCGTCTTATTAACCTTTTGGTGTGTCCCCCCTCCCCACTCCCCAAAAAAAAGCGTGTCTCTGATTTTTCAGACACAAATATAACTGTTGAAAATAGTCTGGTGTAGGCTAGAGAAACAGAAGTGTTGTTTTGCACTTCCACGGTTCAAACCTCTGTATTATCCATTTTGGGCCATTTGTATCTAAAAAAAAAACAGTTTGAGTGTGTTGCTCATTGTTCAGCCGCAAATATCTCTATTTAAAAAAGTGTGGTATACCCCAGTAAACAATAACTGTGGTTTTGACATCCCACGGTAAAAAATCTCTATTATTCAGGTTTTGGTAGTTTTTTCCGTAAAGAAAAACAGTAGTGTCTCCTGACTGTTGTGACACAAAAATATATCTGTTGAAAATAGCCTTGTGTAGGCCCAACATCCCAGTGTGGTTTCGCAGTTCCACGGGTCAAATCGCTGTACTATCCAGTTTTGGGCCTTTGGTATCTAAAAAAAAAAGCAGTTTGAGTGTGTCGCTCACTGTTCAGCCGCAAATATCTCTATTTAAAAAAGTGTGGTATACCCCAGTAAACAATAACTGTGGTTTTGACATCCCACAGTAAAAAATCTCTATTATTCAGCTTTTGGTAGTTTTTTCCGTAAAGAAAAAGAGTAGTGTCTCCTGACTGTTGTGACACAAAAATATATCTGTTAAAAATTGTCTTGTGTAGGCCCGACATCCCAGTGTGGTTTCGCAGTTCCACGGGTCAAATCGCTGTACTATCCAGTTTTGGGCCTTTGGTATCTAAAAAAAAAAGCAGTTTGAGTGTGTCGCTCACTGTTCAGCCGCAAATATCTCTATTTAAAAAAGTGTGGTATACACCAGTAAACAATAACTGTGGTTTTGCCATCCAACGGTAAAAAATCTCTATTATTCAGGTTTTGGTAGTTTTTTGCGTAAAGAAAAACAGTAGTGTCTCCTGACTGTTGTGACACAAAAATATATCTGTTGAAAATAGTCTTGTGTAGGCCCAACATCCCAGTGTGGTTTCGCAGTTCCACGGGTCAAATCGCTGTACTATCCAGTTTTGGGCCTTTGGTATCTAAAAAAAAAGCAGTTTGAGTGTGTCGCTCACTGTTCAGCCGCAAATATCTCTATTTAAAAAGTGTGGTATACCCCAGTAAACAATAACTGTGGTTTTGCCATCCCACTGTAAAAAAACTCTATTATTCAGCTTTTGGTAGTTTTTTCGGTAAAGAAAAACAGTAGTGTCTCCTGACTTTTGTGACACAAAAACATATCTGTTGAAAATAGTCTTGTGTAGGCCCGACATCCCAGTGTGGTTTCGCAGTTCCACGGGTCAAATCGCTGTACTATCCAGTTTTGGGCCTTTGGTATCTAAAAAAAAAGCAGTTTGAGTGTGTCGCTCACTGTTCAGCCGCAAATATCTCTATTTAAAAAAGTGTGGTATACCCCAGTAAACAATAACTGTGGTTTTGCCATCCCACTGTAAAAAAACTCTATTATTCAGCTTTTGGTAGTTTTTTCGGTAAAGAAAAACAGTAGTGTCTCCTGACTGTTGTGACACAAAAACATATCTGTTGAAAATAGTCTTGTGTAGGCCCGACATCCCAGTGTGGTTTCGCAGTTCCACGGGTCAAATCGCTGTACTATCCAGTTTTGGGCCTTTGGTATCTAAAAAAAAAGCAGTTTGAGTGTGTCGCTCACTGTTCAGCCGCAAATATCTCTATTTAAAAAAGTGTGGTATACCCCAGTAAACAATAACTGTGGTTTTGCCATCCCACGGTAAAAAATCTCTATTATTCAGCTTTTGGTAGTTTTTTCCGTAAAGAAAAACAGTAGTGTCTCCTGACTGTTGTGACACAAAAATATATCTGTTGAAAATAGTCTTGTGTAGGCCCGACATCCCAGTGTGGTTTCGCAGTTCCACGGGTCAAATCGCTGTACTTTCCAGTTTTGGGCCTTTGGTATCTAAAAAAAAAGCAGTTTGAGTGTGTCGCTCAATGTTCAGCCGCAAATATCTCTATTTAAAAAAGTGTGGTATACCCCAGTAAACAATAACTGTGGTTTTGCCATCCCACGGTAAAAAATCTCTATTATTCAGCTTTTGGTAGTTTTTTCGGTAAAGAAAAACAGTAGTGTCTCCTGACTGTTGTGACACAAAAATATATCTGTTGAAAATAGTCATGTGTAGGCCCGACATCCCAGTGTGGTTTCGCAGTTCCACGGGTCAAATCGCTGTACTATCCAGTTTTGGGCCTTTGGTATCTAAAGAAAAAGCAGTTTGAGTGTGTCGCTCACTGTTCAGCCGCAAATATCTCTATTTAAAAAAGTGTGGTATACCCCAGTAAACAATACCTGTGGTTTTACCATCCCACGGTAAAAAATCTCTATTATTCAGCTTTTGGTAGTTTTTTCCGTAAAGAAAAACAGTAGTGTCTCCTGACTGTTGTGACACAAAAATATATCTGTTGAAAATAGTCTTGTGTAGGCCCGACATCCCAGTGTGGTTTCGCAGTTCCACGGGTCAAATCGCTGTACTATCCAGTTTTGGGCCTTTGGTATCTAAAAAAAAAGCAGTTTGAGTGTGTCGCTCACTGTTCAGCCGCAAATATCTCTATTTAAAAAAGTGTGGTATACCCCAGTAAACAATAACTGTGGTTTTGCCATCCCACGGTAAAAAATCTCTATTATTCAGCTTTTGGTAGTTTTTTCCGTAAAGAAAAACAGTAGTGTCTCCTGACTGTTGTGACACAAAAATATATCTGTTGAAAATAGTCTTGTGTAGGCCCGACATCCCAGTGTGGTTTCGCAGTTCCACGGGTCAAATCGCTGTACTTTCCAGTTTTGGGCCTTTGGTATCTAAAAAAAAAGCAGTTTGAGTGTGTCGCTCAATGTTCAGCCGCAAATATCTCTATTTAAAAAAGTGTGGTATACCCCAGTAAACAATAACTGTGGTTTTGCCATCCCACGGTAAAAAATCTCTATTATTCAGCTTTTGGTAGTTTTTTCGGTAAAGAAAAACAGTAGTGTCTCCTGACTGTTGTGACACAAAAATATATCTGTTGAAAATAGTCATGTGTAGGCCCGACATCCCAGTGTGGTTTCGCAGTTCCACGGGTCAAATCGCTGTACTATCCAGTTTTGGGCCTTTGGTATCTAAAGAAAAAGCAGTTTGAGTGTGTCGCTCACTGTTCAGCCGCAAATATCTCTATTTAAAAAAGTGTGGTATACCCCAGTAAACAATACCTGTGGTTTTACCATCCCACGGTAAAAAATCTCTATTATTCAGCTTTTGGTAGTTTTTTCCGTAAAGAAAAACAGTAGTGTCTCCTGACTGTTGTGACGCAAAAATATATCTGTTGAAAATAGTCTTGTGTAGGCCCGACATCCCAGTGTGGTTTCGCAGTTCCACGGGTCAAATCGCTGTACTATCCAGTTTTGGGCCTTTGGTATCTAAAAAAAAAGCAGTTTGAGCGTGTCGCTCACTGTTTAGCCGCAAATATCTCTATTTAAAAAAGTGTGGTATACCCCAGTAAACAATAACTGTGGTTTTCCTCTTCCACGGTTCTAATCTACTCTTTATTACCCTTTTTCCATTGATAGTGCATGTGTAAGCTATTTTACTTCATTTACAATGGGCAAGGCGCGTGGCAA
Organism: Phyllobates terribilis; assembly: GCF_046119375.1. Classification (NCBI taxonomy): domain Eukaryota; kingdom Metazoa; phylum Chordata; class Amphibia; order Anura; family Dendrobatidae; genus Phyllobates; species Phyllobates terribilis. The sequence goes on along the minus strand of NW_027362764.1, from coordinate 418,636,545 downwards.
GGGACGTGGAAGTGGACGTTCTGGTGATGATTCATGCAGAGGACGGGGCCGTGGCCAAGGTGAAAATGTGCCACAACCAACAGCCACATCTTCTCGCTCCCACTTCTTGACCGAATTACTAGGGTAGCACAGAACAACACCAGTATTGAGAACTGATCAGTGTGAACAGGTTATTAATTGGATAGCAGACAATACTTCCAGTTACCTGGGCACCACCACCTCCGGTCTGTCTTCCACACGGTCAACTCTTAGTAGCCGTGAGTCTCGACCGCATACTCCCCCTCACCCTGATGGTCCTTCCTCCCACCATGCCGAGTGTCATCAGACAGCAAGTGATCCCACACTTGGACACTCTGAAGAGCTGTTCACTGGTCCATTTCCATATTTGGGCCCCTCGCCTGATACGCTTGAAGTGGTGGAAGAGGAGATCCCATGTTGCGATGCCCAAATATTTGAACAGCAACGGCCACAGGAAGTCGACGTTGGCAATCTGTCACAAGAGGTGGACGATGACGAGACACAATTGCCAGGAAGTGAGGAGGAGGATCGAGGTGCGCAAGTGGAAGAGGAGGAGGTGGTGGATGATCTAGTAACTGACCCAACGTGGAAGGAGGACATGCAGAGTGAGGCCAGAAGCACACAAGGGGAGGGAGGCAGAGTACCCCAACAGGCAGGAAGAAGCAGTGTGGTGGCCGCAGACAGAAGGCAGGCAACCGTTCCCCGTAACACCAACACGAGGGACGTTGCCAGTACAAGCGGTAGGTCTTCCAGAGTCTGGAATTTTTTTAAAGACTCTGCTGATAACCCCATAAAGGCCATATGTTTCACCTGCCATGCCAGCATCAGCAGCGGTGACAAAACTACCAGCCTGACCACCACCAGCATGATCAGGCACATGGCAGCAAAGCACCCGACTTTGTGGGGCGAAACCCAGGGTCCACGACCAGTGTCAGCGGGTGTCACCACTGCTTCTTCCACTGTTGTGTGTGCAATAGAACCCCCTGTTGTGTGTGCAAGGCAATCCCCTGTCCATACTGCATGTAAAGATGCCCCCTCCTCTCAGTCTTCACTTGTTATGGCAGTTTCTCAAGAAACAGCATCAACGTCCACGTCCATGTCCCACCACAGCGTTCAATTGTCCATATCCCAGACCTTTGAACGAAAGCGGAAATTCGCAGGTAACGCCCCACAGGCCACAGTCCTAAATTCGCACATTTCACGACTGCTTGCATTGGAAATGCTGCCTTTTAGGCTGGTGGAGACGGAATCCTTCCGCAATCTTATGGCGGTGGCCGTCCCTCGGTACTTGGTCCCCAGTCGACACTATTTTGCCCGGTGTGCCAACTCCGCACTACACAAGCATGTGTCCAAAAGCATCTGCTGTGCCCTCAACAACGCAGTTACTGGGAGAGTCCACCTGATAACGGACACGTGGACAAGTGCTTGTGGCCAGGGACGGTACATCTCTCTGACGGCACACTGGGTAAACATAGTGGAAGCCGGGACACAGTCGGACCTTGGGACGGAACACATCCTCCCCACACCGAGGATTGCGGGCCCTATGTCAGTCAGAGTTGCCCCCACAGTGTACAGCTCCTGCGCATCCTCCTCCTTCTCCTCCTCCTCATGTTCAGCCTCCATCTCAGAAATCACCACATCAGTTACAAGCTGGAAGCATTGCAGTACTGCCTCCGCCAAGCGGCAACAGGCTGTGCTGAAACTCATAAGCTTAGGTGATAAACCTCACACTGCTTGTGAGTTATGGACAGCTGTGAAGGAGCAGGCAGATCTGTGGCTGAGACCGCTGAACCTACATCCCGGCATGCTCGTGTGTGACAATGGCCGTAACCTGGTGGCGGCTCTGAGGCGAGGTGAGATCACACACGTACCATGCCTGGCTCATGTGCTTAACCTCGTGGTTCAGAGGTTTCTTAAATCGTACCCCGAGTTGCCAGATCTGCTCATGAAAGTATGCCGCCTGTCAGCTCATTTTCGCAAGTCGGCTACAGCTTCCGCCGCCCTTGTTGTGTTGCAGCAGCGTTTGCAGCTTCCGGCACACTGACTGGTGTGTGATGTCCCCACACGTTGGAACTCTACCCTCCACATGTTGCAAAGGATTTGTGAGCAGAAGAGAGCAGTTGTGGAGTACCAGCTGCAACAAGGCCGTCGATATTCAGGTCAGACTCCACACATAAGACCTCAGGAGTGGACCTGGATGTCTGACATATGTACGATCCTGACAAACTTTGAGGAGGCCATCAAGATGGTGAGTGGCGATGACGCCATCATTAGTGTCAGCATCCCACTTGTCTGTCTTTTGCAACGCTCTCTGCAGAGAACTAAAGAGGAGGCATTGCAGCCAGAGTATGATGAGATGGATCAAGAAGCCGTAGCAGGCGATTACACACAGCCCAGCCTCATCTCATCGCAACGTGCATTGGGGGACAATGAGGGAGAGGAGGAGGAGGAGGAGGAAGAACAGGAGCTGCTATCATGCATTGTAGACGGTAGTACCTGTACAAGTGTCATACCGTCGGTTCAGCGTGGGTGGCCTGAGGACAGGGGGGAGGAGGAAGAGGAGGAGGAGGAGGAGGAGGAGAGCATGGTCAGTCGTCATCTTGCTGAGGACACGGAAATCTTGCCTGTTACCTGTCTGGCACGCATGGCTGACTTTATGTTACGCTGCCTTAACCGTGACCCTCGCGTTGTCAAAATGTTGGGTGACAGTCATTACTGGTTGGTGACACTTGTAGACCCCCGCTACAAGGAGAACTTTCACTCTCTTATTCCTGAGGTGGAGAGGTCTACAAAAATGGCGCAATACCAGAAGGCTCTTGCTGCAGAACTCTTAAAAAAATTCCCATCTGAACACGCTAGCGGCAGAGGTCACAGTTCATTGCCCAACCAAGGCGTACAGGCGAGAGAGATGCAACTCCAATCCAGCAGAGGCAGGGGAACACGGTCAACGTTCTGGGACAGTTTTCTGACACCCGCCCAGCTTACAGGCCCTGAGGCGCGGGGTACTCTCACAAGGAGTGGAAAGTTTCAAAAGATGGTGAGGGAGTACCTTGCCGATCACTCCAGCATTCTCCGTGATTCCTCTGTGCCTTTTAATTATTGGGTATCCAAGCTGAACACTTGGAATGAACTCGCTCTGTACACCTTGGAGGTCCTGGCCTGCCCTGCCGCCAGCGTGTTATCGGAACGTGTTTTTAGTGCCGCTGGGGGAATTATAGCTGATAAGCACACTCGCCTGTCAACTGACAATGCTGACAAGCTGACCCTTATCAAAATGAACAAGGGCTGGATTGGGCCACACTTCTCATCACCACCAAATGACAGCAGAGTAACATAAAGTCAAATCCACTGTGTTATTTCTGGAGGTGTATTCACATGCACCACTTCTCACCCACACATGGGTATACGCTTCCTCGTTCCGGCTGTTTAATCTTCTTCTCCTTATCCTCAGCCTCCACCACCACTATACCACCAGGGTGCCAGCATTGCAAGTTCCTCAGTCCTAATTTTTGGCAGCTTTTGCTGGGAAAGCATAAGCAAATACCATGGGACACCCACTCCCAAATAATGGGACTTATGTTTGTAATATGCTGTACTGCATGGCTCTTGTAAGGGGCATTGCAAGTTGCTCCGTCCTAATTTTTGGCAGCTTTTGCTGGGAAAGCATAAGCAAATACTATGGGAGACCCACTCCCCAATAATGGGACTTATGTTTGTAATATGCTGTACTGCATGGCTCTTGTTAGGGCATTGCAAGTTGCTCCGTCCTAATTTTTGGCAGCTTTTGCTTGCAAGGCATAAGCAAATACTATGGGACACCCACTCCTCAATAATGGGACTTATGTTTGTAATATGCTGTACTGCATGTGACGCGCCCCCTGGGCCGTGTGTACACGTGTTTGGGATACCCGGTGCCGGGTCTCTGGGGTCTGTAGTCTCCGTGGCGGTGACCCTGTCCCGTGGCTCAGGCTGGTCAAACCAGTGGCAGTCTTTCTTAGGTTTTGAGGTTAATTGTCCGACTGTGCCACCCGTGGATTGCGGTCAGGGAGTATCACCGCTGCGAGGCAGACCGCTGAGGCTGGTGTTTTGTGCGCAGCATAGAATGGGATAACTCCCCTCGGGAGGAGTATAGCCTCAGGGCAGTGAGTGTGGATGATGGGGGTGATGATGCACGAGCGCAGCAGGAATGACTCAGAGTCTTTGCAGTGCAGTTCAGGGTCTTTACTGATGATTATAAGGTAGACCCTCCCGGGAGTACTGTCTAGCATAAGAGGCCTGGTCTGTCTGTGAGCAAGCAGGAGTTCCCCTGGCCAGGTGAAGTTGTAGGCCTCCCCGTCTGTCTGCACTCTTCCTGGCTACCTTGCTGTAAGCGGGTAGAAGTAGCCCACGTCCCTGAGTGTACCGTGTAGTGCTCACCCGTATGGCTGGTGACTTGGGGCCTTCTGTTATCCTCCGCTCCACGACGGCGGTGCTTGTCCCTTGCTTGTGACTGAGCCTCCGGGCTTCTATGGCCAGAGGACCTGAAATCCCCTGCCGGCTTGTTTCTGCTGCTGGATATAAAAGTCCTCACAGCTTCGGACTCCTGTGTCTGGTTCCTATTGTCTTCTGCCAGGGCGAGCTCTGCTCAGCTTCCAGCCCCTGGTCTTTAGCTCCTAGCTCCTACAGAGCTCCTTGCTGTTACTTTCCCTTGCTCTCACTCTGACTCTGACTGTTCTCTGACTCACTCAACCCCGCCCCAGATCCAGATTATAAGGGCAGAATTCTCCCCTCCCAGGACTGGGGCAGGAGGATGTTGCATGTTTAAGGGATCCTGACCAGGAAACCTCCCACTTGCTCTCTGACGTAATATCTCTATTACTGTGGTGACCAGACCCCTGGGGTGCCACACATGGCTCTTGTAAGGGGCATTGCAGTTCCTCATAATTTTTGGAAAGCCTTCCATTCACTGCTTAGGCCAACAGTGCAGGGGAGACCCAGTTGCTATAAATCGAAAAAAAGGTTTAGTTAACGCCCTCTGACCTCCATGTCATTTCCAAGGGGCATTGGAGTGGCTCGAAATTTTTGGTAGGCATTGCACTCACTGTATGCCCTATAACTGTGTAGTCGAACCGCTCCTTTTGTTACAGAAACATAACCTACAAGACATATCTGGTTGACTGGCCTGATATTGATGTGAATGGTCCCTGTTTCTCCTGCTCTTTCTCCTTTGCCACCACCTCATCCATCATTTATCACCTGAAGCTTTGTTTTAACGGGAGTCATAGAACTGGGATAGTAGCAGGAAAACATCCAGCAATCCTCGGAGGAGGTAGGATATGCGCCAAAACGCGGACCACCTCAGGCCTAGCCGCTACTACATACATGCGCTTGCATTCCAAGAAAACAAAGCAGATGCTAACTTCTATCATCATCATCATGCTCCTCACCTAGGCACTCTCAACTCCCCTGATGGTGAAGCCAGGGCCCACCGGAGGAGTCTGGTTCTCTGGTGGGCTCGTCCAATGCTGCCCTAAAGCAGGCCAGGCTAAGAAAAGTGTGGGTTAAGGTGACAGGAGAAATCAGGGCGACTGGGGACCAAGTATGGACACCTGGCCGCCACCTGACGGCTGGGGACCGAGCGTGGACACCCGGCCGCCGGGCGCTGGGGACAGAGTATGGATACCTCGCTGCCGAAGTGGCCATGAGGTAGTGGCCAGCTTCGGCCTCCTCCAAACTAAAAGGCCCCATTTCAAGTGAAAGCTAGCAGTATGGTATTGCAGCCTGCAGGTGGGTGGGTGGTTGGCTGCATATTTTCGCTTACATTGCAAGGAATGGGGGAGGTACAATTGAACACTGCCCTGGGACAAGGACTTGCACGGGGATAGTTGCAAGTCTGCATCTTCTGATGCGGCAAGGATCACTTCTGATGGTCACACTTTTAGACCGTGACCTGGAGGCCAGAGATGCTTCCAGGGGTCTTCCCCATGCTGATCCCTTGTCTTTTTAGCACTGTATGCATGTGTCACACAGCACATGGCCAGATAAGGTTGTAAAATGTTAAAATGACATTTCCCGGTGAACGCATTTGTCACGGTTGAAAGCAATACAAAAGTGCAAAAACGCATGAAAAATGCTACTTGTGAACATAGCCCAAGGTGTGGAGGAGTATTTTTGTTTTTGGTTATTTATTTTACCTTATACACAAGTTTTTACCCTGGAAAGGAAATTCCTTAACATATTTCACAGGAAAACCGTTTCAGTTTTGTTTTTGAACGTTTTATTGTGAGCCCGCAAAAGTGGCTTAATACCTCTGACCACGTTGTTGACAGCAGTGACCTGGGGTCAGAAATGCTTCCAGGGGCGATCCCCATGCTGCCCCCATGTCTTTTGAGCACTGTCACTATCGTTTTGGGCACTTTTTAGGCTTTCTACAGACTGCCGGGGGTGCTGCCGCAAAAATGCTCGGGCCTCTCATAGACTAACATTGGGCTCGTTGCTCGGGTCGAGCACCCGAGTATCACGGTAAGCTCGGCCCGAGCTTCGAGCATCCGAGCATTTTAGTGATCGCTCAACACTATCAGTCGTCATCTTGGTGAGGACACGGAAGTCTTGCCCGTTACCATTCTGGCACCCATGGCTGACTTTATGTTACGCTGCCTTAACCGTGACCCTCGCATTGTCAAAATGTTGGGTGACAGTCATTACTGGTTGATGACACTTTTAGACCCCCTCTACAAGGAGAACTTTCACTCTCTTATTCCTGAGTTGGAGAGGTCTACAAAAATGGGGCAGTACCAGAAGGCCCTTGCTGCAGAACTATTAAAAAAATTCCCATCTGAACACGGTAGCGGCAGAGGTCACAGTTCGCTGCCCAACTAAGGCATACAGGTGAGAGAGACGCAACTCCAATCCAGCAGAGGCAGGGGAACACTGTTAATGTTCTAGGACAGTTTTCTGAGACCTGCCCAGCTTACAGGCCTTGAGGCGCAGGGTACTCTGACAAGGAGTGGAAAGTTTCAAAAGATGGTGAGGGAGTACCAGCGTCCTCCGTGATTCCTCTATGCCATTTAATTATTGGGTATCCAAGCTGGACACTTGGAATGAACTCACTCTGTATGCCTTGGAGGTCCTGGCCTGCCCTGCCGCTAGCGTGTTATCGGAGCGTGTTTTTAGTGCCGCTGGGGGAATTATAACTGATAAGCGCACTCGCCTGTCAACTGACAATGCTGACAAGCTGACCCTTATCAAAATGAACAAGGGCTGGATTGGGCCAGACTTCTCATCACCACCAAATGACAGCAGAGTAACATAAAGTCAAATCCACTGTGTTATTTCTGGAGGTGTATTCCCATGCATCGCTTCACACCCACACATGGGTATACGCTTCCTCATTTCGGCTGTTTTTTGCTCTTCTCCTTATCCTCAGCCTGCACGACCACTATACCACCAGGGTGACCGTGGTCCATGTTGCCAGCATTGCAAGTTCCTCTGTCCTAATTTTTGGCAGCTTTTGCTTGGAAGGCATAGGCAAAGACTATGGGAGACCCACTCCCCAATAATGGGAATAATGTTTTTAATATGCTGTACTGCATGGCTCTTGTAAGGGGCATTTAAATCATTTTGTTAAGCTACTGTGACCTCCACGTCTCTTCCAAGGGTCGTTAATATTGTCTTTTTATTCCACTGCGACCTCCACCACTCTTCCAAGGGGCATTAAAAGCGTCTTGTTAAGCTACTGTGACCTCCACGTCTCTTCCACAGGGCGTTGATATTGTCTTTTTATTCCACTGTAACATCCACCACTCTTCCAAGGGGCATTGATATTGTCTTTTTATTCCACTGCGACCTCCACCACTCTTCCAAGGGGCATTAAAACCGTCTTGTTAAGCTACTGTGACCTCCACATCTCTTCCACGGGGCATTGATATTGTCTTTTTATTCCACTGTAACCTCCACCACTCTTCCAAGGGGCATTAAAACCGTCTTTGTTAAGCTACTGTGACCTCCACGTCTCCTCCACGGGGCATTGATATTGTCTTTTTATTCCACTGTAACCTCCACCACTCTTCCAAGGGGCATTAAAACTGTCTTGCTAAACCACTCTGAACTCCACGTCTCTTCCAAGGGGCATTAAAACCATCTTGTTAAGCTACTGTGACCTCCACATCTCTTCCAAGGGGCATTAAAACTGTCTTGTTAAACCACTCTGAACTCCACGTCTCTTCTAAGGGGCATTAAAACCGTCTTGTTAAACCACTCTGAACTCCACAGCTCTTCCAAGGGGCATTGACATGTTGTTTTTAATTACCTCTAACCTCCACGACTCTTGCAACGGGCATTGCATTTCCTCCTAATTTTTGTCAGCTTTTGCTTTTCAATGCATAGGCGAACACTAAGGGAGACCCACTCCCCAATAATGGGTAGAAGGTTTTTAATACGCTGCAATCCACGTCTGTTTCAAGGGGCATTGCAGTGCCTAATAATTTTTGGAAAGCCTTCCATTCCCTGCTTAGGCCAACAGTGTACAGGAGACCCAGTTGCTATAAATGGAAAAAACGGTTTAGTTAAGTCCCTCTGACCTCCATGTCACTTCCAAGGGGCATTGGAGTGCCTCGAAATTTTTGGTAGGCATTGCATTCACTGTATGCCTTATAACTGTGTAGCTGAACCGCTCCTTTTGGTACAGAAACATATCCTACAAGACATGTGTGGTTGGCTGTCCTGATATTGATGTGAATGGTCCCTGTTCCTCCTGCTCTTTCTCCTTTGCCACCACCTCATCCATCATTCATCACCTGAAGCTTTGTTTTAACGGGAGTCATAGAACTGGGATAGTAGCAGGAAAACATCCAGCAATCCTCGAAGGAGGTAGAATATGCGCCAAAACGCTGACCACCTCAAGCCTAGCTGCTACTACATACATGCGCTTGCATTCCAAGGAACAGAAAGCTAAGGAGGTGGATGGCCTCATGATCATGAATAATTTACTCGTTGTGTAGGAGGCCGACCACTGCTGCTGTCTACCTTCTGAACTTTGTGTTGAAGCCTGATTGACCCAGGACCCGCAATCCTCTATGTCTGGAGGACGTGTTGCATCCCAGTGTCCAACTGTGTCCCAGCTTCCACAATATTAACCCAGTGTGAAGGCGTCAGTGAGATGGACCATTCCTGGCCACATTCACTTGTCCACGTGTTTGTGGTTAGGCTGTCCTTCCCACTAAATGCACTGGGGAGGGCACAGGTAATGTTTTGGTATGCACGCTTGTGTATAAGGCGCACCGGGACAAATAGGGGTGGCTGGGGACTGTTTTTGGACACCCGGCCACCCCCACGCAGCTGGGGACTGTGAGTGGGTACCCGGCCGCGGGGAGGCTGGGGACTGAGTATGGACACCCGGCCGCCCCCTGGCGGCTGGGGACCAAGCGTGGACACCCGGCCGCCGGGCGGCTGGGGACTGAGTATGAATACCAGGCTACCGACGCAGCCATGACGTGGTGGCCAGATTCCACCTCCACATGCCTAAAAGGCCCAATTTCAAGTGCAAGCAAGCTAGCAGTATGGTATTGCAGCCTGGGGGTGGGTGGGTGGCAGGCTGCATACTTGCGCTTGTATTGCAAGTTATGGGGGAGGTACAATTGAACACTGCCCTGGGACAAGGACTTGCACGGGGATAGTTGCAAGTCTGCATCTTCTGATGCGGCAAGGATCACTTCTGATGGGCACAATTTTAGGCAGTGACCTGGGTGTCAGAGATGCTTCCAGGGGTCTTCCCCATGCTGTTCCCATGTCTTTTTAGCACTGTATGCATGTGTCACACAGCACATGGCCAGATAAGGTTGTAAAATGTTAAAATGACATTTCCCGGTGAATGCATTTGTCACGGTTGAAAGCAATACAAACGTGCAAAAACGCATAAAAAATGCTACTTGTGAACATAGCCCAAGGTGTGGAGGAGTATTTTTGTTTTTGGTTATTTATTTTACCTTATACACAAGTCTTTACCCTGGAAAGGATGTTCCTTAACCCCTTTCCGACCTGGTCAGTAATAGTACGCACCAGGTCGGGAAGGCCGGTTCAGCGGGGGCTCCGGCGGTGAGCCCGCACTGAAGCGAGCACATGTCAGCTGATTATTGGAATCGCAATCCACCCGCGGCTGTTAACATGTTAAATCTCTGACAGTGGCATTTAACTCGCGCTTCCGGGAGTCCTAAGCCCCGCCCATCAGTGACCCCGTCACGTGATCGCGGGTCACCAATGGGTGGGCATGACAACTCAGGGTCTGCAGCAGACGCCTGTGGTTGTCATGTCTCAATTGCTAGTGAAGTGAGCATTTCTCCTGCATACAAGCGATCTGCTCATCACTTGTATGCAGTAGAAGCAATCAGACAACTGCTGCTTCTAGTCTCCTCTGGAGACTATAGAAGCAAGCAGAAAGAGTAAAAAAAAAGTTTTAAAAAAAATGAAAAAAATAAAACATATATAAAAGTTTAAGTCACCCCCCTTTCGCCCCATTCAAAATAAAATATATATATATAAAAAAAAAAACACATACACATATTTGGTATCGCCGCGTTCAGAATCGCCCGATCTATCAATATAAAAGAAGAATTAATACAATCAGTAAACGGCGTAACGAGAAAAAAATTTTAAACGCCAGAATTAAGTTTTTTTGGTCGCTACAACTTTGCAATAAAATGCAATAACGGGCGATCAAAACATCGGATCTACCCCAAAATGGTATCAATAAAAACGTCAGCCCGGCACGCAAAAAATAAGCCCTCACCTGGCCCCAGATCCCGGAAAATGGAGAAGCTAAGGGTCTCAGAAAATGGCGTCATTTTTTTTTGTTTTTTTAGCAAGCTTTGGATTTTTTTTTCACCACTTAAATAAAAAAGAACCTATACATGTTTGGTGTCTATGAACTCATAACGACCTGGAAAATAATGATAGCAGGTCAGTTTTAGCAATCTGTGAACGTGGTAAAAAAAGGACCCAAAAAACAACTGTGGAATTGCATTTTTTTTGCAGTTTCACTGCACTTGGAATTTTTTTCCCATTTTCCAGCACATGATATGGTAAAACCAGTGATGGTGTTTAAAAGTACAACTCGTCTCGCAAAAAATAAGCCCTCACATGGCCATATTGAACGAAAATTAAAAAAGTTCTGGCTCTGGGAAGAAGGGGAGCAAAAAAGGAAAACACAAAAACAGAAAGACCCATGGTCGTTAAGGGGTTAACATATTTCACAGGAAAGCACTTTCAATTTAGTTTTTGAACGTTTTATTGTGAGCCTGTAAAAGTGGCTTAATACCTCTGACCACGTTGTTGACAGCAGTGACCTGGGGGTCAGAAATGCTTCCAGGGGCGATCCCAATGCTGTCCCCATGTCATTTGAGCACTGTCACTATAGTTTTGGGCACTTTTTAGGCTTTCTACAGACTGCCGGGGGAGCCGCCGCAAAAATGTTCGCGTCTCCCATAGACTAACATTGGGCTCGTTGCTCGGGTCGAGCACCCGAGTATCACAGTGAGTTCGGCCCGAGCTTCGAGCACCCGAGCATTTTAGTGCTCGCTCAACACTAGTGATAAGGGAAGAATTTGTTTGTTTGTCAGTTAACCTCATTGAGGGTGATGTGTGTCAGGGCTCTTTATATCACTGAAAGCAATTGCAGACACCTGTGCTAATTAGCTTGGCAGGTGTGTCCAATGAAAGGCAAGACTACTTAAGAAGGCTGTCCCACATTATTAAGCAGCCTACATTTTCTGCCAAAATGGGAAAGAAAAAGGATGTGTCGGCTGCTGAGAAGCAACAAATTGTGGAGTGTTTAGGTCAAGGCATGACTACAATCAACATTGTGCGATGATCAGGATGAAGTGTCTTGGCAATCAAGAAGTATGTAGCTGATCCACAGTACACACGTGTGCGTGCTGATAAGGGCAAATTGAGGACTCTTTCCTACAGGCAATTACGTCAGGTTAAAAGAGCAGCGGCAAAAAAGCCTTGTCATAGCAACAGACAAGTTTTTGAAACTGCTGGTGCCTCCAACGTCCCCCGAACAACAAGATTCAGGGTCCTTCAGAGGTTTGCAGCTGTGCGTACGCCATCCTGTCGACCTCCTCTATCCACTGCACACAAGCAGAAACGGCTCCAGTGGGCCAAACAATACATGAAGACTGATTTCAAAACTGTTTTGTTCACGGATGAGTGCCGTGCAACGCTCGATGGTCCAGATGGATGGAGTGGAGGATGGCTGGTTGATGGACACCCCATGCAAACACGGCTACAGCGCCAACAAGGATGAGGTGGAGTAATGTTTTGGGCTGGAATCATGGGGAGAGAGATTGTCGGCCCCTTTAGGATCCCTGAAGGGGTAAAGATGAACTCCATAATATATGTGGAGTTTCTCAAACAGCACTTCCTGCCATGGTTCAAGAAGAAGAACCGTGTATTCCACAGCAAGATCATTTTCATGCATGATAATGCACCGTCTCATGCTGCACATAACACATCTGCATCTCTGGCTGATATGGGCTTAAAAGGGGACAAACTTATGGTGTGACCCCCATGCTCCCCTGACCTCTACCCCATTCAGAACCTCTGGAGCATCATCAAAAGGAGTGTCTATGATGGCGGGAGGCAGTTCACATCTAAGCAATAGCTCTGGGAGGGTATTCTGTCCTCATGCAAAACAATTGAAGCAGAAACCATCCAAAACCTGACAAATTCAATGGACGAGAGAGTTCAGAAGCTCCTTTCGAACAAGGGGTCCTATGTGCAAATGTAACATCACCTAGAATAAAGTTTTGAGTTGAAAACTGTTTGATTTCAGTTTCTAATAACCTGCTAATGCTTATAATTTCAAAAATGACCATTTTTTTGGTCTTTATTAAAATGAAAAGGTTGATCGAAGAGTGTGGGGGATCTAAGAGTGTGGCAACCCAGTAGTCAGGATTAATTCGAATTCTGACAATCTGAGGGTCATGTTGCTGGTAGTGCAGCAAGAAGGCACTTATGTGTCTGGCGCATCTCGGAGCCCTAAAATTATTTTCCGGGCTAGATGCAGCTAAAAATTATTATTAATTTTAAATCTGGTGGAGCTTAGTATAGATGGCCTAATAGAATCAGTGCTGCACACTGCTACAAAGCCCAAATTATTTTCCAGCCAAGATACAGATAAACATGATTAGTAATTTTAAATCTGGTGGAGCTTAGTATAGATGGCCTAATACAATCAGTACTGCACACTGCTACAAAGCCCAAATTATTTTCCAGCCAAGATACAGATAAACATGATTAGTAATTTGAAAGCTTAAAACGGTTGGTGAGGTGATTTTAACCAATCATCAAGCTTTTACTCTCCCCAGGATGACACAGGGGTAGAAAAGTCGTTTCGGATCCATGATTTGTTCATCTTTATGAACGTGAGTCTGTCTACATTATCAGTGGAGTGCCGCGTGCGCTTATCTGTCAGCACACCACCAGCAGCGCTGAACAAACGTTCAGACAGAACGCTGGCTGCGGGGCATGACAAGATCTCCAAGGCGTAAGTGGCTAGCTCCGGCCATTTATCCAGATTGGAAGCCCAAAAAGAGCAAGGGTCCAGTGACACAGTCATGGCTTCAATGTTTACTTGGAGATACTCCTGTACCATGGTCTCTAGGCATTGACAATGTGTCAGACTTCTTGTCTCCTGTGGACTTGCAAAGGATGGGCTAAAAAAGTGGTGAAATCATTCCGCAAAATTGATGTTACCAGCAGATACTGTGTTTCTGTTACGGTTTGAGTGCTGAACACTCGACGGTCCCACGGTTGGCAAGTTGGAACTGTGAGATTCACTACGTGCACCACTGGTGTTTTGTGGAAAAGCACATGTAAGATTCTGCAACAGTCTCTGCTGATACTCCTGCATGCGTGCATCCCTTCCTATGGCAGGAATAATTTCTGCAAATTTACTTTTGTACCGGGGATCTAACAGTGTGGTAATCCAGTAGTCAGGATAATTTCTAATTCTCACAATTCGAGGGTCATGTTGCAGGTAGTGCAGCAAGAAGGCACTCATGTGTCTTGCGCATCAAGAAGCACCAAGTCCCTGTTGTGTTGGTGGCGAGGTAACAATCATGCTTCCTTCCTCTGTCCTCTCCCCCCAACCTCGCACAACAGAAATGTGATCAAGGTCTCCCTCATCTGATGAGTCTTCCATCAGTTCGTCCTCCACTTCTTCCTGGGCTCCTGCACCTTCCTCACTAGTTTGGCTGCTACCATGTGCCCTGGTAAAACCATCTCCCCCACCCTCACATGCCTGCCGCCTTGGTGCTGCCGACCGTCTGGACCTTGCAGATGTTAGCCCTTCCGCATACAACTCCTCCTCCTCTACTTCCTCCACCTCCTCTTGTGCCACCACCTGACTCCGAATTCTGTTTAACATGTGCTCCAGCATGTAAATCACCGGAATAGTCATGCTGATAATGGCATCGTCAGCACTAAACATCTTCGTCGCCATTTCAAAACTGTGCAGAAGGGTGCATAGGTCCCTGATCTGAGACCACTCCTCCAGCATGATTTGCCCCACCTCTGGATCTCGTTGGCCCAGGCTATACATCAGAACGTATTGCACCAGGGCTTGTCGGTGCTTCCACAGTCGCTGCAACATGTGCAGAGTTGAATTCCACCGGGTAGGCACATCGCATTTTAGCCGGTGAAGTAGCAGGCCCAACGACTTCTGTAGAGATGTAAGTCGCTGAGCTGCGGGATGCGAACGGCGGAAGTGAGCACACAGCGACCGTGCCCTTTGCAGAAGGCCATCTAGTCCAGGATAGTGGGCTAAAAATTGCTGGACAACCAGGTTCAACACGTGAGCCATACAAGGCACGTGTGTGACATTGCCCCGGCGAAGGGCCGCACCCTGGTTTGCAGCATTGTCGCACACGGCCTTCCCTGGTTTCAGGTCCAGTGGAGACAGCCATTCATGAAATTGGCTCTCCAGAGCTGACCACAACTTCTGACCTGTGTGACTCACATTTTCCAGACATTTCAAAGTAAAAACCGCCTGATGACGTTGAGCCCTACTGCCAGCATAGTAAGGAGGTGTGCAGGATTCCTTCTGTGCAGTTAGAAAGCTTGTGGCATGACCAGACAGGCTTTCAGTGCAGGTGGAAGACCGAGAGGAGGTTGAGGAGGCAGAAGCAGTGGAGGAACTTTGAGATAAAGAGGATTGACGCACAACTCGTGGGGACGGCAAGACAGGGACAGCAGCCCCTTGTCCTGCTGTCACCATAGTTACCCAGTGCCCAGTCAGCGACATGTAACGCCCCTGTCCATGACTACTCCTCCAAGTGTCTGTAGTGAAATGCACCCTGTCACACACAGAGTTTCTCAAAGAAGCGGTGATGTTGTGTGCGACATGCTGGTGGAGCGCAGGCACACCTTTCTTTGAGAAGTAGTGCCGACTGGGCATCTGGTACTGGGGCACTGCGACGGACATAAGGTCTCGAAAATCCTGTGTCCAACAGGCGGAAAGGCAGCATTTCTGTAGCCAAGAGATTGGAGATGGTGAAATTCAACCTCTTAGCTTTCTCATGACTAGGAGTAAATGGTCTTTTACTTGTCCACATCTGAGGGACCGAGGGCTGGCTGTTGTGCTTAGACGGGGTTGATAAGGGTGTCCCTGGCCAACTGCCGGTCTGTGAGGAAGATGCAGGCGGACATGTTAGGTTGCCTTGATCCAAAGGTTGAGCTATCGATGTCGGACAGCGCTCAACACCAGCTGGTATTACCACCTCCAAAGAAAATGATGACCTGCCAATCACGCTGGCTGTTGCGGGTAAAGAGGTGGCAGGTCTGCGTCCCAAAACAGGTGTGACTGCTGTCCCCCCAGTCACAGAGGATGAAGAGGCCGCGGATGCACAAGATGTGGCAGACGGTGGTTGGTCCGGCCGGCTAGGCTGCATTGTAGCACAGTGAGCTTCCCACTGCAACTTATGCTTCATGTCCATGTGCCGGTTCATGCATGAAGTACTCAAACTATGTATTTTTTGGCCTCTACTTAGCTTTTGCTGACAAATGTCACAGATAACACAAGTTGGGTCATCTTTATCGATCTGAAAAAATGCCCAGGCTATGCAAGGCTTAGCACCCATGCGACCTGAAGAGCCACCACGACTTGTGGTGAGAGGCAGAGTTGTGTTTGAGGATGCAGTTGTTGACGTGCTTCCAATACTACGTCTCTGTCCAGGAAGGCGCAACCTGACCTCGTCGTCACTAGCATTCTCCTCCACCTCCTCTGCTGACCTCATCCCTTGGCTGACTGTGGGTTGACAGTAAGTGGGATCTCCAACCTCATCATCATCACCCTGTGTGTTATCACACTCGTCGTCCTCAGAGCCAACCTGTTCCTGCCCTGACCAAAAACTAAAGTTGTCGCTCCAATCAGGTATTTGAGTCTCATCATCGTCTTCCTCATTGTCTCCACCAACAGGAGTTACAGTTTGGGAATGAGGGTCTACATTATGGTCCGAACCTTCTGCGTCTGGTCCTGGATCCGACTCATAAAGATTCTGGGCATCAGTGCAGATCATTTCCTCGTCTGGATTCACAGAAGCGCTGGAGCCGACCTCTGATTCCCAGGCTATAGTGTGAGTAAACAGCTCTGCAGACTCAACCATCTGTTCTACCTCATACTCAGACGGGCAGCTGGAGATTTGGGAGCTGTGAGGAAGCAAGTGCGATTGGGGTGACACCTCTGAGGACTGGAGTATTTGTGATGTTGAAGTTGATGTGGAGGAGAGCGCACTTAAAGGAGCACTTGATATTCGTTGAAGCACCTGCTGTTTTTGTGCCTCATCTGGAATTTGTAGCGATTGGCGTGGCCGTAAGAAGGGATCTTATCACATTGTCCGCTAAAAGAAGTAGACATTTTAGTTTGGCTGGAAGATGGTCTTTCTTCTGCAGATGTTACTGTTGCTTTAACACCTACCCCACGGACACAACCTTTTTTCCCCTTCCCAACACGCCTATTCCCCTTTCCACCAGCAGCAAGCCTTTTCCCACTCATTTTGGTGGTTAACTAATTCACAACTCTGGAGTTGTTTGCACAAAAAAACAATGGATGGGAACCGAGCAGAGCTGAGTGGCCAAACTGTGGTATTAGGCCAAAACTATTGGCTGGGTTAGATGCAGAAAAAAATTATATTCAATTTGCAACCTGATGGAGGTCAGTATAGATGGACTAATAGACCAAGTCCCTCACACTGCTAGAAGCCCAAATATTTTTTCAGAGCTAGATGCAGATAAAAATTATTTTTAATTTGCAACCTGATGGAGGTCAATATAGATGGACTAATAGACCAAGTCCCACACACTGCTAGAAGCCCAAATATTTTTTCAGAGCTAGATGCAGAAAAAAATTATATTAAATTTGCAACCTGATGGAGGTCAGTATAGATGGACTAATAGAACAAGTCCCACACACTGCTAGAAGCCCAAATAATTTTTCAGAGCTAGATGCAGATAAAAATTATTTTTAATTTGCAACCTGATGGAGGTCAGTATAGATGGTCTAATAGACCGAGTCCCACACACTGCTAGAAGCCCAAATATTTTTTCAGAGCTAGATGCAGAAAAAAATTATATTCAGTTTGCAACCTGATGGAGGTCAGTATAGATGGACTAATAGAACAAGTCCCACACACTGCTAGAAGCCCAAATATTTTTTCAGAGCTAGATGCAGAAAAAAATTATATTCAATTTGCAACCTGGTGGAGGTCAGTATAGATGGATTAATAGAACAAGTCCCACACACTGCTAGAATCTGAAATATTTTTTCAGAGCTAGATGCAGATAAAAATTATTTTTAATTTGCAACCTGATGGAGGTCAGTATACATGGACTAATAGACCAAGTCCCACACACTGCTAGAAGCCCAAATATTTTTTCAGAGCTAGATGCAGATAAAAATTATTTTTAATTTGCAACCTGATGGAGGTCAGTATAGATGGACTAATAGACCAAGTCCCACACACTGCTAGAAGCCCAAATATTTTTTCAGAGCTAGATGCAGAAAAAAATTATATTCAGTTTGCAACCTGATGGAGGTCAGTATAGATGGACTAATAGAATGATGCTATGCCCAAAAGGTTTTACTTCACTAGGTGCAGTAAAAAAAATGGTATTCTATACACAGGTGGTGTAGCTTGCAACACAGATAGGCTACTCCACTGACTAACACACTCTGCAATAGGCCAAAAAGGATTAGTTTTGCTAGATTTAGCCAAATGCTCTGAAAAAAAACTTGCACAGCACTGGCACAGACCTGCCTGGCAAAAACTGATAGGAACTGATGTAACTTATTCCTGAAAAGGACTGCAATTACAATTAGTCTTTACTCCCAACCTATCTATTTAAGAGCACAGACCTGCCTGATAAAAGTCGTAGGAAATGATGTAACCTAGTCCTTAAAAGGACTGCAATCACAACTATTCCCTACTCCCAAGCTATCTGTAGATTTGTGCGAAAATTGGCTTGAAATTAACATGGTATAGCGCACACAGCAACAGCGGTGCTGTCTAACATGCAGCTGCAGCAGTGAGAAAATGGTGGCGACGGGGAAAATGGCTGGGTCTTATAGGGCAAGGACATGTGACATACACTGCCAATGACACATGCCCTTGCTTGTGTGAAAAAAAGCACTTCGCTCCGTGTGTGCGCTGCTGATAGGCTGACAGATTGCACCTCCCCACTGTAAATGCGGGAAAGAGAAAAAAAAATGGAGATCTTCATTATTCCTGCAGAGACCCATCCCCTGCCCCTCCCCCCGCCCCGCTCTACACTCAAACTGCGTATTAACATTAATTTTCATCATTACTGAGAAAAAATCCAGTTATGATTTTGGTGCACGAACAGTTATCGAACATAACCTCGAACAGCCGAATTTTTTTCAAATCGTTCGTGTTCGCCGAACGGCTCGAACACCGCCCAAAACAGCTCGAATTTGAGATTGGCGAACAGTTCGAGTCGAACAACGCTCATCTCTAATCAGAAGAGAGATTTGACTGGCTCTGAAAAGTCCAAAATTGCGAAATGTCTTGCAGAGGGATGCAGCAGTCTTGAAATTTCCAAACCTTTGAAGCGTGATCACTGAACAATCAAGCGTTTCAGGGCAAATAGCCAACAGGGTCGCAAGAAGCGTATTGGCCAAAAAAGGCGCAAAAAACTGCCCATGAATTGAGGAAAATCAAGCGTGAAGCTGCCAAGATGCCATTCGCCACTAGTTTTGCCATATTTCAGAGCTGCAACGTTACTGGAGTATCAAAAAGCACAAGGTGTGCGATACTCAGGGACATGGCCAAGGTAAGGAAGGCTGAAAAACGACCACCTTTGAACAAGAAACATAAAATAAAACATCAAGAATGGGCCAAGGAGTATCTTAAGACTGATTTTTCAAAGGTTTTATGGACTAATGAAATGAGAGTGACTCTTGATGGGCCAGATGGATGGGCCAGAGGCTGGATCAATAAAGGGCAGAGAGCTCCACTCCGACTCAGACGCCAGCAAGGTGGAGGTGGGGTACTGGTATGGGCTGGTATCATCAAAGATGAACTTGTGGGACCTTTTCGGGTTGAGAATGGAGTGAAGCTCAACTCCCATACCTACTGCCAGTTTCTGGAAGACAACTTCTTCAAGCAGTGGTACAGGAAGAAGTCGGTATCGTTCAAGAAAAACATGATTTTCATGCAGGACAATGCTCCATCACATGCATCCAACTACTCCACAGCGTGCCTGGCCAGTAAAGGTCTAAAAGAAGAAAAAATAATGACATGGCCCCCTTGTTCACCTGATCTGAACCCCATAGAGAACCTGTGGTCCATCATAAAATGTGAGATCTACAGGGAGGGAAAACAATACACCTCTCGGAACAGTGTCTGGGAGGCTGTGGTGGCTGCTGCATGCAATGTTGATCGAAAACAGATCAAGCAACTGACAGAATCTATAGATGGAAGGCTGTTGAGTGTCATCATAAAAAAAGGTGGCTTTATTGATCACTACTTTTTTTGTTTTTTGTTTTTGCATGTCAGAAATGTTTATTTCTAAATTTTGTGCACTGATATTGGTTTATCTGGTGAAAATAAACAAGTGAGATGGGATTATATTTGGTTTTATTAAGTTGCCTAATTATTCTGCACAGTAATAATTACCTGCACAAACAGATATCCTCCTAAGATAGCCAAATCTAAAAAAAACCACTCCAACTTCCAAAAATATTAAGCTTGGATATTTATGAGTCTTTTGGGTTGTTTATCAATAATAAAAATAATCCTCTAAAATACAACTTGCCTAATAATTCTGCACACAGTGTAATATTTTCATCAACAGCAGGATTCAGACCAGAGTGTAAAAGACTGGCTTGTCATTTAATAGCCCATTTCACTTCATCTACTATTTGTAGTCCGTATGGAAACCGGATCTATTACAAGACAGATTACAACTTGAGCAGTAGCACCTCAGTGACTCCACATTGAATCAATTTTGTTATTTTGTGTCCATTTTTTGAAGAGTGGAAAAAGTTCTGCATATTTTTGACCCATTAAAAAAGGACGTAAAATGGAAACCAGACAGACCCCTTTATTATTAATAATGCCCTACTGCTCAGTTTGCATTCAATTACAACTGATTAGTTTTCCACATGAATCTTGGTTTTCAGTTGTTAAAATTGAATCTTGAACCAGTGTTTGTGAAATACTCTATTACAAAAAGCAGTGGGTGTGGTTTTTAGCAGAGCCACTATGCTGAGTAAAGTAAATGCTTCTTTGTTCAGTAAGATTCATTTAGGGCAGCACAGTGGCTCAGTGGTTAAGACAGTTGTTTTAGAGCACTGGGGTCCTGGGTTCAAATCCCACCAAGGACAACATCTGCAATGAGTTCTCCCTGTGTTTGCGTGGGTTTCTTCTCACACTCCAAAGACATACTGATAAGGAACTAGAATCTTTGAAGATGTTTTCAGTCTTTAACAAAGTGAATGTATCCTTTGGAAAGGCAACACAGATCTCAGAAGAATATAGTAGAGTCAGGGGTGTCCCAGGATGAAACCCTAGCGAAGTGTAGAATAACGACTTGCGACTAGTCATGTGATCTTATTGGTTATCCTCCACCCACCTGTCACTCTACTTGAGCAATATATATTACTAGTGTTGATCGAGCACTAAAAGGCTCGGGTGCTCAAAGCTCGGGCCGAGCTTGCTATGATACTTTGGTGCTCGACCCGAGCAACGAGCCCAATGTTAGTCTATGGGAGACCCGAGCATTTTTGGCGCGGCACCCCGGCAGTCTTTTAAAAGCCTAAGAAGTGCCCAAAACGATAGTGACAGTGCTCAAATGACATGGGGACAGCAT
Organism: Phyllobates terribilis; assembly: GCF_046119375.1. NCBI lineage: Eukaryota > Metazoa > Chordata > Amphibia > Anura > Dendrobatidae > Phyllobates > Phyllobates terribilis. The sequence goes on along the minus strand of NW_027362764.1, from coordinate 418,615,164 downwards.
GGGGATCGCCCCAGGAAGCATTTCTGATGCCCAGGTCACTGCTGTCAACAATGTGGTCAGAGGTATTAAGCCACTTTTTAGGGCTCACAATAAAATGTTCAAAAATGAAACTGAAACTGCTTTCCTGTGAAATATGTTAAGGAACTTCCTTTCCAGGGTAAAGACTTGTGTATAAGGTAAAATAAATAACCCCCCCCAAAAAATACTCCTCCACACCTTGGACTATGTTAACAAGTAGCAATTTTTATGCGTTTTTGCACTTTTGTATTGCTTTCAACCGTGACAAATGCATTCACCGGGAAATGTCATTTTAACATTTTACAACCTTATCTGGCCATGTGCTGTGTGACACATGCATACAGTGCTGAAAAGACATTGGAACAGCATGGGGAAGACCCCTGGAAGCATCTCTGACACCCAGGTCACTGCCTAAAAGTGTGCCCATCAGAAGTCATCCTTGCCGCATAAGAAGATGCAGACTTGCAACTATCCCCGTGCAAGTTCTTGTCCCAGGGCACTGTTCAATTGTACCTCCCCCATTCCTTGCAATGCAAGCGCAAGTATGCAGCCTGCCACCAACCCACCCCCAGGCTGCAATACCATACTGCTTGCTTGCTTGCACTAGAAATTGGGCCTTTTAGACATGTGGAGGCGGAATCTGGCCAGCACGTCATGGCTGTGTTGGCAGCCTGGAATCCATACTCAGTCCCCAGCCGCCCGGCGGCTGGGTGTCCACACTCAGTCCCCAGCCACCAGGGGGCGGCCGGGTGTCCATACTCGGTCCCCCGCCGCCCCTATTTCTCCTGTCAACTTCCCCCACACACTTTTCTTAGCCCTGCCTGCTTTAGGGCAGCATTGGACGAGACCGCCAGAGAACCAGACTCCTCTGGTGGGCCCTGGCTTCTACATCAGGGGAGTTGAGAGTGCCAAGGTAAGGACCATGATGATGATGATACAAGTTAGCATCTGCTTTGTTTTGTTGGAATGCAAGCGCATGTATGTAGTAGCGGCTAGGCCTGAGGTGGTCAGCGTTTTGGCGCATTTCCTACCTCCTCCGAGGATTGCTGGATGCTTTCCTGCTACTATCCCAGTTCTATGACTCCCGTTAAAACAAAGCTTCAGGTGATAAATGATGGATGAGGCAGTGGCAAAGGAGAAAGAGCAGGAGGAACAGGGACCATTCACATCAATATCAGGCCAGTCAACCACATATGTCTTGCTGGATATGTTTCTGTAACAAAAGGAGTGGTTCGGCTACACAGTTATAGGGCATACAGTGAGTGCAATGCCTACCAAAAATTTTGAGGCACTCCAATGCCCCTTAGAAATGACATGGAGGTCAAAGGGCCTTAGCTAAACCGTTTTTTCCATTTATACCAACTGGGTCTCCTGTACACTGATAGTCTAAGCAGTGAATGGAAGGCTTTCCAAAAATGATGAGGAATTTGCAATGCCCCTTACAAGAGCCATGCAGTACAGCATATTACAAACATAAGTTCCATTATTGGGGAGTGGGTCTCCCATAGTATTTGCTTATGCCTTCCAAGCAAAAGCTTCCAAAAATTAGGATGGACGAACTTGCAATGCCCCTTACAAGAGCCATGCAGTACAGCATATTACAAGCATTATTCCCATTATTGGGGAGTGGGTCTCCCATAGTATTTGCTTATGCCTTCCAAGCAAAAGCTTCAAAAAATTAGGACGGAACAATTTGCAATGCCCCTTACAAGAGCCATGCAGTACAGCATATTACAAACATTATTCCCATTATTGGGGAGTGGGTCTCCCATAGTATTTGCTTATGCCTTCTAAGCAAAAGCTTCCAAAAATTAGGAGGGACCAACATGCAATGCCCCTTACAAGAGCCATACAGTACAGCATATTACAAACATTATTCCCATTATTAGGGAGTGGGTCTCCCATAGTATTTGCTTATGCCTTCCAAGCAAAAGCTTCTAAAAATTAGGACGGACCAACTTGCAATGCCCCTTACAAGAGCCATGCAGTACAGCATATTACAAACATTATTCCCATTATTGGGGAGTGGGTCTCCCATAGTATTTGCTTATGGCTTCCAAAAATTAGGATGGACCAACTTGCAATGCCCCTTACAAGAGCCATGCAGTACAGCATATTACAAACATTATTCCCATTATTGGGGAGTGGGTCTCCCATAGTATTTGCTTATGCCTTCCAAGCAAAAGCTTCCAAAAATTAGGAGGGACCAACATGCAATGCCCCTTACAAGAGCCATACAGTACAGCATATTACAAACATTATTGCCATTATTAGGGAGTGGGTCTCCCATAGTATTTGCTTATGCCTTCCAAGCAAAAGCTTCTAAAAATTAGGACGGACCAACTTGCAATGCCCCTTACAAGAGCCATGCAGTACAGCATATTACAAACATTATTCCCATTATTGGGGAGTGGGTCTCCCATAGTATTTGCTTATGCCTTCCAAGCAAAAGCTTCCAAAAATTAGGACGGACTAACTTGCAATGCCCCTTACAAGAGCCATGCAGTACTGCATATTACAATCGTAAGTCCCATTATTGGGGAGTGGGTCTCCCATAGTATTTGCTTATGCCTTCCAAGCAAAAGCTTAAAAAAATTAGGAGGTAATGCAGTGCCCGTTCGAAGGCTCGTGGAGGTCCAAGTAGCTTAACAAGATGGTTTTAATGCCCCTTACAAGAGACGTGGAGGTCAGAGTGGTATAACAAGACGCTTTTAATGCCCCTCAGAAGAGACGTGGAGGTCTGAGTGTTATAACAAGATGCTTTTAATGCCCCTTACAAGAGACGTGGAGGTCAGAGTGGTATAACAAGACTCTTTTAATGCCCCTTACAATAGATGTGGAGGTCAGAGTGGTATAACAAGATGCTTTTAATGCTCCTCAGAAGAGACGTGGAGGTCAGAGTGGTATAACAAGACGCTTTTAATGCCCCTAGAAGAAACATGGAGGTCAGAGTTGTATAACAAGACGCTTTTAATGCCCCTCAGAAGAGACGTGGAGGTCAGAGTGGTATAACAAGACGCTTTTAATGCCCCATACAAGAGACGTGGAGGTCAGAGTGGTATAACAAGATGCTTTTAATGCCCCTCAGAAGAGACGTGGAGGTCAGAGTGGTATAACAAGATGCTTTTAATGCCCCTTACAAGAGACGAGGAGGTCAGAGTGGTATAACAAGACGCTTTTAATGCCCCTCAGAAGAGACGTGGAGGTCAGAGTGGTATAACAAGATGGTTTTAATGCCCCTCAGAAGAGACGTGGAGGTCAGAGTGGTAAAACAAGACGCTTTTAATGCCCTTCAGAAGAGACGTGGAGGTCAGAGTGGTATAACAAGACGGTTTTAATGCCCTTTACAAGAGACGTGGAGGTCAGAGTGGTATAACAAGACGCTTTTAATGCCCCTCAGAAGAGACGTGGAGGTCAGAGTGGTATAACAAGACGCTTTTAATGCCCCTCAGAAGAGACGTGGAGGTCAGAGTGGTATAACAAGATGCTTTTAATGCCCCTTACAAGAGACATGGAGGTCAGAGTGGTATAACAAGATGCTTTTAATGCCCCTTACAAGAGCCATACAGTACAGCATCTTAAAAATATTATTCCCATTATTGGGGATTGGGTCTCCCACAGTCTTTGCTTATGCCTTCCAGGCAAAAGCTGACAAAAATAAGGACGGAGGAACTTTCAATAATGGCAACACGGACCACGGTCACCCTCGTGGTATAGTGGTGGTGGAGGCTGAGGATAAGGAGAAGAGCATAAAACAGCCGAAATGAGGAAGCGTATACCCATGTGTGGGTGTGAAGCGGTGCATGGGAATACACCTCCCGAAATAACACAGTGGATTTGACTTTATGTTACTCTGCTGTCATTTGGTGGTGATGAGAAGTCTGGCCCAATCCAGCCCTTGTTCATTTTGATAAGGGTCAGCTTATCAGCATTGTCAGTTGACAGGCGAGTGTGCTTATCAGTATAATTCCCCCAGCAGCACTAAAAACACGCTCCGATAACACGCTAGCGGCAGGGCAGGCCAGGACCTCCAAGGCGTACAGAGCGAGTTCATTCCAAGGGTCCAGCTTGGATACCCAATAATTAAAAGGCATAGAGGAATCACGGAGGATGCTGGTACGGTCGGCAAGGTACTCCCTCACCATCTTTTGAAACTTTCCACTCCTTGTGAGAGTACCCCGCGCCTCAGGGTCAGTCCAAAGGGAGGGTCTGAGAAAACAGTCCCAGAACTTTGACAGTGTTCCCCTGCCTCTGCTGGATTGGAGTTGCCTCTCTCTCGCTTGTACGCATTGGTTGGTCAACGAACTGTGACCTCTGCCGCTAGCGTGTTCAGATGGGAATTTTTTTAACAGTTCTGCAGCAAGGGCTTTCTGGTACTGGCCCATTTTTGTAGACCTCTCCACCTCAGGAATAAGAGAGTGAAAGTTCTCCTTGTAGCGGGGGTCTACAAGTGTCACCAACCAGTAATGACTGTCACCCAACATTTTGACAACGCGAGGGTCACAGTTAAGGCAGAGTAACATAAAGTCAGCCATACGTGCTAGACTGGTAGCGGGCAAGATTTCCGTGTCCTCACCAAGATGACCACTGACCATGCTCTCCTCCTCCTCCTCCTACTCCTCCCCCCTGTTCTCAGGCCACCCACGCTGAACCATCGGTATGACACTTGTACAGGTACTACCGTCAACAGCGCATGATAACAGCTCCTGTTCTTCCTCCTCCTCCTCCTCTCCCTCATTGTCCCCCAATGCACGTTGGGATGAGATGAGGCTGGGCTGTGTGTAATCGCCCACTACGGCTTCTTGATCCATCTCATCATACTCTGGCTGCAATGCCTCCTCTTTAATTCTCTGCAGAGAGCGTTGCAAAAGACAGACAAGTGGGATGCTGACACTAATGATGACGTCATCGCCACTCACCATCTTGGTGGCCTCCTCAAAATTTGTCAGGATGGTACATATGTCAGACATCCAGGTCCACTCATGAGGTCTTATGTGTGGAGTCTGACCTGAATATCAATGGCCTTGTTGCAGCTGGTACTCCACAACTGCTCTCTTCTGCTCACAAATCCTTTGCAACATGTGGAGGGTAGAGTTCCAACGTATGGGGACATCACACACCAGGGCGGCGGAAGCTGTAGCCGACTTGCGAAAATGAGCTGACAGGCGGCGTACTTTGATGAGCAGATCTGGCAACTGGGGGAACGATTTAAGAAACCGCTGAACCACGAGGTTAAGCACATGAGCCAGGCATGGTACGTGTGTGATCTCACCTCGCCTCAGAGCCGCCAACAGGTTACGGCCATTGTCACACACGACCATGCCTGGATGTAGGTTCAGCGGTCTCAGCCACAGATCTGCCTGCTCTTTCATAGCTGTCCACAACTCACAAGCAGTGTGAGGTTTCTCACCTAAGCTTATGAGCTTCAGCACAGCCTGTTGCCGCTTGGCGGAGGCAGTACTGCAGAGCTTCCAGCTTGTACCTGATCTGGTGATATCTGAGATGGAGGCTGAACATGAGGAGGAGGAGGAGGATGACGCGCAGGAGCTGTACACTGTGGGGGAAACTCTGACTGACATAGGGCCCGCAATCCTCTGTGTGGGGAGGATGTGTTCCGTCCCAAGGTCCGACTGGGTCCTGGCTTCCAATATGTTTACCCAGTGTGCCATCAGGGAGATGTACCATCCCTGGCCACAAGCACTTGTCCACGTGTCCGTTGTCAGGTGGACTCTCCCGGTAACTGCGTTGTTGAGGGCACGGCAGATGTTTTGGGACACGTGCTTGTGTAGTGTGGGGATGGCCCAAAACTGGATACTACACAGATTTTACCCGTTGAACTGCAAAACCACACTGGAATTTGTCAGGCGTACACCAGACTATTTTCAACAGATATATTTTTGTGTCAGAACACTCAGGAGACACTACTGTTTTTTTACTGCAAAAAATGCAAAAAGCAGGATAATAGAGATTTTTTACCGTGGAACAGCAAAACCACAGTTTTAATTTACTGCTTTATACAAGACTTTTTAAAATATATAGATTTGCGGCTGAACAGTGAGCGACACACTCAAACTGTTTTTTTTTAGATACCAAAGGCCCAAAGCTTAATACTACACAGATTTTACCCACTGAACTGCAAAACCACACTGGGATTTGTCAGGCGCACACCAGACTACTTTCAACAGATATATTTTTGTGTCAGAACAATCAGGAGACACTACTGTTTTTTTTTACTGCAAAAAATGCAAAAAGCAGGATAATAGAGATTTTTTACCGTGGAACAGCAAAACCACAGTTTTAATTTACTGGCGTATGCCAGACTTTTTAAAATATATAGATTTGCGGCTGAACAGTGAGCGACACACTCAAACTGTTTTTTTTTAGATACCAAAGGCCCAAAACTGGATACTACACAGATTTTACTCGTTGAACTGCAAAACCACACTTCTGTTTCTATGGCCTATACCAGACTCTTTTCAACAGATATATTTGTGTCTGAAAAATCAGAGACACACTTTTTTGGGGGGGGGGGGACACCAATAGGTTAATAAGACGGGTATTTGTACAGTGTGTAGGAGGGAAAAAAAAGAGGATTTAGATGAAAAAAAAGGATTTTTACTGGCCCCCGAGACCTGCAGCTAATGCCAGCAATTTCAGAAACAGGAACACACAGGACTGTAATGCAGCTTTTGCTGGTATAACCACTGCGTCTCCAATACAGCCTGCTTGATATCTGGGATGGATATTAGTCCTGAGAAGGACTGTTTGTTTGTTCTGGCAGCCTGTACAGACCCTACACTAACTATTTCACAGCAAAAATCTTTCCTTAGCTAAGCAGCGCTGTCCCTACACTGTCTGATCCGGAGCGTCTGTGTCCAAGATGGTGGCGCCCGGTTTTAAATACTCGAGGTGACCCTGTGCGGCCAGCCAATCACTGTAATGCCCACAAACAACATGGCTGCAGCATTACAGTGACTCGCTGGCTATCCCTGCATCTTCATTGGCTCTGTAAAGAGCGCCAAACATGCAGGGCGGAGACCCAAGCTCCCGCCCGAGTAACCCAGAAATGCTCGGTGCTCGCCGAACATCCCGAGTAGCGTGATGCTCGAGCGAGTACCGAGCAGTGTCGAGCATGCTTGCTCAACACTATATATTACATATCCAAAATATCTTCTAACACCTTTCTGATAAGTAATGTACATTACACAACTGGGATCTTCATCTAAGCCTTCTTCATATATACTGGCTGCCAGCTAATAATTCAACGTAGTATACAGGTGTAGTTACTGTCATGTTACTGCTTCCAATTTTAGCCTCAAGCTGAAAGACAAAATAAAAAGGTTAAAAACAACTTACAAATATCTCAACAATATAAAAAAAAATTAACACCATATATTTGCTCAACCAGCTCACACCCAAGCTACTGAAGATGGCTTGATATTAAAAATATTAAAAGGAGGTACATACTCTCCTAGAAGACCTCAGAGTGTTGGTTCTCACTCATCACTAGTGTCTAAAATGCTCGGGTACTCTTTGCTTGGGTCGAGCAAATCATAATGCGCGGGTGCTCGACCCGAGCAACGAGCCCAATGTAAGTCAATAAAGGACTTGAGCATTTTTCCAGGAGACCTGCGCTTCAAGGCAGGGTAGGCAGAAGATGAGAGAGATGAAGCCGAGAGTCGCACTTAAGCCAGGTATATACATCTATGCCTATCTATTAGATAGACATAGATGTACACTGTGTGCAGAATTATTAGGCAAGTTGTATTTTAGAGGATTATTTTTATTATTGTTCAACAACTATGTTCTCAATCAACCCAAAAGACTCATAAATATCCAAGCTTAATATTTTTGGAAGTTGGAGTGTTTTTTTTTTTGATTTGGCTATCTTAGGAGGATATCTGTTTGTGCAGGTAACTATTACTGTGCAGAATTATTAGGCAACTTAATAAAAACCAAATATAATCCCATCTCACTTGTTTATTTTCACCAGGTAAACCAATATCAGTGCACAAAATTTAGAAATAAACATTTCTGACATGCAAAAACAAAAACCCCAAAAAGTAGTGATCAATATAGCCACCTTTCTTTATGATGACACTCAACAGCCTTCCATCTATACATTCTGTCAGTTGCTTGATCTGTTTTCGATCAACATTGCGTGCAGCAGCCACCACAGCCTCCCAGACACTGTTCCGAGAGGTGTACTGTTTTCCCTCCCTGTAGATCTCACATTTTATGATGGACCACATGTTCTCTATGGGGCTCAGATCAGGTGAACAAGGGGGCCATGTCATTATTTTTTCTTCTTTTAGACCTTTACTGGCCAGCCACGCTGTGGAGTAGTTGGATGCATGTGATGGAGCATTGTCCTGCATGAAAATCATGTTTTTCTTGAACGATACCGTCTTCTTCCTGCACCACTGCTTGAAGAAGTTGTCTTCCAGAAACTGGCAGTAGGTCTGGGAGTTGAGCTTCACTCCATCCTCAACCCGAAAAGGTCCCACAAGTTCATCTTTTATGATACCAGCCCATACCAGTACCCCACCTCCACCTTGCTGGCGTCTGAATCGGAGTGGAGCTCTCTGCTCTTTACTGATCCCGCCTCTGACCCATACATCTGGCCCATCAAGAGTCACTCTCATTTCATTAGTCCATAAAACCTTTGAAAATCAGTCTTAAGATATTTCTTGGCCCATTCTTGACGTTTTATCTTATGTTTCTTGTTCAAAGGTGGTCGTTTTTCAGCCTTCCTTACCTTGGCCATGTCCCTGAGTATCGCACACCTTGTGCTTTTTGATACTTCAGTAACGTTGCAGCTCTGAAATATGGCAAAACTGGTGGCGAATGGCATCTTAGCAGCTTCACGCTTGATTTTCCTCAATTCATGGGCAGTTATTTTGCGCATTTTTTGGCCAATACGCTTCTTGCGACCCTGTTGGCTATTTGCCATGAAACGCTTGATTGTTCAGTGATCACGCTTCAAAAGTTTGGAAATTTCAAGACTGCTGCATCCCTCTGCAAAACATCTCACAGTTTTGGACTTTTCAGAGCCCGTCAAATATCTCTTCTGACCCATTTTGCCAAAGGAAAGGAAGTTGCCTAATAATTAAGAACACCTTATATAGGGTGTTGATGTCATTAGTCAACACCCCTGCTCACTACAGAGATGCACATCACCAGATTTACTTATTGGTAGTTGGCTTTCAAGCCTATGCATCTTAGAGTAGTACAACATGTATAAAAAATATCATGTGATCAAAATACTCATTTGCCTAATAATTCTGTATACACTGTATATACCTGAGATCAGTGCGGTGATCGGCTCTGAAGATTCTTAACTAGTGATGGGCAAATCCATACAGAACACAGACTTACTGTTCGGATATGGGTTTGGGTGTTTCCTCCGCTGTCACAGGCTCTGATAGGTGGTATCAGCGTTACCACAGTCAAATCTCTGTGGGATCATGCTGACAGATGTTACAGTGACCCGTCATAAAAAGCTTACTACGGGTTATAGGCGCAGGCTAATGAGACTACTCCCACCATTAGTCAACGTCTGCTGTCATAGGAAATAGCAAGCACAGGCGACGCTGGATGGGAGCAGTAGTCTCTTGTCAGCGGTGCCTGTGCTGAAAATAAAAAAAAAAGAATTTTTTAAATGTTCAAATGAAAAAAACACATTACACTCACCTACACCTTGTCCCCGATGTCCTCGTCCCTTGCAAAAAATAAAAAATAAAAAAACACCATATTACACCTATTCCCCGAAGCCAATGTCACCTGTTATAAAGATAAAATAATAAACCACCAAAATCCTCATCTGTCCACCGTAGTCCATATAATCGAGTGTCCCATGTCGATCTCATGAATAGAACTGCCACATCAGAAAATGTGTCCGCTCTATTTTGCAGCTGCAATACACTTTCAGGAGCACGATCGCTCCAGTCAGTGTACAGGCTGAGCTGCGGGGAGTGAGGTCAAACGATTTCATCAGCTGATGAACTCATATGACCTCTCTGTGGGCAGCTCAGCCTGTACACTGAAACAGAAGTGATTACACTCTATGTCAGCGTATAGCCTGCTGTCCTCTAGAACTGTCACATCAGTGACTGTTCTAGAGGTGACCCAGATCACCGTGGGACAATCTGGAGTGTCATTGTGTCGGACAGGTGAGGGATATGTTTTTTTTTCCTTTGATTTTTGTTAATTAAGAATCAAATAAAATGGTGTGTGCTTTTAATTTCAAATAAAGGTCTTTTTTCTGGCCGTGTATTTATTTCTTCAATTTTACTATAGAATTAGTAATGGTGGCGTCTTATAGACGCCACTCCATTACTAACCTGGGCTTCATGTCAGCCGCCAATACAAGGCTGACATGAACCCCAACTCTATTACCCCACTTGCCACCACTATACGGCAGTGGGAAGAACAGAGGCTAAGCCCCAGATTTGGCGCATCTTATGGATGCGCCTATTCTGGAGCAGCTGAGAGCTGATATTATTAGCCTCGGAGGGGACAAATATTCATGGCCCCTTCCCGGGCTATTAATATCAACCCACCGCTGTTTGTTTAGCCTTTACTGATTAGATTTTATAGGGAACCCCTACTTCATTTTTTTTTCTGGGGTCTACCTGGAAACTATGTACAGTTAGGTCCATATATATTTGGACAGAGACAACATTTTTTCTAATTTTGGTTCTAGACATTACCACAATGAATTTTAAACAAAACAATTCAGATGCAGTTGAAGTTCAGACTTTCAGCTTTCATTTGAGGGTATCCTCATTAAAATTGGATGAAGGGTTTAGGCGTTTCAGCTCCTTAACATGTGCCACCCTGTTTTTAAAGGTACCAAAAGTAATTGGACAGATTAAATAATTGTAAAAAAATGTTCATTTCTAGTACTTTGTTGAAAACCCTTTGTTGGCAATGACTGCCTGAAGTCTTGAACTCATGGACATCACCAGACGCTGTGTTTCCTCCTTTTTGATGCTCTGTAAGGCCTTCACTGTGGTGGTTTTCAGTTGCTGTTTGTTTGTGGGCCTTTCTGTCTGAAATTTAGTCTTTAACAAGTGAAATGCATGCTCAATTGGGTTGAGATCAGGTGACTGACTTGGCCATTCAAGAATATTCCACTTCTTTGCTTTAATAAACTCCTGGGTTCCTTTGGCTTTATGTTTTGGGTCATTGTCCATCTGTAGTATGAAACGACGACCAATCAGTTTGGCTGCATTTGGCTGGATCTGAGCACACAGTATGGTTCTGAATACATCAGAATTCATTTGGCTGCTTCTGTCCTGTGTCACATCATCAATAAACACTAGTGACCCAGTGCCACTGGCAGCCATGCATGCCCAAGCCATCACACTGGCTCCGCCGTGTTTTTCAGATGATGTGGTATGCTTTGGATCATGAGCTGTACCACGCCTTCGCCATACTTTTCTCTTTCCATCATTCTGGTAGAGGTTGATCTTGGTTTCATCTGTCCAAAGAATGTTCTTCCAGAAATGTGCTGGCTTTATTAGATGTTTTTTAGCAAAGTCCAGTCTAGCCTTTTTATTCTTGATGCTTATGAGTGGCTTGCACAGTGCAGTGAACCCTCTGTATTTACTTTCATGCAGTCTTCTCTTTATGGTAGATTTGAATATTGATACGTCTACCTCCTGGAGAGTGTTGTTCACTTGGTTGGCTGTTGTGAAGGGGTTTCTCTTCACCATGGAGATTATTCTGCGATCATCCACTACTGTTGTCTTCCGTGGGCGCCCAGGTCTTTATGTATTGATGAGTTCAAAAATGCTTTCCTTCTTTCTCAGGATGTACCAAACTGTAGATTTTGCCACTCCTAATATTGTAGCAATTTCTCGGATGGGTTTTTTCTGTTTTTGCAGCTTAAGGATGGCTTGTTTCACCTACATGGAGAGCTCCTTTGACCGCATGTTTACTTCACAGCAAAACCTTCCAAATGCAAGCACCACACCTCAAATCAACTCCAGGCCTTTTATCTGCTTAATTGAGAATGACATAACGAAGGGATTGCCCACACATGTCCATGAAATAGCCTTGGAGTCAATTGTCCAATTACTTTTGATCTCTTTAAAAACAGGATGGCACATGTTAAGGAGCTGAAACTCCTAAACCCTTCATCCAATTTTAATGTGGATACCCTCAAATAAAAGCTGAAAGTCTGAACTTCAACTGCATCTGAATTGTTTTGTTTAAAATTCATTGTGGTAATGTCTAGAACCAAAATTAGAAAAATGTTGTCTCTGTCCAAATACAGTACACACCAAAAGTTTGGACACACCTTCTCATTTAAAGATTTTTCTGTATTTTCATGACTATGAAAATTGTACATTCACACTGAAGGCATCAAAACTATGAATTATCACATGTGGAATTATATACTTAACAAAAAAGTGTGAAACAACTGAAAATATGTCTTATATTCTAGGTTCTTCAAAGTAGCCACCTTTTGCTTTGATGACTGCTTTGCACACTCTTGGCATTCTCTTGATGAGCTTCAAGTGGTAGTCACCGGAAATGGTTTTCACTTCACAGGTGTGCCCTGTCAGGTTTAATAAGTGGGATTTCTTGCCTTATAAATGGGGTTGGGACCATCAGTTGTGTTGTGCAGAAGTCTGGTGAATACACAGCTGATAGTCCTACTGAATAGACTGTTAGAATTTGTATTATGGCAAGAAAAAAGCAGCTAAGTAAAGAAAAACGAGTGACCATCATAACTTTAAGAAATGAAGGTCAGTCAGTGCAAAAAATTGAGAGAACTTTGAAAGTGTCCCCAAGTGCAGTTGCAAAAACCATCAAGTGCTACAAAGAAACTGGCTCACATGAGGACCGCCCCGGGAAAGGAAGACAAAGAGCCACCTCTGCTTCTGAGGATAAGTTTATCCGAGTTACCAGCCTCAGAAATCGCAGGTTAACAGCAGCTCAGATTAGAGACCAGGTCAATGCCACACAGAGTTCTAGCAGCAGACACATCTCTTCAACAACTGTTAAGACGAGACTTTGGGCAGCAGGCCTTCATGGTAAAATAGCTGCTAGGAAACCACTGCTAAGGACAGGCAACAAGCAGACGAGACTTGTTTGGGCTAAAGAACACAAGGAATGGACATTAGACCAGTGGAAATCTGTGCTTGGTCTGATGAGTCCAAATTTGAGATCTTTGGTTCCAACCACGGTGTCTTTGTGCGATGCAGGAAAGGTGAACGGATGGACTCTACATGCCTGGTTCCCACTGCGAAGCATGGAGGAGGAGGTGTGATGGTGTGGGAGTGCTTTGCTGGTGACACTGTTGGGGATTTATTCAAAATTCAAGGCATACTGAACCAGCATGTCTACCACAGCATCTTGCAGCGGCATGCTATTCCATCCGGTTTGCGTTTAGTTGGGCCATCATTTATTTTTCAACAGGACAATGGCCCCAAACACACCTCCAGGCTTTGTAAGGGCTATTTGACCAAGAAGGAGAGTGATGGGGTGCTACGCCAGATGACCTGGCCTCCACAGTCACCAAAACTGAACCCAATCGAGATGGTTTGGGGTGAGCTGGACCGCAGAGTGAAGGCAAAAGGGCCAACAAGTGCTAAGCATCTCTGGGAACTCCTTCAAGATTGTTGGAAGAACATTTCCGGTGACTACCTCTTGAAGCTCATCAAGAGAATGCCAAGAGTGTGCAAAGCAGTCATCAAAGCAAAAGGTGGCTACTTTGAAGAACCTAGAATATAAGACATATTTTCAGTTGTTTCACACTTTTTTGTTAAGTATATAATTCCACATGTGTTAATTCATAGTTTTGATGCCTTTAGTGTGAATGTACAATTTTCATAATCATGAAAATGCAGAAAAATCTTTAAAAGAGAAGGTGTGTCCAAACTTTTGGTCTGTACTGTATATATGGATCTAACTGTATCTATCTAGTAATCTATTATCTCTCTCAACAGTTTATTTATCTAGCAGTCTGTCTGTCTATCTATCATCTCTATACAGCTGAACCAGAAGTTTACATACACTATATGAAGACACATATGTATGTTTTTCTCAATATCTGACATTAAATCATGTTTGGATGAAAAAGGGAGAAGCTTGGAAGCATAAAAACACCATCCCAACTGTGAAACACGGGGGTGGCAACATCACGTTGTGGGGTTGTTTTGCTGCAGGAGGGACTGGTGCACTTCATAAAATAGATGACATCATGAGAAAAGAAGATTATGTGGCAATACTGAAGCAACATCTCAAGACATCGGCCAGGAAGTTAAAGCTTGGGCGGAAATGGGTCTTCTAAATGGACAATAACCCGAATCATACTGTCAAAATGGTAAGAAAGTGGCTTAAGGATAACAAAGTCAATGTTTTGGATTGGCCATCACAAAGCCCTGATCTCAATCCTATTGAATATTTATGGGCAAAGCTGAAAAGGCAGGTGCAAACAAGGCGACCTAAAAACCTGGATCAGTTACACCAGGTTTGTCAGGAGGAATGGGCCCAAATTCCGACCAACTACTTTGAGAATCTTGTTGAAAGATATCCCAAACGTTTGAACCAAGTCATTCAGTTTAAGGGTAATGGTACCAAATACTAATGAAATGTATGTAAACATTTGACTTTGCACTAAGTAATAAAAATGCCTTAAAACATTCTCTCTCATTATTCTGGCATTTGGCAAATATAAAAAAATTATGGTAATCCTAATTGACCTAAAACGGGAAAGGTTTATTCTGATTCCATGTCAGATATTGAGAAAAACATGCATATCTGTCTTTTTATATAGTGTATGTAAACTTCTGGTTTCAACTGTGTATATGTGTGTGTGTGTGTGTGTGTGTGTGTGTGTGTGTGTGTGTATTTATATATACAACTCCTGGCAAAAATTATGGAATTAACGGGCTCGGAGGATGTTCATTCAGTTGTTTAAGGTTGTTGAAAAAAAGCAGATCACAGACATGGCACAAAACTAAAGTAATTCCAAATGGCAACTTTAGGGCTTCAAGAAACACTAAAAGAAATCAAGATTAAAAATGTGGTACTCAGTAAGGGTAATTTTTTTCAGACCAAGCAGAGGGAAAAAAATATGGAATCACTCAATTCTGAGGAAAAAATTCTGGAATCACCCTGTAAATTTTCATTTCCAAAACTAACACCTGCATCAAATTAGATCTGCTCGTTACTCTGCATCTGAAAAGGAGTAACATAGTTTGTAAAGCCGAATAAAGACTTGCGTCCATCAAGTTCGACCTGTTAGTTCTGTAATTGCTAAAGTTGATCCAGAGGAGGGCAAAAACCCCAAATGATTTAGCCAATCTTCACCTGAGGAAAAATTCCCTCCCGACTCTGAAACCAGCAGTCAGAATAAATCCCTGTATCAACATACTATTTTATTTTATTTTTAAGTATTTGCTGAAATCTGCCTGGTATCTAGAAATGCATCCAGTCCCCGCTTGAACTGGTGTAGTGAATCTCACTCAGTGAATTTCATATTCTCACTGCTCTTACCGTAAAGAACCCCTTCCTATGCTGGTGCTGAAACCTTTTCTCTTCCAGTCTTAGTGAATGCCCTCTTGTTACCGTAATATCCCTCCTTTTGAACAAATCCCGGGCAAGATCTCTATACTGTCCCCTAACATATTTGTACACATTTATTATGTCCCCCCTCAACCTTCTCTTTTCCAGGCTGAATAGTCCTAGTTTTGCCAACCTCTCTGGGTATTGCAGTCCCTCCATTCCCTTTATTAATTTTGTTGCCCTCCTTTGTACCTTTTCAAGCTCATTTATATCCTTTCTATATATTGGGGCCCATAACTGAGCACAGTATTCCAAGTGTGGTCTGACCAGTGCTTTGCACAGTGGAAGAACAATGTTCTCATCCTTTGCAGCTATACCTCTTCTGATACATCCCATTACCCTGTTTGCCCTTACAGCAGCGGCCTGACTTTGGGCACTCCAATTTAGTTTGCTATCAATCAAGATGCCCAAGTCCTTCTCCATCTCTGAATTCCCCAATGATTTCCCATTCAGTGAGTACTGGTGACTTCCATTTTTCCTTCCCATATGTATGACCTTACATTTCTCCTCGTTAAACCTCATTTGCCATTTAATGCTCCACCTACCCAGCTTATCCAAATCCCTCTGTAGGTCTGCACTGTCCTCTTTTGTATTAATTGTTTTACATAACTTTGTGTCATCTGCAAATATTGATATTTTACTATTTATCCCGTTGACTATGTCGTTAATAAAGATATTAAATAACATTGGGCCTAGTACAGACCCCTGTGGTACCCCACTAGTGACGCTTACCCAATCTGAGAATATTCCATTTATAACCACCCTCTGCCTTCTATCCTTTAGCCATACCCACTTGCAGACCTTTTCCCCCAGCCCCATCATTCTCATTTTGTATACCAACCTATTATGTGGCACGCTATCGAACGCTTTTGAGAAGTCGAGATACACGACATCCACTGGTTCCCCCTTATCTAATCGAGAGCTAACCTCCTCGTAGAAGTCAATCAGGTTTGTTTGGCAGGAGCGATTCCTCATGAATCCATGTTGGTTCGGGATTAAAAGATTATTAGCATCAAGATGCTCCGTAATTGCCTCTTTAATGAAGCTTTCAAAAATTTTGCCCACAACGGACGTCAGACTCACCGGCCGATAGTTTCCGGCGTCACTTTTCACTCCCTTTTTGAATATTGGCACTACATTCGCCTGTCGCCAATCAAGTGGTACAGACCCAGTCTCAACAAAGTCCTTAAATATAAGATATAACGGTCTGTCTATCACATTACTTAGTTCCCTTAGTACCCGTGGGTGTATGCCATCAGGTCCTGGTGATTTGTTTATTTTAATGTTACTGAGGCGTTTCTGTACCTCAACTTGGGTTAGATTAGTCATACTTAGTGGAGGATTAAGCTTGTCACTTCTCATTTCTCCTGTTAGTTCTATTTCCTTTGTGAAAGCTGTCGAAAAAAAATTATTTAATAGATTAGCTTTATCCTCATCTTTCTCTATGATTTTGCCTTCCTCACTTTTTATCGGTCCAATATTATCCGATTTAATCCTTTTACTATTTATATACGTAAAGAACAGTTTGGGATTTGATCTACTTTCCCTAGCAATACGTCTCTCTGTTTCTCCTTTGCTATTTTTATTTGTTTTTTACAGGTTCTCGTTTTTTCCTTGTAACACATTAGTGCCTCCTTACTGTTTTCCTGTTTTAATCTCTTGAATGCCTCTTTTTTGCTATTTAACGCCCCTTTTAAGCTCTTGTTCAACCATATTGGTTTCCTCTTATTTCTGGCCCTTTTATTCCCATACGGTATATACCTCTCGCACTGAGTATTCAGAATTCTTTTGAAGGTTTCCCATTTACTATTCGTATTCCATTGATTAAGTACTTTGTCCCAGTCAATAAGTTGAAGGTTTTCTATCAGCAGATCAAACTTTGCCCTCCTAAAGTTTAATATTTTTGTTGTTCCCTTATTGATAACCCTACTGAAGGGCATTTTGAAGTCGATAATATTATGGTCGCTATTACCTAGGTGCCCCCCTATCTGTACCTCAGTTATTCTATCAGGCCTATTAGTCAATATTAAGTCCAACACGGTCTTCCCTCTCGTTGGTTCCTGCACTAGTTGGGAGAGATAATTATCCTTAATATTTGTCAAGAACCTTTTTCCTTTCTGAGATCTACAGGTTTCTGTTTCCCAGTCAATATCCAGGTAGTTGAAATCCCCCATTACAATCACTTCATTATGTTTTGCTACTTTGTCTATTTGTCCTAATAGCAGATTCTCATTCTCCTCTGTTATATTTGGTGGCTTATAGCAGACCACCAGTAATATTTTATTATTATTATTTGCCCCCTCTATCTCTACCCACATGGACTCGACCCCCTCTTCTCCCTCTCCTATATCTTCTCTTAGTCTGGGTTTTAGACATGACTTTACATATAAGCAGACTCCTCCGCCTTTCCCCTGTTTCCGGTCCCTTCTAAATAAACTATAATCTAATAAATTTACCGCCCAATCGTAGCTATCGTCTAGCCAAGTCTCTGTTATACCTACGATGTCATACCTCTCCTCCGATATAAGCGCCCACAGCTCATCCGCCTTATTGGTCAGGCTTCTTGCGTTGGTCAGCATGCAAGATAAAACTTTGGGGTTATTTAGCATCCTATTCTTCTCTAACGATCTAACTGTATTATCCCCACCCCCCTCTCCACCCTCATTATATTCACTTCTCCCCTTCCCCCTTGCTTGCCTCACATCCCACCTATTTCCTTGATTTCCCCCCCGTCTCTAGTTTAAAAACTCCTCCAACCTATTAGCCATCTTCTTCCCCAGCATCGCTGCACCCTCCCCATTGAGGTGCAGCCCGTCCCTACAGTAGAGCCTGTAGCCGACCGCAAAGTCGGCCCAGTTCTCCATGAACCCAAACCCTTCTGCCTTGCACCAACTCTTTAGCCACTTATTCACCTCCCTAACTTCCCGTTGACGCTCCTGTGTGGCTCGCGGGATTGGTAGTATGTCTGAGAAAACTACCTTGGAGGTCCTTGCCCTAAGCTTCCTACATAGGTCCCTGAAATCATTTTTAAGGACCCTCCATCTACCACTCACTGTCATTGGTGATCACTAGAGATGAGCGGTGTTCGACTCGAACTGTTCGCCAATCTCAAATTTGAGCTGTTTTGGGCGGTGTTCGAGCCGTTCGGCGAACCCGAACGATTTGAAAAAAATTTGGCTGTTCGAGGTTATGTTCAATAACTGTTCGTGCACCAAAATCATAACTGGATTTTTTCTCAGTAATGCTGAAAATTAATGTTAATACACAGTTTGAGTGTACAGCGGGGCGGGGGGAGGGGCAGGGGATGGATCTCTGCAGAAATAATGAAGATCTCCATTTTTTTTTCTCTTTCCCGCATTTACAGTGGGGAGGTGCAATCTGTCAGCCTATCAGCAGCGCACACACGGAGCGAACTGCTTTTTTTCACACAAGCAAGGGCATGTGTCATTGGCAGTGTATGTCACATGTCCTTGCCCTGTAAGACCCAGCCATTTTCCCCGTCGCCACCATTTTCTCACTGCTGCAGCTGCGTGTTAGATGGCACCGCTGTTGCTGTGTGTGCTATACTTTGTTAATTTCAAGCCAATTTTCGCACAAATCTACAGATAGCTTGGGAGTAGGGAATAGTTGTGATTGCAGTCCTTTTAAGGACTAGGTTACATCATTTCCTACGACTTTTATCAGGAAGGAATGTGCTCTTATATAGATAGGTTGGCAGTAAAGACTAATTGTAATTGCAGTCCTTTTCAGGGCTAGGTTACATCTGTTCCTATCACTTTTATCAGGAAGGAATGTGCTCTTATATAGATAGGTTTGGAGTAAAGACTAATTGTAATTGCAGTCCTTTTCAGGGCTAGGTTACATCAGTTCCTATCACCTTTTGCCAGGCAGGTATGTGCCAGTGCTGTGCAAGTTTTTTCACAGCATTTTTCTAAATCTAGCAAAGCAAATCCTTTTTGTCCTCTTGCAGTGTGTGTTAGTCAGTGGGGAAGCCTATCTGTGTTGCAAGCTACACCACCTGTATATAGAATACAATTTTTTTTAATGCACCTAGTGAAGTAAAACCTTTTGGGCATAGCATCATTCTATTAGTCCATCTATACTAACCTCCAGCTGGTTGCAAATTCAAATAATTTTTATCTGCATATAGCTCTGAAAAAATATTTTGGCTTTGGCTTGTAGCAGTGTGTGGACTTGTTCTATTAGTCCATCTATACTAACCTCCATCAGGTTGCAAATTCAATCTAATTTTTTTCTGCATCTAGCTCTGAAAAAATATTTCGGCTTGTAGCAGTGTGTGGGACTTGTTCTATTAGTCCATCTATACTAACCTCCATCAGGTTAAAAATTCAATATAATTTTTTGCTGCATCTAGCTCTGAAATAATATTTCGGCTTGTAGCAGTATGTGGGACTTGTTCTATTAGTCCATCTATACTAACCTCCATCAGGTTGCAAATACAAAATAATTTTTATCTCCATCTAGCTCTGAAAAAATATTTGGGCTTTGGCTTGTAGCAGTGTGTGGACTTGTTCTATTAGTCCATCTATACTAACCTCTAGTAGGTTGCAAATTCAATATAATTTTTTTCTGCATCTAGCTCTGAAAAATTATTTGCGCTTCGACTTGTAGCAGTGTGTGGGACTTGTTCTATTAGTCCATCTATACTAACCTCCATCAGGTTAAAAATTCAATATAATTTTTTTCTGCATCTAGCTCTGAAAATTTTTTTCAGCTTGTAGCAGTGTGTGGGACTTGTTCTATTAGTCCATCTATACTAACCTCCAGAAGGTTGCAAATTCAAAATAATTTTTATCTTCATCTAGCTCTGAAAAAATATTTGGGCTTCGGCTTGTAGCAGTGTGTGGGACTTGTTCTACTAGTCCATCTATACTAACCTCCAGCAGGTAGCAAATTCAATATAAAATTTTTTTCTGCATCTAGCTCTGAAAAAATACTTCGGCTTGTAGCAGTGTGTGGGACTTGTTCTATTAGTCCATCTATACTAACCTCTATCAGCTTGAAAATTCAAAATAATTTTTTTCTGCATCTAGCTCAGAAAAAATATTTCGGATTGTAGCAGTGTGTGGGACTTGTTCTATTAGTCCATCTATACTAACCTCCATCAGGTTGCAATTTCAAAATAATTTTTATCTGCATCTAGCTCTGAAAAAATATTTGGGCTTCGGCTTGTAGCAGTGTGTGGTACTTGTTCTTTTAGTCCATCTATACTAACCTCTAACAGGTTGCAAATTCAATATAATTTTTTTCTGCATCTAGCTCTGAAAAAATATTTGTGCTTCGGCTTGTAGCAGTGTGTGAGACTTGTTCTATTAGTCCATCTATACTAACCTCCACCAGATTGAAAATTCTATCTAATTTTTTTCTGCATCTAGCTCTGAAAAAATATTTCGGCTTGTAGCAGTGTGTTGGACTTGTTCTATTTGTCCATCTATACTAACCTCCATCAGGTTGCAAATTAAATATAATTTCATTCTGCATCTAGCTCTGAAAAAATATTTTGGCTTGTAGCAGTGTGTGTGACTTGTTCTATTAGTCGATCTATACTAACCTCCATGAGGTTGCAAATTCAATATAATTTTTTTCTGCATCTAGCTCTGAAAAAATATTTGGGATTGTAGCAGTGTGTGGGACTTGTTCTATTAGTCCATCTATACTAACCTCCATCAGGTTGCAAATTCAATCTATTTTTTTTCTGCATCTAGCTCTGAAAAAATATTTCGGCTTGTACCAGTGTGTGGGACTTGTTCTATTAGTCCATCTATACTAACCTCCATCAGGTTGCAAATTCAATATAATTTTTTTCTGCATCTAGCTCTGAAAAAATACTTCGGCTTGTAGCAGTGTGTGGGACTTGTTCTATTAGTCCATCTATACTAACCTCTATCAGCTTGAAAATTCAAAATAATTTTTTTCTGCATCTAGCTCAGAAAAAATATTTCGGATTGTAGCAGTGTGTGGGACTTGTTCTATTAGTCCATCTATACTAACCTCCATCAGGTTGCAATTTCAAAATAATTTTTATCTGCATCTAGCTCTGAAAAAATATTTGGGCTTCGGCTTGTAGCAGTGTGTGGTACTTGTTCTTTTAGTCCATCTATACTAACCTCTAACAGGTTGCAAATTCAATATAATTTTTTTCTGCATCTAGCTCTGAAAAAATATTTGTGCTTCGGCTTGTAGCAGTGTGTGAGACTTGTTCTATTAGTCCATCTATACTAACCTCCACCAGATTGAAAATTCTATCTAATTTTTTTCTGCATCTAGCTCTGAAAAAATATTTCGGCTTGTAGCAGTGTGTGGGACTTGTTCTATTTGTCCATCTATACTAACCTCCATCAGGTTGCAAATTAAATATAATTTCATTCTGCATCTAGCTCTGAAAAAATATTTTGGCTTGTAGCAGTGTGTGTGACTTGTTCTATTAGTCGATCTATACTAACCTCCATGAGGTTGCAAATTCAATATAATTTTTTTCTGCATCTAGCTCTGAAAAAATATTTGGGATTGTAGCAGTGTGTGGGACTTGTTCTATTAGTCCATCTATACTAACCTCCATCAGGTTGCAAATTCAATCTATTTTTTTTCTGCATCTAGCTCTGAAAAAATATTTCGGCTTGTACCAGTGTGTGGGACTTGTTCTATTAGTCCATCTATACTAACCTCCATCAGGTTGCAAATTCAATATAATTTTTTTCTGCATCTAGCTCTGAAAAAATACTTCGGCTTGTAGCAGTGTGTGGGACTTGTTCTATTAGTCCATCTATACTAACCTCCATCAGGTTGCAAATTCAATATAATTTTTATCTGCATCTAGCTCTGAAAAAATACTTCGGCTAGTAGCAGTGTGTGGGACTTGTTCTATTAGTCCATCTATACTAACCTCCAGCAGGTTGCAAATTCAAAATAATTTTTATCTCCATCTAGCTCTGAAAAAATATTTGGGCTTCGGCTTTTAGCAGTGTGTGGGACTTGTTCTACTAGTCCATCTATACTAACCTCCAGCAGGTAGCAAATTCAATATAACATTTTTTTCTGCATCTAGCTCTGAAAAATATTTTGGCTTGTAGCAGTGTGTGTGACTTGTTCTATTAGTCCATCTATACTAACCTCCATGAGGTTGCAAATTCAATGTAATTTTTTTCTGCATCTAGCTCGGAAAAAATATTTCGGCTTGTAGCAGTGTGTGGGATTTGTTCTATTAGTCCATCTATACTAACCTACATCTGGTTGCAAATTCAATCTAATTTTTTTCTTCATCTAGCTCTGAAAAAATATTTCGGCTTGTAGCAGTGTGTGGGACTTGTCCTATTAGTCCATCTATACTAACCTCCATCAGGTTGCAAATTCAATATATTTTTTTTCTCCATCTAGCTCTGAAAAAATACTTTGGCTTGTAGCAGTGTTTGGGACTTGTTCTATTAGTCCATCTATTCTAACCTCTATCAGCTTGAAAATTCAAAATAATTTTTTTCTGCATCTAGCTCAGAAAAAATATTTTGGCTTGTAGCAGTGTGTGGGACTTGTTCTATTAGTCCATCTATACTAACCTCCAGCAGGTTGCAAATTCAAAATAATTTTTATCTGCATCTACCTCTGAAAAAATATTTGGGCTTCGGCTTGTAGCAGTGTGTGGTACTTGTTCTTTTAGTCCATCTATGCTAACCTCTAACAGGTTGCAAATTCAATATAATTTTTTTCTGCATCTAGCTCTGAAAAAATATTTGTGCTTCGGCTTGTAGCAGTGTGTGAGACTTGTTCTATTAGTCCATCTATACTAACCTCCACCAGATTGAAAATTCTATCTAATTTTTTTCTGCATCTAGCTCTGAAAAAATATTTTGGCTTGTAGCAGTGTGTGGGACTTGTTCTATTTGTCCATCTATACTAACCTCCATCAGGTTGCAAATTCAATATAATTTCATTCTGCATCTAGCTCTGAAAAAATATTTTGGCTTGTAGCAGTGTGTGACTTGTTCTATTAGTCGATCTATACTAACCTCCATGAGGTTGCAAATTCAATATAATTTTTTTCTGCATCTAGCTCTGAAAAAATATTTGGGATTGTAGCAGTGTGTGGGACTTGTTCTATTAGTCCATCTATACTAACCTCCATCAGGTTGCAAATTCAATCTATTTTTTTTCTGCATCTAGCTCTGAAAAAATATTTCGGCTTGTACCAGTGTGTGGGACTTGTTCTATTAGTCCATCTATACTAACCTCCATCAGGTTGCAAATTCAATATAATTTTTTTCTGCATCTAGCTCTGAAAAAATACTTCGGCTTGTAGCAGTGTGTGGGACTTGTTCTATTAGTCCATCTATACTAACCTCCATCAGGTTGCAAATTCAATATAATTTTTTTCTGCATCTAGCTCTGAAAAAATATTTGGGATTGTAGCAGTGTGTGGGACTTGTTCTATTAGTCCATCTATACTAACCTCCATCAGGTTGCAAATTCAATCTATTTTTTTTCTGCATCTAGCTCTGAAAAAATATTTCGGCTTGTACCAGTGTGTGGGACTTGTTCTATTAGTCCATCTATACTAACCTCCATCAGGTTGCAAATTCAATATAATTTTTTTCTGCATCTAGCTCTGAAAAAATACTTCGGCTTGTAGCAGTGTGTGGGACTTGTTCTATTAGTCCATCTATACTAACCTCCATCAGGTTGCAAATTCAATATAATTTTTTTCTGCATCTAGCTCTGAAAAAATACTTCGGCTAGTAGCAGTGTGTGGGACTTGTTCTATTAGTCCATCTATACTAACCTCCAGCAGGTTGCAAATTCAAAATAATTTTTATCTGCATCTAGCTCTGAAAAAATATTTGGGCTTCGGCTTGTAGCAGTGTGTGGGACTTGTTCTATTAGTCCATCTATACTAACCTCCACCAGGTTGCAAATTCAATCAAATTTTTTTCTGCATCTAGCTCTGAAAAAATATTTCGGCTTGTAGCAGTGTGTGTGACTTGTTCTATTAGTCCAGCTCTACTAACCTCCACCAGGTTGCAAATTCAATCTAATTTTTTTCTGCATCTAGCTCTGAAAAATATTTTGGCTTTTAGCAGTGTGTGGGACTTGTTCTATTAGTCCATGTATACTAACCTCCATCAGGCTGCAAATTCAATCTAATTTTTTTCTGCATCTAGCTCTGAAAAAATATTTCGGCTTGTAGCAGTGTGTGGGACTTGTTCTATTAGTCCATCTATACTAACCTCCACCAGGTTGCACATTCAATCTATTTTTTTTCTGCATCTAACCCAGCCAATACTTTTGGGCTAATACCACAGTTTGGCCACTCAGCTCTGCTCGGTTCCCATCCATTGTTTTTTGTGCAAACAGCTCCAGAGTTGTGAAGTAGTTAACCACTAAAATGAGTGGAAAAAGGCTTGCTGCTGGTGGAAAGGGGAATAGGCGTGTTGGGAAGGGAAAAAAAGGTTGTGTCCGTGGGGTAGGTGTTAAAGCAACAGTTACATCTGCAGAAGAAAGACCATCTTCCAGCCAAACTAAGATGTCTACTTCTTTTAGCTTTAGCGGACAATGTTATAAGATCCCTTTCTTACGGCCATGCCAATCGCTACAAATTCCAGATGAGGCACAAAATCAGCAGGTGCTTCAACGGATATCAAGTGCTCCTTTAAGTTGGCTTTCCTCCACCTCAACTTCAACATCACAAATACTCCAGTCCTCAGAGGTGTCACCCCAATCGCACTTGCTTCCTCACAGCTCCCAAGTCTCCAGCTGCCCGTCTGAGTATGGGGTAGAACAGATGGTTGAGTCTGCAGAGCTGTTTACTCATACTATAGCTTGGGAATCAGAGGTCGTCTCCAGAGCTTCTGTGAATCCAGATGAGGAAATGATCTGCACTGATGCCCAGAATCTTTATGAGTCGGATCCAGGACCAGTCGCAGAAGTTTCTGACCATAATGTAGACCCTCACTCCCAAACTGTAACTCCTGTTGGTGGAGACAATGAGGAAGATGATGATGAGACTCAAATACCTGATTGGAGAGACAACTTTAGTTTTTTGTCAGGGAAGGAAGAGGTTGGCTCTGAGGACGACGGGTGTGATAACACACAGGGTGATGATGACGAGGTTGGAGATCCCACTTACTGTCAACCCACAGTCAGCCAAGAGATGAGGTCAGCAGAGGAGGTGGAGGAGGATGCTAGTGACGACGAGGTCAGGTTGCGCCTTCTTGGACAGAGACGTAGCACTGGAAGCATGTCAACAACTGCATCCTCAAACACAACTCTGTCTCTGACAAGTCGTGGTGGCTCCTCAGGTCGCATGGGTGCTAAGCCTTGCATAGCCTGGGCATTTTTTTGCAGTACAGATTAAATTAGGCCATCTATACTAAACTCCACCAGATTTAAAATTACTAATCATGTTTATCTGTATCTTGGCTGGAAAAAAATTTGGGCTTTGTAGCAGTTTGCAGTACTGATTCTATTAGGCCATCTATACTTATCTCCACGAGCTTTCAAATTAATAATAATTTTTAGCTGCATCTAGCCCGGAAAATAATTTTGGGGCTCCTAGATGCGCAAGACACATGAGTGCCTTCTAGCTGCACTACCTGCAACATGACCCTCAGATTGTCAGAATTCGAAGTAATCCTGACTACTGGGTTGCCACACTCTTAGATCCCCCACACTCTCCGATCAACCTTTTCATTTTAATGAAGAACAAAAAAATGGTCATTTTTGAAATTATAAGCATTAACAGGTTATTAGAAAGTGAAATCAAACAGTTTTCAAGTCAAAACTTTATTCTAGGTGATGTTACATTTGCACATAGGACCGCTTGTTCGAAACGAGCTTCTGAACTCTCTTGTCCATTGAATTTGTCAGGTTTTGGATGGTTTCTGCTTCAATTGTTTTGCATGAAGACAGAATACCCTCCCAGAGCTGTTGCTTAGATGTCAACTGCCTCCCGCCATCATAGACACTCCTTTTGATGATGCTCCAGAGGTTCTGAATGGGGTTGAGGTCAGGGGAGCATGGGGGTCACACCATAAGTTTGTCCCCTTTTATGCCCATATCAGCCAGAGATGCAGATGTATTATGTGCAGCATGAGACGGTGCATTATCATGCATGAAAATGATCTTGCTGCAGAATACACGGTTCTTCTTCTTGAACCATGGCAGGAAGTGCTGTTTGAGAAACTCCACATACATTATGGAGTTCATCTTTACCCCTTCAGGGATCCTAAAGTGGCCGACAATCTCTCTCCCCATGATTCCAGCCCAAAACGTTACTCCACCTCCTCCTTGTTGGCGCCGTTGCCGTGTTTGCATGGGGTGTCCATCAACCAGCCATCCTCCACTCCATCCATCTGGACCATCGAGCGTTGCACGGCACTCATCGGTGAACAAAACAGTTTTGAAGTCAGTCTTCATGTATTGTTTGGCCAACTGGAGCCATTTCTGCTTGTGTACAGTGGATAGAGGATGTCGACAGGATGGCTTACGCACAGCTGCAAACCTCTGAAGGACTCTGCATCTTGTTGTTCGGGGGACGTTGGAGGCACCAGCAGCTATGACAAGACTTTTTTGCCGCTGCTCTTTTAACCTGACGTAATTGCCTGTAGGAAAGAGTCCTCAATTTTCCCTTATCAGCACGCACACGTGTGTACTGTGAATCAGCTACATATTTCTTGATTGTGCGATGATCAGGATGAAGTGTCTTGGCAATGTTGATTGTAGTCATGCCTTGACCTAAACACTCCACAATTTGTTGCTTCTCAGCAGCCGACACATCCTTTTTCTTTCCCATTTTGGCAGAAAATGTAGGCTGCTTAATAATGTGGGACAGCCTTCTTAAGTAGTCTTGCCTTTCATTGGACACACCTGCCAAACTAATTAGCACAGGTGTCTGCAATTGCTTACAGTGATATAAAGAGCCCTGACACACATCAACATCAATGAGTTTAACTGACTAACAAAAAAATTCTTACCTTATCACTACTAAACACTTTTTGCATAATAATTTGGAACACAGTGTACATGTGCTTTTCCACAAAACACCAGTGGTTCACGTAGTGAATCTTACAGTTCTTAATTGCCAACCATGGTCTGTATGGAGTTGTTCAATAAAGGGCAAAGGAAACAATTCGGGCCCCCGGAACAATCAGTGAAGAGTATCGGGGAGGCACCCCAAGGCATAGGGGCTGGGACTGGCGGTAGGACGCCTTGCGGTGGACCGCCGAGCTCGATCCTTATAAAAGCTTTTTAACTGCAGCAGCTTTAGTGGACGCTGCTGGAGCTGGAATTACGCGGCTGCTGGCATGAAACTTGCCCTCCAATAGATCCTTGTAAAAGGATTTAAAGTGTACTCATTCAAATTAGAGAGACAATTTATATTAAAAAGATTAGACCTGCGTCCACCGCAGGGGGGCTTGCTCAACCCACCAGCGGACAGGCACCAGTATTGGGAGAGGGGTGCTGGCTGTCCGGGTCCACTGTGGCTCTGGCACAAAGCCGGCGACACGGAGGTCGCACGGGCAGGAACGGACTGGCCGTGTCGGCTTCGCACTTTTTGGGTTTTAGAAGGGCATGACATGCCTATATCTGTGTCTCCCCCTCCTTTTACTCCTTCACCTCTTTTCTTTTCGCATGACTATATGTACTTGTCACTTTTCCATGTGTTAGTTGTGTCTTCTGAGCAGTTTGTCAGCTTTTGGACACCTTTGAAGGTGTTTTCTATGTGTTTCTATGTGTTTTTGTTTGCCTGCCATTGGTTTTAATGGTGTTCGAAGGTGTTCGACGAACAGTTCGACGAACAGTTCGGCGAACATATGTGTGTTCAACGAACCGAACCGAACTCGAACACTATGGGGGTGGCTCAACACTAGTGATCACACCTTGGAGAACTCTTGCACCAAGTGGACTGACATGAATCATGGCTCCAACACGAGAGATGTCAATTGAAACAAAGGAGAAGATTATCAAGCTCTTAAAAGAAGATCACGCAATGTTGCAAAAGATGTTTGTTGTTCTCACTCAGCTGTGTCTAAAATTTGGACCAAATACAAACAACATGGGAAGGTTGTTAAAGGCAAACATGCTGGTAGACCAAAGAAGACATCAAAGCATCAAGACCGGAAACTTAAAGCAATATGTCTCCAAAACAGGAAATGCACAACAAAACAAATGAGGAACGAATGGGAGGAAACTGGAGTCAATGTTTGTGACTGAACTGTAAGAAACCGCCTAAAGTAAATGGGATTTACATACAGAAAAGCTAGACATAAGCCATCATTAACACCCAAACAGAAAAAAACAAGGTTACAATGGGCTCAGGAAAAGCAATCGTGGACTGTGGATGACTGGATGAAAGTCATATTCAGTGATGAATCGCGAATTTGCATTGGGCAAGGTGATGAAGCTGGAACTTTTGTTTGGTGCCGTTCCAATGAGATTTATAAAGATGACTGCATGAAGAGAACAAATTTCCACAGTCATTGATGATATGGAGCTGCATGTCATGTAAAGGCTCTGGGGAGATGGCTGTCATTACATCTTCAATAAATGCCCAAGTTGACATTGATATTTTGGACAGTTCTCTTATCCCATCAATTGAAAGGATGTTTGGGGATGATGACATAATTTTTCAAGATGATAATGCATCCTGCCATAGAGCAAAAACTGTGAAAACATTAATTGAAAGAAGACACATAAGGTCAATGTCATGGCCTGCAAATAGTCCGGATCTCAATCCAATTGAAAATCTTTTGTGGAAGAAAATGGTCCATGACAAGGCTCCCACCTGGAAAGCTGATATTGCAAAAGCAATCAGAGAAAGTTGGAGCCGGATTGATGAAGAGTACTGTTTGTCACTCATTAAGTCCATGCCTCAGAAACTGCAAGCTGTTATTAAAGCCAGAGGTGGTGCAACAAAATACTAGTGTGATATATTGGAGTGTTCTTTTGTGTGTTTGTTTTTCATGATTCGATAATTTTTTCCTCAGAATTGAGTGATTCCATAATTTTTTCACTCTGCTTGGTCTGAAAAATTTACCCTTACTTGATTTCTTTTAGTGTTTCTTAAAGCCCTAAAGTTGCCATTTGAAATGACTTTAGTTTTGTGCCATATCTGCGATCTGCTTTTTTTCAACAACATTAAACAACTGAATGAACATCCTCCAAGCCCGGTGATTCCATAATTTTTGCCAGGGGTTGTATATGAATATGTATATACACACAAAATGTTCTTCACTTTCATTATAACACATGAGATTAAGCAATAGTGTAAGCAGAAACTTGGCATCTTTTAGTTTGGTTGGCAGCCAAAGTTCTGCACTTACTTCGGAAGACACTGTCAGAGACATAAAAGCATATACAAACATGCCATACGAGTTTGTTATTGATAGGCATCTTCTTTGTTTTGAAGTAGCTACCAGTACACAAAATAAGGTTTCAGCAGCTATAGCTATTTGTACTGTGTAACTTGCTCTTTACAACCCCAATTAAAATGAATGTTACAAAAGGCTAAAGAACTTTCAGTTGTTACCCTCAGTCAGTTACACTGCCAGGGGGAGCTACACTATATTTAAAGACACAATCACACAATGCTGATATATGTATGCTGCAGCCTCATACCAAGCAAAGTGAGTGACAAACTGACTGAAGACAGTAGATTACACTAAATGTAAATTATTTTCCTTATCGCTAGCGCTGTATGATGCTGAGAGGTTGACTTAAGCAGTTTTTATTCCTCCAATGATAGACCTCTCATTTACAGCCCAAACTACCTATTTCTAGCATATTTCCTTTGCATAGCTAAAAGTCGCAAAAATTGTGCAAAAACTTAGTGCTTTTCCGAAGTGATTTACGTGAGAATTCTCACATAATCACTTTAGTGAATCAGGGTCCTTGTGCCTTGCACCTTCCATTAAAAAGCACACATTTAAGTACTGCCCAACATCCTGTATTATCAACTGAGAACACTTCAATCTAATATCACCAACATGAAAAGGAATTTGAATCAGACACCTGCTGCTATCCAATAATGCACACAAGGATAATAGGGGAAAATAGACTGCGTAATAGTGATGAGCGAGCACTAAAATGCTCGGTTGCTCAGGTCGAGCAAATCGTAACACTCTGGTGCTCGACCCAAGCAACGAGCCCAATGTAAGTCTATGGAAAACTTGAGCATTTTTCCGGCAGCTTCCCACCCAGAGGTCTGCAGGTCTTACATCCTTTCTAGGGTAATGACTTGTATATAAGCAAAGTAAATAAACAAAAACAAAAATGCTCCTCCACATCTTGTGCTATGTTCACAGGGTTTTTGATGACTTTTTGCACTTTTGCATTGCTTTCAACCAAGACAAATGTATTCACTGGGAAATGTCATTTTAACATTTTACAACCTTATCTGGCCATGTGGTGTGTGACACATCATCAGACACATGTATACAGTGCTAAAAAGACATGGGAACAGCATGAGGAAGACTCCTGGAAGAATCTCTGACTCCCGGGTCACTGCCTAAAAGTGTCCCCATCATAAGTGATCCTTGGCGCATGCGAAGATGCCTCCCACCAGGCACCTGTCATTGCAGACTTGCAACAATCACCGTCCACGTCCTTGTCCCAGTGCAGTGTTCAGTTGTCCATACCCCATTCCTTGGAATGCAATCGCCAGTATGCTGCAATACTATGCGCCACCCACCCACGTGCTGCAATACTATACTGACACATGTTTGACAGCTTCTTGCACTTGAAATGTGGCCTTTTAGGCTCGTGGAGGCAGAAGCTGTCCACAACCTTATGGAGGTGGACAGGTGTCCATACTTGGTCCCCAGCCGCCACTTTTGTCCTGGTGTCGTCTCCGCCTTCCACAAGCACGAGTCCTACAACATTAACGGTGCCCTCCCCAATGTACTTACTGGGAAGGACCACCTAACCACAAACACGTGGACAAGTGAATGTGGCCAGGGACGGTATGGAGCCAGTCCACAGCTTTTTGTGAGAGTTGTATTTCACAACAGCCATAGTTTTTAGCTCGGTGAAAGGACTGACTTGGGAAACCATTTCTACTCCAGCTGTCATTTCTCCCAGGAAGTCCTCTGCAGCTTGGCACATAAGCAATGGCAGCCCGTACAACATCATCTCGTACTTGTCTGTGGTGCTTCAACACACAAACATCTTTCTTTGCACTTTCATTTCATGACTACAGAGTTGGGCAATGGCCTAATCTGCATTGTGGTTTCAGAAATAACAGGCAATTAAGCACGTCCAATCCACATTAAAAAAAGCATCCATAGAGTGTCTGAGTTCCTTCCCACACACTTTTTTTAGCCAGGACTGCTTCTCGGCAGGGTTGGACAGTCCCACCATAGAATCCTCGGGTGGGCCCTGGCTTCTCCATCAGGAGAGTTCATTATAGCGCAAACTTTGCAGCAGCTATGGGGCTCTTGAGCGGGGGGGGGGGGGGGGAGTGAGCCCTCAGATTCAAATCCTATGGTGGGCCCAATGTTTTCAGTTTGAAACTGCTTCTCAGTGGGAGTTGTATTTCACCACAGCCATATTATTTAGCTTGGTGAAAGGACTGGCATAGAAGGAAACCATATCTACTCCTGCTGTCATTTCTCCATCGCTAGGTTCTGGCTATTGTCACACATGACCATGCCTGGCTTTAGGTTCAGCGGTGAGAGCCACAGATCAGGCTGCTGTGTTACAGATTTCAACAACTCTTCAGCGGTGGGCGGTTTGTCACCTAAGCATTAAGCATGTTATCTTCAGCACAGCCTGTTGAAACTTGGCCAAGGCAGTGCTGCAGTGCTTTCAGATGTGACTGATGTGGTAATTTCGGAGATGGAGGCCGAACTGGAGGAGGAGGTGCAGGAGCAGAACAATGTAATTACATTGATGTTACATTGGCGAGTCTGGTTTTTATACCAAACAAATATCCAACTGTGTTTTTATTTTTTTTAAGTTATTTTTTAAGACAAATGCATTCACTGGGAAATGTCATTTTAACATTTTCCAACCTTATCTGGCCATGTGGTGTGTGACACATCATCAGACACATCCTGTTTCATTTATGATGGAGGGACTCTGAAAGTTACAAAGCCTAATTTTGTAGGGTCATCAGGCGGCCCTTACTATTTTTAAAGGGCCAGCAGTTGGTCCTCGCTGTAACATACCTGGTGGCGTCCTTGCATGGTGGTCCATCTCCCACTGTGCAAGAGCGCGCACTTGATCTCCAGTCCAGAATGTCTCTCTGGCTTCCCTCCATGCTGTCTGTTTGTGTCTGTTTCTGCTGCTTAAGGGCGGCGCCCGATCACTTCCTGCTTTTTGTACCTGCTGTGGGTCACACCCCTTGTGCGTCCTCAGCCTATTGCTGTCTGTCACCTGGTATATAGCTCAGCTGCTCCCATCTATTCCTGCCTGAGCATAGTGTTTCATTCAGTGTGTGCTTGCACTCTGAAGGTGCCAGGTCCCGTTCTGTGTTCTCTTGTCTGCCTATCCTGGAGGCTGTATTTCCAGGCCTGTCTGAACACGCTCCTAGCCTGTTCCTCCTGCCTTCTAGGGGCCGATTACCTAGACCCGTTCCTGTATCTTGTCTGACCTGTCTGAACACGCTCCTAGCCTGTTCCTCCCGCCTTCTAGGGGCTGATTACCTAGACCCGCTCCTGTATCTTGTCTGTCCTGTCTGAACACGCTCCTTGCCTGTTCGTCCTGCCTCTCTGGGGGCCGTATTCCCAGACCCGCTCCTGTATTCCGCTGCAGTGTCGGTCTCCTCCGTACACTCAGTTCCAGTCTGAACTCTCTCCTATCCTTTACCTGTTTTGCCTCTATGTCCGTTCCCTTCCTTTTTCTGCAGAGTCTGAACTCGTACCTAACTCCTGCTTGTTGTCTCTGTACTCCCGTTTGTGAGTTTGTGGTCCACTCGCTACTTCTCTGCTAGTACCCTGTGGGTGTCTGGCTCTGCCTTTCCCTTCCTGTCTGTTCCGTGTGAACAGAGCCCTGTCCCCCATACTCAGCCTAGCCTGCTCTGACTCCTTTGCTCACCGCTCCGGCGGTTCTAGCCTGCTCTGACTCCTTTGCTCACCGCTCCGGCGGTTCTAGCCTGCTCTGACTCCTTTGCTCACCGCTCCGGCGGTTCTAGCCTGCTCTGACTCCTTTGCTCACCGCTCCGGCGGTTCTAGTCTGCTCTGACTCCTTTGCTTACCGCTCCGGCGGTTCTAGCCTGCTCTGACTCCTTGCTCACTGCTCCGCAGCCTTGCTCCGCTCTGACCCTTTTGCTCACTGCTCCGGCAGCCTTGCTCCGCTCTGACCCTTTTTCTCACTGTTCCGGCAGTCCTGTCCTGCCCTGCTTCTGCCCGCTGCTCCGGCAGTCCTGTCCTGCCCTGCTTCTGCCCGCTGCTCCGGCAGTCCTGTCCTGCCCTGCTTCTGCCCGCTGCTCCGGCAGTCCTGTCCTGCCCTGCTTCTGCCCGCTGCTCCGGCAGTCCTGTCCTGCCCTGCTTCTGCTCGCTGCTCCGGCAGTCCTGTCCTGCCCTGCTTCTGCTCGCTGCTCCTGCAGCCCCGTCCTGCTCTGTTCTTGCCCTCGCTGCTCCTGCAGCCCCGTCCTGCTCTGTTCTTACCCACCGCTTCGGGCGTTCCCTCTCTGCTGTGGTTGTCTACCGCATCTGCGGTTCTGTGACCCAGTCTGTACTGGGTCTTAACCTTTCTGTGCTCCAGCCCGTCCTTTCGGCCAGTACCTCCCTGCCTGCATACTCGCCTGTATCCACCCATCTGCATACCTGCCGTGTTTGCTTACATCCACCAGTCTGTGCCAGCCTAACCTGCCTGTTCCTGAGTCCCAGTGTGTACTGGGTCCTATCCCGCCTGTGTTCCTACCTGCTAGTGCCTCCCTGTCTGCACTCTAGCTGTGCTTGCCTGTACCCCTCTGCCTGTATTGTTCCTGAGTCCCAGTGTGTACTGGGTCCTATCCCGCCTGTGTTCCTACCTGCTAGTGCCTCCCTGTCTGCACTCTAGCTGCGCTTGCCTTTACCCGCCTGCCTGCATACCAGTCGTGCCTGCCTATACCCTCCAGTCTGTGCGCCAGCCTAACCAGCCTGTTCCAGTAATCCCTGTGTGGGTCAACCCCCGTGTCCGGAGTTTGACCTGGAGTAGCACCTGGTCCCTCTGCCCGGTTTCTCCCTGGTGCACTGGCGTCGTATGCCGTCGTGCCATCTTGGTCGGATCGGCCAGATACTTAGTCACGCCCCTCCAGGCACTCTCCGGTTCATGGTCCAGTGGAACCACAACACCCGCACACGCCAGTCAGTCCGGGCGTGTGCATAACAGCATGCTCAGGCCATGGTTCCCGTTGAGCCTCACGGCCTTCGCTCTCTGAGAAGTTTTCCAGCGAATACATGCATTAAAAATAAATAAATAAAATTTATTTATTTTTTTTTCTCAGCTGAGTTCCAGGCGAATTACGCACCCGTCCAGATGGATCTATCTGCTCTCGTTCCTGCGGATCCGCCACGTTACTATGGGGATCCAAGACAAAGTCGTGCATTTGTAGAGCAATGCATGCTACACTTCAAGTTCTACCCTCTATGTTTTCCCACCGATCGGGTTAAGGTGGCATTCATTATGTCTTACCTGGCGGGTGATGCCTTGGAATGGATCAACCCCCTATATGAAATACAGGATCCCATCCTCCTGGACCTAATGGCCTTCCTGGTGGCCTTTCTAATGGTCTTCGATGATCCTAACCCGGAGACTCCTGCTGAAGCTTCACCTCCCAATATCCCGGAGCAGCCCCGATGGGTAATGTGTGTGGGTAGCGCAATAGTCCTCCAGCCCAATGAGACTACTGTCCACCCAGAATCTTCACAGGGTGACTACGCTTTCCGGAATACATCTCCCAACCTCAAGAGGCAGTCCAGACGTGCTAGACGTAGAGGCAAGCCGTCACGCCAGGGTCTGTCCTCCCTGAGACCTCCTGACCCCAACCTTGATGTCCCTACTGAAGCTTCATCTCCCTGTATCCCGGAGAAGCCCCAACGGGTAATGTGCGTGGGTAGTGCTCCGGTTCTCCTGCCCGAAGAGACTTCTGCCCATCCAGACTCCACACAGGAGAACTTCCTGCACCCGGCATCAGATGCTTCACCCACTTTAACCGGTGTGCATGTCCAAGGATGCTCCAAAGCTGTGGTTACCTCTGAGTCTGTGCACCTCTACTACCTGGCGGAGGACCCCCTGTTGCCTCCTGAATCCTCCGGGATACCACTCGATGACAAATGGAGAGAGACTTCTCTACACTCGGTACTCGATACTTTGTCCGCTTCGTCCTGTGAGCCTGACAATCGGTACCCCAAAGTGGTAGTTACCCCCGAGTCTCTACACCCCTCCGACCAGGCGGAGGACCTCCAGTTGTCTCCAGAACCCTTCGGGGTGCTACCTGGTAGCGAAAGGACAGAGACTCTCCTATACTCTGTACCTGATACCTCGCTCGCTTCGTCCAGTGAGTCCAACCTAGTGTACTCCGAAGCAGAGGTTACTCCCGAGTCTCTACACCCCTCCGACCAGGCGGAGGACCTCAAGTTGTCTCCAGAACCCTTCGGGGTGCTACCTGGTAGCGAAAGGACAGAGACTCTCCTTTTCTCTGTACCTGATACCTCGCTCGCTTCGTCCAGTGAGTCCAACCTAGTGTACTCTGAAGCAGAGGTTACCCGTGAGTCTCTACACCCTTCTGACCAGGCGGAGGACCGCCAGTTGTCTCCAGAACCCTTCGGGGTGCCACCTGGTGGTGAATGGACAGAGACTTTCCTATACTCGGTACCCGATACCTCGCCTGCTTCGTCCAGTGAGTCCGACCTAGTGTACTCTGAAGCAGATGTTTTCTCTGAGCCTCTGCACTCTTCTGACCCGGCGGAGGACCTCCAGTTGTTTCCTGAATCCTCCGGGGTACCACCAGATAACAAAGAGACAGTGACTTTTCCTCATTATGTACCTGATAACCCGTCTATTTCTTCCTGTGAGCTTGACAAGATGTACCTCGAAGCAGAGATTACCCCCAAGTCTCTGTCCCCCTCCAACCCGGTGAAGGACTTCCAGTTGTCTCCTGTACCCTCTGGGGTGCCACCTGAAAATATGTGGAGAGAGACTTCCTTGTGTGCTGTTCCTGGTACTCCACCCGTTTCGTCTGTTGCTGAGGATGGCTGGATAGGAGGTAGCATCCTAGCTAACCAGATGAGATCAGTTTTTCCTGTGGACAGTGGAAGTGATCTCCTTGAAGTGAACGACTGGTCCTCGAATTCCCTGCGGAAGATTCTGGCAGGCCTGAAGAAGAGGGGGCGTAAGGGGGGGGGTACTGTAACATACCTGGCGGCGTCCTTGCATGGTGGTCCATCTCCCACTGTGCAAGAGCGCGCACTTGATCTCCAGTCCAGAATGTCTCTCTGGCTTCCCTCCATGCTGTCTGTTTGTGTCTGTTTCTGCTGCTTAAGGGCGGCGCCTGATCACTTCCTGCTTTTTGTACCTGCTGTGGGTCACACCCCTTGTGCGTCCTCAGCCTATTGCTGTCTGTCACCTGGTATATAGCTCAGCTGCTCCCATCTATTCCTGCCTGAGCATAGTGTTTCATTCAGTGTGTGCTTGCACTCTGAAGGTGCCAGGTCCCGTTCTGTGTTCTCTTGTCTGCCTATCCTGGAGGCTGTATTTCCAGGCCTGTCTGAACACGCTCCTAGCCTGTTCCTCCTGCCTTCTAGGGGCCGATTACCTAGACCCGTTCCTGTATCTTGTCTGACCTGTCTGAACACGCTCCTAGCCTGTTCCTCCCGCCTTCTAGGGGCTGATTACCTAGACCCGCTCCTGTATCTTGTCTGTCCTGTCTGAACACGCTCCTTGCCTGTTC
Organism: Phyllobates terribilis; assembly: GCF_046119375.1. NCBI lineage: Eukaryota > Metazoa > Chordata > Amphibia > Anura > Dendrobatidae > Phyllobates > Phyllobates terribilis. The sequence continues at coordinate 418,577,684 of NW_027362764.1, read as the reverse complement.
GTCCTGCCTCTCTGGGGGCCGTATTCCCAGACCCGCTCCTGTATTCCGCTGCAGTGTCGGTCTCCTCCGTACACTCAGTTCCAGTCTGAACTCTCTCCTATCCTTTACCTGTTTTGCCTCTATGTCCGTTCCCTTCCTTTTTCTGCAGAGTCTGAACTCGTACCTAACTCCTGCTTGTTGTCTCTGTACTCCCGTTTGTGAGTTTGTGGTCCACTCGCTACTTCTCTGCTAGTACCCTGTGGGTGTCTGGCTCTGCCTTTCCCTTCCTGTCTGTTCCGTGTGAACAGAGCCCTGTCCCCCATACTCAGCCTAGCCTGCTCTGACTCCTTTGCTCACCGCTCCGGCGGTTCTAGCCTGCTCTGACTCCTTTGCTCACCGCTCCGGCGGTTCTAGCCTGCTCTGACTCCTTTGCTCACCGCTCCGGCGGTTCTAGCCTGCTCTGACTCCTTTGCTCACCGCTCCGGCGGTTCTAGTCTGCTCTGACTCCTTTGCTTACCGCTCCGGCGGTTCTAGCCTGCTCTGACTCCTTGCTCACTGCTCCGCAGCCTTGCTCCGCTCTGACCCTTTTGCTCACTGCTCCGGCAGCCTTGCTCCGCTCTGACCCTTTTTCTCACTGCTCCGGCAGTCCTGTCCTGCCCTGCTTCTGCCCGCTGCTCCGGCAGTCCTGTCCTGCCCTGCTTCTGCCCGCTGCTCCGGCAGTCCTGTCCTGCCCTGCTTCTGCCCGCTGCTCCGGCAGTCCTGTCCTGCCCTGCTTCTGCCCGCTGCTCCGGCAGTCCTGTCCTGCCCTGCTTCTGCTCGCTGCTCCGGCAGTCCTGTCCTGCCCTGCTTGTGCTCGCTGCTCCTGCAGCCCCGTCCTGCTCTGTTCTTGCCCTCGCTGCTCCTGCAGCCCCGTCCTGCTCTGTTCTTACCCACCGCTTCGGGCGTTCCCTCTCTGCTGTGGTTGTCTACCGCATCTGCGGTTCTGTGACCCAGTCTGTACTGGGTCTTAACCTTTCTGTGCTCCAGCCCGTCCTTTCGGCCAGTACCTCCCTGCCTGCATACTCGCCTGTATCCACCCATCTGCATACCTGCCGTGTTTGCTTACATCCACCAGTCTGTGCCAGCCTAACCTGCCTGTTCCTGAGTCCCAGTGTGTACTGGGTCCTATCCCGCCTGTGTTCCTACCTGCTAGTGCCTCCCTGTCTGCACTCTAGCTGTGCTTGCCTGTACCCCTCTGCCTGTATTGTTCCTGAGTCCCAGTGTGTACTGGGTCCTATCCCGCCTGTGTTCCTACCTGCTAGTGCCTCCCTGTCTGCACTCTAGCTGCGCTTGCCTTTACCCGCCTGCCTGCATACCAGTCGTGCCTGCCTATACCCTCCAGTCTGTGCGCCAGCCTAACCAGCCTGTTCCAGTAATCCCTGTGTGGGTCAACCCCCGTGTCCGGAGTTTGACCTGGAGTAGCACCTGGTCCCTCTGCCCGGTTTCTCCCTGGTGCACTGGCGTCATATGCCGTCGTGCCATCTTGGTCGGATCGGCCAGATACTTAGTCACGCCCCTCCAGGCACTCTCCGGTTCATGGTCCAGTGGAACCACAACACCCGCACACGCCAGTCAGTCCGGGCGTGTGCATAACACTCGCTATTGTTAGAGAGACATCAGCCAGCTATGTTTTGATGTTCCCATTATTAATGAGTGGGTCTCCTAAACTGTTATTGCGTATGCAGTGACTACAAGGGCTGCCAAAAATTTGGACGCAACCCAATACCCCTTTGAAGTGACATAGAAGAGGGTCTCAGTAAAAAAAATTATAGAGGAGCGGATCTCCTATAGTGTTAATGCCCATGCTGTGACTGCAAGGGATGCCAAAATTTTGGAAAAACCCCACTAACAATTTAAAGCCACATAGAGCTGGGCGACAGTAACGACATGTTCCCATTAGAAAGGAGAGGGTCTGCTATAGATTTATAGGGTATGCAGTGAGTCCAACGGCTGCCAAATTTAGGAAGAATCCAACTAACAATTTAAAGACATATAGAGCTGGGCCACAGTAACAACATGTTCACATTAGAAAGGAGTGGGTCTGCAATACAGTTACAGGGTATGCAGTGAGTCCAACGGCTGCCAAAATTTAGGAAAAACCCCACTAACAATTTAAAGACACATAGAGCTGGGCCACAGTAACAACATGTTTCCATTAGAAAGGAGCGGGTCTGCTATATAGTTATAGGGTATGAAGTGAGTCCAACGGCTGCCAAAATTTGGGAAAAACCCTGCTAACAATTTAAAGACACATAGAGCTGGGCCACAGTAATGACACGATCCTATTAGAAATGAGAGGGTCTGCTATACAGTTATTGCATATGCAGTGAATTCCACGGATGTCTAAATTTGGGAAAAACCCCACTAACAATTTAAAGACACATAGAGCTTGCAATATCCCTGGTGGTGTGCTTGCATGGTGCACCACCTCCTACCATGCAAGACCGCAATCTTACCTGTCAGTCCATGCTGCACTCTTTGCTCCAGTACCTGCTCTGTCCATGTCTCTTGTCAGATTGCTAAGGCGTCGGCGCGGCATTCTGCTTGTTTCTTATAGCTACTGTGTGCACAGTCCTAATGCGTCCCCAGCCTATTGCTATGAGTCACTGGATACTTAAAACCCCTCCACCCAGTAGGAGGTGCCTGAGGATCACTTTCTTACAGTCTGTGTTCTGTGCAACTGTTTGTTGCCAGGTCCTGTCCTGACTCTGTTTCCGCCACCCTGGGGGCCGAGTACCCAGGGCCGCTACCTGTATCTCTGACTTCTAGTCTGTTCTGCCACCCTGGGGGCTGTATACCCAGGCCTGTTACCTGTCTGTTTCCGCCACCCTGGGGGCTGAGTTCCCAGGCTCGTTTCTGTATCTTGTTTCTGTTTCAGTTCCTGTATGAACAGTGTCCTAGCCCCTTTCTTGTTTGTTTCCATGTTTGTACCTTCCCTTTTCCTGCAGTGTCTGAACCTGCACGAAACTCTAACTCGTTGTCTCTGTACTTCTGTTTGTGAGTTTTGTGTCCACTCGCTACTTCATTGTAAGTACCTTGTGTGTATCTGGTTCTGCTCGTTCTGTTTACCTGCCTCAGAATTTACCTCTTGTGTACTAGCTATCTTCCTGTATCTTCCAGTCTGTTCCATGTGTACAGAGCCCTGTCCTGTCTGCCTTCACCTTCTGCTCTATTCTGCTCAGCTTGCTCACCGCTCCGGCGGTTCCGCTCTGCTCTGCTTGTTTACCGCACCTGCGGTTCCGCTCTGCTCTGCTTGTTTACCGCTCTGGCGGTTCCACTCTGCTCCAGTTGTTTACTGTACCTGCGGTTCCGCTCTGCTCTGCTTTTTTCCCGCACCTGCGGTTCTCCTCTGCTCAGCTTGTTTACCGCACCTGCAGTTCCGCTCTGCTGTGCTTGTTTACCGCACCTGCGGTTCTGCTCTGCTCTGCTTTTTTACCACTCCGGCGGTTTCGCTCTGCTCCGCTTGTTTACCGCACCTGCTGTTCCACTCTGCTCTGCTTGTTTACTGCACCTGCGGTTCCGCTCTGCTCTGCTTGTTTACCGCACCTGCGGTTCCGCTCTGCTTGTTCACCGTTACGGCGGTTCTGCACTGCTCCGCTTGTTTACAATGCCTGCAGTTCCGCTCTGCTCTGCTTGTTCACCGCACCTGCGGTTTTGCTCCGCTCTGCTTGTTCACCGCACCTGCGGTATTGCTCCACTCTGCTTGTTCTCCAATCCTGCGGTTTTGCTCTGCTGGTCCACTGCACCTGCGGCTCTGTTCCTGTATCCCAGTCTGTACTGGTCCCTATCCAGCCTGCATTCATACCTGCCAGTATCTGCCTGTCTGCATTCCAGCCGTGTCTGTCAGCACCCGCCTGCCTTCATACCAGCCGTGCATGCTAGTACCCACCTGCCTTCATACCAGCCGTGCCTGCCAGTGCCCACCTGTCTGCATACCAGCTAACCTGCCTGTTCCTGCATTCCCCGGTGTGGGTCAACAGCTGTGACCAGGGTCTGACCTGGAGTAGCACCTGTTCCCTCTGCTCGGTTCCTCCCTGGTTCATGTAGTCGACTGAGCCGCCGTGTGACCTTGATCGGATCGGGTTGATACTTAGTTACGCCCCTCCAGGCCCTCCTCGGTTCATGGTACAGTGGGATCACTTATCACGCTCATGCCAGTCAGTCCGGGCGCGAGTGAAACAGTTTGCTCAGGCCATGGTTCCCGTTGAGCCCCACGGCCCTTCGCTCTCAGAGACATTTTGAATCCTTGTCTGGCGAATACGTGCACCAAAAAATAAATTTTCTGAAGCTGTGGCCCAGGCGATTTACGCACCAGCCCAAATGAATCTATCAGCACTCGTTCCTGCGGATCCACCACGGTACTATGGGGATCCAAAATGAAGCCGTGCATTTGTGGAGCAATGCATGCTGCATTTCAAGTTCTATGCTAACTATTTTCCTATTGATCGGGTCAAAGTAGCATTCATGATGTCCTACCTAAAAGGGGCGTTAAATAGCAAAAAGGAGGCATTCAAGAGATTAAAACAGGAAAACAGTAAGGAAGCACTAATGTGTTACAAGGAAAAAACGAGAACCTGTAAAAAACAAATAAAAATAGCGAAGGAGGAAACAGAGAGACGTATTGCTAGGGAAAGTAGATCAAATCCCAAACTGTTCTTTACGTATATAAATAGTAAAAGGATTAAATCGGATAATATTGGACCGATAAAAAGTGAGGAAGGCAAAATCATAGAGAAAGATGAGGATAAAGCTAATCTATTAAATAATTTTTTTTCGACAACTTTCACAAAGGAAATCGAAATAACAGGAGAAATGAGAAGTGACAAACTTAATCCTCCACTAAGTATGACAAATCTAACCCAAGCTGGGGTACAGAAACGCCTCAGTAACATTAAAATAAGCAAATCACCAGGACCTGATGGCATACACCCACGGGTACTAAGGGAACTAAGTAATGTGATAGACAGACCATTATATCTTATATTTAAGGACTCTGTTGAGACTGGGTCTGTGCCACTTGATTGGCGACAGGCGAATGTAGTGCCAATATTCAAAAAGGGAGCGAAAAGTGACGCCGGAAACTATCGGCCGGTGAGTCTGACGTCCGTTGTGGGCAAAATTTTTGAAAGCTTCATTAAAGAGGCAATTACGGAGCATCTTGATGCTAATAATCTTTTAATCCCGAACCAACATGGATTCATGAGGAATCGCTCCTGCCAAACAAACCTGATTGACTTCTACGAGGAGGTTAGCTCTCGAGTAGATCAGGGGGAATCAGTGGATGTCGTGTATCTCGACTTCTCAAAAGCGTTCGATAGCGTGCCACATAATAGGTTGGTATACAAAATGAGAATGATGGGGCTGGGGGAAAATGTCTGCAAGTGGGTAGCTAACTGGCTAAAGGATAGAAGGCAGAGGGTGGTTATAAATGGAATATACTCAGATTGGGTAAGCGTCACAAGTGGGGTACCACAGGGGTCTGTACTAGGCCCAATGTTATTTATTATCTTTATTAACGACATAGTCAACGGGATAAATAGTAAAATATCAATATTTGCAGATGACACAAAGTTATGTAAAACAATTAATACAAAAGAGGACAGTGCAGACCTACAGAGGGATTTGGATAAGCTGGGTAGGTGGAGCATTAAATGGCAAATGAGGTTTAACGAGGAGAAATGTAAGGTCATACATATGGGAAGGAAAAATGGAAGTCACCAGTACTCACTGAATGGGAAATCATTGGGGAATTCAGAGATGGAGAAGGACTTGGGCATCTTGATTGATAGCAAACTAAATTGGAGTGCCCAAAGTCAGGCCGCTGCTGTAAGGGCAAAAAGGGTAATGGGATGTATCAGAAGAGGTATAGCTGCAAAGGATGAGAACATTGTTCTTCCACTGTACAAAGCACTGGTCAGACCACACTTGGAATACTGTGCTCTGTTATGGGCCCCAATATATGGAAAGGATATAAATGAGCTTGAAAAGGTACAAAGGAGGGCAACAAAATTAATAAAGGGAATGGAGGGACTGCAATACCCAGAGAGGTTGGCAAAACTAGGACTATTCAGCCTGGAAAAGAGAAGGTTGAGGGGGGACATAATAAATGTGTACAAATATGTTAGGGGACAGTATAGAGATCTTGCCCGGGATTTGTTCAAAAGGAGGGATATTACGGTAACAAGAGGGCACTCACTAAGACTGGAAGAGAAAAGGTTTCAGCACCAGCATAGGAAGGGGTTCTTTACGGTAAGAGCAGTGAGAATATGGAATTCACTGAGTGAGGAGACGGTAATGTCGGATTCACTACACCAGTTCAAGCGGGGACTGGATGCATTTCTAGATACCAGGCAGATTTCAGCAAATACTTAAAAATAAAATAAAATAGTATGTTGATACAGGGATTTATTCTGACTGCTGGTTTCAGAGTCGGGAGGGAATTTTTCCTCAGGTGAAGATTGGCTAAATCATTTGGGGTTTTTGCCCTCCTCTGGATCAACTTTAGCAATTACAGAACTAACAGGTCGAACTTGATGGACGCAAGTCTTTATTCGGCTTTACAAACAATGTTACTATGTTACTATGTTACCTAGCGGGTGATGCCTTGAAATGGATCACCCCCCCCATGGAAAGCATGGGATCCTATCATCACTGACCGGCAGGCTTTCCTGGTGGCCTTTCTAATGGTCTTCAATGACCCTAACCCTGAGGTTTCTGCTAAAGCTTCCCTTCCCAGTATCCTGGAGCAGCCCCGATGGGTGATGTGTGTAGGTAGCCTTCCAGTTCCCCAGCCTGAAGAGACTGCTGCTCACACTGAATCCACACAGGATGACAATGCTCCACAGAATACTTTCCTTCCAAACCTCAAGAGGCAGTCCAGGCTTGCAAGGCATAGAGGTAAACCGTCAAGCCAGGTTCTGTCCTCCCAAAGACCTCCTGTTCCCCAGCCTGTAGAGGCAGCTCTCCGCACAGAATCCATGAAGGATGACTATGTTCGTCAGGCAAAGCAGAGGCCAGAATTCAGTCACAAAATCGGATTGTGGTCCTGCTGCGGTTGTTTGGGACCCTTGACAGTCTTTGTTCAGCGAAGGTTGGAGAATCCCAAGACATTAGGCCTGTAGGAGAGGCTGTCCCTGGCGTTAGTGTTTCCTCTCCACAGATGACCATGACTGTCTCCGTGGCAAGTGAAGGCCTCGGATTAACCGGAAGTTTCAGGCGTAAAGCCTTGAAGAGTCAGTGTCTGATTCCCGTCCGACAACTCCAGAAGCCGGTTTGCGCATTGTCTGCAGAAGGACGAGCCCTACTCAGAAACAGTCAAAATATGTCTGTACAAATTAAGCTCCAGATTGGAGCATTACACATGAAGAAGTTCACATTCCAGGTGCTGTCTGGTTTACCCACAGGTCATCCAGAGCCGAGAGATCTAGTGCCCGCTCAGGTCTGGAGATCCTGCGTGGTGTTTCCTGGGGCACTGCTGAGGTGCAAGGGGTATCCAGTCCCCATATCTTCAGGACAGTCAGCAGTTTCTTCTTCTTCTTCACCAGATCTGCTAGTCGCTGACTCGCTGTGCGCTGAAGTCTCCGATGGAAGGGAAGTGGAGGCATTGTCCCCACACAGTCTCAACCATTGTTCCAATGATCTGGCTGTAGGCACCGCCCCGCCTCGCAGACGTGTCATCTCAGAGACCAGACTGAGGTTGGTCCCTAAGCAAGGATCCTCCATCTCTAACAAATCTGGCAATAAGTCCATCAAGGCGGTGGCTACCTCCAAGTCTCTGCACCCCTCCAACCAGGTGGAGGACTTCCAGTTGTCTCCTGAATCCTCCGGGGTACTACCTGATAACAAATGGAGAGAGACTTTTCTGCACTCTGTACCTGGCACTTCGCCCACTTCATCCAGTAAGCTCGGCAAAGTTTCTGTCAAGGCGGTGGTTACCTCTGAGTCTCTGCACCCCTCCAACCAGGCGGAGGACTTCCAGTTGTCTCATGAATCCTCTGGGGTGCTACCTGATAACAAATGGAGAGAGACTTTTCTGCACCCTGTACCTGGTACTTCGCCCACTTCTTCCAGTAAGCTCGGCAAAGTGTCTGTCAAGGTGGTGGTTACCCCTGAGTCTCTGCACTCCTCCAACCAGGCGGAGGACTTCCTGTTTTCTCCTGAATCCTCCAGGTTGCTACCTGATAACAAATGGAGAGAGACTTTTCTGCACCCTGTACCTGGTACTTCGACCACTTCATCCAGTAAGCTTGGCAAAGTGTACGTTAAAGCGGTGGTTTCCCCCGAGTATCTGCACCCCTCCAACCCGGTGGAGGATCTCCAGTTGTCCCGTGAATCCTTTGGGGTGCTACCCGATATTAATAAGTGGAAAGAGACTTTCCTGTGTCCAGTTCCTGGTACCTCGCCCACTTCATCTCTTGCTGAGGATGGCCCGATGGAAGGAAGCATCCTAGTTACCAAGATGATGAGATCAGCTTTGTTCCCTCTAGTGGACAGAAGAGGAAATCTTCTTGAGGAGAAGGATCGGCCTCCAAATTCTCTGCAGAAAATCCTTGCTAGCTGGAGGAAGAGGGGGCGTAAAGGGGGGGGTACTGTAACATCCCTGGCGGTGTGTTTGCATGGTGCACCACCTCCCACCATGCAAGACCGCAATCTTACCTGTCAGTCCATGCTGCACTCTTTGCTCCAGTACCTGCTCTGTCCATGTCTCTTGTCTGATTGCTTAGGGCGTCGGCACGGCTTTCTGCTTGCTTCTTATAGCTACTGTGTGCACAGTCCTAATGCGTCCCCAGCCTATTGCTGTGAGTCACTGGATACTTATACCCCCTCCACCAAGTAGGAGGTGCCTGAGGATCACTTTCTTACAGTCTGTGTTCTGTGCAACTGTTTGTTGCCAGGTCCTGTCCTGACTCTGTTTCCGCCACCCTGGGGGCCGAGTACCCAGGGCCGCTACCTGTATCTCTGACTTCTAGTCTGTTCCGCCACCCTGGGGCTGTATACCCAGGCCTGTTACCTGTCTGTTCTGCCACCCTGGGGGCTGAATACCCAGGCCTGTTACCTGTCTGCTTCCGCCACCCTGGGGGCTGAGTTCCCAGGCTCATTTCTGTATCTTGTTTCTGTTTCAGTTCCTGTCTGAACAATGTCCTAGCCCGTTTCTTGTTTGTTTCCATGTTTGTACCTTCCCTTTTCCTGCAGTGTCTGAACCTGCACCTAACTCCAACTCATTGTCTCTGTACTTCTGTTTGTGAGTTTTGTGTCCACTCGCTACTTCATTGTAAGTACCTTGTGTGTATCTGGTTCTGCTCGTTCTGTTTCCCTGCCTCCGTATTTACCTCCTGTGTACTAGCTATTAGAGATGAGCGGTGTTTGACTAGAACTGTTCGCCAATCTCAAATTCGAGCTGTTTTGGGTGGTGTTCGAGTTGTTCGACGAACCCGAACGATTTGCAAAAAATTCGGCTGTTCGAGGTTATGTTCGATAACTGTTCGTGCACCAAAAGCGTGTCCTGCATGTCTGGCGCTATTTAGAGCACCAATCATGCAGGGATTGTCTGCCACTCACTGTAATGCCACAGCCATGGTGGTTGTGGCATTACAGTGATTGCCCAAATCGATGGGAACAGTGCTCACAGTGAAACATGAAAAGCCGGCAATTCAGCAGCGGCATACACCGGTACCCGACAATTTAGAACAGAAAGAATAGAGAATCACACATAGATTAGATAGATAGAAACAAGTCAGTCACACATATAAGAAGCACAGTGACAGTGTTGCTTACTGTACTTGTCATTTAGTGTAAAGGATTTATCAAAAAAAATAAGTGTTTTCATGCACCATCTCTTTAAAAAAGCCGGCTGGCAATTCAGCATCTGTACCCGACAATTTAGAATAGAAGGAATAGAGAATCACACATAGATTAGATAGATAGAAACATGTCAGCCACATATATACGAAGTACAGTGACAGTGTTGCTTACTGTACTTGTCATTTAGTGTAAAGGATTTATTAAAAAATATAATAGTGTTTTCGTGCACCGTCTCTTTAAAAAAGCCGGCCGGCAATTCAGCAGCGGTACCCGACAATTTATAACAGACAGAATAGAGCTTCACACATAGATTAGATAGATAGAAACATGTCAGTCACATATATATGAAGTACTGTGACAGTGTTGCTTACTGTACTTGTCATTTACTGCAAAGGAATTATTAAAAAAAATAATAGTGTTTTCATGCACCGTCTCTTTAAAAAAGCCGGCCGGCAATTCAGCATCTGTACCCGACAATTTATAACAGACAGAATAGAGCTTCACACATAGATTAGATAGATAGAAACATGTCAGTCACATATATAATAAGTACAGTGACAGTGTTGGTTACTGTACTTGTCATTTAGTATTAAAATAAAGGATTTATTATTAAAAAAAATTGGCGTGGGGTTCCCCGTAATTTTAGTCTCTAGCGAAGGTTAAGCAGACGGCTGGGGCAGATGTTTGAAGCCTGGAAAGGGGGTAATACCCACGGAGCTTCCCAGGCTACTAATATCAGCCCCCAGCTGAATACCTAGCCTTTACTAGCTATTAAAATGGAGGACCCCCCCAAAAAAAATGACGTGGGGTCCCCCCTAATTTAATAGCTAGCAAAGGCTAGGCAGACAGCTGGGGGCTGATATTAATAGCCCAGGAAGGGAACCATGAATATTGGCCCCCTCCCAGGCTAGAAACACCAGCCGTCAGCCGCCCCAGAAATGGCGCATCCATAGGATGCGCCAATTCTGGCACTTAGCCTCGCTCTTCCACGCTGCCCTGGTGCGGTGGCAGGGGGTAATAGGGTTGGGGTTGATGTCAGCTTATAATGCCAGCTGACATCAAGCCCAGGTTAGTAATGGAGAGGCGTCTATAAGACACCCCCATTACTAACCCCATAGTCAAAGTTAAAAGAAAACACAAACACCCAGAATAAAGTCCTTTAATTGAAATAAAGACACATTCCTTTATTGTTCTAAATTAAACCATACTTACCGTCACGCCCATTCCAGCTGAAGCCAACGATCTCCTGCAATAAAAGAAAAATAATAAAGCAACCTCATCCTTACCTTTCCATGGTTCCCACGACAGCTTCAGCTCTGCTACATCGAGATAACAGGCTGGACCGCAGCAGAACGCTGCCATCCAGCCTGTCATCCCACAGACACTGAGAAGCGCAGGCATGCTTGCGCTCTGCAGTGTCTGGCTGTGACGGCATAAAGATGAGACGAGTTCATGTCCAATGAACTCGGCGCACCTCATGCACGTCACTGACAGCGTGGGAGAATTCTCCTGCACTCAGCACTTCAGCGTGAGAATTTTCCCACGCTGTCAGTGACGTGCATGAGGTGAGCTGAGATCATTGGACATGAATGAGCTCACCTCATGCACGTCACTGACAGCGTGGGAAAATTCTCCTGCACTCAGCGATTCAGCGTGAGAATTTTCCCACGCTGTCAGTGACGTGCATGAGGTGAGCTCATTCATGTCCAATAAACTCAGCTGACCTCATGTACGTCACTGACAGCGTGGGAGAATTTTCACGCTGAAGTGCTGAGTGCAGGAGAATTCTCCCACGCTGTCAGTGACGTGCATGAGGTGCGCCGAGTTCATTGGACATGAGCTTGTCTCATCTTTATGCCGTCACAGCGAGACACTGAGGAGCGCAAGCATTCCTGCGCTTCTGAGTGTCCGCGGGATGACAGGCTGGATGGCAGCGTTCTGCTGCGGTCCAGCCTGTCATCTCGATGTAGCAGAGCTGAAGCTGTCGTGGGAACCATGGAAAGGTAAGGATGAGGTTGCTTAATTATTTTACTTTTATTGCAGAAGACATTGGCTTCAGCTGGAATGGGCGTGACGGTAAGTATGGTTTAATTTAGAACAATAAAGAATTGTGTGTTTATTTCAATTAAAGGACTTTATTCTGGGTGTTGTGTTTTTTTAAATACTTTACTAGAAATTCTTGGTGGTCATGTCTAATATTGGCGTGACCCCATGAATTTCGCGCTTAGGGCCAGCTGATAATGCCAAGCTGGCCTTAACCCCTTTATTACCCAGTGAGCCACCGCACCAGGGCCCTGGATGAGTTGGGTACAGCGCCAGAAGATGGCGCTTCTATGAATGCGCCATTTTCTGGAGCGGCTGCGGACTGCAATATGCAGCGGGTGGGGCCCAGAAAGCTTGGGCCTCCCTGCGCTGCGGATTCCAGCTCCCAGCTGCCTAGTTGTACCTGGCTGGGCACAAAAATAGGGCGAAGCCCCACGCATTTTTTTTTTAAATTATTTCATGAAATTCATGGAATAATTAAGAAAAAAAGGGCTTCCCTATATTGTTGTGTCCAACCAGGTACAAATAGGCAGCTGGTGGTTGGGGGCAGCCCGTCCCTGCCTGCTGTACCTGGCTGGACACAAATATAGTGCGAAGCCCCACGTCAATTTTTTTTTAATTATTTCATGAAATAATTTTTTTAAAAAAGGGCTTCCCTATATTGTTGTGTCTGGCCAGGTACAAATAGGCAGCTGGTGGTTGGGGGCAGCCCGTTCCTGCCTGCTGTACCTGACTGGACACAAATATAGGGCGAAGCCCCACGTCAATTTTTTTTAAATTATTTCAGGAAATTCATGAAATAATGAAAAAAAAATTGATGTGGGGCTTCGCCCTATGTTTGTGTCCAGTCAGGTACAGCAGGCAGGAATGGGCTGCTCCCAACCACCAGCTGCCTATTTGTACCTAGCCGGACACAACAATATAGGGAAGCCCTTTTTTTCTTAATTATTCCTTGAATTTCATGAATTTAAAAAAAAAATACGTGGAGCTTCGCCCTATTTTTGTGTCCAGCCAGGTACAACTAGGCAGCTGGGGGCTGGAATCTGCAGCGCAGGGAGGCCCAAGCTTTCTGGGCCCCACCCGCTGCAAATTGCAGTCCGCAGCCGCCCCGGAAAATGGCGCGTTCATAGAAGCGCCATCTTCTGGCGCTGTACCCAACTCATCCAGGGCCCTGGTGCGGTGGCTCACTGGGTAATAAAGGGGTTAAGGCCAGCTTGGCATTATCAGCTGGCCCTAAGCCCGAAATTCATGGGGTCACGCCAATATTAGACATGACCACCATGAATTTCTAGTAAAGTTTTTATAAAAAAATACAAACACCCAGAAAAAAGTCCTTTAATTGAAATAAACACACAATTCTTTATTGTTCTAAATTAAACCATACTTACAGTCACGCCCATTCCAGCTGAAGCCAATGATCTCCTGCAATAAAAGTAAAATAATAAAGCAACATCATCCTTACCTTTCCATGGCTCCCACGACAGCTTCAGCTCTGCTACATCGAGATGACAGGCTGGACCGCAGCAGAACGCTGCCATCCAGCCTGTCATCCCGCAGACACTGAGAAGCGCAGGCTTGCTTGCGCTACTCAGTGTCTGGCTGTGACGGCATCCAGATGAGCCGAGGTCATGTCCAATGAACTCGGCTCACCTCATGCACGTCACTGACAGCGTGGGAAAATTCTCACGCTGAAGCGCTGAGTGCAGGAGAATTTTCCCACGCTGTCAGTGACATACATGAGGTGAGCCGAGTTCATTGTCGGCTCATCTGGATGCCGTCACAGTCAGACACTGAGGAGCGCAAGCATGCCTGCGCTTCTCAGTGTCTGCGGGTTGACAGGCTGGATGGCAGCGTTCTGCTGCGGTCCAGCCTGTCATCTCGATGTAGCAGAGCTGGAGCTGTCCTGGGAACCATGGAAAGGTAAGGATGAGGTTGCTTTATTATTTTTCTTTTATTACAGGAGATCGTTGGCTTCAGCTGGAATGGGCGTGATGGTAAGTATGGTTTAATTTAGAACAATAAAGAATTGTGTCTTTATTTCAATTAAAGGACTTTATTCTGGGTGTTTGTGTTTTTTTTTTAACTTTGACTATGGGGTTAGTAATGGGGGTGTCTTATAGACGCCTCTCCATTACTAACCTGGGCTTGATGTCAGCTGGCATTATAAGCTGACATCAACCCCAACCCTATTACCCCCTGCCACCGCACCAGGGCAGAGTGGAAGAGCGAGGCTAAGTGCCAGAATTGGCGCATCCTATGGATGCGCCATTTCTGGGGCGGCTGACGGCTGGTGTTTCTAGCCTGGGAGGGGGCCAATATTCATGGCTCCCTTCCTGGGCTATTAATATCAGCCCCCAGCTGTCTGCCTAGCCTTTGCTAGCTATTAAATTAGGGGGACCCCACGTCATTTTTTTTGGGGGGGTCCTCCATTTTAATAGCTAGTAAAGGCTAGGTATTCAGCTGGGGGCTGATATTAGTAGCCTGGGAAGCTCCGTGGGTATTACCCCCTTCCCAGGCTTCAAACATCTGCCCCAGCTGTCTGCTTAACCTCCGCTAGAGACTAAAATTACGGGGAACCCCACTCCAATTTTTTTTAATAATAAATCCTTTATTTTAATACTAAATGACAAGTACAGTAACCAACACTGTCACTGTACTTATTATATATGTGACTGACATGTTTCTATCTATCTAATCTATGTGTGAAGCTCTATTCTGTCTGTTATAAATTGTCGGGTACAGATGCTGAATTGCCGGCCGGCTTTTTTAAAGAGACGGTGCATGAAAAAACTATTATTTTTTTTAATAAATCCTTTGCAGTAAATGACAAGTACAGTAAGCAACACTGTCACAGTACTTCATATATATGTGACTGACATGTTTCTATCTATCTAATCTATGTGTGAAGCTCTATTCTGTCTATTATAAATTGTCGGGTAGCGCTGCTGAATTGCCGGCGGCTTTTTTAAAGAGACGGTGCACGAAAACACTATTATATTTTTTAATAAATCCTTTACACTAAATGACAAGTACAGTAAGCAACACTGTCACTGTACTTCGTATATATGTGGCTGACATGTTTCTATCTATCTAATCTATGTGTGATTCTCTATTCCTTCTATTCTAAATTGTCGGGTACAGATGCTGAATTGCCAGCCGGCTTTTTTAAAGAGACGGTGCATGAAAACACTATTATTTTTTTTAATAAATTCTTTGCAGTAAATGACAAGTACAGTAAGCAACACTGTCACAGTACTTCATATATATGTGACTGACATGTTTCTATCTATCTAATCTATGTGTGAAGCTCTATTCTGTCTGTTATAAATTGTCGGGTACCGCTGCTGAATTGCCGGCCGGCTTTTTTAAAGAGACGGTGCACGAAAACACTATTATATTTTTTAATAAATCCTTTACACTAAATGACAAGTACAGTAAGCAACACTGTCACTGTACTTCATATATATGTGACTGACATGTTTCTATCTATCTAATCTATGTGTGATGCTCTATTCCTTCATGTCTAAATTGTCGGGTACCGGTGTATGCCGCTGCTGAATTGCCGGCCGGCTTTTTTAAAGAAAGCGTCTTCTGAGCAGTTTGTCAGCTTTTGGACACCTTTGAAGGTGTTTTCTATGTGTTCCTATGTGTTTTTGTTTGCCTGCCATTGGTTTTAACGGTGTTCGACGGTGTTCTAAGGTGTTCGACGAACAGTTCGACGAACAGTTCCTCGAACATCCCGGTGTTCGACGAACCGAACCGAACCCGAACACTACGGGGGTGGCTCAACACTACTAGCTATCTTCCTGTATCTTCCAGTCTGTTCCATGTGTACAGAGCCCTGTCCTGTCTGCCTTCACCTTCTGCTCTGTTCTGCTCTGCTTGCTCACCGCTCCGGCGGTTCCGCTCTGCTCTGCTTGTTTACCGCACCTGCGGTTCCGCTCTGCTCTACTTGTTTACCGCACCTGGGGTTTCCGCTCTGCTCCACTTGTTTACCGCTCCGCCGGTTCCGCTCTGCTCTGCTTGTTTACCGTACCAGCGGTTCCGCTCTGCTCTGCTTGTTTCCCGCACCTGCGGTTCTGCTCTGCTCTGCTTGTTTACCGCACCTGCAGTTCCGCTCTGCTCTGCTTGTTTACCACACCTCCGGTTCCGCTCTGCTCTGCTTGTTTACCGCTCCGGCAGTTCCGCTCTGCTCCACTTGTTTACCGCACCTGCGGTTCTGCTCTGCTTTGCTTGTTTACCGCACCTGCAGTTCCGCTCTGCTCTGCTTGTTTACCGTATCTGCGGTTCCGCTCTGCTCCGCTTGATTACCACACCTGCGGTTCCGCTCTGCTCTGCTTGTTTACCGCACCTGCGGTTCCGCTCTGCTCTGCTTGTTCACTGCACCTGCGGTTTTGCTCCGCTCTGCTTGTTCACCGCACCTGCGCTTTTGCTCCGCTCTGCTTGTTCTTCGCTCCTGCGGTTTTGCTCTGCTGGTCCACCGCACCTGCGACCCTGTTCCTGTATCCCAGTCTGTACTGGTCCCTATCCAGCCTGCGTTCATACCTGCCAGTATCTGCCTGTCTGCATTCCAGCCGTGCCTGTCAACACCCGCCTGCCTTCATACCAGCCGTGCCTGCTAGTACCCACCTGCCTTCATACCAGCCATGCCTGCCAGTGCCCACCTGTCTGCATACCAGCTAACCTGCCTGTTACTGCATTCCCTGGTGTGGGTCAACAGCTGTGACCAGGGTCTGACCTGGAGTAGCACCTGTTCCCTCTGCTCGGTTCATCCCTGGTTCACGTAGTCGACTGAGCCGCTGTGTGACCTTGATCGGATCGGGTTGATGCTTAGTTACGCCCCTCCAGGCCCTCCTTGGTTCATGGTACAGTGGGATCACTAATCACGCTCACGCCAGTCAGTACGGGCACAAGCATAACAGAGCTGGGCCACAGTAATGCCATATTCCCATTAGAAAGGAGTAGGTCTCCCATTATGTTTGCCTATGAAGTGACTGCAACGGCTGTCAAATATTTGGAGGCACTCCAATGCCCCTTGCAAGAGACGTAGAGGTAGCAGGGCCTCCTGAAAGCAATGTTCCCATTATTAGGAAGTGGGTCTCCCATACTGTTTGCCTATGCACTGAAACAACAGCTGCAAAAATTTGAAGGAACTCCAATGCAACTTGCAAGAGACGTAGATGTCGGAGGGCCTCCGGAAAACAATGTTCCCATTATTAGAAAGTTGGTCTTCCATACTGTTTGCTTATGCACTGAAGCAATGGCTGCCAAAAATTTGGAGGAACTCCAATACCCTTTGCAAGAGACATAGATAAGTTGATATGGTACATATGGTGGTGGAGGATGAGGATGTGGAGAAGGAGGAAGACAAGAGCAAATAGACAAAATCAGGAAGCGTTTACCCATGTCTGTATGTGAACGTTAGACTTCCCCTAAAAAAGACACTGTCTTCCACTTAAGCATACGAGCTTCAACACAGCCTGTTGCCGCTTGGCAGAGACAGTGCTACAGTTCTTCCAGCGGGCGACTGATGTGGTTATTTTGGAGATGGATGCTGAAGAGGAGGAGGAGGTGCAGGAGCTGTAGAATGTGGGTGCAACCCTGATTGAGCCAGGGCCCGCAATCCTCGGCGTTGGGAGGATGTGTTCCATCCCAAGGTCCGACTGGGTCCCGGCTTCCAGTCTATTAACCCAGTGAGCTGTGAGAGATTTACCATCCCTGC
The DNA here is from genome assembly GCF_046119375.1 of Phyllobates terribilis. Taxonomy (NCBI): domain Eukaryota; kingdom Metazoa; phylum Chordata; class Amphibia; order Anura; family Dendrobatidae; genus Phyllobates; species Phyllobates terribilis. The sequence continues at coordinate 418,560,100 of NW_027362764.1, read as the reverse complement.
CCACAAGCCTCGTGTGTCCGTGGTTAGGTGGACTTTCCCAGTAACTGCGTTGTTGAGGGCACGTCTAATATTGTGGGACACGTGCTCGTGTAATGTGGGGAAGGCACACGGGAGAAATAGTGGCGGCTGGGGAGCGAGTACCAAAGGACGGCCATCGCCATCAGGTTGCAGACAGCTTCCGTGTTCACAAGCCTAAAAGGCAACATTTTGAGCGGAAACATTCACAAAATGTGTGAATTTAGTAGTGTGGCCTGTGGGGTGTTGGCTGCGTATTTGTTCTTGCGTTCCAAGGACTGGGGTAGGGACAACTGAACGTTGCGCTGGGACAAGGACGTGGACCTGCTTGCTGATGGTGTTACTTGAGAGTATGCAATTGCAGGTACAGGGCGGGAGGCATCTTGGCATGCGCCATGGACAAGAAATTGGCATGCATGTACAACAGTGGAACAAACAGTGGTGTTAACAGACACTGTTGTTGGACCCTGGGGTTCGGCCCACTTAGTCGGGTGCTTTACTGCCATGTGCCTGATCATGCTGGTGGTGGTCAGGCTGGTAGTTTTGCTACCCCTGCTGATGCTGGCCTGGCTGGTGGTGTGAAAGGCCTTTTTGGGGTTATCTGCAGAGTCTTTAAAAAATAACAAGACTCGGGAAGACCTTACAGTTGTACTGGCAACTTCCGTCGTGTTGGCGTTACGAGGAATGCTTTCCCGCCTTGTGTCTGCGGCCACAACACTGCTTCTTCCTGCCTGTTGTGGTGCTACGCCTCCCTCCCCCTGTGTGCTGCTGTCCTCACTCTGTGTGTCCCCCTGCCAGGTTTAATCAGTCACTATATCATCCACCACCTCGTCTTCCACTTCTGCACCTGACTTTCTGGCAATTGTGTCTGATCATCATCATCCACCTCTTGTGACAGTAATTTTAACTTAACCACCATCGCCTTCATGTGACCATGGCTGCTCCAATATTTGGGCATTTCTATACGCATTCTCATCTTGAAGCTGGCCGGGTGAGAGGCCAGAATCTACAAATGGAGAAGTGAACAGCTCTTCTGAGTGTCCAAGTGTGGGATCAGTTGTCTCTAGGCACTCGGCACGGTGGGAGGTAGCTGGATCAGGGTGAGGAATATGCGGTCCAGACTAACAGCTACTGAGACTTGACTGTGTGGAAGACAGGGTGGAGGTGGTTGTTGGCATATACAACAGATTAGGACTTATTATAAGTGAAAGGAGGACTTTATACTAACCAGACAGCAGATGGCGATAGTGTATAAAGTTATATGCTTGCTGTAATGAGGGGAGAAAAGCTCTCAGCTGTTGGCTGTTTTTACTTCCTGTGTGTTTTCTTTCTTTCCTGAATGTGTTATGTCAGCAGCACACGGACTGTGTGACACTGAATTGTATCTCATGTTTAACCAGTATGAAGTAAATACTGTTTACACAAGATATCTTGCTGATTGAAGCTCTCGTAAGTACAGCGGTGACTGTAAGAAGATGCACTCTGCGACAGGTTATGGGCCCAGGCCGGAACCCAGACACTAAAGCCCAGACACTACAGGCCCCCACTACAAGAGGATCCTGGGTTATAACCCCAGATAACGGAGCACACAGATAAGCTCTGTAAACAGAAGGAAATAAATCCAGATACAGAGTGACAGAGGAATTCATGATCCCAGGAGCTGGATGTAATTACAGAGAATTCAACACAGGCAGGACATACAGGAACTATCAAAAAAAAAACAGGAGAATATGACGCGCCCCCTGGGCCATGTGCAAGGGATACCAGGAGCCGGATCTCGATGGGGGTAGTAGTCCTTGTGGCGATGACCCGGTCCGTGCCCAGGGTGTCAAACTAAGTGGCAGTCTATGGCAGTAGATGTTAATTTGATCGACTACGCCACCCGTTGAGTGCGGCTTTGAAGCCGCCGCTGCAGAGCAGTCCGCTGAGGCCGGTGGTATATGTGCAGCAGTGATGGTATAACCCCCAACGGGAGGGGTATGGCCTCAGGGCAGCAGGTGTGGATGATGGGTGTAGTTATGTTGTAGAAAGGAGAGTCAGAGACTTGAGGTGCAGTTTCAGGGTTTTTACTCACGGTTGTTCTCTCAGTCACTCTGGCCTTGAGTGACCACCCGAGCCGTGCTGCGTCCACCAGGTCCTGGACTCGGCTAACCCCCAGGCAGTTCTGGAGCGTGGTCCTGAGCTCCCTTTCTCTCTCTCTGTCTCTGGCCATTCCCACCAGGGATCCACCTTTGGCCGGCTCCCTCGGGTCTCTTGGTGGTCAAACCTCCTCTGGGTTCCCTGACCCTATGCTTGGTGTGCCTTTCTGGTGGATTTGGTGAGGGTCGTGGCAAATCTTGACCACGACCTCCAGTTCCTGGCTGAGGATTAGTGGCCTCCACCAGTTCGGGTTCCGGTACCCGTGTCCGCCAACCCTTCACCCTTTCTGGTCTGTTTCTGGGTTCTTGGGGTTCCCTCTGTCTTTCTCTCTGGGCCTTTCTTTCTCCTCTCTCCTCTGCAGGCTTGGCTCTGGAGCTGGGCCCAGCCGGAGCCACAGCTCCCTGTCAGCCCTCCTGGCTGAGCTCCCCTGCTAAAAAGACCCTGTCCTAAGATGGTGCCCACCATATATACTCCCTCTATGTGTGAGCCCAGGTGACTAGCACCCAATGAGCTCCTAGCTTTACCCAGAGTACTCCCCCTATCTGCCCCTACACTACTGGGATGTTCCACCCCCCTCCCACTCCAGCCAGGGACAGACGCTGTCGTACCTGCACATTTACTTGGTGGGAGTACCGTAGTTCTGTCCCCCGGAAATGGGATGTATGTAGTGCATGCAGCCTACTGAGCTCAGTCCCACACTCCATCCTTACCCGGGAGTGGAATACCACACCTCTGGGTCGAGGTGCAATAGCCCTGTAGCAGCCGAGTCCTCAGGGTGCTACATTCCCCCCTGGTAAATCACAGCACGTCCTCGGGCTGTAAAAGAATGAAATATCCAAAAACATACAATTTTTTTTTTTTTTTTTTTAAAACATCATAAACATATAAAACACTATATATATATCAGCAGCATAATACTCTTCATATAAAACTTTTCATTATAAACATTCTTGTTCCTCCGGCCACGGTGCAACTTGTGACCGGGTAAAGTGCAACAGTCTCTTCTGGAAAAAACACAGTTCCTTATAAAACCAGTAGGGGGCGCCTTAGAAAGCGCAACTATATACAAGGGGAGGTGGCCGCTCTCATTCCTCGGCCAGTGGGATTAGGGAAGAATGACCGCTCTCAGTCCTCGGCCAGTGGGATTAAGGGACATACGGGTAACAGTTTAATTTGCTGGTCCCAACGGGGACTATAATGGTAACAGTTCCTGTACCCTAACGGGTAACTATTTTACAGTTCCATTTACCGTACTTTAGTAGCGGCGTCCTCCTGCTCCTTCCTCCGTGTACCCTTCAGACCCGTCCGGGTCCTCTTGTTCCTCCTGACACCTCAGCTCTTTCTCTGTCAGTCGGTGTACATGAAGGGCATAGGGTCCTTTGGCACATTGGTGCCGGGTGAAGGTGACCTCATCACCCAGGTAAAGGTCACGACCTCTGTGTCCCTCCGGTAGGTGGGACTCGACATCTCTTCTGGTCACGAAGACGTCGCCGGGGGTGTGATGATCTCTGATGAAGCCCCAACCGTGCTGCAGTTGGAATTTGATTACAGTCCCGGTGGCACGGGGACCGTGGGCTGCACGGGGGTTCCTTCGGGTCCGGCTCTTTTGTTCTGCACTCTTTACTTGCAGCCGCTCCTCGCGGACCCGTCTCTCTCTCCGTTCTCGCTCAAAGACTTCCAACTGCTGGCAGCAGCACTCCGCACGCTCAGTTGCGGCCGCCCGGGTCTCCTGAGTGAACCCGATGAGGTCTCCTCCTACGGGGTCCGACTCAAACTGCGCCTCCTCTAACGAGAGCGGGGTCATCTTGACGGGCGCCGGAGCTGGGATTAGGGGCTCATCCAGGGGTCTTTCTTTCCGGAGTCGGGGATGGTGGTACTCCGGTGGCCACGCAAAGGGCTGCCCATCCGGGCAAGTGTGCTGGGCAAACAAGTCTTCACCCAGGTGCGGCACAGTGGAAGTTGAGGGCGCGGTGGTGGCAGCGGCGCCCGGGATCACTAGGCCTTGCGACCAGGCTTGGGGTACCCTGAAGGTAAAGGGCACCGTGAAGACGGCGGCGCCCGGGGGCACTCGGCCTTGCGACCAGGCTTGGGGTACCCTGAAGGTAAAGGGCACCGTGAAGACGGCGGCGCCCGGGGGTACTTGACTTTGCGACCAGGCCGGTGGCTGAGTAGAGGGCGCTGTTGGTACTGCGGCGCCCGGGGGCACTCGGCCCTGCGACCAGGCCGGTGACGTCTCCTGCTTGGCCGCGCTCAGGGTTGAGGCGCGTGACGTCACAGGGGGCGTGGTCGCGGCTCCTGCTTGGGGCCTAGTCTGGAGCGGTAGCGGTGCGGCAATGGGCACGATCGGTGGGATTTCGGGCTCTGCGACGGGGAGCGGGGGTAGGCTTACGGTGGCTGGGCTTGGGGTAGTAACGTCCCCTTTACTTGCCTCCGTCTCTTCAGCTCCTTCTGCGGCGTCGTCTCCGGCTTCCGTCCCTTCTGCATCCTCTTCAGGGGCAGGCGTGCTCCTCGTTGCGGGTGGTGTGCTCCGCTGACGGGTTCCAGCCTGCTGGGCCATCTCCCTGCTCCACTCCATCAGCGTTTCTCGCTGCACCTGGGCCATCCTCCGTGCGAGGCCCTCCAGCGCGGTCTGTGCACGCTCCCGGTCTCGGGGGAGCTGTGCCAGGATCTCCACCAGGTCTTGTGGGGTGGTTGCTTGCATCAGGCTCCTGACCACAGGGTCGGTGCTGCCTGCCTCTCCCTCCATCTCCGGGTACGGCTCCTCCAGACTCCTCCAGGCTGCACCCATCTTCGCTCTTTTGTTCTGTATCCGCCCCCATTGAGGGCGGTCCTGGGGCAACTTGGTGATTGTCAGTTCCAGGGGCAGACCCCCCACGCTGATGGACATCTCAATCATTGCAGTCTCTGCTGGTGGGGGCGGTCTTCGTTTTTGGCACCATTCTTGGTCCTGGCCCACGATGGGAGGTGGCCTCTTGCCACCCTCTGGCACGCCCATAATGGCGTCCGCTCTGCCAGGGCGGGAAATCTTCTCAGATGGCGGGAATCGTCTCCCAGTGGCGGGAAACTCCGTGGATGGAGGGAAAAAGCTGCAGATGGCGGGCAACCGGCGGGAAACGACCCGTGATGGCGTCCGATGGCGGGGACCCTCCGGAATTGGCGGGAGACTTCTTTTTACGGTACAAATAAACTTTTCTTCAGGCACGCAGTACCCGGTGGTTGCGGGCAGGTTATCTTGCCGACTACGCCAAAGTTGACGCGCCCCCTGGGCCATGTGCAAGGGATACCCGGAGCCGGATCTCGATGGGGGTAGTAGTCCTTATGGCGGTGACCCGGTCCGTGCCCAGGGTGTCAAACTAAGTGGCAGTCTATGGCAGTAGATGTTAATTTGATCGACTACGCCACCCGTTGAGTGCGGCTTTGAAGCCGCCGCTGCAGAGCAGTCCGCTGAGGCCGGTGGTATATGTGCAGCAGTGATGGTATAACCCCCAACGGGAGGGGTATGGCCTCAGGGCAGCAGGTGTGGATGATGGGTGTAGTTATGTTGTAGAAAGGAGAGTCAGAGACTTGAGGTGCAGTTTCAGGGTTTTTACTCACGGTTGTTCTCTCAGTCACTCTGGCCTTGAGTGACCACCCGAGCCGTGCTGCGTCCACCAGGTCCTGGACTCGGCTAACCCCCAGGCAGTTCTGGAGCGTGGTCCTGAGCTCCCTTTCTCTCTCTCTGTCTCTGGCCATTCCCACCAGGGATCCACCTTTGGCCGGCTCCCTCGGGTCTCTTGGTGGTCAAACCTCCTCTGGGTTCCCTGACCCTATGCTTGGTGTGCCTTTCTGGTGGATTTGGTGAGGGTCGTGGCAAATCTTGACCACGACCTCCGGTTCCTGGCTGAGGATTAGTGGCCTCCACCAGTTCGGGTTCTGGTACCCGTGTCCGCCAACCCTTCACCCTTTCTGGTCTGTTTCTGGGTTCTTGGGATTCCCTCTGTCTTTCTCTCTGGGCCTTTCTTTCTCCTCTCTCCTCTGCAGGCTTGGCTCTGGAGCTGGGCCCAGCCGGAGCCACAGCTCCCTGTCAGCCCTCCTGGCTGAGCTCCCCTGCTAAAAAGACCCTGTCCTAAGATGGTGCCCACCATATATACTCCCTCTATGTGTGAGCCCAGGTGACTAGCACCCAATGAGCTCCTAGCTTTACCCAGAGTACTCCCCCTATCTGCCCCTACACTACTGGGATGTTCCACCCCCCTCCCACTCCAGCCAGGGACAGACGCTGTCGTACCTGCACATTTACTTGGTGGGAGTACCGTAGTTCTGTCCCCCGGAAATGGGATGTATGTAGTGCATGCAGCCTACTGAGCTCAGTCCCACACTCCATCCTTACCCGGGAGTGGAATACCACACCTCTGGGTCGAGGTGCAATACCCCTGTAGCAGCCGAGTCCTCAGGGTGCTACAAATATCTTCAGTACAACTCTCTAAACAAGTAAGACTATATAAAGATGATGAGTAACACAGAACTGAAATTCGCAGTAGCTAAACTGAATAGTGAAAATTATCAGTTATGGAAATTCAAAGTAGAGATGTTGTTATCTAAGGATGATTTATGGGAAGTAATTGTTACAGAAAGACCAGATCAAGATAATCAGACATGGGATAAGAAGAATAGACAAGCGAGAGCCACCATTAGCTTATTAGTGGATGATGCTCAATTAATACATATAAGAAATGAAGAAACAGCTAAAGGAATGTGGGAAAAATTAAGAAAACTGTATGAAAGACCTAGCTTGAATCACAAGTTATTTTTATTAAGAAAGCTTTACAGTATGAGATTGAGTGCAAATGACGACTGTACCATATGGAAACCAGAACAACAAAAATGACAACATAAAAAGCATACACAGAAAGTAAAAAACACAATTTCCGATTCATGTGAGAATAATTGGAATGGCACATTTAAAGTAACAGACAAGAAATCATCACTTGGTTGGTTTATTGATTCAGGAGCAACGAATCATATGACAAGTGACAAGAATTTCTGTACTGATCTTGATTTAGATAAGAAAGAAGCAATTTATCTTGCAGATGGAAGCAAAATAACCGCAGAAGGTTTCGGACAAGGTTTGCTAAATTGTTCAAACAAGTTCGGACAAGATTCAAAGATACTTGTACAGGATGTGTTGTATGTTCCAAAATTGGAAGGCGGATTATTATCTGTGAAACGTTTAACAGCAAAAGGACTTACAGTAAAATTCAAAGACAATGAGTGTGCAATTATTGCAGGAAACATGGTGATCACCAAAGTCAAGGCAGATGAGCAATTATATCATTTTGACACACCAAAGGAACAGATGAAGGTATGTACACATGATCACAAAAACTGTATTCACATGTGGCATAGACGTCTAGGACATATACACCCTGACAGTATAAGGGAACTACAGAGAAAAGAATTGACAAAAGATTTAAAGATATCAGATTGCTCAATTACCATAAGATGTGAATGTTGTATAAAATCCAAAGCCACAAGGATATCTATTCCAAAAGAAAGTGAGATGAAAAGCGAAAGACCACTTGATTTGGTGCATACTGACATATGTGGACCCATGAAAGTGACTACATCAGGAGGCAATAGATACATGTTGACTTTTATAGACGACTACTCAAGATACACAGTCACATACTTAATTAAGAACAAAAGTGAAGTTTTTGATAAACGTGTAGACTATGTAACAAGATCAAGTAACAAATTTCAAAGGAAGCCAATTGTCATCAGAAGTGATAATGGAGGTGAAGTTACAGGTCACAGAATAGAAGAATACTTAAGACAAAATGGAATAGAACACCAGAAAACGGTTCCATACACACCTGAACAAAATGGAGTAGCAGAAAGGAAAAACAGAACTCTAACAGAAATGATAAGATGTATGTTGACGGATTCCAAACTACCAGAGAAATATTGGGGTGAGGCAGCAATGACAGCTACATATCTACAGAACCGACTTTTTCTAGAAAACTGACAAAAACTCCATATGAACTGTGGCAAGGTATGAAACCAAGTGTCAATCATTTAAAAGTTTTTGGATGTAAAGTTTTTATATTCATTCCAACAGAAAAAAGTTCCAAACTTCAAAACAGATCCATGGAAGGAATATTCGTTGGATATAGTGAAAATTGCAAAGGATATAGAATCCTAGATCCCAAAACAGACAGAGTTACGGTGAGTAACAGTGTGACATTCATTGAAGATTTAAATGAAGACATTATGATTTCAGTTGAAACAAAAAATGAGAAAAACAATAGTGACATAACTGAAGAAATATCTGATGAGAAAGAAGTAGAAATCAATGAAGAACAAAATACTGAATCGCAACTACAAACAGACACAGAACCAAGACGTTCAATGAGAGAGAACAAAGGAAAACCACCAAAACGTCTCTCATACAAGACAAGCATAAGAAAAATCTATGAGCCTACCTCTTGGGAAGACATATCTAAACTTCCTGAAGAAGAAGCTAATAAATGGATAGAAGCAACAGAAACAGAAATTAAATCCATGCATGATTCAAATACATGGACACTAACAGATTTGCCAGAAGGAAGAAAAGCCATAGCATGTAAATGGATTTTTAAAGTAAAATACCAAACAGATGGCACAGCTGAAAGATACCGAGCAAGATTCGTAGCTAAAGGGTATTCTCAAAAATATGGAGAAGACTATGATGAGACATTTGCTCCAGTTGTCAAACACACTACAATAAGAACTTTACTTACAGTTGCAGCAATGAAACAGATGGAACTGAGACAACTGGATGTAAAGACAGCTTTCTGAATGGAGATTTAACAGAAGACATTTACATGGAACAACCTCCAGGGTTCAAAGATGAAAGAAATCCAAACTACAGAAAAGCATATATGGTTTAAAGCAAGCAGCTAAAGCGTGGAATGACAAAATCACGGAAGTACTTACAAATGAAAAATTTCAAAGAAGCAAAGCTGATCCATGCTTGTACACAAAAAGGCTGATTAACAGATGGATTTATGTACTCATATACATAGACGACATTTTGATTTGTTTTAAACACGAAAGGGATAAAGAAAACATTCTAAAAATCCTGAAGCAACATTTCGAAATCAAAGACTTGGGAAATGTAAAACAAGAGAATGCCAAGAGTGTGCAAAGCAGCCATCAAAGCCAAAGGTGCCTACTTTGAAGAACCTAAAATATAAGACATATTTTCAGCTGGTTCACACTTTTTTGCTAAGTATATAATTCCACATGTGTTAATTCATAGTTTTGATGCCTTCAGTGTGAATGTACAATTTTCATAGTCATGAAAATACAGAAAAATCTTTAAATGAGAAGGTGTGTCCAAACTTTTGGTCTGTACTGTATATATATATATATATATATATATATATATACACTGCTCAAAAAAATAAAGGGAACACTTAAACAACAGAATATAACTCCAAGTAAATCAAACTTCTGTGAAATCAAACTATCCACTTAGGAAGCAACACTGATTGACAATCAATTTCACATGCTGTTGTGCAAATGGAATAGACAATAGATGGAAATTATTGGCAATTATCAAGACACCCTCAATAAAGGAGTGGTTCTGCAGGTGGGGACCACAGACCACATCTCACTACCAATGCTTTCTGGCTGATGTTTTGGTCACTTTTGAATATTGGATGTGCTTTCACATTCGTGGTAGCATGAGACAGACTCTACAACCCAAAGAAGTTGCTCAGGTAGTGCAGCTCATTCAGGATGGCACATCAATGCGAGCTGTGGCAAGAAGGTTTGCTGTGTCTGTCAGCGTAGTGTCCAGAGGCTGGAGGTGCTACCAGGAGACAGGCCAGTACACCAGGAGACGTGGACGGGGCCGTAGGAGGGCAACAACCCAGCAGCAGGACCGCTACTTCCGCATTTGTGCAAGGAGGAACAGGAGGAGCACTGCCAGAGTCCTGCAAAATGACCTCCAGCAGGCCACAAATGTGCATGTGTCTGCACAAACGGTTAGAAACCGACTCCATGAGGGTGGTATGAGGGCCCGACGTCCACAGATGGGGGTTGTGCTCACAGCCCAACACCATGCAGGACGCTTGGCATTTGCTACTGAACACCAGGATTGGCAAAATCGCCACTGGCGCCCTGTGCTCTTCACAGATGAAAGCAGGTTCACACTGAGCACATGTGACAAACATGACTGAGTCTGGAGACGCCGTGGAGAGCATTCTGCCTGCAACATCCTTCAGCATGACTGGCTTGGCAGTAGGTCAGTAATGGTGTGGGGTGGCATTTCTTTACACAGCCGCACAGCCCTCCATGTGCTCGCCAGAGGTAGCTTGACTGCCATTAGGTACCGAGATGAGATCCTCAGACTCCTTGTGAGACCATATGCTGGTGCGGTTGGCCCTGGGTTCCTCCTAATGCAGGACAGTGCCAGACCTCATGTGGCTGGAGAGTGTCAGCAGTTCCTGCAAGATGAAGGCATTGAAACTATAGATTGGCCCGCCCATTCGCCAGACCTGAATCCGATTGAGCACATCTGGGACATCATGTTTCGCTCCATCCACCAACGTCACGTTGCACCACAGACTATCCAGGAGTTGACGGATGCTATAGTCCAGGTCTGGGAGGAGATCCCACTGGAGACCATCCGCAACCTCATCAGGAGCATGCCCAGGCATTGTAGGGAGGTCATACAGGCACGTGGAGGCCACACACAATACTGAGCCTCATTTTGACTTGTTGGACATTACATCAAAGTTGGATCAGCCTGTAGTGTGTTTTTCCATTTTAATTTTGGGGGTGACTCCGAATACAGGCCTCCATTGGTTAATAAATTTGATTTCCATTGATGATTTTCATTGATGATTTTTGTGTGATTTTGTTGTCAGCACATTCAACTTTGTACAGAACAAAGTATTCAATGAGAATATTTAATTCATTCAGATCTAGGATGTGTTATTTGAGTGTTCCCTTTATGTTTTTGAACAGTGTATATATATATATATATATATATATATATATATATATATATATAAGTTGTGGAACACCTAGACTAACAGGACATTCAATGGACCATCTTGTGCTGTATTATACACTGCAGTCTGCCACATACACTGCCTGCCTGCCTAGCACTGATTATATGCAGCTGGATTAGTCCTCAGAAGGACTGTTGGTTCAGATGGATATAGATATATGTTGTGGAATACCTATACTAACTATGAAGAAGCAAATCTCTCCCTGAAGAAGCAGCAGCTCTCCCTACTCTGCCTGATTCCGGGGTAGACTGTGACGCCCGGTCTTATATATATCTGATGACACTGTGCTGCCAGCCAATCACTGTAATGCCCACAACCAACATGGCTATGGCATTACAGTGCGTGGCAGGAAATCCCTGCATGTTCATTGGCTCTCTAAAGATCGCCTCCATGCCATGTCGCATTGATGGAGTAATTGATGCTAAAGGAGCCCCGAGAAAGTACTGGGTGCATTTCCTGAATAATACATTTCAGTAGGCCAACATTTCGGATTTTAAAAACATTTTTCAAGCTGGTGTTATAAAGTATTCTAATTTACTGAGATAATGACTTTTGTGTTTTCATTGGCTGTAAGCCATAATCATCAACATTAACATAAATAAACACTTGAAATAGATCACTCTGTTTGTAATGAATCTATATAATATATGAGTTATACTTTTTTATTGAAGAACTGAAATAAATTAACTTTTTGATGATATTCTAATTTAGTGAGAAGCACCTGTATGTTTGTTTATTGGCTGCAACATATTTTTTTGCAGAAAAAGGCAATGATAGTTACCAGCCAAAATGTCAAGGAAAGTGCACAACAGTATGCAGGAGGCCCCTTTTGTTAGAAGGAGGTAACACAGGTGCAGAATGCTGATGAACAATCACTCTCAACCTCTCACTCCATGAAGGGGGTGATTGCCTAGCACTAAAATCGAATTTTTGATTTTTTTTTTTTAAATTTCGTTTTTTGATTTGGCTGTACTGTTTGTTTTTAAATATAGAGTAGGTACTCGGAAAACAGTGCGGACCCTTGGCGTGGGTTGCGAGCTTGCGTATTTCGTCCAAAATATTATCTAATACCTCCTATTATATATATTTGCACTTTTTTATCTAACATGGTGCACCCAGGCCCATCAATGGTGACCTTGTGAATTAAGGGCTTGCACCTTTGTGATGCACGGATAGGGTGCCTGGCACCCCGCCTAATTGAATAGTAGGGGAGAGTAATAGGTTGCTGGCTAGACACGGTGCCACATGTGTGTGACTTGCTCCCTATTACAAGCTTCTACTGTGTGTAGTTTTAGTGCTAGGCAATCACCCTTTCCTTGGAGTGAGAGGTTGAGAGTGATTGTTCATCAGCATTCTGCATCTGTGTTACCTCCTTCTAACAAAAGGGGGCTTTCTGCATCCTGTTGTGCATTTTCCTTGACATTTTAGCTGGTAACTATCATTGCTTTTTTGCTATTTTCTAATTGAATTTTGGAATTTTTTTTAAAATTCCGTTTTTTGCTTTGGCTGAACATATTTTTTGAACCTCCTTATTAATTTAATACGAAAGATGTGAGCGCCCTTTTTTGTTGCACAATAGATCAAGTTGTTTCGGATGTGGCTATATGATATAAGTGTATGCATATGTGATACCAAATACATATTTTTTGTTTTCAAAGAAAATGCTTATTTATTGGCTGATTTTTTCTTTTTGGGATTTTTTTTCGTTCTTTACTTTTTTTTCAATTTAGTTTTGTCTAAACACTGCAGGGCATTAGACTTGTCAGTGTCATATTGATAGAACACCTGTTAGACTCTGCTTGTGGCAGGGACTAACAGGCAGGGTCGGACTGGGGCACCCGGACACCGGAGGATTCTCCGGTGGGCCCGGGTCCTCAGTGGGCCCCTGAGCAGGACGCACCGGGCCCCAGGTTAACATGGCCGCCGGTGCTCCGCACTTCAAGCACAGGAGGGTCAGGAGGGCCCTTGCAGTGCAGCTGATGAGGGGAATCTGGCCTGCTTCTCGGAGCCCCAGGCTTTGGGGGGCCCATGGCCAGATTGCCCTCATCCTGTGCGGTGGGCAGGGATCGATCCCTCCAGCTCCGCTGCCGACTGGAGGAAAATGGCAGCGGAGCTGGAGGGAACCGTCCTCACCTCTGCTTCCTGCCCGGCGCTTCCACCCTGACACAGGCTCGCGCTGCTCGATGACGTCATCATGCAGTGTGAATCTGTGTCATGGAGAAAGATGCTGGGCGGGAAGCAGAGGACGAAGCTGTGGGGGAACGTGCTGAGAGGTAAGTGTTTTTTTTTTTAACTAATGTTTTTAACTAATACACTGGACTGGAGATGGGGGAGAAATGGGGACAGCAATGGTGATGGAGAAGGTGGAGGGAGATAAGGGAGAGCAATGGTGATGGAGGAGGTGGGGGGAGATGAGGGAGAGTAATCGTGATGGAGGAGGTGGGGGGAGATGAGAGAGCAATGGTGCTGGAGAAGGTGGGGGGAGAAGAGGTGGGAGAAGAGGGAGAGCAATGGTGCTGGAGGAGGTGGGGGAGATGAGGGAGAGCAATGGTGCTGGAGGAGGTGAGGGAGATGAGGGAGAGCAATGGTGATGGAGCAGGTGGGGGGAGATTCGGGAGAGCAATGGTGATGGAGGAGGTGGGGGGGAGACATGGCATTGTGATGGAGGAGGTGGGGGGAGATATGGCATGGCAATGATGATGGAGGAGTTGGGGGAAGATATGGCATGGCAATGGGGGAGGTGGGGGAGATATGCATGGCATGGTGATGGAGGAGGTAGGGAGAGATATGCATGGCATGGTGATGGAGGAGGTGGGGGGAGATAAGCATGGCATGTTGATGGAGGAGGTGGGGGAGATATGCATGGCATGGTGATGGAGGAGGTGGGGGAGATATGCATGGCAATGGTGATGGAGGAGGTGGGGGGAGATATGCATGGCATGGTGATGGAGGAGGTGGGGAGAGATATGCATGGCATGGTGATGGAGGAGGTGGGGGGAGATAAGCATGGCATGTTGATGGAGGAGGTAGGGGAGATATGCATGGCATGGTGATGGAGGAGGTGGGGAGAGATATGCATAGCATGGTGATGGACGAGGTGGGGGAAGATATGGCATGGCAATGGGGGAGGTGGGGGAGATATGCATGGCATGGTGATGGAGGAGGTGGGGGGAGATAAGCATGGCATGTTGAAGGAGGAGGTGGGGGAGATATGCATGGCATGGTGATGGAGGAGGTGGGGGGAGATATGCATGGCATGGAGATGGAGGAGGTAGGGGAGATATGCATGGCATGGTGATGGAGGAGGTGGGGGCGATTTGCATTGCATGGTGATGGAGGAGGTGGGGGGAGATATGCATGGCATGGTGATGGAGGTGGTGGGGGGAGATAGGCATGGCATGGTGATGGAGGAGATGGGGGGAGATAAGCATGGCATGTTGATGGAGGAGGTAGGGGAGATATGCATGGCATGGTGATGGAGGAGGTGGGGAGAGATATGCATAGCATGGTGATGGACGAGGTGGGGGAAGATATGGCATGGCAATGGGGGAGGTGGGGGAGATATGCTTGGCATGGTGATGGAGGAGGTGGGGGGAGATAAGCATGGCATGTTGAAGGAGGAGGTGGGGGAGATATGCATGGCATGGTGATGGAGGAGGTGGGGGGTGATATGCATGGCATGGAGATGGAGGAGGTAGGGGAGATATGCATGGCATGGTGATGGAGGAGGTGGGGGCGATTTGCATGGCATGGTGATGGAGGAGGTGGGGGGAGATATGCATGGCATGGTGATGGAGGAGGTAGGGGGGAGATATGACATGGCACTGGTGATGGAGGAGGTGGGGAAGATATGGCAATGATGATGGAGCAGGTGGGGGAGATATGACAATGATGGAGCAGATCGGGGAGATATGGCAATGATGATAGAGGAGGTAGGGAGAGATATGGCAATGATGATGAAGGAGGTGGTGGGGGGAGATATGACAATGATGATGGAGGAGGTGGTGGGGGAGATATGGCAATGATTATGGAGGAGGTGGTGGGGGGAGATATGTCAATGATGATGGAGGAGGTGGTGGGGAGATATGGCAGTGATGGAGGAGGTGGTGGGGGAGATATGGAAATGATGGAGGTGGTGGGGCACATATGGCAATGTTGATGTAGGAGGTGGGGGAGATATGGCAATGATGATGTAGGAGGTGGGGGAGATATGGCAATGATGATGTAGGAGGTGGGGGAGATATGGCAATGATGGAGGAGATATGACAATGATGGAGGAGGTGGGGGAAATATGACAACGATGGAGAAGGTGGGGGAGATATAACAATGTTGGAGAAGGTGGGGGAGAGCAATGATGGGGATGGGAGAGAGCAATGATGGAGGAGGTGGGGGGGAGAACAATGATGGGGATGGGGGAGAGCAATGATGAAGGTGGGGAGAGAAATGATGGGGAATTATTTGGATGCTCTATGCTGTTAATATTTGGCCTGGTCATGGTGTGGTGGCATTTCTCCCTTCTATGTGGTATTATTCGGTCACTATGTGGTGGTAATATGTGGTCTGGTCGTGGTGTAGTGGTATTTCTCCCTTGTATGTGGTATTATTCAGTCACTATGTGGTGGTAATATGTGGTCTGGTCATGGTGTGATGATATTTCTCCCTTGTATGTAGTATTATTCGGTCACTATATGGTGGTAATATGTGGTCTGGTCATGGTGTGGTCGTATTTCTCCCTTGTATGTAGTATTATTCGGTCACTATGTGGTGGCAGTATGTGGTCTGGTCATGGTGTGGCAGTATTTCTCCCTTGTATGTGATACTATTGGTGCTTGTATAGTGGATTGTGTTGTGTATGGCGGTCATTTGTTCTCTCTGATATTAATTAGGAGAAGATTCTTTATTTCCATTAGTGATTAAAAACTTGGAACAAGATGCACTTACAGGGGTTCTCCGGGGAAAACAAGTAATCACCTCTCCACAGGATAAGTGATAAACTATTGATTAGTGGAAGTCTGACTGCTGGGACCCGCACCGATTGGTAGAATGTGGAGCTTTTATCCCCATTAGCCTGGAGCTCATGTGCGACTTGACCACTGATCCATTCATTCCCTCAATTGCTGTTCTTGTTTTTTTTCTGGAAGCCCCAAAGAGAATGAATGGAGCTGCGGCCAGACATCCCACCTGCTGCTGCATTTTAAAATGGGGATAAGTGTTCTGTCAGGGATAAAACTTCACCATTCTTCTGATAGGTGCGTTTTTCAATGTTCGGACCCGAACGATCAATAAGTGATCACCAATCCTGTGGATCCCATGGATCGGTGATAAGTTAACTTGTTTTAATCAAAGAACCCCTTTAATGTAAACTACCGGAATTCTACATCCCAGTTATGGTGGTGCACAGTATATGTACAGAAGCCGCCTGTGATTTACAGTCGACGCTCCACTATAACAGGGATATCGGTTAACAGTTATTTGCATAGTGCTGTAGGGTTGACCCTGAGGATCAATTCCTCCTGTGGGCCCTAGACTCCCCAGTCCGACACTGCTAACAGGCCACCATACCTGTCAGATCCGGAGGTCATAGTTTGTCCTACGGCTACTATAACAACCAGTGTCTCCCTCCAATTGTGTTGTGGGGTTGGTGATGGGTTGAGAGAAGGAACCCCCTTCCTCTCAAAACCTTCTAAATGCCACTATTAATAGATGTATTTAGAGGGTTACACAGCCAGGGTGTTGGCACTGGCCTTTGCTGCTACAGAAGGAGCTTGGCTGACATTTAAAGGTAACCTGACAGGTCCCCCATGTCCTCAAAATTACCAGCATTTCTCTATTCCTTTATAAACACCCTACCTAACAAGCCATTTATGGCATTTAATATATTAACAAATCTTTAAAAAAAAGTATTTCTAAAGTCCATTTTTAATATGTAAATAATCCTTTTGACTAGTCAATGGGGAGTTTGTTTTCCCAGACTAGCTGTCCCACTCAGCATGTTACCACACCACTGTGGACGTGATAACTAGTGTTAAACGAATTTGTTCGGCATTTCAAATTCAGGTTCGTGTTTGGGGTTCTGGCTTGTCCATGCCAAAAAATCAGCTCCACCCACGAACATCCCTGATTTGCCACGCTGTCAAGCAGATGTCATTGCACCTCTGAAGCTGGGTGAATGCTATCTGGCTTCAGAAGCGCACAATGTATGTCCAGAAGCAGAACAGGAACCTGACGTCAATGGAGTAGCCAAAGAAGAAGATTCTTCTTTGCTTCCAGACATGCATAGTGCGCCTCTGAAGCCGGTAAGCATACACCTGACTTAAGAGGCACAATGATGTGTAGGCAAGAAAGTTGCTCACATGCACGAGATTTGCAGAGAGCTGGCGATGACGCCGACTCATCTATACAATGTTATCACGCCCACAGGGGTGTGATAACATGCTGAATGGGACAACTAGTCTGGGGAAACAAACGCCTCATCGACTAGTAAAAAGGAAATGTGCATATTAAAAACAGACTTTAAAAATGCTTTTTTTTAAGATCTGTTAATATGTCAAACACTATAGAGGGCTTGTTAGGAAAGGACTAAATGGTGGCCCGATTCTAATGCATCGGGTATTCTAGATTATGTATGTAGTTTATTCTGTCATCCTCATTGGCGTATTTTCGCTTACGACCCATTGGAAGACAGAAGCGTAAATCGTGATAGCGTACAGGGAAATATCTGTTCAGCGCGCTGTGACTGACAATGTGTTCAGTAAACGTGTCTGAACTTCGTGGCACTGTGACTGACAGAACTTATTCAGTAAACGTGAGTGAACTACGTGGCACTGTGACTGACAGAACTTGTTCAGTAACGTGAGTGAACTACATCACACTGTGACTTACAGAACTCGTTCAATAAACGTCAGTGAACTACGTCGCGCTGTGACTGGGGGTTAAATTCCGCGCCAATATCGCTGATTGGTCGTGGCTGGCCGGGCGCCACCAATCAGCGAAGCGGGGTTTAAAAGGGTTGTCCACTACTTTAAATTAATGTATCCCCCCCGGGGCCCCTAATGAATTTCGTAAATACCTCATGTTGCCAATACTGCCTGTGCGTGGCACTATCGCTGACCGCGCACAGGCAGCATGTGACCTCCAGCTGCAGCCGGCTCTTGCTTCCGCATACCTCACGACTATTTGCGGCTGCAGCCAGGTGTCTCCTGTTCCGCGTTCCACGGTAAATGACAGGTTGTGGGCGGGGTTATCCCCCATCGCACCACACCCGGCATCCACCGCGCGCCCATTCATTGAGAGAGCGCGCGGTGGATGCCGGGTGTGACGCAATGGGGGATAACCCCGCCCACAACCCTTCATTCACTGTGGAACGCGGAACAGGAGACGATACCTGTGGTGACGTAAGCGGAAGCAAGAGTCGGCTGCAGCCGGGGGTCACGTGCTGCCTGTGCATAGTCAGTGATAGCGTCGCGCACAGGCAGTATTGGCAACATGAGGTTTTTACGAAATTCATTAGGGGCCCCGGGGAGATACATTGGGGGATTAATTTAAAGTAGCCGCGCCAATATCACTGATTGGTCGCGGCCGGCCGAGTGCAACCAATCAGCAAAGCGTGGTTCAAATCCCGCACCAATTCGCGGCCGGACTGCGCCTGTCGCTGATTGGTTGCAGGCCACTGGCACGACCAATCAGCGACACAGGATTTCCATTACAGACAAACAGACAGAATTAGGCGATTATATATATAGATTGGAGACATGCTGGTGGTTTGAATGGCATGGGTAACTTGTCAGGTTCCCTTTAAGCTCCTGTGCCCACATAAGCACCTAGACAAACTGATACATCCATATGCGGGAAGTCCCTGCAAAATAAAACATACCGGTACATCCATTTTGAAGGGGTTAAAACTATTTTAATATCCTTTACTTTTAGTTTTAGGTCATGCTCATCGCAATGGCTCCAAAGATATTCAAACAACCAAAATAAGAACGAAGTAATAACAACCAATAGTAAGTAAAGGGAAAGTTATCCAACTTTCATGTGAATAATTATGTAATTTGCTGTTTCCAAGGTTGTCAGATTGTTTTGGTTTATGCTGTTGCTGGCCATTAAAATGTCTTCAAATTAAGAAAAACAGTAGTCTCTAATTTTCATTTTACAAAGTATTCTATAGTTCTAAGTACAGAGAATGCATGACAAGATTAATGCTCATTACATTCATATTCAGCTACTGTTATAAGAAGGTTGCTATATTTAGTCAGCGTCTGTGGGAACTGTAACAGAAAAGGAAGCAGTGTTCTGGGATATATGAGTAGAACTATGCAGAAATATATTAGAAATATACATAGAGATATCAATCAACCCTTGTTGAAATGACTACATTTTCTTAGAAGAGTTATTAAAAGAATGCCATTATATAATATTCTTCATGGAAACATATTCAATGTATATGTGTAATTTCAATGACTCCTGTTGTTTTTAAATGGCTCCAAATATTTTGTTTTTAGGTCAATAATAGAATTTGGAATTGAGTTCACTATGCCATTCTCTGACAAAAGCTTACCAAAACGTTGGATGTCATATGAAAACTAGGGCAGATGTGAGCTAGCAGTTTTGCCCAACTGATCACTGCCTTCCTTTTCAGAACTGTTTTCCCCAAAAAATTAAAAGATGAATTCTTATAATAGGTTGCTATAATATTATTTTTCTCCCCTACGGAAAATTGGAGTTAAAGGGGTATATTTTTAAGACGGTTACCCTGGCTGTCAGCTGATAGTTTTAAGTCTGGATCTCTGAGTAAATGACCTCATCTTTGAAATGCCTATTAGATAATAGTAGGTAAGTAGAGAGGCTGTCCTAGATACTAATTTAACTTCTATATAACTAAATTTTCCTTTGTGTGGTTCAAGGGTTTTTCTTTCCCTTAAAAATGTACAGATAGTTTAATTGCAGTTGGTTTTTATCACTTACTTCTGTATTGTCTGTAACTGAAAAGTAATGTTACCATGTTTCTGGTGTTTCTCTCCCGCTTATGTGATGTCTCTGTGGCGCCCTGCTGCGCATTGGTGCCACAGATCCCAGAGGGGTGCATGGACAGATTCCTCCACAAGAGGCCCTAATAGCATTCGCACACCTCCACCTTCCACCTCAGACCTGCAGAGGGAGCCCGTTAGGGATATAAAAAGGGAAGGTGGAGCTAGACAGCTCAGTGCAGTCTGAAGTCTGTAGTCCACAGAGAGTGAAGTCTGTGTGAAGTCTGTTGCAGCCAGAGAGGTTGTCAGGTCAGTTCAGACTCAGTGAGCTCAGATTAGTGAGCTTAGGGCATGCTGACGCCAAAAGAGTGGCGAAGCACAGTGTGCCTGTTGCAGTGAGAAGCCTAGTGAGGGCCCCAAGCGTGGCCGAAGGCGAGTGGAAAGAGAGCAACATAGGGGGCAGAGGAGCTTAACCAGCTCACCCCAAAACCATTTACCGGACACCGGGTCCGCGCCTACAGGGGGCCTATATCCTCAGCAGGAATAACAGGAACCCCTGGAGAACCTTATGTCCCAGGAACACCAAGAAGCTGACTTTTATACCAGGGTCAGGAGTCACGGATGCCCAAGAGACCAGGGAGTGTGATCTCCAAAAGAAGGCCCTACCACCAGGTCAGCAGGTGCAAAACAGAGACCAAGTTAGGCCTAGCTCCAGGCAGGTCAGAAACTTATCGAGGCAAGGCAAGAAACAGGGGGCCCCACACCCGCTCACTGGGGAGAGTCCGGATATGCACCCTTCACCCTGAAGTACCCTGAACCGTGCCACAAACAGCACCAGTAAATGTACTGAAGTGAACTGTCGTGTGTGTGCTTATTCCTCCTCTGACCCGGCTGGGTCCCTTCTGTCCTGCATCCCTACACTTACACAGCCCTGAGGCCCCGCTCCACCTTTGGGGAGCCGCACCAACTAAGCTGCCTGAACACCGGCCTCAGAGGACTGTCGCAGTGCTGGTGATCCTCACCAGACACCACAGGTGGCGTCACGAACATTCCCCTTTCCCATACAACTTCCCCCTTCTTTTAAGAGTGACCCCAGGGTACGGGCCCGGGAGCCGACCACCGCGACATTCCCTAAGGTCAGGCAACAACAAGGCCCGGGCGCCGAGTCGTCCCCATCCCCTGGGCGCGTCATTCTTAAAAGAAGGGGTAGGGCCTTCTGTTGGAGATCACATTCCCTGGTCTCTTGGGCCTCCGTGACTCCTGACCCTGGTATAACAGTCAGCTTCTTGGTGTTCCTGGGACATATAGTTCTCCAGGGGCTCGGGGCCCTCACTAGTCTTCACACTACAGCAGGCACACTGTGCTTCGCCGCTCTTTTGGCGCCAGCATGCCCTAAGCTCACTAATCTGAGCTCACTGAGTCTGAACTGACCTGACAACCTCTCTGGTTGCAATAGACTTCACACAGACTTCACTCTCTGTGGACTCCAGACTTCAGTCTGCACTGAGCTGCCTAACTCCACCTTCCCTTTTTATATCCCTAATGGGCTCCCACTGCTGGTCTGAGGTGGAAGGTGGAGGTGTGTGAATGCTATGAGGGCCTCTTGTGGAGGAATCCGTCCATGCACCCCTCTGGGATCTGTGGCACCAATGCGCAGCAGGGCGCCACATCTCATACTCTGAACACATTGGCTATAGCTTCATTCCTACCATGACCAACAGGATTTCTGTCATGTTCTCAACCTACTATCATCACTTCTTTCCGGCACTCCTTTTATCCATTCTATCTTTATGTGTCTGCTTCAGACACTGGTCAGTAGGTCCAGAATGATGGCTGAGGGTTGGTAATAGCTTGAGATGCTACCATAAATCGATAAGCAGTGTTACATTTCTCCAAAAAAATTATTAATTTATTGCAGTGCTACAATAAAGTCAAAAGTTTTTGGGCTCTGCATGTGTATAGTCCCAGCACGGTATTGCGTTTACTGGGGTCATAGTGTAGGCTGCTTACATTTAAGGGGAGTTGGGCATGCACACTGGAGGAGAGAAGTCTCCGGAGGAAAGCATTGGTCACTGATCTTCTCCTCCTGCAAGTCATAGCCCTTTTTTGATGCCTGCACAGCTGACCACAATATTTTTAATCCGAGTGTGATCTGACAAAACATCTGATAGCACTTGTACAAAAGTAAGTCTATGGGGCCATGCACATGTCAGATTTTTTTCATTAGACAGTCTGTCTGAGAAAAATATTGCTGCATGCCCAAGTTTGATCCGATATTCGGATTACACTCAGTCATGAACTGCACCGGGATGACATCGGAGTGCAGCCGATTTCCATGGACTGACAGAATGGAAAAGATGGAGAAATTGTTTTCTCCATCTGCTCCTCATTTGATGGAATTAGATCACACTATGCTGACACTATGATCAAACCCTGATCAGCATTTAATCAGAGTGTCATTTGCATAATCAACCAGATTCTCTATCATGAGAGACTCTCCGGTCATCTGCACCTGCCCTAAAGGTGGAGGGAAACTAATACTTGTGTTCTCCATTCCTCCTCCTACACACACACATACACACACAGAAACATTGCCCCTGCTCTCCCCTTGTATTCAGGGAGACTTCTTGCTACCCCTCTGTGCAGTGCAGCTAACTGTCATGGCACATGACGCCTCTGTTGTGCCATTGCCATGAAAACACAGAAGATCCTAATGCCCCAGAAGCTAAAAGTCATTGCAGCACCTTGCTACTGACTCTACACTGCTAAGTTCCTTATGGAGCCGCATATAGAAGGGAAAAGAGAGGATATGTGTAAGATATCACATGAAAATAAAAACGAGGGGACATAAACCAATAGTCTGGGGAAAGTGGTTGATCGGGTTGCCAACTTGATGTTTTATTTTCTCTGGACATCTTATCAAAAAATCATGGACAGACAATATTTTATACGGATACCTTTACACCTTTACATGGGCATATATTTGGCAGTACAATATAAAAAACGGCATTGCACATAAACCCAGAATGTAGTGTGATGTTGACTGTTATTAGTAAAAGTACAAAGAAATGTCCATTTGCAGATATTCTGATGTCAACAAATTGAATGCATAGGGATATATGTTCATCGCACATCGCAGTGAGCTGCTCTCAAATTATTCATCATACAGCACAATGTTGCTTGTGCGGTTCTATTGCTGATTTGTCAGGTACATAGAGAGCCATTTTCACAAAAGAGGAACGGAGGCCTAAAAACCGCAGTGAAATGTGATGAAAAGTATATGCAATATAGGTTAGGGGAAATCCAAGTAGTAAAAATAAGGACCAAGCCAATGAAGAATGAAGTTTATTCTATTCTAAAAGCTCAAATATTCAATTCATACCTAGTTGCATAGTACAAGTATTCACATTCTAGCACATATTAGCTTGTAAATGCCAGATTAGGAGATAATTACACAGACTTACATATTTCTGCTTATGTTCTCTAATCACTTGTACAATCATAGGAATGTTACTGCTCCAGTTCTTATAAGAAGCAGCTCATAGGATAACCCCATAGAAAATGCTGAAAACTTGCTGTATTTGGTGGCCTGTACATTCTTGTGCCATATTATCAGACTTTTTACAGTGGGTTTAGGCCAATTAAGCGTTAAAGAGGTATTGCCATCTTTGAAATGTATGTTATATCTTCAGGATATAGCATACAAACAAAAAAATATAACTGCATTCTGAGCGAGCTAAGATAGATATGAACATTGAATATAGGAATTGTGAATTGTTTAAATGCTAATAG
The DNA here is from genome assembly GCF_046119375.1 of Phyllobates terribilis. Classification (NCBI taxonomy): domain Eukaryota; kingdom Metazoa; phylum Chordata; class Amphibia; order Anura; family Dendrobatidae; genus Phyllobates; species Phyllobates terribilis. Next base: position 418,536,147 of record NW_027362764.1, on the reverse strand, counting down.
ATTACATTTATAAATTGGAGTTATTTAGCTCACAATTTAATCAAATTTTGTGAGCTCATCAACCAGCAACAAGATGACCTTTTTAAATAGGAACCTAAGTAACAGAGTTATCAAAAACATGAAGCAGTCTCAAAACACTTACCACATCACATAGAATCCACGGCACACCGATCTGACAACTGTGAGTTACAATCCCGTTATCGACCGACAACACTCTTGAAAAAAAAATTTAGAGGAAACATGGTACTTCCACTCTTTCTTTAAAACTTTAGCTCTTTTAATTATAAGTATATTAAGAGGTAGTATTCAACATGTGGAACAAACTGATGTGTTTCTGGAGTGGTAGCTGACCATAGTCATAGTATTACTAAGGGCGTTTAGCATATGAGAAACTTGTCAGTCTATACCACATGTGAAATACTAATTTTTTAATGGATTGATGAATAAAAGGAGTACACAGGGGCATAACTATAATAGGTGCAGGGAATGCAATCACATCCAGGCCAGGAGCCTAAGGGGCCCAAAAAGTCCCTTTGGCCAATATGAAAAGACCAATACTATCAAAGACTTGCAATAATTGGAGCCCTGTTGGAGCTTTTGCATTGGGGCCTATGAGCTTCAAGTTCAAGGACATACAGTTTTAAAGAAGGAGTGGAAGTTCAACGATTCCCCTACATTTTTATTTATAGCAGACTTGCCTCACCCATGCTAAGGCCTTCAAATTTAAAGGCTGGTAGCAACCTTGGACTGATGGAATAGTCACTTACCCGCAAATGTATACTGCAGAAAACAAAATTGAAAAATAAAATGTAATAATTGTACCCATATAGATTGCTTTGACTGCATTGCACTAACATAAAAACATTTGTCCAAGGCTATCATTAATTTGAGCTTTGTTACCCATTCCTTTAAACGTACAGTATATATATATCAAACGTGAGATACTTAGTTAACATTTTTTGATCAAGAAATAAAGACATCCAACCACATCAAGGGGTACCTTCAGTTTGGATGGTCCCTCCATCTAGTGATTCATCTCTCTGTGTGCTTTTTCAGGCCTCCTCTGAACTGGTGAAGGAATAGTTAATTAAGTACCTCACCTTTTTTATGTGTATAGCAATAGGCAAGTTCATGTGTTCATTAATTACAGTTTACTGACGGATAGTGCATGTCAGGGCCTAACATGGACTAAAAAGCAACCTTAGCACACAAACTCCAACAGCCCATATACAATATAACCCATCATCCCGATCAAAAAAGATAGCATCATGCAATGCAAAGTTCAGCAAATTTTGCTTTAGGCCTCATCCAGACATCCATTTTTCCCTTATATTTGAAAAAAAAGGGAAAACTTTCATCAGTGTCTGATTTGTGTGCACATTTTTACCATCAGTGATATTCTCAAATGCCAAAAAAATGCAAAGCTACAAATGTTAAAACCAGATCGGATATGGATTGCACATAGATAAGAATGTGTGCTGTCCATGATTTTCACAGGTTCATCAGATTTGAAAATATAATGCAGGATTCATAATTTGTGATTTATTGAAGTCACTTTTCTTTTTGTGTTATTCGCTGACATTTTTTGTGCCAAATTAATTAAAATGGTGCACGCACGCCACGAATTTAATGCAAAATCAAAAATGCTTTTTATTTTTGTCTTTAACCAGTTTTAATAAGTCTCAAAAAATGCACCAAAGTGAAAACTCCTCCAGAAACTGTACTCCAGGGAGAGACTGGAGTGAGATGCGGCAAAAAAATGGAGCACAAGTACCATGCACACATGACACATGTTACACAAGCATCATGCACACAATACATGTCACACAAAGAACCATTGTCATACATGTCACACAAGCACCATGCACATATGAGATGTGTCACAGAAATACCATGCACACATGATACATGTCATGCTAGCATCATGCACATAAAACACGTCAAACAAGCACCATCTCATGCACGTCACACAAGCACCATGCACATGTTACATAAGCACTATGCACATATCACATACTTGAAACAAGCGCAGTATATTTCAGTACAGGCTATACACAGCACAAACACATTCTAAACATGTTATAGGCTAGTCACATTGTTGACTACTTATCTCATCCATTGCTTTCTGCATTCCGACAAGAGGGATCCTGCAATGGAATAGTCTTCCCCAAATGTTAACCTCCATGCCAATACCACAAACCCCCACCCCCACCCCCATGCCAGTGAATTACAATAAGTTATTCAAAAGACCTCCTCTTTACCCTTAAGTCACACATTGGCTCACTGTGCAGCTGCTCTAAGTTTTAAGACTCCTTACCACTCAGACACAGAGCAGACTACAGAGTCACCTACAGTATGTCATTAAAAACAGACAGCACACACAGCATGAGAACAGGACACTGGAAAGTGTCTGCCCCCACAGAACATCCAGCCAGCATCAAATGCCAAAGAACGAAGTTGTGCTGAGTACGCAAACTTTCAGTCAAGAACTGAAGAGACTAGGAGAGGTGTAGGCGGTCATCCTGTAGTTTCAGCCCACCAGGAATTTGCCTGGTTGACCAGATAGTCAGTCCATGTCTGGTGTATGTATATATGTTTGTATATTGGCCAAAGTGTACCTGTGCACGTGTACATTAATTTTGTACTTGAGGTGTGCTGTTTCCTTTTGTGTTTTTTTTGTAGTATGCATTGTAGGTGTGGCCCCCTCACAGGCTGTACTCCCTTATCCACCCATCTTTTCCAAAAAGATTGTTAATAAGAGCTAAGCCTGGTTCCAATTTATTCTCCAGTTCATTTGAGGTCTGGAAAGGCACATGAGTTACTAGATGTAGAAACCATCCAAAATTAGTATAGTCTTTGATGTGGTTGGATGGCTTTTTCATTTCTTGATCAAAAAATGTTTCAATAAGTTCCTTTCGTTCTTCATATTTTTTGAAATAGTGGAGTAAATGTATTCATTAATCACATTGTGCTTATACATAGTGCATTTAAATGCAAATACAACAGTCATCATGGATAATAACTTACAATACAAAATAAAATGCCTTCTTCTATGATTACCTTGTATAATAATTTTTTTCTCCATTTTACAGTAGTCCTAGAAGGGTCCTAGATGTCACACTTTAGATATTGAAACTTTTGTATCTTATATGGTTTGGCCTTATCCAGAAAAACATCATTTTTACAGCATATAAGTTCTATGGGAAAATTACATAGAGAACAGCATACTGATGTATTGTTAAATACTAGTAATTGAACTAGAGGTCAAAATATAATTGATAAATTAAAAGATGCTTGGAAAAGAGAAATTGCTTAACCCATTAACCCAAAGCTTCCCATTAACCCTCATTTTCCATTTTTGCTTTTTTCTCCCCTTCTTCCAAGAGCCATAACTTTTTTATATTTCCATCAATTTAGCCGTATGAAGGCTAACATTTTGCAGGACGAGTTAAACTTTTGAATGGCACCATTGATTTTACCACATAATGTGTTTTACCACAAGTGCAGTGAAATTGGATAAAAAAGTACAATTTCACAATTGTTTTGTGTTTTTTTTTTCATTTAATATGTTCACTATATGGTACTGACTGGGAAATATGATTCCCCAGGTCAGTATGAGTATGCAGATACTAAATATGTATAGTTTATTTTTTATTTTAAGTGGTTGGTGGAAAAAAATCTGAAATTTGTTTGAAAAAAAGTTTTTGCATTTGTCACCATTTACCAAGACCTGTAGTGTTTCTCAAGATCTGAGGCTGTGTGAAAGCTTATTTTTTGTGCCCTGAGATGATCTTTTTATTGATATAATTTTGGGTTAGATATGATGTTTTGTTCGTCTCTTATTGCATTTTATTGCAATGTCGCAGAAGCCAAAAAAACTTAATTCTGGCGTTTTGATTGTTTTTCTCGTTACGCTGTTTAATGTTCTGATTAATTTATTTTATATTTTGATAGATTGGACTGTTGAGAATGCAGCGATACCAAATGTGTGTATTTTTTTATTGTTTTATTTTCAATGGGGCAAAAGTTGGGTGATTTGAACTTTTGTGTTTTTAATATTTTTAAAAACTTTTTTTTATTTATTAAATCGTCCCCTTAGGAGAGTTGAAGCTTCGATCATTTGATCGCTTGTGCTATACATAGCAGTGCTTGAGCACTGCTATGTATAACAGAAATGACGATCTCGTATGAATGCCGGCCACAAACACCTGTCATTAACAATGACAGGCACCTGGGTCTTCTGATGTCAGGGACACTAATAGATGGGATTAATTACGCGTTTCCTTCTGGCGAGTGTTAAATCCCGCTGTCAGCGATTGACAGCGGGATTTATCTGGTAAACAGAAGCAGGAGGAGCTCTGCTCCACTCACTTCTGTTAAAGACACATGCGAGCTGATTAAATCAGCTGTAATGTGCAGGGAAAGATATCGTCTCAGAGCTGGAGCTTGCATCAATGACAGGGACACAACATATGTCGTAGATATATGTCATATGTAGTTAAAAAACTGAAAAGTTTGAGGAGATCACCTTTTTTAGTATTTAATCTCTTTACAACATGGAACCACCCTGTATGGTTCCTTGCTCCATCTCATCGTGCTCCGCCTGCAATTCATCCTCTTTGATTGTGAGCAGAGAGCATTTCAGAAGACAGAGAAGCGGGATGGTGACGCTAATTATGGCGTCATCGCTGCTCACCATCTTGGTGGAGTCCTCAATGTTTTGGAGGATGGTACATACAGTACAGACCAAAAGTTTGGACACACCTTCTCATTTAAAGATTTTTCTGTATTTTCATGACTATGAAAATTGTACATTCACACTGAAGGCATCAAAACTATGAATTAACACATGTGGAATTATATACTTAACAAAAAAGTGTGAAACAACTGAAAATATGTCTTATAATCTAGGTTCTTCAAAGTAGCCACCTTTTGCTTTGATGACTGCTTTGCACGCTCTTGGAATTCTCTTGATGAGCTTCAATAGGTAGTCACCGGAAATGGTTTTCACTTCACAGGTGTCCCCTGTCAGGTTTAAGAAGTGGGATTTCTTGCCTTATAAATGGGATTGGGACCATCAGTTGTGTTGTGCAGAAGTCAGGTGAATACACAGCTGATAGTCCTACTGAATAGACTGTTAGAATTTGTATTATGGAAAGAAAAAAGCAGCTAAGTTAAGAAAAACGAGTGGCCATCATTACTTTAAGAAATTAAGGTCAGTCAGTCCAAAAAATTGGACAAACTTTGAAAGTGTTCCCAAGTGCACTTGCAAAAACCATCAAGCGCTACAAAGAAACTGGCTCACATGAGGACCGCCCCAGGAAAGGAAGACCAAGAGTCACCTCTGCTTCTGAGGATAAGTTTATCTGAGTCACCAGCCTCAGAAATCGCAGGTTAACAGCAGCTTACATTAGAGACCAGGTCAATGCCACACAGAGTTCTAGCAGCAGACACATCTCTTCAACAACTGTTAAGAGGAGACTTTGTGCAGCAGGCCTTCATGGTAAAATAGCTGCTAGGAAACCACTGCTAAGGACAGGCAATAAGCAGAAGAGACTTGTTTAGGCTAAATAACACAAGGAATGGACATTAGACCAGTGGAAATCTGTGCTTTGGTCTGATGAGCCCAAATTTGAGATCTTTGGCTCCAACCACCGTGACTTTGTGCGACGCAGAAAAGGTGAATGGATGGACTCTACATGCCTGGTTCCCACCGTGAAGCATGGAGGAGGAGGTGTGATGGTGTGGGGGTGCTTTGCTGGTGACACTGTTAGGGATTTATTCAAAATTGAAGGAATACTGAACCAGCATGGCTACCACAGCATCTTGCAGCGGCATGCCATTCCATCCGGTTTGCGTTTAGTTGGACCTTCATTTATTTTTCAACAGGACAATGACCCCAAACACACCTCCAGGCTGTGTAAAGGCTATTTGACCAAGAAGGAGAGTGATGGGGTGCTACGCCAGATGACCTGGCCTCCACAGTCACCAGACCTGAACCCAATCGAGATGGTTTGGGATGAGCTGGACCGCAGAGTGAAGGCAAAAGGGCCAATAAGTGCTAAGCATCTCTGGGAACTCCTTCAAGATTGTTGGAAGACCATTTCCGGTGACTACCTCTTGAAGCTCATCAAGAGAATGCCAAGAGTGTGCAAAGCAGTCATCAAAGCAAAAGGTGGCTACTTTGAAGAACCTAGAATATAAGACATATTTTCAGTTGTTTCACACTTTTTTGTTAAGTATATAATTCCACATGTGTTAATTCATAGTTTTGATGCCTTCAGTGTGAATGTACAATTTTCATAGTCATGAAAATACAGAAAAATCTTTAAATGAGAAGGTGTGTCCAAACTTTTGGTCAGTACTGTATGTCTGACATCCATGTCCACTCCTGAGGTCTTATGTGTGGAGTCTGAACTGAATACCGACGGCCTTGTTGATGCTGGTACTCAACAACTGCTGCTCACAAATCCTTCCCAACATCTGCAGTGTAGAGTTCCATCACGTGGTGACATCACACACCAGTCTGTGAGCTGGAATCTGCAAATGCTGCTGAAACACGGCAAGGGATGTGGAAGCCGTAGCTGACTTTCTAAATATGGGCACACAGGCGGCGTACTTTAACAAGCAGATCCGGCAGCTCCAGGTAGGATTTGAGAAACCGCTGAACCATGAGGTTAAGCACATGGGCCAGGCATGGTACGAGTGTGAGCTCGCCTCGCCTCAGAGCCGCCACCAGGTTCCAGCCATTGTCACACACGACCATGCCTGGCTGTAATTTCAGTGGTGTGAGCCACAGAGCTGTCCACAACTCTTCAGCATTGTGCGGTTTGTCACCTAAGCATATTAGCTTCATCACAGCCTGTTGCTGCTTGGCCGAGGCAGTACTGCAGTGCTTCCAGCTTGTGACTGATGTGGTCATTTCGGAGACGGAAGCTGAAGAGGAGGAGGAGGCTGAGGAGAATGAGGTGCAGGAGCTGTAGAATGTGGGGGCAACCCTGATTGTCCTAGGGCCTGCAATCCTTGGGGTCAGGAGGATGTGTTCCGTCCCAAGGTCTGACTGGGTCCCATCTTCCACTATGTTAACCCAGTGTGCCATCAGCGAGATATGCTTGTGTCATGCGGGGACGGCACACCGGGAGAAATAGTGTTGGCTGGGGGCCGAGTACCGAGGGATGGCCACTGCCATCATGTTGCGGAATGCTTCCGTCTTCACGAGCCTAAAAGGCAACATTTCGAGTGCAAGCAGTCATGAAATGTGGGAATTTAGTAGTGTGGCCTGTGGGGCGTTGGCTGAGTATTTGCACTTACGTTCCAAGGACTGGGGTATGGACAACTGAACGCTGCGTTGGGACAAGAACGTGGACATGCTTCCTGATGCTCCTACTTGAGAGTGTGCAATGACAGGTGCAGGGAAGGAGGCATCTTTGCATGCACCATGGACAGGGGATTGGCTTGCATGCACAACAGCAGAAGAAGCAATGGTGCCACCCGCAGACACTGTTCCTGGACCCTAGGGTTCAGCCCACAAAGTCGGGTGCTTTGCTGCCATGTACGTGATCATGCTGGTGGTGGTCAGGCTGGTCGTTTTGCCACCCCTGCTGATGCTGGCCTGGCAGGTGGTGCAAATGGCCTTTTTGGGGTTATCAGCAGAGTCTTTAAAAAGCAACCAGACTCGGGAAGACCTAACAGTTGTAGTGGCAACTTCCTTCGTGTTGGTGTTACAGGGAATGGTTGCCTGCCTTTTGTCTGCCTTTTGTCTGCGGCCACCACACTGCTTCTTCCTGCCTGTTCAGGTGTTCTGCCTCCTTCCCCCTGTGTGCTGCTGTCCTCGCTCTATATGTCCTCCTGCCAGGTTGGGTCAGTTACTATATTATCCACAATCTCTTCTTCCACTTCCGCTCCCTGATCTTCCTCCTGACTTTCTGGCAATTGTGTCTCATCATTGTCCACTTCTTGTGACACTTTCCCACCGTCGCCTTCGTGTGACCGTGGCTGCTCAAATATTTAGGCATCGCTACATGCGATCTCCTCTTGCCCCGCTTCAAGTGGACCAGGCAAGAGGCCCTTATCTATTAATGGAAAAGTGATCAGCTCTTCAGAGTGTTCAACTGTGGGATCAGTTGTCTCCAGGCACTCGGCATGGTGGGAGGAAGGAGGTTCAGGGTGAGGAATATTCGGTCCAGACTCAAGGCTACTGAGACTTGACTGTGTGGAAGACAGGGTGGTGGTGGTGGTGGTGGCTAAGTGACTGGAAGCATTATCCGCTATCCAACCAACAACCTTTTGACACTGCTCTGGGTTCAATAGTGGTGTGCTGCGGTCCCCTAGGAATTGGGACAGGAAGGTCAGGTGAGAAGTTGTGGGTGTTTGTTGTGGCACAATTTCATCTTGCCCACGGCCTTGGCCTCTGCATGCACCATCACCATCACGTCCAGTTCCCCGTCCCTTGCCACGCGCCTTGCCCATTTTAAATGAAGGACAATATCTTCCACACTCACTACAAATGACTGAATTTGGAGCCAAGTTATATGTAATCTGTGTGATGGAGAAACCACAGTTTTAAATACCTGGCCTGTAGGTAACTATTTTGAACAGCAAACCGGTGCTAAAAACTTTGCTGACACACTGAAAAAAATTTTTAATGGATGCCAGAAATGGCAGAATTTTCAGAAAAGGTATATGTGATCCGTGTGACAGACAAACCACAGTTTTAAATAGCTGTCCTGTAGGTAACTATTTTGAACAGCAAACCGGTGCCAAAAACTTTGCTGACACACTGAAAAAAAAATTGAATGGAGTCCAAAAATAGCAGTATTTTCAGCGCAATTATATGTTGTCTGTGTGACGGATAAACAACAGTTTTAAATAGCTGGATTCTTAGCGCTGTAATATGGAAAGGACCTGGCTGTATTCTGCAGTGCCAACAAGCAAATGGTGCAGAGAAACGGTGTTCTCTGGATTGCTTTTTAAGCAAATAATGAGGATTAAGATCCAAAAAAAATTATTCCTGGCCCCTGAGACCTGGGCCTTTGTCTAGAAATATCTAACAGCAGCAGAAGGCAGAACTGGAATGGAGCATCTTGTGCTATATGCACTGCAGTCTGCTATATACACTGCCTACCTGCCTATATACACTGCCTGCCTGATATCTCTCTAGATGGATTAGTCCTCAGAAGGACTGTTTGTTGAGATGGATATGTGTAATGTACTTGTTTTCTCCCTACACTACCTAATATACAACCAAATATCTCCCTAGCTCAGCAGCACCTCTCTCTACACTGCCTGATGGCACAGTAGACTGACGAGCACAGCGGCACCAGGTCTGATATAGACGTGATGATGCAGTGCAGCCAGCCAATCACTGTAATGCCACAACCAACATGGCTGCGGCATTACAATGAGTGGCAGGCAATCCCTGCATGTTGACTGTGCATAAAAGCTGAGTGAGTTTCTGGGATCGAGAGAGACTCTTGCATCTTTAATTCAGCCACTAACGTTTCTGTATTGTGAGTCATGGGGAAAGCAAAATAATTGTCAATGGATCTACGGGAAAAGGTAGATGAAGCTTATAACACAGGAAAGGAATACAAAAAAATATCCAAAGAATTGATAATGCCAGTCAGCATTGTTCAAACTGTGATTAACAAATAGAAAATCAGGGGCTCTGTAAAAAATAAACCATGGTCAGGTAGGCCAACAAAATTTTCGGCCACAACTGCCAGGAAAATTGTTCGGGATGCCAAGAAAAACAAACAAATAACATCAGCCGAAATTCAGGACTCTTTGAAAACTACCGGTGTGGCTGTTTCAAAATGCACAATAAGGAAGTACATGAAGGAAAATGGTCGAGTCGCCAGAAGAAAGCCATTACTGCGCAAATGCCACAAAGTATCTCGCCTACAATATGCCAAACAGCACAGGGACAAGCCTCAAAACTTCTGGAACAAGGTAATTTGGAGTGATGAGACCAAAATTTAACTTTTTGGCCACAACCATAAACGTTACATTTGGAGAGAGGTCAACAAGGCCTATGATGAAAGGATCACCATTCCTACAGTAAAGCACTGAGGTGGATTGCTGATGTTTGGGGATGTGTGAGCTACAAAGGCACAGGAAAATTGGTAAAAGTTGAAGGAAAGATGAATGCAGCATGTTATCGTATTATCAAGTACTGGAGGCAAATTTGCACCCATCAGCCCGGAAGCTGCGTATGGGACGTACTTGGACGTTCCAACATTACAATGATCCAAAACACAAGGCCAAGTCGACCTGTTTCAGTCTCCTGACCTCAATATTATTGAGCCACTCTGGGGAGAGATCAAGCGCGCAGTTCATGCTAGACAGCTCAGGAATTTACAGGAACTGGAGGCTTTTTGGCAAGAAGAATGGGTAGCTTTACAATCTGAGAAAATAAAGAACCTCATCCACAACTACCACAAAAGACTTCAAACTGTCATTGATGTTAGAGGGGGCAAAACACTGTATTAAGAACTGGGGTATGGGAACTTTTGATCAGGGTCATTTGGATGTTTTTGGTTGTCATTAAGATTTAAAAAGAGAAAACACAGTAGTTTGACAATAAATGGCTTCACCCAACCAATAATCCTGAGTGGAGAAAAAGTTTTTTTGTAATCATTCATATTCTCTGAAACAAAGCCACGAAAGGAAAAATTCTGCTGGGGTATGTAAACTTTTGAGCACAACTGTAAGTGAGTAAAATAAATAAATAGACCACTGGTACAAAATATGTGAGATTTATGCACAGATTACTGATAATTCTGTTTCTAACACCTTACTTTCTATGTCCCAGAAAGTCTTCAACAACATTTCTTTTCAGCAGCCAGCCTGATCATTCCTCAACATTATCATTCTAAAGTACCGCCATAATTTCAGAAATGGGCAGTTGGGTATTGGAGGTATCATTTTTTATGCAGAATGGAGGGCTTGACAAAAAAAAAAAACTGATGAGATTTGAAGATTTTGCTATAGTTGGTGGGATTGGATCTCTTTTAAAGATTCCACATAGTTTTACACCAGTTTTCTGGAATTTCTGGGGTAAACATTTTGATGAATGGGCCCCACCCATGATCTTATTAATGTTATGTATTACACCTTATGAACTATTTATTTATGCACTAAGCACTTATACTTTAAGTATTTACCGGTTATGAGCAAGCACTAAAATGCTTCAGTTCTCGTTACTCGAATCAAGCAGGTTGGAGAGTTGGACGGGCTTTACTCAAGTGAAAAGTATAATGGAAGTCAATGGTAAACGCAAGCATTTCTCCAGCAGACCCTCCCAGTAGGTCTCGGGGGCAGGTAAATCGCAAAAATGTAAAGAAACAGCTCTCAAATGGAATGGGAACAGCCAGGAAAAGATGCGTATATGCATCTCTGACTCGCAGGTCGCTGCTGGGAGCAATGTTGTCAGAGTATTATGCCACTTTTATGGAGTGACAGTAAAACATCCAAAACAGAAGCTAAAATGGATTTTACATGAAAAAAATGTTAGGAAACATTCTTTCCTGCATTATGACTTGTATGTAAGGTAAATTAACAAAGAGAAAAAAAACCTGCATCCCTTCATGCTATGTTCCCATGTAGCATTTTTGCACTTTCTCATTGCTTTCAAAGGTGAAAAAAAAACTTACTGGTAAATGTAATTTTAACATTTTATAACCTTATCTGGGTATTTATTGTGTGTGACATGGTCCTACACATCCTGTTTAATATATAAAGTAGGGACTTTATGCGGACAATGCAATAACTGCTAAAAATTAGAAGGAAAAGGGACTCCGATACACCCAGAATTAGACATAAAGGGGGGCCTTATACACATTCTGTTAAAATTGTTAGGTAGTGGGACACCTAGACTCATAAAGCCTATGTACTAAGAGCAAGACCTGCCAAAAATTAGAAGGAGGGACTGCAATACACCCTGGAAGACACATTAAGGAGGAACTCAGATAATATTTTTTTCCCATTTTGAAGGAGGGGGCCTCCTAGACTGATAAAGCCTATGCACTAAGTACATGGACTACCAAAAATTAGGAGGGACTGCAATACACCCTGGAAGACTTGAAGAGGAGAGCCCCAAAAATATTTTTTTTCCATTTTTATGTAGTGAGACCCCTCATTTGTTAAAGCCTATGCATTAAGTGCAAGGGCTGAAAAACATTTAAACCTGAAAGGTATACATGTATATATGTAAAAAAATTGTAGAGGTAGGCTTCATACACATCCTCTAAAAATTCTGAAGGAGGGCATCATACACACCCTGGAAAAACTAAAACGAGGGTCACATGATGACCCTCTAAAAATTTTGAGTGAGGGCTGCCTGATGATCCTATAAAGATTTTGAGTGAGGGCTGTCTGATGACCCTTCATTTGAATTGGCTTTATGTTCTGCTGCTGTCATCCGGTGAGTTTGAGAAGTCTGGGCCAATCGAGGCCTTGTTCATTTTGATAAGGGACAGCCTGTCAGCATTTTCAGTTGACAGGCGGATGTGCCAATTAGTTATTATGCCCCTGACGGCACTAAAAACCTACTCAAACAAAACACTAGCAGCAGGTCAGGCCAGCACCTCCAAAGCATAGAGGGACAGTTCATGACATGTGTCCAGCTTGGATACAAAATAGTTGTAAAGCACAGAGGAATCACAGGGGATTCTAGTTTGGTTGCCTAGGTACTCCTTCACTAGCTTCAAAAACTTTTCCCTCCTTGTCAGACTACCCCGTGCATCAGGGCCTGGACACTGGAAGGGTCTAATGAAACTTTCCCAGACCTTTGATAGTGTTCCACTGCCTTTGCTGGACCTAGTGTGTGTCTCCCTCGTCTTTCCTCCTTGGTTGTCCAAGGATCTATGACCTCTGCCGCCAGTGTTGTCAGACGGGAATTTTTGTACTAATTGTTCGACTAGGGCCTTCCGATATTGCACCATTTTACTAGCCCTCTCGGCCGCAGGAAGGAAAGATGGAATGTTCTCCTTGTAGCGTGGGCCGAGAAGGTTGAACAACCAGTAATTAGTGCCAGCCAAAATGCATATAACATGAGGGTCATGGGAAAGGCAGTGACGACTCTCCAGGAGGACGACTCTCCATCTCCTCTTCCTCCTCCCTCTCCTCCTCCTCTTCAGCCCATCCACGCTAAACAGACCAGATGAAGCCGGTGTGAGTAGTAGCCTCTGTTGTGCAGGCAGTCATCTTCTGTTCCTCCTGCTCTTCAGCCTCGTCATTAGCACCCAATCCGCGCTGAGAAAAAGAGATGAGGTTAGGCTTGGTAGTATCACCCTGTGTACTTTCTTCCTCCATCTCCACTTGGTCCATATGCAAATTTTCCACTTTAGTTATGAGCAGCAAGCGTTTAAGTAGGCACAGAAGCAAGATGGTTATGCTGATTATGTCGTCATTGTTGCTAACCATCTTGGTTCATTCTTCAAAGTTTTGTAGAACCTCACAGATGTCAGACATCCATGCCCACACATTAGCTGTTATGTGCGGACACTAATCGGAAAACCAACAGGCATGTTGTAGCTTGTATTCAACTACCCTCTGCTGCTCACAAAACCTTGCCAACATGCGTAATGTGGAATTCCAGTGTGTGGTCACATCGCACACCAGCCGGTGAGCTGGCACCTACAAGCGCTGCTGAAGCACTGCCACACGGGCGGCAGCTGTAGCTGACTTGCAGAAATGGGCGCATACGTGGCATACCGTCACAAGTAGCTCGGGCAAATCTGGGTAGGTTTACATAAACCGCTGAAACACTAAGTTCAGCATGTGGGGCAGGCATGGTACGTGTGCAAGAATGCCAAGCATCAGAGCCACCACCAGGTTATGGCCCTTATCACACATGATCGATTCATCTTTGAGAGCCACAGCTCTGTCTGGTCTGTTATACCTTTTCACAACTCTGCAGAGGTGTAATGTTTGGCATTTGAACAAATTAGTTTCAGCAGAGCCAGTTGCCACTTTGCTGAGGCAGTTCTGCAGTGCTTCCAGCTTGCGATTGATATGGACAAAGTACTGCTCAAATATTTGGACATCTCTACACATAAGCTCCTCCTGCTCCTATTGAAACATGTAGGGTGAGAGGCCAGAATCAATAAATGGAAATGTAAACAGCTCCTTGGAGAGTATGAGTGTGGGATCACTTGTCTCCTGGGACTCGTCATGGTGGGAGGAAGGAGGATCAGGATTATGCGGTCCAAAGTCTCCAGACTCTTGGCTAGTGAGACTGGACCGTGTGGGAGACAGGATGGTGCTAGGAAACATACTGTAAGCATTCAAGAGTGGTGTTCCGCGCACCCCTGCAAAGAGGGACAAGAAGCTAGGTCTCGTGGATGAGCGTGTTTATTGTGCTCCCACAGCAGGCAGAGTTTCACCTGGCCCAAGGCCGAAACCTCAGGATGCATCATCAGCAGCATGTTCACTTCCCCATATCTTACCGCAAGCTTTGTGCATTTTAAATTAGGTATATATTTATATGCCTTCAAACTTTCCCAAATTAATACGGGATAAGTGGACAACCCCTTTAATCTTAGCAATATTTTTAATGCGATGGCACTCAGTACACTAGTGACCTCAATGATTAATATTCAAATTATTGAGCAAATGCAATGCTAGCTGTAAAAACCTACCTAAACAATAGTCTTATAACTAAAAATTGCTTTTAACAAACTGGCCCAAATGTATTATCTGTGCTTACTTAAGAATGACATGTGCAAAATTCCAGACTTTATTTCAGTTGAAGCAGCTTAATTTTGTAAAATGTTCCTTAAAATTAGGAATTTCAAGGACATTGAAATCATACAGTAAACACAGAGTCAAGAAAGTACAAACATTGTTATCATTCTGCTATAAATGATGTGATGCGCTGAGAGGGATCAAGAGGTCAGTAACAGAGAATTTTCATATTTACATCATCTTTTTCAGTTCTTCCATTTTATTTATAATTAAATGAAGTAAACATGCCTTGTAGGTTACCAGCAACAAACTTGTATGTCTTTGTATTGCATTTCTTCTTTATTATACATATACCTGCATATGAAATCCTTTCAGTTTCAGGGAACTTTCATCTTTGAGAGATGCATACCATTTGAAGAAAAAAATAAATTTCTTGGGTCACGGCCTGTTTTATCTGCAGTTAGAAAGGCTTAGATTATTTTCACATCATGTTAAGTGTGTACGTTTAGAATGCTCCTGCCATACCCATGAAACATGCTCACAGACTTATATTGCTATATGGAAGACAAAAAACTGTCCTTCTGGCTTCTAGCTGGAATGTATATTTCAGCATACCACAAAATAAGTGAGAAATAGCACAGTAGACTACTCAATTTTATCCTGCGGTAACCTGTAAAAATATGTATACATATAACGGATGCTATAGTAGTCTGAGACCCACCTACTGGACTTTTAGTTTTCTATTCTATAAATAAGCAGCAAACGGAAAGCAGAATAATCAGCTTTACTGCACTATGAAGACTGAGCAAGCAATTTAGAAGCTCAACTCCTTCACCCCCCAAGCCTGTTTTCACCTTCATGACCAGGCCAAATTTTACAGTTCTGAACACTGTCACTTTATGAGATAATAACTCTGGATCTCACCAATTCTAAGATTTGTTTTTTCGTGACATATTATACTTCATGATAGTGGTAAAATTTCTTTGAAATGACTATTTGTGAAAAAAAAATGAAATTTGGAGAAAAGTTTGAAAATTTGGCATTTTTCAAATTTAAATTTTTGTGCCCTTAAATCAGAGAGATACAGTGGTGGCCAAAAGTATTGACACCCCTTCAATTCTGTCAGATAATACTCAGTTTCTTCCTGAAAATGATTGCATTCACAAATTATTTGGTATTATTATCTTCATTTAATTTGCTTGCAAGGAAAAAACACAAAAGAGAGTGAAGCAAAAATCAAATCATTGATCATTTCACACAAAACTCCAAACATGGGCCAGACAAAAGTATTGGCACCCTCAGCCTAATACTTCGTTGCACAACCTTTAGCCAAAATAACTGTGAACAACCGCTTCCGGTAACCATCAATGAGTTTCTTACAATGCTCTGCTGGAATTGTAGACCATTCTTCTTTGGCAACCTGCTCCAGGTCCCTGATATTTGAATGGTGTCTTCTCCAAACTGCCATTTTGAGATCTCTCCACAGGTGTTCTATGGGATTCAGGTCTGGACTCATTGCTGGCCACCTTAGAAGTCTCCAGTGCTTTCTCTCAAACCATTTTATAGTGCTTTTGGAAGTGCGTTTTGGGTCATTGTCCTGCTGGAAGACCCATGACCTCTGAGGGAGACCCAGCTTTCTCACACTGGGCCCTACATTATGCTGCAAAATTTGTTGGTAGTCTTCAGACTTCATAATGCCATGCACACGGTCAAGCAGTCCAGTGCCAGAGGCAGCAAAGCAACCCGAAAACATCAGGGAACCTCCGCCATGTTTGACTGTAGGGACCATGTTCTTTTCTTTGAATGCCTCTTTCTTTTTCCTGTACACTCCATGTTGATGCTTCTTCCCAAAAAGCTCTACTTTTGTCTCATCTGACCAGGGAACATTCTTCCAAAACATTTTAGGCTTTCTCAGGTAAGTTTTGGCAAACTCCAGCCTGGCTTTTTTATGTCTCGGGGTAAGAAGTGGGGTCTTCCTGGGTATCCTACCATACAGTCCCTTTTCATTCAGACGCCGACGGATAGTACGGGTTGACACTGTTGTACCCTCGGACTGCAGGGCAGCGTGAACTTGTTTGGATGTTAGTCGAGGTTCTTTATCCACCATCCGCACAATCTTGCGTTGAAATCTCTCGTCAATTTTTCTTTTCCGTCCACATCTAGTGAGGTTAGCCACAGTGCCATGGGCTTTAAACTTCTTGATGAAACTGCGCACGGAGGACACAGGAACATTCAGGTCTTTGGAGATGGACTTGTAGCCTTGAGATTGCTCATGCTTCCTCACAATTTGGTTTCTCAAGTCCTCAGACAGTTCTTTGGTCTTCTTTCTTTTCTCCATGCTCAATGTGGTACACACAAGGACACAGGACAGAGGTTGAGTCAACTTTAATCCATGTTAACTGGCTGCAAGTGTGATTTAGTTATTGCCAACACCTGTTAGGTGCCACAGGTAAGTTACAGGTGCTGTTAATTACATGAATTAGAGAAGCATCACGTGATTTTTCAAACAGTGCCAATACTTTTGTCCACCTCCTATTTTAGGCTTAGTGTGGAATTATATCCAATTTGGCTTTATGACAATTCTTTTTGTGTTTTTTCATTGAAGACAAATTAAATGAAAATAATAATACCAAAGAATTTGTGATTGCAATCATTTTCAGGAAGAAACTGAGTATTATCTGACAAAATTGCAGGGGTGCCAATACTTTTGGCCACCACTGTATGTCACACAAAATAGTTCATAAATAACATTTCCCACACATCTACTTTGCATCAGCACAATTTTTGAATTTTTTTTTTTTTCCATAGGTAGTTAGAAGGGTTAAATGTTGACTAGCGATTTCTCATTTTCCCAACAAAATTTACAAAACCATTTATTTAGAGACCTCATCACATTTACTGCACCCCTCAAGGTGCTCAACACCACACTCAAGAAGTTTATTAACCCTTCAGGAATTAATGGAATGTGAAAGGAAGAAATAAAAATTCAACTTTTTTTTTACAAAAATGTTACTAAATTTGTAGACCCAATTGTTTTTTTTACTTTTACAAGGGTAACAGAAAAAAGTGAACCTCAAAATTTGTTGTGCAATTTCTCCTGGACACGCCAATGCCCCATATGTGGAGGAAAATAACTGTTTGGGCGCACAGCAGGGCTCGGAAGGGAAGGAGCACCATTTGACTTTTTGAATGTAAAATTTGCTGGAATAATTAGCAGACGCCATGTCGTGTTTGAAGAGCCCCTGATGTGCCTAAACAGTGGAGACCTCCCACAAGTTACAGCATTATGAAAACTAGACCCCTCAGGAAACTTATCTAGATGTGTGGTGAGCACCTAGAACCTCCAGGTGCTTCACAAACGTTTAAAATGTTAAACCATGAAAATAAAAAAAAACACATTTTTCCCATAATAATATTTTTTTTAGCCCCAAATTTGGCAATTTCACAAGTGTAACAGGAGAAATTGCACCATACAATTTGTTGGGCAATTTATCCTGAGTACGCTGATACCCAATATGTGGAGAAAAACTACTGTTTGGGCACACTGCAGAGCTCCAAAAGGAAGGAGTGATGTTTTGGAACGCAGACTTTGATGGAATGGTCTGCATTTGTCATGTCAAGTTTGGAGAGCCCCTGATGTGCCTAAACAGTATAAAACCCCCACAAGTGACCCCATTTTGGAAACCAGACCTCTCAAGGAATTTATCTAGTTGTGTGGTGTGCGTATTAAACTCACAGGTGCTTCACAGAATTTTACAACTTGATCTGTAAAAATGAAAAAAATATATTTTTCCCACAAAAATGTTGTTTTAACCCCAATTTTTAGCAGGGGAAAGTGGACCCCAAAATTTGTTGTGCAATTTCTCCTAAATACACCGATACCTCATATGTGGTCAAAAACTAATTTGAGGCACAGTGCAAAGCTCAGAAGAGAAGGAGCACCATATTTAAGTTCAGATTTGCTGGACTGGTTTGAGAGTGCCATATAACATTGGCAGAGCCCCTGAGGTGCCAGAACAGCAGAATCCCCCATATGAGATGCTATTTTACAAACTACACTCCTCATTGAATTCATCTAGGGGTGCCGTGATCATATTGACACCACAGGTGGGTCATAGAATTTTATACCAATGGGCAGAGAAGAAAAAAGAATTACCTTTTTACCACCAAATTTTTGCTTTAGCCCCAGATTTTACATTTTAACACTGGGAAATGGGTAAAAGTGGCATCAAAATTTGTCCCACAATTTCTGCTGAATGTAGAAATACCCTCTATTTGGCTGTACAGTACTGCTTAGCCACACAGTGAGACTCGAGAGGGACGGACCTCTACTTGCCTCCTGGAGCACAGATTTTGATAGAATAGTTTACTGACTCCATATAGAGAGCTCCTAACTGCTAAAAGAGCAGAATCCAGTTCATTTTGGAAATTACACCCCTTTGGGAATTTATCTATAAGTGGAGTGAAGATTTTGACTCCATGGGTCCATGGGTCCATGGGTCCATGGAAACAAGCTGCAGTGGATGTTACTGAGAGAAAATTGCACACTGCCATTGTAGTGACCAGTACGTTGTAGTGACCAGTAAGTTTTAGTGCCCAGTATGTTGTAGTGACCAGTACATTATACCGAGCTCATGCTTCTGGAGACTAGAGATGAGCGGTATTCGACTATAACTGTTCGCCAATCTCAAATTCAAGCTGTTTTGGGCGGGTTTCGAGTCGTTCGACGAACGCGAACGATTTGCAAAAAATTTGGCTGTTCGAGGTTATGTTCGATAACTGTTCGTGCACCAAAAGCGTGTCCTGCATGTCTGGCGCTATTTAGAGCACCAATCATGCAAGGATTGTCTGCCACTCACTGTAATGCCACAGCCATAGTGGTTGTGGCATTACAGTGGTTGCCAAAATCGATGGGAACAGTGCTCACAGTGAAACATGAAAAGCCAGCAATTCAGCAGCGGCATACACCGGTACCCGACAATTTAGAACCGAAAGAATAGCGTATCACACATAGATTAGATAGATAGAAACATGTCAGTCACATATATAAGAAGTGCAATGACAGTGTTGGTTACTGTACTTGTCATTTAGTGTTAAAGGATTTATTAAAACAAATATTAGTGTTTTTATGCACCGTCTCTTTAAAAAAGCCGGCCGGCAAATCAGCATCGGTACCTGACAATTTGTAACAGAAAGAATAGAGCATCACACATAGAATAGATAGAAACATGTCAGTCACATATATAAGAAGTACAGTGATAGTGTTGATTACTGTACTTGTCATTTAGTGTTAAAATAAAGGATTTATTTAAAAAAAAATTGGCGTGGGGTTCCCCGTAATTTTAGTCTCTAGCGTAGGTTAAGCAGACGGCTGGGTCAGATGTTTGAAGCCTGGGAAGGGGGTAATACCCACGGAGCTTCCCAGGCTACTAATATCAACCCCCAGCTGAATACCTAGCCTTTACTAGCTATTAAAATGGGGGACCCCCTAAAGGATGACGTGGGGTCCCCCTTATTTTAATAGCTAGCAAAGGCTAGGCAGACAGCTGGGGGCTGATATTAATAGCCCAGGAAGGGTGCCATGAATATTGGCCCCCTCCCAGGCTAGAAACACCAGCCGTCAGCCGCCCCAGAAATGGCACATCCATAGGGTTGAATTTTCCCACGCTGTCATGTGAATGTAGCAGAGCTGAAGCTGTCGTGGGAACCATGGAAAGGTAAGGATGATGTTGCTTTATTATTTTACTTTTATTGCAGGAGATCGTTGGCTTCAGCTGGAATGGGCGTGATGGTAAGTATGGTTTAATTTAGAACAATAAAGAATTGTGTCTTTAATTCAATTAAAGGACTTTATTCTGGGTGTTTGTGTTTTTTTTTTAACTTTGACTATGGGGTTAGTA
The DNA here is from genome assembly GCF_046119375.1 of Phyllobates terribilis. NCBI lineage: Eukaryota > Metazoa > Chordata > Amphibia > Anura > Dendrobatidae > Phyllobates > Phyllobates terribilis. Next base: position 418,515,559 of record NW_027362764.1, on the reverse strand, counting down.
ATGGGGGTGTCTTATAGACGCCTCTCCATTACTAACCTGGGCTTGATGTCAGCTGGCATTATAAGCTGACATCAACCCCAGCCCTATTACCCCACTGCCACCGCTACAGGGCAGTGGGAAGAGCGACGCTAAGTGCCAGAATTGGCGCATCCTATGGATGCGCCATTTCTGGGGCGACTGATGGCTGGTGTTTCTAGCCTGGGAGGGGGCCAATATTCATGGCACCCTTCCTGGGCTATTAATATCAGTCCCCAGCTGTCTGCCTAGCCTTTGCTAGCTATTAAAATAGGGGGGACCCCACGTCATTTTTTTGGGGTCCCCTATTTTAATAGCTAGTAAAGGCTAGGTATTCAGCTGGGGGCTATTAGTAGCCTGGGAAGCTCTGTGGGTATTACCCCCTTTCCAGGCTTCAAACATCTGCCCCAGCCATCTGCTTAACCTCCGCTAGAGACTAAAATTACGGGGAACCCCACGCCAATTTTTTTTTTAATAAATCCTTTATTTTAACCCTAAATGACAAGTACAGTAATCAACACTATCACTGTACTTCTTATATATTTGACTGACATGTTTCTATCTATCTAATCTATGTGTGATGCTCTATTCTTTCTATTCTAAATTGTCGGGTACCGATGCTGAATTGCCGGCCGGCTTTTTTAAAGAGACGGTGCATGAAAACGCTAATATTTTTTTTAATAAATCCTTTAACAATAAGTGACAAGTACAGTAACCAACACTGTCACTGTACTTCATATATATGTGACTGACATGTTTCTATCTATCTAATCTATGTGTGATGCTCTATTCCTTCTTGTCTAAATTGTCGGGTACCGGTGTATGCCGCTGCTGAATTGCCGGCCGGCTTTTTTAAAGAGAGTGTCTTCTGAGCAGTTTTTCAGCTTTTGGACACCTTTGAAGGTGTTTTCTATGTGTTTCTATGTGTTTTTGTTTGCCTGCCATTGGTTTTAACGGTGTTCGATGGTGTTCGATGGTGTTCGACGGTGTTCTAAGGTGTTCGACGAACAGTTCCACGAACATCCCGGTGTTCGACGAACCGAACCCGAACACTACGGAGGTGGCTCAACACTACTGGAGACATTAGGCGGGCTTTAATTGCTACAGAAATGCCAAACATGTGGCTTTAGGCACACTGAGGCTCAGAAGGGAGGGGCGGCATTTGGGTTTTGGAGCGCAGAATTCGCTGAATTTGTTTTCGAGGTGAGAAGCCATAGTGCCTTTCCAGAGCCTTTGTACTACCAGTAATGTGGAAGCCCCCTATATTTCCATTGACAGATGGCGGACCTGAGTGGGGGCTTTTTTTGTGGATTTAGTTGAAGCTTTTGTTGGAATATTGCACATAACATTTTAGATCACATTTATCCAGCGCTCTATGCTGCATACTTTTATTGGGGCTGCCATCTAAATCTCCGAGTGATGTGATTCAGATGAAACCCCGATGGATTCATTCACTATAATGAGGCATCAGAGATATTCTGAACTCTGTCTGGCCTCTGTTCAGCAGTGTCCTTTTTTTTCAGAGGTGCACAAAACTGTGGCCATTGGCATTTATATGCATGCCTAAAAATACAGGCAATGCCAGGGCAGCACGGTGGCTCAGTGGTTAGCACTGCATCCTTGTGGCACTGGAGTCCTGGGTTCAAATCTACCCAAGGACAGCATCTGTAAGGAGTTTGCTTGTTCTCCCCATGTTTGCGTGGATTCCTTCAGGTTCTACAGTTTCCTCCCACACTCTAAAAGACATACTAATGGAGAATTTAGATTGTGAGCCCCAATGGGGACAGCAATGATAATGTATGTAAACCACTTCGGAATATATTAGCGCTATATAAAGATTATTATTATTATTAGATCATTATAGGAAAGCTTCTGCTGAGGGGTTCTGTCTGAATCACATATTTCAGAGATTTACACGGAAACCCCGGTGTAAGAGTTCAGCACAGAGTGCAGGATAAGTGTGCGCAGAGCCATACTGCAATCTTTGGGAGGCAGAATGAACAAATCAATAGCATATGAAGAATTGGTTTTATTTATCTTTTATGCCATTCCTCGTGTGGTATAAGTAATTAAATGACTTTATTCTTTGGGTCGGTGCAATTATAATGATACCAGATTTTTATCGAGTTTTTTGTTTGGTTGTTGTCATACACTAAAAGACTCTTTTTATTGAAAAAAATAGTTTTTGCATCATCATGTTTTAAGAGCTATAATTTTTGTATACTTCAGCTGACAGAGTCATGTGAGGGCTTGTTGTTTTGCGGGACGAGTTGACGTTTTTATTGATACCATTTTCATGAACATGACACTTTTTAATCGCATTCTACTCAGATTTTTGAGAGGCCAAATGAACAAAAACCAGCAATTCAAGAATTGTTTTTTCTTTTTAATGCTGTCTCTCTTGGGGTAAAATTGATTAGGCAGCTTTATTCTTCGGGTCAGTATGATTACAGCGATACCACTTTTATATTTTTTATGTTTTGGAGCTTTTACACAATAAAAACTATCTTATAGAAAAAATAATTATTTTTGCATCGCTTTATTCTGAAAACTGTAACTTTTTAATTTTCTGTTGATGGAGCTGTATGGAAGCTTATTTTTTGTGGGACAAGATGATGTTTTCAGTGGTACCATTCTTTTTACATTTATCATTTTGATCACATTTTATTCAAGTTTTTGTTCGGCGGTATGATGATAAAGTATTGTTTTTGCCTCGTTTTTTATTTATTTCTCTATGGTGTTTATTAAAGATTTAACTAGTGGGGTATATATACAGTACAGACCAAAAGTTTGGACACACCTTCTCATTTAAAGATTTTTCTGTATTTTCATGACTATGAAAATTGTACATTCACACTGAAGGCATCAAAACTATGAATTAACACATGTGAAATTATATACTTAACAAAAAAGTGTGAAACTGAAAATATGTCTTATATTCTAGGTTCTTCAAAGTAGCCACCTTTTGCTTTGATGACTGCTTTACACACTCTTGATATTCTCTTGATGAGCTTCAAGAGGTAGTCACCGGAAATGGTTTTCACTTCACAGGTATGCCCTCTTAGGTTTAATAAGTGGGATTTCTTGCCTTATCAATGGGGTTGGGATCATCAGTTGTGTTGTACAGAAGTCTGGTGGATACACAGCTGATAGTTCTACTGAATAGTTTGTTCAAATTTGTATTATGGCAAGAAAAAGGCAGCTAAGTAAAGAAAAACGAGTGGCCTTCATTACTTTAAGAAATGAAGGTCAGTAAGCACGAAAAATTGGGAAAACTTTGAAAGTGTCCCCAAGTGCAGTTGCAAAAACCATCAAGCGCTACAAAGAAACTGGCTCACATGAGGACCGCCCCAGGAAAGTTAGACCAAGAGTCACCTCTACTTCTGAGGATAAGTTTATCCAAGTCACCAGCCTCAGAAATCGCAGGTTAACAGCAGCTCAGATTAGAGACCAGGTCAATGCCACACAGAGTTCTAGCAGCAGACACATCTCTTTAACAACTGTTAAAAGGAGACTTTGTGCAGCAGGCCTTCATGGTAAAATAGCTGCTAGGAAACCACTGCTAAGGACAGGCAACAAGCAGAAGAGACTTGTTGGGCTAAAGAACACAAGGAATGGACATTAGACCAGTGGAAATCTGTGCTTTGGTCCGATAAGTCCAAATTTGAGATCTTTGGTTCCAACCACCGTGTTTTTGTGCAACGCAGAAAAGGTGAACGGATAGACTCTAGATGCCTGGTTCCCACCGTGAAGCATGGAGGAGGAGGTGTGATGGTGTGGGAGTGCTTTGCTGGTGACACTGTTGGGGATTTATTCAAAATTGAAGGCATACTGAACCAGCATGACTACCCCAGCATCTTGCAGCGACATGCTATTCCATCCGGTTTGCGTTTAGTTGGACCATCATTTATTTTTCAACAGGACAATGACCCCAAACACACCTCCTGGCTATGTAAGGGCTATTTGACCAAGAAGGAGAGTGATATGGCGCTACGCCAGATGACCTGGCCTCCACAGTCACCAGACCTAAACCCAATCGAGATGGTTTGTGGTGAGCTGGACCGCAGAGTGAAGGCAAAAAGGCCAACAAGTGCTAAGCATCTCTGGGAACTCCTTCAAGATTGTTGGAAGACCATTTCCTTTGACTACCTCTTGAAGCTCATCAAGAGAATTCCAAGAGTGTGCAAAGCAGTCATCAAAGCAAAAGGTGGCTACTTTGAAGAACCTAGAATATAAGACATATTTTGAGTTGTTTCACAATTTTGTTAAGTATATAATTCCACATGTGTTAATTCATAGTTTTGATGCCTTCAGTGTGACTGCACAATTTTCATAGTCATGAAAATACAGAAAAATCTTTAAATGAGAACGTGTGTTCAAACTTTTGGTCTGTACTGTATATATATATATATTAATATTTTTTCATTTTTTTTATATATTACATTTTTTTTCACTTTTTTTTTACTTTTTCTTACTTGTTTACTTTTTTATACTTTATAATTTTGTCCCACTATGGAACTTTCACTTTTTGCAGACTAATCACTTGTATAGTATAGAAATGCATGAGCATTCCTATGCTATACAAACTGTCAGACAAACTTGCTAGATCATGAATAGAGATGAGCGTTGTTCGACTCGAACTGTTCGCCAATCTCAAATACGAGCTGTTTTGGGCGGTGTTCGAGCCGTTCGGCGAACACGAACGATTTGAGAAAAATTCGGCTGTTCGAGGTTATGTTCGATAACTGTTCGTGCACCAAAATCATAACTGGATTTTTTCTCAGTAATGATGAAAATTAATGTTACTACGCAGTTTGAGTGTACAGCGGGGCGGGGGGAGGGGCAGAGGATGGATCTCCATTTTTTTTTCTCTTTCCCGCATTTACAGTGGGGAGGTGCAATCTGTCAGCCTATCAGCAGCGCACACACGGAGCGAAGTGCTTTTTTTCACACAAGCAAGGGCATGTGTCATTGGCAGTGTATGTCACATGTCCTTGCCCTATAAGACCCAGCCATTTTCCACGTCGCCACCATTTTCTCACTGCTGCAGCTGCGTGTTAGACGGCACCGCTGTTGCTGTGTGCGCTATACCTTGTTAATTTTAAGCCAATTTTTGCACAAATCTACAGATAGCTTGGGAGTAGGGAATAGTTGCGATTGCAGTCCTTTTAACCCCTTAAGCCCCGGAGCATTTTCCGTTTTTGCATTTTCGTTTTTGCTCCCCTTGTTCCCAGAGCCATAGCGTTTTTATTTTTTGGTCAATATGGCCATGTGAGGGCTTATTTTTTGCAAGACGAGTTGTACTTTTCAACGCCATTACTAGTTTTACCATATCCTGTACGGGAAAACGGAAAAAAAATTCCAAGTGCGGTAAAATTGCAAAAAAAGTGCACAGTTGTTTTTTATTTTTTTCTTTTACCACGTTCACTGAATGCTAAAACTGACCTGCCCTTCTTATTCTACAGGTCATTACGAATTCATAGACACCAAACATGTATAGGTTCTTTCATATTTAAGAGGTGAAAAAAAATTCCAAAATTTGGTAAAAAATAAATAAAAAGTAGCGCCATATTCTAAGACCCGTAGCGTCTCCATTTTTCGTGTTCTGGGGCTGGTTGATGGCTTATTTTTTGTGCACCGGGCTAACATTTTTATTGCTAACATTTGGGGTAGATCCGATGTTTTGATCGCCCGTTATTGCATTTTATTGCAATTTTGCGGCGACTAAAAAACGTAATTCTGGCGTTTAGAATTTTTTTCTCGTTACGCTGTTTACCGATCGGATTCATTCTTGTTTTATATTGATAGATCGGGCGATTCTGAATGCGGCGATATAAAATATGTGCATGTAGGGTTTTTTTTTTATATTTTATTTTGAATGGGGCGAAAGGGGGGTGATTTAAACTTTTATATTTTTTTATTTTTTTTTAATATTTTTAAAAACTTTTTTCTTTTACTTTTTGCATGCTTCAATAGTCTCCAAAGGAGACTAGAAGCAGCAACTGTCCGATCGCCTCTGCTACATACAGGGGACGAGCAGGTCTCCAGCATGCAGCAGAAATGGTCCTGTGCTATGAGCGCCGACCACTAGGTGGCGCTCATAGCGACAAGATCATGACAACCACAGGCGTCATGCCCACCAATCGGTGACCAGCGATCACGTGACGGGGTCACAGGTGGGCGGGGCTTATGACGCGCTACCCGGAAGCGCGCGTTAAATGCCGCTGTCGGAGATTGACAGCGGCATTTAACATGTTAACAGCCACGGGTGGATCGCGATTCCACCCGGGGCTGTTGCGGGCACATGTCAGCTGACATGTGCTCGGTTCAGTGAGGGCTCAGCGCAGCAGCCCTCACTGAACGGGCAGTACGCAAATATGCGTACTAATAGGGCACCAGTAGTTAAGGGGTTAAGGACTAGGTTGCAGCATTTCCTACGACTTTTATCAGGCTGGTCTGTGCTCTTAAATAGATAGGTTGTGGGAGTAAAGACTAATTGTAATTGCAGTCCTTTTCAGGACTAAATTACATCAGTTCCTATCAGTTTTTGCCAGGCAGGTCTGTGCCAGTGCTGTGCAAGTTTTTTTCACAGCATTTGGCTGAATCTAGCAAAGCTAATCCTTTTTGGCCTATTGCAGAGTGTGTTAGTTAGTGGAGTAGCCTATCTGTGTTGCAAGATACACCACCTGTGTATAGAATACCAATTTTTTTACTGCACCTAGTGAAGTAAAACCTTTTGGGCATAGCATCATTCTATTAGTCCATCTATACTGACCTCCATAAGGTTGCAAATTAAAAATAATTTTTTGTCTGCATCTACCTCTGAAAAAATATTTGGCCTTCTAGCAGTGTGTGGGACTAGTTCTATTAGTCCATCTATACTGACCTCCATCAGGTTGCAAATTGAATATAATTTTTTTCTGCATCTAGCTCTGAAAAAATATTTGTCCTTCTAGCAGTGTGTGGGACTTGTTCTACTAGTCCATCTATACTGACCTCCATCAGGTTGCAAATTCAAAATAATTTTTTATCTGCATTTAGCTCTGAAAAAATATTTGGCCTTCTAGCAGTGTGTGGGACTTGTTCTATTAGTCCATCTATACTGACCTCCATCAGGTTGCAAATTAAAAATAATTTTTATCTGCATCTAGCTCTGAAAAAATATTTGGCCTTCTAGCAGTGTGTGGGACGTGTTCTATTAGTCGATCTATACTGACCTCCATCTGGTTGCAAATTAAAAATAATTTTTTGTCTGTATCTAGCTCTGAAAAAATATTTGGCCTTCTAGCAGTGTGTGGGACTTGTTCTATTAGTCCATCTATATTGACCTCCATCAGGTTGCAAATTGAATATAATTTTTTTCTGCATCTACCTCTGAAAAAATATTTGGGCTTCTAGCAGTGTGTGGGACTTGTTCTATTAGTCCATCTATACTGACCTCGATCAGGTTGCAAATTAAAAATATTTTTTTGTCTGCATCTAGCTCTGAAAAAATATTTGGCCTTCTAGCAGTGTGTGGGACTTGTTCTATTAGTCCATCTATACTGACCTCCATCAGGTTGCAAATTAAAAATAATTTTTATCTGCATCTAGCTCTTAAAAAATATTTGGACTTCTAGCAGTGTGTGGGACTTGTTCTATTAGTCTATCTATACTGACCTCCATCAGGTTGCAAACTGAATATAATTTTTTTCTGCATCTACCTCTGAAAAAATATTTGGGCTTCTAGCTGTGTGTGGGACTTGTTCTATTAGTCCATCTATACTGACCTCCATCAGGTTGCAAATTGAATATAATTTTTTTCTGCATCTGACCCAGCCAATAGTGTTGGCCTAATACCACAGTTTGGCCACTCAGCTCTGCTCGGTTCCCATCCATTGTTTTTTTGTGCAAACAACTCCAGAGTTGTGAATTAGTTAACAACCAAAATGAGTGGAAAAAGGCCTGCTACTGGTGGAAAGGGGAATAGGCGTGTTGGGAAGGGGAAAAAAGGTTGTGTCCGTGGGGTAGGTGTTAAAGCAACAGTAACATCTGCAGAAGAAAGACCATCTTCCAGCCAAATTAAAATGTCTACTTATTTTAGCGGACAATCTGATAAGATCCCTTTCTTACGGCCACGCCAATCGCTACAGATTACAGATGAGGCACAAAAACAGCAGGTGCTTCAACGGATATCAAGTGTTCCTTTAAGTGGGCTCTCCTCCACATCAACTTCAACATCACAAATACTCCAGTCCTCAAAGGGGTCACCCCAATTGCACTTGCTTCCTCACAGCTCCCAAATCTCCAGCTGCCCGTCTGAGTATGAGGTAGAACATAGTGTTGAGCCACCCCCGTAGTGTTCGAGTTCGGTTCGGTTCGTCGAACACCCGTGTGTTCGCCGAACTGTTCGTCGAACTGTTCGTCGAACACCTTCGAACACCGTTAAAACCAATGGCAGGCAAACAAAAACACATAGAAACACATAGAAAACACCTTCAAAGGTGTCCAAAAGCTGACAAACTGCTCAGAAGACACAACTAACACATGGAAAAGTGACAAGTACATATAGTCATGCGAAAAGAAAAGAGGTGGAGGAGTAAAAGGAGGGGGAGACACAGATATAGGCATGTCATGCCCTTCTAAAATCCAAAAAGTGAGAAGCCGACACATTCAGTCCGCTCCTGCCCGTGCCACCTCCGTGTCGCCGGGTTTGTGCCAGAGCCGCGGTGAACCCTGACGGCCAGCCCCCCTCTCCCAATACTGGTGCCTGTCCGCTGGTGGGTCGAGAGAGCCCCCCTGTGGTGGAGGCAGCTCTAAGCTTTTTAATTTAAATTGTCCCTCTAATTTGAATGAATACACTTTAAATCCATTTACAAGGATCTATTGGAGGGCAAGTCTCATGCCAGCAGCCGCGTAATTCCAGCTCCAGTAGCGTCCACTAAAGCTGCTGCAGTTAAAAAGCTTTTATAAGGATCGAGCTCGGCTGTCCACCGCAAGGCATCCTAGTGCCAGTCCCAGCCCCTATGCCTTGGGGTGCCTCCTGATGCTCTTCACTGAGTATCCCGTGGTCCCGAAGCATTTCCTTTGAAAAAATTAAGTGTCCAAACTACAGGTGGTGTAGCTTGCTTAACAGCCGGGATAATCCGCTGACTAGCAGACACTGCTACTAGGCACAAAGTATTTCCTGGGCTAGATGCAGTTAAAAATTTGTAAGTAGATACTCTCGTTGGATGCTGAGAAAGCATTCCATAGAGTCTCCTGGCACGCCATATATGATTCTCTTAAAAAGCTTGGGGTAGGGGTCTAGGGGACCCTTTTATAGCCAAAATCACGGCCCTGTATCACAATACGTCACCTAGGCTGAAGATAAATGGAACTGTAGCACCGAGGGCTCGGTTGCTACAGACGTATTGCACCTCACCCAGAGGTGTGATATCTCACTCTCAGATAAGGATGGAGTGTGGATCAGGACCCGACACCTGCATGCATTACACCACATTGCCGTGGGGCAGGGCGACCAATATGCCCCTGAGATGGGCACGACAGTCCCTGTCCTTGGCTGGAGTGGGGGGAGGGAACACTGAGGAAGGAGAACCCTGCAGTGCAGGAGCAGGGAGGAAGCAGTTCCTGGGTGCATTGAGAAGGGAGTATAAAAGGTGGGCACCATCTTAGTTCAGTGCAGAGAAGTCTGAGCAGAAGTGGCAGGGAGCAGGGGCTCTGCATGAGCTCTGCTCCGGAGGCGGGCCTAGTAACAGAGGCCCAGGCCTGCAAGAGGGAGAAGGAAGGAAGAGGAGCGGAGAAGGCTCCAGGAACGAGGAATGAAGGGATCCCAGGGGTGCGGACGGGCGAGTCGCCACCGCACGCCCGAATCCACCTGCGTGGAGGGGTCAGGCCAAAGGGGGAGACCGGTCCCCGAACTAGTGGAGGCAGGAAACGACCCTCAGCTAGAAACCGGAGGCTCTGACATTTTATGTGGCGCAGCCCCTTGCTCCACCCGCTAGGAAGGCACCACATAGGGTCAGGGAAACTGGCGCCAAGTTTACCAAGAGGAGGCCCGAGGCAGCCGGACAGAAGTGTTGGTAAGAAAGGCCAGACAAAGGACACACAAAGGGGGTCCTGTGAAGCGCTCCAAAGTTATCTGGGAGTTGTCTGAGCCCCTCACCTGGTGAGCACAGTACGACGTGGGCAGCCGTTACCTGCAGACGTGGTCTGGATAATAAGAACTGTGAGTAAAGGCCCTGAACTGCATCACTGACTCCGTGTCGTTACTGCTGCTGCCCTGCACCATCACCCCCATCCTCCGCATACACTGCCCTGAGGCTATACTCCTCCCGTGGGGAGTTATGCTACGCTCTGCTGCACCCACAACACCAGCCTTAGCGGTCTGCCCTGTAGCGGCGGTTCACTCTGACCGCAATCCACGGGTGGCGTAGTCGGACATTTAAACATCAAAACCACATAAATAGTTCCGCCACTGGTTTGACCGCCCTGAGCCACGGAACCGGATCGCCGCCACGAAGACTACAACCACCAGCATCCACCAAAAAGGGTCCGGCTCCGGGTGTCCCAAGGCCCAGGGGGTGCGTCAGAACATTTTCATCACCTTTCACAATCACCAATGGGACAAGGCAGGGATGTCCTCTGTCCCCTCTCTTATACATCCTAGTGACGGAGCACCTGCTCTCATCAATTCGCCATAACCCCAATATTAGGTGGATTGAGGTGGGAGGCACCGAGTACAAGTGCTCTCTATTTGCTGATGATGTCCTAGTATATATCACTCAATCACATATATCCATCCCTGCTGTTATGGCTGAAATAGATCACTTTGTTACATGGTAAAATTTTAAAATCAATGCAGCGAAGTCTGAGGCCCTCGATGTCTCCCTCCCTAAATCCATATAGGATTCCATCCAGTCCAACTTTCCCTTTGCCTGGCCCTCACAGGGTATCAAATACTTAGGAATTCCTATTCATAGAGACCTCTCCCATCTATGTTATCTTAATTTTGGGCCCTTTATTGAACAATTCCATACAGACCACGGTTGGCAAGTTAGAACTGTAAGATTCACTACGTGAACCACTGGTGTTTTGTGGAAAAGCACATGTACACCGCGTTCAAAATTATTATGCAAAAAGTGTTTAGGAGTGATAAGGGAAGAATTTGTTTGTTTGTCAGTTAAACTCATTGATGGTGATGTGTGTCAGGGCTCTTTATATCACTGTAAGCAATTGCAGACACCTGTGCTAATTAGTTTGGCAGGTGTGTCCAATGAAAGGCAAGACTACTTAAGAAGGCTCTCTCACATTATTAAGCAGCCTACATTTTTTGCCAAAATGGGAAAGAAAAAGGATGTGTCGGCTGCTGAGAAGCAACAAATTGTGGAGTGTTTAGGTCAAGGCATGACTACAATCAACATTGTGCGATGATCAGGATGAAGTGTCTTGGCAATCAAGAAGTATGTAGCTGATTCACAGTACACACGTGTGCGTGCTGATAAGGGCAAATTGAGGACTCTTTCCTACAGGCAATTACGTCAGGTTGAAACAGCAGCGGCAAAAAAGCCTTGTCATAGCAGCAGACAAGTTTTTGAAGCTGCTTGTGCCTCCAACGTCCCCCGAACAACAAGATGCAGGGTCCTTCAGAGGTTTGCAGCTGTGCATATGCCATCCTGTCGACCTCCTCTATCCACTTCACACAAGCAGAAACGGCTCCAGTGGGCCAAACATTACATGAAGACTGATTTCAAAACTGTTTTGTTCACGGATGAGTGCCGTGCAGCGCTCGATGGTCCAGATGAATGGAGTGGAGGATGGCTGGTTGATGGACACCCCACGCAAACACGGCTACAGCGCCAACAAGGAGGAGGTGGAGTAATGTTTTGGGCTGGAATCATGGGGAGAGAGATTGTCGGCCCCTTTAGGATCCCTGAAGGCGCTAAAGATGAACTCCATAATGTATGTGGATTTTCTCAAACAGCACTTCCTGCCATGGTTCAAGAAGAAGAACCGTGTATTTCACAGCAAGATCATTTTTCTGCATGATAATGCACCATCTCATGCTGCACATAAAACATCTGCATCTCTGGCTGATATGGGCATAATAGGGGACAAACTTATGGTGTGACCCCCATGCTCCCCTGACCTGTACCCCATTCAGAACCTTTGGAGCATCATTAAAAGGAGTGTCTATGATGGCGGGAGGCAGTTCACATCTAAGCAACAGCTCTGGGAGGGTATTCTGTCCTCATGCAAAACAATTGAAGCAGAAACCATCCAAAACCTGACAAATTCAATGGACGAGAGAGTTCAGAAGCTCCTTTCGAACAAGGGGTCCTATGTGAAAATGTAACATCACCTAGAATAAAGTTTTGAGTTGAAAACTGTTTGATTTCAGTTTCTAACAACCTGCTAATGCTTATAATTTCAAAAATGACCATTTTTTTGGTCTTTATTAAAATGAAAAGGTTGATCGAAAAGTTTGGGGGATCTAAGAGTGTGGCAACCCAGTAGTCATGATTACTTCGAATTCTGACAATATGAGGGTCATGCTGCAGGTAGTGCAGCAAGAATGCACTTATGTGTCTTGCGCATCTCGGAGCCCCAAAATTATTTTCCGGGCTAGATGCAGCTAAAAATTATTTTTAATTTTAAATCTGGTGAAGCTTATTATAGATGGCCTAATAGGATCAGTGCTGCACACTGCTACAAAGCCCAAATTATTTTCCAGTCAAGATGCAGATAAACATGATTAGTAATTTGAAAGCTTAAAACGGTTGGTAGGGTGATTTTAACCAATCATCAAGCTTTTACTCTCCCCAGGATGACACAGGGGTAGAAAAGTCGTTTCGGATCCATGATTTGTTCATCTTTATGAACGTGAGTCTGTCTACATTATCAGTGGAGAGCCGCGTGCGCTTATCTGTCAGCACACCACCAGCAGCGCTGAACACACGTTCAGACAGAACGCTGGCTGCGGGGCATGACAAGATCTCCAAGGCGTAAGTGGCTAGCTCCGGCCATTTATCCAGATTGGAAGCCCAAAAAGAGCAAGGGTCCAGTGACACAGTCGTGGCTTCAATGTTTACTTGGAGATACTCCTGTACCATCGTCTCTAGGCGTTGACTATGTGTCAGACTTCTTGTCTCCTGTGGCCTTGCAAAGGATGGGCTAAAAAAGTGGTGAAATGATTCCGCAAAATTGATGTTACCAGCAGATACTGTGGTTCTGTTACGGTTTGAGTGCTGAACACTTGACGGTCCCACGGTTGGCAAGTTGGAACTGTGAGATTCACTACGTGCACCACTGGTATTTTGTGGAAAAGCACATGTAAGATTCTGCAACAGTCTCTGCTGATACTCCTGCATGCGTGCATCCCTTTCTATGGCAGGAATAATTTCTGCAAATTTACTTTTGTACCAGGGATCTAACAGTGTGGCAACCCAGTAGTCAGGATTATTTCTAATTCTCACAATTCGAGGGTCATGTTGCAGGTAGTGCAGCAAGAAGGCACTCATGTGTGTTGCGCATCCAGGAGCACCAAGTCCCTGTTGTGTTGGTGGCGAGGTAGCAATCATGCTTCCTTCCTCTGTCCTCTCCCCCCAACCTCGCACAACAGAAATGTGATCAAGGTCTCCCTCATCTGATGAGTCTTCCATCAGTTCGTCCTCCACTTCTTCCTGGGCTCCTGCACCTTCCTCACTAGTTTGGCTGCTACCATGCGCCCTGGTAAAATCATCTCCCCCACCCTCACATGCCTGCCGCCTTGGTGCTGCCGACCGTCTGGACCTTGCAGATGTTAGCCCTTCCGCATACAACTCCTCCTCCTCTACTTCCTCCACCTCCTCTTGTGCCACCACCTGACTCCGAATTCTGTTTAACATGTGCTCCAGCATGTAAATCACCGGAATAGTCATGCTGATAATGGCATCGTCAGCACTAAACATCTTCGTCGCCATTTCAAAACTGTGCAGAAGGGTGCATAGGTCCCTGATCTGAGACCACTCCTCCAGCGTGATTTGCCCCACCTCTGAATCTCGTTGGCCCAGGCTATACGTCAGAACGTATTGCACCAGGGCTTGTCGGTGCTGCCACAGTCGCTGCAACATGTGCAGAGTTGAATTCCACCGGGTAGGCACATCGCATTTTAGCCGGTGAAGTGGCAGGCCCAACAACTTCTGTAGAGATGTAAGTCGCTGAGCTGCGGGATGCGAACGGCGGAAGTGAGCACACAGCGACCTTGCCCTCTGCAGAAGGCCATCTAGTCTGGGATAGTGGGCTAAAAATTGCTGGACAACCAGGTTCAACACGTGAGCCATACAAGGCACGTGTGTGACATTGCCCCGGCGAAGGGCCGCACCCAGGTTTGCAGCATTGTCGCACACGGCCTTCCCTGGTTTCAGGTCCAGTGGAGACAACCATTCATGAAATTGGTTCTCCAGAGCTGACCACAACTCCTCAGCTGTGTGACTCACATTTCCCAGACATTTCAATGTAAAAACCGCCTGATGACGTTGAGCCCTACTGCCAGCATAGTAAGGAGGTGTGCAGGATCCCTTCTGCGCAGTTAGAAAGCTTGTGGCATGACCAGACAGCCTTTGGGTGCAGGTGGAAGACCGAGAGGAGGTTGAGGAGGCAGAAGCAGTGGAGGAAAAATGACATAAAGAGGATTGACGCACAACTTGTGGGGACGGCAAGACTTGGACAGCAGCCCCTTGTCCTGCTGTCACCATAGTTACCCAGTGCCCAGTCAGCGACATGTAACGACCCTGTCCATGCCTACTCGTCCAAGTGTCTGTGGTGAAATGCACCCTGTCACACACAGAGTTTCTCAAAGAAGCGGTGATGTTGTGTGCGACATGCTGGTGGAGCGCAGGCACACCTTTCTTTGAGAAGTAGTGCCGACTGGGCATCTGGTACTGGGGCACTGCGACGGACATAAGGTCTCGAAAATCCTCTGTGTCCACCAGGCGGAAAGGCAGCATTTCTGTAGCCAAGAGCTTGCAGATGGTGAAATTCAACCTCTTAGCTTTCTCATGGCTAGGAGGAAATGGTCTTTTACTTGTCCACATCTGAGGGACCGAGGGCTGGCTATTGTGCTTAGACAGGGTTGATAAGGGTGTCCCCGGCAAACTGCCGGTCTGTGAGGAAGATGCAGGCGGACATGTTAGGTTGCCTTGATCCAAAGGTGGTGCTATCGATGTCGGACAGCGCTCAAGACCAGCTGGTGTTACCACCTCCAAAGAAAATGATGACCTGCCAATCACGCTGGCTGTTGCGGGTAAAGAGGTGGCAGGTCTGCGCCCCAAAACAGGTGTGACTGCTGTCCTCCCAGTCACAGAGGATGAAGAGGCCGCGGATGCACAAGATATGGCAGACGGTGGTTGGCCCGGCCGGCTAGACCGCATTGTAGCACACTGAGCTTCCCACTGCAACTTATGCTTCATGTCCATGTGCCGGTTCATGCATGAAGTACTCAAACTATGTATTTTTTGGCCTCTACTTAGCTTTTGCTGACAAATGTTACAGATAACACGAGTTGGGTCATCTTTATCGATCTGAAAAAATGCCCAGGCTATGCAAGGCTTAGCACCCATGCGACCTGAAGAGCCACCACGACTTGTGGTGAGAGGCAGAGTTGTGTTTGAGGATGCAGTTGTTGACGTGCTTCCAGTACTACGTCTCTGTCCAGGAAGGCGCAACCTGACCTCGTCGTCACTAGCATCTTCCTCCACCTCCTCTGCTGACCTCATCTCTTGGCTGACTGTGGGTTGACAGTAAGTGGGATCTCCGACCTCATCATCATCACCCTGTGCGTTATCACACCCGTCGTCCTCAGAGCCAACCTGTTCCTGCCCTGACAAAAAACTAAAGTTGTCGCTCCAATCAGGTATTTGAGTCTTATCATCGTCTTCCTCATTGTCTCCACCAACAGGAGTTACAGTTTGGGAATGAGGGTCTACATTATGGTCAGAACCTTCTGCGTCTGGTCCTGGATCCGACTCATAAAGATTCTGGGCATCAGTGCAGATCACTTCCTCGTCTGGATTCACAGAAGCGCTGGAGTCGACCTCTGATTCCCAGGCTATAGTATGAGTAAACAGCTCTGCAGACTCAACCATCTGTTCTACCTCATACTCAGACGGGCAGCTGGAGATTTGGGAGCTGTGAGGAAGCAAGTGCGATTTGGGTGACACCTTTGAGGACTGGAGTATTTGTGATGTTGAAGTTGATGTGGAGGAGAGCCCACTTAAAGGAGCACTTGATATCCGTTGAAGCACCTGCTGTTTTTGTGCCTCATCTGGAATTTGTAGCGATTGGCGTGGCCGTAAGAAAGGGATCTTATCACATTGTCCGCTAAAAGAAGTAGACATTTTAGTTTGGCTGGAAGATGGTCTTTCTTCTGCACCTACCCCACGAACACAACCTTTTTTCCCCTTCCCAACACGCCTATTCCCCTTTCCACCAGCAGCAGGCCTTTTTCCACTCATTTTGGTGGTTAACTAATTCACAACTCTGGAGTTGTTTACACAAAAAAACAATGGATGGTAACCGAGCAGAGCTGAGTGGCCAAACTGTGGTATTAGGCCAAAACTATTGGCTGGGTTAGATGCAGAAAAAAATTATTTTTAATTTGCAACCTGATGGAGGTCAGTATAGATGGACTAATAGACCAAGTCCCACACACCGCTAGAAGCCCAAATATTTTTTCAGAGCTAGATGCAGAAATTTTTTTTATTCAATTTGCAACCTGATGGAGGTCAGTATAGATGGACTAATAGACCAAGTCCCACACACTGCTAGAAGCCCAAATATTTTTTCAGAGCTAGATGCAGAAAAAAATTATTTTTAATTTGCAACCTGATGGAGGTCAGTATAGATGGACTAATAGACCAAGTCCCACACACCGCTAGAAGCCCAAATATTTTTTCAGAGCTAGATGCAGAAAAAAATTATTTTTAATTTGCAACCTGATGGAGGTCAGTATAGATGGACTAATAGACCAAGTCCCACACACCGCTAGAAGCCCAAATATTTTTTCAGAGCTAGATGCAGAACATTTTTTTATTCAATTTGCAACCTGATGGAGGTCAGTATAGATGGACTAATAGACCAAGTCCCACACACTGCTAGAAGCCCAAATATTTTTTCAGAGCTAGATGCAGAAAAAAATTATTTTTAATTTGCAACCTGATGGAGGTCAGTATAGATGGACTAATAGACCAAGTCCCACACACTGCTAGAAGCCCAAAATATTTTTTCAGAGCTAGATGCAGAAAAAAAATATTTTTAATTTGCAACCTGATGGAGGTCAGTATAGATGGACTAATAGACCAAGTCCCACACACTGCTAGAAGCCCAAATATTTTTTCAGAGCTAGATGCAGAAAAAAATTATTTTTAATTTGCAACCTGATGGAGGTCAGTATAGATGGACTAATAGACCAAGTCCCACACACCGCTAGAAGCCCAAATATTTTTTCAGAGCTAGATGCAGAAACTTTTTTTATTCAATTTGCAACCTGATGGAGGTCAGTATAGATGGACTAATAGAATGATGCTATGCCCAAAAGATTTTACTTCACTAGGTGCAGTAAAAAAATTGGTATTCTATACACAGGTGGTATATCTTGCAACACAGATAGGCTACTCCACTGACTAACACACTCTGCAATAGGCCAAAAAGGATTAGCTTTGCTAGATTCAGCCAAATGCTGTGAAAAAAACTTGCACAGCACTGGCACAGACCTGCCTGGCAAAAACTGATAGGAACTGATGTAACCTAGTCCTGAAAAGGACTCCAATTACAATTAGTCTTTACTCCCACAATCTATCTATTTAAGAGCACAGACCTGCCTGATAAAAGTCGTAGGAAATGCTGTAACCTAGTCCTTAAAAGGACTGCAATCACAACTATTCCCTACTCCCAAGCTATCTGTATATTTGTGCGAAAATTGGCTTGAAATTAACAAGGTATAGCGCACACAGCAACAGCGGTGCCGTCTAACACGCAGCTGCAGCAGTGAGAAAATGGTGGCGACGGGGAAAATGGCTTGGTCTTATAGGGCAAGGACATGTGACATACACTGCCAATCACACATGCCCTTGCTTGTGTGAAAAAAAGCACTTCGCTCCGTGTGTGCGCTGCTGATAGGCTGACAGATTGCACCTCCCCACTGCAAATGCGGGAAAGAGAAAAAAAAATGGAGATCTTCATTGTTCCTGCAGAGATCCATCCCCTGCCCCTCCCCCCGCCCCGCTGTACACTCAAACTGCGTATTAACATTAATTTTCATCATTACTGAGAAAAAATCCAGTTATGATTTTGGTGCACGAACAGTTATCGAACATAACCTCGAACAGCCGAATTTTTCTCAAATTGTTCGTGTTCGCCGACCGGCTCGAACACCGCCCAAAATAGCTCGAATTTGAGATTGGCGAACAATTCGAGTAGAACAACGCTCATCTCTAGTAGAACAGATGGTTGAGTCTGCAGAGCTGTTTACTCATACTATAGCCTGGGAATCAGAGGTCGGCTCCAGCGCTTCTGTGAACCCAGACGAGGAATTGATCTGCACTGATGCCCAGAATCTTTATCAGTCGGATCCAGGACCAGACGCTGAAGGTTCCGACCATAATGTAGACCCTCATTCCCAAACTGTAACTCCTGTTGGTGGAGACAATGACGAAGACGATGATGAGACTCAAATACCTGATTGGAGCGACAACTTTACTTTTTTGTCAGGGCAGGAACAGGTTGGCTCTGAGGACGACGGGTGTGATAACACACAGGGTGATGATGATGAGGTTGGAGATCCCACTTACTGTCAACCCACAGTCAGCCAAGAGATGAGGTCAGCAGAGGAGGTGGAGGAGAATGCTAGTGACGACGAGGTCAGGTTGCGCCTTCCTGGACAGAGACGTAGTACTGGAAGCACGTCAACAACTGCATCCTCAAACACAACTCTGCCTCTCACCACAAGTCGTGGTGGCTCTTCAGGTCGCATGGGTGCTAAGCCTTGCATAGTCTGGGCATTTTTTCAGATCTATAAAGATGACCCAACTCGTGTTATCTGTAGCATTTGTCAGCAAAAGCTAAGTAGAGGCCAAAAAATACATAGTTTGAGTACTTCATGCATGAACCGGCACATGGATATGAAGCATAAGTTGCAGTGGGAAGCTCACTGTGCTCCAATGCGGCCTAGCCGGCCGGGCCTACCACCGTCTGCCATATCTTGTGCATCCGCGGCCTCTTCATCCTCTGTGACTGGGGGGACAGCTTACAGTTCCAATTTGCCAACCGTGGGACCGTCGAGTGTTCAGCACTCAAACCGTAACAGAAACACAGTATCTGCTGGTAACATCAATTTTGCGGAATCATTTCACCACTTTTTTAGCCCATCCTTTGCAAGGCCACAGGAGACAAGAAGTCTGACACATAGTCAACGCCTAGAGACGATGGTACAGGAGTTTCTCCAAGTAAACATTGAAGCCATGACTGTGTCACTGGACCCTTGCTCTTTTTGGGCTTCCAATCTGGATAAATGGCCAGAGCTAGCCACTTACGCCTTGGAGATCTTGTCATGCCCCGCAGCCAGCGTTCTGCCTGAACGTGTGTTCAGCGCTGCTGGTGGTGTGCTGACAGATAAGCGCACTCGGCTCTCCACTGATAATGTAGACACACTCACGTTTATAAAGATGAACAAATCATGGATCCGAAATGACTTTTCTACCCCTGTGTCATCCTGGGGAGAGTAAAAGCTTGATGATTGGTTAAAATCACCTCACCAACCATTTTAAGCTTTCAAATTACTAATCATGTTTATCTGTATCTTGGCTGGAAAATTATTTGGGCTTTGTAGCAGTGTGCAGTACTGATTCTATTAGGCCATCTATACTAAGCTCCACCAGATTTAAAATTACTAATCATGTTTATCTGTATCTTGGCTGGAAAATAATTTGGGCTTTGTAGCAGTGTGCAGTACTGATTCTATTAGGCAATCTATATTAAGCTCCACCAGATTTAAAATTAATAAACATTTTTAGCTGCATCTAGCCCGGAAAATAATTTTGGGGCTCCGAGATGTGCAAGACACATAAGTGACATCTTGCTGCACTACCTGCAACATGACCCTCAGAATGTCAGAATTCGAAGTAATCCTGACTACTGGGTTGCCACACTCTTAGATCCCCCACACTCTTCGATCAACCTTTTAATTTTAATAAAGACCCAAAAAATGGTCATTTTTGAAATTATAAGCATTAGCAGGTTATTAGAAACTGAAATCAAACAGTTTTCAACTCAAAACTTTATTCTTGGTGATGTTACATTTGCACATAGGACCCCTTGTTCGAAAGGAGCTTCTGAACTCTCTCGTCCATTGAATTTGTCAGGTTTTGGATGGTTTCTGCTTCAATTGTTTTGCATGAGGACAGAATACCCTCCCAGAGCTGTTGCTTAGATGTGAACTGCCTCCCGCCATCATAGACACTCCTTTTGATGATGCTCCAGAGGTTCTGAATGGGGTAGAGGTCAGGGGAGCATGGGGGTCACACCATAAGTTTGTCCCCTTTTATGCCCATATCAGCCAGAGATGCAGATGTGTTATGTGCAGCATGAGACGGTGCATTATCATGCATAAAAATGATCTTGCTGTGGAATACACGGTTCTTCTTCTTGAACCATGGCAGGAAGTGCTGTTTGAGAAACTCCACATACATTATGGAGTTCATCTTTACCCCTTCAGGGATCCTAAAGGGGCCGACAATCTCTCTCCCCATGATTCCAGCCCAAAACATTACTCCACCTCCTCCTTGTTGGCGCTGTAGCCGTGTTTGCGTGGGGTGTCCATCAACCAGCCATCCTCCACTCCATCCATCTGGACCATCGAGCGTTGCACGGCACTCATCCGTGAACAAAACAGTTTTGAAATCAGTCTTCATGTAATGTTTGGCCCACTGGAGCCGTTTCTGCTTGTGTGAAGTGGATAGAGGAGGTCGACAGGATGGCGTATGCACAGCTGCAATCCTCTGAAGGACCCTGCATCTTGTTGTTCGGGGGACGTTGGAGGCAACAGCAGCTTCAAAAACTTGTCTGCTGCTTTGACAAGGCTTTTTTGCCCCTGCTCTTTTAACCTGACGTAATTGCCTGTAGGAAAGAGTCCTCAATTTGCCCTTATCAGCACGCACACGTGTGTACTGTGAATCAGCTACATACTTCTTGATTGCCAAGACACTTCATCCTGATCTTCGCACAATGTTGATTGTAGTCATGCCTTGACCTAAACACTCCATAATTTGTTGCTTCTCAGCAGCCGACTCATCCTTTTTCTTTCCCATTTTGGCAGAAAATGTAGGCTGCTTAATAATGTGGGACAGCCTTCTTAAGTAGTCTTGCCTTTCATTGGACACACCTGCCAAACTAATTAGCACAGGTGTCTGCAATTGCTTACAGTGATATAAAGAGCCCTGACACACATCACCATCAATGAGTTTAACTGACAAACAAACAAATTCTTCCCTTATCACTCCTAAACACTTTTTGCATAATAATTTGGAACACAGTGTACATGTGCTTTTCCACAAAACACCAGTGGTTCACGTAGTGAATCTTACAGTTCTGTGAGGGCCAGGCAAAGGGAAAGTTGGACTGGATGGAATCCTGTATGGATTTGGGGAGGGAGACATCGAGGGCCTCAGACTTCGCTGCATTGATTTTAAAATTTGACCATGTAACAAAGTGATCTATTTCAGCCATAACAGCAGGGATGGATATATGTGATTGAGTGATATATACTAGGACATCATCAGCAAATAGAGAGCACTTGTACTCGGTGCCTCCCACCTCAATCCACCTAATATTGGGGTTATGGCGAATTGATGAGAGCAGGTGCTCCGTCACTAGGATGTATAAGAGAGGGGACAGAGGACTTCCCTGCCTCGTCCCATTGGTGATTATGAAAGGTGATGAAAATGTTCTGACGCGCCACCTGGGCCTTGGGACAGCCGGAGCCGGACCCTTTTTGGTGGATACTGGTGGTTGTAGTCTCCGTGGCGACGACCCGGTTCCGTGGCTCAGGGCGGTCAAACCAGTGGCGGAACTATTTATGTGATTTTGATTCTTAAATGTCCAACTATGCCACCCGTGGATTGCGGTCAGAGTGAACGGAAGCTGCAGGGCAGACCGCTGAGGCTGGTGTTGTGGGTGCAGCAGAGCATAGCATAACTCCCCACGGGAGGAGTATAGCCTCAGGGCAGTGTATGCGGAGAATGGGGGTGATGGTGCAGGGCTGCAGCCGTAACGACACGGAGTCAGTGATGCAGTCCAGGGCCTTTACTCACAGTTCTTATTATCCAGACCACGTCTGCAGGTAATGGCTGCCCATGTCGTACTGTGCTCACCAGGTGAGGGGCTCAGACAACTCCCAGATAACTTTGGAGCGCTTCACAGGACCCCCTTTGTGTGTCCTTTGTCTGGCCTTTCTTACCAACCCTTCTGTCAGGCTGCCTCGGGCCTCCTCTTGGTAAACTTGGCGCCAGTTTCCCTGACCCTATGTGGTGCCTTCCTAGTGGGTGTAGAGAGGGGCTGCGCCACATAAAATGTCACAGCCTCCGGTTTCTAGCTGAGGGTCATTTCCCGCCTCCACTAGTTTCGGGGTCCGGTCTCCCCCTTTGGCCTGACCCTTCCACGCAGGTGGATTCGGGCATGCGGTGGCGACTCGCCCGTCCGCACCCCTGGGATCCCTTCATTCCTCGTTCCTGGAGCCTTCTCTGCTCCTCTTCCTTCCTTCTCCCTCTTCCAGGCCTGGGCCTCTGTTACTAGGCCCGCCTCCGGAGCAGAGCTCATGCAGAGCCCCTGCTCCCTGTCACTTCTGCTCAGACATCTCTGCACTGAACTAAGATGGTGCCCACCTTTTATACTCCCTTCTCAATGCACCCAGGAACTGCTTCCTCCCTGCTCCTGCACTACAGGGTTCCCCTTCCTCAGTGTTCCCTCCCCCCACTCCAGCCAGGGACAGGGACTGTCATGCCCATCTCAGGGGCATATTGGTCGCCCTGCCCCACGGCAATGTGGTGTAATGCATGCAGGTGTCGGGTACTGATCCACACTCCATCCTTACCTGAGAGTGAGATATCACACCTCTGGGTGAGGTGCAATACCTCTGTAGCAACCGAGCCCTCAGGGTGCTACAGTTCCATTTATCTTCAGCCTAGGTGATGTATTGCGATACAGGGCCGTGATTTTGGCTATAAAAGGGTCCCCTAGACCCCTACCCCAAACTTTTTAAGAGAATAATATATGGCTTGCCAGGAGACTCTATGGAATGCTTTCTCAGCATCCAACGAGAGTATCTAATTACAAATTTTTAACTGCATCTAGCCCAGGAAATACTTTGTGCCTAGTAGCAGTGTCTGCTAGTCAACGGATTATCCCGGCTGTTAAGCAAGCTACACCACCAGTAGTTTGGACACTTAATTTTTTCAAAGGAAATGCTTCGGGACCATGGGATACTCAGTGAAGAGCATCAGGAGGCACCCCAAGGCATAGGGGCTGGCACTGGCAGTAGGATGCCTTGCGGTGGACAGCCGAGCTCGATCCTTATAAAAGCTTTTTAACTGCAGCAGCTTTAGTGGACGCTACTGGAGCTGGAATTATGCGGCTGCTGGCATGAGACTCGCCCTTCAATAGATCCTTGTAAATGGATTTAAAGTGTATTCATTCAAATTAGAGAGACAATTTAAATTAAAAAGCTTAGAGCTGCCTCCACCACAGGGGGGCTCGCTCGACCCACCAGCTGACAGGCACCAGTATTGGGAGAGGGGGGCTGGCCGTCAGGATTCACCGCGGCTCTGGCACAAACCCGGTGACACGGAAGTGGCACGGGCAGGAACGGACTGGCCGTGTCGGCTTCTCACTTTTTGGATTTTAGAAGGGCATGACATGCCTATATCTGTGTCTCCCCCTCCTTTTACTACTCCACCTCTTTTCTTTTCGCATGACTATATGTACTTGTCACTTTTCCATGTGTTAGTTATGTCTTCTGAGCAGTTTGTCAGCTTTTGGACACCTTTGAAGGTGTTTTCTATGTGTTTCTATGTGTTTTTGTTTGCCTGCCATTGGTTTTAACGGTGTTCGAAGGTGTTCGACGAACAGTTCGACGAACAGTTCGGCGAACACACGGGTGTTCGACGAACCGAACCGAACTCGAACACTACGGGGGTGGCTCAACACTAATCATGAACTGTGCATGATCTAGCAAGTTTGCTAGCTCTAGTGACCAAGATGTCATCATGACTACATCGGGTTACCATCTCAACGATCATTTCGCTGGGCACCGATCCAAGGGCAGTGTATTCTTCCCTCTGCCTGCTCGCTAAATGCTACAATCAATTTTTATCACAGCATTTAGAGGGTTAAACTGTTGGGAGCATTGCGGAGCCACTCCTGGCACTGAGTGCCGGGTGTCTGCTCTCAGAATGAGCTGACACCCAGCGGCAATCGAGCGCGCACAGCCTCTGTGCATGCAAAATTGCCATGATGTATTTATAGACCCAAGGTCAGTAAGAACCTACCGACCTAGACGTATGGAGACGTCCAAGGTCATGACAGGGTTAAAGTCATTTTTACATCTTAGTCACAAAAAATGGTAGGGTCAGAGATGAGCTTACTAAAGTTCCTATTTCTCTTCTCCTAAATCTGGTCATACACATTAGAAAGCACTTGGTTCTGTCAATAACAATCAGCTATCTCACCTGGGACCCAAATTACCATATTGGCACAAATCAGCCTTGCACACGTATTTGTTTCAGTGAGAAGAGGAGCTCCTCTGCTTGACATAATTAGCTCCTTCCCATTGATTGAATTTCAAGTTGAGTGAAATGGTGAAAAAAACACTGCTGTGCCCTCACATTGCCTTCCATGCTGCCCCCTCTCTATACTGCCCCCTCACTATCCAGTCTCTATTCTGTGCCCCTCAGACTTTTCTCCCGAATAATGTCACCTCACACTATTCCCCTAAACAGTCTTTTCACACATTTCACCCTCCCTCTCCATACTGTCTCCTCACAAATTTCCCCCCTCACTTTCCATACTGTCTCCTCATACATCCCCACTCTCCATACAGTTTACACACTCATTCCTCCCTGTTGCTCATACTTTTCCTTCACATATTCCACTCTCCCCATACTGTATCCTCACAGATCCCCCTTGCTTTCCTTAATGATATTATGTTTCCTCACAATTCTCCATTGCTCCCCATACTGCCATTCTGTCTCCTCACAGGTCCCCCTTGCTCTCTATACTGTGTCCGCACCAATCCTTCCCACTCCCCTTTTCATACAGTGTCTACACACCAATCCCCGCCACTTCTCATTCTGTGTCTACACCACTACCCCCCTCACATTGTGTCCGCATAAATTCCCCCTTGCTTCTCATACTGTGTCCACACCAATCCCCCACTCCTCATACTGTGTCCACACTGATCCCCCCACTCATCAGTGTGTTTGCATATCCTTATACTGTGTCCTCACTAATCGCTCCCCATTCCTCATACAGTATCTGCACTAATCCCTCTTCTCCTCATAATGTGTCTGCACCAATCCCCCCCGCTCCCCATACTGCATCTGTACAAGCCCTCCCACTACTCATACTGTGTCCACACTAACCCACCCACTCCTCATACTATGTCCACACTAATCCCCCTCACTCCTCATATGGTGTCTGTACTAATCCTGCTCACTCTTCATAGTTTGTTTGCAACAATTCCCCCACACCTTAGTGTTTCTGCAAAAATCCACCCTTACTCATCATACTGTGTCCACACCAATCCCCAACCACCTTCCTCATACTGTGTCGGCATTAATCCCCCACCCTCCTCATACTGTGTCTGCACCAATTCCCTGAAACCACCTCCTCAGTGTGTTTGCAGCTAACCATACCCCGCTCCTTAGAGTGTGTCTGCACCAATCTCCTCCATCTCCCAATTACAATAAATCCTTGGTCTCTTCAGCTCCAAGGATGTTACAGGCTTTTTGAAATTAAGGGACATGTTTATAGGGAAATACCAAGTATAATCCTGATAAAGAAAAATGGAAAAAATTCACTTTATGGCGCAGTCAGTTGGCTGTATAAATACACAGTGCGCAGACTGGCCAGCAACTCTCTCGACATGAGTGTGACAGCTGCATAAAAATAATTCAAAAATTTTGTCCAAGAAAAGCATGCATGCCACAGGATAGTTGTCTTTCATAATTAAGATGACTCAAGAATTTTATAATAATTTTACCTTTAATTAGACAAACTATTTGCAGACGCAGCAGTTTAAGTAAACCATTTATGATGCTTGCAGCACATTCTTTGTTTTCAAAATACTGTTTGTATTCAATTAATAGGACAATTTTACACTGACTTTAATTCTTTGTTTCTGCCTGAGTTGTACAGAACAATAGAATTTTGGTTCGGTAACTAGAACAACACTTCCATTTATTCTTCGTGAAAAAAAAAAATTACATCTAAAAAATGTAGGGTGTGTAAACAGAATTTTTGAGATTGAATTCCTGCTTTTCCAATGCGTCAGAGTCCAGTGGACAGTACTGACATTGATTGACAGTCTAATAAATCCATGTAAAACAAAAGTGCTTAAAAACGTTTTATATTGCATTTTTGTGTATGTTTTTTTTTTAAGTTCATATATTTCTCCAGCTCTGTTTATTTAAAGGGGTTGTCCACTGCTCAGACAACCCCTTCTAAATACCTATGTTTCCCCCTTGTAGAGTAATACCACCTATATTCACACTCCAATGCTAGCTCTGTTCCATTGGTGTCGGAATCCCGGAGATTGCATCACAATGTTATATCATATGATCCCTGCAACCAGTCGGCTCTGGCTTCACTTTCCCTACATTCAGACAAATCACATACAACTGGAGTAAGTGATAGCTGCCTCAGGTTATTAGTACAAATATGTAAAACTTTAAATCCGCACTGAAGCTCCTTTGTCAAGGGGATGCCCAAACACCCAGTTTGTCAATGTCAGCTTGAAATTTATAAATATCTTCCACATACTGGACTATACTACATAGCATGGTGTCATCTGCAAACAGAACAACAATATTAATTCCATCTTCTATATCATTTAATTTATTAAATTACAGTAGACCCAGCTCGAAATCTTGGGGTACACACTTATTACTGAAGACCATTCAGAATAGCAGTCATTCAACACAATTCACTGCGTGCACTCTAGGAGCCTGATTTCGACCCAATTTCAAGCCTTACTTTATAAACCTAGAGACTTTAATTTACCAATTAGTTGTCTATGTGGGACAGTGTCTAATACTTTTGCAAGGTCCAAAAACACTAAATCCTCCTGTTCAGGTTTCTACTCAATCATAAAAACAAATCAAATTGGTTTGACAGCTTCTGTCCTTAGTAAAACCATGTTATTTTCTACCATATACTCCTGTATATAGTACCTTACAAGCCTTTCAAATATTTTTCCAAGAGTGAATGTTTATCTTATGGGTTTATAATTACCTGGGAAAGACCTAAAGTACTTTTTGAAAATGAGCCACACATCAACTTTGGGCCAGTTGCTCGGCACAGTGCCAGTAACTAGAGAGTCTCAAAAAATTATGTATGTGGTTTAAGATGGCCGCCGGACATGAGGGGAGATATGTATCGCTGAAGTTGGTAGCTTCAGCGATGTAAAACCAGGAAAGCATGCTCCGTCACACATAGTGCTGAGAAGGTTAATAGGGCGTATCAGGGCCAGTTTTTACAAGCAGTCATAATAGACGGGAGGGGGAGGGGATTGGCTTCTCACATATCCCCACCCCAGGGCGTGTATATAAAATGGACACTGAGTGTCTCATTCAGTGTCTGTGGCTGGAGGTGTGGAGACCTACAGAGTGTTTGTGCTAAAGGACACTGACTGTGAGCGGGCGAACCCACCTTATTGTATGGACTGTTTATTTTCTGTTTTGTTACTCTGTGCCGGACAAGGCTGTCTTTTGTTTACTTCTAAAAGTGCTATTTATGAAGGTATAATAAACTTGTATTGGATGTTTTTAAAGAAACGGTATCTTCTGCCTACCTCTAACATGGCTGAGTGAGTACCAAACCCTACAAGGATACACAACAATAACCCAGACAATTTCCTTAAGGACTCATAGATGGCACCTATCTGGGTGAGGAGCTTTATTCACATTGATTTTATTTAACTTTCTAGTAGTCCTCCTAATCACTACCCCTCCCCCTCTTTATATGTGTGGTAATTCCATTATCCCCGCTATATCATAATTCTCTTTTAACATTATTAGTTCTAATTCCTCTATCTTTTTGGTGAGCCATCTGGAATTATGTATTGACTTTATATAGTTTTCTGTATCTCGATTCCTCCTCTCTGTATTAACTGTTCTAGCAACTTCCCCCATTCCACCTTCACTTTCATAACATTGGCTCAAGTCACTGTCTACACAATCTTCTCCTCCTGTACTGTAATTGCCTTCCAATAGTCCCTAGTTTAAACGTTCCTCCAAACTTCTAACCAATCTTTCACCCAGTACAGCTGCTCTCTACCTATTTAAATGCAGCCCATCTCTACTATAAAACCTCTAGCAAACAGAGAAGTCAGCCCAGTTCTACAGGAACCCAAAATCCTCCTCCCTACACCAATTCCTGAGCAATGCATTTACCTCCCTAATCTCCTGCTGCATTTCTTCCATGACATATAGTACAGAGAGTACTTCAGAAAATGCTATCATTGAGGTTCGTGCCTTAGACCGTAACCATTGTTTAATTTTTATTTCATAAATTAATAGTACACGTGAAATAAAAGCAACTTTGTAATATATTTTATCTGAAAAATTTGCTTTGTTCTTTGCCAAAATTGATCAATCATTATCAAAATTCTCAATTCTGAGGTAAAATTTGTATTCAATGAAAACAGACTTTACCATTACTTACATAGGAGATGGCAGTTACTACTGATAAGATTCTAGCTGAAAAATAGGAAAAAACTGAGTAAATAATGGTTTACAAATCAGAAAGTTTATTCATCATAATTAAGAATAGTTGGGCAGAGAGAAAAAGAGAAAGGTCCATCACAAGCAATCGGCCCCATGTACAATAATATAACAAATAGATAGCATATTCAAGTAGCGGTAAGTGGCCCCCCGGGGGGACCCATAAACAATTTAGTGCCTAAATGACCAATAGTCACAGCAAGTGCTAAAGGAAAAATGTAAAGAGGCTAAGCCAGCAGGGGAGAACCTTACCAGGGTGGGGTTGAAGGCTCAGGCAGACCAAGAGGGAGTGATGGACAGATGAGCCCGATGCGCGTTTTGCATGTTCTCAGTAATGCTTTCTCAAGGGCAAAATGTCTTTAGTGTCCAGCATAATACCTTTTAAGTAGCCCATTTTCTCCTATGTTTCAAATGTTCTTGTTGGAGTTGGAATTTCTGGGTGATCTACAGCAACCTGGTGGTGTCATGTTTCACCGTCTGTTCCAAATATTCGATTGGCAATCCCAGTATTTACAGTATAACATGCTTTCCTGTGTTTTTCACAGTATTTGCCCAGCTTTATATGGATTTTAGAGCTCGTGGCTGCACTTGGCTCTCATAAATGGACAATGTGTTTAAAGACAGTCAAGAGGTTGGAACACAAGGGGATAGAAATGTACAGGATGTTATTCTGAAATTTAAAGACCTTCTTAGGAAGAGAAAACTGATTTGCTGGAACCATGTGTTCCTTAAGAAATATATACAGAAGAGTTTAATCCCTAGGGGCCTCAGGGTCAAGGTTTTCCCCTCATTCCCCATTGAGTACGAAGTATTTAAAACTAAATGGGAGGAACTTTCTAACACCTGCTCCAATGGCTAGATGCTATTATTAAAATAGATTAATTATTCATCCTTAAAGGAGATTGAGACAGAATTTGAAAACTTTTTAAAGAATGAGATGTCTGGTGATGCTCTTGAAAAACTTAATGAGGTTATTGATGCAGAATTACAAAAATCGGCCAATAACATCCAATAGATGAAATCTAAAAAGTTCCAGAGGGATGTCTGGGATAAACAAACCATTGTGTATATTGTTGGAAAAGTTTTAATGATCGATCTAGTCCCCGTTTTTGGAATACATCCAATTCAAGACCCAGATCCACTTTGGTTCAATCAAATATATCATATGAGGATAATTATCCCTTATCGAATAAAATATCAGAGGGTACTGGCCCCCAATCAATCAAAAGGATGTAAACCCGACAGACTAACAAAAACAGGGGACTGGCAACTCAACACCAGGGGAGTGGTTCCCAGGATTGGGCTCCAGATCATTAACTTGTCCATTCATGTCTTGACTGAAGCTCAATTGGAGGTTTTGGGTAAGCGACTCACCTTCTCCCCCACTAATGCTTTTAATTTGCAGCTCTAAAAGATCTGCAACTTTTTTCGGCAAGCTCATCCTCAAAAAACTACACAGTAAACATGCTGTAGAACTGGATTCCCTGGACAGGACCGAGAGGGAGGCATTGCGTTGTCCGGAGGAATTACTTGAGGAGCAAGGAACCCAACAATCAGGTGGGTTTCCTCAGATCACAGTTCCTAAGTCAATGAATTTCCCCCCCTGTCCTTAACTCCAGCTGTTGAAATTTTCACTAAGTTAGTGACAGATGATTTAAAAAACTCTCTACCAGATGCAGTCAAGATAACGTCACATACCATCAACGTGAGGCAATTAAACAGCTGCAATAATAGCACAATGTAGTTTATAAGGCGGCGGACAAGGGGGAAACATCGTCATTTGGCCCTGTGAAAAATATGAAAGCAAAGCGAGTTGAGGGATACCCAAACTTACACTAGGTTACCTTATAACTAGCGTGCTTGTTTAACCCTTTAAATGAGCACGCTCGGGTGTTCGCCAAATATTTTGGCGTGCTCGGCATTTCTTTTACTGTCGCCGCAGCTTATTTTCTCGTATACTTCATAAAAACGGAAGATAAAATTTCCATCTTACTCACATTTTATGAAACACCTGTCTTTATTTTCCATAGTGCCTTTCCAATGCTGCTGACCGGCCAGAAATATCCAATACAAAGAAGAGGTGGACAGGCGCATCCAATAATAAAAAATCTTCAAGCTTTATTTCAAATACATATCTTTAAAAATCCATACAAGGATGATGTGGTACAGGAACCACTCTGATGTGTTTCTGGCACCCTTAGTCATAGAGCTTGAAGATTTATTATTGGATGTGCCTGTCTACCTATTTTTTGCATTGAATATTTTCGTGTGTACTATTAATTTGTGACATAAAAATTAAAACGACGGTTACTGTTTAAGCTTATGGCCTAAATCCGTGAAATAGTTTTCTTCCATCTACTTTTAATTTTGACATTGGTGCCAGACCCTCCTAATAATCTGTCAACCCAACTGGCCCATTTACAGATGTTTATTGACTTCTATGGGAGAGTTTTCTAGTTATGCTTCGTAAACTGTGCAATGGTCACTGTGTAAAGAGAGGGGCAAGCTTGAGCATCATCTACTGTGATTGATGCATATTGTGTTACATATATAGATGTTACCTGTCACTGTAATCACTATTAGTTATACATTTTTTTTCTGTATTGAATACAATTGAAGATTTCTGGAAATATTCATCATTAAGTTTGAATAAGGAGGGGCGCTGTTAAGTACACCCACTGGACGTGCTGCGGATAGATGCAGTAACCAAAAACTGAGACAAATAGAGGCTATGAGTAATGGTTTTATCTGAGCTAGTCTTAGTGGGCTTCAAGTGATAGCTAATAAATACAAGAAGATTGTATTTTTAAAAAGGATAACATTTATTAAAATATTATAATAGACAAAACAATTTGGGAACTGAGGGATTTAGATGATGTCCCCTATTTTTGGGTGGTGATGCTGTAGTAGTCCAAGTTGGTACAAGTATCAGTTGAGAAGTGAAATGATCCCCTGGGGAGAGAGGGGAACAATTAATAAGGGTATAAGATAGTAATTTGGTGAGTACCTTTAGTAGATTAGGAAGGTGGTGGGTACCTGAGGTAGTCCGTAGTCAACGTATGTAGAGGGCACATCCACTTCCGGAAGAACTGAGGTGCATTTAGTTTTGTGCTGCTAGAAATAGGACAGAGAGTTTAAAATAATACCTGTTAGGAATTACCTTTATGAGCTAGGGGTGGGGGATTTTACCTTCAGGGTTAAAGTTGTCTGGCAGTGGGGCATATGTCCTAGGAGTGATGATATATTCGTTTTGAACAAATAGAGACCTTGGCTGGATTGTGTGCCTGAGATCTTGTAAATTAGAAACCACGGGTGATGAATCTAGGAGGGACATGCAATAGGAACACAGTGGTGTGCAGAAAGTGGAGTTACCTAAGGTTATATAACCTGGTGGTGCCGGTATATGTTCCTTGCTGGGGCTGAGTATCGTAATAGGCAGCTCGCTGCATGATAATTCTGAATGTAGGGCTAAGATGGACATATGGGTACCCTTCTAGAAGTTACCCAAATCTTCATGAGACACTGTGGATTATGTAATCACGTCGGACAGGTGAGAGATATGTTTTTTTTTATTTATTTATTATTTTTTTTTACAGGTGAAAATGGCTTCAGCGGATTAGGCGTTAGGTGAGCATAACAGTGTTTTTTATTCATATATAAATGATTAAAACCGTGTGGAATTCTATTTAAAGTGAAAGACTTTATTCTTGCTGTGTCTTTATTTCCAAACCTTTACTATGGGGTTAGTAAAGGGGGCGTCTTATAGATGCCCTCAATTACTAATCTGAGCTTCATGTCAGCTGCCAATACAAGACTGACAACCTTATTACCCCACTTGCCACCAAGGAAAGCTAATATTATTAGCCTTGGAGGGTACTAGTATCCATGGCCCCTTCCATGGCTATTAATATCAGCCCGCAGCTGTTTGTCTAGTCTTTGCTGGTTAGATTTTATAGTGGGACCCTATGTTATTTTTTTTCTGGGATCTCCTTGTAATCTAGCCAGTAAAGGCTAAGCAAACAGCTTTGGGATTTTATTAATAGTCAGGGAACATTTTTGGCTAATGGCCCTTTCCCCAGCAAGTAATATCAGCCCCCAGTGGTTGGCTTTCACTCTGCTGGTTATGAAAATTACACTGGTGCCCACGCCATTTTTTAAAATTTTAGGCTTTGTGCACACGTTCCTGACGTAGCAGCGCCTTGGATGTAGCTTATTTTTGCTGCATCCAAAACACTGCATTCTATTGAACGCAAGTAAATACGCATTCAATATATTCTTGCATTCTAGTGGTGAAAGTTCTGTTGCAGAGAATAGCGACTCCGCAAGAGAAATTGACATGCTGCGGTCCTGAAAGACACGCTGCATGTCAGTGTCCATGAGTGATCCGCAGTCTCAGATGCACACATAGTGGACATAGGAATTCTAGAAATACCATCCACTATGCTGTAACAGCTGGTTGCTTCGAGTTTGACGCTGCATAAAAACACAACTTCAAATCCGCAGCATTTCCTTATCATGGGCACATACTCAAACTCACCTACAGCATGTCAATATCTGTAGACGCTAATCTCAGCTGCAGATTTTAACCGAATGAAATGTCATTACATGCGGTAGATCCACATTTACTAACAAAACAAGTGTGGCATTAGGAGTAGTGTAGAGCGAGCACTAAAATGCTCGGGTGCTCGAAGCTGGGGCTGAGCTCAACGTGATACTCGGGTGCTCGACCCGAGCAACGAGCCCAATGTTAGTCTATGGGACACACGAGCATTTTTGCGGCGGCACCCCCGGCAGTCTGTAGAAAGCATAAAAAGTGCCCAAAACGATAGTGACAATGCTCAAATGACATGGGGACAGCATGGGGATCGCCCCAGGAAGCATTTCTGACCCCCAGGTCACTGCTGTCAACAACGTGGTCAGAGGTATTAAGCCACTTTTAAGGGCTCACAATAAAACGTTCAAAAACTAAACTGAAACTGTTTTCCTGTGAAATATGTTAAGGAACATCCTTTCCAGGGTAAAGACTTGTGTATAAGGTAAAATAAATAAACAAAAACAAAAAAACTCCTCCACACCTTGGGGTATGTTCACAAGTAGCATTTTTTATGCGTTTTTGCACTTTTGTATTGCTTTTAACCATGACAAATGCATTCACCGGGAAATGTCATTTTAACATTTTACAACCTTATCTCGCCATGTGCTGTGTGACACATGCATAAAGTGCTGAAAAGACATGGGAACAGCATGGGGAAGACCCCGGGAAGCATCTCTGACACCCAGGTCACTGCCTAATACTGTGCCCATCAGAAGTGATCTTTGCCGCAAAAGAAGATGCAGACTTGCAACTATCTCCGTGCAAGTCCTTGTCCCAGGGCAGTGTTCAATTGTACCTCCCCCATTCCTTGCAATGCAAGCGCAAATATGCAGCCAACCACCCAAGCACCTGCAGGCTGCAATACTATACTGCGAGATTACACTTGAAATGGGCCCTTTTAGTTTGGAGGAGGCCATAGCTGGCCACTACCTCATAGCTGCGTTGGCAGCGAGGTCTCCATACTCAGTCCCCAGCCACCACTATTTATCCCAGGAACCTTCCCCACACTTGTCTTAGCCTGGCCTGCTTTAGGGCAGCATTGGACAAGCCCACCAGATAACCAGAGACTCCTCCGGTGGGCCCTGGCTTCTCCATCAGGGGAGTTGAGAGTGCCAAGGTGAGGAGCATGATGATGATGATAGAAGTGAGCATCTGCTTTGTTTTCTTGTATTGCAAGCGTAAGTGTGCAGCCTGACACCCACCCACCCCCAGGCTGCAATACCATACTGCTAGCTTGCACTTGAAATGGGGCCTTTTAGTTTGGAGGAGGCCGAAGCTGGCCACTACCTCATGGCTGCTTCGGCAGCGAGGTCTCCATACTCAGTCCCCAGCTGCCACTATTTGTCCCGGTAACCTTCCCCACACTTTTCTTAGCCTGGCCTGCTTTAGGGCAGCATTGAACGAGCCCACCAGACAACCAGACTAGAGATGAGCGTTGTTCTACTCGAACTGTTCGCCAATCTCAAATTCGAGCTGTTTTGGGCGGTGTTCGAGCCGGTCGGCGAACACGAACAATTTGAGAAAAATTCGGCTGTTCGAGGTTATGTTCGATAACTGTTCGTGCACCAAAATCATAACTGGATTTTTTCTCAGTAATGATGAAAATTAATGTTAATACGCAGTTTGAGTGTACAGCGGGGCGGGGGGAGGGGCAGGGGATGGATCTCTGCAGGAACAATGAAGATCTCCATTTTTTTTTCTCTTTCCCGCATTTGCAGTGGGGAGGTGCAATCTGTCAGCCTATCAGCAGCGCACACACGGAGCGAAGTGCTTTTTTTCACACAAGCAAGGGCATGTGTGATTGGCAGTGTATGTCACATGTCCTTGCCCTATAAGACCAAGCCATTTTCCCCGTCGCCACCATTTTCTCACTGCTGCAGCTGCGTGTTAGACGGCACCGCTGTTGCTGTGTGCGCTATACCTTGTTAATTTCAAGCCAATTTTCGCACAAATATACAGATAGCTTGGGAGTAGGGAATAGTTGTGATTGCAGTCCTTTTAAGGACTAGGTTACAGCATTTCCTACGACTTTTATCAGGCAGGTCTGTGCTCTTAAATAGATAGATTGTGGGAGTAAAGACTAATTGTAATTGGAGTCCTTTTCAGGACTAGGTTACATCAGTTCCTATCAGTTTTTGCCAGGCAGGTCTGTGCCAGTGCTGTGCAAGTTTTTTTCACAGCATTTGGCTGAATCTAGCAAAGCTAATCCTTTTTGGCCTATTGCAGAGTGTGTTAGTCAGTGGAGTAGCCTATCTGTGTTGCAAGATATACCACCTGTGTATAGAATACCAATTTTTTTACTGCACCTAGTGAAGTAAAATCTTTTGGGCATAGCATCATTCTATTAGTCCATCTATACTGACCTCCATCAGGTTGCAAACTGAATATAATTTTTTTCTGCATCTAGCTCTGAAAAAATATTTGGGCTTCTAGCGGTGTGTGGGACTTGGTCTATTAGTCCATCTATACTGACCTCCATCAGGTTGCAAATTAAAAATAATTTTTTTCTTCATTTATCTCTGAAAAAATATTTGGGCTTCTAGCAGCGTGTGGGACTTGTTCTATTAGTCCATCTATACTGACCTCCATCAGGTTGCAAATTAAAAATAATTTTTTTCTGCATCTAGCTCTGAAAAAATATTTGGGCTTCTAGCAGTGTGTGGGACTTGGTCTATTAGTCCATCTATACTGACCTCCATCAGGTTGCAAATTAAAAATAATTTTTTTCTGCATCTAGCTCTGAAAAAATATTTGGGCTTCTAGCAGTGTGTGGGACTTGGTCTATTAGTCCATCTATACTGACCTCCATCAGGTTGCAAATTAAAAATAATTTTTTTCTTCATTTATCTCTGAAAAAATATTTGGGCTTCTAGCAGCGTGTGGGACTTGTTCTATTAGTCCATCTATACTGACCTCCATCAGGTTGCAAAGTAAAAATAATTTTTTTCTGCATCTAGCCCAGCCAATAGTTTTGGCCTAATACCACAGTTTGGCCACTCAGCTCTGCTCGGTTACCATCCATTGTTTTTTTGTGCAAACAACTCCAGAGTTGTGAATTAGTTAACCACCAAAATGAGTGGAAAAAGGCCTGCTGCTGGTGGAAAGGGGAATAGGCGTGTTGGGAAGGGGAAAAAAGGTTGTGTCCGTGGGGTAGGTGCAGAAGAAAGACCATCTTCCAGCCAAACTAAAATGTCTACTTCTTTTAGCGGACAATGTGATAAGATCCCTTTCTTACGGCCACGCCAATCGCTACAAATTCCAGATGAGGCACAAAAACAGCAGGTGCTTCAACGGATATCAAGTGCTCCTTTAAGTGGGCTCTCCTCCACATCAACTTCAACATCACAAATACTCCAGTCCTCAAAGGTGTCACCCAAATCGCACTTGCTTCCTCACAGCTCCCAAATCTCCAGCTGCCCGTCTGAGTATGAGGTAGAACAGATGGTTGAGTCTGCAGAGCTGTTTACTCATACTATAGCCTGGGAATCAGAGGTCGACTCCAGCGCTTCTGTGAATCCAGACGAGGAAATGATCTGCACTGATGCCCAGAATCTTTATGAGTCGGATCCAGGACCAGACGCAGAAGGTTCTGACCATAATGTAGACCCTCATTCCCAAACTGTAACTCCTGTTGGTGGAGACAATGAGGAAGACGATGATAAGACTCAAATACCTGATTGGAGCGACAACTTTAGTTTTTTGTCAGGGCAGGAACAGGTTGGCTCTGAGGACGACGGGTGTGATAACGCACAGGGTGATGATGATGAGGTCGGAGATCCCACTTACTGTCAACCCACAGTCAGCCAAGAGATGAGGTCAGCAGAGGAGGTGGAGGAAGATGCTAGTGACGACGAGGTCAGGTTGCGCCTTCCTGGACAGAGACGTAGTACTGGAAGCACGTCAACAACTGCATCCTCAAACACAACTCTGCCTCTCACCACAAGTCGTGGTGGCTCTTCAGGTCGCATGGGTGCTAAGCCTTGCATAGCCTGGGCATTTTTTCAGATCGATAAAGATGACCCAACTCGTGTTATCTGTAACATTTGTCAGCAAAAGCTAAGTAGAGGCCAAAAAATACATAGTTTGAGTACTTCATGCATGAACCGGCACATGGACATGAAGCATAAGTTGCAGTGGGAAGCTCAGTGTGCTACAATGCGGCCTAGCCGGCCGGGCCAATCACCGTCTGCCATATCTTGTGCATCCGCGGCCTCTTCATCCTCTGTGACTGGGGGGACAGCAGTCACACCTGTTTTGGGGCGCAGACCTGCCACGTCTTTACCCGCAACAGCCAGCGTGATTGGCAGGTCATCATTTTCTTTGGAGGTGGTAACACCAGCTGGTGTTGAGCGCTGTCCAACATCGATAGCACCACCTTTGGATCAAGGCAACCTAACATGTCCGCCTGCATCTTCCTCACAGACCGGCAGTTTGCCGGGGACACCCTTATCAACCCCGTCTAAGCACAATAGCCAGCCCTCGGTCCCTCAGATTTGGACAAGTAAAAGACCATTTCCTCCTAGCCATGAGAAAGCTAAGAGGTTGAATTTCACCATCTGCAAGCTCTTGGCTACAGAAATGCTGCCTTTCCGCCTGGTGGACACAGAGGATTTTCGAGACCTTATGTCCGTCGCAGTGCCCCAGTACCAGATGCCCAGTCGGCACTACTTCTCAAAGAAAGGTGTGCCTGCGCTCCACCAGCATGTCTCACACAACATCACCGCTTCTTTGAGAAACTCTGTGTGTGACAGGGTGCATTTCACCACAGACACTTGGACGAGTAGGCATGGACAGGGGCGTTACATGTCGCTGACTGGGCACTGGGTAACTATGGTGACAGCAGGACAAGGGGCTGCTGTCCAAGTCTTGCCGTCCCCACGAGTTGTGCGTCAATCCTCTTTATGTCAAAGTTCCTCCACTGCTTCTGCCTCCTCAACCTCCTCTCGGTCTTCCACCTGCACCCAAAGCCTGTCTGGTCATGCCACAAGCTTTCTAACTGCGCAGAAGGAATCCTGCACACCTCCTTACTATGCTGGCAGTAGGGCTCAACGTCATCAGGCGGTTTTTACATTGAAATGTCTGGGAAATGTGAGTCACACAGCTGAGGAGTTGTGGTCAGCTCTGGAGAACCAATTTCATGAATGGTTGTCTCCACTGGACCTGAAACCAGGGAAGGCCGTGTGCGACAATGCTGCAAACCTGGGTGCGGCCCTTCGCCGGGGCAATGTCACACACGTGCCTTGTATGGCTCACGTGTTGAACCTGGTTGTCCAGCAATTTTTAGCCCACTATCCCAGACTAGATGGCCTTCTGCAGAGGGCACGGTCGCTGTGTGCTCACTTCCGCCGTTCGCATCCCGCAGCTCAGCGACTTACATCTCTACAGAAGTCGTTGGGCCTGCCACTTCACCGGCTAAAATGCGATGTGCCTACCCGGTGGAATTCAACTCTGCACATGTTGCAGCGACTGTGGCAGCACCGACAAGCCCTGGTGCAATACGTTCTGACGTATAGCCTGGGCCAACGAGATTCAGAGGTGGGGCAAATCACGCTGGAGGAGTGGTCTCAGATCAGGAACCTATGCACCCTTCTGCACAGTTTTGAAATGGCGACGAAGATGTTTAGTGCTGACGATGCCATTATCAGCATGACTATTCCGGTGATTTACATGCTGGAGCACATGTTAAACAGAATTCGGAGTCAGGTGGTGGCACAAGAGGAGGTGGAGGAAGTAGAGGAGGAGGAGTTGTATGCGGAAGGGCTAACATCTGCAAGGTCCAGACGGTCGGCAGCACCAAGGCGGCAGGCATGTGAGGGTGGGGGAGATGGTTTTACCAGGGCGCATGGTAGCAGCCAAACTAGTGAGGAAGGTGCAGGAGCCCAGGAAGAAGTGGAGGACGAACTGATGGAAGACTCATCAGATGAGGGAGACCTTGATCACATTTCTGTTGTGCGAGGTTGGGGGGAGAGGACAGAGGAAGGAAGCATGATTGTTACCTCGCCACCAACACAACAGGGACTTGGTGCTCCTGGATGCGCAACACACATGAGTGCCTTCTTGCTGCACTACCTGCAACATGACCCTCGAATTGTGAGAATTAGAAATAATCCTGACTACTGGGTTGCCACACTGTTAGATCCCCGGTACAAAAGTAAATTTGCAGAAATTATTCCTGCCATAGAAAGGGATGCACGCATGCAGGAGTATCAGCAGAGACTGTTGCAGAATCTTACATGTGCTTTTCCACAAAATACCAGTGGTGCACGTAGTGAATCTCACAGTTCCAACTTGCCAACCGTGGGACCGTCAAGTGTTCAGCACTCAAACCGTAACAGAACCACAGTATCTGCTGGTAACATCAATTTTGCGGAATCATTTCACCACTTTTTTAGCCCATCCTTTGCAAGGCCACAGGAGACAAGAAGTCTGACACATAGTCAACGCCTAGAGACGATGGTACAGGAGTATCTCCAAGTAAACATTGAAGCCACGACTGTGTCACTGGACCCTTGCTCTTTTTGGGCTTCCAATCTGGATAAATGGCCGGAGCTAGCCACTTACGCCTTGGAGATCTTGTCATGCCCCGCAGCCAGCGTTCTGTCTGAACGTGTGTTCAGCGCTGCTGGTGGTGTGCTGACAGATAAGCGCACGCGGCTCTCCACTGATAATGTAGACAGACTCACGTTCATAAAGATGAACAAATCATGGATCCGAAACGACTTTTCTACCCCTGTGTCATCCTGGGGAGAGTAAAAGCTTGATGATTGGTTAAAATCACCCTACCAACCGTTTTAAGCTTTCAAATTACTAATCATGTTTATCTGTATCTTGACTGGAAAATAATTTGGGCTTTGTAGCAGTGTGCAGCACTGATCCTATTAGGCCATCTATAATAAGCTTCACCAGATTTAAAATTAAAAATAATTTTTAGCTGCATCTAGCCCGGAAAATAATTTTGGGGCTCCGAGATGCGCAAGACACATAAGTGCCTTCTTGCTGCACTACCTGCAGCATGACCCTCATATTGTCAGAATTCGAAGTAATCATGACTACTGGGTTGCCACACTCTTAGATCCCCCAAACTTTTCGATCAACCTTTTCATTTTAATAAAGACCAAAAAAATGGTCATTTTTGAAATTATAAGCATTAGCAGGTTGTTAGAAACTGAAATCAAACAGTTTTCAACTCAAAACTTTATTCTAGGTGATGTTACATTTTCACATAGGACCCCTTGTTCGAAAGGAGCTTCTGAACTCTCTCGTCCATTGAATTTGTCAGGTTTTGGATGGTTTCTGCTTCAATTGTTTTGCATGAGGACAGAATACCCTCCCAGAGCTGTTGCTTAGATGTGAACTGCCTCCCGCCATCATAGACACTCCTTTTAATGATGCTCCAAAGGTTCTGAATGGGGTAGAGGTCAGGGGAGCATGGGAGTCACACCATAAGTTTGTCCCCTTTTATGCCCATATCAGCCAGAGATGCAGATGTTTTATGTGCAGCATGAGATGGTGCATTATCATGCAGAAAAATGATCTTGCTGTGAAATACACGGTTCTTCTTCTTGAACCATGGCAGGAAGTGCTGTTTGAGAAAATCCACATACATTATGGAGTTCATCTTTAGCGCCTTCAGGAATCCTAAAGGGGCCGACAATCTCTCTCCCCATGATTCCAGCCCAAAACATTACCCCACCTCCTCCTTGTTGGCGCTGTAGCCGTGTTTGCGTGGGGTGTCCATCAACCAGCCATCCTCCACTCCATTCATCTGGACCATCGAGCGCTGCACGGCACTCATCCGTGAACAAAACAGTTTTGAAATCAGTCTTCATGTAATGTTTGGCCCACTGGAGCCGTTTCTGCTTGTGTGAAGTGGATAGAGGAGGTCGACAGGATGGCATATGCACAGCTGCAAACCTCTGAAGGACCCTGCATCTTGTTGTTCGGGGGACGTTGGAGGCACAAGCAGCTTCAAAAACTTGTCTGCTGCTATGACAAGGCTTTTTTGCCGCTGCTGTTTCAACCTGACGTAATTGCCTGTAGGAAAGAGTCCTCAATTTGCCCTTATCAGCACGCACACGTGTGTACTGTGAATCAGCTACATACTTCTTGATTGCCAAGACACTTCATCCTGATCATCGCACAATGTTGATTGTAGTCATGCCTTGACCTAAACACTCCACAATTTGTTGCTTCTCAGCAGCCGACACATCCTTTTTCTTTCCCATTTTGGCAGAAAATGTAGGCTGCTTAATAATGTGAGAGAGCCTTCTTAAGTAGTCTTGCCTTTCATTGGACACACCTGCCAAACTAATTAGCACAGGTGTCTGCAATTGCTTACAGTGATATAAAGAGCCCTGACACACATCACCATCAATGAGTTTAACTGACAAACAAACAAATTCTTCCCTTATCACTCCTAAACACTTTTTGCATAATAATTTGGAACGCGGTGTACATGTGCTTTTCCACAAAACACCAGTGGTTCACGTAGTGAATCTTACAGTTCTAACTTGCCAACCGTGGTCTGTATGGAATTGTTCAATAAAGGGCCCAAAATTAAGATAACATAGATGGGAGAGGTCTCTATGAATAGGAATTCCTAAGTATTTGATACCCTGTGAGGGCCAGGAAAAGGGAAAGTTGGACTGGATGGAATCCTATATGGATTTAGGGAGGGAGACATCGAGGGCCTCAGACTTCGCTGCATTGATTTTAAAATTTTACCATGTAACAAAGTGATCTATTTCAGCCATAACAGCAGGGATGGATATATGTGATTGAGTGATATATACTAGGACATCATCAGCAAATAGAGAGCACTTGTACTCGGTGCCTCCCACCTCAATCCACCTAATATTGGGGTTATGGCGAATTGATGAGAGCAGGTGCTCCGTCACTAGGATGTATAAGAGAGGGGACAGAGGACATCCCTGCCTTGTCCCATTGGTGATTGTGAAAGGTGATGAAAATGTTCTGATGCACCCCCATGGCCTTGGGACACCCGGAGCCGGACACTTTTTGGTGGATGCTGGTGGTTGTAGTCTTCGTGGCGGCGATCCGGTTCCGTGGCTCAGGGCGGTCAAACCAGTGGCGGAACTATTTATGTGGTTTAAATGTCCGACTACGCCACCCGTGG
Source organism: Phyllobates terribilis (assembly GCF_046119375.1). Lineage (NCBI taxonomy): Eukaryota > Metazoa > Chordata > Amphibia > Anura > Dendrobatidae > Phyllobates > Phyllobates terribilis. The sequence continues at coordinate 418,472,808 of NW_027362764.1, read as the reverse complement.
ATTGCGGTCAGAGTGAACCGCCGCTACAGGGCAGACCGCTAAGGCTGGTGTTGTGGGTGCAGCAGAGCGTAGCATAACTCCCCACGGGAGGAGTATAGCCTCAGGGCAGTGTATGCGGAGGATGGGGGTGATGGTGCAGGGCAGCAGCAGTAACGACACGGAGTCAGTGATGCAGTTCAGGGCCTTTACTCATAGTTCTTATTATCCAGACCACGTCTGCAGGTAACGGCTGCCCACGTCGTACTGTGCTCACCAGGTGAGGGGCTCAGACAACTCCCAGATAACTTTGGAGCGCTTCACAGGACCCCCTTTGTGTGTCCTTTGTCTGGCCTTTCTTACCAACACTTCTGTCCGGCTGCCTCGGGCCTCCTCTTGGTAAACTTGGCGCCAGTTTCCCTGACCCTATGTGGTGCCTTCCTAGCGGGTGGAGCAAGGGGCTGCGCCACATAAAATGTCAGAGCCTCCGGTTTCTAGCTGAGGGTCGTTTCCTGCCTCCACTAGTTCGGGGACCGGTCTCCCCCTTTGGCCTGACCCCTCCACGCAGGTGGATTCGGGCGTGCGGTGGCGACTCGCCCGTCCGCACCCCTGGGATCCCTTCATTCCTCGTTCCTGGAGCCTTCTCCGCTCCTCTTCCTTCCTTCTCCCTCTTGCAGGCCTGGGCCTCTGTTACTAGGCCCGCCTCCGGAGCAGAGCTCATGCAGAGCCCCTGCTCCCTGCCACTTCTGCTCAGACTTCTCTGCACTGAACTAAGATGGTGCCCACCTTTTATACTCCCTTCTCAATGCACCCAGGAACTGCTTCCTCCCTGCTCCTGCACTGCAGGGTTCCCCTTCCTCAGTGTTCCCTCCCCCCACTCCAGCCAGGGACAGGGACTGTCGTGCCCATCTCAGGGGCATATTGGTCGCCCTGCCCCACGGCAATGTGGTGTAATGCATGCAGGTGTCGGGTCCTGATCCACACTCCATCCTTATCTGAGAGTGAGATATCACACCTCTGGGTGAGGTGCAATACGTCTGTAGCAACCGAGCCCTCGGTGCTACAGTTCCATTTATCTTCAGCCTAGGTGACGTATTGTGATACAGGGCCGTGATTTTGGCTATAAAAGGGTCCCCTAGACCCCTACCCCAAGCTTTTTAAGAGAATCATATATGGCGTGCCAGGAGACTCTATGGAATGCTTTCTCAGCATCCAACGAGAGTATCTACTTACAAATTTTTAACTGCATCTAGCCCAGGAAATACTTTGTGCCTAGTAGCAGTGTCTGCTAGTCAGCGGATTATCCCGGCTGTTAAGCAAGCTACACCACCTGTAGTTTGGACACTTAATTTTTTCAAAGGAAATGCTTCGGGACCACGGGATACTTAGTGAAGAGCATCAGGAGGCACCCCAAGGCATAGGGGCTGGGACTGGCACTAGGATACCTTGCGGTGGACAGCCGAGCTCGATCCTTATAAAAGCTTTTTAACTGCAGCAGCTTTAGTGGACGCTACTGGAGCTGGAATTACGCGGCTGCTGGCATGAGACTTGCCCTCCAATAGATCCTTGTAAATGGATTTAAAGTGTATTCATTCAAATTAGAGGGACAATTTAAATTAAAAAGCTTAGAGCTGCCTCCACCACAGGGGGGCTCTCTCGACCCACCAGCGGACAGGCACCAGTATTGGGAGAGGGGGGCTGGCCATCAGGGTTCACCGCGGCTCTGGCACAAACCCGGCGACACGGAGGTGGCACGGGCAGGAGCGGACTGGCCGTCTCGGCTTCTCACTTTTTGGATTTTAGAAGGGCATGACATGCCTATATCTGTGTCTCCCCCTCCTTTTACTCCTCCACCTCTTTTCTTTTCGCATGACTATATGTACTTGTCACTTTTCCATGTGTTAGTTGTGTCTTCTGAGCAGTGTGTCAGCTTTTGGACACCTTTGAAGGTGTTTTCTATGTGTTTCTATGTGTTTTTGTTTGCCTGCCATTGGTTTTAACGGTGTTCGAAGGTGTTCGACGAACAGTTCGACGAACAGTTCGGCGAACACACGGGTGTTCGACGAACCGAACCGAACTCGAACACTACGGGGGTGGCTCAACACTAAAACAGACTCCTCCGGTGGGCCCTGGCTTCTCCATTAATGGAGTTGAGAGTGCCAAGGTGAGGAGCATGATGATGATGATAGAAGTTAGCATCTGCTTTGTTTTCTTGTAATGCAAGAGTAAGTGTGCAGCCTGACACCCACCCACTCCCAGGCTGCAATACCATACTGCTAGCTTGCACTTGAAATGGGGCCTTTTAGTTTGGAGGAGGCCGAAGCTGGCCACTACCTCATGGCTGCTTCGGCAGCGAGGTCTCCATACTCAGTCCCCAGCTGCCACTATTTGTCCCGGTAACCTTCCCCACACTTTTCTTAGCCTGGCCTGCTTTAGGGCAGCATTGGACGAGACCACCAGACAACCAGACTCCTCCGGTGGGCCCTGGCTTCTCCATCAGGGGAGTTGAGAGTGCCAAGGTGAGGAGCATGATGATGATGATAGAAGTTAGCATCTGCTTTGTTTTCTTGGAATGCAAGTGTAAGTGTGCAGCCTGCCACCCACCCACCCCCAGGCTGCAATACCATACTGCTAGCTTGCTTGCACTTGAAATGAGGTCTTTTAGGCTTGTGGAGGCAGACGCCGGCCACCATGTCATGGCTGCATCGGCGGCCTGGTATCCATACTCAGTCTCCAGCCGCCCGGCGGCCGGGTGTCCACACTTGGTCCCCAGCCGCCCCTATTTGTCCCGGTGCGCCTTATACACAAGCGCGCATACCAAAACATTACCTGTGCCCTCCCCAGTGCATTTAGTGGGAAGGACAGCCATTTCCGCTGTAGTGTGTGCACGCCAACCCCCTGTTCATGGCACATGCGAAGATGCCTCCCGCCCTGCACCTGCCGTTGCAGATTTGCAACTATCCCCGTTCAAGTCCTTGTCCCAGGGCAGTGTTCAATTGTACCTCCCCTATTCCTTGCAATGCAAGCACAAGTATGCAGCCGGCCACCCACCACCCCCAGGCTGCAATACCATACTGCTTGCTTGCTTGCACTTGAAATTGGGCCTTTTAGGTATGTGGAGGTGGAAGCTGGCCACCACGTCATGGCTGCTTCGGCGGCCTGGTTTCCATACACGGTCCCCAGCCGCCCCGCGGCCGGGTGCCCACAAATAGTCCCCAGCAGCCTGGGGGTGGCCGGGTGTCCATAAACGGTCCCAGCCGCCCCTATTTGACCCGGTTCGCCTTATACACAAGACGCATACCAAAACATTACCTGTGCCCTCCCCAGTGCATTTAGTGGGAAGGACAGCCTAACCACAAACACGTGGACAAGTGAATGTGGCCAGGGATGGTTCATCTCACTGACGCCTTCACACTGGGTTAATATTGTGGAAGCCGGGACACAGTTGGACACTGGGATGCAACACGTCCTCCAGACATAGAGGATTGCGGGTCCTGGGTCAATCAGGCTTCAACACAAAGTTCAGAAGGTACACAACAGCAGTGGTCGGCCTCCTACACAACGAGTAAAATATTCAAGGTCATGAGGCCACCCATTTCCTTAGCTTTCTGTTCCTTGGAATGCAAGCGCATGTATGTAGTAGCGGCTAGGTCTGAGGAAGTCAGCGTTTTGGCGCATATCCTACCTCCTCCGAGGATTGCTGGATGTTTTCCTGCTACTATCCCAGTTCTGTGACTCCCGTTAAAACAAAGCTTCAGGTGATGAATGATGAATGAGGTGGTGGCAAAGGAGAAAGAGCAGGAGGAACAGGGACCATTCACATCAATATCAGGCCAGTCAACCACACATGTCTTGTAGTATATGTTTCTGTACCAAATGGAGCGGTTTGGCTCCAAAGTTATAGGGCATACAGTGAGTGCAATGCCTACCAAAAATGTTGAGGCACTCCAATGCCCCTTGGAAGTGACATGGATGTCAGAGGGTCTTAACTAAACCGTTTTTTCCATTTATAGCAACTGGGTCTCCTGTACACTGTTGGCCTAAGCAGTGAATGGAAGGCTTTCCAAAAATTATGAGGAACTGCAATGCCTCTTGAAACAGACGTGGATTACAGGGTACTAAAAACCTTCTACCCATTATTGGGGAGTGGGTCTCCCTTAGTGTTCGTCTATGCATTGAAAAGCAAAAGCTGACTAAAATTAGGTGGGAATGCAATGCCCGTTGGAAGAGTAGTGGAGGTTAGAGGTAATTAAAAACAACATTTCAATGCCCCTTGGAAGAGCTGTGGAGTTCAGAGTGGTTTAACAAGACTGTTTTAATGCCCCTTGGAAGAGACATGGAGATCACAGTAGCTTAACAAGACGTTTTTAATGCCCCTTGGAAGAGACGTGGAGATCAGAGTGGTTTAACAAGACGGTTTGAATGCCCCTTGGAAGAGACGTGGAGGTCCCAGTGGAATAAAAAGAAAATATCAATGCCCCTTGGAAGAGTGGTGGAGGTCGCAGTGGAATAAAAAGACAATATCAATGCCCCTTGGAAGAGTAATGGAGGTCCCAGTGGAATTAAAAAGACAATATCAATGACCCTTGGAAGAGACGTGGAGGTCACAGTAGCTTATCAAGACAGTTTTAATGCCCCTTGGAAGAGGTGTGGAGATCACAGTTGCTTAACAAGACGGTTTTAATGCCCCTTGGAAGAGATGTGGTGGTCCCAGTGGAATAAAAAAACAATATCAATGACCCTTGGAAGAGACGTGGAGGTCAAAGTAGCTTAACAAGACGATTTTAATGCCCCCTACAAGAGTCATGCAGTACAGCATATTAAAAACATTATTCCCATTATTGGGGAGAGGTCTCCCATAGTCTTTGCCTATGCCTTCCAAGCAAAAGCTGCCAAAAATTAGGACGGAAGAAATTGAAATGCCCCTTACAAGAGCCATGCAGTACAGCATATTAAAAACATTACTCCCACTATTGGAGAGTGGGTCTCCCATAATCTTTGCCTATGCCTTCCAAGCAAAAGCTGCCAAAAAGGAGGAATTTGCAATGCTGGCAACACGGACCATGGTCAACCTGGTGGTATAGTGGTGGTGGAGGCTGAGGAGAAGGAGAAGAGCAAAAAACAGCCGAAATGAGGAAGCGTATACCCATGTGTGGGTGTGAAGCGGTGCATGGGAATACACCTCCTGAAATAACACAGTGGATTTGACTTTATGTTACTCTGCTGTCATTTGGTGGTGATGAGAAGTCTGGCCCAATCCAGCCTTTGTTCATTTTGATAAGGGTCAGCTTGTCAGCATTGTCAGTTGACAGGCGAGTGCGCTTATCAGTTATAATTCCCCCATCGGCACTAAAAACACGCTCCGATAAGATGCTAGCGGCAGGGCAGGCCAGGATCTCCAAGGCGTACAGAGCTAGTTCATTCCAAGTGTCCAGGTTGGATACCCAATAATTAAAAGGCACAGAGGAATCACGGAGGATGCTGGTACGGTCGGCAAGGTACTCCCTCACCATATTTTGAAACTTTCCACTCCTTGTGAAAGTACCCCGCTCCTCAGGGCCCATAAGCTGGGCGGGTCTCAGAAAACTGTCCCAGAACGTTGACAGTGCTCCCCTGCTTCTGCTGTATTGGAGTTGCGTCTCTCTCGCCTGTACGCCTTGGTTGAGCAACAAACTGTGACCTCTGCCGCTAGCGTGTTCAGATGGGAATTTTTTTAACAGTTCTGCAGCAAGGGCCTTCTGGTACTGCCCCATTTTTGTAGACCTCTCCACCTCAGGAATAAGAGAGTGAAAGTTGTCCTTGTAGCGGGGGTCTAAAATTGTCACCAACCAGTAATGACTGTCACCCAACATTTTGACAACGCGAGGGTCACGGTTAAAGCAGCGTAACATAAAATCAGCCATGCGTGCCAGACAGGTAACGGGCAAGATTTCTGTGTCCTCACCAAGATGACGACTGACCATGCTCTCCTCCTCCTCCCCACTGTCCTCAGGCCACCCACGTTGAACCGATGGTATGACACTTGTACAGGTACTACCGTCTACAGCGCATGATACGAGCTCCTGTTCTTCCTCCTCCTCCTCCTCTCCCTCATTGTCCCCCAATGCACGTTGGGATGAGATGAGGCTGGGCTGTGTGTAATCGCCCGCTACGGCTTCTTGAAACATCTCATCATACTCTTGCTTCAATGCCTCCTCTTTAATTCTCTGGAGAGAGCGTGGGATGCTGACGCTAATGATGGCATCATCGCCACTCACCATCTTGGTGGACTCCTCAAAGTTTGTCAGGATGGTACATATGTCAGACATCCAGGTCCACTCCTAAGGTCTTATGTGTGGAGTCTGAATTCAATACCGACGGCCTTGTTGATGCTGGTACTCCACAACTGCTCTCTTCTGCTCACAAATCCTTTGCAACATGTGGAGGGCAAAGTTCCAATGTGTGGGGACATCAAACACCAGTCGGTGTGCCAGAAGCTGCAAACGCTGCTGCAACACAGCAAGGGCGGCGGAAGCTGTAGCCGACTTGCGAAAATGAGCTGACAGGTGGCGTTCTTTGACGAGCAGATCTGGCAACTCGGGGTACGATTTAAGAAACCGCTGAACCACGAGGTTAAGCACATGAGCCAGGCATGGTACGTGTGTGATCTCGCCTCGCTTCAGAGCCGCCACCAGGTTACGGCCATTGTCACACACGACCATGCCTGGATGTAGGATCAGTGGTCTCAGCCACAGATCTGCCTGCTCTTTCACAGCTGTCCACAACTCACAAGCAGTGTGAGGTTTATCACCTAAGCTTATGAGTTTCAGCACTACCTGTTGCCGCTTGGCTGAGTCAGTACTGCAGTGCTTCCAGCTTGTAACTGATGTGGTGATATCTGAGATGGAGGCTGAACATGAGGAGGAGGAGGATGATGCGCAGGAGCAGTACACTGTGGGGGCATCTCTGACTGACATAGGGCCCGTAATCCTCGGTGTGGGGAGGATGTGTTCCGTCCCAAGGTCTGACTGGGTCTCGGCTTCCACTATGTTTACCCAGTGTGCCGTCAGGGAGATGTATCATCCCTGGCCACAAGCACTTGTCCACGTGTCCATTGTCAGGTGGACTCTCCCAGTAACTGCGTTGTTGAGGGCACGGCAGATGTTTTTGGACACGTGCTTGTGTAGTGCGGGGATGGCACACTGGGCAAAATAGTGTCGGCTGGGGACCGAGTACCGAGGGACGGCCACCGCCATAAGGTTGCGGAAGGATTCCGTCTCCACCAGCCTAAAAGGCAGAATTTCCAATGCAAGCAGTCGTGAAATGTGCGAATTTAGGACTGTGGCCTGTGGGGCGTTGGCTGCGAATTTGCGCTTTCGTTCAAAGGTCTGGGATATGGACAATTGAATGCTGCGGTGGGACGTGGGCGTGGAGGTTGATTCTGTTTCTTGAGAAACTGCCATAACAAGTGAAGACTGAGAGGAGGGGGCATCTTTGCATGCAGTATGGACAGGGGATTGCCTTGCACGCACAACAGGGGGTTCTCTTACACGCACAACAGCGGAAGAAGCAGTGGTGACACCCGCTGACACTGGTCGTGGACCCAGGGTTTCGCCCCACAAAGTCGGGTGCTTTGCTGCCATGTGCCTGATCATGCTGGTGGTGGTCAGGCTGGTAGTTTTGTCACCCCTTCTGATGTTGGCCTGGCAGGTGGTACAAATGGCCTTTTTGGGGTTATCAGCAGAGTCTTTAAAAAAATCCCAGACTCTGCAAGACCTACCGGTTGTACTGGCAACGTCCCTTGTGTTGGTGTTATGGGGAACGGTTGCCCGCCGTCTGTCTGCGGCCACCACACTGCTTCTTCCTGCCTGTTGGGGTACTCTGCCTCCCTCCCCCTGTGAGCTGCTGGCCTCGCTCTGCTTGTCCTACTGCCACATTGGGTCAGTTACTAGACCATCCACCACCTCCTCCTCTTCCACTTCCGCACCACGGTCCTCCTCCTCACTTCGTGGCAATTGTGTCTCGTCATCGTCCACCTCTTGTGACAAATTACCAGCGTCGCCTTTCTGTGGCCGTGGCTGTTGAAATATTTGGCCATCGCTACATGGGATCTCCTCTTCCACCACTTCAAGCGGAGCAGGCGAGGGGCCCAAATATGGAAATGGACCAGTGCACAGCTCTTCAGAGTGTCCAACTGTGGGATCAGTTGCTGTCTGACGACACTCGGCATGGTGGGAGGAAGGAGCATCAGGGTGAGGAGGAGTATGCGGTCGAGACTCACGGCTACTAAGACTTGACCGTGTGGAAGACAGACCGTAGGTGGTGGTGCCCAGGTGACTGGAAGTATTATCTGCTATCCAACTAATAACCTGTTCACACTGATCAGTTCGCAATAGTGGTGTTGTTGTGTGCTTCCTTAGTAATTCGGTCAAGAACTGGGAGCGAGAAGATGTGGCTGTTGGTTGTGGCTCATTTTCACCTTGGCCACGGCCCCGTCCTCTGCACGCACCATCACCAGAACGTCCAGTTCCACATCCCTTGCCACGCGCCTTGCCCATTGTAAATGAAGTAAAATAGCTTACACTCGCACTATCAATGGCAAAAGGGTAATAGAAAGGAGATAAGAACCGTGGAAGAGGAAAACCACAGTTCTAGTTCTCTGGCCTACACCAGAATCTTTTAAACAGATATATTTGTGTCTGAACAGTCAGCAAGACACTCAAACTGTTTTTTTTATGTAAAAAAGGCAAAAAGGGGGCTTACACCCAGATTTGAACCGTGGAAGAGGAAAACCATAGTTCTAGTTCTCTGGCCTACACGAGAATCTTTTAAACAGATATATTTGTGTCTGAGCTGTCAGCGAGACACTCAAACTGTTTTTTTTTATGGAAAAAATGCAAAAAAGTGGCTTACACCCAGATTTGAACCGTGGAAGAGGAAAACCACAGTTCTAGTTCTCTGGCCTACACCAGAATCTTTTAAACAGATATATTTGTGTCTGATCAGTCAGCGAGACACACAAACTGTTTTTTTTTATGTAAAAAAAGGCAAAAAGGTGGATTACACCCAGATTTTAACCGTGGAAGAGGAAAACCACAGTTCTAATTTCCTGGGGTATACCAGACTTTTTTAAATATATATATTTGCGTCTGAACAGTCAGCGAGACACTCAAACTGTTTTTTTTTATGGAAAAAAGGCAAATAAGTGGATAATTATTATTATTATTTATTATTATAGCGCCATTTATTCCATGGCACTTTACATGTGAAAAAGGGGTATACATACAAGAACAATTACAATAATCTTGAACACAATGTGACAGTGACTGGTACAGGAGGTGCGAGGTCCCTGCCCGTGAGGGCTCACAATCTACAAGGGATGGGTGAGAATACAGTATGTGAGGGTAGAGCTGGTCGTGCAGCGGTGTGGTGGATCAGTGGTTACTGCAGGTTGTAGGCTTGTCGGAAGAGTTGGGTCTTCAGGCTCCTTTTGAAGGTTTCCACAGTAGGCGAGAGTCTGTCATGTTGGGGTAGAGAGTTCCAGAGTAGGGGGGAAGCACGGGAGACATCTTGTATGCGATTGTGGGAGGAGGAGATAAGAGGGGAGTAGAGAAGGAGATCTTGTGAAGATCGGAGGTTGCGTGCAGGTATGTAAAAGGAGACTAGGTCAGAGATATATGGAGGAGATAGGTTATGAATGGCTTTGTATGTCATGGTTAGGGTTTTGAACTGGAGTCTCTGAGCAATGGGGAGCCAGTGAAGAGATTGACAGAGAGGAGAGGCCGGGGAATAGCGGGGGGACAGGTGGATTAGTCGGGCAGCAGAGTTTAGGATGGATTGGAGGGGTGCAAGAGTGTTGGAAGGGAGGCCACAGAGCTGGAGGTTGCAGTAGTCTAGGCGGGAGATGATGAGAGCGTGCACTAATGTTTTTGCAGATTCATGGTTGAGGAATGTGCGGATCCAGGAGATATTTTTGAGTTGGAGTCGGCAGGAAGTGGAAAGGGTTTGGATATGTGGTTTGAAGGAGAGTTCAGAATGCAGGGTTACCCCAAGGCAGCGAGATTGATGGACTGGGGAGAGTGGACAGCCATTGACGTTGATAGATAGGTCAGTTGGGGGGGGTGAATGAGATGGCGGAAAGATTATGAATTCTGTTTTGTCCATGTTAAGTTTTAGAAATCTAGCAGAGAAGAAGGATGAAATAGCAGACAGACATTGTGGGATTTTGGTTGGTAAGGAGGTGATATCAGGTCCAGAGAGGTAGATCTGTGTGTCATCAGCATAGAGGTGATAATGAAAGCCATGAAACTCTATGAGCTGTCCCAGGCCGAAGGTGTAGATGGAATAGAGCAGGGGTCCTAGAACTGAACCTTGGGGACACCAACTGATAGGGGGCGAGATGAGGAGGTGGTGCGTGAGTGGGAGACACTGAAAGTCCTGTCAGTTAGGTATGAGGAGATCCAGGATAGGGCCAAGTCTGTGATGCCGAAAGATGAGAGAGTTTGTAGTAAGAGGGAATGGTCCACTGTGTCGAAGGCAGATGAAAGGTCTAGGAGGAGGAGGATAGAGTAGTGTCGCTTAGATTTGGCGGTTAGTAGGTCGTTGGTGACTTTAGTCAGTGCAGTTTCAGTAGAATGGTGCGGTCGGAAATGAGATTGTAGGCGGTCAAAGAGGGAGCAGGAGGAGAGGTGGGAGGACAGCTCAGAATGGACGTGTTGTTCCAGTAGTTTTGAGGCATAGGGGAGAAGTGATATGGGGCGATAGCTAGTCACAGAGGATGGGTCAAGGGAGGGCTTTTTGAGGATGGGTGTGATTGAGGCATGTTTGAAGCATGAGGGGAAGACACCAGTTGTTAGTGACAGGTTGAAGAGGTGGGCTAGGGCTGGGATGAAGATAGTGGTAAGATTTGGGATGAGGTGGGACGGGATTGGGTCAAGTTTACAGGTGGTGAGGTGTAATTTGGAGAGTAAAGAGGAAAGTTGATCTTCCGTAATGGTGGAGAAGGTGGTTTTGGAGGAGGAGGGTTGTGTAAGTGTGGGGAGGGGCTGTGGGGGCTTTAGGCAAAAGCTTTGTCTGATGGTGTCAATCTTCTGCTTGAAGAATGAGGCAAAGTCTTCTGCTGAACTAAGAGGAGAGGGAGGAGGCACTGGGGGACGGAGGAGAGAATTGAAGGTGTTGAATGGTTGTTTAGGGTTGTGAGTCAGGGAGGATATGAGAGATGCGAAGTATGTTTGTTTTGCTGCAGTGAGTGTGGACTTGAAGGTAGTGAGGGACTGTTTGAATGCGATGAAGTGCTCATTGGAGTGGGACCTTTTCCATCTATGCTCAGCAGCACTGGAGGCCCGTCGCAGTTCTTTAGTAAGGCTGGTGTGCCAGGGTTGTCTGTTGATTGTGCGAGCTTTGGTATGTGTGAGGGGGGAGACCGAATCGAGAGCTGCAGCTGTTGTGGTGTTGTATAAAGTGGCAGCAACATCTGCATCATGTAAGGAACTAATGTCTGTAAGAGGGAGAAGGGATTCAGAGAGTGAGTGTAGGTCAAGGTGTTTGAGATTTCTGCGAGGGTATGCAATTTTGTGGAGCGGGGATTGTTGCCCTGGAGAGGAGAGGGTAGAGAATGTAAGTAGGCTGTGGTCAGAGAGAAGAAGAGGTGAGTTAGAGAGGTTCGATAGGGAACAGAGGCGGGTGAAGATGAGGTCCAGTGTGTGGCCGTCTTTGTGGGTGGGTGTGGAAGACCACTGAGTAAGACCGAAGGAGGAAGTGAGGGATAGAAACTTAGAGGCAGCTGAGAGGGAAGTGTCAATGGGGATGTTAAAGTCGCCCATGAGGATAGTGGGGATGTCAACGGAGAGGAAATGAAGTAGCCAAGTGGTGAAGTGGTCTAAGAAAGTGGTGGTTGATCCTGGGGGGCGGTAAATGACAGCCAGTTGGAGGTTGGAGGGGGAGTAGATGCGCACGCAGTGCACTTCAAAAGATGGGAGAGTAATTGAGGGTGGCAGTGGGATATGGGTGAAGGAGCAGTTATCTGAGAGGAGGAAACCTACTCCTCCACCGTGCTTGTTGTTGGGGCGGGGGGTATGGGAGAGGTGAAATCCCCCGTACGAAAGTGCAGCAGGAGAGGCAGTGTCAGAGGGGTTGAGCCAGGTTTTAGTGATGCCGAGGAAGGAAAGCTTGTTAGTGATGAAGAGGTCGTGAATGTAGGAAAGTTTGATGCAGACGGAGCTCCTGTTAGAGGGACTGGGGAAGCGGGGGCTGGGTATAAGGTTAGAAAGGATATGAGAGTTTGGGATAGATCGTGGGTAGGAGGTGGAAGTGATTGTAGGGATGTGGTGAGGAGGGCCGGGATGTGGAGAGATGTCGGTGGAAGTGAAGAGGAGCAGAGAAAGCATTAGTAGGTGGGAGCAGGAGAGGGCATGAGGTGGCTGTCTGTGTTTGGAGACAAAGGATTGTATGTTGAGGTATAGGTCTGAGGAGGAGGTGAGATGGGTGGGGAGAATGGAGGGAGAGATGAAGAGTTCATTACTAGGTGTAGGGATTAGGGGTGGTTGGAAAAGGTGAACAAACACAAACATTGTTTACTGTGACTTATTATCCAGTTACCTTCAGTTCACTTCAGGTTCACTTCAGAATTAATTCATATTTCTCACACTTAAACAATGGACACTTAAGGTGATGGACACAGACTAAAGTGTAACAGACTCCTGGCCCACAATATATTTGTAACAGAATGTATTTAGCTGTGAACCAGAGGGGAGTATTCTGTGCTCATCTTGATCAGCTGATTAAGGCTGAACCAGATGCTGGGTAGTCAAAGGCTAAGTAAACAAGGTCATAAATGAAAGTGGGGGGTAGCTGGTGTAACTTGAAGAACGTACCATTAGTAAATAGGAGCAGAGAGGTATAGAGAAGTCTGCATGGAAGTCAGGATGGGAAAGCTGAGTCACGTACCATTAGTAAATAGGAGCAGAGAGATTTGAACAGTGGAACTGCAAAACCACAGTTCTAGTTATCTGGCCAAAACCAGACTCTTTTAAACAGATATATTTGCATCTGAACACTCATAGACACACTCAATTTTTTTTTTTTTTTTTGGGGGGGGGGGGGGATACCAAAAGGTTAATAAGACGGGTATTTGTACAGTCTGACTGAGGAAAAAAAAAAAAAAGAGGATTTAAATGAAAAAAAAAGGCTTTTTCCTGGCCCCTGAGACCTGGGGCTAAGTCTAGCAATTTGAGCAGCAGTAGCACACAGGATTGTAATGCAGTGTTTGTTGGTATAACCACTGCGTCTCCTATACAGTCTGCCTGCCTGCCTGCCTGATATCTGGGATGGATATTAGTCCTCAGAAGCACTGTTTGTTTGATTTTGCAGGCTTTAGAGCCCCTACACTACCTATCTCACAGTATAAATCTCTCCCTAGCTCAGCAGCACTCTCCCTACACTGTCTGATCAGGAGCGACTGTGTCCAAAATGGCGGCGCCCGGTTTTAAATACTCGAGGTGATGCTGTGTGGCCGGCCAATCACTGTAATGCCCACAACCAACATGGCTGCGGCATTACAGTGACTGGCTGGCAATCCCTGCATGTTCATTGGCTCTGTAAAGAGCGCCAAACATGCAGGGCGGAGACCCGAGCTCCCGCACGAGTAACCCGAAAATGCTCGGTGATCGCCGAACATCTCGAGTAGTGAGATGCTCGGGCGAGTACCGAGCAGTGTCGAGCATGCTCGCTCAACACTAATTAGGAGTAATGGGATTAGGATTAATGGGATTAGATGTCGCTGACAACGAACCCTAGCTTTAGTAATGAAGAGGTGTAAGCCAGACACCCTCATAACTTAACCTGTAAATAAAGAGTCAAATAAACACACACACTGAGAATAAAAGCTTTATTTGAAATAAAACAGATACATTCTTCAATCACTTAAATTAACCAATATTACTCTGATGGTAATTAGTGTTGAGCGAGTATGTTCTGTTAACCCTTTCAGCGAGTATGCTCGGGCGGAGCTCCGAGTATTTACAGCTGCTCGGTGTTATGTTTGAATCACTCACGTGTGCATGATTTGCAACTGTTTGACAGATTAAGTACATGTAAGGAATGTCTATTTCTTACGCATTCCTCACATGTATTAAAGTTGTCAAACAGTCGCAAATCATGCACACGGGAGTGATTCAAACATATCACCGAGCAGCTGTAACTACTCGGTGCTCGGCCCGAGCATACTCGCCAAAAGGGTTAACAGAGCATACTCGCTCAACACTAATGGTAATCCAAGGGTTAAAGTGATGTCCCACGTTTTTTTTTCAAATATCTTTATTTAGCTCCCAAAAGCTATTGCTGTACAAAAACGCATAAAAAAAAATTAAAAAAAAGCATCAAAAAGGCATCGAAATGCACCAAAATCACGGCAAAACGCACACTTTTGCTGTAGTGCTTTTTCTGCCAAGAGATGCAGAAAGATTGCAGAAATTTCTGCAATCAAATACTTAACATGCACACATAGCCTTAGCTGCAATTTCTTCAGTGGAGTAAGAGTTAACTATGATGATTGTCTCCGCAAATATGTATTTATTTTTATTTTAATCATTTATTTAGCATGCCTAACTTTCACATCGCTTTACAAACATCATCATCACCGTCCCCATTGAGGCTTACCGTCTAAATTCACTCTCAGTATGTCAGGAAACCAATGCAGACACATGCAAACGCCTATGTACTTCGTGTGATTTGAACCCAAAACCCCTGCACTGCAAGGCCACCATGCTGCCCTATATTTATCCCTTTTCCTTCTACATGGTACATGTATATTCAGTCAGTTATGGAAACAGTTGCACGTTAAATTGTAGAAGCTCTCTAAAAGATGGAATCAGGCTGGGGTAAAGGAGAGGTTAATGTAATTTCTTGGGGTCAGAGAACCATCTGAAATACTGGGGCAAATAACAGGTCGATGTTCTACCTAATGGAAGTTTTATCAAAGGTTGCAGAAAGGAAATAAGCCTGCCAAATTGTTGAAATTAATGGCCTTAACACAGCTGCCACAAAAGCTTTCTCAACATGCCCTGCTGGAATTTTGAAAATGCTGTGACATTGACTATCCACATATGTTGAACATTGAAATCAATAGAAGTTCCTGCTATCTGACCTGTTACATATTACTCTCATCCTGTTTCGATTAACGCTCTAGCTTTAAAGCATTGCTTCTACATTTTTCCCATCTGAAAACTGGAAGACTATGTATTCGTTCAGAACTTACAGTTTTCCCTTGCTCAATTGCATCGAAAATGAGAAATGAATAATCTTTGCAAATTTAGATGTGTCCACTAGTGATGAGTAAGCGTGCTTGGTTAACCCTTTCACCGAGCACACTTTGGTGGTGCCCGAGTATTTTCGGCGTGCTCGACAAATATGTTCAAGCCGCTGTGGCTGCATGTGTGGAGTCTGTTAGGCAATCCCAGCATGTGTCGCAACTGTCTAACAAAAAGGTGCTCAAAAGCTGACAAAACAGCTCAAATTAGGAGTAGACACCAGGAAAAGTGCCATCATCTGACCCATAGTACAATTTTTATATTGGCACAGCAGCAGTCAGTCATGGGCCATGCATGAGGTATCAGGGTCTGGGCCAGCATTTACAGCTTTGCATTTAACTTCAAATTAAGATGAGGTAGGTGAGGGATTGGTGTAGGTCTGCTGTGCTGGGAGCCCTGATACCACATGCAACATCTCAAGCTGATTTTCTGCTCAGCCTCGCTCAGTTGGCACAAATATCAGCTTTGTAGACTACTTTTGCTAGAAAACATTAAGGATAGTAACACTGGTAGTTGACTGAAAGTAAGTGCAGGCCTGCATGTCTGTGAGCCCTACTGCTACAGGCAACACACATGAAGGAGACCCAATCAAGAGTCTCCACATTTCCAAAAATTAGGGGCAGACACCACCAATGTGGCATCAATTTCACCAGAGTAGAAATAGTATAATGGGGCACTGACACCCCTTCCACTACAGCCAACCCAGCAGAAGGAGACCCAGTGTTAACATCAGTAGCAGCAGCAACAGCAGGCACATAACCCACGACAAAGATATCACAGACTAAAATAATGCGAGATCAATGCAGCACACTAAAAACAACACAGTCATCTAGTCTGAATGACGCGCCCCCTGGGCCTGTGCTGTGCAGGGGGATACCCGGAGCCGGATCGCTGGGGGTTGTAGTCCTCCGTGGCGGTGACCCGGTCTGTGCCCAGGGCGGTCAAACCAGTGTCAGTCTTAAGTAATAACAATGTCCGACTACACCACCCGTGGATTGCGGTCAGTGGGGACCGCCGCTGCGCTGCAGACCGCTGAGGGTGATGTAATTTGCGCAGCCGAGTATGGAATAACTCCCCACGGGAGAAGTATTGCCTCAGGGCAGCTAGTGTGGAAGATGGGAGTGATGGTGTGAGCGTCCCAGTAGTAATGGTGCTGGTGCGGCGATGAAACACAGAGACGTGTGGTGCAGTTCAGGGTCTTTACTGATGGTATAAAGCAGACCCTCCCGGGAGTACTGGTTAGCAGTAGGGGCCTGGTCAGTCTGTGAGCAAGCAGGATCTCCCCTGGCCAGGTGGAGTTGTAGGCCTCCCCGACTATCTGCACTCTTTCCTGGCTACCTTGCTCTATGCGGGTAGAAGTAGCCCACGTCCCTGAGTATACCATGTGGTGCTCACCCGTATGGCCGGTGACTTGGGGCCTTCCTTTAGCCTCCGCTTCACGATGGCGGTGCTGGTCCCTTGCTTGTGACCGTGCCTCCGGGCTTCTAAGGCCAGAGGACATGGAATCCCCTGCCGGTTGGATTCTGCTGCTGGACCTGGATGTCCCCACAGCCTCGGACTCCGTGTCCGGGTTTAGTGTCTTCAGCCAAGGCGAGCTTTCTAGCTTCCAGCCTCTGGAACTCGCTCCTGCTCCTACAGAGCTCCTAGTTCTTGCTTTCCCTGTGCCTGCTGTCCTCCAGACCTGACTGCGTCTCTGTCTGGGACTTCACTCACTAATCCCGCCCCAGACCCAGTTTATAAGGGCAGATTCCTCCCCTCCCAGGTCTGGGTGGGCCGTGTTGCATGCTTAGGGCTCCTGACCAGAGAAACCTCCCACTTGCTCTCAGACATAATATTTCTATTATTGTGGCAACCAGACCCCTGGGGTGCCACATGAACAGTTTGCAATTGGGGTGAAAAATTCCTTGGAGAGCCATGACTTGTTCATCTTTATGAAAGTTAGATGGCCTACACTTTCAGGGGACAGCTGGATGTGCTAATCCATCAAGACACCATCAGCAACTCTAAAGACAAGTTCTGAGAGAACGCTGGCTGCCAGACATGATAAAACCTCCAAGGCGTAACAGGCAAGCTCAAGCCACTCTTCCATTTTTAAAGACCAAAATGTAAAAGGGTCCAAACCCTCCCTGGTGATATTGATATTGAGCTTGAGGTACTCCTGCACCATCCTCTTCAGTCGCTCACCACGTGTCAGACATGTACTCTGTTGTTCTGGTCTGAAAAATGTGTGAAAGGACTCACATAAATTGCTTCTGCTACTTACGCATTGATGAATTGACGTTCCTGGGGTTGGAAGTCTAGAGCTGTGATGCACACTGGGTGCCTCACTGATGTCTTGGGGAAAACCTCTCTTAAGGTTGTCTAAAAGCATGTTTCGATACTCCAGCATGCGCGGGTCCCTTTCCAGGGTGGAAAGCATCTGGCAAAATTTACTCTTGTAATGTGGATTTAAAAGAGTGGCAACCTAGTGTTACATGCACGCCACTAGGTTCAGATAGGGCTAGACGGGTTTCATGAATTCTTTGGAATCCTGGGGGAACCGTTACTGAGGGTGACCATACGTTGCAGCTTCTCTCAGGCACAAGATAGATTCAATTGCTGACCAGACACTTCTGACAAGAGTCTTTTTCAACAGTTTAACAGTGGAATTTAATCTGAAGCACGTCCAGTGCAATTCAGGCATTTTACAGCAGCAATCTTCATTACAGTACAGTCTGAGTTTCTTAAGCAACCGGCTCCAGTAACAATACAGCAGTTTCTTCACAAGGTACAGTATTACAGTCTCTTCAGTAGCATAATTCAGCAGAGATTACATCTGTTAGCAGCACACCTCTATGCATACACAACCACAGGCTTTTACTTCACAAGGACACAATAGTACACAGCATTCTTTATCTTGCATGGAGATGGAGGAGGGGAGGGTTTGGTGAGGGAGATGATCCCTGTGACACAATTCTTCCTGCCCAATAATACTCTGCACTGTTAGTTCAGGGAGTTTATCTGACCTGTGTTTAGTTTCTCTCCTGATCCGAATCCTGTTCAGTTGCCTTCTCTCAGATCCAGATAACACACCACATTTCTCTTAGGCTTCAGCCAGACTACAATAACAAGTTTCCCACAATCCCCCTGGGGCTCTGATAAATCACTCCCTGTCTCCTGTGACTGTGTTAACCCCTTTAGTTGCTGGATGCTTCTGAAGCACAAGACTTCATGTCTCCTGTGCTTGTATAATTTGTAACAGTTGCTGGATGCTTTGGAAGCAACAGCACTACTTCTGCATGTCACACTAATAGTCAGCACTATTTCGAATCATAACTATATGGGGATCATGTTGAAAATAGTGCAGCAATAAGGTGCTCATGCGTCAAGCTCTTCCTTGAGATTCAAGCCCATGTTGTGTTTGTGGCTGGGTAACATTGATGCTTGTTTCCTCTGTCCCCTCCCACCAACCACGGACAACAGAAAGGGGATTATTATCCTCTTCAACTCCTGACTGTTGCTCGCCAATCACCTCTTTCTTCTCATCCTCCTCCATTTGTTCCTCAGCTCCTGCACCTTCACTAACACAAGCCTCCATTGACCTCTGTAATACATCCTGCCTTGCCACCCACCTGTGTGATGACAGTGTGGAACTTGGAGACATTGTTATCCCTTCCTCATCCTCCTCTGCTTCCTCCTCTTCCTCTGGGACCACCACCTCCTCCTGCAGGCTATTCAAAGTCTGCTCCAGCATGTAGATGACCGGAATAGCGATGCTGATGATGGCATCATCACCGATAACCATCTTAGTAGCCATTTCAAAACTGTGCAGGATGGTGCAAAGGTCCTTAATCTGTCCCCAAGTTGCAAACATGATTTGACCATCGTCCGTAATGTGTTGGCTCAGGCTATACAACATGAGATACTGTGTCAGGGCTCCTCACTGCAATATATGCAGAATGGAATTCCATTATGTTGGCACATCGCATATCAACCGATTAACCAGTAGGCCGAAAGATCTCTGTAGCGATCGATGCAAATCGATGACCCGCGGGGAGCGATCAGCGGAAGTAAGCACAAAGCAACTGTGTTTTCTTCAGCAGAGCATCCAGGCCGGAATAGTGGTGGAGAAATTTGTGTACCACCAGGTTGAGGACATGAGCCATGCAAGGCACGTCTGTGAGGTTGCTCCAGCACAGGGCCACCACCAGGTTCGCACAGTTCTCACACATGGCCTTCCCTGGCTCAGGTTCAGTGGAAACAGACATTTCTCAAACTCAGCCTGGATAGCTGTCAACAACTGTTCACCTGTGTGACTGAGATCTCCAATAGAGATGAGCGAATGTTTCAATATTCATTTCGGATTACGATCGCCGAATTTGCAATATTCGCTGATTTATTTGTCAAATGTTCGTCGAACGTTGCCGAACACCATAGGATTCAGGGGGGGGGCAAAAAAAAACGCATACACAACACCTTCAAACTGGCCCAAAAGCTTCCAAAACGCATCAAATTAGGGGTAGACACCTGAAAAATGCCATCAATTGACCCAGAGTACAAGTACTATAATTATTATTACCATTACAGCAACATTTATTCCGTGGCGCATTGCATGTCAAAATGGGTCACCGACAGGTACATCAGGAGAGAGGACCTTGCTTGCAAGGGCGCACAAACAATCTACAAGGGATGGGTGAGGGTACAGTAGGTCAGGGTACAGCTAGTTGTGCAGCGGAATGTTGGAGCAAGGCTTACCGCAGATTGTATGCTTGTCACAAGAAGTGGATCTTCAGATTCCTTTTCAAGGTTTATACGGTAGGTGACAGTCTGATGTGTTAGGGTACACCATTATCACAAGAGGGGAGGTTCACGGGAAAAATCTGCGGAGAGCCTAAATCACGGTAAGCTTCCAGGAGCTCAAAACTGAACAGATTTAACCCTGTACTGATTAATATGAAGGCGAAAGGCTTCTTTTTAATGACTGCAGGAGTGGAAGGAATCAGACTCTGCAGTCTTCTGGCTCCTCTCTGTCACGGTAAACCCATGACACATTACAATCTTCAACACAATGTTTACAAGATAGACAGCAGCGGTGGTCGGTCTCCTAGACAACGAGCTAACTCCTTTATGAGGATAGAGGACAACATCTGCAAGTAGTTTGTATGTTCTCCCCGTGTTTGCAGGGGGTTTCCCCAGGTTCTCCGTTACCTCCTCAGTAAAAAAGCAGCCATACAGGAGTATTCACAGTTCAAAAAATAAGGGCATATAAACACCATTTCAGTGGCCAACAGTTTGGAGATTGTGGATATCCACCTCTTAACTTTGTCATGTGTGGGAGGAAACAATCTTTTACGTGACCACAACTGTGGGACCGAGAGTTGGCTGCCGTGCTGGGGTGGTGGAGGGTGGAGTACGGTGGAACGAACAAACTGCTGGACCGTGAGAGAGGTGCAAGGGGACATGTTACGGTGGATTGAGAAACATGTGCTGTGCTCAGTGACACAAACACAGCAGGCATGTCCTCTTCCGTTACAGCTGACGGGCTCTCACTCAGTGTGACTGGAGCAGGTAAAGAACCTGAAGCACGGTAACAGAGGAGGAGAAAGAAGCAGCGGATGCGATCGATGGGGTGGCTGATAGTGGTTGAGGTCCGCATTTTATTGCAGTGAGACTGCCAGAGTAATGCATGTTGATTGCGCATGTGAAGGTTCATGCATGTAGTAGTCAAATTATTACAGTTTTTCCCTCTACTGAGTTTATCGCAAAGTTTTCAGATGACGTGAGCTGGCTCATTCTTTGTGGTCTCAAAAAAGGCCCACGCTAGGCAACCCTTGCCTCCTCTGCGAGCTGCAGACCCGCGACCGCTGTTGGTCACTGCCACGGTTGTCACTAAGGATGCAGTGCTCTCTGTGCTTGCATCACTCAGTGTCTGCGACATAGGACTAGAGATGAGCTGTGTTCGACTCGAACTGTTCGCCAATCTCAAATTCCAGCTGTTTTGGGCGGTGTTCGAGCCGTTCGGCGAACACGAACAATTTTAAAAAAATTTGGCTGTTCGAGGTTATGTTCGATAACTGTTCGTGCACCAAAATCATAACTGGATTTTTTCTCAGTAATGCTGAAAATTAATGTTAATACGCAGTTTGAGTGTACAGCGGGGCGGGGGGTGGGGCAGGGGATGGATCTCTGCATAAATAATGAAGATCTCCATTTTTTTTTCTCTTTCCCGAATTTACAGTGGGGAGGTGCAATCTGTCAGCCTATCAGCAGCGTACACATGGAGAGAACTGCTTTTTTTCACACAATGATATAGTGAGAGACAGAAACACAGATGCAAACAACACAGTGAAGATAAATCTAATCCCAATGGAGCCATGTTATTGTATATAGGACTAATAAAGAGAACGGGCCATCATCATGTAACAGTAAAGGAAAGGGGGGATTGTTCCTCTGTGAAGCAGAGAAACAAAAAGATGGCCACACAAGTTCAAAATTGTAAAGAAGTAAGAAAATTCCTTTATTAACACATGTAGTAAACACAAATTACAAAGATAAATGCGGACGACAGAGTGGACACAGAGTGCTGGATCCACATGAATAAAACAATGTTAAAAACTGTGACACAGCGCCCGAAAGGTCAGCCTATATAGCAAGTGGAAATATAAGGGGGACAGCAACAGGGTCACATGTATTAATAAATATATACCACCCATCAAGAATACCTTTTCCAAATTGTACCCCCAAAACAATAATATCCCATCACAATCAAAATACCCAGAAACAAAAGGGTTAAAACCCTTATACAGATGGAAGTAATACAAACAATTGGTCATAAATAAGCTAAAATAGCTATGTACCTGGGTAAGGCCACCAGACAGGCTCTGCTACCGTCACCCCGTTCACACAAGCAAGGGCATGTGTCATTGGCAGTGTATGTCACATGTCCTTGCCCTATAAGACCCAGCCATTTTCCCCGTCGCCACCATTTTCTCACTGCTGCAGCTGCGTGTTAGACGGCACCGCTGTTGCTGTGTGCGCTATATTTTGTTAATTTCAAGCAAATTTTCGCACAAATCTACAGATAGCTTGGGAGTAGGGAATAGTTGTGATTGCAGTCCTTTTAAGGACTAGGTTACATCATTTCCTATGACTTTTCTCAGGCAGGTCTGTGCTCTTAAATAGATAGGTTGGGAGTAAAGACTAATTGTAATTGCAGTCCTTTTCAGGGCTAGGTTACATCAGTTCCTATCACTTTTATCAGACAGGTCTGTGCTCTTAAATAGATAGGTTGGGAGTAAAGACTAATTGTAATTGAAGTCCTTTTGAGGGCTAGGTTACATCAGTTCCTATCACTTTTTGCCAGGCAGGTCTGTGCCAGTGCTGTGCAAGTTTTTTTCACAGCATTTGGCTAAATCTAGCAAAGCAAATCCTTTTTGGCCTCTTGCAGTGTGTGTTAGTCAGTGGAGTAGCCTATCTGTGTTGCAAGCTACACCACCTGTGTATAGAATACAAATTTTTTTACTGCACGTAGTGAAGTAAAACCTTTTGGGCATAGCATCATTCTATTAGTCCATCTATACTAACCTCCACCAGGTTGCAAATTCAAAATAATTTTTATCTGCATCTAGCTCTGAAAAAATATTTCGGCTTGTAGCAGTGTGTGGGACTTGTTCTATTAGTCCATCTATACTAACCTCCACCAGGTTGCAAATTCAAAATAATTTTTATCTGCATCTAGCTCTGAAAAAATATTTGGGCTTCGGCTTGTAGCAGTGTGTTGGACTTGTTCTATTACTCCATCTATACTAACCACCACCAGGTTGCAAATTCAAAATAATTTTTAGCTGCATCTTGCCTATAAACTAATTTTGGGCATATTAGCTGTGTGTGGTACTCATTCTATTAGGCCATCTATACTAAGCTCCACCAGCTTTCAAATTACTAATAATTTTTAGCTGCATCTTGCCTGGAAAATAATTTTGGGCATAGTAGCAGTGTGTGGTACTCATTGTATTAGGCCATCTATACCAAGCTCCTCCCGCTTTGAAATTAATAATAATTTTTAGCTGCATCTAGCCCGGAAAAAAAATTTTCTTCCCAATAGTGATAGCAATAGAAATATAGGGCGCGCTCCTGGCTAACAAAAATATACGCTTCATAACAAAAAACACCAGCCTAGCGCACTGCATTAATAAGATGGCATCATCGTCTCTCCCGTCTACGCCGGCTAGCATTCCTGTGCCTAAAACACAATGCATGGGTCCGCGCTAGCCACGATGCTGAGGGGTCTAAAGCTGTTGCTAACACTTTATCACAATTCAATTGGCAGATTTTCACAGAGCTCCTCCCCAACGCCCACCCATCGGGCAACAGTTGCCCACCCTCCCTATGGGATCTAGTGGTGAATAGTTGATGCCATTAATCAGAGCGTCGGTTGCCCCGTCGACGTGGCAAGCATACGGTAAGGCATGGGATGAGTGGACACGACTAGTAGCAGGCAGACAGGTTGACCAATGTGAACAAGCCAGATTACAAGACACCATAGAATTTCTCCACCAGCTAATGATGAGGGGCATATCAGGGGCGTCAGCGCAGCGGTGTCTGACCGGAGTAGCATTTCACTTCCAACTACTGAATTGGGGAGATGTGACAAAGAGATTCATCATCCGACAATCCATAAAAGGGTGGAAAAGGGGTCAGCCAAGTCAGGAGTGGAGACGTCCCGTCCCGTGTCACTAAAACTGATTTCTCACATCATATTCCTAACACCATTAACATGACACTCACAATTTGAAGCAACACTACTGTCTACTGTATTTGCGATCACCTTTTACGGGGCACTATGCATAAGCGAATTAGTCCCTCAATCCAAAATTACCACCAGTGGAGGCTTATTACACCAGGACGTAGTCATAGCCAATAATGCAATACGTCTACGCATAAGCCAATCGAAAACGGCTCCAGCGGGCAGGGGCACTTGGGTACTTCTACAACCCACAAACGGTACACTGAGTCGGGTAACAATAGTAAAAACATATATAACCATCAGATCACAAAGTAATTTCTTCCTATCACACATTGAAGGAACACCATTATCAAGATACCAGTTCCAAGCTATATTTAATAAATGCATAACATCGGCAGGGAACCACCCCAAAGATTACGGGACACACTCATTCCGCATAGGCGCGGCCACGGAAGCAGCAAGAGCAGGTCTGTCAGAAACGGAAGTTCAGAGGATAGGGAGATGGCAATCCATGTGTTTGGCGAGATACATAAGACCGGACTTGTTATCCTAACGTGGTTTGTTTCTTTTACAGGTGATGCTAAGCCAACAGTGTGGGTGATAGGCCACTCGCATATATATTGGGCAGAAAAAAGGGCGAAAGTCCGCCCAGGCGGGAGGAAATTAGAGTTTCATAACACATATTTCAACTGGAGAGGTATTAGAGGCCTGCTATGGCCACAGGTACTAATGGAGGTAATCAAGGTGGGGAGAGAGGCAAGAAGTCCGGTCATCTTAGTTATGCAGGCCCGGGGAAACGACCTAGGTCATCACAAGAGCGCATAGCTAATGGCAATAATGAAACTAGACACTGAGCGCTTCAGAGAATTTTTCACAAAACTAACTATAGTATGGTCAGAGATTGTGCCGATAGCAGTATGGCAAGGTGCACGAGACATCACGGCCATCGAACGGACAAGGCGGGTAATAAATATTCGGATGGCAAAATTTAGAAGAGACAGAGGCGGTGTAGTGATACGACACCGACAACTGGAAGGAGATAAAGCAGGCCTCATACGGCCCGATGGTGTTCACTTAATGGATATTGGACTGGACATATTCCTATCAGGACTCCAGGACGGAGTGGAACAAGCGTTAAGAGTCATGGATGGGGGTCAGAGTCCTGCATACGAGTACGCAGGATCCTCCGTGGCCTGGAAATAGAAAGGACATGTTGGAGAGTGTAGCGCCGGCGTCCCTGCCCTCTGCTAGGCAGGGACGCTGTTCCCCTCACCTCTCTGCTCCGTGCCCGGCGTCCTCCTCCCGCTCTGCTGGCAGCGCGCGCTCCTTCCCGGCCACTGTGCTTAGGGCGCGCGCGCGCGCTCTCCCTCCCTCTTAAAGGGGCAGCGCGCGCCGTCCTAAGGAGTCCCCGGCCAATGGCCGGAGGACTTCACCATATATAAGGCACCTCCTCCAAAATGGAGGTGCTCGAGCAATGTTGTTGCAGTGTTCACTACTCTGCTTCAGCCCTCAGGTCCCGTTGCCAGTTACCTGCCAGATACCTGCCAGATTCCTGCCAGCTTGCTGTCTTATTCCTGCCTGATATTCTGCTACCTGCCTGCTAGCCTGAGGTCCGACGGTCTGCCTTACTACTCCTGTCAGTCTGTCTAAGGACCAGCTTGCTCGCTCACCTGGGAGCGCACATCAACTACCTGCCTGCTTGCCTGAGGTCCGACGGTCTGCCTTCCAACTCTTGTCAGTCTGTCTATGGACCAGCTTGCCCGCTCACCTGGGAGCGCACATCTGCTACCTGCCTGCTAGCCTACCTGGAGGCTCTGCCGTCACGTGCTGTGACCACCTGCCTGTCCAGTGACTCCTGCCCGCTCACCTGGGAGCGTTCATCTGCTGCCTGTCTGCTAGCCTACCTGGAGGCTCTGCCGTCATGTGCTGTGACCACCCGCCTGTCCAGAGACTTCTGCCCGCTCACCTGGGAGCGCTCATCTGCCGCCTGTCTGTTGGTCTTCCTGGAGGCTCCGCCGTCACATGCTGTGACCACCCGTTTATCCAGAGACTCTCGCCTGCTCACCTGGAAGCTCACGTCTACCATCAGCCGCCACAGGTTGTACCAACCCTTTACCCAGAGACTGCCCCGGTCACTTGCCGTGACCATCTGCCCGTTCACCCAGAGACTGCCCCGGTCACTTGCCGTGACCATCTGCCCGTTCACCCAGAGACTGCCCCGGTCACTTGCCGTGACCATCTGCCCGTTCATCCAGAGACTGCCCCGGTCACTTGCCGTGACCTCCTGCCCGTTCTTCTAGAGACTGTCCCGGTCACCTGCTGTGACTGCCTGCCTGGTCGCCACCCGCTCCCTTACAAGGACCGCCCCCTTGTATAGTAGCTCAGAGGTTCCGCCTCCCAGACCCGTTACAGTTTGCTCGGGCCCTGGAACCCGGTGGCACCCAAGCTCCCTCGCTCTCGGACCTGTGTCATGAACTGTCCCGTCAGAGGTCCCAACAGGAGTCCATCCTGGGTCACCTGCGGAATGTCAATTCTCACCTGGACACTCTGACTGCTCCGCCAGCAACCTCCGCCAGTGCCATGACTCGCAATCCGGCAGCTCCGCTGTCCACTAATACCATGGTATCCTACCCCGGACCCCGGCTTTCTGCACCTCCTCGCTTCGGAGGCGACTCCGCCCAGGCTCGGGGCTTCATAAATCAGTGCACCCTGCACTTTGAACTCCTGTCCCACCAGTTTAACTCCGACCGGGCCAAAATTGCCATCCTCATGTCCCATCTCACCGGGGAAGCCCTGGCCTGGCTAAATCCTCTATGGGAGAGAGGAGACCCCCTGGTGTCCGACTTGCCTGCCTTTCTCATGGCTTTCCGGAAAGTCTTCGACGAACCCGGACGGAAGACCTCATCCGCATCATCACTGCTACGCCTCCGTCAGGGAAGTCTCACCGTGGGCCAATATGCCATACGGTTCCGTACCCTTGCCTCGGAGCTGGCCTGGGATAACGACGCTCTGGTATCCGTCTTCTGGGAGGGTCTGTCCGGCCGTATTAAAGATGAACTTGCCGGTCGGGACATTCCTACCACTCTCGATGACCTAATAACTCTTGCCACCCGGATTGACCTACGGTTCCAGGAGCGTGCCAAAGAGGTCACCCGTGAGAGGAGGTTTCCACGTCTAGCTCCTACTTTTCAGAAATCCGTCTCTCCCCAGGTGCACTCTCCTGAGCCTATGCAGGTCGACCAGACCAAGATGCTCAAAACCCGTCAGGACTTACGCCGTGCCGAGGGGAGCTGCTTCTACTGTGGCAGTAAGGAGCAACGGATCCGTGCCTGCCCAGAGAGGTCGGGAAACGCCTGTGTCTAGGTTCGCTCAGAGAGGTCGACCTAGACAAGAATAAATCCTCTCCATCTCTGCTGCTGTCAGTCTCAATCGTCTGCGGGGAGAACCGTTATTTCGAACTAGCCCAACTTGACTCTGGAGCAGCCGGGAATCTTATTTCACAGTCCTTGGTAGAGAAATACCGCATCCCCACCAAACCTCTGGCTGTACCCTTGTCTGTTGCTGCCGTGGATGGGGGTCTCTTACCACGCCCCATCCAACTCATCACCGAATCCATTACTCTGCAGGTGGGAATGCTGCATTCTGAGAGTATCTCCTTTCATGTTCTGCCTGGACTCTCTCACGCCCTCTTGCTAGGTCTACCTTGGCTCCAGAGACATGCACCCGTGCTTGACTGGCAGACCGGAGAAGTCCTTCGCTGGGGACAGGACTGCCATAAGACCTGTCTGGTTCCCGTCCATCCCGTCCGTCCTTCTCCTACCCCAGCTAATCTACCTGGACTTCCGATTCCTTATTGGTCTTATGCTGATGTCTTTAATAAAAAGGAGGCAGAGACACTACCCCCTCATAGACCATACGACTGCCCTATCGACCTGTTACCTGGTACTACTCCTCCCCGTGGGCGTATTTATCCATTATCCGCTGCTGAGACCCGGTCGATGTCCGAATATATTGAGGAGAATCTGGCCAGGGGATTCATCCGGAAATCTACCTCCCCGGCGGGAGCAGGCTTCTTTTTCGTCAAAAAGAAGGATCGCTCTCTCCGTCCCTGTATAGACTATAGAGGCCTTAACCAGATCACGGTGAAGAATAAGTACCCCCTTCCGCTCATTCCGGAGTTATTTGATCGTCTGAGGGGGGCTAGAATCTTCACCAAACTGGACCTCCGTGGGGCGTACAACCTGGTTCGTATCCGTCAGGGGGATGAATGGAAGACGGCATTCAACACCCGGGACGGCCACTATGAATATCTGGTAATGCCCTTTGGTCTCTGTAACGCTCCTGCCGTCTTTCAAGAGTTGGTCAATGACATCTTCCGGGACCTTCTCTACTCCTGCGTAGTGGTGTACCTGGACGACATCTTGGTCTTCTCTCCGGATCTCCAGACTCACCGGAGGGACGTTCGTCAGGTCCTGCTCAGGCTCAGGCAGAATCACCTCTTCGCTAAATACGAGAAGTGCCTCTTTGAGCAGACCTCGCTTCCGTTTTTGGGCTACATTATTTCTCAGACCGGCCTACGAATGGATCCAGAGAAACTGTCTGCCATCGAGAAATGGCCTCGACCGGAGGGGTTGAAGGCCATTCAGCGGTTCCTGGGCTTCGCCAACTACTACCGCCTCTTCATACCGCACTTCTCTTCCCGGACTGCCCCAATTTCCGCGCTCACCCGTAAGGGTACTAATCCCAAAGAGTGGCCGCCCGAAGCAGAGGAGGCCTTTCTTTCCTTAAAACAGGCCTTCTCTTCCGCCCCGGTGCTGCATCGCCCGGACGGCAACAAGCAGTTCTTTCTGGAAGTTGACGCCTCCTCCTCTGGAGCCGGAGCGGTACTTACTCAAAAATCATCTTCCGGGAGGATGGTAACTTGCGGCTTCTTCTCTAAACTCTTCTCCTCCTCAGAGCGCAATTATTCCATAGGAGGCCGAGAGTTATTGGCCATCAAACTGGCATTGGAGGAGTGGCGTTACCTGCTCGAGGGGGCTCTTCACCCGGTAATAATTTACACTGACCACAAGAACTTGGCTTACCTCCAGCATGCCCAGAGACTTAACCCGCGCCAAGCCCGGTGGTCCTTGTTTTTTGCTCGCTTTGATTTTGTTCTTCATTTTCGCCCGGCTGACAAAAACGTCAAGGCGGACGCCTTGTCTCGATCCTTTCTGGTGTCTGATCTTGAGGAAGATCCGAAACACATCATCGATCCCGCCAGAGTAATGCAGGTGGCTCCCGTGAGTCTAAATCGTCTCCCTCCCGGAAAGACGTTCGTATCAGTACCTGATCGGGAGAAGATCCTTCACTGGGGTCACTCGTCTAAGCTGGCTGGCCACGCCGGTCAGAAAAAGACCCTCCAGCTTATTACCCGGCACTACTGGTGGCCTACCCTGCACAAGGACGTAATAGACTTTGTTTCTGCCTGTGTGTCCTGCGCCCGCAACAAGGTTCCAAGACATCTGCCAGCCGGTCGCCTCCTTCCGCTTTCTGTACCTGCTGCCCCCTGGCAGCATATAGCAATGGACTTTATAACTGACCTCCCAGTCTCTGCCGGTTGTACGGTCATTTGGGTGGTCGCTGACCGCTTCTCTAAGATGGCTCATTTCGTTCCCCTGCCAGGCCTCCCGTCTGCACCCGAGCTAGCTAAAGACTTTATTCGTCACATCTTTCGTCTTCATGGCCTGCCCCTCCACATCGTGTCGGATCGTGGGGTACAGTTCACCTCACGCTTCTGGAGAGCCACTTGTAAACTGCTAGACGTCACCCTGGACTTCTCTTCCGCTTACCATCCACAGTCCAATGGTCAAGTGGAGCGGATCAATCAGAACCTGACCAGTTACCTCCGGCACTTCGTTAATGCCCATCATTCAGACTGGGTGGATCTCCTACCATGGGTCGAGTTCTCTTATAACAATCACGAGAGCGAATCCTCCTCCAAATCCCCGTTTTTTGTAGTCTTCGGTCAGCATCCTCGGATTCCTTTTCCTGTCTCCACCTCTGTGGACAACCCGGCTGCGGAATCTCTCGTTAGCAAATTTTCCTCCATTTGGGAGAGTACCCGATCCGCACTCCTTCAGTCGTCCGAACGGATGAAAAGACACGCTGACAAAAAACGCCTGGATCCTCCACAATTTCGTCCTGGAGATAAAGTCTGGCTCTCATCTAAATATGTCCGACTCAAGATACCTTCTTACAAGTTAGGGCCTCGGTTCATCGGTCCTCTGGAGGTCATCAGTCAGATCAACCCGGTGGCCTATAAATTGAAACTCCCGGCCAACTTACGGATCCCTAACTCCTTCCATGTATCTCTCCTCAAACCTGTGGTACTTAACTCTTTTTCCAAGTCTACAGGTATGCCTCCTGCTCCGGTTTCTGCTGAGGACGAGTTTGAGGTAGAGAACATTCTTGCCACCAAAAGGGTAAGAGGAAAGACCTTTTTTCTAGTAGATTGGAAGGGGTTTGGTCCTGAGGAGAGAACGTGGTAGCCCCGGGAGAACATCCATGCCCCGCTCATCCTTGCTAAATTTCTGTCTGGCCTAAAAAAGGGGGGGCCTAAAGGGGGGGGTACTGTAGCTCCGGCGTGCCTGCCCTCTGCTAGGCAGGGACGCTGTTCCCCTCACCTCTCTGCTCCGTGCCCGGCGTCCTCCTCCCGCTCTGCTGGCAGCGCGCGCTCCTTCCCGGCCACTGTGCTTAGGGCGCGCGCGCTCTCTCTCCCTCTTAAAGGGGCCGCGCGCGCCGTCCTAAGGAGTTCCCGGCCAATGGCCGGAGGACTTCACAATATATAAGGCACCTCCTCCAAAATGGAGGTGCCCGAGCAATGTTGTTGCACTGTTCACTACTCTGCTTCAGCCCTCAGGTCCCGTTGCCAGTTACCTGCCAGATACCTGCCAGATTCCTGCCAGCTTGCTGTCTTATTCCTGCCTGATATTCTGCTACCTGCCTGTCCAGTGACTCCTGCCCACTCACCTGGGAGCGTTCATCTGCTGCCTGTCTGCTAGCCTACCTGGAGGCTCTGCCGTCACGTGCTGTGACCACCCGCCTGTCCAGAGACTTCTGCCCGCTCACCTGGGAGCGCTCATCTGCCGCCTGTCTGTTGGTCTTCCTGGAGGCTCCGCCGTCACATGCTGTGACCACCCGTTTATCCAGAGACTCTCGCCTGCTCACCTGGGAGCTCACGTCTACCATCAGCCGCCACAGGTCGTACCAACCCTTTACCCAGAGACTGCCCCGGTCACTTGCCGTGACCATCTGCCCGTTCACCCAGAGACTGTCCCGGTCACTTGCCGTGACCATCTGCCCGTTCACCCAGAGACTGCCCCGGTCACTTGCCGTGACCATCTGCCCGTTCATCCAGAGACTGCCCCGGTCACTTGCCGTGACCTCCTGCCCGTTCTTCTAGAGACTGTCCCGGTCACCTGCTGTGACTGCCTGCCTGGTCGCCACCCGCTCCCTTACAAGGACCGCCCCCTTGTATAGTAGCTCAGAGGTTCCGCCTCCCAGACCCGTTACAGAGAGTTACACTTGTTGGCCAACTTGCCGGTGTGGAGACCCAGGGCATGCTGCAACAAGCTGAATTATTTTAGAAATAAAATGCCTTTCTAATGGAATGAGTATAAAGAGTTAATAAAGCTGTGACCGATCCTCACCCATCCAGTTGTAAGAGTTACATTATTGTATTGTCAAGGAAAGTGGGGCGGTAGGTGGGCTGAGCGTCTGGGTTTGGTTGGGGGTCCCCACAGTCTGCCTAGGCTAGATGCAGTTAAAAATTCTTATTAGATACACAGGTGGTGCAGCTTGCTTCGCAGCTTGGCTACTACGCCCAAAGTATTGCCTAGGCTAGATGCAGTTAAAAATTCTACGCTGACTAGCAGACACTGAAGCTTTGGAGCAGACCTCTCAGTAAACAGCTCTTCAGACTCAACCATCTGTGTTACCCCAAGCCATAGTGTATGTAGTTTCTTACAGTTAAAAGGGGGGGGGGAGAGTGACCCAACCCACCTGGAATTGACGATGCCAACGTCACGTAAAACACAGCAAGGGGACTCCAAAAAGAGTCTCCATTTTTTCCAAAAATTGTGGCACAGACACCACTTAAGTGGCATCAATTGCCCCAGAGTTGCTTAAAACGTTTGGTGAGGTGATTTTACCAAATCCTCAAGCTTTTAGTCTCCCCAGGATGACACAGGGGTAGAAAAGTCCTTGCGGATCCATGATTTGTTCATCTTTATGAACGTGAGTCTGTCTACATTCTCAGTGGACAGCCGCGTGCGCTTATCTGTCAGCACACCACCAGCAGCGCTGAACATACGTTCAGAGAGAACGCTGGCTGCAGGGCATGACAAGATCTCCAAGGCATGAGTGGCGGTCTCCGGCCATTTTTCCAGATTGGAAGCCCAAAATGAGCAAGGGTCCAGTGACACAGTCATAGCTTCGATGTTCACTTGGAGATACTCCTGTACCATCCTCTCTAGGTGTTGACTATGTGTCAGACTTCTTGTCTCCTGTGGCCTTGCAAAGGATGGTCTAAAAAAGTGGTAAAACGATTCCACAAAATTGCTGTTACCAGCAGATACTGTGTTACTGTTATGGTTTGAGTGATGAAGACTCGACAGTCCCACAGTTTGCAAGTTAGAACTGTGAGATTCACTACGTGCACCACTGGTGTTTTGTGGAAAAGCACATGTAAGATTCTGCAACAGCCTCTGCAGATACTCCTGCTTGCGTGAATCCCTTTCTATGGCAGGAATTATTTCGGCAAATTTACTTTTGTACCAGGGATCTAAGAGTGTGGCAACCCACTAGTCGGGATTACTTCGAATTCTGACAATCCGAGGGTCATGTTGCAGGTAGTGCTGCAAGAAGGCACTCATGTGTCTTGCGCATCCAGGAGGACCAAGTACTTGTTGTGTTGGTAGCGAGGTAAGAATTATACTTCCTTCCTTCCTTCCTCTGCCCTCTCCCCCCAACCTCGCACAACAGAAATGTGATCATGGTCTCCCTCATCTGATGAGTCTTACATGCCCATCGCCAGTTCATCCTCCACTTCTTCCTCGGCTCCTGCACCTTCCTCAACAGATTGGCTGCTACCATGCGCCCTGGTTAATCCCTCTCCCCCACCCTCCCATGCCTGCCGCCTTGGTGCTGCCGACCGTCTGGACCTTGGAGATATTATAACTTCCGCATACGACTCCTCCTCTACTTCCTCCACCTCCTCTTGTCCCACCACCTGACTCTGAATTCTGTTTAATGTGTGCTCCAGCATGTAAATCACAAGAATAGTCATGCTGATAATGGCATCGTCGTCAGCACTAAACATCTTCGTCGCCATTTCAAAACTGTGCAGAAGGGTGTGTGGCACCCCTGAGGGTTCAGTTGCCACAGAGGTACTGCATCTCACCCAGAGGTGTGGTATCTCACCCTCAGGTAAGGAAGGAGTATGGCTCGGGACCCTAACACCTGCATCCAACACATACCCGCAGTGGGGGTAGGGCGAGATTGCTCCTAAGGGAGAGCACAGTCCCAGGTCCCTAGCTGGTGGGAGGGTCCTATGTAGTGGGTGTGGGTGGAGAAAGCAGCTTAGGGGAGCACATGACAGGAAGAGTATAAATAGGAAGCCATCTTAGAAAGAGCAAGCCAGTCAGAGGAGGAGAAGTGACAGGAGCAGAGGCTCTGCATGAGCTCTGCTCCGGAGGCGGGCCTAGCCTGGGAGGCCCAGGACTGAAGGAGAGAAGAGAGGAGTGGGAGCAGGAAGGCTCCAGGAACCGAAGGGACCCTAGGGGTACAGGCCGTTCAGAAGGCCACCCGTACGCCCGCTGCTACCAGGAGGTAGAGGGGTCAGGCCAGATAAGGGGAACCGGTCCCTCAACTAGCGGAGAAACAGCAAGGCTTAACTAGAAACCGGAGGCAGCAGCATTTCATGTACTGCAGGCCAAAGTCCACACCAGTCTCACTAAGACGGTAGCCACATAGGACCCAGGGGATGGAACACACGTCGCCTGCCAAGGCCCGAGAATACCGGATA
The DNA here is from genome assembly GCF_046119375.1 of Phyllobates terribilis. Taxonomy (NCBI): domain Eukaryota; kingdom Metazoa; phylum Chordata; class Amphibia; order Anura; family Dendrobatidae; genus Phyllobates; species Phyllobates terribilis. Next base: position 418,438,757 of record NW_027362764.1, on the reverse strand, counting down.
GAAGTGTCACTGGGTGTGAGGTGCAGGGAGAAGGCCAGAGAAAGGACACAAAGAAGGGGGTCCTGCTAAGTACTCCGGAGCTATCTGGGGGTGAACTGAGCCCCTCACTGAGTATGCACAGCACGACGGGGCAGATTGCTCTGGTACCTGTAATCTGGACTGCACCAACTTTGAGTAAAGATCTTGGGACTGCATCACACGGACTGTGTTCATTACTGACTCCCTGCACTACAACCACCATCATCCACCCACACTGCCCTGATGCTACGCTCTTCCTGTGGGGAGTAATAATACCATTGCTGCAAAACCACCAGCTTCAGAGGACTGTTCCGCAGCGGCGGCCCCTTTGGCCGCACTCCACAGGTGGCGTTGTCGGACATTATAAAACCCATATAAAAAAATTACCCTTGGATTGACCGCCCCGGGTCACGGACCGGGTCGCCGCCACAGTGACTACAACCCCCAGCGTCTACCGGCCCGGCTCCGGGTACCCCACAGCCCAGGGGGCGCGTCAACTTCATAGGTCCCTGATCTGAGACCACTCCTGCAGCATGATTTGCCCCACCTCTGGATCTCGTTGGCCCAGGCTATACATCAGAACGTATTGCACAAGGGCTTGTCGGGGCTGCCACAGTCGCTGCAACATGTGCAGAGTTGAATTCCACCGTGTCGGCACAACGCATTTCAGCCGGTGAACTGACAGGCCCAACGACTTCTGTAGAGATCTAAGTCGTTGATTTGCGGGATGCGAATGGCGGAAGTGAGCGCACAGCGACCGTGCCCTCTGCAGAAGGCCATCTAGTCCGGGATAGTGGGCTAAAAATTGCTGGACAACCAGGTTCAACACGTGATCCATACAAGGCACGTATGTGACATTGCCCCGGCGAAGGGCCGCACCCAGGTTTGCAGCATTGTCGCACACGGCCTTCCCTGCTTGCAGGTCCAGTGGAGACAGCCATTCATGAAACTGGGTCTCCAGAGCTGACCACAACTTCTCAGCTGTGTGACTCACATTTCCCAGACATTTCAAAGTAAACACCGCCTGATGCCGTTGAGCCCTGCTGCCAGCATAGTAAGGAGGTGTGCAGGATTCCTTCTGCGCAGTTAGAAAGCGGGTGGCATTACCAGACAGGCTTTGGGTGCAGGTGGAGGACCGAGAGGAGGTTGAGGAGGCAGAAGCAGTGGAGGAACTTCTAGATAAAGAGGATTGACGTACAACTCGTGGGGACGGCAAGACTTGGACAGCAACCCCTTGTCCAACCATAGTTACCCAGTGCCCAGTCAGCGACATGTAACGCCCCTGTCCATGCTTACTCGCCCAAGTGTCTGTGGTGAAATGCACCCTGTCACACACAGAGTTTCTCAAAAAAGCGGTGATGTTGTGTGCGACATGATGGTGGAGCGCAGGCACACCTTTCTTTGAGAAGTAGTGCCGACTGGGCATCTGGTACTGGGGCACTGCGACGGATATAAGGTCTCGAAAATCCTCTGTGTCCACCAGGCGGAAAGGCAGCATTTCTGTAGCCAACAGCTTGCAGATGGTGAAATTCAACCTCTTAGCTTTCTCATGGCTAGGAGGAAATGGTCTTTTACTTGTCCACATCTGAGGGACCGAGGGCTGGCTGTTGTGCTTAGACGGGGTTGAGTAGGGTGTCCCCGGCAAACTTGCCGGTCTGTGAGGAAGATGCAGGCGGAAAAGTTTGGTTGCCTTGATCCAAAGGTGGTGCTCTCGATGTCGGAGAGCGCTCAACACCAGCTGGTGTTTCCACTTCCAAATGAAATGATGACCTGCCAATCACACTGGCTGTTGCGGGTAAAGAGGTGGCAGGTCTGCGTCCACAAATATGTGTGACTGCTGTCCCCCCAGTCACAGAGGATGAAGAGGCCCCGGATGCACTAGATATGGCAGACGGTGGTTGGCACGGCCCGCTAGGTCGCATTGTAGCACAGTGAGCTTCCCATTGCAACTTATGCTTCATATCCATGTGACGGTTCATGCATGAAGTGCTCAAACTATGGATTTTTTGGCCTCTACTTAGCTTTTGGTGACAAATATTACAGATAACACGAGTTGGGTCATCCTTATCGATCTGAAAAAATACCCAGGCTATGCAAGGCATAGAGCCCATGCGACCTGAAGAGCTACTACGACTTGTGGTCAGAGGCAGAGTTGTGGTTGAGGATGCAGTTGTTGACGTGCTTCCAGTACTCCGTCTCTGTCCAGGAAGGCGCAACCTAACCTCGTCGTCAATAGCATCTGTGATGCCCAGCTGCGCTTGGTATCACAGATCCTAGAAGAGTGCATTGATGGAATCCTCCACAAGAGGCCCCCATAAGCATTCACACATCTCCACCTTCCACCTCAGACCAGCAGAGGGAGCCCGTTAGGAATATAAATAGGGAAGGTGGAGCTAGGCAGTTCAGTTCCTCTGAAGAGTTCCTGCAGTAGAGAAGCCTAAGAGAGGTCAGTCTGCAGTGGAGCTCAGTCTAGTCTAGAGAACTCAGTTAATAGTTCAGCAGTGGAGCACGAGGCACCTGTTAGCTAGATTCAGGGAGCCCAGTTAGAGCTTAAGGTGTGCCGGCGCCATAAGATCGGTGAAGTGCGGCAAGTTGCCATTAGTGTGTATAGCCTAGTGAGGGCCCGAGTAGGCCGAAGGCGAGTGGAGAGTTAGTACAGAGGGGGCAGAGGAGCTTAACCAGCTCACCACGAAGCATTTACCGGACACCAGATCCGAGCTTACCGGGATCTCTATGACCCAGTAAGGCATAACCGGAATCCCTGGAGAACTACAAGTCCCAGGATCGCTAAGGTGCTGATACGTAACAGAGCCAGGAGACGCTTAGGCCCCGCATACTGGGAGCGTGAACTCCAAGACAAGGCCCTACCACAAGGTCAGTCAGCGCAGGACAGAGACAAAGTTAGGCCTAGCTCCAGGCAGGTCAGAAACTTACTACGCAGAGGCAAGAAACAGGAGGCCCTACACCCGCTCATTGGGGAGGATCCTGATATGCACCCTTCAACCTACTGTGCTCCGGGATGTGCCTGAATTTCCACCAGTAAAAGGTACTGAAGTGACTACCGTGTCCGTTCCCGTTCTTGCTCTGACCCAGCTGGGTCTCGCCTGTCCTGCATTCCCCCTGCATACGCTTTTCTGAGGCCTAGCTCCACCTGTGGGGAGCTATACCATCGAGCTGCCTTATCACCGGCCTCAGTGGACTACTGCAGCGCTGGTGTTTCTCACCAGATACCACAGGTGGCATCACAAACTCTTATAAAATTAACAATTATCCACCCTTTTAAAGACTGACCCCAGGGTATGGGCCCAGGAACCGACCACCGCGACATCCCAAAGGCCAGGCAAAGGCCCGGGTACCGAGTCATCCCCATCCCCTGGGCTAGTCAGATCCTCCTCCACCTCCTCTACTGACCTCATCGACTGGCTGACTGTAGGTTGACAGTAAGTGGGATCTCCAACCTCGTCATCATCACCCTGTGTGTTCTCACACCCGTCGTCCTCAGAGCCAACCTCTTCCTGCCTGACCGAAAAGTCAAGTTGTCGCTCCAATCAGGTATTTGAGTCTCATCATCGTCTTCATCATTGTCTCCACCAACAGGAGTTACAGTTTGGGAACGAGGGTCTATATTATGCTCTGAACCTTCTTGATCTGGCCCTGGATCCGACTCATAAAGATTCTGGGCATCAGTGCAGATCAATTCCTCGTCTGGATTAACAGAAGCTCTGGAGCAGACCTCTGTTTCCCAGGCTATAGTATGAGTAAACAGCTGTGCAGACTCAACCATCTGTGTTACCCCATACTCAGACGGGCAGCTGGAGACTTGGGAGCTGTGAGGAAGCAAGTGCGATTGGGGTGACACCTCTGAGGACTGGAGTGTTATGTTGAAGTTGAGGTGGAGGAGAGCCCACTTGAAGGAGCACTTGATATACGTTGAAGCACCTGCTGTTTTTGTGCCTCATCTGGAATTTGTAGCGATGGGCGTGTCTGTAAGAAAGGGATCGTATCACATTGTCCACGAAAAGAAGTAGACATCTTAGTTTGGCTGGAAGATGGTCTTTCTTCTGCAGATGTTACTCCCCCCCACCGCGGGGGTGCTCGACCCACCAGCGGACAGGCACCAGTATTGAGAGAGGGGGGCTGGCTGTCAGGGTCCACCGCAGCTCTAGCACAAACCCGGCGACACGGAGGTCGCACGGGCAGGAACGGACTGGCCGTGTCGGCTTCGCACTTTTTGGGTTTTAGAAGGGCATGACATGCCTATATCTGTGTCTCCCCCTCCTTTTACTCCTCCACCTCTTTTCTTTTCGCATGACTATATGTACTTGTCACTTTTCCATGTGTTAGTTGTGTCTTCTGAGCAGTTTGTCAGCTTTTGGACACCTTTGAAGGTGTTTTCTATGTGTTTCTATGTGTTTTTGTTTGCCTGCCATTGGTTTTAACGGTGTTCGACAAACAGCTCGACGAACAGTTCGGTGAACATATGGGTGTTTGACGAACCGAACCGAACTCGAACACTACGGAGGTGGCTCAACACTACATAGGACGTAATCTCATCAGATTCCTCCTCCTCCATCTCCTTAGATGAGCTACTCAGCTACATAGAATCATAGAATGGTTGAGTTGGAAGGGACCTCCTGGGTCATCTGGTCCAACCCCCTGCTCAAAGCAGGATTCACTAGATCATCTCAGACAGATGTCTGTCCAGCCTCTGTTTGAAGACGTCCATTGAAGGGGAACTCACCACCTCTCGTGGCAGCCTGTTCCACTCATTAATCACCCTAACTGTCAAAAAGTTTTTTCTAATATCTAATCTGTGTCTCCTCCCATTTAGTTTCATCCCATTGCTTCTAGTCTTTCCTTGTGCAAATGAGAATAAAGATGATCCTTCTACAATGTGACAGCCCTTGACATATTTGTAGACAGCTATTAAGTCTCCTCTCAGTCTTCTTTTTTGCAAGCTAAACATTCCCAAATCCTGCAACCGTTCCTCATAGGACATGGTTTGCAGACCAGTCACCATTCTGGTCGCTCTTCTCTGAACTTGCTCCAGTTTGTCTATGTCTTTTTTAAAATGTGGTGCCCAAAACTGTACACAGTATTCCAGATGAGGTCTGACCAAAGAGGAGTAAAGACCGATAATGACTTCACGTGATCTAGACTGTATGCTTCTGTTAATACATCCCAGAATTGTATTTGCCTTTTTTGCTGCTGCATCACACTGTTGACTCATGTTTAGTCTATGATCTATTAGTATACCTAAGTCTTTTTCACATGTACTGTTGCTTAGCTCTATTCCTCCCATTCTGTATATGCTTTTTTCATTTTTATTGCCCAGATGTAGTACTTTGCATTTTTCCCTGTTAAAAACCATTCTGTTGGTTGCTGCTCACTGCTCCAGTTTATTTAGGTCTTTTTGAATCCTCTCTCTCTCTTCTCTAGTATTAGCTATTCCTCCTAGCTTTGTGTCATCAGCAAATTTAATCAGTTTACCCTTAATTCCTTCATCTAAATCATTGATAAAGATGTTGAACAATACAGGTCCCAGGACGGAGCCCTGTGGTACCCCACTTGAGACATTCATCCAGCTGGATGTGAAGCCATTTACAACCACCCTTTGAGTCCAATCACTAAGCCAGTTATGAATCCACCTAACAGTTGCCTGGTCCATTGCATACTTGGTCATTTTTTCAATAAGGATGGTGTGAGATACTTTGTCAAATGCTTTGTTGAAGTCAAGATATACTATATCTACAGCATTTCCCTGATCCACCCAGTCAGTGATTCTGTCATAGAAGGAAATTAAGTTAGTCTGACATGACTTGTTAGTTACAAACCCATGCTGACTCTGGTTAATCACTTCATTCTTATCCATGTACTTACATACATGTTGTTTAATAATTTGTTCAAAGATCTTTCCTGGTATAGAAGTCAGACTCACCGGCCTATAGTTCCCTGGGTCCACCTTCTTCCCCTTTTTGAAGATAGGAACAACATTTGCTCTTCTCCAGTCTTCTGGGACTTCTCCTGTTCTCCAAGAATTTTCAAAGATTATGGAGAGTGGTTCTAAAATTTCTTCTACGATCTCCTTCAGTACTCTGGGGTGTAATTCATCTGGACCTGGAGACTTGAATTCATTTATGTTAGCTAAATATTCCCTCACAATCTTTCTGTTTACAGATAACTTTGATTCCTCTATTCCTTTAAAAGGACAGTGAAGATCAGTTGATGTTACATTTTCTTTCTGAGAGAAAACAGATGCAAAATAGGAATTAAAAAGTTCGGCCTTCTCAACATCCTCTCTTACCATTTCTCCATTTTCATCCTGTAAAAATCCTATAGCATCTTTGACTTTTCTTTTACTTTTGACATACCCCAAAATCCTTTTTTATTGCTTTTGACATCTCTTGCAAGCCTTAATTCATTGTCAGCTTTAGCTAACCTGATACGTGCCCTGCAGGATCTGCAGACTGCATTATAATCTTCTTTAGATATGCCTCCCTCTTTCCATTTAATAAACATTTCTTTCTTTCTTTTTAGCATGTGTTTAAGTTTTGTGTTCATCCATCCTGGTTTCCTTAAATGCTTCCCATTCTTCCTACTTTTCGGGATTGTTAACGATTGTGCTTTGAGAATCTCATTTTTAAAAATTTCCCATCCTTCCTGGACATTTTTGTCCTTAAGGACATCCAGCCATTGGATCCCTCCTATTCTCTTTCTGAGTCTCTTAAAATCTGCCTTTCTAAAATCTAACCTTGAAGTTTGAGTCTTCACATGTCTTCCTCCTCTAGTTATCCAAAATTCTATAATAGCATGATCGCTGCCTCCTAGGGTCCCAGCCACCTTTACCTCCTCAACCATTTCCTCCCTGTTTATAAGGATTAGATCCAAAGTAGCAGATCCCCTTGTTTTCTCCCCTACCTTTTGGAAGATAAAGTTGTCAGCAAGAGAGGATAAGAATTTGCTTGACCTGTTAGTTTTACTTGAGAGAGATTCCCAACAAATGTCTGGATAGTTGAAATCTCCCATGACCACTACGTCATATTTTTTGGAGAACTTGGTCATTTGATACATAAAGAGTTCATCCATATCTTCAGCTTGCCCAGGTGGCCTGTAGTAAATGCCTACAATGGTGTCCTTTCCGTTGTTCTCTCCTTGTATTCTTACCCAAACAGTTTCCACAGAACTCCCAGTCTCTGAAGCTTCAATCTCTGTGCAGATATACGCTTTTCTAACATACAATGCAACACCTCCTCCTCGTTTATCAAGTCTGTTTCTTGCAAATAAGTTGTATCCTTTTAGCCTTTTATTCCAATCATGTGTATCGTCCCACCAAGTTTCAGTGATTCCAATGACATCATATTTCTTTTCCTGCGTTAGTAGTTCCAATTCTCCTTGTTTGTTGCCCATGCTTTGTGCATTTGTATAAAAACATTTTAGTTTGTGATTGGTTTCTCTTCCTCCCATATTTTTATTATTTAAATTGTTTTGTCTTTGTTCTTCCTTTCCACTTCCAGTAGCAGAGATCTCAATAGTATTTGTCAGCTGTATGGCTTTTTCTGGCCTTTTGCTTCCCTTCCCACATTGTTCTAGTTTAAAGCTCTTCTGATGAGTGTAGCAAGGCGACTTCCAAATACATGTTTTCCAGTCTTCGTAAGGTGCACCCCATCTCTAGCAAGTAGTCCATCGTATAGGTAATTCATTCCGTGATCCAGAAATCCAAATCCTTGTTGACGGCACCATCGACGTAGCCAGTTGTTCACCTGTAGAATCTTATTCCACCTCATTGTTCCATGGCCATCCACTGGGAGGATGGATGAGAAGACCATCTGCGCTCCCAATTCTTTCACTTTCTTGCCTAAGTCTTCAAAGTCACTGCAGATGGTTTCCAGGTCCTTTCTTGCGGTGTCATTTGTCCCCACATGTATTAGTAGGAATGGGTAGTGATCTGTAGGTCTGAAGAGTCTTGATATCCTGTCAGACACATCTTTAATTTTTGCTCCTGGAAGACAGCACATTTCTCTTGAGGTTATGTCTGGTCTGCAGATAGCGGCCTCTGTTCCTCTTAACAGGGAATCCCCCATGACCACCACTCTCCGTTTTTTCTTCACAACATTCTTCTTTCTCCATCCAGGAGGATTCTGAGGGCTTACAAGGTTATTCATTGCTGGCAAAGTCTTATTTTGCTGTATTTCTTCATGGTTCTCCTGCGTGAGAGCCTGGTACTGGTTCCTGAGCAGTATGGGTGCTGACTGCCTCTCGATCCTCCTGCTTCTGTGGGTCACATGCTTCCATTCCTCTGTTTCGTCAGGTGCAGTTCGAATTTCTTCTCTTTCTGAATCATGAAGAGATAATTCTGCTCTGTCTAAAAACTCTTCACCTTCCTTAATGATTTTCAAGGTAGTTAACCTCTCTTCTAGATTTCGCAACTTTTCCTCCAACAGGGACACAAGCTTGCATTTCTGGCATGTGAAGTTTGGCTTTTCCACTGGCAAGTCTGTGAACATGTAGCAGGATATGCAGCTCACCAAATGGCTCCTGGACTCTTCCATGTTCTTATTGTTAATGTTCTGAAAACAGTGAAAAAAGCTTAAAAAAAAAAGCTTCAAAATTATCTCCTCAGGACTCCTCCCCTGGTTTACCGATGTCCTCTTTTCAGCTCCAACAGCCAAAATCCAGTGTTCTTTGAGCTCGCGGAGACTCTTCACTTACCCCAAAATGCAGTGGGAATATGCAAATTATCTCCTCAGGACTCCTCCCCTGGTTTACCGATGTCCTCTTTTCAGCTCCAACAGCCAAAATCCAGTGTTCTTTGAGCTCGCGGAGACTCTTCACTTACCCCAAAATGCAGTGGGAATATGCAAATTATCTCCTCAGGACTCCTCCTCTGGTTTACCGATGTCCTCTTTTCAGCTCCAACAGCCAAAATCCAGTGTTCTTTGAGCTCGCGGAGACTCTTCACTTACCCCAAAATGCAGTGGGAATATGCAAATTATCTCCTCAGGACTCCTCCCCTGGGTTCACACCAAGTTGGATGTACAACCTCATCATCATCCAATGTGTTACCCCATTCCTTGCCCTCAGTCACCCTTCTCTTCTTCTAGCCCTGACAGCACAGTACAGTAGAGGGTCAGGAAGCTGCTTGGACCCAACCTTTTTTTTCCCCCCTCTATGGAGAAGAATATCGGCCCCAAACAATTTTAACCGAAGATGTAGTCTACTTTATATACCACGGTAGAAAGAAAACTAATTTCTATTTTATCATGTGTTCTCCTGTGAGAACAATATCTGCACCAAACAAGTATTTTAAATTGAGTATAAATATTATAATAGGGGCCAACACCTCTTCCACTACTGCCAACTCAGCAGATGGAAACACAATCAGGAGTGTTCATATTTAAAAAAAAATAGGGCCTAACACCAACATTTCCGTGGCCAACAGATTAGAGATGGTGGAGTTCAACCTCTTAGCTTTGTCATGTGTAGGATGGAACAATCTTTTACGTGACCACAAATGCGGGACCGAGGGCTGGCTGCAGTGATGAGAAAGGGTGGCGTCCGATCAACCAGACAAACTGCCGGTCCGTGAGTGATGTGCAGGGTGACATGTTACGGTGGATTGAGAAATATATGATGTGCTCAGTGAAACAAACACAGCTTTCATATCCGCTTCCGTTGCAGCTGACGGGCTCTCACTCAGCCTGACTGGAGCCGATAGAGAACCAGAGGTTCTGCAGTGGGAACCTGCGAACTTGGCATGGTAACAGAGCAGGATGAAGAAGCAGCGGACGCTGTTGATGGGGCAGATGACGGTGGTTGAGGTCCGCTGGTCCGCATTTTATCACAGTGAGATGGCCAGAGTAACGCATGTTGATTGCGCATGTGAAGGTTCATGCATGTAGTAATCAAATTATTGCATTTTTTCCCTCTACTGAGTTTTTTTATCGCAAAGTTTGCAGATAACTAGTGATGAGCGAGCACTAAAATATTCGGGTACTCGTTGCTCAAGTCGAGCAAATTGGAATGCTCGAGTGCTCGGTCCGTGGAATGAGCCCAATGTAAGTCTATGGGAAACGCTAGCATTTTTCTGGCGGCCCACCCCCCCCGGCGGTCTGCAAGGGGCCTACAAATTGCCCAAAATGACGGGAACAGTGCTCATATGGCGCAGGAACAGCATGGGGAAGAACCCTGGAAGCATTTCTGACTCTTAGGTCACTGCTGTCCACAATGTTGTCAGAGGTATTACGCCACTTTTACAGACACAATAAAATGTGCAAAAACAAAAACAAAATGGATTTTCCTTTCAAATATGTTAAAGAACATCCTTTCCAGGGTAATGACTTGTAGGTAAGGCAAAATAAATATACAAAAATGCTCCTCCACACCTTGGGCTATGTTCACACGTAGCGTTTTTGATGCGTTTTTGCACTTTTACATTGCTTTCAACGGTGAAAAATGCATTCACCGGTAAATATAATTTTAACATTTCACTACCTTATCTGGCCATGTGTTATGTGAGACATGATCAGACACATCCTGTTTAATTTAGGAAGGAGGTACTCTGAAAGTCACAAAGCCTATTTTTATAGAGCCATCAGGCGGCCCTTACTGTTCTTAAAGGACCAGCAGTCGACCCTCACTATTGTTAGAGAGCCATTAGCCGGCTATGCTTTGTTGCTCCCATTATTAACGAGTGGGTCTCCTATACTGTTGCGTATGCAGTGACTGCAAGGGCTGCCAAAATTTGGGAAAAACCCCAGTAATAATTTAAAGACACATAGAAGTGGGCCTCAGTAATGACATGATCCCATTAAAAAGGAGCTGTTCTGTTATACAGTTATAGGGTATGCAGTGAGTACAAGGGCTGCCAAAATTTTGGAAAAAAAACACCAAGAACCATTTAAAGACACATAGAGGTGGGCCTCAGTAATGAGTATGACATTTCCATTAGAAATGAGTGGATCTCCCATACTGTTCTTGCATATGCAGTAATTGCAACGGCTGCCAAAAATTTGGAGCCACTCCAATGCCCCTTGCGAGAGACGTAGAGGAGGGCCTCATGAAAAAAATGTTCCCATTATTAGGAAGTGGGTCTCCCATACTTTTAGCCTATGCAGTGAATGCAACGGCTGCCAAAAATTTGGAGGAACTCCAATGCCCCTTGCAAGAGACGTAGATGTGGTGGTGGAGGATGAGGAGAAGGAGGAAAGAGCAAATAGACAAAATCAGGAAGCATATACCCACATCTGGGTGTGAAGACAGAGGTGCATGGGAATAGAGTTAGAACTCCCAAAAAAAGATACTGTATTTGAGTTTGTTACGCTGCTATCATTCGGTGGTGTTGAGAAGTCTGGCCCAATCTAGCTCTTGTTCATTTTTATAACAGTCAGCCTGTCAGCATTTTCAGTTGACAGGCGGATGCGCATATTGGTTATAATTCCACCAGCAGCACTAAAAACCCGCTGACAAAACGCTAGCAGCAGGGCAGGCCAGGACCTCCAAGGCGTAGAGAGCCAGTTCATGCAACGTGTCCAGCTTAGATACCCAATAATTATAAGGCACAGAGGAATCACGGAGGACGCTGGTACGGTCGGCAAGGTACTAACTCAGCATCATCCCAAACATTACCCTCCTTGTCAGATTACCCCACGCCTCAGGGCATGTGAGATGGAAGGGTCTGAGAAAACTCTCTCATAACTTTGACAGTGTTCCCCTGCCTCTTCTGGATTGCATTTGGGTCTCTTGCCTGTACTCCTTGGTTGTCCAACGAACTGTGACCTCTGCCGCTAGCGTTTTCAGATGGGATTTTTTTTAATAATTCTGCAACAAGGTCTTGTCCTGCAAGGGAATAAGAGACAGAAAGTTCTCCTTGTAGCGTGGGTCTAGTGGTGTCACCAACCAGTAATGACTGTCACCCAAAATTTGGACAAGGCGAGGGTCACGGGAAAGGCAGCATAACATAAACTCAGCAATGTATGCCAGAGTGCTAACAGACAAGACTTCTGTGTCCTCACCAAGATACTGACTGACCATGCTCTCCTCCTCCTCCTCCCTATCTTCAGCCCATCCACGCTGAACAGACGGTATGACAGTTGTGCAGGTAGTACCGTCTATAGTGAAGGAAACTAGCTCCTGTTCTTCCTCCTCCTCTTCCTCATTGTCATCCAATCCATGTTGGGATGAGATGAGGCTGGACTGTGTGTGATCGCTCTGTATGGTTCATTGCTCCATCTCATCATGCTCCGCCTGCAATGCATCCGCTTTAATTGTGAACAGAGAGCGTTTCAGAAGACAGAGAAGCGGGATGGTGACGCTAATTATGGTATGGCGCCCATGAGGGTTCGGTCGCCACAAAGGTGTTGCATCTCAGCCAGAGATGTGGCATCTCACTCTCAGGTAAGGAAGGAGTACAGCTCAGGACCCTAACACCTACATCCAACACGTTCACTTCAGCAGGGCAGGGCGAGATTGCTCCTAAGGGAGAGCACAGTCCCTGGTCCCTGGCTGGAGTGGAGGGGAACCTAGAGAGGGGGAACCTTGTAGTGGGTGTGGGTGGAGGAAGTAGCTCAGGGGAGTACAGGAGAGGAAGGTATAAATTGGGAAGCCATCTTAGAAAGACAGACCAGTCAGAGGTGGAAAGTGAGGGGAGCAGAGTCTCTGCAGGAGCTCTGCTCCAGAGGTGGGCCTAGCCAGTGAGGCCCAAGTCTGAAGAGAAGGAGAGAAGAGATGAGAGGGAGCAGGAGAAAGGCTCCAGGAATCAGGAAAGGACCCCATGGGTACGGGCCATGCAGAAGGCCACCCGTACGTCCGAATCTACCAGGAGGTGGAGGGGTCAGGCAACACAAAGGGAACCGGTCCCTCAACTAGCAGAGGACTTTATGCCCAACTAGAAACTGGAGGCTGTAGTACTTTAGGTCCTGTAGCCACAAGTCCACGTCAGTCTCACCGAGAAGGTAGCCATATGGGACCCAGAGGACGGAACAGACGTCGCCCGCCAAGGCCCGCGGGTACCGGATTGGAGATACTAGGTGTGAGGTGCAGGAAGAAGGCCAGAGAGCAAGGACACACAGAAGGGGGTCCTGCTAAGTACTCCGGAGTTACCTGGGGGTAGACTGAACCACTCCCTGAGTAAACACAAGGGGACGAGGGCAGTTACATGGATCCCTGTAATCTGGACTGCAACAACTGTGAGTAAAGACCACTGCCCTGGAGTTGGCTCTTCCTGTGGAGAGCCACACCATTCCTCCTGCAGTAACATCAGCTTCAGAGGACTGCTCAGCAGCGGCGGCTCCCTTTAACCGCATTCCACAGGTGGCGTCACAAACTTTCTATATAAACTATAATCCCCTGTAAATATAAACCCCCTTTCTATTGAACACCCTGGGTCACAGACCGGGTCACCGACACTGTGACATCCCCCAGCATCTACAGGCCTGGCACCGGGTACCCCACGGCCCAGGGGGCGAGTCAATGGCATCATCACCGCTCACCATCTTGGTGGAGTCCTCAAAGTTTTGGAAGATGGTACAGATGCCTGACATCCATGTCCACTCCTGAGGCTTTATGTGTGGAGTCTGACCTGAATACCGACGGCCTTGTTGATGCTGGTAGTCAACAACTGCCCTGTTCTGCTCACAAATCCTTCCCAAGATCTGCAATGTAGAGTTCCATTACACACGAGTCGGTGAGCTGGAAGCTGCAAATACTGCTGAAGCATGGTGTACTCTGGATTGCTTTTTAAACAAATAATCAGGATTAAGATAAAAAAAAAAATAGCCTTGGCCCCTGATTCCTGGGGCTATGTCTACAAATATCTGTAATGGCAGGATCAGTCAAAATGTGCAATGGACCCTTTTGTGCTGTGTACACTGTAGTCTGTCCATACCTGCCTGCCTTGGCCTTGCTTTTTAAGCAAATAACCAGGATTAAGATAAAATATCTGTGAATACAGCAGCAGCAGACAGAATGTGCTATAGACCCTCTTGTTCTATATGCACTGCAGTCTGCCACATACCCTGCCTGCCTAACTCCTCCTATCACCACTGAATATATGCAGCTGAATTAGTCCTCAGAATGACTGTTAGTTCAGATGGATATATAGATATGCTGTGGAATACCTATACTACCTATAAACAAGCAAATCTCTCCCTGACTCAGCAGCAGCTCTTCCTACTCTGCCTGTTTCCGGGGTAGACTGTGACAAGCCTAGCATCATCAGGTATTAAATAGAACTTATGACGCTATGAGGCCAGCCAATCACTATAATGCCACAACCAACATGGCTACGGCATTACAGTGCTTGGCAATCAATCCCAGCATGTCCATTGACTCTCTAAAGAGCGACAAACATGCAGGGCGGAACCCGAGTTCCTGCCTGAGCAACCGGAAATGTTCACCGAGTGCCAAGCTTGTCCAGCACCGTGATGCTCGAGCAAGTACCGAGTAGAGGCGAGCACGTTCGCTCATCACTACAGATAACGTGAGCTGGCTCATTCTTTGCAGTCTCAAAAAAGGCCTGGGCTAGGCAACCCTTGCCACCCCTGCGAGCTGCAGACCCGTGACTGCTGCTGGTCACTGGTCAATGCAACCTCCTCATATTCCTCATCCTCCACCTCCTCAGATGAACTACTCAGCTGCGTGGCTCTGGGTTCACACCAAGTTGTATATATAACCTCATCATCATCCAATGTGTTATCCCATTCCTCACCCTCAGCAACCCTTCTCTTCTTCTTGACCTGACAGCACAGTACAGTCGAGGGTCAGGAAGTTGCTCGGACCCATTTTTTTTTCCCCTGTATGGAAAACAATATCTGCCCCAAACAATTTTAAGTTGAGATGTAGTCTTCTTTATATACCAATTTTGAGTTTATCTGGTCTGTGTACTCCTGTGTGGAGAACAATATCTACACCAAAAAATTATTTTCACTAGAGTAAAACAACTGTAAAAGAGACCAAAACCTCTTCCACTACAGCCAACCCAGCACATTTCCCTAAATTAGGCCTAATACTACCGGACTGTCGTCAATTTCACTACAGTAGAAATAGTATAATTAGGACCGACACTTCTTCCCCTACAGCCAACACAGTAGATGTTGACCCAATCAGGAGTGTTCCCATTTGAAAACATTTGTTCCTAAAACCACCAAAGTGGCATCAATTTCACTAGAGTATAAGTAGTATAATGGGGACCGACACCTCTTCCACTACAGCCAACCCAATTGATGGAGACCCTATCAGGATTCCCCACATTTCCAAAAATTAGTGGCAGACACGAGCAAAGTAGCATCAATTTCAGTACAGTAGAAATTGTAAAATTAGGAACGACACCTCTCCACTACAGCCAACCTAATGGATTGAGAGACCAAATCTGTGTTCTCCACATTTCAAAAAATTAGAGCCTGAAACCTGCAGCAGCAGCAAGAGCAGGCATACAAGCCATATCATAGACTGTAATTCCGCAAGATAAATGCAGCACACTAAAAACTACAACATTGTCTACTCTGTATAGTCTGTAACTGGGGTGCAATAGTCCTTTGAGATCTATGACTTGTACAGCTTGATGAAAGTTATGCGGTCAACACTTTCAAGGGACAGCCGACTGCGCTTTACCATCAGGACACCACCAGTATCACTGAAGACACATTATGAGAGAACGCTGGCTGCCGGGCATGATAAAACCTCCAAGTCGCGACAGGCGAGCTCAGGTCATAGGCTATTCATCCATTATTGAAGACCAAAATGTAAAAGGGTCAAAATCCTCCCTGATGATATTAATATTGAGCTTTAGATAATCCTCCACCATCCTCTCCAGTCGTTCTCCATGTGTCAGACTTGTACTCTGTTGTGCTGGTGCACGAGCTGGTCTAAAAAATGTGTGAAAGGACTTGCTTCTGCCACTTACTCTGCTGCTGCTAATGTTTTAGCGTTGACAAACTGACGTGCTGGAGGTTGAAAGACTACAGCTGCGATGCACACTGTGTGCCTCACTCCTATCTTGGGGAAAAGCTCTATTAAGGTTGCTTAAAAGCCTATTTCGATACTCCAACATAAGCGGGTCCCTTTCCAGGGCGGGAAGCATCTGGGAAAATTGACTCTTTTATAAAGTGGATCTAACAGAGTGGCAACCCAGTAGTCACCATTATTTCGAATCCTAACTATACGGGGATCATGTTGCAGATAGTGCAGCAAGAAGGCACTCATATGTCGGGCTCTTCCAGGTGGTCCAAAGCCAGGCTCTATTGTTGGCTGCTTAACACTGATGCATGTTTCCTCCGTCACCTACTGCCAACCACGTTCAACAGAGAGGGGATGATTATCTTCTTCACCTTCTGACTGTTGCTTGCCCATCTCCTCTTCCTCCTTCATTTGTTCCTCGGCTCTTGCACCTTCACTAACAGTATGTCTGGTATCACCAAACCCCCTTGATCGCAGGAAGCCACTGTCACTTGGCATCCGCCTGTGTGATGACAGTCTGGACCTTTGAGACATTCTTATCCCTTCCACATCCTCCTCTTCTTCTGGGACAACCACTTCGTTCCGCACGCTATTCAAATTCTACTGCACCATGTAGATGACTGGAATAGTGATGCTGATGGCGGCATTGTCAGTTCTAACTAGTTTAGTAGCCATTTAAAAACTGTGCAGAAGGGTGTGGAGGTCCTTAATTTGTTCCCACTCCTTAAACGTGATATGCCCCACGTCCGTACTGCGTTGGCCCAGGCTACATGACAT
Organism: Phyllobates terribilis; assembly: GCF_046119375.1. Taxonomy (NCBI): domain Eukaryota; kingdom Metazoa; phylum Chordata; class Amphibia; order Anura; family Dendrobatidae; genus Phyllobates; species Phyllobates terribilis. The sequence continues at coordinate 418,422,011 of NW_027362764.1, read as the reverse complement.
GACATACTGCGTCAGGGCTCATTGCTGCTGCCACAGTTGCTGCAACATGTGCAGAATGGAATTTCACTGCGTCTGCACATCGCATATTAACCTGTTAACTGGCATGGAGAAAGACCTCTGTATCGATGCAAGTTGATGACATGAGGGATGTGAATGGCGGAAAAGAGCACACAGCTTCTGTACTTTCTGAATCAGCTCATCCAGGCCAGGATAGAGGCGGAGAAATCGCTGTACCACCTGGATGAGGACGTGAGCCATGCAAGGCATGTGTTTGAGCTCGTCATGATGTAGAGCCGCCAACGGGTTTGCACGATTATCGCACACGGTCTTCCCTGGCTGCAGGTTCAGCTGAGACAGCCATTGCTGAAACTGAAAAAAAAAAAAAAAAGCCCAATATAATGATAAATCCGACAAGAGGTCAAAAGTTAAAAACAAACACCTTTTTTACAAAAATTGGGTACATAGTGGCAGAGAAAAAAGAGCGCAAACACATATAACTTAAGTAATAATAAGAGGGTATATAAATAATAGCAATACCAGGGCTAGATTAGGCTCCAAACAGATTCATGCATGCAAATGTATCCTAGGTCATGCATAATGGATATAATCCTGTGAAACATTATTATTAGCCAATATAGGCATCCCCAGGTAATACCATCAAGCATGCATGTATGTATCAAAGAATTTATTATACCCAAATGGGTTAGTAAACAGATAACAGTATGCTATATTGGACCCAATCATACCTGGTGTGTATAGAGCCCTGCTCTTCAGTGTGGCGCCCACCCCGACGCGCGTTTCGGTGCGTCCTTCATCAGGGGGTGACGTCAGACTCCCAGTATCAGGTTTAAAAAGGAGCTGCCAGCCAATGGGGATGAATCAGGGAGGTAACGCAGGATACTCCCGGCGCATGCCGGGGCCCGTCCGCAGCCGGCGTCATTCAGCTGAGGCGACCAGGTCACGTGAGGAGTCACATGACCCGTCACCCAGGAAATACGGTCACGTGGGGTCACGTGACCGCAGGTCCTACACTGCATCAAGACGCCGGCGCCGACGGAAACCAGGAGCACCCAGGAGCCCCCGCGTATCCCCACTCATCAGCATTCTGGTAGAGGGGAAAGTGCATGTCCAAGGTGATATAATATATAAAGTTACACAGTTGAAAGGATATACCAATACATATCCATGTTCATACAGATCTATCCAGATGCATCGATGTAAGCATATGTATCACTACATTGGAGCATATATATTATATTAAAGTGCAATTTAAATAAATAAGTGCATAAGTGCATAAATTCATTACAATAAGTTAAAACCTATACACCATACATATATATATAAATGTGCTAAAAAGATTTTTTACATAATTAGAAACAATGATTATACATATATAAATAAACATCGCAATATCTTACACCAATCCATACAAAAAAGGGGATTATATATATATATAGATATGGTAAAATTGAATGGATGAAGAAAAAAAAAAAAAAAAAAAAAAACACCCATGATAAATTAAAATAAATAAATTAATAGTGTGGGATACATCATAAAGACAAGTTAATAAAGTAAACTATAATCTATAAAGTGCAATGAAACACATAAATGTGAATCGTGTAAATAACAGCCATATTGAAGCATCACAATCACAGCAATCCATACATGCAATGCCACATAAGAATTCCATAGATCTATAGTGAACCACAGATCTCAGTCACTCCACATAATTTGTGTCATGATGCATACAATCGAAAACACACACATGCATATCTACAATGCCCACATATTCATGACACATGCACGCACATGACATGACATATGACACCTTGTACTGAATGTGTGTAACATGTGGTCCAAATGCCCATAAGTATATAAGTACATAACCAAATACATAAATATTAAACCTCCTTTTGCGGGGGAATATAAGAGGTAAAAAAGGTAAAAAAAGAGGGGGGAGGGGGGTGAGGTGTTAGAAGAAGACATGTAACATCATGTACCGAACACAGACACAACCGCATATCTCATCACATATGGAGTTCATCAATAAGTGCATGCACAGGTATAATCACAATATATAAATACAGATAACAGAACGGTATAGACGTGTTGCGTTCATGTGACATTTTGAATCCCCTTCAAAGGACAGTATCCCCACTGGATGCATATTGTAGCGCTGTAACCACTTCATGCATATCATGCCAATGCACATAATCAAGACCCTCCACCATATTAGGCTACAAAGTGTATGGCAGCTGAAATTAAAAACAAAAGTTAAAATCAAAAATAAAACAATATAAAACATAATATGGAACATATCACTAGAACGTTAGGTATGATGGAACCCTTTCACAAGAATGGGACAAAACTTAAATTTTCATTGATTCCCTGGGGATCAACTGTATCAAGGGACCAGATCCATTTGGCCTCCAGTCTGGCTAGACGATTACTCACGTTTCCACCTCTTACATTGGAGACAATCCTGTCAATCCCTCTCACCTCTAGTCCAGAGGCATCACAATTATGGTAGATCTTAAAATGTCTAGGGATTGTCTTCAATGTAAGTGGGTCGTCAACCTCCCTAGCAGCATTTATTCCATTCACATGTTCTCTCACTCTCACTTTTAATTGAATGTAGTGAGACCTACATAAATTTTGTTGCAGGGACATGTGGCAAAATATATAACCGCTGTGGTATTACATGTAATTGTATGCGTTATATTAAATGTCTTTGTGCCCATGCTATTGTAAAAAGTTTTAGCACGAACTATATTCGGGCACGCAACGCATTTACCACAAGGGGTACAAACCCATGGAGACTTAGTGTTATTCAAAAAAGTGGTCTTGTCATTAATGTAATGGCTTTTTACCAATGTGTCTCTCAGATTGTTAGATCGTCTAAAAGTGATATTTGGTTTAAGTCCCAGATATTTGGCCAGATTTGAATCTGCTAGTAGAATTGGCCATGATTTCTCCAGGCATTTACGTATAGTCCCTGAATTGGCACAGTATTGAGTTATAAATCTAACTTCATTCTTTTTGATCCTTTGTTCTGAGTTGCTGGAATATAGTAACTGATGTCTCGGAGTGTGTCTAGCTCGGTTATATGCACTTTTTACCGACCTCTTGCTATATCCTCTGTCATAGAACCTCTCTTTGAGATCTACAGATTGCCGTTCAAAATCCTCCTCATTAGAATAAATGCGTTTAAGACGCAAAAATTGGCCAGTGGGTATGGATTGAATCATCTTAGGGGGATGGGATGACGAGGCATGTAGGAAGGCATTTACAGATGTGGATTTCCGAAACATATCGGTTTGTAGACAATTTTGATTGTCTCTACATATTTTGACGTCCAAAAAATCAATCAAATTGGCATCACAGTGGTACGTTAAATGAATATTGCACTCATTGCGATTCAATAAAGCCATAAGTTGAACCAGGGTTTCCTCTGAATCCTGCCAGACAAGAAATACATCATCGATGTACCGCGTCCAAAAGGGGGACGCGGTCCTTCAGTGCGTATCTGCGTATTATATGTATAATCATTGTTTCTAATTATGTAAAAAATCTTTTTAGCACATATATATATATGTATGGTGTATAGGTTTTAACTTATTGTAATGAATTTATGCACTTATGCACTTATTTATTTAAATTGCACTTTAACATAATATATATGCTCCAATGTAGTGATACATATGCTTACATCGATGCATCTGGATAGATCTGTACGGACATGGATATGTATTGGTATATCCTTTCAACTGTGTAACTTTATAAATTATATCACCTTGGACATGCACTTTCCCCTCTACCAGAATGCTAATGAATGGGGATACGCGGGGGCTCCTGGGTGCTCCGGGTTTCTGTCGGCGCCGGCGTCTTCATGCAGTGTAGGACCTGCGGTCACGTGACCCCACGTGACCGTGTTTCCTGGGTGACGGGTCATGTGACTCCTCACGTGACCTGGTCGCCTCAGCTGCATGACGCCGGCTGCGGACGGGCCCCGGCATGCGCCGGGAGTATCCTGCATTACCTCCCTGATTCATCCCCATTGGCTGGCAGCTCCTTTTTAAACCTGATACTGGGAGTCTGACGTCAACCCCTGATGAAGGACGCACCGAAACATGAGTCGGGGTGGGCACCACACTGAAGAGCAGGGCTCTATACACACCAGGTATGATTGGGTCCAATATAGCATACTGTTATCTGTTTACTATCCCATTTGGGTATAATAAATTCTTTGATACTTACATGCATGCTTGATGGTATTACCTGGGGATGCCTATATTGGCTAATAATAATGTTTCACAGGATTATATCCCTTATACATGACCTAGGATACCATTTGCATGCATGAATCTGTTTGGAGTCTAATCTAGCCCTGGTATTGTATTATTTATATACCCTCTTATTATTACTTAAGTTATATGTGTGTGCGCTCTTTTTTCTCTGCCACTATGTACCTAATTTTAGTAATAAAGGTGTTTGTTTTTTAACTTTTGACCTCTTGTCGGATTTATCATTATATTGGGCTTTGCTGTTATTGTTTTCCGATTGGTCTACCAATTTAAGTAGCAGATATACATTTATTTCACTATGTTGATCGATTGGATTAGTAAGAATATACACAAATATAAATGTATATTATCTGCTTGTCCTTTGCAACGGCTTTCTAATCAATTTTGTACTGTGTTTCGCACAGGCAATTTCTCAGCAAGGGATATGGATTTTAAAGCCAGGGAACAATCCTGGCTAAACCAGATTAATCAAGTATTTGGTAGTGGTGGCATTGTGGAATTAGGTTCCAATGATGCTCAAGTGGACATTATTTCTACTAATATAAAAAATTTATTGTTTAAAAGAACTAAAATATGGTGGAACAAAGTCTTTCTTGATAATTATTTGTTAAAACAATTGATTCCCAGGGGATTACGGGTCCGAGTCATCCCCTCTTTCCCGATTTCGGACAATGAGTTTATTAAGGGATGGGAAAACATTTGTAATGAGGCCTCAAGGAAGTTTATGGACCTACTGATCAAACTCAACACTAAAAGTATTGAGGAGATCGATAAGACCCTTGATGAAGCCTATGCCACAGCTAAATTAAAATTATCAAAAGAACAATTTGAATCTATTAATATGTCCATGGATCAATCCATGGACGCATGAGTCAAAAAGATTCAAGAGAATCAAGCCATCAAGCTAGGAAGGGACCAAAAGGATTTGTCCTTAAATAGAATGTACAAATGGAGAAAATCAATTAAGGACAGTCAAAGTAGAGATCGCACTCCATCGTTCTCCTCAAATATCTCCGTTGGCGACATATCAGAGGCCTCTTCGTCCACTTCAGTTCAAGTGATTGGCACTCCTAAACGCAAGCACAATCTAAGATATCTACCGAATAAGCGATATTATGGACAATCGCCGGAAATCAAACAATCTAACTTCAAGGTAATTAATTTAAGCAATCATACCTTGTGTGAAACTCAGTTGAATGTATTACAGAAAGGTCTTACATTTTGCCCGACAGCTGGTTTTGATAAATTTACCATGGTAAAAGATTTGCATATTTTTGCAAGATCGTTGATTTTCAAGCGTTTCTTTCATAATAAAGATGTGGATACTATGTTCCCTACAGAAAAAGAACAGGAGGCCCTAGGCATTCTGGAGGAACTTGCTATAGAACACAACTTGGAAGAAGGAGGTAAGATACCGGCATCAATTCAATTGAGGTCAAAGAAATTTCCCCCCCCTCTCCTCATGCCCTAACGTTGAACTTTTTGTAAAATTGGTCAGCAAGGATTTGGACAAAATATCCACATATCCAAAAGTAGATAATCTAAGTAGGGATGAGAGAACATCGATAAAAACACTCCAGAAATTAAATGACGTGGTTTATAAACCTGCTGATAAAGGCGGCAACATAGTAATTTGGCCAAAGGATATGTACGAGGTAGAGGCGTTCAGACAGTTGCGGAATGTGGATTGTTACAAGAAATTGACGTTCAATCCTTTGAAAAAATTTTATATGGAATTGACAAATTTGTTACATGGAGCGAGAGATAATGGGGTAATCTCTACAGAATTAGTGACAGCACTAGTAGTCCATGAACCTGTGATTCCAACGTTATATTTATTACCAAAAGTGCATAAAAATGCCATCACTCCCCTTGGGAGGTCCATCATATCTGGAAGAGGAAATTACTTAGAGAGGGTCAACAAATATATCGACTCTCAGTTACAACCTTTGGTTGAAACATTGTCATCTTTTACTAAGGATACAAGTGAATTCCTTAGAAAGATAGATGGGTTACACGTGGACACTAACGCACTGTTAACAACATGTGACGTTAAATCATTATATACCAACATTAGACACAGTGATGGACTAAGAGCAGTGAAATTCTTCCTGGATTCATCCGACACATCACCATCTATGACGAATTTCATTTTGCAACTCCTTCAGTTCACATTGTCTCATAACTTCTTCACCTTTAAGGGGTCCTTTTTTCTACAGCTCCAGGGAACAGCGATGGGGGCGGTGTTTGCACCTTCTTACGCCAACCTGTTCCTGGGGCTGTGGGAGAGGGACCTCTTCTTGTCAGACAGATACGCACTGATGGACCACGTCCCCTTTTGGACGTGGTACATAGATGATGTATTTTTTGTCTGGCAGGATTCAGAGGAAACCCTGATTCAACTTATGGCTTTATTGAATCGCAATGAGTACAATATTCATTTAACGTACCACTGTGATGCCAATTTGATTGATTTTTTGGACGTCAAAATATATAGAGACAATCAAAATTGTCTACAAACCGATTTGTTTCGGAAATCGAAATCTGTAAATGCCTTCCTACATGCCTCGTCATCCCATCCCCCTAAGATGATTCAATCCATACCCACTGGCCAATTTTTGCGTCTTAAACGCATTTGTTCTAATGAGGAGGATTTTGAACGGCAATCTGTAGATCTCAAAGAGAGGTTCTATGACAGAGAATATAGCAAGAGGTCGGTAATAAGAGCATATAACCGAGCTAGACACACTCCGAGACATCAGTTACTATATTCCAGCAACTCAGAACAAAGGATCAAAAAGAATGAAGTTAGATTTATAACTCAATACTGTGCCAATTCAGGGACTATACGTAAATGCCTGGAGAAATCATGGCCAATTCTACTAGCAGATTCAATTCTGGCCAAATATCTGGGACATAAACCAAATATCACTTTTAGACGATCTAACAATCTGAAAGACACATTGGTAAAAAGCCATTACATTAATGACAAGACCACTTTTTTGAATAACACTAAGTCTCCATGGGGTTGTACCCCTTGTGGTAAATGCGTTGCGTGCCCGAATATAGTTCGTGCTAAAACTTTTTACAATAGCATGGGCACTAAGACATTTAATATAACGCATACAATTACATGTAATACCACAGCGGTTATATATTTTGCCACATGTCCCTGCAACAAAATTTATGTAGGTCTCACTACACGTCAATTAAAAGTGAGAGTGAGAGAACATGTGAATGGAATAAATGCTGCTAGGGAGGTTGACGACCCACTTACATTGAAGACAATCCCTAGACATTTTAAGATCTACCATAATTGTGATGCCTCTGGACTAGAGGTGAGAGGGATTGACAGGATTGTCTCCAGTGTAAGAGGTGGAAACGTGAGTAATCGTCTGGCCAGACTGGAGTCCAAATGGATCTGGTCCCTTGATACAGTTGATCCCCAGGGTCTCAATGAAAATTTAAGTTTTTTCCCATTCTTGTGAAAGGGTTCCATCATACCTAACGTTCTAGTGATATGTTCCATATTATGTTTTATATTGTTTTATTTTTTATTTTAACTTTTGTTTTTAATTTCAGCTGCCATACACTTTGTAGCCTAATATGGTGGAAGGTCTTGAGTATGTGCATTGGCATGATATGCATGAAGTGGTTACAGCGCTACAATATGCATCCAGTGGGGATACTGTCCTTTGAAGGGGATTCAAAATGTCACATGAACGCAACACATCTATACCGTTCTGTTATCGGTATTTATATATTGTGATTATACCTGTGTATGCACTTATTGATGAACTCCATATGTGATGAGATATGCGGTTGTGTCTGTGTTCGGTACATGATGTTACATGTCTTCTTCTAACACCCCCCCTCCCCACCCCTTTTTTACCTTTTTTACCTCTTATATTCCCCCGCAAAAGGAGGTTTAATATTTATGTATTTGGTTATGTACTTGTATACTTACGGCCATTTGGACCACATGTTACACACATGCAGTACAAGGTGTCATATGTCATGTCATGTGTGTGCATGTGTCATGAATATGTGGGCATTGTAGATATGCATGTGTGTGTTTTCGATTGCATGCATCATGACACGAATTATGTGGAGTGACTGAGATCTGTGGTTCACTATATATCTATGGAATTCTTATGTGCATTGCATGTATGGATTGCTGTGATTGTGATGCTTCAATGTGGCTGTTATTTACACGATTCACATTTATGTGTTTCATTGCACTTTATAGATTATAGTTTACTTTATTAACTTGTCTTCATGATGTATCCCACACTATTAATTTATTTATTTTAATTTATCATGGGTGGTTTTTTTTTTTTTTTTTTTCTTCATCCATTCAATTTTACCATATCTATATATATATATATATATATATTCCCCTTTTTTTGTATGGATTGGTGTAAGATATTGCGATGTTTATTTATATATGTATAATCATTGTTTCTAATTATGTAAAAAATCTTTTTAGCACATATATATATAAATGTATGGTGTATAGGTTTTAACTTATTGTAATGAATTTATGCACTTATGCACTTATTTATTTAAATTGCACTTTAATATAATATTTATGCTCCAATGCAGTGATACATATGCTTACATCGATGCATCTGGATAGATCTGTATGGACATGGATATGTATTTGTATATCTTTTCAACTGTGTAACTTTATATATTATATCACCTTGGACATGCACTTTCCCCTCTACCAGAATGCTGATGAGTGGGGATACGCGGGGGCTCCTGGGTGCTCCTGGTTTCCGTCGGCGCCGGCGTCTTGATGCAGTGTAGGACCTGCGGTCATGTGACCCCACGTGACCGCGTTTCCTGGGTGACGGGTCATGTGACTCCTCACGTGACCTGGTCGCCTCAGCAGCATGACGCCGGCTGCGGACGGGCCCCGGCATGCGCCGGGAGTATCCTGCGTTACCTCCCTGATTCATCCCCATTGGCTGGCAGCTCCTTTTTAAACCTGATACTGGGAGTCTGACGTTACCCCCTGATGAAGGACGCACCGAAACGCGCGTTGGGGTGGGCGCCACACTGAAGAGCAGAGCTCTATACACACCAGGTATGATTGGGTCCAATATAGCATACTGTTATCTGTTTACTAACCCATTTGGGTATAATAAATTCTTTGATACATACATGCATGCTTGATGGTATTACCTGGGGATGCCTATATTGGCTAATAATAATGTTTCACAGGATTATATCCCTTATACATGACCTAGGATACCATTTGCATGCATGAATCTGTTTGGAGTCTAATCTAGCCCTGGTATTGCTATTATTTATATACCCTCTTATTATTACTTAAGTTATATGTGTGTGCGCTCTTTTTTCTCTGCCACTATGTACCCAATTTTTGTAATAAAGGTGTTTGTTTTTTAACTTTTGACCTCTTGTCGGATTTATCAATATATTGGGCTTTGCTGTTATTGTTTTCCGATTGGTCTACCAATTTAAGTAGCAGATATACATTTATTTCACTATGTTGATCGATTGGATTAGTAAGAATATACACAAATATAAATGTATATTATCTGCTTGTCCTTTGCAACGGCTTTCTAATTGCTGAAACTGAGCATGGAGAGCTGTCCACAACTCTTCAGCTGTATGACTGCGATCTCCAAGGAACATTAATTTGAAGACTGCTATTAATTTGAAGACTGCCAAATTGCAGTGAGCCCTGGCTGCACAGTACGGAGGTGGTGTGGATTCGCTCTGCATTGTTGGAACGCGTGTCTCGTTAAAGCAGAGGTCGAGTGCACAGGTGGAGGCCCTAGAGGAGGTGGAGGACAAAGGAACAGAGGAGGAAATGGGAAATACTGAGGTTTGCTCTGCAAGCCTTGGGGATTCCAAGATTTGTGGAGCAGCCCTTTCCCTGCCTGCCCCCACAGCCACCAGAGTCACCCAGTGACCAGTCAGCGAGATGTAACGCCCTTGGCCATGCTTACTCATGCAGGTGTCTGGGGTGAAATGCACCCTGGCACACATAGATTTAGTCAAGGAACAAGTTATGTTGTCTGTGACATGCTGGTGTAGCGCAGGCACAGCTTCTTAGAGAATTAATGGCGACTGGGCAACTGGTACTGGGGGACTGCAACGACCATCAGCTTTCAGAAATCGTCTACCAGGTGGAAAGGCAGCATTTCTGTGGTCAACAGATTTGAGATGGTGGAGTTCAACCTCTTAGCTTTGTCATGTGTAGGATGAAACAATCTTTCGTGACCACAACTGTGGGACCCAGGGCTGACTGCAGTGCTGAGAGAGGGTGGAGTACGGTAAAACGGACAAACTGCTGTGAGTGAGGTGCAGGCACAGATGTTACGGTGGATTGAGAAACGTGTGGTGTGCTTGGTGAAACAAACACAGCAGGCATGTTTGCTTCCGTTACAGCTGATGGGCTCTCACTCAGCCTGACTGGAGTGGTTAAAGAAGCAGAGGTTCTGCGGTGGGAGTAACAGAGGAGGAGGAAGAAGAAGCAGATGCAGTTGATGGGGCAGCTGATGGTTGCTGAGGTCCGCTGGTCTGCATTTTAGGGCAGTGAGATTCCCAGCATAACGCATGTTGTGTGCGCATGTGAAGGTTCATGACTGTAGTAGACAAATAATTGCATTTTTTCCCTCTACTAGTTTTTTCTTGCAAAGTGTGCAAATAACGTGAATTGGCTCATCCTTTGCGATCTCAAAAAAGGCCCAGGCTAGGCAACCCTTGCCACACCTGCGAGCTGCAGACCCACGACCGCTGCTGGTCACAGCCACAGTTGTGGCTAAGGATGCATTACTCCTCGTGCGTGTATCACTCCATGTCTGCGCTGTAGGGCAGAAGGTAACCTCCTTGTCTTCCACCTCCACCTCCTCAGATGAGCTACTGGGCTGCATGACTCTGGGTTCACACCATGTAGGATCTTCAACCTCATCATCATCCAATGTGTTATCACATTCCTCACCTCAGAGTGACCCTTCTCCTCTTGTTGCCCTGACAGCACAGTACAGTCCCCATGAGCCTCAGGTATCTGAGACTCATCACGATCACCTTCTGCCAAAAATTGTTTACGTTGGATTCAGGGCATCGGTGCAGATAATTTCCTCCTTTTCTTGACTGTGAATGTTTGGAGTACACTTCTGATGCCCATGGTATAGAATGGGTCAACAGTTCTACAGACTCGCCCATCTGTGGTTCGCTACAGTAAGTTGGGCACTTGGACAGTTGTGACTCAGAGGGAAGCAAGGGTAATTGGGGTGCCACCTCTGTGGACTGTACTGTGTGTGATGTTGAGGTGGAGGAAGAAGAGGAGAGGCCACTTGAAGCAGCGCTTGCCGTCCACTGGAGCACTTACTCTTTCTGGCCCTTATCAACAAGGCATATCGCTGTTTGGCTGCCAAAGAAAGGGAGTTGAGTAGCCCGTCCTGTAATAGAAGTTGTCAGTATTTTTCGGAAAGGACATGACGGTGTTGGTTCACTAGTGCTTTAACTAGCATTACCACCTACACCACATATACCTTGAACACCAAGCCTATTCCCCATTCCACCACAACCTCTTTTTCCCACTAATGTTGCTCAGATACTGTGGTAAGAGCACAATATTGGCAAAACAAAAATAGATTTTTTCCTCTGCAACAGTTCTACACACACCTGAATTTCAGCGGCACTAAATGACAAGGTAAGATATGGCTTGCTGTATAACTGATCAAAGTATTTTTTTTACTTTGGATTAGGCATGTATAACATAGGAGATATTCTCCAAACTATTTCAAACTCAGATCTAGCCTGCTGTATCACGTTTGGAACAGCAAAAAATAGATTTTTTGACTCTGCACAAGCTCTGAATACAGGTGAATTTCACCGCCACTAAAAGGACTAAGTGGCTTATTGCAGAGTGTAACACGTTTGCGACAGAAAAAAATATTTTTTGGACTCTACCTAGCAACAGAAAATATATATTTGTTTTACAGTGCATACAGCTGAAATTCACCTACCAAAAAAATTACAAACTGGGCTAACACAGCTTGCACTATCAGATTAGCAAATGAGAAAAAAAGGTTTTTGTTCTCTGCACTCAAAATCTCTGCACTGACAAGCTCTGCAGATAGCTAAATTTCAACCATACAAAATCAAAAAGTGGCCTACAAAAGCTTGCTTGCTTTATCACATTAACAAGTGCAAAAATAAATTGAAGGTATACACCTGCATGGAGCACACAGTACAACTGGTGCACAACACTGTTTTATGCCATATGCCCTGCTCTTTCTGTCAGAATCTCAGTAATTGCACAAAAACAAAAAAAGTGCTGCAAGGTCGATTGAGCAGGTACACAGCACAGGACTTACAGGTGCTTCTCACAAAATTAGAATATCAAAAAGTTAATTTATTTCAGTTCTTCAATACAAAAAGTGAAACTCATATATTACAAACAGTAATCTATTTCAAGTGTTTATTTCTGTTTAATGTTGATGATTATGGCTTACAGCCAATGAAAACACAAAAGTCATTATCTCAATAAATTAGAATACTTTATAACAGCTTGAAAAATTATTTTAAAATCCGAAATGTTGGCCTACTGAAATTTAAGTTCAGTAAATGCACTCAATACTTGGTCGGGGCTCCTTTTGCATGAATTACTGCATCAATGTGGCGTGCCATGGAGGCGATCAGCCTGTGGCACTGCTGAGGTGTTATGTAAGCCCAGGTTGCCTTGATAGCAGCCTTCAACTCATCTGCATTGTTGGGTCTGGTGTCTCTCCTCTTCCTCTTGACAGTACCCCATAGATTCTCTATGGGGTTAAGGTTAGGTGACTTTGCTGGCCAATCAAGCACAGTGATACTGTTGTTTTTAAACCAAGTATTGGTACTTTTGGCAGTGTGGACAGGTGCCAAGTCCTGCTGGAAAATGAAATTTCCATCTCCAAAAAGCTTGTCGGCAGAGGGAAGCATGAAGTGCGTTAAAAATTCCTGGTAGACGGCTGCACTGACTTTCATCTTGATAAAACACAGTGGACCTACACCAGCAGATGACATGGCTCCCCAAACAATTACCGATTGTGGAAACTTCGCACTAGTCTTCAAGCAGCTTGGATTGTGTGCCCCTCCACTCTTCCTCCAGACACTGGGACCTTGATTTCCAAATGAAATGCAAAATTTACTCTCATCTGAAAATAACACCTTGGACCACTGAGAAACAGTCCAGGTCTTTTTCTCCTTGGCTCAGGTAAGACGCTTCTAGCGCTGTCTATTGGTCATGAGTAGTGTTGAGCCACCCCCGTAGTGTTCGAGTTCGGTTCGGTTCGTCGAACACCCGTGTGTTCGCCGAACTGTTCGTCGAACTGTTCGTCGAACACCTTCGAACACCGTTAAAACCAATGGCAGGCAAACAAAAACACATAGAAACACATAGAAAACACCTTCAAAGGTGTCCAAAAGCTGACAAACTGCTCAGAAGACACAACTAACACATGGAAAAGTGACAAGTACATATAGTCATGCGAAAAGAAAAGAGGTGGAGGAGTAAAAGGAGGGGGAGACACAGATATAGGCATGTCATGCCCTTCTAAAATCCAAAAAGTGAGAAGCCGAGACGGCCAGTCCGCTCCTGCCCGTGCCACCTCCGTGTCGCCGGGTTTGTGCCAGAGCCGCGGTGAACCCTGACGGCCAGCCCCCCTCTCCCAATACTGGTGCCTGTCCGCTGGTGGGTCGAGAGAGCCCCCCTGTGGTGGAGGCAGCTCTAAGCTTTTTAATTTAAATTGTCCCTCTAATTTGAATGAATACACTTTAAATCCATTTACAAGGATCTATTGGAGGGCAAGTCTCATGCCAGCAGCCGCGTAATTCCAGCTCCAGTAGCGTCCACTAAAGCTGCTGCAGTTAAAAAGCTTTTATAAGGATCGAGCTCGGCTGTCCACCGCAAGGCATCCTAGTGCCAGTCCCAGCCCCTATGCCTTGGGGTGCCTCCTGATGCTCTTCACTGAGTATCCCGTGGTCCCGAAGCATTTCCTTTGAAAAAATTAAGTGTCCAAACTACAGGTGGTGTAGCTTGCTTAACAGCCGGGATAATCCGCTGACTAGCAGACACTGCTACTAGGCACAAAGTATTTCCTGGGCTAGATGCAGTTAAAAATTTGTAAGTAGATACTCTCGTTGGATGCTGAGAAAGCATTCCATAGAGTCTCCTGGCACGCCATATATGATTCTCTTAAAAAGCTTGGGGTAGGGGTCTAGGGGACCCTTTTATAGCCAAAATCACGGCCCTGTATCACAATACGTCACCTAGGCTGAAGATAAATGGAACTGTAGCACCGAGGGCTCGGTTGCTACAGACGTATTGCACCTCACCCAGAGGTGTGATATCTCACTCTCAGATAAGGATGGAGTGTGGATCAGGACCCGACACCTGCATGCATTACACCACATTGCCGTGGGGCAGGGCGACCAATATGCCCCTGAGATGGGCACGACAGTCCCTGTCCCTGGCTGGAGTGGGGGGAGGGAACACTGAGGAAGGGGAACCCTGCAGTGCAGGAGCAGGGAGGAAGCAGTTCCTGGGTGCATTGAGAAGGGAGTATAAAAGGTGGGCACCATCTTAGTTCAGTGCAGAGAAGTCTGAGCAGAAGTGGCAGGGAGCAGGGGCTCTGCATGAGCTCTGCTCCGGAGGCGGGCCTAGTAACAGAGGCCCAGGCCTGCAAGAGGGAGAAGGAAGGAAGAGGAGCGGAGAAGGCTCCAGGAACGAGGAATGAAGGGATCCCAGGGGTGCGGACGGGCGAGTCGCCACCGCACGCCCGAATCCACCTGCGTGGAGGGGTCAGGCCAAAGGGGGAGACCGGTCCCCGAACTAGTGGAGGCAGGAAACGACCCTCAGCTAGAAACCGGAGGCTCTGACATTTTATGTGGCGCAGCCCCTTGCTCCACCCGCTAGGAAGGCACCACATAGGGTCAGGGAAACTGGCGCCAAGTTTACCAAGAGGAGGCCCGAGGCAGCCGGACAGAAGTGTTGGTAAGAAAGGCCAGACAAAGGACACACAAAGGGGGTCCTGTGCAGCGCTCCAAAGTTATCTGGGAGTTGTCTGAGCCCCTCACCTGGTGAGCACAGTACGACGTGGGCAGCCGTTACATGCAGACGTGGTCTGGATAATAAGAACTGTGAGTAAAGGCCCTGAACTGCATCACTGACTCCGTGTCGTTACTGCTGCTGCCCTGCACCATCACCCCCATCCTCCGCATACACTGCCCTGAGGCTATACTCCTCCCGTGGGGAGTTATGCTACGCTCTGCTGCACCCACAACACCAGCCTTAGCGGTCTGCCCTGTAGCGGCGGTTCACTCTGACCGCAATCCACGGGTGGCGTAGTCGGACATTTAAACATCAAAACCACATAAATAGTTCCGCCACTGGTTTGACCGCCCTGAGCCACGGAACCGGATCGCCGCCACGAAGACTACAACCACCAGCATCCACCAAAAAGGGTCCGGCTCCGGGTGTCCCAAGGCCCAGGGGGTGCGTCAGAACATTTTCATCACCTTTCACAATCACCAATGGGACAAGGCAGGGATGTCCTCTGTCCCCTCTCTTATACATCCTAGTGACGGAGCACCTGCTCTCATCAATTCGCCATAACCCCAATATTAGGTGGATTGAGGTGGGAGGCACCGAGTACAAGTGCTCTCTATTTGCTGATGATGTCCTAGTATATATCACTCAATCACATATATCCATCCCTGCTGTTATGGCTGAAATAGATCACTTTGTTACATGGTAAAATTTTAAAATCAATGCAGCGAAGTCTGAGGCCCTCGATGTCTCCCTCCCTAAATCCATATAGGATTCCATCCAGTCCAACTTTCCCTTTGCCTGGCCCTCACAGGGTATCAAATACTTAGGAATTCCTATTCATAGAGACCTCTCCCATCTATGTTATCTTAATTTTGGGCCCTTTATTGAACAATTCCATACAGACCACGGTTGGCAAGTTAGAACTGTAAGATTCACTACGTGAACCACTGGTGTTTTGTGGAAAAGCACATGTACACCGCGTTCCAAATTATTATGCAAAAAGTGTTTAGGAGTGATAAGGGAAGAATTTGTTTGTTTGTCAGTTAAACTCATTGATGGTGATGTGTGTCAGGGCTCTTTATATCACTGTAAGCAATTGCAGACACCTGTGCTAATTAGTTTGGCAGGTGTGTCCAATGAAAGGCAAGACTACTTAAGAAGGCTCTCTCACATTATTAAGCAGCCTACATTTTCTGCCAAAATGGGAAAGAAAAAGGATGTGTCGGCTGCTGAGAAGCAACAAATTGTGGAGTGTTTAGGTCAAGGCATGACTACAATCAACATTGTGCGATGATCAGGATGAAGTGTCTTGGTAATCAAGAAGTATGTAGCTGATTCACAGTACACACGTGTGCGTGCTGATAAGGGCAAATTGAGGACTCTTTCCTACAGGCAATTACATCAGGTTGAAAGAGCAGCGGCAAAAAAGCCTTGTCATAGCAGCAGACAAGTTTTTGAAGCTGCTTGTGCCTCCAACGTCCCCCGAACAACAAGATGCAGGGTCCTTCAGAGGTTTGCAGCTGTGCATACGCCATCCTGTCGACCTCCTCTATCCACTTCACTCAAGCAGAAACGGCTCCAGTGGGCCAAACATTACATGAAGACTGATTTCAAAACTGTTTTTTTCACGGATGAGTGCCGTGCAGCGCTCGATGGTCCAGATGAATGGAGTGGAGGATGGCTGGTTGATGGACACCCCACGCAAACACGGATACAGCGCCAACAAGGAGGAGGTGGAGTAATGTTTTGGGCTGGAATCATGGGGAGAGAGATTGTCGGCCCCTTTAGGATCCCTGAAGGCGCTAAAGATGAACTCCATAATGTATGTGGATTTTCTCAAACAGCACTTCCTGCCATGGTTCAAGAAGAAGAACCGTGTATTTCACAGCAAGATCATTTTTCTGCATGATAATGCACCATCTCATGCTGCACATAAAACATCTGCATCTCTGGCTGATATGGGCATAAAAGGGGACAAACTTATGGTGTGACCCCCATGCTCCCCTGACCTCTACCCCATTCAGAACCTTTGGAGCATCATTAAAAGGAGTGTCTATGATGGCGGGAGGCAGTTCACATCTAAGCAACAGCTCTGGGAGGGTATTCTGTCCTCATGCAAAACAATTGAAGCAGAAACCATCCAAAACCTGACAAATTCAATGGACGAGAAAGTTCAGAAGCTCCTTTCGAACAAGGGGTCCTATGTGAAAATGTAACATCACCTAGAATAAAGTTTTGAGTTGAAAACTGTTTGATTTCAGTTTCTAACAACCTGCTAATGCTTATAATTTCAAAAATGACCATTTTT
This sequence comes from Phyllobates terribilis, assembly GCF_046119375.1. Taxonomy (NCBI): domain Eukaryota; kingdom Metazoa; phylum Chordata; class Amphibia; order Anura; family Dendrobatidae; genus Phyllobates; species Phyllobates terribilis. The sequence continues at coordinate 418,404,328 of NW_027362764.1, read as the reverse complement.
TTGGTCTTTATTAAAATGAAAAGGTTGATCGAAAAGTTTGGGGGATCTAAGAGTGTGGCAACCCAGTAGTCATGATTACTTCGAATTCTGACAATATGAGGGTCATGCTGCAGGTAGTGCAGCAAGAAGGCACTTATGTGTCTTGCGCATCTCGGAGCCCCAAAATTATTTTCCGGGCTAGATGCAGCTAAAAATTATTTTTAATTTTAAATCTGGTGAAGCTTATTATAGATGGCCTAATAGGATCAGTGCTGCACACTGCTACAAAGCCCAAATTATTTTCCAGTCAAGATACAGATAAACATGATTAGTAATTTGAAAGCTTAAAACGGTTGGTAGGGTGATTTTAACCAATCATCAAGCTTTTACTCTCCCCAGGATGACACAGGGGTAGAAAAGTCGTTTCGGATCCATGATTTGTTCATCTTTATGAACGTGAGTCTGTCTACATTATCAGTGGAGAGCCGCGTGCGCTTATCTGTCAGCACACCACCAGCAGCGCTGAACACACGTTCAGACAGAACGCTGGCTGCGGGGCATGACAAGATCTCCAAGGCGTAAGTGGCTAGCTCCGGCCATTTATCCAGATTGGAAGCCCAAAAAGAGCAAGGGTCCAGTGACACAGTCGTGGCTTCAATGTTTACTTGGAGATACTCCTGTACCATCGTCTCTAGGCGTTGACTATGTGTCAGACTTCTTGTCTCCTGTGGCCTTGCAAAGGATGGGCTAAAAAAGTGGTGAAATGATTCCGCAAAATTGATGTTACCAGCAGATACTGTGGTTCTGTTACGGTTTGAGTGCTGAACACTTGACGGTCCCACGGTTGGCAAGTTGGAACTGTGAGATTCACTACGTGCACCACTGGTATTTTGTGGAAAAGCACATGTAAGATTCTGCAACAGTCTCTGCTGATACTCCTGCATGCGTGCATCCCTTTCTATGGCAGGAATAATTTCTGCAAATTTACTTTTGTACCGGGGATCTAACAGTGTGGCAACCCAGTAGTCAGGATTATTTCTAATTCTCACAATTCGAGGGTCATGTTGCAGGTAGTGCAGCAAGAAGGCACTCATGTGTGTTGCGCATCCAGGAGCACCAAGTCCCTGTTGTGTTGGTGGCGAGGTAACAATCATGCTTCCTTCCTCTGTCCTCTCCCCCCAACCTCGCACAACAGAAATGTGATCAAGGTCTCCCTCATCTGATGAGTCTTCCATCAGTTCGTCCTCCACTTCTTCCTGGGCTCCTGCACCTTCCTCACTAGTTTGGCTGCTACCATGCGCCCTGGTAAAACCATCTCCCCCACCCTCACATGCCTGCCGCCTTGGTGCTGCCGACCGTCTGGACCTTGCAGATGTTAGCCCTTCCGCATACAACTCCTCCTCCTCTACTTCCTCCACCTCCTCTTGTGCCACCACCTGACTCCGAATTCTGTTTAACATGTGCTCCAGCATGTAAATCACCGGAATAGTCATGCTGATAATGGCATCGTCAGCACTAAACATCTTCGTCGCCATTTCAAAACTGTGCAGAAGGGTGCATAGGTCCCTGATCTGAGACCACTCCTCCAGCGTGATTTGCCCCACCTCTGAATCTCGTTGGCCCAGGCTATACGTCAGAACGTATTGCACCAGGGCTTGTCGGTGCTGCCACAGTCGCTGCAACATGTGCAGAGTTGAATTCCACCGGGTAGGCACATCGCATTTTAGCCGGTGAAGTGGCAGGCCCAACGACTTCTGTAGAGATGTAAGTCGCTGAGCTGCGGGATGCGAACGGCGGAAGTGAGCACACAGCGACCGTGCCCTCTGCAGAAGGCCATCTAGTCTGGGATAGTGGGCTAAAAATTGCTGGACAACCAGGTTCAACACTTGAGCCATACAAGGCACGTGTGTGTCATTGCCCCGGCGAAGGGCCGCACCCAGGTTTGCAGCATTGTCGCACACGGCCTTCCCTGGTTTCAGGTCCAGTGGAGACAACCATTCATGAAATTGGTTCTCCAGAGCTGACCACAACTCCTCAGCTGTGTGACTCACATTTCCCAGACATTTCAATGTAAAAACCGCCTGATGACGTTGAGCCCTACTGCCAGCATAGTAAGGAGGTGTGCAGGATCCCTTCTGCGCAGTTAGAAAGCTTGTGGCATGACCAGACAGGCTTTGGGTGCAGGTGGAAGACCGAGAGGAGGTTGAGGAGGCAGAAGCAGTGGAGGAACTTTGACATAAAGAGGATTGACGCAGAACTCGTGGGGACGGCAAGACTTGGACAGCAGCCCCTTGTCCTGCTGTCACCATAGTTACCCAGTGCCCAGTCAGCGACATGTAACGCCCCTGTCCATGCCTACTCGTCCAAGTGTCTGTGGTGAAATGCACCCTGTCACACACAGAGTTTCTCAAAGAAGCGGTGATGTTGTGTGCGACATGCTGGTGGAGCGCAGGCACACCTTTCTTTGAGAAGTAGTGCCGACTGGGCATCTGGTACTGGGGCACTGCGACGGACATAAGGTCTCGAAAATCCTCTGTGTCCACCAGGCGGAAAGGCAGCATTTCTGTAGCCAAGAGCTTGCAGATGGTGAAATTCAACCTCTTAGCTTTCTCATGGCTAGGAGGAAATGGTCTTTTACTTGTCCACATCTGAGGGACCGAGGGCTGGCTATTGTGCTTAGACGGGGTTGATAAGGGTGTCCCCGGCAAACTGCCGGTCTGTGAGGAAGATGCAGGCGGACATGTTAGGTTGCCTTGATCCAAAGGTGGTGCTATCGATGTCGGACAGCGCTCAACACCAGCTGGTGTTACCACCTCCAAAGAAAATGATGACCTGCCAATCACGCTGGCTGTTGCGGGTAAAGAGGTGGCAGGTCTGCGCCCCAAAACAGGTGTGACTGCTGTCCCCCCAGTCACAGAGGATGAAGAGGCCGCGGATGCACAAGATATGGCAGACGGTGATTGGCCCGGCCGGCTAGGCCGCATTGTAGCACACTGAGCTTCCCACTGCAACTTATGCTTCATGTCCATGTGCCGGTTCATGCATGAAGTACTCAAACTATGTATTTTTTGGCCTCTACTTAGCTTTTGCTGACAAATGTTACAGATAACACGAGTTGGGTCATCTTTATCGATCTGAAAAAATGCCCAGGCTATGCAAGGCTTAGCACCCATGCGACCTGAAGAGCCACCACGACTTGTGGTGAGAGGCAGAGTTGTGTTTGAGGATGCAGTTGTTGACGTGCTTCCAGTACTACGTCTCTGTCCAGGAAGGCGCAACCTGACCTCGTCGTCACTAGCATCTTCCTCCACCTCCTCTGCTGACCTCATCTCTTGGCTGACTGTGGGTTGACAGTAAGTGGGATCTCCGACCTCATCATCATCACCCTGTGCGTTATCACACCCGTCGTCCTCAGAGCCAACCTGTTCCTGCCCTGACAAAAAACTAAAGTTGTCGCTCCAATCAGGTATTTGAGTCTTATCATCGTCTTCCTCATTGTCTCCACCAACAGGAGTTACAGTTTGGGAATGAGGGTCTACATTATGGTCAGAACCTTCTGCGTCTGGTCCTGGATCCGACTCATAAAGATTCTGGGCATCAGTGCAGATCATTTCCTCGTCTGGATTCACAGAAGCGCTGGAGTCGACCTCTGATTCCCAGGCTAAAGTATGAGTAAACAGCTCTGCAGACTCAACCATCTGTTCTACCTCATACTCAGACGGGCAGCTGGAGATTTGGGAGCTGTGAGGAAGCAAGTGCGATTTGGGTGACACCTTTGAGGACTGGAGTATTTGTGATGTTGAAGTTGATGTGGAGGAGAGCCCACTTAAAGGAGCACTTGATATCCGTTGAAGCACCTGCTGTTTTTGTGCCTCATCTGGAATTTGTAGCGATTGGCGTGGCCGTAAGAAAGGGATCTTATCACATTGTCCGCTAAAAGAAGTAGACATTTTAGTTTGGCTGGAAGATGGTCTTTCTTCTGCACCTACCCCACGGACACAACCTTTTTTCCCCTTCCCAACACGCCTATTCCCCTTTCCACCAGCAGCAGGCCTTTTTCCACTCATTTTGGTGGTTAACTAATTCACAACTCTGGAGTTGTTTGCACAAAAAAACAATGGATGGTAACCGAGCAGAGCTGAGTGGCCAAACTGTGGTATTAGGCCAAAACTATTGGCTGGGCTAGATGCAGAAAAAAAATTATTTTTAATTTGCAACCTGATGGAGGTCAGTATAGATGGACTAATAGACCAAGTCCCACACACCGCTAGAAGCCCAAATATTTTTTCAGAGCTAGATGCAGAAAAAAATTATTTTTAATTTGCAACCTGATGGAGGTCAGTATAGATGGACTAATAGACCAAGTCCCACACACTGCTAGAAGCCCAAATATTTTTTCAGAGCTAGATGCAGAAAAAAATTATTTTTAATTTGCAACCTGATGGAGGTCAGTAGAGATGGACTAATAGAACAAGTCCCACACGCTGCTAGAAGCCCAAATATTTTTTCAGAGATAAATGAAGAAAAAAATTATTTTTAATTTGCAACCTGATGGAGGTCAGTATAGATGGACTAATAGACCAAGTCCCACACACTGCTAGAAGCCCAAATATTTTTTCAGAGCTAGATGCAGAAAAAAATTATTTTTAATTTGCAACCTGATGGAGGTCAGTATAGATGGACTAATAGACCAAGTCCCACACACTGCTAGAAGCCCAAATATTTTTTCAGAGCTAGATGCAGAAAAAAAATATTTTTAATTTGCAACCTGATGGAGGTCAGTATAGATGGACTAATAGACCAAGTCCCACACACCGCTAGAAGCCCAAATATTTTTTCAGAGCTAGATGCAGAAAAAAATTATTTTTAATTTGCAACCTGATGGAGGTCAGTATAGATGGACTAATAGACCAAGTCCCACACACTGCTAGAAGCCCAAATATTTTTTCAGAGCTAGATGCAGAAAAAAATTATTTTTAATTTGCAACCTGATGGAGGTCAGTATAGATGGACTAATAGAACAAGTCCCACACGCTGCTAGAAGCCCAAATATTTTTTCAGAGATAAATGAAGAAAAAAATTATTTTTAATTTGCAACCTGATGGAGGTCAGTATAGATGGACTAATAGACCAAGTCCCACACACTGCTAGAAGCCCAAATATTTTTTCAGAGCTAGATGCAGAAAAAAAAAATTTTTAATTTGCAACCTGATGGAGGTCAGTATAGATGGACTAATAGACCAAGTCCCACACACTGCTAGAAGCCCAAATATTTTTTCAGAGCTAGATGCAGAAAAAAAATATTTTTAATTTGCAACCTGATGAAGGTCAGTATAGATGGACTAATAGACCAAGTCCCACACACCGCTAGAAGCCCAAATATTTTTTCAGAGCTAGATGCAGAAAATTTTTTTATTCAATTTGCAACCTGATGGAGGTCAGTATAGATGGACTAATAGACCAAGTCCCACACACTGCTAGAAGCCCAAATATTTTTTCAGAGCTAGATGCAGAAAATTTTTTTATTCAATTTGCAACCTGATGGAGGTCAGTATAGATGGACTAATAGACCAAGTCCCACACACTGCTAGAAGCCCAAATATTTTTTCAGAGCTAGATGCAGAAAAAAAATATTTTTAATTTGCAACCTGATGGAGGTCAGTATAGATGGACTAATAGACCAAGTCCCACACACTGCTAGAAGCCCAAATATTTTTTCAGAGCTACATGCAGAAAAAAATTATTTTTAATTTGCAACCTGATGGAGGTCAGTATAGATGGACTAATAGAACAAGTCCCACACGCTGCTAGAAGCCCAAATATTTTTTCAGAGATAAATGAAGAAAAAAATTATTTTTAATTTGCAACCTGATGGAGGTCAGTATAGATGGACTAATAGACCAAGTCCCACACACTGCTAGAAGCCCAAATATTTTTTCAGAGCTAGATGCAGAAAAAAAATATTTTTAATTTGCAACCTGATGGAGGTCAGTATAGATGGACTAATAGACCAAGTCCCACACACTGCTAGAAGCCCAAATATTTTTTCAGAGCTAGATGCAGAAAAAAATTATTTTTAATTTGCAACCTGATGGAGGTCAGTATAGATGGACTAATAGACCAAGTCCCACACACCGCTAGAAGCCCAAATATTTTTTCAGAGCTAGATGCAGAAAAAAATTATTTTTAATTTGCAACCTGATGGAGGTCAGTATAGATGGACTAATAGACCAAGTCCCACACACTGCTAGAAGCCCAAATATTTTTTCAGAGCTAGATGCAGAAAAAAATTATTTTTAATTTGCAACCTGATGGAGGTCAGTATAGATGGACTAATAGACCAAGTCCCACACACCGCTAGAAGCCCAAATATTTTTTCAGAGCTAGATGCAGAAAAAAATTATATTCAGTTTGCAACCTGATGGAGGTCAGTATAGATGGACTAATAGAATGATGCTATGCCCAAAAGATTTTACTTCACTAGGTGCAGTAAAAAAATTGGTATTCTATACACAGGTGGTATATCTTGCAACACAGATAGGCTACTCCACTGACTAACACACTCTGCAATAGGCCAAAAAGGATTAGCTTTGCTAGATTCAGCCAAATGCTGTGAAAAAAACTTGCACAGCACTGGCACAGACCTGCCTGGCAAAAACTGATAGGAACTGATGTAACCTAGTCCTGAAAAGGACTCCAATTACAATTAGTCTTTACTCCCACAATCTATCTATTTAAGAGCACAGACCTGCCTGATAAAAGTCGTAGGAAATGCTGTAACCTAGTCCTTAAAAGGACTGCAATCACAACTATTCCCTACTCCCAAGCTATCTGTATATTTGTGCGAAAATTGGCTTGAAATTAACAAGGTATAGCGCACACAGCAACAGCGGTGCCGTCTAACACGCAGCTGCAGCAGTGAGAAAATGGTGGCGACGGGGAAAATGGCTTGGTCTTATAGGGCAAGGACATGTGACATACACTGCCAATCACACATGCCCTTGCTTGTGTGAAAAAAAGCACTTCGCTCCGTGTGTGCGCTGCTGATAGGCTGACAGATTGCACCTCCCCACTGCAAATGCGGGAAAGAGAAAAAAAAATGGAGATCTTCATTGTTCCTGCAGAGATCCATCCCCTGCCCCTCCCCCCGCCCCGCTGTACACTCAAAGTGCGTATTAACATTAATTTTCATCATTACTGAGAAAAAATCCAGTTATGATTTTGGTGCACGAACAGTTATCGAACATAACCTCGAACAGCCGAATTTTTCTCAAATTGTTCGTGTTCGCCGACCGGCTCGAACACCGCCCAAAACAGCTCGAATTTGAGATTGGCGAACAGTTCGAGTAGAACAACGCTCATCTCTAGTAAAAAGTTGGTGGGGATTCGCTCTGCACTGTTGGAACACATGTCTCATTAAGGCAGAGGTTGTGGGTGCAAGTGGAGGCCCTAGTGGATGTGGAGGAGGCAAAAGCAGTGTAGTGTTAGGTAGAGAGGATTTCCCTGCATTCCTTGGGGATTCCAAGACTTGTTTAGCAGCCCCTTCCCTGCCTGCCCCCACAGCCACCAGTCACCCAGTGACCAGTCAGCGAGATGTAATGCCCCTGGCCATGCTTACCCATCCACGTGTATGTGGTGAAATGCACCCTGGCAGACATAGATTTTTTCAAGGAACGAGTGATAGTGTCTGCAGCATGCTGGTGTAGCGCAGGCACAGCTTTCTTAGAGAAGTAATGGCGACTGGGCAACTGGTAATTGGGGACTGTGATGGTCATCAACTTTCGGAAACTGTCTGTATCCACCAGGCGGAAAGGCAGTATTTCCAGGGCCAACAGATTAAAGATGGTGGGATCAACCTCTTAGCTCTGTCATGTGTAGGATGTTACGGTGGATACAGAAAGATGTGGTGTGCTCGGTGAATCAAAAACTGCAGGCATGTCCACTTACGTTACAGCTGACTGGCTCTCACTCAGCCTGACTGGAGCGGGTCAACAAGTTGAATTTCTGCGGCCGGAGACCTGTGTGACAACACTTGGCACGGTAATGGAGATGGAAGAAGCAGCAGATGTGGTTGATGGGCATCTGATGGTTGGTGAGGCCGGCTGGTCCGTATTTTATCGCAGTGAGATTGCCAGACTAACACATGTTGATCGCGCATGTGAAGGTTCATGGATGTAGTAGTCAAATTATTGCAAATATTTCCTCTACTGAGTCTTTTTTTTGCAAAGTTGGCAGATAACGTGAGTTGGCTCATCCTTTGAGGTCTCAAAAATACCCAAGCTATGTAACCCTTGCTGCCCCTGCAGGCTGCAGACTTGCAACGGCTACAGGCCACAGCCACAGTTGTGGCTAAGGATGCAGTGGTCGGCGTGGTTGCATCACTCCATGTCTGTGCAGTAGGCCACAATGTAACCGCCTCATCTTCCTCCTCTTTAGATGACCTACTCATCTGCGTGCCTGTGGGATCTACAACCCCATCATCATCCTCTCTGTTCTCCCATTCCTTGCCCTGAAAGTCACCCTCCTCCTCTTCCTGTCCTGACAGCATAGTACAGTCTGCATGCACCTCAGGTATCTGAGTTTCATCAGGATCAACTCCTGGCACGGGGGTTAACGTCTGGTGATGAGGGTCAGAATTCTGACCGGACCCTACTTCGTTCTGCCCTGTATCCAACATAAAAAGAAAATTGGGCATTGGTGCAGATGCTTTCCTCCTTCAGTCTGTAAATCTTTGGAGCAGACCACTGATGCACATGGCATAGAATGTGTGAACAGCTCTGAATGTTAGAACTCTCCTGTTAGGTTTTTTTTAGTTTGCTGGTCACATGACCATTTTTGCCTATTTAATCCGGCTCCGCCCTCCTGGTCTTGCTGGACTTCATTGTATTTACTACTCTTGAGCTAGCTTGGTGCTCTGTTGCCGTTCTCTGTTAGTTTTGCTAGGTCTTCTGACCTCTATGCTTTTGGTTGTGTGTTTGTCTTTGACTGCTACTATTTCTGCTAGGAGGTGTCCAACTTATCCCAGTCCCTAGTTCTTGTAGAGATCCCTCCCTCACATCTATAGGTCTTCGTTCAGACTAGCCGAGGACTTTAGCGAGTCTGATCGCAGGATCAGGTTCCCCGTTACATCGTAGGGATTTAGTTTAGTTCTATTGTAGGGACAGTTCTCCTGTCTTTCCTTAGTCCCTGTAGCAGATCATAACACTGAAGACTCCATCATTGGTTCCCTACACTCAGTTGGGCGGTTGGAGAGTTGTGACACCGGGGGAAACAAGGGTAATTGGGATGCCACCTTTGAGGACTGTACTGTGTGTGATGTTGAGGTGGAGGAAGATGTGGAGCGGCCACTTGATGCAGCACTTGCCATCCACTGAAGCGCATGCTCTTTCTTGCCCTCATCTGCAAGGCATACTGCTGTGCGGCTGCCAAAGAAAGTGAGTAGAGTAGCCCATCCAGTAACAGAAGTTGTCAGTTGTCTTTGGATAGGACATGACTATGTTGGTTCGGTAGAGCTTTCACCAACATTAACACCACGTACATCTCAAACACCAAGCCTATTCCCCTTTCCACCATGACTTCGCTTTTCCCCACTCATGTTGCTCAGATAGTGTGGTTGAAGCAAGCTATTAGCAGCAAAAAAATAGATTTTTTTTACTGTGGAGCCCTGGATATGGCAGAATTTCACCACCAAAAAATTACAAGTAGAAATGTGCCTGCTGTATGTATCACATTAGTAATAGAAGAAATTAGATTTTTTTTACTGTGGAAGAGGCCTGTACACAGCCCTGGATACGGCAGAATTTCACCACCAAAAAATTGCAAGCTGAGATGTGGACTGCTGTATCACGTTAGTAACAGAAGAAATTAGATTTTTTTTTACTGTGGACAAGCTCTGGATACAGCTGAGTTTCATCACAATAAAAATACAAGCTGATATGTGGCCTGCTATATCACATTAGTAACAGAAGAAATTAGATTTTTTTTTACTGTGGACGAGCTCTGGATACAGCTGAATTTCACCGCCAAAACATTACAAGCTGAAATGTGGCCTCCTGCATGTAGCACCAGTAGTAACAGAAAAAAATTAGAGTTTCAAAGGTGTACTCCAGCATGGAACACAATATTAGCACAACAGAGTTCTATGCTTAAATGTGGCCCGCTGTCTGTCTGGACCATGCTAATAGCAAAAACGACTGATCTGCTGGAAGGTCAATTTCCTGCACTTTTGCTGAATTGGGCTGATTTTCAGGAAAAAACCCTCAGCTGTCCGATAATGAATCCGAATCTGCAATGTTCCTGCCCAATTTGAAAAAAACATTTTCCGAACATGTTCGTTCATCTCTAGTCAGGAGCATGCAGGTGCATCAGGCAGTGTTATTTGCCAGGCCACGGTTTGAAGTTAGAATGAAGAGGCTGTTCTTTGCTCATTGTGGGTGAGACAAGTTTTATTTTATTTTTTATTTTTTGCCATAACTCAAAGAGGGGAAATTTTCTCATTTTTACGTAAACTTCACTATATGACATCTTTCTTTTTTGTGTCTGTAAGGCTGTGTTCACACGTTGCATAATACTGTTTTTTTGTTTGCTGCCAGAGTACACACCAAACTACACAATAGCAATCTTCTCTGGTTAATGCATTTTTGCTAAAAAATTTTATGCCTTTTCTACCTTATTTGATATGGTTTTTTTATCTGTTTTATGTGGTTTTTATAATACAGAAAAGCTTTGATTCTGCGCTTAAAAAATTGGTCATTACATGGTCAAGGTCATTGTCTGGAGGCATTATTGGTAATATTGATTTTGGTTTACTGGGACTTGATCAGTAACAGTATGGTGATAGTATGAGTTCATTATACAGTGGTACTATTCAATAATTGACTTATCATCATATCATTAAACTTTGCCCTGGGGCACTAATAACTTACATGATGCTCCCTCCAAGCTGCACAGTTTCAAAACTCACCCACTCAGTACTGATCCTAACCCACATGCAACACAGGTTATTTTATGCATCAATTTGCCTTGGTAACAGGTTGCCCAATTATGTCATGTTAGTCCAAGTTCACATGTTCAGTATTTCGTCAGTATTTTACATCAGTATTTGTAAGCCAATATCAGGAGTGGAACAATCAGAGAAAAAGTATAAGGCCACGGCCCCACTAACAGTATTTGTTCAGTATTTTTTCTTAGGAGTGGGAGCCAAAACCAGGAGACGAACAATCAGAGAAAAGGTAAAATAGAAACAAGTCACCAATTCTGCATTTATCACCCACTCCTGGGTTTGGCTCCCACTCCTGAGAAAAAATACTGATTGAATACTGACCAAACACTGATATTGGAGCCATGGCCTAATAGAAACACATGTACCACCACTTCTTGAATTTTTCAAACACTCTTAGTTTTGGTTCACAGAAATTAAATCAAAAACATCCTCAAAGTATTTTCACAAAATAATTAATTGATTTATTACTATGGTCTGTTAAAATATAACCTTTATTAATTATCCTAAAGTAATGTTATGCGGGGCAGTAGCCATGGGGGAGGTACTATTCTTCCACGCCCCGGCATGCTAAATGAAAAAGGGGGTCCTGTCTGGGTGTATGGACTTTAACTCTTGGGGCACTACCCTTGCAGGCCGCGTGATGCCGATAGCTTCAGCCTGCCAGGACCAGGTGTTGTAAAGTTTAATAAGTGAGACCATCTCTCCAAAATAAACTGCCATTTACTGAACAATAAAGTGGGGAGGAGTATGTACAGTGGATAGTGGGTACAAAATGTCATGGACGTTTCTCTTAAAACATATGACATCTTCATACACATTCTGCAAAAACAATTGTTTACTTTATAAAATTGTTTTTATTGTGTAAATGCAGCAAAACATAAAAAAATTATAAAATGTGGTATCGCTGTGATCGGACTGACCCAAAGAATAAAGCTGTCCTATCACTTTTACCACACGGTGAACAGCATTAAAAAAAATGACAAAACCATTCCTGAATAGCTCTCAAAATATGGTAATATAACAACTTTTTTTTTGTTGTAAAAAAAATTTTTTTACTGTGTGATTCTAGTCAAACATAAAAAATCAATATAAATCTGGTATCGCTGTAATCGCACTGACCTGAAGAATAAAGTTGTCTTATCACTTATACCGCTTGAGAAACAACGTAAAAAGTACCTGCTGTTGATTTGTTTATTCTGCCTCTAACAGGTCGCAGTAATACTCGGCACACATTTAATTTGCACTCTACGCTGACCACTTACTTTGGGGTTTCCATGCAAATGTCTGATTCAAACAGAACCCCTGAATAAAATTTTCCTACAATGAGGCTGATGGAGACACTGTGGACTCTTTCAGGCTTATGATCCAGCAATGCCCGTCTTGTTAAGTGTGCATAAAAGTGCACAGTTTTGTTCACCTCTAAATAGAAGGACTCATCTGAACAGATGATAGATGGAGTCCAGAGAAACTCTGCTAACTCATTATATTGAATTGATCTCTCAAGGGTTTCATCAGAGATTTAGATGGAAACCCCTATGTAAGTGCTCAGTGTAGAGCACAGGATAAATGTGATAAAAAATGTTATGCAAAATGTTCCCAATGAAAACTTCAACTCAATCCACACAAAAAAACAAGTCCCCACTCAGGTCCGTCATCTGGTAATGGAAATATAAGGGGCTTACACATTAGTGGTGACATAAAGGCTCTGAAAAAGTGAATTGGCTCCCCTTAAAAGAAATTCAGCTAATTTTGAGCTACCAAATCCAAATGTTCCCCTTCCTTCTAAGCCAAACAATGTGCCTAAACCACATTTAGCGTCCACATGTTTGGCATTTCTGTAGCGATGAGAGCCACCTTAATTCACGAGTGCATGTCTCCAGAAGCATGAGCTTGATACAATGTATGGGAACTACAGTGTACAGGACACTACAATGTATGGGCACTACAATGTAATGAGCACTACAATGTACTGGGCACTGCATTGGCAGATTTGCAATTTTCATTCAGCAACATCCACTGCTGCTTGTTTCTGGAAAACATCCATGGAGTCCAAATCGTCACTACACCTGTCGATAAATTCCCACAGGGGTGTAATTTAAAAAATGGGTCACTTGAGGGGAAATTCTTTTCTTCTGGCACTTAGGGATTCTATATATGGAGTCCGCTGTGTGGCTAAGCAGTACTGTAGAGCCATATATGGGATATTGCCACGTTCATCAGAAATTGTGACATATTTCCGTGGTGCCACTTTTAATCATTTCCCCATGTGAAGATGTTAAATCTGGGCTAAAACAAACTTTTTGTGGTAAAAAATGTCATTTTTTCTTCACCACCCAGTGGCATAAAGTTCTTTGACACACCTGTGGTGTCAACATGATCACTGCACCCTTAGATGAATTCACTGAGAGATATAGTTTATAAAATGGGGTTGCTTATGGGAGGGTTCTCCTGTTCTGGCACTTCAGGGGCTCTGAGAATGTGACATGACACCTGCAAACCATAACAGCAAAATCTGCACTGTAATATGGCGCTCCTTTTCTTCTGAGCCTTTTACTGTGCCTCAAAAGTAGTTTTCAATCACATATATGGCATTGCCGTTCACAGGAGAGTTTGTGTAACATCGAATGATGCTCCTTCCCTTCCAAGCCCTGCCATGCATCCAAACAGTAGGTTTTTTTTTACCATAAATGGCTTATCGGCATATTCAGTAGAAATTACACAACAAATTGGGGTTCATTTTCTCTTTTTACCCTTGTGAAAATGAAAACATTTTTTGGGAAAAATCTTAATTTTTATTTTTTCTTCCACATTGCTTTAATTCCTGTGAAGCACCTAAAGGGTTAATAAACTTATTGAATGTGATTTTCAGCACTTTGAGGGGAGCAGTTTTTAAAATGGTGTCACTTCTGGTTATTTTCTGTCACATAGGCATCTCAAAGTCACTTCAAACCTGGTACGGTCGCAAAAGAAATGGTTTTGTAAATTGTTGGAAATATGATAAATTGGTGATAAAATGCAACCCTTCTAACTTCCTAACAAAACTCGATATTTCAAAAATGATTCTGATGTAAAATAGGCATGTGGTAAATGTTATTTGATAACTATTTTGTGTAATATAACTATCTGGTTTAAGGGCATAAAAATTAAAAATTTGAAAATTTAAAAAAAGTTCAACATTTTTGCCAAAATTCCAATATTTTTCACAAATAATTGCAAAAAATTTAGACCGAAATTTACTTATAACATAAAGTACAATGTGACTAGGAAAACAGTCTCAGTATCACTAGGATATGTTGAAGCATTCCAGAGTTATTACCACATAAATTGACTCTGGTCAGAATTGGAAAATTTGGCCTGGTCAGGAAGGTGAAAACAGACATTGTGGCAAAGTGCTTAATAAGATGTACATCATAGCCTAGCTGCCAAATGTCCCTGACTAAGTTGGACAGTCATATTCTTGGGGAGATGTCCTGCTACTCAATCTTTGCCTTTGATGTCTCCACACCAGCTCATTGTGTGTGTTACTGAGCAGTTCATTTCTTAGTAAGTTTTCCTCCTTTGATGCTGGGGAAGAGGCCAGCATCTTTCTGTGTTCTGTATATACTTGCATTCATTTAATTAACTGATTCTTCACTTTTCTTAAAGTGTCTTCAAACATCCAACCTCTTGCAAGGCTGTCAATGGCTGTAGAAATGAGCTACAAGGATTCCTTTTGCTATTTGATTGTGACTGGTATTCTCCTAAATTACAGGCATACTGGTACATGGAGCTACATCTCTATATATCAGCAATTTTCGATGTATAGTACCTGTACTTCTAGAAGTAAATTAGAATTGTGTGAAAAATAATGAAAAACAATTGCAGTAATGACTTTTTTTTTTCAACATCATTTTTATTTGATTTTTCAAGACACAAATACATAACATACATCTAATCTGGTACATAGAGTGGTAAGAGTGCCCGTTCGCAGACTGCGTCTATAACAACTCTATTCACATATTTAATTGGTATAACAGATATAACAAACAACAAAATGAATTAGTTGACAGTATGTCTTATATCTCATAGAAGCCATCATGGATAATTAATGCATTTAAATCTATGCCAGAAGTCCTGGCCCACTGATTGTTCTCCTCACCATTTTCATCTTCATTTTAAGTTAAATGAAGTGGACCTAAGTTATTTTTGAGATTTTCTAGTATATACCATGCTGTAGATGTAAAGGGTTCAACCATTTTCCTTTTGTCCTCTATTGAACAACAATTTATAATAAACTGTTTCCATTTTAGAAGGTATTTGACTGCTTGCTTCTCTTTATTACATAGGGCGTCTTGTTGTTCTACCTTCATATAATGTTTCATTTGTGCTATTAGTTCCGTAATGTGGGGAGATATTGCGATCGACCCAATGTTTTAGGAGCTGGTTTTTCACCAATATAAGCCAGGTATGTAGTAGCTTGGGGGGTAATAACATTTTTAATGCAGTTTTTAGAAAATACATATCACAAATCCACAAATAACACAGACATATTTGGTATCCTTGTAATCGTAACAGCCAGTACAATACAGTGAATATATTATTTACAGTGATCGGTAAATGGCATAAAAAATGTCAGCGTTGATTTTTTTTATCCATTAAACCCATATAAAATTTAATATAAATGTAATGCCGAGGTATGCGTTCACAAATAGTCTAAATGCTGTGTTTTTATGCATGTTTCTGCAGGTGTCTGCACCACAGTAAGCAAAAACAATCTTCTCCGATTAGAGTATTGTTGCATTTTTAATGCCTTTTTACATAATTCAACAGCGTTTTTAGATCCACAGTGGGTAGATTTCATAAAATTACCCACTTTGCTTGGACAGTTAAATGCAACAGATTTTCTGATCACAAAAAATAAAGCAGCCTAAATGTTTTGCAAAGCATTTTTCTATCTGTGAATACAGCTTTACAGACACGTTTGGCAAAATGGCATATACAAATCTGCAGCTCATCTCACACAAAAAGCATGGCTGTCATAACTATGAATGAATAAAAAAAAATTACAGGTCTCATCTATCCATCAGGACAGTACCAGATTGGGATCTATGCCCTGCTGTCCCAAGTGGTCTGCTAAATGAAACTCACTGTCATCATTCCCCTTCTGACATCTCTTACTGCCAGGGTAGAAATAAATGGTAAATAGATGTGACTAAAGGTGTGGTTAAGTGCTTGGCCAAAAAATTTGCTGCAGGGAACTATGCATGGCCCACTATTTGGCTCTGTTCTATGAAAGTTGGGAAGTTTGCATTAAAGTAAACCTGTCATGTTGACCATGGTATCTGAACTGCAGGCAGGATGTAATAGAGCAGGAAAAATTGATCAGATTGATTTACATTTTTGTGGGAAAACATTCGGTATAGTTGCATTTTATTTATTGAAATTCCTAGTATATGTATGCATGCGACTCAGCTTTTCCTTTTCTATACTATGCTGTCCCCAGATTGGGCTTCAAATGCATCATGAAAGGTTCCTTTAAGAAACCTCCAAAATGTTGATGCAGGAATTGTTTCTGTAAGGGCGCAATCAGTCAGAATTATATATCTGAACGAGATTGGACAGCAGTGCATGGAGTGACTGCTTTTCCGACGCAAGCATGAGAGTTTCATATATTTCTATGCAGTTGTAACACTTGGGTCAGGAGAGCCGCAGCCAGTCTCAGCAATGCAGTCCAATCTTGATTCAATTTATAAGGCCGTCTGAATTCACCCTAAGAGAAAGGTTCACCATTTCTATTCTCACACTCAAAGTCATTCCTCCACCATAGGAATATTGAGGAGTCTTGTTGGCAGCACGAGAATAAGGGTATGTTCACAATATGCGTTTTTTTTTCTGTGTTTTTGTATGCAAATTTTCAGCTGTGTTTTACAGTACCAGCAAAGTCCATGATATTTCCGAAATCTCATGCACACACCTTGGTTCTTGTGTCATCAGTATTTTGTACTTTGCATAGTTTTTTGCACAATTCAGCATGTCACTTCTTTCAGTGTTTTTTCAGCGTTTTTCACCCATTGAAAATAATGGGTGCTGAAAAAGTGTGAAGATAGCTATCAGGTTTTGCTGCATTTTTAGGAAAAAAATCAAGTATAGCAGTATGTGAAACTCATTTATTTTTGTGATTTTCCCAAGTTTTTGCCATCCTGATTTTCCCATCGTGTCTTGATCACCTGAGATGGCAGTTTGAATTAGGACAGTTTAATTAAATTAGTGATGTGTACAATATAAACATTGACTGAGCTAGGTGTGAGATTGAACAATACCTGTGTCCCATGGAGGTGTGAAATTGAACAATGCCTTAGCAACTCAATGGCAGACCATAGTGTGAAAATAAATAGTGTCCTACAAACTCAATGCACTGCCAGTTCCTTAGGTAAACTATTCCTGAACAATTCACCTCCCCCCACTGCTACATTTGTAATTCTGGTTAATATGGTTTCACAATGGCTTGCATTGGTGACCTGTGTTTACACTTCAGTAGCGTAAGGAAAGCTGAACTTTGGGATCCTGAAAAATCCAGCAAAAGCACCCCCAAAAAAAATGCAGCAAAACCTGCGTTTTTGATGCAGCTTCTTTCCTGCCAAGAGATCAGGTTTTGCTGCAGTGTGAACATACCCTAAGTGAGGCTGGTACCCACCATTCATCACTATATCTGTAACAGAGCACTTGTAGTGATTCTTCATTGGTAAAGCTTAGATAATTTGTTAGGTTTTGATGACCAGACTTCAACATTACATGTGCCTATGGCAGCTGGACTGTATTTACACCCCTATGGACATTGACTACATCTCAACATTTCTTAATTTTACTAACTGGTGGCTACATTTTTAAAGGCCAAATTACACCAGCAAACAGTTATAAAGCACAATTGAATGAATCCATATAATAGGCTCAATTAAATCATCAAGAATAACATCATACATTGCTGTAAACTATGAGGCTGCACATAAATCTTTGCAGGTCTGCACTGTAATCCAGAGAGTGCCTGCTAACAGTAGCTTGGAGCACTGCCAAAATTGGATGTAAACTGACAGTTTCAATCTGTCTCAAACTATTCCATTTTGGTTTGATCTAAATTTACAGGGCTGGATTGATGAGAAAAAAGGAGACATTTATAACCCTGAGAAGTGACAAATGCCTGTTTTCAGAAATAACATGATTTGTAAGTATGTACTGTTGTAAATCTAAAGTTCTGAAAGTGTATGCATGACTTAAAAAGGAAACTCAATTTATGATTCTATTTTTTCCTGAAAAATAAGATCTATATATATTTATAAGAAAAAAAGCCTCAATGACACCAAAATATTTTTATTCCTTAAAGGGGTATTCCAACCATATACATAAATGGTATGAATTCATACCCTATGAAATTAGAGAGTGATCTACCCTGTTACAGAAGGGGGCAGTATTTAAATAAAAATTCTGGCTCATAACCTTGAAGTTTCCACGCATGCACAGACTAAATAATTAAAGGAAAACATAACAATTAGTTCTCAGGGATAACTCCAGCTCAAGAGAACTCCAGACACCTGGTTTCTTGTGCATACATTTTATCCATGAAACAATGTGTTACAGAACATTCTGACAATATCTGCAGGCACAGCCTTGGTTTTTTTTGCAGAAACAAAACATGATTTTATAAAGCTGTTACGTGGCTGATATATCATAAGTAATATAACATATTGGGAAATAATAGATCATAATGGCTGTATTGATGATTTTCTTTATCAGGGGCTATGAGCATCATACTGTGTATTGGAGCTATAGGGGCATTATATGGTATATTGGGGCTATGTGGGAATTATACTGTGTATGAGGGCTGTGGGGGCATTATATTGTGTATGGGCGATGATGGGTGGTGGAGAATATATTATATAAGAGAGACAATGGGGGAAGTCATATTTTGTGTACATAGCACAGTGATAAGCAACTATTCATTCTGGAGCATAGTGTAGGGTAGATATTTTTATTCAGGAGCAATATAATGACACTGTTACTTTTAAGGCCACCATGTTGGGATGTGCTGCAGAAGATGGGGGGAGATGGAAGTATGTCGAAATGAACTGTGGATGTCCAAAGACATCATGGTGTCTGGCCCTTTATGAAGATGAAAAGGTGTGAGAATGACTCCAATTAGAGAAGATGTCTCCTATAAAGTAGCTGGATGTAAATGTTTATTTGTGTTCCAGTCTGCATCTCATCACTATTGTGGTTGCTATATGATCTGCAGACTGATGACTGGTAACAACTCCCAGTATATCCTTACTAGTGTTGAGCGAACATGCTCGACACTGCTCGGTACTCGCCCGAGCATCACGCTGCTCGGGATGTTCGGCGAGCACCGAGCATTTCCGGGTTACTCTGGCGGGAGCTCGGGTCTCCGCCCTGCATGTTTGGCGCTCTTTACAGAGCCAATGAACATGCAGGGATTGCCAGCCAGTCACTGTACTGCTGCAGCCATGTTGGTTGTGGGCATTACAGTGATTGGCTGGCCGCACAGCGTCACCTCGAGTATTTAAAACAGGGCGCCGCCATCTTGGACACAGTCGCTCCGGATTAGACAGTGTAGGGACAGCGCTGCTGATTTAGGGAGAGATATAAACTGCGAAATAGTTAGTGTAGGGTCTGTAAAGGCTGCCAGAACAAACAAACAGTCCTTTTCAGGACTAATATCCATCCCAGATACCAGGCAGGCAGGCTGCATAGGAGACACAGTGGTTATACCAGCAAACTCTGCATTACAGTCCTGTGTGCTCCTGTTGCTGAAATTGCTGGACTTAGCACCAGGTGTCGGGGGCCAGGAAAAATCCTTTTTTTTTCATCTAAATCCTCCTTTTTTTTCCTCCTTCACACTGTACAAATACCCGTCTTAGTAACCTTTTGGTGTCCCCCCCCCCCCAAAAAAAAGCGTGTCTCTGATTTTTCAGACACAAATATAACTGTTGAAAATAGTCTGGTGTAGGCTAGAGAAACAGAAGTGTTGTTTTGCACTTCCACGGTTCAAACCTCTGTATTATCTATTTTGGGCCATTTGTATCTAAAAAAAAAAACAGTTTGAGTGTGTCGCTCACTGTTCAGCCGCAAATATCTCTATTTAAAAAAGTGTGGTATACCCCAGTAAACAATAACTGTGGTTTTGCCATCCCACGGTAAAAAATCTCTATTATTCAGGTTTTGGTATTTTTTTCCGTAAAGAAAAACAGTAGTGTCTCCTGACTATTGTGAAACAAAAATATATCTGTTGACAATAGTCTTGTGTAGGCCCGACATCCCAGTGTGGTTTCGCAGTTCCACGGGTCAAATCGCTGTACTATCCAGTTTTGGGCCTTTGGTATCTAAAAAAAAGCAGTTTGAGTGTGTCGCTCACTGGTCAGCCGCAAATATCTCTATTTAAAAAAGTGTGGTATACCCCAGTAAACAATAACTGTAGTTTTGCCATCCCACGGTAAAAAATCTCTATTATTCAGCTTTTGGTAGTTTTTTCCGTAAAGAAAAACAGTAGTGTCTCCTGACTGTTGTGACACAAAAATATATCTGTTGAAAATAGTCTTATGTAGGCCCGACATCCCAGTGTGGTTTCGCAGTTCCACGGGTCAAATCGCTGTACTATCCAGTTTTGGGCCTTTTGTATCTAAAAAAAAAGCAGTTTGAGTGTGTCGCTCACTGTTCAGCCGCAAATATCTCTATTTAAAAAAGTGTGGTGTACCTCAGTAAACAATAACTGTGGTTTTGCCATCCCACGGTAAAAAATCTCTATTATTCAGCTTTTGGTAATTTTTTCCGTAAAGAAAAACAGTAGTGTCTCCTGACTGTTGTGACACAAAAATATATCTGTTGAAAATAGTCTTGTGTAGGTCCGACATCCCAGTGTGGTTTCGCAGTTCCACGGGTCAAATCGCTGTACTATCCAGTTTTGGGCCTTTGGTATCTAAAAAAAAGCAGTTTGAGTGTGTCGCTCACTGTTAAGCCGCAAATATCTCTATTTAAAAAAGTGTGGTATACCCCAGTAAACAATAACTGTGGTTTTCCTCTTCCACGGTTCTAATCTTCTCTTTATTACCCTTTTTCCATTGATAGGTCAAGTGTAAACTATTTTACTTCATTTACAATGGGCAAGGCGCGTGGCAAGGGACGTGGAAGTGGACGTTCTGGTGATGGTTCGTGCAGAGGACGGGGCCGTGGTCAAGGTGAAAATGTGCCACAACCAACAGCCACATCTTCTCGCTCCCACTTCTTGACCGAATTAATAGGGAAGCACAGAACAACACCAGTATTGAGAACTGATCAGTGTGAACAGGTTATTAATTGGATAGCAGATAATACTTCCAGGTACCTGGGCACCACCACCTTCGGTCTGTCTTCCACACGGTCAACTCTTAGTAGCCATGAGTCTCGACCGCATACTCCTCCTCACCCTGATGCTCCTTCCTCCCACCATGCCGAGTGTCGTCAGACAGCAAGATCCCACACTTGGACACTCTGAAGAGCTGTTCACTGGTCCATTTCCATATTTGGGCCCCTCGCCTGATACGCTTGAAGTGGTGAAAGAGGAGATCCCATGTTGCGATGCCCAAATATTTGAACAGCCACGGCCACAGGAAGTCGACGTTGGCAATCTGTCACAAGAGGTGGACGATGACGAGACACAATTGCCAGGAAGTGAGGAGGAGGATCGTGGTGCGCAAGTGGAAGAGGAGGAGGTGGTGGATGATCTAGTAACTGACCCAACGTGGAAGGAGGACATGCAGAGAGAGGCCAGCAGCACACAGGGGAAGGGAGGCAGAGTACCCCAACAGGCAGGAAGACGCAGTGTGGTGGCCGCAGACAGAAGGCAGGCAACCGTTCTCCGTAACACCAACACGAGGGACGTTGCCAGTACAAGTGGTAGGTCTTCCAGAGTCTGGAATTTTTTTAAAGACTCTGTTTATAACCCCAAAAAGGCCATATGTTCCACCTGCCATGCCAGCATCAGCAGGGGTGACAAAACTACCATCCTGACCACCACCAGCATGATCAGGCACATGGCAGCAAAGCACCCGACTTTGTGGGGCAAAACCCAGGGTCCACGACCAGTGTCAGCGGGTGTCACCACTGCTTCTTCCACTGTTGTGCGTGCAATAGAACCCCCTGTTGTGTGTGCAAGGCAATCCCCTGTCCATACTGCATGTAAAGATGCCCCCTCCTCTCAGTCTTCACTTGTTATGGCAGTTTCTCAAGAAACAGCATCAACGTCCACGTCCACGTCCCACCGCAGCATTCAATTGTCCATATCCCAGACCTTTGAACGAAAGCGGAAATTCGCAGCTAACGCCCCACAGGCCACAGTCCTAAATTCGCACATTTCACGACTGCTTGCATTGGAAATGCTGCCTTTTAGGCTGGTGGAGATGGAATCCTTCCGCAATCTTATGGCGGTGGCCGTCCCTCGGTACTCGGTCCCCAGCCGACACTATTTTGCCCGGTGTGCCATCCCCGCACTACACAAGCACGTGTCCCAAAGCATCTGCCGTGCCCTCAACAACGCAGTTACTGGGAGAGTCCACCTGACAATGGACACGTGGACAAGTGCTTGTGGCCAGGGATGATACATCTCCCTGACGGCACACTGGGTAAACATAGTGGAAGCCGAGACCCAGTCAGACCTTGGGACGGAACACATCCTCCCCACACCGAGGATTGCGGGCCCTATGTCAGTCAGAGTTGCCCCCACAGTGTACAGCTCCAGCGCATCCTCCTCCTCCTCCTCATGTTCAGCCTCCATCTCAGATATCACCACATCAGTTACAAGCTGGAAGCATTGCAGTACTGCCTCCGCCAAGCGGCAACAGGCTGTGCTGAAACTCATAAGCTTAGGTGATAAACCTCACACTGCTTGTGAGTTGTGGACAGCTGTGAAAGAGCAGGCAGATCTGTGGCTGAAACCGCTGAACCTACATCCCGGCATGGTCGTGTGTGACAATGGCCGTAACCTGGTGGCGGCTCTGAGGCGAGGTGAGATCACACACGTACCATGCCTGGCTCATGTGCTTAACCTCGTGGTTCAGCGGTTTCTTAAATCGTACCCCGAGTTGCCAGATCTGCTCGTGAAAGTATGCCGCCTGTCAGCTCATTTTCGCAAGTCGGCTACAGCTTCCGCCGCCCTTGCTGCAGCAGCGATTGCAGCTTCCGGCACACCGACTGGTGTGTGATGTCCCCACACGTTGGAACTCTACCCTCCACATGTTGCAAAGGATTTTTGAGCAGAAGAGAGCAGTTGTGGAGCACCAGCTGCAACAAGGCCGTCGATATTCAGGTCAGACTCCACACATAAGACCTCAGGAGTGGACCTGGATGTCTGACATATGTACCATCCTGACAAACTTTGAGGAGGCCACCAAGATGGTGAGTGGCGATGACGCCATCATTAGTGTCAGCATCCCACTTGTCTGTCTTTTGCAACGCTCTCTGCAGAGAATTAAAGAGGAGGCATTGCAGCCAGAGTATGATGAGATGGATCAAGAAGCCATAGCGGGCGATTACACACAGCCCAGCCTCATCTCATCCCAACGTGCATTGGGGGACAATGAGGGAGAGGAGGAGGAGGAGGAGGAGGAGGAAGAAGAACAGGAGCTGCTATCATGCGTTGTAGACGGTAGTACCTGTACAAATGTCATACCGTCGGTTCAGCGTGGGTGGCCTGAGGACAGGGGGGAGGAGGAAGAGGAGGAGGAGGACGAGGAGGAGAGCATGGTAAGTCGTCATCTTGGTGAGGACACGGAAATCTTGCCCGTTACCAGTCTGGCACGCTTGGCTGACTTTATGTTACGCTGCCTTAACCGTGACCCTCGCGTTGTCAAAATGTTGGGTGACAGTCATTACTGGTTGGTGACACTTGTAGACCCCCGCTACAAGGAGAACTTTCACTCTCTTATTCCTGAGGTGGAGAGGTCTACAAAAATGGGGCAATACCAGAAGGCCCTTGCTGTAGAACTCTTAAAAAAATTCCCATCTGAACACGCTAGCGGCAGAGGTCACAGTTCGTTGCCCAACCAAGGCGTACAGGCGAGAGAGATGCAACTCCAATCCAGCAGAGGCAGGGGAACACTGTCAACGTTCTGGGACAGTTTTCTGACACGCGCCCAGCTTACAGGCCCTGAGGCGCGGGGTACTCTCACAAGGAGTGGAAAGTTTCAAAAGATGGTGAGGGAGTACCTTGCCGATCGTACCAGTGTCCTCCGTGATTCCTCTGTGCCTTTTAATTATTGGGTATCCAAGCTGGACACTTGGAATGAACTCGCTCTGTACGCCTTGGAGGTCCTGGCCTGCCCTGCCGCTAGCGTGTTATCGGAGCGTGTTTTTAGTGCCGCTGGGGGAATTATAACTCATAAGCGCACTCGCCTATCAACTGACAATGCTGACAAGCTGACCCTTATCAAAATGAACAAGGGCTGGATTGGGCCAGACTTCTCATAACCACCAAATGACAGCAGAGTAACATAAAGTCAAATCCACTGTGTTATTTCGGGAGGTGTATTCACATGCACCGCTTCACACCAACACATGGGTATACGCTTCCTCGTTTCGGCTGTTTAATCTTCTTCTCATTATCCTCAGCCTCCACCACCACTATACAACCAGGGTGCCAACATTGCAAGTTCCTCCGTCCTTATTTTTGGCAGCTTTTGCTTGCAAGGCATAAGCAAATACTATGGGACACCCACTCCCCAATAATGGAACTTATGTTTGTAATATGCTGTACTGCATGGCTCTTGAAAGGGGCATTGCAAGTTGCTCCGTCCTAATTTTTGGCAGCTTTTGCTTGGAAAGCATAAGCACATACTATGGGACACCCACTCCCCAATAATGGAACTTATGTTTGTAATATGCTGTACTGCATGGCTCTTGTAAGGGGCATTGCAAGTTGTTCCGTCCTAATTTTTGGCAGCTTTTGCTGGGAAAGCATAAGCAAATACTATGGGACTCCCACTCCCCAATAATGGGACTTATGTTTGTATTATGCTGTACTGCATGGCTCTTGTAAGGGGCATTGCAAGTTGCTCCGTCCTAATTTTTGGCAGATTTTGCTGGGAAAGCATAAGCAAATGCTATGGGATACCCACTTCCCAATAATGGGACTTATGTTTGTAATATGCTGTACTGCATGGCTCTTGTAAGGGGCGTTGCAAGTTGCTCCGTCCTAATTTTTGGCAGCTTATGCTTGGAAAGCATAAGCAAATACTATGGGACACCCACTCCCCAATAATGGGACTTATGTTTGTAATATGCTGTACTGCATGGCTCTTGTAAGGGGCATTGCAAGTTGCTCCGTCCTAATTTTTGGCAGCTTTTGCTGGGAAAGCATAAGCAAATACTATGGGACACCCACTCCCCAATAATGGGACTTATGTTTGTAATATGCTGTACTGCATGGCTCTTGTAAGGGGCATTGCAAGTTGCTCCATCCTATTTTTTGGCAGCTTTTGCTGGGAAAGCATAAGCAAATACTATGGGACACCCACTCCCCAATAATGGGACTTATGTTTGTAATATGCTGTACTGCATGGCTCTTGTAAGGGGCATTGCAAGTTGCTCCATCCTATTTTTGGCAGCTTTTGCTGGGAAAGCATAAGCAAATACTATGGGACACCCACTCCCCAATAATGGGACTTATTTTTGTAATATGCTGTACTGCATGGCTCTTGTAAGGGGCATTGCAAGTTGCTCCGTCCTAATTTTTGGCAGATTTTGCTTGGAAAGCATAAGCAAATACTATGGGACACCCACTCCCCAATAATGGGACTTATGTTTGTAATATGCTGTACTGCATGGCTCTTGTAAGGGGCATTGCAAGTTGCTCCATCCTAATTTTTGGCAGCTTTTGCTGGGAAAGCATAAGCAAATACTATGGGACACCCACTCCCCAATAATGGGACTTATGTTTGTAATATGCTGTACTGCATGGCTCTTGTAAGGGGCATTGCAAGTTGCTCCGTCCTAATTTTTGGCAGCTTTTGCTTGGAAAGCATAAGCAAATACTATGGGACACACACTCCCCAATAATGTGACTTATGTTTGTAATATGCTGTACTGCATGGCTCTTGTAAGGGGCATTGCAAGTTGCTTCGTCCTAATTTTTGCCAGCTTTTGCTGGGAAAGCATAAGCAAATACTATGGGACACCCACTCCCCAATAATGGGACTTATGTTTGTAATATGCTGTACTGCATGGCACTTGTAAGGGGCATTGCAAGTTGCTCCGTCCTAATTTTTGGCAGCTTTTGCTGGGAAAGCATAAGCAAATACTATGGGACACCCACTCCCCAATAATGGGACTTATGTTTGTTATATGCTGTACTGCATGGCTCTTGTAAGGGGCATTGCAAGTTGCTCCATCCTAATTTTTGGCAGCTTTTGCTTGGAAAGTATAAGCAAATACTATGGGACACACACTCCCTAATAATGTGACTTATGTTTGTAATATGCTGTACTGCATGGCTCTTGTAAGGGGCATTGCAAGTTGCTCCGTCCTAATTTTTGGCAGCTTTTGCTGGGAAAACATAAGCAAATACTATGGGACACCCACTCCCCAATAATGGGACTTATGTTTGTAATATGCTGTACTGCATGGCTCTTGTAAGGGGCATTGCAAGTTGCTCCGTCCTAATTTTTGGCAGCTTTTGCTGGGAAAGCATAAGCAAATACTATGGGACACCCACTCCCCAATAATGGGACTTATGTTTGTAATATGATGTACTGCATGGCTCTTGTAAGGGGCATTGCAAGTTGCTCCGTTCTAATTTTTGGAAGCTTTTGCAGGGAAAGCATAAGCAAATTCTTTGGGACACCCACTCCCCAATAATGGGACTTATGTTTGTAATATGCTGTACTGCATGTGACTCGCCCCCTGGGCTGTGGGGCACTCGGATCCGGGCAATAGGGAGCAATGGGAGTAGTAGTGGCAACCCGGTTCCGTGGCTCAGGGTGGTCAGGCCAGTGGTAGTCCGTTATATTGATTATGTCCGACTACGCCACCCGTGGATTGCGGTTATTAGGAACCGCCGCTGCATGCAGACCGCTGGCGCTGATGAGGTGTGCAGCTAGGGTAGTGTGACTCCCCACGGGAAGAGTGCGGCCCCAGGGCAGTATAGTGGATGGTGGGAGTGATGGTAGTGAGAGTCCCAGTGATTATAGTGCTGGAGGAGCAAGGAGCACACAGACAACAGGTTGCAGTCCAGGGTCTTTACTAAACAGGTAAACTGACCCACAAACAGTCCCAGCTAGGAGGGGACCTGGATGTCTGAGAGCAACGGGAAAATTGGCCCTGGTCAGGGTGAGGGTGTAGGCCTACCGTGCTTTCTGCGCTCCTTCTGGCTATCTCCTCCTGATAGGATAACAGCCCACGTTTCCGAGCTTTCCGTGCTTTCTCGCCTGTATTGCCTGCGACGTGGGTTCCTTTCTGCTCCCAGCCTTGTACGGCTTTACTGGTCCCTTCGGTTGTGGCAGGGCCTCCAGGCTTCTTAGGCCAAGGAATGTACAGTCCCTTGCGGGCTGGTTCTCTGCTGGGGGATGTGGAATCCTTCCAGCCTCAGACACCAAAGTCTGGTAAAGCTAAGTCTTTCTCTGCCAAGACAGGCTCTCTTCGCCTCTTGTCTCTGGCTTGTGGCTCTCCCCTACTGCCACACTTCCTCTTAGGTGCAATCAACTTTTTGTCCCTGCTCCACTCTGGGACACGTCTCAAAGCTGAGACAGGCAATCCAGTTCTCCCTAACCCTGTCCCCAGTACCAGCTTTTATAGGGGCAGCCTGCTCCCCCTACTGGCCTGAGACAGGAGGCATTGCATGCTAATGTTCCCCTGACCAGAGAACCTCCCCCTTGCTCTCAGACACAGCTTTATTACACTTGTGGCATCCAGGTAGGGTGACACATTCCCCCCTAGTGAAATTTAGTACTCCGGGACTAAACAGTAAACAAAGATAATATACATAACAATAAAACATTAATAGACAGATGACGCACAAATTGAGTTCTTAAGGTCACAGTGTGGCCTGTGACCGGGTGTCCATATCACCAGAACAACGGGAAGCCTTAACCAGGTGGGGGTCTGTCCTACCTCAAGTCCTTTACAGTCTTAGTTCATTCCTGGGTTAAGCTCCGAACGCAGTCCATGCAAGGTCACGGTTATAAAAAGTCCATAACCTTTGAGTCCTTACGGTAGCTGCAAGAAACTGAAACACACTATTAATAAACATGCAGTTAACTTTGGCAAACATTTCAACATTTGGCAACAAGGTTATTTACAATTTAGTACACTCTATATTCTCCAGCGAGCGGGTATCTGTCCCTTTGTGCTCCTGGTTGACCTACGTAGCTCTCTGTCTGGTGGTGGACCAACCTGACTTTCCCCACTAGCGTTAGGGGTACAGCTACCTGCTGGGTGTACAGGTAGGGCAGGCAGCTGTCTGCGGGTTCTTTGGCTTACCGCAGGCATGACAGGCTCACTGTCAGCAGAGGGTTGACTCTCCTGGGCTGCTGGTACAGGCTCTTCTGCCTCTGGAACCGCTTGCTCCTCTTCACCTTCCGGCTCTGGTGTTGGTTGTTGCTGGGCCGGTTGCAGGAAATGCAGGACGGGTACCACTATAGCATCATTTATGCGAGTCCAGGACTGAGGGAACTCTCCGAGAACGGTGCTGATCATTTCTTCCTTGTCCTCTGTGGGTTCAAGGTCACTCTGATCCTCTTCTGCACTACGGAGTTGCTCGGGGCACCTTTTGAGGTGGTCTCTGGAGACGACACTAGTGGTTTCTCCTCCGTCCTTGGTGATTACGCACACCTTTGGGTTGTCGTGGTCAGACTGCAGTACGGTGTAGGGTTCCCTTTCCCACTGGTCGTCCAACTTATGTAGCCTTCTTTTTTGCTTTAGGACTTGCTCACCAGGTTCTAGGGACTAGCAGGGGCGTGTTGATTGAAGAGTCTTTCTTGCTTCTCTCTCACCTGGGCCAGGCTCTTCTCCACACTCTCCTGTACCTTCTTGTACTGCAGTTGCCTTTCCGTATCCCAGTCCGCATCCGGGGAGGTGTCCTCAGGTATTAGGACTCCCATCTCCAGGTCTACGGGCAGCTTACCCGGTCTGGCTCGCATCAGGTAAGCCGGGGTGCAGTTTGCAGCGTTCACCGGGATATTGTTGTACATGTCTACCAGGTCCGGCAGTTTTTCTGGCCACAGGCTGCGTTCCTCCAGGGGCAACGTCTTCAGGAGATCAATGACTATATTGTTCATCTTCTCACACATCCCGTTGGTTTGGGGATGGTAAGGCGTTGTCCGAATCTTCTTACAGCCATAGAGGTTGCAGAACTCCTGGAAGATTTCAGCTTCAAACGCTGGACCCTGGTCTGTCAGGACCTGTTCCGGATACCCGTGTGGACGGCAGAAGTATTGCTGGAAGGCTCGGGCCGCTGTTTGGGCTGTCAAGTCCTTTACCGGGACCACCACTAGAAAACGGGAATAGTGGTCCACGATTGTCAGGGCATAGATGTATCCTGACCGGCTTGGAGCCAATTTGACGTGGTCCAGAGCTACCAGCTCAAGAGGCTGCGTGGTGACGATGGGCCTCAAGGGTGTCTTCTGGCTGGTGCAGTCCTTCCTCCTCAGGTGACAAGGGCCACAGTCTCTGCACCACTTTTCTACTGCTCCTCTTATGCCGACCCAAAAGAACCTTCCTCTTAGTAGGAACTCCAGTTTCTTCCAACCGAAGTGTCCCGCTCTGTCATGGTAAGCTCCCAGTACCATAGCTGCATCTCGCCTTGGGACCACGACTTGCCAGGTTAGCTCGTGCGTCCGGTGGTTGACAATCCTTCTGCACAACTTGCCTTCGTAGAGGAACAGCTTGCTCTTCTCCTTCCATAGCTGCTTGGCTTCCTCTGGGGCACCTGGATCTAGGCGGGCGTCTTCCCGGGTCAGCAGATCTTTCACCAGGCGGACAGCAGGGTCACTATCTTGGGTTTCGGCCCAGCTGTGGTGAGGTAGGGGATTCATCATCACAGTTGTTAGATCCTCCTCCTTCACGCGGTGAGAGTGTTGAGCGGCTCCATACCGGTGAAACGCGGGGAGTTCTACCTCCTCCAGCTCTTCTGGGTCTTCGTCACCTTCAGGTAAGTGAGGCATTCTTGATAGGGCGCCCGCGTTGGCGTTGGTTTTGCCTGCCCGGTCCTTGATCACGAAGTCATAGTTGGAGAGACGGGCCATCCACCGCTGTTCCAGGGCACCCAGTCTTGCATTGTCCAGGTGTGTCAACGGGTTGTTGTCCGTGTACACGGTGAACTTTGCGGAGGCCAGGTAATGCTTGAAGCGTTCCGTCACGGCCCACACCACCGCCAAGAATTCTAGCTTGAAGGAGCTGTAATTCTCCGGGTTACTCTTGGTGGGCCTCAGCTTCCGGCTGGCGTATGCGATCACCCGTTCTCTGACCTGTTGGTTTTGGGACAGTACGGCTCCCAGTCCCACATTACTGGCATCTGTGTGGAGAATGAAAGGCTGGCCATAATCAGGGTAGGCCAGGATCTCGTCCCCTGTGAGGGCCATCTTTAGCTGGCGGAAGGACTCCTCTTCCGGTTTATCCCACTTGAAGGGTGGCTTTTGACTTCTGGACTTGGACTGTCCGATCAGGAGGTCCTGCATAGGAGCTGCCATCTTGGTGAACCCGGGGATGAACCTTCGGTAGTAGCCTACCAACCCGAGAAACTGTCTCACCTCTTTGATGTTCGAGGGGCTTGGCCAGCTCTTGATTGCCGTGACCTTGTCAGGGTCGGGGGCCACTCCTTCCGCGCTTACCACGTGCCCTAGGTACTGGACCTTTGGTTTCAGCAGGTGACACTTTGATGGTTTCACCTTCAGGCCATAGCCTGCCAGGGCTTCGAACACCTCGGCCAGGTGCTTTAGATGGTCCTCGTAGGTCTTCGAATAGACGATCACGTCGTCCAGGTAAAGGAGGACCGTCTCGAAGTTTCGGTGCCCTAGACAGCATTCCATCAGCCGCTGGAAGGTCCCTGGTGCGTTGCAGAGCCCGAAAGGCATGCAGTTGAATTCGCTCAGTCCCATCGGGGTGGTGAAGGCGGTCTTCTCCTTGTCAGCCTCTGCCACAGGAACCTGCCAGTACCCGCTAGTAAGGTCCAAAGTAGAAAAGAAGTTAGCAGATTTTAGTGCGGCTAAAGACTCTTCTATTCTAGGCAGCGGATATGCGTCTTTGTGGGTGATACGGTTGATTTGTCAATAGTCCACGCACATTCTCATGGTGCCATCTTTCTTTTTGACCAGAACCAAGGGGGCTGCCCAGGGGCTACAGCTGTCTCTAATGACCCCAGCTTCTTTCATCTCCCTTAGCATACCCTTGGCGTTCTGATAATGTGCAGGGGGTACAGGTCTGTGCCTCTCTTTTATTGGTGGGTGGCTCCCTGTGGGGATGTGGTGTTCTATCCCCTTTACTCTGCCGAAGTCTAGCGGGTGCTTACTAAAGACTCTCTCGTACTCCTGTACCACCCGGTAGACTCCTTGTTTTTGGTGCAGGGGAGTGGAGTCAGCACCCACATGGAGTTTCTGGCACCAGTCCTCCTTTTGTTTCTGGTCAGCCATTACCCTCCGCCTGTTTAGATGGAGGCAAGGGTTCCACGCCCCTGATAGCTTTGTGTTCGACAACAAACAGTTTGGCGAGTGTAGCGTACCTGGGTAAGTGTACTTCCCTCTCCCCAATGTTGAGGATGCGGACGGGCACCCTCCCATGACGGACATCAACCACCCACCGGGCTGTCAAAATGGTGGGCCTGCTGTCTGAGTACACGGGTTCTACCATGGCTTGGTAGTCACTACCTCTCAACCCGATTGCAGTCCGACACCAGATCATCATTTCACTTTTGGGAGGCATGGAAATGGGGAATGGATCACTGAGTCTTACGCTACCGATCTCACCACCAGACAGTTCTACCTGCTGCCGTCTCATCAGGGCTTTTATCTCCTTGTTGAGGACTCTCTGTTGGCTGGAACTAGCATTCACCGCCACCTGTTGTAGAATTACAATTACTTCTGAAAGACAATTTTCAATGATGTTAGTACCCACAGTTATTTTAGGGTGACTTTCATGACGGTCAATGTCCACAATAATCACTCCCTGTGCCGGCAGTTCAACTTTACCAATTTTAATGGTCATCTCCTTGAACCCCATCTGCGGCACGGGTAAGCCATTACTGGCGATGATGCTCAAGTTACTGTCTGGATACCGTGTGATATCAGCATCAGTCCAATACTGCTTAAAAAGTACATAAGGGATAGTGGTTACTTGCGACCCAGTATCCAGCAAGGCGCTCATGGGGATACCGTCCAGCACCACGGGTAAAACCGGGCGCCCCCCAACGTACTTATTACGCCAATTGTAAGGGCCTGGTGATCTTATGCCTGGGGGTCGGCCCTCTGCCCCAGGTTGGACCCGTTTAAATTACAGTACCTGGAAATGTGTCCGGGCTGGTTGCATCGACGGCAAATGGGCTGTCCATCCTCTGCGTAGCGGTCTGTGGGCCTCCCTCAGAACGACGGGATCCTCCTCTGTCGACGCCACGGGACATCCTCCGGACTTGAAGCCAGCTTGATGGGTCTTGACGGGTCCACTTGCAACGCCTGGATGGTCCTGGTCAACGCCGCGACGCTCCTGGTCGGCTCCTGGACTTGGTGGTGCAGGCCTTTCGACGGGGCTTGGTTTAGGGCCTGTGCATCAGCCTCCACGGAGTCCATAGAGGAGGGCGCCGCCTCCTGGTGGTAGGTGATAGCAGGGCGCCGGGGGTTTATAGCGCCACTGGTTGCAGATTCACGGAGCACCCTTATGGCCCTGTCCTTAAATTGGGCAAAGGTCAGGTCGGGGTTCTGGAAGAACATGAGGCGCAGCTGGGCCCTGTGGGCGCTGGACAGCAGACCCTCTATGAATTGTTCTGTTAGCAGCTTATCGGTTTCCTGCACACTGCCAGGGTCAGTTTGTTGAATAGCCCTCAAGGCTTCCTGCAGATTTAGGGCATAGTCTCTGATGCTGTCCTGTGCCCGCTGCTTACATCCATAGAACCTCATTTTAATTTCAGCGGAGGTACGTGTATCAAAGGTACCCCACAGCCGGGCCAGAATACCCTTCACAGTCCCTTTCTCCTCAATGGGCCATGATTTTACCTCCCTTTGGGCTGCGCCAGTTAACTGCCCTGTCAATATGCTGACCTTCTGTTCCTCTGTCAGGGGGTAAACTTGGAACAAACTATACAGTCTTTCCTTGAAGTCAGTTAGGGCATGGGGCTCCCCTGAGTATTTGGGCAGCCAGGCCGCTCCAGGGATGTAGGGCAAGGAAAAGGGCATCACCACTGCTGCAGCTGCGTTGGTGGTAGTGGGCGCCTCTGTGTCCGACATCTTCCTCCCCCCCTAGTGAAGTGTGGCCTACCTTCCGACGATCCTCTTCTGTAGGCCGCGGCTCCGCTGCTGCTCTGGACGAGGACCTGGCGTCGCACTCCGATGACGTCAGCGTCGCTCTCTCTCCCTTCCAGGACCTTGCGCAGCGTCGGTGCGTGGGGCGGAGCTTCGGATCTCGGGCGGTTTTGACGTCCACGCCCCTGTTCTTCCCGCGCGGCGTCCTGAAGATGGCGTCCGATGGCGGGAAGACGGCAGAAGACGGCGGGAAACGGTCCAAGATGGCGTCTGATGGCGGGAATCGGCTCCGGATGGCGGGAAACGACTCTGGACGGCGGGAAACTTCGCCACAGGTAAGTTACAAAAGTCTTTTTCAGGCACGCAGTACCCGGTGGTTGCGGGCACGAAATCCTGCCGACTACGCCAAAGCTGACTCGCCCCCTGGGCCGTGGGGCACTCGGATCCGGGCAATAGGGAGCAATGGGAGTAGTAGTGGCAACCCGATTCCGTGGCTCAGGGTGGTCAGGCCAGTGGTAGTCCGTTATATTGAATATGTCCGACTACGCCACCCGTGGATTGCAGTTATTAGGAACCGCCGCTGCATGCAGACCGCTGGGGCTGATGAGGTGTGCAGCTAGGGTAGTGTGACTCCCCACGGGAAGAGTGCGGCCCCAGGGCAGTATAGTGGATGGTGGGAGTGATGGTAGTGAGACTCCCAGTGATTATGGTGCTGGAGGAGCAAGGAGCACACAGACAACAGGTTGCAGTCCAGGGTCTTTACTAAACAGGTAAACTGACCCACAAACAGTCCCAGCTAGGAGGGGACCTGGATGTCTGAGAGCAACGGGAAAATTGGCCCTGGTCAGGGTGAGGGTGTAGGCCTACCGTGCTTTCTGCGCTCCTTCTGGCTATCTCCTCCTGATAGGATAACAGCCCATGTTTCCGAGCTTTCCGTGCTTTCTCGCCTGTATGGCCTGTGACGTGGGTTCCTTTCTGCTCCCAGCCTTGTACGGCTTTACTGGTCCCTTCGGTTGTGGCAGGGCCTCCAGGCTTCTTAGGCCAAGGAATGTACAGTCCCTTGCGGGCTGGTTCTCTGCTGGGGGATGTGGAATCCTTCCAGCCTCAGTCACCAAAGTCTGGTAAAGCTAAGTCTTTCTCTGCCAAGACAGGCTCTCTTCGCCTCTTGTCTCTGGCTTGTGGCTCTCTCCTACTGCCACACTTCCTCTTAGGTGCAATCAACTTTCTGTCCCTGCTCCACTCTGGGACACGTCTCAAAGCTGAGACAGGCAATCCAGTTCTCCCTAACCCTGTCCCCAGTACCAGCTTTTATAGGGGCAGCCTGCTCCCCCTACTGGCCTGAGACAGGAGGCATTGCATGCTAATGTTCCCCTGACCAGAGAACCTCCCCCTTGCTCTCAGACACAGCTTTATTACACTTGTGGCATCCAGGTAGGGTGACACACATGGCTCTTGTAAGGGGCATTGCAAGATGCTCCGTCCTAATTATTGGCAGCTTTTGCTGGGAAAGCATAAGCAAATTCTATGGGACACCCACTCCCCAATAATGGGACTTATGTTTGTAATATGCTGTACTGCATGGCTCTTGTAAGGGGCATTGCAAGTTGCTCCTTCCTAATTTTTGGCAGCTTTTGCTGGGAAAGCATAAGAAAATACTATGGGACACCCACTCCCCAATAATGGGACTTATGTTTGTAATATGCTGTACTGCATGGCTCTTGTAAGGGGCATTGCAAGTTGCTCCGTCCTAATTTTTGGCAGCTTTTGCTGGGAAAGCTTAAGCAAATACTATGGGACACACACTCCCCAATAATGGGACTTATGTTTGTAATATGCTGTACTGCATGGCTCTTGTAAGGGGCATTGCAAGTTGCTCCTTCCTAATTTTTGGCAGCTTTTGCTCGGAAAGCATAAGCAAATACTATGGGACACCCACTCCCCAATAATGGGACTTATGTTTGTAATATGCTGTACTGCATGGCTCTTGTAAGGGGCATTGCAAGTTGCTCCGTCCTAATTTTTGGCAGCTTTTGCTGGGAAAGCATAAGCAAATACCATGGGACACTCACTCCCCAATAATGGGACTTAGGTTTGTAATATGCTGTACTGCATGGCTCTTGTAAGGGGCATTGCAAGTTGCTCCATCCTAATTTTTGGCAGCTTTTGCAGGGAAAGCATAAGCAAATACTTTGGGACACCCAGTCCCCAATAATGGGACTTATGTTTGTAATATGCTGTACTGCATGGCTCTTGTAAGGGACATTGCAAGTTGCTCCTTCCTAATTTTTGGCAGCTTTTGCTGGGAAAGCATAAGCAAATACTATGGGACACCCACTCCCCAATAATGGGACTTATGTTTGTAATATGCTGTACTGCATGGCTCTTGTAAGGGGCATTGCAAGTTGCTCCATCCTAATTTTTGGCAGCTTTTGCTTGGAAAGCATAAGCAAATACTATGGGACACACACTCCCCAATAATGTGACTTATGTTTGTAATATGCTGTACTGCATGGCTCTTGTAAAGGGCATTGCAAGTTGCTCCGTCCTAATTTTTGGCAGCTTTTGCTGGGAAAGCATAAGCAAATACTATGGGACACCCACTCCCCAATAATGGGACTTATGTTTGTAATATGCTGTACTGCATGGCTCTTGTAAGGGGCATTGCAAGTTGCTCCTTCCTAATTTTTGGCAGCTTTTGCTCGGAAAGCATAAGCAAATACTATGGGACACCCACTCCCCAATAATGGGACTTATGTTTGTAATATGCTGTACTGCATGGCTCTTGTAAGGGGCATTGAAAGTTGCTCCGTCCTAATTTTTGGCAGGTTTTGCTGGGAAAGCATAAGCAAATACTATGGGGCACCCACTCCCCAATAATGGGACTTATGTTTGTAATATGCTGTACTGCATGGCTCTTGTAAGGGGCATTGCAAGTTGCTCCGTCCTAATTTTTGGCAGCTTTTGCAGGGAAAGCATAAGCAAATACTATGGGACACCCACTCCCCAATATTGGGACTTATGTTTGTAATATGCTGTACTGCATGGCTCTTGTAAGGGGCATTGCAAGTTGCTCCGTCCTAATTTTTGGCAGCTTTTGCTGGGAAAGCATAAGCAAATACTATGGGACACCCACTCCCCAATAATGGGTCCTATGTTTGTAATATGCTGTACTGCATGGCTCTTGTAAGGGGCATTGCAAGTTGCTCCGTCCTAATTTTTGGCAGCTTTTGCTGGGAAAGCATAAGCAAATGCGATGGGACACCCACTCCCCAATAATGGGACTTATGTTTGTAATATGCTGTACTGCATGGCTCTTGTAAGGGGCATTGCAAGTTGCTCCGTCCTAATTTTTGGCAGCTTTTGCTTGGAAAGCATAAGCAAATACTATGGGACACCCACTCCCCAACAATGGGACTTATGTTTGTAATATGCTGTACTGCATGGCTCTTGTAAGGGGCATTGCAAGTTGCTCCGTCCTAATTTTTGGCAGCTTTTGCTGGGAAAGCATAAGCAAATACTATGGGAAACCCACTCCCCAATAATGGGACTTATGTTTGTAATATGCTGTACTGCATGGCTCTTATAAGTGGCATTGCAAGTTGATCCGTCCTAATTTTTGGCAGCTTTTGCTGGGAAAGCATAAGCAAATACCATGGGACACCCACTCCCCAATAATGGGACTCATGTTTGTAATATGCTGTACTGCATGGCTCTTGTAAGGGGCATTGCAAGTTGCTCCATCCTAATTTTTGGCAGCTTTTGCTGGGAAAGCATAAGAAAATACTATTGGACACCCACTCCCCAATAATAGGACTTATGTTTGTAATATGCTGTGCTGCATGGCTCTTGTAAGGGGCATTGCAAGTTGCTCCGTCCTAATTTTTGGCAGCTTTTGCTTGGAAAGCATAAGCAAATACTATGGGACACCCACTCCCCAATAATGGGACTTATGTTTGTAATATGCTGTACTGCATGGCTCTTGTAAGGGGCATTGCAAGTTGCTCCGTCCTAATTTTTGGCAGCTTTTGCTGGGAAAGCATAAGCAAATACTATGGGACACCCACTCCCCAATAATGGGACTTATGTTTGTAATATGCTGTACTGCATGGCTCTTGTAAGGGGCATTGCAAGTTGCTCCGTCCAAATTTTTGGCAGCTTTTGCATGGAAAGCATAAGCAAATACTATGGGACACCCACTCCCCAATAATGGGTCTTATGTTTGTAATATGCTGTACTGCATGGCTCTTGTAAGGGGCATTACAAGTTGCTCCGTCCTAATTTTTGGCTGCTTTTGCTGGGAAAGCATAAGCAAATACTATGGGACACCCACTCCCCAATAATGGGACTTATGTTTGTAATATGCTGTACTGCATGGCTCTTGTAAGGGGCATTGCAAATTGCTCCGTTCTAATTTTTGGCAGCTTTTGCTGGGAAAGCATAAGCAAATACTATGGGACACCCACTCCCCAATAATGGGACTTATGTTTGTAATATGCTGTACTGCATGGCTCTTGTAAGGGGCATTGCAAGTTGCTCCGTCCTAATTTTTGGCAGCTTTTGCTTGGAAAGCATAAGCAAATACTATGGGACACCCACTCCCCAACAATGGGACTTATGTTTGTAATATGCTGTACTGCATGGCTCTTGTAAGGGGCATTGCAAGTTGCTCCGTCCTAATTTTTGGCAGCTTTTGCTGGGAGAGCATAAGCAAATACTATGGGACACCCACTCCCCAATAATGGGACTTATGTTTGTAATATGCTGTACTGCATGGCTCTTGTAAGTGGCATTGCAAGTTGCTCCGTCCTAATTTTTGGCAGCTTTTGCTGGGAAAGCATAAGCAAATACCATGGGACACCGACTCCCCAATAATGGGACTCATGTTTGTAATATGCTGTACTGCATGGCTCTTGTAAGGGGCATTGCAAGTTGCTCCGTCCTAATTTTTGGCAGCTTTTGCTGGGAAAGCATAAGAAAATACTATTGGACACCCACTCCCCAATAATAGGACTTATGTTTGTAATATGCTGTACTGCATGGCTCTTGTAAGGGGCATTGCAAGTTGCTCCGTCCTAATTTTTGGCAGCTTTTGCTTGGAAAGCATAAGCAAATACTATGGGACACCCACTCCCCAATAATGGGACTTATGTTTGTAATATGCTGTACTGCATGGCTCTTGTAAGGGGCATTGCAAGTTGCTCCGTCCTAATTTTTGGCAGCTTTTTTCTGGGAAAGCATAAGCAAATACTATGGGACACCCACTCCCCAATAATGGAACTTATGTTTGTAATATGCTGTGCTGCATTGCTCTTGTAAGGGGCATTGCAAGTTGCTCCGTCCTAATTTTTGGCAGCTTTTGCAGGGAAAGCATAAGCAAATACTTTGGGACACCCAATCCCCAATAATGGGACTTATGTTTGTAATATGCTGTACTGCATGGCTCTTGTAAGGGGCATTGCAAGTTGCTCCGTCCTAATTTTTGGCAGCTTTTGCAGGGAAAGCATAAGCAAATGCTATGGGACACCCACTCCCCAATATTGGGACTTATGTTTGCAATATGCTGTACTGCATGGCTCTTGTAAGGGGCATTGCAAGTTGCTCCGTCCTAATTTTTGGCAGCTTTTGCTGGGAAAGCATAAGCAAATACTATGGGACACCCACTCCCCAATAATGGGTCTTATGTTTGTAATATGCTGTACTGCATGGCTCTTGTAAGGGGCATTGCAAGTTGCTCCGTCCTAATTTTTGGCTGCTTTTGCTGGGAAAGCATAAGCAAATACTATGGGACACCCACTCCCCAATAATGGGACTTATGTTTGTAATATGCTGTACTGCATGGCTCTTGTAAGGGGCATTGCAAGTTGCTCCGTCCTAATTTTTGGCAGCTTTTGCTGGGAAAGCATAAGCAAATACTATGGGACACCCACTCCCCAATAATGGGACTTATGTTTGTAATATGCTGTACTGCATGGCTCTTGTAAGGGGCATTGCAAGTTGCTCCGTCCTAATTTTTGGCAGCTTTTGCTTGGAAAGCATAAGCAAATACTATGGGACACCCACTCCCCAACAATGGGACTTATGTTTGTAATATGCTGTACTGCATGGCTCTTGTAAGGGGCATTGCAAGTTGCTCCGTCCTAATTTTTGGCAGCTTTTGCTGGGAAAGCATAAGCAAATACTATGGGACACCCACTCCCCAATAATGGGACTTATGTTTGTAATATGCTGTACTGCATGGCTCTTATAAGTGGCATTGCAAGTTGCTCCGTCCTAATTTTTGGCAGCTTTTGCTGGGAAAGCATAAGAAAATACCATGGGACACCCACTCCCCAATAATGGGACTCATGTTTGTAATATGCTGTACTGCATGGCTCTTGTAAGGGGCATTGCAAGTTGCTCCGTCCTAATTTTTGGCAGCTTTTGCTGGGAAAGCATAAGAAAATACTATTGGACACCCACTCCCCAATAATAGGACTTATGTTTGTAATATGCTGTACTGCATGGCTCTTGTAAGGGGCATTGCAAGTTGCTCCGTCCTAATTTTTGGCAGCTTTTGCTTGGAAAGCATAAGCAAATACTATGGGACACCCACCCCCAATAATGGGACTTATGTTTGTAATATGCTGTACTGCATGGCTCTTGTAAGGGGCATTGCAAGTTGCTCCGTCCTAATTTTTGGCAGCTTTTGCTGGGAAAGCATAAGCAAATACTATGGGACACCCACTCCCCAATAATGGGACTTATGTTTGTAATATGCTGTACTGCATTGCTCTTGTAAGGGGCATTGCAAGTTGCTCCGTCCAAATTTTTGGCAGCTTTTGCTTGTAAAGCATAAGCAAATACTATGGGACACCCACTCCCCAATAATGGGTCTTATGTTTGTAATATGCTGTACTGCATGGCTCTTGTAAGGGGCATTACAAGTTGCTCCGTCCTAATTTTTGGCTGCTTTTGCTGGGAAAGCATAAGCAAATACTATGGGACACCCACTCCCCAATAATGGGACTTATGTTTGTAATATGCTGTACTGCATGGCTCTTGTAAGGGGCATTGCAAGTTGCTCCGTCCTAATTTTTGGCAGCTTTTGCTGGGAAAGCATAAGCAAATACTATGGGACACCCTCTCCCCAATAATGGGACTTATGTTTGTAATATGCTGTACTGCATGGCTCTTGTAAGGGGCATTGCAAGTTGCTCCGTCCTAATTTTTGGCAGCTTTTGCTTGGAAAGCATAAGCAAATACTATGGGACACCCACTCCCCAACAATGGGACTTATGTTTGTAATATGCTGTACTGCATGGCTCTTGTAAGGGGCATTGCAAGTTGCTCCGTCCTAATTTTTGGCAGCTTTTGCTGGGAAAGCATAAGCAAATACTATGGGACACCCACTCCCCAATAATGGGACTTATGTTTGTATTATGCTGTACTGCATGGCTCTTGTAAGTGGCATTGCAAGTTGCTCCGTCATAATTTTTGGCAGCTTTTGCTGGGAAAGCATAAGCAAATACCATGGGACACCGACTCCCCAATAATGGGACTCATGTTTTTAATATGCTGTACTGCATGGCTCTTGTAAGGGGCATTGCAAGTTGCTCCGTCCTAATTTTTGGCAGCTTTTGCTGGGAAAGCATAAGAAAATACTATTGGACACCCACTCCCCAATTAGAGAACTTATGTTTGTAATATGCTGTACTGCATGGCTCTTGTAAGGGGCATTGCAAGTTGCTCCGTCCTAATTTTTGGCAGCTTTTGCTTGGAAAGCATAAGCAAATACTATGGGACACCCACTCCCCAATAATGGGACTTATGTTTGTAATATGCTGTACTGCATGGCTCTTGTAAGGGGCATTGCAAGTTGCTCTTTCCTAATTTTCGGCAGCTTTTGCTGGGAAAGCATAAGCAAATACTATGGGACACCCACTCCCCAATAATGGGACTTATGTTTGTAATATGCTGTACTGCATGGCTCTTGTAAGGGGCATTGCAAGTTGCTCCGTCCAAATTTTTGGCAGCTTTTGCTTGGAAAGCATAAGCAAATGCTATGGGACACCCACTCCCCAATAATGGGACTTATGTTTGTAATATGCTGCACTGCATGGCTCTTGTAAGGGGCATTGCAAGTTGCTCCATCCTAATTTTTGGCAGCTTTTGCAGGGAAAGCATAAGCAAATACTATGGGACACCCACTCCCCAATAATGGGACTTATGTTTGTAATATGCTGTACTGCATGGCTCTTGTAAGGGGCATTGCAAGTTGCTCCGTCCTAATTTTTGGCAGCTTTTGCTGGGAAAGCATAAGAAAATACTATTGGACACCCACTCCCCAATAATGGGACTTATGTTTGTAATATGCTGTACTGCATGGCTCTTGTAAGGGGCATTGCAAGTTGCTCCGTCCTAATTTTTGGCAGCTTTTGCTGGGAAAGCATAAGCAAATACTATGGGACACCCACTCCCCAATAATGGGACTTATGTTTGAAATATGCTGTACTGCATGGCTCTTGTAAGGGGCATTGCAAGTTGCTCCGTCCAAATTTTTGGCAGCTTTTGCTTGGAAAGCATAAGCAAATGTTATGGGACACCCACTCCCCAATAATGGGACTTATGTTTGTAATATGCTGCACTGCATGGCTCTTGTAAGGGGCATTGCAAGTTGCTCCATCCTAATTTTTGGCAGCTTTTGCTGGGAAAGCATAAGCAAATACTATGGGACACCCACTCCCCAATAATGGGACTTATGTTTGTAATATGCTGTACTGCATGGCTCTTGTAAGGGGCATTGCAAGTTGCTCCGTCCTAATTTTTGGCAGCTTTTGCTGGGAAAGCATAAGAAAATACTATTGGACACCCACTCCCCAATAATGGGACTTATGTTTGTAATATGCTGTACTGCATGGTTCTTGTAAGGGGCATTGCAAGTTGCTCCGTCCTAATTTTTGGCAGCTTTTGCTTGGAAAGCATAAGCATATACTATGGGACACCCACTCCCCAATAATGGGACTTATGTTTGTAATATGCTGGACTGCATGGCTCTTGTAAGGGGCATTGCAATTTGCTCCGTCCTAATTTTTGGCAGCTTTTGCTGGGAAAGCATAAGCAAATACTATGGGACACCCACTCCCCAATAATGGGACTGATGTTTGTAATATGCTGTACTGCATGGCTCTTGTAAGGGGCATTGCAAGTTGCTCCGTCCAAATTTTTGGCAGCTTTTGCTTGGAAAGCATAAACAAATACTATGGGACACCCACTCCCCAATAATGGGACTTATGTTTGTAATATGCTGTACTGCATGGCTCTTGTAAGGGGCACTGCAAGTTGCTCCATCCTAATTTTTGGCAGCTTTTGCTGGGAAAGCATAAGCAAATACTATGGGACACCCACTCCCCAATAATGGGACTTATGTTTGTAATATGCTGTACTGCATGGCTCTTGTAAGGGGCACTGCAAGTTGCTCCGTCCTAATTTTTGGCAGCTTTTGCTGGGAAAGCATAAGCAAATACTATGGGACACCCACTCCCCAATAATGGGACTTATGTTTGTAATATGCTGTACGGCATGGCTCTTGTAAGGGACATTGCAAGTTGCTCCGTCCTAATTTTTGGCAGCTTTTGCTGGTAAAGCAAAAGCAAATACTATGGGACACCCACTCCCCAATAATGGGACTTATGTTTGTAATATGCTGTACTGCATGGCTCTTGTAAGGGGCATTGCAAGTTGCTCCATCCTAATTTTTGGCAGCTTTTGCTTGGAAAGCATAAGCAAATACTATGGGACACACACTCCCCAATAATGTGACTTATGTTTGTAATATGCTGTACTGCATGGCTCTTGTAAAGGGCATTGCAAGTTGCTCCGTCCTAATTTTTGGCAGCTTTTGCTGGGAAAGCATAAGCAAATACTATGGGACACCCACTCCCCAATAATGGGACTTATGTTTGTAATATGCTGTACTGCATGGCTCTTGTAAGGGGCATTGCAAGTTGCTCCTTCCTAATTTTTGGCAGCTTTTGCTCGGAAAGCATAAGCAAATACTATGGGACACCCACTCCCCAATAATGGGACTTATGTTTGTAATATGCTGTACTGCATGGCTCTTGTAAGGGGCATTGAAAGTTGCTCCGTCCTAATTTTTGGCAGGTTTTGCTGGGAAAGCATAAGCAAATACTATGGGACACCCACTCCCCAATAATGGGACTTATGTTTGTAATATGCTGTACTGCATGGCTCTTGTAAGGGGCATTGCAAGTTGCTCCGTCCTAATTATTGTCAGCTTTTGCAGGGAAAGCATAAGTAAATACTATGGGACACCCACTCCCCAATAATGGGACTTATGTTTGTAATATACTGTACTGCATGGCTCTTGTAAGGGGCATTGCAAGTTGCTCCGTCCTAATTTTTGGCAGCTTTTGCTGGGAAAGCATAAGCAAATACTATGGGACACCCACTCCCCAATAATGGGTCTTATGTTTGTAATATGCTGTACTGCATGGCTCTTGTAAGGGGCATTGCATGTTGCTACGTCCTAATTTTTGGCTGCTTTTGCTGGGAAAGCATAAGCAAATACTATGGGACACCCACTCCCCAATAATGGGACTTATGTTTGTAATATGCTGTACTGCATGGCTCTTGTAAGGGGCATTGCAAGTTGCTCCGTCCTAATTTTTGGCAGCTTTTGCTGGGAAAGCATAAGCAAATACTATGGGACACCCACTCCCCAATAATGGGTCTTATGTTTGTAATATGCTGTACTGCATGGCTCTTGTAAGGGGCATTGCAAGTTGCTCCGTCCAAATTTTTGGCAGCTTTTGCTTGGAAAGCATAAACAAATACTATGGGACACCCACTCCCCAATAATGGGACTTATGTTTGTAATATGCTGTACTGCATGGCTCTTGTAAGGGGCATTGCAAGTTGCTCCATCCTAATTTTTGGCAGCTTTTGCTGGGAAAGCATAAGCAAATACTTTGGGACACCCACTCCCCAATAATGGGACTTTTGTTTGTAATATGCTGTACTGCATGGCTCTTGTAAGGGGCACTGCAAGTTGCTCCGTCCTAATTTTTGGCAGCTTTTGCTGGGAAAGCATAAGCAAATACTATGGGACACCCACTCCCCAATAATGGGACTTATGTTTGTAATATGCTGTACTGCATGGCTCTTGTAAGGGACATTGCAAGTTGCTCCGTCCTAATTTTTGGCAGCTTTTGCTGGGAAAGCATAAGCAAATACTATGGGACACCCACTCCCCAATAATGGGACTTATGTTTGTAATATGCTGTACTGCATGGCTCTTGTAAGGGGCATTGCAAGTTGCTCCATCCTAATTTTTGGCAGCTTTTGCTTGGAAAGCATAAGCAAATACTATGGGACACACACTCCCCAATAATGTGACTTATGTTTGTAATATGCTGTACTGCATGGCTCTTGTAAAGGGCATTGCAAGTTGCTCCGTCCTAATTTTTGGCAGCTTTTGCTGGGAAAGCATAAGCAAATACTA
The DNA here is from genome assembly GCF_046119375.1 of Phyllobates terribilis. Taxonomy (NCBI): domain Eukaryota; kingdom Metazoa; phylum Chordata; class Amphibia; order Anura; family Dendrobatidae; genus Phyllobates; species Phyllobates terribilis. Next base: position 418,359,390 of record NW_027362764.1, on the reverse strand, counting down.
TGGGACACCCACTCCCCAATAATGGGACTTATGTTTGTAATATGCTGTACTGCATGGCTCTTGTAAGGGGCATTGCAAGTTGCTCCTTCCTAATTTTTGGCAGCTTTTGCTCGGAAAGCATAAGCAAATACTATGGGACACCCACTCCCCAATAATGGGACTTATGTTTGTAATATGCTGTACTGCATGGCTCTTGTAAGGGGCATTGAAAGTTGCTCAGTCCTAATTTTTGGCAGGTTTTGCTGGGAAAGCATAAGCAAATACTATGGGACACCCACTCCCCAATAATGGGACTTATGTTTGTAATATGCTGTACTGCATGGCTCTTGTAAGGGGCATTGCAAGTTGCTCCGTCCTAATTTTTGGCAGCTTTTGCAGGGAAAGCATAAGCAAATACTATGGGACACCCACTCCCCAATAATGGGACTTATGTTTGTAATATGCTGTACTGCATGGCTCTTGTAAGGGGCATTGCAAGTTGCTCCGTCCTAATTTTTGGCAGCTTTTGCTGGGAAAGCATAAGCAAATTCTATGGGACACCCACTCCCCAATAATGGGTCTTATGTTTGTAATATGCTGTACTGCATGGCTCTTGTAAGGGGCATTGCATGTTGCTACGTCCTAATTTTTGGCTGCTTTTGCTGGGAAAGCATCAGCAAATACTATGGGACACCCACTCCCCAATAATGGGACTTATGTTTGTAATATGCTGTACTGCATGGCTCTTGTAAGGGGCATTGCAAGTTGCTCCGTCCTAATTTTTGGCAGCTTTTGCTTGGAAAGCATAAGCAAATACTATGGGACACCCACTCCCCAACAATGGGACTTATGTTTGTAATATGCTGTACTGCATGGCTCTTGTAAGGGGCATTGCAAGTTGCTCCGTCCTAATTTTTGGCAGCTTTTGATGGGAAAGCATAAGCAAATACTATGGGACACCCACTCCCCAATAATGGGACTTATGTTTGTAATATGCTGTACTGCATGGCTCTTATAAGTGGCATTGCAAGTTGCTCCGTCCTAATTTTTGGCAGCTTTTGCTGGGAAAGCATAAGCAAATACCATGGGACACCCACTCCCCAATAATGGGACTCATGTTTGTAATATGCCGTACTGCATGGCTCTTGTAAGGGGCATTGCAAGTTGCTCCGTCCTAATTTTTGGCAGCTTTTGCTGGGAAATCATAAGAAAATACTATTGGACACCCACTCCCCAATAATAGGACTTATGTTTGTAATATGCTGTACTGCATGGCTCTTGTAAGGTTCATTGCAAGTTGCTCCGTCCTAATTTTTGGCAGCTTTTGCTTGGAAAGCATAAGCAAATACTATGGGACACCCATTCCCCAATAATGGGACTTATGTTTGTAATATGCTGTACTGCATGGCTCTTGTAAGGGGCATTGCAAGTTGCTCCGTCCTAATTTTTGGCAGCTTTTGCTGGGAAAGCATAAGCAAATACTATGGGACACCCACTCCCCAATAATGGGACTTATGTTTGTAATATGCTGTACTGAATTGCTCTTGTAAGGGGCATTGCAAGTTGCTCCGTCCAAATTTTTGGCAGCTTTTGCTTGGAAAGCATAAGCAAATGCTATGGGACACCCACTCCCCAATAATGGGTCTTATGTTTGTAATATGCTGTACTGCATGGCTCTTGTAAGGGGCATTACAAGTTGCTCCGTCCTAATTTTTGGCTGCTTTTGCTGGGAAAGCATAAGCAAATACTATCTGACACCCACTCCCCAATAATGGGACTTATGTTTGTAATATTCTGTACTGCATGGCTCTTGTAAGAGGCATTGCAAGTTGCTCCATCCTAATTTTTGGCAGCTTTTGCTTGGAAAGCATAAGCAAATACTATGGGACACCTACTCCCCAACAATGGGACTTATGTTTGTAATATGCTGTACTGCATGGCTCTTTTAAGGGGCATTGCAAGTTGCTCCGTCCTAATTTTTGGCAGCTTTTGCTGGGAAAGCATAAGCAAATACTATGGGACACCCACTCCCCAATAATGGGACTTATGTTTGTAATATGCTGTACTGCATGGCTCTTGTAAGGGGCATTGCAAGTTGCTCCGTCCTAATTTTTGGCAGCTTTTTCTGGGAAAGCATAAGAAAATACTATTGGACACCCACTCCCCAATAATGGGACTTATGTTTGTAATATGCTGTACTGCATGGCTCTTGTAAGGGGCATTGCAAGTTGCTCCGTCCTAATTTTTGGCAGCTTTTGCTTGGAAAGCATAAGCAAATACTATGGGACACCCACTCCCCAATAATGGGACTTATGTTTGTAATATGCTGTACTGCATGGCTCTTGTAAGGGGCATTGCAATTTGCTCCGTCCTAATTTTTGGCAGCTTTTGCTGGGAAAGCATAAGCAAATACTATGGGACACCCACTCCCCAATAATGGGACTTATGTTTGTAATTTGCTGTACTGCATGGCTCTTGTAAGGGGCATTGCAATTTGCTCCGTCCAAATTTTTGGCAGCTTTTGCTTGGAAAGCATAAACAAATACTATGGGACACCCACTCCCCAATAATGGGACTTATGTTTGTAATATGCTGTACTGCATGGCTCTTGTAAGGGGCATTGCAAGTTGCTCCATCCTAATTTTTGGCAGCTTTTGCTGGGAAAGCATAAGCAAATACTATGGGACACCCACTCCCCAATAATGGGACTTATGTTTGTAATATGCTGTACTGCATGGCTCTTGTAAGGGGCATTGCAAGTTGCTCCATCCTAATTTTTGGCAGCTTTTGCTGGGAAAGCATAAGCAAATACTATGGGACATCCACTCCCCAATAATGGGACTTATGTTTGTAATATTCTGTACTACATGGCTCTTGTAAGGGGCATTGCAAGTTGCTCCGTCCTAATTTTTGCAGCTTTTGCTCGGAAAGCATAAGCAAATACTATGGGACACCCACTCCCCAATAATGGGACTTATGTTTGTAATATGCTGTACTGCATGGCTCTTGTAAGGGGCATTGCAAGTTGCTCCGTCCTAATTTTTGGCAGCTTTTGCTGGGAAAGCATAAGTAAATACCATGGGACACCCACTCCCCAATAATGGGACTTATGTTTGTAATATGCTGTACTGCATGGCTCTTGTAAGGGGCATTGCAAGTTGCTCCGTCCTAATTTTTGGCAGCTTTTGCTTGGAAAGCATAAGCAAATACTATGGGACACCCACTCCCCAATAATGGGACTTATGTTTGTAATATGCTGTACTGCATGGCTCTTGTAAGGGGCATTGCAATTTGCTCCGTCCTAATTTTTGGCAGCTTTTGCTGGGAAAGCATAAGCAAATACTATGGGACACCCACTCCCCAATAATGGGACTTATGTTTGTAATTTGCTGTACTGCTTGGCTCTTGTAAGGGGCATTGCAATTTGCTCCGTCCAAATTTTTGGCAGCTTTTGCTTGGAAAGCATAAACAAATACTATGGGACACCCACTCCCCAATAATGGGACTTATGTTTGTAATATGCTGTACTGCATGGCTCTTGTAAGGGGCATTGCAAGTTGCTCCATCCTAATTTTTGGCAGCTTTTGCTGGGAAAGCATAAGCAAATACTATGGGACACCCACTTCCCAATAATGGGACTTATGTTTGCAATATGCTGTACTGCATGGCTCTTGTAAGGGGCATTGCAAGTTGCTCCATCCTAATTTTTGGCAGCTTTTGCTGGGAAAGCATAAGCAAATACTATGGGACATCCACTCCCCAATAATGGGACTTATGTTGTAATATTCTGTACTGCATGGCTCTTGTAAGGGGCATTGCAAGTTGCTCCGTCCTAATTTTTGCAGCTTTTGTTCGGAAAGCATAAGCAAATACTATGGGACACCCACTCCCCAATAATGGGACTTATGTTTGTAATATGCTGTACTGCATGGCTCTTGTAAGGGGCATTGCAAGTTGCTCCGTCCTAATTTTTGGCAGCTTTTTCTGGGAAAGCATAAGAAAATACTATTGGACACCCACTCCCCAATAATGGGACTTATGTTTGTAATATGCTGTACTGCATGGCTCTTGTAAGGGGCATTGCAAGTTGCTCCGTCCTAATTTTTGGCAGCTTTTGCTTGGAAAGCATAAGCAAATACTATGGGACACCCACTCCCCAATAATGGGACTTATGTTTGTAATATGCTGTACTGCATGGCTCTTGTAAGGGGCATTGCAATTTGCTCCGTCCTAATTTTTGGCAGCTTTTGCTGGGAAAGCATAAGCAAATACTATGGGACACCCACTCCCCAATAATGGGACTTATGTTTGTAATTTGCTGTACTGCATGGCTCTTGTAAGGGGCATTGCAATTTGCTCCGTCCAAATTTTTGGCAGCTTTTGCTTGGAAAGCATAAACAAATACTATGGGACACCCACTCCCCAATAATGGGACTTATGTTTGTAATATGCTGTACTGCATGGCTCTTGTAAGGGGCATTGCAAGTTGCTCCATCCTAATTTTTGGCAGCTTTTGCTGGGAAAGCATAAGCAAATACTATGGGACACCCACTCCCCAATAATGGGACTTATGTTTGTAATATGCTGTACTGCATGGCTCTTGTAAGGGGCATTGCAAGTTGCTCCGTCCTAATTTTTGGCAGCTTTTGCTGGGAAAGCATAAGCAAATACTATGGGACATCCACTCCCCAATAATGGGACTTATGTTTGTAATATTCTGTACTACATGGCTCTTGTAAGGGGCATTGCAAGTTGCTCCGTCCTAATTTTTGCAGCTTTTGCTCGGAAAGCATAAGCAAATACTATGGGACACCCACTCCCCAATAATGGGACTTATGTTTGTAATATGCTGTACTGCATGGCTCTTGTAAGGGGCATTGCAAGTTGCTCCGTCCTAATTTTTGGCAGCTTTTGCTGGGAAAGCATAAGCAAATACCATGGGACACCCACTCCCCAATAATGGGACTTATGTTTGTAATATGCTGTACTGCATGGCTCTTGTAAGGGGCATTGCAAGTTGCTCCGTCCTAATTTTTGGCAGCTTTTGCTTAGAAAGCATAAGCAAATACTATGGGACACCCACTCCCCAATAATGGGACTTATGTTTGTAATATGCTGTACTGCATGGCTCTTGTAAGGGGCATTGCAATTTGCTCCGTCCTAATTTTTGGCAGCTTTTGCTGGGAAAGCATAAGCAAATACTATGGGACACCCACTCCCCAATAATGGGACTTATGTTTGTAATTTGCTGTACTGCTTGGCTCTTGTAAGGGGCATTGCAATTTGCTCCGTCCAAATTTTTGGCAGCTTTTGCTTGGAAAGCATAAACAAATACTATGGGACACCCACTCCCCAATAATGGGACTTATGTTTGTAATATGCTGTACTGCATGGCTCTTGTAAGGGGCATTGCAAGTTGCTCCATCCTAATTTTTGGCAGCTTTTGCTGGGAAAGCATAAGCAAATACTATGGGACACCCACTTCCCAATAATGGGACTTATGTTTGCAATATGCTGTACTGCATGGCTCTTGTAAGGGGCATTGCAAGTTGCTCCATCCTAATTTTTGGCAGCTTTTGCTGGGAAAGCATAAGCAAATACTATGGGACATCCACTCCCCAATAATGGGACTTATGTTGTAATATTCTGTACTGCATGGCTCTTGTAAGGGGCATTGCAAGTTGCTCCGTCCTAATTTTTGCAGCTTTTGCTCGGAAAGCATAAGCAAATACTATGGGACACCCACTCCCCAATAATGGGTCTTATGTTTGTAATATGCTGTACTGCATGGCTCTTGTAAGGGGCATTGCAAGTTGCTCCGTCCTAATTTTTGGCAGCTTTTGCTGAGAAAGCATAAGCAAATACCATGGGACACCCACTCCCCAATAATGGGACTTATGTTTGTAATATGCTGTACTGCATGGCTCTTGTAAGGGGCATTGCAAGTTGCTCCGTCCTAATTTTTGGCAGCTTTTGCTGGGAAAGCATAAGCAAATACTATGGGACACCCACTTCCCAATAATGGGACTTATGTTTGTAATATGCTGTACTGCATGGCTCTTGTAAGGGGCATTGCAAGTTGCTCCGTCCTAATTTTTGGCAGCTTTTGCTTGGAAAGCATAAGCAAATACCATGGGACACCCACTCCCCAATAATGGGACTTATGTTTGTAATATGCTGTACTGCATGTGACGCGACCCCTGGGCAGTGTGTACACGTGTGTGGGATACCCGGTGCCGGGTCTCTGGGGTCTGTAGTCTCCGTGGCGGTGACCCGGTCCCGTGGCTCAGGCTGGTCAAACCAGTGGCAGTCTTTCTTAGGTTTTGAGGTTAATTGTCCGACTGCGCCACCCGTGGAATGCGGTCAGGGAGTACCACCGCTGCGAGGCAGACCGCTGAGGCTGGTGTTGTGTGCGCAGCATAGAATGGGATAACTCCCCTCGGGAGGAGTATAGCCTCAGGTCAGTGAGTGTGGATGATGGGGGTGATGGTGCACGAGCGCAGCAGGAATGACTCAGAGTCTTTGCAGTGCAGTTCAGGGGCTTTACTGATGATTATAAGGTAGACCCTCCCGGGAGTACTGGCTAGCATAAGAGGCCTGGTCAGTCTGTGAGCAAGCAGGAGTTCCCCTGGCCAGGTGGAGTTGTAGGCCTCCCCGTCTGTCTGCACTCTTCCTGGCTACCTTGCTGTAAGCGGGTAGAAGTAGCCCACGTCCCTGAGTGTACCGTGTAGTGCTCACCCGTATGGCTGGTGACTTGGGGCCTTCTGTTAGCCTCCGCTCCACGATGGCGGTGCTGGTCCCTTGCTTGTGACTGAGCCTCCGGGCTTCTATGGCCAGAGGACCTGAAATCCCCTGCCGGCTGGTTTCTGCTGCTGGATATATAAGTCCTCACAGCTTCGGACTCCTGTGTCCGGTTCCTATTGTCTTCTGCCAGGACGAGCTCTGCTCAGCTTCCAGCCCCTGGTCTTTAGATCCTAGCTCCTACAGAGCTCCTTGCTGTTACTTTTCCTTGCTCTCACTCTGACTCTGACTGTTCTCTGACTCACTCAACCCTGTCCCAGATCCAGTTTATAAGGGAAGAATTCTCCCCTCCCAGGATTGGGGCAGGAGGATGTTGCATGTTTAAGGGATCCTGACCAGGAAACCTCCCACTTGCTCTCCGACGTAATATCTCTATTACTGTGGTGACCAGACCCCTGGGTGCCACACATGGCTCTTGTAAGGGGCAACAAAACAAAGCAGATGCTAAATTCTATCATCCTCATCATGCTCCTCACCTTGGCACTCTCAACTCCCCTGATGGAAAAGCCAGGGCCCACCGGAGGAGTCTGATAGTCCGGTGGGCTCGGCCAATGCTGCCCTAAAGCAGGCCAGGCTAAGAAAAGTGTGGGAAAGGTTACCGGGACAAATAGGGGTGACTGGGGACCGAGTATGGACACCTGGCCACCCCCTGGAGGCTGGGGAGCAAGCGGGGACACCCGGCCACCAGGCGGCTGGGGACTAAGTATGGATACCAGGCCGCCGACACAGCCATGGCGTGGTGGCCAGATTCCGCCTCCATATGCCTAAAAGGCCCAATTTAAAGTGCAAGCAAGCAAGCAGTATGGTATTGCAGCCTGGGGGTGGGTGGGTGGCAGGCTGCATACTTGCGCTTGCATTGCAAGGAATGGGAGAGGTACAATTGATCACTGCCCTGGGACAAGGACTTGAATGGGGATAGTTGCAAGTCTGCAACGACAGGTGCAAGGTGGGAGGCATCTTCGCATGTACCATGAACAGGGGTTTGGCATGCACACACTACAGCGGAATAGGCTCTCCTTCCCACTAAATGCACTGGGGAGGGCGCAGGTAATGTTTTGGTATACGCGCTTAATCTTATGTATAAGGCACACCAGGACAAGTATGGGCGGCTGGGGACTGAGTATGAATACCTCGCTGCCAAAGCAGCCATGAGGTAGAGGCCAGCTTCGGCCTCCTCCAAACTAAAAGGCCCCATTTCAAGTGCAAGCTAGCAGTATGGAATTGCAGTCTGGGGGTGGGTGGGTGGCAGGCTGCACACTTACACTTGCATTAAAAGAAAACATAGCAGATCCTAACTTCTGTCATCATCATCATGCTCCTCACCTTTGCACTCTCAACTCCACCGATGGAGAAGTCAGGGCCCACCGGAGGAGTCTGGTTCTCTGGTGGGCTCGTCCAATGCTGCCTAAAGCAGGCCGGGCAAAGAAAAGTGTGTGGGGGGATGTTCCAAGGAGAAATAGGGGTGGCTGGGGACCGTTTATGGACACCCGGCTGCCCCCAGTTGGCAGGGGACCGTGTGTGGACACCCGGCCATGGGGCGGCTGGGGACCGAGTATGGACACCCGGCCGCCGGGCGGCTGGGGACTGAGTATGGATTCCAGGCCGCCAACACAGCCATGACGTGGTGGCCAGATTCCGCCTCCACATGCCTAAAAGGCCCAATTTCAAGTTCAAGCAAGCAGTATGGTATTGCAGCCTGGGGGTGGGTGGGTGGCAGGCTGCATACTTGAGCTTGTATTGCAAGGAATGGGGGAGGTACAATTGAACACTGCCCTGGGACTAGAACTTGCATGGGGATAGTTGCAAGTCTGCATCTTCTGATGCGGTAAGGATCACTTATGATGGGCACACTTTTAGACAGTGACCTGGGAGTCAGAGATGCTTCCAGGGGTCTTCCCCGTGCTGTTCCCTTGTCTTTTCAGCACTTTATGCATGTGTCACACAGCACATGGCCAGATAAGGTTGTAAAATGTTAAAATGACATTTCACGGTGAATGCATTTGTCATAGTTGAAAGCAATACAAAAGTGCAAAAACGCATAAAAAATGCTACTTGTGAACATAGCCGAAGGTGTGGAGGAGTATTTTTGTGTTTGGTCATTTATTTTAACTTATACACAAGTCTTTACCCTGGAAAGGATGTTCCTTAACATATTTCACAGGAAAAAAGTTTCACTTTCGTTTTTGAACGTTTTATTGTGAGCCTGTAAAAGTGGCTTAATACCTCTGACCACGTTGTTGACAGCAGTGACCTGTGGGTCAGAAATGCTTCCTGGGGCGATCCCCATGCTGTCCCCATGTCATTTGAGCACTGTCACTATCGTTTTGGGCACTTGTTAGGCTTTTAAAAGACTGCCGGGGGTGCCACCGCAAAAATGCTCGAGTCTCCCATAGACTAACATTGGGCTCGTTGCTCGGGTCGAGCACCCGAGTATCACGGCGAGCTCGGCCCGAGCTTCGAGCACCCGAGCATTTTAGTGCTCGCTCAACACTAATCCTTACCATTGTTAATGACATTTTAGGACTTGTAGGTTCATGTGATACCAAAGTACAGTGTGGGGGCTGCAATTAATCACTGTACTATGGTGCTGTATTCATTCACTAATGTTGGTGCTGGTTAATTATTCATGTACTGATGATGCTTTTGGTGCTTATTCATGCACTGATGCTTGTTATGGGGCTGTATTCCTGTACTGATAGTGATTCTGGTGTTATATTCCTTCATAAAAGACAGTGATTTGTTCTATACATGGCTATACTGTGGTATTGCAGTCTATAGAATAAGCAATCAGATGATCGCAGGTTCAAGTCGCCTTGGGAGAATAAATAGCAATGGATTACTACAGTAAAATAAAACACAAACAACAATGATGGAATTGCATTTGTTCACTGCAGGTTTATAGTGGTCAGTCCACTATTGTTCTATTCCTCACTCATAGCCACTCGATTGGTAAGAAATGTATTTTGATGGAATACCCGTTTAACAGTTTTTATACATTGTAATGTAGACAGAGGCATTAAATGCCTAATGGGCAAATATCAGTATTATTATTATTATTAATTATTATTATAGCGCCATTTATGCCATAGCACTTTACATGTGAAAAGGGGTATACATAATAAAAACAAGTACATTTATCTTAGACAATAGAAGTTGCTGACTGGTACAGGAGGAGAGAGGACCCTGCCAACGAGGGCTCACAATCTACAAGGGATGGGTGAGGATTAGTTTTGAGCGAGCGTGCTCATTTAACCCTTTAAATGAGCATGCTCAGGTGCTCGCCAAGTATTTTTGGCATGCTCGACATCTATGTTTGAGCTACCGCAGCTTCATGTGTCACGGCTGTGACACATACAGGGATAGCCTAACAAACAGGCCATCTCTGCATGTACACAGTTGTCTAACACCCGTGTCACATGCAGCCACGGCAGCTCAAACATAGATGCCGAGCACGCTGAAAGTACTCGGCAAGCACGCGAGCGTGCTCATTTAAAGGGTTAAACAAACACGGTTGCTCAACACTATTGAGGATACAGTAGGTATGGTATGGTGGAGCAGTGGTTACTGTAGGTTGTAGGCTTGTCGGAAGAGGTAGGTCTTCAGATTCCTTTTGAAGGTTTCCACAGTAGGCGAGAGTCTGATATGTTGGGGTAGAGAGTTCCAGAGTAGGGGAGATGCACGGGAGAAATCTTGTATGCCATTATGATAAGAGAGGAGTAGAGAAAGAGATCTTGTGAGGAGGTTGCATGCAGGTGTTATCAAAAGGGAATAGAATTTTTTTTTCAGCACAGAATATAATACAATCCCTGACTAGATGCCTGTTAGACGTGATCCCAACTGCTATAGGTCACCCATACACGAATCTCAGATAAGAGAGGTAATATGCTACAATAGATAATGGAATTTAACCGGCTCCGAAGAGGGTTTTTTTGGTATGTTGCACCACCAAACTGTGAAGGAAAGCAAGCAATCATAATTTTCTAATTACAGATCACTGTTAAAAATTATGAATCAGTCAACGAGTGCATGGAAGATATTAAGTAATGTACTGTGGAAGAGATGTATTCGACAGCAATGAACAACACTCATCTCCAGCTTGCACCTGTCCCTTTTGTAAATGCAGCTAACAGCGGTATCAAAAGGGAATATAATCAATTTTTTTTTGCAGCAGTACGCAGTATAAGGCAATACTACCTGGCTGGATAGGTGTAATACGCTATTCATACTGCGATAGCTCATCCGTAAATGAATTTCAGATAAGAGAGATAATATTGTAGAATATAGAATCGATTTGAATTGGCCTTCCATTATTAAGGAGTGGCTTTCCTATACTGTTATTGTGTATATGTTATAATACTCCCGATAGCACTAAAAACCATGTTCGACAAAACGCTAGTGGCCAGGACCTCCAAGGCTTAGAGAGACAGTTCATGCCAGCTTGGAAAGGTTTTCCATGAAACACTGACCTCTTCCGCCAGCGTTGTCAGATGGGATTTTTTTAGTAATTCTTCAACAAGGGCCATGTGGTTCTGCAACATACAACATAGGAGTGGGTTTTCTATACTGTTATTGCATATGCAGCAGGTTCAAGGGATGCAAAAAATTAGGACGCACTCCAATACCCATTTGAAGAGACGTCGAGGGACTCATTAAAAAAAAATCCCATTATAAAGGAATGGGTCTCCTATGCTGTTATTGCATATGCAGCAAGTTCAAAGGCTGCCAAAAAATAGGACGCACTCAATACTACTTTGAAGAGACGTCAAGGAGGAACTCATTAAAAAAAATGTTCCCATTATAAATGAGTAGGTCTCCTATACTGTTATTGCATATGCAATCACTGCAAGGGCTTCCAAACATTAGGATGCACTCCAATATCCCTTTGAAGAGACGTAGAGGAGGTCCTCATTAAAAAATTATTGCCATTATTAAGGAGTGGGTCTCCTATACTGGTAATGCCCATGCACTAAGTGCATGTGCTGAAAAATATTTACCCCTGGGGGTATACATGAACATACTATATACATGAACATACTGTATAACATACAGAATGTTAGTGGTAGGCCTCTAAAAATATTTCCTACGGGCATCATTAACACCCTTAAAAAAAATTATGTGGGTGTTGCATGATGGTCACCCTGTTGATATGGTGGTGGTGGAGGATAAGGAGAAGGAGGAGGGTGACATAAAATAGAGAAAATCATGAAGCGTATACTCATGTCTGGGTGTGAAGAGGTGTATGGGAATAGACCCCCCAAAAATAACCACTGGATTTGACTTTATGTTCCACTGCTATCATCTGGTGGTGTCAAGAAGTCTGTCCCAATCCAGCCCTTGTTCATTTTGATAAGAGTCAGCTTGTCAGCATTTTCAGTTGACAGGCAGATGTGCATATCAGTTATAATTAGTGTTGAGCGAGCACTAAAATGCTCGGGTGCTCGAAGCTCGGGCCGAGCTCACCGTGATACTCGGGTGCTCGACCCGCGCAACGAGCCCAATTTTAGTCTATGGGAGACCCGAGCATTTTTGCGGTGGCACCCCCGGCAGCTTTAGAAAGCCTAAAATGTGCCCAAAACGATAGTGACAGTGAACAAATGACATGGGGAAAGCATGGGGATCGCCGCAGGAAGCATTTATGGCCCCCAGGTCACTGCTGTCAACAATGTGGTTAGAGGTATTAAGCCACTTTTACGGGCTCACAATAAAACGTTCAAAAACGAAACTGAAACTGCTTTCCTGTGACGGGTATTTGTACAGTCTGACTGAGGGAAAAAAAAAAAGGATTTAGATGAAAAAAAAAGGATTTTTCCTGGCCCCTAAGATACCTATTTCACAGTATAAATCTCTCCCTAGCTCAGCAGCACTCTCCCACTGTAGCGTCGGCGTCTATGCCTCCTGCTAGGCAGAGACGCCGTCCCTCTCACCTTCCTGTTCAGCACGCGGCGTCCTCCAGCGCTCCTTCCCTCGCTGCTGCCGGCGCGCTCTCCTCCCCTGGCACTATGCTTAGGGCGCGCGCGCGCTCCCCTTCTCTTAAAGGGACCGCGCGCGCCGTCCTAAGGAGTCCCCGGCCAATAGCCGGAGTACTTCCCATATATAAGGCACCTCCTCCAAAATGGAGATGCCCGAGCAAAGTTGTTGCACAGCATACTCACTTCTGCTTCAGCCCTCAGGTCCCTTTGCCAGCCTGACGTCCAGTCCTGTCTGCCTGCTTGTCTTCCCTTCAGCCCGACAGTCTGTCTCCTGCATCCGCCAGTCTGTCTATGGGCAAGTCCACCTGCGGAACAGGAAGCACCTGCCAGTTACCTGCCTGCTACCTGCCGTATCTGCTAACCCGCTCACCTGGGAGCGCTCACCTGCTACCCGCCTGCTAGCCTACCTGGAGGCTCCGCCGTCATTTGCCGTGACCACCTGCCTGCCAGCCAAGAGACTCTAACCCGCTCACCTGGGAGCGCTCACCTGCTACCCGCCTGCTAGCCTACCTGGAGGCTCCGCCGTCACTTGCCGTGACCACCTGCCTGCCAAGAGACTCTTACCCGCTCAGCCGTCACTTGCCGTGACTGCCAGCCTGCCAGCCAAGAGACTCTTACCTGCTCTTCCGTCACTTCCCGTGATCACCCGCCTACTCACCCAGACTGCTACCTACCAGCTGTGTCCACCCGCTACTCCGGTCAGTCCCTGCTACCTGACCCGTGGGAGCCACCTGCTCTATTACAAAGTCGTCCCCAGTATAACATCTGCCCCTCGAGGTTCCGCCTTGTTCCTGGGCACAGAGGTTCCACCACCCGGCCCCGTTACAGTTTGCTCGGGCCATAGAATCCAGTGGCGCCCAAGCTCCCTCGCTCTCTGACCTGTTCTGCGAAGTCTCCCGTCAGAGATCCCAACAGGAATCCATCCTGAACCACTTGCGTAATGTCAACTCCCGCCTGGACACACTGACTGCTCCACCTGGACCTGCCTCCAGTCGTACGACTCACGCCCCAGCGACGCCGCTAGCCATCAATGCCATGGTACCCGGTCCAGGTCCTCGACTCTCAGCTCCGCCTCGTTTTGGTGGAGATCCCGCCTTGGCTCGAGGCTTCATTAACCAGTGCACCCTGCACTTTGAACTCTTGGCACATCACTTTACCACCGACCGGGCCAAAGTGGCTTTCATCATGTCCCATCTCACTGGGGAGGCACTGGCTTGGCTAAATCCTTTGTGGGAGAGATGGGATCCCCTGGTATCCAACCTGTCAGCTTTCCTCACGGCTTTCCGGAAAGTCTTCGATGAACCGGGACGAAAGACCTCGTCAGCCTCCTCTCAGCTACGTCTCCGCCAAGGGAGTCTCACCGTAGGCCAATATGCCATACGGTTCCGTACCCTCGCTTCTGAGCTTGCCTGGGATAACGAGGCGATGCTGTCCGTCTTCTGGGAGGGACTTTCCTGACGGATTGAAGATGAACTTGCCGATCAGGACATCCCTACCACCTTGAACGACCTGGTGTCACTAGCTACCCGGATTGACATCCGGTTCCAGGAACGTACAAAGGAAACCACACGTGAGAGAAGGCTTCCCCGCCTTGCTCCTAACTTCCAGAGACCTGTCTCTTCTCCAGTCACTCCTCAGGCGCACTCACCAGAGCCCATGCAGGTCGACCAGACCAAGTTGGTCAAATCCCGCCAGGAGTCACGCCGGGCCGAGGGGAGCTGTTTCTTTTGTGGCAGCAAGGAGCACCTGATCCGTTCCTGCCCGGAGAGGCCGGGAAACGCTGGTGTCTAGGATCACTCGGAGAGGTCGTCCTAGACAAAAGTAAGTCCTCTCCCTCCCTGACTTTGTCTGTCTCTCTCTCCTGGGGAGAGGATTGGCACTTTGAAATCGCCCACCTAGACTCTGGAGCTGCTGGGAATCTCATCTCCCAGTCCTTGGTAGAGAGATACCGTATTCCCACCAAGCCTCTCACTGAACCTTTGTCAGTTGCCTCCATGGATGGTAGACTCCTTCCAGTACCCATCCTGCTCGTCACTGAACCCTTAACTCTGCAGGTGGGAATGCTGCACTCAGAGAAGATCTCCTTCCACGTGCTATCCGGACTCTCTCACTCCCTGTTGCTAGGGCTACCTTGGCTCCAGACACATGAACCCGTATTGAACTGGCGATCCGGTGAAGTACTCCGGTGGGGTCCAGACTGACATAAGATTTGCCTGGTTCCGGTCCGCCCAGCTCGCCCTCCACCTACTCCAGCTAATCTGCCCGGTCTCCCAGCTCCATACTGGCCCTATGCGGACGTCTTCGGTAAAAAGGAAGCAGAGACTTTGCCACCCCATAGGCCATATGACTGCCCGATCGACCTGGTACCTGGCGCCACTCCTCCCCGTGGGCGTATCTACCCGTTGTCTGCGGCCGAAACCCGGGCCATGTCTGAATACATTGAGGAGAATCTGGCTAGGGGATTTATCCGTAAATCAACCTCCCCGGCTGGAGCCGGATTCTTCGCTACGTCCCTGTATAGACTACAGAGGACTCAATCTAATCACTGTAAAAAACAAATACCCCCTGCCGCTCATCTCCGAATTGTTTGACCGTCTCAAGGGCGCCAGGATCTTCTTCAAGCTGGATCTACGAGGAGCCTACAACCTGGTCCGTATCCGTCAAGGAGACGAGTGGAAGACAGCATTCAATACCCGGGACGGTCACTATGAGTACCTTGTGATGCCCTTTGGTCTCTGTAACGCCCCCGCTGTCTTTCAAGAGCTGGTCAACGACATCTTCCGTGACCTCCTGTACTCCTGCGTAGTGGTATACATGGACGATATCTTGGTCTTCTCTCCGGTTCTCCCCACACACCGGAGGGATGTTCGCCAGGTCCTGCTTAGGCTTCGGCAGAACCACCTCTTTGCCAAATACGAGAAGTGCCTCTTCGACCAGACCTCCCTTCCATTCTTGGGCTATGTTATCTCCCAGACAGGCCTGCAAATGGATCCCGAGAAGCTCTCTTCCGTTCTAAAATGGCCCCGTCCAGAAGGTCTGAAGGCGATACAGCGATTCCTGGGCTTCGCCAATTATTATCATCTTTTCATCCCACATTTCTCGTCCCGGACTGCTCCCATATCTGCGCTTACCCGTAAGGGGGCAAATCCCAAGGTATGGTCGCCTGAAGCCGAGGAGGCCTTCCTTTCCTTAAAGAGAGCCTTCGCCTCTGCCCCCGTTCTGTACCGTCCGGACTGTAATAAACAATTCTACCTGGAGGTTGATGCCTCCTCCTCCGGAGCTGGAGGAGCGCAACTACTCAATAGGAGACCGCGAATTACTAGCCGTCAAATTGGCACTGGGGGAGTGGCGCTATCTGCTTGATTGGGCTCTTTACCCGGCAATCATCTACACGGATCACAAAAGCCGGGCATATCTCCAAAATGCCCAGAGACTCAATCCTCGCCAGGCCCGGTGGTCGTTGTTTTTTGCCCGCTTCGACTTCATTCTTCATTTCCGCCCGGCGGACAAGAACGTCAAAGGTGATGCCTTGTCCCAGTCCTTCCTGTCCTCCGATCAAGAGGAGGAGCCTACGCACATCATTGACTCCTCCAAGGTGATGAATGTGGCCCCCTTGGATCTGACTCGTCTTCCACCCGGTAAGACTTTTGTAGCAGTACCAGATCGGGAGAGGGTTCTTCGCTGGGGACATTCCTCTAAACTAGCTGGCCATGCTGTCCAAAAGAAGACCTTCCAGCTCATTTCCCGGCATTACTGGTGGCCTACCCTGCGAAAGGACGTCGTGAACTTCGTCGCGGCCTGTTCATCCTGTGCCCGTCACAAAATTCCCAGACATTTACCAGCTGGCCATCTCCAGCCCCTTCCCGTACCTACTGCTCCATGGCAGCACATTGCTATGGACTTTATCACCGATCTTCCTGTTTCTGCCGGTTGTACAGTTATTTGGGTGGTCGATGACCGCTTTTCTAAAATGGCCCACTTCATTCCCCTGCATGGTCTCCCATCTGCACCCGAGCTGGCTAAAGACTTTATTCGCCACATCTTCCGTCTCCATGGCCTACCCCTCCACATTGTGTCGGATCGTGGGGTTCACTTCACCTCTCGCTTCTGGAGAGCCACATGTAAGCTTCTAGACGTCACCCTGGATTTCTCCTCCACTTACCACCCACAGTCCAATAGTCAAGTGGAGCAGATCAATCAGATCCTGACCAGCTACCTCCGGCACTTTGTTAATGCCCACCATTCGGATTGGGTGGATCTCCTACCATGGGCTGAATTCTCTTATAATAACCATGAGAGCGAATCCTCTTCCAAATCCCTGTTCTTTATAGTCAGTGGCCAACATCCCCGGATTCCAGTTCCTGTCTCCGTTTCTTTGGACAACCCTGCCGCAGAGTCTCTTGTTAGCGAATTTTCTACTATTTGGGAGAGTACCAGGTCCGCTCTTCTTCTGTCCTCCGAGCGGATGAGGAGATATGCTGATAAGAGACGTCTGGATCTGCCTCAATTTCGTCCGGGAGACAAGGTTTGGCTCTCTTCCAAACATGTGCGGCTCAAAGTACCCTCCTATAAGTTGGGTCCTCGATTCATCGGACCCTTCGAAGTCCTCAGGCAAATTAACCCAGTGGCTTAAAAATTAATACTCCCGGCCACCCTACGCATTCCCAACTCCTTCCACGTATCCCTCCTCAAACCTGTTGTCCTTAACACTTTTTCCAACAATCCAGGTACTCCTCCTACTCCGGTTTCTGCTGAGGACGTCTTTGAAGTAGAGAGTATCCTGGCCACCAAGAGGGTAAGAGGGAGAACCTTTTTTCTGGTGGATTGGAAGGGGTTTGGTCCTGAGGAAAGAACTTGGGAACCCAGGGAGAACATCAATGCTCCGCTTCTCCTTAAGAAATTTCTCTCTGGCCTAAAAAAAGGGGGGGCCTAAAAGGGGGGGTACTGTAGCATCGACGTCTCTGCCGTCCCTCTCACCTTCCTGTTCAGCACGCGGCGTCCTCCAGCGCTCCTTCCCTCGCTGCTGCCGGCGCGCGCTCCTCCCCGGGCACTGTGCTTAGGGCGCGCGCGCGCTCCCCCCTCTCTTAAAGGGACTGCGCGTGCCATCCTAAGGAGTCCCCGGCCAATAGCCGGAGGACTTCCCATATATAAGGCACCTCCTCCAAAATGGAGGTGCCCGAGCAAAGTTGTTGCAAAGCATACTCACTTCTGCTTCAGCCCTCAGGTCCCTTTGCCAGCCTGACGTCCAGTCCTGTCTGCCTGCTTGTCTTCCCTTCAGCCCGACAGTCTGTCTCCTGCATCCGGCAGTCTGTCTATGGGCAAGTCCACCTGCGGAACAGGAAGCACCTGCCAGTTACCTGCCTGCTACCTGCCGTACCTGCTAACCCGCTCACCTGGGAGCGCTCACCTGCTACCCGCCTGCTAGCCTACCTGGAGGCTCTGCCGTCATTTGCCGTGACCACCTGCCTGCCAGCCAAGAGACTCTTACCTGCTCATCTGGGAGCGCTCACCTGCTACCCGCCTGCTTGCCTACCTGGAGGCTTCGCCGTCACTTGCCGTGACCACCTGCCTGCCAAGAGACTCTTACCCGCTCAGCCGTCACTTGCCGTGACCACCTGCCTGCCAAGAGACTCTTACCCGCTCAGCCATCACTTGCCTTGACCTCCTGCCTGCCAGCCAAGAGACTGTTACCCGCTCAGCCGTCACTTGCCGTGACCGCCTGCCTGCCAGCCAAGAGACTATTACCCGCTCAGCCGTCACTTGCCGTGACCGCCAGCCTGCCAGCCAAGAGACTATTACCCTCTCAGCCGTCACTTGCCGTGACCGCCTGCCTGCCAGCCAGGAGACTCTTACCTGCTCTTCCGTCACTTCCCGTGATCACCCGCCTACTCACCCAGAGACTGCTACCTACCAGCTGTGTCCACTCCCTACTCCGGTCATTCCCAGCTACCTGACCCGTGGGAGCCACCTGCTCTATTACAAGGTCATCCCCAGTATAACATCTGCCCCTCAAGGTCCCGCCTTGTTCCTGGGCACAGAGGTTCCACCACCCGGCCCCATTACACCCTACACTGTCTGATCTGGAGCGACTGTGTCCAAAATGGCGGCGCCCGTTTTTAAATACTCGAGGTGATGCTGTGCGGCCAGCCAATCACTGTAATTCACACAACCAACATGGCTGCGGCATTACAGTGACTGGCTGGCAATCCCTGCATGTTCATTGGCTCTGTGAAGAGCGCCAAACATGCAGGGCGGAGACCCGGGCTCCCGCCCGAGTAACCCGAAAATGCTCGGTGCTTGCCGAACATCCAGAGTAGTGAGATGCTCGGGCGAGTACCGAGCAGCGTCGAGCATGCTCGCTCAACATTAGTTATAATGCCCCCAGTGGCGTTAAAAACAGACACAACACTGGCGGCAGGGCAGGCCAGGACCTCCAAGGCATAGAGAGACAGTTCATGCCACGTGTCCGGCTTGGATACCCAATAGTTATAAGGCACAGAGGAATCACGGAGGATGTTGGTACAGTAGGCAAGGTACTCCTTCAGCATCTTCCGAAACTTTTCCCTCCTTGTAAGAGTACCCCGCACATCAGGGCTTGTGCGATGGGAGGGTCCGTTGTCAGCTGTGAATAATTTTAACAGTTCTTCAACAAGGGCCTTCTGGTACTGCAACATTTTATCAGTCCTCTCTGCCTCAGGAAGGAGAGATTGAAAGCTCTCCTTGTAGCGTGGGTCTAGAAGTGTAACCAACCAGTAATTACTGTCGCCAATAATGCATACAACGCGAGGGTCACGGGAAAGGCAGCGTAACATAAATCAGCCATGTGTGCCAGACTGCCAACAGCCAAGACTTCCCTGTCATCATCAAGAGGACAACTGTCCATGTTCTCCTTTTCATCCTTTCCTTGTTCTCCCTCTCCTCAGGCCATCCACTCTGAACAGACGGTATGAATGTTGTGTGGGTAGTACCGTCTGTAGAGCTGGAAACCAGCTCCTGTTCCTCCTCCTCTTCCTTCTCCTCCTCATTATCCCCTAATCTGCGTTGAGATGAGTTGAGGCTGGGCTGTGTAGCATCAGCTTGTATAGTTCCTTGCTACATCTCATCGTGCTCCTCCTGCAATGCCTCCTCTTTAATTGTGAGCAGCGAGCGTTTCAGTTGTCAGCGAAGTGGGATGGTCACCGCTCACATTCTTGGTGGAGTCCTCAAAGTATTGGAGGATGGCACGGATGTCTGACTTCCATGCCCACTCATCAGCTCTTATGACCGCTGACCTGAATACCAATGGTCATGTTGAAGCTGGTACTCAGCAACTGCCCTCAGCTGCTCGTAAATCCTTCCTAACATATGCAATGTTGAGTTCCAACGCATGGTGATATCGCACACCAGTCGGTGAGCTGGAAGAAGCAAATGCTGCTGAAGCGAAGCGAGGGCAGCGGAAGCTGTAGCTAACTCTCTGAAATGGGCACACATGTGGCGTACTTTCACAAGAAGCTCAGGCAGATCCGTGTAAGTTTTGATAAACCACTGAACTGCTAGGTTGAGCACATGGGCCAGGCATGGTACGTGTGCGAGGTTGCCAAGCTTCAGAGCCACCATCAGGTTCCAGCCATTGTCACACACAACCATGCCTGGCTGAAGGTTCAGCGGTGACAGCCACAGATCTGCCTGCTCTGTTACAGCATTCAACAACTCTGCAGCGGTGTGCGGTTTATCACCTAAGCATATTAGCTTCAGCAAAGCCTGTTGCCACTTCTCCGAGGCAGTGCTTCTACCTTGTGACTGATGAGGTCATTTTGGAGTTGGAGGCTGAAGAGGAGGAGGAGGTGCAGGAGCTATAGAATGTGGGGGCAACCCTGATTGACCCAGGGTCCGCAATCCTCGGCGTCAGGAGGACGTGTTCTGTCCCAGGGTCCGACTGGGTCCCTGCTTCCACAATATTAACCCAGTGCCATCAGTGAGATGTAACATCCATAGCCACCAGCTCTTGTCCACGTGTCCGTGGTTAGGTGGACCTTCCCAGTAACTGCGTTTTTAAGGGTATGGGTAATGTTCTGGGACACGTGCTTGTGTAAGGCGGGGATGGCACACCAGGAGAAATAGTGGCAGCTGGGGACCGAGTACCAAGGAACGGCCGCCTTGAGGTTACGGAAAGCTTGCTTCTCCACGAGCATTAAAGACAACATTTCCCATGCAATTAGTTGAGAAATGTGGCAGTTTAGTGCTGTGGACTGTGGGTGGTTGGCTTCGTATTTCTTCTTGCGTTCAAAGAACTGGGGTAGGGACAACTGAACGTTGCTATGAGTCAAGGACTTAGACGTGGTTGCTGACGGTGATGGTTGCAAGTGTGCGACGACACGTGCATGGTGGGAGGCATCTTCGCCTGCATCATAGACGGAGGCTTGGTGTGCACATACAACAGGGGGAGAGACAGTGGTGTCACCCGCCTACACTGTTTCTGGACCCTGGCATTCAGCCAAACTACTCGGGTCTTTGCTGTCATGTGCCTGCGCATGCTGGTGGTGGTCAGGCTGGTAGATTTGCTGCCCCTGCTGATGCTGGCATGCCAGATGTTGCAAATGGCCTTTTTTGGGTTAACTGGACAGTCTTTAAAAAAGAGCCAGACTTGGGAAGACCTAACAGTTGGGCTGGCAACTTTCCTGGTATTGATGTTTTGGGGAACAGTTGCCCGTCTTATGTATGTGGCCACCCCACTTCTTCTTGCCTGTTTTGGTGCTACACCTCCCTCCCCCTCTGCGATGCTGTTCTTTATATGCATGTCTGCTTACCAGGTTGGGTCAGTGACTTCATCGTCCACCACCTCGTCTTACACTTTCGCACCCTGGCCCTCCTCCTGACTTTCTGTCAATTGTGTCTCATCATCCACCTCTTGTGACAGTAACTTCACTTTCCCACCGTCGCCTTCATATGACCATGGCTTCTCAAATATGTGGGCATCGCTACATGGAATCTCTTCTTGCCCCGCTTGAAGCAGACTGAGCGAAAAGCCAGAATCTATAAATATAAATGTGAACAGCTCTTCAGAGTGTCCAAGTGTGGGATCACTTTTCTCCAGGCGCTCAGTATGGTGGGAGGAAGGAGGATCAGAGTGAGGAATATGTGGTCCAGACTCACAGCTACTGAAACTGGACTGTGTGGAAGGCAGGGTGGTGGTGCTGGTGGTGGCAAATAGTGTTGAGCCACCCCCGTAGTGTTCGGGTTCGGTCCGGTTCGTCGAACACCGGGATGTTCGAGGAACTGTTCGTCGAACTGTACGTCGAACACCTTAGAACACCGTCGAACACCGTTAAAACCAATGGCAGGCAAACAAAAACACATAGAAACACATAGAAAACACCTTCAAAGGTGTCCAAAAGCTGACAAACTGCTCAGAAGACGCTCTCTTTAAAAAAGCCGGCCGGCAATTCAGCAGCGGCATACACCGGTACCCGACAATTTAGACAAGAAGGAATAGAGCATCACACATAGATTAGATAGATAGAAACATGTCAGTCACACATATAAGAAGCACAGTGACAGTGTTGGTTACTGTACTTGTCATTTAGTGTAAAGGATTTATTTAAAAAAATAATAGTGTTTTCATGCACCTTCTCTTTAAAAAAGCCGGCCGGCAATTCAGCAGCGGTACCCGACAATTTATAACAGAAAGAATAGAGCATCACACATAGATAGATATAAACATGCCAATCACATATATAATAAGTACAGTGATAGTGTTGGTTACTGTACTTGTCATTTAGTGTAAAGGATTTATTTAAAAAAATAATAGTGTTTTCATGCACCGTCTCTTTAAAAAAGCCGGCCGGCAATTCAGCATCTGTACCCGACAATTTATAACAGAAAGATAGAGCATCACACATAGATAGATATAAACATGCCAATCACATATATAATAACTACAGTGATAGTGTTGGTTACTGTACTTGTCATTTAGTGTAAAGGATTTATTTAAAAAATTAATAGTGTTTTCATGCACTGTCTCTTTAAAAAAGCCGGCCGGCAATTCAGCATCTGTACCCGACAATTTAGAACAGAAAGAATAGAGCATCACACATAGATTAGATAGATAGAAACATGTCAGTCACATATATATGAAGTACAGTGACAGTGTTGATTACTGTACTTGTCATTTAGTGTTAAAATAAAGGATTTATTAAAAAAAAAATTGGCGTGGGGGTCCCCGTAATTTTAGGCTCTAGCGGAGGTTAAGCAGACGGCTGGGGCAGATGTTTGAAGCCTGGGAAGGGGGTAATACCCACGGAGCTTCCCAGGCTACTAATATCAGCCCCCAGCTGAATACCTAGCCTTTACTAGCTATTTAAATGGGGGACCCCCCCAAAAAAATGACGTGGGGTCCCCCCTTTTTTAATAGCTAGCAAAGGCTAGGCAGACAGCTGGGGGCTGATATTAATAGCCCAGGAAGGGAGCCATGAATATTGGCCCCCTCCCAGGCTAGAAACACCAGCCGTCAGCCACCCCAGAAATGGCGCATCCATAGGATGCACCAATTCTGGCACTTAGCCTCGCTCTTCCCATTGCCCTGTAGCGGTGGCAGTGGGGTAATAGGGCTGGGGTTGATGTCAGCTTATAATGCCAGCTGACATCAAGCCCAGGTTATTAATGGAGAGGCGTCTATAAGACACCCCCATTACTAACCCCATAGTCAAAGTTAAAAAAAAAACACAAACACCCAGAATAAAGTCCTTTAATTGAAATAAACACACAATTCTTTATTGTTCTAAATTAAACCATACTTACCATCACGCCCATTCCAGCTGAAGCCAACGATCTCCTGCAATAAAAGAAAAATAATAAAGCAACCTCATCCTTACCTTTCCATGGTTCCCAGGACAGCTTCAGCTCTGCTACATCGAGATGACAGGCTGGACCGCAGCAGAACGCTGCCATCCAGCCTGTCATCCCGCGGACACTGAGAAGCGCAGGCATGCTTGCGCTCCTCAGTGTCTCTCTGTGACGGCATAAAGATGAGCCGAGTTCATGTCCAATGAACTCGGCGCATCTCATGCACATCACTGACAGCGTGGGAGAATTCTCCTGCACTCAGCGCTTCAGCGTGAGAATTTTCCCACGCTGTCAGTGACGTGCATGAGGTGAGCTCATGTCCAATGAACTCAGCTCACCTCATGCACGTCACTGACAGCGTGGGAGAATTCTCATGCTGAAGCGCTGAGTGCAGGAGAATTTTCCCACGCTGTCAGTGACGTGCATGAGGCTGATATTTAAATTTGGCGCACAAATCGGTGATTGGTCGCGGACGCTATTTAAATGTGGCACAGCACAGCGGTGTTTAAATGTGGAGCCAAGATTGGTGATTGGTTGCGGCCGATATTTAAATTTGGCGCCCAAATCGGTGATTGGTCACGGGCAGCGCCAGCGACCAATCAGCGATTTTTAACACTAATGTCCGGATCTTTGTAACACCATGCTGATACTGTGGGGACATCAGCGGCTAGGGTGTGAAGGGAGGAACGGGGAGCGGCGCTGCGGGTCGAGATACTTCTGCTGCGAGCAGTCGCTCATCTCCCGGCTTCTCGCAACGGAAGTATCCGACCAGGCAGCGGCGCTCCCCGGTCCTCACCAATACGATTAGCTGATTGGTCGCGCTTTCCGCACGCGACCAATCAATGATCTTGGCTCTAAAGTTAAACACCGCTCTGCTGATTGGTCGCGGACGCTGCCCGCGACCAATCACCGATTTGGGCGCCACATTTAAATAGCGGCCGCGACCAATCAGCGAGCTTGGCGCCAAATTTAAACAACGCTCTGCTGATTGGTCGCGGACGCCAGACGCGTCCAATCAGTGAGATTGGCGCCAAATTTAAACAACGCTCTGCTGATTGGTCGCGGACTCCAGCCGCGACCAATCAGCGAGATTGGCGCCAAATTTAAACCCCACTCTGCTAATTGGTCGCGGATGCCGGATGCGACTAATCAGCATTATTGGCGCCAAATTTAAACACCGCTCTGCTGATTGGTCGCGGCCGGCGATTGCGACTAATCAACATTGTTGCCGCCAAATTTAAACACCGCTCTGCTGAATGGTCGAGGTCGTGACCAATCACCATTATTGGCGCCAAATTTAAACACCGCTTTGCTGATTGGTCGTGACCACAACCTATCAGCATTATTGGCGCAAAATTTAAACCCTGCTCTGCTGATTAGTCGCGACCGCCGGCCGTGACCAATCAGTGATATAGTTGCCAAATTTCAACACCGCTTTGCTGATTGGTCGCGGTTGCTGGCCGCGACCAGTCAGCGATTTTGGCGCCAAATTTAAACACCGCTCTGCTGATTGCGCCGGGTCTGCCGCATACATATTCTAGAATACCCGATGCGTTAGAATCGGGCCACCATCTAGGTTCATGAAATAATTTTAAAAAAAATTGACGTGGGGCTTCGCACTATATTTGTGTCCAGCCAGGTACAGCAGGCAGGAACGGGCTGCCCCCAACCACCAGCTGCCTATTTGTACCTGGCCGGACACAACAATATAGGGAAGCCCTTTTTTTCTTAATTATTTCATGAATTTCATGAAATAATTAAAAAAAAAAATACGTGGGGCTTCGCCCTATTTTTGTGTCCAGCCAGGTACACCTAGGCAGCTGGGGGCTGGAATCCGCAGCGCAGGGAGGCCCAAGCTTTCTGGGTCCCCCCAGCTGCAAATTGCAGTCCGTAGCCACCCCGGAAAATGGCGCATTCATAGAAGCGCCATCTTCTGGCGCTGTACCCAACTCATCCAGGGCCCTGGTGCGGTGGCTCACTGGGTAATAAAGGGGTTAGGGCCAGCTTGGCATTATCAGCTGGCCCTAAGCCCGAAATTCATGGGGTCACGCCAATATTAGACATGACCACTATGAATTTCTAGTAAAGTATTTAAAAAAAACACAACACCCAGAAAAAAGTCCTTTAATTGAAATAAACACACAATTCTTTATTGTTCTAAATTAAACCATACTTACCGTCACATCCATTCCAGCTGAAGCCAACGATCTCCTGCAATAAAAGTAAAATAATAAAGCAACCTCATCCTTACCTTTCCATGGTTCCCACCACAGCTTCAGCTCTGCTACATCGAGATGACAGGCTGGACCGCAGCAGAACGCTGCCATCCAGCCTGTCATCCCGCAGACACTGAGAAGCGCAGGTTTGCTTGCGCTCCTCAGTGTCTGGCTGTGACGGCATCCAGATGAGCCGAGGTCATGTCCAATGAACTCAGCTCACCTCATGTACGTCACTGACAGTGTGGAAGAATTCTCCTGCACTCAGCGCTTCAGCGTGAGAATTCTCCCACGCTGTCAGTGACGTACATGAGGTCAGCTGAGTTCAATGGACTTGAATGAGCTCACCTCATGCACGTCACTGACAGCGTGGGAAAATTCTCACGCTGAAGCGCTGAGTGCAGGAGAATTCTCCCACGCTGTCAGTGACGTGCATGAGGTGAGCCGAGTTCATTGTCGGCTCATCTGGATGCTGTCACAGCGAGACACTGAGGAGCGCAAGCATGCCTGCGCTTCTCAGTGTCCGTGGGATGACAGGCTGGATGGCAGCGTTCTGCTGCGGTCCAGCCTGTCATCTCGATGTAGCAGAGCTGAAGCTGTCCTGGGAACCATGGAAAGGTAAGGATGAGGTTGCTTTATTATTTTACTTTTATTGCAGGAGATCGTTGGCTTCAGCTGGAATGGGCGTGGTGGTAAGTATGGTTTAATTTAGAACAATAAAGGATTGTGTCTTTATTTCAATTAACTTTTAACTTTGACTATGGGGTTAGTAATGGGGGTGTCTTATAGACGCCTCTCCATTACTAACCTGGGCTTGATGTCAGCTGGCATTATAAGCTGACATCAACCCCAGCCCTATTACCCCACTGCCACCGCTACAGGGCAGTGGGAAGAGCGAGGCTAAGTGCCTGAATTGGGGCATCCCATGGATGCGCCATTTCTGGGGTGGCTGACGGCTGGTGTTTCTAGCCTGGGAGGGGGCCAATATTCATGGCACCCTTCCTGGGCTATTAATATCAGCCCCCAGCTGTCTGCCTAGCCTTTGCTAGCTATTAAAATAGGGGGGACCCCACGTCATTTTTTGGGGGGGGGTCCCCCATTTTAATAGCTAGTAAAGGCTAGGTATTCCGCTGGGGGCTGATATTAGTAGCCTGGGAAGCTCCGTGGGTATTACCCCCTTCCCAGGCTTCAAACATCTGCCCCAGCCGTCTGCTTAACCTTCGCTAGAGCCTAAAATTACGGGGAACCCCACGCCAATTTTTTTTTAAATAAATCCTTTATTTTAACACTAAATGACAAGTACAGTAATCAACACTATCACTGTACTTCTTATATATGTGACTGACATGTTTCTATCTATCTAATCTATGTGTGATGCTCTATTCCTTCTATTCTAAATTGTCGGGTACAGATGCTGAAATGCCGGCCGGCTTTTTTAAAGAGACAGTGCATGAAAACACTATTATTTTTTTTAATAAATCCTTTACACTAAATGACAAGTACAGTAAGCAACACTGTCACTGTACTTCATATATATGTGACTGACATGTTTCTATCTATCTAACCTATGTGTGATTCTCTATTCTTTCTATTCCAAATTGTCGGGTACCGCTGCTGAATTGCCGGCCGGCCTTTTTAAAGAGACGGTGCATGAAAACACTATTATTTTTTTTGATAAATCCTTTACACTAAATGACAAGTACAGTAAGCAACACTGTCACTGTACTTCTTATATATGTGGCTGACATGTTTCTATCTATCTAATCTATGTGTGATGCTCTATTCTTTCTATTCTAAATTGTCGGGTACCGGTGTATGCCGCTGCTGAATTGCCGGCTTTTCATGTTTCACTGTTGGCACTGTTCCCATCGATTTGGGCAATCACTGTAATGCCACAACCACCATGGCTGTGGCATTACAGTGAGTGGCAGACAATCCCTGCATGATTGGTGCTCTAAATAGCGCCAGACATGCAGGACAAGCTTTTGGTGCACGAACAGTTATCGAACATAACCTCGAACAGCCGAATTTTTTGCAAATCGTTCGGGTTCGTCGAACAACTCGAACACCGCCCAAAACAGCTCGAATTGAGATTGGCGAACAGTTCTAGTCGAACACCGTTCATCTCTAGTGGCAAACTGACTGGAAACATTATCTGCTATTCAACCAACAACCTTTTCACACTGCTCTGGCTTCAAGAGTGGTGTTCCGCGGCCCCCTAGAAATTGGGACAGGAAGGTAGGTCGACATGATGTGGGTGTTTGTTGTGCTCCCTCAGAAGGCACAGTTTCATCTTGAACATGGCCTCGGCCTCTCTGTGCGCCATCAGCATCAAGTCCTCTTAACCGTCCCTTGCGACGTGCCTTGCTCATTTTAAATGGACTATAATATTTTGCAGCTTGAAAAAAAAAATCAGGATTAATACCGCAGTATTTGATCCCGTCTGATGACCAATTCTTTTGCCCAGTGAGGGTATAGCAATGCTATTGTTCAGTGACCAAATGTGAATATATTTTTGACACACAAGTAGCAGACTTTAAATGCAATATAATATTTTACAGCTTGCAAAAAGAAATCAGGATTAATATTGCAGTATTTGATCACATCTGATGACCAATTCCTTTGCCCAGTGAGGGTATAGCGATGCTATTGGTCAGTGAACAAATGTGAATATATTTTTGACACACAAGTAGCAGATTTTAAATGCAGAATAATATTTTGCAGCTTGCCAAAAATGGACCCTATTCTGTACTATACTAGCTCTTCACAAACTCTGCATAACTTTTGCTATCAGCAGGATTAATATTTTCTTCAGAATTAGTCCTTACAAGGACTGTTAGAGTAGATTTCTGAGAGTAGTGTGGAATCTCTGTTTGAAATAACAGCTAATTCTCTCCCTCGCTCAGCAGCAGCTCTCTCTACTGTGTCTTTGACCGGTAGACTGTGATGAGCATAGGGTCCCGGGTCTTATATACACCCGATGACACTATGTGGTCAGCCAATCACTGTAATGCCACAACCAATATGGCTACGGCATTACAGTGACTGTCACACAATTCTTGCATAGTAATTGGCTGCCTAAAATGCACCCAACATGCGGGGCGGTAATTCGAGCTCCCGTCCGAGTATTTCAAAATTACTTGTCAAGCATCGAGCATCTCAAACACTGTGATGCTCAGAGTAACAAATAGTGGCGAGCATGCTCGCTCATCACTAATAAAGGCTTCAACTCATCCTGCAAAAACAGAGCCCTTATACAGCTTGTCAACAGAGAAATAGAAACCTTTTAGATCTCAAAATGTGGTTATGGAAAACATTTTTTTTAAAGTGTTTACTTAGAGTGTACATATAACAACATAAAAAACCTTTATAAATCTGATATCAATGTAAAAAAAAATAAAAAAATTATCATTTATACCACATGGAAAAGAGCGTAAAAAAAGAAATAAAAAAAGCAATCCTTGAACTGCTGTTGACTTGCTTATTCTGCCAACCAAAAATTGTAATGAGTCTTGGCTCACATGATTCTTGTGCTCAATGCTGAGCATTTACTTTGCTGGTTTCCATCAACATCTCAGAAAAACAGTTTTTTCTCTCCTATACTTTTTAGATATGCACAAAATTGCTTTTGACTGCACTTTTGCATACCCCTAATAAGAACACCAACAGACAGAAGCTAGAGTCCAGAGTTCCTCTGGAATATGTATTGTAATGCAGCGGCATGCAGTATTACTGTAATGGTCCAGGGTGTGTTTTGGCTAACCAGGTACCTCCCCCTCAGGTGACTGATCACATGACTGTGACATCAGCACAGATCCTGTGCACACAGAAGGTCTGGTCACATGACTGTGACATCAGCACTGGAAGATATAAAAACCCTGGTAGTTTTGAAACAGGTGTGAAAGGTGTGAGGCCTGTTCCCTGTGTGGGACACCATTAGCGTGTGAGGCCTAGTGAGGCCTAGTGAAGCCTGGTGAAGCCTGAAAGGCAGAGGCTGGATCCTTATGTGTAAGCGATGCCAGTAGCCTTGGAGGGCAAGAGGCTTGGATGACAAGAGTCCTGGAAGGCAGAGGCTGGATGTTATGTGTGTAAACATACCAGTAGCCTTTGAAGGTACGAGGGCTGGAGACCCCCATCTGGGAAGCCGTAAAGCCACAACTGTGGCAGAACAAATCTGAAGCAGCTAAAACCCGGCAAAGGTAAAACACTGCTTGATGTGGACATTTATATTGTTACCTTGCTGAAGGCTGTATCTGGAGCCAAGTGGACATTTCTGTCACTGGAAAGGCTCTTGGACATTATATGTATAATATGTCGGTGAGCCACTGAGATGGACTCGGTTATAAGCAGTTATGATAAATAATAAACTGCTGGATTGTGAAATACCGGAAAGGTGTTGCATGGTGTGCTTTATTTGACCCGGTGAAGTGAGTGTCCCCCAGCATGATGACTAGCGCTGCCTTACATGTGGTTGGAGAATGCGGGCAACTGCAGCCCGGTTGCTAGGGGCAACTACAGCCCGGTTGCTAGGGGTAACGGCACAGGATGACGAGTGTGGATACAAGCATCTTGCTCTGGCTCGGCGGGGTCACGAAGATTAAAGCATCTTGCTGTAACTCGGCGGGGTTACGAAAATTGTCTTCGCACTCAAACCTGGTTTACTGTGGCTCGGCGGGGTCACGAAAATTAAATCATCTGGCTGTAACTCGGCGGGGTTATGAAAATTGTCCTCACACTCAAACCTGGTTTGCCGTGGCTCAGCGGGGCCACGAAAATTTTCTGGGGAGAGCGGTGTGAAGGATCTAGTGTGAATAGTGTACCGCGATGGCTGTGAACGGAGCAGCAAAAGAAAATGAAGCTATTGAGCGATTAAAGTGCCAGATAAGCCCGCAGCAGGTATTTGAGAAATGTCTAGAGGACATGGTGCAGGAACAGCAGGAGCTGTGGGCAACGTATAGAATGGCGGCAGTGGACCATTCTGTGAACTCTCCGGGGGCGTCAGTATTGTCCCAGAGTGCCCGGGGAGGTGGTAAGAGATGTTGTGAACTGGGTCCTAAGACTATTGCTGATTTTTTTTGTAAAAATTCCCCTACCGGTGTGGTTGTTCAAAAGGGGGCGGATTCTAAAAAATGGGCGGATTTTCAAAAGAGCATGGAGTATAGAAAACCAAAATTTGTTACTGGTTGTGGGTTGGTACCCCCTAAAAATGACAATTTGACCGTTGATAACGGGGTAGCTCTAGTAGAAGGGGTTGACGTCAAGGTGGGAGGTGACCTGTTAGTCCACAATACCATGGGGAGTGACACAGACCCCGTAGCTGACGGTGACACTACGAAAGTAGAAGGAGAGTTCAGTCAGGAGGAGCTAGACGAGGAGAGAAAGTCCCCCTCTCGTCATCGACGGCGCAAGGGCCACAAAAAGGTTGCTCCTGTAGTGTTTGCTGCAAGTGAAAATAAAGAAAATGTAGTACTGTGTGCCTTTGTTTCAAGTGTGGATCCTCCTTTAGAGGCAGAAGAGGAGGTGACGTTGCCAGTAGCAACTAGAGATGAGCGTTGTTCTACTCGAACTGTTCGCCAATCTCAAATTCGAGCTGTTTTGGGCGGTGTTCGAGCCGTTCGGCGAACACGAACAATTTGAGAAAAATTCGGCTGTTCGAGGTTATGTTCGATAACTGTTCGTGCACCAAAATCATAACTGGATTTTTTCTCAGTAATGATGAAAATTAATGTTAATACGCAGTTTGAGTGTACAGCGGGGTGGGGGGAGGGGCAGGGGATGGATCTCTGCAGGAACAATGAAGATCTCCATTTTTTTTTCTCTTTCCCGCATTTGCAGTGGGGAGGTGCAATCTGTCAGCCTATCAGCAGCGCACACACGGAGCGAAGTGCTTTTTTTCACACAAGCAAGGGCATGTGTCATTGGCAGTGTATGTCACATGTCCTTGCCCTATAAGACCAAGCCATTTTCCCCGTCGCCACCATTTTCTCACTGCTGCAGCTGCGTGTTAGACGGCACCGCTGTTGCTGTGTGCGCTATACCTTGTTAATTTCAAGCCAATTTTCGCACAAATCTACAGATAGCTTGGGAGTAGGGAATAGTTGTGATTGCAGTCCTTTTAAGGACTAGGTTACAGCATTTCCTACGACTTTTATCAGGCAGGTCTGTGCTCTTAAATAGATAGATTGTGGGAGTAAAGACTAATTGTAATTGGAGTCCTTTTCAGGACTAGGTTACATCAGTTCCTATCAGTTTTTGCCAGGCAGGTCTGTGCCAGTGCTGTGCAAGTTTTTTTCACAGCATTTGGCTGAATCTAGCAAAGCTAATCCTTTTTGACCTATTGCAGAGCGTGTTAGTCAGTGGAGTAGCCTATCTGTGTTGCAAGATATACCACCTGTGTGTAGAATACCAATTTTTTTACTGCACCTAGTGAAGTAAAATCTTTTGGGCATAGCATCATTCTATTAGTCCATCTATACTGACCTCCATCAGGATGCAAATTGAATATAATTTTTTTCTGCATCTAGCTCTGAAAAAATATTGGGCTTCTAGCTGTGTGTGGGACTTGTTCTATTAATCCATCTATACAGACCTCCATCAGGTTGCAAACTGAATATATTTTTTTCTGCATCTAGCTCTGAAAAAATATTGGGCTTCTAGCTGTGTGTGGGACTTCTTCTATTAATCCATCTATACAGACCTCCATCAGGTTGCAAACTGAATATATTTTTTTCTGCATCTACCTCTGAAAAAATATTGGGCTTCTAGCTGTGTGTGGGACTTGTTCTATTAATCCATCTATACAGACCTCCATCAGGTTGCAAACTGAATATATTTTTTTCTTCATCTACCTCTGAAAAAATATTGGGCTTCTAGCTGTGTGTGGGACTTGTTCTATTAATCCATCTATACAGACCTCCATCAGGTTGCAAACTGAATATATTTTTTTCTGCATCTACCTCTGAAAAATTATTGGGCTTCTAGCTGTGTGTGGGACTTGTTGTATTAGTCCATCTATACTGACCTCCATCAGGTTGCAAACTGAATATATTTTTTTCTGCATCTACCTCTGAAAAAATATTGGGCTTCTAGCTGTGTGTGGGACTTGTTGTATTAGTCCATCTATACTGACCTCCATCAGGTTGCAAACTGAATATATTTTTTTCTGCATCTACCTCTGAAAAAATATTGGGCTTCTAGCTGTGTGTGGGACTTGTTCTATTAATCCATCTATACAGACCTCCATCAGGTTGCAAACTGAATATATTTTTTTCTGCATCTACCTCTGAAAAAATATTGGGCTTCTAGCTGTGTGTGGGACTTGTTCTATTAATCCATCTATACAGACCTCCATCAGGTTGCAAACTGAATATATTTTTTTCTGCATCTAGCTCTGAAAAAATATTGGGCTTCTAGCTGTGTGTGGGACTTGTTCTATTAATCCATCTATACAGACCTCCATCAGGTTGCAAACTGAATATATTTTTTTCTGCATCTACCTCTGAAAAAATATTGGGCTTCTAGCTGTGTGTGGGACTTGTTGTATTAGTCCATCTATACTGACCTCCATCAGGTTGCAAATTGAATATAATTTTTTTCTGCATCTAACCCAGCCAATAGTTTTGGCCTAATACCACAGTTTGGCCACTCAGCTCTGCTCGGTTCCCATCCATTGTTTTTTTGTGCAAACAACTCCAGAGTTGTGAATTAGTTAACCACCAAAATGAGTGGAAAAAGGCCTGCTGCTGGTGGAAAGGGGAATAGGCGTGTTGGGAAGGGGAAAAAAGGTTGTGTCCGTGGGGTAGGTGTTAAAGCAACAGTAACATCTGCAGAAGAAAGACCATCTTCCAGCCAAACTAAAATGTCTACTTCTTTTAGCGGACAATGTGATAAGATCCCTTTCTTACGGCCACGCCAATCGCTACAAATTCCAGATGAGGCACAAAAACAGCAGGTGCTTCAATGGATATCAAGTGCTCCTTTAAGTGGGCTCTCCTCCACATCAACTTCAACATCACAAATACTCCAGTCCTCAAAGGTGTCACCCCAATCGCACTTGCTTCCTCACAGCTCCCAAATCTAAAGCTGCCCGTCTGAGTATGAGGTAGAACAGATGGTTGAGTCTGCAGAGCTGTTTACTCATACTATAGACTGGGAATCAGAGGTCGACTCCAGCGCTTCTGTGAATCCAGACGAGGAAATGATCTGCACTGATGCCCAGAATCTTTATGAGTCGGATCCAGGACCAGACGCAGAAGGTTCTGACCATAATGTAGACCATCATTCCCAAACTGTAACTCCTGTTGGTGGAGACAATGAGGAAGACGATGATAAGACTCAAATACCTGATTGGAGCGACAACTTTAGTTTTTTGTCAGGGCAGGAACAGGTTGGCTCTGAGGACGACGGGTGTGATAACGCACAGGGTGATGATGATGAGGTTGGAGATCCCACTTACTGTCAACCCACAGTCAGCCAAGAGATGAGGTCAGCAGAGGAGGTGGAGGAAGATGCTAGTGACGACAAGGTCAGGTTGCGCCTTCCTGGACAGAGACGTAGTACTGGAAGCACGTCAACAACTGCATCCTCAAACACAACTCTGCCTCTCACCACAAGTCGTGGTGGCTCTTCAGGTCGCATGGGTGCTAAGCCTTGCATAGCCTGGGCATTTTTTCAGATCGATAATGATGACCCAACTCGTGTTATCTGTAACATTTGTCAGCAAAAGCTAAGTAGAGGCCAAAAAATACATAGTTTGAGTACTTCATGCATGAACCGGCACATGGACATGAAGCATAAGTTGCAGTGGGAAGCTCAGTGTGCTACAATGCGGCCTAGCCGGCCGGGCCAATCACCGTCTGCCATATCTTGTGCATCCGCGGCCTCTTCATCCTCTGTGACTGGGGGGACAGCAGTCACACCTGTTTTGGGGCGCAGACCTGCCACCTCTTTACCCGCAACAGCCAGCGTGATTGGCAGGTCATCATTTTCTTTGGAGGTGGTAACACCAGCTGGTGTTGAGCGCTGTCCGACATCGATAGCACCACCTTTGGATCAAGGCAACCTAACATGTCCGCCTGCATCTTCCTCACAGACCGGCAGTTTGCCGGGGACACCCTTATCAACCCCGTCTAAGCACAATAGCCAGCCCTCGGTCCCTCAGATGTGGACAAGTAAAAGACCATTTCCTCCTAGCCATGAGAAAGCTAAGAGGTTGAATTTCACCATCTGCAAGCTCTTGGCTACAGAAATGCTGCCTTTCCGCCTGGTGGACACAGAGGATTTTCGAGACCTTATGTCCGTCGCAGTGCCCCAGTACCAGATGCCCAGTCGGCACTACTTCTCAAAGAAAGGTGTGCCTGCGCTCCACCAGCATGTCGCACACAACATCACCGCTTCTTTGAGAAACTCTGTGTGTGACAGGGTGCATTTCACCACAGACACTTGGACGAGTAGGCATGGACAGGGGCGTTACATGTCGCTGACTGGGCACTGGGTAACTATGGTGACAGCAGGACAAGGGGCTGCTGTCCAAGTCTTGCCGTCCCCACGAGTTGTGCGTCAATCCTCTTTATGTCAAAGTTCCTCCACTGCTTCTGCCTCCTCAACCTCCTCTCGGTCTTCCACCTGCACCCAAAGCCTGTCTGGTCATGCCACAAGCTTTCTAACTGCGCAGAAGGGATCCTGCACACCTCCTTACTATGCTGGCAGTAGGGCTCAACGTCATCAGGCGGTTTTTACATTGAAATGTCTGGGAAATGTGAGTCACACAGCTGAGGAGTTGTGGTCAGCTCTGGAGAACCAATTTCATGAATGGTTGTCTCCTCTGGACCTGAAACCAGGGAAGGCCGTGTGCGACAATGCTGCAAACCTGGGTGCGGCCCTTCGCCGGGGCAATGTCACACACGTGCCTTGTATGGCTCACGTGTTGAACCTGGTTGTCCAGCAATTTTTAGCCCACTATCCCAGACTAGATGGCCTTCTGCAGAGGGCACGGTCGCTGTGTGCTCACTTCCGCCGTTCGCATCCCGCAGCTCAGCGACTTACATCTCTACAGAAGTCGTTGGGCCTGCCACTTCACCGGCTAAAATGCGATGTGCCTACCCGGTGGAATTCAACTCTGCACATGTTGCAGCGACTGTGGCAGCACCGACAAGCCCTGGTGCAATACGTTCTGACGTATAGCCTGGGCCAACGAGATTCAGAGGTGGGGCAAATCACGCTGGAGGAGTGGTCTCAGATCAGGGACCTATGCACCCTTCTGCACAGTTTTGAAATGGCGACGAAGATGTTTAGTGCTGACGATGCCATTATCAGCATGACTATTCCGGTGATTTACATGCTGGAGCACATGTTAAACAGAATTCGGAGTCAGGTGGTGGCACAAGAGGAGGTGGAGGAAGTAGAGGAGGAGGAGTTGTATGCGGAAGGGCTAACATCTGCAAGGTCCAGACGGTCGGCAGCACCAAGGCGGCAGGCATGTGAGGGTGGGGGAGATGGTTTTACCAGGGCGCATGGTAGCAGCCAAACTAGTGAGGAAGGTGCAGGAGCCCAGGAAGAAGTGGAGAACGAACTGATGGAAGACTCATCAGATGAGGGAGACCTTGATCACATTTCTGTTGTGCGAGGTTGGGGGGAGAGGACAGAGGAAGGAAGCATGATTGTTACCTCGCCACCAACACAACAGGGACTTGGTGCTCCTGGATGCGCAACACACATGAGTGCCTTCTTGCTGCACTACCTGCAACATGACCCTCGAATTGTGAAAATTAGAAATAATCCTGACTACTGGGTTGCCACACTGTTAGATCCCCGGTACAAAAGTAAATTTGCAGAAATTATTCCAGCCTTAGAAAGGGATGCATGCATGCAGGAGTATCAGCAGAGACTGTTTCAGAATCTTACATGTGCTTTTCCACAAAATACCAGTGGTGCACGTAGTGAATCTCACAGTTCCAACTTGCCAACCGTGGGACCGTCAAGTGTTCAGCACTCAAACCGTAACAGAACCACAGTATCTGCTGGTAACATCAATTTTGCGGAATCATTTCACCACTTTTATAGCCCATCCTTTGCAAGGCCACAGGAGACAAGAAGTCTGACACAAAGTCAACGCCTAGAGACGATGGTACAGGAATATCTCCAAGTAAACATTGAAGCCACGACTGTGTCACTGGACCCTTGCTCTTTTTGGGCTTCCAATCTGGATAAATGGCCGGAGCTAGCCATTTACGCCTTGGAGATCTTGTCATGCCCCGCAGCCAGCGTTCTGTCTGAACGTGTGTTCAGCGCTGCTGGTGGTGTGCTGACAGATAAGCACACGCGGCTCTCCACTGATAATGTAGACAGACTCACGTTCATAAAGATGAACAAATCATGGATCCGAAACGACTTTTCTACCCCTGTGTCATCCTGGGGAGAGTAAAAGCTTGATGATTGGTTAAAATCACCCTACCAACCGTTTTAAGCTTTCAAATTACTAATCATGTTTATCTGTATCTTGGCTGGAAAATAATTTGGGCTTTGTAGCAGTGTGCAGCACTGATCCTATTAGGCCATCTATACTAAAGCTTCACCAGATTTAAAATTAATAATAATTTTTAGCTGCATCT
This sequence comes from Phyllobates terribilis, assembly GCF_046119375.1. Taxonomy (NCBI): domain Eukaryota; kingdom Metazoa; phylum Chordata; class Amphibia; order Anura; family Dendrobatidae; genus Phyllobates; species Phyllobates terribilis. Next base: position 418,321,995 of record NW_027362764.1, on the reverse strand, counting down.
AGCCCGGAAAATAATTTTGGGGCTCCGAGATGCGCAAGACACATAAGTGCCTTCTTGCTGCACTACCTGCAGCATGACCCTCATATTGTCAGAATTCGAAGTAATCATGACTACTGGGTTGCCACACTCTTAGATCCCCCAAACTTTTCGATCAACCTTTTCATTTTAATAAAGACCAAAAAAATGGTCATTTTTGAAATTATAAGCATTAGCAGGTTGTTAGAAACTGAAATCAAACAGTTTTCAACTCAAAACTTTATTCTAGGTGATGTTACATTTTCACATAGGACCCCTTGTTCGAAAGGAGCTTCTGAACTCTCTCATCCATTGAATTTGTCAGGTTTTGGATGGTTTCTGCTTCAATTGTTTTGCATGAGGACAGAATACCCTCCCAGAGCTGTTGCTTAGATGTGAACTGCCTCCCGCCATCATAGACACTCCTTTTAATGATGCTCCAAAGGTTCTGAATGGGGTACAGGTCAGGGGAGCATGGGGGTCACACCATAAGTTTGTCCCCTTTTATGACCATATCAGCCAGAGATGCAGATGTTTTATGTGCAGCATGAGATGGTGCATTATCATGCAGAAAAATGATCTTGCTGTGAAATACACGGTTCTTCTTCTTGAACCATGGCAGGAAGTGCTGTTTGAGAAAATCCACATACATTATGGAGTTCATCTTTAGCGCCTTCAGGGATCCTAAAGGGGCCGACAATCTCTCTCCCCATGATTCCAGCCCAAAACATTACTCCACCTCCTCCTTGTTGGCGCTGTAGCCGTGTTTGCGTGGGGTGTTCATCAACCAGCCATCCTCCACTCCATCCATCTGGACCATCGAGCGCTGCACGGCACTCATCCGTGAACAAAACAGTTTTGAAATCAGTCTTCATGTAATGTTTGGCCCACTGGAGCCGTTTCTGCTTGTGTGAAGTGGATAGAGGAGGTCGACAGGATGGCGTATGCACAGCTGCAAACCTCTGAAGGACCCTGCATCTTGTTGTTCGGGGGACGTTGGAGGCACAAGCAGCTTCAAAAACTTGTCTGCTGCTATGACAAGGCTTTTTTGCCGCTGCTCTTTCAACCTGACGTAATTGCCTGTAGGAAAGAGTCCTCAATTTGCCCTTATCAGCACGCACACGTGTGTACTGTGAATCAGCTACATACTTCTTGATTGCCAAGACACTTCATCCTGATCATCGCACAATGTTGATTGTAGTCATGCCTTGACCTAAACACTCCACAATTTGTTGCTTCTCAGCAGCCGACACATCCTTTTTCTTTCCCATTTTGGCAGAAAATGTAGGCTGCTTAATAATGTGAGACAGCCTTCTTAAGTAGTCTTGCCTTTCATTGGACACACCTGCCAAACTAATTAGCACAGGTGTCTGCAATTGCTTACAGTGATATAAAGAGCCCTGACACACATCACCATCAATGAGTTTAACTGACAAACAAACAAATTCTTCCCTTATCACTCCTAAACACTTTTTGCATAATAATTTGGAACGCAGTGTACATGTGCTTTTCCACAAAACACCAGTGGTTCACGTAGTGAATCTTACAGTTCTAACTTGCCAACCGTGGTCTGTATGGAGTTGTTCAATAAAGGGCCCAAAATTAAGATAACATAGATGGGAGAGGTCTCTATGAATAGGAATTCCTAAGTATTTGATACCCTGTGAGGGCCAGGCAAAGGGAAAGTTGGACTGGATGGAATCCTATATGGATTTGGGGAGGGAGACATCGAGGGCCTCAGACTTCGCTGCATTGATTTTAAAATTTGACCATGTAACAAAGTGATCTATTTCAGCCATAACAGCATGGATGGATATATGTGATTGAGTGATATATACTAGGACATCATCAGCAAATAGAGAGCACTTGTACTCGGTGCCTCCCACCTCAATCCACCTAATATTGGGGTTATGGCGAATTGATGAGAGCAGGTGCTCCGTCACTAGGATGTATAAGAGAGGGGACAGAGGACATCCCTGCCTTGTCCCATTGGTGATTGTGAAAGGTGATGAAAATGTTCTGATGCACCCCCTGGGCCTTGGGACACCCGGAGCCGGACCCTTTTTGGTGGATGCTGGTGGTTGTAGTCTTCGTGGCGGCGACCCGGTTCCGTGGCTCAGGGTGGTCAAACCAGTGGCGGAACTATTTATGTGGTTTTGATGTTTAAATGTCCGACTACGCCACCCGTGGATTGCGGTCAGAGTGAACCGCCGCTGCAGGGCAGACCGCTGAGGCTGGTGTTGTGGGTGCAGCAGAGCGTAGCATAACTCCCCACGGGAGGAGTATAGCCTCAGGGCAGTGTATGCGGAGGATGGGGGTGATGGTGCAGGGCAGCAGCAGTAACTACACGGAGTCAGTGATGCAGTCCAGGGCCTTTACTCACAGTTCTTATTATCCAGACCACGTCTGCAGGTAACGGCTGCCCACGTCGTACTGTGCTCACCAGGTGAGGGGCTCAGACAACTCCCAGATAACTTTGGAGCACTTCACAGGACCCCCTTTGTGTGTCCTTTGTCTGGCCTTTCTTACCAACCCTTCTGTCCGGCTGCCTCGGGCCTCCTCTTGGTAAACTTGGCGCCAGTTTCCCTGACCCTATGTGGTGCCTTCCTAGCGGGTGTAGCGAGGGGCTGCGCCACATAAAATGTCACAGCCTCCGGTTTCTAGCTGAGGGTCGTTTCCTGCCTCCACTAGTTTCGGGGACCGGTCTCCCCCTTTGGCCTGACCCCTCCACGCAGGTGGATTCGGGCGTGCGGTGGCGACTCGCCCGTCCGCACCCCTGGGATCCCTTCATTCCTCGTTCCTGGAGCCTTCTCCGCTCCTCTTCCTTCCTTCTCTCTCTTCCAGGCCTGGGCCTCTGTTACTATGCCCGCCTCCGGAGCAGAGCTCATGCAGAGCCCCTGCTCCCTGCCACTTCTGCTCAGACTTCTCTGCACTGAACTAAGATGGTGCCCACCTTTTATACTCCCTTCTCAATGCACCCAGGAACTGCTTCCTCCCTGCTCCTGCACTACAGGGTTCCCCTTCCTCAGTGTTCCCTCCCCCCACTCCAGCCAGGGACAGGGACTGTCGTGCCCATCTCAGAGGCATATTGGTCGCCCTGCCCCACGGCAATGTGGTGTAATGCATGCAGGTGTCGGGTCCTGATCCACACTCCATCCTTACCTGAGAGTGAGATATCACACCTCTGGGTGAGGTGCAATACCTCTGTAGCAACCAAGCCCTCAGGGTGCTACAGTTCCATTTATCTTCAGCCTAGGTGACGTATTGTGATACAGGGCCGTGATTTTGGCTATAAAAGGGTCCCCTAGACCCCTACCCCAAGCTTTTTAAGAGAATCATATATGGCGTGCCAGGAGACTCTATGGAATGCTTTCTCAGCATCCAACGAGAGTATCTAATTACAAATTTTTAACTGCATCTAGCCCAGGAAATACTTTGTGCCTAGTAGCAGTGTCTGCTAGTCAGCGGATTATCCCGGCTGTTAAGCAAGCTACACCACCTGTAGTTTAGATACTTAATTTTTTCAAAGGAAATGCTTCGGGACCATGGGATACTCAGTGAAGAGCATCAGGAGGCACCCCAAGGCATAGGGGCTGGGACTGGCAGTAGGATGCCTTGCGGTGGACAGCCGAGCTTGATCCTTATAAAAGCTTTTTAACTGCAGCAGCTTTAGTGGACGCTACTGGAGCTGGAATTACGCGGCTGCTGGCATGAGACTTGCCCTCCAATAGATCCTTGTAAATGGATTTAAAGTGTTCATTCAAATTAAAGAGACAATTTAAATTAAAAAGCTTAGAGCTGCCTCCACCACAGGGGGGCTCGCTCGACCCACCAGCGGACAGGCACCAGTATTGGGAGAGGGGGGCTGGCCATCAGGGTTCACCGCGGCTCTGGCACAAACCCGGCGACACGGAGGTGGCACGGGCAGGAGCGGACTGGCCGTGTCGGCTTCTCACTTTTTGGATTTTAGAAGGGCATGACATGCCTATATCTGTGTCTCCCCCTCCTTTTACTCCTCCACCTCTTTTATTTTCGCATGACTATATGTACTTGTCACTTTTCCATGTGTTAGTTATGTCTTCTGAGCAGTTTGTCAGCTTTTGGACACCTTTGAAGGTGTTTTCTATGTGTTTCTATGTGTTTTTTTTTGCCTGCCATTGGTTTTAACGGTGTTCGAAGGTGTTCGCCGAACTGTTTGTCGAACTGTTCGACGAACAGTTCGACGAACAGTTCGGCGAACACACGGGTGTTCGACGAACCGAACGGCGAACACACGGGTGTTCGACGAACCGAACTCGAACACTACGGGGGTGGCTCAACACTAGTAGCAACCTCCGGTACAGTACTGAGACAGAAGGATCAGGATCTGACAGCCCTGAAAGAGGAGGTGGCCAGTCATGACCAAGAGCTGGAGTCTGAACGGCAGAAAATATACCAGGTTGTGAGGAACTTACAGCGAGACCTGGAGGGAAGCAATGAGGAAATTAACCAATGGAAGGAAATGTTCCAGGAAATTAAGGAGGACCGCCGCAAATCCAAGGAGGAGGTTTTGCAGTTGAAGCTTGAGAAGAAGGCCCTGCAGGATGAAGTTTCTGGGTGTGAACAAAACCTAGAACGACTGCGTGAACAGTTCAACCGGGAGATGTGTGAATCCAAGAAGGAATATGGTGAACGCAGTGGGGAACTGCAACAAATTAAGAGAGACTATGAGGATCTCCTCAGGGTTAAAGAAAAACTAGAGGATGATAAGGCGGTTGCAGAGCACATGCGCCAAGTGGTTGAGACCACTCTGCAGGACACCCGTGATGAAAATGATGATCTCCGCAGAAAGACCCTAGGTCTGGAAGCTCAGGTGAAGGAGCTGCAGACGTTCTGTGATGATCTCCAGAGGGCAGAGATGTGCCTTAAGGAAAGAATCAGCAAGATGGAAGCTGAGCGGACAAAGATGGAGGAGTCTATCGGAGAAGCCACAGACCAGGGCCAGGAGTTGGCCACTGGAGATGGGAGGTATGAAGCAAATACCTCCTTGAATAATGCGAGCTCGGATGATTCGGTGGATGTAGGAGCCGAGATCAAGGAGCTCAAGGAGTCGCTACAAGCCCATTTGAAGCAAGAGAAGCTTGAAAGACTGGCTGTCAAGAGCCAAGTGGGTGCATTGGAGACAGAGAGGTCTGAGGGAACACTACTGTTAAAGGAGCAATTGAAGCAGGAAGAGCTTCAGAGATGGGCTGCTGAGAGGCAAGTAGCGGAGCTAGAGGAAGAAGTTTTCGAGCTCAAAGGTTGCCTGGCAAAGTATCACTCAGTGAATGAGGCCTCCTTGGAGATGGAAAAGGAAAAAAAAGTTGCACTTGCTCCTTTATACCATGAGAAGGTGGACCTGAGGAGAGCTAAGAGTGTGGTAACAGAAGATAAGTATGAGATGGAAGTGGTCAAGATGAAAATTCTTGAATTTGTAGCTGTGAGTCAGCTCAGGGGAAAGTCAGATGCCCCTGAAACCTGAGCTAGATGATCGTTTGGAGACCACTGGTGAGACAGAAACCTCTCGGTACAAGTTCCTCATAGATGTACCCGAGGATTTGAGAGAAGAATGCACCAATGAGTCCGTGCATGAAGAGTTTAAGAAGGCCGTGGGAGCCTGTAAGGTATACTCGACCTCAGAAGCTAAACAGCTGCTTGTCCTGTCCACAACCGAAGTCACAGTGAAGAGGGTGGCTATCCTAAGTGACATGCACTGGCGATGTATTCGCACGAAGCGGTTTCTCCGGTTGAAGACGGAACAAGCCGTTAGACAACTGGAGCTTATGAGAAAAGCTCAAAGTCTGCAGGAAGAGGTCATCCGGGTGCCTCAGGCTCTGGTAAGAAAGTTTATTGGGAGAAATGGCCGAGCCATGCAGATAATGGTAAAAAAAGTCTGGTGTGATGAAAGTAAGCAGTCCAAGTGATCGTCAGGACTGGATACCAGATGAAGACGGCATGGTGTCATTCTCCGCTGTAGGAAAGAAAGAAAATCTTGCATATACTGTATACGCATGCTGATGGAGTACCGAGTGACCTACCTGCGAGAGGTAGAACAGTTGAATCTCGCCAGACTGCAAATGGAAAGGCAGCATCGCCTGAGCAGCAGAAAGTGGCAGCCGTCTAGAAATTGTGAGACCAGACAGAGAAAGGGCCCCCTAAATAACAGAACAGCTACAGCTGAAGTTAGGGACCTTTCAAGATGTCCTGAGAGTAGTGGGCATGGGTTTAGAGGTAGTGAGACCTCCAGTAACTCAGGTTTGAGAGGCCCATACAAACGACCCAATAGAGTACGGGACAGTACGGAGTCGAACCGGACCTTAGATACCAGGGAGTGTGAGTCACAGAGCTGTATGGACCGCTGGGAGCAGGGGAGGTCTGACAAGGTTACGACTGACCGCTGGGAGCAGGGGAGGTCTGACAAGGTTACGACTGACCTCTGGGAACGGGGGAGGTCTGACAAGGTTACGACCCGGAAAGGTGACTTGACGAAGCCAGTGACAATGACGGATGGTAAGTCCCGAAGGAATGGGCTAATGTTGATGACTAATGTCCCAGGGTCTGAGCAATGCAATTGAACTGTGGGTTATAATGTGATTGTGTATATTATGTGTTCAACCCCACAAGTTTGAACAGAGGGGGGATATGTAATGCAGTGGCTTGCGGCATTACTGTAATGGTCCAGGGTGTGTTTTGGCTGACCAGGTACCTCCCCCTCAGGTGACTGATCACATGACTGTGACATCAGCACAGGTCCTGTGCACACAGAAAGTCAGGTCACATGACTGTGACATCAGCACAGGTCCTATGTGCACTGGAAGATATATAAACCCTGGTAGTTTTGAAACAGGTGTGAAAGGCGTGAGGCCTGTTCCCTGTGTGGGACACCGTTAGCGTGTGAGGCCTAGTGAGGCCAAGTGAAACCTGGTGAAGCCTGAAGGCAGAGGCTGGATCCTTATGTGCAAGCGATGCCAGTAGCCTTGGAGGACAAGAGTCCTGGAAGGCAGAGGCTGGATGTTATGTGTGTAAACATACCAGTAGCCTTTGAAGGTACGAGGGCTGGAGACCCCCTTCGGGGAAGCCGTAAAGCCACAGCTGTGGCAGAACAAATCTGAAGCAGCTAAAAACCGGCAAAGGTAAAACACATTTATATTGTTACCTTGCTGAAGGCTGTATCTGGAGCCAAGTGGACATTTCTGTCACTGGAAAGGCTCTTGGACATTATATGTATAATATGTCGGCGAGCCACTGAGATGGACTTGGTTATAAGCAGTTATGATAAATAATAAACTGCTGGATTGTGAAATACCGGAAAGGTGTTGCATGGTGTGCTTTAATTGACCCGGTGAAGCGAGTGTCACCCAGCATGATGACTAGCGCTGCCTTACAGTATTTTATAGATTTAGATGGAAACCCTAACATAAGCTTTAAGTGTAGAACACACAAAAAATGTGAACCTAGCCTTAAAAGTGAACTAATACGCTATGTATTCCAAAATGCTGATAAAATCAAGTCAATCAATTAAAAACAAGCCCTCAGTTAGATCTGTCATCTGACAATGGAAATAAATGGAATTTCCATGTTACCGGTACCACAAAGGCTCATAAATCGAAATGACCCCCTTACCATCTGTAAGTCCTGCAGTTTCTACTGCAGCTAGCATTAACACATAAGGCACTAATGTAGCAGGGAGACCCCACTTATCATCTTACGGAATGCATGTCTCCAGAAGCACAAGCTGGGCACTAAGATTATTTTAAATTTTTACTCTGCAACACCAAATTGTGCTTATTTCCGAATTACCTTTGTGGGGTCAAAATAGTCTTAATACCCATAGATGAATTCCCAGAGGAGTGTAATTTTCAATATGGGTTTCATTGAGGGGATTTCTGCTGCTCTGGCACTTAGGGTGTCTGCAAATGGTAACTGCAAACTATTCCAGGAAAATCTGTGCTCCAAAAGGCAAATCATGCTCTTTCTTTCCGAGCCCTGCTATATTCTCAAAGATGTTTGGGAAAATGTGTGTAACTAATTATAGTGTCCCTTTTTACTCATGAAGTTTTGTGAAAATGAAAAATATTAGGCTAAAATAACAATTTAGCTTTAAAAATGTGTTGTTTTTTTTTCATTGCACGATGGTATAAAATTCTGTGAAACAGCTGTGGTGTTAAAAATTTCAATAGACTTACCGTACACTCTAGATTAATTCACTGATGGAAATAATTTGTAAAATGGTGTTTTTTGGGGTTCTGCTATTTTGGCACCTCAAGGACTCTAGCAATTTGACTTGGCACCTGGAAATCATTTCAGCAAAATGATGTTCCTTCCATTCTGTGCTTTGCTGTATGCTGATACTGTAGTTTTTGACCATATATGATGGATTTGCATAGTAAGGAAAAATTCTCTTACAAATTGCAGAGTTAATTTTTTTTCACATTATTCCATGTGAAAATTAAAATTAGGGGAAAACCAACATTCTAGTTGAAAAAAAATGTTTCAATTTCACATCAAAATGTTATAAAATTCTGTGAAGTTGCCGTGGGTACAAAATGCTCACTATATTCTTAATTAATTTCTTGAAGGATGTACTGTTCAAAATGTGGTCATGTATCAGAGTTTTCTGCTGTGTTTGCACCTCACGGGCTCTGGAAATGTGAATGGGTGTCTTCAATATGTTCCAACTAAAATTTCCTAAAGACAAATAGCGCACTGACGCTCAGAAGCCCTGCCGTGTGGCCAAACAGTAGCTCCCAAGCACAAATTTGGGTTTGCCACATTTGGGATAAATTGCATAACAAACTAAAAGGTCAATCTTCTCTTATTACCCCTTGAGAAAATGAAAAAGTTGCTAAAGAGCTATAGCAACATATTAGTTGAAAGAAAAAAACACGTTTTTTTTTTTCATTTTTTTTTACTGCCCAATGTAATAATATTTAATCAATCACTTGTGGTTTAAAAATGCTCAATAAACCACTAATAGAATGCTAGAAGGTGTTTCATTTCCACAATTGAGTCATTTATATGGCATCTCTGCTAATTTATCACCTCAGGGTCTCTGTAAATGCTACATGCCATCCACAATCAGAACTTGACTCCAGACCCGAATCCTATATAACTCAATAGAGACCCGAACTTTGGTGCTGTAAAATGGCTATAAAATGGTCGTAGTAAGGGCTAAGGAGCTGCAAAAGAAAGCAAAATGGAGGTAAGAGCAGGACAATCAATTGCCCTGCAAATAAATGTGGATAGGATAATAATATAAAATCACATAGGAAAAAAATTTAAAAAATGTTCTTGAAACATGAGGTGGAGGTACAAGTGGAAGAGTGGAACAGTGCCTTGCATGTGTATTTTACTGTATTTCTTAATAAATAAAATAAAAAAATTACATGAGGTCCCCCTAATTTTATAACGAGTCAAGGGAAATGAGACAGCTGTGAGCTTGTCTTATTACGCTGGGAAGGGACCAAAATCATGGACCTTCCCAACCTATTAATATCAGCCCACAGCTGTCTGCTTTGCCTTTGCTGGTTATTAAAAATGAGGGGACCCTAAAGAAAATGATGTGGGGTCGCCCTATTTTTAATAACCATCTAAGGCAAAACAGACAGCTGAGGGCTCATATTAATAGTCAGGAAAGGTCCATGGATATTGGCCCCTTCCTAGCCTAAAAAGACCAGCCCTCAGCCACCCCAGAAATGGCACTTCCATTATAACATCTGGAAGAATGTTTCGCGATAGAATAAAAAGTGAGCATTACCATGAGTCCTGCATCATTAGATCAGTAAATAATCCTGATACTATTTATGTGTGGGATTTCATCCAGGGAAGTAGGTTCACTCAGATTTTTTCCTAAGATCACGGCCATAAATATAGGATGGTATCTAAATATCCTCCAAGAACTTCTCCCAACAATCCAGGAGCTATTTGGTGATGAGCAATGTTTTTTGCAGCATGGTGGAGCACCTTGTCATAAGGCAATAGTGTTAAATAAGTGGTTCGGTGAGCAAAACATTGGAATTTTGAGTCGATGACCAGGAAATTACTGTATCTGTGGTCAATTGTAAAAGAAGTGGTGGATAAACAAAAAACCCATAAATTCTGATAAACAAGCACTAGAAAAGAATGAGGTGCAATAAGTCCCAGAAGCTGACATACACCCTGCCAGGGCAAATTGCAGAAATCTTGAAAAATAAGGGTCAACACTGTATTTGTTGAATCACTGCAAAATGATGTATTTGTCATTAAAAAGAAAATTAAAACTTATAAAATGCTTCTAACTATTCTTCATTAACTATAGAAACATCTGGCTAAAAGATCTAAAAACACTGAAGCAGCAAACTTTGTAAGAACCAAAATTTGTCAGTCTTTGTGGCCACACCAGTACACATTATTAGGATTCAGCTCTACTTGCCGCTTTAAGAGGTTGTTCTGTGACCAAGATATTTGCATACTTGGTCACATGGCAATTAACTTCTCTTCCGCATCTCTCAATACAAGTAATACCAAAAGATGGAAAATCTCTTTAATGAGGTGGGGTGGCTGAGTGTATAAATTATAATCAATTTACCCCTTTAGCCCCTGTGAGTAGCTGCCCATTTACTAAAGACTTTTCCAGCACAGATTACTGATTTTCATCGATCTTATTGTTGTGTTTTATTAGTGATTTCTTGCTGTGTTTTAATGTTCTGCTTGCTCGTCAGTATGTGCACAAATTTCACTTGTAAAGTGTACAGCATTCCAGTAATATCATTAGTATCTCAGGAGCCTCTAACCATTGTTCAAACAGCGACTATGCCCATTATGTGAGTGTTGAATGTAGATCTGGCAGTGCCGTCACCACGGGGAGTCTAACATGCAGACTCAGGTGATGCATTCAACCTAAGAAAAATACCTCCACTAATGCACACTTAGCTTTGGGAGGGAGGATGAGATCAGTCTGCCCATTCAGGGGGCCGATCCCAGTGAAGGAGAAAAGAAGCAACATGTTTAGTGGGGAGTTGGTGGAATGTTGTTGAAGGGGTAGGATCTAGTTTGAGGACCTGGACCATGGATGGATCCATGGCTTATGGAGAAGGGATCTGTCATCTGTAGTTGATAAACTTTCAAAAATGACTGTTGCTACTGGATACCTTTGCTTTTATCATTTTATCTGTCATATGGAAGATCGTGTAACAAAATAATCTTGGCACTCAAGTATGTATTAAGGAAGTGAGAATTTAATGCAGTCCATTCATATTACAAACAAAAACGTTTCGGTCATACAGACCTTCATCAGTTAACTACAGAGAACTGATGAAGGTCTGTATTACCGAAACGTTTTTGTTTGTAATATGAATGGACTGCATTAAATTCTCACTTCCTTAATACATACTTGAGTGCCAAGATTATTTTGATATACAAAAGGGTTCGGCCCCTACTTGAGCACCATTACTCAACAGTGCAGCGATTTTTTACATTGATATGGAAGATCGTGGACTGTGACTAGAGACCATACTGGCTGGAGATACAAAATATGTGGGCCAACCAAAAGTTGGGGGACAGTGAGTATCGCTTGGCACAAAGGCAGTGGAACTACCTGCTAAGGGAGGGGATCTTATGGACTGAGACAATTGTATTTTGGACATTTACCTGGAATTGCTGTGTTACCATGGACGTAAGGAATAAAATATTGTTTACATCATTTACCTGCCTAGGTTATTATTATGCAAATTGCCTCTTCAGAGAAAAAGAGGACTTGTACTCTATAGCACCACCTATTGGAAGTAGCAATCCTACAAGTCACAATCAACCCTTTAACGAGTCGTGCAATATGACTTAGGATAAAAGCCAAATCAGAATCTCAATATGTAGACACGGTGTTTCAGGCTGTTGGCCCTCGTCAGTGCAAAGTATGAGAACTGATTTGGCTAGGTGAGAGGATCTGGACTGAGGTCTAAGGGGTAGCATTTCTCCTTATGGAGAGTGACACACCAGCTCTGGCACGTCAAGGTAAGGAGGCTTATTCGCCATGCAATGCTCCTCTGGGAAATTTAATATGCAAATTGCCTCTTCAGAGGAAAAGAGGACTTGTACTCTATAGCGCCACCTATTGGAAGTAGCAATCCTACAAGTCACAATCAACCCTTTAACGAGTCGTGCAATATGACTTAGGCTAAAAGCCAAATCAGAATCTCAATTTGCAGACACGGTGTTTCGGGCTGTTGGCTGTAGGCTGTTGTAGGTTATTATTAAAACCCACAATCTCAGATCTTTACACCTCTGAAGGCTGTTTGCACGTTAATGACCAGGCCAGTTTTTACAATTCTGACCAGTGTCACTTTATGAGATAATAACTCTGGAATGATTCAATGGATCCCACTGATTCTGAGAATGTTTTTTCGTGACATATTGTACTTCATGAAAGCGGTAAAATTTGTGAAAAACTTGGAAATTTGGTGAAAATGTTAAAAATGTAGCAATTTTAAAACTTTGAATTTGCATGCCCTTAAATCAGAGAGATATGTCACACGAAATAGTTAATAAATAACATTTCCCACGTCTATTTTACATAAGCACAATTTTGGAACAAAATTTTTTTTTGTTAGAAAGTTATAAGGGTTAAAACTTGATCAACAATTTCTAATTTTTCCAACAAAATTTACAAAAACATTTTTTTAGGGACCACATAACATTTGAAGTGACTTTGAGGGGCCTTTATGACAGAAAATACCAAAAAGTGACACCATTCTAAAAACTTTTTTTCACAAAAATTTCATTTAGACCCCAATTTTTTTAATTTTTGCAAGAGTAACAGGAAAAAATGGACCCCAAAATTTGTTGTCCAATTTCTCCTGAGCACTCCGATACTCCATATATGGGGAAAACCACTGTTTGGGTGTACAGGCATGGCTCGGAAGGGGAGGAGCGCCATTTGACGTTTTGAATGTAAAATTTGCTTGAATAATTGACGGACGCCATGTCGCGTTTGGAGAGCCCCTGATGTGTCTAAACAGTGGAAACCAACCACAAGTGACCCCATTTTGGAACCTAGACCCCTCAAGGAATTTATTTAGATGCGCGGTGAGCATCTTGAACATACAGTTGCTTAACAAAATTTTACAACGTGGCTCTGTATAAATTGTATTTTATAGAAACAAGCAGCAATGGATGTTGCTAATTGAAAATTGCAAACTGCTGTTGTAGTGACCAGTACTTTGTAGTGACCAGTATGTTATAGTGACCACATTGTGCCCAGCTCATGCTTCTGGAGACACGCACCTGTAAATTAGCGGTTCTTTATGTTTGGCTGCTGTCACACACAAAAAGACGCTTTTTATTGCGCATCGCCATATTTTGAGAGCTATAATTTTTCCATATTTTGGCCAACAGTCATATGAGAGCTTGTTTTTTAAGGGACGACTTGACGTTTTTATTGGTACCATTTTTGGGCATGTGACATTTTTTGATCGCTTTCTATTCTGTTTTTTTAGGAGGCAGAATGAACAAAAACCAGCAATTCAGGAATTTTTTTCTGTTTTTGTTTTTTATCATTTCGCGCGTGGTAAAATTGGACTCTTTATTCTTTGGGTCAGTACGATTACAGCAGTACCACATTTCTAGCTTTTTTTTATGTTTTTTCTATTTTACACAATAAAAGCTATTTTATAGTTTATACAGTATTTTATAGAAAAAAATATTATTTTTGCATCTCTTTATTCTGAGAGATATAACTTTTTTCTGCTGATGGAGCTGTATGGCAGCTTGTTTTTTGCGGGACAAGATGACGTTTTCAGTAGTACCATTTTTATTTACATTCATTATTTTTATCATGTTTTATTCCACTTTTTGTTCAGTGGTGTGATCATAAAGCATTATTTTTTGCCTCATTTTTTTATTTTTTTTTTTTTTCGGTGTTCATTGAAGAGGTTAACTAGTGAGACAGTTTTATGTTCCGGACATGTCGATACCAAATATGTGTACTTTTTTGCTTTTTGCTTTTTCATAAAAATATTTATTTATGGGTACAATATATTTTTATTTTTTTATTTTGCGATTTATTTATTTTTAAAATATTTTTACAGGCTGATCACTTTTATAGCATAGGGATGCAGCAGCAATCCTATACTAAACAAAATCAGTGCTGCACTTACAGGAAAACTTGTTAGATCATGCACTGTGCATGATCTACCAAGTTTCCTAGCTCTGGTGACCCTAGCTCTGATGTTTCCAATCCAAAGGCAGGGGGTCATTCTTCCTCTGCCTGCACGCTAAATGCTGCGATTGCAGCATTTAGCAGGTTAAAGTGCCAGGATCCTGACCCTGAGTGCCAGGTATCAACTCTTAGAATCAGCTGACATCCGGTGGCGATCACTCACGCACAGCCCCTGTGCGCGCAAAATCACCAAGACGTAGCCATACGTCCCTGGTCAATAAGTACCAGGCCACAGGGTTGTATGGATACATCTCACATCAGAAAGGGGTCATTAATGACCTGCAGCAATATAGAAAGCACAGTTGGTGTAGGGGGTCATTATAAGGGTTCGCTCACACTAGCGTAAATAATATTGGTCCCATTCTCATCCAGAAGAGTGGAATGATTTTTTTCTCATTCGTCATCCGGGTGCTGTACGGGTGCTGTCCGTATGCAATCTGTTTTTATACTCAGCAGCTATTAGTCTTTTACAGGACCATTTACAGTTTCCTATGCTACACAATTGTAATGTATCCGTAAAAATTGGATGCCACACTGCTAGTCCGTATGGCATACGATTTTTTTTTTTCTCACACCCATCAAATTTCAGAGTGAAATGCTGCTGATTTTTTTCTTATGCCAAATACAGCTGAGAAAAAATATGCAGATCTGCACTGCCTCATTGATAACATTGGTCCAAATTCAATCTGATTTTTATTGAATTGCTCTCGTCCGATTTATACGCATGTATGAGCGAACCCTTATAATCATGTCCTCCTCATGGTAATGTCTCACGATGCCTCATTATAATATTAATAATGCTCTTATTATGACTCCGTATAATTTACTCACAGTGGACAGTGCGAAAAGAAAATCGCATACCATACAGACCATCAGTATGGCATCTGATTTTTACGGTTCATAGGATTCTGAAACATAGGAAACTGCAAATGGTCCTGTAAAAGATTAATAGCTGCTTAGTAAAAAAAAACAGACTGTACACGGATAGCACACGGATGACAAGTGAGAAAAAATCATCACACTCCTGGGTGAGAATGGGTTCCATTTTTTATATGCAAGTGTGAGCCTACCCTTATAAGGAAGCACAGGGGTATATTACTACTATCTGGGCTGCGTAAACTTAAGGAGCCAAAGGGGGCATTATTACCATTTTATCTAGGAGCTCAAACAGGGCACGGTAACAGGGGGAGCACAGAAGGCGGGTTCTATTCCTGTACTAGCACAGAGGGAACATTACTGCTGTCAGGACCATTTGAAGAAGAAAGTAATAAGAATACCTCCAATCAAGGAAGCCATCACCTATAAAGGTACTTAGAAGGGTTGTTCATTTCTAGGACAACTCGTTCTTGATCTAAATGTTTGTCCCCGATAAAATAAATCTTATACTCACCTGATGTGCCGAAGCTTTTCCAGTGGTGTCAGCACTTGCAGTCCCAGGGCTCTTGTGCAGTTGTTATGATACATGAGTCTGGTGCTAAGGCAGCGCTGGCATCACTGTCCCTATGTTCATACGAATTGAACATGAAGAGGAAGTGAGAGAGCAGCCGCAGCCTTGATTTCCTTTTCAAGTTCAATTCGTATGAAGGAGGGGCCAGTAACACCAGTGCTGCTTAGGCACCAGCCTCACAAATGCATGAGAAGCCCGGGAGCGCGAGTGCTGACTCTGCTGGAACGGCGCCAGCACGGGAGGTGAGTATAAGATTTTATTTATCAGGGCCAAACATTTAGATCATGAAGGGGTTGTCCTAGTACAACCCCTTTAAATATAACAGTGCTTTTACACTGGATTTTTAATGACCGCTAACTGGCTAGATGAAGCCAATTGGATGTCTTTTAATAGCCTTTTTAGACAGGCAGGTTGGACACACTTTCTTTTGCACATAACTATCATTAACATGATTATCCTGTGCTCATAGAATTGCACTGTTCTCAACAGCATATCTCCTGTTTACGCAAAAAAATCTGCTGCCAAGAATTTTGATATTTAAGTAAGTGTATAAATAATTTTACCCGGCAAACTAATGTTTTGCTCGTGCATCAGGTGATTAGTGTGTTTACATCGGCTGATAATCAGGAAAAGTGTAAATGCACCTTAAAGAGTAATTCAATTTTTGGGAGATTTTTTAATATGTATAAAGCCATTTAATTTGGAGCAGGTCAGTGGGGCTTCTGGTCCTCAGACCCACACCAATAGCTCAAAAGACCTCTTATAAGTGCGCAGCTCTGGAGACTAGATAGTACACACAGCTGAGTATGGACGCAGTAAAAATCATAAGCTCCTGTCTCAAAAATGTTGAGGCTTTTTTTTAAGCGATCAGTGGGGGTCTTAGGAATCAGACACCCACCAATCTGCTCAGAATTAAACATATAAAAGTTGTCACTTGTGTTGAGCGAGCAATCCCTGCATGTGTCACAGCTGTCTAACAGCCGTGACACATGCAGCCAGGGCGGCTCAAGCATAGATGCTGAGCACGCCGAAAATACTCGGCGAGCACCCGAGTGTGCTCATTTAAAGGGTTAAATGAGCACGCTCTCTCAACACTCTTTAAATGTTTAACAGGGCTGCTGCCTGAGTCTTATCAGTATTGTGTTTCTTGTGCGGTCTGCAGTCTGATGATGTCTGGTAACAACAAAAACTCCAATCATCTCCTTTCCATTTGTAAAGAGATACTGGGAGTTGCAGGGTCCTGCAATACAACTGTATAGAGCAGAGGTTGACCTGACATTTAAATTGATTTCTGTATAAAGCTTTGTGATGTATTCATGTCCTGATGATAGTTCTGGTGATGTATTTCTGAACTGATGGTAGTTTGAGTGCAGTATTCAGGTACTGATGGTGGTTCTAATGATGTATTCATGTACTGTTGATGGTTCAGTGAACAGCATCATGCAGTTATGGTGGTTTTACTGATATCTGCATGTGCTGATGATAGTTATAGAGGTGCATGTACAGTACAGACCAAAAGTTTGGACACACCTTCTCATTTAAAGATTTTTCTGTATTTTCATGACTATGAAAATTGTACATTCACACTGAAGGCATCAAAACTATGAATTAACACATGTGGAATTATATACTTAACAAAAAAGTGTGAAACAACTGAAAATATGTCTTATATTCTAGCTTCTTCAAAGTAGCCACCTTTTGCTTTGATGACTGCTTGGCACACTCTTGGCATTCTCTTGATAAGCTTCAAGAGGTAGTCACTGGAAATGGTCATCCAACAATCTTGAAGGAGTTCCCAGAGATGCTTAGCACTTGTTGGCCCTTTTGCCTTCACTCTGCGGTCCAGCTCACCCCAAACCACCTCAATTGGGTTCAGGTCTGGTGACTGTGGAGGCCAGGTCATCTGGTGTAGCACCCCATCACTCTCCTTCTTGGTCAAATAGCCCTTACACAGCCTGGAGGTGTGGTTGGGATCTTTGTCCTGTTGAAAAATAAATGATGGTCCAACTAAACGCAAACCAGATGGAATAGCATGCCGCTGCAAGATGCTGTGGTAGCCATGTTGGTTCAGTATGCCTTCAATTTTGAATAAATCCCCAACAGTGTCACCAGCAAAGCACCCCCACACCATCACACCTCCTCCTTCATGCTTCACGGTGGGAACTAGGCATGTAGAGTCTATCCGTTCACCTTTTCTGCGTCGCACAAAGACACGCTGGTTGGAACCAAAGATCTCAAATTTGGACTCATCAGACCAAAGCACAGATTTCCACTGGTCTAATGTCCATTCCTTGTGTTCTTTAGCCCAAACAAGTCTCTTCTGCTTGTTGCCTGTCCTTAGCAGTGGTTTCCTAGCAGCTATTTTACCATGAAGGCCTGCTGCACAAAGTCTCCTCTTAACAGTTGTTGAAGAGATGTGTCTGCTGCTAGAACTCTGTGTGGCATTGACCTGGTCTCTAATCTGAGCTGCTGTTAACCTGCGATTTCTGAGGCTGGTGACTCGGATAAACGTATCCTCAGAAGCAGAGGTGACTCTTGGTCTTCCTTTTATGGGACGGTCCTCATGTGAGCCAGTTTCTTTGTAGCGCTTGATGGTTTTTGCAACTAAACTTGGGGACACTTTCAAATTTTTCCAAATTTTTCGCACTGACTGACCTTCAATTCTGAAAGTAATGATGGCCACTCGTTTTTCTTTACTTAGCTGCTTTTTTCTTGCCATAATACAAATTCTAACAGTCTATTCAGTAGGACTATCAGCTGTGTATCCACCAGACTTCTGCACAACACAACTGATGGTCCCAACCCCATTTATAAGGCAAGAAATCCCACTTATTAAACCTGACAGGGCACACCTGTGAAGTGAAAACCATTTCCGGTGACTACCTCTTGAAGCTCATCAAGAGAATGCCAAGAGTGTGCCAAGCAGTCATCAAAGCAAAAGGTGGCTACTTTGAAGAACCTAGAATATAAGACATATTTTCAGTTGTTTCACACTTTTTTGTTAAGTATATAATGCCACATGTGTTAATTCATAGTTTTGATGCCTTCAGTGTGAATGTACAATTTTCATAGTCATGAAAATACAGAAAAATCTTTAAATGAGAAGGTATGTCCAAACTTTTGGTCTGTACTGTATGTACTGATGATGGTTCTGGTGCTGTTCTCCTGCACAAATGGTGGTTGTATTCATGTAATGATGACGGTTCTGGTGATATATTCATGTACTTATGGTGATTCTGATGTGGTACTCATGTACTGATGATGGCTCTGATTCTGTAATCCTCTATTGATGGATGTTCTGGTCATGTGTTCATGAACGTATGGTGGTTCTGCTTTCGTGTATTGATTATGGTCTGGTGCTTTATTTCTGCTCTAATGGTTGTTCTAATGATGTGTTCATGTACTAACGATGGTTTTACTTATGCATTTATGTACTTATTATGGTTCTGGTGCAGTATTCATGTACTGACTATTGTTCTGGTGATGTATTACTGTACTGATGGTGGTTCTGGTGATGCATTTATGTACTGATTTTGGTTCTGGACTGGCAGAGATGAAGATTAAGTAATCCTTAATTTGTCAGTTTTGAAAAAATATTATTTTAGTGTCAGTGTGCTCTCTATTGCATGCATAGACAACACAAAGACTAATAATATGAACCAGGCTATATATATATCTTAGCGGAAAAAGTGTTTGAATAAAGCCCCTATACTCTTTAGATAGCTTCTGTCCAATCAATTAGCCTAATGATAGCAGCTATCTCACCAAACTCTCCTATACACAGGAGAGCTTGCTCTGTCAAGTGCTCCTGTGCTCCCTAGGAGAGAGCCACTGTCAGACATACATGACAGCAGCTTATATCTTAGATAACAAATGGATCTGCAGGTCAAAATTGGACATGCCTGATCCTTATCTCCCCTGACAATCATCTGTCTGGGGACCCCATATACATTAGACCATCAGCTGAACCTATCAATATTGCTTGGTTCAGTTGACAATAGTCTAATGTGAATGTAGGCCTTAATTATTGTCTAAAGGGTATTGGTACTTTTAGCCTGTCTTTCTAGTAGGGGGCTCGACCAATTCAAGTGCCTAGGTCAGAATGAACACCAAATATGTCTCTGTCTGTACAGTGTGCACGTATATGGTCTGCAGAGCATCAATCTTTATATGGTCAATGTATGGTGGTAATATTAGTAATAGTTCAATAGGTTTGGTTAATAATCAGTATGTTGGTATTATCACTAGTGTACAGGTTGGTAACATGTTGATATGGTCTGACTCTTTTTGTTTCTTATATTGCAGTATTTATGGTAATATCGGTCTTGGTTACAGTAGCAACCAATATGGTGGCGTTATTCTGTCAATATGTGGTGATTTTATGTGATCATAGAGAGGTGGTATTATTTAACCTTGAATAGGGGTACCAATGGTAATATTGGTCTTGTAGTATATCTTGGTATTCAACAACGTTAGATAGGGTCACATTTTTAATAAAAACTGTGATCTGAGGAGGAGGGGGCAGCATTGCTTGTATGCCTATCTGCTTTCAAATGCTTGGGCTGATTTCAGTCCAGGTCTTGCCTTAATTGCCAAACTCAGCTTCGATAACACCACAGAGCATGTCAGGGGTGTGTGGAGCTGGCTCAAGAGCGGAGTCTGCTCGACATTCAGAAGATGCCAGTTGTTTTGGGGTATATGCACATGCCAGTGTTTTTGTGTCACCCAGGCCTAGATGCCACAAATGTATAATAAAGCTGTGTCTGAGAGCGAGGGGGAGGTTCTCTGGTCAAGGACCATTAGCATACAATACCTCCTGTCCCAGGCCAGTATGGGGAGCAGGCTGCCCCTATAAAAGCTGGAGCTGGGGGCAGGGTTAGAGAGAACAGGACAACCTGTCTCTGGATTGAGAGGGGTCCTAGAGCAGGGAAAGACAGTTGTGTTGCAGCCTAAGAGGCCGTGTGGCAGGAGGAGAGCCACGAGCCAGGGACAAGAGGCGAAGCGAGCCTGTCCTGGCAGATAGAGAAACTAATCTACCGGACTTTGGTGTCTGAGGCTGTTAGGATTCCAAGTCCTACAGCAAATAACCAGTCCGCAGGGGATTGTATGTTCCCTGGCCTAAGAAGCACGGAGGTTCCGCCACAGCAGAAGAGACCAGCAAAGCCGTACCAGCGCCAAGAGTAAAAAGGGACCCAAGTCGCCAGCCATACGGGCCAGAAGACACGGTGAGCTCAGGAACGTGGGCTATTACACCACGAGGAGGGAAATAGCCAGAGAGAGCGCAGAGAGCACGGTAGGCCTATAACCTCACCCTGATCAGGGCCAGCTTCCCACTTGTTCTCAGACATCCAGGCCCCCTCCTAGCCGGGACTGTTTTTGGGTCGTCTCACCTGTCCTAATAAAGACCCTGAACTGTTTAAGAGGCCTCCGTTTCCTGGCTATCGCGGTCGGAATCATCCCCTCCATCATCCATTATATACTGCCCTAGGGCCATACTCCTCCCGTGGGGAGTTGTACTATTCAGTGCTGCACATTTACATCTGCCCCAGCGGTCTGCACTGCAGCGGCGGTTAGCCCTGACCGCAATCCACGGGTGGCATAGTCAGACATTGCAAAACATATAGAAGACTGCCACTGGTCTGACCACCCTGAGCCACGGATCGGGTTGCCACTACTACCCCCATTATTGCCCTGTTGCCCGGATCCGAGCACCCCATGGCCCAGGGGGCGAGCCAGCTTTGGCGTAGTCGGCAGGATTGTGACCAACCCGCCACAAACGGGTATTGCGCGCCTGAAAAAAACTGTACACGTACCGTAAAAAGAGGTTTCCCGCCATCCGGAGCCGCTTCCCGCCATCTTCAGCTGTTTTCCCGCCATCGGACGCCATCTGCAGGACGCCGCGTGGGAAGAAGTGGGGCGTGGACATCCAAACCGCGCGAGACCCGAAGCTCCGCCCCACACACCGACGCTGCGCAAGGTCCTGGAAGGGAGAGAGAGCGACGCTGACGTCACCAGGACGCGACGCAAGGTCCTCATCCGGAGCAGCACCAGCGGAGCCACGGCCTACAGAAGAGGATCGTCGGAAGGTAGGCCACGCTTAACTAGGGGGGTGGAAGATGTCGGACACGGAGGCACTCACTACCAGCGCAGCTGCAGCAGCAGTGATGCCATTCTCCCTGCCTTACATCCCTGGAGCGGCCTGGCTGCCCAAGTATTCAGGGTGCGCCCCATGCACTAACTGACTTTAAGGAAAGGCTGTACAGTTTATTCCAAGTTTACCCCCTGACAGAGGAACAGAAGATCAGCATACTGACAGTGCAGTTAACTGCCGCAACCCAGCGGGAGGTAAAGTCTAGTGTTGAGCCACCCCCGTAGTGTTCGGGTTCGGTTCGGTTCGTCGAACACCGGGATGTTCGAGGAACTGTTCGTCGAACTGTTCGTCGAACATTTTAGAACACCGTCGAACACCGTTAAAACCAATGGCAGGCAAACAAAAACACATAGAAACACATAGAAAACACCTGCAAAGGTGTCCAAAAGCTGACAAACTGCTCAGAAGACACTCTCTTTAAAAAAGCCGGCCGGCAAATTCAGCAGCGGCATACACCGGTACCCGACAATTTAGACAAGAAGCAATAGAGCATCACACATAGATTAGATAGATAGAAACATGTCAGTCACACATATAAGAAGCACAGTGACAGTGTTGGTTACTGCACTTGTCATTTAGTGTAAAGGATTTATTAAAAAAAATATTAGTGTTTTCATGCACCGTCTCTTTAAAAAAGCCGGCCGGCAATTCAGCATCTGTACCCGACAATTTAGAACAGAAAGAATAGAGCTTCACACATAGATTAGATAGATAGAAACATGTCAGTCACATATATAATAAGTACAGTGACAGTGTTGCTTACTGTACTTGTCATTTAGTGTAAAGGATTTATTAAAAAAAATAATAGTGTTTTCATGCACTGTCTCTTTAAAAAAGCCGGCCGGCAATTCAGCAGCGGTACCCGACAATTTAGAACAGAAAGATAGAGCATCACACATAGATTAGATAGATAGAAACATGTCAGTCACATATATATGAAGTACAGTGACAGTGTTGGTTACTGTACTTGTCATTTAGTGTTAAAATAAAGGATTTATTAAAATAAAAATTGGCGTGGGATCCCCCATAATTTTAGGCTCTAGCGGAGGTTAAGCAGACGGCTGGGGCAGATGTTTGAAGCCTCGGAAGGGGGTAATACCCACGGAGCTTACCAGGCTACTAATATCAGCCCCCAGCTGAATACTTAGCCTTTACTAGCTATTAAAATGGGGAACCCCCCCCAAAAAATGACGTGGGGTCCCCCCTATTTTAATAGCTAGCAAAGGCTAGGCAGACAGCTGGGGGCTGATATTAATAGCTCAGGAAGGGTGCCATGAATATTGGCCCCCTCCCAGGCTAGAAACACCAGCCGTCAGCCGCCCCAGAAATGGCGCATCCATAGGATGCGCCAATTCTGGCACTTAGCCTCGCTCTTCCCACTGCCCTGTAGCGGTGGCAGTGGGGTAATAGGGCTGGGGTTGATGTCAGCTTATAATGCCAGCTGACATCAAGCCCAGGTTAGTAATGGAGAGGCGTCTATAAGACACCTCCATTACTAACCCCATAGTCAAAGTTAAAAAAAACACAAACACCCAGAATAAAGTCCTTTAATTGAAATAAAGACACAATTCTTTATTGTTCTAAATTAAACCATACTTACCGTCACGCCCATTCCAGCTGAAGCCAACGATCTCCTGTAATAAAAATAAAATAATAAACCAACATCATCCTTACCTTTCCATGGTACCCAGGACAGCTCCAGCTCTGCTACATCGAGATGACTGGCTGGACCGCAGCAGAACGCTGCCATCCAGCCTGTCATCCCACGGACACTGAGAAGTGCAGGCTTGCTTGCGCTGCTCAGCGTCTCTCTGTGACGGCATCCAGATGAGCCGAGTTCATGTCCAATGAACTCGGCTCACCTCATGCACGTCACTGACAGCGTGGGAAAATTCTCACGCTGAAGCGGTGAGTGCAGGAGAATTCTATCACGCTGTCAGTGACGTGCATAAGGTGAGCTCATGTCCAATGAACTCAGCTCACCTCCTGCACGTCACTGACAGCGTGGGAGAATTCTCCTGCACTCAGCGCTTCAGCGTGAGAATTCTCCCACGCTGAAGTGCTGAGTTAGGAGAATTTTCCCACGCTGTCAGTGACGTGCATAAGGTGAGCTCATGTCCAATGAACTCAGCTCACCTCCTGCACGTCACTATTGCAGGGGATCGTTGGCTTCAGCTGGAATGGGCGTGATTGTAAGTATGGTTTAATTTAGAACAATAAAGAATTGTGTCTTTATTTCAATTAAAGGACTTTATTCTGGGTGTTTGTGTTTTTTTTTAACTTTGACTATGGGGTTAGTAATGGGGGTGTCTTATAGACGCCTCTCCATTACTAACCTGGGCTTGATGTCAGCTGGCATTATAAGCTGACATCAACCCCAGCCCTATTACCCCACTGCCACCGCTACAGGGCAGTGGGAAGAGCGAAGCTAAGTGCCAGAATTGGCGCATCCTATGGATGTGCCATTTCTGGGGCGGCTGACGGCTGGTGTTTCTAGCCTGGGAGGGGGCCAATATTCATGGCACCCTTCCTGGGCTATTAATATCAGCCCCCAGCTGTCTGCGTAGCCTTTGCTAGCTATTAAAATAGGGGGGACCCCACGTCAATTTTTTGGGGGGTCCCCCATTTTAATAGATAGTAAAGGCTAGGCATTCAGCTGGGGGCTGATATTAGTAGCCTGGGAAGCTCCGTGGGTATTACCCCCTTCCCAGGCTTCAAACATCTGCCCCAGCCGTCTGCTTAACCTCCGCTAGAGACTAAAATTATGGGGGATCCCACGCCAATTTTTTTTTAAATAAATCCTTTATTTTAACACTAAATGACAAGTACAGTAATCAACACTGTCACTGTACTTCATATATATGTGACTGACATGTTTCTATCTATCTAATCTATGTGTGATGCTCTATTGCTTCCATTCTAAATTGTCGGGTACAGATGCTGAATTGCAGGCCGGCTTTTTTAAAGAGACAGTGCATGAAAACACTATTATTTTTTTTAATAAATCCTTTACACTAAATGGCAAGTACACTAATCAACACTGTCACTGTACTTCTTATATATGTGACTGACATGTTTCTATCTATCTAATCTATGTGTGATTCTCTATTCCTTCTATTCTAAATTGTCGGGTACCGCTGCTGAATTGCCGGCCGGCTTTTTTAAAGAGACGGTGCATGAAAACACTAATATTTTTTTTTATAAATCCTTTACACTAAATGACAAGTACAGTAATCAACACTGTCACTGTACTTCTTATATATGTGACTGACATGTTTCTATCTATCTAATCTATGTGTGATGCTCTATTCTTTCGGTTCTAAATTGTCGGGTACCGGTGTACCGCTGCTGAATTGCCGGCTTTTCATGTTTCACTGTGAGCACAGTTCCCATCGATTTGGGCAATCACTCTAATGGCACAACCACCATGGCTGTGGCATTACAGTGAGTGGCAGACAATCCCTGCATGATTGGTGCTCTAAATAGCGCCAGACATGCAGGACACGCTTTTGGTGCACGAACAGTTATCGAACATAATCTCGAACAGCCGAATTTTTTGCAAATCGTTCGGGTTCGTCGAACAACTCGAACACCGCCCAAAACAGCTCGAATTTGAGATTGGCGAACAGTTCTAGTTGAACACCGCTCATCTCTAGAAAAGTCATGGCCTGCTGAGGAGACAAGGACCGTAAAGGACATTCTGGCCCAGCTGCGGGGTACCTTTGATACACGTACCTCCGCTGAAATTAAAATGCGGTTCTACGGATGTAAGCAGCGGGCACAGGACAGCATCAGAGACTATGCCCTAAATTTGCAGGAAGCCTTGAGAGCCATCAAACAAGCTGACCCTGGCAGTGTGCAGGATACGGATAAGCTACTAACAGAACAGTTCATAGAAGGTCTGCTGTCTAGCGCCCACAGGACCCAGCTGCGCCTCATGTTCTTTCAGAACCCTGATCTGACCTTGAACCCACAGAGGACAAGGAAGAAATGATCAGCACCGTTCTCGGAGAGTTCCCTCAGTCCTGGACTCGAATAAACGATGCTATAGTGGTACCCGTCCTGCATTTCCTGCAACCAACTCAGCAGCAACCTACACCAGAGCGGGAAAGTGAAGAAGAACAAGCAGTTCCAGAGGCGGTTAGCCCTGACCGCAATCCACAGGAGGCGTAGTCGGACATTGCAAAACATATAGAAGACTGCCACTGGTCTGACCACCCTGAGCCACGGATCGGGTTGCCACTACTACCCCCATTATTGCCCTGTTGCCTGGATCCGAGCGCCCCATGGCCCAGGGGGCGAGCCAGCTTTGGCGTAGTCGGCAGGATTGTGACCAACCCGCCACAAACGGGTATTGCGCGCCTGAAAAAGACTGTACACGTACCGTAAAAAGAGGTTTCCCGCCATCCGGAGCCACTTCCCGCCATCTTCAGCTGTTTTCCCGCCATCGGACACCATCTCCAGGACGCCGCGTGGGAAGAA
Source organism: Phyllobates terribilis (assembly GCF_046119375.1). Taxonomy (NCBI): domain Eukaryota; kingdom Metazoa; phylum Chordata; class Amphibia; order Anura; family Dendrobatidae; genus Phyllobates; species Phyllobates terribilis. Next base: position 418,295,691 of record NW_027362764.1, on the reverse strand, counting down.
GTGGGGCATGGACATCCAAACCGCGCGAGACCCGAAGCTCCGCCCTACACACCGACGCTGCGCAAGGTCCTGGAAGGGAGAGAGAGCGACGCTGACGTCACCAGGACGCGACGCAAGGTCCTCATCCGGAGCAGCACCAGCGGAGCCGCGGCCTACAGAAGAGGATCGTCTGAAGGTAGACCACGCTTAACTAGGTGGGAGGAAGATGTCGGACATGGAGGCACTCACTACTACCAGCGCAGCTGCAGCAGCAGTGATGCCATTCTCCCTGCCTTACATCCCTGGAGCGGCCTGGCTGCCCAAGTATTCAGGGTGCGCCCCATGCACTAACTGACTTTAAGGAAAGGCTGTACAGTTTATTCCAAGTTTACCCCCTGACAGAGGAACAGAAGATCAGCATACTGACAGTGCAGTTAACTGCCGCAGCCCAGCGGGTGGTAAAGTCATGGCCTGCTGAGGAGAAAAGGACCGTAAAGGACATTCTGGCCCAGCTGCGGGGTACCTTTGATACACGTACCTCCGCTGAAATTAAAATGCGGTTCTACGGATGTAAGCAGCGGGCACAGGACAGCATCAGAGACTATGCCCTAAATTTGCAGGAAGCCTTGAGAGCCATCAAACAAGCTGACCCTGGCAGTGTGCAGGATACAGATAAGCTACTAACAGAACAGTTCATAGAAGGTCTGCTGTCTAGCGCCCACAGGACCCAGCTGCGCCTCATGTTCTTTCTGAACCCTGATCTGATCTTGAACCCACAGAGGACAAGGAAGAAATGATCAGCACCGTTCTCGGAGAGTTCCCTCAGTCCTGGACTCGAATAAACTATGCTATAGTGGTTCCCGTCCTGCATTTCCTGCAATCAACTCAGCAGCAACCTACTCCAGAGCGGGAAAGTGAAGAAGAACAAGCAGTTCCAGAGGCAGAAGAGCCTGTACCAGCAGCCCAGGAGAATCAACCCTCTGCTGACAGTGAGCCTGCCATGCCTGCGGTAAGCCAGAGGACCCGAAGACAGCTGCCTGCCCTGCCTGTAAGTCTAGCCAGTGACTGTACCCTAAATGGTAGTGAAGAAAACCAGGTTAGACCACCACCAGACAGTGGGTTACGCAGGTCAACCAGGAGCACAAAGGAGCAGATACCCGCTCGCTGGAGAATATAGGGTGCACTAAAACTGTAAATAACCCTGTTGCCAAGTGTTGAAATGTTTGCAAAGTTACATGCATAATTAGTAATTGTGTATTTCAGTTTCTTACAGTTGCCGTACGGACTCAAAAGTTATGAACTTTTAATAACCGGGACTTTGTATGGACTGCGTTCGGAGCCTAACCAAGGAATGAACTAAGACTGTAAAGGACTTGGGGCTAGGACAGGCCCCCACCTGGTTAAGGCACCCAGTTGTGTTGGTGAAATGGACACCCGGTCACAGACCACACTGTGACCTTAAGAACTCAACCTGTGCGTCGTTTGTCTACTAATGTTTTATGGTCATGCATATTATTCATGTTTCTTGTTTAGTCCCGGAGTACTAAATTTTACTAGGGGGAATGTGTCACCCTGGCCTGGATGCCACAAATGTATAATAAAGCTGTGTCTGAGAGCAAGGCGGAGGTTCTCTGGTCAAGGACCATTAGCATGCAATACCTCCTGTCCCAGGCCAGTAGGGGGAGCAGGCTGCCCCTATAAAAGCTGGAGCTGGGGGCAGGGTTAGAGAGAACTGGACAACCTGTCTCTGGATTGAGAGGTGTCCCAGAGCAGGGACAGACAGTTGTGTTGCAACCTAAGAGGCCGTGTGGCAGGAGGAGAGCCACGAGCCAGGGACAAGAGGCGAAGCGAGCCTGTCCTGGCAGATAGAGAAACTAATCTACCGGACTTTGGTGTCTGAGGCTGTTAGGATTCCAAGTCCTACAGCAAATAACCAGTCCGCAGGGGATTGTATGTTCCCTGGCCTAAGAAGCCCGGAGGTTCCGCCACAGCAGAAGGGACCAGCAAAGCCGTACCAGGCCAAGAGTAAAAAGGGACCCAAGTCACCAGCCATACGGGCCAGAAGACACGGTGAGCTCAGGAACGTGGGCTATTACACCACGAGGAGGGAAATAGCCAGAGAGAGCGCAGAGAGCACGGTAGGCCTATAACCTCACCCTGATCAGGGCCAGCTTCCCACTTGTTCTCAGACATCCAGGCCCCCTCCTAGCCGGGACTGTTTTTGGGTCGTCTCACCTGTCCTAATAAAGACCCTGAACTGTTTAAGAGGCCTCCGTTTCCTGGCTATTGCGGTCGGAATCATCCCCTCCATCATCCATTATATACTGCCCTGGGGCCATACTCCTCCCGTGGGGAGTTGTACTATTCAGTGCTGCACATTTACATCTGCCCCAGCGGTCTGCACTGCAGCGGCGGTTAGCCCTGACCGCAATCCACAGGAGGCGTAGTCGGACATTGCAAAACATATAGAAGACTGCCACTGGTCTGACCACCCTGAGCCACGGATCGGGTTGCCACTACTACCCCCATTATTGCCCTGTTGCCTGGATCCGAGCGCCCCATGGCCCAGGGGGCGAGCCAGCTTTGGCGTAGTCGGCAGGATTGTGACCAACCCGCCACAAACGGGTATTGCGCGCCTGAAAAAGACTGTACACGTACCGTAAAAAGAGGTTTCCCGCCATCCGGAGCCACTTCCCGCCATCTTCAGCTGTTTTCCCGCCATCGGACACCATCTCCAGGACGCCGCGTGGGAAGAAGTGGGGCATGGACATCCAAACCGCGCGAGACCCGAAGCTCCGCCCTACACACCGACGCTGCGCAAGGTCCTGGAAGGGAGAGAGAGCGACGCTGACGTCACCAGGACGCGACGCAAGGTCCTCATCCGGAGCAGCACCAGCGGAGCCGCGGCCTACAGAAGAGGATCGTCTGAAGGTAGACCACGCTTAACTAGGTGGGAGGAAGATGTCGGACATGGAGGCACTCACTACTACCAGCGCAGCTGCAGCAGCAGTGATGCCATTCTCCCTGCCTTACATCCCTGGAGCGGCCTGGCTGCCCAAGTATTCAGGGTGCGCCCCATGCACTAACTGACTTTAAGGAAAGGCTGTACAGTTTATTCCAAGTTTACCCCCTGACAGAGGAACAGAAGATCAGCATACTGACAGTGCAGTTAACTGCCGCAGCCCAGCGGGTGGTAAAGTCATGGCCTGCTGAGGAGAAAAGGACCGTAAAGGACATTCTGGCCCAGCTGCGGGGTACCTTTGATACACGTACCTCCGCTGAAATTAAAATGCGGTTCTACGGATGTAAGCAGCGGGCACAGGACAGCATCAGAGACTATGCCCTAAATTTGCAGGAAGCCTTGAGAGCCATCAAACAAGCTGACCCTGGCAGTGTGCAGGATACAGATAAGCTACTAACAGAACAGTTCATAGAAGGTCTGCTGTCTAGCGCCCACAGGACCCAGCTGCGCCTCATGTTCTTTCTGAACCCTGATCTGATCTTGAACCCACAGAGGACAAGGAAGAAATGATCAGCACCGTTCTCGGAGAGTTCCCTCAGTCCTGGACTCGAATAAACTATGCTATAGTGGTTCCCGTCCTGCATTTCCTGCAATCAACTCAGCAGCAACCTACTCCAGAGCGGGAAAGTGAAGAAGAACAAGCAGTTCCAGAGGCAGAAGAGCCTGTACCAGCAGCCCAGGAGAATCAACCCTCTGCTGACAGTGAGCCTGCCATGCCTGCGGTAAGCCAGAGGACCCGAAGACAGCTGCCTGCCCTGCCTGTAAGTCTAGCCAGTGACTGTACCCTAAATGGTAGTGAAGAAAACCAGGTTAGACCACCACCAGACAGTGGGTTACGCAGGTCAACCAGGAGCACAAAGGAGCAGATACCCGCTCGCTGGAGAATATAGGGTGCACTAAAACTGTAAATAACCCTGTTGCCAAGTGTTGAAATGTTTGCAAAGTTACATGCATAATTAGTAATTGTGTATTTCAGTTTCTTACAGTTGCCGTACGGACTCAAAGGTTATGAACTTTTAATAACCGGGACTTTGTATGGACTGCGTTCGGAGCCTAACCAAGGAATGAACTAAGACTGTAAAGGACTTGGGGCTAGGACAGACCCCCACCTGGTTAAGGCTCCCCGTTGTGTTGGTGAAATGGACACCCGGTCACAGACCACACTGTGACCTTAAGAACTCAACCTGTGCGTCGTTTGTCTACTAATGTTTTATGGTCATGCATATTATTCATGTTTCTTGTTTAGTCCCGGAGTACTAAATTTTACTAGGGGGAATGTGTCACCCTGGCCTTGATGCCAAAAATGTATAATAAAGCTGTGTCTGAGAGCAAGGGGGAGGTTCTCTGGTCAAGGACCATTATCATGCAATACCTCCTGTCCCAGGCCAGCAGGGGGAGCAGGCTGCCCCTATAAAAGCTGGAGCTGGGGGCAGGGTTAGAGAGAACTGGACAACCTGTCTCTGGATTGAGAGGTGTCCCAGAGCAGGGACAGACAGTTGTGTTGCAGCCTAAGAGGCCGTGTGGCAGGAGGAGAGCCACGAGCCAGGGACAAGAGGCGAAGCGAGCCTGTCCTGGCAGATAGAGAAACTAATCTACCGGACTTTGGTGTCTGAGGCTGTTAGGATTCCAAGTCCTACAGCAAATAACCAGTCCGCAGGGGATTGTATGTTCCCTGGCCTAAGAAGCCCGGAGGTTCCGCCACAGCAGAAGGGACCAGCAAAGCCGTACCAGGCCAAGAGTAAAAAGGGACCCAAGTCGCCAGCCATACGGGTGAGAAGACATGGTGAGCTCAGGAACGTGGGCTATTACACCACGAGGAGGGAAATAGCCAGAGAGAGCGCAGAGAGCACGGTAGGTCTACACCCTCACCCTGATCAGGGCCAGCTTCCCACTTGTTCTCAGACATCCAGGCCCCCTCCTAGCCGGGACTGTTTTTGGGTCGTCTCACCTGTCCTAATAAAGACCCTGAACTGTGTAAGAGGACTCCGTTTCCTGGCTATCGCGGTCGGAATCATCCCCTCCATCATCCATTAGCCCTGACCGCAATCCACGGGTGGCGTAGTCGGACATTGCAAAACATATAGAAGACTGCCACTGGTCTGACCACCCTGAGCCACGGACCGGGTTGCCACTACTACCCACATTATTGCCCTGTTGCCTGGATCTGAGTGCCCCACGGCCCAGGGGGCGAGCCATTTTTCCTTAAGCATCTTCCTCTTTTTAGATGCTTTTGCGTAAACATCTTTTTTAGGTTATATATATAATAATGGTGGCTTCCAAGCAGAAGCTGCTTATGAAATTGGTCATGTCACTTCTTTTAGCTACTTCACTGCTTTTGATGCCTAAAGAAGTTAAAGGAAGTTACAAAACACTGATCATACCCACACTAAGTTGTTTTGTCATTTTGACATTGCAGTGCATATGTTATTCCTATTTACTGTTTATTAAGCACTTTTTCAAGTGGGTTGCAGTCAGTTGAATCTACCTAAAAAGACACCAAATGCACATACCCTTAAATATCTGGCATCTGCCTCTAACAGTAGTGAGCTGAGCTCTCAACACTTCTGTTGATCATTTACGTACCACTGTAAATCTCTGACAGTGGCATCAAATGTAGTGGTTGCCGATGCGCAAGTAATCGTGGTATACAAATGGGTTACTATTAGTGTTGAGCATTCCGATACTGAAATATCGGGTATCGGCCGATATTCGCGGTATCGGAATTCCGATACTTAATTCCGATACTTTTGCAATATCGTATACCGGAATCGGAAGTTCCCATAATGCAATGAGCCATTTTCATTTTATTCAGCCAATGAGGATCCTAAGAAGTGTGGGCACATCCTGTTAGGCATGTAGGCATCTTAACTAATGGCATGGCTGTGATTGGCTGCTGAAATGATGTCATGATGCACTATAAAAGCCGCCGCCGCCATTTTGAGCTCACTCTGCTGTGAATTCAGTTAGGGATTGGATGCTGTTGTTCTGAGGGACAGTTGTAGCTACCTATTTGGTCTATTCTGCTTTACCCAAGCTACTTTATAAATCGCTGTGCATTGCAGTGCTAGTGCACAGTTCTCTGTGCTGTTCACCGCTTTCTGCAAGGTCTCTGTGTGTGAGTGCAGCTTACCCTGTAGTGTGTGCTTCAGCCATGTCTGGTTATAGTGCACTCAGTGTGTGTCACTGCCTCATACATTGTCCTTTTTTGCCAATTCATAATTTTTCCTGATATCTCCTATTAGTGTGGTGGTTCCATCCGTATTCAGCTAAATTTGTTCCAAACACACTATATAGGAGTAGATAGAGAAATTTTTTTGGTCTTGCAGTGCTAGTGCACAGTGCTCTGCATCTGTACTGTTCACCGCTGTCTGCAAAGTCTGGTGTGTGAGTGCAGCTCACCCTGTAGTGTGTTCTTCAACCACGTCTGGTTGTAGTGCACTCAGTGTGTGTCACTGCCTCATACATTGTCCTTTTTTGCCAATTCATAATTTTTCCTGATATCTCCTATTAGTGTGGTGGTTCCATCCGTATTCAGCTAAATTGGTTCCAAACACACTATATAGGAGTAGATAGAGAAATTTTTTTGGTCTTGCAGCGCTAGTGCACAGTGCTCTGCATCTGTACTGTTCACCGCTGTCTGCAAGGTCTGGTGTGTGAGTGCAGCTCACCATGTAGTGTGTGCTTCAACCACGCCTGGTTGTAGTGCACTCAGTGTGTGTCACTGCCTCATACATTGTCCTTTTTTGGCAATTCATAATTTTTCCTGATTTCTCCTATTAGTGTGGTGGTTCCATCCGTATTCAGCTAAATTGCTTCCAAACACACTATATAGGAGTAGTTAGAGGAGCCTTTCTGCAGCATTGGGCCCTGCAGCCCCAGCCAGATTAGTATTAGCCTATTTTTTGCAGCCTCATCTATTGCATTGTAGGTTACCTTCCTACATTGTAATAGCTACAAAAAGTTTGTGATACTATCGTTATTACATCTTTAGGCACATCCAGTGTCTTTTTGTGACAAAAAAAACCTAAATAAAGTTCACCAAACACTCCACTTTACAGTTGTGTAGGCCACATTAGCTCATATTAAAGTCTAGTCCACACTTTATAAAATTAGTGTTTCTTATACCTGTTAGCAGCTGTTCAGGAATAAGCACACTAAGCCCTTAGTACTTTTCTGCCTATCTTTATCAGTCTACCAAGATGAAGAAGGCAGGGAGTAAGGCATGTGGTCGTGGGCGTGGGCGTGGGCGTGGAGTTTCTGCAGGGAGAGGACGTGAGGATTCTGTGCCTGCAGGGAGATGACGTGGGGATTCTGTGCCTGCTGCGGGCACCAGTGACTCAGCATCCCCCAGTTTTACCAGGGAACAGTCCTTTATGCGCGGCTTTGTAGGAGCTAGCCGTACCCCACTGCTGCGGGAGGACCAAATTGAAGCCGTTGTCGGATGGATGGCAGCTAACGCATCGACTTCAATTAGTTTCAGATCCTCTCAGGTCCTGAGCACTGAAGAGCACCCATCTGTCTCTTCACCACCTGCCAAATTGCCCAGGCAGTCAGAGAGCCCTGGACAGGAGCCATCTCTACTTCTGTTCTCTGAATCTCTTGGCTTGGAAAGAGGGGGCCAGCCAAGCAGAATTCGAGAATTTGAAGAAGAGGTAGTATGCAGTGATGCGCAACCGTTTTGTCTCTCTGAATCTGAAGAGGCGGGTGGGCCAGTGCCTATGGTCAGCAGCACACCTCAGTACGCATCTGATGATGAGACTCAGGTGCCACTTTCTGGTGCGTACTGTGCTGTCGAGACTACCCAGGAGAAGCAGTTGTTTGAAGAGGGTGGTGTAGATGATGAGGTCCTTGACCCATCATGGCGTGAGGGACAGGAAGGTGGTGGGAGCAGCTCTGAGGAAGAGATTCCCCGAACAGCCCAAAAAGGAGGGAGAGGGAGGGGGCAGACTTGGTTGCCTGTAGCCTCCACTTCGGCACCCATTAGGAGCATGGCTCTTCCAAAATCCAAAGCGGGCGCTCCCAAGACTTGCAGTGCCTGGTCCTTTTTTGACAGAGTTGTAGATGACATTTGCTTTGTCAAATGCAAGCTGTGTAATCAGAAGGTGAAAAGAGGGAAAAGTGTCAGCAACCTGAATACCACAAATATGTGGAAACATGTGCGGACCAAGCACGTGGTGGAGTTACAAAAACACACTGAAGACCTAGGACAACCTACAGCGCCACCTACCACCTCTTCAGCTCGTGTTGTAGGCTCTTCCTCCAGCTCACACACAGCTGGTTCGGCTTTCTCACAGGATCGCCATGGAAGAATCTCTGGCACTGTTGTACAGAGACACAGTGTAATTCCACTCACAGCACCACTTTCCCAATCATCCTCACACTCCCAGGCCAGTCTACAGCCATCGTTAGCACAGGCATGGGAGAAAAGGTGCCCATACTCGGCAAACCACCCCCGAGCACAGGCTCTGAATGCTGGCATTGCTAAACTACTGGCCCTTGAAATGCTATCATTCAGGCTGGTGGAGACTGACACATTCCGTAACTTTATGGCATTGGCAGTCCCACAATACAACGTACCCAGCCGATTTTATTTCAGCAGGCAAGCCGTCCCTGCCCTGCAACATCATGTGGAGGGAAAAATTAAACATGCGCTACAAAACGTCGTCAGTAGCAAGGTCCACCTGACCACCGATGCGTGGACCAGTAAGCATGGACAAGGACGATACCTTTCCCTCACTGCCCATTGGGTAAATGTTGTGGAGCCGGGTACAGATCTTGAGAGTGGCGCTGTACGTGTTCTGCCAACTCCAAGGATTGCAGGAATCCAGTCTGTACACATTGACTCCTCCTCATACTCCAGTTCCTCTGAATCAGCGCTGCAGGAGCCGTCATGGTCTACCTCCACATCGACCCGTGAACGGTTACCTGTTATGGTGACCAATATGAGCACAGCCGTGGCCAAACGTCAACAGGCCGTATTAAAATTAATTTCTTTGGGGAATCGAAGCCACACAGCGCAGGAGCTCTGGAATGCCATCAAGCAGCAGAGCGACGTGTGGTTTGTGCCAGCGAATCTCCAGCCAGGCATGGTAGTGTGTGACAATGGCCGAAATCTGGTGGCAGCTCTGGGCCTAGGCAACCTCACTCACATCCCATGTCTGGCACATGTGCTCAACTTGGTCGTGCAGAGTTTTTTGAGGGACTATCCGGATCTTGATGCACTGCTTCACAAGGTCCGCATAGAGTGCGCTCACTTGCGGCGTTCCAGCAATGCAAGATCACGCATTGCAGCTCTGCAGCGCCGATTACGTCTTCCGGAACATCGCATCATATGTGACCTACCCACCAGGTGGAATTCAACGTTACATATGTTGGAGAGGTTGTGTGAGCAGCAGGCAGCAGTAATGGAGTACCAGCTGCAGCAGGCGCAAACAAGTCGCAGTGCGCGCCGTTCACACTTCACCACCACTGAGTGGGCCTCTATGAAGGACATTTGCCACGTTTTGCATGCCTTCGATTATTCCACGCGGATGGCGAGTGCAGATGATGCACTAGTCAGCATGACTATCCCCCTTATCTGCCTGCTTGAAAAAACACTGCAAGCACTAAGGGACGAGGTTTTGGAAGAGGTGGAGGATGAGGAGTCACAAATTCCATCTGCTTCTCTACAGTCTGCGCAACGTGGTTCCTCACAAAGGCCTAGGCAGGGGACACTTTGTGAGGAGGATGAGGAGGAGTCAATGGATGAGGAAGACATCTGTCCAGAGGAGGGAGGTACACAATGTTCTAGTAGTCAGTATCTAGAGCGAGGGTGGGGTGATGCAGAGCAGGCAGAGATCACGCCTCAAGCAGGGGACAGCGTTTCTTGGCCAGTTGGCAGTCTGCAGCACATGGTTGATTTCATGCTGCAGTGCCTGAGAAACGACCGCTGCATCGCCCACATTCTCAACACGGCTGATTATTGGGTGTCCACCCTCCTAGATCCTCGCTACCGGGACAACTTACAAAGCCTCATAACACCGTTGAACCGGGAGCGTAAAATGCGGGAGTACCAAGACGCACTGGTGCATTCCATCATGTTCTCCATTCCAACCGAGAGCAGTGCTGCTAGTGCTTTACAAAGCAGCTCAGTGCGTTGAGGCAGTGGAGGAAGCTCTGCACAAAGAGGGAGCAGAAGCAGCGCCTCAGCACAAGGCAAGACCAGTATGGCCGAAATGTGGCAAAGTTTTGTGTCCCCGCCGCCACAAATGTCTACACCATCACAGACGGTTCCAGTCAGCAGGAGGCAACGTTTCCGTCAGATGGTGACAGACTACATGTCTTGCCCTCTTAGTGTACTCCCAGACGGCTCTTCTCCCTTCAAGTTTTGGGTCTGTAAGCTAGATACATGGCCAGAGCTAAGTCAGTATGCATTGGAGGTGCTAGCTTGCCCTGCTGCTAGTGTATTATTGGACCGCGTCTTTAGTGCCGCAGGTGGTGTACTAACAGACCGTCGCATGCGACTATCCTCCGATAACGTTGACCGGTTTACTTTTCTCAAAATTAACAAGGCCTGGATCTCTCGTGAATTTGCCAGTCCTCTTCCAGAATAAATAATTGTTGGCAAAAGTATCCAGGACTCCTGTTCTGTTCATGTTTCTACCACCTGAACTGTAATCCCTGAGCTCCAACACCGCCAGTTGGCGCTCGGAAGTGCCATTTGCACAGTCAACACTTGCTGCCGTGTCATTGGGGTTCAGTAACGTCAGCTGTTCCCCGGCTGTGCGGACGGCAATTTCTTCTGCTCTGTCCACATTCTCACTACTACAGATTTTAAAGTTGCTCCAATTACACCTCTGGCTCCTCTGTTTTCAGTATTATCCCTGAGCTCCAACACCGCCAGTTGGCGCTCGGAAGTGCCGTCTGCACAGTCAACACTTGCTGCCATGTCATTGGGGTTCAGTAACGTCAGCTGTTCCCCTGCTGTGTGGATGGCAATTTCTCCTGCTCTGTCCACATTCTCACTACTACAGATTTTAAAGTTGCTCCAATTACACCTCTGGCTCCTCTGTTTTCAGTATTATCCCTGAGCTCCAACACCGCCAGTTGGCGCTTGGAAGTGCCGTCTGCACAGTCAACACTTGCTGCCGTGTTATTGGGGTTCAGTAACGTCAGCTGTTCCCCTGCTGTGCGGACGGCAATTTCTCCTACTCTGTCCACATCCACTGTACTACTGATTTAAAACCTCCTCCAAATACACCTCTGGCTCCTCTGTTTTCAGTATTATCCCTGAGCTCCAACACCGCCAGTTGGCGCTCGGAAGTGCCGTCTGCACAGTCAACACTTGCTGCCATGTTATTGGGGTTCGGTAACGTCAGCTGTTCCCCTGCTGTGCAGACGGCAATTTCTCCTGCTTTGTCCACATCCACTGTACTACTGATTTAAAACCTCCTCCAAATACACCTCTGGCTCCTCTGTTTTTAGTATTTACCCTGGGCTCCAATACCGCTAGTTGCTGCTCAGAAGTGCCGTCTGCACAGTCAACGCTTGCTCCAGTGTTATTGGGGTTCAGTAACGTCAGCTGTTCCCCTGCTGTGTGTCCGGCAAATTCTCCTGCTTTGTCCACATCCACTGTACTACTGATTTAAAACTTGCTATAATTACACCTCTGGCTCCACTCTGTTTTTAGTATTTACCCTGGGTTCCAGCACCGCCAGCTGGTTCTCGGTAGTTCCATTTGCTCTTGTACCTTCTACTACCCATCCGGGTTCCAGTACCGTCAGCTGGTTCTCGGCAGTGCCTTTGGATTAGGTGCCTCCTTCTTGGTATCCAAGTTCCACCAACGTTTGCTGGTTCTTGGTAGTGCTTTCTGGCACAGGTACCTCCTGCTTAGTAACCGAGTTCCAGTACCGTCAGCTGGTCTTCGGCAGTTCCATTGGCTCTTGTACCTTCTGCTACCCATCCGGGTTCCAGTACCGTCAGCTGGTCCTCGGTAGTTCAATTTGATCTTGTACCTTCTACTACCCATCCGGGTTCCAGTACCGTCAGCTGGTTCTCGGCAGTGACTTTGGCACGGGTACTCCCTCCTGCCCAGCCTGGTTCCAGCACGCCAGCTGTTTCCGGGTAGTGTCAACGTCACTTTGCCTCCAATGCGTTGTCCTGTCGTGTTGCGGTCAGGTTAGCCGACTCTATGGTGCCTGCAGTTTAGGTGACTCCTATGTGGGCTGCGGGATCTGGCAATGAAGGCTGGTTCCATAGTGCCAATAGGACAAGCACCCCCTGCAGGACTGTGGGTTTTGGTAACTGCGGCCGGCTCGCGGCCTTGAACTTTTTTTTACATGGGTACCTTCTGCTACTCATCCGGGTTCCAGTACCGTCAGCTGGTTCTCGGCAGTGCCTTTGGATTAGGTGCCTCCTTCTCGGTATCCAAGTTCCACCAACGTCTGCTGGTCCTTGGTAGTGCTTTCTGGCACAGGTACCTCCTGCTTAGTAACCGAGTTCCAGTACCGTCAGCTGGTCTTCGTCAGTTCCATTGGCTCTTGTACCTTCTGCTACCCATCCGGGTTCCAGACCGTCAGCTGGTCCTCGGTAGTTCCATTTGCTCTTGTACCTTCTACTACCCATCCGGGTTCCAGTACTGTCAGCTGGTTCTCGGCAGTGACTTTGGCACGGGTACTCCCTCCTGCCCAGCCTGGTTCCAGCACGCCAGCTGTTTCTGGGTAGTGTCAACATCACTTTGCCTCCAATGCGTTGTCCTGTCGTGTTGCGGTCGGGTTAGCCGACTCTATGGTGCCTGCAGTTTAGGTGACTCATATGTGGGCTGCGGGATCTAGCAATGAAGGCTGGCTCCATAGTGCCAATAGGACAAGCACCCCCTGTAGGACTGTTGGTTTTGGTAAATGCGGCCGGCTCGCGGCCTTGAACTTTTTTTTACATGGGTACCTTCTGCTACCCATCCGGGTTCCAGTACCGTCAGCTGGTTCTCGGCAGTGCCTTTGGATTAGGTGCCTCCTTCTCGGTATCCAAGTTCCACCAACGTCTGCTGGTCCTTGGTAGTGCTTTCTGGCACAGGTACCTCCTGCTTAGTAACCGAGTTCCAGTACCGTCAGCTGGTCTTCGGCAGTTCCATTGGCTCTTGTACCTTCTACTACCCATCCGGGTTCCAGTACCGTCAGCTGGTTCTCGGCAGTGTCTTTGGCATGGGTACTCCCTCCTGCCCAGCCTGGTTCCAGCACGCCAGCTGTTTCCGGGTAGTGTCAACGTCACTTTGCCTCCAATGCGTTTTCCTGTCGTGTTGCGGCCGGGTTAGCCGACTCTATGGTGCCTGCAGTTTAGGTGACTCCTATGTGGGCTGCGGGATCTGGCAATGAAGGCTGGTTCCATAGTGCCTATAGGACAAGCACCCCCTGTAGGACTGTGGGTTTTGGTAACTGCGGCCGGCTCGCGGCCTTGAACTTTTTTTTACATGGGTACCTTCTGCTACTCATCCGGGTTCCAGTACCGTCAGCTGGTTCTCTGCAGTGCCTTTGGATTAGGTGCCTCCTTCTCGGTATCCAAGTTCCACCAACGTCTGCTGGTCCTTGGTAGTGCTTTCTGGCACAGGTACCTCCTGCTTAGTAACCGAGTTCCAGTACCGTCAGCTGGTCTTCGGCAGTTCCATTGGCTCTTGAACCTTCTGCTACCCATCCGGGTTCCAGTACCGTCAGCTGGTCCTCGGTAGTTCCATTTGCTCTTGTACCTTCTACTACCCATCCGGGTTCCAGTACCGTCAGCTGGTTCTCGGCAGTGACTTTGGATTAGGTGCCTCCTTCTCGGTATCCAAGTTCCACCAACGTCTGCTGGTCCTTGGTAGTGCTTTCTGGCACAGGTACCTCCTGCTTAGTAACCGAGTTCCAGTACCGTCAGCTGGTCTTCGGCAGTTCCATTGGCTCTTGTACCTTCTGCTACCCATCCGGGTTCCAGTACCGTCTGCTGGTTCTCGGTAGTTCCTCAGCTTTCTTGTACCTTCTGCTACATTTCCAAGTTCAAGCTTTTTGAAATGGTTCTTGGTAATCACTCTGGATCTCCCTGACGAGGACCCTGAAGACGAGGACCCTGAAGACCAACCCTAAGAAGACGAGGACCCCGAAGACAACGACCCTGAAGACGAGGACCCTGAAGACCACCCCGAAGAAGGCGAGGACCCTGAAGACCACCCCGAAGAAGACGAGGACCCTGAAGACCACCCCGAAGAAGACGAGGACCCCGAAGACGAGGACCCAGAAGACCAACCCGAAGAAGATGAGGACCCCGAAGACGAGGACCCCCGAAGACGACGACCCTGAAGACCACCCCGAAGAAGACCAAGAAGATGACCCTGAAGAAGTTGACCAAGAGGACAAAGAAGAGAAGACAAGCACCAAGATACAGAAGAACAAGAGACAGAAAACCAAGAAGCAGAAATACAAGAAGCTGCAGAACAAAAAGCGGAAGAACATTAAGCATAAGACTAAAAATCAGAGCAAAAGATAATATCTAAATTATAAGCAGAAGATGACTAAGCAGTGTATGGGGGTGAGTCCGTTCCTCCTCGTGGTGCCCCTGGAATAGACCTGCTGCTGCAGGCCAAACTGAACGCGGACAAATCCTGTTGTAAATCTTCTGTGATGGGCAGAATGAAAGGTGTAATGTCCAACCTTTTATAGATAACAACTACAGGAATGCCTGTCACAAATAAGAATATGATGAAGAAGAAGAATATGAAGAAGATGAAGAAGTAGAATATGAAGAATGTAAAAAAAAAGAATAATACGAAGAAGGTGAAGAAGGAGAAGATGAAGAAGGTGAAGAAGAAGAGGATGAAAAAGATGCTGAGGATGATGAAGGAGAAAGTGTGGGAGAAGTAAAAAAGAAGGTGAAGAGCATGGAAGTAGTGAAACATAAATATCTGACAAAATATAAAAATACTTAACATAGTCAATATTTCCGTAACTCAGAACGTCTTAAAAAAAAAATTAATTCCTGCTATTCCATTTGATTGGGCTAAACCTCTATGCCTTTATTGTCTCCCCCACCTCCCCCAATACATTCTACATTATTCTTAGTTGTTTTCCTTCATGTAGAATTAACCTACAAGGAAAGAAAGGGTTTATTTTCATTCCGATATTTCTGTCCCATTGACTTGCATTGGTTTTCGGTATCGGAATCGGCGATATCCGATACTTTTTCGGTATCGGTCCGATCCAATCCGATCCGATATTTCCCGATATCAGAAGGTATCGCTCAACACTAGTTACTATATTATTACAGTATATAGTATAAACGATCAGATGATCACAAGTTTAAGTCAGCTAAGGAGTCTAAAAAAAAAAAAGTAAAGTCAGCTCACCGCCCTTTACCATTATTGAAACATAAATTAAACATGACATATTGTACTTCATTATAGTGGTACCATCACTTCATGCGTTCATTTGAGAAAAAAATCAATCAGTTAGAAAATTTCACAATTTTCAAACTTTTAATTTGCATGTCCTTAATCTAGAGAGTTATGTCACACAAAATAGTTAATAAAAACATTTCCCACATGTCTACTTTACATCAAAAGTGATTTCTCATTTTTCCAACAAAATTTACAAAACCATTTCTTAAGGACCACATCACATTTGAATTGACTTTGAGGGGCCTATATGACAGAAAATAAGCAAAAGTGACACCATTCTAAAAACTGCAGCCCTCAAGGTGCTCAGAACCACATTAAAGAAGTTTAGTAATCATTCAGGTGCTTCACAGGAATTTTAGGAATTGGAACAAAAACAATAAACCTTTAACTTTTTTCCACAAAAATTTTACTTTAGACCCAAGTTTTATTTTCACAAGGGTAACAAGAGAAAATGTTTTACAATTTCTCCTGAGCATGCTGATACCTCATATGTGGGGGGAAAACCATTGTTTGGGCGCACGACAGGGCACGGAAAGGAAGGAGTACTATTTGACTTTTTGAACGCATAATTCCCCCCTGATGTGCCTAAACAGTGGAAAAACCTCACGAGTGACGCCATTTTGGAAACTACACCCCTTATGGATTTTATCCAGGGGTACAGTGAGCATTTTATACTCACAGGTAAGACACAGAATTTGATAACATTAGGTCGTCATATTGAAAAAGTAATTTTTTTTTTCACAAAAATCTTGCTTTAGCCCCTAATTTTTAACTTTTGCAAGAAGTAACTTTAAAAAGTGAAGTCCACAGTTTGCTACACACTTTTTTAAAAGTGCGGCGATACCCTACATGTAGTGAAAAAGTTCTGTTAGGACAAACGGTCAAGCTTGATACCGAAAGATCAATATTTGAATTTTGGAACACAAATTGGCTGAAGTAGATTGTGGGCATCATGTTGCATTTGCAGGGCCCCTAAGGTGCCTGAGCAGCAGAAACTCCCCACAAATTACCCCATTTTGGAAATTACACCACTCAAGGATTTTATCCAAGGGTATAGTGATGATTTTGAATCCAAAGGTACTACACAGAATTTGATAACATTAGGTCGTCATATTAACTATGTCGTCATTACTGTTGAGCGCAAGTGCTAGCTACTTGAGTTTGCATCGGGTGCCCGGGTATGCACTGAGTATCGCGGGTGCTCGAGTGACATGCTCAAGTTCCCACCATACATGTTTTGGAGCTGTTAGACACCAAAAAAACATGCAGGGATTGCTCGAGTATCGCATACAATCCCCGTGTGGTATTTTTGGGTATCTATTAGCCACAAAACATGTGGGGTGGGGACTCAAGCATGTCACTCCCTTAAATTTCTAAATTTAAAATAGAAAGCCCTTAGTAACTGATCGTCCTTCACATCTCGGGTCCATATCCCCTCAAAAGGATGAGGTATTGGAAGGAATTTCAGACCCTCTGAGAATCCACGATCCTCTATACCTCATACTCCAAATCACCATTGACAGAAACCGGAAGAGGTGGGGATGAGGGAGACACTACCAAAGGGACAAACTCCTTTAATAGGGATCTATGGAAAATGTTAGGGATCCGAAAAGATGGAGAAATCTTCAATCTAAAAGCCACCGAATTGATCACCACCAAAATCTCATAAGGACCAATGAACTTCAGATCCAACTTTGCCAATGGTACTTTAAGTTTAATATTTTTTGATGAAAACTATACCTTACCACCTACCTTAAAGACAGGATCTACCAAACGTTTTGTTGTATCAGACTTCTGTTTTTGGCTAATTTGAGCAGCCCCAATATTCTTTTGAACCTCCCTCCTGACATCTCCAAGATTTTGCCTGGTGACCTCCAGCCCAGGACATTCAGAACTAATCTTGCAAAATTCTCCAAAATGGGGATGAAAATCATAATTACAGACAAATGATGAGGTTTCAGTGGACTGACTGACCCAACTTTTAAAGGCAAACTCAGCAAGATGTAAGAATGCAGATCAGTCCTCCTGCTGAGCTACAACAAAGCACCTTAAAATTTGCTTCAAAGATTGATTTGTCCTCTGTCTAACCATTGGTTTCAGAGTGGTAGGAAGAGGAGAATGACAAGTCAATCCCCAGTTTACTACAAAAAGCTCTCCAGAATTTAGAGACAAATTGCACTCCCCATGCAACCTGACAATATGAGAAATAAACAACCTAGAGAGTGTCTCTGCATTAGGAAATCCTAAAAAAGGAACAAAATGTGCTTTTTTGCTGAATCAGTCAACCACCACCCAAATAACAATTTTCCCACCAGATAGAGGCAAATCTGTGATAAAATCCATGGACAGATGAGTCCATGGTTTTTCTGGAATTGGCAATAGAGTCAATCCCCGGCCAGTTATGACAGATCTTAGCGCACACGCAAACTTCACAGGCGGACACAAAATATTTAATATCATTATGCATGGATGGCCAACAAAAAAGTCTAGCAATAGTTTTCCGCGTAGCTGTGACCCCAGGATGACCACTCAAAATGTAAAAATTAAACTCCTGTAACAGATGCAATCTTAGATACCCAAGCACAAATAATTTGGACCATGGAGTAGCAGAGGAAGCCAAAGAATGGACTTCCAGCTCTAAGGATATCACAGACACCATAATACCCCAAGGAAGAATGGAGGATGGAGGCTCTGGAGAATAAACTTAATCAAGAGAGCAAGATAATGCGTCAGCTTTCACATTCTTGGACTCCAGTCTGAATGTAATAGAGAACTTAACCCCCAGACAGGTCAGATGTTCCTTGTTCTCTAGGTTTAACTCTTTAGCTGATTCAATGTAAGCTAGATTCTTATGAACAGTGACCACAGTAACTTGAAGAACCGCCCCCTTCAAAACAATGCATCCATTCCTCAAAAGCCAATTTAACAGCGAGTAACTCACGATTTCCAATATCATGATTTCTTTAAGCAGACAAGGCCCCCTATCCTGTCCGCTGAAGCATCCACCTCCACAATGAAAGGCTCTTGGCGATCGGGCTAAATGAGAAAAGGAGCAGACATGAAATACTCTTTTAATCTTTGAAAAGCCTAAATAGTATCCAGCGACCAAACATTGAGATCCGCCCCTTTATATGAAAGGTCAGTAAGAAGTTTAGCAATCTAGGAAAAGCCCTTGATGAGCTTTCTATAATACAGTAGTTAGCAAATCCAAGAAAACGTTGAAAAGGGTTGAGGTTGAACCCAATCAATTATAGCCTGCACCTTCCCAGGGTCCATCTTAAACCCTTCTGCTGATAAAATAAACCCCAGGAATGAAATTTCCTGAACAGAAAAAACACATTTCTCTAATTTAGCAAACAAAGAGTTCTCCCTCAACCTTTCTAATACTACATGGACATTTTCATTGTGAGATTCCAATTTGGGTGAGAAAATTAGAATATCATCCAGGTAAATCACAACAAATTTTATAATACATTCAGAAACAATATAATTCATAACATTTTGAAATACAGCAGGTGCATTGGATAACCCAAATGACATGACAAGATTTTCAAATAAACCCTCAGACTCATCACCCTTCTGGATGTGTATCAAATTGTAAGCCCCCTTAAGATCAAGCTTGGAAAACCACTTATCCCCCATAAGCTGATTATAGTTTAGGTATGAGTATAAGTGGGAATGTATTCTTTACCATGATTTTGTTCAGTTCTTGAAAATCGAGGCAAGAACAGAGGTCATCATCTTTCTTTTTATAAAGAAAAATCCGGCAGCTACAGGGGATGAGGCAGGATGGATATGACTCTTCCATAAAGTTTCGTTAACATAGTTTTTCATGGTGGTCCTTTCAGACCCAGACAAATTGTAAAGGCGAGCTTTAGGTACTTTGGCATGGGGAGGTAGTATCTCCAACTCTTTTTCTGAGAATACATCTTCGAAGTCCTTCAGGTACCCCCGGCATACCCTTCAGACTACCTGAGCATATTTGTACCAACATTAGACATTTCTTTTGATTATTGGGGCTCCATTTAACAATTTCCTTTTTGACACCAATCAATAACAGCGTTGTGAAGAAGCAGCCATGGAAGCCCCAGTACCAATCCCACATGTAAATTATCCAAAACAGTACAGGAGATGGATTCATAGTGAAGTGAAATCCACCGATACCTTCTTGACCCATTTCCGGACTAACATGTCCTGTCAATGGCAACAATTTGAATGGGTCTTTCCAAGCTAACTGTCCCTAATCCTAACTTTAGAACCAGTCCTGAATCAATAAAATTAGCAGCTTTTCAATCAATGAACGTCAATGCTGATAACCCCTGATTCTTGAAGGATAATACCGTATTCAGCAGTATTTTATCAGAGGAGAAAAAAGGTATCTGAGAGTCTGAGTGACCT
Source organism: Phyllobates terribilis (assembly GCF_046119375.1). NCBI lineage: Eukaryota > Metazoa > Chordata > Amphibia > Anura > Dendrobatidae > Phyllobates > Phyllobates terribilis. The sequence continues at coordinate 418,275,895 of NW_027362764.1, read as the reverse complement.
CCCTGACAATCATCCATATTTAAGCATTTTCCTGATGGTTTACTTGCCTGAGGACGAGTTGGGCAATTCTTGAGAAAATGTTAAGCGAGACCACAGTAGAGACAGAGACCTAGATGATGCCCACATTTCCTTTCCACAGCACGAGAACTGGCAACTCCAACCTCCATCAACTCCACCTCAGGTAGATGGACATGTTCAAGGGAAAAAGCACCTTCCTGTTCACCACGTCTCTCCCGAATCCTGAGGTCCAAGCGTATGGCCTGGGTCATAGCTTCCACCAAAGAACACGGGAGAGTATAAAGAGCCAGCTCTTTAGGAGCTTTGGTAAGGCCCCTATAGAATTGGCTCCTGAAGGCCACATCGTTCCGCTGAACGTCATTAGACCATTGCCAGAATTCATTACTATAGTCTTCAGCGGTGCGGCTCCCCTGTGTCAGACTCATGATCTTAGCCTCCGCGACCCAAATTCTGTCAAGTTTGTCATAAATCACACCTAAGACATCAAAAAAGGCATCCACAGAAGCATGTTCTGGGGCCTCTGGGACTGAAGAAAATGTCCTGGTCTGAGGACACCCTCGCAGGAGATACATAATTATTCCCACCTGCTTGGACTCATTCCCTGAAGACCGAGGTCGCAGTGTAAACAATAACTTACATCTCTTCCTGAACACTCTAAAGTGTTTTTTCTTTCCCAAAAATTTCTCGGGATGAAACCACTATTGGTTCAGAAGAGAACAACTGAACATCAGGATTTACTGATATTGCAGCAGCTGCCGGCAGTGGAGAGCTATAGGAAGTCTTCATCAAACTAATTACCTGATGACCCTGTAACTGAGCTTGCAGTGATTCAAGGCTCTGGTATTGCTCAGCCAGATCCTGAATCATTTGCATGAGCTTCACCACCTGATCAAAGAGCGTGTGAAAAGGCTCCATACTAGCGAAAGAGACAAATGTAAGGGCCAGTCATAATGTGAAGCTGTGTCATTTCTCATGGACAAGCTGTGAGTCAGAGAGGTCAAGGAGTCTGAGGTCAAAACCAAGAGAGTGCGTCAGTAACAAAGGCATTAGACAAACGAATTGTCAAGAACAAGTCCGAGGTCTGGCACCGAGGGTAAGAGAAGATCAAGGAAAAGGGGAAATCCGAGAGAATGGTCAAAGAGGCTAAAACCGAGGTCTGAAAACAAAGATCAGAGTCAGAGAATACTGAGCACAAAGTACACACACAGCACCGTGCAAAAGATATGACTGGCAATAGTCCAAGCACAGCCAGCTAAATAGCCAGGCAATCACCCTGAAAGGGCGATACCAGGAGGACTTTCAGCAGGTGCGGCCTAGTTGGGCTACAGGGAAATCCCATACACAAAACTGACAGCCCAGCACACCTCTGCATACTATAGGATGACCAAGCAATCACTTTCAATGCTGACAGCCTGGCACAGCCGCAATCTATAGGAAGGCTGAGTTGTCACTCACTTCATCCCTGGGACAAAGTGAATTGTGAAATCATGACAGCTAGATTCAGGCCTGACCTATAGACCCTATTTTACCATTTGACATGTGTCAATCTAATAAAGAGGACTTCAAGATCAGTATTAAGGTTGGGAGAAGGTGGGCAAATTGAGCAAATGTCCAGGGCTCTTATTCCTAAAGGGTCCTACTGCTAGATCTTAGACAGCTTCAACATAAGAGCGAAATGATTGCAGTCAAATCCGCTGCCAGAAGTGCCAGGGAGGCTGCCGATGCCAGTTTTATTTTTGGCTGGATGTGGATCCTCGAATTTGAAACCATATAAAAGCTATTGAGGAGCAGAATGCTCTGGCTTCCCATCCTGCAAGACGTGAACATGCGACAAGTGTTTCTGAGGCCAGAAGCAGTTGATGATGTCGGGCAGTTGCAGCGGCACAATGACATCACTGGATTGCATCACCTGCTCTGAACGATGGAGGAAGAAGGAGTCACTTGTCATGGGAATAGGGACAGGTGGGAGGAAAGGTTGTTCTCTTTTTGTAACTTAACTGAAGAGAACGACTCTGGCGCCAGAATTTGTAGACATTATGCATACATGTGTATCTCACAAAATTAGAATATCATCAAAAAGTTAATTTATTTCAGTTCTTCAATACAAAAAGTGAAACTCATATATTATAGAGTCATTACAAACAGAGTGATCTATTTGAAGTGATTATTTCTATTAAGGTTGATGATTATGGCTTACAGGCAATGAAAACACAAAAGTCATTATCTCAGTAAATTAAAATAATTAACAAAAAACACATGCAAAGGCTTCCTAAGCGTTTAAAAAGGTCCCTTAGTCTGTTTCAGTAGGCTCCACAATCATGGGGATGACTGCTGACTTGACAGATGTCCAGAAGGCAGTCATTGACACACTCCACAAGGTCCCAGAGTTCCAATTTTCATTTGGAAATCAAGGTCCCAGAGTCTGGAGGAAGAGTGGAGAGGCACACAATCCAAGCTGCTTGAGGTCTAGTGTGAAGTTTCCACAATCAGTGATGGTTTGGGAAGCCATGTCATCTGATGGTGTAGGTCCACTGTGTTTTATCAAGACCAAAGTCAGCGCAGCGGACTACCAGGAAATTTTAGAGCACTTCATGCTTCCCTCTGCTCACAAGCTTTTTGGAGATGGAAATTTCATTCTCCAGCAGGACTTGGCACCTGTCCACACTGCCAAAAGTACCAATACCTGGTTTAAAAACAACAGTGTCACTGTGCTTGATTGGCCAGCAAACTCCCCTGACCTTAACCCCATTGAGAATCTATGGGGTATTGTCAAGGGGAAGATGAGAGACACCAGACCCAACAATGCAGATGAGCTGAAGGCTGCTATTAAAGCAACCTGGGCTTCTATAACACCTCAGCAGTGCCACAGGCTGATCGCCTCCATGCCATGCCGCATTGATGCAGTAATTGAGGCAAAAGGAGCCCTGATCAAGTATTGAGTGCATTTACTGAATATACATTTCAGTAGACCAACATTTCGGATTTTAAAAACATTTTTCAAGCTGTTGTTATAAAGTATTCTAATTTACTGAGATAATGACTTTTGTGTTTTCATTGGCTATAAGCCATAATCATCAACATTAACAGAAATAAACACTTGAAATAGATCACTCTGTTTGTAATGACTCTATATAGTATATGAGTTTCACTTTTTGTATTGAAGAACTGAAATAAATTAATTTTTTGATGATATTCAAATTTTGTGAGATGCACCTATATTGGGGTCAGAATGGGGGACATTCTAAATATATGGGGGCCAACATAGGGACATTACAAGTATATGGGTGCCATTATGGAGACATAAAAGGTATGAGGGGGCCATCATGAGGGCATTATAAATGTATGGGGGCCTGAACTGGGGACATTCTAATTATACAAGGGCCAGAATGGGAGATATTATAAATATAATAGAGCCATTATAAGTATGTGGAGGCCAGAATGGGGGACATTATAAGTGTACAAAGGTCAACATTAAGGGACAGAATAAGTACATGAGAGCAAGAATATGGTACATTATTAAAGAAGTTATCCACTACCATAACTCATTTTATTTTTTATTCATTAATCTTGCTATTATATGCCAGTGAATGAATCCATACTCTTATTATAGTAATATATACCTTTATCATGCAGATAGCATATCTTGGTGTCTGCCAGCAGCAGCTCTGATGGAACACTTACTGTCCCCAGGCTTACTGTGTTCTAATACTACAAGTTCCATCATGCAAGGCAGTGGCCTGTGAGCAGGGGTGGATTAAGAGTTGCATGGGCCCCGGGCAGTTAGAAGGCGTGACCCCCCCACACACACACGTACACCTGATGTATCACGTAACATGTCATATGTTCCCCTTTGATAGATCATGTGATAGTTCACGTGAAATTAATTTGGCACAATATTAATATATTAATTATTATAATTTTTTTACATTAATTGTATGCCTTAATATTGAGCAATATTAAGTATGCTGACAACCCTCTATATACAGTATGAGACACTACACACAATATGAGCTGCCACAATCCTATACAAAGCAGGAGGCCACACATAGCCATCTATACACGGCGGGAGGCCGCACAGGGCCATCTATACACAGCATGGGGCCACACGGCGCCATCTGAACACAGCGGGAGGCCACACATAGCCATCTATACACAGCAGGGGGCCGCGTGTAGCCATCTGTACACAGCGGGAGGCCACACTTAGACTTCTATACACAGCGGGAGGCCGCACATAGCCATCTATAAACAGCATGAGGCAGCACGTAGCCATCTATACACAGCGAGAGGCCGAAAGTAGCCATCTATACACAGCGGGAGGCTGCACTTAGCCATCTATACACAGCGGGAGGCCGAATGTAGCCATCTAAACTGTGCAGGAGGCCGCACATAACCATCTATACACAGCGGGAGACCGAATGTAGCCATCTATACAAAGCAGGAGGACATACGTAGCCATCTGTACACAGCAGACGGTCGCACGTAGCACCTGTACTCAGCTGGAGGCTGCACATAGCCATCTATACACAGCAGGAGGCCGCACGTAGCGTCTATACACAGCGGGAGGCCGCACATAGCCATCTATACACAGCAGGAGGCCGCACGTAGCCGTCTATACACAGCGGGAGGCCGCACGTAGCCATCTATACACAGCGAGAGGCCGCACAGTGCCATCTATAAACAGCGGGAGGTCGCACGTAGCCATCTATACAAAGCAGGAGGCCACACGTACCCATCTGTACAAAGCGGGAGGCCGCACGTACCCATCTGTACACAGCGGGAGGCCGCACATAGCCATCTGTACACAGCGGGAGGCCGCAAGTAGCCATCTATACACAGCAGGAGGCCGCAAGTAGCCATCTATACACAGCAGGAGGCCACACGTAGCATTTGTACACAGCGGGAGGCCGCACGTAGCCATCTATACACAGTGGGAGGCCGCACGTAGCCATCTATACAAAGCAAGAGGCCACACGAAGCCATCTGTACACAGCAGGAGGCCACACGTAGCCATCTATACACAGCAGGATGCCGCATGGTGCCATCTATACACAGTGGGAGGCCGAACGGTGCCATCTATACACAGCGGGAGGCCGCACGTAGCCATCTATACACAGCATGAGGCCACACGTAGACATATAGACACAGCGAGAGGCCGCAAGTAGCCATCTATACACAGCTGGAGGCCGCACGTAGCCATCTATACACAGCGGTAGGCCAAACGTAGCCATCTAAACAAAGCAGGAGGCCACACGTAGCCATGTGTACACAGCAGGAGGCCGCAAGAAGCCTTCTATACACAGCATGAGGCCCCACATAGCCATCTATACACAGCAGGGGGCCGCACAATGCATCTATATACAGCGGAGGCCGCACGTAGCCATCTATACAAAGCTGGAGGCCGCATGTAGCCATCTGCACACAGCAGGAGGTCACACGTAGCCATCTATACACAGCTGGAAGCCGCATGAAGCCATCTATACACAGCGGGAGGCCGCATAGCGCCATCTATACACAGCGGGAGGCAGCATGTAGCCATCTATACAAAGCAGGAGGCCACACGTAGCCAACTGTACACAGCGGGAGGCCGCACATAGCCATCTATAAAAAGAAGGAGGCCGCACGTAGCCATCCGTACACAGCAGGAGGCCGCACGTAGCATCTTCTGTACACAGCGGGAGGCTGCACGTAGCCATCTTCACACAGCGGGGGGGCAGCACGTAGCCATCTATACAAAGCAGGAGGCCGCACGTAGCCATCTGTACAAAGCAGGAGGCCGCACGGTGCTATTTATACAAAACAGGATGACGCATGGTGCCATCTATACACAGCAGGGGACCGCATGTAGCCATCTGTACACAGCAGGAGGCCGCACGTAGCCATCTATACACAGCGGGATGCCGCACAGCACCATCTATACACAGCGGGAGGCCGCACGTAGCCATCTATGTAAAGCAGGAGGCCACACGTAGCCATCTGTACACATCGGGAGGCTGCACATAGCCATCTATACAAAGCATGAGGCTGCATATAGCCATTTGCACACAGCAGGAGGCCAAACGTAGCCAACTATACACAGCAGGAGGCCGCACGCAGCATTTTTACACAACGAGAGGCCGCACGTAGCCATCTATACACAGCGGGAGGCCGAACGTAGCCATCTATACAAAGCAGGAGGCCGCACGTAGCCATCTGTACACAGCAGGAGGACGCACGTAGCCATCTATACACAGCAGGATGTCGCATGTAGCCATCTATACACAGAAGGGAGGCCACACAAAGCCATCTATACACAGCGGGAGGTTGCACGTAGCCATATGTAAACAGCAGGATGCCGCACAGTGCCATCTATACACACCATGAGGCCGCACGTAGCCATCTATACACAGCAGGATGCCGCACGTAGCATCTATACACAGCAGGAGGCCACACGGTTTCACCTATACACAGCTGGGGGCCGCATGTAGCCATCTGTAGAAAGCGGGAGGCCGCACGTAGCCATCTATACACAGCGGGAGGCCGCACATAGCCATCTATACACAGCGGGAGGCCGCACATAGCCATCTATACACAGCATGAGGCCGTACGTAGCCATCTCTACACAGCGGGAGGCTGCACGTAGCCATCTATACACAGCGGGAGGCCAAATGTAGCCATCTATATAAAGCAGGAGGCCACACGTAGCCATCTGTACACAGCAGGAGACCACACATATCCATCTAAACACAGCAGGATGCCGCAAATAGCACCTGTACACAGCGGGAGGCCGCACGTAGCCATCTATACACAGCATGAGGTCGCACGTAGCCATCTATACACAGCGGGAGGCCGCAGAGCACCATCTATACACAGCAGGAGGTCACACGTAGACATCTATACAAAGCAGGAGGCCGCACGGAGCCATACGTACACAGCGGGTGGCCGTACGTAGCCATCTATAGAAAGCAGGAGGCCGCACATAGCCATCTGTACACAGCAGGAGGCCGCACGTAGCTATCTATACACAGCAGGAGGCCGCACAAACCATTTGTACACAGCGGGAGGCCGAACGTAGCCATCTAAACAAAGCAGGAGGACACACGTAGCCATGTGTACACAGCAGGAGGCCGCAAGTAGCCTTCTATACACAGCATGAGGCCCCACATAGCCATCTATACACAGCGGGGGGCCGCACAATGCATATATATACAGCGGAAGGCCGCACATAGCCATCTATACACAGCTGGAGGTCGCACGTAGCCATCTGCACACAGCAGGAGGTCACACGTAGCCATCTATACACAGCTGGAAGCCGCACGAAGCCATCTATACAAAGCGGGAAGGCAGCACAGTGCCATCTATACACAGCGGGAGGCAGCATGTAGACATGTATACAAAGCAGGAGGCCGCACGTAGCCAACTGTACACAGCGGGAGGCCGCACGTAGCCATCTATAAAAAGCAGGAGGCCGCACGTAGCCATCCGTACAAAGCAGGAGGCCGCACGTAGCGTCTGTACACAGCGGGAGGCCGCACGTAGCCATCTTCACACAGCGGGGGGCAGCACGTAGCCATCTATACAAAGCAGGAGGCCGCGCGTAGCCATCTTTACACAGCATGAGGCCACACATAGCCATCTATACACAGCAGGATGCCGCAAGTAGCATCTATACACAGCAGGAGGCCACACGGTTTCACCTATACACAGCAGGGGGCCGCATGTAGCCATCTGTAGAAAGCGGGAGACCGCACGTAGCCATCTATGCACAGCGGGAGGCCGCACATAGCCATCTATACACAGCATGAGGCCGTACGTAGCCATCTATACACAGCGGGAGGCTGCACGTAGCCATCTATACACAGCGGGAGGCCGAATGTAGCCATCTATATAAAGCAGGAGGCCACACGTAGCCATCTGTACACAGCAGGAGGCCACACATAGCCATCTAAACACATCAGGAAGCCGCACGTAGCATCTGTACACAGCGGGAGGCCGCACGTAGCCATCTATACACAGCATGAGGCCGCACGTAGCCATCTATACACAGCGGGAGGTCGCACGTAGACATCTATACAAAGCAGGAGGCCGCACGGAGCCATATGTACACAGCGGGTGGCCGCACGTAGCCATCTATACACAGCATGAGGTCGCACATAGCCATCTATACACAGCGGGAGGCCGCAGAGCGCCATCTATACACAGCGGGAGGTCGCACGTAGACATCTATACAAAGCAGGAGGCCGCACGGAGCCATATGTACACAGCGGGTGGCCGCACGTAGCCATCTATAGAAAGCAGGAGGCCGCACATAGCCATCTGTACACAGCAGGAGGCCGCACGTAGCCATCTTTACACAGCAGGAGGCCGCACAAACCATTTGTACACAGCGGGAGGCCGCACATAGCCATCTATACACAGCGAGAGGCCGAACGTAGCCATCTAAACAAAGCAGGAGGACACACGTAGCCATGTGTACACAGCAGGAGGCCGCAAGTAGCCTTCTATACACAGCATGAGGCCCCACATAGTCATCTATACACAGCGGGGGGCCGCACAATGCATATATATACAGGGGGAGGCCGCACGTAGCCATCTATTCACAGCTGGAGGCCGCACGTAGCCATCTGCACACAGCAGGAGGTCACACGTAGCCATCTATACACAGCTGGAAGCCGCACGAAGCCATCTATACAAAGCGGGAAGGCAGCACAGTGCCATCTATACACAGCGGGAGGCAGCATGTAGACATCTATACAAAGCAGGAGGCTGCACGTAGCCAACTGTCCACAGCGGGAGGCAGCACGTAGCCATCTATAAAAAGCAGGAGGCCGCAAGTAGCCATCCGTACAAAGCAGGAGACCGCACGTAGCGTCTGTACACAGCGGGAGGCCGCACGTAGCCATCTTCACACAGCGGGGGGGCAGCACGTAACCATCTATACAAAGCAGGAGGCCGCGCGTAGCCATCTTTACACAACATGAGGCCACACATAGCCATCTATACACAGCAGAATGCCGCAAGTAGCATCTATACACAGCAGGAGGCCACACGGTTTCACCTATACAAAGCAGGGGGCCGCATGTAGCCATCTGTAGAAAGCGGGAGGCCGCACGTAGCCATCTATGCACAGCAGGAGGCCGCACATAGCCATCTATACACAGCATGAGGCCGTACGTAGCCATCTATACACAGCGGGAGGCTGCACGTAGCCATCTATACACAGCGGGAGGCCGAATGTAGCCATCTATATAAAGCAGGAGGCCACACGTAGCCATCTGTACACAGCAGGAGGCCACACATAGCCATCTAAACACAGCAGGAAGCCGCACGTAGCATCTGTACACAGCGGGAGGCCGCACGTAGCCATCTATACACAGCATGAGGCCGCACGTAGCCATCTATACACAGCGGGAGGTCACACGTAGACATCTGTACAAAGCAGGAGGCCGCACGGAGCCATATGTACACAGCGGGTGGCCGCACGTAGCCATCTATAGAAAGAGGAGGCCGCACATAGCCATCTGTACACAGCCGGAGGCCGCACGTAGCTATCTATACACAGCAGGAGGCCGCACAAAGCATTTGTACACAGCTGAAGGCCGCACATAGCCATCTATACACAGCGGGAGGCCGAACGTAGCCATCTAAACAAAGCAGGAGGACACACGTAGCCATGTGTACACAGCAGGAGGCCACAAGTAGCCTTCTATACACAGCATGAGGCCCCACATAGCCATCTATACACAGCGGAGGGCCGCACAATGCATATATATACAGCGGGAGGAAGCACGTAGCCATCTATACACAGCTGGAGGCCGCACGTAGGTATCTGCACACAACAGGAGGTCACACATAGCCATCTATACACAGCTGGAAGCCGCACGAAGCCATCTATACACAGCGGAAGGCAGCACAGTGCCATCTATACACAGCAGGAGGCAGCATGTAGACACCTATACAAAGCAGGAGGCCGCACGTAGCCAACTGTACACAGCGGGAGGCCGCACGTAGCCATCTATAAAAAGCAGGAGGCCGCACGAAGCCATTCGTACAAAGCAGGAGGCCGCACGTAGCGTCTGTACACAGCGGGAGGCCGCACGTAGCCATCTTCACACAGCGGGGGGCAGCACGTAGCCAACTATACAAAGCAGGAGGCCGCGTGTAGCCATCTGTACACAGCAGGATGCCACACGGTACCATCTATACAAAACAGGATGCCGCATGGTGCCATCTATACACAGCATGAGGCCGCACGTAGCCACCTCTACACAGCAGGATGCCGCACGTAGCATCTATACACAGCAGGAGCCTGCAGGGTGCCACCTATACACAGCAGGGGTCCGCATGTAGCCATCTGTACACAGCAGGAGGCCGCACGTAGCCATCTATACACAGCGGGATGCCGCACAGCACCATCTATACACATCGGGAGGCCGCACGTAGCCATCTATGCAAAGCATGAGGCTGCACATAGCCATCTTCACACAGCAGGAGGCCAAACGTAGCCAACTATACACAGCAGGAGGCCGGACGTAGCATTTTTACACAGCGAGAGGCTGCACGTAGCCATCTATACACAGTGAGAGGACGCACGTAGCCATCTATACAAAGCAGGAGGCCGCACGTAGCCATCTGTACACAGCAGGATGTCGCATGTAGCCATCTATACACAGCAGGGAGGCCACACATAGCCATCTGTACACAGCGAGAGGCTGCACGTAGCCATATGTACACAGCAGGAGGCCGCAAGTAGCCATATATACACAGCAGGATGTCACACAGTGCCATCTATACACAGCATGAGGCCACACGTAGCCATCTATACACAGAAGGATGAAGCACGTAGCATCTATACACAGCAGAAGGCCACACAGTTTCACCTATACACAGCAGGGGGCCGCACGTAGCCATCTATACACAGCGGGAGGCCGCACATAGCCATCTATACACAGCATGAGGCCGCACGTAGCCATCTATACACAGCGGGAGGCTACGCGTAGCCATCTATACATGCCGGGAGGCCGAATGTAGCCATCTATGCAAAGCAAGAGGCCACACGTAGCCATCTGTACACAGCAGGAGGCCACACATAGCCATCTAAATACAGCAGGATGCCGCACGTAGCCATCTATACACAGAGGGAGGCCGCACATAGCATCTATACGCAGCGGGAGGCCGCACGTACCCATTTATACATATCAGGAGGCCGCACGTAGCCATCTATACACAGCATGAGGCCACATGTAGCCATCTATACACAGCGGGAGGCCGCACAGCGCCATCTATACACAGCGGTAGGCCCCACGTAGACCTCTATACAAAGCAGGAGACCGCACGGAGTCATCTGTACACAGCGGGTGGCCGCACGTAGCCATCTATAGAAAGCAGGAAGCCACACATAGCCATCTGTACACAGCAGGAGGCCGCACGTAGCTGTCTATACACAGGAGGATGCCGCACAAAGCATTTGTACACAGCGGGAGGCTGCACATAGCCATCTATACACAGCGTGAGGCTGCACCAGGTGGCCGCACATAGCCATCTGTACACAGCAGGAGGCCACATGTAGCCTTCTATACACAGTATGAGGCCACATATAGCCATCTATACACAGCGGGAGGCTGCACGTAGCCATCTATACACATCAGGAGGCCACACGAAGAAATCTAGACAAAGCAGGAGGCCACACGTAGCCATCTATACACAGCAGGATGCCACATAGTGTCATCTATACACAGCACGAGGCCGCACGTATCCATTTATACACAGCGGGAGGCCGCACACAGCCATCTATACACAGTGGTAGGTCAAACGTAGCCAACTAAACAAAGCAGGAGGCCACACGTAGCCATGTGTACACAGCTGGAGGCCGCAAAAAGCCTTCTATACACAGCATGAGGCCCCACATAGCCATCTATACACAGCGGGGGGCCGCACAATGCATCTATATACAGAGGGAGGCCGCACGTAGCCATCTATACACAGCTGGAGACCGCACGTAGCCATCTGCACACAGCAGGAGGTCACACATAGCCATCATTACACAGCTGGAAGCCGCACGAAGCCATCTATACACAGCGGGAGGCCGCACAGCGCCATCTATACACAGCAGGAGGCAGCATGTAGTCATCTATACAAAGCAGGAGGCCGCACGTAGCCAACTGTACACAGCGGGAGGCCACACGTAGCCATCTATAAAAAGAAGGAGGCCGCACGTAGCCATCCTTACACAACAGGAGGCCGCACGTAGCATCTGTACACAGCGGGAGGCCGCACATAGCCATCATCACACAGCGGGGGGGGCAGCACGTAGCCATCTCTACAAAGCAGGAGGCCGCACGTAGCCATCTGTACACAGCAGGAGGCCGCACGGTGCCATTTATACAAAACAGGATGCCGCATGGTGCCATCTATACTCAGCATGAGGCCGCACGTAGCCACCTCTACACAGCAGGATGCCGCACGTAGCATCTATACACAGCAAGAGGCCGCAGGGTGCCACCTATACACAGCAGGGTGCCGCATGTAGCCATCTGTACACAGCAGGAAGCCGCACGTAGCCATCTATACACAGCGGGATGCCGCAGAGCACCATCTATACAGAGTGGGAGGCCGCACGGTGCCATCTCTACACAGCGGGAGGCCGCGCGTAGCCATCTATGCAAAGCAGGAGGCCGCACGTAGCCATCTGTACACATCGCAAGGCCGCACGTAGCCATCTATACAAAGCATGAGGCTGCACATAGCCATCTGCACACAGCAGGAGGCCAAACGTAGCCAACTATACACAGCAGGAGGCCGCACGTAGCATTTTTACACAGCGAGAGGCCGCACGAAGCCATCTATGCACAGCGGGATGCCACACGTAGCCATCTATACAAAGCAGGAGGCCGCACGTAGCCATCTGTACACAGCAGGAGGACGCACGTAGCTTCTATACACAGCAGGATGTCGCATGTAGCCATCTATACACAGGAGGATGTCGCATGTAGCCATCTATAGACAGCAGGAAGGCCACACATAGCCATCTATACAGAGCGGGAGGTTGCACGTAGCCATCTAAACAAAGCAGGAGGCCACACGTCGCCATGTGTACACAGCAGGAGGCCGCAAGTAGCCTTCTATACACAGCATGAGGACACACGTAGCCATCTATACAAAGCAGGAGGCTGCACGTAGCCATCTGTACACAGCAGGAGGACGCACGTAGCTATCTATACACAGCAGGAGGCCACACAAAGCATTTGTACACAGCGGGAGGCCACACACAGCCATCTATACACAGTGGGAGGCCGAACGTAGCCATCTAAACAAAGCAGGAGGCCACATGCCGCCATGTGTACAGAGCAGGAGGCCGCAAGTAGCCTTCTATACACAGCATGAGGCCCCACATAGCCATCTATACACAGCGGGGGGCCGCACAATGCATCTATATACAACGGGAGGCCGCACGTAGCCATCTATACACAGCTGGAGGCTGCACGTAGCCATCTGTACACAGCAGGAGGCCAAACGTAGCCAACTATACACAGCAGGAGGCCGCACGTAGCATTTTTACACAGCGAGAGGCCGCACGAAGCCATCTATACACAGCGGGATGCCACACGTAGCCATCTATACAAAGCAGGAGGCCGCACGTAGCCATCTGTACACAGCAGGAGGACGCACGTAGCCATCTATACACAGCAGGATGTCGCATGTAGCCATCTATACACAGGAGGATGTCGCATGTAGCCATCTATAGACAGCAGGAAGGCCACACATAGCCATCTATACAGAGCGGGAGGTTGCACGTAGCCATCTAAACAAAGCAGGAGGCCACACATCGCCATGTGTACACAGCAGGAGGCCGCAAGTAGCCTTCTATACACAGCATGAGGACACACGTAGCCATCTATACAAAGCAGGAGGCCGCACGTAGCCATCTGTACACAGCAGGAGGACGCACGTAGCTATCTATACACAGCAGGAGGCCACACAAAGCATTTGTACACAGCGGGAGGCCACACACAGCCATCTATACACAATGGGAGGCCGAACGTAGCCATCTAAACAAAGCAGGAGGCCACATGCCGCCATGTGTACAGAGCAGGAGGCCGCAAGTAGCCTTCTATACACAGCATGAGGCCCCACATAGCCATCTATACACAGCGGGGGGCCGCACAATGCATCTATATACAACGGGAGGCCGCACGTAGCCATCTATACACAGCTGGAGGCTGCACGTAGCCATCTGTACACAGCAGGAGGACGCACGTAGCCATCCATATACAGCAGGATGTCGAATGTAGCCATCTATACACAGCAGGAAGGCCACACATAGCCATCTATACACAGTGGGACGTTGCACGTAGCCATATGTACACAGCAGGAGAACGCAAGTAGCCATATATACACAGCAGGATGCAGCACAGTGCAATCTATACACAGCATGAGGAGCAACGTAGCCATCTATACACAGCAGGATGCCGCACGTAGCATCTATACACAGCAGATTGCCGCACGTAGCATCTATACACAGCAGATGGCCACACGGGTTCACCTATACACAGCAGGGAGCCGCATGTAGCCATCTGTAGAAAGCGGGAGGCCGCACATAGCCATCTATACTCAGCGGGAGGCCGAACATAGCCATCTATACACAGCATGAGGCCGTACGTAGCCATTTATACACAGCGGGAGGCTGCACGTAGCCATCTATACACAGCGGGAGGCCGAATGTAGCCATCTATACAAAGCAGGAGGCCACACGTAGCCATCTGTACACAGCAGGAGGCCACACATAGCCATCTAAACACAGCAGGATGCCGCACGTAGCACCTGTACACAGCGGGAGGCCGCATGTAGCCATCTATACACACATGAGGCAGCACGTAGCCATCTATACACAGCGGGAGGCCGCACAGCGCCATCTATACACAGCGGGAGGTCGCACGTAGACATCTAAACAAAGCAGGAGGCCGCACGGAGCCATATGTACACAGCGAGTGGCCGCACGTATCCATCTATAGAAAGCAGGAGGCCGCATATAGCCATCTGTACACAGCAGGAGGTCGCACGTAACTATCTACAAACAGCAGGAGGCCGCACAAAGCATTTGTACACAGCGGGAGGCCGCACACAGCCATCTATACACAGCGGGAGGCCGAACGTAGCCATCTAAACAAAGCAGGAGGCCACACGTAGCCATGTGTACACAGCAGGAGGCCGCAAGTAGCCTTCTATACACAGCATGAGGCCCCACATAGCCATCTATACACAGCGGGGGGCCGCACAATGCATCTATATACAGCGAGAGGCCGCACATACCCTTCTATACACAGCTGGAGGCCGTACATAGCCATCTGCACACAGCAGGAGGTCACACGTAGCCATCTATACACAGCTGGAAGCCGCACGAAGCCATCTATACACAGCGGAAGGCCGCACAGTGCCATCTATACACAGCGGGAGGCAGCATGTAGCCATCTATACAAAGCAGGAGGCCGCACGTAGCCAACTGTACACAGCGGGAGGCCGCACGTAGCCATCTATAAAAAGCAGGAGGCCGCACGTAGCCATCCGTACACAGCAGGAGGCCGCACGTAGCGTCTGTACACAGCGGGAAGCCGCACGTAGCCATCTTCACACAGCGGGAGGCAGCACGCAGCCATCTATACAAAGCAGGAGGCCGCGCTTAGCCATCTGTACATAGCAGGAGGCCGCATGGTGCCATCTATACACAGCATGAGGCTGCACGCAGCCACCTCTACACAGCAGGATGCCGCACGTAGCATCTATACACAGCAGGAGGCCGCAGGGTGCCACCTATACACAGCAGGGGGCCGCATGTAGCCATCTGTACACAGCAGGAGGCCGCACGTAGCCATCTATACATAGCGGGAGGAAGCACAGCACCATCTATACACAACCGGAGGCCGCACGTAGCCATCTATGCAAAGCAGCAGGCCGCACGTAGCCATCTGTACACATCGGGAGGCTGCACGTAGCAATCTATACAAAGCATGAGGCTGCACATAGCCATCTGCACACAGCAGGAGGCCAAACGTAGCCATCTATACACAGAGGGAGGCCGCACTTATCCATCTATACAAAGCAGGAGGCCGCACGTAGCCATCTGTACACAGCAGGAGGACACAAGTTGCCATCTATACACAGCAGGATGTCGCATGTAGCCATCTATACACAGCAGGGAGGCCACACATAGCCATCTATACACAGTGGGAGGCTGCACATAGCCATATGTACACAGCAGTAGGCCGCAAGTAGCTATATAAGGATGCCGCACAGTGCCATCTATACACAGCAGGAGTCCGCACGTAGCTATCTATACACAGCAGGATGAAGCACGTAGCATCTATACACAGCAAGAGGCCACACGGTTTCACCTATACACAGCAGGGGGCCGCATGTAGCCATCTATAGCAAGTGAGAGGCCGCACGTAGCCATCTATACACAGCGGGAGGCAGCACATAGCCATCTATACACAGCATGAGGCCGCACGTAGCCATCTATACACAGCGGGAGGCTGCACGTAGCCATCTATACACACCGGGAGGCTGAATGAAGCCATCTATGCAAAGCAGGAGGCCACACATAGCAATCTGTACACAGCAGGAGGCCACACATTGCCATCTAAGCACAGCAGGATGCCGCACGTAGCCATCTACACATAGAGGTAGGCCGCACATAGCATCTATACACAGCGGGAGGCCGCACGTACCCATTTATACGCAGCAGGAGGCCGTACGTAGCCATCTATACTCAGCGGGAGGCCACATGTAGCCATCTATACACAGCGGGATGCCGCACTGCGCCATCTATACACAGCAGGAGGCCGCACGTAGACATCTATACAAAGCAGGAGGCCGCACAGAGCCATCTGTACACAGCGGGTGGCCGCACGTAGCCATCTATAGAAAGCAGGTGGCCACACATAGCCATCTGTACACAGCAGGAGGCCGCACATAGCTATCTATACACAGCAGGAGGCCGAACAAAGCATTTGTACACAGTGGAAGGCCGCACATAGCCATCTATACACAGTGGGAGGCTGCACCAGGTGGCCGCACATAGCCATCTGTACACAGCAGGAGGCCGCATGTAGCTTTCTATACAGAGCATGAGGACACATATAGTAGCCATTTATACACAGCGGGAGGCTGCACGTAGCCATCTATACACAGTGGGAGGCAACACGTAGAAATCTAGACAAAGCAGGAGGCCGGACATAGCCATCTATACACAGCAGGATGCCACATAGTGCCATCTATACACAGCACGAGGCCGCACGTAGCCATTTATACACAGCGGGAGGCCGCACGTAGCCAACTGTATACAGCATGAGGATGTATGTAGCCATCTATACACAGCAGGGCGGCCACATATAGCCATCTATACACAGCGGGAGGCTGCACGTAGCCATCTATACACAGCAGGAGGCCACACGAAGAAATCTAGACAAAGCAGGAGGCCGCACGTAGCCATCTATACACAGCAGGATGCCGCATAGTTCCATCTATACACAGCACGAGGCCGCACGTAGCCATTTATACACAGCGGGAGGTCGCACGTAGCCATCTTTACACAGCAGGAGGCAGCAGGTAGCCATCTATACAAAGCAGGAGGCAGCACGCAGCCATCTGCACACAGTAGGAGGCCGCACGGTGCCATCTATACACAACAGGATGCCGCATGGTGCCATCTATACACAGCATGAGGCCGCACGTAGCCACCTCTACACAGCAGGGTGCCGCACGTAGCATCTATACACAGCAGGAGGCCACAGGATGCCACGTAAACACTGCAGGGGGCCGCATGTAGCCATCTGTACACAGCAGGAGGCTGCACGTAGCCATCTATACACAGCAGGAGGCCGCACAGCGCCATCTCTACACAGCGGGAGGCCACGCGTAGCCATCTATGCTAAGCAGGAGACCGCAAGTAGCCATCTGTACACATCGGGAGGCCGCATGTAGCCTTCTATGCAAAGTAGGAGGCTGCACATAGCCATATGCACACAGCAGGAGGACAAACGTAGCCAACTATACACAGCAGGAGGCCGCACGTAGCATTTGAACACAGCGAGAGGCCGCATGTAGCCATCTATACACAGCGAGAGGCCACACATAGCCATCTATATAAAGCTGGAGGCCGCACGTAGCCATCTGTACACAGCAGGAGGCTGCACGTAGCCATCTATACACCGCAGGGAGGTCACACATGGCCATCTATACACAGCGTGAGGCTGCATGTAGCCATATGTACAGAGCAGGAGGCCACACGTAGCCATATATACACAGCAGGATGCCGCACGTTTCATTTGTACACAGTGAGAGGCCGCACGTAGCCATCAATAAACAGCGGGAGGCCGTACTTAGCCATCTATACAAAGCAGGAGGCTGCACGTAGCCATCTGTAAACAGTAGGAGGCCGCACGTAGCCATCTATACACAGCAGAGAGGCCACACAAAGCCATTTATACACAGCGGGAGGCTGCACATAGCCATATGTACACCGCAGGAGGCCGCACGTAGCCATATATACACAGCAGGATGCCGCACAGTGCCATATATACACAGCAGGAGGCCGCACGTAGCCGTCTATATGCAGCAGGATGCCGCACGTAGCATCTATACACAGCAGGAGGCCACACGGTTTCACCTATACACAGCAGGGGGCCGCATATAGCCATCTGTACAAAGCGGGAGGCCGCACGTAGCCATCTATACACAGCGGGAGGCCGCACGTAGCCATCTATACACGGCATGAGGCAACACGTAGCCATCTATACACAGCATGAGGCTGCACATAACCATCTATACACAGCGGGAGGCCGCACGTAGCCATCTATGCACAGCGGGAGGCCGAATGTATCCATCTATACAAAGCAGGAGGCCACACGTAGCCATCTGTACACAGCAGGAGGCCGCACGTAGCCATCTATACACAGCATGAGGCCGCACGTAGCCATCTATACACAGCGGGAGGCCGCATGTAGCCATCTATACACATCATTTGGCTGCACGTAGCCATCTATACACAGAGGGAGGCCGCACATAGCATCTATACACAGCGGGAGGCCACACATACCCATCTATACACAGCAGGAGGCCGCACATAGCCATCTATACACAGCCGGAGGCCGCACGTAGCCATCTATACACAGCGGGAGGTCGGACAGTGCCATATATACACACCAGGATGCCGCACATAGCCATCTGTACACAGCAGGAGGCCGCACGTAGCCATCTTTACACAGCAGGAGGCTGCACCAGGTGGCCGCACGTAGCCATCTGTAAACAGCAGGAGGCCGCATGTAGCCATCTATACACAGCAGGGAGGCCACATATAGCCATCTATACACAGCGGGGGGCTGCACGTAGCCATCTATACACAGCAGGAGGCCACACGTAGAAATCTAGACAAAGCAGGAGGCTGCACTTAGCCATCTATACACAGCAGATGACGCATAGTGCCATCTCTACACAGCATGAGGCCGCACGTAGCCATTTATACACAGCAGGAGGTGGCACAAAGCCATCTTTGCACAGCGGGAGGCAGCACTTAGCCATCTATACAAATCAGGAGGCCACACGTAGCCATCTGTAAACAGCAGGAGGCCGCACGTAGTCATCTGTACACAGCAAGAGGCCGCACGTAGCCATCTATACACAGCAGGATGCCGCACTGTACCATCTATACACAGCATGAGGCCGCACGTAACCATCATTACACAGCAGTATGCCGCACATAGCATCTATACACAGCAGGAGGACGCAAGATGCTACCTATACACAGCAGGGGGCCGCATGTAGCCATCTGTACACAGCGGAAGGCCGCACGTAGCCATCTATACACAGCAGGAGGCCGCACATAGCCATCTATACTCAGCGGGAGGCAGCACGTAGCCATCTATACACAGCGGGTGTTAGAACTCTCCTGTTAGGTTTTTTCTAGTTTTCTGGTCACATGACCATTTTTGCCTATTTAATCCGGCTCCGCCCCCCTGGCCTTGCTGCACTTCATTGTATTTTCTACTCTTGAGCTAGCTTGGTACTCTGTTACCTTTCTCTGATAGTTTTGCTAGGTCTTCTGACCTCTATGTTCTATGTTGTCTGTTTGTCTTTTACTGCTACAATTTCTGCTAGGAGGTGTCCAACTTTTTCCCAGTCCCTAGTTCTTGTAGAGATCCCTCCCTTGCATCTATAGGTCTTCGTACAGACTAGCCGAGTACTTTAGCGGGTCTGATCGCAGGATCAGGTTCCCCGTTACATCGTAGGGATCCAGTTTAGTTTTATTGTAGGGACAGAGATCCTGTCTTTCCTTAGTGCTTGAAGCAGACCATAACAGCGGGAGGCTGCACAGCGCCGTCTATACACAGCGGGAGGCCGCACATAGCCATCTATACAAAGCAGGAGGCCGCACATAGCCATCAGTACACAGCGGGAGGCCGGACTTAGCTATCTATACAAAGCAGGAGGCTGCACATAGACATCTGTACACAGCAGTAGGCCGCACGTAGCCATCTATACACAGCATGAGGCGGCACGTAGCATTTGTGCACAGCGAGAGGCTGCATGTAGCCATGTATACACAGCAGGAGGCCGCACGTAGCCATCTATACAAAGATGGAGGCCGCACATAGCCATCTGTACACAGCAGGAGGCCGTACATAGCCATCTATACACAGCAGGATGCCGCATGTAGCCATCTATACACAGCAGGATGCCGCACGGTGCCATCTATACACAGCATGACACCACACAGTGCCATCTATACAGAGTATGAGGCTGCACGTAGCCATCTATACACAGCAGGATGCTGCACGTAGCATCTATACACAGCAGGAGGCCACATGGTGTCACCTATGCACAGCAGTGGGTCGCATGCAGCCATCTGTAAAACAGCGGGAGGCCGCACGTAGCCATCTATACACAGCGGGAGGCCGCACGTAGCCATCTATACACAGCATGAGGCAGCACGTAGCCATCCATACACAGCGGGAGGCTGCACATAGCAATCCATACACAGCGGGAGGCCGCACGTAGCCATCTATACACAGCGGGAGGCCCAGTGTATCCATCTATACAAAGCAGGAGGCCACACGTAGCCATCTGTACACAGCAGGAGGCCGCACGTAGCCATCTATACACAGCAGGATGCCGCACATAGCACCTGTACACAGCGGGAGGCTGCATGTAGCTATCTATACACATCATTTGGCCGCACGTAGCCATCTATACGCAGAGGGAGGCCGCACATAGCATCTATACACAGTGGGAGGCCACACGTACCCATCTATTCACAGCAGGAGGCCGCACATAGCCATCTATACACAGCCGGAGGCCGCACGTAGCGATCTATACACAGTGGGAGGTCGCACAGCGCCATCTGAACACAGCGGGAGGCCGCACGTAGCCATCTATAGTAAGCAGGAGGCCGCACATAGCCATCTGTACACAGCAGGAGGCCGCACGTAGCCATCTTTACACAGCAGGAGGCCGCACAAAGAATTTGTACACAGTGGGAGGCCACACATAGCCATCTATACACAGCGGGAGGCTGCACCAGGTGGCCGCACGTAGCCATCTGTAAACAGCAAGAGGCCGCATGTAGCCATCTATACACAGCAGGGAGGCCACATATAGCCATCTATACACAGCGGGAGGCTGCACGTAGCCATCTATACACAGCAGGAGGCCACGCGTAGAAATCTAGACAAAGCAGGAGGCTGCAATTAGCCATATATACACAGCAGGATGCCGCATAGTGCCATCTATACACAGCATGAGGCCGCACGTAGCCATTTATACACAGCAGGAGGTGGCACAAAGCCATCTTTACACAGCGGGAGGCAGCACGTAGCCATCTATACAAAGCAGGAGGCCACACGTAGCCATATGTAAACAACAGGAGGCCGCACATAGTCATCTGTACACAGCAGGAGGCCGCACGTAGCCATCTATACACAACAGGAAGCCGCACCGTACCCTCTATACACAGCATGAGGCCGCATGTAACCATGAATACACAGCAGTATGCCGCACATAGCATTAATACACAGCAGGAGGCCGCAACTACCTATACCCAGCAGGGGGCCGAAGGAAAGCCATCTGTACAAAGCGGGAGGCCGCACGTAGCCATCTATACACAGCAGGAGGCCGCACATAGCCATCTATACACAGCGGGAGGCAGCACGTAGCCATCTATACACAGCGGGAGGCTGCACAGCGCCATATATACACAGCGGGAGGCCGCACATAGCCATCTATACAAAGCAGGAGGCCGCACATAGCCATCTGTACACAGCGGGAGGCCGCACGTAGCCATCTATACACAGCAGGAGGCCGCACGTAGCCATCTATACACAGCGGGAGGCAGCACATAGCCATCTATACCCATCGGGAGGCTGCACAGCGCCATCTATACACAGCGGGAGGCCGCACATAGCCATCTATACAAAGCAGGAGGCCGCACATAGCCATCTGTACACAGCGGGAGGCCGGACTTAGCCATCTATACAAAGCAGGAGGCTGCACATAGACATCCGTACACAGCAGTAGGCAACATTTAGCCATCTATACAAAGCATGAGGCGGCACGTAGCACTTGTACACAGCGAGAGGCTACATGTAGCCATGTATACATAGCAGGAGGCCGCACGTAGCCATCTTTACAAAGAAGGAGGCCGCACATAGCCATCTGTACACAGCAGGAGGCCGTACGTAGCCATCTATACACAGCAGGATGCTGCACGTAGCATCTATACACAGCAGGAGGCCGCATGGTGCCACCTATGCACAGCAGGGGGCCGCATGCAGCCATCTGTAAAACAGCGGGAGGCCGCACGTAGCCATCTATACACAGTGGGAGGCCGCACGTAGCCTTCTATACACAGCATGAGGCCACACGTAGCCATCTATGCACAGCGGGAGGCCGCACGAAGTCATCTATACACAGCGGGAGGCCGCACGCAGCCATCTATACACAGCAGGAGGCCGAATGTAGCCATCTATACACAGCAGGAGGCCACACGTAGCCATCTGTACACAGCAGGAGGCCAAACGTAGCCATCTATTCATAGCAGGATGCCGTTCGTAGCATCTGTTCACAGCAGGAGGCCGCATGTAGCCATCTATACACAGCGGGAGGCCGCACGGAGCATCTATACACAGCTGGAGGCTGCATGTAGCCATCTATACACAGCGGGAGGCCACACATAGCCATCTATACACAGCAGGAGGCCGCACATAGCCATCTATACACAGCAGGAGGCCACACGTAGCCATCTATACACAGCATGAGGCTGCACGTTGCATCTATACACAGCTGGAGGTTGGAGGCCGCCCCCAGCCATTTATATACAGCAGGGAGCTGCACATAGCCATCTACACACAGCAGGAGGCCGCACTTAGCCATCTATACACAGCATGAGGTCGCTCGTAGAATTTGTACGTTTCACATATTATAATGAGGGCAATCTGGACATGGGCCCCCAGGAGCTTCGGGCCCCGGGCGGTAGCGCAGATTGCCCTCATTATAATCCGCCTATGCCTGTGAGCTATCACTTATCACACCCCCCTCCATTCTCCACTCAGACTCCTCCCTCCCTCCATCCTTTCTCTTCAGGAGGCAGGCTCAGGCAAGCTGCCATTCAATTCAAAAGGTCTACACCCACCACCAGGAGCACAGTGACAACTTCCTTTTGTTTGATATGATTACTGTGCCTGGAAAAGAAAGTATGAGACAAAACAGAGGAGTAAAAAGAATTTCCATAACAATCCAGTACCATGTGATCCCTGCTGAGAAGCGCTAATAGAATAGAACATGAAAAACAAGTAAATTACAAAAGATATTGTTTTGAAGAACTATGATATATAATGGGGGGTGAAAAAGTAGTGGAAAACTCCTTTAATATATGTGAGCCAGAATTGCAGGACGTAATAAGTATTTAGGAGCCAGAATGGGTGACATTATAATAATATGAGAGCTATAATGTGGGCCATTACAAGTATGTGGGAGCCAGAATTTGATATAAGTGTTCATTATTAATGTATCGGGAGACAAAGAGAGATATTAATAATGTCTTGCTTTGTGGCCACATACATTAATAATTTCCCCATTGTGTCACTTTACAATAATGATGTATCTCATTGAGGCCCCATATATTAATAATGTCATAATTATTGAATGGGAACACGTAGTCAAATGTTACAATTTTACAGGGTACATATGTAGAAGGTACAAATGCATTAAAGAGGTTGTCCGCTACTATAAATAATGCCCCTATCGACTTAAAAGGTGGAAATAAGATTTTTTGTAAGTACCTTGTGTTTTGGTTCTTTCTCTGAACAGTGCTATTGCTAACCGCTCGCCAAGCATTATTTGACCCAGCTGCAGTCGACTCTGACATCCGCTGATGTCACGTCAAGTGCAGCCCGGTGTGACCCAGTGACACGCTCCCCCTGATTGATGGGCTGTGGGTGGGGTTTCACAGAACATCACAGCCCAGCATTCACAGTGCTCTTCCCTCTCCTCTGCATTCACTGGCAAAGTGTGCTCTGGATGTTGGGATGTGACAAGTGGTGAAACCCGGCCCACAGTCCATCAATCAGGGGGGAGCGCGTCACTGGGTCACGCCTGGCTGCTGCCTGAACTTGATATATATATATGTATATATAATATTAATATGCAGTATATGTATTTTGGGTTATTGTTACAGAATGGTGAACAAAAGGGTGGTACTGCTAATGGGTAGGGTTTCAGGGTGGCACTGCGTTGCTTTTCTTCTTTATCTGGTGTTCTGCCCATTAGGGCAAAAACGAGGTTAAAATTACTGTTGTCAATTTAATAAGCTGCAATACTCTGTTAGTGATGTCTAAAGTGGTAATAGCACCATCTGGTGATGTTTAATTGCATTACATGTTATTTTTCTGTTAAGTTGTCAATTGCATTGTGGGAGAAACCAATGCATTTTGGGTAAGAAGGTCCTGATGAAGCAGTCATTTTGTAAGTTGTGTAAAACTTTCTCCTGCATTATGTTACTAACACTCCATTATCCTGGATAAAGTATATCTGGTATCTATCTATGTTCTGTGGTATTGTGTATTCAGAACTGTTGTTAAATCAGGCAGTGAATGTTACTAAGTCATGTGTTCACACGTACAAGCTCCATCTTGCTGTGTGCTTTCACTGTTAATAGTACATGTCATAGTTATGTGATATTCTAAGCTCAATATCTGTTATTTGTATTCTTGTAGTTTTATCACACATTCATACATTTTGATTCTATACATCTATCGGTTGACCAATAAACAAGTTAGACTACAGAGAATGGTCTGCTTCTTTGGAAAACAGAAAGTTTATGCTGTATGTCAGATTGCACACCGTGAGAACGTGTAAGAAGACAGAACAATCTGGTGCAGGGTAGAATTGGAAGAAAAAGTATGGAGGGAGCTCTAGAAGAAATCAGCCATAAATAGCTGTTACATTCTGCAAAAATGAGTATTGACTGGAAGAAATCACAGCAAATTTTGAAGAAAATTAACAACTTGTTACAATACTAACGTAGTACTGCTGGAAACCAGTGGCCGAAGGAGCACAAGCAGGAACAGCTAGCGGTAGTAGAAGTTCTTGGAGATTGCAAGGAGTTGTAGGAAACAATCCGTAGATAAATTAGAATAGACTGGGTCAGAATGTTCAGGAGCTGAAGACTGAAGCTAAGCTAACACCTAGACACAATATTCAAGCAATGAGTGAGAGATCCATGTGGCTTTAAGTAGGCCCAAACAGGAAACTAGATGAATTCCATGATTCAGAATCCACCATCTTGGAAAAGGGCAATTGTAGAACGCAACTAGTGATGAGCGAGTATGTTTTGTTAACCCTTTCACCGAGTATGCTCGGGCGAGCACCGAGTAGTTACAGCTGCTCTGTGATATGTTTTAATCACTCCCATGTACATGACTTGCGACTGTTTGACAGCTTTAATTCATGTGAGGAATTTCTATTTCTTACACATTCCTCACATGTATCACTAAACACAACCGCAGCCTCCAGTGTTAAGGAGTGAAACAGCAGCACAATTATAAAAGTGAACAATAGCGGCTAGTAGAAGGCAACAGAATTCCTGACATGACTCCCCCTTTCAACAGCGGCCTCCAGACGATGCTTGGCTTCGTTTGTGTGGGTATTTTTGGTGAAACTCTTTAGGTAGTCGAGGAGCAGTGAGATTTTCTACAGGTTCCCAGGAGTTATCTCCAGGGCCGTACCCTGGCCACTTTATAAGTACTGCAACTTGTTTCTAAATATTCTGGAATCCAGGACCTTTTCAACTGTGTAATGTTATTGCTCATCCACTTCAATAGGATCAGGGGGAAGCAGACTACCCCCTGGAAAATGATTTGGAACAAATGGCTTCAATAAGGAGACATGGAACACTGAATGTATCTTCATTGTTCTGGGAAGTTGAAGGTGAAAAGCTACTGAGCTAAATTGTCCAATTATTTTAATTGGACCAATACATTTTTGACCCAGTTTTGGTGAGGGTATATGGAGTTTCAAATTCTTGGTGGAAAGCCATACTTCCTCACCCACTTGGAAGCTTGGAGAAGGTCTGAGAGATTTATCTGCTACTTCATTATATTTCTCCTGGGCAATTCTTAAAGTGTCTTTTAGTATTTCCAGATTCTGTTGCAGGGATTGTATTCCATCGATGACAGCAGGGATAGGCGTTTCTCTTGGAAAATTAGAAAGGATACGTGGATGGTACTCAGAATTTGCGAAGAATGGTGTTTGTTTGGTCCAAGCATTTTGAGAATTGTATGAAAATTCTGTCATAGGAAGCAAATCAACCCAGTCATCCTGGAGATGACAAATTTAGCATCTGAGATATTGCTCTAAGGGTTGGTTTGTGTGTTCAGTCTGACCATTAGATTGGGGATGAAATACAGAAGATAAACTAACAGCAATGTCCAATGCTGCACAAAAAATTTTCAGAATCTAGATGTAAATTGTGTTCCACGATCACAGACTACTTTGTCTGGGACCCCATAAAGACTAAACACATTTTGAATTATAAGATCAGCAGTCTCTTTAGCAAATGGTAAACCAGCGCAGGGGACAAAATATGCTGCTTTGGTGAGTCGGCCCACCACTACTAGGATTGAACGCTTTCCCTTTGAAACTAATAGTTCCACAATAAAGTCCATAAATATAGAGCCCTATGGACGAGATGGAATTTTCAGAAGCTGCAATAATCCCATTGCTGATGTGCGGGGAGTTTTATATATAGTGCAGGTGCTACAGGAAGATACATATTGTTTAGTATCTTTTTGGCAATTGGGCCACCAAAAGAAAACAAGACAGAAATTCTTGTGTTTTTTTTAATTCCTTTGTGTCCTGCTAACTTGGAGTCATGGATTAGTTTTAATACTTTAAGTCTCACAGTATCTGGAACATAAATGCAATGTTTATGAGTCCATACTTTATTTTGAAAGGTAGGAGATATATCATCTGGTGAATGCAGAAGAATTGGGTCTGTCTAGTATGCTTCCCATATATCTTTCAGCAAGTCTTTGTTATGGATCACCCCCAGGAAGTTGGACTCAGGCAGAATAGTTGTTGGTGGTGCTGCTGTAGAAGGATCTTTGGAGAAGATCCTAGATAAAGCATCAGCCTTATCATTTCGGGAGCCAGGCCTTTAAGAGATAGCAAAGTTGAATTGGTTCAGAAAGAGGCTCCATAGAGCCTGGCGAAGGGACAAACATTTGACAGACCTGATAAATTCAAGGTTACAATGGTAAGTTAGAACAACAATTTGTTGAGCTGCTCCTTCTAGATGATGTCTCCATTCCTTGAAAGCAGCAATGATAGCTAAGAGCTCTTTGTTCCCCACATCATAATTCTTCTCTGACATGGTCAAACTTCTGGAGAAATAAGCACAAAGATGTAGCAAATCTTTTGTTCCTGTACTTTGTGATAGAATGGCCCCTACTGCATCGTCTGAAGCATCCACTTCTACAATAAAGCCATGTTCAGTTGGGATGACTTAGCATAGGAACTGTGGTGAACTTCATCTTCAGGCAGGAAAAAGCATCTGTTGCTTGAGGAGACCAAGCAAACGATATGCCTTTCTTGGTTAGTTTGTTATTGGTGCAATTATTCCTGAAAAATTCTTATTGAAACGTCTGTAAAAATTGGCAAAGCCCACAAACTGTTGGAGTTCTTTGACGTTCTTTAGCATTGGCCACTCAGTGATAGTTTGAATCTTGATAGAGTCCATTTGCAATCCTTGAGTAGAGATTTTATAGCCCAAGAACTGGATTTCGGTTTGATGAAACGCACATTTTTCCAGCTTAATACAAAGATATGCAATAGATCAATTGAACAATCATACGGCCGATGAGGGAGTTTGCTGGCATTTTTCTTGTCACCTACATCAGCAAATTGCTTATATATATAGATGGTAGTTTAGAAGTTTGTTCAGGGTCCTTTACAACTTTTTCATTTGGTGAAGCCTGTGGGAGTGGACAGTAAATGGAAAAGACACTACTTTAGTTACCCAATTGATTGTGGGATTTTGAGTCTGCAGCCTTGGCAACCCCAGGATTATTGAAAAATGTGGAGATGAGATTAGTAAGAAGGATAAGACCTCATGGTGATTAGGTTCCATAACTATCTCTTAGGGTTCAGTCTATTCATTCACTGTTTCCGAATCTAGTGGAGATTCGTTAACAGTTTCCATGATAATAGATGAAAAAGTCTGTTTTGAATTTTTATGCCATGTTCCTTTGCAAAAGAGATGTCCATAACATTTTCGTTTGCTCCTGAATCAACCATGGCAGATGTGGAAATTCATTGAGAATCAACTTGAAACTTGATAGAAAAGAAGCAATGAGAGTTCTTGTTTTCTTTTTTAATGTTGGGTGCAATACAAGAAATTAAATGGATGACTTCATAGAGTCTTCATAGGAAAAGTTGGGATTCGCTACCACTGCCACTGTTTTACATAGTCAAGAAGGACAATTGACGAGAAAATGGTCAGTCTTAACTAGAGATGAGCGGTGTTCGACTAGAACTGTTCGTCAATCTCAAATTCGAGCTGTTTTGGGCCGTGTTCGAGTCGTTCGACGAACGCGAACGATTTGCAAAAAATTCGGCTGTTCGAGGTCATGTTCGATAACTGTTCGTGCACCAAAAGAGTAACTGGATTTTTTCACATCATGCAGGGACTGTCTGCCACTCACTGTAATGCCACAGCCATGGTGGTTGTGGCATTACAGTGGTTGCCAAAATCGATGGGAACAGTGCTCAAAGTGAAACATGAAAAGCTGGCAATTCATCAGCGGCATACACCGGTACCCGACTATTTAGAACAGAAAGAATAGAGCATCACACATAGATTAGATAGATAGAAACATGTCAGTCACATATCAGAGAGAAGATTGGAAAAGTGGAATTCAAAGTGGTGCCGCAACAATAATCGTTATCCACATGCTTCAACCACCATTCCCAGAGACTTTGAGATAAAGAGTCCTCAAATATCTGATTTTGAATCCATGAAGGTCAACAGCCTCTTAAAACGTGAAAGTGCTGAGAGAAAAGAAGGGAGACTTCGGGAAAATCAGTGTTTTTATTGTGTTAAGACTAGTGTTGAGCCACCCCCGTAGTGTTCGGGTGCAGTTTGGTTCGTCGAACACTGGGATGCTTATGGAACTGTTCGTCGAACACCTTAGAACACCGTCGAACACTGTCGAACACCGTTAAAACCAATGGCAGGCAAACAAAAACACATAGAAAACACCTTCAAAGGTGTCCAAAAGCTGACAAACTGCTCAGAAGACACTCTCTTTAAAAAGCCGGCCGGCAATTCAGCATCGGTACCCGACAATTTAGAACAGAAAGAATAGAGCATCACACATAGATTAGATAGATAGAAACATGTCAGTCACATATACAAGAAGTACAGTGACAGTGTTGGTTACTGTACTTGTCATTTAGTGTTAAGGGATTTATTAAAAAAAATAATAGTGTTTTCATGCACCCCTCTCTTTAAAAAAGCCGGCCGGCAATTCAGCATCGGTACCCGACAATTTAGAACAGAAAGAACAGAGCATCGCACATAGATTAGATAGATAGAAACATGTCAGTGACATATATAATGAGTACAGTGACAGTGTTGATTACTGTACTTGTCATTTAGTGTTAAAATAATGGATTTATTAAAAAAAAAAAAATTGGCGTGGGATTCCCCATAATTTTAGTCTCTAGCGGAGGTTAAGCAGACGGCTGGGGCAGATGTTTGAAGCCTGGGAAGGGGGTAATACCTATGGAGCTTCCCAGGCTATTAATATCAGCCCCCAGCTGAATACCTAGCCTTTACCAGCTATTAAAATGGGGGACCCAAAAAACAATGACGTGGGGACCCCCCTATATTAATAGCTAGCAAAGGCTAGGCAGACAGTTGGGGGCTGATATTGATAGCACCGGAAGGGTGCCATGAATATTGGCCCCCTCCCAGGCTAGAAACACCAGCCGTCAGCCGCCCCAGAAATGGCGCATCCATAGGATGCGCCAATTCTGGCACTTAGCCTTGCTCTTCCCGCTGCCCTGTAGCGGTGGCAGTGGGGTAATAGGGCTGGGGTTGATGTCAGCTTAAAATGCCAGCTGACATCAAGCCCAAGTTAGTAATGGAGAGGCGTCTATAAGCCACCTCCATTACTAACCCCATAGTCAAAGTTAAAAAAAACACAAACACCCAAAATAAGGTCCTTTAATTGAAATAAACACAATTCTTTAATGTTCTAAATTAAACCATACTTACCATATCGCCCATTCCAGCTGAAGCCAATGTCTTCTGCAATAAAAGTAAAATATTAAACCAACCTCATCCTTACCTTTCCATGGTTCCCAGGACAGCTTCAGCTCTGCTACATTCACATGACAGGCTGGATCGCAGCCAAAAGCTACCATCCAGCTTGCTATGCCGCAGACACTGAGAAGCGCAGGCATGCTTGCGCTCCTCAGTGTCTCGCTGTGACGGCATCCAGATGAGCCGAGTTCATGTCCAATGAACTCAGCTCACCTCATGCACGTCACTGACAGGGTGGGAGAGTTCTCCTGTGCATGCGGTGAGCAGGAGAATTCTCCCACGCTGCAATGGCATTGAGATGACAGGCTGGATCGCAGCTGAGCGCTGCCATCCAGCATGCCATCCTTCATAGACACTGCAGAGCGCAGGCATGCTTGCGCTCTGCAGTGTCTCTGAAGGATGACAAGCTGGATGGCAGCGCTCAGCTGCGATGTAGCCTGTCATCAGAATGCCATCCCAGCGTGGGAGAATTCTCCTGCTCAAGCGCTGAGTGCAAGAGAATTCTCCCACGCTGTCAGTGACGTGCATGAGGTGAGCTGAGTTCATTGGACATGAACTCGGCTCATCTGGATGCAGTCACAGCGAGACACTGAGGAGCGCAAGCATGCCTGCACTTCTCAGTGTCTGCGGCATGGCAAGCGGGATGGCAGCTTTCGGCTGCGATCCAGACTGTCATGTGAATGTAGCAGAGCTGAAGCCGTCCTGGGAACCATCAAAAGGTAAGGATGAGGTTGGTTTATTATTTTACTTTTATTGCAGAAGACATTGGCTTCAGCTGGAATGGGCGTGACGGTAAGTATGGTTTAATTTAGAACATTAAAGAATTGTGTGTTTATTTCAATTAAAGGACTTTATTCTGGGTGTTTGTGTTTTTTTTAACTTTGACTATGGGGTTAGTAATGGGGGTGTCTTTTAGACGCCTCTCCATTACTAAACTGGGCTTGATGTCAGCTGGCATTATAAGTGTTAGAACTCTCCTGTTGGTTTTTTTCTAGTTTGCTGGTCACATGACCTCTTTTGCCTATTTAATCCGGCTCCGCCCTCCTGGCCTTGCTGGACTTCATTGTATTTACTACTCTTGAGCTAGCTTGGTGCTCTGTTACCGTTCTCTGTTAGTTTTGCTAGGTCTTCGGACCTCTATGTTCTTTGTTGTGTGTTTGTCTTTGACTGCTACAATTTCTCCTAGGAGGTGCCCAACTTTATCCCAGTCCCTAGTTCTTGTAGGGATCCCTCCCTTGCATCTATAGGTCTTCGTACAGACTAGCCGAGGACTTTAGCTGGTCTGATCGCAGGATCAGGTTCCCCGTTTCATCGTAGGGTTCCAGTTTAGTTCTATTGTAGGGACAAGATCTCTTGTCTTTCCTTAGTGCTTGTAGCAGATCATAACAGTAAGTCCAGCCCAATAAAACAAAAATAATTTCTCTAAGGAAAGACCTCCAGTTTTCCATCATGGTCTCGGTTCAAGATTTGGCTCAACGCTTGCAGTGACTCTCTCTGGAGGTGGCCGATCTCCAACAACACGTGAGTAGCTGTTCTGGAGCACATTTTGTGGAACCAAAGGTACGTCTGCCTGATCTATTTTTTGGTGAACAACAAGATTTTTTTTCTTTTAAAAATGCTTGTTTATTGTATTTTCGTTTAAGACCCAGATCCTCTGGTGATGAATCACAGCGCATAGGGTTCATAATGTCACTTTTGCGCAAAGATCCTCAGGGATGGGCCTTCTCTCTCCAACCTAGTGATCCGTGCTTTAGATCAGTGGATAGTTTCTTTTCTGCTTTGGGTTTGTTGTACGATGACCCTGATCGTGTCTCATCTGCTGAGTCTGAATTGAGACATCTGAGGCAGGGATCAGGTAATGTGGAAAAATATTGTTCTCACTTCCGTCGGTGGTCTGCCCAGGTGGGGTGGAACGATTCAGCTTTGAAAACCTTGTTTCTTGCAGGGCTAGGTGAAAGGGTTAAGGATTTGCTGATTGCTTATCCCACACCTGGAAACTTGCAGGAGGCAATGCAATTAGCTATACGGGTGGACAGGAGACTGCGTGCAAGGGTTAATGAGAGCAAATCCTCTGCTATGTCAGCTCCGAGTCCTGAGAGGGTCTGTGCTGACAAAGGAGAGCCGATGGAGATTGGGGCGATGGCACCCCGCTCTCAGGAAAAAGACCGCAGGCTTTCTGAAGGTTTGTGCTTCTATTGCGGAAATTCTGGTCATTTTATTAAGAACTGTGTGCTTCGTATGAACAAAGGAAAAAAAATGGTCAGTCATGCATGTATAGCCTGTTTAAATACTAAGGGAGTATTCCTATCTGCTACTACCGCTGCTCAGGATGAATTAATTGAATTTCGGGTATTTGTGGATTGTGGTTCTACTCTGAATGTGATTGATGGGGGATTCTTGGAAAAACTTAAATTAAAACCCAAACCTTTGTCATCCCATATTGCTGTGGTTTCTGTTGATGGCTCTCCCTTGAAGAGTGTTACTCACAAGGTCTGTGAATTTCCCCTCACTATTAAATAATTTGCCTTCTCCGGTAATTTTGGGGTTGCCCTGGTTAAAATTGCACAATCCTGTACTGGATTGATCTACCACTGAAATTAAGTCCTGGAGCCCTAAATGTTATGACAAGTGTTGTAACGGACGTATTGCTGCGGTGGAAAAAGGGGAATTACCTGTACCTATTCAGGATTTTTGGAGAGTTTTTTCTGAGGAGGAGTCTTAAATTTTGCCTCCCCATAGAGACTATGATTGTACCATTGAATTTGTCCCTGGAGCGACTCTTCCTAAAAGTCGTTTATTTAATCTTACTATTCCTGAGAGAAAGGCTTTGGAGGAATACATACAGACAAGCTTGGCCGCCGGTCACATTAGGCCTTCCAAGTCTCCTGTGGCTGTTGGATTTTTTTTTGGAAAAAAAAAAGATGGCGGTTTACGTCCTTGTCTGGACTTTCGTGAGATTAATAAAATTACTGTACGCAATCCTTACCCACTGCCATTGATTCCTGATTTGTTTAACCAGTTAGTGGGGGCCAAGTGGTTCTCTAAAATTGATCTCCGAGGGGCATACAATTTGTTGCGCATGAAGGAGGGTGATGAATGGAAGACTGCTTTTAACACTCCTGTGGGTCATTTTGAGAATCTGGTTATGCCTTTTGGTCTTACCAATGCTCCAGCATTTTTTCAGAATCTTATTAATGACATCCTTAGACCTTTAATCGGCAAAAATGTGGTTGTGTATTTGGATGACATTCTGATTTATTCGCCTGATCTGGAGTCTCATTGGCGGAGAGTACGTGAGGTTTTACAGTTATTAATGGACAATTCGCTTTTTGCTAAGCTAGAGAAATGTGAGTTCGCTGTACAGAGAATTAGTTTTTTGGGTTACATTATCTCCAGTGAAGGTTTTGAGATGGACCCGGTTAAAGTTCAAACTGTGCAGGAGTGGCCTAGGCCTATAGGTTTGAAGTCGATACAGAGGTTTTTGGGTTTCGCCCATTATTACAGAAAATTCATAAAAAAAAATTCTATTATTGTCAAACTGCTGACCGATCTCACCAGGAAAGGTGCTAATGCGGTTCAGTGGACTTCTGAGGCCATTGAAGCTTTTGTGCTTCTTAAGGAGAGGTTCACCTCTGCTCCCATCATTATGCAGCCTGATGTGACTAAGCCGTTTTTGGTTGAGGTTGATGCTTCTTCTGTGGGGTCGGTGCGGTGTTGTCTCAGGAAAACAAGGATGGAGTACATCCCTGTGCCTTTTTTTCAAAAAAAATTTCTGAGACTGAACTTAATTACGATATTGGTAATCGGGAATTGATGGCTATTAAACTCGCATTTGAACACTGGCATCATCTCTTGGAAGGTGCTGAATTTCCCATTCAGGTTTTCACTGATCATAAAAATCTGATCTATCTTGATGCTGCCAAGCGCTTGAATGCCCGTCAGGCTAGGTGGGCACTTTTTTTCTCGCGGTTTAATTTTTCCGTTACTTACATCCCGGGTACAAAGAATGTTAAAGCGGATGCTTTGTCTCGCAGCTTTTCTCCCATGGCCGGTGCTGTGGAGGAGGAGGAGAGCATTTTACAAGAAGGTGTTGTGATTGCTGCTTTGGACTCCGTTTTGGAGGATGAGATTCTTAAAGCTCAGGAGAATGCCCCATCTAACACTCCCCATGGGAGGTTGTTTGTGCCTAGGACCTTTAGGAGAGATTTGTTTGTTGAGTGTCATGAGTCTCGGTTGGCAGGTCATCCAGGAATTTCTGAGACCAAGAGACTTGTGGGTCGCAGTTTTTGGTGGCCTGGATGGCAGAAGGAAGTCATTAAGTGGGTGCGTCAATGTACTGTGTGTGCTAGATCCAAGTCTTCGCATGCTCCTGCTGCGGGGTTGCTTTGCCCTCTGGAGGTTCCTAGTGCACCTTGGACACATCTGGCTATGGACTTTATTACTGACCTTCCCCCCTCTGAAGGTTTCACGGTCATCTGGGTGGTCGTGGACCGTTTTAGCAAGATGTGTCACTTGGTTCCCTTCATCAAACTGCCTTGCGCTAAGACACTCGCTAAGGCCTTTGTCAAGGAAATTGTCAGACTACATGGCGTTCCTACTGACATTGTTTCTGATAGGGGACCTCAGTTCGTGGCTCATTTTTGGCGTGCCTTTTGCGACAGGTTGGGAGTTCATTTGTCGTTTTCATCCGGATATAATCCTGAGTCTAATGGCCAGACAGAAAGAAAGAACCAGGATGTTGAGCAGTTCTTGCGTTGCTTTGTGGCAGACAATCAAGAGGGGTGGTCTGAGTTTCTGCCACTTGCTGAATTTGCTCTTAACAACCATACATACTCTTCTGCTGGGTGTTCGCCTTTTTTTTGTTGTTCTGGGAGACATTCGTCTTTTGGGTCATTCTCCAAATTGGTATCGGCTGTGCCTGAGGAGGAGAGTTTTTCCGGTGATTTGGAGAGAGTTTGGACGGATGTGCGTGATAATCTTCAGGAGGCTAACAAAAAATCTAAGAGGTACTTTGATAGGAAACAGCAAGAGGTTTCGTTTGATATTGGTGACATGGTTTGGTTGTCCTCTAGGAATCTGCGATTGAGGATTCCTTCTAAAAAGTTGGGTCCCAAGTTTGTAGGGCCCTTTAAGGTGCTTCAGATAGTTAACCAATCTGCTGTTAGGTTGGAGGTTCCTACCTCCTGGAAGATTAATCCTGTGTTTCATGTTTCTCTGTTGAAAAAAGCTGATGTGTCGGTTGGTGACGCCTCTGCCACTGTTCCTCCGGTGGTGGAGGACGGGGAATATGAAATTTCCCACATCCTAAATTCTAGACGGTATAGAGGGAGTTTGCAGTATCTCGTCGCTTGGAAGGGTTTCGGACCCGAGGATAACTCATGGGTGAGGGCGGATGATGTTTCTGCTTCCAGACTTGTCAGAGCGTTTCACAGGAGGTTTCCTGATAAGCCCGGGCCTAGGGGATCCGGAGGATCCTCTTAGAAGAGGGGGTACTGTTAGAACTCTCCTGTTGTTTTTTTTCTAGTTTGCTGGTCACATGACCTTTTTTGCCTATTTAATCCGGCTCCGCCCTCCTGGCCTTGCTGGACTTCATTGTATTTACTACTCTTGAGCTAGCTTGGTGCTCTGTTACCGTTCTCTGTTAGTTTTGCTAGGTCTTCGGACCTCTATGTTCTTTGTTGTGTGTTTGTCTTTGACTGCTACAATTTCTGCTAGGAGGTGTCCAACTTTATCCCAGTCCCTAGTTCTTGTAGGGATCCCTCCCTTGCATCTATAGGTCTTCGTACAGACTAGCCAAGGACTTTAGCGGGTCTGATCGCAGGATCAGGTTCCCCGTTACATCGTAGGGATCCAGTTTAGTTCTATTGTAGGGACAAGATCTCCTGTCTTTCCTTAGTGCTTGTAGCAGATCATAACAAAAAGCTGACATCAACCCCAGCCCTCTTAACTCACTGCCACCGCTACAGGGCAGTGGGAAGAGCAAGGCTAAGTGCCAGAATTGGCGCATCCTATGGATGCGCCATTTCTGGGGTAGCTGACAACTGGTGTTTCTAGCCTGGGAGGAGGCCTATATTCATGGCACCCTTCCAGGGCTATTAATATCAGCCCCCAGCTGTCTGCCTAGCCTTTGCTAGCTATTAAAATAGGGGGGACCCCACGTCATTTTTTTTTGGGTCCCCCATTTTAATAGCTAGTAAAGGCTAGGTATCCAGCTGGGGCTGATATTAGTAGCCTGGGAAGCTCCGTGGGTATTACCCCCTTCCTAGGCTTCAAACATCTGCCCAAGCCGTCTGCTTAACCTCCGCTAGAAACTAAAATTATGGGGAACCCCATGCCAATTTTTTTTTAATAAATCCTTCATTTTAACACTAAATGACAAGTACAGTAATCAACACTATCACTGTACTTATTATATCGGTTGTCTATACGAATACCATGGTGAATAAAGTCAACAAAATTTGTAGGAGCATCCAGCCGGGCTAGTTCATCTTTGAGTGCGCTGGATAGTACGTTCTTAAAAAATAAATTTGCTGCATTATTCCATTTAGTATCAATCACCCACCGTCTGAATTCTGTGGTGTATTCCGCAACATTGCGTTTACCCTGATGTAGTGCCATCAGTGTAGCTGAAGCTGTTGCACAAAGATTAGGGTCATCAAACACCTGGCTAATGGCTGCTAGGAAAGCCTCCAGATCATTAAGTCGATCATCATGAGTTTCAATAAGTGGGCTGGCCCAAGCCAATGCTTTAATTGTCAGTAGCATAATAATACACAATACTTTTGATCTGTCAGTATGGAAGTGAGCAGGGTGTGCACTAAAGTACAATCTGCTCTGTTTGATGAATCCACAAAATTTGTCATGGTCTCCACCAAACCTGAAGGGTGACAGTGGAAGAGTCGGTGAAGGGGCTGGAGCAATATGTTGATTTTTTAGCTGAAGGATCTGTTCAGACTGAAGTGCAATCTTATTGCTTAGATATTACACAATATTCTGTAGATCCTGTGTAGCTTGTTGAAAAATGTGAATGTTATGAGTTGTCTGATTTTCAAATGCAGTGTAATTTGTTTTTAGTGTTTGCATATCTGCATAGATGTTGGTAAGCAAACGGTTCATCTTAGTTACATGTACCTCCACTTTTTCTCCCTTGGTGGCGTCCATGATGAAGGCTTGAGTATCCTGTTACGATACTGGCGTAGCACTGCTGGAAACCAGTTGCTGAAGGAGCACAAGCAGGAACAGCAAGCAGCAGTAAAAGTTCTTGGAGATAGCAAGGAGTTATAGGAAACAATCTCTAGATAAATTAGAACAAACTGGGTAAGAATGTTCAGGAGCTGAAGACTGAAGCTAAGCTAACAGCTAAACACAATACTCAAGCAATGAGTGAGAGATCCATGCGGCTTTAAAGCACACCTATCACTAAAATTTTTATTTAAATAAAATGCAGATGTAATAAAATGTACAATTTGTAGTGATGAGAGAACGTTCTTGCCACTGCTCGATACTCGCCCGAGCATCACTGTGCTCGACAAGCTCGGCGAGTATTTCCGGGTTGCTTGGGCGGGAACTCTGGTCCCCTGCCTGCATGTTTGGGACTCTTTAGAGAGCCAATAAACATGCAGGGATTGTCTGCCACACACTGTAATGCCGTAGCCATTGTGGTTATTGTCATTACCGTGATTGGCTGGCCGAACAGCATCATCAGGTATATATAGGACCTGGTGCCGCTCTGCTCATCACAGTCTACCCCGGAAACAGACAGAGTAGGGAGAGGTGCTGCTGAGTCAGGGAGAGGTTTGCTTGTTTAGTTAGTATAGGTATTCCACAACATATAAATTTATCCTACTGAACTAACAGTCCTTCTGAAGACTAATCCAGCTGCATATATTCAGTGATGATAGCAGGAGTTAGGCTGGCAGGCAGGGTATGTGGCAGACATATGCATGATACAGCACAAGAGGGTCCATTAAATGTCCTGTTAGTATAGGTATTCCACAACATATATACTCATCTGAACTAACAGTCCTTCTGAGGACTAATCCAGCTGCATACAATCAGTGCTAGGCAGGCAGTGTATGTGGCAGATTGCAGTATATGATACAGCACAAGAGGGTCCATTGAACGTCCTGTCTGCTGATGCTGTAATAATTACAGATATTTGTAGACATAGCCCCAAATATCAGGGGACAGGGCAAATTTTTTTTATCTTATTCCTGGTTATTTGTTTAAAAAGCAATCCAGGGTATACCATTTTTCTGCTCCATTTGCCTGTTAGCACTTCAGAATAAAGCCAGATCTGTTCCATATTTTAGCAATAAAAATCCAGAAATTTTAACTGAAAGTGGAAAATATTGGCCTCCTTTTCCATTCTTTTGCTGTATGTCGGTCAAGTCATTCAGACTAGGTCTCTGTAGAATAATATTAGTAAACTACAGACCTGCTATTTAAAATAGTGGTTCTCTGTCCGACGTATCACATATAACTGCGTTCCAAAATCAGC
Source organism: Phyllobates terribilis (assembly GCF_046119375.1). Taxonomy (NCBI): domain Eukaryota; kingdom Metazoa; phylum Chordata; class Amphibia; order Anura; family Dendrobatidae; genus Phyllobates; species Phyllobates terribilis. The sequence goes on along the minus strand of NW_027362764.1, from coordinate 418,236,527 downwards.
CATTTTTTGTGAACGTGGAAAATATTGTTCTCCATTTAAAATGGGCAAGGTGCATGGCAAGGGACAGGGAAGTGGACTTGATGGTGATGGTGCATGCAGAGGCCGAGGACGTGGCCGTGGGCAATCTGAAATGGTGCTACAACAAAAACCCACATCTTGTCGCTCAACCTTCCTGTCCCAATTACTAGGGGACCGTAGTACACCACTATTGAAACCAGAGCAGTGTCAAAAGGTTGTTGGTTGATTAGCAGATGCTTCCAGTCACTTTGCCACTTCCACTACCACCCTGTCTTACACAGTCAAGTCTCAGTAGCCGTGAGTCTGGAACACATATTCCTCACCCTGATCCTCCTTCCTCCCACCATGCCGAGTGCCCGGAGACAAATGATCCCACACTTGGACACTCAGAAGAGCTCTTCACTTTTCCATTTGTAGATTTGGGTTTCTCACCCGGCCAGCTTCAAGCGAATCAAGAGGAGAACACGAGTAGTGATGCCCAAATATCAGCATCAGCAGGGGTAGCAAAACTAGCACCCTGACCACCATTGCATGATCAATCAGGCACATGGCAGCAAAGCACCCAAGTGGGCCGAACCCCAGGGTCCAGCAACAGTGTCTGTGGGTGACATCACTACTTCTGCTGTTTTGCGTGCATGCCAATCCCCTGTCCATAGCGCATGCCAAGGTGCCTCCCGCCCTGCACCTGTCGTTGCACAATCTCAACTAGCATAATCAGCAAGCACATCCATGTCTTTGTCCAGCGCAGAGTTCAGTTGTCCCTACTCCAGTCCTTGGAACGCAAGCGCAAATACACAGCCAATGCAAATACACAGCCAATGCCCCACCGGTCACACTACTAAATTCACACATTTCGCGAATGCTTGCGCTCAAAATGTTGCCTTTTAGGTTTGTGGAGATGGAAGGTTTCTGCAACCTGATGTTAGCGGCCGTCCCTCAGTACTTGGTCCCCAGCCGCCACTATTTCTCCCGGTGTGCCATCCCCGCATTATATGAGCACGTGTTCCACAACATTAACCGTGGCCTACACAATGCAGTTACTGGGAAAGTCCACCTAACCACGGACATGTGGACAAGTACTTGTAAGCAGGGACGGTACATCTTACTGACGGCACACTGGGTTAATATAGTGGGAGCCGGGACCCAGTCGGACCTTGGGACAGAACTCATCGATGCCGAGGATTGCGGGCCCTGGGTCAATCAGGGTTGCCCCCACATTCTACAGCTACTGCACCTCCTCCTCCTCTTCAGCCTCCATCTCCGAAATGACCACATCAGTCGCAAGCTGGAAGCACTGCAGCACTTCCTCGGCCAAGCAGCAACAGGCTGTGCTGAAGCTAACATGCTTAAGTGACAAACCGCAAAACGCTGAAGAGTTGTGGACAGCTTTGAAAGAGCAGGCAGATCTGTGGCTGACACTGCTGACCCTACAGCCAGGCATGGTTGTGTGTGACAATGACCGGAACCCGGTGGCGGCTCTGAGGTGAGCTCACACACGTACCATGCCAGGCCCATGAGCTTAACCTTGTGGTTAAGCGGTTTCTCAAAACCTACCCAGATCTGTCCGATCTGCTTGTCAAAGTACGCTGCCTGCGTGCCCATTTTAAAAAGTCAGCTACAGCTTCCGCCGCCCTTGCCATGCTTCAGCAGCGTTTGCAGCTTCCAGCTCACCGACTTGTGTGTGATGTCACCACGTGTTGGAACTCTACATTGCAGATGTTGGGAAGGATTTGTGAGCAAAAGAGGGCAGTTGTTGACTACCAGCATCAACAACGCCATCTGTATTGAGTTCAGACTCCACATATAAGACCTCAGGAGTGGACATGGATGTCAGACATATGTACCATCCTCCATAACTTTGAGGACTCCACCAAGATGGTGAGCGGCGATGATGTCATAATTAGCATCACCATCCCACTCTCTTCTCACAATTAAAGAGGATGCATTGCAGGCAGAGCACGATGAGATGGAGCAGGAACCCTACAGGGTGATTCCAAACAGCCCATCCTCATCTCATCCCAACATGGGTTGGGTGAAAATGAGGAAGAGGAGGAGTAAGAACAGGAGCTAGTTTCCTGCGCTATAGATGGTGCTACCTGCACAACTGTCATACTGTCTGATCAGCGTGGATGGCAGGAGGACAGGGAGGAGGAGGATGAGGAGGACAGCATGGTCAGTCATCCTCTTCATGAGGACACTGAAGTCTTGCCTCTTTGCAGTCTGGCACACATGGCTGAGTTTGTTACACTGCCTTTCCAGTGACCCTCGCAATGTCCAAATTTTGGGTGACAGTCATTATTGGTTGGTGATACTTCTAGACCCATGCTACAAAGAGAACTTTCTGTCTCTTATTCCTGCACAGGACAGGCCTAATAAAATAAAATGCACAGGACAGGCAGTACGAGAAGGCCCTTGTTGCGGAATTATTTAAAAAAATTTACATCTGAAAACGCTGGCGGCAGAGGTCACAGTTCGTTGGACAACCAAGGAGTACAGGTGAGAGAGACACAAATGCAATCCAGCAGAGGCATAGGAACACTGTTCAAGTTCTGGGACAGTTTTCTCAGACCCTCCAATCGCACAAGCGCTGATGTGCGGGGTACTCTAACAAGGAGGGAATTGTTTCGGAAGATGCTGAGGGAGTACCTTACTGACCGTACCAACGTCCTCCATGATTCCTCTGTGCCTTATGATTATTGGGTATCCAAGCTGGACATGTGGCATGAACTGGCTCTCTACGCCTTGGAGGTCCTGGCCCGCCCTGCCGCTAGCATTTTGTCAGAGCGGGTTTTTAGTGCCGCCGGTGGAATTCTAACCGATAGGCGCATCAGCCTGTCAACTGGAAATGCTAACAGGCTGAATCTTATAAAAATGAACAAGGGCTGGATTGGGCCAGACTTCTCAACACCACAGAATGATAGCAGCGTAACATAAACTCAAATAGAGTGTCTGTTTTTTGGGGAGGTCTAACTATTCCCATGCACCTCTGTCTTCCCACCCAGACATAGGTATACGCTTCCAGATTTTGTCTATTTGCTCTTGTCCTCCTCCTTCTCGCATCCTCATCCTCCAACATCATATCACCACCATATGTACCATATCAGCATATCTACGTCTCTTGCAAGGGACATTGGAGTTCATCCAAATTTTTGCCAGCTGTTGCATTCAGTGCATAGGCAAACCGTAAGGGAGACCCACTTCCTAATAATGGAAACATTTTTTTCAGGAGGCCCTCCAACCTCTACGTGTCTTGCAGGGGGCATTGGAGTTCCTCCATATTTTTGGCAGCCGTTGCATTCACTGCATAGGCAAACAGTATGGGAAACCCGCTCCTTTGTAATGGGAATATGTCATTACTGAGGCCAACCTCTATGTGTCTTAAAATTGTTATTGGGGTTTTTCCCAAATTTTGGCAGCCATTCGACTCACTGTATAACCTATAAGGCTATGTGCCCACGTTGCATTTATGAAGCAGAAAATTTCTGCTGCATAAATGCAAGTCCTCTCCCGGAAAAACGCATGCGGAATTCTGCACGCGTTTATCGCGCATTTTTCGCGCGTTTATCACGCGTTTTCCACATGCGGAATTGCCTTGCGTTTTTTATGCATTGGACAAAGGCAATTCCGCTTGCGGAAACGCAAAATTAAATGACATGCTGCGGATTTTTGAACGCGGCATAAACGCTGCGGAAAAATCCGCAGCATGTGCATAGAACTTGCGGAATCCCATTGGGGAACATGGGGTGCGGATATACATGCGTTTTTCAAGCGTTTACGCTGCGGAAATTCCGCAGCATATACGCTTGAAAAATGCTACGTGGGCACACAGCCTTACTGTATAGCAGACCCTCTCTTTTATAATGGGATCATGTTGTACTCGTTACTGTGGCCCAGTTCTGTGTCTTTAAATTGTTAGTGGGGTTTTTCCTAAATTTTGGCAGCAGTTGGACTCACTGCATACCCTATAACTGTATAGCAGACCCTCTTCTTTCTAATGGGAACATGTCGTTACTGTGGCCCAGCTCTGTGTCTTTAAATTGTTAGTGGGGGTTTTTTTCCCAAATTTTGTCACCCCTTTCAGTCACAGGATGGGCATTACCAGTATAAGAGACCTGCTCCTTTATAATGGGAACATTTTTTTATTGAGACCCTCCTCTATCTCTTCAAAGGGGTATTGGGTTGCGTCCAAATTTTTGGCAGCCCTTGCAGTCACAACATATGCAATAACAGTATAGGAGACCCGCTCGTTAATAATGGTAACAACAAAGCATAGCCAGCTGATGGCTCTCTAACAATATCAAGGGCCGACTGCTGGCCCTTTAAGAATAGTAAAGGCCGCCTGTTGGCCCTATAAAAATAGGCTTTATGACTTTCAGAGTACCTCTTTAATAAATGAAACAGGATGTGTCTGATGATGTGTCACACACCACATGGCCAGATAAGGTTGTAAAATGTTTAAATGACATTTCTCGGTGAATGCGTTTGTCATGGTTGAAAGCAAAGCAAAAGTTCAAAAAACGCATCAAAAATGCTACGTGTGAACATAGCCCAAGGTGTGGAGGAACATTTTTGTTTTTGTATATTTATTTTGCTTTATATACAAGTCATTACAGGAATGGATGTTCCTTAACATATTTCCCAGGAAAATCCATTTGGGTTTTCTTTTTTGTATGTTTTATTGTGAGTCCGTAAAAGTGGCGTAATATCTCTGACAGTGTTGTTGACAGCATTGATCTGGGAGTCAGAAATGCTTCCAGGGGTCTTCCCCATGCTGTTCCCATGTCATTTGAGCACTGTTCACATCGAATTGGGCAATTTTTAAGCCCTCTGCAGACCGCCGGGGCAGTGAGCCGCCGGAAAAATGCTCAAGTTTCCCAAAGACTTACATTGGGCTCGTTATACTGACCGAGCACTCAAGCATTTTAGTGCTCGCTCATCACTAATAATTTGACCAAAAAATTATTAACAAGGCATAGACCAAGTGGGAGAAAAACTCCTCTTCTTAGCACCAGCCTCGACTTAACTGAGCCGACTTCAGCTGAAGTCACCTCCAGGCCAGGCTGTGGAATTCCCAGACTTCTCTGCTGTGCTGACGACACTCTCCCATGATGCAGTGCATCAAGGAAAGTGAACGACAGTCTGCCGGTCTGAGCCCAGGCACAGTGACTGAGCTGGATGTGTTCAGTCCAGCATGCAACTGTGGGTATGTGCTCCATAATGCACCAGGCATTGAGCTGGAGGCAGCTTTCCTGTTTCCTCCTTCACCTCCCTTTCTGGTTGAAAGGCCTTGCTTGTTTCCCTTGCTCACACTATGGAGCAAAGACGTTTATATCCTGCAGCCTGCCAGTAGTGATTGTGCCCCTCCCCCACTGTCACCACAAGCACACTGAGGTGAGAAAGCTGAAAGAAGATATTGTTATGATCTGCTACAAGCACTAAGGAAAGACAGGAGATCTGTCCCTACAATAGAACTAAACTGGATCCCTACGATGTAACGGGGAACCTGATCCTGCGATCAGATCTGCTAAAGTCCTCGGCTAGTCTGTACGAAGACCTATAGATGCAAGGGAGGGATCCCTTCAAGAACTAGGGACTGGGATAAAGTTGGACACCTCCTAGCAGAAATTGTAGCAGTCAAAGACAAACACACAACAAAGAACATAGAGGTCCGAAGACCTAGCAAAACTAACAGAGAACGGTAACAGAGCACCAAGCTAGCTCAAGAATAGTAAATACAATGAAGTCCAACAAGGCCAGGAGGGCGGAGCCGGATAAATAGGAAAAAAAGGTCATGTGACCAGCAAACTAGAAAAAAACCAACAGGAGAGTTCTAACAGTTATGGGGTTTTATTTCCTTCACATGATCAGTGTATGTGTAATTGTGTGTATACATGTGTGAAATGTATACTTATATGTGTAAAGTGCATGCATGAGTGTATGGTGCATTTGAGAACTGGAGAACTGTATGTAAACTTGTATGAATTGTATGTGTTTATATACTATATACTGTATGTATGTGTTTGTGTATGTCATAGAGAGATGCAAATATACCTGTGTAATATATATAGTACTATATATTACAGATATATTTGTGTAAGTATAGCTCTCTTGTGTAGAGAGATACATATATTGTACACAGGTATATTTGTATTTCTCTCTCTATGACATATATATCAAGAGAGAGTGATACATATATAAGCATACATGTGGTGACCAGAGGCGCTGCATAGCAACCAGCCTATGGGGGCGTGTCTCAGAACACAGCACGCTGAGCTGCCAATCCCAAGATGGCAGCTCACATAACTGTGATTCTTCTATTTCATAATTCAAGTAATTCTTCCAAGGTAATTTATTTCATGTTTCTTTATATCCACAGTCTCCTTACTGTAATATACCATAATATCTGTGGAGGTGATGGGTTCTCTTTAAGTAGGCCCAAACAGGAAACAAGATGGATTCCATAGATTCAGAATCCGCTATCTTGGAAAAGAGCAATTGTAGAACACAACAGCAGCCTTCAGTGGTAAGGAGTTAAATTACAGCACAATTATTAAAGTGAACAATAGTGGCCACTAGTGGTCAAACTGTAGAAGGCAACAGAATTCTTGACACAACTTCAATTAGAGATTTCCCATGGGAGCCACAAGCTTTACATGTACTGTATACACTTATACTATCTACAGAGCACCCTTGTATTACTGTCACTGGTGACAATATTAGTGGTAATACAGTAGTAGTAGTAGTCCTCAGAAGAAGCTCGTGTGCAACGCGCGTTGGAGTGTTGGGCAGCGGCAGCATTTCCACCATGAACCCAGGTCAGTAATTTCTTTTCATCATTTGTTTTTTAATGATCCACATTTGTGGTTGTGAGATTCATCCGACACAAATTTGTAATTATAGCTCTTAACTTTACATATCTGTCTTTATATAAAAATATATTCACTTATTATATTACTGAAACCCGACTATGCATGGTTCATGGTGTCCATGTTTAGAGATGAGCGGTGTTCGACTAGAACTGTTCGCCAATCTCAAATTCGAGCTGTTTTGGGCGGTGTTCCAGTTGTTCGACGAACCCGAACGATTTGCAAAAAATTCGGCTGTTCGAGGTTATGTTCGATAACTGTTCGTGCACCAAAAGCGTGTCCTGCATGTCTGGTGCTATTTAGAGCACCAATCATGCAGGGATTGTCTGCCACTCACTGTAATGCCACAGCCATGGTGGTTGTGGCATTACAGTGATTGCCCAAATCGATGGGAACAGTGCCAACAGTGAAACATGAAAAGCCGGCAATTCAGCAGCGGCATACACCTGTACCCGACAATTTAGAACCGAAAGAATAGAGCTTCACACATAGATTAGATAGATATAAACATGTCAGCCACATATATACGAAGTACAGTGAAAGTGCTGCTTACTGTACTTGTCATTTAGCGTAAAGGATTTATCAAAAAAAATAATAGTGTTTTCATGCACCGTCTCTTTAAAAAAGCCGGCCGGCAATTCAGCAGCGGTACCCGACAATTTAGAATAGAAAGAATAGAGAATCACACATAGATTAGATAGATAGAAACATGTCAGTCACATATATATGAAGTACAGTGACAGTGCTGCTTACTGTACTTGTCATTTAGCGTAAAGGATTTATCAAAAAAAATAATAGTGTTTTCATACACCGTCTCTTTAAAAAAGCCGGCCGGCAATTCAGCAGCGGTACCCGACAATTTATAACAGACAGAATAGAGCATCACACATAGATTAGATAGATAGAAACATGTCAGTCACATATATATGAAGTACAGTGATAGTGTTGGTTACTGTACTTGTCATTTAGTATTAAAATAAAGGATTTATTATTAAAAAAATTGGCGTGGGGTTCCCCTTAATTTTAGGCTCTAGCGGAGGTTAAGCAGACGGCTGGGGCAGATGTTTGAAGCCTGGGAAGGGGGTAATACCCACGGAGCTTCCCAGGCTACTAATATCAGCCCCCAGCTGAATACATAGCCTTTACTAGCTATTAAAATGGGGAACCCCCCCAAAAAAAATGACGTGGGGTCCCCCCTAATTTAATAGCTAGCAAAGGCTAGGCAGACAGCTGGGGGCTGATATTAATAGCCCAGGAAGGGAGCCATGAATATTGGCCCCCTCCCAGGCTAGAAACACCAGCCGTCAGCCGCCCCAGAAATGGCGCATTCATAGGATGCGCCAATTCTGGCACTTAGCCTCGCTCTTCCACGCTGCCCTGGTGCGGTGGCAGGGGGTAATAGGGTTGGGGTTGATGTCAGCTTATAATGCCAGCTGACATCAAGCCCAGGTTAGTAATGGAGAGGCGTCTATAAGACACCCCCATTACTAACCCCATAGTCAAAGTTAAAAAAAACACAAACACCCAGAATAAAGTCCTTTAATTGAAATAAAGACACAATCCTTTATTGTTCTAAATTAAACCATACTTACCGTCACGCCCATTCCAGCTGAAGCCAACGATCTCCTGCAATAAAAGAAAAATAATAAAGCAACCTCATCCTTACCTTTCCATGGTTCCCACGACAGCTTCAGCTCTGCTACATCGAGATGACAGGCTGGACCGCAGCAGAACGCTGCCATCCAGCCTCTCATCCCGCAGACACTGAGAAGCGCAGGCTTGCTTGCGCTGCTCAGCGTCTCTCTGTGACGACATCCAGATGAGCCGAGTTCATGTCCAATGAACTCGGCTCACCTCATGCACGTCACTGACAGCATGGGAAAATTCTCACGCTGAAGCGGTGAGTGCAGGAGAATTCTCCCACGCTGTCAGTGACGTGCATAAGGTGAGCTCATGTCCAATGAACTCAGCTCACCTCCTGCACGTCACTGACAGCGTGGGAGAATTCTCCTGCACTCAGCGCTTCAGTGTGAGAATTCTCCCACGCTGAAGCGCTGAGTGCAGGAGAATTTTCCCACGCTGTCAGTGACGTGCATGAGGTGAGCCGAGTTCATTGGACATTAACTCGGCTCATCTGGATGCCCTCACAGAGAGACACTGTGGAGCGCAAGCAAGCCTGCGCTTCTCAGTGTCTGCGGGATGACAGGCTGGATGGCAGCGTTCTGCTGCGGTCCAGCCTGTCATCTCGATGTAGCAGAGCTGAAGCTGTCATGGGAACCATGGAAAGGTAAGGATGATGTTGCTTTATTATTTTTCTTTTATTTCAGGAGATCGTTGGCTTCAGCTGGAATGGGCGTGATGGTAAGTATGGTTTAATTTAGAACAATAAAGAATTGTGTGTTTATTTCAATTAAAGGACTTTTTTCTGGGTGTTGTGTTTTTTTTAAATACTTTACTAGAAATTCATGGTGGTCATGTCTAATATTGGCGTGACCCCATGAATTTCGGGCTTAGGGCCAGCTGATAATGCCAAGCTGGCCCTAACCCCTTTATTACCCAGTGAGCCACCGCATCAGGGCCCTGGATGAGTTGGGTACAGCGCCAGAAGATGGCGCTTCTATGAACGCGCCATTTTCCGGGGTGGCTGCGGACTGCAATTTGCAGCGGGGGTGGCCCAGAAAGCTTGGGCCTCCCTGCGCTGCGGATTCCAGCCCCCAGCTGCCTAGTTGTACCTGGCTGGACACAAAAACAGGGCGAAGCCCCACGTCAATTTTCTTTAAATTATTTCATGAAATAATTAAGAAAAAAAGGGCTTCCCTATATTGTTGTGTCCGGCCAGGTACAAATAGGCAGCTGGTGGTTGGGGGCAGCCCGTTCCTGCCTGCTGTACCTGGCTGGACACAAATATAGTGCGAAGCCCCACGTCAATTTTTTTTAAATTATTTCATGAATTTCCTGAAATAATTTAAAAAAATTGAAGTGGGGCTTCGCACTATATTTGTGTCCAGCCAGGTACAGCAGGCAGGAATGGGCTGCCCCCATCCACCAGCTGCCTATTTGTACCTGGCCGGACACAACAATATAGGGAAGCCCTTTTTTTCTTAATTATTTCATGAATTTCATGAAATAATTAAAAAAAATTGAAGTGGGGCTTCGCACTATATTTGTGTCCAGCCAGGTACAGCAGGCAGGAACGGGCTGCCCCCAACCACCAGCTGCCTATTTGTACCTGGCCGAACACAACAATATAGGGAAGGCCTTTTTTTCTTAATTATTTCATGAATTTCATGAAATAATTAAAAAAAAAGTATGTGGGGCTTCGCCCTATTTTTGTGTCCAGCCAGGTACAACTAGGCAGCTGGGGGCTGGAATCTGCAGCGCAGGGAGGCCCAAGCTTTCTGGGCCCCCCCCCGCTACAAATTGCAGTCCGCAGCCACCCCGGAAAATGGCGCGTTCATAGAAGCGCCATCTTCTGGCGCTGTACCCAACTCATCCAGGGCCCTGGTGCAGTGGCTCACTGGGTAATAAAGGGGTTAGGGCCAGCTTGGTATTATCAGCTGGCCCCAAGCCCAAAATTCATGGGGTCACGCCATTATTAGACATGACCGCCATGAATTTCTAGTAAAGTATTTAAAAAAAACACAACACCCAGAATAAAGTCCTTTACTTGAAATAAAGACACAATTCTTTATTGTTCTAAATTAAACCATACTTACCATCACACCCATTCCAGCTGAAGCCAACGATCTCCTGCAATAAAAGAAAAATAATAAACCAACCTCATCCTTACCTTTCCATGGTTCCCACGACAGCTTCAGCTCTGCTACATCGAGATGACTGGCTGGACCGCAGCAGAACGCTGCCATCCAGTCTGTCATCCCGCAGACACTGAGAAGCGCAGGCATGCTTGCGCTCCTCACTGTCTCGCTGTGACGGCATCCAGATGAGCCGAGGTCATGTCCAATGAACTCGGCTCACCTCATGCACGTCACTGACAGCGTGGGAAAATTCTCACGCTGAAGTGCTGAGTGCAGGAGAATTCTCCCACGCTGTCAGTGATGTGCATGAGGTGAGCTCATGTCCAATGAACTCAGCTCACCTCCTGCACGTCACTGACAGCGTGGGAAAATTCTCCTGCAATCAGCGCTTCAGCGTGAGAATTTTCCCACGCTGTCAGTGACGTGCATGAGGTGAGCCGAGTTCATTGGACATGAACTCGGCTTATCTGGATGTCGTCACAGAGAGACGCTGAGCAGCGCAAGCAAGCCTGCGCTTCTCAGTGTCTGCGGGATGACAGGCTGGATGGCAGTGTTCTGTTGCGGTCCAGCCTGTCATCTCGATGTAGCAGAGCTGAAGCTGTCGTGGGATCCATGGAAAGGTAAGGATGAGGTTGCTTTATTATTTTTCTTTTATTGCAGGAGATCGTTGGCTTCAGCTGGAATGGGCGTGATGGTAAGTATGGTTTAATTTAGAACAATAAAGGATTGTGTCTTTATTTCAATTAAAGGACTTTATTCTGGGTGTTTGTGTTTTTTTTAACTTTGACTATGGGGTTAGTAATGGGGGTGTCTTATAGACGCCTCTCCATTACTAACCTGGGCTTGATGTCAGCTGGCATTATAAGCTGACATCAACCCCAACCCTATTACCCCCTGCCACCGCACCAGGGCAGCGTGGAAGAGCGAGGCTAAGTGCCAGAATTGGCGCATCCTATGAATGCGCCATTTCTGGGGCGGCTGACGGCTGGTGTTTCTAGCCTGGGAGGGGGCCAATATTCATGGCTCCCTTCCTGGGCTATTAATATCAGCCCCCAGCTGTCTGCCTAGCCTTTGCTAGCTATTAAATTAGGGGGGACCCCACGTCATTTTTTTTGGGGGGTCCCCCATTTTAATAGCTAGTAAAGGCTATGTATTCAGCTGGGGGCTGATATTAGTAGCCTGGGAAGCTCCGTGGGTATTACCCCCTTCCCAGGCTTCAAACATCTGCCCCAGCCGTCTGCTTAACCTCCGCTAGAGCCTAAAATTAAGGGGAACCCCACGCCAATTTTTTTAATAATAAATCCTTTATTTTAATACTAAATGACAAGTACAGTAACCAACACTATCACTGTACTTCATATATATGTGACTGACATGTTTCTATCTATCTAATCTATGTGTGATGCTCTATCTTTCTGTTCTAAATTGTCGGGTACCGCTGCTGAATTGCCAGCCGGCTTTTTTAAAGAGACAGTGCATGAAAACACTATTATTTTTTTAAATAAATCCTTTACACTAAATGACAAGTACAGTAAGCAACACTATCACTGTACTTATTATATATGTGACTGACATGTTTCTATCTATCTAATCTATGTGTGAAGCTCTATTCTTTCTGTTCTAAATTGTCGGGTACAGATGCTGAATTGCCGGCCGGCTTTTTTAAAGAGACGGTGCATGAAAACACTAATATTTTTTTTAATAAATCCTTTACACTAAATGACAAGTGCAGTAACCAACACTGTCACTGTGCTTCTTATATGTGTGACTGACATGTTTCTATCTATCTAATCTATGTGTGATGCTCTATTCCTTCTTGTCTAAATTGTCGGGTACCGGTGTATGCCGCTGCTGAATTTGCCGGCCGGCTTTTTTAAAGAGAGTGTCTTCTGAGCAGTTTGTCAGCTTTTGGACACCTTTGCAGGTGTTTTCTATGTGTTTCTATGTGTTTTTGTTTGCCTGCCATTGGTTTTAACGGTGTTCGACGGTGTTCTAAGGTGTTCGACGAACAGTTCGACGAACAGTTCCTCGAACATCCCGGTGTTCGACGAACCGAACCGAACCCGAACACTACGGGGTGGCTCAACACTATCCATGTTCCTCCGCCTAAAATTTTTTAATATTGTGTGTTTTTAATTTTGCCTTGTTCATGTTTCTTTTATTCTATTTGCCAAATTATTCAAAGCAGTTTTTTAGGTTTTTTTAGATTTTATAGTTATTGGTCTGCTATAATTAGTGCTTCCTTGCACCTTTACATGTTTTTGATTAGGGTTACATTCCTTCTATTATAGGTTACATCTCAACATCAACTGTGTCAAGGAAACTGCAAGAAGCAGGTTATTATGGTCTAATTGCTGCAAAAAAGCCACTACTGAGGACCGCAAACAAAAAGAGACTTGTTTGGTCCAAGCAACACCAGGACTACACAATAGATCAGTGGATAACCTTACTGTGGTCTGAGGAGTCAAAATGTGTTATTTGGTATCAACTGCAATGTATTTATGAGATGCAGAAAAGGTGATCAGATAGTTTCTTCATTTTTAGTTCCCTCTTATGAAGTATGGAGCAGGAAATGTGATGGTGTAAGTGTGCATTGCTGGTGACACTGCTGGAAATTTATTCCAAATTCAAGGCACATTTACCCGGCATGGCTACTACAGCATTCTCTAATGCCATGCCATCCCTTCTGGCTTCCACTTGGTGGGGAAAATATGGGAAAAATGCTGCAAAATAAGAATGTTTTCAAACATAGATGTGTTATGTTAATAGTTTATTTTTATGAAATAACAAAATTCAAAGTGAATGAACAAGAGAAATCTAAACAGCATGAGAGCATGAATTTTTTTTAGGTATGTTCGCACTGTGTTTGAAAACTCTTGAAGATTGTTCCAAACATCTTTGATAACTAACCACAGAACTTTTGTCTTTTGTGGATGTAGGATGTTGCATAAATCCTTCTGTCAGTTCCTGTAATTGCAGACTTAATGACAAGATCAGGACTCTGTGGGGATGTTATTATCACTTCCACAACTCCTCTTATTTATGCTGATGATACAGTAGTTCATATTACCATTGGCTATATATTTGGGGCTATTGTCCTGCTGCAGAATAAATTTGGAGCAAATCAAATACCTTCCTGATTGTATTGAATGATGGATAAGTATCTGGCTGTATTAATCAGAATTGATGCAGCAGGGTCTCTCATCACCTGATCCTTGACCACCTCCTTAATGATGAGGCAATGTGCTTTGTCCAGTCATTGAATGCCATTCTTTGTCCAGGACATTTAACAATATTGACATAGGACTCCTAGCTTGCTTTCTACAAACATCTGGGAAAGGGAAAAGTTCTGAGGAGGCTTCTAGATCGCCATCATGGCCCTCCAGATGTGCATCATAGTAATGACTAAATTAGACGATCTAACAATTATCCAAAGTTCGGAAGATCGCTCATTTGCAATAAATATCCCATGAAAATACACCACCAATCACCCCACAAATGAGAAAAATGTTAATTTGTCAAGTGGATCTTTTGTCGGCATAAAAATCATCACTATCTGCAGCACATTGCACTGTGTAAACAGGAGAAGTGCTGCCAAAAATATACTTTATTGGGACAGAACATATTAGTGATTGTCCTATCCCCATTGTTGTTCCTTAGCCTGTGGCTTGTACAGTGATTGAGTGCCAAACGACTGGAATATAGTCTATTGCTTGTTACTGTCTAATGATTGTTAATGTCCTGAAATCAGATCATGTAAATGTACCCTTAGGCTGTGTGCCCACTATGGGTTTTTTAAGCGTTTCAGCAGCGTCAATTCCGCCACAGAAACGCTTAAAAAACGCTTATTATTAGGTCTGCTATGTTCCCCAATGATAATCCGCATGTGCTAAGCACATGCTATGGAAATTTCCATTGCGGAAAATCATTGCGGAAAAATCCGCAGCACTACCAATTATTTTGTGGAATCGAGGTGATTTGGCTGCCATAGACTTGCATTAAATTGCTTAATAATGCATGACTACATGTGCACATGCGGATATTAAGCGATTCAATGTGGGGATGGTACCCGGGTCTGGAGAAGAGGAGACTCTCCTCCAGACCCGAGTACCATAGTACCTGTAAAAAAAAAAGAATTTAAAATAAAAAAACACATTATACTCTCCTTCTGATGGCCCAAGGACTTCTATCCGGTACGTCATGGCTCCCCGGTGGCTCACGATGGAGTAAAAGGACCTTCCATGATGTCATTCAGTCATGGGACAGGTCACGCGACTGCAGACGTCGGCTAACTGACTTGGTCACACTATATAAAATCCATGCCGGTTGCATGGATTTATATAGTGTGACCAAGTTGTCAAGCACTTTTCCAAGTGATGCTAAAATCGCTTGGAAAGCGCTTGACAACCCGCATGTGAAATCGCATGTGCAAAACACGTGACAAATGCTTGTCCCTGGCTGAAAAAATGCATGTAAAATCCGCATGCGTTTTTTCTGCCAGGGAGATGCAGAAACGCTCAGGAAAAATTCTGAGCATTTCTGCATCGTGGGCACATAGCCTAAATATTTGTGTGATGGTGCAATATGTTATCAATTGGAGTCTCACTTTTCATTTTGCCTAGGGCCACAATTTGCCTAAAACCGGCAATGGATTGCTCCCTGGGAAAAAATGCAGATCAGCCTAAAGACATGCCCACAGATTCCTGTGACCAGCGCCCCCTTAGTGTGGACCATAAATATTAGCTTTAAATAAAAAGGCCCACATTTCTGGAACGAATGGCAGATTTTTTTTAATAAAGGCATTCTCAGGTGAAAAGTGGCAATAAAATATAAAAAAATTCCAGATTTCACCTGGTGAAAGGTCACCTTTAACAAAGTGTAAAATTACTACATGTTCATGTTTGTTAATTTCTGTTGCTAGAAAAACAGTCCTGGATATCATTAAAAACATTTGTTCTTTCATATACTTATGTATGAAATCCCTTAACTTTTTTCAACAATGGATGTATATCCAAACCTATAGTCTATATGTTTATAACTTTTACTGGCTCCAGCATTGGGCCTTGCTCAATTCTTCTATGGCCAGCTCCCTTTGCGTGAATATATGCAAAGTTACTTTAGTAGCCCAGCAAGTACCAATGATGTCATCAACCTAAGCCTTTTAAGGCTGATGTAGTAGGCTAAGCATTGCCTGAGTATTATGGTAGTAATTCACTCAGCTACCTTCTGCTTCCTGAAGTCAAACTTTATATCCCACTTGTTTCTGTTCAAGCCTGGTGTCTGATTTATAGTTCAGCTGCTCCACACTGCTATCTAGCCACCAGCTGCTTAAACCCTTCTACAACAATGTGCCTGATAATTAACTCACCTCAGTTATTACTTGGTGTTCTCCCCACCTTCACTTCTGCAAGAAAGTACCTGGTAGCAAACTCATCTCTAGTATTACTGGTGTTTACTAGTGTTGAGCGAACATGCTCGTAACTGCTCGGTACTCGCCCGAGCATCACGCTACTCGGGATGTTCGGCGAGCACCGAGCATTTCGGGTTACTCGGGCGGGAGCTCGGGTCTCCGCCCTGCATGTTTGGCGCTCTTTACAGAGCCAATGAACATGCAGGGATTGCCAGCCAGTCACTGTAATGCTGCAGCCATGTTGGTTGTGGGCATTACAGTGATTGGCTGGCCGCACAGCGTCACCTCGAGTATTTAAAACCGGGCGCCACCATCTTGGACACAGTTGCTCTGGATTAGACAGTGTAGGGACAGCGCTGCTGATTTAGGGAGAGATATAAACTGCGAAATAATTAGTGTAGGGTCTGTAAAGGCTGCCAGAACAAACAAACAGTCCTTTTCAGGACTAATATCCATCCCAGATAACAGGCAGGCAGGCTGCATAGGAGACACAGTGGTTATACCAGCAAACGCTGCATTACAGTCCTGTGTGCTCCTGTTGCTGAAATTGCTGGACTTAGCACCAGGTGTCGGGGGCCAGTTAAAATCCTTTTTTTTCATCTAAATCCTCATTTTTTTTCCTCCTTCACACTGTACAAATACCTGTCTTATTTACCTTTTGGTGTGTCACCCCCCCCAAAAAAAAGCGTGTCTCTGATTTTTCAGACACAAATATAACTGTTGAAAATAGTCTGGTGTAGGCTAGAGAAACAGAAGTGTTGTTTTGCACTTCCACGGTTCAAACCTCTGTATTATCCATTTTGGGCCATTTGTATCTAAAAAAAAAAAAACAGTTTGAGTGTGTCGCTCACTGTTCAGCCACAAATATCTCTATTTAAAAAAGTGTGGTATACCCCAGTAAACAATAACTGTGGTTTTGCCATCCCACGGTAAAAAATCTCTATTATTCAGGTTTTGGTATATTTTCCGTAAAGAAAAACAGTAGTGTCTCCTGACTGTTGTGACACAAAAATATATCTGTTGAAAATAGTCTTGTGTAGGCCCGACATCCCAGTGTGGTTTCGCAATTCCACGGGTCAAATCGCTGTACTATCCAGTTTTGGGCCTTTGGTATCTAAAAAAAAAAGCAGTTTGAGTATGTCGCTCACTGTTCAGCCGCAAATATCTCTATTTAAAAAAGTGTGGTATACCCCAGTAAACAATAACTGTGGTTTTGCCATCCCACGGTAAAAAATCTCTATTATTCAGCTTTTGGTAGTTTTTTCCGTAAAGAAAAACAGTAGTGTCTCCTGACTGTTGTGACACAAAAATATATCTGTTGAAAATAGTCTTGTGTATGCCCAACATCCCAGTGTGGTTTCGCAGTTCCACGGGTCAAATCGCTATACTATCCAGTTTTGGGCCTTTGGTATCTAACAAAAAAGCAGTTTGAGTGTGTCGCTCACTGTTCAGCCGCAAATATCTCTATTTAAAAAAGTGTGGTATACCCCAGTAAACAATAACTGTGGTTTTGCCATCCCACGGTAAAAAATCTCTATTATTCAGCTTTTGGTCGTTTTTTCCGTAAAGAAAAACAGTAGTGTCTCCTGACTGTTGTGACACAAAAATATATCTGTTGAAAATAGTCTTGTGTAGGCCCGCCATCCCAGTGTGGTTTCGCAGTTCCACGGGTCAAATCGCTGTACTATCCAGTTTTGGGCCTTTGGTATCTAAAAAAAAAGCAGTTTGAGTGTGTTGCTCACTGTTCAGCCGCAAATATCTCTATTTAAAAAAAGTGTGGTATACCACAGTAAACTTCTATGACAGAATCACTGACTGGGTGGATCAGGGAAATGCTGTAGATATAGTATATCTTGACTTCAGCAAAGCATTTGACAAAGTATCTCACACCATCCTTATTGAAAAAATGACCAAGTATGCAATGGACCAGGCAACTGTTAGGTGGATTCATAACTGGCTTAGTGGTCGGACTCAAAGTGGGTGGTTGTAAATGGCTTCACATCCAGCTGGATGAATGTCTCAAGTGGGGTACCACAGGGCTCCGTCCTGGGACCTGTATTGTTCAACATCTTTATCAATGATTTAGATGAAGGAATTGAGGGTAAACTGATTAAATTTGCTGATGACACAAAGCTAGGAGGGATAGCTAATACTAGAGAAGAGAGAGAGAGGATTCAAAAAGACCTGAATAAACTGGAGCAGTGGGCAGCAACCAACAGAATGGCTTTTAACAGGGAAAAATGCAAAGTACTACATCTGGGCAATAAAAATTAAAAAAGCATATACAGAATGGGAGGAATAGAGCTAAGCAACAGTACATGTGAAAAAGACTTAGGTATACTAATAGATCATAGACTGAACATGAGTCAACAGTGTGATGCAGCAGCAAAAAAGGCAAATACAATTCTGGGATGTATTAACAGAAGCATACAGTCTAGATCACGTGAAGTCATTATCGGTCTTTACTCCTCTTTGGTCAGACCTCATCTGGAATACTGTGTACAGTTTTGGGCGCCACATTTTAAAAAAGACATAGACAAACTGGAGCAAGTTCAGAGAAGAGCGACCAGAATGGTGACTGGTCTGCAAACCATGTCCTATGAGGAACGGTTGCAGGATTTGGGAATGTTTAGCTTGCAAAAAAGAAGACTGAGAGGAGACTTAATAGCTGTCTACAAATATGTCAAGGGCTGTCACATTGTAGAAGGATCATCTTTATTCTCATTTGCACAAGGAAAGACTAGAAGCAATGGGATGAAACTAAATGGGAGGAGACACAGATTAGATATTAGAAAAAACTTTTTGACAGTTAGGGTGATTAATGAGTGGAACAGGCTGCCACGAGAGGTGGTGAGTTCCCCTTCAATGGACGTCTTCAAACAGAGGCTGGACAGACATCTGTCTGAGATGATTTAGTGAATCCTGCTTTGAGCAGGGGGTTGGACCAGATGACCCAGGAGGTCCCTTCCAACTCTACCATTCTATGATACTATGAATAACTGTGGTTTTGCCATCCCACGGTAAAAAATCTCTATTATTCAGCTTTTGGTAGTTTTTTCCGTAAAGAAAAACAGTAGTGTCTCCTGACTGTTGTGATACAAAAATATATCTGTTGAAAACAGTCTTGTGTAGGACCGACATCCCAGTGTGGTTTCGCAGTTCCATAGGTCAAATCGCTGTACTATCCAGTTTTGGGCCTTTGGTATCTAAAAAAAAGCAGTTTGAGTGTGTCGCTCACTGTTCAGCCGCAAATATCTCTATTTAAAAAAGTGTGATATACCCCAGTAAACAATAACTGTGGTTTTGCCATCCTACGGTAAAAAATCTCTATTATTCAGCTTTTGGTCGTTTTTTTCCGTAAAGAAAAACAGTAGTGTCTCCTGACTGTTGTGACACAAAAATATATCTGTTGAAAATAGTCTTGTGTAGGCCCGACATCCCAGTGTGGTTTCGCAGTTCCACGGGTCAAATCGCTGTACTATCCAGTTTTGGGCCTTTGGTATCTAAAAAAAAAGCAGTTTGAGTGTGTCGCTCACTGTTCAGCCACAAATATCTCTATTTAAAAAAGTGTGGTATACCCCAGTAAACAATAACTGTGGTTTTCCTCTTCCACGGTTCTAATCTACTCTTTATTACCCTTTTTCCATTGATAGTGCAAGTGTAAGCTATTTTACTTCATTTACAATGGGAAAGGCGCGTGGCAAGGGACGTGGAACTGGACGTTCTGGTGATGGTTCGTGCAGAGGACGGGGCCGTGGCCAAGGTGAAAATGTGCCACAACCAACAGCCACATCTTCTCGCTCCCACTTCTTGACCGAATTACTAGGGAAGCACAGAACAACACCAGTATTGAGAACTGATCAGTGTGAACAGGTTATTAATTGGATAGCAGATAATACTTCCAGTTACCTGGGCACCACCACCTCCGGTCTGTCTTCCACACGGTCAACTCTTAGTAGCCGTGAGTCTCGACCGCATACTCCTCCTCACCCTGATGCTCCTTCCTCCCACCATGCCGAGTGTCGTCAGACAGCAAGTGATCCCACACTTGGACACTCTGAAGAGCTGTTCACTGGTCCATTTCCATATTTGGGCCCCTCGCCTGATACGCTTGAAGTGGTGAAAGAGGAGATCCCATGTTGCGATGCCCAAATATTTGAACAGCCACGGCCACAGGAAGTCGACGTTGGCAATCTGTCACAAGAGGTGGACGATGACGAGACACAATTGCCATGAAGTGAGGAGGAGGATCGTGGTGCGCAAGTGGAAGAGGAGGAGGTGGTGGATGATCTAGTAACTGACCCAACATGGAAGGAGGACAAGCAGAGTGAGGCCAGCAGCACACAGGGGGAGGGAGGCAGAGTACCCCAACAGGCAGGAAGAAGCAGTGTGGTGGCCACAGACAGAAGGCAGGCAACCGTTCCCCGTAACACCAACACGAGGGACATTTCCAGTACAAGCGGTAGGTCTTCCAGAGTTGGGAATTTTTTTAAAGACTCTGCTGATAACCCCAAAAAGGCCATATGTTCCTTTTGCCATGCCAGCATCCGCAGGGGTGACAAAACTACCAGCCTGACCACCACCAGCATGATCAGGCACATGGCAGCAAAGCACCCGACTTTGTGGGGCGAAACCCAGGGTCCACGACCAATGTCAGCGGGTGTCACCACTGCTTCTTCCACTGTTGTGCGTGCAATAGAACCCCCTGCTGTGTGTGCAAGGCAATCCCCTGTCCATACTGCATGTAAAGATGCCCCCTCCTCTCAGTCTTCACTTGTTATGGCAGTTTCTCAAGAAACAGCATCAATGTCCACGTCCACGTCCCACCGCAGCGTTCAATTGTCCATATCCCAGACCTTTGAACGAAAGCGGAAATTCGCAGCTAACGCCCCACAGGCCACAGTCCTAAATTCGCACATTTCATGACTGCTTGCGTTGGAAATGCTGCCTTTTAGGCTGGTGGAGACGGAATCCTTCCGCAATCTTATGGTGGTGGCCGTCCCTCGGTACTCGGTCCCCAGCCGACACTATTTTGCCTGGTGTGCCATCCCCGCACTACACAAGCACGTGTCCCAAAGCATCTGCCGTGCCCTCAACAACACAGTTACGGGGAGAGTCCACCTGACAATGGACACGTGGACAAGTGCTTGTGGCCAGGGACGGTACATCTCTCTGACGGCACACCGGGTAAACATAGTGGAAGCCGGGACCCAGTCGGACCTTGGGACGGAACACATCCTCCCCACACCGAGGATTGCGGGCCCTATGTCAGTCAGAGTTGCTTCCACAGTGTACGGCTCCTGCGCATCCTCCTCCTCCTCCTCCTCATGTTCAGCCTCCATCTCAGATATCACCACATCAGTTACAAGCTGAAAGCAGTGCAGTACTGCCTCGGCCAAGCGGCAACAGGCTGTGCTGAAACTCATAAGCTTAGGTGATAAACCTCACACTGCTTGTGAGTTGTGGACAGCTGTGAAAGAGCAGGCAGATCTGTGGCTGAGACCGCTGAACCTACATCCCGGCATGGTCGTGTGTCACAATGGCCGTAACCTGGTGGCGGCTCTGAGGCGAGGTGAGATCACACACGTACCATGCCTGGCTCATGTGCTTAACCTCGTGGTTCAGCGGTTTCTTAAATCGTACCCCGAGTTGCCAGATCTGCTCGTGAAAGTATGCCGCCTGTCAGCTCATTTTCGCAAGTCGGCTACAGCTTCCGCCGCCCTTGCTGTGTTGCAGCAGCGTTTGCAGCTTCCGGCACACTGACTGGTGTGTGATGTCCCCACTTTTGGAACTCTACCCTCCACATGTTGCAAAGGATTTGTGAGCAGAAGAGAGCAGTTGTGGAGTACCAGCTGCAACAAGGCCGTCGATATTCAGGTCAGACTCCACACATAAGACCTCAGGAGTGGACCTGGATGTCTGACATATGTACCATCCTGACAAACTTTGAGGCGGCCACCAAGATGGTGAGCGGCAATGACGCCATCATTAGTGTCAGCATCCCACTTGTCTGTCTTTTGCAACGCTCTCTACAGAGAATTAAAGAGGAGGCATTGCAGCCAGAGT
Source organism: Phyllobates terribilis (assembly GCF_046119375.1). Taxonomy (NCBI): domain Eukaryota; kingdom Metazoa; phylum Chordata; class Amphibia; order Anura; family Dendrobatidae; genus Phyllobates; species Phyllobates terribilis. The sequence goes on along the minus strand of NW_027362764.1, from coordinate 418,214,409 downwards.
ATGATGATATGGATCAAGAAGCCGTAGGGGGCGATTACACACAGCCCAGCCTCATCTCATCCCAACGTGCATTGGGGGACAATGAGGGAGAGGAGGAGGAGGAGGAGGAGCTGCTATCATGCATTGTAGACGGTAGTACCTGTACAAATGTCATACCGTCGGTTCAGCGTGGGTGGCCTGAGGACAGGGGGGAGGAGGAAGAGGAGGAGGAGGAGGAGAGCATGGTCAGTCGTCATCTTGGTGAGGACACGGAAATCTTGCCCGTTACCAGTCTGGCACGCATGGCTGACTTTATGTTATGCTGCCTTAACCGTGACCCTCGTGTTGTCAAAATGTTGGGTGACAGTCATTACTGGTTGGTGACACTTGTAGACGCCCGCTACAAGGAGAACTTTCACTCTCTTATTCCTGAGGTGGAGAGGTCTACAAAAATGGGGCAGTACCAGAAGGCCTTTGCTGCAGAACTCTTAAAAAAATTCCCATCTGAACACGCTAGCGGCAGAGGTCACAGTTCGTTACCCAACCAAGGCGTACAGGCGAGAGAGATGCAACTCCAATCCAGCAGAGGCAGGGGAATACTGTCAACGTTCTGGGACAGTTTTCTGACACCCGCCCAGCTTACAGGCCCTGAGGCGCGGGGTACTCTCACAAGGAGTGGAAAGTTTCAAAAGATGGTGAGGGAGTACCTTGCCGATTGTACCAGCGTCCTCCGTGATTCCTCTGTGCCTTTTAATTATTGGGTATCCAAGCTGGACACTTGGAATGAACTCGCTCTGTACGCCTTGGAGGTCCTGGCCTGCCCTGCCGCTAGCGTGTTATCGGAGCGTGCTTTTAGTGCCGCTGGGGGAATTATAACTGATAAGTAGTGTTGAGCCACCCCCGTAGTGTTCGAGTTCGGTTCGGTTCGTCGAACACCCGTGTGTTCGCCGAACTGTTCGTCGAACTGTTCGTCGAACACCTTCGAACACCGTTAAAACCAATGGCATTCAAACAAAAACACATAGAAACACATAGAAAACACCTTCAAAGGTGTCCAAAAGCTGACAAACTGCTCAGAAGACACAACTAACACATGGAAAAGTGACAAGTACATATAGTCATGAGAAAAGAAAAGAGGTGGAGGAGTAAAAGGAGGGGGAGACACAGATATAGGCATGTCATGCCTTTCTAAAATCCAAAAAGTGAGAAGCCGACACGTTCAGTCCGCTCCTGCCCGTGCCACCTCCGTGTCGCCGGGTTTGTGCCAGAGCCACGATGAACCCTGACAGCCAGCCCCCCTCTCCCAATACTGCTGCCTGTCCGCTGGTGGGTCGAGCGAGCCCCCCTGTGGTGGAGGCAGCTCTAAGCTTTATCATTTAAATTGTCTCTCTAATTTGAATGAATACACTTTAAATCCATTTACAAGGATCTATTGGAGGGCAAGTCTCATGCCAGCAGCCGCGTAATTCCAGCTCCAGTAGCGTCCACTAAAGCTGCTGCAGTTAAAAAGTTTTTATAAGGATCGAGCTCGGCTGTCCACCGCAAGGCATCCTACTGCCAGTCCCAGCCCCTATGCCTTGGGGTGCCTCCTGATGCACTTCACTGAGTATCCCGTGGTCCCGAAGCATTTCCTTTGAAAAAATTAAGTGTCCAAACTACAGGTGGTGTAGCTTGCTTAACAGCCGGGATAATCAGCTGACTAGCAGACACTGCTACTAGGCACAAAGTATTTCCTGGGCTAGATGCAGTTAAAAATTTGTAATTAGATACTCTCGTTGGATGCTGAGAAAGCATTCCATAAAGTCTCCAGGCACGCCATATATGATTCTCTTAAAAAGCTTGGGGTAGGGGTCTAGGGGACCCTTTTATAGCCAAAATCACAGCCCTGTATCGCAATACGTCACCTAGGCTGAAGATAAATGGAACTGTAGCACCCTGAGGGCTCGGTTGCTACAGAGGTATTGCACCTCACCCAGAGGTGTGATATCTCACTCTCAGGTAAGGATGGAGTCTGGATCAGGACCCCACACCTGCATGCATTACACCACATTGCCGTGGGGCAGGGCGACCAATATGCCCCTGAGATGGGCACGACAGTCCCTGTCCCTGGCTGGAGTGGGGGGAGGGAACACTGAGGAAGGGGAACCCTGTAGTGCAGGAGCAGGGAGGAAGCAGTTCCTGGGTGCATTGAGAAGGGAGTATAAAAGGTGGGCACCATCTTAGTTCAGTGCAGAGAAGTCTGAGCAGAAGTGGCAGGGAGCAGGGGCTCTGCATGAGCTCTGCTCCGGAGGCGGGCCTAGTAACAGAGGCCCAGGCTTGGAAGAGGGAGAAGGAAGGAAGAGGAGCGGAGAAGGCTCCAGGAACGAGGAACAAAGGGATCCCAGGGGTGCGGACGGGCGAGTCGCCACCGCACGCCCGAATCCACCTGCATGGAGGGGTCAAGCCAAAGGGGGAGACCGGTCCCCGAAACTAGTGGAGGCAGGAAACGACCCTCAGCTAGAAACCGGAGGCTGTGACATTTTATGTGGCGCAGCCCCTCGCTACACCCGCTAGGAGGGCAGCACATAGGGTCAGGGAAACTGGCACCAAGTTTACCAAGAGGAGGCCCGAGGCAGCCGGACAGAAGGGTTGGTAAGAAAGGCCAGACAAAGGACACACAAAGAGGGTCCTGTGTAGCGCTCCAAAGTTATCTGGGAGTTGTCTGAGCCCCTCACCTGATGAGCACAGTACGACGTGGGCAGCCGTTACCTGCAGACGTGGTCTGGATAATAAGAACTGTGAGTAAAGGCCCTGGACTGCATCACTGACTCCGTGTCGTTACTGCTGCTGCCCTGCACCATCATCCTCATCCTCCGCATACACTGCCCTGAGGCTATACTCCTCCCGTGGGGAGTTAAGCTATGCTCTGCTGCACCCACAACACCAGCCTCAGCGGTCTGCCCTGCAGCGGCGGTTCACTCTGACCGCAATCCACGGGTGGCGTAGTCGGACATTTAAACATCAAAACCACATAAATAGTGCCGCCACTGGTTTGACCACCCTGAGCCACGGAACCGGGTCGCCGCCACGAAGACTACAACCACCAGCATCCACCAAAAAGGGTCCGGCTCCGGGTGTCCCAAGGCCCAGGGGGTGCATCAGAACATTTTCATCACCTTTCACAATCACCAATGGGACAAGGCAGGGATGTCCTCTGTCCCCTCTCTTATACATCCTAGTGACGGAGCACCTGCTCTCATCAATTCGCCATAACCCCAATATTAGGTGGATTGAGGTGGGAGGCACCGAGTACAAGTGCTCTCTATTTGCTGATGATGTACTAGTATATATCACTCAATCACATATATCCATCCATGCTGTTATGGCTGAAATAGATCACTTTGTTACATGGTCAAATTTTAAAATCAATGCAGCGAAGTCTGAGGCCCTCGATGTCTCCCTCCCCAAATCCATATAGGATTCCATCCAGTCCAACTTTCCCTTTGCCTGGCCCTCACAGGGTATCAAATACTTAGGAATTCCTATTCATAGAGACCTCTCCCATCTATGTTATCTTAATTTTGGGCCCTTTATTGAACAACTCCATACAGACCACGGTTGGCAAGTTAGAACTGTAAGATTCACTACGTGAACCACTGGTGTTTTGTGGAAAAGCACATGTACACTGTGTTCCAAATTATTATGCAAAAAGTGTTTAGGAGTGATAAGGGAAGAATTTGTTTGTTTGTCAGTTAAACTCATTGATGGTGATGTGTGTCAGGGCTCTTTATATCACTGTAAGCAATTGCAGACACCTGTGCTAATTAGTTTGGCAGGTGTGTCCAATGAAAGGCAAGACTACTTAAGAAGGCTGTCTCACATTATTAAGCAGCCTACATTTTCTGCCAAAATGGGAAAGAAAAAGGATGTGTCGGCTGCTGAGAAGCAACAAATTGTGGAGTATTTAGGTCAAGGCATGACTACAATCAACATTGTGCGATGATCAGGATGAAGTGTCTTGGCAATCAAGAAGTATGTAGCTGATTCACAGTACACACGTGTGCGTGCTGATAAGGGCAAATTGAGGACTCTTTCCTACAGGCAATTACGTCAGGTTAAAAGAGCAGCGGCAAAAAAGCCTTGTCATAGCAGCAGACAAGTTTTTGAAGCTGCTGGTGCCTCCAACGTCCCCCGAACAACAAGATGCAGGGTCCTTCAGAGGTTTGCAGCTGTGCATATGCCATCCTGTCGACCTCCTCTATCCACTTCACACAAGCAGAAACGGCTCCAGTGGGCCAAACATTACATGAAGACTGATTTCAAAACTGTTTTGTTCACGGATGAGTGCCATGCAGCGCTCGATGGTCCAGATGGATGGAGTGGAGGATGGCTGGTTGATGGACACCCCACGCAAACACAGCTACAGCGCCAACAAGGAGGAGGTGGAGTAATGTTTTGGGCTGGAATCATGGGGAGACAGATTGTCAGCCACTTTAGGATCCCTGAAGGCGCTAAAGATGAACTCCATAATATATGTGGATTTTCTCAAACAGCACTTCCTGCCATGGTTCAAGAAGAAGAACCATGTATTTCACAGCAAGATCATTTTTTTGCATGATAATGCACCATCTCATGCTGCACATAAAACATCTGCATCTCTGGCTGATATGGGCATAAAAGGGGACAAACTTATGGTGTGACCCCCATGCTCCCCTGACCTCTACCCCATTCAGAACCTTTGGAGCATCATCAAAAGGAGTGTCTATGATGGCGGGAGGCAGTTCACATCTAAGCAACAGCTCTGGGAGGGTATTCTGTCCTCATGCAAAACAATTGAAGCAGAAACCATCCAAAACCTGACAAATTCAATGGACGAGAGAGTTCAGAAGCTCCTTTAGAACAAGGGGTCCTATGTGAAAATGTAACATCACCTAGAATAAAGTTTTGAGTTGAAAACTGTTTGATTTCAGTTTCTAATAACCTGCTAATGCTTATAATTTCAAAAATGACCATTTTTTTGGTCTTTATTAAAATGAAAACGTTGATCAAAAAGTTTGGGGGATCTAAGAGTGTGGCAACCCAGTAGTCATGATTACTTCGAATTCTGACAATATGAGGGTCATGTTGCAGGTAGTGCAGCAAGAAGGCACTTATGTGTCTTGCGCATCTCGGAGCCCCAAAATTATCTTCCGGGCTAGATGCAGCTAAAAATTATTATTAATTTTAAATCTGGTGTAGCTTAGTATAGATGGGCTAATAGGATCAGTGCTGCACACTGCACAAAGCCCAAATTATTTTCCAGTCAAGATACAGATAAACATGATTAGTAATTTGAAAGCTTAAAACGGTTGGTAGGGTGATTTTAACCAATCATCAAACTTTTACTCTTCCCAGGATGACACAGGGGTAGAAAAGTCGTTTCGGATCCATGATTTGTTCATCTTTATGAACGTGAGTCTGTCTACATTATCAGTGGAGAGCCGCATGCGCTTATCTGTCAGCACACCACCAGCAGCGCTGAACACACGTTCAGACAGAACGCTGGCTGCGGGGCATGACAAGATCTCCAAGGCGTAAGTGGCTAGCTCCGGCCATTTATCCAGATTGGAAGCCCAAAAAGAGCAAGGTCCAGTGACACAGTCATGGCTTCAATGTTTACTTGGAGATACTCCTGTACCATCGTCTCTAGGCGTTGACTATGTGTCAGACTTCTTGTCTCCTGTGGCCTTGCAAAGGATGGGCTAAAAAAGTGGTGAAATGATTTCGCAAAATTGATGTTACCACCAGATACTGTGGTTCTGTTACGGTTTGAGTGCTGAACACTTGACGGTCCCACGGTTGGCAAGTTGGAACTGTGAGATTCACTACGTGCACCACTGGTGTTTTGTGGAAAAGCACATGTAAGATTCTGCAACAGTCTCTGCTGATACTCCTGCATGCGTGCATCCCTTTCTATGGCAGGAATAATTTCTGCAAATTTACTTTTGTACCGGGGATCTAACAGTGTGGCAACCCAGTAGTCAGGATTATTTCTAATTCTCACAATTCGAGGGTCATGTTGCAGGTAGTGCAGCAAGAAGGCACTCATGTGTGTTGTGCATCCAGGAGCACCAAGTCCCTGTTGTGTTGGTGGCGAGGTAACAATCATGCTTCCTTCCTCTGTCCTCTCCCCCCAACCTCGCACAACAGAAATGTGATCAAGGTCTCCCTCATCTGATGAGTCTTCCATCAGTTCGTCCTCCACTTCTTCCTGGGCTCCTGCACCTTCCTCACTAGTTTGGCTGCTACCATGCGCCCTGGTAAAACCATCTCCCCCACCCTCACATGCCTGCCGCCTTGGTGCTGCCGACCGTCTGGACCTTGCAGATGTTAGCCCTTCCGCATATAACTCCTCCTCCTCTACTTCCTCCACCTCCTCTTGTGCCACCACCTGACTCCGAATTCTGTTTAACATGTGCTCCAGCATGTAAATCACCGGAATAGTCATGCTGATAATGGCATCGTCAGCACTAAACATCTTCGTCGCCATTTCAAAACTGTGCAGAAGGGTGCATAGGTCCCTGATCTGAGAACACTCCTCCAGCGTGATTTGCCCCACCTCCGGATCTCGTTGGCCCAGGCTATACGTCAGAACGTATTGCACCAGGGCTTGTCGGTGCTGCCACAGTCGCTGCAACATGTGCAGAGTTGAATTCCACCGGGTAGGCACATCGCATTTTAGCCGGTGAAGTGGCAGGCCCAACGACTTCTGTAGAGATGTAAGTCGCTGAGCTGCGGGATGCGAACGGCGGAAGTGAGCACACAGCGACCGTGCCCTCTGCAGAAGGCCATCTAGTCTGGGATAGTGGGCTAAAAATTGCTGGGCAACCAGGTTCAACACGTGAGCCATACAAGGCACGTGTGTGACATTGCCCCGGCGAAGGGCCGCACCCAGGTTTGCAGCATTGTCGCACACGGCCTTCCCTGGTTTCAGGTCCAGTGGAGACAACCATTCATGAAATTGGTTCTCCAGAGCTGACCACAACTCCTCAGCTGTGTGACTCACATTTCCCAGACATTTCAAAGTAAAAACCGCCTGATGACGTTGAGCCCTACTGCCAGCATAGTAAGGAGGTGTGCAGGATCCCTTCTGCGCAGTTAGAAAGCTTGTGGCATGACCAGACAGGCTTTGGGTGCAGGTGCAAGACCGAGAGGAGGTTGAGGAGGCAGAAACAGTGGAGGAACTTTGACATAAAGAGGATTGATGCACAACTCGTGGGGACGGCAAGACTTGGACAGCAGCCCCTTGTCCTGCTGTCACCATAGATACCCAGTGCCCAGTCAGCGACATGTAACGCCCCTGTCCATGCCTACTCGTCCAAGTGTCTGTGGTGAAATGCACCCAGTCACACACAGAGTTTCTCAAAGAAGCGGTGATGTTGTATGCGACATGCTGGTGGAGCGCAGGCACACCTTTCTTTGAGAAGTAGTGCCGACTGGGCATCTGGTACTGGGGCACTGCGACGGACATAAGGTCTCGAAAATCCTCTGTGTCCACCAGGCAGAAAGGCAGCATTTCTGTAGCCAAGAGCTTGCAGATGGTGAAATTCAACCTCTTAGCTTTCTCATGGCTAGGAGGAAATGGTCTTTTACTTGTCCACATCTGAGGGACCGAGGGCTGGCTATTGTGCTTAGACGGGGTTGATAAGGGTGTCCCTGGCAAACTGCCGGTCTGTGAGGAAGATGCAGGTGGACATGTTAGGTTGCCTTGATCCAAAGGTGGTGCTATCGATGTCGGACAGCGCTCAACATCAGCTGGTGTTACCACCTCCAAAGAAAATGATGACCTGCCAATCACGCTGGCTGTTGCGGGTAAAGAGGTGGCAGGTCTGCGCCCCAAAACAGGTGTGACTGCTGTCCCCCCAGTCACAGAGGATGAAGAGGCCGCGGATGCACAAGATATGGCAGACAGTGGTTGGCCCGGCCGGCTAGGCCGCATTGTAGCACACTGAGCTTCCCACTGCAACTTATGCTTCATGTCCATGTGCCGGTTCATGCACGAAGTACTCAAACTATGTATTTTTTGGCCTCTAATTAGCTTTTGCTGACAAATGTTACAGATAACACGAGTTGGGTCATCTTTATCGATCTGAAAAAATGCCCAGGCTATGCAAGGCTTAGCACCCATGCGACCTGAAGAGCCACCACGACTTGTGGTGAGAGGCAGAGTTGTGTTTGAGGATGCAGTTGTTGACGTGCTTCCAGTACTACGTCTCTGTCCAGGAAGGCGCAACCTGACCTCGTCGTCACTAGCATCTTCCTCCACCTCCTCTGCTGACCTCATCTCTTGGCTGACTGTGGGTTGACAGTAAGTGGGATCTCCAACCTCATCATCATCACCCTGTGCGTTATCACACCCGTCGTCCTCAGAGCCAACCTGTTCCTGCCCTGACAAAAAACTAAAGTTGTCACTCCAATCAGGTATTTGAGTCTCATCATCGTCTTCCTCATTGTCTCCACCAACAGGAGTTACAGTTTGGGAATGAGGGTCTACATTATGGTCAGAACCTTCTGCGTCTGGTCCTGGATCCGATTCATAAAGATTCTGGGCATCAGTGCAGATCATTTCCTCGTCTGGATTCACAGAAGCGCTGGAGTCGACCTCTGATTCCCAGGCTATAGTATGAGTAAACAGCTCTGCAGACTCAACCATCTGTTCTACCTCATACTCAGATGGGCAGCTGGAGATTTGGGAGCTGTGAGGAAGCAAGTGCGATTGGGGTGACACCTTTGAGGACTGGAGTATTTGTGATGTTGAAGTTGATGTGGAGGAGAGCCCACTTAAAGGAGCACTTGATATCCGTTGAAGCACCTGCTGTTTTTGTGCCTCATCTGGAATTTGTAGCGATTGGCGTGGCCGTAAGAAAGGGATCTTATCACATTGTCCGCTAAAGGAAGTAGACATTTTAGTTTGGCTGGAAGATGGTCTTTCTTCTGCAGATGTTACCGTTGCTTTAACACCTACCCCACGGACACAACCTTTTTTCCCCTTCCCAACACGCCTATTCCCCTTTCCACCAGCAGCAGGCCTTTTTCCACTCATTTTGGTGGTTAACTAATTCACAACTCTGGAGTTGTTTGCACAAAAAAACAATGGATGGGAACCGAGCAGAGCTGAGTGGCCAAACTGTGGTATTAGGCCAAAACTATTGGCTGGGTTAGATGCAGAAAAAATTATATTCAATTTGCAACCTGATGGAGGTCAGTATAAATGGACTAATAGAGAAAGTCCCACACACAGCTAGAAGCCCAAATATTTTTTCAGAGGTAGATGCAGAAAAAAAATATATTCAGTTTGCAACCTGATGGAGGTCAGTATAGATTGACTAATAGAGAAAGTCCCACACACTGCTAGAAGGCCAAATATTTTTTCAGAGCTAGATGCAGACAAAAAATTATTTTTAATTTGCAACCTGATGGAGGTCAGTATAGATGGACTAATAGAGAAAGTCCCACACACTGCTAGAAGGCCAAATATTTTTTCAGAGCTGGATGCAGATAAAAATTATTTTTAATTTGCAACCTGATGGAGGTCAGTATAGATGGACTAATAGAGAAAGTCCCACACACTGCTAGTAGGCCAAATATTTTTTCAGAGCTAGATGCAGAAAATTTTTTTATTCAGTTTGCAACCTGATGGAGGTCAGTATAGATGGACTAATAGAACAAGTCCCACACACAGCTAGAAGCCCAAATATTTTTTCAGAGGTAGATGCAGATAAAAATTATTTTTAATTTGCAACCTGATGGAGGTCAGTATAGATGGACTAATAGAGAAAGTCCCACACACTGCTAGAAGGCCAAATATTTTTTCAGAGCTAGATGCAGACAAAAAATTATTTTCAGTTTGCAACCTGATGGAGGTCAGTATAGATGGACTAATAGAACAAGTCCCACACACAGCTAGAAGCCCAAATATTTTTTCAGAGGTAGATGCAGAAAAAAAATTATGTTCAGTTTGCAACCTGATGGAGGTCTGTATAGATGGATTAATAGAACAAGTCCCACACACAGCTAGAAGCCCAATATTTTTTCAGAGGTAGATGCAGAAAAAATATATATTCAGTTTGCAACCTGATGGAGGTCAGTATAGATGGACTAATAGAGAAAGTCCCACACACTGCTAGAAGGCCAAATATTTTTTCAGAGCTAGATGCAGACAAAAAATTATTTTTAATTTGCAACCTGATGGAGGTCAGTATAGATGGACTAATAGAGAAAGTCCCACACACTGCTAGAAGGCCAAATATTTTTTCAGAGGTAGATGCAGAAAAAAAATATATTCAGTTTGCAACCTGATGGAGGTCTGTATAGATGGATTAATAGAACAAGTCCCACACACAGCTAGAAGCCCAATATTTTTTCAGAGGTAGATGCAGAAAAAATATATATTCAGTTTGCAACCTGATGGAGGTCAGTATAGATGGACTAATAGAGAAAGTCCCACACACTGCTAGAAGGCCAAATATTTTTTCAGAGCTAGATGCAGACAAAAAATTATTTTTAATTTGCAACCTGATGGAGGTCAGTATAGATGGACTAATAGAGAAAGTCCCACACACTGCTAGAAGGCCAAATATTTTTTCAGAGCTGGATGCAGATAAAAATTATTTTTAATTTGCAACCTGATGGAGGTCAGTATAGATGGACTAATAGAGAAAGTCCCACACACTGCTAGAAGGCCAAATATTTTTTCAGAGCTGGATGCAGATAAAAATTATTTTTAATTTGCAACCTGATGGAGGTCAGTATAGATGGACTAATAGAGAAAGTCCCACACACTGCTAGAAGGCCAAATATTTTTTCAGAGCTAGATGCAGAAAAAAATTATTTTCAGTTTGCAACCTGATGGAGGTCAGTATAGATGGACTAATAGAACAAGTCCCAAACACAGCTAGAAGCCCAAATATTTTTTCAGAGGTAGATGCAGAAAAAAATTATATTCAGTTTGCAACCTGATGGAGGTCTGTATAGATGGATTAATAGAACAAGTCCCACACACAGCTAGAAGCCCAATATTTTTTCAGAGGTAGATGCAGAAAAAATATATATTCAGTTTGCAACCAGATGGAGGTCAGTATACATGGACTAATAGAGAAAGTTCCACACACTGCTAGAAGGCCAAATATTTTTTCAGAGCTAGATGCAGACAAAAAATTATTTTTAATTTGCAACCTGATGGAGGTCAGTATAGATGGACTAATAGAGAAAGTCCCACACACTGCTAGAAGGCCAAATATTTTTTCATAGCTGGATGCAGATAAAAATTATTTTTAATTTGCAACCTGATGGAGGTCAGTATAGATGGACTAATAGAGAAAGTCCCACACACTGCTAGAAGGCCAAATATTTTTTCAAAGCTGGATGCAGATAAAAATTATTTTTAATTTGCAACCTGATGGAGGTCAGTATAGATGGACTAATAGAGAAAGTCCCACACACTGCTAGAAGGCCAAATATTTTTTCAGAGCTAGATGCAGAAAAAAATTATATTCAGTTTGCAACCTGATGGAGGTCAGTACAGATGGACTAATAGAACAAGTCCCACACACAGCTAGAAGCCCAAATATTTTTTCAGAGGTAGATGCAGAAAAAAATTATATTCAGTTTGCAACCTGATGGAGGTCTGTATAGATGGATTAATAGAACAAGTCCCACACACAGCTAGAAGCCCAATATCTTTTCAGAGGTAGATGCAGAAAAAAAATATATTCAGTTTGAAACCTGATGGAGGTCAGTATAGATGGACTAATAGAACAAGTCCCACACACTGCTAGAAGCCCAAATATTTTTTCAGAGGTAGATGCAGAAAAAAATTATATTCAGTTTGCAACCTGATGGAGGTCTGTATAGATGGATTAAGAGAACAAGTCCCACACACAGCTAGAAGCCCAATATTTTTTCAGAGGTAGATACAGAAAAAAAATATATTCAGTTTGCAACCTGATGGAGGTCAGTATAGATGGACTAATAGAGAAAGTGCCACACACTGCTAGAAGGCCAAATATTTTTTCAGAGCTAGATGCAGAAAAAAATTATATTCAGTTTGCAACCTGATGGAGGTCAGTATAGATGGACTAATAGAACAAGTCCCACACACTGCTAGAAGCCGAAATATTTTTTCAGAGCTAGATGCAGAAAAAAATTATATTCAATTTGCAACCTGATGGAGGTCAGTATAGATGGACTAATAGAATGATGCTGTGCCCAAAAGATTTTACTTCACTAGGTGCAGTAAAAAAATTGGTATTCTATACACAGGTGGTATATCTTGCAACACAGATAGGCTACTCCACTGACTAACACACTCTGCAATAGGCCAAAAAGGATTAGCTTTGCTAGATTCAGCCAAATGCTGTGAAAAAAACTTGCACAACACTGGCACAGACCTGCCTGGCAAAAACTGATAGGAACTGATGTAACCTAGTCCTATAAAGGACTGCAATTACAATTAGTCTTTACTCCCACAATCTATTTATTTAAGAGCACAGACCTGCCTGATAAAAGTCGTAGGAAATGCTGTAACCTAGTCCTTAAAAGGACTGCAATCACAACTATTCCCTACTTCCAAGCTATCTGTAGATTTGTGCGAAAATTGGCTTGAAATTAACAAGGTATAGCGCACACAGCAACAGCGGTGCTGTCTAACACGCAGCTGCAGCAGTGAGAAAATGGTGGCGACGGGGAAAATGGCTTGGTCTTATAGGGCAAGGACATGTGACATACACTGCCAATGACACATGCCCTTGCTTGTGTGAAAAAAGCACTTCGCTCCGTGTGTGCGCTGCTGATAGGCTGACAGATTGCACCTCCCCACTGTAAATGCGGGAAAGAGAAAAAAAAATGGAGTTCTTCATTATTCCTGCAGAGATCAATCCCCTGCCCCTCCCCCCACCCCGCTGTACACTCAAACTGCGTATTAACACTAGAACTACTGATGGAGTCATTTTGACTCCTTTCGTTTTTTATTTCTCTTCTGTGACTACATTTTTCAGAATTCCGGCTTGAAACTCGGTGACTTTTCCTCAAATATGATGTGAAAAAAGATTTTGTGAGAATAAATAATTTTGGTGAAAAATTTGCGCGTTTTTTTCAAAATTTACCAAGAACTACTGAAGGGAGTCATTTTGACTCCCTACTATATTTTGAGGTGCTTTTGTCACTAAATGTTGCTATAAAGTTTTGTGCATAATTTTTTCACTCTGTCTTATTTACCCTGATGTTCATATAGATGTAGTTCAATTTACATGTCAACTTTTCACATTTTCCTTGTGTTTTACCTGCTTGTATTACTGTGTAATGCTGAACAAACTCTATCTGATGAGGATCTAGATGCATTCATTGCGATATTCTATGCTCGTGGAATATCTGTCACGAACCGTCACTCGATTAGCAGTATTTGGTGTAATGACTGGGGAATACCGTTTTACAAAGCGACAATGTCTAGGGACCGCTTTGTTGAAATTATGAGGTTTTTCAGATTTGATGAGAAATCTACTCGATCGGAGAGACTGCAAATGGACAAGTTTGCTCTATTTTCTACTGTGTGGGACAGGTTTATTGAAAATTGTATTGCGTGTTACAAACCTGGCCCATACATAATGGTGGATGAGCAACTTTTCCCAAGCAAAACTAGGTGTCCATTCACGCAGTACATGACTTCCAAACCAGATAAATATGGCCACAAATATTGGCTAGCTGTTGATAAGAGGAGCAAATATCTGGCAAATTGCTTCCCTTATCTAGGCAAAGATGACACACGCCGTGCTGAGGACCGTTTAGCTGACCATGTGGTAATGAAGTTATTGGACCCGTTTTTGAAAAAAGGTCGCAATGTTACAACCGATAATTATTTTACTTCAGTAAAATTAGCTAAACAGCTAAAAAGCAAAGGAACAACCATCGTGGGAACACTGAACAAGATAAGGCGAGAAGTGCCTAAAGAAATAAAATCCATGAAAGAGGAATTGTACAACACTAAAGTGTTTAGAAATGAAGACAATTTTACACTTACAGTATATCAAGGAAAGCCCAGCAAAAATGTTGTCATTTTGAGTTCCGTCCATCCAGATGTTGTTGTTGCGTCTGATTCCGCTAAAAAAACTCCAGAAACGGTAAAGTTTTACAATGAAACAAAATATGGAGTAGATGTAGTGGATCAGATGGCACGAAAATATACCACACGAACATGCACAAGGAGATGGCCTGTTCATGCATTTGAAAATGCCTTAGACTTTGCGGGTATAAATGCATGGATAATATCCAAGGAGATTACCCACCAAAAAATGTCACGCAAGGCATTTTTGCAAACGCTTGTGAGAGAGTTGAGTGGTCCTTATGTCACAGATAGGGAAAAGGGTTCCACGTCCCAAGTTTCTACATGCTCAGAAGTGATGGTTCAAACAAAATTTTGCCAGATCAAAGAAAAGTGCAAGAAAAATAGATCTGTCAGAAATTGTAAGACTTGTGGTAAGTCTTTGTGTGGGCAATGTACTGCCATAAATCAAAGGCAATGCCTAAAATGCGAAACACCAAATGTTTAGAAGGTGAATTCTGCGCCATATTTTCATTTTTATGCTCCTCCACCTACATTTTCTCTGCTTTTTGTTCTTCAGTTGTTGTTTATATGTGTGCACTTGAATAAAAAAAAATGTTTGAAAAACGTCTATTATAATTATTGTTATTTTCTGTAGAAAAATAAGAAAAGCAGAAAAAAAACAATCAAAAGCATTACTGTTGGATCTCACAATAATAATACATGACAAAAAATATAATTATTAATAAATAACCACAAATGAAACTCTAAAAATAAACGAAAACAAGCAAGGAGTCAAAATGACTCCTTTCAGTAGTTCTAGGCGGGGTCACGAGTCCAGTAGTCCTAGTGTTAACATTAATTTTCATCATTACTGAGAAAAAATCCAGTTATGATTTTGGTGCACGAACAGTTATCGAACATAACCTCGAACAGCCGAATTTTTCTTAAATCGTTCGTGTTCGCCGAATGGCTCGAACAACGCCCAAAACTGCTCGAATTTGAGATTGGCGAACAGTTCGAGTAGAACAACGCTCATCTCTACTGATAAGCGCACTCGCCTGTCAACTGACAATGCTGACAAGCTGACCCTTATCAAAATGAACAAGGGCTGGATTGGGCCTGACTTCTCATCACCACCAAATGACAGCAGAGTAACATAAAGTCAAATCCACTGTGTTATTTCGGGAGGTGTACTCACATGCACCGCTTCACACCCACACATGGGTATACACTTCCTCGTTTCGGCTGTTTTATCTTCTTCTCCTTATCCTCAGCCTCCACCACCACTATACCACCAGGGTGCCAGCATTGCAAGTTCCTCCATCCTTATTTTTGGCAGCTTTTGCTTGCAAGGCATAAGCAAATACTATGGGACATCCACTCCCCAATAATGGCACTTATGTTTGTAATATGCTGTACTGCATGGCTCTTGTAAGGGGCATTCCAAGTTGCTCCGTCCTAATTTTTGGCAGCTTTTGCTTGGAAAGCATAAGCAAATACTATGGGACACCCACTCCCCAATAATGGGACGTATGTTTGTAATATGCTGTACTGCATGGCTCTTGTAAGGGGCATTGCAAGTTGCTCCGACCTAATTTTTGGCAGCTTTTGCTTGGAAAGCATAAGCAAATACTATGGTATACCCACTCCCCAATAATGGGACTTATATTTGTAATATGCTGTACTGCATGGCTCTTGTAAGGGGCATTGCAAGTTGCTCCGTCCTAATTTTTGGCAGCTTTTGCTTGGAAAGCATAAGCAAATACTATGGGACACCCACTCCCCAATAATGGGACTTATGTTTGTAATATGCTGTACTGCATGGCTCTTGTAAGGGGCATTGCAAGTTGCTCCGTCCTAATTTTTGGCAGCTTTTGCTTGCTAGGCATAAGCAAATACTATGGGACACCCACTCCCCAATAATGGGACTTATGTTTGTAATATGCTGTACTGCATGGCTCTTGTAAGGGGCATTGCAAGTTGCTCCGTCCTAATTTTTGGCAGCTTTTGCTTGCAAGGCATAAGCAAATACTATGGGACACCCACTCCCCAATAATGGGACTTATGTTTGTAATATGCTGTACTGCATGTGACGCGCCCCCTGGGCCGTGTGTACACGTGTGTGGGATACCCGGTGCCGGGTCTCTGGGGTCTGTAGTCTCCGTGGCGGTGACCCGGTCCCGTGGCTCAGGCTGGTCAAACCAGTGGCAGTCTTTCTTAGGTTTTGAGGTTAATTGTCCGACTGCGCCACCCGTGGATTGCGGTCAGGGAGTACCACCGCTGCGAGGCAGACCGCTGAGGCTGGTGTTGTGTGCGCAGCAGAGAATGGGATAACTCCCCACGGGAGGAGTATAGCCTCAGGGCAGAGAGTGTGCATGATGGGGGTGATGGTGCACGAGCGCAGCAGGAACGACTCAGAGTCTTTGCAGTGCAGTTCAGGGTCTCTACTGTGATTATAATGTAGACCCTCCCGGGAGTACTGGCTAGCATAAGAGGCCTGGTCAGTCTGTGAGCAAGCAGGAGTTCCCCTGGCCAGGTGGAGTTGTAGGCCTCCCCGTCTGTCTGCACTCTTCCTGGCTACCTTGCTGTAAGTGGGTAGAAGTAGCCCACATCCCTGAGTGTACCGTGTAGTGCTCAACCATATGGCTGGTGACTTCGGGTCTTCTGTTAGCCTCCGCTCCACGACGGCGGTGCTGGTCCCTTGCTTGTGACTGAGCCTCCGGGCTTCTATGGCCAGAGGACCTGAAATCCCCTGCCGGCTGGTTTCTGCTGCTGGATATATAAGTCATCACAGCCTCGGACTCCTGTGTCCGGTTCCTATTGTCTTCTGCCAGGGCGAGCTCTGCTCAGCTTCCAGCCCCTGGTCTGTAGCTCCTAGCTCCTACAGAGCTCCTTGCTGTTACTTTCCCTTGCTCTCACTCTGACTCTGACTGTTCTCTGTTCTCTGACTCACTCAACCCCGCCCCAGATCCAGTTTATAAGGGCAGAATTCTCCCCTCCCAGGACTGGGGCAGGAGGATGTTGCATGTTTAAGGGATCCTGACCAGGAAACATCCCACTTGCTCTCCGACGTAATATCTCTATTACTGTGGTGACCAGACCCCTGGGGTGCCACACATGGCTCTTGTAAGGGGCATTGCAGTTCCTCATAATTTATGGAAAGCCTTCCATTCACTGCTTAGGCCAACAGTGCACAGGAGACCCTGTTGCTATAAATGGAAAAAAAGGTTTAGTTAACGCCCTCTGACCTCCATGTCATTTCCAAGGAGCATTGGAGTGCCTCGAAATTTTTGGTAGGCATTGCACTCACTGTATGCCCTATAACTGTGTAGCCAAACCGCTCCTTTTGTTACAGAAACGTATCCTACAAGACATATCTGGTTGACTGGCCTGATATTGATGTGAATGGTCCCTGTTCCTCCTGCTCTTTCTCCTTTGCCACTACCTCATCCATCATTTATCACCTGAAGCTTTGTTTTAACGGGAGTCATAGAACTTGGATAGTAGCAGGAAAACATCCAGCAATCCTTGGAGGAGGTAGGATATGCGCCAAAACGCTGACCACCTCAGGCCTAGCCGCTAATACATACATGCGCTTGCATTACAACAAAACAAAGCAGATGCTAACTTCTATCATCCTCAACATGCTCCTCACCTTGGCACTCTCAACTCCCCTGATAGAGAAGCCAGGGCCCACCGGAGGAGTCTGATAGTCCGGTGGGCTCGGACAATGCTGCCCTAAAGGAGACCAGGCTAAGAAAAGTGTGGGAAAGGTTACCGGGACAAATAGGGGTGGCTGGGGACCGAGTATGGACACCCGACCACCCCCTGGAGGCTGGGGAGCAAGAGGGGACACCCGGCCACCAGGCGGCTGGGGACTGAGTATGGATACCTGGCCGCCGACACAGCCATGGCGTGGTGGCCAGATTCCGCCTCCACATGCCTAAAAGGTCCAATTTAAAGTGCAAGCAAGCAAGCAGTATGGTATTGCAGCCTGGGGGTGGGTGGGTGGCAGGCTGCATACTTGCAAGGAATGGGAGAGGTACAATTGAACCCTGCCCTGGGATTAGTGTTGAGCCACCCCCGTAGTGTTCGAGTTCAGTTCGGTTCGTCGAACACCCTTGTGTTCGCCGAACTGTTCGTCAAACTGTTCGTCGAACACCTTCGAACACCGTTAAAACCAATGGCAGGCAAACAAAAACACATGGAAACACATAGAGAACAACTTCAAAGGTGTCTAAAAGCTGACAAACTGCTCAGAAGACATAACTAACACATGGAAAAGTGACAAGTACATATAGTCATGCGGAAAGAAAAGAGGTGGAGGAGTAATAGGAGGGGGAGACACAGATATAGGCATGTCATGCCCTTCTAAAATCCAAAAAGTGAGAAGCCGACATGGCCAGTCCGTTCCTGCCCTTGCCACCTCCGTTTGTGCCAGAGCCGCGGTGGACCCTGACGGCCAGCCCCCCTCTCCCAATACTGGTGCCTGTCCACTGGTGGGTCGAGCGAGCCCCCCTGTGGTGGAGGCAGCTCTAAGCTTTTTAATTTAAATTGTCTCTCTAATTTGAATGAATACACTTTAAATCCTTTTACAAGGATCTATTGAAGGGCAAGTCTCATGCCAGCAGCCGCGTAATTCCAGCTCCAGTAGCGTCCACTAAAGCTGCTGCAGTTAAAAAGCTTTTATAAGGATCGAGCTCGGCTGTCCACCGCAAGGCGTCCTACCGCCAGTCCCAGCCCTTATGCCTTGGGGTGCCTCCTGATGCTCTTCACTGAGTATCCCGTGGTCCCGAAGCATTTCCTTTGAAAAAGTTAAGTGTCCAAACTACAGGTGGTGTAGCTTGCTTAACAGCCGGGATAATCCGCTGACTAGCAGACACTGCTACTAGGCACAAAGTATTTCCTGGGCTAGATGCAGTTAAAAATTTGTAATTAGATACTCTCGTTGGATGCTGAGAAAGCATTCCATAGAGTCTCCTGGCACGCCATATATTATTCTCTTAAAAAGCTTGGGGTAGGGGTCTAGGGGACCCTTTTATATCCAAAATCATGGCCCTGTATTGCAATGCGTCACCTAGGCTGAAGATAAATGGAACTGTAGCACCCCGAGGGCTCGGTTGCTGCAGAGGTATTGCACCTCACCCAGAGGTGTGATATCTCACTCTCAGGTAAGGATGGTGTGTGGATCAGGACCCTGACACCTGCATGCATTACACCAGATTGCCGTGGGGCAGGGCGACCAATATGCCCCTGAGCTGGGCATGACAGTCCCTGTCCCTGGCTGGAGTGGGGGGAGGGAACACTGAGGAAGGGGAACCCTGTAGTGCAGGAGCAGGGAGGAAGCAGTTCCTGGTTGCATTGAGAAGGGAGTATAAAAGGTGGGCACCATCTTAGTTCAGTGCAGAGAAGTCTGAGCAGAAGTGACAGGGAGCAGGGGCTCTGCATGAGCTCGGCTCCAGAGGCGGGCCTAGTAACAGAGGCCAAGGCCTGGAAGAGGGAGAAGGAAGGAAGAGGAGCAGAGAAGGCTCCAGGAACGAGGAACGAAGGGATCCCAGGGGTGTGGATGGGCGAGTCGCCACCGCACGCCCGAATCCACCTGCGTGGAGGGGTCAGGCCAAAGGGGGAGACCGGTCCCCGAAACTAGTGGAGGCGGGAAACGACCCTCAGCTAGAAACCGGAGGCTGTGACATTTTATGTGGCGCAGCCCCTCGCTACACCCGCTAGGAGGGCAGCACATAGAGTCAGGGAAACTGGCGCCAAGTTTACCAAGAGGAGGCCCGAGGCTGCCGGACAGAAGGGTTGGTAAGAAAAGCCAGACAAAGGACACACAAAGGGGGTCCTGTGAAGCGCTCCAAAGTTATCTGGGAGTTGTCTGAGCCCCTCACCTGGTGAGCACAGTACGACGTGGGCAGCCGTTACCTGCAGACGTGGTCTGGATAATAAGAACTGTGAGTAAAGGCCCTGGACTGCATCACTGACTCCGTGTCGTTACTGCTGCTGCCCTGCACCATCACCCCCATCCTCCGCATACACTGCCCTGAGGCTATACTCCTCCCGTGGGGAGTTATGCTACGCTCTGCTGCACCCACAACACCAGCCTCAGCGGTCTGCCTTGCAGCGGCGGTTCACTCTGACCGCAGTCCACGGGTGGCGTAGTTGGACATTTAAACATCAAAACCACATAAATAGTTGCGCCACTGGTTTGACCGCCCTAAGGCACGGAACCGGGTCACCGCCACGGAGACTACAACCACCAGCATCCACCAGAAAGGGTCCGGCTCCGGATGTACCAAGGCCCAGGGGGCACGTCAGAACATTTTCATCATCTTTCATAATCACCAATGGACAAGGCAGGGATGTCCTCTATCCCCTCTCTTATGCATCCTAGTGACGCAGCACCTGCTCTAATCAATTCGCCATAACCCCAATATTAGGTGGATTGAGGTGGGAGGCACCGAGTACAAGTGCTCTCTATTTGCTGATGATGTCCTAGTATATATCACTCAATCACATATATCCATCCCTGCTGTTATGGCTGAAATAGATCACTTTGTTACATGGTCAAATTTTAAAATCAATACAGCGAAGTCTGAGGCCCTCGATGTCTCCCTCCCCAAATCCATACAGTATTCCATCCTGCCTAACTTTCCCTTTGCCTGGCCCTCACAGAGTATCAAATTCTTAGTAATTCTTATTCATAGAGACCTCTCCCGTCTATGTTATCCTAATTTTGGGCCCTTTATTGAACAACTCCATACATACCACGGATGGCAAGTTAGAACTGTAAGATTCACTACGTGAACCACTGTTGTTTTGTGGAAAAGCACATCTACACTGTGTTCCAAATTATTATGCAAAAAGTGTTTAGGAGTGATAAGGGAAGAATTTGTTTGTTTGTCAGTTAAACTCATTGATGGTGATGTGTGTCAGGGCTCTTTATATCACTGCAAGCAATTGCAGACACCTGTGCTAATTAGTTTGGCAGGTGTGTCCAATGAACGGCAAGACTACTTAAGAAGGCTGTCCCACATTATTAAGCAGCCTACATTTTCTGCCAAAATGGGAAAGAAAAAGGATGTGTCGGCTGCCGAGAAGCAACAAATTGTGGAGTGTTTAGGTCAAGGCATGACTACAATCAACATTGTGCGATGATCAGGATGAAGTGTCTTGGCAATCAAGAAGTATGTAGCTGATTCACAGTACACATGTGTGCGTGCTGATAAGGGCAAATTGAGGACTCTTTCCTGCAGGCAATTACGTCAGGTTAAAAGAGCAGGGGCAAAAAAGCCTTGTCATAGCAGCAGACAAGTTTTTGAAGCTGCTGGTGCCTCCAACGTCCCCCGAACAACAAGATGCAGGGTCCTTCAGAGGTTTGCAGCTGTGCGTACGCCATCCTGTCGACCTCCTCTATCCACTGCACACAAGCAGAAACGGCTCCAGTGGGCCAAACATTACATGAAGACAGATTTCAAAACTGTGCCGTGCAACGCTCGATGGTCCAGATGGATGGAGTGGAGGATGACTGGTTGATGGACACCCCACGCAAACACGGCTACAGCGCCAACAAGGAGGAGGTGGAGTAATGTTTTGTGCTGGAATCATGGGGAGAGAGATTGTCAGCCCCTTTAGGATCCCTGAAGGGGTAAAGATGAACTCCATAATGTATGTGGAGTTTCTCAAACAGCACTTCCTGCCATGGTTCAAGAAGAAGAACCGTGTATTCCGCAGCAAGATCATTTTCATGCATGATAATGCACCGTCTCATGCTGCACATAACACATCTGCATCTCTGGCTGATATGGGCATAAAAGGGGACAAACTTATGGTGTGACCCCCATGCTCCCCTGAGCTCTACCCCATTAATAACCTCTGGAGCATCATCAAAAGGAGTGTCTATGATGGCGGGAGGCAGTTCACATCTAAGCAACAGCTCTGGGAGGGTATTCTGTCCTCATGCAAAACAATTGAAGCAGAAACCATCCAAAACCTGACAAATTCAATGGACGAGAGAGTTCAGAAGCTCCTTTCGAACAAGGGGTCCTATGTGCTAATGTAACATCACCTAGAATAAAGTTTTGAGTTGAAAACTGTTTGATTTCAGTTTGTAATAACCTGCTAATGCTTATAATTTCAAAAATGACAATTTTTTTGGTCTTTATTAAAATGAAAAGGTTGATCGAAGAGTGTGGGGGATCTAAGAGTGTGGCAACCCAGTAGTCAGGATTACTTCAAATTCTGACAATCTGAGGGTCATGTTGCAGGTAGTGCATCAAGAAGGCACTTATGTGTCTTGCGCATCTCGGAGCCCCAAAATTATTTTCCGGACTAGATGCAGCTAAAAATTATTATTAATTTTAAATCTGGTGGAGCTTAGTATAGATGGCCTAATAGAATCAGTACTGCACACTGCTACAAAGCCCAAATTATTTTCCAGCCAAGATACAGATAAACATGATTAGTAATTTGTAAGCTTAAAATGGTTGGTGAGGTGATTTTAACCAATCATCAAGCTTTTACTCTCCCCAGGATGACACAGGGGTAGAAAAGTCGTTTCGGTTCCATGATTTGTTCATCTTTATGAACGTGAGTCTGTCTAAATTATCAGTGGAGAGCCGCGTGCGCTTATCTGTCAGCACACCACCAGCAGCGCTGAACACACGTTCAGACAGAATGCGGGCTGCGGGGCATGACAAGATCTCCAAGGCGTAAGTGGAGAGCTCCAGCTATTTATCCAGATTGGAAGCCCAAAAAGAGCAAGGGTCCAGTGACACAGTCATGGCTTCAATGTTTACTTGGAGATACTCCTGTACCATCGTCTCTAGGCATTAACTATGTGTCAGACTTCTTGTCTCCTGTGGCCTTGCAAAGGATGAGCTAAAAATGTGGTGAAATGATTCCGCAAAATTGATGTTACCAGCAGATACTGTGTTTCTGTTACGGTTTGAGTGCTGAACACTCGACGGTCCCACGGTTGGCAAGTTGGAACTGTGAGATTCACTACGTGCACCACTGGTGTTTTGTGGAAAAGCACATGTAAGATTCTGCAACAGTCTCTGCTGATACTGCTGTATGCGTGCATCCCTTTCTATGGCAGGAATTATTTCTGCAAATTTACTTTTGTACCGGGGATCTAACAGTGTGGCAACCCAGTAGTCAGGATTATTTCTAATTCTCCCAATTCGAGGGTCATGTTGCAGGTAGTGCAGCAAGAAGGCACTCATGTGTCTTGCGCATCCAGGAGCACCAAGTCCCTGTTGTGTTGGTGGCAAGGTAACAATCATGCTTCCATCCTCTGTCCTCTCCCCCCAACCTCGCACAACAGAAATGTGATCAAGGTCTCCCTCATCTGATGAGTCTTCCATCAGTTCGTCCTCCACTTCTTCCTGGGCTCCTGCACCTTCCTCACTAGTTTGGCTGCTACCATGCGCCCTGGTAAAACCATCTCCCCCACCCTCACATGCCTGCCGCCTTGGTGCTGCTGGACCTTGCAGATGTTAGCCCTTCCGCAAACAACTCCTCCTCCTCTACTTCCTCCACCTAATCTTGTGCCACCACCTGACTCCAAATTCTGTTTAACATGTGCTCCAGCATGTAAATCACCGGAATAGTCATGCTGATAATGCCATTGTCACCACTAAACATCTTCGTCGCCATTTCAAAACTGTGCAGAAGGGTGCATAGGTCCCTGATCTGAGACCACTCCTCCAGCTTGATTTGCCCCACCTCTGGATCCCGTTGGCTCAGGCTATACATCAGAATGTATTGCACCAGGGCTCGTCGGTGCTGCCACAGTCGCTGCAACATGTGCAGAGTTGAATTCCACCGGGTAGGCACATTGCATTTTAGCCGGTGAAGTGGCAGGCCCAACGACTTCTGTAGAGATGTAAGTCGCTGAGCTTCCGGATGTGAACGGCGAAAGTGAGCACACAGCGACGTGCCCTCTGCAGAAGGCCATCTCGTCCGGGATAGTGGGCTAAAAATTGCTGGACAACAGGTTCAACACGTGAGCCATACAAGGCACGTGTGTGACTTTGCCCCGGCGAAGGGCCGCACCCAGGTTTGCAGCATTGTCGCACACGGCCTTCCCTGGTTTCAGGTCCAGTGGAGACAACCATTCATGAAATTGGTTCTCCAGAGCTGACCACAACTCCTCAGCTGTGTGACTCACATTTCACAGACATTTCAAAGTAAAAACCGCCTGATGACGTTGAGCCCTACTGCCAGCATAGTAAGGAGGTGTGCAGGATCACTTCTGCGCAGTTAGAAAGCTTGTGGCATGACCAGACAGGCTTTGGGTGCACGTGGAGGACCGAGAGGAGGTTGAGGAGGCAGAAGCAGTGGAGGAACTTTGACATAAAGAGGATTGACGCACAACTCGTGGGGACGGTAAGACTTGGACAGCAGCCCCTTGTCCTGCTGTCACCATAGTTAACCAGTGCCCAGTCAGCGTAATGTAACGCCCCTGTCCATGCCTACTCGTCCAAGTGTCTGTGGTGAAATGCACCCTGTCACACACAGAGTTTCTCAAAGAAGCGGTGATGTTGTGTGCGACATGCTGGTGGAGCTCAGGCACACCTTTCTTTGAGAAGTAGTGCCGACTGGGCATCTGTTACTGGGGCACTGCGACGGACATAAGGTCTCGAAAATCCTATGTGTCCACCAGGCGGAAAGGCAGCATTTCTGTAGCCAAGAGCTTGCAGATGGTGAATTTCAACTTCTTAGCTTTCTCATGTCTAGGAGAAAATGGTCTTTTACTTGTCCACATCTGAGGGACTGAGGGCTGGCTGTTGTGCTTAGACGGGGTTGATAAGGGTGTCCCTGGCAAACTGCCGGTCTGTGAGGAAGATGCAGGCGGACATGTTAGGTTGCCTTGAACCAAAGGTGGTGCTATCGATGTCTGACAGCGCTCAACACCAGCTGGTGTTACCACCTCCAAAGAAAATGATGACCTGCCAATCACGCTGGCTGTTGCGGGTAAAGAGGTGGCAGGTTTGCGTCCCAAAACAGGTGTGACTGCTGTCCCCCCAGTCACAGAGGATGAAGAGGCCGCAGATGCACAAGATGGGGCAGACGGTGGTTGGCCCGGCCGGCTAGGCCGCATTGTAGCACAGTGAGCTTCCCACTGCAACTTATGCTTCATGTTCATGTGCCGGTTCATGCATGAAGTACTCAAACTATGTATTTTTTGGCCTCTACTTAGCTTTTGTTGACAAATGTTACAGATAACACGAGTTGGGTCATCTTTATCGATCTGAAAAAATGCCCAGGCTATGCAAGGCTTAGCACCCATGCGACCTGAAGAGCCACCACGACTTGTGGTCAGAGGCAGAGTTGTGTTTGAGGATGCAGTTGTTGACGTGCTTCCAGTACTACGTCTCTGTCCAGGAAGGCGCAACCTGACCTCGTCGTCACTAGCATCCTCCTCCACCTCCTCTGCTGACCTCATCTCTTGGCTGACTGTGGGTTAACAGTAAGTGGGATCTCCAACCTCATCATCATCACCCTGTGTGTTATCACACCCGTCGTCCTCAGAGCCAAACTGTTCCTGCCCTGACAAAAAACTAAAGTTGTCACTCCAATCAGGTATTTGAGTCTCATCATCGTCTTCCTCATTGTCTCCACCAACAGGTTGGGAATGAGGGTCTACATTATGGTCAGAACCTTCTGCGTCTGGTCCTGGATCCAACTCATAAAGATTCTGGGCATCAGTGCAGATCATTTCCTCGTCTGGATTCACAGAAGCGCTGGAGCCGACCTCTGATTCCCAGGCTATAGTATGAGTAAACCGCTCTGCAGACTCAACCATCTGTCCTACCTCATACTCAGACTGGCTGCTGGAGATTTGGGAGCTGTGAGGAAGCAAGTGCGATTGGGGTGACACCTCTGAGGACTGGAGTATTTGTGATGTTGAAGTTGATGTGGAGGAGAGCCCACTTAAAGGAGCACTTGATATCCGTTGAAGCACCTGCTGTTTTTGTGCCTCATCTGGAATTTGTAGCGATTGGCGTGGCCATAAGAAAGGGATCTTATCACATTGTCCGCTAAAAGAAGTAGACATTTTAGTTTTGCTGGAAGATGGTCTTTCTTCTGCCGAAGTTACTGTTGCTTTAACACCTACTCCACGGACACAACGTTTTTTCCCCTTCCCAACACTCCTATTCCCCTTTCCACCAGCAGCAGGCCTTTTTCCACTCATTTTGGTGGTTAACTAATTCACAACTCTGGAGTTGTTTGCACAAGAAAACAATGGATGGGAACCGAGCAGAGCTGAGTGGCCAAACTGTGGTATTAGGCCAAAACTATTGTCTGGGTTAGATGCAGAAAAAAATTATATTCAATTTGCAACCTGATGGAGGTCAGTATAGATGGACTAATAGAACAAGTCCGACACACAGCTAGAAGCCCAAATATTTTTTCAGAGGTAGATGCAGAAAAAAATTATATTCAATTTGCAACCTGATGGAGGTCAGTATAGATGGACTAATAGAACAAGTCCCACACACTGCTAGAAGGCCAAATATTTTTTCAGAGCTAGATGCAGAAAAATATTATATTCAATTTGCAACCTGATGGAGGTCAGTATAGATGGACTAATAGAACAAGTCCCAAACACTGCTAGAAGGCCAAATATTTTTTCAGAGCTAGATGCAGAAAAATATTATATTCAATTTGCAACCTGATGGAGGTCAGTATAGATGGACTAATAGAACAAGTCCCACACACTGCTAGAAGGCCAAATATTTTTTCAGAGCTAGATGCAGAAAAATATTATATTCAATTTGCAACCTGATGGAGGTCAGTATAGATGGACTAATAGAACAAGTCCCACACACAGCTAGAAGCCCAAATATTTTTTCAGAGGTAGATGCAGAAAAAAATTATATTCAGTTTGCAACCTGATGGAGGTCAGTATAGATGGACTAATAGAACAAGTCCCACACACAGGTAGAAGCCCAAATATTTTTTCAGAGCTAGATGCGGAAAAAAATTATATTCAATTTGCAACGTGATGGAGGTCAGTATAGATGGACTAATAGAACAAGTCCCACACACTGCTAGAAGGCCAAATATTTTTTCATAGCTAGATGCAGAAAAATATTATATTCAATTTGCAACCTGATGGAGGTCAGTATAGATGGACTAATAGAACAAGTCCCACACACTGCTAGAAGGCCAAATATTTTTTCAGAGCTAGATGCAGAAAAATAAAATATTCAATTTGCAACCTGATGGAGGTCAGTATAGATGGACTAATAGAACAAGTCCCACACACTGCTAGAAGGCCAAATATTTTTTCAGAGGTAGATGCAGAAAAAAATTATATTCAATTTGCAACCTTATGGAGGTAAGTATAAATGGACTAATTAACACTAGGACTACTGGACTCGTGACCCCGCCTAGAACTACTGAAAGGAGTCATTTTGACTCCTTGCTTGTTTTCGTTTATTTTTAGAGTTTCATTTGTGGTTATTTATTAATAATTATATTTTTTGTAATGTATTATTGTGAGATCCAACAGTAATGTTTTTGATTGTTTTTTTTCTGCTTTTCTTATTTTTCTACAGAAAATAACAATAATTATAATAGACGTTTTTCAAACATTTTTTTTTATTCAAGTGCACACATATAAACAACAACTGAAGAACAAAAGGCAGAGAAAATGTAGGTGGAGGTGCATAAAAATGAAAATATGGTGCAGAATTCACCTTCTAAACATTTGGTGTTTCGCATTTTAGGCATTGCCTTTGATTTATGGCAGTACTTTGCCCACCCAAAGACTTACCACAAGTCTTACAATTTCCGACAGATCTATTTTTCTTGCACTTTTCTTTGATCTGGCAAAATTTTGTTTGAACCATCACTTCTGAGCATGTAGAAACTTGGGACGTGGAACCCTTTTCCCTATCTGTGACATAAGGACCACTCAACTCTCTCACAAGCGTTTGCAAAAATGCCTTGCGTGACATTTTTTGGTGGGTAATCTCCTTGAATATTATCCATGCATTTATACCCGCAAAGTCTAAGGCATTTTCAAATGCATGAACAGGCCATCTCCTTGTGCATGTTCGTGTGGTATATTTTCGTGCCATCTGATCCACTACATCTACTCCATATTTTGTTTCATTGTAAAACTTTACCGTTTCTGGAGTTTTTTTAGCGGAATCAGACGCAACAACAACATCTGGATGGACGGAACTCAAAATGACAACATTTTTGTTGGGCTTTCCTTGATATACTGTAAGTGTAAAATTGTCTTCATTTCTAAACACTTTAGTGTTGTACAATTCCTCTTTCATGGATTTTATTTCTTTAGGCACTTCTCGCCTTATCTTGTTCAGTGTTCCCACGATGGTTGTTCCTTTGCTTTTCAGCTGTTTAGCTAATTTTACTGAAGTAAAATAATTATCGGTTGTAACATTGCGACCTTTTTTCAAAAACGGGTCCAATAACTTCATTACCACATGGTCAGCTAAACGGTCCTCAGCACGGCGTGTGTCATCTTTGCCTAGATAAGGGAAGCCATTTGCCAGATATTTGCTCCTCTTATCAACAGCTAGCCAATATTTGTGGCCATATTTATCTGGTTTGGAAGGCATGTACTGCGTGAATGGACACCTAGTTTTGCTTGGGAAAAGTTGCTCATCTGTGGCACCCCAGGGGTCTGGTTTCCACAGTAACAGCTATGTTATGTCTGAGAGCAGGTGGGAGGTCTCTTGGTCAGGGATCCTTTGCATGCCACACCTCCTGCCCAGTCCTGGGAGGCGAAGGACTTCCCCTATATAAACCTAGGGCTGAGGCAGGGTTAGTGAGTAGAGAAGAAGTAGAGACAGAGAAGAGCAGCAGATATAGGAGAAGAACATCAGGAGCTCTGTGGGAGCAGTGCTATAAGGAGTCAGGGGCTGGCAGCTGCAGAGCTCGCCCTGACTGAGAAGCTATCACCGGACCCGGAGTCCGAGGCTGTGGGGACTAATCTTTACCCAGCAGCAGAAACCGCCCGGCAGGGGATTTCAGGTCCTCTGGCCAAGAAACCCGAAGGCACGGTCACACGCGTGGGACCAGCACCGCCGTCGTGGAGCGGACGCCACTAGAAGGCCCCGAGTCACCGGCCATACGGGTGAGCACCACACGGTACACTCAGGGACGTGGGCTACTTATACCCGCCTCTAGCAAGGTAGCCAGAAGAGTACAGTCAGTTTGGGAGGCCTACAACTCCGCCTGGCCAGGAGAGATCCCATCTGCTCAAGGACTGACCAGGCCCCGATCGCTAGCCAGTACTCCGGGAGGGTCAATCTTTATCACCAGTAAAGACCCTGAACTACACCGCATCGTCTCTGAGTGATTCCTGCTACCCCCATCATCCACGTCGGCTGCCCTGAGGCCATACCCCTCCCGTTGGGGGTGATACTACCACGCTGCACAATCCTACCACCGGCCTCAGCGGTCTGCCCTGCAGCGGGAGCTCCTTCGCTGCATTCAATGGGTGGCGTAGTCGTCCAACATCTACCGCTAATACAACGCCACTTAGTCTGACTCCCTGGGCACGGACCGGGTCACCGCCACGAGACTACAACCCTCAACAGATCCGGCTCCGGGTAAGCTCCTGCATGCGCAACGCTGTGCGACACAGACCCAGGGGTGCGTCAACTTTTGGCGTAGTCGGCAGGATCTCGTGCCCGCAACCACCGGGTACTGCGTGCCTGAAAAAGACTGCTCAAACTTACCAGTGGTGAAGATTCCCGCCATCCGTGGAGGTTTCCCGCCATCCGGCGCCATCTTCTACCTTCTTCCCGCCATCCGCGAAGTTTTCCCGCCATCCGGCGCCATCTTCTGCCTTCTTCCCGCCATCCGTGGAGTTTTCCCGCCGTTGGACGCCATCTTGAAGACGCCGCGCGGGAAGAAGAGGGGCGTGGACTCCGAAAGCGCGCGAGAACTGAAGCCCCGCCTCACGTCCGGACGTTGCGTAAGGTCCTGGAAGGAGCCCAGCAGACGCCGACGTCACAGGAGCGCGACGGAAGGTCCTCAACCCTGACGATCCACTGCGGAGCCGCGGCCTACGGAAGTGGATCATCGCAAGGTAGGCCACGGTCCACTAGGGGGGAGGAAGATGTCGGATACGGAGGAGAGCTTCACTGCCTCAACCCCCGCCAGCGCCACCGCTGCTGCAGTCATGCCTTTCACCATGCCCTATATCCCGGGAGCGGCCTTGCTACCCCAGTACTCAGGGGAGTCACATACCCTGCATGACTTTAGAGAAAAGCTGGATAGCCTCTTCCAGGTGTATCCCCTCACAGAAGAGCAAAAAGTGAGCATCCTGGTGGCCCAATTAACCGGGGCAGCCCAAAGGGAGGTAAAGTCCTGGCCACCTGGGGGGAGGACTGTTACAGGGATACTAACCCGGCTGAGGGACACCTTTGATACCCGCACCTCAGCCGAGATCAAGCTTAGATTCTACGGGTGCAAGCAGCGAGCACACGAGAGTATAAGGGACTATGCCCTGAACCTACAAGAGGCCCTTAGAGCCATTAAGCAGACCGACCCTGACGGCGTGGGAGACGAGGACAGGCTGTTGACTGAACAATTTATAGAGGGTTTATATTGCAATGCCCACCGAACCCAGTTGCGGGCAATGGCCTTACAGGACCCTCATCTGGGATTTGCACAGTTCAAGGACAGAGCCATCCGGGTGCTCCGAGAACCGGCACCAGGTGGCGTTGTGACCCACAGACGCCCCACTACCACTTACCACCAGGAGGCGGCGCCCTTGTCGGCAGGGCCTGTGGGAGCTGATGCGCAGGCTTTGAACAATGACCCGGCTCCAGACCTGCACCATCAGGTCCAAGAGCTAGCTAAAAGCGTTGCCGCGCTAACCCGAACTGTGCAGTCTTTACAGGTTTCCACTCCAGGGAAGATCCAGCTGGCATCCGGACCGGAGGACATCCCGTGGCGTCGACCAAGGAGGACCCCACCGGCCAGAGGAAGACCCAGCGACCGATACAACGAGGACGGACAACCCATCTGCCGCCGCTGCAATCAACCCGGACATATGGCAAGGTACTGTCCTTTAAACTGGCACAACCTGGGGTAGAGGGCCAAACCCCAGGAAAAAGATCATCAGGCCCATCGAACTGGCGCGACAAATATGTGGGAGGATGTCCAGTCTTGCCTGTGGTACTGGATGGCATCCCTATGAGTGCCCTACTGGACACCGGGTCACAGGTTACCACTATCCCGTACGTGCTCTTCAAGCAGTACTGGAATGACTCGGATATCACCCGCTACCCTAACGACGATTTGAGTATCATCGCCAGCAATGGTCAGCCCGTGCCACAGATTGGATTTAAAGAGGTGACCATTAAAATCGGTAGAGTTGAACTGGCGGCACAGGGACTGATCATTGTAGACATTGACAAGCACGAGAGTCACCCAAAGAACTAATGTAATTGAAAATTGTCTTGCAGAGGTGATTTTCCTTTTACAGCAGGTTGCCAAGAACGCCAGCTCCGGCCAGCAGCGAGTGCTCCAGAAAGAGATCCGGGCACTGATGCGACGGCAACAGATAGAACTCTCCGGTGGTGAGATTGGTAGCGTAAGAATGTGTGACCCTTTCCCTATTGCCATGCCCCCAAAAAGTGAAATGATGATTTGGTGCCGGGCAGCTATTGGTCTGAGAGGTAGAGATTACCAGGCAATGGTAGAACCAGTTTACTCAGACAGTAGGCCCACCATTTTGACAGCACGGGGGGTGGTCAATGTACGCCATGGGAGGGTGCCCGTTCGCATAATAAATATCGGGAAGAGGGAAGTGTACCTTCCCCGGTATGCCACGCTAGCCAAATTGTATACCATCAATCAAAATTCCATACAGTCCGTAGAACCCTTGCCTCCATCTTCCCCGGAGGAAAGTAACGGCTCTAAGGAAACAATGGAGGACTGGTGTCAGCAACTACATTTGGGTACTGACTCCACTCCCTCGCACCAGAGACAGGGAGTCTATCGGGTGGTTCAAGAGTACGAGAGAGTGTTTAGTAAACACCCGTTAGACTTCGGGCGAGTCAAGGGGGTAGAACACCACATCCCCACGGGAGACCATCTTCCCATAAAAGAGAGGTATCGACCTGTACCCCCTGCACACTACCAACACGCCAAGGGGATGCTTAGGGACATGAATGAGGCTGGGGTGATCAGGGATAGCTGTAGCCCCTGGGCAGCTCCACTAGTCTTAGTCAAAAAGAAAGACAACACCATGAGGATGTGTGTAGATTACCGGAAAATCAACCGTATCACACACAAGGATGCGTACCCCTTACCAAGGATAGAGGAGTCTTTGGCTGCTTTAAGATCTGCTAACTTCTTCTCTACCTTGGATCTCACTAGCGGGTACTGGCAGGTTCCTGTAGCAGAGGCGGACCGGGAGAAGACCGCATTCACCACCCCGATGGGACTTAGTGAGTTTACCTGCATGCCGTTCGGACTCTGTAACGCACCAGGAACCTTTCAACGATTAATGGAGTGCTGTCTGGGCCACAGAAACTTCGAGACGGTCCTGTTGTACCTGGACGATGTCATCGTATATTCCAAGACTTATGAGGACCACCTGAAACACCTGGCGGAAGTGTTCGAAGCTCTGGCAAACTACGGCTTAAAGGTAAAACCCTCCAAGTGTCACCTCCTAAAACCAAAGGTGCAGTACCTGGGACACGTGGTAAGCGCTGACGGAGTGGCTCCCGACCCTGATAAGATCACCGCAATTAAGGAATGGCCAAGTCCCTCCAGTGTAAAGGAAGTGCGGCAGTTCCTCGGGTTGGTAGGCTATTACCGCAGATTCATCCCCGGTTTCACCAAAAAGGCAGCTCCTATGCAGGACCTCCTGATAGGCCAGTCCCGGAAGGCCAAGAACCAGAAGCCGCCCTTCAAATGGGAGAAGTTAGAAGAAGAGTCCTTCCGCCAGCTAAAGATGGCCCTCACGGGGGATGAAATCCTGGCGTACCCTGATTACAGCCAGCCCTTTATCCTCTACACCGACGCAAGTAACATCGGGCTAGGAGCTGTACTGTCCCAGATCTAGCAGGGGAAAGAACGAGTAATCGCTTACGCCAGTCGAAAACTGCGACCCACCGAAAGAAACCCTGAGAATTACAGCTCATTTAAGCTAGAGTTCCTGGCAGTGGTGTGGGCAGTCACCGAACGCT
This sequence comes from Phyllobates terribilis, assembly GCF_046119375.1. NCBI lineage: Eukaryota > Metazoa > Chordata > Amphibia > Anura > Dendrobatidae > Phyllobates > Phyllobates terribilis. Next base: position 418,181,181 of record NW_027362764.1, on the reverse strand, counting down.
TTAAGCACTACCTCGCTTCTTCCCGGTTCACCGTGTACACGGATAACAACCCGTTGACACACCTGGACACGGCAAGACTCGGTGCCCTAGAGCAGAGATGGATGGCCCATCTGTCCAACTACGAGTTCACAATCAAATACCGGGCAGGACGCTCCAATACCAACGCGGACGCCCTGTCCAGGATGCCAAACCTACCGGACGTAGGAGAAGATCCAGAGGGACTGGAAGAAGTTGAACTCCCCGCGTTCCACCGTCATGGGACTATCCAGTATTCCCATCGGGTAAGGAGTAAGCAAGCCGCTACGTTTAACCCCTTGCCTCACTACAACTGGGAGGAAACGCAAGACAGTGACCCTGCCGTCCGACTGGTGAAGGAGATGCTGACTCGGCCAGAGGCTCGCCTTGACCCAGACGCTCCGGAGGAAGCCAAACAACTGTGGGCTGAGAAGAGTCGACTGTTCCTTTACAAGGGGAAGTTGTGCCGCAGAATGGTTAACTCCCGGACGCATGAACTAATCTGGCAAGTAGTGGTGCCACGAAGAGACGCAGCCATGGTGATGGAGGCATACCACGACGGGGCTGGGCACTTCGGATGGAAGAAGCTGGAGTTCCTGCTGCGCGGGCGGTTCCACTGGGTAGGCATGAGGGGAACCATCGAGAGGTGGTGCAGAGACTGTGGCCCGTGCAACCTAAGAAGGAAGGACCGTGCCAGCCAGAAGACCCCCCTTCAGTCCATCGTCACCAAGCAGCCGTTGGAACTGGTAGCCTTGGATCATGTAAAACTGACCCCAAGCAGAAGTGGCTACGTCTACGCGTTAACCATTGTGGATCATTACTCCCGGTTCTTGGTTGTCGTCCCCGTTAAGGACTTAACAGCTGAAACAGCAGCTAGAGCCTTCCAGCAGCACTTCTGCCGTCCACACGGGTACCCGGACCAAGTGCTGACGGACCAGGGACCTGCCTTTGAAGCGGAGGTCTTCCAGGAATTCTGCAATCTGTATGGCTGCCGGAAGATAAGGACGACACCCTATCATCCGCAAACTAATGGACTTTGTGAGAAAATGAACCAGGTGGTAATGGATCTTCTGAAAACGTTGCCCCTGGAAGAACGCAGTCTGTGGCCTGAGAAGCTGCCCGACCTGGTGGACCTATACAACTACATCCCTGTAGGTTCCACCAACTGCACCCCGGCTTACCTAATGAGGGCAAGGCCTGGTAAGCTACCTGTTGACCTGGAGATGGGAGTCCTGACACCCGAGGACACTTCACTGGAAGCAGACTGGGACACAGAGAGGCAGCAGCAGTACCGGAAAGTACAGGAGAGCGTGGAGCGAAGTCTCTGTCTCGCTAGGGAAAGACAAGAGAAAACTTACAACCAGTATGCTCCCGCTGTTCCCCTGGTACCCGGAGAGCAGGTCTTGAAGAGGAAGAGACGGCTCCACAAGTTGGACGACCAGTGGGAGAAGGACCCGTACACCGTACTGCCCTCAAGCCACGACAACCCAAAGGTTTGTACCATCAGTAAAGACGGAGGGGAAACCACAGCCATTGTATCCCGGGATCACCTGAAGAAGTGTCCCGAACAGCTACGGAACCCAGAAGGAGAGCAAGAAGACCCTCGACCCGTAGAGGAAAGGGAAGATATGGTTAGTACTGTGCTCGGAGACTTCCCTCGGTCCTGGACTCAAGTCAATGGTGCAGTTGTGGTACCCGTCCTCACGTTCCTCCAACCAGCATCCCAAGTGCCTACGGAGCAACAGGTAGAGCTGGAAGAGCAGCCAGTCCAGGAGGCAGCAGACTCCACACAAGCAGAACAGGAGGATCAACCCTCTGCTCATAGTGAGCCTGCCGTACCCCTAGTGAGCCAAAGAGCCCGTAAACAGCTGCCCAGTTTACCCTTAACAGCTCCTACACCCTGTAGTTCAGGGCCAGACAGTCAGCTCCGTAGGTCCACTAGGGCCACTAGAGGCCAGTTACCCGCACGTTGGAGGATTTGAAGTGTTTAAATTGTTTTATTTGTGGTCACCTGTCTGTTACTTGTAAATAATTATGTGTTTCTAGTTATTTTTAGGAGTCCTTGGTGGATTTACCGGGAATCCTTGTACAATTGGTTGGAGCGTAACCTAGGAATGGACTAAAGACTGTTAAGGACTCGGGTCAGGACAGACCCCTACCTGGTTACGTCTCCCTGTTTTGGTGAAATGGACATCTTGCTTTTCTTCAAAACTGCACCCGGTTGCGGACACGCCGTAACCATCTTTATGTGTTTTTCTTATTGTATTATTATTGTTTATACCTTGTTATGTTTTTCTAAAAATATGTTTAGTCCCGGAGTACTAAATTTCACTAGGGGGGAATGTGGCACCCCAGGGGTCTGGTTTCCACAGTAACAGCTATGTTATGTCTGAGAGCAGGTGGGAGGTCTCTTGGTCAGGGATCCTTTGCATGCCACACCTCCTGCCCAGTCCTGGGAGGGGAAGGACTTCCCCTATATAAACCTAGGGCTGAGGCAGGGTTAGTGAGTAGAGAAGAAGTAGAGACAGAGAAGAGCAGCAGATATAGGAGAAGAACATCAGGAGCTCTGTGGGAGCAGTGCTATAAGGAGTCAGGGGCTGGCAGCTGCAGAGCTCGCCCTGACTGAGAAGCTATCACCGGACCCGGAGTCCGAGGCTGTGGGGACTAATCTTTACCCAGCAGCAGAAACCGCCCGGCAGGGGATTTCAGGTCCTCTGGCCAAGAAACCCGAAGGCACGCTCACACGCGTGGGACCAGCACCGCCGTCGTGGAGCGGACGCCACTAGAAGGCCCCGAGTCACCGGCCATACGGGTGAGCACCACACGGTACACTCAGGGACGTGGGCTACTTATACCCGCCTCTAGCAAGGTAGCCAGAAGAGTACAGTCAGTTTGGGAGGCCTACAACTCCGCCTGGCCAGGGGAGATCCCAACTGCTCAAGGACTGACCAGGCCCCGATCGCTAGCCAGTACTCCGGGAGGGTCAATCTTTATCACCAGTAAAGACCCTGAACTACACCGCATCGTCTCTGAGTGATTCCTGCTACCCCCATCATCCACGTCGGCTGCCCTGAGGCCATACCCCTCCCGTTGGGGGTGATACTACCACGCTGCACAATCCTACCACCGGCCTCAGCGGTCTGCCCTGCAGCGGCAGCTCCTTCGCTGCATTCAACGGGTGGCGTAGTCGTCCAACATCTACCGCTAATACAACGCCACTTAGTCTGACTCCCTGGGCACGGACCGGGTCACCGCCACGAGACTACAACCCTCAACAGATCCGGCTCCGGGTAAGCTCCTGCATGCGCAACGCTGTGCGACACAGGCCCAGGGGTGCGTCACATCCACCATTATGTATGGGCCAGGTTTGTAACACGCAATACAATTTTCAATAAACCTGTCCCACACAGTAGAAAATAGAGCAAACTTGTCTGTTTGCAGTCTCTCCGATCGAGTAGATTTCTCATCAAATCTGAGAAACCTCATAATTTCAACAAAGCGGTCCCTAGACATTGTCGCTTTGCAAAACGGTATTCCCAAGTCATTACACCAAATACTGCTAATCGAGTGACGGTTCGTGCCAGATATTCCACGAGCATAGAATATCGCAATGAATGCATCTAGCTCCTCATCAGATAGAGTTTGTTCAGCATTACACAGTAATACAAGCAGGTAAAACACAAGGAAAATGTGAAAAGTTGACATGTAAATTGAACTACATCTATATGAACATCAGGGTAAATAAGACAGAGTGAAAAAATTATGCACAAAACTTTATAGCAACATTTAGTGACAAAAGGACCTCAAAATATAGTAGGGAGTCAAAATGACTCCCTTCAGTAGTTCTTGGTAAATTTTGAAAAAAACGCGCAAATTTTTCACCAAAATTATTTATTCTCACAAAATCTTTTTTCACATCATATTTGAGGAAAAGTCACCGAGTTTCAAGCCGGAATTCTGAAAAATGTAGTCACAGAAGAGAAATAAAAAACGAAAGGAGTCAAAATGACTCCATCAGTAGTTCTAGTGTTAAATGATGCTATGCCCAAAAGGTTTTACTTCACTAGGTGCAGTAAAAAAATTGGTATTCTATACACAGGTGGTGTAGCTACTCCACTTACTAACCCACTCTGCAATAGGCCAAAAAGGATTAGCTTTTCTAGATTTAGCCAAATGCTGTGAAAAAAACTTGCACAGCACTGGCACAGACCTGCCTGACAAAAACTGATAGGAACTGATCTTACTTAGTCCTGAAAAGGTCTGCAATTACAATTAGTCTTTACTCCCAACCTATCTATTTAAGAGCACAGCCCTGCCTGATAAAAGTCGTAGGAAATGCTGTAACCTAGTCCTTAAATGGACTGCAATCACAACTATTCCCTACTCCTAAGCTATCTGTAGATTTGTGCGAAAATTGGCTTGAAATGAACAAGGTATAGCGCACACAGCAACAGCGGTGCCGTCTAACACGCAGCTGCAGCAGTGAGAAAATGGTGGCGACGGGGAAAATGGCTTGGTCTTATAGGGCAAGGACATGTGACATACGCTGCCTATGACACATGCCCTTGCTTGTGTGAAAAAAAGCACTTCGCTCTGTGTGTGCGCTGCTGATAGGCTGACAGATTGCACCTCCCCACTGTAAATGCGGGAAAGAGAAAAAAAAAATGGAGATCTTCATTATTCCTGCAGAGATCCATCCCCTGCCCCTCCCCCCGCCCCGCTGTACTCTCAAACTGCGTATTAACATTAATTTTCATCATTACTGAGAAAAAATCCAGTTATGATTTTGGTGCACGAACAGATATCGAACATAACCTCGAACAGCCGAATTTTTTTCAAATCGTTCGTGTTCGCCGAACGGCTCGAACACCGCCCAAAACAGCTCGAATTTGAGATTGGCGAACAGTTCAAGTCGAACACCGCTCATCTCTACCTGGTACAAGGACTTGAATGGGGATAGTTGCAAGTCTGCAACGACTGGTGCAAGGTGGGAGGCATCTTCGCATGTATCATAAACAGGGGTTTGGCATGCACACACTACAGCGGAATAGGCTCTCCTTCCCACTAAATGCACTGGGGAGGGCACAGGTAATGTTTTGGTATGGATACCTCGCTGCCGAAGCAGCCATGAGGTAGTGGCCAGCTTCGGCCTCCTCCAAACTAAAAGGCCCCATTTCAAGTGCAAGCTAGCAGTATGGAATTGCAGTCTGGGGGTGGGTGGGTGGCAGGCTGCACCCTTACACTTGCATTAAAAGAAAACATAGCAGATGCTAACTTCTGTCATCATCATCATGCTCCTCACCTTGGCACTCTCAACTCCACCGATGGAGAAGTCAGGGCCCACCGGAGGAGTCTGGTTCTCTGGTGGGCTCGTCCAATGCTGCCTAAAGCAGGCCGGGCTAAGAAAAGTGTGTGGGGGGATGTTCCAAGGAGAAATAGGGGCGGCTGGGGACCGTTTATGGCTGCATACTTGCGCTTGCATTGCAAGGAATGGGGGAGGTACAATTGAACACTGCCCTGGGACTAGAACTTGCATGGGGATAGTTGCAAGTCTGCATCTTATGATGCAGCAAGGATCACTTATGATGGGCACACTTTTAGACAGTGACCTGGGAGTCAGAGATGCTTCCAGGGGTCTTCCCCATTCTGTTGCCATGTCTTTTCAGCACTTTATGCATGTGTCACACAGCACATGGCCAGATAAGGTTGTAAAATGTTAAAATGACATTTCCCGGTGAATGCATTTGTCATAGTTGAAAGCAATACAAAAGTGCAAAAACGCATAAAAAATGCTACTTGCGAACATAGCCGAAGGTGTGGAGGAGTATTTTTGTTTTTGGTCATTTATTTTAACTTATACACAAATCTTTTCCCTGGAAAGGATGTTCCTTAACATATTTCACAGGAAAAAAGTTTCACTTTCGTTTTTGAACGTTTTATTGTGAGCCCGTGAAAGTGGCTTAATACCTCTGACCACGTTGTTGACAGCAGTGACCTGGGGGTCAGAAATGCTTCCTGGGGCGATCCCCATGCTGTCCCCATGTCATTTGAGCACTGTCACTATCGTTTTGGGCACTTGTTAGGCTTTTAAAAGACTGCCGGGGGTGCCACCGCAAAAATGCTCGAGTCTCCCATAGACTAACATTGGGCTCGTTGCTCGGGTCGAGCACCCGAGTATCACGGCGAGCTCGGCCCGAGCTTCGAGCACCCGAGCATTTTAGTGCTCGCTCAACACTAGTGTTTACATATTCAACACTGCAGCAACAAGGTTGCTCCTGTGTAGTCTGCAGATCTGGCTTTGATGCATCTAGTGCTTCCATCTTCCCTTCCATCTGCTGTCCTGCATATCCAGCTGTACTGGTCCTCACTATTCCATGTGCCATCTAACAAGTCAAGTTGCACTGTATCATCCTAGTTTGTGCTGCTCACTTAGTGAATTCAAGTACAAGAGCATTTGCCTAGTCAATTTGCATTACGCCAGTTACTAGAAGATCTCTCAATAATACCAAAGTCCATTCCAGAAGTTTACCTTACTCATGTAACAACATTATTTTCTATAAAATGTAAATTGTGATCATTCTCTTTTTTTTCTCCAAGCCCACTGAGTCAACCAGTTGTCTGATCCAGCTGGAATTTATTATGCTTTTGTATGAATATATGTAACTTAAATTGGCATTCTTCTGCTAATTTAAGCAAACATAGTCTGCCTTTTTATATTACGTATGTTTTTATGGACCTATTTTGTTTTGCTTTCTATTATATGCTGTTGACCGTTCATTAAACAAAAGCTACAGTTATGCTGCTAAGAAATGTCAAGCCCAGAATCAATATAATTTCTGAAAAGTGTAATACAGATTAAACACAATGAGAAAACAATCTAGAAGACCTAGCTTAAGTAAGATAATACAACTGCTGTGCTTTTTATGTTGACTAATGCCAACATATTACTAACAATGGGATATCTCTGTCTTTTGTCTCCAGGAGTCGTCTCTGCTTCTTGATCAGTGGTGCCTGGTTAATGTGGTAGCAAAGTGTCTGTGATGCTTGATGTGACATTCTGTTCTGAGGAGATGCAGTGATTTGTACACAAGAAGGAAGAATTGTGTGCTCTGACCTAGATTCACATTCTGCATTAGAGACTGTCATGCAACAGGGCTTTCTAAAAACCCTTACAAAAACTGTCAAATTGCCATAAATAATCATATTTTGTGTGAAAATTATTAGGAAATTATGTTCAATTTCAATCTGAAGAATATTCATGAATTTTTGAGTGGTTGTTAATTAACATGTTCAGGGTTAAAAGTATAATGCATAAAGAAAGAATTCTAATGCAAACTGAAAATTTTTGTGACTTTTTTAGTTAAGATTAGTGATGAGCGAACATGCTTGGTACTTGCCCGAGCATCACTGTGCTCGACTAGCTCGGCAAGTATTTCCTAGTTGGTCGGGTAGGAACCTGGGTCCCCTCCCTGTATGTTTGGCGCTCTTTAGAAAGCCAATGAACATGCAGGGGTTGCCTGCCATGCACTGTAATGCCATAGGCATGTTGGTTGTGGGCATTACAGTGATTAACTGGCCGCACAGCATCATTATGTGTATATAAGACCGGGCGCCGCCATGCTCGTCACAGTCTACTCCAGAACCAGGCAGAGTAGGGAGAGGTGCTGCTGTGTCAGGGAGAGATTTGCTTCTTCATAGTTAGTATAAGTATTCCACTAATATATAGATATAGATATATATATATTTCTCCAACTGAGCTAAAAGTCCTTCTGAGGACTAATCCAGATGCATATTGTCACACCAGGTGTGAGTGCAACACAGAGTCACGCCAGGTGTGAGTGCAACACAGAGCGGAAAGGGAAAGGAAGTCCAAACACCAGGGAAAGGGGGAAGAGGTGACCTCCTAATCTGGACTAGCGTCACCCTGTCTCCCCCTATCGTCCCTATACAGCCTCCGCAGATGTCTCCGATCACGTGCCTTGCCCTACTATCCCTGGTGTAAGGCTATAGCTGGGGGTGGAAGGAGATGAGCACTAGTCAACATCCACTAGCACTCTAAAGACAAAAAGGGAAGACAACACAGGGTAATAAAAACTTAGCTTTAGAAGAACTCCAACAGGGCACATGGCCTCAAGACTCCAGTGAGGACATGATGCTGCTTCAGCCAAGTTCCAAGTAGAAATGAGTATAACCGGCGACGACCACCTAGACACACCAGGTATATATACACCCAGACTAAAGGGAGGTAGTCACTGGGTCCTAAACAAAGCCTCCTATCTAGGCTGCTTTCTGCATTGCCAAACGTGGAGATCTCCTGCAAACCACTGCAGGGCGACTGTCTGTCACCTCTGACACACCTGTGACACATGAATTCAGTGGTGCTAGCAGGAGTTAGGCAGGCAGGCAGTGTATGTGGCAGACTGCAGTGCATATAGTGCAAGAGGGTCCATTGAATGTTCCTGCTGCTGCTGTTCTTACAGATATTTGTAGACATATCCCCAGATATCAGGGGCCAGGGAAAAAATTTGATTGATCTTAATCCTGGTTATTTGCTTAAAAAGCAATCCATTTTTCTGCTCCATTTGCTTGTTCTCACTGCAGAATAAAGCCAGATCTGTTCCATATTTTAGCGATAAAAATCTAGAAATTTAAACTGAACGTGGAAAATATTGACCTCATTTTCCAGTCTGTTGTAGTGTGTCGTCAAGCTATTCACACTAGGTGTCTGTGAAGAATAGTATTAGTAAATTACAGGCCTGCTCTTTAAAACCGTGATTCTCTGTCAGACATAACACATATAAGAGTGTTCCAAAATCAGACATTTCTTCCATTTTCATTCCGTTGCAGTGTGTCGGTCAAGCTATTCACACTAGCTGTCTGTGAAGGATAGTATTAGCAAATTACAGGCCTGCTATTTAAAATTGTTGTACTCTGTCAGATGTATCACATATAACTGCGTTTCAAAATCAGCCGTTTCTCGCGAATGTGGAAAATATTGTCCTCCATTAAAAATGGGCAAGGTACGTGGTAAGGGACGGGGAAGTGGACGTGATGGTGATGGTGGATGCAGAGGCTGAGGACGTGGCCGTGGGCAAGCTGAAATTGTGCCACACCAAACACCCACATCTTGTCGCTCAACCTTCCTGTCCCAATTACTAGGGGACCGCAGGACACCACTATTGAACACAGAGCAGTGTCAAAAGGTTATTGGTTGGATAGCAGATTATGCTTCCAGTCACTTAGCCACCGCCACCACCACCCTGTCTTCCACACGGTCAAGTCTAAGTAGCCGTGAGTCTGGACCGCATATTCCTCAACTTGATCCTCCTTCCTCCCACCATGCCAAGTGCCCGGAGACAACTGATCCCACAGTTGGACACTCAGAAGAGCTCTTCACTTTCCATTTGTAGATTCGGGCCTCTCGCCTGGCCAACTTCAAGCGAGTCAAGAGTAGTAGAACATGTGTAGCATGTAGTATTGGAGCAGCCACGGTCACAAGAAGGCGATGGTGGTAAAGTGCAATTACTGTTGCAAGAGGTGGATGATAATGATGATGAGATACAATTGCCAGAAAGTCAGGAGGAACAGGGTGCGAAAGTGGAAGAAGAGGTGGTGGATGATATAGTAACTGACCCAACCTGGCAGGAGGACATGCAGAGCGAGGACAGCAGCACACAGGGGTGAGCGAGGCAGAGCACACCAACAGGCAGGAAGAAGCAGTGTGGTGGCCGCAGACAGAAGACAGGCAAGTGTTTTCCATAACACCAACACGAAGGAAGTTGCCAGTACAACTGTTAGGTCTTCCCGAGTCTGGTTATTTTTTAAAGACACAGCAGATAACCCCAAAAAGGCCATTTTCACCACCTGCCAGGCCAGCATCAGCAGGGGTAGCAAAACTAGCAGCCTGACCACCACCAGCATGATCAGGCACATGGCAGTAAAGCACCCGACTAAGTGGGCCGAACCCCAGGGTCCAGCAACAGTGTCTGCTGGTGACACCACTGCTTGTTCCACTGTTGTGCGTACACGCCAATCCCCTGTCCATGGCGCATGCCAAGATGCCTCCCGCCCTGCACCTGTCGTTGAACACTCTCAACTAGCACCATCAGAAAGCACGTCCACATCTTTGTCCCAGCGAAGCATTCAGTTGTCCCTACCGCAGTCCTTGGAACGCAAGCGTAAATACGCAGCCAATGCCCCACAGGCCACACTACTAAATTCACACATTTCACAAATGCTTGTGGTCAAAATGTTGCCTTTTAGGCTCGTGGAGACGGAACTTTCTGCAACCTGATGGTGGCGGCCGTCCCGTGGTACTCGGTACCCAGCCGCCACTATTTCTCCTGGTGTGCCGTCCCCGTATTAGACGAGCATGTGTCCCACAATATTAGACGTGCCCTCAATAACGCAGTTACTGGGAAAGTCCACCTAACCATGTACACGTGGACAAGTGCTTGTGGGCATGGACGGTACATCTCGCTGATGGCACACTGGGTTAATATATTGGAAGCCAAGACCCTGTCAGACCTTGATGCGGAACACGTCCTCCCGATGCCGAGGATTGCGGGCCCTGGGTCAATCAGGGCTGCCCCCACATTCTACAGCTCCTACACCTCCTCCTCCTTCTCTTCAGCCTCCATCTCCGAAATGACCACATCAGTGGCAAGCTGGAAGCACTGCAGCACTGCCTCGGCAAAGTGGCAACAGGCTGTGCTGAAGCTTATATGCTTAGGTGACAAACCGCACAAAGCTGAAGAGTTGTGCACAGCTCTGAAAGAGCAGGCAGATCTGTGGCTGACACCGCTGACCCTTCAGCCAGGTATGGTCGTGTGTGACAATGGCCGGAACCTGGTGGCGGCTCTGAGGCGATGCTCACACACGTACCATGCCTGGCCCTTGTGCTTAACCTCATGGTTCAGCTGTTTCTCAAAAGCTATGTGACAGGTAGATACCACACATAGTGCAGAACCATCCAGCAACCATAGGAGTTACCAGGGTTCAGCTAGGGGGAGTGGCCAGGCCTGCCTCAGAGAGATTGAGTAGAGTCAGTGCTGAGTTGGGGAGCAAGCTGGAAAGACACAGACCTCTTCCCCAGGCTGACCAGGGGCCTGGGACACTACCCCACTGCAACTGCTGCCCAGCTGTGTGTGGTATCTACACAAGAATGTAGTTGAGCAAGGCGTTATCTGCTGCAGAGCAGGCGCAGGAATCTAACACTACATCTGAGATCTGGGCTTTTCTTGCCGTTCACCCTCCCCCCATACCTCACTGCACTGAAGGTAAAAGCCAGGTACGCTGTGGACCGGGGATTGTTGATGGAGACACTGATTAATGAGGTCAAGAGAGATGGAATAGGAATGTGTGGACATGTGCTGCTAAAGCCAATAGATTTGTGCTGGACTGTGCTAATGAGAGAGAGAGATTATTGTTACTGTGCCTTGAAGAGAAGATTGTTATTACTGGAGCCTGTTGCCCTGAAGTACTTGAATTGTACTGAACATGCTGTGAGAATAAAATTTACTGTTCAACTGTTATGAAGCCTGGTGTCAGATGTGCCTGAGAGAAGTTGCAGCTTGTGGTCGCCCTGAGTAACGGTTCCCCCAGGATTCCAAAAAATTCATGTAACTGGTCTCGCCCCTATCTGAACTTAGGCGGCGTGCGTGTAACACCTACCGGGATTGTCAGATCTGCTTGTCAAAGTACGAAGCCTATGTGCCCATTTTAGAAAGTCAGCTACAGCTTCCTCCGCCCTTGCCGTGCTTCAGCAGTGTTAGCAGCTTCCAGCTCACCGACTGATCTGCAATGTCCCGAGCCCAGTCTCATCTCATCCCAACATGGATTGTGTGACAATGAGGAAGAGGAGGAGGAAGAACAGGAGCTAGTTTCCTGCACTATAGACGGTACTACCTGCACAACTGTCATACCGTCTGTTCAGCGTGGATGGCCTGAGGACAGGGAGGAGGAGAATGAGGAGGAGAGCATGGTCAGTCACCCTCTTGGTGAGGACACGGAATTCTTGCCTCTTTTCAGTCTGGCACACATGGCTGAGTTTATGTTACACTGTCTTTCCTGTGATTCTCGTGTAGTCCAAATTTTGGGTGACAGTCATTACTGGTTGGTGACACTTCTAGATCCACACTACAAGGAGAACTTTCTGTGTCTTATTCCCATCTGAAAACGCTGGCAGCAGAGGTCACAGTTCTTTGGACAACCAAGGAGTACAGGCAAGAGAGACACAAATGCAATCTAGCAGAGGCAGAAGAACACTGTCAAAGTCCTGGGACAGTTTTCTCCGACCCTCCTATTGCACAGGCCCTGAGGCGCGGGGTATTCTCCCAAGGAAGGAAAAGTTTCAGAAGATGGTGAGGGAGTACCTTGCCGACCGTACCAACATCATCCGTGATTCCTATGTGCCTTATAATTATTGGGTATCCCACCTAGACACGTGGCATTAACTGGCTCTGTATGTCTTGGACGTCCTGGCCTGCCCTGCTGCTAGTGGTTTGTCAGAGTGGGTTTTTAGTGCCGCTGGAGGAATTATAACCAATAGGCGCATCCGCCTGTCAACTGAAAATGCTGACAGGCTGACTCTTATAAAAATGAACAAGGGCTGGATTGGGCCAGACTTCTTAACACCACCGAATGATAGCAGCGTAGCATAAACTCAAATACAGTGTCTTTTTTTTGGGAGGTCTAACTCTATTCCCATGCACCTCTGTCTTCACACCCAGACATGGGTATACGCTTCCTGATTTTGTCTATTTGCTCTTGTCCTCCTTCTTCTCCGCATCCTCATCCTCCACCACCATCATATGTACCATATCAACATATCTACGTCTCTTGCAAGGGGCATTGGAGTTCCTCCAAATTTTTGGCAGCCGTTGCTTCACTGCATAGGCAAACAGTATGGGAGACACACTTCCTAGTAATGGGAGCATTTTTTGCAGGAGGTCCATCGACCTCTACAGCGCCTGCAAGGGGCATTGGAGTTTCTCCAAATTTTTGGTCCTTTAAGAATAGTAAGGGCCGCCTGATGGCCCTATAAAAATAGGCTTTGTGACTTTCAGAGTCCCTCCATAATAAATGATACAGGATGTGTCTGATGATGTGTCACACACCACATGGCCAGATAAGGTTGTAAAAATGTTAAAAAAACATTTCCCGGTGAATGCATTTGTATCAAAAACGCTACATGTGAATATAACCCAAGGTGTGGATGAGCATTTTTGGTTTTGGTTATTTATTTTGCCTTACATACAAGTCATTACCCTGGAAAGGATGTTTCTTAACATATTTCCCAGGAAAATCCATTTTGGTTTTGTTTTTGCATGTTTTATTGTGAGTCTGTAAAAGTGGCGTAATACCTCTGACAACGTTGTTGACAGCAGAGACCTGGGAGTCAGAAATGCTTCCAGGGGTCTTCCCCATTCTGTTCCTATTTCATTTGGGCATCAATTTTGGCAATTTGTAGGCCCTCTGCAGACCGAAAAATGCTAGAGTTTCCCATAGACTTACATTGGACTCGTTACTTGGTCTGAGCACTCGAGCATTCCAATTTGCTCGACTCGAACAACGAGTACCCGAGCATTTTAGTGCTCGCTCATCACTAGTTAAGATATAATTTACTTTGATTATGAAGATTAGATTAAGAGGATTTGCATGTCAGCTGATCCTCTGAAGTAAATTAATTTAATTTAAGTCAGATGAATAGAATGGCAACAAATATACTTTTGTTCAAATGAGAACACCTACATCATTACATCCAGAGTTCATTCAGATCATCATAGAGGCTATAACCTTATAAACCAATACTGTGAATTTTTTTTCTCAGCAAAGTACAATTCTATAAGGCTCTATTTACACCGTTTTACATGTCTTTATATTTGTTCCATTCTAAGAACAGAGAAAATGGAATGGAATGTAAAAAAAATCATCAATGTGAACTGCAAGCCTCAAACGAATTTGCAAGATGGCACCTAAAGACGTAGCCTACCCTCATTTACCCCTTGCACTTAGCGGTGAAACTATATACTATGAAGCTATATACTGTCTAGTATACATGCTAGTTTGAATATGGAAAATAGAACTGTACATTGATTTTTAAATCTAAAATATTTTTGATCTCCACAATATACTTGTTCTTCAACCTGTTCCAATTTCCTTTAATGGTTTCCATCCTTCTGTGTTTTAGAAAGACTTCATAGACAACTAAATACTTTAGAAATACAAAGACCTAAGCATTCAAGATCATTGATCGATGACACTAAATAGGGTTTAAGAGGAATAATGCTACAGATATGGATCCACCCATTCAAATTTATTTAAGGGTTCCAACTTCTCACAATACATATTCAATTTCATATTGAAACATCATGTTTTATTTCAAAGCTGCTTTTCTTGTAAACATTGGTATATTATATTTCAACTAGCTATTGATCCCGTTCTATGCCCGAGTGTTTAGCATTTTCATTGGTATATGCTCCCCCCATGCTTTTAAGTGCTGCCCCCATCCTGTTATGTGCTGCCCCATCCTGTTATGTACAGCCCCCATCCTGTTATGTGCAACCCCATCCTGCACCCTCATCCTGTCATGTGCTGCCCCCATCCTGTTATGTGCTACCCCCATCTCGAGGCCAATATGTCTTCACTAAAATGGTGCCGGATAGTGCGTTATGCGCATGTGCCGATGTAGACGCTGTACTCCTCCCCCGGACTCTGGCCAAAACAGAGGTGCCGCAACAACATTTCTTTGGGTCAGGTATGTACTTATGGCGCTGGAGCTCGCGGTATGCATTCAGTGTCTACGCATACCGCGATCTCCGACGCCATATACTTTTCTTACCTGTAACGGCTGGATGCGTTCCTCTTGTCTAGAACCAGACTGCGCAGGCATGCCACGCATTTGCAGTCTATAGAGGTCGAACAGAGGTCTGTTCTGCAGTCGAATAGAAGGACACATCCCTGGCTATATTATAGACTAGCTATTGAACCCGTTCTACGCCCGGGTGGCGAGCATTTTTATTGGTATATGGTCTCCCATTCTGGTATGTGCTGCCCCCTCCTGGTATTTGTGCTGCCCCCATCCTGTCCCCACCATCCTATCCTGGTACGCATGGCACCCCTCATCCCTATCCTGGTATGCATGGCACCCCTCATCCCCAATCCTGGTATGCATGGCCCCCTCATCCCCCATCCTGGTATGCGTGGCACCCCTCACCCCCAATCCTGGTATGTGTGTAGAGATGAGCGTTGTTCTACTCGAACTGTTCGCCAATCTCAAATTC
Source organism: Phyllobates terribilis (assembly GCF_046119375.1). Lineage (NCBI taxonomy): Eukaryota > Metazoa > Chordata > Amphibia > Anura > Dendrobatidae > Phyllobates > Phyllobates terribilis. The sequence goes on along the minus strand of NW_027362764.1, from coordinate 418,165,882 downwards.
GAGCTGTTTTGGGCGGTGTTCGAGCCGTTCGGCGAACACGAACAATTTGAGAAAAATTCGGCTGTTCGAGGTTATGTTTGATAACTGTTCGTGCACCAAAATCATAACTGGATTTTTTCTCAGTAATGATGAAAATTAATGTTAATACGCAGTTTGAGTGTACAGCGTGGTGGGGGAGGGGCAGGGGATGGATCTCTGCAGGAACAATGAAGATCTCCTTTTTTTTTTTCTCTTTCCCGCATTTACAGTGGGGAGGTGCAATCTGTCAGCCTATCAGCAGCGCACACACGGAGCGAAGTGCTTTTTTTCACACAAGCAAGGGCATGTGTCATTGGCAGTGTATGTCACATGTCCTTGCCCTATAAGACCAAGCCATTTTCCCCGTCGCCACCATTTTCTCACTGCTGCAGCTGCGTGTTAGACGGCACCGCTGTTGCTGTGTGCGCTATACCTTGTTAATTTCAAGCCAATTTTCGCACAAATCTACAGATAGCTTGGGAGTAGGGAATAGTTGTGATTGCAGTCCTTTTAAGGACTAGGTTACAGCATTTCCTACGACTTTTATCAGGCAGGTCTGTGCTCTTAAATAGATAGATTGTGGGAGTAAAGACTAATTGTAATTGGAGTCCTTTTCAGGACTAGGTTACATCAGTTCCTATCAGTTTTTGCCAGGCAGGTCTGTGCCAGTGCTGTGCAAGTTTTTTTCACAGCATTTGGCTGAATCTAGCAAAGCTAATCCTTTTTGGCCTATTGCAGAGTGTGTTAGTCAGTGGAGTAGCCTATCTGTGTTGCAAGATATACCACCTGTGTATAGAATACCAATTTTTTTACTGCACCTAGTGAAGTAAAATCTTTTGGGCATAGCATCATTCTATTAGTCCATCTATACTGACCTCCATCAGGTTGCAAATTGAATATAATTTTTTTATGCATCTAGCTCTGAAAAAATATTGGGCTTCTAGCTGTGTGTGGGACTTGTTGTATTAGTCCATCTATACTGACCTCCATCAGGTTGCAAACTGAATATATTTTTTTCTGCATCTACCTCTGAAAAAATATTGGGCTTCTAGCTGTGTGTGGGACTTGTTCTATTAATCCATCTATACAGACCTCCATCAGGTTGCAAACTGAATATATTTTTTTCTGCATCTACCTCTGAAAAAATATTGGGCTTCTAGCTGTGTATGGGACTTGTTGTATTAGTCCATCTATACTGACCTCCATCAGGTTGCAAACTGAATATATTTTTTTCTGCATCTACCTCTGAAAAAATATTGGGCTTCTAGCTGTGTGTGGGACTTGTTCTAATAATCCATCTATACAGACCTCCATCAGGTTGCAAACTGAATATATTTTTTTCTGCATCTACCTCTGAAAAAATATGTGGCCTTCTAGCAGTGTGTGGGACTTTCTCTATTAGTCCATCTATACTGACCTCCATCAGGTTCCAAACTGAATATAATTTTTTTCTGCATCTAGCTCTGAAAAAATATTTGGCCTTCTAGCAGTGTGTGGGACTTTCTCTATTAGTCCATCTATACTGACCTCCATCAGGTTGCAAATTAAAAATATTTTTTATCTGCATCTACAGTACCTCTGAAAAAATATTTGGGCTTCTAGCTGTGTGTGGGACTTGTTCTATTAGTCCATCTATACTGACCTCCATCAGGTTGCAAATTGAATCTAATTTTTATCTGCATCTAGCTCTGAAAAAATATTTGGCCTTCTAGCAGTGTGTGGGACTTTCTCTATTAGTCCATCTATACTGACCTCCATCAGGTTGCAAATTGAATATAATTTTTATCTGCATCTAGCTCTGAAAAAATATTTGGCCTTCTAGCAGTGTGTGGGACTTTCTCTATTAGTCCATCTATACTGACCTCCATCAGGTTGCAAATTAAAAATAATTTTTATCTGCATCTAGCTCTGAAAAAATATTTGGCCTTCTAGCAGTGTGTGGGACTTTCTCTATTTGTCCATCTATACTGACCTCCATCAGGTTGCAAATTAAAATAATTTTTATCTGCATCTACCTCTGAAAAAATATTTGGGCTTCTAGCTGTGTGTGGGACTTGTTCTATTAATCCATCTATACAGACCTCCATCAGGTTGCAAACTGAATATAATTTTTTTCTGCATCTAGCTCTGAAAAAATATTTGGCCTTCTAGCAGAGTGTGGGACTTGTTCTATTAGTCCACCTATACTGACCTCCATCAGGTTGCAAATTCAAAATAATTTTTATCTGCATCTAGCTCTGAAAAAATATTTGGCCTTCTAGCAGTGTGTGGGACTTTCTCTATTTGTCCATCTATACTGACCTCCATCAGGTTGCAAATTAAAATAATTTTTATCTGCATCTACAGTACCTCTGAAAAAATATTTGGGCTTCTAGCTGTGTGTGGGACTTGTTCTATTAGTCCATCTATACTGACCTCCATCAGGTTGCAAATTGAATCTAATTTTTATCTGCATCTAGCTCTGAAAAAATATTTGGCCTTCTAGCAGTGTGTGGGACTTTCTCTATTAGTCCATCTATACTGACCTCCATCAGGTTGCAAATTGAATATAATTTTTATCTGCATCTAGCTCTGAAAAAATATTTGGCCTTCTAGCAGTGTGTGGGACTTTCTCTATTAGTCCATCTATACTGACCTCCATCAGGTTGCAAATTAAAAAGAAATTTTAGCTGCATCTACCTCTGAAAAAATATTTGGGCTTCTAGCTGTGTGTGGGACTTGTTCTATTACTCCATCTATACTGACCTCCATCAGGTTGCAAACTGAATATATTTTTTTCTGCATCTACCTCTGAAAAAATATTGGGCTTCTAGCTGTGTGTGGGACTTGTTGTATTAGTCCATCTATACTGACCTCCATCAGGTTGCAAATTAAAAATAATTTTTATCTGCATCTACAGTACCTCTGAAAAAATATTTGGCCTTCTAGCAGTGTGTGGGACTTTCTCTATTAGTCCATCTATACTGACCTCCATCAGGTTGCAAATTGAATCTAATTTTTATCTGCATCTAGCTCTGAAAAAATATTTGGCCTTCTAGCAGTGTGTGGGACTTTCTCTATTAGTCCATCTATACTGACCTCCATCAGGTTGCAAATTAAAAATAATTTTTATCTGCATCTAGCTCTGAAAAAATATTTGGCCTTCTAGCAGTGTGTGGGACTTTCTCTATTTGTCCATCTATACTGACCTCCATCAGGTTGCAAATTAAAATAATTTTTATCTGCATCTACCTCTGAAAAAATATTTGGGCTTCTAGCTGTGTGTGGGACTTGTTCTATTAATGCATCTATACAGACCTCCATCAGGTTGCAAACTGAATATAATTTTTTTCTGCATCTAGCTCTGAAAAAATATTTGGCCTTCTAGCAGAGTGTGGGACTTGTTCTATTAGTCCACCTATACTGACCTCCATCAGGTTGCAAATTCAAAATAATTTTTTGTCTGCATCTAGCTCTGAAAAAATATTTGGCCTTCTAGCAGTGTGTGGGACTTTCTCTATTAGTCCATCTATACTGACCTCCATCAGGTTGCAAACTGAATATATTTTTTTTCTGCATCTACCTCTGAAAAAATATTGGGCTTGTGGCTGTGTGTGGGACTTGTTCTATTAATCCATCTATACAGACCTCCATCAGGTTGCAGACTGAATAAAAAATTTTTCTGCATCTACCTCTGAAAAAATATTTGGGCTTCTAGCTGTGTGTGGGCCTTGTTCTACTAGTCCATCTATACTGACCTCCATCAGGTTGCAAATTGAATATAATTTTTTTCTGCATCTAACCCAGCCAATAGTTTTGGCCTTATACCACAGTTTGGCCACTCAGCTCTGCTCGGTTCCCATCCATTGTTTTTTTGTGCAAACAACTCCAGAGTTGTGAATTAGTTAACCACCAAAATGAGTGGAAAAAGGCCTGCTGCTGGTGGAAAGGGGAATAGGCGTGTTGGGAAGGGGAAAAAAGGTTGTGTCCGTGAGGTAGGTGTTAAAGCAACAGTAACATCTGCAGAAGAAAGACCATCTTCCAGCCAAACTAAAATGTCTACTTCTTTTAGCGGACAATGTGATAAGATCCCTTTCTTACGGCCACGCCAATCGCTACAAATTCCAGATGAGGCACAAAAACAGCAGGTGCTTCAACGGATATCAAGTGCTCCTTTAAGTGGGCTCTCCTCCACATCAACTTCAACATCACAAATACTCCAGTCCTCAAATGTGTCACCCCAATCGCACTTGCTTCCTCACAGCTCCCAAATCTCCAGCTGCCCGTCTGAGTATGAGGTAGAACAGATGGTTGAATCTGCAGAGCTGTTTACTCATACTATAGCCTGGGAATCAGAGGTCGACTCCAGCGCTTCTGTGAATCCAGACGAGGAAATGATCTGCACTGATGCCCAGAATCTTTATGAGTCGGATCCAGGACCAGACGCAGAAGGTTCTGTCCATAATGTAGACCCTCATTCCCAAACTGTAACTCCTGTTGGTGGAGACAATGAGGAAGACGATGATAAGACTCAAATACCTGATTGGAGTGACATCTTTAGTTTTTTGTCAGGGCAGGAACAGGTTGGCTCTGAGGACGACGGGTGTGATAACGCACAGGGTGATGATGATGAGGTTGGAGATCCCACTTACTGTCAACCCACAGTCAGCCAAGAGATGAGGTCAGCAGAGGAGGTGGAGGAAGATGCTAGTGACGACGAGGTCAGGTTGCGCCTTCCTGGACAGAGACGTAGTACTGGAAGCACGTCAACAACTGCATCCTCAAACACAACTCTGCCTCTCACCACAAGTCGTGGTGGCTCTTCAGGTCGCATGGGTGCTAAGCCTTGCACAGCCTGGGCATTTTTTCAGATCGATAAAGATGACCCAACTCGTGTTATCTGTAACATTTGTCAGCAAAAGCTAAGTAGAGGCCAAAAAATACATAGTTTGAGTACTTCATGCATGAACCGGCACATAGACATGAAGCATAAGTTGCAGTGGGAAGCTCAGTGTGCTACAATGCGGCCTAGCCGGCCGGGCCAACCACCGTTTGCCATATCTTGTGCATCCGCGGCCTCTTCATCCTCTGTGACTGGGGGGACAGCAGTCACACCTGTTTTGGGGCGCAGACCTGCCACCTCTTTACCCGCAACAGCCAGCGTGATTGGCAGGTCATCATTTTCTTTGGAGGTGGTAACACCAGCTGGTGTTGAGCGCTGTCCGACATCGATAGCACCACCTTTGGATCAAGGCAACCTAACATGTCCGCCTGCATCTTCCTCACAGACCGGCAGTTTGCCGTGGACACCCTTATCAACCCCGTCTAAGCACAATAGCCAGCCCTCGGTCCCTCAGATGTGGACAAGTAAAAGACCATTTCCTCCTAGCCATGAGAAAGCTAAGAGGTTGAATTTCACCATCTGCAAGCTCTTGGCTACAGAAATGCTGTCTTTCCGCCTGGTGGACACAGAGGATTTTCGAGACCTTATGTCCGTCGCAGTGCCCCAGTACCAGATGCCCAGTCGGCACTACTTCTCAAAGAAAGGTGTGCCTGCGCTCCACCAGCATGTCGCACACAACATCACCGCTTCTTTGAGAAACTCTGTGTGTGACAGGGTGCATTTCACCACAGACACTTGGATGAGTAGGCATGGACAGGGGCGTTACATGTCGCTGACTGGGCACTGGGTGACTATGGTGACAGCAGGACAAGGGGCTGCTGTCCAAGTCTTGCCGTCCCCACGAGTTGTGCATCAATCCTCTTTATGTCAAAGTTCCTCCACTGCTTCTGCCTCCTCAACCTCCTCTCGGTCTTCCACCTGCACCCAAAGCCTGTCTGGTCATGCCACAAGCTTTCTAACTGCGCAGAAGGGATCCTGCACACCTCCTTACTATGCTGGCAGTAGGGCTCAACGTCATCAGGCGGTTTTTACATTGAAATGTCTGGGAAATGTGAGTCACACATCTGAGGAGTTGTGGTCAGCTCTGGAGAACCAATTTCATGAATGGTTGTCTCCACTGGACCTGAAACCAGGGAAGGCCGTGTGCGACAATGCTGCAAACCTGGGTGCGGCCCTTCGCCGGGGCAATGTCACACACATGCCTTGTATGGCTCACGTGTTGAACCTGGTTGTCCAGCAATTTTTAGCCCACTATCCCAGACTAGATGGCCTTCTGCAGAGGGCACGGTCGCTGTGTGCTCACTTCCGCCATTCGCATCCCGCAGCTCAGCGACTTACATCTCTACAGAAATCGTTGGGCCTGCCACTTCACCGGCTAAAATGCGATGTGCCTACCCGGTGGAATTCAACTCTGCACATGTTGCAGCGACTGTGGCAGCACCGACAAGCCCTGGTGCAATACGTTCTGACGTATAGCCTGGGCCAACGAGATCCAGAGGTGGGGCAAATCACGCTGGAGGAGTGGTCTCAGATCAGGGACCTATGCACCCTTCTGCACAGTTTTGAAATGGCGACGAAGATGTTTAGTGCTGACGATGCCATTATCAGCATGACTATTCCGGTGATTTACATGCTGGAGCACATGTTAAACAGAATTCGGAGTCAGGTGGTGGCACAAGAGGAGGTGGAGGAAGTAGAGGAGGAGGAGTTGTATGCAGAAGGGCTAACATCTGCAAGGTCCAGACGGTCGGCAGCACCAAGGCGGCAGGCATGTGAGGGTGGGGGAGATGGTTTTACCAGGTGCATGGTAGCAGCCAAACTAGTGAGGAAGGTGCAGGAGCCCAGGAAGAAGTGGAGGACGAACTGATGGAAGACTCATCAGATGAGGGAGACCTTGATCACATTTCTGTTGTGCGAGGTTGGGGGGAGAGGACAGAAGAAGGAAGCATGATTGTTACCTCGCCACCAACACAACAGGGACTTGGTGCTCCTGGATGCGCAACACACATGAGTGCCTTCTTGCTGCACTACCTGCAACATGACCCTCGAATTGTGAGAATTAGAAATAATCCTGACTACTGGGTTGCCACACTGTTAGATCCCCGGTACAAAAGTAAATTTGCAGAAATTATTCCTGCCATAGAAAGGGATGCACGCATGCAGGAGTATCAGCAGAGACTGTTGCAGAATCTTACATGTGCTTTTCCACAAAATACCAGTGGTGCACGTAGTGAATCTCACAGTTCCAACTTGCCAACCGTGGGACCGTCAAGTGTTCAGCTCTCAAACCGTAACAGAACCACAGTATCTGCTGGTAACATCAATTTTGCGGAATCATTTCACCACTTTTTTAGCCCATCCTTTGCAAGGCCACAGGAGACAAGAAGTCTGACACATAGTCAACGCCTACAGACGATGGTACAGGAGTATCTCCAAGTAAACATTGAAGCCATGACTGTGTCACTGGACCCTTGCTCTTTTTGGGCTTCCAATCTGGATAAATGGCCGGAGCTAGCCACTTACGCCTTGGAGATCTTGTCATGCCCCGCAGTCAGCGTTCTGTCTGAACGTGTGTTCAGCGCTGCTGGTGGTGTGCTGACAGATAAGCGCACGCGGCTCTCCACTGATAATGTAGACAGACTCACGTTCATAAAGATGAACAAATCATAGATCCGAAACGACTTTTCTACCCCTGTGTCATCCTGGGGAGAGTAAAAGCTTGATGATTGGTTAAAATCACCCTACCAACCGTTTTAAGCTTTCAAATTACTAATCATGTTTACTCTGTATCTTGGCTGGAAAATAATTTGGGCTTTGTAGCAGTGTGCAGCACTGATTCTATTAGGCCATCTATAATAAGCTCCACCAGATTTAAAATTACTAATCATGTTTATCTGTATCTTGACTGGAAAATAATTTGGGCTTTGTAGCAGTGTGCAGCACTGATCCTATTAGGCCATCTATACTAAAGCTTCACCAGATTTAAAATTAATAATAATTTTTAGCTGCATCTAGCCCGGAAAATAATTTTGGGGCTCCGAGATGCGCAAGACACATAAGTGCCTTCTTGCTGCACTACCTGCAGCATGACCCTCATATTGTCAGAATTCGAAGTAATCATGACTACTGGGTTGCCACACTCTTAGATCCCCCAAACTTTTCGATCAACCTTTTTATTTTAATAAAGACCAAAAAAATGGTCATTTTTGAAATTATAAGCATTAGCAGGTTGTTAGAAACTGAAATCAAACAGTTTTCAACTCAAAACTTTATTCTAGGTGATGTTACATTTTCACATAGGACCCCTTGTTCGAAAGGAGCTTCTCAACTCTCTCGTCCATTGAATTTGTCAGGTTTTGGATGGTTTCTGCTTCAATTGTTTTGCATGAGGACAGAATACCCTCCCAGAGCTGTTGCTTAGATGTGAACTGCCTCCCGCCATCATAGACACTCCTTTTAATGATGCTCCAAAGGTTCTGAATGGGGTAGAGGTCAGGGGAGCATGGGGGTCACACCATAAGTTTGTCCCCTTTTATGCCCATATCAGCCAGAGATGCAGATGTTTTATGTGCAGCATGAGATGGTGCATTATCATGCAAAAAAATGATCTTGCTGTGAAATACACGGTTCTTCTTCTTGAACCATGGCAGGAAGTGCTGTTTGAGAAAATCCACATACATTATGGAGTTCATCTTTAGCGCCTTCAGGGATCCTAAAGGGGCCGACAATCTCTCTCCCCATGATTCCAGCCCAAAACATTACTCCACCTCCTCCTTGTTGGCGCTGTAGCCGTGTTTGCGTGGGGTGTCCATCAACCAGCCATCCTCCACTCCATCCATCTGGACCATCGAGCGCTGCACGGCACTCATCCGTGAACAAAACAGTTTTGAAATCAGTCTTCATGTAATGTTTGGCCCACTGGAGCCGTTTCTGCTTGTGTGAAGTGGATAGAGGAGGTCGACAGGATGGCGTATGCACAGCTGCAAACCTCTGAAGGACCCTGCATCTTGTTGTTCGGGGGACGTTGGAGGCACCAGCAGCTTCAAAAACTTGTCTGCTGCTATGACAAGGCTTTTTTGCCGCTGCTCTTTCAACCTGACGTAATTGCCTGTAGGAAAGAGTCCTCAATTTGCCCTTATCAGCAAGCACACGTGTGTACTGTGAATCAGCTACATACTTCTTGATTGCCAAGACACTTCATTCTGATCATCGCACAATGTTGATTGTAGTCATGCCTTGACCTAAACACTCCACAATTTGTTGCTTCTCAGCAGCCGACACATCCTTTTTCTTTCCCATTTTGGCAGAAAATGAAGGCTGCTTAATAATGTGAGACAGCCTTCTTAAGTAGTCTTGCCTTTCATTGGACACACCTGCCAAACTAATTAGCACAGGTGTCTGCAATTGCTTACAGTGATATAAAGAGCCCTGACACACATCACCATCAATGAGTTTAACTGACAAACAAATTCTTCCCTTATCACTCCTAAACTCTTTTTGCATAATAATTTGGAACACAGTGTACATGTGCTTTTCCACAAAACACCAGTGGTTCACGTAGTGAATCTTACAGTTCTAACTTGCCAACCGTGGTCTGTATGGAGTTGTTCAATAAAGGGCCCAAAATTAAGATAACATAGATGGGAGAGGTCTCTATGAATAGGAATTCCTAAGTATTTCATACCCTGTGAGGGCCAGGCAAAGGGAAAGTTGGACTGGATGGAATCCTATATGGATTTGGGGAGGGAGACATCGAGGGCCTCAGACTTCGCTGCATTGATTTTAAAATTTGACCATGTAACAAAGTGATCTATTTCAGCCATAACAGCATGGATATATATATGTGATTGAGTGATATATACTAGGACATCATCAGCAAATAGAGAGCACTTGTACTCGGTGCCTCCCACCTCAATCCACCTAATATTGGGGTTATGGCGAATTGATGAGAGCAGGTGCTCCGTCACAAGGATGTATAAGAGAGGGGACAGAGAACATCCCTGCCTTGTCCCATTGGTGACTGTGAAAGGTGATGAAAATGTTCTGACGCGCCCCCTGGGCCTTGGGACACCCGGAGCCGGACCCTTTTTGGTGGATGCTGGTGGTTGTAGTCTTCGTGGCGGCGACCCGGTTCCGTGGCTCAGGGCGGTCAAACCAGTGGCGGAACTATTTATGTGGTTTTGATGTTTAAATGTCCGACTACGCCACCCGTGGATTGCGGTCAGAGTGAACCGCCGCTCCAGGGCAGACCGCTGAGGCTGGTGTTGTGGGTGCAGCAGAGCATAGCATAACTCCCCACGGGAGGAGTATAGCCTCAGGGCAGTGTATGCGGAGGATGGGGGTGATGGTGCAGGGCAGCAGTAGTAACGACACGGAGTCAGTGATGCAGTCCAGGGCCTTTACTCACAGTTCTTATTATCCAGACCACGTCTGCAGGTAACGGCTGCCCACGTCGTACTGTGCTCACCAGGTGAGGGGCTCAGACAACTCCCAGATAACTTTGGAGCGCTTATCAGGACCCCCTTTGTGTGTCCTTTGTCTGGCCTTTCTTACCAACACTTCTGTCTGGCTGCCTCGGGCCTCCTCTTGGTAAACTTGGCGCCAGTTTCCCTGACCCTATGTGGTGCCTTCCTAGCGGGTGTAGCGAGGGGCTGCGCCACATAAAATGTCACAGCCTCCTGTTTCTAGCTGAGGGTCATTTCCTGCCTCCACTAGTTTCGGGGACCGGTCTCCCCCTTTGGCCTGACCCCTCCACGCAGGTGGATTCGGGCGTGCGGTGGCGACTCGCCCGTCCGCACCCCTGGGATCCCTTCATTCCTCGTTCCTGGAGCCTTCTCTGCTCCTCTTCCTTCCTTCTCCCTCTTCCAGGCCTGGGCCTCTGTTACTAGGCCCGCCTCCGGAGCAGAGCTCATGCAGAGCCCCTGCTCCCTGCCACTTCTGCTCAGACTTCTCTGCACTGAACTAAGATGGTGCCCACCTTTTATACTCCCTTCTCAATGCACCCAGGAACTGCTTCCTCCCTGCTCCTGCACTACAGGGTTCCCCTTCCTCAGTTTTCCGTCCCCCCACTCCAGCCAGGGACAGGGACTGTCGTGCCCATCTCAGGGGCATATTGGTCGCCCTGCCCCACGGCAATGTGGTGTAATGCATGCAGGTGTCGGGTCCTGATCCACATTACATCCTTACCTGAGAGTGAGATATCACACCTCTGGGTGAGGTGCAATACCTCTGTAGCAACCGAGCCCTTAGGGTGCTACAGTTCCATTTATCTTCAGCCTAGGTGACGTATTGCGATACAGGGCCGTGATTTTGGCTATAAAAGGGTCCCCTAGACCCCTACCCCAAGCTTTTTAAGAGAATCATATATGGCGTGGCAGGAGACTCTATGGAATGCTTTCTCAGCATCCAACGAGAGTATCTAATTACAAATTTTTAACTGCATCTAGCCCAGGAAATACTTTGTGCCTAGTAGCAGTGTCTGCTAGTCAGCGGATTATCCCGACTGTTAAGCAAGCTACACCACCTGTAGTTAGGACACTTAATTTTTTCAAAGAAAATGCTTCGGGACCACGGGATACTCAGTGAAGAGCATCAGGAGGCACCCCAAGGCATAGGGGCTGGGACTGGCAGTAGGATGCCTTGCGGTGGACAGCCGAGCTCGATCCTTATAAAAGCTTTTTAACTGCAGCAGCTTTAGTGGACGCTACTGGAGCTGGAATTACGCGGCTGCTGGCATGAGACTTGCCCTCCAATAGATCCTTGTAAATGGATTTAAAGTGTATTCATTCAAATTAGAGAGACAATTTAAATTAAAAAGCTTAGAGCTGCCTCCATCACAGGGGGGCTCGCTCGACCCACCAGCAGACAGGCACCAGTATTGGGAGAGGGGGGCTGGCCGTCAGGGTTCACCGCGGCTCTGGCACAAACCCGGCGACGCGGAGGTGGCACGGGCAGGAGCGGACTGAACGTGTCGGCTTCTCACTTTTTGGATTTTAGAAGGGCATGACATGCCTATATCTGTGTCTCCCCCTCCTTTTACTACTCCACCTCTTTTGTTTTCGCATGACTATATGTACTTGTCACTTTTCCATGTGTTAGTTGTGTCTTCTGAGCAGTTTGTCAGCTTTTGGACACCTTTGAAGGTGTTTTCTATGTGTTTCTATGTGTTTTTGTTTGCCTGCCATTGGTTTTAACGGTGTTCGAAGGTGTTCGACGAACAGTTCGACGAACAGTTCGGCGAACACACGGGTGTTCGACGAACCGAACCGAACTCGAACACTACGGGGGTGGCTCAACACTATATGTGTGGTACTCCTCATCCCTATCCTGGTATGCATGGTACCCCATCCATCATCCCTATCCTGGTATATATGGTATGGTGTCCCTCATCCTGGTATGCATGGGCCCCTCACTCACATCCTGGTATGCATGAAACCCCTCATCCCCATCCTGGTATGCATGGCCCATCATCCGAATCCTGGTATGCATGGCACTCCTCATCCCCATCCTGGTATGCATGGCCCCTCATCCGAATCCTGGTATGCAGGCACCCCTCATCCCCCATCCCGGTATGCATGGCACCCCACATCCCCAATCCCGGTATGCATGGCACCGATCATGCCCAATCCTGGTATGCATGGCACCCCTCATGCCCAATCCTGGTATGCATGGCACTCCTCATGCCCAATCCTGGTATGCATAGCACCCCTCATCCCCAATCCCGGTATGCATGGCACCCCTCATCCCCAATCCCGGTATGCATGGTTCCCTCCTCTCCAATCCTGGTATGCATGGCCCCTCATCCCTATTCTTGTATGTATGGCACCCCTCATCTCTATCCTGTTATGCATGGCCCCCCTCATCCCTATCCTGGTATGCATGGCGCCCCTCATCCCCCAATCCAGGTATGTATGGCACCCTTCATCCCAATCCTGGTATGTATGGCACCCTTCATCCCTATCCTGGTATTCATGGCCCCCCTCATCCCTATCCTGGTATGCATGGCTCCTCATCCCTATTCTGGTATTTATGGCCCCTCTTCCCTATCCTGGTATGTATGGCCCCTCATCCATATCCTGGTATGCAAGGTACTCCTCATCCCTATCCTGGTAAGCATGATACCCCTCATCCCTATCCTGGTATGCATGGTACCCCCTCATCCATATTCTGGTATGCATGGTACCCCCTCATCCCTCTCCTGGTTTTTATGGCCCCTCATCCCTATCCTGGTATGCATGGTACCCCTTCATCCCCCAATCCTGGTATGTATGGCACATCATCCATATTCTGGTATGCATGGTACCCCTCATCCCTATCCTTGTAAGCCTGATACCGCTCATCCCTATCCTGGTATGAATGGTACCCTTCATCCCTATCTTGGCATGCATGGTATCCCCTCATCTCTATCCTGGTATGCATGGTACCCCCTCATCTCCAATCCTGGTATGCATGGTACCCCCTCATTCCCAATCCTGATATGTATGGCACCCCTCATCCCTATCCTGGTATGTATGGGCTCCTCATCCCCCAATCCTGGTATTTATGGCCCCTCTTCCCTATTCTGGTATGTATGGCCCCTCATCCCTATCCTGGTAAGCATGGTATCCCTCATCCCTATCCTGGTATGCATGGTACCCACTCATCCATATTCTGGTATGCATGGTACCCCCTCATCTCTCTCCTTGTTTTTATGGCCCCTCATCCCTCTCCTGGTATGCATGGTACCCCTTCATCCCCCAATCCTGGTATGTATGAGCCCCTCATCCACATCCTGGTATGCATGGTACCCCAAAACCCTATCCTGGTATGCATGGTACCCTTCATCCCTATCCTGGTATGCATGGTCCCCCTCATCCCCAATCCTGGTATGCATGGTACCCCCTCATTCCCAATCCTGATATGTATGGCACCCCACATCCCTATCCTGGTATGTATGGGCTCCTCATCCCCCAATCCTGGTATGCATGGGCTCCTCATCCTCCAATCCTGGTATGCATGGCACCCCTCATCCCCAATCCTGGTATGCAAAGCCCCTCATTCGTATCCTGTATGCATGGCCCCTCTTCCCCCAATCCTGGTATGTATGGCCCTCATCATCCGAATCCTGGTAAGTAAGGTATTCCTCATCCCCCAATCCTGGTATGGATAGCCCCTCATCCCCATCACGTTGCACACACACAAAAAACCCCACTTCTACTCACCTTTCTTCCCTGTGCTCCAGCGGTACGTCCCGTTCTGCCAGAGGGTGGGGGAGGAGTGTGGTGCCGGAGTACGCACGTGCCCATACTGCGCTGTCCGGAGCCATTTTGTTGAAGACACACTGCAAATGTGACTTCAGTAAAATGGCACCAGACAGCGCGCTATGCGCATGCGTCGATTCCGGCGACTAGAACTGAGGAGCCGCTCAACACTCCTCCATGTCAGGTAAGTATTTCCTTATGGCGCCGGAGATCGCTGTATGCGTTCAGTGACTACGCATACCTCGATCTCTGGCACCATACACTCCTTTTACCTGTAACGGCTGGATGCGGTCTTCTGTCTGGAGACAGACTGAGCAGTCTAAAGAGGCTTCGGACAGAGAGACGCATCCCTGGTTATATTATAGATGTTCCCCAACCATAACCTCAGTAGACACATGTTGCTCTAAGGCTCTCTGCATGTGTTTTGTCTGGCTTTTTTCAGCTTCAAATAGTACTGTACAATAGTAACATGAGAGAGAGAAGTCATAGTATTACTAGAAAAGTCAAAAACAAGCAAACCCAAACTGTTAAATCGGGTGTCCGGTCCGGTTCTTAACTACGAACACGGACTTCTCTGGGAAGCCAGTGAGATGTCCGTATTACGGTTCGGAGTTGGGATGCTTAATAAAGCTTGTTGAAATGCTGCAGTGCAGGCAATCAACAAGCTTTTAGGCTGTGGGCACTTTCACAGTCATCACAGCCATGCCAAGTATTGGCATGGCTCTGATTGACCGATGCAATACGTAACCCCACCTGTATAAATGTCGGATCATGAGTGGCACCTCCATTGTGCTGTAATTAGCATACAGCAAGTGTGAAATAAATAAATAATTTAACAATAAGATGTGGAGTCCCCCGTATTTTTAATAACCAGCCAAGAGAAAGCAGACACCTGTGACCTGGTCCTATTATGCTAGGAAGGGGCCAATATCCATGGATTGTGACATCATCACCCATGAGAGAATCTAGGGAATCGTTGGACATCGTGGGAGCACTGAGGAATACATTGGAACTGTTGGGATTATTTTTTAACAATAAATGAGTCACCCAGGCAGGTGTGGGGTTCTTTAGTCAAATAAACTTTTTTTTTCTTCTGTGTGTATTTTTTTCTTTTAACTAGTGGGTTAGTAATGGGGGTGTCTGATAGATGCCTATCCATTACTAACCGCTGGGCTTGATACCAGCTGATATCAACCCCAAAAACTATTACCCTGATTGCCACCACACCAGGGCAGTCGGGAAGTGCTGAGGTTAAGAGAAAGAATTGATGCATCTAATGGATGCACCATTTCTGGGGCAGCTGAGAGCTGGTCTTATTAGGCCGGTAAGAGGCCAATATCCATAGACCTTCCCAGAATATTAATATCAGCCCCCTGCTGTCTGCTTTGCCTTAGCTGGTTATTAAAACTAGGAGGGACCACATGTCATTTTTTTAGGGTCTCCTCATTTTTAATAACCAGCAAGGGCAAAGCAGAAAGCTGGGGCCTGATATTAATAGACTTGGAAGGTCCATGGATATTGACCCCTTCTCATTAAAATAAAATGGACTCACTGTCTGTTTTCCCTGGACTAGTTATTAAAAATAGGGAGGACCCCACATCATTTTTTTTCATTTATTTACTAACAAATACAGTAAAATACACACACAAGCCACTGCTCCACTCCACTTGGACCTTCACCTCCTGGTTAAAGATTATTATTTTTATTATTTTTATTTTATGTTATTTTAACCCCTTCGCAACCCTTTGATTTTACGTTTTTGCATTTTCGTTTTTTGCTCCCCTTGTTCCCAGAGCCATAGCGTTTTTTTTTTTTGGTCAATATGGCCGTGTGAGGGCTTATTTTTTGCGGGACAAATTGTACTTTTGAAAGACATTACTGGTTTTACCATATCGTGTATGGGAAAACAAGAAAAAAATTCCAAGTGCAGTGAAATAGCAAAAAAAGTGCAATACCACAGATGTTTTATTTATTTTTTTTTTTACCACGTTCACTGAATGCTAAAACTGACCTACCATTCTTATTCTTCAGGTCATTACAAGTTCGTAGACACCAAACATGTATAGGTTCTTTTTTATTTAAGTGGTGAAAAAAATTTCCAAAGTTTGTTAAAACAAATGACGCCATTTTCCAAGACCCGTAGCGTCTCAATTTTTTGGGATCTGGGGCCAGGTTAGGGCTTATTTTTTGCGCGCCGAGCAGAAGTTTTTATTGATACCATTTTGGGGTAGATCCGATGTTTTGATTGTTTGGTATTGCATTTTATTGCAATGTTGCCGTGACCAAAAAACATAATTGTGGCGTTTAGAATTTTTTTCTCGTTACGCCGTTTATCGATCGGAGTAATTCTTTTTTATATTGATAGATCAGTCGATTCTGAATGTGGTGATACCAAATATGTGTATGTGTGTTTTTTTATTATTATTTTATTTTGAATGGGGCGAATGGGGGGTGATTTAAACTTTTATATTTTTTTTATATTTTTAAAAACATTTTTTTTTCACTTTTTGCATGCTTCTTTAGTCTCCATAGGAGACTAGAAGCAGCACTTGTCTGATCGCCTCTGCTACATAGAGGTGATAAGCAGATCACCTCTATGTAGCAGAAATGCTCCTGTGCTATGAGCGCCGACCACTAGGTGATGCTCATAGCGGTCAGCACATGACAACCACTGGGGTCTGCTGCAGATTCAAGGTTGTCATGCCCACGCATCGGTGAACCCCCAATCACGTGACGGGGCCACCAATGGGCGGGGTAAGTGACGCGCTACCGGTGAGAGATTGACAGCGGCATTTAACATGTTAACAGCTGCTGGTGGATCGCAATTCCACCTGCGGCTGTTGCGGGCACAAATCAGCTGTAATAATCAGCTGACATGTGCCTGGTTCAGTTTGGGCTCAGCGTTGGAGCCTGCGCTGAACAGGGGGTGACAGCCTGGTGCGTACTAATACACCACAGGCTGTAAAGGGGTTAAGTCATTTCCCTATCCGTGTTTGTTTGCAGGGCAATTATCCTGCTCTTACTCCCATTTTACTTTCTTTTTCAGCCCCCTAGCCCTTACTATGACCATTTTACAGCACCAAAGTGCCATTGACTTATATGGGGTTCGGGTCCAGGGTCAAGTTCAGGTCAAGTCCTTGTACTCGAACCGAACTTTGGGCTAAAGTTTGGCCGAACCCGATGAACCCGAAATTCCACGGGTCCGTTCATTCTTAATAGTTAGTAATATAGTTAAAGCCATATTGCTCAGAACTTAAATAATATTCTATATGAGAACTCATCATATTCATGAAGACCTCTGTGGTTCCACAAAATTAGGGATAGATAAAACCAAAACATAACCTTCGCAGCAAGCATAGGAAACATTTGGCTTCACAGTTAAGGTTCTTACCCCAACTGAGGAGTTAGGTAAAGAGAATTATCACTAAAGTTGAAAAGAGTAATGACTAGATGGGAACAACACTTTAAAGTAGTTTTTCAGAGAAAGACATCATGAATGTATACACAAGGAATAACAATTTTTTGGGCGATTTATAAGACTTGTATCCTTCAGTTTTCCTTTTAACAAGCTCTAACTCTTAATTTGCAATTGACTGCTATAGCTGCTATGATGTCTCTCATAAAAATCACAGAGCTCTTCATTCCTTAATTAGAACATAGAAAAAGACACAGCAGCAGCAACATGGATGTAATTTTACAGAAGTACTGTAACAGTATGGCTGTAAATCCTGCTTAGGTGTGAGATAAAAGAATTGTTAGACAATACAGCCCAATATTTCTATGTTTGCCTGTGCCTGTGTTTTTGATGAACTACTCACTTCTGCTCCCTTCTCCATAGAGTATAAGGTTAAGCCCACACGCATTTTTGATCGTTTTCACTGCTTTTTTTCCGTGCGGAAATGCACCAAAAATGCTAGGTAATCCATTTGCCAGCTAATGCAATGACAATTCTGATGTGCTGTGCACATGATGCGGAATTTACCGCTCAGAATTGTCATTGCGTTAAAATATGCAGCCTGTTTATCCTTTGTAACGTTTCTGCAGCACAAAAACGCTCAAAGAATGGTACCCAGGCCGGGGAAGAAAACTACTTCTCCCATCATCCGACTGCCGCTCCCGCTTATAACAGTGAGAGTGGCGAGGCTGAGTGGAGCAGTAGTCTCCTCAGCCGAGCCGGGGCTGTGCGTGGTGTAAAAAAAAAAAAGTATAAATCAATATTGAAATAAAAAAAACACCTTAATCCTCACCTGTCCGGCATCCCCCGGTGTCCCGCATTCCTCTTGATGTTCCCCGGCAACGAGATCATCCTGGTGGCTGGCGGTACACTGACGGGAGCGCGCTCTCTCCCAGCAGTGTACATCGCTTTGGTGCTGATTGAGGTCACGCGAATTCATCAGCTGAAGATCAGCTGAGAGCTCCGGGACCTCAGTTTATGGCATCGTTGCTGTGTGGAAACTATCTTAAGAATGTTCCCACGCAGTACTGATGCAGTATGAGGTCGCAAGAGCTGATCAGCTGATCTTCAGCTGATGAACTCACCTGACCTCAGCCTGCAGCAGAGCCATGTACACTGACAGGAGTTATTACACTCCTGTCAGCGAACAGTGCTGTATTCTACAGCAGTCACATCAGTGATTGATGTGACTGAAGTAGAAGTGACCCGGATCGCCGAGGGACAATCTGGATTAGGTTGTGATGGCGGATAGGTGAGGGATATGGTTGTTTTTTATTTATTTATTTTTTTCAGGAGACAAGGGCTTCGGGGATTGAGAGCAAAATAAAAAAATATTAAAACCATGTGTCATTTTACTTTAATAAAATACTTTATTCTGGCTGTGTCTTTATTGAAAAAGAGTCAAAAACTTTACTAGGGGGTTAGTAATGGAGGCGTCTTATAGACACCTCTCTATTACTAACCTGGGCTTCATGTCAGCTGCCAATACAAAGCTGACATGAACCCCATCCCCATTACCCCACTCGCCACCGCTACTCGGCAGTGGGAAGAGCGGAGACTAAGCGCCAAATTTGGCACATCTTATGGATGCACCATTTCTGGGACTGCTGAGGGGTAATATTATTAACTGCGAAGGGGGCTAGTATCCATGACCCCTTCCCTGGCTATTAATATCATCCCACAGCTGTCTATTTAGCCTTTTCTGGTTAGATTTTATAGGGGGACCCAAAGTCAATTTTTTCTGTGGTCCCCCTGTAATCAAGCCAGTAAGGGCTAAGCAAACAGCTATTTTCTTTTTTAAAATTAGGCTATGTGCCCATTATCCGGACGTAGCAGCACTTTGGATGCAGCTTATTTTTGATGCGTCCAAAATTCTGTGTTCTATCGAATGCAGTTAAATCCACATGTGTCCTGAAAGACGCGCCGCATGTCAGTGTCCGCGGGTGATCCACAGCCTCATGCATAGTGGACATGGGATTTCTAGAAATCCAATCCACTATGCTGTAACACCTGGACGCTGCGGGTTTGATGCTGCATAAATACGGAGCTTCAAACCTGCAGTGGCTCCTGACCATGACCACGTACCCAAACTCACCCGCAGCATGTCAATTTCTGTAGCGCATACGCTAGTCTCTGCTGCAGATTTTGACCAATTGAAGTGTCATTATATGCGGTGGATCTGCATGTATTGACAACAAAAGTGTGGCATTTAGAACACAGCGTATTGGATGCACCGAAAATATGCGTCATTCAAAGAGCTGCTTGTTGCTGTTCATGAGGATGTAGCGGCTAATGAAACAGCTGTGAGCTGTTATTAATAGCCAGGGAACATGTTTGCCAAATGGCACCTTCCTAGGCTAAAAATAGCAGCTCTCAGCTGCCCCAGAAATGACTTGAATGGAAATGCTAATGAATATTGGGTATATGGGATTAGCTGACACCTAGCCCCTTTGTTTGGTGATGACAAGGTGTCAATCAGACCCTTTCATTACTAAAAGCTAATTGAAGAAAACTAAAGAGTTAAATAAATACACAGACACAGAGTAAACACTTTATTTGAAATACACCAGACACATTCTTTAATTATTTAAATTAACCAATATACTCACGTCAGGTCTGACGATAATCCAAGGGTTGAAGCGAAGTTCCACGTTTCTTTTTTCAAATATCTTTATTTAGCTCCAAAAAGCATTCATTGATGTCCAAAAACACATTCAAAAAATGCATTTAAAAACACCTTGTACCAGTCTTCCAGTAACTGTTTAATTCCAAGGAAATAACCAGCACCATTACTCAAAAAAATCTTGAAAACTTTGAACCCTACTCATCAAAGCTTTCACGACAGATTTCTGGCATAAAATCTTTGAAAAATTGCTAAATTTTGTTACTTTTGGAGTTTCTCTCTGCTCAGTAACTGTTTAATTCCAAGGAAATAACCAGCACCATTACTCAAAAAAATCTTGAAAACTTTGGACCCTATTCATCAAAGCTTTCATGACAGATTTCTAGCATAAAATCTTTGAAAAATTGCTAAATTTTGTTACTTTTGGAGTTTCTCTCTGCTCCACTGAAATGGGCGGAACTGTGGTGGGAAGGTGTGCGATGGGGGCGGAACAGGGGCAAGACATCACAGCTCGACTAATTGATGATGAACTGTGGCATTCTAGTTTTGAGAAATTTCACTCCAGTACCTGTGTCTGGCTCAGCCCATTTAGGTGCATGCTACTTCTCGTATGCTCTCAATTCATGAAGAGGTATGCACATTGTGAAGTCCCAGGGTCTTCCGTGGGCATGATACTACTCAGACAACACAGGATGAGGGTAAAACAATGTGGCAGTACCATATTGAACCACCAAACGGACAATAAACATATAGCACAGTCCCAGCAAATACCCAAGATAGTGTAAAATTACACAATCTCACCTTTTTGCTGGCCGCCGAGACTAAAGCAACTGTGACTTTGGGACTTCCAAGGCCAACTACCTCAACCAATGGCCCCCTGCTTTTAGCTGGCACCCTTAGAGAGGAGGTAGCGGCACACCTAGGAAGCTGACAGTCCACTGAAGTACGTAGCCAGGAGACCCGAAGATCCCACCCTGGCTTTCCCCGACATATCCATGGGTTCCCGGTGACCGTATTATCCCAACCTGGCTAACCCAGGTCACCAGAGGGTCACAATCCTGGCTTTCCACAAATGTCTCCATGAGACCAGGCGACTGGATGGTCCCAACCTGGCGTCTCAGAACATATCCATGGGACCAGGTGACCACAGGGTCACAATCCTTGTTTCCCCAAACATCGCCACTGGGTCAGTGATGGTCAATGGAGCAGATCTGTATCCTTCTAGCCAAGGCAATGTTCCCTTAGGCTAGCATCCTGTAAAATCCAAATCTGTGTCCCTCGGGTGGGAACCATGCTACCATGCTGCTGTCCTGAAGAGTCTCTCTGATTCTCTTTTCAGCACAATAGAAATCCCTGTTTATATGTACATCTGTGGCTCAGGTCATCATTCACAGGTCAGGGGGGAAGGTGCAGGGCTCCTGTCTCCTTGTTTGAGAATTGAATCAATTTGCATAGTTTGAATCCTCCTGCTCTGTAAATGAACAATCTAGCTGGCCTAGAAATACACATAAATTCAAAAATCAACATAAGGATAAAAGTATATTTCTTCTGATCTAGCAAATCTAGATGTCTGGGTAATTAAGATTAGAAGCTGTGTCATCACACACATTTTCATGAATGAGGAGCATCTGTCTCCAGCATACACCATCATCAAGACCTGCATGAACACAGCCGGTCTTGACAAAATGGGCCCTAAATTTGTATCCAGTAAAAAGCAGAAAACAGTAGCTCTGTGTATGCAGCAAATCAGTACTAAAACATTGGCAATAAAAATGATTAGGCAACGTTTTTCTGAACTGTGCTGTTCTCATTCATTGCCACTGACTAAAAACCACACAAGTCAGAATGCCTGAAAGCATCATTTTTGTTGCCTATGATTTCATACTGATTTGCTGCAGATACAGAAGTACTATTTTCTGAATCATATTAGACATAAATAAAGTGTGCAATATTTTTTAGAATAGAGATACCAGTTAGTTAATTGGAATTGGAAATTTTCTATAGGATCTACTGAAAGAGTCCTCTGTCATTAAAGTACACAACTAGAGTTGACTTAAATATTTTTTAAACCAATATAATATAATAAAAGTGTTTCTTTATTAAGTCATTATCTAGATATACCATGTAGAGACCTATTTTGAAGTTTATCTTAGCTAAAAGTTAATCAATATTTGCATAAATCTGATTTCCCATTCTTAAACAGCTATTGCTAAAAAAGTAAGGCAAGCCTATTATACAAGTGACTGCTACTCTCAGTAAAGCTCAGCCTGTGTACACCAGCTACAGTGTAAAGACTCTGGTATCAAACAAATATTCTTTATTTGTAATGACAAGAGTTCAAAAGTACCTCTAGCATGAAAAAAGGATTGGATTATCAAAGCTTATTTGCTTCTTTGCAGGCTGTACTCACAGACAAAGTTGTTATTGTGCAACGACTTAACTGATGCTTATATGCTCAACATATTTCCTCTGCTAAATAGTTCACAATTTTCCAAAACTTCAGGATTTAACAAGTATTGGTTATTTGTTAGGCACACTGTATAACATCTTTTAGTGCAGTCATATCATTGTAGATTAAAGGAAACCTGTCACATTGAACGTGCAGGTAGAAGCTGAATATATGGATATATAGATTTGTGGGGAAAGATCCTTAAAGAAGCACTCCCTCAAAATTGTTATCATTTTAACGTATTGCAATCATCATATCATATGGCTCTCCATACTTACAATTGCTCATTTTGTCTTTCTACCCAACTAATTCTTCTCTTTTTCATTAGTTCTATGACATCACGTGATTAAAAACTAATTAGCTGAATCCTTTTAAGCTCTATGTAGAAACAGAGGGGAGGGGGCAGCTGAGTCAGGAGTTGAAGAGGGGAATGATAAAGGCAGGGACAAGAGACTTCATATTTCTACACAGAACAGAGAAAAGAAATAAGTTGTCTGCTTTATATTGTATTTAAAATGGGCTCATGAGGGTCTGAATATAAAAAAGAACAGATGTTAAGCTAACAGACCAATGCTTCTTTTCTGCACCGCTGACTGTGTCCTCCACAAGTCTCCTTGCTTCAACAGGGGTTTCACATAACTATTGCAGCCAATGCACGGCGACTGATTGGCTACAGTTGCAATGTGCCTGAAAATAGGAACTAAAGGAAACTATTTTGTCTGGCCTTGATTTGGCTGCAGTGGTCACATGATGCCTGCACTGTAAGAGAAGCAAGGAAAAACACAAACAGTGGCACATGAAGCCGACCCTGGGCCGAGTGTGTGCACGTGTGTGGGATACCCGGAGCCGGGTATCTGGGGGTTGTAGTCTCCGTGGCGGTGACCCGGTCCCGTGGCTGAGGGTGGTCAAACCAGTGGCAGTCTTTATAGGGTTTTTGTGGTTTAATGTCCGACTACGCCACCCGTGGATTGCGGTCAGGGTGTACCGCCGCTGCGAGGAAGTCCGCTGAGGCTGGTGTGGTGTGTGCAGCTAAAGATGGGATAACTCCCCACTGGAAGAGTATGGCCTCAGGGCAGGGAATGTGGATGATGGGAGTGATGGTGCGCAGGCGTCCCAGTACTAGTAGTGCTGTATGCGGTGAGAAAGCAGGAACGACTCAGAGTCTTTGCAGTGCAGTTCAGGGTGTTTACTGATGATATTAAGGCAGACCCTCCCGGGAGTACTGGCTAGCATAAGGGGCCTGGTCAGTCTGCGAGCAAGCAGGAGTTCCCCTGGCCAGGTGGAGTTGTAGGCCTCCCCATCTATCTGCACTCTTCCTGGCTACCTTGCTGTAAGCGAGTGGAAGTAGCCCACGTCCCTGAGTATACCGTGTGGTGCTCACCCGTATGGCTGGTGACTTGGGGCCTTCTGATAGCCTCTGCTCCTCGATGGCGGTGCTGGTCCCTTCCTTGTGACTGAGCCTCCGGGCTTCTTTGGCCAGAGGACCTGGAATCCCCTGCCGGCTGGTTTGTGCTGCTGGATTTAGAGATTCCCACAGCCTCGGACTCCGTTGTCCGGTCGTAGTCTCTTCAACCAGGACGACCAATATCTGCTTCCAGTCCCTGCCACTCAGCTCCTGCTCCTACAGAGCTCCTAGCTGTTTCTCGCCCTGTGTCTGGAACTTCACTCCAGGCTCTGACTGACTAATCCCACCCCAGACCCAGTTTATAAGGGCAGATTCCTCCCCTCCCAGGACTAGGCAGGAGGTATTGCATGCTTAAGGGCTCCTGACCAGGAAACCTCCCACTTGCTCTCAGACGTAATATTTCTATTACTGTGGTAGCCAGACCCCTGGGGTGCCACATTCCCCCCTACTAAATTTTAGTACTCCGGGACTAAACACATTTTTAATAAAACACAAGTACAGGGTATAAACAATAATACTACAACATATGTACAAGAAGCTTTAGTCTTTAGAGGTCACGGCGTGTCCGTAACCGGGTGTCCATGTCACCCAAGAAGGTGAAGTCTTGGAACAGAGTAGGGGACCTGTCCAAAGCAAACCCCAAACGTTGGCCCTGGGCGTGGCTGCAAGGCTGAGGCTAGCTACTTTGGGCCACAAGGAGGCCACGCCAGACAGGTTTTTCTCTTCCGCGGCCATCTTCGCAAAAGGCACCAAGGTGCAACTATCTACAATGTAGTTCCGGTTACTCAGCGTCCATAACCTGTCAGTCTAAATAAACCTGCAGGGTAACTAGAGAAACATAATCAATGAACAGGCAACAAAAACATAAACCTTTTTCAGCATTTACGTATGTACAGGTAAATATATACTTGGCATTAGACTCTCCAGCGAGCGGGCATCTGTCCTCTAGTGCTCCTGGTGGACCTACGTAACCCACTATTTGGTTCTGCACTACAGGGTGTAGGAGGTGTTGCGGGTAGGCCTGGCAGCTTTCGGCGTACTCTTTGGCTTACTAGGGGCACGGCAGGCTCACTACTAGCAGAGGGTTGATTCTCCTGGGCTGCTGGTATGGATTCTTCTGCCTCCTGGGCCGGCTGCTCTTCTGACACTCCCTGTTCTTCTGTAGGCCCTTGAGGGGCTGGCTGGAGAAAGGTGAGGACGGGTACCACGACTGCGTTGTTGATTTGAGTCCAGGACCGGGGAAAGTCTCCGAGCACGGTACTGATCATTTCTTCCCTTTCCTCTGCGGGTTGAGGGTTCTCTTGATCTTCGTCAGGGCTTTGCAGCTGCTCGGGACACTTTTTCAGGTGGTCTCTGGAGACAATGGCTGTGGTTTCTCCTCCATCCTTACTGATTACACAGACTTTTGGGTTATCATGACTTGAAGGCAGTACTGTGTACGGGTCCTTCTCCCACTGGTTGCCCAAATTGTGGAGCCGCCTTTTTCTCTTCAAGACCTGCTCTCCAGGTACCAGGGGAACAGCGAGAGCATGCTGGTCTTCTCTTGCCTTTCTCTTGCTTGAGACAGACTTCTCTCGACGCTCTCCTGTACTTTCCGATACTGCTGCTGCCGTTCTGTATCCCAGTCTGCCTCTGGCGAGGTGTTCTCAGGTGTCAGGACTCCCATATCCAGGTCAATAGGCAGCTTACCAGGTCTTGCTCTCATTAGGTAAGCCGGGGTGCAGTTGGTGGAAACTACAGGGATGTGATTATATAAGTCCACCAGATCTGGCAGTTTTTTAGGCCAGAGACTGCGTTCTTCCAGGGGCAGCGTTTTTAGCAAGTCTATCACCACCTGGTTCATTTTCTCTCATAGTCCGTTGGTCTGAGGGTGATAGGGCGTTGTTCTTATCTTACTGCAGCCATACAGATTGCAGAACTCTTGGAAGACCTCCGCTTCGAAGGTTGGCCCTTGGTCAGTCAACACTTGCTCCGGATACCTGTGTGGACGGCAGAAGTGCTGCTGGAAGGCTCTAGCTGCTGTTTGAGCCATTAAGTCCTTGACAGGGACCACCACCAGGAACCAGGAGTAGTGATCTACGATTGTGAGGGCGTAGACGTACCCAGATTTGCTTGGAGCCAGTTTCACATGGTCCAGAGCTACCAGCTCCAGTGGCTGCCTGGTGATGATGGGCTGCAGAGGAGTCTTCTGGCTGGCACGGTCCTTCCTTCTTAGGTTGTACGGGCCACAGTCTCTGCACCACCTCTCGATGGCTCCTCTCATGCCTACCCAGTAGAACCGTCCATGCAACAGGAACTCCAGCTTCTTCCATCCGAAGTGTCCTGCTCCGTCGTGGTATGCCTCCAGAACCATAGCCGCATCTCGTCTTGGGACCACTACCTGCCAGGTCAGCTCATGTGTTCTAGAGTTGACCATTCTCTGGCACAGCTTCTCCTTGTAAAGAAATAGCTTACTTTTCTCTTTCCACAGTTGCTTGGTCTCCTCCGGAGCGTCTGGGTCAAGACGGGCATCAGCCTGTGTCAGCATTTCCTTCACCAGACGGACTGCGGGATCACTGTCTTGTGTCTCCGCCCAGCTGTAGTGGGGTAAGGGATTGAATGAAGCAGAGAGCCTGTCCCTTACACGGTGGGAATACAGGGTAATCTCATGACGGTGGAACGCAGGGAGCTCGACTTCTTCCAGTTCTTCTGGATCTTCCCCTACGTCCGGTAAGTTTGGCATTCTGGACAGGGCATCCGCGTTGGCATTTGAGCGTCCCGCCAGGTATTTGCTGGTGAATTCATAGTTGGACAGGCGGGCCATCCATCTCTGCTCCAGGGAACAAAGTCTTGCAGTGTCCAGGTGTGTCAACGGGTTGTTATCCATGTACACGGTGAACTTGGAAGAGGCAAGGTAATGCTTGAAACGTTCGGTCACTGCCCACACCACTGCCAGGAACTCTAGCTTAAATGAGCTATAATTCTCAGGGTTCCTCTCCATGGGCCGTAGTTTTCGGCTGGTGTAAGCGATTACCCGTTCTTTCCCCTGCTGGATCTGGGACAGTACGGCTCCTAGCCCGATGTTGCTCGCGTCCGTGAAGAGGATAAAGGGCTGGCTGTAGTCAGGGTACGCCAGGATTTCATCCCCCGTGAGGGCCATCTTCAGCTGGCGGAAGGACTCCTCTTCCAGCTTTTCCCACCTGAAGGGTGGTTTCTGGTTTTTGGCCTTCCTGGATTGACCTATCAGGAGGTCCTGAATAGGAGCTGCCATTTTGGTGAAACCGGGAATGAATCTTCGGTAGTAGCCTACCAACCCGAGGAACTGCCGCACTTCCTTTATGCTGGAGGGTCTTGGCCAGTCTTTAATCACGGTGATCTTATCGGGATCGGAAGCCACTCCGTCAGCACTCACCACGTGTCCCAGGTACTGCACCTTTGGTTTCAGCAGGTGACACTTGGAGGGTTTCACCTTTAGGCCGTAGCTTGCCAGGGCGTCAAACACTTCTGCCAGGTGTTTCAGATGGTCCTCGTAGGTTTTGGAATAAACGATGACATCGTCCAGGTATAACAGGACTGTCTCGAAATTCCGGTGTCCCAGACAGCATTCCATCAACCGCTGGAAGGTTCCTGGTGCGTTGCAGAGCCCAAACGGCATACAGTTGAATTCGCTGAGACCCATCGGGGTGGTGAATGCAGTCTTCTCCTTGTCTGCCTCTGCTACAGGAACCTGCCAGTACCCGCTAGTAAGATCCAAAGTGGAGAAGAAGTTAGCAGATTTTAATGCAGCTAAAGATTCTTCTATTCTAGTTAACGGGTACGCATCTTTGTGTGTGATACGGTTGACCTTTCTGCAGTCTACACACATTCTCATTGTGTTGTCCTTCTTTTTCACTAGAACTAGTGGAGCTGCCCAGGGGCTACAGCTGTCCCTGATTACCCCAGCCTCCTTCATGTCCCGCAACATCCCCTTTGCATGCTGATAGTGTGCAGGGGGCACAGGTCAGTATCTTTCCTTTATGGGTGGTTGGTCTCCTGTGGGGATGTGATGCTCTACCCCATTTACTCGCCCGAAGTCTAGTGGGTGTTTACTAAAGACTCTTTCATACTCCTGAACCACCCGGTAGACTCCCTGTTTTTGGTGTGAGGGAGTAGAGTCAGTACCCAAATGCAGTTGCTGACACCAGTCCTCCATTTGTTTCTTAGAGCCGTTACCTTCCTCTGGTTGAGATGGAGGCAAGGGTTCTACGGACTTTACAGAATTTTGGTTTATGGTGAACAATTAGGGTAGCGTGGCATACCGGGGCAGGTGTACTTCTCTCTCCTCGATATTTACGATGCAGATGGGCTCTACCATGGCTTGGTAGTCTCTCCCTCTTAGACCAATAGCTGCCCGGCACCATATCATCATCTCACTTTTCGGGGGCATGGCAATAGGGAACGGGTCACACATTCTCACGCTACCAATCTCACCACCAGATAATTCCACCTGTTGCCGTTTCATCAGTGCCTGGATCTCTTTTTGGAGGACACGCTGCTGGCTGGAACTGGCGTTCTTGGCAACCTGCTGTAAAATGATAATCACCTCTGCAAGACAATTTTCAATCACGTTACTTCCCAAGGTTATTCTAGGGTGACTCTCATGACGGTCAATGTACACAATAATCTGTCCTTGTGCCGCCAGTTCGACCTTACCGACCTTAATGGTCACCTCTTTGAACCCCACCTGCGGCACGGGCTGACCATTGCTGGCAATGATACTCAGGTCGTCATCTGGGTAGCGGGTTATGTCCGAGTCATTCCAGTACCGCTTAAAGAGCACGTACGGGATGGTAGTCACCTGTGACCCAGTGTCTAGTAGGTCACTCATAGGAATGCCATCCAGTACCACAGGCAAGACCGGACGTCCCCCTACGTATTTATCACGCCAGTTCGATGGGCCTGATGATCTTATGCCTGGGGGTTGGCCCTCTGCCCCAGGTTGTGCCCGTTTAAATGACAGTACCTTGCCATATGTCGGGGTTGATTGCAGCGGGTTGTCCGTCCTCGTTGTATCTGTCGCTGGGTCATCCTCTGGACGATGGGATCCTCCTCTGTCGGTGCCATGGGACGTCCTCTGGACTGGTGGCCAGCTTGATCCTTCCTGGAGGAGAGACCTGTAATGACTGCACAGTTCGGGTTAGCGCGGCTACGCTTTTAGTTAACTCTTGGACCTGATGGTGCAGGTCTGTAGCCGGGTTGTTGTCCAAAGCCTGCGCACCAGCTCCTACAGGCTCTGCAGACAAGGGTGCCGCCTCTTGATGATAGGTAATAGCAGGGCGCCGGTGGGTTACAGCGCTACCCGGTGCCGATTCTCGGAGCACCCGGATGGCCCTGTCTTTGAACTTTGCGAAGTCTAAACCAGGGTTCTGCAAGGCCATTGCACGTAACTGGGTTCAGTGGGCTTTGGACAGCAGACCCTCAATGAATTGCTCAGTTAACAGTTCATCTGCATTCCGCACACTGTCAGGGTCTGCCTGTTTAATGGCTCCCAGGGCCTCTTGCAAACTCAAAGCATAGTCTCTTATACTGTCTTGGGCCCGCTGCTTGCACCCATAAAATCTCATTTTGATCTCGGCTGAGGTGCGGGTATCAAAAGTGTCCTTCAGACGGGCCAAGATCTCCTTTACGGTCTCCCTGTCCCAGACTGACCAGGACTTTACTTCACGCTGGGCTGCGACGGTTAGCTGGCCTATCAATATGCTCACTTTCTAGCCCTCCGTCAGGGGGTATACCTTAAATAGGCTGTACAGTCTCTCTTTAAAGTCGCTTAGGGTATGCGACTCCCCTGAAAATTGGGGCAGTCTGGCCGCTCCGGGGATGTAAGGCATTGTAAATGGCATTACTGCGGCAGTGGCCGCGCTGGTGGTAGAGGGTCCCTCCATGTCCGTCATCTTGCTCCCCCCCTAGTTAAGTGTGGCCTACCTTCCGACGATCCTCTTCTGTAGGCCGCGTCTCCGCTGGTGCTGCTCCGGACGAGGACCTTGCGTCACGTCCTGGTGACCTCAGCGTTGCTCTCTCTCCCTTCCAGGACCTTGCGCAGCGTCGGTGCATAGGACGGAGCTTCAGGTCACGCGCACTTTCGGCGTCCACGCCCCTCTTCTTCCCGCGCGGCATCCCGAATATGGCGCCCGATGGCGGGAAAACGACTGCGGATGGCGGGAAAACAGCTGTGGATAGCAGGAAAACGGCTGAAGATGGCGGGAACCTTCACCACAGCAGGTATGACAGTCTTTTGAAGTCATGCAGTACTCAGTGGTTGCGGGCACGAAATCCTGCCGAATACGCCAATGTTGACGCGCCCCCTGGGCCGAGTGTGTGCACGTGTGTGGGATACCCGGAGCCAGGTCTCTGGGGGTTGTAGTCTCCGTGGAGGCGACCCGGTCCCGTCGAGCAGGGTGGTCAAACCAGTGGCAGTCTTTATAGGGTTTTTGTGGTTTAATGTCTGACTACGCCACCCGTGGATTGCGGTCAGGGTGTACCGC
Source organism: Phyllobates terribilis (assembly GCF_046119375.1). NCBI lineage: Eukaryota > Metazoa > Chordata > Amphibia > Anura > Dendrobatidae > Phyllobates > Phyllobates terribilis. The sequence continues at coordinate 418,135,312 of NW_027362764.1, read as the reverse complement.
TGCTGCGAGGCAGTCCGCTGAGGCTGGTGTGGTGTGTGCAGCTAAAGATGGGATAACTCCCCACTGGAAGAGTATGGCCTCAGGGCAGGGAATGTGGATGATGGGAGTGATGGTGCGTGGGCGTCCCAGTACTAGTAGTGCTGTATGCGTTGAGAAAGGAATGACTCAGAGTCTTTGCAGTGCAGTTCAGGGTGTTTACTGATGATATTAAGGCAGACCCTCCCGGGAGTACTGGCTAGCATAAGGGGCCTGGTCAGTCTGCGAGCTAGCAGGAGTTCCCCTGGCCAGGAGGCGTTGTATGCCTCCCCATCTATCTGCACTCTTCCTGGCTACCTTGCTGTAAGCGAGTGGAAGTAGCCCACGTCCCTGAGTATACCGTGTGGTGCTCACCCGTATGGCTGGTGACTTGGGGCCTTCTGATAGCTTCCGCTCCTCGATGGCGGTGCTGGTCCCTTCTTTGTGACTGAGCCTCCGGGCTTCTTTGGCCAGAGGACCTGGAATCCCCTGCCAGCTGGTTTCTGCTGCTGGATTTAAAGGTTCCTACAGTCTCGGACTCCGTTGTCCGGTCGTAGTCTCTTCAGCCAGTACGAGCAATATCTGCTTCCAGTCCCTGGCACTCAGCTCCTGCTCCTACAAAGCTCCTAGCTGTTTCTCGCCCTGTGTCTGGAACTTCACTCCAGGCTCTGACTGACTAATCCCACCCCAGACCCAGTTTATAAGGGCAGATTCCTCCCCTCCCAGGACTGGGCAGGAGGTGTTGCTGGCTTAAGGGCTCCGGACCAGGAAACCTCCCACTTGCTCTCAGACGTAATATTTCTATTACTGTGGTAGCCAGACCCCTGGGGTGCCACACACAGAAAAGCTGCAATTTCTGGTAGGTATCTGTTTTTATTTTGTTTTAGGACTCCCATGGAACCATTTAAAATGTAATAATATATAGTGATCAACCCCTTTAACACTAACTGACAGTCATCTCTGTGCACGGTTAAACATAGAATTATGTCATTGTGTGAAACTTCCAAATTAAATCTTTTCGCACAAATCCATATATCAATCAGCTCCACTCTCCTTGAAAGAACTATCTTAACATAAAGTTGCAAGAATTATTTTTTTAATTGCCACTAGATTAGCTAAGCCTTTACTAAAACAGCAGTGGTTGTGTACTCTTCTCATCAACTCCCTGAACACTGAAAAAAATTAATAAAAACAAGTAGTAATATCTTTATTTTCTTCTTCAATATCATTAAAGGAATATTCTTAGGTCTGTAAGATAGCACCTATCAATGGGACCCCCATCGATCCCAGAGAAGCAGAGCTCTTCAGAGTGAATGGTGCAGTGGTAGTTCATGAGGAAAGGTGATCCATTCATTGTAAATAGGACTGGCAGAGATAGCCAAGCACTGCATTTGGTTGGTCTTTGACACTCCCATAAAAAACTGACAGGACTCAGACCAATGTTGCTCAATATGGCTGTTCAGATTCCCATTTTTTTTACAAAGCCTAAATAATCAAATGAAAAAATCACAACATATATAGTCTTTTAAAAAAATTCTTAGATCATCTGAATAGCAACTGACTTTTATGAACACATTGCAATTCTTTTACATAGGAAACTGTATTTGTTCCTGTCTACTGTGCTAAGGAGGTTTTCGTACTCCATTTCTTGTTTCTCTCTTATTGTATCACATAGTATTTAATATTTTTATTTATTAAAATTTGTTTGTAATATTTAATAAATATTTCATTTTATACTTTGTCAATGTTCTGCATTTTCCTTATATTTGCTATAGGTTTACATATTTACTGTAGTGAATGCTGTGATTTTCAGTAATGTGCACTGACACATTAGCTAAAATTGGTGAGTGTCCCTCCCTATGCAGTCCATGGCAAACATAGACCGCACACGTCCAAATAATACTCTTGTTTGAACAAGCCCTTATGTTTGTAAGGGTACTGTTTTACAGGTGAAGGGGGTAACGACCGCAGCCGCAGAGGTCGTGACCAGGCCCGGGAGGGTGGGGACCCACTGACGCCAGCACAAACTTCAACTGGATGTGCTTTCTCGGACATACATTCAGCTGAAGTGTATTGCAGTGCAGAGACTCGTCGGGTCCGTGTGCGGCAATACATTCTGCTGGCCAATCAGAAGCCCGCAGCTGACGTCGGCGTGCACTTGACTGGGGTTGCATGGCAGTGATGTCATGCGCTCCCATCGCGTGCATGCTGAAATCAGCAGTCGGCTTCAGAAAAGGACGCCGCGAGGTGGGGGAGCGGATGGAAGGTGAGTATAATTGTTTATTCTTTTCTATGCATTAAAGAACAGAAGCAGAATGGGGGACATAGACCAGGATGGCAGATATATATACCACGATGGGGCCTAGGCTGGATAAAGAATATATATATATACCAGGATGGGGAATATATATATCAGGATGGGGCCCAGGATAAGTGACATATACCAGTATGGGGGATATATACTGTATATCAGAATGGGGCCCAGGATAAGTGACAAATATACCAGGGTGGGGGATATATATAGCAAAATGGGGCAAGGAAGGGGAAGATATATACCAGGATAGAGGACATACATATTCACCAGGATGTTACCTGGATGAGGGACCTATATACCAGCATGAAGGAAATATATATACATACCTGGATGTGGGGGGTCCAGGTCCAAATCTTGCACTGGGGTCTATTAGACTCAGGTTATGCCACTGCCTGAAACCTACCTAAAAAGTGCTAAAAATTCCAAAAATAATAAACATAAGCACGTCATTGTCAAGATGGCTTGAAGTTCATATGTTTCATCTGTCTTAGCTTTTTTTTAACCGTTCCATGGCTTTTTTTTTTAAAGAAGTGACCTGACCATTCTTTAGGCTGCTTCCCTTTTATTCACACAAAAAAAAATGACAGCATAGCCACAGAGAAAATGACCAGGAGCTTTCCATAGAATACTGCTGATATACCTTTTAATGGCAGTCATTAACCCCTTCACCCTGTATCCTGTTTTCATCTTCCTGACCAGACCATTTTTTTCAATTCTGAGAAGTGTCATTTTATGAGATAATAATTCTGGAATGCTTCAACACATACCAGTCAATCTGAGTTTTTTCGTGACATGCTGTATTTCATATTAGTGGTGAATGTAGGTTGATATGATTTGTGTTTACGTATGGAAATATTGAAAATTTTACAAAAAATTAGAAAATTTAGTAGTTTTCAAACTTCAACTTTTTATGCCCTTAAACCAGATGTGTGTATATATATATATATATATATATATATATATATATATATATATGACAAAATAAATAACATTTACCACATCCACGTCTACTTCTCATCAGCATCATTTCTAAAACATAATTTTTTTTGTTAGGAAGTTGGAAGGGTTAAAAGTTTTGAAGCAATTTCTCACTTTTTTTAAGGACCATATCCTTACTGAAGTGACTTTGAGAGCCTTATGTGACAGAAAATACTCAAAAGTGAAAACATTTTAAAAACTAAACCCCCTTTAAGTGCTGAAAACCACATTTAAGAAGTTTATTAACCCTTTATGGGCTTCACCAGAATTAAAGCAATGTGGAAGAAAAAAATTAAAGTTTTACTTTTTCCCACCAAAATATTTATTTAGCTCTAAATTTGTATTTTTAAAGGGGAAACAGGAAAAAATGAACCATACAATTTGTTGTGCAGTTTCTTCTGAGTAGAGATGAGCGGTGTTCGACTCGAACTGTTCGCCAATCTCAAATTCAAGCTGTTTTGGGCGGTGTTCGAGCCGTTCAACGAACCCGAACGATTTGCAAAAAATCCGGCTGTTCGAGGTTATGTTCGATAACTGTTCGTGCACCAAAATCGTAACTGGATTTTTTGACAGTAATACTGTTAATCAATGTTAATAGACAGTTTCAGTGTAGAGTGGGTGGGGGGAGGGGCAGGGGATGGATCTCTGCAGAAATAATGCCGATCTCCGTTTTTTTTCTTTCCCGCATTTACAGTGGGGAGGTGCAGTCTGTTAGCCTATCAGCAGCGCACACACGCAGCGAAGTGCTTTTTTTTCACACAAGCAAGGGCATGTGTCATTGGCTGTGTATGTCACATGTCCTTGCCCTATAAGACCCAGCCATTTTCCCCGTCGCCACCATTTTATCACTGCTGCAGCTGAGTGTTAGACGGCACCACTGCTGCTGTGGGCGCTATACTTTGTAACTGTGTGAATTGCAAGCGAATTTGCTCATAAATAGACAGATAGGTTTAGGGAGTAGGGACTAGTTGTAATTGCAGCCCTTTTGAGGGCTAGGTTACAGCAGTTCCTAGCACTTTTTGCCAGGCAGGTCTGTGCCAGTGCTGTGCAAGTGTTTTTCACAGCATTTGGCTAAATCTAGCTAAGCCAATTCTTTTGGGCCTCTAGCAGTGTGTGTTAGTCAGTGGAGTAGCCTATCTGTGTTGCAAGCTACACCACATGTGTATCTAATATCATTTTTTTACTGCACCTAGCCAAGTAAAACCTTTTGGGCATAGTAGCATTGTCTGTTACTCATTTGAGTAGCCCATCTGTACCAAGCTACACCACCTTTGTATTTAATAACAATTTTTTACTGCATCTAGCCCAGTAAATACTTTTGGGCCTGTAGCAGTGTCTGTTACTCAATGTAGTAGTCCATCTGTACCAAGCTACACCACCTTGGTATTTAATAACATTTTTTTACTGCATCTAGCCAAGTAAAACCTTTTGGTCCTGTAGCAGTGTCTGTTAGCCTATCTGTATGGATATGCAGCGATACTAAATAACCAATGGTGCACAAGTTTATGGCCTCCGTATTGGGCAGAACAAATGCTGACAAAAAAACAGACACTCCTGGAACTCTTCCCAATAGTGGTAGCAATAGAAATATGGGGCGCGAGCCTGGCTAACAAAAATATACGCTTCATAACAAAAAACACCAGCCTCGCGCACTGCATTAATAAGATGGCATCATCGTCTCTCCCAGTGCTAGGCCTACTACGCCGGCTAGCATTCCTGTGCCTAAAACACAATGTATGGGGCCGCGCTAGCCACGATGCTGAGGGGTCTAACGCTGCTGCTAACGCTTTATCACAATTCAATTGGCAGATTTTCACAGAGCTCCTCCCCAACGCCCACCCATCGGGCAACAGTTGCCCAACCTCCCTATGGGATCTAGTGGCGAATAGTTAATGCCATTAATCAGAGCGTCAGTTGCCCCGTCGACGTGGCAAGCATACGGTAAGGCATAGGAAGAGTGGACACGACTAGTAGCAGGCAGACGGGTTGACCAATGTGAAGAAGCCAGATTACAAGTCACCATAGAATTTCTCCACCAGCTAATGATGAGGGGCATATCAGGGGCGTCATCGCAGCGGTGTCTGACTGGAGTAGCATTTCACTTCCAACTACTGAATTGGGGAGATGTGACAAAGAGATTCATCATCAGACAATCCATAAAAGGGTGGAAAAGGGGTCAGCCAAGTCAGGAGCGTAGACGTCCCGTTCCGTGTCACTAAAACTGATTTCTCACATCATATCCCTAACACCATTAACATGACACTCACAATTTGAAGCAACACTACTGTCTACTGCATTTGCGATCGCCTTCTTCGGGGCGCTATGCATAAGCGAATTAGTCCCTCAATCCAAAATTACCACCAGTGGAGGCTTATTACACCAGGACGTAGTCATAGCCAATAATGAAATACGTCTACGCATACGCAAATCGAAAAAGGTTCCAGTGGGCAGGGACACTTGGGTACTTCTACAACCCACAAACGGTACACTGAGTCGGGTAACAATAGTAAAAACATATATAACCATCAGATCACAAAGTAATTTCTTCCTATCACACATTGATGGAACGCCATTATCAAGATACCAGTTCCAAGCTAGATTTAATAAATGCCTAACATCGGCAGGGAACCACCCCAAAGATTACGGGACACACTCATTCCGCATAGGCGCGGCCACGGAAGCAGCAAGAGCAGGACTGTCAGAAACGGAAGTTCAGAGGATAGGGATATGGCGATCCACGTGTTTGGCGAGATACATAAGACCGGACTTGTTATCCTAACATGGTTTGTTTCTTTTACAGGTGACGCTAAGCCAACAGTGTGGGTGATAGGCCATTCGTATATATATTGGGCAGAAAAAAAGGGCGAAAGTCCGCACAGGCGGGAGTAAATTAGAGTTTCATAACACATATTTCAACTGGAGAGGTATTAGAGGCCTGCAATGGCCACAGGTACTAATGGAGGTAATCAAGGAAGGGAGAGAGGCAAGAGGTCCGGTCATCTTAGTTATACAGGCCGGGGGAAACGACCAAGGTTATCACAAGAGCGCATAACTAATGGCAATAATGAAACTAGACACTGAGCGCTTCAGAGAATTTTTCACAAAACTAACTATAGTATGGTCAGAGATTGTGCCGATAGCGGTATGGCAAGGTGCGCGAGACATCACGGCCATCGAACGGACAAGTCGGGTCATAAATATTCGGATGGCAAAATTTAGAAGATACAGAGGCGGTGTAGTGATACGACACCGACAACTGAAAGGAGATAAAGCAGGCCTCATACGGCCCGACGGTGTTCACTTAATGGATATTGGACTGGACATATTCCTGTCAGGACTCCAGGACGGAGTGGAACAAGCGTTAAGAGTGATGGATGGGGGTCAGAGTCCTGCATACGAGTATGCAGGATCCTCTGCGGCCTGGAAATAGAAAGGACATGTTGGAGAGTTACACTTGTTGGCCAACTTGGCGGTGTGGAGACACAGGGCATGCTGCAACAAGCTGAATTATTTTAGAAATAAAATGCCTTTCTAAAGGAATGAGTATAAAGAGTTAATAAAGCAGTGACCGATCCTCACCCATCCAGTTGTAAGAGTTACATTATTGTATTGTCAAGGAAAGGGGGCGGTAGGGGGGCTGAGCGTCTGGGTTTGGTTGGGGGTCCCCACAGTCTGCCTAGGCTAGATGCAGTTAAAAATTCTTATTAGATACACAGGCGGTGCAGCTTGCTTCGCAGCTGGGCTACTACGCCCAAAGTATTGCCTGGGCTAAATGCAGTTAAAAATTCTTATTAGATACACAGGCGGTGCAGCTTGCTTCACAGCTGGGCTACTATGCCCAAAGTATTGCCTAGGCTAGATGCAGTTAAAAATTCTATGCTGACTAGCAGACACTGAAACTTTGGAGCAGACCTCTGAGTAAACATCTCTTCAGACTCAACCATCTGTGTTACCCCAAGCCATAGTGTATGTAGTTTCTTACGGTTAAAAGGGGGGGTGGAGCGACCCAACCCACCTGGAATTGACGATGCCAACATCACGTAAAACACAGCAAGGGGACTCCAAAAAGAGTCTCCATTTTTTCCAAAAATTGTGGCACAGACACCACTTAAGTGGCATCAATTGCCCCAGAATTGCTTAAAACGGTTGGTGAGGTGATTTTACCAAATCCTCAAGCTTTTAGTCTCCCCAGGATGACACAGGGGTAGAAAAGTCCTTGCGGATCCATGATTTGTTCATCTTTATGAACGTGAGTCTGTCTACATTCTCAGTGGACAGCCGCGTGCGCTTATCTGTCAGCACACCACCAGCAGCGCTGAACACACATTCAGAGAGAACGCTGGCTGCAGGGCATGACAAGATCTCCAAGGCGTGAGTGGCGAGCTCCGGCCATTTAACCAGATTGGAAGCCCAAAATGAGCAAGGGTCCAGTGACACAGTCATGGCTTCGATGTTCACTTGGAGATACTCCTGTACCATCCTCTCTAGGCGTTGACTATGTGGTGAAAACGATTCCACAAAATTGCTGTTACCAGCAGATACTGTGTTACTGTTATGGTTTGAGTGATGAAGACTCGACAGTCCCACGGTTGGAAATATAGAACTGTGAGATTCACTATGTGCACCACTGGTGTCTTGTGGAAAAGCACATGTAAGATTCTGCAACAGCCTCTGCTGATACTCCTGCATGCGTGAATCCCTTTCTATGGCAGGAATTATTTCAGCAAATTTACTTTTGTACCGGGGATCTAAGAGTGTGGCAACCCAGTAGTCGGGATTGCTTTGAATTCTGACAATCCGAGGGTCATGTTGCAGGTAGTGTAGCAAGAAGGCACTCATGTGTCTTGCGCATCCAGGAGGACCAAGTCCTTGTGTTGGTAACGAGGTAAGAATCATGCTTCCCTCCTCTGCCTTCTCCCCCCAACCTCGCACAACAGAAATGTGATCAAGGTCTCCCTCATCTGATGAATCTTCCATGCACATTGCCAGTTTGTCCTCCACTTCTTCCTCGGCTCCTGCACCTTCCTCAACAGTTTGGCTGCTACCATGCGCCCTGGTTAATCCCTCTCCCCCACCCTCCAATGCCTGCCACCTTGGTGCTGCCGACCGTCTGGACCTTGCAGATGTTATGCCTACCGCATATGACTCCTCCTCTACTTCCTCCACCTCCTCTTGTCCCACCACCTGACTCCGAATTCTGTTTAACGTGTGCTCCAGCATGTACATCACCCGAATAGCCATGCTGATAATGGCATCGTCAGCAATAAACATCTTCGTCGCCATTTCAAAACTGCAGAAGGGTGCATAGGTCCCTGATCTGAGACCACTCCTGCAGAGTGATTTGCCCCACCTCTGGATCTCGTTGGCCCAGGCTATACGTCAGAACGTATTGCACCAGGGCTTGTCGGTGCTGCCACAGTCGCTGCAACATGTACAGAGTTGAATTCCACCTTGTCGGCACATCGCAATTCAGCCGGTGAACTGGCTGGCCCAACGACTTCTGTAGAGATGTAAGTCGTTGAGCTGCGGGACGCGAACGGCAGAAGTGAGCACACAGCGACCGTGCCCTCTGCAGAAGGCCATCTAGTCCGGGATAGTGGGCTAAAAATTGCTGGACAACCAGGTTCAGCACGTGAGCCATACAAGGCACGTGTGTGACATTGCCCCGGCGAAGGGCCGCACCCAGGTTTGCAGCATTGTCGCACACGACCTTCCCTGGTTGCAGGTCCAGTGGAGACAACCATTCATGAAACTGGCTCTCCAGAGCTGACCACAACTCCTCAGCTGTTTACCTCACATTTCCCAGACATTTCAAAGTAAACACCCCCTGATGCCGTTGAGCCCTGCTGCCAGCATAGTAAGGAGGTGTGCAGGATTCCTTCTGTGCAGTTAGAAAGTGGGTGGCATTACCAGACAGGCTTTGGGTGCAGGTGGAGGACCGAGAAGAGGTTGAGGAGGCAGAAGCAGTGGAGGAACTTTGAGATAAAGAGGATTGACGCACAAATCGTGGGGACGGCAAGACTTGGACAGCAGCGACATTTAACTCCCCTGTCCATGTGTACTCGTCCATGTGTCTGTGGTGAAATGCACCCTGTCACACACAGAGTTTCTCAAAGAAGCGGTGATGTTGTGTGCGACATGCTGGTGTAGCGCAGGCACACCTTTCTTTGAGAAGTAGTGCCGACTGGGCATCTGGTACTGGGGCACTGCGACGGACATAAGGTCTCGAAAATCCTCTGTGTCCACCAGGCGGAAAGGCAGCATTTCTGTAGCCAACAGCTTGCAGATGGTGAAATTCAACCTCTTAGCTTTGTCATGGTTAGGAGGAAATGGTCTTTTACTTGTCCACATCTGAGGGACCGAGGGGTGGCTGTTGTGCTTAGACGGGGGTTGAGTAGGGTGTCCCCGGCAAACTGCCAGTCTGTGAGGAAGATGCAGGCAGAAAAGTTAGGTTGCCTTGATCCAAAGGTAGTGCTCTCGATGTCGGAGTGCGCTCAACACCAGTTGGTGTTTCCACTTCCAAATGAAATGATGACCTGCCAATCACACTGGCTGTTGCGGGTAAAGAGGTGGCAGGTCTGCGTCCCAAAACAGGTGTGACTGCTGTCCCCCCAGTCTCAGAGGATGAAGAGGCCGCAGATGCACAAGATGGGGCAGACGGTGGTTGGCCCGGCCCGCTAGGCCGCATTGTAGCACAGTGAGCTTCCCACTGCAACTTATGCTTCATATCTATGTGACGGTTCATGCTTGAAGTACTCAAACTATGGATTTTTTGGCCTCTACTTAGCTTTTGGTGACAAATATTACAGATAACATGAGTTGGGTCATCCTTATCGATCTGAAAAAATGCCCAGGCTATGCAAGGCTTAGAGCCCATGCGACCTGAAGAGCCACCACGACATGTGGTCAGAGGCAGAGTTGTGGTTGAGGATGCAGTTGTTGACGTGCTTCCAGTACTCCGTCTCTGTCCAGGAAGGCGAAACCTAACCTCGTCATCAATAGCATCCTCCTCCACCTCCTCTGCTGACCTCATCAACTGGCTGACTGTGGGTTGATAGTAAGTGGGATCTCCAATCTCGTCATCATCACACTCTGTGTTCTCACACCCGTCGTCCTCAGAGCCAACCTCTTCCTACCCTGACCGAAAAGTCAAGTTGTCGCTCCAATCAGGTATTTGAGCCTCATCATCGTCTTCATCATTGTCTCCACCAACAGGAGTTACAGTTTGGGAACGAGGGTCTACATTATGCTCAGAACCTTCTTCATCTGGTCCTGGATCCGACTCATAAAGATTCTGGGCATCAGTGCAGATCATTTCCTCATCTGGATTAACAGAAGCTCTGGAGCAGACCTCCATTTCCCAGGCTATAGTATGAGTAAACAGCTCTGCAGACTCTGCAGACTCAACCATCTGTGTTACCCCATACTCAGACGGGCAGCTGGAGACTTGGGAGCTGTGAGGAAGCAAGTGCGATTGGGGTGACACCTCTGAGGACTGGAGTATTTGTGATGTTGAAGTTGAGGTGGAGGGGAGCCCACTTGAAGTAGCACTTGATATCCATTGAAGCACCTGCTGCTTTTGTGCCTCACCTGGAATTTGTAGCGATGGGCGTGTCCGTAAGAAAGGGATCGTAACACATTGTCCACGAAAAGAAGTAGACATCTTAGTTTGGCTGGAAGATGGTCTTTCTTCTGCAGATGTTAACCCCCCCCACCGCGGGGGGGCTCGACCCACCAGCAGACAGGCACCAGTATTGGGAGAGGGGGGCTGGCCGTCAGGGTCCACCGCGGCTCTGGCACAAACCCGGCGACACAGAGGTCGCACGGGCAGGAACGGACTGGCCGTGTCGGCTTCGCACTCCAGCGTAGTCCCTCTGCCCGCTCTCACCGTAACCTCAAAGGGATGTGCAAGCGGCTTTTCTTCCCAGGGCTGTTCCCCGCCCAGCAGGAACGTGGGGGAGCTCAGGTCGGCCTTTCACTGTACTCCCTTACCTCCCTCGCCCTCTTTCCTTCTTCCGTTCTCCATCTAACCCCTCGGCTCTGTGGTGTCCACTCTCCCTCCAGCTCTCTCCTTCTCACAGGTGGACTACTGCATGTATTCACACTGTGGCGAATCTTTTGGACCCAGGCATAAGAAGTCGTCGAGCTAATGGATAATATGTTCCCCCTTAGAAACGTCCATTACAACCCATTCCAGGAAGCAACTAAACGCCTCAAATAGTGAGCAGGATCTGGACCACCCCATGGGCAAACAGCGATCTATATAGTATGCTCCTTCCCAGAAGCAGCCCAATAGGTGGACACTATTCGGAGGCACAGGTAGTAAGTAACCAGAACACCGCATCAATGTCTGTTTTGGCCATTAGGGTGACCCTTCCCAACTTCTTGATCCGCGTGATTGCCTTGTCAAAGGATGTACAGTATATACTATTGTACTTCATTCCGCGTCGATGTTGTCGTTTACTGACCTGCCCCTTGGATATGACAAATGGTGGATTAGTCCGAATGTATTGGGTTCCGTTTTTGGCACAACTCACAACGGGGATACCACTACGTCTTGTAAGGAAAGTGTTCGGAATGCAACCGCCATTCTACCTAAAGATATTTCTCTTCTTAATTTTCTTGTCACGACGTCTGGGTGTTGGTAGGCTGATTTTAGATATTTACTCCAGCCTTTCTTGATTTTAGAAGGGCATGGCATGCCTATATCTGTGTCTCCCGCTCCTTTTACTCCTCCACCTCTTTTCCTTTCGCATGACTATATGTACTTGTCACTTTTCCATGTGTTAGTTGTGTCTTCTGAGCAGTTTGTCAGCTTTTGGACACCTTTGAAGGTGTTTTCTATGTGTTTCTATGTGTTTTTGTTTGCCTGTCATTGGCTTTAACGATGTTCGACGGTGTTCGACGAACAGTTCGACGAACAGTTCGGCGAACACACCGGTGTTCGATGAACCGAACCGAACCCGAACACTACGGGGGTGGCTCAACTCTACTTCTGAGTATGCTGATACCCCATATGTGGTAGAAAACTACTGTTTTGGTACACGCAAGGCTCGGAAGCGAAGGAGCAAATTTCAACCTTTGGAGCTCAAAATTGGCTAGGATAGCGAATGCCATGTCAGGTTTGCAGAGCCCCAGTTGTGCCTAAACAGTGTAAACCCCTCATATGTGGTAGAAAACTACTGTTTGGATGCAAGACAGGGCTCAGAAGGTAAAAAGCACTATTTGACTTTTGGAGCTCAAAATTGGCTGGGATAGCGAATGCCTGTCGCGTTTGCAGAGACCCTGATGTGCCTAAACAGTGTAAACCCCTCAAAAGTGATCCCATTTTGGAAACTGCACCCCTCAAAGAACTTATCTAGAGGTGTGAGGAGCATCTTGAAACTACAGGATCTTCACAGAATTTTATAACGTTGAGCCGTGAAAATAAAAAATTACATTATTGCCATAAAAATGTTTATTTAGTCCCAAATTATTCATTTTCACAAGGGTAACAGAAGAAAATCGACCATGCAATTTGATATGTAATTTCTCCACAGTATACCGATACCCAAAATGTGGTGGAAAACTACTGTTTGGGCGCATGGCGGAGCTTGGAAGGTAAGGAATAGTGTTGAGCCACCCCCGTAGTGTTCGGGTTCGGTTCGGTTCGTCGAACACCGGGATGTTCGAGGAACTGTTCGTCGAACTGTTCGTCGAACACCTTAGAACACCGTCGAACACCGTTAAAACCAATGGCAGGCAAACAAAAACACATAGAAACACATAGAAAACACATTCAAAGGTGTCCAAAAGCTGACAAACTGCTCAGAAGACGCTTTCTTTAAAAAAGCCGGCCGGCAATTCAGCAGCGGCATACACCATTACCCGACAATTGAGACAAGAAGGAATAGAGCCTCACACATAGATTAGATAGATAGAAACATGTCAGTCACATATATATGAAGTACAGTGACAGTGTTGCTTACTGTACTTGTCATTTAGTGTAAAGGATTTATTAAAAAATATAATAGTGTTTTCATGCACTGTCTCTTTAAAAAAGCCGGCCGGCAATTCAGCATCTGTACCCGACAATTTATAACAGACAGAATAGAGCTTCACACATAGATTAGATAGATAGAAACATGTCAGTCACATATATATGAAGTACAGTGATAGTGTTGGTTACTGTACTTGTCATTTAGTATTAAAATAAAGGATTTATTATTAAAAAAAATTGGCGTGGGGTTCCCCTTAATTTTAGTCTCTAGCGGAGGTTAAGCAGACAGCTGGGGCAGATGTTTGAAGCCTGGGAAGGGGGTAATACCCACGGAGCTTCCCAGGCTACTAATATCAGCCCCCAGCTGAATACATAGCCTTTACTAGCTATTAAAATGGGGGACCCCCCCAAAAAAATGACGTGGGGTCCCCCCTAATTTAATAGCTAGAAAAGGCTAGGCAGACAGCTGGGGGCTGATATTAATAGCCCAGGAAGGGAGCCATGAATATTGGCCCCCTCCCAGGCTAGAAACACCAGCCGTCAGCCGCCCCAGAAATGGCGCATTCATAGGATGCGCCAATTCTGGCACTTAGCCTCGCTCTTCCACGCTGCCCTGTAGCGGTGGCAGGGGGTAATAGGGCTGGGGTTGATGTCAGCTTATAATGCCAGCTGACATCAAGCCCAGGTTAGTAATGGAGAGGCGTCTATAAGACACCCCCATTACTAACCCCATAGTCAAAGTTAAAAGAAAACACAAACACCCAGAATAAAGTCCTTTAATTGAAATAAAGACACAATCCTTTATTGTTCTAAATTAAACCATACTTACCATCACGCCCATTCCAGCTGAAGCCAACGATCTCCTGCAATAAAAGAAAAATAATAAAGCAACCTCATCCTTACCTTTCCATGGTTCCCACGACAGCTTCAGCTCTGCTACATCGAGATGACAGGCTGGACCGCAGCAGAACGCTGCCATCCAGCCTGTCATCCCGCAGACACTGAGAAGCGCAGGCATGCTTGCGCTCTGCAGTGTCTGGCTGTGACGGCATAAAGATGAGACGAGTTCATGTCCAATGAACTCGGCGCACCTCATGCACGTCACTGACAGCGTGGGAAAATTCTCACGCTGAAGCGCTGAGTTCAGGAGAATTCTCCCACGCTGTCAGTGACGTGCATAAGGTGAGCTCATGTCCAATGAACTCAGCTCACCTCCTGCACGCCACTAACAGCGTGGGAGAATTCTCCTGCACTCAGCGCTTCAGCGTGAGAATTCTCCCACGCTGAAGCGCTGAGTGCAGGAGAATTTTCCCACGCTGTCAGTGACGTGCATAAGGTGAGCTCATGTCCAATGAACTCAGCTCTCCTCCTGCACGTCACTGACAGCGTGGGAGAATTCTCCTGCACTCAGCGCTTCAGTGTGAGAATTCTCCCACGCTGAAGCGCTGAGTGCAGGAGAATTTTCCCACGCTGTCAGTGACGTGCATGAGGTGAGCCGAGTTCATTGGACATTAACTCGGCTCATCTGGATGCCCTCACAGAGAGACACTGTGGAGCGCAAGCAAGCCTGCGCTTCTCAGTGTCTGCGGGTTGACAGGCTGGATGGCAGCGTTCTGCTGCGGTCCAGCCTGTCATCTCGATGTAGCAGAGCTGAAGCTGTCATGGGAACCATGGAAAGGTAAGGATGATGTTGCTTTATTATTTTTCTTTTATTTCAGGAGATCGTTGGCTTCAGCTGGAATGGGCGTGACGGTAAGTATGGTTTAATTTAGAACAATAAAGAATTGTGTGTTTATTTCAATTAAAGGACTTTTTTCTGGGTGTTGTGTTTTTTTTAAATACTTTACTAGAAATTCATGGTGGTCATGTCTAATATTGGCGTGACCCCATGAATTTTGGGCTTAGGGCCAGCTGATAATGCCAAGCTGGCCCTAACCCCTTTATTACCCAGTGAGCCGCCGCATCAGGGCCCTGGATGAGTTGGGTACAGCGCCAGAAGATGGCGCTTCTATGAACGCGCCATTTTCCGGGGTGGCTGCGGACTGCAATTTGCAGCGGGGGTGGCCCAGAAAGCTTGGGCCTCCCTGCGCTGCGGATTCCAGCCCCCAGCTGCCTAGTTGTACCTGGCTGGACACAAAAACAGGGCGAAGCCCCACGTCAATTTTCTTTAAATTATTTCATGAAATAATTAAGAAAAAAGGGCTTCCCTATATTGTTGTGTCCGGCCAGGTACAAATAGGCAGCTGGTGGTTGGGGGCAGCCCGTTCCTGCCTGCTGCACCTGACTGGACACAAATATAGTGCGAAGCCCCACGTCAATTTTTTTTAATTATTTCATGAGTTTCCTGAAATAATTTAAAAAAATTGAAGTGGGGCTTCGCACTATATTTGTGTCCAGCCAGGTACAGCAGGCAGGAACGGGCTGCCCCCAACCACCAGCTGACTATTTGTACCTGGCCGGACACAACAATATAGGGAAGGCCTTTTTTTCTTAATTATTTCATGAATTTCATGAAATAATTAAAAAAAAAATACGTGGGGCTTCACCCTATTTTTGTGTCCAGCCAGGTACAACTAGGCAGCTGGGGGCTGGAATCTGCAGCGCAGGGAGGCCCAAGCTTTCTGGGCCCCCCCCCGCTGCAAATTGCAGTCCGCAGCCACCCCGGAAAATGGCGCGTTCATAGAAGCGCCATCTTCTGGCGCTGTACCCAACTCATCCAGGGCCCTGGTGCGGTGGCTCACTGGGTAATAAAGGGGTTAGGGCCAGCTTGGTATTATCAGCTGGCCCCAAGCCCAAAATTCATGGGGTCACGCCAGTATTAGACATGACCGCCATGAATTTCTAGTAAAGTATTTAAAAAAAACACAACACCCAGAATAAAGTCCTTTAATTGAAATAAACACACAATTCTTTATTGTTCTAAATTAAACCATACTTACCATCACGCCCATTCCAGCTGAAGCCAACGATCTCCTGCAATAAAAGAAAAATATTAAACCAACCTCATCCTTACCTTTCCATGGTTCCCACGACAGCTTCAGCTCTGCTACATCGAGATGACAGGCTAGACCGCAGCAGAACGCTGCCATCCAGGCTGTCATCCCGCAGACACTGAGAAGAGCAGGCATGCTTGCGCTCCTCAGTGTCTCGCTGTGACGGCATCCAGATGAGCCGAGGTCATGTCCAATGAACTCGGCTCACCTCATGCACGTCACTGACAGCGTGGGAGAATTCTCACGCTGAAGCGCTGAGTGCAGGAGAATTCTCCCACGCTGTCAGTGACGTGCATGAGGTGAGCTCATGTCCAATGAACTCAGCTCACCTCATGAACCTCACTGACAGCATGGGAAAATTCTCCTGCACTCAGCGCTTCAGCGTGAGAATTCTCCCACGCTGTAAGTGACGTGCATGTGACGCGCCCCTGGGCCTGCTGTGTCGCGCAGCGTCTCGCGCACGGGGGCTTACCCGGAACCGGATCAGATGAGGGTTGTAGTCTCCGAGTGGCGGGGACCCGGTCCGTGCTCAGGGAGTCAGACTCAGTGTGTGGCAGTCTTGATAGATGTTATTTGAGTGTCGACTACGCCACCCGTTGATTTGCAGCTATGGAGCTGCCACTGCAGGGCAGACCGCTGAGGCCGGTGTAGAATTGTGCAGCGTGATAGTATAACCCCCAACGGGAGGGGTATGGCCTCAGGGCAGCCGACGTGGAAGATGGGGGTAGCAGGAACCACTCACAGACGGTGCGGTGTAATTCAGGGTCTTTACTGGTAACAACGATAGACCCTCCCGGAGTACTTGCTAGCGAACGGGGCCTGGTCAGTCCTTGAGCAGATGGGATCTCCCCTGGCCAGGCGGAGTTGTAGGCCTCCCAAACTGACTGTACTCTTCTGGCTACGTTGCTAGAAGCGGATATAAGTAGCCCACGTCCCTGAGTGTACCGTGTGGTGCTCACCCGTATGGCCGGTGACTCGGGGCCTTCTATTGGCTTCCGCTCCACGATGGCGGTGCTGGTCCCACACGTGTGACCGTGCCTTCGGGTTTCTGGGCCTGAGGACCTGAAATCCCCTGCCGGTCGGCTTCTGCTGCTGGGTAAGAGTTAGTCCCCACAGCCTCGGACGCCGGGTCCGGTAAGAAAGCTTCTCAGTCAGGGCGAGCTCTGCAGCTGCCAGCCCCTGACTCGTAGTAGTATTGCTCCCACTGAGCTCCAGCTGTTTCTTCCTATGACTGTTTCTTGTCTCTACTCTCCTTGACTCCTAACCCTGCTTCAGCCCCGGGTTTATATAGGGGAAGTTCTTCCCCTCCCAAGACTGGGCAGGAGGTGTGGCATGCACAGGATCCCTGACCAAAGGACCTCCCACCTGCTCTCAGACATAACATCTCTATCACTGTGGCAACCAGACCCCTGGGGTGTCACATTCCCCCCTAGTGAAATTTAGTACTCCGGGACTAAACATATTTTAGAAAAACATATAAAGATGGTTACGGCATGTCCGTAACCGGGTGCAGTCTTTGAAGAAAAGCAAGGTGTCCATTTCACCAAAACAGGGAGACGTAACCAGGTAGGGGTTTGTCCTACCCCGAGTCCTTAACAGTCTTTAGTCCGTCCTGGGTTACGCTCCAACTATGTACAAGGATTCCCGGTAAATCCGCCAAGATCTCCTACAAATAACTAGAAACACAAAATTATACACAAGCAACAATACACAGGTAAACATAAATAAAACAATTTATACACTTCAAATCCTCCACCGTGCGGGTAACTGGCCTCTAGTGGCCCTAGTGGACCTACGGAGCTGACTGCCTAGCCCTGAACTACAGGGTGTAGGAGCTGTCAAGGGTAAACTGGGCAGCTGTCTACCGGCTCTTTGGCTCACTAGGGATATAGCAGGCTCACTGCAAGCAGAGGGTTGATCCTCCTGGTCTGCGGGTGTGGGGTCTTCTGCCTCCTGGACCGGCTGTTCTTCCAGCTCTACCTGTTGCTCCGTAGGTGCTTGGGATGCTGGTTGGAGGAAGGTGAGTACGGGTACCACAACTGCACCATTGACTTGAGTCCAAGACCGAGGGAAGTCCCCGAGCACAGTACTAACCATATCTTCCCTTTCCTCTACGGGTCGATGGTCTTCTTGTTCCTCTTCAGGGTTCCTCAGTTGTTCGGGACACTTCTTCAGGTGGTCGCGGGATACAATAGCTGTGGTTTCCCCTCCGTCTTTACTGATGGTACAAACCTTCGGGTTCTCGTGGCTTGAGGGCAGTACGGTGTACGGGTCCTTTTCCCACTGGTCGTCCAACTTGTGGAGCCGTCTCTTACTCTTCAAGACCTGCTCTCCGGGTACAAGGGGAACAGCGGGAGCATACCGGTTGTAAGTTTTCTCTTGTCTTTCCCTAGCCTGACAGAGACTTCGCTCCACGCTCTCCTGTATTCTCCGGTACTGCTGCTGCCTCTCTGTGTCCCAGTCTGTTTCTGTTGATGTGTCCTCGGGTGTCAGGACTCCCATTTCCAGGTCAACAGGTAACTTACCAGGTCTTGCCCTCATTAGGTAAGCCGGGGTACAGTTGGTGGAACCTACCGGGATGTGGTTGTATAGGTCCACCAGATCGGGCAACTTCTCAGGCCACAGACTGCGTTCTTCCAGGGGCAACGTTTTTAAAAGATCCATTACCACCTGGTTCATTTTCTCACAAAGTCCATTAGTTTGCGGATGGTAGGGTGTCGTCCTTATCTTCCGGCAGCCATACAGATTGCAGAATTCCTGGAAGACCTCCGCTTCAAAGGCAGGTCCCTGGTCCGTCAGCACTTGGTCCGGGTACCCGTGTGGACGGCAAAAGTGCTGCTGGAAGGCTCTAGCTGCTGTTTGAGCCGTTAAGTCCTTGACGGGGACGACAACCAAGAACCGGGAGTAATGATCCACGATGGTTAACGCGTAGACGTAGCCACTTCTGCTTGGGGTCAGTTTTACATGATCCAAGGCTACCAGTTACAACGGTTGCCGGGTGACGATGGACTGCAGGGGAGTCTTCTGGCTGGCACGGTCCTTCCTTCTCAGGTTGCACGGGCCACAGTCTCTGCACCACTTCTCAATGGTTCCCCTCATGCCTACCCAGTGGAATCGCTCGCGCAGCAGGAACTCCAGCTTCTTCCACCCGAAGTGTCCAGCTCCATCGTGGTATGCCTCCATCACCATGGCTGCGTCTCTTCGTGGCACCACTACTTGCCAGAGTAGTTCATGCGTCCGGGAGTTAACCATTCTGCGGCACAACTTCCCCTTGTAAAGGAACAGTCGACTCTTCTCTGCCCATAGTTGTTTGGCTTCCTCCGGAGCGTCTGGTTCAAGGCAAGCCTCTCCTTCACCAGTCGAACGGCAGGGTCGCTGTCTTGCGTTTCCGCCCAGTTGTAGTGAGGTAAGGGGTTCAACGTAGCAGCCTGCTTACTCCTTACCCGGTGGGAATACTGGATAGTCCCATGACGGTGGAACGCAGGGAGTTCAACTTCTTCCAGTCCCTCCGGATCTTCTCCTTCGTCCGGCAGGTTGGGCATCCTGGACAGGGCATCCGCGTTGGTATTGGAGCGTCCGGCCCGGTATTTGATTGTGAACTCGTAGTTGAACAGACGGGCCATCCACCTCTGCTCCAGGGCACCGAGTCTTGCCGTGTCCAGGTGTGTCAACGGGTTGTTATCCGTGTACACGGTGAACCGGGAAGAAGCGAGGTAATGCTTAAAGCGCTCGGTGACTGCCCATACTACGGCCAGGAACTCTAGCTTAAACGAGCTGTAATTCTCGGGGTTCCTTTCGGTGGGTCGCAGTTTTTGGCTGGCGTAGGCGATTACTCGTTCCTTCCCCTGCTGGATCTGGGACAGTACGGCTCCTAGCCCGATGTTACTGGCGTCGGTGTAGAGGATAAAGGGCTGGCTATAATCTGGGTACGCCAGGATTTCGTCCCCCGTGAGGGCCATCTTCAGCTGGCGGAAGGACTCTTCTTTCAGCTCCTCCCATTTGAAGGGCGGCTTCTGGTTCTTGGCCTTCCGGGACTGGCCTATCAGGAGGTCCTGCATAGGTGCTGCCTTTTTGGTGAAACCGGGAATAAACCTTCGGTAGTAGCCTACCAACCCGAGGAACTGCCACACTTCTTTTACGCTGGAGGGGCTTGGCCATTCCTTAATTGCGGTGATCTTATCAGGGTCGGGAGCCACTCCGTCAGCGCTTACCACGTGTCCCAGGTACTGCACCTTTGGTTTCAGGAGGTGACACTTGGAGGGTTTCACCTTTAGGCCGTAACTCGCCAGAGCTTCGAACACTTCCGCCAGGTGTTTCAGGTGGTCCTCATACGTCTTGGAATATACGATGACATCGTCCAGGTACAACAAGACCGTCTCGAAGTTTCTGTGGCCCAGACAACACTCCATTAGTCGTTGGAAGGTTGCGTTGCAGAGTCCGAACGGCATGCAGGTGAACTCGCTAAGTCCCATCGGGGTGGTGAATGCGGTCTTCTCCCGGTCCGCCTCTGCTACAGGAACCTGCCAGTACCCGCTAGTGAGATCCAAGGTAGAGAAGAAGTTAGCAGATCTTAAAGCAGCCAAAGACTCCTCTATCCTTGGTAAGGGGTACGCATCCTTGTGTGTGATACGGTTGATTTTCCGGTAATCTACACACATCCTCATGGTGTTGTCTTTTTTTCTGACTAAGACTAGTGGAGCTGCCCAGGGGCTACAGCTATCCCTGATCACCCCAGCCTCCTTCATGTCTCTAAGCATCCCCTTGGCGTGTTAGTAGTGGGCAGGGGGTATGGGTCGATACCACTCTTTTATAGGAGGATGGTCTCCCGTGGGGATGTGGTGTTCTACCCCCTTGACTCGCCCGAAGTCTAACGGGTGTTTACTGAACACTCTCTCGTACTCCTGAACCACCCGATAGACTCCTTGTTTCTGGTGTGAGGGAGTGGAGTCAGTACCCAGATGTAGTTGCTGACACCAGTCCTCCATGTTTTTCTTAGAGCCGTTACCTTCCTCCGGGTGAGATGGAGGCAAGGGTTCCACAGATTGTATAGAATTTTGGTTAATGGTATATAATTTGGCTAGCGTGGCATACCGGGGCAGGTACACTTCCCTCTCCCCGATATTTATTATGCGAACGGGCACCCTCCCATGGCGTACATCAACCACCCCCCGTGCTGTCAAAATGGTGGGCCTACTGTCTGAGTAAACTGGTTCTACCATTGCCTGGTAATCCCTACCTCTCAGACCAATAGCTGCCCGGCACCAAATCATCATTTCACTTTTTGGGGGCATGGCAATAGGAAAAGGGTCACACATTCTTACGCTACCAATCTCACCGCCGGAGAGTTCCACCTGTTGCTGTCGCATCAGTGCCCGGATCTCTTTCTGGAGCACCCGCTGCTCGCCGGAGCTGGCGTTCTTGGCAACCTGCTGTAAAAGGAAAATCACCTCTGCAAGACAATTTTCAATTACATTAGTTCCTAGAGTTATTTTTGGGTGACTCTCATGTTTGTCAATATCTACAATGATCAGTCCCTGTGCTGCCAGTTCGACTCTACCGATTTTGATGGTCACCTCTTTAAATCCGATCTGTGGCACGGGCTGGCCATTGCTGGCGATGATACTCAAGTCGTCGTCAGGGTAGCGGGTAATATCCGAGTCATTCCATTACTGCTTAAAGAGCACGTACGGGATGGTGGTGACCTGCGACCCGGTGTCCAGTAGGGCACTCATGGGAATGCCATCCAGTACCACCGGCAAGACTGGACGTCCTCCCACATATCTGTCGCGCCAGTTTGATGGGCCTGGTGATCTTTTTCCTGGGGGTTGGCCCTCTACCCCAGGTTGTGCCCGTTTAAAGAACAGTACCTTGCCATATGTCCGGGTTGATTGCAGCGGCGGCAGATGGGTCGTCCGTCCTCGCTGTATCGGTCACTGGGTCTTCCTCTGGCCGGTGGGGTCCTCCTTGGTCGACGCCACGGGATGTCCTCCGGTCCGGATGCCAGCTGGATCTTCCCTGGGGTGGAAACCTGTAAATACTGCACAGTTCGGGTTAGCGCAGCAACGCTCTTAGCTAGCTCTTGGACCTGATGGTGTAGGTCTGGAGCCGGGTCATTGTCCAAAGCCTGGGCATCAGCTCCCACAGGCCCTGCCGACAAGGGCACCGCCTCCTGGTGGTAAGTAATAGCTGGGCGCCTGTGGGTCATAACGCCACCCGGTGCCGGTTCTCGGAGCACCCGGATGGCTCTGTCCTTGAACTGTGCAAAGCCCAGATGGGGATCCTGTAAGGCCATCGCCCGCAACTGGACGCCTCGGACGCCGGGTCCGGTAAGAAAGCTTCTCAGTCAGGGCGAGCTCTGCAGCTGCCAGCCCCTGACTCGTAGTAGTATTGCTCCCACTGAGCTCCAGCTGTTTCTTCCTATGACTGTTTCTTGTCTCTACTCTCCTTGACTCCTAACCCTGCTTCAGCCCCGGGTTTATATAGGGGAAGTTCTTCCCCTCCCAAGACTGGGCAGGAGGTGTGGCATGCACAGGATCCCTGACCAAAGGACCTCCCACCTGCTCTCAGACATAACATCTCTATCACTGTGGCAACCAGACCCCTGGGGTGTCACACATGAGGTGAGCCGAGTTCATTGGAAATGACCTCGGCTCATCTTTATGCCGTCACAGAGAGACAATGTGGAGCGCAAGCAAGCCTGCGCTTCTCAGTGTCTGCGGGATGACAGGCTGGATGGCGGCGTTCTGCTGCGGTCCAGCCTGTCATCTCGATGTAGCAGAGCTGAAGCTGTCGTGGGAACCATGGAAAGGTAAGGATGAGGTTGCTTTATTATTTTATTTTTATTACAGGAGATCGTTGGCTTCAGCTGGAATGGGCGTGACGGTAAGTATGGTTTAATTTAGAACAATAAAGAATTGTGTCTTTATTTCAATTAAAGGACTTTATTCTGGGTGTTTGTGTTTTTTTTAACTTTGACTATGGGGTTAGTAATGGGGGTGTCTTATAGACGCCTCTCCATTACTAACCTGGGCTTGATGTCAGCTGGCATTATAAGCTGACATCAACCCCAGCCCTATTACCCCCTGCCACCGCTACAGGGCAGCGTGGAAGAGCGAGGCTAAGTGCCAGAATTGGCGCATCCTATGAATGCGCCATTTCTGGGGCGGCTGACGGCTGGTGTTTCTAGCCTGGGAGGGGGCCAATATTCATGGCTCCCTTCCTGGGCTATTAATATCAGCCCCCAGCTGTCTGCCTAGCATTTGCTAGCTATTAAATTAGGGGGGACCCCACGTCATTTTTTTTGGGGGGTCCCCCATTTTAATAGCTAGTAAAGGCTATGTATTCAGCTGGGGGCTGATATTAGTAGCCTGGGAAGCTCCGTGGGTATTACCCCCTTCCCAGGCTTCAAACATCTGCCCCAGCTGTCTGCTTAACCTCCGCTAGAGCCTAAAATTAAGGGGAACCCCACGCCAATTTTTTTAATAATAAATCCTTTATTTTAATACTAAATGACAAGTACAGTAACCAACACTATCACTGTACTTCATATATATGTGACTGACATGTTTCTATCTATCTAATCTATGTGTGAAGCTCTATTCTGTCTGTTATAAATTGTCGGGTACAGATGCTGAATTGCCGGCCGGCTTTTTTAAAGAGACGGTGCATGAAAACACTATTATTTTTTTTGATAAATCCTTTACGCTAAATGACAAGTACAGTAAGCAGCACTTTCACTGTACTTCGTATATATGTGGCTGACATGTTTCTATCTATCTAATCTATGTGTGATTCTCTATTCCTTCTATTCTAAATTGTCGGGTACCGCTGCTGAATTGCCGGCCGGCTTTTTTAAAGAGACGGTGCATGAAAACACTATTATTTTTTTTGATAAATCCTTTACGCTAAATGACAAGTACAGTAAGCAGCACTTTCACTGTACTTTGTATATATGTGGCTGACATGTTTATATCTATCTAATCTATGTGTGAAGCTCTATTCTTTCGGTTCTAATTTGTCGGGTACCGGTGTATGCCGCTGCTGAATTGCCGGCTTTTCATGTTTCACTGTTGGCACTGTTCCCATCGATTTGGGCAATCACTGTAATGCCACAACCTCCATGGCTGTGGCATTACAGTGAGTGGCAGACAATCCCTGCATGATTGGTGCTCTAAATAGCGCCAGACATGCAGGACACGCTTTTGGTGCACGAACAGTTATCGAACATAACCTCGAACAGCCGAGTTTTTTGCAAATCGTTCGGGTTCGTCGAACAACTCGAACACCGCCCAAAACAGGTCGAATTTGAGATTGGCGAACAGTTCTAGTCGAACACCGCTCATCTCTAGTAAGGAACAACATTTGACATTTAGAGCACAAAATTGGCAGGAAAAGAAAGCAGACACCACCCCGCATTTGCAGAGCCCCTGATGAGCCTAAACAATGGAAATCCCCCACAAGTGACCCCATTTTGGAAACTACACCACTAAAGAAACTTATCTAGAGGTGTTGTGATCAACTTGAACTCACAGTTGCTTCACAGAATTTTATAACATTGAGCCGTGAAAATGAAAAATACATTTTCCCAGAAAAAATGTTGCTTTAGCCCAAGATTGTTCCTTTTTACAAGGCTAACAGGAGTAAATGGATGCAAAAATAAGTTATGTGATTTCTCCTGAGTACACCTATACCATATATTTGGTGGAAAACTACTGTGTAAATACACGGCAGGACTTGTTAGGGGAGGAGCGCCAATTGAATTATGGAGTGTAATTTTGTCTGGAATAGATTGTGGGTGCCATGTTGCATTTGAAGAGCCCCTGAAATGCTAAAACAGCAGAAACCCCCTCAGGTGACATTTTGGAAACTACACCTGTCGAGGAATTTATCAAGGGATGTAGTGAGCTTTTTTATCCCGAAGGCGATTCAGGGAATTGTATAAGATTGGGCTGAGAAAATGGAAAATTACCATTTTTTCCAGTTAAATGTAGATTTAGCCCCAAGTTTTACATTTTCAAAAGGGTTAAGGAGGAGAAAATGAACAGTACAATGTGTTACACAATTTCTCGTGAATACAACAAAATCCCATATGTGTTCAAGAACTACTTTTGAGGCACAGTGCAAAGCTCAGAAAAGAAGTAGCGCCATATTGGAGTTCAGATTTTTCTGAAATAGTTTAAGGGTGCCATGTCACATTGGAAGAGACCCTGAGGTAACAAAAACCCCATAAGTGACCCCATTTTAAAAACTACATCTCTTAATGTATTCATCTATGGGTGCAGTGAGCATATTGACACCACATGTGTCGCTCAGAATTTTTTTCCATTGGGCGGTGAAAAAATAATAACAACATTTTTACCAATAAAATGTTGTTTTAGCCTCATAGTTTTTAATTTTTATATGGGCTAATAAGAAAAAATGGACCTCACAGTTTGTTGTGCAAATTCTCCTGAGTATACAAATACCCTACATGTAATCAGGAATACTTTTTAGGCACATTAAAGAGCTCAGAAGGGCGGGTGCGCCATATTGTAATGCAGATTTGGCTGTTATGGTTTCGCTCATCCACTGGAAGAGCCCCTGAGGTGCCAGAACATCAGAACCCCCTATAAGTGACCTCATTTTACAAACTACACCTACCAATGAATTCATCTAAGGGTGCAGTGGTCATATTGACACCATGAATATGTCACAGAATTTTATACCATTGGACAGTGAAGAAAAAATTATTACATTTTTAATACAAAAATTTTGTTTTAGCCCCAGATTCTAAATTTTCAGGGAAATGAGAAAAAATGGCACCAAAATTTGTCAGATAATTTCTGATGAATGTGGCTATACCTCATTTGTGTCTGTATACTACTGCTTTACCAGACAGCGAGACTAGGGAGGGTTTGACTGCTATTTGACACTTGGAGAATAAATTATCATAGCATAGCTTGCGGACTCCATGCACAGAGCCCTTAAGTGCCAGATGAGCAGACTCCCCACTCAAGTGACCCCATTTTGAAAATTACACACCTCAGGTGTAGTGATGAATTTGACTGTGTGTGTTTTCCAGAAACAAGCATAGTGAATATTGCTGAGTAAAAATTGCAAATGTGCCATTCTAGTGCCCATGCACTTCAGTGCCCAGTATATTGGGCTCAGCTAGTGCTTCCAGTGCACCCCCTAAATTAATCTGGCTCTCATCACTACAGAAATTCCAAACATGTGGATGCTAAATGTGGTTTAGGCACACTGTGGGGCTCAGAAGGGAGAAGAGCATTTGGATTGGGACAACAGGATTCGCAGGACTCCTTTGGGAGGGAAGGGGCGAGGAGCCATAGCGCTTTTCCAGAGCTTAAAAATATCCTTAACACTTCTCTTGCTGAATTTCATGAGGGCTCTAGTTTCTAAAATGGAGTTACTTGTGGGGGGGGGTTCTACTGTTTTGGTATGTCAAGGGTTTTGCAAATGCAAGATACCAACCACAATCTATTCCAGTTATATGTGCTCTCCAATAATCAAATAGCTCTGTTTTCCTTCCAAGCCCTGCCATTTGCCCAAACATTAATTTTTAACTAGAGATGAGTGGTTTTTTTGAAATTTGAATTCACTGTAGTTTTACAAAAAAATTGATTTATGGTGAATGAATTTACGCAAAATCTCATAAAATATTTAAAAAGCCTCTAATTGCCTTGAAAACATGTGCAGAACACTGTGAGTACACCTTGGGGTCAATTGAACATGTTTTAAGGTCTGTTAATGCAAACACCACCTTTTTAATGTCCAAATGACTAATCATAAACTCACTAAACAATTGCAAAAGCTTTTTATCAAGACAATCAAAAATTATCCCCTTATTTCTGGAAACAGAACAGAGGTACTGGCTTGTTGTCATCAAGCCTTTCAAAAAACTAGCCCTATTGTCAGATATATTTTTTAAGGGTACAAAACAGTAGATTATATATCTCAGCCTCAGTAGTACAATCAAGAACTATGAAACACATGGGTAGCCAGTGCCTAGTTTGGCAGTGCAGTGGCTGTGGCAGGAGCAGCACTGCATAAAGTTAAGACAGGGCAGGCAAGGAGATGCTTAGTAGTTTAGAGTCAGCAACAGCAGTCCCATCAGCAGCAGTATAGTCAAGCACTATGAAACACAGTAGGCAGCCAGGAGGTGTGTGGCTGGGGTGGCTGTGCAGTTGCTGCGGTAAAACTGGCATGGTAGAGAGATAAGACAGGGCAGACTTTAAAATGCTTTTAAGTTAAGGACTATCAATAGCATCCCCAGCAGCAGCAGTAGCAGTACTACATTATGCATAACATGATGGACAGGTAGATGTCCAGCAAAGTGTAGTCCATTGGCCCTGGTACCAGTAGAACTGTGTAGATGACAGTCAACGGACAGACAGGCAGACAGATAGTACAGCCAATTTAATCATTGGCTTTAGCCAATGGTATAGGAAAGTGTGAACTGATTCTTGATCCTTGTCTGATTAATTTTGACAAATATTAGGTTTTTCATGATTATAGCAGATTTGGTGTGCAAAATCCACCGGCTATGCTGAACAACTTGCTTGACATTACACTAGGGCTGGACCTAATAGTACTCTAATAGAAAACTTGGCCAGTTCTTGCCACTGATCAAATTTGCTGATCAAGAAGTCCATGGGAACAGGGCTAAGGTATCTGCTTGAGAAAGATCTCCATCTAGATGCAACTGACCTTGGCTGTTCAGGAGATACAACACTGTTGCTGATATGCATTATTTTTTGCACCGGCTGATAAACCAGCCTGTTTATCATGTCATATCTAGTGTAATTGATGCTGTTGCCTCGAAAATTTGTGAAATTATTAATTTTCTGAAAGAAAATTGCACTACTGAATTCAAATAATTTGGTTTTAAAAATGTTAAACAATTTGACGCTTTTGGATAATTTTTCCCTTTCTGACCTGCTCATTGCAGGGGCCAAATATTTGGGGAAGTGTTGACATTGCAGGAAGCGCATAATGGTCACCTGGTCATACATATGGTCAGCAACTGTTCACTGTGCAAAAGATTAAACAATTATGAAACCCATATTTCCCTGTTACATGGAGATGTATAGACTTTGCAGTGAGTGGAAAGAGTCCTCCTGGTCAGACATACAGTCCACAAAAGTTCGCTGTGCATAAGCCATACTGATTAGGGAAGACAGATTTTCCTGCTAATATGCCAATTCCAAAACCACCAACATTTTTGAACAATTTTGGGAAAAAATTATTATTTTTTTTTAATTTTCACTTATGATGTTAAAAGAAGTTAGCTGGATAATTTTCAACAATTTTTCCTTTTCTGACAATTTTTCTCTTTCTGTAACAGACTTTCCTGTTAATATGACAATGTCACAGCCCAAAAAACACCTGAACAATTTTGGAAAAAATGTATACACTGTGTGCAGAATTATTATGCAAGTTGTATTTTAGAAGATTATTTTTATTATTGATCAACAACTATGTTCTCAATCAACCGAAAAGACTCATAAATATCCAAGCTTAATATTTTTGGAAGTTGGAGTGTTTTTTTTTTTAGATTTGGCTATCTTAGGAGGATATCTGTTTGTGCAGGTAACTATTACTGTGTAGAATTACTGGGCAACTTAATAAAAACCAAATATAATCCCATCTCACTTGTTTTTCACATTTTCACCAGGTAAACCAATATCAGTGCACAAAATTTAGAAATAAACATTTCTGACATGCAAAAACAAAAACCAAAAAAATTAGTGATCAATATAGCCACCTTTCTTTATGATGACACTCAACAGCCTTCCATCCATAGATTCTGTCAGTTGCTTGATCTGTTTTTGATCAACATTGCGTGCAGCAGTCACCACAGTCTCCCAGACACTCTTCCCAGAGGTGTACTGTTTTCCCTCGCTGTAGATCTCACATTTTATGATGGACCACAGGTTCTATATGGGGTTCAGATCAGGTGAACAAGGGCGCCATGTCATTATTTTTTCTTCTTTTAGACATTTACTGGCCAGCCACGCTGTGGAGTAGTTGGATGCATGTGATGGAGCATTGTCCTGCATGAAAATCATGTTTTTCTTGAACGATACCGACTTCTTCCTGTACCACTGCTTGAAGAAGTTGTCTTCCAGAAACTGGCAGTAGGTCTGGGAGTTGAGCTTCACTCCATCCTCAACCCGAAAAGGTACCAGCCCATACCAGTACCCCACATCCACCTTGCTGGCGTCTGAGTCGGAGTGGAGCTCTCTGCCCTTTATTGATCCAGCCTCTAGCCCATCCATCTGGCCCATCAAGAGTCATGCTCATTTCATCAGTCCATAAAACCTTTGAAAAATCAGTCTTAAGATATTTCTTGACCCATTCTTGATGTTTTATCTTTTGTTTCTGGTTCAAAGGTGGTCGTTTTTCAGCCTTCCTTACCTTGGCCATGTCCCTGAGTATCGCCCACCTTGTGCTTTTTGATACTCCAGTAGCGTTGCAGCTCTGAAATATGGCAAACTGATGGCGAATGGCATCTTGGCAGCTTCATGCTTTATTTTCCTCAATTCATGGGCAGTTATTTTGCGCCTTTTTTGGCCAACACGCTTCTTGCGACCCTGTTGGCTATTTGCCATGAAACGCTTGATTGTTCGGTGATCACGCTTCAAAAGTTTGGAAATTTTAAGACTGCTGCATCCTTCTGCAAGACACCTCACAATTTTGGACTTTTCAGAGCCCGCCAAATCTCTCTTCTGACCTATTTTTCCAAAGGAAAGGAAGTTGCCTAATAATTAAGCACACCTTATATAGAGTGTTGATGTCATTAGTCAACACCCCTCCTCATTACAGAGATGCACATCACCAGATTTACTTAATTGGTAGTTGGCTCTCAAGCCTATGCAGCTTGGAGTAGGACAACATGTATAAAAAGTATCAAAGTGATCAAAATACGCATTTGCCTAATAATTCTGCACGCGGTGTAATTTAAAAAAAAAATCAATTATCAAGTTTAAAAAAGTTTGGTTGGCTAATTTTTTAAACTTTTGCCCTTCTCATAAGCCTGATCAAGGTGCTACTGGGAAAATTAAACCCAGACGCAATTATAATAATATTTAATTTTGCCCAAAATTAAAATGGAGGTGAGTTTATTGTATTGAAAAATTAATACACGAAATACGATATATTTCGATTAAAAAAATGTTGCATTTCGTGCCCAAACCTGGCAGGGACGGATAAATTATGCAGGCTAGGTATCTTCCATTGCGCTTGAGTGAAACTCAATTCTTTTGCTAAAGGCAGTACGATCTAGGTGGTCTGGCAACAATTGTGGTGAATTTAGACATACGGGAGCACAATTTCCATGTTGCTGGACAATTGAACAAATGTTTCTTGGGCACATAAAATGAAAATCTTCGATACAATGGAAGTAGAGGTGAAAGTGTATGGAAAGCAGCAGGTGATGATAGTGATAGAGGTGATGACAATGATAATTCACTACTTGCGGGTGCAGACAGGATGATCAAGATCAAGATCAAAATGAAAGATGATCACGAGGAGAGTAAGTAAGGCAGCCTCAATCTTGCTAGTCAGTTTGCTTTGTCCACATGAGCAGGTGATGCTGTTTCATGTGCTGAGGGAGTGATGCAGTTCCTATTCAATGTGTGGTAGGGTGTACCTTGCTTATTTTCCAACAGCACAGCCTGCACAATGCAATATATTGGTACGCTAGCAACGTGGAGAAGAATACCCTCACACAAAAAGCCTGCAAGTACAGTTCGCCATCTTTGTGACTAGACCCTTCAGGTGCTGCCAGGGATGGATTAAGAGTAGCAAGGGCCCCAGGCAGTTTAGAAGGTGCGCCCCCCCCACACACACACACCTGATGTATCATGTGACATGTCACATGATCCCCTGTGATAGATCATGTGATAGTTCACGTGAAATTAATTTGGCACAATATTAATAGATTAATTATAATTTTTTTTTTTTAACATTTATTGTATGACTTAATATTGAGCACAATTAAGTATGCTGACATCCCCTATATACAGTATGAGACCCTACACACAATATGAGCTGCCACAATCCTCCCATACACAGCAGGAGGCCGCATGTAGCCATCTATACACAGCAGGAGGCCACACATAGCTATCTATACACAGCAGGGGGGCACATGGCGCCATCTATACAGGGCGGGAGGCCACACGGTGCCATCTATACACAGCAGGAGGCCGCACGTAGCCATTTATACACAGCAGGAGGCCATACGGCACCATCTATACACAGCAGGGGGCCGCACGTAGCCATCTATACACAGCAGGAGGCCACACGATGCCATCTATACACGGCAGGAGGCCGCACGGCGCCATCTATACACAGCGGGAGGCCGAACGGCGCCATCTATACACAGCAGGAGGCCGCACGTAGCCATCTATACACAGCAGGAGGCCGCACGTAGCCATCTATACACAGCAGGAGGCCGCACGTAGCCATCTATACACAGCGGGAGGCCGCACGGTGCCATCTATACACAGCGGGAGGCCGCACGGTGCCATCTATACACAGTGGGAGGCCGCATGTAGCCATCTATACACAGCAGGAGGCTGCACGTAGCCATCTATACACAGCATGGGGCCGCACGTAGTCATCTATACACAGCAGGAGGCCGCACATAGCCATCTATACACAGCAGGAGGCCGCACGTAGCTATCTGTACACAGCAGGAGGCCGCACGTAGCCATCTATACACAGCAGGAGGCCGCACGTAGCCATCTATACACAGCGGGAGGCCGCACAATGCCATCTATACACAGGGGGAGGCCACACGGTGCCATCTATACACAGTGGGAGGCCGCATGTAGCCATCTATACACAGCAGGGGGCTGCACGTAGCCATCTATACACAGCAGGAGGCCGCACGTAGCCATCTATACACAGAAGGAGGCCGCACGTAGCCATTCATACACTGCGCCATTTATACACAGCAGGAGGCTGCACGGTGCCATCTATACACTGCGGGAGGCCACACGGTGCCATCTATACACAGCGGGAGGCCACACGGTGCCATCTATACACAGTGGGAGGCCGCACGTAGCCATCTATACACAGCAGGGGGCCGTACAGTGCCATCTATACACAGCGGGAGGCCGCACAGTGCCATCTATAGACAGCGGGAGGCCGCATGTAGCCATCTATACACAGTGGGAGGCCGCACGTCACCATCTACACACAGCAGGAGGCCGTACGTAGCCATCTATACACAGAGGGAGGCCGCACGTCACCATCTATACACAGCAGGAGGCCGCACGTAGCCATCTATATTCAGCGGGTGGCCGCACGTAGCCATCTATACACAGCATGATGCTGCACGGCGCCATCTATACACAGCAGGAGGCCGCACGTAGCCATCTATACACTGCGGGAGGCCGAACGATGCAATCTATACACAGCAGGAGGCCGCACGGTGCCATCTATACACAGTGGGAGGCCGCATTTAGCTATCTGTACACAGCAGGAGGCCGCCTGTAGCCATCTATACACAGCAGGAGGTCGCACGCAGCCTTTTATACACAGCGCCATTTATACACAGCAGGAGGCCGCACGGCGCCATCTATACACAGCGGGAGGTCACACGGTGTCATCTATACACAGTGGGAGGCCACACGTAGCCATCTATACACAGCGGGAGGCCACATGGTGCCATCTATACACAGCGGGAGGCCGCACGTAGCCATCTATACACAGCAGGGGGCCGCACGTAGCCATCTATACACAGCGGGAGGCCACACGGCACCATCTATACACAGCAGGAGTCCGCACGTAGCCATCTATACACAACGGGAGGCCACACGTAGCCATCTATACACAGCAGGATGCTGCACGGCGCCATCTATACACAGCAGGAGGCCACACGGTGCCATCTATACACAGCAGGAGGCCGCACGGTGCCATCTATACACAGCAGGGGGCCACAGGGCGCCATCTATACACAGCAGGAGGCCGCATGTAGCCATTTATACACAACAGGGGGCCCTACGGTGCCATCTATACACAGCAGGAGGCCGCACATAGCCATCTATACACAGCAGGGGGCCACACAGCAGCATCTATACACAGCAGGGGGCCACACGGTGCCGTCTATACACAGCAGGGGGCTGCATGGCGCCATCTATACACAGCGGGAGGCTGCACAGGGCCCCCTAGATACAGCAAGAGCTCGCACGGCTCCCCCCCAGAGACAGCGGGAGGCTGCACTGTACCCACCCAGAGACAGTGGGAGGCAGGATGGCACCCCCCAGAGTCAGCGGGCGGCCGCACGCAGTCACGCACACACACAAACATATACAGACATATACATACATACACGCATAAACACATTTGAAACACAAAAATACATATAAACAGACATCACACAATGATATCTGCACACACACACTCACACATCCTCTCACACACACACACACTCACTCACCATCCCCCGGCTCCCGTCGTCCAGCTCCTCTCCGGTGGTAAGTAGCAGTGCAGGGAGTGGACTGCGTGACGTCACACTAGCAGACACGGCTGCGCACAGGGCCGTGTCTCCTAGCTGTGACGCGGCCGGGCCAGCACACAGGGAAGTTAACAGGTGCAGTGCTGGCCCGGCCAAAGAAGAAGCTGCGGCCCTGCGCTGCTGCTGGGGGAGAGGTCTGGGCCCCCCCCCGCCTCTGACTGTAGGCATGTGCCGCGGCACTGTACATATAATAATGAAAGCATTCTGGCCATAGACCCCCCAGAGCCCTGGGCCCCCTGGAGCCCCGGGGCCCCGGGCGGTAGCCCAGATTGCACTCATTATAATCCGCCTATGGGTGCTGTACTTCATTATGCCCTTTGCTTCCTCCATGCTAATGTACTTGCCAGAGTTGGCAAAGGAGGCCAAATGTGAGTTGTGTTTGGCAATACTACTGCCGGGACAGTTGCTACCAGCATTACTGGTGGTGTTAGGGCTGCTTCTAGTGGCAACCATATTGTTATCTGTGATATTAGGTTTTTTTCAGTCCCACTGTCACGTTCTTTGCCCACGTCATGTTTGGGTTTA
Source organism: Phyllobates terribilis (assembly GCF_046119375.1). Classification (NCBI taxonomy): domain Eukaryota; kingdom Metazoa; phylum Chordata; class Amphibia; order Anura; family Dendrobatidae; genus Phyllobates; species Phyllobates terribilis. Next base: position 418,100,984 of record NW_027362764.1, on the reverse strand, counting down.
GCATACATTTTACACCAGAATATAATGTTTAATCTGCTTCTAAACTTTGTTAACAGATAACCAATTTTTGGTCTAAAATGCTAGCACTCTTGAAAAAAAAGGTTAACCCTAAATATAGAAGTCGCTATTAGTGATGAGCGAATGTGCTCGCCACTGCTCGGTACTCGCCCGAGCATCACTGTGCTCGACAAGCTTGGCGCTCGGCGAGTATTTCCGGGATGCTAGGGCGGTAACTGTGGTCCCCTCTCTGCATGTTTGGCGCCCTTTACAGAGCCAATGAACATGCAGGGATTGTCTGCCAAGCACTGTAATGCCGTAGCCATGTCGGTTGTGGGCATTACAGTGATTGGCTGGCCGCACAGCGTCATCAGGTCTATATAAGACCTGGCGCCACTATGCTCGTCACAGTGTACCCCGGAATCAGACAGAGTAGGGAGAGATGCTGCTGCGTCAGGGAGAGATTTGCTTGTTTATAGTTAGTATAGGTATTCCACAGCATATATATATATCCAACTGAACTAAAGGTCCTTCAGAGGACTAATCAAGCTGCATATAATCAGTGCTAGGCAGGCAGGCAGTGTATGAGGCAGACTGCAGTGTATGTGGCAGACTGCAATGTATGATACAGCACAAGAGGGTCCATTGAAGTCCTTTTAGTATAGGTATTCCACAACATATATACAGTACAGACCAAAAGTTTGGACACACCTTCTGATTTAAAGATTTTTCTGTATTTTCATGACTTTGAAAATTGTACATTCACACTGAAGGCATCAAAATTATGAATTAACACATATGGAATTATTGTTAGAACTCTCCTGTTAGTTTTTTTTTAGTTTGCTGGTCACATGACCATTTTTGCCTATTTAATCTGGCTCCGCCCTCCTGGTCTTGCTGGACTTCATTGTATTTACTACTCTTGAGCGAGCTTGGTGCTCTGCTGCCGTTCTCTGTTAGTTTTGCTAGGTCTTCTGACCTCTATGCTTTTTGTTGTGTGTTTGTCTTTGACTGCTACTATTTCTGCTAGGAGGTGTCCAACTTATCCCAGTCCCTAGTTCTTGTAGCGATCCCTCCCTCACATCTATAGGTCTTCGTACAGACTAGCCGAGGACTTTAGTGTTATGTTCTGCTACCAGAGCTAAGGAAAGAGAGGAGATCTGTCCCTACGATAGAACTCAGCTTAATCCCTACGATGTAACAGGGAACCTGATCCTGCGATCAGACCTGCTAAAGTCCTAAGCTAGTCTGTACGGAGACCTATAGATGTGGGGAAGGAATCCCTACAAGTACTAAGGACTGGGAGGAAAATGGGACACCTCCTAACAGAAATAGTAGCAGACAGACGAACAAACAAAATATATAGAACATAGAGGTCCGTAGACCAAGCAAACTAACAGAGTTAGATACAGAGCACAGGCTAGCTAGAAAGTAGTTATACAATGAAGTCCAGCAAAGCCAGAAGGGCGGAGCAGGATTAAATAGGCCAACAAGGTCATGTGACCAGCAAAGGAAAAAACCTAAGAGCAAGGTTCTAACAGTACCCCCCCTTCTAAGAGGATCCTCCGGATCCCCTAGGACCAGGCTTATCAGGAAATCTCCTGTGAAACGCTCTGATAAGTCTGGACGCGGAAACATCATCTGACCTCACCCAAGAGTTATCCTCGGGTCCGAAACCTTTCCAGGCCACAAGATACTGCAAACTACCTCTATACCGTCTAGAGTTAAGGATGCGAGAAATTTCATATTCCCCGTCCTCCACCACCGGAGGAACAGAGGCAGAGGCGTCACCATCCGACACAACAGCTTTTTTTAACAGAGAGATATGAAATACCGGATTAATTCTCCAGGAGGTAGGAACCTCCAACCTAACAGCAGATTGGTTGACAACCTGAAGCACCTTAAAGGGCCCTACAAACTTGGGACCCAATTTCTTAGAAGGAATCCTCAACCGCAGATTCCTAGAGGACAACCAGACCATGTCACCAACAGCGAACAAAATCTCCTGTCGTTTCCTATCAAAGTAGTCTTTAGATTTTCTGTTGGCCTCCTGAAGATTACCACGCACATCCGTCCAAACTCTCTCCAAATCACCGGAAAAATTCTCCTCCTCAGGCACGGCAGATCCCAACTTGGAGAACGACCCAAACGACGGATGTCTCCCAGAACAACAAAAAAAAGGCGAACAACCAGCAGAAGAAGATGTATGATTGTTCAGAGCAAATTCAGCAAGTGGCAGAAACTCCGACCACCCCTCTTGATTGTCTGCCACAAAACAACGCAAGAACTGCTCAACATCCTGGTTTTTCCTTTCTGTCTGGCCATTAGATTCAGGATGATATCCGGACGAGAACGACAAATGAACTCCCAACCTGTCACAAAAGGCACGCCAAAAACGAGCCACGAACTGAGGACCCCTATCAGAAACAATGTCAGTAGGAACGCCATGAAGTCTGACAATTTCCTTGACAAAGGCCTTAGCGAGAGTTTTAGCGCAGGGCAGTTTGACGAAGGGAACCAAGTGACACATCTTGCTAAAACGGTCCACGACCACCCAGATGACAGTAAAACCCTCAGAGGGGGGAAGGTCAGTTATAAAGTCCCTAGCCAAATGTGTCCAAGGAGCACTGGGAACCTCCAAAGGACAAAGCAACCCCGCAGCAGGAGTATGTGAGGACTTAGATCTAGCACATATAGTACATTGACGCACCCACTTAATGACTTCCTTCTGCCATCCAGGCCACCAAAAACTGCGACCCACCAGTCTCTTGGTCTCAGAGATTCCGGGATGACCTGCCAACCGAGATTCGTGACACTCAACAAACAAATCTCTCCTAAAGGTCCCAGGCACAAACAACCTCCCATGGGGAGTGTTAGATTGGGCATTCTCCTGTGCTTTAAGAATCTCATCTTCCAAAACGGAGTCCAAAGCAGCTATCACAACACCTTCTTGTAAAATGTTCTCCTCTTTCTCAGCACCGACTATGGGAGAAAAACTGCGAGACAAGGCATCCGCCTTAACATTCTTAGTACCAGGGATGTAAGTTACGGAGAAATTAAACCGCGAGAAAAACAGTGCCCACCTAGCCTGACGGGCATTCAGGCGCTTGGCAGCATCAAGATATATCAGATTTTTATGATCCGTAAGAACCTGAACGGGAAATTCCGCACCTTCCAAGAAGTGGCGCCAGTGTTCAAATGCGAGTTTAATAGCCAATAATTCCCGATTACCAATATCGTAATTCAGTTCAGTCTCCGAAATTTTTTTTGAAAAAAAGGCACAGGGATGTAATCCATCCCCGTTATCCTGAGACAATACTGCGCCAACCCCCACAGAGGAAGCATCAACCTCAACCAAAAACGGCTTAGTCACATCAGGCTGCATAAGGATGGGAGCAGAGGTGAACCTCTCCTTGAGATACACAAAAGCTTCAATGGCCTCAGAAGACCACTGAACCGCATCAGCACCTTTACTGGTGAGATCGGTCAGAGGTTTGACAATACTAGAAAAAATTTTTATGAATTTTCTGTAATAATTGGCGAAACCCAAAAACCTCTGTATCGATTTCAAACCAATAGGCCTAGGCCATTCCTGTACAGCTTGAACTTTAACCGGGTCCATCTCAAAACCTTCGCTGGAGATAATGTAACCCAAAAAACTGATTCTCTGTACAGCGAACTCACATTTCTCCAGCTTAGCAAAAAGCGAATTGTCCATTAATAACTGTAATACCTCACGTACGCTCCGCCAATGAGACTCCAGATCCGGCGAATAAATCAAAATGTCATCCAAATACACAACCACATTTTTGCCGATCAAAGGTCTAAGGATGTCATTAATAAGATTCTGAAAAAATGCAGGAGCATTAGTAAGACCAAAAGGCATAACCAGGTTCTCAAAATGACCCACAGGAGTGTTAAAAGCAGTCTTCCATTCATCACCCTCCTTCATGCGCAACAGATTGTATGCCCCCTTAAGGTCAATTTTAGAGAACCACTTGGCTCCCATTAACTGGTTAAACAGATCAGGAATCAATGGCAGTGGGTAAGGATTGCGTACAGTAATTTTGTTAATCTCACGAAAATCCAGACAAGGACGTAAACCGCCGTCCTTTTTTTTTACAAAAAAAAATCCAACCGCCACAGGAGACTTAGAGGGCCTAATGTGACCGGCGGCCAAACTTGTCTGTATGTATTCCTCCAAAGCCTTCCTCTCAGGAATAGTAAGGTTAAATAAACGACTTTTAGGAAGAGTCGCTCCAGGGACAAATTCAATAGAACAATCATAGTCTCTATGGGGAGGCAAAACCTGCGATTCCTTCTCAGAAAAAACTCTCCAAAAATCCTGAATAGGAACAGGCAATTCTCCCCTATCCAAAGCTGCAATACGCCCGTTACAACACTTGTCATAACATTTATGGCTCCAGGATTTAATTTCACTGGTAGACCAATCCAGTACAGGATTGTGAAATTTTAACCAGGGCAATCCCAATATTAATGGAGAAGGCAAGTTATTCAAAACTACCAAATCCAATTTCTCATGGTGAACACCATTAATAGTGAGAGGAAATTCACAGACCTTGAGAGTAATATTCTTCAAAGGGGAACCATCCACAGAAACCACAGCAATGGGGGATGATAAAGGTTCGGGTTTTAAATTGAGTCTTTCCAAGAATCCCCCATCAATTACATTCAGAGTAGACCCACAATCAACAAACACCCGAAATTCCATTAATTTTTCCTGAGCAATCGTGGAAGCAGCTAAAAATACACCCTTGGAATTTAAACAGGCAATACGGGCATGACTGACCATTTTTTTTTCTTTCTTCATACGAAGCTCACAGCCTTTAATCAAATGACCAGATTTTCCGCAATAGAAACACAAGCCTTCAGAAAATCGACGGTCTTTTTCTTGAGAGCGAGGTGCCACCGATCCAATCTCCATCGGTTCACCACTGTTAGTACACACATTCTCATAACCAGAAACTGACATAGCAGAGGATTTGCTCTCATTAACCCTTGCACGCAGTCTCCTATCCACCCGTATAGCTAATTGCATAGCCTGTTGCAAATCTTCAGGTGTAGGATAAGCAATTAGCAGGTCTTTAACCCTTTCATTGAGCCCAGCAAGAAATAGACTTTTCAGAGCAGAATCGTTCCACCCTGTTTGAGTAGACCATCGACGGAAATGAGTACAATATTTTTCCACATTACCTGATCCCTGTTTCAAACGTCTCAACTCAGTCTCAGCTGATGCGACACGGTCAGGATCATCATATAATAGTCCCAAAGCAGAAAAAAAACTATCCACTGATCTGAAGCATGTATCACTAGGTTGCAAAGAAAAGGCCCACTCCTGAGGCTCTTTGCGCAAAAGTGACATTATGAACCCTATGCGCTGGGATTCATCCCCAGAGGACTTGGGTCTCAAACGAAAATACAATAAGCAAGCATTTTTAAATGAAAAAAATTCTCGGTGTTCACCAAAAAATAAATCCGGCAAACATACCTTAGGCTCCAAGAAATGTGCTCCAGGACAGTTACTCACGTGCTGACGGAGCTCGGCCACCTCCAGAGAGAGTCCCTGCAGGTGTTTAGCCAAATCCTGAACCGACACCATGATGGAACAGAAAAATCTTTCCTTAGAGAATTTGCAGGCTGGACTTACTGTTATGTTCTGCTACCAGAGCTAAGGAAAGAGAGGAGATCTGTCCCTACGATAGAACTCAGCTTAATCCCTACGATGTAACAGGGAACCTGATCCTGCGATCAGACCTGCTAAAGTCCTAAGCTAGTCTGTACGGAGACCTATAGATGTGGGGAAGGAATCCCTACAAGTACTAAGGACTGGGAGGAAAATGGGACACCTCCTAACAGAAATAGTAGCAGACAGACAAACAAACAAAATATATAGAACATAGAGGTCCGTAGACCAAGCAAACTAACAGAGTTAGATACAGAGCACAGGCTAGCTAGAAAGTAGTTATACAATGAAGTCCAGCAAAGCCAGAAGGGCGGAGCAGGATTAAATAGGCCAACAAGGTCATGTGACCAGCAAAGGAAAAAACCTAAGAGCAAGGTTCTAACATTTAGCGGGTCTGATCGCAGGATCAGGTTCCCCGTTACATCGTAAGGATCTAGTTTAGTTCTATTGTAGGGACAGTTCTCCTGTCTTTCCTTAGTCCCTGTATCAGATCATAACAGTAAGTCCAGCCCTAAAAAAAAAAAAAAAAAAAAAAAATTTCTCTAAGGAAAGACCTCCAGTTTTCCATCATGGTCTCGGTTCAAGATTTGGCTCAACGCTTGCAGGGACTCTCTCTGGAGGTGGCCAAGCTCCAACAACACGTGAGTAGCTGTTCTGGAGCGCATTTTGTGGAACCAAAGGTACGTCTGCCTGATCTATTTTTTGGCGAACAACAAGATTTTTTTTCTTTTAAAAATGCTTGTTTATTGTATTTTCGTTTGAGACCCGGATCCTCTGGTGATGAATCACAGTGCATAGGGTTCATAATGTCACTTTTGCACAAAGATCCTCAGGGATGGGCCTTCTCTCTCCAACCTAGTGATCCGTGCTTTAGATCAGTGGATAGTTTTTTTTCTGCTTTGGGTTTGTTGTATGATGATCCTGATCGTGTCTCATCTGCTGAGTCTGAATTGAGACGTTTGAGGCAGGGATCAGGTAATGTGGAAAAATATTGTTCTCACTTCCGTCGGTTGTCTGCCCAGGTGGGGTGGAACTATTCAGCTTTGAAAAGCTTGTTTCTTGCAGGGCTAGGTGAAAGGGTTAAGGATTTACTGATTGCTTATCCCACACCTGGAAACTTGCATTAGGCAATGCAATTAGCTATATGGGTGGACAGGAGACTGCGTGCAAGGGTTAATGAGAGCAAATCCTCTGCTATGTCAGCTCCGAGTCCTGAGAGGGTCTGTGCTGACAATGGAGAGCCGATGGAGATTGGGGCGATGGCACCCCGCTCTCAGGAAAAAGACCGCAGGCTTTCTGAAGGCTTGTGCTTCTATTGCGGAAATTCAATGCGGAGGTTTTTGGGTTTAGCCAATTATTACAGAAAATTCATAAAAAAAAATTCTATTATTGTCAAACCGCTGACCGATCTCACCAGGAAAGGTGCTAATGCGGTTCAGTGGACTTCTGAGGCCATTGAAGCTTTTGTGTTTCTAAAGGAGAGGTTCACCTCTGCTCCCATCCCTATGCAGCCTGATGTGACTAAGCTGTTTTTGGTTGAGGTTGATGCTTCTTCGGTGGGGGTCGGTGCGGTGTTGTCTCAGGAAAACAAGGATGAAGTACATCCCTGTGCCTTTTTTTCAAAAAAATTTTCTGAGACTGAACTTAATTACGATATTGGTAATCGAGAATTGCTGGCGATTAAACTCGCATTTGAACACTGGCGTCACCTCTTGGAAGGTGCTGAATTTCCCATTCAGGTTTTCACTGATCATAAAAATCTGATCTATCTTGATGCTGCCAAGCGCTTGAATGCCCGTCAGGTTAGGTGGGCACTTTTTTTCTCGCGGTTTAATTTTTCCGTTACTTACATCCCGGGTACCAAGAATGTTAAAGCGGATGCTTTGTCTCGCAGCTTTTCTCCCATGGTCGGTGTTGAGGAGGAAGAGGAGAGCATTTTACAAGAAGGTGTTGTGATTGCTGCTTTGGACTCCGTTTTGGAGGATGAGATTCTTAAAGCTCAGGAGAATGCCCCATCTAACACTCCCCATGGGAGGTTGTTTGTGCCTAGGACCTTTAGGAGAGATTTGTTTGTTGAGTGTCATGAGTCTCGGTTGGCAGGTCATCCAGGAATTTCTGAGACCAAGAGACTTGTGGGTCGCAGTTTTTGGTGGCCTGGATGGCAGAAGGAAGTCACTAAGTGGGTGCATCAATGTACTGTGTGTGCTAGATCCAAGTCTTCGCATGCTCCTGCTGCGGGGTTGCTTTGCCCTCTGGAGGTTACTAGTGCACCTTGGACACATCTGGCTATGGACTTTATTACTGACCTTCCCCCCTCTGAAGGTTTCACGGTCATCTGGGTGGTCATGGACCGTTTTAGCAAGATGTGTCACTTGGTTCCCTTCATCAAACTGCCTTGCGCTAAGACACTCGCTAAGGCCTTTGTCAAAGAAATTGTCAGACTACATGGTGTTCCTACTGACATTGTTTCTGATAGGGGACCTCAGTTCGTGGCTCGTTTTTGGCGTGCCTTTTGTGACAGGTTGGGAGTTCATTTGTCGGTTTCATCTGGATATCATCCTGAGTCTAATGGCCAGACAGAAAGGAACAACCAGGATGTTGAGCATTTCTTGCGTTGTTTTGTGGCAGACAATCAAGAGGGGTGGTCGGAGTTTCTGCCACTTGCTGAATTTGCTCTTAACAACCATACATCCTCTTCTGCTGGGTGTTCGCCTTTTTTTTGTTGCTTTGGGAGACATCCGTCTTTTGGGTCATTCTCCAAATTGGTATCGGCTGTGCCTGAGGAGGAGAGTTTTTCCGGTGATTTGGAGAGAGTTTGGACGGATGTGCGTGGTAATCTTCAGGAGGCTAACAAAAAATCTAAGAGGTACTTTGATAGGAAACGGCAAGAGGTTTTGTTTGCTGTTGGTGACATGGTTTGGTTGTCCTCTAAGAATCTGCGATTGAGGATTCCTTCTAAAAAATTGGGTCCCAAGTTCGTAGGGCCCTTTAAGGTGCTTCAAATAGTTAACCAATCTGCTGTTAGGTTGGAGGTTCCTACGTCCTGGAAGATTAACCCGGTGTTTCATGTTTGTCTGTTGAAAAAAGCTGATGTGTCGGATGGTGATGCCTCTGCCACTGTTCCTCCGGTGGTGGAGGACGGGGAATATGAAATTTCCCGCATCCTAAATTCTAGACGGTATAGAGGTAGTTTGCAGTATCTTGTCGCTTGGAAGGGTTTCGGACCTGAGGATAACTCATGGGTGAGGGCGGAGGATGTTTCTGCTTCCAGACTTGTCAGAGCGTTTCACAGGAGGTTTCCTGGTAAGCCTGGGCCTAGGGGATCCGGAGGATCCTCTTAGAAGAGGGGGTACTGTTAGAACTCTCCTGTTAGTTTTTTTTTAGTTTGCTGGTCACATGACCATTTTTGCCTATTTAATCCGGCTCCGCCCTCCTGATCTTGCTGGACTTCATTGTATTTACTACTCTTGAGCTAGCTTGGTGCTCTGTTGCCGTTCTCTGTTAGTTTTGCTAGGTCTTCTGACCTCTATGCTTTTTGTTGTGTGTTTGTCTTTGACTGCTACTATTTCTGCTAGGAGGTGTCCAACTTATCCCAGTCTCTAGTTCTTGTAGGGATCCCTCCCTCACATCTATAGGTCTTCGTACAGACTAGCCGAGGACTTTAGCGGGTCTGATCGCAGGATCAGGTTCCCCGTTACATCGTAGGGATCTAGTTTAGTTCTATTGTAGGGACAGTTCTCCTGTCTTTCCTTAGTCCCTGTAGCAGATCATAACAATTATATACTTAACAAAAAGTGTGAAACAACTGAAAATATGTCTTATATTCTAGGTTCTTCAAAGTAGCCACCTTTTGCTTTGATGACTGCTTTGCACACTCTTGGCATTCTCTTGATGAGCTTCAAGAGGTAGTCACCGGAAATGGTTTTCACTTCACAGGTGTGCCCTGTCAGGTTTAATAAGTGGGATTTCTTGCCTTATAGATGGGGTTGAGACCATCAGTTGGGTTGTGCAGAAGTCAGTGGATACACAGCTGATAGTCCTACTGAATAGACTGTTAGAATTTGTATTATGGCAAGAAAAAAGCAGCTAAGAAAAGAAAAACGAGTGGCCATCATTACTTTAAGAAATGAATGTCAGTCAGTCCCAAAAATAGGGCAAACTTTGAATGTGTCGCCAAATGCAGTTGCAAAAAAACATCAAGCACTACAAAGAAACTGGCTCACATGAGGACCGCCCCAGGAAAGGAAGACCAAGAGTCACCTCTGCTTCTGAGGATAAGTTTATCCGAGTCACCAGCCTCAGAAATCGCAGGTTAACAGCATATCAGATTAGAGACCAGGTCAATGCCACACAGAGTTCTAGCAGCAGACACATCTCTTCAACAATTGTTAAGAGGAGACTTTGTGCAGCAGGCCTTCATGGTGAAATAGCTGCTAGGAAACCACTGTTAAGGACAGGCAACAAGCAGAAGAGACTTGTTTGGGCTAAAGAACACAAGGAATGAACATTAACCAGTGGAAATCTGTGCTTTGGTCTTATGAGTCCATATTTGAGATCTTTGGTTTCAACCACCGTCTTTGTGCGATGCAGAAACGGTGAACGGATGGACTCTACATGCCTGGTTCCCACCGTGAAGCATGGAGGAGGAGGTGTGATGGTGTGGGGGTGCTTTGCTGGTGACACTGTTGGGGATTTATTCAAAATTGAAGGCATACTGAACCAGCATGGCTACCACAGCATCTTGCAGCGGCATGCTGTTCCATCAGGTTTGCGTTTAGTTGGACCATCATTTATTTTTCAACAGGACAATGACCCCAAACACACCTCCAGGCTGTGTAAGGGCTATTTTACCAAGACGGAGAGTGATGGGGTGCTACGCCAGATGACCTGGCCTCCACAGTCACCAGACCTGAACCCAATCGAGATGGTTTGGGGTGAGCTGGACCGCAGAGTGAAGGCAAAAGGGCCAACAAGTGCTAAGCATCTCAGGGAACTCCTTCAAGATTGTTGGAAGACCATTTCCGGTGACTACTTCTTGAAGCTCATCAAGAGAATGCCAAGAGTGTGCAAAGCAGTCATCAAAGCAAAAGGTGGCTACTTTGAAGAACCTAGAATATAAGACATATTTTCAGTTGTTTCACACTTTTTTGTTAAGCATATAATTCCACATGTGTTAATTCATAGTTTTGACGCCTTCAGTGTGAATGTACAATTTTCAAAGTCATGAAAATACAGAAAATTCTTTAAATGAGAAGGTGTGTCCAAACTTTTGGTCTGTACTGTATATATATCCATTTGAACTAACAGTCCTTCTGAGTACTAATCCAGCTGCATATAATCAGTGCTAGGCAGGCAGGCAGTGTATGTGGCAGACGGCAGTGTATGATACAGCACAAGAGGGTCCATTGAACATCCTGTCTGCTGCTGTAATAATTACAGATATTTGTAGACATATCTCCAGATATCAGTGATAGGGCAATTTTTTTTTATCTTAAATCTGGTTGTTTACTTAAAAAGCAATCCATTTTTCTGCTCCATTTGCTTGTACTCACTGCAGAATAAAGCCAGATCTGTTCCATATTTAAGCAATAAAAATCCAGAAATTTGAACTGAATGTGGAAAATATTGGCCTCCTTTTCCATTCTGCTGCAGTGTGTCGGTCAAGCTATTCACACTAGGTGTCTGTGACGAATAGTATTAGTAAATTACAGGATTGCTATACCGTGGTCCTCTGTCAAACATGACACCTATAAGACTGTTCCAAAATCAGACATTTCTTCCATTTTCATTCTGTTGCAGTGTGTCGGATAAGCTATTCACATTAGGTGTCTGTGAAGGATAGTGGTAGCAAATAACAGGCCTGCTATTTAAAATCGTGGTTCTTTGTCAGACGTATCACATATACAACAGCATTCCAAAATCAGCCATTTCTGCCTTCAATTTCTTTGCAGTGTGTTGGTCAAGCTATTCACACTAGGTGTGTGAAGAATAGTATTAGTAAATTACAAGATGCCAAGATGCCTCCCGCCTTGCACCTGTCGTTGAACACTCCCAACTAGCACCAACAACAAGCACGTCCACGTCCTTGTCCCAGCGCAGCATTCAGTTGTCCCTACCCCAGTCCTTGGAACGCAAGCGCAAATATGCAGCCAAAGCCCCACAGGACATGCTACTAAATTCATGCATTTCACCAATGCTTGCTCTCGAAATGTTGCCTTTTAGGCTCATAGAGATGGAAACTTTACGCAACCTGATGGTGGCGGCCATCCCTCGGTACTTGGTCCCCAGCCACCATTATTTCTCCCAGTTTACCATCCCTGCATTACACGAGCACGTGTCCCACAACATAGACGTGCCCTTAACAACGCAGTTACTAGGAAAGTCCACCTAACCACGAACACGTGAACAATTATTGCTTGTGGGCAGGGACGATACATCTCGCTGATGGCACACTGGGTTAATATAGTGGAAGCCGGGACCCAGTCGGACCTTGGGACGGAACATGTCCTCCCGACATCGAGGATTGCGGGCGCTGGGTTAATCAGGGTTGCCCCCACATCCTACATCCCCTCACCTCCTCCTCCTCTTCAGCCTCCATCTCCGAAATGACTACATCAGTCGCAAGCTGGAAGCACTGCAAGGCCGTCTATATTCAGTTCAGACTCCACACATAATATCTCAGGAGTGGACATGGATGTCAAACATATGTACCATCCTCCAAAACTTTGAGGACTCCACCAAGATGGTGAGCGGCGATGACGCCATAATTAGCATCACCATCCCGCTTCTCTGTCTTCTGAAATGCTCTCTGCTCACAATTAAAGAGGATGCATTGCAGGCGGAGCATGATGAGATGGAGCAAGTAAACATACAGGGTGATTCCACACAGCCCAGCCTCATCTCCTGCCAACTTGGATTGGATGACAATGAGGAAGAGGAGGAGGAGGAAGAACAGGAGCTAATTTCCTGTGCTATAGACGGTACTACCTGCACACCTGTCATACCATCTGTTCAGCGTGGATGGCCTGAGGACAGGGAGGAGGGGGAAAAGGAGAACGATGAGGAGGAGAGCATGGTCAGTCATCCTCTTGGTGAGGACACGGAAGTCTTGCCTCTTTGTAGTCTGGCACACATGGCTGAGTTTGTTATGCTGCCTTTCCAGTGACCCTCTCGTTGTCCAAATTTTGGGTGACAGTCATTATTAGTTGGTGACATGTCTAGACCCACGCTACAAGGAGAACTTGCTGTCTCTTATTCCTGCGCAGGACAGGCCTAATGAGTCAGTACAAGAAGGCACTTGTTGCGGAATTATTAAAAAAAAGACAATTCCCATCTGAAAATGCTGGCGGCAGAGATCACAGTTTGTTGGACAACCAAGAAGTACAGGCGAGAGAGACACAAATGCAATTCAGCAGAGGCAGAGGAACACTGTCAAAGTTCTGGCACAGTTTTCTCAGACTCTCCCATCGCACAAGCCCTGATGCGCGGGGTACTCTCCCAAGGGGGGAAAAGTTGCGGATGATGCTGAGGGAGTACCTTGCCGACCGTACCAACGTCCTCCGTGATTCCTCTGTGCCTTATAATTATTGGGTATCCAAGCTGGACACGTGGCAAGAACTGGCTCTCTACGCCTTGGAGGTCCTGGCCTGCCCTGCTACTAGTGTTTTGTCAGAGTGGGCTTTTAGTGCCACTGGTGGAATTATAACCAATAGGCGCATCCGCATCCAGTATGGGAGACCCTCTTTTTTCTATTGGGAATATGTCATTACTGAGACCCACCTCTATGTGTCTTTAAATTGTTACAACATGCGCAATAACAGTATAGGAGACCCACTCGTTAATAATGAGATCAACAAAGCATTCGCGGCTGATGGCTCTCTAACAATAGTGAGGGCCGACTGCTGGCCCTATAAAAATAGGCTTTGTGATTTTCAGAGTCCTTCCATCATAAATGAAACAGGATGTGTCTGATGATGTGTCACACACCACATGGCCAGATAAGGCAGTAAAATGTTAAAATTACATTTATTTATTTTACTCACTTATATAGCACCATTAATTCCACAGCGCTTTACAGACAATATTGGCACTGTCCCATTGAGGCTCACAATATAAATTCCCTATCAGTATGTCTTTGGAGTGTGGGAGGAAATCGAAGTAGCCGGAGGAAACCCACGCTAACACGGGGAGAACATACAAACTCCTTACAGATGTTGTCCTTGGTGGGATTTGAACCCAGGACTCCAGTGCTGCAAGGCTGCAGTGCTATCCAATGAGCCACCGTGCTGCACTACATTATCTGGTGAATGCATTTTTCACCGTTGAAAGAAATGCAAAAACGCATCAAAAACGCTACGTGTGAACATAGCCCAAGATGTGGAGGAGCATTTTTGTTTTTGGTTCTTTATTTTGCCTTATGTACAAGTCATTACCCTGGAAAGGATTTTCCTTAACATATCTCCCAGGAGAATCCATTTTGGCTTTGCTTTTGTATGTTTTATTGTGAGTCCGTAAAAGTGGCATAATACCTCTGACAACATTGTTGAAAGCATTGACCTGGGAGTCAGAAATGCTTCTTCCCCATGCTGTTCCCATGTCATTTAAGCACTGTTCCCATCGATTTGGGCAATTTTTAGGCCCTCTGCAGACCGCTGGGGGGAGCCGCCAGAAAAATGCTTGAGTTTCCCATAGTCTAATACAACTGTTCAAAAGTTTGGGGTCATTTAGAAATTTCATTATTTTTGAAAGCAAAGCACATATTTTTCAATTAACCGCTTCCCGACCGCCCTCTGTAGATAAACGTCCGCGCTGCCTGGGCTCTGTGCAGTGCGGACGTTTAAAAACGGTGGGTGGTCCCGCAGCGCTCAGGACCCCCAGGGTCCTGCAAGCGCTTCAGGAGCGGTGCAGAGTGATAGCTCTGACAGGGAACATCATCGGGACCTGATTGGATCAGGTCCCAGTGATATTAACCCTTAGCTGTCTTCTATATGCCGCGATCTATAGTGATCGCGGCATATAGAAGACAGCAGGAGGAGAGGGGGTCGTCCACTTACCTCTCCGACGGCCCCCTTATACCTTCCAGGACCTGACGTTGCTATGGCAGCTGGAGGTCACATGACCGCCTCCAGCTCTGCCATATATGGTGTCCTGCCTGGCTCAGCCTGCAGCCTGCAGCTGAAGCCTGGCAGGAGACTCTGACTGTGAAAGTCAGTGAAGATCTCATGTAATGTAATATATGTCTATTACATTACATGAGATCAGGGATCAGAAAAATAAAAATTAATGTCCCATACAGGGACTAAGTAAAAATGTAAAAAAAAGTAAAAAAAAATGTTTTGAAACTGTTAAAAAAAACAAACAAAATAAATTAAAATAAATAAATAAAATATTAAACCGATAAATCCGTATATTTATGCAAAAATAAAAAAAGTACACATATTTGGTATTGCCGCGTCCGAAACAACCCGAGCTATAAAATTGTCACACTAATTAACTCCTTCTGTGCACACCGTAATAAAAATAAATAAAAAAAGGAGCAAAAAACTATGCTTTTTCCTCATATCGCCAAACAAAAAGTGGAAAAAAATGCGATCAAAAAGCAAAATGGAAATAAAAAAGGTACCGCTGAAAACGTCATCTTGTTCCGCAAAAAAAAAGCCACCATACAGCTCCATCAGCCGAAAAATAAAAAAGTTATAGCGCTCAGAATTAAGCAATGCAAAAAAAAATATTTTTTCTATAAAATTGTTTTATTGTGTAAAAGCGCCAAAACATAAAAAAAAATATACAGTAAGTGTAGTATCGCTGTAAACGTACTGACCCGAAGAATAACGCTGCCTGATCACTTTTACAATACGCAGAACGGCATAAAAAAAACCCCTCAAAAAACAATTCCTGAATTGTTGGTTTTTGTTCATTTTACCTCCCAAAAACCGGAATAGAAAGCGATCAAAAAATGTCCTGTACCCAAAAATGGTACCAATAAAAATATCAACTCGTCCCGCAAAAAACAAGCTGTCACATGACTCTGTCGGCCGAAATATGGAAAAACTATAGCTCTCAAAATATGGCGATGCAAAAACTAGATTTTGCAAAAAAAAGCGTCTCTTAGTGTGTGACAGCTGTCAGTCATAAAAACCCGATATAAATCTGGTATCTCTGTAATCGCACCGACCCAAATAATAAAGTAATCTAATCAGTTATATCACACTAGGAACGGCGTAAAAAAATAAATAAAACCAATTCTTCACCTGCTACTGATTTGTTTATTATGTCTCCCAAAGATCGCAGTATGGCTCGGCACACATTTATCCTGCGCTGAGCACTTACGCCAGAGTTTCCATGTAAATCTCTGAAATATGTGATTCAGCCGGAATACATGACGGAAGATTACCTGTAATGAGGCATATATAGGCCACTGTGGGCGCCGTCTAGCCTGGGATCCCACGGTGTCATTTGTTTTAGGCGTGCATAAAAGTGCGGTTGGCCACAGTTTTGTGCACTTCTGAAAAAAAGGACACCACTAAACAGAGGCCAGACGGAGTCCAGAGTAACTCTGCTGCCTCATTACAGTGAATGGATCCCGCAGGGGTTTCATCTGAATTACATCACTTGGAAATTTAGATGGAAACCCCGATGTTAGTGCTCAGCATAGAGCGCCGGATAAATGTTACGTAAAATGTTCCCAATAAAAGCTTCAACTCAGTCCTCAAAAAAAGCTAGTCCCCACTCAGGTCCGTCATCTGTTAAAAATATAAGGGACTTCCAAGTTACTGGTAGCAGAAAGGCTCTGGAAAAGCAAAATGGCCCTTGCCCCCCAAAAGAAATTCAGAAAATTTTGTGCTCCCAAATCCAAATGCCTATTCTACAATAATTTGTTCTCCAATTGTCAAATAGCGCTCCGTCCCCCCCAGGTCTCGCCGTATGGCTGAGTGGTACGATACAGCCACATATGGGGTATTGCCACTTTTAGAAGAAATTGTGTGACACATTTCGGCACCATTTTTACCCATTGCCCTGTGTGAAAATGTAAAATCTGAGGGTAAAACATTTTTTTGTGGTAAAAATATAATTATGCTTTTTTCACTGCCCAATGGTATAAATTTAAAAATTAAAAAATACTCACTACTTCCCTAGATGAATTCCTTGAGAGGTGTAGTTTACAAAATGGGGTCACTTGTGGGGGTTTCTGCTGTTTCGGCATGTCAGCGACTCTTCAAATGTGACATGGTGTCTGCTGCCTATCCCAGCCAACATAGCGCTCCTTTCTCTTCCAAACCCTGCCGTACATCAAAGCAGTGGTGTTCCCCCACATATGGGGTATCAGCGTACTCAGGAGAAATTGTGCAACAAATTTCTTGGTGCAATTTATCCTGTCACCCTTATGATAATGCAAAATTAGGGAATGAAAAACATTTTTTGTGGGAAAACTGTGAAAATTTTATTTTTATGGCTCAATATTATAAACTTCTGTGAAGCAGCTGGGGGTGCAAGGTGCTCACCACACATCTAGATAAGTTCCCTAAGGGGTCTAGTTTCCAAAATGGTGTCACTTGTGGGGGGTTTCCACTGTTTAGGCACATCAGGGGCTCCCCAAATGCACATTGGCGTCCGCTAATTATTCAAACAAATTTTACATTCAAAAAGTCAAATGGCGCTCCTTCCCTTTCAAACCCTGCCGTGCGCCCAAACAGTGGTTTTCCTCCACATATGGGGTATTGGCGTGTTCAGGAGAAATTGCACAACAAATTTCATGGTGCAATTTATTCTATTACCCTTATGATAATGCAAAATTAAGGGATGAAAAACGTTTTTGTGGGAAAAATGTGAAAATTTTATTTTTACAGCTCAATATTATAAACTTCTGTGAAGCACCTTTGGGTTCAAGGTGCTCACCACACATCTAGATATGTTCCCTAAGGGGTCTAGTTTCCAAAATGGTGTCACTTTTGGGGGGTTTCCACTGTTTAGGAACATCAGGGGCTCCCCAAATGCAACATGGCGTCCGCTAATTATTGAAACAAATTTTACATTCAAAAAGTCAAATGGCGCTCCATCCCTTCCAAACCCTGCCGTGCGCCCAAACAGTGGTTTGCCTCCACATATGGGGTATCGGCGTGTTCAGGAGAAATTGCACAACAAATTTCATGGTGCAATTTATCCTATTACCCTTATGATAATGCAAAATTAAGGGATGAAAAACGTTTTTGTGGGAAAAATGTGAAAATTTTATTTTTACAGCTCAATATTATAAACTTCTGTGAAGCACCTTGGGGTTCAAGGTGCTCACCACACATCTAGATATGTTCCCTAAGGGGTCTAGTTTCCAAAATGGTGTCACTTGTGGGGGGTTTCCACTGTTTAGGAACATCAGGGGCTCTCCAAACGCAACATGGCGTCTGCTAATTATTCAGACAAATTTTACTTTCAAAAAGTCTAATGGCGCTCCTTCCCTTCCAAACCCTGCCGTGCGCCCAAACAGTGGTTTGCCTCCACATATTGGGAATCAGCGTGTTCAGGAGAAATTGCACAACAAATTCCATGGTGCAATTTATCCTGTCACCCTTATGATAATGCAAAATTAATGGATGAAAAACGTTTTTGTGGGAAAAATGTGAAAATTTTATTTTTACAGCTCAATATTATAAACTTCTGTGAAGCACCTTGGGGTTCAAGGTGCTCACCACACATCTAGATATGTTCCCTAAGGGGTCTAGTTTCCAAAATTGTGTCACTTGTGGGGGGTTTCCACTGTTTAGGAACATCATGGGCTCTCCAAACGCAACATGGCGTCTGCTAATTATTCAGACAAATTTTACATTCAAAAAGTCTAATGGTGCTCCTTCCTTTCCGAGCCCTGCTGTGCGCCCAAACAGTGGTTTTCCCTCACATATGGGGTATCAGCGCGCTCAAGAGAAATTGCACAAAAAATTTTGGGGTCCATTTTTTCCTGTTACCCCTGTGAAAATAAAAAAAATTGGGTCTAAAGTAACATTTTTGTGAAAAAAGTTAAATGTTAATTTTTTTCTTCCACATTCCAAAAATTCCTGTGAAGCACCTGAAGGGTTAATAAAGTTCTTGAATATGGTTTTGAGCACCTTGAGGGGTGCAGTTTTTAGAATAGTGTCACTTTTGGGTATTTTCTGTCATAAAGACACCTCAAAGTGATTTCAAATAGGATATGGCCCCTAAAAAAATGTTTTTGTAAATTTTGTTGGAAAAATGAGAAATCGCTGGTCAACTTTTAACCCTTATAGCTCCCTAATAAAAAAAAATTTTGGTTCCAAAATTGTGCTGATGCAAAGCAGACTTGTGGGAAATGTTATTTATTAACTATTTTGTGTGACATATCTCTCTGATTTAAGGGCATGAAAATTCAAAGTTTGAAAATTGCAAAATTTTCAAAATTTTCGCCAAATTTCTGATTTTTTCACAAATAAACTCAAGTGATATCAAAGAAATTTTACCACTGTCATGAAGTACAATATGTCACGAAAAAACTATCTCAGAATCAGGGGAATCCGTTGAAGCGTTCCAGAGTAATTACTTCATAAATTGACAGTGGTCAGAATTGAAAAAATTGGCCCGGTCACGAAGGCAAAAACAGGCTCTGGTGCGAAGTGGTTAAGCTAATATTGAATGAATCTGAAATACACTCTATACATTGTTAATGTGGTAAATGACTATCCTAGCTGCAAACGTCTTATTTTTATTGCAATATCTACATAGGTGTATAGAGGCCCATTTCCAACAACCACCACTCCAGTGTTTTAATGGTACAATGTGATTGCTAACTGTAAGAAGGCTAATGGATGTTTAGAAAACCCTAGAAACACCTTGCACAAGTATGTAAGCCCAGCTGGAAATGGTTTGGCTGATTTGAGAAGCTATAAAATTGACCTTCCTTTGAGATACTTGAGAATATGGAGCATTACATTTGTTTGTTCTTTGAAACTCTCAAAATGGCCAGAAAAAGAGAACTTTCATGTGAAACGCGACAGTCTATTTTTGTTTTTAGAAATGAAGGCTATTCCATGCGAAAAATTGCCAAGAAACTGAAAATTTTCTACAACGGTGTGTACTACTCCCTTCAGAGGAGAGCACAAACAGGCTCTAACCAGAGTAGAAAGAGAAGTGGGAGGCCCCGCTGCACACCTGGGCAACAAGACAAGTACATTAGAGTCCCTAGTAGTGTTGAGCCACCCCCGTAGTGTTCGAGTTCGGTTCGGTTCGTCGAACACCCGTGTGTTCGCCGAACTGTTCGTCGAACTGTTCGTCGAACACCTTCGAACACCGTTAAAACCAATGGCAGGCAAACAAAAACACATAGAAACACATAGAAAACACCTTCAAAGGTGTCCAAAAGCTGACAAACTGCTCAGAAGACACAACTAACACATGGAAAAGTGACAAGTACATATAGTCATGCGAAAAGAAAAGAGGTGGAGGAGTAAAAGGAGGGGGAGACACAGATATAGGCATGTCATGCCCTTCTAAAATCCAAAAAGTGAGAAGCCGACACGTTCAGTCCGCTCCTGCCCGTGCCACCTCCGTGTCGCCGGGTTTGTGCCAGAGCCGCGGTGAACCCCGACGGCCAGCCCCCCTCTCCCAATACTGGTGCCTGTCCGCTGGTGGGTCGAGCGAGCCCCCCTGTGGTGGAGGCAGCTCTAAACTTTTTAATTTAAATTGTCTCTCTAATTTGAATAAATACACTTTAAATCCATTTACAAGGATCTATTGGAGGGCAAGTCTCATGCCAGCAGCCGCGTAATTCCAGCACCAGTAGCGTCCACTAAAGCTGCTGCAGTTAAAAAGCTTTTATAAGGATCGAGCTCGGCTGTCCACCGCAAGGCATCCTACTGCCAGTCTGAGCCCCTATTACTTGGGGTGCCTCCTGATGCTCTTCACTGAGTATCCCGTGGTCCCGAAGCATTTCCTTTGAAAAAATGAAGTGTCCAAACTACAGATGGTGTAGCTTGCTTAACAGCCGGGATAATCCGCTGACTAGCAGACCCTGCTACTAGGCACAAAGTATTTCCTGGGCTAGATGCAGTTAAAAATTTGTAATTAGATACTCTCGTTGGATGCTGAGAAAGCATTCCATAGAGTCTCCTGGCACGCCATATATGATTCTCTTAAAAAGCTTGGGGTAGGGGTCTAGGGGACCCTTTTATAGCCAAAATCACGGCCCTGTATCGCAATACGTCACCTAGGCTGAAGATAAATGGAACTGTAGCACCCTGAGGGCTCGGTTGCTACAGACGTATTGCACCTCACCCAGAGGTGTGATATCTCACTCTCAGGTAAGGATGTAGTGTGGATCAGGACCCGACACCTGCATGCATTACACCACATTGCCGTGGGGCAGGGTGACCAATATGCCCCTGAGATGGGCACGACAGTCCCTGTCCCTGGCTGGAGTGGGGGGAGGGAACACGGAGGAAGGGGAACCCTGTAGTGCAGGAGCAGGGAGGAAGCAGTTCCTGGGTGCATTGAGAAGGGAGTATAAAAGGTGGGCACCATCTTAGTTCAGTGCAGAGAAGTCTGAGCAAAAGTGGCAGGGAGCAGGGGCTCTGCATGAGCTCTGCTCCGGAGGCGGGCCTAGTAACAGAGGCCCAGGCCTGGAAGAGGGAAAAGGAAGGAAGAGGAGCGGAGAAGGCTCCAGGAACGAGGAACGAAGGGATCTCAGGGGTGCGGACGGGCGAGTCGCCACCGCACGCCCGAATCCACCTGCGTGGAGGGGTCAGGCCAAAGGGGGAGACCGGTCAACGAAACTAGTGGAGGCAGGAAACGACCCTCAGCTAGAAACAGGAGGCTGTGACATTTTATGTGGCGCAGCCCCTCGCTACACCCGCTAGGAAGGCACCACATAGGGTCAGGGAAACTGGCGCCAAGTTTACCAAGAGGAGGCCCGAGGCAGCCGGACAGAAGGGTTGGTAAGAAAGGCCAGACAAAGGACACACAAAGGGGGTCCTGTGAAGCGCTCCAAAGTTATCTGGGAGTTGTCTGAGCCCCTCACCTGGTGAGCACAGTACGACGTGGGCAGCCGTTACCTGCAGACGTGGTCTGGATAATAAGAACTGTGAGTAAAGGCCCTGGACTGCATCACTGACTCCGTGTCATTACTGCTGCTGCCCTGCACCATCACCCCCATCCTCCGCATACACTGCCCTGAGGCTATACTCCTCCCGTGGGCAGTTATGCTGCGCTCTGCTGCACCCACAACACCAGCCTCAGCGGTCTGCCCTGGAGAGGCGGTTCACTCTGACCGCAATCCACGGGTGGCGTAGTCGGACATTTAAACATCAAAACCACATAAATAGTTCCGCCACTGGTTTGACCGCCCTGAGCCACGGAACCGGGTTGCCGCCACGGAGACTACAACCACCAGCATCCACCAAAAAGGGTCCGGCTCCGGGTGTCCCAAGGCCCAGGGGGCGCGTCAGAACATTTTCATCACCTTTCACAATCACCAATGGGACAAGGCAGGGATGTTCTCTGTCCCCTCTCTTATACATCCTAGTGACGGAGCACCTGCTCTCATGAATTCGCCATAACCCCAATATTAGGTGGATTGAGGTGGGAGGCACCGAGTACAAGTGCTCTCCATTTGCTGATGATGTCCTAGTATATATCACTCAATCACATATATCCATCCATGCTGTTATGGCTGAAATAGATCACTTTGTTACATGGTCAAATTTTAAAATCAATGCAGCGAAGTCTGAGGCCCTCGATGTCTCCCTCCCCAAATCCATATAGGATTCCATCCAGTCCAACTTTCCCTTTGCCTGGCCCTCACAGGGTATCAAATACTTAGGAATTCCTATTCATAGAGACCTCTCCCATCTATGTTATCTTAATTTTGGGCCCTTTATTGAACAACTCCATACAGACCACGGTTGGCAAGTTAGAACTGTAAGATTCACTACGTGAACCACTGGTGTTTTGTGGAAAAGCACATGTACACTGTGTTCCAAATTATTATGCAAAAAGTGTTTAGGAGTGATAAGGGAAGAATTTGTTTGTTTGTCAGTTAAACTCATTGATGGTGATGTGTGTCATGGCTCTTTATATCACTGTAAGCAATTGCAGACACCTGTGCTAATTAGTTTGGCAGGTGTGTCCAATGAAAGGCAAGACTACTTAAGAAGGCTGTCTCACATTATTAAGCAGCCTACATTTTCTGCCAAAATGGGAAAGAAAAAGGATGTGTCGGCTGCTGAGAAGCAACAAATTGTGGAGTGTTTAGGTCAAGGCATGACTACAATCAACATTGTGCGATGATCAGGATGAAGTGTCTTGGCAATCAAGAAGTATGTAGCTGATTCACAGTACACACGTGTGCGTGCTGATAAGGGCAAATTGAGGACTCTTTCCTACAGGCAATTACGTCAGGTTGAAAGAGCAGCGGCAAAAAAGCCTTGTCATAGCAGCAGACAAGTTTTTGAAGCTGCTTGTGCCTCCAACGTCCCCCGAACAACAAGATGCAGGGTCCTTCAGAGGTTTGCAGCTGTGCATACGCCATCCTGTCGACCTCCTCTATCCTCTTCACACAAGCAGAAATGGCTCCAGTCGGCCAAACATTACATGAAGACTGATTTCAAAACTGTTTTGTTCACGGATGAGTGCCGTGCAGCGCTCGATGGTCCAGATGGGTGGAGTGGAGGATGGCTGGTTGATGGACACCCCACGCAAACACGGCTACAGCGCCAACAAGGAGGAGGTGGAGTAATGTTTTGGGCTGGAATCATGGGGAGAGAGATTGTCGGCCCCTTTAGGATCCCTGAAGGCGCTAAAGATGAACTCCATAATGTATGTGGATTTTCTCAAACAGCACTTTCTGCCATGGTTCAAGAAGAAGAACCGTGTATTTCACAGCAAGATCATTTTTCTGCATGATAATGCACCATCTCATGCTGCACATAAAACATCTGCATCTCTGGCTGATATGGGCATAAAAGGGGACAAACTTATGGTGTGACCCCCATGCTCCCCTGACCTCTACCCCATTCAGAACCTTTGGAGCATCATTAAAAGGAGTGTCTATGATGGCGGGAGGCAGTTCACATCTAAGCAACAGCTCTGGGAGGGTATTCTGTCCTCATGCAAAACAATTGAAGCAGAAACCATCCAAAACCTGACAAATTCAATGGACGAGAGAGTTCAGAAGCTCCTTTCGAACAAGGGGTCCTATGTGAAAATGTAACATCACCTAGAATAAAGTTTTGAGTTGAAAACTGTTTGATTTCAGTTTCTAACAACCTGCTAATGCTTATAATTTCAAAAATGACCATTTTTTTGGTCTTTATTAAAATGAAAAGGTTGATCGAAAAGTTTGGGGGATCTAAGAGTGTGGCAACCCAGTAGTCATGATTACTTCGAATTCTGACAATATGAGGGTCATGCTGCAGGTAGTGCAGCAAGAAGGCACTTATGTGTCTTGCGCATCTCGGAGCCCCAAAATTATTTTCCGGGCTAGATGCAGCTAAAAATTATTATTAATTTTAAATCTGGTGAAGCTTTAGTATAGATGGCCTAATAGGATCAGTGCTGCACACTGCTACAAAGCCCAAATTATTTTCCAGTCAAGATACAGATAAACATGATTAGTAATTTTAAATCTGGTGGAGCTTATTATAGATGGCCTAATAGAATCAGTGCTGCACACTGCTACAAAGCCCAAATTATTTTCCAGCCAAGATACAGATAAACATGATTAGTAATTTGAAAGCTTAAAACGGTTGGTAGGGTGATTTTAACCAATCATCAAGCTTTTACTCTCCCCAGGATGACACAGGGGTAGAAAAGTCGTTTCGGATCCATGATTTGTTCATCTTTATGAACGTGAGTCTGTCTACATTATCAGTGGAGAGCCGCGTGCGCTTATCTGTCAGCACACCACCAGCAGCGCTGAACACACGTTCAGACAGAACGCTGGCTGCGGGGCATGACAAGATCTCCAAGGCGTAAGTGGCTAGCTCCGGCCATTTATCCAGATTGGAAGCCCAAAAGAGCAAGGGTCCAGTGACACAGTCGTGGCTTCAATGTTTACTTGGAGATACTCCTGTACCATCGTCTCTAGGCGTTGACTATGTGTCAGACTTCTTGTCTCCTGTGGCCTTGCAAAGGATGGGCTAAAAAAGTGGTGAAATGATTCCGCAAAATTGATGTTACCAGCAGATACTGTGGTTCTGTTACGGTTTGAGTGCTGAACACTTGACGGTCCCACGGTTGGCAAGTTGGAACTGTGAGATTCACTACGTGCACCACTGGTATTTTGTGGAAAAGCACATGTAAGATTCTGCAACAGTCTCTGCTGATACTCCTGCATGCGTGCATCCCTTTCTATGGCAGGAATAATTTCTGCAAATTTACTTTTGTACCGGGGATCTAACAGTGTGGCAACCCAGTGGTCAGGATTATTTCTAATTCTCACAATTCGAGGGTCATGTTGCAGGTAGTGCAGCAAGAAGGCACTCATGTGTGTTGCGCATCCAGGAGCACCAAGTCCCTGTTGTGTTGGTGGCGAGGTAACAATCATGCTTCCTTCCTCTGTCCTCTCCCCCCAACCTCGCACAACAGAAATGTGATCAAGGTCTCCCTCATCTGATGAGTCTTCCATCAGTTCGTCCTCCACTTCTTCCTGGGCTCCTGCACCTTTCTCACTAGTTTGGCTGCTACCATGCGCCCTGGTAAAACCATCTCCCCCACCCTCACATGCCTGCCGCCTTGGTGCTGCCGACAGTCTGGACCTTGCAGATGTTAGCCCTTCCGCATACAACTCCTCCTCCTCTACTTCCTCCACCTCCTCTTGTGCCACCACCTGACTCCGAATTCTGTTTAACATGTGCTCCAGCATGTAAATCACCGGAATAGTCATGCTGATAATGGCATCATCAGCACTAAACATCTTCGTCGCCATTTCAAAACTGTGCAGAAGGGTGCATAGGTCCCTGATCTGAGACCACTCCTCCAGCGTGATTTGCCCCACCTCTGGATCTCGTTGGCCCAGGCTATTCGTCAGAACGTATTGCACCAGGGCTTGTCGGTGCTGCCACAGTCGCTGCAACATGTGCAGAGTTGAATTCCACCGGGTAGGCACATCGCATTTTAGCCGGTGAAGTGGCAGGCCCAACAACTTCTGTAGAGATGTAAGTCGCTGAGCTGCGGGATGCGAACGGCGAAAGTGAGCACACAGCGACCGTGCCCTCTGCAGAAGGCCATCTAGTCTGGGATAGTGGGCTAAAAATTGCTGGACAACCAGGTTCAACACGTGAGCCATACAAGGCACGTGTGTGACATTGCCCCGGCGAAGGGCCGCACCCAGGTTTGCAGCATTGTCGCACACGGCCTTCCCTGGTTTCAGGTCCAGTGGAGACAACCATTCATGAAATTGGTTCTCCAGAGCTGACCACAACTCCTCAGCTGTGTGACTCACATTTCCCAGACATTTCAATGTAAAAACTGCCTGATGACGTTGAGCCCTACTGCCAGCATAGTAAGGAGGTGTGCAGGATCCCTTCTGCGCAGTTAGAAAGCTTGTGGCATGACCAGACAGGCTTTGGGTGCAGGTGGAAGACCGAGAGGAGGTTGAGGAGGCAGAAGCAGTGGAGGAACTTTGACATAAAGAGGATTGACGCACAACTCGTGGGGACGGCAAGACTTGGACAGCAGCCCCTTGTCCTGCTGTCACCATAGTTACCCAGTGCCCAGTCAGCGACATGTAACGCCCCTGTCCATGCCTACTCGTCCAAGTGTTTGTGGTGAAATGCACCCTGTCACACACAGAGTTTCTCAAAGAAGCGGTGATGTTGTGTGCGACATGCTGGTGGAGCGCAGGCACACCTTTCTTTGAGAAGTAGTGCCGACTGGGCATCTGGTACTGGGGCACTGCGACGGACATAAGGTCTCGAAAATCCTCTGTGTCCACCAGGCGGAAAGGCAGCATTTCTGTAGCCAAGAACTTGCAGATGGTGAAATTCAACCTCTTAGCTTTCTCATGGCTAGGAGGAAATGGTCTTTTACTTGTCCACATCTGAGGGACCGAGGGCTGGCTATTGTGCTTAGACGGGGTTGATAAGGGTGTCCCCGGCAAACTGCCGGTCTGTGAGGAAGATGCAGGCGGACATGTTAGGTTGCCTTGATCCAAAGGAGGTGCTATCGATGTCGGACAGCGCTCAACACCAGCTGGTGTTACCACCTCCAAAGAAAATGATGACCTGCCAATCACGCTGGCTGTTGCGGGTAAAGAGGTGGCAGGTCTGTGCCCCAAAACAGGTGTGACTGCTGTCCCCCCAGTCACAGAGGATGAAGAGGCCGCGGATGCACAAGATATGGCAGACGGTGGTTGGCCCGGCCGGCTAGGCCGCATTGTAGCACACTGAGCTTCCCACTGCAACTTATGCTTCATGTCCATGTGCCGGTTCATGCATGAAGTACTCAAACTATGTATTTTTTGGCCTCTACTTAGCTTTTGCTGACAAATGTTACAGATAACACGAGTTGGGTCATCTTTATCGATCTGAAAAAATGCCCAGGCTATGCAAGGCTTAGCACCCATGCGACCTGAAGAGCCACCACGACTTGTGGTGAGAGGCAGAGTTGTGTTTGAGGATGCAGTTGTTGACGTGCTTCCAGTACTACGTCTCTGTCCAGGAAGGCGCAACCTGACCTCGTCGTCACTAGCATCTTCCTCCACCTCCTCTGCTGACCTCATCTCTTGACTGACTGTGGGTTGACAGTAAGTGGGATCTCCAACCTCATCATCATCACCCTGTGCGTTATCACACCCGTCGTCCTCAGAGCCAACCTGTTCCTGCCCTGACAAAAAACTAAAGTTGTCGCTCCAATCAGGTATTTGAGTCTCATCATCGTCTTCCTCATTGTCTCCACCAACAGGAGTTACAGTTTGGGAATGAGGGTCTACATTATGGTCAGAACCTTCTGCGTCTGGTCCTGGATCCGACTCATAAAGATTCTGGGCATCAGTGCAGATCATTTCCTCGTCTGGATTCACAGAAGCGCTGGAGTCGACCTCTGATTCCCAGGCTATATGTATGAGTAAACAGCTCTGCAGACTCAACCATCTGTTCTACCTCATACTCAGACGGGCAGCTGGAGATTTGGGAGCTGTGAGGAAGCAAGTGCGATTGGGGTGACACCTTTGAGGACTGGAGTATTTGTGATGATGAAGTTGATGTGGAGGAGAGCCCACTTAAAGGAGCACTTGATATCCGTTGAAGCACCTGCTGTTTTTGTGCCTCATCTGGAATTTGTAGCGATTGGCGTGGCCGTAAGAAAGGGATCTTATCACATTGTCCGCTAAAAGAAGTAGACATTTTAGTTTGGCTGGAAGATGGTCTTTCTTCTGCAGATGTTACTGTTGCTTTAACACCTACCCCACGGACACAACCTTTTTTCCCCTTCCCAACACGCCTATTCCCCTTTCCACCAGCAGCAGGCCTTTTTCCACTCATTTTGGTGGTTAACTAATTAACAACTCTGGAGTTGTTTGCACAAAAAAACAATGGATGGGAACCGAGCAGAGCTGAGTGGCCAAACTGTGGTATTAGGCCAAAACTATTGGCTGGGTTAGATGCAGAAAAAAATTATATTCAATTTGCAACCTGATGGAGGTCAGTATAGATGGACTAATAGAGAAAGTCCCTCACACTGCTAGAAGGCCAAATATTTTTTCAGAGCTAGATGCAGAAAAAAATATATTCAGTTT
Organism: Phyllobates terribilis; assembly: GCF_046119375.1. Lineage (NCBI taxonomy): Eukaryota > Metazoa > Chordata > Amphibia > Anura > Dendrobatidae > Phyllobates > Phyllobates terribilis. Next base: position 418,072,551 of record NW_027362764.1, on the reverse strand, counting down.
GCAACCTGATGGAGGTCTGTATAGATGGATTAATAGAACAAGTCCCACACACAGCTAGAAGCCCAATATTTTTTCAGAGAAAGATGCAGAAAAAAATATATTCAGTTTGCAACCTGATGGAGGTCAGTATAGATGGACTAATACAACAAGTCACACACACAGCTAGAAGCCCAATATTTTTCAAGAGGTAGATGCAGAAAAAAATATATTCAGTTTGCAACCTGATGGAGGTCTGTATAGATGGATTAATAGAACAAGTCCCACACACAGCTAGAAGCCCAATATTTTTTCAGAGGTAGATGCAGAAAAAAATATATTCAGTTTGCAACCTGATGGAGGTCAGTATAGATGGACTAATACAACAAGTCCCACACACAGCTAGAAGCCCAAAATTTTTTCAGAGGTAGATGCAGAAAAAAATATATTCAGTTTGCAACCTGATGGAGGTCTGTATAGATGGATTAATAGAACAAGTCCCACACACAGCTAGAAGCCCAATATTTTTTCAGAGGTAGATGCAGAAAAAAATATATTCAGTTTGCAACCTGATGGAGGTCTGTATAGATGGATTAATAGAACAAGTCCCACGCACAGCTAGAAGCCCAATATTTTTTCAGAGGTAGATGCAGAAAAAAATATATTCAGTTTGCAACCTGATGGAGGTCAGTATAGATGGACTAATACAACAAGTCCCACACACAGCTAGAAGCCCAATATTTTTTCAGAGGTAGATGCAGAAAAAAATATATTCAGTTTGCAACCTGATGGAGGTCTGTATAGATGGACTAATACAACAAGTCCCACACACAGCTAGAAGCCCAATATTTTTTCAGAGGTAGATGCAGAAAAAAATATATTCAGTTTGCAACCTGATGGAGGTCAGTATAGATGGACTAATACAACAAGTCCCACACACAGCTAGAAGCCCAATATTTTTTCAGAGATAGATGCAGAAAAAAATATATTCAGTTTGCAACCTGATGGAGGTCTGTATAGATGGATTAATAGAACAAGTCCCACACACAGCTAGAAGCCCAATATTTTTTCAGAGGTAGATGCAGAAAAAAATATATTCAGTTTGCAACCTGATGGAGGTCTGTATAGATGGATTAATAGAACAAGTCCCACACACAGCTAGAAGCCCAATATTTTTTCAGAGGTAGATGCAGAAAAAAATATATTCAGTTTGCAACCTGATGGAGGTCTGTATAGATGGATTAATAGAACAAGTCCCACACACAGCTAGAAGCCCAATATTTTTTCAGAGGTAGATGCAGAAAAAAATATATTCAGTTTGCAACCTGATGGAGGTCAGTATAGATGGACTAATTCAACAAGTCCCACACACAGCTAGAAGCCCAATATTTTTTCAGAGGTAGATGCAGAAAAAAATATATTCAGTTTGCAACCTGATGGAGGTCTGTATAGATGGACTAATACAACAAGTCCCACACACAGCTAGAAGCCCAATATTTTTTCAGAGGTAGATGCAGAAAAAAATATATTCAGTTTGCAACCTGATGGAGGTCAGTATAGATGGACTAATACAACAAGTCCCACACACAGCTAGAAGCCCAATATTTTTCAGAGGTAGATGCAGAAAAAAATATATTCAGTTTGCAACCTGATGGAGGTCTGTATAGATGGATTAATAGAACAAGTCCCACACACAGCTAGAAGCCCAATATTTTTTCAGAGGTAGATGAAGAAAAAAATATATGCAGTTTGCAACCTGATGGAGGTCAGTATAGATGGACTAATACAACAAGTCCCACACACAGCTAGAAGCCCAATATTTTTTCAGAGCTAGATGCAGAAAAAAATCTTATTCAATTTGCAACCTGATGGAGGTCAGTATAGATGGACTAATAGAATGATGCTATGCCCAAAAGATTTTACTTCACTAGGTGCAGTAAAAAAATTGGTATTCTATACACAGGTGGTATATCTTGCAACACAGATAGGCTACTCCACTGACTAACACACTCTGCAATAGGCCAAAAAGGATTAGCTTTGCTAGATTCAGCCAAATGCTGTGAAAAAAACTTGCACAGCACTGGCACAGACCTGCCTGGCAAAATCTGATAGGAACTGATGTAACCTAGTCCTGAAAAGGACTCCAATTACAATTAGTCTTTACTCCCACAATCTATCTATTTAAGAGCACAGACCTGCCTGATAAAAGTCGTAGGAAATGCTGTAACCTAGTCCTTAAAAGGACTGCAATCACAACTATTCCCTACTCCCAAGCTATCTGTAGATTTGTGCGAAAATTGGCTTGAAATTAACAAGGTATAGCGCACACAGCAACAGCGGTGCCGTCTAACACGCAGCTGCAGCAGTGAGAAAATGGTGGCGACGGGGAAAATGGCTTGGTCTTATAGGGCAAGGACATGTGACATACACTGCCAATGACACATGCCCTTGCTTGTGTGAAAAAAAGCACTTCGCTCCGTGTGTGCGCTGCTGATAGGCTGACAGATTGCACCTCCCCACTGTAAATGCGGGAAAGAGAAAAAAAAAATGGAGATCTTCATTGTTCCTGCAGAGATCCATCCCCTGCCCCTCCCCCCACCCCGCTGTACACTCAAACTGCGTATTAACATTAATTTTCATCATTACTGAGAAAAAATCCAGTTTTGATTTTGGTGCACGAACAGTTATCGAACATAACCTCGAACAGCCGAATTTTTCTCAAATTGTTCGTGTTCGCCGAACGGCTCGAACACCGCCCAAAACAGCTCGAATTTGAGATTGGCGAACAGTTCGAGTAGAACAACGCTCATCTCTAGTCCCTAGTTTGAGAAATCAATGTCTCACAGCTCCTCAACTGGCAGCTTCATTAAATAGTACACGCAAAATGCCAGTGTCAACGTCTACAGTGAAGAGGCGACTCCAGGATGCTGGCCTTCAGGGCAAAGTGGCAAAGAAAAAGCCATATCTGCGACTGGCTAATAAAAGGAAAAGATTAATATGGGCAAAAGAACACAGAAATTGGACAGATGAAGATTGGAAAAAAGTTTTATGGACAGACGAATCAAAGTTTGAGGTGTTTGGATCACAGAGAAGAACATTTGTGAGACGCAGAACAACTGAAAAGATGCTGGAAGAGTGCCTGATGCCATCTGTCAAGCATGGTGGAGGTAATATGATGGTCTGGGGTTGCTTTGGTGCTGGTAAAGTGGGAGATTTGTACAAGGTAAATGGGATTTTGAATAAGGAAGGCTATCACTCTATTTTGCAATGCCATGCCATACCCTGTGGACAGCGCATGATTGTAGCCAATTTCATCCTACAACAGGATAATGACCCAAAGCACACCTCCAAATTATGCATGAACTATTTAGGGAAGAAGCAGGCAGCTGGTATTCTATCTGTAATGGAGTAGCCAGCGCAGTCACGAGATCTCAACCCCAATGAGCTGTTGTGGGAGCAGCTTGACCGTATGGTACGCAAAAAAGTGCCCATACCACTTGTGGGAGGGGTTTCAGAAAGCATGGGGTGAAATTTCTCAATATTACCTCAGCAAATTAACAGCTAGAATGCCAAAGGTCTGCAATGCTGTAATTGCTGCAAAGGGAGTGTTAGGCGTCAGGCGTTTGCTGGATTTGAAATGGGATCAGAACCATCAGTGGATGCTGTGGTTTCCCATTCTGGTCCAGCTGGGGCTGATGCTGCTCAGCATCGTCATCATTCCCAACGCCTAGCTGTTGCACAAGATGTACAGGTTGTCTCTTGGGTCCTCGTTCCTAGCAACATGAAGGATAGGTTGCGGAGGGAGACAGGGTTGTTAAAGCCTAAGTCCAGGATTCTCTGTACTGAGCATGCCCGTGACATGGCGGACCGTGATTGGTGGTTTGGGAGTCAGCTGATCCGGTGACCTGGCACCGCCTGATTGGTCGCGGGTGACGTCACCAATGGTGCGACGGTGGGCAGGGCTTAACCTTTAAAAAGCCCGCCCACAAACATGGCGGCGTGCTCTGATCATTGAGCTGTGATGGTGCTGTGTGGACGCTTGGTCTCTTGGGCTCCACGTGTGCTTTAGTTTACTTGGAAGTGAGGAAATTTGCTTTATTATTAGGTGCCATCAGTGCAAAATGTGCAAGTGAAGTGCAGTGAAATACATGAATGTGCAAAGATAGATATCTCTTTCTACTCTTAACTTTAGTGTGCTTATGATCCACAAAAAAGTTGTCCTTAGAGAATTTGGCAGTTATCAAAAGTGTGTTCTTTTTTACGTCCGTCACAATTTCTATCAATTTTTTAATGTTACAACATAACAGTCTGATATCTCGGAAACACAGTCACAGAAGTTCTAATTATCTGCTTTCTGGACATATTCGTCATTGCGATTTTTTGTATTTTTTAAGCAGTGCTGCAAAAAGGTATGCAACTGATGAAATATAGCAATGTAATGGACGTAACATAACAATCTTTGCTTCCTTTACAGTCATATATATTTTTAACATTTATCGTGCAGCTAGATGTATGTATGTATGTATGTATGGATGGATCTTGACTCACAAAGGATGAAATGTGGTTTCCTGCAATAGATGTCATTCAAAAGGTGGACCTGCCAGTGCCTGCTAAAAATAGAGGCGTATTTATGTTTCAATAATCCCACGATCTGGACATTTGATGGTCTTCACATGTACAGATATATTAGAGGTTATGTCAGTTACGTTAACTGTGTTACATCCATTACATGGGTATATACATTATTTTCTTTAATGCAGTGAACATACACCTTTTTTATTGACATACTTGGTGATGTAACCAATAATTGATTTGAATAAATACCATGTAGATTCAGAGAAACTTGTGCATTTATAACGTAGGACAAATCATGCTTCCATTTCATGTTGCATCTGTTACACATTGTTTACTATTAAGTATTTTAGTTAAATATTACATAAACATTACTCACCTGTATGTAGCAATACATTTGTAAGTTTCAGCTGCTTCATGAAAACAAGATATTCAGCCTTTTGACATTGAAAGTGTCATGCAAATGTTATATCCATTACGCTGGAATTCACCTATGCGTAAGTTGCCGCAACAGCCAGCAGTAATGTTGTTGCGAATAAAGTGTATAAATACAACTAGTCAAACAGTTATAAACCCTTAACCTCTTGTTTAACCTCTTGTTTTTATTTTGTTTTGTTTTTTTGTTTTAAATAGTTATGTTCAACCAAAATGAAAAGTAAGTTAATGAAACTTAAAATGCTAGGTTGTGAAGTTGCTGCATATAGGTTCAAGTCCAGTAACAAACATGTTGCAACAAGAGCAGTATGGCTGTGGGAAGTCTAGTATCTAGAATTGACAATTAAAACAGGTATTGCAAACTAAAGAGACCTTTTATATGAATGTTAAAGAAAAATAAAGAGCACATGCCTTTAGAAAATTGGATGGGACCAGAAAATGAAGGTAGAATCACATTGCCACAAGCAAGCACGTGCAATTGGCCACTGTACTCAGGTGGTGTGTTTGTTTCAATCTAATATTTGTTATATAATGATGTGAATTCATGTTATTGTAAGCCGTGACTAATATTCATTTAATATGTATAATTATACTTCCCTATATCTAAATTGAAGCAATCGCGGGTCCAATCGTCATCATCTGATGTCATCGGGTCGTGGTCTCGTCTTCTTCTTGGTTCTTTTATAACACAGTCTTTAGATGAAAACTCCTTTGAAATAAATTATAGCATGTAGATATTGTACAGTCCATAATTGTATTCATCATTGTGCAGTAGTGTTGAGCCACCCCCGTAGTGTTCGAGTTCGGTTCGGTTCGTCGAACACCCGTGTGTTCGCCGAACTGTTCGTCGAACTGTTCGTCGAACACCTTCGAACACCGTTAAAACCAATGGCAGGCAAACAAAAACACATAGAAACACATAGAAAACACCTTCAAAAGCTGACAAACTGCTCAGAAGACACAACTAACACATGGAAAAGTGACAAGTACATATAGTCATGCGAAAAGAAAAGAGGTGGAGGAGTAAAAGGAGGGGGAGACACAAATATAGGCATGTCATGCTCTTCTAAAATCCAAAAAGTGAGAAGCCGACACGTTCAGTCCGCTCCTGCCCGTGCCACCTCCGTGTCGCCGGGTTTGTGCCAGAGCCGCGGTGAACCCTGACGGCCAGCCCCCCTCTCCCAATACTGGTGCCTGTCCGCTGGTGGGTCGAGCGAGCCCCCCTGTGGTGGAGGCAGCTCTAAGCTTTTTAATTTAAATTGTCTCTCTAATTTGAATGAATACACTTTAAATCCATTTACAAGGATCTATTGGAGGGCAAGTCTCATGCCAGCAGCCGCGTAATTCCAGCTCCAGTAGCGTCCACTAAAGCTGCTACAGTTAAAAAGCTTTTATAAGGATCGAGCTCGGCTGTCCACCGCAAGGCATCCTACTGCCAGTCCCAGCCCCTATGCCTTGGGGTGCCTCCTGATGCTCTTCACTGAGTATCCCGTGGTCCCGAAGCATTTCCTTTGAAAAAATTAAGTGTCCAAACTACAGGTGGTGTAGCTTGCTTAACAGCCGGGATAATCCGCTGACTAGCAGACACTGCTACTAGGCACAAAGTATTTCCTGGGCTAGATGCAGTTAAAAATTTGTAATTAGATACTCTCGTTGGATGCTGAGAAAGCATTCCATAGAGTCTCCTGGCACGCCATATATGATTCTCTTAAAAAGCTTGGGGTAGGGGTCTAGGGGACCCTTTTATAGCCAAAATCACGGCCCTGTATCACAATACGTCACCTAGGCTGAAGATAAATGGAACTGTAGCACCCTGAGGGCTCGGTTGCTACAGAGGTATTGCACCTCACCCAGAGGTGTGATATCTCACTCTCAGGTAAGGATGGAGTGTGGATCAGGACCCGACACCTGCATGCATTACACCACATTGCCGTGGGGCAGGGCGACCAATATGCCTCTGAGATGGGCACGACAGTCCCTGTCCCTGGCTGGAGTGGGGGGAGGGAACACTGAGGAAGGGGAACCCTGTAGTGCAGGAGCAGGGAGGAAGCAGTTCCTGGGTGCATTGAGAAGGGAGTATAAAAGGTGGGCACCATCTTAGTTCAGTGCAGAGAAGTCTGAGCAGAAGTGGCAGGGAGCAGGGGCTCTGCATGAGCTCTGCTCCGGAGGCGGGCCTAGTAACAGAGGCCCAGGCCTGGAAGAGGGAGAAGGAAGGAAGAGGAGCGGAGAAGGCTCCAGGAACGAGGAATGAAGGGATCCTAGGGGTGCGGATGGGCGAGTCGCCACCGCACGCCCGAATCCACCTGCGTGGAGGGGTCAGGCCAAAGGGAGAGACCGGACCCCGAAACTAGTGGAGGCAGGAAACGACCCTCAGCTAGAAACCGGAGGCTCTGACATTTTATGTGGCGCAGCCCCTCGCTACACCCGCTAGGAAGGCACCACATAGGGTCAGGGAAACTGGCGCCAAGTTTACCAAGAGGAGGCCCGAGGCAGCCGGACAGAAGGGTTGGTAAGAAAGGCCAGACAAAGGACACACAAAGGGGGTCCTGTGAAGCGCTCCAAAGTTATCTGGGAGTTGTCTGAACACCTCATCTGGTGAGCACAGTACGACGTGGGCAGCCGTTACCTGCAGACGTGGTCTGGATAATAAGAACTGTGAGTAAAGGCCCTGGACTGCATCACTGACTCCGTGTCGTTACTGCTGCTGCCCTGCACCATCACCCCCATCCTCCGCATACACTGCCCTGAGGCTATACTCCTCCCGTGGGGAGTTATGCTACGCTCTGCTGCACCCACAACACCAGCCTCAGCGGTCTGCCCTGCTGCGGCGGTTCACTCTGACCGCAATCCACGGGTGGCGTAGTCGGACATTTAATCATCAAAACCACATAAATAGTTCCGCCACTGGTTTGACCACCCTGAGCCACGGAACCGGGTCGCCACCACGAAGACTACAACCACCAGCATCCACCAAAAAGGGTCCGGCTCCGGGTGTCCCAAGGCCCAGGGGGTGCATCAGAACATTTTCATCACCTTTCACAATCACCAATGGGACAAGGCAGGGATGTCCTCTGTCCCCTCTCTTATACATCCTAGTGACGGAGCACCTGCTCTCATCAATTCGCCATAACCCCAATATTAGGTGGATTGAGGTGGGAGGCACCGAGTACAAGTGCTCTCTATTTGCTGATGATGTCCTAGTATATATCACTCAATCACATATATCCATCCATGCTGTTATGGCTGAAATAGATCACTTTGTTACATGGTCAAATTTTAAAATCAATGCAGCGAAGTCTGAGGGCCTCGATGTCTCCCTCCCCAAATCCATATAGGATTCCATCCAGTCCAACTTTCCCTTTGCCTGGCCCTCACAGGGTATCAAATACTTAGGAATTCCTATTTATAGAGACCTCTCCCATCTATGTTATCTTAATTTTGGGCCCTTTATTGAACAACTCCATACAGACCACGGTTGGCAAGTTAGAACTGTAAGATTCACTACGTGAACCACTGGTGTTTTGTGGAAAAGCACATGTACACTGTGTTCCAAATTATTATGCAAAAAGTGTTTAGGAGTGATAAGGGAAGAATTTGTTTGTTTGTCAGTTAAACTCATTGATGGTGATGTGTGTCAGGGCTCTTTATATCACTGTAAGCAATTGCAGACACCTGTGCTAATTAGTTTGGCAGGTGTGTCCAATGAAAGGCAAGACTACTTAAGAAGGCTGTCTCACATTATTAAGCAGCCTACATTTTCTGCCAAAATGGGAAAGAAAAAGGATGTGTCGGCTGCTGAGAAGCAAGAAATTGTGGAGTGTTTAGGTCAAGGCATGACTACAATCAACATTGTGCGATGATCAGGATGAAGTGTCTTGGCAATCAAGAAGTATGTAGCTGATTCACAGTACACACGTGTGCGTGCTGATAAGGGCAAATTGAGGACTCTTTCCTACAGGCAATTACGTCAGGTTAAAAGAGCAGCGGCAAAAAAGCCTTCTCATAGCAGCAGACAAGTTTTTGAAGCTGCTGGTGCCTACAACGTCCCCCGAACAACAAGATGCAGGGTCCTTCAGAGGTTTGCAGCTGTACATACGCCATCCTGTCGACCTCCTCTATCCACTTCACACAAGCAGAAACGGCTCCAGTGGGCTAAACATTACATGAAGACTGATTTCAAAACTGTTTTGTTCACGGATGAGTGCCGTGCAGCGCTCGATGGTCCAGATGGATGTAGTGGAGGATGGCTGGTTGATGGACACCCCACGCAAACACGGCTACAGCGCCAACAAGGAGGAGGTGGAGTAATGTTTTGGGCTGGAATCATGGGGAGAGAGATTGTCGGCCCCTTTAGGATCCCTGAAGGCGCTAAAGATGAACTCCATAATGTATGTGGATTTTCTCAAACAGCACTTCCTGCCATGGTTCAAGAAGAAGAACCGTGTATTTCACAGCAAGATCATTTTTTTGCATGATAATGCACCATCTCATGCTGCACATAAAACATCTGCATCTCTGGCTGATATGGGCATAAAAGGGGACAAACTTATGGTGTGACCCCCATGCTTCCCTGACCTCTACCCCATTCAGAACCTCTGGAGCATCATCAAAAGGAGTGTCTATGATGGCGGGAGGCAGTTCACATCTAAGCAACACCTCTGGGATGGTATTCTGTCCTCATGCAAAACAATTGAAGCAGAAACCATCCAAAACCTGACAAATTCAATGGACGAGAGAGTTCAGAAGCTCCTTTCGAACAAGGGGTCCTATGTGAAAATGTAACATCACCTAGAATAAAGTTTTGAGTTGAAAACTGTTTGATTTCAGTTTCTAATAACCTGCTAATGCTTATAATTTCAAAAATGACCATTTTTTTGGTCTTTATTAAAATGAAAAGGTTGATCGAAAAGTTTGGGGGATCTAAGAGTGTGGCAACCCAGTAGTCATGATTACTTCAAATTCTGACAATATGAGGGTCATGTTGCAGGTAGTGCAGCAAGAAGGCACTTATGTGTCTTGCGCATCTCGGAGCCCCAAAATTATTTTCCGGGCTAGATGCAGCTAAAAATTATTATTAATTTTAAATCTGGTGGAGCTTAGTATAGATGGCCTAATAGGATCAGTGCTGCACACTGCTACAAAGCCCAAATTATTTTCCAGCCAAGATACAGATAAACATGATTAGTAATTTTAAATCTGGTGGAGCTTATTATAGATGGCCTAATAGAATCAGTGCTGCACACTGATACAAAGCCCAAATTATTTTCCAGCCAAGATACAGATAAACATGATTAGTAATTTGAAAGCTTAAAACGGTTGGTAGGGTGATTTTAACCAATCATCAAGCTTTTACTCTCCCCAGGATGACACAGGGGTAGAAAAGTCGTTTCGGATCCATGTTTTGTTCATCTTTATGAACGTGAGTCTGTCTACATTATCAGTGGAGAGCCGCATGCGCTTATCTGTCAGCACACCACCAGCAGCGCTGAACACACGTTCAGACAGAAAGCTGGCTGCGGGGCATGACAAGATCTCCAAGGCGTAAGTGGCTAGCTCCGGCCATTTATCCAGATTGGAAGCCCAAAAAGAGCAAGGGTCCAGTGACACAGTCATGGCTTCAATGTTTACTTGGAGATACTCCTGTACCATCGTCTCTAGGCGTTGACTATGTGTCAGACTTCTTGTCTCCTGTGGCCTTGCAAAGGATGGGCTAAAAAAGTGGTGAAATGATTCCGCAAAATTGATGTTACCAGCAGATACTGTGGTTCTGTTACGGTTTGAGTGCTGAACACTTGACGGTCCCACGGTTGGCAAGTTGGAACTGTGAGATTCACTACGTGCACCACTGGTGTTTTGTGGAAAAGCACATGTAAGATTCTGCAACAGTCTCTGCTGATACTCCTGCATGCGTGCATCCCTTTCTATGACAGGAATAATTTAGGCAAATTTACTTTTGTACCGGGGATCTAACAGTGTGGCAACCCAGTAGTCAGGATTATTTCTAATTCTCACAATTCGAGGGTCATGTTGCAGGTAGTGCAGCAAGAAGGCACTCATGTGTGTTGCGCATCTAGGAGCACCAAGTCCCTGTTGTGTTGGTGGCGAGGTAACAATCATGCTTCCTTCCTCTGTCCTCTCCCCCCAACCTCGCACAACAGAAATGTGATCAAGGTCTCCCTCATCTGATGAGTCTTCCATCAGTTCGTCCTCCACTTCTTCCTGGGCTCCTGCACCTTCCTCACTAGTTTGACTGCTACCATGCGCCCTGGTAAAACCATCTCCCCCACCCTCACATGCCTGCCGCCTTGGTGCTGCTGACCGTCTGGACCTTGCAGATGTTAGCCCTTCCGCATACAACTCCTGCTCTACTTCCTCCACCTCCTCTTGTGCCACCACCTGACTCCGAATTCTGTTTAACATGTGCTCCAGCATGTAAATCACCGGAATAGTCATGCTGATAATGGCATCGTCAGCACTAAACATCTTCGTCGCCATTTCAAAACTGTGCAGAAGGGTGCATAGGTCCCTGATCTGAGACCACTCCTCCAGCGTGATTTGCCCCACCTCTGGATCTCGTTGGCCCAGGCTATACGTCAGAACGTATTGCACCAGGGCTTGTCGGTGCTGCCACAGTCACTGCAACATGTGCAGAGTTGAATTCCTCCGGGTAGGCACATCGCATTTTAGCCGGTGAAGTGGCAGGCCCAACGACTTCTGTAGAGATGTAAGTCGCTGAGCTGCGGGATGCGAACGGCGGAAGTGAGCACACAGCGACCGTGCCCTCTGCAGAAGGCCATCTAGTCTGGGATAGTGGGCTAAAAATTGCTGGACAACCAGGTTCAACACGTGAGCCATACAAGGCACGTGTGTGACATTGCCCCGGCGAAGGGCCGCACCCAGGTTTGCAGCATTGTCGCACACGGCCTTCCCTGGTTTCAGGTCCAGTGGAGACAACCATTCATGAAATTGGTTCTCCAGAGCTGACCACAACTCCTCAGCTGTGTGACTCACATTTCCCAGACATTTCAAAGTAAAAACCGCCTGATGACGTTGAGCCCTACTGCCAGCATAGTAAGGAGGTGTGTAGGATCCCTTCTGCGCAGTTAGAAAGCTTGTGGCATGACCAGACAGGCTTTGGGTGCAGGTGGAAGACCGAGAGGAGGTTGAGGAGGCAGAAGCAGTGGAGGAACTTTGACATAAAGAGGATTGACGCACAACTCGTGGGGACGGCAAGACTTGGACAGCAGCCCCTTGTCCTTCTGTCACCATAGTTACCCAGTGCCCAGTCAGCGACATGTAACGCCCCTGTCCATGCCTACTCGTCCAAGTGTCTGTGGTGAAATGCACCCTGTCACACACAGAGTTTCACAAAGAAGCGGTGATGTTGTGTGCGACATGCTGGTGGAGCGCAGGCACACCTTTCTTTGAGAAGTAGTGCCGACTGGGCATCTGGTACTGGGGCACTGCGACGGACATAAGGTCTCGAAAATCCTCTGTGTCCACCAGGCGGAAAGGCAGCATTTCTGTAGCCAAGAGCTTGCAGATGGTGAAATTCAACCTCTTAGCTTTCTCATGGCTAGGAGGAAATGGTCTTTTACTTGTCCACATCTGAGGGACCGAGGGCTGGCTATTGTGCTTAGACGGGGTTGATAAGGGTGTCCCCGGCAAACTGCCGGTCTGTGAGGAATATGCAGGCGGACATGTTAGGTTGCCTTGATCCAAAGGTGGTGCTATCGATGTCGGACAGCGCTCAACACCAGCTGGTGTTACCACCTCCAAAGAAAATGATGACCTGCCAATCACGCTGGCTGTTGCGGGTAAAGAGGTGGCAGGTCTGCGCCCCAAAACAGGTGTGACTGCTGTCCCCCCAGTCACAGAGGATGAAGAGGCCGCGGATGCACAAGATATGGCAGACGGTGGTTGGCCCGGCTGGCTAGGCCGCATTGTAGCACACTGAGCTTCCCACTGCAACTTATGCTTCATGTCCATGTGCCGGTTCATGCATGAAGTACTCAAACTATGTATTTTTTGGCCTCTACTTAGCTTTTGCTGACAAATGTTACAGATAACACGAGTTGGGTCATCTTTATCGATCTGAAAAAATGCCCAGGCTATGCAAGGCTTAGCACCCATGCGACCTGAAGAGCCACCACGACTTGTGGTGAGAGGCAGAGTTGTGTTTGAGGATGCAGTTGTTGACGTGCTTCCAGTACTACGTCTCTGTCCAGGAAGGCGCAACCTGACCTCGTCGTCACTAGCATCTTCCTCCACCTCCTCTGCTGACCTCTTCTCTTGGCTGACTGTGGGTTGACAGTAAGTGGGATCTCCAACCTCATCATCATCACCCTGTGCGTTATCACACCCGTCGTCCTCAGAGCCAACCTGTTCCTGCCCTGACAATAAACTAAAGTTGTCGCTCCAATCAGGTATTTGAGTCTCATCATCGTCTTCCTCATTGTCTCCACCAACAGGAGTTACAGTTTGGGAATGAGGGTCTACATTATGGTCAGAACCTTCTGCGTCTGGTCCTGGATCCGACTCATAAAGATTCTGGGCATCAGTGCAGATCATTTCCTCGTCTGGATTCACAGAAGCGTTGGAGTCGACCTCTGATTCCCAGGCTATAGTATGAGTAAACAGCTCTGCAGACTCAACCATCTGTTCTACCTCATACTCAGACGGGCAGCAGGAGATTTGGGAGCTGTGAGGAAGCAAGTGCAATTGGGGTGACACCTTTGAGGACTGGAGTATTTGTGATGTTGAAGTTGATGTGGAGGAGAGCCCACTTAAAGGAGCACTTGATATCCGTTGAAGCACCTGCTGTTTTTGTGCCTCATCTGGAATTTGTAGCGATTGTCGTGGCCGTATGAAAGGGATCTTATCACATTGTCCGCTAAAAGAAGTAGACATTTTAGTTTGGCTGGAAGATGGTCTTTCTTCTGCAGATGATACTGTTGCTTTAACACCTACCCCACGGACACAACCTTTTTTCCCCTTCCCAACACGCCTATTCCCCTTTCCACCAGCAGCAGGCCTTTTTCCATTCATTTTGGTGGTTAACTAATTCACAACTCTGGAGTTGTTTGCACAAAAAAACAATGGATGGGAACCGAGCAGAGCTGAGTGGCCAAACTGTGGTATTAGGCCAAAACTATTGTCTGGGTTAGATGGAGAAAAAAATTATATTCGATTTGCAACCTGATGGAGGTCAGTATAGATGGACTAATAGAACAAGTCCCACACACAGCTAGAAGCCCAAATATTTTTTCAGAGGTAGATGCAGAAAAAAAATATATTCAGTTTGCAACCTGATGGAGGTCAGTATAGATGGACTAATAGAGAAAGTCCCACACACTGCTAGAAGGCCAAATATTTTTTCAGAGCTAGATGCAGACAAAAAATTATTTTGAATTTGCAACCTGATGGAGGTCAGTATAGGTGGACTAATAGAACAAGTCCCACACACTGCTAGAAGGCCAAATATTTTTTCAGAGCTAGATGCAGAAAAATATTATATTCAGTTTGCAACCTGATGGAGGTCAGTATAGATGGACTAATAGTACAAGTCCCACTCACAGCTAGAAGCCCAAATATTTTTTCAGAGGTAGATGCAGAAAAAAATTATATTCAGTTTGCAACCTGATGGAGGTCTGTATAGATGGATTAATAGAACAAGTCCCACACACAGCTAGAAGCCCAATATTTTTTCAGAGGTAGATGCATATAAAAATTATTTTTAATTTGCAACCTGATGGAGGTCAGTATAGATGGACTAATAGAGAAAGTCCCACACACTGCTAGAAGGCCAAATATTTTTTCAGAGCTAGATGCAGATAAAAATTATTTTTAATTTGCAACCTGATGGAGGTCAGTATAGATGGACTAATAGAACAAGTCCCACACACAGCTAGAAGCCCAAATATTTTTTTCAGAGGTAGATGCAGATAAAAATTATTTTTAATTTGCAACCTGATGGAGGTCAGTATAGATGGACTAATTGAGAAAGTCCCACACACTGCTAGAAGGCCAAATATTTTTTCAGAGCTAGATGCAGATAAAAATTATTTTTAATTTGCAACCTGATGGAGGTCAGTATAGATGGACTAATAGAGAAAGTCCCACACACTGCTAGAAGGCCAAATATTTTTTCAGAGCTAGATGCAGATAAAAATTATTTTTAATTTGCAACCTGATGGAGGTCAGTATAGATGGACTAATAGAACAAGTCCCACACACAGCTAGAGGCCCAAATATTTTTTCAGAGGTAGATGCAGATAAAAATTATTTTTAATTTGCAACCTGATGGAGGTCAGTATAGTTGGACTAATAGAAAAAGTCCCACACACTGCTAGAAGGCCAAATATTTTTTCAGAGCTAGATGCAGATAAAAATTATTTTTAATTTGCAACCTAATGGAGGTCAGTATAGATGGACTAATAGAGAAAGTCCCACACACTGCTAGAAGGCCAAATATTTTTTCAGAGCTAGATGCAGATAAAAATTATTTTTAATTTGCAACCTGATGGAGGTCAGTATAGATGGACTAATAGAGAAAGTCCTACACACTGCAAGAAGGCCAAATATTTTTTCAGAGCTAGATGCAGAAAAAAATTATATTCAGTTTGCAACCTGATGGAGGTC
The DNA here is from genome assembly GCF_046119375.1 of Phyllobates terribilis. Lineage (NCBI taxonomy): Eukaryota > Metazoa > Chordata > Amphibia > Anura > Dendrobatidae > Phyllobates > Phyllobates terribilis. The sequence goes on along the minus strand of NW_027362764.1, from coordinate 418,056,927 downwards.
AGTGTAGATGGACTAATAGAACAAGTCCCACACACAGCTAGAAGCCAAAATATTTTTTCAGAGGTAGATGCAGATAAAAATTATTTTTAATTTGCAACCTGATGGAGGTCAGTATAGATGGACTAATAGAGAAAGTCCCACACACTGCTAGAAGGCCAAATATTTTTTCAGAGCTAGATGCAGAAAAAAATTATATTCAGTTTGCAACCTGATGGAGGTCAGTATAGATGGACTAATAGAACAAGTCCCACACACAGCTAGAAGCCCAAATATTTTTTCAGAGGTAGATGCAGATAAAAATTATTTTTAATTTGCAACCTGATGGAGGTCAGTATAGATGGACTAATAGAGAAAGTCCCACACACTGCTAGAAGGCCAAATATTTTTTTCAGATCTAGATGCAGATAAAAATTATTTTTAATTTTCAACCTGATGGAGGTCAGTATAGATGAACTAATAGAGAAAGTCCCACACACTGCTAGAAGGCCAAATATTTTTTCAGAGCTAGATGCAGAAAAAAATTATATTCAGTTTGCAACCTGATGGAGGTCAGTATAGATGGACTAATAGAACAAGTCCCACACACTGCTAGAAGCCCAAATATTTTTTCAGAGCTAGATGCAGAAAAAAATTATATTCAATTTGCAACCTGATGGAGGTCAGTATAGATGGACTAATAGAATGATGCTATGCCCAAAAGATTTTACTTCACTAGGTGCAGTAAATAAATTGGTATTCTATACACAGGTGGTATATCTTGCAACACAGATAGGCTACTCCACTGACTAACACACTCTGCAATAGGCCAAAAAGGATTAGCTTTGCTAGATTCAGCCAAATGCTGTGAAAAAAACTTGCACAGCACTGGCACAGACCTGCCTGGCAAAAACTGATAGGAACTGATGTAACCTAGTCCTGAAAAGGACTGCAATTACAATTAGTCTTTACTCCCACAATCTATCTATTTAAGAGCACAGACCTGCCTGATAAAAGTCGTAGGAAATGCTGTAACCTAGTCCTTAAAAGGACTGCAATCACAACTATTCCCTACTTCCAAGCTATCTGTAGATTTGTGCGAAAATTGGCTTGAAATTAACAAGGTATAGCGCACACAGCAACAGCGGTGCCGTCTAACACGCAGCTGCAGCAATGAGAAAATGGTGGCGACGGGGAAAATGGCTTGGTCTTATAGGGCAAGGACATGTGACATACACTGCCAAGGACACATGCCCTTGCTTGTGTGAAAAACAGCAGTTCGCTCCGTGTGTGCGCTGCTGATAGGCTGACAGACTGCACCTCCCCACTGCAAATGCGGGAAAGAGAAAAAAAAATGGAGATCTTCATTATTCCTGCAGAGATCCATCCCCTGCTCCTCCCCCCACCCCGCTGTACACTCAAACTGCGTATTAACATTAATTTTCATCATTTCTGAGAAAAAATCCAGTTATGATTTTGGTGCATGAACAGTTATCGAACATAACCTCGAACAGCCGAATTTTTCTCAAATCGTTCGTGTTCGCCGAACGGCTCGAACACCGCCCAAAACAGCTCGAATTTGAGATTGGCGAACAGTTCGAGTAGAACAACGCTCATCTCTATTGTGCAGTCTATAAACTGTACTCTTTATTAGAAAGATCATGTGTGTCAATTGATAAGAAAACAAAGTCCATGGATGAAATGTAGCTTTAATATCTGTGCGATGTCACCTGGATTTACGTTGGATATTCTGGAATCTTCCGTGTGTCCGCACTGGTTTCGTGTCACTTTTGGAACAGATGTGATGTCTTTGGTCAGTAAAGCAAGGGTTAGCTTGACACTTCCCTGCTTTATATGGCACCATAACCAGTACTCAGTCCTTTATGTACAGGACACATATGTCAGGTATTACCTGTTCACCAGCTTTCATTGAAGTGTTGCAGGTGATAAGAAACCACTGGAACGTGATGAAACTTGAACACAACACAGTACATATAGGATCATTGTCCTCTGCTGTCCTGGTGATCAGTGGTGTGAATTGTATTGTATGTAATGGACACAGTCTATTATAACACTCAGCATTGACAACATCTTTACCTTCTGAGACTTCCAGATATCGGTTGCTTCTTCTTGTAACTTTTGAGAGTCTCTTTGATTTATAAATATTAAAAGTCTTTATTAAGATAGAATTCATAATTGCGATGTCTTGATTGAAGTCTTCATTCCCTAATCTGATACCAAATCTGTCAATTTTTCCTAACCTATAATATCACAGCGTACCATAGCAATCAATAATATCCATCTAATTATTATCAAAACATTAAAATAAATTATGTTTGGAATAATAAACAATAATAGATAGTAATTCAATCAAGTTCTCCATGTGATAAAATATTTTTATGTCATAGGTGTAATTACCTTTTCCAACCCATAAATGTCAGTGTGTTTTGAAACAACAAGTGTTTATATCTTTATTAAACCAATAATACCAAAGAATGTATACTCCTGAACTAAAATGAATAAATATATGAATGTATGAATGAATGAATGAATGAATGAATGAATTGTTGTGTTTACTCAGAAAATGTAAACATTTTTTCCTTCTATTAATTTATATCATTATATTTAATGAAGCAATATTCTTTGTACTAGACATTACTTTATTAAATATTAATGTGTTTTCTCAATTGAGATATTGAACCGAAATAAAATCAAAAATAGAGAATTAAAAATGAAAAATGGAAAAATATGAAAATAAGTAAGAATAAAATTTTAAAAATGAAAAATAAAATTAAGAATAAAAATAAGAATAAAAATAAAAATAAGGCCTTTATGTGTTGATGACAAATGCAGAGTAATTATATTCTCTATAAAAATTCCCTTATATTTCCATTATCTGGATGATTTCATATTTGTCATAACCTTATATTACCAAAAATTATTAAATGATGCAACTTTGCATGTAATACCCTTCTTAATTATACCATTGTACCTTATTAATATTTTACCTTTAGAAAAATGTGTGAAAAATAAGTATTGATCAAAAGTGATTATGTAATCAGGATCAAAAACACATTTTCCCCCTTAATACCAAAAATATTATTTTATAAAATAATTTATGTATATATCAGAACCAAATTAAAAATAGTTATTCTTCTATAAATATTTTGCATAAATTTCATATCGATGAGTAGCATAGATTTGTCTAAAGAGAGGTGTGTACATAGGTAACCATTAAAAAAATAATAATATCATAGTTATTCAAGGATATTATCATGTGGAAAAATTATTCTAAATGCAAATTTGCTTTGTAAACCATTTTGATATGTGGTTTCCCTTATCCACTATTAGTTAAATCATGAAATAATAATTATTAAAGAAATATAGAAATATATATATGTAGATAATTCCTAATTATGTATTATAATTTTCTCAGAATTAAATATATTTTTGTACCTTCACATAAAGAAACGTTTTTTTTTTCTCGTACACATGAGGCCTCACATTCAATAACTTAGCAGCTGCTCACATTCATCCCCTGTCATTTTCACTCTGACATTCACATTGTTCAACTCAAACATTCCACATATGAAGTTATAGATATATATATATTTAACCCAAAATTGTTGTATCCCAATTTATTAATGCGCATTGTCATATCAATTAAATTGAATATCTTAATATTTCTTTGAATATTCCCCAAGTATATATTATATAATATGAGAGTAAGTCGCTGAAATTTCAGACACTTGAAAAAACTTTTGTCTTGCAAAAATAGAAATGTCCTTAGATTCTTTTTTTTTACTCACTGGCTGCCAGGTTTTAAGTTACATCAGCTGAAAATAGAATGAATGGGATGTATACTATTAGCTCAAAGTTCACAGGCCGCAGCTGTCACACGTCATGCTGTAAAGCTACTTGTTATAACGAACACTTCATGCACAGAAAATATTAATTAATTAATGTTACACATAATAATTAACTAGTTATTATTTTAAAATGTTATACTCATAAATTCATGCAATTTTCAACTTCCTGTGTGAATAAAGAAATAAATCCATTTTAGAGTTGTTTGATCAAATCCTGCTTTGGAATGAAAACGCTAAGGAAATATAAGAAAATAAAATTAAATATCAAATTCATACAGAAACAGAATTATTTAAATATCTTATACATATATTGGTTGGTTCTAATGTAATTCAAAATATTGCCATTTTAATTTATATATGAAGTTCTAATTTATTAATTAATATATATATATATTTTTTATAAATATATATATAAATACAATTATACACTATCTCTACTTAGACAAGTACATATATATATATATATATAGATATATATATATGAACTATTAGAAACTATGTAACTACAATTTTACTGTATAAGATTATAAATAAATATTGAGACATTGTAACACTTCTGTGCTACATTATATTACAGTTTTTCCTTAGCCACTCCCTAAACCAAATCTTCTGTCTCTCTCAAATATCTCCATAAACGCCCTATTTAGGAAAGACATTTTTCTATCCTTCAAAACCTCAGAGAACTGCCTGTCCTTCAGTCCACATTCCATTACGTCACTCTCAGCTGGTCGTCTCACTTGTCTCTGTCCGTCTATTTCAGCCATTTTCCTTTTTAGAGAGTCACAGTTCTGACTGAGAATTAACTCATTCTGTGAAGAGATTGATTTTTCAATCATTTTATATGGCTTATAACATATATGAAATTTCCTGCGTATTTGATACATTTCATTTCGGGGATGACTCAGTCTAGGAGAGTTTGATATTGGCTTTTGGTAAGATTTCTTTTCTGGTTTTACAAATTTAGCTTGATTTATTTTCTTTTCACGATTTTCATGTTTTCTAACAAAATCCAGCAACTGCGCACATTCAAATAATGATTTTTTTTGTGATGCCATAACTTGAGGCACTGGATTTAGGAATTTGAATTTTTGTACAAAAGTTATCATTTGTTGTACTTTTCCATTTTTGATGACAGCTTTCTACAACTGTTCAAATATGGACATGAATGTATATGTACATTCCTTCCTACCAATCCTTAGTTTCTGCAGATCTTCTATGTTGGGAAAATCCTTTGTGACACAATAAATCAAATATCTTAATCTGTCTGAATCCTTTTCCCATCCATTAGGAGAGTCATTTCCACAGGACATTAAATGTAAACGTCTGGACAATGTCACCGGAATCCATATTTTAAATAAATGATTCCTCTCCTCATTGGATAAATCAAACTTATCAGAAAAGCTCTCAAATGTCTCTGAATTTCTACAGGCACGGATTTTGACATCATATTTTGGCATGATTTTGTACAATTTCAGCAAATTTTTCCTCATTTTAATTTGGAGTTGAGCCTGGGTAATTCCTGAAATCTCTGATATTTTTAGCGGCCCTTGTATATCAGCTCCTCCTACGTCACTCTCGTCTCCTCCCACATCACCTAATATGTCGGTTTCTCGTATATCACTCATGTCTCCTCCCATGTCAGGTTTTTGTATGTCTGTCTCTTGGTCAGACCCAAGGTCACCTTCAGTTACAGACACGTGTCTTACTTCTTGCTCAATTTCCACATTACAGTCAGAATCAGTATCACCATATGACACTTCTTCTACACTATTGTCCAGCTTAGACCTCGCAAGTACAAAATCATGAAATACCTGTACAAGATGTAGAATATTCCGCAATTTGTGTTTCTCTCTATTTACCAATTTAGAAGTTAACTGTAAATTCTGCAATTCACATTCTTTGTATAAACTGAGCCACAAAACGTCTAAGTCATTTCCTACATTAACTTTGAAATTAATATTACTTTGATTAGCAAAAGAAGAAATTATATCCATATTTTGCTTACCTTAAGATTCCTTAGCTTCTCTTTATCAGCACGTCCTGTCTTCAGTTCGTCTGATTCTTTTCCTGTCTGATTCTGTTCCTTGTTAGTACCTCTGCTTCCTGTTAGTCCTCAGTCTGTAGGTCCTTTCTGCTTCTCGTGACAAATTAGTGAATTTACTGACACGTGAACAACAGCTGTTCAGCTAGTCAGGACTTTCCCCCCCTTTGTTCAGGGAAGAAATTCACTTACGAAAAATCAGGCTGGCTGGCTCACCATTGTTAAATAATACATCTTTCTGGATTATTTTTCTCTACTGAGGACTTCGCAAAGTATCAATATCAAGATTTTCTTATAAAAAATGTATCTATTTAATCTTGGATTGTCCATTAAAAAACAATTGAGACAGAATATAAAATAGATGAAGTAGTTACAAAGAGATTCAATCATGAGTGTCCATATTTCCTTGGATCTTGGCTGGTAAATCATGTCTTTGTTCAACACGTGTCCAGGCCTACATGTCAGCTGCTTCTCAGCATGAAGATCCTTCTTCTGTGTCTTGTGGGGTGGGAAGAGCAAGAGAGCCCCCCCTTTCTGTACCATGGGCTTTTATAGCCAGTCGTATGACACACCTGTTCTACATATGGTAGTGAACTAAAAATACACACACAAAAAGCGCATGTTAACTAGACACGATGGCTGATGCATAGAACTCAGATTTAAGAATAAAATGAATATCCATAATTAACTATTTAATAATATTAGACTTATTAGAGTAATGAAGAGGGCTCAGCAAATTAATTCAAACAATGTGCAAAACTTTAGTAAGTGAACAATTGTGTTTAAGTTTCAGGATTATGTACTTTTTTCTATTAAAAAAATATATATAAAAATAAGTCCTTGTGCCTTTACTAAATAGGATAGGACCAGGAAATCTAGTTACAATCACGCAACAATAGAAAGCATGTGGAACTGGTCGCTGTATTCCGGTGGCGAGTTAATACTATTAGACTGTTGGAGCAATGAAGAGAGCTCAGAAAATTATTTGAAACAATGCACAGACTTTGGTAAGTAAAAACTTGTGTTTAAGTTTCAGGATTTGGGTGATTTCACTTTAAAAAAATGGCGGATCTCAAAACACAGAGATCGCACTTTTTCATTTAAAAATTGAATCACCTCTTAAATTTAGATTTAGTTGCAAAATCTGCAATGAGTGGTTTAATACTACCCTTACTTGCTCTCACTGTGTGAAATAAAACAGCTATTAAGGTGCTTTTGTTGTATATCACAGATATGTTAATTCAGTCACACACTGAGGGGTGATAATGAGACAGCTACAAGAGTTCACTATATCACTTGAACCTTGGAATTTTATTCATAGACTCAGACTATCACTTCTATTTTCAATATGGTACATCAGCACAGAGGAAGTACGCTACAATCAAATCAGGCCTTTATCTATCTCTATCCTGTGTGTGTTCTGAGTGCTCCTATCCCTACATATTACAAGAATAAAATGGCTTTCTTTGGTCAACCCCTATGTTATATATTGCCTGTGATAGCCCACTCGTTGGCTGTGCTACACCATGTGATGAGATTGCTGCAGGACATTATGGGGAAGTCCAAACTACAATGACTAACGCCATTAGCTCACTCACTGAGTGCGGAGCATGTGTCAAATGGCGCAGAGCATTTAAAATTTCTAACCCAAAATCTTATTTCAGATTGTTGAAATTCATTTGAAACCATGGATTTCAGGAAATTCAACTCAAACTCGATTCTCTGCCGATTGCTCAGATCATCTCTCTTTTTTACGACATATATAGTATCACCATTTCCAAGAGAAATTGCATAACAAATTATGAGGTCCATTTTCCTCTATTATACCTTATGAAAATTACAAACTTATTGCTAAAACAACATTTTACCGAAAAAAAAATAGTTTTAATGTTCATATCCAAATTTTATAAAGGTTTGTGAATCACCTGTAGCATCAAAATTACCAATACACCCCTTGATGAATACCTTGAGGAGTTTAGTTTCTAAAATGTGGTTACTTGTTGGTAGTGTTGGCTTTTCTGGTTCCTCAGAGGCTTTATAAATGTTACATAATGTCTACAATCTATTTCAGCCCAATTTGCACTCCAAAAATAAAATTGCACTCTTTCCTTTTCGAACTGTGCATATGCCTAAACATCAGCTTTTCACCACATAGAGGGGATAACCTCATTCTGGAGAAATTGCATAACAAATTTAAGGATTTATTTTTTCCTGTTACAATTTTAGCAATTACAAGGTTGGGGCTAAAACAGCATTCTCTGAAGCACCAATGGGTACAACATTTTCAACACACTGATCATGATTAAGGGTGAGTATTCATCTGAAATGTGTAGATGCAAGCGTTTGTGTATGGATTTCATCTAAATAAAGAATGATCTATTCATGAAGCTGGGCTATTTCTTCATTTATCATTTATTTGGGCTGTGGCAGAGCCGTAGTTCGAGCTCCAAATGAATGGGGTAAACTTCAATGGCGAGCTGGAATCTACATTATTGTATTACAAAATTTTCCTAACTGGGTCAATTGTTGGATTTTCTGCTTTTTTGCTACCTCTGAGCCATGCAAATGGTACATGTTGTCTGCATTCTGGTTCAGTCAAATGTATGCTCCAAATACTTAACAGCACATGAAAAGTTAAACATTTTCTTGATAGCAGTTTAGAATAATTTGAGGAATGCAGTTTTCAAAATGGTATCACTTCTAGGGGTTTTCCAATTTTTTGGAGTGCAAAGAATGAGGAGAGCATTAAATAGGGGGACATGGTGCTGCTGCTGGTGGTGGTGTAGCTGCTGCATGGAGAAGGATCATGGGTGGCACCGCTATTCTGTTCTGAGCCTGGTAGCCTGGTATCCTAACAGAGCCTAGTGCAGAATGCCCTAATAAGGCCTGGTGCAGAGTGCACTTACAGAGCCTGGTGCAGAGTGCACTAATAGAGGACCGGGCAGAGTACCCTAACAGAACCTGGTGCAGAGTGCCCTAATTCAGGGTGGTTCAGAGTATCCTAACAGAGCCTGGTGCAGAGTTCCCGAAAGGTGTATTAATCTGCTCGGCACTTTCTCTCTCTCTTCTCTACTATGCACTTTTTTGGGGTGCAAAGAATGAGGAGAGCATTAAATAGGGGACTAGGATGTGGTGTAGTTGCTGCAGGGAGAAGACGGGGTCAATCTGTGCCTGCTACGTGCCCAAATGAAACACCTTTCTCTAGTGCACGCAGGCGAAAGGACGTTCAGCGTAATTTCTTAGGACTGAGTACCGCTGGAGTGAGGCTAGAACATGTAGACGCGATTTTAGATTGGATGGCTAAGAATGCCTCCAGTTCCTTCACATTGTCTTCCACCCAGTCCCCTGTTGAAACCGCGAAGTTGACACCTGTGGACCATGGGCATCTCTCTTCCACTTCACCTTCTTGCAAATCAGCCAAAGCAGTCTGAGCCCTAAGTCATGCAGCATTCACTTCGGCTTTTTAATTACTCTACCGGATGGGGTTCTGAGGGCCATCAAGCTGGCCCTGCCCCACAAGTAGAAGAGATTGAGTGCAATGATGCCCAATCACTTGTTCTGTACATGAGTACATGGAAGGGATAGTGCACATGGTTTGCGGACCGCCGCAGCACATCTCTGATGATGATGAAACACTGATGCCAACTGCTGCGGCTTTCTGCATTGTGCAGACTAGCAAGGAGGGCCAGGGTGAGGAGTGGGTGGAAGATGATGCAGGGGTTGATGAGTTCCTCAACCCCACATGGAGTGAAGGCCATCCGATAGATATGCGCAGTTCATAGGAAGAAGAGGTGGTCACGCCGCCCCAGCTGCACAGCAAAAGAGGGTGCAAAAGCACAGCGTCCGGCCCCTAGCCAGTATGCAGGCTGCTACAGCCCACCGCACTAATGAACTGAGCACACCAAAGCCAGGTAAAAGGAGCTCCTTTGCGCGGTATTTATTCAGGCAATGTGCTGACGACAAAAGACGGATGGTTTGCACACTGTGCCATCCGAGCCTGAAGAAAGGCATAAATGTTCTTAACCTGAGCACCACCTGCATGACCATCTTAATTCAAAGGATGAACTTCAGTGGAGTACACACCTGAAAAAACAGGGAACTTCTGAGGCTCCTCCTGCTTCCTCTTCTGCCACTGTCTCAGCCTCTTCCTCCCTCTCCCGAGCAATAGGTCCACCTGGCTCCTCACAAAAAGAGGATGTGACAGCACCATCACAACCAGCAGTGTCACCCAGCATCTCCACACCATTCAGCTGTCCATCCTTCAAACACTGGAGAGAAAGAGAATGTACCTTCCTACCCACCCACAAGCCTTGGTCCTGAATGACTGCATTTCAAAATTCCAGGCCTTTGAAATGCTGCCATTCTGGCTGGTGGAGATGGACAGTTTTGAATAATTGATGGCAGTTGCTATCCCAAATTATGTGATTCCCAGCCGCCACTACTTTACCAGTTATGTGGACCTTGCCACTGATGGCGTTGTGTAGTGCACACCCAATTTTGTCAGGAACATGTTTGTGCAGTTCAGGGATGGTCCGCCTGGTAAAATAGAGGCAGCCTGTAAATGTGCCTGTTTAGCATTTTGAGCCTGTGGGTGGGTGTCTGGGAACTTTATTTTTCATTCCAAGGCCTAGGATAGGGACAGATGAACACTGTGCTGGGAAAAGGATTTGGAAGTGCCTCATGATGGTGTCTCACAATGTGCAAGGGACAGGTGCAGGGGTGAGGCATCTTAGCCAGTGTCATTGATAGGGGATTGGCAAGCATCTAGCACAGGGGAAGAGGCAGTGGTGTCACCCGCTGGCACCAATTGTGGACCCAGGCATTCGGCCCACCGAGTTGAGTGCTTAGATTACATTTGCCTGATCATTCTGGTGGTGGTTATGCTCTTAGTGGTCAGTTCCCTGCTGATCTTGGCATGGCACAGGTTGCAAATGACCATTTTTTTGTCTCAGAACTCTCTTTAAAAAAGTCTAACTGGAGAACACCGAGCTCTTTGAAGGAGAAATTCACAAGTGTTGGTGCTCTGCGGAACAGTTGCCCGCCTTCTCCCTCTGGTCACCCCACTGCCTCTTCCTGCCTGTTTTGGTGCTGATGATCCCTCCCCTGAGTGTTCCTAGCCTCGCTCTGCATGCCAGCTTCCCAGGTTGGGTCAGTGACTTCATCATCCACCACTTCGTCTTCCACCATCGCACCCTGGTCCTCCGGACTTCGTGACTTAACAACAACCTGATATATCGACAACTATCTCATCATTATCTACCTCCTAAGACACAAGTTTTGTGCATCACTAAACAGCATGTCCCCCTGTCCCTTTTGGAACATGCAGGGTAAGAGGTCACAATCAAAAAATGATGATGTAAAGAGCTGGAGTGTCTTACTGTAGGATCACTGATCTCCTGGAACTCGGCATGGTGGGAGGAAAGAGGATCAAGGTGAGGATTAAGTGATCTAGACTCTTGGGTGCTGAGATTGGACCTTGTGGAAGACTAGATGGTGGTGGCAAGCATGCTGGAAGCATTATGTGCTATCCAACCGACCACCTGTTTGCATTGGTTTGGCTTCAGAAGCGGTGTCCCGTGTCTCCTTGCAAGATGGGACAGGAAGCTATGTGTCATGGATGGATGTATTGCTTGTGCTCCAGCAACAGGTGCAGCCGCACCTGCCCCACGTCCTCGCCATTTGTAATTTTACACAAAGCACGTTAAACTGTATGGATGATAATATTCAATTTTTGGAACCAAAAAAATTTGGTAACCTGGACCAAGCCGAGTGGTTTTAAAAAATTTAAAACCACCGTAATTTCACACAGAACATGTTAAACTGTATGGATGATAGTAATAGTTAATTTTGGAACAAAAAATGTGGTCACCTGGAGCAGGCCAATCAGTTTTTAAAAATTTGAAACCACCGTGATTTCACACAAAGCACGTTAAACTGTATGGATGACAATACTCAATTTTTGAAAGAAAAAATAATAATTTGGTCACTTGGAGCAATCCAAGTGGTTTTTAAAAATTTGAAACCAGTGTAATTTCAAACAAAACAGGTTAAACTGTATGGATTACAATCCAGTCAATTTTTCACCCCAAAAATGTGGTCAACTGCAGCAGATATATACAGGTGCTTCTTACAAAATTAGAATATCATCAAAAAGTTAATTTATTTTATTTCTTCAATACAAAAAGTGAAACTCATATATTATATAGAGTCATTACAAACAGAGTGATCTATTTCAAGTGTTTATTTCTATTAATGTTGATGATTATGGCTTACAGCCAATGAAAACACAAAAGTCATTATGTCATTAAATTAGAATACTTTATAACACCAGCTTGAAAAATTATTTTAAAATATGAAATGTTCTCCTACTGAAATGTATCTTCAGTAAATGCACTCAATACTTGGTCAGGGCTCCTTTTGCATCAATTACTGCATCAATGCGGCGTGGCATGGTGGCGATCAGCCTGTGACACTGCTGAGGTGCTATGGAAGCCCAGGTTGCTTTGATAGCAGCCTTCAACTCGTCTGCATTGTTGGGTCTGTTGTCTCTCATCTTCCTCTTGACAATGCCCCATAAATTCTCTGTGGGCTTAAGGTCAGGCAAATTTGCTGGCCAATCAAGCATAGTGATACTGTTGTTTTTAAACCAGGTATTGGTACTTTTGGCAGTGTGGAAAGGTGCCAAGTCCTGCTGGAGAATGAAATTTCCATCTCCAAAAACCTTGTCGGCAGAGTCAAGTATGAAGTGCTCTAAAATTTCCTGGTAGATGGCTGTGCTGACTTTGGTCTTCATAAAACACAGGTGGACCTACACCAGCAGGTGACATGGCTCCCCAAACCATCACTGATTGTGGAAACTTCACACTAGACCTCAAGCAGCTTGGATTGTGTGCCTCTCCACTCTTCCTTCATACTCTGGGACCTTGATTTCCAAATGAAATGCAAAATTTACTTTCATCTGAAAACAACACCTTGGACCACTGAGCAACAGTCCAGGTCTTTTTCTCCTTGGCTCAGGTAAGACGCTTCTGGCTGTTATGCACACGCCCGGGCTAAGCGGCGTGTGCGAGTGATTGGTAGTGATTCCACTGGACCGTGCCGGAGAGTGAATGCCTGGAAGGGCGTGACTAAGTATTCACCCGATCCGACCAGGGTCGCACGACGGCATACGACGCCAGTGCACCAAGGAGGAACCGAGCAGAGGGACCAGGTGCTACTCCAGGACAGACCCCGGACACGGCTGTTGACCCACACAGGGGAATACAGGAACAGGCTGGTAGGCTGGCACACAGACTGGAGGGTATAGGCAGGCACGACTGGTATGCAGGCAGGCGGGTATGCAGGCAGGGGGGTAAAGGCAAGCACAGCTAGAGTGCAGACAGGGAGGCACTCGCAGGTAGGAACACAGGCGGGATAGGACCCAGTACACACCGGGACTCAGGAACAATACAGGCAGAGGGTTACAGGCAAGCACAGCTAGAGTGCCGACAAGGCTGAGCAGGGAGGACAGGGCTCTGTTCACACGGAACAGACAGGAAGGGAAAGACAGAGCCAGACACTCACACAGTACTTGCAGAGACAACAAGCAGGAGTTAGGTACGAGTTCAGACTCTGCAGAAAAAGGAAGGGAACGGACATAGAGGCAAAACAGGCAAAGGACAGGAGAGAGTTCAGACTGGAACTGAGTGTACGGAGGAGACCGACACTGCAGAGGGATACAGGAGCGGGTCTGGGAATACGGCCCCCAGAGAGGCGGAACGAAACAGGCAAGGAGCGTGTTCAGACAGGTCAGACAAGATACAGGAACACAGAAAGGACTCAGTTCAGACACGGGAGCTGATACCGCAAAGCAGGAGACATACAGGACTCAGTTCAGACACGGGAGCTGATACCGCAAAGCAGGAGACATACAGGACTCAGTTCAGACACGAGAGCTGATACCGCAAAGCAGGAGACATACAGGACTCAGTTCAGACACGGGAACTGATACAAAAAGCAGGAGACAAGAGACGGGACCTGGCACCTTCAGAGTGCAAGCACACACTGAAGGAAACACTATGCTCAGGCCGGGATAGAAGGGAGCTGCTGAGCTATATACCAAGTGACAGACAGCAATAGGCTGAGGACGCACAAGGGGTGTGACCCACAGCAGGTACAAAAGGCAGGAAGTGATCGGGCGCCGCCCTTAAGCAGCAGAAACAGACACAAACAGACAGCATGGAGGGAAGCCAGAGAGACATTCTGGACAGGAGATCAAGTGCGCCCTCTTGCACAGTGGGAGATGGACCACCATGCAAGGACGCCGCCAGGTATGTTACAGTACCTCCCCCCTTACGCCCCCTCTTCTTCAGGCCTGCCAGAATCTTCCGCAGGGAATTCGAGGGCCAGTTGTTCACTGGGTTGGAGGGGAACAGAGACTTAAGGGTAATCTCTGCTTCGAGGTACATCTTGTCAAGCTCACAGGAAAAAATAGACGGGTTATCAGGTACATAATGAGGAAAAGTCACTGTCTCTTTGTTATCTGGTGGTATCCCGGAGGATTCAGGAAACAACTGGAGGTCCTCCGCCGGGTCAGAAGAGTGCAGAGGCTCAGAGAAAACAACTGCTTCAGAGTACACTAGGTCGGACTCACTGGAGGAAGCAGGCGAGGTATCGGGTACCGAGTATAGGAAAGTCTCTGTCCATTCACCACCAGGTGGCACCCCGAAGGGTTCTGAACACAACTGGAGGTCCTCCGCCTGGTCGGAGGGGTGTAGAGACTCGGGAGTAACCTCTGCTTCGGAGTACACTAGGTCGGACTCACTGGACGAAGCGAGCGAGGTATCAGGTACAGAGTATAGGAGAGTCACTGTCCTTTCGCTACCAGGTAGCACCCCGAAGGGTTCAGGAGACAACTGGAGATCCTCCGCCTGGTCGGAGGGGTGTAGAGACTCGGGAGTAACCTCTGCTTCGGAGTACACTAGGTTGGACTCACTGGACGAAGCGAGCAAGGTATCAGGTACAGAGTATAGGAGAGTCTCTGTCCTTTCGCTACCAGGTAGCACCCCGAAGGGTTCAGGAGACAACTGGAGATCCTCCGCCTGGTCGGAGGGGTGTAGAGACTCGGAGGTAACTACCACTTTGGGGTACCCATTGTCAGGCTCACAGGACGAAGCGGACAAAGTATTGAGTACCGGGTGTAGAGAAGTCTCTCTCCATTTGTCATCGAGTGGTATCCCGGAGGATTCAGGAGGCAACAGGGGATCCTCCGCCAGGTAGTAGAGGTGCACAGACTCAGAGGTAACCACAGCTTTGGAGCATCCTTGGACATGCACACCGGTTAAAGAGAGAGAAGCATCTGATGCCGGGTGCAGGAAGTTCTCCTGTGTGGAGTCTGGATGGGCAGAAGTCTCTTCGGCCAGGAGAACTGGTGCACTACCCACGCACATTACCCATTGGGGTTTCTCCGGGATACAGGGAGATGAAGCTTCAGTAGGGACTTCAAGGTTGGGGTCAGGAGGTCTCAGGGAGGACAGACCCTGGCGTGACGGCTTGCCTCTAAGTCTAGCACGTCTGGACTGCCTCTTGAGGTTGAGAGAAGTATTCCGGAAAGCGTAGTCACCCTGTGAGGATTCTGGGTGGGCAGTAGTCTCATTGGGCTGGAGGACTATTGCGCTACCCACACACATTACCCGTCGGGGCTGCTCCGGGATATTGGGAAGTGAAGCTTCAGCAGGGGCTTCAGAGTTAGGGTCCTCGAAGACCATACGAAAGGCCACCAGGAAGGCCTGCAGGTCAAGGATGACAGGATCCCATGCTTCCCATAGGGGGGTGACCCATTTCAAGGCATCACCCGCTAGGTAGTCAATCATAAAGGCCACTTTAGCCCAATCGGAAGGAAAATAGAGAGGGTAGGCCTTAAAGTGTAGCATGCATTGCTCCACAAATGCACGACACTGTCTTGGATCCCCATAGTAACGTGGCGGATCCGCAGGAACGAGAGCTGATAGATCCATCTGGACGGGTGCGTAATTCGCCTGGAACTCAGCTAAAGGGGGAAAAAAATTTATTTATTTATTTTAATGCATGTATTCGCTGGAAAAACTTCTCAAAGAGCGAAGGCCGTGGGGCTCAACGGGAACCATGGCCTGAGCATGCTGTTATGCACACGCCCGGGCTAAGCGGCGTGTGCGAGTGATTGGTAGTGATTCCACTGGACCGTGCCGGAGAGTGAATGCCTGGAGGGGCGTGACTAAGTATTCACCCGATCCGACCAGGGTCGCACGACGGCATACGACGCCAGTGCACCAAGGAGGAACCGAGCAGAGGGACCAGGTGCTACTCCAGGACAGACCCCGGACACGGCTGTTGACCCACACAGGGGAATACAGGAACAGGCTGGTAGGCTGGCACACAGACTGGAGGGTATAGGCAGGCACGACTGGTATGCAGGCAGGCGGGTATGCAGGCAGGGGGGTAAAGGCAAGCACAGCTAGAGTGCAGACAGGGAGGAACTCGCAGGTAGGAACACAGGCGGGATAGGACCCAGTACACACCGGGACTCAGGAACAATACAGGCAGAGGGTTACAGGCAAGCACAGCTAGAGTGCCGACAAGGCTGAGCAGGGAGGACAGGGCTCTGTTCACACGGAACAGACAGGAAGGGAAAGACAGAGCCAGACACTCACACAGTACTTGCAGAGACAACAAGCAGGAGTTAGGTACGAGTTCAGACTCTGCAGAAAAAGGAAGGGAACGGACATAGAGGCAAAACAGGCAAAGGACAGGAGAGAGTTCAGACTGGAACTGAGTGTACGGAGGAGACCGACACTGCAGAGGGATACAGGAGCGGGTCTGGGAATACGGCCCCCAGAGAGGCGGAACGAAACAGGCAAGGAGCGTGTTCAGACAGGTCAGACAAGATACAGGAACACAGAAAGGACTCAGTTCAGACACGGGAGCTGATACCGCAAAGCAGGAGACATACAGGACTCAGTTCAGACACGGGAGCTGATACCGCAAAGCAGGAGACATACAGGACTCAGTTCAGACACGAGAGCTGATACCGCAAAGCAGGAGACATACAGGACTCAGTTCAGACACGGGAACTGATACAAAAAGCAGGAGACAAGAGACGGGACCTGGCACCTTCAGAGTGCAAGCACACACTGAAGGAAACACTATGCTCAGGCCGGGATAGAAGGGAGCTGCTGAGCTATATACCAAGTGACAGACAGCAATAGGCTGAGGACGCACAAGGGGTGTGACCCACAGCAGGTACAAAAGGCAGGAAGTGATCGGGCGCCGCCCTTAAGCAGCAGAAACAGACACAAACAGACAGCATGGAGGGAAGCCAGAGAGACATTCTGGACAGGAGATCAAGTGCGCCCTCTTGCACAGTGGGAGATGGACCACCATGCAAGGACGCCGCCAGGTATGTTACACTGGCATTGTCTATTGATCATGAAAGGGTTGACACAAGGAATGCGACACTTGTAGCCCATGTCCTGAATATGTCTGTGTGTGGTGGCTCTTGAAGCAATGACTCCAGCAGCAGTCCACT
The DNA here is from genome assembly GCF_046119375.1 of Phyllobates terribilis. Classification (NCBI taxonomy): domain Eukaryota; kingdom Metazoa; phylum Chordata; class Amphibia; order Anura; family Dendrobatidae; genus Phyllobates; species Phyllobates terribilis. The sequence goes on along the minus strand of NW_027362764.1, from coordinate 418,039,499 downwards.
CCTTCTGAATCTCTCCCCAAATTTTTGAATGGCCTTTTCTTAACAATCCTTTCAAGGGTGCGGTTATCCCAGTTGCTTGTGCACCATTTTCTACCACATTTTTTCCTTCCACTCAACTTTCCATGAATATGCTTGGATACAGCACTAGAGATGAGCGTTGTTCTACTCGAACTGTTCGCCAATCTCAAATTCGAGCTGTTTTGGGCGGTGTTCGAGCCGGTCGGCGAACACGAACAATTTGAGAAAAATTCGGCTGTTCGAAGTTATGTTCGATAACTGTTCGTGCACCAAAATCATAACAGGATTTTTTCTCAGTAATGATGAAAATTAATGTTAATACGCAGTTTGAGTGTACAGCGGGGCGGGGGGAGGGGCAGGGGATGGATCTCTGCAGGAACAATGAAGATCTCCATTTTTTTTTCTCTTTCCCGCATTTGCAGTGGGGAGGTGCAATCTGTCAGCCTATCAGCAGCGCACACACGGAGCGAAGTGCTTTTTTTCGCACAAGCAAGGGCATGTGTGATTGGCAGTGTATGTCACATGTCCTTGCCCTATAAGACCAAGCCATTTTCCCCGTCGCCACCATTTTCTCACTGCTGCAGCTGCGTGTTAGACGGCACCGCTGTTGCTGTGTGCGCTATACCTTGTTAATTTCAAGCCAATTTTCGCACAAATATACAGATAGCTTGGGAGTAGGGAATAGTTGTGATTGCAGTCCTTTTAAGGACTAGGTTACAGCATTTCCTACGACTTTTATCAAGCAGGTCTGTGCTCTTAAATAGATAGATTGTGGGAGTAAAGACTAATTGTAATTGGAGTCCTTTTCAGGACTAGGTTACATCAGTTCCTATCAGTTTTTGCCAGGCAGGTCTGTGCCAGTGCTGTGCAAGTTTTTTTCACAGCATTTGGCTGAATCTAGCAAAGCTAATCCTTTTTGGCCTATTGCAGAGTGTGTTAGTCAGTGGAGTAGCCTATCTGTGTTGCAAGATATACCACCTGTGTATAGAATACCAATTTTTTTACTGCACCTAGTGAAGTAAAATCTTTTGGGCATAGCATCATTCTATTAGTCCATCTATACTGACCTCCATCAGGTTGCAAATTAAAAATAATTTTTTTCTGCATCTAGCTCTGAAAAAATAGTTGGGCTTCTAGCAGTGTGTGGGACTTGGTCTATTAGTCCATCTATACTGACCTCCATCAGGTTGCAAATTAAAAATAATTTTTTTCTTCATTTATCTCTGAAAAAATATTTGGGCTTCTAGCAGCGTGTGGGACTTGTTCTATTAGTCCATCTATACTGACCTCCATCAGGTTGCAAATTAAAAATAATTTTTTTCTGCATCTAGCTCTGAAAAAATATTTGGGCTTCTAGCAGTGTGTGGGACTTGGTCTATTAGTCCATCTATACTGACCTCCATCAGGTTGCAAATTAAAAATAATTTTTTTCTGCATCTAGCTCTGAAAAAATATTTGGGCTTCTAGCAGTGTGTGGGACTTGGTCTATTAGTCCATCTATACTGACCTCCATCAGGTTGCAAATTGAATAAAAAAATTTTCTGCATCTAGCTCTGAAAAAATATTTGGGCTTCTAGCGGTGTGTGGGACTTGGTCTATTAGTCCATCTATACTGACCTCCATCAGGTTGCAAATTAAAAATATTTTTTTTCTGCATCTAGCTCTGAAAAAATATTTGGGCTTCTAGCAGTGTGTGGGACTTGGTCTATTAGTCCATCTATACTGACCTCCATCAGGTTGCAAATTAAAAATAATTTTTTTCTTCATTTATCTCTGAAAAAATATTTGGGCTTCTAGCAGCGTGTGGGACTTGTTCTATTAGTCCATCTATACTGACCTCCATCAGGTTGCAAATTAAAAATAATTTTTTTCTGCATCTAGCTCTGAAAAAATATTTGGGCTTCTAGCAGTGTGTGGGACTTGGTCTATTAGTCCATCTATACTGACCTCCATCAGGTTGCAAATTAAAAATAATTTTTTTCTGCATCTAGCTCTGAAAAAATATTTGGGCTTCTAGCAGTGTGTGGGACTTGGTCTATTAGTCCATCTATACTGACCTCCATCAGGTTGCAAATTGAATAAAAAAATTTTCTGCATCTAGCTCTGAAAAAATATTTGGGCTTCTAGCAGTGTGTGGGACTTGGTCTATTAGTCCATCTATACTGACCTCCATCAGGTTGCAAATTAAAAATAATTTTTTTCTTCATTTAGCTCTGAAAAAATATTTGGGCTTCTAGCAGTGTGTGGGACTTGTTCTATTAGTCCTTCTATACTGACCTCCAGCAGGTTGCAAATTGAATATAATTTTTTTCTGCATCTAGCTCTGAAAAAATATTTGGGCTTCTAGCGGTGTGTGGGACTTGGTCTATTAGTCCATCTATACTGACCTCCATCAGGTTGCAAATTAAAAATAATTTTTTTCTGCATCTAGCTCTGAAAAAATATTTGGGCTTCTAGCAGTGTGTGGGACTTGGTCTATTAGTCCATCTATACTGACCTCCATCAGGTTGCAAATTAAAAATAATTTTTTTCTTCATTTATCTCTGAAAAAATATTTGGGCTTCTAGCAGCGTGTGGGACTTGTTCTATTATTCCATCTATACTGACCTCCATCAGGTTGCAAATTAAAAATATTTTTTTTCTGCATCTAGCTCTGAAAAAATATTTGGGCTTCTAGCAGTGTGTGGGACTTGGTCTATTAGTCCATCTATACTGACCTCCATCAGGTTGCAAATTGAATAAAAAAAATTTCTGCATCTAGCTCTGAAAAAATATTTGGGCTTCTAGCAGTGTGTGGGACTTGGTCTATTAGTCCATCTATACTGACCTCCATCAGGTTGCAAATTAAAAATAATTTTTTTCTTCATTTAGCTCTGAAAAAATATTTGGGCTTCTAGCAGTGTGTGGGACTTGTTCTATTAGTCCTTCTATACTGACCTCCAGCACGTTGCAAATTGAATATAATTTTTTTCTGCATCTAGCTCTGAAAAAATATTTGGGCTTCTAGCGGTGTGTGGGACTTGGTCTATTAGTCCATCTATACTGACCTCCATCAGGTTGCAAATTAAAAATAATTTTTTTCTGCATCTAGCTCTGAAAAAATATTTGGGCTTCTAGCAGTGTGTGGGACTTGGTCTATTAGTCCATCTATACTGACCTCCATCAGGTTGCAAATTAAAAATAATTTTTATCTTCATTTATCTCTGAAAAAATATTTGGGCTTCTAGCAGCGTGTGGGACTTGTTCTATTAGTCCATCTATACTGACCTCCATCAGGTTGCAAATTAAAAATAATTTTTTTCTGCATCTAGCTCTGAAAAAATATTTGGGCTTCTAGCAGTGTGTGGGACTTGGTCTATTAGTCCATCTATACTGACCTCCATCAGGTTGCAAATTAAAAATAATTTTTTTCTTCATTTATCTCTGAAAAAATATTTGGGCTTCTAGCAGCGTGTGGGACTTGTTCTATTAGTCCATTTATACTGACCTCCATCAGGTTGCAAATTAAAAATAATTTTTTTCTGCATTTAGCTCTGAAAAAATATTTGGGCTTCTAGCAGTGTGTGGGACTTGGTCTATTAGTCCATCTATACTGACCTCCATCAGGTTGCAAATTAAAAATAATTTTTTTCTTCATTTAGCTCTGAAAAAATATTTGGGCTTCTAGCAGTGTGTGGGACTTGTTCTATTAGTCCTTCTATACTGACCCCCAGCAGGTTGCAAATTGAATATAATTTTTTTCTGCATCTAGCTCTGAAAAAATATTTGGGCTTCTAGCGGTGTGTGGGACTTGGTCTATTAGTCCATCTATACTGACCTCCATCAGGTTGCAAATTAAAAATATTTTTTTTCTGCATCTAGCTCTGAAAAAATATTTGGGCTTCTAGCAGTGTGTGGGACTTGGTCTATTAGTCCATCTATACTGACCTCCATCAGGTTGCAAATTGAATAAAAAAATTTTCTGCATCTAGCTCTGAAAAAATATTTGGGCTTCTAGCGGTGTGTGGGACTTGGTCTATTAGTCCATCTATACTGACCTCCATCAGGTTGCAAATTAAAAATAATTTTTTTCTGCATCTAACCCAGCCAATAGTTTTGGCCTAATACCACAGTTTGGCCACTCAGCTCTGCTCGGTTACCATCCATTGTTTTTTTGTGCAAACAACTCCAGAGTTGTGAATTAGTTAACCACCAAAATGAGTGGAAAAAGGCCTGCTGCTGGTGGAAAGGGGAATAGGCGTGTTGGGAAGGGGAAAAAAGGTTGTGTCCGTGGGGTAGGTGCAGAAGAAAGACCATCTTCCAGCCAAACTAAAATGTCTACTTCTTTTAGCGGACAATGTGATAAGATCCCTTTCTTACGGCCACGCCAATCGCTACAAATTCCAGATGAGGCACAAAAACAGCAGGTGCTTCAACAGATATCAAGTGCTCCTTTAAGTGGGCTCTCCTCCACATCAACTTCAACATCACAAATACTCCAGTCCTCAAAGGTGTCACCCAAATCGCACTTGCTTCCTCACAGCTCCCAAATCTCCAGCTGCCCGTCTGAGTATGAAGTAGAACAGATGGTTGAGTCTGCAGAGCTGTTTACTCATACTATAGCTTGGGAATCAGAGGTTGACTCCAGCGCTTCTGTGAATCCAGACGAGGAAATGATCTGCACTGAAGCCCAGAATCTTTATGAGTCGGATCCAGGACCAGACGCAGAAGGTTCTGACCATAATGTAGACCCTCATTCCCAAACTGTAACTCCTGTTGGTGGAGACAATGAGGAAGACGATGATAAGACTCAAATACCTGATTGGAGCGACAACTTTAGTTTTTTGTCAGGGCAGGAACAGGTTGGCTCTGAGGACGACGGGTGTGATAACGCACAGGGTGATGATGATGAGGTTGGAGATCCCACTTACTGTCAACCCACAGTCAGCCAAGAGATGAGGTCAGCAGAGGAGGTGGAGGAAGATGCTAGTGACGACGAGGTCAGGTTGCGCCTTCCTGGACAGAGACGTAGTACTGGAAGCACGTCAACAACTGCATCCTCAAACACAACTCTGCCTCTCACCACAAGTCGTGGTGGCTCTTCAGGTCGCATGGGTGCTAAGCCTTGCATAGCCTGGGCATTTTTTCAGATCGATAAAGATGACCCAACTCGTGTTATCTGTAACATTTGTCAGCAAAAGCTAAGTAGAGGCCAAAAAATACATAGTTTGAGTACTTCATGCATGAACCGGCACATGGACATGAAGCATAAGTTGCAGTGGGAAGCTCAGTGTGCTACAATGCGGAATAGCCGGCCGGGCCAACCACCGTCTGCCATATCTTGTGCATCCGCGGCCTCTTCATCCTCTGTGACTGGGGGGACAGCAGTCACACCTGTTTTGGGGCGCAGACCTGCCACCTCTTTACCCGCAACAGCCAGCGTGATTGGCAGGTCATCATTTTCTTTGGAGGTGGTAACACCAGCTGGTCTTGAGCGCTGTCCGACATCGATAGCACCACCTTTGGATCAAGGCAACCTAACATGTCCGCCTGCATCTTCCTCACAGACCGGCAGTTTGCCGGGGACACCCTTATCAACCCCGTCTAAGCACAATAGCCAGCCCTCGGTCCTTTAGATGTGGACAAGTAAAAGACCATTTCCTCCTAGCCATGAGAAAGCTAAGAGGTTGAATTTCACCATCTGCAAGCTCTTGGCTACAGAAATGCTGCCTTTCCGCCTGGTGGACACAGAGGATTTTTGAGACCTTATGTCCGTCGCAGTGCCCCAGTACCAGATGCCCAGTCGGCACTACTTCTCAAAGAAAGGTGTGCCTGCGCTCCACCAGCATGTCGCACACAACATCACCGCTTCTTTGAGAAACTCTGTGTGTGACAGGGTGCATTTCACCACAGACACTTGGACGAGTAGGCATGGACAGGGGCGTTACATGTCGCTGACTGGGCACTGGGTAACTATGGTGACAGCAGGACAAGGGGCTGCTGTCCAAGTCTTGCCGTCCCCACGAGTTGTGCGTCAATCCTCTTTATGTCAAAGTTCCTCCACTGCTTCTGCCTCCTCAACCTCCTCTCGGTCTTCCACCTGCACCCAAAGCCTGTCTGGTCATGCCACAAGCTTTCTAACTGCGCAGAAGGGATCCTGCACACCTCCTTACTATGCTGGCAGTAGGGCTCAACGTCATCAGGCGGTTTTTACATTGAAATGTCTGGGAAATGTGAGTCACACAGCTGAGGAGTTGTGGTCAGCTCTGGAGAACCAATTTCATGAATGGTTGTCTCCACTGGACCTGAAACCAGGGAAGGCCGTGTGCGACAATGCTGCAAACCTGGGTGCGGCCCTTCGCCGGGGCAATGTCACACACGTGCCTTGTATGGCTCACGTGTTGAACCTGGTTGTCCAGCAATTTTTAGCCCACTATCCCAGACTAGATGGCCTTCTGCAGAGGGCACGGTCGCTGTGTGCTCACTTCCGCCATTCGCATCCCGCAGCTCAGCGACTTACATCTCTACAGAAGTCGTTGGGCCTGCCACTTCACCGCTAAAATGCGATGTGCCTACCCGGTGGAATTCAACTCTGCACATGTTGCAGCGACTGTGGCAGCACCGACAAGCCCTGGTGCAATACGTTCTGACGTATAGCCTGGGCCAACGAGATTCAGAGTTGGGGCAAATCACGCTGGAGGAGTGGTCTCAGATCAGGGACCTATGCACCCTTCTGCACAGTTTTGAAATGGCGACGAAGATGTTTAGTGCTGACGATGCCATTATCAGCATGACTATTCCGGTGATTTACATGCTGGAGCACATGTTAAACAGAATTCGGAGTCAGGTGGTGGCACAAGAGGAGGTGGAGGAAGTAGAGGAGGAGGAGTTGTATGCGGAAGGGCTAACATCTGCAAGGTCCAGACGGTCGGCAGCACCAAGGCGGCAGGCATGTGAGGGTGGGGGAGATGATTTTACCAGGGCGCATGGTAGCAGCCAAACTAGTGAGGAAGGTGCAGGAGCCCAGGAAGAAGTGGAGGACGAACTGATGGAAGACTCATCAGATGAGGGAGACCTTGATCACATTTCTGTTGTGTGAGGTTGGGGGGAGAGGACAGAGGACAGAGGAAGGAAGCATGATTGTTACCTAGCCACCAACACAACAGGGACTTGGTGCTCCTGGATGCGCAACACACATGAGTGCCTTCTTGCTGCACTACCTGCAACATGACCCTCGAATTGTGAGAATTAGAAATAATCCTGACTACTGGGTTGCCACACTGTTAGATCCCCGGTACAAAAGTAAATTTGCAGAAATTATTCCTGCCATAGAAAGGGATGCACGCATGCAGGAGTATCAGCAGAGACTGTTGCAGAATCTTACATGTGCTTTTCCACAAAATACCAGTGGTGCACGTAGTGAATCTCACAGTTCCAACTTGCCAACCGTGGGACCGTCAAGTGTTCAGCACTCAAACCGTAACAGAACCACAGTATCTGCTGGTAACATCAATTTTGCGGAATCATTTCACCCCTTTTTTAGCCCATCCTTTGCAAGGCCACAGGAGACAAGAAGTCTGACACATAGTCAACGCCTAGAGACGATGGTACAGGAGTATCTCCAAGTAAACATTGAAGCCACGACTGTGTCACTGGACCCTTGCTCTTTTTGGGCTTCCAATCTGGATAAATGGCCGGAGCTAGCCACTTACGCCTTGGAGATCTTGTCATGCCCTGCAGCCAGCGTTCTGTCTGAACGTGTGTTCAGCGCTGCTGGTGGTGTGCTGACAGATAAGCGCACGCGGCTCTCCACTGATAATGTAGACAGACTCACGTTCATAAAGATGAACAAATCATGGATCCGAAACGACTTTTCTACCCCTGTGTCATCCTGGGGAGAGTAAAAGCTTGATGATTGGTTAAAATCACCCTACCAACCGTTTTAAGCTTTCAAATTACTAATCATGTTTATCTGTATCTTGACTGGAAAATAATTTGGGCTTTGTAGCAGTGTGCAGCACTGATCCTATTAGGCCATCTATAATAAGCTTCACCAGATTTAAAATTAAAAATAATTTTTAGCTGCATCTAGCCCGGAAAATAATTTTGGGGCTCCGAGATGCGCAAGACACATAAGTGCCTTCTTGCTGCACTACCTGCAGCATGACCCTCATATTGTCAGAATTCGAAGTAATCATGACTACTGGGTTGCCACACTCTTAGATCCCCCAAACTTTTCGATCAACCTTTTCATTTTAATAAAGACCAAAAAAATGGTCATTTTTGAAATTATAAGCATTAGCAGGTTGTTAGAAACTGAAATCAAACAGTTTTCAACTCAAAACTTTATTCTAGGTGATGTTACATTTTCACATAGGACCCCTTGTTCGAAAGGAGCTTCTGAACTCTCTCGTCCATTGAATTTGTCAGGTTTTGGATGGTTTCTGCTTCAATTGTTTTGCATGAGGACAGAATACCCTCCCAGAGCTGTTGCTTAGATGTGAACTGCCTCCCGCCATCATAGACACTCCTTTTAATGATGCTCCAAAGGTTCTGAATGGGGTAGAGGTCAGGGGAGCATGGGGGTCACACCATAAGTTTGTCCCCTTTTATGCCCATATCAGCCAGAGATGCAGATGTTTTATGTGCAGCATGAGATGGTGCATTATCATGCAGAAAAATGATCTTGCTGTGAAATACACGGTTCTTCTTCTTGAACCATGGCAGGAAGTGCTGTTTGAGAAAATCCACATACATTATGGAGTTCATCTTTAGCGCCTTCAGGGATCCTAAAGGGGCCGACAATCTCTCTCCCCATGATTCCAGCCCAAAACATTACTCCACCTCCTCCTTGTTGGCGCTGTAGCCGTGTTTGCGTGGGGTGTCCATCAACCAGCCATCCTCCACTCCATCCATCTGGACCATCGAGCGCTGCACGGCACTCATCCGTGAACAAAACAGTTTTGAAATCAGTCTTCATGTAATGTTTGGCCCACTGGAGCCGTTTCTGCTTGTGTGAAGTGGATAGAGGAGGTCGACAGGATGGCGCATGCACAGCTGCAAACCTCTGAAGGACCCTGCATCTTGTTGTTCGGGGGACGTTGGAGGCACAAGCAGCTTCAAAAACTTGTCTGCTGCTATGAGAAGGCTTTTTTGCCGCTGCTCTTTCAACCTGACGTAATTGCCTGTAGGAAAGAGTCCTCAATTTGCCCTTATCAGAACGCACACTTGTGTACTGTGAATCAGCTACATACTTCTTGATTGCCAAGACACTTCATCCTGATCATCGCACAATGTTGATTGTAGTCATGCCTTGACCTAAACACTCCACAATTTGTTGCTTCTCAGCAGCCGACACATCCTTTTTCTTTCCCATTTTGGCAGAAAATGTAGGCTGCTTAATAATGTGAGAGAGCCTTCTTAAGTAGTCTTGCCTTTCATTGGACACACCTGCCAAACTAATTAGCACAGGTGTCTGCAATTGCTTACAGTGATATAAAGAGCCCTGACACACATCACCATCAATGAGTTTAACTGACAAACAAACAAATTCTTCCCTTATCACTCCTAAACACTTTTTGCATAATAATTTGGAACGCGGTGTACATGTGCTTTTCCACAAAACACCAGTGGTTCACGTAGTGAATCTTACAGTTCTAACTTGCCAACCGTGGTCTGTATGGAATTGTTCAATAAAGGGCGCAAAATTAAGATAACATAGATGGGAGAGGTCTCTATGAATAGGAATTCCTAAGTATTTGATACCCTGTGAGGGCCAGGCAAAGGGAAAGTTGGACTGGATGGAATCCTATATGGATTTGGGGAGGGAGACATCGAGGCCCTCAGACTTCGCTGCATTGATTTTAAAATTTGACCATGTAACAAAGTGATCTATTTCAGCCATAACAGCATGGATGGATATATGTGATTGAGTGATATATACTAGGACATCATCAGCAAATAGAGAGCACTTGTACTCGGTGCCTCCCACCTCAATCCACCTAATATTGGGGTTATGGCGAATTGATGAGAGCAGGTGCTCCGTCACTAGGATGTATAAGAGAGGGGACAGAGGACATCCCTGCCTTGTCCCATTGGTGATTGTGAAAGGTGATGAAAATGTTCTGACGCACCCCCTGGGCCTTGGGACACCCGGAGCCGGACCCTTTTTGGTGGATGCTGGTGGTTGTAGTCTTCGTGGCGGCGATCCGGTTCCGTGGCTCAGGGCGGTCAAACCAGTGGCGGAACTATTTATGTGGTTTTGATGTTTAAATGTCCGACTACGCCACCCGTGGATTGCGGTCAGAGTGAACCGCCGCTACAGGGCAGACCGCTAAGGCTGGTGTTGTGGGTGCAGCAGAGCGTAGCATAACTCCCCACGGGAGGAGTATAGCCTCAGGGCAGTGTATGCGGAGGATGGGGGTGATGGTGCAGGGCAGCAGCAGTAACGACACGGAGTCAGTGATGCAGTTCAGGGCCTTTACTCACAGTTCTTATTATCCAGACCACGTCTGCAGGTAACGGCTGCCCACGTTGTACTGTGCTCACCAGGTGAGGGGCTCAGACAACTCCCAGATAACTTTGGAGCGCTTCACAGGACCCCCTTTGTGTGTCCTTTGTCTGGCCTTTCTTACCAACACTTCTGTCCGGCTGCCTCGGGCCTCCTCTTGGTAAACTTGGCGCCAGTTTCCCTGACCCTATGTGGTGCCTTCCTAGCGGGTGGAGCAAGGGGCTGCGCCACATAAAATGTCAGAGCCTCCGGTTTCTAGCTGAGGGTCGTTTCCTGCCTCCACTAGTTCGGGGACCGGTCTCCCCCTTTGGCCTGACCCCTCCACGCAGGTGGATTCGGGCGTGCGGTGGCGACTCGCCCGTCCGCACCCCTGGGATCCCTTCATTCCTCGTTCCTGGAGCCTTCTCCGCTCCTCTTCCTTCCTTCTCCCTCTTGCAGGCCTGGGTCTCTGTTACTAGGCCCGCCTCCGGAGCAGAGCTCATGCAGAGCCCCTGCTCCCTGCCACTTCTGCTCAGACTTCTCTGCACTGAACTAAGATGGTGCCCACCTTTTATACTCCCTTCTCAATGCACCCAGGAACTGCTTCCTCCCTGCTCCTGCACTGCAGGGTTCCCCTTCCTCAGTGTTCCCTCCCCCCACTCCAGCCAGGGACAGGGACTGTCGTGCCCATCTCAGGGGCATATTGGTCGCCCTGCCCCACGGCAATGTGGTGTAATGCATGCAGGTGTCGGGTCCTGATCCACACTCCATCCTTATCTGAGAGTGAGATATCACACCTCTGGGTGAGGTGCAATACGTCTGTAGCAACCGAGCCCTCGGTGCTACAGTTCCATTTATCTTCAGCCTAGGTGACGTATTGTGATACAGGGCCGTGATTTTGGCTATAAAAGGGTCCCCTAGACCCCTACCCCAAGCTTTTTAAGAGAATCATATATGGCGTGCCAGGAGACTCTATGGAATGCTTTCTCAGCATCCAACGAGAGTATCTACTTACAAATTTTTAACTGCATCTAGCCCAGGAAATACTTTGTGCCTAGTAGCAGTGTCTGCTAGTCAGCGGATTATCCCGGCTGTTAAGCAAGCTACACCACCTGTAGTTTGGACACTTAATTTTTTCAAAGGAAATGCTTCGGGACCACGGGATACTCAGTGAAGAGCATCAGGAGGCACCCCAAGGCATAGGGGCTGGGACTGGCACTAGGATGCCTTGCGGTGGACAGCCGAGCTCGATCCTTATAAAAGCTTTTTAACTGCAGCAGCTTTAGTGGACGCTACTGGAGCTGGAATTACGCGGCTGCTGGCATGAGACTTGCCCTCCAATAGATCCTTGTAAATGGATATAAAGTGTATTCATTCAAATTAGAGGGACAATTTAAATTAAAAAGCTTAGAGCTGCCTCCACCACAGGGGGGCTCTCTCGACCCACCAGCGGACAGGCACCAGTATTGGGAGAGGGGGGCTGGCAGTCAGGGTTCACCGCGGCTCTGGCACAAACCCGGCGACACGGAGGTGGCACGGGCAGGAGCGGACTGGCCGTCTCGGCTTCTCACTTTTTGGATTTTAGAAGGGCATGACATGCCTATATCTGTGTCTCCCCCTCCTTTTACTCCTCCACCTCTTTTCTTTTCCATGACTATATGTACTTGTCACTTTTCCATGTGTTAGTTGTGTCTTCTGAGCAGTTTGTCAGCTTTTGGACACCTTTGAAGGTGTTTTCTATGTGTTTCTATGTGTTTTTGTTTGCCTGCCATTGGTTTTAACGGTGTTCGAAGGTGTTCGACGAACAGTTCGACGAACAGTTCGGCGAACACACGGGTGTTCGACGAACCGAACCGAACTCGAACACTACGGGGGTGGCTCAACACTATACAGCACTCTGTGAACAGCTACTGAAGCTAAGGATTTAACAATGACCTTTTGTGGCTTACCCTCCTTGTGGAGTGTGTCAATGACTGCCTTCTGGACATCTGTCAAGTCAGCAGTCTTCCCCATGATTGTAGAACCTACTGAAGCAGATTAAGGGACCTTTTTAACCACATAGGAAACCTTTGCAGGTGTTTTTTGTTAATTATTCTAATTTACTGAGATAATGACTTTTGTGTTTTCATTGGCTGTAAGCCATAATCATCAACATTAACAGAAATAAACACTTGAAATAGATCAGTCTGTTTGTAATGACTCTATGTAAATATATGAGTTTCACTTTTTGTATTGAAGGACTGAAATAAATTAACTTTTTGATGATATTCTAACTTTGTGAGAAGCACCTGTATTTAGCAACATACTGCAAAGCCATATGCCCTGCCTAGAGGCTGTATTCAGCCACTTTCTTTGCTCCAGCAGCTGTTGTTAGGCTAAATGCAGAATGTATTGTATAGAAACAGTAAAAGAACAAGATTAGCCCTTAGAACTACATTTAGTATGATGGTTCAGCATCAGCACCAGTATCACCAATAGAGGACTCAGATTAATGAAACTGTGCACACACAGGCCTGGACAACTATCCCTCCAATCACAACTATCCCTGAGCTGTGAAATGGTGCCAGTGTGCCGAGCGTGGTGGCGCAAGTCCTTTCATAACCTCTGATGAGGTAATGCGGCATGCCAATCACAGTAATGCCACTACCAAGATGGCTATTGCATTACGGTCACTGGCAGGCAATCCCCTCATGTTTTTTGGCTGTGTAACAAGTGCCAAACATGCAGGTCGGGGATTCAAACATTGAATCTGAGCACCAGCCAATGCTCGACAAGTGCCTAGCACATCCGAGCACCCAGATACTTGAGTGATATCCTAGTATCACTGAGCACGTTCGCTCATCACTATTATATACAAGTCAGGAAGGAATTTTCACAATAAGACTTTTTCCTTAATAGGACTTTTTATCTTTCTAACCATCACCATTGCAAGATAATAGACTGAATTGTGACTTGCAACCACCAATCAAAAGGTGTCATATTTTTTACAAAAGCCATGCTCCAGTAGGTCATGGGTCGCAGCGTGACATCATAGACAATTGTTAGATGCAAGTAAGCACTAGGTTGCATACTCTATCATCTTAAGCAGCCAACCATTTTTTTTCTTGCAGCATTGCAGCAAATTGAATTGTCAGGTATCTCAAGTCCTGTTAAACCTTTAACCCCTTAACAACATTGGACATACTAATACGCGTCTGTGCCCTGGGACTTAAGAGCCAGACCCGTATTAGTACATCATGGTGATCGCGCGCGCACACAGGCTGTGCATGGTGTCCGCTAACAATTTGAGCCGACAATTTGTTAGCGGATTCCATGTTGCATTTGGAGAGTCCCTGTGTGCTCAAACATTGGAGCTCCCCCACAAGTGACCCCATTTTGGAAACTAGACCCCCCAAGGCACCTATCTAGATGCATAGTGAGCAATTGGAACCCCCAGGTGCTTCACAAATTGATTCATAAAAATGAAAAAGTGTTTTTTTTTTCACTTTTTCATTTTTACAAATCAATTTGTGAAGCACCTGGGGGTTCCAAGTGCTCACTATGCATCTAGATAGGTGCCTTGGGGGGTCTAGTTTCCAAAATGGGGTCACTTGTGGGGGAGCTCCAATGTTTGGGCACACAGGGGCTCTCCAAACGCAACATGGTGTCCGCTAACAATTTGAGCCGACAATTTGTTAGCGGATACCATGTTGCATTTGGAGACTCCCTGTGTGCTCAAAAATTAGAGCTCCCCCACAAGTGACCCCATTTTGGAAACTAGACCCCCAAAGGCACCTATCTAGATGCATAGTGAGCACTTGGAACCCCCAGGTGCTTCACAAATTTATTCGTAAAAATGAAAAAGTGAAAAAAAACAACACTTTTTCATTTTCATGAATCAATTTGTGAAGCACCTGGGGGTTCCAAGAGCTCACTATGCAACTAGATAGGTGCCTTCGGGGGTCTAGTTTCCAAAATGGGGTCACTTGTGGGGGAGCTCTAATGTTTGGGCACACAGGGGCTCTCCAAACGCAACATGGTGTCCGCTAACAATTTGAGCTGACAATTTGTTAGCGGATGCCATGTTGCATTTGGAGAGTCCCTGTGTGCCCAAACATTGGAGCTCCCCCACAAGTGACCCCATTTTGGAAACTAGACCCCCCAAGGCACCTATCTAGATGCATAGTGAGCACTTGGAACCCCCAGGTGCTTCACAAATTGATTCATAAAAATGAAAAAGTGTTTTTTTTTCACTTTTTCATTTTTATGAATCAATTTGTGAAGCACCTGGGGGTTCCAATTGCTCACTATGCATCTAGATAGGTGCCTTGGGGGGTCTAGTTTCCAAAATGGGGTCATTTGTGGGGAGCTCCAATGTTTGGGCACACAGGGGCTCTCCAAACGCAACATGGTGTCCGCTAACAATTTGAGCCGACAATTTGTTAGCGGATACCATGTTGCATTTGGAGAGTCCCTGTGTGCCCAATCATTGGAGCTCCCCCACAAGTGACCCCATTTTGGAAACTAGACCCCCCAAGGCACCTATCTAGATGCATAGTGAGCACTTGGAACCCCCAGGTGCTTCACAAATTGATTCATAAAAATGAAAAAGTCTTTTTTTTATTTCACTTTTTCATTTTTACGAATCAATTTGTGAAGCACCTGGGGGTTTCAAGTGCTCACTATGCATCTTGATAGGTGCCTTGGGGGTCTAGTTTCCAAAATCAGGTCACTTGTGGGGGAGCTCCAATGTTTGGGCACACAGGGGCTCTCCAAATGCAACATGGTGTCCGCTAACAATTTGAGCCGATTTTCCATTCAATTTGCTAGCGGACACCATGTTGCATTTGGAGAGTCCCTGTGTGCCCAAACATTGGAGCTCCCCCACAAGTGACCCCATTTTGGAAACTAGACCCCCCAAGGCACCTATCCAGTTGCATAGTGAGCACTTGGAACTCCTAAGTGCTTCACAAATTGATTCGTAAAAATGAAAAAGTGAAAAAAAACAACACTTTTTCATTTTTACGAATCAATTTGTGAAGCACCTGGGGGTTCCAAGTGCTCACTATGCATCTAGATAGGTGCCTTGGGGGGTCTAGTTTCCAAAATGGGGTCACTTGTGGGGGAGCTACAATGTTTGGGCACATAGGGGCTCTCCAAACGCAACATGGTGTCCGCTAATTATTCAAGCAAATTTTACAATCAAAAAGTCAAATGGCGCTCCTTCCCTTCCGAGCACTGCCGTGCGCCCAAACAGTGTTTTTTCCCCACATATGGGGTTTCTGCGTGCCCAGGGGAAATTGCACAACAAATTTTGGGGTCCATTTTTTCTTGTTACCCCTGTGAAAATAAAAAAAAATTGGTCTAAAGTAACATTTTTGTGAAAAAAGTTATAATGTTCATTTTTTTCTTCCACATTCAAAAAATTCCTGTGAAGCACCTGAAGGGTTAATAAACTTCTTGTATGTGGTTTTGAGCACCTTGAGGGGTGCAGTTTTTAGAATGGTGTCACTTTTGGGTATTTTCTGTCATAAAGACTTCTCAAAGTGACTTCAAATGTGATGTGGTCCCTAAAAAATGGTTTTGTAAATTTTGTTGGAAAAATGAGAAATCGCTGGTCAACTTTTAACCCTTATAGCTCCCTAACAAAAAAAAATTTTGGTTCCAAAATTGTGCTGATGTAAAGTAGACATGTGGGAAATTTTATTTATTAACTCTTTTGTGTGACATATCTCTCTGATTTAAGGGCATAAAAATTCAATTTTTGAAAATTGCAAAATTTTCAAAATTTTCGCCAAATTTCCATTTTTTTTACACAAATAAACGCAAGTGATATCGAAGAAATTTTACCACAATCATAAAATACATTATGTCACGAAAAAACAATCTCAGAATCAGGGGGATCCGTTGAAGCGTTCCAGAGTAATTACCTCATAAAGTGACAGTGGTCAGAATTGTAAAAATTGGCCTGGTCATTAACGTGCAAACCACCCTCGGGCGTTAAGGGGTTATTTGCCGTAAAAAGATGTATAACACTCTTGAGTTATTCAAGGACTGTATTGGATCGTTTTCAAGCTCTTTAATTCAAAGAACCTTGGAAATATCAAAGTGACCTCAACATATCATTAACAACAAACTGAACTAACAGACTCTTTAGGCTTTTTAAATTGTAAAAATAATACAAAAATAATTCCCTTTTTGGGGCAGGTGATTGGCTTGCTTGTGTTTATACATAAGCAGTGCACACAGAAGTTGCTTTTTTGCCAGGGGTGGTGCAAAATTTATTCCTATTATTTTTGGATAAGCAACAGGTTTGCTGTTTGCAAAAAAATAATGGCTTTTACAAAGCCATCCAAAAATTAACTATCCCTTATTGCGAGCAAAAAATGGCAATCTCTTTTTGAAAGTGAATTGTAAATTGTCCAAATCCACTGGAACTTGCAAATCTTCTGAAATGTAATTCAAAGTTGATTTGCTTCAAATCAATTTACTCATCGCTATAAATAACCCTTTTAACGTTTCAATTTAAATTCAGACAGTTTTGGACAACAGTGAACAGTAAAGATATACTGAAGTAATATTGTAGTTGTAATAAAGCTTGAGTGGGCAACTAAAGTAATAAAATACATGTATTTCTCTATCGGTTTATACCAGTTACAATCAATAAAACAAAGTAACATCATATATAATTAATGGAAAGAAAGTTTCTACATCAACATAGATGTGGATTCTTTATGTTAAAGTTGTCCATCCTTAGGCTATGAGTCTACAGTCACTTTATGTGACTGCAGACTTATGAATCCTCAAATTGCTCACACTTTGCTCTGCGAGGATTCTCCTATGCCAGCATCGGGAGCAGTAGACATGTGTCCACAAGTATGTGATTTGCATACAAACGATCACGTGCTGCCTAGATGGGCCCTGCTTCACTAAATACAGTGTATTGAGCGACGCTGGACACAGTTAAGTCAGAATGTGGCTGGAAGTATGCAAATTGGATACTTGCGGTCACATGACCATCCACTCGCGGCGCCAGCACCGGAAAATCATCACAGCGCACAGTGTGCGCGATGTCAGGATTCACAAGTACGTACTCACATAGAGTGAATGCAGACTTATGGCCTAAGGCTGGACAACCCCTTAAAGAGCATTGTTGAACTCTCTGCTACAGTAAGTTGTCATGGTGAATTCACTAAAATAGTTCAAAAGTAGTCTAGATTTCTTTTTTTGCTTGAGTATAATAATATAACAAGTTATGCATACTAGATTACTGGAGATAAATTAATTTTGTGATTTATTCTGATTTATTGAGAGTGACAACATTTCAGCTTCCCATGATCCTTTTTCTAGCGAGACTTAATTTGATGCTTGTGTAAATAAGTCCATTTTTTTCACCACTTCACTGGACTGTATAACAATCTGAGATGACTTGTTACAGACATTAAAGAAAAGAAAGTAGAGGAATCAAAGAAGTAAGTAGAACACTATGCCCCAAAACTTTAAAATGGCTAGTTTTTCCAAATTTCAGTCACCATTTCCTAATTGAAGTAGGAAGATCAGCTCTGAAACACAAAATGTTGCAAATAGGCAGAATTCTGTCATAAATTGCTTGAAAAAGTGGAGTTAATGCAGTAGAAGAAATTTATTATGTGTTTTAGACTCATCTTACAGACAATTTTCAAAAGTGTTAAGGAAATTGAAGTGGCTAAGGCTACGTTCCTACAATTTGCATTTGGAGAGCTTTTGATGCTGCAAATTTTTTGCTTTTCTGCATCTTATAGCTATATCAGCTTTCTTTTGTTTTATTTTCATTGCATTTTTAAGTGTGTTTTTTTTACATGTGTATATATCGTGTTTTTGACACTGAGTTTTTTTTCTCTTTTCGATAAATTTTGTGTTAAATTAAATTGCTTTATTTTTGATACCTTCTGCTTAAAATTTTATGTGTGGATTATATGTGTTTTTAGTGTGTTTCCACAATGACAGCGTATTAAAATGCATTTGCATTTTTTATCTGAGGATTTTCCACATTTAATTCAATTGTAGTAGGAAAAAAAATGGCCCATAAAACTCTGCTTACCCACAGGAGATATTAAAATGTTGTGGATTTGAATGACACATTGCCAGTCAGTTTACTCAGTGTAAAAAAAAGCTCAGAGGGCGCATTTCTCTAATTCCGATTTAGTTATGGGTGAGGACTAAAATGTTTGGATGCGCGTTACTCGAATTGAGCAAATCCTAATGCTCGGGTGCTCGTTTCCAGTAACGAGCATAATGGAAGTCAATGGAAAACTCAAGCATTTTTCCGGCAGACCGAACCAGGAGGTCTGAGAGGGCCGGAATATCACTGAAATGGATGGAAACACTGCTTAAATGGAATGAGAACAGAATGGGGAAGATCCCTGGATGCATCTATGATTCCCAAGTTGCTACTGGGAACAATGTTGTCAGAGTATTACACCACTTTTACGGATTGACAATAAAACATAGAAAACCGAAGATAAAATGGACTTTACAGGAAAAAATGTTAAGATACATTATTTTCTGAATAATGACTTGTATATAAGTTAAAATAAAAAAGAGAAGAAGAAAAAATGCCATCTTTCACCATATTTCCTGTTGTTTTTAGCAATAAATAAATAATTAAGAAAAATTATGTGGGATCCCCCCTATTTTTAATAGCCAGCTAAGGCAAAGCAAATACCAGCCTGTTGTCATCCCATAACTGTCACATTAGATGCGCCAGTTCTGGCACCCTGTCTTAGCTCTTTCCGATTTCCCTTGTGTGGTGGCAATCAAAGTAGTGGGATTTGAGGTTGATGACAGCTGTGATTTGCCAAAAATCACAGCTGGCATCAACCCCTGGGGTTAGTAATGGAGAAGGGTCTGTCAGACACCCTCAGTAAGAAAAAGGAAAAAAACACACAAAAATCCTTTATTCACAAAAACACACCCTGACAAATGCCCTCATTCTCCCATTTATAAAAAAAAGCAAATCCCATGCAGTTCCGAAGTAGTCCAATGATCCCACTATGTCTCACTTTGCTTGAAGCATATGGAGCACCGTAACAACACTCCATAGGCTTTCGCAGCCACCACTGCCTAGCACACTGCTCAGCGAGATCAGCCTTCTATGAATTGATGTAACCTTAGTGACATAAGTAAGGATACATCAGATCATAACTGCCTGGTTCTCAAGGAGCACCGTGACCATCAGTTTCACACAATCCAATGTACTACAGCAATTGCGCCGGGTAACACGTACTGCTGGACTGCGCTCTGTGTGACCCAGTGACTGTAAGACCCGGTAACCTTAAGGGAGCATTTAAGGGAGGCTTCAAGGTTAGTGAAGTTCCCAGTTGATGGAATACCTCGAGTCTGTGGACTTTGGTAACTTTAGTTCACAGCCTCCAAGTGTCCCAGCAGCTGGGAACTCCAGTAACCTTAAAGTCTCCCTTAAAGGCTCCCTTAAGGTTTTCGTGCCTCACAGCTGCTGCAAGACCTGTTGGCTGTGAACTCTCGTAACCTTAAGGCTTTAAACAAAAGCTGTACAAAAATGAAGGTAAAAAACGCAATAAAGAATGTGATAAAAATGCAACACAGCCGTGAGGCTTTAAGGTTACTGGAGTTTGCACCTGGAAGCTGTGAACTAAGGTTAACAGACTTCACAGCCTCCAGGTGTTCCAGCAGCTGGGAACTCCAGTAACTTTAAAGTCTCCTGGCTGTGTGCACATGTCGCTTTTTTATCACATTTTTTGTTGCATTTTTTACCTGTGTTTTTGTACAGCTTTTGTTTACAGCAAGTTGAAAAAAAAGGAAAAAAAGGCTTAGTTAAAGAGATAGTTAGAGGGATAGATAGATAGATTAGATAAATAGATAGATAATAAATAGATAAATAGATAGATTGAATAGGTTAGATAGATTAGATTTATAGATATAGAAAAATAGTCGGCAGATATCCGGCAGTTTTCTAGGAATAAATAAATAAATTAAAAAAAAATTGCGTTGGGGTCACCCCTCTTTTATTAACTAGATAAGGCAAAGCATACAGCTGCAGGCTGATATTATCAGGCTGGGAAGGGCCATGGTTATTGGCTCCTTCCTAGCCTAAACATACCAGCCCTCAGTGACCCCAGAACTGGCACATTACATTAGCTGTGCCAATTCTGGTGCTCTATCTCAGCTCTTCCCAATTACCCTGGTGCGGCGGCTATTGGGATGATGGGATTAGAGGTTGACATCAGCAGCTGGCTCTGATAGCAGCTCTGAGGTTAGTAATGGAGAAGTGTCAGTCAGACACCTCCATTAGTAACTCTGTAAGTAAAAAATCAATAATCACACACATACACAGAAAAGTCCTTTATTTTATCCAAAAAAATACAGACACCCTCTTTCACCAATTTATTTCCCAGAAAAGTCCCACGCCAGTCTGTACCCCAGAGAACAGGGTATCATAGGCTGTCACATCAGTACACACTGCCAGATCTTGCAGGGGTCCATGATAGCCGACAGAGTTTGTGACCAGTGGTAACATCAGTAAGGTTACCACTGATCAGAGGCACTATTTCTCACGCTGTCACACAGCATCTATGATCAGCTGTATCCTTCCTGATGTCACCGGTCATCACAGCGGCTGACTCTCCCGCTACCCTCAGCATAAGAACCAGCAGCGGCTGCTATAGCATATCAAGCTTTGCTCTTTGAACGAGGCTTCACATGCTGCGGATATGGAAGCAGTGATCGTGATGCCGTGGACTACGTCAGACCTGCGCAGGACCTTTACTTTCTAATAAATGGGTAAATGAGGGGAATTTTCGGGGAGTGTTTTTTTTAAATAAAGGACATTTGTGTGTGTTTATTTATTTTTAAATAACTCATCTGACCATTAAGAAGATGTAAATGCATAATGAATATTCACTGCTTCCCCTGACCATTATTCGGCACCGAGAGATGGGTGGGGGAAGAAGTGAATATTCATTTTATTCTCTGATTTCAGAGGTCAGTGGGCCGAGCATCGGGTCCCCGAGTCTTAGATAGACCCAATAACATGATTCGGCCGGCTAATTACTGTAATGCCAGTAGCCAACATGACTACGGCATTATTGTGTATGGCAGCCAATTCCCACATGTTGATTGTGGGACAGGGACTCGAGTATTGCGCTTGAGCACCCACAATACTTGGCCAGGTAATGAGCGTGCCCCAGCATCCTAATGCTCGATCAAGTAACGAGCAGTGCCAAGCATGCTCACTCATAACTAATCCCATCCACTTTGCTGGAACATTAAGATGCAGCACTCACCAAAAACTCATTGTGTGGACTTAAAGGGATTTTACCACAAACAAAGTACATTTTAATCAATAAATTTTAGGCTGTGTGCCCACTATGAGTTTTGCTAATTTTTGCTGTGTCGAAAGCACAGCAGCTTAAAATTCCAGAAAAATGGATGGGATGTATAGAAATCGCATGTTCACTTTGTTTTTTTTTTACTTCGCGTAAACTGACATGCGATGAGTGTTTGAAATCCTCAAAATGTTAAGTTCTGCTGTGGAAATGCATCAAAAATTCATGGGATCCGCACATGACTGTATCACTAAAGTTTTGTCAAAGCCAAATACCAGGAAGAATCAGAAACAAAGCAGTTTTGTTTAAAATATGACATACCAAAAAGAGAAAAAAATGCTGCATCAAAATGTGATAAAAACACTTGCAAAAAAGGAATTAAAAAACACAATGAAAAAACACAATTAGCCTAATTTACTTAATAGCTGCAGAAATGATGCAGAAAATCTGCCACATCCAAAACTCACCAAAAGCTCATCATAGGAATGTAGCTTTAGAATACAAATACTGTAAGTTCCACAGTTAGAAGTGTTAAAAAAATGTTCCTGTGCTGAGATAATCTTATAAATGTGCCCCTGTTGTGTACTTTGTAATGGCTGTGTCTCACCATGCAGGAACATGGTCTTAACATACCACATCTCCTGGACAGTGGAGGAAGCAAACGAGAGAATACCTACAGGACAACACGGGATCACAGCTGATTCTTTCTGTGAGGTAAAGCAGCCCCTGTGATCCCATACTGTCTTACCTGTTTACTCTTACATCCTCCCCTGCCCAGGAGCTGTGGTATGATCAGACCATGTTCCTGTATGATCAGTCACAGCCATTGCACAGTACATAGCAGGGGCACATTTATAAGATTATCTCTGCATTTTATCTTAACACATCCAATTTTGGAACTTAGACTTCCAAGATCTAATGATTAAAATGTACTTTGTGGGATAACCTCTTTAACTTAATATAATCTGTAATGGTGCTTTCACACTTTGTCTCACGTTCGTTGGTCCCATCTGGGCTTACTTCTGACCCCCCCCCCCCCCCCCGCATAATGGGATTCGGACATATGCCATGCCATATGTAAAGGGATCATTGACTATAAAGCTGCTGACAGAGTCAATGTGTGCTTTGTCGTGCATCATTTTCGAGCATACTGTATATTCTTACTGCAGGCGGACACTCAAACACAGTCTACTATGTCTGAGTGTCCGCCTCCAATAGATGTATACACCCAAAATGATGGACGACAGAGCACACATTGACTCTGTCAGCAGCATTATAGTCAATGGTCCTGTCAGCATATACACCCTAATTCTGTTTAGTGGAGGGGGATTTTGGACTTAAGCCCCGACGGGACCAACAAACATGGGACAAAGCACAGTGTAAAAGGGCCCTTACATGTGCTAAGTTAATAGTGTGCATCATTATCTGGGTGCAAAGTAATGGTGTAAAGTGAGCAAGACAAGAAATGGCATAAGAATGGTTGACATAGGCCCTCAATCGGATGTCAATCTGCAAATGTTCGGAACATTCAAGAGTCTGTGGGCAATATGGCTACATGATTATGTAATCTGAAAAAATGGTCATAATGTTGCAAGGACCACCATGATCAAATTGTTTAAACAAACAGATTAAGTTCAGGGAAATCTGGATGACAGAGGCCTCATATATGCAGCAGAGTCATTAGAATGGAGGTTAGAAACCAGAGTAATGAATAAGTACAGTTGTGCTCCACAGAAGGCTTTATGGGTTACAGTATATATTAGTGACACAACTCAAAGGCTATATTGTGTGTTAATACGCCCATGTGTTTGAGACCTATTTATATGAAAAAGGCAATGAAATCTCCGCTACTGATTAAACTTCTGAGTATTATTTAACTTTAATTATCAGAACCACTGAGATAATCTGAGTGGACATTAATACAGATTATCCTTAGAAAATTATTACCTATATTTCCAGTAACTTTAAAATGTGATTTAACAAATTAAATAGTACCATATGTTCTGCCTACTGCCAATAAAAACATAAATGTATCTAATGGAATGAGATTAGTAAGCCAGCTAATTGTGTAATTCCACATAACCTTCATGCTGCCACAAAGGGCATGATCTGGAAATTCCTTCTTAGGTGTAAAAATTAGTTTGTGACATTTTTATTACAAACTGTCATTACATGTATTTTTTAGAGTAATGATATTGGAGTTACCTTCTGTATAAAAAATGTGGAAAGATCATATTGCTGTTAAAGATATAGATATCTGTGATGATGCTAGCTCAGGCCATAGGACCCACAGGCAACCTGGGACTTGTAACTAAAATTTTACCACTAGGAGCCTTAAACTTAATTTCCTTGCATTTTTTCGAAGAAATGAGCATCCATCCCAAAATTTCTGGCATTGCCTGAAGCACTGAAACCACATGGACAGCGCGTCAGCCATTAATGAGCTCAGCAGATCTGCTCGTGTAGACAGAATATTTCACTCAGAGCTGCTG
Organism: Phyllobates terribilis; assembly: GCF_046119375.1. Lineage (NCBI taxonomy): Eukaryota > Metazoa > Chordata > Amphibia > Anura > Dendrobatidae > Phyllobates > Phyllobates terribilis. Next base: position 418,015,200 of record NW_027362764.1, on the reverse strand, counting down.
AGCTCACTGATTGGCTCCCGTCCTGTCAACATGCTGTCAGTGCTGCAGCCAATTCCAGTCAATGGTAGCAATGACAGATACTCAGCAGTGGACCTAGGGATGGAGAGTAAGGAGTGGTGTGTTTTTTCATAACAAACTACTCCTGGGGACCAGGATTTTCTAAAAGGGAACAGCCCCTATAAGCATTAACTTTTAACACGTCAGCTGTGCTTATGCTACAGACATATCATACAAACTGACATTAAATAAAAATGATTCCTGATAATAATCATGCACAGTGAGATGTTGTAAGACAGATGGAACTGTAAATAACATTAAAAAAAGAAGATAGACTGGTTAAATAAATACAGTGGTGTGAAAAAGTGTTTGCTCCCTTCCTGATTTCTTATTCTTTTGCATGTTGGTCACACTTACATTTTTCAGATCACAAAACAAATTTAAATATTAGACAAAGATAACACAAGTAAACACAAAATGCAGTTTTTAAATGAAGGTCTTTATTATTACGGGAAAAAGAAATCCAAACCTACAGGGCCCTGTGTTAAAAAGTGATTGCCCCACCTTTAAAATATAAATTAACTGTGATTCATCACATCTTTGGGAAGCGGGGTTCAATTTCCTTAGCCACACACAGACCTGATTACTGCCACACCTGTTTTCAATCAAGAAATCACTTAAATAGGAGGTATCTGACAAAGTGAAGTAGATCAAGAAATCCTCAAAAGCTAGACACCTGGAATCCAAAGAAATTCAGGAACAAATGAGAAGCAAAGTAGTTGAGAACTATCAGTCTGGAAAAGGTTATAAAGCCATTTCTAAAGCTTTGGGAGTCCAGCAAACCACAGTGAGAGCCATTATCCACAAATGGCAAAAACATGGAACCGTGGTGAGCCTTCCCAGGAGTGGCCGGCCAACCAAAATTACCCCAAGAGCACAGCGATGACTCATCCAAGAGGTCACAAAAGACCCCACAACAATATCCAAAGAACTGCAGGCCTCACTTGCCTCAGTTAAGGTTAGTGTTCATGACTCCACCATAAGAAAGAGACTGGGCAAAAATTACATTTATGGCAGAGTTCCAAGACGAAAACCAATGCTGAGCAAAAGGAACATAAAGGCTCATCTCAGTTTTGCCAGAAAACATCTTGATGATCGCCAACACTTTTGGGGCTAACGAGACAAAAGTTTAACTTTTTATAAGGTGCATGTCCCATTACATCTGCCGCAGAAGAAACAAAACATTTCAGAAAAGGAACATCATACCAACAGTTAAATATGGTGGTGGTAGTGTGATAGTCTTGTGCTATTTTGCTGCTTCAGGACCTGGAAGACTTGCTATGGTAAATGGAACCATGAATTCTGCTGTCTACCAAATCCTGAAGGAGAATGTCCATCCATCTGTTCGTGACCTCAAGCTGAATTGCACTTGAGTTATGCAGCAGGACAATGATCCAAAACACACCAGAAAGTCCACCTCTGAATGGCTTATGAAAAAAAAATTAAGACTTTGGAATGGCTTGGTCTAAGTCCTGACCTTAATCCGATTGAGATGCTGTGGCGTGACCTTAAAAATGCCGTTCATGCTCAGAAACCCTCCATTGTGGCTGAATTACGACAATTTTGCAAAGATGAGTGGGCCAAATTTCCTCCAGAGCATTGTAAAAAACTCATTGCCAGTTATGGAAAACGCTTGATTGCAGTTGTTGCTGCTAAGGGTGGCCCAACCAGTTATTAGGTTTAGGGCTATCACATTTTTTTATTTTATTTCATTTTCCCTTAATAAAAAAAACCTTCATTTAAAAACTGCATTTTGTGTTTACTTTTGTTATCTTTGTCTAATATATAATTTTTTTTTGTGATCTGAAACATTTAAGCATGACAAACATGCAAAAGAATAAGAAATCAGGAAGGGGGCAAACACTTTTTCACACCCCTGTAGCTTTATGGCAAGATACTGTCTGTGCTGACCAGTACCATTAACCGCTTCCCACCAAAACCAGTTTTCACCTTGCTGAGGAGTCCACTTTTTTCCAATCTGACATATGTCACTGTATGTGGTAATAACACTGGAATGCTTCTATATTACCAGGATGTGAGTTTTTCTTTACATAACACATTACACTTTGTTAGTGGTAAATTTAGGTCATTATGATTTGCATTTATTTCTGAAATTTCATTAAAATTTAAAAAAAAAAAAGTAAAACATTTTAAACTTTGAATTTTTATGACCATAAAACAGAGGTGTTCGTTTTGCAGAAAATAGATAATAAGGAATGTTTATCATACTGTATATCTACTTTATGTCAGAATTATTTTTTAAATATTTTTTTATTATGTTAGAAGGGATAAAAAGTTTAGCAGTAATTTTTCATTTTTCATTCTTTCATTAAAATTAATCAAATTTTAGGGACCACTGTGCTTTTGAAGTAACTTTGAGGGGCCTATATGAAAATCAGAAATCAGAAAAACCACCAAATAAAACTTAATATGTCACTCTCCGCAAGGAGAAACATTAACCCTTGGATAGAAATAAAGTCACTATTTTAACTACTGGGAAAGAAAGGAAGTCCTCCAGTGAGGATTTAAAACTTCACATTTGAGGTGCATGCAAGGATCTCAGTGAGAGAGGACATGCCAGTCTGAGCTCCGTCACTTGGTCTCCTGAGAGCAGTGATTTAGGCTGAGAGCACACGATGTGGTTTTAATGCGCTTCCGCAGCGTTTAAATAGCCGTAGAAACGCATTATCGAATTGCGGATTATCATTGCGGCACAAACCGCAACACAACCAATTTACTTGACTTGCATTGAATAGCAGCAAACCCAGATGTATAATATCTATACATACAGATTTGCTGCATTTCAATGTAAAACAATAGGCGCAAAATCGTGCCGCTGCTGGTACCCGGGTCGGGAGAGGAGGCTGCTACTTCTCTCATCCGGCCGCTGCTCTGGCTGATAACCGCGAGAGCAGCGTGGATGGGATAAGTGGCAACCTGCTTTTCCCAGCCCGCATGCCAGCGGCAGTGTAAAAAAAGAATCAAATGTAAAAATAAAAACTAAGCCAACATACTCACCTCTCCGGCGGCCCCTGGTGTCCTCCTGGGCGATGCAGTCCCGTTGACAGCTCGCTGCACACTGCAGGGCGCGGGCTCGTGCCCCTCAGTGTTCTTCCAGGACCTGCGGTGATGTCACCGATCAGCTGATGGTCGCGTGACCATCAGGTGATCAGTGCCGCAGAAATCAGCTGATGGTCACGTTACCATCAGTTGATTGCTAAAACCGGTGATTAGCTGATGCTGAGCGTTGGAAGATTCATAAGAATTTTACCCACGCTCTCTAGCTCACGGGGGCTCATCAGCTGATCTTCAGCTGATGAACCCCAGTGACCCCCTGCAGCACTGTATACCGACAGGGGGTGGTTTTACACCCCTGTCAGTATACAGTGCTGTATTCTACAGCTGTGACATCAGTGATTGATGATGTCACAGCTGTAGAAATTATATGGATTGTCGTGGGACCTTGGCGTTACGTGGATTACGTCGTTGATGGCGGACAGGTGAGGAATATTGTTGTTTGTTTTTATACATTTTTTTAGGAGATCAAGGGCTTCGCGGAGGCGGGTAATAAAAAAAATGTTGAACCGTGTCTGTTTTATTTCATTAAAATTCTTTATTCTGGCCGTGTCTTTTATTGAAAATGCGCCGACCATTTTACTACGCGGTTAGTAAAGGGGGCATCTTATAGACACCCTCCATTACTAACCTGGGTTTCACATCAGCCACCAATACAAGGCTGATGTGAACCCCAAATCCATTACCCCCTGCCACCGCTACAGGGCAGCGTGGAAGAGCGAAGCTATTCGTCAGATTTGGCAGATCTTATGGATGCGCCATTTCTGGGACTGCTGAGGGGTGATATCAATAGCCGCGGAGGAGGCTAGTATTCATGGCCCCTTCCATGGCTATTAATATCAGCCCGCAGCTGTGTAGTTTAGCCTTTGCTGGCTAGATTTTATAGAGGGACCCCACGTCAATTTTTTTCTGGGATCCCCCTGTAATCTAGCCAGTAAAGGCTAAACAAACAGCTGTTGGCTGATATTAATAGCCATGGAACATTGTTGGCTAATGGCCCCTTCCTCGAATACTAATATCAGCCCCAGCGGTCAGCTTTCCCAATGCTGGTTATAAAAATGATGCGGGAGCCAAGGCCATTTTTTTTTATTTTAGGCTTTATGCCTATAATTCAGACGTAGCACCGCTTTGGATGCAAATTTTTGTTGTGTCCAAAATGTTGCATTCTATTGAATGCAGGTAAATTTACATGTGTTCACTGAACCACGCGGATTTACCGCATTCAATACTTTCTAGTGGTCAAATTTATGTTGTGGAGACTAATGACTCTACAAGACTAGAAAATTTGACATGCTGTGGTCCTGAAAGACGCACCGCATGTCAGTGTCCATGAGTGATCCGAAGCCTCAGATGCACGCATAGTGGACATGGGAATTCAAGAAATCCCATCCACTATGCTGTAACATATGCTGTAACATCTGGACGTTGCGGATTTGACGCTGTATAAACATGCAGCGTCAAACTTGCAGCGGCTCCTGACCGTGGCCACGTACCCAAACTCACCCGCAGCACGTCAACTTCTGTAGTGGACACGCTAGTCTCCGCTGCAGATTTTGACCAATTGAAGTGTCATTATATGCGGTGGATTCACATTTACCGTCAACAAAAGTGAGGCATTATAACTCAGCATTTTGGACGCAAAATAAATGCGTTGTGTCTAAAGCGCTGAGTGCTGATCTGGGAGGGGGGACATAGGGGCTAACAAACCAGCTGTGAGATGTTAATTATGGCCAGGGAAAATGTTTGCCTAGAGGCACATTCCCAGGCTAAAAAAAACAGCTCACAGCAGTCGCATAAATTATGTGAATAGAAATGTTAATGAACATTGGGTGAATGGGACTAGCTGACACCCAGCTCTTTGGTTTGGTGATGTCAAGGTGTCAATCAGACCTTTTCATGACCAAACAAAGTAAAGAAACACACAGACAAAGTGTAAATACTTTATTAGAAATACAACAGAACCATTCTTTAATCATTTAAATAAACCAATATACTCACCCCAGTTATTATGGCAATCCAAGGGCTTAAGCAATGTCCCACCAACTTTTTTTTAGCTCCAAAAATCATTCATTGATGCTCAAAAACACTTCAAAAACGCTTTAAAAACTAATTTAAAAACACATCAAAAACGTGTCAAATACGCATGTAGATACTGCATGCGTTTTTTCAGGCAAGGAGAGGCAAAAACGCTCTGGAAATTTCTCCTTCAAATCTGCATCATGGGCACATACCTTTTCAGCGCACATCTGAAGTCCAAACACAGCGTAAAGGTGGGGGAATACCAGGAGCAGAATATGCCCAGAAAAGGGACTCCTAGGAAGACTGAAAGTCGCTCAATCTCTGATCTCTTCATGGTTCAACACTCAAATGGAGGAGCAGTAATGGCAGATGCCGTCACTTCCGCATCTGCAAACCAGCATGAGAGCATCATGGAGGCCTTGGACGAACAACAGACAGCCACAGACTTGGTAATTACCTCTGCTCTTCTCAAAACTATGCAAGAAACATTTAGATCAGAATTAAAATCTGACCTTGCAACTTTCTGCAAGAGACTGCACAGTATACATCTGAGCTAGAGAATTAAATGGCTGAAGTAGCTTAGGCACTAGAAGAGGATCAGGATAGGCTCAAATTACATGCCGACCACCTTGAGTTGCTTGAACTGAAATATGAAGATATTGAGAACAGATCAAGGAGGGGGAACATACGCATAATAGGGCTACCTGAAAGCTTTACATCCCTAAAAGAGATAGCTACAGCCTTCTTCTCAGAACTATTACCGTATGCAGACCCTGAGTCACTACTAGTGATGAGCGAGCATGCTCGCTACTGCTCGGTGCTCGCCCGAGCATCTCACTGCTCGAGATGCTCGGCGCTCGCCGAGTATTTCCGGGGTAGCTCGGCGGGAGCTAGGGTCCCCTCCCTACATGTTTGGCGCTCTTTACAGAGCCAAAGAACATGCAGGGATTGCCTATCACTCACTGTAATACCACAGCCATGTTGGTTGTGGCATTACAGTGATTGGCTGGCCACATCAGCGTCATCAGGTCTATATCAGACCTGGCGCCACCATGCTCATCACAGTCACTCCGGAATCAGACAGTGTAGGGAGAGGTGCTGCTGAGCTAGGGAGAGATTCACTTGTTTATTAGGTAGTGTAGGTAGAACAGAAGTATATTACACATATCCATCTCAACAAACAGTACTTCTGAGGACTAATCCATCTGAAAAGATATCAGGCAGTGTATATAGGGAGGCAGGAAGTGTAAATAGCAGACTTCAGTGCATATAGCACAAGAGGCTCCATTCCAGTTTTGTCTGCTGCTGCTGCTGCTGTTAGATATTTCTAGACATAGGCCCAGGTCTCAGGGGCCAGGAATAATTTTTATTTGCTTAAAAAGCAATCCAGAGAACACTGTTTTTCTGCGCCATTTGCTTGTTGGCACTGCAGAATACAGCCAGGTACTTTCCATCTTACAGTGCTAAAAATCTAGTTACTTAAAACTGTGGTTTGTCCGTCACACGGATCACATATAATTGCGCTGAAAATATTGCCATTTCTGGCCTCCATTGAAAATTTGTTTCAGTGAAGCTATTGACACCAGTTTGCTGTTCAAAATAGTTACCTACAGGCCAAGTATTTAAAACTGTGTTTTCTCCATCAAACGGATCACATATACGTTGTCAGAAAATACTGCCATTTCTGGCCTACATTAAAAATTTGTTTCAGTGTGTCAGTGAAGCAATTGACACCAGTTTGCTGTTCAAACTAGCTACCTACAGGCCAGGTATTTAAAACTGTGTTTTCCCGTCACAAGGATCACATATACATTTTCAGAAAATACTGCCATTTCTGGGTTCCATTAAATATTTGTTTCAGTGTGTCAGTGAAACTATTGACACCAGTGTGCTGTTCAAAATAGTTACTTACAGGCCAGGTATTTAACCCTGCTGTTCTGATCGCATTTACTATATACTTGTACTCTTTCGGATCAATATGACCCAACCTATAAAAATGTTGATTTTAGCTACTGTGTTTTATTTGAATACCTATTTCATTATTAAACTGTATGTGAACATGATTGATCATAAACAAATGAAAAATGAAATTAAAACTTAATTTTTATTTATTTTTTTCAGAAAAAGGTAACACGGGCTGTTTGCAATTATGTTCGCTTTATAGCATTCTGCACATAAATATCAAACATGCTTTAGATTTCTATTACTGTAACATGAAATCTAACTAAATATAACTTTGTGTTAACATATTTTATAAAACAACAAATGAAAAATAATGAAAAAAACAAACTATATAAATAAATAACAATAAAAGAGGAAAAAATCTATAACCAGTTTCACAACAAAAAGAGCTTATACACTATAGTAAGGGCCCCATCGCTCTACCAGCGATGATGAAAGTGCAGTGTGACCGCTACACTTGCGATGCTGGAGCCTCGCATTTGTGACGTTGCAGCATTGCAATCACAGGGTGTATCTGTGTGTGTGTGATGGGGCCCTAAAACAGACCCTGTTCAAATCTGTACTCAATGCTCATCCATGCAATCAATATATCATATCAGTGAGAATACACCCCCTCCTAGACAAACATTCAGTCTGCACAAGCCTAAGGGTACCTTTAGAAGAGCACACATTAGCTTACCTCATGACACAGTAATCAAAAAATGGCTTTACAATTAGTGTTGAGCCACCCCCGTAGTGTTCGGGTTCGGTTCGGTTCGTCGAACACCGGGATGTTCGAGGAACTGTTCGTCGAACTGTTCGTCGAACACCTTAGAACACCGTCGAACACCGTTAAAACCAATGGCAGGCAAACAAAAACACATAGAAACACATAGAAAACACCTGCAAAGGTGTCCAAAAGCTGACAAACTGCTCAGAAGACACTCTCTTTAAAAAAGCCGGCCGGCAAATTCAGCAGCGGCATACACCGGTACCCGACAATTTAGACAAGAAGGAATAGAGCCTCACACATAGATTAGATAGATAGAAACATGTCAGTCACACATATAAGAAGCACAGTGACAGTGTTGGTTACTGCACTTGTCATTTAGTGTAAAGGATTTATTAAAAAAAATATTAGTGTTTTCATGCACCGTCTCTTTAAAAAAGCCGGCCGGCAATTCAGCATCTGTACCCGACAATTTAGAACAGAAAGAATAGAGCTTCACACATAGATTAGATAGATAGAAACATGTCAGTCACATATATAATAAGTACAGTGATAGTGTTGCTTACTGTACTTGTCTAAATTAAACCATACTTACCATCACACCCATTCCAGCTGAAGCCAACGATCTCCTGCAATAAAAGAAAAATAATAAACCAACCTCATCCTTACCTTTCCATGGTTCCCACGACAGCTTCAGCTCTGCTACATCGAGATGACTGGCTGGACCGCAGCAGAACGCTGCCATCCAGTCTGTCATCCCGCAGACACTGAGAAGCGCAGGCATGCTTGCGCTCCTCACTGTCTCGCTGTGACGGCATCCAGATGAGCCGAGGTCATGTCCAATGAACTCGGCTCACCTCATGCACGTCACTGACAGCGTGGGAAAATTCTCACGCTGAAGTGATGAGTGCAGGAGAATTCTCCCACGCTGTCAGTGACGTGCAGGAGGTGAGCTGAGTTCATTGGACATGAGCTCACCTCATGCACATCACTGACAGCGTGGGAGAATTCTCCTGCACTCATCACTTCAGCGTGAGAATTTTCCCACGCTGTCAGTGACGTGCATGAGGTGAGCCGAGTTCATTGGACATGACCTCGGCTCATCTGGATGCCGTCACAGCGAGACAGTGAGGAGCGCAAGCATGCCTGCGCTTCTCAGTGTCTGCGGGATGACAGACTGGATGGCAGCGTTCTGCTGCGGTCCAGCCAGTCATCTCGATGTAGCAGAGCTGAAGCTGTCGTGGGAACCATGGAAAGGTAAGGATGAGGTTGGTTTATTATTTTTCTTTTATTGCAGGAGATCGTTGGCTTCAGCTGGAATGGGTGTGATGGTAAGTATGGTTTAATTTAGAACAATAAAGAATTGTGTCTTTATTTCAATTAAAGGACTTTATTCTGGGTGTTGTGTTTTTTTTAAATACTTTACTAGAAATTCATGGCGGTCATGTCTAATACTGGCGTGACCCCATGAATTTTGGGCTTGGGGCCAGCTGATAATACCAAGCTGGCCCTAACCCCTTTATTACCCAGTGAGCCACCGCACCAGGGCCCTGGATGAGTTGGGTACAGCGCCAGAAGATGGCGCTTCTATGAACGCGCCATTTTCTGGGGTGGCTGCGGACTGCAATTTGTAGCGGGGGGGGGGCCCAGAAAGCTTGGGCCTCCCTGCGCTGCAGATTCCAGCCCCCAGCTGCCTAGTTGTACCTGGCTGGACACAAAAATAGGGCGAAGCCCCACGTACTTTTTTTTTAATTATTTCATGAAATTCATGAAATAATTAAGAAAAAAAGGCCTTTCCTATATTGTTGTGTCCGGCCAGGTACAAATAGGCAGCTGGTGGTTGGGGGCAGCCCGTTCCTGCCTGCTGTACCTGGCTGGACACAAATATAGTGCGAAGCCCCACTTCAATTTTTTTTAATTATTTCATGAAATTCATGAAATAATTAAGAAAAAAAGGGCTTCCCTATATTGTTGTGTCCGGCCAGGTACAAATAGGCAGCTGGTGGATGGGGGCAACCCGTTCCTGCCTGCTGTACCTGGCTGGACACAAATATAGTGCGAAGCCCCACTTCAATTTTTTTTAATTATTTCATGAAATTCATGAAATAATTAAGAAAAAAAGGGCTTCCCTATATTGTTGTGTCCGGCCAGGTACAAATAGGCAGCTGGTGGATGGGGGCAGCCCGTTCCTGCCTGCTGTACCTGGCTGGACACAAATATAGTGCGAAGCCCCACTTCAATTTTTTTTAATTATTTCATGAAATTCATGAAAAAATTAAGAAAAAAAGGGCTTCCCTATATTGTTGTGTCCGGCCAGGTACAAATAGGTAGCTGGTGGATGGGGGCAGCCCGTTCCTGCCTGCTGTACCTGGCTGGACACTAATATAGTGCGAAGCCCCACTTCAATTTTTTTAAATTATTTCAGGAAATTCATGAAATAATTTAAAAAAAATTGACGTGGGGCTTCGCACTATATTTGTGTCCAGCCAGGTACAGCAGGCAGGAACGGGCTGCCCCCAACCACCAGCTGCCTATTTGTACCTGGCCGGACACAACAATATAGGGAAGCCCTTTTTTTCTTAATTATTTCATGAAATAATTTAAAGAAAATTGACGTGGGGCTTCGCCCTGTTTTTGTGTCCAGCCAGGTACAACTAGGCAGCTGGGGGCTGGAATCCGCAGTGCAGGGAGGCCCAAGCTTTCTGGGCCACCCCCGCTGCAAATTGCAGTCCGCAGCCACCCCGGAAAATGGCGCGTTCATAGAAGCGCCATCTTCTGGCGCTGTACCCAACTCATCCAGGGCCCTGATGCGGTGGCTCACTGGGTAATAAAGGGGTTAGGGCCAGCTTGGCATTATCAGCTGGCCCTAAGCCCGAAATTCATGGGGTCACGCCAATATTAGACATGACCACCATGAATTTCTAGTAAAGTATTTAAAAAAAACACAACACCCAGAAAAAAGTCCTTTAATTGAAATAAACACACAATTCTTTATTGTTCTAAATTAAACCATACTTACCATCACGCCCATTCCAGCTGAAGCCAACGATCTCCTGAAATAAAAGAAAAATAATAAAGCAACATCATCCTTACCTTTCCATGGTTCCAATGACAGCTTCAGCTCTGCTACATCGAGATGACAGGCTGGACCGCAGCAGAACGCTGCCATCCAGCCTGTCATCCCGCAGACACTGAGAAGCGCAGGCTTGCTTGCGCTCCACAGTGTCTCTCTGTGAGGGCATCCAGATGAGCCGAGTTAATGTCCAATGAACTCGGCTCACCTCATGCACGTCACTGACAGCGTGGGAAAATTCTCCTGCACTCAGCGCTTCAGCGTGGGAGAATTCTCACACTGAAGCGCTGAGTGCAGGAGAATTCTCCCACGCTGTCAGTGACGTGCAGGAGGTGAGCTGAGTTCATTGGACATGAGCTCACCTTATGCACGTCACTGACAGCGTGGGAGAATTCTCCTGCACTCACCGCTTCAGCGTGAGAATTTTCCCACGCTGTCAGTGACGTGCATGAGGTGAGCCGAGTTCATTGGACATGAACTCGGCTCATCTGGATGTCGTCACAGAGAGACGCTGAGCAGCGCAAGCAAGCCTGCGCTTCTCAGTGTCTGCGGGATGAGAGGCTGGATGGCAGCGTTCTGCTGCGGTCCAGCCTGTCATCTCGATGTAGCAGAGCTGAAGCTGTCGTGGGAACCATGGAAAGGTAAGGATGAGGTTGCTTTATTATTTTTCTTTTATTGCAGGAGATCGTTGGCTTCAGCTGGAATGGGCGTGACGGTAAGTATGGTTTAATTTAGAACAATAAAGGATTGTGTCTTTATTTCAATTAAAGGACTTTATTCTGGGTGTTTGTGTTTTTTTTAACTTTGACTATGGGGTTAGTAATGGGGGTGTCTTATAGACGCCTCTCCATTACTAACCTGGGCTTGATGTCAGCTGGCATTATAAGCTGACATCAACCCCAACCCTATCACCCCCTGCCACCGCACCAGGGCAGCGTGGAAGAGCGAGGCTAAGTGCCAGAATTGGCGCATCCTATGAATGCGCCATTTCTGGGGCGGCTGACGGCTGGTATTTCTAGCCTGGGAGGGGGCCAATATTCATGGCTCCCTTCCTGGGCTATTAATATCAGCCCCCAGCTGTCTGCCTAGCCTTTGCTAGCTATTAAATTAGGGGGGACCCCACGTCATTTTTTTGGGGGGGTCCCCCATTTTAATAGCTAGTAAAGGCTATGTATTCAGCTGGGGGCTGATATTAGTAGCCTGGGAAGCTCCGTGGGTATTACCCCCTTCCCAGGCTTCAAACATCTGCCCCAGCCGTCTGCTTAACCTCCGCTAGAGCCTAAAATTAAGGGGAACCCCACGCCAATTTTTTTAATAATAAATCCTTTATTTTAATACTAAATGACAAGTACAGTAACCAACACTATCACTGTACTTCATATATATGTGACTGACATGTTTCTATCTATCTAATCTATGTGTGAAGCTCTATTCTGTCTGTTCTAAATTGTCGGGTACCGCTGCTGAATTGCCGGCCGGCTTTTTTAAAGAGACGGTGCATGAAAACACTATTATTTTTTTTGATAAATCCTTTACGCTAAATGACAAGTACAGTAAGCAACACTTTCACTGTACTTCGTATATATGTGGCTGACATGTTTCTATCTATCTAATCTATGTGTGAAGCTCTATTCTGTCTGTTATAAATTGTCGGGTACCGCTGCTGAATTGCCGGCCGGCTTTTTTAAAGAGACGGTGCACGAAAACACTAATATTTTTTTTGATAAATCCTTTACGCTAAATGACAAGTACAGTAAGCAGCACTTTCACTGTACTTCGTATATATGTGGCTGACATGTTTATATCTATCTAATCTATGTGTGAAGCTCTATTCTTTCGGTTCTAAATTGTCGGGTACAGGTGTATGCCGCTGCTGAATTGCCGGCTTTTCATGTTTCACTGTTGGCACTGTTCCCATCGATTTGGGCAATCACTGTAATGCCACAACCACCATGACTGTGGCATTACAGTGAGTGGCAGACAATCCCTGCATGATTGGTGCTCTAAATAGCGCCAGACATGCAGGACACGCTTTTGGTGCACGAACAGTTATCGAACATAACCTCGAACAGCCGAATTTTTTGCAAATCGTTCGGGTTCGTCGAACAACTCGAACACCGCCCAAAACAGCTCGAATTTGAGATTGGCGAACAGTTCTAGTCGAACACCGCTCATCTCTATTTACAATATGCAATCTAAAGAACATAATTGAATAATTTGAGAAGAAAAGCATAGCTTATATGCTACATACCTGTAAAGATGTGTATTCACAGCTCAGTGTCCTCTCTCACAGAATTGAAAGAGAAATCACTGGATGAGTACTTGCTCACTGATAAGAACAGTGAAACCTCCACCCTTTTGAATAATGAGATGAAGTACACAGTACCTCAAATGAGGAAAAGTCAATTAATCACAAGTTTCAGATCCACATAATAAATAATCTGCAGGGTCTCAAATTTCATTTTGGGTAATATGGACCCGAACAGAACAGTGGGTTTGTGTTTTCTCCATCACACGGATCACATATACGTTTTCAGAAAATACTGCCATTTCTGGCCTCCATTAAAAATTTGTTTCAGTGTGTCAGTGAAGCAATTCACAGCAGATTGCTGTTCAAAATAGTTACCTACAGGCCAGCTATTTAAAACTGTGGTTTGTCCATCCCACGGATCACATATAGGTTCGCTCCAAATTCAGCCATTTGTAGTGAGCGTGGAAGATATTGTCCTTCATTTAAAAATGACATTGCAAAATGGGGGGCTGAAAAACATTTTTGTATGAAAAATGTGAAAATTTTATTTTTACGGCTCAATGTTATAAGTAGAGATGAGCGTTGTTCTACTCGAACTGTTCGCCAATCTCAAATTCAAGCTGTTTTGGGCGGTGTTCGAGCCGTTCGGCGAACACGAACGATTTGAGAAAAATTCGGCTGTTCGAGGTTATGTTCGATAACTGTTCGTGCACCAAAATCATAACTGGATTTTTTCTCAGAAATGATGAAAATTAATGTTAATACGCAGTTTGAGTGTACAGCGGGGTGGGGGGAGGGGCAGGGGATGGATCTCTGCAGGAATAATGAAGATCTCCATTTTTTTTTCTCTTTCCCGCATTTGCAGTGGGGAGGTGCAGTCTGTCAGCCTATCAGCAGCGCACACACGGAGCGAACTGCTGCTTTTCACACAAGCAAGGGCATGTGTCATTGGCAGTGTATGTCACATGTCCTTGCCCTATAAGACCAAGCCATTTTCCCCGTCGCCACCATTTTCTCACTGCTGCAGCTGCGTGTTAGACGGCACCGCTGTTGCTGTGTGCTCTATACCTTGTTAATTTCAAGCCAATTTTCGCACAAATCTACAGATAGCTTGGGAGTAGGGAATAGTTGTGATTGCAGTCCTTTTAAGGACTAGGTTACAGCATTTCCTACGACTTTTATCAGGCAGGTCTGTGCTCTTAAATAGATAGATTGTGGGAGTAAAGACTAATTGTAATTGCAGTCCTTTTCAGGACTAGGTTACATCAGTTCCTATCAGTTTTTGCCAGGCAGGTCTGTGCCAGTGCTGTGCAAGTTTTTTTCACAGCATTTGGCTGAATCTAGCAAAGCTAATCCTTTTTGGCCTATTGCAGAGTGTGTTAGTCAGTGGAGTAGCCTATCTGTGTTGCAAGATATACCACCTGTGTATAGAATACCAATTTTTTTACTGCACCTAGTGAAGTAAAATCTTTTGGGCATAGCATCATTCTATTAGTCCATCTATACTGACCTCCATCAGGTTGCAAACTGAATATAATTTTTTTCTGCATCTAGCTCTGAAAAAATATTTGGGCTTCTAGCAGTGTGTGGGACTTGTTCTATTAGTCCATCTATACTGACCTCCATCAGGTTGCAAACTGAATATAATTTTTTTCTGCATCTAGCTCTGAAAAAATATTTGGCCTTCTAGCAGTGTGTGGGACTTTCTCTATTAGTCCATCTATACTGACCTCCATCAGGTTGCAAATTAAAAATAATTTTTATCTGCATCTAGATCTGAAAAAATATTTGGCCTTCTAGCAGTGTGTGGGACTTTCTCTATTAGTCCATCTATACTGACCTCCATCAGGTTGCAAATTAAAAATAATTTTTATCTGCATCTACCTCTGAAAAAATATTTGGCCTTATAGCAGTGTGTGGGACTTTCTCTATTAGTCCATCTATACTGACCTCCATCAGGTTGCAAACTGAATATATTTTTTTTCTGCATCTACATCTGAAAAAATATTGGGTTCTAGCTGTGTGTGGGACTTGTTCTATTAATCCATCTATACAGACCTCCATCAGGTTGCAAACTGAATATATTTTTTTTCTGCATCTACCTCTGAAAAAATATTGGGCTTCTAGCTGTGTGTGGGACTTGTTCTATTAATCCATCTATACAGACCTCCATCAGGTTGCAAACTGAATATAATTTTGTTCTGTATCTAGCTCTGAAAAAATAGTTGGCCTTCTAGCAGTGTGTGGGACTTTCTCTATTAGTCCATCTATACTGACCTCCATCAGGTTGCAAATTAAAAATAATTTTTATCTGCATCTAGATCTGAAAAAATATTTGGCCTTCTAGCAGTGTGTGGGACTTTCTCTATTAGTCCATCTATACTGACCTCCATCAGGTTGCAAATTAAAAATAATTTTTTTCTGCATCAAGCTCTGAAAAAATATTTGGCCTTCTAGCAGTGTGTGGGACTTGTTCTATTAGTCCACCTATACTGACCTCCATCAGGTTGCAAATTCAAAATAATTTTTTGTCTGCATCTAGCTCTGAAAAAATATTTGGCCTTCTAGAAGTGTATGGGACTTTCTCTATTAGTCCATCTATACTGACCTCCATCAGGTTGCAAACTGAATATATTTTTTTTCTGCATCTACCTCTGAAAAAATATTGGGCTTCTAGCTGTGTGTGGGACTTGTTCTATTAATCCATCTATACAGACCTCCATCAGGTTGCAAACTGAATATAATTTTTTTCTGCATCTAGCTCTGAAAAAATAGTTGGCCTTCTACCAGTGTGTGGGACTTTCTCTATTAGTCCATCTATACTGACCTCCATCAGGTTGCAAATCGAATATAATTTTTTTCTCCATCTAACCCAGCCAATAGTTTTGGCCTAATACCACAGTTTGGCCACTCAGCACTGCTCGGTTCCCATCCATTGTTTTTTTGTGCAAACAACTCCAGAGTTGTGAATTAGTTAACCACCAAAATGAGTGGAAAAAGGCCTGCTGCTGGTGGAAAGGGGAATAGGCGTGTTGGGAAGGGGAAAAAAGGTTGTGTCCGTGGGGTAGGTGTTAAAGCAACAGTAACATCTGCAGAAGAAAGACCATCTTCCAGCCAAACTAAAATGTCTACTTCTTTTAGCGGACAATGTGATAAGATCCCTTTCTTACGGCCACGCCAATCGCTACAAATTCCAGATGAGGCACAAAAACAGCAGGTGCTTCAACGGATATCAAGTGCTCCTTTAAGTGGGCTCTCCTCCACATCAACTTCAACATCACAAATACTCCAGTCCTCAAAGGTGTCACCCCAATCGCACTTGCTTCCTCACAGCTCCCAAATCTCCAGCTGCCCGTCTGAGTATGAGGTAGAACAGATGGTTGAGTCTGCAGAGCTGTTTACTCATACTATAGCCTGGGAATCAGAGGTCGACTCCAGCGCTTCTGTGAATCCAGACGAGGAAATGATCTGCACTGATGCCCAGAATCTTTATGAGTCGGATCCAGGACCAGACGCAGAAGGTTCTGACCATAATGTAGACCCTCATTCCCAAACTGTAACTCCTGTTGGTGGAGACAATGAGGAAGACGATGATGAGACTCAAATACCTGATTGGAGCGACAACTTTAGTTTTTTGTCAGGGCAGGAACAGGTTGGCTTTGAGGACGACGGGTGTGATAACGCACAGGGTGATGATGATGAGGTTGGAGATCCCACTTACTGTCAACCCACAGTCAGCCAAGAGATGAGGTCAGCAGAGGAGGTGGAGGAAGATGCTAGTGACGACGAGGTCAGGTTGCGCCTTCCTGGACAGAGACGTAGTACTGGAAGCACGTCAACAACTGAATCCTCAAACACAACTCTGCCTCTCAACACAAGTCGTGGTGGCTCTTCAGGTCGCATGGGTGCTAAGCCTTGCATAGCCTGGGCATTTTTTCAGATCGATAAAGATGACCCAACTCGTGTTATCTGTAACATTTGTCAGCAAAAGCTAAGTAGAGGCCAAAAAATACATAGTTTGAGTACTTCATGCATGAACCGGCACATGGACATGAAGCATAAGTTGCAGTGGGAAGCTCAGTGTGCTACAATGCGGCCTAGCCGGCCGGGCCAACTGCCGTCTGCCATATCTTGTGCATCCGCGGCCTCTTCATCCTCTGTGACTGGGGGGACAGCAGTCACACCTGTTTTGGGGCGCAGACCTGCCACCTCTTTACCCGCAACAGCCAGCGTGATTGGCAGGTCATCATTTTCTTTGGAGGTGGTAACACCAGCTGGTGTTGAGCGCTGTCCGACATCGATAGCACCACCTTTGGATCAAGGCAACCTAACATGTCCGCCTGCATCTTCCTCACAGACCGGCAGTTTGCCGGGGACACCCTTATCAACCCCGTCTAAGCACAATAGCCAGCCCTCGGTCCCTCAGATGTGGACAAGTGAAAGACCATTTCCCCCTAGCCATGAGAAAGCTAAGAGGTTGAATTTCACCATCTGCAAGCTCTTGGCTACAGAAATGCTGATTTTCCGCCTGGTGGACACAGAGGATTTTCGAGACCTTATGTCCGTCGCAGTGCCCCAGTACCAGATGCCCAGTCGGCACTACTTCTCAAAGAAAGGTGTGCCTGCGCTCCACCAGCATGTCGCACACAACATCACCGCTTCTTTGAGAAACTCTGTGTGTGACAGGGTGCATTTCACCACAGACACTTGGACGAGTAGGCATGGACAGGGGCGTTACATGTCGCTGACTGGGCACTGGGTAACTATGGTGACAGCAGGACAAGGGGCTGCTGTCCAAGTCTTGCCATCCCCACGAGTTGTGCGTCAATCCTCTTTATGTCAAAGTTCCTCCACTGCTTCTGCCTCCTCAACCTCCTCTCGGTCTACCACCTGCACCCAAAGCCTGTCTGGTCATGACACAAGCTTTCTAACTGCGCAGAAGGGATCCTGCACACCTCCTTACTATGCTGGCAGTAGGGCTCAACGTCATCAGGCGGTTTTTACTTTGAAATGTCTGGGAAATGTGAGTCACACAGCTGAGGAGTTGTGGTCAGCTCTGGAGAACCAATTTCATGAATGGTTGTCTCCACTGGACCTGAAACCAGGGAAGGCCGTGTGCGACAATGCTGCAAACCTGGGTGCGGCCCTTCGCCGGGGCAATGTCACACACGTGCCTTGTATGGCTCACGTGTTGAACCTGGTTGTCCAGCAAATTTTAGCCCACTATCCCAGACTAGATGGCCTTCTGCAGAGGGCACGGTCGCTGTGTGCTCACTTCCGCCGTTCGCATCCCGCAGCTCAGCGACTTACATCTCTACAGAAGTCGTTGGGCCTGCCACTTCACCGGCTAAAATGCGATGTGCCTACCCGGTGGAATTCAACTCTGCACATGTTGCAGCGACTGTGGCAGCACCGACAAGCCCTGGTGCAATACGTTCTGACATATAGCCTGGGCCAACGAGATCCAGAGGTGGGGCAAATCACGCTGGAGGAGTGGTCTCAGATCAGGGACCTATGCACCCTTCTGCACAGTTTTGAAATGGCGACGAAGATGTTTAGTGTTGACGATGCCATTATCAGCATGACTATTCCGGTGATTTACATGCTGGAGCACATGTTAAACAGAATTCGGAGTCAGGTGGTGGCACAATAGGAGGTGGAGGAAGTAGAGGAGGAGGAGTTGTATGCGGAAGGGCTAACATCTGCAAGGTCCAGACGGTCGGCAGCACCAAGGCGGCAGGCATGTGAGGGTGGGGGAGATGGTTTTACCAGGGCGCATGGTAGCAGCCAAACTAATGAGGAAGGTGCAGGAGTCCAGTAAGAAGTGGAGGACGAACTGATGGAAGACTCATCAGATGAGGGAGACCTTGATCACATTTCTGTTGTGCGAGGTTGGGGGGAGAGGACAGAGGAAGGAAGCATGATTGTTACCTCGCCACCAACACAACAGGGACTTGGTGCTCCTGGATGCGCAGCACACATAAGTGCCTTCTTGCTGCACTACCTGCAACATGACCCTCGAATTGTGAGAATTAGAAATAATCCTGACTACTGGGTTGCCACACTGTTAGATCCCCGGTGCAAAAGTAAATTTGCAGAAATTATTCCTGCCATAGAAAGGGATGCACGCATGCAGGAGTATCAGCAGAGACTGTTGCAGAATCTTACATGTGCTTTTCCACAAAACACCAGTGGTGCACGTAATGAATCTCACAGTTCCAACTTGCCAACCGTGGGACCGTCAAGTGTTCAGCACTCAAACCGTAACAGAACCACAGTATCTGCTGGTAACATCAATTTTGCGGAATCATTTCACCACTTTTTTAGCGAAGAAGTCTGACACATAGTCAACGCCTAGAGACGATGGTACAGGAGTATCTCCAAGTAAACATTGAAGCCATGACTGTGTCACTGGACCCTTGCTCTTTTTGGGCTTCCAATCTGGATAAATGGCCGGAGCTAGCCACTTACGCCTTGGAGATCTTGTCATGCCCCGCAGCCAGCGTTCTGTCTGAACGTGTGTTCAGCACTGCTGGTGGTGTGCTGACAGATAAGCGCACGCGGCTTTCCACTGATAATGTAGACAGACTCACGTTCATAAAGATGAACAAATCATGGATCCGAAACGACTTTTCTACCCCTGTGTCATCCTGGGGAGAGTAAAAGCTTGATGATTGGTTAAAATCACCCTACCAAACGTTTTAAGCTTTCAAATTACTAATCATGTTTATCTGTATCTTGGCTGGAAAATAATTTGGGCTTTGTAGAAGTGTGCAGCACTGATTCTATTAGGCCATCTATAATAAGCTCCACCAGATTTAAAATTACTAATCATGTTTATCTGTATCTTGGCTGGAAAATAATTTGGGCTTTGTAACAGTGTGCAGCACTGATCCTATTAGGCCATCTATACTAAGCTCCACCAGATTTAAAATTAATAATAATTTTTAGCTGCATCTAGCCCGGAAAATAATTTTGGGGCTCCGAGATGCGCAAGACACATAAGTGCCTTCTTGCTGCAATACCTGCAACATGACCCTCATATTGTCAGAATTCAAAGTAATCATGACTACTGGGTTGCCACACTCTTAGATCCCCCAAACTTTTCGATCAACCTTTTCATTTTAATAAAGACCAAAAAAATGGTCATTTTTGAAATTATAAGCATTAGCAGGTTATTAGAAACTGAAATCAAACAGTTTTCAACTCAAAACTTTATTCTAGGTGATGTTACATTTGCACATAGGACCCCTTGTTCGAAAGGAGCTTCTGAACTCTCTCGTCCATTGAATTTGTCAGGTTTTGGATGGTTTCTGCTTCAATTGTTTTGCATGAGGACAGAATACCCTCCCAGAGGTGTTGCTTAGATGTGAACTGCCTCCCGCCATCATAGACACTCCTTTTGATGATGCTCCAGAGGTTCTGAATGGGGTAGAGGTCAGGGGAGCATGGGGGTCACACCATAAGTTTGTCCCCTTTTATGCCCATATCAGCCAGAGATGCAGATGTTTTATGTGAAGCATGAGATGGTGCATTATCATGCAAAAAAATGATCTTGCTGTGAAATACACGGTTCTTCTTCTTGAACCATGGCAGGAAGTGCTGTTTGAGAAAATCCACATACATTATGGAGTTCATCTTTAGCGCCTTCAGGGATCCTAAAGGGGCCGACAATCTCTCTCCCCATGATTCCAGCCCAAAACATTACTCCACCTCCTCCTTGTTAGCGCTGTAGCCGTGTTTGCGTGGGGTGTCCATCAACCAGCCATCCTCCACTCCATCCATCTGGACCATCGAGCGCTGCACGTCACTCATCCGTGAACAAAACAGTTTTGAAATCAGTCTTCATGTAATGTTTAGCCCACTGGAGCCGTTTCTGCTTGTGTGAAGTGGATAGAGGAGGTCGACAGGATGGCGTATGCACAGCTGCAAACCTCTGAAGGACCCTGCATCTTGTTGTTCGGGGGACGTTGGAGGCACCAGCAGCTTCAAAAACTTGTCTGCTGCTATGACAAGGCTTTTTTGCCGCTGCTCTTTTAACCTGACGTAATTGCCTGTAGGAAAGAGTCCTCAATTTGCCCTTATCAGCACGCACACGTGTGTACTGTGAATCAGCTACATACTTCTTGATTGCCAAGACACTTCATCCTGATCATCGCACAATGTTGATTGTAGTCATGCCTTGACCTAAACACTCCACAATTTGTTGCTTTTCAGCAGCCGACACATCCTTTTTCTTTCCCATTTTGGCAGAAAATGTAGGCTGCTTAATAATGTGAGACAGCCTTCTTAAGTAGTCTTGCCTTTCATTGGACACACCTGCCAAACTAATTAGCACAGGTGTCTGCAATTGCTTACAGTGATATAAAGAGCCCTGACACACATCACCATCAATGAATTTAACTGACAAACAAACAAATTCTTCCCTTATCACTCCTAAACACTTTTTGCATAATAATTTGGAACACAGTGTACATGTGCTTTTCCCCAAAACACCAGTGGTTCACGTAGTGAATCTTACAGTTCTAACTTGCCAACCGTGGTCTGTATGGAGTTGTTCAATAAAGGGCCCAAAATTAAGATAACATAGATGGGAGAGGTCTCTATGAATAGGAATTCCTAAGTATTTGATACCCTGTGAGGGCCAGGCAAAGGGAAAGTTGGACTGGATGGAATCCTATATGGATTTGGGGAGGGAGACATCGAGGGCCTCAGACTTCGCTGCATTGATTGTAAAATTTGACCATGTAACAAAGTGATCTATTTCAGCCATAACAGCATGGATGGATATATGTGATTGAGTGATATATACTAGGACATCATCAGCAAATAGAGAGCACTTGTACTCGGTGCCTCCCACCTCAATCCACCTAATATTGGGGTTATGGCGAATTGATGAAAACAGGTGCTCCGTCACTAGGATGTATAAGAGAGGGGACAGAGGACATCCCTGCCTTGTCCCATTGGTGATTGTGAAAGGTGATGAAAATGTTCTGATGCACCCCCTGGGCCTTGGGACACCCGGAGCCGGACCCTTTTTGGTGGATGCTGGTGGTTGTAGTCTTCGTGGCGGCGACCCGGTTCCGTGGCTCAGGGTGGTCAAACCAGTGGCGGAACTATTTATGTGGTTTTGATGTTTAAATGTCCGACTACGCCACCCGTGGATTGCGGTCAGAGTGAACCGCCGCTGCAGGGCAGACCGCTGAGGCTGGTGTTGTGGGTGCAGCAGAGCGTAGCATAACTCCCCACGGGAGGAGTATAGCCTCAGGGCAGTGTATGCGGAGGATGGGGGTGATGGTGCAGGGCAGCAGCAGTAACGACACGGAGTCAGTGATGCAGTCCAGGGCCTTTACTCACAGTTCTTATTATCCAGACCACGTCTGCAGGTAACGGCTGCCCACGTCGTACTGTGCTCACCAGGTGAGGGGCTCAGACAACTCCCAGATAACTTTGGAGCGCTTCACAGGACCCCCTTTGTGTGTCCTTTGTCTGGCCTTTCTTACCAACCCTTCTGTCCGGCTGCCTCGGGCCTCCTCTTGGTAAACTTGGCGCCAGTTTCCCTGACCCTATGTGGTCCCTTCCTAGCGGGTGTAGCGAGGGGCTGCGCCGCATAAAATGTCAGAGCCTCTGGTTTCTAGCTGAGGATCATTTCCTGCCTCCACTAGTTTCGGGGACCGGTCTCCCCCTTTGGCCTGACCCCTCCACGCAGGTGGATTCGGGCGTGCGGTGGCGACTCGCCTGTCCTCACCCCTGGGATCCCTTCATTCCTCGTTCCTGGAGCCTTCTCCGCTCCTCTTCCTTCCATCTCCCTCTTCCAGGCCTGGGCCTTTGTTACTAGGCCCGCCTCCGGAGCAGAGCTCATGCAGAGCCCCTGCTCCCTGCCACTTCTGCTCAGACTTCTCTGCACTGAACTAAGATGGTGCCCACCTTTTATACTCCCTTCTCAATGCACCCAGGAACTGCTTCCTCCCTGCTCCTGCACTACAGGGTTCCCCTTCCTCAGTGTTCCCTCCCCCCACTCCAGCCAGGGACAGGGACTGTCGTGCCCATCTCAGAGGCATATTGGTCGCCCTGCCCCACGGCAATGTGGTGTAATGCATGCAGGTGTCGGGTCCTGATCCACACTCCATCCTTACCTGAGAGTGAGATATCACACCTCTGGGTGAGGTGCAATACCTCTGTAGCAACCGAGCCCTCAGGGTGCTACAGTTCCATTTATCTTCAGCCTAGGTGATGTATTGTGATACACGGCCGTGATTTTGGCTATTAAAGGGTCCCCTAGACCCCTACCCCAAGCTTTTTAAGAGAATCATATATGGCGTGCCAGGAGACTCTATGGAATGCTTTCTCAGCATCCAACGAGAGTATCTAATTACAAATTTTTAACTGCATCTAGCCCAGGAAATACTTTGTGCCTAGTAGCAGTGTCTGCTAGTCAGCAGATTATCCCGGCTGTTAAGCAAGCTACACCACCTGTAGTTTGGACACTTAATTTTTTCAAAGGAAATGCTTCGGGACCACGGGATACTCAGTGAAGAGCATCAGGAGGCACCCCAAGGCATAGGGGCTGGGACTGGCAGTAGGATGCCTTGCGGTGGACAGCCGAGCTCGATCCTTATAAAAGCTTTTAACTGCAGCAGCTTTAGTGGACGCTACTGGAGCTGGAATTACGCGGCTGCTGGCATGAGACTTGCCCTCCAATAGATCCTTGTAAATGGATTTAAAGTGTATTCATTCAAATTAGAGAGACAATTTAAATTAAAAAGCTTAGAGCTGCCTCCACCACAGGGGGGCTCGCTCGACCCACCAGCGGACAGGCACCAGTATTGGGAGAGGGGGGCTGGCTGTCAGGGTTCACTGCGGTTCTGGCACAAACCCGGCGACACGGAGGTGGCACGGGCAGGAGCGGACTGAACGTGTCGGCT
Organism: Phyllobates terribilis; assembly: GCF_046119375.1. NCBI lineage: Eukaryota > Metazoa > Chordata > Amphibia > Anura > Dendrobatidae > Phyllobates > Phyllobates terribilis. Next base: position 417,991,129 of record NW_027362764.1, on the reverse strand, counting down.
TCTCACTTTTTGGATTTTAGAAGGGCATGACATGCCTATATTTGTGTCTCCCCCTCCTTTTACTCCTCCACCTCTTTTCTTTTCGCATGACTATATGTACTTGTCACTTTTCCATGTGTTAGTTGTGTCTTCTGAGCAGTTTGTCAGCTTTTGGACACCTTTGAAGGTGTTTTCTATGTGTTTCTATGTGTTTTTGTTTGCCTGCCATTGGTTTTAACGGTGTTCGAAGGTGTTCGACGAACAGTTCGACGAACAGTTCGGCGAACACACGGGTGTTCGACGAACCGAACCGAACTCGAACACTACGGGGGTGGCTCAACACTAGTTATAAGCTTCTGTGAAGCACCTGAGGGTTCAAGGTGCTCACCACACATCTAGATAAGTTCCCTGAGGGAAATGGGGTCACTTGTAGGGAGCTTCCACTGTTTAGGCACATCAGGGGCTCTCCAATCGTAACATGACATCCGCTAATTATTCAAACAAATTTTACATTCAAAAAGTCAAGTGGCACTCCTTCCCTTCCGAGCACTGCCGTGCGCCCAAACAGTAGTTTGCCCCCAGATATGGAGTATTGGCGTGTTCGAGAAATTGCACAAACAATTTTGGGGTCTATTTTTTCCTGTTACCCTTGCAAAAATAAAAAAATTTAGGTCTAAAGTAACATTTTTGTGAAAAAAGTTTAATGTTCATTTTTTTCTTCCACATTCCAAAAATTCCTGTGAAGCACCTGAAGGGTTAATAAACTTCTTGAATATGGTTTTGAGCACCTTGAGAGGTGCAGTTTTAAGAATGGTATCACTTTTGGGTATTTTATGTCATAAAGGCCCCTCAAAGTCACTTCAAATGTGATGTGGTCCTTAAAAAAATGGTAAATTTGTAAAATTTGCTGGAAAAAATAGAAATCGCTGGTCAACTTTTAACCCTTATAACTTCCTAGCAAAAAAAATAATTTGATTCCAAAATTGTGCTGATGTAAATTAGACATGTGGGAAATGTTATTTATTAACTATTTTGTGTGACATACAGTATCTCTCTGATTTAAGGGCATGAAAATTCTAAATTTGAAAATTGCTAAATTTTCGCCAAATTTCCAATTTTTTCACAAATAAACGCAAGTCATATTGAAGAAATGTTACCACTATCGCGAAGTGCAATATGTCACGAAAAAACAGTCTCATAATCAGTGGGATCCGTTGAGCCATTTCAAAGTTATTACTTCATAAAATGACAGTGGTCAGAATTGTAAAAATTGGCCTGGTCATTAACATGCAAACTGCCCTCGGGGATAAAGAGGTTAACATTAGACTGCCACAAAAAATGATCAAATGTTGAGACAATAGCTTTTGTGTACCTTATAAAGCCAGGAATATTTTGAACAAAAGGTTGTAAGTGGTGATCCACCCATGCCCCCAATCTCTCATTAAGTGACCCTATCCCAGAGATGATGAGTCTAAATAGGGGAGGAAAAACATTTTTATGAACCTTAGGTTAAGAGTGATATATCGGTGTAATTAGATGTTCCACATACAGGTATTCAAATATTTTTTGCTCAAAATCCCCAAGGTAACCTCCTCTTCTAACAATTTAAATAGTTCCTTCTGAAAATGATGAGTATTATCCAAAGGAAATTTCATAAAAACAGAAGTGACACTCTAAAATTAGCATATTCAGTGCATAATATAGTGTAGAATTGATCCCAACGATAGCTCCACCCTTGTCTGCAGGGCGTATAGTAATGCCTTTATTTTGTTTAAATTCTTCCAATCCTGTAATTTCCCCCCCCTAGATAAATTATTATGATGGATAGAAATGTTCTTATCTAGAAGTACTAAATTTGTCTATATCAGTTCTTGGACCTGATATAAAATGGGTGGTCTGGATTGAATGGGATAAAATGGGCTGTTAGTCATGAAGGAATCATTAAGAAAAAAATGGGTAGATGCTATTAATTCAGATTGCAATGATCTAAGACTGGACAGATTACTAAGTTCCGGAAAGGAAAAATTTGTAGATGAAAATAAGGAACCAGTTTGAACATTCGTAGTATCCTGGTTTTCCATCTCTTCTGAAAAATGACACTTTAGGGTGATGTCTCTCGCTAGTTTATTTACATCCAGAATGGTCTGGAAAATATTAAATTTATTTGTTGGTGAAAAGTTCAGTCCATTGGAGAGCAAGGATAATTGTGCAACAGAGAGAATATACAGTTATATGAAAAAGTTTGGGCACCCCTATTAATCTTAAGCCTCAATTTTTTGTAAAAATTAGTGTTTTTGCAACAGCTATTTCAGTTTGATATATGTAATAACTGTTGGACACAGTAATGTTTCTGCCTTGAAATGAGGTTTATTGTACTAACAGAAATTGTGCAATCTGCATTCAAACAAAATTTGACAGGTGCATAAGTATGGGCGCCCTTATCATTTTCTTGTTTTAAATACTCCTACCTACTTTTTACTGACTTACTAAAGCACTTTTTTGGTTTTGCAACCTCATTGAGCTTTGAACTTCATAGCCAGGTGTATGCAATCATGAGAAAAGCTACTTAAAGTGGCCACTTGCAAGTTGTTCTCCTGTTTGAATCTCCTTTGAAGAGTGGCATCATGGACTCCTCAAAACAACTGTCAAATGATCTGAAAACAAAGATTATTCAACATAGTTGTTCAGGGGAAGGATACAAAAAGCTGTCTCAGAGATTTAACCTGTCAGTTTCCACTGTGAGGAACATAGTAAGGAAATGGAAGAACACAGGGACAGTTCTTGTTAAGGCCAGAAGTGGCAGGCCAAGAAAAACATCAGAAAGGCAGAGTAGAAGAATGGTGAGATCAGTCAAGGACAATCCTCAGACCACCTCCAGAGAGCTTCAGCATCAACTTGCTGCAGATGGTGTCACTGTGCATCGGTCAACTATACAACGCACTTTGCACAAGGAGAAGCTGTATGGAAGAGTGATGCGAAAGAAGCCGTTTCTGCAAGCACGCCACAAACAGAGTCGGCTGAGGTATGCAAAAGCACATTTGGAGAAGCCAATTTATTTTTGGAAGAAGGTCCTGTGGACTGATGAAACCAAGATTGAGTTGTTTGGTCATACAAAAAGGCGTTATGCATGGCGGCAAAAAAACGCAGCATTCCAAGAAAAACACTTGCTACCCACAGTAAAATTTGGTGGAGGTTCCATCATGCTTTGGGGCTGTGTGGCCAATGCCGGCACCGGGAATCTTGTTAAAGTTTAGGGACGCATGGATTCCACTCGGTATCAGAAGATTCTTGACAATAATGTTTAAGAATCAGTGATAAACTTGAAGTTACGCAGGGGATGGATCTTTCAGCAAGACAATGATCCAAAACACCGCTCCAAATCTACTCAGGCATTCATGCAAAGGAACAATTACAATGTTCTGGAATGGCCATCCCAGTCCCCAGACCTGAATATCATTGAACATCTGTGGGATCATTTGAAGAGGGCTGTTCATGCTCGGCAACCATCAAACTTAACTGAACTGGAATTGTTTTGTAAAGAGGAATGGTCAAAAATACCTTCATCCAGGATCCAGGAAATCATTAAAAGCTACAGGAAGCGACTAGAGGCTGTTATTTTTGCAAAAGGAGGATCTACTAAATATTAATGTCACTTTTCTGGTGAGGTGCCCATACTTATGCACCTGTCAAATTTTGTTTGAATGCAGATTGCACATTTTCTGTTAGTACAATAAACCTCATTTCAAGGCAGAAACATTACTGTGTCCAACAGTTATTACATATATCAAACTGAAATAGCTGTTGCAAAAACACCAATTTTTATAAAACATTAAGCTTAAGATTAATAGGGGTGCCCAAACTTTTTCATATAACTGTAGCTGGACAGGTTCCAGACAAGGCAAGTTAAGAGATTACCTCCTTGCATTTGCGTTACCTCCCTTCCCTCCTGTGCTGTTTTTTGGTAGAAATTTGTAGAATGACCTAGGTCCAGATTTGTAAATAGACATTTCTGCATTGCCCGTTGAAGTGTCCGAATTTTCATTATAGGTATATGATGAAGAAGATCCTGCTGATGTATTAGGACTGGCAAAGCTGACTCTCCTTTGTTTTCTATGGGATTGGTCTCCCCTCCTATTTTTGAGAATCGATCTGTTAGACTTCCAGGTATACGTACACTTTGTTATTAGCAACATCCTCTGTATCCCTCTGAAATTTGCATTTTTTAGATTCTGCAATAGTATTCTGTAGTTTTTCTGCATTCTACATAATTTTGTCTTTAAGTAATGACATCTCTAGCATATTGTCAACATTTTTTAATGAAGTATATATGGTTTTGATTTAATTTCTCAGTTTAACCAGTCCAGTTCATTTTCTTCATATTTGACAATCAATGCCATTAGTTTGAGGGAACAAGTGGATAAAATCTGATCCCACTTGGAGCCCTTTAGAATAAACAAATGTACAATTTTTTCAGATTTTCAGTCCCCTTGGAATCATGTTTTTCAATATGTAGGACTTTAGAGTGGTAGAATCCCATCAAATTTTAGTCTCTTTAAACATTTTACTTTCTAGTTGCTTCAGTGAGGTTTTAAAATTATCATTTGTGGTATTAGAGGAAATGTCCACAGTATTCTGATCAGAAACATTAAATATGGAAGCCAATTTATCATTTCGCTTGTTTTCATATTCCATATCCAAGTAAAGTACAATAATTCAAACGTGCAAAAATGGATATCCAGCTTTGGAGCAAGACACACTGACCTGAATGAGTGTCCAAGTGTGGGAACAGGGGAGATGGAGAGTCAGCTCACCAACAAGACTGTAGTGGTGTTCGCAGTGTATACATTGCACGGGGCCGCCCAAGTCCAGATGTAGCAATCAGCAGGGAAAGAAAGGAAATCCTCCAGTGATGACACAAGTTGTTAATTTAAAACTTCACATTTATTTCTGCATTTAAAAAATTGCAGTGCCTCCATCATGAGAACAAACATACGCGTTTCAGCTACAAAGCCCTAATTTAACAACTGTACCCTTCAAAGTAAACAAATTGAAATTCAACAAGAAAAAATAAAGACAAGCAAAGGAGCGCCAGACAACTGAACGTATAACAAGAGGTAATAAGATTATTTATTGTGGGGAGATCAATCCATTGTCCCCCACTTCCTGGAATGCTTTCTTAGTTCACTTAATAAGCCTCCAGTAACAATGAACATAGGTACAAAGTAGCACCAGTCTTCTCCAATATAATGCACTATTTATAATAATAATAATAATAATCTTTATTTTTATATAGCGCCAACATATTCTGCATCGCTTTACATAAATTATTCACTTAAATGAAAATAGAGCAAACAAAAAGTATTAAGATAAAATAGTCAAAGGATTTTGGGTCTCTCCTTCATTAGGAAATTACATTAGTAGTAGCTCATACATTAGTATTGCTTATATACCTCCAGTTCCTTGAAAAAGTATTCTACCTCGTGAACTTTTCCACATTTTTTCACATTACGCCCTCAAACTTAATTGTATTTTATTGGGATTTTTTGTGAATTGTAGAGAAAATGATACATGATTTTCTAAATATTTTCAAAATCTAAATCTGAAAATTGTACATACATTGTAGGACCACTTTTCACTGCAATTACTACTGCATGTCTTTTGGGGTATATCTTTGCACATATAGAGCTTTGTTTGTGAAGCGTAGAGGAAATCATACATTATTTTCTAAATATTTTCAAAATCTGAATCTGAAAATTGTGACATGCAATTGAATTCAAAACCTCTGAGTCAATACATTGTAGGACCACTTTTCGTTGCAATTACTACTGCAAGTCTTTAGGGGTATATCTTTGCTCATATAGAGTATTGCACATTAGAGGCTGACATTTTTGCTCATTCTTCTTCTCTAGCACTAACTCAGTGAGATTGGATGGAAAGTGCCTGTAAACAGCAATTTTCAAGTCTTGCAACAGATTCTCAATGGGTTTTGGGTCAGGACTCTGACTGGTCCACTCAAACACATGAATATGCTTTGATCTAAACCATTCTTTTGTAGCTCTGGCAGTATGTTTAGGGTTGTTGTCCTGCTAGAAGGTAAACCTATACCCCAGCATCAAGTATTTTACAGTCTCTAACAGGTTTTCCTCTAGGATTGCCATGTATTTAGCTCCATCCATCTTCCCATCAACTCTACCATCTTCCCTGTCCCAAATGAGGAAAAGAATCCACACAGCATGATGCTGCCACCACCATGTTTGACGATGGGGATGGTGTTTTTAGGTTGATGTGCAGTGTTTGTTATATTCCGCAACTTAGAACTAAGGAATAGGAAGGAAAAGCTGTCCCTACACTGAGATTCAGCTTAACCCTATGCTGGGGTGGGTGCCCTATTCCTTGTGAATAGCCCCACCGAAACTCCTGAACTGAACTCAAACAAAGACCTGAAGGAAGGGAAAAGGGGTCCCTAAAAGATCTAAGGACTGGGAGCAAAAACAGGAAACCTCCAAACAGAAAAGTTAGTTGCAGAAACAAAGATTAAAGGGAACAAAACTGGTGGAACAAGAAGTCTCAGGATAACAATTGTCAAAAGCACGAAGAACTTAACAAGGCAACTAGCCAGAGCACAAGCGAAGCAACACTGATGTCCAGCAGAGAATGGGAGACAGGTGCTGAGTAATAAAGAGTAAAGAGATCATGTGACCAAGACACCCAGCACCAGAGGAAAAGACTAGAAGCCAGCAAACCACAACAAGATGGCCGATAGATAAACAACATAGATTCTAACAGTGTTAGCTTTTGCCACCATAGCGTTTTGCATTTAACCTAAAAATGTACACTTTGGTCTTATCTGAGCGCAGAGCATCTTCTTCCACATGCTAGTTCTGTTCCCTACATGGCTTTTTGCGAAGCTCAAATGATACTACTTATGGCTTGCTTTTAAAATTGGCTTCTATCTTGCCTCTTTTCTATAAAGGCCAGATTTGTCTAGTAAATGACTAATAGGTGTCCTATGGACAGATTCTCACACCTGAGCTGTAGATCTCTGCAGCTCCCCCACAGTGACCATGAGCTTCTTGGCTGCTTCTCTAATAGTGCTCGCCTTGCATGGGATGTCAGTTTAGGTGGACGGCTATGTCTTGGTAGGTTTGAAGTTGTGCCAAATGTCTTCAATTTTTAGATAATAGATTGAACCTTGCTCTATGATTTGTTCACAGCTTGGATTATTTTTGATAACTTAACCCTGGATTACTCTTTTCCACAACATTATCCCTGACCTGTTTGGTGTATTTCTTTGTTTTCATGATGCTGTTTTATCCCTTATGTTCTCACAGAACAGCTGAAGTTACACTGATAATAAATTACACACAGGTGGATCCAATTTACTAATTATGTGACTTCTGAAGGCAATTGGTCACTCAGGATTTTATTTGGGGGTATCAGACTACAGGCGGCTTAATAAAAATGCACGTCTCAAATTTCAGATTTAAACTTTTAACATTTTTAGAAAACCATGTATAATTTCCTCTACACTGTGCATGGTAAAACTCAATGTCCCCATCTTAATGTCCAACATCCTCTGCTCTTCATCCTCAACATCCTGCTGCATGTGTCATTATTCCTGAGGGTTCCCAACAACTCAAGAGTGGAGATGAACATTTAGAAGTTGCTTTTCTTCCTCCATTCCTTGTTGCATCCTTGTGAGTAGTGAGCCTTTTTTCCAATAAAGATATTACAGGAATGACATCAATTGTGCCACAGCTGTCTCTACTGTGAAATTTAGTTGTCTTGTCGAAAGACTCTCAGTGATAGACATGCATTCATTATCAGCTGCGAATGAGAGAATTCAAAGTAACTCAAGGTGCATTTTGCCTGCTGCATGATATAATTAGTCACTGCTTTATGTTTCTGTTGGGGATGTGGTTTAGTACACTGAGGAGGAATTGTAGGAAGTTGTGGATCAGCACTGCCAGGTATTGCAAGCAGACCTAGTGCTTAACTCTGGAGGCTTCACCTCCTGTCCTGGTTGCTGTTGTGCATTGCTGGAGCTCAAAACATTCATCCACTGGGCCATGAAATACACGTACTGTCTCTAATTGCCTCTCAACATGTCAATGGTATAGTGCACTTCCAACCTCAATAACAAGTCCAGGGAGTAATACATATTTTTCTGAAGATGAGACTACAGAGTGGGCCCCTTTCCTTTGAGAAATAATGATGACTGGGTATCTTCCGGCAAGGCAGTCGGTGGAATCCACAAAATGCTTCGGCAATGACTTCAACAACAGCAACTTGAACAGATGAGAGTTGAGTTGGCAAAAAATCAGATGATTGGCCACATATATTTGTTTCCTGACATACAATAAGATATAGATAACTGGTGCAATGGAAAGAAAGAAGGAGGTGTTGGAGTATGACAAGTAGTAGATGATGATGACGACAATGACAAGTTGCTACTTGAGAATGCAACCTGGCCACTAGAAAGATGAACACAAAGAGAAGCTGGAGGAGGACAATTTGAGCCTTGCTCGTATTGCTGGCAAGTTTGCTTTTCCATATGAACAAGTAATGCCATTTTATTAGCTGATGGAGAGTGGTATTTGCTATTCTATTTGTGCTGGGATGTCCACTGCTTAATATCCTCATGCACAGCTTGTACACTGCAAACAATTCATCGACTAGCAGTGTGAATTGAGAGGGTGCAGGAGAGTGCAGCTGTGTGGGCAAAGACGAAAATGCAGCTTTTGGTGGGGTGGAGGATAGGAGAGGGTAGTGGGGCTAGAGACATAATACTGGAATATCCAGTAACTCACTTCATATCCGGTCCTGTGTGCCTCAGAAGCTTCCTCTCCCCCTCCTGCTAATGCCAACTACAGAGCTGGTCTGCCATAGCAGTTAAGGAGAGAGAGGGGAAACCATCTCTTTAGATTTTTCTCATTGTTCTGCAGTACTGATTACACAGCTCTCCTTGCCACAGGAAGCCTGAGATTCCATAGTAGGTCTGTGATGGCAGGAGGGTCCTATTGTTGTAATGCTCTGAGAGTATTGTAGTGAGTGCAATGAAGGGGGGATGGCTATGCTGAAGCCCCTCTTATTATCGAGAGATCTAGAAACTGCAGTTCCCTATCTGCCACCAAATAGTGGTTCAGCTGCTAGGACGTTATTTGACTTTCACTCTTCTGCCTGGTTCTTTTGTTTCTTTTTCCACCATGTTCTGTAGTCCTGGTTCAAAATGTGATGGGACATACTGCCTTCCTGTGTAGCACAATAGGCTCACACAAAATAATAAGTAGGGAGATTGAAGGATGCAGGGTTCATTTTAGAGAGAATTCCCAAAATGGAGGGAGTGAGAGAGAGAAGATACCCACCTTGCCTACGCTTCTATTGCATTCTGAGCTTGCAGAGCCTCTGCTACCCACCTCTCTACGCTGACTGTATAACAGTAATGCAGAAGCCAACATTCAATGAGGGAGATACGGGTATGTTCAGCTTTTTTGCCCTCTTCTGTTGAATGGGGAAGAGCGTGGCTTAAATCAGGCATGAAGTATTTGCTGTATGCTTATAACAGAGAGTTTGATGGTGTCAGGGGCCTGAGACTGCTTGAGCCAGCCGATGTGCAGCCTTTTCAGATATTCCTAACAGTGTGTACTCACCTACATAATATATAGAGTGTAAAAGTTTGGGTATCGCTGGTCAAAATTACTGTTATTGTTAAGCAAGTTGTAAATGAAATGATTTCTAAAAGGCCTAAAGTTAAAGATAATACATTTCCTTGTATTTTAGGCAAAAAATATATATATTTTCATCTTTAATATTTTAACAAATACAAAAAGGAAAATAGACCGATGCAAAAGTTTGGGCACCCTGCATGGTTAATGTGTAGTAGCACCCCCTTTTGAAAGTATCACAGCTTGTAAATGCTTTTTTTTAGCCAGACAAGCATCTTTCAATTCTTGTCTGAGGGATTTTCATCCTTTCTTCCTTTGTAAATTCTTCCAGTTCTGTGAGATTCTTGTGTCATCTTGCATGCATTGCTGTTTTAAGTTCTAACCACTGAATTTCAAATAAGGGGATTGTGAGGGCCATTACAAAACCTTCTGCTTATGCCTTTTGAGGTAGTCTATTGTAGATTTTGCCATGTGTTTAGGGTCATCATTTATTTCTAAAAGCCACCCTCTTTTCAATTTCAGGCTTTTTTTTATACAGTGCCTACAAGTAGTATTCAACCCCCTGCAGATTTAGCTGGTTGACACATGCGGAATTAAATTGGCATTGTGACATTTGTACTGTAGATCAGCCTGGAAGTGGGAAATGCACTGCAGCAAATTTTGTTTTTGTTTTGTTTTTTGTTTTTTTTAAAAAACGTTAAAAGTTAATTCAGAGTGTCATTTATTATTCAACCCCTCAAACCACAAGAATTCTGTTTGGTCCCCCAAAAGTATTAAGAAGTAGTTCAGGCACCAAGAATAATGAGCTTCACATGTGTGGATTAAAGATCTCTTTTGCCAGCCTTTTCTGACTATTTAAGACCCTCCCCAAACTTGTGAACAGCACTCAGACATGGTCAACATGGGAAAGACAAAGGAGCATTCCAAGGCCATCAGAGACAAGATTGTGGAGGGTCACAAGGCTGGCAAGGGGTACAAAACCCTTTCCAAGGAGTTGGGCCTACCTGTCTCCACTGTTGGGAGCATCATCCGTAAGTGGAAGGCTTAAGGAACTACTGTTAGCCTTCCACGGCCAGGACAGCCTTTGAAAGTGTCCTCCCGTGCCGAGGCCAGGCTTGTCCGAAGAGTCAAGGCTAACCCAAGGACAACAAGGAAGGAGCTCCGGGAAGATCTCATGGCAGCGGTGACATTGGTTTCAGTCAATACCATAAGTAACGTACTCCACCGCAATGGTCTCCGTTCCAGACGAGCCCGTAAGGTACCTTTACTTTCAAAGCGTCATGTCAAGGCTCGTCTACAGTTTGCTCATGATCACTTGGAGGACTCTGAGACAGACTGGTTCAAGGTTCTATGTTCTGATGAGACCAAGATCGAGATCTTTGGTGCCAACCACACACGTGACGTTTGGAGACTGGATGGCACTGCATACGACCCCAAGAATACCATCCCTACAGTCAAGCATGGTGGTGGCAGCATCATGCTGTGGGGCTGTTTCTCTGCCAAGGGGCCTGGCCATCTGGTCCGTATCCATGGGAAGATGGATAGCACGGCCTACCTGGAGATTTTGGCCAAGAACCTCCGCTCCTCCATCAAGGATCTTAAGATGGGTCGTAATTTCATCTTCCAACAAGACAACGACCCAAAGCACACAGCCAAGAAAACCAAGGCCTGGTTCAAGAGGGAAAAAGTCAAGGTGTTGGAGTGGCCTAGTCAATCTCCTGACCTTAACCCAATTGAAAACTTGTGGAAGGAGCTCAAGAATAAAGTCCACATGAGACACCCAAAGAACCTAGATAACTTGGAGAAGATCTGCATGGAGGAGTGGGCCAAGATAACTCCACAGACCTGTGCCGGCCTGATCAGGTCTTATAAAAGACGATTATTAGCTGTAATTGCAAACAAGGGTTATTCCACAAAATATTAAACATAGGGGTTGTATAATAATTGACCCACACTTTTATGTTTAAAATTTAATAAAATTCAACTGAGCAACATAACTTTTTGGTTTGTAAGATTTATGCTTCTGTTCATAAAACCTACTCTCGTTTGCAGTTTGAAGGCTCTAACTTATTTGCATCTTATCAAACCAGCTAAATCTGCAGGGGGTTGAATACTACTTGTAGGCACTGTAGATAATGTTATGTTTACATCAATAATTTGTTGAAATTTCTTTGAATCCATTCTTCCCTCTACCCGTGAAATGCTCCCCATGCCATTGGCTGCAACACAACCCCAAGCAATGCTTGATCCAACCTGGTGCTTAATGGTTGGCTAGATGTTCTTTTCTTGAAATTCTGTGTCCTTTTTTCTCCACACATACCTTTGATTATTGTGGCCAAACAGTTACATGTTAACATCATCAGTCCACAGGACATGTATACAGAATGCATCAGGCTTGTTTAGATGTTCTTTTGCATACAGCGGCATTTAAAAGTTTGGGCACCCCTGATCAAAATTACTGTTGTTGTGAACAGTTAAGCAATTGAAGAGGAAATGATCTCTAAAAGGCATTAAGTTAAAGATGACACATTTCCTTTGTATTTTAGGCAAAAATATACATATTGTCATCTTTTACATTTTAAAAATTACAAAAAGAAAAATGGGTTTATGCAAAAGTTTGGGCACCCTTGGAGATTTGTGTGCTCAGGTAACTTTGACCAAGGTTTCAGACCTTAATTAGCCTGTTAGGGTTTGCGCTTGTTCAATATCATCGTTAGGAAAGGCCATGTCATGCAAATTTCCCAGATTTATAAAAACCCAGCCTTCTATAATATAGTGCCAAAAACAGCAGCCATGGGCTATTCTAAGCAGCTGCCTAGCACTCTGAAAATGAAAATGTTGGCTGCCCACAAAGCAGGAGAAGGCTATAAGAAGATAGAAGCATTTTCAATTCCCCTTTCCTCTGTTCGAAATGTAATTATAAATGACAATTAACAGGAACAGTGGAGGTCAAGATAAGGTTTGGAAGACCAAGCAGACTTTCAGTGAGAGCTGCTCTTAGGATTGCTAGACAGGCAAATTAGAACCCCCACTTGACTGCAAAAGACCTTCAGAAAGATTTAGCAGACTCTGGAGTTGTGGTACATTGTTCTACAGCTTAGAGACCCCAGCACAAATATGGCCTTCATGGAGAAGTCATCAGAAGAAAACATCTCCTGCCACCTCACCATAAAATTCAGCATCAGAAGTACAGTGGCATGTAAAAGTTTAGGCACCCCTAGTCAAAATTACTGTTATTGTGAACAGTTAACCAAGTTGTAGCTGAAATGATCTCTAAAAGACCTAAAGTTGAAGATGTCACATTTCCTTTGTATTTTAGGCAAAATATATACTGTATATATTTTCATCTTTTACATTTTTAAGATTACAAAAAGATCTAAAAATATTTGCGCATTTGCTGCGGTTGCTTGCAGCATATTTGACTGACTCACTTCAAGTCAATGAGTTAAAAACGCAGCAAAAACATACAAAGAATTGTCTGCAGGAGAATACTCCTCCCATCATCCAACAGCCGCTCCCGCTGACACTAGCGAGAGCAGGCACGGCTGAGGGGAGTAGTCTCCTCCGATCACCCGGCAGCCTGCAATACACTGACAGGATCACGATCGCTCCTGGCAGTGTATAGCACAGAGTTGCTGGGACTGAGTTCACCGGAGTTCATTAACTGAACATCGACTGAGAGCTCCGGTGCTCTCACTTATGGCATCGGTGCTGTGTGAGAATTTTCTCACGCAACACTGATGCAGTTAGTGAGGTCACCGGAGCTCTCAGCTGATTTTCAGCTAATTATCTCCGGTGAGCTCATTCCCAGTAACTCTGTGCTATACACTGCCGGGAGCAATCTTGCTCCTGTCAATGTATTGCCGGCTAATCATTAGCTGATTGAACTCCAGTGATCTCATTCATGCAGCACAGTGCTACACACTGACAGCTAGTCTTCGCTGTAGATTTTGACCGATTGAAATGTCATTACATGCGGTGGATCTGCATGTATTGACAAAACAAGTGCGGCATTAGAACACAGCGTTTTGGACACAGCGAAAATACGATGCTGGTTGCTGTTCTTGAGGACTTAGCGGCTAACAAAACTACTGTGAGCTGTTATTAATAGCCAGGAAACATGTTGGCCTAATGAGTCCTTCCTAGGCTAAAAATAGCAGCTCTCAGCTGCTCTAGAAATGACATCAATGGTAATTAATGCTAATGCAATTAGGGTTTACAGGATTAGGTGTCGCTGACAGCAAGCCCTTTGTTTAGTGATGAATAAGTGTCAACCAAACACCCTTATTACTAAACAAACCTGTAAGTAAAGAGTTAAATAAACACACACACAGAGTATAACACTTTATTTGAAATGCAACAGAAACATTATTTAATCATTTAAATTAACCAATACTCACCTCAGGTCCAACAGTAATCCAAAGGTTAAAGCGATGTTCCAGGTTTTTTTTTCAAATATCTTTCTTTAGATCCAAAATGTATTCATTGCTGTACAAAAAACGCATCAAAAAACACGTAAAAAATGCATAAAAAACACATAAAAAAAGCATCAAAACCGCGGCAAAACACGTGTTTTTGCTGGCAAGAGATGTATTAACCTTGCAGAAATTTCTTCAATCAAATCCTGAACGTGTGCACATACCCTAAGTCAGAACATTTCAGTAAGGTAACTTTTGGTAATCTAGCATAGAAATAGTATTTCATTATCTGGATTTCCAGACAACAAGATGTTTAATAAAGGTATTTTACTTTATATTTAATTTTTACTAACTTGGGCAATGGTATATTTTACTTGAAATATTACAATGTTATATTTATTTCTATTTAGATCAGAAGCGAATCTAAAATAATATATTTGGATAAGGCAAAATAATATATGTAAATATAAACTTCGGTGCAAACCTATATGTGCTTATTGGTTATTCTCATACATATATTTGCCAGACATATAAAGAGAAGACCATTCGGAGGAAATAGCAAAACCCATAAGGAACAACCGAACAAAAATAGTCAGAGAATATGATGCAAATAAAAAACCTTTATTGAATTCATAGTTAGGTAAGAGTGTGGCACTGCAGAGACAGGCGCACACACCTATTTGCATACGATAGTTAAAATATAATTAATGACAATTTAAAAATTTTGCTGACACAGGGCAATGTAGTGGTAAGAGAAAACCCACTATATAATATATCAGAGCAGAGGATATAAGTATACCACAGTACAATAATTGTTTAATGATATAGTGGTAAGTGGCAATACCTCCGTCTGAGGACTATTAAATAGACCTAATGTATAAATGCTTGTGCATGATCCAAATATAGATCTCCAACAAAAGGGAGTATATCAAAGTGCTTGTGCATAATCAGGGTCTACAGTAGGAGCTGCCAACAGTATATATCTCTTTATTACCTGTATAGTCAAGGAGACTTGTGCGACACCAACCCCAATGTGCATTTCGGTGTAAGCCTTCATCATGGGGTAACATCAGAAAGAGGGCGGGGGTTTAAGAATAGAAGTACAGCCAATAGGCATAGACCGGAAGTCCTGTGACACACCCGTTTTCCGGGAAACTCCGGAAGATATCGGGCATCCATGACATGTGATCCGCCGCATCAGGTCAGGCGATCCAATGATGTGAGCACATTTAAAGATACAGAAGCCAGAGGACACTCAGATCCAGGGGCAACGCATGCATTCCACTCCAATCCAGCATATGAGAGGAAGTCGATCAGTGACCACATCTTAGGGGTCACATAACATGGGTATCCATTATTGGAACGCTATAACTCTTGTGGAATAGCGACAAGCTCGGCTGTATGCGGAGGTAAAACACGGGATACTGTCTCGGGTTAGTTTATTCAGCAGTCATAAACAACCCTCGAGTCCATAGCGAAAACACAGCCCATTCGGCTAAAGAGACAAAACAAAATACAAAACTCGCTGCACAATCCGTATTTCGACCAAGGTCTGGCCACTCTGGATTAGGCACACACAGGTTCAGCACAGCACCTGTTTCCCCGGGTTCTGAACACACCTGAGTGTCAGGGCTGGCTATTTAAATCCCAGACACTCCCCCGATTGGAAGGTAGGGTGGATAACGACCCACCCTGCACTTTCATTATCCACTAAAAACATTCCCTTCTAACTGTGCTTCTATTAACTCTCTCTGCTCCGAGTGTGCAGGAGAACTCGCATGTTTTCACATCACTGAGTTTAAGAGTCTCAGCGACACATACCTCCCTTCTGAGACACTACCAGTGACTTTGTCACACTCTATATAGATGGAGGCCGGATTAAGAATGTACATATAGAAATCCACCACAAATGTTAGTAACATGTATCTATCATATCCCAGCTGAAGAGATAGTGTAGCAATAATACAAGACGCTGCATTTACATAAGGAGTCATGTGGACAAAAATAGCCCCATTGATCATGAAAAATAAATGTTTAAAACATATATACTATATAATATACCTCCTGAGGATCTCCTCATGGTCCAAACACACTTAATGATAGATATGTGTATAAAGGATATATGTAGCAATGTGTGCATACATGTGTAGATATCTGAATTCAATTGATAAATTACAATTATACCAAATGAATTAAAATTTATATATACACTGCTCAAAAAAATAAAGGGAACACTCAAATAACATATTCTAGATCTGAATGAATGAAATATTCTCATTGAATACTTTGTTCTGTGCAAAGTTAAATGTGCTGACAGCAAAATCACACAAAAATCATCAATGGAAATCAAATTTATTAACCAATGGAGGCCTGGATTTGGAGTCATCCCCAAAATTAAAGTGGAAAAACACACTACAGGCTGATCCAACTTTGATGTAATGTCCTTAAAGCAAGTCAAAATGAGGCTCAGTATTGTGTGTGGCCTCCACGTGCCTGTATGACCTCCCTACAACGCCTGGGCATGCTCCTGATGAGGTTGTGGATGGTCTCCTGTGAGATCTCCTCCCAGACCTGGACTAAAGTATCCGCCAACTTGTGGACAGTCTGTGGTGCAACGTGACGTTGGTGGATGGAGCGAGACATGATATACCAGATGTGCTTAATCAGATTCAGGTCTGGGGAACGGGCGGGCCAGTCCATAGCTTCAATGCCTTCATATTGCATGAACTGCTGACACACTCCAGTCACATGAGGTCTGGCATTGTCCTGCATTAGGAGGAACCCAGGGCAAACCAAACCAGCATATAGTCTCAAAAAGCAAAAAGGGTCTGAGGATCTCATCTCGGTACCTAATGGCAGTCAGGCTACCTCTGGCGAGCACATGAAGGGCTGTGCGGCCCTCCAAAGAAATGCCACCCCACACCATTACTGACCCATTGCCAAACCGTCTCCAGACTCTGTTACGTCTGTCACATGTGCTCAGTGTGAACCTGCTTTCATCTGTGAAGAGCACAGGGCGCCAGTGGCGACTTTGTCAATCCTCGTGTTCTGTGGCAAATGCCAAGCATCCTGCATGATGTTGGGCTGTGAGCACAACCCCCATCTGTGGACGTCGGTCCCTCATACAACCCTCATGGAGTCGGTTTCTAACTGTTTGTGCAGACACATGCACATTTGTGGCCTGCTGGAGGTCATTTTGCATGGCTCTGTTCCTCCTTGCACAAAGGCGGAGGTAGCGGTCCTGCTACTTGGTTGTTACCCTCTTTCGGCCCCCTCCACGTCTCCTGGTGTACTGGCCTGTCTCCTGGTAGTGCCTCCAGCCTCTGGACACTACACTGACAGACACAGCAAATCTTCTTGCCACAGCTCGCATTGACTGGATCCAGGCCTCTCGGGTCAGTACCAGCCTAGCATGTAACATATGTCTAATCTTTGTACACCATTCTCATTTTGTCTGTTATTCTCTATACATTTAATATTGTGGGAAGTATATCAGCACATTGCACTTTATCACTGTTCCACTTTATTACCTGCATATATAATACTTTAACACTTCATGTGGAGAATTGGTTGAGACATTCTTGTTATTTTTGCGCATGTTCATCTGAGTACTGCTGATACTTACCTGTGTGGCCCTTTTTCTCTTTTGTGATTCCTTTCCCCATTTCTTATTATGTATTTTTAAATTATCATCAATAAATGTTATATTTTATACTATATCTAGTGTATGTGTCACATATATAGGTTCTATGACATAATAGACACATTCACACATATAATTTTTCTTACATTTTTTTCTAATTGTTGTATCTTATAACTGAAAAGTGCTGATCTTTCAATCTCACTAATCTCAATTCATAGGTAAAATCTGTTTTTGCTGAATATTGACTTTTGCATACAGTTCTATGGAAAGGGGAAGAGGAGAGAGGAATGAGAGTCAGTTATAAACATTCTGATTCAAGGTCTCCTGAAACCACAGCTACACTATAAATTATACCATTCTTAACACTTCATTATGCACTAAAAGGAGTTGCAGCTGAGACCGTATGTTAACTTTTATCAAATCAGTAAGGTAATGAAAGGCGTCATAATTTACATACACGCTGACTGATATTTACAGACTAATAAATATGCTGCATTCATTTTTGCAAACTCCAGTGACCACCGCTACAACCATTCAGACATGTTAGACAATACTGTTATTAAAGGGAATCTGTCAGCACATTTGTGCTGTCTAAACTATTAATATGGACATGCTGGTTATAGACAGCTGAAAAACGTCCTACCTGTATGCCTCATATCAGATGCCTTGTTGATGAGAAATTATCTTTTATCACTTTATATAAATGACCTCTTCCAGGCTCTGGGGAGGAGGTTGCCTGGAAATAACTCTGCCTTTAGAGATTATTTTAAATATAAGGGGGAGTTACCAGTGTGATGTGTAATGGCTGCAATATTGTTGCAATAGAGCAGAGCTGAGAGAGAAGTAAAAAATGTGTTTGCAAGAAGACAAATTTAATTTCCCCTGTTCTGTGTTAGTTACTTGCCTCACACTGGTAACTCCTCCTTCATGTAAAGTAAGCTCTGGAGGCAGAGTTATCTTCCAGACAACATCCTCTTCACAGCCTAGAAGAGGTCTTTTTATGAAGTGATAAAAGATGATTTCTCAACAACAAGCCATATGAGGCAAATAGGTAGGGCATTCTATAGCCTGTATGCTCATAATAATAGATTAGATAGGTCAAATGTGGTGACAGATTCCCTTTAAAGAATGTTCAAATTAAGCCTTTCTTGACCTACATCTGTATCCTGCTTCAGACCTACAATTTTCTTTTAAATCTGCCCGAATAGTTCTCTGGCTTCCAGCATGTCCTGCCTCACCTGTTTGTCTGCCATTCAGCATAACTAGTTGTATGTCTCTTATGGTTCCATGTACTTTCCAGACTGGTGTGTCAATGCCTTGGGTCCGTCTGTCTGACACTAACCTGTAGCTTTGTGAATCCAACTCACAAAGTGAATCTAACAGATGTACTATTAGCCCCTTCATGATATATGATGAATATTTATATCATACAGTATCTTGTGTCCCTGCCTTTGATGCAGGCTCACATGCTGAGCTCACATCTTTCTCTGCACATGAGTGCTGCTTTAATCACTAAACAGCATAACAAGAAATAAAATCAAAACACCAGAATTCTTTTTTTTTGGCCGTCGCAACAATGCAATAAAATGCAATAAAAGGCGATCAAAACATCATATATACTCCAAAATGGTATCAGTAAAAACGTCAGCTCATTGAGCAAAAAATAAGCCAGCACACAGCCTCAGATCCCCAAAAAATTAAAACCCTCTGGGTCTTGGAAAATAGCAGCAAAGGCGAAAAAAAAAATTCATGCAAATTTACAAAGTTTTTGTTCACTATTTAAATAAAAAAAAACCTATACATGTTTGGTATCTGCTTACTTGTACTGACCTGGAAAATCATATTGCCCGGTCAGGTTTACCATATAATGAACATGATAAATGAAAAACCCAAAAAACAATTATGGAATTTAACTTTTTTGCAATTTCACTCCACTTGGATTTTTTTCCCATTTTCCAGTGCAATATGTGGTAAAATTAATAATGTCATTCAAAAGTACAACTCGTCAATCAAAAAATCAAGCCCTCATATGTCTATATTGATGGAAAAATTAAAACAGTTATGGCTCTTGGAGGAAAGAAAGGAAAAAATAAAAACGAAAAAACAGAAAATGTCCCTTTTAAATATAATGGTTGAATACATTGTTGAACAAAAGCAACCCTTTGAAATAACTCAGATTTTCCATCAGTGCCACAGACTTTATATTGGACACCTAATATGCATTCAAAGTGTGAAAAATGAAACTGTTTTCAGTTGTATGGGGGTTCCCAGGAGTCTGGCTTACATTGATCAAACAATTTTTGCCTATCATATGGATAAAGTTTAATTTTGGGATAATATTAGCTTTATTAAACACTTGTTCAATTGCACTCTAATGAAATGGCAGACTGTAGCAGTACTGTATTAAAGGAGCATACTATATTCACATGTGGTCGTTTTCACCAGAGCCATAAATAGCCATTCAATCACTGTTTTTTTTAACCCCTTTCCAATGTGGTGCGTATTAGTATGCTCCACGTCGGTACCCTCGGTTCAGCGCGGGCTCCGGCGCTGAGCCCGCACTGAACCGGGCACATGTCAGCTGATTTATACAGCTGACATGTGCCCGCAACAGCCGCGCGTGGAATCGCGATCTATCAGTTAAATTCCACTGTCAATCGATGACAGCGGCATTTAACTCGCGCTTCCAGGAAGCGGGTCACTGACTCCGCCCTTCGGTGAGCCCGTCACATGATCGCAGGTCACCGATGGGTTGGCATGACAACCCAGGGTCTGCAGCAGACCCCTGTGGTTGTCATGTCTAGATTGCTATGAGCGCCGCCCAGTGGCCGGCGCTCATAGCAAGTGAGCACATCTGCTACATACAAGCGATCTGATCATCGCCTGTTTGTAGCAGAAGGGATCAGATAACTGCTGCTTCTAGTCTCCCATGGAGACAGTTGAAGCAAGCAGAAAGTGTAAAAAAAAGTTTTTAAAAAAAATAAAAAATATATAAAACTTGAAATCACCCCCCTTTCGCCTCTTTCAAAATAAAACAATAAAAAAAAAAACACATACACATATTTTATATTGCCAAGTTCAGAATCGCCCAATCTATCGAAATAATAGAATAATTAATCCGATCGGTAAACGGCGTAGCAAGAAAAAAATTGTAAAAGCCATAATTATGGGTTTTTTTGTCGCCGCAACATTGCAATAAAATGCAATAACGGGCAATCAAAACATCGTATCTACCCCAAAATGGTATCAATAAAAACTTCAGCCCGGCGCGCAAAAAATAAGTCCTCACCCAGCCCCAGATCACGAAAAATAGAGACGCTACAGGTCTCAGAAAATGATGACTTTTTTATTTTTTTTTAACAAACTTTGGACTTTTTTTCACTACATAAATAAAAAAGAAGCTGTACATGTTTGGTATTTACAAACTTGTAATGACCTGGAGAATAATAATGGAAGGTCAGTTATAGCATTCAGTGAACGTGGTAAAGAAAAAAAACAACTGTGGTATTGCACTTTTTTGCAATTTCACCGCATTTTGAATTTTTTTCCCATTTTCCAGTACATGGTATGGTAGAACCAGTGATGTCGTTCAAAGGTACAACTTGTCCAGCAAAAAATAAGCCCTCATATGGCCATATAGACAGAAAAATAGAAAAGTTATGGCTCTGGAAACAAGAGGAGCAAAAAATGAAAACGCAAAAATGGAAAATGCTCCGGTCATTAAGGGGTTAAGCTCCTAACCATGGTCTTGTAGAGGCTGCAAAAAGGGACATCAATTCTATCGAAATCAGTGTGAAGGGGTCACTTTCTATAGGCATATTATACAAGTTTATCTATAATATAAATTCAATAAGATAATGAATAATTTTTATTACATTTTGAAGATGTTGTTATTGTTTTTTTAAAACAAGGGGACAGCTATGGTTACCAAAATTCTCCAGATTTGTAAACAGATAATTATTAGTGATGAGCGAGCACGAAAATGCTTGGGTACTCGTTGCTTGGGTCGAGCAAATTGGAATACTCAGGTGCTAGACCCGAGCAACGAGCCCAATGAAAGTCTATGGGAAACTCGAGCATTTTTCAGGTGGCTCTCCCCGGTGGTCTGCAGAGGGCCTAAAAATTGCCAAAATAGATGGGAACAGTGCTCAAATGACATGGGAACAGCATGGGGAAGACCCCTGGAAGCATTTCTGACTCCCAGGTCACAGCTGTCAACAACGTTGTCAGAGTATTAAGCCACTTTTCCGGATTCACAATAAAACATACAAAAACAAAAACAAAATGGATTTTCCTGGGAAATATATTAAGGAACATCCTTTCCAGGGTAATGATTTGTATATAAGGCAAAATAAATAGCCAAAACCAAAAATACTCCTCCACACCTTGGGCTATGTTCACATGTAGCGTTTTTAATGCATTTATGCACTTTTGCATTGCCTTCAACAAAGACAAATGCATTCACTGGGAAATGTCATTTTAACATTTTACAACCTTATCTGGCCATGTGGTGTGTGACACATCATGAGACACATGCATACAGTGCTGAAAAGACATGGGAACAGCATGGAGAAGACCTCTGGAAGCAATTCTGACTCCAAGGTCACTGCCTAAAAGTGTGCCCATCATAAGTGATCCTTGGCGCATGCGAAGATGCCTCCCCCCATGCACCTGTCGTTGCAGACTTGCAACAATCACCGTCCATGTCCTTGTCCCAGTGCAGCGTTCAGTTGTCCCTACCCCATTCCTTGGAATGCAAGTGCAAGTATTCAGCCAGCCACCCACCCACAGGCTGCAATACTATACTGCCAAATTTTTGACAGCTGCTTTCACTTGAAATGTGGCCTTTTAGGCTCATGGAGGCGGAAGCGTTTCATAACCTCATGCCGACGGCAGCCGGTGTCCATACTCGGTCCCCAGCTGCCACTATTTCTCCTGGTATCGTCTCCGCCTTCCACAAGCACGGGTCCCACAACATTACCCGTGCCCTCTCCAGTGCACTTACTGGGAAGGAGCCTCTAACCACAAACAAGTGAACAGGTGAATGTGGCCAGGGACGATACGGAGCCAGTCTACAGTTTTTTTTGCTGAGAGTTGTATTTAGCTCGGTGAAAGGACTGGCATAGAGGGAAACCGTATCTACCCTGGGTGTCATTTCTCCTAGGAAGTCCTCTAATGCAGCTTATTGCAGAAGCAATGGCAGCCCGTCCAACATCAACTCTCACTTGTCGGTGGTACTTTGACACACAAACATCTTTCTTTGCACATTTAATTTCATGAATACAGAGTTGGACAATGGCCTGATCTGCAATGCGGATAAGAAATATCATGCATAAGCATGTCCGATCCACATTAAAAAAGCAGCCATAGAGTGTCCGGGAACCTTCTCCCACACTTTTCTTAGCCAGGGCTGCTTCTTGGCAGGGTTGGACGGGCCCACCAGAGAACCGGAGACTTCTCCGGTGGGCCCTGGCTTCTCCTTCAGGAGAGTTCATAGTGCCGAGGTGAGGCCATGATGATGATAGAGGCCACCATCTGCTTAGTTTTCTGTTACTTGGAATGCAAGCGCAAATATGCAGCCAGCCACTCACCCCCACCCACAGACCGCAACACTAAACTGTCAGATTTCTGGGCAGCTGCTTGCACTTGAAATATGGCCTTTTAGGCTCGAGGAGGCGGAAGCTGCCTACAATCGTATGGCGGCGGCGACCGGATATCCATACTGGGTCTCCTATACTGTTATTGCGTATCCAGTGACTGGAAGGGCTGCCAAAAATTTGGACGCAATACCCCTTTGAAGATACATAAAGGAGGGTCTCAGTAAAAAAAATGTCCCCATTATAAAGGAGCGGGTCTCCTATAGTGGTAATGCCCATGCTGTGGCTGCAAGGGCTTCCAAAATTTGGTAAAAACCCCACTAAGAATTTAAAGACACACAGAGCAGGGCTAAAGTAACAAGTATGACAAGTTCCCATTAGAAAGGAGAGGGTCTGCTATACAGTTATATGGTATGCAGTGAGTCTAACGGCTGACCAATTTTAGGAAAAACTCCACTAAGAATTTAAAGACAGACAGAGCAGGGCCACAGTAACAAGTACGACATGTTCCCATTAGAAAAGAGAGGGTCTGCTATACAGTTATAGGGTATGCAGTGAGTCTAACGTCTGACCAATTTTAGGAAAAACCCCACTAAGAATTTAAAGACACATAGAGCAGGGCCACAGTAACAAGGTACGACATGTTCCCATTAGTAAGGAGAGGGTCTGCTATACAGTTATGGGGTATGCAGTGAGTCCAAAGGCTGAAGAATTTTAGGAAAAACCCCATTAAAAATTTAAAGACACATAGAGCAGGGCCACAGTAATGACAAATTCCATTTAGAAAGCAGAGAGTCTGCTATACTGTTATAGGGTATACAGTGAGTCCAACGGCTGACCAATTTTAGGAAAAACCCCACTAAGAATTTAAAGACACATAGAGCAGGGCCACAGTAACAAAGTACGACATGTTCCCTTTAGAAAGGAGAGGGTCTGCTGTACAGTTATAGGGTATGCAGTGAGTCTAGCGCATGACCAATTTGAAGAAAAACCCCACTAAGAATTTAAAGACACACAGAGCAGGGCCACAGTAACAAGTACAACATGTTCCCATTTGAAAGGAGAGGGTCTGCTATACAGTTATAGGGTATGCAGTGAGTCCAACGGCTGACCAATTTTAGGAATAACCCCACTAAGAATTTAAAGACACACAGAGCAGGGCCACAGTAACAACTACGACTAGTGTTGAGCGACACTGCTCGTTACTCGCCCAAGCAACTCACCACTCGGCATGTTCGGCGAGCACCAAGCATTTCAGGGTTACTCGGGCTGGAGCTCAGGTCTCAGCCCTGCACGTTTGGCGCTCTTTACAGAGCTAATGAACATGCAGGGATTTCCAGCCAGTCACTGGAATGCCACAGCCATGTTGTTTGTGGGCATTACAGAGATTGGCTGGCCACACAGCATCACCTTAAGTATTTAAAAGAGGGTGCCGCCATCTAGGACACAGTCGCTCCGGATCAGACAGTGTAAGGAGAGTGCTGCTGAGTTAGGGAGAGATATATAGTGCAAAATAGGTAGTGTAGGGTCTCTAAAGCCTGCCAAATCAAACAAACAGTCCTTCTCAGGACTAATATCCATCCCAGATATCAGGCAGGCAGGCAGGCTGTATAGGAGACGCAGTGGTTATACCAGAAAACGCTGCATTACAGTCCTGTGTGCTCCCGTTGGTCAAATTGCTAGACTTATCCCCCGGTCTCAGAGGCCAGGAAAAATCCTTTTTTTTTTCATCTAAATCTTGTATTTTTTTTTCCTCAGTCAGACTGTACAAATATGCGTCTTATTAACCTTTTGGTATCCCCCCCCCCCAAAAAAAAATTCAGTGTGTCTGTGACTGTTCAGACAAGAATATGTATGTTTAAAAGAGTCTGGTGTAGGCTAGAGAAATAGAACTGTGGTTTTGCAGTTCCACTGGTCAAATCTCT
The DNA here is from genome assembly GCF_046119375.1 of Phyllobates terribilis. Lineage (NCBI taxonomy): Eukaryota > Metazoa > Chordata > Amphibia > Anura > Dendrobatidae > Phyllobates > Phyllobates terribilis. The sequence continues at coordinate 417,965,902 of NW_027362764.1, read as the reverse complement.
GTATTATCCTGCTTTTAGTATTTTTTGCCGTAAAAAAAACTGTAATAGTGTCTCCCTGACTGGTCAGACCAATATATCTGTTTAAAAGAGTCTTGTGTAGGCCAGAGAAATAGAACTGTGGTTTTGCAGTTCCACGGGTTAAATCTCTGTATTATCCAGCTATCGGCATTTTTTGCCGTGAAAAATAACTGTAATAGTGTCTCCCTGACTGGTCAGACCAATATATCTGTTTAAAAGAGTCTGGTGTAGGCCAGAGAATTAGAACTGTGGTTTTGCAGTTTCACCAGTTAAATCTCTGTATTATCCTGCTTTTAGCATTTTTTGCCGTAAATAAAACTGTAAGGCTATGTGCCCACGATGCAGAAATGAAGCAGAAAATTTCTGCAGCATTTCTGCATCTCCCTGGCAGAAAAAACGCATGCAGATTGTGCATGCGTTTTTCCTGCAGAATACATGCGCATTCACATGCGTTTCCACATGCGTTAACGCATGCGTTTCCGCATGTGGACTGACAAGCACTTTCCAGGCGATAGCATCACTTGGAAAGTGCTTGACAACTAGGTCACACTGTATAAATCCATGCAAACAGCATGGATTTATATAGTGTGACCGTAAAAAAAAAAAATAAAGCTATACTTAGCTCCGATGCCGCCGCGTGTGCTGTCGCGCTCGTCCTGGCTTCTTCCTGGTTGCCGGGCTATCGCGAGACAGCCTGCGGTCACATGACCGCGACATCATCTCAGGTCCTGGAAGGAGAAGCGCTGCAGGGGCCGCCGGACAAGTGAATATAAACTTTATAATTTTATTATTTTTTTCACAGGTACAATGGTACCCAGGTCTGGATGAGAGTCTTCTCTCCTCCAGAACTGGGTACCATCCGCACATTGAAACGCATTTTATCCGCATGTACAAATGTACAGACACGGATATTATGCGTCTCAATGCAAGTCAATGGCGGCCATTCCGCTGCGCTTCCGCAAAATTAATGAACATTCTGCGGATTTATGAGCGCTGCAGAAACGCTGCGGAAAAATCCGCAGCATGTGCATTGACATTGCGGAATGCCATTGGGGACCATGGGGTACGGATTACCAAGCGTTTTTGATGCGCATGAAAAACGCATCGTGGGCACACAGCCTATTAGTGTCACCCTGACTGGTCAGACCAATATATCTGTTTAAAAGAGTCTGGTGTAGGCCAGAGAAATAGATCTGTGGTTTTGCAGTTCCACGGGTCAAATCTCTGTATTATCCTGCTATTGGCATATTTTGCCGTAAAAAAATACTGTAATAGTGTCTCCCTGACTAGTCAGACACCAATATATCTGTTTAAAAGAGTCTGGTGTACGCCAGAGAAATAGAACTGTGGTTTTGCAGTTCCACGGGTCAAATCTCTGTATTATCCTGCTTTTGGCATTTTTAGCCGTAAAAAAATACTGTAATAGTGTCTTCCTGACTGGTCAGACACCAATATATCTGATTAAAAGAGTCTGGTGTAGGCCAGAGAAATAGAACTGTGGTTTTCCTCTTCCACTGTTCTAATCTCCTTTTAATTACCCTTTTTCCATTGATAGTGCGAGTGTAAGCTATTTTACTTCATTTACAAGGGGCAAGGAACGTGGCAAGGGACGTGGAACTGGATGTTCTGGTGATGGTGCGTGTAGAGGACGGGGCCGTGGCCAAGGTGAAAATGGGCCACAACCAACAGCCACATCTTCTCGCTCCCACTTCTTGACCGAATTACTAGGGAAGCACACTACAACACCAGTATTGCGAACTGATCAGTGTGAACAGGTTATTAATTGGATAGCAGATAATACTTCCAGTTACCTGGGCACCACCACCTCCGGTCTTTCTTCCACACTGTCAAGTTTTAGTAGCCGTGAGTCTCGACCGCATACTCCTCCTCACCCTGATGCTCCTTCCTCCCACCATGCCGAGTGTCGTCAGACAGCAACTGATCCCACACTTGGACACTCTGAAAAGCTGTTCACTGGTCCATTTCCATATTTGTGCCCCTCGCCTGCTCCTCTTGAAGTGGTGGAAGAGGAAATCCCATGTAGAGATGCCCAAATATTTGAACAGCCACGGCCACAGGAAGTCGACGCTGGCAATTTGTCACAAGAGGTGGATGATGACGAGACACAATTGCCACGAAGTGAGGAGGAGGATCGTGGTGCGCAAGTGGAAGAGGAGGAGGTGGTGGATGATCTAGTTACTGACCCAAAGTGGCAGGAGGACATGCAGAGCGTGGCCAACAGCACACAGGGGGAGGGAGGCAGAGTACCCCAACAGGCAGGAAGAATCAGTGTGGTTGCAGCACACAGAAGGTGGGCAACAGTTCCCCGACACACCAACACGGGGGACATTGCCAGTACAACCGGTAGGTCTTACAGAGTCTGGAATTTTTTTAAAGACCCTGCTGATAACCCCAAAAAGGCCATTGTGTTGTGTGTTGTGCGTGTAATAGAACCCTCTGTTGTGCATCAAAGGCAATCCCCTGTCCATACTGCATGCAAAGATGCCCCCTACTCTCAGTCTTCACTGTCCACAGCATCAACGTCCACGTCCACGTCCCACCGCAGCGTTCAATTGTCCATATCCCAAAGCTTTGCACGAAAGCGGAAATTCGCAGCCAACGCCCCACAGGCCACAGTCCTAAATTCGCACATTTCACGACTGCTTGCGTTGGAAATGCTGCATTTTAGGCTGGTGGAGACGGAATCCTTCCGCAACCTTATGGCGGTGGCCGTCCCTCGGTACTTGGTCCCCTGCCGACACTATTTTGCCCGGTGTGCCATCCCCGCACTACACAAGCACGTGTCCCAAAATATCTTCCGTGCCCTCAACAACACAGTTACTGGGAGAGTCCACCTGACAACGGACACGTGGACAAGTGCTTGTGGCCAGGGATGGTACATCTCCCTGACGGCATACTGGTTAAACATAGTGGAAGCCGGGACCCAGTCGGACCTTGGGACGGAACACATCCTCCCCACACCGTGGATTGCGGGCCCTATGTCAGTCAGAGCTGCCCCCACAGTGTACAGCTCTTGTGAATCATCCTCCTCCTCCTTCTCATGTTCAGCCTCCATCTCAGATATCACCACATCAGTTACAAGCTGGAAGCACTGCAGTACTGCCTCAGCCAAGCGGCAACAGGCTGTGCTGAAACTTATAAGCTTAGGTGATAAACCTCACACTGCTTGAAAGAGCAGGCAGATCTGTGGCTGAGACCGCTGAACCTACGTCCAGGCATGGTCGTGTGTGACAATGGCCGTAACCTGGTGGCGGCTCTGAGGCGAGGCAAGATCACACATGTACCATGCCTGGCTCATGTGCTTAACCTCGTGGTTCAGCAGTTTCTTAAATCGTACCCCGAGTTGCCAGATCGGGACGTGAAAGTACGCCGCCTGTCAGCTCATTTTCGCAAGTCGGCTACTGCTTCCGCCTCCCTTGCTGTGTTGCAGCAGCGTTTGCAGCTTCCCGCACACCGACTGGTGTGTGATGTCCCCACACGTTGGAACTCTACCCTCCACATGTTGCAACAAGGCCGTCGATGTTCAGGTCAGACTCCACACATAAGCCCTCAGGAGTGGACCTGGATGTCTGACATATGTACCATCCTGACAAACTTTGAGGAGTCCACCAAGATGGTGAGTGGCGATGACGCCATCATTAGCATCAGCATCCCACTTGTCTGTCTTTTGCAACGCTCTCTGCAGAGAATTAAAGAGGAGGCATTGCAGCCAGAGTATGATGAGATGGATCAAGAAGCCGTAATGGGCGATTACACACAGTCCAGCCTCATCTCATCCCAGCATGCATTGGGGGACAATGAGGGAGAGGAAGAGGAGGAAGAGGAGGAGGAGGAAGAACAGGAGCTGGTATCATGCGCTGTAGACGGTAGTACCTGTACAACTGTCATACCGTCGGTTCAGCGTATGTGGCCTGAGGACAAGGGAGAGGAGAAGGAGAAGGAGAGCATGGTCAGTCGTCATCTTGGTGAGGACACGGAAGTCTTGCCTGTTACCAGTCTGGCACGCATGGCTGACGTAATGTTACGCTGCCTTAACTGTGACCCTCGCGTTGTCAAAATTTTGGGTGACAGTCATTAGTGGTTGGTGACACTTTTAGACCCCCCTCTACAAGGAGAACTTTTACTCTCTTATTCCTGAGATGGAGAGGTCTACAAAAATGTGGCAGTACCAGAAGACCCTTGCTGCAGAACTGTTAAAAAATTCCCATCTGAACACACTAGCGGCAGAGGTCACAGTTCGTTAACCAACCAAGGCGTACAGGCGAGAGAGACGCAACTCCAATCCAGCAGAGGCAGGGGAACACTGTCAACATTTTCGGACAGTTTTCTGAGACCTGCCGAGCTTACAGGCCCTGAGGCGCGGGGTACTCTCACAAGGAGTGGAAAGTTTCAAAAGATGGTGAGGGAGTACCTTGCCGACCGTTCCAGCATCCTCCGTGATTCCTCTGTGCCTTTTAATTATTGGGTTTCCAAGCTAGACACTTGGAATGAACTCGCTGTGTACGCCTTGGAGGTCCTGGCCTCCCCTGCCGCTAGTGTGTTATCGGAGCGTGTTTTTAGTGCCGCTGGTGGATTTATAACTGATAAGCGCACTCGCCTGTCAACTGACAATGCTGACAAGCTGACCCTTATCAAAATGAACAAGGGCTGTATTGGGCCCAACTTCTCATCACCAGCAAATGACAGCAGAGTAACATAAAGTCAAATCCACTGTGTTATTTCAGGAGGTGTATTCCCATGCACCGCTTCACACCCACACATGGGTATACGCTTCCTCATTTCGGCTGTATTTTGCTATTCTCCTTATCCTCAGTCTCCACTACCACTATACCAGCAGGGTGACTGTGGTCCATGTTGCCAGCATTGCAAGTTCCTCTGTCCTAATTTTTGGCAGCTTTTGTTTGGAAGGCATAGGCAAAGACTATGGAAGACCCACTCCCCAATAATGGGAATATTGTTTTTAATATGCTGTACTGCAAGGCTCTTGTTTGCCAGCATTGCAAGTTCCTCCATCCTAATTTTTGGCAGCTTTTGCTTGGAAGGCATAGGCAAAGACTATGGGAGACCCACTCCCCAATAATGGAAATAATGTTTTTAATATGCTGTACTGCATGGCGCTTGTAAGGGGCAATAAAACCCATCTTGTTAAGCTACTGTGACATCCACCATTCTTCCAATGGGCATTAAAACCGTCTTGTTAACCTACTCTGACCTCCACGTCTCTTCCAAGGGGCATTAATACCGTCTTGTTAAGCTACTGTGACCTCCATCGCTCTTCAAAGGGGCATTAAAACCGGCTTATTAAGCTACTGGGACCTCCACCACTTCTCCAAGGGACATTAAAACCGTCTTGTTAACTACTGCGACCTCCACCAGTTTTCGAAGGGGCATTAAAACCGTCTTGTTAGATCACTCTGACCTCCACGTCTCTTCCATGGGGCATTAAAACTGTCTTGTTAAGCTACTGTGACCTCCACCATTCTTCTAAGCGGCATTAAAACCGTCGTGTTAAGCTACTGCGACCTCCAACACGTCTCCAAGGGGCATTAAAACCGTCTTGTTAAGTTACTGCGAACTCCACCACAATTCCAAGGGGCATTAAAACCATCTTTTTAAACCACTCTGACCTCCACGTCTCTTCCAAAGGGCATTAAAACATTCTTGTTAAGCTACTGCGACCTCCATGTCTCTTCCAAGGGGCATTACAACCTTCTTGTTAAGCTACTGTGACCTCCATGTCTCTTCTACGGGGCATTAAAACCAACTTGTTAAGCTACTGCGACCTCCACCACTCTTCCAAGAGGCATTAAAACCATCTTGTTAAACGACTCTGACCTCCACGTCTCTTCCAAAGGGCATTATAACCATCTTGTTAAGCTACTGCGACCTCCACCACTTCTCCAAGCGGCATTAAAACCGTCGTGTTAAGCTACTGCGACCTCCACCACTTCTCCAAGGGGCATTAAAACCGTCTTGTTAAGTTACTGCGAACTCCACCACAATTCCAAGGGGCATTAAAACCATCTTTTTAAACCACTCTGACCTCCACGTCTCTTCCAAGGGGCATTAAAACATTCTTGTTAAGCTACTGCGACCTCCATGTCTCTTCCAAGGGGCATTACAACCTTCTTGTTAAGCTACTGTGACCTCCATGTCTCTTCTACGGGGCATTAAAACCAACTTGTTAAGCTACTGCGACCTCCACCACTCTTCCAAGAGGCTTTAAAACCATCTTGTTAAACGACTCTGATCTCCACGTCTCTTCCAAAGGGCATTATAACCATCTTGTTAAGCTACTGCGACCTCCACCACTTCTCCAAGGGGCATTAAAACCGTCTTGTTAAGCTACTGCGACCTCCACAACTTTTCCAAGGGGCATGAAAACCGTTTTGTTAAACCACTCTGACCTCCACGTCTTTTCCAAGGGGCATTAAAACCGTCTAGTTAAGCTACTGCGACCTACACCACTTTTTCAAGGGGCTTAAAAACCATCTGGTTAAGCTACTGCGACCTCCACCACTTTTCCAAGGGGCATTAAAACCGTCTTGTTAAGCAACTGCGACCTCCACCACTTTTCCAAGGGGCACTGATATTGTCTTTTTATTCCACTGTGACCTCCACCACTCTTCCAAGGGGCATTGATATTGTCTTTTTATTCCACTGTGACCTCCACCATTCTTCCAAGGGGCATTAAAACCATCTTGTTAATCTACTGCGACCTCCACCACTTTTCCAAGAGGCATTGATATTGTCTTTTTATTCCACTGCGACCTCCACCATTCTTACAAGGGGCATTAAAACTATCTTGTTAAGCTACTGCGACCTCCACCACTTTTCCAAGGGGCTTTAAAACCGTCTTTTTAAGCTACTGCAACCTCCACCACTTTTCCAAGGGGCATTAAAACCGTATTGTTAAGCTACTGCGACCTCCACCACTCTTCCAAGGGGCATTGATATTGTCTTTTTATTCCACTGTGACCTCAAAGTTTTTTCCAAGGGGCATTTAAACAGTCTTGTTAAGCTACTTTGACCTCCACCTCTCTTCCAAGGGGCATTAAAACCGTCTTGTTAAGCTACTGCGACGTCCACCACTTTTCTAAGGGGCATTGATATTGTCTTTTTATTCCACTGCGACCTCCAATATTCTTCCAAGGGGCATTGAAACAGTCTTGTTAAGCAACTGCAACCTCCACCACTTTTCCAAGGGGCATTGATATTGTCTTTTTATTCCACTGCGACCTCCACCATTCTTCCAAGGGGCATTAAAACCGACTTGTTAAGCTACTGTAACCTCCACCACTTTTCCAAGGGGCATTGATATTGTCTTTTTATTCCACTGCGACCTCCACCATTCTTCCAAGGGGCATTAAAACCTTCTTGTTGAGCTACTGCAACCTCCACCACTTTTCCAAGGGGCCTCGATATTGTCTTTTTATTTCCCTGCGACCTCCACCATTCATCCAAGGGGCATTAAAACCGTCTTGTTAAGCAACTGCGACCTCCATCATTTTTCCAAGGGGCATTAAAACCATCTTGTTAAGCTCCTGCGACCTCCACGTCTCTTCCACGGGGCATTGAAACCATCTTGTTAAGCTACTGCGACCTCCACCACTTTTCCAAGGGGCATTAAAACCGTTTTGTTAAGCTACTGCGACCTCCACCACTTTTCAAAGGGGCATTGATATTGTCTTTTCATTCTTCTACGACCTCCACCCTTCTTCCCAGGGCCATTAAAACAGTCTTGTTAAACCACTCTGACCTCCACATCTCTTCCAAGGGGCATTAAAACTGTCTTGTTAAGCTACTGTGACCTCCACCACTCTTCCAAGGGGCATTAAAACCGTCTTGTTAAACCAGTCTGACCTCCACGTCTCTTCCAAGGGGCATTAAAACCGTCTAGTTAAGCTACTGCAACCTTCACCACTTTTCCAAGGGGCATTAAAACCGTCTTGTTAAGCTACTGTGACCTCCACGTCTCCTCCACGGGGCATAAAAACCATCTTGTTAAACTACTGCGACCTCCAACGCGCTTCCTAGGGGCATTAAAACCGTCTTGTTAAGCTACTGCGACCTCCACGTCTCTTCCAAGGGGCATCAAAACCGTCTTGTTAAGCTACTGCAACCTCCTCCACTTTTGCATGGGGCATTAAAACCGTATTGTTAAGCTACTGCGACCTCCACCACTCTTCCAAGGGGCATTGATATTGTCTTTTTATTCCACTGTGACGTCAACGACTCTTCCAAGGGGCAATTAAACAGTCTTGTTAAGCTACTTTGACCTCCACCTCTCTTGCAAGGGGCATTAAAACCGTCTTGTTAAGCTACTGCGCCCTCCACCACTTTTTCAAGGGGCATTGATATTGTCTTTTTATTCCACTGCCACTTCCACCATTCTTCCAAGGGGCATTAAAACCATCTTGTTAAGCTACTGCGACCTCCATCACTTCTCCAAAGGGCATTAAAACCGACTTGTTAAGCTACTGCAACCTCCACCACTTTTCCAAGGGGCATTGATACTGACTTTTTATTCCACTGCGACCTCCACCATTCTTCCAAGGGTCATTAAAACCATCTTATTAAGCTACTGCAACCTCCACCACTTTTCCAAGGGGCCTCGATATTGTCTTTTTATTTCCCTGTGACCTCCACTATTCTTCGTAGGGGCATTAAAACCGTCTTGTTAAGCTACTGCGACCTCCACCATTCTTACAAGGGGCATTAAAACCATCTTGTTAAGCTACTGCGACATCCACATCTCTTCCAAGGGGCATCAAAACCGTCTTGTTAAGCTACTGCGACCTCCACGTCTCTTCCAAAGGGCATTAAAACCGTCTTGTTAAACTACTGCGACCTCCACCACTTCTCCAAGGGTCATTAAAACCGTCTTGTTAAGCTACTGCGACCTCCACAACTTTTCCAAGAGGCATTAAAACCGTCTTGTTAAACCACTCTGACCTCCACGTCTCTTCCAAGGAGCATTAAAACCGTCTTGTTAAGCTACTGTGACCTCCACGTCTCTCCACGGGGCATTAAAACCGTCTTGTTAAACTACTACGACCTCCAACGCTCTTCCAAGTGGCATTAAAACCATCTTATTAAGCTACTGCGACCCCCACCTCTTCTCCAAGGGGCATTAACCCCTTACTTACCGGGGACGTATTAGTACGCATATTTGCGTGCCCCGGGTTCAGTGAGGGCTGCTGCGCTGAGCCCTCACTGAACGGAGCACATGTCAGCTGATTCTTACAGCTGACATGTGCCCGCAACTGCCGCGGGTGGAATCGCGATCCACCCTCGGCTGTTAACATGTTAAATGCCGCTGTCAATCTCCGACAGCAGCATTTAACGCGAGCTTCCGGGTATCGTGTCATAAGCCCCGCCCACCGGCAACCCCGTCACGTGATCGCGGGTCGCCGATGGGCGTGCATGACAACGCAGGGTCTGCAACAGACGCCTGTGGTTGTCATGATCTTGTTGCTATGAGCGCCACCTAGTGGTCGGCGCTCATAGCACAGGACCATTTCTGCTGCATGCAGGGGACCTGCTCGTCCCATGTATGTAGCAGAGGCGATCGGATAGTTGCTGCTTCTATTCTCCTATGGAGACTATAGAAGCATGCAAAAAGTAAAAAAAAAAAGTTTTTAAAAATATAAAAAAAATAAAAAAATATAAAAGTTTAAATCACCCCCCTTTCGCCCCATTCAAAATAAAATATATAAAAAAAAAACCCACATACACATATTTGCTATCGCCGCATTCAGAATCGCCCGATCTATCAACATTAAAAAAGAATTAATCCGATTGGTAAACGGCGTAACGAGAAAAAAAATCTAAACGCCAGAATTACGTTTTTTGGTCGCCGCAAAATTGCAATAAAATGCAATAACGGGCGATCAAAACATCGGATCTACCCCAAATGTAACCAATAAAAACGTTTGCCCGGTGCGCAAAAAATAAGCCATAAACCAGCCCCAGATCACGAAAAATGGAGACGCTACGGGTCTTAGAAAATGGCGCTATTTTTTTTTATTTTTTTTTTTACCAAATTTTGGAATTTTTTTTCACCTCTTAAATATAAAAGAACCTATACATGTTTGGTGACTATGAACTTGTAATGACCTGTAGAATAAGAAGGGCAGGTCAGTTTTAGCATTCAGTGAACGTGGTAAAAAAATAAATAAAAAACAACTGTGGTATTGCACTTTTTTTGCAATTTTACCGCACTTGGAATTTTTTTCCCGTTTTCCCGTACAGGATATGGTAAAACTAGTAATGGCGTTGAAAAGTACAACTCGTCCCGCAAAAAATAAGCCATCATATGGCCATATTGACCAAAAAATATAAACGCTATGGCTCTGGGAACAAGGGGAGCAAAAACGAAAATGCAAAAACGGAAAATGCTCCGGGGCTTAAGGGGTTAAAACCGTCTTGTTAAGCTACTGCGACCTTCACGTCTTTTTCAAGGGGCATTAAAACCGTCTTGTTAAGCTACTGCAACGTCCACCACTTTTCCAAGGGGCATTAAAACCGTATTGTTAAGCTACTGCGACCTCCACCACTCTTCCAAGGGGCATTGATATTGTCTTTTTATTCCACTGTGACCTCAACGTCTCTTCCAAAGGGCATTTAAGCAGTCTTGTTAAGCTACTTTGACCTCCACCTCTCTTCCAAGGGGCATTAAAACCGTCTTGTTAAGCTACTGCGCCCTCCACCACTTTTCCAAGGGGCATTGATATTGTCTTTTTAATCCACTGCGACCTCCACCATTCTTCCAAGGGGCATTAAAACCGTCTTGTTAAGCTGCTGCAACCTTCACGTCTCTTCCAAGGGGCATTAAAACCGTCTTGTTAAGCTACTGCGCCCTCCACCACTTTTCCAAGGGGCATTGATATTGTCTTTTTATTCCACTGCGACCTCCACCATTCTTCCAAGAGGCATTAAAACCATCTTGTTAAGCTACTGCGACCTCCACCACTTTTCCGAGGGGCGTTGATATTGTCTTTTAATTCCACTGCGACCTCACATATTCTTCCAAGGGTCATTAAAACCGTCTTATTAAGCTACTGCAACCTCCACCACTTTTCCAAAGGGCCTCGATATTGTCTTTTTATTTTCCTGCGACCTCCACGATTCTTCCAAGGGGCATTAAAACCGTCTTGTTAAGCTACTGCGACCTCCACCATTCTTCCAAGGGGCATTAAAACCTACTTGTTAAGCAACTGCGATCTCCACATCTCTTCCAAGGTGCATTAAAACCATCTTGTTCAGCTACTGCTACCTCCACCACTTTTCCAAGGGGCATTAAAACAGTCTTGTTATGCTACCGCGACCTCCACCACTTTACCAATGGGCTTTAAAACCGTCTTGTTAAGCTAATGCGACCTCCACTATTCTTCCAAGGGGCATTAAAACCGTTATGTTAAGCTACTGCGACCTCCACCACTTTTCCAAGGGGCATTGATATTGTCTTTTTATTCCACTGCGACCTCCACCATTCTTCCAAGGGGCATTAAAATGTCTTGTTAAGCTACTGCGACATCCACGTCTCTTCCAAGGGGCATTAAAATCGTGTTGTTAAGCTACTGTGTCCTCCACGTCTCTTCCACGGAGCATTGATATTGTCTTTTTATTCCACTGTAACCTCCACCACTCTTCCAAGGTGCATTAAAACCATCTTGTTAAACCACTCTGACCTCCACGTCTCTTCCAAGGGGCATTAAAACCGTGTTGTTAAGCTACTGCGACCTCCACCATTCTTCCAAGGGGCATTAAAACCATCTTGTTAAGCTACTGCGACCTCCACCACTTTTCCAAGGGACATTAAAACCGTCTTGTTAAGCTACTGCAAGGTCCACCACTTTTCCAAGGTTCATTAAAACCGTATTGTTAAGCTACTGCGACCTCCACCACTCTTCAAGGGCCAATGATATTGTCTTTTTATTCCACTGCGACCTCCACCACTCTTCCGAGGGTCATTGATATTGTCTTTTTATTCCACTGTGACCTCAACGTTCTCTTCCAACGGGCATTTAAACCATCTTATTAAGCTACTTTGACCTCCACCTCTCTTCCAAGGGCCATTAAAACCGTCTTGTTAAGCTACTGCGGCCTCCACCACTTTTCCAAGGGGCATTGATATTGTCTTTTTATTCCACTGCGACCTCCACCATTCTTCCAAGGGGCATTAAAACTGTCTTGTTAAGCTACTACGACTTCCACCACTTCTCCAAGGGGCATTAAAACCGTCTTTTTAAGCTACTGCAACCTCCACCACTTTTCCAAGTGGCATTGATATTGTCTTTTTATTCCACTGCGACCTCCACCATTTTTCCAAGTTGCATTAAAACCATCTTGGTAAGCTTCTGCAACCTCCACCACTTTTCCAAGGGGCCTCGATATTGTCTTTTTATTCCCCTGCGACCTACACCATTCGTCCAAGGGGCATTAAAACCGTCTTGTTAAGCTACTGCGATCTCCACGTCTCTTCCAAGGGGCATTAAAACTGTCTTCTTAAGCTACTGCGACCTCCCCGTCTCTTCCAAAGGGCATTAAAACCATTTTGTTAAGCTACTGCGGCCTCCACCACTTATCCAAAGGGCATTAAAACTGTCTTGTTAAGCTACTGCGACCCCCACAACTTTCCCAAAGGGCATTAAAACCGTCTTGTTAAACCACTCTGACCTCCACGTCTCTTCCAAGGGGCATTAAAACCGTCTTGTTAAGCTACTGCGACCTTCACCACTTTTCCAAGGGGCATTAAAACTGTCTTGTTAAGCTACTGTGACATCCACGTCTCCTCCACCGGGCATTAAAACCGCCTTGTTAAACTACTGCAACCTCCAACGCTATTCCAAGGAGCATTAAAACCATCTTGTTAAACTACTGCGACTTCCACCATTCTTCCAAGGGGCATTAAAACCCTCTTGTTAAACTACTGCGACCTTCATGTCTCTTCCAAGGGGCATTAAAACTGTCATGTTAAGCTACTGCGACCTCCACATCTCTCCAAGGGGCATTAAAACCATCTTTTTAAGCTACTGCAACCTCCACCATTCTTCCAAAGGGCATTAAAACAATCTTGTTAAGCTACTGCGACCTCCACCACTTCTCCAAAGGGCATTAAAACTGTCTTGTTAAGCTACTGCGACCTCCACAACTTTCCCAAGGGGCATTAAAACCATCTTGTTAAACCACTCTGACCTCCACGTCTCTTCCAAGGTGCATTAAAACCGTCTTGTTAAGCTTCTGCGACCTTCACCACTTTTCCAAGGGGCATTAACACCGTCTGTTAAGCTACTGTGACCTCCAAGTCTCCTCCACCGGGCATTAAAACCGTCTTGTTAAACTACTGCAACCTCCAACGCTCTTCCAAGGAGCATTAAAACCGTCTTGGTAAACTACTGCGACTTCCACCATTCTTCCAAGGGGCATTAAAACCCTCTTGTTAAACTACTTTGACCTTCACGTCTCTTCCAAGGGGCATTAAAACTGTCTTGTTAAGCTACTGCGACCTCCACGTCTCTCCAAGGGGCATTAAAACCGTCTTGTTAAGCTACTGCGACCTCCACGTCTCTCCAAGGGGCTTTAAAACCATCTTGTTAAGCTACTGCGACCTCCACCATTCTTCCAAAGGGCATTGGAGTGCCTCGAAATTTTTGGTAGGCATTGTAATCACTGTATGCCCTATAACTGTGTAGCCAAACAGCTCCTTTTGGTACAGAAACATATCCTGCAAGACATGTGTGGTTGACTGGCCTGACATTGATGTGAATTGTCCCTGTTCCTCCTGCTCTTTCTCCTTTTCCACCACCTCATCCATCATTCATCACCTGAAGCTTTGTTTTAACGGGAGTCATAGAACTGGGATAGTAGCAGGAAAACCTCCTTGGAGGAAGTAGGATATGCGCCAAAACGCTGACCACCTCAGGCCTAGCCGCTACTACATACATGCGCTAGCATTCCAAGAAAACAAAGCATATGCTAATTTCTATCATCATCATCATGCTCCTCACCTTGGCACTCTCAACTCCCCTTATGGAGAAGCCAGGGCGCACCGGAGGAGTCTGGTTCTCTGGTGGGATCGTCCAATGCTGCCCTAAAGCAGGTCAGGCTAAGAAAATTGTGGGGGAAGTTGACAGGAGAAATAGGGGTGGCTGGGGACTGTTTATGGACACCCGGCCACCCCCAGGCGGCTGGGGACCGAATATGGACACCCGGCCACCCCCTGGCGGCTGGGGACCAAGCATGGACACCCGTCCACCGGGCGGCTGGAGACTGGTATGGATTCCAGGCCGCTGACGCAGCCATGACATGGTGGCCGGCGTCTGCCTCCACATGCCTAAAAGGCCCAATTTCAAGTGCAAGCAAGCTAGCAGTATGGTATTGCAGCCTGGGGGTGGGTGGGTGGCAGGTTGCACACTTACGCTTGCATTCCAAGAAAACAAAGCAGATGATAACTTCTATCATCATCATCATGCTCCTCACCTTGGCACTCTCAACTCCCCTGATGGAGAAGCCAGTGCCCACCGGAGGAGTCTGGTTCTCTGGTGGGCTCGTCCAATGCTGCCCTAAAGCAGGCCAGGCTAAGAAAAGTGTGGGGGAAGTTGACAGGAGAAATAAGGGCGGCTGGGGATCGTTTATGAACACCCGGCCACCCTCAGGCCCCTGGGGACCGTGTGTGGACACCCGGCCGTTGGTCGGCTGGGGACCGAGCGTGGACACCCGGCCGCCGGGCGGCTGGGGACTGAGTATGGATACCAGGCCACTGACGCAGCCATGACATGGTGGCCCGTGTCTGCCTCCACATGCCTAAAAGGCCCAATTTCTAGTGCAAGCAAGCTAGCAGTATGGTATTGCAGCCTGGGGGTGGGTGGGCGGCAGGTTGCACACTTACGCTTGCATTCCAAGAAAGCAAAGCAGATGCTAACTTCTATCATCATCATGCTCCTCACCTTGGCTCTCTTAACTCCCCTGATGGAGAAGCCAGGGCCCACCTGAGGAGTCTGGTTCTCTGGTGGGCTCGTCCAATGCTGCTCTAAAGCAGGACAGGCTAAAAAAAGTGTTGGGGAAGTAGACAGGAGAAATAGGGGCGGCTTGGGACTGTTTATTGACACCCGGCCACCCCCAGGCGTCTGGGGACCGTGTGTGGACACCCGGCCGCGGGGCGGCTGGGGACCGAGTATGGACACCCGGCCGACCCCTGGCGGCTGGGAACTGAGCGATGACAACCGGCCACCGGGCGACTGGGGACTGAGTATGGATACCTCGCTGCAGAAGCAGCCATGAGGTAGTGGCTAGTTCAGCCTCCTCCAAACTAAAAGGCCCCATTTCAAGTACAAGATAGCAGTAAGGTATTGCAGCCTGGGGATGGGTGGGTGGCAGGCTGCATACTTGTGCTTGCATTGCAAGGAATGGGGGAGGTACAATTGAACACTGCCCTGGGACAAGGACTTGCACGGGGATAGTTGCAAGTTTGCATCTTCTGATGCGGCAAGGATCACTTCTGATGGGCACACTTTTAGGCAGTGACCTGGGTGTCAGAGATGCTTCCAGGGGTCTTCCCCATGCTGTTCCCATGTCTTTTCAGCACTGTATGCATGTGTCACACAGCACATGGCCAGATAAGGTTGTAAAATGTTAAAATGACATTTCCCGGTGAATGCATTTGTCACGGTTGAAAGCAATACAAAAGTGCAAAAACGCATAAAAAATGATACTTGCGAACATAGCCCAAGGTGTGGAGGAGTATTTTTGTTTTTGGTTATTTATTTTACCTTATACACAAGTCATTACCCTGGAAAGGAAGTTCCTTAGCATATTTCACAGGAAAACCGTTTAAGTTTCGTTTTTGAACGTTTTATTTTGAGCCCGTAAAAGTGGTTTAATACCTCTGAACACATTGTTGACAGCAGTGATCTGGGGGTCAGAAATGCTTCCTGGGACGATCTCCATGCTGTCCCATGTCATTTGAACACTGTCACTTTCACTGGGCACAATTTAGGCTTTCTACAGACTGCCAGGGGTGCCGCTGCAAAAATGCTCAGGTCTCCCATAGACTAACATTGGGCTCGTTGCTCGAGTCGAGCACCCGAGTATCACGGTGAGCTCGGCCCGAGCTTCGAGCACCCAAGCATTTTAGTGCTCGCTCAAAACTAACTACGACATGTTCCCATTAGAAAGGAGAGGGTCTGCTATACAGTTATAGGGTATGCAGTAAGTCCAATGGCTGACCAATTTTAGGAAAAACCACACTAAGAATTTAAAGACAAATAGAGCAGGGCTACAGTAAAAAGGTATGACATTTTCCCATTAGAATGGAGAGGGTCTGCTATACAGTTATAGGGTATGCAGTGAGTCCAACGGCTGACCAATTTTAGGAAAAACCCCACTAAGAATTTAAAGACACATAGAACAGGGCCACAGTAACAAGGTACAACATGTCCCATTAGAAAGGAGAGAGTCTGCTATAAAGTTATAGGGTATGCAGTGAGTCCAATGGCTGACCAATTTTAGGAAAAACCCCACTAAGAATTTAAAGACACATAGAGCAGGGCCCCAGTAACGACAAATTACATTTAGAAAGGAGAGAGTCTGCTATACAGTTATAGGGTATGCAGTGAGTCCAACAGATGACCGATTTTAGGAAACCCCCACTAAGAATTTAAAGACACACATTGCAGGGCCACAGTAACAAGTACGACATGTTCCCATTAGAAAGGAGAGGGTCTGCTATACAGTTATAGGGTATGCAGTGAGTCCAACGGCTGACCAAATTTAGGAAAAACCCCACTAAGAAATTAAAGACACATAGAGCAGGGCCACAGTAACGATAAATTCCCATTAGAGAGGAGAGAGTCTCCTATAGTGTTGGCCTATGCAATGAATGCAAGGGCTGACAAAAATTTGGAGGCACTTCAATGCCCCTTGGAAGAGACTTAGAGGGTCTCATAAAAAATACTCCCATTAGAAAGGAGCGGGCCTCCTATACTTGTAATGACCATGCACTAAGTGTATGGGCTGACAAACATTTACCCCTGGGGGGTATACATGAACATACTGTATAAAAAATTTTTTTGCGGGCATCATAAACACACTTTAAAAAAATTATGTGGGTGTTGCATCATGGACCACGGTCACCCTGGTGATATGGTGGTGGAGGATGAGGAGAAGGAGGGGGACAAGAGCAAATAGCCAAAATCAGAAAGCGTATACCCATGTGTGGATTTGAAAAGGTGCATGGGAATACACGTCCCAAGAAAAGACACTGCATTTGAGTTTATGTTACGCTGCTATCATTCGGTGGTGTTGAGAAGTCTGGCCCAATCCAGCCCTTGTTCATTTTTATAAGAGTCAGCCTGTCAGCATTTTCAGTTGACAGGTGGATGCGCTTATCAGTTATAATTCTACCAGTGGCACTATAAACCCGCTCTGATAAAACTCTGGCGGCAGGGCAGGCCATGACCTCCAAGGCATAGAGAGCCAGTTCATTCCACGTATCCCGCTTGGATACCCAATAATTATAAGGCACAGAGGAATTACGGTCGGCAATGTACTCCCTCAACATCTTCCAAAACTTTGCACTCCTTGTGAGAGTACCCCGCGTCTCAGGGCCTGTACGATGGTAGGGTTTGAGGAAGCTCTCCCAGAACTTTGACAGTGTTCCCCTGCCTCTGCTGGATTGAAGTTGTGTCTCTCTCGCCTGTACTCCTTGGTTGTCCAATGAAGTGTGCCCTCTGCTGCCAGCGTTTTCAGATGGGAATTTTTTTAATAGGTCCGCAACAAGGGCCTTCTGGTACTGCCCCATTTTTGTAGACCTGTCCACCTCAGGAATGAGAGATATAAAGTTCTCCTTGTAGCGTGGGTCTAGAAGTGTCACCAACCAGTAATGACTGTTTTTGAGACCACGAGGGTCATGGGAAAAGCAGCGTAACGTAAATTCACCCATGCGTGCCAGATTACTAACAGGCAAGACTTCCGTGTCCTCACCAGGAGGATGACTGACCATGCTCTCCTCCTCTCTGTCCTCTGGCCATCCACGCTGAACAGACGGTATGACAGTTGTGCAGGTAGTACCGTCTATAGTGCATGAAACTAGCTCCTGTCCTTCCTCCTCTTCCTCATTGTCACTCAATCCACATTGAGATAAGATGAGGCTTGGCTGTGTGTAATCACCCTGTATGGTTCCTTGCTCCATCTCATCGTGCTCCGCCTGCAATGCATCCTATTTTATTGTGAGCAGAGAGCATTTCAGAAGACAGAGAAGCGGGATGGTGATGCTAATTATGGCGTCATCGCCGCTCACCATCTTGGTGGAGTCCTCAAAGTTTTGGAGGATGGTACATATGTCTGACATCCATGTCCACTCCAGAGGTCTTATGTGTGGAGTCTGAATTGAATACCGACGGCCTTGTTGATGCTGGTACTCAACAACTGCCCTCTTCTGCTCACAAATCCTTTCCAACATCGGCAGTGTAGAGTTCCAACGCGTGGGGACATCACACACCAGTCTGTGAGCCGGAAGCTGCAAACACTGCTGAAACATGGCAAGGGCGGTGGAAGCTGTAGCTGACTTTCTAAAATGGGCACACAGGTGGCGTACTTTAGCAAGCAGATCAGGCAGCTCCAGGTAGGATTTGAGAAACCGCTGAACCACGAGGTTAAGCACATGGGCCAGGCATGGTTGTGTGTGAGCTTGCCTCGCCTCAGAGCCGCCACCAAATTCCGGCCATTGTCACACATGACCATGCCTGGCTGTAGGTTTAGTGTTGTGAGCCACAGATCTGTCTGCTCTTTCAGTGCTGTCCACAACTCTTCAGCATTGTGTGGTTTGTCACCTAAGCATATTAGCTTCAGCACAGCCTGTTGCCGCTTGGCCAAGGCAGTGCTGCAGTGCTTCCAGCTTGTGACTGATGTGGTAATTTCAGAGATGAAGGCTGAAGAGGAGGATGAGGCTGAGGAGGATGAGGTGCAGGAGCTGTAGACTGTGGGGGCAACCCTGATTGATCTAGGGCCCACAATCTTTGGTGTCGGGAGGACGTGTTCCGTCCCAAGGTCCGACTGGGTCCTGGCTTCCACTATGTTAACCCAGTGTGCCGTCAGTGAGATGTACCGTCCCTGCCCACAAGCACTTGTCCACGTGTCCGTGGTTAGGTGGACTTTCCCGGTAACTGCGTTGTTAAGGGCACGGCTAATGTTTTGGGACATGTGCTTGTGTAATGCAGGGACAGCACACCGGGAGAAATAGTGACGGCTGGGGACCGAGTACCGAGGGCTGGCCGCCACCATCAGGTTGCGGAATGCTTCCATCTCCACGAGTCTAAAAGGCAACACCTCGAGTGCAAGCAGTCATGAAATGTGAGAATTTAGTAGTGTGGCCTGTGGGGCGTTGGCTGCATATTTGCGCTTGCGTTCCAAGGACTGGGATATGGACAACTGAACACTGCGCTGGGACAAGGACATGGACGTGCTTCCTGATGCTGCTACTTGAGAGTGCGCAATGACAGGTGCAGGGCAGGAGGCATCTTCGCCTGCACCATGGACAAGGGATTGGCTTGCATGCACAACAGCGGAAGAAGCAATGGTGCCTCCTGCAGACACTGTTCTTGGACCTTGGGGTTCGGCCCACAAAGTCGGGTGCTTTGCTGCCATGTGCTTGATCATGCTGGTGGTGGTCAGGCTGGTCGTTTTGCCACCCCTGCTGATGCTGGCCTGGCAGGTGGTGCAAATGGCCTTTTTGGGGTTATCGGCAGAGTCTTTAAAAAACAACCAGACTCGGAAAGACCTAACAGTTGTACTGGCAACTTCCTTCGTGTTGGTGTTTTGGGGAACGGTTGCCTGCCTTCTGTCTGCGGCCACCACACTGCTTCTTCCTGCCTGTTGGGGTGCTCTGCCTCCCTCCCCCTTTGTGCTGCTGTCCTTGCACTGCATATCCTCCTGCCAAGTTGGGTCAGTTACTATATCATCCACCACCTTGTCTTCCACTTCCGCACCCTTGTCCTCCTCCTGACTTTCTGTCAATTGTGTCTCATCATTGTCCACCTATTGTGACAGTTTCCCACCGTCGCCTTCATGTGACCATGGCTGCTCAAATATTTGGGCATCGCTACACGCGATCTCCTCTTGCCCCGCTTCAAGTGAACCGGGCGAGAGGCCCGAATCTTTAAATGGAAAAGTGAAGAGCTCTTCAGAGTGTCCAAGTGTAGGATCAGTTGTCTCTGGGCACTCGGCATGGTGGGAGGAAGGAGGATCATGGTGAGGAATATGCGGTCCAGACTCACGGGTACTGAGACTTGACCGTGTGGAAGACAGGGTGGTGATGGTGGTGGCTAAGTGACTGGAAGCATTATCCGCTATCCATTGAACAAAATTTTGACACTGCTCTCGGTTCAATAGTGGTGTGCTGCGGTCCCCTAGGAATTGGGACAGGAAGGTCAGGCGAGAAGCTGTGGGTGTTTGTTGTGGCACAATTTCAGCTTGCCCACGGGCTTGTCCTCGGCCTCTGCATGCACCATTACCATCACATCCAGTTCCCCGTCCCTTGCCATGTGCCTTGCCCATTTTAAATGGAGGACAGTATCTTCCACGCTCACTACAAATGACTGAGTTTGGAGCGAACTTATATGTGATCCGTATGACGTAGAAAACCGAGTTTTAAATACCTGGCCTGTAGGTAAGTTGTTTGAACAGCAAACTGCTATGAATTGCTTCACTGACACACTAAAGGGAATTTTTAATGGAGGCCAGAAATGGCTGTATTTTCTGACAACGTATATGTGATCCGTGTGACGGAGAAAACAGAGTTTTAAATACCTGGCCTGTAGGTAAGTAGTTTGAACAGCAAACTGGTGTGAATTGCTTCACTGATACACTAAAGGAAATTTTTAATGGAGGCCAGAAATGGCAGTATTTTCTAGCGCTGTAATATGGAAAGGACCTGGCTGTATTTTGCAGTGCCAACAAGCAAATGACGCAGAAAATGTCCTCTGGATTGCTTTTTAAGCAAATAATGAGGATTAAGAGCCAAAGAAAAGTATTCCTGGCCCCTGAGACCTGGGCCTTTGTATAGAAATATCTAACAGCAGCAGAAGGCAGAATTTGAATGGAGCCTCTTGTGCTATATGCACTGCAGTCTGCTATATACCCTGCCTGCCTATATTCACTGCCTGCTTGATATCTCTGCAGATGGATTAGTTAGTCCTCAAAAGGACTGTTTGTTAAGATGGATATGTGTAATGTACGGTTTTTCTCCCTACACTACCTAATACACAAGCAAATCTCTCCATGACGCAGCAGAACCTCTCCCTACACTATCTGATTCCGGAGTGACTGTGACGAACATGGCGGCACCAGGTCTGATATAGACCTGATGACGCTGTGCGGCCAGCCAATCACTGTAATGCCACAACCAACACGGACGTTGTATTAAACAGAGGAAATAATATCTGGATGAAAAACATTACTTTTTGTTTTAAATGAGTACCTCAATTTCCAATAATTAAATGTAATGTTATACTTTAACTGTTTTAACTCAGTTTCTTTTATACTTAGATTTTTTCTGTACCTGTAAGTTTGTTTGTTAAATATATTAATTTGTGTGTAATACAAGGTTGCCTCTAGAGGGACTAAGGGAAATAAAAAACTGATATATACAGCTGCTACGGCGGTCATAGCCCTACAATTTTTAGTAATAATTTTATATAGTGTAGGCACAGCATTCATTTACTTGTGCGAAGAAATTTCAAGGCAGATCTTTGATTTTTCTTCATATATACAGTACGTTATAATGTTAGCAATGTAAATAACTCTCCCACTCAATAATGGCAAACTATTGGTGCTTCAATATGCTAAAATACAGGAAGCAATGGGTTTTATTCCAATTTACAGCATTTGCTCTTCATGCCTTAACCCCTTAAGTACACAGCTATTTTGGGTCTGAGGACATAGCAATTTTCTTTGTTCAATGCGTGTCGAGAGCTTTAACGTTTTATATTTTATGTCACTGTACTATCATGAGGGCATCCTTTTTTGCAGGACAAGTTGTTAAAGTTTATATAATGCACTGAAAAATTAAAACTTGTATTCATTTTTGCAAGGAATGAAAAAAACGTCAGTTTTAGGGGGTTTACTTTTTTTGCGCTCTTTTTTATTTTGTTGATCATGCATTTATATTATATGTTATCTTTATTCTGATGGTCAGTAAGAATACGCTGATATTACATTTTTGTAGTTGATTTTTATGTTTTACTACTCAGAACTTTTTATATTTTTGTGAAGCATTGTTTTTCTTGGGATGATTTGAGATTTTCATTGGTATCTCACGGTAGCTCACTAAAAGTTTTACAAAATATAAAAGTTTAATTTCCCTGTTGTCTGGGAAAACTAGAAGTTTGGTATTGTCTCAATCTGCACAGCCAATGTTTTAGCATATCAATAGCTAATGTTATTTTCTGATATCACACTGTACGCCTA
Organism: Phyllobates terribilis; assembly: GCF_046119375.1. NCBI lineage: Eukaryota > Metazoa > Chordata > Amphibia > Anura > Dendrobatidae > Phyllobates > Phyllobates terribilis. Next base: position 417,943,396 of record NW_027362764.1, on the reverse strand, counting down.
ACGATTAAAACAAATATTCATTTACATGATTATTAAGTGGCATGGTTCTTATGGAGCTACATTGCAGGTAAGCATACTTCTAATGATTATACTCAGTGTGAAGTCGAAGGATTGATAAAAACACCAGAAAATTGCTTTGTAGATCAAGTAAAGGAAAGTTATTTTTATAGTAAGGGTCTTGAGCACAAAATGTTCTTCACTACTGGAAATAGAGCAAAATATATATTTACAATTATTTTACTGTCATGTCAACTTGTGTATTATTGTGCTAGTAGTAAAATAAAGTTAACAAACTAAATAACACCTACAAAAATCCAGCATAAGACCCATAATGAAATATTAAAATAATCTTTACTGAAAACAAAGTGCACAAGACACAAACTATATATGACAAAACAGACAAGATAAAATAAATGAAGGTCGATAAATACAGTGCAGAAATTATGATGTAAATATATAATAAAAAGTCATAGATTCATAGAATCATAGAATGTTAGAGTTGGAAGGGACCTCCAGGGTCATAATATCCAACCTCCTGCTCAATGCAGGATTCACTAAACCATCTCAGACAGATGTCTATTCAGCCTCTGTTTGAAGACTTCCATTGAAGGATTACTCACCACCTCTCGTGGCAACCTGTTCCACTCAAGAATAAGCCTCACTATCAAAAATGTTTTTCTAATATCTAATCCGTATATTCCCCTTTCAGTTTCATTCTATTTCTTCTCATGTTTCCATGTGGAAATGAGAATAATGATAATCCCTCTACAATGTGACATCCCTTCAGATATTTGTACACAGCTATTAAATGTCGTTTTAGCCTTCTTTTTTGCAAGCTAACATTCCCAGATCATTTAATCGTTCAGCATAGGACATAGTTTGTAGTCCACTCATCATCATGGTAGCTCTTCTCTGAACTTGCTCCAGATTTTCAATGTTTTTTTTAAAATGTGGTGCCCAGAACTGCACACAGTATTCTAGATGAGGTCTGACCAAGGAAGAGTAGAGGGGGATAATTACTTCATGTGATCGAGACTCTATGCTTCTCTTAATACGCCCCAGAACTGTGTTTGCCTTCTTTGCTGCTGCATCACACTGTTGACTCATGTGCAGTCTATGATCTATCAGTATACCCAAGTCTTTTTCTCACGTGCTGTTGCTTAGTCCTCTTCCTCCCATTCTGTAGTTGTCATTTTCATTTTCCTTCCCCAAATGTAGAATTTTGCATATCTTCCTGTTAAATACCATTCTATTAGTCGCTGCCCATTGTTCAAGCTGTTGTTGTTGTCATTGTTCAAGTGACCCTGACAACATAATTAATCAGAAAGAGAATCCTATAGACCTTGATAAGTATCAAAAAGTTCTTGGTTCTTCATATCCTTTTCTATAAATATAGTAGTCAAAGACAGTGCAGAGTACAAAAATATGAATGCATAAATGCAACAAATAAAGTGCCAGTGCACAATAAAAACATGCAGCACTTAATTCATAAGAATGTGGAGTTCAATTCATAATAAATTATGGAATATTAAAAAAAGATCTCCATAGATAAGGGGACACATCAATATAAGAATAATAAAGGGATTAACAAACCCAGAGTGAAAGCGCATTGCTTGCCCTCCACCTCACCCTCCAATGCATGTTTCGCAATGCTTCCTATAGTTATACTAGCACAGGTCTGTAGTTCTAGTCCCACGTTGGGGTAAAGATTAATAACTGAAATAGTGTAGGCACATATAGAGATGAAAATTGTGCATAGCTTAGGTTCTTATATATGTTAAATATGACCTCCAAATAGTCAATAGGCAATATGCAATATGCAGTGCCTTAAATTTAGATGCGTACCAGAGTGATGGTGCAAGAATATTGATGGTGCCGTAACCCAGACTTATAATACTGCATGTATATTAAGTACTTAATAATACAATACCGCAGTTTATTGTATATAGTATATCATGTTTAAATTTGGACCTGATACATGCCTATGATAATTTGACACAACAACATGCTAGTAGTTATACTGCTGCCTATAACTGCACTGCAGTAATGAATGTCCTGGAAAATATAAAAGATAAAAAGGTTCTTCTAGTAATGTGTCCTTAAGAATAGTTCCCCAGAAGTTGTTTTACTTTTAAACTTGCCTCTAAAGGAAGTCCAGGTTGGTTCATTCACCTGTCAGAAATCAGGTTGAAATATGTTGCGGGAGCGTTTCATTCATTTGCTTTCTTCTTTGCTGTTTGGAGTGCTCTGGCCGGCCGCGTTGTGAGATCCTTGTGAAGCAGGTGTGTGATGTCGTTTCAGATACTACAGTGTTCTAATTCAGCCACAAAAACCGAGGCATTTCAAAGGCTCATGGTTCTTCTTTCTCAAGGTGTGGCTATGGCTAGGTGTGCCTTCCTTAAATACACATGCTTCAGAGTATTTGCAGGCATTGCTAATTTCGCTAATGGGCAGTGAACCCAGGCAGAATTGATTAGGTGAGCTAAAAAGGTTTAATTAATGCAAACACATATATTTTAATAATAAATTTGCATATTTTAAAACTTAAAATAATAATGATGTTCTTGTGTGTGGAATAAAAACTCCTGAACTTCAATGAATCCCTATGTTCACTGTATTGTAATGGAGGTGTCAGGTGACCAGTATTCTAATAGTATATCATTAAAAATTCAAGTTACAATAAAAGTGTTACCAAGTCCTACCTCTATCACCACAAGAAAATTGAAAACTAGGTAGGTCTAGATATATATACAGTATGTATATAGAAGAAATAAAGATTAAAAAAATATATAAAATAAAAATAATGCAAATATGACATACTAGTTCATTGTTGCATATTATTCTTGTTTAAATATATCTTTATTAATTGTAACTGATCAGTGCCTATAGCACTTACCAGGCTCGAAATACATAGATAGCTTGAAAGTACTACAAAATAAGCTGAAAATATACTATATTGGGTGACATTAATACACAAGCTAAAAGATGATGTACAGTACATATGGAGAAAGTTAAAAGGCATATAGTTCAATTTCGTGATTCAGCCCATTATGGACCAGGCTGTTCAGTGTAAAAATCCATTTTGATTAAATTCTGGACATCTGTTTTAAATAGTTGCCCCCTTCAGTTTCTTGGGATTATTTGTATTCCAAAAAAACTAGTGCCCTTACAGGACTTGTTATGTACGTGACTATAGTGTCGTGATAAGGGGTGCCCCTGATATACCTTGGTGATCTTATTATAGTGCTCTTGTATTCTTTTCAATACATTTCAATAAATTTTGATACATTTCTATTTGCACCATCATTCTGATACGCATCTGAATTTAAGGCACTGCATATTGCATATTACCTATTGACTATTTGAGGTCATATATAACATATAACAGTCTAAGATATGCACAATTTTCATCTCTTTATTTACCTACATTATTTGAGTTATTAATCTTTACCCCAATGTGGGAATAGCACCACAGACCTGTGCTAGTATAACTATAGTATCTATACTAATATTTGCACTGTATTCCTCCACGTTCATTTATTTGATCCTGTCTGTTTTATCGTATATGGTTTTAATTTGTGTCTTGTCCACTTTGTTTTCAATAAAGATTATTTTAATATTTCATTGTTGGTCTTGTGCTTGATTTTGTAGGTATTATTATGTTTCCTTATATTTCCAGCTGACTTATTTACTAGTCCATAATTTATGCTATTAAGCTCTGTTGTAGATGTTAATAAAGTTAACAAACACTGATCTTTATCAGTTGAAAAGTAAAACTTTTAGAACAATTTTTTTCCACTGACTGGTGGGTATTACGGAAGAGCATTATTTATTCCAACATGCTAAAGTATCTACAATAACAAAAAGTAACAGATTGATGGAGTAAGACAGTAATGGATATTATAAGAAGTGAGGGCATTTCTCTTGGGTTCTTAAACTAAAATTCATAGTGAAAAAAAAAACAAAACCAGTCCATCTTATATGAATCTATAATTACAGTGGTGCTCCCCATTATTGGCAGCCCTTCATTTTTTCATAGACTGTACAATATCTTCAGAAATAAATGAAAATGTGCCAAAGTTATATCCTCAGGATTTTTTAATTAGTGATCCAAGGTAATACAACAATAAAACATTGTTTTTCAATTTCCATGTTGCAATTTCAAAGAAGAAACAGAATAAACAGCATGTGCAGCAAAAAAGGCACCCCCACTTGGTTGCACTCCCTCTGGCATTGATGACAGCCTCCAAAGGTTTCTTGTAGCCATTAGTGATGAGCGAACGTGCTCGCCACTGCTCGGTATTCGCCCGAGCATCACGGTGCTCGACAAGCTCGGCGCTCAGCAAGTATTTCCAGGTTGCACGAGCGGGCATCCCTGCATGTTGTGCACTCTTTACGCAGGGATAGCTTGCCAAGCACTGTAATGCCATAGCCATGTTGGTTGTGGCATTACAGTGATTGGCTGGCCGCACAGCGTCATCAGGTCTAAATAAGACCTGGCGCCACTATGCTCGTCACAGTCTAACCAGGAATCAGGCAGAATATGGAGAGCTGCCGCTGAGTCAGGGAGATATTTGCTTGTTTATAGGTATTCCACAACATATATATATATATATATATATCCATCTGAATTAACAGTCCTTCTGAGGACTTATCCAGATGCATATATTCAGTAGTGATAGCAGGAGTTAGGCAGGCAGGCAGTGTATGTGGCAGACTGCAGTGCATATAGTGCAAGAGGGTCCATTGAGCGTCCTGTTAGTATAGGTATTCCACAACATATATATCCATCTGAACTAACAGTACTTCTGAGGACTAATCCAGCTGCATATAATCAGTTTTAGGCAGGAGTTAGGCAGGCAGGCAGTGTATGTGGCAGACTGCAGTGCATTTAGCGCAAGAGGGTCCATTGAACATACTGTCTGCTGCTGCTATTGTAATAATTAGAGATATTTGTAGACATAGCCCCAGATATCAGGGGCCAATGTAATTTTTTTTTATCTTAATACTGGTTATTTGATTAAAAAGCAATCCAGCGTACACCATTTTTCTGCTCCATTTGCTTGTTAGCACTGCAGAATACAGCCAGCCCTGTTCCATATTTCAGTGATAAAAATCCAGACATTTGAACTGAACGTGGAAAATATTGGCCTCCTTTTCCATTCTGTTGCAATGTGTCGGTTAAACTGTTCACACTAGGTCACTGTGAAGAAAATTAGTAATTAGTAAATTACAGGACTGCTATTTAAAACCGTGGTTCTCTGTCAGACATAACACATATAACACTGTTCCAAAATCATCCATTTCTGCCTTCCATTTCGTTGCACTGTGTCAGTCAAGCTATTCACACTAGGGCTCTCTGTAAAATAATATTAGTAAATTAAAGGCCTGCTATTTGAAACCGTGGTTCTCTGTCAGACGTATCACATATAACTGCGTTCCAATATCAGCCATTTCTCGTGAATGTGGAAAATATTTTCCTCCATTTAAAATGGGCAGGGTGCGTGGCAAGGGATGGGGAAGTGGATGTGATGGTGATGATGCATACAGAGGCCGAGGACGTGACCGTGTGCAAGCTGAAATTGTGCCACAACAAACACCCACATCTTGTCGCTCGACCTTCCTGTCCCAATTACACTATTGAACCCAGAGCAGTGTCAAAAGGTTGTTGGTTGGATAGCAGATATTGCTTCCAGTCACTTTGCCACCACCACTACCACCCTGTCTTCACATGGTCAAGTCCCAGAAGCAGTGAGCCTGGACAGCATATTCCTCACCCTGATCCTCCTTCCTTCCACCATGCCGAGTACCCGGAGACAACTGATCCCACACTTGGACGCTCAGAAGAGCTATTCACTTTTCTATTTGTAGATTCGGGCCTCTCGCCTGGCCAGCTTCGAGCGAGTCAAGAGGAGAACGCGTGTAGCGATGCCCAAATTTGGAGCAGCCACGGTCACACGAAGGCAATGGTGGGAAAGTGCAATTACTGTCACAAGAGATGGATGATGATGATGAGACACAATTGCCAGAAAGTGAGGAGGAGAACCAGGGTGCGGAAGTGGAAGACAAGGTGGTGGATGATATAGTAACTGACCCAACCTGGCAGGGGGACATACACAGTGAGGGCAGCAGCGCACAGTGGGAGGGTGGCCTAGCACCCCAACAGGCAGGAAGAAGCAGTGTGGTAGCCGCAAACACAAGATGGGAAAGCGTTCCTCGTAACACCAATCCGATGGAAGTTGCCAGAACAACTGTTAGGTCTTCCCGAGTCTGGTTGTTTTTTAAAGACTCTGCAGATATCCCCAAAAAGCCATTTGCACACCAGGCAGGCCAGCATCAGCAGTGTAGCAAAACTAGCAGCCTGACCACCTCCAGCATGATCAGGCACATGGCAGCAAAGCACACTACTAAGTGGGCCGAACACCAGGGTCCAGGAACAGTGTCTGCGGGTAACACCACTGCTTCTTCTGCTGTTGTGTGTCCAATCCCCTGTCCATGCTGCATGCCAAGATGCCTCCCGGCCTGCATGTGTCATTGCACACTCTCAACTAGCACTATCAGCAAGCACGTCCACGTCCTTGTCCCAGCGCAGCGTTCAGTTGTTCCTACCCCAGTCCTTGGAACGCTGCGCAAATACGCAGCCAACGCCCCACGGGCCACACCACTAAATTGACACATTTCATGGATGTTTGCGCTCGAAATGTTGCCTTTTAGACTCGTGGAGACGGAAGCTTTCTGCAATCTGATGGCGGCAGCCGTCACACGGTACTCGGTCCCCAGCCGCCAATATTTCTCCTGGTGTGCTGTCCGAGCACGTGTCCCACAACATTAGCCATTCCCTCAACAACGAGTTACTGGGAAAATCCACCTTACCACGCCCACGTGGAAAAGTCATTGTTGGCAGGGACGGTGCATCTCACTGATTGCACATGGAGTTAATATAGTGGAAGCCGGGACCTAGTCAGACCTTGGGATGGAACATGTCCTCCTGACACCGCGGATTGCGGGCCCTCATCAAACAGGGTTGCCCCCACATTCTACAGCTCCTGCACCTCCTCCTCCTCTTCAGCCTCCATCTCCAAAATGACCACATCAGTCACAAGCTGGAAGCACTGCAGCACTGCTTTGGTCACGCGGCAACAGGCTGTGCTGAAGCTAATATGCTTAGGTGACAAACCGCACAATGCTGAAGAGTTGTGTACAGCTCTGAAAGAGCAGGCAGATCTGTGGCTGACACCGCTGACCTTACAGCCAGGCATGGTCATGTGTGACAATGGCCAGAACCTGGTGGCGGCTCTGAGGCGAGGCGAGCTCACACACATACCATGCCTGGCCCATGTGCTTAACCTCGTGGTTCAGCGGTTTCTCAAAACCTACCTGTATCTACTTGTCAAAGTATGCCGTGTGTGTGCCTATTTTAGAAATTCACCTACAGATTCCGCCGCCCTTGCCGTGCTTCAGCAGCGTTTGCAGCTTCCAGCTCACCAACTGATCTGTGATGCCACCACGCATTGGAACTCTACATTGCAGATGTTGAGAAGAATTTGTGAGCAGAAGAGGGCAGTTGTTGACTACCAGCATTAACAAGGTGGTCGGTATTCAGGTCAGACTCCACACATAAATCCTCAGGAGTGGACGTGGATGTCAGACATATGTACCATCCTCCAAAACTTTGAGGACTCCACCAAGATGGTGAGTGGCGATGATGCCATAATTAGCGGCACCATCCCGCTTCTCTGTCGTCTGAAACTCTCTCTGCTCACAATTAAAGAGGATGCATTGCAGGCGGAGCATGATGAGATGGAGGAAGGAACCATACAGGGTAATTCCACAGTCCAGCCTCATCTCATCCCAACGTGGATTGGGTGGCAATGTGGAAGAGGAGGAAGAAGAACAGGAGCTAGTTTCCTGCGCTATAATCGGTACTACCTGCACAACTGTCATACCGTCTGTTCAGCGTGGATGGCCTGAGGACAGGGAGGAGAAGGAGGAGAAGTGGGATGCGGAGGAGAGCATGGTCAGTCGTCCTCTTGGTGAGGACACGGAAGTCTTGCCTGTTAGCAGTCTGGCACACATGGCTGAGTTTATGTTACGCTGCCTTTCCCATGACCCTCGCATTGTCCATATTTTGGGTGACAGTCATTACTGGTTGGTGACACTTCTAGACCCATGCTAAAAGGAGAATTTTCTGTCTCTTATTCCCTTGAAGGACAGGCCTAATAAAATGGTGCAGTATGAGAAGGCCCTTGTTGCGGAATTATTTAAAAAATTCCCATCTGAAAACGCTCGCAGTAGATGTCACAGTTCGTTGGACATCCAAGAAGTACAGGCGAGAGAGACACAAATGCAATCCAGCAGAGGCAGGGGAACACTGTCAAAGTTCTGGGACAGTTTTATCAGACCCTCCCATCGCATAGGCCCTGAGGAGCGGGGTTCTCTACCAAGTAGGGAAAAGTTTCGTAACATGGTGAGGCGTACCTTGCCGACCGCACCAACGTCCTCCATGATTCTTATGTGCCTTATAATTATTGGGTATCCAAGCTGAACACGTGGCATGAACTGGCTCTTTATGCTTTGGAGGTCCTGGTCAGCCCGCTAGCGTTTTGTTATAGCGGGTTTTTAGTGCCGCCGGTGGAATTATAACGAATAGGCGCATCCGCCTGTCAACTGAAAATGCTGACAGGCTGACTTATAAGAATGAACAAGAGCTGGATTGGGCCAGACTTCTCAACACCACCGAATGATAGCAGCATAACATAAACTCAAATACTGTTTTATTTTTTTGGTAGTCTAACTCTATTCCAATGCACCTCTGTCTTCACACCCAGACATGGGTATACGCTTCCTGATTGTGTCTATTTGCTCTTGTCTTCCTCGCTTCTCCTCATCCTCCATATCACCACCTCATCCACATCCTCCTCCATATCCTCCTCCATATCACCATGGTGATCTACCATTTCAGCATATCTATGTCTCTTGCAAGGGGCATTAGAGTTCCTCCAAATTTTTGGCAGCCGTTGCATTCACTTCATTGGCAATCAGTATGGGAGACGCACTTCCAAATAATGGGAACATTGTTTTCAGGAGGCCCTCCAACCTCTACATCTCTTGCAAGGGGCATTGGAGTTCCTACAAAGTTTTAGAAGCTGTTGCTTCACTACATAGGCAGGGGCGTGTCTAGGGGAGGAGCCAGGGCATGTGCCCCAGGCGCAGCCGACAGGGGGCACTGTCGGGCCACCTAATGCGGCGTTCCGAGGTGCCCTACCCGGTGGCCGCATTCTGCCGCCTCCGGACCGGGATTCAGCCGTTCTCTGAGATGCAAGTACAATTGAAGCGATGACTGTTTAGAGTGACGTCAGCAGCGTGATCAGGTCATGTGATCACGCTGCTGACGTCACTCGCTTGCACCCACAAGAAAGAGCAGAGCCTCGGTGGTAAGTGATCCTGTGGCTGTGAAGCTGAAGACACCGAAGATTCAGCCCACGGGAGGTTATTAATTGTGCAAGGGGGGTATTAATTGTGCAGGGAGGGATAATTATTAATTGAGCAGGGTGCTATTAATTGTGCAGGGGGGGTTAATTATTAATTGTGCAGGGGGTGATTAATTGTGCAGGGGGCTATTAATTGTTCCAGGGGGCTAATTATTAATTGTGCAGGGGGGCTAATTATTAATTGTGCACGGGGGTATTAATTGTTCAGGGGCGCCAATTATTAATTGTGCAGGGGGCTATTAATTGTGCAGGGGGCTAATTATTAATTGTGCAGGGGGCTATTAATTGTTCAGGAGGGCTATTCATTGTGCAGGGGGCTAATTATTAATTGTGCAGGGGCTATTATTTGTGCAGGGGGGCTAATTATTAATTGTGCAGGGGGCTATTAATTGTGCAGGGGGACTATTAATTGTTCAGGGGGCTAATTATTAATTGTACAGGGGGGCTAATTATTAATTGTGCAGGGGGCTATTAATTGTGCAGGGGCTATTAATTGTGCAGGGGGGGCTAATTATTAATTGTGCAGGGGGCTATTAATTGTGCAGGGGGTTATTAATTGTGCAGGGGGGTATTTAGTAATTGTGCAGGGGGGATTTATTCATTGTGCAGGGGGCTATTTACTAATTGTGCAAGGGGGCATATTTATTCATTGTGCAGGGGGCTTATTTAGTCAATGTGGAGGGGGGATATTTATTCAGTGTGTAGGGGGGATATTTATTCATTGTGCAGGGGGGCATATTTATTCAGTGTGGAGGGGGGGTTTATTCAGTGTGCAGGGGGGCATATTTATTCAGTGTGGAGGGGGGGATTTATTCAGTGTGTAGGGGGGATATTTATTCATTGTGCAGGGGGGCATATTTATTCAGTGTGGAGGGGGGGATTTATTCAGTGTAGAGGGGGGATTTATTCAGTGTGGAGGGGGGATATTTATTCAGTGTGGAGGGGGGATATTTATTCATTGTGCATGGGGGCATATTTATTCAGTGTGGAGGGGGGATTTATTCAGTGTGGAGGGGGGATATTTATTCATTGTGCAGGGGGGCATATTTATTCAGTGTGGAGGGGGGATTTATTCAGTGTGGAGAGGAGATATTTATTCAGTGTGGAGGGGGGATTTATTCAGTGTGGAGGGAGGATTTATTCAGTGTGGAGTGGGTATATTTATTCAGTGAGGAGGGGGATTTATTCAGTGTGGAGGGGGAAGGTTTAATATGTGGGGAGCAAGTGGGGGGTGGGTGCAGACACATTATTGGTAGCAACGGGGAAAATGTGTGCAGACACAGTATGGGGAGTTGGGGGGGATGTGTGAGGAGGAAATATGAGAAGGTAGGGGAAACATGTAAGGAGACTATTGAGGGGAATAGTGAGAGGGGACACTATGGGGAAGTGGGCACAAAATAGAGACTGAGCAGTGGGTGGGTGGTAGCATGGGGGGGGGCAGTGTAAGGTCACAGCCATGAGGGAATAGTATGCTAAGGAGGGAGAATATGATGAGGGGGCACAGTACGGAGACTGGATCCTATAGAGGGGACACAGTGTGAAGAGGGGGCCCAGTAAGGAAAGGAGAGGGCAATGTGGAGAGTGTAGCATCGGCGTCCCTGCCTCCTGCTAGGCAGGGACGCCGTTCCCCTCACCTCTCCACTCCGTGCCCGGCGGCTTCCTCCCGCTCTGCTGGCAGCGCGCGCTGCTTCCCGGCCTCTGTGCTTAGGGCGCGCGCGCTCTCCCCGTCTCTTAAAGGGGCCGCGCGCGCCGTCCTAAGGAGTCCCCGGCCAATGGTCGGAGGACATCACCATATATAAGGCACCTCCTCCAAAATGGAGGTGCCCGAGCAATGTTGTTGCAAAGCCGTTCATCTCTGCTTCAGCCCTCAGGTCCCGTTACCAGATGCCTGCCAGTTAGCTTCCAGACCTCTGCTTGATACCTGCCTGATTCCTGTCTATCTGCTTGCATTCCTGCAGTCCGACAGTCTGCCTTCCATCACCTGTCAGTCTGTCTATGGATCTGCCCGCCCGCTCACCTGGGAGCGCTCACCTGCTACCTGCCTGCTAGCCTACCTGGAGGCTCTGCCGTCACTTGCCGTGACCACCTGCCTGTCCAGAGACTCTTGCCCGCTCACCTGGGAGCGCTCACCTGCTATCTGCCTGCTAGCCTACCTGGAGGCTCTGCCGTCACTTGCCGTGACCACCTGCCTGTCCAGAGACTCTTGCTCGCTCACCTGGGAGCGCTCACCTGCTACCTGCCTGCTAGCCTACCTGGAGGCTCTGCCGTCACTTGCCTGACCACCCGCCTGTCCAGAGACTCTTGCACGCTCACCTGGGAGCGCTCACCTGCTACCTGCCTGCTAGCCAATCTAGAGACTCTTACCCTGCTGTCACTTGCCGTGACCATCCACCTGTCTAGAGACTGTCCCTGTCACTTGCCGTGACCTCCTGCCCTTCTACCCAGAGACTGTCCCTGTCACTTGCCGTGACTACCTGCCCGCATTCCCTGGGAGCCACCCGCTTCCTTACAAGGACTGCCCCTTTGTATAGTTGCTCTGAGGTTCCACCTCCCAGACCCGTTACAGAGAGCATGTACCATAAGAGGGACAGTGTGGGGGTGATATTTTGTGCAGGGAATATAGTGAGGTTCATTATTTATTCAGGGGCTCAGTGTAGGGCAGATATTTTTATTCAGGAGCATTATAATGACTCTGCTATCTTTAAGGGTGTCATGTCGGGATGTGCTGCAGAAAACCGGAGAATATGGAAGTCTGCAGAGACAAGCTGTGGATAAGAAAACTTATCATGGCGTCTGGACAAGAGGAAGAAAAGGAAGAGAACGACTCCACAGACAACGTCATCTATCAGGTACCTGGATGTAAATGTTTTTTATGATGCTGACATTTTTATATTTTTATTTATGTTAGGAGCATTAAAAATGTTGTCCACATTTGTGATGAGTCTACATTCATTCTATGTACCTGCAGACTTCTGAATTCTCACAGTGCGCACTGCACACTGTCAGGATTCTCTCATGCCAGCAATTTGCATACATGCGGTCACGTGCTGACTAGACATGCGTGGCCTCACTCAATGACAATGAATTGAGCGAGGCAGGACACGTCTAGCCGGAATGCGGCCAGAAGTATACAAATCTCATAATTGTGGTGACATAACCGTCCACTCTTGCCACAGCAAGGGAGAATCCTAAATGTGTGCAGTGCATGCGCTGTGAGAATTCAGAAGCCTGCAGTCACATACAGTGACTGAATTATTGCCCGGGTGCTAGAAGACCTAGATACACCTATGGCATAGGCAAACAGTATGGGAGAACCACTTCCTAATAATGGAACAAATATTTTTTCCGGAGGCCCGCCTATCTCTACGTCTCTTGCAAGGGCCATTGGAGTTCCTCCAAATTTTTGGCAGCGTTGCATTCACTGCATAGGCAAACAGTATGGGAGACCCACTTCCTAATAATGTGAACATTGTTTTCAGGAGGCCCCCCGACCTCTATGTCTCTTGCAAGGGGCATTGGAGTTTCTCCAAATGTTTGGCAGCCATTTCATTCACTGCATAGGCAAACAGTATGGGAGACACACTTCCTAATAATGGGAACAATGTTTTCAGGAGGCCCTCCGACCTCTACGTCTCTTGCAAGGGCTATTGGAGTTCCTCCAAATTTTTGGCACCCGTTGCATTCACTCCATAGGCAAACAGTATGGGAGACCCTCTCCGTTCTAATGGGAACATGTCGTACTCGTTACTGTAGCCCAGCTCTATGTGTCTTTAAATTGTTTGTAGGGTTTTTCCTAAATTTTGACAGCCGTTGGACTCACTGCATACCCTATAACTGTATAGCAGACCCTCTCCTTTCTAATAGGAACATGTCATACTCATTATTGTAGCCCAGCTCTATGTGTCTTTAAATTGTTAGTGGGGTTTTTCCCCAATTTTGGCAGCCCTTGCAGTCATAGCATTGGCATTACCACTATAGGAGATCCACTCCATTATAATGGGAACATTTTTTTTTACTGAGATCCTCCTCTATGTCTATTCAAAGGGATATTGGGGTGCATCCAAATTTTTGGCAGCCCTTGCAGTCACTGCATATGCAATAACAGTATAGGAGACCCACTCTTTAATAATGGGAACAACAAAGCATAGCCGACTGCTGGCCCTTTAAGAATAGTAAGGCTGTAAAAATAGTGTTTGTGACTTTCACAATCACTCCTTCATAAATGAAACAGGATGTGTCTGACGATGTGTCACATATCACATGGCCAGATAAGGTTGTAAAATGTTAAAATTACATTTCCCGGTGAATGCATTTGTCATGGTTGAAAGCAATGCAAAAGTTCAAAAACGCACTAAAAACGCTCCGTGTGAACATAGCCCAAGGTGTAGAGGAGCATTTTTGTTTTTGTATATTTATTTTGCCTTATATACAAGTCATTACCCTGGAAAGGATGTTCCTTAACATATTTCCCAGGAAAATCCATTTTGATTTCCTATTTGTGTTTTATTGTGAGTCCGTAAAAGTGGCATAATACCTCTGACAACATTGTTGACAGCAGTGACCCGGGAGTCAGAAATGCTTTCAGGGGTCTTCCCCATGTTGTTCCCATGTCATTTGAGCACTGTTCCCATCGATTTGGACAATTTTTGGGCCCTCTGCAGACCGCCGGGGGAGGGGCGCTGGAAAAATGCTCGAGTTTCCCATAGACTTATATTGGGCTCGTTAAGTGGACAGAGCACTCGAGCATTCCAATTTGCTCGACCCGAGCAACGAGTACCCGAGCATTTTAGTAGTTTTACTTTACCACAGGCAAAGTGTGTTTCCATACTTAACTAATGTAAAGGGTGCCAATACCAGTGACACAACAAGCTTTAGGTTTTTGTATTTTTCCCTTCTGCTGTTTTTTATTTTAAATTATTGTTTATCATTTGTTCTTTTGTATTTAACATGAGTGCTCTATACAAAATAACTGTTTCACTTAATTCAATTTTTTCAGGACATATTCTACATTATGTACTTAAACTTCATGGGTGAAAATAACAATGAGCAGGACTTTATATGTAATTTGGAGCAAAAATTTAACTTTTTACATTGTTGGAGTACATGCTACCATATTTTTAGATCTTCCTGCTATGTGATGTGTTAAACTAAATTTCCCAGCCTGCAAGTGTCCAGAGCTAGGAGCTGCTTCTCCTACAAAGCAATTATGGCACATTCTTGTTAGATGTCTTATAAGATCCAGGTCCCTTTATGGGGACACCATGAGGCTTTACATTTAGGGAGTGGGTTTTATAAAAGAAACCAAAAGATCAATGTTCACTCCTTAGCCTCACTGAATAAATTTAAAATGGTATTTCCTACCAAAAGAAACATACATAGATTATTGTTTTCTATTTCATGTTGTATAGCTCTATTATTAGATTTTCCATGTGATATTTCAGGCAATAGTAATCCAATATAGACATACCTTATTATGTATGTGAACTAATAATGAAAGTATAATGGGGGGTAAATAAGAATGAATGTCAAAAGAAAACTGTTAATGTAAATTGGAGACATCAACTAGTTATAAAGATAGAGAGGATGTCTAACCAGGACTGATAAGATACTGTGCCATCGTATACTGTCTAGAAGAGGGGAAGAAAGGCCAATACATATAAAATGTACAGACTAGATTAATCAATAAAAATACATTTTTATTAACACCAGTAGACAAAAAAGGAGACTATAAAACATTTAAAACCACATGAAAAAGTACAATGTGACTACACCCCTGAATCGACAATAGATAGAGCAGCCACAATAATAATAGCAATTTGCAACAAAATTAATGATAAGCAATATCATTAATAATATAGATCATACACAAAATGTACTCAATATGTACATACAATTTCTTCCAGAGATATGGTGTTTGTATCATATCATCCTTTTGTGCCATAATATCGTAGTTGGGCATTCCATATTATCTGGTATATTACTTACCTCATAGGGTCCTCATGTTGGTATGCTGCTTACTTGTGTCTTATCATAAGACATTTCATTTTTACATATATAAATATTGGACATTTATGCCCATGTGCACCTTAACATATATGCCCTCCTTTTGGAATTCTGTATACTCTTTTTGGCATCTGGTTCTACATGTACTCTTGGTGGCCAAATTGAGATGGTTTTGTGCTCTTTCCATATTTTTGTGCCATACTTAACGCATAGCCCCCCTGTCAGTGCCAGTGGCAGTAGAATAAGCTGCACAGTACAGAATTCGTACAGGGCAGGCAAGGAGATGTTTGGCATTGCAGGGCCAGAAAAAACAGCCCCAGCAGCAACAGTACTGCAGTATACATGACATGTTGAAAGGGGAGTAGATGCCTGGTTGAGCACGTGGTAATGGCACTTGCTGCAGCAGCACAGTGTAAAAGACAGGCAATGGTCAGGTAGGCAGACTGTATTGACTCGCCGAGGGGAGATGGGGACGACTCGGTACCCGGGCCTTTGCCTGGCCTTTGGGGATGTCGCGGTGGTCGGCTCCCGGGCCCGTACCCTGGGGTCAGCTTTAAAAAGGGGATTATTTGTTAACTCTATGAAAGTTCGTGACGCCACCTGTGGTATCTGGTGAGACTCACCAGCGCTGCGGCAGCCCACTGAGGCCGGTGATTAGGTTGCTTGATGGTACAGCTCCCCACAGGTGGAGCTTGGCCTCAGGGCAGTGTATGAAGGGGTAATGCAGGACAGGGGAGACCCAGCCGGGCCTACGATAAGACAGGCGAACACACACAGTTCTTTTCAGTACCTTTACTGGTGGAAATTCAGGCACATCCCGGAGCACTGTAGGGTGAAGGGTGCATATCAGAATCCTCCCCAATGAGCGGGTGTAGGACCTCCTGTTTCTTGCCTCTGCGTAATAAGTTTCTGACCTGCCTGAAGCTAGGCCTAACTTTATCTCTGTCCTACACCGGCTGACGTTGTGGTACGGCCTTCTCTTGGAGTGCACGCTCCCAGCTTACGGGGCCTATGTGTCTCCTGGCACTGTTACGTATCAGCTCTCTGGTGATCCTGGGACCAACAGTTCTCCAGGGATTCCGGTTATGCCTTACTGGGTCGTAGAGATCCCGGTAAGCTCGGACCCGGTGTCCGGTATATGTTTCGGGGTGAACTGGGTAAGCTCCTCTGCCCCCACTGCTACTCACTTTCCACTCGCCTTCGGCCACGCTCGGGCCCTCACTAGGCTACTCACACTAATGACAGCTTTCCGATCTTCACCACTCTTACAGGTGTCGGCACACCTTGGGCTCACTTACTTAAGCTCCTGAGTCTAGACTGGGCTTCAGGACTGCTGGAGGCCTAGCTTGCCTACACAGCAACCCACGTGCTTCTCCGCACACACAGCTTTTCACTCTCTGTGCACTCCAGACTGACTAACTGCCTAGCTCTACCTTCCCTATTTATATCCTGAACGGGCTCCCTCTGCTGGTCTGAGGTGGAAGGTGGAGATGTGTGAATGTTTATGGGGGCCTCTTGTGGAGGATTCCTTTAATGCACACTTCTAGGATCTGTGGTACCAAGTGCAGCTGGGCGCCACATTCCCCCCTAGCAAAGCTCAGCACTCCCGGGCTGAAGTACATTTTAAAACAACAATAGTAAACATTAACAATACAATAACTCTTCCCTTTATGGGAGGCACATTTCTTAAACGTTGCATAATAACAAAAACAGGTACAAAGCGTCCTCAGAATTCAAGTCTCTTATGGTCAGCTTCCCAGACAGGATGTCCATCTCACAGGGTAGAGTACTTGGTGGTTTGAGGGACCTGTCCCAAACCCTCAACGTAGGCCCTTGGGTGGCTGCAGGGCATGAAGATCCTGCATTGGACCTCCATTAGAGCCACTCCAGACAGGTTTTACTTCTGAGGTCACCTAAAAGGGGCACTCCAGGGAGCGCAATTATATACAATAAATAGTTTTTGGGCTGCACACAGTCCTCAGCCACGGAGTTCTAAGATAAATAAGGAAGTCATTAGGCAAAGTGTCCATATAACTTGATCTGTTCAGTAATAAAGCAAAGCACAAAATAATATACATATGCATGAAAACTCACAATATAATTAAATTTAATTCAATGCTATATAATACCCCAGGGGTAACTATCTACATTTGTCAGAGTTTAGCTATCTTATTGATTATACCTGACAGGGGGTTGACCTTTAGTACTACGCGTAGACCTGCGTAGTACTGGAATGTGTGGGGCACTAGTAGGTGCTCTACCTCCCAATGTGTCAGTACTAGGTGTGGAGGGGCTACAAGGCTGCATTGACCTCTCTACAAGGCTGGCAAGTTCACCATTGGCTGGGCCCTCTTGCTCTGCTCCTACCGGGGATCCTTCATCCGGGGATACTTCTTGAGCTGGCTCTTTTTCAGCACTTACAGGCTCTTCTTGCTGTGGGTAGAAGGTGATTACAGGGATGATTACTGCTCCTCCTAGTTGGGCCCAATCTGCCGGGAAATCTCCTAAGTCAGTGTGTATTACTGCTTCTTTATGCTCCTCCGGGATAACGAGAGGCACTTCTCCTTGGGGCTTTAGCACGTCTGGACACAACTTTAGGTGATCCCTGGATACTGTTGCAGTCGTCCTTCCTCCGTCTCTACAAATTATGCAGGTCTTCTTATTATCAAATCTTGAATTTAACACAGTGTAGGGTTCCCTCTCCCACTGGTCATTAAGTTTGTGGTTTCTTCTTTTCCTTTTTAGTACTACTTCACCAGGTGTGAAGGGTTCTGCTTGGGCACCTCTGTTGTATTAAGCTTCCTGCTTGTCCCTCACCCGAGTGAGACTGTCTTCAACACAGGCTTGTACTCTTGTGTACTGCTCCTGTCTGGGCGTGTCCCAGTCCTCAGTAGTCACATCCGCTTCTGGTTCTACAACACCAAGCTCCAGGTCCATGGGCAGCTTTCCTGGCCTTGCTCGCATGAGATATGCCAGAGTACAGTTGGTGGAACTTACTGGTATGTGATTGTACAGATCTACTAGGTCAAGTAGTAGGTCTGGCCACTGATTTCTCTCCTCAAGTGGTATGGTCTTTAGCAGGTCGATGATGATGTTATTCATCTTCTCAAAGAGACTATTTGTTTGTGGGTGGTACGTTGTAGTTCTTATCTTCTTACACCTGTAGAGATAGCAGAACTCCTTGAACAACTCAGCCTCAAAGGCCGGGCCTTGGTCCGTCAGCACCTGCTCAGTATAACCATGGGGTCTACAGAAATAAGCTTTGAACATCTTTGCTGCTGTCTCTGCTGTCAGGTCTTTGACGGGGGCAACCACCAGGAAATGTGAGTAGTGATCCACCATGGTCAGAGCATAAGAGTACCCTGACCTGCTGGGGGACAGCTTGACATGGTCCAGGGCCATGATCTCCAGGGGTTGAGTCATCTTGATCGGTTGCAGGGGTGCCTTCTGGCTGCTGTAGTCTTTTCTTCTGAGGCCACAGGGTCGACAGTCCCGACACCACCGCTCAATAGAGCTGCGCATTCTTGCCCAGTAGAATCGACATTTCAGCAGGGTCTCTAGCTTTTTCCAGCCAAAGTGACCCGTCTGATCATGGTAGGCCTCCAACACCATTTGGATGTCTGTCTTGGGGACCACTATCTGCCATACCATCTCATGGGTTTTTGGATTGACGTACCTTCGGCACAGCTTCTCACGGTAGATAAACAGCCGGCTTCTCTCGTTCCACAGCTGCTTTGCTTGCAGAGACACTTCTTTTTCCATGGAGGAACCTTCTTGGGTTATCAGCTCCTTGATGCGGCTGACAACCAGGTCACTGTCCTGGGTCTCTTTACAGATGTGGTGAGGCAGGGGGTTTAACGTCTTTCCACGCTGCCTCCTGGAGGCTCGTTGCTCATGGATCATCCCATTCCGGTGAAAGGCAGGTAGCTCAATCTCTTCCAGGTCATCCACTTCTTCTTCTGTGTCTGACTGGTGAGGCATCCCGGACAGGGCATCGGCGTTGGTGTTCTTGCGGCCCGCCCGGTTTTTAATTGTAAATTGGTAATTTGACAGCCGAGCCATCCATTGTTATTCCAGTGCCCCTAGCTTAGCTGTTTCAAGATGGGTCAAGGGGTTATTATCAGTGAAGGCAGTGAACTTACTGGAGGCTAGGTAGTGCTTGAACCTTTCAGCGATGGCCCAGACCAAGGCCAGGAACACCAACTTAAAGCTACTATAGTTCTCTGGGTTCCTCTCTGTCGGGCGGAGCTTCCTGCTTGCGTATGCGATCACTTTCTCTTGGCCATTCTGCTTCTGACTTAAGACAGCTCCCAGTCCTTCGTTGCTGGCATCAGTATACAGCAGGAACGGTTGGCTGTAGTCAGGGTAGGCTAGGATCTCATCGCCTGTCAGGATCTCCTTCATCTCCTGAAAAGACTCGGCTTGCTCCTTACCCCAGTGGAATGGGGGATTTCTGCCTTTGGGGGACTGTCCTACCAGGAGGTCTTGCAGAGGGGCTGCTTTCTTAGTGTAGTCTTTTACAAACCTCCGGTGGTATCCTACTAGTCCCCAGAACTGACGCACCTCCTTGAGGTTCTTCAGCTCCGGCCACTTCTGGATGGCAGTGACCTTCTCCGGGTCTGGTGCTACCCCTTCCGGACTGACAATGTGCCCCAGGTACTGTACCTTTCTCTTGAGCAGGTGGCACTTCGAGGGCTTCAACTTCATCCCGTACCGGGACAGTGACTCAAAGACCTCTGCCAGGTGCTTCAGGTGGTCCTCATACGTTTTGGAGTACACTATCACATCATCCAGGTATAGTAACACAGTCTAGAAGTTGTGGTGTCCTAGGCAGCACTCCATCAATCTCTGGAATGTTCCAGGGGCATTGCAGAGTCCAAACGGCATACTGTTGAACTCGCAGAGTCCCATTGAGGTTGTGAAGGCCGTCTTCTCCCGATCCTCCTCAGCCACAGCTACTTGCCAGTACCCACTAGTGAGGTCAAGGGTGGAAAAGTAATTTGCAGACTTTAAGGCAGCTAGGGACTCCTCTATGCGTGGTAAAGGGTATGCATCTTTATGTGTAATGCGATTTACTTGTCGGTAATCTACACACATTCTCATGCTCCCGTCCTTTTTCCTAACTAGCACTAGGGGAGATGCCAAGGGACTATAACTATCCCTTACTACCCCCACCTTTCTCATGTCGTGTAACATTTCCTTAGCCTTCTGGTAGTGTACTGGTGGTATAGGCCTGTAACGTTCTTTGATGGGTGGATGGTCACCTGTGGGGATATGGTGTTGAACCCCCTTAATCCTCCTGAAGTCAAGTGGATGTTTAGTGAACACCTGCACGTATTCTTGAACCACCTGGTGTACACCCTGTTTCTGATGGGCAGGAGTGGTGTCTGTCCCAACATGGAGCTGTTGACACCAATCCTCCACCTGGGTTGCAGGGTCATTATCCTCCACTTCGTCTGGTGAGGTTAAGGACTCCGCCTTGTGAATGCAGTTGTTATTTACAGCATGTAATTTGGCAACAGTGGCATAATGTGGCAATCTGACCTCATCTTCCCCACAGTTGAGAAGACGGACGGGCACCCTCCCATTGCGTACATCTACCACTCCTCTGGCGGTTAAGAGCATGGGTCTGTGCTCGGAGCAAAGGGGTTCTACTAACGCCTGGTAGCTCTGTCCTCTAAGACCTATAGCAGCTCTACACCAGATAAGCATTTCACTCATTGGGGGGATCACAATGGGTATGGGGTCCGTCACCCGCACATTACCGATCTCACCATCTGTTAACCTTACTTGCTGTTGGTACATCAGGACTCGGATCTCCTTCTGCAGCGCCCTCCTCTGTCCTGGTCTGGCAGTGTCAGCTATCTGTTGGAGCAAGAACACAACTTCTCCCAAGCAGTTACCAACAATGTTAGTGCCTAGTACTATATACGGATTGGTATCATCAGGATTAGTCTCTACTACAATTAGTCCCTGGTCCTTCAGCTCCACTCTCCCCACCTTTACTGTCACATTCCTAACCCCAATTAGGTTAAGGGGGAGTCCATTTGAGGCAGTAACAGAAAGATTTGGAGCTGGCGGACGTTGGTCGTCGATGGACCAGAACCTCTTGTAGAGGACATCAGGCATTATGGTTACCTGAGATCCTGTGTCCAGCAGAGCATGCGTCGGGATGCCATCCAGCACAATGGACAGGAAAGGTCTTCCTCGGACGAACCTGTTGTGCCAGTCTGAGGGGCCTGGGGAGTTTACTCCAGGGTGTCGGCCCTCGGCCTCAGGGTTTTCTAGTTTAAAGGACAATTCTGGGCGGTTTGTCCGGTCTTGCGGCAGCGGTAGCAGGCAGGGTCCTTCTGTGGACGGCGCTGGTCACTGATCCTCGTAGAGGGTGGTGTTGTCCTCCTCCTCCTTCGCATCCAGGGGACATCCTCAGGGCTATCGGCTAACAGGATTTTCCCTCCTTCATCGGGCTCCGTCCGCAGCTGCAGAGCACTGAGCACAGTGGTCAGGGTTTTGCTCAACTGGCGCACTTCAGAGCGCAGACTGTCCAGCTCTCTAGGGGACGTTGCTGGAACCTTGGCTTCAGCAGCAACTGGGGAAAAGGTGGGTGTAGCAGGCACTGGGGTAGCCCCACCCTGGTAACATTGGATGGCATTTGCTTCCAGGGGCTGCAGTCCTTTTATAGCCATGTCCTTAAGATTGTCAAAGGTGGCATCTGGATTATCCAAGGACCACCAAC
Source organism: Phyllobates terribilis (assembly GCF_046119375.1). NCBI lineage: Eukaryota > Metazoa > Chordata > Amphibia > Anura > Dendrobatidae > Phyllobates > Phyllobates terribilis. The sequence goes on along the minus strand of NW_027362764.1, from coordinate 417,921,166 downwards.
GTACAGTCCTGCTCTCCTCTGGAGACCTCAGTTCCCGGACAAACTGTTCCTTCAGCATTTTGTTTTCATTTTTGATGCTGGTCGGACTAACCTGTTTCAGAGCCCACAGGGCCCCTTGTAGACGCCAGACATAGTCCCGAACATTGTCCTCCGGCTGTTGGGAACAGTTGTAGAACCTCATCCGGAGGTCCGCCTCAGTATGATCTTCAAAAACAGTCTGTAGCTTTTTAAAGATTGCGGACACTGACTCCTGGTCTGCGGCCCGCCATGTTTCCACTTCCCGTTCCGCAGCACCAGTCAGTTGTCCTAATACAACAGCGGCCTTTTGCTTGCGTGTCATAGAGTACATGTCCAAGATACCGCATATCTTCCGTTTGAATCCAGACAGGGTATCTGGTTTGCTATTGTACTGGGGGAGCCACTTTGCTCCAGGAATGTACGGTAAAGTTATGGGAATGACAGGGGTTACAGGCGCTGCTGGTGGAGCGGCCGCTTCGGCCTGCTCCACGCCGGGCGCGGGTTGAACATCAGGGCCGTTAACCTGTATTCCAGCGTTGTGCTGTTCCTCGGACATCCCGGCGCCCCCCTAGCGAACCGTGGCCTACCTTCTTTTCTTTTCTTCTGGTAGGCCGCAGCTCCGCAGGTGACGGTCGTCTTCAGGACCTTGCGTCGCTTGCGTCCTACGTCAGAGAGTTCAGCGACGCTCCTTCCAGGACCCAGCGCTTCCTGGTTTGACGTCGAGGCGTGCGGCGTGTCCGGGGCTTCGTGCGCTTTTGCAGGTACGCCCCTCAGTTTCCCGCGATTACGCCCTTCTTCTCGCTCGGCGGCCCAACAATGGCGGCAATCTTCACCACAGTTTAACGTACAAAGTTTTTAATTAAAGGCGCACAGTACCCGGTGGCATTGGGCATAACACTCCGTCGTTGCAGCGGGCACGCGATCCTGTTCGTGACGCCAGGGAAGATGACTCACCCAGGTGAGATGGGGACGACTCGGTACCCGGGCCTTTGCCTGGCCTTTGGGGATGTCGCGGTGGTCGGCTCCCGGGCCCGTACCCTGGGGTCAGCTTTAAAAGGGGATTATTTGTTAACTCTATGAAAGTTCGTGACGCCACCTGTGGTATCTGGTGAGACTCACCAGCGCTGCGGCAGCCCAGTGAGGCCGGTGATTAGGCAGCTTGATGGTACAGCTCCCCACAGGTGGAGCTTGGCCTCTGGGCAGCTTATGAAGGGGTAATGCAGGACAGGGGAGACCCAGCCGGGCCTACGGAAAGACAGGCAAACACACACAGTTCTCTTCAGTACCTTTTACTGGTGGAAATTCAGGCACATCCCGGAGCACTGTAGGGTGAAGGGTGCATATCAGGATCCTCCCCAATGAGTGGGTGTAGGACCTCCTGTTTCTTGCCTCTGCATAGTAAGTTTCTGACCTGCCTGAAGCTAAACCTAACTTTATCTCTGTCCTGCACCGGCTGACGTTGTGGTAGGGCCTTCTCTTGGAGTGCATGCGCCCAGCTTACGGGGCCTATGTGTCTCCTGGCACTGTTACGTCTCAGCTCTCTGGTGAACCTGGGACCTGCAGTTCTCAAGGGATTCCGGTTATGCCTTACTTGGTCGTAGAGATCCCGATAGGCTCGGACCCGGTGTCCGGTATATGTTTCGGGGTGAGTTGGGTAAGCTCCTCTGCCCCCACTGCTACTCACTTTCCACTCGCCTTCGGCCACGCTCGGGCCTTCACTAGGCTACTCACACTAACGGCAGCTTGCCGCTCTTACAGGTGTCGGCACACCTTGGGCTCACTTACTTAAGCTCCTGAGTCTAGACTGGGTTTCAGGACCGCTGGAGTCCTAGCTAGCCTACACAGCAACCCACATGCTTCTCCGCACACACAGCTTTTCACTCTCTGTGCACTCCAGACTGACTAACTGCCTAGCTCCACCTTCCCTATTTATATCCCTAATGGGCTCCCTCTGCTGGTCTGAGGTGGCAGGTGGAAATGTGTGAATGTTTATGGGGACCTCTTGTGGAGGATTCCATTAATGCACACTTCTAGGATCTGTGGTACCAAGCGCAGCTGGGCGCCACAGTATCACCAATTTGATAATTTATATCAAACATAGGTGAATGAACGTCGGCACTGAACCATGCCAGTTATTATACTGAAGGCTGGACATGACAGTACACGAATAGCAAACTGGGCGAGTTCTTTCCATAGGTCAAATCTGTTGAACCAGAAGTACATGTTATTGGGGCACAGGGTATTTCACTGAGAAAAAACATAGTCTAGGTATGACCGCACCTGACTGTTCAACTGGTGCATCTCTGTTTGATGAAGTATGTCAAGTTGTCACAATGGCAAATAAAATATTTGTTCCATGATGGTAAATATTCTGTACCCACTGCTACCTCAGCTACTTGCTCTAGCCTTAATGCTATAGCAGACAAGGGAGCAAAGTATCTGTTGGGATTAGAGTGTGGTCTGCTGGTCAGTCTAATGGGAGGCAGGTATCCAGTCAGTGAAATCTTTGTATAGCAGATAACACAGCTTATCCTGATAATAAGACAGTTTAGACTCCCTTACAGAAAACTGTTTTGCTTAGATATCGTGTGTTTAAAAATGTGGCTTTCCAGTAATCATCTCATTCTTTGGTAGTAATATCTAACAAGCAATACAGCATACAGCGCAAAGCTCACTAGCAACACTGAGGGTCCCACCCCATTGGTTCCTTTTCGTTAAGCCGCTGCAATGGTTAGATGTCATGGCCAGTGGAGCTGTCAACATCATTTTCACTCTGTCAGCCTCATTCTCTGACTATGTTTATACCGCTCTTCACATCTACCTCCTGCTCCTCCTGATCTTCCTTTTTCTCCAAATCCAGCAGGATGTGACATGGACCTTGAGGTTTTCCAACACACATTGGGTAGCAATGAACAGTTGCAAGTTGCTCCTCTTGTATTCTAGTGTTTTTCTAGGAAAAATATGAGGGAGATGACATTGTTGATTCCACATGTATCCCTACTGACAAATTTTGTTGCCTCTTTGAAGGGCATCAGTAGGCTACACGCATCCCTGATCAGCTGATAATATTGGATCTCAAAGTAATCCATGCTTCAGATTGGCTGCTGTATGATGCAGTCAGCAGTAACCACTTTACGCAACTCGTACATATACTGCAACATATACAGCTTTGAATTCTAGCAGGTTGCGATATCACAAGCCAGGTGACGCTCTGGCAGCTTGTTTTATTTTTGCAAAGCCAGCAAGGTGTACTGTGCCATATATGAATGTTTAAAATGAGCTGACACTTTCCCGGCCATAGCCACCATGTTCCTCAAGCATGTATGTTTATAAAAGAGATGTTGTACAAGTAAATTCAGGATCTGGAGAATGCATGGAAAATTAGTTACTTTGCCCTACTTTTAAAGAAACCAGATGTTTGCAAGCATTTTCGCTCACAAAAATTCCAATTTGTGGTTAACATTGAGCTGGCCAGCATCATAATTGTGCCTTGATGCACAGCAGCAATTTGTCCACCATATAGACCAGGGGTCCTCAAACTACGGCCCGCGGGCCACATGCGGCCCGCGGAGGACTTTTATCCAGCCCGCCGAGCTGTGGGCAGAGGAGAGCGGTGTCAGCGCCCGCCCTTCCCCCCGCTTTCTCAGAGCCCCGGCAGCCCGGTACTTACCTCTCCCCGTGCCTTCGCAGATCTGCTGTCTTCCTGGTGCACGCTCCCTGTGATGTCTCAGGTCAGAGGGTGCGGTGACGTCTTTACATCGCGCCCTCCCGAGTGCCGTCACAGGGAGCGCAGAGAGGGACAACGCCGGAGACGCTGGAGTCCGGACCTGAGCAGCGGCAGCAGGCAAGGAGGGAGGTGAGTATTGGATTTTTTTTTTTTAATGTATGGAGGCACGGGACATAATATTAGGGGTGACATACTGCATGTGGCATTATATGGGGGGGGTGACATCCTGAATGGGGCATTATAAGGGGGGGTGACATCCTGAAAGGGGCATTATATGGGGGGTTGACATGCTGCATGGGGCATTATATGGTGGGTGACATCCAGCATGGGGCATTATATGGGGGGGTGACATCCTGAATGGGGCATTATATGGGGGGGGTGACATCCTGAATGGGGCATTATATGGGGGGTGACATCCTGAATGGGGCATTATATGGGGGGGTGACATCCTGAATGGGGCATTATAAAGACAGGGGAGTGATATCCTGCATGGGTCATTATATGGGGGGGGTGTCATCCTGAATGGGGCATTATATGGGGGGGTGACATGCTGCATGGGGCATTATATGGGGGGTGACATCCAGCATGGGGCATTATATGGGGGGGGTGACGTGCTGCATGGGACATTATAAAGACAGGGGAGTGATATCCTGCATGTGTCATTATATGGGGGGATGACATCCTGAATGGGGCATTATATGGGGGGGTGACATCCTGAATGGGGCATTATAAAGACAGGGGAGTGATATCCTGCATGTGTCATTATATGGGGGGGGGGTGACATCCTGAATGGGGCATTATATGGGGGGGTGACATCCTGAATGGGGCATTATAAAGACAAGGGAGTGATATCTTGCACAGGGCATTATATGGTGGGAGACAGGGAAATCCTGCATGGGGCATAATAAGGGGGGAACAGCCTGCATAGGGCATTATAAGTGGGAAACAGCCTGCCTATTGAGGACCTATGCTGCCTATTGGGGACATTTACCTGCCTATTGGGGACATTTACTTGCTTATTGGGGATATTTACCTGCCTATTGGGGACATATGCTGCCTATTTGGGACATTTACCTGCCTATTTGGGACATTTACCTGCCTATTGGGGACCTATGCTGCCTATTGGGAACATTTACCTGCCTATTGGGGGCATTTACCTGCCTATTGGGGACCTATGCTGCCTATTGGGAACATTTACCTGCCTATTGGGGACATTTACCTGCCTATTGAGGACCTATGCTGCCTATTGGGTACAGTTACCTACCTATTAAAATACCGGTTGATTTAACTTTACTTGTTCTTCATTTTAAATATTGTATTTGTTCCTGTATTGTTTTTTTTACTACAAAATAAGATATGTGCAGTGTGCATAGTAATTTGTTCATAGTTTTTTTTAAAAACTATATTCCGGCCCTCCAATGGTCTGAGGGACCGTGAACTGGCCCCCTGTTTAAAAAGTTTGAGGACCCCTGATATAGACTTTCTCCTCCAAGCTTTCAAGCTATAAGACTTCTTTGGAGTTCATTACCTTACATGTGCAACAAAAAATGAGGGCGGTATGGGAATTAGCGATGTACTATGTGCCTATTGGGGATGGGGTCATGTCAGTTCATTTTATTTATTTATTTTACTCACTTATATAGCGCCATTAATTCCACAGCACTTTACAGACATTATCATCGCTGTCCCCATTGGGGCTCACAATCTAAATTCCCTATCAGTATGTCTTTGAAGTATGGGAGGAAACTGGAGAACCCGAAGGAAACCCATGCAACCACGGGGAGAACATACAAACTCCTTGCAGATGTTGTCCTTGGTGGGATTTGAATCCAGGGCCCCAGTGCTGTAATGCGGCAGTGCTAACCACTGAGCCACCATCAGTTCTGCAAGATTTGGAAGAGGTGTAGTAGGAATCAGATAATTGCTGCTTGGCAGTGGAAACAAACGTGGATCCCAGTTGCAGAGGCTTCATCACCTGTCCAACTTTCAATTACTGAGTTGTGAAACGTATATATTGTCCTTAGCCAAGCTGCCACTCCAGGTGTCTACAGTGCAGTGCACTGTGGAGCTCAAAGACAAGTTAAGAGATGGTTTGCGTTCTATTGTACATGACAACAGATAGTGAGCACCCCTTTCTGCAAGTAATAATGGCAGTTGAGTATCTTTCAGTGAAGCTGAACACACAAATTATTTTTCCGAAAGGAAGCAGACTCCGCAAGGTGGTAAGACAGAGACTGCATCACCAGCAATTTGACCAGGTGAAAATTTAGAGGAAATGTGGAATGAGATGGAATGAGTTGTGTATTCTGAGATCCTATTCCCACACTGTGTAAGCAAAAATGGAGCCCCTTGGCCAGCTACCATCTATTATACCAGTTGTGACAGCTCTCTGATTGTCTGTACTAGACCATTTGATGTGATAGTTGAAGGGCATTATGGTAAATCCCAACTGGCCATAAGGGATGCTATTAACCCCCTCGCTGAGTCTTTAGCAGAGTGTGCCACTGTTTAAGGCCAATCGTCAAGAATCGAGTCACAAAGTATTCGAATTTGCGGTGATCAGCATGTGGTTTTATTGATATTTTAGTCAAGGTATAGTGGACTGTATTGTGTGTACATATAACTAGTTATCTTTGCTATCAATAAGGAGAAAACTCTTTTTTTCCATTAGAGATTAAATGGTTGAAAGTTTATCCCCTTTCTATCCTGTGACTTACATGGTGGCAGAGAAGTACTTGACCATAGCCCTGTTTATTCCCATTAGAATGGAGCAGCATGCTTAAACACAAATGAGACTGATCGAAATCAGCTTTTCTCTGGCATGGACAACAATACATTTCTACATTTTTGAACCTGGGCAGTTAATAAAAACATAGATAACAAGGCTTGAAAAAAGTTACAGTAAGTTTCTTTCAGAACAAAAAAATGTAATTCAGCCTATGAAGAGATTCATCACATGATGGATAAATATAAGGCTATGTGCCCACGATGCAGAAATGCTCCGGATTTTTCCTGAGCGTTTCTGCATCTCCCTGGCAGAAAAAAACGCATGCGGATTGTACATGCGGATTGTACATGCGGATTGTACATGCGTTTTCCTGCCAGGGACATGCGAAGATGGAGCCTTATTCACTGACATTTCCGCATGCGGGTTGGCAAGCGCTTTCCAAGCGATTAGCATCACTTGGAAAGTGCTTGTGACAACTAGGTCACACTATATATAAATCCATGCAAACAGCATGGATTTATATAGTGTGACCGAGAGAGTGGTTAAAAATAAAAAAATAAATAACAACTTACCCTCCGATGGCCCGCGCTGGCTTGTTTCACTCGGTCCCGGCTGCCGGCAGCGGTGAATTGAAAGACCTGCCGACGTCAGCGTCGCGTGACCCGTCACATGACTCTGACGTCAGCGCAGGTCCTTCAATCCACTGTGAAGTGCCGGGAAGCAAGGAGGAGCGCAGCGCGGGCCGCCAGAAGGTAAGTATACATTTATTTTTTATTTTCTTTTTTTTACCGATTTTTTAATCATACCTGGGTGTGGATGAGACTCTCCTCTCCTCTACACCCGGGTACCATCCGCACATTAGAACGCGCCAATTACGCAAGTACAGATGCAGTCTTGTGGAATTGGCGCTTTCTAATGCAAGTCAATGGCAGCGAAAACGCAGCACTTCCGCAAAATAATTGGTAGTACTGCGTTTTTTTCCACAATGATAATCCGCAGCGGAAATTTCCGCAACATGTGCACAGCACATGCGGATTATCTTTGGGGGACACGGCAGGCCTTCTACCATGCATTTTTAATGCATTTCCGCAGCGTTTCCGCAGCTGCAAAAACGCAGGGGAAACGCATTAAAAACTCATCGTGGGCACACAGCCTTAAAGTGAAAACGGGACTGCTGGTAGACTATAATGAGGTAATTCACTATAATGAGATCTGTCGATTTATGATGGAATCTGCGATGGCTCATTTGACAATGCAGATGTGAACAGAGCTTAAAAGACTATTTAATATGACAGACACCAAGTGAAGTAAATATGCCAATATGCTTATTGAAGCTAACAAAAGCAAATTTTCACTGGCTAAACAAAATAGGCACCAGATTAAAAGAAAACACTATGGGGTCGATTCACCAAACAGTTTGGAATAATTTAAAATGTTGCAAACTTTTTGCAAAACTCATAGTTGTGCAAAACTTTAGAGACATTTGATTTTTTTACAGAAGCTCCACTAATTTTTTGAAAAGTAGGCAGAGCTAAGTGGGAGGGTACGAGGTTGACAAATTCATCATAATTTATGGCACAAAAGTGGCGCAGCTGATGGATGAAAGACTCTTAATTAATTTGGTGTATCTTACTCCAGTTCATGCTAATTAAGACTGGCATACAAACTGCTGGTGTTAATGAATTGTCCCCTATGTGCTATTAGATGAAAGTGAATTAGTTAGTGAAAAACCTAAATCAACCTTTATTTTTCTAAATTACATGTGAGTGAAGCTGCTCAAGTTTCTGTGATTAAATCTATTTTTTTAAAAATCTGTATTTTAACCCCTTTGTGACATTTGACATAAGTTTATGTCATGGTTGGGACAAGTTCACGTAAAGTGATGTAAATTCATGTGGGCACAGGAGCAGTAACTGCAGGATCGCCGCCGGGAGCTCGGGTTAAGTGAAAGCCGAGGCGAAGCTGTCTCAGCCAGGAGTGGTGTCCGCACCACCCCGGGCTATTTAACCCCCTAAATGCTGAAATCAATAGCAATCACAGAATTTAGAAGACTGAAAGAGGGTGTGGGCTCCCTCTCCCTTCAGATTGGCACCCCCGCAATGTCATGACCAGGGCCTGATCATTTCTATGGCAAGCCAAGGTCGTCATGGTCTGCCAGCTATAATGGCCAGTTTAAACGATGCTAGGAGCATGATCTAAAAGGCTTCTGTCAGTGTATTGTAAGGAAGTGGAAGTGTTGCCCAAGTTTCTCCTCGAGAATATGTAAAAAGATGTTCTGAATTATGGTGTTTGAAATGTTTTATGATTCATATTGTCAGTAATAGAGTTGTGCTTTGCCCAGTGCTAGGTAGTTAACAGGAATAGTTGGTGTTAACAGTTGTAACTAGCCCAGGGGGGGAGGACCTAAACATGGACACAACAGGTAGTTTTCAAGTTAGAACGTGAAATAGGGACAAGCTAGCAGCAGAAGTAGATCTCAGGTCAAACTAGTTGGCAGAACCACAGACAGTGGGTGTCCCTGTGGCAAGAGATAAACAACTCTTTCAGAGAAAAGACAACAGGAAGAAAAGTGAAAACCTACAAGAAACAAAATGAACATAAACCCTGCTGTTACTAAATAAGTGAAAAGTAAAAGTGCATTTAAATGACGTAGGGTTCTTAGTAACACAGCTTTTGATCAAAAATAGCATAAAAGCCATCCCACCATGGCAAGGTTATTTCGGATGATCCTATACTGTCTAATATTAAAACCTTACCATGTATCAGAAGTGACCTGTGTGAATAAGGGCAAACAAAGGACTGTCTCCCAAACTCTGGACATCTCAGCCTAGGGAAGTGAGTAACAGTCCAGAGTCAGGACAGGGATAGCAAAAGAGTGAAGGAAGGAATATCAGGGCCTGGGGAAGGAAGCCTAGAGGGACAATACAGAGTTTTTGGCCAAAGAGGTAACAGAACAAAAAGGTAAAGGGAAGCAGGAAGAAGAGAGCCTCACTTCAGAAGAAAGGAAGCTGAGTAGCTGCAATATTGGCAAAGAAACTCCCCTAAAAGGGAAAAGGAAGCAGAACCGCAGCTTGAAGTGGAGGCCTCTTGTTGCTGGACTTTATGCAGTTACTGTGAGAGATGGGAGCTCCCATAATAGTGTGCTGGGTAGTGTTAAAGACAGAAAGAGGAATCGAGAAAGATAGGGTGATTTCACTGAGGAAGGAAAGATGTGTGATGATGTTGAATATTGTTATAGAGACGACCATGAAGAAATGTACCTACTATCTACTGTATATAGTTCACCATAAGTTATTCTTCAGTAAAAAGTTGTTTATTTATGAACTGTGATCTCTCTCACTTAAAAGCATAACATCTGGTCCTGGCCAGCCAAAGACAACAGTCTGCAAGGGCGTATTGCCAGTATAGCAAAAGTTCACACACCCAGGCAGGATCCCCACTTTCATGTAGAATGCTGGGACGTGAAGCATGAGTACCTCACCCACGGCTACCGCCCCACATTACAGTAACACTGATAAGTGTAATGCATTACAATGCTGGTGCATTACATTTCATTGTACCAATGATCAAAGTAATAAAATTTAGCTGAAAACATTATCTGACGCAAAAAACAGGCTCCGTCAGAGAAGAAATAAAAAAGTTACAGAACTCAGAATAGAGTGATGCAAAAATATTTTTTTTTCTTTAAAAAAGATTTTATTGTGTAAATGCATCAAATGAAAAAAAAAGATATAAAAGTGCTATCACTGTAATTGTACTGACCCTAAGAATAAAGTTGCCTTATCACTTTTATCACACATTGAACAACATAAACCCCCCCCCCAAAAAAAATAAAAATCCTGAATTGCTGGTTTTTGTTCATTTTTGTTATTTTTCAAAAAATAGTACAAATAAAAACACCAACTTGTCCCACTAAAAGCAAGCCCTCATATGAATGACTCTGTTGATAGAAATATAGAAAATATCGTGATGCAAAAACTTGCTTTTACAAATAAAAGCATCTTTTAGTGTGTGATAGCAGCGAAACATAAAAACCTATGTAAATCTATAAAACCATAAAAACCTATATAAATATTTAAAGAGTCTGTCCTTTCCTCAACCCTTAATCTACTAAATTGCTTGTGCATGCCCTCATCATCTCCCGCCTCGACTACTGCAACATCCTGCTCTGTGGCCTACCTGCTAACACTCTCGCATCCCTCCAGTCCATCCTCAACTCTGCTGTGCGACTAGTTCATCTCTCGCCTCGCTACTCCTCTACTACAACCCTTTGCAAATCCCTTCACTGGCTCCCAATTGCCCAGCGTATCCAGTTCAAACTACTAACACTGACCTACAAAGCCATCCCTAACCTTTCCCCTCCATACATCTCTGAACTAATCTCCTGATATATTCCCTCACTTAATCTCCGGTCCTCCCAAGACCTCCTTCTCTCCTCCACACTTATTCGTTCCTCACCCAATCGCCTCCAAGATTTCTCCTGAATATCCCCCATCCTATGGAATTCTGTACCTCAACGCGTCCGATTAGCCTCCACATTTGGATCCTTCAGACGGAACCTGAAAACCCATCTCTTCAAACAAGCCTACAGCCTGCCATGACTTTGCTTGCTGCCACCTCAACACTGGAGCTACTGCAACCCCCCCAACCTATTGTCTCCTTCCCCGTTCCTGTAGAATTTAAACCTGCAAGGGCAGGGTCCTCTTCCCTCTGTATCAGACTATCATTGTTAGTTTTGTTTACTGTAAGTGATATCTGCATCTGGTATGTAACCCTTACTTATGTACAGCACCATGAAATCAATGGTGCTATATAAAAAAATAATAATAATTTAAAAATAATAATCTGGTATCTCTGTAATCACAGCAACCTGAGAATAAAATCATCTAATCACTTACACCGCATGAGGAACAGCATAAAATATAAATAAAACCTATTCTTGACCTGCTTTTGATTTATTCACTCTGCCTCTCAAAGATCGCAGTAAGGCTTAGCTCACATTTATCCTGCACTGTACACTGAACACTTCCATTGAGGTCTCTGTAAATTTCTGAAATAAGTGATTCAGACAGAAACCCCGGCGGAATATTCCCTATAGTGAGGCAGATTGAGACACTGTTGAATCTGACTGGCCTATGATTCAGCAGCGTCCCTCTTTTTAAGCGTGCATAAAAGCGTGATTGACTACAGTTTTGTGCACCTCTGAAAAGAAGGACACTGCTGAATAGTGGCCAGATGGAATCCAGAGTAACTCTTCTGCTACATTATAGTGAATTGATCCCTCAAGGGTTTCATCTGAATCACGTCACGAGATTTAGATCAAAAACCCGATTTAATTGCTGAGCGTACAGCACAGGATAAATGTGACCCAAAGTATTATGTAAAATATTCCAAATAAAATCTTCAACTCAATCTGCAAAAAAAGCAAGTCCCCACTCAAGTCTGTCATCTGTCAATGTAAATATAGGGGACTTCTATGTTACTGGTAGCACAATGACTCTGGAAAAGTGCTATGGTCCTCCAAAAGAAATCCAGAGAATTCCTCGCTCCCAAATCCAAATGCCCCTCTCCTTTCTGAGCCCCATAGTGTGCCTAAACCACATTTAACGTCTACATGTTTGGCATATCTGTAGAGATGATAGCTCTCTTAATTTACAGGTACATGTCTCCAGAAGCATAAGCTAGGTGTAATGTACAGGGCACTACAACGCACTGGGCACTAGAACATCCATACTATATATGAAGTCCACAAACTATATTATGATAAATTGTTCTCCAGGAGTCAAATAGCGCTCCTTCCCTCCTGAGTCTCGCCGTGTGGCTAAGCAATAATGTACAGTCACCTATGGGGTGTTTCCACATTCAGGAGAAATTGTGTGACAAATTTTGGTGCCATTTTTACCCAAATGGGGTTACTTATGGTGCTGTTCTGGCACCCCAGGGGCTCTCCCAGTGTCATGGCACCCGCAAACCATACCAGCAAAATCTGCAATATGGTGCTCCTTCCCTTCTGAGCTTTCCACTATGCCTGAAAAGTATTTTCTGATTACATGTAGGGTATTAGTGCACTCAGGAGAAATTGCTCAACAAACTGTGAGGTCCATTTTTTCCTACTAGCCCTTATAAAAATTAAAAATTTGGGGCTAAAACAACATATTAGTGGTAAAAATGTAATTATTCTTTCTTCACCGCCCAAAGGTATAAAATTCTGTGAAGCAGACATGGTGTCAACATGCTCCCTGCACCCCTAGATGAATTCATTGGGTAGTGTATCTTGTAAAATGGGGTCACTAATATGGAGTTCCGCTGTTCTGTCACCTCAGGGGCTTTGCAAATGTGACATGGCACCCGTAAACCATTACAGCAAAATCTGAACTCCAATATGGCACTTCTTCCCTTCTGAGCTTTACACTGTGCCTCAAAAGCAGTTTTCAACCACATATGGGGTATTGACGTACTCAGGAGTAGAGATCAGCGGTGTTCGACTCGAACTGTTCGCCAATCTCAAATTCGAGCTGTTTTGGGCGGTGTTCGAGCCGTTCGATGAACACGAACGATTTGAAAAAAATCCGGCTGTTCGAGGTTATGTTCGATAACTGTTCGTGCACCAAAATCGTAACTGGATTTTTTCACAGTAATGCTGTTAATCAATGTTAATACACAGTTTGAGTGTACAGCGGGTGGGGGGAGGGGCAGGGGATGGATCTCTGCAGAAATAATGAAGATCTCCATTTTTTTTTTCTTTCCCGCATTTACAGTGGGGAGGTGCAGTCTGTCAGCCTATCAGCAGTGCACACACGCTGCAAAGTGCTTTTTTTCACCCAAGCAAGGGCATGTGTCATTGGCTGTGTATGTCACATGTCCTTGCCCTATAAGACCCAGCCATTTTCCACGTCGCCACCATTTTCAAACTGCTGCAGCTATATGTTAGACGGTACCGCTGCTGCTGTGAGCGCTATACTTTCTAACTGTGTGAATTGCAAGCGAATTTGCTCTTAAATAGACAGATAGGTTGGGAGTAGGGACTAGTTGTAATTGCAGCCCTTTTGAGGGCTAGGTTACAGCATTTCCTAGGACTTTTTGCCAGGCAGGTCTGTTTTAGTGATGTACAAGTGTTTTTCACAGCATTTGGCTAAATCTAGCTAAGCAAATCCTTTTGGGCCTCTTGCAGTGTGTGTTAGTCAGTGGAGAAGCCTATCTGTGTTGCAAGCTACTCCACCTGAGTATGTAATCCAAATTTTTTACTGCACCTAGCCAAGTAAAACCTTTTGGGCATAGTAGCAGTGTGTGTTACTCATTGTATTAGGCCATCTATACCAAGCTCCACCAGCTTTGAAATTAATAATAATTTTTAGCTGCATCTAGCCGGAAAATAATTTTGGGCCTGTAGCAGTGTGTGGTACTCAATCTATTAGGCCATCTATATTAAGCTCCACCAGCTTTGAAATTAATAATAATTTTTAGCTGCATCTAGCCCGGAAAATAATTTTGGGCATAGTAGCAGTGTGTGGTACTCATTCTATTAGGCCATATATACTAAGCTCCACCAGCTTTGAAATTAATAATAATTTTTAGCTGCATCTAGCCCGCAAAATAATTTTGGGCCTGTAGCAGTGTGTGGTACTCATTCTATTAGGCCATCTATACGAATCTCCACCAGCTTTGAAATTAATATTAATTTTTAGCTGCATCTAGCCGGAAAATAATTTTGGGCCTGTAGCAGTGTGTGGTACTCATTCTATTAGGCCATCTATACTAAGCTCCACCAGCTTTGAAATTAATAATAATTTTTAGCTGCATCTAGCCCGGAAAATAATTTTGGGCATAGTAGCAGTGTGTGGTACTCATTGTACTAGGCCATCTATACCAAGCTACACCAGCATTGAAATTAATAATAATTTTTAGCTGCATCTAGCCCGGAAAATAATTTTGAGCCTGTAGCAGTGTGTGCTACTCATTCTATTAGGCCATATATACTAAGCTCCACCAGCTTTGAAATTAATAATAATTTTTAGCTGCATCTAGCCCGGAAAATAATTTTGGGCATAGTATCAGTGTGTGGTACTCATTGTATTAGGCCATCTATACCAAGCTCCACCAGCATTGAAATTAATAATAATTTTTAGCTGCATCTAGCCGGAAAATAATTTGGGGCCTGTAGCAGTGTGTGCTACTCATTCTATTAGGCCATCTATACTAAGCTCCACCAGCTTTGAATTTAATAATAATTTTTAGCTGCATCTAGACCGGAAAATAATTTTGAGCATAGTAGCAGTGTGTGGTACTCATTCTATTAGGCCATCTATACTAAGCTCCACCAGCTTTGAAATTAATAATAATTTTTAGCTGCATCTAGCCTGGAAAATAATTTTAGGCATAGTAGCAGTGTGTGGAACTCATTCTATTAGGCCATCTATACTAAGCTCCACCAGCGTTGAAATTAATAGTAATTTTTACCTGCATCTAGCCCGGAAAATAATTTTGGGCTTGTAGCAGTGTGTGCTACTCATTCTATTAGGCCATCTATACTAAGCTCCACCAGCTTTGAATTTAATAATAATTTTTAGCTGCATCTAGACCGGAAAATAATTTTGGGCCTGTATCAGTGTGTGGTACTCATTTTATTAAGCCATATATACCAAGCTCCACCAGCTTTGAAATTAATAATAATTTTTAACTGCATCTAGCCCGGAAAATAATTTTGGGCATAGTAGCAGTGTGTGGTACTCATTCTATTAGGCCATCTATACTAAGCTCCACCAGCTTTGAAATTAATAATAATTTTTAGCTGCATTTAGTCCGGAAAATAATTTTGGGCCTGTAGCAGTGTGCGGTACTCATTCTATTAGGCCATCTATAACAAGCTCCACCACCTGTGTATTTAATAAAATTGTTTTACTGCTTCTAACCCAGCCAATCATTTTGGGCTAGTACGACAGTTTGGCCACTCAGCTCTGCTCGGTTTCCATCCATCGTTTTTTGTGCAAACAACTACAGAGTTGTCAATTAGTTAACCACCAAAATGAGTGGCAAAAGGCCTGCTGCTGGTGGAAAGGGGAATAGGCGTGTTGAGAAGGGAAGGAAAGGTTGTGTCTGTGGGGTAGGTGGTAAAGTAACAGTAACATCTGCAGAAGAAAGACCATCTTCCAGCCAAACTAAGATGTCTACTTCTTTTCGTGGACAATGTGATCCGATCCCTTTCTTACGGCCACGCCCATCGCTACAAATTCCAGATGAGGCAAAAAACAGCAGGTGCTTCAACGGATATCAAGTGCTCCTTTAAGTGGCTATCCTCCACCTCAACTTCAACATCACAAATACTCCAGTCCTCAGAGGTGTCACTCCAATCGCACTTGCTTCCTCACTGCTCCCAAGTCTCCAGCTGCCCGTCTGAGTATGGGGTAGCACAGATGGTTGAGTCTGCAGAGCTGTTTACTCATACTATAGCCTGGGAATCACAGGTCTGCTCCAGAGCTTCTGTGAATCCAGACGAGGAATTGATCTCCACTGATGCCCAGAATCTTTATGAGTCGGATCCAGGACCAGATGAAGAAGGTTCTGAGCATAATGTAGACCCTCGCTCCCAAACTGTAATTCCTGTTGGTGGAGAAAATGATGAAGACGATGATAAGACTCAAATCCCTGATTGGAGCAACAACTTGAGTTTTCGGTCAGGGCAGGAAGAGGTTGGCTCTGAGGACGACGGGTGTGAGAACACACAGGGTGATGATGACGAGGTTGGAGATCCCACTTACTGTCAACCCACAGTCAGCCAGTCGATGAGGTCAGCAGAGGAGGTGGAGGAGGATGCTAGTGACGATGAGGTTAGGTTGTGCCTTCCTGGACAGATACGTAGTACTGGAAGCACTTCAACAACTGCATCCTCAAACACAACTCTGCCTCTGACCACAAGTCGCATGGGCTCTAAGCCTTGCATAGCCTGGGCATTTTTTCAGATCGATAAGGATGACCCAACTCGTGTTATCTGTAACATTTGTCACCAAAAGGTAAGTAGAGGCCAAAAAATCCATAGTTTGAGTACTTCATGCATGAACCGTCACATGGATATGAAGCATAAGTTGCAGTGGGAAGCTCACTGTGCTACAATGCGGCCTAGCGGGCCGGACCAACCACCGTCTGCCCCATCTTGTGCATCCTCGGCCTCTTCATCATCTGTGACTGGGGGGACAGCAGACACACATGTTTTGGGACGCAGACCTGCCATCTCTTTACCCGCAACAGCCAGCGTGATTGGCAGGTCATCATTTTATTTGGAAGTGGATACACCTGCTGGTGGTGAGCGCTCTCCGACATCGAGAGCACCACCTTTGGATCAGGGCAACCTAACATGTCCGCCTGCATCTTTCTCACAGACTGTCAGGTTGCTGGGGACACCCTACTCAACCCCGTCTAAGCACAACAGCCAGCCCTCGGTCCCTCAGATGAGGACAAGTAAAAGACCATTTCGTCCTAGCCATGAGAAAGCTAAGAGGTTGAATTTCACCATCTGCAAGCTGTTGACTACAGAAATGCTGCCTTTCCGCCTGGTGGACACACAGGATTTTCGAGACCTTATGTCCGTCGCAGTGCCCCAGTACCAGATGCCCAGTCGGCACTACTTCTCAAAGAAAGGTGTGCCTGCGCTCCACCAGCATGTCGCACACAACATCACGACTTCTTTGAGAAACTCTGTGTGTGACAGGGTGCATTTCACCACAGACACTTGGACGAGTAGGCATGGACAGGGGCGTTACATGTCGCTGACTGGGCACTGGGTAACTATGGTGACAGCAGGACAAGGGGCTGCTGTCCAAGTCTTGCCGTCCCCACGAGTTGTGCGTCAATCCTCTTTATCTCGAAGTTCCTCCACTGCTTCTGCCTCCTCAACCTCCTCTCGGTCCTCCACCTGCACCCAAAGCCTGTCTGGTAATGCCACCCGCTTTCGAACTGCGTAGAAGGAATCCTGCACACCTCCTTACTATGCTGGCAGCAGGGCTCAACGGCATCAGGCGGTTTTTACTTTGAAATGTCTGGGAAATGTGAGTCACACAGCTGAGGAGTTGTGGTCAGCTCTGGAGAACCAGTTTCATGAATGGTTATCTCCACTGAACCTGAAACAAGGGAAGGCCGTGTGCGACAATGCTGCAAACCTGGGTGTTGCCCTTCGCCGGGGCAATGTCACACACGTGCCTTGTATGGCTCACGTGTTGATCCTGGTTGTCCAGCAATTTTTAGCCCACTATCCCGGACTAGATGGCCTTCTGCAGAGGGCACGGTCGCTGTGTGCTCACTTCCGCAGTTCGCATCCCGCAGCTCAGCGACTTACATCTCTACAGAAGTCGTTGGGCCTGCCACTTCACCGGCTGAAATGCGATGTGCCGAAACAGTGGAATTCAACTCTGCACATGTTGTATCTACTGTGGCAGCACCGACAAGCCCTGGTGCAATACGTTCTGACGTATAGCCTGGGCCAACAAGATCCAGAGGTGGGGCAAATCACGCTGGAGGAGTGGTCTCAGATCAGGGACCTATGCACCCTTCTGCACAGATTTGAAATGGCGACGAAGATGTTTAGTGCTGACGGTGCCATTATCAGCATGACTATTCCGGTGATTTACATGCTGGAGCACACGTTAAACAGAATTCGGAGTCAGGTGGTGGGACAAGAGGAGGTGGAGGAAGTAGAGGAGGAGGAGTTGTATGCGGAAGGGCTAACATCAAAAAGGTCCAGACGGTCGGCAGCACCAAGGCGGCAGGCATGGGAGGGTGGGGGAGAGGGATTAACCAGGGCGCATGGTAGCAGCCAAACTGTTGAGGAAGGTGCATGAGCCGAGGAAGAAGTGGAGGATGAACTGGCGATGGGCATGGAAGACTCATCAGATGAGGGAGACCTTGATCACATTTCTGTTGTGCGAGGTTGGGGGGAGAGGGAAGAGGAAGGAAGCATGATTCTTACCTCGCCACCAACACAACAGGGACTTGGTGCTCCTTGATGCGCAAGACACATGAGTGCCTTCTTGCTGCACTACCTGCAACATGACCCTCGGATTGTCAGAATTCAAAATAATCCTGACTACTGGGTTGCCACACTCTTAGATCCCCGGTATAAAAGTAAATTTGCAGAAATAATTCCTGCCATAGAAAGGGATTCACGCATGCAGGAGTATCAGCAGAGACTGTTGCAGAATCTTACATGTGCTTTTCCACAAAACACCAGTGGTGCACGTAGTGAATCTCACAGTTCTAACTTGCCGACCGTGGGACTGTGTAGTCTTCAGCACTCAAACCGTAACAGAAACACAGTATCTGCTGACAACAGCAATTTTGTGGAATCATTTCACCACTTTTTTAGCCCATCCTTTGCAAGGCACAGGAGACAAGAAGTCTGACACATAGTCAACGCCTAGAGACGATGGTACAGGAGTATGTCCAAGTGAACATCGAAGCCATGACTTTGTCACTGGACCCTTGCTCATTTTGGGCTTCCAATCTGGAAAAATGGCCTCAGCTCGCCACTCACGTCTTGGAGATCTTGACGTGCCCCGCAGCCAGCGTTCTCTCTGAACGTGTGTTCAGCGCTGCTGGTGGTGTGCTGACAGATAAGCGCACGCGGCTGTCCACTGAGAATGTAGACAGACTCACGTTCATAAAGATGAACAAATCATGGATCCGCAAGGACTTTTCTACCCCTGTGTCATCCTGGGGAGAGTAAAAGCTTGAGGATTTGGTAAAATCACCTCACCAACCGTTTTAAGCAACTCTGGGGCAATTGATGCCACTTAAGTGGTGTCTGTGCCACAAATTTTAGGAAAAAATGGAGACTCTTTTTGGAGTCCCCTTGCTGTTGGCATCATCAATTCCAGGTGGGTTGGGTCTCCCCCCCCCTTTTAACCATAAGAAACTACATACACCATGGCTTGGGGTAACACAGATGGTTGAGTCTGAAGAGTTGTTTACTCAGAGGTCTGCTCCAAAGATTCAGTGTCTGCTAGTCAGCGTAGTAGCCCAGCTGTGAAGCAAGCTGCACCGCCTGTGTATCTAATAATAATTTTTAACTGCATCTAGCCTAGGCAGACTGTGGGGACCCCAAACCAAACCCAGACGCTCAGCCCTCCTACCGCCCCCCTTTCATTGACAATACAATCATGTAACTCTTACAACTGGATGGGTGAGGATCGGTCACAGCTTTATTAACTGTTTATACTCATGACATTAGAAAGGCATTTTATTTCTAAAATAATTCAGCTTGTTGCAGCATGCCCTGTGTCTCCACACCGGCAAGTTGGCCAACAAGTGTAACTCTCCAAAATGTCCTTTCTATTTCCAGGCCACGGAGGATCCTGCATACTCGTATGCAGGACTCTGACCCCCATCTATCACTCTTAACGCTTGTTCCACTCCGTCCTGGAGTCCTGACAAGAATATGTCCAGTCCAATATCCATTAAGTGAACACCGTCGGGCCGTATGAGGCCTGCTTTATCTCCTTCCAGTTGTCGGTGTCGTATCACTACACCACCTCTGTCTCTTATAAATTTTGCCATCCAAATATTTATTAGTCGCCTTGTCCGTTCAAGGGCCGTGATGTCTCAGGCACCTTGCCATACCGCTCTCGGCAAAATCTCTTACCATACTATAGATATTTTTGTGAAAAATTCTCTGAAGCGCTCAGTGTCTAGTTTCATTATTGCCACTAGTTATGCGCTCTTGTGATAACCTATGTCATTTCCCCTGGCCTGTATAACTAAGATGACCGGACCTCTTGCCTCTCTCCCTACCTTGATTACCTCCATTAGTACCTGTGGCCATTGCAGGCCTCTAATACCTCTCCAGTTGAAATATGTGCTATGAAACTCAAATGTCCTCCCGCCTGGGCGGACTTTCGCACTTTTTTCTGCACAATATATATACGAGTGGCCTATCACCCACACTGTTGGCTTAGCGTCACCTGTAAAAGAAACAAACCATGTTAGGATAACAAGCCCGGTCTTATGTTACTCGCCAAACATGTGGATCACCATCTCCCTATCCTCTGAACTTCCGTTTCTGACAGTCCTGTTCTTGCTGCTTCCGTGGCCGCGCCTATGCGTAATGAGTGTGTCCCATAATCTTTGGGGTGGTTCCCTGCCGATGTTAGGCATTTATTAAATATAGCTTGAAACTGGTATCTTGGTAATGGCGTTCCATCAATGTGTGATAGGAAGAAATTACTTTGTGATCTGATGGTTATATATATTTTTACTATTGTTACCCGACTCAGCGTACCGTTTTTGGGTTGTAGAAGTACCCTAGTGCCCCTGCCCGCTGGAACCATTTTCGATTTGCATATGCGTAGACGTATTGCATTATTGGCTATGACTACGTCCTGGTGTAATAAGCCTCCACTGGTGGTAATTTTGGATTGAGGGACTAATTCGCTTATACATAGCGCCCCGAAGAAGGCGATCGCAAATGCAGTAGACAGTTGTGTTGCTTTGAATTGTGAGTGTCATGTTAATGGTGTTAGGGATATGATGTGAAAATCAGTTTTAGCGACACGGGATGGGACGTCTACACTCCTGACTTGGCTGACCCTTTTTCCACCCTTTTATGGATTGTCTGATGATGAATCTCTTTGTCACATCTCCCCAATTCAGTAGTTGGAAGTGAACTGCTACTCCGGTCAGCCACCGCTGTGCTGACGCCCCTGATATGCCCCTCATCATTAGCTGGTGGAGAAATTCTATGGTGACTTGTAATCTGGCTTGTTCACATTGGTCAACCTGTCTGCCTGCTACTAGTCGTGTCCACTCTTCCCATGCCTTACCGTATGCTTTCCACATCGATGGGGCAACTGATGCTCTGATTAATGGCATCCAATATTTGCCACTAGATCCCATAGGAAGGCTTGGCAACTGTTGCCCGATGGGTGGGCGTTGGGGAGGAGCTCTGTGAAAATCTGCCAATTGAATTGTGATAAAGCGTTAGCAGCAGCGTTAGACCCCTCAGCATCGTGGCTAGCGCGAACCCATACATTGTGTTTTAGGCACAGGAATGCTAGCCAGCGTAGTAGGCCTAGCACTGGGAGAGACGATGATGCCATATTATTAATGAAGTGCGCTAGGCTGGTGTTTTTTTTAAGAAGCGTATATTTTTGTTAGCCAGGCGCGCGCCCCATATTTCTATTGCTACCACTATTGGAAACAGTTCCAGGACTGTCTGTTTTTGGTCAGCACTTGTTCTGCCCAATACGGAGGCCATAAGCTTGTGCACCATTGGTTATTTAGTATCGCTGCATATCCGCCTGATTCTGCCTCCCCAGTGAATAATCTTAGTTCAATGTTGGACTGTTCTGCTGACATAAATAACGTGTGACAGTTGAATGATTGTAAGAAGGTTTTTCACACCTCTAAGTCAGCCAGTAGCTGCCTGCTGATTCTGATTGTATGACTCGGTTTAGATGCCCCTTTTGTTGCGGGCGATAAATGAAGAGAAAAAACCCTTCCGACTGGCATCACCCGGCTCGCAAACACGAGGAGACCTAGTAATACTTGCATCTGCTGTAGTGTTACTTTCCATACTGTGCAAAAAACCTAGATCAGGTGTAATGTTTTGGTATTTTTTCCCATGGGAGGCGGAACAACCTTGCTGTGGTGTCGATTTCGATGCTTAAGAACAATATCTTTGTTGTGGGGCCTATGTTTTTGGTTGGGCATAATGGGACTCCAAACCAATGGGAGATGTTTGTGAATTCGTTGAGTAAGGGGCAGCGAAAGTGGATGACCAATCGCCTCGGCCCGCGGAGGGGCCCCCACAGTCAGTGAATCCTTCCTTCTTTAGTATAGAGTCTACCAACACTTTGGGTGTAGTAGCCCGTGCAACCTTCATGTCGCCGGATTTGTGCCAGAGCCGCGGTGAACCCTGATGGCCAGCCCCCCTCTCCCAATACTGGTGCCTGTCAGCTGGTGGGTCGAGACCCCCTGCGGTGGAGGCAGGTCTAAGCTCTGTAATTTAGATTGTCTCTGTAATTTGAATGAGTACACTTTAAATCCTTTTACCAGGATCTATCAGAGGGCAAGTCTGGTGCCAGCAGCCGCGGTAATTCCAGCTCCAGTAGCGTCCACTAAAGCTGCTGCAGTTAAAAAGCTTTTATAAGGATCGAGCTTGGCGGTCCGCTGCAAGGCGTGCTACCGCCAGTCCCAGCCCCTTTGCCTTGGGGCGCCTCCCCGATGCTCTTGACTGAGTGTCCCGGGGGCCCGAAGCATTTCCTTTGAAAAAATTAAGTGTCCAAAGCACAGGTGGTGTAGCTTGCTTAACAGCTGGGCTACTCCGCTGACTAGCAGACTCTGCTACAAGGCCCAAAGTATTGCCTGGGCTAGATGCAGTTAAAAATTTGTAATTAGATCTACAGGCGGTGTAGCTTGCTTAACAGCTGGGATACTCCGCTGACTAGCAGACACTGCTACTAGGCACAAAGTACTGCCTGGGCTAGATGCAGTTCAAAATTTGTAATTAGATCTTCAGGCGGTGTAGCTTGCTTAACAGCTGGGCTACTCCGCTGACTAGCAGACACTGCTGCTAGGCCCAAAGTATTGCCTGGGCTAGATGCAGCTAAAAATTTGTAATTAGATCTACAGGCGGTGTAGCTTGCTTAACAGCTGGGATACTCCGCTGACTAGCAGACAGTGCTACTAGGCCCAAAGTATTGCCTGGGCTAGATGCAGTTAAAAATTTGTAATTAGATCTACAGGCGGTGTAGCTTGCTTTACAGTTGGGCTACTCCGCTGACTAACAGACACTGCTACTAGGCCCAAAGTATTGCCTGGGCTAAATGCAGTAAAAAAATGTTACTAGATACACAGGTGGTATAGCTTGCTTCAGATGGGCTACTCCGCTGACTACGAGAAACTGCTACTAGCCCAAAATGATTGGCTGGGTTAGATGTAGTAAAAAATTGTTATTAGATACACAGGTAGTGTAGCTTGCTTCAGATGGGCTACTCCACTGACTACGAGACACTGCTACTAGCCCAAAATGATTGGCTGGGTTAGATGCAGTAAAAAATTGTTATTAGATACACAGGTGGTGTAGCTTGCTTCACAGCTGGGCTACTACGCTGACTAGCAGACACTGAAGCTTTGGAGCAGACCTCTGATTCCCAGGCTATAGTATGAGTAAACAGCTCTGCAGACTCAACCATCTGTGTTACCCCAAGCCATAGCGTATGCAGTTTCTTATGGTTAAAAGAGGGGGAGCGACCCGACCCACCTGGAATTGACGATGCCAACGTCCTGTAAAACACAGCTAGGGGACTCCAAAATGTGTCTCCATTTTTTCCAAAAATTGTGGCACAGACACCACTTAAGTGGTATCAATTGCCCCAGAGTTGCTTAAAATTGTTGGTGAGGTGCTTTTCCAAAATCTTCAAGCTTTTAGTCTCCCCAGGATGACACAGGGGTAGAAAAGTCCTTGCGGATCCATGATTTGTTCATCTTTATGAACGAGAGTCTGTCCACATTGTCAGTGGACAGCCGCGTGTGCTTATCTGTCAGCACACCACCAGCAGCGCTGAACACATGTTCAGAGAGAGCGCTGGCTGCGCGGAACGTCAAGATCTCCAAGGCGTGAGTGGTGAGCTCAGGCCATTTTTCCAGATTGGAAGCCCAAAATGAGCAAGCGTCCAGTGACACAGTTATGGCTTTGATGTTCATTTGGACATACTCCTGTACCATCCTCTCTAGGCGTTGACTATGTGTCAGACTTCTTGTCTCCTGTGGCCTTGCAAAGGATGGTCTAAAAAATTGGTGAAACGATTCCACAAAATTGCTGTTACCAGCAGATATGGTGTTACTGTTACGGTTTGAGTGATGAAGACTCGACAGTCCCACTGTCGGCAAGTTAGAACTGTGAGATTCACTACATGCACCACTGGTGTTTTGTGGAAAAGCAGATGTAAGATTCTGTAACAGCCTCTGCTGAAACTCCTGCATGCATGAATCCCTTTCTATGGCAGGAATTATTTGGGCAAATTTACTTTTGTACTGGGGATCTAAGAGTGTGGCAACCCAGTAGTCGGTATTACTTCGAATTCTGACAATCCGAGGGTCATGTTGCAGGTAGTGCAGCAAGAAGGCACTCATGTGTCTTGCGCATCCAGGAGGACCAAGTCTTTGTTGTGTTGGTGGCGAGGTAAGAATCATGCTTCCTTCCTCTGCCCTCTCCCAACAACCTCACACAACAGAAATGTGATCAAGGTCTCCCTCACCTGATGAGTCTTCCATGCCCATCGCCAGTTCGTCCTCCACTTCTTCCTCAGTTCCTGCACCTTCCTCAACAGTTTGGCTGCTACCATGCGCCCTGGTTAATCCCTCTCCCCCACCCTCCCATGCCTACCGCCTTGGTGCTGCCGACCGTCTGGACCTTGCAGATGTTATCCCTTCTGCATACGACTCCTCCTGTACTTCCTCCCCCTCCTCTTGTCCCACCACCTGACTCAGAATGCTGTTTAAAGTGTGCTACAGCATGTAAATGACCGGAATAGTCATACAGATAATGGCATCATCAGCACTAAACATCTTCATCGCCATTTCAAAACTGAGCAGAAGGGTGCATAGGTCCCTGATCTGAGACCACTCCTGCAGTGTGATTTGCCCCACCTCTGGATCTCGTTGGCCCAGTACATCATAACGTATTGCACCAGGGCTCGTCGGTGCTGCCACAGTCGCTGCAACATGTGCAGAGTTGAATTCCATTGTGTCGGCACATCGCATTTCAGCCAGTGAACAGGCAGGCCCAACGACTTCTGTAGAGATGTAAGTCGTTGAGCTGCGGGATGCGAACGGCGGAAGTGAGCACACAGTGACCGTGCCCTCTGCAGAAGGCCATCTAGTCCGGGATAGTGGGCTAAAAATTGCTGGACAACCAGGTTCAACACGTGAGCCATACAAGGCACGTGTGTGACATTGCCCCGGCGCAGGGCCGCACCCTGGTTTGCAGCATTGTCGCACACGGCCTTCTCTGGCTGCAGGTTCAGTGGAGACAACCATTCATGAAACTCGGTCTCTAGAGCTGACCACAACTCCTCAGCTGTGTGACTCACATTTCCCAGACATTTCAAAGTAAACACCGCCTGATGCCGTTGAGCCCTGCTGCCAACATAGTAAGGAGGTGTGCAGGATTCCTTCTGTGCAGTTAGAAAGCGGGTGGCATTACCAGACCGGCTTTGGGTGCAGGTGGAGGACCGAGAGGAGGTTGAGGGGGCAGAAGCAGTGGAGGAACTTCTAGATAAAGAGGATTGACGCACAACTCGTGGGGACGGCAAGACTTGGACAGCAGCCCCTTGTCCTGCTGTCACCATAGTTACCCAGTGCCCAGTCAGCGACATGTAACGCCCCTGTCCATGCCTACTCATCCAAGTGTCTGTGGTGAAATGCACCCTGTCACACACAGAGTTTCTCAAGGAAGCGGTGATGTTGTGTGCGACATGCTGGTGTAGCGCAGGCACACCTTTCTTTGAGAAGTAGTGACGACTGGGCATCTGGTACTGGGGCACTGCGACGAACATAAAGTCTTGAAAATCCTCTGTGTCCATCAGGCGGAAAGGCAGCATTTCTGTAGCCAAGAGCTTGCAGATGGTGAAATTCAACCTCTTAGCTTTGTCATGGCTAGGAGGAAATGGTCTTTTACTTGTCTCATCTGAAGGACTGAGGGCTGGCTGTTGTGCTTAGACGGGGTTGAGTAGGGTGTCCCCGGCAAACTGACGGTCTGTGAGGAAGATGCAGGCGGACATGTTATGTTGCCTTGATCCAAAGGTGGTGCTCTCGATGGCAGATAGCACTCAACACCAGCAGGTGTTTCCACTTCCAAATGAACTGACGACCTGCCAATCACACTGGCTGTTGCGGGTAAAGAGGTGGCAGGTCTGCGTCCAAAAACATGTGTGACTGCTGTCCCCCAGTCACAGAGGATGAAGAGGCCGCGGATGCACAAGATGGGGCAGACGGTGGTTGGCCCGGCCCGCTAGGCTGCATTGTAGCACAGTGAGCTTCCCACTGCAACTTATGCTTCATATCCATGTGACGGTTCATGCATGAAGTACTCAAACTATGGATTTTTTGGCCTCTACTTAGCTTTTGGTGACAAATGTTGCAGATAACATGAGTTGGGTCATCCTTTGCGATCTCAAAAAATGCCCAGGCTATGCAAGGCTTAGAGCCCATGCGACCTGAAGAGCCACCATGACTTGTGGTCAGAGGCAGAGTTGTGGTTGAGGATGCAGTTGTTGATTTGCTTCCAGTACTCCGTCTGTCCAGGAAGGAGCAACCTAACCTTGTCGTCACTAGCATCCTCCTCCACCTCCTCTGCTGACCTCATCGACTGGCTGACTGTGAGTTGACAGTATGTGGGATCTCCAACCTCGTCATCATCACCCTGTGTGTTCTCACACCCGTCGTCCTCAGAGCCAACCTCTTCCTGCCCTGACCGAAAAGTCAAGTTGTCGCTCCAATCAGGTATTTGAGTCTCATCATTGTCTTCCTCATTGTCTCCAACAACAGGAGTTACAGTTTGGGAACAAGGGTCTACATTATGCTCAGAACCTTCTTCATCTGGGCCTGGATCCGACTCATAAACATTCAGGGCATCAGTGCAGATCATTTCCTCGTCTGGATTCACAGAAGCTCTGGAGCAGACCTCTGATTCCCAGGCTATAGTATGAGTAAACAGCTCTGCAGACTCAACCATCTGTGTTACCCCATACTCAGACGGGCAGCTGGAGACTTGGGAGCTGTGAGGAAGCAAGTGCGATTGGGGTGAAACCTCTGAGGACTGGAGTATTTGTGATGTTGAAGTTGAGATGGAGGAGAGCGCACTTGAAGGAGCACTTGATATCCGTTGAAGCACCTGCTGTTTTTGTGCCTCATCTGGAATTTGTAGCGATGGGCGTGTCCGTAAGAAAGGGATCATATCACATTGTCCACAAAAAGAAGCAGACATCTTAGTTTGGCTGGAAGATGGTCTTTCTTCTGCAGATGTTACTGTTGCTTTACCACCTACCCCACGGACACAACCTTTTTTTCCCTTTCCAACACGCCTATTCCCCTTTCCACCAGCAGCAGGCCTTTTGCCACTCATTTTGGTGGTTAACTAATTGGCAACTCTGTAGTTGTTTGCACAAAAAATTATGGATGGAAACCGAGCAGAGCTGAGTGGCCAAACTGTGGTACTAGCCGAAAAGGATTGGCTGGGTTAGATGCAGTAAAACAATTTAATTAGATACACAGGCTGTGTAGCTTGCTTCACAGCTGGGCTACTCCAATGACTACGAGACACTGCTACTATGCCCAAAAGGATTTACTGTGTTAGATGCAGTAAAAAATAGTTATCAGATACACAGGTGGTGTAGCTTGCTTCAGATGGGCTACTCCACTGACTACCAGACACTGCTACTAGGCCCAAAAGGATTTCCTGGGTTAGATGCAGTAAAAAATTTGAATTAGAAACACAGTCGGTGTAGCTTCCTTCACAGGTGGGCTACTCCGCTGACTACGAGACACTGCTACTAGGCCCAAAAAGATTTCCTGAGTTAGATGCAGTAAAAAATTAGAATTAGATACACAGGCAGTGTAGCTTCCTTCACAGGTGGGCTACTCCGCTGACTACCAGACACTGCTACTAGGCCCAAAAAGATTTCCTGGGTTAGATGCAGTAAAAAATTAGAATTAGATACACAGGCGGTGTAGCTTCCTTCACAGGTGGGCTACTCTGCTGACTACGAGACATTGCTACTATGCCCAAAAGGATTTACTGGGTTAGATGCAGTAAAACATTGTTATTAGATACACAGGTGGTGTAGCTTGCTTCAGATGGGCTACTCCACTGACTACCAGACACTGCTACAGGCCCAAAAGGATTGGCTGGCTTAGATGCAGTAAAAAATTGGTATTAGATACACAGATGGTGTAGCTTGCAACACAGATGGGCTACTCCCATGACTAACAGACACTGCTACAGGCCCAAAAGGATTGGCTGAGCTACATTTCGCCAGATGCTGTGAAAAACACTTGCACAGCACTGGCACAGACCTTCCTGGCAAAACATGTTATGAACTGCTGTAACCTAGCCCTCAAAAGGGCTGCAATTAGAACTAGTCCCTACTCCCTAAACCTATCTCTCTATGTAACTGGAAATTCGCTCGCAATTCACACAGTTATACTGTATAGCACCCACAGCAGCAGCCGTGCCATCTAACACTCAGCTGCAGCAGTGAGAAAATGGTGGTGATGGGGAAAATGGCTGGGTCTTATAGGGCAAAGACATGTGACATACACAGCCAATGACACATGCCCTTGCTTGTGTGAAAAAAAAGCACTTCGCTGCGTGTGTGCGCTGCTGATTGGCTGACAGACTGCACCGCCCCACTGTAAATGCGGGAAAGAAAAAAAAAATGGAGATCGGCATTATTTCTGCAGAGATCCATCCCCTGCCCCTCCCCCCGCCCACTCTACACTGAAACTGTCTATTAACATTGATTAACAGTATTACTGTGAAAAAATCCAGTTACGCTTTTGGTGCACGAACAGTTATCGAACATAACCTCGAACAGCCGAATTTTTTGCAAATCGTTCGAGTTCGTCAAACGATTCGAACACCGCCCAAAACAGCTCGAATTTGAGATTTGCAAACAGTTCGAGTCGAACACCGCTCATCTCTAACTATTGTTACGGATCCGGGTGGTGGAACCTCTGTGCCGCGGTGAAAGGAGGGACCCAGAGGGGCGTAACTAAGTATCAACTCAGACCGACCCCGGTCGTACGGCGGCTAATGACTCTGTGACCAGGGAGGGACCGAGCAGAGGGACCAGGTGCTACTCTGGGGACGACCTTGTAAGAGAGCAGGTGGCTCCCACGGGTCAGATGACAGGGACTGACCGGTATAGCGGATGGACACAACAAGCAGGCAGAAGTCTCTGGGTTAGCTGACAGGTGGTCTCGGCAAGTGACAGCAGGAGCCTCCAGGTAGGCTATCTGGTGGTCACGATAAGTGATGGCCAAGCAGGCTGAAGTCTCTAGGTTAGCAGGCAGGTGGTCACGGCAAGTGATGGCAGAGCCTCCAGGTAGACTAGCAGGTAACAGGCAGGCAGTAGGAGAGTGCTCCCAGGTGAGCGGGTTAACAGTTATGGCTGGTAGCAGGCGGACTTGCCCATAGACAGACTGGCGGGTTGAACGGAAGACAGACTGTCGTGCTGGAGAGTAGTCTGGCTGGTGGACTGGAACAGTAGTCAGGCTGGCAACTGGACCTGAGGGCTGAAGCAGAGATAAGTATACTGTGCATCAACTATTGCTCGGGCACCTGCATTTTGGAGGAGGTGCCTTATATATGGGAGGTCCTCCGGCTATTGGCCGGGGACTCCTTAGGACGGCGCGCGCTGCTCCTTTAAGAGAGAGGGAGAGCGCGCGCGCCCTAAGCACAGTGCCCGGGAAGCAGAGCGTGCCGACAGCAGCAGCAAGAAGAGCACTGGAGGACTCCGCGCGGGGAGCGAGGAGGTGAGAGGAACGACGTCTCTGCCTGGCAGGGGGCAGAGACGCCGATGCTACAACTATGATCTGTGCACTTTTTATAATGCTATCATTTTTGGCTATTTTCTGTCCAAGTCACTTCAAATGTGATGTGGTCCCTAAAAAAATTGGTTCTGTAAATTTTGCTGGAAAAATGAGAAATTTCTAATAAACTTGTTTAAAAAATAATTCTGATGTCATGTAGACATGTGGAAAATTTTATTTATTAGCTATTTTATGTGATATAACTATCTAGATTAAGGGCCTAAAAATTAAAACTTTGAAAATTGTGAAATTGTCTACATTTTCGCCAATATTCTGATATTTTCACAAATAAACACAAAAAATATCCACCTAAATTTACCAGTAACATAAAGTACAATGTGTCATGAAAAACAATCTTAGAATCACTGGGATATGTTGATGCATTCCAGAGTTATTACTTCATAAAGTGACAAGAGTCAGAATTGTAAAATTTGGCCTGGTCAGGAAGGTGAAAACAGGCTCGGGGGTGAAGGGGTTAACTACAGTTCTGTCAATGCAATTTATACAATAATGTTACAGGCAACTCTAACTATGATTGACACGTTAAAAGAATTACTCTTTTCTTCTCTTACCTTTGATTCATCTAATATAGTTATTCAATGATTATTTCAATATATTTGCTTTTGAGCATCTGTTTGTGACACTAATAATGTGATCCAATAATGTCTATGTCACATACTGTGTTCACAGTATTCCCAGTTTGGTCTCTCATGTCAGCTCTGTGAGTTTCTAAAATAATGATTGAACTTTCCTGTTTAAACTTCAGTTTGCTAAAGCCATTAAAATGTTAATCCATGCTAATTTCTAATTTTTAATAGCTTGATCACAATATATGTACACATAGTACATTTCTGAGTCATTCAGCATGTAAAATGAAAATATATAATATTTAATCATGCTAGATATTATTTCGCAAAGTATATACAGTATATCATATGAAGATGTTTAGTTCATTATATTTTAGGAACCTTAGACCATATCTATAATTTATTTTATTCCGAAGATTTAATTATGTATTTAATGTATAGAGGAGTGAATTAATTTGAAACTAATTAAATTCTGATTCACGCGAATCCAGCAAAATGGCTGCAAGTCAGCCACCATTTTGCTGGATTCATATCACCTATGAAGGGATGGAAAACATTTTTTTGTCATAACAATCTAGCAACTCCCAAGCCCCTTCCTTTCTCAGATCCCAACTTGCCCTCAAGTAACTTTTAAAGTCACAGGCTTTACTCTGTTGCTGGTCACAACTCAGTCATCACCGGCACATTTGTTATTGGCTAGGCCTTCAACTCATATTCTGATGTTATAACTTCTTAATACATTTCAGCAAATAGTGAAAAGGACACCGGCAATGGAGCAGAGTGAGTGTCTTATCAAACCAGTGGAGGACCATCATGGAGTTGCAACTACGTGAGCAAGTGCTTGGTCAATATGATCATTTATTTTTTTAACCCCTTCCTGACCAATTAGTTTATTCTACTTTGGAGTTTGGAAACCTCATAGAATGCTTTTTTAACAACAATAAGTGAACACTCATTTTGGCTCGAACAAGTATAATGAAAATCAAATTCCCAGCTGAAATTTTAGCACACTCTGGGCAATTAAGGCCATAAGTTTGTATAAATAGATAGATAGATAGATAGATAGATAGATAGATAGATAGATAGATAGATAGATAGATAGATAGATAGATAGATAGAGCTGTTACAAGCTGGCAATTGAGAAAAGTGCCATTTGCAATCTTCTTTAGTTATTTCCAAAACTCTATATAGTTAGCAAATCGGCTCATTGGAGATAACGATTACTCCTTAGCATCTGTTAATATTGTCTACAGTAAGACCTAAAGAAAATGCCAGGAGCATCAAGTAGGTGTAATAGATACAATTTATTTTGGCAGAAAGATAAAGCAAATTTTAAAATAATGAGCCTAATTGGTGAATCCACTCTAGAGAATCTCTTTCTATGTAAATGCACTAGTCTACTCAGGAAACCCTAACAAATATACACTGCTCAAAAAAATAAAGGGAACACTCAAATAACACATCCTAGATCTGAATGAATGAAATATTCTCATTGAATACTTTGTTCTGTACAAAGGTGAATGTGCTGACAACAAAATCACACAAAAATCATCAATGGAAATCAAATTTATTAACCAATGGAGGCCAGGATTTGGAGTCACCCCCAAAATTAAAGTGGAAAAACACACTACAGGCTGATCCAACTTTGACGTAATGTCCTTAAAACAAATCAAAATGAGGCTCAGTATTGTGTGTGGCCTCCACGTGCCTGTATGACCTCCCTACAACGCCTGGGCATGCTCCTGATGAGGTTGCGGATGGTCTCCTGTGGGATCTCCTCCCAGACCTGGACTGAAGCATACGACAACTCCTGGACAGTCTGTGGTGCAACGTGACGTTGGTGGATGGAGCGAAACATGATGTCCCAGATGTGCTCAATCAGATTCAGGTCTGGGGAACGGGTGGGCCAGTCCATAGCTTCAATGCATTCATCTTGCAGGAACTGCTGACACACTCCAGCCACATGAGGTCTGGCATTTTTCTGCATTAGGAGGAACTCAGGGCCAACCGCACCAGCATATGGTCTCACAAGGGGTCTGAGGAGCTCATCTCGGTACCTAATGGCAGTCAGGCTACCTCTGGCGAGCACATGGAGGGCTGTGGGCCCTCCAAAGAAATGCTACCCCACACCATTACTGACCCACTGCCAAACCAGTCATACTGAAGGATGTTGCAGGCAGCAGATCGCTCTCCACGGTGTTTCCAGACGCTGGCACATCTGTCACATGTGCTCAGTGTGAACCTGCTTTCATCTGTGAAGAGCACAAGGCGCCAGTGGTGACTTTGCCAATCCTGGTGTTCTGTGGCAAATGCCAAGTGTCCTGCATGGTGTTAGGCTGTGAGCACAACCCCCATCTGCAGACGTCGGGCCCTCATACCACTCTCATGGAGTCGGTTTCTAACCATTTCTGCAGACACATGCACATTTGTGGCCTGCTGGAGGTCATTTTGCAGGGCTCTGGCAGTGCTCCTCCTGTTCCTCCTTGCACAAAGGCGGAGGTAGCGGTCCTGTTGCTGGGTTGTTGCCCTCCTACGGCCCCCTCCACGTCTCTTGGTGTACTGGCCTGTCTCCTGGTAGCGCTTCTAGCCTCTGGACACTACGCTGACATACACAGCAAACCTTCTTGCCACAGGTCACATTGATATGCCATCCTGGATGAGCTGCACTATCTGAACAACTTCTTTGGGTTGTAGAGTCCGTCTCATGCTACCACGAGTGTGAAAGCACAACCAACATTCAAAAGTGACTAAAACATCAGCCAGAAAGCATTGGTACTGAGATGTGGTCTGTGGTCCCCACCTGCAGAACCACTCCTTTATTGAGGGTGTCTTGATAATTGCCAATAATTTCCCTCTATTGTCTATTCCATTTGCACAACAGCATGTAAAATTGATTGTCAATCAGTGTTGCTTCCTAAGTGGACAGTTTAATTTCACAGAAGTTTAATTTACTTGGAGTTATATTCTGTTGTTTAAGTGTTCCCTTTATTTTTTTGAGCAGTGTAAATGTCTTTGTAAAGTTAAGCTAAAAGTATTCACATAAGAGTAAAATATTAACGCCAAAGAACTATAGGTAACTGAAGATAGCAAATAACAGATCTTGGGAGGTTTGTACGAATGGAGTTCAGTATTTCAAATAAAATTGACATACATAAAGTAGTCTAGAAGGTAGGCCAACAAACAAACAAACCAAATGCAATAAACATTTTATATACAATGCAGTGTATGCATTGTAATATAAAACAATTAGACAGTTTCACCCATGGGTTTGGTTTTGTACTCTTAGTACATGCCTTCCTGCCGTGAACCTAATTAATGTGGAACCATCTCTACCCACAGGGCAGCACCTAGAAACAATGTTGGAGCATTCTTTATGTTATGCTCCATCAGTAAGGAGATGGCATAATTTCCTGAGGCTCTATTAGCCATGTGTTCATAGCAAATAACACATGCTGAATGATATCCACATATCACTTTGTAGCTACTGACATTAAGTGATCATGGATAGTGTTTGGTTCGTTTATCCTTAGTCCCCTGATGAACTGTATGTTGGAAGGGGAAACTCGTTTGGACAGAATGGAATAATGAAATGCAACTGGATCCACAGATGAGTATTAGAGATGAGCGGATCGATCCACCAAGGATCTACTTTGAGTAGAAATTCCTGAAATTATCGGTTCCATTCAAATTTGAAACTATGTGATTAATTTCTCGAGGACTGCAAGAAAAGAAAACTTGTCGAGCACCATTAACCATACTGCTGTAGCATCAGAGAGAGTGGTAATGATGTTTTATGTGATCATTGGGGCATCCCTAGTTTATCAAAATGATTATCATACCTTGTATACTGTTGGCTATTTCCTGGGTTATCATAGATCATCAGGTCTCAGTGCAGCACGGACTGACGCAGGATTGGAATCTCTCTCTCTTGCTCTCAAATTTATTCAATGCAAGTTGAATTTTAGGGGAAAATTTGGCATAACCCGGGAATTCTAATTTAAAACTATTTGCTCATATCAATCTGAATAATTTTTTTTTAAAATCAAATCAATATTTGTTGTGACCTCCCTTTGCTTTAAAAATAGCATGAAAACTTGGCTGTTTGTTGTTGTCCTAACCCTGGCACAGGTGAGGGAATGTTATGTCTGTGGGGATAGCATAGGTGTCTCCTGGTCAACCATATGGGGGCAAGTGTCCCACTCAGTGAAAGCTTTGCACAGCAGGTAACACAGCTTATTCTATTTATAAGCAAATTTGGATATCCTTTTAGAAGACTGAAAAAATTTCCACATTTTGATTTTATAGCAAAGGCCTAGCCAATAACTAGGCTATCCAATAATCATCACATACTTGATGGTAACAACATGTTTGTCATCCTACAAGCATTCTGGCATTCGGCTTACCAGATGATTCAGTTAAATCAACCAGCAGTGACAGTTGGTTGTAATGGTCAGCGTCACTGTTGTTATTTCCACTTTGAATGATAGTCTAGCTATTTGTCTGTGTCAACTCTATGCCCCACTACACATCCACCTGCTGCATCTCATTATACTCTTCTTCCTCCTGCATTTTTTGCAGCATGTAACATGGACCTTAAGGGTCACTAACAGACACAGTC
Source organism: Phyllobates terribilis (assembly GCF_046119375.1). Classification (NCBI taxonomy): domain Eukaryota; kingdom Metazoa; phylum Chordata; class Amphibia; order Anura; family Dendrobatidae; genus Phyllobates; species Phyllobates terribilis. The sequence continues at coordinate 417,885,911 of NW_027362764.1, read as the reverse complement.
TGGCTATAAACATGTGCAAGTTGCTGTTTTTCTTCCATTGCATCTTGCATTCTATTGAGTATTTATTTTCAGGATAAATATGAGGAAGATGACATTGTTGATTACATACTTGCCTTACTTGGCGGATCTCTGAGTAACCCATGTTCAAATTTAGCTTCTACAGGATATGGTATGTCACGACTTAATGCTGTCTGTATAGTTGCTCCAACATATGTAGCATTGAATTCCAGCAAATTGTGATGTAGGAAATCAGGCAGTGTTCTGGCATGCTTTTCTGTTTTTGCAAAGTCAGTGTCGCAGTAACTCCTTTTTCCTGGAAGAGCTAATTTTAGGTGAGATACAAATGATCTCCAGATCTGCCATTGTTGGTCCAATTAAAAACGATGTATCGGAGGCAAGAAAACACACAGAGCCAGTGTCTATCAGTATACAATTCTTGGCTCCCCTCAGCTCTCAAGCAACAAGTATTTTATTACACCCACAGAATAAAGGGGAATGGCTAAGTACTTTACCTGAGGAAATAGATATATAAGTTGGGAATAACAAAATTGTAAATTATGGATTCTGCTGAATTCCTTCAAACTAGTTCTACCCAGTTTCCTATGTCTTCTGTAACAAAGAAAACTTAACACAAGGACACATATATATCAGAAATAATGCACTGTGTTATTTCTTTTATGAATAACACTTATAAAGCTAATGCAAACACACAAAATTATCAAACATATATACGGTAGATATATAAATTATCTAAATGATAATTAAAGCAAGGTATAAAATATTTACCATAACACCAGGAGTGCGTGCTTTGCCACCTAAGAATGGTGAAATTCAACTGACATTTTTCTGGCCATAGCTTTCACATTCCTCATGCTGCTCGAGAGATATGGGCCTTTTTATTCCATGCTATTTTTATGGTCTTTACCAGGGGAGTGTTGCACATAGGTTAATAACACAAAGCAGTCTAAATACACGCCCACAGAGAATCATATGAGCATAACCCCATTGCTAAATGCCATGAAAATTAGCACAAAATAAAAGATCCAGGTCTCTGGAATCATAATGCAGGAATCATATTGCAGATTTAAAAAAAATATATAAAATAATCAGGAGACCAGCTGGAATAAAGCAAGAGCAAAAATTTGACACTTCTGAAGGTTTTATACTAGCTTTAAGCTTTCAAGATCATGCAGTTCTTGAGATATTTACCAAAAAAATGGACCACAAAGTGAATATTAATATACAGCAAAATGACTTAGACCAATCTGCCCCAAATTCGACACACATGTAAATTAGGAACTTCGGAATGTTTTATACCAGATTTCAGCTCACTAAGACCTACAGTGGCATGTAAAAGTTTGGGCACCCCTGGTCAAAATTACTGTTATTGTGAATAGTTAAGCAAGATGAAGATGAAATGATTTCTAAAAAGGCCTAAAGTTAAAGATGACACATTTCATTTGTATTTTAGGCAAAAAATATATATTTTCATCTTTTTACATTTTAAAAATTCCAAAAAGGAAAATGGACTGATGCAAAAGTTTGGGCACCCTGCACAGTTAGTACCCAGTAGCACGCCCATTTGCAAGGATCACAGCTTGTAAACGCATTTTGTAGTCAGTCAAGAATTTTTCAATTCTTGTTTGAGGTATTTTCATCCATTCTTCCTTGAAAAATTCTTCCAGTTCTGTGAGATCCCTGGGTCGTCTTGAATGCACTCCTATTTTGAAGTCTAGACACAGATTTTCAATGAGGTTCAGAACAGGGACTGTGAGGGCCACTGTAAAACCTTCAGCTTGCGCCTTTTGAGGCAGTCTATTGTGGATTTTGACATGTATTTAGGATCATTATCCATTTGTAGAAGCCATCCTCTTTTCAACTTCAGGTTGGAGCATAGTTTTTTGTACTTTGAGTCCCTTAGTGCTAGTTTATCTTTGTTTTTTATGTTCTTTTCATCACTTATAGATTAAGTTAAATAGAGAAGATCTTACCCCCTTGCTTCAATCTTCATTTTAGCATTTATGAAAAAAATCCACATACATATTCCATTGCAAGAAAATGAAAACCACTTTAGTCAATTACATTTTAACTGCTGCATGACATCGGCTTAAAAAATCTATCCAACGAAAATGAACTTTGCATGAACTACAAGGTCAACTGCAAATTTTCACTGAAGTTACTTCGATTCAAAATTCTTTCGATTGCTGAACAGCTTGTGTTGCTGAATAGTCATCCTATAAATGATGGAATTTATAGAATTTTAATTAGACCAATATTGCATTTTAGGTATATGTTAATTGTTTAAGAGTTTATGTTTAATGATATAATTATTTCAACTTTAAACACCATTTTAATGAGAGACAAAAATAATTTCCTGGTTAATTTCAAATGCTTATTCATTTTATGCATAATTTCAAATGCTTATTCTTTTGAGCTCCAATCCAATACTTTCCTACCCACAGCCATAAAATAAAACTCTGCAAAGACTCTACCTGCATGAAGCAACCACTGGGGGAAGCTTATGGAATTTAGATTTCTAGATCAGTATACAGTGAGATCTGAATATATCAGTATATTTAATAAGTTTCACATTGAGATCAGGGGCAGACATACCATTGGTGCAACCTGTGCAGCTGCATATAGGCTCAAGAGGTAAGGGAGCCACATCCACCTCCATGGCAGATGGAATTGAGCAATATCATGAGGCATTGAACTGAAAAGTCCCATAAACTGTCCTTACACAGGAACTATCTTCATTCTGTGTCCATTGGCTGTTAATATAGGTTTTTTAAATAATAAGTTGAGTTCTAAGTTTGTTTTATGACCAACTTTTCGGGTTTTTCTTCTGTTGGTATATGTATTCTATCCAAATGTTCTGCCATTCTAATGTTCTAGGCAGATATACAGTACAGACCAAAAGTTTGTATACACCTTCTCATTTAAAGATTTTTCTGTATTTTCATGACTATGAAAATTGTACATTCACACGGAAGGCATCAAAACTATGAATTAACACATGTGGAATTATATACTTAACAAAAAAGTGTGAAACAACTGAAAATATGTCTTATATTCTAGGTTCTTCAAAGTAGCCACCTTTTGCTTTGATGACTGCTTTGCACACTCTTGGCATTCTCTTGATGAGCTTCAAGAGGTAGTCACGGGAAATGGTTTTCACTTCACAGGTGTGCCCTGTCAGGTTTAATAAGTGGGATTTCTTGCCTTATAAATGGGGTTGGGACCATTAGTTGTGTTGTGCAGAAGTCTGGTGGATACACAGCTGATAGTCCTACTGAATAGACTGTTAGAATTTGTATTATGGCAAGAAAAAGGCAGCTAAGTAAAGAAAAACGAGTGGCCATCATTACTTTAAGAAATGAAGGTCAGTCAGAGCGAAAAATTGGGCAAACTTTGAAAGTGTCCCCAAGTGCAGTTGCAAAAACCATCAAGCGCTACAAAGAAACTGGCTCACATGAGGACCGCCCCAGGAAAGGAAGACCAAGAGTCACCTCTGCTTCTGAGGATAAGTTTATCCGAGTCACCAGCCTCAAAAATCGCAGGTTAGCAGCAGCTCAGATTAGAGACCAGGTCAATGCCACAAAGAGTTCTAGCAGCAGACACATCTCTTCAACAACTGTTTAGAGGAGACTTTGTTCAGCAGGACTTCATGGTAAAATAGCTTCTAGGAAACCACTGCTAAGGACAGGCAACAAGCAGAAGAGACTTGTTTGGGTTAAAGAACACAAGGGATGGACATTAGACCAGTGGAAATCTGTGCTTTGGTCTGATGAGTCCAAATTTGAGACCTTTGGTTCCATCCACCGTGTCTTTGTGCGACACAGAAAAGGTGAACGGATGGACTCTACATGCCTGGTTCCCACCGTGAAGCATGGAGGAGGAGGTGTGATGGTGTGGGGGTGCTTTGCTGGTGACACTGTTGGGGATTTAGTCAAAATTGAAGGCATACTGAACCAGCATGGCTACCACAGCATCTTGCAGTGGCATCCTATTCCATCCGGTTTGCGTTTAGTTGGACCATCATTTATTTTTCAACAGGACAATGACCCCAAACACACCTCCAGGCTGTGTAAGGGCTATTTGACCAAGAAGGAGAGTGATGGGGTGCTACGCCAGATGACCTGGCCTCCACAGTGACCAGACCTGAACCCAATCGAGATGGTTTGGGGTGAGCTAGACCACAGAGTGAAGGCAAAAGGGCCATCAAGTGCTAAGCATATCTGGGAACTCCTTCAAGATTGTTGGAAGACCATTTCCATAGTATATGCTGAGTCCAGAACGTGTCTTAACCAGTCCTGATCGAATGGCTGAAGAAAGCCGGGATTTTATCAATTTAATTCAATAGTATTCAATATGTTTAATGTGAGTGCCTGGTGATACAAAAATGAACTCAGACATTTTGCAAAAAGAAAATAATTGAACTTAATATAATATATTTTATTTATAAAATTAACAACGGCTTCAAATTTCAGAGACCCATCTTGCCATCACACAAGCTGCACTTCCACCTTTGTTCTGACAAAGATAGATCCACTGCCCCTCCCCACCCCCAACAAAGATGAGGGCTGGATTTCAGGCATAGCTCATTAGCCAAGATGGCCCCCTTCTCTGTCTCTGAATCAGTGGTGACAGAAAAATTAGCTAACCTAGGTAATGCTCTGATCCTTGCTCCTTCATAATGAACCATCAGACAGAGAGGAGGAAAATGTCTTTATGTCATAATGCTATGAGTTAAAGATGCAGCAAATATGGAGCATTTTTGTCAAAGGAATTTGCAGCTCCATACAATTTGGTGCAGATTTTACAGCTACAGAAAAACCACTGATAATAAATCCTATGTGTTTAATATTTTCATTTTGGGTTATTTAGCACTACGACCCTGTGTGATTAAAGTCATATTTAACTAATTGAATAGGGAAAAACATGTTTTAAAATGTCATAATCAAAAAAAGGAGTTAGAAAAAGTTAAAGAATAAATATGAGAAGACTGTAAAAAAATGTAAGATGGACAATATACTATATACAGTTGCATGTAAGAGTTTGGGCACCCCTGTTCAAATTACTGTTATCATGAACAGTTAAGCAAGTTGAAGATGAAATGATCTCTAAAACACCTAAAGTTAAAGATTACACATTTCCTTTGTATTTTAGGAAAAAAAAAAAAAAATATATATATATATATATATATATATTCATATTTTACATTTCAAAAAATTAAAAAAGGAAAATGGGCTGATGCAAAAGTTTGGGCACCCTGCACGGTTAGTACCTAGTTGCACCCCCTTTTGCAAGTATCACAGTTGAAAACGCTTTTTATAGCCACGCAAGAGTCTTTCAATTCTTGTTTGAAGAATTTTTATCCATTCTTCCTTAGAAAATCCTTCCAGTTCTGTGGGATTCCTGGGTCGTCTTGCATGCACTGCTATTTTGAGGTCTAGCCACAGATTTTCAATGATGTTCAGAATAGGGGACTGTGAGGGCCATTGTAAAACCTTCAGTTTGCGCCTATTGAGGTAGTCTATTGTGGATTTTGACATGTATTAAGGACCATTATCCCTTTGTAGAACACATCATCTTTTCAACTTCAGCTTTTTTACAGACGTGTTGTTTGCATGAAGAATTTTCTGAAATTTCATTGACTCCATTCTTTCCTCTAATAGTGAAATGTTCCCCGTGCGATTGGCTGCAACACAACCCTCAAGCATGATTAATATACCCCTATAATGGTTAGCAAGATGTTCTTTCCCTGATAGTCTGTGCCCTTTTTTCTCCACTCATACCTTTGATCATTATGGCCAAAGAGTACTATTTTAACCTCATTGATCCACAAGCATTGTTTGCAAAATGCATCAGGCTTGTATAGATGTTCTGAAGCTGAATTTTATGGTGAGGACACAGGAGAGGTTTACTTCTGATGACTCTTCCATGAAGGCCATATTTGTGCAGGTGTCGCTGAACAGTAGAACAAAATGCCACAACTCCAGTGTCTGCTAAATCTGAAGGTATTTTGCAGTAAAGTGGGGGTTCTGAGCTGCCTCTCTAGCAATCCTATGAGCAGCTTTCATTGAAATTTTGCTTGCTTTTCCCGACCTTATCTTGACCATCACTGTTCTTGTTACCTGCCATTTCTTAATCACATTACGCACTGAGGAAAGGGTAACTTGAAAATGCTTTTCTATCTTCTTACAGCCTTCTGCTGCTTTGTGGGCACCCACCATTTTCATTTTCAGAGTTCTAGGCAGCTGCTTACAAGAACCCATGGCTGCTGTTCGTTGGCACAAGGTTAGAGGAGTTTGGGTTTTTATAAAGCTGGGAAATTTGCATCACCTGTATAACGATTTGTCCGCGCCCCTGCTTGCAAGGACACCGGTTTACTCACCACCCCCGGCTCGCAACACGGCCCCTGTCATGTTCCTGCATCCTTCTTCCTGGTGTACGCTGCATTTTATCTCGGCGGCGTTGCTAGGGCGTGTGTACGCATGCTCCCCTGTTCTTAAAGGGGCAGCACACATATGGTAAATGCTGGGAGGCATTTAGTCAAATGTATGCGCACCTGCAAGGTGTCTCCCAGCCAATAGCTGGAAGACATCTTGTGTAAAAGGCACCCTCCCTGATTGGAAGGTGCCTGATCAACCACTATAGGTTTATAGGTGGTTAGTGTGAGCAACTGTATGTTGCCTGGTCCCCTGTCCCTAGCCTGTTACAGTTATCCTGTGTCCCAAATGCTGTGTCCTTTATCCTGAGTCCTTTTTTTTCCAGTCTAGTCCGTATCCTGTAACCGCATCTGCGGCATCTGTCTGCCACCCTGGGGGCGGAGTACCCAGGCCAGAACCCTGAACCTGAAACCGTGTCTGCAATATCTGAACCCCTTGGCAGCATCAGTGGTACCTGCCTGTTTCCCGAGACCAGTGCGTCTGAACCTTGTCCCAGTGGCCGTCCTATGTGAACTTGTTCCAAGTGGCCATCCTGTCTGAACTTGTCCCAAGTGGCCGTTCTGCTCCGTTGTAATGTCTCTGCCCTTTGGGGTCAGCAGCTACTGTTAAATGTGCCCTGGAGTGGTACCTGGCAGCTACCTGCCGCACAAGACTGACCTCACCACTAGAGGCTCCAGTGAACACTAAGGTAGCTGCTTAGTCACACCCATCCAGGGTAAGTCTGGTTCATGGCACAGTGGGTTCACGAACCACGTGCGCCACCTTAGAGCATGACAACCTGCCCTTTCCTAACGATGATAGTGAACAAGCCATAATCCTAAAACGCTAATTAAGGTCTGAAACCTTGGTCAAAGTTTTCTGAGCACACAAATCTCCAAGGATGCCCAAACTTTTGCATCGGCTCATTTTCCTTTTTGTAATTTTTAAAATGTAAAAGATGAAAATATATACCGTATTTTTCGGACTATAAGACGCACTTTTTTCCTCCAAAATTTTGGAGGAAAGTGGGGGGTGCATCTTATAGTCTGAATACTATATACATTGCTGTGCGTGGTGGTGGGTGTGAGGGAATGGCAGTGAGGGATCAGCGTGGCACAGGAGGCAGCAGCCACCTGCTGTAGCCTACGCTGTGCCCGTTACTAAAGAAAATGAATATTCCATGCTCCCCATGTCCATGGGCGTGGAGAACAATGAATATTCATTTTTCTTAATAGCCTGCACACTGTGTGCCCGCTATTAAAGCTCATGCATATTTCTTACAACCCACTCCCATGGGTTGTAGTGAATATCCATGGTCTTCAATAGCAGGCAGACTGACCGCAGAGCGGCAACAGGAGCCACGCTGCGGTACAGTATGTTGGCTATTGAACAGACTGAATGGTCACTGCTCCCCACACACAGAGTCCCGGCGTGGGAAGCAGTGACTATTCCAGGACAGCGTCTCACACTGTGTGAGGGTGCATGGCAGGGACGCCATGTGCGCCCTGCATGCGCGGCTCACACAGTAAGAGTGTCGGCAGCAGAGCGGGACAGCGATGGAGGAGAGAGGAGGTGAGTATGATTGTTTATTTTTTTGAGGGCAGTGTGATGGGGGCTCAGAGGGTGCCATGCATACCAGGATGGGGGCTCAAGGGGTGCCATGCATACCAGGATGGGGGCTCAAGGGGTGCCATGCATACCAGGATGGGGGCTCAAGGCGTGCCATACATATCAGGATTGGGTATCAAAGGGTGCCATGCATACTAGGATGGGGGCTCAAGGGGTGCCATGCATACCAGGATGGGGGCTCAGAGGGTGCCATGCATACCAGGATGGGGGCTCAGAGGGTGCCATGCGTACCAGGGTGAGGGCTCAAGGGGTGCCATGCATACCAGGATGGGGGCTCAAGGAGTGCCATGCATACCAGGTTGGGGGCTCAGAGGGTGCCATGCGAACCAGGATGGGGGATAATGGGGTGCCATGCATACCAGGATGGGAGATCAAGGGGTACCATGCATACCAGGATGGGGATGAGGGCCAGGTATAACCAGGATGGAATGGGGGCCACTTATACCAGGAAGGAGGGGCCATACATACCAGTATGGAGGATATTAACAGAATTGAGGGACATTACCCCAATACCAGTGTCAGCAGCAGACCCCCTCCCCCATAAAAAGGCATCATGACTACATTTTTTGCTTACATTTTTTTTCCTATTTTCTTCCTTTAAAACCTAGGTGCGTCTCATGGTCCGGTGCATCTTATAGCACGAAAAACACAGTATACAGTTATATGAAAAAGTTTGGGCACCCCTATTAATCTTAAGCTTAATGTTTTATAAAAATTGGTGTTTTTGCAACAGCTATTTCAGTTTGATATATGTAATAACTGTTGGACACAGCAATGTTTCTGCCTTGAAATGAGGTTTATTGTACTAACAGAAAATGTGCAATCTGCATTCAAACAAAATTTGACAGGTGCATAAGTATGGGCACCTCACCAGAAAAGTGACATTAATATTTAGTAGATCCTCCTTTTGCAAAAATAACAGCCTCTAGTCGCTTCCTGTAGCTTTTAATGATTTCCTGGATCCTGGATGAAGGTATTTTTGACCATTCCTCTTTACAAAACAATTCCAGTTCAGTTAAGTTTGATTGTCGCCGAGCATGGACAGCCCTCTTCAAATGATCCCACAGATGTTCAATGATATTCAGGTCTGGGGACTGGGATGGCCATTCCAGAACATTGTAATTGTTCCTCTGCATGAATGACTGAGTAGATTTGGAGCGGTGTTTTGGATCATTGTCTTGCTGAAAGATCCATCCCCTGCGTAACTTCAACTTTGTCACTGATTCTTGAACATTATTGTCAAGAATCTGCTGATACTGAGTGGAATCCATGCGTACCTCAACTTTAACAAGATTCCCGATGCCGGCATTGGCCACACAGCCCCAAAGCATGATGGAACCTCCACCAAATTTTACTGTGGGTAGCAAGTGTTTTTCTTGGAATGCTGTGTTTTTTTGCCACCATGCATAACGCCTTTTTGTATGACCAAACAACTCAATCTTGGTTTCATCAGTCCACAGGACCTTCTTCCAAAAAGAAATTGGCTTCTCCAAATGTGCTTTTGCATATCTCAGCCGACTCTGTTTGTGGCGTGCTTGCAGAAACGGCTTATTTCGCATCACTCTCCCATACTGCTTCTCCTTGTGCAAAGTGCGTTGTATAGTTGACCGATGCACAGTGACACCATATGCAGCAAGTTGATGCTGCAGCTCTCTGGAGGTGGTCTGAGGATTGTCCTTGACTGATCTCACCATTCTTCTTCTCTGCCTTTCTGATGTTTTTCTTGGCCTGCCACTTCTGGCCTTAACAAGAACTGTCCCTGTGTTCTTCCATTTCCTTACCATGTTCCTCATAGTGGAAACTGACAGGTTAAATCGCTGAGACAGCTTTTTGTATTCTTCGCCTGAACAACTATGTTGAATAATCTTTGTTTTCAGATCATTTGACAGTTGCTTTGAGGAGCCCATGATGCCACTCTTCAGAGGAGATTCAAACAGGAGAACAACTTGCAAGTGGCCACTTTAAGTAGCTTTTCTCATGATTGCATACACCTGTCTATGAAGTTCAAAGCTCAATGAGGTTGCAAAACCAAAAAAAGTGCTTTAGTAAGTCAGTAAAAAGTAGGTAGGAGTATTTAAAACAAGAAAATGATAAGGGTGCCCATACCTATGCACCTGTCAAATTTTGTTTGAATGCAGATTGCACATTTTCTGTTAGTACAATAAACCTAATTTCAAGGCAGAAACATTACTGTGTCCAACAGTTATTACATATATCAAACTGAAATAGCTGTTGCAAAAACACCAATTTTTATAAAACATTAAGCTTAAGATTAATAGGGGTGCCCAAACTTTTTCATATAACTGTATATATATATTTTTTCCTATAAAACAAAGGAAATGTGTCATCTTTAACTTTAGTATTCATACTGCGTGAACTTTTCCACTTTTTTTCACATTTCACCCAAAAACTTAAATGCATTTTACTGGGATTTTACGTGATATACTAATATTAAGTAGCAAGTATTTGTGAAGGAAATTATTAGTGTTGAGCGAGCATGCTCGGCACTGCTTGATACTCACCCGAGCATCTTACTACTCGGGATGTGCGGCGAGCACCGAGCACTTTGCTCGGGCAGGAGCTCGGGTCTCCACCCTGCTTGTTTGGCACTCTTTACAGAGCCAATGAACATGCCGGGATTGCCAGCCAGTCACTGTAATGCCGCAGCCATGTTGGTTGTGGGCATTACAGTGACTGGCTGGCCGCACAGCGTCACCTCGACTATTTAAAACCGGGCGCCGCCATCTTGGACACAATCACTCCGGATCAGACAGTGTAGGGAGAGTGCTGCTAAGCTAGGGAGAGATTTATTCTGCGAAATAGGTAGTGTAGGGTCTCTAAAGCCTGCAAAATAAAACAAACAGTCCTTCTGAGGACTAATATCCATACCAGATATCAGGCAGGCAGGCAGGCTGTATAGGAGACGCAGTGGTTATACCAACAAACACTGCATTACAGTCCTGTGAGCTGCTGCTGCTCAAATTGCTAGACTTAGCCCCAGGTCTCAGAGGCCAGAAAAAAACCTTTTTTTTTTCATCTAAATCTTCTTTCTTTTATTTTTTTTTTACCTTATACACAAATCTTTACCCTGGAAAGGATGTTCCTTAACATATTTCACAGGAAAACATTTTTAGTTTCGTTTTTGAACGTTTTATTGTGAGCCCGTAAAAGTGTCTTAATAACTCTGACCACGTTGTTGACAGCAGTGACCTGGGGGTCAGAAATGCTTCCCCATGCTGTCCCCATGTCACTTGAGCACTGTCACTATCATTTTGGGCACTTTTTAGGCTTTCTGCTGGGGGTGCCGCCTCAAAAATGCTCGGGTCTCCCATAGACTAACATTGGGCTCGTTGCTCGGGTTGAGCACCCAAGTATCATGGTGAGCTCGGCCTGAGCTTCGAGCACCCGAGCATTTTAGTGCTCGCTCAACACTAGAAATTATACATGTTTTTCTAATTATTAAAAAAATATAAATCTGAAAATGGTAATGTTCATTTAAATTCATCCCTCCTGAGTCAATACTTTGTAGGGCCACTTTTCGATGCAATTATTGCTGTAAGTCTTTTGAGGTATGTCTTTACCAGCTTTGCACATCTAAAGGCTGAATTTTTTCCCCTTCTTCTTTGCAAACTAGCTCTAGCTCAGTGAGATTGGATGGAGAGCGTCCATGGATAGTCCATTCAAACACATGAATATGCTTTAATCTAAACTATTCCATTGTATCTCTGGCAGTATGTTTAGGGTCGTTGTCCTGCTGGAAGATGAACCTACACTCCAGTCTCAAGTCTTTTGCAGCCTGTAACAGGTTTTCCTCCAGGAGAGTGACTCTTGACTGACCAGATGGATGGGCCGGTAACTGGGCACAGACCTCCTCTACGACTTAGATGCCAACAAGGTGGAGGTGGGATACTGCTTAGTGTTGAGCCACCCCCGTAGTGTTCGAGTTCGGTTCGGTTCGTCGAACACCCGTGTGTTCGCCGAACTGTTCGTCGAACTGTTCGTCGAACACCTTCGAACACCGTTAAAACCAATGGCAGGCAAACAAAAACACATAGAAACACATAGAAAACACCTTCAAAGGTGTCCAAAAGCTGACAAACTGCTCAGAAGACACAACTAACACATGGAAAAGTGACAAGTACATATAGTCATGCGAAAAGAAAAGAGGTGGAGGAGTAAAAGGAGGGGGAGACACAGATATAGGCATGTCATGCCCTTCTAAAATCCAAAAAGTGAGAAGCCGAGACGGCCAGTCCGCTAATGCCCGTGCCACCTCCGTGTCGCCGGGTTTGTGCCAGAGCCGCGGTGAACCCTGACGGCCAGCCCCCCTCTCCCAATACTGGTGCCTGTCTGCTGGTGGGTCGAGAGAGCCCCCCTGTGGTGGAGGCAGCTCTAAGCTTTTTAATTTAAATTGTCCCTCTAATTTGAATGAATACACTTTAAATCCATTTAAAAGGATCTATTGGAGGGCAAGTCTCATGCCAGCAGCCGCGTAATTCCAGCTCCAGTAGCGTCCACTAAAGCTGCTGCAGTTAAAAAGCTTTTATAAGGATCGAGCTCGGCTGTCCACCGCAAGGCATCCTAGTGCCAGTCCCAGCCCCTATGCCTTGGGGTGCCTCCTGATGCTCTTCACTGAGTATCCCGTGGTCCCGAAGCATTTCCTTTGAAAAAATTAAGTGTCCAAACTACAGGTGGTGTAGCTTGCTTAACAGCCGGGATAATCCGCTGACTAGCAGACACTGCTACTAGGCACAAAGTATTTCCTGGGCTAGATGCAGTTAAAAATTTGTAACTAGATACTCTCGTTGGATGCTGAGAAAGCATTCCATAGAGTCTCCTGGCACGCCATATATGATTCTCTTAAAAAGCTTGGGGTAGGGGTCTAGGGGACCCTTTTATAGCCAAAATCACGGCCCTGTATCACAATACGTCACCTAGGCTGAAGATAAATGGAACTGTAGCACCGAGGGCTCGGTTGCTACAGACGTATTGCACCTCACCCAGAGGTGTGATATCTCACTCTCAGATAAGGATGGAGTGTGGATCAGGACCCGACACCTGCATGCATTACACCACATTGCCGTGGGGCAGGGCGACCAATATGCCCCTGAGATGGGCACGACAGTCCCTGTCCCTGGCTGGAGTGGGGGGAGGGAACACTGAGGAAGGGGAACCCTGCAGTGCAGGAGCAGGGAGGAAGCAGTTCCTGGGTGCATTGAGAAGGGAGTATAAAAGGTGGGCACCATCTTAGTTCAGTGCAGAGAAGTCTGAGCAGAAGTGGCAGGGAGCAGGGGCTCTGCATGAGCTCAGCTCCGGAGGCGGGCCTAGTAACAGAGGCCCAGGCCTGCAAGAGGGAGAAGGAAGGAAGAGGAGCGGAGAAGGCTCCAGGAACGAGGAATGAAGGGATCCCAGGGGTGCGGACGGGCGAGTCGCCACCGCACGCCCGAATCCACCTGCGTGGAGGGGTCAGGCCAAAGGGGGAGACCGGTCCCCGAACTAGTGGAGGCAGGAAACGACCCTCAGCTAGAAACCGGAGGCTCTGACATTTTATGTGGCGCAGCCCCTTGCTCCACCCGCTAGGAAGGCACCACATAGGGTCAGGGAAACTGGCGCCAAGTTTACCAAGAGGAGGCCCGAGGCAGCCGGACAGAAGTGTTGGTAAGAAAGGCCAGACAAAGGACACACAAAGGGGGTCCTGTGAAGCGCTCCAAAGTTATCTGGGAGTTGTCTGAGCCCCTCACCTGGTGAGCACAGTACGACGTGGGCAGCCGTTACCTGCAGACGTGGTCTGGATAATAAGAACTGTGAGTAAAGGCCCTGAACTGCATCACTGACTCCGTGTCGTTACTGCTGCTGCCCTGCACCATCACCCCCATCCTCCGCATACACTGCCCTGAGGCTATACTCCTTCCGTGGGGAGTTATGCTACGCTCTGCTGCACCCACAACACCAGCCTTAGCGGTCTGCCCTGTAGCGGCGGTTCACTCTGACCGCAATCCACGGGTGGCGTAGTCGGACATTTAAACATCAAAACCACATAAATAGTTCCGCCACTGGTTTGACCGCCCTGAGCCACGGAACCGGATCGCCGCCACGAAGACTACAACCACCAGCATCCACCAAAAAGGGTCCGGCTCCGGGTGTCCCAAGGCCCAGGGGGTGCGTCAGAACATTTTCATCACCTTTCACAATCACCAATGGGACAAGGCAGGGATGTCCTCTGTCCCCTCTCTTATACATCCTAGTGACGGAGCACCTGCTCTCATCAATTCGCCATAACCCCAATATTAGGTGGATTGAGGTGGGAGGCACCGAGTACAAGTGCTCTCTATTTGCTGATGATGTCCTAGTATATATCACTCAATCACATATATCCATCCCTGCTGTTATGGCTGAAATAGATCACTTTGTTACATGGTAAAATTTTAAAATCAATGCAGCGAAGTCTGAGGCCCTCGATGTCTCCCTCCCTAAATCCATATAGGATTCCATCCAGTCCAACTTTCCCTTTGCCTGGCCCTCACAGGGTATCAAATACTTAGGAATTCCTATTCATAGAGACCTCTCCCATCTATGTTATCTTAATTTTGGGCCCTTTATTGAACAATTCCATACAGACCACGGTTGGCAAGTTAGAACTGTAAGATTCACTACGTGAACCTCTGGTGTTTTGTGGAAAAGCACATGTACACCGCGTTCCAAATTATTATGCAAAAAGTGTTTAGGAGTGATAAGGGAAGAATTTGTTTGTTTGTCAGTTAAACTCATTGATGGTGATGTGTGTCAGGGCTCTTTATATCACTGTAAGCAATTGCAGACACCTGTGCTAATTAGTTTGACAGGTGTGTCCAATGAAAGGCAAGACTACTTAAGAAGGCTCTCTCACATTATTAAGCAGCCTACATTTTCTGCCAAAATGGGAAAGAAAAAGGATGTGTCGGCTGCTGAGAAGCAACAAATTGTGGAGTGTTTAGGTCAAGGCATGACTACAATCAACATTGTGCGATGATCAGGATGAAGTGTCTTGGCAATCAAGAAGTATGTAGCTGATTCACAGTACACACGTGTGCGTGCTGATAAGGGCAAATTGAGGACTCTTTCCTACAGGCAATTACGTCAGGTTGAAAGAGCAGCGGCAAAAAAGCCTTGTCATAGCAGCAGACAAGTTTTTGAAGCTGCTTGTGCCTCCAACGTCCCCCGAACAACAAGATGCAGGGTCCTTCAGAGGTTTGCAGCTGTGCATACGCCATCCTGTCGACCTCCTCTATCCACTTCACACAAGCAGAAACGGCTCCAGTGGGCCAAACATTACATGAAGACTGATTTCAAAACTGTTTTGTTCACGGATGAGTGCCGTGCAGCGCTCAATGGTCCAGATGAATGGAGTGGAGGATGGCTGGTTGATGGACACCCCACGCAAACACGGCTACAGCGCCAACAAGGAGGAGGTGGAGTAATGTTTTGGGCTGGAATCATGGGGAGAGAGATTGTCGGCCCCTTTAGGATCCCTGAAGGCGCTAAAGATGAACTCCATAATGTATGTGGATTTTCTCAAACAACACTTCCTGCCATGGTTCAAGAAGAAGAACCGTGTATTTCACAGCAAGATCATTTTTGTGCATGATAATGCACCATCTCATGCTGCACATAAAACATCTGCATCTCTGGCTGATATGGGCATAAAAGGGGACAAATTTATGGTGTGACCACCATGCTCCCCTGACCTCTACCCCATTCAGAACTTTTGGAGCATCATTAAAAGGAGTGTCTATGATGGCGGGAGGCAGTTCACATCTAAGCAACAGCTCTGGGAGGGTATTCTGTCCTCATGCAAAACAATTGAAGCAGAAACCATCCAAAACCTGACAAATTCAATGGACGAGAGAGTTCAGAAGCTCCTTTCGAACAAGGGGTCCTATGTGAAAATGTAACATCACCTAGAATAAAGTTTTGAGTTGAAAACTGTTTGATTTCAGTTTCTAACAACCTGCTAATGCTTATAATTTCAAAATGACCATTTTTTTGGTCTTTATTAAAATGAAAAGGTTGATCGAAAAGTTTGGGGGATCTAAGAGTGTGGCAACCCAGTAGTCATGATTACTTCGAATTCTGACAATATGAGGGTCATGCTGCAGGTAGTGCAGCAAGAAGGCACTTATGTGTCTTGCGCATCTCGGAGCCCCAAAATTATTTTCCGGGCTAGATGCAGCTAAAAATTATTTTTAATTTTAAATCTGGTGAAGCTTATTATAGATGGCCTAATAGGATCAGTGCTGCACACTGCTACAAAGCCCAAATTATTTTCCAGTCAAGATACAGATAAACATGATTAGTAATTTGAAAGCTTAAAACGGTTGGTAGGGTGATTTTAACCAATCATCAAGCTTTTACTCTCCCCAGGATGACACAGGGGTAGAAAAGTCGTTTCGGATCCATGATTTGTTCATCTTTATGAACGTGAGTCTGTCTACATTATCAGTGGAGAGCCGCGTGCGCTTATCTGTCAGCACACCACCAGCAGCGCTGAACACACGTTCAGACAGAATGCTGGCTGCGGGGCATGACAAGATCTCCAAGGCGTAAGTGGCTAGCTCCGGCCATTTATCCAGATTGGAAGCCCAAAAAGAGCAAGGGTCCAGTGACACAGTCGTGGCTTCAATGTTTACTTGGAGATACTCCTGTACCATCGTCTCTAGGCGTTGACTATGTGTCAGACTTCTTGTCTCCTGTGGCCTTGCAAAGGATGGGCTAAAAAAGTGGTGAAATGATTCCGCAAAATTGATGTTACCAGCAGATACTGTGGTTCTGTTACGGTTTGAGTGCTGAACACTTGACGGTCCCACGGTTGGCAAGTTGGAACTGTGAGATTCACTACGTGCACCACTGGTATTTTGTGGAAAAGCACATGTAAGATTCTGCAACAGTCTCTGCTGATACTCCTGCATGCGTGCATCCCTTTCTATGGCAGGAATAATTTCTGCAAATTTACTTTTGTACCGGGGATCTAACAGTGTGGCAACCCAGTAGTCAGGATTATTTCTAATTCTCACAATTCGAGGGTCATGTTGCAGGTAGTGCAGCAAGAAGGCACTCATGTGTGTTGCGCATCCAGGAGCACCAAGTCCCTGTTGTGTTGGTGGCGAGGTAACAATCATGCTTCCTTCCTCTGTCCTCTCCCCCCAACCTCGCACAACAGAAATGTGATCAAGGTCTCCCTCATCTGATGAGTCTTCCATCAGTTCGTCCTCCACTTCTTCCTGGGCTCCTGCACCTTCCTCACTAGTTTGGCTGCTACCATGCGCCCTGGTAAAATCATCTCCCCCACCCTCACATGCCTGCCGCCTTGGTGCTGCCGACCGTCTGGACCTTGCAGATGTTAGCCCTTCCGCATACAACTCCTCCTCCTCTACTTCCTCCACCTCCTCTTGTGCCACCACCTGACTCCGAATTCTGTTTAACATGTGCTCCAGCATGTAAATCACCGGAATAGTCATGCTGATAATGGCATCGTCAGCACTAAACATCTTCGTCGCCATTTCAAAACTGTGCAGAAGGGTGCATAGGTCCCTGATCTGAGACCACTCCTCCAGCGTGATTTGCCCCACCTCTGAATCTCGTTGGCCCAGACTATACGTCAGAACGTATTGCACCAGGGCTTGTTGGTGCTGCCACAGTCACTGCAACATGTGCAGAGTTGAATTCCACCGGGTAGGCACATCGCATTTTAGCCGGTGAAGTGGCAGGCCCAACGACTTCTGTAGAGATGTAAGTCGCTGAGCTGCGGGATGCGAACGGCGGAAGTGAGCACACAGCGACCGTGCCCTCTGCAGAAGGCCATCTAGTCTGGGATAGTGGGCTAAAAATTGCTGGACAACCAGGTTCAACACGTGAGCCATACAAGGCACGTGTGTGACATTGCCCCGGCAAAGGGCCGCACCCAGGTTTGCAGCATTGTCGCACACGGCCTTCCCTGGTTTCAGGTCCAGTGGAGACAACCATTCATGAAATTGGTTCTCCAGAGCTGACCACAACTCCTCAGCTGTGTGACTCACATTTCCCAGACATTTCAATGTAAAAACCGCCTGATGACGTTGAGCCCTACTGCCAGCATAGTAAGGAGGTGTGCAGGATCCCTTCTGCGCAGTTAGAAAGCTTGTGGCATGAACAGACAGGCTTTGGGTGCAGGTGGAAGACCGAGAGGAGGTTGAGGAGGCAGAAGCAGTGGAGGAACTTTGACATAAAGAGGATTGACGCACAACTCGTGGGGACGGCAAGACTTGGACAGCAGCCCCTTGTCCTGCTGTCACCATAGCTACCCAGTGCCCAGTCAGCGACATGTAACGCCCCTGTCCATGCCTACTCGTCCAAGTGTCTGTGGTGAAATGCACCCTGTCACACACAGAGTTTCTCAAAGAAGCGGTGATGTTGTGTGCGACATGCTGGTGGAGCGCAGGCACACCTTTCTTTGAGAAGTAGTGCCGACTGGGCATCTGGTACTGGGGCACTGCGACGGACATAAGGTCTCGAAAATCCTCTGTGTCCACCAGGCGGAAAGGCAGCATTTCTGTAGCCAAGAGCTTGCAGATGGTGAAATTCAACCTCTTAGCTTTCTCATGGCTAGGAGGAAATGGTCTTTTACTTGTCCACATCTGAGGGACCGAGGGCTGGCTATTGTGCTTAGACGGGGTTGATAAGGGTGTCCCCGGCAAACTGCCGGTCTGTGAGGAACATGCAGGCGGACATGTTAGGTTGCCTTGATCCAAAGGTGGTGCTATCGATGTCGGACAGCGCTCAAGACCAGCTGGTGTTACCACCTCCAAAGAAAATGATGACCTGCCAATCACGCTGGCTGTTGCGGGTAAAGAGGTGGCAGGTCTGCGCCCCAAAACAGGTGTGACTGCTGTCCCCCCAGTCACAGAGGATGAAGAGGCCGCGGATGCACAAGATATGGCAGACGATGGTTGGCCCGGCCGGCTAGGCCGCATTGTAGCACACTGAGCTTCCCACTGCAACTTATGCTTCATGTCCATGTGCCGGTTCATGCATGAAGTACTCAAACTATGTATTTTTTGGCCTCTACTTAGCTTTTGCTGACAAATGTTACAGATAACACGAGTTGGGTCATCTTTATCGATCTGAAAAAATGCCCAGGCTATGCAAGGCTTAGCACCCATGCGACCTGAAGAGCCACCACGACTTGTGGTGAGAGGCAGAGTTGTGTTTGAGGATGCAGTTGTTGACGTGCTTCCAGTACTACATCTCTGTCCAGGAAGGCGCAACCTGACCTAGTCGTCACTAGCATCTTCCTCCACCTCCTCTGCTGACCTCATCTCTTGGCTGACTGTGGGTTGACAGTAAGTGGGATCTCCGACCTCATCATCATCACCCTGTGCGTTATCACACCCGTCGTCCTCAGAGCCAACCTGTTCCTGCCCTGACAAAAAACTAAAGTTGTCGCTCCAATCAGGTATTTGAGTCTTATCATCGTCTTCCTCATTGTCTCCACCAACAGGAGTTACAGTTTGGGAATGAGGGTCTACATTATGGTCAGAACCTTCTGCGTCTGGTCCTGGATCTGACTCATAAAGATTCTGGGCATCAGTGCAGATCATTTCCTCGTCTGGATTCACAGAAGCGCTGGAGTCGACCTCTGATTCCCAGGCTATAGTATGAGTAAACAGCTCTGCAGACTCAACCATCTGTTCTACCTCATACTCAGACGGGCAGCTGGAGATTTGGGAGCTGTGAGGAAGCAAGTGCGATTTGGGTGACACCTTTGAGGACTGGAGTATTTGTGATGTTGAAGTTGATGTGGAGGAGAGCCCACTTAAAGGAGCACATTATATCCGTTGAAGCACCTGCTGTTTTTGTGCCTCATCTGGAATTTGTAGCGATTGGCGTGGCCGTAAGAAAGGGATCTTATCACATTGTCCGCTAAAAGAAGTAGACATTTTAGTTTGGCTGGAAGATGGTCTTTCTTCTGCACCTACCCCATGGACACAACCTTTTTTCCCCTTCCCAACACGCCTATTCCCCTTTCCACCAGCAGCAGGCCTTTTTCCACTCATTTTGGTGGTTAACTAATTCACAACTCTGGAGTTGTTTGCACAAAAAAACAATGGATGGTAACCGAGCAGAGCTGAGTGGCCAAACTGTGGTATTAGGCCAAAACTATTGGCTGGGTTAGATGCAGAAAAAAATTATTTTTAATTTGCAACCTGATGGAGGTCAGTATAGATGGACTAATAGACCAAGTCCCACACACCGCTAGAAGCCCAAATATTTTTTCAGAGCTAGATGCAGAAAAAAATTATATTCAATTTGCAACCTGCTGGAGGTCAGTATAGAAGGACTAATAGAACAAGTCCCACACACTGCTAGAAGCCCAAATATTTTTTCAGAGCTAAATGAAGAAAAAAATTATTTTTAATTTGCAACCTGATGGAGGTCAGTATAGATGGACTAATAGACCAAGTCCCACACACTGCTAGAAGCCCAAATATTTTTTCAGAGCTAGATGCAGAAAAAAATTATTTTTAATTTGCAACCTGATGGAGGTCAGTATAGATGGACTAATAGACCAAGTCCCACACACTGCTAGAAGCCCAAATATTTTTTCAGAGCTAGATGCAGAAAAAAATTATTTTTAATTTGCAACCTGATGGAGGTCAGTATAGATGGACTAATAGAACAAGTCCCACACGCTGCTAGAAACCCAAATATTTTTTCAGAGATAAATGAAGAAAAAAATTATTTTTAATTTGCAACCTGATGGAGGTCAGTATAGATGGACTTATAGACCAAGTCCCACACACTGCTAGAAGCCCAAATATTTTTTCAGAGCTAGATGCAGAAAAACATTATTTTTAATTTGCAACCTGATGGAGGTCAGTATAGATGGACTAATAGAACAAGTCCCACACGCTGCTAGAAGCCCAGATATTTTTTCAGAGATAAATGAAGAAAAAAATTATTTTTAATTTGCAACCTGATGGAGGTCAGTATAGATGGACTAATAGACCAAGTCTCACACACTGCTAGAAGCCCAAATATTTTTTCAGAGCTAGATGCAGAAAAAAATTATTTTTAATTTGCAACCTGATGGAGGTCAGTATAGATGGACTAATAGACCAAGTCCCACACACCGCTAGAAGCCCAAATATTTTTTCAGAGCTAGATGCAGAAAAAAATTATATTCAATTTGCAACCTGCTGGAGGTCAGTATAGAAGGACTAATAGAACAAGTCCCACACACTGCTAGAAGCCCAAATATTTTTTCAGAGCTAAATGAAGAAAAAAATTATTTTTAATTTGCAACCTGATGGAGGTCAGTATAGATGGACTAATAGACCAAGTCCCACACACTGCTAGAAGCCCAAATATTTTTTCAGAGCTAGATGCAGAAAAAAATTATTTTTAATTTGCAACCTGATGGAGGTCAGTATAGATGGACTAATAGACCAAGTCCCACACACTGCTAGAAGCCCAAATATTTTTTCAGAGCTAGATGTAGAAATTTTTTTTATTCAATTTGCAACCTGATGGAGGTCAGTATAGATGGACTAATAGACCAAGTCCCACACACTGCTAGAAGCCCAAATATTTTTTCAGAGCTAGATGCAGAAAAAAAATATTTTTAATTTGCAACCTGATGGAGGTCAGTATAGATGGACTAATAGACCAAGTCCCACACACTGCTAGAAGCCCAAATATTTTTTCAGAGCTAGATGCAGAAAAAAATTATTTTTAATTTGCAACCTGATGGAGGTCAGTATAGATGGACTAATAGAACAAGTCCCACACGCTGCTAGAAGCCCAAATATTTTTTCAGAGATAAATGAAGAAAAAAATTATTTTTAATTTGCAACCTGATGGAGGTCAGTATAAATGGACTAATAGACCAAGTCCCACACACTGCTAGAAGCCCAAATATTTTTTCAGAGCTAGATGCAGAAAAAAATTATTTTTAATTTGCAACCTGATGGAGGTCAGTATAGATGGACTAATAGAATGATGCTATGCCCAAAAGATTTTACTTCACTAGGTGCAGCAAAAAAATTGGTATTCTATACACAGGTGGTATATCTTGCAACACAGATAGGCTACTCCACTGACTAACACACTCTGCAATAGGCCAAAAAGGATTAGCTTTGCTAGATTCAGCCAAATGCTGTGAAAAAAACTTGCACAGCACTGGCACAGACCTGCCTGGCAAAAACTGATAGGAACTGATGTAACCTAGTCCTGAAAAGGTCTCCAATTACAATTAGTCTTTACTCCCACAATCTATCTATTTAAGAGCACAGACCTGCTTGATAAAAGTCGTAGGAAATGCTGTAACCTAGTCCTTAAAAGGACTGCAATCACAACTATTCCCTACTCCCAAGCTATCTGTATATTTGTGCGAAAATTGGCTTGAAATTAACAAGGTATAGCGCACACAGCAACAGCGGTGCCATCTAACACGCAGCTGCAGCAGTGAGAAAATGGTGGCGACGGGGAAAATGGCTTGGTCTTATAGGGCAAGGACATGTGACCTACACTGCCAATCACACATGCCCTTGCTTGTGTGAAAAAAAGCACTTCGCTCCGTGTGTGCGCTGCTGATAGGCTGACAGATTGCACCTCCCCACTGCAAATGCGGGAAAGAGAAAAAAAAATGGAGATCTTCATTGTTCCTGCAGAGATCCATCCCCTGCCCCTCCCCCCGCCCCGCTGTACACTCAAACTGCGTATTAACATTAATTTTCATCATTACTGAGAAAAAATCCAGTTATGATTTTGGTGCACGAACAGTTATCGAACATAACCTCGAACAGCCGAATTTTTCTCAAATTGTTCGTGTTCGCCGACCGGCTCGAACACCGCCCAAAACAGCTCGAATTTGAGATTGGCGAACAGTTCGAGTAGAACAACACTCATCTCTAATACTGCTATGGGCTGGTATTGTTAAAGATGAGCTAGTTCGACCTTTGCAGTTTTAAGATGGGCTCAAAATCATCTCCCAAACCTATTGATAGTTTTTAAAAGACAATTTCTTAAATTAGTGGTACAAGGAAAAATCTGCATCTTTTAAGAAAACCATGATTCTTATGCAGGAAAATGCTCCAACGCATGCATCAATGTCTCCACTGCTTGGCGAGCCAGTAAAGACCTTAAAGATAAGAGAATAATGACATGGCCTCCACCCTCAGATGACCTAAGCAGTTTAAAAAACTGACAGACTCCATGAATGGAAAGGTTATGACTCTTATTGAAAAGAAGGGTGTCTATATTGGTCACTGATATTTTTGTTTAAATGTCAGAAATGTATTTTTGTACATTTTGTGCTGTTTGTATAAAATTCTCACTTTAACAGATGAAATAAACAACTGAGATTGAGAATTTATTTGCATAATAATACTGCACACTAATAGTTGTCCAATAATTCTGCACACAGATATTCTCCTGAGAAAGACAAAACCCTTACTTTTACTTGTTTTTTAATATTCAGGTTTTAGGTTTATTAACCTTTTGGGTTGACTAACAGCACTGTAGTTGATCAATAATGAAATTAATCATCAAAAAAACTAATTATCTAGTAATTCTGCACAAGTTGTGGAACAGATATCAGAAGTTGAAAGACATTTTTGCAATTTCACTTGAAAAAAACAAAATTAGCAATTAAGGGCAGGAAACCAGGGGAGGAGTCCTGAGGAGATAATTTGCATATTCCCACTGCATTTTGGGGTAAGTGAAGAGTCTCCGTGAGCTCAAAGAACACTGGATTTTGGCTGTTGGAGCTGAAAAGAGGACATCGGTAAACCAGGGGAGGAGTCCTGAGGAGATAATTTGCATATTCCCACTGCATTTTGGGGTAAGTGAAGAGTCTCCGTGAGCTCAAAGAACACTGGATTTTGGCTGTTGGAGCTGAAAAGAGGACATCGGTAAACCAGGGGAGGAGTCCTGAGGAGATAATTTGCATATTCCCACTGCATTTTGGGGTAAGTGAAGAGTCTCCGTGAGCTCAAAGAACACTGGATTTTGGCTGTTGGAGCTGAAAAGAGGACATCGGTAAACCGCGCGCCTACTTGCGCGCGCATTTTGAAGCATTTTTTTTAAGCTTTTTTCACTGTTTTCAGAACATTAACAGTAAGAACATGGAAGAGTCCAGGAGCCATTTGGTGAGCTGCATATCCTGCTACATGTTCACAGACTTGCCAGTGGAAAAGCCAAACTTCACATGCCAGAAATGCAAGCTTGTGTCCCTGTTGGAGGAAAAGTTGCGAAATCTAGAAGAGAGGTTAACTACCTTGAAAATCATTAAGGAAGGTGAAGAGTTCTTAGACAGAGCAGAATTATCTCTTCATGATTCAGAAAGAGAAGAAATTCGAACTGCACCTGAGGAAACAGAGGAATGGAAGCATGTGACCCACAGAAGCAGGAGGATCGAGAGGCAGTCAGCACCCATACTGCTCAGGAACCAGTACCAGGCTCTCACGCAGGAGAACCATGAAGAAATACAGCAAAATAAGACTTTGCCAGCAATGAATAACCTTGTAAGCCCTCAGAATCCTCCTGGATGGAGAAAGAAGAATGTTGTGAAGAAAAAACGGAGAGTGGTGGTCATGGGGGATTCCCTGTTAAGAGGAACAGAGGCTGCTATCTGCAGACCAGACATAACCTCAAGAGAAATGTGCTGTCTTCCAGGAGCAAAAATTAAAGATGTGTCTGACAGGATATCAAGACTCTTCAGACCTACAGATCACTACCCATTCCTGCTAATACATGTGGGGACAAATGACACCGCAAGAAAGGACCTGGAAACCATCTGCAGTGACTTTGAAGACTTGGGCAAGAAAGTGAAAGAATTGGGAGCGCAGGTGGTCTTCTCATCCATCCTCCCAGTGGATGGCCATGGAACAATGAGGTGGAATAAGATTCTACAGGTGAACAACTGGCTACGTCGATGGTGCCATCAACAAGGATTTGGATTTCTGGATCACGGAATGAATTACCTATACGATGGACTACTTGCTAGAGATGGGGTGCACCTTACGAAGACTGGAAAACATGTATTTGGAAGTCGCCTTGCTACACTCATCAGGAGAGCTTTAAACTAGAACAATGTGGGAAGGGAAGCAAAAGGCCAGAAAAAGCCATACAGCTGACAAATACTATTGAGATCTCTGCTACTGGAAGTGGAAAGGAAGAACAAAGACAAAACAATTTAAATAATAAAAATATGGGAGGAAGAGAAACCAATCACAAACTAAAATGTTTTTATACAAATGCACAAAGCATGGGCAACAAACAAGGAGAATTAGAACTACTAACGCAGGAAAAGAAATATGATGTCATTGGAATCACTGAAACTTGGTGGGACAATACACATGATTGGAATAAAAGGCTAAAAGGATACAACTTATTTGCAAGAAACAGACTTGATAAACGAGGAGGAGGTGTTGCATTGTATGTTAGAAAAGCGTATATCTGCACAGAGATTGAAGCTTCAGAGACTGGGAGTTCTGTGGAAACTGTTTGGGTAAGAATACAAGGAGAGAACAACGGAAAGGACACCATTGTAGGCATTT
Source organism: Phyllobates terribilis (assembly GCF_046119375.1). NCBI lineage: Eukaryota > Metazoa > Chordata > Amphibia > Anura > Dendrobatidae > Phyllobates > Phyllobates terribilis. Next base: position 417,860,278 of record NW_027362764.1, on the reverse strand, counting down.
ACTACAGGCCACCTGGGCAAGCTAAAGATATGGATGAACTCTTTATGTATCAAATGACCAAGTTCTCAAAAAAATATGACGTAGTGGTCATGGGAGATTTCAACTATCCAGACATTTGTTGGGAATCTCTCTCAAGTAAAACTAACAGGTCAAGCAAATTCTTATCCTCTCTTGCTGACAACTTTATCTTCCAAAAGGTAGGGGAGAAAACAAGGGGATCTGCTACTTTGGATCTAATCCTTATAAACAAGGAGGAAATGGTTGAGGAGGTAAAAGTGGCTGGGACCCTAGGAGGCAGCGATCATGCTATTATAGAATTTTGGATAACTAGAGGAGGAAGACATGTGAAGACTCAAACTTCAAGGTTAGATTTTAGAAAGGCAGATTTTAAGAGACTCAGAAAGAGAATAGGAGGGATCCAATGGCTGGATGTCCTTAAGGACAAAAATGTCCAGGAAGGATGGGAAATTTTTAAAAATGAGATTCTCAAAGCACAATCGTTAACAATCCCGAAAAGTAGGAAGAATGGGAAGCATTTAAGGAAACCAGGATGGATGAACACAGAACTTAAACACATGCTAAAAAGAAAGAAAGAAATGTTTATTAAATGGAAAGAGGGAGGCATATCTAAAGAAGATTATAATGCAGTCTGCAGATCCTGCAGGGCATGTATCAGGTTAGCTAAAGCTGACAATGAATTAAGGCTTGCAAGAGATGTCAAAAGCAATAAAAAAGGATTTTGGGGGTATGTCAAAAGTAAAAGAAAAGTCAAAGATGCTATAGGATTTTTACAGGATGAAAATGGAGAAATGGTAAGAGAGGATGTTGAGAAGGCCAAACTTTTTAATTCCTATTTTGCATCTGTTTTCTCTCAGAAAGAAAATGTAACATCAACTGATCTTCACTGTCCTTTTAAAGGAATAGAAGAATCCAAGTTATCTGTAAACAGAAAGATTGTGAGGGAATATTTAGCTAACATAAATGAGTTCAAGTCTCCAGGTCCAGATGAATTACACCCTAGAGTACTGAAGGAGATCGTAGAAGAAATTTTAGAACCACTCTCCATAATCTTTGAAAATTCTTGGAGAACAGGAGAAGTCCCAGAAGACTGGAGAAGAGCAAATGTTGTTCCTATCTTCAAAAAGGGGAAGAAGGTGGACCCAGGGAACTATAGGCCGGTGAGTCTGACTTCTATACCAGGAAAGATCTTTGAACAAATTATTAAACAACATGTATGTAAGTACCTGGATAAGAATGAAGTGATTAACCAGAGTCAGCATGGGTTTATAACTAACAAGTCATGTCAGACTAACTTAATTTCCTTCTATGACAGAATCACTGACTGGGTGGATCAGGGAAATGCTGTAGATATAGTATATCTTGACTTCAGCAAAGCATTTGACAAAGTATCTCACACCATCCTTATTGAAAAAATGACCAAGTATGCAATGGACCAGGCAACTGTTAGGTGGATTCATAACTGGCTTAGTGATCGGACTCAAAGGGTGATTGTAAATGGCTTCACATCCAGCTGGATGAATGTCTCAAGTGGGGTACCACAGGGCTCCGTCCTGGGACCTGTATTGTTCAACATCTTTATCAATGATTTAGATGAAGGAATTGAGGGTAAACTGATTAAATTTGCTGATGACACAAAGCTAGGAGGGATAGCTAATACTAGAGAAGAGAGAGAGAGGATTCAAAAAGACCTAAATAAACTGGAGCAGTGGGCAGCAACCAACAGAATGGTTTTTAACAGGGAAAAATGCAAAGTACTACATCTGGGCAATAAAAATGAAAAAAGCATATACAGAATGGGAGGAATAGAGCTAAGCAACAGTACATGTGAAAAAGACTTAGGTATACTAATAGATCATAGACTGAACATGAGTCAACAGTGTGATGCAGCAGCAAAAAAGGCAAATACAATTCTGGGATGTATTAACAGAAGCATACAGTCTAGATCACGTGAAGTCATTATTGGTCTTTACTCCTCTTTGGTCAGACCTCATCTGGAATACTGTGTACAGTTTTGGGCACCACATTTTAAAAAAGACATAGACAAACTGGAGCAAGTTCAGAGAAGAGCGACCAGAATGGTGACTGGTCTGCAAACCATGTCCTATGAGGAACGGTTGCAGGATTTGGGAATGTTTAGCTTGCAAAAAAGAAGACTGAGAGGAGACTTAATAGCTGTCTACAAATATGTCAAGGGCTGTCACATTGTAGAAGGATCATCTTTATTCTCATTTGCACAAGGAAAGACTAGAAGCAATGGGATGAAACTAAATGGGAGGAGACACAGATTAGATATTAGAAAAAACTTTTTGACAGTTAGGGTGATTAATGAGTGGAACAGGCTGCCACGAGAGGTGGTGAGTTCCCCTTCAATGGACGTCTTCAAACAGAGGCTGGACAGACATCTGTCTGAGATGATTTAGTGAATCCTGCTTTGAGCAGGGGGTTGGACCAGATGACCCAGGAGGTCCCTTCCAACTCTACCATTCTATGATTCTATGATTCTATGATTCTAGGAACACATCTCCAAAAGGTTGAGACAGGATTAACAAAAGGCTGGAAAAGAAATCGCACTTATGAAAATAATGGGAAGGTTAATTTTCACCTAAATCATAAGACTGTGTATAAAAATAGCATATTAGAGAGGCAGAGTCTCTCAGAAGCAAAGATGGTCAGAAGTTCACTAATCTGTGAACAATTATGTTTGAAATTTGTCAAACAATTTCAGAAAAATGTTCCTCAATGTAAAATTGCAAATACTTTGAATATCCCACCATCTACAGTACATAATATCATCAAAAGATACACAGACTGTGGAGAAATCCTTGTGCACAAGTGACAAGGCTAATGGTCAATATTCGATGTTCGGTACTATATTAAAAATGGGCATGACTTGATCGATTAGAACACAGCATGATCTCAGGAAAACTTCCAGAATTCATTGTCTGTGAACAAAGTTCACCATGCAATCCACAAATGCAAGTTAAAGCTCTATAAACCTCTATATTGCAAATAAGAAGATGCATATTAACACAATCCAGAAACACCGATGACTTCCCATTTAAGATGGACTTGAACAAAATGAAAAACTGTTGTGTAGACAGATGAATCAAAATTTTGAAAGGCACTATCAATACTAAGCATCATATAGAGGTTTTGGAACAACACATGCTCCACTACAGATTTCATATTTCAGCAAGATAATGCTAAACCACATACAGCATCCATCACAACAGGATGGGTTTGTAGAAGAAGAGTTTGTGTGATGAACAGGCTGCCTGTAATCCAGAGCTTTAACCAATAGAAAACATTTCTTGCATTATGGATTGAAAAATCCAGCAAAGATCCAGGACTGTTGAGCCACCAGAATCCTTTATCAGACAAGAATGGAACAACATTCCTCTCCCAAAACTCCAGCATTTAGTCCTCTCTGTTCCCAGACATTTACAGACTGATGTGAAAAGAAGAGGTGATGCTACACAATGGTAGACATGGCCCTGTCTCAACTTTTTTGAGATTTGTTGTTGACATCAATTTCTAAGTAAGTTAATTTATTCAAATTAAATGGAAAAATGTCTAACTTTCAACTTCTGTTCTGTGTTCTGTTGTAAACAGAAGCTACATGTGTAAACAGGCTATCCCTGCATGTGTCACAGCTGTCTAACAGATGTGACAAATGCAGCTGCACGGCTGTTACTGAAATGCCGACCACACCGTTACTACTCCGCGAGTACCCGAGCTTGCTCGTTTAAAGGGTTAAACGAGCACGTTTGCTCATCACTAGCTATAAGAGATTTCTAGTCCTTGTTGGAGTAAGATTTGTGGCATAGCGATTAGCGAACGCCGCCGCTCATCATGAATTTGATGAGTTGGGGTTGCCACACCTCGTCATGCCCCCATCATGTCACAGCTACATCCACTTTCTCAGAGCTGGTGCAAGAATAAAAAGACCAGAAGTCCCATTTGTTGCGCAAAAAAATTGCAACTTTTCAAAGCTTTTTTCACCAGGAATCTGGCAAAAACACTTTGATTTCACCCAAGATGTTAAAAGTATTTAAACATATACATTTGAATTAGCATAGAATACAATAGGAAAAATGTACAGTGATGACCAAAAGATTTGCATTTTTTTTAAAAGAGTTATTATTTCTGTCTGGTTGTTGCGATGCCATTTGCCTGGTGATGAATTGAAAGTGCATGAATTTGTCATTTATTTTACTCACTTATATACCGCCATTAATTCCATACCGCTTTAGACATTATCGGCACCCCATAGGGGTTCCCAATCTAAGTTCCCTATCAGTATGTCTTTGGGGTGTGGGTGGAAACCGGAGAACCCGGAGGAAACCCACGCCAACACGGGGAGAACATACAAACTCCTTGCATCATGCAAGACCTTAATTTTAACCAAAATGCTTTTGAATATAGGTATAGTCATTTAATTAAAGAAAACTGGCTACCAAAAGTTTTGCATATACTATTTATTGATCACAACATGAAGAGTAATTCATTGTTTACAATGCCATAACTTTCTATGGGTACGGCCCCAACTCGTCGCCCTAACGCATCCCAAAGGTGCTCTATACGGTTTAAATAAGGTGATTGGCTTGACCATTGCAACAGGCGAACATTTATCTTTGCTAATCAATTTACGACTAAATTGGATGTGTGCTTAAGATCATTGTCTTGCTGGAATTTCCATCCCCTGCCTACTCTGGTTTTACCATGTGGCAGCATTACATTCTCCAGTATATCTTTGTACATGGTAGCATTCATATCTCCATCAATTCTATGCAGAGGGCCAATGGCCGTAAAGCAGCCCCAAACCATGACATTGCCACCACCATGATTCACTGTAGGTGTTTGGTACCTTACATCATTACTTTTTCCAATTGGGCGGTATATATAGTGCTTGCCATCACTACCAAACAGATTGAACTTGGATTCATCCAACCACAACACCTTAGACCAATCTGTCTCTTTCCATTGGCTGTGTTCTTTGGCAAACTCAAATCGGACCTTAAGGGTTTTTCAGAGATGAAAGGCTTCTTGACTGGAACTCGTGCATGCAACCCTACTGCTCCTAGCCGTCGCACCACAATTTAGCGACTCACTTTGATCCCATATTCTTCGTTCATTTCGTGTGAAATCTATACAGCACTTTTATAGACATCAAATACTGACTTTTTCTTAATAATATGATCAACTCTGAAGGAAGTTTTCCGTGGTCGTCCTCTTCTAGGTTTTTCAGCTGTTCCATAACCTTCCTTTTCTTTCTTTAATATACATGACACTTGACTTGAGAACAGTTGAACAGTTGAATACCATAACTTTCCTTTCAGAATAATAAGCCTCCTGACATCTGGTGATAAAATTGGCTTTGTCTTTGCCATCTTTTAACCCAAAAACACACATATTAAAAAAAAAAAATAGGCAAAATTCGACTACCCATGACAAAATATGCAAAACATTTGACCCAGCAAATATTGAAAACTATCACATAAAGGGATAAAACAACGTCAAGCACAATTTTCGCCCTTATAGCTGACAACCATTTGCTTTTGGTTAACTAAAATTGCCAGGAAAATGGCATCAAAACAACCTGACAGAAATAATCACACATTAAAAAAAAAAGCAAAACTTTTGGTCGAATATTTGACATACATTTGTGCATATATCTGTTTTAAGTGTAATTTTACAGCCTCCAAATAAACGCAGTCTGGTGCGCTTTTTTAATCCTTTGAAACAAAGACTTGAAATGGATTCTTTTTGTCTAACATCGAAGTCTATGAAAGATTTATGCAAACATATATAATATAATTATAACATTATTGTTATAGGGTAGGCTTGCATCAGTTTTTTTTAATGTTTTTTCTTATAATTTTTTTTCCAGAAAACAAGTCACAATTCTCTTTGTATTTAAAAAAAAGGATCCATTTTTTTTATATAAAAAGATGCAAACTGATGCAACGGATATGATAAAAAAGGATATGCATGCTTTAAATTAAATGTGTTTGCATTAGTTTTACAACAAGACAGGTTTTTTTTTTGCTTATTGTGCAAAAACATGAGGCTGTTAAAAATATCAAAAACATGGTGTGAAATAGGCCTTACACATGGGAAGAAAAAAATATTATTCTAATTGCAAAGCAAAAGACCTGAATGATGACGGAAGAAAGAGATCTGTAGCATGAGCTTTTTCCAAGCAGTCTGCCACACTGTAATCTAGCCACCTGCTCTATCTGCGGCATAAATTAGTTGTCTCAGGAGAGCCAAGGCTGCCGATTGGTCGATCTTGTTTCTATGACAACCATTTTCTCTCCGCTATATGATTTACACAGCACTTTACAGCTCATCAGAGATTCAGCAGGCTCAAACACACAGTGTACATATTCCTCACTCCTGTGGGATATCAATACTTAATATCAGATTATTTGCCAAGATAAAACTATATGCTATATGTCTAATGTGAAATAAATATTGCTACAGCCAACGGAGTACTTAGGGAAGAAGAAATCACTTTTTTACCAGTGTTTATATGAGGATCATATGACGGAACATGGGAGGCAAATACAAATAATTGACACCTAAAAAACGGCCTGTTTTTAAAAGGCAAACAGTTTTATGAAAAACTATTAAGACTCCAATAAATCATTTATAGTAAATTGCCCATATTTGTCAGACATCAGTAGGAAAAATATATGAAATGGAAGATTATTGATGATCAATGAGTAATTCATAAATCTTTTGTAATATCATTTAATGCTGAAAGGGTTTCTGTTCATTTAAACATTTAAAGAAATCGCCTTGATGGTGACAGATGGCAATGACACGCAATTGATCAAACTAAGTGTAGGCCAGTGAGAATAAGAAATGCACAGCTTGTGATTTCTAACAATATTCAAAACTTTTTAGAGTGTTTATTTTTGTACCCTTAATGAATATACTCATGCCCTTACATAAATGTAGGCATTTCTTACATGATAGCAAATAGTTGAATTCATAGCTGCAAAATCAGGGAAAGACCCTCCCTGAGCCCACCCTTCTATTGTAAGTCACACCCCTCATCACTTCTTGTTCCAGTGTGTTCTAGTGTGTCCAGTGAAGACAAGTTATCACCAATCCAGAGGATAGGTGACAAATTGTTGATCAGTAAGGGTCCAACTGCTAAGACCCACACTGATCTGAAGAACAGAGCACTTTTGCCCCCATTGAAATGGAGCGGTGGTGCGCTTGCATGATCACTGCTCCATTGATTTCCTATGGGGCTGCCAAGTTCTGCACTCTGCTTTTTTCTAGAAGCCACATAGAAAATAAATTGATCAATAGTTAAGCATCTGACGCGCCCCCTGGGACATATTCCTTTTTGAGGGGAATACCCGGCACCGGATCAGATGGGGGTTTGTAGTCTCCGAGCGGCTGTGACCCGGTCCCGTGCCCAGGGCGTCAAGCTCAGTGTGATGTGGCAGTTCTACAGATGTTACTAAAGTTCTTTTTGTGTCGACTACGCCACCCGTTGTGATGCGGTCACTGTGGCCGCCGCTGCAGCAGGGTCCGCTGAGGCTGATGGTGGGTGCGCAGCTTGGTGAGATAGCCCCCAACGGGAGGGGTATAGCCTCAGAGGGGACAGGCGCAGAGGATGGGGGTTGTGGTGGTGTAGTGCAGACGGCAGTGAAGACAGAGTCGGGTTGTGCAGTTAAGGGTGTTTACTTACTGCAGGTGTTGTACTGGTCACTCCAGCTGCTAGTGACCACCCGAGCCGTGCTGCGTCCACCAGGTCCTGGATCCAGCCAACCCCCAAACAAGTCCGGAGCGTGGCCCTGAGCTCTCCCTCTGTCCTTTCTTCAGCCGTCCCCACCAGTGATCCACCTAGGTCCAGCTCCCTCGGGCCTTCTGTTGGGACACCCTTGGCCCTGGGTTCCCTGACCCTTCATGTGGCGTGCCTTCGGGGTGGATGTGGTGGGTGACCGTGGCAGACTCTGCCCACGGTCTCCGGTCTCTGGCTGGGGATTGTTTTTACCCCCACCAGCTTGGGTTCCGGTACCCTGATGCTGACTCCTCACCCGGTGCTCTGATTTGGGTTCTTGGGTCCCTTCTCTTCTGTGCTCTGGGTCTTTCTCTTTTCTCCTCTCTCACTCTGGGTCTTGGTCTTTCTTCTCTCCTCTCCTAACTTGTTTTCTGCAGCTGATCCTCTCTGCATCTGACTCTCTGCGTCTGACCCTGATTCTTAGTTGGTGCCCACCTTATATATCCCTCTATGTGTGAGCTCAGGTGACCAGCACCCAATGAGCTCCTAACTTTACCCAGGCTGCTCCCCCTATCTGCCCCTACACTACTTGGGATGTACCACCCCCCTCCCACTCCAGCCAGGAACAGACTCGGTCGTACCTGCACATTTCTAAGTGGGAGTACCGTCGGCCTGTTCCTCGGAAATGGGATGTGTGTAGTGCATGCAGCCTACCGAGCTCAGTCCCACACTCCATCCTTACCCGGGAGTGGAATATCACACCTCTGGGTTGAGGTGCAATACCCCTGTAGCAGCCGAATCCTCAGGGTGCTACATTCCCCCCTGGTAAATCACAGCACGTCCTCGGGCTGTAAGACATAAATAACACCAAAACATACAAAATTTTCATATAAACATAGTAAAACATATAAAACACTATATAAATAACATATCTTAGCAGATAAAACTTTCTCGTCGTCTCTTGTTTCAGGTTCCTCCTCCGGACACTGTGCAACGTGTGTCCGGGAAAAGTGCGACAGTCTCTTAGATAAACAGGTTTTCTATAAAACCGGTAGGGGGCGCTTTAGGAAGCGCAACTATATACAGGGGAAGTTGGCCGCTCTCAGTCCTCAGCCAGGTAGAGGGAAGGGAATGGCTGCTCACAGTCCTCAGCCTGTAGGATTAAGGGGTTAACGGGTAAACAATTCACTGGTCCCAACGGGGACTATTTTAGCAGCAACGGTTCACTGTGCCCCGACAGGCAACTATATACAGTCTCTACTCCCGTCCTCAACGACGGCTCCCTCCTGCTTTCTCTTGGTATGGTGTTGCTTCAGACCCGTCCGGGTCCTCTGGCTCCTCCTCCCCGTACCGCAACTCCTCCTCCGTCAAGCGGTGTACGTGGAGGGCGTAAGGTCCTTTGGCACACTTGTGCCGGGTGAAAGTGACTTCGTCTCCGACGTAGAGGTCACGGCCTTTGTGACCTTCCGGCAGGTGGGACTCGACGTCTCTGCGGGTCACAAAAACGTCACCGCGGTTGTTACGGTCCCGAATAAAGCCCCACCCATGCTGCGGGTTGAACTTTATCACCGTCCCGATGGTGCGGGGACAGTGCGCTGCACGGGGGTTCCTCCTAGTCCGGCTCTTCTGCTCCGCGCTCCGGATTTGGGCCTGTTGTTCTCTGACCCGCCTCTCCTCCCGTTCTCTCGCGAACTCTGCTAGCTGCTGACGACAACACTCAGTACGCTCAGCGGCGACTGCCCGAGTTTCTCCGGTGAACCCCATCAAATCTTCTCCCGTGGGGTCCCACTCGAATTGGGCTTCTTCTAAAGGAGGCGAGACCCGAGTCACGGGCTTCGGAGCCGGGATCAGGGGCTCCCACAAGGGCCCTAGTCTTTGTTGCCGCTCCAGCTCATGGTATCCTTCGGGCCAGATGAAGGGCCGCCCGTCCGGCCATGTGGGCTGGCTGAAGAGGTCCTCCCCCAGGTGTGGCACCCTTGGTATTGCGGGCGCGGGCGCGGTGGTGGTGGCGCCCGGGTTGCCCAGGCCTTGCGGCCAGGCCTGGGGCACCTGGAGGGTGAAGGGCACCGTTGGGACGGCGGCGCCCTGGGCTACCTGGCCTTGCGGCCAGGCCGGAGGCTCCGCGGAGGTGGGGGGCGCTGTTGGTGGTGCGGCGCCCGGGGGTACTAGGCCTTGCGACCAGGCTGGTGGTATTTCCTGCTTTGTCACGCTCCGGGTCGAGGCGCGTGACGTCACAGGGGTCGCTGCGGCGGCTTCCGGTCGGGGCCTAGTCCATAGCGGTGACATGGCGGCTACGGGCACAGCAGGGGGACTTTCGGGCTCTGCGACGGGGAGCTGGGGCAGGTAAGCGATGTCACGGCTTGGGGTATAGGCGTCCCCTTTACCTGCCTCCATGCGTTCGGCTCCCTTCTCGGCGCCGTCTCCGGCCTTGGGTCCTCCCGCACCATCCTCAGAGGCGGTCTGCTTCCTCTTCCAGGGTAGCGTGCTCCGTTGACTGGTCTCTGCTTGCTGGGTCATCTCCCGGCTCCACTCCGCCAGTATCTCGCGCTGTACCCGGGCCATCCTCCGTGCGAGGCCCTCCAAGGCAGTTTGTGCACACTCCCGGTCTCGGGGGAGCTGCGCTAAGATCTCCGCTAGACCTAGCGGGGTTGTGGACTCTAGCAGGCTCCTGACCATCGGGTCGGTGCTGCTCTGCTCTGCTTCCGGCAGGCTCCTGGCCAGCGGGCCGGTGCTGCTCTGCCCTCCTTCCTCGGTCTCTAGCAGACTCCTGGCCAGCGGGCCGGTGCTGTTCTGCTTTCTCTCCATCTCCGGGTGAGCTCCTTCGCTACTCCTCGTTAGACCTCTTGCCTCCGGGTGCGCTCGCTCTAGACTGCTCCAAGCGACACCCATCTTTTCTCTTCTCTTTCGTCTCCTCCCACCTCGAGGGCGGTCCCGGGGCAACTCGGTGACTGTCAGCTCCAGGGGTAGTTCTTTCACGCTGACAGACACCTCCAGCATCACAGTCTCTGTTGGTGGGGGCGGTTTCCACTTTTGGCGCCATTTTCTGTCCTGGCCCACGATGGGAGGTGGCCTCTTGCCCTCCTTTGGCACGCCCATAATGGCGTCCGCTGCTCTTCCAAGGCGGGAAATCTGCGGTTTTGGCGGGAAGCGTCGCCCAGTGGCGGGAAACTCTGCAGATGGCGGGAACAAGTTGGAAATGGCGGACAATCGGCGGGAAACGACTGGTGATGGAGTCCGATGGCGTGGACCCTCCGGAACCGGCAGGAGACTTCTTTCTGAGGTAAACTTGCACTTTTCTTCAGGCACGCAGTACCCGGGTGTTGCGGGCACGTAATCCTGCCGACTACGCCAAAGTTGACGCGCCCCCTGGGACATATTCCTTTTTGAGGGGAATACCCGGCACCGGATCAGATGGGGGTTTGTAGTCTCCGAGCGGCTGTGACCCGGTCCCGTGCCCAGGGCGTCAAGCTCAGTGTGATGTGGCAGTTCTACAGATGTTACTAAAGTTCTTTTTGTGTCGACTACGCCACCCGTTGTGATGCGGTCACTGTGGCCGCCGCTGCAGCAGGGTCCGCTGAGGCTGATGGTGGGTGCGCAGCTTGGTGAGATAGCCCCCAACGGGAGGGGTATAGCCTCAGAGGGGACAGGCGCAGAGGATGGGGGTTGTGGTGGTGTAGTGCAGTCGGCAGTGAAGACAGAGTCGGGTTGTGCAGTTAAGGGTGTTTACTTACTGCAGGTGTTGTACTGGTCACTCCAGCTGCTAGTGACCACCCGAGCCGTGCTGCGTCCACCAGGTCCTGGATCCAGCCAACCCCCAAACAAGTCCGGAGCGTGGCCCTGAGCTCTCCCTCTGTCCTTTCTTCAGCCGTCCCCACCAGTGATCCACCTAGGTCCAGCTCCCTCGGGCCTTCTGTTGGGACACCCTTGGCCCTGGGTTCCCTGACCCTTCATGTGGCGTGCCTTCGGGGTGGATGTGGTGGGTGACCGTGGCAGACTCTGCCCACGGTCTCCGGTCTCTGGCTGGGGATTGTTTTTACCCCCACCAGCTTGGGTTCCGGTACCCTGATGCTGACTCCTCACCCGGTGCTCTGATTTGGGTTCTTGGGTCCCTTCTCTTCTGTGCTCTGGGTCTTTCTCTTTTCTCCTCTCTCACTCTGGGTCTTGGTCTTTCTTCTCTCCTCTCCTAACTTGTTTTCTGCAGCTGATCCTCTCTGCATCTGACTCTCTGCGTCTGACCCTGATTCTTAGTTGGTGCCCACCTTATATATCCCTCTATGTGTGAGCTCAGGTGACCAGCACCCAATGAGCTCCTAACTTTACCCAGGCTGCTCCCCCTATCTGCCCCTACACTACTTGGGATGTACCACCCCCCTCCCACTCCAGCCAGGAACAGACTCGGTCGTACCTGCACATTTCTAAGTGGGAGTACCGTCGGCCTGTTCCTCGGAAATGGGATGTGTGTAGTGCATGCAGCCTACCGAGCTCAGTCCCACACTCCATCCTTACCCAGGAGTGGAATATCACACCTCTGGGTTGAGGTCCAATACCCCTGTAGCAGCCGAATCCTCAGGGTGCTACACATCCATTTTGTATCGGATAAAAGCAGAGGTGAGATTCAGCCGGTCCTTACCTATTCGTGGGAACCAATTGTTAAAATTAAAGCTGATTCAACAAACTGGTAAGAAGCAGTGGCCTGATCTGGCACTGAAGACTGCTGTTTTCAACTCAATGTGCATTCTCGGACTCACATTCAGTGACCTATCAGAGGTCGGCAACTGAGGTCGACATGCACGTCGCTGGTGGTGCATGATGTTACTGCCATGCACCGCCTCCAATAAAAGTACCCCATTGGAAATAAAAATTCTTTGTTCTTCCAACTGGTGTGGGTCCCAGTGGCCATACACCCACGATCAGTAAATTATCACTAATCCAGTGGATTGGTAATAACCAGTGATGAGCGAGCACTAAAATGCTCGGGTGCTCAATGCTCGGGTCGAGCACATTGGAATACTCGGGTGCTCGACCCGAGCAACGAGCCCAATGTAAGTCTATGGGAAACTCGAACATTTTTCTGGTGGTCCCCCCCGGCGGTCTGTAGAAGGTCAAAAATTGCCCAAATCGATGGGAACGGTGCTCAATTAAATGTCAGGCAGGCAGAATATATAGGCAGACAGGCAGGCAGGGTATATAGGAGGGTGCATGAAAAACATAGCAGGGCACTTGGAACACACTAGTGCCCTCCCATTTTCATGCACCCGTCTCTTTAAAAATGCCGGCCGGCAATTCATCAGCGGCATACACCGGTACCCGACAATTTAGAACAGAAAGAATAGAGCATCACACATAGATTAGATAGATAGAAACATGTCAGTCACATATATAATAAGTACAGTGACAGTGTTGGTTACTGTACTTGTCATTTAGTGTTAAAATAAAGGATTTATTAAAAAAAAAATTGGCGTAGAGTTCCCCGTAATTTTAGTCTCTAGCGGAGGTTAAGCAGACGGCTGAGACAGATGTTTGAAGCCTGGGAAGGGACCCACAGAGCTTCCCAGGCTACTAATATCAGCCCCCAGCTGAATACCTAGCCTTTACCAGCTATTAAAATGGGGGAGCCCCAAAAAAATTGACGTGGGGTCCCCCCTATTTTAATAGCTAGCAAAGGCTAGGCAGACAGCTGGGGCTGATATTAATAGCCCAGGTAGGGTGCCATGAATATTGGCCCCCTCCCAGGCTAGAAGCATCAGCCGTCAGCAGCCCCAGAAATAGCGCATCCATAGGATGCGCCAATTCTGGCACTTAGCCTCGCTCTTCCCACTGCCCTGTAGCGGTGGCAGTGGGGTAATAGGGCTGGGGTTGATGTCAGCTTATAATGCAAGCTGACATCAAGCCCAGGTTAGTAATGGAGAGGTGTCTATAAGACACCTCCATTACTAACCCCATAGTCAAAGTTAAAAAAAAAACACAAACACTCAGAATAAAGTCCTTTAATTGAAATAAACACACAATTCTTTAATGTTCTAAATTAAACCATACTTACCATCACGCCCATTCCAGCTGAAGCCAACGATCTCCTGCAATAAAAATAAAATAATAAACAAACCTCATCTTAACCTTTCCATGGTTCCCAGGATGGCTCCAGCTCTGCTACATTTACATGACAGGCTGGATCGCAGCAGAAAGCTGCCATCCATCTTGCCATTCCGCAGACACTGAGAAACGCAGGCATGCTTGTGCTCCTCGGTGTCTGGCTGTGATGGCATCCAGATGAGCCGAGTTCATCTCCAATGAACTCAGCTCACCTCATGCACGTCACTGACAGCGTGGGAGAATTCTCCTGCGCATGCAGTGAGCGTGAGAGAATTCTCCTGCACTTACTGCAAGCGCAGGAGAATTCTCCCACGCTGTCAGTGACGTGCATGAGGTGAGCTGAGTTCATTGAAATGCTTAAGCTAAGCATTAATACATTGAAATGCTTAAGCTAAGCATTTATTTGTCAGTGGAATGTTTTCATTTTTAGAGATTTAGGAATGGCTGTTTAGGAACAGAAATAAGGGATTAGGGATTTGCAATATAACATTTTAGGGATTGAAGATTATAGATTATGGATGGTGATTAGGATAAAAGTTAAATGGTGTGGGCTCTTTAGAAGAGGATAGTGTTTTTTTTTTGTGAGGCTCAAAATGCACTTTGTGTGTGAGCCTTATATTCCAAAAACATCAGTGCATCAGAAATTGGCAACATTTAAAAATAAATTTCCTCAACTTGAAGTGCTACACTCTCTTAAGCGTTTTCTCTTGACTAGTAATGAGCAAGCACTAAAATGATCGGGTACTCGTTGGTCGGTGCGAGCAAATTAGAATGCTCGAGTGCTCGGTCCGAGTAACAAGCCCAATGTAAGTCTATGGGAAACTCGAGCATTTTTCACGCGCCCCCCCCCATCCCCCGGCAGTCTGCAGAGGGCCAAAATTTTCCCAAATCGATGGGAACAGTGCTCAAATGACATGGGAACAGCATTGGTAAGACTCCAGGTTAATGACTTGTATATAAGGCAAAATAAATAACCAAAAACAAAAATGCTCCTATACATCTTGGGCAATGTTCACACGTAGCGGTTTTGATACATTTTTGCACTTTTGCATTGCTGTTGACGCGCCCCCTGGGCCGTGGGGTACTCGGTGCCGGGCCGGTAGATGCCGGGGGATGTCAGAGTGGCGGTGACCCAGTCCGTGACCCAGGGCGGTCAATAAAAAGGGGTTTATTTACAGGGGATTTATGTACAAAGTTCGTGATGCCACCTGTGGTATGCGGCTAGGGGAGCCGCCGCTGCGGAGCAGGTCCTCTGGAGCTGATGTTACTGCAGCAGGGATGGTGTGGCTCTCCACAGGTAGAGCTTAGCTCCAGGGCAGTGTAGATGTTGTAGGTTGTGCTGGGCGTTGTAGTGCAGGGGCTGATGACGCAGCAAGAATCACAGAGACAAGGAAGTGCAGTCCTCAGGGTCTTTACTCACGGTTATTGCAATCCAAGTTACAGACGCCAAAGTAACTTCCCTCGCCATGCTGCGCTTACTCAGTGAGGGGCTCAGTCCACCCTCAGGTATCTCTGGAGTTCTTAGCAGGACCCCCTTCTGTGTCTTCTCTCTGGCCGTCTCCCTGCACCTCATACCAAGTGTCCCAATGCGGTACCTGCGGGCCTTGTTGGGCAACGTCTGTTCCGTCCCCTGGGTCCTCTATAGCTACCTTCTTGGTGAGACTGATATGGTCTGTTGGCTGCAGGACTTGAAATTCTGCAGCCTCCGGTTTCTAGTTGAGACATAGAGTTCTCTGCTAGTTGAGGAACCGGTCCCCTTTGTGTGGCCTGACCCCTCCACCTCCTGGTAGATTCGGGCGTACGGGTGGCCTCCAGCACTGCCCGTACCCCTGGGTTCCCTTCTTCTGTTCCTGGAGCCCTTCCTGTTCCTCTCTCCTCTTTCCTCAGTCCTGGGCCTCTGCTCAGGCCCTCTGCCTGGGCAGAGCTCCTGCAGAGCCCTGCTCCACTCCTCTCACTGTAGACTGTTCTCTCTCTCTGTTCACTGTTCTGAGCTCACTAAACAAGATGGCTTCTCTATTTATACCTTCCTCTCATGTGTTCCCCTAAGCTACTTTCTCCACCCACACCCACTACATAGTTCCTGCCCCCCCAGCTAGGGACCCGGGACTGTGCTCTCCCTTAGGAGCAATATCGCCCTACCCCCACTGCGGGTATGTGTTGGATGCAGGTGTTAGGATCCTGAGCCGTACTCCTTCCTTACCTGAGAGTGAGATACCACACCTCTGGGTGAGATGCAGTACCTCTGTGGCGACCGAACCCTCAGGGCGCCACACACACCCCTGGTAAAACACAGCATGTCCGCGGGCTGGAATAGAGTAAAAACAGGGTATTTTAGAATTTTAGAATGCATTCACTTAGAAGATCATAAAAATAACATCTTTTCTTCTCTTTATGGGAGGCAGATTACTTGAACGTTACTGATTTCTACATCAAAACATTATAAGAGCACTTTTAATAACATTTTCCTTTTCACATAAAATATTTTTCATATTAACTGTTCCCTAACAGGTTACAGCACGATCTGCAACCGGGTGTCCTTTTTCTTTATTAAGGTGCAAACTTGAGTATGAGGGACCCACCCAAAAACCCTCAACGTAGGCCCTGGGCGTGGCTGCAGGGCATAGGTGATCCAGGTGTTGGACCACGTCTTCGGCCACACCAAACGGGTTTTTGTTCTGAGGTCATTTTTGTATATATAAAACCAATAGAGGGCACTTTAAGAAGTGCAATTATGTACAATGGAAAGTTTTTAGGGAGATAACCGTCCTCTACCCCAATGTCTCTATACCCTTACCGGGTAACTAAGTGAACACAACTTTATGTACCTTTCCAGGTGACTTATGTACAGTTTCTGCAACACAAACAGTTTAACAGGGGTGCTCACTCCAGGGGAACTCTTGGTTCCTGCAGGCTGACCCAGCCAGGCCTTCAGCTTGGGGCTGCGGCGCATGCTTCCTTTCTTTGCCACGCGGTATACTTGCAGGGCATACCCGCCGTGCTCGCCCTTGTGACAGGTAAATGTGACGTAGTCACCGGGATACAGATTCCGACCGGGATGCCCCTGTTGGAGGTGGGGTTCCACATCCTGCCGGTTTACAAACACATCCCTGTCGTTATGCTGTTCCCTCACAAAGCCCCACCCCGCGTCCAGATCGAACTTGACAACTAGCACCTCCAGACGGGGACTAGGGGTGTTAGCTCTTCCTTGGCGGGCCCGGGTTTTGGCCACCATGTTCCGGGCCTCCATCCTTTCCCACTGCACCTGTCGGTCGTGACGTTCCCGCTCCAGCTGCAGGAGCTCCCTCCTGCAGTGCTCTTCCCTCCGGAGGGCCTGGGTCTGCATCTCCCACGGGAACCCCATTAAGTCTCACTCCCGGTTATCCCACCGGAACTCTTCTCCTCCTGGGCAGGTAACCGGGGGTGCAGGCGCAGGTGCTATCGGGGGCCCTTGCTGGTGCTCATATCGGGCGGACCAGTCATAGCCAGTGTCTCCGTAGATCCACTCAGGAGCGGGGGCAGGTGGCTCCAGTAGGGGGCCCAGGAGCAGGTCGGCGGAGCAAGCGCCCGGGTACGGGATTTCCGCCAGGGGGTCTTGGAGCCAGTCTGAGTAGCAGGTGTCTGGGACGGGAGATTCCGCCGGAGGACCGGGCAGCAGATTGGCAGAGCAGGTGCCCGGTGTTGGAGGTTCCGCCGGGGAGCCCAGGGGCAGATCGGTGGAGCAGGCGCCCGGGATCAGAGGTTCCGCCAGAGAGCCCAGGGGCAGGTCGGTGGAGCAGGCACCCGGGATAGAAGGTTCCGCCGGGGAGCCATGGAGCAGGCTAGCACTCTCAGCGCCCAGGACAAGGAGTCTCTCCTTACCTGCTCCCGCGGCCGCGCTTGTGCCGTCCTCTGCCTCCTGGCTCCGTTCAGGTTCCTCCGGGGCTGGAGCGCTGCTGGTGGAGTGCAGCGTTGGCTGCTGTCGAATCATCAGCTTCTCCAGCAGCTCCTTTCTCCAGCCGGCGATGGCGTCCTGCTGGGCCCTCTCCATCCTCCGGCCCAGATCCTGGATTTCCATCTGGAGAAATTCAGTATCCTCCAGGGATAGCTCTGCCATGGCCTTCTCCAAGGTAAGAGGCCTTGCCGCCTGTTGCAGACCACGGATGGAGCTGGCTTCAGACTTTCTATCTTGCCCTCCGGGTGCGGTCTGTCTGGACTCTTGGAGACCACACCCTGTCTCCCAGGTTTCTTTTCTCCTCTCCCCTTTCGGGGGCGGTTCTATGGCAACTTGCTGTCAGACACACTTTGGGGCGCCCCCCCCCCAGTTTGACAGACACATCCACATACATGATCACTGTTGCTCGGGGCGGGCCCCGCTTTTGGCGCCATTCTGGAACCCGGCCCACGATGGGAGATGGTTTCTGGTTGTCTTTTGGCTCCCACATAATGGCGCCCGTTCTTCTGGTGCGGGCGCCACATTCAGTAGAAAACACAGTCTTTAGGTACACAATACCCGGTGATAACGGGTGGGCTCATATCCTGTTCGTGACGCCAAAGATGACGCGCCCCCTGGGCCGTGGGGTACTCGGTGCCGGGCCGTTAGATGTCGGGGGATGTCACAGTGGCGGTGACCCGGTCCGTGACCCAGGGCAGTCAATAAAAAGGGGTTTATTTACAGGGGATTTATGTACAAAGTTCGTGACGCCACCTGTGGTATGCGGCTAGGGGAGCCGCCACTGTGGAGCAGGTCCTCTGGAGCTGATGTTACTGCAGCAGGGATGGTGTGGCTCTCCACAGGTAGCGCTTAGCTCCAGGGCAGTGTAGATGTTGTAGGTCTCTCTCTCTGTTCACTGTTCTGAGCTCACTAAACAAGATGGCTTCTCTATTTATACCTTCCTCTCATGTGTTCCCCTAAGCTACTTCCTCCACCCACACCCAC
This sequence comes from Phyllobates terribilis, assembly GCF_046119375.1. Classification (NCBI taxonomy): domain Eukaryota; kingdom Metazoa; phylum Chordata; class Amphibia; order Anura; family Dendrobatidae; genus Phyllobates; species Phyllobates terribilis. Next base: position 417,841,508 of record NW_027362764.1, on the reverse strand, counting down.
TACATAGTTCCTGCTCCCCAGCTAGGGACCCGGGACTTTGCTCTCCCTTAGGAGCAATCTCACCCTACCCCCATTGCGGGTATGTGTTGGATGCAGGTGTTAGGGTCCTGAGCCGTACTCCTTCCTTACCTGAGAGTGAGATACCACACCTCTGGGTGAGATGCAGTACCTCTGTGGCGACCGAACCCTCAGGGGCACCACACTGTCAACGATGAAAAATGCATTCACCAGGAAATGTCATTTTAACATTTTACTACCTTATCTGGTCATATAGTGTGTGACATGGGAACAGCATGGGGAAGACCCCTGGAAGCATTGCTGACTCCCAGGGCACTGCCTAAAACTGTGGTCATCTCATCAGACGTGATCCTATATTACTGCCGTAATAATACAGACATTTTTTGCCAACGTGACAAATCTTAAACTCCATTTAAAATGGACAAGTTGTGTGTCAAGGGACGGGGAGGTGGACGTTATGGTGATGGTGATAGTGCACCCAGAGCTCGTGGGCAAGATGAAACTGTGCCTGCTGAGGGAGCACAACAAACACCGACATCATGTCGAACTACCTTCCTGTCCCAATTTCTAGGTGGCCGCGGAACACCACTTTTGAAGCCAGAGCAGAGTAAAAAGATTGTTGGTTGGATAGCAGATAAAGCTTCCAGTCAGTTTGCCACCATCACCACCCTGTGTTCCACATGGTCCAGTCTCAGTAGATGTGAGTCTGAACCACGTTATTATTATTACTTTATCGCCATTTATTCCATGGTGCTTCACATGTGAAAAAGGGGTATACATTGCAAAAACAATTACAATAACCTTGAACAAAAATGTGACAGCGACTGATACAGGAGAGGAGACAAGAGGACCCTGCGCTCAAAGGCTCACAGTCTACAAGGGATGGGTGAGGATACAGTAGGTGAGGATAGAGCTGATTGTGCAGCAGTATAGTGGAGCGTGGGTTACTGCAGGTTGTACACGTGTCGCAAAAGGTGGGTCTTCAGATGCTTTTTGAAGGTTTCAACAGTGGGCGAGAGTTAGAAATGGTGGGGTAGGGAGTTCCAGAGAAGAGGGGATGCACAGGAGAAATCTTGTATGCGATTGTGGAAAGAGGAGATAAGAGGGGAGTTGAGAAGGAGATCTTTTCTGACCATGCATCCCTCCCACTAACTGCTTCCACTCATTCACAGGTGGTTTTAACTAGCTCTACCAGCCCATATATTGTAGGTTTATAGCCCAAGCAGAGACATATTGTCCATACAGTCTTACAGCCCAAGAGTGGTATATCCAGTGGTAGCGTAGTTATCCATCAGACGGAGGTTACCTTGTCGTGGTTGATGGGCACACATGAATTGGCCAAATTATGCGCTAAAAACCTTCATTTTGTAAGTATATTTCATTAAGTGACAAATCAGTCTAGATTCAATATTTCCTATCTACTCATGTATTTGACCTCTAATACAATATATTGCCGCTGCTTTTCTATTTTATACATTATTTGTAGTCATTGGCAGCAGGCATGTGTTCACTCTATAAGAATTGCTGGTCAGTTTTTCTCTTTATTTATTGGAGATCTTGTGAGGATCGGTGGTTGCATGCAGGTAAGTACCGGGAGACTAGGTTACAGATGTATGGAGGAGACAGGTTGTGGATGGCTTTGCATGCCAAGGTTAGGGTTTTGACCTGGAGTCTCTGGGCAATGGGGAGCCAGTGAAGGGATTGACAGAAAGGAGAGGCCAGAAAATAGTGAAGAGACAGGTGGATTAGTAGGGCAACAGAGTTTAGGATAGATTGGATATGCAAATTGCCTCTTCAGAGAAAAAGAGGACTTGTACTCTATAGCGCCATCTATTGGAAGCAGCAATCCTACAAGTCACAATCAACCCTTTAACGAGTCATGCAATATGACTTAGAATAAAAGTCAAATCAGAATCTCAATTTGCAGACACAGTGTTTCAGGCTGTTGGCCCTCGTCAGTGCAAAGTATGAGATCTGATTTGGCTAGGTGAGAGGCTCTGGACTGAGGTCTAAGGGGTAACGTTTCTCCTTATGGAGAGTGACACACCAGTTCTGGCACGTCAAAGTAACAAGGCTTATTCGCCATGCAATGCTCCTCTGGGAAATGTATTATTATTATTATTATTATTATTATTATTATTAATTTATATAGTGCCATTGATTCCATGGCGCTGTACATAAGGGGGTTACATACAAAATAAGAATATCACTACAGTAAACAAACTAACAAAGATAGACTGGTACGGGGGGAAGAGGACCCTGCCCTTGCGGGCTAACATTCTACGGGAATATGGAGGAGACAGTAGGTTAGGGGGTTGCAGTAGTAGTAGCTTTGGCGTTGTTGAGGAGGCAGCAGGGTCATTGCAGGCTGTAAGCTTTCTTGAAGAGATGGGTTTTCAGGTTCCGTCTGAAGGATCCAAATGTGGAGGCTAATCGGACGTGTTGAGGCACAGAATTCCATATGATGGGGGATATTCGGGAGAAATCTTGGAGGCGATTGCGTGAGGAATGGATAAGTGTGGAGGAGAGAAGGAGGTCGTGGGAGGACCGGAGGTTACGTGAGGGAATATATCGGGAGATTAGTTCAGAGATGTACGGAGGAGAGAGGTTATGGATGGCTTTCTAGGTCAGTGTTAGTAGTTTGAACTGGATGCGCTGGGCAATTGGGAGCCAGTGAAGCGATTTGCAAAGGGGGGGTAGCAGAGGAGTAGCGAGATGAGAGATGATCGAGTTGTGCAGCAGAGTTGAGGATGGACTGGAGGGGTGTGAGAGTGTTAGCAGGGAGGCCACAGAGGAGGATGTTGCAATAGTCGAGGCGGGAGATGATGAGGGCATGCACAAGCAGTTTAGTAGAGTTAGGGTTGAGGAAAGGGCGGATTCTGGAAATGTTTTTGAGCTGGAGGCGACAGGAGTAGAGATGAGCGTTGTTCTACTCGAACTGTTCGCCAATCTCAAATTCGAGCTGTTTTTGGCAGTGTTCGAGCCGGTCGGCGAACACGAACAATTTGAGAAAAATTCGGCTGTTCGAGGTTATGTTCGATAACTGTTCGTGCACCAAAATCATAACTGGATTTTTTCTCAGTAATGATGAAAATTAATGTTAATACGCAGTTTGAGTGTACAGCGGGGCGGGGGGAGGGGCAGGGGATGGATCTCTGCAGGAACAATGAAGATCTCCATTTTTTTTTCTCTTTCCCGCATTTGCAGTGGGGAGGTGCAATCTGTCAGCCTATCAGCAGCGCACACACGGAGCGAAGTGCTTTTTTTCACACAAGCAAGGGCATGTGTGATTGGCAGTGTATGTCACATGTCCTTGCCCTATAAGACCAAGCCATTTTCCCCGTCGCCACCATTTTCTCACTGCTGCAGCTGCGTGTTAGACGGCACCGCTGTTGCTGTGTGCGCTATACCTTGTTAATTTCAAGCCAATTTTCGCACAAATATACAGATAGCTTGGGAGTAGGGAATAGTTGTGATTGCAGTCCTTTTAAGGACTAGGTTACAGCATTTCCTACGACTTTTATCAAGCAGGTCTGTGCTCTTAAATAGATAGATTGTGGGAGTAAAGACTAATTGTAATTGGAGTCCTTTTCAGGACTAGGTTACATCAGTTCCTATCAGTTTTTGCCAGGCAGGTCTGTGCCAGTGCTGTGCAAGTTTTTTTCACAGCATTTGGCTGAATCTAGCAAAGCTAATCCTTTTTGGCCTATTGCAGAGTGTGTTAGTCAGTGGAGTAGCCTATCTGTGTTGCAAGATATACCACCTGTGTATAGAATACCAATTTTTTTACTGCACCTAGTGAAGTAAAATCTTTTGGGCATAGCATCATTCTATTAGTCCATCTATACTGACCTCCATCAGGTTGCAAACTGAATATAATTTTTTTCTGCATCTAGCTCTGAAAAAATATTTGGGCTTCTAGCAGTGTGTGGGACTTGGTCTATTAGTCCATCTATACTGACCTCCATCAGGTTGCAAATTAAAAATAATTTTTTTCTTCATTTAGCTCTGAAAAAATATTTGGGCTTCTAGCAGTGTGTGGGACTTGTTCTATTAGTCCTTCTATACTGACCTCCAGCAGGTTGCAAATTGAATATAATTTTTTTCTGCATCTAGCTCTGAAAAAATATTTGGGCTTCTAGCGGTGTGTGGGACTTGGTCTATTAGTCCATCTATACTGACCTCCATCAGGTTGCAAATTGAATAAAAAAATTTTCTGCATCTAGCTCTGAAAAAATATTTGGGCTTCTAGCGGTGTGTGGGACTTGGTCTATTAGTCCATCTATACTGACCTCCATCAGGTTGCAAATTAAAAATAATTTTTTTCTGCATCTAGCTCTGAAAAAATATTTGGGCTTCTAGCAGTGTGTGGGACTTGGTCTATTAGTCCATCTATACTGACCTCCATCAGGTTGCAAATTAAAAATAATTTTTTTCTTCATTTATCTCTGAAAAAATATTTGGGCTTCTAGCAGCGTGTGGGACTTGTTATATTAGTCCATCTATACTGACCTCCATCAGGCTGCAAATTAAAAATATTTTTTTTCTGCATCTAGCTCTGAAAAAATATTTGGGCTTCTAGCAGTGTGTGGGACTTGGTCTATTAGTCCATCTATACTGACCTCCATCAGGTTGCAAATTAAAAATAATTTTTTTCTTCATTTAGCTCTGAAAAAATATTTGGGCTTCTAGCAGTGTGTGGGACTTGTTCTATTAGTCCTTCTATACTGACCTCCAGCAGGTTGCAAATTGAATATAATTTTTTTCTGCATCTAGCTCTGAAAAAATATTTGGGCTTCTAGCGGTGTGTGGGACTTGGTCTATTAGTCCATCTATACTGACCTCCATCAGGTTGCAAATTAAAAATAATTTTTTTCTGCATCTAGCTCTGAAAAAATATTTGGGCTTCTAGCAGTGTGTGGGACTTGGTCTATTAGTCCATCTATACTGACCTCCATCAGGTTGCAAATTGAATAAAAAAATTTTCTGCATCTAGCTCTGAAAAAATATTTGGGCTTCTAGCGGTGTGTGGGACTTGGTCTATTAGTCCATCTATACTGACCTCCATCAGGTTGCAAATTAAAAATAATTTTTTTCTGCATCTAACCCAGCCAATAGTTTTGGCCTAATACCACAGTTTGGCCACTCAGCTCTGCTCGGTTACCATCCATTGTTTTTTTGTGCAAACAACTCCAGAGTTGTGAATTAGTTAACCACCAAAATGAGTGGAAAAAGGCCTGCTGCTGGTGGAAAGGGGAATAGGCGTGTTGGGAAGGGGAAAAAAGGTTGTGTCCGTGGGGTAGGTGCAGAAGAAAGACCATCTTCCAGCCAAACTAAAATGTCTACTTCTTTTAGCGGACAATGTGATAAGATCCCTTTCTTACGGCCACGCCAATCGCTACAAATTCCAGATGAGGCACAAAAACAGCAGGTGCTTCAACGGATATCAAGTGCTCCTTTAAGTGGGCTCTCCTCCACATCAACTTCAACATCACAAATACTCCAGTCCTCAAAGGTGTCACCCAAATCGCACTTGCTTCCTCACAGCTCCCAAATCTCCAGCTGCCCGTCTGAGTATGAGGTAGAACAGATGGTTGAGTCTGCAGAGCTGTTTACTCATACTATAGCCTGGGAATCAGAGGTCGACTCCAGTGCTTCTGTGAATCCAGACAAGGAAATGATCTGCACTGATGCCCAGAATCTTTATGAGTCGGATCCAGGACCAGACGCAGAAGGTTCTGACCATAATGTAGACCCTCATTCCCAAACTGTAACTCCTGTTGGTGGAGACAATGAGGAAGACGATGATAAGACTCAAATACCTGATTGGAGCGACAACTTTAGTTTTTTGTCAGGGCAGGAACAGGTTGGCTCTGAGGACGACGGGTGTGATAACGCACAGGGTGATGATGATGAGGTCGGAGATCCCACTTACTGTCAACCCACAGTCAGCCAAGAGATGAGGTCAGCAGAGGAGGTGGAGGAAGATGCTAGTGACGACGAGGTCAGGTTGCGCCTTCCTGGACAGAGACGTAGTACTGGAAGCACGTCAACAACTGCATCCTCAAACACAACTCTGCCTCTCACCACAAGTCGTGGTGGCTCTTCAGGTCGCATGGGTGCTAAGCCTTGCATAGCCTGGGCATTTTTTCAGATCGATAAAGATGACCCAACTCGTGTTATCTGTAATATTTGTCAGCAAAAGCTAAGTAGAGGCCAAAAAATACATAGTTTGAGTACTTCATGCATGAACCGGCACATGGACATGAAGCATAAGTTGCAGTGGGAAGCTCAGTGTGCTACAATGCGGCCTAGCCGGCCGGGCCAACCACCGTCTGCCATATCTTGTGCATCCGCGGCCTCTTCATCCTCTGTGATTGGGGGGACAGCAGTCACACCTGTTTTGGGGCGCAGACCTGCCACCTCTTTACCCGCAACAGCCAGCGTGATTGGCAGGTCATCATTTTCTTTGGAGGTGGTAACACCAGCTGGTCTTGAGCGCTGTCCGACATCGATAGCACCACCTTTGGATCAAGGCAACCTAACATGTCCGCCTGCATGTTCCTCACAGACCGGCAGTTTGCCGGGGACACCCTTATCAACCCCGTCTAAGCACAATAGCCAGCCCTCGGTCCCTCAGATGTGGACAAGTAAAAGACCATTTCCTCCTAGCCATGAGAAAGCTAAGAGGTTGAATTTCACCATCTGCAAGCTCTTGGCTACAGAAATGCTGCCTTTCCGCCTGGTGGACACAGAGGATTTTCGAGACCTTATGTCCGTCGCAGTGCCCCAGTACCAGATGCCCAGTCGGCACTACTTCTCAAAGAAAGGTGTGCCTGCGCTCCACCAGCATGTTGCACACAACATCACCGCTTCTTTGAGAAACTCTGTGTGTGACAGGGTGCATTTCACCACAGACACTTGGACGAGTAGGCATGGACAGGGGCGTTACATGTCGCTGACTGGGCACTGGGTAACTATGGTGACAGCAGGACAAGGGGCTGCTGTCCAAGTCTTGCCGTCCCCACGAGTTGTGCGTCAATCCTCTTTATGTCAAAGTTCCTCCACTGCTTCTGCCTCCTCAACCTCCTCTCGGTCTTCCACCTGCACACAAAGCCTGTCTGGTCATGCCACAAGCTTTCTAACTGCACAGAAGGGATCCTGCACACCTCCTTACTATGCTGGCAGTAGGGCTCAACGTCATCAGGCGGTTTTTACATTGAAATGTCTGGGAAATGTGAGTCACACAGCTGAGGAGTTGTGGTCAGCTCTGGAGAACCAATTTCATGAATGGTTGTCTCCACTGGACCTGAAACCAGGGAAGGCCGTGTGCGACAATGCTGCAAACCTGGGTGCGGCCCTTCGCCGGGGCAATGTCACACGCGTGCCTTGTATGGCTCACGTGTTGAACCTGGTTGTCCAGCAATTTTTAGCCCACTATCCCAGACTAGATGGCCTTCTGCAGAGGGCACGGTCGCTGTGTGCTCACTTCCGCCGTTCGCATCCCGCAGCTCAGCGACTTACATCTCTACAGAAGTCGTTGGGCCTGCCACTTCACCGGCTAAAATGCGATGTGCCTACCCGGTGGAATTCAACTCTGCACATGTTGCAGCGACTGTGGCAGCACTGACAAGCCCTGGTGCAATACGTTCTGACGTATAGCCTGGGCCAACGAGATTCAGAGGTGGGGCAAATCACGCTGGAGGAGTGGTCTCAGATCAGGGACCTATGCACCCTTCTGCACAGTTTTGAAATGGCGACGAAGATGTTTAGTGCTGACGATGCCATTATCAGCATGACTATTCCGGTGATTTACATGCTGGAGCACATGTTAAACAGAATTCGGAGTCAGGTGGTGGCACAAGAGGAGGTGGAGGAAGTAGAGGAGGAGGAGTAGTATGCGGAAGGGCTAACATCTGCAAGGTCCAGACGGTCGGCAGCACCAAGGCGGCAGGCATGTGAGGGTGGGGGAGATGATTTTACCAGGGCGCATGGTAGCAGCCAAACTAGTGAGGAAGGTGCAGGAGCCCAGGAAGAAGTGGAGGACGAACTGATGGAAGACTCATCAGATGAGGGAGACCTTGATCACATTTCTGTTGTGCGAGGTTGGGGGGAGAGGACAGAGGAAGGAAGCATGATTGTTACCTCGCCACCAACACAACAGGGACTTGGTGCTCCTGGATGCGCAACACACATGAGTGCCTTCTTGCTGCACTACCTGCAACATGACCCTCGAATTGTGAGAATTAGAAATAATCCTGACTACTGGGTTGCCACACTGTTAGATCCCCGGTACAAAAGTAAATTTGCAGAAATTATTCCTGCCATAGAAAGGGATGCACGCATGCAGGAGTATCAGCAGAGACTGTTGCAGAATCTTACATGTGCTTTTCCACAAAATACCAGTGGTGCACGTAGTGAATCTCACAGTTCCAACTTGCCAACCGTGGGACCGTCAAGTGTTCAGCACTCAAACCGTAACAGAACCACAGTATCTGCTGGTAACATCAATTTTGCGGAATCATTTCACCACTTTTTTAGCCCATCCTTTGCAAGGCCACAGGAGACAAGAAGTCTGACACATAGTCAACGCCTAGAGACGATGGTACAGGAGTATCTCCAAGTAAACATTGAAGCCACGACTGTGTCACTGGACCCTTGCTCTTTTTGGGCTTCCAATCTGGATAAATGGCCGGAGCTAGCCACTTACGCCTTGGAGATCTTGTCATGCCCCGCAGCCAGCGTTCTGTCTGAACGTGTGTTCAGCGCTGCTGGTGGTGTGCTGACAGATAAGCGCACGCGGCTCTCCACTGATAATGTAGACAGACTCACGTTCATAAAGATGAACAAATCATGGATCCGAAACGACTTTTCTACCCCTGTGTCATCCTGGGGAGAGTAAAAGCTTGATGATTGGTTAAAATCACCCTACCAACCGTTTTAAGCTTTCAAATTACTAATCATGTTTATCTGTATCTTGACTGGAAAATAATTTGGGCTTTGTAGCAGTGTGCAGCACTGATCCTATTAGGCCATCTATAATAAGCTTCACCAGATTTAAAATTAAAAATAATTTTTAGCTGCATCTAGCCCGGAAAATTATTTTGGGGCTACGAGATGCGCAAGACACATAAGTGCCTTCTTGCTGCACTACCTGCAGCATGACCCTCATATTGTCAGAATTCGAAGTAATCATGACTACTGGGTTGCCACACTCTTAGATCCCCCAAACTTTTCGATCAACCTTTTCATTTTAATAAAGACTAAAAAAATGGTCATTTTTGAAATTATAAGCATTAGCAGGTTGTTAGAAACTGAAATCAAACAGTTTTCAACTCAAAACTTTATTCTAGGTGATGTTACATTTTCACATAGGACCCCTTGTTCGAAAGGAGCTTCTGAACTCTCTCGTCCATTGAATTTGTCAGGTTTTGGATGGTTTCTGCTTCAATTGTTTTGCATGAGGACAGAATACCCTCCCAGAGCTGTTGCTTAGATGTGAACTGCCTCCCGCCATCATAGACACTCCTTTTAATGATGCTTCAAAGGTTCTGAATGGGGTAGAGGTCAGGGGAGCATGGGGGTCACACCATAAGTTTGTCCCCTTTTATGCCCATATCAGCCAGAGATGCAGATGTTTTATGTGCAGCATGAGATGGTGCATTATCATGCAGAAAAATGATCTTGCTGTGAAATACACGGTTCTTCTTCTTGAACCAAGGCAGGAAGTGCTGTTTGAGAAAATCCACATACATTATGGAGTTCATCTTTAGCGCCTTCAGGGATCCTAAAGGGGCCGACAATCTCTCTCCCCATGATTCCAGCCCAAAACATTACTCCACCTCCTCCTTGTTGGCGCTGTAGCCGTGTTTGCGTGGGGTGTCCATCAACCAGCCATCCTCCACTCCATTCATCTGGACCATCGAGCGCTGCACGGCACTCATCCGTTAACAAAACAGTTTTGAAATCAGTCTTCATGTAATGTTTGGCCCACTGGAGCCGTTTCTGCTTGTGTGAAGTGGATAGAGGAGGTCGACAGGATGGCGTATGCACAGCTGCAAACCTCTGAAGGACCCTGCATCTTGTTGTTCGGGGGACGTTGGAGGCACAAGCAGCTTCAAAAACTTGTCTGCTGCTATGACAAGGCTTTTTTGCCGCTGCTCTTTCAACCTGACGTAATTGCCTGTAGGAAAGAGTCCTCAATTTGCCCTTATCAGCACGCACACGTGTGTACTGTGAATCAGCTACATACTTCTTGATTGCCAAGACACTTCATCCTGATCATCGCACAATGTTGATTGTAGTCATGCCTTGACCTAAACACTCCACAATTTGTTGCTTCTCAGCAGCCGACACATCCTTTTTCTTTCCCATTTTGGCAGAAAATGTAGGCTGCTTAATAATGTGAGAGAGCCTTCTTAAGTAGTCTTGCCTTTCATTGGACACACCTGCCAAACTAATTAGCACAGGTGTCTGCAATTGCTTACAGTGATATAAAGAGCCCTGACACACATCACCATCAATGAGTTTAACTGACAAACAAACAAATTCTTCCCTTATCACTCCTAAACACTTTTTGCATAATAATTTGGAACGCGGTGTACATGTGCTTTTCCACAAAACACCAGTGGTTCACGTAGTGAATCTTACAGTTCTAACTTGCCAACCGTGGTCTGTATGGAATTGTTCAATAAAGGGCCCAAAATTAAGATAACATAGATGGGAGAGGTCTCTATGAATAGGAATTCCTAAGTATTTGATACCCTGTGAGGGCCAGGCAAAGGGAAAGTTGGACTGGATGGAATCCTATATGGATTTAGGGAGGGAGACATCGAGGGCCTCAGACTTCGCTGCATTGATTTTAAAATTTTACCATGTAACAAAGTGATCTATTTCAGCCATAACAGCAGGGATGGATATATGTGATTGAGTGATATATACTAGGACATCATCAGCAAATAGAGAGCACTTGTACTCGGTGCCTCCCACCTCAATCCACCTAATATTGGGGTTATGGCGAATTGATGAGAGCAGGTGCTCCGTCACTAGGATGTATAAGAGAGGGGACAGAGGACATCCCTGCCTTGTCCCATTGGTGATTGTGAAAGGTGATGAAAATGTTCTGACGCACCCCCTGGGCCTTGGGACACCCGGAGCCGGACCCTTTTTGGTGGATGCTGGTGGTTGTAGTCTTCGTGGCGGCGATCCGGTTCCGTGGCTCAGGGCGGTCAAACCAGTGGCGGAACTATTTATGTGGTTTTGATGTTTAAATGTCCGACTACGCCACCCGTGGATTGCGGTCAGAGTGAACCGCCACTACAATGCAGACCGCTAAGGCTGGTGTTGTGGGTGCAGCAGAGCGTAGCATAACTCCCCACGGGAGGAGTATAGCCTCAGGGCAGTGTATGCGGAGGATGGGGGTGATGGTGCAGGGCAGCAGCAGTAACGACACGGAGTCAGTGATGCAGTTCAGGGCCTTTACTCACAGTTCTTATTATCCAGACCACGTCTGCAGGTAACGGCTGCCCACGTCTTACTGTGCTCACCAGGTGAGGGGCTCAGACAACTCCCAGATAACTTTGGAGCGCTTCACAGGACCCCCTTTGTGTGTCCTTTGTCTGGCCTTTCTTACCAACACTTCTGTCCAGCTGCCTCGGGCCTCCTCTTGGTAAACTTGGCGCCAGTTTCCCTGACCCTATGTGGTGCATTCCTAGCGGGTGGAGCAAGGGGCTGCGCCACATAAAATGTCAGAGCCTCCGGTTTCTAGCTGAGGGTCGTTTCCTGCCTCCACTAGTTCGGGGACCGGTCTCCACCTTTGGCCTGACCCCTCCACGCAGGTGGATTCGGGCGTGCGGTGGCGACTCGCCCGTCCGCACCCCTGGGATCCCTTCATTCCTCGTTCCTGGAGCCTTCTCCGCTCCTCTTCCTTCCTTCTCCCTCTTGCAGGCCTGGGCCTCTGTTACTAGGCCCGCCTCCGGAGCAGAGCTCATGCAGAGCCCCTGCTCCCTGCCACTTCTGCTCAGACTTCTCTGCACTGAACTAAGATGGTGCCCACCTTTTATACTCCCTTCTCAATGCACCCAGGAACTGCTTCCTCCCTGCTCCTGCACTGCAGGGTTCCCCTTCCTCAGTGTTCCCTCCCCCCACTCCAGCCAGGGACAGGGACTGTCGTGCCCATCTCAGGGGCATATTGGTCGCCCTGCCCCACGGCAATGTGGTGTAATGCATGCAGGTGTCGGGTCCTGATCCACACTCCATCCTTATCTGAGAGTGAGATATCACACCTCTGGGTGAGGTGCAATACGTCTGTAGCAACCGAGCCCTCGGTGCTACAGTTCCATTTATCTTCAGCTTGGTGACGTATTGTGATACAGGGCCGTGATTTTGGCTATAAAAGGGTCCCCTAGACCCCTACCCCAAGCTTTTTAAGAGAATCATATATGGCGTGCCAGGAGACTCTATGGAATGCTTTCTCAGCATCCAACGAGAGTATCTACTTACAAATTTTTAACTGCATCTAGCCCAGGAAATACTTTGTGCCTAGTAGCAGTGTCTGCTAGTCAGCGGATTATCCCGGCTGTTAAGCAAGCTACACCACCTGTAGTTTGGACACTTAATTTTTTCAAAGGAAATGCTTCGGGACCACGGGATACTCAGTGAAGAGCATCAGGAGGCACCCCAAGGCATAGGGGCTGGGACTGGCACTAGGATGCCTTGCGGTGGACAGCCGAGCTCGATCCTTATAAAAGCTTTTTAACTGCAGCAGCTTTAGTGGACGCTACTGGAGCTGGAATTACGCGGCTGCTGGCATGAGACTTGCCCTCCAATAGATCCTTGTAAATGGATTTAAAGTGTATTCATTCAAATTAGAGGGACAATTTAAATTAAAAAGCTTAGAGCTGCCTCCACCACAGGGGGGCTCTCTCGACCCACCAGCGGACAGGCACCAGTATTGGGAGAGGGGGGCTGGCCGTCAGGGTTCACCGCGGCTCTGGCACAAACCCGGCGACACGGAGGTGGCACGGGCAGGAGCGGACTGGCCGTCTCGGCTTCTCACTTTTTGGATTTTAGAAGGGCATGACATGCCTATATCTGTGTCTCCCCCTCCTTTTACTCCTCCACCTCTTTTCTTTTCGCATGACTATATGTACTTGTCACTTTTCCATGTGTTAGTTGTGTCGTCTGAGCAGTTTGTCAGCTTTTGGACACCTTTGAAGGTGTTTTCTATGTGTTTCTATGTGTTTTTGTTTGCCTGCCATTGGTTTTAACGGTGTTCGAAGGTGTTCGACGAACAGTTCGACGAACAGTTCGGCGAACACACGGGTGTTCGACGAACCGAACCGAACTCGAACACTACGGGGGTGGCTCAACACTAGACAGGAGGTGGCGAGAGCTTGGATGTGGGGTTTGAAGGACAGGGCAGAGTCAAGGGTTACTCCGAGGCAGCAGATTGTCGGTAAAGCGGAAAGAGTGATGTCGTTTATTGTGATAGATAGATCAGGTGGGTAAGATATGCGAGATGGGGGAAAGATAATGAGTTCAGTTTTGTCCACATTGAGCTTGAGGTAGCGGGAGGAGAAGAAGGAGGATATGGCTGCTAGACATGCTGGGATTCTAGACAGCAGAGAGGTGACGTCTGGGCCAGAGAGGTAGATCTGGGTGTCATCAGCGTACAGATGGTACTGGAAGCCATAGGATTTTATGAGCTGTCCCAGGCCAAGGGTATAGATTGAGAAGAGTAGGGGTCCTAGGACAGAGCCTTGAGGGACTCCAACAGAGAGGGGGATGGGTGAGGAGGTGACGTGGGAGTGGGAGACGCTAAATGTGCGGTTAGAAAGGTATGAGGAGATCCAGGATAGAGCAAGGTCTTTGACGCCAAAGGAAGAGAGGATCTGCAGTAGGAGGCAGTGGTCAACTGTATTGAAAGCAGAAGACAGGTCAAGTAGAAGGAGTACAGAGAATTGTCTGTTAGCTTTGACTGTAAGTAGGTCATTGGTGATTTTGGTAAGGGCAGTTTCGGTGGAATGGTGGGGGCGGAAGTCGGATTGTCGGTTGTCGAAGAGTTAGATGAAAAGTGGGAGGAAAGTTCAGCGTGAATGTGTTGCTCAAGGAGTTTGGAGGCAAATGGGAGCAGCGATATGGGGCGGTAGTTGGACAAGGCGGTTGGGTCGAGGGATGGCTTTTTGAGGATGGGTGTGATTGTGGCATGTTTGAAGGCAGCAGGGAAAGTACCACAGGATAGTGATAGGTTGAAGAGATGGGTTAGGGATGGGACGAGTATGGGGGTGATGTTAGGGAGGAGGTGGGATGGGATGGGGTCGAGTGCACATGTGGTGAGGTGTGATTTGGAGAGGAGACGAGTAAGTTCTCTTTCCGTGATGTTGGCAAGGGAGGTTATAGGGGTGGGGAAGTGGTGTGGAAGACAGAGGGGTTGTGGTGGTCGGACGGTAAAGACTTGCCGTGTTTGGTCAATCTTGTTTTTGAAGTGTGTTGCAAACTCCTCAGCAGAGATGGTGGAGGTGGGAGGGGGCAGTGGAGGGTGGAGGAGAGAGTTGAAAGTGTTGAATAGTTTTTTGGGGTTGTAGGATAGGGAAGATATGAGGGTTGTGAAGTAGGCCTGTTTAGCAGAGGTGAGTGCTGATTTGAATGCGAGTGTTGCTTGTTTGAATGCAATGAAGTCATCTTGAGTATGTGTTTTCTTCCAACGCCGCTCCGCAACTCTGGACGCTTGTCGAAGCTGTTTAGTGAGGTTGTTGTGCCAGGGTTGCCTGTTGACTCGTCATGCTCTGCCATGCAGAAGAGGGGCGACCGAGTCAATAGCTGATGCGAGAGTGGCAATGTAGAAAGCAGTGGCGCTGTCGGTGTCATGGAGTGAGGATATGGATGTCAGTGGTAGAACAGAGTCAGAGAGTGTGTGAGTGTCTAGATGTGCAAGGTTTCTGCGGGGGTGTGCTAGTTTCTGGACATGGGTGACAGGTGAGGAGGACAGGGATGAGAATGTGAGTAGGTGGTGGTCAGATAGGGGTAGGGGGGAGGTTGTGATGTGAGATAGGGAGCAGAGTCGGGTGAAGATGAGGTCTAATGTGTGTCCGTCTGTGTGGGTGGCTGAGGAGGACCACTGAGTAAGTCCAAAGGATGAAGTAAGCGACAAGAGTTTTGATGCTGCTGACTGGCGAGTGTCAGTGGGGATGTTGAAATCGCCCATGATGATTGTGGGAATGTCAGCCGAGAGAAAGTGAAGAAGCCAGGTGGAGAATTGGTCGATAAAAGCAGTGATCGGGCCCGGGGGTCGGTATATGACAGCCACTTGGAGGTTGGAGGGAGAGTAAATGCGGACTGAGTGGACTTCAAAAGAAGGGAGAATAAGGGAGGGAAGAGGAGGAGTAGGGCTAAAGGTGCAGTTGTTAGAGAGGAGAAGACCCACTCCTCCACCATGTCTGCTTCCAGGGAGAGGAGTGTGGGTGAAGTGGAGGCCACCGTAACACAGAGCAGCAGGGGAGGCAGTGTCAGAGGGTGTTAGCCATGTCTCTGTGATGCTCAGGAAGGAGAGATGACGAGAGGTATAGAGGTCGTGGACAAAATGGAGCTTGTTGTAGACAGAGTGTGCATTCCAGAGTGCTCCAGAGAGAGGGAGCAGCGGGGTGGGCGTCAGGGGGACAGGTTTTGCGCAAGAGAGGTTGTGGTAGTTTGCAGTTGGTTTGATGTGACAGGTGGGAGAATTGGTGGAAGGTGCAAGCTGTGGGGGTCCAGGATTGGGAGATATGTCGCCAGCAGTGAGGAGAAGCAGAGAAAGGGACAGCAGGTGGGAGAAAGAGAGTGTCCGGCTTGTTTTATGCTTTGGGAGGATTGATCTGAGGTTGAGGAGCAGGTCTGTAGATGAGGTTAGGTGGGGAGGAAGGAGGGAAGGAGAGATGATGATTTGGTTAGAGGGTGCTGGGGTGTGGGGATAGCAAAGGAGAGTGAGGATTAGAGGGGCAAAAACAGTAAGGGCATATGTGAGCATGATGAAAGGGTAAGGGAGAATGAGAAAGAGAATCTAAGTACAAGTAGTAAATAGTTATTTGTACCTTCTGGTCACTTCTGGCCTATTTCATTCTAGCCCCTTAAAAGCGACCCTTTAAAGCCAGACCGTCTGTCTGAGCCAGACCTGTCTCCCTTAATTTATGGAGTTCAGGCCAGCACATTAGGATGGTCAGGTGTGCAGGAGGGGAGGAGTCGCAGGGAGGCTGCTCACAACATGGGTGGAGGGGGGACTAATTAGAACACAGAGGTTAAATGAATTCAGGAAACAGCTAGGGACCAGTGTGTATTGGGATCAAAGGTTTGAGGTAATGAATATGCAGATTGAGACAAACAGACCAAGGATAGATAGAATGAAATTAGCAGGGATCAGTGTATACACAGCAGGAAACATACCAGGAGACAAATACAGTTATGAAATTCAGATATGCGGCATGGAGTGTGCAGGGAGAGTCAGATGAGACGTACCATTTAAAGCCAGACCGTCTGTCTGAGCCTGACCTGAAGTATGCAAATTGAAGTATGCAAATTGCCTCTTCAGAGAAAAAGAGGACTTGTACTCTATAGCGCCACCTATTGGAAGCAGCAATCCTACAAGTCACAATCAACCCTTTAACGAGTCATGCAATATGACTTAGGATAAAAGCCAAATCAGAATCTCAGTTTGCAGACACGGTGTTTTGGGCTGTTGGGCCTCATCAGTGAAACTATGAGATCTGATTTGGCAAGGTGAGAGGCTCTGGACTGAGGTCTAAGGGGTAACATTTCTCCTTATGGAGAGTGACACACCAGCTCTGGCACGTCAAGATAAGGAGGCTTATTCGCCATGCAATGCTCCTCTGGGAAATTTAATATGCAAATTGCCTCTTCAGAGAAACGTTACCCCTTAGACCTCAGTCCAGAGCCTCTCACCTAGCCAAATCAGATCTCATACTTTGCACTGACGAGGCCCAACAGCCCGAAACACCGTGTCTGCAAATTGAGATTCTGATTTGGCTTTTATCCGAAGTCATATTGCATGGCTCGTTAAAGGGTTGATTGTGACTTGTAGGGTTGCTGCTTCCAATAGGTGGCACTATAGAGTACAAGTCCTCTTTTTCTCTGAAGAGGAAATTTGCATATTAAATTTCCCAGAGAAGCATTGCATGGCGAATAAGCCTCCTTACCTTGACGTGCCAGAGCAGAATAGATTGAAGGAATTCAAGAATGTTAGAAGGGATGCCACAGAGCAGGAGGTTGCAGTCGTCAAGAAGGGAGATGATGAGTGCGTTCACTAGTGTATTTGTAGATTCGTGGTTTAGAAATGTGCGGATCCAGGAGATTTTTTTTTACTTGAAGTCAGCATCTTCCTCACCCTGATCCTCCTTCCTCTCACTATTCCGTGAACCCTGAGACAACTGATCCCACACTTGGACACCCCGAAGAGATGTTTGGTTCATCTTTCCATTTATAGATTCTGGCCTCTTGCTCGGTCCGCTCAGAAGTGAAAAGAGCTTGGAAATGTGGTTTGAAAGAGAGTTTAGAGTCCAGGGTTACCCCAAGAGCTGTTCACTTTTCCATCAATAAATTCTGGCCTCTCCACCAGCCAGCTTCGAGCAGGGCAACAGAGGGTAGCATGCAGCGATTTGAGCAGCCATGGTCACCCGAAGGTGATGGTTGGAAAGTGCAATTACCGTCACGAGAGGTGGATAATGATGAGACACAATGGACAGAAAGTCAGGAGGAGGATCAGGATGCAGAAGTGGAAAACGAAGCAGTGGATGTTGAAGTCACTGACCCAACCTGGCAAGGGGACATGAAGACTGAGGACAGCAGCATACAGGGGGAGGAAGGCGTAGCACCACAACAGGCAGGAACAAGCAGTGTTGTGGACACAGACACAAGGTGGGCAACTGCTCCCCGGAACACCAACATGATGGAAGTTGCCAGCACAACTGTTAGGTCATCCAGAGTCTGGTTCTTTTTTAAAGACTATTTCGAAAGCCCCAAAAAGGCCATTTGCAACATCTGCCAGGCCAGCATCAGCAAGAGCACCAAAACTATCAGCCTGACCACCACCGGCATGCTCAGGCACATGACAGCAAATCACCTGACTAGCTGGGCCAAACACCAAGGTCCAGAAACTGTCTACGGATGACACCACTGCCTCTTCCGCTGTTGTGTGTGCATGCCAATCCCCTGTCCATGGTGCATGCAAAGATGCCTCCCTCCCTGCACCTGTTGTTGCAGACTTGCAACCATCACCGTTCATGTCCCTGTCCTTTTGCAGCATTCAGTTGTCCCTACCACAGTCCTTGGAATGCAAGCGCAAGTATGCAGCCAACCACCCACCCACCCACAGGCCACAATACTAAACTGCCACATTTCTGGACTGCTTGCACTTGAAATGTTGCCTTTTAGGCTCATGGAGGTGGAAGCTTTCCACAACCTCATGGCGGCGGCAGGGTGTCCATACTTAGTCCCCAGCTGCCACTATTTCTCCTGGTATCGTCTCCGCCTTCCACAAGCGCGGGTCCCAGAACATTACCCATGCCCTCCCCAGTGCACTTAAGTGGGAAGGACCACCTAACCACAAACACGTGGACAAGTGAATGTGGCCAGGGATGGTTCATCTCACTGACGTATTCCACTGGGTTAATATTGTGGAAGCCAGGACCCAGTGGGACCCTGGGACGGAATACGTCCTCCTAATGCAGAGGATTGCGGGCCCTGTGTCAATCAGGGATGCCTCTACATTCTAGAGCTCATGCACTAACCTCCTCCTCCTCTTCAGCCTTCACCTCCATCACTTGATTCATTTTTTCAGGACATATTCCAGATTATTTGCTTAAACTTCATGTGTGCCAATAACAATAAGCAAGACTGTATGCTTAGGCGACAAACCGCACACCGTTACAAAGTTGTTGAAAGCTGTATCAGAGAACCTGTTGGCGGCTCTGAAGCTAGGCAAGCTTGCACATGTACCATGCCTTGCCCATGTGCTCAACTTAGTGGTTCTGCAGTTTTTCAAAATCTACACGGATCTGCCAGAGCAGCTTGTGAAAGTACGCCACGTGTGTGCCCATTTCAGAAAGTCAGCTACAGCTTCCGCTGCCCTGGCAGGGCTTCAGCAGCGTCTGCAGCTTCCAGCTCACCGACTGGTGTGCGATGTGACTACGTGTTGGAAATCAACGTTGCAGATGTTTGGAATGATTTTGAGCAGCAGAGAGCAGTTGTTGAGTTCCAGCTTCAATACATCCGTCGGCATTCAGATCAGCCTCCGCACATAAGAGCTGATGAGTAAGCATGGATGTCTGACATATGTGCCCTCCTCCAAAACTTTGAAGACTCCACCAAGATAGTGAGCGGTAATGATGCCATAATTAGCGTCACCATCCCGCTTCTCTGTCTACTGAAATGCTCGCTCCTCACAATTAAAGAGGAGGCATGGCAGGCAGAGCAAAGAACTATACAGGGTGATGCTACCCTGCCCAGCCTCATCTCATCTCAACGCGGATTGGGTGATAATGAAGAGGAAGAGAATATAGACAGTCGTACTCTTGGTGAGAACAGGGAAGTCTTGGCTGTTGGCAGTCTGGCACACAAGGTAGACTTTATGTTCCTTTGCCTTTACCATGACCATCACATTGAACACATTTTGGGCATTACAGAAAACTGGCATGGCACAAGAGAATTCTTGGAGATGGAGGTGTGAGGTTCTGATTAAGGAGGATGTCAGTCTTGGATCAGTTGCAGAATGGAGGGAACAGGAGGGGTGATACACAGAAATGAGGGAAGAGATATAAGCCCATGCAGAACTGTGGACAGCTTGGCAGGGTGAGGGAGATGAGTTTGTATTGTATTCTGTAGTGATTGTTTAACCTAACCCGTGCAATGACTGGCACAGGGTAGAGGCTTTGGTAAAGCGGCTTGATAGAAATATGACCCTGGATGCTGCATTCAGAAGGGATTGGAGAGTAGTGGACAGTTTGTTTAGAGGGAGATCGATTAGAAGAGAGTTGCAGTAGTGAATAAGAGCGACAGTAAGAGTTTTTGCAGTATCAAAGGTGAGAAAAGGTCGAATTGTGGAGATGTTTTTAAGGTGCAGGTAACATGAGCGAGTGAGTGATTTTCCACGTTGAATAAAGGAAAGCTGTGTGTCAACTATGACTCCAAGATAGCAGGCATGCCAAGTGGGAGTTATGGTGGCACCACCTAAAGAAAATTGCAAAGTCAGGTATAGGTACAGTAGGATAGTAGAGGGAGGAAACCGAAGGAGTTCATTTTTGGAGATATTAAGTTCAGGCCCTTGTTGAAGAATTATACCAAAAAAAAAATTCCCATCTGACAACGCTGGCAGCAGAGGTCACAGTCAGACAGTTTATTCGATAACCAAGAAGTACAATAGAGGGAGACACAAACCAGATATGGCAGATGCAATAGAACGCTGTCAAAGGTCTGGGACTGTTTTCTCACTCCCTCCCAGCGCCCAGGCCCTCATACATGGGGTACTCTGACAAGGAGGGAAAGGTTTTGGAAGATGCAAGCTGGATATGTGGCATGAACTTTCTTTCTACGCCTTGGAGGTCCTGGCCACTAGCGTTTTGTCAGAGATGGTTTTTAGTGCCGCCGGGGGCATTATAACTGAAAAAACTGATAGGCGCATCCACCTGTAAACTGAAAAGGCTGACAGGCTGACTCTTATAAAAATGAACAAGGGCTGGATTGGGCCAGACTTCTCAACACCACCAGATGATAGCATCAAACATAAATTCAAATCCAGTGGTTATTTTTTTGGCGGTCTATTCCCATGTACCCCTTCACACCCAGACATGGGTATACTGTTTAGAAATTGTTATATTTTATGTCTCCCATCTCCTTTCCCTCATCCTCCACCACCATATCACCAGGGAGACCGTTATGCAACACCCACATAACTTTTTAAGGGTGTTTCTGATTAGAGTGGAGCGAATATTTCAATATTAGTTTCGGATTACAAACGCCGTTTTTGCAATATTCGCCAATGTAATTGTTGAATATTCGCCGCACGCCATTGGATTCAATGGGTTCCAAAACCAAACGTATAGACAACACCTTCAAACGGGACCAAAAGCTGCCAAAACACATCAACTTAGGGGCAGTCACCAGGAAAGTGCCATCAATTGACCCAGAGTACAAGTAGTATAATTATTATTATTTATTGTTATAGCGCCATTTATTCCATTGTGCTTTACATGTGAATAGAGGTCACAGACTGGTACAAGAGCAGAGAGGACCCTGCCCTTAGGGTGCATAATCAGTCTAGAAGAGATGTGTGAGTATACAGTAGGTGAGAGTACAGCTGGTAGTGCAGCTGTATGGTGGAGCAAGGGTTACTGCAGGTTGTAGGCTTGTCGGAAGAGGTGGGTCTTCAGCTTCCTTTTAAAGGTTTCAACAGTAGGCAAGAGTCTGATATGTTGGGGTACAGAGTTCAAGAGTAGAAGGAATGCACGGGAAAAATCTTGTATGTGCTTGTGGGAAGAGGAGAGAAGACGGGAGTAGACAAGATTTTGTGAGAATCGGAGGTTGCGTGCAGGTATGTACTGGGAGACTAGGTCACAGATATATGGAGCAGACAGATTGTGGATGGCTTTGCATGTCATGGTTACAGTTTTGAACTGAAGTCTCTGGCCAATGGGGAGCCAGTGAAGGGATCATAGATTGCAATCTTATAGATTGCTGGAGCCAGTCCACAGTAAAAAAAGCAGCCATAGAGTGTCCAGGAAGCTTCCCACAGACTTTTCTTAGCCAGGGCTGCTTCTCGACAGGGTTGGACAGGCCCACCAGAGAACCAGAGACTCATTCAGTGGGCCCTGGCTTCTCCTGCAGGAGAGTTCATAGTGCCGACGTGAGGTTGTGATGATGATAGAGAACACCATCTGCCTCTGCTGGTACTTTTCTATGGGAATCAGCTTGGCTCCAACCAGCCAATATGTCTGTGTTGTATTTCACCACAGACATATTCTTTAGCTCGGTGAGAGGACTGGCTTAGAGGGAAACCGTATCTACTCCGGGTGTCATTTCTCCGCCACCAGGTTCCGCCCATTATCACAAACGACCATGCATGGCTGTATGTTCAGAGGTGAGAGCCACAGATCAGGTTGCTGTGTGACAGCTTTCAACAACTCTGCAGCGGTGGGCGGTTTGTCACCTAAGCATTAAGCATTAGTGTTGAGCCACCCCCGTAGTGTTCGGGTTCGGTTTGTCGAACACCGGCATGTTCGCCGAACGGTTCGTCGAACGGTTCATCGAACGCCGTTAAAACCAATGGCAGGCAAACAAAAACACATAGAAAACACATAGAAAACACCTTCAAAGGTGTCCAAAAGCTGACAAACTGCTCAGAAGACACAACTAACACATGGAAAAGTGACAAGCACATATAGTCATGCGAAAAGAAAAGAGGTGGAGGAGTAAAAGGAGGAGGAGACACAAGAAATCAAGAAAGGCTGGAGTAAAAATCTAAAATCAGCCTACCAACACCCAGACGTCGTGACAAGAAAATTAAGAAAATAAATATCTTTAGGTAGAATGGCGTTTCCATTCAGAACACTTTCCTTACAAGACGTAGTGGTATCCCCGTTGGGAGTCATGCCAAAAACGGAACCCAATACATTCTGACTAATCCACCATTTGTCATATCCAAGGGGCAGGTCAGTAAACAACAACATTGACGCGGAACCAAGTACAGTAGTATATACTGTACCTCCTTTGACAAGGCAATCAGGCGGGTCAAGAAGTTGTGAAGGGGCATCCTAATGGCCAAAACAGACATTGAGGGGGCGTTCCAGTTACTTAATACTAGAGATGAGCGGTGTTCGACTCGAACTGTTCACCAATCTCAAATTCGAGCTGTTTTGGGCGGTGTTCGAGTCGTTAGACGAACTTGTACGATTTGCAAAAAATTCGGCTGTTCGAGGTTATGATCGATAACTGTTCGTGCACCAAAAGCGTAACTGGATTTTTTCACAGTAACACTGTTAATTAGTGATGAGCGAGCATGCTCGCCACTGCTCGAGACTCGCCCGAGCATCTCAGTACTCGAGATGCTCGGAGCTCGCCGAGTACTTTCGAGATGCTAGGGCGGGAGCTCGGGTCCCCATCCTGCATGTCTGGCGCTATTTAGAGCACCAATCATGGAGGGATTGTCTGCCACTCACTGTAATGCCACAGCCGTGGTGGTTGTGGCATTACAGTGGTTGCCCAAATCGATGGGAACAGTGCTCACAGTGAAACATGAAAAGCCGGCAATTCAGCAGCGGCATACACCGGTACCGACAATTTAGAACAGAAAGAATAGAGCATCACACATAGATTAGATAGACAGAAACATGTCAGTCACATATATAATAAGTACAGTGACAGTGTTGGTTACTGTACTTGTCATTTAGTGTTAAAATAAAGGATTTATTAAAAAAAAAATTGGCGCGAGGATCCCCCGTAAATTTAGTCTCTAGCGGAGGTTAAGCAGACGGCTGAGACAGATGTTTGAAGCCTGGGAAGGGGGTAATACCCACGGAGCCTCCCAGGCTACTAATATCAGCCCCCCAGCTGAATACCTAGCCTTTACTAGCTATTAAAATGGAGGACCCCAAAAAAAATGACGTGGAGTCCCCTCTATTTAAATAGCTAGCAAAGGCTAAGCAGACAGCTGGGGGCTGATATTAATAGCCCTGGAAGGGTGCCATGAATATTGGCCCCCTCCCAGGCTAGAAACACCAGCCGTCAGCCGCCCCAGAAATAACGCATCCATAGGATGCGCCAATTCTGGCACTTAGCCTCGCTCTTCCCACTGCCCTGTAGCGGTGGCAGTGGGGTAATAGGGCTGGGGTTGATGTCAGCTTATAATGTCAGCTGACATCAAGCCCAGGTTAGTAATGGAGAGGCGTCTAAAAGACGCCCCCATTACTAACCCCATAGTGAAAGTTAAAAAATACACAAACACCCAGAATAAAGTCCTTTAATTGAAATAAAGACACAATTCTTTAATGCTCTAAATTAAACTCTACTTGCCATCACGCCCATTCCAGCTGAAGCCAATGTCTTCTGCAATAAAAGTAAAATAATAAACCAACCTCATCCTTACCTTTCCATGGTTCCCAGGACAGCTTCAGCTCTGCTACATTGACATGACAGGCTGGATCGCAGCAGAAAGCTGCCATCCAGCTTGCCATGCCGCAGACAATGAGAAGCTCCTCAGTGAAGCTACTCAGTGTCTGGCTGTGATGGCATCCAGATTAGCCGAGTTCATGTCCAATGAACTCAGCTCACCTCATGCACATCACTGACAGCGTGGAGAATTCTCCTGCGCATGCCGTGCTGGCAAATGACGTCACCGCTGGAGCAGGAGAATTTTCCCACGCTGGGATGGCATTGAGATGGCAGCAGAACGCTGCCATCCAGCATGCCATTCTTCAGAGACACTGCGGAGCGCAGGCAATGTCTCTGAAGGATGACAAGCTGGATGGCAGCATTCTGCTACCATCCAGCCTGCCATCTCAATGCCGTCCCAGCGTGGGAAAATTCTCCTGCTCAAGCGGTGACGTCATTTGCCGACACCGCATGCGCAGGAGAATTCTCCCACGCTGTCAGTGACGTGCATGATGTGAGCTGAGTTCATTGGATATGAACTCGGCTCATCTTGATGCCGTCACAGCGAGACACTGAGGAGCTTCACTGAGGAGCTTCTCAGTGTCTGCGGCATGCCAAGATGGATGACAGCTTTCTGCTGCGATCCAGCCTGTCATGTCAATGTAGCAGAGCTGAAGTCATCCTGGGAACCATGGAAAGGTAAGGATGAGGTTGGTTTATTATTTTACTTTTATTGCCGAAGACATTGGCTTCAGCTGGAATTGGCATAACGGTAAGTAGAGTTTAATTTAGAACATTAAAGAATTGTGTCTTTATTTCAATTAACAGACTTTATTCTGGGTGTTTGTGGGGTTTTTTAACTTTCACTATGGGGTTAGTAATGGGGGCGTCTTATAGACGCCTCTCCATTACTAACCTGGGCTTGATGTCAGCTGGCATTATAAGCTGACATCCACCCCAGCCCTATTACCCCACTGCCACCGCTACAGGGCAGTGGGAAGAGCGAGGCTAAGTGCCAGAATTGGCGCATCCTATGGATGCGCCATTTCTGGGACGGCTGACGGCTGGTGTTTCTAGCCTGGGAGGGGGCCAATATTCATGGCACCCTTCCTGGGCTTTTAACATCAGCCCCCAGCTGTCTGCCTAACCTTTGTTAGCTATTAAAACAGGGGGGACCCCACGTCATTTTTTTTTGGGTCCTCCATTTTAATAGCTAGTAAAGGCTAGGTATTCAGCTGGGGGCTGATATTAGTAGCCTGGGAAGCTCCGTGGGTATTACCCCCTTCCCAGGCTTCAAACATCTGCCTCAGCCGTCTGCTTAACCTCCACTAGAGACTAAAATTACTGGGAACCCCACGCCAATTTTTTTTTTAATAAATCCTTTATTTTAACACTAAATGACAAGTACAGTAACCAACACCGTCACTCTACTTATTATATATGTGACTGACATGTTTCTGTCTATCTAATCTATGTGTGATGCTCTATTCTTTCTGTTCTAAATTGTCGGTACCGGTGTATGCCGCTGCTGAATTGCCGGCTTTTCATGTTTCACTGTGAGCACTGTTCCCATCGATTTGGGCAACCACTGTAATGCCACAACCACCATGGCTTTGGCATTACAGTGAGTGGCAGACAATCCCTCCATGATTGGTGCTCTAAATAGCGCCAGACATGCAGGACGGGGACCCGAGCTCCCACCCGAGCATCTCGAAAGTACTCGGCGAGCTCCGAGCATCTTGAGTACTGAGATGCTCGGGCGAGTACCGAGCAGTGGCGAGCATGCTCGCTCATCACTAGTTAACAGTATTACTGTGAAAAAATCCAGTTACGCTTTTGGTGCACCAACAGTTATCGAACATAACCTCGAACAGCCGAATTTTTTGCAAATCGTTCGAGTTCGTCGAACGACTCGAACACCACCCAAAACAGCTTGAATTTGAGATTGGTGAACAGTTCGAGTCAAACACCGCTCATCTCTATTTAGCATGTTATCTTCAGCACAGCCTGTTGCCGCTTGGCCAAGGCAGTGCTGCAGTGCTTCCAGTTTGTGACTGATGTGGTTATTTCGGAGATGAAGGTCGAACAGGAGGAGGTGCAGGAGCTGAACAATGTGATTACATTGAGGTTAAATTGGCGAGTCTGGTTTTTATACTGAAAAGATCCTACTGTGTCTGTGCTTTTATTTTATTATTTTTTTTACGTCTCTTTAAATGTGTATTGGAGTTCGTCCTGATTTTTGGCAGCCCTTGAAATTGATGCATATGCAATAACAGGGTAGGAGACATATTCCTTAATAATGGGAAGGACAATTCAAATAGATTCTATATTCTAGAATATTAACTGTCTTATCTGAAATTCTTTTACCGGTGAGGCATCGCAGTATGGATAGCATATTACATCGATTCAGACAGGCATTTTCGCCTTATACTGCGTACTGCTGGTGCCCAAATTTTTTTTTAAATCTATTCTATTCCTTATCGATAATGCTGTTATATGAATTTACAATAGGGACAGGTGCTGCTAGATGGTATCATCACCAGCTACAGATGAGTGTTCATTCCGGTACCATAATTGTCTTCCACAGACCATAACTTTACTTTTTTTTATTTCTTTGGTCTTATGTATAGGTCATTACCTTGGAAAAAATGTTTCTTAACATTTTTTCCATTTCAACTTGCTTGTTGTATGTTTTTGTTTTTGTCAGTCTCCAAAAGTGGCATAATACTCTAACAACATTGTTCACAGATATGCTATTTGTCAGCAGCCAACTGTGAATAGGTTTGAACCCACAACTGCAATACTTTAAATGGAGTGTAATGTTTGACACGCTCACAATAATTGCTGGATTATTAGGGCAGTCAAATGGGATAACGTCTGATGGCCACAGTTTCAGGCAGTCGCCTAATCGAATGGTATTGGTCAGCGACCAAGTGTCAATTGGTTCAACAAAACACAGATGGCTGACTTTAAATAGAGTGGAATATTTGGTACGCTCCACAAAATTTCTGTATTAATACTGCAGTCATATAGATCACATGCATCTGATCACTGAAAAAAGTTCCTCTGCTTCCAGAATACAGTAATATGAATAAAACTAAAAAAACTGGACGTATTCTGTGAACAAGCAAATGAAGCTGTAAAATGGTGTACACTGACACACTGCTACAATCTATAAATGGAGGACAATATTTTCCACATTGACTACAAATGGCTGGATTTGAACCGCAGTTATATGTTAATACTATACTTCAGAGATCTAGTGTGAATAGCTTGACTGACACACTGCAACAAAATGGAAGGAAGAAATGGCTGATTTTGGAACACAGTTATATATGAGATACGTCTGACAGAACTACAGTTTTAAATAGCAGGCCTGTAGTTTACTAATACTATTCTTCAGAGACCTAGTGTGAATAGCTTGACTGACACACTGCAACGAAATGATAGGCAGAAATGGCTGATTTTGGAACACAGTTATATATGAGATACGTCTGACAGAGAACCACAGTTTTAAATAGCAGGCCTGTAGTTTACTAATACTATTCTTCAGAGACCTAGTGTGAATAACTTGACCAACACACTAGACCGAAATGGAAGGCAGAAATTGCTGATTTTAGAACACAGTTACATGTGAGATACGTCTGACAGAGAACCACGGTTTTAAATAGCAGACCTGTCGTTTACCAATACTATTCTTCACAGAGACCTAATGTGAATAGCTTGACCGACACACTACAACAAAATGGAAGGCAGAAATGGCTGATTTTGGAACGTTATTATATGTGAGATACATCTGACACAGAACCACAGTTTTAAATAGCAGGCCTGTAGTTTAGTAATACTTTTCTTCACAGAGACCTAGTGTGAATAGCTTGACCGACACACTGCAACAAAATGAAAATGTAAGCCAATATTTTCCACGTTCAGTTCAAATTTCTGGATTTTTATCGCTGTAATATGGAAAAGATCTGGCTGTATTCTGCAGGATCTGGATTGCTTTTTAAGCAAATAATCAGGATTAAGATAAAAAAAATTGGTCCTGGCCCCTGATATATGGGGCTATGTCTACAAATATTTGTCACAGAAGGATCAGTCAGAAGTTGAATATGAAATGGACCTTCCTGTGCTGTATCATGCACTGCAGTCTGTCACATACCCTGCCTGCCTTGGTTTTTAAGCAAATAACCAGGATTAAGATTAAAAAAAAAATTGGCTCTGGACCTTGATATATGGGGCTATGTCTACAAATATATGTCAGAACAGCATTTGCAGACAGAACGTTCAATGGACCCTCTTGTGCTGTATCATCTACTGCAGTCTGACACATACTGTACACTGCCTGCCTGCCCTACTCCTGCTATCACCTTCAGCACTGAAAATATGCAGCTGGATTAGTCCTCAGAAGGACTGTTAGTTCAGATGGATAAATATATGTTGTGAAATACCTATACTAACTATAAACAAGCAAATCTCTCCCTGACTCAACAGCATCTGTGCTGTGCGGACAGCAAATCACTGTAATGCCGACATCCAACATGGCTACGGCATTACAGTGCCTGGCAAGCAATCCTTGCATGTTCATTGGCTCTCTAAAGAGTGCCAAACATGGAGGGCGGGGACCCAAGTTCCTGCCCGAGCAACCCAGAAATACTCGCCGAGCACCATGATGCTCGGGCTAGTACCGAGCAGTGGCGAGCACGTTCGCTCATCACTACTTTTGACCTCTATTATTTATTTATTATGCTTTTTTATACAGTGCCGTTATATTCCACAGCGCTTAAGAGACACTATTTTCCAGGGTTGGACACAGACAAAAGAGGACCTCTATACGATAAATATAGCTCATCTTAATGCACAATTTCACCTGCTTTGGAGGTGGATGTGGAACCCCTTACCTCTTAGTTCTCTGTTGCACCAATGGTATGTCTGCCCCTGTTATTATCACTGTCCCCATTGTGATTTACAATCTAAATTCCTTATCACTATGTTCAATATGTTTTTCAATGTGAAAGGAAACTGGATTACCTGGAAGAAACCCACACAAACACAGGAAGAACAAGCAAACTTCTTGCAGATGTTGTCCTTGGTGGGATTTGAACCCAGGACTCCAGCTCTTTTTAAAACTTAAATCTACATGTGTTGTAATAGAAATCAGGTCATAAAGGGAAGAAAGCAAATTTCTACCAGCAAATTTGCCTTGTATCTGGCTAGAACGACTAGTATAAAAATTGCTAGAAGAGCATCATTATTCCACAACAATTTTGTTGTCAGGTA
Organism: Phyllobates terribilis; assembly: GCF_046119375.1. Taxonomy (NCBI): domain Eukaryota; kingdom Metazoa; phylum Chordata; class Amphibia; order Anura; family Dendrobatidae; genus Phyllobates; species Phyllobates terribilis. Next base: position 417,812,084 of record NW_027362764.1, on the reverse strand, counting down.
TTGAACGAAATGGCATAGCGTCCTACAGAGTTAGTTCTTTGTCTAAGTGGGACTATAGAGCCATTGGTAGAATGGATATGACCTGGCTTATCAAACACAGATAGACAGATGGAAAGAGAATGCCTTATAGAATTGTCTTGTTCTAGTGATGAGTGAGCATTAAAATGGGGTACTCAATACTCAGGCCAAGCAAATCATAATGCTCGGGTGCTCGACCTGAGTAACAAGCCCAATGTAAGTCAATGGGAAATTCGAACATTTTTCCGGTGGCCCTCTCCGGAGGTCTGGAGGGTGCCTAAAAATTGGTCAAATCAATGGAAACAGTGCTCAAATGACATGGAAACTGCATGGGGAAGAAACCTGGAAGCATATCAGACTCCCAGGTCACTGCTGTGAACAATGTTGTCAGAGTATTATGCCACTTTTACAGACTGACAATAAAACATACAAAAATGAAGCTAAAATGGATTTCCTGGAAAAAATGCTAAGAAACATTCTTTCCAGGTTAATGACTTATATAGAAGGCAAAGTAAATTACCAAAAAAAATGCTCTTCCACAACTTCGGCTATAAGCACGAGTTATTGATGGGTTTTTGCACTTTTGCATTTCTTTCAACGGTGAAAAATACATTCACCAGTACATGTAATTTTAACATTTTATTACCTTATCTGGCCTTGTGGTGTGTGAGACATGATCAGACTCATCCAGAATGAACGCTCATTTGCAGCTGATAATACAATCTAGCACCTGTCCCTATTTTAAAAGCAGCTAACAGTGTTATCAATAGGGAATAGAATTTTTTTTTTTTTCAGCACGGGTACAATACAATAATCCCTGACAACTGCTATAGGTCACCCGTACAGGAATCTCAGATAAGAGAGATAACAGAGTACATTTGAAAATAGAATTTAACCCGGCTTTGAAGAGGTTTTTTTGGTATGTTGCACCATCAAACTGTGACAGAATGCAAGCAACCTTGTCTGCTTTCATCATTTTCTAATTACAGATCACCATTAAATATTCTGATTCGGTCAACGAGTGCATGGAAAATATCAAGTAAGGCACAGTGGAAGACATGTATTCGACGACAATGAACAACACTCATACCTTGCACCTGTCCCTATTGTAAATGCAGCTAATAGTGGTATCAATAGGGAATAGAATAGTTTTTTTTCAGCAGCAGTACGCAGTATACGGCAATAATACCTCGTTGGATTGGTGTAATACGCTATCCATGCTGCGATAGCTCACCCGTAAACGAATTTCAGATAAGAGAGGTAATATTGTAGACTATAGAATCCATTTGAATTGGTCTTCCCATTATTAAGGTGTGGCTTTCCTATACTGTTATTGCGCATATGTTATAATACCCCCGGTAGCACTAAAAACCATCTCTGACAGAGGAATCACGGAGGACGGTGGTACGGTCACCAAGGTACTCCTTCAGCATCTTCCAAAACTTTTCCCTCTTGTCAGAGTAACTTGCACATCAGGGCCTGGGTGCTGGGAGGGCCTGAGAAAACTGTCCCAGACCTTTGACAGTGTTCCCCTGCTTCTGCTGCATCTGCTTTGTTTCTCCCTCGCCTGTACTCCTTGGTTGTTCAAGACACTGTGACCTCTGCTGCCCGTGGAATCAGATGGGATTTTTTAAAATAATTCTTCAACAATGGCCATCTGGTACTGCAACATACAACATAGGAGTGGGTCTCCTATACTGTTATTGCATATGCAGCAAGTTCAAGGGCTGCTCAAAATTAGGATGTACTCCAATGCCACTTTGAATAGACCTAGTGAAGGGCTTCTGTACTTTTTTTCCCTTCTTAAGGAGTGGGTCTCCTATACTATTATTTTTGTATGCAGCAAGTTTAAGGGCTGCCAAAAATTAGGACGCACTCCAATACCTCTTTGAAGAGACGTCGAGGAGGGCCTCATTAAAAAAAATGTTTGAATTGTAAAGGAGTGGGGCTCCTATACTGTTATTGAGTATGCAGAAATTTCAAGGGCTGCCAAAAATTAGGACACACTCCAATACCCCTGTGAAGAAACATAGAGGAGGGTCTCATTAAAAAATGCTCCCATTAGAAAGGAGTGGGTCACCTATACTGTTACTGCTTATGCAGTGACTGCAAGGGCTGCCAAAATTAGGACACATTCCAATACTCCTTTGAAGAGACGTAGAGGAGGGCATCATTAAAAAAATGTTCCCATTATGAAGGAGAGGGTCTCCTATACTGTTATTGCATATGCAGTGACTGCAAGTGCTGCCAAAAGTTAGGACGCACGCCAGTACCCCTTTGAAGAGATGTAGAAGAGGGCCTCATTAAAAAAATTGTTCCCATTATTAAGGAATGGGTCACCTATACTGGTAATGCCCATGCACTGAGTGCATGGGCTGAATAACATTTACCCCGGGGGGTATACATGAACATGCTGTATACATGAACATACTGTATAACATACAGAATGTTAGAGGTAGGCCAGAGAACATGGGCCTGGCATGTTACGTATGTGAGGTTACTAAGCTTCAGAGCCACCACCAGGTTCCGGCCATTGTCACACACGGCCATGCTTGACTGTAGGTTCAGCGGTGACAGCAACAGATTTGCCTGCTCTTTTACAGCTTTAAACAACTCTGCAGTGGTATACAGTTTGTAACATAAGCATATTAGCTTCATCACAGCCTCCGCTTGGCCGAGGCAGTGCTGCAGTGCTTCCAGCTTGTGATTGATGTGGTTATTTTGAAGTTGGAGGCTGAAGAGGAGGAGGAGGTGCCGGAGCTGTAGAATGTGGGGGCAACCTGGATTGACACAGGGCCTACATTCCTTGGTGTCGGGAGGACGTGTTCCATCCCAGGGTCCGACTGGGTCCCGGCTTCCACAATATTAGCCCAGTATGCAGTCAGTGAGATGTACCGTCCCTGGCCACAAGCACTTATCCCCGTATCCGTGGTTAGGGGACTTTCCCAGTAACTGCGTTGTTGAGGGCATGGGTAATGTTCTGGGACATGTGCTTTTGCAAGGCGGGGTGGCACACTGGGAGAATTAGTGGCGGCTGGGGACCCAGTACCGAGGAATGGCCATCGCCATGAGGTTGCGGAAAGCTTACGTCTCCACGAGCCTAAAAGGCAACATTTACAGTGCAAGCAGTTGAGAAATGTGGCAGTTTAGTGTTGTGGACTGTGGGTGGTTGGCTGCATATTTGTGCTTGCGTTCAAAGGACTGGGGTAGGCAAAAAACTGAACTTTTTCTGGGACAAGGAAGTGGATGTGGTTGCTGACGGTGATGGTTGTAAGTGGGCAATGACAGGTGCAGGGTAGAAGGCATCTTCGCCTGCATCATTGATGGAGGCTTGGCGTTCACATACAATGGGGGAAGAGGCAGTGGTGTCACCTGCAGACACTGTTTCTGGACCCTGGCGATTGGCCCAACTAGTCGGGTGCTTTGCTGTCATGTGCCTGAGCATGCTGGTAGTGGTCAGGCTGGTAATTTTGCTGCCCCTGATGATGCTGGCATGGCAGATGTTGCAAATAGCCTTTTTTGGGTTAACTGGACAGTCTTTAAAAAAAGCCAACTCCATATATAATGAACAAATAAAGTAGCACACTGTAACACTGAGTATATAGATATGAAATATGAATAGCATAACTGTTGTAGAAAAATAGAAATAAATGAAAACAATTTTTGAAAAATTTTTTTACCGCATGTAAATATGAAATATGGAAAATGAATAGCATTACTGCTGTAAATAAATGAGAAATCTTAGCGCATAAATTGGCCAATTCATGTGTACCTGACAGCCGCGGTAAGGAGTTTCTCGATGTCAGGACCTATCAATGTGAATACCTCTCTAAGAGACCTCCGTCTGCTTATGTGTGGGAAAGACAGATCCTGATGCATTTAAAACCACCTGCGGCATGGGGGTGGGGGTGGAGTGCTCAGTCAACGCTGAATCTAGTAACAAAGAAAATGACGGCACTTCCACTACAAAAACTAGGTGTGAACAGGTGCTTACTAAGAGCAGCTACCTCCATATATAATGAACAAATAAAGTAGCACACTGTAACACTGAGTATATAGATATGAAATATGAATAGCATAACTGTTGTAGAAAAATAGAAATAAATGAAAACAATTTTTGAAAAAAATTTTTAGCGCATGTAAATATGAAATATGGAAAATGAATAGCATTACTGCTGTAAATAAATGAGAAATCTTAGCGCATAAATTGGCCAATTCATGTGTACCTGACAGCCGCGGTAAGGCGTTTCTCGATGTCAGGACCTATCAATGTGAATACCTCTCTAAGAGACCTCCGTCTGCTTATGTGTGGGAAAGACAGATCCTGATGCATTTAAAACCACCTGCGGCATGGGGGTGGGGGTGGAGTGCTCAGTCAACGCTGAATCTAGTAACAAAGAAAATGACGGCACTTCCACTACAAAAACTAGGTGTGAACAGGTGCTTACTAATTATTATTTACAGCAGTAATGCTATTCATTTTCCATATTTCATATTTACATGCGCTAAAAAAAATTTTCAAAAATTGTTTTCATTTATTTCTATTTTTCTACAACAGTTATGCTATTCATATTTCATATTTCATATCTATATACTCAGTGTTACAGTGTGCTACTTTATTTGTTCATTATATATGGAGGTAGATGCTCTTAGTAAGCACCTGTTCACACCTACTTTTTGTAGTGGAAGTGCCGTCATTTTCTTTGTTTTTAAAAAAAGCCAGACTCGGGAAATCCTCGCAGTTGGACTGGTAACTTCCCTGGTATTGGTGTTTTGGGGAACAGTTGCCGGCCTTGTGTCTGTGGCCACCCCACTGATTATTTCTGCCTGTTGTGGTGCTATGCCTCCCTCCCCCTCTTTGGCCCTGGTGTATGGTGATTCTGATGGAGTCTCCCTGGCTGAGTCAAAACTCCGTCGGATCAAGCAAGGGGCCCGGTCGACTGAGGAGTACTGCTCGGAGTTCTGGAGGTAGGCCACTGACACTCAGTGGAATGATCCGGCCCTTAGGAGTCATTTTTGGAGGGGTCTGTCAATTAGCCCGCAGGATTCTCTGACCCAATATGTGACACGCCCCCTGGGGCGTGGGGTACTCGGTACCCGGGCTGGTCCTGTATTGGGGTAGTCACGGTGGCAGTGACCCGGTCCGTGGCCCAGGGCGGTCAAATAAAGAACAGTCAATTGGGGAAATAAAGTTTTAGCGATAATGTTCATGACGTCACCCGTGGTATGCGGCTATATGGGGCCGCCGCTGTGGTGCAGATCCAATGGGGCTGACGGTGACACAGCTGAAATAGTGCAGCTCTCCACTGGCAGAGCTAAGCCCCATGGCAGGTTATTGGATGGATATGGTAGATGTTGCTGGTCTAGTGAAAGGCAGGTGATGGCACAGCAATTATTCACGGACAGAGTGGGGTGCAGTCTTCAGATTTTACTCACAGTTGTTGAGTTCTCCAGGTTACAGTTACCGGTCTGTAAAAGCCCACGTTGTCCTGTGTCCTCTGGGGAAGTGATCCAGCCACTTTGGAAGCACTTGAACGGGACCCCTTTCTTATGTAACTTCCCAGTTCGTCTCTCTGCGCTGGCTCTCGCCCTCCTGCCCTGCACCTCACACACAGTGTCCCAAGCCAGTGGCCGTGGGCCCGATTTGGGCGACGCCCTCAGAGTCCCCTTGGTCCTTTATGGCCACCTTTTCAGCGATTATGTGTGGATTGTGGCTATAGCACTTGAAGATACCGCAACCTTCGGTTTGCTAGCTGAGCCTTAAAGTACTCCACTAGTCAGCGTGAACTCGGGCGCACGGGTGGACTCCGCACTCGCCGTGCCCCTAGGATCCCCTCTATATCTGGAGCCTTTCCCACTGCTCCTGTCTTCTCTCCTCACTCTCCTCCTGGGCCTCTCTCACTAAGCCCCACTCCTCTGCTCTCCTGAGCAGGACTGAACTGAACTGCTCCTGAGCAGAACTCCCCTCAGAACTCCTTCTAGATCTTTCCACCCTTCTTTTTATATGCTTCTCTCAGTGCTCCCTTAAACTCCTTCCTCCACCCACACCCACTATATGGTTCCCTCTCTCTTGGTTTCCCCCCTGACAGCCAGGGACAGGGCTCAGCAGTGACCAAGTGCATCTTGCCCATCCTGCTGGTCTGAAGTGGTGTAGTGTTGGATGTAGGTGTTTGGGTCCCGGGTAGTGCTCCGTCCTTACCTGAGAGTGGAGTACCACACCTCTGGCTGAGATACAGTAACTCTGTGGTGACTGGACCCTCAGGGGTGCCACATATGCTACTCCAAGGTCATTGAAGGCTGCTATGGCCCTTGCTATCTGGGTGGATAGACGTCTCAGGGAGAGATCTACACCGATTCTGCCCCCTGTTGTTGTTCCTAGGGAGGAGATCACGCGGATGCTGTCGGACGAACCCATGCAGTTTGGGGGTGCCTCTGTTCATACTAGGATGCCTACGGTTCACCGTTGGAAAGGGGCATGTTTTTTCTGTGGTCTTATGGATGATTACATCAATATCTGTCCATCTCGTGCCAAACCTGCGGTTTCCCGGTGTCCAGTTCGCGACACTACATTGGGAATTAATACTGTTGCTATTTGATACTGAGGATTTATCCGGTCTTCTTTTGCAACCTAATGTAAGCCCAGTCAGCCCGAATAGAAGCATTGCCTTAAAAGTCTGCTGTTATTACTCCAGCTCCTTTATACTGCTGTAGTCACCCTCTTATTTGGAACATACTATTTGGGGAACATGTCTACATTCTTCTTCTAACATTTATTTTGATGTAGTTTCTAAGATCTCCTGGGGGTTTGTGAACTAATACATCATGCATTTTGAACAATATCATTACCAATTTTTTTTTCTGAACATTCAAAAGTTGCATATATTTTGTCTTTGTTATCTGTATAAGCCTTAGCCTGGGCTGCATCATTATGGGAACAAGATAGTGAAGAGCAAGCATGCTCGCCACTATTCGTATCACAGTGCTCGAGATGCTCGGTGCTCGGCGAGTAATTTTGAAATGCTCGGGCGGGAGCTCGAGTTCCCGCCCCGCATGTTAGGCGCATTTTAGGCAGCCAATTAACATACAGGGATTGTCCGACAGTCACTGTAAAGCCGTAGCCATGTTGGTTGTGGCATTACAGTGATTGGCAGACCACATAGCGTCATCGTGTCTATATAAGACCGGGGACCCTATGATCGTCACAGTCTAAGGGTATGTGCACACGATGCAGAAATGAAGCAGAAAATTTCTGCATCATTTCTGCATCTCCCTGGCAGAAAAAACGCATGCAGATTGTGCATGTGTTTTTCCTGCAGAATACATGCGGATCCACATGCGCATTCACATGCGTTTCCGCATGCAGATTGACAAGCGCTTTCCAGGCGATTTTAGCATCACCTGGAAAGTGCTTGACAACTAGGTCACACTATATAAATCCATGCAAACAGCATGGATTTATATAGTGTGACCCGAGAGAGTGTATATACTTACCTCTGATGGCCCGCGCTGTCCTGCTTTACACTCCGTTCTCCCGGCTGCCGGCAACTTTGAATTGAAAGACCTGCCGACGTCAGCGTCACGTGACCCGTCACATGACTCTGACATCAGCGCAGGTCCTTCAACTCACTGCAAGTGCCGGGAACCAAGCAGGAGCGCTGGGCGGGCCGACAGATGGTAAGTATATATATATTTTTTATTTTATTCTTGTTTTACAGCTTTTTTAATGGTATCTGGGTGTGGATGAGACTCTCCTCTTCTCCACACTCGGGTACCATCCGCACATTAGAACACGCCAATAACGCAAGTACAGATGCAGTCTTGCAGAATTGGCGCGTTCTAATGCAAGTCAATGGCGGCGAAAACGCCGCATTTACGCAAAATTAATTGACATGCTGCGGATTTTGGAGCGCAGCGTTTACGCTGCGGAAAAATCCGCATCATGGGCACAGCACATGCGGATTTCAATTGGGGAACGTTGCTGCCCTTCTACCATGCGTTTTTCATGCGTTTCCGCGGCGTTTACGCAACTGCAAAAACGCCGCGGAAATGTATTAAACGCAGCTGAGCGAGGGATAGAATTGGCGGTTATTTTAAACAGAGATTCCACACCACTATTAGAAATCTATTTTAACAGTCCTTCTAAGGACTAATTCTGAAGAAAATATTAATCCTGCTGATAGCACTAGTTAGTCAGAGTTTGTGGAGAGCTAGTATAGTACAGAATAGGGTCCATTGCACGTTCTTTCTGTTGCTGGAACTCCTATCAATAGCCGTAGATATCAAAGCTGATAATATTCTTTTTGCTCTTAATCTTGCTAATTTTGGTTAAAAGCAATATAATACACCATTTTTACTGCTCCATTTGCTTGTTAGCAGCATACAGCCAGATTTGATTGATTTGCTGTATTGCGGAAGAAGGGACACTTGTCCATCATTAGAGGTGATCAAATACTACTGCAGTATTTTTTTGCGATCTGCAGAAGATAACATAGTAACATAGTTTTTAATGCTGAAGGAAGACTAAGTCCATCTATTTCAACCCAGTCCATCTAGTTCAACCCAACACTCCATTTAAAGTCTGCTACTTGTGTGTCAAAAATATATTCAAACTTGTTCGTTGACTAATAGCATCGCTATATTGTGACTGGGCAAAATAATTGGTCATCAGACGTGATCAAATACTGCGGTATTAATCCTGATTTTTTAGCAAGCTGCAAAATATTATACTCAGTTTAAAGTCTGCTACTCATGTGTCAAAAATATATTCGCACTTGTTCGCTAACCAGTAACATCGCTATACCCTCAATGGACAAAGGAATTGGTCATCAGACGTAATCAAATACTGCGGTATTAATCCTGACTTTTTTGCAAGCTGCAAAATATTATACTTAGTTAAAAGTCTGCTACTTGCGTGTCAAAAATATATTCACACTAGTTCGCTGACAAATAGCATCGCTATACCCTCACTGGACAAAAGAATTGGTCATCAGACGTAATCAAATACTGCGGTATTAATCCTGATTTTTTTTGCAAGCAGCAAAATATTATACTGCATTTAAAGTCTGCTACTTGTGTGTCAAAAGAATATCCACCCTTGTTCGCTGACCAATAGCATCGGTATATCCTCACTGGGCAAAAGAATTGGTCATCAGATGTGATCAAATACTGTGGTATTAATCATGATTTTTTTGCATGCCGCAAAACATTATATCGCATTTAAAGTCTGCTACTTGTGTGTCAAAAAAATTTTCACCCTTGTTCGCTGACCAATAGCATCGGTATATCCTCAATGGACAAAGGAATTGGTCATCAGACGTGATCAAATACTGCGGTATTAATACTGTTTTTTTTTGCAAGCTGCAAAATATTATAGTCCATTTAAAATGGGCAAGGCGCGTAGCAAGGGACGGGAAAGTGGACGTGATGCTGATGGCGCACGCAGAGGCCGAGGTCATGGGCAAGATGAAACTGTGCCTGCTGAGGGAGAACAAAAAACACCCACATCATGTCAACCTACCTTCCTGTCCCAATTTCTAGGGGGCCGCGGAACACCACTCTTGAACCCAGAGCAGTGTGAAAAGGATGTTTGTTGGATAGCAGATAATGCTTCCAGTCAGTCAGTTTGCCAACACTACCACCACCATCACCCTGTCTTCCACACGGTCGAGTCTCAGTAGCTGTGAGTCTGGACCGCATATTCCTCACTCATGTTCTCCTTCCTCCCAACATGCCGAGCGCCCAGAGACAAGTGATCCTGCACTCTGAAGAGCTGTTCACATTACCATTTATAGATTCTGGCCTCTCGCTTGGTCCGCTTCAAGCGGGGCAAGAGGAGATTGCATGTAGCAATGTCCAAATATTTGAGCAGCCACGGTCACACGATGGTGATGGTGGTAAAGTGCAAATGCAGTCGCAAGAGGTGGATGATGATGATGAGACACAATTGCCAGCAAATCAGGTGGAGGCCCAGGGTGCGCACATAGAAGACGAGGTGGTGGACGATGAAGTCACTGACCCAACCTGGAAAGGTGACATGCATAGGTGGGAGTGGTTAAAAACCAACATCGGCTGACCAGACAAAAGGAAACTTGTCAGCAAGAAACTGACATTAACTCTTGCTGACCCAAAGGAAAAAGACAACTTTTAAACTCTAGCAACCCAGAGCTGCCATGAATCCTTTATGATTTGTGACATGTAGCTTCTGAATCCATGGTTTGAGTATTTTGTTAAAGGTTCACCTTGTGAGAAGGATTCTCAACGTGGTATGTCTGGGTGAGCAGCATGTAACTCAGGCAATGGTGCAGAAGAGCAGGTGATGACAGATGACATGTAGTGTGGAGTGTACATGCTCGACACTGCTCGGTACTCGCTCGAGCATCACGCTACTCGGGATGTTCAGCGAGCGGGTTACTCAGGGAGCTCGGGTCACCGCCCTGCATGTTTGGTGCTCTTTACAGAGCCAATGAACATGCAGGGATTGCCAGCCAGTCACTGTAATGCCGCAGCCATGTTGGTTGTGGGCATTACATTGATTGGCTGGCCGCACAGTGTCACCTCGAGTATTTAAAACCAGGTGCCACCATCTTGGACACAGACAGCTGGGATCAGACAGTGTAGGGACAGCGCTGCTGATTTAGGGAGAGATATATACTGCGAAATAGTTAGTGTAGGGTCTGTAAAGGCTGCCAGATCAAACAAACAGTCCTTCTTAGGACTAATATCCATCCCAGATATCAGGCAGGCAGACAGGCTGTATAGGAGACGCAGTGGTTATACCAGCAAATGCTGTATTACAGTCCTGTGTGCTCCTGTTGCTGAAATTGCTGGACTTAGCTCCAGGTCTCGGAGGCCAGGAAAAATCCTTTTTTATCCATCTAAATCATCTTGTTTTTTTCCTCCTTCACACTTTACAAATACCCGTCTTATTAACCTTTTGGTGTCCCCTCCCCAAAAAAAAGAAAAGTGTGTCTCTGATTTTTCAGACACAAATATATCTGTTGAAAATAGTCTGGTGTAGGCTAGAGAAACAGAAGTGTGGTTTTGCAGTGCCACGGTTCAAACCTCTGTATTATCTACTTTTGGGACATTTGTATCTAAAAAAAAAACAGTTTGAGTGTGTCGCTCACTGTTCAGCCGCAAATATATATATTTAAAAAAGTCTGGTATACACCAGTAAATTATAACTGTGGTTTTGCTGTTCCACGGTAAAAAATCTCTGTATTATCCTGCTTTTGCCATTTTTTCTGTAAAGAAAAACAGTAATAGTGTCCCCTGATTGTTCAGACACAAATATATCTGTTGAAAATAGTCTGGTGTAGGCCCAAGAAATAGAAGTGTGGTTTTGCAGTTCCACGGGTCAAATCTCTGTATTATCCTGCTTTTGCCATTTTTTGCTGTAAAGAAAAACAGTAATAGTGTCTCCTGATTGTTCAGACACAAATATATCTGTTGAAAATAGTCTGGTGAAGGCCAGAGAAATAGAAGTGTGGTTTTGCAGTTCCATGGTTCAAACCTCTGTATTATCCACTTTTGGGCCATTTTTACCTAAAAAAAACAGTTTGAGTGTGTCGCTCACTGTTCAGCCACAAATATATCCATTTTAAATTGTCTGGTATACCCCAGTAAACAATAACTGTGGTTTTGCCAATCTACGGTAAAAAATCTCTATTATTCAGCTTTTGGTATTTTTTCCGTAAAGAAAAACAATAACAGTTTCTCCCTGATTGTTCAGATTGTTTAAAAGAGTCGGGTGTAGGCCAGAGAAATAGAACTGTGGTTTTCCTCTTCCACGGTTCTAATCTACTTTCTCTTACCCTTTTTCCATTGATAGTGCAAGTGTAAGCTATTTTACTTCCTTTACAATGGGCAAAGCGCGTGGCAAGGGAAGTGGAACTGGACGTTCTGGTGATGGTGCGTGCAGAAGACGGGGCCGTGGCCAAGGTGAAAATGTGCCACAACCAAGAGCCACATCTTCTCGCTCCCACTTCTTGACCGAATTACTAGGGAAGCACAGAACAACACCAGTATTGCGAACTGATCAGTGTGAACAGGTTATTAATTGGATAGCAGATAATACTTCCAGTTACCTAGGTACCACCACCTCTGGTCTGTCTTCCACACGGTCAACTCTTAGTAGCCGTGAGTCTCGACTGCATACTCCTCCTCACCCTGATGCTCCTTCCTCCCACCATGCCGAGTGTCATCAGACAGCAACTGATCCCACACTTGGACACTCTGAAGAGCTGTTCACTGGTCCAGTTCGCCTGCTCCGCTTGAAGTGGTGGAAGAGGAGATCCCATGTAGCGATGCCCAAATATTTGAACAGCCACGGCCACAGGAAATCGAAACTGGCAATTTGTCACAAGAGGTGGACGATGACGAGACACAATTGCCAGGAAGTGAGGAGGAGGATCGTGGTGCGCAAGTGGAAGAGGAGGAGGTGGTGGATGATCTAGTAACTGACCCAACGTGGCAGGAGGACACACAGAGCGAGGCCAGCAGCACACAGGGTGAGGGAGGCAGAGTACCCCAACAGGCAGGAAGAAGCAGTGTGGTGGCCGCACACAGAAGGCAGGCAACAGTTCCCCGTAACACCAACACGAGGGACGTTGCCAGTACAACCTGTAGGTCTTCCAGAGTCTGTAATTTTTTTAAAGACTCTGCTGATAACCCCAAAAAGGCCATTTGTACCCCCTGCCATGCCAGCATCAGCAGGGGTGACAAAACTACCAGCCTGACCACCACCAGCATGATCAGGCACATGGCAGCAAAGCACCCGACTTTGTGGGGTGAACCCCAGGGTCCACGACCAGTGTCAGCGGGTGTTACCACTGCTTCTTCCGCTGTTGTGCATGCAATAGTACCCCCTGTTGTGTGTGCAAGGCAATCCCCTGTCCATACTGCATGCAAAGATGCAAAAATTCGTAGCCAACGCCCCACAGGCCACAGTCCTAAACTTGTTGTGTTGGAAATGTTGCCTTTTAGGCTGGTGGAGACGGAATCCTTCCGCAACCTTATGGCGGTGGCCGTCCCTCGGTACTCGGTCCCCAGTCGAAACTATTTTGCCCAGTGTGCCATCCCCGCACTACACAAGCACGTGTCCCAAAACATCTGCCGTTCCCTCAACAACGCAGCTACTGGGACGGTCCACCTGACAATGGACACGTGGACAAGTGCTTGTGGCCAGGGACGGTGCATCTCCCTGACGGCACACTGGGTAACCATAGTGGAAGCCGGGACTCAGTCGGACCTTGGGACGGAACACATCCTCCCCACACCGAGGATTGCGGGCCCTATGTCAGTCAGAGTTGCCCCCACAGTGTACAGCTCCTGTGCATCATCCTCCTCCTCCTCCTCATGTTCAGCCTCCATCTCAGATATCACCACATCAGTTGCAAGCTGGAAGCACTGCAGTACTGCCTCCGCCAAGCGGCACCAGGCTGTGCTGAAACTCATAAGCTTAGGTGAGAAACCTCACACTGCTTGTGAGTTGTGGACAGCTGTGAAAGAGCAGGCAGATCTGTGGCTGAGACCGCTGAACCTACATCCAGGCATGATCGTGTGTGACAATGGCCATAACCTGGTGGCGGCTCTGAGGCGAGGCGAGATCACACACATACCATGCCTGGCTCATGTGCTTAACCTCGTGGTTCAGCGCTTTCTTAAATCGTACCCCGAGTTGCCAGATCTGCTCATCAAAGTACGCCGCCTGTCAGCTCATTTTCGTAAGTCGGCTACAGCTTCCGCCGCCCTTGCTGTGTTGCAGCAGCGTTTGCAGCTTCCGGCACACCGACTGGTGTGTGATGTCCCCACACATTGGAACGCTACCCTCCACATGTTGCAAAGGATTTGTGAGCAGAAGAGAGCAGTTGTGGAGTACCAGCTGCAACAAGGCCATCGATATTCAGGTCAGACTCCACAAATAAGACCTCAGGAGTGGACCTGGATGTCTGACATATGTATCATCTTGACAAACTTTGGGGAGTCCACCAAGATGGTGTGTGGCGATGATGCCATCATTAGCGTCAGCATCCCACTTGTCTGTCTTTTTCAACGCTCTCTGCAGAGAATTAAAGAGGAGGCATTGCAGCCAGAGTATGATGATATGGATCAAGAAGTCGTAGCGGTCGATTACACACAGCCCTGCCTCATCTCATCCCAACGTGCATTGGGGGACAATGAGGGAGAGGAGGAGGAGGAGGAGGAAGAACAGGAGCTTGTATCATGTGCTGTAGACGGTAGTACCTGTACAACTGTCATACCGTCGGTTTAGCGTGGGTGGCCTGAGGACAGGGGGGAGGAGGAGGAGGAGGAGAGCCTAGACAGTGATCATCTTGGTGAGGACACGGAAGTCTTGCCCGTTACCAGTCTGCCACGCTTGGCTGACTTTATGTTACGCTGCCTTAGCCGTGACCATCGCGTTGTCAAAATGTTGGGTGACAGTCATTACAGGTTGGTGACACTTTTAGACCCCCGCTGCAAGGATAACTTTCACTCTCTTATTCCTGAGGTGGAGAGGTCTACAAAAATGGGGCAGTACCAGAAGGCCCTTGCTGCAGAACTGTTAAAAAAATTCCTATCTGAACACGCTAGCAGCAGAGGTCACAGTTCGTTGCCCAACCAAGGCGTACATGCGAGAGAGATCCAATCCAGCAGAGGCAGGGGAACACTGTCAACGTTCAGGGACAGTTTTCTCAGACCCTCCCTTCGGACAGACCCTGAGGCGCGGGGTACGCTCACAAGGAGTGGAAAGTTTCAAAAGATGGTGAGGGAGTACCTTGCCGACCGTACCAGCGTCCTCCGTGATTCCTCTGTGCCTTTTAATTATTGGGTATCCAAGCTGGACACTTGGAATGAACTCGCTCTGTACGCCTTGGAGGTCCTGGCCTGCCCTGCCGCTAGCGTGCTATCAGAGAGTGTTTTTAGTGCCGCTGGGGGAATTATGACTGATAAGCGCATTCGCCTGTCAACTGACAATGCTGACAAGCTGACCCTTATCAAAATGAACAAGGGCTGGATTGGGCCAGACTTCTCATCACCAACAAATGACAGCAGAGTAATATAAAGTCAAATCCACTGTGTTATTTCGGTAGGTGTATTCACATGCACCGCTTCACACCCACACATGGGTATACGCTTCCTCAATTTGGCTGTTTTATGTTCTTCTCCTTATCCTCAGCCTCCACCACCACTATACCACCAGGGTGACTGTGGTCCGTGTTGCCATTATTGAAAGTTCCTCCGTCCTTTTTTTTTGTCAGCTTTTGCTTGTAAGGCATAAGCAAAGACTGTGGGAGACCCACTCCCCAGTAATGGGAATAATATTTTTAAGATGCTGTACTGCATGGCTTTTGTAAGGGGCATTAAAACCTTCTTGTTAAGCTACTGCGACCTCCACCACTTTTCCAAGGGGCATTAAAACCGTCTTGTTAAGCTACTGTGACCTCCACCACTTTTCCAAGGGGCATTAAAACCGTCTTCTTAAGCTAATGCGACCTCCACCTCTTTTTCCAAGGGGCATTAAAACCGTCTTCTTAAGCTACTGCGACCTCCACCACTTTTCCAAGTGGCATTAAAACCGTCTTGTTAAGCTACTGCAACCTCCACCACTTTTCCAAGGGGCATTAAAACCGTCTTGTTAAGCTACTGTGACCTCCAACCACTTTTCCAAGGGGCATTAAAACCGTCTTGTTAAGCTAAGGTGACCTCCACCACTTTTCCAAGGGGCATTAAAACCGTCTTGTTAAGCTACTGTGACCTCCACCACTTTTCCAGGGGGCATTAAAACCGTCTTCTTAAGCTACTGCGACCTCCACCACTTTTCCAAGGTGCAATAAAACCGTCTTGTTAAGCTACTGCGACCTCCACCACTTTTCCAAGGGGCATTAAAACCGTCTTGTTAAGCTACTGTGACGTCCACCACTTTTCCAAGGGGCATTGAAACCATCTTGTTAAGCTACTGTGACCTCCACGTCTCTTCCGAGGGGCATTAAAACCATCTTGCTAAGCTACTGTGACCTCCACGTCTCTTCCAAGGGGCATTAAAACCATCTTGTTAAGTTACTGTGACCTCCACGTCTCTTTCAAGGGGCATTGATATTGTCTTTTTATTCCACTGCGACCTCCACCACTCTTCCAAGGGGCATTAAAACCGTCTTGTTAAACCACTCTGAACTCCACAGCTCTTCCAAGGGGCATTAAAACCATCTTGTTAAGCTACTGTGACCTCCACGTCTCTTCCAAGGGGCATTAAAAACGTCTTGTTAAGCTACTGTGACCTCCACGTCTCTTCCAAGGGGCATTAAAACCATCTTGTTAAACCATTCTGAACTCCTCAGCTCTCCCAAGGGGCATTGAAATGTTGTTTTTAATTAACTCTAACCTCCATGACTTCCAACGGGCATTGCATTTCCTCCTAATTTTAGTCAGCTTTTGCTTTTCAATGCATAGGCGAACACTAAGGGAGACCCATTCCCCAATAATGGGTATAAGGTTTTTAGTATACTGTAATCCACGTCTGTCTCAAGGGCCATTGCAGTTCCTCATAATTTTTGGAAAGCCTTCCATTCACTGCTTAGGCCAACAATGCACAGGAGACCCAGTTGCTACAAATGGAAAAAAACGGTTTAGTTAAGGCCCTCTGACCTCCATGTCACTTCCAAGGGGCATTGGAGTGCCTCTAAAATTTTGGTAGGCATTGCACTCACTGTATGCCCTATAACTGTGTAGCTGAACAGCTCCTTTTGGTACAGAAACATATCCTACAAGACATGTGTGGTTGACTGGCCTGATATTGATGTGAATGGTCCCTGTTCCTCCTGCTCTTTCTCCTTTGCCACCACCTCATCCATCATTCATCACCTGAAGCTTTGTTTTAACGGGAGTCATAGAGCTGGGATAGTAGCAGGAAAACATCCAGTAATCCTCGGAGAAGGTAGGATATGCGCCAAAACGCTGACCACCTCAGGCCTAGCCGCTACTACATACATGCGCTTGCATTCTAAGGAACAGAAAGCTAAGGAGATGGATGGCCTCATGATCATGAATAATTTACTCGTTGTGTAGGAGGCTGACCACTGCTGCTGTCTACCTTTTGAACTTTGTGTTGAAGCCTGATTGACCCAGGACAAGCAATCCTCTATGTCTGGAGGACGTGTTGCATCCCAGTGTCCAACTGTGTCCCGGCTTCCACAATATTAACCCAGTGTGAAGGCATGAGATGGACCATCCCTGGCCACATTCACTTGTCCAAGTGTTTGTGGTTAGGCTGTCCTTCAAATAGGGGCGGTTGGGGACCATTTATGGACACTCGGCCGCCCCCTGGCGGTTTGGGACCTAGCGTGGACACCCGGCCGCCGTGCGGCTGGGGACTGAGTATGGATACCAGGCCGCCGACGCAGCCATGACGTGGTGGCCAGATTCCACCTCCACATGCCTAAAAGGCCCAATTTGAAGTGCAAGCAAGCTAGCAGTATGGTATTGCAGCCTGGGGGTGGGTGGGTGGCAGGCTGCACACTTACGCTTACATTCCAAGAAAACAAAGCAGATGCTAACTTCTATCATCATCATGCTCCTCACCTTGGCACTCTCAACTCCCCTGATGGAGAAGCCAGGGCCCACCGGAGGAGTCTGGTTCTCTGGTGAGCTCGTCCAATGCTGCCCTAAAGCAGGCCGGGCTAAGAAAAGTGTGTGGGGGGAAGTTGACAGGAGAAATAGGGGTGGCTGGGGACCGTTTCTGGACACCCGGCCGCCCCCAGGCGGCTGGGGACGGTGTGTGGACACCCGGCCGCGGGGCGGCTGGGGACCGAGTATGGACACCCGGCCACCCCCTGGCGGCTGGGGACCGAGCGTGGACACCCGGCCGCCGGGCGGCTGGGGACTGAGTATGGATACCAGGTCGCCAACGCAGCCATGACGTGGTGGCCAGATTCCGCCTCCACATGCCTAAAAGGCCCAATTTGAAGTGCAAGCAAGCTAGCAGTATGGTATTGCAGCCTGGGGTGGGTGGGTGGCAGGCTGCACACTTACACTTGCATTCCAAGAAAACAAAGCAGATGCTAACTTCTATCATCATCATGCTCCTCACCTTAGCACTCTCAACTCCCCTGATGGAGAAGCCAGGGCCCACCGGAGGAGTCTGGTTCTCTGGTGGGCTCGTCCAATGCTACCCTAAAGCAGACCAGGCTAAGAAAAGTGTAGGGGAAGTTCAGCGGAGAAATAGGGGTGGCTGGGGACCGTTTATGGACACCCAGCCGCCCCCAGGCGGCTGGGGACCGTGTTTGGACACCCGGCCGCCGGGCGACTGGGAACTGAGTATGGATACCAGGCCGCCGACACAGCCATGACATGGTGGCCGGTGTCTGCCTCCATATGCCTATGCAAGTTAGCAGTATGCTATTGCAGCCTGGGGGTGGGTGGGTGGCAGGCTGCATACTTGCACTTGCATTGCAAGGAATGGGGGAGGTACAATTGAACACTGCTCTGGGAGAAGGACTTGCACGGGGATAGTTGCAAGTCTGCATCTTCTGTTGCGGCAAGGATCACTTCTGATGGGCACACTTTTAGGCAGTGACCTGGGTGTCAGAGATGCTTCCAGGGGTCTTCCCCATGCTGTTCCCATGTCTTAAAATGACATTTCCCGGTGAATGCATTAGTCACGGTTGAAAGCAATACAAAAGTGCAAAAACGCATAAAAAATGCTACTTGTGAACATAGCCAAAGGTATGGAGGAGTATTTTTTGGGGGGTTATTTATTTTACCTTATACACAAGTCTTTACCCTGGAAAGGAACTTCCTTAACATATTTCACAGGAAAGCAGTTTCAGTTTCGTTTTTGAATGTTTTATTGTGATCCCTTAAAAGTGGCTTAATACCTCTGACCACGTTGTTGACAGCAGTGACCTGGGGGTCAGAAATGCTTCCTGGGGCGATCCCAATGCTGTCCCCATGTCATTTGAGCACTGTCACTATCGTTTTGGGCACTTGTTAGGCTTTTAAAAGACTGCCGGGAGTATCACGGCAAGCTCGGCCCGAGCTTTGAGCACCCAAGCATTTAGTGCTTGCTCAACACTAATGACATGTCAATCACTGAGGACCACAGGGTATGCAAAGATGTCAGAGAAGCAAGCAGAGCAAGTAACACAGATGAAATAGAAATACTGTCTGTTATCTTCTAGCAGGGCAATGGTTAAAAAAAGAAACACAAACAAGTAAATGCAATCTGTTATCTTCCAGAAGGGCAATGGTTTCAATAGCAGCAGCTTTTTTAAACTGGGGCTTGTAGCAAAGAGATAGTTAACTGCAGGAAAGCAATGAATTGTAGGCAAACTGGAGAGTCATTTGAAGAAATGCTGTTATGATCTGCAACAAGTACTAAGGAAAGAAAGGGGAAAGCTATCCCTATAGTAAGACTAAGCTGAATCCCTACGATGTAGTGGGCTGCCTGTTCCTAGCGAACAGACCCGCCTTAGTCCTCAGCTAGTCTGAACGAAGACCTATAGCATTAAGGAAGGGGTCCTTAAAAGAACTAAGGACTGGAACAAAAATGGGACACCTCCTGAACAGAGAAGGTTGTTGCAGAACACAAAAAGATAAACTGACAAAAAGGTACTAGAGGTCCCAGAAGGACCAAACAAACTGATAGAGATAGACACAGAAGCACCTGGCTAGCAAAACAGTCAAACAACACTGAAGTCCAGCACAGCCAAAAGGGCGGAGCTGGAATATATAGGCAGATGGTCATGTGACCGCAAAACACAAGACGGAAAAAACAAACAGGAGGGTTCTAACAGTACCCCCTCTTTTATGAGGATCCTCCGGATCCTCCAGGCCTATCCGGAAACCCCTTGTGGAAAGCTCTAACAAGCCTAGGAGCAGAGACATCATCCTCCCTTACCCAATAGTTATCTTTGGGGCCGAAACCCTTCCAGGAGACGAGATGCTGTACGCCTCTATGCCATCTAGAATTCAAGATACGAGAAATTTCATATTCGCCATCTTCCACCACAGGAGGAACTGTGACAGTGGCATCCCTATCTGATACATCAGCCTTTTTCAACAAGGAAACATGAAACACAGGGTTAATCTTCCAGGAAGTAGGGACATCCAACCTAACCGCAGACGGGTTAACAACCGGAAGCACTTTAAATGGACCCACAAACTTAGGACCCAGTTTTTTAGAGGGAATCCTCAACCGCAAGTTCCTTGAGGACAACCAAACCATGTCACCCACAGTAAACAAAACCTCCTTACGTTTCCTGTCAAAATACTTCTTGGACTTTTTGTTAGCCTCTTGAAAGTTGCAACGTACATTAGTCGAAACTCTCTCCAAATCACCGGAAAAATTCTCCTCCTCCTGCACCACCGACCCCAATTTGGAAAACGAACCAAAAGACAGATGTCTCCTAGTACAACAAAAAAAAGGAGAACACCCAGCTGAGGAGGATGTATGATTGTTAAGAGCAAATTCTTCGAGAGGCAGAAACTCAGACCACACCTCTTGATTATCCGCCACAAAACAACTCAAAAACTGTTCTACATCCTGGTTCTTTCTTTCAGTCTGTCCATTAGACTCAGGATGATACCCAGACAAAAATGACAAATGGACTCCCAACCTGTCACAAAAAGCACGCCAAAAGTGAGCCACAAACTGAGGTCCTCTATCAGAAGCAATATCCGTGGGAACGCCATGAAGCTTGACAATCTCCTTAACAAACGCCTTAGCGAGTTTTTTGGCGCAGGGCAACTTAATGAATGGAACCAAATGACACATGTTACTAAAACGGTCCACGACCACCCAGATGACAGTAAAACCCTCAAACACAGGCAGATCAGTAATAAAATCCATTGTGAGATGCGTCCAAGGCGCACTAGGAACCTCCAGAGGGCAAAGCAACCCCGCAGCAGGATTATGTGAAGCCTTTGACCTAGCATACACAGTACATTGACGCACCCACTTGATGACTTCTTTCTGAAATCCAGGCCACCAAAAACTGCGACTGATAAGTCTCTTAGTCTCAGAAATTCCTGGATGACCTGCCAACCGAGACTCATGACACTCCACAAACAAATCTCTCCTAAAGGTTCTAGGCACGAACAACCTCCCATGGGGAGTGTTAGATGGAGCATCATCTTGAGCTTTCAGAATCCCATTCTCCAAAACGGAGTCCAATGCGGCCACCACAACTCCTTTCTGTAAAATGCTCTCCTCCTCGTCGGCACCGACCGTAGGAGAGAAGCTGTGAGATAAAGCATCGGCTTTAACATTCTTAGTACCAGGGATATACATAACAGAAAAATTAAACTGAGAAAAAAAAAGTGCCCACCTAGCTTGACGGGCATTCAAGCGCTTGGCAGCATCCAGATAGATCCAATTTATATGATCTGTGAAAACCTGAATAGGAAATCTAGCGCCTTCCAAAAAATGACGCCAAGGTTCAAACGCGAGTTTAATAGCCAGCAACTCCCGATTTCCAACATCATAATGCAGTTCGGTTTCCAAATTTTTTTTTGAAAAGAAGGCACAAGGATGTACTCCATCCCTATTCTCCTGAGACAAAACAGCTTGATCCCCCACGGATGAAGCATCAACCTCGACCAAAAAGGGTTTGGTCTCATCAGGCTGCATTAGGATTGGGGCAGATCTGAACCTCTCTTTGAGATACTTGAATGCTTCAATGGCCTCAGTAGTCCACTGGACCTTATTCGCACCTTTCCTGGTGAGATCGGTAAGAGACTTAACAATTACAGAAAATTTTTTAATGAATTTCCTGTAATAATTGGCAAAACCCAAAAATCTCTGTATAGATTTCAAACCAATAGGCTTAGGCCATTCCTGCACAGCCTGAACCTTCACTGGGTCCATCTCAAAGCCCTCGCTCGAGACAATGTAGCCCAAAAAACTAATTTTCTGCACAGCGAACTCACATTTCTCCAGCTTAGCAAGGAGTGAATTATCACTCAATAACTGCAACACTTCACGTACACTCTGCCAATGGGACTCCAGATTTGGCGAATAAATCAAAATGTCATCTAAATACACAACCACATTCTTACCAATCAAAGGTCTCAGGATGTCATTAATAAGGTTCTGAAAAAATGCAGGTGCATTGGTAAGACCAAAAGGCATCACCAGATTCTCAAAATGACCTACCGGAGTGTTAAAAGCAGTTTTCCATTCATCACCCTCATTCACTCGTAACAAATTGTATGCCCCCCGGAGATCAATCTTAGAGAACCGCTTGGCCCCCACTAACTTGTTAAACAAGTCAGGAATTAACGGCAATGGGTACGAATTGCATACAGTAATCTTATTAATTTCACGAAAATCCAGACATGGACATAAACTCCCGTCCTTTTTTTTAACAAAGAAAAATCCAACTGCCACAGGTGACTTAGAAGGTCTAATGTGACCAGCAGCCAGGCTAGTCTGTATGTACTCCTCCAAGGCCTTTCTTTCAGGGATAGTCAGATTAAACAAGCGACTCTTGGGAAGAGTAGCTCCCAGAATAAACTCAATGGCGCAATCATAATGCCCATGAGGAGGTAAAACTTGCGACTCCTCCTCCGAAAAAAAACTCCAAAAATCTTGAATAGGTACAGGTAATTCCCCTTTTTCCACAGCCGCAATGCGACCATTACAACATTTATCATAGCACTTCGGACTCAAAGACTTTATCATATTGGTAGACCAGTCCAGCAAAGGATTGTGCTGTTTTAACCAAGGCAATCCTTGAACGACCGGAGAGGGTAAATTATTTAATACAACCAAGTCCAAAATTTCTTGGTGAAGTCCATTGATAGTGAGGGGAAATGTAGCATCCTTGTGAGTAATACATTTCAAGGGAGTGTTATCAATTGCAATCACAGAAATAGGTGATGACAAAGGTTGGGATTTCAATTTAAGTTTTTCCAAAAACCCTTTATCAATCACATTAAGTGTTGAACCACAATCTACAAATACCTGAAATTCAATCAAATTTTCCTGCAAAGTAGTACTCCCTGAAAGAAATACTCCTGCAGAGCATAAATAAGCTATATGGGCGTACCTGACCTTTTTTTTTTCTTTACTTAAATGAAGCTCACAATACTTAATCAAATGGTCAGCTTTACCACAATAAAGACACAATCCCTCGGCGAGCCTCCGGTCTCTTTCCTGAGAGCGGAGCGACATCACCCCAACCTCTATTGGTTCTCCGCCGCCTGAGCAGATTTTCTGGGGACTAGGACCTGGCATTACAGGAGTCATTCTGCCTAGATCTCAGCCTCCTATCAACATGAACAGCTAATTGCATGGCATCCTGCAGAGTCTCAGGTGCGGGGAATGCAATTAGCAAATCCTTAAACCTTTCACTCAGAACAGCAAAAAATAGACATTTCAGAGCAGGATAATTCCATTTGACTTCTGAAGCTCATCTTCTAAAGTGTGTGCAATAATTTTCAACATCACCTGACCCCTGATTCAAACGCCTGAGTTCTGCCTCAGCAGATGAGATTCGATCAGGATCATCATATAACAGACCGATAGCAGAAAAAAATTCTTCTACCGACCTTAAGCATGGATCATTAGGTTGGAGAGAAAAGGCCCACCCTTGTGGTTCACTGCGCAAAAGTGACATAATAAAACCAATGCGCTGTGATTAATTCCCAGAGGACCTTGGTCTCAATCGAAAATATAACAAACAAGCATTTTTAAAGGAAAAAAAATCTTGCTGTTTACCATAAAAAACATCAGCCAGTCCTACCCTGGGTTCCACAAAATGCACTCCAGAACAGCTACTCACGTGTTGCTGGAGCTCGGCCACCTCCAGAGACAAGCCCTGCAAGCGTAGAGCAAAATCCTGGACAGAAACCATACTAATCCCCGAATTTCTTTCCTTTCGTTTTTTTATGCTGGACTTACTGTTATGATCTGCAACAAGTACTAAGGAAAGAAAGGGGAAAGCTATCCCTACAGTAAGACTAAGCTGAATCCCTACGATGTAGCGGGCTGCCTGTTCCTAACGAACAGACCCACCTTAGTCCTCAGCTAGTCTGAACGAAGACCTATAGCATTAAGGAAGGGGTCCCTAAAAGAATTAAGGACTGGAACAAAAATGGGACACCTCCTGAACAGAGAAGGTTGTTGCAGAACACAAAAAGATAAACTGACAAAAAGATACTAGAGGTCCCAGAAGGACCAAACAAACTGATAGAGATAGGCACAGAAGCACCTGGCTAGCAAAACAGTCAAACAACACTGAAGTCCAGCACAGCCAAAAGGGCGGAGCTGGAATATATAGGCAGATGGTCACGTGACCGCAAAACACAAGATGGAAAAAACAAGCAGGAGAGTTCTAACAAATGCAATACCTTGATTGCAGAGGCCAGGTGTGAATAGCATCATGAACAATTACGAGAAGTCGGTAACTTGTTTACTGAGAGGTAGGAGTGGACCACACCATGTAATCTGGACTGAGCTTGGAATCATTGCTGGTTTTAGTATTGAAATCACAAGTAGCAGAGGAGATGATAGACACCTGGATGGAGCTGAGAAAAGTGAAGCAGAAGAAAACTTCTGACAAAATTGAGATAACTGTGGACTATGCCACTTAATATCCAATCATCTGGACTCTGCTTGATGCAGTCCTGAAAGACCTTGGATGATGATATGTGAGGAATTCACTGGGTTTTTTGAGAAACCCGACATGGACTGCTGCAAAAAGGAGGCTGCCATAGGAGAGGAGAGAAAGCTCTGATACTGGAGCAGGGACAGATGTGTAACAGGCACAAGTATGGAGTGAGAGGTAATAGATACCTTGCTTTCCATAATGTATAGTAAGTGCAGGTATGTTTTGCCCTCTCAGGTCAAAAGATGGAATGTTTGAAAGCAAAAAAAAAAATACCGAGCACTTTAAACCCCTGTGCGCCAGGATCACAACTCCTGCAGTCTCTGCCAGGCTCTGTTTCTTTGCTTAGATCCATACAGTGATCATGCGACCATTGCTGTCAATCACTGAATTCTGTGGTAATCCTGAGGTGTATGCCACTAGTTAAGTGAGTAAATAACAATTGATGGCTGCAGGAAATACACATTTTGGCAAATACAGATTTTTGGAAAATTTGAGGGGAGTTCAATTCCACTCGAATTTACTTGCTCATCTCTAGTCTCTATATATTTGCCCCAATGTGTGCTAAAATGCTTAAAAATAAAAAATAAATAGCAGATTGATTTCCTTAAATAACACTTCCTCATGTTCTGAATGTGGTTTCAATAGCATTAAAAAATGAGTGAAAAATCATGACTTTATTCTCTAAACTAATGGATTAATTTGGTTCATCAACAGTAAATATTAGCATATATTATCATCACAAAAGTGGTACAAAATATGTCATTTAGGACTCTGTTGGAAAAGTATTTTCAACAAACATGCAATAATTGAAGCATTCATATGCATATCCTTTGGGACATAAACAATAGCCAATTTCCTGTGCATTTATTATGGTATGTCATGTATACAGAACTCAGCATCTTTGTGTATAATAATACTCTTATAATCATTAGTTTTCATCTGAAAACTCTGACAATTTTGACTCAGGCAATTAAGCCAGCAGTAGTAAATTCAAAGGCTAGAGAAATTTATACCTAAATAACTTACGTTAAATGTCAGTTTCCATGGCAACCAAAAGGAGCAATTGTATAATTTTGTTTGCATCATTCTTGTAATTTAGTTGCCTAGACAACAAAGCTGAGTTTATTAATGTATGACTCTAGTGTTGGTTAAGTGAAATTTATTTTCCTTCAGCTCATGGATGGTTGATGGCAATTTTGTTAATGATTTGTCTGGATATAACAAATGTTAGTAACCATAATCAATGACCTTAATATCCTTTGATATAACCGACAAAACCAAAGTATGAGACGGATGTCCTAGAGCTTTTTAAAATGTGACTCCCTCCCCTCCACTATACTTACATTAAATCAAACACTTGCATATTGCAGTACAGTATTTGATTATGTAGAATCAAGATATACTGTATAGTCATTATAATACAAATGCTTGTAAAGATTACATTAACTTATCTGAAAAGTATCTTTTTAGAGTTTATAAAAATAGTGATAGCTGAAAAACATAGCTAAAAAAATTACTTCTTTAAAAATTTATCTGTCCTGCAGTATATAAATACAGACATCTATAAGATCTACCATATTTTGTTGACTATAATACGCACTGGACCATAAAATGCACGCCAAATTTTGGGGTGGAAAATAAGAAAAACATTTTTTTAAACAAAATGGTGGTGCGTTTTATAGTTTGTTTTAACGGTAGCTTATCAGAGTGGCGGCAGCGGTGGAGCGGGGACACAGGAAGCAAGGTCGCCGCTTCCTGGGACTGTTGTCGGCAGGAATGGAATGATGCTGTGGGCCCTGGACTCTCATAAGAAGTCGGCGCCAGTTAACGGAGTCCCCTGTGGGCTTCGGGAAAATGGCCGGGAAATATTTGGGAAAGGGGACTCCACTCATCGGCGCCGACATCTTCTGAGAGCCCAGGGCCTGCAGCATCGCCCCACTCCTGCTGCCGACAACCTACTGAAGAAGCAACCCTGACTCCTTTGACCACGCTCCACAGCAGACGCCCCCCTGGTAAACTCACTTCGGATTATAAGACGCACCCCCATTTTCATCCCAAATTTGGAGGAAAAAAAGTGTGTCTTATAATCCGAAAAATATGGTATATAAGAACATAAAGGAATATTTTCAGAATTGAATTGTATCCCATATCCATAGGATAGAGAATAATTTACTGATCACTAAGGGTCTGATTGCTGGGACCCCAGCAATCCTCAAACTGGAGCATTGCAGAGATGCACAAATTCAACCTATACTTTATTCATTATTTTGGGAACTGTGAAAACTGTGTGCAGCATTCATCTATTTCTGGTAGTCCCTTTCTTGAGATTGCTGGGCTCCCAATGGTCAGCTCCTTTTAATACTGTATAATGTGATGTGAAGCTAGAACCTTCTACACTGATTGGAAAAGAGGCACTGACTTATAATGACATGTTCCTCAAGCAAATTAACATACGTAGTTACAAATACAACCTGTGATCTTGTGTTTCACCCACACTCTGTTATTTGCCTTATGTTTTTGTAATGTACGACTTCATTTAAAGTGCCACTGCTTCTTAAAGGGAATTTATCACCAGGTTTTTGCTATCCAATCTGAGAGCAACATAATGTAGAAGCAGAGACCTTGATTACAGTGATGTGTCACTTACTGGGCTGTGTTTTGCTGTTTCAATACAATCAGTATTTGATCAGCAAGAGATCATCACTACAAGACAACTGGCCTCTTGCTTCCTAGTCCAACCATGCCCCCAGCACTGATTAGCAGCTCTCTGTCACTATACAAAATACGCAGAAAGCTGTGGTGTGGGTGCAGTTACACACAGCTCAACAATGAACAACAGAGACAACTGACACTATCACAACTGCTGCATCCACTAAGCTATGTGATACATCGCTAGAATCAGGTTCTCTGACCCTACATCATGATGCTGTCAGATTAAATCTACTGACAGATTTGCTTTAGGAGGATGTTCACTTGCAGCAAATTTGATGCAGAAATTTATCATTTAGAATCCTCTCCATGTGCCTGTATGGGGATTAATTTAACTGGATTTGCATTGTTTTCTGCAGAATATTTTGGGATGAATGGGACAGTTGCAGAAATTTCTGAGACAAATTTATGACAGAAAACTACTGTTTGCCACATTATCCCCCCCTCCTCAGTTCTATAATATTTGCAAATTGCAACCAGTATATCCAAAGAAGAGTGAGGCAGATGCTGCAATGTACAGTGGAGAAAAAAAATATTTAGTCAGCCACCAATTGTGCAAGTTCTCCCACTTAAAAAGATGAGAGAGGCCTGTAATTGACATCATAGATAGACCTCAACTATGAGAGACAAAATGAGAAAACAAATCCTGAAAATCATATTGTCTGATTTGGAAAGAATTTTTTTTCAAATTTTGGTGGAAAATAAGTAAGTCGTCCTGGTCCCTTGGCAGAGAAACAGCCCCAAAGCATGATGTTGCCACCCCCATGCTTCACAGTAGGTATGCTGTTCTTTGGATGCAGCTCAGCATTCTTTCTCCTCCAAACACGATGAGTTGTTTTTCTACCAAACAGTTCTACTTTGGTTTCATTTGACCATATGATTTTCTCCCAATGCTCTTCTGGATAATCCAAATGCTCTCTAGAAAACTTCAGACGGGCCCGGACATGTAATGGCTTAAGCAGGGGGACACGTCTGGCACTGCAGGATCTGAGTACCTGGCGGTGTAGTGTGTTACTGATGGTAGACTGTGTAATGTTGGTCCCAGCTCTCTGCAGGTCATTCACTAGGTCCCCCCGTGTGGTTCTGGGATTTTTCTCACCGTTCTTGAGATCATTTTGACCCCATGGGGTGAGATCTTGTGTGGAGTCCTAGATCGTGGGAGATTATCAGTGGTCTTGTATGTCTTCCATTTTCTAATTATTGCTCCCACAGTTATAAAATCATCAAATTCAAAAGAGGTCTTTTTTGGAAAATTGTTCATCTCCCAACATGACTGATTTGAACAAGGGTATAAATAAAGTTTCAAAGTTTTAGCTAATTGTTCATACCTCCTTTCATATTACAAACATTTAGTGTAATATTTTCTATGTACTGCAAGATTGTTCTGGTGTTGTTTTAATGTGAGAAACCTGAATTTGCTATCACTTTTTCAAACAACATCCAAGAAAGGTCATGTTTGCCCGTATAGAGTCACTGTCATTCAGGAATTGAAGGGTATGATCAAGAGAAAAGAATTCATTATTGTCAGTGGTTCCAGAACTTCATTGCTTCAAAAGAAAACATATTGGGCTATAAGTGGTACACTGATGAAGCCTGTTTTTAACTATGTGCTACTTCAATTTACAAAGCACCTGTCTTTGGGCAGCTGACAACCCGCACGTGCTTCATGAGATGCTGCTTCATCCAAAAAAAATCCAGAGTAACCTCCAAGGCACTGTGGTCACCAAGATTATCTGATTTAACACGGCCAGATTTTCTTCTTTTGGGGCCATTTAAAAGGTCGGGAGTACTATAACATGCCATGAACATTACAAGCACTCTGAGAGAACATACAGCGAGAAATTCAGGCTATGACCCCAGACATCAGGTGGAATATGTAGCATCGGCGTCTATGCCTCCTGCCAGGCAGAGACGCTGTCCCCCTTACTGCCGCGGTCCTGGTCCGGCGTCTTCTGACCTCCCCGCTGCTGCTGGTGCACGCTGCTTCCCGGGCACTGTGCTTAGGGCGCGCGGTCCCTCTCTCTTAAAGGGGCCATGCGCGCCGTCCTAAAGAGTTCCCGGCCAATGGTCAGAGGATTTCCCATATATAAGGCACCTCCTCCAAAATGGAGGTGCCTGTGCAAGGTTGTTGCTCTGTCTGCTTACTGTTGCTTCAGCACTCCGGTCCCTCTGCAAGTAAGTCTTGTCCGCCAGTCTGTCTATCAGTCCAGCCCGCCAGTCTAACTACAATCCAGCCCAACAGTCAGTCTACTATCCAGTTTGCCAGTCTGTCTATGGGCTCAGCCCGCCTGCTTACCTGGAAGCACCTGCCAGTTACCTGCCGTGCCCACCAGCCTGCTTACCTGGAAGCACCTGCCAGTTACCCGTTGTGCCCGCCAGCTTGCCTACCCAGAGCACCCATCTGGCTAACTGCCGAACCAGCCTGCTTATCTATCCAGACCACCCGTCTTCCTTCCAGCCGTGCTCATCTGCTGTACCGGTCAGTTCCTGCCATCTGACCCGTGGGAGTCACCTGCTCTCATACAAGGTCGGTCCCAGAGTGGAATCTAGTCCCCCTGCTCGGTCCCTCCCTGGTTCACGGAGTCGATTGAGCCGCTGTGCGACCTTTGTCAGGCCGAGTAGGTACTTAGTCACGCCCCTCTGGTCCCTCCTTGCACCACAGCACAGAGGTTCCACCACTCAGATCCGTAACAGAATACATTCGAGAATATAGAATGGCGTGTGCAAGCGTGTTTGGATGTGAACGGTTGACATTTTCAACACCTGATTTAAAACATCAGTTTCTAATAAACAAAGGTATGTACTGTCCAAATTTCAGTACAATAGAATGTCTCTTTTAGAAGTTACAGCAAATTTTCAGGGTAAAGTAGCGAGTGAATCACCCTGTATTAGTTTCCTTATGGTCAAAGGCTTGTTAGCAGTGAGGAGCGAGCATGCTCGTTACTTGAGATTTACAAGCATGCACGGGTGTTTTCCGAGTATCTTCCGGCATGCTTAGGCATTCCTCACATGTATTAAAGCTGTCAAACAGTCGCAAATCATGAGCACCGAGTGACTAAAACATAACACCCAAGCACGCTGAAGATACTCGACGAGCACCCAAGCATGCTCGCTGAAATGGTTAACAGAACATGCTTGCTCATCACTACTTATCCCCCAAAAATTATTATATTGGCATATTTACAAACAATTTGCATATCCCACTGTAATTGTATCTGCTTTATTTACTGAACACATTTGACTGATAAATGTAATGCATGTAAGAAAGAACAGAAGCTAATTAATCAGTTTCAGTTGAATTTTTGTAGTATGCAAAGATTGCACTAATATCTGCAGAAGATGATGGAGTAATTAAGAGAAAGTGCCAAATGACTTTAATATTGCTAATTAGAATGCTCAATCTATTATTCAGTACATCTTGGCAACAAACTCTTGTCAGATAGTCTGTTTATGGTTTTATTTCTACCAGATCATCCTTCACCCCCCGCTGATAATGAATCGTCTAGATCTTGGCTTTATTGCTCAATTTTTCAACTGGATATATACCTTTCTAAGTCACAAGCCAAGGTTGTAAAAATTATTGAAAGTACCCCCTTCCACTATAGAACAAACACATATGAAGCGTATTGCTGCAGCCCAAAAAAATTTTGTTGCACATTTGTGACTACTTCTTTATGGACACCAGATGCAAGATCTTTAAAGTCACAGTTTATAAAAAGCATTACTATTTATACCCAGAAGCAAATAAATCAGTTGATGGGATCAATTTTCTTTAAAGATAATAATTTCAAACTAAACATCCACAAATTAAATTGAAAATTATTTTATTAATAGAGCAGCAACAAGTCTCTTGACCATGGATAGTTAAATAAAAAACCTTGGCATTTTAGTTATGTAGCTTATGAAAATTGACAGTTGTTGCTTCACCTTGAAGTGCGTTTTCGTACACATTTCTTGATGCTCTGTGTCTGATCAATAGACTTAACCATAGGTGACCGAAAATATAAATAGATTTACATCACTAATTCCCTCACTTAAATGATTCTACTTAAAAATCTTACCACAGACCATACATCTGAGATTAGTTTGTGCACATTTTACACAAGTAACAGAGCTTAGCAGGATTCAGAAGCACACTGTTTTTTTACACTTTGTTGGTCATTGTTGCAGTGGACTTTTGCGGTGTGTCCACACAGTGAAATTATAATTACTCCAGGTCAGAGCCAGAGAGACTGAGACAAGGACAAAAATATTGTTATGGGAAAATGAATCAGAGTCCTGGAGTCAATCAATAGCAACAGGCAGAGAGACATCAGGCAGTCCAAGGGTCAACCTAAAAGAGACATAAAGGAGTTAATCAAACAAATTTTCAGGAACACAAAAGATCAATTCATTATTTGACAATCAAATTCGTACTATTAATACAATATCTGATGTAGGTGTCATAACAATGGGGATTTTACTGGTTATGAACCTCCCATAGATCTTATACATCTGGAGGACCATCATTCTGCACTGATGTTCTAAAATGTCAATGTATAGAGCTTGTAGGAGATCATGGCATTGTGAGGACAGAGAGCTGGATATCGAACATAGCTAAAACCTAAGGGAGAAGCTATACAAGTTTTATTACCATTTCTACATTCTCAATCACTGAATACAAAATGCAAAACAAGCACTGTGTATTCAGTATACAAGGTGTTCTTACCACCCACCTGGATGAGAATATTATTGACTCAAAAACTGCAACCTTCCTGACACCCTGTGACTACCGTCTTCTACATCTAACCAAAGATACATAAATCCCTCACGGACACACGGGACGCTCTATCATAGCATCAACCATCTCCATTATCTCACCCATCTGTATACAAAGAGCACACTTTCTTTCATATTAGAAACAGGCCATTTTTTACAAACTATCAGAACCCTAGCTACAGTCCCACCTAATAGCCTCCTATTTACCCCACATTAATAGCCTTTATTCATCCATCCACCACAGCAAGGGCGTTGAAGCCATGAGCAACATATTATCCCAGTCCAACCAAAACAATAAGTCCATCCAATTCTGCCTAGAACTCCTCTAGCTAGTCCTATATGAGAATTCTTTTCTCTTTGGTGACATATACTATGTCCAAAAGTGCTGTACGGCTATGGGCTCTAAGGTAACTCCAGCATACGCGAATGCCTACATGAGTCTCTTTGAAGACAGCGCCACTCTATATGCTGGCACAGATATATTGATGATACCTTTTGCATCTGGCATGGCCCTTTCGATTCTCTTAAGTCAACATTTTCCCACCTTAAGTCGATTAGACCAGAACTCCAGTTCACTCTAAATCACAACACAAGTGCAATTTAATTCCTGGACACAATAGTGACCAAGGACACCACAGGGACCATTTCAACTAATCTATTTTCAAAACCAACTGACTGCAATAGTTTAGTCCACTACTCTAGCTGCCATCCCAAATACACCAAAAACAGCCTTCCTCTTTCCCAATTCCAGAGAGCTTCCTGTATCGTGACGGATAAGAATACCTTACCCACCAGACTGGAGGAAATGTCCCTCAAATTTAGAGACAGATGCTACCCGACAACAATATTAAAGAAAGAAATGCACAGGGTCCTCTCTCTGAACGCTTCTTCTTCCCCTACAGTCCAACAAGAAAGAATACCCTTTGTACTCGTCTACCACCCCACAATGCTGAAAATCTATACCATCATCAGGAAACACTGGCCACTCTTAACAAAAGCTTACACTAACAGCCCTTATGTTCACTAAGAGACCCTGCAATATCCGTGATAAATTAGTAAGAGCTGACCATAGGGAGCACACAAAAATTACCCACTCAGCGTTTCCTCAGCTCCCGCAGACATGGCACATTTCCTTGCCTTAATTGCGCAGTTGCTCCAACATCACGAAATCGGAAAATATTACACTCCCCAGAACAGGCATATCATGCCCAATCAAAGGATACCACACATGTGACTCCAATTTCATTGTCTACTTCATGAAATGCCTCTCTATGTAGGAAAGACTACCCAACACGTCAGAGACAGTATTGCTAGTCATAAGTCCACCATCCGATGCGGCAAAACATGGCTACCCCTACCAGACCATTTCACCAAAGCCAGACATTCTTTAGCCCAACTACGTTTTCAGGTAATCGAACTGGTCTCCCGACCAAGACGAAGTGGCAACCACATCCAGCTTCTTAAGCATAGGGAAGCTTTCTGGATACATACCCTACAGACTCTGGCCCTAAAGGGTCTTAACAGGTAATTGCACTGGCTCATTTAATACATCTTGATTCTCTCTCCTAACAAACACGTTGACCTATCCCAAAATTCACTATTTTTTTTCCATAGCGCTTTTCCAAAGCCTTTGTGCTACCAATAATGTGAAAACCCCTATATTTCCCTTGATGTATGATAGACCTGAGTGAGGACTTGCTACTTTGTGGATTGAATTGAAGCTTTTATTGGGAACATTTTACATTGCATTTTTTGTCACATTTATTCAGCACTCTACGCTGAGCACTAGTGTTGAGCGAGCACTAAAATGCTCGGGTGCTCGAAGCTCGGGCCGAGCTCACCGTGATACTCGGGTGCTCGACCCGAGCAACGAGCCCAATGTTAGTCTATGGGAGACCTGAGCATTTTTGCGGTGGCACCCCTGGCAGTCTGTAGAAAGCCTAAAAAGTGCCCAAAACGATAGTGACAGTGCTCAAAAGACATGGGGACAGCATGGGCATCGCCCCAGGAAGCATTTCTGACCCCCAGGTCACTGCTGTCAACAACGTGGACAGAGGTATTAAGCTACTTTAACGGGCTCACAATAAAAAGTTCAAAAACGAAACTGAAACGGTTTTCCTGTGAAATATGTTAAGTAACTTCCTTTCCAGGATAAAGACTTGTGTATAAGGTAAAATAAATAACCAAAAACAAAAATACTCCTCCACACCTTGGGCTATGTTCACAAGCAGCATTTTTTATGCGTTTTTGCACTTTTGTATTGCTTTCAACCGTGACAAATGCATTCACCGGGAAATGTCATTTTAACATTTTACAATCTTATCTGGCCATGTGCTGTGTGACACATGCATACAGTGCTGAAAAGACATGGGAACAGCATGGGGAAGACCCATGGAAGCATCTGTGACACCCAGGTTACTGCCTAAAAGTGTGCCTATCAGAAGTGATCCTTGCCGCATCAGAAGATGCAGACTTGCAACTATCCCCGTGCAAGTACTTGTCCCAGGGCAGTGTTCAATTGTACCTCCCCATTCCTTGCAATGCAAGCGCAAGTATGCAGCCTGCCACCCACCCACCCCCAGGCTGCAATACCATACTGCTAGCTTGCACTTGAAATGGGGCCTTTTAGTTTGGAGGAGGCCGAAGCTGGCCACTACTAGTGTTGAGCCACCCCCGTAGTGTTCGAGTTCGGTTCGGTTCGTCGAACACCCGTGTGTTCGCCGAACTGTTCGTCTAACTGTTCGTCGAACACCTTCGAACACCGTTAAAACCAATGGCAGGCAAACAAAAACACATAGAAACACATAGAAAACACCTTCAAAGGTGTCCAAAAGCTGACAAACTGCTCAGAAGACACAACTAACACATGGAAAAGTGACAAGTACATATAGTCATGCGAAAAGAAAAGAGGTGGAGGAGTAAAAGGAGGGGGAGACACAGATATAGGCATGTCATGCCCTTCTAAAATCCAAAAAGTGAGAAGCCGACACGGCCAGTCCGCTCCTGCCCGTGCCACCTCCGTGTCGCCGGGTTTGTGCCAGAGCCACGGTGAACCCTGACGGCCAGCCCCCCTCTCCCAATACTGGTGCCTGTCCGCTGGTGGGTCGAGCGAGCCCCCCTGTGGTGGAGGCAGCTCTAAGCTTTTTAATTTAAATTGTCTCTCTAATTTGAATGAATACACTTTAAATCCATTTACAAGGATCTATTGGAGGGCAAGTCTCATGCCAGCAGCCGCGTAATTCCAGCTCCAGTAGCGTCCACTAAAGCTGCTGCAGTTAAAAAGCTTTTATAAGGATCGAGCTCGGCTGTCCACCGCAAGGCATCCTACTGCCAGTCCCAGCCCCTATGCCTTGGGGTGCCTCCTGATGCTCTTCACTGAGTATCCCGTGGTCCCGAAGCATTTCCTTTAAAAAATTAAGTGTCCAAACTACAGGTGGTGTAGCTTGCTTAACAGCCGGGATAATCCGCTGACTAGCAGACACTGCTACTAGGCACAAAGTATTTCCTGGGCTAGATGCAGTTAAAAATTTGTAATTAGATACTCTCGTTGGATGCTGAGAAAGCATTCCATAGAGTCTCCTGGCACGCCATATATGATTCTCTTAAAAAGCTTGGGGTAGGGGTCTAGGGGACCCTTTTATAGCCAAAATCACGGCCCTGTATCGCAATACGTCACCTAGGCTGAAGATAAATGGAACTGTAGCACCCTGAGGGCTCGGTTGCTACAGAGGTATTGCACCTCACCCAGAGGTGTGATATCTCACTCTCAGGTAAGGATGGAGTGTGGATCAGGACCCGACACCTGCATGCATTACACCACATAGCCGTGGGGCAGGGCGACCAATATGCCCCTGAGATGGGCACGACAGTCCCTGTCCCTGGCTGGAGTGGGGGGAGGGAACACTGAGGAAGGGGAACCCTGTAGTGCAGGAGCAGGGAGGAAGCAGTTCCTGGGTGCATTGAGAAGGGAGTATAAAAGGTGGGCACCATCTTAGTTCAGTGCAGAGAAGTCTGAGCAGAAGTGACAGGGAGCAGGGGCTCTGCATGAGCTCTGCTCCGGAGGCGGGCCTAGTAACAGAGGCCCAGGCCTGGAAGAGGGAGAAGGAAGGAAGAGGAGTGGAGAAGGCTCCAGGAACGAGGAACGAAGGGATCCCAGGGGTGCGGACGGGCGAGTCGCCACCGCATGCCCGAATCCACCTGCGTGGAGGGGTCAGGCCAAAGGGGGAGACCAGTCCCCGAAACTAGTGGAGGCAGGAAACGACCCTCAGCTAGAAACCGGAGGCTGTGACATTTTATGTGGCACAGCCCCTCCCTACACCCGCTAGGAAGGCACCACATAGGGTCAGGGAAACTGGCGCCAAGTTTACCAAGAGGAGGCCCGAGGCAGCCGGACAGAAGGGTTGGTAAGAAAGGCCAGACAAAGGACACACAAAGGGGGTCCTGTGAAGCGCTCCAAAGTTATCTGGGAGTTGTCTGAGCCCCTCACCTGGTGAGCACAGTATGACGTGGGCAGCCGTTACCTGCAGACGTGGTCTGGATAATAAGAACTGTGAGTAAAGGCCCTGGACTGCATCACTGACTCCGTGTCGTTACTGCTGCTGCCCTGCACCATCACCCCCATCCTCCGCATACACTGCCCTGAGGCTATACTCATCCCATGGGGAGTTATGCTACGCTCTGCTGCACCCACAACACCAGCCTCAGCGGTCTGCCCTGCAGCGGCGGTTCACTCTGACCGCAATCCACGGGTGGCGTAGTCGGACATTTAAACATCAAAACCACATAAATAGTTCCGCCACTGGTTTGACCGCCCTGAGCCACGGAACCGGGTCGCCGCCACGGAGACTACAACCACCAGCATCCACCAAAAAGGGTCCGGCTCCGGGTGTCCCAAGGCCCAGGGGGTACATCAGAACATTTTCATCACCTTTCACAATCACCAATGGGACAAGGCAGCGATGTCCTCTGTCCCCTCTGTTATGCATCCTAGTGATGGAGCACCTGCTCTCATCAATTCGCCATAACCCCAATATTAGGTGGATTGAGGTGGGAGGCACCGAGTACAAGTGCTCTCTATTTGCTGATGATGTCCTAGTATATATCACTCAATCACATATATCCATCCATGCTGTTATGGCTGAAATAGATCACTTTGTTACATGGTCAAATTTTAAAATCAATGCAGCGAAGTCTGAGGCCTTCGATGTCTCCCTCCCCAAATCCATACAGGATTCCATCCAGTCCAACTTTCCCTTTGCCTGGCCCTCACAGGGTATCAAATACTTAGGAATTCCTATTCATAGAGACCTTTCCCATCTATGTTATCTTAATTTTGGGCCCTTTATTGAACAACTCCATACAGACCACGGTTGGCAAGTTAGAACTGTAAGATTCACTACGTGAACCACTGGTGTTTTGTGGAAAAGCACATGTACATTGTGTTCCAAATTATTATGCAAAAAGTGTTTAGGAGTGATAAGGGAAGAATTTGTTTGTTTATCAGTTAAACTCATTGATGGTGATATGTGTCAGGGCTCTTTATATCACTATAAGCAATTGCAGACACCTGTGCTAATTAGTTTGGCAGGTGTGTCCAATGAAAGGCAAGACTACTTAAGAAGGCTGTCCCACATTATTAAGCAGCCTACATTTTCTGCCAAAATGGGAAAGAAAAAGGATGTGTCGGCTGCTGAGAAGCAACAAATTGTGGAGTGTTTAGGTCAAGGCATGACTACACTCAACATTGTGCGATGATCAGGATGAAGTGTCTTGGCAATCAAGAAGTATGTAGCTGATTCACAGTACACACGTGTGCGTGCTGATAAGGGCAAATTGAGGACTCTTTCCTACAGGCAATTACGTCAGGTTAAAAGAGCAGCGGCAAAAAAGCCTTGTCATAGCAGCAGACAAGTTTTTGAAGCTGCTGGTGCCTCCAACGTCCCCCGAACAACAAGATGAAGAGTCCTTCAGAGGTTTGCAGCTGTGCATATGCCATCCTGTCGACCTCCTCTATCCACTTCACACAAGCAGAAACGGCTCCAGTGGGCCAAACATTACATGAAGACTGATTTCAAAACTGTTTTGTTCACGGATGAGTGCCGTGCAACGCTCGAAGGTCCATATGGATGGAGTGGAGGATGGCTGGTTGATGGACACCCCACGCAAACACGGCTACAGCGCCAACAAGGAGGAGGTGGAGTAATGTTTTGGGCTGGAATCATGGGGAGAGAGATTGTTGGCCCCTTTATGATCCCTGAAGGGGTAAAGATGAACTCCATAATGTATGTGGAGTTTCTCAAACAGCACTTCCTGCCATGGTTCAAGAAGAAGAACCGTGTATTCCACAGCAAGATCATTTATATGCTTGATAATGCACCATCTCATGCTGCACATAAAACATCTGCATCTCTGGCTGATATGGGCATAAAAGGGGACAAACTTATGGTGTGACCCCCATGCTCCCCTGACCTCTACCCCATTCAGAACCTCTGGAGCATCATCAAAAGGAGTGTCTATGATGGCGGGAGGCATTTCACATCTAAGCAACAGCTCTGGGAGGGTATTCTGTCCTCATGCAAAGCAATTGAAGCAGAAACCATCCAAAACCTGACAAATTCAATGGACGAGAGAGTTCAGAAGCTCCTTTCGAACAAGGGGTCCTATGTGAAAATGTAACATCACCTAGAATAAAGTTTTGAGTTGAAAACTGTTTGATTTCAGTTTCTAATAACCTGCTAATGCTTATAATTTCAAAAATGACCATTTTTTTGGTCTTTATTAAAATGAAAAGGTTGATCTAAAAGTTTGGGGGATCTAAGAGTGTGGCAACCCAGTAGTCAGGATTACTTCGAATTCTGACAATATGAGGGTCATGTTGCAGGTAGTGCAGCAAGAAGGCACTTATGTGTCTTGCGCATCTCGGAGCCCCAAAATTATTTTCCGGGCTAGATGCAGCTAAAAATTATTATTAATTTTAAATCTGGTGGAGCTTAGTATAGATGGACTAATAGAATCAGTGCTGCACACTGCTACAAAGCCCAAATTATTTTCCAGCCAAGGTACAGATAAACATGATTAGTAATTTTAAATCTGGTGGAGCTTAGTATAGATGGCCTAATAGAATCAGTACTGCACACTGCTACAAAGC
Source organism: Phyllobates terribilis (assembly GCF_046119375.1). Lineage (NCBI taxonomy): Eukaryota > Metazoa > Chordata > Amphibia > Anura > Dendrobatidae > Phyllobates > Phyllobates terribilis. The sequence continues at coordinate 417,772,844 of NW_027362764.1, read as the reverse complement.
CCAAATTATTTTCCAGCCAAGATACAGATAAACATAATTAGTAATTTTAAATCTGGTGGAGCTTATTATAGATGGCCTCATAGAATCAGTGCTGCACACTGCTACAAAGCCCAAATTATTTTCCAGCCAAGATACAGATAAACATGATTAGTAATTTGAAAGCTTAAAACGGTTGGTGAGGTGATTTTAACCAATCATCAAGCTTTTACTCTCCCCAGGATGACACAGGGGTAGAAAAGTCGTTTCGGATCCATGATTTGTTCATCTTTATGAACGTGAGTCTGTCTACATTATCAGTGGAGAGCCGCGTGCGCTTATCTGTCAGCACAACACCAGCAGCGCTGGACACACGTTCAGACAGAACGCTGGCTGCGGGGCATGACAAGATCTCCCAGGCGTAAGTGGCTAGCTCCGGCCATTTATCCAGATTGGAAGCCCAAAAAGAGCAAGGGTCCAGTCACACAGTCATGGCTTCAATGTTTACTTGGAGATACTCCTGTACCATCGTCTCTAGGCGTTGACTATGTGTCAGACTTCTTGTCTCCTGTGGCCTAGCAAAGGATGGGCTAAAAAAGTGGTGAAATGATTCCGCAAAATTGATGTTACCAGCAGATACTGTGGTTCTGTTACGGTTTGAGTGCTGAACACTCGACAGTCCCACGGTTGGCAAGTTGGAACTGTGAGATTCACTACGTGCACCACTGGTGTTTTGTGGAAAAGCACATGTAAGATTCTGCAACAGTCTCTGCTGATACTCCTGCATGCGTGCATCCCTTTCTATGGCAGGAATAATTTCTGCAAATTTACTTTTGTACCGGGGATCTAACAGTGTGGCAACCCAGTAGTCAGGATTATTTCTAATTCTCACAATTCGAGGGTCATGTTGCAGGTAGTGCAGCAAGAAGGCACTCATGTGTGTTGCGCATCCAGGAGCACCAAGTCCCTGTTGTGTTGGTGGCAAGGTAACAATCATGCTTCCTTCCTCTGTCCTCTCCCCCCAACCTCGCACAACAGAAATGTGATCAAGGTCTCCCTCATCTGATGAGTCTTCCATCAGTTCGTCCTCCACTTCTTCCTGGGCTCCTGCACCTTCCTCACTAGTTTGTTTGCTACCATGCGCCCTGGTAAAACCATCTCCCCCACCCTCACATGCCTGCCGCCTTGGTGCTGCCGATCGTCTGGACCTTGCAGATGTTAGCCCTTCCGCATACAACTCCTCCCCCTCTACTTCCTCCACCTCTTCTTGTGCCACCTCCTGACTCCGAATTCTGTTTAACATGTGCTCCAGCATGTAAATCACCGGAATAGTCATGCTGATAATGGCATCGTCAGCACTAAACATCTTTGTCGCCATTTCAAAACTGTGCAGAAGGGTGCAAAGGTCCCTGATCTGATACCACTCCTCCAGCGTGATTTGCCCCACCTCTGGATCTCGTTGGCCCAGGCTATACGTCAGAATGTATTGCACCAGCGCTTGTCGGTGCTGCCACAGTCGCTGCAACATGTGCAGAGTTGAATTCCACTGGGTAGGCACATCGCATTTTAGCCGGTGAAGTGGCAGGCCCAACGACTTCTGTAGAGATGTAAGTCGCTGAGCTGCGGGATGCGAACGGCGGAAGTGAGCACACAGCGACCGTGCCCTCTGCAGAAGGCCATCTAGTCCGGGATAGTGGGCTAAAAATTGCTGGACAACCAGGTTCTACACGTGAGCGGTACAAGGCACGTGTGTGACATTGCCCCGGCGAAGGGCCGCACCCAGGTTTGCAGCATTGTCGCACACGGCCTTGCCTGGTTTCAGGTCCAGTGGAGACAACCATTCAAGAAATTGGTTCTCCAGAGCTGACCACAACTCCTCAGCTGTGTGACTCACATTTCCCAGACATTTCAAAGTAAAAACCGCCTGATGACGTTGAGCCCTACTGCCAGCATAGTAAGGAGGTGTGCAGGATCCCTTCTGCGCAGTTAGAAAGCTTGTGGCATGACCAGACAGGCTTTGGGTGCAGGTGGAAGACCGAGAGGAGGTTGAGGAGGCAGAAGCAGTGGAGGAACTTTGACATAAAGAGGATTGACGCACAACTCGTGGGGACGGCAAGACTTGGACAGCAGCCCCTTGTCCTGCTGTCACCATAGTTACCCAGTGCCCAGTCAGCGACATGTAACGCCCCTGTCCATGCCTACTCGTCCAAGTGTCTGTGGTGAAATGCACCCTGTCACACACAGAGTTTCTCAAAGAAGCGGTGATGTTGTGTGCGACATGCTGGTGGAGCGCAGGCACACCTTTCTTTGAGAAGTAGTGCCGACTGGGCATCTGGTACTGGGGCACTGCGACGGACATAAGGTCTCGAAAATCCTCTGTGTCCACCAGGCGGAAAGGCAGCATTTCTGTAGCCAAGAGCTTGCAGATGGTGAAATTCAACCTCTTAGCTTTCTCATGGCTAGGAGGTAATGGTCTTTTATTTGTCCACATCTGAGGGACCGAGGGCTGGCTATTGTGCTTAGACGGGGTTGATAAGGGTGTCCCCGGCAAACTGCCGGTCTGTGAGGAAGATGCAGGCGGACATGTTAGGTTGCCTTGATCCAAAGGTGGTGCTATCGATGTCGGACAGTGCTCAACACCAGCTGGTGTTACCACCTCCAAAGAAAATGATGACCTGTCAATCACGCTGGCTGTTGCGGGTAAAGAGGTGGCAGGTCTGCGCCCCAAAACAGGTGTGACTGCTGTCCCCCCAGTCACAGAGGATGAAGAGGCCACGGATGCACAAGATATGGCAGACGGTGGTTGGCCCGGCCGGCTAGGCCGCATTGTAGCACAGTGAGCTTCCCACTGCAACTTATGCTTCATGTCCATGTGCCGGTTCATGCATGAATTACTCAAACTATGTATTTTTTGGCCTCTACTTAGCTTTTGCTGACAAATGTTACAGATAACACGAGTTGGGTCATCTTTATCGATCTGAAAAAATGCCCAGGCTATGCAAGGCTTAGCACCCATTCGACCTGAAGAGCCACCACGACTTGTGGTGAGAGGCAGAGTTGTGTTTGAGGATGCAGTTGTTGACGTGCTTCCAGTACTACGTCTCTGTCCAGGAAGGCGCAACCTGACCTCGTCGTCACTAGCATCCTCCTCCATCTCCTCTGCTGACCTCATCTCTTGGCTGACTGTGGGTTGACAGTAAGTGGGATCTCCAACCTCATCATCATCACCCTGTGCGTTATCACACACGTCGTCCTCAGAGCCAACCTGTTCCTGCCCTGATAAAAAACTAAAGTTGTCGCTCCAATCAGGTATTTGAGTCTCATCATCGTCTTCCTCATTGTCTCCACCAACAGGAGTTACAGTTTGGGAATGAGGGTCTACATTATGGTCTGAACCTTCTGCGTCTGGTCCTGGATCCGACTCATAAAGATTCTGGGCATCAGTGCAGATCATTTCCTCGTCTGGATTCACAGAAGCGCTGGAGTCGACCTCTGATTCCCAGGCTATAGTATGAGTAAACAGCTTTGCAGACTCAACCATCTGTTCTACCTCATACTCAGATGGGCAGCTGGAGATTTGGGAGCTGTGAGGAAGCAAGTGCGATTGGGGTGACACCTTTGAGGACTGGAGTATTTGTGATGTTGAAGTTGATGTGGAGGAGAGCCCACTTAAAGGAACACTTGATATCCGTTGAAGCACCTGCTGTTTTTGTGCCTCATCTGGAATTTGTAGCGAGTGGCGTGGCCGTAAGAAAGGGATCTTATCACATTCTCCGCTAAAAGAAGTAGACATTTTAGTTTGGCTGGAAGATGGTCTTTCTTCTGCAGATGTTACTGTTGCTTTAACACCTACCCCACGAACACAACCTTTTTTCCCCTTCCCAACACGCCTATTCCACTTTCCACCAGCAGCAGGCCTTTTTCCACTCATTTTGGTGGTTAACTAATTCACAACTCTGGAGTTGTTTGCACAAAAAAACAATGGATGGGAACCGAGCAGAGCTGAGTGGCCAAACTGTGGTATTAGGCCAAAACTATTGGCTGGGTTAGATGCAGAAAAAAATTATATTCAATTTGCAACCTGATGGAGGTCAGTATAGATGGACTAATAGAACAAGTCCCACACACAGCTAGAAGCCCAAATATTTTTTCAGAGGTAGATGTAGAAAAAAAATATATTCAGTTTGCAACTTGATGGAGGTCAGTATAGATGGACTAATATATAAAGTCCCACACACTGCTAGAAGGCAAAATATTTTTTCAGAGCTAGATGCAGACAAAAAATTATTTTTAATTTGCAACCTGATGGAGGTCAGTATAGATGGACTAATAGAGAAAGTCCCACACACTGCTAGAAGCCCAAACATTTTTTCACAGCTAGATGCAGAAAAAAATTATATTGAATTTACAACCTGATGGAGGTCAGTATAGATGGACTAATAGAGAAAGTCCCACACACTGCTAGAAGGCCAAATATTTTTTCAGAGCTAGATGCAGACAAAAAATTATTTTGAACTTGCAACCTGATGGAGGTCAGTATAGGTGGACTAATGGAACAAGTCCCACACACTGCTAGAAGGCCAAATATTTTTTCAGAGCTAGATGCAGAAAAAAATTATATTCAGTTTGCAACCTGATGGAGGTCAGTATAGATGGACTAATAGAACAAGTCCCACACACTGCTAGAAGGCCAAATATTTTTTCAGAGCTAGATGCAGATACAAATTATTTTTAATTTGCAACCTGATGGAGGTCAGTATAGATGGACTAATTGAGAAAGTCCCACACACTGCTAGAAGCCCAAATATTTTTTCACAGCTAGATGCAGAAAAAAATTATATTGAATTTACAACCTGATGGAGGTCAGTATAGATGGACTAATAGAGAAAGTCCCACACACTGCTAGAAGGCCAAATATTTTTTCAGAGCTAGATGCAGACAAAAAATTATTTTGAACTTGCAACCTGATGGAGGTCAGTATAGGTGGACTAATGGAACAAGTCCCACACACTGCTAGAAGGCCAAATATTTTTTCAGAGCTAGATGCAGAAAAAAATTATATTCAGTTTGCAACCTGATGGAGGTCAGTATAGATGGACTAATAGAACAAGTCCCACACACTGCTAGAAGGCCAAATATTTTTTCAGAGCTAGATGCAGATAAAAATTATTTTTAATTTGCAACCTGATGGAGGTCAGTATAGATGGACTAATAGAGAAAGTCCCACACACTGCTAGAAGGCCAAATATTTTTTCAGAGCTAGATGCAGAAAAAAATTATATTCAGTTTGCAACCTGATGGAGGTCAGTATAGATGGACTAATAGAACAAGTCCCACACACAGCTAGAAGCCCAAATATTTTTTCAGAGGTAGATGCTTATAAAAATTATTTTTAATTTGCAACCTGATGGAGGTCAGTATAGATGGACTAATAGAGAAAGTCCCACACACTGCTAGAAGGCCAAATATTTTTTCAGAGCTAGATGCAGAAAAAAATTGTATTCAATTTGCAACCTGATGGAGGTCAGTATAGATTGACTAATAGAGAAAGTCCCACACACTGCTAGAAGGCCAAATATTTTTTCAGATCTAGATGCAAACAAAAAATTATTTTGAATTTGCAACCTGATGGAGATCAGTATAGAAGGACTAATAGAACAAGTCCCACACACTGCTAGAAGGCCAAATATTTTTTTAGAGCTAGATGCAGAAAAAAATTATATTCAGTTTGCAACCTGATGGAGGTCAGTATAGATGGACTAATAGAACAAGTCCCACATACAGCTAGAAGCCCAAATATTTTTTCAGAGGTAGATGCATAAAAAATATCTATTCAGTTTGCAACCTGATGGAGGTCAGTATAGATGGACTAATAGAGAAAGTCTCACACACTGCTAGAAGGCCAAATATTTTTTCGGAGCTAGATGCAGACAAAAAATTATTTTGAATTTGCAACGTGATGGAGGTCAGTATAGATGGACTAATAGAACAAGTCCCACACACTGCTAGAAGGCCAAATATTTTTTCAGAGCTAGATGCAGAAAAAAATTATATTCAATTTGCAACCTGATGGAGGTCAGTATAGATGGACTAATAGAATGATGCTATGCCCAAAAGATTTTACTTCACTAGGTGCAGTAAAAAAATTGGTATTCTATACACAGGTGGTATATCTTGCAACACAGATAGGCTACTCCACTGACTAACACACTCTGCAATAGGCCAAAAAGGATTAGCTTTGCTAGATTCAGCCAAATGCTGTGAAAAAAACTTGCACAGCACTGGCACAGACCTGCCTGGCAAAAACTGATAGGAACTGATGTAACCTAGTCCTGAAAAGGACTGCAATTACAATTAGTCTTTACTCCCACAACCTATCTATTTAAGAGCACAGACCTGCCTGATAAAAGTCGTAGGAAATGCTGTAAGGTAGTCCTTAAAAGGACTGCAATCACAACTATTCCCTACTCCCAAGCTATCTGTAGATTTGTGCGAAAATTGGCTTGAAATTAACAAGGTATAGCGCACACAGCAACAGCGGTGCCGTCTAACACGCAGCTGCAGCAGTGAGAAAATGGTGGCGACGGGGAAAATGGCTTGGTCATATAGGGCAAGGACATGTGACATACACTGCCAATGACACATGCCCTTGCTTGTGTGAAAAAAAGCACTTCGCTCCGTGTGTGCGCTGCTGATAGGCTGACAGATTGCACCTCCCCACTGTAAATGCGGGAAAGAGAAAAAAAAATGGAGATCTTCATTATTCCTGCAGAGATCCATCCCCTGCCCCTCCCCCCTCCCCGCTGTACACTCAAACTGCGTATTAACATTAATTTTCATCATTACTGAGAAAAAATCCAGTTATGATTTTGGTGCACGAACAGTTATCGAACATAACCTCGAACAGCCGAATTTTTCTCAAATCGTTCGTGTTCGCCGAACGGCTCGAACACCACCCAAAACAGCTCGAATTTGAGATTGGCGAACAGCTCGAGTCGAACAACGCTCATCTCTTGCCACTACCTCATGGCTGCTTCGGCAGCGAGGTATCCATACTCAGTCCCCAGCCGCCCGGCGGCCGGGTTTCCACGCTCGGTTCCCAGCCGCCAGGGGGTGGCCGAGTGTCCATACTCGGTGCCCAGCCGCCACGTGGCCGGGTGTCCACACACGGTCCCCAGCCGCCTGGGGGCGGCCGGGTGTCCATAAACGGTCCCCAGCCGCCCCTATTTCTCCTTGAAACTTCCCCCACACTTTTCTTAGCCTGACCTGCTTTAGGGCAGCATTGGACGAGCCCACCAGAAAACCAGACTCCTCCGGTGGGCCCTGGCTTCTCCATCAGGGGAGTTGAGAGTGCCAAGCTGAGGAGCATGATGATGAAGATAGAAGTTAGCAGCTGCTTTGTTTTCTTGGAATGCAAGCGTAAGTTTGCAACCTGCCACCCACCCACCCACCTCCAGGCTGCAATACCATACTGCTAGCTTGCACTTGAAATGGAACCTTTTAGTTTGGAGGAGGCCAAAGCTGGCCACTACCTCAAGGCTGCTTCGGCAGCAAGGTATCCATACTCAGTCCCCAGCCGCCCGGCGGCCGGGTGTCTACGCTCGGTCCCCAGCCGCCAGGGGGCGGCCGGGTGTCCATACTCGGACCCAGCCGCCCCGTGGCCGGGTGTCCACACACGGTCCCCAACTGCCTGGGTAGGCCGAGTGTCCATAAATGGTCTCCAGCCGCCCCTATTTCTCCTTGAAACTTCCCCCATACTTTTCTTAGCCTGACCTGCTTTAGGGCAGCATTGGACGAGCCCACCAGAGAACCAAACTCCTCCGGTGGGCCCTGGCTTCTCCATCAGGGGAGTTGAGAGTGCCAAGGTGAGGAGCATGATGATGATAGTAGAAGTTAGCATCTGCTTTGTTTTCTTGGAATGCAAGCGCATGTATGAAGTAGCGGCTAGGCCTGAGATAGTCAGGGTTTTGGCGCATATCCTACCCTCTCCGAGGATTGCTGGATGTTTTACTGCTACTATCCCAGTTCTATGACTCCTGTTAAAACAAAGCTTCATGTGATGAATGTTGGATGAGGTGGTGGCAAATGAGAAAGAGCAGGAGGAACAGGGACCATTCACATCAATATCAGGCCAGTCAACCATACATGTCTTGTAGGATATGTTTCTGTACCAAAAGGAGCAGTTCGGCTACAAAGTTATAGGGCATCCATTGAGAGCAATGCCTAACAAAAATTTCGAGGCACTCCAATGCCCCTTGGAAGTGACATGGAGGTCAGAGGGCCTTAACTAAACCGTTTTTTCCATTTATAGCAACTGGGTCTCCTGAGCACTGTTGGCCTAAGGAGTGAATGGAAGGTTTTCCAAAAATTATGAGGAACTGCAATGCCCCTTGAAACAGACGTGGATTATAGCATACTAAAAACCTTTTACCCATTATTGGGGAGTGGGTCTCCCTTGGTGTTTGCCTATGCATTGAAAAGCAAAAGCTGACTAAAATTAGGAGGAAATGCAATGCCCGTTGGAAGAATTGTGGAGGACGCAGTGGAATAAAAAGACAATATCAATGCCCCTTGGAAAAGTGGTAGAGGTTGCAGTAGCTTAACAAGACGGTTTTAATGTCCCTTGGAAGAGACCTGGAGGTTGCAGTAGCTTAACAAGACGGTTTGAATGCCCCTTGGAAGAATGGTGGAGGTCGCAGTAGCTTAACAAGATGGTTTAAATGCCCCTGGGGAAAGTGGTGGAGGTCGCAGTAGCTTAGCAAGACGGTTTTAATGCCCCTTGGAAGAATGTTGGAGGTCGCAGTGGAATAAAAAGACATTATCAATGCCCCTGGGAAAAGTGGTGGAGGTTGCAGTAGCTTAATAAGACAGTTTTAATGCCCCTTGGAAGAGACGTGGAGGTTGCAGTAGCTTAACAAGACGGTTTTAATGCCCCTTGGAAGAGACGTGGAGGTTGCAGTAGCTTAACAAGACTGTTTTAATGCCCCTTGGAAGAGACGTGGAGGTCTCAGTGGAATAAAAAGACAATATCAATGCCCCTGGGAAAAGTGGTGGAAGTCGCAGTAGCTTAACAAGATGGTTTTAATGTCCCTTGGAAGAGATGTGGAGGTCACAGTAGCTTAACAAGACGGTTTTAATGCCCCTTGGAAGAGACGTGGAGGTTGCAGTAGGTTAACAAGACGGTTTTAATGCCACTTGGAAGAGACATAGAGGTCGCAGTAGCTTAACAAGACGGTTTTAATGCCCGTTGGAAGAGACGTGGAGGTTGCAGTAGCTTAAAAAGACGGTTTTAATGCCTCTTGGAAGAGACGTGCAGGTGGCAGTAGCTTAACAAGACGGTTTTAATGCCCCTTGGAAGAGACGTAGAGGTTGCAAAAGCTTAACAAGATGGTTTTAATGCCCCTTGGAAGAATGGTGGAGGTCGCAGTAGCTTAACAAGACGGTTTTAATGCCCCTGGGGAAAGTGGTGGAGGTCGCAGTAGCTTAACAAGATGGTTTTAATGCCCCTTGGAAGAGACGTGGAGGTTGCAGTAGCTTAACAAGACTGTTTTAATGCCCCTTGAAAGAGACATGGAGGTTGCTGTAGCTTACAAGATGGTTTTAATGCCCCTTGGAAGAATGGTGGAGGTTGAAGTAGCTAAACAAGATGGTTTTAATGCCCCTGGGGAAAGTGGTGGAGGTCGCAGTAGCTTAACAAGATGCTTTAAATGCACCTTGGAAGAATGGTGGAGGTCGCAGTGGAATAAAAAGACAATATCAATGCCCCTGGGAAAAGTGGTGGAGGTCACAGTAGCTTAACAAGATGGTTTTAATGCCCTTTGAAAGAGAAGTGGAGGTTGCAGTAGCTGAACAAGATGGTTTTAATGCCCCTTGGAAGAGACGTGGAGGTTGCAGTAGCTTAACAAGATGGTTTTAATGCCCCTGGGGAAAGTGGTGGAGGTCGCGGTAGCTTAACTAGACAGTTTTAATGCCCCTTGGAAGAATGGTGGAGGTCGCAGTGGAATAAAAAGACAATATCAATGCCCCTGGGAAAAGCGGTGTAAGTCGCAGTAGCTTAACAAGACGGTTTTATTGCCCCTTGGAAGAGACGTGGTGGTTGCAGTTGCTTAATAAGACGGTTTTAATGCCCCTTGGAAGAGACGTGGAGGTTGCAGTAGCTTAACAAGACGGTTTTAATGCCCCTTGGAAGAGACGTGGAGGTTGCAGTAGCTTAAGAAGACTGTTTTAATGCCCCTTGAAGAGACGTGGAGGTCGCAGTGGAATAAAAAGACATTATCAATGCCCCTGGGAAAAGTGCTGGAGGTCGCAGTAGCTTAACAAGACGGTTTTAATGCCCCTTGAAAGAGACGTGGAGGTTGCAGTAGCTTAATAAGACTGTTTTAATGCCCCTTGGAAGAGACGTGGAGGTTGCAGTAGCTTAACAAGACGGTTTTAATGCCTCTTGGAAGAGACGTGCAGGTGGCAGTAGCTTAACAAGACGGTTTTAATGCCCCTTGGAAGAGACGTGGAGGTTGCAAAAGCTTAACAAGACGGTTTTAATGCCCCTTGGAAGAATGGTGGAGGTCGCAGTAGCTTAACAAGACGGTTTTAATGCCCCTGGGGAAAGTGGTGGAGGTCGCAGTAGCTTAACAAGATGGTTTTAATGCCCCTTGGAAGAGACGTGGAGGTTGCAGTAGCTTAACAAGACGGTTTTAATGCCCCTTGAAAGAGACATGGAGGTTGCTGTAGCTTACAAGATGGTTTTAATGCCCCTTGGAAGAATGGTGGAGGTTGAAGTAGCTAAACAAGATGGTTTTAATGCCCCTGGGGAAAGTGGTGGAGGTCGCAGTAGCTTAACAAGATGGTTTAAATGCACCTTGGAAGAATGGTGGAGGTCGCAGTGGAATAAAAAGACAATATCAATGCCCCTGGGAAAAGTGGTGGAGGTCACAGTAGCTTAACAAGATGGTTTTAATGCCCTTTGGAAGAGAAGTGCAGGTTGCAGTAGCTTAACAAGATGGATTTAATGCCCCTTGGAAGAGACGTGGAGGTTGCAGTAGCTTAACAAGATGGTTTTAATGCCCCTGGGGAAAGTGGTGGAGGTCGCGGTAGCTTAACTAGACAGTTTTAATGCCCCTTGGAAGAATGGTGGAGGTCGCAGTGGAATAAAAAGACAATATCAATGCCCCTGGGAAAAGCGGTGGAAGTCGCAGTAGCTTAACAAGACGGTTTTATTGCCCCTTGGAAGAGACGTGGTGGTTGCAGTAGCTTAATAAGACGGTTTTAATGCCCCTTGGAAGAGACGTGGAGGTTGCAGTAGCTTAACAAGACGGTTTTAATGCCCCTTGGAAGAGACGTGGAGGTTGCAGTAGCTTAAGAAGACTGTTTTAATGCCCCTTGAAGAGACGTGGAGGTCGCAGTGGAATAAAAAGACATTATCAATGCACCTGGGAAAAGTGCTGGAGGTCGCAGTAGCTTAACAAGACGGTTTTAATGCCCCTTGAAAGAGACGTGGAGGTTGCAGTAGCTTAATAAGACTGTTTTAATGCCCCTTGGAAGAGACGTGGAGGTTGCAGTAGCTTAACAAGACGGTTTTAATGCCTCTTGGAAGAGACGTGCAGGTGGCAGTAGCTTAACAAGACGGTTTTAATGCCCCTTGGAAGAGACGTGGAGGTTGCAAAAGCTTAACAAGACGGTTTTAATGCCCCTTGGAAGAATGGTGGAGGTCGCAGTAGCTTAACAAGACGGTTTTAATGCCCCTGGGGAAAGTGGTGGAGGTCGCAGTAGCTTAACAAGATGGTTTTAATGCCCCTTGGAAGAGACGTGGAGGTTGCAGTAGCTTAACAAGACGGTTTTAATGCCCCTTTAAAGAGACATGGAGGTTGCTGTAGCTTACAAGATGGTTTTAATGCCCCTTGGAAGAATGGTGGAGGTTGAAGTAGCTAAACAAGATGGTTTTAATGCCCCTGGGGAAAGTGGTGGAGGTCGCAGTAGCTTAACAAGATGGTTTAAATGCACCTTGGAAGAATGGTGGAGGTCGCAGTGGAATAAAAAGACAATATCAATGCCCCTGGGAAAAGTGGTGGAGGTCACAGTAGCTTAACAAGATGGTTTTAATGCCCTTTGGAAGAGAAGTGCAGGTTGCAGTAGCTTAACAAGATGGTTTTAATGCCCCTTGGAAGAGACGTGGAGGTTGCAGTAGCTTAACAAGATGGTTTTAATGCCCCTGGGGAAAGTGGTGGAGGTCGCGGTAGCTTAACTAGACAGTTTTAATGCCCCTTGGAAGAATGGTGGAGGTCGCAGTGGAATAAAAAGACAATATCAATGCCCCTGGGAAAAGCGGTGGAAGTCGCAGTAGCTTAACAAGATGGTTTTATTGCCCCTTGGAAGAGATGTGGTGGTTGCAGTAGCTTAATAAGACGGTTTTAATGCCCCTTGGAAGAGACGTGGAGGTTGCAGTAGCTTAACAAGACGGTTTTAATGCCCCTTGGAAGAGACGTGGAGGTTGCAGTAGCTTAAGAAGACTGTTTTAATGCCCCTTGAAGAGACGTGGAGGTCGCAGTGGAATAAAAAGACATTATCAATGCACCTGGGAAAAGTGCTGGAGGTCGCAGTAGCTTAACAAGACGGTTTTAATGCCCCTTGAAAGAGACGTGGAGGTTGCAGTAGCTTAATAAGACTGTTTTAATGCCCCTTGGAAGAGAGGTGGAGGTTGCAGTAGCTTAACAAGATGGTTTTAATTCCCGTTGAAAGAGTCGTGGAGGTTGCAGTAGCTTAACAAGATGGTTTTAATGCCCCTGGGGAAAGTGGTGGAGGTCGCGGTAGCTTAACTAGACAATTTTAATGCCCCTTGGAAGAATGGTGGAGGTCGCAGTGGAATAAAAAGACAATATCAATGCCCCTGGGAAAAGTGGTGGAGGTCACAGTAGCTTAACAAGATGGTTTTAATGCCCTTTGGAAGAGAAGTGGAGGTTGCAGTAGCTTAACAAGATGGTTTTAATGCCCCTTGGAAGAGACGTGGAGATTGCAGTAGCTTAACAAGATGGTTTTAATGCCCCTGGGGAAAGTGGTGGAGGTCGCGGTAGCTTAACTAGACAGTTTTATTGCCCCTTGGAAGAATGGTGGAGGTCGCAGTGGAATAAAAAGACAATATCAATGCCCCTGGGAAAAGTGGTGGAGGTCGCAGTAGCTTAACAAGACGGTTTTATTGCCCCTTGGAAGAGACGTGGTGGTTGCAGTAGCTTAATAAGACGGTTTTAATGCCCCTTGGAAGAGACGTGGAGGTTGCAGTAGCTTAACAAGATGCTTTTAATGCCCCTTGGAAGAGACGTGGAGGTTGCAGTAGCTTAAGAAGACTTGTTTAATGCGCCTTGAAGAGACGTGGAGGTCGCAGTGGAATAAAAAGACAATATCAATGCCCCTGGGAAAAGTGGTGCAGGTCGCAGTAGCTTAACAAGACAGTTTTAATGGCCCTTAGAAGAGACGTGGAGGTCGCTGTAGCTTAACAAGACGGTTTTAATGCCCCTTGGAAGAGACGTGGAGGTTGCAGTAGGTTAACAAGACGGTTTTAATGCCCCTTGGATGAGACGTAGAGGTCGCAGTAGCTTAACAAGATGCTTTAAATGCCCCTTGGAAGAGATGTGGAGGTTGCAGTAGCTTAAAAAGACGGTTTTAATGCACTTTGGAAGAGACGTGGCGGTCGCAGTAGCTTAACAAGACGGTTATAATGCCCCTTGGAAGAGACGTGGAGGTTGCAAAAGCTTATCAAGACGGTTTTAATGCCCCTTGGAAGAATGGTGGAGGTTGCAGTAGCTTAACAAGACGGTTTTAATGCCCCTGGGGAAAGTGGGGGAGGTCGCATTAGCTTAACAAGATGGTTTTAATGCCCCTTGGAAGAGACGTTGAGGTTGCAGTAGCTTAACAAGACGGTTTTAATGCCCCTTGGAAGAGACATGGAGGTTGCAGTAGCTTAAAAAGATGGTTTTAATGCCTCTTGGAAGAGAAGTGGAGGTTGCAGTAGCTTAACAAGACGGTTTTAATGCCCCTTGGAAGAGACGTGGAGGTTGCAAAAGCTTAACAAGACGGTTTTAATGCCCCTTGGAAGAATGGTGGAGGTCGCAGTAGCTTAACAAGACGGTTTTAATGCCCCTGGGGAAAGTGGTGGAGGTCGCAGTAGCTTAACACGATGGTTTTAATGCCACTTGGAAGAGACGTAGAGGTTGCAGTAGCTTAACCAGACGGTTTTAATGCCCCTTGTAAGAGACATGGAGGTTGCTGTAGCTTAACAAGATGGTTTTAATGCCCCTTGGAAGAATGGTGGAGGTTGAAGTAGCTAAACGAGATGGTTTTGATGCCCCTGGGGAAAGTGGTGGAGGTCGCAGTAGCTTAACAAGACGGTTTAAATGCACCTTGGAAGAATGGTGGAGGTCGCAGTGGAATAAAAAGACAATATCAATGCCCCTGGGAAAAGTGGTGGAGGTCACAGTAGCTTAACAAGATGGTTTTAATGCCCTTTGGAATAGAAGTGGAGGTTGCAGTAGCTTAACAAGATGGTTTTAATTCCCCTTGGAAGAGACGTGGAGGTTGCAGTAGCTTAACAAGATGGTTTTAATGCCCCTGGGGAAAGTGGTGGAGGTCGCGGTAGCTTAACTAGACAGTTTTAATGCCCCTTGGAAGAATTTTGGAGGTCGCAGTGGAATAAAAAGACAATATCAATGCCCCTGTGAAAAGTGGTGGAGGTCACAGTAGCTTAACAAGACGGTTTTATTGCCCCTTGGAAGAGACGTGGTGGTTGCAGTAGCTTAATAAGACGGTTTTAATGCCCCTTGGAAGAGACGTGGAGGTTGCAGTAGCTTAACAAGACGCTTTTAATGCCCCTTGGAAGAGACGTGGAGGTTACAGTAGCTTAAGAAGACTGTTTTAATGCGCCTTGAAGAGACGTGGAGGTCGCAGTGGAATAAAAAGACAATATCAATGCCCCTGGGAAAAGTGGTGCAGGTCGCAGTAGCTTAACAAGACGGTTTTAATGCCCCTTAGAAGAGACGTGGAGGTCGCTGTAGCTTAACAAGACGGTTTTAATGCCCCTTGGAAGAGACGTGGAGGTTGCAGTAGGTTAACAAGACGGTTTTAATGCCCCTTGGATGAGACGTAGAGGTCGCAATAGCTTAACAAGATGCTTTTAATGCCCCTTGGAAGAGATGTGGAGGTTGCAGTAGCTTAAAAAGACGGTTTTAATGCACTTTGGAAGAGACGTGGCGGTCGCAGTAGCTTAACAAGACGGTTATAATTCCCCTTGGAAGAGACGTGGAGGTTGCAAAAGCTTAACAAGATGGTTTTAATGCCCCTTGGAAGAATGGTGGAGGTTGCAGTAGCTTAATAAGACGGTTTTAATGCCCCTGGGGAAAGTGGGGGAGGTCGCATTAGCTTAACAAGATGGTTTTAATGCCCCTTGGAAGAGACGTGGAGGTTGCAGTAGCTTAACAAGACGGTTTTAATGCCCCTTGGAAGAGACGTGGAGGTTGCAGTAGCTTAAGAAGATGGTTTTAATGCCTCTTGGAAGAGAAGTGGAGGTTGCAGTAGCTTAACAAGACGGTTTTAATGCCCCTTGGAAGAGACGTGGAGGTTGCAGTAGCTTAAAAAGATGGTTTTAATGCCTCTTGGAAGAGAAGTGGAGGTTGCAGTAGCTTAACAAGACGGTTTTAATGCCCCTTGGAAGAGACGTGGAGGTTGCAAAAGCTTAACAAGACGGTTTTAATGCCCCTTGGAAGAATGGTGGAGGTCGCAGTAGCTTAACAAGACGGTTTTAATGCCCGTTGGAAGAGACGTGGAGGTTGCAGTAGCTTAAAAAGACGGTTTTAATGCCTCTTGGAAGAGACGTGCAGGTGGCAGTAGCTTAACAAGACGGTTTTAATGCCCCTTGGAAGAGACGTGGAGGTTGCAAAAGCTTAACAAGACGGTTTCAATGCCCCTTGGAAGAATGGTGGAGGTCGCAGTTGCTTAACAAGACGGTTTTAATGCCCCTGGGGAAAGTGGTGGAGGTCGCAGTAGCTTAACAAGATGGTTTTAATGCCCCTTGGAAGAGACGTGGAGGTTGCAGTAGCTTAACAAGACTGTTTTAATGCCCCTTGAAAGAGACATGGAGGTTGCTGTAGCTTACAAGATGGTTTTAATGCCCCTTGGAAGAATGGTGGAGGTTGAAGTAGCTAAACAAGATGGTTTTAATGCCCCTGGGGAAAGTGGTGGAGGTCGCAGTAGCTTAACAAGATGCTTTAAATGCACCTTGGAAGAATGGTGGAGGTCGCAGTGGAATAAAAAGACAATATCAATGCCCCTGGGAAAAGTGGTGGAGGTCACAGTAGCTTAACAAGATGGTTTTAATGCCCTTTGGAAGAGAAGTGGAGGTTGCAGTAGCTGAACAAGATGGTTTTAATGCCCCTTGGAAGAGACGTGGAGGTTGCAGTAGCTTAACAAGATGGTTTTAATGCCCCTGGGGAAAGTGGTGGAGGTCGCGATAGCTTAACTAGACAGTTTTAATGCACCTTGGAAGAATGGTGGAGGTCGCAGTGGAATAAAAAGACAATATCAATGCCCCTGGGAAAAGCGGTGTAAGTCGCAGTAGCTTAACAAGACGGTTTTATTGCCCCTTGGAAGAGACGTGGTGGTTGCAGTAGCTTAATAAGACGGTTTTAATGCCCCTTGGAAGAGACGTGGAGGTTGCAGTAGCTTAACAAGACGGTTTTAATGCCCCTTGGAAGAGACGTGGAGGTTGCAGTAGCTTAAGAAGACTGTTTTAATGCCCCTTGAAGAGACGTGGAGGTCGCAGTGGAATAAAAAGACATTATCAATGCCCCTGGGAAAAGTGCTGGAGGTCGCAGTAGCTTAACAAGACGGTTTTAATGCCCCTTGAAAGACACGTGGAGGTTGCAGTAGCTTAATAAGACTGTTTTAATGCCCCTTGGAAGAGACGTGGAGGTTGCAGTAGCTTAACAAGACGGTTTTAATGCCTCTTGGAAGAGACGTGTAGGTGGCAGTAGCTTAACAAGACGGTTTTAATGCCCCTTGGAAGAGACGTGGAGGTTGCAAAAGCTTAACAAGACGGTTTTAATGCCCCTTGGAAGAATGGTGGAGGTCGCAGTAGCTTAACAAGACGGTTTTAATGCCCCTGGGGAAAGTGGTGGAGGTCGCAGTAGCTTAACAAGATGGTTTTAATGCCCCTTGGAAGAGACGTGGAGGTTGCAGTAGCTTAACAAGACGGTTTTAATGCCTCTTGAAATAGACATGGAGGTTGCTGTAGCTTACAAGATGGTTTTAATGCCCCTTGGAAGAATGGTGGAGGTTGAAGTAGCTAAACAAGATGGTTTTAATGCCCCTGGGGAAAGTGGTGGAGGTCGCAGTATCTTAACAAGATGGTTTAAATGCACCTTGGAAGAATGGTGGAGGTCGCAGTGGAATAAAAAGACAATATCAATGCCCCTGGGAAAAGTGGTGGAGGTCACAGTAGCTTAACAAGATGGTTTTAATGCCCTTTGGAAGAGAAGTGGAGGTTGCAGTAGCTTAACAAGATGGTTTTAATGCCCCTTGGAAGAGACGTGGAGGTTGCAGTAGCTTAACAAGATGGTTTTAATGCCCCTGGGGAAAGTGGTGGAGGTCGCGGTAGCTTAACTAGACAGTTTTAATGCCCCTTGGAAGAATGGTGGAGGTCGCAGTAGCTTAACAAGACGGTTTTATTGCCCCTTGGAAGAGACGTGGTGGTTGCAGTAGCTTAATAAGACGGTTTTAATGCCCCTTGGAAGAGACGTGGAGGTTGCAGTAGCTTAACAAGACGCTTTTAATGCCCCTTGGAAGAGACGTGGAGGTTGCAGTAGCTTAAGAAGACTGTTTTAATGCGCCTTGAAGAGACGTGGAGGTCGCAGTGGAATAAAAAGACAATATCAATGCCCCTGGGAAAAGTGGTGCAGGTCGCAGTAGCTTAACAAGACGGTTTTAGTGCCCCTTAGAAGAGACGTGGAGGTCGCTGTAGCTTAACAAGACGGTTTTAATGCCCCTTGGAAGAGACGTGGAGGTTGCAGTAGGTTAACAAGACGGTTTTAATGCCCCTTGGATGAGACGTAGAGGTTGCAGTAGCTTAACCAGACGGTTTTAATGCCCCTTGTAAGAGACATGGAGGTTGCTGTAGCTTAACAAGATGGTTTTAATGCCCCTTGGAAGAATGGTGGAGGTTGAAGTAGCTAAACGAGATGGTTTTGATGCCCCTGGGGAAAGTGGTGGAGGTCGCAGTAGCTTAACAAGACGGTTTTAATGCCCCTTGGAAGAATGGTGGAGGTCGCAGTGGAATAAAAAGACAATATCAATGCCCCTGGGAAAAGTGGTGGAGGTCACAGTAGCTTAACAAGATGATTTTAATGCCCTTTGGAAGAGAAGTGGAGGTTGCAGTAGCTTAACAAGATGGTTTTAATGCCCCTTGGAAGAGACGTGGAGGTTGCAGTAGCTTAACAAGATGGTTTTAATGCCCCTGGGGAAAGTGGAGGAGGTCGCGGTAGCTTAACTAGACAGTTTTATTGCCCCTTGGAAGAATGGTGGAGGTCGCAGTGGAATAAAAAGACAATATCAACAATGCCCCTGGGAAAAGTGGTGGAGGTCACAGTAGCTTAACAAGACGGTTTTATTGCCCCTTGGAAGAGACGTGGTGGTTGCAGTAGCTTAATAAGACGGTTTTAATGCCCCTTGGAAGAGACGTGGAGGTTGCAGTAGCTTAACAAGACAGTTTTAATGCCCCTTGGAAGAGACGTGGAGGTTGCAGTAGCTTAAGAAGACTGTTTTAATGCGCCTTGAAGAGACGTGGAGGTCGCAGTGGAATAAAAAGACAATATCAATGCCCCTGGGAAAAGTGGGGGAGGTCGCATTAGCTTAACAAGATGGTTTTAATGCCCCTTGGAAGAGACGTGGAGGTTGCAGTAGCTTAACAAGACGGTTTTAATGCCCCTTGCAAGAGACATGGAGGTTGCTGTAGTTTAACAAGATGGTTTTAATGCCCCTTGGAAGAATGGTGGAGGCTAAAGTAGCTAAACAAGATGGTTTTAATACCCCTGGGGAAAGTGTTGGAGGTTGCAGTAGCTTAACAAGATGGTTTTAATGCCCCTTGGAAGAATGGTGGAGGTCGCAGTGGAATAAAAAGACAATATCAATGCCCCTGGGAAAAGTGGTGGAGGTCGCAGTAGCTTAACAAGACGGTTTTATTGCCCCTTGGAAGAGACGTGGTGGTTGCAGTAGCTTAATAAGACGGTTTTAATGCCCCTTGGAAGAGACGTGGAGGTTGCAGTAGCTTAAGAAGACTGTTTTAATGCGCCTTGAAGAGACGTGGAGGTCGCAGTGGAATAAAAAGGCAATATCAATGCCCCTGGGAAAAGTGGTGCAGGTCGCAGTAGCTTAACAAGACAGTTTTAATGCCCCTTGGAAGAATGGTGGAGGTCGCAGTGCAATAAAAAGACAATATCAATGCCCCTGGGAAAAGTGGTGGAGGTCACAGTAGCTTAACAAGATGGTTTTAATGCCCTTTGGAAGAGAAGTGGAGGTTGCAGTAGCTTAACAAGATGGTTTGAATGCCCCTTGGGAGAGACGTGGAGGTTGCAGTAGCTTAACAAGATGGTTTTAATGCCCCTGGGGAAAGTGGTGGAGGTCGCGGTAGCTTAACTAGACAGTTTTAATGCCCCTTGGAAGAATGGTGAAGGTCGCAGTGGAATAAAAAGACAATATCAATGCCCCTGGGAAAAGTGGTGGAGGTCGCAGTAGCTTAACAAGACGGTTTTATTGCCCCTTGGAAGAGACGTGGTGGTTGCAGTAGCTTAATAAGACGGTTTTAATGCCCCTTGGAAGAGACGTGGAGGTTGCAGTAGCTTAACAAGATGGTTTTAATGCCCCTTGGAAGAGACGTGGAGGTCTCAGTAGAATAAAAAGACAATATCAATGCCCCTGAGAAAAGTGGTGGAGGTCGCAGTAGCTTAACCAGATGGTTTTAATGTCCCTTGGAAGAGACCTGGAGGTCGCAGTAGCTTAATAAGACAGTTTTAATGCCCCTTGGAAGAGAGGAGGAGGTTGCAGTAGGTTAACAAGACAGTTTTAATGCCACTTGGAAGAGACGTAGAGGTCGCAGTAGCTTAACAAGACGGTTTTATTGCCCCTTGGAAGAGACGTGGAGGTTGCAGGAGCTTAATAAGACGGTTTTAATGCCCCTTGGAAGAGACGTGGAGGTTGCAGTAGCTTAACAAGACGGTTTTAATGCCCCTTGGAAGAGACGTGGAGGCTGCAGTAGCTTTTGAAGACTGTTTTAATGCCCCTTGAAGAGATGTGGAGGTCGCAGTGGAATAAAAAGACAATATCAATGTCCCTGGGAAAAGTGGTGGAGGTCGCAGTAGCTTACCAAGACGATTTTAATGCCCCTTGGAAGAGACTTGGAGGTCACAGTAGCTTAACAAAACGGTTTTAATGCCCCTTGGAAGAGACGTGGAGGTTGCAGTAGGTTAACAAGACAGTTTTAATGCCCCTTGGAATAGACGTAGAGGTCGCAGTAGCTTAACAAGACGGTTTTAATGCCCCTTGGAAAAGACGTGGAGGTTGCAGTAGCTTAAAAAGACGGTTTTAATGTCCTTTGGAAGAGACGTGGAGTTCGCAGTAGCTTAACAAGATGGTTTTAATGCCCCTTGGAAGAGACGTGGAGGTTACAAAAGCTTAACAAGTCGGTTTTAATGCCCCTTGGAAGAATGGTGGAGGTCGCAGTAGCATAACAAGACGGTTTTAATGCCCCCGGGGAAAGTGGGGAAGGTCGCAGTAGCTTAACAAGACGGTTTTATTGCAACTTGGAAGAGACGTGGTGGTTGCAGTAGCTTAATAAGACGGTTTTAATGCCCCTTGGAAGAGACGTGGAGGTTGCAGTAGCTTAACAAGATGGTTTTAATGCCCCTTGGAAGAGACGTGGAGGTCTCAGTAGAATAAAAAGACAATATCAATGCCCCTGAGAAAAGTGGTGGAGGTCGCAGTAGCTTAACCAGATGGTTTTAATGTCCCTTGGAAGAGACCTGGAGGTCGCAGTAGCTTAATAAGACAGTTTTATTGCCCCTTGGAAGAGAGGAGGAGGTTGCAGTAGGTTAACAAGACAGTTTTAATGCCACTTGGAAGAGACGTAGAGGTCGCAGTAGCTTAACAAGACGGTTTTATTGCCCCTTGGAAGAGACGTGGAGGTTGCAGTAGCTTAATAAGACGGTTTTAATGCCCCTTGGAAGAGACGTGGAGGTTGCAGTAGCTTAACAAGACGGTTTTAATGCCCCTTGGAAGAGACGTGGAGGCTGCAGTAGCTTTTGAAGACTGTTTTAATGCCCCTTGAAGAGATGTGGAGGTCGCAGTGAAATAAAAAGACAATATCAATGTCCCTGGGAAAAGTGGTGGAGGTCGCAGTAGCTTACCAAGACGGTTTTAATGCCCCTTGGAAGAGACTTGGAGGTCACAGTAGCTTAACAAAACGGTTTTAATGCCCCTTGGAAGAGACGTGGAGGTTGCAGTAGGTTAACAAGACAGTTTTAATGCCCCTTGGAATAGCCGTAGAGGTCGCAGTAGCTTAACAAGACGGTTTTAATGCCCCTTGGAAAAGACGTGGAGGTTGCAGTAGCTTAAAAAGATGGTTTTAATGCCCTTTGGAAGAGACGTGGAGTTCGCAGTAGCTTAACAAGATGGTTTTAATGCCCCTTGGAAGAGACGTGGAGGTTACAAAAGCTTAACAAGACGGTTTTAATGCCCCTTGGAAGAATGGTGGAGGTCGCAGTAGCTTAACAAGACGGTTTTAATGCCCCCAGGGAAAGTGGGAAAGGTCGCAGTAGCTTAACAAGATGGTTTTCATGCCCCTTAGAAGAGACGTGGAGGTTGCAGTAGCTAAACAACACGGTTTTAATGCCCCTTCTAAGAGACGTAGAGGTAGCAGTAGCTTAACAAGATGGTTTAATGCCCCTTGGAAGAGACGTGGAAGTTGCAGTAGCTTTAAAAGACGGTTTTAATGCCCTTTGGAAGAGATGTGGAGGTCGCAGTAGCTTAACAAGATGGTTTTAATGCCCCTTGGAAGAGACATGGAGGTTGCAAAAGCTTAAAAAGACGGTTTTAATGCCCATTGGAAGAATGGTGGAGGTTGCAAAAGCTTAACAAGATGGTTTTAATGCCCCTTGGAAGAATGGTGGAGGTCGCAGTAGCTTAACAAGACAGTTTTAATGCCCCTGGGGAAAGTGGGGAAGGTCGAAGGAGCTTAACAAGATGGTTTTAATGCCCCTTAGAGGAGACGTGGAGGTTGCAGTAGCTTAATAAGACGGTTTTAATGCCCCTTGGAAGAGACGTGGAGGCTGCAGTAGCTTTTGAAGACTGTTTTAATGCCCCTTGAAGAGATGTGGAGGTCGCAGTGGAATAAAAAGACAATATCAATGTCCCTGGGAAAAGTGGTGGAGGTCGCAGTAGCTTACCAAGACGGTTTTAATGCCCCTTGGAAGAGACTTGGAGGTCACAGTAGCTTAACAAAACGGTTTTAATGCCCCTTGGAAGAGACGTGGAGGTTGCAGTAGGTTAAGAAGACAGTTTTAATGCCCCTTGGAATAGCCGTAGAGGTCGCAGTAGCTTAACAAGACGGTTTTAATGCCCCTTGGAAAAGACGTGGAGGTTGCAGTAGCTTAAAAAGACGGTTTTAATGCCCTTTGGAAGAGACGTGGAGTTCGCAGTAGCTTAACAAGATGGTTTTAATGCCCCTTGGAAGAGACGTGGAGGTTACAAAAGCTTAACAAGACGGTTTTAATGCCCCTTGGAAGAATGGTGGAGGTCGCAGTAGCTTAACAAGACGGTTTTAATGCCCCCGGGGAAAGTGGGGAAGGTCGCAGTAGCTTAACAAGATGGTTTTCATGCCCCTTAGAAGAGACGTGGAGGTTGCAGTAGCTAAACAACACGGTTTTAATGCCCCTTCTAAGAGACGTAGAGGTAGCAGTAGCTTAACAAGATGGTTTAATGCCCCTTGGAAGAGACGTGGAAGTTGCAGTAGCTTTAAAAGACGGTTTTAATGCCCTTTGGAAGAGATGTGGAGGTCGCAGTAGCTTAACAAGATGGTTTTAATGCCCCTTGGAAGAGACATGGAGGTTGCAAAAGCTTAAAAAGACGGTTTTAATGCCCATTGGAAGAATGGTGGAGGTTGCAAAAGCTTAACAAGATGGTTTTAATGCCCCTTGGAAGAATGGTGGAGGTCGCAGTAGCTTAACAAGACAGTTTTAATGCCCCTGGGGAAAGTGGGGAAGGTCGAAGGAGCTTAACAAGATGGTTTTAATGCCCCTTAGAGGAGACGTGGAGGTTGCAGTAGCTTAACAAGACGGTTTTAATGCCCCTTGTAAGAGACGAAGAGGTCGCAGTAGCTTAACAAGACGGTTTAATGCCCCTTGTAAGAGGCGTGGTGGTTGCAGTAGGTTAAAAAGACGGTTTTAATGCCCCTTGGAAGAGACGTGGAGGTTGCAGTAGGTTAACAAGACGGTTTTAATGCCCCTTGGAAGAGACGTAGAGGTCGCAGTAGCTTAACAAGACGGATTTAATGCCCCTTGGAAGAGACGTGGAGGTTGCAGTAGCTTAAAAAGACGGTTTTAATGCCCTTTGGAAGAGACGTGGAGGTCGCAGTAGCTTAACAAGACAGTTTTAATGCCCCTGGGGAAAGTGGGGAAGGTCGCAGTAGCTTAACAAGATGGTTTTAATGCCCCTTAGAAGAGACGTGGAGGTTGCAGTAGCTTAACAAGACGGTTTTAATGCCCCTTGTAAGAGACGTAGAGGTCGCAGTAGCTTAACAAGACTGTTTAATGCCCCTTGGAAGAGGCGTGGTGGTTGCAGTAGGTTAAAAAGATGGTTTTAATGCCCATTGGAAGAATGGTGGAGGTTGCAAAAGCTTAAGAAGATGGTTTTAATGCCCCTTGGAAGAATGGTGGAGGTCGCAGTAGCTTAACAAGACAGTTTTAATGCCCCTGGGGAAAGTGGGGAAGGTCGAAGGAGCTTAACAAGATGGTTTTAATGCCCCTTAGAAGAGACGTGGAGGTTGCAGTAGCTTAACAAGACGGTTTTAATGCCCCTTGTAAGAGACAAAGAGGTCGCAGTAGCTTAACAAGACGGTTTAATGCCCCTTGTAAGAGGCGTGGTGGTTGCAGTAGGTTAAAAAGACGGTTTTAATGCCCCTTGGAAGAGACGTGGAGGTTGCAGTAGGTTAACAAGACGGTTTTAATACCCCTTGGAAGAGACGTAGAGGTCGCAGTAGCTTAACAAGATGGATTTAATGCACCTTGGAAGAGACCGGAGGTTGCAAAAGCTTAACAAGATGGTTTTAATGCCCATTGGAAGAATGGTGGATGTTGAAATAGCTAAACAAGATGGTTTTAATGCCCGTGGGGAAAGTGGTGGATGTCGCAGTAGCTTAAGAACACGGTTTTAATGCCCCTTGGAAGAATGGTGGAGGTCACAGTGGAATAAAAAGACAATATCAATGCCCCTGGGAAAAGTGGTAAAGGTCGCGGTAGCTTAACAGGACGGTTTTAATGCCCTTTGGAAGAGAAGCGGAGGTTGCAGTAGCTTAACAAGATAGTTTTAATGCCCCTTGGAAGAGACGTCGAGGTTGCAGTAGCTTAACTAGAAAGTTTTAATGCCCCTTGGAAAAATGGTGGAGGTCGCAGTGGAATAAAAAGACAATATCAATGCCCCTGAGAAAAGTTATGGAGGTCGCAGTAGCTTAACAAGAAGGTTTTAATGCCCCTTGGAAGAGATGTGGAGGTTGCAGTAGCTTAACTAGAAAGTTTTAATGCCCCTTGGAAAAATGGTGGAGGTCGCAGTGGAATAAAAAGACAATATCAATGCCCCTGGGAAAAGTTATGGAGGTCGCAGTAGCTTAACAAGACGGTTTTAATGCCCCTTGGAAGAATGGTGGAGGTCGCAGTAGATTAACAAGATGGTTTTAATGACCCTGGGGATAGTGGTGGAAGTCGCAGTAGCTTAACAAGACTGTTTTAATGGCCCTTGGAAGAGACGTGGATGTTGCAGTGGCTTAACAAGACGGTTTTAATGCCCCTTGGAAGAGACATGGAGGTAGCTGTAGCTAAACAGGACGGTTTAAATGCCCCTTGGAAGAATGGTGGAGGTTGAAGTAGCTAAACCAGATGGTTTTAATGCCCCTGGGGAAAGTGGTGGATGTCGCAGTAGCTTAACAAGACAGTTTTAATGCCCCTTGGAAGAATGGTGGAGGTCGCAGTGGAATAAAAAGACAATGTCAATGCCCCTAGGAAAAGTGGTGGAGGTCGCAGTAGCTTAACAAGAAGGTTTTAATGCCCTTTGGAAGAGAGGTTGAGGTTGCAGTAGCTTAACAAGATGGTTTTAATGCCCCTTGGAAGAGACTTGGAGGTTGCAGTAGCTTAACAAGACGGTTTTAATGCCCCTTGGAATAGACGAGGAGGTTGCAGTAGCTTAACAAGACGGTTTTAATGCCCCTTGGAAGAGACGTGGAGGTCGCAGTAGCTTAAAATACAGTGTTAATGACCCCTGGAAGAGACATGGAGGTTGCAGTAGCTTAACAAGACGTTTTTAATGCCCCTTGGAAGAATGGTGGAGGTCGCAGTTGCTTAACAAAATGGTTTTAATGAACCTGGGGAAAGTGATGGACGTCGCAGTAGCTTAACAAGACGGTTTAAATGCCCCTTGGAAGAATGGTGGAGGTTGAAGTAGCTAAACAAGATGGTTTTAATGCCCCTGGGGTAAGTGATAGATGTCGCAGTAGCTTAACAAGCTAGTTTTAATGCCCCTTGGAAGAATGGTGGAGGTCGCAGTGGAATAAAAAGACAATATCAATGCCCCTGGGAAAAGCGGTGGAGATCGCAGTAGCTTAAGAAGACGGTTTTATTGCCCCTTGGAAGAGACGTGGAGGTTGCAGTAGCTTAATAAGACGGTTTTAATGCCCCTTGGAAGAGACATGGAGGTTGCAGTAGCTTAACAAGACGGTTTTAATGCCCCTTGGAAGAGACGTGGAGGTTGCAGTAGCTTTTGAAGACTGTTTTAATGCCCCTTGGAAGAATGGTGGAGGTCGCAGTAGCTTAACAAAACGGTTTTAATGACCCTGGGGAAAGTGGTGGAAGTCGCAGTAGCTTAACAAGACGGTTTTAATGCCCCTTGGAAGAGACGTGGAGGTCGCAGTAGCTTAACAAGACGGTTTTAATGTCCCTTGGAAGAATCGTGGAGGTCGCAGTAGCTTAACAAAACGGTTTTAATGACCCTGGGGAAAGTGGTGGAAGTCGCAGTAGCTTAACAAGACGGTTTTAATGCCCCTTGGAAGAGACGTGGAGGTCGCAGTAGCTTAACAAGACGGTTTTAATGCCCCTTGGAAGAGACGTGGAGGTCGCAGTAGCTTAACAAGACGGTTTTAATGCCACTTGGAAGAGACGTGGAGGTTGCAGTAGCTTAACAACACGGTTTTAATGCCCCTTGGAAGAGACGTGGAGGTTGCAGTGGAATAAATAGACAATAACAATGCCCCTGGGAAAATTGGTGGAGTTCGCATTAGCTTAATAACACTGTATTAATGCCCCTTGGAAGAGACGTGGAGGTCGCAGTAGCTTAACAAGCCGGTTTTAATGAACCTTGGAAGAATGGTGGAGGTCGCAGTAGCTTAACAAGATGGTTTTAAAGACCCTGGGGATAGTGGTGGAAGTCGCAGTAGCTTAACAAACGGTTTTAATGCCCCTTGGAAGAGACATGGAGGTTGCTGTAGCTTAACAGGACGGTTTAAATGCCCCTGGGGAAAGTGGTGGAGGTCGCAGTAGCTTAACAAGACGGTTTTAATGCCCCTTGGAAGAGATGTGGAGGTTGCAGTAGCTTAACAATACGGTTTTAATTCCCCTTGGAAGAGACGTGGAGGTCGCAGTAGCTTAAAAGACAGTGTTAATGCCCCCTGGAAGAGACGTGGAGGTTGCAGTAGCTTAACAAGACGGTTTTAATGCCCCTTGGAAGAGACGTGGAGGTCGTAGTAGCTTAACAAGCCGGTTTTAATGCCCCTTGGAAGAATGGTGGAGGTCGCAGTAGCTTAACAAGACGGTTTTAATGCCCCTTGGACGAGACGTGCAGGTTGCAGTAGCTTAACAAGACGGTTTTAATGCCCCTTGGAAGAGACGTGGAGGTTGCAGTAGGTTAACAAGATGGTTTTAATGCCCCTTGGAAGAGACGTAGAGGTCGCAGTAGCTTAACAAGACGGTTTTAATGCCCCTTGGAAGAATGTTGGAGGTTGCAGTAGCTTAACAAAACAATTTTAATGACCCTGGGGAATGTGGTGGAAGTCACAGTAGCTTAACAAGACGGTTTTAATGCACCTTGGAAGAGACGTGGAGGTCGCAGTAGCTTAACAAGACGGTTTTAATGCCCCTTGGAAGAGACGTGGACGTCGTAGTAGCTTAACAAGCCGGTTTTAATGCCCCTTGGAAGAATGTTGGAGGTCGCAGTAGCTTAACAAGACGGTTTTAATGCCCCTTGGACGAGACGTGCATGTTGCAGTAGCTTAACAAGACTGTTTTAATGCCCCTTGGAAGAGACGTGGAGGTTGCAGTAGGTTAACAAGACGGTTTTAATGCCCCTTGGAAGAGACGTAGAGGTCGCAGTAGCTTAACAAGACGGTTTTAATGCCCCTTGGAAGAGACGTGGAGGTTGCAGTAGCTTAAAAAGACGGTTTTAATGCCCTTTGGAAGAGACGTGGATGTCGCAGTAGCTTAACAGGATGGTTTTAATGCCCCTTGGAAGAGACGTGGAGGTTGAAAAAGCTTAACAAGATGGTTTTAATGCCCCTTGGAAGAATGGTGGAGGTCGCAGTAGCTTAACAACACAGTTTTAATGCCCCTGGGGAAAGTGGGGAATGTCGCAGTAGCTTAACAAGATGGTTTTAATGCCCCTTATAAGAGTCGTGGAGGTTGCAGTATGCTTAAAAAGACGGTTTTAATGCCCCTTGTAAGAGACGTAGAAGTCGCAGTAGCTTAACAAGACGGTTTAATGCCCCTTGGAAGAGGCGTGGTGGTTGCAGTAGCTTAAAAAGACGTTTTTAATGCCCTTTGAAAGAGACTTGGAGGTCGCAGTAGCATAACAAGAAGGTTTTAATGCCCCTTGGAAGAGACGTGGAGGTTGCAAAAGCTTAACAAGATGGTTTTAATGCTCCTTGAAAGAATGGTGGAGGTCGCAGTAGCTTAACAAGACGGTTTTAATGCCCCTGGGGAAAGTGGGGAAGGTCGCAGTAGCTTAACAAGATAGTTATAATGCCCCTTAGAAGAGACGTGGAGGTTGCAGTAGCTTAACAAGACGGTTTTATTGCCCCTTGTAAGAGATGTCGAGGTCGCAGTAGCTTAACAAGACGGTTTAATGCCCCTTGGAAGAGGCGTGGTGGTTGCAGTAGCTTAAAAAGACGGTTTTAATACCCTTTGGAAGAGACGTGGAGGTCGCAGTAGCTTAACAAGATGGTTTTAATGCCCCTTGGAAGAGACGTGGAGTTTGCAAAAGCTTAACAAGATGGTTTTAATGCCCATTGGAAGAATGGTGGAGGTTGAAATAGCTAAACAAGATGGTTTTAATGCCCGTGGGGAAAGTGGTGGATGTCGCAGTAGCTTAAGAACATGGTTTTAATGCCTCTTGGAAGAATGGTGGAGGTTACAGTGGAATAAAAAGACAATACCAATGCCCCTGGGAAAAGTGGTGGAGGTCGCGGTAGCTTAACAGGACGGTTTTAATGCCCCTTGGAAGAATGGCGGAGGTTGCAGTAGCTTAACAAGATAGTTTTAATGCCCCCTGGAAGAGACGTGGAGGTTGCAGTAGCTTAACTAGAAAGTTTTAATGCCCCTTGGAAAAATGGTGGAGGTCGCAGTGGAATAAAAAGACAATATCAATGCCCCTGGGAAAAGTTATGGAGGTCGCAGTAGCTTAACAAGACGGTTTTAATGCCCCTTGGAAGAATGGTGGAGGTCGCAGTAGATTAACAAGATGGTTTTAATGACCCTGGGGATAATGGTGGAAGTCGCAGTAGCTTAACAAGACTGTTTTAATGGCCCTTGGAAGAGTCGTGGATGTTGCAGTGGCTTAACAAGACAGTTTTAATGCCCCTTGGAAGAGACATGGAGGTAGCTGTAGCTAAACAGGACGGTTTAAATGCCCCTTGGAAGAATGGTGGAGGTTGAAGTAGCTAAACAAGATGGTTTTAATGCCCCTGGGGAAAGTGGTGGATGTCGCAGTAGCTTAACAAGACAGTTTTAATGCCCCTTGGAAGAATGGTGGAGGTCGCAGTGGAATAAAAAGACAATGTCAATGCCCCTAGGAAAAGTGGTGGAGGTCGCAGTAGCTTAACAAGAAGGTTTTAATGCCCTTTGGAAGAGAGGTTGAGGTTGCAGTAGCTTAACAAGATGGTTTTAATGCCCCTTGGAAGAGACTTGGAGGTTGCAGTAGCTTAACAAGACAGTTTTAATGCCCCTTGGAATAGACGAGGAGGTTGCAGTAGCTTAACAAGACGGTTTTAATGCCCCTTGGAAGAGACGTGGAGGTCGCAGTAGCTTAAAATACAGTGTTAATGACCCCTGGAAGAGACATGGAGGTTGCAGTAGCTTAACAAGACGTTTTTAATGCCCCTTGGAAGAATGGTGGAGGTCGCAGTAGCTTAACAAAATGGTTTTAATGAACCTGGGGAAAGTGATGGACGTCGCAGTAGCTTAACAAGACGGTTTAAATGCCCCTTGGAAGAATGGTGGAGGTTGAAGTAGCTAAACAAGATGGTTTTAATGCCCCTGGGGTAAGTGATAGATGTCGCAGTAGCTTAACAAGCTAGTTTTAATGCCCCTTGGAAGAATGGTGGAGGTCGCAGTGGAATAAAAAGACAATATCAATGCCCCTGGGAAAAGCGGTGGAGATCGCAGTAGCTTAAGAAGACGGTTTTATTGCCCCTTGGAAGAGACGTGGAGGTTGCAGTAGCTTAATAAGACGGTTTTAATGCCCCTTGGAAGAGACATGGAGGTTGCAGTAGCTTAACAAGACGGTTTTAATGCCCCTTGGAAGAGACGTGGAGGTTGCAGTAGCTTTTGAAGACTGTTTTAATGCCCCTTAGAAGAATGGTGGAGGTCGCAGTAGCTTAACAAAACGGTTTTAATGACCCTGGGGAAAGTGGTGGAAGTCGCAGTAGCTTAACAAGACGGTTTTAATGCCCTTTGGAAGAGACGTGGAGGTCGCAGTAGCTTAACAAGACGGTTTTAATGTCCCTTGGTAGAATCGTGGAGGTCGCAGTAGCTTAACAAAACGGTTTTAATGAACCTGGGGAAAGTGGTGGAAGTCGCAGTAGCTTAACAAGACGGTTTTAATGCCCCTTGGAAGAGACGTGGAGGTCGCAGTAGCTTAACAAGACGGTTTTAATGCCCCTTGGAAGAGACGTGGAGGTCGCAGTAGCTTAACAAGACGGTTTTAATGCCACTTGGAAGAGACGTGGAGGTTGCAGTAGCTTAAGAACACGGTTTTAATGCCCCTTGGAAGAGACGTGGAGGTTGCAGTGGAATAAATAGACAATAACAATGCCCCTGGGAAAATTGGTGGAGTTCGCATTAGCTTAACAACACTGTATTAATGCCCCTTGGAAGAGACAAGGAGGTCGCAGTAGCTTAACAAGCCGGTTTTAATGAACCTTGGAAGAATGGTGGAGGTCGCAGTAGCTTAACAAGATGGTTTTAAAGACCCTGGGGATAGTGGTGGAAGTCGCAGTAGCTTAACAAACGGTTTTAATGCCCCTTGGAAGAGACATGGAGGTTGCTGTAGCTTAACAGGACGGTTTAAATGCCCCTGGGGAAAGTGGTGGAGGTCGCAGTAGCTTAACAAGACGGTTTTAATGCCCCTTGGAAGAGATGTGGAGGTTGCAGTAGCTTAACAATACGGTTTTAATTCCCCTTGGAAGAGACGTGGAGGTCGCAGTAGCTTAAAAGACAGTGTTAATGCCCCCTGGAAGAGACGTGGAGGTTGCAGTAGCTTAACAAGACGGTTTTAATGCCCCTTGGAAGAGACGTGGAGGTCGTAGTAGCTTAACAAGCCGGTTTTAATGCCCCTTGGAAGAATGGTGGAGGTCGCAGTAGCTTAACAAGACGATTTTAATGCCCCTTGGACGAGACGTGCAGGTTGCAGTAGCTTAACAAGACGGTTTTAATGCCCCTTGGAAGAGACGTGGAGGTTGCAGTAGGTTAACAAGACGGTTTTAATGCCCCTTGGAAGAGACGTAGAGGTCGCAGTAGCTTAACAAGACGGTTTTAATGCCCCTTGGAAGAATGTTGGAGGTTGCAGTAGCTTAACAAAACAATTTTAATGACCCTGGGGAATGTGGTGGAAGTCACAGTAGCTTAACAAGACGGTTTTAATGCACCTTGGAAGAGACGTGGAGGTCGCAGTAGCTTAACAAGACGGTTTTAATGCCCCTTGGAAGAGACGTGGAGGTTGCAGTAGGTTAACAAGACGGTTTTAATGCCCCTTGGAAGAGACGTAGAGGTCGCAGTAGCTTAACAAGACGGTTTTAATGCCCCTTGGAAGAGACGTGGAGGTTGCAGTAGCTTAAAAAGACGGTTTTAATGCCCTTTGGAAGAGACGTGGATGTCGCAGTAGCTTAACAGGATGGTTTTAATGCCCCTTGGAAGAGACGTGGAGGTTGAAAAAGCTTAACAAGATGGTTTTAATGCCCCTTGGAAGAATGGTGGAGGTCGCAGTAGCTTAACAACACAGTTTTAATGCCCCTGGGGAAAGTGGGGAATGTCGCAGTAGCTTAACAAGATGGTTTTAATGCCCCTTATAAGAGTCGTGGAGGTTGCAGTATGCTTAAAAAGACGGTTTTAATGCCCCTTGTAAGAGACGTAGAAGTCGCAGTAGCTTAACAAGACGGTTTAATGCCCCTTGGAAGAGGCGTGGTGGTTGCAGTAGCTTAAAAAGACGTTTTTAATGCCCTTTGAAAGAGACGTGGAGGTCGCAGTAGCATAACAAGAAGGTTTTAATGCCCCTTGGAAGAGACGTGGAGGTTGCAAAAGCTTAACAAGATGGTTTTAATGCTCCTTGAAAGAATGGTGGAGGTCGCAGTAGCTTAACAAGACGGTTTTAATGCCCCTGGGGTAAGTGGGGAAGGTCGCAGTAGCTTAACAAGATAGTTTTAATGCCCCTTAGAAGAGACGTGGAGGTTGCAGTAGCTTAACAAGACGGTTTTAATGCCCCTTGTAAGAGATGTCGAGGTCGCAGTAGCTTAACAAGACGGTTTAATGCCCCTTGGAAGAGGCGTGGTGGTTGCAGTAGCTTAAAAAGACGGTTTTAATACCCTTTGGAAGAGACGTGGAGGTCGCAGTAGCTTAACAAGATGGTTTTAATGCCCCTTGGAAGAGACGTGGAGTTTGCAAAAGCTTAACAAGATGGTTTTAATGCCCATTGGAAGAATGGTGGAGGTTGAAATAGCTAAACAAGATGGTTTTAATGCCCGTGGGGAAAGTGGTGGATGTCGCAGTAGCTTAAGAACATGGTTTTAATGCCTCTTGGAAGAATGGTGGAGGTTACAGTGGAATAAAAAGACAATATCAATGCCCCTGGGAAAAGTGGTGGAGGTCGCGGAAGCTTAACAGGACGGTTTTAATGCCCCTTGGAAGAATGGCGGAGGTTGCAGTAGCTTAACAAGATAGTTTTAATGCCCCTTGGAAGAGACGTGGAGGTTGCAGTAGCTTAACTAGAAAGTTTTAATGCCCCTTGGAAAAATGGTGGAGGTCGCAGTGGAATAAAAAGACAATATCAATGCCCCTGGGAAAAGTTATGGAGGTCGCAGTAGCTTAACAAGACGGTTTTAATGCCCCTTGGAAGATGGTGGAGGTCGCAGTAGATTAACAAGATGGTTTTAATGACCCTGGGGATAGTGGTGGAAGTCGCAGTAGCTTAACAAGATGGTTTTAATGGCCCTTGGAAGAGACGTGGATGTTGCAGTGGCTTAACAAGATGGTTTTAATGCCCCTTGGAAGAGACATGGAGGTTGCTGTAGCTTAACAGGACGGTTTAAATGCCCCTTGGAAGAATGGTGGAGGTTGAAGTAGCTAAACAAGATGATTTTAATGCCCCTGGGAAAAGTGGTGGAGTTCGCAGTAGCTTAACTAGACGGTTTTAATGCCCCTTGGAAGAATGGTGGAGGTCGCAGTGGAATAAAAAGACAATATCAATGCCCCTGGGAAAAGTGGTGGAGGTCGCAGTAGCTTAACAAGACGTTTTTAATGCCCCTTGGAAGAGATGTGGAGGTTGCAATATCTTAACAATACGGTTTTAATGCCCCTTGGAAGAGACGAGGGGGTTGCAGTAGCTTAACAAGACGGTTCTAATGCCCCTTGGAAGAGACGTGGAGGTCGCAGTAGCTTAAAAGACAGTGTTAATGCCCCCTGGAAAAGACGTGGAGGTTGCAGTAGCTTAACAAGACGGTTTTAATGCCCCTTGGAAGAATGGTGGAGGTCGCAGTAGCTTAACAAAACGGTTTAATGACCCTGGGGAAAGTGGTGGAAGTCGCAGTAGCTTAACAAGACGGTTTTAATGCCCCTTGGAAGAGACGTGGAGGTCGCAGTAGCTTAACAAGTCGGATTTAATGCCCCTTGGAAGAGACGTGGAGGTTGCAGTAGCTTAACAACACGGTTTTAATGTCCCTTGGAAGAGCCGTGGAGGTTGCATTGGAATAAATAGACAATACCAATGCCCCTGGGAAAATTGGTGGAGGTCGCAGTAGCTTAACAAGACGGTATTAATGCCCCTTGGAATAGACGTGGTGGTCGCAGTAGCTTAACAAGCCGGTTTTAATGCCCCTTGAAAGAATGGTGGAGGTCGCAGTAGCTTAACAAGATGGTTTTAATGACCCTCGGGATAGTGGTGGAAGTCGCAGTAGCTTAACAAGACGGTTTTAATGCCCCTTGGAAGAGACGTGGATGATACAGTAGCTTAACAAGACGGTTTTAATGGCCCTTGGAAGAGACATGGAGGTTGCTGTAGCTTAACAGGATGGATTAAATGCCCCTTGGAAGAATGGTGGAGGTTGAAGTAGCTAAACAAGATGGTTTTAATGCCCCTGGGGAAAGTGGTGGATGTCGCAGTAGCTTAACAAGACAGTTTTAATGCCCCTTGGAAGAATGGTGGAGGTCGCAGTGGAATAAAAAGAAAATATCAATTCCCGTGGGAAAAGCGGTGGAGATCGCAGTAGCTAAACAATTCTGTTTTATAGCCCATTGGAAGAGAAGTGGAGGTTGCAGTAGCTTAATAAGACGGTTTTAATGCCCCTTGGAAGAGACATGGAGGTTGCAGTAGCTTAACAAGACGGTTTTAATGCCCCTTGGAAGAGACGTGGAGGTTGCAGTAGCTTTTGAAGACTGATTTAATGCCCCTAGAAGACATGTGGAGGTCGCAGTGGAATAAAAAGACAATATCAATGCCCCTGGGAAAAGTGGTGGAGGTCGCAGTAGCTTACCAAGACAGTTTTAATGCCCCTTGGAAGAGACGTGGAGGTCGCAGTAGCTTAACAAGACGGTTTTTAATGCCCCTTGGAAGAGACGTGGAGGTTGCAGTAGGTTAACAAGACAGTTTTATTGCCCCTTGGAAGAGACGTAGAGGTTGCAGTAGCTTAAGAAGACGGTTTTAATGCCCCTTGGAAGAATGGTGGAGGTCGCAGTAGCTTAACAAAACGGTTTTATTGACCCTGGGGAAAGTGGTTGAAGTCGC
Source organism: Phyllobates terribilis (assembly GCF_046119375.1). Taxonomy (NCBI): domain Eukaryota; kingdom Metazoa; phylum Chordata; class Amphibia; order Anura; family Dendrobatidae; genus Phyllobates; species Phyllobates terribilis. The sequence goes on along the minus strand of NW_027362764.1, from coordinate 417,738,098 downwards.
AGTAGCTTAACAAGACGGTTTTAATGCCTCTTGGAAGAGACGTGGAGGTCGCAGTAGCTTAACAATACGGTTTTAATGCCCCTTGGAAGAGACGTGGAGGTCGCAGTAGCTTAACAAGCCGGTTTTAATGCCCCTTGGAAGAGACGTGGAGGTTGCAGTAGCTTAACAACACGGTTTTAATGCCCCCTGGAAGAGCCGTGGAGGTTGCAGTGGAATAAATAGACAATATCAATGCCCCTGGGAAAATTGGTGGAGGTCGCAGTAGCTTAACAAGACGGTATTAATGCCCCTTGGAAGAGACGTGGAGGTCGCAGTAGCTTAACAAGCCGGTTTTAATGCCCCTTTTAAGAATGGTGGAGGTCGCAGTAGCTTAACAAGATGGTTTTAATGACCCTGGGGATAGTCGTGGAAGTCGCAGTAGCTTAACAAGACGGTTTTAATGCCCCTTGGAAGAGACATGGAGGTTGCTGTAGCTTAACAGGACGGTTTTAATGCCCCTTGGAAGAATGGTAGAGGTTGAAGTAGCTAAACAAGATGGGTTTAATGCCCCTGGGGAAAGTGGTGGATGTCGCAGTAGCTTAACAAGACAGTTTTAATGCCCCTTGGAAGACTGGTGGAGGTCGCAGTGGAATAAAAAGACAATATCAATGCCCCTGTGAAAAGTGGTAGAGGTCGCAGTAGCTTAACCAGACGGTTTTAATGCCCCTTGGAAGAGACGTGGAGGTTGCAGTTGCTTAACAACATGGTTTTAATGCCCCTTGGAAGAGCCATGGAGGTCGCAGTGGAATAAATAGACAATATCAATGCCCCTGGGAAAATTGGAGGAGGTCGCAGTAGCTTAACAAGACGGTATTAATGCCCCTTGGAAGAGACGTGGAGGTCGCAGTAGCTTAACAAGCCGGTTTTAATGCCCCTTGGAAGAATGGTGGAGGGCGCAGTAGCTTAACAAGACGGTTTTTATGCCCTTTGGAAAAGAGACGTGGAGGTTGCAGTAGCTTAACAAGATGGTTTTAATGCCCCTTGGAAGAGACGTGGAGGTTGCAGTAGCTTAACAAGACTGTTTTAATGCCCCTGGGGAAAGTGATGGTGGTCGCACTAGCTTAACTACACGGTTTTAATGCCCCTTGGAAGAATGGTGGAGGTCGCAGTGGAATAAAAAGACAATATCAATGACCCTGGGAAAAGTGGTGGAGGTCGCAGTAGCTTAACAAGACGGTTTTAATGCCCCTTGGAAGAGATGTGGAGGTTGCAGTAGCTTAACAATACGGTTTTAATGCCCCTTGGAAGAGACGTGAAGGTTGCAGTAGCTTAACAAGACGGTTTTAATGCCCCTTGGAAGAGACGTGGAGGTCGCAGTAGCTTAAAAGACAGTGTTAATGCCCCCTGGAAGAGACGTGGAGGTTGCAGTAGCTTAACCAGGCAGTTTTAATGCCCCTTGGAAGAATGTTGGAGGTTGCAGTAGCTTAACAAAACGGTTTTAATGACCCTGGGGAATGTGGTGGAAGTCGCAGTAGCTTAACAAGATGGTTTTAATGCCCCTTGGAAGAGACGTGGAGGTCGCAGTAGCTTAACAAGACGGTTTTAATGCCCCTTGGAAGAGACGTGGAGGTCGCAGTAGCTTAACAAGCCGGTTTTAATGCCCCTTGGAAGAATGGTGGAGGTCGCAGTAGCTTAACAAGACGGTTTTAATGCCCCTTGGAAGAGACGTGGAGGTTGCAGTAGCTTAACAAGACGGTTTTAATGCCCCTTGGAAGAGACGTGGAGGTTGCAGTTGCTTAACAACATGGTTTTAATGCCCCTTGGAAGAGCCATGGAGGTCGCAGTGGAATAAATAGACAATATCAATGCCCCTGGGAAAATTGGTGGAGGTCGCAGTAGCTTAACAAGACGGTATTAATGCCCCTTGGAAGAGACGTGGAGGTCGCAGTAGCTTAACAAGCCGGTTTTAATGCCCCTTGGAAGAATGGTGGAGGGCGCAGTAGCTTAACAAGACGGTTTTTATGCCCTTTGGAAAAGAGACGTGGAGGTTGCAGTAGCTTAACAAGATGGTTTTATTGCCCCTTGGAAGAGACGTGGAGGTTGCAGTAGCATAACAAGACGGTTTTAATGCCCCTTGGGAAAGTGGTGGAGGTCGCAGTAGCTTAACTAGACAGTTTTAATGGCCCTTGGAAGAATGGTGGAGGTCGCAGTAGCTTAACAAGACAGTTTTAATGCCCCCGGGGAAAGTGGTGGAGGTCGCAGTAGCTTAACAAGACGGTTTTAATGCCCCTTGGAAGAGACGTGGAGGTCACAGTAGCTTAACAAGACGGTTTTAATGCCCCTTTGAAGAGACATGGAGGTCGCAGTAGCTTAACAAGACGGTTTTAATGCCCCTTGGAAGAGATGTGTTGGTTGCAGTAGCTTAACAAGACGGTTTTAATGCCCCTTGGAAGAGACGTGGAGGTTGCAGTAGCTTAACAAGACGGTTTTAATGCCCCTTGGACGAGACGTGGAGGTCGCAGTAGCTAAACAAGACAGTTTTAATGCCACCTGCAAGAGACATGGAGGTTGCAGTAGCTTAACAAGACGGTTTTAATGCCCCTTGGAAGAATGGTGGAGGTCGCAGTAGCTTAAGAAGATGGTTTTAATGCCCCTTGGAAGAATGTTGGAGGTCGCAGTGGAATAAAAAGACAATATCAATGCCCCTGGGAAAAGTTGTGGAGGTCGCAGTAGCTTAACAAGACGGTTTTAATGCCCTTTGGAAGAGACTTGGAGGTTGCAGTAGCTTAACAAGATGGTTTAAATGCCCCTTGGAAGAGCCATGCAGTACAGCATCTTAAAAACATTATTCCCATTATTAGGGAGTGGTTCTCCCATAGTCTTTGCCTATGCCTTCCAAGCAAAAGCTGCCAAAAATTGGGACAGAGGAACTTGCAATGCTGGGAACACGGACCAAGGTCACCCTGGTGGTATAGTGGTGGTGGAGGCTGAGGATAAGGAGAAGAGCAAAATACAGCCGAAATGAGGAAGCGTATACCCATGTGTGGGTGTGAAGCGGTGCATGGGAATACACCTCCCGAAAAAACACAGTGGATTTGACTTTATGTTACTCTGCTGTTATTCGGTGGTGATGAGATGTCTGGCCCAATCCAGCCCTTGTTCATTTTGATAAGGGTCAGCTTGTCAGCATTGTCAGTTGACAGGCGAGTGCGCTTATCTGTAATAATTCCTCCAGCAGCACTAAAAACATGCTCCGTTAATACGCTAGCGGCAGGGCAGGCCAGGAACTCTAAGGCATACAGAGCGAGTTCTTTCCAAGTGTCCAGCTTTAATACGCAAAAATTAAAAGGCACAGAGGAATCACGGAGGACGCTGGTACGGTCGGCAAGGTACTCCCTCACCATCTTTTGAAACTTTCCACTCCTTGTGAGAATACCCCGCGCCTCAGGGCCTGTAAGCTGGGCGGGTCTCAGAAAACTGTCCCAAAACGTTGACAGTGTTCCCCTGCCTCTGCTGGATTGGAGTTGCGTCTCTCTCGTTTGTATACCTTGGTTGGGCAACGAACTGTGACCTCTACCACTAGCGTGTTCAGATGGGAATTTTTTTTAAGAGTTCTGCAGCAAGGGCCTTCTGGTACTGCCCCATTTTTGTAGACCTCTCCACCTCAGGAATAAGAGAGTGAAAGTTCTCCTTGTAGCGGGGGTCCAAAAGTGTCACCAACCAGTATTGACTGTCACCCAACATTTTGACAACGCGAGGGTCATGGTTAATGCAGCGTAACATAAAGTCCGCCATGCGTGCCAGACTGGTAACGGGCAAGACTTCCGTGTCCTCACCAAGATGACAACTGAACATGCTCTCCTGCTCCTCCTCCTCCCCCTGTCCTCAGGCCACCCACGCTGATCCAACGGTATGACAGTTGTACAGGTACTACCGTCTACAGCGCATGATACTAGCTCCTGTTCTTCCTCCTCCTCCTCCTCTTCTCCCTCATCGTCCCCCAATGCACATTGGGATGAGATGAGGCTGGGCTGTGTGTAATCGCCCGCTAAGGCTTCTTGATCCATCTCATCATACTCTGGCTGCAATGCCTCCTCTTTAATTCTTTGCAGAGAGCATTGCAAAAGACAGACTAGTGGGATGCTGATGCTAATGATGGCGTCATCGCCACTCACCATCTTGGTGGCCTCCTCAAAGTTTGTCAGGATGGTACATATGTCAGACATCCAGGTCCACTCCTGAGGTCTTATTTGTGGAGTCTGACCTGAATATCGATGGCCTTGTTGCAGCTGGTACTCCACAACTGCTCTCTTCTGCTCACAAATCCTTTGCAACATGTGGAGGGTAGCGTTCCAACGTGTGGGGACATCACACACCAGTCGGTGTGCCGGAAGCTGCAAACGCTGCTGCAACACAGCAAGGGTGGCGGAAGCTGTAGCCGACTTACGAAAATGAGCTGACAGGCGGCGTACTTTGATGAGCAGATCTGGCAACTCGGGGTACGATTTAAGAAACCGCTGAACCACGAGGTTGAGCACATGAGCCAGGCATGGTACGTGTGTGATCTCGCCTCGCCTCAGAGCCGCCACCAGGTTGCGGCCATTGTCACACACGACCTTGCCTGGATGTAGGTTCAGCGGTCTCAGCCACAGATCTGCCTGCTCTTTCACAGCTGTCCACAACTCACAAGCAGTGTGAGGTTTATCACCTAAGCTTATGAGTTTCAGCACAGCCTGTTGCCGCGTGGCTGAGGCAGTACTGCAGTGCTTTCAGCTTGTAACTGATGTGGTGATATCTGAGATGGAGGCTGAACATGAGGAGGAGGAGGTTGATGCGCAGGAGCTGTACACTGTGGGGGCTACTCTGACTGACATAGGGCCCGCAATCCTTGGTGTGGGGAGGATGTGTTCCGTCCCAAGGACCGACCAGGGTCCCGGCTTCCACTATGTTTACCCAGTGTGCCGTCAGGGAGATGTACCGTCCCTGGCCACAAGCACTTGTCCAGGTGTCCGTTGGACTCTCCCAGTAACTGCATTGTTGAGGGCATGGCAGATGTTTTGGGACACGTGCTTGTGTAGTGCGGGGATGGCACACCGGGCAAAATAGTGTCGGCTGGGGACCAAGTACCGAGGGACGGCCACCGCCATAAGGTTGCCTAAGGATTACGTCTCCACCAGCCTAAAAGGCAGCATTTCCAACGCAAGCAGTCATGAAATGTGCAAATTTAGGACTGTGGCCTGTGGGGCGTTGGCTGCGAATTTGCGCTTTCATTCAAAGCTCTGGGATATGGACAATTGAACGCTGCTTTGGGACGTGGACGTGGACGTTGATGCTGTTTCTTGAGAAACTGCCATAACAAGTGAAGACTGAGAGGAGGGGGCATCTTTGCATGCAGTATGGACAGGGGATTGCCTTGCATGCACAACAGGGGGTTCAATTACACGCACAACTGCGGAAGAAGCAGTGGTGACACCCGCTGACACTGGTCGTGGACCCTGGGGATCGCACCACAAAGTTGGGTGCTTTGCTGCCATGTGCCTGATCATGCTGGTGGTGGTCAGGCTGGTAGTTTTGTCACCCCTGCTGATGCTGGCATGGCAGGTGGTACAAATGGCCTTTTTGGGGTTATCAGCAGAGTCTTTAAAAAAATTCCAGACTCTGGAAGACCTACCGGTTGTACTGGCAACGTCCCTCATGTTGGTGTTACGGGGAACTGTTGCCCGCCTTCTGTGTGCGGCCACTACACTGCTTCTTCCTGCCTTTTGGTATACTCTGCCTCCCTCACCCTGTGTGCTGCTGGCCTCGCTCTGCGTGTCCTCCTGCCATGTTGGGTCATTTACTAGATCATCCACCACCTCCTTCTCTTCCACTTGCGCACTATGATCCTCCTCCTCACTTCGTGGCAATTGTGTCTCGTCATCGTCCACCTCTTATGACAAATTGCCAGCATCGACTTCCTGTGGCCATGGCTGTTCAAATATTTGGGCATCGCTACATGGGATCTCCTCTTCCACCACTTCAAGTGGAGCAGGCGAGGGGCACAAGTATCGAAATAGACCAGTGAACAGCTCTTCAGAGTGTCCAAGTGTGGGATCAGTTGCTGTCTGACACTCGGCATGGTGGGAGGAAGGAGCATCAGGGTGAGGAGGAGTATGCAGTCGACACTCACGGCTACTAAAACTTGACCATGTGGAAGACTGGCCGGAGGTGGTGCCCAGGTAACTGGAAGTATTATCTGCTATCCAATTAATAACCTGTTCACACTGATCAGTTCGCAATACTGGTGTTGTAGTGTGCTTCCCTAGTAATTCGGTCAAGAAATGGGAGCGAGAAGATGTGGCTGTTGGTTGTGGCACATATTCACCTTGGCCACGGCCCCGTCCTCTACACGCACCATCACCAGAACGTCCAGTTCCACGTCCCTTGCCACGCGCCTTGCCCATTGTAAATTAAGTAAAATAGCTTACACTCACACTATCAATGGAAAAAGGGTAATAAAAAGGAGATTAGAACTGTGGAAGAGGAAAACCACAGTTCTATTTGTCTGGCCTACACCAGAATCTTTTAAACAGATATATTTGTGACTGTACAGACAGGGAGACACCATTACTGCTTTTTTTTACGTAAAACAGGCCAAAAACTGGATAATATAGAGATTTGAACCGAGGAACTTCAAAACCACAGTTCTAGTTTACTGGCATATACCAGACTTTTTAAATAGATATATTTGGGGCTGAACAGTCAGCGACACACTCAAACTGTTTTTTTAATGTAAAAAAAGACCCAAAAGTGGATAATATATAGATTTGACCCGTGGAACTGCAAAACAAAGGTTACAGTTATGTGGCGTACACCAGAATCTTTTAAAAAGACATATTGGTGTCTGACCAGTCAGGGAGACACTATTACAGGTTTTTTTATGGCAAAAATGCCAAAAACAGGATAATACAGAGATTTGACCCGTGGAACTGCAAAACCACTGTTATAGTTATGTTGCGTACACCAGACTCTTTTAAACAGATATATTGGTGTCTGACCAGTCAGGGAGACACTATTACAGTTTTTTTACGGTAAAAAATGCCAAAAGCAGGATAATACAGAGATTTGACCCGTGGAACTGCAAAACCACAGTTATAGTTTTGTGGCGTACATCAGAATCTTTTAAACAGATATATTGGTGTCTGAACAGTCAGGGAGACACTATTACATTTCTTTTTTACAGCAAAAAATGCCAAAAACAGGATAATACAGAGATTTGACCCGTGGAACTGCAAAACCACAGTTCTATTTTTCTGGCCTACACCAGACTCTTTTAAACAGATATATTGGTGTCTGAACAGTCACAGACACACTCAATTTTTTTTCGGGGGGGGGGAATACCAAAAGGTTAATAAGAAGCGTATTTGGACAGTCTGACTGAGGGAAAAAAAAATACAGGATTTAGATGAAAAAAAATAAACATTTTCCTGGCCCCTGAGACCGGGGTGATAAGTCTAGCAATTTGACCAACAGGAGCACACAGGACTGTAATGCAGCGTTTGCTGGTATAACCACTGCGTCTCCTTTACAGCCTGCCTGTCTGATATCTGGGATGGATATTAGTCCTGAGAAGGACTGTTTGTTTGATTTGGCAGACTTTAGAGACCCTACACTACCTGTTTCGCACTATATATCTCTCCCTAACTCAGCAGCACTGAGCCTACACTGCCTGATGCGAAGCGACTGTGTCCAAGATGGTGGCGCCCGGTCTTAAATACTCAAGGTGACACTGTCCGGCCAGCCAATCACTGTAATGCCCACAAACAACATGGCTGCGGCATTACAGTGACTGGCTGGCAATCCCTGCATGTTCATTTGCTCTGTAAAGAGCGCCAAACGTGCAGGGCAGAGACCCGAGCTCCCGCCCGAGTAACCCGGAAATGCTCGGTGCTCGCCGAACATCCCGAGTAGCGTGATGCTCGGGCGAGTAATGAGCAGTGTCGAGCATGCTCGCTCAACACTACTGAGCACTTACATCAAGGTTTAAATCTAAATCTCTGGACATGATTTCGATGAAAGCCCCAAGGGATCCATTCACTGATGAGGCAGCAGAGTTACTCTGTACTCTGTCTGACCTCTGTTCAGTGGTGTCATTTCAAAGGTGCACAAAACTGTGGTCAGCCGTGTTTTTATGCACGTTTACAAAGACACCACCAGATCATAGGCCAGACAGCATCCACAGTGCCTCCATCTGCCACATTATAGGGAGCATTACTCTGGGGGTTCTGGCTGAATTGCGTATTTCAGAGATTTACAGCAAACTCCGGTGTAAGTGCTCAGGGTAGAGCGCATGATAAATGTGTGCCGAACTGCGATCTTTGTAAGACTGAATGAACAAATCAACAGCAGGTCAAGAATTGGTTTTATTTATTTTTTACACCGTTCCTCGTGTGGCATAAGTGATTAGACAACTTTATTCTTTGGGTGTGTGCGATTACAGCAATGCCAGATTGTTTTAGTTTTTTATGTTGGCTGCTATCACATATAAAAACTATTTTATAAAAAATAATTGTTTTTACATCGCTGTATTCTGAGAGCTATAGTTTTTTAATTCTTCTGCTGATAGAGCTGTTTGGCAGCTTGTTTTTTGCGGGACAGAGATACCATTTTTATTTACATTCGACTTTTCATCGCGTTTTATTCCGCTGTTGTCCAGTGGTATGATGAAAAAGCAGTTTTTGTTTATTTTTTTAATGGTATTCACTGAAGGGGATAACTAGTGTGACAGTTTTATAGGTCAAGTCATTCCGGACTCGGTGATAACAAATATGTGTACTTTGTTTATTTTTTATAGAAATATATGCATTTATTGGATTAATATTTTTTTTGTTCTTTATTTTGGGATTTTATTTTTAATATTTTTACAATTTTTTAAAACTTTATTTTTCTTCTTTAACTTTTCCCAGTATGGAACATCAAACTTCCCTGGCCTGAACACTTATCTAATATTCTGCAATGCTTTTGCATTGCAGGGAATTAGATCAGTGCATCGTACACAGGGAAGAGTGTCAGCTCCAGCTCTTAGCAGGAATTTACAGTCCATCCTACCTGGGTGACCCCGTGGCCATCCTTCAGACCAGGGTCACAATGGAGACTATCAGCACAATGTAATCACAAACACAATTGGATCAGAGAGGGTGCTCCCTCCCTCTGCAACCCAATAGATGTCGCTATTGACATCAGCATCAGAGGCGTTTAACAACCGTGATTGCCACTAGCACCGTTTGTAGTCTTTGCTGCATGGTATCAGCTCTCATATTGTGCTGACACCCACTTTAAGTGAGCCCGCGAGATTGTCAAGCTGTATATGTATGGCGGTTTTGCAGGAACACACCTCCCATAGCGCCGTACATGTACGGTGGATGTCGTGAAGGGATTAAAAGCACATGTATGCTAAAACCTGTTTCACTAGTCAGGAACAGATGAAAATGGCCCAATCCTGAACTGGTTAAATATGGTGTGTGCCAAACATGCCAGCAAGCTTTGTCTATATTACCATCAGTGTTGCTACAAGTGTGTTTTTCAGCAGTGACTACTAAGGAAGCAGAGACAGGCGAGTATGAAAAACAAGCTTAAAAGGAGCAACCTACATCATTAATGGAGTTTCTATAAACATACCATCAAGAGCATCAATAATAAACAACATCACAAAATGGCTAAAAAGCCAAAAGCAGAATAAAGGAACTTTGCAAAGGATAATTAAAGAGGATGTCCATTACCATAACTTGTTTTTTCATAGATCTTGCTACTATGTGCCTCTCAATATGCAATACATTCATTATGTTATTTTAGCAATATTACCTTTTATCATACTCTAGCAGCACGTTCTTGTGGCTGGCTGCAGCTCTGATGGGGTTAATTGACAACTTCCTTTCTGCTGGCTTCCTGTGTTATATTACAAGTTCCATCATGCATTTCACCCACTCAAAACCCCACCCAAACCCCTCCTTGCCCTCCTTCCTCATCTTCATTTTGCTACATTTACTGTGACACTGTGCAAGCACTGCCACTCACTGCAGATGAGAAGAGTGAGAGACCACATCAGTGTCACAAGCACCAGCACCAAGCCCTGCACAAACATAGGAATAAAGCTTTTATCTTTTCCTCTTTGTGATATATTTCATTGTATATTTATTTTAGTATACATATATAATATAGAGGGATCTCACTTTACATGTATCTCTATAGTTATGTATATATATATATATATATATATATATATATATAAATACACAGAACATGTGTGCGAATATACAGTATGTATTTCTACATATATGTGTGTGCTTGTGTTTATTGTGTATGTGTGATACATATACAGTATATAAACTAGAGAAACCTGACCAGCACCTCCTAATGTGAACTGGTGTGAGCTGCTGTAACTATAAAATATATCAAAAGAATGCAGCAGCACTCCATATGGCCAAGATACGTCTTAACAATGAAAATATTAGATCTAAACTGTTTTGCTCAGCAACAAGTACTTACAAAAGACAAAGGTTTTTAGCGCATAAATTGGCCAATTCATGTGTGCCCATCAACCATGGCAAGGTAACCTCCCCCTGATGGGTAACTACTCTGCCTTCCATGCCACTTTTGGGCTACAAGCCTACAACTAAATGGGCAAACAAATCTTCTTCTGGGCTAAAAACACCTACATTTAAAGAGCAAGCAGAGCTGTTTATACAGTATATAGATACACTCTGGTGTGTACGACATTGATGGCATTAGATGCTTTCTCTGGCGTACAAAACATGATGGTATTAGATTCATTCTCTGAGGAGTACCACACACGATGGCATTAGATATATTCTCTGGGGCATACTACTCACAATGGCATTAGATACATTCTCTGGCGTACCACACATAATGGCATTAGATACACTCTTTGGGGTGTACCACAAATTTTGGGCTTAGATACACTCTCTGGTATACCACACATAATGGCATCAAGTACAATCTCTGAGGCATAGCACACATGATGGCATTAGATACATGTCTCTGAGGCGTACCACACATAATGGCATGAAACATACATCTCTGGATACACTCATGGCATTAGATACATTCTCTGGCATATCGCACATGATGGCATTAGATACACTCTTTGAGGCTGTCGTCACTGCATTCTGGGTCTTCTATCCTTTGGATTACGATATCGGAGAGGATGAAACACAGGACAGGATGTTTGTGTCTTAAACATGCTCTAAACTTTATTACAAAACACAGGGCTAATATACACCCTGAAGGCAGGAAACGGATTTACCATATATGATTCGATTATACAGTTTAGCTGAACAAGCGAAAAAGCTAGTTTCTGTATGCTTTAAAATATTTAATTAGACGTATGTGGTTAGCAAGGCCACATTATCTTCTTGCAAGAACACATTATTGCTACAAGAAGAAACATCTGGCCAGGGAGGACACGTTATCTTCTTAGCAAGGACACGCTATTGATACAAGAAGGAACATTTCAGCTTGCTGTTGTTTTCACCTAAAATAACTGTCAGACTTATATAGCATAGATGGGGCCTTTAAAATTGAGGGACTCCATCTTCTGCTATAACATTCCATCCTTTTGTTCCTTCATTTATCAATACGAATCTCTATGTTTTCTTTTAGTACAACACTGAATACACATTAGAAAAAGCTTAAAAACCAAATAAACCGCAAGACACATTAGCAAAACCTGTAAAATAGCTTGTACTATACCAGCCAACCACCCACCGATACCTTTAAACCAATTTGCGGGATTTAGAAAGGAAAATCTCTGTGTGGAATTATTGGCCAAAGTATCTGAACAGTTCACCCAAAAGTTTATCTCTTCCCATGAGACTGGGACAGCGAGAAAGGGTATGCTAGTGGACGTCACAGGGGCATGTGTACATATCCAACAGTTAGCAATGGTCTGGTTTTGCTCCTTTAGTCCATCGATTAGAGCAAGATGGTGTTTAATGAATCTATTGTCGTCTCCATCTGTGGTGCTCAACCTAGTCCATGCACCTGTGGTCGCAAGGATGCAGGTAAGTATAAACAATGTCATCATTCTTTGTCCACTGGTTCTCCTAGTATCTTTTTGCAATGGGACACGTGGATCCAGGTCTCTTTTCCCTCTAGCTTAACGGCTGTACTTGTGGTCAGCAGAACTTGAAAGGGTCCGTCAAACCGTGGATCTAGGCTTTTTCTCACGTGTCTTTTTATAACCACCCAGTCTCCAGGTTGCAGCATATGGCTGCTAGAGTCTTGATCTGGATCTGGAAGAGAACTGAAGACATTATCATGTACTTGCTTAATCTTCTTGTGTAAAGCCCTCACATAGGAACTTAGCACATGGTTGTTCATTTCTAATGCTTGCGGATAGAAACACCCTAGGCTGCGTAGGTTGCCAAACAATATCACATATAGAGAGAGTCAGTCTTTCTATTAGGCGTGTATCTTACTGAAAACAGAGCAAGCGGTAAACAATCCGGCCATGGTTTTCCTGTCTCAGCCATGGCTTTGTGAATTTTTAATTTCAATGTCCAATTCAGTCTTTCCACTTTACCACTACTTTGCGGGTGATATAGGGTGTGGAATGCTTGTTGAGTTCCTAGAGCTGACATGACTTCATTCATTATTTCACCTGTGAAGTGTGTACCTCTGTCACTCTCAATTATCTCTGGTACCCCATACCTGCAGACCACCTCCGCAAGCAGTTTCTTTGCGGTTGCCGCAGCCATGGCTTTGGCAATCGGGAAAGCCTCTGGCCATCCTGAGAACAAATCAATACAGACCAACACATATTCCCATGATCCTGACTTTGGCAGCTGAATATAATCAATTTGCAGTCTCTGGAATGGATAGAGGGGCCGGGGGGTGTGTTTGGGTGGTGTTTTAACTACTCTACCCTGATTATGTGTAGCACATATCATGCACCCTTGTATCAGGCTTTCAATACAGGTGGAGAATCCTGGTGCCACCCAATGTTTCTGCATCACACTCATCACACCCGTTTTAGATTGGTGTGTCGGCCCATGTAGTATCTGGGCAGCTGCTGGGTACAGTGCCCTTGGAAGGCATCGTCGTGTCCCTTTCCCCCATACCCCATTTGCTTCATTCAGGCATGCACCTTCCTTTAACCACTTATCAACCTCCTCCTTTTGAGCCTGAGCCTGCATTTGGGATAAGATGTCCTCCGACACAAAGGGGTTTTTAGAGGCACTTAACTGACGTACTGTTGACCCTTGTTGCGGCTTACAGGCTGCTGCTTTTGCCGCTGCATCTGCCATCGCGTTACCTCTGCTTACCTGGTCGGTGCGTCTGGTATGTGCTCTTACCTTTATGACAGCTACTTTTTTGGGTAGTTGTAGTGCATCAATTAACTGCTGGACCGCATCAGCATTCTTAATGGGGTGTCCTGCTGCCGTCAGGAAACCTCTTGACTTCCATATGGGACCAAAATCATGCGATATACCGAATGCATACCTAGAATCTGTGTAAATGTTAACAATACTACCTTCCGCTAGTTTACAGGCCTCGGTTAGGGCCCTAAGTTCGGCCTCTTGAGCCGATTGGTGTGGGAGCATTGGTTCTGCCTTGATTACTGCATTGAGGGAGACAACTGCATATCCAGTATGGAAAGTACCCGAATCGTCCTGATGACGGGATCCATCTACAAAAAATTCAAAATCTGCATTTTGTAATTCATGTTCAAATACAGTAGGTAAACCTGCCGTTTCTTGTGCCATTATTTGTACACAGTCATGAGGAACTTCCTCTCTTGGATCTTCCTTAAATAGCACAGTACCTGACCCCTCCTTTGGATCCGAGAGAGGTAACAAAGTTGCTGGATTCAGGGTAGTACACCTCTGTAAAGAAACATTGGGAGGCATTAACAGTGCACATTGTAACCTGAGATGACGTGCTGCTGTGAGGTGAGCGGGTTGCACTTGATTCAATATAGTGTAGACATCATGAGGTGTTAGAATGGTGAGCGGGTGGTCAAGAACAATGTCTGCGGATTTATAGAGTAATAGTCCAACAGCATGCTGAGCACGTACGCAGGATGGTGCACCTCTGGCTACCGCATCTAATCTGCCACTAAAATAGGCAACAGGTCTCTGATTATCACCGTGTGTTTGAGTTAAAACTCCTGCTGCATGTCCAGCTTGTTCATGAAGGTACAGAGTAAATGGGAGCTCATAATTAGGGGTACCCAAAGCTGGAGCGGCCAAAATACGGTTCTTGAGTGAATAAAAACAGTCTATTGCCTCTGGTGTTAGTACAAAAGGTGTTGGAGTAAGACAGTCATAGAGGGGCTGCATCAAAATAGAGATAGAGACGGCATGAATCCACTGTCTGCAATAGGAGACCAGTCCAAGAAAAGTTCTGAGGGCTGCAACATTAATGGGGAAGATGAATGCCTGTACTGCTAGTTTACGTGCATTTGTTAAATGACGAGCTCCTGGTGTAATGCAATGTCCCAAAAAGGTGACTGAAGATTTACAAAACTGAAGCTTATCTTTCTATGCCTTGCAGCCAGCGTGATAGAGAAACAACATAAGTGATATAGTTGCACTATGACATTGTTTCCTGGAGGGGGCACAAATGAGCAGGTCATCGACATATTGCAAAACAATGATATGTGGTTCAGACCATCCCTCCAGTATTTCCTGCAGACTTGCAGTGTACATTGTGGGTGAATTCTGGGCACCCTGTGGCAACACTGTCCATGTATATTGACTGCCCTGGAATGTCAAAGCAAACAAGTACTGTCAGTCAGGATGTAATGGTACACTGAAAAATGCATTTGCCAAATCGACCACTGAAAAGCAAAGAGAGTCAGAAGGTATATGTGACAAAAGAGTATGCGGGTTGGGCACAACTGGTGTTAGAAGTTCTGTGGCTTTGTTAACCAACCGGAGGTCATGGACCATTCTATATGCGGCTGGTTGTCCTGGCACACTCTTTTTCTTTACTGGGAACAGGGGAGTGTTGCAAGGGGACTGGGTTTTGACTAGGACTCCTCTCTGTAGTAATTTTTGGACTGGCTGGGCTATGGCATTCTCCTGAGCTGAGCTAAGGGGATACTGCTTCTGTTGAGGCAAGATGGCTCCTGGTTTTAATTTTACTATTACTGGTTGAACTCTTAACCTACCAACATCTGTTTTGTCTTAAGCCCAAAAATCATGTGGTACAGCATGCTCCAATATCGGGGGAAACTCATTTGTCTCTTCTATGCTGGCAATATCTAGTGACATAATTTTGCAAAGGGTACTTGGTTTTAAATTTGGGGTCATGGTGACAGTGCCATCGGGATGATATTCAATATGTGCTTGTAATTGGGACAACACATCATTTCCCAAAAGATTACATTGGCCTCGGGGCAATACCATGAGCTGGCTATGTACAGTAGCTCCTTGAATTTGCAGGGGAATTCTCTTAGTGACAGGGAGCAGGATAGACGGGGAATTGAAGGGGGTGGCAATGACATGATGTGAAAAATCAGTGTCAGTGTATGGCCAATCACCTTGCGTAATTACTGAATTGTCTGCCCCCGTATCTACTTGGAAATCGATTTCATGTCCCCCTGGTAGGTTTACCTGCACTGTACAATTGGGAGTTGGGAGTAAGGAGATGAGGGGGTTCATGTGCAAGCTACCCTCATCCTATCGGGGCGTTGTTTGGTCAGCTGGAGGACCCGTACTCTGAGCATTTGGATACGGGTTGGTCCTACAGTTCTTTCTAAAATGTCCTGGCTTTTTACATCCGTAACACAGTTTCTGTCTTACTCCTTCAGTCCGTCCTCTGCCTCTGTTGTTTCTGGGGGTCGTCTCTACTATATGTATTCTGGCAGCTCTTTTTGCCTGTGCTATGTCATGCTGTGCCCCCTGAGCTATTCTAGCTAAATCTTCTGCCTTCACTGATCTCCAGTCCGGTCTACTTGCTTTTACCTTCTCTGCAATCTCTTTCTTTAGTCCATTCATGAAAGCACTTGCTAATACCCTCTCACTAGTCGTATTGAACCCCATTTCTGACCAGGTTTTCTTTAATGCATAGAAATAATCCTTAGGATCTTCCTCCTTCCCCTGCACTCTATCTTCTAGTGTAACTTGCTTTTCTGCTTGCCTGTCTTTACATGCTTTTACCAACGCTTTTACGTACATAACCCCGGCTGCTGCATCATTAGATTCTGCATCTACGGGTCCGGTCCTATTGGCATACTGTTTTTTTGTCTCATCTATCAACCTATCATAGTGGGCTTCATCTGCCAAATTTCCCTTAATTGCCCCCTGTAGATCCAACCTAGTTGCATTGTACGTATCCTGTATGGTTCTTATCATTTTGGCAAAACCCATAGGGGACTGGGACGGATCTGGCAGCTGGGAGATCAACGCCAACTGCTCTGAGGGACTCCATGGTCTATACATTAACATTGTGCGAGTTTCCTGACCTGGAACCACTGCATCCCCCCCTGCTGCTGCTGCTCCCGGTGTTCCTGGCACAACTACCGTCCTCATTGGGAATAGTCTAGCTGGGTGGGGTCTCGGTCCTCCACAAGCCACACAAATGTCTACTGTCAAGGGATTTTGCTGTCCACATCTGGGGCAAACCCAACATTTAGGTTCCTGGGAATTCTGGTACTGGGGTGGGGGTGACGTCGGGAGCGGACAGGGAGGAAAATCTGTCATTCCAGTTTTTGTCAGTCTGTAACATCCATCTCCTAGTTCTTCAATCTTTCCTTCAAAATAAGCGCATGCATTCATCCATACATCTACTGTCCCTAACAGACCCTTATCTTTCAGCCATCCATGATAGGAGTTAAAGAAGGATTTCCATTTCTCTCCATTCATCTCTCCATTCTCATTCATTCCCGCTTTACACAATATTTTGTCAATTCCAATCAGTGCCTGTTTCCCTTCTCTGCGTACTACTAAGTCTTTGGCTATAATGCCTTCCTTGGCATTTTGGTTCCCCATTTTTTCGGTTCTCCTCACCTAGAAGAGACTCCTCAGTCACTTAGACAATGGGCCACAAAGGTTTCTGAACCATTCCACTACTAGCCTCTCTAGGACTTATATGCCAGCCAGAAAAACAGACCAAAAACATAAATTCCGAGACACACCCACACCACAATCATTGGATCCATACTTTCATTCTTAAGTTCTCCAAAGGATAGAAGGCAGGACTGTCAATTTATCTGAGGGATTCTACTGGTTCAAAGGGACCTGTGCCAGACAACAATCTGTGAATTACCTGGGGAGCCGACCGCTCGGGGGTGAGGGAGTCTCTTCTATGTAGTGATATAATTAGGTAGAATATAACAGTTATTCTTACCTCAGCGCTGTATATATCACCAACAGAGAGCTTCACTCGTCCCACGTCTCGGACCGGTCGAGCACCCTTGGGTAGATTAACTCAAGGTCCCTGTTCGGGCGCCAGCTGTCGTCACTGCATTCTGGGTCTTCTATCCTTTGGATTACGATATCGGAGAGGATGAGACACAGGACAGGATGTTTGTGTCTTAAACATGCTCTAAACTTTATTACAAAACACAGGGCTAATATACACCATGAAGGCAGGAAACTGATTTACCATATATGATTCGATTATACAGTTTAGCTGAACAAGTGAAAAAGCTAGTTTCTGTATGCTTTAAAATATTTAATTAGACGTATCTGGTTAGCAAGGCCACATTATCTTCTTGCAAGAACACATTATTGCTACAAGAAGAAACATCTGGCCAGGGAGGACACGTTATCTTCTTAGCAAGGACACGCTATTGATACAAGAAGGAACATTTCAGCTTGCTGTTGTTTTCACCTAAAATAACTGTCAGACTTATATAGCATAGATGGGGCCTTTAAACTTGAGGGACTCCATCTTCTGCTATAACAAGGCATACCACACAGGATGGCATTAGATATACTCTCTGGGATGTACCACACTTGATGGCATTAGATACATAGTCAGTTATGTTAGTGTAAGCCTCTTTCAGAGTATTACATTGACACAGCAGAGTTGAGTCATAACTCTAAACACCTGCGGTGACAACAGTGGGGGGCTGTGATCAGCAGCCTGGTAGTGTACTGGTACTGTCAGGCTGTGAACTCTGTTCACCGCCGCCGATACTCATCTCATCCCAGACCTCCTATCACTGCTCGTACTGAGCACTGTGGATGAAAGTGAAGCTCACAGCATAGCTACGGGCTTCAATAAAATGGCATTGATCTCCCACAGCTGAGACCTAGACAGCCCAGGGGGTGTGCCGAAATCACAACTGGAGGTAGCCACAGTGTAGGAAATGCTGTCTGAAAGGCACCAGCAAATTCAAATGCACTGGGGGCTGAAGAATAAGTTAAACGAGATATCCGGGACTTTGCAAAAAAAAAAGAAGTTCCTAAGCACAAACAGGCAGTGGTAGTTGCTACGAAATTTTAAAAGTACTATGTATCTGGGGAGTACATTTCAGAAGACACTCCCAAGACTCCACTGTGTTTTAACCTTCAATATAGCAATGTGGGTAAGAAAACTCTATAAATTACCCTAGAGAGGAGTTTATCGACCATGCTTAGGGCTACATTGATTGAACTGTAGAGTGGATGGGAGGCTGTTCACATAGGGTGGAGTCCAGAGGTTAAATAATTATTGCTGGGCATGCCTGGAGATGTGAGCTTCAGAGCTGGATGTTTGTGTTAAGGAACCTTTAGGGTATGTGTGCACATTCAGGATTTAATTGCAGAAATTTCTGCATCTCTTGGCAGGAAAAACACGCAATTGCCACAATTTTGGTGCATTTTTGATTAATTTTTTATGTGTTTTTTGATGCGTTTTTGTACAGCATTGAATGCATTTTGGAGCTAAATAAAGATATTTGAAAAAAGAAAAGTGGGACAACGCTTTATCACTTGGATTACTGTCGGACCTGGGGTGAGTATTTGGTTAATTTAAATGATTAAAGAATGTGTCTGTTTTATTTCAAATAAAATATTTTACTCACAGTGTGTGTGCTTATTTAACTCTTTACTTAGAGGTTTAGTAATGAGGGTGTCTGGTTGACACCTCATCATCACTAAACAAAGGGCTAGGTGTCAGCGCCACTTAATCCCATAAACACTAATACCATTAGCCCTAATTCCCATTCATGTCATTTCTGGGGCAGCTGAGAGCTGCTATTTTTTGCCTAGGAAGGGTTCCCTGGCTATTAATAACAGCTCACAACTGTTTGGTTAACCGCTACGTTCCCACGATCAGCAACTAGCAGCATTTTGGACCCAGCGTATTTCTGCTGCGTCCAAAATGCTGTGTTCTAATGCCGCACTTGTTTTGTCAGTACATGCAGATCCATCCATCCATCCATTACATCCATCCATGTAATGATATTTCAATCGGTCAAAATCTGCAGCAGAAACTAGCGTCTCCGCTATAGAAATTGTCATGCTGCGGGTGAGTTTGCCCGTCATGAGGAAATGCTGCGTGTTTGACACTGTGTGTTTCTGCAGCATCAAACCTGCAGTGGCCAAATGTTACAGCATAATGGAAGGTATTTCTAGAAATCCCATGTCCACTATGCGTGCATCTGAGGCTGAGGATCATCCATGGACACTAACATGCGGCACGTCTTTCAGGACCACAGCATGTCAAATTCACTTGCGGAGTCGCTAGTCTCCGTAACAGAAATTTGACCACTATAATGTATTGAATGCTGTAAATCCACATGGTTCAGTGAACACATACGGATTTACCTACGTTCAATAGAACACAGCGTTTTGGACACAGCAAACATATTCTACGTCTAACGGGCAGCTACGTCCGGATTGTGGGCACATAGCCTAAAATTAAAATAAATGGCTTGGGGAAGGGACCATTTGCCAAAAATGCTTCCTGGCTATTAATAGCAGCCCACAGCAGTTTGCTTAGCCTTTACAGGCTAGATTAAAGGGGGACCCCAGAAAAAAATTAACATAGGTTCTCCCTATAAAATCTAACCAGCAAAGGCTAGGCAGACAGCTGCGGGCTGATATTAATAGCCAGGTAAGGGGCCATGGATACTGGCCCCCTCCGAGGCTAATGATATCAGCCCTCAGTGGCCCCAGAAATGGCACAACCATAAGATTAGCCTCTGCTCTTCCCACTTGCCCTGTGGCAGTGGCAAGTGAGGTAATAAGGTTGGGGTTCATGTCAGCCATGTATTGGCAGCTGACATGAAGCTCAGGTTGGTAATGGAGGACGCCCCCATTACTAACCCTGTAGTAACATTTTTTAAATAAAGACATGGCAAGAATAGAGTCTTTTATTTTAAATACAATTCCAATTCTCTTCTTGCCGGAGACCGGGGCAGGAGTGAAGGTGTCGGAAACGGCGCATGCGCATAGCGCTATCTGGCGCCATTTTACTGAAGACACATTTTCAGTGTGTCTTCAGCAAAATGGTACCGGACAGCGCGCTATGGGCACGTGCATACTCCGGCACCACACTCCTCCCCCTGCCTGCGGCAGAACAGGTCACTTCAGTGCTGGAGCACACAGAAGAAAGGTGAGTATAAGTTGTTTTTTTTTGTATGTGTGCAGCGTGAAAGGGATGAGGGGGCCACACATACCAGGATTGGGGGGTGAGGGGGCCACACATACCAGGATTGGGGGATGAGGGGGCCACACATACCAGGATAGGGGGGATGAGGGGGCCACACACACCAGGATTGGGGGATGAGGGTTACCATATATACAGGATTGAGGGGTGAGGGGTACCATGCATACCAGGATTGAGGGGTGAGGGGAACATACATACCAGGATTGGGGGGGTGAGGGGAGCATGCATACCAGGATTGGGGGGTGAGGGGAGCATGCATACCAGGATTAGGGGGTGAGTGGTACCATGCATACCAGGATTGGAGGATGAGGGGTACCATGCATACCAGGATTGGGGGGGTGAGGGGAACATGCATGCCAGGATTGGGGGTTGAGGGGGGCCATGCATACCAGGAATGGGGATGATGCATGCCATGCTTACCAGGATTGGTGGGGGTGAGGGGTGCCATGCATACCAGCCTTGGGGATGAGGGGTTCCATGCATACCAGGATTGGGGATGAGGGGTGCCATGCATACCAGGATTGGGGGGTGAGGAGTACCATGCATACCAGCCTTGAGGATGAGAAGTACCATGCATACCAGGATAGGAATGCGGGGTACCATGCGTACCAGGATGATGGATGGGGTGCCATGCATACTAGGATGAGGGGTACCATGCATACCAGAATAGGGATGAGGGGTACCATGCATACCAGAATAGGAATATTTGGTGCTATGCATACCAGGATTGGGGGATGAGGAGTGCCATGCATACCATGATACGGATGAGGGGGCCATACATACCAGGATGGGGATGAGGGAGCCATGCATACCAGGATGAGGGGTTGAGTTGCATGCATATCAAGATTGGGGGATGAGGAGGCCATACATACCAGGATTGGGAGATGAGGGGTTCCATGTATACCAGGATGAGGGGTACCATCTATACCAGAATAGGGATGTGGGGTACTATGCATACCAGAATGAGGGATGGGGTGCCATGCATACCAGGGTGAGGGATGGGGTGACATTCATACCAGGATGAAGGGTACCATGCATACCAAAATAGGGATGAGGGGTACCATGAATACCAGGATAGGAATGCGGGGTACCATGCATACCAGGATGAGGGATGGAGTTTCATACATACCAGGATTGAGGGATGAGGAGGCCATACATACAAGAATTGGGATGAGGGGTGCCATGTATACCAGGGTGAGGGGTACCATACATACCAGAATAGGGATGCGGGGTACCATGCATACAAGGATGAGGGATGGGGTGCCATGCATACCAGGATGAGGGGTACCATCCATACCAGGATAGGGATGCAGGGTACCATGCTTATCAGGATGAGGGATGGGGTGTCATGCATACCAGGATGAGGGGCACCATACATACCAGGATAGGGATGAGGAGTGCTATGCATGCCAGGATTGGGGATGAGGGGTACCATGCATACCAGGATTGGGGATGAGGAAGCCATGCATACCATGGTGAAGGATTGGGTACCAGGCATACCAGGATTGGGGGATGAGGGGTGCCATATATACCAGGATTGGGATGAGGGGTGTCATGTACACCAGTTTGGAATTAGGGGTGCCATGCATACCAGGATTGGGGATGATGGGTGCCATGCATACCAGGATTGGGGATGAGGGGTGCCATGCACACCAGGATTGGGGATGAGGGTTGCCATGCATACCAGGATTGGGATGAGGGGTGTCATGTATACCAGATTTGGAATTAGGGGGGCCATGCATACCAGGATTGGGGATGAGGGGTGCCATGCATACCAGGATTGGGGATGAGGGGTGCCATGCATACCAGGATTGGGGATGAGGCGTAGTTTTGAGCCACCCCCGTAGTGTTCGAGTTCGGTTCGTCGAACACCCGTATGTTCGACGAACTGTTCGTCAAACTGTTCGTCGAACACCTTCGAACACCGTTAAAACCAATGGCAGGCAAACAAAAACACATAGAAACACATAGAAAACACCTTCAAAGGTGTCCAAAAGCTGACAAACTGCTCAGAAGACACAACTATCACATGGAAAAGTGACAAGTACATATAGTCATGCGAAAAGAAAAGAGGTGGAGGAGTAAAAGGAGGGGGAGACATAGATATAGGCATGTCATGCCCTTCTAAAACCAAAAAAGTGCGAAGCCGACACGGGCAGTCCGTTCCTGCCCGTGCAATCTCCGTGTCGCCGGGTTTGTGCCAGAGCCGCGGTGGACCCTGACGGCCAGCCCCCCTCTCCCAATACTGGTGCCTGTCCGCTGGTGGGTCGAGCGATGGAGGCAGGTCTAATCTTTTTATTTTAAATAGTCTCTCTAATTTGAATGAGTACACTTTAAATCCTTTTACAAGGATCTATTGAAGGGCAAGTCTCATGCCAGTAGCCGCGGTAATTCCAGCTCCAGTAGCGTCCACTAAAGCTGCTGCAGTTAAAAAGCTTTTATAAGGATCGAGCTTGGCGGTCCACCGCAAGGCATCCTACCGTCAGTCCCAGCCCCTGTGCCTTGGGGTGCCTCTCCGATGCTCTTCACTGAGTGTCCCGGGGGCCTGAACCATTTCCTTTGAAAAAATGAAGTGTCCAAACTACAGGTGGTGTAGCTTGCTTAACAGCTGGGATAATCCACTGACTAGCAGACACTGCTACTAGGCACAAAGTATTTCCTGGGCTAGATGCAGTTAAAAATTTGTAATTAGATACTCTCGTTGGATGCTGAGAAAGCATTCCATAGAGTCTCCTGGCACGCCATATATTATTCTCTTAAAAAGCATGGGGTAGGGGTCTAGGGGACCCTTTTATAGGCAAAATCACGGCCCTGTATCGCAATACGTCACCTAGGCTGAATATAAATGGAACATTTTCATCACCTTTCATAATCACCAATGGGACAAGGCAGGGATGTCCTCTGTCCCCTCTCTTATACATCCTAGTGACAGAGCACATGCTCTCATCAATTCGCCATAACCCCAATATTAGGTGGATTGAGGTGGGAGGCACCGAGTACAAGTGCTCTGCTTTTGCTGATGATGTCCTAGTATATATCACTCAATCACATATATCCATCCCTGCTGTTATGGCTGAAATAGATCACTTTGTTACATGGTCAAATTTTAAAATCAATGCAGCAAAGTCTGAGGCCCTCGATGTCTCCCTCCCCAAATCCATACAGGATTCCATCCAGTCCAACTTTCCCTTTGCTTGGCCCTCACAGGGTATCAAATACATAGGAATTCATGTTCATAGAGACCTCTCCCGTCTATGTTATCTTAATTTTGGGCCCTTTATTGAACAACTCCATACAGATCACGGTTGGCAAGTTAGAACTGTAAGATTCACTACGTGAACCACTGGTGTTTTGTGGAAAAGCACATGTACACTGTGTTCCAAATTATTATGCAAAAAGTGTTTAGGAGTGATAAGGTAAGAATTTTTTTGTTTGTCAGTTAAACTCATTGATGGTGATGTGTGTCAGGGCTCTTTATATCACTGTAAGCAATTGCAGACACCTGTGCTAATTAGTTTGGCAGGTGTGTCCAATGAAAGGCAAGACTACTTAAGAAGGCTCTCTCACATTATTAAGCAGCCTACATTTTCTGCCAAAATGGGAAAGAAAAAGGATGTGTCGGCTGCTGAGAAGCAACAAATTGTGGAGTGTTTAGGTCAAGGCATGACTACAATCAACATTGTGCGATGATCAGGATGAAGTGTCTTGGCAATCAAGAAGTATGTAGCTGATTCACAGTACACACGTGTGCGTGCTGATAAGGGAATATTGAGGACTCTTTCCTACAGGCAATTACGTCAGGTTAAAAGAGCAGCGCCAAAAAAGCCTTGTCATAGCAGCAGACAAGTATTGAAGCTGCTGGTGCCTTCAACGTCCCCCGAACAACAAGATGCAGGGTGCTTCAGAGGTTTGCAGCTGTGTGTAAGCCATCCTGTCGACCTCCTCTATCCACTGTACACAAGCAGAAACGGCTCCAGTGGGCCAACAATACATGAAGACTGACTTCAAAACTGTTTTGTTCACTGATGAGTGCCGTGCATCGCTTCATGGTCCAGATGGATGGAGTGGAGGATGGCTGGTTGATGGACACCCCATGCAAACACGGCTACGGCGCCAACAAGGAGGAGGTGGAGTAATGTTTTGGGCTGGAATCATGGGGAGAGAGATTGTCGGCCCCTTTAGGATCCCTGAAGGGGTAAAGATGAACTCCATAATGTATGTGGAGTTTCTCAAACAGCACTTCCTGCCATGGTTCAAGAAGGAGAACCGTGTATTCCGCAGCAAGATCATTTTCATGCATGATAATGCACAGTCTCATGCTGCACATAACACATCTGCATCTCTGGCTGATATGGGCATAAAAGGGGACAAACTTATGGTGTGACCCCCATGCTCCCCTGACCTCAACCCCATTGATAACCTCTGGAGCATCATCAAAAGGAGTGTTTATGATGGCAGGAGGCAGTTCACATCAAAGCAACAGCTCTGGGAGGGTATTTTGTCCTCATGCAAAACAATTGAAGCAGAAACCATCCAAAACCTGACAAATTCAATGGACGAGAGAGTTCAGAAGCTCCTTTCGAACAAGGGGTCCTATGTGCAAATGTAACATCACCTAGAATAAAGTTTTGAGTTGAAAACTGTTTGATTTCAGTTTCTAATAACCTGGTAATGCTTATAATTTCAAAAATGACCATTTTTTTGTTCTTTATTAAAATGAAAAGGTTGATCGAAGAGTGTGGGGGATCTAAAAGTGTGGCAACCAAGTAGTCAGGATTATTTCGAATTCTGACAATCTGAGGGTCTAGTTGCAGGTAGTGTCTTGCGCATCTAGGAGCCCCAAAATTATTTTCCGGGCAAGATGCAGCTAAAAATTATTATTAATTTTAAATCTGGTGGAGTTTAGTATAGATGGCCTAATAGAATCAGTACTTCACACTGCTACAAGGCCCAAATAATTTTCCAGCCAAGATACAAATAAACATGATTAGTAATTTTAAATATGGTGGAGTTTAGTATAGATGGCCTAATAGAATCAGTACTGCACACTGCTACAAGGCCCAAATTATTTTCCAGCCAAGATACAGATAAACATGATTAGTAATTTTAAATCTGGTGGAGTTTAGTATAGATGGCCTAATAGAATCAGTACTGCACACTGCTATAAGGCCCAAATTATTTTCCAGCCAAGATACAGATAAACATGATTAGTAATTTGAAAGCTTAAAACGGTTGGTGAGGTGATTTTAACAAATCATCAAGCTTTTACTCTCCCCATTATGACACAGGGGTAGAAAAGTCGTTTCGGATACATGATTTGTTCATCTTTATGAACGTGAGTCTGTCTACATTATCAGTGGAGAGCCACGTGCGCATATCTGTCAGCACACCACCAGCAGCGCAGAAGACACGTTCAGACAGAGCGCTGGCTGCGGGGCATGACAAGATCTCCAAGGCGTAAGTGGCGAGCTCCGGCCATTTATCCAGATTGGAAGCCCAAAAGAGCAAGGGTCCAGTGACACAGTCATGGCTTCAATGTTTACTTGGAGATAGTCAACGCCTACAGACGATGGTACAGGACTATGTGTCAGACTTCTTGTCTCCTGTGGCATTGCACTGGATGGGCTAAAAAAGTGGTGAAATGATTCCGCAAAATTGATGTTACCAGCAGATACTGTGTTTCTGTTACGTTTTGAATGCTGAACACTCGACGGTCCCACGGTTGGCAAGTTTGAACTGTGAGATTCACTACGTGCACCACTAGTGTTTTGGGGAAAAGCACATGTAAGATTCTGCAACAGTCTCTGCTGATACTCCTGCATGCGTGTGTAGCACCCCGAGGGCTCGGATGCTACAGGGGTATTGCACCTCAAACCAGAGGTGTGATATTCCACTCCCGGGTAAGGATGGAGTGTGGACCAGGACTCAGTAGCTGCATGCACCACACACACCCCATTTCCGAGGGACAGCTCAACGGTGCTCCCACAAGATAGAAGTGCAGGCACGACAGCATCTGTCCCTGACTGGAGTGGGGAGGGGGAGGAAAACCCAGTGGTGTAGGAGCAGATAGGGGTGGGTCTCTGGGCATAGGTAGGAGCCCATTGGTTGCTAGTCACCTGGGCTCGGGTGTTAGAAGGAGGTATATAAGGTGGGCACCATCTTAGGAGTGAGTTCAGTCCAACCAGTTCAGAGAGGAGGAGAAGAAGACAGGAGTTCAGCCAGAGAGGGTTGACAGGGAGCTGGGGCTCAGTCTGGGCCCAGCTCCAGAGGCAGGCCTGGAGTGGAGGCCAGAAACAGCAGAAAGAGAGAGGAGAAGGAGCGGAAAGGAAAGTAAGAAAGGAACTGGAACAGAGGAGAAAGGAAGCAAGGAACACAGAGAAAGGCCCAGAGACACGAGGACCGAAGGAACCCCATATGCCCAGAGGAGATACAGGGTGAATGGTTGGCAGAACAGGGTACCGGAACCCAAATTGGTGGAGGCAGCAGATTCCTCAGCCAAAGACCGGAGGTTGTTACCACATCTTGGTGCGACCCCTCACTACATCCACCAGAAAGGCATACCGTATAGGGTCAGGGAAACCGGGAGAGGTTTCGCCAACAGAAGGCCCGAGGAAGCTGGACAAAGGTGGGTCACTGGTGGGGACGGCCAGAGAAAGGTAGAGAAGGGAGGTCTGAACCACACTCTGGAATTACCTGGGAGTTGACCGAGTCCCTTGCCTGGTGGACGCAACGCGGCTCGGGCAGTCATCACCTGCAGCATTGACATGAACAACAACTGTGAGTAAAGCATTGAAAACTGCAACCGCACGTCTCTGTGGTTCCTCGCCGCACCAGCACCATTAGCACTGGGACGCTCACACCATCACTCCCAACATCTCTCACATTAGCTGCCCTGAGGCAATACTTCTCCCGTGGGGAGTTATCCCATACTCAGCTGCGCAAACAACATCAGCCTCAGTGATCTGCAGCGCGGCGGCGGTCCCCACTGACCGCAATCCACGGGTGGCGTAGTCGGAAATTTGCTATACATTAAGACTGCCACTGGTTTGACCACCCTGGGCACGGACCGGGTCACCGCCACATGGAGACTACAACCCCCAGCATCTTACAGAAGGCCCGGCTCCGGGTATCCCCTGCACAGCACTGGCCCAGGGGGCGCGCCACGTGCATCTCTTTCTATGGCAGGAATAATTTCTGCAAATTTTCTATTGTATCGGGGATCTAACAGTGTGGCAACCCAGTAGTCAGGATTATTTCTAATTCTCATAATTCGAGGGTCATGTTGCTGGTAGAGCAGCAAGAAGGCACTCATGTGTCTTGCGCATCCAGGAGCACCAAGTCCCTGTTGTGTTGGTGGCGAGGTAACAATCATGCTTCCTTCCTCTGCCCTCTCCCCCCAACCTCGCACAACAGAAATGTGATCAAGGTCTCCCTCATCTGATGAGTCTTCCATCAGTTCGTCCTCCACTTCTTCCTGGGCTCCTGCACCTTCCTCACTAGTTTGGCTGCTACCATGCGCCCTGGTAAAACCATCTCCCCCACCCTCACATGCCTGCCGCCTTGGTGCTGCCGACCGTCTGGACCTTGCAGATGTTAGCCCTTCCGCATTCAAATCCTCCTCCTCTACTTCCTCGACCTCCTCTTGTGCCACCACCTGACTCCGAATTCTGTTTAACATGTGCTCCAGCACGTAAATCACCGTAATAGTCATGCTGATAATGGCATCGTCAGCACTAAACATCTTCGTCGCCATTTCAAAACTGTGCAGAAGGGTGCAAAGGTCCCTGATCTGAGACCACTCCTCCAGCGTGATTTGCCCCACCTCTGGATCTCGTTGGCCCAGGCTATACATCAGAATGTATTGCAACAGGGCTTGTCGGTGCTGCCACAGTCGCTGCAACATGTGCAGAGTTGAATTCCTCCGGGTAGGCACATCGCATTTTAGCCGGTGAAGTGGCAGGCCCAACGACTTCTGTAGAGATGTAAGTCGCTGAGCTGTGGGATGCGAACGGCGGAAGTGAGCACACAGCGACCGTGCCCTCTGCAGAAGGCCATCTAGTCCGGGATAGTGGGCTAAAAATTGCTGGACAACCAGGTTCAACATGTGAGCCATACAAAGCACGTGTGTGACATTGCCCCGGTGAAGGGCCGCACCTAGGTTTGCAGCATTGATGCACCCGGCCTTCCCTGGTTTCAGGTCCAGTGGAGACAACCATTCATGAAATTGGTTCTCCAGAGCTGACCACAACTCCGCAGCTGTGTGACTCACATTTCCCAGACATTTCAAAGTAAAAACCGCCTGATGACGTTGAGCCCTGCTGCCAGCATAGTAAGGAGGTGTGCAGGATCCCTTCTGCGCAGTTAGAAAGCTTGTGGCATGACCAGACAGGCTTTGGCTGCAGGTGGAGGACCGAGAGGAGGTTGAGGAGGCAGAAGCAGTGGAGGAACTTCGAGATAAAGAGGATTGACGCACAACTCGTGGGGACGACAATACTTGGACAGCAGCCCCTTGTCCTGCTGTCACCATAGTTACCCAGTGCCCAGTCAGCGACATGTAACGTCCCTCTCCATGCCTACTCGTCCAAGTGTCTGTGGTGAAATGCACCCTGTCACACACAGAGTTTCTCAAAGAAGCGGTGATGTTGTGTGTGACATGCTGGTGGAGCATAGGCACACCTTTCTTTGAGAAGTAGTGCCGACTGGGCATCTGGTACTGGGGCACTGCGACGGACATAAGGTCTCGAAAATCCTCTGTGTCCACCAGATGGAAAGGCAGCATTTCTGTAGCCAAGAGCTTGCAGATGGTGAAATTCAACCTCTTAGCTTTCTCATTGCTAGGAGGAAATGGTCTTTTACTTGTCCACATCTGAGTGACCGAGGGCTGACTGTTGTGCTTAGACGGGGTTGAGAAGGGTGTCCCCGGCAAACTGCCGGTCTCTGAGGAAGATGCAGGCAGACATGTTAGGTTGCCTTGATCCAAAGGTGGTGCCATCGATGTCGGACAGCGCTCAACACCAACTGGTGTTTCCACCTCCAAAGAAAATGATGACCTGCCAATCACGCTGGCTGTTGCGGGTAAAGAGGTGGCAGGTCTGCGTCCCAAAACAGGTGTGACTGCTGTCCCCCCAATCACAGAGGATGAAGAGGCCGCGGATGCACAAGATGTGGTAGACGGTGGTTGGCCCGGCCGGCTAGGCCGCATTGTAGCACAGTGAGCTTCCCAATGCAACTTATGCTTCATATCCATGTGCCGGTTCATGCATGAAGTACTCAAACTATGTATTTTTTGGCCTCTACTTAGCTTTTGCTGACAAATGTTACAGATAACACGAGTTGGGTCATCTTTATCGATCTGAAAAAATGCCCAGGCTATGCAAGGCTTAGCACCCATGCGACCTGAAGAGCCACCACGACTTGTGGTCAGAGGCAGAGTTGTGTTTGAGGATGCAGTTGTTGACGTGCTTCCAGTACTACGGCTTTATCCAGGAAGGCGCAACCTGACCTCGTTCTCACTAGCATACTCCTCCACCTCCTCTGCTGACCTCATCGACTGGTTGACTGTGGGTTGACAGTAAGTGTGATCTCCAACCTCGTCATCATCACCCTGTGTGTTATCACACCCGTCGTCCTCAGAGCCAACCTCTTCCTGCCCTGACAAAAAACTAAAGTTATCGCTCCAATCAGGTATTTGAGTCTCATCATCGTCTTCCTCATTGTCTCCACCAACAGGAGTTACAGTTTGGGAACGAGGGTCTACATTATGGTCAGGACCTTCTGCGTCTGGTCCTGGATCCGACTCATAAAGATTCTGGGCATCAGTGCAGATCATTTCCTCGTCTGGATTCACAGAAGCTCTGGAGCCGACCTCTGATTCCCAGGCTATAGTATGAGTAACAGCTCTGCAGACTCAACCATGTGTTCTACCCCATACTCAGAAGGGCAGCTGGAGACTTGGGAGCTGTGAGGAAGCAAGTGCGATTGGGATGACCCCTCTGAGGACTGGAGTATTTGTGATGTTGAGGTTGAGGTGGAGGAGAGCCCACTTATAGGAGCACTTGATATTCGTTGAAGCACCTGCTGTTTTTGTGCCTCATCTGGAATTTGTAGCGATTGTCGGGGCCGTAAGAAAGGGATCTTATCACATTGTCATCTAAAAGAAGTAGACATCTTAGTTTGGCTGGAAGATGGTCTTTCTTCTGCAGATGTTACTGTTGCTTTAACACCTACCCCACGGACACAACCTTTTTTCCCTTCCCAACACGCCTATTCCGCTTTCCACCAGCAGCAGGCCTTTTTCCACTCATTTTGATGGTTAACTAATTCACAACTCTGGAGTTGTATGTACAAAACACAATGGAAGGGAACCGAGCAGAGCTGAGTGCCCAAACTGTGTTATTAGCCCAAAGGTATTGGCTGGGTTAGATGCAGAAAAAAATTATATTGAATTTGCAACCTGGTAGAGGTTAGTATAGATGGACTAATAGAACAAGTCCCACACACTGCTACAAGCCGAAATATTTTTTCGGAGCTAGATGCAGAAAAAAATTATATTGAATTTGCAACCTGGTGGAGGTTAGTATAGATGGACTAATAGAACAAGTCCCACACACTGCTACAAGCCAAAATATTTTTTCAGAGCTGGATGCCGAAAAAAATTATATTGAATTTGCAACCTGGTGGAGGTTAGTATAGATGGACTAATAGAACAAGTCCCACACACTTCTGCAAGCTGAAATATTTTTTCAGAGCTAGATGCTGAAACAAATTATATTGAATTTGCAACCTGGTGGAGGTTAGTATAGATGGACTAATAGAACAAGTCCCACACACTGCTATAAGCCAAAATATTTTTTCAGAGCTAGATGCAGAAAAAAAATGATATTGAATTTGCAACCTGGTGGAGGTTAGTATAGATGGACTAATAGAACAAGTCCCAAACAATGCTATGAGCCAAAATATTTTTTCAGAGCTAGATACAGAATAAAATTATGTTGAATTTGCAACCTGGTGGAGGTTACTATAGATGGACTAATAGAACAAGTCCCACACACTGCTACAAGCCGAAATATTTTTTCAGAGCTAGATGCCGAAAAAAATTATATTGAATTTGCAACCTGGTGGATGTTAGTATAGATGGACTAATAGAACAAGTCCCACACACTGCTACAAGCCGAAATATTTTTTCAGAGCTAGATGCAGAAAAAAATTATATTGAATTTGCAACCTGGTGGAGGTTAGTATAGATGGACTAATAGAACAAGTCCCACACACTGCTACAAGCCAAAATATTTTTTCAGAGCTAGATGCAGATAAAAATTATTTAGAATTTGCAACCTGGTGGAGGTTAGTATAGATGGACTAATAGAACAAGTCCCACACACTGCTACAAGCTAAAATATTTTTTCGGAGCTAGATGCAGAAAAAAATTATATTGAATTTGCAACATGGTGGAGGTTAGTATAGATGGACTAATAGAACAAGTCCCACACACTGCTACAAGCTGAAATATTTTTTCAGAGCTAGATGCAGAAAAAAATTATATTGAATTTGCAACCTGGTGGAGGTTGGTATAGATGGACTAATAGAACAAGTCCCACACACTGCTACAAGCCGAAATATTTTTTCAGAGCTAGATGCAGAAAAAAAATATATTGAATTTGCAACCTGGTGGAGGTTAGTATAGATGGACTAATAGAACAAGTCCCACACACTGCTACAAGCCGAAATATTTTTTCAGAGCTAGATGCAGAAAAAAATTATATTGAATTTACAACCTGGTGGAGGTTAGTATAGATGGACTAATAGAACAAGTCCCACACAATGCTACAAGCAGAAATATTTTTTCAGAGCTAGATGCAGAAAAAAATTATATTGAATTTGCAACCTGGTGGAGGTTAGTATAGATGGACTAATAGAACATGTCCCACACACTGCTACAAGCCGAAATATTTTTTCAGAGCTAGATGCAGAAAAAAATTATTTTGGATGTGTAACCTGGTGGAGGTTAGTATAGATGGACTAATAGAACAAGTCCCACACACTGCTACAATCCGAAATATTTTTTCAGAGCTAGATGCAGAAAAAAATTATATTGAATTTGCAACCTGGTGGAGGTTAGAATAGACGGACTAATAGAACAAGTCCCACACACTGCTACAAGCCGAAATATTTTTTCAGACCTAGATGCAGAAAAAAATTATATTGAATTTGCAAACTGGTGGAGGTTAGTATAGATGGACTAACAGAACAAGTCCCACTCACTGCTACAAGCCAAAATATTTTTTCAGAGCTAGATGCAGATAAAAATTATTTTGAATTTGTAACCTGGTGGAGGTTAGTATAGATGGACTAATAAAACAAGTCCCACACACTGCTACAAGCCGAAATATTTTTTCAGAGCTAGATGCAGAAAAAAATTATATTGAATTTGCAACCTGGTGGAGGTTAGTATAGATGGACTAATAGAACAAGTCCCACACACTGCTACAAGCTGAAATATTTTTTCAGAGCTAGATGCAGAAAAAAATTATATTGAATTTGCAACCTGGTGGAGGTTAGTATAGATGGACTAATAGAACAAATCCCACACACTGCTACAAGCCGAAATATTTTTTCAGAGCTAGAAGCAGATAAAAATTATTTTGGATTTGTAACCTGGTGGAGGTTAGTATAGATGGACTAATAGAACAAGTCCCACACACTGCTACAAGCCGAAATATTTTTTCAGAGCTAGATGCAGAAAAAAATTATATTGAATTTGCAACCTGGTGGAGGTTAGTATAGATGGACTAATAGAACAAGTCCCACACACTGCTACAAGCCGAAATATTTTTTCAGAGCTAGATGCAGAAAAAAATTATATTGAATTTGCAACCTGGTGGAGGTTAGTATAGATGGACTAATAGAACAAGTCCCACACACTGCTACAAGCCGAAATATTTTTTCAGAGCTAGATGCAGAAAAAAATTATATTGAATTTGCAACCTGGTGGAGGTGAGTATAGATGGACTAATAGAACAAGTCCCACACACTGCTACAAGCTGAAATATTTTTTCAGAGCTAGATGCAGAAAAAAATTATATTGAATTTGCAACCTGGTGGAGGTTAGTATAGATGGACTAATAGAACAAATCCCACACACTGCTACAAGCCGAAATATTTTTTCAGAGCTAGAAGCAGATAAAAATTATTTTGGATTTGTAACCTGGTGGAGGTTAGTATAGATGGACTAATAGAACAAGTCCCACACACTGCTACAAGCCGAAATATTTTTTCAGAGCTAGATGCAGAAAAAAATTATATTGAATTTGCAACCTGGTGGAGGTTAGTAATGATGGACTAATAGAACAAGTCCCACACACTGCTACAAGCTGAAATATTTTTTCAGAGCTAGATGCAGAAAAAAATTATATTGAATTTGCAACCTGGTGCAGGTTAGTATAGATGGACTAATAGAACAAATCCCACACACTGCTACAAGCCGAAATATTTTTTCAGAGCTAGAAGCAGATAAAAATTATTTTGGATTTGTAACCTGGTGGAGGTTAGTATAGATGGACTAATAGAACAAGTCCCACACACTGCTACAAGCCGAAATATTTTTTCAGAGCTAGATGCAGAAAAAAATTATATTGAATTTGCAACCTGGTGGAGGTTAGTATAGATGGACTAATAGAACAAGTCCCACACACTGCTACAAGCCGAAATATTTTTTCAGAGCTAGATGCAGAAAAAAATTATATTGAATTTGCAACCTGGTGGAGGTTAGTATAGATGGACTAATAGAACAAGTCCCACACACTGCTACAAGCCGAAATATTTTTTCAGACCTAGATGCAGAAAAAAATTATATTGAATATGCAAACTGGTGGAGGTTAGCATAGATGGACTAACAGAACAAGTCCCACTCACTGCTACAAGCCAAAATATTTTTTCAGAGGTAGATGCAGATAAAAATTATTTTGAATTTGTAACCTGGTGGAGGTTAGTATAGATGGACTAATAAAACAAGTCCCACACACTGCTACAAGCCGAAATATTTTTTCAGAGCTAGATGCAGAAAAAAATTATATTGAATTTGCAACCTGGTGGAGGTTAGTATAGATGGACTAATAGAACAAGTCCCACACACTGCTACAAGCTGAAATATTTTTTCAGAGCTAGATGCAGAAAAAAATTATATTGAATTTGCAACCTGGTGGAGGTTAGTATAGATGGACTAATAGAACAAATCCCACACACTGCTACAAGCCGAAATATTTTTTCAGAGCTAGAAGCAGATAAAAATTATTTTGGATTTGTAACCTGGTGGAGGTTAGTATAGATGGACTAATAGAACAAGTCCCACACACTGCTACAAGCCGAAATATTTTTTCAGAGCTAGATGCAGAAAAAAATTATATTGAATTTGCAACCTGGTGGAGGTTAGTATAGATGGACTAATAGAACAAGTCCCACACACTGCTACAAGCCGAAATATTTTTTCAGAGCTAGATGCAGAAAAAAATTATATTGAATTTGCAACCTGGTGGAGGTTAGTATAGATGGACTAATAGAACAAGTCCCACACACTGCTACAAGCCGAAATATTTTTTCAGAGCTAGATGCAGAAAAAAATTATATTGAATTTGCAACCTGGTGGAG
This sequence comes from Phyllobates terribilis, assembly GCF_046119375.1. Lineage (NCBI taxonomy): Eukaryota > Metazoa > Chordata > Amphibia > Anura > Dendrobatidae > Phyllobates > Phyllobates terribilis. Next base: position 417,702,872 of record NW_027362764.1, on the reverse strand, counting down.
GTGAGTATAGATGGACTAATAGAACAAGTCCCACACACTGCTACAAGCTGAAATATTTTTTCAGAGCTAGATGCAGAAAAAAATTATATTGAATTTGCAACCTGGTGGAGGTTAGTATAGATGGACTAATAGAACAAGTCCCACACACTTCTGCAAGCTGAAATATTTTTTCAGAGCTAGATGCTGAAACAAATTATATTGAATTTGCAACCTGGTGGAGGTTAGTAATGATGGACTAATAGAACAAGTCCCACACACTGCTACAAGCTGAAATATTTTTTCAGAGCTAGATGCAGAAAAAAATTATATTGAATTTGCAACCTGGTGGAGGTTAGTATAGATGGACTAATAGAACAAATCCCACACACTGCTACAAGCCGAAATATTTTTTCAGAGCTAGAAGCAGATAAAAATTATTTTGGATTTGTAACCTGGTGGAGGTTAGTATAGATGGACTAATAGAACAAGTCCCACACACTGCTACAAGCCGAAATATTTTTTCAGAGCTAGATGCAGTAAAAAATGATATTGAATTTGCAACCTGGTGGAGGTTAGTATAGATGGACTAATAGAACAAGTCCCACACACTGCTACAAGCCGAAATATTTTTTCAGAGCTAGATGCAGAAAAAAATTATATTGAATTTGCAACCTGGTGGAGGTTAGTATAGATGGACTAATAGAACAAGTCCCACACACTGCTACAAGCCAAAATATTTTTTCAGAGCTAGATGCAGAAAAAAATTATATTGAATTTGCAACTTGGTGGAGGTTAGTATAGATGGACTAATAGAACAAGTCCCACACACTGCTACAAGCTGAAATATTTTTTCAGAGCTAGATGCAGAAAAAAATTATATTGAATTTGCAACCTGGTGGAGGTTAGTATAGATGGACTAATAGAACAAATCCCACACACTGCTACAAGCCGAAATATTTTTTCAGAGCTAGAAGCAGATAAAAATTATTTTGGATTTGTAACCTGTTGGAGGTTAGTATAGATGGACTAATAGAACAAGTCCCACACACTGCTACAAGCCGAAATATTTTTTCATAGCTAGATGCAGAAAAAAATTATATTGAATTTGCAATCTGGTGGAGGTTAGTATAGATGGACTAATAGAACAAGTCCCACTCATTGCTACAAGCCGAAATATTTTTTCAGAGCTAGATGCAGATAAAAATTGTTTTGAATTTGTAACCTGGTGGAGGTTAGTATAGATGGACTAATAAAACAAGTCCCACACACTGCTACAAGCCGAAATATTTTTTCAGAGCTAGATGCAGAAAAAAATTATTTAGAATTTGCAACCTGGTGGAGGTTAGTATAGATGGACTAATAGAACAAGTCCCACACACTGCTACAAGCTAAAATATTTTTTCGGAGCTAGATGCAGAAAAAAATTATATTGAATTTGCAACCTGGTGGAGGTTAGTATAGATGGACTAATAGAACAAGTCCCACACACTGCTACAAGCTGAAATATTTTTTCAGAGCTAGATGCAGAAAAAAATTATATTGAATTTGCAACCTGGTGGAGGTTGGTATAGATGGACTAATAGAACAAGTCCCACACACTGCTACAAGCCGAAATATTTTTTCAGAGCTAGATGCAGAAAAAAAATATATTGAATTTGCAACCTGGTGGAGGTTAGTATAGATGGACTAATAGAACAAATCCCACACACTGCTACAAGCCGAAATATTTTTTCAGAGCTAGAAGCAGATAAAAATTATTTTGGATTTGTAACCTGGTGGAGGTTAGTATAGATGGACTAATAGAACAAGTCCCACACACTGCTACAAGCCGAAATATTTTTTCAGAGCTAGATGCAGAAAAAAATTATATTGAATTTGCAACCTGGTGGAGGTTAGTATAGATGGACTAATAGAACAAGTCCCACACACTGCTACAAGCCGAAATATTTTTTCAGAGCTAGATGCAGAAAAAAATTATATTGAATTTGCAACCTGGTGGAGGTTAGTATAGATTGACTAATAGAACAAGTCCCACACACTGCTACAAGCCGAAATATTTTTTCAGAGCTAGATGCAGAAAAAAATTATATTGAATTTGCAACTTGGTGGAGGTTAGTATAGATGGACTAATAGAACAAGTCCCACACACTGCTACAAGCTGAAATATTTTTTCAGAGCTAGATGCAGAAAAAATTTATACTGAATTTGCAACCTGGTGGAGGTTAGTATAGATGGACTAATAGAACAAATCCCACACACTGCTACAAGCCGAAATATTTTTTCAGAGCTAGAAGCAGATAAAAATTATTTTGGATTTGTAACCTGTTGGAGGTTAGTATAGATGGACTAATAGAACAAGTCCCACACACTGCTACAAGCCGAAATATTTTTTCATAGCTAGATGCAGAAAAAAATTATATTGAATTTGCAATCTGGTGGAGGTTAGTATAGATGGACTAATAGAACAAGTCCCACTCATTGCTACAAGCCGAAATATTTTTTCAGAGCTAGATGCAGATAAAAATTGTTTTGAATTTGTAACCTGGTGGAGGTTAGTATAGATGGACTAATAAAACAAGTCCCACACACTGCTACAAGCCGAAATATTTTTTCAGAGCTAGATGCAGAAAAAAATTATTTAGAATTTGCAACCTGGTGGAGGTTAGTATAGATGGACTAATAGAACAAGTCCCACACACTGCTACAAGCTAAAATATTTTTTCGGAGCTAGATGCAGAAAAAAATTATATTGAATTTGCAACCTGGTGGAGGTTAGTATAGATGGACTAATAGAACAAGTCCCACACACTGCTACAAGCTGAAATATTTTTTCAGAGCTAGATGCAGAAAAAAATTATATTGAATTTGCAACCTGGTGGAGGTTGGTATAGATGGACTAATAGAACAAGTCCCACACACTGCTACAAGCCGAAATATTTTTTCAGAGCTAGATGCAGAAAAAAATTATATTGAATTTGCAATCTGGTGGAGGTTGGTATAGATGGACTAATAGAACAAGTCCCACACACTGCTACAAGCCGAAATATTTTTTCAGAGCTAGATGCAGAAAAAATTATATTGAATTTACAACCTGGTGGAGGTTAGTATAGATGGACTAATAGAACAAGTCCCACACAATGCTACAAGCCGAAATATTTTTTCAGAGCTAGATGCAGAAAAAAATTATATTGAATTTGCAACCTGGTGGAGGTTAGTATAGATGGACTAATAGAACATGTCCCACACACTGCTACAAGCCGAAATATTTTTTCAGAGCTAGATGCAGAAAAAAATTATTTTGGATGTGTAACCTGGTGGAGGTTAGTATAGATGGACTAATAGAACAAGTCCCACACACTGCTACAATCCGAAATATTTTTTCAGAGCTAGATGCAGAAAAAAATTATATTGAATTTGCAACCTGGTGGAGGTTAGAATAGACGGACTAATAGAACAAGTCCCACACACTGCTACAAGCCGAAATATTTTTTCAGACCTAGATGCAGAAAAAAGTTATATTGAATTTGCAAACTGGTGGAGGTTAGTATAGATGGACTAACAGAACAAGTCCCACTCACTGCTACAAGCCAAAATATTTTTTCAGAGCTAGATGCAGATAAAAATTATTTTGAATTTGTAACCTGGTGGAGGTTAGTATAGATGGACTAATAAAACAAGTCCCACACACTGCTACAAGCCGAAATATTTTTTCAGAGCTAGATGCAGAAAAAAATTATATTGAATTTGGAACCTGGTGGAGGTTAGTATAGATGGACTAATAGAACAAGTCCCACACACTGCTACAAGCTGAAATATTTTTTCAGAGCTAGATGCAGAGAAAAATTATATTGAATTTGCAACCTGGTGGAGGTTAGTATAGATGGACTAATAGAACAAATCCCACACACTGCTACGAGCCGAAATATTTTTTCAGAGCTAGATGCAGATAAAAATTATTTTGAATTTGTAACCTGGTGGAGGTTAGTATAGATGGACTAATAGAACAAGTCCCACACACTGCTACAAGCCGAAATATTTTTTCAGAGCTAGATGCAGAAAAAAATTATATTGAATTTACAACCTGGTGGAGGTTAGTATAGATGGACTAATAGATCAAGTCCCACACACTGCTACAAGCCGAAATATTTTTTCAGAGCTAGATGCCGAAAAAAATTATATTGAATTTGCAACCTGGTGGAGGTTAGTATAGATGGACTAATAGAACAAGTCCCACACACTGCTACAAGCCGAAATATTTTTTCAGTGCTAGATGCAGAAAAAAATTATATTGAATTTGCAACCTGGTGGAGGTTAGTATAGATGGACTAATATATCAAGTCCCACACACTGCTACAAGCCGAAATATTTTTTCAGAGCTAGATGCAGATAAAAATTATTTAGAATTTGCAACCTGGTGGAGGTTAGTATAGATGGACTAATAGAACAAGTCCCACACACTGCTACAAGCCGAAATATTTTTTCAGAGCTAGATGCAGAAAAAAATTATATTGAATTTGCAACCTGGTGGAGGTTAGAATAGACGGACTAATAGAACAAGTCCCACACACTGCTACAAGCCGAAATATTTTTTCAGAGCTAGATGCAGAAAAAAATTATATTGAATTTGCAACCTGGTGGAGGTTAGTATAGATGGACTAATAGAACAAGTCCCACACACTGCTACAAGCCGAAATATTTTTTCAGTGCTAGATGCCGAAAAAAATTATATTGAATTTGCAACCTGTGGAGGTTAGTATAGATGGACTAATAGAACAAGTCCTACACACTGCTACAAGCCGAAATATTTTTTCAGAGCTAGATGCAGAAAAAAATTATATTGAATTTGCAACCTGCTGGAGGTTAGTAAAGATGGACTAATAGAACAAGTCCCACACACTGCTACAAGCCGAAATATTTTTTCAGAGCTAGATGCAGAAAAAAATTATATTGAATTTGCAACCTGGTGGAGTTTAGTATAGACGGACTAATAGAACAAGTCCCACACACTGCTACAAGCCGAAATATTTTTTTAGAGCTAGATGCAGAAAAAAATTATATTGAATTTGCAACCTGGTGGAGGTTAGTATAGATGGACTAACAGAACAAGTCCCACACACTGTTACAAGCCAAAATATTTTTTCAGAGCTAGATGCAGATAAAAATTATTTTGAATTTGCAACCCGGTGGAGGTTAGTATATACGGACTAATAGAACAAGTCATACACAATGCTACAAGCCGAAATATTTTTTCAGAGCTAGATGCAGAAATAAATTATATTGAATTTGCAACCTGGTGAAGGTTAGTATAGATGGACTAATAGAACAAGTCCCACACACTGCTACAAGCCAAAATATTTTTTCAGAGCTAGATGCAGAAAAAATTATATCGGATTTGCAACTTGGTGGAGGTTGGTATAGATGGACTAATAGAACAAGTCCCACACACTGCTACAAGCCAAAATATTTTTTCAGAGCTAGATGCAGAAAAAAATTATATTGAATTTGCCAACTGGTGGAGGTTAGTATAGATGGACTAATAGAACAAGTCCCACTCATTGCTACAAGCTGAAATATTTTTTCAGAGCTAGATGCAGAAAAAAATTATATTGAATTTGCAACCTGTGGAGGTTAGTATAGATGGACTAATAGAACAAGTCCTACACACTGCTACAAGCCGAAATATTTTTTCAGAGCTAGATGCAGAAAAAAATTATATTGAATTTGCAACCTGCTGGAGGTTAGTATAGATGGACTAATAGAACAAGTCCCACACACTGCTACAAGCCGAAATATTTTTTCAGAGCTAGATGCAGAAAAAAATTATATTGAATTTGCAACCTGGTGGAGGTTAGTATAGATGGACTAATAGAACAAGTCCCACACACTGCTACAAGCCGAAATATTTTTTCATAGCTAGATGCAGAAAAAAATTATATTGAATTTGCAACCTGGTGGAGGTTAGTATAGATGGACTAATAAAACAAGTCCCACACACTGCTAGAAGCCGAAATATTTTTTCAGAGCTAGATGCAGAAAAAAATTATATTGAATTTGCAAACTGGTGGAGGTTAGTATAGATGGACTAATAGAACAAGTCCCACACACTGCTACAAGCCGAAATATTTTTTCAGAGCTAGATGCAGAAAAAAATTATATTGAATTTGCAACCTGGTGGAGGTTAGTATAGATGGACTAATAGATCAAGTCCCACACACTGCTACAAGCCGAAATATTTTTTCAGAGCTAGATGCAGATAAAAATTATTTAGACTTTGCAACCTGGTGGAGGTTAGTATAGATGGACTAATAGAACAAGTCCCACACACTGCTACAAGCCGAAATATTTTTTCAGAGCTAGATGCAGAAAAAAATTATATTGAATTTGCAACCTGGTGGAGGTTAGAATAGACGGACTAATAGAACAAGTCCCACACACTGCTACAAGCCGAAATATTTTTTCAGAGCTAGATGCACAAAAAAATTTTATTGAATTTGCAACCTGGTGGAGGTTAGTATAGATGGACTAATAGAACAAGTCCCACACACTGCTACAAGCCGAAATATTTTTTCAGTGCTAGATGCCGAAAAAAATTATATTGAATTTGCAACCTGTGGAGGTTAGTATAGATGGACTAATAGAACAAGTCCTACACACTGCTACAAGCCGAAATATTTTTTCAGAGCTAGATGCAGAAAAAAATTATATTGAATTTGCAACCTGCTGGAGGTTAGTAAAGATGGACTAATAGAACAAGTCCCACACACTGCTACAAGCCGAAATATTTTTTCAGAGCTAGATGCAGAAAATAATTATATTGAATTTGCAACCTGGTGGAGTTTAGTATAGACGGACTAATAGAACAAGTCCCACACACTGCTACAAGCCGAAATATTTTTTTAGAGCTAGATGCAGAAAAAAATTATATTGAATTTACAACCTGGTGGAGGTTAGTATAGATGGACTAACAGAACAAGTTCAACACACTGTTACAAGCCAAAATATTTTTTCAGAGCTAGATGCAGATAAAAATTATTTTGAATTTGCAACCCGGTGGAGGTTAGTATATACGGACTAATAGAACAAGTCATACACAATGCTACAAGCCGAAATATTTTTTCAGAGCTAGATGCAGAAATAAATTATATTGAATTTGCAACCTGGTGGAGGTTAGTATAGATGGACTAATAGAACAAGTCCCACACACTGCTACAAGCCAAAATATTTTTTCAGAGCTAGATGCAGAAAAAATTATATCGGATTTGCAACTTGGTGGAGGTTGGTATAGATGGACTAATAGAACAAGTCCCACACACTGCTACAAGCCAAAATATTTTTTCAGAGCTAGATGCAGAAAAAAATTATATTGAATTTGCCAACTGGTGGAGGTTAGTATAGATGGACTAATAGAACAAGTCCCACTCATTGCTACAAGCTGAAATATTTTTTCAGAGCTAGATGCAGAAAAAAAATATATTGAATTTGCAACCTGGTGGAGGTTAGTATAGATGGACTAATAGAACAAGTCCCACACACTGCTACAAGCCGAAATATATTTTCAGAGCTAGATGCAGAAAAAAATTATATTGAATTTGCAACCTGGTGGAGGTTAGTATAGATGGACTAATAGAACAAGTCCCACACACTGCTACAAGCCGAAATATTTTTTCAGAGTTAGATGCAGAAAAAAATTATATTGAATTTGCAACTTGGTGGAGGTTAGTATAGATGGACTAATAGAACAAGTCCCACACACTGCTACAAGCTGAAATATTTTTTCAGAGCTAGATGCAGAAAAAAATTATATTGAATTTGCAACCTGGTGGAGGTTAGTATAGATGGACTAATAGAACAAATCCCACACACTGCTACAAGCCGAAATATTTTTTCAGAGCTAGAAGCAGATAAAAATTATTTTGGATTTGTAACCTGTTGGAGGTTAGTATAGATGGACTAATAGAACAAGTCCCACACACTGCTACAAGCCGAAATATTTTTTCATAGCTAGATGCAGAAAAAAATTATATTGAATTTGCAACCTGGTGGAGGTTAGTATAGATGGACTAATAGATCAAGTCCCACACACTGCTACAAGCCGAAATATTTTTTCAGAGCTAGATGCAGATAAAAATTATTTAGAATTTGCAACCTGGTGGAGGTTAGTATAGATGGACTAATAGAACAAGTCCCACACACTGCTACAAGCCGAAATATTTTTTCAGAGCTAGATGCAGAAAAAAATTATATTGAATTTGCAACCTGGTGGAGGTTAGAATAGACGGACTAATAGAACAAGTCCCACACACTGCTACAAGCCGAAATATTTTTTCAGAGCTAGATGCACAAAAAAATTTTATTGAATTTGCAACCTGGTGGAGGTTAGTATAGATGGACTAATAGAACAAGTCCCACACACTGCTACAAGCCGAAATATTTTTTCAGTGCTAGATGCCGAAAAAAATTATATTGAATTTGCAACCTGTGGAGGTTAGTATAGATGGACTAATAGAACAAGTCCTACACACTGCTACAAGCCGAAATATTTTTTCAGAGCTAGATGCAGAAAAAAATTATATTGAATTTGCAACCTGCTGGAGGTTAGTAAAGATGGACTAATAGAACAAGTCCCACACACTGCTACAAGCCGAAATATTTTTTCAGAGCTAGATGCAGAAAAAAATTATATTGAATTTGCAACCTGGTGGAGTTTAGTATAGACGGACTAATAGAACAAGTCCCACACACTGCTACAAGCCGAAATATTTTTTTAGAGCTAGATGCAGAAAAAAATTATATTGAATTTACAACCTGGTGGAGGTTAGTATAGATGGACTAACAGAACAAGTTCAACACACTGTTACAAGCCAAAATATTTTTTCAGAGCTAGATGCAGATAAAAATTATTTTGAATTTGCAACCCGGTGGAGGTTAGTATATACGGACTAATAGAACAAGTCATACACAATGCTACAAGCCGAAATATTTTTTCAGAGCTAGATGCAGAAATAAATTATATTGAATTTGCAACCTGGTGGAGGTTAGTATAGATGGACTAATAGAACAAGTCCCACACACTGCTACAAGCCAAAATATTTTTTCAGAGCTAGATGCAGAAAAAATTATATCGGATTTGCAACTTGGTGGAGGTTGGTATAGATGGACTAATAGAACAAGTCCCACACACTGCTACAAGCCAAAATATTTTTTCAGAGCTAGATGCAGAAAAAAATTATATTGAATTTGCCAACTGGTGGAGGTTAGTATAGATGGACTAATAGAACAAGTCCCACTCATTGCTACAAGCTGAAATATTTTTTCAGAGCTAGATGCAGAAAAAAAATATATTGAATTTGCAACCTGGTGGAGGTTAGTATAGATGGACTAATAGAACAAGTCCCACACACTGCTACAAGCCGAAATATATTTTCAGAGCTAGATGCAGAAAAAAATTATATTGAATTTGCAACCTGGTGGAGGTTAGTATAGATGGACTAATAGAACAAGTCCCACACACTGCTACAAGCCGAAATATATTTTCAGAGCTAGATGCAGAAAAAAATCATATTGAATTTGCAACCTGGTGGAGGTTAGTATAGATGGACTAATAGAACAAGTCCCCCACACTGCTACAAGCCGAAATATTTTTTCACAGCTAGATGCAGAAAAAAATTATATTGAATTTGCAACCTGGTGGAGGTTAGTATAGATGGACTAATAGAACAAGTCCCACACACTGCTACCAGCCGAAATATTTTTTCAGAGCTAGATGCAGAAAAAAATTATATTGAATTTGCAACCTGGTGGAGGTTAGTATAGATGGACTAATAGAACAAGTCCCACACACTGCTACAAGCCAAAATATTTTTTCAGAGCTAGATGCAGAAAAAAATTATATTGAATTTGCAACCTGGTGGAGTTTAGTATAGACGGACTAATAGAACAAGTCCCACACACTGCTACAAGCCGAAATATTTTTTTAGAGCTAGATGCAGAAAAAAATTATATTGAATTTGCAACCTGGTGGAGGTTAGTATAGATGGACTAACAGAACAAGTCCCACACACTGTTACAAGCCAAAATATTTTTTCAGAGCTAGATGCAGAAAAAAATTATATTGAATTTGCAACCTGGAGGAGTTTAGTATAGACGGACTAATAGAACAAGTCCCACACACTGCTACAAGCCGAAATATTTTTTTAGAGCTAGATGCAGAAAAAAATTATATTGAATTTGCAACCTGGTGGAGGTTAGTATAGATGGACTAACAGAACAAGTCCCACACACTGTTACAAGCCAAAATATTTTTTCAGAGCTAGATGCAGAAAAAAATTATATTGAATTTGCAACCTGGTGGAGGATAGTATAGATGGACTAATAGAACAAGTCCCACAGACTGCTACAAGCCGAAATATTTTTTCAGAGCTAGATGCAGAAAAAAATTATATTGAATTTGCAACCTGGTGAAGGTTAGTATAGATGGACTAATAGAACAAGTCCCACACACTGCTACAAGCCGAAATATTTTTTCAGAGCTAGATGCAGAGAAAAATTATATTGAATTTGCAACCTGGTGGAGGTTAGTATAGATGGACTAATAGAACAAGTCCCACACACTGCTACAAGCCGAAATATTTTTTCAGTGCTAGATGCCGAAAAAAATTATATTGAATTTGCAACCTGGTGGAGGTTAGTATAGATGGACTAATAGAACAATTCCCACACACTGCTACAAGCCGAAATATTTTTTCAGAGCTAGATGCAGAAAAAAATTATATTGAATTTGCAACCTGGTGGAGGTTAGTAAAGATGGACTAATAGAACAAGTCCCACACACTGCTACAAGCCGAAATATTTTTTCAGAGCTAGATGCAGAAAAAAATTATATTGAATTTGCAACCTGGTGGAGTTTAGTATAGACGGACTAATAGAACAAGTCCCACACACTGCTACAAGCCGAAATATTTTTTTAGAGCTAGATGCAGAAAAAAATTATATTGAATTTGCAACCTGGTGGAGGTTAGTATAGATGGACCAGCAGAACAAGTTCCACACACTGTTACAAGCCAAAATATTTTTTCAGAGCTAGATGCAGATAAAAATTATTTTGAATTTGCAACCCGGTGGAGGTTAGTATATACGGACTAATAGAACAAGTCATACACAATGCTACAAGCCGAAATATTTTTTCAGAGCTAGATGCAGAAAAAAATTATATTGAATTTGCAACTTGGTGGAGGTTGGTATAGATGGACTAATAAAACAAGTCCCACACACTGCTACAAGCCGAAATATTTTTTCAGAGCTAGATGCAGAAAAAAATTATATTGAATTTGCAACCTGGTGGAGGTTAGTATAGATGGACTAATAGAACATTCCCACACACTGCTACAAGCTGAAATATTTTTTCAGAGCTAGATGCAGTAAAAAATTATATTGAATTTGCAACCTGGTGGAGGTTAGTATAGATGGACTAATAGAACAAGTCCCACACACTGCTACAAGCCGAAATATTTTTTCAGAGCTAGATGCAGAAAAAAATTATATTGAATTTGCAACCTGGTGGAGGTTAGTATAGATGGACTAATAGAACAAGTCCCACACACTGCTACAAGCCGAAATATTTTTTCAGAGCTAGATGCAGAAAAAAATTATATTGAATTTGCAACCTGGTGGAGGTTAGTATAGATGGACTAATAGAACAAGTCCCACACACTGCTACAAGCCGAAATATATTTTCAGAGCTAGATGCAGAAAAAAATTATTTTGAATTTGCAACCTGGTGGAGGTTAGTATATACGGACTAATAGAACAAGTCACACACATTGCTACATGCCAAAATATTTTTTCAGAGCTAGGTGCAGAAAAAAATTATATTGAATTTGCAACCTGGTGGAGGTTAGTATAGATGGACAAATAGAACAAGTTCCACACACTGCTACAAACCGAAATATTTTTCAAAGCTAGATGCAGAAAAAAATTATATTGAATTTGCAACCTGGTGGAGGTTAGTATATATGGATTAATAGAACAAATCTCACACACTGCTGCAAGCCGAAATATTTTTTCAGAGCTAGATACAGAAAACAATTATATTGAATTTGCAACCTGGTGGAGTTAAGTATAGATTGACTAATAGAACAAGTCCCACACACTGCTACCAGCTGAAATATTTTTTCAGAGCTAGATGCAGAAAAAAATTATATTGAATTGGCAACCTGGTGGAGGTTAGTATAGATGGACTAATAGAACAAGTCCCACACACTGCTACAAGCCAAAATATTTTTTCAGAGCTAGATGCAGATAAAAATTATTTTGAATTTGCAACCAGGTGAAGGTTAGTATATACGGACTAATAGAACAAGTCACACACATTGCTACAAGCCAAAATATTTTTCAGAGCTAGATGCAGAAAAAAATTATATTGAATTTGCAACCTGGTGGAGTTTAGTATAGACGGACTAATAGAACAAGTCCCACACACTGCTACAAGCCGAAATATTTTTTTAGAGCTAGATGCAGAAAAAAATTATATTGAATTTGCAACCTGGTGGAGGTTAGTATAGATGGACTAGCAGAACAAGTTCCACACACTGTTACAAGCCAAAATATTTTTTCAGAGCTAGATGCAGAAAAAAATTATATTGAATTTGCAACCTGGTGGAGGTTAGTATAGATGGACTAATAAAACAAGTCCCACACACTGCTACAAGCCGAAATATTTTTTCAGAGCTAGATGCAGATAAAAATTATTTTGAATTTGTAACCTGGTGGAGGTTAGTATAGATGGACTAATAGAACAAGTCCCACACACTGCTACAAGCCGAAATATTTTTTCAGAGCTAGATGCAGAAAAAAATTATATTGAATTTGCCAACTGGTGGAGGTTAGTATAGATGGACTAATAGAACATTCCCACACACTGCTACAAGCTGAAATATTTTTTCAGAGCTAGATGCAGAAAAAAATTATATTGAATTTGCAACCTGGTGGAGGTTAATATAGATGGACTAATAGAACAAGTCCCACACACTGCTACAAGCCGAAATATTTTTTCAGAGCTAGATGCAGAAAAAAATTATATTGAATTTGCAACCTGGTGGAGGTTAGTATAGATGGACTAATAGAACAAGTCCCACACACTGCTACAAGCCGAAATATTTTTTCAGAGCTAGATGCAGAAAAAAATTATATTGAATTTGCAACCTGGTGGAGGTTAGTATAGATGGACTAATAGAACAAGTCCCACACAATGCTACAAGCCGAAATATATTTTCAGAGCTAGATGCAGAAAAAAATTATATTGAATTTGCAACCTGGTGGAGGTTAGTATAGATGGACTAATAGAACAAGTCCCCCACACTGCTACAAGCCGAAATATTTTTTCACAGCTAGATGCAGAAAAAAATTATATTGAATTTGCAATCTGGTGGAGGTTAGTATAGATGGACTAATAGAACAAGTCCCACACACTGCTACCAGCCGAAATATTTTTTCAGAGCTAGATGCAGAAAAAAATTATATTGAATTTGCAACCTGGTGGAGGTTAGTATAGATGGACTAATAGATCAAGTCCCACACACTGCTGCAAGCCTAAATATTTTTTCAGAGCTAGATGCAGATAAAAATTATTTTGAATTTGCAACCTGGTGGAGGTTAGTATATACGGACTAATAAAGCAAGTCACACACATTGCTACATGCCAAAATATTTTTTCAGAGCTAGGTGCAGAAAAAAATTATATTGAATTTGCAACCTGGTGGAGGTTAGTATAGATGGACAAATAGAACAAGTTCCACACACTGCTACAAACCGAAATATTTTTCATAGCTAGATGCAGAAAAAAATTATATTGAATTTGCAACCTGGTGGAGGTTAGTATATATGGATTAATAGAACAAATCTCACACACTGCTGCAAGCCGAAATATTTTTTCAGAGCTACATACAGAAAACAATTATATTGAATTTGCAACCTGGTGGAGTTAAGTATAGATTGACTAATAGAACAAGTCCCACACACTGTTACAAGCCGAAATATTTTTTCAGAGCTAGATACAGAAAAAAATTATATTGAATTTGCAACCTGGTGGAGGTTAGTATAGATGGACTAATAGAACAAGTCCCACACACTGCTACAAGCCGAAATATTTTTTCAGAGCTAGATGCAGAGAAAAATTATATTGAATTTGCAACCTGGTGGAGGTTAGTATAGATGGACTAATAGAACAAGTCCCACACACTGCTACAAGCCGAAATATTTTTTCAGTGCTAGATGCCGAAAAAAATTATATTGAATTTGCAACCTGGTGGAGGTTAGTATAGATGGACTAATAGAACAAGTCCCACACACTGCTACAAGTCGAAATATTTTTTCAGAGCTAGATGCAGAAAAAAATTATATTGAATTTGCAACCTGGTGGAGGTTAGTAAAGATGGACTAATAGAACAAGTCCCACACACTGCTACAAGCCGAAATATTTTTTCAGAGCTAGATGCAGAAAAAAATTATATTGAATTTGCAACCTGGTGGAGTTTAGTATAGACGGACTAATAGAACAAGTCCCACACACTGCTACAAGCCGAAATATTTTTTTAGAGCTAGATGCAGAAAAAAATTATATTGAATTTGCAACCTGGTGGAGGTTAGTATAGATGGACCAGCAGAACAAGTTCCACACACTGTTACAAGCCAAAATATTTTTCAGAGCTAGATGCAGAAAAAAATTATATTGAATTTGCAACCTGGTGGAGGTTAGTATAGATGGACTAATAGAACAAGTCACACTCACTGCTACAAGCCGAAATATTTTTTCAGAGCTTGATGCCGAAAAAAATTGTATTGAATTTGCAACCTGGTGGAGGTTAGTATAGATGGACAAATAGAACAAGTTCCACACACTGCTACAAACCGAAATATTTTTCAAAGCTAGATGCAGAAAAAAATTATATTGAATTTGCAACCAGGTGGAGGTTAGTATAGATGGACTAATAGAACAAGTCCCACACACTCTTACAAGCCGAAATATTTTTTCAGAGCTAGATACAGAAAAAAATTATATTGAATTTTCAACCTGGTGGAGGTTAGTATAGATGAACTAATAGAAAAAGTCCCACATACTGCTACAAGCCGAAACATTTTTTCAGAGCTAGATGCAGTTAAAAATTATATTGAATTTGCAACCTGGTGGAGGTTAGTAGAGATGGACTAATAGAACATGTCCCACACACTGCTACAAGCCGAAATTTTTTTTCAGAGCTAGATGCAGAAAAAAATTATATTGAATTTGCAAACTGGTGGAGGTTAGTATAGATGAGCTAATAGAACAAGTCCCACACACTGCTACAAGCCAAAATATTTTTTCAGAGCTAGATACAGAAAAAAATTATATTGAATTTGCAACCTGGTGGAGGTTACTATAATGGACTAATAGAACAAGTCCCACACACTGCTACAAGCCGAAATATTTTTTCAGAGCTAGATGCCGAAAAAATTTATATTGAATTTACAACCTGGTGGAGGTTAGTATAGATCGACTAATAAAACAAGTCCCACACACTGCTACAAGCCGAAATATTTTTTCAGAGCTAGATACAGAAAAAAATTATATTGAATTTGCAACCTGGTGGAGGTTAGTATATATGGATTAATAGAACAAATCTCACACACTGCTGCAAGCCGAAATATATTTTCAGAGCTAGATACAGAAAACAATTATATTGAATTTGCAACCTGGTGGAGTTAAGTATATATTGACTAATAGAACAAGTCCCACACACTGCTACAAGCCAAAATATTTTTTCAGAGCTAGATGCGGAAAAAAATTATATTGAATTTGCAACCTGGTGGAGGTTAGTATAGATGGACAAATAGAACAAGTTGCACACACTGCTACAAACCGAAATATTTTTCAAAGCTAGATGCAGAAAAAAATTATATTGAATTTGCAACCTGGTGGAGGTTAGTATATATGGACTAATAGAACAAATCCCATACACTGCTGCAATCCGAAATATTTTTTCAGAGCTAGATACAGAAAACAATTATATTGAATTTGCAACCTGGTGGAGTTAAGTATAGATTGACTAATAGAACAAGTCCCACACACTGTTACAAGCCGAAATATTTTTTCACAGCTAGATACAGAAAAAAATTATATTGAATTTGCAACCTGGTGGAGGTTAGTATAGATGGACTAATAGAACAAGTCCCACACACTGCTACCAGCCGAAATATTTTTTCAGAGCTAGATGCAGAAAAAAATTATATTGAATTTGCAACCTGGTGGAGGTTAGTATAGATGGACTAATAGAACAAGTCCCACATACTGCTACAAGTCGAAATATTTTTTCAGAGCTAGATGCAGCTAAAAATTATATTGAATTTGCAACCTTGTGGAGGTTAGTAGAGATGGACTAATAGAACAAGTCCCACACACTGCTACAAGCCGAAAAAAATTTTCAGAGCTAGATGTAGAAAAAAATTATATTGAATTTGCAACCTGGTGGAGGTTAGTATAGATGAGCTAATAGAACAAGTCCCACACACTGCTACAAGCCAAAATATTTTTTCAGAGCTAGATACAGAAAAAAATTATATTGAATTTGCAACCTGGTGGAGATTACTATAGATGGACTAATAGAACAAGTCCCACACACTGCTACAAGCCGAAATATTTTTTCAGAGCTAGATACAGAAAAAAATTATATTGAATTTGCAACCTGGTGGAGGTTAGTATAGATGGACTAATAGAACGAGTCCCACACACTGCTACAAGCCGAAATATATTTTCAGAGCTAGATGCAGAAAAAAATTATATTGAATTTGCAACCTGGTGGAGGTTAGTATAGATGGACTAATAGAACAAGTCCCACACACTGCTACAAGCCAAAATATTTTTTCACAGCTAGATGCAGAAAAAAATTATATTGAATTTGCAACCTGGTGGAGGTTAGTATAGATGGACTAATAGAACAAGTCCCACACAATGCTACAAGCCAAAATATTTTTTCAGAGCTAGATGCAGCTAAAAATTATTTTGAATTTGCAACCTGGTGGAGGTTAGTATATACGAACTAATATAACAAGTCACTCACATTGCTACAAGCCAAAATATTTTTTCAGAGCTAGATGCAGAAAAAAATTATATTGAATTTGCAACCTGGTGGAGGTTAATATAGAGGATTAATAGAAAAAGTCCCACTCACTGCTACAAGCCGAAATATTTTTTCAGAGCTAGATGCGGAAAAAAATTATATTGAATTTGCAACCTGGTAGAGGTTAGTATAGATGGACAAATAGAACAAGTTCCACACACTGCTACAAACCGAAATATTTTTCAAAGCTAGATGCAGAAAAAAATTATATTGAATTTGCAACGTGGTGGAGGTTAGTATAGATGGACTAATAGAACAAGTCCCACACACTGTTACAAGCCGAAATATTTTTTCAGA
The DNA here is from genome assembly GCF_046119375.1 of Phyllobates terribilis. Taxonomy (NCBI): domain Eukaryota; kingdom Metazoa; phylum Chordata; class Amphibia; order Anura; family Dendrobatidae; genus Phyllobates; species Phyllobates terribilis. Next base: position 417,685,446 of record NW_027362764.1, on the reverse strand, counting down.
GCTAGATACAGAAAAAAATTATATTGAATTTGCAACCTGGTGGAGGTTAGTATAGATGGACTAATAGAACAAGTCCCACACACTGCTACAAGCTGAAATATTTTTTCAGAGCTAGATGCAGAAAAAAATTATATTGAATTTGCAACCTGGTGGAGGTTAGTATAGATGGACTAATAGAACAAGTTCCACACACTGCTACAAACCAAAATATTTTTCATAGCTAGATGCAGAAAAAAATTATATTGAATTTGCAACCTGGTGGAGTTAAGTATAGATGGGCTAATAGAACAAGTCCCACACACTGTTACAAGCCGAAATATTTTTTCAGAGCTAGATACAGAAAAAAATTATATTGAATTTGCAACCTGGTGGAGGTTAGTATAGATGGACTAATAGAACAAGTCCCACACACTGCTTCAAGCCGAAATATATTTTCAGAGCTAGATGCAGAAAAAAATTATATTGAATTTGCAACCTGGTGGAGTGAAGTATAGATGGACTAATAGAACAAGTCCCACACACTGCTACAAGCCGAAATATTTTTTCACAGCTAGATGCAGAAAAAAATTATATTGAATTTGCAACCTGGTGGAGGTTAGTATAGATGGACTAATAGAACAAGTCCCACACACTGCTACCAGCCGAAATATTTTTTCAGAGCTAGATGCAGAAAAAAATTATATTGAATTTGCAACCTGGTGGAGGTTAGTATAGATGGACTAATAGAACAAGTCCCACACAATGCTACAAGCCAAAATATTTTTTCAGAGCTAGATGCAGATAAAAATTATTTTGAATTTGCAACCTGGTGGAGGTTAGTATATCCGGACTAATAGAACAAGTCACACACATTGCTACAAGCCAAAATATTTTTTCAGAGCTAGATGCAGAAAAAAATCATATTGAATTTGCAACCTGGTGGAGGTTAGTATAGATGGACTAATAGAAAAAGTCCCACTCACTGCTACAAGCCGAAATATTTTTTCAGAGCTAGATGCCGAAAAAAATTCTATTGAATTTGCAACCTGGTGGAGGTTAGTATAGATGGACTAATAGAACAAGTCCCACACACTGCTACAAACCGAAATATTTTTTCAGAGCTAGATGCAGAAAAAAATTATATTGAATTTGCAACCTGGTGGAGGTTAGTATAGATGGACTAATAGAACAAGTCCCACACATTGCTACCAGCCGAACTATTTTTTCAGAGCTAGATGCAGAAAAAAATTATATTGAATTTGCAACCTGGTGGAGGTTAGTATAGATGGACTAATAGAACAAGTCCCACACACTGCTACCAGCCAAAATATTTTTTCAGAGCTAGATGCAGAAAAAAATTATATTGAATTTGCAACCTGGTGGACGTTAGTATAAATGGACTAATAGAACAAGTCCCACACACTGCTACAAGCCGAAATATTTTTTCAGAGCTAGATGCAGAAAAAAATTATATTGAATTTGCAACCTGGTGGAGGTTAGTATAGATGGACTAATAGAACAAGTCCCACACACTGCTACAAGCCGAAATATTTTTTCAGAGCTAGATGCAGAAAAAAATTATATTGAATTTGCAACCTGGTGGAGGTTAGTATAGATGGACTAATAGAACAAGTCCCACACACTGCTACAAGCTGAAATATTTTTTCAGAGCTAGATGCAGAAAAAAATTATATTGAATTTGCAACCTGGTGGAAGTTAGTATAGATGGACTAATAGAACAAGTCCCACACATTGCTACCAGCCAAACTATTTTTTCAGAGCTAGATGCAGAAAAAAATTATATTGAATTTGCAACCTGGTGGAGGTTAGTATAGATGGGCTAATAGAACAATTCCCACACACTGTTACAAGCCGAAATATTTTTTCAGAGCTAGACACAGAAAAAAATTATATTGAATTTGCAACCTGGTGGAGGTTAGTATAGATGGACTACTAGAACAAGTCCCACACACTGCTACCAGCCAAAATATTTTTTCAGAGCTAGATGCAGAAAAAAATTATATTGATTTTGCAACCTGGTGGAGGTTAGTACAGATGGACTAATAGAACAAGTCCCACGCACTGCTACAAGCCAAAATATTTTTTCAGAGCTAGATGCAGAAAAAAATTATTTTGAATTTGCAACCTGGTGGAGGTTAGTATATACGGACTAATAGAACAAGTCACACACATTGCTACAAGCCAAAATATTTTTTCAGAGCTAGATGCAGAAAAAAATTATATTGAATTTGCAACCTGGTGGAGGTTAGTATAGATGGACTAATAGAACAAGTCCCACACACTGCTACAAGCTGAAATATTTTTTCAGAGCTAGAGGCAGAAAAAAAATATATTGAATTTGCAACCTGGTGGAGATTAGTATAGATGTACTAATAGAACCTGTCCCACACACTGCTACAAGCCGAAATATTTTTTCAGAGCTAGATGCAGAAAAAAATTATATTGAATTTGCAACCTGGTGGAGGTTAGTATAGATGGACTAATAGAACAAGTCCCACACACTGCTACAAGCCGAAATATTTTTTCAGAGCTAGATGCAGAATAAAATTATATTGAATTTTCAACCTGGTGGAGGTCAGTATAGATGGACTAATAGAACAAGTCCCACACACAGCTACAATCCGAAATATTTTTTCATAGCTAGATGCAGAAAAAAATTATATTGAATTTGCAACCTGGTGGAGGTTAGTATAGATGGACTAATAGAACAAGTCCCACACACTGCTACCAGCTGAAATATTTTTTCAGAGCTAGATGCAGAAAAAAATTATATTGAATTTGCAACCTGGTGGAGGTTAGTATAGATGGACTAATAGAACAAGTCCCACACACTGCTACAAGCCAAAATATTTTTTCAGAGCTAGATGCAGATAAAAATTATTTTGAATTTGCAACCTGTTGGAGGTTAGTGTATACGTACTAATAGAACAAGTCAATCACAATGCTGCAAGCTGAAATATTTTTTCAGAGCTAGATGCAGAAAAAAATTATATTGAATTTGCAACCTGGTGGAGGTTAGTATAGATGGACTAATAGAACAAGTCCCACACACTGCTACAAGCCGAAATATTTTTTCAGAGCTAGACGCCGAAAAAAATTATATTGAATTTGCAACCTGGTGGAGGTTAGTATAGATGGACTAATAGAACAAGTTTCACACACTGCTACAAACCAAAATATTTTTCAGAGCTAGATGCAGAAAAAAATTATATTGAATTTGCAACCTGGTGAAGGTTAGTATAGATGGACTAATAGAACAAGTCCCACACACTGCTGCAAGCCGAAATATTTTTTCAGAGCTAGATACAGAAAAAAATTATATTGAATTTGCAACCTGGTGGAGTGAAGTATAGATGGACTAATAGAACAAGTCCCACACACTGTTACAAGCCGAAATATTTTTTCAGAGCTAGATACAGAAAAAAATTATATTGAATTTGCAACCTGGTGGAGTGAAGTATAGATGGACTAATAGAACAAGTCCCACACACTGTTACAAGCCGAAATATTTTTTCAGAGCTAGATACAGAAAAAAATTATATTGAATTTGCAACCTGGTGGAGGTTAGTATAGATGGACTAATAGAACAAGTCGCACACACTGCTACAAGCCGAAATAATTTTTCAGAGCTAGATGAAGAAAAAAATTATATTGAATTTGCAACCTGGTGGAGGTTAGTATAGATGGACTAATAGAACAAGTCCCACACACTGCTACAAGCTGAAATATTTTTTCAGAGCTAGATGCAGAAAAAAATTATATTTAATTTGCAACCTGGTGGAAGTTAGTATAGATGGACTAATAGAACAAGTCCCACACATTGCTACCAGCCGAACTATTTTTTCAGAGCTAGATGCAGAAAAAAATTATATTGAATTTGCAACCTGGTGGAGGTTAGTATAGATGGACTAATAGAACAAGTCCCACACACTGCTACAAGCCGAAATATTTTTTCAGAGCTAGATGCAGAAAAAAATTATATTGAATTTGCAACCTGGTGGAGGTTAGTATAGATGGACTAATAGAACAAGTCCCACAGACTGCTACAAGCCGAAATATTTTTTCAGAGCTAGATGCAGAAAAAAATTATATTGAATTTGCAACCTGGTGGAGGTTAGTAGAGATGGACTAATAGAACACGTCCCACACACTGCTACAAGCCAAAATATTTTTTCAGAGTTAGATACAGAAAAAAATTATATTGAATTTGCAACCTGTTGGAGGTTACTATAGTTGGACTAATAGAACAAGTCCCACACACTGCTACAAGCCAAAATATTTTTTCAGAGCTAGATGCAGATAAAAATTATTTTGAATTTGCAACCTGGTGGAGGTTAGTATATACAGACTAATAGAACAAGTCAAACACATTGCTACAAGCCAAAAGATTTTTTCAGAGCTAGATGCAGAAAAAAATTATATTGAATTTGCAACCTGGTGGAGGTTAGTATAGATGGACTAATAGAACAAGTCCCACTCACTGCTACAAGTCGAAATATTTTTTCAGAGCTAGATGCGGAAAAAAATTATATTGAATTTGCAACCTGGTGGAGGTTAGTATAGATGGACAAATAGAACAAGTTCCACACACTGCTACAAACCGAAATATTTTTCAAAGCTAGATGCAGAAAAAAATTATATTGAATTTGCAACCTGGTGGAGTTAAGTATTGATGGACTAATAGAACAAGTCCCACACACTCTTACAAGCCGAAATATTTTTTCAGAGCTAGATACAGAAAAAAATTATATTGAATTTTCAACCTGGTGGAGGTTAGTATAGATGGACTAATAGAACAAGTCCCACACACTGCTATAAGCCGAAATATCTTTTCAGAGCTAGATGCAGATAAAAATTATTTTGAATTTGCAACCAGGAGGAGGTTAGTATAGATGGACTAATAGAACAAGTCACACACACTGCTACAAGCTGAAATATTTTTTCAGAGCTAGATGCAGAAAAAAATTATATTGAATTTACAACCTGGTGGAGGTTAGTATAGATGGACTAATAGAACAAGTCCCACACACTGCTACAAGCCGAAATATTTTTTCAGAGCTAGATTCCGAAAAAAATTATATTGAATTTGCAGCCTGGTGGAGGTTAGTATAGATGGACCAATAGAACAAGTCCCACACACTGCTACAAGCCAAAATATTTTTTCAGAGCTAGATGCAGATAAAAATTATTTTGAATTTGCAACCTGGTGGAGGTTAGTATATACGGACTAATATAACAAGTCAAACACATTGCTACAAGCCAAAAGATTTTTTCAGAGCTAGATGCAGAAAAAAATTATATTGAATTTGCAAACTGGTGGAGGTTAGTATAGATTGACTAATAGAACAAGTACCACTCACTGCTACAAGCCGAAATATTTTTTCAGAGCTAGATGCGGAAAAAAATTATATTGAATTTGCAACCTGGTGGAGGTTAGTATAGATGGACTAATAGAACAAGTCCCACACATTGCTACAAGCGAAATATTTTTTCAAAGCTAGATGCAGAAACAAATTATATTGAATTTGCAACCTGGTGGAGGTTAGTATAGATGGACTAATAGAACAATTCCCACACACTGCTACAAGCCGAAATATTTTTTCAGAGCTAGATGCAGATAAAAATTATTTTGAATTTGTAACCTGGTGGAGGTTAGTATAGATGGACTAATAGAACAAGTCGCACACACTGCTACAAGCCGAAATATTTTTTCAGAGCTAGATGAAGAAAAAAATTATATTGAATTTGCAACCTGGTGGAGGTTAGTATAGATGGACTAATAGAACAAGTCCCACACACTGCTACAAGCTGAAATATTTTTTCAGAGCTAGATGCAGAAAAAAATTATATTTAATTTGCAACCTGGTGGAAGTTAGTATAGATGGACTAATAGAACAAGTCCCACACATTGCTACCAGCCGAACTATTTTTTCAGAGCTAGATGCAGAAAAAAATTATATTGAATTTGCAACCTGGTGGAGGTTAGTATAGATGGAATAATAGAACAAGTCCCACACACTGCTACCAGCCGAAATATTTTTTCAGAGCTAGATGCAGAAAAAAATTATATTGAATTTGCAACCTGGTGGACGTTAGTATAAATGGACTAATAGAACAAGTCCCACACACTGCTACAAGCCGAAATATTTTTTCAGAGCTAGATGCAGAAAAAAATTATATTGAATTTGCAACCTGGTGGAAGTTAGTATAGATGGACTAATAGAACAAGTCCCACACATTGCTTCCAGCCGAACTATTTTTTCAGAGCTAGATGCAGAAAAAAATTATATTGAATTTGCAACCTGGTGGAGGTTAGTATAGATGGACTAATAGAACAAGTCCCACACACTGCTACCAGCTGAAATATTTTTTCAGAGCTAGTTGCAGAAAAAAATTATATTGAATTTGCAACCTGGTGGACGTTAGTATAAATGGACTAATAGAACAAGTCCCACACACTGCTACAAGCCGAAATATTTTTTCAGAGCTAGATGCAGAAAAAAATTATATTGAATTTGCAACCTGGTGGAGGTTAGTATAGATGGACTAATAGAACAAGTCCCACACACTGCTACAAGCCGAAATATTTTTTCAGAGCTAGATGCAGAAAAAAATTATATTGAATTTGCAACCTGGTGGAGGTTAGTAGAGATGGACTAATAGAACACGTCCCACACACTGCTACAAGCCAAAATATTTTTTCAGAGTTAGATACAGAAGAAAATTATATTGAATTTGCAACCTGTTGGAGGTTACTATAGATGGACTAATAGAACAAGTCCCACACACTGCTACAAGCTAAAATATTTTTTCAGAGCTAGATGCAGATAAAAATTATTTTGAATTTGCAACCTGGTGGAGGTTAGTATATACAGACTAATAGAACAAGTCAAACACATTGCTACAAGCCAAAAGATTTTTTCAGAGCTAGATGCAGAAAAAAATTATATTGAATTTGCAACCTGGTGGAGGTTAGTATAGATGGACTAATAGAACAAGTCCCACTCACTGCTACAAGCCGAAATATTTTTTCAGAGCTAGATGCGGAAAAAAATTATATTGAATTTGCAACCTGGTGGAGGTTAGTATAGATGGACAAATAGAACAAGTTCCACACACTGCTACAAACCGAAATATTTTTCAAAGCTAGATGCAGAAAAAAATTATATTGAATTTGCAACCTGGTGGAGGTTAGTATAGATGGACTAATAGAACAAGTCCCACACACTGCTGCAAGTCGAAATATTTTTTCAGAGCTAGATACAGAAAAAAATTATATTGAATTTGCAACCTGGTGGACTTAAGTATTGATGGACTAATAGAACAAGTCCCACACACTCTTACAAGCCGAAATATTTTTTCAGAGCTAGATACAGAAAAAAATTATATTGAATTTTCAACCTGGTGGAGGTTAGTATAGATGGACTAATAGAACAAGTCAAACACATTGCTACAAGCCAAAAGATTTTTTCAGAGCTAGATGCAGAAAAAAATTATATTGAATTTGCAACCTGGTGGAGGTTAGTATAGATTGACTAATAGAACAAGTACCACTCACTGCTACAAGCCGAAATATTTTTTCAGAGCTAGATGCGGAAAAAAATTATATTGAATTTGCAACCTGGTGGAGGTTAGTATAGATGGACTAATAGAACAAGTCCCACACATTGCTACAAGCGAAATATTTTTTCAGAGCTAGATGCAGAAACAAATTATATTGAATTTGCAACCTGGTGGAGGTTAGTATAGATGGACTAATAGAACAATTCCCACACACTGCTAGAAGCCGAAATATTTTTTCAGAGCTAGATGCAGATAAAAATTATTTTGAATTTGTAACCTGGTGGAGGTTAGTATAGATGGACTAATAGAACAATTCCCACACACTGCTACAAGCCGAAATATTTTTTCAGAGCTAGATGCAGAAAAAAATTATATTGAATTTGCCAACTGGTGGAGGTTAGTATAGATGGACTAATAGAACAAGTCCCACACACTGCTACAAGCTGAAATATTTTTTCAGAGCTAGATGCAGAAAAAAAATATATTGAATTTGCAACCTGGTGGAGGTTAGTATAGATGGACTAATAGAACAAGTCCCACACACTGCTACAAGCCGAAATATTTTTTCAGAGCTAGATGCAGAAAAAAATTATATTGAATTTGCAACCTGGTGGAGGTTAGTATAGATAAACTAATAGAACAAGTCCCACACACTGCTACAAGCCGAAATATTTTTTCAGAGCTAGATGCAGAAAAAAATTATATTGAATTTGGAACCTGTGGAGGTTAGTAGAGATGGACTAATAGAACAAGTCCCACACACTGCTACAAGCCAAAATTTTTTTTCAGAGCTAGATGCAGAAAAAAATTATATTGAATTTGCAACCTGGTGGAGGTTAGTATAGATGGGCTAATAGAACAAGTCCCACACACTGCTACAAGCTAAAATATTTTTTCAGGGCTAGATACAGAAAAAAATTATATTGAATTTGCAACCTGGTGGATGTTACTATAGATGGACTAATAGAACAAGTCCAACACACTGCTACAAGCCGAAATATTTTTTCAGAGCTAGAAGCCGAAAAAATTTATATTTAATTTGCAACCTGGTGGATGTTAGTATAGATCGACTAATAGAACAAGTCCCACACACTGCTACAAGCCGAAATATTTTTTCAGAGCTAGATACAGAAAAAAATTATATTGAATTTGTAACCTGGTGGAGGTTAGTATAGATGGACTAATAGAAGAAGTCCCAAACACTGCTACAAGCCGAAATATTTTTTCAGCGCTAGATGCAGAAAAAAATTATATTGAATTTGCAACCTGGTGGAGGTTAGTATAGATGGACTAATAGAACAAGTCCCACACACTGCTACAAGCCAAAATATTTTCTTAGAGCTAGATGCAGAATATAATTACATTGAATTTTCAACCTGGTGGAGGTTAGTATAGATGGACTAATAGAACAAGTCCCACACACTGCTACAAGCCGAAATATTTTTTCATAGCTAGATGCAGAAAAAAATTATATTGAATTTGCAACCTGGTGGAGGTTAGTATAGATGGACTAATAGAACAAGTCCCACACACTGCTACAAGACGAAATATTTTTTCAGAGCTAGATGCCGAAAAAAATTATATTGAATTTGCAACCTGGTGGAGGTTAGTATAGATGGACTAATAGAACAAGTTTCACAAATTGCTACAAGCCAAAATATTTTTTCAGAGCTAGATGCATAAAAAAATTATATTGAATTTGCAGCCTGGTGGAGGTTAGTATAGATGGACCAATAGAACAAGTCCCACACACTGCTACAAGCCAAAATATTTTTTCAGAGCTAGATGCAGATAAAAATTATTTTGAATTTGCAACCTGGTGGAGGTTAGTATATACGGACTAATAGAACAAGTCAAACACATTGCTACAAGCCAAAAGATTTTTTCAGAGCTAGATGCAGAAAAAAATTATATTGAATTTGCAACCTGGTGGAGGTTAGTATAGATTGACTAATAGAACAAGTACCACTCACTGCTACAAGCCGAAATATTTTTTCAGAGCTAGATGCGGAAAAAAATTATATTGAATTTGCAACCTGGTGGAGGTTAGTATAGATGGACTAATAGAACAAGTCCCACACATTGCTACAAGCGAAATATTTTTTCAAAGCTAGATGCAGAAACAAATTATATTGAATTTGCAACCTGGTGGAGGTTAGTATAGATGGACTAATAGAACAATTCCCACACACTGCTACAAGCCGAAATATTTTTTCAGAGCTAGATGCAGATAAAAATTATTTTGAATTTGTAACCTGGTGGAGGTTAGTATAGATGGACTAATAGAACAAGTCGCACACACTGCTACAAGCCGAAATATTTTTTCAGAGCTAGATGAAGAAAAAAATTATATTGAATTTGCAACCTGGTGGAGGTTAGTATAGATGGACTAATAGAACAAGTCCCACACACTGCTACAAGCTGAAATATTTTTTCAGAGCTAGATGCAGAAAAAAATTATATTTAATTTGCAACCTGGTGGAAGTTAGTATAGATGGACTAATAGAACAAGTCCCACACATTGCTACCAGCCGAACTATTTTTTCAGAGCTAGATGCAGAAAAAAATTATATTGAATTTGCAACCTGGTGGAGGTTAGTATAGATGGAATAATAGAACAAGTCCCACACACTGCTACCAGCCGAAATATTTTTTCAGAGCTAGATGCAGAAAAAAATTATATTGAATTTGCAACCTGGTGGACGTTAGTATAAATGGACTAATAGAACAAGTCCCACACACTGCTACAAGCCGAAATATTTTTTCAGAGCTAGATGCAGAAAAAAATTATATTGAATTTGCAACCTGGTGGAAGTTAGTATAGATGGACTAATAGAACAAGTCCCACACATTGCTTCCAGCCGAACTATTTTTTCAGAGCTAGATGCAGAAAAAAATTATATTGAATTTGCAACCTGGTGGAGGTTAGTATAGATGGACTAATAGAACAAGTCCCACACACTGCTACCAGCTGAAATATTTTTTCAGAGCTAGTTGCAGAAAAAAATTATATTGAATTAGCAACCTGGTGGACGTTAGTATAAATGGACTAATAGAACAAGTCCCACACACTGCTAGAAGCCGAAATATTTTTTCAGAGCTAGATGCAGAAAAAAATTATATTGAATTTGCAACCTGGTGGAGGTTAGTATAGATGGACTAATAGAACAAGTCCCACACACTGCAACAAGCCGAAATATTTTTTCAGAGCTAGATGCAGAAAAAAATTATATTGAATTTGCAACCTGGTGGAGGTTAGTAGAGATGGACTAATAGAACACGTCCCACACACTGCTACAAGCCAAAATATTTTTTCAGAGTTAGATACAGAAAAAAATTATATTGAATTTGCAACCTGTTGGAAGTTACTATAGATGGACTAATAGAACAAGTCCCACACACTGCTACAAGCCAAAATATTTTTTCAGAGCTAGATGCAGATAAAAATTATTTTGAATTTGCAACCTGGTGGAGGTTAGTATATACAGACTAATAGAACAAGTCAAACACATTGCTACAAGCCAAAAGATTTTTTCAGAGCTAGATGCAGAAAAAAATTATATTGAATTTGCAACCTGGTGGAGGTTAGTATAGATGGACTAATAGAACAAGTCCCACTCACTGCTACAAGCCGAAATATTTTTTCAGAGTTAGATGCGGAAAAAAATTATATTGAATTTGCAACCTGGTGGAGGTTAGTATAGATGGACAAATAGAACAAGTTCCACACACTGCTACAAACCGAAATATTTTTCAAAGCTAGATGCAGAAAAAAATTATATTGAATTTGCAACCTGGTGGAGGTTAGTATAGATGGACTAATAGAACAAGTCCCACACACTGCTGCAAGTCGAAATATTTTTTCAGAGCTAGATACAGAAAAAAATTATATTGAATTTGCAACCTGGTGGAGTTAAGTATTGATGGACTAATAGAACAAGTCCCACACACTCTTACAAGCCGAAATATTTTTTCAGAGCTAGATACAGAAAAAAATTATATTGAATTTTCAACCTGGTGGAGGTTAGTATAGATGGACTAATAGAACAAGTACCACTCACTGCTACAATCCGAAATATTTTTTCAGAGCTAGATGCCAAAAAAATTTATATTTAATTTGCAACCTGGTGGATGTTAGTATAGATGGACTAATAGAACAAGTCCCACACACTGCTACAAGCCGAAATATTTTTTCAGAGCTAGATACAGAAAAAAATTATATTGAATTTGTAACCTGGTGGAGGTTAGTATAGATGGACTAATAGAAGAAGTCCCAAACACTGCTACAAGCCGAAATATTTTTTCAGCGCTAGATGCAGAAAAAAATTATATTGAATTTGCAACCTGGTGGAGGTTAGTATAGATGGACTAATAGAACAAGTCCCACACACTGCTACAAGCCAAAATATTTTTTTAGAGCTAGATGCAGAATATAATTATATTGAATTTTCAACCTGGTGGAGGTTAGTATAGATGGACTAATAGAACAATTCCCACACACTGCTACAAGCCGAAATATTTTTTCAGAGCTAGATGCAGATAAAAATTATTTTGAATTTGTAACCTGGTGGAGGTTAGTATAGATGGACTAATAGAACAAGTCCCACACACTGCTACAAGCCGAAATATTTTTTCAGAGCTAGATGCAGAAAAAAATTATATTGAATTTGCCAACTGGTGGAGGTTAGTATAGATGGACTAATAGAACAAGTCCCACACACTGCTACAAGCTGAAATATTTTTTCAGAGCTAGATGCAGAAAAAAATTATATTGAATTTGCAACCTGGTGGAGGTTAGTATAGATGGGCTAATAGAACAAGTCCCACACACTGCTACAAGCTAAAATATTTTTTCAGGGCTAGATACAGAAAAAAATTATATTGAATTTGCAACCTGGTGGATGTTACTATAGATGGACTAATAGAACAAGTCCAACACACTGCTACAAGCCGAAATATTTTTTCAGAGCTAGATGCCGAAAAAATTTATATTTAATTTGCAACCTGGTGGATGTTAGTATAGATCGACTAATAGAACAAGTCCCACACACTGCTACAAGCCGAAATATTTTTTCAGAGCTAGATACAGAAAAAAATTATATTGAATTTGTAACCTGGTGGAGGTTAGTATAGATGGACTAATAGAAGAAGTCCCACACACTGCTACAAGCCGAAATATTTTTTCAGCGCTAGATGCAGAAAAAAATTATATTGAATTTGCAACCTGGTGGAGGTTAGTATAGATGGACTAATAGAACAAGTCCCACACACTGCTACAAGCTAAAATATTTTTTTAGAGCTAGATGCAGAATATAATTATATTGAATTTTCAACCTGGTGGAGGTTAGTATAGATGGACTAATAGAACAAGTCCCACACACTGCTACAAGCCAAAATATTTTTTCATAGCTAGATGCAGAAAAAAATTATATTGAATTTGCAACCTGGTGGAGGTTAGTATAGATGGACTAATAGAACAAGTCCCACACACTGCTACTAGACGAATTATTTTTTCAGAGCTAGATGCCGAAAAAAATTATATTGAATTTGCAACCTGGTGGAGGTTAGTATAGATGGACTAATAGAACAAGTCACACAAATTGCTACAAGCCAAAATATTTTTTCAAAGCTAGATGCAGAAAAAAATTATATTGAATTTGCAACCTGGTGGAGGTTAGCATAGATGGACTAATAGAACAAGTCAAACTCACTGCTACAAGCCGAAATATTTTTTCAGAGCTAGATGCCGAAAAAAATTTATATTGAATTTGCAACCTGGTGGAGGTTTGTATAGATGGACTAATAGAACAAGTCCCACACACTGCTACCATCCAAAATATTTTTTCAGAGCTAGATGCAGAAAAAAATTAGATTGAATTTGCAACCTGGTGGAGGTTAGCATAGATGGACTAATAGAACAAGTCCCACTCACTGCTACAAGCCGAAATATTTTTTCAGAGCTAGATGCCGAAAAAAATGATATTGAATTTGCAACCTGGTGGAGGTTAGTATAGATGGACAAATAGAACAAGTTCCACACACTGCTACAAACCGAAATATTTTTCATAGCTAGATGCAGAAAAAAATTATATTGAATTTGCAACCAGGTGGAGGTTAGTATAGATGGACTAATAGAACAAGTCCCACACACTGCTGCAAGCCGAAATATTTTTTCAGAGCTAGATACAGAAAAAAAATATATTGAATTTTCAACCTGGTGGAGGTTAGTATAGATGGACTAATAGAACAAGTTCCACACACTGCTACAAGCCGATATATTTTTTCAGAGCTAGATGCCGAAAAAAATTATATTGAATTTGCAGCCTGGTGGAGGTTAGTATAGATGGACTAATAGAACAAGTCCCACACATTGCTAAAAGCCGAAATATTTTTTCAGAGCTAGATGCAGGAACAAATTATATTGAATTTGCAACCTGGTGGAGGTTAGTATAGATGGACTAATAGAACAAGTCCCACACACTGCTACAAGCCCAAATATTTTTTCAGAGCTAGATGCAGAAAAAAATTATATTGAATTTGCAACTTGGTGGAGGTTAGTATAGATGGACTAATAGAACAAGTCCCACACACTGCTACAAGCCGAAATATTTTTTCAGAGCTAGATGCAGAAAAATATTATATTGAATTTGCAACCTGTTGGAGGTTAGTAGAGATGGACTAATAGAACACGTCCCACACACTGCTACAAGCCCAAATATTTTTTCAGAGCTAGATGCCGAAAAAAATTATATTGAATTTGCAACCTGGTGGAGGTTAGTAGAGATGGACTAATAGAATAAGTCCCACACACTGCTACAAGCCGAAATTTTTTTTCAGAGCTGGATGCAGAAAAGAATTATATTGAATTTGCAACCTGGTGGAGGTTAGTATAGATGGGCTAATAGAACAAGTCCCACACACTGCTACAAACCGAAATATTTTTCAAAGATAGATGCAGAAAAAAATTATATTGAATTTGCAACCTGGTGGAGGTTAGTATAGATGTACTAATAGAACAAGTCCCACACACTGCTGCAAGCCGAAATATTTTTTCAGAGATAGATACAGAAAAAAATTATATTGAATTTGCAACCTGGTGGCGGTTAGTATAGATGGACTAATAGAACAAGTCCCACACACTGCTACAAGCCAAAATATTTTTTCAGAGCTAGATGCAGAAAAAAAATATATTGAATTTGCAACCTGGTGGAGGTTAGTATAGATGGACTAATAGAACAAGTCCCACACACTGCTAAAAGCCGAAATATTTTTTCAGAGCTAGATGCAGAAAAAAATTATATTGAATTTATACCCTGGTGGAGGTTAGTTTAGATGGACTAATAAAACAAGTCCCACACACTGCTACAAGCCGAAATATTTTTTCAGAGCTAGATGCCGAAAAAAATTATATTGAATTTGCAATCTGGTGGAGGTTAGTATAGATGGACTAATAGAACAAGTCCCACACACTGCTACAAGCCGAAATATTTTTTCAGAGCTAGATGCAGAAAAAAATTATATTGAATTTGCAACCTGGTGGAGGTTAGTATAGATGGACTAATAGAACAATTCCCACACACTGCTACAAGCCGAAATATTTTTTCAGAGCTAGATGCCGAAAAAAATTATATTGAATTTGCAACCTGGTGGAGGTTAGTATAGAAGGACAAATAGAACAAGTTCCACACACTGCTACAAACCGAAATATTTTTCAAAGCTAGATGCAGAAAAAAATTATATTGAATTTGCAACCAGGTGGAGGTTAGTATAGATGGACGAATAGAACAAGTCCCACACACTGCTGCAAGCCGAAATATTTTTTCAGAGCTAGATACAGAAAAAAATTATATTGAATTTTCAACCTGGTGGAGGTTAGTATAGATGGACTAATAGAACAAGTCCCACACACTGCTACAAGAAAAAATATTTTTTCAGAGCTAGATGCAGAAAAAAAATATATTGAATTTGCAACCTGGTGGAGGTTAGTATAGATGGACTAATAGAACAAGTTCCACACACTGCTACAAGCCGATATATTTTTTCAGAGCTAGATGCAGAAAAAAATTATATTGAATTTACAACCTGGTGGAGGTTAGTATAGATGGACTAATAGAACAAGTCCCACACACTGCTACAAGCCGAAATATTTTTTCAGAGCTAGATGCCGAAAAAAATTATATTGAATTTGCAGCCTGGTGGAGGTTAGTATAGATGGACTAATAGAACAAGTCCCACACATTGCTACAAGCCGAAATATTTTATCAGAGCTAGATGCAGAAACAAATTATATTGAATTTGCAGCCTGGTGGAGGTTAGTATAGATGGACTAATAGAACAAGTCCCACACATTGCTACAAGCCGAAATATTTTTTCAGAGCTAGATGAAGATAAAAATTATTTTGAATTTGTAACCTGGTGGAGGTTAGTATAGATGGACTAATAGAACAAGTCCCACACACTGCTACAAGCCGAAATATTTTTTCAGAGCTAGATGCAGAAAAAAATTATATTTAATTTGCAACCTGGTGGAGGTTAGTATAGATGGACTAATAGAACAAGTCCCACACACTGCTACAAGCTGAAATATTTTTTCAGAGCTAGATGAAGAAAAAAAATATATTGAATTTGCAACCTGGTGGAGGTTAGTATAGATGGACTAATAGAACAAGTCCCACACACTGCTACAAGCCCAAATATTTTTTCAGAGCTAGATGCAGAAAAAAATTATATTGAATTTGCAACCTGTTGGAGGTTAGTAGAGATGGACTAATAGAACAAGTTACACACACTGCTACAAGCCGAAATATTTTTTCAGAGCTAGATGCAGAAAAAAATTATATTGAATTTGCAACCTGTTGGAGGTTAGTAGAGATGGACTAATAGAACACGTCCCACACACTGCTACAAGCCCAAATATTTTTTCAGAGCTAGATGCCGAAAAAAATTATATTGAATTTGCAACCTGGTGGAGGTTAGTAGAGATGGACTAATAGAACAAGTCCCACACACTGCTACAAGCCGAAATTTTTTTTCAGAGCTAGATGCAGAAAAAAATTATATTGAATTTGCAACCTGGTGGAGGTTAGTATAGATGGGCTAATAGAACAAGTCCCACACACTGCTACAAACCGAAATATTTTTCAAAGATAGATGCAGAAAAAAATTATATTGAATTTGCAACCTGGTGGAGGTTAGTATAGATGGACTAATAGAACAAGTCCCACACACTGCTACAAGCCGAAATATTTTTTCAGAGCTAGATACAGAAAAAAATTATATTGAATTTGCAACCTGGTGGAGTTAAGTTTTGATGTACTAATAGAACAAGTCCCACAGACTCTTACAAGCCTAAATATTTTTTCAGAGCTAGATACAGAAAAAAATTATATTGAATTTGCAACCTGGTGGCGGTTAGTATAGATGGACTAATAGAACAAGTCCCACACACTGCTACAAGCCAAAATATTTTTTCACAACTAGATGCAGAAAAAAAATATATTGAATTTGCAACCTGGTGGAGGTTAGTATAGATGGACTAATAGAACAAGTCCCAGACACTGCTACAAGCCGAAATATTTTTTCAGAGCTAGATGCAGAAAAAAATTATATTGAATTTACACCCTGGTGGAGGTTAGTTTAGATGGACTAATAGAACAAGTCCCACACACTGCTACAAGCCGAAATATTTTTTCAGAGCTAGATGCCGAAAAAAATTATATTGAATTTGCAATCTGGTGGAGGTTAGTATAGATGGACTAATAGAACAAGTCCCACACACTGCTACAAGCCGAAATATTTTTTCAGAGCTAGATGCAGAAAAAAATTATATTGAATTTGCAACCTGGTGGAGGTTAGTATAGATCGACTAATAAAACAATTCCCACACACTGCTACAAGCCGAAATATTTTTTCAGAGCTAGATGCAGAAAAAAATTATATTGAATTTGCAACCTGGTGGAGGTTAGTATAGATGGACTAATAGAACAAGTCCCACACACTGCTACAAGCCGAAATATTTTTTCAGAGCTAGATGCATAAAAAAATGATATTGAATTTGCAACCTGATGGAGGTTAGTATAGATGGACTAATAGAACAAGTCCCACATACTGCTACAAGCCGAAATATTTTTTCAGAGCTAGATGCAGTTAAAAATTATTTTGAATTTGCAACCTGGTGGAGGTTAGTATAGATGGACTAATAGAACAAGTCCCGCACACTGCTACAAGCCGAAATATTTTTTCAGAGCTAGATACAGAAAAAAATTATATTGAATTTGCAACCTGGTGGAGGTTAGTATAGATGGACTAATAGAACAAGTCCCACACACTGCTACAAGCCGAAATATTTTTTCAGAGCTAGATGCAGAAAAAAATTATATTGAATTTGCAACCTGGTGGAGGTTAGTATAGATGGACTAATAGAACAAGTCCCACACACTGCTACAAGCCGAAATATTTTTTCAGAGCTAGATGCAGAATAAAATTATATTGAATTTTCAACCTGGTGGAGGTTAGTATAGATGGACTAATAGAACAAGTCCCACACACTGCTATAAGCAGAAATATTTTTTCATAGCTAGATGCAGAAAAAAATTATATTGAATTTACAACCTGGTGGAGGTTAGTATAGATGGACTAATAGAAAAAGTCCCACACACTGCAACCAGCTGAAATATTTTTTCAGAGCTAGATGCAGATAAAAATTATTTTGAATTTGCAACCTGGTGGAGGTTAGTATATACGGACTAATAGAACAAGTCACATATAATGCTACAAGCCGAAATATTTTTTCAGAGCTAGATGCAGAAAAAAATTATATTGAATCTGCAACCTGGTGGAGGTTAGTATAGATGGACTAATATAACAAGTCCCACACACTGCTACAAGCCGAAATATTTTTTCAGAGCTAGATGCCGAAAAAAATTATATTGAATTTGCAACCTGGTGGAGGTTAGTATAGATGGACTAATAGAACAAGTTCCACACACTGCTACAAACCGAAATATTTTTCAGAGCTAGATGCAGAAAAAAATTCTATTGAATTTGCAACCTGTTGGAGTTTAGTATAGATGGACTAATAGAACAAGTCCCACACACTACTACAAGCCAAAATATTTTTTAAGAGCTAGATGCAGAAAAAAATTATATTGAATTTGCAAAATGGTGGAGGCCACAAATGTGCATGTCAATTGCAAAAAGAACTTCGGCACTCCATACATGAAAATATAAGAAATATTGTATCTAGACTAATGTCACTTTGAAAAATGAAGGTTTTTTGCGCATAATTTGGCCAATTTATGTGTGCCCATCAACCACGACAAGGTCACCTTCGTATGATGGGAAACTACGCTACGCTACCACTGGATATGCCACTCTTGGGCTGTAAGCCTGTATGGACAATATGTCTTTGCTTGGGCTTTTAACCTACAATGTATGGGCTGGTAGAGCTAGTTAAAACCACCTGTGACTGAATGGGAGGGACACATGGTCAGAAAAAAGGCTGTCAAACTTCTAATAGTGTGAACACGTACCTGCTGCAATGCTCCAGGAGCGGGATCCCAAAAATGATTAATAGAAAAAAGAGAGGGGTCGCTCACTGGTCTATTCGGTTGCTCTGAAGAAAAGAGTAATCTCAATTGCAAAAAGAACTTCGGCACTCCATACATGAAAATATAAGAAATATTGTATCTAGACTAATGTCACTTTGAAAAATGAAGGTTTTTTGCGCATAATTTGGCCAATTTATGTGTGCCCATCAACCATGACAAGGTCACCTTCGTATGATGGGAAACTACGCTACGCTACCACTGGATATGCCACTCTTGGGCTGTAAGCCTGTATGGACAATATGTCTTTGCTTGGGCTTTTAACCTACAATGTATGGGCTGGTAGAGCTAGTTAAAACCACCTGTGACTGAATGGGAGGGACACATGGTCAGAAAAAAGGCTGTCAAACTTCTAATAGTGTGAACACGTACCTGCTGCAAAGCTCCAGAGCGGGATCCCAAAAATGATTAATAGAAAAAAGAGAGGGGTCGCTCACTGGTCTATTCGGTTGCTCTGAAGAAAAGAGTAATCTCAATTGCAAAAAGAACTTCGGCACTCCATACATGAAAATATAAGAAATATTGTATCTAGACTAATGTCACTTTGAAAAATGAAGGTTTTTTGCGCATAATTTGGCCAATTTATGTGTGCCCATCAACCACGACAAGGTCACCTTCGTATGATGGGAAACTACGCTACGCTACCACTGGATACGCCACTCTTGGGCTGTAAGCCTGTATGGACAATTTGTCTTTGCTTGGGCTTTTAACCTACAATGTATGGGCTGGTAGAGCTAGTTAAAACCACCTGTGACTGAATGGGAGGGACACATGGTCAGAAAAAAGGCTGTCAAACTTCTAATAGTGTGAACACGTACCTGCTGCAATGCTCCAGGAGCGGGATCCCAAAAATGATTAATAGAAAAAAGAGAGGGGTCGCTCACTGGTCTATTCGGGTGCTCTGAAGAAAAGAGTAATCTCAATTGCAAAAAGAACTTCGGCACTCCATACATGAAAATATAAGAAATATTGTATCTAGACTAATGTCACTTTGAAAAATGAAGGTTTTTTGCGCATAATTTGGCCAATTTATGTGTGCCCATCAACCACGACAAGGTCACCTTCGTATGATGGGAAACTACGCTACGCTACCACTGGATACGCCACTCTTGGGCTGTAAGCCTGTATGGACAATTTGTCTTTGCTTGGGCTTTTAACCTACAATGTATGGGCTGGTAGAGCTAGTTAAAACCACCTGTGACTGAATGGGAGGGACACATGGTCAGAAAAAAGGCTGTCAAACTTCTAATAGTGTGAACACGTACCTGCTGCAATGCTCCAGGAGCGGGATCCCAAAAATGATTAATAGAAAAAAGAGAGGGGTCGCTCACTGGTCTATTCGGGTGCTCTGAAGAAAAGAGTAATCTCAATTGCAAAAAGAACTTCGGCACTCCATACATGAAAATATAAGAAATATTGTATCTAGACTAATGTCACTTTGAAAAATGAAGGTTTTTTGCGCATAATTTGGCCAATTTATGTGTGCCCATCAACCACGACAAGGTCACCTTCGTATGATGGGAAACTTTTTCAAAGTGACATTAGTCTAGATACAATATTTCTTATATTTTCATGTATGGAGTGCCGAAGTTCTTTTTGCAATTGAGATTACTCTTTTCTTCAGAGCACCCGAATAGACCAGTGAGCGACCCCTCTCTTTTTTCTATTAATCATTTTTGGGATCCCGCTCCTGGAGCATTGCAGCAGGTACGTGTTCACACTATTAGAAGTTTGACAGCCTTTTTTCTGACCATGTGTCCCTCCCATTCAGTCACAGGTGGTTTTAACTAGCTCTACCAGCCCATACATTGTAGGTTAAAAGCCCAAGCAAAGACATATTGTCCATACAGGCTTACAGCCCAAGAGTGGCATATCCAGTGGTAGCGTAGCGTAGTTTCCCATCATACGAAGGTGACCTTGTCGTGGTTGATGGGCACACATAAATTGGCCAAATTATGCGCAAAAAACCTTCATTTTTCAAAGTGACATTAGTCTAGATACAATATTTCTTATATTTTCATGTATGGAGTGCCGAAGTTCTTTTTGCAATTGAGATTACTCTTTTCTTCAGAGCACCCGAATAGACCAGTGAGCGACCCCTCTCTTTTTTCTATTAATCATTTTTGGGATCCCGCTCCTGGAGCATTGCAGCAGGTACGTGTTCACACTATTAGAAGTTTGACAGCCTTTTTTCTGACCATGTGTCCCTCCCATTCAGTCACAGGTGGTTTTAACTAGCTCTACCAGCCCATACATTGTAGGTTAAAAGCCCAAGCAAAGACATATTGTCCATACAGGCTTACAGCCCAAGAGTGGCATATCCAGTGGTAGCGTAGCGTAGTTTCCCATCATACGAAGGTGACCTTGTCGTGGTTGATGGGCACACATAAATTGGCCAAATTATGCGCAAAAAACCTTCATTTTTCAAAGTGACATTAGTCTAGATACAATATTTCTTATATTTTCATGTATGGAGTGCCGAAGTTCTTTTTGCAATTGAGATTACTCTTTTCTTCAGAGCACCCGAATAGACCAGTGAGCGACCCCTCTCTTTTTTCTACAAATGTGCATGTGTCTGCACAAACGGTTAGAAACCGACTCCATGAAGGTGGTACGAGGGCCCGACGTCTGCAGATGGGGGTTGTGCTCACAGCCCAACACCATGCAGGACGCTTGGCATTTGCCACAGAACACCAGGATTGGCAAATTCGCCACTGGCGCCCTGTGCTTTTCACAGATGAAAGCAGGCTCACACTGAGCACATGTGACAGACGTGACAGAGTCTGGAGACACCGTGGAGAGCAATATGCTGCCTGCAACATTCTACAGCATATACCGGTTTGGCAGTAGGTCAGTAATGGTATGGGGTGGCATTTGTTTGGAGGGCCGCACAGCCCTCCATGTGCTCGCCAGAGGTAGCCTGACTGCCATTAGGTACCGAGATGAGATCCTCGAACCCCTTGTGAGATCATATGCTGGTGCAGTTGGCCCTGGGTTCCTCCTAATGTAAGACAATGCCAGACCTCATGTGGCTGGAGTGTGTCAGCAATTCCTGCAAGATGAAGGCATTGAAGCAATGGACTGGCCCGCCCGTTCCCCAGACCTGAATCTGATTGAGCACATCTGGGTCATCATGTCTCGCTCCATCCACCACAGTCACGTGGCACCACAGACTGTCCAGGAGTTGGCAGATGCTTTAGTTCAGATCTGGGAGGAGATCCCACAGGAGACCATCCACATCCTCATCAGAAGCATGCCCAGGCGTTGTAGGGAGGTCATACAGGCATATGGAGGCCACACACAAAACTGAGCCTCATTTTGACTTGTTTTATGAACATTACATCAAAGTTGGATCAGCCGGAAGTTGTTTTCCCACTTTAATTTTTGGGGTGACTCCAAATACAGGCCTCCATTGGTTAATAAATTTGATTTCCATTGATGATTTTTGTGTGATTTTGTTGTCAGCACATTCAACTTTGTACAGAACAAATATTTGATTCATTCAGATCTAGGATGTGTTATTTGAGTGTTCCCTTTATTTTTTTGAGCAGTGTATATATATGCATATTCAGTAGATATACAGTATATATAGATATATATGTATATATATATAGATATATATCTATGTATATACACAACTCAGCATATCCTTATAATGAGTACACATCCTCTGAAAAGTAATATTTTAATCAATATCTTACTACACACAAGAGCAAGTTTCCAAATTTTGACAAAACTGAGTTTCATAAAACGTTTTTTACCTGATAACATGAAAGCAGGATTAATAATATAATATTCATAACAAAATCTTCACTTTTTCTCAAATTAGCTGATGCAAAAATGAATATACTCCACATGAAAATGTAATGGAATGAAGTTAGCAACATATTGCAACATCTATCTTTTTTTCCATTCTTCAAGAATGTCCTCTTTCAGAGCCCTGGATGCTGGATGGAGAGTGATGATCAACTTATCTCTTCAGAATTCTCCATGGGTGTTCGATTAGATTCAGATCAGGAGACATACCGTATTTTTCTGACTATAAGACGCACCTTTTTCCTCCAAAATTCTTATTATATTATTATATTCTTATAGGCCGAATATAACATGGCTGCTGTGGGTGTCCAAATATATATGCCTATGGGTGGTGGGGATGTGAGGTGAGTGGCAGCGTGGGATCAGCGGGGCACAGGAGGCATCAGCCGTCTGCTGCAGTCTACGCTGTGCCCTCTGCTAAAGAAAATGAATATTCATTTTCCTTAATAGCGCGCACACTGTACCCACAGCGCGGCTCCTGCTGCCGCTCTGCGGTCTGTGTGCCTGCTATTAGAGTCCATGAATATTCACTACAATCCACTCCCATGGTTTCTAGTGAATATTCATGGTCTTTAATAGCGGGCTCACAGACCGTGTGTGTGCAGCGTGATGCGGATAAGGGGAGTGCCAAGCATACCAGGATGGGGATTAGGTGGTGCCATGCATACCAGGATGGGGATCAGGGATGCCATGCATACCAGGATGGGGATCAGGGGTACCATGCATACCAGGATGATGGGTGCCAAGCATACCAGCATGGGGATCAGGGGGTGCCATGCATACCAGGATGGGGATCAGGGGGTGTCATGCATACCAGCATGGGGATGAGGGGAGTCATGCATATCAGGTTGGCGATGGGGGCCACATATAACAGGAAGGAGGGGGCCATGCATTCCAGGATGGGGGATTGGGGTGCCATGCATATTAGGATGGGGATGAGGGGTGTCATGCATATCAGGATGGCGAGGGGGGCCACATATAACAGGAAGGAGGGGGCTATATATACCAGGATTGGGGATATTAATAGAATTGGGGGACATTACACCTATAACAGTGTCAGCAGCAGACCACCTCCCCCTTAATAGTGCATCATGACCACATTTTTTACTTACATTTTTTTTCTATTTTCCCCCTCTAAAACCTAGGTGCGTCTTATGGTCCGGTGCGTCTTATAGTCCGAAAAATACGGTACTTGGCCACTGAATCACTTTCACCCTGTTCTTATTCAGAAATGCAACAGTAGTCTTAGATGTCTGTTTTGGACCATTTTCTTGTTGGAAAAGTGCACGTCTACCAAGGGCTCGGAGTGATGCTAGCCTTGTCTCTTTCAAAAAAGTACAAATAGGAAAAAATGTTCAAAAACATGAAAGCCTCACCGTGCCTTGTCGCTGCATCAGTAATTAGTACTTCAATCCATGCTGTCGACCTGCAGTGTGCAATGAGCAAAAATAGGAAAAAGGATTGATACTTGAATAAAACTTCCATTTATTTAATCCGTTAAAACCAGGGGTATCCCTGTTTTTAACGGATGAAATAAATGGAAGTACCGATCCTTTTTCCTATTTTTGCTCAGTACATCTGTGAATTTATGATAGCATCAATGAAATGTAGCCTCCCATTAGGACACTGCCCCCACCATGTTTCACTGTAGACACCATTCATTTTTTATTTTCTATGCTATTCCTCAACTTTGCGCAGCCATACAGTTTTGAAGCCATCAATTCCAAAAACATCTTGATCTCATCACTCCAAAGTTGAGAGTCCCAGTAGTCATCATACTTTTCAGCATGGGTTCTGGCAAATTGTAGACAAGATTTTTTGTGCATGGGCTTTAGGAGATGCTTCCTTCTTGGACTAAACCCATGAATGCCTTTCCACCCCAGTGTACACCATATAGTGTCATGGGAAACACTCACCCTCGTTTGGGGTTCTATTTCTTCAGCTAGCTGTAGTGTACTTGCATTGTGATTTTCTTCAACCCGTCTCATGAGAAGATGTTTTTGTTTAGGCGTTAATTTCCGTTGTTGTCTGGACGTTTCTGTGAGATGGTTGCAGTAACATCTGTGCTAAATTTTTGTATCATTTTTCTATAGTATCCTGACTGATAAGTGAAGCTTCTTATCTTCTTGTAGCCTTCACCTTTCTTATGTAGAGAAATTATTGTTCTTGTGACATTTCCCTTCCATGTGGTTCCATTGCTGACTGGATGAAAGGGGAAGGGGTTTCCTTTGGTAAGTAATGACCTTTTATAGTAAACTGACTGCTTGACACTTATTTAATGAATAATTAGAATTACCTGTAGTTGATTTTTTGTTAATCAGAATTTTGTAGTCTGATCTTTTGCTGTGTATCGCAAAGGCCAACACCCTCATCCTCTGATGATATCACCTCTTTGGAATTCTTGTCTTGCTCCCAAGTCTTGTCCACAAAAGAATCATCATCATCATTATCCCTGATTTGACTGATAGTTCTCTCTGTGTGGGAAATGGCCTACATTTCTTGCCCCCTGCCTGATTCCCGCCTCAAGATTTGCCCTCGCTAAGAGTGCTATTACCAATGCCAGTACTACTACCCTTTGCACGCAGAGCAAGCAGCACATCTTGATGTCAGAGTACACAATTTCATCTGCTCCAGCTCCATATCATCCAAGTACAAAGGCTAGCTGTTCATCTCTTCCAATAAATCAAATAAATAACATTCTGGTGTAATATGTTAATTAGCCACTGGGCGGTGCTGTGGGTTTGGGGAACTATGAGGCAGAACAAAAACAGGTGTCATTAATGGAATGAGTATATAGGTATGAACAACATTAAAGGTAATCTGTCAGTAGGAACAATACTGCTAAGCCATCTAGAGGGACATGAAGGTCATAGATATTTGAATGATACCTTGATATCTGAAATCCGAAGTCTTATTCCCAAGAAATCCACATTTTTCTTAATATGTAAATGAAGTGTTAATAATTATGTCCTGGAAACAAATCTCCCACTGAATCTGCCTCCAAATATTATTTTAAATGAAAGGAGAAGTTAACAGGGTGAGACATGTAGTGACTGGCAGTCTGCTCTCCCAAACTAAATGTCTTAAATTGGTAATGCGTTAATAAAAATAAAAAAATGATGGGGTGCTACGCCAGATGACCTGGCCTCCACAGTCACCAGACCTGAACCCAATCAAGATGGTTTGGGGTGAGCTGGACCGCAGAGTGAAGGCAAAAGGGCCAACAAGTGCTAAGCATCTCTGGGAACTCCTTCAAGATTGTTGGAAGACCATTTCCGGTGACTACCTCTTGAAGCTCATCAAGAGAATGCCAAGAGTGTGCAAAGCAGTCATCAAAGCAAAAGGTGGCTACTTTGAAGAACCTAGAATATAAGACATATTTTCAGTTGTTTCACACTTTTTTGTTAAGTATATAATTCCACATGTGTTAATTCATAGTTTTGATGCCTTCAGTGTGAATGTACAATTTTCAAAGTCATGAAAATACAGAAAAATCTTTAAATGAGAAGGTGTGTCCAAATTTTTGATCAGTACTGCACATACCAGTAAGGAATAGTAGAAAAAAACATTATACATATTGCTGTTATACGCCTCAAGTATTTCCAGAATATAAAGTATACACAGAAATATAGTTGCTACCACTGATCCTTTGCAGCACTGAGGTCCTAGTTCAAGTCCCACCAAAGACATCATCTGCAACTAGTTTTTATGATTTCTCTGTGTTTGCGCGGGATTCTAGATTGTGACCCCCAATGGGGACAGCGATGACAATGTTTGTAAAGAACTTGCGAATATTACGGTGCTATAAATGCAAGTATGATAATAAATAATCATGCAACCTTGTACAAATAAACTATCCATTTTCAACCTGTAAATCAATGTTAGAGGGATACTGTCAGGTCCCCCATGCCTTCCAACCTACAGGGGCGTGATACCATGGAAAGAGGGCTGACTAGTCTGGTGAAACTAACGCCCCATCGACTAGTCAAAGTCCTCATTAGCATAGTAAACGTGAACATTATAAATGCTTT
Organism: Phyllobates terribilis; assembly: GCF_046119375.1. Taxonomy (NCBI): domain Eukaryota; kingdom Metazoa; phylum Chordata; class Amphibia; order Anura; family Dendrobatidae; genus Phyllobates; species Phyllobates terribilis. The sequence goes on along the minus strand of NW_027362764.1, from coordinate 417,658,430 downwards.
TTTTATACCTTGTTTTCACTCAATTACCTTATACAGAGCTGGTTAGGCAGGGAATTTACTAATACATAGGTGAATGCTGCTGGGTTGATGGGCATGGGGGACCTGACAGCCTCCTATTAAGAATTATTTTAGTGCCACTTTTGGTAATTTATTAGGCAGGTAAATATGTGTTTATAGACATGGTTGAATCACAATACTACTAATGTTGTACCCTTTGGTTCCTAGGAGTGCTGAAAAAAAGCAGAAAGGGTTAGCCAGGGAAAATAGCTGTATAACAGATTTATAAATTGCAACATTTTAAAAAGTAGCAAATTTGTAAGAATTTACATTGCAATACTGGGTGGCATAAACCTGGAAAAACAACTCCGCACAGAAGTGTTATACCAAAAGATGCGCCAAATATATCAAAGATTGTGCAACACTTTGATAAATGTGACTAAACCAGCTTTACACAAAACAGACTTCAAAAATTCCCCTCATTATAAATACTCCCCTGTATTTTTGAGTCACTTTTATAAAAAACACAAATAAAATTTCTCTGAAGATGTACCAGAAACATGTCTATAAAGGATTCATTACTCATGGATAATTAGTCTATTTTCTTCAAAAGTGCTTGATAGTCCTTAACGCTACTGCTAAACCTCTCTCCTTACTGTCTTTTGGGAAAAGCAAATCATTTATTAGCACTAAAAGCCATGAACTCTTATTGACAGCCACAGATCAGCTGACAGGGAAAGTGATCACTTTCTTAAGTAGGACAGATTAAACCTTTGCTGATCTTAGTTTCCAAAATCAATTCTGCAGCCAAGCAAATAAAAAGTGGTTAAAATCATCAGTCCTTTTTACTTTTAAGTTTTTTTTTAAAGCAAGTAAGCATGTTGTTTAGGGTTTAATTTTCTGCCAATATACAGATATTATTATTTTTTATATGTAACATCACTTGGAGGCCTAACTGGTAGGTTTGTGAGGCATGTGGCCTAGGTCATGAGAGTGAGAGGGCACCACTGGCCACAGCAGTCGGGCTATTTCAAAGAGAATTGATACCACTAATTTACTGGTACTGCGCTGGCAGCAAAAACTGTATGAACGTGTCTGACAAGAATTATTATATCAGCACTACTAGGTGACACATAATTGGTCATTTTAGTGTCATTCTTATTACTCTGCCAGGACATGTCAAAATAAAGGTCGGTCCTATATCAGTTGCCACTTCAAATTCTGTGGGACAAACGGCATCTAATCATTGTTCTTTTCTTTGTCAGTAAAGGTAGAGAGACATTTTCTTCTTCAGATGAGATTATAAAGAAAATGAAAGAATGATTCACGCTCAGTGCCTCCACTCTTCACTGTTATCTTCTGATTCTTAAGATAATTCCCAAAGAATTTTTCCTGATATTGTTTGAGGAACAAAAGAAATGCTTTAAATAGATAGAAGCAAATTACGCTTACCGCTACATGATCGGGTACAGCCAGTACGGCTTTCTTACCGAATTTACCTGGTTCCACCTTCTCCAATGCTACACCTTACCCCCACGAATAAAAACACTTCAATACAGGATTCTTTGGATAAATTTGGCCACAGTGGCCATTTTATTAACAAACAAACATTAACATATTAACAATAATAATAATACCAGATAAATTAAGAGGGGAGGGTTCTTGGAGCTAATAGGTCTGGCTTTTATAACACAAAAGAAATCCAACCGCCATCTTACCCTCAGCCGTGCACCACCAGCTCGAGGGCACCAAACCCCGTCCAGAGCCCTGACCAAAAATTGCCACACCACCCCCCATGTAACTTCAAATTACCCAGAATTCTCGCAAATTCCTTATATGAACAAATCAGTACCAACTTCAAGAACCCCACCGCCCGCCAATCCAGCCACTGTGACAGTCACTAAGCCTCACCACCCATCTAAAAAACTTCCCTATACGAAGTAGCCCTATTCCCTGCATTACAGAACTTATAAATAACGCAGTAAAAAAGAGGGTGGGTGGGTCTTCTCTGTCCGAGTCCTACAGAAGAATGGCCCTTCCCACACTATTCCTCATAGCCACCCCTCAATCCTTATAGTGCCCGCCCCCATACTTCTACACCCAATCCTAAACCCCCGCATCTTCCAAACTCAAATCCTCCCGGCCAATCCCAGTCATGGGGGGGCTTCCCTCTAGCTACACCCAACTCCAGCCCCCTCCTTGACCGGGTATGGCCAATACGGCTTTCTTACCGTATTTACCTGGTTCCACTTTCTCCAAAACTACACCTTACCCCCACGAATAAAAACACTTAAATAGAGGATTATTTGGATAAATTTGGCCACAGTGGCCATTTTATTAACAAATAAACATTAACATATTAACAATAATAATAATACCAGATAAATTAAGAGGGGAGGGTTCTTGGAGCTAATAGGTCTGGCTTTTATAACATGAAAGAAATCCAAGCGCCATCTTACCCTCAGCCGTGCACCACCAGCTTGAGGGCACCATACTTCCACAATACGTGAAAGATTAATCACCTCAGAGCTCCAAGGGTAAAAACCCCGTCCAGAGCCCTGACGAAAAATTACCAGACCAACCCCCATGTAACTTCAAATTACCCGGAATTCTCCCAAATTCCTTGTATGAACAAATCTGTACCAACTCCAAGAACCCCACCCCCCGCTAACCACGCACAGCCCTGACACCTCAGGCTCGTAAGTGCCCCAACCCCAACAATGCCCTTTCGATTCCATCCTGTATTTCCAAAGCCCAGAGATCAATTCCGATGGCATTCAAATGAATACCATCCGCCATCCAAAAATTCCCCGTTCCGGACTCTAAATCTAAATGTCTAATACTTACACCTCCATTCTTGGATACAAAGGCCCCTACGACCCTATTCAACTTCACCCTCGCTCTATTTATCCCTTTAAAGATCTCGCCGCCCTCCTTTTCTGTCTAGGCACGATGTCTGACCACACCGTCAGCAACCCTGGAAAAGTTGTTCATAACCTCAAAAGATCGAACCGAATGTGGCGAATTAACTCCCTAACGGGCCTTGTTCCCAAATCGTTCCCACCTATGTGAACCACCAAGATATCAGGTGCTCTATCCAACTGGACCGCCTTGTGGAATTCGGACAAAAAACGACTCCACACCATCCCCCTAAAACCCAGCCAGCGGACAACAATCTGCTCCCTACCAAAACCCAGTTGCCTACCGTTCGGCCTTACATCGGCCCGCAGTACCCCCCAATGCACGAAAAAATGTCCAAAAATCCAGGCTAACAATGGACCAGCACCTAAAATGATTAATGGAAAACATATTAACCAACTTGACAAATTACTTTTGCCATTGCCTTATCATAATTAATACCTCACATACGTAAGATAGCGGTCAGAATTCCACCTACCGATGCGCTTTATCACCTAACCGCACCTATCTGCCTCTGATGCTGTGCCAATCCTAAATAAATGTGAGTCATATAATTCGGGGCTAAGTCCCAACTTGAGAATCCCTTTTTTAAGTACTGCAGTAAACTGAAAAAGGGACAAAAAGTTCCGTCTTCATGGCATAGAAGCGGGCCAACTCTACCCGACCATACTTGCCAATATTCTTCCAAACATCTTCTTGGGCACATCATTGCCCTGTCCACCTTGCCCAACACCACACGCCTGCCTTTTCCAGCTTGATCCGTCTTAGAGTGGCTTAACCAAAAATCAATGCCCTCAACCCAATATCCCACATCCTCGACCCGAAGTCCCCCCACCCTGCTTTTACTTGGAGCCACCAACTCCCCAACTCGCATTGCGCCAAAGAAAGCTAACAAAAAAGCCAGCCTAAACAATGCTAACTCAAAACTGGAACTACAAATCGTCCTTAGCACTGCACCCAAACCCTCTAACGTAGTAAACGACACAGGTCTCCGTTTGTCCGGCATGTGTCTGCCCCTCCTGAAACCCTTTAAAGCTTGCCTGACTTAAAAAGATTTTGTAGCGTCCCCTACTCCCTGCAATTTAAAACCGAACGCCAGCCCAGCCATGAACTTACCAACCCTTGACCCGGACCACCCAATCTCTGCCGCCATACCAATCAGAAACAAAACTGCCAAACTTCTATCCTCATCACTTACAATTGGCCCCCATTCAGCCACCCAAGTTTGCCATACTCTCCATGATGCCTCGTAAGCAGACCAGGTATTACTCGCTATAGATTCCCGAATTAGCCTTCCTGCTCCTCTGTAATCAGTCGCCACAAATGCGAAGGGCATTCGTCTCCCACGTCCTCCGCCTCTGGCGCCAGAGCCCGGAAACGGTCCCATTGAAAATGAGACAATGTATCCGCTGTAGAATTCTGAACACCCGGAACATGTACAGCCGAAATCCAAGCATTCAATTCAAGACACCTGAGCACTAGTTACCTGAGCAGCTTAATGACCACAGGGGATGAGGCCGACAAACTGTTAATCACCGCCACCACTGCCATATTGTCACAATGAAAGCGTATTCTCCTATTCAAGAAAAAAATCCCCCCAAATAGAAACCGCCACCACTATTGGGAACAGCTCCAACAAGGCCAAGTTTTTTGTGTAACCCAATTGTTTCACGATGTTGGCCACGCTCCAACACTCCACCTACCCTTACAGTAAGCTCCGAAACCTGCACCACAGGCTGCATCCGTATGGATTTCGCAATCAAAACTGTCAACAAAATCCTGCTGAATTAATGACCTCCCATTGTAATTCTCCAAAAAACGTTTCACTTCCAAGTCATCTCTGTGGTCCCTATTCAACCGAATGAAATGATGCGGTGCCCTCACACCTGCAGTCGCCCTGGACAACCTGTGACAAAAAATCCTGCCCATAGGAATAATTCTGCAAGCGAAATTCAACCTCCCCAACAGGGATTGCAACTCCTTCAACCTTACCTTACGCAAGCTCCCCACCCTGTTCACATCCTGCCTCAGCATGAGCAATTTATCCTCCGGTAAACAACATTCCATCTTTTCTGAATCAATCAGAATACCTAAGAAACTCAACACAGTGCAAGGCCCTTCTGTTTTCTGTTCAGCCAGCGGAACGCCAAAACGCTTAGCCACCCAAAACATAGATGCTAACAAATTCCCACAAACTAGCAATTCTGGAGGACCTATAAACAAAAAATCATCCAAATAATGAATGACCGACTGTACACCTGCAACGTCCCGTACCGCCCATTCCAAGAAAGTGCTAAAAGTTTCAAACAACGAACAAGAAATTGCACAACTCATGGGCAAATATCTATCTAGGTAGTACTCCTCGCCCCAAAAACACCCTAACAATGGAATTCTATCCGGGTGCACCGGAAGCAATCTGAACGCCGACTCAATGTCGGTCTTAGCCAACAATGACCCAGGCCCATACCTGCGCACCCATTTTACTGCCGCATCAAATTATGTATACTCCACCGAACATAGTTCCTGATCAATACCATCATTCACCAAAAGCCCTTTTGGATATGACAAGTGCTGGATCAGGCGAAATTTATTCGGTTCCTTCTTTGGCACAACTCCCAAAGGAGAAATAATCACACCCTCACCCGGCAAACGCCGAAAAGGACCAGCCATACGGCCCAACTCCACCTCTTTAGACAACTTTGCACTGACCACGTACGGATGCATCTGGGCCGACCTCAAATTTTTAAGTGAAAAAGGAACTTTATGTGCCGGTGCAGGAATCCTATAACCTTCTAAAAAACCGTAACTAATAACATCCGCTTTTTCCCGATCTGGATACCTACTTAGAAAGGGGGCCATCCCGGGAAGTTTCACTGGAGTCTCCCCCTTGACTGGGACCTACTGAAGGCTTCCCTTTTCCTTTCTTAAAACATTTAGAGGCCCCGTGGGAACTCCCGTTACAATGGGAGCACACGTGTTTGAACTTACAACTGTTCTCGTACTTGCATTGACCATCATTAAACTGCCAACACGTTCCCGATTTTTCTTTTCCAACCTGCGCCCCCGCATTACCCTCCCCCTCGTGTCCAGATGATTGACTACTGATGCCTCCCGTGAAAGGACTGCCCGTACCTGGCTGGAGCTTTTACCTTTAGCCACAACCCTATGTCCTTCTGATCCCACTTAATTTCTGGCCTCACCGCCTTCCTCTGCCTGAACTGCTCATCACAACATAACCATGTCTGCCCCCCGTATGTATGGTGGGCCTCCCTTATAGAATCCAAATAACAAAATAAACTGGAGCAATTTTCCGGAAACTTGTCCCCGATAACGCTAGCCAATATTGCAAACGCTAGCAACCAATTGACAAATGTCTGGGGAATCAAATGCCACCTCCGCTTTTCTTCCTCCTCCTTCTTGCTATCGTCCTTCTTTCCCTTATCTAAATTGAACTTTTCCAAGGGGAGGAGGGAGAAGATTTCGACATACTCGTCCCGCCAAATTTTTTCCCTTACCTCTTTTTTTTAAATGTGCCCCCAAAGGCCCCTCAAAACACACGTACACCTCACCCCTTGCCCTATCATCAAGCTTTACCGTATCACCTTTTTCTTTTTTGGTTTGAACCGATACTGAAACCCCAAATGACACCTCCTCACTCGCAACCATTGACCTGACCCCTTCAGGCCCAGCCTGCTGCGCCACCACCTGCAAACGCAACCAAGCTCTCACGGGCGAGACGCCCATCTCGCCTGCTGTCCCACCTTCTAACCTCAACAAGACTTGCGACATAGTTCGTAAAATATCACTAAGCCCCGGTACCTGTGCCCCACTAGGCCCACCCACATTCCTCACATCGTTCCTCACTAATTGACTACTCGCTACCCCTTGCGATACAGCCCCTGTGGGCAACAAACCAGACATATAATCATACTCACATAGCTGCGCAGGTGCTGTGTCCCCACCAGCCGACAATCCTGAGTCCTGCCGATCCCGTGAGTTGTCGATTCCTTGTTCGAAATCCGATCCTTCCGATTTTCGGCCATGCTCCAGGCCTGCGCCCCCGGCCTCCTCGTCACCGGGGGGGGGACCTCAGCACCTGCCGCAGCCGCTGGTGCTCCCACGCCTGGAGTTCGCCTCCCGCTTGTCCTCACTCTGCTCCGCTTCGTAGGCCTGTGACGCCGATCGTCCCCAGACCCGGACCGACCGGCCTGGCCCGTGCTGGATGGGATGTGCCTGCCAGGCAGCTCCACTCTGCCACCCGCCGCAGACTGAAGAGCTGGTCTGTCAGTGCTGCTTCTCCCTGCAGCAGCCTGCCCTCCGATCGCCACCGTATGTTGAGTCTCCCGCTCCGTCTGGCAGGTACCCTGACATGAGCATCGCCAGGGATACCTGCCGTTCCGGATGTCCGTCCCGCCGGCTCCACTGCTGCGCACCTCTGGTCGTCAATGTTCCCCCGTGTGCAGGCAGATCCACCTGATGCAAGGATGTCCCTGCTAGGCGCTGAATTGACTTCCGGTCTGGGCAGCGCTGCTGACGCCGGCCGCACTTCCTGTGCAGCCTGTGCTTCAGCACCGGTCCCCGCTCCCCGCCGTCCAGGGCCCACAGGCCGGCTGTGCGGATTCCTGCTGGTGCGAGCACAGTGGCGTGGCACCGCACTGTGCTACACACCACCCGCAGGGTCCCATGAGGGTCTCCGCAGCCGCCGCCTGCTGCCCGCAAATACATCGGGCAACAGCCGCTCCGTTGGCCGCGATCTTTTGGATCTCCCGCTGGGTCTCGGTGCCTCTTCCTCCGCACGTGCTGCCCCCAGCAAGGATGACAGCTGGGACGCCAGCCAGCCTGGATCTCTAAAATGGGCCGAGTCCCGCAGCTGGGCCACCAATGCTTCCACGGACTCCATAGAGGTAGGAATTTGGGACATATGGGGTCTTCTCTGTCTGAGCCAGAAGAATGGCCCTTCCCACACTATTCCCCATAGCCACCCCTCAATCCTTATAGTGCCCGCCCCCATACTTCCATACCCAATCTTAAACCCCCGCATCTTCCAAACTCAAATCCTCCCGGCCAATCCCAGTCATGGGGGGCTTCCCTCTATCTACGCCCAACTCCAGCCCCCTCCTTTCCAACTTCTAGCAGTTTAGAATGCTTTATACTTCAAGAGAGGCCTGTAATTTATAATAAAATTTGTGTACTTCTTGTGAGAATGTGAAATGTCAACAATTTTTGATTTCATGAGTAAATTTGTAATGTAAAAATGCACCTGAAAAGTTGGTCAATTTCTAAATATCTATTTAAAGCGGTTCTTTAGCTCCTCAAACATTTTCATTGTAAAAGTTGACAAAATTATATTTTGCATTTTCTTGATCAAAAAAATAACTAAGTTGTAATTCTAAAAATGTACCAATCTTACATTTCTGGAAAGTAAATGTTATCACCTTCTGCCAATATACAGAGAAAAATATGTTTTATATATAGTAAATATCTAATTTCACTGAGACACAGATAATTTCGGAAAAAGCCATATAATACACTGTATTCAACTTGTGCAGATATTCTTGCACATTTAGGGCTTGTGCACAAGACTAATTATCTTGTACGAGTGCAATATTTTTTACGGAGTGTAGAATCAAAGTAGGAAATGCAAGTCTATGGGTCCATGAAAACATTGGACTCCAGCTGCAAGAAAAACTGATGTCACTCTCACCAATCTCTGATCAAACGCTGATGAGAGTCTGATCAGAAAAATCAGACCGGTTTTCTTGGATGGAGAGAAAACAGTTGTGTACACCGACCTTTTGGCAGATAATGAAACACAAGTGGCCCAGTTCGTTAAGAATTTGTGTATAAAGCACCTTGAAATGTCACATAATGTTTAAGCAAATTTAAGTTCCACAAAAAAGATTGCATCTTACAGCAGTGCAAATGTTCATCATATTGTAATTATGTGTTACGGATCCGGGTGGTGGAACCTCTGTGCTGCAGTGCAAGGAGGGACCAGAGGGGCGTGACTAAGTATCTATTCGGCCTGACCAAGGTCACACGGCAGCTTAGTCGACTCCGTGAACCAGGGAGGAACCGAGCAGAGGGACCAGGTGCCACTGTGGGACTGACCTTGTATGAGAGCAGGTGACTCCCACGGGTCAGAAGGCAGGAAACGACTGGTACAGCGGAAGAGCATGGCAGGCAGGCTGACGAGTGGTCCAGGTAGTCAGGCAGGCTGATTCGGCTGATAGCCAGACAGATTCTCTGGGTAGGCAACCTGGCGGGCACAATAGGTAACTGGCAGGTGCTTCCAGGTAAGCAGGCAAGCGGGCACAGCAGGTAGAGGCAGGTGCTTCCAGGTAAGCAGGCAAGCGGGCAGAGCCCATAGAAAGACTGGCGGACTGGACTGTAGGCAGACTGTCGGGCAGGAAAGTAGTCAGACTGGCAGACTGGACTGAAGAACAGAATGGCGGACAGGACGGACTTGCAGAGGACCTAAGCACAGTGCCAGGGAAGCTGCGTGCACCAGCAGCAGCAGGGAGGCCGGAAGACGCTGGAGCAGGACCACATTGGTAGGGGGGATGGCGTCTCTGCCTGGCAGGGGGCAGAGATGCCGATGCTACAGTACCCCCCCCCTTTACCCCCCCTCTTTTATAGGCCAGCAAGAAATTATTTAAGAAGAAGAGGGGCATGGATGTTCTCCCTGGGTTCCCAAGACCTCTTCTCCAGGCCAAATCCCTTCCAATCCACCAGAAAAAAGGTTTTTCCTCTTACCCTTTTGGTGGCCAAAATGTTCTCTACCTCATAGACATCCTCAGTGGAGACTGGCGCTGGAGTGGTACCTGGATCATCAGAAAAAGAATTAAGAACAACTGGTTTGAGGAGAGATACGTGGAAGGAGTTGGTAATCTGTAAGGTGGCCGGGAGTTTTAGCTTGTAAGCCACGGGATTAATTTGCTTGAGAACCTCAAATGGACCGATGAACCCAACTTATACGATGGTATTTTGAGCCGAACATGTTTGGAGGAGAGCCAGACCCTGTCTCCCGGACGGAATTGAGGCGGATCCAGACGTCTCTTTTCGGCATGTTTCTTCATCCGCTCTGAAGACCGAAGAAGTGTGGATCTAGTGTTCTCCCAAATGGTAAAAAATTCGCTGACCAGAGACTCCGCGGCAGGATTGTCCACAGAAGCGGAGACGGGAAATGGAATCCGGGGGTGTTGGCCGTAGACCACAAAGAATGGGGATTTGGAAGAAGACTCATTTTCATGGTTGCTATAGGAGAACTCGGCCCAGTGCAGGAGCTCAACCCAATCATTACGGTGAGCATTGACAAAATGCCGGAGAAAGCTGGTGAGGACCTGGTTGATACGTTCCACTTGACCATTGGACTGGGGATGATAAGCAGAGGAGAAGTCCAGAGTGACATCCAGCAGCTTACACGTAGATCTCCAGAAGCGCAAAGTGAACTGAACCCCGCGATCAGACACAATGTGGAGGGGAAGGCCGTGGAGACGAAAGATGTGATGGATGAAGTCCTTAGCCAGTTCAGATGCGGACAGGAGACCAGGAAGAGGGATGAAGTGGACCATTTTAGAAAAGCAGTCAGCGACCACCCAATTGACCGTACAACCGGCAGAAACAGGGAGATCCGTAATAAAGTCCATAGCTGTGTGTTGCCACGGGATGGAAGGTACGAGTAAAGGCAGGAGACGGCCAGCGGGAAGATGCCTGGGAACTTTGTTACAGGCGCAGGAGGAACAAACCGAGATGAAATCCGCAACATCCTTGCATAGAGAGGGCCACCAGAAATGCCGGGCGATGAGCAGGAAGGTCTTCCTCTGGCCTGCATGGCCGGCTAGTTTGGAAGAATGACCCCAGAGAAGAACCTTCTTATGATCTGGAACTACAAAAGTCTTACCGGGTGGAAGACGCGACAGGTCAAAAGGGGCCACAGGCATTACTCTGGAGGGGTCGATGATATGCAGAGGCTCCTCCTCTTGGTCAGAGGACAGGAATGAGCGGGATAGAGTGTCGACTTTAATGTTCTTGTCCACAGGACGGTAGTGTAGAGTAAAGCAGAATCGGGCAAAGAACAGAGACCACCGGGCCTGACGCGGATTGAGTCTCTTGGCGTTTTGTAAATAGGCCAGGTTTTTGTGGTCTGTGTAGATGACTACAGGGTGCAGAGCCCCTTCCAGCAGGTAGCGCCACTCCTCCAGCGCCAATTTGATGGCAAGCAGCTCACGATCTCCTATGGAGTAGTTGCACTCAGATGAGGAGAAGAGCTTGGAGAAGAAGCCGCAGGTTACCATTCTTCAGGACGTGGATTTCTGGGTGAGCACATCTCCGGCTCCGGGAGGAGGAAGCATCAACCTCCAGGAAGAACTGATTGTTGCAATCCAGGTGGTGCAGCACAGGAGCAGAAGAGAAGGCTTGCTTTAGGGAGACGACGGCCTCCTCCGCTTCGGAAGTCCATTCCTTGGGATTTGCTACCTTACGGGTTAGAGCAGAGATGGGAGCGGTCCGGGAGGAGAAATGAGGGATGAAGAGGCGGTAATAATTTGCGAAGCCCATGAATCGCTAAATAGCTTTCAACCCCTCCGGTCAGGGCCATTTTAAGATGGCAGAAACCTTCTCGGGATCCACCTGAAGACCAGTCTCGGAGATGATATATCCCAGGAACGGAAGGGAAGTCTGCTCGAAGAGACATTTCTCAAATTTTGCGTAGAGACGATTCTGCCGGAGCCTTAGCAGAACCTGACGAACATTCCTCCGGTGTGTGGGCAGATCCAGAGAGAAGACCAAGATATCGTCCAGGTACACCACTACGTAAGAATACAAGAGATCTCAGAAGATGTCGTTAACCAGCTCCTGGAAGACGGCTGGAGCATTACAGAGACCAAAGGGTATCACGCGGTATTCATAGTGACCGTCCCGGGTGTTTAATGCCGTCTTCCACTCGTCTTCTTGGTGGATCTGGACGAAATTGTACGCCACACGAAGATCGAGTTTTGGTGAAGATCCTCGCACCTTTAAGGTGGTCGAACAGCTCCCAGAGGAGAGGCAGGGGGTACTTATTCTTGATGGTAATCTGGTTTAGGCACCTGTAGTCGATACACGATACAAGAATCCTGCTCCAGCCGGGGAAGTAGATTTCTGAATGAACCCCCTAGTAAGATTCTCAATGTACTCAGACATGGCCCGTGTCTCAGCCAGCAACAAGGTGTAGATACGCTCGCGGGGAGGAGAAGCACCGGGTACCAAGTCAATGGGGCAATCATAGGGGCTATGGGGTGGAAAAGTCTCAGCCTCCTTCTTGTCAAAGACGTCCGCATAGAACCAGTAGGGTGCCGGCAGACCAGGTAGATTAGCCGGAGAAGACGGAGGTCGAGCCGGACGAACCAGAACCAGGCAGGTCTCATGGCAACCCCAATGGAGCACTTCACCAATTCAGGACAGGTTCATGTCTCTGTAGCCAGGGTAGACCTAGCAGTAGGGAGTGAAAGAGTCCAGATAGCACATGAAAGGAGATCCTCTCCATGTGCAGCATACCCACCTGATGGGTTACTGGCTCTGTGACGAGCAAGATGGTCTCCAGAAGAAGTCTCCCATCCATGGAAGCAACTGCCAATGGTTTGGTCAGACGTTTGGTAGGAATCTGATACCGCTCCACAAGGGCCTGAGAAATGAGATTCTCAGCGGCTCTGGAATCCAGATGGGCGGTCTCAAAGAAGAGGGTCTCATCACTGGAAATAGAAACGGATAGAGTCAAGGATGGAGAGGATTTACTCTTGCCTAGGGCGACCTCTCCGAGCGGTCTTAGACACTGGAGTTTCCCGGCTTCACCGGACAGGAATGGATCAGATGCTCCTTACTGCCACAGTAGAAGCAGCTCCCCTTGGCTTGGTGCGTCTCTTGGCGAGACTTGACCGTCTTGGTTTGGTCAATCTGCATGGGTTCGGGCGAGCGTGACCGGGGAATTGCTGGTTGGGAGGCAGGTTTCTGGAATTCAGGAGCGAGACAAAGTAATCTTCTCTCCCGGGTAGTCTCCTTAACTCATTCCAAGAAACGGATGTCAATCTGGGTAGCTAGTGACACCAGGTCGTCCAGGGTTTAAGGGATGTCACGACCGGCTAGCTCATTCTTGATAGAGATGAGCGTTGTTCTACTCGAACTGTTCGCCAATCTCAAATTCGAGCTGTTTTGGGCGGTGTTCGAGCCGGTCGGCGAACACGAACAATTTGAGAAAAATTCGGCTGTTCGAGGTTATGTTCGATAACTGTTCGTGCACCAAAATCATAACTGGATTTTTTCTCAGTAATGATGAAAATTAATGTTAATACGCAGTTTGAGTGTACAGCGGGGCGGGGGGAGGGGCAGGGGATGGATCTCTGCAGGAACAATGAAGATCTCCATTTTTTTTTCTCTTTCCCGCATTTGCAGTGGGGAGGTGCAATCTGTCAGCCTATCAGCAGCGCACACACGGAGCGAAGTGCTTTTTTTCACACAAGCAAGGGCATGTGTGATTGGCAGTGTATGTCACATGTCCTTGCCCTATAAGACCAAGCCATTTTCCCCGTCGCCACCATTTTCTCACTGCTGCAGCTCCGTGTTAGACGGCACCGCTGTTGCTGTGTGCGCTATGCCTTGTTAATTTCAAGCCAATTTTCGCACAAATATACAGATAACTTGGGAGTAGGGAATAGTTGTGATTGCAGTCCTTTTAAGGACTAGGTTACAGCATTTCCTACGACTTTTATCAGGCAGGTCTGTGCTCTTAAATAGATAGATTGTGGGAGTAAAGACTAATTGTAATTGGAGTCCTTTTCAGGACTAGGTTACATCAGTTCCTATCAGTTTTTGCCAGGCAGGTCTGTGCCAGTGCTGTGCAAGTTTTTTTCACAGCATTTGGCTGAATCTAGCAAAGCTAATCCTTTTTGGCCTATTGCAGAGTGTGTTAGTCAGTGGAGTAGCCTATCTGTGTTGCAAGATATACCACCTGTGTATAGAATACCAATTTTTTTACTGCACCTAGTGAAGTAAAATCTTTTGGGCATAGCATCATTCTATTAGTCCATCTATACTGACCTCCATCAGGTTGCAAACTGAATATAATTTTTTTCTGCATCTAGCTCTGAAAAAATATATGGGCTTCTAGCAGTGTGTGGGACTTGGTCTATTAGTCCATCTATACTGACCTCCATCAGGTTGCAAATTAAAAATAATTTTTTTCTTCATTTAGCTCTGAAAAAATATTTGGGCTTCTAGCAGTGTGTGGGACTTGTTCTATTAGTCCTTCTATACTGACCTCCAGCAGGTTGCAAATTGAATATAATTTTTTTCTGCATCTAGCTCTGAAAAAATATTTGGGCTTCTAGCGGTGTGTGGGACTTGGTCTATTAGTCCATCTATACTGACCTCCATCAGGTTGCAAATTAAAAATAATTTTTTTCTGCATCTAGCTCTGAAAAAATATTTGGGCTTCTAGCAGTGTGTGGGACTTGGTCTATTAGTCCATCTATACTGACCTCCATCAGGTTGCAAATTAAAAATAATTTTTTTCTTCATTTATCTCTGAAAAAATATTTGGGCTTCTAGCAGCGTGTGGGACTTGTTCTATTAGTCCATCTATACTGACCTACATCAGGTTGCAAATTAAAAATAATTTTTTTCTGCATCTAGCTCTGAAAAAATATTTGGGCTTCTAGCAGTGTGTGGGACTTGGTCTATTAGTCCATCTATACTGACCTCCATCAGGTTGCAAATTAAAAATATTTTTTTTCTGCATCTAGCTCTGAAAAAATATTTGGGCTTCTAGCAGTGTGTGGGACTTGGTCTATTAGTCCATCTATACTGACCTCCATCAGGTTGCAAATTGAATAAAAAAATTTTCTGCATCTAGCTCTGAAAAAATATTTGGGCTTCTAGCGGTGTGTGGGACTTGGTCTATTAGTCCATCTATACTGACCTCCATCAGGTTGCAAATTAAAAATAATTTTTTTCTGCATCTAGCTCTGAAAAAATATTTGGGCTTCTAGCAGTGTGTGGGACTTGGTCTATTAGTCCATCTATACTGACCTCCATCAGGTTGCAAATTAAAAATAATTTTTTTCTGCATCTAGCTCTGAAAAAATATTTGGGCTTCTAGCAGTGTGTGGAACTTGGTCTATTAGTCCATCTATACTGACCTCCATCAGGTTGCAAATTAAAAATAATTTTTTTCTTCATTTAGCTCTGAAAAAATATTTGGGCTTCTAGCAGTGTGTGGGACTTGTTCTATTAGTCCTTCTATACTGACCTCCAGCAGGTTGCAAATTGAATATAATTTTTTTCTGCATCTAGCTCTGAAAAACTATTTGGGCTTCTAGCGGTGTGTGGGACTTGGTCTATTAGTCCATCTATACTGACCGCCATCAGGTTGCAAATTAAAAATAATTTTTTTCTGCATCTAGCTCTGAAAAAATATTTGGGCTTCTAGCGGTGTGTGGGACTTGGTCTATTAGTCCATCTATACTGACCTCCATCAGGTTGCAAATTAAAAATAATTTTTTTTCTGCATCTAGCTCTGAAAAAATATTTGGGCTTCTAGCAGTGTGTGGGACTTGGTCTATAAGTCCATCTATACTGACCTCCATCAGGTTGCAAACTGAATAAAAAAATTTTCTGCATCTAGCTCTGAAAAAATATTTGGGCTTCTAGCGGTGTGTGGGACTTGGTCTATTAGTCCATCTATACTGACCTCCATCAGGTTGCAAATTAAAAATAATTTTTTTCTGCATCTAGCTCTGAAAAAATATTTGGGCTTCTAGCAGTGTGTGGGACTTGGTCTATTAGTCCATCTATACTGACCTCCATCAGGTTGCAAATTAAAAATAATTTTTTTCTTCATTTAGCTCTGAAAAAATATTTGGGCTTCTAGCAGTGTGTGGGACTTGTTCTATTAGTCCTTCTATACTGACCTCCAGCAGGTTGCAAATTGAATATAATTTTTTTCTGCATCTAGCTCTGAAAAAATATTTGGGCTTCTAGCGGTGTGTGGGTCTTGGTCTATTAGTCCATCGATACTGACCTCCATCAGGTTGCAAATTAAAAATAATTTTTTTCTGCATCTAGCTCTGAAAAAATATTTGGGCTTCTAGCGGTGTGTGGGACTTGGTCTATTAGTCCATCCATACTGACCTCCATCAGGTTGCAAATTAAAAATAATTTTTTTCTGCATCTAGCTCTGAAAAAATATTTGGGCTTCTAGCAGTGTGTGGGAATTGGTCTATTAGTCCATCTATACTGACCTCCATCAGGTTGCAAATTAAAAATAATTTTTTTCTTCATTTAGCTCTGAAAAAATATTTGGGCTTCTAGCAGTGTGTGGGACTTGTTCTATAAGTCCTTCTATACTGACCTCCAGCAGGTTGCAAATTGAATATAATTTTTTTCTGCATCTAGCTCTGAAAAAATATTTGGGCTTCTAGCGGTGTGTGGGACTTGGTCTATTAGTCCATCTATACTGACCTCCATCAGTTGCAAATTAAAAATAATTTTTTTCTGCATCTAGCTCTGAAAAAATATTTGGGCTTCTAGCGGTGTGTGGGACTTGGTCTATTAGTCCATCTATACTGACCTCCATCAGGTTGCAAATTAAAAATAATTTTTTTCTGCATCTAGCTCTGAAAAAATATTTGGGCTTCTAGCAGTGTGTGGGACTTGGTCTATTAGTCCATCTATACTGACCTCCATCAGGTTGCAAATTGAATAAAAAAATTTTCTGCATCTAGCTCTGAAAAAATATTTGGGCTTCTAGCGGTGTGTGGGACTTGGTCTATTAGTCCATCTATACTGACCTCCATCAGGTTGCAAATTAAAAATAATTTTTTTCTGCATCTAACCCAGCCAATAGTTTTGGCCTAATACCACAGTTTGGCCACTCAGCTCTGCTCGGTTACCATCCATTGTTTTTTTGTGCAAACAACTCCAGAGTTGTGAATTAGTTAACCACCAAAATGAGTGGAAAAAGGCCTGCTGCTGGTGGAAAGGGGAATAGGCGTGTTGGGAAGGGGAAAAAAGGTTGTGTCCGTGGGGTAGGTGCAGAAGAAAGACCATCTTCCAGCCAAACTAAAATGTCTACTTCTTTTAGCGGACAATGTGATAAGATCCCTTTCTTACGGCCACGCCAATCGCTACAAATTCCAGATGAGGCACAAAAACAGCAGGTGCTTCAACGGATATCAAGTGCTCCTTTAAGTGGGCTCTCCTCCACATCAACTTCAACATCACAAATACTCCAGTCCTCAAAGGTGTCACCCAAATCGCACTTGCTTCCTCACAGCTCCCAAATCTCCAGCTGCCCGTCTGAGTATGAGGTAGAACAGATGGTTGAGTCTGCAGAGCTGTTTACTCATACTATAGCCTGGGAATCAGAGGTCGACTCCAGCGCTTCTGTGAATCCAGACGAGGAAATGATCTGCACTGATGCCCAGAATCTTTATGAGTCGGATCCAGGACCAGACGCAGAAGGTTCTGACCATAATGTAGACCCTCATTCCCAAACTGTAACTCCTGTTGGTGGAGACAATGAGGAAGACGATGATAAGACTCAAATACCTGATTGGAGCGACAACTTTAGTTTTTTGTCAGGGCAGGAACAGGTTGGCTCTGAGGACGACGGGTGTGATAACGCACAGGGTGATGATGATGAGGTCGGAGATCCCACTTACTGTCAACCCACAGTCAGCCAAGAGATGAGGTCAGCAGAGGAGGTGGAGGAAGATGCTAGTGACGACGAGGTCAGGTTGCGCCTTCCTGGACAGAGACGTAGTACTGGAAGCACGTCAACAACTGCATCCTCAAACACAACTCTGCCTCTCACCACAAGTCGTGGTGGCTCTTCAGGTCGCATGGGTGCTAAGCCTTGCATAGCCTGGGCATTTTTTCAGATCGATAAAGATGACCCAACTCGTGTTATCTGTAACATTTGTCAGCAAAAGCTAAGTAGAGGCCAAAAAATACATAGTTTGAGTACTTCATGCATGAACCGGCACATGGACATGAAGCATAAGTTGCAGTGGGAAGCTCAGTGTGCTACAATGCGGTCTAGCCGGCCGGGCCAACCACCGTCTGCCATATCTTGTGCATCCGCGGCCTCTTCATCCTCTGTGACTGGGGGGACAGCAGTCACACCTGTTTTGGGGCGCAGACCTGCCACCTCTTTACCCGCAACAGCCAGCGTGATTGGCAGGTCATCATTTTCTTTGGAGGTGGTAACACCAGCTGGTCTTGAGCGCTGTCCGACATCGATAGCACCACCTTTGGATCAAGGCAACCTAACATGTCCGCCTGCATCTTCCTCACAGACCGGCAGTTTGCCGGGGACACCCTTATCAACCCCGTCTAAGCACAATAGCCAGCCCTCGGTCCCTCAGATGTGGACAAGTAAAAGACCATTTCCTCCTAGCCATGAGAAAGCTAAGAGGTTGAATTTCACCATCTGCAAGCTCTTGGCTACAGAAATGCTGCCTTTCCGCCTGGTGGACACAGAGGATTTTCGAGACCTTATGTCCGTCGCAGTGCCCCAGTACCAGATGCCCAGTCGGCACTACTTCTCAAAGAAAGGTGTGCCTGCGCTCCACCAGCATGTCGCACACAACATCACCGCTTCTTTGAGAAACTCTGTGTGTGACAGGGTGCATTTCACCACAGACACTTGGACGAGTAGGCATGGACAGGGGCGTTACATGTCGCTGACTGGGCACTGGGTAACTATGGTGACAGCAGGACAAGGGGCTGCTGTCCAAGTCTTGCCGTCCCCACGAGTTGTGCGTCAATCCTCTTTATGTCATTTTTCCTCCACTGCTTCTGCCTCCTCAACCTCCTCTCGGTCTTCCACCTGCACCCAAAGCCTGTCTGGTCATGCCACAAGCTTTCTAACTGCGCAGAAGGGATCCTGCACACCTCCTTACTATGCTGGCAGTAGGGCTCAACGTCATCAGGCGGTTTTTACATTGAAATGTCTGGGAAATGTGAGTCACACAGCTGAGGAGTTGTGGTCAGCTCTGGAGAACCAATTTCATGAATGGTTGTCTCCACTGGACCTGAAACCAGGGAAGGCCGTGTGCGACAATGCTGCAAACCTGGGTGCGGCCCTTCGCCGGGGCAATGTCACACACGTGCCTTGTATGGCTCACGTGTTGAACCTGGTTGTCCAGCAATTTTTAGCCCACTATCCCAGACTAGATGGCCTTCTGCAGAGGGCACGGTCGCTGTGTGCTCACTTCCGCCGTTCGCATCCCGCAGCTCAGCGACTTACATCTCTACAGAAGTCGTTGGGCCTGCCACTTCACCGGCTAAAATGCGATGTGCCTACCCGGTGGAATTCAACTCTGCACATGTTGCAGCGACTGTGGCAGCACCGACAAGCCCTGGTGCAATACGTTCTGACGTATAGCCTGGGCCAACGAGATTCAGAGGTGGGGCAAATCACGCTGGAGGAGTGGTCTCAGATCAGGGACCTATGCACCCTTCTGCACAGTTTTGAAATGGCGACGAAGATGTTTAGTGCTGACGATGCCATTATCAGCATGACTATTCCGGTGATTTACATGCTGGAGCACATGTTAAACAGAATTCGGAGTCAGGTGGTGGCACAAGAGGAGGTGGAGGAAGTAGAGGAGGAGGAGTTGTATGCGGAAGGGCTAACATCTGCAAGGTCCAGACGGTCGGCAGCACCAGGGCGGCAGGCATGTGAGGGTGGGGGAGATGATTTTACCAGGGCGCATGGTAGCAGCCAAACTAGTGAGGAAGGTGCAGGAGCCCAGGAAGAAGTGGAGGACGAACTGATGGAAGACTCATCAGATGAGGGAGACCTTGATCACATTTCTGTTGTGCGAGGTTGGGGGGAGAGGACAGAGGAAGGAAGCATGATTGTTACCTCGCCACCAACACAACAGGGACTTGGTGCTCCTGGATGCGCAACACACATGAGTGCCTTCTTGCTGCACTACCTGCAACATGACCCTCGAATTGTGAGAATTAGAAATAATCCTGACTAGTGGGTTGCCACACTGTTAGATCCCCGGTACAAAAGTAAATTTGCAGAAATTATTCCTGCCATAGAAAGGGATGCACGCATGCAGGAGTATCAGCAGAGACTGTTGCAGAATCTTACATGTGCTTTTCCACAAAATACCAGTGGTGCACGTAGTGAATCTCACAGTTCCAACTTGCCAACCGTGGTCTGTATGGAATTGTTCAATAAAGGGCCCAAAATTAAGATAACATAGATGGGAGAGGTCTCTATGAATAGGAATTCCTAAGTATTTGATACCCTGTGAGGGCCAGGCAAAGGGAAAGTTGGACTGGATGGAATCCTATATGGATTTAGGGAGGGAGACATCGAGGGCCTCAGACTTCGCTGCATTGATTTTAAAATTTTACCATGTAACAAAGTGATCTATTTCAGCCATAACAGCAGGGATGGATATATGTGATTGAGTGATATATACTAGGACATCATCAGCAAATAGAGAGCACTTGTACTCGGTGCCTCCCACCTCAATCCACCTAATATTGGGGTTATGGCGAATTGATGAGAGCAGGTGCTCCGTCACTAGGATGTATAAGAGAGGGGACAGAGGACATCCCTGCCTTGTCCCATTGGTGATTGTGAAAGGTGATGAAAATGTTCTGACGCATCCCCTGGGCCTTGGGACACCCGGAGCCGGACCCTTTTTGGTGGATGCTGGTGGTTGTAGTCTTCGTGGCGGCGATCCGGTTCCGTGGCTCAGGGCGGTCAAACCAGTGGCGGAACTATTTATGTGGTTTTGATGTTTAAATGTCCGACTACGCCACCCGTGGATTGCGGTCAGAGTGAACCGCCGCTACAGGGCAGACCGCTAAGGCTGGTGTTGTGGGTGCAGCAGAGCGTAGCATAACTCCCCACGGAGGAGTATAGCCTCAGGGCAGTGTATGCGGAGGATGGGGGTGATGGTGCAGGGCAGCAGCAGTAACGACACGGAGTCAGTGATGCAGTTCAGGGCCTTTACTCACAGTTCTTATTATCCAGACCACGTCTGCAGGTAACGGCTGCCCACGTCGTACTGTGCTCACCAGGTGAGGGGCTCAGACAACTCCCAGATAACTTTGGAGCGCTTCACAGGACCCCCTTTGTGTGTCCTTTGTCTGGCCTTTCTTACCAACACTTCTGTCCGGCTGCCTCGGGCCTCCTCTTGGTAAACTTGGCGCCAGTTTCCCTGACCCTATGTGGTGCCTTCCTAGCGGGTGGAGCAAGGGGCTGCGCCACATAAAATGTCAGAGCCTCCGGTTTCTAGCTGAGGGTCGTTTCCTGCCTCCACTAGTTCGGGGACCGGTCTCCCCCTTTGGCCTGACCCCTCCACGCAGGTGGATTCGGGCGTGCGGTGGCGACTCGCCCGTCCGCACCCCTGGGATCCCTTCATTCCTCGTTCCTGGAGCCTTCTCCGCTCCTCTTCCTTCCTTCTCCCTCTTGCAGGCCTGGGCCTCTGTTACTAGGCCCGCCTCCGGAGCAGAGCTCATGCAGAGCCCCTGCTCCCTGCCACTTCTGCTCAGACTTCTCTGCACTGAACTAAGATGGTGCCCACCTTTTATACTCCCTTCTCAATGCACCCAGGAACTGCTTCCTCCCTGCTCCTGCACTGCAGGGTTCCCCTTCCTCAGTGTTCCCTCCCCCCACTCCAGCCAGGGACAGGGACTGTCGTGCCCATCTCAGGGGCATATTGGTCGCCCTGCCCCACGGCAATGTGGTGTAATGCATGCAGGTGTCGGGTCCTGATCCACACTCCATCCTTATCTGAGAGTGAGATATCACACCTCTGGGTGAGGTGCAATACGTCTGTAGCAACCGAGCCCTCGGTGCTACAGTTCCATTTATCTTCAGCCTAGGTGACGTATTGTGATACAGGGCCGTGATTTTGGCTATAAAAGGGTCCCCTAGACCCCTACCCCAAGCTTTTTAAGAGAATCTTATATGGCGTGCCAGGAGACTCTATGGAATGCTTTCTCAGCATCCAACGAGAGTATCTAATTACAAATTTTTAACTGCATCTAGCCCAGGAAATACTTTGTGCCTAGTAGCAGTGTCTGCTAGTCAGCGGATTATCCCGGCTGTTAAGCAAGCTACACCACCTGTAGTTTGGACACTTAATTTTTTCAAAGGAAATGCTTCGGGACCACGGGATACTTAGTGAAGAGCATCAGGAGGCACCCCAAGGCATAGGGGCTGGGACTGGCACTAGGATGCCTTGCGGTGGACAGCCGAGCTCGATCCTTATAAAAGCTTTTTAACTGCAGCAGCTTTAGTGGATGCTACTGGAGCTGGAATTACGCGGCTGCTGGCATGAGACTTGCCCTCCAATAGATCCTTGTAAATGGATTTAAAGTGTATTCATTCAAATTAGAGGGACAATTTAAATTAAAAAGCTTAGAGCTGCCTCCACCACAGGGGGGCTCTCTCGACCCACCAGCGGACAGGCACCAGTATTGGGAGAGGGGGGCTGGCCGTCAGGGTTCACCGCGGCTCTGGCACAAACCCGGCGACACGGAGGTGGCACGGGCAGGAGCGGACTGGCCGTCTCGGCTTCTCACTTTTTGGATTTTAGAAGGGCATGACATGCCTATATCTGTGTCTCCCCCTCCTTTTACTCCTCCACCTCTTTTCTTTTCGCATGACTATATGTACTTGTCACTTTTCCATGTGTTAGTTGTGTCTTCTGAGCAGTTTGTCAGCTTTTGGACACCTTTGAAGGTGTTTTCTATGTGTTTCTATGTGTTTTTGTTTGCCTGCCATTGGTTTTAATGGTGTTCGAAGGTGTTCGACGAACAGTTCGACGAACAGTTCGGCGAACACACGGGTGTTCGACGAACCGAACCGAACTCGAACACTACGGGGGTGGCTCAACACTAATCCTTGATCCTCCCAGAAAGACCCTCCCAGAAGGTGGAGACCAGGGCCTTGTTGTTCCAGGCAAGCTCAGATGCGAGAGCATGTATGGTATACTGGCCCACAGTGAGACTCCCTTGGCGGAGAAGAGAGGAGGCAGTAGAAGTCTTTCGTCTGGGCTCATCGAAGACCTTCCGGAAGGCAGTGAGGAAAGCCGGAAGATCGGACACCAGGGGATCCCCTCTCTCCCAAAGAGGGTTTAGCCATGCCAATGCTTCCCCGGCGAGGTGAGACATAATGAACGCCACCTTGGCCCGGTCAGAGGGAAACTGATGTGTCAGGAGTTCAAAGTGCAGTGTGCACTGGTTCAGGAAGCCCCAACATAAGACGGGGTCAACACCAAAACGTGGGGGCGCAGAGAGCTGGGGTTCAGAACCGTGTCCCATAGTGCCAGTGGGTTGAGGTGCCGCCAAAGCGGGTGCCGCTCGGCTGGAGACGGACACAGACGGGGTGGACAGCGTGTCCAGGCGGAAGTTGACAGACCGCAGGTAGGTCAGGATAGTTTCCTGTTGGGATCTCTGACGAGAAACCTCCTGGTACAGGTCAGAAAGCGAAGGAGCCTGGGAGCCACCGGGTTCCATGGCCCGTGAAAACTGTTACGGATCCGGGTGGTGGAACCTCTATGCTGCGGTGCAAGGAGGGGCCAGAGGGGCGTGACTAAGTATCTACTCGGCCTGACCAAGGTCGCACGGCGGCTTAGTCGACTCCGTGAACCAGGGAGGGACTGAGCAGAGGGACCAGGTGCCACTCTGGGACAGACCTTGTATGAGAGCAGGTGACTCCCATGGGTCAGAAGGCAGGAACCGACTGGTACAGCGGAAGAGCACGGCAGGCGGGCTGACGGGAGGTCCAGGTAGTCAGGCAGGCTGATT
This sequence comes from Phyllobates terribilis, assembly GCF_046119375.1. NCBI lineage: Eukaryota > Metazoa > Chordata > Amphibia > Anura > Dendrobatidae > Phyllobates > Phyllobates terribilis. The sequence goes on along the minus strand of NW_027362764.1, from coordinate 417,634,691 downwards.
CGGTTGGTAGCCAGACAGATGCTCCGGGTAGGCAACCTGGCGGGCACAACAGGTAACTGGTATACTTTGATGTAGTAAGATGTTTTTTTCATTTTTTGATCAAAAAATGTTAACTAAGTTCCTTACTTTTTTATATATAGCAATATTGGAGTGTATTTAATCATTAATCGCAGTGCGTTGACTCACAATGTATGCATTTATTTGTATATTGGCCAGAGTGTATTTGTGTACCTGTGCATTAATTATATACCAAAGTTGTGCAATCCAATTTTTGCGCTTTTCTTTTCATGTATAAGAGGCTTAGAATCTAAAATAGCCACATACGAAGAAAACATTCTCAAGCGCCACCTATTGGAATTAATCCTAACTCAATATTGACCCTTTTAGAGACTCTTAAGACATGACTTAGGGTATAATGCCAAACCAGAATCTCCATTTTCATAGAGCTGTTTTGGCTTCTGGTCCATCATCAGTTGAAAGTAGAAGAATGATTGGCTGGTCTAGAAGCTTTCTAGGAGGATCTAAGGAATAAAGTTTCTCCTTAAGGACCCTGCTAAGCTGTTGTATAAAAGAGACTTAGAAGACAAAGATACTCATTATCTGGATGAGCAATAGACCTCTTTTAAATTACATAACTGTGTTAGCACCGTATAAAAATCCAGAAAGCATGAATTACCCTAGGATACATAATGTACCATCTCAGTTCCTGCAAAGTCATGACTTAAACCAATTTTCTTTAAAATTGAATCTGCTTATGAGGGATCACTTCAGTCTGAAAATGGGTGATTACTTTCAAGTCTACAAGTTATTGCTAGATAGCTTTTTATTCCCTTAAAAATTAACTTACAGGTTATGGATACCTGCAATGCTTTTTACATTCAATGTGCCTTAAAATAGTAGAATGATATATTTTTTGCAATATGCAATGCTTCTACAGTGGAAAAGTTCAATACTCACGGAAGAGCTTTGATAGGTAATTTCTGAACAAGCACAGGGTATGTGTCAGTTGCTATGACAACTTCTGAAAGACTTCCAAGTCCAATTTGAATTACTTTCTTCCTATTCTGCGTTTACGGTAAGTAAGGTGATGCATGCAATTAACTGTAAGATACCACATTTCAGCAGAACATAAACTGCAACTCTCTTAGAAAGCAATTCAATCTTTACAATGCTTATGAGCTACTAATAATATATAGAGAGTAAAGCATACCTTGGGTGACGAATAGGAAAATTTCATAAACATTTTAAGCCAAATTTATTCTTCTACACCGACTATGAAATATAGTACTATCAATTTCAACCTGAAGCGCAAGTAACAGAAGCAGAAATTCCTCAGACAGCACATACACATCAAACAAACACACATGGCTGCCTTCTAAAGAAAAAAGCATGGTTTGGCTTTTGTCAGTGGTCACCTGATTTTTTTCCATTGTGTGAAAAGTTTGATCACAACAACTAAAATAAAAAAAGGAAATAAAATGTTCTAAATTTAAACATCTTTGCAAAGATAAAAGATCTAGTTCAGCTGACTGAGATGGTAGCATTATGGAAGTGTCAAAGTTCATGAAAGTGAACCCAAAAAGCATTTCTAATCATGGAAGTGAATAGTAATCAGAATGGATCATAATAAAAAATGCTATTGCCCTCCTCTTCTGAACCATACTGTTCTTTAATTTGCCCAGCTCCAAGAAGTGGAGCTAAGGTACAGTAGCAAGATTTTATCTTCTACATTGGAATTTAACAAATCAAAGCAAATATTGTCAGCTCTCCTCTTTTGAAAATATGAAAATGGAATTCTTCCAGTATATGGAAGCCTCAAGATTTTTATTATGCTTACTTTTATACCACCATTAATTCCACAATGCCTTACAGACATTATCAGCACTGACCCCACTGGGGCTCACAATCTAAATTCCCTATCAGTATGTCTTTTGAGTGTGGGAGAAAACAGAAGTACCCAGAAGTAACCCTCAGGAGAACATACAAGTTCCTTGCAAAGGTGTTGTGCCTATGCCATCCACAGCACGAGCCATCTGTTATACACATTGCTCTGATCCCAGCACTTTAACTCGTCATATGACACTGTTAATTGTGACATCGGCAAGTGAAGAGTTAGACAAAGGAAGATCATTTCCTCTCTCAGTTCATCGGCACTCCAACAGCATGATTGTGGGGCACTGATGTGTTTACGTATATTGCAACCAAAAGCCTGACAAAGGACTTCTAGTCTGCCATATCACTCAGCCTCACACTTAAAGTCAAAAGTTCCGCACGCCAAAGTGTAGTAAAAGGTGCTCAGAAGGAACAGATAATGACTGTATAGTAGGAAACCTTCAGCACACAAACAAGATGCGAAGAATGATTAATAAGTTATGACTTTATTATTAACAGCTGACAAAAAGTGTCACAGATTTTGATCCAACGTTTCGGCAATATTTTTATGCCTTTATCAAGGTTATCTGTAGCAGTGTAAAGTATATCAATAAATGACTTGGAAGCAAATTTATACAAAATGTCAAAAATATACAGACTTTTCCACATTCAAAAAGAAAAAACAGGAAAACAAAAACTACAAACATTGTACACAATGACAAAAATTAAATAAAAGAAGTCTTGATGTGAATAGTTTCACAAAATGGCATTTAGAATATAGAGGACACGCCAAATGATTCTATGCAACAAGATAAATTCAGGCTCCAAGCCAAAGCAGGTGAGTATGCTGAGTGAGAAACACAGACTAAATTCATAGGCGGATTATAATGAGGGCAATCTGGGCTACCGCCCGGGGCCCCAGGGGGGCTCCATGGCCAGATTGCCCTCATTATAATATGTGTGTCGCCGCGGCACATACCGGCAGAAAGTGGCGGGGGGGCCCCTGGACCGCTCCCCCAGCAGCGGCGCACGGCCGCTACTTCTTCTTCGGCCGGGCCAGCACTGCACCTGTTAACTTCCCTGTGTGCTGGCCCAGCCGCGTCACTGCTAGGAGACACGGCCCTGTGTGCAGCCGTGTCTGCTAGCATGATGTCACACAGTGCGCGCTGCACTGCTGCACCGGAGTGGAGCTGGAGGACTGGAGCCAAGCTGGGGGATGATGAGTGTGTGTGAGTGGGTGTGTGTGAGAGTGTGTGTGTCTGTGAGTTTGTGTGTGTGTGTGTGAGTGTGTGAGTGAGTGAGTGTGTGTGTGTGTGTGCAGGCAGATATCATTGTGTGATGTCTGTTTATATGTATTTTTGTGTTTCAAATGTGTTTATGTGTGTATGTATATGTCTGTATATGTTTGTTTGTGTGTGTGCGTGACTGCATGCGGCCTCCCGCTGTCTCTGGGCGGGGCGCCATACGGCCTCCTGCTGTGCATACACTGTTTTCCAAATTATTATGCAAATAATATTTTCTCAGATTTTCCCAAATTACCTATATGAATTGCAGTCATTGTAATTTTCCAGTCAAATAACTATTAGAGAACAATTGAAAGGTTTTTGTACAAACTGCCTATGATAACAGTATATTTTTTAAAAAATAAAACACTCAAACTGCACTCAAAATGCATGTTCCAAATTATTATGCACAGCAGAGTTTTCAAACTTTTCATTTTAATAAAGAACAAAAAAATGGTCATTTTTGAAATTATAAGCATTAGCAGGTTATTACTAACTGAAATCAAACAGTTTTCAACTCAAAACTTTATTCTAGGTGATGTTACATTTACACATAGGACCCCTTGTTCGAAAGGAGCTTCTGAACTGTCTCATCCATTGAATTTGTGAGGTTTTGGATGGTTTCTGGTTCAATTGTTTTGCATGAGGACAGAATACCCTCCCAGAGCTGTTGCTTAGATGTGAACTGCCTCCCGCCATCATAGACACTCCTTTTGATGATGCTCCAGAGGTTCTCAATGGGGTTGAGGTCAGGGGAGCATGGGGGTCACACCATAAGTTTGTCCCCTTTTATGCCCATATCAGCCAGAAATGCAGATGTGTTATGTGCAGCATAAGATGGTGCATTATCATGCATGAAAATGATCTTGCTGCGGAATGCACGGTTCTTCTTCTTGAACCATGGCAGGAAGTGCTGTTTGAGAAACTCAACATACATTATGGAGTTCATTTTTACCCCTTCAGGGATCTTAAAGGGGCCAACAATCTCTCTCCCCATGATTCCAGCCCAAAACATTACTCACCTCTAGTGTTGAGCCACCCCCGTAGTGTTCGTGTTCGGTTCGGTTCGTCGAACACCGGGATGTTCGAGGAACTGTTCGTCGAACTGTTCGTCGAACACCTTAGAACACCGTCGAACACCGTTAAAACCAATGGCAGGCAAGCAAAAACACATAGAAACACATAGAAAACACCTGCAAAGGTGTCCAAAAGCTGACAAACTGCTCAGAAGACACTCTCTTTAAAAAAGCCGGCCGGCAAATTCAGCAGCGGCATACACCGGTACCCGACAATTTAGACAAGAAGGAATAGAGCATCACACATAGATTAGATAGATAGAAACATGTCAGTCACACATATAAGAAGCACAGTGACAGTGTTGGTTACTGCACTTGTCATTTAGTGTAAAGGATTTATTAAAAAAAATATTAGTGTTTTCATGCACCGTCTCTTTAAAAAAGCCGGCCGGCAATTCAGCATCTGTACCCGACAATTTAGAACAGAAAGAATAGAGCTTCACACATAGATTAGATAGATAGAAACATGTCAGTCACATATATAATAAGTACAGTGATAGTGTTGCTTACTGTACTTGTCATTTAGTGTAAAGGATTTATTTAAAAAAATAATAGTGTTTTCATGCACTGTCTCTTTAAAAAAGCCGGCCGGCAATTCAGCAGCGGTACCCGACAATTTAGAACAGAAAGATAGAGCATCACACATAGATTAGATAGATAGAAACATTTCAGTCACATATATATGAAGTACAGTGATAGTGTTGGTTACTGTACTTGTCATTTAGTATTAAAATAAAGGATTTATTATTAAAAAAATTGGCGTGGGGTTCCCCTTAATTTTAGGCTCTAGCGGAGGTTAAGCAGACGGCTGGGGCAGATGTTTGAAGCCTGGGAAGGGGGTAATACCCACGGAGCTTCCCAGGCTACTAATATCAGCCCCCAGCTGAATACATAGCCTTTACTAGCTATTAAAATGGGGGACCCGCCAAAAAAAATGACGTGGGGTCCCCCCTAATTTAATAGCTAGCAAAGGCTAGGCAGACAGCTGGGGGCTGATATTAATAGCCCAGGAAGGGAGCCATGCATATTGGCCCCCTCCCAGGCTAGAAACACCAGCCGTCAGCCGCCCCAGAAATGGCGCATTCATAGGATGCGCCAATTCTGGCACTTAGCCTCGCTCTTCCACGCTGCCCTGGTGCGGTGGCAGGGGGTAATAGGGTTGGGGTTGATGTCAGCTTATAATGCCAGCTGACATCAAGCCCAGGTTAGTAATGGAGAGGCGTCTATAAGACACCCCCATTACTAACCCCATAGTCAAAGTTAAAAAAAACACAAACACCCAGAATAAAGTCCTTTAATTGAAATAAAGACACAATCCTTTATTGTTCTAAATTAAACCATACTTAGCGTCACGCCCATTCCAGCTGAAGCCAACGATCTCCTGCAATAAAAGAAAAATAATAAACCAACCTCATCCTTACCTTTCCATGGTTCCCACGACAGCTTCAGCTCTGCTACATCGAGATGACAGGCTGGACCGCAGCAGAACGCTGCCATCCAGCCTGTCATCCCGCAGACACTGAGAAGCGCAGGCATGCTTGCGCTCCTCACTGTCTCGCTGTGACGGCATCCAGATGAGCCGAGGTCATGTCCAATGAACTCGGCTCACCTCATGCACGTCACTGACAGCGTGGGAAAATTCTCACGCTGAAGCGCTGATTGCAGGAGAATTTTCCCACGCTGTCAGTGACGTGCAGGAGGTGAGCTGAGTTCATTGGACATGAGCTCACCTCATGCACATCACTGACAGCGTGGGAGAATTCTCCTGCACTCAGCACTTCAGCGTTAGAATTTTCCCACGCTGTCAGTGACGTGCATGAGGTGAGCCGAGTTCATTGGACATGACCTCGGCTCATCTGGATGCCGTCACAGCGAGACAGTGAGGAGCGCAAGCATGCCTGCGCTTCTCAGTGTCTGCGGGATGACAGACTGGATGGCAGCGTTCTGCTGCGGTCCAGCCAGTCATCTCGATGTAGCAGAGCTGAAGCTGTCGTGGGAACCATGGAAAGGTAAGGATGAGGTTGGTTTATTATTTTTCTTTTATTGCAGGAGATCGTTGGCTTCAGCTGGAATGGGTGTGATGGTAAGTATGGTTTAATTTAGAACAATAAAGAATTGTGTCTTTATTTCAATTAAAGGACTTTATTCTGGGTGTTGTGTTTTTTTTAAATACTTTACTAGAAATTCATGGCGGTCATGTCTAATACTGGCGTGACCCCATGAATTTTGGGCTTGGGGCCAGCTGATAATACCAAGCTGGCCCTAACCCCTTTATTACCCAGTGAGCCACCGCACCAGGGCCCTGGATGAGTTGGGTACAGCGCCAGAAGATGGCGCTTCTATGAACGCGCCATTTTCCGGGGTGGCTGCGGACTGCAATTTGTAGCGGGGGGGGCCCAGAAAGCTTGGGCCTCCCTGCGCTGCAGATTCCAGCCCCCAGCTGCCTAGTTGTACCTGGCTGGACACAAAAATAGGGCGAAGCCCCACGTACTTTTTTTTTAATTATTTCATGAAATTCATGAAATAATTAAGAAAAAAAGGGCTTCCCTATATTGTTGTGTCCGGCCAGGTACAAATAGGCAGCTGGTGGATGGGGGCAGCCTGTTCCTGCCTGCTGTACCTGGCTGGACACAAATATAGTGCGAAGCCCCACTTCAATTTTTTTTAATTATTTCATGAAATTCATGAAATAATTAAGAAAAAAAGGGCTTCCCTATATTGTTGTGTCCGGCCAGGTACAAATAGGCAGCTGGTGGTTGGGGGCAGCCCGTTCCTGCCTGCTGTACCTGGCTGGACACAAATATAGTGCGAAGCCCCACTTCAATTTTTTTAAATTATTTCAGGAAATTCATGAAATAATTAAAAAAAAATTGACGTGGGGCTTCGCACTATATTTGTGTCCAGCCAGGTACAGCAGGCAGGAACGGGCTGCCCCCAACCACCAGCTGCCTATTTGTACCTGGCCGGACACAACAATATAGGGAAGCCCTTTTTTTCTTAATTATTTCATGAAATAATTTAAAGAAAATTGACGTGGGGCTTCGCCCTGTTTTTGTGTCCAGCCAGGTACAACTAGGCAGCTGGGGGCTGGAATCCGCAGCGCAGGGAGGCCCAAGCTTTCTGGGCCACCCCCGCTGCAAATTGCAGTCCGCAGCCACCCCGGAAAATGGCGCGTTCATAGAAGCGCCATCTTCTGGCGCTGTACCCAACTCATCCAGGGCCCTGATGCGGTGGCTCACTGGGTAATAAAGGGGTTAGGGCCAGCTTGGCATTATCAGCTGGCCCTAAGCCCGAAATTCATGGGGTCACGCCAATATTAGACATGACCACCATGAATTTCTAGTAAAGTATTTAAAAAAAACACAACACCCAGAAAAAAGTCCTTTAATTGAAATAAACACACAATTCTTTATTGTTCTAAATTAAACCATACTTACCATCACGCCCATTCCAGCTGAAGCCAACGATCTCCTGAAATAAAAGAAAAATAATAAAGCAACATCATCCTTACCTTTCCATGGTTCCCATGACAGCTTCAGCTCTGCTACATCGAGATGACAGGCTGGACCGCAGCAGAACGCTGCCATCCAGCCTGTCATCCCGCAGACACTGAGAAGCGCAGGCTTGCTTGCGCTCCACAGTGTCTCTCTGTGAGGGCATCCAGATGAGCCGAGTTAATGTCCAATGAACTCGGCTCACCTCATGCACGTCACTGACAGCGTGTTTGCATGCGGTGTCCATCAACCAGCCATTCTCCACTCCATCCATCTGGACCATCGAGCGTTGCACGGCACTCATCGGTGAACAAAACAGTTTTGAAGTCAGTCTTCATGTATTGTTTGGCCCACTGGAGCCATTTCTGCTTGTGTGCAGTGGATAGAGGAGGTCGACAGGATGGCTTACGCACAGCTGCAAACCTCTGAAGGACCCTGCATCATGTTGTTCAGGGGACGTTGGAGGCACCAGCAGCTTCAAAAACTTGTCTGCTGCTATGACAAGGCTTTTTTGCCGCTGCTCTTTTAACCTGACGTAATTGCCTGTAGGAAAGAGTCCTCAATTTTCCCTTGTCAGCACGCACACGTGTGTACTGTGAATCAGCTACATACTTCTTGATTGTGCGATGATCACGATGAAGTGTCTTGGCAATGTTGATTGTAGTCATGCCTTGACCTAAACACTCCACAATTTGTTGCCTCTCAGCAGCCGACACATCCTTTTTCTTTCCCATTTTGGCAGAAAATGTAGGCTGCTTAATAATGTGGGACAGCCTTCTTAAGTAGTCTTGCCTTCATTGGACACACCTGCCAAACTAATTAGCACAGGTGTCTGCAATTGCTTACAGTGATATAAAGAGCCCTGACACACATCACCATCAATGAGTTTAACTGACAAACAAAAAAATTCTTACCTTATCACTGGTAAACACTTTTTGCATAATAATTTGGAACACAGTGTAGATGGCTATGTGCGGCCTCCCGCTGTATATAGATGGCACCGTGCGGCCTTCCGCTGTGTATACATGGCTACGTGTGGCCTCCCGCTGTGTATAGATGGCTAAGTGCGGCCTCCTGATGTGTATAGATGGCTACATGCGGCCTCCTGCTGTGTATAGTTGGCTACGTGCGGCCTCCTGCTGTGTATAGATGCCACCGTGCGGCATCCTGCTGTGTATAGATGGCATCGTGCGGCCTCCTACTGTGTATAGATGGCACCGTGCGGCCTCCTGCTGTGTATAGATGGCTACGTGCGGCCTCCTGCTGTGAACAGATGGCTACGTGCGGCCTCCCGCTGTGTATAGATGGCTACGTGCGGCCTCCCGCTGTGTATAGATGGCTACGTGCGGCCTCCTGCTGTGTATAGATGGCTACGTTCGGCCTCCTGCAGTGTGTAGATGGCACCGTGCGGCCTTCCGCTGTGTATACATGGATACGTGTGGCCTCCCGCTGTCTATAGATGGCTACGTGCGGCCTCCCGCTTTGTATAGATGGCTACGTGCGGCCTCCCGCTGTTTATAGATGGCTACGTGCGGCCTCCTGCTGTGTGCACATGGTTACGTGCGGCCTCCTGCTGTGTATAGATGGCTACGTGCGGCTTCCTGCTGTGTATAGATGGCTACGTGAGGCCTCCCGCTGTGTATAGATGGCTACGTGTGGCCTCCCGCTGTATATACATGGCTACGTGCGGCCTCCTGCTGTGTATAGATGGCTACGTGCAGCCTCCTGCTGTGTATAGATGGCACCATGCGGCCTCCTGCTGTGTATAGATGGCACCGTGCGGCCTTCCGCTGCATATAGATGGCTAAGAGCGGCCTCCTGATGTGTATAGATGGCTACATGTGGCCTCCTGCTCTGTATAGTTGGCTACGTGTGGCCTCCTGCTGTTTATAGATGCCACCGTGCGGCCTCCTGCTGTGTATAGATGGCACCGTGCGGCCTCCTACTGTGTATAGATGGCTACGTGCGGCCTCCCGCTGTGTATAGATAGCTACGCGCGGCCTCCTGCTGTGTATAGATGGCTACGTGCGGCCTCCTGCTGTGTATAGATGGCTACGCGCGACCTCCTGCTGTGTATAGATGACTACGTGCGGCCTCCCGCTGTGTATAGATGGCTACGTGCGGCCTCCTGCTGTGTATAGATGGCTACGTGCGGCCTCCTGCAGTGTGTAGATGGCACCGTGCGGCCTCCCGCTGTGTATAGATGGCTACGCGCAGGCCTCCTGATGTATATAGATGGCTACATGCAGCCTCCAGCTGTGTATAGATGGCTACATGCAGCCTCCTGCTGTGTACAGATGGCACCGTGCGGCCTCCTGCTGTTTATAGATGGCACCGTACGGCTTCCTGCTGTGTATAGATGGCTACGTGCGGCCTCCCGCTGTGTATAGGTGGCTATGTGCGGCCTCCCGCTGTGTATAGATGGCTACGTGCGGCCTCCTTCTGTGTATAGATGGCTATGCGTGCTCAATATTAAGTCATACAATTAATGTAAGACTATGTGCCCACGATGTAGAAATGCTCCGGATTTTTCTTTGAGCATTTCTGCATCTCCCTGGCAGAAAAAACGCATGCGGATTTTACATACGTTTTTCCTTCCAGGGACAAGCGGATGTGAAGCGTTCTTCACATGCATTTCCGCATGCGGGTTGACAAGAGCGTTCAAAGCGATTTTAGCATCACTTGGAAAGTGCTTGACAACTTGGTCACACTATATAAATCCATGCAAACGGCATGGATTTATATAGTGTGATTGTAAAAGAATGGTAAAAAATAAATATATACTTACCTTCTGATGGCCTGCCGATGTCAACGGTCACGTGACTCGTAACTTGACTAAATCACGTCACAGCAGGTCCTTTTCAGACCATCGCGAGCTGCCGGCAAGCCAGGACGCATCGGATAAAGACACCGGGGACCGTCAGAAGGTAAGTATAATATTTATTTTTTATTTTATTCTTTTTTTACAGCTTCTATGGTACCCGGATCCAGAGGAGAGTCTCCTCTTCTCCAAACCCGGGTACCATCTGCACATTGAAACGCATGTAATCCGCATGTACAGATGCAGTGATGCGAATTCCATGCGTTCCAATGCAAGTCAATGGCGGTAAAAACGCTGCACGTCCGCAAAATTATTGGTAATGCTGCGGATTTTTCCGCAATGATAATCCGCAGTGGAAATTTCTGCAGCTTGTGCACAGCACATGCGGATTATCATTGGGGAACATGGCAGGCCTTCTACCAAGCGTTTTTTAAGCGTTTCTACAGTGGAATTGCCGGTGCGGAAATGCTTAAAAAAAACATAGTGGGCACACAGCCTAAAAATTAGGGGTGTGGCATCCCCCTTGTGGAGCTGGTTAGTATATATGTAGCTTACCACGGGCTTAGGTGGTCTGATATTGGGACCCGGTTCTATTTGTCTACCCTTTTATATGCATTACTTCAACTTTGATATACAGTAAGGTTTTTAATATAGACTGTGTAGGACCGTCCCAATTTAGGGTCACCTTGTCGCTGGTGGGACGGCTTGTATACTTTTTTTGATCAAAAATAGTTCACTAAGTACCCTATATTTCATATGCAACTTTGCTTTACATTTATATATAATGATGGTAGGGTATGAGATATATTTTTTGTCTTTTGTAGGTTTTGCATCTTTTTGCTAGTGTGAACATGCTCCTATTTCTTGCATGTGTACCATCTTAGACCTCAGTTCACATTGCTTGGTTTTTTGTCTTGTTTGCATTCTGTGCAAATTAGGGGTGTGGCATCCCCCTTGTTGAGCTGGTTAGTATATATGTAGCTTACCACGGCCTTAGGTGGTCTGATATTGGGACCTGGTTCTATTTGTCTACCCTTTTATATGCATTACTTCAACTTTGATATACAGTAAGGTTTTTAATATAGACAGTGTAGGACCGTCCCAATTTAGGGTCACCTTGTCGCTGGTGGGATGGCTTGTATACTTTTTTTGATCAAAAATAGTTCACTAAGTACCCTATATTTCATATGCAACTTTGCTTTACATTTATATATAATGATGGTAGGGTATGAGATATATTTTTTGTCTTCTGTAGGTTTTGCAATAAAAACTACTGCATACTATGAAAAAACAAGTTCAAATTGCCTCACAAAAAGTGTAATAAATAATGATCAAAAAGTTGCATGTACCACAAAATGGCACCAATGAAAAATACAGCTTGTCACAAAAAAAGCCCTTATATAGCTCTCTTTAGGGAAAATTGTGAAACTTATAGCTCAAAATATGGAGACCTAAACATTTTCTTTTCAAACTGTATTAGTCATAGAAAAGTAGTAAAAAAATAAAATCATAAAAATTTGGTATTGCCATAATCATACTAACCCACGGAATAGTTTAAACTTTATTTTTGCAGCATGGAAAATTGCGAAAAATGTAAAATGTGAAAACAGTGGCAGAATTGACAAACACAACTCATCCAAAAGAAGCAAGTGCTTATAAGACTATGTTTCCAAAAAAATAAAAGGTTATGGCTCCTTGAATTCCACAATAAAAAACTGAAGGAAAAAAATAGTCTAAAATGACGCCATGAGGTTAAAAGATGTAGGATCCATTCAGGAGGTAAACCTTGTTGAACCTTTGTTTAAAAAAATAGTAAATGTTGACTTTTTCAATTCATGTGTTCATTAATCGTAGTGTGTTGATGCATAATGTATTTACAGTGCCTTGATTAAGTATTCATGCCCCACATTTTTTCATATTACACCCCCAAACTTAAATGTATTTCTTTGGGATTTTATGTGATATACCAACACAAAGTAGCAAGTATTTGTGTGAAATGTAAAGGAAATGATATATGGTTTTCTAAATATTTTAAAAATATAAATCTGAAATTGTGACATTCATTTGTATTCAGCCCCCCTGAGTCAATACTTTGTAGGACCACCTTTCACTGCAATTACAGCTGCAAGTCTTTTGCGGTATGTCTCTATCAGTTTTGCAGATCTAGTGGCTCAAATTTTTGTCTATTCTTCTTTATAGCAATTTTCAAGTCTTTCCACATATTCTCAATGGGATTTAAGTCTGGACTTTGAATGGACCATTCTAATACATGAATATGCATTAATCTAAACCATTCCGTTGTAGCTCTGACAGTATGTTTAGGTTAGTTGCAATGCTGGAAGGTGAACCCCAGTCTGAAGTCTTTTGCAGCCCCTGACAGGTTTTAATCCAGGATTGCCCTGTATTTTGCTCCACCCATCTTCACATCAACTCTGAGCAGCTTCCCTGTCCCTGCTGGAGAAAAGCATCTCCACAGCATGATGCTGCCACCGCCATGGGACCGCTGTCCCAGGGTGAAGTGCAGTGTTAGTTTTCATCCACACTTACTTTTGTATTTAGCCCAAAAATGTTCTACTTTGGTTTCATCTACCAGAGCACAATCTTCCACATGCTAGATATGTCCCCTACATGGCTTTTTACAAACTACAAATGTGACCTCAAATGGCTTGCATTCAAAAATGGCTTTTTTTCTTGCTACTTTTCCATAAAGGCCAAATTTGTGGAGTATATGACTAATAATTGTCCTGAGGGCAGATTCTCCCACCTGAGTTGTGGATCTCTGCAGCTCCTCCAGATTGACCATGGACTTTAAGGCTGCTTCTGTACTTAGCGCTCTCTTGCTTGGGATGTCAGTTTAGGTGGACAGCCATGTTTTGGTAGGTTTGCAGTTGTGCCATAGTCCTTCCATTTTTGGATGGATTTAACAGTTGTCAGTGAGTTGTTCAGAGCTTGGAATATTTTTTATAACCTAATCCTGCCTTACTCTTCTCCACAACTTTATTCCTGACCTTTCTGGTGTGTTGTATGGATTTCATGATGCTGTTTGATCCCTAATATTCTCAAACAAACCTCTGAGGTCTTCACAGAACAGCTGTAGTTATACACACAAGTTGACTCAATTACTAATAAAATTACTTCTGGAGGCAATTGCTCACGTACAATTTTATTTAGGGTTATCAGTCTATAGGGGGCTCAATACAAATGCATGTAACAAATTTTAGATGTATATTTTTAAAATAATTAGAAAATCATGTATAATTTCCTTTATGCTTCACAAATACGTGTTACTTTCTGTTGGCATATCACATACAATCCCAATAAAATACATTTAAGTTTGTGGTTTTAATGTGAAAAAATGTGGAAAAAGTTCACAGGGTATGAATACTTTTAAAAGACACTGTATATAAATAAATATATAAAAATATAATAATAAAAACATAAAATAAAAATCCTTCTAAAACTGATTTTGCAGTTGTTATGTCACAGTTTTATTTGATTCTGGCTGAGATGCTGATTATAGTTCTTTCAAAGCAAATATTGGAATGAAATGGAAGTCTACAAGTGCTGCTTCAGAGATCCAGATACTTTTGCCTATAATACATCGTTCAACTTTCTACATCATTTGAAATTATGATAAAGGCGTGGATGTAAGCACTTATTAATTCTTGTGTCAATATTACTATGCCAATTAATTGATTTCCCCATTTTTATAAATTTCTAAATACTTGATGACACATTATAATTTATAATATCATGTAAAATCCAATAAAATGTCTATACGAGAATAAAGCATAAGTAACTAAGGAAAGTATAGTAGAATACTCCATACAAATATTTAGTAGAAGTAGTAGTACTATTAAAAGCAATGATTTATATTTTTTGCATTACAGAAGAAATATACAGTATAGTACAGTGGAAAGATTTAAGCAAAATTGTCTAGAAGATGGGGCATAGTAAAGCCATAAAACACTCCAAATTTTTAAAAAAATGTATGCTATTTGTTGGTAAATGGCACTTTACTAAATTGTTTGTGTCATTTGTTTCATTTTAAATATTGGTGCACACTACAAAAGCATTGATAAATGTTTTTGATGTATAATTTCACAAACAATCTGATTTTACCTTGTGATTGTTATACATCAATAGATAAAATGTACATCACGTATCTTTATTTTTATATTCAGTTCATTCTTATTTTATCCAGCTCTTATGGACTGTAATCTAAAAGATATTGCATGTTGGCTATTATCCAGCTCAGTTCTAAATATAGAAAGCAAAATATACCAATGTAGCCTTAGCTAATTTGATCCCTGGTGTGCAATTCTTTGTTTACTGCAATGCAGAGCTTGCAGTATACAAAAAATATATTTGTCTACATCTCTAAAACCACAGTAGCTGATCTCTAGCTTATAGGTCATTTAATAACCAATTCACATAGGAATTGATTATAAATGTTATCTTACTTAACAAACTTATACTTTGTTTTGTGTGAGTACTCATTTGTTCCCACATACTAAAGACTTTATTTCAGAATGTTCTAAGTTTAAAAATAACAAAGTTCCACCCAGGGTGAGAAGGGCGAAGGCCAGCAAAGGGAATGCCTCTCAAAAGTAATTGTAACCTAAAGGTTAGAGTGACCTGAAAAATTCATTACAATAGTCAGTAAAAATCAAAGTGATGTGACCATAGTTAAACTTGCATTTGTTTTTCAAGGAATTGTACCTGTACTTCAAGATGGAAGGCTTTTTATTTAAAAAAAAAATTTGTTTTAAAGGGAATAAGTCAGTAAGATCAACTCTCCTCAGCCATGTATTTGGGCATGTAAGTAATAGAAAGTTGAATAAAACGATACTTGGATATATGCGATCTAATGTTTTAGTCCAGAGATATCCATTTTTTTCTTAATATGCAAATGAGCTGTTAAGATCTATGGGTTGAACATAGATTTCCTTAAAAATTTGACTCCAAAGCTTATTTTAAATGAAAGGGGGCTTTACAAGTGTGAAATATGGAATAACTGACAGACTGCTCTCCTGATCTACATGCCCCATGATCTACATTCACTTGAGTACAAGAGTTCTGTCTGGAAAATGGACCAAAGTAGGAGATATTTCTTTTTTTAAGGGTGCAAAGTGTCATCAAGAAACAAAAATGTACATGTAAATAACACTAAGGAATATAATGGGTGCAGTCCCCTCTGAATGTAGGTAAGTTCATGCTATGTTCTAACGTATATAGTATTTGTAGGCTACTGTTGGGCACACGTTTAGTTAGTGTGTCCTTGGTACAGTATACATTTAGTAGACTTACATTTTAACATTCTTTTTGCAGGTCTGAATGCATGAAGTTACATATGGCTATTGAGAGTGTTTATAAGTACATACATATTTTACTAACTATGGAACACACCTTACTATAAGTTGCATACCAGATTTAGACAGCAAAAGATAGGAAACTACAAATTCAAAGTTCTTTGCAATTACATTAAGAAGTAGATGGCAGGAGCGAACACTAACAGCGAAGTACCCCTATGCTGGACGTGTGTCTGGGCTGCACCATCCATCAAACCCCATCAATGTAAACACATGCACATTTACATGCATATTCACATAAGGAACAAAATTATAATATATGCACATGCTAATACATAATACATGAGCATGAAAACATACAACAGTTCAAATGGAGAGAACCCCGTAGAGGCCTGTGAAACTTCCCTGATGGAAAACAGCTGATACAGGAGTAGGCAGTCCCAGTCTCAACCATCCTTCTCCACGACCTTCTTGAGCATGGCCTTCAGGATTTTATTAAACCTCTCCACCAGGCCGTCCATTTGCAGATGGTAAGTTTATATCCTAAGTTGCATAATCTGGAGGGCATTACGCAACTCTCTCATCACTTTGGACATGAATGAAGTTCCTTGGTCCATCAGTATCTCCTTTGGCGGGCCAGTCCAGGAAAAGATATGGACCAGTTCTCGGGCTATATTTCTGGCTGAGGAGTTTCTTAGGGTACCACCTTCGGGTACCGTGTCGCGTTCTCCAGGACAATCAGGATATATTGATGCCCTCTGGTGGACTTTACCAAGGGCCTGACTAGATTCATGGCAATACGGTCGAATGGGACCTCTATAACGGGTACTGGCACTAAGGGACTCCGGAAATGAGAGACTGGGGCAGTTAGCTGGCAAGTAGGACAGGACCCACAATAGTTTGAAATCTCTTGGTGACATCCGGACCAGTAGAACCTACAAAGGATCCCCTCTTGGGTCTTGCCTATACCCAGATGACCACTCAACACATGAGAATGAGCGAGGTCTAACACCCTATGCCTCTAGGGCCCCAGTACTACTTGTTCTAATACCTCTTCCCCTAGCTTAGTCACCTGATATAGCAAATCCCTGTTTACTGTAAAGTGTGGAAACCTGGTGCCGGCCCCCGGCTCTTAAGCAACCCCCTTTAACATGGTGACATTATCAAACATCCCTCTTCGTGTAAGGCCCTTCAGTTGAGCAGTCCCAAAGATCTCCCCAGAAGCCCTCAACTCAGAGATGTTGGCCTGTCTCGTCCTCCATGCTCCCAAGCACACACAGGGGAACCCATCCACCTCCAACTATGATAGGTTTTATTTTCGGCTGAACTTGCTCTTATCTGAGTCATTTGGAACATCCCCTTCTTACCAAAAATTTCAAAATAAGGTAAAGTCCTGCCCTAATATAACCCGGTGTATCAGGTCCTTGACCACTCTGACCTCATGGGACTCAGTGCCACAGTTAGTTTCTATGGTCACTCTGGTGACAGGGTAGTCCTTAGCATACCCGTGAATATAGTGGACGCCCACAATCCTTCCAGGTACCAACTGGTGGGGGAAGGTGGCCCTTACGAGGATAACTAGGCTCCCCATGTTCAAGATTCCAGACACCAGTACTCCATTTATTGACACGGGTCATGTCTGTGGCCCCTTCTTGGGCTGACAATCCACACTGCAGGCCGAATAAGCATAATACAAACCGCGCCACCATAGGCTGCAGTCGATCGGTTTGGTGTTCATGGGACAATGAGTAAATATGTGCCCCAGACCGTGACACCTCCAACAAATTAGGTCCCTAACCCTGACCCTTGGCAACACCTCAGTGGGCCCTTGGAAACTTGGATGCCCCCCATTTGTGTCTCTAGTGCCCCTTTTTTTTAATCAGTCTCTGTTACTATTCTGGCATAGTACTGCTGGAAACCAGTGGCCGAAGGAGCACAAGCCGGAACAGCAAGCGGTAGTAGAAGTTTTTGTAGTTAGCAAAAGGAGTTGTAAGAAACAATCTGTAGATAGGTGAGAACAATCTAAGTAAGAATGTTCAGGAGCTTGAAGACTGGAAACTAGGCTAACAGCTAGACACAATGCTCAAGCAATGAGTGAGAGATCCATGCAGCTTTAAGTAGGCCCAAACAGGAAACTAGATGGATGCCACAGGTTCAGAATCTGCCATCTTAGTAAAGGGCAATTGCAGAACACAACAGCAGTCTCCAGTGGTAAGGAGTGGAATTGCAGCACAATTATTAAGGGGAACAATAGCAGCCACTAGTGGTTGAACTGTAGATATACAACTGGAACTCTGACAGTATCCTTTTGGGTACACCAGTAAGGGGGGTTCGATAACACTTGGTTTCCCTAATGACTTCTCGACCACCTGGTACCTTTCCACTATGCTAACCAGGTCGTCTGCAATTGAGGATCTCCCTGAGCAACCCAGGTCTGCACTAGTCTAGGAAGTGTGTGAATAAACCTGTTCATTACTACATGCTCGAACATCTGGGCTGGGGTGGAGGATTGTGGCTGAAACCATGTTTGAACAAGATGTAGCAAGTCAAACATTTGGGAGCCGGGGGGTTTGTCGAACATATATTTTTAGATTTAGGAATCCCTACATAGTAGAAATATTATACAAGTACACTATTTTACATATGCAAGGTTTAACAAGCATTAGCATATTTTTATATACAAATATAATAAAACAAACACAATTTCAGTAAAGATTTGTCAGCATATGTAGCCATGGAAACTGCATGGAAATCCTTATTGTTTAGTTCGCTTGCTGAAGTCAAAGAAATAAAAAAACAGAGAGGAGGTATTTAGTTAGCTCACCACGCTGTAGTTATCGAGCCTCAGATCTGTTAGGAGTCCACCTGAAGAGTGCCGTTCCCTCTGGTAATTACAGCCATGTGAAAATAAGGAGATAATAGGTTGGTACATCCATCCAGAAAGTAGTTAAAATTGATGTTTATTGATCACATAATTAAAAACTTTAAAAAAGATACCTCAGTCCTGACGCGTTTCAGGTGCAAAATGCACCCTTAATCATAGAATGGTTGGAAACCAATAAACATTAATTTTAACTATTTTTTGGATAGATGTGCCGACCTATTACGGTACTTCCTTCTTTTCATATGGCTAAAAAAAACTGTGTTGAAAAAGAAAAATGAGAAAAGTTTTATAGTGCAAAGTTATGAAATGCCTAATTCCACCATAAAAACTTTCACTTTCCAATCCAACATAACCTCTACCTCTAAGCATAGTAACACCTATTTTTGCAATTTATCGTAATTCCATAATCCAGCTAAGAAGAATGTGTCATCAGAAAAGTACCTAATTTTTAATGAGGTTTTCTGCTAAATGTATTTTTTTTAATTTTTGACAATATTTTATTTCAATTTGCCATATTACTATCTATATAAAAATCAGTAATCTTGCAATTTTCACACTGGCCACTAGACTTTACACTAACTGAAGTTTTTATCTTTTTACAGAAACTGTTCAGTAGACCCTGTATATTAACAAGTATGATTACAATAAAATGCAACACTTCTGTATATATTAGGTAACACAAAATCGACCATGTACAATCCGTGATGATCACAGATCACCCTTTCCTCTTTCCTTCAAAATGGCAGATTAGAGCATGCACAAATAATGCTCCTATACAAACAAAGAGAGTCTGTCTATTGCTGATAACAGGGCTGGAATCAGCACCTGGCACACCCGGGCAAGTGCCGGGGCCCTGAGAAAGCGGGAGGCCCACTCGCGGTCGGGGACTCTGGCATGCTATGGTGCTGGTGAGTCGGGGGAGTCCGGGGCCAGGACCAAGAGTGGGTTTGCCTGCTTTCTCAGGGCCCTGGCACTTGCTATACTTACCTCTCACTGTTCCTCAGCAGCTATGGCATCTTCTACGTTTTCTGACACTGTGATGTGAGGGCAGAGGGAGCGATGAAGTCACTACAGCACGACCTCTGGTCTGACAGTGCAGAGAGCCAAAATATGCTGAGGAGTCCTGATTGCTGCCAACGAGGAGAGGTACTTGATTTTTTTTACAATATGGAGCAATATATTGGGTCTACGCTGTATGGAGCTATATATGGGGCCCATACTGTATGGAGCTATATATGGGGCCCATACTGTATGTAGCATTATATACGGCCCATACTGTATGAAGCAATATATGGAGCTCATACTGTATGGAGCAATATATGAAGCCCATTCTGTATGCAGCAATATATGGGGCCCATACTGTATGTAGCTATATATGGGGCCCATACTGTATGTAGCTATATATGGGGCCCATACTGTATAGAGCATTACATGGGGCCGATTATTCTGTATGCAGCATTATATGAGGCTCATTAGACTGAATGTAGCATTATATGGGGTCCATTATTCTGTATGGAGCATTATATAAAGCCCATTTTTCTGAATGGAGCAATATATGGGGTCCATTATTCTATATGGAACAATATATGGGGCCCATTATTCTGTATGGAGCATTATATGGTGCCCATTATTTTATATGGAGCATTATATGAGGCCCATTATTCTGCATATAGCATTATATGGGGTCCATTATTGTTTATAGAGTATTATATGGGGGGGGTCCATTATTCTGTATGGAGCATTACATGGGGCCAATTATTCTGTATGGAGCATTATATGAGCCCTATTAGTCTGCATGGAGCATTATATGGTGCCCATTATTCTGTATGGAGCATTATATGAGGTCCATTATTCTGTATGGAGCAATGTATGGGACCCATTATTCTGTAAGGAGCATTATATGGGGTCCATTATTCTATATGGAGCAATATATGGGGCACATTATTCTGTATGGAGCATTATATGGTGTTCATTATTGTATATAGAGCATTATATGGGGTCCATTATTCTGTATGGAACATTATATGGGCCAATTATTCTGTATGGAGAATTATATGAGGCCTATTATTCTGTATTGAGCATTATATGGGGCCAATTATTCTGTATGGAGCATTATATGAGCCCTATTATTCTGCATGGAGCATTATATGGTGCCCATTATTCTGTATGGAGCATTATATGAAGTCCATTATTCTGTATGGAGCAATGTATGGGACACATTATTCTGTAAGGAGCATTATATGGGGTCCATTATTCTATATGGAGCAATATATGGGCACATTATTCTGTATGGAGCATTATATGGTGCCCATTATTTTATATGGAGCATTATGTGAGGCCCATTATTTTGCATAGAGCATTATATGGGGTCCATTATTGTATATAGAGCATTATATGGGGTCGATTATTCTGTATGGAACATTATATGGGCCAATTATTCTGTATGGAGAATTATATGAGGCCTATTATTCTGTATTAAGCGTTATATGGTGCCCATTATTCTGTATGGAGCATTTTATGAGGTCCATTATTCTGTATGGAGCAATGTATGGGGTCCATTTTTCTGAATGGAGCAATATATGGGGTCCATTATTCTATATGGAGCAATATATGGGGCCTATTATTCTGTATGGAGTATTATATGGTGCCCATTATTTTATATGGAGCATTATATGAGGCCCATTATTCTGCATAGAGCATTATATGGGGTCCATTATTGTGTATAGAGCATTATATGGGGTACATTATTCTGTATGGAGCATTATATGGGGTCCATTATTCTGTGTGAAGCATTATATGTGGCCCATTATTCTGTATGGAGCATTATATGGGGCCAATTATTCTGTATGGAGAATTATATGAGGCCTATTATTCTGTATGGAGCATTATATGGTGCCCATTATTCTGTATGGAGCATTATATGAGGTCCATTATTCTGTATGGAGCAATGTATGGGACCCATTTTTCTGTATGGAGCATTATATGGGGCGCATTATTCTTGTTGAAGCAATATGTAAAGCACCATGGAATAAATGGCGCTATAATAATAAATAATAATAATAATAATATGGATCTCATTATATTATTTGGAGTAAGTGAAATCTTTGGCATTGTACTATACCTATATTTCTCTGCCGTATATGTGCATCATGAATCACGGTAAGTGTTAAAGGGGCCTACTCCTACTCTTCCTCAGCCTCCAAAACTGTCCCCTGGCTGGACATTTGTGTACCCGGCCACTTTTGTTACAGGACCACATCCTCTAAGACATGTGTGGACGCCTGGCCTCATAATGGTGTGAATGGTCCCTGTTCCTCTTCCTCCTCCTGTGCCAACACCTCAGCCATCATCACCTGAAGCTTTATTTTTCTATGAGGCATAGAAGTGGGATAGTAATGCTGATGATGGCAACATCAGCGCTGTCCATGTTCGTGGAGTACTCAAAGCAGTGCAACATGGTGCACACATCCCACATGGAGGCCCATTCGTTGGTCGTGAAGTGTTGTTGTTCTGCAGAGCAGCTCAAGCTCCAGTATAGTCTGCTACTGCTCACACAGTCTCTCCAGCATGTGCAAGATGGAGTTCGATCTTGTTTGTACGTTGCATATGTGGCGGTGCGCTGGAAGGCAGAATTGAAGCTGCAGCAAGCAGCATCAGGGTGAGAACACCAAAAGCGCGCACAGACGGCCTGCACTTTCAGCATTATCTCTGACATTTCTGTGTAATTTTTAAGGAAGCTCTGCACCACCAGGCAAGGGATGTGCATCAAACAGGCTAGGCCCAGAGCTGCTACGAGATTTCACCCATAATCGCACACCACCAGGTCGGGCTTGAGGTTAAGCGGCACAAACAACACATCTGTCTGTTGTTTGATCATCCCCATCCACAGCTCATGCAGGGTGTGGGATTTTTTCCACAAATAGATGAGTTTCAGAAAAGCCGGCTATAGTTTACTCCTGGCTTTGCTGAAGTTGGTGGTGTTGGTGTTACGCTGACTGAATGAGGAGGCATTGGAGAAAGCGGAGTAAAAAGAGGAAGCTACATGGACAGAGAAATGTCAAAAAAAATTCAGCAATTTTCTGTGGTGGTAGGACATGCACCAAAACACTTTCTGCCTCAGGCTCAGCTGCCACATTTACCCAGTGGGCTATAATGTCCCTGACCGTGCTTACTGGTCCATGTATTGGTGGTTATGTGGACCTTTACACTGATGGCGTTGCATTGATTTTGTCCGCAACATGTTCGTGCAGGTCAGGGATGGTCCACCTGGAAAAGTAGTGGCGGATGGGAACCACTTACTTTGCTTCCCATGATCCCGACGTATTGTTAGCTCTTTAGAAATTAATTGTAAGGCCACTTTCAGATGCCTCGTCATGCAGGTGGTACTCAGGTTAAGAACATATATGACTCACTTCAGTCTCTGATGGCACAGCATGCAAAACACCCATGTATTGTCAGGAAGCTCCTTGAGCTTGCTTTGGTGTGCTCAGTTTGTCGGCACGGTGGCAAGTAGCAGCCGATGTTCTGGCTATGGGCTTTTGCTCCTGCTCCCTCTTTTGCACCATGCTCCCACTTTTGCTGTGCAGCTGGGGCAGCATAGACAACACCTTTTCCTCCGAACTGCCCATGTCACTCGGATGGCCTTGACTCCATGTGGAGTCTAGGACCTCATCATTCCTCATCGCATCATCGCACCTCTCCAGTCTGTCCTTAACTCTGCTGCCCTACTAATTTACTGTCCTCACTGATTATCCACTCTGTAAATCCCTTCATTGTCTCCCAATTCCACAACATATCCACTTCAAGCTACTAACCTACAAAGCAGTCCATAATCTGTCTACTCCACATATCTCTGAACTAATTTCCTGATGTCTCCCACCACATAAACTCTGGTTCTCCAAAAACCTCCTTCTCTCCTCCACTATAGTATGTTATTCAACCAATCACCTGCAAGTCTTCTCCCTAGTATTGCCCATCCAGTAGAATTCTGTGGCCCAACGCATTCAATTACCCGTACATTCGGAACTTTCAAGCGGAACTTGAAAACCTATGTCTTCAGAATAGCTTACTTCCTTCAATGACTCCGCTGCCACCTCACCAACAACAGAGCTGCTGCAACCTCTGAACCTACTGTTTCCTTCCCCATTATTCTGTAGAATATAAGGACGCAAGGGTAGGGTCCCTTCCTCTCTGTACCTGTCTGTCACTATTAGTTTGTTCATTGTAATTTCTATTTGTGTTTTGTATATGTAACCTCTCCTCATGTACAGCACCATGGAATCAATGGTGCTCTAAAAAAAAAATTATAATAATCCTCTGCATGATGTTCCACCCAGTCCTCACCCCTGCTCTCTTTGCTGGACTGCACACTGCAGTTGGCACCTGTGTATCATCATCAGAGATGTGCTATGGTTGTCCGTTGATCATTTGCACTACCCCTCCCACGCACTCATCCTCAAACAGAATAAGTAGTTGGGCATCAATGGGGCAGGGCCAGACAGATGCCCATGGGCCGCAGTTGCAAAATCTGTGCTTTCAGCAGGGGACCAAGTGGAAGACAAAGCGAAGGAACTGAAGACACTCTCAGCCAACCAATCTAACACCACCTCTACTAGTTCTGGCCTCACATTCATCAAGAGGTACTCAGAATTACGAAATTACACAGAATGTCCTGTATCCTGCATGCAGCAGAGGAAGGTGTTTCATTTGGGTGCATAGCAGGCACAGATCAATCATGTCCTCCCTCTCCTTGTAGCAGATACACCACCACCAGCACCAACACCCCTATTTGATGCTCTCCTCATTGTTTTCAACTAAAAAAAGTGCAGAGTATTACACGTTCTGTATGTAATAGTGGGGAAGGGCGTTGCCTTCCCTTGGTACTGAGATAGTTAAAGGAAGTATTCCTGAAGTCAGACCTCTCTGAACTGTTGGTAGACCAAGCTAAGGGGTTAGCTTTAGTGGTCCAGTCAGTAGAGTAAAGGGGGAACTTAGTGCCCTGATCAAGCCTTGAATGACATAGAGCTTGTTCCTGGCATAATTCCTTGTGGGCTGCAGTACCTGTAAACAGCCACAAGATGCCACTGTTCTGGGTGCAGATGTCAGGGTGAGTCTGCTAGCAGGATTACAGACAGTGATGAGTTAATGCTGTGTGATGACAGCTCACCGAGGGTGGGCACTTTCGGAAAATTCCTGCTTAAGTTTCCAGAAAGCAGGAGGAGTCACTCAGTAAGAGATAGGACAGAGAATCCTACAGGCAGCCTGAGTATATTGGCTGCTAGGGTAGACGGGAGCTCCATACCCTCAGACAGTGGGATCACCAGTGTGAAAGTCTCTCTACGCAAGAGCAAGAGTCCTGTTAGCCGGCCGGAGAAACTCATCAAAGGTAGTGAGGACCCGGGGCACTTCTAGTCTTCAGGAAGCAGAGGAAGATAAATAGGAATCCAGGCTAAGATGTGGGGGAGAGATATCAGATCCCGATCACTGTTGATATTGCAGTCACAGAGATGTTTCATTTAAAGAGGGAACCAGGGCTGAAGGAGTTACCAGCGCCTGTGAGAGAGATGATAACCTGCCGGGCCTTATCCATTATATGTGCCTGTAAATATTGTACATATTCCTCTTCCCCAAGTAAAGTCCAAGCTCTGGTTAAGAACCTTGTGTCCTCTGAATTTATTGCTGCCCTGGTCCCAGAAGAGGAATGCCTGGAGACAGCCATGGTTGGATGGCTTGAAGTAAGTGAAGAGCACCACATACACAGCCACACTTCAGAGGGAGGACATGTATTGTCTGTAGGGTGCCATAGCGAGAGGGGGCTACAACTCGCCCACGACTACCTCGCTGGGGCACTTTACATGTATACAGAGAGAGTGGACCGCAGATAATTACACTACTTGTTTTCAGAGTCCCTCCCCAAAAAGTCAATAAGCAAAAAACAAAACACTAAATAGTGTTGACTACCTCCTCCTCCTACGCCTCTTCCACCTACACCACCACCTCCACCTCCTCCTCCACTTGGACCTTCGCCTTCTGGTTCAAGATTATAATTTTTTCTTTTTTGTTATTTTATGTTATTTTAAATCATTTCCCTATCCACATTTGTTTGCAGGGAAATTGTCCTGCTCTTACCCCCATTTAGCCTCCTTTTGCAGTCCTCTAGCCCTTACTATGACCATTTTAAAGCACCGAAGTTCAGGTCGCCAATGTCTTCTTTTGGTTTCAGGTTCAGGGTCAAGTTCAGGGTCAAGTTTGGGTGCAAGTTTGGATACTGAACTGAACTTTGAACTTCAGTTCGGCCGAACCCGAAGAACCCCAACATCCACGGGTCCATTCATCCCTAACCGAAACCTTGCTGGAATATACC
Organism: Phyllobates terribilis; assembly: GCF_046119375.1. Classification (NCBI taxonomy): domain Eukaryota; kingdom Metazoa; phylum Chordata; class Amphibia; order Anura; family Dendrobatidae; genus Phyllobates; species Phyllobates terribilis. The sequence continues at coordinate 417,608,586 of NW_027362764.1, read as the reverse complement.
TTACTGCACATATTTCTCTGTCTTCGATGTAACTACCCTCCAGCTGCATCTTCTGCTTCCAGTTTTGCATGCTAATCTATTGCCCTGCTTACCTTGTCGCTGGGTAAATGGACTGTCCAGTAAGTCCATTTCCCTGAAATATTGCCTCCGGTTTGTAATACTCATCCTGACTTATGGCTTTGAGAATTCACCATACCAGGTGAGCCTTTAACAGAATGTGATGTACAATTTAATATTACAACTTATGTCAGGATGGGGTTAACCAAATGGTCATTTTTTGTTGAGACTTTCCTTTAAAATGAGTTATCTTGGAGACTAAAGTACCTTATTAATCTTACAATACATAGTGTTAAATGACCAAATGACCAAAGCAGCATTCAATGTATTTTTCTCCTTCCTCTGGTTTCTCTGTAGGTCTGCCCATTTGCAGACCAATTTAGAGTGGAAAACTACTTTTCACAAAAGCAAAGGATCGTACCCATTATAACCTATGGTGCTATGCACATGTCTGTGCGTCCATGTAAACCACATGAATATATGTCCATTTTTTTCTAGCAGCACGAATAACATGGGCCAATGCTTGTCTATGGGTCTGTGAAAAACATGTACAGCACACGGGTGGCATCAGTGTGTATCAGTATGCCATCCATGTTCTGTACTTGTTTAACACTGCAAAGTATTGAAGAAGCTTTATGATTTATTTATTTCTTTATCCATACCAGAAAAACACTGATTACACACTGATGACAAAAACGGACAAACAGATGACACACTGATTGGAAAATACTAATGACACGAGTACCAGTTTTTCACATACGTGTTTTATACAGACATGTGAAGGAGATCTAAACCATACATTTGATTATGGGAATACTACAGTTATAACTTTATGGGGTATTCTTATCTTAAACGTCTATAACAGGAAATTCATAGTAATCAATTTTAAAACCACATATCAACTGTCACAGGTATAACATGACAGAGCGGAGCCAGAAGACCGCAGCGTCTGAATTTACATACTCCTGCATTGAATAGAAGCACTTCTCCCTCTTATTGAATGGTGCTACTTTCTTTCAGCAGTGCAGGAGTTAATCTGCTCACCTTTGAGTCTCTGTAGCTTCCTTCTTGGAAGTTCTCACCTGAGCAGTATCAGCCTCTCCCCTCTCCTATATAGTATCTGCTCTGGCAATCTGTATTGCCAGTGTTAAGTCTTGTACTGCCTGGTGAAGGAGTGGAGGATTCTATGTGGGAGTTTAAGGAGAGTTGTTCTGTGACTGTTGCTTGGTGTTTTGGTTGTGTGCATAGGCCCATTCTCTTCTATTTTTGTTTACCTTCCTTATCCCTTTTGTGTCTCCTTCTGTTGTCTGTGAGTACATATTTTGGGTGTTTAGTATTTTATTTTATCCCTGTACATCCTTCTTTGCTTGTATGATTGGTGTATTTACATACACTATTCCTTCCCACTTCCCTGGCTGGGGAGGGGACAGAACAGGGCCGATTCAGGAGAACAGCAAGGTACGTGGCCCAGCATCTTCTTCATCTGAAGTAACCAGGGGAAAAGGGATAGATTGGGCGCCCCTAGTGTTAGGGATAGGGTAGGAGCCCCTGGACCCGGGTTGTCAGACAACAGCATCATGACAGTAACACTGGCCCATACTATTTTTTGATCCATCATGGATCTGATTACTGCTCTGGCTGGGCAACTGCAGCAGTTCAGTCTGGAGGTGGCAGATATTCGCTCTGCTGTTTTGCAGCAACCAAACATGTCCAGTTTGGGGACCTCGACCCCCGCACAATCCCTGGTGGAGCCCAAGGTCGCTATGCCTGACAAGTTCTCTGAGGGGGGTGTGATAAGTTTGTTGTCTTCAGAGAAGCCTGTAAACTGTACTTCAAGTTGTGTCCTCACTCCTCTGGTACTGAGGAGCAATGGGAGGGGATCGTAATTTTGCACCTCGAGGGTGACCCCCAAGCATGGGCTTTTTATTTTCTGGTTGACTCTTAGTCACTACGGACAGTTCAGGAGTTTTTCAGGTGTTAGGTCACATATATGATGACCACAACCGCGTCCCCCTGACCAAGTCCACACTACTTCAGCTTCAGCAGGGAGACCGGCCAGCAGAGGAGTATTGTTCTGAGTTTCGGAGGTGGTCCACAGACACTAAGTGGAATGACCCCGCACTCCGTAGCCAGTTCATTCAAGGGTTATCGGTAAGGGTAAAGAATGTTTTTTCCCTGCATGAGTCCCCGGTCTCCCTGGAGGTGGAAATTTCTCTGTCCATTGGGGTGGACCGCTGGAATCTGGGACTGAGTCTTCCATGGAACCCATGCAGATGACTGGGGCGACACGTTGTAGGTGCAATGGTAGTTCGGAGTGAAGGGGGAGTGTGCTTTTTCTGTGGTGGAAGGGCTACGTGTCCTTACATATCCCCCCATAAACAGCCCCAGAAAACTAAGGGGCTAGGGTTATTGAGAAGTTGGCAACCCGGGTGTACTTATCTCCTTCCATGGGTGGATCTCAATTTTTTCTACCGGCCGACATCCACCTCAGCAAAGAGAAAATGGTCATTTCTGCCTTTCTGGACAGTGGGGCAGGGTTTAATTTGATCAACACCAGATTCATCCAGGCCAACGGCCTCAAACCACAAGTATTATCTAAACCAATGCCCATTATTGCTATTGACTCTGTACCCTTGATATTTTTGTATTTTACTCAGGCCATTTGGATGATGCATCTACAGGTAGGGGCCATGCACTCCGAACCTGTAGACTGTTATGTGCTAGAGGGCTTGCCCTCTTCTGTGGTTCTAGGATTATCCTGGCTTACGCTACACAAACCTATGGTTAACTGGCAGACTCAAGAGGTGCTTAAATGGAGCAAGTATTGCCAGGAACACTGCTTGGGCACCTGGCTAGCCAGGGTAGATACCCAAACTCTGCATGAATTGCCATCTGACTTCGGGGATGTGTTTTCAGAACAGGGGTGTAAGGAACTTTTTACACATTGTCCTTATGATTGTGCCATTAATCTTATTCCTGGTTCTAAGTTGCCAAAATGCAGGTTATACAACATCTCTGGTCCAGAGAGGCAGGCCATTAAGGATTATATTGCTAAAAGTCTGGCAAAGAGTCATATTAAATCTTCTTTATCTCCAGTTGCTGTGTGGTTTTTCTTTGTCAAGAAAAATTACGGGGGGTTACGCCCTTGCTTAGACTTTCACAAACCTAATCGGATCACAGTCCGGGGCCTATATCCTCTGCCTCTCATCCTGGGCCTCTTTAATCAAATTGTGGGAGCCAAATGGTTTTCTAAACTAGACCTCAGGAGGGCTTATAATCTCATTTGCATCAAGAAGGGGGATGAGTGGAAGACAGTCTTTAATACCCCTTAAAGACACTATGAGAACCTCGTAATGCCATTTGGGTTGACAAACGCTCCCGCCGTCTTTCAACAATTTGTTAATGACATCTTTAGTCATCTGGCAGGCAGGTTTGTTGTGATCTACCTTGATGACATTTTAATTTATTCACCTGACCTTGAGTCACATCAGTCTCGTATCAAGCGGGCCTTTTAGAAACTCAGGGACAATAAATTATATGTCAAACCAGAGAAAGGAATGTTCTCGGTTCAGGAGATCCCTTTTCTGGGTTAATTTTTATTGTCCACTGACTTTTGCATGGATCCGGTGAAAGTCTGAGTGGTACTGGATTGGGATCGCTCTGAGGACCTGAAAGCCCTACAAAGGTTCTTGTGTTTTGCCAACTACTACCGAAAGTTCATCAAAGGTTTTTCGGTGGTGGCCAAACCTTTGATGAATATGACCAGAAAAGGGATGGACTTTTCCAATTGGTCCAGTCCGGCCAGGGATGCTTTTGATACCTGGAAAAAATGTTTCGTGTCTGTGCCAATCCTTATACAGCCTGACGTCACTCAGCCGTTTATTGTTGAAGTTGATGTGTCTGAAGTGGGGGTCGGGGCTGTGTTGTCGCAGGGTGCGTCTCCTAGTAAATGGCGTCCGTGTGCATATTTTTCTAAGAAACTATCATCTGCTGAGAAAAATTATTTAATCCGTAACAGGGAACTCTTGGCAATTAAGTGGGCTTTTGAAGAGTTGCATCATTTTCTGGAAGGGGCAGTACATCCAATCATGTTAATCACTGATCATTAGTGATGAGCGAGCACTTTTCGGTACTTGCCCAAGCATCTCAGTGCTCGAGATGCTTGGCGATTAATTTTGAAATGCTCAGGCAGGAGCTCAAGTCCCCACCCCGCATATTTGGCACTGTTTAGACAGTGAATTAACATGCGGGGATTGCCTGCCTGTCACTGCAATGTGCAGACATGTTGGTTGTGGCATTACAGTGATTGGCTGGCTGCATAGCGTCATCGGGTCTATATAAGTCCCGGGACCCTATGCTCATCACAGTGTACCGGTCAAGCAGGCAGAGTAGGAAGAGCTGCAGCTCAGTGTTATGTTCTGCTACCAAAGCTAAGGAAAGAGAGGAGATCTGTCCCTACTATAGGACTCAGCTGAATCCCTACGATGTAACAGGGAACCTGATCCTGCGATCAGACCTGCTAAAGTCCTAATCTAGTCTGTACGGAGACCTATAGATGTGGGGAGGGAATCCCTACAAGTACTAAGGACTGGGAGGAATATGGGACACCTCCTAACAGAAATAGTAGCAGACAGACGAACAAACAAAATAGATTGAACATAGAGGTCCGTAGACCAAGCAAACTAACAGAGCTAGATACAGAGCACAGGCTAGCTAGAAAGTAGATATACAATGAAGTCCAGCAAAGCCAGAAGGGCGGAGCAGGATTAAATAGGCCAACAAGGTCATGTGACCAGCAAAGGAAAAAAAAACCTAACAGCAAGGTTCTAACACTCAGTGAGGGAGAAAATTGGCGGTTGTTTAAGTGAGGTAATCCTTCTAAGGACTAATTCTGATGCATATTAATCCTGGTGAAGGCAGTAGTTAGGCAGGCGGAGTTTGTCGAGAGCATATACAACAGAATAGGGTCCATTTCACGTTCTTTTTGCTGTTGTTACTTATATCCATAGCCCTAAATTTCAGTGCTAATAATCTTTTCGCTCTTAATCCTGATTATTTTGTTGCAAAGCAATATAATACACCATTTTTACTGCTCCATTTGCTTGTTAGCAGCATACAGCCAGATTTGTTTGATTTTAATAGCATTGCTGTATTGTAGAAGCAGAGAAACTTGTCCATTACCAGACGTGATCCTATATTACTGAGGTAATTTTAAAGTCTGCCAGTTATGTGTTCAAACCTATTCACACTTGGTCGCTGACCAATACCATATCTATTAGGCCATACCTAAAACCGTGGTCATCAGACGTGATCCTATATTACTGCGGTAATAATCCTGACATTTTTGGGAATGTGACAAATATTATACTCCATTTAAAATGGGCAATGCGTGAGGCAAGGGACGGGGAAATGAACGTGATGGTGAAGGTGCACGCAGAGGCCGAGGCCGTGGGCAAGATGAAATTGTGCCTGCTGAGGGAGCACAACAAGCACCCACATCATGTCGCCCTACCTTCCTGTCCCACTTTCTAGGGGGTCACGGAACACTACTCTTAAAGCCAGGCCAGTGTGAAAAGGTTGTCAGTTGGATAAAAGATAATGCTTCCAGTCAGTTTGCCACCATCACCACCGTTTTCCACATAGTCCACTCTCAGTAGCCATGAGTCTAGTATTCCTCACCCTGATCCTCCTTCCTCCCACAATGCTGAGTGCCCGCAGACAGCTGATCCCACACTTGCACACCGAAGAGCTGTTCACTTTTCTATTTATACTGTATATTCTGGCCTCTCGTCCAGCCCACTTGAAGGGGGGTATGAGAAGATCGCATGTAGCGATGCCCAAATATTTGAGCACCCACGGTCACAAGAAGGCGATGGTGGGAAAGTGCAAGTTGCAAGAGGTGGATGATGATGAGATACAATTGCCAGCAAGTCAGGAGGCCCAGGGTGCGAACGTGGAAGATGAGGTGGTGGACAATGAAGTCACTGACTCAACCTGGGAAGGTGACATGCATAGCGAGGAAAGCAGCGCAGAGGGGGAGGGAGCCGTAGCACCCCAACAAGCAGAACACCAACACGAGGGAAGTTGCCAGTACAACTGTTAGGTCTTCCCTGTTTTTTAAAGACTTTGCCGATAACCCCAAAAAGGCTATTTGCACCACCTGCCAGGCCAGCATCAGCAGGGGAAGCAAAACTACCAGCCTGACCACCACCAGCATGATCAGGCACATGGCAGCAAAGCACCTGACTAAGTGGGACAAACCCCAGGGTCCAGCAACAATGTTTGTGCATGACACCACTGCTTCTTCCACTGTTGTGCATGCATGCCAAGCCCCTGTCCATGGCGCATTCAAAGATGCTTCCCGCCCTGCATCTGGCATTGCACACTCTCAACTAGCACTATCAGCAAGCACGTCCACGTCCTTGTCTCAGCGCAGTGTTCAGTTGTCACTCCTAGGAACATGTTGTGATTTTTATTTTTGGAATAAAAGGATTTATCGCATGTGGCACCGGATTTTACCTTCTTTATATATCCTTGTAAGTGTATGCTGGACACTAATCCGTGAGCCTTGGATTCCTGTGAGTATCAGGTGATATGAGCTAATTATCTTTTTTCAGTCCAGTTGTCACTACCCCAGTCCTTGGAACGCAAGCGAAAATACGCAGCCAACACCCCCTAGGCCACACTACTAAATTCACACATTTCGTGAATGCTCGCGCTTGAAATGTTGCCTTTTAGTCTCATGGAGATGGAAGCTTTCCGCAACCTGATGGTGGCGGCCATCCCTCGGTACGTGGTCCCCAGCCGCCACTATATCTCCTGGTGTGCCGTCCCCGCATTACACAAGCACGTGTCCCACAATATTAGACGTGCCCTCAACAATGCAGTTACTGGGAAAGTTAGCTTAACCACAGACATGTGGACAAGTGCTTGTGGGCAGGGAAGGAACATCTCGCTAATGTCACACTAGGTTAATAAAGTGGAAGCCGGGACCCTGTCGGACCTTGGGACAGAACACGTCCTCCCGACGCCAAGGATTGCGGGCCCTGGGTCAATCAGGGTTGCCCCCACATTCTACAGCTCCTGCACCTCCTCCTCTTCAGCATCCATCTCCGAAATGACCACATCAGTCGCAAGCGGAAGCACTGCAGCACTGCCTCAGCCAAGTGGCTGCAGGATGTGCTGAAGCTAATATGCTTAGGTGACAAACCACACAACGCTGAAGAGTTGTGGATATCTCTGAAAAAGCAGGCAGATCTATGGCTGACACCGCTGACCCTACAGCCAGGCTTGGTCATGTGTGACAATGTCTGAAACCTTGTGGCGGCTCTGAGGCGAGGTGAGCTCACACACGTACCATGCCTGGCCTATGTGCTTAACCTCGTGGTTCAGCGGTTTCTCAAAACCTACGTGGATCTGCTGGATCTGCTTGTCAAAGTACGCCGCCTGTGTGTCCATTTTAGAAGGTCAACTACAGCTTCTGCCGCCCTTTCAGCTGCGTTTGCAGCTTCCGGCTCACCGACTGGTTTGTGATGTCCTTATGAGTTGGAACTCTACATTGCAGATGTTGGGAAGGATTTGTGAGTAGAAGAGGGCAGTTATTGACTACCAGCATCAACAAAGCCGTCGGTATTCAGGTCAGACTCCACACATAAAACCGAAGGAGTGGACATGGATGTCAGACATCTGTACCTTCCTCCAAAACTTTGAGGACTCCACCAAGATGGTGAGCGGCGATGGCGCCATAATTAGCATCACCATCCACTTCTCTGTCTTCTGAAACGCTCTCTGCTTTCAATTAAAGAGGATGCATTGCAGGCGGAGCACGATGAGATGGAGCAAGAAACCATACAGGGTGATTACCCAAAGCTCAGCCTCATCTCATCCTAACATGGAATGGGTGACAATGAGGAAGAGGAGGAAGAGGAGGAAGAACAGGAGCTAGTTTTCTGTGATACAGTCGGCACTAGGTGGAGGAAGAAGAGGAGGAGGATGAGGAGGAGAGCATGGTCAGTTGTCCTCTTGGTGAGGACACGGAAGTCTTGCCTCTTTGCAGTCTGGCACACATGGCTGAGTTTATGTTACGCTGCCTGTCCCATGACCCTCACGTTGTCCAAATTTTAGGTGACAGTCATTACTGGTTGGTGATGCTTCTAGACCCATGCTACAGGGAGAACTTTATGTCTGTTATTCTCTTACAGGACAGGCCTAATAAAATGGTGCAGTGCAAGAGGGCCCTTGTTGCGGAATTATTTAAAAAATTCCCATCTGAAAACGCTGGTGGCAGAGGTCACAGTTCGTTGGACAACCAAGGAGTACAGGTGAGAGAGACACAAATGCAATCCAGCAGAGGCAGGGGAACACTGTCAAAGTTCTGGGACAGTTTTCTCAGACTCTCCCATTGCACAGGCCCTGAGAAGCGGGGTACTCTCACAAGGAGTGCCGACCGTACCAATGTCCTCCGTGATTCCTCTGTGTCTTATGGATATCCAAGCTGGACAAGCTGGACATGGGTATACGCTTCCTGATTTTGTCAATTTGCTCTTGTCCTCCTCTTTCTCCGCATCCTCATCCTCCACCACCATATCACCACCATATGTACCATATCAACATATCTACGTCTCTTGCAAGGGGCATTGGAGTTCCTCCAAATTTTTTGCAGCTGTTGCTTCAGTGCATAGGCAAACAGTATGGGAGACCCACTTCCTAATAGTGGAAGCATTTTTTTAAGGAGGTCCGCTGACCTCTACTTCTCTTGCAAGGGGCTTTGGAGTGCCTCCAAATTTTTGACAGCCATTGCAGTCACTGCATAGGCAAACAGTATGGGAGACCTGCTCCTTTCTAATGGGAATATGCTGTTACTGAGGCACACCTCTATGTTTCTTTAAATTGTTATTAAGGTTTTTCCTAAATTTTGGCAGCCGTTGGACTCACTGCATACCCTATAACTGTATAGCAGACCCGCTCCTTTCTAATGGAAACATGTCGTTACAGTGGCCCAGCACTATGTGTCTTTAAATTGTTAGTGGGGTTTTTCCTAAATTTTGGCAGCTGTTGGACTCACTGCATACCCTATAACTGTATAGCAAACATGCTCCTTTCTAATGAAAACATGTCGTTACTGTCGCCCAGCTCTATGTGTCTTTAAATTGTTAGTGGGTTTTTTCCCAAATATTGGCAGCCCTTGCAGTCACAGCATGGGCATAACCACTATAGGAAACCCGCTTCTTTATAATGGGAACATTTGTGTTACTGAGACCCTCCTCTATGTCTTTTCAAAGGGGTATTAGGTTGCGTCCAAATTTTTGGCAGCCATTGCAGTCACTGCATATGCAATAACAGAATTGGAGACCCACTTGTTAATAATGGGAACAACATAGCATAGCCGGCTGATGGCTCTCTAACAATAGCGAGGGCCAACTGCTGGCCCTTTAAGAATAGTAAGGGCCGCCTGATGGCCCTATAAAAATAGGCTTTGTGACTTTCAGACTCCCTCCATCAGAAATGAAACAGGATATGTCTGATGATGTATCACACACCACATGGCCAAATAAGGTTGTAAAATGTTAAAATGACATTTCCCGGTGAGCGCATTTGTCTTAAAAAATAAGGTAAAAAAAAAACAAAACAGTAGGATCTTTCTTTAGTAGAAAAACCAGAGTCGCCAATGTAACCTCAATGTAATCACATTGTTCAGCTCCTGCACCTCCTCCTCCTCCTCCAGTTCGGCTTCCATCTCCGAAATGTCCACATCAGTCACAAGACGAAAGCACTGCAGCACTGCCTTGGCCAAGCAGCAACAGGCTGTGCTGAAGATAAGATGCTTAATGCTGCTTAGGCGACAAACTGCCCACCAATGCAGAGTTGTTGAAAGCTGTAACACAGCAGCCTGATCTGTGGCTCTCACCGCTGAACATACAGCCAGGCATGGTCGTGTGTGACAATGGGTGGAACCTGGTAATGGAGAAATGACAGCCGCAGTAGATACAGTTTCTCTCTATGCCAGTCCTTTCACCGAGCTGAAGAATATGGCTGTGGTGAAATACAACTCCCACTGAGAAGCAGTTTCAGACTGAAAGACATTGGGCCCACCAGAGAATTTGATTCTGAGGGCCCACCTTTCTCCCCCGCTCAAGAGCCCCATAGCAGCTGCAAAGTTTGCGCTATCATGAACTCTCCTGATGGAGAAGCCAGGGCCCACCCGAGGATTCTCAGGTGGGACCGTTCAACCCTGCCGAGAAGCAGTCCTGGCTAAGAAAAGTGTGTGGGAAGATTCCCGGACACTCTATGGATGCTTTTTTACTGAGGTGGAAATCAACGAAAACACGGGGAGAACATACAAAATCCTTGCAGATGTTGTCCTTGCTGGGATTTGAACCCAGGATCCCAGCGCTGCACGGCTTCAGTGCTAACCACTGAGCCAATGTGCTGCCGTTCATCCGCTGACATCTTACAGGCTGGAGAAGCTTGCACCTACTGCCTCTCTATCTTCAGTTCCTTTGTGAGAAACTAATGTATTTGGGCAGCCACTCAGTCTAAGACATAAAATTCCTGAGAAGCAAATTGGGGATGGCTTCGCTACTGGTACTAGGGGCAGTGCTAATATCATGGCGTCGTACCATAGTTGACTGGAAATATTCCAGGCTAGTAGGAGGCAAGCAGATTCCCACAGAAAAGTACCAGCAGTAATGTTCAGGGACCCCCGCGCTTGTGGAAGGCGGGGACGATACCGGGAGAAATAGTGGCGGCTGGGGACTTAGTATGGACACTCGGCCGCCGCCGGCATGAGGTTGAGAAAATCTTCCGCCTTCATGAACCTAAAAGGCCACATTTCAAGTGCAAGCAGCTTTAGAGGATTTCCTCTGAGAAATGACAGCTGGAGTAGATACAGTTTCCCAAGTCCTTTCACCAAGCTAAAGAATATGGCTTTGGTGAAATAAAACTCTCAGCAAAAAAAGCTGTGGACTGGCTCTGTACCGTCCCTGGCCACATTCACTTGACCACATGTTTGTGGTTAGGCGGCCCTTCCCAGTAAGTCCACTAGAGAGGGCACGGGTAATGTTGTGGGACCAGTGCTTGTGGAAGACGGAGACAACACCGGGAAAAATAGTGGCGGCTGGGGACCGAGTATGGACAACCGGCCGCTGCCGACATGAGGTTGTGAAAAGCTTCTGCCTCCACAAGCTTAAAAGGCCACATTTCAAGTGCAAGCAGCTTTAGAGGACTTCCTGGGAGAAATGACAGCTGGAGTAGATACAGTTTCCCAAGTCCTTTCACCAAGCTAAAGAATATGGCTGTGGTGAAATACAACTCTCAGCAAAAAAAGCTATGGACTGGCTCTGTTTCGTCCCTTGCCACATTCACTTGACCACATGTTTGTGGTTAGACGGTCCTTCCCAGTAAGTCCCCTGGGGAGGGCACGGATAATGTTGTGGGACCCATGCTTGTGGAAGGTGGAGACGACACCGGGAGAAATAGTGGTGGCTGGTGACCTAGTATGTGGACACCCGGCCACCACCGGCATGAGGTTGTGGACAGCTTCCGCCTCCACAAGCCTAAAAGGCCACATTTCAAGTGCAAGCCGCTGTCCAAAAATGTGGCAGTATAGTATTGCAGCCTGTGGGTGGGTGGGTGGCTGGCTGCATACTTGCGCTTGCATTCCAAGGAATGGGGTAGGGATAAGTGAACGCTGCGGTGGGACAAGGGCATGGACGGTGATTGTTGCAAGTCTGCAACAACTGGTGCATGGCGGGAGGCATCTTCACATGCGTCAAGGATCACTTATGATGCGCACACTTTTAGGCAGTGACCTGCGAGTCAGAGATGCTTCCAGGGGTCCTCCCCATGCTGTTCTCATGTCTTTTCAGCACTGTATGCATGATGTGTCACACAGCACATGGCTAGATAAGGTTGTAAAATGTTAAAATGACATTTCCCAGTGAATGCATTTGTCTTGGTTGAAAGCAATGCAAAACTGCAAAAAAAAAACTAAAAAGTACTACGTGTGAACATAGCCCAAGGTTTGGAGGAGCATTTTTGTTTTTGGTTATTTATTTTGCCTTATATGCAAGTCATTAGCCTGGTCAGGATGTTCTTTAACATATTTCCCAGGAAAATCCATTTTGGTTTTGTTTTTGCATGTTTTATTGTGAGTCTGTAAAAATGGCATAATAAGTCTGACAACATTGTTCACAGCAGTGACCTGGGAGTCAGAACTGCTTTCAGGGGTCTTCCCCATGCTGTTCCCATGTCATTTGAGCACTGTTCCCATCGATTTTCGCAATTTCTGGGCCTTCTGCAAACTGCCGTGAGGGCGCCGGAAAAATGCTCGAGTTTCCCATAGACTTACATTGGGCTTGCTGCTCGGGTCGACCACCCGAGCATTCCAATTTGCTCGACCCGAGCAACGAGCATTTTAGTGCTCGCTCATCACTAGATATGATGCAAGTAAAGCGTAATACCCTCATCACTTACCCTTGGGGAGGTTGCGGTGGTGCCTTGTGAACATGGGTAAGTGATAAGGGTATTACCCTTTACTTGCATCATATCCCGTTCTTGTTGGACTGTATTTGTTTATGTCAGACTATCTTTTAATGTGCCTTATTAATGGCGATCACCGTTACTGATATGTATATATAGGCATAGATTAATTCACCTAAAATCAGAATATACTGAGCACATTTCCGCTTCTTGTACTATTTGACTTGACAATCCTTTCTGTATCACCCTGATATGTGCCATTTTTTGTATTTTATGGTACATGGTTTTAATTTTGTTTCAATAAAAATTACTAGTTTTACACCTTTGTTCTAAGTGGTTACTTGGGATAGTTAATATCCAAGTATAGGTTGTATATGCATGGCAGAAATCCACTTTATGTAAATTTGTGAATATAGCTGATGGGTAGAACCACATTGATATGTCTCCAGCCACATAGGATATATATAGGATGTATACTTTGAATTTTTGTGTGACTATTTACTGCTGAATGTATTTTTTACTGTTGAAAGAAATGCAAAAGTGCAAAAACTCATCAAAAATACTACATGTGAACATAGCCCAAGCTGTGGAGGATCATTTTTGCTTTTGGTTATTTATTTTGCCTTATATATCAGTCATTACACTGGAAAGAATGTTTCTTAACATTTTTTCCAGGAAAATCCATTTCTGCTTAGTTTTGTATGTTTTATTGTCTGTCCGTAAAAGTGGTGTAATACTCTGACAACATTATTCACAGCAGTGACCAGGGAGTCAGAGATGCTTCCAGGCCAGGGGTCTTCCCCATGCTGTTCCCATGTCATTTGAGCACTGTTTATATCGATTTGACCAATTTTTAGGTCCCTTCCAGACCTCCAGGGGAGGCCGCCAGAATAATGCTCGAGTTTCCCATTGAATTACATTGGGCTTGTTAAGCGGGTCGAGCACCAGAGCATTATGATTTGCTCTATCCGAACAACGAGCACCAGAGCATTTTAGTGCTCGCTCATCACTACTGATCATAAAAATCTATTGTATTTAGAATCTGCCAAGTGTCTGACGCCTAGGCAGGCAAAGTAATCTCTGTTCTTTGCCAGATTCAATTTTTTTCGTGACAAATAGGCCGGGGGATAAGAGTGTTAAGGCGGATTCCTTATCCCATTGTTTTCCTGGGGGAGGTGATAATTGTGAATCGGTACCTACACTAAAGAAATGAGTAGTTATAGCTGCTATAAGGTCTGACCTTGAGAAGAAGTTATAGAGGCTCATGGGGTCGCCCTGGTGGCCTTTCCTTTAGGAAAACTGTTCGTACCTGTGAATCTATGTCTTAAGATTATAAATGAACATCATGATTCAGTCTTAGCCAGACACCCGGGAAATAAAGCCACCACAGATCTCCTTACCTGGCGTTTTTGGTGGTCTGGGGCGCATCAGTATGTTCAGGAATATGTTGCTGCCTGTAGTGTGTGCACGTTCTAAGACCCCTCATACTCGTCTGTCTGGGTCACTCCAACCATTGGCGATTCCCAGTAGACCGTTCACTCATTTATCAGTAGATTTCATTATTGATTTACCAGTGTCTGCAGGTAAAACAGTTATTTTGGAAGTGTTGGAGAGGTTCAGCAAGATGTCTCATTTTATTGCATTATTTGTCTTACCCAACATCAAGACCTTGGCGCAAATTTTCATCAAGGAAATTGTAAGATTACATGGGATTCCCACCTATATTGTTTCTTACTGGGTGGAGCAATTTATTCCCAAGTTTTGGAAAGCACTTTGCACTCGGTTGGGGATCCATCTGTCGTTTTCCTCAGCTTTTCATCCACAGTCTAACCGGCAAGCTGAAAGGGTTTACCAAAATCTTCAGACTTATCTTAGATGTTTTGTGTCTGAAAATTGAGGATTGGGTTACTTAATTACCTCTAGCTGAATTTGCGGTAAATAACTGTTGTCATGAGTCTACTGGTAAGTCCCCGTTCTTCTGGGCCTACGGTTTTCATCCTCAGTTCATTTAGTTTAATAGGAATCACAACTCAGGAATACCTGAAGAGGAACTATTTTCATCATCTATTATGTCTGTGTGGCAAGGGGTTCTTAATAATTTGAAGAAGATGGGGTCGAAATATAAGAGTGTGGTTGATCGGAAATATTTGGCGGATCAGGACCTGTGTTTTGACTTGGTATGGTTGTCCACAAGGAACATTAAGTTGAAGGTTCCCTCTTGGAAACTGTGTCCCAGGTTCATCGGTCCTTGCAAGACTGTGGCCGTTATCAATCCTGTAGCATTTTGCCTTGCTTTGCTGTAAGGGAGAAGACCGGGGTGTAAGTGCTTTCAGAGCAAGGGATCCGGAACTGCCGGGGCCGTACCTCTTGTTGCAGGGGGCAGACAGACTGCAAGCAGAGCAGTCATGTGACAGGGAAGCAGGGGGTGTGTCGAGAGAGAGAGCTGGAAGGTCAGGTGACAGAAGGACTCCTGGTGTGACGAGAGAGAGGGAGAGACGAGGACGTTTGCGCGGGAAAACGGAGCTGAGTCCTACGGAGCAGAGCAGTGTGAGAGGGTCCAGGCTCCTGGCTACAGGACTTGGAGCAAGGGATCCAAGTGCAGTGGACTGGAGGAGTCAAGCTGACTGTACGGAGAAGAGACGCAGGGTCCGTGGAGCTGAGCACGTGAGGTGCTGTGTTATGGACTAGAGGCTCACAGGGTAAAACCGGAGACCGCCCGCTAGCGCCAGAAGACGGAGAATTATTTGGGCGGGGAAGCCTGAAGACAGCGTCACCAGCACCAGCTGGCTACTGCCTTGTAGAGGATAAAAGTCAGCTAAGTGAAAAAACTGTCGTTTGTTACCGGTTTGACTCTGCTGCATCTAGTTAAACTGTAAACTGTCAGTTACAGACTAATATCTGCTATTTCCCCATATTTTCTCCTGTTACTCCATGCTTGGAGATCCATCTTGTTATCATAAACGTTCCGTTTATTAACCCTGTATTGGCTGCTCTGTGCTTCTGTGTCACTGCATCTAAAGTACCTGTGTTACATTGCCACCTACTTTTAGGATTAATAATGTGTTTCACCGGTTGTTGCTCAAAAAATATGTGGAGTGCTCTCAACCATTACCTCTGCCTCCATCTCCGGTCATGGTTGATGGGAAATTGGAGTTCCAGATTGCTAAGATCGATGACTCTCACTTGGTTCGTCGGTCTCTTCAGTATCTGGTACACTGGAAGGGTTACAGTCCTGAAGAGAGAATGTGGGTACCATTATCTGACGTCCATGCGGTTAGGTTGGTCTGGTCCTTTCATACAGCACATCTTGATAAACCCAGCCCTGAGATTCTGGAGGTCTTAGGGGAATACTGTCATGGGTTTACCGTGACAGAGAGGAGCCCAAAGACCGCAGCATCTGAGTTTACCTACTCCTGCACTGAATAAAAGCGCTTCTCCCTCTTATTAAATGGTGCTAGTTTCTTTCAGCAGTGCAGGAGTTAATCTGTTCAGCTTTGAGTCTCTGTAGCTTCCTTCTTAGAAGTTCTCACCTGAGCAGTATCAGCCACTCCCTCTCCTATATAGTCTCAGCACTAGCAATCTGTATTGCCAGTGGTAAGTCTTGTACTGTGTGGGGAAGGAGTGGAGGATGTAGCATCGGCATCTCTGCCCCCTGACAGGCAGACGCCGTTCCCCTTACCGCCGCCCTCCTGGTCCGGCGTCTTCCGGCCTCCCTGCTGCTGCTGCTGGTGCACGCAGCTTCCCGGGCACTGTGCTTAGGGCTCCCTCCTCCTTAAAGGGGCCGCGCGCGCCATCCTAAAAAGTCCTCGGCCAATGGCCGGAGGACTTTCCCTATTTAAAGCACCTCCTCCAATATGGAGGTGCCCGTGCAAGGTTGTTGCTCTGTGTTCTCACTGTTGCTTCATCCCCCAGGTCCCTCTGCAAGTCAATCCTGTCCGCCAGTCTGACTACAATCCAGCTCGACAGTATTTTTACAGTCCAGTCCGCCAGCCTGCTTACCTGGAAGCACCTGCCTGTTACCTGCCGTGCCCGCCAGCCTGCTTACCTGGAAGCACCTGCCTGTTACCTGCCGTGCCCGCCAGCCTGCTTACCTGGAAGCACCTGCCTGTTACCTGCCGTGCCCGCCAGCCTGCTTACCTGGAAGCACCTGTCCGTTACCTGCCGTGCCCGCCAGCCTGCTTACCAGGAAGCACCTGTCTGTTACCTGCCGTGCCCGCCAGCCTGCTTACCTGGAAGCACCTGCCAGTTACCCGTTGTGCCCGCCAGCCTGCCTACCCGGAACACCGGTCTAGCTATCAGCCGAATCAGCCTGCTTATCTACCCGGACCACCCGTCAGCCTTCCTGCCGTGCTCATCCGCTGTAATGGTCAGTTCCTGCCATCTGACCCGTGGGAGTCACCTGCTCTCATACAAGGTCAGTCCCAGAGTGGCACCTGGTCCCCCTGCTCGGTCTCTTCCTGGTTCACGGAGTCGATTGAGCCGCCATGCGACCTTGGTCAGGCCGAGTAGGTACTTAGTCACGCCCCTCTGGTCCCTCCTTGCACCGCAACACAGAGGTTCCACCACCCGGATCCGGATTCTGTGTTCGGTAAAGGCGTTTAAGAAGAGTTCTGTTACTGTTGCTTGGTGTTTTGGTTGTGTGCATAGTTCCATCCTCTTCTATTTTTATTTATCTTCCTCATCCCTTTGGTGTCTTCCTCTGTTGTCTGTGAGTGCATAATTTGTGTGTTTGATATTTTATCCCTGTACATCCTTTCTTGTTTGTCTGGTTGGTGTATTTACATACACTATTACTCCCCACTGGGTGGGTGAGGGGTAGATCAGGGTGAACAGGGATAGATAGGGTGCCCCTAGTGTTAGGGACAAGGCAGGAGCCCCTGGTCCCGGGTTGTCAGACAACAGCATCGTGATATCAACACTTTTCAGCTCTACTGCTGTTGCACTTGGTCCACGTTGAAACTATTAAATGTGTCTCAACCTTTATACTATCTTATATAAAAATGTAGGCACAATTTGTAGGCAGTACCAGTAAAAGTAAAAAAATTCACACAAATTAATTTTGTGAGACAAGTATATTCTAGTATGCTAGAGATGAGCAAATATTATGGAATTCAAATTTGACAACTTTGCTGACTCTTTCAAAGAATTTCAATTTATGGTGAATTGATTTACTGTGTATTGAAAGTACTGCAAAGAATCCAAATGCCGCAAAAAAATGTTGAAAACACCCTGAGGTTTCCTACGACTGTATACAATCCTTTTCCAGCTTTTTAATGAAAGCACAGCCTTAGCATTATCAAAGTAACCTCAACATATATGGCTATGGGTAAACCGATAGTAACCTTTGTTCACTGCTGTGCTGTCACACACTATCTGTACAGTTTGTTCAGTGTTTTATTGACTTGCATCAATACAATTTGTTCATCATGTGTGGATCACCAGTCAAGAGGAGTAGAATGTAAAACATTGCTATTTAGTTTTTTTATGAGAGATAAATAAAAGAAGATTGTGCGTAAGAACAGTTACATTGTATACACAAACATTTACAAAATCCAAAACATTTCAAAAACATTTCCAGTGTATATCTGTTGTTTTTCCTAAAATTGTATTTTTTCTATAACTTAATAATTAATTATGGGAAAATTAGGAAGCATATCACAGTTGGCTATCATAGTGAGGTAGCAGACCTTGCAGCAGATTGACAGGTTCCTGATGATGACTAACAATATTTGCTTACAGTTGACAACTTCTGTAAGCTACAGCTCAGATCTAATTACTCAAAGATTTCCTTAGCATAAGAAGTAGCATCAATCATCTCTCATTGGTATATTTTTTTCCATCTTATTAATATCACATTACATTACTACTAATATAACATAGTAACATAGTAACATAGTTTTTAAGGTTGAAGAAAGACTAAGTCCATCTAGTTCAACCCATAGCCTAACATGTTGATCCAGAGGAAGGCAAAAAAAAACCCATGTGGCAAACACTAAGCTCCACATTGGGTAAAAAAATTCCTTCCTGACTCCACATATGGCAATCAGACTAGTTCCCTGGATCAACGCCCTATCAAGGAATCTAGTATATGTAACCTGTAATATTATACTTTTCAAGAAAGGCATCCATGCCCTTCTTAAATTTTAGTAGTGAATCACTCATTACAACATCATGCGGCAGAGAGTTCCATAGTCTCACTGCTCTTACAGTAAAGAATCCGCGTCTATGATTATGATTAAACCTTCTTTCCTTCAGACGTAGAAGATGTCCCCTTGTCCCCGTCTCAGGCCTCAGAGTAAAAAGAGCAGTAGAAAGGTCTTTGTACTGTCCCCTCATATATTTGTACATAGTAATAAGATCACCCCTAAGGCTTAGTTTTTCCAAACTAAATAACCCCAAGTGTAATAACCTGTCTTGGTATTGCAGACCCCCCAGTCCTCTAATAACCTTGGTCGCGGGCCTAATACTGACCCCTGTGGTATCCCACTGTTAACTGTGACCCAGTCTGAGTGTGTTCCATTAATAACCACCCTTTGTTTCCTATCACTGAGCCAGTTCTTAACCTACTTACATATATTTTCCCCTATCCCCATTGTTCTCATTTTATGTATCAACCTTTTGTGTGGAACCGTATCAAAAGCTTTTGAAAAGTCCATATACACAACATTCACTCCATTTCTTTGGTCCAGTCCGGAACTTACCTCTTCATAAAAGCTGATCAGATTAGTTTGACAGGAACGGTCCCTCGTAAACCCATGTTGATATTGGGTCATGAGGTTATTCTTCTTCAGATACTCTAGTATAGCATCTCTTAGGAAACCCTCTAGGATTTTATCCACAGTAGGGGTTAAGCTTGCTGGTCTATAATTTCGTTTTTTGTCCCCTTTTTGAATATTGGCACCACATTTGCTATACGCCAGTCCTGTGGTACAGACCCTGTTATTACGGAATCTCTAAAGATTAAAAATAATGGTCTATCTATGACGTTACTTAATTCCTGCAGTACTCGCGGGTGTATCCCATCCGGGCCCGGGGATTTTTCAACTTTAGTGATTTTTAGATGCCGCCGTACTTCCTGCTGGGTTAAGCAAGAGACATTTAATGGAGAATTTTTGTTATCACTGCTCATGTTTTCTGTCATGCGATTTTCTTGTGTAAATACGGTTGAAAAAAAAATCATTTAGCATTTTGGCTTTTTCCCATCCACCATTTTGCCCAGACTATTTTTAAGGGGGCCAACACTATCATTTTTTAGTTTTTTACTATTTATATAGTTAAAGAATATTTTGGGGTTATTTTTACTTTCTCTGGCAATGATTCTCTCTGTCTCAATCTTTGCTGCCTTGATTTGTTTTTTACAGAATTTATTTAATTTTCTGTATTTATTTAATGCTCATCACTACCTACTTGCTTTAGGGTCATTAAGCCATGGAGTGGCCTAGCCAGTCTCCAGACTTTAATCCTATAGAAAACTTATGGAGTGAATTGAAGCTCCTAGTTCCCAAGCGACAGCATCAAAATCTTAATGATTTAGAGATGATCTCTCAATGTTAAAATTAACCTACCCTTAAAATAATAGACTGCTCATGTCTTTGTCAGTGGGCAAACTTACAAACAGCAAGGGATCAAATAATTATTTCCTTCACTGTACATATATATATATATATATATATATATATATATATATATATATACAGTACAGACCAAAAGTTTGGACACACCTCATTTAAAGATTTTTGTGTATTTTCATGACTATGAAAATTGTACATTCACACTGAAGGCATCAAAACTATGAATTAACACATGTGGAATTATATACTTAACAAAAAAGTGTGAAACAACTGAAAATATGTATTATATTCTAGGTTCTTCAAAGTAGCCACCTTATGCTTTGATGACTGCTTTGCACACTCTTGGCATTCTCTTGATGAGCTTCAAGAGGTAGTCACCGAAAATACTTTTCACTTTGCAGGTGTGCCCTGTCAGGTTTAATAAGTGGGATTTCTTGCCTTATAAATGGGGTTGGGACCATCAGTTGTGTTATGCAGAAGTCTGGTGGATACACAGCTGATAGTCCTACTGAATAGACTGTTAGAATTTGTATTATGACAAGAAAAAAGCAGCTAAGTAAAGAAAAACGAGTGGCCATCATTGTTATGTATATAATTCCACATGTGTTAATTCATAGTTTTGATGCATTCAGTGAGAATGTACAATTTTCAAAGTGAAAATACAGAAAAATCTTTAAATGAGAAGGTGTGTCCAAACTTTTGGTCTGTACTGTATATATCCTTTATAAATATATATAAGTATACCATATTTTGCGGACTATAAGACACATTGGACCATAAGACGCAACCCAAATTTTGGGAACGAAAATAGAAAAAAAAATTAAAACAAAATGGTGATGGGTCTTATAGTCTGATTTTACGGTAGTTTTCTGGGGAGAACGTGGTTACAGGAGGCAGGGTCACTGCTGCAGGAGGCCTGCAGCAGTGGCAGGAGAGGGGCGATGCTGTGGGCCCCATGCTGGGAGGAGGGGGTGTCGGCGGTTATTTTTCTGAAGCCCACCACAGGGAAATCAATGGAAAGGGGACTCTGCTCATGCCGACATTTTATGAAAGTCCAGGGCCCACAGCCTCGCACCTCAAGGAAATCCCCCATTCCAGCTCAAGGCCCGCAGCATCGCCACACTCCTGCAGCAGTGACCCAGCCTCTTGTGACCCCGCTCCACCACAGTCGGTAAGATACATTTGGATTATAAGATACACACCCATTTTCCTCCCAAATTTTGGGGGAAATAATTGCATCTTTTAATCCAAAAAATACGGTATATACCACTTAGCAGTTTCACACCTAAATTGTATACAATTTATATATTTTACATGGGTGATACTATTCACTAAAAGCCCTCCTTCATGTTCTTTTCCTCCTTACCAAACCTTATATACACAGTACATGTTATGTCATATTTTAATGTCACAATAAATATTGTTTTTATACTACCTGGTGATTTGTAGCTATTATAGCTGTGTTATGTTTGGTATCTGCATACTCTTATTGACCTGGAGAATCATATTGCCATGTCAGTTTTACCATATAGAGAACATGGTAAACAAAAAACCCAAAAAACAATTGTAGAATTGCACTTTTTTTTTTAATTTCAGCACAATTCGAATTTCTTCCCCATTTTCCAGTACACTGTGTGATAGAATGAATGTTGTCATTCAAAAGTACAATTCGTCCTGCAAAAAACAAGCTGTGTGCCCACTATGCGTTTTTAAGCATTTCCACAGCGTAATTTCCGCCGTGGAAATGCTTAAAAAACGTTTGCTAATAGGTCTGCAATGGTCCCCAATGATAATCCGCATGTGCTGTGCACATGCTGCGGAAATTTCTGCTGCGGATTATCATTGCGGAAAAATCTGCAGCACGTCTATTAATTTTGCGGAATCACGGTGTTTTAGCCGCCATTGACTTGCATTGGACCGCATAACATCCGCAAGACTACATGTACACATACGGATATTATGCGGTTTAATGTGCAGATGGTACCCGGGTCAGGAGAAGAGGAGACTCACCTCCAAACCTTGGTACCATAGTACCTGTAGTTAAAGAAGAATATAAAAATAAAAAATAAACATATACTCACCTTCTCATGGCCCCCTGTCTGCTCCCGCGGTGCTGCTGGCTCTTCGGCTGCTCGCCGTGGTAAAAGGACCTTCCATGACGTCATTTAGTCACGTGACAGGTCACGCGACCGCTGATATCGGCGGTCGTGTGACCTGTCACATGACTAATTGACGTCATTTTACACCACCGTCCTCTTACACCACCCCGAGCCGCCGAAGACACCGGACGCACCGGAGAAGGAGACCGGGGGCCACCGGAAGGTGGGTATAATGTTTTTTTTTATTTTTCACCATTTTTATTCTTTTTTTTTTTACTATTGATACTGCATTTGCAGCATCGTAACTTGGTCACACTATATAAATCCATGCCGGTTGCATGGATTTATATAGTGTGACCAAGTTGTCAAGCACTTTTCCAAGTGATGCTAAAATCGCTTGGAAAAGCGGTTGATAACCCGCATGCAACAACGCATGTTCAAAACGCTTCACAAATGCTTTTACCTGGCAGAAAAAACGCATGTACAATCCGCATGCGTTTTTTCTGCCAGGGAGATGCAGGAACGCTCAGGAAAAATCTGCAGCATTTCTGCTTCGTGGGTACATAGCCAAAGAAGAAGTTGATTGTAAGGGTCACTAGAGAGTCTCAAAAATTATGAATAGGGTCACAGCAATAAATAAGCTAAACTTCTTAAGAACCCTTGGATGCAACCTATCCGGGCCCAGGGTTGCCAAATTGACTTCTTCTTTTTTCTGAAAAGCGTATCAAACAACCATAGGCAGACAATATTTTTTACAGACACATTGGAAAACTGTGTTAAATCATTATAATTATAAGTGATAAATGTCTACAGCCCATAATTCTGATAAGTAGACATCAGCTGCATTCACTGTAAACTGAAAAATGATGATAATAAAAGTCAAAAGTATCAGTATTGTTTTCTTCAGTTTCAAAAAATTCATGGATACCTTGAAAAATTTTTATGGACAGGGCAAAAAAGTGCCCTATTTTTATGGACTGTCCTGGAATTTCTGGGCTGTTGACAACCCTGTCTGGGCCCGTGATATTATTCACATTAATTTTATTTAGCCTAGTTTATACCATATTTAAAGGGGTGTTCCCATCTCCAAGATCCTATCCCAATATGTAGTAGGTATAATAATAATTATATTAGCAAGTACCTCCAATTAGAAATGTAGTATATTTTTTCTGATTCTCTATGTCTCTTTCTTCATGTGCAGGCATCGCAGGACCTTAGGTATCCATGGTTACGACCACTATCAACTATCTAACTAACTGTGACTTTATCAGTGGACGTAACAATGGATACCTAAGGTCCTGCAATGCCTGCACATGAGGAAAGAGAGATCGCTAATCAGAAAATATATACTACATTTCTAATTGGAGGTATTATGTAATATTATTATTATTATTACACCTACTACATATTGGGATAGGTTCTTGGAGATGGGAATACCCCTTTAACTTTAAGCAACTAAGTATATTAGATATTATGTTATATATATTATGTTATAGCATTTTTGTATAAGAAAAAAGCTACATGGCAAGTCTGATTTATGCTTTTTTGTATGAAATATACTAGATGATTCACATGCTTCAGTGGAATTTTAGTGCAACGGTAGAAGAAAGAAAAGCTAAAAAATTCTCCATGTAGAAGATGATCCATTCTATTAATGAAGATTGACACCATCTTGGTTTAGCATTATTTAAATGTCAGGGGGCACATAAACCTAATACAGTGTGTAATGATCTTAGAGCACTTATCTGATCATATATATACTTCTGAGGATATAAAAGTTAATGGACAAATATATATCTCTCTGCTGCAGTTGTCTGCTCTTAATATCCATTGTGATCATTATCTGTCATGTGCAAAATAAGCATATAGTAGTTTAAGGAACTTTATGACTCAGAAATAAGTCTCAAGGGAACAACAATATGATGATATTTTTTTAACAATCATAGTGCACCCATCATCAATATAGTAAACTGGAAGACAAATATTATGACATACATATAAATGGCCTTCAATCCAGTATAGTTAGAAAATGGCATTTTTTTATGCATAATGAGGATTATCACCTAATAAAATCAACAGGAAGATTTTTGTCCACTCATGAATT
Organism: Phyllobates terribilis; assembly: GCF_046119375.1. Taxonomy (NCBI): domain Eukaryota; kingdom Metazoa; phylum Chordata; class Amphibia; order Anura; family Dendrobatidae; genus Phyllobates; species Phyllobates terribilis. The sequence continues at coordinate 417,584,275 of NW_027362764.1, read as the reverse complement.
TAGTTTTTATTAAAGTGCTGTAAAAATGTAGGAAACCGAGCCTGATGCTTAGCACCTTCTGGTGCAGTCCTAGTAACATTGCAAGGAAACAAAACAACCTCTGGAACACTCTTTTGTTTACAGGCAAACCTGGCTCTACCCTAATGATGTACTGTGTGTAAATGTACACATCCACTTGTATTATGCCTTGTCACATTGTCCATATAATGCAACGCTGGTGGATGTGGACCCACTACGCCATGGGCCGAGCTTCACATGGAGGGGCCTAACTAAGTGACTTCCTGGTAATAACTGGAGCCTCTGATGGTGTGGATAAGATTGGCCACAGGTAGTCACTAGGTACCAATTCAGGGCTGTTCCTGGGTCTGCAGCAGCTGACCAAAGGGTCAGAGACACGGGTATGCAGTACAGAAGGACGAAGACAATGACATGGTCAGACAATCAGGAGTCAGGGCAGGCAGCACAGGATCAGAGTACAAAGCCGAGGTCAGGAGCGGAGAGCTCAGACAGGACGGGTATACAAGCCGGGTCAATAACGAAAGAATCAATACAAACTCATAAACAGGATACTAGCTGATGAACTAACTAGGAACCAATGTTCAGGCAAGAAGTGGTGGGAGTAACTGCCTAATAAACCCTCTGCTGCCTGGGGATTGTCTAGGGAAACCAAACTCTGCAGGACACAAGTGGTTAAGTTCCTGCATATTCTGGCCATGCCTCCCTATAGCCAGGTGGAGACTCACTAGCAGCAGTAGGATGCAGCAGAGCTGAAAATGCTGCCAGAAGCAGCTAAGCGAGATGACCTGAGAGGAACAGAGCGGTGCCCGCAGTGAATGCAGTGGCGCTTACTGCTCATGCGAGTCGCTGGCGTGACTTATACATTGTACCCTGTGAAGTCTCCTTCACTCGCTTCACAGTCTTCTGGAGAACACATTGTAAAACAAAGGCCTATTTCTTCACTATATTCTGACAGTCTGCATAGGTCTACCGCCCACCTGCCTTAGTTGCTGCAGTCCTATACAAGCTTCTGCCCCTCATATACTAGCCTTGTTTCTCTCTCAGGTCTCCATTAGACAGATATCATCTTTCATCACTCAGCTTCCAACACCTAGCACATACCTACTGTATGGGGGGTAAAATACCTTTTCAGGATTTACAGCCATCAGTTCTGGTTTCTCTCTTAAATTACCAATGTTCTGTTCTCCTCATTCCAAGAAAACAGCTGGGTCTCTTGTTTATGAGTAGCACTAACAGTCGGCGTCAGCGCACTTCCCTTCAGTGCACCACTCCAACCTTAATCTGAACTGCATCAGAGAGAAAGAGAACCTGATGTAGCAAGAATTTGGTATCTAGCAAAGACATGGCTGTAATGGCGATTAAATTGATACCTTTTGTGTTGTTCTCTTGTAATGATTTTTTTAAGTGTTTCTAATGAGGTTCAAGTGCATCAGGGCTGGACTTTACACTTGGTCTTTCTCTGCCTGTCTGTATATTCCCTATCTCCTGCCTTTGGTTTTTGAATGACAGGTTAGTGCTTTTTTAGAGACCTGGCTCCTCTGTTTTATATTTCACATTGGTGGCGTCATGAAATTCACAGCTGGGCTACAATAAAATTGTGCCGTCATTACCAAGGGAGGTGCATGTGACGCAGTTGACGCGCCCCTGGGCCTGTGTCGCGCTGCGTTGCGCACGCGGGAGCTTACCCGGAGCCGGATCTCTTGAGGGTTGTAGTCTCGTGGCGGTGACCCGGTCCGTGCCCAGGGAGTCAAACTGAGCGGCGATGTAACAGCGGTAGATGTAGGACGACTACGCCACCCGTTGAATGCAGCTATGGAGCTGCCGCTGCAGGACAGTCCGCTGAGGCCGGTGGATGGATGGTGCAGCGTAGATGGTATAACCCCCAACGGGAGGGGTATGGCCTCAGGGCAGCAGATGTGGATGATGGGGGTAGCAGGAACCACTCAGAGACGGTGCGGTGTAATTCAGGGTCTTTACTGGTAACAACGATAGACCCTCCCGGAGTACTTGCTAGTGAACGGGGCCTGGTCAGTCCTTGAGCAGATGGGATCTCCCCTGGCCAGGCGGAGTTGTAGGCCTCCCAAACTGACTGTACTCTTCTGGCTACCTTGCTAGAAGCGGATATAAGTAGCCCACGTCCCTGAGTGTACCGTGTGGTGCTCACCCGTATGGCCGGTGACTCGGGGCCTTCTAATGGCTTCCGCTCCACGATGGCGGTGCTGGTCCCACGCGTGTGACCGTGCCTTCGGGTTTCTGGGCCTGAGGACCTGAAATCCCCTGCCGGTCGGCTTCTGCTGCTGGGTAAGAGTTAGTCCCCACAGCCTCGGACGCCGGGTCCGGTAAGAAAGCTTCTCAGTCAGGGCGAGCTCTGCAGCTGCCAGCCCCTGACTCGTAGTAGTATTGCTTCTGCTGTTTCTTGTCTCTACTCTCCTTGACTGCTAACCCTGCTTCAGCCCCGGGTTTATATAGGGGAAGTTCTTCCCCTCCCAAGACTGGGCAGGAGGTGTGGCATGCACAGGATCCCTGACCAAAGGACCTCCCACCTGCTCTCAGACATAATATCTCTATCACTGTGGCAACCAGACCCCTGGGGTGTCACACATGCAAAGGCATCTCTAAGAAACACCATTAAGCCAGGAGCTGAATCTACGCATACACCGCCCACAGCAATGATTCAAAACAGAGGAGGCAGGTAATGAAAAAAGCACCAATCTGTTGTTCAAAAATTGGAGGCAGTCTGAGGGGACAGGGAATACACAGACAGGGAGAAGAAGGCCCAAAATACAGTCCAGCTCAGATGCCCTTGAACAACTTAATTAGCATAACACTTGAAATGGTGATTACAGAAGAACAATAAAGTGTATTTCAAGACAGTTCCATTACAGCATTGTCTTTACTTTAGATTCCAAATCTGTGCTGACAAGTCATCTTTAATTACAAGCCACGCTAGCAACTCACAAGTCATACCATACTCAGTTAACCGGCTTAACACTTGCTGATACTGCACTTTTGCACATAATTTTTTTTATGCATGTACATCAGAAAAAAAATGTACAAATGAAACAATCTCAAGATAAATATTTAAAAATGTGAAAACACATTGCTGGAACAAAAGAATGGGGGACATTATCTTTTCCATTTCCTTACAAGGCCATTTTAAAATGTAATTTTCCATTACTATTGAGCCATAATGATAATACAACATGAACCTGTCTCGCCAAGGGGGATATAGGGGGACTCGGCACCCGGGCCTTTTACCTTGTTTAGGATGTCACGGCAGTCGGCTCCCGGGCCCGTACTCTGGGGTCTCTCTTGAAAAAGGGGTCTTTTTGATCGGTAACAGTTTTTGTCTCATGACACCACCTGTGGTTTCTGGTAACGGGTACCAGCGCTGCTGCAGACCTCCAGGGCAGGTGTTAGGGCAGCTGGGCTGGTGCGGCTCTCCACAGGCAGAGCACAGCCCCAGGGCAGTGTAGGTGCAGATGGTGATGCTGGGCGTTGTAGTGCAGAAGAGATGGTGCAGCAGGAGTAACTGACAGAGACAGGAGATTCACTTCAGTACCTTTACTGGTGCAGATGTCAGGTACGGTCCAGGGTACTCGGTAGGAAGAATGCACTTCTGGACTCTCCCCAGTGAGCGGGTATAAGGCCTCCTGGTCCGTTTCTCCCTCTCTCTAAGCTCCTGGCCAGCCTGCAACTGGGCCTAGCTTCTGTGTTGTGTTGTTCTCTCACCTGTCGCTTGGCAGTAGGACCTTTCTCTGGCAACCACTATCCCTGGACGCTGGGGCCTTCGTGGTTCCTGGTCCTGTAAAGGGTTTAGCTTCAGGTCAACCAGGGATCTGTAATCCTCCTGGTATGCCGGTAATCCCTACTGGGCATAGAGGACCCTGTAGGCGCGGACCCGGTGTCCGGTTTGTATTCTGGGGTGAGCTTGTGATGCTCCTCTGCCCCCTTAACTCCTTTCTCCTCTTTGCCTCCAGCCACACTCGGGGCCCTCAGTACACAGCAGCTCACGTGCTGCTTCTTCACTGGTCTAAGTGCCAGCACACTATCTCTCAGACTGACTGCCTAACTCCACCCTCCATATATATATATCCCTAACAGGGCTCCCTCTGGTGGTCTGAGGTGGAAGGGTGGAGGTGTCTGTAGTGAGGGCCTCTTGTGGAGAAGTCCATCCATGCACCCTTTTGGGTCCTGTGGTACCTGTGGTAGCAGGGTGCCACATTCCCCCCTAGTTCAATTCAGTACTCCTGGACTGAAGCATTTTTAAAAACAGGTAACAATAACAATAGTAATAACAGCAATAACAATGTTACAATACAAGTCCCGTCACCAGGTGTAACAACAGGAGCATGAGGGACCCGCCTGAAAACCCTCAACGTAGGCTCTGGGCGTGGCTACAGGGCATAGACGATCCAGATCCTGGACCTCGTGTTCAGCCACGCCAAACGGGTTTTTGTTCTGAGGTCCTTTTATATGCAACAAATAAGGAGGCACTTTGATAAGTGCAACTATTTACAAGGAAAGTTTTTGGCTGCTCACAGTCCTCAGCCTACAAGTCTTTTATACCCTTACGGGTAACTAAATGAGTACATTATTTGCAGTTCACATAATAAATAAAAGTAATAATACCAAACTGGGTAACTATTTATACTTTAGACATTTTGTATTTTAATACCTAAACCTGGCAGGGATTTGGCTTTGTGTGCTGCGTGCGGACCTTCGTAGCACTGGGGTAGTACTGGTGTTTGTGCATACACTATCCGCCAACCTTTCAGGTCTAAGTGTAGGTAAGTCATAAAACTGCCTCAATCTCTCTATGGGACTGGCAAGTGCACTGATCACTAGGCCTTCAGGCTCCGCCTAAACGGGTGATCTTCGTCTTACTGGGAACTCTTCCTTTTCCTGAGCAGGTTCTTCTAGGGCGCTTACAGGTTCTACTGGTGGTGGAGGTTCTTCTGGTTGCTGATAGAAGTGTATCACTGGTATGATAACTGCTCCATCAAGTTGAGGCCAGTCCACAGGGAAGTCTCCTAGAACTGTATGAAGTACATCTTACTCGGGTTTCTCTGGTATTACAAGAGGTGCTTCTTCCTCCAGTGTCTTCAGTAGACCTGGGCACAATTTCAAGTGGTCTTTTGAGACTGTTGCGGTCGTCTTACCTCCATCCTTACTGATCAGGCAGGTTTTACTGTTGTCAAATCTGGAGTTTAACACGGTGTAGGGCTCTCTTTCCCACTGGTCATCGAGCTTGTGACCTCTTCTTTTCTGCTTTAGCACTGTTTCTCCAGGTGCCAAGGGTTCTGCTGGTGCATGCTTATTGTACTGTTCTTCTTGCCTTTCCCTTACTCTGTTTAGGCTGTCTTCAACACAGGCCTGTACTTTCCTGTACTGCTCTTGTCGATTTGTGTCCCAGTCTTCAGTGGACATATCTGCAGTAGGTTCTACCACTCCGAGCTCCAGGTCCATGGGCAATTTTCCAGGTCTTGGTCTCATAAGGTACGCTGGGGTACAATTTGTTGAACTCACGGGTATGTGGTTATACAGGTCCACTAGGTCAGGTAGCTTTTCTGGCCACTGGTTCCTCTCTTCCAAAGGCAGGGTTTTCAGCAGATCTATGACAATGCTATTCATTTTCTCGTACATACCATTGGTTTGCGGATGATATGGCGTAGTCTGGATCTTCTTGCATCCATACAGGTGACAGAATTCCTTGAATAGCTCAGCTTCAAAAGCAGGGCCTTGATCGGTTAGCACCTTGTCCGGATACCCATGGGGTCTGCAGAAGTAGGCTTGGAACGTTCTTGCTGCAGTTTCTGCTGTCAGATCCTTGACAGGGGATACCACCAGGAACCGGGAATAGTGATCCACCATGGTCAGGGCATAGGAATAGCCTGATCTGCTGGGCGACAGTTTAATGTGATCCAGAGTGACAATCTCCAAGGGTTGGGTTGTTTTGATGGACTGCAAGGGTGCTTTCTGGCTGTCCGTAGTATTTCCTTCTGAGGCTACAGGGCCCACAATTCCGGCACCACCTTTCTATGGAACTCCGCATTCCAACCCAATAGAACCGGTCCTTCAGCAGGGTTTCCAGCTTCTTCCAGCCAAAGTGACCTGCTTGGTGGTGGTAGGCCTCTAACACCATCTGGATATCTGTCCTAGGTACAACAATCTGCCACACCATTTCATGGGTCTTGGGGTTGACATACCTTCTGCACAGCTTCTCTCTGTAGACGAACAGTCGGCTTCTCTCATTCCACAGGTGCTTGGCTTGTGGGGGAGCATCCTTCTCCAGGTGAGAACCTTCTTTGGTTATCAGTCTTTTGATGAGTCTGACAACCGGGTCACTGTCCTGGGTCTCCTTCCAGCTGTGATGAGGTAGATGGTTTGGCGTCCAACCATGACATCTTCTGGAGGCGTGCTGCTCGTGGACAATTCCATTTCTGTGGAAAGCAGGTAGTTAAATTTCTTCGAGATCATCCACTTCATCCTCGGTGTCCGACTGGTGGGGCATTCTTGACAAGGCATCAGCATTGGTATTCTTGTGACCTGCCCGGTACTTGATTGTGAACTGATAATTCGACAGTCTGGCTACCCAGCGCTGTTCCATGGCTCCCAACCTGGCTGTCTCCAGGTGTGTCAAGGGGTTATTGTCGGTAAAAGCTGTGAATTTAGTTGAGGCTAGGTAATGCTTGAATCTTTGAGTGATAGCCCAGACCAAGGCCAGGAACTCCAGCTTGAAGGAGCTGTAATTCTCCGGGTTCCTCTCAGTAGGGCGAAGCTTCCTACTGGCATACGTAATTACCTTTTCTCTGCCGTTTTGCTTCTGGGACAACACAGCTCACAGTCCTTCGTTGCTGGCGTCAGTGTACAACAGAAAAGGCTGGCTGTAGTCAGGGTAAGCCAGGATTTCTTCACCAGTCAGGACTTCCTTCATTACTGCAAAGGATTCAGCCTGTTCCTTACCCCACTGGAATGGGGGATTTTTACCTCTCTTGGACTGTCCTACCAGGAGATTTTGTAAAGGTGCTGCCTTTTTGGTGTAATCCTTTGTGAACCTCTTGTAGTACCCGACCAGTCCCAGAAACTGACGTACTTCCTCGATGTTTCTCGTTTCAGGCCACTTCTGGATGGCAGTGACCTTCTCCGGGTCTGGTGCTACTCCCTCTGATCTGACTACGTGTCCCCGGTACTGAACCTTCTGTTTGAGCAGGTGGCACTTGGAAGGTTTTAGTTTCATCCCATACCGGGACAATGCTTCAAATACCTCCGCCAGGTGCTTCAGATGGTCTTCATACGTCCTCGAGTACATGATAATGTCATCCAGGTACAGCAGCGCTGTCTCAAAGTTTCAGTGTCCTAAGCAACACTCTATCAGCCTCTGGAACGTCCCGAGGGCGTTGCAGAGCCCAAACGGCATACTGTTGAACTCGCATAATCCCATCGGGGTGGTGAAGGCTGTCTTCTCCCGGTCTTCCTCAGCAACAGAGACTTGCCAGTACCCACTAGTGAGATCCAATGTGGAGAAGTAATTGGTAGATTTTAGTGCAGCCAGGGATTCCTCTATACGGGGCAAAGGGTATGCATCTTTATGTGTTATTTGATTAATTTGTCTATAATCTACACACATCCTCATGCTACCATCCTTCTTTCTGACCAGGACCAGGGGAGCTGCCCAGGGGCTACAGCTATCCCTTACTACCCCTGCTTTTTTCATGTCATGCAACATTTACTTGGCTTTTTGGTAATGTGCTGGTGGTATGGGTCTGTAATGCTCCTTAATGGGTGGATGGTTACCGGTGGGTATGTGGTGTTGTACCCCTTTAACCTTTCCAAAATCAAGTGGGTGTTTACTAAACACTTGTTCATATTCCTGAACCACTCTGTAGACTCTGTGTTTTTGATGGACAGGAGTGGCGTCAGTCCCAACATGGAGCTGTTGACACCATTCCTCCAGCTGAGCTTCGGAGTCATTGTCCTCCACTGTATCCGGTGGGGTCAAGGATTCCACTGTGCGTATGGCATCATTATTCATAGTATACAGTCTGGCAACAGTGGCGTATTGTGGCAATTTAACTTCCTTCTCCCCACAATTTAGGAGACGTACAGGTACCCTTCCATTGCATACATCAACTACCCCTCTAGCAGTTAGGAGTGTAGGTCTGTGTTCTGAGCTAGTGGGCTCCACTACCGCCTGGTAGTTCCGTCCCTTGAGACCTATTGCTGCCCTACACCAAATCAGCATTTCACTCATTGGGGAAATCACAATGGGTATCGGGTCCGTCACCCGTACATTAACAATCTCACCACCTGTTAGTGTTACCTGCTGCTGGTACAGGAGCGCTCGAATTTCCTTCTGGAGCACCTTCCTCTGCCCCGGTTTGGCAGTGTCAGCCATCTGTTGGAGTAAGAACAACACTTCTCCCAAACAGTTACCAACTACATTTGTACCAAGTATCATATACAAGTCTGTATCACCAGGGTTAGACTCCACTACAATCAGCCCTTGGTCCTTTAGTTCCGCTCTCCCCACCTTCACTGTCACGTCCTTAACCCCTACTAGGTTAAGAGGAAGGTCATTGGATGCATACACAGAGAGATTTTGGGCTGGCGGATGGAGTTCATCTAGGGACCAATACCTTTTGTAGAGGATGTCAGGTATGATGGTTACCTTTGACCCGGTGTCCAATAGTCCAGGTGTTGCTATTCCGTCCAGCACGATGGACAGGAAAGGCCTTCCTCCTACAAACCGGTGGTACCAGCTTGATGGGCCTGGTTGGTCTACTCCTGGGTGTCGGCCCTTGGCCCCAGGGTTTGCCCGTTTAAAGGACAGGTCCGGGTGGTATGGCCTGCCTTGTGGCAACGGTAGCAGATGAATTCTCTTGGGAGGCGACGTTGGTCGTTGGTCCTCCCATGGGGTGGCGTTGTCCTCCTTCTTCTCCTCATCCAGGGGACATCCTCAGGACTGTCGGCGAGTAGGAACCTTCCCTCCGGCTCGGGCTCTGCCTGTAGCTGCAGGGCGCTCAGGACAGTGGTCAGGGTTTTACTTAGCTGACACACTTCAGAGCGCAGGCTGTCCAGCTCGCTAGGGGGCACTGTTTGCATTTTTGTTTCAGCCGTTAATGAAGGAGCAGTGGGTGCTGTGGGCACTGGGGTGGCCCCACCCTGGTAACGCTGCGTAGCAGTATCTGATGGTTCCAGGGGCTGCAGACCCTTAATAGCCATGTCCTTCAGGTGCGTCAAAGGTGGCATTTGGATGATCTAAGGCCCACCACCATACGGTTCTGCTCTCCTCTGGGGACCTCAACCCCCGGATGAATTGTTCTGTCAGCATTTTGTTCTCATCTTGTATGCTGGCTGGACTAACCTGTTTCAGGGCCCGCAGTGCCTCTTGTAGACGCCAGGCATTTTCCCAGATACAAAGACAGTTTGCAGTCTCTTAAATATGGTAGATACTGATTCCTGGTCTGTGGCTGGCCAGGTTTCAACTTCCCGATCAGCGGCACCAGTCAATTGTCCCAGCACAACAGCGGCCCTCTGTTTACCAGTCAGTGAATACGTACATGTCCAATACACCGCATATCTTTCTCTTGAATCCTGACAGGGTGTCTGGTTTGCCATCATTCTGGGGAAGCCATTTTGCTCCGAGGATGTACGGCAGGGCCATGGGCATGACTGGAATCGCGACCCCTGCTGGTGGGGCGGCTGCTCCGGCCTGAGCAGCGCCGGGCGCGAGTTGAGCATCAGGAGCGGTAACCGGTGCTCCGGCGTTTTGCTGGTCGTTGGCCATGGTTGCGCCCCCCTAGTGAACCGTAGCCTACCTCCTTTACTTTTGATCGGGTAGGCCAAAGCTCCGCAGGCAACGGTCTCTTTCAGGACCTTGCGTTTCCCTCGCTGCTGACGTCAGAGCGTGCACTTGACGACGGTCTCCTTCCAGGACCTGACGCTTCCTGGTTCGGCGTCGAGGCGCGAGGTGGGACCTGGGCTTCGCACGCTACCAACAGTCACGCCTCTCTGGTTCCCGTGGTTACGCCCCTCTTCTTCCCGCACGGCGACGCGGTAATGGCGACGATATTCACCACAGTACAAACACAGTTCAAATACGGCACACATTACTCGGTGGCAACGGGCACGAAATCCTGTTTGTGACGCCGGGAAGAGAGTGTCTCACCCAGGGGGATATAGGGGGACTCGGTACCCAGGCCTTTTACCTTGTTTAGGATGTCACGGCAGTCGGCTCCCGGTCCCGTACTCTGGGGTCTCTCTTGAAAAAGGGGTCTTTTTGGTCGGTAACAGTTTTTGTCACGTGACGCCACCTGTGGTTTCTGGTAATGGGTACCAGCGCTGCTGCAGACCTCCAGGGCAGGTGTTAGGGCAGCTGGGTTGGTGCGGCTCTCCACAGGCAGAGCACAGCCCCAGGGCAGTGTAGGTGTAGATGGTGATGCTGGGCGTTGTAGTGCAGAAGAGATGGTGCAGCAGGAGTAACTGTCAGAGACAGGAGATTCACTTCAGTACCTTTACTGGTGCAGATGTCAGGTACGGTCCAGGGTACTCGGTAGGAAGGGTGCACTTCTGGACTCTCCCCAGTGAGCGGGTATAAGGCCTCCTGGTCCGTTTCTCCCTCTCTCTAAGCTCCTGGCCAGCCTGCAACTGGGCCTAGCTTCTGTGTTGTGTTGTTCTCTCACCTATTGCTTGGTAGTAGGACCTTTCTCTGGCAACCACTATCCCTGGACACTGGGGCCTTCGTGGTTCCTCGTCCTGTAAAGGGTATAGCTTTAGGTTGACCAGGGATCTGTAATCCTCTGGTATGCCGGTAATCCCTACTGGGTGTAGAGGACCCTGTAGGCGTGGACCCTGTGTCCGGTTTGTATTCTGGGGTGAGCCTGTGATGCTCCTCTGCCCCCTTAACTCCTTTCTCCTCTTTGCCTCCGGCCACACTCGGGGCCCTCAGTACACAGCAGCTCACGTGCTGCTTCTTCACTGGTCTAAGTGCCAGCACACTGTCTCTCAGACTGACTGCCTAACTCCACCCTCCATATATATATCCCTAACAGGGCTCCCTCTGGTGGTCTGAGGTGGAAGGGTGGAGGTGTCTGTAGTGAGGGCCTCTTGTGGAGAAGTCCATCCATGCACCCTTTTGGGTCCTGTGGTACCTGTGGTAGCAGGGTGCCACAAACCAAATACATTAACTCCGTTTTCTTAACCCCTTCACGACCTTAGATGTATCCATATGTCCAGATTGGGAAGGAATTCCTGACCTTGGACGTATGGATACGTCATGACGATTTTGCGCGCACTGGGGCTGTGTGCAAAATTGCCGCTGGGTGTTCAGCTTACCTGACAGCTGACACCCGACTCTCACTACCAGGTCCAGTCAGTTTAACCCCCTAAATGATACAATCTATATTGATCGCAGCATATAGAAGGCAGAGAGGGCGCTCCCTCTTCCCTCCGATCGATGCCCCTGCAACATCATCGCGAGAGCCCAATCGTTGCCAAAGTGAAAGTCAAATAGAGGGACTAAGAAAAAAGAAAAAAAAAAATCAAACAAAATTGTAAAAATATTTTTTTTAAAAATCACAGAATAATAAATAAAATAAAAATATATTGTACCTATGAATAAGTATTTTTATGTAAAAAAAAGGCAAAAAAGGCACATGTTTGGTACCTATAAAACTGTCACACTAGTCAACCTCTTCAGTGAATACCAAAAAAAAAAAAAAACAGGCAAAAAACTTTACTCTTTCATCATGCTGCCGAACAAAAAATGGAATAAAACGCGATCAAAAAGACGAATGTAAAAAAAGTGGTATCACTGACAATGTCATCTTGTTCTGCAAAGAACAAGCTGCCATACAGCTCCATCAGCGGAAAAATCAAAAACATACAGCTCTCAGAATACAGCGATGAAAAAATAATTGTTGCTATAATATAGTTTTTATTGTGTAAAAGCGGCAAAACATAAAAAAATTATAGAAATGTGGTATCTCTGTAATTCGTACTGACCCAAAGAATAAAGTTGCCTTATCATTTACCACATGCGGAGCGGCATAAAAAAAATTAAAAAAAACATTCCTGAATTGCAGGTTTTTGTTCATTCTGCCTCCCAAAAAATGGAAAAGAAAGCGATCAAAATGTCATGTGAACGAAAATGGTACCAATAAAAATGTCAACTCGTCTCGCAAAAAACAAGCCACCACAAGACTCTTGGCAGAAATATAGAAAAATTATAGCTCTCAAAATATGGAGATGCGTTTTTGCAATAAAAAGAGTCTTTTAGTGTGTGATAGCAGCCAAACATAAAATCCGAGAATAAAGTCAACTAATCACTAATATCTCAGGAGGAGCAGCGTAAAAAGTAAGTAAAACCAATTCTTGACCTAATGTTAATTTGTTCACTCTGCCTCACAAAGATTGCAGGAAGGCTCAGCTCACATTAATACTGTGCTCCGCGCTGAGCACTTACACTGGGATTTCTGTGTAAATCTATGAAATATGAGATTCAGACGGAACCCCCCGGCAGAAGATTCCCTATAATGAGGCAGATGGGGACACTGTGGATGCTATCTGACCTGTGATCTGGTGGTGTCCGTTTTTTAGGCGTGCATAAAAGCGTGATCTGCCACAGTTTTGTGCACCTCTGAAAAGAATAACAACGCTGAACAGAGGCCAGACAGAGTCCATAGTAACTCTGCTGCCTCATTATAGTGAATGGATCACTCAGGGATTTCATCTGAATCATGTCACTCAGAAATTTAGTTGGAAACCCCAAAGTAAGTGCTCAGCATAGAGCGCAGGATAAATGTGATCCCAAATGTTATGTAAAATGTTCCCAATAAAAGCTTCAACTCAATTCACAAAAAAAGCAAGTCTCCACTCTGGTCTGTCATCTGTCAATGGAAATATAGGTGGCTTCCGCATTACTGGTAGTACAAAGGATCTGAAAAAGCGCTATGGCTCCTTGTCCCCCAAAAAAAATCCAGACAATTCTGCGCTCCCAAAGCCAAATGCCCATCTCCCTTCTGAGCCCCACAGTGTGTCTAAACCGCATCTAGTGTCCACATGTTTGGTATTTCTGTACAGATGATAGCCGGTCTAATCTATGAATGTATGTCTCCAGAAGCATGAACTGGGCATAATGTACTGGGCACTACAACATACTGGGCACTACAATGCACAGGCACTACAATAGCATATTTGTAATTTTTACTCGGCAACATCCACTTCTGCTTGCTTCTGGAAAACACTCATGGTGTCAAATCATCACTACATCTAGAGATAAATTTCCAAGGGTGTATAATTTCCAAAATGGGGTAACTTGAAAGGGGTATTCTGCTCTTCTAGCACTAGAAAAATCTGTGCTCCAGGAAGCAAATATCTTTCTGTTCCTCCCGAGGCTTGCTGTGTGGCTATGCAGAACTGCACAGTAACATATGATGTATTGCCACGTTCAGCAGAAATTGTGTGACAAATTTTGGTTCCATTTTTACCCATTTCCCATGTAAAATCGGGGACTAAAACTATTTTTTTGTGGTATAAATGTAATTATTATTTTTTCACTGCCCAACGGTACAAAAGTCTATGACACATCTGTAGTGTTATTATGATCACTGCACCACTAGATGTATTCATTGAGAGGTGTAGTTTGTAAAATGGGGTCAATTATGAGATGTTCTTCTGTTCTGGCACCGCAGGGGCTCTCCCAGTCTGTCTTGGCACCCGCAAACCATAACAGTAAAATCTGCACTATAATAAGGCGCTCCTTCCATTCTGAGCTCTGTCGTATTCCTCAAAAGTAGTTTCCGATTACTTGTACAGTATTGGCGCACTCGGTAGAAATTGCACAACAAACTGGAGGTCCATTTTTTCCTATTAGCCCTTAGAAAAATTAAAAATTTGGGGCTAAAACAGCATTTTAGCGGTAAAAATGTTATTATTCTTTCTTCACCCGCCAATGGTATAAAATTCGGTGAGTTCCATGTGGTGTCAACACAACATGCTCACTGCACCCCTAGATGAAATCATTAAGAGGTGTAGTTTGTAAAATTAGGTCACATATGGGGTGTTTCTGCTGTTCTGGCACCTATGGGGCATTGCCAATGTGACATGACACCCTTAAAACATTCCAGCAAAATGAACTTCGTGCCTCAAAAGTCATTTTCCACCACATATCAGGTATCGGCATACTTGGGAGAAATTGCACAATAAATTGTATGGTCCATTTTGCTCCTGCTACCCTTGTGAAAATGAAAAATTTGGGGCAAAACCAACATTTTTGGGGGAAAAATGTGTTTTTTTCATTTTCACAGTTCAATGTTATAAACTTTTGTGAAGCACCTGGGAGATCAAATTGCTTACATAACACAACTAGATAAATTCCTTGAGGGGTCTAGTTTCCAAAATGGAGTCACTTGTGGGGGATTTCCACTGTTTAGGCACATCAGGGACTCTCCAAACGCGACATGGCATTTGCTAATGATTCTAGCAAATTTTGCATTCCAAAAGTCAAATGGTGCTCCTTCCTTTCCGAGCCCTGCCATGCGCCCAAACAGCAATTTTCTTACACATATAGGGTATCAGCACACTCAGGAGAAATTGCACAATACATTTTATGGTGCATTTTCTCCTGTTACCATCCTAAAAATAAAAAGTTTTGGGGCTAAATTAACATCTTAATGAAAGGCTGTGTGCCCACGATGCGTTTTTTAAGCATTTCCGCAGCGGCAAAAACGCTGCAGAAACGCTTAAAAAACACATGGTAGAAGGCCTGCCATGTTCCCCAATGATAATCCGCATGTGCTGTGCACATGCTGTGGAAATTTCTGCTGTGGGTTGTCATTGGGGAAAAAAACGCAGCACTACCAGTTATTTTGCGGAAGCGCTGCGTTTTCACCGCCATTGACTTGCATTGGAATGCATGTAATCCGCATCACTGGATCTGTACATGCGGATTACATGCGTTTCAAAGTGCGGATGGTACCCGGGTGTGGAGAAGAGGAGACTCTCCTCCAGACCCGGGTACCATAGAACCTGTAAAAAAAAGAATAAAATAAAAAATAAATATTATATTTACCTTCTGATGGCCCGAGGTGTGCTTGTCTTCGCTTGCCGGCAGCTCGCGGTTGTTATGATCTGCAACAAGAACTAAGGAAAGATAGGGGAAAGCTGTCCCTAAAATAAGACTAAGCTGAATCCCTACGATGTAGCGGGCAGCCTGTTCCTTGTGAACAGACCCGCCTTTGTTCTCGGCTAGTCTGAACGGAGACCTATAGAAATAAGGGAGGGGTCCCTAAAAGTACTAAGGACTGGGACAAAAAAGGGACACCTCCTAACAGAAGTTGATGCAGAACACAAAAGACAAACTGACAAAAAGTACTAGAGGTCCCAGAGGACCAAGCAAACTAGAGAGAGATAGGCACCGAAGCACCTGGCTAGAGAGACAGTCAAACAACACTGAAGTCCAGCAAGGCCAGAAGGGCGGAGCTGGAATATATAGTCAGATGGTCACGTGACCGCAAAACACAAGATAGAAAAAAATAACAGGAGGGTTCTAACAGCGGTGGGCTGAAGAACCTGCGCTGACGTCATTTAGTCATGTGACGGCAGGTCCTTCAGTGTAGTGTACTGCGAGCTGCCGGCAAGCCAGGACGGAGCGAAGCAAGACTCCAGGGGTCATCGGAAGGTAAGTATAGATTTATTTTTTTATTTTTTGACATTCTTTGGGGTCACACTTAGAGTTGAGCCACCCCCGTAGTGTTCGAGTTCGGTTCGGTTCATCGAAAACCCGTATATTCGCCGAACTTTTCGTCGAACTGTTCATCGAACACCTTCGAACACCGTTAAAACAAATGGCAGGCAAACAAAAACACATAGGAACACATAGAAAACACATAGAAAACACTTCAAAGGTGTCCAAAAGCTGACAAACTGCTCAGAAGACACAGCTACCACATGGAAAAGTGACAAGTACATATAGTCATGTGAAAAGAAAAGAGGTGGAGGAGTAAAAGGAGGGGGAGACACAGATATAGGCATGTCATGCCCTTCTAAAACCAAAAAAGTGCGAAGCCGACACGGCCAGTCCGTTCCTGCCCATGCGACCTCCGTGTCGCCGGGTTTGTGCCAGAGCCACGGTGGACCCTGACGGCCAGCCCCCCTCTCCCAATACTGGTGCCTGTCCGCTGGTGGGTCGAGCGAGCCCCCCTGCGGTGGAGGCAGGTCTAATCTTTTTAATTTAAATTGTCTCTCTAATTTGAATGAGTACACTTTAAATCCTTTTACAAGGATCTATTGGAGGGCAAGTCTGATGCCAGCAGCCGTGGGAATTCCAGCTCTAGTAGCGTCCTCTAAAGCTGCTGCAATTAAAAAGCTTTTATAAGGATCGAGCTTGGCGGTCCACCACAAGGCGCCCTACTGCCAGTCCCAGCCCCTGTGCCTTGGGGTGCCTCCCGATGCTCTTCACTGAGAGTCCCGGGGGCCCGAAGCATTTCCTTTGAAAAAATGAAGTGTCCAAACTACAGGTGGTGTAGCTTGCTTAACAGCTGGGATAATCCGCTGACTAGCAGACACTGCTACTAGGCACAAAGTATTTCCTGGGCTAGATGCAGTTAAAAATTTGTAATTAGATACTCTCGTTGGATGCTGAGAGTCTCCTGGCACGCCATATATTATTCTCTTAAAAAGCTTGGAGTAGGGGTCTAGGGGCCCCTTTTATAGCCAAAATCACGGCCCTGTATCGCAATACGTCACCTAGGCTGAAGATAAATGGAACATTTTCATCACCTTTCATAATCACCAATGGGACAAGGTAGGGATGTCCTCTGTCCCCTCTCTTATACATCCTAGTGACGGAGAACCTGCTTTCATCAATTCGCCAAACCCCAATATTAGGTGGATTGAGGTGGGAGGCACCGAGTACAAGTGCTCTGCATTTGCTGATGATGTCCTAGTATATATCACTCAATCACATATATCCATCCCTGCTGCTATGGCTGAAATAGATCACTTTGTTACATGGTCAAATTTTAAAATCAATGCAGCGAAGTCTGAGGCCTTCGATGTCTCCCTCCCCAAATCCATACAGGATTCCATCCAGTCCAACTTTCCCTTTGCCTGGCCCTCACAGGTATCAAATACTTAGGAATTCGTATTCATAGAGACCTCTCCCGTCTATGTTATCTTAATTTTGGGCCCTTTATTGAACAACTCCATACAGACCACGGTTGGCAAGTTAGAACTGTAAGATTCACTATGTGAACCTCTGGTGTTTTGTGGAAAAGCGCATGTACACTGTGTTCCAAATTATTATGCAAAAAGTGTTTAGGAGTGATAAGGTAAGAATTTTTTTGTTTGTCAGTTAAACTCATTGATGGTGATGTGTGTCAGGGCTCTTTATATCACTGTAAGCAATTGCAGACACCTGTGCTAATTAGTTTGGCAGGTGTGTCCAATGAAAGGCAAGACTACTTAAGAAGGCTGTCCCACATTATTAAGCAGCCTACATTTTCTGCCAAAATGGGAAAGAAAAAGGATGTGTCGGCTGCTGAGAAACAACAAATTGTGGAGTGTTTAGGTCAAGGCATGACTAAAATCAACATTGCCAAGACACTTCATCCTGATCATCGCACAATCAAGAAGTATGTAGCTGATTCACAGTACACACATGTGCGTGCTGATAAGGGAAAATTGAGGACTCTTTCCTACAGGCAATTACGTCAGGTTAAAAGAGCAGCGGCAAAAAAGCCTTGTCATAGCAGCAGACAAGTTTTTGAAGCTGCTGGTGCCTCCAACGTCCCCCGAACAACAAGATGCAGGGTCCTTCAGAGGTTTGCAGCTGTGCGTAAGCCATCCTGTCGACCTCCTCTATCCACTGCACACAAACAGAAACGGCTCCAGTGGGCCAAACAGTACATGAAGACTGACTTCAAAACTGTTTTGTTCACCGATGAGTGCCGTGCAACGCTCGATGGTCCAGATGGATGGAGTGGAGGATGGCTGGTTGATGGACACCCCATGCAAACATGGCTACGGCGCCAACAAGGAGGAGGTGGAGTAATGTTTTGGGCTGGAATCATGGGGAGAGAGATTGTCGGCCCCTTTAGGATCCCTGAAGGGGTAAAGATGAACTCCATAATGTATGTGGAGTTTCTCAAACAGCACTTCCTGCCATGGTTCAAGAAGAAGAACCGTGTATTCCGCAGCAAGATCATTTTCATGCATGATAATGCACCGTCTCATGCTGCACATAACACATCTGCATCTCTGGCTGATATGGGCATAAAAGGGGACAAAATTATGGTGTGACCCCCATGCTCCCCTGACCTCAACCCCATTGAGAACCTCTGGAGCATCATCAAAAGGAGTGTCTATGATGGCGGGAGGCAGTTCACATCTAAGCAACAGCTCTGGGAGGGTATTCTGTCCTCATGCAAAACAATTGAAGCAGAAACCATCCAAAACCTGACAAATTCAATGGACGAGAGAGTTCAGAAGCTCCTTTCGAACAAGGGGTCCTATGTACAAATGTAACATCACCTAGAATAAAGTTTTGAGTTGAAAACTGTTTGATTTCAGTTTCTAATAACCTGCTAATGCTTATAATTTCAAAAATGACCATTTTTTTGTTCTTTATTAAAATGAAAAGGTTGATCGAAGAGTGTGGGGGACCTAAGAGTGTGGCAACCCAGTAGTCAGGATTATTTCGAATTCTGACAATCTGAGGGTCATGTTGCATGTAGTGCAGCAAGAAGGCACTCATGTGTCTTGCGCATCTAGGAGCCCCAAAATTATTTTCTGGGCTAGATGCCGCTAAAAATTATTATTAATTTGAAAGCTGGTGGAGCTTAGTATACATGGCCTAATAGAATCAGTACTGCAAACTGCTACAAGGCCAAAATTATTTTACAGGCAAGATACAGATAAACATGATTATTAATAACACTGGTGTACAAAAAAAATAAAAATTCTGGCATGGACTTTAAGATCAGTTTTAGACTAATTTCAGGGTGCTGAATTCAAATCTGATCTTATAATTTCTCTATCACATCATGTTTTTGCACTATAGGTATATAGCCCATTTTCAATAATTCCAAGAAAAATATAAGTAGTGTATGAAAAGTGCCGGTTTATACGGTTCACTAAGGTAAATTTAGTTTTCATTTAGTCTCCCAATAAATGTGAGAATATCTTTGTTTTCTTTGAGCATTCATAATTCCCATTTGTTATGATAAGAAAGTAAAAAAACTGTTTTCAAACACCCTTGTTTTCTGTGCTACTGGGACACTAGAGCTACAGCACAGCATTGGGTGAAAACTGAATGACCTCAGCGACAGAGTTTGGCATCTGGCGATAAGAATGTCATCCATGATCCTCTAGTGGATAGGAAGAACATTGTCTTTCCTCCCTTGCACATAAAACTTGGATTCATGAAGCAGTTCGTCAAAGCTCTCAATCACAGTGGAGAATGCTTTAACTATATATGTTCAACTTTTTCTGGTCTTAGTGAAGAGAAGAAAAAGGCTGGAATATTTGATGTACCTCAAATAAGAACACTTATGAGAGACCCAAACTTTATCACATCAATGAATGAGACAGAAGAAAGAGCTTGGAATGCATTTTGTAATGTGGTGCAGAATTTTCTAGGGAAGAAGAAAGCAGACAACTATGAAGAGATTGTGGAAGAGCTACTAATGAGTCTGCAAAATCTTGGATGTAGAATGAGTATCAAGATTCACTATTTACACAGCCATTTGGACTTTTTTCCAGAGAACCTTGGAGATGTGAGCGAGGAACAAGCGGAGCGTTTTCATCAGGACTTTAAAACAATGGAAGAACGGTATCAAGGCCGGTGGGACTCACATATGATGGCTGACTATTGCTGGAGCTTGATGACAGACAACCCAGAAGCTGTACATCACAGATCAGCCAAGAAAAGAAAGTTCAAATAACTGCCATTTGCCATTCATCTGTGTGCCATATATATGTGTTTTTATATTTTGTAGTTTAATTTTGTAAGTATATTTGATTTGCTGTACACAGACTTTGTAATTTTTGTTATTCCTTGATTAAAAATATACAAAATGTAGTAACGAAATTAAGAGGTTTTTATCAAAAAACATTCGATGGGAGTAATTTCCATCAAAAATATCTCGAAATCCTGATGTGATAGCCAAAAACGGAGTTCGTATTAGTAATCAGAAGCCAAAATTGACTTAAAATATGTTTTAAAACCTTTTGACAGAAAAATTTCGTGGAGCTTAGTATAGATGGCCTAATAGAATCAGTATTGCAAACTGCTACAAGGCCCAAATTATTTTCCAGCCAAGATACAGATAAACATGCTTAGTAATTTGACAGCTTAAAACGGTTGGTGAGGTGATTTTAACAAATCATCAAGCTTTTACTCTCCCCAGGATGACACAGGGGTAGAAAAGTCCTTTTGGATCCATGATTTGTTCATCTTTATGAACGTGAGTCTGTCTACATTATCAGTGGAGAGCCGCGTGCGCTTATCTGTCAGCACACCACCAGCAGCGCTGAACACGCGTTCAGACGGAACGCTGGCTGCGGGGCATGACAAGATTTCCAAGGCGTGAGTGGCTAGCTCCGGCCATTTATCCAGATTGGAAGCCCAAAAAGAGCAAGGGTCCAGTGACACAGTCATGGCTTCAATGTTTACTTGGAGATACTCCTGTACCATCGTCTCTAGGCGTTGACTATGTGTCAGACTTCTTGTCTCCTGTGGCCTTGCAAAGGATGGGCTAAAAAAGTGGTGAAATGATTCCGCAAAATTGATGTTACCAGCAGATACTGTGTTTCTGTTACGTTTTGAGTGCTGAACACTAGACGGTCCCACGGTTGGCAAGCTGGAACTGTGAGATTCACTACGTGCACCACTGGTGTTTTGTGGAAAAGCACATGTAAGATTCTGCAACAGTCTCTGCTGATACTCCTGCATGCGTGCATCCCTTTCTATAGCAGGAATAATTTCTGCAAATTTACTTTTGAACCGGGGATCTAACAGTGTGGCAACCCAGTAGTCAGGATTATTTCTAATTCTCACAATTCGAGGGTCATGTTGCAGGTAGTGCAGCAAGAAGGCACTCATGTGTCTTGCGCATCCAGGAGCACCAAGTCCCTGTTGTGTTGGTGGCGAGGTAACAATCATGCTTCCTTCCTCTGCCCTCTCCCCCCAACCTCGCACAACAGAAATGTGATCAAGGTCTCCCTCATCTGATGAGTCTACCATCAGTTCGTCCTCCACTTCTTCCTGGGCTCCTGCACCTTCCTCACTGTAATGCACACGCCCGGACTGACTGGCGTGTGCGTGTTTAGTGGTTCCACTGTGCCATGAACCGGAGAGTGCCTGGAGGGGCGTAACTAAGTATCTGCCCGATCAGACCAAGGTCGCTCGACGGCATACGACGCCAGTGCACCAGGGAGGAACCGAGCAGAGGGACCAGAGTCTACTCCAGGTCAGACTCCGGACACGGCTGTTGACACACTCCGGGGAATACAGGAACAGGCAGACTAGAGCGCAGGCTGGGTAGGGTCCAGTACAGACTGGGAGACAAATTCGGAGCCGCAGATGCGGTAAACAAACAGAGTAAAGCGAAACGGCAGGTGCGGTAGTCAAGGCCGAGCAGAGCAGAACCGCAGACGCGGAAGACAAGGCAGAGCAGAGCAGAACCGCAGACGCGGTAGACAAGGCTGAGCAGAGCAAAACCGCAGACGTGGTAGACAAAGCTGAGCAAAGCGAAACCGCAGACGCGGTGGACAGGGCTGAGCAAAGCGAAACCGCAGACGCGGTGGACAGGGCTGAGCAAAGCGAAACCGCAGACGCGGTGGACAGGGCTGAGCAAAGCGAAACCGCAG
Source organism: Phyllobates terribilis (assembly GCF_046119375.1). Lineage (NCBI taxonomy): Eukaryota > Metazoa > Chordata > Amphibia > Anura > Dendrobatidae > Phyllobates > Phyllobates terribilis. The sequence goes on along the minus strand of NW_027362764.1, from coordinate 417,562,384 downwards.
ACGCGGTGGACAGGGCTGAGCAAAGCGAAACCGCAGACGCGGTGGACAGGGCTGAGCAAAGCGAAACCGCAGACGCGGTGGACAGGACTGAGCAAAGCGAAACCGCAGACGCGGTGGACAGGGCTGAGCAAAGCGAAACCGCAGACGCGGTGGACAGGGCTGAGCAAAGCGAAACCGCAGACGCGGTGGACAGGGCTGAGCAGGCAAGAACCGCCAAAGCGGAAAGCAAGGCAGAGCGGAGGGGACAGGGCTCTGTTCACACGGAACAGACTGGAAGGGAAAGGCAGAACCAGGTACACACAGGATACTTGCAATGAAGTAGCGAGTGGACTCTAAACTCACAAACGGGAGTACAGAGACAACGAGAAGGAGATAGGTATGGGATCAGATTCTGCAAGAAAAGGGAAGGTACGGACATGGAGAAAAACAGGTAACAGGCTAGGAGAGTATACAGACAAGAACAGGCAAGATACAGGAACAGGTCTAGGTATGCGGCCCCTAGAAGGCGGAAAGAACAGGCTAGGAGCATGTTCACACTGGCCTGGAAATACAGCCTCCAGGATAGGCAGAAGACAACAGGCTAGAGAGCGTGTACAGACTGCAGGTTAGAGTACACAGGTAGGACACAGTACAGACACGGGAACAGATACTGCAAGACAGGTAACATACACAGGACCTGGCATGTCAGAGACAAGAAGCCAACTGACAGGGCAAGATGCTCAGACATGGGTTAATTGGAGCAGCTGGTTTAAATACCAGGTGACAGACAGCAATAGGCTGAGGACGCACAAGGGGTGTGCCTGCAGCAGGTACAAAAAGCAGGAAGTTATCGGGCGCCGCCCTTAAGCAGCAAAAACAGAGGCAAACAGACAGCATGGAGTGCGCGCTCTTGCACAGTGGGAGATGGACCACTATGCAAGGACGCCGCCAGGTATGTTACACTCACTAGTTTGGCTGCTACCATGCGCCCTGGTAAAACCATCTCCCCCACCCTCACATGTCTGCTGCCTTGGTGCTGCCGACAGTCTGGACCTTGCAGATGTTAGCCCTTCCGCATACAACTCCTCCTCCTCTACTTCCTCCACTTCCTCTTGCGCCACCACCTGACTCCGAATTCTGTTTAACATGTGCTCCAGCATCTAAATCACAGGAATAGTCATGCTGATAATGGCATCGTCAGCACTAAACATCTTTGTCGCCATTTCAAAACAGTGCAGAAGGGTGCATAGGTCCCTGATCTGAGACCACTCCTCCAGCGTGATTTGCCCCACCTCTGGATCTCGTTGGCCCAGGCTATACATCAGAACATATTGCACTAGGGCTTGTCGGTGCTGCCACAGTCGCTGCAACATGTGCAGAGTTGAATTCCACCGGGTAGGCACATCGCATTTTAGCCAGTGAAGTGGCAGGCCCAATGACCTCTGTAGAGATGTAAGTCGCTGAGCTGCAGGATGCGAACGGCGGAAGTGAGCACACAGCGACCGTGCCCTCTGCAGAAGGCCATCTAGTCCGGGATAGTGGGCTTAAAATTGCTGGACAACCAGGTTCAACACGTGAGCCATACAAGGCACGTGTGTGACATTGCCCCGGCGAAGGGCCGCACCCAGGTTTGAAGCATTGTCGCACACGGCCTTCCCTGGTTTCAGGTCCAGTGGAGACAACCATTCATGAAACTGGTTCTAAAGAGCTGACCACTACTCCTCAGCTGTGTGACTCACATTTCCCAGACATTTCAAAGTAAAAACTGCCTGATGACGTTGAGCCCTGCTGCCAGCATAGTAAGGAGGTGTGTAGGATCCCTTCTGCGCAGTTAGAAAGCTTGTGGCATGACCAGACAGGCTTTGGGTGCAGGTGGAGGACTGAGAGGAGGTTGAGGAGGCAGAAGCAGTGGAGGAACTTTGAGATAAAGAGGATTGACGCACAACTCGTGGGGACGGCAAGACTTGGACAGCAGCCCCTTGTCCTGCTGTCACCATAGTTACCCAGTGCCCAGTCAGCGACATGTAACGCCCCTGTCCATGCCTACTCGTCCAAGTGTCTGTGGTGAAATGCACCCTGTCACACACAGAGTTTCTCAAAGAAGTGGTGATGTTGTGTGCGACATGCGGGTGGAGCGCAGGCACACCTTTCTTTGAGAAGTAGTGCCGACTGGGCATCTGGTACTGGGGCACTGCGACGGACATAAGGTCTCGAAAATCCTCTGTGTTCACCAGGCGGAAAGGCAGCATTTCTCTAGCCAAGAGCTTGCAGATGGTGAAATTCAACCTCTTAGCTTTCTCATGGCTAGGAGGAAATGGTCTTTTACTTGTCCACATCTGAGGGACCGAGGGCTGGCTGTTGTGCTTAGACGGGGTTGAGAAGGGAGTCCCCCAGAAAACTGCCGGTCTGTGAGGAAGATGCAGGCAGACATGTTAGGTTGCCTTGATCCAAAGGTGGTGCTATCGATGTCGGACAGCGCTGAACACCAGCTGGTGTTTCCACCTCAAAGAAAATGATGACCTGCCAATCACGCTGGCTGTTGCGGGTAAAGAGGTGGCGGGTCTGCGTCCCAAAACAGGTGTGACTGCTGTCCCCCCAGTCACAGAGGATGAAGAGGCCGCGCATGCACAAGATGTGGTAGACGGTGGTTGGCCCCGCCGGCTAGGCCGCATTGTAGCACAGTGAGCTTCCCACTGCAACTTATGCTTCATATCCATGTGCCGGTTCATGCATGAAGTACTCAAACTATGTATTTTTTGGCCTCTACTTAGCTTTTGCTGACGAATGTTACAGATAACACGAGTTGGGTCATCCTTATAGATCTGAAAAAATGCCCAGGCTATGCAAGGCTTAGCAACCATGCGACCTGAAGAGCCACCACGACTTGTGGTCAGAGGCAGAGTTGTGTTTGAGGATGCAGTTGTTGACATGCTTCCAGTACAACGTCTCTGTCCAGGAAGGCGCAACCTGACCTCGTCGTCACTAGCATCCTCCTCCACCTCCTCTGCTGACCTCATCGACTGGCTGACTGTGGGTTGACAGTAAGTGGGATCTCCAACCTCGTCATCATCACCCTGTGTGTTATCACACCCGTCGTCCTCAGAGCCAAACTCTTTCTGCCCTGACAAAAAACTCAAGTTGTCGCTCCAATCTGGTATTTGAGTCTCATCATCGTCTTCCTCATTGTCTCCACCAACAGGAGTTACAGTTTGGGAATGAGGGTCTACATTATGGTCAGAACCTTCTGCGTCTGGTCCTGGATCCGACTCATAAAGTTTCTGGGCATCAGTGCAGATCATTTCCTCGTCTGGATTCACAGAAGCTCTGGAGCCGACCTCTGATTCCCAGGCTATAGTATGAGTAAACAGCTCTGCAGACTCAACCATCTGTTCTACCCCATACTCAGACGGGCAGCTGGAGACTTGGGAGCTGTGAGGAAGCAAGTGCGATTGGGGTGACACCTCAGAGGACTGGAGTATTTGTGATGTTGAAGTTGAGGTGGAGGAGAGCCCACTTAAAGGAGCACTTGATATCCGTTGAAGCACCTGCTGTTTTTGTGCCTCATCTGGAATTTGTAGTGATTGGCGTAGCCGTAAGAAAGGGATCTTATCACATTGTCCGCTAAAAGAAGTAGACATCTTAGTTTGGCTGGAAGATGGTCTTTCTTCTGCAGATGTTACTGTTGCTTTAACACCTACCCCATGGACACAACCTTTTTTTCCCTTCCCAACATGCCTATTCCCCTTTCCACCAGCAGTAGGCCTTTTTCCACTCATTTTGGTGGTTAACTAAATGACGACTCTGGAGTTGTTTTCACTCAAAACAATGGATGGGAACCGAGCAGAGCTGAGTGGCCAAACTGTGGTATTAGCCCAAAAGTATTGGATGGGTTAGATGCAGTAAAACAATTTTATTACATACACAGGTGGTGGAGGTTAGTATAGATGGACTAATAGAGCAAGTCCCACACACTGCTACGAGCCCAAATATTTTTTCAGAGCTAGATGCAGATAAAAATTATTTTTAATCTGCAACCTGGTGGAGGTTAGTATAGATGGACTAATAGAACAAGTCCCACACACTGCTACAAGCTCAATTTTTTTTTTCAGAGCTAGATGCAGATAAAAATTATTTTTAATTTGCAACCTGGTGGAGGTTAGTACAGATGGACTAATAGAACAAGTCCCACACACTGCTACAAGCCCAAATTTTTTTTCAGAGCTAGATGCAGAAAAAAATTATTTTTAATTTGCAACCTGGTGGAGGTTAGTATAGATGGACTAATAGAACAAGTCCCACACACTGCTAGAAACCCAAAAAATTTTCAGAGCTAGATGCAGATAAAATTATTTTTAATTTGCATCCTGGTGGAGGTTAGTATAGATGGACTAATAGAATGTTGCTTCGCCCAAAAGGTTTTACTTGGCTAGGTGCAGTAAAAAAAATTGTATTCTATACACAGGTGGTGTAGCTTGCAACACAGATAGGCTACTCCACTGACTAAAACACACTGCAAGAGGCCAAAAAGGATTTGCTTAGCTAGATTTAGCCAAATGCTGTGAAAAAAAACTTGCACAGCACTGGTACAGACCTGCCTGGCAAAAAGTGATTAGAAAGGATGTAATGTAGCCCTCAAAAGGACTGCAATTACAATTAGTCCCTACTCCCAATCTATCTATTTAAGAGCACAGACCTGCCTGATAAAAGTCGTAGGGAATGATGTAACCTAGTCCTCAAAAGGACTGCAATCACAACTATTCCCTACTCCCAAGCTATCTCTATATTTCAGAGAAAATTGGCTTGAAATGAACACTCAAAGTATAGCGCACACAGCAACAGCGGTGCCGTCTAACACGCAGCTGCAGCAGTGAGAAAATGGTGGCTACGTGGAAAATGGCTGGGTCTTATAGGGCAAGGACATGTGACATACACTGCCAATGACACATGCCCTTGCTTGTGTGAAAAAAAGCAGTTCGCTCCGTGTGTGCACTGCTGATAGGCTGACAGATTGCACCTCCCCACTGTAAATGCGGGAAAGAGAAAAAAAAATGGAGATCCTCATTATTTATGCTGAGATCCATCCCCTGCCCCTCCCCCCGCCCCGCTGTAGACTCAATCTGCGTATTAACATTAATTTTCAGCATTACTGAGAAAAAATCCAGTTATGATTTTGGTTATCGAACATAACCTCGAACAGCCGGATTTTTTTCAAATCGTTCGTGTTCGCTGAACGGCTCGAACACCGCCCAAAACAGCTCGAATTTGAGTTTGGCGAACAGTTCGATTCGAACACCGCTCATCTCTAGTCACACTATATAAATTCATGCCGTTTGCATGGATGTATATAGTGTGACCAAGTTGTCAAGCACTTTCCAAGTGATGCTAAAATCGCTTGGAAAGCGCTTGTCAACCCGCATGCGGAAATGCATGTGAAGAACGCTTCACATCCGCATGTCCCTGGCAGGAAAAACGCATGTACAATCCGCATGCATTTTTTCTGCCAGGGAGATGCAGAAATGCTCAGGGAAAAATCTGGAGCATTTCTGCATCGTGGGCACATAGCCTAAACAAGTAGAATGCTAATTTTATTCTTCCGCATGCCAATAATTCCTGTGAAGCACCTGAAGGGTTAATAAGCTTATTGAATGTGGTTTTTTGAACTTTGAGTGATGCCGTTTTTAGAATGGTGTACATTTTTGGTATTTTCTGTCATATAGGCCCACCCAAAGTCACTTCATATGTGATGTGGTCCCTAAAAAAATGGTTTTGTAAATTTTTTGGGAAAAATAAGAAATTGCTGATAAACTTTTAACCCTTCTAACTTCTTAATAAAAAAAACTATGTTTGAAAATGATGTAAAGCAGACATGTGGTAAATGTTATTTATTATTTTGTGTAACATAACTCTCTGGTTTAATGGTATAAGAATTAAAAGTTTTAAAATTGCAAAATTTTCTCCAAATTTCCATTATTTTCACAAATTAACGCAAGTCATATTGAACAAATGTTGCCACTATCGTGAAGTACAATATGTCCCGAGAAAACCGACTCAAAATCACTGGGATCCATTGAAATGTTCCAGAGTTATTACCAGATAAATTGACACTGGTCAGAATTGTAAAATTTGGTCTGGTCATACGATACGATACGATACACTTTTTATTTACCCCGAAGGAAATTACAGTATCACAGCATCAGAACATAGACATGAATTACAACATAGCAGTAGAATTTTGCAGGTATAATCTCATAAATCCCTATTCATGACCGGTCAGTATGATATACAATTAGAACGCCAATAATACACCAGTCACTTGGAGAATTTCACAATTAGGTAGTTGCTTTACATTCACGTAGCAGTCGGCACAAACAATTTCCTGTATCTTTCCTTCTTACACCTTAGTGGGATTAGACGGTTGCTGAAGGTACTCCTCTGCCTCATTAACAGCTCATGTAATGGGTGTGCATTATTGCTCATTATTGCCAAACACTTTTTCTGAATTATTCTCTTCACTACCTCCTCAAAAGTGTCAAGATGGCGGCCAACAGAGGAGCTTGCCTTCTTGAAAAGCTTATTTAGCTTATTAGCATCAGACACCCGCACACTACTTTCCCAGCATACGATTGCGTTAAAGATGGCACTTGCCACTATGGACTGGTAGAACATTTCTAAGATTTTGCTGCAAACATTGAACAACCTTAGTTTCCATAGGAAGTACAGTTTGCTCATCCCCTTCTTGTAAATCTTCTCCGTATGGCACCTCCAGTGCAGTTTTCTGTCCAAGTGGACCCCCAAATATTTATAAATCTCGACCTGCTCCACTTCCTAACCAGCAATAGTGAAAGATGAATAGTCCATCTTTCTCCTGCTATAGTTCACCACCAGCTCCTTAGTTTTCTTTATGTTTAGTTGTAAATAGTCAGCCTGGCGCCAATCCACAAAATCCGATATCAGCCTCCTATATTCCTCTTTACCCTGGCCCCCCCTAATGCCAGAGTCATCCGAGAAATTTTGAAGGTAGCAAAAATCAGAGCTATTCTGAAAATCTGCTGTAAATAACGTGAAAAGAAAGGGCGACAGCAACATTCCCAGAGGGGCACCTACACTGCTCAATAATCAGCCAGACACAACCGCTTCCATCTGTACAAACTGTGGCCTGTCTGACAGGTAGTCATAGAGATCATGCAGAATCCCACTGCGGCCTCCAATTTGTCAAGGATTTACATCCCAATTATCATAGAGACCACCCGCTGTGATCTTTGAAGTGAACAGATCTCTGCTGTTCCCTATCGTCCGCACAATTACACGATTGGCCGACGATCAACCAAGGAGGCCAAAGGCTGTTCTCGCTAATTAGTTATCGAAAAACTAGCAGTGAGCATATGGCATATATACAACCGGATTCCAGCTCATGGAATATGTGTATCTACCGGCGTACGATCACTGCTAACTTCGTGATAACCCAAGAAAGAGTATTAGCTGCCAACACCAATCTGTTTTTAAATACAAGCCGATTGGACATCTGGAATCTGGTAGTGTATGGCTTCTGGGCGAGGCACGATTACAGAACAAAAGAAACAGAACTATTAAATTTTGTATTTAATCCAAAGGGAGGCAGTGTTTTTGAAATAATATACAAACAATTTTACAAAGGGGACAGAACAATACAGCATATACAGTCACAGAAAATAAAAGGGATTAACAGAAGAACTTACTATACCAATCGCAGAGATGATTTAGTTTAGCCGAAGGAGAGTGTTTCTATTGGCCGTTTCGTGAACGGGGTCCATACACGAAAAATGTATTTTTTAACACAAACACAGATCATAATTCACCTACACGCTCCCGCTTGATGACCTCACATGGGCCAGGTTGTGGGCTGGTCTCAGCCCTTCATGATTTTATGAATTCCCCAACTTATGCGATACCTCCTCGCCAGATGATAGAATACGTTTGAGATTGACATCATATTTTCCATCGGGATTTTATCTGTACTTAGAGACCAAACATGGCATAGCTGTTGTCAGTTATCTTTCACTGTTGATTTATGGCTCATCGGCAGGTGTCACAGATATGAAGAAACATGCATATTGTTCCCCAATTAGCCCTGCCGCTAAAAATATATGTCTCATCACAATCAGTTTTATAGAAAATCCCCTACTCTATATTTTCTTTCGGTGCCTCAGCATCCAGCAAATAAGTGTGGATGAAAGGAATGTGCGCCCGTGAAGGATAATGCTAGTCTAAAGAATGTGATATATTCCCTTTGATCCTTAACAATGTTTCCTATCTATTCAACCTTGTCTATATGCAATATGCATCCTTGTTCAGTCCCTGGCCCATATGTTAACTGTGTCTATGCGTCAACACTTGTTTCTATAGTTGTCCAACTCTCTGAAGTCTCAATTAACTGTCAATTATATAGCTCTTGCATGTTAATTAACCTGGTTAATTAACTTCTTACCTGTATCAGTCTATTGTACAATCATACATCTAAGTGTCAGCTCGGATGGTTAATGACAGAGGGAAAAGGAGGGAGGGGTTTAAGTGACTTCAGAGATATTTAATATTTTCTATGACATGGTCCTTTTATCCAATTTCTCACCCCCTCCTCCACCTTCATATCAGTCATCTTTTTGCAAAGAAAGGGTGGCTGCATGGTATTGAACGCACTGGAGAACTCAAAGAACATTGTGTGTCCAGTGGTTCCATCATTGTCCAAAAATGAATGTACTCTATGTAATAGAGATATAACAGCATCATCCACCCCCAATCTATGCTGGTAAGCAAACTGAAGTGGTTCAGCAAAAACACTCACTCTTGGACTCAAGTAAGCAAGCACTAATCTTTACAAGAACTTCATAGCACAAGCGGAGCTGCACCTGCAGGGGATTGTAAGTGAGGTAAGTATGAAAAACTTTTTTTTTTCTTTATAAAATGAATTAAATGGGTGAGGAGGCGAGTACGAGGGACTGCAAATGCTGATTACACACAAGTGGATTCTATTTATCATTACCAGTCATTTAGGACAACATTGGATCATTCAGAGATCCTCACTGAACTTCTGGAGTGAGTTTGCTGCACTGAAAGTAAAGGGGCCGAATAATATTGCACGCCCCACTTTTCAGTTTTTAATTTGTTAAAAAAGTTTAAAAAATCCAATAAATTTCGTTCCACTTCACGATTGTGTCCCACTTGTTGTTGATTCTTCCCCCAAAAATTTGAATTTTATATCTTTATGTTTGAAGCCAGAAATGTGGCAAAAGGTAGAAAAGTTCAAGGGGCCAAATACTTTCACAATGCACTGTATATATCCATCTGAACTAACAGTCCTTCTGAGGACTAATGCAGCTGCATATAATCAGTGTTAGTCAGGCAGGCAGTGTATTTGGCAGACTGCAGTGCATACAGCGCAAGATGGTCCATTGAACATCCTATCTGCTGCTGCTGCTGTAATAATTACAGATATTTGTAGACATAGCCACACATATCAGGGGCCAGGGCAATTTTTTTTATCTTAATCCTGGTTATTTGCTTAAAAGGCAATCCAGAGTACACAATTTTTCTGCTCCATTTGCTTGTTAGCACTGCAGAATACAGCCAGATCTGTTCCATATTTCAGTGATAAAAATCCAGAAATTTGAACTGAACGTGGAACATATTGGCCTCCTTTTCCATTTTGTTGTAGTGTGTCGGTCAAGCTATTCACACTAGGTGTCTGTGAAGAATAGTATTAGTACATTACAGGCCTGCTATTTAAAACCGTGGTTCTCTGTCAGACATATCACTATAACAGTGTTCCAAAATCAGCCATTTCTTCCATTTTCATTTCATTGCAGTGTGTCGCTCAAGCTAGTCACACTAGGTCTCTGTGTAGAATAATATTAGTAAATTACAGACCTGCTATTTAAAACCATGGTTCTCTGTCAGACATATCACCTATAAGAGTGTTCCAAAATCAGCCATTTCTTCCATTTTCATTTCGTTGCAGTGTGTCGCTCAAGCTAGTCACACTAGGTCTCTGTGTAGAATAATATTAGTAAATTACAGGCTTCTATTTAAAACCGTGGTTCTCTGTCAGACATATCATTTACAACAGTGTTCCAAAATCAGCCATTTCTTCCATTTTCATTTCATTGCAGTGTGTCGCTCAAGCTAGTCACACTAGGTCTCTGTGTAGAATAATATTAGTAAGTTACAGACCTGCTGCTTAAAACCATGGTTCTCTGTCAGACATATCACCTATAAGAGTGTTCCAAAATCATCCATTTCTTCTATGACACCCTGCTGTGCAATAGTGCCACAGATCCTAGAGGGGTGCATTAAAGGATTTCTCCACAAGAGGCCGCTCACAGCATACACACACCTCCACCCTACCTCAGACCACCAGAGGGAGCCCGGATAGGGATATAAATACGGAGGGTGGAGTTAGGCAGTTCAGTTCAGTTTTCAGTTTCAGTTCAGTTCCTGCTGACAGGCAGAGAGGAACAAAGTCTGCTTAGGGAACAGAGCCAGTTGCTGCAGAGTGAGACACAGAAACAGGTCAGTCTGCAGTAGAGCTCAGTCTAGTTTCAGTTTGCTAGTCTAGACTCAAGCAGCTCAGGTTAGTGAGCCAGGAGCGTTGCCGACGCTCAGAGAGAGGCAGAAGAAGCAGTCAGTTAGCTGCCAGTGTGTATAGCCTAGTGAGGGCCCCGAGTAGGCCGAAGGCTAGAGGAGTGAATAGCATTGGGGGCAGAGGAGCTTTACCAGCTCACCCCAGAAAGCATCTACTGGACACCGGGTCCGCGTCTGCGGGGCTGTATACCCCCCCTGTAGAGACAACCAGAGACCCCTGGAAGACTTCAGGTCCCAGGATCACCCAAGAGCTGATACGCAACAGAGCCAGGAGTCACGCAGGCCCCATAGCTGGGAGAGTGCTCTCCAAAAGAAGGCCCTACCACAAGGTCAGCTGGTGCAGGACAGAAACCAAGTTAGGCCTAGCTCCAGGCAGGTCAGAAACTTACTACAGAGAGGCAAGAAACAGGAGGCCATACACCCACTCACTGGGGAGAATCCGGACGTGCACCCCTCACCCTACAGTGCTCCGGGGTGTTCCTGAACTAATTCCAGTAAAGGTACAGAAGTGACTTTCTTGTGTGCTCCCATTCTTGCTCTGACCCGGCTGGGTCCCCTCTGTCCTGCATCCCCCCTCCTACGCTGCCCTGAGGCCCTGCTCCACCTGTGGGGAGCGATACCATCTAAGCTGCCACAACACTGGCCTCAGCGGACTGCCGCAGCGCTGGTGACCCTCACCAGGCACCACAGGTGGCGTCACGAACTTTGACATTTCATTTCCCCTTTTTTAAGAGAGACCCCAGGGTGCGGGCCCGGTAGCCGACCACCGCGACATCCCCCAAGACCAGGCATCAAGGCCCGGGCGCCGAGTAGTCCCCATCCCCTGGGCGCCACACTTCCATTTTCATTTTGTTGCAGTGTGTCGGTCAAGCTATTCACACTAGGTCTCTGTGTAGAAAAATATTAGTCAATTACAGGCCTGCTATTTAACACCGTGGTTCTCTGTCAAACATACACCTATAACAGTGTTCCAAAATCAGCCATTTCTCCCATTATCATTGCGTTGCAATGTGTTGGTCAAGCTATTCACACTGGGTCTCTGTGTAGAATAATATTAGTAAATTACAGGCCTGCTATTTAAAACTGTGGTTCTCTGTCAGACATATCACCTATCACAGTGTTCCAAAATCAGCCATTTCTTCCATTTTCATTTTGTTGCAGTGTGTCGGTCAAGCTATTCACACTGGGTCTCTGTGTAGAATAATATTAGTAAATTACAGGCCTGCTATTTAAAACCGTGGTTCTCTGTCAAATATTGGAGCAGCGACGGTCACACGAAGGCAATGGTGGGAATGTGCAATTGCTTTCGCAAGAGGTGGATGATGATGATGATGAGACACAATTGCCATAAAGTCAGGAGGAGGACCAGAGTGCGGAAGTGGAAGACGGGGTGGTGGATGATATAGTAACTGACCCAACTTGGCAGGGGGACATACAGAGTGAGGACAGTAGAACACAGGGGGAGGGAGGCTTAGCACCATAACAGACAGGAAGAAGCAGTGTGGTGGCCGCAGACACAAGGCGGGAAAGTGTTCTTCGTAACGCCAACACCACGGAAGTTGCCAATACAACTGTTAGGTCTTCCCGAGTCTGGTTGCTTTTTAAAGACTCTGCAGATAACCCTAATAAGGCCATTTGCACCACCTGCCAGGCCAGCATCAGCAGCGGTAGCAAAATTAGCAGCCTGACCACCACCAGCATGATCAGGCACATGGCATCAAAGCACCCGACTAAGTGGGCCGAACCCCAGGGTCCAGAAACAGTGTATGCGGGTGACACCACTGCTTTTTCCCCTGTGGTTCATGCATTCCAATCCCCTGTCCATGGTGCAGGCCAAGATGCCTCCCGTGCTCCACGTGTCGTTGCACACTCTCAACTAGCACCATCAGCAAATACGTTCACGTCATTGTCCCAGCGCAGCATTCAGTTGTACCTATCCTAGTCCTTGGAACACAAGCGCAAATACGCAGCCAACGCCCCACAGGCTACTCTACTAAATTCACAAATTTTGTGAATGCTTCTGCTCGAAATGTTGCCTTTTAGGCTCGTGGAGACGGAAGCTTTCTGCAACCTGATGGCGGCGGCCATCCCTCGGTACTTGGTCCCCAGCCGCCACTATTTTTCCTGGCTGTGCTGAAGCTAATATGCTTAGGTGACAAACCGCACAATGCTGATGAGTTGTGGACAGCTCTGAAAGAGCAGACAGATCTGTGGCTGACACCACTGACCCTACAGCCAGGCATGGTCATGTGTGACAATGTCTGAAACCTGGTGGCGGCTCCGAGGCGAGGCAAGCTCACACACGTACCATGCCTGGCCCATGTGCTTAATCTCGTGGTTCAGCGGTTTCTCCAAACCTACCCGGATCTGACGTATCTGCTTGTCAAAGTACGCCGCCTGTGTGCCCATTTTAGAAAGTCAGCTACAGTTTCTGCCACCCTTGCCGTGCTTCAGCAGCGTTTGCAGCTTCCAGATCACCAACTGATCTGCGATGTCCCCACGCGTTGGAACTCTACATTGCAGATGTTGGGAAGGATTTGTGAGCAGAAGAGGGCAGTTGTTGACTACCAGCATCAACAAGGCCGTTGGTATTCAATTCGGACTCCACACATAAGACCTCAGGAGGGGCCATGGATGTCAGACATATGTACCATCCTCCAAAATTTTGAGGACTCCATCAAGATGGTGAACGGCGATGATGCCATAATTAGCGTCACCATCCCGCTTCTCTGTTTTCTTAAATGGTCTCTGCTCACAATTAAAGAGGATGCATTGCAGGCGGAGCACGATGAGCTGAAGCAAGTAACCACACATGGTGATTCCACACAGCCCAGCCTCATCTCATCCCAACGTGGATTGGATGACAATGAGGAAGTAGAGGAGGAGGAGGAAGAACAGGAGCTAGTTTCCTGCATTATAGACGGTACTACCTGCACAACTGTCATACCATCTGTTCAGCGTGGATGGTGTCACGGTTCCACCCCTCACTGTGTCTGGGACGCAGTTGCTGACAGCTCAGCCATCCAATCTTGTACAGGGGCATGCTGGAGCTGTCAGTACTGTGATTGACAGCTCGACCTGCAATCAGGCACAGGGGCGTGCAATAGCTTAGTGTCGTGATTGACAGCTCGGCTGTCCATTCTGAGACTGGGAAGCACTAGCTATCTTCAGGTGTTCATTATCCCGGGTGAATGCCTGGCTACTTAACTGAGCTGTTTGTCCCAGATCTCTGCCAGACGTACATTCAGCTAGTGTGTGTGGTTTGTTCTCTGTGCCTTGCGTTCTGTTTATTGATCTTTTGCTGCCTGACCTTGGACCTTGCTCTGACCATCCATCTGTTTAACCTCTTCTGCTCTGATCTGCTGTCCTCCTGGAATTCTGACTAACCGTACATTACCTGACCACGCCTTTGCCTCGTCCCTCTGTTTATGACATACCCTCCTGGCTTCGACTTTGGACCCTTTGACTATCCCGTCTCACGGATTGGCTGTAAAAAGTGGCTCAGCGTAACAGATGGCCTGAGGACAGGGAAGAGAAGGAAGAGGAGGAGAAAGAGAAGGAGGTGGAGGATGAGGAGGAGAGCATGGTCAGTCATCCTCTTGGTAAGGATACAGAAGTCTTGTCTCTTTGCAGTCTGACACACATGGCTGAGTTTATGTTACGCTGCCTTTCCCGTGAGCCTCGCTTTGTCCAAATTTTGGGTGACAGTTATTACTGGTTGGTGACGCTTCTAGACCCATGCTACAAGGAGAACTTTCTGTCTGCTATTCCCTTGCTGGACAGGCCTAATAAAATGGCGTAGTACAAGAAGGCCCTTGTTGCGGAATTATTTAAAAAATTCCCAACTGAAAAGGCAGCAGTCACAGTTCATTGGACAACCAAGGAGTTCAGGCGAGAGAGACACAAATGCAATCCAGCAGAGGCAAGGGAACACTGTCAAAGTTCTGGGACAGTTTTCTCAGACCCTCCCATCGCACTTGCCCTGATGCGTTGGGTACTCTCCCAAGGAGGGAAAAGTTTCGGAAGATGGTGAGGGAGTGCCTTGCCGACCTTACAAACGTCCTCTGTGATTCCTCTGTGCCTTATAATTATTGGGTATCCAAGCTGGACATGTGGCATGAACTGGCTCTCTATACCATGGAGGTCCTAGCCTGCCCTGCCGCTAGCGTTTTGTCAGAGAGGGGTTTTAGTGATGCCGGTGGAATTATAACTGATAGGCGTATCTGCCTGTCAACTGACAATGTTGACAGGCTGACTCTAATAAAAGTGAACAAGGGCAGAATTGGGCCAGACTTCTCAACACCACCGAATGATAGCAGCGTAACATAAATTCAAATACAGTGGGGTTTTTTTGGGAGGTCTAACTCTATTCCCATGCACCTCTGTCTTCACATCCAGACATGGGTATATGCTTCCTGATTTTATCTCTTTGCTCTTGTCCTCCTCTTTCTCTTCATCCTCCACATCCTCCTCCATATCACCACCACATCTACCAAATCACCATGTCTATGTCTCTTGCAAGGGATATTGGAGTTCCTCCAAATTTTTGGCAGCCGTTTCATTCACTGCATAGGCAAACAGTATGGGAGACCCAATTCCTAATAATGGGAACAGTTTTTTCAGGAAGCCCTCTGACCTCTACGTCTCTTGCAAGGGGCATTGGGGTTTCTCCAAATTTTTTGCAGCCGTTGCATTCACTGCATAGGCAAACAGTATGGGAAACCCACTTCCTAATAATAGGAACATTGCTTTCAGGAGGCCCTCCGACCACTGCATCTCATGCAAGGGACACTGGAGTTCCTCCACATTTTTGGCAGCCGTTGCATTCACTCCATAGGCAAACAATATGGGAGACCCACTCCTTTTTAATGGGAACATGTCGTACTCGTTACTGTAGCCCAGCTCCATGTGTCTTTAAATTGTTAGTAGGGTTTTTCCTAAATTTTGGCAGCCGTTGGACTCACTTCATACCCTGTCAAAGTATAGCAGACCCTCTCCTTTCTAATGGGAACATGTTATTACTGTGGCCCAGCTCTATGTGTATTTAAATTGTTAGTGGGGTTTTTCCTAAATTTTGGCAGCAGTTGGACTCACTGCATGCCCTATAACTGTATAGCAGACCCTCTCCTTTTTAATGGGAACTGTAACATCCCTGGCGGCGTGCTGGCATGGCTTACCATCTCCCTCCATGCAAGACCGCCAATTTACCTAACAGTCCAGGCTGTGCACTTTGCTCCATTACTTGCTGTGTGCATGTCTCTTGTCTGATTTCTTAGGTTGGCGGCGCTGTTACTTCCTGATTCTTAAAGTTACAGTGTGCACAGTCCTAATGCGTCCCCAGCCTATTGCTGTGAGTCACTGGATACTTAAACCCCCTCCAC
Source organism: Phyllobates terribilis (assembly GCF_046119375.1). Classification (NCBI taxonomy): domain Eukaryota; kingdom Metazoa; phylum Chordata; class Amphibia; order Anura; family Dendrobatidae; genus Phyllobates; species Phyllobates terribilis. The sequence goes on along the minus strand of NW_027362764.1, from coordinate 417,546,410 downwards.
CCAGTAGGAGGTGCCTGAGCAACACTTTCTTTCAGTGTGTTCTGTGCAACTGAGTTGCCAGGTCCTGTCCTGTATCTTGTCTGTTTCCACCACCCTGGGGACTGAATACCCAGGCCCGTTACCTGTATCTGTGACAACTAGTCTATTTCCGCCACCCTGGGGGCTGAATGCCCAGGCTCATTCCTGCATCTCGTTCCTGTTTGAACTGTGTCCTAGCCCGTTAACTGTTTGTCTCTATGTCCGATCCTTCCCTTTTCCTGCTGTGTTTGAACCAGTACCTACTCCAACTCGTTGTCTCTGTACTTCTGTTTGTGAGTTTTGTGTCCACTCGCTGCTTCATTGCAAGTACCTTGTGTGTATCTGGTTCTGCTTGTCCCGTTTCCCTGACTCCATTTCTACCTTCTCTGTTCTAGCTATCTTCCTGTGTTTCCCAGTCTGTTCCATGTGAACAGAGTCCTGTCTTGTCTACCTGCACCTTCGGCTCTGCTCCGCTCTGCTCTGCTTGTCCTCCGCTCCTGCAGTTCCGCTCTTCTCTGCTCCGCTGGTCCTCCGTGCCTGTGGTTCTGCTCTGCTCCCCTTGTCCTCCACGCCTGTGGTTCCGTTCTGCTCCGCTTGTCCTCCACGCCTGCAGTTCCGCTCTGCTCCGCTTGTCCTCCGCACCTGTGGTTCCGCTCTGCTCCACTTGTCCTCGCGCCTGCGGTTCTGCTCTGCTCTGCTTGTCATCTGCGCCTGCGGTTCCGCTCTGCTCTGCTCCGCTTGTCCTCCGCACCTGCGGTTCCGCTCTGCTCTGTTCCGCTTGACCTCCGCGCCTGTGGTTCTGCTCTGCCCTGATCCGCTTGTCCTCCGCACCTGCAGTTCTGCTCTGCTCTGCTCCGATTGTCCTCGGCGCCATCTGTTCTGCTCTGCTCTGCTTGTCTTCCCCTCCTGCGGTTCTGCTCAGCTCCGCTTGTCCTCCGCGTCTGCGGTTGCACTCTGCTCCGCCTGTCCTCTGCGCCTGCGGTTCCGCTCTGCTCTGCTTGTCCTCCGTGCCTGTGGTTCCGCTCTGCTCTGCTCCCCTTTTCCTCCGGGCCTGCGGTTCTGCTGTGGTCTGCTCTGCTTGTCCTCCGGGCCTGTGGTTCTGCTCTGCTCTGCTTGTCCTCCACGCTTGCGGTTCCACTCTGCTCGTCCTCCGTGCCTGCGGCTCTGCTCTGCTTGTCCACTGCACTTGCGGCTCTGTTCCTGTATCCCTGTCTGTACTGGTCCCTATCCAGCATGTTTTCCTACCTGCCAGTATTGGCCTGTCTGCATACCAGCCGTGACTGCCAGTACCCGCCTGTCTGCATACCAGCCGTGCCTGCCAGTACCCACCTGTCTGCATACCAGCCGTGCCTGACAGTACCCACCTGTCTGCATACCAGCCGTGCCTGCCAGTACCCGCCTGTCTGCATACCAGCCAAACCTATCCATTCCTGCATTCCCCAGTGTGGGTCAACAGCTGTGACCAGGGTCTGACCTGGAGAAGCACCTGGGCCACCTCCCACATCCCTCCTTGGACCACGGAGTTGATTAAGCCGCCGTGTGTTCGTGGTCGGATCTGGCGAGGTCCCTAGTCACGCCCCTCCAGGCACTCCTCGGTTCGTGGCCCAGTGGGACCACTAACCACGCTCACGCCAGTCAGTCCGGGCGTGAGCATAGCAGGAACATGTCATTACTGTGGCCCAGCTTTATGTGTATTTAAATTGTTAGTGGGGTTTTCCCAAATTTTGGCAGCCATTGGACTCACTGCATATCCTATAACTGTATGGCAGACCCTCTCCTTTCTAATGGGAACATGTCGTTACTGTGGCCCAGCTCTATGTGTGTTTAAATTGTTAGTGGGGTTTTTCCTAAATTTTGGCAGTCATTGGACTCACTGCATACCCTATAACTGTATAGCAGACCCTTTCCTTTCTAATGGGGGCATGTCATACTCGTTACTGTGGCCCAGCTCTATGTGTCTTTAAATTGTTAGTGGGGTTTTTCCCAAATGTTGGCAGTCCTTGCAGTCACAGCATGGACATTACCACTATAGGAGACTCACTCCTTTATAATGAGAACTTTTTTACTGAGACCCTCCTTTATATCTCTTCAAAGGGTATTGGGGTGCATCCAAATTTTTGGCAGCCCTTCCAGTCACTGCATACGCAATAACAGTATAGGAGACCCACTCTTTATTAATGGGAATAACAAAGCATAGCCGACTGCTGGCCCTTTACGAATAGTAAGGCTGTGAAAATAGTGTTTGTGACTTTCACAATCCCTCCTTCATAAATGAAACAGGATGTGTCTGATGATGTTTCACACACCACATGGCCAGATAAGGTTGTAGAATGTTAAAATGACATTTCCCAGTGAATGCATTTGTCACGGTTGAAAGCAATGCAAAAGTGCAAAAACGCATCAAAAACGCTACGTGTGAACATAGCCCAAAGTGTGGAGGAGCACTTTTGTTTTTGGTTATTTATTTTACCTTACATACAAGTCATTACCCTGAAAATGATGTTCCTTAACATATTTCACAAGAAAATCCATTTTGGTTTCGTTTTTATATGTTTTATTGTGAGACTGTACAAGTAGCTTAATATCTCTGACAACATTGTTGACAGCATTGACCTGGGAGTCAGAAATGTTTCCAGGGGTCTTTCCCATGCTGTTTCCATGTCATTTGAGCACTGCTCCCGCCGGGGGGGGGGGCTCCGGAAAAATGCTTGAGTTTGCCATAGACTTACATTGGGCTTGTTACTCGGACCGAGCACTCAAGCATTCGAATTTGCTAAACCCGAGCAACGAGTACCTGAGCATTTTAATGCTCACTCATCACTGCTAATTATATATTAATGGTGGGTGCACGTCTGTATTCAGCTGCGTAATGTAGTAGAAAGGGGACAAAGTGGGGAATGTGCTCTGGAAGTGGTGCTCTAGATAACTGTGTGTTATTTTATGAAGAGACGATTCCTGGCCTGAAGAAGTGATGGCGGTCTGGATGAAAAAGAAAAGCGAAGATGAAAGACTTCAATTAGAGATGTCACTGGAGAGTCACTTTATTACCTGTACATTGATACTATATACAGAGTGCCTGTGTATAATGTCACTGGTTCCCTTAAAGAAAAAATAATTAAAAATATACCTAAAAAGTGTATTGGATATTTTAAGAAAATTTTAATAGGTTACAGTAGGGCCTGGCCAAAAGAGTCTCCTTGTCGTCGTGGCAGCTTAAAAAATCTTTTGGCCAAAACAAAAGCTGATGGCTATGGTGATATGGTGTTTGATGGGAACTGTTAATGGGATGGGATGGGAACTTTTTGATTTGTGAGGACGTAGTGCAGAAGTGGAGTTTTTCCAAGAATGGGAGGTGGGACTGTGGAAGGTTCGAGGGATGGAGGCAGAGTTTGGGTGGAGCCTAGACAGAGTCTCAAGGGGGGTCAAAAATTTTGCAAATTTGGGGCCCTGAAATTCCTGGTGGTATGGGACAACAGCTACTGGCCTGTAATTGGCGAGCGGCTTTTTACTATCGCCGTGCGGCTTCCCGCACGGCAATAGATTTTAACTGAACGTGCGTCTGAGCTACTGAATCGGCACGATCCTGCTGCTGGGGCCTTGCGAGCAGACGAGAGCCCATTTCAGGCCTCCCTCTGCTCATCTACCCCACACGCCAGTAAGGGCAGTAATGTCCTGACGGCGGCCCTGGCTTTGTGTACCTTTTTTTGGCATTAAGTAACAAAGGACCTTAGAAATTCTGGTCCAAAAGCTTGTTCAATAAAATGTGGAAATGAAGATGGTACAAAGCTCTTCTGTCTATTGCTTATCTCTTTATTTATATGTTTAATCTTTGTATATATCTATTCAAAACTAGGCCAATCATTAATTTTTAATTTTTATATTCATTAGTTGAGATATTTAAAAACAATTTTTGGATGAAATTTATGTAATGAAACATTTACTGATTGTATCTGAAGGAAAATGCAACAGTATTTCAATACCAAGTTCTGTCCCTATATCCTTGAGATCATTATAGTCAGCTTTTAATTAAAAAGGCCTTCAGAGGTTAATTATGTTTTTCATTATCTTACTTGCCCTAGAGGAATTACCACTTTACCATATTCTAAATATAAATTACCACATAAAAATACAACAAAGTGGATTATAATCTTACAAAGCAATATAGGAATAAGGAGAGTACCAGAAAATAAAGATGCACAGAGAAAAGGAAAAAGTATAAATAACCTACGCGTTACGCCAAATGCTTATGGCTTCACACCCCTGATGAAGCCATAAGCATTTGGCGTAACGCGTAGGTTATTTATACTTTTTCCTTTTCTCTGTGCATCTTTATTTTCTGGTACTCTCCTTATTCCTATATTGCTTTATACTTAATTTATTTGTGGGCTTGATAGTGGAGCATAAATATTTTCCACTATGCTCTCTTACCAATTGATTTATCTATAACATGCCATATATATTTTAGCGATATTTGGAATTATGTACCATTGTTATTGAAGTACATTTATCTTGCACAGTTGTGTAATACATCTTTGACATATCTATTGATTATTTTTCTTTTGTTTGGGTGAATTTTTTTCCTTCTTTGTCCTGTGTATGTTTTTTATCATGTTTTTTAATAATGTCCTATGTAGTGTGCTTTGAGACTAATAAAATTTTGCATATTTTTGTACATTAGTGTCTTTATATTTATTTATTAATTGTATTTGGTGCCCTGGATTTGTCCCAATCCTTACTTACTATGTATGAGATGGAGCTGGCAACATTCATATCAGCATGATGCTTCTCTTCTAAACATCAATGTAATCAGTGAATTAACACTGGTGAGTCTGTGATCTATTAGAGATGGGCAAATTTATTCAAGTGGAATTAAATTCCACTCGAATTTTCAAAAATCTGCATTCTGGAGAAAACGGATGTCTTGTAACGTGTTCCACGTGAATTCAGGAAAATGGTGCTGAGCTGTGGCTGCCATCTTGTTGAAGAGTAGAAAAGCAGAGGGCCAGAAAAAGATTAAAAAGAAAAAAAAAATACTCACTGCTCACGTCTCTGTAAATTGAATCGATCTCATATTGATTTATTGCACATTGGTCTTTCTATTGGTCTATAAATTTATCACAAACGATCTATCGATTACATATCTAATCTATCAATTTCATATTTAATCTATCTAGCTAGCTAGCTATCTATCTATGTACCTATCTCCTATCTGTCAGTTTATTCTATTCTTCTTCGCTATTGTATTGCTATTTACTATTCTAAATATGTTTCCACCAAAATATTGACATGAATGTGTATATTTACTGGGTACTTCCAAATCATAGTATTGGAAAGAATAAGCAATCACTTACATGAAAGCAGCACAAAAGAAAGGTCACTGGATTTTGCATCTGCAGTTCTATATTTGCACAGGTTGCTAAGCAACTAAAGAAAATCATAGCCCTGGGCTCCAAGATTGCCTTTTCAGACATCCATTATTTTAAAAAAATGGTCGCACTTCTGTACAGTTTAAAAAAAAAAAGACTTAAAATTTGCTGTGAAAGGCCAGTAATATGATGTCTTTATATTTGTGTTTTGCATGGAAGAAACAATAAATGAACCACCATGAATATGTTGGAGGCATTGGAAAATTTCAGCTACTGACCGGATATGCTCACCTGCTGCTTTGTATAAATGGATCAAAGTTTAAATTATTAATAGTGTTGAGCATTCCGATACTGAAATATCGGGTATCGGCCGATATTCGCGGTATCGGAATTCCGATACTTAATTCCGATACTATTGCAATATCGTATACCGGAATCGGAAGTTCCCATAATGCAATGAGACATTTTCATTTTATTCAGCCAATGAGGATCCTAAGAAGTGTGGGCACATCCTGTTAGGCATGTAGGCATCTTAACTAATGGCATGGCTGTGATTGGCTGCTGAAATGATGTCATGATGCACTATAAAAGCCACCGCCGCCATTTTGAGCTCACTCTGCTGTGAATTCAGTTAGGGATAGGACGCTGTTGTTCTGAGGGACAGTTTTAGCTACCTATTTGCTCTATACTGCTTTACCCAAGCTACTTTCTAAATCACTGTGCCTTGCAGTGCTAGTGCACAGTTCCCTGTGCTGTTCACCGCTATCTGCAAGGTCTGTGTGTGTGAGTGCAGCTCACCCTGTAGTGTGTGCTTCAGCCAAGTCTGGTTGTAGTGCACTCAGTGTGTGTCACTGCCTCATACATTGTCCTTTTTTGCCAATTCATAATTTTTCCTGATATCTCCTATTAGTGTGGTGGTTCCATCTGTATTCAGCTAAATTGGTTCCAAACACACTATATAGGAGTAGATAGAGAAATTTTTTTCCGTCTTGCAGCACTAGTGCACAGTGCTCTGCATCTGTACTGTTCACCGCTGTCTGCAAGGTCTGGTGTGTGAGTGCAGCTCACCCTGTAGTGTGTGCTTCAACCCCGTCTAGTTGTAGTGCACTCAGTGTGTGTCACTGCCTCATACATTGTCCTTTATTGCCAATTCATAATTTTTCCTGATATCTCCTATTAGTGTGGTGGTTCCATCTGTATTCAGCTAAATTGGTTCCAAACACACTATATAGGAGTAGATAGAGAATTTTTTTTCCGTCTTGCAGCACTAGTGCACAGTGCTCTGCATCTGTACTGTTCACCGCTGTCTGCAAGGTCTGGTGTGTGAGTGCAGCTCACCCTGTAGTGTGTGCTTCAACCCCGTCTGGTTGTAGTGCACTCAGTGTGTGTCACTGCCTCATACATTGTCCTTTATTGCCAATTCATAATTTTTCCTGATATCTCCTATTAGTGTGGTGGTTCCATCTGTATTCAGCTAAATTGGTTCCAAACACACTATATAGGAGTAGATAGAGAATTTTTTTTCCGTCTTGCAGCACTAGTGCACAGTGCTCTGCATCTGTACTGTTCACCGCTGTCTGCAAGGTCTGGTGTGTGAGTGCAGCTCACCCTGTAGTGTGTGCTTCAACCCCGTCTGGTTGTAGTGCACTCAGTGTGTGTCACTGCCTCATACATTGTCCTTTATTGCCAATTCATAATTTTTCCTGATATCTCCTATTAGTGTGGTGGTTCCATCCATATTCAGCTAAATTGATTCCAAACACACTATATAGGAGTAGATAGAGGAGCCTTTCTGCAGCATTGGGCCCTGCAGCCCCAGCCAGATTAGTATTAGCCTATTTTTTGCAGCCTCATCTATTGCATTGTAGGTTACCTTCCTACATTGTAATAGCTACAAAAAGTTTGTGATACTATCGTTATTACATCTTTAGGCACATCCAGTGTCTTTTTGTGACAAAAAAAACCTAAATAAAGTTCACCAAACACTCCACTTTACAGTTGTGTAGGCCACATTAGCTCATATTAAAGTCTAGTCCACACTTTATAAAATTAGTGTTTCTTATACCTGTTAGCAGCTGTTCAGGAATAAGCACACTAAGCCCTTAGTACTTTTCTGCCTATCTTTATCAGTCTACCAAGATGAAGAAGGCAGGGAGTAAAGCATGTGGTCGTGGTCATGGGCGTGGGCGTGGAGTTTCTGCAGGGAGAGGACGTGAGGATTCTGTGCCTGCAGGGAGAGGACGTGGGGATTCTGTGCCTGCTGCGGGCACCAGTGACTCAGCATCCCCCAGTTTTACCAGGGAACAGTCCTTTATGCGCAGCTTTGTAGGAGCTAGCCGTACCCCACTGCTGCGCGAGGACCAAATTGAAGCCGTTGTCGGATGGATGGCAGCTAACGCATCGACTTCAATTAGTTCCAGATCCTCTCAGGTCCTGAGCACTGAAGAGCACCCATCTGTCTCTTCACCACCTGCCAAATTGCCCAGGCAGTCAGAGAGCCCTGGACAGGAGCCATCTCTACTTCTGTTCTCTGAATCTCTTGGCTTGGAAAGAGGGGGCCAGCCAAGCAGAATTCGAGAATTTGAAGAAGAGGTAGTATGCAGTGATGCGCAACCGTTTTGTCTCTCTGAATCTGAAGAGGCGGGTGGGCCAGTGCCTATGGTCAGCAGCACACCTCAGTACGCATCTGATGATGAGACTCAGGTGCCACTTTCTGGTGCGTACTGTGCTGTCGAGACTACCCAGGAGAAGCAGTTGTTTGAAGAGGGTGGTGTAGATGATGAGGTCCTTGACCCATCATGGCGTGAGGGACAGGAAGGTGGTGGGAGCAGCTCTGAGGAAGAGATTCCCCGAACGGCCCAAAAAGGAGGGAGAGGGAGGGGGCAGACTTGGTTGCCTGTAGCCTCCACTTCGGCACCCATTAGGAGCATGGCTCTTCCAAAATCCAAAGCGGGCGCTCCCAAGACTTGCAGTGCCTGGTCCTTTTTTGACACAGTTGCAGATGACATTTGCTTTGTCAAATGCAAGCTGTGTAATCAGAAGGTGAAAAGAGGGAAAAGTGTCAGCAACCTCAATACCACAAATATGTGGAAACATGTGCGGACCAAGCACGTGGTGGAGTTACACAAACACACTGAAGACCTAGGCCAACCTACAGCGCCACCTACCACCTCTTCAGCTCGTGTTGTAGCCTCTTCCTCCAGCTCACACACAGCTGGTTCGGCTTCCTCACAGGATCGCCATGGAAGAATCTCTGGCACTGTTGTACAGAGACACAGTGTAATTCCACCCACAGCACCACTTTCCCAGTCATCCTCACACTCCCAGGCCAGTCTACAGCCATCGTTAGCACAGGCATGGGAGAAAAGGCGCCCATACTCGGCAAACCACCCCCGAGCACAGGCTCTGAATGCTGGCATTGCTAAACTACTGGCCCTTGAAATGCTATCATTCAGGCTGGTGGAGACTGACACATTCCGTAACTTTATGGCATTGGCAGTCCCACAATACAACGTGCCCAGCCGCTTTTATTTCAGCAGGCAAGCCGTCCCTGCCCTGCAACATCATGTGGAGGGAAAAATTAAACATGCGCTACAAAACGCCGTCAGTAGCAAGGTCCACCTGACCACTGATGCGTGGACCAGTAAGCATGGACAGGGACGATACCTTTCCCTCACTGCCCATTGGGTAAATGTTGTGGAGCCGGGTACAGATCTTGAGAGTGGCGCTGTACGTGTTCTGCCAACTCCAAGGATTGCAGGAATCCAGTCTGTACACATTGACTCCTCCTCATACTCCAGTTCCTCTGAATCAGCGCTGCAGGAGCCGTCACGGTCTACCTCCACATCGACCCGTGAACGGTTACCTGTTATGATGACCGATATGAGCACAGCCGTGGCCAAACGTCAACAGGCCGTATTAAAATTAATTTCTTTGGGGAATCGAAGCCACACAGCGCAGGAGCTCTGGAATGCCATCAAGCAGCAGAGTGACGTGTGGTTTGTGCCAGCGAATCTCCAGCCAGGCATGGTAGTGTGTGACAATGGCCGAAATCTGGTGGCAGCTCTGGGCCTAGGCAACCTCACTCACATCCCATGTCTGGCACATGTGCTCAACTTGGTCGTGCAGAGTTTTTTGAGGGACTATCCGGATCTTGATGCACTGCTTCACAAGGTCCGCATAGAGTGCGCTCACTTGCGGCGTTCCAGCAATGCAAGATCACGCATTGCAGCTCTGCAGCGCCGATTATGTCTTCCGGAACATCGCATCATATGTGACCTACCCACCAGGTGGAATTCAACGTTACATATGTTGGAGAGGTTGTGTGAGCAGCAGGCAGCAGTAATGGAGTACCAGCTGCAGCAGGCGCAAACAAGTCGCAGTGCGCGCCGTTCACACTTCACCACCACTGAGTGGGCCTCTATGAAGGACATTTGCCACGTTTTGCGTGCCTTCGATTATTCCACGCGGATGGCGAGTGCAGATGATGCACTAGTCAGCATGACTATCCCCCTTATCTGCCTGCTTGAAAAAACACTGCAAGCACTAAGGGACGAGGTTTTGGAAGAGGTGGAGGATGAGGAGTCACAAATGCCATCTGCTTCTCTACAGTCTGCGCAACGTGGTTCCTCACAAAGGCCTAGGCAGGGGACACTTTGTGAGGAGGATGAGGAGGAGTCAATGGATGAGGAAGACATCTGTCCAGAGGAGGGAGGTACACAATGCTCTAGTAGTCAGTATCTAGAGCGAGGGTGGGGTGATGCAGAGCAGGCAGAGATCACGCCTCAAGCAGGGGACAGCGTTTCTTGGCCAGTTGGCAGTCTGCAGCACATGGTTGATTTCATGCTGCAGTGCCTCAGAAACGACCGCCGCATCGCCCACATTCTCAACACGGCTGATTATTGGGTGTCCACCCTCCTAGATCCTCGCTACCGGGACAACTTACAAAGCCTCATAACACCATTGAACCGGGAGCGTAAAATGCGGGAGTACCAAGACGCACTGGTGCATTCCATCATGTTCTCCATTCCAACCGAGAGCAGTGCTGCTAGTGCTTTACAAAGCAGCTCAGTGCGTCGAGGCAGTGGAGGAAGCTCTGCACAAAGAGGGAGCAGAAGCAGCGCCTCAGCACAAGGCAAGACCAGTATGGCCGAAATGTGGCAAAGTTTTGTGTCCCCGCCGCCACAAATGTCTACACCATCACAGACAGCTCCAGTCAGCAGGAGGCAACGTTTCCGTCAGATGGTGACAGACTACATGTCTTGCCCTCTTAGTGTACTCCCAGACGGCTCTTCTCCCTTCAAGTTTTGGGTCTGTAAGCTGGATACATGGCCAGAGCTTAGTCAGTATGCACTGGAGGTGCTAGCTTGCCCTGCTGCTAGTGTATTATCGGAACGCGTCTTTAGTGCCGCAGGTGGTGTACTAACAGACCGTCGCATGCGACTATCCTCCGATAACGTTGACCGGCTTACTTTTCTCAAAATGAACAAGGCCTGGATCTCTCATGAATTTGCCAGTCCTCTTCCAGAATAAATAATTGGTTGGCAACAGTATCCAGGTCTCCTGTTCTGTTCATGTTTCTACCACCTGAACTGTAATCCCTGAGCTCCAACACCGCCAGTTGGCGCTCGGAAGTGCCGTCTGCACAGTCAACACTTGCTGCCGTGTTATTGGGGTTCAGTAACGTCAGCTGTTCTCCTGCTGTGCGGACGGCAATTTCTCCTGATTTGTCCACATCCACTGTACTACACATTTTAAAGTTGCTCCAATTACTCCTCTGGCTCCTCTGTTTTCATTCTTATCCCTGGGCTCCAGCACCGCCAGTTGGCGCTCGGAAGTGCTGTCTGCACAGTCAACACTTGCTACCATGTTATTGGGGTTCAGTAACGTCAGCTGTTCCCCTGCTGTGCGGACGGCAATTTCTCCTGCTCTGTCCACATTCTCACTACTACAGATTTTAAAGTTGCTCCAATTACACCTCTGGCTCCTCTGTTTTCAGTATTATCCCTGAGCTCCAACACCGCCAGTTGGCGCACGGAAGTGCCGTCTGCACAGTCAACACTTGCTGCCGTGTTATTGGGGTTCAGTAACGTCAGCTGTTCTCCTGCTGTGCGGACGGCAATTTCTCCTGCTTTGTCCAAATCCACTGTACTACACATTTTAAAGTTGCTCGAATTACACCTCTGGCTCCTCTGTTTTCATTCTTATCCCTGGGCTCCAGCACCGCCAGTTGGCGCTCGGAAGTGCCGTCTGCACAGTCAACACTTGCTGCCGTGTTATTGGAGTTCAGTAACGTCAGCTGTTCTCCTGCTGTGCGGACGGCAATTTCTCCTGCTTTGTCCACATCCACTGTACTACACATTTTAAAGTTGCTCGAATTACACCTCTGGCTCCTCTGTTTTCATTCTTATCCCTGGGCTCCAGCACCGCCAGTTGGCGCTCGGAAGTGCCGTCTGCACAGTCAACACTTGCTACCATGTTATTGGGGTTCAGTAACGTCAGCTGTTCCCCTGCTGTGTTCACGGCAATTTCTCCTGCTCTGTCCATATTCACTGTGCTACTTATTTAAAACTTGCTCCAATTACACCTCTGGCTCCTCCGTTTTTAGTATTTACCCTGGGCTCCAACACCGCCAGTTGGCGCTCGGAAGTGCTCTCTGCACAGTCAACACTTGCTGCCGTGTTATTGGGGTTCAGTAACGTCAGCTGTTCCCCTGCTGTGCGGACGGCAATTTCTCCTGCTCTGTCCACATTCTCACTACTACAGATTTTAAAGTTGCTCCAATTACACCTCTGGCTCCTCTGTTTTCATTCTTATCCCTGGGCTCCAGCACCGCCAGTTGGCGCTCGGAAGTGCTGTCTGCACAGTCAACACTTGCTACCATGTTATTGGGGTTCAGTAACGTCAGCTGTTCTCCTGCTGTGCGGACGGCAATTTCTCCTGCTCTGTCCACATTCTCACTACTACAGATTTTAAAGTTGCTCCAATTACACCTCTGGCTCCTCTGTTTTCATTCTTATCCCTGGGCTCCAGCACCGCCAGTTGGCGCTCGGAAGTGCTGTCTGCACAGTCAACACTTGCTACCATGTTATTGGGGTTCAGTAACGTCAGCTGTTCTCCTGCTGTGCGGACGGCAATTTCTCCTGCTTTGTCCAAATCCACTGTACTACACATTTTAAAGTTGCTCGAATTACACCTCTGGCTCCTCTGTTTTCATTCTTATCCCTGGGCTCCAGCACCGCCAGTTGGCGCTCGGAAGTGCCGTCTGCACAGTCAACACTTGCTGCGGTGTTATTGGGGTTCGGTAACGTCAGCTGTTCCCCTGCTGTGTTCACGGCAATTTCTCCTGCTCTGTCCATATTCACTGTGCTACTTATTTAAAACTTGCTCCAATTACACCTCTGGCTCCTCCGTTTTTAGTATTTACCCTGGGCTCCAATACCGCTAGTTGCTGCTCAGAAGTGCCGTCTGCACAGTCAACGCTTGCTCCAGTGTTATTGGGATTCAGTAACGTCAGCTGATCCCCAGCTGTGTGTCCGGCAAATTCTCCTGCTTTGTCCACATCCACTGTAGTACGGATTTAAAACCTCCTCCAAATACACCTCTGGCTCTTCTGTTTTTAGTATTTACCCTGGGCTCCAGCACCGCCAGCTGGTTCTCGGCAGTTCCATTGGCTCTTGTACCTTCTGCTACCCATCCGGGTTCCAGTACCGTCAGCTGGTTCTCGGCAGTGTCTTTGGCACGGGTACTCCCTCCTGCCCAGCCTGGTTCCAGCACGCCAGCTGTTTCCGGGTAGTGTCAACGTCACTTTGCCTCCAATGCGTTGTCCTGTCGTGTTGCGGTCGGGTTAGCCGACTCTATGGTGCCTGCAGTTTAGGTGACTCCTATGTGGGCTGCGGGATCTGGCAATGAAGGCTGGTTCCATAGTGCCAATAGGACAAGCACCCTCTGTAGGACTGTGGGTTTTGGTAACTGCGGCCGGCTCGCGGCCTTGAACTTTTTTTTTACATGGGTACCTTCTGCTACCCATCCGGGTTCCAGTACCGTCAGCTGGTCCTCGGTAGTTCCATTTGCTCTTGTATCTTCTGCTACCCATCCGGGTTCCAGTACCGTCAGCTGGTTCTCGGCAGTGCCTTTGGATTAGGTGCCTCCTTCTCGGTATCCAAGTTCCACCAACGTCTGCTGGTCCTTGGTAGTGCTTTCTGGCACAGGTACCTCCTGCTTAGTAACCGAGTTCCAGTAACATCAGCTGGTCCTCGGTAGTTCCATTGGCTCTTGTACCTTCTGCTACCCATCCGGGTTCCAGTACCGTCAGCTGGTCCTCGGTAGTTCCATTTGCTCTTGTATCTTCTGCTACCCATCCGGGTTCCAGTACCGTCAGCTGGTTCTCGGCAGTGCCTTTGGATTAGGTGCCTCCTTCTCGGTATCCAAGTTCCACCAACGTCTGCTGGTCCTTGGTAGTGCTTTCTGGCACAGGTACCTCCTGCTTAGTAACCGAGTTCCAGTAACATCAGCTGGTCCTCGGTAGTTCCATTGGCTCTTGTACCTTCTGCTACCCATCCGGGTTCCAGTACCGTCAGCTGGTCCTCGGTAGTTCCATTTGCTCTTGTATCTTCTGCTACCCATCCGGGTTCCAGTACCGTCAGCTGGTTCTCGGCAGTGTCTTTGGCACGGGTACTCCCTCCTGCCCAGCCTGGTTCCAGCACGCCAGCTGTTTCCGGGTAGTGTCAACGTCACTTTGCCTCCAATGCGTTGTCCTGTCGTGTTGCGGTCGGGTTAGCCGACTCTATGGTGCCTGCAGTTTAGGTGACTCCTATGTGGGCTGCGGGATCTGGCAATGAAGGCTGGTTCCATAGTGCCAATAGGACAAGCACCCTCTGTAGGACTGTGGGTTTTGGTAACTGCGGCCGGCTCGCGGCCTTGAACTTTTTTTTTACATGGGTACCTTCTGCTACCCATCCGGGTTCCAGTACCGTCAGCTGGTTCTCGGCAGTGCCTTTGGATTAGGTGCCTCCTTCTCTGTATCCAAGTTCCACCAACGTCTGCTGGTCCTTGGTAGTGCTTTCTGGCACAGGTACATCCTGCTTAGTAACCGAGTTCCAGTAACATCAGCTGGTCCTCGGTAGTTCCATTGGCTCTTGTACCTTCTGCTACCCATCCGGGTTCCAGTACCGTCAGCTGGTCCTCGGTAGTTCCATTTGCTCTTGTATCTTCTGCTACCCATCCGGGTTCCAGTACCGTCAGCTGGTTCTCGGCAGTGTCTTTGGCACGGGTACTCCCTCCTGCCCAGCCTGGTTCCAGCACGCCAGCTGTTTCCGGGTAGTGTCAACGTCACTTTGCCTCCAATGCGTTGTCCTGTCGTGTTGCGGTCGGGTTAGCCGACTCTATGGTGCCTGCAGTTTAGGTGACTCCTATGTGGGCTGCGGGATCTGGCAATGAAGGCTGGTTCCATAGTGCCAATAGGACAAGCACCCTCTGTAGGACTGTGGGTTTTGGTAACTGCGGCCGGCTCGCGGCCTTGAACTTTTTTTTTACATGGGTACCTTCTGCTACCCATCCGGGTTCCAGTACCGTCAGCTGGTTCTCGGCAGTGCCTTTGGATTAGGTGCCTCCTTCTCGGTATCCAAGCTCCACCAACGTCTGCTGGTCCTTGGTAGTGCTTTCTGGCACAGGTACCTCCTGCTTAGTAACCGAGTTCCAGTAACATCAGCTGGTCCTCGGTAGTTCCATTGGCTCTTGTACCTTCTGCTACCCATCCGGGTTCCAGTACCGTCAGCTGGTCCTCGGTAGTTCCATTTGCTCTTGTATCTTCTGCTACCCATCCGGGTTCCAGTACCGTCAGCTGGTTCTCGGCAGTGTCTTTGGCACGGGTACTCCCTCCTGCCCAGCCTGGTTCCAGCACGCCAGCTGTTTCCGGGTAGTGTCAACGTCACTTTGCCTCCAATGCGTTGTCCTGTCGTGTTGCGGTCCGGTTAGCCGACTCTATGGTGCCTGCAGTTTAGGTGACTCCTATGTGGGCTGCGGGATCTGGCAATGAAGGCTGGTTCCATAGTGCCAATAGGACAAGCACCCTCTGTAGGACTGTGGGTTTTGGTAACTGCGGCCGGCTCGCGGCCTTGAACTTTTTTTTTACATGGGTACCTTCTGCTACCCATCCGGGTTCCAGTACCGTCAGCTGGTTCTCGGCAGTGCCTTTGGATTAGGTGCCTCCTTCTCGGTATCCAAGTTCCACCAACGTCTGCTGGTCCTTGGTAGTGCTTTCTGGCACAGGTACCTCCTGCTTAGTAACCGAGTTCCAGTAACATCAGCTGGTCCTCGGTAGTTCCATTGGCTCTTGTACCTTCTGCTACCCATCCGGGTTCCAGTACCGTCAGCTGGTCCTCGGTAGTTCCATTTGCTCTTGTATCTTCTGCTACCCATCCGGGTTCCAGTACCGTCAGCTGGTTCTCGGCAGTGTCTTTGGCACGGGTACTCCCTCCTGCCCAGCCTGGTTCCAGCACGCCAACTGTTTCCGGGTAGTGTCAACGTCACTTTGCCTCCAATGCGTTGTCCTGTCGTGTTGCGGTCGGGTTAGCCGACTCTATGGTGCCTGCAGTTTAGGTGACTCCTATGTGGGCTGCGGGATCTGGCAATGAAGGCTGGTTCCATAGTGCCAATAGGACAAGCACCCTCTGTAGGACTGTGGGTTTTGGTAACTGCGGCCGGCTCGCGGCCTTGAACTTTTTTTTTACATGGGTACCTTCTGCTACCCATCCGGGTTCCAGTACCGTCAGCTGGTTCTCGGCAGTGCCTTTGGATTAGGTGCCTCCTTCTCGGTATCCAAGTTCCACCAACGTCTGCTGGTCCTTGGTAGTGCTTTCTGGCACAGGTACCTCCTGCTTAGTAACCGAGTTCCAGTAACATCAGCTGGTCCTCGGTAGTTCCATTGGCTCTTGTACCTTCTGCTACCCATCCGGGTTCCAGTAACATCAGCTGGTCCTCGGTAGTTCCATTGGCTCTTGTACCTTCTGCTACCCATCCGGGTTCCAGTACCGTCAGCTGGTTCTCGGCAGTGCCTTTGGATTAGGTGCCTCCTTCTCGGTATCCAAGTTCCACCAACGTCTGCTGGTCCTTGGTAGTGCTTTCTGGCACAGGTACCTCCTGCTTAGTAACCGAGTTCCAGTAACATCAGCTGGTCCTCGGTAGTTCCATTGGCTCTTGTACCTTCTGCTATCCATCCGGGTTCCAGTACCGTCAGCTGGTCCTCGGTAGTTCCTCAGCTTTCTTGTACCTTCTGCTACATTTCCAAGTTCAAGCTTTTTGAAATGGTTCTTGGTAATCACTCTGGATCTCCCTGACGAGGACCCTGAAGACGAGGACCCTGAAGACCAACCCTAAGAAGACGAGGACCCCGAAGACAATGACCCTGAAGACGAGGACCCTGAAGACCACCCCGAAGAAGACGAGGACCCTGAAGACCACCCCGAAGAAGACGAGGACCCTGAAGACCACCCCGAAGAAGACGAGGACCCCGAAGACGAGGACCCAGAAGACCAACCCGAAGAAGACGAGGACCCCGAAGACGAGGACCCCCGAAGACGACGACCCTGAAGACCACCCCGAAGAAGACCAAGAAGATGACCCTGAAGAAGTTGACCAAGAAGACAAAGAAGAGAAGACAAGCACCAAGATACAGAAAAACAAGAGACAGAAAACCAAGAAGCAGAAATACAAGAAGCTGCAGAACAAAAAGCGGAAGAACATTAAGCATAAGACTAAAAATCAGAGCAAAAGATAATATCTAAATTATAAGCAGAAGATGACTAAGCAGTGTATGGGGGTGAGTCCGTTCCTCCTCGTGGTGCCCCTGGAAAAGACCTGCTGCTGCAGGCCAAACTGAACGCGGACAAATCCTGTTGTAAATCTTTTGTGACGGGCAGAACGAAAGGTGTAATGTCCAACCTTTTATAGATAACAACTACAGGAATGCCTGTCACAAATAAGAATATGATGAAGAAGAAGAATATGAAGAAGATGAAGAAGTAGAATATGAAGAATGTAAAAAAAAGAATAATACGAAGAAGGTGAAGAAGAAGAAGGTGAAGAAGAAGTGGATGAAAAAGATGCTGAGGATGATGAAGGAGAAAGTGTGGGAGAAGTAAAAAAGAAGGTGAAGAGCATGGAAGTAGTGAAACATAAATATCTGACAAAATATAAAAATACTTAACATAGTTAATATTTCCGTAACTCAGAACATAATAAAAAAATATTAATTCCTGCTATTCCATTTGACTGGGCTAAACCTCTATGCCTTTATTGTCTCCCCCACCTCCCCCAATACATTCTACATTATTCTTAGTTGTTTTCCTTCATGTAGAAATAACCTACAAGGAAAGAAAGGGTTTATTTTAATTCCGATATTTATGTCCCATTGACTTGCATTGGTTTCCGGTATCGGAATCGGCGATATCCGTTACTTTTTCGGTATCGGTCCGATCCAATCCGATCCGATATTTCCCGATATCGGAAGGTATCGCTCAACACTAATTATTAATGAAGCTTTTTTTTTCATGGTGTGAAAATGTTGCAAAACATGTGTTACTTTGTTATTTATGTTGTGTGGTTTGCTCATTTGCATTTGTTTTACATTTATAGGCTGTTAATTAGTGTTGAGCGATACCTTCCGATATCGGGAAATATCGGATCGGATTGGATCGGACCGATACCGAAAAAGTATCGGATATCGCCGATTCCGATACCGGAAACCAATGCAAGTCAATGGGACATAAATATCGGAATTAAAATAAACCCTTTCTTTCCTTGTAGGTTATTTCTACATGAAGGAAAACAACTAAGAATAATGTAGAATGTATTGGGGGAGGTGGGGAGACAATAAAGGCATAGAGGTTTAGCCCAGTCAAATGGAATAGCAGGAATTAATATTTTTTTATTATGTTCTGAGTTACGGAAATATTAACTATGTTAAGTATTTTTATATTTTGTCAGATATTTATGTTTCACTACTTCCATGCTCTTCACCTTCTTTTTTACTTCTCCACACTTTCTCCTTCATCATCCTCAGCATCTTTTTCATCCACTTCTTCTTCACTCTTCTTCTTCTTCACCTTCTTCGTATTATTCTTTTTTTTACATTCTTCATATTCTACTTCTTCATCTTCTTCATATTCTTCTTCTTCATCATATTCTTATTTGTGACAGGCATTCCTGTAGTTGTTATCTATAAAAGGTTGGACATTACACCTTTCGTTCTGCCCGTCACAAAAGATTTACAACAGGATTTGTCCGCGTTCAGTTTGGCCTGCAGCAGCAGGTCTTTTCCAGGGGCACCACGAGGAGGAACGGACTCACCCCCATACACTGCTTAGTCATCTTCTGCTTATAATTTAGATATTATCTTTTGCTCTGATTTTTAGTCTTATGCTTAATGTTCTTCCGCTTTTTGTTCTGCAGCTTCTTGTATTTCTGCTTCTTGGTTTTCTGTCTCTTGTTTTTCTGTATCTTGGTGCTTGTCTTCTCTTCTTTGTCTTCTTGGTCAACTTCTTCAGGGTCATCTTCTTGGTCTTCTTCGGGGTGGTCTTCAGGGTCGTCGTCTTCGGGGGTCCTCGTCTTCGGGGTCCTCGTCTTCTTCGGGTTGGTCTTCTGGGTCCTCGTCTTCGGGGTCCTCGTCTTCTTCGGGGTGGTCTTCAGGGTCCTCGTCTTCTTCGGGGTGGTCTTCAGGGTCCTCGTCTTCTTCGGGGTGGTCTTCAGGGTCCTCGTCTTCAGGGTCATTGTCTTCGGGGTCCTCGTCTTCTTAGGGTTGGTCTTCAGGGTCCTCGTCTTCAGGGTCCTCGTCAGGGAGATCCAGAGTGATTACCAAGAACCATTTCAAAAGCTTGAACTTGGAAATGTAGCAGAAGGTACAAGAAAGCTGAGGAACTACCGAGGACCAGCTGACGGTACTGGAACCCGGATGGATAGCAGAAGGTACAAGAGCCAATGGAACTACCGAGGACCAGCTGATGTTACTGGAACTCGGTTACTAAGCAGGAGGTACCTGTGCCAGAAAGCACTACCAAGGACCAGCAGACGTTGGTGGAACTTGGATACCGAGAAGGAGGCACCTAATCCAAAGGCACTGCCGAGAACCAGCTGACGGTACTGGAACCCGGATGGGTAGCAGAAGGTACAAGAGCCAATGGAACTACCGAGGACCAGCTGATGTTACTGGAACCCGGATGGGTAGCAGAAGGTACAAGAGCCAATGGAACTACCGAGGACCAGCTGATGTTACTGGAACTCGGTTACTAAGCAGGAGGTACCTGTGCCAGAAAGCACTACCAAGGACCAGCAGACGTTGGTGGAACTTGGATACCGAGAAGGAGGCACCTAATCCAAAGGCACTGCCGAGAACCAGCTGACGGTACTGGAACCCGGATGGGTAGCAGAAGGTACCCATGTAAAAAAAAAGTTCAAGGCCGCGAGCCGGCCGCAGTTACCAAAACCCACAGTCCTACAGAGGGTGCTTGTCCTATTGGCACTATGGAACCAGCCTTCATTGCCAGATCCCGCAGCCCACATAGGAGTCACCTAAACTGCAGGCACCATAGAGTCGGCTAACCCGACCGCAACACGACAGGACAACGCATTGGAGGCAAAGTGACGTTGACACTACCCGGAAACAGCTGGCGTGCTGGAACCAGGCTGGGCAGGAGGGAGTACCCGTGCCAAAGACACTGCCGAGAACCAGCTGACGGTACTGGAACCCGGATGGGTAGCAGAAGATACAAGAGCAAATGGAACTACCGAGGACCAGCTGACGGTACTGGAACCCGGATGGGTAGCAGAAGGTACAAGAGCCAATGGAACTACCGAGGACCAGCTGATGTTACTGGAACTCGGTTACTAAGCAGGAGGTACCTGTGCCAGAAAGCACTACCAAGGACCAGCAGACGTTGGTGGAACTTGGATACCGAGAAGGAGGCACCTAATCCAAAGGCACTGCCGAGAACCAGCTGACGGTACTGGAACCCGGATGGGTAGCAGAAGGTACCCATGTAAAAAAAAAGTTCAAGGCCGCGAGCCGGCCGCAGTTACCAAAACCCACAGTCCTACAGAGGGTGCTTGTCCTATTGGCACTATGGAACCAGCCTTCATTGCCAGATCCCGCAGCCCACATAGGAGTCACCTAAACTGCAGGCACCATAGAGTCGGCTAACCCGACCGCAACACGACAGGACAACGCATTGGAGGCAAAGTGACGTTGACACTACCCGGAAACAGCTGGCATGCTGGAACCAGGCTGGGCAGGAGGGAGTACCCGTGCCAAAGACACTGCCGAGAACCAGCTGACGGTACTGGAACCCGGATGGGTAGCAGAAGATACAAGAGCAAATGGAACTACCGAGGACCAGCTGACGGTACTGGAACCCGGATGGGTAGCAGAAGGTACAAGAGCCAATGGAACTACCGAGGACCAGCTGATGTTACTGGAACTCGGTTACTAAGCAGGAGGTACCTGTGCCAGAAAGCACTACCAAGGACCAGCAGACGTTGGTGGAACTTGGATACCGAGAAGGAGGCACCTAATCCAAAGGCACTGCCGAGAACCAGCTGACGGTACTGGAACCCGGATGGGTAGCAGAAGGTACCCATGTAAAAAAAAAGTTCAAGGCCGCGGGCCGGCCGCAGTTACCAAAACCCACAGTCCTACAGAGGGTGCTTGTCCTATTGGCACTATGGAACCAGCCTTCATTGCCAGATCCCGCAGCCCACATAGGAGTCACCTAAACTGCAGGCACCATAGAGTCGGCTAACCCGACCGCAACACGACAGGACAACGCATTGGAGGCAAAGTGACGTTGACACTACCCGGAAACAGCTGGCGTGCTGGAACCAGGCTGGGCAGGAGGGAGTACCCGTGCCAAAGACACTGCCGAGAACCAGCTGACGGTACTGGAACCCGGATGGGTAGCAGAAGATACAAGAGCAAATGGAACTACCGAGGACCAGCTGACGGTACTGGAACCCGGATGGGTAGCAGAAGGTACAAGAGCCAATGGAACTACCGAGGACCAGCTGATGTTACTGGAACTCGGTTACTAAGCAGGAGGTACCTGTGCCAGAAAGCACTACCAAGGACCAGCAGACGTTGGTGGAACTTGGATACCGAGAAGGAGGCACCTAATCCAAAGGCACTGCCGAGAACCAGCTGACGGTACTGGAACCCGGATGGGTAGCAGAAGATACAAGAGCAAATGGAACTACCGAGGACCAGCTGACGGTACTGGAACCCGGATGGGTAGCAGAAGATACAAGAGCAAATGGAACTACCGAGGACCAGCTGACGGTACTGGAACCCGGATGGGTAGCAGAAGGTACAAGAGCCAATGGAACTACCGAGGACCAGCTGATGTTACTGGAACTCGGTTACTAAGCAGGAGGTACCTGTGCCAGAAAGCACTACCAAGGACCAGCAGACGTTGGTGGAACTTGGATACCGAGAAGGAGGCACCTAATCCAAAGGCACTGCCGAGAACCAGCTGACGGTACTGGAACCCGGATGGGTAGCAGAAGGTACCCATGTAAAAAAAAAGTTCAAGGCCGCGAGCC
The DNA here is from genome assembly GCF_046119375.1 of Phyllobates terribilis. NCBI lineage: Eukaryota > Metazoa > Chordata > Amphibia > Anura > Dendrobatidae > Phyllobates > Phyllobates terribilis. The sequence goes on along the minus strand of NW_027362764.1, from coordinate 417,524,439 downwards.
AGCCGCAGTTACCAAAACCCACAGTCCTACAGAGGGTGCTTGTCCTATTGGCACTATGGAACCAGCCTTCATTGCCAGATCCCGCAGCCCACATAGGAGTCACCTAAACTGCAGGCACCATAGAGTCGGCTAACCCGACCGCAACACGACAGGACAACGCATTGGAGGCAAAGTGACGTTGACACTACCCGGAAACAGCTGGCGTGCTGGAACCAGGCTGGGCAGGAGGGAGTACCCGTGCCAAAGACACTGCCGAGAACCAGCTGACGGTACTGGAACCCGGATGGGTAGCAGAAGATACAAGAGCAAATGGAACTACCGAGGACCAGCTGACGGTACTGGAACCCGGATGGGTAGCAGAAGGTACAAGAGCCAATGGAACTACCGAGGACCAGCTGATGTTACTGGAACTCGGTTACTAAGCAGGAGGTAACTGTGCCAGAAAGCACTACCAAGGACCAGCAGACGTTGGTGGAACTTGGATACCGAGAAGGAGGCACCTAATCCAAAGGCACTGCCGAGAACCAGCTGACGGTACTGGAACCCGGATGGGTAGCAGAAGATACAAGAGCAAATGGAACTACCGAGGACCAGCTGACGGTACTGGAACCCGGATGGGTAGCAGAAGATACAAGAGCAAATGGAACTACCAAGGACCAGCTGACGGTACTGGAACCCGGATGGGTAGCAGAAGGTACAAGAGCCAATGGAACTACCGAGGACCAGCTGATGTTACTGGAACTCGGTTACTAAGCAGGAGGTACCTGTGCCAGAAAGCACTACCAAGGACCAGCAGACGTTGGTGGAACTTGGATACCGAGAAGGAGGCACCTAATCCAAAGGCACTGCCGAGAACCAGCTGACGGTACTGGAACCCGGATGGGTAGCAGAAGGTACCCATGTAAAAAAAAAGTTCAAGGCCGCGAGCCGGCCGCAGTTACCAAAACCCACAGTCCTACAGAGGGTGCTTGTCCTATTGGCACTATGGAACCAGCCTTCATTGCCAGATTCCGCAGCCCACATAGGAGTCACCTAAACTGCAGGCACCATAGAGTCGGCTAACCCGACCGCAACACGACAGGACAACGCATTGGAGGCAAAGTGACGTTGACACTACCCGGAAACAGCTGGCGTGCTGGAACCAGGCTGGGCAGGAGGGAGTACCCGTGCCAAAGACACTGCCGAGAACCAGCTGACGGTACTGGAACCCGGATGGGTAGCAGAAGATACAAGAGCAAATGGAACTACCGAGGACCAGCTGACGGTACTGGAACCCGGATGGGTAGCAGAAGGTACAAGAGCCAATGGAACTACCGAGGACCAGCTGATGTTACTGGAACTCGGTTACTAAGCAGGAGGTACCTGTGCCAGAAAGCACTACCAAGGACCAGCAGACGTTGGTGGAACTTGGATACCGAGAAGGAGGCACCTAATCCAAAGGCACTGCCGAGAACCAGCTGACGGTACTGGAACCCGGATGGGTAGCAGAAGATACAAGAGCAAATGGAACTACCGAGGACCAGCTGACGGTACTGGAACCCGGATGGGTAGCAGAAGATACAAGAGCAAATGGAACTACCGAGGACCAGCTGACGGTACTGGAACCCGGATGGGTAGCAGAAGGTACAAGAGCCAATGGAACTACCGAGGACCAGCTGATGTTACTGGAACTCGGTTACTAAGCAGGAGGTACCTGTGCCAGAAAGCACTACCAAGGACCAGCAGACGTTGGTGGAACTTGGATACCGAGAAGGAGGCACCTAATCCAAAGGCACTGCCGAGAACCAGCTGACGGTACTGGAACCCGGATGGGTAGCAGAAGATACAAGAGCAAATGGAACTACCGAGGACCAGCTGACGGTACTGGAACCCGGATGGGTAGCAGAAGATACAAGAGCAAATGGAACTACCGAGGACCAGCTGACGGTACTGGAACCCGGATGGGTAGCAGAAGGTACAAGAGCCAATGGAACTACCGAGGACCTGCTGATGTTACTGGAACTCGGTTACTAAGCAGGAGGTACCTGTGCCAGAAAGCACTACCAAGGACCAGCAGACGTTGGTGGAACTTGGATACCGAGAAGGAGGCACCTAATCCAAAGGCACTGCCGAGAACCAGCTGACGGTACTGGAACCCGGATGGGTAGCAGAAGGTACCCATGTAAAAAAAAAGTTCAAGGCCGCGAGCCGGCCGCAGTTACCAAAACCCACAGTCCTACAGAGGGTGCTTGTCCTATTGGCACTATGGAACCAGCCTTCATTGCCAGATCCCGCAGCCCACATAGGAGTCACCTAAACTGCAGGCACCATAGAGTCGGCTAACCCGACCGCAACACGACAGGACAACGCATTGGAGGCAAAGTGACGTTGACACTACCCGGAAACAGCTGGCGTGCTGGAACCAGGCTGGGCAGGAGGGAGTACCCGTGCCAAAGACACTGCCGAGAACCAGCTGACGGTACTGGAACCCGGATGGGTAGCAGAAGGTACAAGAGCCAATGGAACTACCGAGAACCAGCTGGCGGTGCTGGAGCCCAGGGTAAATACTAAAAACAGAAGAGCCAGAGGTGTATTTGGAGGAGGTTTTAAATCCGTACTACAGTGGATGTGGACAAAGCAGGAGAATTTGCCGGACACACAGCTGGGGATCAGCTGACGTTACTGAATCCCAATAACACTGGAGCAAGCGTTGACTGTGCAGATGGCACTTCTGAGCAGCAACTAGCGGTATTGGAGCCCAGGGTAAATACTAAAAACGGAGGAGCCAGAGGTGTAATTGGAGCAAGTTTTAAATAAGTAGCACAGTGAATATGGACAGAGCAGGAGAAATTGCCGTGAACACAGCAGGGGAACAGCTGACGTTACCGAACCCCAATAACACCGCAGCAAGTGTTGACTGTGCAGACGGCACTTCCGAGCGCCAACTGGCGGTGCTGGAGCCCAGGGATAAGAATGAAAACAGAGGAGCCAGAGGTGTAATTCGAGCAACTTTAAAATGTGTAGTACAGTGGATTTGGACAAAGCAGGAGAAATTGCCGTCCGCACAGCAGGAGAACAGCTGACGTTACTGAACCCCAATAACACGGCAGCAAGTGTTGACTGTGCAGACGGCACTTCCGTGCGCCAACTGGCGGTGTTGGAGCTCAGGGATAATACTGAAAACAGAGGAGCCAGAGGTGTAATTGGAGCAACTTTAAAATCTGTAGTAGTGAGAATGTGGACAGAGCAGGAGAAATTGCCGTCCGCACAGCAGGGGAACAGCTGACGTTACTGAACCCCAATAACATGGTAGCAAGTGTTGACTGTGCAGACAGCACTTCCGAGCGCCAACTGGCGGTGTTGGAGCCCAGGGTAAATACTAAAAACGGAGGAGCCAGAGGTGTAATTGGAGCAAGTTTTAAATAAGTAGCACAGTGAATATGGACAGAGCAGGAGAAATTGCCGTGAACACAGCAGGGGAACAGCTGACGTTACCGAACCCCAATAACACCGCAGCAAGTGTTGACTGTGCAGACGGCACTTCCGAGCGCCAACTGGCGGTGCTGGAGCCCAGGGATAAGAATGAAAACAGAGGAGCCAGAGGTGTAATTCGAGCAACTTTAAAATGTGTAGTACAGTGGATGTGGACAAAGCAGGAGAAATTGCCGTCCGCACAGCAGGAGAACAGCTGACGTTACTGAACCCCAATAACACGGCAGCAAGTGTTGACTGTGCAGACAGCACTTCCGAGCGCCAACTGGCGGTGTTGGAGCCCAGGGTAAATACTAAAAACGGAGGAGCCAGAGGTGTAATTGGAGCAAGTTTTAAATAAGTAGCACAGTGAATATGGACAGAGCAGGAGAAATTGCCGTGAACACAGCAGGGGAACAGCTGACGTTACCGAACCCCAATAACACCGCAGCAAGTGTTGACTGTGCAGACGGCACTTCCGAGCGCCAACTGGCGGTGCTGGAGCCCAGGGATAAGAATGAAAACAGAGGAGCCAGAGGTGTAATTGGAGCAACTTTAAAATCTGTAGTAGTGAGAATGTGGACAGAGCAGGAGAAATTGCCGTCCGCACAGCAGGGGAACAGCTGACGTTACTGAACCCCAATAACATGGTAGCAAGTGTTGACTGTGCAGACAGCACTTCCGAGCGCCAACTGGCGGTGCTGGAGCCCAGGGATAAGAATGAAAACAGAGGAGCCAGAGGTGTAATTGGAGCAACTTTAAAATCTGTAGTAGTGAGAATGTGGACAGAGCAGGAGAAATTGCCGTCCGCACAGCAGGGGAACAGCTGACGTTACTGAACCCCAATAACACGGCAGCAAGTGTTGACTGTGCAGACAGCACTTCCGAGCGCCAACTGGCAGTGTTGGAGCCCAGGGTAAATACTAAAAACGGAGGAGCCAGAGGTGTAATTGGAGCAAGTTTTAAATAAGTAGCACAGTGAATATGGACAGAGCAGGAGAAATTGCCGTGAACACAGCAGGGGAACAGCTGACGTTACTGAACCCCAATAACATGGTAGCAAGTGTTGACTGTGCAGACGGCACTTCCGAGCGCCAACTGGCGGTGCTGGAGCCCAGGGATAAGAATGAAAACAGAGGAGCCAGAGGTGTAATTCGAGCAACTTTAAAATGTGTAGTACAGTGGATGTGGACAAAGCAGGAGAAATTGCCGTCCGCACAGCAGGAGAACAGCTGACGTTACTGAACCCCAATAACACGGCAGCAAGTGTTGACTGTGCAGACGGCACTTCCGAGCGCCAACTGGCGGTGCTGGAGCCCAGGGATAAGAATGAAAACAGAGGAGCCAGAGGTGTAATTCGAGCAACTTTAAAATGTGTAGTACAGTGGATTTGGACAAAGCAGGAGAAATTGCCGTCCGCACAGCAGGAGAACAGCTGACGTTACTGAACCCCAATAACACGGCAGCAAGTGTTGACTGTGCAGACGGCACTTCCGTGCGCCAACTGGCGGTGTTGGAGCTCAGGGATAATACTGAAAACAGAGGAGCCAGAGGTGTAATTGGAGCAACTTTAAAATCTGTAGTAGTGAGAATGTGGACAGAGCAGGAGAAATTGCCGTCCGCACAGCAGGGGAACAGCTGACGTTACTGAACCCCAATAACATGGTAGCAAGTGTTGACTGTGCAGACAGCACTTCCGAGCGCCAACTGGCGGTGCTGGAGCCCAGGGATAAGAATGAAAACAGAGGAGCCAGAGGAGTAATTGGAGCAACTTTAAAATGTGTAGTACAGTGGATGTGGACAAATCAGGAGAAATTGCCGTCCGCACAGCAGGAGAACAGCTGACGTTACTGAACCCCAATAACACGGCAGCAAGTGTTGACTGTGCAGACGGCACTTCCGTGCGCCAACTGGCGGTGTTGGAGCTCAGGGATAATACTGAAAACAGAGGAGCCAGAGGTGTAATTGGAGCAACTTTAAAATCTGTAGTAGTGAGAATGTGGACAGAGCAGGAGAAATTGCCGTCCGCACAGCAGGGGAACAGCTGACGTTACTGAACCCCAATAACATGGTAGCAAGTGTTGACTGTGCAGACAGCACTTCCGAGCGCCAACTGGCGGTGTTGGAGCCCAGGGTAAATACTAAAAACGGAGGAGCCAGAGGTGTAATTGGAGCAAGTTTTAAATAAGTAGCACAGTGAATATGGACAGAGCAGGAGAAAATGCCGTGAACACAGCAGGGGAACAGCTGACGTTACCGAACCCCAATAACACCGCAGCAAGTGTTGACTGTGCAGACGGCACTTCCGAGCGCCAACTGGCGGTGCTGGAGCCCAGGGATAAGAATGAAAACAGAGGAGCCAGAGGTGTAATTCGAGCAACTTTAAAATGTGTAGTACAGTGGATGTGGACAAAGCAGGAGAAATTGCCGTCCGCACAGCAGGAGAACAGCTGACGTTACTGAACCCCAATAACACGGCAGCAAGTGTTGACTGTGCAGACAGCACTTCCGAGCGCCAACTGGCGGTGTTGGAGCCCAGGGTAAATACTAAAAACGGAGGAGCCAGAGGTGTAATTGGAGCAAGTTTTAAATAAGTAGCACAGTGAATATGGACAGAGCAGGAGAAATTGCCGTGAACACAGCAGGGGAACAGCTGACGTTACCGAACCCCAATAACACCGCAGCAAGTGTTGACTGTGCAGACGGCACTTCCGAGCGCCAACTGGCGGTGCTGGAGCCCAGGGATAAGAATGAAAACAGAGGAGCCAGAGGTGTAATTGGAGCAACTTTAAAATCTGTAGTAGTGAGAATGTGGACAGAGCAGGAGAAATTGCCGTCCGCACAGCAGGGGAACAGCTGACGTTACTGAACCCCAATAACATGGTAGCAAGTGTTGACTGTGCAGACAGCACTTCCGAGCGCCAACTGGCGGTGCTGGAGCCCAGGGATAAGAATGAAAACAGAGGAGCCAGAGGTGTAATTGGAGCAACTTTAAAATCTGTAGTAGTGAGAATGTGGACAGAGCAGGAGAAATTGCCGTCCGCACAGCAGGGGAACAGCTGACGTTACTGAACCCCAATAACACGGCAGCAAGTGTTGACTGTGCAGACAGCACTTCCGAGCGCCAACTGGCGGTGTTGGAGCCCAGGGTAAATACTAAAAACGGAGGAGCCAGAGGTGTAATTGGAGCAAGTTTTAAATAAGTAGCACAGTGAATATGGACAGAGCAGGAGAAATTGCCGTGAACACAGCAGGGGAACAGCTGACGTTACTGAACCCCAATAACATGGTAGCAAGTGTTGACTGTGCAGACGGCACTTCCGAGCGCCAACTGGCGGTGCTGGAGCCCAGGGATAAGAATGAAAACAGAGGAGCCAGAGGTGTAATTCGAGCAACTTTAAAATGTGTAGTACAGTGGATGTGGACAAAGCAGGAGAAATTGCCGTCCGCACAGCAGGAGAACAGCTGACGTTACTGAACCCCAATAACACGGCAGCAAGTGTTGACTGTGCAGACGGCACTTCCGAGCGCCAACTGGCGGTGCTGGAGCCCAGGGATAAGAATGAAAACAGAGGAGCCAGAGGTGTAATTCGAGCAACTTTAAAATGTGTAGTACAGTGGATTTGGACAAAGCAGGAGAAATTGCCGTCCGCACAGCAGGAGAACAGCTGACGTTACTGAACCCCAATAACACGGCAGCAAGTGTTGACTGTGCAGACGGCACTTCCGTGCGCCAACTGGCGGTGTTGGAGCTCAGGGATAATACTGAAAACAGAGGAGCCAGAGGTGTAATTGGAGCAACTTTAAAATCTGTAGTAGTGAGAATGTGGACAGAGCAGGAGAAATTGCCGTCCGCACAGCAGGGGAACAGCTGACGTTACTGAACCCCAATAACATGGTAGCAAGTGTTGACTGTGCAAACAGCACTTCCGAGCGCCAACTGGCGGTGCTGGAGCCCAGGGATAAGAATGAAAACAGAGGAGCCAGAGGAGTAATTGGAGCAACTTTAAAATGTGTAGTACAGTGGATGTGGACAAATCAGGAGAAATTGCCGTCCGCACAGCAGGAGAACAGCTGACGTTACTGAACCCCAATAACACGGCAGCAAGTGTTGACTGTGCAGACGGCACTTCCGAGCGCCAACTGGCGGTGTTGGAGCTCAGGGATTACAGTTCAGGTGGTAGAAACATGAACAGAACAGGAGACCTGGATACTGTTGCCAACCAATTATTTATTCTGGAAGAGGACTGGCAAATTCATGAGAGATCCAGGCCTTGTTCATTTTGAGAAAAGTAAGCCGGTCAACGTTATCGGAGGATAGTCGCATGCGACGGTCTGTTAGTACACCACCTGCGGCACTAAAGACGCGTTCCGATAATACACTAGCAGCAGGGCAAGCTAGCACCTCCAGTGCATACTGACTAAGCTCTGGCCATGTATCCAGCTTACAGACCCAAAACTTGAAGGGAGAAGAGCCGTCTGGGAGTACACTAAGAGGGCAAGACATGTAGTCTGTCACCATCTGACGGAAACGTTGCCTCCTGCTGACTGGAGCTGTCTGTGATGGTGTAGACATTTGTGGCGGCGGGGACACAAAACTTTGCCACATTTCGGCCATACTGGTCTTGCCTTGTGCTGAGGCGCTGCTTCTGCTCCCTCTTTGTGCAGATCTTCCTCCACTGCCTCGACGCACTGAGCTGCTTTGTAAAGCACTAGCAGCACTGCTCTCGGTTGGAATGGAGAACATGATGGAATGCACCAGTGCGTCTTGGTACTCCCGCATTTTACGCTCCCGGTTCAATGGTGTTATGAGGCTTTGTAAGTTGTCCCGGTAGCGAGGATCTAGGAGGGTGGACACCCAATAATCAGCCGTGTTGAGAATGTGGGCGATGCGGCGGTCGTTTCTGAGGCACTGCAGCATGAAATCAACCATGTGCTGCAGACTGCCAACTGGCCAAGAAACGCTGTCCCCTGCTTGAGGCGTGATCTCTGCCTGCTCTGCATCACCCCACCCTCGCTCTAGATACTGACTACTAGAGCATTGTGTACCTCCCTCCTCTGGACAGATGTCTTCCTCATCCATTGACTCCTCCTCATCCTCCTCACAAAGTGTCCCCTGCCTAGGCCTTTGTGAGGAACCACGTTGCGCAGACTGTAGAGAAGCAGATGGCATTTGTGACTCCTCATCCTCCACCTCTTCCAAAACCTCGTCCCTTAGTGCTTGCAGTGTTTTTTCAAGCAGGCAGATAAGGGGGATAGTCATGCTGACTAGTGCATCATCTGCACTCGCCATCCGCGTGGAATAATCGAAGGCACGCAAAACGTGGCAAATGTCCTTCATAGAGGCCCACTCAGTGGTGGTGAAGTGTGAACGGCGCGCACTGCGACTTGTTTGCGCCTGCTGCAGCTGGTACTCCATTACTGCTGCCTGCTGCTCACACAACCTCTCCAACATATGTAACGTTGAATTCCACCTGGTGGGTAGGTCACATATGATGCGATGTTCCGGAAGACATAATCGGCGCTGCAGAGCTGCAATGCGTGATCTTGCATTGCTGGAACGCCGCAAGTGAGCGCACTCTATGCGGACCTTGTGAAGCAGTGCATCAAGATCCGGATAGTCCCTCAAAAAACTCTGCACGACCAAGTTGAGCACATGTGCCAGACATGGGATGTGAGTGAGGTTGCCTAGGCCCAGAGCTGCCACCAGATTTCGGCCATTGTCACACACTACCATGCCTGGCTGGAGATTCGCTGGCACAAACCACACGTCACTCTGCTGCTTGATGGCATTCCAGAGCTCCTGCGCTGTGTGGCTTCGATTCCCCAAAGAAATTAATTTTAATACGGCCTGTTGACGTTTGGCCACGGCTGTGCTCATATCGGTCATCATAACAGGTAACCGTTCACGGGTCGATGTGGAGGTAGACCGTGACGGCTCCTGCAGCGCTGATTCAGAGGAACTGGAGTATGAGGAGGAGTCAATGTGTACAGACTGGATTCCTGCAATCCTTGGAGTTGGCAGAACACGTACAGCGCCACTCTCAAGATCTGTACCCGGCTCCACAACATTTACCCAATGGGCAGTGAGGGAAAGGTATCGTCCCTGTCCATGCTTACTGGTCCACGCATCAGTGGTCAGGTGGACCTTGCTACTGACGGCGTTTTGTAGCGCATGTTTAATTTTTCCCTCCACATGATGTTGCAGGGCAGGGACGGCTTGCCTGCTGAAATAAAAGCGGCTGGGCACGTTGTATTGTGGGACTGCCAATGCCATAAAGTTACGGAATGTGTCAGTCTCCACCAGCCTGAATGATAGCATTTCAAGGGCCAGTAGTTTAGCAATGCCAGCATTCAGAGCCTGTGCTCGGGGGTGGTTTGCCGAGTATGGGCGCCTTTTCTCCCATGCCTGTGCTAACGATGGCTGTAGACTGGCCTGGGAGTGTGAGGATGACTGGGAAAGTGGTGCTGTGGGTGGAATTACACTGTGTCTCTGTACAACAGTGCCAGAGATTCTTCCATGGCGATCCTGTGAGGAAGCCGAACCAGCTGTGTGTGAGCTGGAGGAAGAGGCTACAACACGAGCTGAAGAGGTGGTAGGTGGCGCTGTAGGTTGGCCTAGGTCTTCAGTGTGTTTGTGTAACTCCACCACGTGCTTGGTCCGCACATGTTTCCACATATTTGTGGTATTGAGGTTGCTGACACTTTTCCCTCTTTTCACCTTCTGATTACACAGCTTGCATTTGACAAAGCAAATGTCATCTGCAACTGTGTCAAAAAAGGACCAGGCACTGCAAGTCTTGGGAGCGCCCGCTTTGGATTTTGGAAGAGCCATGCTCCTAATGGGTGCCGAAGTGGAGGCTACAGGCAACCAAGTCTGCCCCCTCCCTCTCCCTCCTTTTTGGGCCGTTCGGGGAATCTCTTCCTCAGAGCTGCTCCCACCACCTTCCTGTCCCTCACGCCATGATGGGTCAAGGACCTCATCATCTACACCACCCTCTTCAAACAACTGCTTCTCCTGGGTAGTCTCGACAGCACAGTACGCACCAGAAAGTGGCACCTGAGTCTCATCATCAGATGCGTACTGAGGTGTGCTGCTGACCATAGGCACTGGCCCACCCGCCTCTTCAGATTCAGAGAGACAAAACGGTTGCGCATCACTGCATACTACCTCTTCTTCAAATTCTCGAATTCTGCTTGGCTGGCCCCCTCTTTCCAAGCCAAGAGATTCAGAGAACAGAAGTAGAGATGGCTCCTGTCCAGGGCTCTCTGACTGCCTGGGCAATTTGGCAGGTGGTGAAGAGACAGATGGGTGCTCTTCAGTGCTCAGGACCTGAGAGGATCTGGAACTAATTGAAGTCGATGCGTTAGCTGCCATCCATCCGACAACGGCTTCAATTTGGTCCTCGCGCAGCAGTGGGGTACGGCTAGCTCCTACAAAGCTGCGCATAAAGGACTGTTCCCTGGTAAAACTGGGGGATGCTGAGTCACTGGTGCCCGCAGCAGGCACAGAATCCCCACGTCCTCTCCCTGCAGGCACAGAATCCTCACGTCCTCTCCCTGCAGAAACTCCACGCCCACGCCCACGACCACGACCACATGCCTTACTCCCTGCCTTCTTCATCTTGGTAGACTGATAAAGATAGGCAGAAAAGTACTAAGGGCTTAGTGTGCTTATTCCTGAACAGCTGCTAACAGGTATAAGAAACACTAATTTTATAAAGTGTGGACTAGACTTTAATATGAGCTAATGTGGCCTACACAACTGTAAAGTGGAGTGTTTGGTGAACTTTATTTAGGTTTTTTTTGTCACAAAAAGACACTGGATGTGCCTAAAGATGTAATAACGATAGTATCACAAACTTTTTGTAGCTATTACAATGTAGGAAGGTAACCTACAATGCAATAGATGAGGCTGCAAAAAATAGGCTAATACTAATCTGGCTGGGGCTGCAGGGCCCAATGCTGCAGAAAGGCTCCTCTATCTACTCCTATATAGTGTGTTTGGAATCAATTTAGCTGAATATGGATGGAACCACCACACTAATAGGAGATATCAGGAAAAATTATGAATTGGCAATAAAGGACAATGTATGAGGCAGTGACACACACTGAGTGCACTACAACCAGACGGGGTTGAAGCACACACTACAGGGTGAGCTGCACTCACACACCAGACCTTGCAGACAGCGGTGAACAGTACAGATGCAGAGCACTGTGCACTAGTGCTGCAAGACGGAAAAAAAATTCTCTATCTACTCCTATATAGTGTGTTTGGAACCAATTTAGCTGAATACAGATGGAACCACCACACTAATAGGAGATATCAGGAAAAATTATGAATTGGCAATAAAGGACAATGTATGAGGCAGTGACACACACTGAGTGCACTACAACCAGACGGGGTTGAAGCACACACTACAGGGTGAGCTGCACTCACACACCAGACCTTGCAGACAGCGGTGAACAGTACAGATGCAGAGCACTGTGCACTAGTGCTGCAAGACGGAAAAAAATTTCTCTATCTACTCCTATATAGTGTGTTTGGAACCAATTTAGCTGAATACAGATGGAACCACCACACTAATAGGAGATATCAGGAAAAATTATGAATTGGCAATAAAGGACAATGTATGAGGCAGTGACACACACTGAGTGCACTACAACCAGACGGGGTTGAAGCACACACTACAGGGTGAGCTGCACTCACACACCAGACCTTGCAGACAGCGGTGAACAGTACAGATGCAGAGCACTGTGCACTAGTGCTGCAAGACGGAAAAAAATTTCTCTATCTACTCCTATATAGTGTGTTTGGAACCAATTTAGCTGAATACAGATGGAACCACCACACTAATAGGAGATATCAGGAAAAATTATGAATTGGCAAAAAAGGACAATGTATGAGGCAGTGACACACACTGAGTGCACTACAACCAGACTTGGCTGAAGCACACACTACAGGGTGAGCTGCACTCACACACACAGACCTTGCAGATAGCGGTGAACAGCACAGGGAACTGTGCACTAGCACTGCAAGGCACAGTGATTTAGAAAGTAGCTTGGGTAAAGCAGTATAGAGCAAATAGGTAGCTAAAACTGTCCCTCAGAACAACAGCGTCCTATCCCTAACTGAATTCACAGCAGAGTGAGCTCAAAATGGCGGCGGTGGCTTTTATAGTGCATCATGACATCATTTCAGCAGCCAATCACAGCCATGCCATTAGTTAAGATGCCTACATGCCTAACAGGATGTGCCCACACTTCTTAGGATCCTCATTGGCTGAATAAAATGAAAATGTCTCATTGCATTATGGGAACTTCCGATTCCGGTATACGATATTGCAATAGTATCGGAATTAAGTATCGGAATTCCGATACCGCGAATATCGGCCGATACCCGATATTTCAGTATCGGAATGCTCAACACTACTGTTAATCCATTTAAAAGGTACCCTTATTAAGGATTACAACCACATAGCTGAGGTTTCACTTCGCTATGACCTTTTTACTCAGGAAAAATACAAGGCTGTAAGGTTTCACACAGGTACAACTGCCATACAATTGTTATACAGTATATTGCAGGTACCAGTACTTCAAAATGTGTTTGTATATTAATTCTTCCATTTATTAAACAATGTTCTTAAAATCCTCCCTAGCCATTATTCGACACTAGTGAACCCAATGCAGGATTAGCTAAAAGTCATCGAAAAGTTGAATCATGGAAACCTCATGTTCCTCCTGAAAGTGGCATCCATCCATTCTTCTTCTCCTGCAAATTTCTTCAATTTGGCAGCTTTCACAAGCTTGTCTCAATATTAGATTTAGTTTTGATTCTGAGATTTTCACTATAAAATGCTCCTTGAGGGGAAAATGAACATTTTGCAGGGAATCCCCAGGTTGTGACCCAAGAGTTGTCTCTAATTACAACGTCTAACAGCTTGGTACCAGTATTCGTAAGCATTAGCTTGGTCATAGGAATGCAGAATCATGGCTGGCAGAGGTCATGCAATCTGATGGTCAACTTGAGCTGGAACACATGTTGGTAAAAGTGTAATGTGTATGTGCATTCTCACTCTGAGGCTATTAACAGACATAATCTAGGATAAAAACAAATGAGCAAATACCCTGAAATAAGTAAATACATAAATATGCAGTACGTGTAAATAACACAGGGTACTTAGTTGACACTACTTTGATCAAAAGAGCGAAAAAGCCATTCCACCGCAACAAGGTGTAATCAGTATCCCAATTAGGAGGGACCCTAACTCTTGCAGTTTACATGCCAAGAGGGCTCAAAATAGATGGAGGCAGAGCAGGATCCAGACCTGTTTATTAGACATATGGCCGTGGAAAACTATATAGACAAAATTCATAGCCCAAAAAGGGGGAGCCACACCTCTATATGTGCACAGTACAAACAACTAGGGCAAAACAAAAGAAATGAGCCGGAACACATGTTGGTATAAGTGCAATCATAGAATCATAGAATGGTAGAGTTGGAGGGGACCTCCTGGGTCATCTGGTCCAACCCCCTGCTCAAAACAGGATTCACTAATTCATCTCAGACAGATGTCTGTCCAGCCTCTGTTTGAAGACGTCCATTGAAGGGGAACTCACCACCTCTCGTGGCAGCCTGTTCCACTCATTGATCACCCTAACTGTCAAAAAGTTTTTTCTAATATCTAATCTGTGTCTCCTCCCATTCAGTTTCATCCCATTGCTTCTAGTCTTTCCTTGTGCAAATGAGAATAAAGATGATCCTTCTTCAATGTGACAGCCCTTGAGATATTTGTAGACAGCTATTAAGTCTCCTCTCAGTCTTCTTTTTTGCAAGCTAAACATTCCCAAATCCTGTAACCGTTCCTCATAGGACATGGTTTGCAGACCGGTCACCATTCTGGTCGCTCTTCTCTGAACTTGCTCCAGTTTGTTGATGTCTTTTTTAAAATGTGGTGCCCAAAACTGGAAGCAGTATTCCAGATGAGGTCTGACCAAAGAGGAGTAAAGTCCGATAATGACTTCACGTGATCTAGACTGCATGCTTCTGTTAATACATCCCAGAATTTTATTTGCCTTTTTTGCTGCTGCATCACACTGTTGACTCATGTTCAGTCTATGATCTATTAGTATACCTAAGTCTTTTTCACATGTACTGTTGCTTAGCTCTATTCCTCCCATTTTGTATATGCTTTTTTCATTTTTATTGCCCAGATGTAGTACTTTGTATTTTTCCCTGTTAAAAACCATTCTGTTAGTTACTGCCCACTGCTCCAGTTTATTTAGGTCTTTTTGAATCCTCTCTCTCTCTTCTCTAGTGTTAGCTATCCCTCCTAGCTTTGTGTCATCAGCAAATTTATTCAGTTTACCCTCAATTCCTTCATCTAAATCATTGATAAAGATGTTGAACAATACAGGTCCCAGGACAGAGCCCTGTGGTACCCCACTTGAGACATTCATCCAACTGGATGTGAAGCCATTTACGACAACTCTTTGAGTCCGATCACTAAGCCAGTTATGAATCCACCTAACAGTTGCCTTGTCCATTCCATACTTGGTCATTTTTTCAATAAGGATGGTGTGAGATACTTTGTCAAATGCTTTGCTAAAGTCAAGATATACTATATCTACAGCAATGTGTAGCTATTCATTCACTCCCCTTTTTTGGGCTGTGAATTTTGTCTAAGTACTCTATGCTATTTACATGTATTATTATGATTTACTTATTTACCACTTACTGGAGGATATTTGCTCAGTTGTTTTTATCATAAGTTCTGTCTGTTAAAGCCCAAAGTGTGAATGTGCAGCTATAAATTGCACTTATATCAAAAGATGTTCCGGATCACTTCTTTGGTTTTGTTTTTCATTTTTTTTGTACTATGTATATATAAGGCCGTGGACATTTTACAGTATGTGGTCCAGAATGGGAGACATTATACTATATATGCACCAGAATATGGGACATTACACTATATGAGGGAAAGAATGGGGGATATTATACAGTATGTAGGTCAGAATGGTAACATAATACTTTATGGGTACCAGAATAGGGTATATTATATAGTATGTGGGGCAGCATGGGGACATTATACTTTATGGTGACCAGAATAGGGGACATTATACTCTCCAGGGACAAAATGTGGGACATTTATACAATATAAAGGCCAGAATGGAGGATGTTACATTGTATGATGATCAGAACAGGAGACATTATATTGTATAGGGGACAGAGTTGCACATTATACTGCATGGGAACCAGAATGTTGAATATTATACAGCATGGGGGCTAGAATGTTGGACATTATACAATATGTGGGCCTGAATGGGGAATATTATACTGTATGGTGACCAGAATAGGGGACATTATACTGTAGTATGGGGACCAGAAGAGGAGACATTATACTGTACAGGAACCAGAGAGGTGGACATTATACTGTATGTGAACCAGAATGGGAGATATTACAAAGTATGGGGACCAGAATGTGGAAATTATACTATATAGTGGCTAGAATACCAGACATTTTACTGTATGGTGGCCAGAATGTGGGATATTATACAATATGTGATGCAGAATGGGGATGTTATACAATCTGATGACCAAAATGTGGGCCATTATATTGAATGAGTACCAGAAGAGGAGACATTATACTGTACAGGGGCCAGCGAGGGGGACATTATACTGTATGAGGATCAGAATGGGGGATATTATACAGTATGGTATTTTTGGGAGGCAGAATGAACAAAAACCTTCAATTCAAGAATTGTTTTTTTGGGGATGTTTTTTATGCCATTCCGCATGTGGTAAAATTGATAAGGCAACTTTATTCTTCGGGTCAGTATTATTACAGCGATACCAAATTTATATAATTTTTATGTTTTGGCGCTTTTACACAACAACTATTTTATATAAAAAATATTTTTTTTTGCATTGCTTTATTCAGAGCTGTCAATTTTTTATTTTCATCTTTTTGATCGCATTTATTCCACTTTTTGTTTGGCTTACAGCCGATGATAAAGCATATTTTTTTGCCTTGTTTTTCAGTTATTTTTTAAAATATTTTTATTAACTTTGTTTTTACTTTTTTACTTTGTTCCACTATGGGACATCAACTTTCCAGGCCCTGAGCGCTGATCTAATACTATGCAATGTTTCTGCACTGCAGCGCATCAGAGCATCGCCTGACAGGCAGGGAGGAGGCGTCATAGCTCCTGCTTTCTCAGCATGTGCTGAGTGGCCACATTCCCTGAAGACCTTGAAGGATCCCGCAGCCATCTTGGGACAGACGGTCACCATGGAGACCATCAGCACAACGCGATCGCATCTCGTTGTGCTGATGGAAGCACAGAGGGAGCTCACTCCTTCTGCGATACCCCGCAATGTCGCTGTCGCTATTGACAATCGTGGCCTTGCTGCGGATCTATATACCAAAAACACCCCATAATACCACATGCAACAGACAAATACTGCTACATTATAACCAGACCACATATCAACACTACCATCATGTACGATCAGCGATGTGCCGGACTCGAGCGCCAGGTAGGCAGCACACTGTTCGATGATCCCTGTCTTTGTGACAGATTGCTCTATCTGTTCCCCTAATAATTGAGTCCCCCACTACCAGCAGCTGCCTGGCCTGCCCTGCTCTCCTATTTCCCCCCTTACTGGAGCTGACACTTCTCTTGCTTTCAGAGGACATGCCTTGCTGCAGCAGTGCTGCCCCTGTACCGACACCCCCCTCATCTGCCAGATGGGCATTGGCAAACTTCAAATGGGCCTGGACATTTGCTCGCGTGAGCTGGGAGACCTTGTGTGCCCTGCAGGATTTTAATCCATGACGGCGTAGTGTGTTAGTAACAGTGATGTTTGAGACTGTGGACCCAGCTCTCTTCAGGTCATAGACCAGGTCATCATGTGTAGTTCTGAGCTGATTCCTGGCCTTTCTCAGAATCATGCTTACCCCACTAGGCGAGATCTCGCTTGGAGCTCCAGACTGAGGAAGATTGACAGTCACCTTGTGTTTCTTCCATTTTCTAATAATTGTGCCAACAGTTGATGCCTTCTCACCAAGCTGCTTGCCTATTGTCCTGTAGCCCATCCCAGCCTTGTGCAGGTCTATGATTTTGTCCTTGGTGTCCTTAGACAGCTCTTTGGTTTTGCCCATGGTGGACAGGTTGAAGTGTGATTGATAGAGTTTGTGGACAGGTGTCTTTTATACAGGTAACACGTTCAAACAGGTGCAATTAATACAGATAATAAGTGCAGTGTAGGAGGGCTTCTTAAAGAAAAACTAACAGGTCTGTGAGAGCCAGAATTCTTGTTGGTTGCTAGGTTATCAAATATTTAATTCATACAATAAAATACAATTTAATGTGATTTTCTGTTTTTTATTTTTAGATTCTGTCTCACACAGTTGAAGTGTACCTTCGGCAGTTTATCAAATACTTATTTTCCCCACTGTAGGTGTGCACATTGTTAGATGTATTGTCTTTGTTCTATGTGTCTAGTATTATACTCAGTACATGTAGCACCCTTATTCATATCAATTATAGATATGCGCAGTGCGTCTTCTTCACTATGTATATACATTATACTATTACACAATAGCAGAGGTGCACTTAACCCCTTTACACCCAAGCCTATTTTCATCGTCCTGACTAGGCCAAATTTATATAACTCTGGAACACTTCAGTATATCCCAGTGATTCTAAGGCTGTGTTTGTCTTGACACATTGTACATCATGGTCATGGTCAATTTTGGTTCATGTGAATTGCGTTTATTTATGAAAATATCAAAAATTTGACAAATGTGAACATTTTTCAATTATTTTAATTTTTAATTTTTATGCCCTTAAATCAGATAGTTATACCACACATTTACTTTACATTAGCAGCATTTTTAATCATTTTTTTTTGTTCGGAAGTTAGAAGGGTTAAAAGTTGATCAGCAATTTTTCACTTTTCTAACAAAATTTGCAAAACCTATTTTTTTAGGAACCGCATCACACTTAAAGTCACTTTGAGGGGCCTATCTGACAGAAAATACTCAAAATTGCATTATTTTAAAAACTGCACACCTCAGAGTGCTCAAAACCACGTTCAATAAGTTTATTAACCCTTGAGGTGCTTCACAGGAATTAAGGAAGGAAAAAATGAAAATTTAAATTTTTCCCACAAAAATGTTGATTTAGCCTAAATTTTTCATTTTCACAAGGGTAAGAGGAGGACAAGGACCATACAGTTTATTGTGCAATTTCTCCTTAGTGCACTGATACTCCATATGTGGTGGAAAACTACAGTTTGGGTGCATGGCATGGCTTGGAAGGGAAGAAGCACTAGTTATCTTTTAGAGAGCAAAATTGGCTGGAATAAATTGCGGACATTATGTCGTGTTTGCAGAGCCCCTGATGTGATTAATTAGTGGAAACCCCCCACAAGTGACCCCATTTTGGAAACTACAACCAACAAATAATTTATTTAGAGGTATGGTGAGCATCTTGAACCAGCAGATGCTTCACAGCATTTTATAAGGTTGAGCCGTAAATATTAAAAAATACATTTTACTCACAAAAATATTGCTTTAGCCCCAAATTTTTCTTTTTCGCAAAGGCAACAGAAAAAAATGTACCATATAATTTGTGGTGTAATTTCTCTTGAATACACCGATACCCCATATGTGGTAGGAAATTACTGTTTGGGCACATGGCAGGGCTCAAATGGGAAGAAGCGCCAATTGAATTCTGAGCACAATTTTGGCTGGAGTAGATTGTTGATGCCACGTTACATCTGAAGAGCCCCTGACATGCTAAAATAACAGAAACCCCTACACGTGACACCACTTTGGGAACTACACCTCTTGAAGAATTAATCTAGGGTTGTGGTAAGCATTTTTAACTCTCACAGAATTGTATAACATTGGACTAACTAAATAGAAAATTGATTTAGCCCCAAGTTTTTAACTTTCAAAAGGAATAATAGTAGAAAATTAATGGTAAAAAATTGTTACGCAATATTTCCTGGGAGGCACAGTGCATAGCTCAGATGGGAAAGAGCACCATATTGGAGTATAGATTTTGCTGAAATGGTTTGAGGGTGCCATGTCACATTGGTAGAGCCCCTGAGATGCCAGAACAGAAGAACCCCTCCATAAGTGACCCAATTTTACAAAATTTACCCTCAAATGAATTCATTTACATGGGCAGTGAGCATGTTGACACCACATGTGCCTCACAGAATTCTATACCATTGGACGGTGAAGAAAGAATAATTAAATTTTTACCAGCAAAATTTTGTTTTGGCTCCAAGTTTTTAATTTTTATAAGGGTTAATAAGAAAACATGGACCTCATAGTTTGTTGTGCAATTTCTCATGACTGCGCCTATACCATACATGTAATTGGGAAATACTATAATTTTCAGGCACAGTGGAAATCTCAGAAGGAAAGGAGTGCCATATAGTGTAGATTTTGCTTTTATGGCTTGCAGGAGCAATGACCCATTAGAAAAGCCCCTGAGATTCCAGAGCAGCATATCCTCCCAATAAATGACCCCATTTTACAAACTACACCTCTTAATAAATTAATCTAAGGGTGCAGTGATCATATTGACACCATGGGTGTGCCACAGAATTTTATTCCATTGGGCAGTGAAGAAAAATAATTACATTATTTTCACAAATAATTAGTTTGAGCCCCATATTTTACAGTTTTGCATGGGGAAATGGGGAAAATTGGCACCTAATTGTATGACACATATTCTGCTGAACATGGCAATACCCCATATGTGGCTGCACAGTACTACTTAGCCCCACGGCGGGACACTGGAGGGAATTCGCGCTGTTTGACTTTTGGAGAACAAATTTTCGTAGAATAGGTTGCGGACTCCATATACAAAAACTGCCGGTATATTGTAGTGCCCAGTACATTATGCCCAGCTTGTGTTTCTGGAAACATGCACTTCCTAAATTTAAGAGGGCTCTCATTGCTACAGAATTGCTAAACATGTGGATGCTCAATGTGGTTTAGGCACACTGGGGCTCAGGAGGAGGACAGTTGGATTTGAGAGTGCAGAATTCGCTGGATTTCTTTTGGGGGCGAGGAGCCATAGCGCTTTTCCAGAGCCTTTGTACTGCCAGTAATGTGGAAGCCCCCTATATTTTCATTGACAGGTGATGAACCTTAGTGGGGACTAGCTTTTTTCGTGGATTAAGTTGAAGCTTTTATTGAGAACATTTTACATAACATTTTGGATCACATTTATCCTGTGCTCTACGCTCAGCGCTTACATCGGGGTTTCCATCTAATTCACTGAATGACGTCATTCAGATGAAACCCCTGAGGGATCCATTTACTATAACGAGACAGCATAGTTACTCTGGACTCTGTCTGGACTCTCTTCATTGGTGTGCTTTTTTATAGAGATGCACAAAATTGTGGATTTTATGTATGCTTAAAAATAGGGACACCACTGGATCATAGGCCAGAGGGCGTACACAGTGTCTCCATCTGCCTCATTATAGGGGATATGCCACCAGGAGTTCTGTATAAGTCATGTATTTCAGAGGTTTACATGAAAACCCCAGTGTAAGAGCTCATCATAGAGCCAAGCTTTACTTTGATCTTTGTTAGGCAGAATGAAAAATCAACAGCAGGTCATGAATTGGTTATATGTATTTTTTACACCATTCTCCATGCGGTATAAGTGAGTAAACGACTTAATTCTTCTGGTCAGTGCGATTACAGCGATACCTGATTTATATATTTTTTTTATGTTTGGCTGCTATCAAACACATGTCACAAAAGGTGTGGGAAAGACTAAGTGCAACACGAAGGGAAGAGGGGGAGGAAGCACAAACACTAGGGAAAGGGGGAGTGGAGACCCCTAGGCAGATCTAATATCACCCTGCCTACCCTACCATCCCTATATAGGCTCCACACCTATCGCCGAGCAGGACCCTAAGCCATGGATGTCCCAAGAGCTTGGCCCTAGATAGGAATGGGGAGGGGTGAGCTCTGGTCAGGCCCCACTAAAAACTAAAGAAAACAAGGTAGACAAACAAAGGGGATAAACTTAGCTTGAGCAGACACCAGAGGAGTAATGCCAACTGTCCTCCAAGGGCACCAGAGAAGAAGCTACCCAACTGCTAATACTCCAAGCCTGCACAAAGGTACATAGAAGTATCACCGGTGATCCCCTGTAGCAAACTGAGTGTTTTTAACTCCCAGGCAAGGGTGTGTCAATCAGCAGCAGGAGGGAGGTCCAAAAGGAAGAAGGATTAAGAAGGCGTCTGTAATGCCAAGCGTAGTGACTTTCTACAGTCAGATCCAGAGTGACTGTCTATTATACCTGAGACACCCATGACAACACATCAGTGTCTCCAGTATGTGTGGTGACAGTTTTCACAAGTACTAGAGACAGTACACCCACACACCCAATATAATCGATGGGGCACATATGTCCATGTGTCCGTGTGACCCACTCTTAGACATGTCAGTTTTTTCCAGCAGCACGGATGTCAATACATCCCCCACAAGTGCACACTAATGACATAACGTGGGACATCCCTGTGTGACACCATCCCCGTGTGTCACATGGATGGTGCACACGGATGCCACACGAATGCCACACAGACGACACACATGTACACGCGGACAGCACCAGTATTGTTTTTCCACTACCGGAAATATCAGGATGTGTGAAGAGGGCCTCAAAGACACTTTTATTTGCAAAAAACAAGATTTTGCATTGCCATATTTTGGGAGCTATATTTCTGATTGTCATTTGAGGGCTTGTTTTTGCGGGATGAGTGGACTTATTTATTTACCATTTTTGGGCACATTACATTTTTTGATTGCTTTCTATTCAGATTTTTGGAATGAACAAAAACAAGCAATTGAGAATTAGTTTTTTCAGGTGTTTTTTAATGCCATTCACGGTGAGGTAAAAGTGATGAGACCACTTTATGTTTTCAGTCCAATTACAGCGTTACCACATTGATATAATTTTTTTTATATTTTGGCGCTTTTACATTATAAAAATTATTTTATGGCAAAAAAAATTGTTTTTGCATTGCTATATTCTGAGAGCTATAACTTTTTTATTTCTCCGCTGACAGAGCTGTATGGTGGTTTGTTTTTTTGCATGACAAAATAAAAGTTTCTGCCATATCATTTTTATTTACATTCAACTTTTTGATTGTGTTTTATTCCACTTTTTTTGACGGTATGATGAAAAGTTTTTCATAGATATTTTTTACTGTGTTCACTGAAGGGGTTTGCTGGTGTGATGGTTTTATAGATCAGGTTGTTCCAGATGTGGTGATACCAAATATGTGTACTTTCTTTGTTTACTTTTGTTTTTATATAAATATATGTATTTATGGGTATAATATTTTTTTTATTATTATTATTCTGTGATTTTTTTTTTTAAATATTTTTACAACTTTCTTTACTTTTTTTTATGGAACTTTAACTTCTATTACTCTGATCACTGGTGTAATGCATTGCAATGCACCACATTGCAATTCATTATATCTGTCAGTGTTACACTAACAGAATGCCTCTTAGTCCATTCTCCTGGCATGGTCTAACAGGCCACTGTAGCTAGCAAATCCGGAGGTCATCATGACGACCTCGGGTCGCAATGATGTTGCGGGGATACCAATCGGAAGGGAGAGGGAGCCCCCTCCCTCTCCTAATCTCCTAAATGTTGTGATCAATATTCATCACAGCACTTAGGGTTTGAACAGCCCCTGCCACGCATGATCGCCATAACGTATCTATACGTACCTACAGTATACAGTATGTCATTGATTGGGAACCCATGAAGGGGTTAAAGTGGTTCTCCATTAAAAATGAGTTATTACCTATCCACAGGGTAAGTGATAATTTATTAATCAGTGGAGGTTCAACTACTGTAATAGCCAGGATGTGGAACTTTTATCCCCATTAGAATGGAGCAGCATGTTTTTGCCTTCATCACTGATCCATTAATTTCCTCTAGTGCTGCTAATGGCTGAACTTGCCTTTTTCTGGCAGCGCAAAGAGGATGAATGGAGCGGCAGTCAGACATCTGACCTGCTATTCCATTGTGAAATAGAATTAAAAGTGCATCGGTCTTCTGAACGGTGCAGGTCCCAGTAATTGGACCACCACCAATCAAAAAGTTATCACCTACCAATAGGATACTTGTTATCAATGAAAAACTCTTTAGTGCAAAGTAACGTAATTTTACATCACAATTATGATGTGGGAACAGTAAATTTGCAGGAGCCATTTGTATTTAACAGCTTACAATCCACTATAATGGGGGTAATGCCTATCAGTTATTTTCATATAGGTTTAGTGTAGGCCACTAGAGTCAGTTCTATATGTGTCCCCTAGGCACCCCAGTCTGACTCTGTATATGTAATATACAAATTAAAAATAAATTTGTATTAGATTAGAAGAGCATTTCTGTTTTCTTCCAGAAACACCATCATTCTTCTCAATGGGCTGTGTCAGGTATTACAGCCCAGCACTTTTCATTAAATGGGGCTCAGCAGCAATAGGAGACACTGTCATAGGACAAGAGTGGTCTCGTTTCTGAAAGTATGCAGATTTTACAAGGTTATATGTATGGAAGGTTTGTAATTATTGATCATTAAATGATTTACACTATATAATGTTCTACAAAACAGTAATTTTTGCTGCATCCAATGTAGAAAAAAAGTTACATGTTTTAAGATTGATATAATAAGGGTGATTAATAGAGATGAGCGTTGTTCTACTCGAACTGTTCTCCAATCTCAAATTCGAGCTGTTTTGGGCGGTGTTCGAGCCGTTCGGCGAACACGAACAATTTGAGAAAAATTCGGCTGTTCGAGGTTATGTTCGATAACTGTTCGTGCACCAAAATCATAACTGGATTTTTTCTCAGTAATGATGAAAATTAATGTTAATACGCAGTTTGAGTGTACAGCGGGGTGGGGGGAGGGGCAGGGGATGGATCTCTGCAGGAACAATGAAGATCTCCATTTTTTTTTCTCTTTCCCGCATTTACAGTGGGGAGGTGCAATCTGTCAGCCTATCAGCAGCGCACACACGGAGCGAAGTGCTTTTTTTCACACAAGCAAGGGCATGTGTCATTGGCAGTGTATGTCACATGTCCTTGCCCTATAAGACCAAGCCATTTTCCCCGTCGCCACCATTTTCTCACTGCTGCAGCTGCGTGTTAGACGGCACCGCTGTTGCTGTGTGCGCTATACCTTGTTAATTTCAAGCCAATTTTCGCACAAATCTACAGATAGCTTGGGAGTAGGGAATAGTTGTGATTGCAGTCCTTTTAAGGACTAGGTTACAGCATTTCCTACGACTTTTATCAGGGAGGTCTGTGCTCTTAAATAGATCGGTTGTGGGAGTAAAGACTAATTGTAATTGCAGTCCTTTTCAGGACTAGGTTACATGAGTTCCTATCAGTTTTTGCCAGGCAGGTCTGTGCCAGTGCTGTGCAAGTTTTTTTCACAGCATTTGGCTGAATCTAGCAAAGCTAATCCTTTTTGGCCTATTGCAGAGTGTGTTAGTCAGTGGAGTAGCCTATCTGTGTTGCAAGATATACCACCTGTGTATAGAATATCAATTTTTTTACTGCACCTAGTGAAGTAAAATCTTTTGGGCATAGCATCATTCTATTAGTCCATCTATACTGACCTCCATCAGGTTGCAAATTAAAACTAATTTTTATCTGCATCTACAGTACCTCTGAAAAAATATTTGGGCTTCTAGCAGTGTGTGGGACTTGTTCTATTAGTCCATCTATACTGACCTCCATCAGGTTGCAAACTGAATATATTTTTTTCTGCATCTACCTCTGAAAAAATATTGGGCTTCTAGCTGTGTGTGGGTCTTGTTCTATTAATCCATCTATACTGACCTCCATCAGGTTGCAAACTGAATATATTTTTTTCTGCATCTACCTCTGAAAAAATATTTGGCCTTCTAGTAGTGTGTCGGACTTTCTCTATTAGTCCATCTATACTGACCTCCATCAGGTTGCAAATTAAAACTAATTTTTATCTGCATCTACAGTACCTCTGAAAAAATATTTGGGCTTCTAGCAGTGTGTGGGACTTGATCTATTAGTCCATCTATACTGACCTCCATCAGGTTGCAAACTGAATATATTTTTTTCTGCATCTACCTCTGAAAAAATATTTGGCCTTCTAGTAGTGTGTCGGACTTTCTCTATTAGTCCATCTATACTGACCTCCATCAGGTTGCAAACTGAATATATTTTTTTCTGCATCTACCTCTGAAAAAATATTGGGCTTCTAGCTGTGTGTGGGTCTTGTTCTATTAATCCATCTATAATGACCTCCATCAGGTTGCAAACTGAATATATTTTTTTCTGCATCTACCTCTGAAAAAATATTTGGCCTTCTAGAAGTGTGTCGGACTTTCTCTATTAGTCCATCTATACTGACCTCCATCAGGTTGCAAATTAAAACTAATTTTTATCTGCATCTACAGTACCTCTGAAAAAATATTTGGGCTTCTAGCAGTGTGTGGGACTTGTTCTATTAGTCCATCTATACTGACCTCCATCAGGTTGCAAACTGAATATAGTTTTTTCTGCATCTATCTCTGAAAAAATATTGGGCTTCTAGCTGTGTGTGGATCTTGTTCTATTAATCCATCTATACTGACCTCCATCAGGTTGCAAACTGAATATATTTTTTTCTGCATCTACCTCTGAAAAAATATTTGGCCTTCTAGTAGTGTGTCGGACTTTCTCTATTAGTCCATCTATACTGACCTTCATCAGGTTGCAAATTAAAACTAATTTTTATCTGCATCTACAGTACCTCTGAAAAAATATTTGGGCTTCTAGCAGTGTGTGGGACTTGTTCTATTAGTCCATCTATACTGACCTCCATCAGGTTGCAAACTGAATATAGTTTTTTCTGCATCTACCTCTGAAAAAATATTGGGCTTCTAGCTGTGTGTGGGTCTTGTTCTATTAATCCATCTATACTGACCTCCATCAGGTTGCAAACTGAATATATTTTTTTCTGCATCTACCTCTGAAAAAATATTTGGCCTTCTAGTAGTGTGTCGGACTTTCTCTATTAGTCCATCTATACTGACCTCCATCAGGTTGCAAATTCAAAATAATTTTTTTCTGCATCTAACCCAGCCAATAGTTTTGGCCTAATACCACAGTTTGGCCACTCAGCTCTGCTCGGTTACCATCCATTGTTTTTTTGTGCAAACAACTCCAGAGTTGTGAATTAGTTAACCACCAAAATGAGTGGAAAAAGGCCTGCTGCTGGTGGAAAGGGGAATAGGCGTGTTGGGAAGGGGAAAAAAGGTTGTGTCCGTGGGGTAGGTGTTAAAGCAACAGTAACATCTGCAGAAGAAAGACCATCTTCCAGCCAAACTAAAATGTCTACTTCTTTTAGCGGACAATGTGATAAGATCCCTTTCTTACGGCCACGCCAATCGCTACAAATTCCAGATGAGGCACAAAAACAGCAGGTGCTTCAACGGATATCAAGTGCTCCTTTAAGTGGGCTCTCCTCCACATCAACTTCAACATCACAAATACTCCAGTCCTCAAAGGTGTCACCCAAATCGCACTTGCTTCCTCACAGCTCCCAAATCTCCAGCTGCCCGTCTGAGTATGAGGTAGAACAGATGGTTGAGTCTGCAGAGCTGTTTACTCATACTATAGCCTGGGAATCAGAGGTCGACTCCAGCGCTTCTGTGAATCCAGACGAGGAAATGATCTGCACTGATGCCCAGAATCTTTATGAGTCGGATCCAGGACCAGACGCAGAAGGTTCTGACCATAATGTAGACCCTCATTCCCAAACTGTAACTCCTGTTGGTGGAGACAATGAGGAAGACGATGATAAGACTCAAATACCTGATTGGAGCGACAACTTTAGTTTTTTGTCAGGGCAGGAACAGGTTGGCGCTGAGGACGACGGGTGTGATAACGCACAGGGTGATGATGATGAGGTTGGAGATCCCACTTACTGTCAACCCACAGTCAGCCAAGAGATGAGGTCAGCAGAGGAGGTGGAGGAAGATGCTAGTGACGACGAGGTCAGGTTGCGCCTTCCTGGACAGAGACGTAGTACTGGAAGCACGTCAACAACTGCATCCTCAAACACAACTCTGCCTCTCACCACAAGTCGTGGTGGCTCTTCAGGTCGCATGGGTGCTAAGCCTTGCATAGCCTGGGCATTTTTTCAGATCGATAAAGATGACCCAACTCGTGTTATCTGTAACATTTGTCAGCAAAAGCTAAGTAGAGGCCAAAAAATACATAGTTTGAGTACTTCATGCATGAACCGGCACATGGACATGAAGCATAAGTTGCAGTGGGAAGCTCAGTGTGCTACAATGCGGCCTAGCCGGCCGGGCCAACCACCGTCTGCCATATCTTGTGCATCCGCGGCCTCTTCATCCTCTGTGACTGGGGGGACAGCAGTCACACCTGTTTTGGGGCGCAGACCTGCCACCTCTTTACCCGCAACAGCCAGCGTGATTGGCAGGTCATCATTTTCTTTGGAGGTGGTAACACCAGCTGGTGTTGAGCGCTGTCCGACATCGATAGCACCACCTTTGGATGAAGGCAACCTAACATGTCCGCCTGCATCTTCCTCACAGACTGGCAGTTTGCCGGGGACACCCTTATCAACCCCGTCTAAGCACAATAGCCAGCCCTCGGTCCCTCAGATGTGGACAAGTAAAAGACCATTTCCTCCTAGCCATGAGAAAGCTAAGAGGTTGAATTTCACCATCTGCAAGCTCTTGGCTACAGAAATGCTGCCTTTCCGCCTGGTGGACACAGAGGATTTTCGAGACCTTATGTCCATCGCAGTGCCCCAGTACCAGATGCCCAGTCGGCACTACTTCTCAAAGAAAGGTGTGCCTGCGCTCCACCAGCATGTCGCACACAACATCACCGCTTCTTTGAGAAACTCTGTGTGTGACAGGGTGCATTTCACCACAGACACTTGGACGAGTAGGCATGGACAGGGGCGTTACATGTCGCTGACTGGGCACTGGGTAACTATGGTGACAGCAGGACAAGGGGCTGCTGTCCAAGTCTTGCCGTCCCCACGAGTTGTGCGTCAATCCTCTTTATGTCAAAGTTCCTCCACTGCTTCTGCCTCCTCAACCTCCTCTCGGTCTTCCACCTGCACCCAAAGCCTGTCTGGTCATGCCACAAGCTTTCTAACTGCGCAGAAGGGATCCTGCACACCTCCTTACTATGCTGGCAGTAGGGCTCAACGTCATCAGGCGGTTTTTACATTGAAATGTCTGGGAAATGTGAGTCACACAGCTGAGGAGTTGTGGTCAGCTCTGGAGAACCAATTTCATGAATGGTTGTCTCCACTGGACCTGAAACCAGGGAAAGCCGTGTGCGACAATGCTGCAAACCTGGGTGCGGCCCTTCGCCGGGGCAATGTCACACACGTGCCTTGTATGGCTCACGTGTTGAACCTGGTTGTCCAGCAATTTTTAGCCCACTATCCCAGACTAGATGGCCTTCTGCAGAGGGCACGGTCGCTGTGTGCTCACTTTCGCCGTTCGCATCCCGCAGCTCAGCGACTTACATCTCTACAGAAGTCGTTGGGCCTGCCACTTCACCGGCTAAAATGCGATGTGCCTACCCGGTGGAATTCACCTCTGCACATGTTGCAGCGACTGTGGCAGCACCGACAAGCCCTGGTGCAATACGTTCTGACGTATAGCCTGGGCCAACGAGATTCAGAGGTGGGGCAAATCACGCTGGAGGAGTGGTCTCAGATCAGGGACCTATGCACCCTTCTGCACAGTTTTGAAATGGCGACGAAGATGTTTAGTGCTGACGATGCCATTATCAGCATGACTATTCCGGTGATTTACATGCTGGAGCACATGTTAAACAGAATTCGGAGTCAGGTGGTGGCACAAGAGGAGGTGGAGGAAGTAGAGGAGGAGGAGTTGTATGCAGAAGGGCTAACATCTGCAAGGTCCAGAAGGTCGGCAGCACCAAGGCGGCAGGCATGTGAGGGTGGGGGAGATGGTTTTACCAGGGCGCATGGTAGCAGCCAAACTAGTGAGGAAGGTGCAGGAGCCCAGGAAGAAGTGGAGGACGAACTGATGGAAGACTCATCAGATGAGGGAGACCTTGATCACATTTCTGTTGTGCGAGGTTGGGGGGAGAGGACAGAGGAAGGAAGCATGATTGTTACCTCGCCACCAACACAACAGGGACTTGGTGCTCCTGGATGCGCAACACACATGAGTGCCTTCTTGCTGCACTACCTGCAACATGACCCTCGAATTGTGAGAATTAGAAATAATCCTGACTACTGGGTTGCCACACTGTTAGATCCCCGTTACAAAAGTAAATTTGCAGAAATTATTCCTGCCATAGAAAGGGATGCACGCATGCAGGAGTATCAGCAGAGACTGTTGCAGAATCTTACATGTGCTTTTCCACAAAATACCAGTGGTGCACGTAGTGAATCTCACAGTTCCAACTTGCCAACCGTGGGACCGTCAAGTGTTCAGCACTCAAACCGTAACAGAACCACAGTATCTGCTGGTAACATCAATTTTGCGGAATCATTTCACCACTTTTTTAGCCCATCCTTTGCAAGGCCACAGGAGACAAGAAGTCTGACACATAGTCAACGCCTAGAGACGATGGTACAGGAGTATCTCCAAGTAAACATTGAAGCCACGACTGTGTCACTGGACCCTTGCTCTTTTTGGGCTTCCAATCTGGATAAATGGCCGGAGCTAGCCACTTACGCCTTGGAGATCTTGTCATGCCCCGCAGCCAGCGTTCTGTCTGAACGTGTGTTCAGCGCTGCTGGTGGTGTGCTGACAGATAAGCGCACGCGGCTCTCCACTGATAATGTAGACAGACTCACGTTCATAAAGATGAACAAATCATGGATCCGAAACGACTTTTCTACCCCTGTGTCATCCTGGGGAGAGTAAAAGCTTGATGATTGGTTAAAATCACCCTACCAAACGTTTTAAGCTTTCAAATTACTAATCATGTTTATCTGTATCTTGACTGGAAAATAATTTGGGCTTTGTAGCAGTGTGCAGCACTGATCCTATTAGGCCATCTATAATAAGCTCCACCAGATTTAAAATTAAAAATAATTTTTAGCTGCATCTAGCCCGGAAAATAATTTTGGGGCTCCGAGATGCGCAAGACACATAAGTGCCTTCTTGCTGCACTACCTGCAGCATGACCCTCATATTGTTAGAATTCGAAGTAATCATGACTACTGGGTTGCCACACTCTTAGATCCCCCAAACTTTTCGAT
The DNA here is from genome assembly GCF_046119375.1 of Phyllobates terribilis. Classification (NCBI taxonomy): domain Eukaryota; kingdom Metazoa; phylum Chordata; class Amphibia; order Anura; family Dendrobatidae; genus Phyllobates; species Phyllobates terribilis. Next base: position 417,493,667 of record NW_027362764.1, on the reverse strand, counting down.
CAACCTTTTCATTTTCATAAAGACCAAAAAAATGGTCATTTTTGAAATTATAAGCATTAGCAGGTTGTTAGAAACTGAAATCAAACAGTTTTCAACTCAAAACTTTATTCTAGGTGATGTTACATTTTCACATAGGACCCCTTGTTCGAAAGGAGCTTCTGAACTCTCTCGTCCATTGAATTTGTCAGGTTTTGGATGGTTTCTGCTTCAATTGTTTTGCATGAGGACAGAATACCCTCCCAGAGCTGTTGCTTAGATGTGAACTGCCTCCCGCCATCATAGACACTCCTTTTAATGATGCTCCAAAGGTTCTGAATGGGGTAGAGTTCAGGGGAGCATGGGGGTCACACCATAAGTTTGTCCCCTTTTATGCCCATATCAGCCAGAGATGCAGATGTTTTATGTGCAGCATGAGATGGTGCATTATCATGCAGAAAAATGATCTTGCTGTGAAATACACGGTTCTTCTTCTTGAAACATGGCAGGAAGTGCTGTTTGAGAAAATCCACATACATTATGGAGTTCATCTTTAGCGCCTTCAGGGATCCTAAAGGGGCCGACAATCTCTCTCCCCATGATTCCAGCCCAAAACATTACTCCACCTCCTCCTTGTTGGCGCTGTAGCCGTGTTTGCGTGGGGTGTCCATCAACCAGCCATCCTCCACTCCATCCATCTGGACCATCGAGCGCTGCACGGCACTCATCCGTGAACAAAACAGTTTTGAAATCAGTCTTCATGTAATGTTTGGCCCACTGGAGCCGTTTCTGCTTGTGTGAAGTGGATAGAGGAGGTCGACAGGATGGCGTATGCACAGCTGCAAACCTCTGAAGGACCCTGCATCTTGTTGTTCGGGGGACGTTGGAGGCACAAGCAGCTTCAAAAACTTGTCTGCTGCTATGACAAGGCTTTTTTGCCGCTGCTCTTTCAACCTGACGTAATTGCCTGTAGGAAAGAGTCCTCAATTTGCCCTTATCAGCACGCACACGTGTGTACTGTGAATCAGCTACATACTTCTTGATTGCCAAGACACTTCATCCTGATCATCGCACAATGTTGATTGTAGTCATGCCTTGACCTAAACACTAGTGTTGAGCCACCCCCGTAGTGTTCGAGTTCGGTTCGGTTCGTCGAACACCCGTGTGTTCGCCGAACTGTTCGTCGAACTGTTCGTCGAACACCTTCGAACACCGTTAAAACCAATGGCAGGCAAACAAAAACACATAGAAACACATAGAAAACACCTTCAAAGGTGTCCAAAAGCTGACAAACTGCTCAGAAGACACAACTAACACATGGAAAAGTGACAAGTACATATAGTCATGCGAAAAGAAAAGAGGTGGAGGAGTAAAAGGAGGGGGAGACACAGATATAGGCATGTCATGCCCTTCTAAAATCCAAAAAGTGAGAAGCCGAGACGGCCAGTCCGCTCCTGCCCGTGCCACCTCCGTGTCGCCGGGTTTGTGCCAGAGCCGCGGTGAACCCTGACGGCCAGCCCCCCTCTCCCAATACTGGTGCCTGTCCGCTGGTGGGTCGAGAGAGCCCCCCTGTGGTGGAGGCAGCTCTAAGCTTTTTAATTTAAATTGTCCCTCTAATTTAAATGAATACACTTTAAATCCATTTACAAGGATCTATTGGAGGGCAAGTCTCATGCCAGCAGCCGTGTAATTCCAGCTCCAGTAGCGTCCACTAAAGCTGCTGCAGTTAAAAAGCTTTTATAAGGATCGAGCTCGGCTGTCCACCGCAAGGCATCCTAGTGCCAGTCCCAGCCCCTATGCCTTGGGGTGCCTCCTGATGCTCTTCACTAAGTATCCCGTGGTCCCGAAGCATTTCCTTTGAAAAAATTAAGTGTCCAAACTACAGGTGGTGTAGCTTGCTTAACAGCCGGGATAATCCGCTGACTAGCAGACACTGCTACTAGGCACAAAGTATTTCCTGGGCTAGATGCAGTTAAAAATTTGTAAGTAGATACTCTCGTTGGATGCTGAGAAAGCATTCCATAGAGTCTCCTGGCACGCCATATATGATTCTCTTAAAAAGCTTGGGGTAGGGGTCTAGGGGACCCTTTTATAGCCAAAATCACGGCCCTGTATCACAATACGTCACCTAGGCTGAAGATAAATGGAACTGTAGCACCGAGGGCTCAGTTGCTACAGACGTATTGCACCTCACCCAGAGGTGTGATATCTCACTCTCAGATAAGGATGGAGTGTGGATCAGGACCCGACACCTGCATGCATTACACCACATTGCCGTGGGGCAGGGCGACCAATATGCCCCTGAGATGGGCACGACAGTCCCTGTCCCTGGCTGGAGTGGGGGGAGGGAACACTGAGGAAGGGGAACCCTGCAGTGCAGGAGCAGGGAGGAAGCAGTTCCTGGGTGCATTGAGAAGGGAGTATAAAAGGTGGGCACCATCTTAGTTCAGTGCAGAGAAGTCTGAGCAGAAGTGGCAGGGAGCAGGGGCTCTGCATGAGCTCTGCTCCGGAGGCGGGCCTAGTAACAGAGGCCCAGGCCTGCAAGAGGGAGAAGGAAGGAAGAGGAGCGGAGAAGGCTCCAGGAACGAGGAATGAAGGGATCCCAGGGGTGCGGACGGGCGAGTCGCCACCGCACGCCCGAATCCACCTGCGTGGAGGGGTCAGGCCAAAGGGGGAGACCGGTCCCCGAACTAGTGGAGGCAGGAAACGACCCTCAGCTAGAAACCGGAGGCTCTGACATTTTATGTGGCGCAGCCCCTTGCTCCACCCGCTAGGAAGGCACCACATAGGGTCAGGGAAACTGGCTCCAAGTTTACCAAGAGGAGGCCCGAGGCAGCCGGACAGAAGTGTTGGTAAGAAAGGCCAGACAAAGGACACACAAAGGGGGTCCTGTGAAGCGCTCCAAAGTTATCTGGGAGTTGTCTGAGCCCCTCACCTGGTGAGCACAGTACGACGTGGGCAGCCGTTACCTGCAGACGTGGTCTGGATAATAAGAACTGTGAGTAAAGGCCCTGAACTGCATCACTGACTCCGTGTCGTTACTGCTGCTGCCCTGCACCATCACCCCCATCCTCCGCATACACTGCCCTGAGGCTATACTCCTCCCGTGGGGAGTTATGCTACGCTCTGCTGCACCCACAACACCAGCCTTAGCGGTCTGCCCTGTAGCGGCGGTTCACTCTGACCGCAATCCACGGGTGGCGTAGTCAGACATTTAAACATCAAAACCACATAAATAGTTCCGCCACTGGTTTGACCGCCCTGAGCCACGGAACCGGATCGCCGCCACGAAGACTACAACCACCAGCATCCACCAAAAAGGGTCCGGCTCCGGGTGTCCCAAGGCCCAGGGGGTGCGTCAGAACATTTTCATCACCTTTCACAATCACCAATGGGACAAGGCAGGGATGTCCTCTGTCCCCTCTCTTATACATCCTAGTGACGGAGCACCTGCTCTCATCAATTCGCCATAACCCCAATATTAGGTGGATTGAGGTGGGAGGCACCGAGTACAAGTGCTCTCTATTTGCTGATGATGTCCTAGTATATATCACTCAATCACATATATCCATCCCTGCTGTTATGGCTGAAATAGATCACTTTGTTACATGGTAAAATTTTAAAATCAATGCAGCGAAGTCTGAGGCCCTCGATGTCTCCCTCCCTAAATCCATATAGGATTCCATCCAGTCCAACTTTCCCTTTGCCTGGCCCTCACAGGGTATCAAATACTTAGGAATTCCTATTCATAGAGACCTCTCCCATCTATGTTATCTTAATTTTGGGCCCTTTATTGAACAATTCCATACAGACCACGGTTGGCAAGTTAGAACTGTAAGATTCACTACGTGAACCACTGGTGTTTTGTGGAAAAGCACATGTACACCGCGTTCCAAATTATTATGCAAAAAGTGTTTAGGAGTGATAAGGGAAGAATTTGTTTGTTTGTCAGTTAAACTCATTGATGGTGATGTGTGTCAGGGCTCTTTATATCACTGTAAGCAATTGCAGACACCTGTGCTAATTAGTTTGGCAGGTGTGTCCAATGAAAGGCAAGACTACTTAAGAAGGCTCTCTCACATTATTAAGCAGCCTACATTTTCTGCCAAAATGGGAAAGAAAAAGGATGTGTCGGCTGCTGAGAAGCAACAAATTGTGGAGTGTTTAGGTCAAGGCATGACTACAATCAACATTGTGCGATGATCAGGATGAAGTGTCTTGGCAATCAAGAAGTATGTAGCTGATTCACAGTACACACGTGTGCGTGCTGATAAGGGCAAATTGAGGACTCTTTCCTACAGGCAATTACGTCAGGTTGAAACAGCAGCGGCAAAAAAGCCTTGTCATAGCAGCAGACAAGTTTTTGAAGCTGCTTGTGCCTCCAACGTCCCCCGAACAACAAGATGCAGGGTCCTTCAGAGGTTTGCAGCTGTGCATACGCCATCCTGTCGACTTCCTCTATCCACTTCACACAAGCAGAAACGGCTCCAGTGGGCCAAACATTACATGAAGACTGATTTCAAAACTGTTTTGTTCACGGATGAGTGCCGTGCAGCGCTCGATGGTCCAGATGAATGGAGTGGAGGATGGCTGGTTGATGGACACCCCACGCAAACACGGCTACAGCGCCAACAAGGAGGAGGTGGAGTAATGTTTTGGGCTGGAATCATGGGGAGAGAGATTGTCGGCCCCTTTAGGATCCCTGAAGGCGCTAAAGATGAACTCCATAATGTATGTGGATTTTCTCAAACAGCACTTCCTGCCATGGTTCAAGAAGAAGAACCGTGTATTTCACAGCAAGATCATTTTTCTGCATGATAATGCACCATCTCATGCTGCACATAAAACATCTGCATCTCTGGCTGATATGGGCATAAAAGGGGACAAACTTATGGTGTGACCCCCATGCTCCCCTGACCTCTACCCCATTCAGAACCTTTGGAGCATCATTAAAAGAAGTGTCTATGATGGCGGGAGGCAGTTCACATCTAAGCAACAGCTCTGGGAGGGTATTCTGTCCTCATGCAAAACAATTGAAGCAGAAACCATCCAAAACCTGACAAATTCAATGGACGAGAGAGTTCAGAAGCTCCTTTCGAACAAGGGGTCCTATGTGAAAATGTAACATCACCTAGAATAAAGTTTTGAGTTGAAAACTGTTTGATTTCAGTTTCTAACAACCTGCTAATGCTTATAATTTCAAAAATGACCATTTTTTTGGTCTTTATTAAAATGAAAAGGTTCATCGAAAAGTTTGGGGGATCTAAGAGTGTGGCAACCCAGTAGTCATGATTACTTCGAATTCTGACAATATGAGGGTCATGCTGCAGGTAGTGCAGCAAGAAGGCACTTATGTGTCTTGCGCATCTCGGAGCCCCAAAATTATTTTCCGGGCTAGATGCAGCTAAAAATTATTTTTAATTTTAAATCTGGTGAAGCTTATTATAGATGGCCTAATAGGATCAGTGCTGCACACTGCTACAAAGCCCAAATTATTTTCCAGTCAAGATACAGATAAACATGATTAGTAATTTGAAAGCTTAAAACGGTTGGTAGGGTGATTTTAACCAATCATCAAGCTTTTACTCTCCCCAGGATGACACAGGGGTAGAAAAGTCGTTTCGGATCCATGATTTGTTCATCTTTATGAACGTGAGTCTGTCTACATTATCAGTGGAGAGCCGCGTGCGCTTATCTGTCAGCACACCACCAGCAGCGCTGAACACACGTTCAGACAGAACGCTGGCTGCGGGGCATGACAAGATCTCCAAGGCGTAAGTGGCTAGCTCGGGCCATTTATCCAGATTGGAAGCCCAAAAAGAGCAAGGGTCCAGTGACACAGTCGTGGCTTCAATGTTTACTTGGAGATACTCCTGTACCATCGTCTCTAGGCGTTGACTATGTGTCAGACTTCTTGTCTCCTGTGGCCTTGCAAAGGATGGGCTAAAAAAGTGGTGAAATGATTCCGCAAAATTGATGTTACCAGCAGATACTGTGGTTCTGTTACGGTTTGAGTGCTGAACACTTGACGGTCCCACGGTTGGCAAGTTGGAACTGTGAGATTCACTACGTGCACCACTGGTATTTTGTGGAAAAGCACATGTAAGATTCTGCAACAGTCTCTGCTGATACTCCTGCATGCGTGCATCCCTTTCTATGGCAGGAATAATTTCTGCAAATTTACTTTTGTACCGGGGATCTAACAGTGTGGCAACCCAGTAGTCAGGATTATTTCTAATTCTCACAATTCGAGGGTCATGTTGCAGGTAGTGCAGCAAGAAGGCACTCATGTGTGTTGCGCATCCAGGAGCACCAAGTCCCTGTTGTGTTGGTGGCGAGGTAGCAATCATGCTTCCTTCCTCTGTCCTCTCCCCCCAACCTCGCACAACAGAAATGTGATCAAGGTCTCCCTCATCTGATGAGTCTTCCATCAGTTCGTCCTCCACTTCTTCCTGGGCTCCTGCACCTTCCTCACTAGTTTGGCTGCTACCATGCGCCCTGGTAAAATCATCTCCCCCACCCTCACATGCCTGCCGCCTTGGTGCTGCCGACCGTCTGGACCTTGCAGATGTTAGCCCTTCCGCATACAACTCCTCCTCCTCTACTTCCTCCACCTCCTCTTGTGCCACCACCTGACTCCGAATTCTGTTTAACATGTGCTCCAGCATGTAAATCACCGGAATAGTCATGCTGATAATGGCATCGTCAGCACTAAACATCTTCGTCGCCATTTCAAAACTGTGCAGAAGGGTGCATAGGTCCCTGATCTGAGACCACTCCTCCAGCGTGATTTGCCCCACCTCTGAATCTCGTTGGCCCAGGCTATACGTCAGAACGTATTGCACCAGGGCTTGTCGGTGCTGCCACAGTCGCTGCAACATGTGCAGAGTTGAATTCCACCAGGTAGGCACATCGCATTTTAGCCGGTGAAGTGGCAGGCCCAACGACTTCTGTAGAGATGTAAGTCGCTGAGCTGCGGGATGCGAACGGCGGAAGTGAGCACACAGCGACCGTGCCCTCTGCAGAAGGCCATCTAGTCTGGGATAGTGGGCTAAAAATTGCTGGACAACCAGGTTCAACACGTGAGCCATACAAGGCACGTGTGTGACATTGCCCCGGCGAAGGGCCGCACCCAGGTTTGCAGCATTGTCGCACACGGCCTTCCCTGGTTTCAGGTCCAGTGGAGACAACCATTCATGAAATTGGTTCTCCAGAGCTGACCACAACTCCTCAGCTGTGTGACTCACATTTCCCAGACATTTCAATGTAAAAACCGCCTGATGACGTTGAGCCCTACTGCCAGCATAGTAAGGAGGTGTGCAGGATCCCTTCTGCGCAGTTAGAAAGCTTGTGGCATGACCAGACAGGCTTTGGGTGCAGGTGGAAGACCGAGAGGAGGTTGAGGAGGCAGAAGCAGTGGAGGAAAAATGACATAAAGAGGATTGACGCACAACTCGTGGGGACGGCAAGACTTGGACAGCAGCCCCTTGTCCTGCTGTCACCATAGTTACCCAGTGCCCAGTCAGCGACATGTAACGCCCCTGTCCATGCCTACTCGTCCAAGTGTCTGTGGTGAAATGCACCCTGTCACACACAGAGTTTCTCAAAGAAGCGGTGATGTTGTGTGCGACATGCTGGTGGAGCGCAGGCACACCTTTCTTTGAGAAGTAGTGCCGACTGGGCATCTGGTACTGGGGCACTGCGACGGACATAAGGTCTCGAAAATCCTCTGTGTCCACCAGGCGGAAAGGCAGCATTTCTGTAGCCAAGAGCTTGCAGATGGTGAAATTCAACCTCTTAGCTTTCTCATGGCTAGGAGGAAATGGTCTTTTACTTGTCCACATCTGAGGGACCGAGGGCTGGCTATTGTGCTTAGACGGGGTTGATAAGGGTGTCCCCGGCAAACTGACGGTCTGTGAGGAAGATGCAGGCGGACATGTTAGGTTGCCTTGATCCAAAGGTGGTGCTATCGATGTCGGACAGCGCTCAAGACCAGCTGGTGTTACCACCTCCAAAGAAAATGATCACCTGCCAATCACGCTGGCTGTTGCGGGTAAAGAGGTGGCAGGTCTGCGCCCCAAAACAGGTGTGACTGCTGTCCCCCCAGTCACAGAGGATGAAGAGGCCGCGGATGCACAAGATATGGCAGACGGTGGTTGGCCCGGCCGGCTAGACCGCATTGTAGCACACTGAGCTTCCCACTGCAACTTATGCTTCATGTCCATGTGCCGGTTCATGCATGAAGTACTCAAACTATGTATTTTTTGGCCTCTACTTAGCTTTTGCTGACAAATGTTACAGATAACACGAGTTGGGTCATCTTTATCGATCTGAAAAAATGCCCAGGCTATGCAAGGCTTAGCACCCATGCGACCTGAAGAGCCACCACGACTTGTGGTGAGAGGCAGAGTTGTGTTTGAGGATGCAGTTGTTGACGTGCTTCCAGTACTACGTCTCTGTCCAGGAAGGCGCAACCTGACCTCGTCGTCACTAGCATCTTCCTCCACCTCCTCTGCTGACCTCATCTCTTGGCTGACTGTGGGTTGACAGTAAGTGGGATCTCCGACCTCATCATCATCACCCTGTGCGTTATCACACCCATCGTCCTCAGAGCCAACCTGTTCCTGCCCTGACAAAAAACTAAAGTTGTCGCTCCAATCAGGTATTTGAGTCTTATCATCGTCTTCCTCATTGTCTCCACCAACAGGAGTTACAGTTTGGGAATGAGGGTCTACATTATGGTCAGAACCTTCTGCGTCTGGTCCTGGATCCGACTCATAAAGATTCTGGGCATCAGTGCAGATCATTTCCTCGTCTGGATTCACAGAAGCGCTGGAGTCGACCTCTGATTCCCAGGCTATAGTATGAGTAAACAGCTCTGCAGACTTAACCATCTGTTCTACCTCATACTCAGACGGGCAGCTGGAGATTTGGGAGCTGTGAGGAAGCAAGTGCGATTTGGGTGACACCTTTGAGGACTGGAGTATTTGTGATGTTGAAGTTGATGTGGAGGAGAGCCCACTTAAAGGAGCACTTGATATCCGTTGAAGCACCTGCTGTTTTTGTGCCTCATCTGGAATTTGTAGCGATTGGCGTGGCCGTAAGAAAGGGATCTTATCACATTGTCCGCTAAAAGAAGTAGACATTTTAGTTTGGCTGGAAGATGGTCTTTCTTCTGCACCTACCCCACGGACACAACCTTTTTTCCCCTTCCCAACACGCCTATTCCCCTTTCCACCAGCAGCAGGCCTTTTTCCACTCATTTTGGTGGTTAACTAATTCACAACTCTGGAGTTGTTTGCACAAAAAAACAATGGATGGTAACCGAGCAGAGCTGAGTGGCCAAACTGTGGTATTAGGCCAAAACTATTGGCTGGGTTAGATGCAGAAAAAAATTATTTTGAATTTGCAACCTGATGGAGGTCAGTATAGATGGACTAATAGACCAAGTCCCACACACCGCTAGAAGCCCAAATATTTTTTCAGAGCTAGATGCAGAAAATTTTTTTATTCAATTTGCAACCTGATGGAGGTCAGTATAGATGGACTAATAGACCAAGTCCCACACACTGCTAGAAGCCCAAATATTTTTTCAGAGCTAGATGCAGAAAAAAATTATTTTTAATTTGCAACCTGAAGGAGGTCAGTATAGATGGACTAATAGACCAAGTCCCACACACTGCTAGAAGCCCAAATATTTTTTCAGAGCTAGATGCTGAAAAAAATTATTTTTAATTTGCAACCTGATGGAGGTCAGTATAGATGGACTAATAGACCAAGTCCCACACACTGCTAGAAGCCCAAATATTTTTTCAGAGCTAGATGCAGAAAAAAATTATTTTTAATTTGCAACCTGATGGAGGTCAGTATAGATGGACTAATAGAACAAGTCCCACACGCTGCTAGAAGCCCAAATATTTTTTCAGAGATAAATGAAGAAAAAAATTATTTTTAATTTGCAACCTGATGGAGGTCAGTATAGATGGACTAATAGACCAAGTCCCACACACTGCTAGAAGCCCAAATATTTTTTCAGAGCTAGATGCAGAAAAAAATTATTTTTAATTTGCAACCTGATGGAGGTCAGTATAGATGGACTAATAGACCAAGTCCCACACACTGCTAGAAGCCCAAATATTTTTTCAGAGCTAGATGCAGAAAAAAATTATTTTTAATTTGCAACCTGATGGAGGTCAGTATAGATGGACTAATAGACCAAGTCCCACACACCGCTAGAAGCCCAAATATTTTTTCAGAGCTAGATGCAGAAAAAAATGGTATTCAATTTGCAACCTGCTGGAGGTCAGTATAGAAGGACTAATAGAACAAGTCCCACACACTGCTAGAAGCCCAAATATTTTTTCAGAGCTAAATGAAGAAAAAAATTATTTTTAATTTGCAACCTGATGGAGGTCAGTATAGATGGACTAATAGACCAAGTCCCACACACTGCTAGAAGCCCAAATATTTTTTCAGAGCTAGATGCAGAAAAAAATTATATTCAGTTTGCAACCTGATGGAGGTCAGTATAGATGGACTAATAGAATGATTCTATGCCCAAAAGATTTTACTTCACTAGGTGCAGTAAAAAAATTGGTATTCTATACACAGGTGGTATATCTTGCAACACAGATAGGCTACTCCACTGACTAACACACTCTGCAACAGGCCAAAAAGGATTAGCTTTGCTAGATTCAGCCAAATGCTGTGAAAAAAACTTGCACAGCACTGGCACAGACCTGCCTGGCAAAAACTGATAGGAACTGATGTAACCTAGTCCTGAAAAGGACTCCAATTACAATTAGTCTTTACTCCCACAATCTATCTATTTAAGAGCACAGACCTGCCTGATAAAAGTCGTAGGAAATGCTGTAACCTAGTCCTTAAAAGGACTGCAATCACAACTATTCCCTACTCCCAAGCTATCTGTAGATTTGTGCGAAAATTGGCTTGAAATTAACAAGGTATAGCGCACACAGCAACAGCGGTGCCGTCTAACACGCAGCTGCAGCAGTGAGAAAATGGTGGCGACGGGGAAAATGGCTTGGTCTTATAGGGCAAGGACATGTGACATACACTGCCAATGACACATGCCCTTGCTTGTGTGAAAAAAAGCACTTCGCTCCGTGTGTGCGCTGCTGATAGGCTGACAGATTGCACCTCCCCACTGTAAATGCGGGAAAGAGAAAAAAAAATGGAGATCTTCATTGTTCCTGCAGAGATCCATCCCCTGCCCCTCCCCCCACCCCGCTGTACACTCAAACTGCGTATTAACATTAATTTTCATCATTACTGAGAAAAAATCCAGTTATGATTTTGGTGCACGAACAGTTATCGAACATAACCTCGAACAGCCGAATTTTTCTCAAATTGTTCGTGTTCGCCGACCGGCTCGAACACCGCCCAAAACAGCTCGAATTTGAGATTGGCGAACAGTTCGAGTAGAACAACGCTCATCTCTACTAAACACTCCACAATTTGTTGCTTCTCAGCAGCCGACACATCCTTTTTCTTTCCCATTTTGGCAGAAAATGTAGGCTGCTTAATAATGTGAGAGAGCCTTCTTAAGTAGTCTTGCCTTTCATTGGACACACCTGCCAAACTAATTAGCACAGGTGTCTGCAATTGCTTACAGTGATATAAAGAGCCCTGCCACACATCACCATCAATGAGTTTAACTGACAAACAAACAAATTCTTCCCTTATCACTCCTAAACACTTTTTGCATAATAATTTGGAACGCGGTGTACATGTGCTTTTCAACAAAACACCAGCGGTTCACGTAGTGAATCTTACAGTTCTAACTTGTCAACCGTGGTCTGTATGGAATTGTTCAATAAAGGGCCCAAAATTAAGATAACATAGATGGGAGAGGTCTCTATGAATAGGAATTCCTAAGTATTTGATACCCTGTGAGGGCCAGGCAAAGGGAAAGTTGGACTGGATGGAATCCTATATGGATTTGGGGAGGGAGACATCGAGGGCCTCAGACTTCGCTGCATTGATTTTAAAATTTTACCATGTAACAAAGTGATCTATTTCAGCCATAACAGCATGGATGGATATATGTGATTGAGTGATATATACTAGGACATCATCAGCAAATAGAGAGCACTTGTACTCGGTGCCTCCCACCTCAATCCACCTAATATTGGGGTTATGGCGAATTGATGAGAGCAGGTGCTCCGTCACTAGGATGTATAAGAGAGGGGACAGAGGACATCCCTGCCTTGTCCCATTGGTGATTGTGAAAGGTGATGATTGCGGTCAGAGTGAACCGCCGCTTCAGGGCAGACCGCTAAGGCTGGTGTTGTGGGTGCAGCAGAGCGTAGCATAACTCCCCACGGGAGGAGTATAGCCTCAGGGCAGTGTATGCGGAGGATGGGGGTGATGGTGCAGGGCAGCAGCAGTAACGACACGGAGTCAGTGATGCAGTCCAGGGCCTTTACTCACAGTTCTTATTATCCAGACCACGTCTGCAGGTAACGGCTGCCCACGTCGTACTGTGCTCACCAGGTGAGGGGCTCAGACAACTCCCAGATAACTTTGGAGCACTTCACAGGACCCCCTTTGTGTGTCCTTTGTCTGGCCTTTCTTACCAACACTTCTGTCCGGCTGCCTCGGGCCTCCTCTTGGTAAACTTGGCGCCAGTTTCCCTGACCCTATGTGGTGCCTTCCTAGCGGGTGTAGCGAGGGGCTGCGCCACATAAAATGTCAGAGCCTCCGGTTTCTAGCTGAGGGTCGTTTCCTGCCTCCACTAGTTCGGGGACCGGTCTCCCCCTTTGGCCTGACCCCTCCACGCAGGTGGATTCGGGCGTGCGGTGGCGACTCGCCCGTCCGCACCCCTGGGATCCCTTCATTCCTCGTTCCTGGAGCCTTCTCCGCTCCTCTTCCTTCCTTCTCCCTCTTCCAGGCCTGGGCCTCTGTTACTAGGCCCGCCTCCGGAGCAGAGCTCATGCAGAGCCCCTGCTCCCTGCCACTTCTGCTCAGACTTCTCTGCACTGAACTAAGATGGTGCCCACCTTTTATACTCCCTTCTCAATGCACCCAGGAACTGCTTCCTCCCTGCTCCTGCACTACAGGGTTCCCCTTCCTCAGTGTTCCCTCCCCCCACTCCAGCCAGGGACAGGGACTGTCGTGCCCATCTCAGGGGCATATTGGTCGCCCTGCCCCACGGCAATGTGGTGTAATGCATGCAGGTGTCGGGTCCTGATCCACACTCCATCCTTACCTGAGAGTGAGATATCACACCTCTGGGTGAGGTGCAATACGTCTGTAGCAACCGAGCCCTCAGGGTGCTACAGTTCCATTTATCTTCAGCCTAGGTGACGTATTGCGATACAGGGCCGTGATTTTGGCTATTAAAGGGTCCCCTAGACCCCTACCCCAAGCTTTTTAAGAGAATCATATATGGCGTGCCAGGAGACTCTATGGAATGCTTTCTCAGCATCCAACGAGAGTATCTAATTACAAATTTTTAACTGCATCTAGCCCAGGAAATACTTTGTGCCTAGTAGCAGTGTCTGCTAGTCAGCGGATTATCCCGGCTGTTAAGCAAGCTACACCACCTGTAGTTTAGACACTTAATTTTTTCAAAGGAAATGCTTCGGGACCATGGGATACTCAGTGAAGAGCATCAGGAGGCACCCCAAGGCATAGGGGCTGGGACTGGCAGTAGGATGCCTTGCGGTGGACAGCCGAGCTCGATCCTTATAAAAGCTTTTTAACTGCAGCAGCTTTAGTGGACGCTACTGGAGCTGGAATTACGCGGCTGCTGGCATGAGACTTGCCCTCCAATAGATCCTTGTAAATGGATTTAAAGTGTATTCATTCAAATTAGAGAGACAATTTAAATTAAAAAGCTTAGAGCTGCCTCCACCACAGGGGGGCTCGCTCGACCCACCAGCGGACAGGCACCAGTATTGGGAGAGGGGGGCTGGCCATCAGGGTTCACCGCGGCTCTGGCACAAACCCGGTGACACGGAGGTGGCACGGGCAGGAGCGGACTGGCCATGTCGGCTTCTCACTTTTTGGATTTTAGAAGGGCATGACATGCCTATATCTGTGTCTCCCCCTCCTTTTACTCCTCCACCTCTTTTATTTTCGCATGACTATATGTACTTGTCACTTTTCCATGTGTTAGTTGTGTCTTCTGAGCAGTTTGTCAGCTTTTGGACACCTTTGAAGGTGTTTTCTATGTGTTTCTATGTGTTTTTGTTTGCCTGCCATTGGTTTTAACGGTGTTCGAATGTGTTCGACGAACAGTTCGACGAACAGTTCGGCGAACACACGGGTGTTCGACGAACCGAACCGAACTCGAACACTACGGGGGTGGCTCAACACTAGTGATTAATTTAAGTACAGCATTTACCTTGAAACTTCTACAACAAAAAAATAAGGGCAGTGATGTCCATATCCACTGACAGGTGAAAGCAGCGACAGCTCAGAAGTCGAATACAGTGCCCAATTTGGGTATTCCTCAGGCAAAACACAACTGTAACGACTTCACACAACATTTTTTGTCTTTTAATAGAACTCTGCAAGTCTCTCTTTGATATTTAATGAGCTGTTGTACTTCAGCATGCAGACTGCTAAGCCCTGCAGTGAATTCAATTTTATCCACAAATGTGTAATATTCCAATAAAAAAAACTCTTAAAGGGAATTTCCAATTTCATTTGTGAAAAGCTAGTTTATTATATACAGAAAATGTAAGCAAATTAATATTCTATTATCTGTTTCATTTTCATTTCATACAAATCTATGCTGCTTTGAGTGGAAAAAAATATTTCAGTTTACACCTAGAACTAAAAAAATATTCTGATCATAGAAAAGAAAGACAATTTTTTTTTCAAAAATACAATATCAATATACCCATTACTGGTTACTGAAGATAATGGTGGTTATCAAAACAGGTGCGGTGTGTGCTATCATGAAATACATAACTGTGAGATTATTTGATACAATAGGTTATGTGATATGTAAACTTGCTGTTGTTTATCAAGATATTACTGTAAGATTATTTTGCTATTTGATACCTAACAAAGGGGATTTAAATCATTGTCTTCCTGTGTGGTGTAAACATATCTTGGAGCCAATTCATCAAGCAGATTACACCAATTTTCTAGTGGAAAATTGCTCGAAATGTCGCAAAACTTGTATATAGACGCAGGGTGTTAGACATGGCTCATTCTCATGTGTTGGGTGGTCACCTGGGTGCAGACAAGACTCAAGAACGGATACTCCAGAGATTCTACTGGCCAGTTTGCTGTAGAGAAATAAAGAGTCATTGTCGTTATTGCCCCACATGCCAGATAACCTCCCCAGTGGCCCACTTCCGCAGTCCCCTAGTGCACCTACCCGTCATCGAGGTTCCATTCAAACGCATAGCAATGGATCTAGTGGGGCCTCTGGTCAAGTCCGCCCGAGGGCATCAGTATATCCTCGTGGTATTAGATTATGCTACACGGTATCCGAAGGCCGTACCACTACGAAACTCCTCCACCAGGTGTATAGCCCGGGAGTTAGTTCACATGTTTTCAAGAACGGGGTTGCCTAAGGAGATCCTAACAGACTAAGGAACTCCATTTATGTCGAAGGTCATGAGGGAATTGTGCAAGACATTGCAGATTGCACAACTGAGAACCTCCGTGTACCATCCCCAGATGGATGGACTGGTTGAGAGGTTTAACAAAACCTTGAAAGCAATGTTGAGGAAAGCAGTGGAAAAGGATGGTCGAGACTGGGACTGTCTGCGTCCCTATCTGTTGTTTGCTGTCAGGGAAGTTCCCCAAGCTTCCACAGGTTTCTCCCCGTTTGAACTACTCTATGGACGACACCCTCGAGGACTCCTGGATGTGGCGAAAGAGTCCTGGGAAGCTGAGACCACTCCCTATAGAAGTGTGGTGGAGCACGTTGCCCAGATGCAAGAGAGGATTGCCCATGTGATGCCCATTGTGAGGGAGCACCTCCTCAAGGCACAAGAGGCACAGTCCAGGGTGTATAATAGGTCGGCCCGGGTGAGATCGTTCAACCCAGGAGATCGAGTGCTTGTGCTAGTGGCCACAGTGAAGAGCAAGTTCATGGCCAAGTAGCAGGGCCCCTATGAGGTGGTAGAGAAGTGGGGGAGGTCAACTATAAAATCCACCAACCGGGGAAGAGGGAGCCCTACCAAATTTACCATGTTAACTTGATTAAGCCATGGCAAGATAGAGAGCCTATGGAAGCTCCCTGTTTAGTGGCTGAGGCTGAGGCCGATGTGAAAGAGGTCAAGGTAGCAGAGTCACTGTCACGTGCCCGAAAGCAACAGTGCAAAGAGTTGCTACAGTGAAATAAAGACCTGTTTTCGGAGTTGCCAGAACTCACTCAGGTCATAGAGCATGAGGTTCACATAGAGCCTCATGTTCGCGTCAATCTAAAACATACCGGATCCCCGAGGCACGCAGAGAGGTGATCTCAAAAGAAGTGAGGCGGATGCTTAACCTGGGAGTCATTGAAGAGTCCAAAAGTGGATGGTCCAGTCCTATAGTCTTAGTGCCGAAACCAGATGGGGAATGGCGGTTTTTCAACGACTATAGGAAGCTGAGCGAGGTCTCGAAGTTCGACGCCTACCCAATGCCTAGGGTAGATGAGCTTATCGAAAGGCTAGGACCCGCTCGGTACATCACCACTCTGGACCTCACCAAAGGATATTGGCAAATTCCCCTGTCCAAAGAGGCCAAGGAGAAGAAAGCCTTCTCGACGCCAGAAGGATGTTATCAATACGTCAGGATGCCATTTGGGTTGCAGGGAGCTCCGGCCACCTTCCAGAGAGTCATGGACCGGATCTTAGCCCCCCCCCCAAAAAGTATGCAGCGGCCTACCTAGACGACATCTTCATATTCAGCCAGGACTGGGAAAATCATCTGGACAAAGTTCAAGCCATTCTTGATGCCCTAAGGAAGGGAGGCTTTACTATCAACCCCAAGAAATGTGCCATGGGAATGGAGGAAGCCAAGTACCTAGGGTACGTGGTTGATAGAGGGGAAATAAAACCACAAATAAATAAGGTCGAGGCGATCTTGAACTGGCCACAGCCCCTCTCGAAGAAGCAGGTCAGGGCGTTTCAAACTTTAACCTGATAGCAGCCATACTGACGGTTCTTCTGAAAGGGACGAAGTCGGCTATGGCCAAGTGGTGCCCGGAAGCAGAAGCAGCCTTCCAGGAATTGAAACTGGTCCTCTGTAAACAGCCAGTCTTGGTGGTGCCCAACTTCTCCAAGGAGTTTGGGGTCCAGATGGATGCATCGGATGTCGGGCTGGGAGGAGTCTTGTCCCAGGAGATTAACGGAGAAGAACACCCTGTAATATAGCTCAGTCGGAAGCTCTCCACTTGCGAGAAGAACTACTCCATTGTAGAAAAAGAATGTTTGGCCATTAAGGGGGCGTTAGACACTCTGTGGTATTACCTGTTAGGTAGAAGGTTCAGGTTAGTGTCAGACCATGCCGCACTGAGGTGGATGCAAGAAAAGAGGGGCAACAATGCTAGAGTGACTAGGTGGTTCCTTGCTCTACAAGATTTTAGCTTCCGGGTAGAGCATAGGCCTGGGACACAACATGGGAATGCTGATGCCTTGTCAAGGGTTTATTGTATGGTGACAGAAGGTGCCAAGCCCCCCAGCTTTGGGCAGAGGGGGAGGGTATGTAAGGTGGCTGCCGGACAGGTCATGGACGGGAGGCATGTGTCCCCGAAGTGCCAAGCTTCGGTGATGTAGGACCCGGAGAAGCAGGCTCCAGCACACATAGTGCTGAGAGGAATTTAATGGGCCTGGATCACAGGGCCGGGTTTTAAGAGCAGCTGAAAGAGCTTGTGGGGAAAAGCTGCTCACTTACCTCCAGTCCAGGTCTTGGAAGGCTGATTTAAGACAGCTGAACCTGTCTCTGTCAGTCTGTGTGTGTTGGGCAAGGTTAGCAGACCTTGCATGTGCTTCTCAGACTCTGCAGGAGGCAGAGAAAAAGCACTTTGTTTAAACGGCTGAAGCCGTGCTGCATGGACTTGTTATTTTGAGCTTTGTTCTGTTATTCCTTTTTGTGCCAGGAAAAGGCTGTTACTTTTGTTTCTTCACTGGTGTATGGACACTAAATAAACCACCAGTTTGTTTGAACCTGTGGACTACATCACTGTGTGAACCTGTACCTACCTCCAACGCGGCTCAGTGAGTACAAATCCCTACTATATACAGTACAGACCAAAAGTTTGGACACACCTTCTCATTTAAAGATTTTTTTGTATTTTCTTGACTTTGAAAATTGTACATTCACACTGAAGGCATCAAAACTATGAATTAACACATGTGGAATTATATACTGTGTGAAACAACTGAAAATATGTCTTATATTCTAGGTACTTCAAAGTAGCCACCTTTTGCTTTGATGACTGCTTTGCACACTCTTGGCATTCTCTTGATCAGCTTCAAGAGGTAGTCACTAGAGATGAGCGTTGTTCTACTCGAACTGTTCGCCAATCTCAAATTCGAACTGTTTTGGGCGGTGTTCGAGCCATTCGGCGAACACGAACAATTTGAGAAAAATTCGGCTGTTCGAGGTTATGTTCGA
Source organism: Phyllobates terribilis (assembly GCF_046119375.1). Classification (NCBI taxonomy): domain Eukaryota; kingdom Metazoa; phylum Chordata; class Amphibia; order Anura; family Dendrobatidae; genus Phyllobates; species Phyllobates terribilis. The sequence continues at coordinate 417,475,100 of NW_027362764.1, read as the reverse complement.
TAACTGTTCGTGCACCAAAATCATAACTGGATTTTTTCTCAGTAACGATGAAAATTAATGTTAATACGCAGTTTGAGTGTACAGCGGGGTGGGGGGAGGGGCAGGGGATGGATCTCTGCAGGAACAATGAAGATCTCCATTTTTTTTTCTCTTTCCCGCATTTACAGTGGGGAGGTGCAATCTGTCAGCCTATCAGCAGCGCACACACGGAGCGAAGTGCTTTTTTTCACACAAGCAAGGGCATGTGTCATTGGCAGTGTATGTCACATGTCCTTGCCCTATAAGACCAAGCCATTTTCCCCGTCGCCACCATTTTCTCACTGCTGCAGCTGCGTGTTAGACGGCACCGCTGTTGCTGTGTGCGCTATACCTTGTTAATTTCAAGCCAATTTTCGCACAAATCTACAGATAGCTTGGGAGTAGGGAATAGTTGTGTTTGCAGTCCTTTTAAGGACTAGGTTACAGCATTTCCTACGACTTTTATCAGGCAGGTCTGTGCTCTTAAATAGATAGATTGTGGGAGTAAAGACTAATTGTAATTGGAGTCCTTTTCAGGACTAGGTTACATCAGTTCCTATCAGTTTTTGCCAGGCAGGTCTGTGCCAGTGATGTGCAAGTTTTTTTCACAGCATTTGGCTGAATCTAGCAAAGCTAATCCTTTTTGGCCTATTGCAGAGTGTGTTAGTCAGTGGAGTAGCCTATCTGTGTTGCAAGATATACCACCTGTGTATAGAATACCAATTTTTTTACTGCACCTAGTGAAGTAAAATCTTTTGGGCATAGAATCATTCTATTAGTCCATCTATACTGACCTCCATCAGGTTGCAAATTGAATATAATTTTTTTCTGCATCTAGCTCTGAAAAAATATTGGGCTTCTAGCTGTGTGTGGGACTTGTTGTATTAGTCCATCTATACTGACCTCCATCAGGTTGCAAACTGCATATATTTTTTTCTTCATCTACCTCTGAAAAAATATTGGGCTTCTAGCTGTGTGTGGGACTTGTTCTATTAATCCATCTATACAGACCTCCATCAGGTTGCAAACTGAATATATTTTTTTCTGCATCTACCTCTGAAAAAATATTGGGCTTCTAGCTGTGTGTGGGACTTGTTGTATTAGTCCATCTATACTGACCTCCATCAGGTTGCAAACTGAATATATTTTTTTCTGCATCTACCTCTGAAAAAATATTGGGCTTCTAGCTGTGTGTGGGACTTGTTGTATTAGTCCATCTATACAGACCTCCATCAGGTTGCAAACTGAATTTTTTTTTTTCTGCATCTACCTCTGAAAAAATATTGGGCTTCTAGCTGTGTGTGGGACTTGTTGTATTAGTCCATCTATACTGACCTCCATCAGGTTGCAAACTGAATATATTTTTTTCTGCATCTACCTCTGAAAAAATATTGGGCTTCTAGCTGTGTGTGGGACTTGTTCTATTAATCCATCTATACAGACCTCCATCAGGTTGCAAACTGAATATATTTTTTTCTGCATCTACCTCTGAAAAAATATTGGGCTTCTAGCTGTGTGTGGGACTTGTTCTATTAATCCATCTATACAGACCTCCATCAGGTTGCAAACTGAATATATTTTTTTCTGCATCTACCTCTGAAAAAATATTGGGATTCTAGCTGTGTGTGGGACTTGTTGTATTAGTCCATCTATACTGACCTCCATCAGGTTGCAAACTGAATATATTTTTTTCTGCATCTACCTCTGAAAAAATATTGGGCTTCTAGCTGTGTGTGGGACTTGTTCTATTAATCCATCTATACAGACCTCCATCAGGTTGCAAACTGAATATATTTTTTTCTGCATCTAGCTCTGAAAAAATATTTGGCCTTCTAGCAGTGTGTGGGACTTTCTCTATTAGTCCATCTATACTGACCTCCATCAGGTTGCAAATTGAATATAATTTTTTTCTGCATCTAACCCAGCCAATAGTTTTGGCCTAATACCACAGTTTGGCCACTCAGCTCTGCTCGGTTCCCATCCATTGTTTTTTTGTGCAAACAACTCCAGAGTTCTTAATTAGTTAACCACCAAAATGAGTGGAAAAAGGCCTGCTGCTGGTGGAAAGGGGAATAGGCGTGTTGGGAAGGGGAAAAAAGGTTGTGTCCGTGGGGTAGGTGTTAAAGCAACAGTAACATCTGCAGAAGAAAGACCATCTTCCAGCCAAACTAAAATGTCTACTTCTTTTAGCGGACAATGTGATAAGATCCCTTTCTTACGGCCACGCCAATCGCTACAAATTCCAGATGAGGCACAAAAACAGCAGGTGCTTCAACAGATATCAAGTGCTCCTTTAAGTGGGCTCTCCTCCACATCAACTTCAACATCACAAATACTCCAGTCCTCAAAGGTGTCACCCCAATCGCACTTGCTTCCTCACAGCTCCCAAATCTCCAGCTGCCCGTCTGAGTATGAGGTAGAACAGATGGTTGAGTCTGCAGAGCTGTTTACTCATACTATAGCCTGGGAATCAGAGGTCGACTCCAGCGCGTCTGTGAATCCAGACGAGGAAATGATCTGCACTGATGCCCAGAATCTTTATGAGTCGGATCCAGGACCAGACGCAGAAGGTTCTGACCATAATGTAGACCCTCATTCCCAAACTGTAACTCCTGTTGGTGGAGACAATGAGGAAGACGATGATAAGACTCAAATACCTGATTGGAGCGACAACTTTAGTTTTTTGTCAGGGCAGGAACAGGTTGGCTCTGAGGACGACGGGTGTGATAACGCACAGGGTGATGATGATGAGGTTGGAGATCTCACTTACTGTCAACCCACAGTCAGCCAAGAGATGAGGTCAGCAGAGGAGGTGGAGGAAGATGCTAGTGACGACGAGGACAGGTTGCGCCTTCCTGGACAGAGACGTAGTACTGGAAGCACGTCAACAACTGCATCCTCAAACATAACTCTGCCTCTCACCGCAAGTCGCGGTGGCACTTCAGGTCGCATGGGTGCTAAGCCTTGCATAGCCTGGGCATTTTTTCAGATCGATAAAGATGACCCAACTCGTGTTATCTGTAACATTTGTCAGCAAAAGCTAAATAGAGGCCAAAAAATACATAGTTTGAGTACTTCATGCATGAACCGGCACATGGACATGAAGAATAAGTTGCAGTGGGAAGCTCAGTGTGCTACAATGCGGCCTAGCCGGCCGGGCCAACCACCGTCTGCCATATCTTGTGCATCCGCGGCCTCTTCATCCTCTGTGACTAGGGGGACAGCAGTCACACCTGTTTTGGGGCGCAGACCTGCCACCTCTTTACCCGCAACAGCCAGCGTGATTGGCAGGTCATCATTTTCTTTGGAGGTGGTAACACCAGCTGGTGTTGAGCGCTGTCCGACATCGATAGCACCACCTTTGGATCAAGGCAACCTAACATGTCCAACTGCATCTTCCTCACAGACCGGCAGTTTGCCGGGGACACCCTTATCAACCCCGTCTAAGCACAATAGCCAGCCCTCGGTCCCTCAGATGTGGACAAGTAAAAGACCATTTCCTCCTAGCCATGAGAAAGCTAAGAGATTGAATTTCACCATCTGCAAGTTCTTGGCTACAGAAATGCTGCCTTTCCGCCTGGTGGACACAGAGGATTTTCGAGACCTTATGTCCGTCGCAGTGCCCCAGTACCAGATGCCCAGTCGGCACTACTTCTCAAAGAAAGGTGTGCCTGCGCTCCACCAGCATGTCGCACACAACATCACTGCTTCTTTGAGAAACTCTGTGTGTGACAGGGTGCATTTCACCACAGACACTTGGACGAGTAGGCATGGACAGGGGCGTTACATGTCGCTGACTGGGCACTGGGTAACTATGGTGACAGCAGGACAAGGGGCTGCTGTCCAAGTCTTGCCGTCCCCACGAGTTGTGCGTCAATCCTCTTTATGTCAAAGTTCCTCCACTGCTTCTGCCTCCTCAACCTTCTCTCGGTCTTCCACCTGCACCCAAAGCCTGTCTGGTCATGCCACAAGCTTTCTAACTGCGCAGAAGGGATCCTGCACACCTCCTTACTATGCTGGCAGTAGGGCTCAACGTCATCAGGCGGTTTTTACATTGAAATGTCTGGGAAATGTGAGTCACACAGCTGAGGAGTTGTGGTCAGCTCTGGAGAACCAATTTCATGAATGGTTGTCTCCACTGGACCTGAAACCAGGGAAGGCCGTGTGCGACAATGCTGCAAACCTGGGTGCGGCCCTTCGCCGGGGCAATGTCACACACGTGCCTTGTATGGCTCACGTGTTGAACCTGGTTGTCCAGCAATTTTTAGCCCACTATCCCAGACTAGATGGCCTTCTGCAGAGGGCACGGTCGCTGTGTGCTCACTTTCGCCGTTCGCATCCCGCAGCTCAGCGACTTACATCTCTACAGAAGTCGTTGGGCCTGCCACTTCACCGGCTAAAATGCGATGTGCCTACCCGGTGGAATTCAACTCTGCACATGTTGCAGCGACTGTGGCAGCACCGACAAGCCCTGGTGCAATACGTTCTGACGTATAGCCTGGGCCAACGAGATCCAGAGGTGGGGCAAATCACGCTGGAGGAGTGGTCTCAGATCAGGGACCTATGCACCCTTCTGCACAGTTTTGAAATGGCGACGAAGATGTTTAGTGCTGACGATGCCATTATCAGCATGACTATTCCGGTGATTTACATGCTTGAGCACATGTTAAACAGAATTCGGAGTCAGGTGGTGGCACAAGAGGAGGTGGAGGAAGTAGAGGAGGAGGAGTTGTATGCGGAAGGGCTAACATCTGCAAGGTCCAGACGGTCGGCAGCACCAAGGTAGCAGGCATGTGAGGGTGGGGGAGATGGTTTTACCAGGGTGCATGGTAGCAGCCAAACTAGTGAGGAAGGTGCAGGAGCCCAGGAAGAAGTGGAGGACGAACTGATGGAAGACTCATCAGATGAGGGAGACCTTGATCACATTTCTGTTGTGCGAGGTTGGGGGGAGAGGACAGAGGAAGGAAGCATGATTGTTACCTCGCCACCAACACAACAGGGACTTGGTGCTCCTGGATGCGCAACACACATGAGTGCCTTCTTGCTGCACTACCTGCAACATGACCCTCGAATTGTGAGAATTAGAATTAATCCTGACTACTGGGTTGCCACACTGTTAGATCCCCGGTACAAAAGTAAATTTGCAGAAATTATTCCTGCCATAGAAAGGGATGCACGCATGCAGGAGTATCAGCAGAGACTGTTGCAGAATCTTACATGTGCTTTTCCACAAAATACCAGTGGTGCACGTCGTGAATCTCACAGTTCCAACTTGCCAACCGTGGGACCGTCAAGTGTTCAGCACTCAAACCGTAACAGAACCACAGTATCTGCTGGTAACATCAATTTTGCGGAATCATTTCACCACTTTTTTAGCCCATCCTTTGCAAGGCCACAGGAGACAAGAAGTCTGACACATAGTCAACGCCTAGAGACGATGGTACAGGAGTATCTCCAAGTAAACATTGAAGCCACGACTGTGTCACTGGACCCTTGCTCTTTTTGGGCTTCCAATCTGGATAAATGGCCGGAGCTAGCCACTTACGCCTTGGAGATCTTGTCATGCCCCGCAGCCAGCGTTCTGTCTGAACGTGTGTTCAGCGCTGCTGGTGGTGTGCTGACAGATAAGCGCACGCGGCTCTCCACTGATAATGTAGACAGACTCACGTTCATAAAGATGAACAAATCATGGATCCGAAACGACTTTTCTACCCCTGTGTCATCCTGGGGAGAGTAAAAGCTTGATGATTGGTTAAAATCACCCTACCAACCGTTTTAAGCTTTCAAATTACTAATCATGTTTATCTGTATCTTGGCTGGAAAATAATTTGGGCTTTGTAGCAGTGTGCAGCACTGATTCTATTAGGCCATCTATAATAAGCTCCACCAGATTTAAAATTACTAATCATGTTTATCTGTATCTTGACTGGAAAATAATTTGGGCTTTGTAGCAGTGTGCAGCACTGATCCTATTAGGCCATCTATACTAAAGCTTCACCAGATTTAAAATTAATAATAATTTTTAGCTGCATCTAGCCCGGAAAACAATTTTGGGGCTCCAAGATGCGCAAGACACATAAGTGCCTTCTTGCTGCACTACCTGCAGCATGACCCTCATATTGTCAGAATTCGAAGTAATCATGACTACTGGGTTGCCACACTCTTAGATCCCCCAAACTTTTCGATCAACCTTTTCATTTTAATAAAGACCAAAAAAATGGTCATTTTTGAAATTATAAGCATTAGCAGGTTGTTAGAAACTGAAATCAAACAGTTTTCAACTCAAAACTTTATTCTAGGTGATGTTACATTTTCACATAGGACCCCTTGTTCGAAAGGAGCTTCTGAACTCTCTCGTCCATTGAATTTGTCAGGTTTTGGATGGTTTCTGCTTCAAATGTTTTGCATGAGGACAGAATACCCTCCCAGAGCTGTTGCTTAGATGTGAACTGCCTCCCGCCATCATAGACACTCCTTTTAATGATGCTCCAAAGGTTCTGAATGGGGCGAGGTCAGGGGAGCATGGGGGTCACACCATAAGTTTGTCCCCTTTTATGCCCATATCAGCCAGAGATGCAGATGTTTTATGTGCAGCATGAGATGGTGCATTATCATGCAGAAAAATGATCTTGCTGTGAAATACACGGTTCTTCTTCTTGAACCATGGCAGGAAGTGCTGTTTGAGAAAATCCACATACATTATGGAGTTCATCTTTAGCGCCTTCAGGGATCCTAAAGGGGCCGACAATCTCTCTCCCCATGATTCCAGCCCAAAACATTACTCCACCTCCTCCTTGTTGGCGCTGTAGCCGTGTTTGCGTGGGGTGTCCATCAACCAGCCATCCTCCACTCCATCCATCTGGACCATCGAGCGCTGCACGGCACTCATCCGTGAACAAAACAGTTTTGAAATCAGTCTTCATGTAATGTTTGGCCCACTGGAGCCGTTTCTGCTTGTGTGAAGTGGATAGAGGAGGTCGACAGGATGGCGTATGCACAGCTGCAAACCTCTGAAGGACCCTGCATCTTGTTGTTCTGGGGACGTTGGAGGCACAAGCAGCTTCAAAAACTTGTCTGCTGCTATGACAAGGCTTTTTTGCCGCTGCTCTTTCAACCTGACGTAATTGCCTGTAGGAAAGAGTCCTCAATTTGCCCTTATCAGCACGCACACGTGTGTACTGTGAATCAGCTACATACTTCTTGATTGCCAAGACACTTCATCCTGATCATCGCACAATGTTGATTGTAGTCATGCCTTGATCTAAACACTCCACAATTTGTTGCTTCTCAGCAGCCGACACATCCTTTTTCTTTCCCATTTTGGCAGAAAATGTAGGCTGCTTAATAATGTGAGACAGCCTTCTTAAGTAGTCTTGCCTTTCATTGGACACACCTGCCAAACTAATTAGCACAGGTGTCTGCAATTGCTTACAGTGATATAAAGAGCCCTGACACACATCACCATCAATGAGTTTAACTGACAAACAAACAAATTCTTCCCTTATCACTCCTAAACACTTTTTGCATAATAATTTGGAACACAGTGTACATGTGCTTTTCCACAAAACACCAGTGGTTCACGTAGTGAATCTTACAGTTCTAACTTGCCAACCGTGGTCTGTATGGAGTTGTTCAATAAAGGGCCCAAAATTAAGATAACATAGATGGGAGAGGTCTCTATGAATAGGAATTCCTAAGTATTTGATACCCTGTGAGGGCCAGGCAAAGGGAAAGTTGGACTGGATGGAATCCTATATGGATTTGGGGAGGGAGACATCGAGGGCCTCAGACTTCGCTGCATTGATTTTAAAATTTGACCATGTAACAAAGTGATCTATTTCAGCCATAACAGCATGGATGGATATATGTGATTGAGTGATATATACTAGGACATCATCAGCAAATAGAGAGCACTTGTACTAGGTGCCTCCCACCTCAATCCACCTAATATTGGGGTTATGGCGAATTCATGAGAGCAGGTGCTCCGTCACTAGGATGTATAAGAGAGGGGACAGAGAACATCTGTAACGGGTCTGGGAGGCGGAACCTCTGAGCTACTATACAAGGGGGCGGTCCTTGTAAGGGAGCGGGTGGCGACCAGGGTAGACGGGCAGGCAGTCACAGCAGGTGACTGGGACAGTCTCTGAATGAACGGACAGGAGGTCACGGCAAGTGACCGGGGCAGTCTCTGGATGAACGGGCAGGAGGATACGGCAAGTGACCGGGGCAGTCTCTGGATGAACGGGCAGGAGGTCACGGCAAGTGACCGGGGCAGTCTCTGGATGAACGGGCAGGAGGTCACGGCAAGTGACCGGGGCAGTCTCTGGGTAAAGGATTGGTACGACCTGTGGCGGCAGATGATAGACGTGAGCTCCCAGGTGAGCAGGCGAGAGTCTCTGGATAATCGGGTGGTCACAGCATGTGACGGCGGAGCCTCCAGGAAGACCAACAGACAGGTAGCAGATGAGCGCTCCCAGGTGAGCGGGCAGGAGTCACTGGACAGGCGGGTGGTCACAGCACGTGACGGCAGAGCCTCCTGGTAGGCTAGCAGACAGGCAGCAGATGAGCGCTCCCAGGTGAGCGGGCAAGCTGGTCCTTAGACAGACTGACAGGAGTTGGAAGGCAGACCGTCGGACCTCAGGCAAGCAGGCAGGTAGAAGATGTGCGCTCCCAGGTGAGCGGGCAAGCTGGTCCTTAGACAGACTGACAGAAGTTGGAAGGCAGACCGTCGGACCTCAGGCTAGCAGGCAGGTAGCAGGATATCAGGCAGGAATTAGACAGCAGACTGGCAGGAGTCTGGCAGGTATCTGGCAGGTAACTGGCAACGGGACCTGAGGGCTGAAGCAGAGTAGTGAACAGTGCTACAACATTGCTCGGGCACCTCCATTTTGGAGGAGGTGCCTTTTATATGGGAGGTCCTCCGGCAATTGGCCGGGGACTCCTTAGGACGGCGCGCGCGGTCCCTTTAAGAGAGGGGGAGCGCGCGCGCGCGCCCTAAGCACACTGCCGAGGAAGGAGCGCGTGCCGGAAGCAGCGGGGAGAGAAGCGCTGGAGAACGCAGCGCCAGGAGCGGGGAGGTGAGAGGGACGGCGTCTCTGCCTAGAACGGGGCAGAGACGCCGATGCTACAGTACCCCCCCTTTAGGCCCCCTCTTTTTTTGGCCAGAATGAAATTTCTCAAGGAGAAGCGGGGCGTTGATGTTCTCCCTGGGTTCCCAAGTTCTCTCCTCAGGACCAAACCCCTTCCAATCTACCAGAAAAAAGGTTTTTCCTCTTACCCTCTTGGAGGCCAGAATACTCTCTACCTCAAAGATGTCATCAGCGGAAACCGGAGCAGGAGGGGCACCTGGATTTTTGGAAAAAAAGTTAAAGACAACGGGTTTGAGGAGAGATACGTGGAAGGAGTTGGGGATCCGTAGGGTGGCCGGGAGTTTTAATTTGTAGGCCACAGGGTTAATTTGCCTGAGGACTTCGAAGGGGCCCATGAATCGAGGACCCAACTTGTAGGAAGGTACTTTGAGCCGCACATGTTTGGATGAGAGCCAAACCTTGTCTCCCGGACGGAATTGGGGCGGATCCAGACGTCTCTTATCAGCATATCTCTTCATCCGCTCAGAGGAGAGAAGAAGAGCGGACCTGGTGCTCTCCCAAATAGTAGAAAATTCGCTGACAAGAGACTCCGCAGCAGGGTTGTCCACAGAAACGGAGACAGGAAGTGGAATCCGGGGATGTTGGCCACCGACTATAAAGAACGGGGATTTGGAAGAGGACTCGCTCTCATGGTTGTTATAAGAGAACTCGGCCCATGGTAGGAGATCCACCCAGTCCGAGTGGTGAGCATCAACGAAGTGCCGGAGGTAGCTGGACAAGATCTGATTGATCCGCTCCACTTGACCATTGGACTGAGGGTGGTAAGCGGAGGAGAAATCCAGGGTAATGTCCAGCAGCTTACATGTGGCTCTCCAGAAGCGAGAGGTGAACTGAACCCCACGATCCGACACGATGTGGAGGGGCAGACCATGGAGACGGAAGATGTGGCAGATAAAGTCTTTAGCCAGCTCGGGTGCAGACGGAAGACCAGGCAGGGGAATGAAGTGGGCCATCTTAGAAAAACGGTCAGCGACAACCCAAATGACAGTACAACCGGCAGAAACTGGAAGGTCGGTGATAAAGTCCATAGCGATGTGTTGCCAAGGAGCAGCAGGTACGGGAAGGGGCAGGAGATGGCCGGCAGGTAGATGTCGGGGAACTTTGTTACGGGCACAGGATGAACAGGCCGCGACGAAGTCTACCACGTCCTTACGCAGGGTAGGCCACCAGTAATGCCGGGTAATAAGTTGGAAGGTCTTCTTTTGGCCAGCATGGACAGCTAGTTTAGAAGAATGTCTCCCAGCGAAGAACCCTCTCCCGATCTGGCACAGCTACGAACGTCTTACCGGGTGGAAGACGAGTCAGATCCAAGGGGGCCACATTGATCACCTTGGAGGAGTCGATGATGTGCGTAGGTTCCTCCTCTTGATCGGAGGACAGGAAGGACCGGGACAAGGCATCAGCTTTGACGTTCTTGTCCGCCGGACGGAAATGAAGAATGAAGTCGAAGCGGGCAAAAAACAACGACCACCGGGCCTGGCGAGGATTGAGTCTCTGGGCATTTTGGAGATATGCCAGGTGTTAGAACCTTGCTCTTAGGTTTTTTTTCATTTGCTGGTCACATGACCTTGTTGGCCTATTTAATCCTGCTCCGCCCTTCTGGCTTTGCTGGACTTCATTGTATATCTACTTTCTAGCTAGCCTGTGCTCTGTGTTCTGCTCTGTTAGTTTGCTTGGTCTTCTGACCTCTATGTTCTATATATTTTGTTTGTTCGTCTGTCTGCTACTATTTCTGTTAGGAGGTGTCCCATTTTCCTCCCAGTCCTTAGTACTTGTAGGGATTCCTTCCCCACATCTATAGGTCTCCGTACAGACTAGCTTAGGACTTTAGCAGGTCTGATCGCAGGATCAGGTTCCCTGTTACATCGTAGGGATTAAGCTGAGTTCTATCGTAGGGACAGATCTCCTCTCTTTCCTTAGCTCTGGTAGCAGAACATAACTGTAAGTCCAGCCAGCAAATTCTCTAAGGAAAGATTTTTCTGTTCCATCATGGTGTCGGTTCAGGATTTGGTTCATCGCCTGCAGGGACTCTCTCTGGAGGTGGCCGAGCTCCGTCAGCACGTGAGTAACTGTCCTGGAGCACATTTCTTGGAGCCTAAGGTATGTTTGCCGGATTTATTTTTTGGCGAACACCGAGAATTTTTTTCATTCAAAAATGCTTGCTTATTGTATTTTCGTTTGAGACCTAAGTCCTCTGGGGATGAATCCCAGCGCGTAGGGTTCATAATGTCACTTTTGCGCAAAGAGCCTCAGGAGTGGGCCTTTTCTTTGCAACCTAGTGATACATGCTTCAGATCAGTGGATAGTTTTTTTTCTGCTTTGGGACTATTATATGATGATCCTGACCGTGTCGCATCAGCTGAGACTGAGTTGAGACGTTTAAAACAAGGATCAGGTAATGTGGAAAAATATTGTACTCATTTCCGTCGTTGGTCTACTCAAACAGGGTGGAACGATTCTGCTCTGAAAAGTCTATTTCTTGCTGGGCTCAGTGAAAGGGTTAAAGACCTGCTAATTGCTTATCCTACACCTGAAGATTTGCAACAGGCTATGCAATTAGCTATACGGGTGGATAGAAGACTGCGTGCAAGGGTTAATGAGAGCAAATCCTCTGCTATGTCAGTTTCTGGTTATGAGAATGTGCGTACTAACAGTGGTGAACCGATGGAGATTGGATCGGTGGCACCTCGCTCTCAAGAAAAAGACCGTCGATCTTTTGAAGGCTTGTGTTTCTATTGCGGAAAATCTGGTCATTTGATTAAAGGCTGTGAGCTTCGTATGAAGAAAGAAAAAAAAATGGTCAGTCATGCCCGTATTGCCTGTTTAAATTCCAAGGGTGTATTTTTAGCTGCTTCCACGATTGCTCAGGAAAAATTAATGGAATTTCGGGTGTTTGTCGATTGTGGGTCTACTCTGAATGTTATTGATGGGGGATTCGTGGAAAGACTCAATTTAAAACCTGAACCTTTATCATCCCCCATTGCTGTGGTTTCTGTGGATGGTTCCCCTTTGAAGAATATTACTCTCAAGGTCTGTGAATTTCCTCTCACTATTAATGGTGTTCACCATGAGAAATTGGATTTGGTAGTGTTGAATAACTTGCCTTCTCCAGTAATATTGGGATTGCCCTGGTTAAAATTTCACAATCCTGTACTGGATTGGTCTACCAGTGAAATTAAATCCTGGAGCCATAAATGTTATGACAAGTGTTGTAATGGGCGTATTGCAGCTTTGGATAGGGGAGAATTGCCTGTTCCTATTCAGGATTTTTGGAGAGTTTTTTCTGAGAAGGAATCGCAGGTTTTGCCTCCCCATAGAGACTATGATTGTTCTATTGAATTTGTCCCTGGAGCGACTCTTCCTAAAAGTCGTTTATTTAACCTTACTATTCCTGAGAGGAAGGCTTTGGAGGAATACATACAGACAAGTTTGGCCGCCGGTCACATTAGGCCCTCTAAGTCTCCTGTGGCGGTTGAATTTTTTTTTGTAAAAAAAAAGGACGGCGGTTTACGTCCTTGTCTGGATTTTCGTGAGATTAACAAAATTACTGTACGCAATCCTTACCCACTGCCATTGATTCCTGATCTGTTTAACCAGTTAATGGGGGCCAAGTGGTTCTCTAAAATTGACCTTAAGGGGGCATACAATCTGTTGCGCATGAAGGAGGGTGACGAATGGAAGACTGCTTTTAACACTCCTGTGGGTCATTTTGAGAATCTGGTTATGCCTTTTGGTCTTACTAATGCTCCTGCATTTTTTCAGAATCTGATTAATGACATCCTTAGACCTTTGATCGGTAAAAATGTGGTTGTGTATTTGGATGACATTTTGATTTATTCGCCGGATCTGGAGTCTCATTGGCGGAGCGTGCGTGAGGTATTACAGTTATTAATGGACAATTCGCTTTTTGCTAAGCTGGAGAAATGTGAGTTCGCTGTACAGAGAATTAGTTTTTTGGGCTACATTATCTCCAGCAAAGGTTTTGAGATGGATCCGGTTAAGGTTCAGGCTGTGCAGGAATGGCCTAGGCCTATTGGTTTGAAATCGATACAGAGGTTTTTGGGTTTCGCCAATTACTATAGAAAATTCATAAAAAATTTTTCTAGTATTGTCAAACCTCTGACTGATCTCACCAGGAAAGGTGCTGATGCGGTTCAGTGGTCTTCTGAGGCCATTGAAGCTTTTGTCTATCTCAAGGAGAGGTTCACCTCTGCTCCCATCCTTATGCAGCCTGATGTTACTAGGCCGTTTTTGGTTGAGGTTGATGCTTCCTCTGTGGGGGTTGGCGCTGTATTGTCTCAGGATAACGGGGATGGATTACATCCCTGTGCCTTTTTTTCAAAAAAATTTTCGGAGACTGAACTGAATTACGATATTGGTAATCGGGAATTATTGGCTATTAAACTCGCATTTGAACACTGGCGCCACTTCTTGGAAGGTGCGGAATTTCCCGTTCAGGTTCTTATGGATCATAAAAATCTGATATATCTTGATGCTGCCAAGCGCCTGAATGCCCGTCAGGCTAGGTGGGCACTGTTTTTAATTTCTCCGTTACTTACATCCCTGGTACTAAGAATGTTAAGGCGGATGCCTTGTCTCGCAGTTTTTCTCCCATAGTCGGTGCTGAGAAAGAGGAGAACATTTTACAAGAAGGTGTTGTGATAGCTGCTTTGGACTCCGTTTTGGAAAATGAGATTCTTAAAGCACAGGAGAATGCCCCTTCTAACACTCCTCATGGGAGGTTGTTTGTGCCTGGGACCTTTAGGAGAGATTTGTTTGTTGAGTGTCACGAATCTCGGTTGGCAGGTCATCCCGGAATCTCTGAGACCAAGAGACTGGTGGGTCGCAGTTTTTGGTGGCCTGGATGGCAGAAGGAAGTCATTAAGTGGGTGCGTCAATGTACTATATGTGCTAGATCTAAGTCCTCACATACTCCTGCTGCAGGGTTGCTTTGTCCTTTGGAGGTTCCCAGTGCTCCTTGGACACATTTGGCTATGGACTTTATAACTGACCTTCCCCCCTCTGAGGGTTTTACTGTCATCTGGGTGGTCGTGGACCGTTTTAGCAAGATGTGTCACTTGGTTCCTTTCGTCAAACTGCCCTGCGCTAAAACTCTCGCTAAGGCCTTTGTCAAGGAAATTGTCAGACTTCATGGCGTTCCTACTGACATTGTTTCTGATAGGGGTCCTCAGTTCGTGGCTCGTTTTTGGCGTGCCTTTTGTGATAGGTTGGGAGTTCATTTGTCGTTCTCGTCCGGATATCATCCTGAATCTAATGGCCAGACAGAAAGGAAAAACCAGGATGTTGAGCAGTTCTTGCGTTGTTTTGTGGAAGACAATCAAGAGGGGTGGTCTGAGTTTCTGCCACTTGCTGAATTTGCTCTGAACAATCATACATCTTCTTCTGCTGGTTGTTCGCCTTTTTTTTGTTGTTCTGGGAGACATCCGTCGTTTGGGTCGTTCTCCAAGTTGGGATCTGCCGTGCCTGAGGAGGAGAATTTTTCCGGTGATTTGGAGAGAGTTTGGACGGATGTGCGTGGTAATCTTCAGGAGGCCAACAGAAAATCTAAAGACTACTTTGATAGGAAACGATAGGAGGTTTTGTTCGCTGTTGGTGACATGGTTTGGTTGTCCTCTAGGAATCTGCGGTTGAGGATTCCTTCAAAGAAATTGGGTCCCAAGTTTGTAGGGCCCTTTAAGGTGCTTCAGGTTGTCAACCAATCTGCTGTTAGGTTGGAGGTTCCTACCTCCTGGAGAATTAATCCGGTATTTCATGTCTCTCTGTTGAAAAAAGCTGTTGTATCGGATTTTTCCTTTGCTGGTCACATGACCTTGTTGGCCTATTTAATCCTGCTCCGCCCTTCTGGCTTTGCTGGACTTCATTGTATATCTACTTTCTAGCTAGCCTGTGCTCTGTGTTCTGCTCTGTTAGTTTGCTTGGTCTTCTGACCTCTATGTTCCATATATTTTGTTTGTTCGTCTGTCTGCTACTATTTCTGTTAGGAGGTGTCCCATTTTCCTCCCAGTCCTTAGTACTTGTAGGGATTCCTTCCCCACATCTATAGGTCTCCGTACAGACTAGCTTAGGACTTTAGCAGGTCTGATCGCAGGATCAGGTTCCCTGTTACATCGTAGGGATTAAGCTGAGTTCTATCGTAGGGACAGATCTCCTCTCTTTCCTTAGCTCTGGTAGCAGAACATAACACCAGGTTTTTGTGATCCGTGTAGATAATTACCGGATAGAGAGCCCCTTCAAGCAGATAGCGCCACTCTCCCAGTGCCAATTTGATGGCTAGCAATTCCCGGTCTCCAATGGAGTAGTTGCGCTCCGACGAGGAGAAGATTTTGGAGAAGAAGCCGCACATTACCATTCTCCCGGTAGAAGACTTCTGGGTGAGCACCGCTCCGGCTCCGGAGGAGGAGGCATCAACCTCCAGGTAGAATTGTTTATTACAGTCCGGACGGTGCAGGACGGGAGCAGAGGCGAAGGCTTTCTTTAGGGAAAGGAAGGCCTCCTCGGCTTCAGGCGACCATGTCCTGGGGTTAGCCCCCTTACGGGTAAGTGCAGATATGGGAGCAGTCCGAGACGAGAAGTGTGGGATGAAAAGACGATAACAATTAGCGAAGCCCAGGAATCGCTGTATCGCCTTCAAACCTTCAGGACGAGGCCATTTTAGAACGGAAGAGAGCTTCTCGGGATCCATTTGCAGACCTGTTTGGGAGATGACATAGCCCAAGAACGGAAGGGAGGTCTGATCGAAGAGGCACTTCTCGTATTTGGCGTAAAGGTGGTTCTGCCGAAGCCTAAGCAGGACCTGACGAACATCCCTCCGGTGTGTGGGGAGATCCGGAGAGAAGACCAAGATATCGTCCAGGTATACCACTACGCAGGAGTACAGGAGGTCACGGAAGATGTCGTTGACTAGTTCCTGAAAGACCGCAGGAGCATTACAGAGACCGAAGGGCATCACAAGGTACTCGTAGTGACCATCCCGCGTATTGAATGCCGTCTTCCACTCGTCTCCTTGACGGATACGGACCAGATTATACGCTCCTCGTAGATCCAGCTTGGAGAAGATCCTGGCGCCCTTGAGACGATCAAACAATTCGGAGATGAGTGGCAGGGGATATTTGTGTTTTACCGTGATGAGATTGAGTCCTCTGTAGTCAATACAGGGACGTAGCGAGCCGTCTTTCTTTTTGACAAAGAAGAATCCGGCTCCAGCCGGGGAGGTAGATTTTCGGATAAATCCCCTAGCCAGATTCTCTTCAATGTACTCAGACATGGCTCGGGTCTCGGCTGCAGACAACGGGTAGATACGCCCACGGGGAGGAGTGGTGCCAGGTACCAGGTCGATCGGGCAATCGTATGGCCTATGGGGTGGCAACGTCTCAGCTTCCTTCTTACTGAAGACGTCCGCATAGGGCCAGTAGGGAGTCGGGAGACCAGGTAAGTTAGCTGGAGTAGGCTGAGGGCGAAGTGGACGGACCGGGACCAGGCAGGTCCTATGGCAGTCAGGACCCCATCGGAGTACTTCACCGGACCGCCAGTTCAATACGGGTTCATGTGTCTGGAGCCAAGGTAGACCTAGCAACAGGGAGTGAGAAAGTCCGGACAGCACATGGAATGAGATCTCCTCAGAGTGCAGCATTCCCACCTGCAGGGTTATGGGTTCGGTGATGAGCAGGATGGTCTCCGAGAGAAGTCTTCCATCCACGGAGGCGACTGACAATGGGTCAGCCAGGGACTTGGTGGGAATATGGTATCTCTCTACCAGAGACTGGGAGATGAGGTTTCCAGCAGCTCCAGAATCCAGATGGGCGAGTTCAAAGAGACGGTTTTCTCCCCAAGCAATAGAGACCGGTAAGGTCAGAGACGGAGAGGGCTTACTTTTGTCTAGGACGACCTCTCCGAGTGGTCCTAGACACTGGCGTTTCCCGGCTTTTCCGGGCAGGAACGGATGAAGTGCTTCATACTGCCACAATAGAAACAGCTTCCCTCGGCTCGGCGAGATTCTTGGCGAGAACCGACCATCTTGGTCTGGTCGACCTGCATAGGCTCAGGAGAGTGTAGCTGAGGAGAGACGGAGGGAGTGACGGGTTTCTGAAAAGTAGTAGCTAGACGTGGAAACCTCCTCTCACGGGTGACCTCTTTGGCACGCTCCTGGAACCGCAGGTCAATCCGGGTGGCAAGAGTTATTAGGTCATCGAGAGTGGTAGGAATGTCCCGACCGGCAAGTTCATCTTTAATACGGCCGGACAGACCCTCCCAGAAGACGGAAACCAGAGCATCATTATCCCAGGCCAGCTCCGAGGCAAGGGTACGGAACCGTATGGCATATTGGCCCACGGTGAGACTTCCCTGACGGAGGTGTAGCAGAGATGATGCGGATGAGGTCTTCCGTCTGGGTTCGTCGAAGACTTTCCGGAAAGCCGTGAGAAAGGCAGGCAAGTCGGACACCAGGGGGTCTCCTCTCTCCCATAGAGGATTTAGCCAGGCCAGGGCCTCTCCGGTGAGATGGGACATGATGAAGGCAATTTTGGCCCGGTCGAAGTTAAACTGGTGAGACAGGAGTTCAAAGTGCAGGGTGCACTGATTTATGAAGCCCCGAGCCTGGGCGGAGTCGCCTCCGAAACGAGGAGGTGCAGAAAGCCGGGGTCCGGGGTAGGATACCATGTTATTAGTGGGCAGTGGAGCTGCCGGATTGCGAGTCATGGCACTGGCGGTGGTTGCAGGCAGAGCAGTCAGAGTGTCCAGGCGAGAATTGACATTCCGCAGGTGACCCAGGATGGACTCCTGTTGGGACCTCTGACGGGACAGTTCATGACACAGGTCCGAGAGTGAGGGAGCTTGGGTGCCACCGGGTTCCATGGCCCGAGCAAACTGTAACGGGTCTGGGAGGCGGAACCTCTGAGCTACTATACAAGGGGGCGGTCCTTGTAAGGGAGCGGGTGGCGACCAGGGTAGACGGGCAGGCAGTCACAGCAGGTGACTGGGACAGTCTCTGAATGAACGGACAGGAGGTCACGGCAAGTGACCGGGGCAGTCTCTGGATGAACGGGCAGGAGGATACGGCAAGTGACCGGGGCAGTCTCTGGATGAACGGGCAGGAGGTCACGGCAAGTGACCGGGGCAGTCTCTGGATGAACGGGCAGGAGGTCACGGCAAGTGACCGGGGCAGTCTCTGGGTAAAGGATTGGTACGACCTGTGGCGGCAGATGATAGACGTGAGCTCCCAGGTGAGCAGGCGAGAGTCTCTGGATAATCGGGTGGTCACAGCATGTGACGGCGGAGCCTCCAGGAAGACCAACAGACAGGTAGCAGATGAGCGCTCCCAGGTGAGCGGGCAGGAGTCTCTGGACAGGCGGGTAGTCACAGCACGTGACGGCAGAGCCTCCTGGTAGGCTAGCAGACAGGCAGCAGATGAGCGATCCCAGGTGAGCGGGCAAGCTGGTCCTTAGACAGACTGACAGGAGTTGGAAGGCAGACCGTCGGACCTCAGGCAAGCAGGCAGGTAGAAGATGTGCGCTCCCAGGTGAGCAGGCAAGCTGGTCCTTAGACAGATTGACAGAAGTTGGAAGGCAGACCGTCGGACCTCAGGCTAGCAGGCAGGTAGCAGGATATCAGGCAGGAATTAGACAGCAGACTGGCAGGAGTCTGGCAGGTATCTGGCAGGTAACTGGCAACGGGACCTGAGGGCTGAAGCAGAGTAGTGAACAGTGCTACAACATTGCTCGGGCACCTCCATTTTGGAGGAGGTGCCTTTTATATGGGAGGTCCTCCGGCAATTGGCCGGGGACTCCTTAGGACGGCGCGCGCGGTCCCTTTAAGAGAGGAGGAGCGCGCGCGTGCCCTAAGCACACTGCCAGGGAAGGAGCGCGTGCCGGAAGCAGCGGGGAGAGAAGCGCTGGAGGACGCCGCGCCAGGAGCGGGGAGGTGAGAGGGACGGCGTCTCTGCCTAGAACGGGGCAGAGACGCCGATGCTACAACATCCCTGCCTTGTCCCATTGGTGATTGTGAAAGGTGATGAAAATGTTCTGACGCGCCCCCTGGGCCTTGGGACACCCGGAGCCGGACCCTTTTTGGTGGATGCTGGTGGTTGTAGTCTCCGTGGCGGCAACCCGGTTCCGTGGCTCAGGGCGGTCAAACCAGTGGCGGAACTATTTATGTGGTTTTGATGTTTAAATGTCCGACTAAGCCACCCGTGGATTGCGGTCAGAGTGAACCGCCGCTCCAGGGCAGACCGCTGAGGCTGGTGTTGTGGGTGCAGCAGAGCGTAGCATAACTCCCCACGGGAGGAGTATAGCCTCAGGGCAGTGTATGCGGAGGATGGGGGTGATGGTGCAGGGCAGCAGCAGTAATGACACGGAGTCAGTGATGCAGTCCAGGGCCTTTACTCACAGTTCTTATTATCCAGACCACGTCTGCAGGTAACGGCTGCCCACGTCGTACTGTGCTCACCAGGTGAGGGGCTCAGACAACTCCCAGATAACTTTGGAGTGCTTCACAGGACCCCCTTTGTGTGTCCTTTGTCTGGCCTTTCTTACCAACCCTTCTGTCCGGCTGCCTCGGGCCTCCTCTTGGTAAACTTGGCGCCAGTTTCCCTGACCCTATGTGGTGCCTTCCTAGCGGGTGTAGCGAGGGGCTGCGCCACATAAAATGTCACAGCCTCCTGTTTCTAGCTGAGGGTCGTTTCCTGCCTCCACTAGTTTCGGGGACCGGTCTCCCCCTTTGGCCTGACCCCTCCACGCAGGTGGATTCGGGCGTGCGGTGGCGACTCGCCCGTCCGCACCCCTGAGATCCCTTTGTTCCTCGTTCCTGGAACCTTCTCCGCTCCTCTTCCTTCCTTCTCCCTCTTCCAGGCCTGGGCCTCTGTTACTAGGCCCGCCTCCGGAGCAGAGCTCATGCAAAGCCCCTGCTCCCTGCCACTTCTGCTCAGACTTCTCTGCACTGAACTAAGATGGTGCCCACATTTTATACTCCCTTCTCAATGCACCCAGGAACTGCTTCCTCCCTGCTCCTGCACTACAGGGTTCCCCTTCCTCAGTGTTCCCTCCCCCCACTCCAGCCAGGGACAGGGACTGTCGTGCCCATCTCAGGGGCATATTGGTCGCCCTGCCCCACGGCAATGTGGTGTAATGCATGCAGGTGTCGGGTCCTGATCCACACTACATCCTTACCTGAGAGTGAGATATCACACCTCTGGGTGAGGTGCAATACCTCTGTAGCAACCGAGCCCTCAGAGTGCTACAGTTCCATTTATCTTCAGCCTAGGTGACGTATTGCGATACAGGGCCTTGATTTTGGCTATAAAAGGGTCCCCTAGACCCCTACCCCAAGCTTTTTAAGAGAATCATATATGGCGTGCCAGGAGACTCTATGGAATGCTTTCTCAGCATCCAACGAGAGTATCTAATTACAAATTTTTAACTGCATCTAGCGCAGGAAATACTTTGTGCCTAGTAGCAGGGTCTGCTAGTCAGCGGATTATCCCGGCTGTTAAGCAAGCTACACCACCTGTAGTTTTGACACTTCATTTTTTCAAAGGAAATGCTTCGGGACCACGGGATACTCAGTGAAGAGCATCAGGAGGCACCCCAAGGCATAAGGGCTCGGACTGGCAGTAGGATGCCTTGCGGTGGACAGCCGAGCTCGATCCTTATAAAAGCTTTTTAACTGCAGCAGCTTTAGTGGACGCTCCACCACAGGGGGGCTCGCTCGACCCACCAGCGGACAGGCACCAGTATTGGGAGAGGGGGGCTGGCCGTCAGGGCTCACCGCGGCTCTGGCACAAACCCGGCGACACGGAGGTGGCACGGGCAGGAGCGGACTGAACGTGTCGGCTTCTCACTTTTGGGATTTTAGAAGGGCATGACATGCCTATATCTGTGTATCCCCCTCCTTTTACTCCTCCACCTCTTTTCTTTTCGCATGACTATATGTACTTGTCACTTTTCCATGTGTTAGTTGTGTCTTCTGAGCAGTTTGTCAGCTTTTGGACACCTTTGAAGGTGTTTTCTATGTGTTTCTATGTGTTTTTGTTTGCCTGCCATTGGTTTTAACGGTGTTCGAAGGTGTTCGACGAACAGTTCGACGAACAGTTCGGCGAACACACGGGTGTTCGACGAACCGAACCGAACTCGAACACTACGGGGGTGGCTCAACACTAGTAGTCACCGGAAATGGTCTTCCAACAATCTTGAAGGAGTTCCCAGAGATGCTTAGCACTTGTTGGCCCTTTTGCCTTCACTCTGCGGTCCAGCTCACCCCAAGCCATCTCGATTGGGTTCAGATCTGGTGACTGTGGAGGCCAGGTCATCTGGCTTAGCACCCCATCACTCTCCTTCTTGGTCAAATAGCCCTTACACAGCCTGGAGGTGTATTTCGGGTCATTGTCCTGTTGAAAAATAAATGATGGTCCAACTAAACGCAAACAGGATGGAATAGCATGCCGCTGCAAGATGCTGTGGTAGCCATGCTGTTTCAGTATGCCTTCAATTTTGAATAAATCCCCAACAGTGTCACCAGCAAAGCACCCCCACACCATCACACCTCCTCCTCCATGCTTCACGGTGGGAACTAGGCATGTAGAGTCTATCCGTTCACCTTTTCTGCGTCACACAAAGACACGGTGGTTGGAACCAAAGATCTCAAATTTGGACTCATCAGACCAAAGCACAGATTTCCACTGGTCTAATGTCCATTCTTTGTGTTCTTTAGCCCAATTAAGTCTCTTCTGCTTGTTGCCTGTCCTTAGCAGTGGTTTCCTAGCAGCTATTTTACCTTGAAGGCCTGCTGCACAAAGTCTCCTCTTAACAGTTGTTGAAGAGATGTGTCTGCTGCTAGAACTCTGTGTGGTATTCACCTGGTCTCTAATCTGAGTTGCTGTTAACCTGCGATTTCTGAGGCTGGTGACTCGGATAAACTTATCCTCAGAAGCAGAGGTGACTCTTGGTCTTCCTTTCCTGGGGTGGTCCTCATGTGAGCCAGTTTCTTTGTAGCGCTTGATGGTTTTTGCAACTGCATTTGGGGACACTTTCAAAGTCTGCCCAATTTTTTGGACTGACTGACCTTCATTTCTTAAAGTAATGATGGCCACTTGTTTTTCTTTACTTAGCTGCTTTTTTCTTGCCACTTGTTTTTCTTTACTTAGCTGCTTTTTTCTTGCCATAATACAAATTCTAACAGTCTATTCAGTAGGACTATGAGCTGTGTACCCACCAGACTTCTGCACAACACAACTGATGGTCCCAACCCCATTTATAAGGCAAGAATTCCCACTTATTGAGCTTGACAGGGCACACCTGTGACGTGAAAACCATTTCTGATGACTACCTCTTGAAGCTCATCAAGAGAATGCCAAGAGTGTGCAACGCAGTCATCAAAGCAAAAGATGGCTACTTTGAAGAACCTAGAATATAAGACATATTTTCAGTTGTTTCACACTTTTTTGTTAAGTATATACTGCAATTCCACATGTGTTAATTCATAGTTTTGATGCCTTCAGTGTGAATGTACAATTTTCATAGTCATGAAAATACAGAAAAATCTTTAAATGAGAAGGTGTGTCCAAACTTTTGGTCTGTACTGTATATATCCATATGAACTAACAGTCCTTCTGAGGACTAATCCAGCTGCATATATTCAGTGGTGATAGCAGGAATTAGGCAGGCAGGCAGTGCATGTGGCAGACTGCAGTGCATATAGTGCAAGAGGGTCCATTGAACGTTCCTGCTGCTGCTGTTCTTACAGATATTTGTAGACATAGCCCCAGATATCAGTGGCAAGGGAAATTTTTTTTACATTTTAATCCTGGTTATTTGCTTAATAATCAATCCAGAGTACACCATTTTTCTGCTCCATTTGCTTGTTCTCACTGCAGAATAAAGCCAGATCTGTTCCATATTTCAGCGATAAAAATCCAGAAATTTGAACTGAACGTGGAAAATATTGGCCTCCTTTTCCATTCTGTTGCAGTGTGTCAGTCAAGCTATTAACACTAGCTGTCTGTGAAGGATAGTATTAGCAAATTACAGGCCTGCTATTTAAAACCGTGGTTCTCTGTCAGACATAACACCTATAAGAGTGCTCCAAAATCAGACATTGCTTCCATTTTCTTTCCATTGCACAGTGTCGGTCAAGCTATTCACACTAGGTGTCTGTGAAGGATAGTATTAGCAAATTACAGGACTGCTATTTAAAACCGTGGTTCTCTGTCAGACATAACACCTATAAGAGTGTTCCAAATTCAGACAATTCTTCCACTTTCATTCCGTTGCAGTATGTCGGTCAAGCTATTCATACTAGGTGTCTGTGAAGGATAGTATTAGCAAATTACAGGCCTGTTATTTAAAACCATGGTTCTCTGTCAGACATAACACCTATAAAAGTGTTCCAAAATCAGCCATTTCTCGTGAACATGGAAAATATTGTTCTACATTAAAAATGGGCAAGATGCATTGCAAGGGACAGGGAAATGGACGTAATGGTGATGGTGCATGCAGAGGACGTGGCCATGGGCAAGCTGAAATTGTGCCACAACAAACACCCACATCTTGTCGCTCGACCTTCCTATCCCAATTAGTAGCGGACCGCAGAACACCACTATTGAACACAGAGCAGTGTCAAAAGGTTATTGGTTGGATAGCAGATAATGCTTGCAACCACTTAGCCACCACCACCACCATCCTGTCTTCCACACGGTCAAGTCTCAATAGCCGTGAGTCTGGACCACATATTCCTCACCCTGATCCTGCTTCCTCCCACCATGCCGAGTGCCCGGAGATAACTGATCCCACACTTGGACACTCAGAAGAGCTGTTCACTTTTCCATTTGTTGATTCGGGCCTCTCTCCCAGCCAGCTTCAAGCGAGTCAAGAGGAGAATGCGTGTAGCGATGTCCAAATATTGGAGCAGCCACTGTCACACGAAGGCAATGGAGGGAAAGTGCAATTACTGTCGCAAGAGGTGGATGATGATGAGACACAATTGCCAGATATTCAGGAGGAGGACCAGGGTGCGGAAATGACCCAACTTGGCAGGGGGACATACAGAGCGAGGACAGCATCACACAGGGGGAGGGAGGCATAGCACCACAACAGGCAGGAAGAAGTAGTGTGGTGGCCGCAGACATAAGGTGGGAAAGCATTCCTGGTAACGCCAACACAACGGAAGTTGCCAGTACAACTGTTAGGTCTTCCCGAGTCTAGTTATTTTTTAAGGACTCTGCAGATAAACCCAAAAAGGCCATTTGCACCACCTTCCAGGCCAGCATTAGCAGGGGTAGCAAAACTAGCAGACTGACCACCACCAGCATGATCAGGCACTTTGCAGCAAAGCATCCGAATAAGTGGGCCGAACCCCAGGGACCAGTAACAGTGTCTATAGGTGACACCACTGCTTGTTCTGCTGTTGTGCATGCACGCCAATCCCCTGTCCATGGCGCGTGCCAAGATGCCTCCCGCCCTGCACCTGTCATTACACACTCTCAACTAGCATCATCAGCTAGCACGTCCACGTCCTTGTCCCAGCACAGCGTTCAGTTGTCCATACCCCAGTCCTTGGAACGCAAACATAAATATGCAGCCAACGCCCCACAGGCCTCACTTTTAAATTCACACATTTTGCGATTGCTTGCGCTCGAAATGTTGCTGTAAAGATGTGCGGTTGTGGATTTTAATAATCACCTAGGCAGGTTATCGATGCAATTAGTTTTATTCCTTCCGACCATGGTGAATAGCAATTCCAGGTAAATGTCCAACAGGCAATTCTCTTAGTCCTAGAGTTTCCAACCTGGGATCAGTAGTTCCACTGCTCAGTTCCAGGTGATACCTACTGTCCCCCAACTTTTGGTTGGCCCACAGCTTTTTGTATCTCCCGCCGGTATATTGGCAGTCACAGCATATGCTCCTTCGGATGATGGATATCACGACCGCAGCGCGTGATACCACCCAGCTCTCAGTCCGACTAGCAATGAATCTTCCCTTTCTCCTGCACAGGGTTCAGCCCCCTGAATCGGCAGAAGAGCTCACCCCTCCCTCCCCCAGCTAATTGTGCCTTAGTGGAGATATTTTCTCAGGTGGAACCCATCCCCTGGGTTTGTATGTGAGACTACCTGTGGTGACGGAGAGAACAATGGCCCAAGGTCTCGAAGATATGGTCACTTAATGGAATAGATACCTGAGGTTGAACTGATGAGCAAACAAATCACTAACAAAACACAGCAAGCAAATTTCTAACAAAACACAAAATTAAGATTGACGAAAAGGGGCGCTCAGTGCTGGAAAAGTATTTAGAAAGTGGCCAGGTGCTCACAGTTGCCTTTTCGGCTTGTGGAGATGGAAGCTTTCCATAACCTGATGGCAGCGGCCATCCCTCGGTATTCGGTTCCCAGCCGCCACTATTTCTCCCGGCGTGCCATCCCCGCTTTATACGGGCACGTGTCCCACAATATTAGATGTGCCCTCAACAACGCAGTTACTGGGAAAGTCCACCTAACCACGGACACATGGACAAGTGCTTGTGGGCAGGGACGGTACATCTCGCTGATGGCACACTGGGTTAATATAGTGGAAGCCGGTACCCAGTCGGACCTTCGGATGGAACACGTCCTCCTGACGCCGAGGATTGCCGGCCCTGGGTGAATCAGGGTTGCCCCCACATTCTACAGCTCCTCCACCTCCTCTTCCTTTTCAGCCTCAAACTCTGAAATGACCACATCAGTCACAAGCTGGAAGCACTACAGCACTGCCTTGGCCAAGCGGCAACAGGCTGTGCTGAAGCTAATATGCTTAGGTGACAAACCGCACAACGCTGAAGAGTTGTGGACAGCTCTGAAAGAGCAGGCAGATCTGTGGCTGACACCGCTGATCCTACAGCCAGGCATGGTCTTGTGTGACAATGGCCGGAACCAGATGGCGACTTGGAGGCAAGGCGAGCTCACATAAGTATCATGCCTGGCCCATGTGCTTAACCTCATGGTTCAGCGGTTTCTCAAAACCTACCCTTATCTGTCGGATCTGCTTGTCAAAGTATGCTGCCTGTGTGCCCATTTTAGAAAGTCAGCTACAACTTCCACCGCCCTTGCCATGCTTCAGCAGCATTTGCAGCTTAAAGCTCACCGACTGATCTGCGATGTCCCAACGCGTTGGAACTCTATATTGCAGATGTTGGGAAGGATTTGTGAGCAGAAGAGGGCCGTTGTTGACTACCAGCATCACAAGGCCATCGGTATTCAGGTCAGATTCCCCACATAAAACCAAAGGAGTGGACATGGATGTCAAACATTTGTACCATCCTCCAAAACTTTGAGAACTCCACCAAGATGGTGAGCGGCGATGATTCCATAATTAGCATCACCATCCCACTTCTCTGTCTTCTGAAATGATCTCTGCTCACAATTAAAGAGTATGCATTGCAGGCGGAGCATGATGAGATGGAGCAAAGAACCATACAGGGTGATTACACACAGCCAGGCCTCATCCCAACGTGGATTGGGTGACAATGAGGAAGAACAGCAGCTAGTTTCCTGCGCTATAGATGGTACTACCTGCACAACTGTCATATCGTCTGTTCAGCGTGGATGGCCTGAGGACAGGGAGGAGGAGGAAGAGGATGAGGAGGAGAGCATGGTCAGTCATCCTCTTGGGGAGGACACAGAAGTCTTGCCTCTTTGAGGTCTGGCACACATGGCTGAGTTTATGTTACGCTGCCTTTCCTGTGACCTTTGCGTTGTCCAAATTTTGGATGACAGTCATTACTGGTTGGTAACACTTCTAGACCCACGCTACAAGGAGAACTTTCTGTCTCTTATTCCCTTGCAGAACAGGCCTAATAAAATGGGGCAGTACGAGAAGGCCCTTGTTGCGGAATTGTTTAAAAAAATTCCATCTGAAAATTCTGGCTGCAGAGGTCACAGTTTGTTGGACAACCAAGAAGTACAGGTGAGAGAGACACAAATGCAATCCAGCAGAGGCAGGGGAATTCTGTCAAAGTTTTCGGACAGTTTTCTCAGACCCTCCCATAGCACAGGCCCTGAGGTGCGGGGTATTCTCCCAAGGAAGAAAAAGTTTCGGAAGATGGTGATGGAGTACCTTGCCAACCGTACCAACTTCCTCTGTGATTCCTCTGTGCCTTATAGTTATTGGGTATCCAAGCTGGACACGTGGCATGAACTAGCTCTCTACGCCTTAGAGGTCTTGGCCTGCCCTGCTGCTAGCGTTTTGTCAGAGCAGGTTTTTAGTGCCGGCGGTGGAATTATAACAGATAGGCACATCCAACTGTCAACTGAAAATGCTGACAGGCTGACTTTTGAAAAAGGGCTGGATTGGGCCAGACTTCTCAACACCACCGAATGATAACAGCGTAACACTCAAATACAGTGTCTTTTTTTGGGAGGTCTAACTCTATTCCCATGCACCTCTGTCTTCACACCCAGACATGGGTATACACTTCCTGATTTTGTCTATTTGTTCTTGTCCTCCTCCTTCTCCGCATCCTCATCCTCCACCACCAGGCCCTCCAACCTCTACGTCTCTTGCAAGGGGCATTGGAGTTCCTCCAAATTTTTGGCAGCCATTGCTTCACTGCATAGGCAAACAGTAAGGGAGACACACTTCCTCATAATGGGAACATTGTTTTCAGGAGGCCCTCTGACCTCTATGTCTCTTGCAAGGGGCAATGGAGTTCCTCCAAATTTTTGGCAGCCATTGCTTCACTGCATAGGCAAACAGGAAGGGAGACACACTTCCTAATAATGGGAACATTTTTTGCAGGAGGCCCTCTGACCTTTACGTCTCTTGCAAGAGGCATTGGAGTTCCCCCAAATTTTTGGCAGCCGTTGCTTCACTGCATAGGCAAACAGTATGGGAGATACACTTCATAATAATGGGAGCATTTTTTGCAGGAGGCCATCGGACCTCTACATCTCTTGCATGGGGCATTGGAGTTCCTTCAAATTTTTGGCAGCCGTTACTTCACTGCATAGGCAAACAGTATGGGAGACACACTTCCTAATATTGGGTGCATTTTTTTCAGGAGGCCCTCCAACCTCTATGTCTCTTGCAAGGGGCATTGGAGTTCCTCCAAATTTTTGCCAGCCCTTGCAGTCTCTGCATACACAATAACAGTATAGGAGACTCACTCATTAATAATGGGAACAACAAAGCATAGCTGACTGCTGGCCCTCTAAGAATAGTAAGGGCCACCTGATGGCCCTATAAAAATAGTCTTTGTGTCTTTCACAGTCCATCCATCATAAATGAAACAGGATGTGTCTGATGATTTGTTTCACACCACATGGCCAGATAAGGTTGTAAAATGTGAAAATGACATTTCCCGATGAATGCATTTATCTTGGTTGAAAGCAATGCAAAAGTGCAAAAATGCATCAAAAACGCTACGTGTGAACATAGCCCAAGGTGTAGAGGAGCATTTTTATTTTTGGTTATTTATTTTGCCTTGTATACACGTCATTACCCTGGAAAGGATGTTCCTTAACATATTTCCCAGGAAAATCAATTTTGGCTTTGTTTTTGTATGTTTTATTGTGAGTCCGTAAAAGTGGCACAATACCTGGTGACCTGGGAGTCAGAAATGCTGCCAGGGGTCTTCCCCATGCTGTTCCCATGTCATTTGAGCACTGTTCCCATTGATTTGGGCAATTTTTAGGCCCTCTGTAGACCCCCGGAAAAATGCTCGAGTTTCCTATAGACTTACATTGGGCTCGTTACTCGGTCCGAGCACTGGAGCATTCCAATTTGCTCAACTCAAACAATGAGTACCCAAGCATTTTAGTGCTCGCTCATCACTAATCAGGACCATTGTGTCTTCTCATGCATAGATGATACAACCAACTGTTGTGCTGATAATGTGCGATTTATGTGGTCATTTATCATAATTTACTATTATTTGGTCATGGCCATCTTGAATGCCACTACTTTATGTTGGATCCAATTTTATTTCTCCATATAAGAATAATTTGGGAATGTAAGTGACATCTCAGAATGGTAGAGAATTTTATCAGAAAAACAATGGCATGTATCATGTTGACATAACTTTTTTTCATGCTAAAATTGTTATTTTTTTCTGTCTTTTGTATAAATAATGTGAACGATACCATTGCCCCAAGCAAAACATATGGAAATTGTCCTCACTTCTGGTGAACAAACCATATGTCTGGAAGCCAAATGAAATGATTGGAAGCAACAGTCACATGCCTGGCCCTGCCAGGAGAGGAAATACAGAGACTGGATGGAACTAATTAGCAGCACTAAGAAAGTAATATATACTCAGGTGAGTATATATATATTTATATAATATTTTTCATTATTTTGACTTCATGCTGGGCTAATTTTTATAAGGAAACAATAGGGATAGACTACCGCTAAAACAGCTAGGAGATGCTATAAGTAAAGAAAAGTAAATGAACCATTAAAGACACTCCTGGCAAACGTGTTTCACTAAATATTTGGGACATCTGACAATTTTGAAACATGTTTTTACATTAGTTTGTGTTTTGCCAATCCCATGTTGTTCCTCCTGTATATTTATGAATAGACTGACAATTAGATGTGTAATGCAGCGACTTGCTGGCATTACAGTAATGGTCCAGGATGTGTTTTACCTGACCATGTACCTTCCCCTTCAGGTGACTAGTCACATGACTGTGACATAGCACAGGTCCTGCACGCACAG
The DNA here is from genome assembly GCF_046119375.1 of Phyllobates terribilis. Classification (NCBI taxonomy): domain Eukaryota; kingdom Metazoa; phylum Chordata; class Amphibia; order Anura; family Dendrobatidae; genus Phyllobates; species Phyllobates terribilis. The sequence continues at coordinate 417,445,239 of NW_027362764.1, read as the reverse complement.
AATGTCTGTCTGATCACATGACTGTGACATCAGCAAGGTCCTGTCAGTATGTGTGTGTGTGTGCACAGGATGCATATATAAACCCTGCTTGATGGGAGACAGGTGTGTTCTGTGAGAGGCATGAGGCCTGTTCCCCATGTGTGTGGGACACCGTTCGTGTGAGGCCTAGTGAGGCCGAGAGTGAAGCCTGGCAGCCTGAAGGGTCGAGCCTGGATCCTGTGCGTGGATGCCAGTGACCTTTGAGGGAGAGCCGGCTTGGCATACAAGAGTCCTGAAAGGCGCAGACTGGATGTAAGTGAAAACATACCAGTAGCCTTCGAAGGTACGAGGGCTGGAGACCCCCACCTGGGAAGCCTTAAAGCCACAGTGGTGGCGGATTAAATGGACTGCAGCAACTAAACCCGGCAAAGGTAATACACTTTGTTATATGGACACTTATATAGACATTGCTATAGTGTTACTTTGCTGAAGCCAAGTGTTATAGTTTACCTGGAGCCAAGTGGGCATAGCTGCCACTGGAAAGGCTCGTGGACTTTATATGTGTGAACTGCGGTTTATGAAGTGCAATAATAAACTGCTGAAATGAGAAATACCGGAAGGACATTGCACGTGTGCTTAATTTACCCGGTGCAGCGAGTATCCCCCATTATGATGACTAGTGCTGCCTTACAGATGTTACAATTCCACTTGTAAACGTGGGGTGTCTCTGAAACTGGTAACACTAATTGGACAGTGTCAAAGTGGGCATGGACATATCCTCAACTGGTTACCAGTTGTCCATGTATTCAAACTTTATAGGAGAAATAATAAAGGAATGTTACAATGCACATCGAGTTCTTAGAAAAGATTATCCAGAATCGTTTGCTGGGAATTCATGTATTTACTAAAACAAAGAGGTCAGGGGAGGTGACAATTTCTCTTTATGTAGTAATAGTAGTAATTACAGTACAATAGTAATTACTGACACAAAGGATAAACATCCATTGTAAAGTGATACAGTATTAACAAGGGACCAGCTGCATTGCTCTCATTTCAGACATGTTTATGACAGTGCAGGAAATCTGATCTTACATTGACTTTCTCTGGGATCCTGCTCCTGTGTCCTGTGGCTCTGATGTCTTTTACTACCTTTGCATTTAATCAGGAGGAGACAAGTGGTATCCTTCCACGCCTCATAACTCCCGGCACCTTCCTTCACACCCCTATTAAGAAGGTACGTACGAGGGATTTGGAGAAAGAACTAAAATGGTATACAGCACTTGATCTGCACAGTATTACACTTGTTGACACTTGTCACAAAATGCAACAAATTCCACGTGGCTTACGAGTGTCTCTACGTCCAACTCTGTTTCACGATAACCCCGATTTTCGTGCCAAATTTGAGGGGATCTTGAGCAAGTGTTTGATGGACATAATATTACTCACAATTGATTTTCTCCAGAAATAAATATCTGATTTAAATACCAGAATCACCACCACAGAGCAGCAATTGAGCAATACGATTTCACCAGAAGATCTTTCTACATTAAAAACTAAAGTGGATAAAACTATCACAGTAACGATCTACAAACAATGAAAAAGTCTAAGTTTCGTCGCAACACCAAAGATTACCTGAACAATCAGGTATATAGATGGTGCTCTTCAGACTCCAGCAGGAGTGGCAGACCTTACAGGCGAGACTACAATTCCTCCCCAGGCCGCAACTCATCGACCGACAGTAAATGAGGTACATACCATTCGAATTGTTTTATGGACCAACCCAGAACCCGCCCATTCAAACCAAGACGAGGAGGGAGAGGCAATCATCAATGAGACAACACCCAGATGACAACACGGTCCCAGGTAGGGCACACAACATGGTATACAACATCTCGTCGTACAACTTGGCCTCGGCTGAGTTAACTTTAATTCAGAAGGGACTCTCGTTCTGTCCTACTCCAACGTTTGACATGTTTCTCCTGGAGCAAGAATTGCATTATTTTTACAGGACTCTGAGACTAAAGGTGCATTTTTCCACAGATAGAGGGTACATAGGCGCTACTCAGGTTAGTTTCAATGATAGGATGTTTGCTTTGAATGATTTACTGTTATGTATCCCGAGTCATTTTCAACCCCCTCACTCTTACCATCACGTTGAAACATACATTGATTTGGTTCAGAGAGATATTGATAATACTTTACAGGCTATCAGAAGAGGTGAACTACACAATAAAAATAACCTTACCTTAGAGAAAAATAAAGCTTTATCCTCTCTCAAAGAGAGAAAAGACCTGGTTATAAAACCAGCTGACAAAGGGGGAGCAATAGTTGTGATGGACCATTCATACTATATCGCAGAGATGCAATTAAGCGACAGTGAGACATACCTGTCCATTCCCTATAACCCCACTTCAGAGATAGCTGGTCTCATCACTAACTTAATTTCTTACCATTCATAGAGAGGCACAATTGATTCTAACATTTCTGAATTTCTAGTAAACACACACCTTACAATACCTGTATTTTATACACTACCTAAGATACATAAGGACCTACAAAGACCACCGGGTAGACCTATCGTTGCCTCAACGGACTCCATCTTGTCCGCCCTGGCAATTATATTGGAGAAAATTCTGACATCCCATATCCCAAAGATCACCTCATACCTGAGAAATAATTCTCATTTTCTAACATCAATACGTGCTTTAGGCTGTATCCCTACTAATAGCATCTTAGTCACCATAGATGTAAACAGTTTATATACCAGCATAGACCATCATAAAGGTATCCAAGCAACATCTAATTTTTTACATACCCAAAGCACCCTTTCAGCAGACCAAATTGATTTTGTATTGACATCCTCACCTTGATTCTCACTAAAAATTACTTTCTCTTTGAGGATCAATATTATTTTCAAAGGAAGGTGACGGCAATGGGCTCAAACATAGCGCCACCATACGCAAACATCTTTATGGCAGACTTCAAGAATGATTTTGGATGTACTCACACTCTATTTAACAAATATGCGTTATATTGGAAACGCTTTATTGATGACGTATTTCTAATTTGGACTGGCACTGATAAGGAACTTACATTATTTTTTGAGGATCTTAACACCAGGTTTCCCAACCTTACCTTTACCAAACATCAGGATCCACATTCCATCCATTTCCTGGAAACATTGATTACACTGACCCATACTGGATCACTTGAGAGTGAGCTATATGTGAAGCCCACTGATAAAAATAGTCTGGTACTATACTAAAGTTGCTATGCGCGACATGTCAAAAAATCTTTGCCCAAATCACAGTACTGCAGGGTTGATCGGATTGTCTCCGACAACTCCGTTACAATGGTCAGGCATAAGCAAATGGATGTGAAGTTCTATCAAAGAGGTTACCCTGTTCATATTTTGAATCATCAAACACAATGGAACCCCACCGAGAACAAAACTTCATGATTGACGTTCGTGAATGCATATCATCCCTTTAGCGGAGCAATATATAGGTGTATCCAACGTATCTGGCCCCTATTGGGACAATCTTATCCCACTATATCGGAAATTTACTGATGCACCTTTACTATGCCACAAAAAACCCCATGATATATGTGATCACCTGGTCAGGGCAGATGTGGGCTCCACAGGCAGGGGACCTATTCAATGCACATTGGTGACTCCATGCATTGGTGCCTTCCCCTGTCTGGGCTGTTTACAATGTTCAAATGTTGTGAAGGGGGATTCTTTTACGCATCCCCAGTCAGGAAAATGGTACCCTATAAAAGGGTACTTCACGTGTGATTCTACTTATGTCATATATATGATCAAGTGTCCGTACGGTTTCGGATATGTTGGGGAGACCACCCAGCATACCAGAGACCGCTTCTCGCAACATAAATCTACCATCAAATGTGGATGCACAATGTTGCCAATCCCAGTACACTTTACTTCCATGTCCCATACCATATCTCAACTGAGATATCAGGTTATCGATCATATTCCACAGAACAGAAGGGGTAACCAAATTAAAAGGCTTAAGGTACATAAGTCCTATTGTATACACACACTTCAGACCTTAACACCAAGGAGCCTTAATAGGGAATATGAAGTACAGCACTGTTAGGTTGCGTACCCCTCATAAATCACCTATTTTCCATTTTCTGCGATCATCAACAATTGTTTATCAATATATAATTGTATGTTTATCTGACTCGTTTCTTCTTCTTGTTTCCTTTGTAGGTCACTAATTAGAGTCCCAACTCACTTCTGAATGATGGGGTGTATCAGTTCAACACTTATATGTGGTTACCTATGCTTTTTTTCCATATGGGGAGCCTTAGCCCTCTTTCAGCTTTCCTAGTTTCTATACATAGCACCTTCCCATGTATTGCGCTATTTGCAATATCTAATTCTCATCATTGCGTTCAACCAGCTACCTTTGCGTTCTGGGACTAAACCGGAAGTCCCTTTTGAGCAGAACCGAAAGCCATCTGCATTCCACAGGGTCCTATGTGTTCCACACGAGCCCCGGAAGTCACAGCACCGGTTTAGTACACATGACCGTAAGTCTCCGCATGCAACCAGCATGTTCACCGCGCGCTACAGGGGTACACTTAATCCTGGACTATTAAGGTGAGCACTTCCCCTTGTACCACCATATGGCACCACTCACCGTTATATCCATCCTGAAGGCACCCCGCACCAGCAGATAAGCACACATTCTGTTATTACTTTCTCTGCATACTTTGCATGTCTACCTGCATCTTTTTCTATTCCTATAAATTCCTTGTGCCCTTCCTTACAAAATACAAAATCTATTTGACATTTAATATTCTGTATTCTGGTATAACAACAATATACTTATAGTATATACCTCATCCTTTATTTTAATTCCCAAATACTGGGATATATTCTACCTTCCCTTCTATATAAGGATGAATGACCATGCACTGCTACCACTTCCTATTATATATAGTTCCATGCAAGCTATAGAGGATTGCCGTTAATTTTTATGCCAGTTCTACTAGGCCCTTTTTTCCCCAGGCATTTTTTATGTTATTTCTCTATGCTATCGATTTAATGGTTTCTGCATTTTGTTTATGTGTATGTGTGGCGCCCAGCTGCGCTTGGTACCACAGATCCTAGAGGGGTGCATTAATGGATTCCTCCACAAGAGGCCCCCACAGCACACACACACCTCCACCTTCCACCTCAGATCACCAGAGGGAGCCCGTTAGGGATATAAATAGGGAAGGTGGAGTCAGGCAGCTCAGTGATTCAGCAGTTACTGCTCAGACACAGAAGGAGTCAGTGTTCAGTCTGCAGAGAGACAGGATGTAGCTGCACGCAGGCTGCTGTGTGAGGCAAGCTAGGCCTCCAGCAGCCCTGAAGCCTAGTGAGGGCCCAAGCGGGGCTGAAGACAAGTGGAAGAGAGTAACATAGGGGGCTGAGGAGCTTTACAAGCTCACCCCAGAAGCATATACCGGACACCGGGTCCGAGTCTATGTGGATCTTCATGACCAGTAGAAAATAACCGGAACCCCTGGCGAACTACATGTCCCAGGATCACCAAAAGCTGATATGTACCAGGGTCAGGAATCATGGAGACCCCAAGAATAGGGAGAGTGATCTCCAACAGAAGGCCCTATCACCAAGTCAGCAGGTGCAGAACAGAAACCAAGCTAGGCCTAGCTCCAGGCAGGTCAGAAACTTACTACAGAGAGGCAAGAAACAGGAGGCCCTACACCCGCTCACTGGGGAGAATCCGGATGTGCACCCTTCACCCTACAGTGCTCCGGGACGTGCCTGAATTTCCATCAGTAAAAGGTACTGAAGTGACTTTGGTGTGTGCTCCTATTCTTGCTCTGACCCGGCTGGGTCCCCTCTGTCCTGAATCCTCCCTCCTACGCTGCCCTGAGGCCCTGCTCCATCTGTGGGGAGCGATACCATCTAAGCTGCCACAACACCGGCCTCAGTGGACTGCTGCAGCGCTGGTGATCCTCACCAGACACCACAAGTGGCATCACGAACAATTGCAAACTTATTATCCCAATATACATTCCCCTCTTTTCAGTTGTCCGCCCTGGGCCACGGACCGGGCCAGCAACCGTGATATCCCCCAAGCATCTGAGGGCCCGATTGCCGAGTACCCCACGGCCCCGGGGGCGCGATATATGTATAAGGCATATGTATTTTTTCTCAACCTACCACAGTTTCCTGATGAATTTTGTCTGATTATGTCTTTGATTTTTTTTGTGCTTAGAATAGGCCTTGATAAAGACCATAAAGGTTGAAATGTTGGTCCACATATTTCTGCCTTGCTACATGGGGTTTTTTGCTACAATAAAAATATTTTGCATCATAATTGGAGTTCTGAAGTTTCTGTTCTACTTTAGTGATGAGCAAGCATGCTCACTACTGCTCAGTGCTCGCCCAAGCATCTCACTGCTCGAGATGCTCGGCGCTCGCCAAGTATTTCCGAGGTTGCTCTTTGGGAGCTCGAGTCTCCTCCCTGCATGTTTGGTGCTCTTTACAGAGCTAATGAACATGCAGGGATTGCCTGCCACTCACTCTAATTCCGTAGCCATGTTGGTTGTGGCATTACAGTGATTGGCTGGCCGCACAGCATCATCAGGTCTATATCAGACCTGGCGCCGCCATGCTCGTCACAGTCACTCCGGAATCAGACAGTGTAGGGACAGGTGCTGCTGAGCTAGGGAGAGATTTGCTTGTTTCTAGTTAGTGTAGGTGTACCAATCTATAATAAAGACACATATCCATCTCAACAAACAGTCCTTCTGAGGACTAATCCATCTGCAGAGATATCAGGCAGGCAGTGTATATAGGCAGGAAGGCAGGGTATATAGCAGACTGCAGTGCACATAGCACAAGAGGCTCCATTCCAGTTTTGTCTGCTGCTGCTGTTAGATATTTCTAGAAATAGGCCCAGGTCTCAGGGGCCAGGAATAATTTTTTTTGGATCTTAATCCTCATTATATGCTTAAAAAGCAATTCAGAGAGCATCGTTGTTCTGCGCCATTTGCTTGTTGGCACTGCAGAATACAGCCAGGACCATAGTTTTAAATAGCTGGATTTTTAGCGCTGTAATAAATCCAGCTATTTAAAACTGTGGTTTGGCCGTCACACGGATCACACATACGTTTTCAGAAAATACTGCCATTTCTGACCTCCATTAAAAATGTTTTCAGTGTGCCAGTGAAGAAATTGACACCAGTTTGCTGTTCAAAATAGTTACCTACAGTCCATCTATTTAAAACTGTGTTTTCTCCGTCACACGGATCACATGTACGTTTTCAGAAAATACTGCCAATTCTGGCCTCCATTAAAAAAAATTTCAGTGTGTCAGTTCAGCAATTGGCACCAGTTTGCTGTTCAAAATAGTTACCTACAGGCCAGGTATTTAAACTGTGGTTTATCCGTCACACGGATCACATATACATTTTCAGAAAATACTGCTATTTTTGACCTCCATTAAAAATTTGTTTCAGTGTGTAAGTGAAGCAATTGACACCAATTGCTGTGAAAAATAGTTACCTACAGGCAAGGTCTTTAAAACTGTGGTTTGTCCGTCAAACAGATCACATATAAGTTCGCTCCAAATTCAGTCATTTGTACTGAGCGTGGAAGATATTGTCCTCCATTTAAAATGGGCAAGGCACGTGGCAAGGGACGGGGAACTGGACGTGATGGTGATTGGTGCATGCAGAGTCCGAGGGTGTGGGCAAGCTGAAATTGTGCCACAGCAAACACCCACATCTTCTCGCTCGACCTTCCAGTTCCAATTAATAGGGGACCGCAGAACACCACTATTGAACACAGAGCAGTGTGAAAAGTATATTGGTTGGATCGCAGATAATGCTTCCAGTCACTTAGCCACCACCACCACCTTGTCTTCCACATGGTCAAGTCTCAGTAACTGTGAGTCTAGACTGCATATTCCTCACCCTGAACCTCCTTGCTCCCACCATGCCGAGTGACCGGAGACAACTGATCCCACACTTGGACACTCCAAAGAGCTGTTCACTTTTCAATTTATAGATTGGGGCCTCTCGCCCGGTCCACTTGAAGCGGGGCAAGAGAAGATCGCATGTAGCGATGCCAAAATGTTTGAGCAGCCACGGTCACATGAAGGCGAGGGTGGGAGAGTGTCACAAGAGGTGGACGATGATGAGACACAATTGCCAGAAAGTCAGGAGGAGGACAAGAGTGCAGAAGTGGAAGACGAGGTGGTGGATGATATAGTAACTGACCCAAACTGGCAGGAGGACATGCAGAGTGAGGAGAGCAGCACACAGGGGGAGGGGGGGCAGAGCACTCGAACAGGCAGGAAGAAGCAGTGTGGTGGCCACAGACAGAAGGAAGGCAACTGTTCCCCGTAACACCAACACAAAGGAAGTTGCCAGTACAACTGTTAGGTCTTCCCGAGTCTGGTTCTTTTTTAAAGACTCTGCCAATAATCCCAAAAAGGCCATTTGCACCACCTGCCAGGCCAGCATCAGCAGTGGTGGCAAAACAACCAGCCTGACCACCACCAGCATGATCAGGCACATGGCAGCAAAGCACCCGACTTTGTGGGCCAAACCCGAAGGGTCCAGGAACAGTGTCTGCGGGTGGCATCACTGCTTCTTCCACTGTTGTGCATGCAAGCCAATCTCGTGTCCATGGTGCATGCGAAGATGCCTCCTGCCCTGCACCTGTCATTGCACTCTCTCAAGTAGCAGCATCAGAAAGCACATCCACGTCCTTGTCCCAGCGCAGCGTTCAATTGTCCATACCCCAGTCCTTGGAATGCAAGCGCAAATACGCAGCCAATGCCCCACAGGCCCCACTACTAAATTCCCACATTTCGCGACTGCTTGCGCTCTAAATGTTGCCTTTTAGGGTTGTAGAGACGGAAGCATTCCGCAACCTGATGGCGGCGGCTGTTCCTCGGTACTCGGTCCCCAGCTACCACTATTTCTCCCGGTGTGCCATCCCCGCATTACACAAGCACGTGTCCCAAAACATTAGCTGTGCCGTCAACAATGCAGTTACTGGGAAATTCCACCCAACCACAGACACGTGGACAAGTGCTTATGGGCAGGGAAGGTACTTCTCGCTGACGGCACACTGGGTTAACATAGTGGAAGCCGGGACCCAGTCGGACATTGGGACGGAACACGTCCTCCTGACACCAGGGATCGCAGGCCCTAGGTCAATCAGGGTTGCCCCCACAGTCTACTGCTCCTGCACCTCATCCTCCTCAGCCTTCTCCTCCTCTTCAGCCTCCATCTCCGAAATGACCACATCAGTCACAAGCTGGAAGCACTGCAGCACTGCCTGGGCCAAGCAGCAACAGGCTGTGTTGAAGCTAATATGCTTAGGTGACAAACCACACAATTCTGAAGAGTTGTGGACAGCTCTGAAAGAGCAGGAAGATCTGTGGCTCACACCGCTGAACCTACAGCCAGGCATGGTCGTGTGTGACAATGGCTGGAACCTGGTGGCAGCTCTGAGGCGAGGCGAGCTCACACATGTACCATGCCTAGCCCATGTGCTTAACCTTGTGGTTTAGCGATTTCTCAAATCCTACCCGGAGCTGCCAGATCTGCATGTCAAAGTAAGTCGCCTGTGTGCCCATTTTAGAAATTCAGCTTCAGCTTCTGCCGCCCTTGCCGAGCTTCAGCAGTTTTTGCAGCTTCCGGCTCACAGACTGGTGTGTGATGTCCCCACGCGTTGGAACTCTGCACTGCAGATGTTGGCAAGGATTTGTGAGCAGAAGAGGGCAGTTGTTGAGTACCAGCATCAACAAGGCCGTCGGTATTCAGTTCAGACTCCACACATAAGACCTCAGGAGTGGACATGGATGTCAGACATATGTACCATCATCCAAAACTTTGAGGACTCCACCAAGATGGTGAGCGGTGATGATGCCATAATTAGCATCACCATCCCGCTTCTCTGTCTTCTGAATTGCTCTCTGCTCACTATCAAAGAGGATGCATTGCAGGCAGAGCATGATGAGATGGAGAAAGGAACCATACAGGGTGATTATACACAGCCCAGCCTCATCTCATCCCAACGTGAATAGGGTGACAATGAGGAAGAGGAGGAGGAGGAAGAACAGGAGCTAGTTTCATGCACTATAGACGGTACTACCTACACAACTGTCATACAGTTTGTTCAGTGTTGATGGCCTGAGGACAGAGAGGAGGAGGAGAGCATGGTCACTCATCCTCTTGTTGAGGACACGGAAGTCTTGCCTGTTAGCAGTCTGGCATGCATGGCTGAGTTTATGTTATGCTGCCTTTCCCATGACCCTCGCGTTCTCAAAATTTTGGGTGACAGTCATTACTGGTTGGTGACACTTCTAGACCCACGCTACAAGGAGAACTTTCTATCTCTTATTCCTGAGGCGGACAGGTCTACAAAAATGGGGCAGTACCAGAAGGCCCTTGTTGCGGAACTATTAAAAAAATTCCCAACTGAAAACGCTGGCGGCAGAAGTCATAGTTCGTTGGACAACCAAGGACTACAGGCGAGAGAGACACAACTCCAATCCAACAGAGGCAGGGGAACACTGTCAAAGTTCTGGGAGAATTTTCTCAGCCCCTACCATCGCACAAGCCCTGAGGCATGGGGTACTCTTACAAGGACTGCAAAGTTTGGGAAGATGCTTAGGGAGTATCTTGCCGACCATTCCAACATCCTCTGTGATTCCTCTGTGCCTTATAATTATTGGGTATCCAAGGTGGATACGTGGAATGATCTGGCTCTCTATGCCTTGGAGGTCCTGGCCTGCCCTGCCGCTAGCATTTTTTTCAGAGCGGGTTTTTAGTGCCGCTGATGGAATTATAACTGATAAGCGCATCCGTCTGTCAGCTGAAAATGCTGACAGGCTGGCTCTAATAAAAATGAACAAGGGCTGGCTTGGGCCAGACTTCTCAACACCACCGAATGATAGCAGCGTAATATAAACTCAAATCCATTGCCTTTTTTTGGGAGGTATATTCCCATGCACCTTTTCACACCCACACATGGGTATACGCTTCCTGATTTTGGCTATTTGCTCTTGTCCTCCTCCTTCTCCTCATCCTCATCCTCCACCACCATATCACCAGGGTGACCGTGGTCCGTGATGCAACACCCACATAATTTTTTAGAGGGTGTTTATGATGCACGTAAAAAAAAAAAATTATACAGTATGTTCATGTATACCCCCCAGGGGTAAATGTTTGTCAGCTCATACACTTAGTGCATGGGCATTACAAGTATAGGAGACCCGCTCCTTTCTAATGGGAACATTTTTTTATGAGACCCACTAAGTCTCTTCCAATGGGAATTAGAGTGCCTCCCAATTTTTGGCAGCCCTTGCATTCACTGCATAGGCCAACACTAACGGGGACCCTCTCCTTTCTAATGGGAATTTGTCGTTACTGTGGCCCTGCTCTATGTGTCTTTAAATTCTTAGTGTGATTTTTCCTAAACTTGGTCAGCCGTTGGACTCACTGCATACCCTATAACTGTATAGCAGACTCTCTCTTTTCTAATGGGAACATGTCATACTCGTTACTGTGGCTCTGCTCTGTGTGTCTTTAAATTCTTAGAGGGATTTTTCCTAAATTTGGTCAGCCGTTGGACTCACTGCATACCGTATAACTGTATAGCAGACTCTTTCCTTTCTAATGGGAATTTGTCGTTACTGTGGCCCTGCTCTATGTGTCTTTAAATTCTTAGTGGGGTTTTTCCTAAATTTGGTCAGCCGTTGCACTCACTGCATACCCTATAACATTTTTTTTACTGAGACCCTCCTCTATGTCTCTTCAAAGGGTTATTGGGTTGCGTCCGAATTTTTGGCAGCCCTTGCAGTCACTGCATACACAATAACAGTATAGGAGACCCACTCGTTAATAATGGGAACAACAAAGCATAGCCGGCTGATGGCTCTCTAGCAATAGCGAGGGCCAACTGCTGGCCCTTTAAGAATAGTAAGGGCCGCATGATGGCCCTATAGAAATAGGCTTTGTGACTTTCAGAGTCCCTCCATCATAAATGAAACATGTTGTGTCTGATGATGTGTCACACACCACATTGCCAGATAAGATTGTAAAGTGTTAAAATTACATTTCCCGGTGAATGCATTTGTCTTAAAAAATAACGTAAAAAAAAACCCAGTAGGATCTTTCTTTAGTATAAAAAAGAGAGTCGCCAATGTAACCCAATGTAATCACATTGTTCAGCTCCTGCACCTCCTCCTCCATCTCCGAAATTACCACATCAGTCACAAGCTGAAAGCACTGCAGCACTGCCTTGGCCAAGCGGCAACAGGCTGTGCTGAAGATAACGTGCTTAATGCTTAGGTGACAAACCGCCCAGCGCTGCAGAGTTGTTGAAAGCTGTAACACAACAGCCTGATCTGTGGCTCTCACCACTGAACATACAGCCAGGCATGGTCGTGTGTGACAATGGGCGGAACCTGGTGACGGAGAAATGACAGCCGGAGTAGATACGGTTTCCCTCTATGCCACCGAGCTAAAGAATATGGCTGTGATGAAATACAACTCCCACTGAGAAGCTGTTTCAGATTGAAAAACATTGGGCCCACCAGAGGATTTGATGCTGAGGGCTCACCTTTCTCCCCTGCTCAAGAGCCTCATAGCCGCAGCAAAGTTAGCACTATAATGAACTCTCCTGATGTAGAAGCCTGGGTACACCAAGGATTCTCTGGTGGGACCATCCAATCCTGCCGAGAAGCAGTCCTGGCTAAGAAAAGTGTGTGTTAAGTAGTGTTGAGCCACCCCCGTAGTGTTTGAGTTCGGTTCGGTTCGTCGAACACCCATGTGTTCGCCGATCTGTTCGTCGAACTGTTCGTCGAACACCGTCGAACACCATTAAAACCAATGGCAGGCAAACAAAAACACATAGAAACACATAGAAAACACCCTCAAAGGTGTCCAAAAGCTGACAAACTGCTCAGAAGACGTAACAAACACATGGAAAAGTGACAAGTACATATAGTCATGCGAAAAGAAAAGAGGTGGAGGAGTAAAAGGAGGGGGAGACACAGATATAGCCATGTCATGCCCTTCTAAAACCCAAAAAGTGAGAAGCCGACGCGGCCAGTCCGTTCCTGCCCGTGCGACCTCCGTGTCGCCGGGTTTGTGCCAGAGCCGCGGTGGACCCTGACGGCCATCCCCCCTCTCCCAATACTGGTGCCTGTCCGCTGGTGGGTTGAGCGAGCCCCCCTGTGGTGGAGGCAGGTCTAAGCTTTTTAACTTAAATTGTCTCTCTAATTTGAATGAATACACTTTAAATCCTTTTACTAGGATCTATTGGAGGGCAAGTCTCATGCCAGCAGCCGCGTAATTCCAGTTCCAGCTGAGTCCACTAAAGCTGCTGCAGTTAAAAAGCTTTTAGAAGGATCGAGCTCGGCGGTCCACCGCAAGGCGTCCTACCACCAGTCCAAGCCCCTGTGCCTTGGGGTGCCTCCTGATGCTCTTCACTGAGTATCACGGGGTCCCGAAGCATTTCCTTTGAAAAAATGAAGTGTCCAAACTACAGGTGGAGTAGCTTGCTTAACAGCTGGGATAATCCGCTGACTAGCAGACACTGCTACTAGGCACAAAGTATTTCCTGGGCTCTCGTTGGATGCTGAGAAAGCATTCCATAGAGTCTCTTGGCACGCCATATATTATTCTCTTAAAAAGCTTGGGGTAGGGGTCTAGGGGACCCTTTTATAGCCAAAATCACGGCCCTGTATCGCAATACGTCACCTAGGCTGAAGATAAATGGAACTGTAGCACCCCGAGGGCTCAGTTGCTACAGAGGTATTGCACCTCACCCAGAGGTGTGATATCTCACTCTCAGGTAAGGATGGAGTGTGGATCAGGACCCCGACACCTGCATGCATTACACCACATTGCCGTGGGGCAGGGCGACCAATATGCCCCTGAGATGGGCACGACAGTCCCTGTCCCTGGCTGGAGTGGGGGGAGGGAACACTGAGGAAGGGGAACCCTGTAGTGCAGGAGCAGGGAGGAAGCAGTTACTGGGTGCATTGAGAAGGGAGTATAAAAGGTGGGCACCATCTTAGTTCAGTGCAGAGAAGTCTGAGCAGAAGTGACAGGGAGCAGGGGCTCTGCATGAGCCCTGCTCCGGAGGCGGGCCTAGTAACAGAGGCCCAGGCCTGGAAGAGGGAGAAGGAAGGAAGAGGAGCGGAGAAGGCTCCAGGAACGAGGAACGAAGGGATCCCAGGGGTGTGGACGGGCGAGTCGACACCGCACGCCCGAATCCACCTGCGTGGAGGGGTCAGGCCAAAGGGGGAGACCGGTCCCCGAAACTAGTGGAGGCGGGAAACGACCCTCAGCTAGAAACTGGAGGCTGTGACATTTTATGTGGCGCAGCCCCTCGCTACACCCGCTCGGAAGGCACCACATAGGGTCAGGGAAACTGGCGCCAAGTTTACCAAGACTAGGCCCAAGGCAGCCGGACAGAAGCGTTGGTAAGAAAGGCCAGACAAAGGACACACAAAGGGGGTCCTGTGAAGCGCTCCAAAGTTATCTGGGAGTTGTCTGAGCCCCTCACCTGTTGAGCACAGTACGACGTGGGCAGCCGTTACCTGCAGAAGTGGTCTGGATAATAAGAACTGTGAGTAAAGGCCCTGGACTGCATCACTGACTCCGTGTCGTTACTGCTGCTGCCCTGCACCATCACCCCCATCCTCCGCATACACTGCCCTGAAGCTATACTCCTCCCGTGGGGAGTTATACTACGCTCTGCTGCACCCACAACACCAGCCTCAGCGGTCTGCCCTGCAGCGGCGGTTCACTCTGACCGCAATTCATGGGTGGCGTAGTCGGACATTTAAACATCAAAACCACATAAACAGTTCCTCCACTGGTTTGACCGCCCTGAGCCACGGAACCGGATCGCCGCCACGGAGACTACAACCACCAGCATCCACCAAAAAGGGTCCGGCTCCGGGTGTCCCAAGGCACAGGGGGCGCATCAGAACATTTTCATCACCTTTCATAATCTCCAATGGGACAAGGCAGGGATGTCCTCTGTCCCCTCTCTTATACATCCTAGTGACGGAGCACCTGCTATCATCAATTCGCCATAACCCCAATTTTAGGTAGATTGAGGTGGGAGGCACCGAGTACAAGTGCTCTCTATTTGCTGATGATGTCCTAGTATATATCACTCAATCACATATATCCATCCCTGCTGTTATGGCTGAAATAGATCACTTTGTTACATGGTCAAATTTTAAAATCAGTGCAGCGAAGTCTGAGGCCCTTGATGTCTCCCTCCCCAAATCCATACAGGATTCCATCGAGTCCAACTTTCCCTTTGCCTGGCCCTCACAGGGTATCAAATACTTAGGAATTCCTATTCATAGAGACCTCTCCCGTCTATGTTATCTTAATTTTGGGCCCTTTATTGAACAACTCCATACAGACCATGGTTGGCAAGTTAGAACTGTAAGATTCACTACGTGAACCACTGGTGTTTTGTGGAAAAGCACATGTACACTGTGTTCCAAATTATTATGCAAAAAGTGTTTAGGAGTGATAAGGTAAGAATTTTTTTGTTTGTCAGTTAAACTCATTGATGGTGATGTGTGTCAGGGCTCTTTATATCACTGTAAGCAATTGCAGACACCTGTGCTAATTAGTGTGGCAGGTGTGTCCAATGAAAGGCAAGACTACTTAAGAAGGCTGTCCCACATTATTAAGCAGCCTACATTTTCTGCCAAAATGGGAAAGAAAAAGGGTGTGTCGGCTGCTGAGAAGCAACAAATTGTGGAGTGTTTAGGTCAAATCATGACTACAATCAACATTGTGCGATGATCAGGATGAAGTGTCTTGGCAATCAAGAATTATGTAGCTGATTCACAGTACACACGTGTGCATGCTGATAAGGGAAAATTGAGGACTCTTTCCTACAGGCAATTACGTCAGGTTAAAAGAGCAGCGGCAAAAAAGCCTTGTCATAGCAGCAGACAAGTTTTTGAAGCTGCTGGTGCCTCCAGCGTCCCCCGAACAACAAGATGCAGGGTCCTCCAGAGGTTTGCAGCTGTGCGTAAGCCATCCTGTCGACCTCCTCTATCCACTGCACACAAGCAGAAACGGCTCCAGTGGGCCAAACAATACATGAAGACTGATTTCAAAACTGTTTTGTTCACAGATCAGTGCCGTGCAACGCTAGATGGTCCAGAGGGATGGAGTGGAGGATGGCTGGTTGATGGACACCCCACGCAAACACGGCTACAGCGCCAACAAGGAGGAGGTGGAGTAATGTTTTGGGCTGGAATCATGGGGAGAGAGATTGTCGGCCCCTTTATGATCCCTGAAGGGGTAAAGATGAACTCCATAATGTATGTGGAGTTTCTCAAACAGCACTTCCTGCCATGGTTCAAGAAGAAGAACCGTGTATTCCACAGCAAGATCATTTTCATGCATGATAATGCACCGTCTCATGCTGCACATAACACATCTGCATCTCTGGCTGATATGGGCATAAAAGGGGACAAACTTATGGTGTGACCCCCATGCTCCCCTGACCTCTACCCCATTCAGAACCTCTGGAGCATCATCAAAAGGAGTGTCTATGATGGCGGGAGGCAGTTCACATCTAAGCAACAGCTATGTGAGGGTATTCTGTCCTCATGCAAATCAATTGAAGCAGAAACCATCCAAAACCTGACAAATTCAATGGACGAGAGAGTTCAGAAGCTCCTTTCGAACAAGGGGTCCTATGTGCAAATGTAACATCACCTAGAATAAAGTTTTGAGTTGAAAACTGTTTGATTTCAGTTTCTAATAACCTGCTAATGCTTATAATTTCAAAAATGACAATTTTTTTGGTCTTTATTAAAATGAAAAGGTTGATCGAAGAGTGTGGGGGATCTAAGAGTGTGGCAACCCAGTAGTCAGGATTACTTCGAATTCTGAGAATCTGAGGGTCATGTTGCAGGTAGTGCAGCAAGAAGGCCCTCATGTGTCTTGCGCATCTAGGAGCCCCAAAATTATTTTCCGGGCTAGATGCAGCTAAAAATTATTATTAATTTTAAATCTGGTGGAGCTTAGTATAGATGGCTTAATAGAATCAGTACTACACATTGCTACAAAGCCTAAATTATTTTCCAGCCAAGATACAGATAAACATGATTAGTAATTTTAAATCTGGTGGAGCTTAGTATAGATGGCCTAATAGAATCAGTACTGCACACTGCTGCAAAGCCCAAATTATTTTCCAGCCAAGATACAGATAAACATGATTAGTAATTTTAAATCTGGTGGAGTTTAGTATAGATGGCCTAATAGAATCAGCACTGCACACTGCTACAAAGCCCAAATTATTTTCCAGCCAAGATACAGATAAACATGATTAGTAATTTAAAAGCTTAAAACGGTTGGTGAGGTGATTTTAACAAATCACCAAGCTTTTACTCTCCCCAGGATGACACAGGGGTAGAAAAGTCCTTTCGGATCCATGATTTGTTCATCTTTATGAACGTGAGTCTGTCTGCATTATCAGTGGAAAGCCGCGTGCGCTTATCTGTCAGCACACCACCAGCAGCGCTGAACACACGTTCAGACAGAACGCTGGCTGCAGGGCATGACAAGATCTCCAAGGCGTAAGTGGCGAGCTCTGGCCATTTATCCAGATTGGAAGCCCAAAAAGAGCAATGGTCCAGTGACACAGTCATGGCTTCATTGTTTACTTGGAGATACTCCTGTACCATCGTCTCTAGGCGTTGACTATGTGTTAGACTTCTTGTCTCCTGTGGCCTTGCAAAGGATGGGCTAAAAAAGTGGTGAAATGATTCCGCAAAATTGATGTTACCAGAAGATACTGTGTTTCTGTTACGGTTTGAGTGCTGAACACTCGACGGTCCCACGGTTGGCAAGTTGGAACTGTGAGATTCACTACGTACACCACTGGTGTTTTGTGGAAAAGCACATGTAAGATTCTGCAACAGTCTCTGCTGATACTCCTGCATGCGTGCATCCCTTTCTATGGCAGTAATAATTTCTGCAAATTTACTTTTGTACCGGGGATCTAACAGTGTGGCAACCCAGTAGTCAGGATTATTTCTAATTCTCACAATTCGAGGGTCATGTTGCAGGTAGTGCAGCAAGAAGGCACTCATGTGTCTTGCGCATCCAGGAGCACCAAGTCCCTGTTGTGTTGGTGGCGAGGTAACAATCATGCTTCCTTCCTCTGTCCTCTCCTCCCAACCTCGCACAACAGAAAAGTGATCAAGGTCTCCCTCATCTGATGAGTCTTCCATCAGTTCGTCCTCCACTTCTTCCTGGGCTCCTGCACCTTCCTCACTAGTTTGGCTGCTACCATGCGCCCTGGTAAAACCATCTCCCCCACCCTCACATGCCTGCCGCCTTGGTGCTGCCGACCGTCTGGACCTTGCAGATGTTAGCCCTTCCGCATACAACTCCTCCTCCTCTACTTCCTCCACCTCCTCTTGTGCCACCACCTGACTCCGAATTCTGTTTAACATGTGCTCCAGCATGTAAATCACCGGAATAGTCATGCTGATAATGGCATCGTCAGCACTAAACATCTTCATCGCCATTTCAAAACTGTGCAGAAGGGTGCATAGGTCCCTGATCTGAGACCACTCCTCCAGCGTGATTTGCCCCACCTCTGGATCTCGTTGGCCCAGGCTATACGTCAGAACATATTGCACCAGGGCTTGTCGGTGCTGCCACAGTCGCTGCAACATGTGCAGAGTTGAATTCCACCAGGTAGGCACATTGCATTTTAGCCAGTGAAGTGGCAGGCCCAACGACTTCTGTAGAGATGTATGTCGCTGAGCTGCGGGTTGCGAACGGCGGAAGTGAGCACACAGCGACCGTGCCCTCTGCAGAAGGCCATCTAGTCCGGGATAGTGGGCTAAAAATTGCTGGACCACCAGGTTCAACACGTGAGCCATACAAGGCACGTGTGTGACATTGCCCCGGCGAAGGGCCGCACCCAGGTTTGCAGCATTGTCGCACACGGCCTTCCCTGGTTTCAGGTCCAGTGGAGACAACCATTCATGAAACTGGGTCTCCAGAGCTGACCACAACTCCTCAGCTGTGTGACTCACATTTCCCAGACATTTCAAAGTAAAAACCGCCTGATGACGTTGAGCCCTGCTGCCAGCATAGTAAGGAGGTGTGCAGGATCCCTTCTACGCAGTTAGAAAGCGGATGGCATGACCAGACAGGCTTTGGGTGCAGGTGGAGGACCGAGAGGAGGTTGAGGAGGCAGAAGCAGTGGAGGAACTTTGAGATAAAGAGGCTTGACGCACAACTCGTGGGGACAGCAAGACTTGGACAGCAGCCCCTTGTCCTGCTGTCACCATAGTTACCCAGTGCCCAGTCAGCGACATGTAACGCCCCTGTCCATGCCTACTCGTCCAAGTGTCTGTGGTGAAATGCACCCTGTCACACACAGAGTTTCTCAAAGAAGCGGTGATGATGTGTGCGACATGCTGGTGGAGCGCAGGCACACCTTTCTTTGAGAAGTAGTGCCGACTGGGCATCTGGTACTGAGGCACTGCGACGGACATAAGGTCTCGAAAATCCTCTGTGTCCACCAGGCGGAAAGGCAGCATTTCTGTAGCCAAGAGCTTGCAGATGGTGAAATTCAACCTCTTAGCTTTCTCATGGCAAGGAGGAAATGGTCTTTTACTTGTCCACATCTGAGGGACCGAGGGCTGGCTGTTGTGCTTAGACGGGGTAGAGAAGGGTGTCCCCGGCAAATTGCCGGTCTGTGAGGAAGATGCAGGCGGACATGTTAGGTTGCCTTGATCCAAAGGTGGTGCTATCGATGTCGAACAGCGCTCAACACCAGCTGGTGTTTCCACCTCCAAAGAAAATGATGACCTGCCTATCACGCTGGCTGTTGCAGGTAAAGAGGTGGCAGGTCTGCGTCCCAAAATAGGTGTGACTGCTGTCCCCCCAGTCACAGAGGATGAAGAGGCCACGGATGCACAAGATGGGGCAGACGGTAGTTGGCCCGGCCGGCTAGGCCGCATTGTAGCACAGTGAGCTTCCCACTGCAACTTATGCTTCATGTCCATGTGCCGGTTCATGCATGAAGTACTCAAACTATGCATTTTTTGGCCTCTACTTAGCTTTTGCTGACAAATGTTACAGATAACACGAGTTGGGTCATCTTTATCGATCTGAAAAAATGTCCAGGCTATGCAAGGCTTATCACCCATGCGACCTAAAGAGCCACCACGACTTGTGGTCAGAGGCAGAGTTGTGTTTGAGGATGCAGTTGTTGACGTGCTTCCAGTACTATGTCTCTGTCCAGGAAGGCGCAACCTGACCGCGTCGTCACTAGCATCCTCCTCCACCTCCTCTGCTGACCTCATCAACTGGTTGACTGTGGGTTGACAGAAAGTGGGATCTCCAACCTCATCATCATCACCCTGTGTGTTATCACACCCGTCGTCCTCAGAGCCAACCTGTTCCTGCCCTGAGAAAAAACTAAAGTTGTCGCTCCAATCAGGTATTTGAGTCTCATCATAGTCTTCCTCATTGTCTCCACCAACAGGAGTTACAATTTGGGAATGAGGGTCTACATTATGGTCAGAACCTTCTGCGTCTGGTCCTGGATCCAACTCATAAAGATTCTGGGCATCAGTGCAGATCATTTCCTCGTCTGGATTCACAGAAGCTCTGGAGCCGACCTCTGATTCCCAGGCTATAGTATGAGTAAACAGCTCTGCAGACTCAACCATCTGTTTTACCCCATACTCAGACGGGCAGCTGGAGATTTGGGAGATGTGAGGAAGCAAGTGCGATTTGGGTGACACCTCTGAGGACTGGAGTATTTGTGATGTTGAAGTTGAGGTGGAGGAGAGCACTTGATATCCGTTGAAGCACCTCCTGTTTTTGTGCCTCATCTGGAATTTGTAGCGATTGGCGTGGCAGTAAGAAAGGGATCTTATCACATTGTCCGCTAAAAGAAGTAGACATTTTAGTTTGACTGGAAGATGGTCTTTCTTCTGCAGATGTTACTGTTGCTTTAACACCTACCCCACGGACACAACCTTTTTTCCCCTTCCCAACACGCCTATTCCCCTTTCCACCAGCAGCAGGCCTTTTTCCACTCATTTTGGTGGTTAACTAATTCACAACTCTGGAGTTGTTTGCACAAAAAAAACAATGGATGGGAACCGAGCAGAGCTGAGTGGCCAAACTGTGGTATTAGGCCAAAATTATTGGCTGGGTTAGATGCAGATAAAAATGATATTGAATTTGCAACCTGGTGGAGGTTAGTATTGATGGACTAATAGAACAAGTCCCACACACTGCTAGATGCCGAAATATTTTTTCAGAGCTAGATGTAGAAAAAATTATATTGAATTTGCAACCTGATGGAGGTCAGTATAGATGGACTAATAGACCAAGTCCCACACACTGCTAGAAGCCCAAATATTTTTTCAGAGCTAGATGCAGATAAAAATTAGCTTTAATTTGCAACCTGGTGGAGGTTAGTATAGATGGACTAATAGACCAAGTCCCACACACTGCTAGAAACCCAAATATTTTTTCAGAGCTAGATGCAGAAAAAAATTATGTTGAATTTGCAACCTGATGGAGGTCAGTATAGATGGACTAATAGACCAAGTCCCACACACTGCTAGAAGCCCAAATATTTTTTCAGAGCTAGATGCAGAAAAAAATTATATTGAATTTGCAACCTGATGGAGGTCAGTATAGATGGACTAATAGACCAAGTCCTACACACTGCTAGAAGCCCAAATATTTTTTCAGAGCTAGATGCAGATAAAAATTATTTTTAATTTGCAACCTGGTGGAGGTTAGTATAGATGGACTAATAGACCAAGTCCCACACACTGCTAGAAGCCCAAATATTTTTTCAGAGCTAGATGCAGAAAAAAATTATATTGAATTTGCAACCTGATGGAGGTCAGTATAGATGGACTAATAGACCAAGTCCCACACACTGCTAGAAGCCCAAATATTTTTTCAGAGCTAGATGCAGATAAAAATTATTTTTAATTTGCAACCTGGTGGAGGTTAGTATAGATGGACTAATAGACCAAGTCCCACACACTGCTAGAAGCCCAAATATTTTTTCAGAGCTAGATGCAGAAAAAAATTATATTGAATTTGCAACCTGATGGAGGTCAGTATAGATGGACTAATAGACCAAGTCCCACACACTGCTAGAAGCCCAAATATTTTTTCAGAGCTAGATGTAGAAAAAAATTATATTGAATTTGCAACCGGATGGAGGTCAGTATAGATGGACTAATAGACCAAGTCCCACACACTGCTAGAAGCCCAAATATTTTTTCAGAGCTAGATGCAGAAAAAAATTATATTGAATTTGCAACCTGATGGAGGTCAGTATAGATGGACCAATAGAACAAGTCCCACACACTGCTAGAAGCCCAAATATTTTTTCAGAGCTCAATGCAGGTTAAAAATTATTTTTAATTTGCAACCTTGTGGAGTTTAGTATAGATGGACTAATAGACCAAGACCCTCACACTGCTAGAAGCTGAAATATTTTTTCAGAGCTCAATGCAGATAAAAATTATTTTTAATTTGCAACCTTGTGGAGGTTAGTATAGATGGACTAATAGACCAAGTCCCTCACAATGCTAGAAGCCCAAATATTTTTACAGAGCTAGATGCAGAAAAAAATTATATTGAATTTGCAACCTGATGGGGGTCAGTATAGATGCACTAATAGAACAAGTCCCACACACTGCTAGATGCCCAAATATTTTTTCAGAGCAAGATGCAGAAAAAAATTATATTGAATTGGCAACCTGATGGAGGTTAGTATAGATGGACTAATAGAACAAGTCCCACACACTGCTAGAAGCCCAAATATTTTTTCAGAGCTCGATGCAGAAAAATATTATATTGAATTTGCAACCTGGTGGAGGTTAGTATAGATGGACTAATAGAATGATGCTATGCCCAAAAGGTTTTACTTCACTAGGTGCAGTAAAAAAATTGGTATTCTATACACAGGTGGTGTAGCTTGCAACACAGATAGGCTACTCCACTGACTAACACACTCTGCAATAGGCCAAAAAGGATTTGCTTTGCTAAATTTAGCCAAATGCTGTGAAAAAAACTTGCAGAGCATTGGCACAGACCTGCCTGGCAAAAACTGATAGGAATTGATGTAACTTAGTCCTGAAAAGGACTGCAATTACAAATAGTCTTTACTCCCAACCTATCTATTTAAGAGCACAGACCTGCCTGATAAAAGTTGTAGGAAATGATGTAACCTAGTCCTTAAAAGGACTGCAATCACAACTCTTTCCTACTCCCAAGCTATCTGTAGATTTGTGCGAAAATTGGCTTGAAATTAACAAGGTATAGCGCACACAGCAACAGCAGTGCCGTCTAACACGCAGCTGCAGCAGTGAGAAAATGGTGGCGACGGGGAAAATGGCTGGGTCTTATAGGGCAAGGGCATGTGACATACACTGCCAATGACACATGCCCTTGCTTGTGTGAAAAAAAGCAGTTCGCTCCGTGTGTGCTCTGCTGATAGGCTGACAGATTGCACCTCCCCACTGTAAATGCGGGAAAGAGAAAAAAAAATGGAGATCTTCATTATTCCTGCAGAGATCCATCCCCTGCCCCTCCCCCCGCCCCGCTGTACACTCAAACTGCGTATTAACATTAATTTTCAGCATTACTGAGAAAAAATCCAGTTATGATTTTGGTGCATGAACAGTTATCGAACATAACCTCGAACAGCCGAATTTTTTTCAAATCGTTCGTGTTCGCCGAACGGCTCGAACACCGCCCAAAACAGCTCGAATTTGAGATTGGCGAACAGTTCGAGTCGAACACCGCTCATCTCTTGTGTTAAGGTTCCCGGACTCTGTATGGCTGCTTTTTTACTGAGGTGGAAACCCACGCAAACGCGGGGAGAACATACAAAATCCTTGCAGATGTTGTCCTTGCCAGGATTTGAACCCAGGAACCCAGCCTTGCAAGGCTTCAGTGTTAACCACTGATCCAATGTGCTGCTGTTCACCCTTTGATATCTAGCAGGCTGGAGAAACTCGCACCTACTGCCACTCTATATTCTTTTTGAGAAACTAATGTATTTGGGCCGCCACTCAGTCTACCAAATAAAATTCCTGAGAAGGAAATTGGGAATGGCTTCGCTACTGGTACTGGGGGCAGTGCTAACACCATGGCGTCGTACCATAGTTTACTGGAAATATTCTAGGCTGGTAGGAGGCATGCAGATTCCCACAGAATAGTACCATCAGTAATGTTCAAGGACCAGTGCATGTAGAAGGCGGAGAAAACACCGGGAGAAATAGTGACGGCTGGGGACCGAGTATGGACACGAGGCATGAGGTTGTGAAAAGCTTCCGCCTCCTTGAGCCTAAAAGGCCACATTTCAAGTGAAAGCAGCTTTAGAGGACTTCCTAGGAGAAATGACAGCTAGAGTAGATATAGGTTCCCAAGTCCTTTCACCAAGCTAAAGAATATGGCTGTGGTGAAATACAACTCAGCAAAAAAAGCTGTGGACTGGCTCCGTACCGTCCCTGGCCACATTCACTTGACCACGTGTTTGTGGGTAGGCGGTCCTTCCCAGTAAGTTCACTGGGGAGGGCACGAGTAATGTTGTGGGACGAGTGCTTATAGAAGGCAGAGACGACACCGGGAGAAATAATGGCAGCTGGGGACCAAGTATGGACACCCGGCCGCCGCCAGCATGAGGTTATGAAAAGCTTCCGCCTCCACGAGCCTAAAAGGCCACATTTCAAGTGCAAGCAGCTGCCCAGAAATCTGGCAGTTTTGAATTGCGGCCTGTGGGTGGGTGCCTGGCTGCATACTTTTGCTTGCATTCTAAGTAACAGAAAACTAAGCAGATGGTGTCCTCTATCATCATCATGGTCTCACCTCAGCACTATGAACTCTCCTGAAAGAGAAGCCTGGGCCCACCGGAGGAGTCTTCGGTTTTCAGGTGGGCCCATCCAACAGTGCCGAGAAGCAGACCTGGCTAAGAAAAGTGTGGGAGAAGGTTCCCGCACACTCTATGGCTGCTTTTTTAATGTGGATCAGACATGCTTACAGTGGTGGCCAAAAGTATTGGCACCCCTGCAATTCTGTCAGATAATACTCAGTTTCTTCCTGAAAATGATTGCAATCACAAATTCTTTGGTATTATTATCTTCATTTAATTTGCTTGCAAGGAAAAAACACAAAAGAGAATGAAGCAAAAATCAAATCATTGATCATTTCACACAAAACTCCAAAAATGGGCCAGACAAAAGTATTGGCACCCTCAGCCTAATACTTGGTTGCACAACCTTTAGCCAAAATAACTGCAAACAACCGCTTCCGGTAACCATTAATGAGTTTCTTACAATGCTCTGCTGGAATTGTAGACCATTCTTCTTTGGTAAACTGCTCCAGGTCCCTGATATTTGAAGGGTGCCTTCTCCAAACTGCCATTTTGAGATCTCTCCACAGGTATTCTATGGGATTCAGGTCTGGACTCATTGCTGGCCACATTAGAAGTATCCAGTGCTTTCTCTCAAACCATTTTATAGTGCTTTTGGAAGTGTGTTTTGGGTCATTGTCCTGTTGGAAGACTCATGACCTCTGAGGGAGACCCAGCTTTCTCACAATGGGCCCTACATTATGCTGCAAAATTTGTTGGTAGTCTTCAGACTTCCTAATGCCATGCACACGGTCAAGCAGTCCAGTGCCAGAGGCAGCAAAGCAACCACAAAACATCAGGGAACCTCCGCCATGTTTGACTGTAGGGACCGTGTTCTTTTCTTTGAATGCTTCTTTTTTTTCCTGTACACTCTATGTTGATGCTTTTTCCCAAAAAGCTCTACTTTTGTCTCATCTGACCAGAGAACATTCTTCTAAAACATTTTAGGCTTTCTCAGGTAAGTTTTGGCAAACTCCAGCCTGGCTTTAAACTTCTTGATGACACTGCGCACGGAAGACACAGGAACATTCAGGTCTTTGGAGATGGACTTGTAGCCTTGAGATTGCTCATGCTTTCTCATAATTTGGTTTCTCAAGTCCTCAGACAGGTCTTTGGTCTTCTTTCTTTTCTCCATGCTCAATGTGGTACACACAAGGACACAGGACAGAGGTTGAGTCAACTTTAATCCATGTTAACTGGCTGCAAGTGTGATTTAGTTATTGCCAACACCTGTTAGGTGCCACAGGTAAGTTACAGGTGCTGTTAATTACATGAATTAGAGAAGCATCACATGATTTTTCAAACAGTGCCAATACTTTTGTCCACCCCCTTTTCTAGGTTTGGTGTGGAATTGTATCCAATTTGGCTTTAGGACAATTCTTTTTGTGTTTTTTCATTGAAGACAAATTAAGTGAAAATAATAATGACTCACCCCCTGGGCCGTGGGGTACTCGAGACCGGGCCTTCAATACGATGTTGGGGGTAGTAGTGGCAACCCGATCCCGTGGCTCAGGGTGGTCAGACCAAATGGTGGTACTCTATTTATCAATGTTTTGAATGTCCGACTACGCCACCCATGGATTGCGGTCAGGGATAACCGCCGCTGCTAGGCAGACCGCTGAGGCTGGTGTTGGTGTGCAGCACAGGGGTAGGATAACTCCCCACGGGAAGAGTGTAGCCCCAGGGCAGTGTAAGTGGATGATGGAGGGGATGATTCCGATCACAATAGCCAGGAAACGGAGGCCTCTAAACAGTTCAGGGTCTTTATTAGAACAGGTGAAATGACCCAAAAACAGTCCCGGCTAGGAGGGGGCCTGAATGTCTGAGAACAAGTGAAAAGCCCTCCTGGTCAGGGTGAGGGTGTAGGCCTACCGTGCTCTCTGAGCTCTTTCTGGCTATTTCCCTCCTCGTGGTGTAATAGCCCACGTTCCTGAGCTCGCCGTGTCTTCTCGCCCGTATGGCTTGCAACTTGGGTCCCTTTCTACTCCCGGCCTGGTATGGCTTTGCTGGTCCCTTCTGCTGTGGCGGAACCTCCGGGCTTCTTAGGCCAAGGGACGTACAATCCCCTGCGGACTGGTTATCTGCTGTAGGACTTGGAATCCTCACAGCCTCAGACACCAAAGTCTGGTAGATTAGTTTCTCTATCTGCCAGGACAGGCTCGCTTCACCTCTTGCCCCTGGCTCGTGGCTCTCCTACTGCCACACGGCCTCTTAGGCTGCAACAGAACTGTCTGTCCCTGCTCTGGGACACCTCTTTCTTCAGAGACAGGTCGTCCAGTTCTCCTAACCCTGCCCCCAGTTCCAGCTTTTATAGGGGCAGCCTGCTCCCCCTACTGGCCTGGGACAGGAGGTACTGCATGCTAATGGTCCCTGACCAGAGAACCTCCCCCTTGCTCTCAGACACAGCTTTATTATACATTTGTGGCATCCAGGCCAGGGTGACACATTCCCCCCTAGCAAAACTTAGTACTCCGGGACTAAGCCTAAACAAGAGTAACATGCATGACCATAAAAACATTATTAGCCAAGTGACGCACAGCTTGAGTTCTTAAGGTCACAGTGTGGTCTGTGACCGGGTGTCCATTTCACCAACAACAACAGGGAGCTTTAACCAGGCGGGGGGGTCTGCCGTAGCCCCAAGTCCTTGACAGTCCTTTTTCATTCCATTGGTTAAGCTCCAAACGTATTTACAGGAAAGTCTCGGTTACTCACAGTTCATAACCTGTTAGTTAGTGTTGAGCGAACATGCTCGACACTGCTCGGTACTAGCCCGAGCATCACGCTACTCGGGATGTTCGGCGAGCACCGAGAATTTCCGGGTTACTCGGGCGGGAGCTCGGGTCTCCGCCCTGCATGTTTGGCGCTCTTTACGGAGCCAATGAACATGCAGGGATTGCCAGCCAGTCACTGTAATGCTGCAGCCATGTTCGTTGTGGGCATTACAGTGATTGGCTGGCCGCACAGCGTCACCTCGAGTATTTAAAACCGGGCGCCGCCATCTTGGACACAGTCGCTCCAGATTAGACAGTGTAGGGACAGCGCTGCTGATTTAGGGAGAGATATAAACTGCGAAATAGTTAGTAGGGTCTGTAAAGGCTGCCAGAACAAACAAACAGTCCTTTTCAGGACTAATATCCATCCCAGATACCAGGCAAGCAGGCTGTATAGGAGACACAGTGGTTATACCAGCAAACGATGCATTACAGTCCTGTGTGCTCCTGTTGCTGAAATTGCTGGACTTAGCACCAGGTGTCGGGGGCCAGGAAAAATCCTTTTTTTTTCCATCTAAATCCTCCTTTTTTTTCCTCCTTCACACTGTACAAATACCCGTCTCATTAACCTTTTGGTGTGTCCCCCCTCCCCCCCCCCCAAAAAAGCGTGTCTCTGATTTTTCAGACACAAATATAAATGTTGAAAATAGTCTGGTGTAGGCTAAAGAAACAGAAGTGTTGTTTTGTACTTCCACGGTTCAAACCTCTGTATTATCCATTTTGGGCCATTTGTATCTAAAAAAAAAACAGTTTGAGTGTGTCGCTCACTGTTCAGCCACAAATATCTCTATTTAAAAAAGTGTGGTATACCCCAGTAAACAATAACGGTGGTTTTGCCATCCCACGGTAAAAAATCTCTATTATTCAGGTTTGGCAGTTTTTTCCGTAAAGAAAAACAGTAGTGTCTCCAGACTGTTGTGACACAAAAATATATCTGTTGAAAATAGTCTTGTGTAGGCCCGACATCCCAGTGTGGTTTCGCAGTTCCACGGGTCAAATCGCTGTACTATCCAGTTTTGGGCCTTTGGTATCTAAAAAAAAAGCAGTTTGAGTGTGTCACTCACTGTTCAGCCGCAAATATCTCTATTTAAAAAAGTGTGGTATACCCCAGTAAACAATAACTGTGATTTTGCCATCCCACGGTAAAAAATCTCTATTATTCAGCTTTTGGTAGTTTTTTCCGTAAAGAAAAACAGTAGTGTCTCCTGACTGTTGTGACACAAAAATATATCTGTTGAAAATGGTCTTGTGTAGGCCCGACAACCCTGTGTGGTTTCGCAGTTCCACGGGTCAAATCGCTGTACTATCCAGTTTTGGGCCTTTGGTATCTAAAAAAAAAAGCAGTTTGAGTGTGTCGCTCACTGTTCAGCCGCAAATATCTCTATTTAAAAAAGTGTGGTATACCCCAGTAAACAATAACTGTGGTTTTGCCATCCCATGGTAAAAAATCTCTATTATTCAGCTTTTGGTAGTTTTTTCCGTAAAGAAAAACAGAAGTGTCTCCTGACTGTTGTGACACAAAAATATATCTGTTGAAAATAGTCTTGTGTAGGCCCGACATCCCAGTGTGGTTTCGCAGTTCCACGGGTCAAATCGCTGTACTATCCAGTTTTGTGCCTTTGGTATCTAGAAAAAAAGCAGTTTGAGTGTGTCGCTCACTGTTCAGCCGCAAATATCTCTATTTAAAAAAGTGTGGTATACCCCAGTAAACAATAACTGTGGTTTTCCTCTTCCACGGTTCTAATCTACTCTTTATTACCCTTTTTCCATTGATAGTGCAAGTGTAAGCTATTTTACTTCATTTACAATGGGCAAGGCGCGTGGCAAGGGACGTGGAAGTGGACGTTCTGGTGATGGTTCGTGCAGAGGACGGGGCCGTGGCCAAGGTGAAAATGTGCCACAACCAACAGCCACATCTTCTCGCTCCCACTTCTTGACCGAATTACTAGGGAAGCACAGAACAACACCAGTATTGAGAACTGATCAGTGTGAACAGGTTATTAATTGGATAGCAGATAATACTTCCAGTTACCTGGGCACCACCACCTCCGGTCTGTCTTCCACACGGTCAACTCTTAGTAGCCGTGAGTCTCAACCGCATACTCCTCCTCACCCTGATGCTCCTTCCTCCCACCATGCCGAGTGTCGTCAGACAGCAAGTGATCCCACACTTGGACACTCTGAAGAGCTGTTCACTGGTCTATTTCCATATTTGGGCCCCTCGCCTGATACGCTTGAAGTGGTGGAAGAGGAGATCCCATGTTACGATGCCCAAATATTTGAACAGCCACGGCCACAGGAAGTCGATGTTGGCAATCTGTCACAAGAGGTGGACGATGATGAGACACAATTGCCAGGAAGTGAGGAGGAGGAACGTGGTGCGCAAGTGGAAGAGGAGGAGGTGGTGGATGATCTAGTAACTGACCCAACGTGGAAGGAGGACATGCAGAGTGAGGCCAGCAGCACACAGGGGGAGGGAGGCAGAGTACCCCAACAGGCAGGAAGAAGCAGTGTGGTGGCCGCAGACAGAAGGCAGGCAACCGTTCCCCGTAACACCAACACGAGGGACGTTGCCAGTACAAGCGGTAGGTCTTTCAGAGTCTGGAATTTTTTTAAAGACTCTGCTGATAACCCCAAAAAGGCCATATGTTCCACCTGCCATGCCAGCATCAGCAGGGGTGACAAAACTACCAGCCTGACCACCACCAGCATGATCAGGCACATGGCAGCAAAGCACCCGACTTTGTGGGGCGAAACTCAGGGTCCACGACCAGTGTCAGCGGGTGTCACCACTGCTTCTTCCACTGTTGTGCGTGCAATAGAACCCCCTGTTGTGTGTGCAAGGCAATCCCCTGTCCATACTGCATGTAAAGATGTCCCCTCCTCTCAGTCTTCACTTGTTATGGCAGTTTCTCAAGAAACAGCATCAACGTCCACGTCCACGTCCCACCGCAGCGTTCAATTGTCCATATCCCAGACCTTTGAACGAAAGCGGAAATTCGCAGCTAACGCCCCACAGGCCACAGTCCTAAATTCGCACATTTCACGACTGCTTGCATTGGAAATGCTGCCTTTTAGGCTGGTGGAGACGGAATCCTTCCGCAATCTTATGGCGGTGGCCGTCCCTCGGTACTCGGTCCCCAGCCGACACTATTTTGCCCGGTGTGCCATCCCCGCACTACACAAGCACGTGTCCCAAAGCATCTGCCGTGCCCTCAACAACGCAGTTACTGGGAGAGTCCACCTGACAACGGACACGTGGACTAGTGCTTGTGGCCAGGGACGGTACATCTCTCTGACGGCACACTGTGTAAACATAGTGGAAGCCGGGACCCAGTCGGACCTTGGGACGGAACACATCCTCCCCACACCGAGGATTGCGGGCCCTATGTCAGTCAGAGTTGCCCCCACAGTGTACAGCTCCTGCGCATCCTCCTCCTCCTCCTCCTCATGTTCAGCCTCCATCTCAGATATCACCACATCAGTTACAAGCTGGAAGCATTGCAGTACTGCCTCCGCCAAGCGGCAACAGGCTGTGCTGAAGCTCATAAGCTTAGGTGATAAACCTCACACTGCTTGTGAGTTGTGGACAGCTGTGAAAAAGCAGGCAGATCTGTGGCTGAGACCGCTGAACCTACATCCCGGCATGGTCGTGTGTGACAATGGCCATAAAGTGGTGGCGGCTCTGAGGCGAGGTGAGATCACACACGTACCATGCCTGGCTCATGTGCTTAAGCTCGTGGTTCAGCGGTTTCTTAAATCGTACCCCGAGTTGCCAGATCTGCTCGAGAAAGTACGCTGCCTGTCAGCTCATTTTCGCAAGTCGGCTACAGCTTCCGCCGCCCTTGCTGTGTTGCAGCAGCGTTTGCAGCTTTCGGCACACCGACTGGTGTGTGATGTCCCCACACGTTGGAACTCTACCCTCCACATGTTGCAAAGGATTTGTGAGCAGAAGAGAGCAGTTGTGGAGTACCAGCTGCAACAAGGCCGTCGATATTCAGGTCAGACTTCACACATAAGACCACAGGAGTGGACCTGGATGTCTGACATATGTACCATTCTGACAAACTTTGAGGAGACCACCAAGATGGTGAGTGGCGATGACACCATCATTAGCATCAGCATCCCACTTGTCTGTCTTTTGCAACGCTCTCTGCAGAGAATTAAAGAGGAGGTATTGCAGCCAGAGTATGATGAGATGGATCAAGAAGCCGTAGCGGGCGATTACACACAGCCCAGCCTCATCTCATCCCAACGTGCATTGGGGGACAATGAGGGAGAGGAGGAGGAGGAGGAGGAAGAACAGGAGCTGCTATCATGCGTTGTAGACGGTAGTACCTGTACAAGTGTCATACCGTCGGTTCAGCGTGGGTGGCCTGAGGACAGGGGGGAGGAGGAAGAGGAGGAGGAGGAGAGCATGGTCAGTCGTCATCTTGGTGAGGACACGGAAATCTTGCCCGTTACCAGTCTGTTACGCATGGCTGACTTTATGTTACACTGCCTTAACCGTGACCCTCGCGTTGTCAAAATGTTGGGTGACAGTCATTACTGGTTGGTGACACTTGTAGACCCCAACTACAAGGAGAACTTTCACTCTCTTATTCCTGAGGTGGAGAGGTCTACAAAAATGGGGCAATAGCAGAAGGCCCTTGCTGCAGAACTCTTAAAAAAATTCCCATCTGAACACGCTAGCTGCAGAGGTCACAGTTCGTTGCCCAACCCAGGCGTACAGGCGAGAGAGATGCAACTCCAATCCAGCAGAGGCAGGGGAACACTGTCAATGTTCTGGGACAGTTTTCTGACACCCGCCCAGCTTACAGGCCCTGAGGCGCGGGGTACTCTCACAAGGAGTGGAAAGTTTCAAAAGATGGTGAGGGAGTACCTTGCCGATCGTACCACCATCCTCCGTGATTCCTCTGTGCCTTTTAATTATTGGGTATCCAAGCTGGACACTTGGAATGAACTCGCTCTGTACGCCTTGGAGGTCCTGGCCTGCCCTGCCGCTAGCGTGTTATCGGAGCGTGTTTTTTGTGCCGCTGGGGGAATTATAACTGATAAGCGCACTCGCCTGTCAACTGACAATGCTGACAAGCTGACCCTTATCAAAATGAACAAGGGCTGGATTGGGCCAGACTTCTCATCACCACCAAATGACAGCAGAGTAACATAAAGTCAAATCCACTGTGTTATTTCGGGAGGTGTATTCACATGCACCGCTTCACACCCACACATGGGTATACGCTTCCTCGTTTCGGCTGTTTAATCTTCTTATCCTCAGCCTCCACCACCACTATACCACCAGGGTGCCAGCATTGCAAGTTCCTCCGTCCTAATTTTTGGCAGCTTTTGCTGGGAAAGCATAAGCAAATAACATGGGACACCCACTCCCCAATAATGGGACTTATGTTTGTAATATGCTGTACTGCATGGCTCTTGTAAGGGGCATTGCAAGTTGCTCCGTCCTAATTTTTGGCAGCTTTTGCTGGGAAAGCATAAGCAAATACTATGGGAGACCCACTCCCCAATAATGGGACTTATGTTTGTAATATGCTGTACTGCATGGCTCTTGTAGCGGGCATTGCAAGCTGCTCCATCCTAATTTTTGGCAGCTTTTGCTGGGAAAGCATAAGCAAATAGCATGGGACACCCACTCCCCAATAATGGGACTTATGTTTGTAATATGCTGTACTGCATGGCTCTTGTAAGGGGCATTGCAAGTTGCTCCGTCCTAATTTTTGGCAGCTTTTGCTGGGAAAGCATAAGCAAATACTATGGGAGACCCACTCCCCAATAATGGGACTTATGTTTGTAATATGCTGTACTGCATGGCTCTTGTAAGGGGCATTGCAAGTTGCTCTGTCCTAATTTTTGGCAGCTTTTGCTGGGAAAGCACAAGCAAATACCATGGGACACCCACTCCCCAATAATGGGACTTATGTTTGTAATATGCTGTACTGCATGGCTCTTGTAAGGGGCATTGCAAGTTGCTCCGTCCTAATTTTTGGCAGCTTTTGCTGGGAAAGCATAAGCAAATACCATGGGAGACCCACTCCCCAATAATGGGACTTATGTTTGTAAAATGCTGTACTGCATGGCTCTTGTAAGGGGCATTGCAAGTTGCTCCGTCCTAACTTTTGGCAGCTTTTGCTGGGAAAGCATAAGCAAATACTATGGGAGACCCACTCCCCAATAATGGGACTTATGTTTGTAATATGCTGTACTGCATGGCTCTTGTAAGGGGCATTGCAAGTTGCTCAGTCCTAATTTTTGGCAGCTTTTGCTGGGAAAGTATAAGCAAATACTATGGGAGACCCACTCCCCAATAATGGGACTTATGTTTGTAATATGCTGTACTGCATGGCTCTTGTAAGGGGCATTGCAAGTTGATCCGTCCTAATTTTTGGCAGCTTTTGCTGGGAAAGCATAAGCAAATACCATGGGACATCCACTCCCCAATAATGGGACTTATGTTTGTAATATGCTGTACTGCATGGCTCTTGTAAGGGGCATTGCAAGTTGCTCGGTCCTAATATTTGGCAGCTTTTGCTTGCAAGGCATAAGCAAATACTATGGGACACCCACTCCCCAATAATGGGACTTATGTTTGTAATATGCTGTACTGCATGTGATGCGCCCCCTGGGCCGTGTGTACACGTGTGTGGGATACCCGGTGTCGGGTCTCTGGGGTCTGTAGTCTCCGTGGCGGTGACCCGGTCCCGTGGCTCAGGCTGGTCAAACCAGTGGCAGTCTTTCTTAGGTTTTGAGGTTAATGGTCCGACTGCGCCACCCGTGGATTGCAGTCAGGGAGTACCACCGCTGCGAGGCAGACCGCTGAGGCTGGTGTTGTGTGCGCAGCATAGAATGGGATAACTCCCCTCGGGAGGAGTATAGCCTCAGGGCAGTGAGTGTGGATGATGGGAGTGATGGTGCACGAGCGCAGCAGGAACGACTCAGAGTCTTTGCAGTGCAGTTCAGGGTCTTTACTGAAGATTATAAGGTAGACCCTCCCGGGAGTACTGGCTAGCATAAGAGGCCTGGTCAGTCTATGAGCAAGCAGGAATTCCCCTGGCCAGGTGGAGTTGTAGGCCTCCCCGTCTGTCTGCACTCTTCCTGGCTACCTTGCTGTAAGCGGGTAGAAGCAGCCCACGTCCCTGAGTGTACCGTGTAGTGCTCACCCGTATGGCTGGTGACTTGGGGCCTTCTGTTAGCCTCCGCTCCACGACGGCGGTGCTGGTTCCTTGCTTGTGACTGATCCTCCGGGCTTCTATGGCCAGAGGACCTGAAATCCCCTGCCGGCTGGTTTCTGCTGCTGGATATATAAGTCCTCACAGCTTCGGACTCCTGTGTCTGGTTCCTATTGTCTTCTGCCAGGGCGAGCTCTGCTCAGCTTCCAGCCCCTGGTCTTTAGCTCCTAGCTCCTACAGAGCTCCTTGCTGTTACTTTCCCTTGCTCTCACTCTGACTCTGACTGTTCTCTGACTCACTCAACCCCGCCCCAGATCCAGTTTATAAGGGCAGAATTCTCCCCTCCCAGGACTGGGGCAGGAGGATGTTGCATGTTTAAGGGATCCTGACCAGGAAACCTCCCACTTGCTCTCCGATGTAATATCTCTATTACTGTGGTAACCAGACCCCTGGGGTGCCACACATGGCTCTTGTAAGGGGCATTGCAGTTCCTCATAATTTTTGGAAAGCTTTCCATTCACTGCTTAGGCCAACAGTGCACGGGAGACCCATTTGCTATAAATCGAAAAAAAGGTTTTAGTTAACGCCCTCTGACCTCCATGTCATTTCCAAGGGGCATTGGAGTGGCTCGAAATTTTTGGTAGGCATTGCACTCACTTTATGCCCTATAACTGTGTAGCCGAACCGCTCCTTTTGTTACAGAAACATATCCTACAAGACATATCTGGTTGACTGGCCTGATATTGATGTGAATGGTCCCTGTTCCTCCTGCTCTTTCTCCTTTGCCACCACCTCATCCATCATTTATCACCTGAAGCTTTGTTTTAATGGGAGTCATAGAACTGGGATAGCAGCAGGAAAACATACAGCAATCCTCAGAGGAGGTAGGATATGCGCCAAAACGCGGACCACCTCAGGCCTAGCCGCTACTACATACATGCGCTTGCATTCCAAGAAAACAAATTAGATGCTAACTTCTATCATCATCATCATGCTCCTCACCTAGGCACTCTCAACTCCCCTGATGGAGAAGCCAGGGCCCACCGGAGGAGTCTGGTTCTCTGGTGGGCTCGTCCAATGCTGCCCTAAAGCAGGCCAGGCTAAGAAAAGTGTGGGGGAAGGTGACAGGAGAAATCAGGACGGCTGGGGACCGAGTATGGACACCTGGCCGCCACCTGGCGGCTGGGGACTGAGCGTGGACACCCGGCCGCCGGGCTTCTGGGGACAGAGTATGGATACCTCGCTGCCGAAGCGGCCATGAGGTAGTGGCCAGCTTCGGCCTCTTCCAAACTAAAAGGCCCCATTTCCAGTGAAAGCTAGCAGTATGGTATTGCAGCCTGCGGGTGGGTGGGTGGTTGGCTGCATATTTTCGTTAGCATTGCAAGGAATGGGGGAGGTACAATTGAAGACTGCCCTGGGACAAGGACTTGCACGGGGATAGTTGCAAGTCTGCATCTTCTGATGCGGCAAGGATCTCTTCTGATGGGCACACTTTAAGGCAGTGACCTGGGTGTCAGAGATGCTTCCAGGGGTCTTCCCCATGCTGATCCCTTGTCTTTTCAGCACTGTATGCATGTGTCACACAGCACATGGCCAGATAAGGTTGTAAAATGTTAAAATGACATTTCCCGGTGAATGCATTTGTCACAGTTGAAAGCAATACAAACGTGCAAAAACGCATAAAAAATGCTACTTGTGAACATAGCCCAAGGTGTGGAGGAGTATTTTTGTTTTTGGTTATTTACTTTACCTTATACACAAGTCTTTACCCTGGAAAGGATGTTCCTTAACCCCTTTCCGACCTGGTCAGTAATAGTACGCACCAGGTCTGGAAGGCCGGTTCAGCAGGGGCTCCGGCGTTGAGCCCGCACTGAAACGAGCACATGTCAGCTGATTATTGGAATCGCAATCCACCCGCGGCTGTTAACATGTTAAATCTCTGACAGTGGCATTTAACTCGGGCTTCCGGGAGTCCTAAGCCCCGCCCATCAGTGACCCCGTCACGTGATCGCGGGTCACCAATGGGTGGGCATGACAACTCTGCAGCAGACGCCTGTGGTTGTCATGTCTCAATTGCTATGAGCGCCACCTAGTGGTCAGCGCTCATAGCAACTGAGCATTTCTCCTGCATACAAGCGATCTGCTCATCGCTTGTATGCAGTAGAAGCAATCAGACAACTGCTGCTTCTAGTCTCCTCTGGAGACTATAGAAGCAAGCAGAAAGTGTAAAAAAAAGTTTTTAAAAAAATAAAAAAAATAAAAAATATATAAAAGTTTAAGTCACCCCCCTTTCGCCCCATTCAAAATAAAATATATATATATAAAAAATAAAACACATACACATATTTGGTATCGCCGCGTTCAGAATCGCCCGATCTATCAATATAAAAGTAGAATTAATGCAATCAGTAAACGGCGTAACGAGAAAAAAATTTTAAACACCAGAATTAAGTTTTTTTGGTCGCTACAACTTTGCAATAAAATGCAATAACGGGTGATCAAAACATCGGATCTACCCCAAAATGGTATCAATAAAAACGTCAGCCCGGCACGCAAAAAATAAGCCCTCACCTGGCCCCAGATCCCGAAAAATGGAGAAGCTAAGGGTCTCGGAAAATGGCATCATTTTTTTTTTTTTTTTCAGCAAGCTTTGGATTTTTTTTTCAACACTTAAATAAAAAAGAACCTATACATGTTTGGTGTCTATGAACTCGTAACGACCTGGAAAATAATGATAGCAGGTCAGTTTTAGCAATCTGTGAACGTGGTAAAAAAAGGACCCAAAAAACAACTGTGGAATTGCATTTTTTTTGCAGTTTCACTGCCCTTGGAATTTTTTTCCCATTTTCCAGCACACGATATGGTAAAACCAGTGATGGTGTTTAAAAGTACAACTCGTCCCGCAAAAAATAAGCCCTCACATGGCCATATTGAACGAAAATTAAAAAAGTTCTGGCTCTGGGAAGAAAGGAAGCTAAAAAGGAAAACACAAAAACAGAAAGACCCATGGTCGTTAAGGGGTTAACATATTTCACAGGAAAGCACTTTCACTTTCGTTTTTGAACGTTTTATTGTGAGCCTGTAAAAGTGGCTTAATACCTCTGACCACATTGTTGACAGCAGTGACCTGGGGGTCAGAAATGCTTCCAGGGGCGATCCCCATGCTGTCCCCATGTCATTTGAGCACTGTCACTATCGTTTTGGGCACTTTTTAGGCTTTCTACAGACTGCCGGGGGAGCCGCCGCAAAAATGTTCGGGTCTCCCATAGACTAACATTGGGCTCGTTGCTCGGGTCGAGCACCCGAGTATCACAGTGAGCTCGGCCTGAGCTTCGAGCACCCGAGCATTTTAGTGCTCGCTCAGCACTACTGTTAGTCCATGTTTTAACTGAAAGAAACTGAGAAAACGTGTAGTTACTGGTCATGCAATTACATTTCAAACAATTCAACATTTTGCAGGCTATTTACATTTGCTATTACACTCTACACTCTCCAGCGAGCTGGTATTTGCCCCTTAGTGCTTCGGGTTGACCTACGTAACCGACTGTCTGGTGGTGGTCTAACCTGGTTTTCTCACAAGCGCTCGGGGTGCAATCACTGGCTTGACTTACAGGCAGGGCAGGCAGCTGTCTGCGGGTCCTCTGGCTTACCGCAGGCATGGCAGGCTCACTGTCAGCAGAGGGTTGATTCTCCTGGGCTGCTGGTACAGGCTCTTCTGCCTCTGGAACTGCTTGTTCTTCTTCACTTTCCTGCTCCGGTGTAGGTTGTTGCTGAATTGGTTGCAGGAAATGTAGGACGGGTACCACTACGGCATCGTTTATTCGAGTCCAGGACTGAGGGAACTCCCCAAGAACGGTGCTGATCATTTCTTCCTTGTCCTCTGTGGGTTCAAGGTCACTTTGATCCTTTTCTGCATTACGTAGTTGCTCGGGGCACCTTTTTAGGTGGTCTCTGGAGACGGTACTAGTGGTTTCTCCTCCATCCTTAGTGATCACGCACACCTTCGGGTTGTCGTGATCAGACTGCAGTACTGTGTAGGGTTCCCTTTCCCACTGGTCGTCCAGCTTGTGTAGCCTTCTCTTTCGCTTCAGGACCTGCTCACCAGGTTCTAGGGGACGAGCAGGGGTATGTTGGTTGAAGAGTCTCTCTTGCCTTTCTCTCACCTGGGCCAGGCTCTTCTCCACACTCTCCTGTACCTTCTTGTACTGCAGTCGCCTTTCCGTATCCCAGTCCGCATCTGGGGAGGTGTCCTCGGGTGTTAGGACCCCCATGTCCAGGTCTATGGGCAGCTTACCTGGTCTGGCTCGCATCAGGTAAGCCGGGGTGCAGTTTGTAGCATTCACCGGGATATGGTTGTATAAGTCTATCAGGTCCGGCAGTTTTTCTGGCCACAGGCTGCGTTCCTCCAGGGGCAACGTCTTCAGGAGATCAATGACTATATTGTTCATTTTCTCACACATCCCATTGGTTTGTGGGTGGTAAGGCGTTGTCTGAATCTTCTTACAGCCATAGAGGTTGCAGAACTCTTGGAAGATTTCAGCCTCGAACGCTGGACCCTGGTCTGTCAGGACTTGTTCCGTTACCCGTGTGGGCGGCAGAAGTATTGCTGGAAGGCTCTGGCTGCTGTTTGAGCTGTCAAGTCTTTTACAGGGACCACCACTAGAAATCGGGAATAGTGGTCCACGATTGTCAGGGCATAAACGTATCCTGACCGGCTTGGAGCCAATTTGACGTGGTCCAGAGCTACCAACTCAAGGCTGCTGGGTGACGATGGGCCTCAAGGGTGTCTTCTGACTGGTGCGCTCCTTCCTCCTTAAATTACAAGGGCCACAGTCCCTGCACCACTTCTCTACAGCCCCTCTCATGCCGATCCAGAAGAACCGTCCTCTTAGCAGGAACTCCAGTTTCTTCCAGCCGAAGTGCCCCGCTCTGTCATGGTAAGCCTCCAGGACCATAGCTGCATCTCGCCTTGGGACCACGATTTGCCAGGTCAGCTCGTGCGTCCGGTGGTTGACGAGTCTTCTGCACAGCTTACCTTCATAGAGGAACAGCCTGCTCTTCTTTTTCCATAGCTGCTTGGCTTCCTCTGGAGCATCCGGATCTAGGCGGGCGTCTTCCTGGGTCAGCAGGTATTTCACCATGCGGATTGCAGGGTCGCTATCTTGGGTCTCGGCCCAGCTGTGGTGAGGTACGGGATTGATCATGATGGTTGTTAAATCTTCCTCCTTCACGCGGTGGGAGTATTGAGTGGCTCCATACCGGTGGAATTCAGGGAGCTCTACTTCTTCCAGCTCGTCCGGATCTTCTCCCTCATCGGGCAAGTGGGGCATTCTCGATAGGGCATCTGCATTAGCATTGGCTCGGCCTGCCCGGTACTTGATTGTGAATTCATAATTTGCTAGCCGGGCCATCCACCGCTGTTCTAGGGCACCAAGTCTAGCATTGTCCAAATGCGTTAACGGATTGTTGTCCGTGTACACAGTGAACTTCGCAGAGGCCAGGTAATGCTTGAAATGCTCCGTTACGGCCCACACCACTGCCAAGAATTCTAGCTTGAAAGAGCTGTAATTCTCCGGGTTTCTCTCGGTGGGTCTCAGCTTCCGGCTGGCGTACGCGATCACCCTTTCTCTGCCCTGTTGGTTTTGTGATAGTACGGCTCCCAGCCCCACATTACTGGCGTCCGTGTGGAGGATAAAAGGCTGGCTATAATCGGGGTAGGCCAGGATCTCATCCCCTGTGAGGGCCATCTTCAACTGGCAGAAGGACTCCTCTTCCGGCTTGTCCCACTTGAAGGGTGGCTTTTGGCTTCTGGACTTAGACTGACCTATCAGGAGGTCCTGCATAGGGGCTGCCATCTTAGTGAATCCGGGGATGAACCTTCGGTAGTAGCCTACCAACCCGAGGAATTGCCTCACTTCTTTGATGCTAGAGGGGCTTGGCCAGCTCTTGATGGCTGTTACTTTGTCGGGGTCGGGGGCTACTCCCTCTGCACTCACCACGTGTCCCAGATACTGGACCTTTAGGCCACAGCCTGCCTGGGCTTCGAACACCTCGACCAGCTGCTTTAGATGGTCCTCGTAAGTCTTCGAATAAACGATCACGTCATCCCGGTAAAGGAGGACCGTCTCGAAGTTTCGGTGCCCTAGACAGCATTCCTTAAGCCTCTGGAAGGTCCCTGGTGCGTTGCAGAGCCCGAAGGGCATACAGTTGAACTCGCTCAGTCCCATCGGGGTGGTGAAGGCGGTCTTCTCCTTGTCAGCCTCTGCCACAGGAACCTGCCAGTACCCGCTAATAAGGTCCAAAGTAGAGAAGAAGTTAGCTGATTTTAGGGCTGCTAAAGACTAGAGATGAGCGTTGTTCGACTCGAACTGTTCGCCAATCTCAAATTCGAGCTGTTTTGGGCGGTGTTCGAGCCGTTCAGCGAACATGAACAATTTGAAAAAAATTCGGCTGTTCGAGGTTATGTTCGATAACTGTTCGTGCACCAAAATCATAACTGTATTTTTTCTCAGTAATGCTGAAAATTAATGTTAATACACAGTTTGAGTGTTCAGCGGGGTGGGGGGAGGGGCAGGGGATGGATCTCTGCAGGAACAATGAAGATCTCCATTTTTTTTTCTCTTTCCCGCATTTACAGTGGGGAGGTGCAATCTGTCAGCCTATCAGCAGAGCACACACGGAGCGAACTGCTTTTCTTCACACAAGCAAGGGCATGTGTCATTGGCAGTGTATGTCACATGTCCTTGCCCAATAAGACCCAGCCATTTACCCCATCGCCACCATTTTCTCACTGCTGCAGCTGCGTGTTAGACGGCACCGCTGTTGCTGTGTGCGCTATACCTTGTTAATTTAAAGACAATTTTCGCACAAATCTACAGATAGCTTGGGAGTAGGGAAGAGTTGTGATTGCAGTCCTTTTAAGGACTAGGTTACAGCATTTCCTACGACTTTTATAAGGCAGGTCTGTGCTCTTAAATAGATAGGTTGGGAGTAAAGACTAATTGTAATTGCAGTCCTTTTCAGGACTAAGTTACATCAGTTCCTATCAGTTTTTGCCAGGCAGGTCTGTGCCAGTGCTGTGCAAGTTTTTTTCACAGCATTTGGCTAAATCTAGCAAAGCTTATCCTTTTTGGCCTATTGCAGAGTGTGTTAGTCAGTGGAGTAGCCTATCTGTGTTGCAAGCTACACCACCTGTGTATAGAATACCAATTTTTTTACTGCACCTAGTGAAGTAAAACATTTTGGGCACAGCATCATTCTATTAGTGCATCTCTACTGACCTCCATAAGGTTGCAAATTGAATATAATTTTTTTCTGCATCTAGCTCTGAAAAAATATATGGGCTTCTAACAGTGTGTGGGACTTGTTCTATTAGTCCATCTATACTGACCTCCATCAGGTTGCAAAATAAAAATAATTTTTATCTGCATCTAGCTCTGAAAAAATATTTCAGCTTCCAGCAGTGTGTGGGACATGGTCTATTAGTCCATCTATACTGACCTTCATCAAGTTGCAAATTAAAAATAATTTTTATCTGCATCTAGCTCTGAAAAAATATTTGGGCTTCTAGCAGTGTGTGGGACTTGTTCTATTAGTCCATCTATACTGACCTCCATCAGGTTGCAAATTGAATATAATTTTTTTCTGCATCTAGCTCTGAAAAAATATTTGAGCTTCTACCAGTGTGTGGGACTTGTACTATTAGTCCATCTATACTCACCTCCATCAGGTTGCAAATTGAATATAATTTTTTTCTGCATCTAGCTCTGAAAAAATATTTGGGCTTCTAGCAGTGTGTGGGACTTGGTCTATTAGTCCATCTATACTGACCTCCATCAGGTTGCAAATTGAATATAATTTTTTTATGCATCTAGCTCTGAAAAAATATTTGGGCTTCTAGTAGTCTGTGGGACTTGTTCTATTAGTCCATCTATAGTGACCTCCATCAGATTGCAAATTGAAGACAATTTTTTTCTGCATCTAGCTCTGAAAAAATATTTGGGCTTCTAGCAGTGTGTGGGACTTGGTCTATTAGTCCATCTATACTGACCTCCATCAGGTTGCAAATTAAGAATATTTTTTTTCTGCATCTAGCTCTGAAAAAATATTTGGGCTTCTAGCAGTGTGTGGGACTTGGTCTATTAGTCCATCTATACTGACCTCCATCAGGTTGCAAATTTAATATAATTTTTTCTGCATCTAGCTCTGAAAAAATATTTGGGCTTCTAGCAGTGTGTGGGACTTGTTCTATTAGTCCATCTATACTGATCTCAATCAGGTTGCAAATTGAATATAATTTTTTTCTGCATCTAGCTCTGAAAAAATATTTTGTCTTCTAGCAGTGTGTGGGACTTCTTTTATTAGTCCATCTATACTGACCTCCATCAGTTTGCAAATTGAATATAATTTTTTTCTGCATCTAGCTCTGAAAAAATATTTGGGCTTCTAGCAGTGTGTGGGACTTGGTCTATTAGTCCATCTATACTGACCTCCATCAGGTTGCAAATTAAAATTATTTTTTTTCTGCATCTAGCTCTGAAAAAATATTTGGGCTTCTAGCAGTGTGTGCGACTTGTTCTATTAGTCCATATATACTGACCTCCATCAGGTTGCAAATTCAATATAATTTTTTTCTGCATCTAGCTCTGAAAAAATATTTGGGCTTCTAGCAGTGTGTGGGACTTGTTCTATTAGTCCATCTATACTGACCTCCATCAGGTTGCAAATTGAATATAATTTTTTTCTGCATCTATCTCTGAAAAAATATTTGGGCTTCTAGCAGTGTGTGGGACTTGGTGTATTAGTCCATCTGTACTGACCTCCATCAGGTTGCAAATTGAATATAATTTTTTTCTGCATCTAGCTCTGAAAAAATATCTGGACTTCTAGCAGTGTGTGGGACTTGGTCTATTAGTCCATCTATACTGACCTCCATCAGGTTGCAAATTAAAAATATTTTTTTTCTGCATCTAGCTCTGAAAAAATATTTGGGCTTCTAGCAGTGTGTGGGACTTGGTCTATGAGTCCATCTATACTGACCTCCATCAGGTTGCAAATTGAATATAATTTTTTTCTGCATCTAACCCTGAAAAAATATTTGGGCTTCTAGCAGTGTGTGGGACTTGGTCTATTAGTCCATCTATACTGACCTCCATCAGGTTGCACATTAAAAATATTTTTTTTCTGCATCTAGCTCTGAAAAAATATTTGGGTTTCTAGCAGTGTGTGCGACTTGTTCTATTAGTCCATCTATACTGACCTCCATCAGGTTGCAAATTCAAAATAATTTTTTTTTGCATCTAGCTCTGAAAAAATATTTGGGCTTCTAGCAGTGTGTGGGACTTGGTCTATTAGTCCATCTATACTGACCTCAATCAGGTTGCAAATTGAATACAATTTTTTTCTGCATCTAGCTCTGAAAAAATATTTTGTCTTCTAGCAGTGTGTGGGACTTCTTTTATTAGTCCATCTATACTGACCTCCATCAGTTTGCAAATTGAATATAATTTTTTTCTGCATCTAGCTCTGAAAAAATATTTGGGCTTCTAGCAGTGTGTGGGACTTGGTCTATTAGCCCATCTATACTGACCTCCATCAGGTTGCAAATTAAAATTATTTTTTTTCTGCATCTAGCTCTGAAAAAATAGTTGGGCTTCTAGCAGTGTGTGCGACTTGTTCTATTAGTCCATCTATACTGACCTCCATCAGGTTGCAAATTCAATATAATTTTTTTCTGCATCTAGCTCTGAAAAAATATTTGGGCTTCTAGCAGTGTGTGGGACTTGTTCTATTAGTCCATCTATACTGACCTCCATCAGGTTGCAAATTGAATATAATTTTTTTCTGCATCTAGCTCTGAA
This sequence comes from Phyllobates terribilis, assembly GCF_046119375.1. Taxonomy (NCBI): domain Eukaryota; kingdom Metazoa; phylum Chordata; class Amphibia; order Anura; family Dendrobatidae; genus Phyllobates; species Phyllobates terribilis. Next base: position 417,400,463 of record NW_027362764.1, on the reverse strand, counting down.
AAAATATTTGGGCTTCTAGCAGTGTGTGGGACTTGGTGTATTAGTCCATCTGTACTGACCTCCATCAGGTTGCAAATTGAATATAATTTTTTATTGCATCTAGCTCTGAAAAAATATTTGGACTTCTAGCAGTGTGTGGGACTTGGTCTATTAGTCCATCTATACTGACCTCCATCAGGTTGCAAATTAAAAATATTTTTTTCTGCATCTAGCTCTGAAAAAATATTTGGGCTTCTAGCAGTGTGTGGGACTTGTTCTATTAGTCCATCTATACTGACCTCCATCAGGTTGCAAATTGAATATAATTTTTTTCTGCATCTAGCTCTGAAAAAATATTTGGGCTTCTAGCAGTGTGTGGGACTTGGTCTATTAGTCCATCTATACTGACCTCCATCAGGTTGCAAATTAAAAATAATTTTTTTCTGCATCTAGCTCTGAAAAAATATTTGGGATTCAAGCAGTGTGTGCAACTTGTTTTATTAGTCCATATATACTGACCTCCATCAGGTTGCAAATTCAATATCATTTTTTCTGCATCTAGCTCTGAAAAAATATTTGGGCTTCTAGTGTAGCACCCTGAGGATTCGGCTGCTACAGGGGTATTGCACCTCAACCCAGAGGTGTGATATTCCACTCCCGGGCAAGGATGGAGAGTGGAACTGAGCTCGGTAGGCTGCATGCACTACACACATCCCATTTCCGAGGAGCAGACCGACGGTACTCCCACTTAGAAATGTGCAGGTACGACCGAGTCTGTTCCTGGCTGGAGTGGGAGGGGGGTGGTACATCCCAAGTAGTGTAGGGGCAGATAGGGGGAGCAGCCTGGGTAAAGATAGGAGCTCATTGGGTGCTGGTCACCTGAGCTCACACATAGAGGGTGTATATAAGGTGGGCACCAACTAAGATCAGGGTCAGATGCAGAGAACAAGTCAGATGCAGAGAACAAGTCAGATGCAGAGAACAAGTCAGATGCAGAGAACAAGTCAGTTGGAGACAGCAAGACAGCTGCAGAGGAGCAGACAGCAAGCAGAGAGGAAGTCAGCCTGCAGCAAGAGAGAGACCCTGAGTGAGAGAGGAGCAGAGAAGGAGTACCCAGAGGGGAAAACAGAGAGGACCCAAGAACCCAAATTAAAGCACCGGGTGAGGAGTCGGCACAGGGTACCGGATCCCAAGCTGGTGGGGGCAGAAAACACACCCTAGCCAGAGACCGGAGACCGTGGGCAGCGTTTGTCACGGTCACCCATCACATCCACCCCGAAGGCACACCACATGAAGGGTCAGGGAACCCAAGGCCAAGGGTGTCCCAACAGAAGGCCCGAGGGAGCTGGACCTAGGTGGATCACTGGTGGGGACGGCCAGAGAACGGGATAGAAGGAGAGCTCAGGGCCACGCTCCGGACTTGTTTGGGGGTTGGCTGGATCCAGGACCTGGTGGACGCAGCACGGCTCGGGTGGTCACTCGAAGCTGGAGTGACCAGTACAACATCTGCAGTAAGTAAACACCCTTAACTGCACAACCCGACTCTGTCTTCATTGCCGTCTGCACCGCACCACCACAACCCCCATCCTCTGCACCTGTCCCCTCTGAGGCTATACCCCTCCCGTTGGGGGTTATCCCACCAAGCTGCGCACCCACCATCAGCCTCAGCGGACCCTGCTGCAGCGGCGGCCATAGTGACCGCATCACAACGGGTGGCGTAGTCGACACAAAAGAACTCTTAATAACATCTGTAGGACTGCCACATAACACTGAGCTTGACGCCCTGGGCACGGGCCGGGTCACAGCCGCTCGGAGACTACAACCCCCCATCTGATCCGGTGCCGGGTATTCCCCTCAAAAAAGGAATATGTCCCAGGGGGCGCGTCACTAGCAGTGTGTGGGACTTGGTCTATTAGTCCATCTATACTGACCTCCATCAGGTTGCAAATTAAATATAATTTTGTTCTGCATCTAGCTCTGAAAAAATATTTGGGCTTCTAGCAGTGTGTGGGATTTGTTCTATTAGTCCATCTATACTGACCACAATTAGGTTGCAAATTCAATATCATTTTTTTCTGCATCTAGCTCTGAAAAAATATTTGGGATTCTAGCAGTGTGTGGGACTTGTTCTATTAGTCCATCTATACTGACCTCCATCAGGTTGCAAATTCAATATAATTTTTTTCTGCATCTAGCCATGAAAAAATATTTGGGCTTCTAGCAGTGTGTGGGACTTGATCTATTAGTCCATCTATACTGACCTCCATCAGGTTGCAAATTAAAAATAATTTAATCCTGCATCTAGCTCTGAAAAAATATTTGGGCTTCTAGCAGTGTGCGCGACTTGTTCTATTAGTCCATCTATACTGACCTCCATCAGTTTCCAAATTGAATATAATTTTTTTCTGCATCTAGCTCTGAAAAAATATTTGGTCTTCTAGCAGTGTGTGAGACTTGGTCTATTAGTCCATCTATACTGACCTCCATCAGGTTGCACATTAAAAATATTTTTTTTCTGCATCTAGCTCTGAAAAAATATTTGGGTTTCTAGCAGTGTGTGCGACTTGTTCTATTAGTCCATCTATACTGACCTCCATCAGGTTGCAAATTCAGTGTAATTTTTTTCTGCATCTAGCTCTGAAAAAATATTTGGGCTTCTAGCAGTGTGTGGGACTTGGTCTATTAGTCCATCTATACTGACCTCAATCAGGTTGCAAATTGAATATAATTTTTTTCTGCATCTAGCTCTGAAAAAATATTTTGTCTTCTAGCAGTGTGTGGGGCTTCTTTTATTAATCCATCTATACTGACCTCCATCAGGTTGCAAATTGAATATAATTTTTTTCTGCATCTAGCTCTGAAAAAATATTTGGGCTTCTAGCAGTGTGTGGGACTTGGTCTATTAGTCCATCTATACTGACCTCCATCAGGTTGCAAATTAAAAATTTTTTTTTTCTGCATCTAGCTCTGAAAAAATATTTGGGCTTCTAGCAGTATGTGCGACTTGTTCTATTAGTCCATATATACTGACCTCCATCAGGTTGCAAATTCAATATAATTTTTTTCTGCATCTAGCTCTGAAAAAATATTTGGGCTTCTAGCAGTGTGTGGGACTTGTTCTATTAGTCCATCTATACTGACCTCCATCAGGTTGCAAATTGAATATAATTTTATTCTGCATCTAGCTCTGAAAAAATATTTGGGCTTCTAGCAATGTGTGGGACTTGGTGTATTAGTCCATCTGTACTGACCTCCATCAGGTTGCAAATTGAATATAATTTTTTTCTGCATCTAGCTCTGAAAAAATATTTGGACTTCTAGCAGTGTGTGGGACTTGGTCTATTAGTCCATCTATACTGACCTCCATCAGGTTGCAAATTAAAAATATTTTTTTTCTGCATCTAGCTCTGAAAAAATATTTGGGCTTCTAGCAGTGTGTGGGATTTGTTCTATTAGTCCATCTATACTGACCTCCATCAGGTTGCAAATTAAAAATAATTTTTTTCTGCATCTAGCTCTGAAAAAATATTTGGGCTTCTAGCAGTGTGCGCGACTTGTTCTATTAGTCCATCTATACTGACCTCCATCAGGTTGCAAATTCAATATAATTTTTTTCTGCATCTAGCTCTGAAAAAATATTTGGGCTTCTAGCAGTGTGTGGGACTTGGTCTATTAGTCCATCTATACTGACCTCAATCAGGTTGCAAATTGAATATAATTTTTTTCTGCATCTAGCTCTGAAAAAATATTTTGTCTTCTAGCAGTGTGTGGGGCTTCTTTTATTAGTCCATCTATACTGACCTCCATCAGGTTGCAAATTGAATATAATTTTTTTCTGCATCTAGCTCTGAAAAAATATTTGGGCTTCTAGCAGTGTGTGGGACTTGGTCTATTAGTCCATCTATACTGACCTCCATCAGGTTGCAAATTAAAATTATTTTTTTTCTGCATCTAGCTCTGAAAAAATATTTGGGCTTCTAGCAGTGTGTGCAACTTGTTCTATTAGTCCATATATACTGACCTCCATCAGGTTGCAAATTCAATATAATTTTTTTCTGCATCTAGCTCTGAAAAAATATTTGGGCTTCTAGCAGTGTGTGGGACTTGGTGTATTAGTCCATCTGTACTGACCTCCATCAGGTTGCAAATTGAATATAATTTTTTTCTGCATCTAGCTCTGAAAAAATATTTGGACTTCTAGCAGTGTGTGGGACTTGGTCTATTAGTCCATCTATACTGACTTCCATCAGGTTGCAAATTAAAAATATTTTTTTTCTGCATCTAGCTCTGAAAAAATATTTGGGCTTCTAGCAGTGTGTGGGACTTGGTCTATGAGTCCATCTATACTGACCTCCATCAGGTTGCAAATTGAATATAATTTTTTCCTGCATCTAGCTCAGAAAAAAATATTTGGGCTTCTAGCAGTGTGTGGGATTTGTTCTATTAGTCCATCTATACTGACCTCCATCAGGTTGCAAATTGAATATAATTTTTTTCTGCATCTAACCCTGAAAAAATATTTGGGCTTCTAGCACTGTGTGGGACTTGGTCTATTAGTCCATCTATACTGACCTCCATCAGGTTGCACATTAAAAATATTTTTTTTCTGCATCTAGCTCTGAAAAAATATTTGGGTTTCTAGCAGTGTGTGCGACTTGTTCTATTAGTCCATCTATACTGACCTCCATCAGGTTGCAAATTCAATATAATTTTTTTCTGCATCTAGCTCTGAAAAAATATTTGGGCTTCTAGCAGTGTGTGGGACTTGGTCTATTAGTCCATCTATACTGACCTCAATCAGGTTGCAAATTGAATATAATTTTTTTCTGCATCTAGCTCTGAAAAAATATTTTGTCTTCTAGCAGTGTGTGGGACTTCTTTTATTAGTCCATCTATACTGACCTCCATCAGTTTGCAAATTGAATATAATTTTTTTCTGCATCTAGCTCTGAAAAAATATTTGGGCTTCTAGCAGTGTGTGGGACTTGGTCTATTAGTCCATCTATACTGACCTCCATCAGGTTGCAAATTAAAATTATTTTTTTTCTGCATCTAGCTCTGAAAAAATATTTGGGCTTCTAGCAGTGTGTGCGACTTGTTCTATTAGTCCATATATACTGACCTCCATCAGGTTGCAAATTCAATATAATTTTTTTCTGTATCTAGCTCTGAAAAAATATTTGGGCTTCTAGCAGTGTGTGGGACTTGTTCTATTAGTCCATCTATACTGACCTCCATCAGGTTGCAAATTGAATTTAATTTTTTTCTGCATCTAGCTCTGAAAAAATATTTGGGCTTCTAGCAGTGTGTGGGACTTGGTGTATTAGTCCATCTGTACTGACCTCAATCAGGTTGCAAATTGAATATAATTTTTTTCTGCATCTAGCTCTGAAAAAATATTTGGACTTCTAGCAGTGTGTGGGACTTGGTCTATTAGTCCATCTATACTGACCTCCATCAGGTTGCAAATTAAAAATATTTTTTTCTGCATCTAGCTCTGAAAAAATATTTGGGCTTCTAGCAGTGTGTGGGACTTGTTCTATTAGTCCATCTATACTGACCTCCATCAGGTTGCAAATTGAATATAATTTTTTTCTGCATCTAGCCCTGAAAAAATATTTGGGCTTCTAGCAGTGTGTGGGACTTGGTCTATTAGTCCATCTATACTGACCTCCATCAGGTTGCAAATTAAAAATAATTTTTTTCTGCATCTAGCTCTGAAAAAATATTTGGGCTTCAAGCAGTGTGTGCAACTTGTTCTATTAGTCCATATATACTGACCTCCATCAGGTTGCAAATTCAATATCATTTTTTCTGCATCTAGCTCTGAAAAAATATTTGGACTTCTAGCAGTGTGTGGGACTTGGTCTATTAGTCCATCTATACTGACCTCCATCAGGTTGCAAATTCAATATAATTTTTTTCTGCATCTAGCTCTGAAAAAATATTTGGGCTTCTAGCAGTGTGTGGGACTTGGTCTATTAGTCCATCTATACTGACCTCCATCAGGTTGCAAATACAATATAATTTTTTTCTGCATCTAGCTCTGAAAAAATATTTGGGCTTCTAGCAGTGTGTGGGACTTGGTCTATTAGTCCATCTATACTGACCTCCATCAGGTTGCAAATTAAATATAGTTTTGTTCTGCATCTAGCTCTGAAAAAATATTTGGGCTTCTAGCAGTGTGTGGGATTTGTTCTATTAGTCCATCTATACTGACCTCCATTAGGTTGCAAATTCAATATCATTTTTTTCTGCATCTAGCTCTGAAAAATATTTGGGCTTCTAGCAGTGTGTGGGACTTGTTCTATTAGTCCATCTATACTGACCTCCATCAGGTTGCAAATTAAAAATAATTTAATCCTGCATCTAGCTCTGAAAAAATATTTGGGCTTCTAGCAGTGTGCGCGACTTGTTCTATTAGTCCATCTATACTGACCTCCATCAGGTTGCAAATTGAATATAATTTTTTTCTGCATCTATCTCTGAAAAAATATTTGGGCTGCTAGCAGTGTGTGGGACTTGGTGTATTAGTCCATCTGTACTGACCTCCATTAGGTTGCAAATTGAATATAATTTTTTTCTGCATCTAGCTCTGAAAAAATATTTGGACTTCTAGCAGTGTGTGGGACTTGGTCTATTAGTCCATCTATACTGACCTCCATCAGGTTGCAAATTAAAAATATTTTTTTTCTGCATCTAGCTCTGAAAAAATATTTGGGCTTCTAGCAGTGTGTGGGACTTGGTCTATGAGTCCATCTATACTGACCTTCATCAGGTTGCAAATTGAATATAATTTTTTTCTGCATCTAGCTCAGAAAAAAATATTTGGGCTTCTAGCAGTGTGTGGGATTTGTTCTATTAGTCCATCTATACTGACCTCCATCAGGTTGCAAATTGAATATAATTTTTTTCTGCATCTAACCCTGAAAAAATATTTGGGCTTCTAGCAGTGTGTGGGACTTGGTCTATTAGTCCATCTATACTGACCTCCATCAGGTTGCACATTAAAAATATTTTTTTTCTGCATCTAGCTCTGAAAAAATATTTGGGTTTCTAGCAGTGTGTGCGACTTGTTCTATTAGTCCATCTATACTGACCTCCATCAGGTTGCAAATTAAAAATAATTTAATCCTGCATCTAGCTCTGAAAAAATATTTGGGCTTCTAGCAGTGTGCGCGACTTGTTCTATTAGTCCATCTATACTGACCTCCATCAGGTTGCAAATTGAATATAATTTTTTTCTGCATCTATCTCTGAAAAAATATTTGGGCTTCTAGCAGTGTGTGGGACTTGGTGTATTAGTCCATCTGTACTGACCTCCATTAGGTTGCAAATTGAATATAATTTTTTTCTGCATCTAGCTCTGAAAAAATATTTGGACTTCTAGCAGTGTGTGGGACTTGGTCTATTAGTCCATCTATACTGACCTCCATCAGGTTGCAAATTAAAAATATTTTTTTTCTGCATCTAGCTCTGAAAAAATATTTGGGCTTCTAGCAGTGTGTGGGACTTGGTCTATGAGTCCATCTATACTGACCTTCATCAGGTTGCAAATTGAATATAATTTTTTTCTGCATCTAGCTCAGAAAAAAATATTTGGGCTTCTAGCAGTGTGTGGGATTTGTTCTATTAGTCCATCTATACTGACCTCCATCAGGTTGCAAATTGAATATAATTTTTTTCTGCATCTAACCCTGAAAAAATATTTGGGCTTCTAGCAGTGTGTGGGACTTGGTCTATTAGTCCATCTATACTGACCTCCATCAGGTTGCACATTAAAAATATTTTTTTTCTGCATCCAGCTCTGAAAAAATATTTGGGTTTCTAGCAGTGTGTGCGACTTGTTCTATTAGTCCATCTATACTGACCTCTATCAGGTTGCAAATTCAATATAATTTTTTTCTGCATCTAGCTCTGAAAAAATATTTGGGCTTCTAGCAGTATGTGGGACTTGGTCTTTTAGTCCATCTATACTGACCTCAATCAGGTTGCAAATTGAATATAATTTTTTTCTGCATCTAGCTCTGAAAAAATATTTTGTCTTCTAGCAGTGTGTGGGACTTCTTTTAATAGTCCATCTATACTGACCTCCATCAGTTTGCAAATTGAATATAATTTTTTTCTGCATCTAGCTCTGAAAAAATATTTGGGCTTCTAGCAGTGTGTGGGACTTGGTCTATTAGTCCATCTATACTGACCTCCATCAGGTTGCAAATTAAAATTATTTTTTTTCTGCATCTAGCTCTGAAAAAATATTTGGGCTTCTAGCAGTGTGTGCGACTTGTTCTATTAGTCCATATATACTGACCTCCATCAGGTTGCAAATTCAATATAATTTTTTTCTGCATCTAGCTCTGAAAAAATATTTGGGCTTCTAGCAGTGTGTGGGACTTGTTCTATTAGTCCATCTATACTGACCTCCATCAGGTTGCAAATTGAATATAATTTTTTTCTGCATCTAGCTCTGAAAAAATATTTGGGCTTCTAGCAGTGTGTGGGACTTGGTCTATTAGTCCATCTGTACTGACCTCCATCAGGTTGCAAATTGAATATAATTTTTTTCTGCATCTAGCTCTGAAAAAATATTTGGACTTCTAGCAGTGTGTGGGACTTGGTCTATTAGTCCATCTATACTGACCTCCATCAGGTTGCAAATTCAATATAATTTTTTTCTGTATCTAGCTCTGAAAAAATATTTGGGCTTCTAGCAGTGTGTGGGACTTGTTCTATTAGTCCATCTATACTGACCTCCATCAGGTTGCAAATTGAATATAATTTTTTTCTGCATCTAGCTCTGAAAAAATATTTGGGCTTCTAGCAGTGTGTGGGACTTGGTGTATTAGTCCATCTGTACTGACCTCCATCAGGTTGCAAATTGAATATAATTTTTTTCTGCATCTAGCTCTGAAAAAATATTTGGACTTCTAGCAGTGTGTGGGACTTGGTCTATTAGTCCATCTATACTGACCTCCATCAGGTTGCAAATTAAAAATATTTTTTTTCTGCATCTAGCTCTGAAAAAATATTTGGGCTTCTAGCAGTGTGTGGGACTTCTTCTATTAGTCCATCTATACTGACCTCCATCAGGTTGCAAATTGAATATAATTTTTTTCTGCATCTAGCCCTGAAAAAATATTTGGGCTTCTAGCAGTGTGTGGGACTTGGTCTATTAGTCCATCTATACTGACCTCCATCAGGTTGCAAATTAAAAATAATTTTTTTCTGCATCTAGCTCTGAAAAAATATTTGGGCTTCAAGCAGTGTGTGCAACTTGTTCTATTAGTCCATATATACTGACCTCCATCAGGTTGCAAATTCAATATCATTTTTTCTGCATCTAGCTCTGAAAAAATATTTGGACTTCTAGCAGTGTGTGGGACTTGGTCTATTAGTCCATCTATACTGACCTCCATCAGGTTGCAAATTCAATATCATTTTTTTCTGCATCTAGCTCTGAAAAAATATTTGGGCTTCTAGCAGTGTGTGGGACTTGGTCTATTAGTCCATCTATACTGACCTCCATCAGGTTGCAAATTCAATATAATTTTTTTCTGCATCTAGCTCTGAAAAAATATTTGGGCTTCTAGCAGTGTGTGGGACTTGGTCTATTAGTCCATCTATACTGACCTCCATCAGGTTGCACATTAAAAATATTTTTTTTCTGCATCTAGCTCTGAAAAAATATTTGGGTTTCTAGCAGTGTGTGCGACTTGTTCTATTAGTCCATCTATACTGACCTCCATCAGGTTGCAAATTCAATATAATTTTTTTCTGCATCTAGCTCTGAAAAAATATTTGGGCTTCTAGCAGTGTGTGGGACTTGGTCTATTAGTCCATCTATACTGACCTCAATCAGGTTGCAAATTGAATATAATTTTTTTCTGCATCTAGCTCTGAAAAAATATTTTGTCTTCTAGAAGTGTGTGGGGCTTCTTTTATTAGTCCATCTATACTGACCTCCATCAGGTTGCAAATTGAATATAATTTTTTTCTGCATCTAGCTCTGAAAAAATATTTGGGCTTCTAGCAGTGTGTGGGACTTGGTCTATTAGTCCATCTATACTGACCTCCATCAGGTTGCAAATTAAAATTATTTTTTTTCTGCATCTAGCTCTGAAAAAATATTTGGGCTTCAAGCAGTGTGTGCAACTTGTTCTATTAGTCCATATATACTGACCTCCATCAGGTTGCAAATTCAATATCATTTTTTCTGCATCTAGCTCTGAAAAAATATTTGGACTTCTAGCAGTGTGTGGGACTTGGTCTATTAGTCCATCTATACTGACCTCCATCAGGTTGCAAATTCAATATAATTTTTTTCTGCATCTAGCTCTGAAAAAATATTTGGACTTCTGGCAGTGTGTGGGACTTGGTCTATTAGTCCATCTATACTGACCTCCATCAGGTTGCAAATTAAAAATATTTTTTTTCTGCATCTAGCTCTGAAAAAATATTTGGGCTTCTAGCAGTGTGTGGGACTTGGTCTATGAGTCCATCTATACTGACCTTCATCAGGTTGCAAATTGAATATAATTTTTTTCTGCATCTAGCTCAGAAAAAAATATTTGGGCTTCTAGCAGTGTGTGGGATTTGTTCTATTAGTCCATCTATACTGACCTCCATCAGGTTGCAAATTGAATATAATTTTTTTCTGCATCTAACCCTGAAAAAATATTTGGGCTTCTAGCAGTGTGTGGGACTTGGTCTATTAGTCCATCTATACTGACCTCCATCAGGTTGCACATTAAAAATATTTTTTTTCTGCATCTAGCTCTGAAAAAATATTTGGGTTTCTAGCAGTGTGTGCGACTTGTTCTATTAGTCCATCTATACTGACCTCCATCAGGTTGCAAATTCAATATAATTTTTTTCTGCATCTAGCTCTGAAAAAATATTTGTTCTTCTAGCAGTGTGTGGGACTTGGTCTATTAGTCCATCTATACTGACCTCAATCAGGTTGCAAATTGAATATAATTTTTTTCTGCATCTAGCTCTGAAAAAATATTTTGTCTTCTAGCAGTGTGTGGGACTTCTTTTATTAGTCCATCTATACTGACCTCCATCAGTTTGCAAATTGAATATAATTTTTTTCTGCATCTAGCTCTGAAAAAATATTTGGGCTTCTAGCAGTGTGTGGGACTTGGTCTATTAGTCCATCTATACTGACCTCCATCAGGTTGCAAATTAAAATTATTTTTTTTCTGCATCTAGCTCTGAAAAAATATTTGGGCTTCTAGCAGTGTGTGCGACTTGTTCTATTAGTCCATATATACTGACCTCCATCAGGTTGCAAATTCAATATAATTTTTTTCTGCATCTAGCTCTGAACAAATATTTGGGCTTCTAGCAGTGTGTGGGACTTGTTCTATTAGTCCATCTATACTGACCTCCATCAGGTTGCAAATTGAATATAATTTTTTTCTGCATCTAGCTCTGAAAAAATATTTGGGCTTCTAGCAGTGTGTGGGACTTGGTGTATTAGTCCATCTGTACTGACCTCCATCAGGTTGCAAATTGAATATAATTTTTTTCTGCATCTAGCTCTGAAAAAATATTTGGACTTCTAGCAGTGTGTGGGACTTGGTCTATTAGTCCATCTATACTGACCTCCATCAGGTTGCAAATTCAATATAATTTTTTTCTGCATCTAGCTCTGAAAAAATATTTGGGCTTCTAGCAGTGTGTGGGACTTGGTCTATTAGTCCATCTATACTGACCTCCATCAGGTTGCAAATTAAATATAATTTTGTTCTGCATCTAGCTCTGAAAAAATATTTGGGCTTCTAGCAGTGTGTGGGATTTGTTCTATTAGTCCATCTATACTGACCTCCATTAGGTTGCAAATTCAATATCATTTTTTTCTGCATCTAGCTCTGAAAAAATATTTGGGATTCTAGCAGTGTGTGGGACTTGTTCTATTAGTCCATCTATACTGACCTCCATCAGGTTGCAAATTAAAATTATTTTTTTTCTGCATCTAGCTCTGAAAAAATATTTGGGCTTCTAGCAGTGTGTGCGACTTGTTCTATTAGTCCATATATACTGACCTCCATCAGGTTGCAAATTAAATATAATTTTTTCCTGCATCTAGCTCTGAAAAAATATTTGGGCTTCTAGCAGTGTGTGGGACTTGGTCTATTAGTCCATCTGTACTGACCTCCATCAGGTTGCAAATTGAATATAATTTTTTTCTGCATCTAGCTCTGAAAAAATATTTGGACTTCTAGCAGTGTGTGGGACTTGGTCTATTAGTCCATCTATACTGACCTCCATCAGGTTGCAAATTAAAAATATTTTTTTTCTGCATCTAGCTCTGAAAAAATATTTGGGCTTCTAGCAGTGTGTGGGACTTGGTCTATTAGTCCATATATACTGACCTCCATCAGGTTGCAAATTCAATATAATTTTTTTCTGCATCTAACCCTGAAAAAATATTTGGACTTCTAGCAGTGTGTGGGACTTGGTCTATTAGTCCATCTATACTGACCTCCATCAGGTTGCAAATTAAAAATATTTTTTTTCTGCATCTAGCTCTGAAAAAATATTTGGGCTTCTAGCAGTGTGTGGGACTTGGTCTATTAGTCCATATATACTGACCTCCATCAGGTTGCAAATTCAATATAATTTTTTTCTGCATCTAACCCTGAAAAAATATTTGGGCTTCTAGCAGTGTGTGGGACTTGGTCTATTAGTCCATCTATACTGACCTCCATCAGGTTACACATTAAAAATATTTTTTTTCTGCATCTAGCTCTGAAAAAATATTTGGGCTTCTAGCAGTATGTGCGACTTGTTCTATTAGTCCATATATACTGACCTCCATCAGGTTGCAAATTCAATATAATTTTTTTCTGCATCTAGCTCTGAAAAAATATTTGGGCTTCTAGCAGTGTGTGGGACTTGTTCTATTAGTCCATCTATACTGACCTACATCAGGTTGCAAATTGAATATAATTTTATTCTGCATCTAGCTCTGAAAAAATATTTGGGCTTCTAGCAATGTGTGGGACTTGGTGTATTAGTCCATCTGTACTGACCTCCATCAGGTTGCAAATTGAATATAATTTTTTTCTGCATCTAGCTCTGAAAAAATATTTGGACTTCTAGCAGTGTGTGGGACTTGGTCTATTAGTCCATCTATACTGACCTCCATCAGGTTGCAAATTAAAAATATTTTTTTTCTGCATCTAGCTCTGAAAAAATATTTGGGCTTCTAGCAGTGTGTGGGATTTGTTCTATTAGTCCATCTATACTGACCTCCATCAGGTTGCAAATTAAAAATAATTTTTTTCTGCATCTAGCTCTGAAAAAATATTTGGGCTTCTAGCAGTGTGCGCGACTTGTTCTATTAGTCCATCTATACTGACCTCCATCAGGTTGCAAATTCAATATAATTTTTTTCTGCATCTAGCTCTGAAAAAATATTTGGGCTTCTAGCAGTGTGTGGGACTTGGTCTATTAGTCCATCTATACTGACCTCCATCAGGTTGCACATTAAAAATATTTTTTTTCTGCATCTAGCTCTGAAAAAATATTTGGGTTTCTAGCAGTGTGTGCGACTTGTTCTATTAGTCCATCTATACTGACCTCCATCAGGTTGCAAATTCAATATAATTTTTTTCTGCATCTAGCTCTGAAAAAATATTTGGGCTTCTAGCAGTGTGTGGGACTTGGTCTATTAGTCCATCTATACTGACCTCAATCAGGTTGCAAATTGAATATAATTTTTTTCTGCATCTAGCTCTGAAAAAATATTTTGTCTTCTAGCAGTGTGTGGGGCTTCTTTTATTAGTCCATCTATACTGACCTCCATCAGGTTGCAAATTGAATATAATTTTTTTCTGCATCTAGCTCTGAAAAAATATTTGGGCTTCTAGCAGTGTGTGGGACTTGGTCTATTAGTCCATCTATACTGACCTCCATCAGGTTGCAAATTAAAATTATTTTTTTTCTGCATCTAGCTCTGAAAAAATATTTGGGCTTCTAGCAGTGTGTGCAACTTGTTCTATTAGTCCATATATACTGACCTCCATCAGGTTGCAAATTCAATATAATTTTTTTCTGCATCTAGCTCTGAAAAAATATTTGGGCTTCTAGCAGTGTGTGGGACTTGGTGTATTAGTCCATCTGTACTGACCTCCATCAGGTTGCAAACTGAATATAATTTTTTTCTGCATCTAGCTCTGAAAAAATATTTGGACTTCTAGCAGTGTGTGGGACTTGGTCTATTAGTCCATCTATACTGACTTCCATCAGGTTGCAAATTAAAAATATTTTTTTTCTGCATCTAGCTCTGAAAAAATATTTGGGCTTCTAGCAGTGTGTGGGACTTGGTCTATGAGTCCATCTATACTGACCTCCATCAGGTTGCAAATTGAATATAATTTTTTCCTGCATCTAGCTCAGAAAAAAATATTTGGGCTTCTAGCAGTGTGTGGGATTTGTTCTATTAGTCCATCTATACTGACCTCCATCAGGTTGCAAATTGAATATAATTTTTTTCTGCATCTAACCCTGAAAAAATATTTGGGCTTCTAGCAGTGTGTGGGACTTGGTCTATTAGTCCATCTATACTGACCTCCATCAGGTTGCACATTAAAAATATTTTTTTTCTGCATCTAGCTCTGAAAAAATATTTGGGTTTCTAGCAGTGTGTGCGACTTGTTCTATTAGTCCATCTATACTGACCTCCATCAGGTTGCAAATTCAATATAATTTTTTTCTGCATCTAGCTCTGAAAAAATATTTGGGCTTCTAGCAGTGTGTGGGACTTGGTCTATTAGTCCATCTATACTGACCTCAATCAGGTTGCAAATTGAATATAATTTTTTTCTGCATCTAGCTCTGAAAAAATATTTTGTCTTCTAGCAGTGTGTGGGACTTCTTTTATTAGTCCATCTATACTGACCTCCATCAGTTTGCAAATTGAATATAATTTTTTTCTGCATCTAGCTCTGAAAAAATATTTGGGCTTCTAGCAGTGTGTGGGACTTGGTCTATTAGTCCATCTATACTGACCTCCATCAGGTTGCAAATTAAAATTATTTTTTTTCTGCATCTAGCTCTGAAAAAATATTTGGGCTTCTAGCAGTGTGTGCGACTTGTTCTATTAGTCCATATATACTGACCTCCATCAGGTTGCAAATTCAATATAATTTTTTTCTGTATCTAGCTCTGAAAAAATATTTGGGCTTCTAGCAGTGTGTGGGACTTGTTCTATTAGTCCATCTATACTGACCTCCATCAGGTTGCAAATTGAATTTAATTTTTTTCTGCATCTAGCTCTGAAAAAATATTTGGGCTTCTAGCAGTGTGTGGGACTTGGTGTATTAGTCCATCTGTACTGACCTCAATCAGGTTGCAAATTGAATATAATTTTTTTCTGCATCTAGCTCTGAAAAAATATTTGGACTTCTAGCAGTGTGTGGGACTTGGTCTATTAGTCCATCTATACTGACCTCCATCAGGTTGCAAATTAAAAATATTTTTTTCTGCATCTAGCTCTGAAAAAATATTTGGGCTTCTAGCAGTGTGTGGGACTTGTTCTATTAGTCCATCTATACTGACCTCCATCAGGTTGCAAATTGAATATAATTTTTTTCTGCATCTAGCCCTGAAAAAATATTTGGGCTTCTAGCAGTGTGTGGGACTTGGTCTATTAGTCCATCTATACTGACCTCCATCAGGTTGCAAATTAAAAATAATTTTTTTCTGCATCTAGCTCTGAAAAAATATTTGGGCTTCTAGCAGTGTGCGCGACTTGTTCTATTAGTCCATCTATACTGACCTCCATCAGGTTGCAAATTGAATATAATTTTTTTCTGCATCTATCTCTGAAAAAATATTTGGGCTGCTTGCAGTGTGTGGGACTTGGTGTATTAGTCCATCTGTACTGACCTCCATTAGGTTGCAAATTGAATATAATTTTTTTCTGCATCTAGCTCTGAAAAAATATTTGGACTTCTAGCAGTGTGTGGGACTTGGTCTATTAGTCCATCTATACTGACCTCCATCAGGTTGCAAATTAAAAATATTTTTTTTCTGCATCTAGCTCTGAAAAAATATTTGGGCTTCTAGCAGTGTGTGGGACTTGGTCTATGAGTCCATCTATACTGACCTTCATCAGGTTGCAAATTGAATATAATTTTTTTCTGCATCTAGCTCAGAAAAAAATATTTGGGCTTCTAGCAGTGTGTGGGATTTGTTCTATTAGTCCATCTATACTGACCTCCATCAGGTTGCAAATTGAATATAATTTTTTTCTGCATCTAACCCTGAAAAAATATTTGGGCTTCTAGCAGTGTGTGGGACTTGGTCTATTAGTCCATCTATACTGACCTCCATCAGGTTGCACATTAAAAATATTTTTTTTCTGCATCTAGCTCTGAAAAAATATTTGGGTTTCTAGCAGTGTGTGCGACTTGTTCTATTAGTCCATCTATACTGACCTCCATCAGGTTGCAAATTAAAAATAATTTAATCCTGCATCTAGCTCTGAAAAAATATTTGGGCTTCTAGCAGTGTGCGCGACTTGTTCTATTAGTCCATCTATACTGACCTCCATCAGGTTGCAAATTGAATATAATTTTTTTCTGCATCTATCTCTGAAAAAATATTTGGGCTTCTAGCAGTGTGTGGGACTTGGTGTATTAGTCCATCTGTACTGACCTCCATTAGGTTGCAAATTGAATATAATTTTTTTCTGCATCTAGCTCTGAAAAAATATTTGGACTTCTAGCAGTGTGTGGGACTTGGTCTATTAGTCCATCTATACTGACCTCCATCAGGTTGCAAATTAAAAATATTTTTTTTCTGCATCTAGCTCTGAAAAAATATTTGGGCTTCTAGCAGTGTGTGGGACTTGGTCTATGAGTCCATCTATACTGACCTTCATCAGGTTGCAAATTGAATATAATTTTTTTCTGCATCTAGCTCAGAAAAAAATATTTGGGCTTCTAGCAGTGTGTGGGATTTGTTCTATTAGTCCATCTATACTGACCTCCATCAGGTTGCAAATTGAATATAATTTTTTTCTGCATCTAACCCTGAAAAAATATTTGGGCTTCTAGCAGTGTGTGGGACTTGGTCTATTAGTCCATCTATACTGACCTCCATCAGGTTGCACATTAAAAATATTTTTTTTCTGCATCCAGCTCTGAAAAAATATTTGGGTTTCTAGCAGTGTGTGCGACTTGTTCTATTAGTCCATCTATACTGACCTCCATCAGGTTGCAAATTCAATATAATTTTTTTCTGCATCTAGCTCTGAAAAAATATTTGGGCTTCTAGCAGTATGTGGGACTTGGTCTATTAGTCCATCTATACTGACCTCAATCAGGTTGCAAATTGAATATAATTTTTTTCTGCATCTAGCTCTGAAAAAATATTTTGTCTTCTAGCAGTGTGTGGGACTTCTTTTAATAGTCCATCTATACTGACCTCCATCAGTTTGCAAATTGAATATAATTTTTTTCTGCATCTAGCTCTGAAAAAATATTTGGGCTTCTAGCAGTGTGTGGGACTTGGTCTATTAGTCCATCTATACTGACCTCCATCAGGTTGCAAATTAAAATTATTTTTTTTCTGCATCTAGCTCTGAAAAAATATTTGGGCTTCTAGCAGTGTGTGCGACTTGTTCTATTAGTCCATATATACTGACCTCCATCAGGTTGCAAATTCAATATAATTCTTTTCTGCATCTAGCTCTGAAAAAATATTTGGGCTTCTAGCAGTGTGTGGGACTTGTTCTATTAGTCCATCTATACTGACCTCCATCAGGTTGCAAATTGAATATAATTTTTTTCTGCATCTAGCTCTGAAAAAATATTTGGGCTTCTAGCAGTGTGTGGGACTTGGTGTATTAGT
Source organism: Phyllobates terribilis (assembly GCF_046119375.1). Lineage (NCBI taxonomy): Eukaryota > Metazoa > Chordata > Amphibia > Anura > Dendrobatidae > Phyllobates > Phyllobates terribilis. The sequence continues at coordinate 417,382,616 of NW_027362764.1, read as the reverse complement.
CCATCTGTACTGACCTCCATCAGGTTGCAAATTGAATATAATTTTTTTCTGCATCTAGCTCTGAAAAAATATTTGGACTTCTAGCAGTGTGTGGGACTTGGTCTATTAGTCCATCTATACTGACCTCCATCAGGTTGCAAATTAAAAATATTTTTTTTCTGCATCTAGCTCTGAAAAAATATTTGGGCTTCTAGCAGTGTGTGGGACTTCTTCTATTAGTCCATCTATACTGACCTCCATCAGGTTGCAAATTGAATATAATTTTTTTCTGCATCTAGCCCTGAAAAAAATATTTGGGCTTCTAGCAGTGTGTGGGACTTGGTCTATTAGTCCATCTATACTGACCTCCATCAGGTTGCAAATTAAAAATAATTTTTTTCTGCATCTAGCTCTGAAAAAATATTTGGGCTTCAAGCAGTGTGTGCAACTTGTTCTATTAGTCCATATATACTGACCTCCATCAGGTTGCAAATTCAATATCATTTTTTCTGCATCTAGCTCTGAAAAAATATTTGGACTTCTAGCAGTGTGTGGGACTTGGTCTATTAGTCCATCTATACTGACCTCCATCAGGTTGCAAATTCAATATCATTTTTTTCTGCATCTAGCTCTGAAAAAATATTTGGGCTTCTAGCAGTGTGTGGGACTTGGTCTATTAGTCCATCTATACTGACCTCCATCAGGTTGCAAATTCAATATAATTTTTTTCTGCATCTAGCTCTGAAAAAATATTTGGGCTTCTAGCAGTGTGTGGGACTTGGTCTATTAGTCCATCTATACTGACCTCCATCAGGTTGCACATTAAAAATATTTTTTATCTGCATCTAGCTCTGAAAAAATATTTGGGTTTCTAGCAGTGTGTGCGACTTGTTCTATTAGTCCATCTATACTGACCTCCATCAGGTTGCAAATTCAATATAATTTTTTTCTGCATCTAGCTCTGAAAAAATATTTGGGCTTCTAGCAGTGTGTGGGACTTGGTCTATTAGTCCATCTATACTGACCTCAATCAGGTTGCAAATTGAATATAATTTTTTTCTGCATCTAGCTCTGAAAAACTATTTTGTCTTCTAGCAGTGTGTGGGGCTTCTTTTATTAGTCCATCTATACTGACCTCCATCAGGTTGCAAATTGAATATAATTTTTTTCTGCATCTAGCTCTGAAAAAATATTTGGGCTTCTAGCAGTGTGTGGGACTTGGTCTATTAGTCCATCTATACTGACCTCCATCAGGTTGCAAATTAAAATTATTTTTTTTCTGCATCTAGCTCTGAAAAAATATTTGGGCTTCAAGCAGTGTGTGCAACTTGTTCTATTAGTCCATATATACTGACCTCCATCAGGTTGCAAATTCAATATCATTTTTTCTGCATCTAGCTCTGAAAAAATATTTGGACTTCTAGCAGTGTGTGGGACTTGGTCTATTAGTCCATCTATACTGACCTCCATCAGGTTGCAAATTCAATATAATTTTTTTCTGCATCTAGCTCTGAAAAAATATTTGGGCTTCTAGCAGTGTGTGGGACATGGTGTATTAGTCCATCTATACTGACCTCCATCAGGTTGCAAATTCAATATAATTTTTTTCTGCATCTAGCTCTGAAAAAATATTTGGGCTTCTAGCAGTGTGTCGGACTTGGTGTATTAGTCCATCTGTACTGACCTCCATTAGGTTGCAAATTGAATATAATTTTTTTCTGCATCTAGCTCTGAAAAAATATTTGGACTTCTAGCAGTGTGTGGGACTTGGTCTATTAGTCCATCTATACTGACCTCCATCAGGTTGCAAATTAAAAATATTTTTTTTCTGCATCTAGCTCTGAAAAAATATTTGGGCTTCTAGCAGTGTGTGGGACTTGGTCTATGAGTCCATCTATACTGACCTTCATCAGGTTGCAAATTGAATATAATTTTTTTCTGCATCTAGCTCAGAAAAAAATATTTGGGCTTCTAGCAGTGTGTGGGATTTGTTCTATTAGTCCATCTATACTGACCTCCATCAGGTTGCAAATTGAATATAATTTTTTTCTGCATCTAACCCTGAAAAAATATTTGGGCTTCTAGCAGTGTGTGGGACTTGGTCTATTAGTCCATCTATACTGACCTCCATCAGGTTGCACATTAAAAATATTTTTTTTCTGCATCTAGCTCTGAAAAAATATTTGGGTTTCTAGCAGTGTGTGCGACTTGTTCTATTAGTCCATCTATACTGACCTCCATCAGGTTGCAAATTCAATATAATTTTTTTCTGCATCTAGCTCTGAAAAAATATTTGTTCTTCTAGCAGTGTGTGGGACTTGGTCTATTAGTCCATCTATACTGACCTCAATCAGGTTGCAAATTGAATATAATTTTTTTCTGCATCTAGCTCTGAAAAAATATTTTGTCTTCTAGCAGTGTGTGGGACTTCTTTTATTAGTCCATCTATACTGACCTCCATCAGTTTGCAAATTGAATATAATTTTTTTCTGCATCTAGCTCTGAAAAAATATTTGGGCTTCTAGCAGTGTGTGGGACTTGGTCTATTAGTCCATCTATACTGACCTCCATCAGGTTGCAAATTAAAATTATTTTTTTTCTGCATCTAGCTCTGAAAAAATATTTGGGCTTCAAGCAGTGTGTGCGACTTGTTCTATTAGTCCATATATACTGACCTCCATCAGGTTGCAAATTCAATATAATTTTTTTCTGCATCTAGCTCTGAACAAATATTTGGGCTTCTAGCAGTGTGTGGGACTTGTTCTATTAGTCCATCTATACTGACCTCCATCAGGTTGCAAATTGAATATAATTTTTTTCTGCATCTAGCTCTGAAAAAATATTTGGGCTTCTAGCAGTGTGTGGGACTTGGTGTATTAGTCCATCTGTACTGACCTCCATCAGGTTGCAAATTGAATATAATTTTTTTCTGCATCTAGCTCTGAAAAAATATTTGGACTTCTAGCAGTGTGTGGAACTTGGTCTATTAGTCCATCTATACTGACCTCCATCAGGTTGCAAATTCAATATAATTTTTTTCTGCATCTAGCTCTGAAAAAATATTTGGGCTTCTAGCAGTGTGTGGGACTTGGTCTATTAGTCCATCTATACTGACCTCCATCAGGTTGCAAATTAAATATAATTTTGTTCTGCATCTAGCTCTGAAAAAATATTTGGGCTTCTAGCAGTGTGTGGGATTTGTTCTATTAGTCCATCTATACTGACCTCCATTAGGTTGCAAATTCAATATCATTTTTTTCTGCATCTAGCTATGAAAAAATATTTGGGATTCTAGCAGTGTGTGGGACTTGTTCTATTAGTCCATCTATACTGACCTACATCAGGTTGCAAATTAAAATTATTTTTTTTCTGCATCTAGCTCTGAAAAAATATTTGGGCTTCTAGCAGTGTGTGCGACTTGTTCTATTAGTCCATATATACTGACCTCCATCAGGTTGCAAATTAATATAATTTTTTCCTGCATCTAGCTCTGAAAAAATATTTGGGCTTCTAGCAGTGTGTGGGACTTGGTGTATTAGTCCATCTATACTGACCTCCATCAGGTTGCAAATTGAATATAATTTTTTTCTGCATCTAGCTCTGAAAAAATATTTGGACTTCTAGCAGTGTGTGGGACTTGGTCTATTAGTCCATCTATACTGACCTCCATCAGGTTGCAAATTAAAAATATTTTTTTTCTGCATCTAGGTCTGAAAAAATATTAGGGCTTCTAGCAGTGTGTGGGACTTGGTCTATGAGTCCATCTATACTGACCTCCATCAGGTTGCAAATTGAATATAATTTTTTTCTGCATCTAGCTCAGAAAAAAATATTTGGGCTTCTAGCAGTGTGTGGGATTTGTTCTATTAGTCCATCTATACTGACCTCCATCAGGTTGCAAATTGAATATAATTTTTTTCTGCATCTAACCCTGAAAAAATATTTGGGCTTCTAGCAGTGTGTGGGACTTGGTCTATTAGTCCATCTATACTGACCTCCATCAGGTTACACATTAAAAAAATTTTTTTTCTGCATCTAGCTCTGAAAAAATATTTGGGTTTCTAGCAGTGTGTGCGACTTGTTCTATTAGTCCATCTATACTGACCTCCATCAGGTTGCAAATTCAATATAATTTTTTTCTGCATCTAGCTCTGAAAAAATATTTGGGCTTCTAGCAGTGTGTGCGACTTGTTCTATTAGTCCATATATACTGACCTCCATCAGGTTGCAAATTAATATAATTTTTTCCTGCATCTAGCTCTGAAAAAATATTTGGGCTTCTAGCAGTGTGTGGGACTTGGTGTATTAGTCCATCTATACTGACCTCCATCAGGTTGCAAATTGAATATAATTTTTTTCTGCATCTAGCTCTGAAAAAATATTTGGACTTCTAGCAGTGTGTGGGACTTGGTCTATTAGTCCATCTATACTGACCTCCATCAGGTTGCAAATTAAAAATATTTTTTTTCTGCATCTAGCTCTGAAAAAATATTAGGGCTTCTAGCAGTGTGTGGGACTTGGTCTATGAGTCCATCTTTACTGACCTCCATCAGGTTGCAAATTGAATATAATTTTTTTCTGCATCTAGCTCAGAAAAAAATATTTGGGCTTCTAGCAGTGTGTGGGATTTGTTCTATTAGTCCATCTATACTGACCTCCATCAGGTTGCAAATTGAATATAATTTTTTTCTGCATCTAACCCTGAAAAAATATTTGGGCTTCTAGCAGTGTGTGGGACTTGGTCTATTAGTCCATCTATACTGACCTCCATCAGGTTACACATTAAAAAATTTTTTTTTCTGCATCTAGCTCTGAAAAAATATTTGGGTTTCTAGCAGTGTGTGCGACTTGTTCTATTAGTCCATCTATACTGACCTCCATCAGGTTGCAAATTCAATATAATTTTTTTCTGCATCTAGCTCTGAAAAAATATTTGGGCTTCTAGCAGTGTGTGTGACTTGGTCTATTAGTCCATCTATACTGACCTCAATCAGGTTGCAAATTGAATATAATTTTTTTCTGCATCTAGCTCTGAAAAAATATTTTGTCTTCTAGCAGTGTGTGGGACTTCTTTTATTAGTCCATCTATACTGACCTCCATCAGTTTGCAAATTGAATATAATTTTTTTCTGCATCTAGCTCTGAAAAAATATTTGGGCTTCGAGCAGTGTGTGGGACTTGGTCTATTAGTCCATCTATACTGACCTCCATCAGGTTGCAAATTAAAATTATTTTTTTTCTGCATCTAGCTCTGAAAAAATATTTCGGCTTCTAGCAGTGTGTGCGACTTGTTCTATTAGTCCATATATACTGACCTCCATCAGGTTGCAAATTCAATATAATTTTTTTCTGTATCTAGCTCTGAAAAAATATTTGGGCTTCTAGCAGTGTGTGGGACTTGTTCTATTAGTCCATCTATACTGACCTCCATCAGGTTGCAAATTTAATATAATTTTTTTCTGCATCTAGCTCTGAAAAAATATTTGGGCTTCTAGCAGTGTGTGGGACTTGTTCTATTAGTCCATGTATACTGACCTCCATCAGGTTGCAAATTGAATATAATTTTTTTCTGCATCTAGCCCTGAAAAAATATTTGGGCTTCTAGCAGTGTGTGGGACTTGGTCTATTAGTCCATCTATACTGACCTCCATCAGGTTGCAAATTAAAAATAATTTTTTTCTGCATCTAGCTCTGAAAAAATATTTGGGCTTCAAGCAGTGTGTGCAACTTGTTCTATTAGTCCATATATACTGACCTCCATCAGGTTGCAAATTCAATATAATTTTTTCTGCATCTAGCTCTGAAAAAATATTTGGACTTCTAGCAGTGTGTGGGACTTGGTCTATTAGTCCATCTATACTGACCTCCATCAGGTTGCAAATTCAATATAATTTTTTTCTGCATCTAGCTCTGAAAAAATATTTGGGCTTCTAGCAGTGTGTGGGACTTGGTCTATTAGTCCATCTATACTCACCTCCATCAGGTTGCAAATTCAATATAATTTTTTTCTGCATCTAGCTCTGAAAAAATATTTGGGCTTCTAGCAGTGTGTGGGACTTGGTCTATTAGTCCATCTATACTGACCTCCATCAGGTTGCAAATTAAATATAGTTTTGTTCTGCATCTAGCTCTGAAAAAATATTTGGGCTTCTAGCAGTGTGTGGGATTTGTTCTATTAGTCCATCTATACTGACCTCCATTAGGTTGCAAATTCAATATCATTTTTTTCTGCATCTAGCTCTGAAAAAATATTTGGGCTTCTAGCAGTGTGTGGGACTTGTTCTATTAGTTCATCTATACTGACCTCCATCAGGTTGCAAATTAAAAATAATTTAATCCTGCATCTAGCTCTGAAAAAATATTTGGGCTTCTAGCAGTGTGCGCGACTTGTTCTATTAGTCCATCTATACTGACCTCCATCAGGTTGCAAATTGAATATAATTTTTTTCTGCATCTATCTCTGAAAAAATATTTGGGCTTCTAGCAGTGTGTGGGACTTGGTGTATTAGTCCATCTGTACTGACCTCCATTAGGTTGCAAATTGAATATAATTTTTTTCTGCATCTAGTTCTGAAAAAATATTTGGGCTTCTAGCAGTGTGTGGGACTTGGTCTATGAGTCCATCTATACTGACCTTCATCAGGTTGCAAATTGAATATAATTTTTTTCTGCATCTAGCACAGAAACAAATATTTGGGCTTCTAGCAGTGTGTGGGATTTGTTCTATTAGTCCATCTATACTGACCTCCATCAGGTTGCAAATTGAATATAATTATTTTCGGCATCTAACCCTGAAAAAATATTTGGGCTTCTAGCAGTGTGTGGGACTTGGTCTATTAGACCATCTATATTGACCTCCATCAGGTTGCACATTAAAAATATTTTTTTTCTGCATCTAGCTCTGAAAAAATATTTGGGTTTCTAGCAGTGTGTGCGACTTGTTCTATTAGTCCATCTATACTGACCTCCATCAGGTTGCAAATTCAATATAATTTTTTTCTGCATCTAGCTCTGAAAAATATTTGGGCTTCTAGCAGTGTGTGGGACTTGGTCTATTAGTCCATCTATACTGACCTCAATCAGGTTGCAAATTGAATATAATTTTTTTCTGCATCTAGCTCTGAAAAAATATTTTGTCTTCTAGCAGTGTGTGGGACTTCTTTTATTAGTCCATCTATACTGACCTCCATCAGTTTGCAAATTGAATATAATTTTTTTCTGCATCTAGCTCTGAAAAAATATTTGGGCTTCTAGCAGTGTGTGCGACTTGTTCTATTAGTCCATCTATATTGACCTCCATCAGGTTGCACATTAAAAATATTTTTTTTCTGCATCTAGCTCTGAAAAAATATTTGGGTTTCTAGCAGTGTGTGCGACTTGTTCTATTAGTCCATCTATACTGACCTCCATCAGGTTGCAAATTCAATATAATTTTTTTCTGCATCTAGCTCTTAAAAAATATTTGGGCTTCTAGCAGTGTGTGGAACTTGTTCTATTAGTCCATCTATACTGACCTCCATCAGGTTGCAAATTGAAAATAATTTTTTTCTGCATCTAGCTCTGAAAAAATATTTGGGCTTCTAGCAGTGTGTGGGACTTGGTCTGTTAGTCCATCTATACTGACCTCCATCAGGTTGCAAATTAAAAATATTTTTTTTCTGCATCTAGCTCTGAAAAAATATTTGGGCTTCTAGCAGTGTGTGGAACTTGTTCTATTAGTCCATCTATACTGACCTCCATCAGGTTGCAAATTGAATATAATTTTTTTCTGCATCTAGCCCTGAAAAAATATTTGGGCTTCTAGCAGTGTGTGGGACTTGGTCTATTAGTCCATCTATACTGACCTCCATCAGGTTGCAAATTAAAAATAATTTTTTTCTGCATCTAGCTCTGAAAAAATATTTGGGCTTCTAGCAGTGTGTGCGACTTGTTCTATTAGTCCATATATACTGACCTCCATCAGGTTGCAAATTCAATATAATTTTTTTCTGCATCTAGCTCTGAAAAAATATTTGGGCTTCTAGCAGTGTGTGGGACTTGTTCTATTAGTCCATCTATACTGACCTCCATCAGGTTGCAAATTGAATATATTTTTTTTCTGCATCTATCTCTGAAAAAATATTTGGACTTCTAGCAGTGTGTGGGACTTGGTCTATTAGTCCATCTATACTGACCTCCATCAGGTTGCAAATTAAAAATATTTTTTTTCTGCATCTAGCTCTGAAAAAATGTTTGGGCTTCTAGCAGTGTGTGGGACTTGTTCTATTAGTCCATCTATACTGACCTCCATCAGGTTGCAAATTGAATATAATTTTTTTCTGCATCTAGCCCTGAAAAAATATTTGGGCTTCTAGCATTGTGTGGGACTTGGTCTATTAGTCCATCTATACTGACCTCCATCAGGTTGCAAATTAAAAATATTTTTTTTCTGCATCTAGCTCTGAAAAAATATTTGGGCTTCAAGCAGTGTGTGCAACTTGTTCTATTAGTCCATATATACTGACCTCCATCAGGTTGCAAATTCAATATAATTTTTTTCTGCATCTAGCTCTGAAAAAATATTTGGGCTTCTAGCAGTGTGTGGGACTTGGTCTATTAGTCCATCTATACTGACCTCCATCAGGTTGCAAATTCAATATAATTTTTTTCTGCATCTAGCTCTGAAAAAATATTTGGGCTTCTAGCAGTGTGTGGGACTTGGTCTATTAGTCCATCTATACTGACCTCCATCAGGTTGCAAATTAAATATAATTTTGCTCTGCATCAAGCTCTGAAAAAATATTTGGGCTTCTAGCAGTGTGTGGGATTTGTTCTATTAGTCCATCTATACTGACCTCCATTAGGTTGCAAATTCAATATCACTTTTTTCTGCATCTAGCTCTGAAAAAATATTTGGGCTTCTAGCAGTGTGTGGGACTTGGTCTATTAGTCCATCTATACTGACCTCCATCAGGTTGCAAATTAAATATAGTTTTGTTCTGCATCTAGCTCTGAAAAAATATTTGGGCTTCTAGCAGTGTGTGGGATTTGTTCTATTAGTCCATCTATACTGACCTCCATTAGGTTGCAAATTCAATATCATTTTTTTCTGCATCTAGCTCTGAAAAAATATTTGGGCTTCTAGCAGTGTGTGGGACTTGTTCTATTAGTCCATCTATACTGACCTCCATCAGGTTGCAAATTAAAAATAATTTAATCCTGCATCTAGCTCTGAAAAAATATTTGGGCTTCTAGCAGTGTGCGCGACTTGTTCTATTAGTCCATCTATACTGACCTCCATCAGGTTGCAAATTGAATATAATTTTTTTCTGCATCTATCTCTGAAAAAATATTTGGGCTTCTAGCAGTGTGTGGGACTTGGTGTATTAGTCCATCTGTACTGACCTCCATTAGGTTGCAAATTGAATATAATTTTTTTCTGCATCTAGTTCTGAAAAAATATTTGGGCTTCTAGCAGTGTGTGGGACTTGGTCTATGAGTCCATCTATACTGACCTTCATCAGGTTGCAAATTGAATATAATTTTTTTCTGCATCTAGCACAGAAAAAAATATTTGGGCTTCTAGCAGTGTGTGGGATTTGTTCTATTAGTCCATCTATACTGACCTCCATCAGGTTGCAAATTGAATATAATTATTTTCGGCATCTAACCCTGAAAAAATATTTGGGCTTCTAGCAGTGTGTGGGACTTGGTCTATTAGTCCATCTATATTGACCTCCATCAGGTTGCACATTAAAAATATTTTTTTTCTGCATCTAGCTCTGAAAAAATATTTGGGTTTCTAGCAGTGTGTGCGACTTGTTCTATTAGTCCATCTATACTGACCTCCATCAGGTTGCAAATTCAATATAATTTTTTTCTGCATCTAGCTCTGAAAAATATTTGGGCTTCTAGCAGTGTGTGGGACTTGGTCTATTAGTCCATCTATACTGACCTCAATCAGGTTGCAAATTGAATATAATTTTTTTCTGCATCTAGCTCTGAAAAAATATTTTGTCTTCTAGCAGTGTGTGGGACTTCTTTTATTAGTCCATCTAAACTGACCTCCATCAGTTTGCAAATTGAATATAATTTTTTTCTGCATCTAGCTCTGAAAAAATATTTGGGCTTCTAGCAGTGTGTGGGACTTGGTCTATTAGTCCATCTATACTGACCTCCATCAGGTTGCAAATTAAAATTATTTTTTTTCTGCATCTAGCTCTGAAAAAATATTTGGGCTTCTAGCAGTGTGTGCGACTTGTTCTATTAGTCCATATATACTGACCTCCATCAGGTTGCAAATTCAATATAATTTTTTTCTGCATCTAGCTCTGAAAAAATATTTGGGCTTCTAGCAGTGTGTGGGACTTGTTCTATTAGTCCATCTATACTGACCTCCATCAGGTTGCAAATTGAAAATAATTTTTTTCTGCATCTAGCTCTGAAAAAATATTTGGGCTTCTAGCAGTGTGTGGGACTTGGTCTGTTAGTCCATCTATACTGACCTCCATCAGGTTGCAAATTAAAAATATTTTTTTTCTGCATCTAGCTCTGAAAAAATATTTGGGCTTCTAGCAGTGTGTGGAACTTGTTCTATTAGTCCATCTATACTGACCTCCATCAGGTTGCAAATTGAATATAATTTTTTTCTGCATCTATCTCTGAAAAAATATTTGGGCTTCTAGCAGTGTGTGGGACTTGGTGTATTAGTCCATCTGTACTGACCTCCATCAGGTTGCAAATTGAATATAATTTTTTTCTGCATCTAGCTCTGAAAAAATATTTGGACTTCTAGCAGTGTGTGGGACTTGGTCTATTAGTCCATCTATACTGACCTCCATCAGGTTGCAAATTAAAAATATTTTTTTTCTGCATCTAGCTCTGAAAAAATATTTGGGCTTCTAGCAGTGTGTGGGACTTGTTCTATTAGTCCATCTATACTGACCTCCATCAGGTTGCAAATTGAATATAATTTTTTTCTGCATCTAGCCCTGAAAAAATATTTGGGCTTCTAGCATTGTGTGGGACTTGGTCTATTAGTCCATCTATACTGACCTCCATCAGGTTGCAAATTAAAAATATTTTTTTTCTGCATCTAGCTCTGAAAAAATATTTGGGCTTCAAGCAGTGTGTGCAACTTGTTCTATTAGTCCATATATACTGACCTCCATCAGGTTGCAAATTCAATATAATTTTTTTCTGCATCTAGCTCTGAAAAAATATTTGGGCTTCTAGCAGTGTGTGGGACTTGGTCTATTAGTCCATCTATACTGACCTCCATCAGGTTGCAAATTCAATATAATTTTTTTCTGCATCTAGCTCTGAAAAAATATTTGGGCTTCTAGCAGTGTGTGGGACTTGGTCTATTAGTCCATCTATACTGACCTCCATCAGGTTGCAAATTAAATATAATTTTGCCCTGCATCTAGCTCTGAAAAAATATTTGGGCTTCTAGCAGTGTGTGGGATTTGTTCTATTAGTCCATCTATACTGACCTCCATTAGGTTGCAAATTCAATATCACTTTTTTCTGCATCTAGCTCTGAAAAAATATTTGGGCTTCTAGCAGTGTGTGGGACTTGTTCTATTAGTCCATCTATACTAACCTCCATCAGGTTGCAAATTCAATATAATTTTTTTCTGCATCTAGCCATGAAAAAATATTTGGGCTTCTAGCAGTGTGTGGGACTTGTTCAATTAGTCCATCTATACTGACCTCCATCAGGTTGCAAATGTAAAATAATTTAATCCTGCATCTAGCTCTGAAAAAATATTTGGGCTTCTAGCAGTGTGCGCGACTTGTTCTATTAGTCCATCTATACTGACCTCCATCAGGTTGCAAATTGAATATAATTTTTTTCTGCATCTAGCTCTGAAAAAATATTTGGGCTTCTAGCAGTGTGTGGGACTTGGTCTATTAGTCCATCTATACTGACCTCCATCAGGTTGCAAATTGAATATAATTTTTTTCTGCATCTAACCCAGCCAATAGTTTTGGCCTAATACCACAGTTTGGCCACTCAGCTCTGCTCGGTTCCCATCCATTGTTTTTTTGTGCAAACAACTCCAGAGTTGTGAATTAGTTAACCACCAAAATGAGTGGAAAAAGGCCTGCTGCTGGTGGAAAGGGGAATAGGCGTGTTGGGAAGGGGAAAAAAGGTTGTGTCCGTGGGGTAGGTGTTAAAGCAACAGTAACATCTGCAGAAGAAAGACCATCTTCCAGCCAAACTAAAATGTCTACTTCTTTTAGCGGACAATGTGATAAGATCCCTTTCTTACGGCCACGCCAATCGCTACAAATTCCAGATGAGGCACAAAAACAGCAGGTGCTTCAACGGATATCAAGTGCTCCTTTAAGTGGGCTCTCCACATCAACTTCAACATGACAAATACTCCAGTCCTCAAAGGTGTCACCCCAATCGCACTTGCTTCCTCACAGCTCCCAAATCTCCAGCTGCACGTCTGAGTATGAGGTACAACAGATGGTTGAGTCTGCAGAGCTGTTTACTCGTACTATAGCCTGGGAATCAGAGGACGGCTCCAGCGCTTCTGTGAATCCAGACGAGGAAATGATCTGCAAATGATCAGGTTGCAAATTAAAAATAATTTTGCGCACAACATCACCGCTTCTTTGAGAAACTCTGTGTGTGACAGGGTGCATTTCACCACAGACACTTGGACGAGTAGGCATGGACAGGGGCGTTACATGTTGCTGACTGGGCACAGGGTAACTATGGTGACAGCAGGACAAGGGGCTGCTGTCCAAGTCTTGCCGTCCCCACGAGTTGTGTGTCAATCCTCTTTATCTCAAAGTTCCTCCCCTGCTTCTGCCTCCTCAACCTCCTCTCGGTCCTCCACCTGCACCCAAAGCCTGTCTGGTCATACCACAAGCTTTCTAACTGCGCAGAAGGGATCTTGCACACCTCCTTACTATGCTGGCAGTAGGGCTCAACGTCATCAGGCGGTTTTTACTTTGAAATGTCTGGGATATGTGAGTCACACAGCTGAGGAGTTGTGGTCACCTCTGGAGAACCAATTTCATGAATGGTTGTCTCCACTGGACCTGAAACCAGGGAAGGCCGTGTGCGACAATGCTGCAAACCTGCGTGCGGCCCTTCGCCGGGGCAATGTCACACACGTGCCTTGTATGGCTCACGTGTTGAACCTGGTTGTCCAAGCAATTTTTAGCCCACTATCCCGGACTAGATGGCATTCTGCAGAGGGCACGGTCGCTGTGTGCTCACTTCCGCCGTTCGCATCCCGCAGCTCAGCGACTTACTTCTCTACAGAAGTCGTTGGGCCTGCCCCTTTACAGGCTAAAATGCGATGTGCCTACCCGGTGGAATTCAACTCTGCCCATGTTGCAGCGACTGTGGCAGCACCGACAAGCCCTGGTGCAATATGTTCTGACGTATAGCCTGGGCCAACGAGATCCAGAGGTGGGGCAAATCACGCTGGAGGAGTGGTCTCAGAGCAGGGACCTATGCTCCCTTCTGCACAGTTTTGAAATGGCGACGAAGATGTTTAGTGCTGACGATGCCATTATCAGCATGACTATTCCGGTGATTTACATGCTGGAGCACATGTTAAACAGAATTCGGAGTCAGGTGGTGGCACAAGAGGAGGTGGAGGAAGTAGAGGAGGAGGAGTTGTATGCGGAAGGGCTAACATCTGCAAGGTCCAGACGGTCGGCAGCACCAAGGCGGCAGGCATGTGAGGGTGGGGGAGATGGTTTTACCAGGGTGCATGGTAGCAGGCAAACTAGTGAGGAAGGTGCAGGAGCCCAGGAAGAAGTGGAGGACGAACTGATGGAAGACTCATCAGATGAGGGAGACCTTGATCACATTTCTGTTGTGCGAGGTTGGGGGGAGAGGACAGAGGAAGGAAGCATGATTGTTACCTTGCCACCAACACAACAGGGACTTGGTGCTCCTGGATGCGCAACACACGAGTGCCTTCTTGCTGCACTATCTGCAACATGACCCTCGAATTGTGAGAATTAGAAATAATCCTGACTACTGGGTTGCCACACTGTTAGATCCCCGGTACAAAAGTAAATTTGCAGAAATTATTCCTGCCATAGAAAGGGATGCACGCATGCAGGAGTATCAGCAGAGACTGTTGCAGAATCTTACATGTGCTTTTCCACAAAACACCAGTGGTGCACGTAGTGAATCTCACAGTTCCAACTTGCCAACCGTGGGACCGTCGAGTGTTCAGCACTCAAACCGTAACAGAAACACAGTATCTGCTGGTAACATCAATTTTGCGGAATCATTTCACCACTTTTTTAGCCCATCCTTTGCAAGGCCACAGGAGACAAGAAGCCTGACACATAGTCAACGCCTAGAGACGATGGTACAGGAGTATCTCCAAGTAAACATTGAAGCCATAACTGTGTCACTGGACCCTTGCTCTTTTTGGGCTTCCAATCTGGATAAATGGCCGGAGCTAGCCACTTACGCCTTGGAGATCTTGTCATGCCCCGCAGCCAGCGTTCTGTCTGAACGTGTGTTCAGCGCTGCTGGTGGTGTGCTGACAGATAAGCGCACGCGGCTCTCCACTGATAATGTAGACAGACTCACGTTCATAAAGATGAACAAATCATGGATCCGAAATGACTTTTCTACCCCTGTGTCATCCTGGGGAGAGTAAAAGCTTGATGATTGGTTAAAATCACCTCACCAACCCTTTTAAGCTTTCAAATTACTAATCATGTTTATCTGTATCTTGGCTGGAAAATAATTTGGGCTTTGTAGCAGTGTGCAGCATTGATTCTAATAGTCCATCTATACTAAGCTCCACCAGATTTAAAATTACTAATCATGTTTATCTGTATCTTGGCTGGAAAATAATTTAGGCTTTGTAGCAGTGTGCAGTACTGATTCTATTAGGCCATCTACATCTATACTAAGCTCCACCAGATTTAAAATTAATAATAATTTTTAGCTGCATCTAGCCCGGAAAATAATTTTGGGGCTCCGAGATGCGCAAGACACATAAGTGCCTTCTTGCTGCACTACCTGCAACATGACCCTCAGATTGTCAGAATTCGAAGTAATCCTGACTACTGGGTTGCCACACTCTTAGATCCCCCACACTCTTCGATCAACCTTTCCATTTTAATAAAGACCAAAAAAATGGTCATTTTTGAAATTATAAGCATTAGCAGGTTATTACAAACTGAAATCAAACAGTTTTCAACTCAAAACTTTATTCTAGGTGATGTTACATTTGCACATAGGACCCCTTGTTCAAAAGGAGCTTCTGAACTCTCTCGTCCATTGAATTTTCAGGTTTTGGATGGTTTCTGCTTCAATTGTTTTGCATGAGGACAGAATACCCTCCCAGAGCTTTTGCTTAGATGTGAACTGCCTCCCGCCATCATAGACATTCCTTTTGATGATGCTCCAGAGGTTCTGAATGGGGTAGAGGTCAGGGGAGCATGGGGGTCACAGCATAAGTTTGTCCCCTTTTATGCCCATATCAGCCAGAGATGCAGATTTGTTATGAGCAGCATGAGACGGGGCATTATCATGCATAAAAATGATCTTGCTGTGGAATACACGGTTTTTCTTCTTGAACCATAGCAGGAAGTGCTGTTTGAGAAACTCCACATACATTATGGAGTTCATCTTTACCCCTTCAGGGATCCTAAAGGGGCCGACAATCTCTCTCCCCATGATTCCAGCCCAAAACATTACTCCACCTCCTCCTTGTTGGCGCTGTAGCCGTGTTTGCGTGGGGTGTCCATCAACCAGCCATCCTCCACTCCATCCATCTGGACCATCGAGCGTTGCATGGCACTCATCCGTGAACAAAACAGTTTTGAAATCAGTCTTCATGTAATGTTGGGCCCACTGGAGCCATTTCTGCTTGTGTGAAGTGGATAGAGGAGGTCAACAGGATGGCGTACGCACAGTTGCAAACCTCTAAAGGACCCTGCATCTTGTTGTTCGGGGGACGTTGGAAGCACCAGCAGTTTCAAAAACTTGTCTGCTGCTATGACAAGGCTTTTTTGCCGCTGCTCTTTTAACCTGACGTAATTGCCTGTAGGAAAGAGTCCTCAATTTGCCCTTATCAGCACGCACACGTGTGTACTGTGAATAAGCTACATACTTCTTGATTGCCAAGACACTTCATCCTGATCATCGCACAATGTTGATTGTAGTCATGCCTTGACCTAAACACTCCACAATTTGTTGCTTCTCAGCAGCCGACACATCCTTTTTCTTTCCCATTTTGGCAGAAAATGTAGGCTGCTTAATAATGTGGGACAGCCTTCTTAAGTAGTCTTGCCTTTCATTGGACACACCTGCCAAATTAATTAGCACAGGTGTCTGCAATTGCTTACAGTGATATAAAGAGCCCTGACACACATCACCATCAATGAGTTTAACTGACAAACAAACAAATTCTTCCCTTATCACTCCTAAGCACTTTTTGCATAATAATTTGGAACACAGTGTACATGTGCTTTTCCACAAAACACCAGTGGTTCACGTAGTGAATCTTACAGTTCTAACTTGCCAACCGTGGTCAGTATGGAGTTGTTCAATGAAGGGCCCAAAATTAAGATAACATAGACGGGAGAGGTCTCTATGAATAGGAATTCCTAAGTATTTGATACCCTGTGAGGGCCAGGCAAAGGGAAAGTTGGACTGGATGGAATCCTGTATGGATTTTGGGAGGGAGACATCGAGGGCCTCAGACTTCGCTGCATTGATTTTAAAATTTGACCATGTAACAAAGTGATGTATTTCAGCCATAATAACAGGGATGGATATATGTGATTGAGTGATATATACTAGGACATCATTAGCAAATAGAGAGCACTTGTACTCGGTGCCTCCCACCTCAATCCACCTAATATTGGGGTTATGGCGAATTGATGAGAGCAGGTGCTCCGTCACTAGGATGTATAAGAGAGAGGACACAGGACATCCCTGCCTTGTCCCATTGGTGATTGTGAAAGGTGATGAAAATGTTCTGATGCACCCCCTGGGCCTTGGGACACCCGGAGCCGGACCCTTTTTGGTGGATGCTGGTGGTTGTAGTCTCCGTGGCGGCGACCTGGTTCCGTGGCTCAGGGCGGTCAAACCAGTGGCGGAACTATTTATGTGGTTTTGATGTTTAAATGTCCGACTACGCCACCCATGGATTGCGGTCAGAGTGAACCGCCGCTGCAGGGCAGACCGCTGAGGCTGGTGTTGTGGGTGCAGCAGAGCGTAGCATAACTCCCCACGGGAGGAGTATAGCCTCAGGGCAGTGTATGCGGAGGATGGGGGTGATGGTGCAGGGCAGCAGCAGTAACGACACAGAGTCAGTGATGCAGTCCAGGGCCTTTACTCACAGTTCTTATTATCCAGACCACTTCTGCAGGTAACGGCTGCCCACGTCGTACTGTGCTTACCAGGTGAGGGGCTCAGACAACTCCCAGATAACTTTGGAGCGCTTCACAGGACCCCCTTTGTGTGTCCTTTGTCTGGCATTTCTTACCAACGCTTCTGTCCAGCTGCCTCGGGCCTCCTCTTGGTAAGCTTGGCGCCAGTTTCCTTGACCCTATGTGGTGCCTTCCTAGCGGGTGTAGCGACTGGTTGCGCCACATAAAATGTCACAGCCTCCGGTTTCTAGCTGAGGGTCGTTTCCCGCCTCCACTAGTTTCGGGGACCGGTCTCCCCCTTTGGCCTGACCCCTCCACGCAGGTGGATTCGGGCGTGCGGTGGCGACTCACCCGTCCGCACCCCTGGGATCCCTTCGTTCCTCGTTCCTGGAGCCTTCTCCGCTCCTCTTCCTTCCTTCTCCCTCTTCCAGGCCTGGGCCTCTGTTACTAGGCCCGCTTCCGGAGCAGAGCTCATGCAGAGCCCCTGCTCCCTGTCACTTCTGCTCAGACTTCTCTGCACTGAACTAAGATGGTGCCCACCTTTTATACTTCCTTCTCAATGCACCCAGGAACTGCTTCCTCCCTGCTCCTGCACTACAGGGTTCCCCTTCCTCAATGTTCCCTCCCCCCTCTCCAGCCAGGGACAGGGACTGTCGTGCCCATCTCAGAGGAATATTGGTCGCCCTGCCCCACGGCAATGTGGTGTAATGCATGCAGGTGTCGGGGTCCTGATCCACACTCCATCCTTACCTGAGAGTGAGATATCACACCTCTGGGTGAGGTGCAATACCTCTGTAGCAACCAAGCCCTCGTGGTGCTACAGTTCCATGCATCTTCAGCCTAGGTGACGTATTGCGATACAGGGCCGTGATTTTGGCTATAAAAGGGTCCCCTAGACCCCTAGCCCAAGCTTTTTAAGAGAATAATATATGGCGTGCCAGGAGACTCTATGGAATGCTTTCTCAGCATCCAACGAGAGTATCTAATTCCAAATTTTTAACTGCATCTAGCCCAGGAAATACTTTATGCCTAGTAGCAGTGTCTGCTAGTCAGCGGATTATCCCAGCTGTTAAGCAAGCTACACCACCTGTAGTTTGGACACTTAATTTTTTCAAAGGAAATGCTTCGGGACCCCGGGATACTCAGTGAAGAGCATCAGGAGGCACCCCAAGGCATAGGGGCTGGGAATGGCGGTAAGATGCCTTGCGGTGGACTGCCGAGCTCGATCCTTATAAAAGCTTTTTAACTGCAGCAGCTTTAGTGGACGCTACTGGAGCTGGAATTACGCGGCTGCTGGCATGAGACTTGCCCTCCAATAGATCCTTGTAAAAGGATTTAAAGTGTATTCATTCAAATTAGAGGGACAATTTAAATTAAAAAGCTTAGACCTGCCTCCACCACAGGGGGCTCGTTCGACCCACCAGCGGACAGGCACCAGTATTGGGAGAGGGGGGCTGGCCGTCAGGGTCCATCGCGGCTCTGGCACAAACCCGGCGACACGGAGGTGGCACGGGCAGGAACGGACTGGCCGTGTCGGCTTCTCACTTTTTGGATTTTAGAAGGGCATGACATGCCTATATCTGTGTCTCCCCCTCCTTTTACTCCTCCACCTCTTTTCTTTTCGCATGACTATATGTACTTGTCACTTTTCCATGTGGTAGTTATGTCTTCTGAGCAGTTTGTCAGCTTTTGGACACCTTTGAAGGTGTTTTCTATGTGTTTCTATGTGTTTTTGTTTGCCTGCCATTGGTTTTAACGGTGTTCGAATGTGTTCTACGAACAGTTCGACGAACAGTTCGGCTAACACAAGGGTGTTCGACGAACCGAACCGAACTCGAACACTACGGGGGTGGCTCAACACTACTAAGGACTCCTCTATCCTAGATAGCGGATACGCGTCTTTATGGGTGATACGGTTGATTTGTCTATAGTCCACGCACATTCTCATGGTACCGTCTTTCTTTTTTACCAAAACTAAGGGAGCTGCCCAGGGGCTACAGCTATCTCTAATGACCCCAGCTTCTTTCATTTCTCTCAGCATGCCTTTTGCGTTCTGATAATGTGCAGGGGGTACAGGTCTGTGTCGCTCTTTTATTGGTGGGTGGCTCCCCGTGGGGATGTGGTGTTCTGTCCCTCTTACTCTGCCGAAGTCTAGCGGGTGCTTACTAAAAATTCTCTCGTACTCCTGAACCACCCGGTAGACTCCTTGTTTTTGGTGCAGGGGAGTGGAGTCAGCACCCACATGAAGTTTCTGGCACCAGTCCTCCTTTTGTTTCTGGGAGCCATTACCCTCCGCCTGTGGAGATGGAGGCAAAGGCTCCACGGCCCTGATAGCTTTGTGTTCGACAGCAAACAGTTTGGCAAGTGTAGCGTACCAGGGTAAGTGTACCTCCCTCTCCCCAATGTTGAGAATGCGAACGTGCACCCTCCCATGACAGACATCAACCACCCCCCGGGCTGTCAAAATGGTGGGCCTGCTGTCTGAGTACACGGGTTCTACCATAGCTTGGTAGTCTCTGCCTCTCTACCCGATTGCAGTCCGACACCAGATCATCATTTCACTTTAGGGAGGCATGGAAATGGGGAACTGATCACTCATTCTTACGCTGCCGATCTCACCACCAGACAGTTCTACCTACTGCCGTCTCATCAGAGCCTTTATCTCTTTGTTGAGGACTCGCTGTTGGCTGGAACTAGCATTCACCGCCACCTGCTGTAAAATTACAATTACCTCTGAAAGACAAATTTTGAATCACGTTAGTACCCACAGTTATTTTAGGGTGACTTTCACGACGGTCAATGCCCACAATAATCACTCCCTGTGCTGGCAGTTCAACTTTACCATTCTTAATGGTCATCTCCTTGAACCCCATCTGCGGCACGGGCAAGCCATTACTGGCGATGATGCTCAAGTCATTGTCTGGATGCCGTGTTATATCAGCATCAGTCCAATACGGCTTAAAAAGTACATAAGGGATAGTAGTTACTTGCGACTCGGTATCCAGCAATGCACTCATGGGGATACCGTCCAGCACCACGGGTAAAACAGGGCGCCCCCCGACGTACTTATTACGCCAATTGTAAGGGCCTGGTGATCTTATGCCTGGGGGTTGGCCCTCTGCCCCAGGTTGGACTCGTTTAAATTACAGTACCTGGAAATGTGTCTGGGCTGGCTGCATCGACGGCAAATGGGCTGTCCATCCTCTGCGTAGCGGTCTGTGGGCCTCCCTCGGAATGACGGGGTCCTCCTCTGTCGACGCCACGGGACATCCTCCGGACTTGAAGCCAACTCGATGGGTCTTAACAGGTCCACTTGTAATGCCTGGACGGTCCTGGTCAACGCCGCGACGCTCCTGATCAGCTCCTGGACTTGGTGGTGCAGATCTTTCGATGAGACTTGGTTCAGGGCCTGTGCATCGGCCCCCACAGAGTCCATAGAGGAGGGTGCCGCCTCCTGGTGGTAGGTGAGAGCAGGGCGCCGGGGGTTTATAGCGCCACTTGTTGCGGGTTCAAATAGCACCCTTATGGCCCTGTCCTTAAATTGGGCAAGGGTCAGATCAGGGTTCTGAAAGAACATGAGGCGCAGCTGGGTCCTGTGGGCGCTAGACAGCAGACCTTCTATGAACTGTTCGGTTAATAGCTTATCTGTATCCTGCACGCTGCCAGTGTCAGCTTGTTTGATGGCTCTCAAAGCTTCCTGCAAATTTAGGGCATAGTCTCTGATGCTGTCCTGTGCCCACTGCTGACATCCGTAGAACCGCATTTTAATTTCAGCGGAGGTACGTGTATCAAAGGTACCCCGCAGCTGGGCCAGAATGTCCTTTACAGTTCTTTTCTCCTCAGCGGGCCATGACTTTACCTCTAGCTGGGCTGCGCCAGTTAACTGCCCTGTCAGTATGCTGATCTTCTGTTCCTCTGTCAGGGGGTAAACTTGGAATAAACTGTACAGCCTTTCCTTAAAGTCAGTTAGTGCATGGGGCTTCCCTGAATACTTGGGCAGCCAGGCCGCTCCAGGGATATAAGGCAGGGAGAATGGCATCACCGCTGCGGCAGCTGCGCTGGTGGTAGTGGGCGCCTCCGCGTCTCACATCTTCCTCCCCCCTAGTTAAGCGTGGCCTACCTTCCGACGATCCTCTTCTGTAGGCCGCGGCTCCGCTGGTGCTGCTCCGGACGAGGACCTTGCGTCGCGTCCTGGTGACGTCAGCGTCGCTCTCTCTCCCTTCCAGGACCTTGCGCAGCGTCGGTGCGTAGGGCGGAGCTATAGGTCTCATGCGGTTTGGACGTCCACGCCCCTCTTCTTCCCGCGCGGCGTCCTGCAGATGGCGTCCGATGGCGGGAAAACGGCTGAAGATGGCGGGAAGCTGCTGAAGATGGCGGGAAACGGCTCCGGATGGCGGGAAACCTCTTTTAAAGGTACGTGTACAGTCTTTTTCAGGCACGCAATACCCGTTTGTGGCGGGTTGGTCACAATCCTGCCGACTACGCCAAAGCTGACTCACCCCCTGGGCCGTGGGGTACTCGAGACCGGGCCTTCTATACGATGCTTGGGGTAGTAGTGGCAACCCGATCCCGTGGCTCAGGGTGGTCAGACCAAATGGTGGCAGTCTATTTATGAATGTTTTGAATGTCCGACCACGCCACCCGTGGATTGCGGTCAGGGATAACCGCCGCTGCTAGGCAGACCGCTGAGGCTGGTGTTGGTGTGCAGCACAGGGGTAGGATAACTCCCCACGGGAAGAGTGTAGCCCCAGGGCAGTGTAAGTGGATGATGGAGGGGATGATTCCGATCGCAATAGCCAGGAAACGGAGGCCTCTAAACAATTCAGGGTCTTTATTAGAACAGGTGAAATGACTCAAAAACAGTCCCGGTTAGGAGGGGGCCTGAATGTCTGAGAACAAGTGAGAAGCCTTCCTGGTCAGGGTGAGGGTGTAGGCCTACCGTGCTCTCTGCACTCTTTCTGGCTATTTCCCTCCTCGTGGTGTAATAGCCCACGTTCCTGAGCTCGCCGTGTCTTCTCGCCCGTATGGCTTGCAACTTGGGTCCCTTTCTACTCCCGGCCTGGTACGGCTTTGCTGGTCCCTTCTGCTGTGGCGGAACCTCCGGGCTTCTTAGGCCAAGGGACGTACAATCCCCTGCGGACTGGTTATCTGCTGTAGGACTTGGAATCTTCACAGCCTCAGACACCAAAGTCTGGTAGATTAGTTTCTCTATCTGCCAGGTCAGGCTCGCTTCGCCTCTTGCCCCTGGCTCGTGGCTCTCCTACTGCCACACGGCCTCTTAGGCTGCAATACAACTGTCTGTCCCTGCTCTGGGACACCTCTTTCTTCAGAGACAGGTCGTCCAGTTCTCCTAACCCTGCCCCCAGTTCCAGCTTTTATATGGGCAACCTGCTCGCCCTACTGGCCTGGGACAGGAGGTACTGCATGCTAATGGTCCCTGACCAGAGAACCTCCCCCTTGCTCTCAGACACAGCTTTATTATACATTTGTGCCATCCAGGCCAGGGTGACACAATAATACCAAAGAATTTGTGATTGCAATCATTTTCAGGAAGAAACTGAGTATTATCTGACAGAATTGCAGGGGTGCCAATACTTTTGGCCACCACTGTATGCATGTTATTTCTCAAACCGCATTGCAGATGAGGCCATTGCCCAACTCTGTAGTCATAAAATTAAATGCGCAAAGAAAGATGTTTGTGTGTCAAAGCACCACCGACAAGTGCGAGCTGATATTGGACGGGCTGCCATTGCTTCTGCAATAAGCTGCATTAGAAGACTTCCTGGGAGAATTGACATCCAGAGTAGATACATTTCCCTCTATACCAACCAGTCCTTTCACCGAGCTAAAGAATATGGCTGTGGTGAAATACAACTCGCAGCAAAAAAAGCTGTGGACTGGCTCCATACCATCCTTGGCCACATTCACCTGTCCATGTGTATGTGGTTAGGTGGTCCTTCCCAGTAAGTGAACTGGGGAGGGCACAGGTAAAGTTGTGGGACCCATGCTTGTGGAAGGCGGAGACAATACCGGGAGAAATAGTGGCTGCTGGGGACCGAGTATGGACATCCGGCCGCCGCCGGCATGAGGTCATGAAAGTTTCCGCCTCCATGAGCGTAAAAGGCCACATTTCAAGTGAAAGCAGTTTTAGAGGACTTCCTGGGAGAAATTACAGCTGGAGTAGATAGGGTTTCCCAAGTCCTTTCACCAAGCTAAAGAATATGGCTGTGGTGAAATACAACTCAGCAAAAAAAGCTGTGGACTGGCTCCATACCGTCCCTGGCCACATTCACTTGACCACGTGTTTGTGGGTAGGCGGTCCTTCCCAGTAAGTTCACTGGGGAGGGCACGAGTAATGTTGTGGGATCCATGCTTGTAGAAGGCGGAGACGACATCGAGAGAAATAGTGGCGGCTGGGGACCGAGTATGGATACCCGGTCGCCGCCGCCATAAGATTGTGGACAGCTTCCGCCTCCACAAGCCTAAAAGGCCACATTTCAAGTGCAAGCAGCTGTCAAAAATTTGGCAGTATAGTATTGCAGCCTGTGGGTGGATGGGTGGCTGGCTGCATATTTGCGCTTGCATTCCAAGGAATGGGGTAGGGACAACTGAATGCTGCACAGGGACAAGGACGTGGATGGTCCGCTTGATGTAAATTTTTGCAGAGTTTGAGTAGAATTCAATTTCACTCAAATTTATTTGCTCATCTCTGCTATTTACATACATACAGTATAAGTAGAAACAAAATGAGACAAGTTAAAATCACAACTTTACATCCAACTGCTGAGGTATATAACAATTTAGTGAAGCTATAGCCAAAATAAGTAGCTTCAATGTGTTTATTTATGATGTAAAGAACCATTAGTATTAATTTGAATGACTTATCAGAATACACTAAAATTCATCAGATATAGCTTTCTTCCATAAATTAAAAGCTGCTATCGAATACAGAACTGCATTATTGACTATATGATTACTATTAATCCTTTACAGTGTATCCTGTTATTCCTACAATTGTAACATATTTTCCTTGTACCTGCTTTTTTTCTGTGCATTAAACAGTAATTATTGTCTTGGGGCTGAGAGCTTGTTGTTATAAAGTACAACTATTTCATGAAATTCATGGTTTAGCTGCTGTGCCAGGATATGAAACATATGAAGATACTCGATTTCAGTACTAACACAACAGAAGGATGGTGGGATGGTGGGCTCATCACTCATTGTCTCAGTGTTGTTTTGCATTTTTATGTCCTGCATCCTTTCATGCAAAATTTTTAGCTCCAGACTATGTTACATTTAATTTATCTTGCAATGCATTTACAGCACAGTACAAATTGATAATAAAAGCAAAACTGTTATTGGTAGAGGATGTCTCAGAATAAGATCTGAAGAACACATGGTTTAGGCACTTTAACACATTACTGCCTAAGGGTATATGTGCACATGACATCTTTTTCAGGTGGATTCCGGCTCGGAAACCACCTGAAAAAACAGAAAACGCTCAAAAGCATTTCTATGTGAAAATGACCTGCTGTGCATATGTTCAGGCTATTGAATGTCTTATTTATGTTTCAGGTTTCTAAAATTGCCAAGCAGTTAAAAAAAAACATGTCCATTCTGCTAGCATATTCCGCTCATAAGACGCTTTTCACTTTACTATAATTTTTTCTTGGTAAAGAGATAGTTATATCACACAAAATAGTTAAAACAACATGTAGAATATGCCTACATTACATCATTAAATGTCTTTTTGTTAGAAAGTTAGAAGGGTTAAAAGTTTAGCAGCAATTTTTCATTCTTTCTCACAAAACTTATTTTTTTAAGGACCACTTTATTTTTTAAAGAGACTTTGAGGGACCCACATGTCATAAAACCTCAAGGTATTCAATACCATATTCATATTTCTTTCCACAAAAAGTGCTATTTTCGTCACAAATTTTTCATTTCCATAAGGGCATCAAGAGAAATAGACCACACAAATTGTAATGTCTCTTAAGTATGGTGATACCCCATATGTGGGGTCAAAAGCTCATGTTTGGGCACATAGCAAGGCTCAGAAGGAAAGAAGTGCTATTTGACTTTTGGCTGGAATAGATTGCGGACTCTATGTTGCATTTGAAGAGTCACTGAGGTGCCAAAAGAGCAGAAACCGTACACATATGACCCCATTTTAGAAACTACACTCTTGAAGAAATTTATCTAGGGGTGTAGTGACTATTTTGGATCCACAAATGCTTCTTAAAAACTTATAACATTGGGAAGTGACCAAATACCAGAAAATAACCAACATACGTTGGAAGGAGGGTAAGTAAAGATTGTCTACCAAAAAAGACAATTACCCATTAAAAGTTAACTTTTAATTTAAACACACTAAAATAATGTACTCAATAGTACAGTTGGGACAAACTAACATATAAGAAAGGAGACATAAAGGGATATAAAGGTGAAAAAGGAATAGAAATAGTGTCAGGTAGGCCGTAAATAATACACTATAAGGGATAATAGACTAATCCCTTTCTGGCAGTGGAGTATATCAAACCTGCTGCACTGATGTCTTTTTGGATATATGTTAACTCTTTCCTCTGGCAATCGCATCGTTGAATTTGATCTCTACAAACTGAATATTTTTGGATCAACAAGTGGAACTTGCCTTTACACCAGCCTGAACATTTCTTGGATGCAACAAGATAAGTCGATTGATTTTTATTACATGTATACAAGTTTTTTCTGACTAGCAGCGTTTTTTTCTCATTGGATTTTCTTTATTTGGGACATTGTCATTTTTGTATCCATCAGCACCTCTAATATCATCTATATTTCCTGTAACTGTTTTGGTGATTACTGGACTATTATTTTGCTTTACACTGGTCATCTGATATGGCTTTTTGAAAAAACTCTGGACTTTATATTTATTTCAAGACTTAATTGGACTTTTTTTTTTTTTGTTCTTTTGTTTTTTGAGTCTTACATGACTCTGCATGCTGGTGGACTACATTTCCATACGCCTCAATTTCTTTTACTTACTGGGGTGTTAGTATTACTGTGGACATTTAGCTTTCTATATGCCATTGATGTCATTATTGGATATTTGCTGAATACGCTACTGAGGACGCTGTTTGCAAAATTCATATGTGTACTCATTGAATTGCATTATTAAGGTTCCTTGGGGACTAGGTGAAGGATAGCCGTGGTACAGTGGGGGCACTATTTGAATATTGGGGCTGATATACTCCACTGCCAGAAAGGGATTAGTCTATTATCCCTTATAGCGTATTATTTACGGCCTAGCTGACACTATTTCTATTCCTTTTTCATTTTTATATCCCTCTATGTCTCCTTTCTTATATGTTAGTTTGTCCCAACTGTAGTATTGAGTACATTATTTTAGTGTGTTTACATTAAAAGTTAATTTTTAATGGGTAATTGTCTTTTTTGGTAGATAACATTGGGAAGTGAAAATTTAAAATTTTCATCTTTTCCATGAAAATATTTTTTTAGCCACAATTTTTTCATTTACACAAGAGTAACCAGAGAAAATGAAACCCAATTTTTTTGTGCACCTTCTCCATAGTACACCAATATCCCATAAGTAGTCAGAAACCTCTGTAAGGGCACCAAGCAAGGCTTGGAAGTTTAAAAGAGATGGAGTGCTATTTGAATTTTGGTATGCAATTTTGGATGGAAAACACTGTAAATACCATGTCACAATTCAAGAGCCTCTGAAGTGCCTGAACAGCAGAAAAGCCTTACAAATTACCCCATATTTGAAACTACACCCCTCAAGGAATTTATCTAGGAGGAAAGTAAGTATCTTGAATCCAGAGGTGATTCATTGCAGTTTATAACACTTAAAGGTGAAAAGGAAAAAAAATTTTTTTTACACTAAAATGTTGCTTTAGCCAAAGATTTTTCATTTTTAGAAGGGATAATAGGAGAAAATAGACACGGAATATGTAACATAATTTCTCCTGCCTAAACAAACACTAAACATGTGGTGAGAAACTACTGTTCGAGCATACTGCAAAGATCAAAAGGGAAGGAGCTCCTTTTTGGAATGTAGATTTTGCAGGAATGGTGTCCAGGTGTTAAGTCACATAGGTAGAGCCCCTGAGGTGCAAAAACAGCAGAATCATCCAAAAATAACCCAATTTTATAAACTACACACCTCAATGCATTCATCTTGGGGTGCAATGACATGCTGGCATCACAGGTGTTTCACAGAATTTTATATTATTGGGCAATAAAAATAAAAAAAAATACATTTTCACTAGTGTTGAGCGAAAATGCACGACATGGCTCGGTACTCGCCCGAGCATCACGCTACTCGGGATGTTCGGCGAGCACTGAGCATTTCCGGGTTACTCGGCCGGGAGCTCGGGTCTCCGCCCTGCATGTTTGGCGCTCTTTACAGAGCCAATGAACATGCAGGGATTTCCAGCCAGTCACTGTAATGCTGCAGCCATGTTGGTTGTGGGCATTACAGTGATTGGCTGGCCGCACAGCGTCACCTCGAGTATTTAAAACGGGGCGCCGCCATCTTGGACATAGTCGCTCCGGATTAGACAGTGTAGGGACAGCGCTGCTGATTTAGGGAGAGATATAAACTGCGAAATAGTTAGTGTAGGGTCTGTAAAGGCTGCCAGAACAAACAAACAGTCCTTTTCAGGACTAATATCCATCCAGATACCAGGCAGGCAGGCTGTATAGGAGACACAGTGGTTATACCAGCAAACGCTGCATTACAGTCCTGTGTGCTCCTGTTGCTGAAATTGCTGGACTTAGCACCAGGTGTCGGGGGCCAGGAAAAATCCTTTTTTTTTTCATCTAAATCCTCCTTTTTTTTCCTCCTTCACACTGTACAAATACCCGTCTTATTAACCTTTTGGTGTGTCCCCCCCCCAAAAAAAAGCATGTCTCTGATTTTTCAGACACAAATATAACTGTTGAAAATAGTCTGGTGTAGGTTAGAGAAACAGAAGTTTTGTTTTGCACTTCCATGGTTCAAACCTCTGTATTATCCGTTTTGGGCCATTTGTATCTAAAAAAAAAACAGTTTGAGTGTGTCGCTCACTGTTCAGCCACAAATATCTCTATTTGAAAAAGTGTGGTATACCCCAGTAAACAATAACTGTGGTTTTGCCATCCCACGGTAAAAAATCTCTATTATTCAGGTTTTGGTAGTTTTTTCCATAAAGAAAAACAGTAGTGTCTCCTGACTGTTGTGACACAAAAATATATCTGTTGAAAATAGTCTTGTGTAGGCCCGACATCCCAGTGTGGTTTCGCAGTTCCATGGGTCAAATCGCTGTACTATCCAGTTTTGGGCCTTTGGTATCTAAAAAAAAAGCAGTTTGAGTGTGTCGCTCACTGTTCAGCCGCAAATATCTCTATTTAAAAAAGTGTGGTATACCCCAGTAACCAATAACTGTGATTTTGCCATCCCACGGTAAAAAATCCCTATTATTCAGGTTTTGGTAGTTTTTTCCGTAAAGAAAAACAGTAGTGTCTCCTGACTGTTGTGACACAAAAATATATCTGTTGAAAATAGTCTTGTGTAGGCCCGACATCCCAGTGTGGTTTCGCAGTTCCACGAGTCAAATCGCTGTACTATCCAGTTTTGGGCCTTTGGTATCTAAAAAAAAAGCAGTTTGAGTGTGTCGCTCACTGTTCAGCCGCAAATATCTCTATTTAAAAAAGTGTGGTATACCCCAGTAAACAATAACTGTGGTTTTGCCATCCCACGGTAAAAAATCTCTATTATTCAGGTCTTGGTAGTTTTTTCCGTAAAGAAAAACAGTAGTGTCTCCTGACTTTTGTGACACAAAAATATATCTGTTGAAAATAGTCTTGTGTAGGCCCGACATCCCAGTGTGGTTTCGCAGTTCCATGGGTCAAATCGCTGTACTATCCAGTTTTGGGCCTTTGGTATCTAAAAAAAAAGCAGTTTGAGTGTGTCGCTCACTGTTCAGCCGCAAATATCTCTATTTAAAAAAGTGTGGTATACCCCAGTAAACAATAACTGTGGTTTTGCCATCCCACGGTGAAAAATCTCTATTATTCAGGTTTTGGTAGTTTTTTCCGTAAAGAAAAACAGTAGTGTCTCCTGACTGTTGTGACACAAAAATATATCTGTTGAAAATAGTCTTGTGTAGGCCCGACATCCCAGTGTGGTTTCGCAGTTCCACGGGTCAAATCACTGTACTATCCAGTTTTGGGCCTTTGGTATCTAAAAAAAGAGCAGTTTGAGAGTGTCGCTCACTGTTCAGCCGCAAATATCTCTATTTAAAAAAGTGTGGTATACCCCAGTAAACAATAACTGTGGGTTTGCCATCCCACGGTAAAAAATCTCTATTATTCAGGTTTTGGTAGTTTTTTCCATAAAGAAAAACAGTAGTGTCTCCTGACTGTTGTGACACAAAAATATATCTGTTGAAAATAGTCTTGTGTAGGCCCGACATCCCAGAATGGTTTCGCAGTTCCACGCGTCAAATCGCTGTACTATCCAGTTTTGGGCCTTTGGTATCTAAAAAAAAAGCAGTTTGAGTGTGTCGCTCACTGTTCAGCCGCAAATATCTTTATTTAAAAAAGTGTGGTATACCCCAGTAAACAATAACTGTGGTTTTGCCATCCCACGGTAAAAAAATCTCTATTATTCAGGTTTTGGTAGTTTTTTCCGTAAAGAAAAACAGTAGTGTCTCCTGACTGTTGTGACACAAAAATATATCTGTTGAAAATAGTCTTGTGTAGGCCCGACTTCCCAGTGTGGTTTCGCAGTTCCACGGGTCAAATCGCTGTACAATCCAGATTTGGGCCTTAGGTATCTAAAAAAAAAGCAGTTTGAGTGTGTCGCTCACTGTTCAGCCGCAAATATCTCAATTTAAAAAAGTGTGGTATACCCCAGAAACAATAACTGTGGTTTTGCCATCCCACAGTAAAAAATCTCTATTATTCAGGTTTTGGTAGTTTTTTACGTAAGGAAAAACAGTAGTGTCTCCTGACTGTTGTGACACAAAAATATATCTGTTGAAAATAGTCTTGTGTAGGCCCGACATCCCAGTGTGGTTTCGCAGTTCCACGGGTAAAATCGCTGTACTATCCAGTTTTGGGCCTTTGGTATCTAAAAAAAAGCAGTTTGAGTGTGTCGCTCACTGTTCAGCCGCAAATATCTCTATTTAAAAAAGTGTGGTATACCCCAGTAAACAATAACTGTGATTTTGCCATCCCACGGTAAAAAATCTCTATTATTCAGGTTTTGGTAGTTTTTTCCGTAAAGAAAAACAGTAGTGTCTCCTGACTGTTGTGACACAAAAATATATCTGTTGAAAATAGTCTTGTGTAGGCCCGACATCCCAGTGTGGTTTCGCAGTTCCACGGGTCAAATCGCTGTACTATACAGTTTTGGGCCTTTGGTATCTAAAAAAAAAGCAGTTTGAGTGTGTCGCTCACTGTTCAGCCGCAAATTTCTCTATTTAAAAAAGTGTGGTATACCCTAGTAAACAATCACTGAGGTTTTGCCATCCCACGGTAAAAAATCTCTATTATTCAGGTTTTAGTAGTTTTTTCCATAAAGAAAAATAGTAGTGTCTCCTGACTGTTGTGACACAAAAATATATCTGTTGAAAATAGTCTTGTGTAGGCCTGATATCCCAGTGTGGTTTCGCAGTTCCACGGGTCAAATCGCTGTACTATCCAGTTTTTGGCCTTTGGTATCTAAACAAAAAGCAGTTTGAGTGTGTCGCTCACTGTTCAGCCGCAAATATCTCTATTTGAAAAAGTGTGGTATACCCCAGTAAACAATAACTGTGATTTTGCCATCCCACGGTAAAAAATCTCTATTATTCAGGTTTTGGTAGTTTTTTCCGTAAAGAAAAACAGTAGTGTCTCCTGACTGTTGTGACACAAAAATATATCTGTTGAAAATAGTCTTGTGTAGGCCCGACATCCCAGTGTGGTTTCGCAGTTCCACGGGTCAAATCGCTGTACTATACAGTTTTGGGCCTTTGGTATCTAAAAAAAAAGCAGTTTGAGTGTGTCGCTCACTGTTCAGCCGCAAATTTCTCTATTTAAAAAAGTGTGGTATACCCTAGTAAACAATCACTGAGGTTTTGCCATCCCACGGTAAAAAATCTCTATTATTCAGGTTTTAGTAGTTTTTTCCATAAAGAAAAATAGTAGTGTCTCCTGACTGTTGTGACACAAAAATATATCTGTTGAAAACAGTCTTGTGTAGGCCTGATATCCCAGTGTGGTTTCGCAGTTCCACGGGTCAAATCGCTGTACTATCCAGTTTTTGGCCTTTGGTATCTAAACAAAAAGCAGTTTGAGTGTGTCGCTCACTGTTCAGCCGCAAATATCTCTATTTAAAAAAGTGTGGTATACCCCAGTAAACAATAACTGTGGTTTTCCTCTTCCACGGTTCTAATCTATTCTTTATTACCCTTTTTCCATTGATAGTGCAAGTGTAAGCTATTTTACTTCATTTACAATGGGCAAGGCGCGTGGCAAGGGACCTGGAAGTGGACGTTCTGGTGATAGTTCGTGCAGAGGACGGGGCCGTGGCCAAGGTGAAAATGTGCCACAACCAACAGCCACATCTTCTCGCTCCCACTTCTTGACCGAATTACTAGGGAAGCACAGAACAACACCAGTATTGAGAACTGATCAGTGTGAACAGGTTATTAATTGGATAGCAGATAATACTTCCAGTTACCTGGGCACCACCACCTCCGGTCTGTTTTCCATACGGTCAGCTCATAGTAGCCGTGAGTCTCGACCGCATACTCCTCCTCACCCTGATGCTCCTTTCTCCCACCATGCCGAGTGTCGTCAGACAGCAAGTGATCCCACAATTGGACACTCTGAAGAGCTGTTCACTGGTCCATTTCCATATTTGGGCCCCTCGCCTGATACGCTTGAAGTGGTGGAAGAGGAGATCCAATGTTGCGATGCCCAAATATTTGAACAGCCACGGCCACAGGAAGTCGACGTTGGCAATCTGTCACAAGAGGTGGACGATGACGAGACACAATTGCCAGGAAGTGAGGAGGAGGATCGTGGTGCGCAAGTGGAAGAGGAGGAGGTGGTGGATGATCTAGTAACTGACCCAACGTGGAAGGAGGACATGCAGAGTGAGGCCAGCAGCACACAGGGGGAGGGAGGCAGAGTACCCCAACAGGCAGGAAGAAGCAGTGTGGTGGCCGCAGACAGAAGGCAGGCAACCGTTCCCTGTAACACCAACACGAGGGACGTTGCCAGTACAAGCGGTAGGTCTTCCAGAGTCTGGAATTTTTTTAAAGACTCTGCTGATAACCCCAAAAAGGCCATATGTTCCACCTGCCATGCCAGCATCAGCAGGGGTGACAAAACTACCAGCCTGACCACCACCAACATGATCAGGCACATGGCAGCAAAGCACCCGACTTTGTGGGGCGAAACCCAGGGTCCACGACCAGTGTCAGTGGGTGTCACCACTGCTTCTTCCACTGTTGTGCGTGCAATAGAACCCCCTGTTGTGTGTGCAAGGCAATCCCCTGTCCATACTGCATGTAAAGATGCCCCCTCCTCTCAATCTTCACTTGTTATGGCAGTTTCTCAAGAAACAGCATCAACGTCCACGTCCACGTCCCACCGCAGCGTTCAATTGTCCATATCCCAGACCTTTGAACGAAAGCGGAAATTCGCAGCTAATGCCCCACAGGCCACAGTCCTAAATTCACACATTTCACGACTGCTTGCGTTGGAAATGCTGCCTTTTAGGCTGGTGGAGACGGAATCCTTCCGCAATCTTATGGCAGTGGCCATCACTCGGTACTCGGTCCCAAGCCGACACTATTTTGTCCGGCGTGCCATCCCCGCACTACACAAGCACGTGTCCCAAAGCATCTGCCGTGCCCTCAACAACGCAGTTACTGGGAGAGTCCACCTGACAACGGACACGTGGACAATTGCTTGTGGCCAGGGACGGTACATCTCTCTGACGGCACACTGGGTAAACATAGTGGAAGCCGGGACCCAGTCGGACCTTGGGACGGAACACATCCTCCCCACACCGTGGATTGCGGGCCCTATGTCAGTCAGAGTTGCCCCCACAGTGTACAGCATCCTCCTCCTCCTCCTCATGTTCAGCCTCCTTCTCAGATATCACCACATCAGTTACAAGCTGGAAGCATTGCAGTACTGCCTCCGCCAAAAGGCAACAGGCTGTGCTGAAACTCATAAGCTTAGGTGATAAACCTCACACTGCTTGTGAGTTGTGGACAGCTGTGAAAGAGCAGGCAGATCTGTGGCTGAGACCGCTGAACCTACATCCCGGCATGGTCGTGTGTGACAATGGCCGTAACCTGGTGGCGGCTCTGAGGCGAGGTGAGATCACACACGTACCATGCCTGGCTCATGTGCTTAACCTCGTGGTTCAGCGGTTTCTTAAATCGTACCCCGAGTTGCCAGATCTGCTCGTGAAAGTACGCCGCCTTTCAGCTCATTTTGGCAAGTCGGCTACAGCTTCCGCCGCCCTTGCTGTGTTGCAGCAGCATTTGCAGCTTCCGGCACACCGACTGGTGTGTGATGTCCCCACACGTTGGAACTCTACCCTCCACATGTTGCAAAGGATTTGTGAGCAGAAGAGAGCAGTTGTGGAGTACCAGCTGCAACATGGCCGTCGATATTCAGGTCAGACTCCACACATAAGACCACAGGAGTGGACCTGGATGTCTGACATATGTACCATCCTGACAAACTTTGAGGAGGCCACCAAGATGGTGAGTGGCGATGACGCCATCATTAGTGTCAGCATCCCACTTGTCTGTCTTTTGCAACGCTCTCTGCAGAGAATTAAAGAGGAGGCATTGCAGCCAGAGTATGATGAGATGGATCAAGAAGCCATAGCGGGCGATTACACACAGCCCAGCCTCATCTCATCCCAACGTGCATTGGGGTCAATGAGGGAGAGGAGGAGGAGGAGGAGGAATAACAGGAGCTGCTATCATGCGTTGTAGACGGTAGTACCTGTACAAGTGTCATACCGTCGGTTCAGCGTGGGTGGCCTGAGGACAGGGGGGAGGAGGAAGAGGAGGAGGAGGAGAGCATGGTCAGTCGTCATCTTGGTGAGGACACGGAAATCTTGCCCGTTACCAGTCTGGCACACATGGCTGACTTTATGTTACGCTGCCTTAACCGTGACCCTCGCGTTGTCAAAATGTTGGGTGACAGTCATTACTGGTTGGTGACACTTGTAGACCCCTGCTTCAAGGAGAACTTTCACTCTCTTATTCCTGAGGTGGAGAGGTCTACAAAAATGGGGCAATACCAGAAGTCCCTTGCTGCAGAACTCTTAAAAAAATTCCCATCTATACACGCTAGCGGCAGAGGTCACAGTTCGTTGCCCAACCAAGGCGTACAGGCGAGAGAGATGCAACTCCAATCCAGCAGAGGCAGGGGAACACTGTCAACGTTCTGGGACAGTTTTCTGACACCCGCCCAGCTTACAGGCCCTGAGGCGCGGGGTACTCTCACAAGGAGTGGAAAGTTTCAAAAGATGGTGAGGGAGTACCTTGCCGATCGTACAAGCGTCCTCCGTGTTTCCTCTGTGCCTTTTAATTATTGGGTATCCAAGCTGGACACTTGGAATGAACTCGCTCTGTACGCCTTGGAGGTCCTGGCCTGCCCTGCCGCTAGCGTGCTATCGGAGCGTGTTTTTAGTGCCGCTGGGGGAATTATAACTGATAAGCGCACTCGCCTGTCAACTGACAATGCTGACAAGCTGACCCTTATCAAAATGAACAAGGGCTGGATTGGGCCAGACTTCTCATCACCACCAAATGACAGCAGAGTAACATAAAGTCAAATCCACTGTGTTATTTCGGGAGGTGTATTCACATGCACCGCTTCACACCCACATATGGGTATACGCTTCCTCGTTTCGGCTGTTTAATCTTCTTCTCCTTATCCTCAGCCTCCACCACTACTATACCACCAGGGTGCCAGCATTGCAGGTTCCTCCGTCCTTATTTTTGGCAGCTTTTGCTTGCAAGGCATAAGCAAATACTATGGGACACCCACTCCCCAATAATGGGACTTATGTTTGTAATATGCTGCACTGCATGACTCTTGTAAGGGGCATTGCAAGTTGCTCCATCCTAATTTTTGGCAGCTTTTGCTTGGAAAGCATAAGCAAATACTATGGGACACCCACTCCCCAATAATGGGACTTATGTTTGTAATTTGCTGTACTGCATGGCTCTTGTAAGGGGCATTGCATGTTGCTCCGTCCTAATTTTTGGCAGCTTTTGCTGGGAAAGCATAAGCAAATACTATGGGACACCCACTCCCCAATAATGGGACTTATGTTTGTAATATGCTGCACTGCATGACTCTTGTAAGGGGCATTGCAAGTTGCTCCATCCTAATTTTTGGCAGCTTTTGCTTGGAAAGCATAAGCAAATACTATGGGACACCCACTCCCCAATAATGGGACTTATGTTTGTAATATGCTGTACTGCATGGCTCTTGTAAGGGGCATTGCATGTTGCTCCGTCCTAATTTTTGGCAGCTTTTGCTGGGAAAGCATAAGCAAATACTATGGGACACCCACTCCCCAATAATGGGACTTATGTTTGTAATATCCTGTACTGCATGGCTCTTGTAAGGGGCATTGCAAGTTGCTCCGTCCTAATTTTTGGCAGCTTTTGCTGGGAAAGCATAAGCAAATACTATGGGACACCCACTCCCCAATAATGGGACTTATGTTTGTAATATGCTGTACTGCATGGCTCTTGTAAGGGGCATTGCAAGTTGCTCCGTCCTAATTTTTGGCAGCTTTTGCTGGGAAAGCATAAGCAAATACTATGGGACACCCACTCCCCAATAATGGGACTTATGTTTGTAATATGCTGTACTGCATGGCTCTTGTAAGGGGCATTGCAAGTTGCTCCGTCCTAATTTTTGGCAGCTTTTGCTGGGAAAGCATACGCAAATACTATGGGACACCCACTCCCCAATAATGGGACTTATGTTTGTAATATGCTGCACTGCATGTGACGCTCCCCCTGGGCCATGTGTACACGTGTGTGGGATACCCGATGCCGGGTCTCTGGGGTCTGTAGTCTCCGTGGCGGTGACCCGGTCCCGTGGCTCAGGCTGGTCAAACCAGTGGCAGTCTTTCTTAGGTTTTGAGGTTAATTGTCCGACTGCGCCACCCGTGGATTGCGGTCAGGGAGTACCACCGCTCCGAGGCAGACCGCTGAGGCTGGTGTTGTGTGCGCAGCATAGAATGGGATAACTCCCCTCGGGAGGAGTATAGCCTCAGGGCAGTGAGTGTGGATGATGGGGGTGATGGTGCACGAGCGCAGCAGGAATGACTCAGAGTCTTTGCAGTGCAGTTCAGGGTCTTTACTGATGATTATAAGGTAGACCCTCCCGGGAGTACTGGCTAGCATAAGAGGCCTGGTCAGTCTGTGAGCAAGCAGGAGTTCCCCTGGCCAGATGGAGTTGTAGGCCTCCCCGTCTGTCTGCACTCTTCCTGGCTACCTTGCTGTAAGCGGGTAGAAGTAGCCCACGTCCCTGAGTATACCGTGTAGTGCTCACCCTTATGGCTGGTGACTTGGGGCCTTCTGTTAGCCTCCGCTCCACGACGGCGGTGCTGGTCCCTTGCTTGTGACTGAGCCTCCGGGCTTCTATGGCCAGAGGACCTGAAATCCCCTGACGGCTGGTCTGTGCTGCTGGATATATAAGTCCTCACAGCTTCGGACTCCTGTGTCCGGTTCCTATTGTCTTCTGCCAGGGCGAGCTCTGCTCAGCTTCCAGCCCCTGGTCTTTAGCTCCTAGCTCCTACAGAGCTCCTTGCTGTTACTTTCCCTTGCTCTCACTCTGACTCTGACTGTTCTCTGACTCACTCAACCCCGCCCCAGATCCAGTTTATAAGGGCAGAATTCTCCCCTCCCAGGATTGGGGCAGGAGGATGTTGCATGTTTAAGGGATCCTGACCAGGAGACCTCCCACTTGCTCTCCGACATAATATCTCTATTACTGTGGTGACCAGACCCCTGGGGTGCCACACATGGCTCTTCTAAGGGGCATTGCAGTTCCTCATAATTTTTGGAAAGCCTTCCATTCACTGCTTTGGCCAACAGTGCACGGGAGACCCAGTTGCTATAAATGGAAAAAAGGTTTAGTTAACGCCCTCTGACCTCCATGTCATTTCCAAGGGGCATTGGAGTGGCTCGAAATTGCACTCACTGTATGCCCTATAACTGTGTAGCCGAACCGCTCCTTTTGTTACAGAAACATATCCTACAAGACATATCTGGTTGACTGGCCTGATATTGATGTGAATGGTCCCTGTTCCTCCTGCTCTTTCTCCTTTGCCACTACCTCATCCATCATTTATCACCTGAAGCTTTGTTTTAACGGGAGTCATAGAACTTGGATAGTAGCAGGAAAACATCCAGCAATCCTCGGAGGAGGTAGGATATGCGCCAAAACGCTGACCACATCAGGCCTAGCCGCTACTACATACATGCGCTTGCATTACAACAAAACAAAGCAGATGCTAACTTCTATCATCCTCATCATGCTCCTCACCTTGGCACTCTCAACTCCCCTGATGGAGAAGCCAGGGCCCACCGGAGGAGTCTGATAGTCCGGTGGGCTCGGCCAATGCTGCCCTAAAGCAGGCCAGGCTAAGAAAAGTGTGGGAAAGGTTACCGGGACAAATAGGGGTGGCTGGGGACTGAGTATGGACACCCGGCCAACCCGTGGAGGCTGGGGAGCAAGCGGGGACACCCGGCCACCAGGCGGCTGCGGACTGAGTATGGATACCAGGCCGCCGACACAGCCATGGCGTGGTGGCCAGATTCCGCCTCCACATGCCTAAAAGGCCCAATTTAAAGTGCAAGCAAGCAAGCAGTATGGTATTGCAGCCTGTGGGTGGGTGGGTGGCAGGCTGCATACTTGCGCTTGCATTGCAAGGAATGGGAGAGGTACAATTGAACACTGCCCTGGGACAAGGACTTGAATGGGGATAGTTGCAAGTCTGCAACGACAGGTGCAAGGTGGAAGGCATCTTCGCATGTACCATGAACAGGAGTTTGGCATGCACACACTACATCGGAATAGGCTCTCCTTCCCACTAAATGCACTGGGGAGGGCACAGGTAATGTTTTGGTATACGCACTTAATCTTATGTATAAGGCACACCAGGACAAATAGGGGCGGCTGGGGACTGAGTATGGATACCTCGCTGCCGAAGCAGCCATGAGGTAGTGGCCAGCTTCGGCCTCCTCCAAACTAAAAGGCCCCATTTCAAGTGCAAACTAGCAGTATGGAATTGCAGTCTGGGGGTGGGTGGGTGGCAGGCTGCACACTTACACTTGCATTAAAAGAAAACATAGCAGATGCTAACTTCTGTCATCATCATCATGCTCCTCACCTTGGCACTCTCAACTCCACCGATGGAGAAGTCAGGGTCCACCGGAGGAGTCTGGTTCTCTGGTGGGCTCGTCCAATGATGCCTAAAGCAGGCCGGGCTAAGAAAAGTGTGTGGGGGGATGTTCCAAGGAGAAATAGGGGCGGCTGGGGACCGTTTATGGACACCCGGCTGCCCCCAGGCGGCTGGGGACCGTGTGTGGACACCCGGCCGCGGGGCGGCGGGGGACCGAGTATGGACACCCGGCCGCCGGGCGGCTGGGGACTGAGTATGGATTCCAGGCCGCCAACACAGCTATGACGTGGTGGCCAGATTCCGCCTCCACATGCCTAAAAGGCCCAATTTCAAGTTCAAGCAAGCAAGCAGTATGGTATTGCAGCCTGGGGGTGGGTGGCAGGCTGCATACTTGAGCTTGTATTGCAAGGAATGGGGGAGGTACAATTGAACACTGCCCTGGGACTAGAACTTGCATGGGGATAGTTGCAAGTCTGCATCTTCTGATGCAGTAAGGATCACCTATGATGGGCACACTTTTAGACAGTGACCTGGGAGTCAGAGATGCTTCCAGGGGTCTTCCCCATGCTGTTCCCTTGTCTTTTCAGCACTTTATGCATGTGTCACACAGCACATGGCCAGATAAGGTTGTAAAATGTTAAAATGACAATTCACGGTGAATGCATTTGTCATAGTTGAAAGCAATACAAAAGTGCAAAAACGCATAAAAAATGCTACTTGTGAACATAGCCGAAGGTGTGGAGGAGTATTTTTGTTTTTGGTCATTTATTTTAACTTATACACAAGTCTTTACCCGGGAAAGGATGTTCCTTAACATATTTCACAGGAAAAAAGTTTCACTTTCGTTTTTGAACTTTTTATTGTGAGCCTGTAAAAGTGGCTTAATACCTCTGACCACGTTGTTGACAGCAGTGACCTGAGGGTCAGAAATGCTTCCTGGGGCGATCCCCATGCTGTCCCCATGTCATTTGAGCACTGTCACTATCGTTTTGGGCACTTGTTAGGCTTTTAAAAGAATGCCGGGGGTGCCACCGCAAAAATGCTCGAGTCTCCCATAGA
This sequence comes from Phyllobates terribilis, assembly GCF_046119375.1. Classification (NCBI taxonomy): domain Eukaryota; kingdom Metazoa; phylum Chordata; class Amphibia; order Anura; family Dendrobatidae; genus Phyllobates; species Phyllobates terribilis. Next base: position 417,342,781 of record NW_027362764.1, on the reverse strand, counting down.
CTAACATTGGGCTCGTTGCTCGGGTCGAGCACCCGAGTGTCACGGCGAGTTCGGCTCGAGCTTCGAGCACCCGAGCATTTTAGTGCTCGCTCAACACTAATTTTCACCAATAAAATGTCGTATTAGCCCCAGAATATTAATTTTCACCAGGGTAAATAGGATAAAATGAACCCCCCAAAATTTTTACACAATTTTTTCTACACACGACATGAGTGCTAATTGACTTTTGGAGCACAGATTTTCTTGGGATGGTTTGTAGGCTCCATTTGCGGAACTCTAAGGCTGTGTGCCCACTATGCATTTTTCAAGCATTTTTGATGTGGATTTTCCGCAGTGTAAACGCTTGCAAAACGCTTGGTAATCCGTGCCCCATGATCCCCAATGAAAATCTGCATGTTCTGTGCCCATGCTGCAGAATTTTCCGCAGCGGATTTTCCTTGCGGAAAAATCCGCAGCATTTCCATTATTTGTGCATTTCTGCATGCGGATTTGAGATCCCAATACATTTGAAAAACGCAAGTCAAATCCACATGAAAAAACGCTGCAAAAACGCTGCAAAAACACTTGTGTAATCCGCAAGCGTTTTTGACTGCCATGAACATGCAGAAACGCTGCAGAAATTTTCTGCTTCATTTCTGCATCGTGGGCACATACCCTAAATGTGCTAGAACAGCAGATTTCCCCACAAAAACCTCAATTTTACAAATTACACTCCACTTGGAATTTATTTACAGATGTTGTAACTATTTTGGTTGTTTACAGGTGTTGATCATAAATATGTATGCTGCTGATGCTGCAGAGTGAAATTTGGAAACATGCCATTGTTATGTCCAATATATTAAGAGACACAGCCTGTGAAATGTTAAGTGGGTTCTCTCTGCCACACACAAGGATGCTAACTGCAATTTAGATTGATTGTTCTCAGTAGGAGATACAAAATAATAATTTTGCTATGATACCTTTTAATAGCTAACAATGTTAGCCATCTTTTTTCAACTGGTTAACACGGTACCAAAACCATTTTTTTCCTTTTAACTGAAATTTAGGCACACTCTGGGGCTCATCCGTATTGGAGGATGGGCATTTAGATTTGGGAGCTTAGATTTTGCTTCATACTTTTTAAGGGGTAGAGCAATATCACTTTTCCAGACCCTTTGTGCTACCAGTAAAGAAGAAACCCAGTATATTTATTTTAAAAGATGACGGACCTAAGTGTGACTATTATTGATACCATTATGGGGTAGATGACTGAAAAGAAAAATCCAGCTTCATAGAAATTTCAAAATGTATTTCCAAGGCAGCTTAAAAGTTATTAAAATCCATAATACTGTAGGTACAGCACTACCGCCATGAGCGTTCGAAACGCATATTGCTGTACCTATTATGGATTTTAATAACTTTTAAGCTGCCTTGGAAATATATTTTGAACTTTTTATGAAGCTGGAATTTTCTCTGCTTGCCAAGTGGCCCCTTGGAATCCCTGCTTGAGATGCCATTAGCCCGGGTAAGCTGGTACCATCCTTTCTTTACCATTATGGGGTGCATAACATTTTTAATTATTTTTAAGATCGGGTTCATATTTATCTGGTGGTCTACAGTGAGCATTTTTGTTAGATTTCCATCTAAACTTGCAATATACGTGATTTAGACAGAATAATTTTTATAATGAGTTTCATGAGGCTGGCAGAGTTACTTTGAACCATGCATGACCTCTTTTTTGGCAATGCTCATCTTTTTAGAGGATGAGAAAAGTGTGGTCGACTATGCTTTTGTGCATGCCTAAAAAGATGAGAACCCACCAGGGAAGAGATCAGACAGAGTCCAAAAGGATACGGTCTGCCTGATTTCAGTGAATGGTTCCATCAGGGATTCTATCTGAATTAAGTTTTTTGGAGCTCTAAACAGAAATCCCCAAGTTAAGTGCTCAAAATAGAGCAAATGATAATTGTGAACTGAGCCTTACACTGACTTTTGGGAGGCAGAATGATCAAATAAACAACAGTTCATCAATTTAATTATACAATTTCAGTAATTGATTAATATCAGTATGTGTTTTGTTACTTTTACACACTAAAAATGTGATTTTCTACAAAAAAATAGTTTTTTGCATCGCCATGTTTTGAGAGCTGTAAATTTTTTTATTTTTCCACCAACAGAAACAGCCAGAGACTACCAGTGGACTCAGTAGGATCTTGGGTTAGGTGAGTATGTGTACTCATTATTTAATAGTATTTGTGGAGACTACTATGGGGGCATCATACTGTGTGTATGCTACTGTGGGGTTCATTATACAGTATGGGGTTTACTGTGAAAGTCATCATACAGTGTGGGCACTACTGTGGGAGCCATCATACAGTTTTGAGGGGGGACCATCATACAGTGTGGCGGCTACTGAGGAGGCTATCATACAGTGTGCTGACTACTATAGGGGCCATCAAGGGGGTCTATTATTGGGGACAAAATACAATGTGGGAACTACTGGAGGTCATCATAGGAAAACTGTGGGGACATCACACTGTGTATAGGGGAAATGTGAGAAGTCAAATGTGTCTTTGTTGTAAACTCCACAGAAGAGTTGAGGCTGGAAAAAGATGCCATAATGGTTTGGTCCGGATGGAAAAGACAGGAAAAATGAAGGACTTCATAAGAAAGAATGTCACCTATAAGTCCCTATATATAACTGTACTGTAATCTCTTAAAATGTTCTGCTAGACTGGTCTCTACCACCATACGATCATCTTAGATCGGTGTTGGTCTTTTTATAGAGATTTATTTTCACTAACAGCATGGTCATCTTCGGAGGATCCCCTATATCTATGATTAGCACGTGCTACCGTAATTGTAAACATGGTTACCTGGTTAGGGCCCCACTCAGATGTTTAGGCCCCTTCCTGAGCTGTTCCCTTAGATATGCTTCTGCTACAGAGCCATGTGAGAGTTTGCAGTACATGAAGATATTTTCAATGAAAGAATTTTTATTTACATATAACTTTTTTGATCCCATTTTATTTAACTTTTTATGCATCTATATGATGAAAAAGCATTTTTTTAACATTGTTTATTGTACATGTTAAATAACGTAACAGTTTTATAGATAGGGTCGTTTCAATACTCATTACATATACTTTTTTTATTTAGTTTTGTTTTTATATCAAAAATGCCCTATAATTAGCACATGTTTTTCATTCTTTATTCTATGGGGTTTTTTTTATATTTTTATAATTTTTTAAGCTTTTTATTTAGACCCTCAGTGGGACTTGAAATTTTATTTGTCTAATAAGTCGTCTAATACCCTGCAACACTTATGTATTCCAGGGTATTAAACATGTCAGTTTTATAATGACCGAACAACTGTTTATCCATGCTTATGGCGGGGAATAATAGGCCATTGTATCTGGCAGATTCAGAAGTCATTCATTGGACCGCTGCCAGCATAAACACCATGACATAAGTTTATATCATAATATGGGAACACCTTCCCCAACATGATATACATCAAAGGTGGGGAACCACCAGCCTGTGGGCCACAAGAGTCAAATGTCATTTGATCTGGACCTTGGACAGATTCTCTGTGGTCCACCGGTCCCATTTTTTTGGACGTTGGACCTTTAATTTTTTTGGAGTGTGAGTGCACACAGCATTCACAATTAAATGCTATGACGCTCTGGCATATGTGATGTATTCAGCATTCACACTGTCATTTATGTGATGTATTCAACATTCAAACTTTGTCCTAAGTGATGTATTCAGCAGTCTCACTGTCTCCCTGTAAAGTATACAACAGTGGTAGGGTCTCTTATATGATTTTGCAGCAGTTGCAGTGTTTATGTGATTTAAGCAACAGATTCATTGCCGCCTAAGTGATGTATATACAACAGTCTCAGTATCTCCTACATAATGTATACAGCAGTCTCAGTGTATCCTATGTGATGTATACATCTGTGTCAGTGTCTCCTATGCAATGTATACAAAGCAATCTCACTGTTTCCTGTTATGTTTATACAGTAGTCTCACTGTCTCCTATATAAGGTATACAGTATACAGCAGTCTCACTGTCTCCTAAGTGATGTATGCAGCAATGTCTCCTATGTACTGTATACTGCAGAGTCTATATACTACTGAGTCTCAGTGTATCCTACAGGAAGCATATAAAGAAATCTCAGTTTATCCTATGTGATATATGTACAATAGTCTCACTGTCTCTTGTGGGATGTATAGAGCAGAATTTCAGTGTATCCTATGTAATGTACAGTACAGACCAAAAGTTTGGACACACCTTCTCATTTAAAGATTTTTCTGTATTTTCATGACTTTGAAAATTGTACATTCACACTGAAGGCATCAAAACTATGAATTAACACATGTGGAATTATATACTTAACAAAAAAGCATGAAACAACTGAAAATATGTCTTATATTCAAGGTTCTTCAAAGTAGCCACCTTTTGCTTTGATGACTGCATTGCACACTCTTGGCATTCTTTTGATGAGCTTCAAGAGGTAGTCACCGGGAAAGGTATTCACTTCACAGGTGTGCCCTGTCAGGTTTAATAAGTGGGATTTCTTGCCTTATAAATAAGGTTGGGACCATCAGTTGTGCTGTGCAGAAGTCAGGTGGATACACAGCTGATAGTCATACTGAATAGACTGTTAGAATTTGTATTATGGCAAGAAAAAAGAAGCTAAGTAAAGAAAAACGAGTGGCCATCATTACTTTAAGAAACGAAGGTCAGTCAGTCCAAAAAATTGGGAAAACTTTGAATGTGTCCCCAAGTGCAGTTGCAAAAACCATCAAGCGCTACAAAGAAACTGGCTCACATGAGGACCGCCCCAGGAAAGGAAGACCAAGAGTCACCTCTGCTTCTGAAGATAAGTTTATCCGAGTCACCAGCCTCAGAAATCGCAGGTTAACAGCAGCTCAGATTAGAGACCAGGTAAATGCCACACAGAGTTCTACCAGCAGACACATCTCTACAACAACTGTTAAGAGGAGACTTTGTGCAGCAGGCCTTCATGTTAAAATAGCTGCTAGGAAACCACTGCTAAGGACAGGCAACAAGCAGAAGAGACTTGTTTGGGCTAAAGAACACAAGGAATGGACATTAGACCAGTGGAAATCTGTGCTTTGGTCTGATGAGTCCCAATTTGAGATCTTTGATTCCAACCACCGTGTCTTTGTGCGACGCAGAAAAGGTGAACGGATGGACTCTACATGCCTGGTTCCAACCGTGAAGCATGGAGGAGGAGGTGTGATGGTGTGGGGGTGCTTTGATGGTGACACTGTTGGGGATTTATTCAAAATTGAAGGCATACTGAACGAGCATGGCTACCACAGCATCTTGCAGCGGCATGCTATTCCATCCGGTTTGCGTTTAGTTGGACCATAATTTATTTTTCAACAGGACAATGACCCCAAACACACCTCCAGGCTGTGTACGGGCTATTTGACCAAGCAGGAGAGTGATGGGGTGCTACGCCAGATGACCTGGCCTCCACAGTCACCAGACCTGAACCCAATCGAGATGGTTTGGGGTGAGCTGGACCGCAGAGTGAAGGCAAAAGGTCCAACAAGTGCTAAGCATCTCTGGGAACTCCTTCAATATTGTTGGAAGACCATTTCCGGTGACTACCTCTTGAAGCTCATCAAGAGAATGCCAAGAGTGTGCAAAGCAGTCATCAAAGCAAAAGGTGGTTACTTTGAAGAACCTAGAATATAAGACATATTTTCAGTTGTTTCACACTTTTTTGTTAAGTATATAATTCCACATGTGTTAATTCATAGTATTGATGCCTTCAGTGTGAATGTACAATTTTCAAAGTCATGAAAATACAGAAAAATCTTTAAATGAGAAGTTGTGTCCAAACTTTTGGTTTGTACTGTATATACATCAGTCTCAGTGTATTCTATGTGATGTACATAGCAGTCTCAGTGCATCCTATGTGATGTATACAACACTCTCAGTGTATCCTGCTTGAACTGTATACAGCAGTCTCAGTTTATCCTATGTGATTTACACAGCAGTCTCAGTGTATCCTTTATGATGTATACAGAAGTCTTGATGTATCCTATGTGATATATAGTCATGACCAAAAGTATTAGCACTCTTAAAATTGTACCCGAAAATTTCCAGAGAGATTAGCTACAGTACCATGGATTGTAAACTTCTTGATTATTTTGCACTCCGTGCACAAAGGAACATCAAGATCACTGGAGATGGACTTGTAACCTTGATATTGTTGACATTTTTCAACAATTTTGGTTCTTAAGTAATCAGACAGTTCTCTTCTCCTTTCTGTTCTCTATGTTTAGTGTGGCACACACAGACATACAATGCAAAAATTGAGTAAACTTTTCCCCTTTTTATCTGGTTTCATGTGTGATTTTCAGATTGCCCACACCTGTTACTTGCCACAAGTGAGTTTGAATGAGCATTACTTGCTTGAAACAAAGTCGTTTACCCACAATTTTGGAAAGGTACCAACAATTTTGTCTGGCCCATTTTGGGTTTTTTTTGTGTGAAATTATGTCCACATTGCCTTCTTTTCTCTGAATTTTGTGTTGTTCCAATACACACAAAGGAAATAAACATGTGTATAATAAAACATGTGTAATTGCAATCATTTTCTGGGAAAAATATTTCATTTTCTGGAACAATTTCAAGGGTGCCAACACTTTCGGTCGTGACTGTATATACAGCAGAATCTCAGTCAATTCTACAGTGGTGGCCAAAAGTATTGGCATCCCTGCAATTCTGTCAGATAATACTCAGTTTCTTCCTGAAAATGATTGCAATCACAAATTCTTTGGTATTATTATCTTCATTTAATTTGCTTGCAAGGAAAAAACACAAAAGAGAATGAAGCAAAAATCAAATCATTGATCATTTCACACAAAACTCCAAAAATAGGCCAGATAAAAGTATTGGCACCCTCAGCCTAATACTTGGTTGCACAACCTTTAGCCAAAATAACTGCGAACAACCACTTCCGGTAACCATCAATGAGTTTCTTACAATGCTCTGCTGGAATTGTAGACCATTCTTCTTTGGTAAACTGCTCCAGGTCCCTGATATTTGAAGGGTGCCTTCTCCAAACTGCCGTTTTGAGATCTCTCCACAGGTATTCTATGGGATTCAGGTCTGGACTCATTGCTGGCCACCTTAGAAGTATCCAGTGCTTTCTCTCAAACCATTTTATAGTGCTTTTGGAAGTGTGTTTTGGGTCATTGTCCTGTTGGAAGACTCATGACCTCTGAGGGAGACCCAGCTTTCTCACACTGGGCCCTACATTATGCTGCAAAATTTGTTGGTAGTCTTCAGACTTCCTAATGCCATGCACACGGTCAAGCAGTCCAGTGCCAGAGGCAGCAAAGCAACCACAAAACATCAGGGAACCTCCGCCATGTTTGACTGTAGGGACCGTGTTCTTTTCTTTGAATGCTTCTTTTCTTTCCTGTACACTCTATGTTGATGCTTTTTCCGAAAAAGCTCTACTTTTGTCTCATCTGACCAGAGAACATTCTTCTAAAACGTTTTAGGCTTTCTCAGGTAAGTTTTGGCAAACTCCAGCCTGGCTTTTTTATGTCTCGGGGTAAGAAGTGGGGTCTTCCTGGGTATCCTACCATACAGTCCCTTTTCATTCAGATGCCGACGGATAGTATGGGTTGACACTGTAGTACCCTCGGACTGCAGGGCAGCTTGAACTTGTTTGGATGTTAGTCGAGGTTCTTTATCCACCATCCACACAATCTTGCGTTGAAATCTCTCGTCAATTTTTCTTTTCCGTCCACATCTAGGGAGGTTAGCCACAGTGCCATGGGCTTTAAACTTCTTGATGACACTGCGCACGGAAGACACAGGAACATTCAGGTCTTTGGAGATGGACTTGTAGCCTTGAGATTGCTCATGCTTCCTCACAATATGGTTTCTCAAGTCCTCAGACAGTTCTTTGGTCTTCTTTCTTTTCTCCATGCTCAATGTGGTACACACAAGGACACAGGACAGAAGTGGAGTCAACTTCAATCCATGTTAACTGGTTGCAAGTGTGATTTAATTATTGCCAACACCTATTAGGTGCCACAGGTAAGTTACAGGTGCTGTTAATTACACAAATTAGAGAAGCATCACATGATTTTTCAAACAGTGCCAATACTTTTGTCCACCCCCTTTTTTAGGTTTGGTGTGGTATTGTATCCAATTTGGCTTTAGAACAATTCTTTTTGTGTTTTTTCCTTGAAGACAAATTAAATGAAGATAATAATACCAAAGAATTTGTGATTGCAACCATTTTCAGGAAGAAACTGAGTATTATCTGACAGAATTGCAGGGGTGCCAATACTTTTGGCTACTACTGTATGTGATTATACAGCAGTATCAGTGTGTGATGCATATACAGATGAAACCAGAAGTTTACATACCATATATAAAAAGACACATATGCATGTTTTTCTCAATATCTAACATGACATCAGGATAAACCTTTCCCATTTTAGGTCAATTAGGATTACCATAATTTTTAATATTTGCCAAATGGCAGAATAATGAGAGAGAGAATGTTTTAAGGCATTTTTATTACTTACTGCAAAGTCAAAAGTTTACATACATGTCATTAGTATTTGGTACCATTGCCCTTCAACTGAATGACTTGGGTCAAACGTTTGGGATATCCTTCCACAAGCTTCTCACAATCATTGGTAGGAATTTGGGCCCATTCCTCCTGACAAAACTGGTGTAACTGATCCAGGTTTGTAGGTCGCCTTGCTCACACCTGCCTTTTCAGCTTTGCCCATAAATTTTCAATAGGATTGAGATCAGGGCTTTGTGGTGGCCACACCAAAACATTGACTTTGATATCCTTAAGCCACTTTGTTACCATTTTGGCAGTATGCTTCAGGTCATTGTCCATTTGGAAGACCCATTTCCGCCCAAGCTTTAACTTCCAGGCTGGTGTCTTTAGATGTTGCTTCAGTATTGCCACATAATCTTCTTATCTAATAATGCCATCTATTTTGTAAAGTGCACCAGTCCCTCCTGCAGCAAAACAACCCCACAACATGATGCTGCCACCCCCGTGTTTCACAATTGGGATGGTGTTCTTAGGCTTCTAAGCAGCATGATAATGCCCCGTATCATGCTGCACATAACACATCTGCATCTCTGGCTGCTATGGGCATAAAAGGGGACAAACTTATGGTGTGGCACCCATGCTCCCCTGACCTCAACCCCATTGAGAACCTCTGGAGCATCATCAAAAGGAGTGTCTATGATGGCGGGAGGCAGTTCACATCTAAGCAACAGCTCTGGGAGGGTATTCTGTCCTCATGCAAAACAAATGAAGCAGAAACCATCCAAAACCTGACAAATTCAATGGACGAGAGAGTTCAGAAGCTCCTTTCGAACAAGGGGTCCTATGTGCAAATGTAACATCACCTAGAATAAAGTTTTGAGTTGAAAACTGTTTGATTTCAGTTTGTAATAACCTGCTAATGCTTAGAATTTCAAAAATGACCATTTTTTTGTTCTTTATTAAAATGAAAAGGTTGAAAACTCTGCTGTGCATAATAATTTGGAACATGCATTTTGAGTGCAGTTTGAGTTTTTTATTTTTTTTTAAATATACTGTTATCATAGGCAGTTTGTACAAAAACCTTTCAATTGTACTCTAATAGTTATTTGACTGGAAAATTACAATGACTGCAATTCATATAGGTAATTTGGGAAAATCTGAGAAAATATTATTTGCATAATAATTTGGAACACAGTGTAATCTGCCAGACACAACTGCTCCCATCTGTATAAACTGTGGCCTGTCTGACAGGAAGGCAGATATCTAATTTCTTATCCCCTTCTCCACCTTCATATCAGTCATCTTTTTGCATAGTAAGAGGGGCTGCAAGGTATTGAACGCACTGGAGAAGTAAAAGAACATTGCACATACAGTGGTTCCATCATTCTCCAAAAATGAATGTACTATATGTAACAGAGATGTAATGCAGGTACCGGAATGCAACGCACAGAGACACAAGGCGAGAACAGTAAGAGTTGAATATAAACAGTTTATATATATATTTAACAGGTACGCTGAACAAGGGATTGCAACAAGGGTAATAAACAGTGATTTGAAGTATTAGCAAAATGCGAAGCCTCTCAAGGTAATGTGGTGCCCTAGATCATGGGAGACACCACGTGAGTTCCTTAACTGTGCATATGGCTCTAGCGGGGGTCACCGGTTATTCCCGCTAGGCCGTGAGTCTTTTTCCGGATAAATTCAATTAGGTCACGTTGAGCTTCTTTAGCCCCAACCGTTCCACTCCCAACCTGAGTACCTAAACCCAATTGTCTCCGGTACCATGAGTGAACAGTAGAAGTGACGGCCCTGTTCACGTATGCAGCTCCTCTGCTTTCGCTGGCGTGACTTTCCTGGGGCAGCCGTCTCTCAAGTCCTCTCTGCTTGGCCGTTGGAGGCAGTCTTTCAAGCCGAGGATAGGGGGGTCCAGACCTCGTCTGTCGGCGGGCGGCGTAGGGTTCCGCGAACTCACTCAGCACCGCAAGCAGGTTCCGAGTCTCCTCAGCAGGCACAGCACTCGGGTCACATCTGTGAGGGATCCGGAGCTCTTCTACTGGGGCTCAGCTGTGGCACCTCACAGGCCTCTGGCTTAGGCCAGTCACGCGAGGCTTCTCAGCACGCAGGGAACACGTCTGCTCCTTTCTGCTGCTTGGCGCCAAAGACCCTTCAGGTTTGGCGCGCTGGCCTCTTATCTCCCGGAACTCCTTCCTGGAAGTCACCTGATCGGGTCCAGCGTCTAAATCTGCTCTCCCTTCAACTTCCCTTGAATATCTTGGTTCCGCTTGACTGTGTCTGGCCAGCAGATGGCAGCCTCTCTCCATCTTTGAAACATCATGTAGGAATTCCCTTACAAGCTCTCTCGCCTTTGCTACATTCCTCCCTCCTTTTTGCTCGCCAGTCCTCGGGCAAGTGGACTTCTCACAGAATTGATGCCTCTTTCCAGGCAGTGCAAGTTCAGACAGGAGTTGGACACACTCCTGCGTTTTCTGTTGGATTTGAGACCAGATAAACTCTTCTTGAGCATACCGGTTAGGAGGAATTCCTGTTATGTTCTGCTACCAAAGCTAAGGAAAGAGAGGAGATCTGTCCCTACTATAAGACTCAGCTGAATCCCTACGATGTAACAGGAAACCTGATCCTGCGATCAGACCTGCTAAAGTCCTAATCTAGTCTGTACGAAGACCTATAGATGTGGGGAGGGAATCCCTACAAGTACTAAGGACTGGGAGGAATATGGGACACCTCCTAACAGAAATAGTAGCAGACAGACGAACAAACAAAATAGATAGAACATAGAGGTCCGTAGACCAAGCAAACTAACAGAGTTAGATACAGAGCACAGGCTAGCTAGAAAGTAGATATACAATGAAGTCCAGCAAAGCCAGAAGGGCGGAGCAGGATTAAATAGGCCAACAAGGTCATGTGACCAGCAAAGGGAAAAAAAACCTAACAGCAAGGTTCTAACAGTACCCCCCCTTCTAAGAGGATCCTCCGGATCCCCTAGGACCAGGCTTATCAGGAAATCTCCTGTGAAACGCTCTGATAAGTCTGGACGCGGAAACATCATCTGACCTCACCCAAGAGTTATCCTCGGGTCTGAAACCTTTCCAGGCCACAAGATACTGCAAACTACCTCTATACCGTCTAGAGTCAAGGATGCGAGAAATTTCATATTCCCCGTCCTCCACCACCGGAGGAACAGAGGCAGAGGCGTCACCATCCGACACAACAGCTTTTTTTAACAGAGAGACATGAAAGACCGGATTAATTCTCCAGGAGGTAGGAACCTCCAACCTAACAGCAGATTGGTTGACAACCTGAAGCACCTTAAAGGGCCCTACAAACTTGGGACCCAATTTCTTAGAAGGAATCCTCAACCGCAGATTCCTAGAGGACAACCAAACCATGTCACCAACAGCGAACAAAACCTCCTGTCGTTTCCTATCAAAGTAGTCTTTAGATTTTCTGTTGGCCTCCTGAAGATTACCACGCACATCCGTCCAAACTCTTTCCAAATCACCGGAAAAATTCTCCTCCTCAGGCACGGCAGATCCCAACTTGGAGAACGACCCAAACGACGGATGTCTCCCAGAACAACAAAAAAAAGGTGAACAACCAGCAGAAGAAGATGTATGATTGTTCAGAGCAAATTCGGCAAGTGGCAGAAACTCAGACCACCCCTCTTGATTGTCTGCCACAAAACAACGCAAGAACTGCTCAACATCCTGGTTTTTCCTTTCTGTCTAGCCATTAGACTCAGGATGATATCCGGACGAAAACGACAAATGAATTCCCAACCTGTCACAAAAGGCACGCCAAAAACGAGCCACGAACTGAGGACCCCTATCAGAAACAATGTCAGTAGGAACGCCATGAAGTCTGACAATTTCCTTGACAAAGGCCTTAGCGAGAGTTTTAGCGCAGGGCAGTTTGACGAAGGGAACCAAGTGACACATCTTGCTAAAACGGTCCACGACCACCCAGATGACAGTAAAACCCTCAGAGGGGGGAAGGTCAGTTATAAAGTCCATAGCCAAATGTGTCCAAGGAGCACTGGGGACCTCCAAAGGACAAAGCAACCCCGCAGCAGGAGTATGTGAGGACTTAGATCTAGCACATATAGTACATTGGCGCACCCACTTAATGACTTCCTTCTGCCATCCAGGCCACCAAAAACTGCGACCCACCAGTCTCTTGGTCTCAGAGATTCCGGGATGACCTGCCAATCGAGATTCGTGACACTCAACAAACAAATCTCTCCTAAAGGTCCCAGGCACAAACAACCTCCCATGAGGAGTGTTAGATGGGGCATTCTCCTGAGCTTTAAGAATCTCATCTTCCAAAACGGAGTCTAAAGCAGCTATCACAACACCTTCTTGTAGAATGTTTTCCTCTTTCTCAGCACCGACTATGGGAGAAAAACTGCGAGACAAGGCATCCGCCTTAACATTCTTAGTACCAGGTATGTAAGTAACGGAGAAATTAAACCGCGAGAAAAACAGTGCCCACCTAGCCTGACGGGCATTCAGGCGCTTGGCAGCATCAAGATATATCAGATTTTTATGATCCGTAAGAACCTGAACGGGAAATTCCACACCTTCCAAGAAGTGGCGCCAGTGTTCAAATGCGTGTTTAATAGCCAATAATTCCCGATTACCAATATCGTAATTCAGTTCAGTCTCCGAAAATTTTTTTGAAAAAAAGGCACAGGGATGTAATCCATCCCCGTTATCCTGAGACAATACTGCGCCAACCCCCACAGAGGAAGCATCAACCTCAACCAAAAACGGCCTAGTAACATCAGGCTGCATAAGGATGGGAGCAGAGGTGAACCTCTCCTTGAGATACACAAAAGCTTCAATGGCCTCAGAAGACCACTGAACCGCATCAGCACCTTTCCTGGTGAGATCAGTCAGAGGTTTGACAATACTAGAAAAATTTTTTATGAATTTTCTGTAGTAATTGGCGAAACCCAAAAACCTCTGTATCGATTTCAAACCAATAGGCCTAGGCCATTCCTGCACAGCCTGAACCTTAACCGGATCCATCTCAAAACCTTTGCTGGAGATAATGTAGCCCAAAAAACTAATTCTCTGTACAGCGAACTCACATTTCTCCAGCTTAGCAAAAAGCGAATTGTCCATTAATAACTGTAATACCTCACGCACGCTCCGCCAATGAGACTCCAGATCTGGCGAATAAATCAAAATGTCATCCAAATACACAACCACATTTTTACCGATCAAAGGTCTAAGGATGTCATTAATCAGATTCTGAAAAAATGCAGGAGCATTAGTAAGACCAAAAGGCATAACCAGATTCTCAAAATGACCCACAGGAGTGTTAAAAGCAGTCTTCCATTCATCACCCTCCTTCATGCGCAACAGATTGTATGCCCCCTTAAGGTCAATTTTAGAGAACCACTTGGCCCCCAATAACTGGTTAAACAGATCAGGAATCAATGGCAGTGGGTAAGGATTGCGTACCGTAATTTTGTTAATCTCACGAAAATCCAGACAAGGACGTAAACCGCCGTCCTTTTTTTTTACAAAAAAAAATCCAACCGCCACAGGAGACTTAGAGGGCCTAATGTGACCGGCGGCCAAACTTGTCTGTATGTATTCCTCCAAAGCCTTCCTCTCAGGAATAGTAAGGTTAAATAAACGACTTTTAGGAAGAGTCGCTCCAGGGACAAATTCAATAGAACAATCATAGTCTCTATGGGGAGGCAAAACCTGCGATTCCTTCTCAGAAAAAACTCTCCAAAAATCCTGAATAGGAACAGGCAATTCTCCCCTATCCAAAGCTGCAATACGCCCATTACAACACTTGTCATAACATTTATGGCTCCAGGATTTAATTTCACTGGTAGACCAATCCAGTACCAGGATTGTGAAATTTTAACCAGGGCAAACCCAATATTACTGGAGAAGGCAAGTTATTCAACACTACCAAATCCAATTTCTCATGGTGAACACCATTAATAGTGAGAGGAAATTCACTGACCTTGAGAGTAATATTCTTCAAAGGGGAGCCATCCACAGAAACCACAGCAATGGGGGATGATAAAGGTTCAGGTTTTAAATTGAGTTTTTCCACGAATCCCCCATCAATTACATTCAGTGTAGACCCGCAATCAACAAACACCCAAAATTCCATTAATTTTTCCTGAGCAATCGTGGAAGCAGCTAAAAATATACCCTTGGAATTTAAACAGGCAATACGGGCGTGACTGACCATTTTTTTTTCTTTCTTCATCCGAAGCTCACAGCCTTTAATCAAATGACCAGATTTTCCGCAATAGAAGCACAAGCCTTCTGAAAAACGACGGTCTTTTTCTTGAGAGCGAGGTGCCACCGATCCAATCTCCATCGGTTCACCACTGTTAGTACACACATTATCATAACCAGAAACTGACATAGCAGAGGATTTGCTCTCATTAACCCTAGCACGCAGTCTTCTATCCACCCGTATAGCTAATTGCATAGCCTGTTGCAAATCCTCAGGTGTAGGATAAGCAATTAGCAGGTCTTTAACCCTTTCACTGAGCCCAGCAAGAAATAGACTTTTCAGAGCAGAATCGTTCCACCCTGTTTGAGTGGACCAACGACGAAAATGTGTACAATATTTTTCCACATTACCCGATCCTTGTTTTAGACGTCTCAACTCAGTCTCAGCTGATGCGACACGGTCAGGATCATCATATAATAGTCCCAAAGCAGAAAAAAAACTATCCACTGATCTGAAGCATGTATCACTAGGTTGCAAAGAAAAGGCCCACTCCTGAGGCTCTTTGCGCAAAAGTGACATTATGAACCCTACGCGCTGGGATTCATCCCCAGAGGACTTAGGTCTCAAACGAAAATACAACAAGCAAGCATTTTTAAATGAAAAAAATTCTCGGTGTTCACCAAAAAATAAATCCGGCAAACATACCTTAGGCTCCAAGAAATGTGCTCCAGGACAGTTACTCACGTGCTGACGGAGCTCGGCCACCTCCAGAGAGAGTCCCTGCAGGCGATGAGCCAAATCCTGAACCGACACCATGATGGAACAGAAAAATCTTTCCTTAGAGAATTTGCTGGCTGGACTTACTGTTATGTTCTGCTACCAAAGCTAAGGAAAGAGAGGAGATCTGTCCCTACTATAAGACTCAGCTGAATCCCTACGATGTAACAGGAAACCTGATCCTGCGATCAGACCTGCTAAAGTCCTAATCTAGTCTGTACGAAGACCTATAGATGTGGGGAGGGAATCCCTACAAGTACTAAGGACTGGGAGGAATATGGGACACCTCCTAACAGAAATAGTAGCAGATGGACGAACAAACCAAATAGATAGAACATAGAGGTCCGTAGACCAAGCAAACTAACAGAGTTAGATACAGAGCACAGGCTAGCTAGAAAGTAGATATACAATGAAGTCCAGCAAAGCCAGAAGGGCGGAGCAGGATTAAATAGGCCAACAAGGTCATGTGACCAGCAAAGGGAAAAAAAACCTAACAGCAAGGTTCTAACAATTCCGGCATTAGCCCGCTCAGTTCTGCGGGGCTCCTCTTGCGGAGGTGACTCTGGGAGATCCGATGAATCAACTACTGGGGATTGCAAGTCATTTCTCGACTCATTCTGGGTTCCACTCGGGGTTGGCCTCAACGGTTCTGACGGGCCCAACTGCATTCTGGCCCATCCTTCTTCATCCCCCAAGGTTCCTGCTTGTGACACTTCAGCATGTGGCACTTCAGACAATACGTTTGAGGGCCCAACTTCGTTACAGGCTTCTGCTTCAGAGGAGCAAGGTCGCAGCATATTGCGGTGCAACACCCTGGGTGTCGCGGCGTCATCCCCTTCGGGCCTAACCTCGTAGACGGGGTTGTCTGGGTGAACCTTCTTCACCACCTGATATGGTATCGCCTCCCAACGATGGTCCAGTTTACTCCCAAATCGTTTGGCCCTTACCAGTACTCGGTCTCCTGGCTGAAGTGACCCTCCTGCGGTCGGGGGACGATCTGCATGCTCTACTTCCTGAAACTTCTGAGCAACCAGTCTTCTCACTGTATGGAGCCGATGCTGGTGTTCTTGAATCCAGGTACTTGGGCTACTGCCCGGGCCGGAGTCTTCTGAGTCTAGCTCCAGTTCAGTAATTTCTCACCCACTTCTTCCAAACAGCAACATGTAAGGGGTGTAGCCGGTAGTCGCATGAACTCGATTATTATACACCCACACCAGCTCGGACACAAATTCGGGTCACTTCATCTTTTTGTCCGCTTCCAGCGTTCGCAGCATTTGCAACAGGGTTCGGTTGAAGCGCTCACATGCGCCGTTCCCTTGAGGGCGGTAGGGCGTTGTTCAGGATCGGTCGATCCCATAGATGCGGTATAGCTCATCCATCACTCGTCCTTGGAAGCAGGCCCCCTGGTCAGAATGTATTCGCTTTGGGCACCCATAAATCCGCATGAAATCCTGACAGATGGCCTTAGCTGTGGCTTCTGCTGTCTGGTCTTTAGTAGGCGTCACTACTGCGAACTTGGTGAAGTGATCAGTCATGACTAAACAGTGTCCATAACCATTGTATGAAGTTCCTATCATCAGGTAGTCAATCATCAAGACTTCCAAGGGGGCAGAAGTTTGGATGGTCTGAATGGAAGCTCTTTGTTCCGGGGGCTTGTTCAACTCACACTGACGACATGTTCGGCAGACCCCCTCGACTTCTTGCCGCAGTTGAGGCCAATACACCAGCCGTGGCAACCACCGAAAGGTCTTTTCTACACCGAAGTGAGCACCTCTTCTATGAGCTTCTTGGGCTAGCTGCATTACTAGCGCTCCTGGAACTACCACCTGCCAGGTAACATCAAACTCTCGAGGCAGCTGGATTCTTCGGCATAGCAAGCCGTCCTTCAGGAAGAGTCTCTCTCTCCAACTGGCCTAGGATTTGTAGGGAAGTTGGAAGTGAAGCGGCTCTGGCTTCCTGGTCGGGTCTTTGCCTAAGGGCGACCCATTCTCTCAGCTTTGCTAACTCTGGGTCGGATTGCTGCAGATGTATCCATTCGTCTCTTGAACGGCCCAGAATTTGAGTGGGACTCGGATCCTCTCTGGTCTCCTGGGCGTTGACCACAGCAGCGGCGAACTGGCTGAAATCCGGGATCTCGTCGCCTTCAAGCTCCTCATCTCTGTCCCTCTTCGGCCCCGTCTGAGTGACCCAGAACAGGGCATCTGCATGAGTGTTCAGGGCCTTGGACCGATAGGCAATTTTATATTGGTATTTGGACATCCTTGCGACCCACCGCTGTTCTAACGCGCCCAGTTTGGCGTTTTCCTAGTGGGCCAAAGGGTTGTTATTAGTGTTGAGCGAGCACCAAAATGCTCGGATGCTCGAAGCTCGGGCCGAGCTCGTCGTGATACTCGGGTGCTCGACCCGAGCAACGAGCCCAATGTTAGTCTATGGGAGACTTGAGCATTTTTGCGGTGGCACCCCCGGCAGTCTTTTAAATGCCTAACAAGTGCCCAAAACGATAGTGACAGTGCTCAAATGACATGGGGACAGCATGGGGATCGCCCCAGGAAGCATTTCTGACCCCCAGGTCACTGCTGTCAACAACGTGGTCAGAGGTATTAAGCCACTTTTACGGGCTCACAATAAAACGTTCAAAAACGAAAGTGAAATTTTTTCCTGTGAAATATGTTAAGGAACACCCTTTCCAGGGAAAAGACTTGTGTATAAGTTAAAATAAATGACCAAAAACAAAAATACTCCTCCACACCTTCGGCTATGTTCACAAGTAGCATTTTTTATGTGTTTTTGCACTTTTGTATTGCTTTCAACTATGACAAATGCATTCACCGGGAAATGTCATTTTAACATTTTACAACCTTATCTGGCCATGTGCTGTGTGACGCATGCATAAAGTGCTGAAAAGACATGGGAACAGCATGGGAAAGACCCCTGGAAGCATCTCTGACTCCCAGGTCACTGTCTAAAAGTGTGCCCATCATAAGTGATCCTTGCCGCATCAGAAGATGCAGACTTGCAACTATCCCCATGCAAGTTCTAGTCCCAGGGCAGTGTTCAATTGTACCTCCCCCATTCCTTGCAATACAAGCGCAAGTATGCAGCCTGCCACCCACCCACCCCCAGTCTGCAATACCATACTGCTTGCTTGCTTGAACTTGAAATTGGGCCTTTTAGGCATGTGGAGGCGGAATCTGGCCACCACGTCATGGCTGTGTTGGCGGCCTGGAATCCATACTCAGTCCCCAGCCGCCGGCGGCCGGGTGTCCATACTCGGTCCCCAGCCGCCTGGGGGCAGCCGGGTGTCCATAAACGGTCCCCAGCCGCCCCTATTTCTCCTTGGAACATCCCCCCACACACTTTTCTTAGCCCGGCCTGCTTTAGGCAGCATTGGACGAGCCCACCAGAGAACCAGACTCCTCCGGTGGGCCCTGACTTCTCCATCGGTGGAGTTGAGAGTGCCAAGGTGAGGAGCATGATGATGATGACAGAAGTTAGCATCTGCTATGTTTTCTTTTAATGCAAGTGTAAGTGTGCAGCCTGCCACCCACCCACCCACCCACCCCCAGACTGCAATTCCATACTGCTAGCTTGCACTTGAAATGGGGCCTTTTAGTTTGGAGGAGGCCAAAGCTGGCCACTACCTTATGGCTGCTTCGGCATCGAGGTATCCATACTCAGTCCCCAGCCGCCCCTATTTGTCCTGGTGTGCCTTATACATAAGATTAAGCGCGTATACCAAAACATTACCTGTGCCCTCCGCAGTGCATTGAGTGGGAAGGAGAGCCTATTCCGCTGTAGTGTGTGCATGCCAAACCCCTGTTTATGGTACATGCGAAGATGCCTCCCACCTTGCACCTGTCGTTGCAGATTTGCAACTATCCCAATTCATGTCCTTGTCCCAGGGCAGTGTTCAATTGTACCTCTCCCATTCCTTGCAATGCAAGCGCAAGTATTCAGCCTGCCACCCACCCACCCCCAGGCTGCAATACCATACTGCTTGCTTGCTTGCACTTTAAATTGGGCCTTTTAGGCATGTGGAGGCGGAATCTGGCCACCACGCCATGGCTGTGTCGGCGGCCTGGTATCCATACTCAGTCCCCAGCCGACTGGTGGCCGGGTGTCCCCGCTTGCTCCCAAGCCTCCAGGGGGTGGCCGAGTGTCCATACTCAGTCCCCAGCCACCCCTATTTGTCCCGGTAACCTTTCCCACACTTTTCTTAGCCTGGCCTGCTTTAGGGCAGCATTGGCCGAGCCCACCGGACTATCAGACTCCTCCGGTGGGCCCTGGCTTCTCCATCAGGGGAGTTGAGAGTGCCAAGGTGAGAAGCATGATGAGGATGATAGAAGTTAGCATCTGCTTTGTTTTGTTGTAATGCAAGCGCATGTATGTAGTAGCGGCTAGGCCTGAGGAGGTCAGCGTTTTGGCGCATATCCTACCTCCTCCGAGGATTGCTGGATGTTTTCCTGCTACTATCGAAGTTCTATGACTCCCGTTAAAACAAAGCTTCAGGTGATAAATGATGGATGAGGTAGTGGCAAAGGAGAAAGAGCAGGAGGAACAGGGACCATTCACATCAATATCAGGCCAGTCAACCAGATATGTCTTGTAGGATATGTTTCTGTAACAAAAGGAGCGGTTCGGCTACACAGTTATAGGGCATACAGTGAGTGCAATGCCTACCAAAAATTTCGAGGCACTCCAATGCCCCTTGGAAATGACATGGAGGTCAGAGGGCGTTAACTAACCCTTTTTTTCCATTTATAGCAACTGGGTCTCCTGTGCACTGTTGGCCTAATCAGTGAATGGAAGGCTTTCCAAAAATTATGAGGAACTGCAATGCCCCTTACAAGAGCGATGTGTGGTACCCCAGGGGTCTGGTCACCACAGTAATAGAGATATTACGTCGGAGAGCAAGTGGGAGGTTTCCTGGTCAGGATCCCTTAAACATGCAACATCCTCCTGCCCCAGTCCTGGGAGGGGAGAATTCTGCCCTTATAAACTGGATCTGGGGCGGGGTTGAGTGAGTCAGAGAACAGAGAACAGTCAGAGTCAGAGTGAGAGCAAGGGAAAGTAACAGCAAGGAGCTCTGTAGGAGCTAGGAGCTAAAGACCAGGGGCTGGAAGGTGAGCAGAGCTCGCCCTGGCAGAAGACATTAAGAACTGGACACAGGAGTCAGAGGCTCTGAGGACTTATATATCCAGCAGCAGAAAACAGCCGTCAGGGGATTTCAGGTCCTCTGGCCATAGAAGCCCGGAGGCTCAGTCACAAGCAAGGGACCAGCACCGCCGTCGTGGAGTGGAGGCTAACAGAAGGCCCCAAGTCACCAGCCATAAGGGTGAGCACTACACGGTACACTCAGGGACGTGGGCTACTTCTACTCGCTTACAGCAAGGTAGCCAGGAAGAGTGCAGACAGACAGGGAGGCCTACAACTCCACCTGGCCAGGGGAACTCCTGCTTGCCCACAGACTCACCAGGCCTCTTATGCTAGCCAGTACTCCCGGGAGGGTCTACCTTATAATCATCAGTAAAGACCCTGAACTGCACTGCAAAGACTCTGAGTCATTCCTGCTGCGCTTGTGCACCATCACCCCCATCATCCACACTCACTGCCCTGAGGCTATACTCCTCCCGTGGGGAGTTATCCCATTCTCTGCTGCGCACACAACACCAGCCTCAGCGGTCTGCCTCGCAGCGGTGGTACTCCCTGACCGCAATCCACGGGTGGCGCAGTAGGACAATTAACCTCAAAACCTAAGAAAGACTGCCACTGGTTTGACCAGCCTGAGCCACGGGACCGGGTCACCGCCACGGAGACTACAGACCCCAGAGACCCGGCACCGGGTATCCCACACACATGTACACACGGCCCAGGGGGCGCGTCACATGCAGTACAGCATATTACAAACATAAGTCCCATTATTGGGGAGTGGGTCTCCCATAGTATTTGCTTATGCCTTGCAAGAAAAAGCTGCCAAAAATTAGGACGGAGCAACTTGCAATGCCCCTTACAAGAGCCATGCAGTACAGCATATTACAAACATAAGTCCCATTATTGGGGAGTGGGTCTCCCATAGTATTTGCTTATGCTTTCCAAGCAAAAGTTGCCAAAAATTAGGACGGAGCAACTTGCAATGCCCCTTACAAGAGCCATGCAGTACAGCATATTAAAAACATAAGTCACATTATTGGGGAGTGGGTGTCCCATAGTATTTGCTTATGCATTGCAAGCAAAAGCTGCCAAAAATAAGGACGGAGGAACTTGCAATGCTGGCATCCTGGTGGTATAGTGGTGGTGGAGGCTGAGGATAAGGAGAAGAAGATAAAACAGCCGAAACGAGGAAGAGTATACCCATGTGTAGGGGTGAAGTGGTGCATGTCAATACACCTCCCGAAATAACACAGTGGATTTGACTTTATGTTACTCTGCTGTCATTTGGTGGTGATGAGAAGTCTGGCCCAATCCATCCCTTGTTCATTTTGATAAGGGTCAGCTTGTCAGCATTGTCAGTTGACAGGCGAGTGCGCTTATCAGTTATTATTCCCCCAGCGGCACTAAAAACACGCTCCGATAACACGCTAGCGGCAGGGCAGGCCAGAACCTCCAAGGCGTACAGAGCGAGTTCATTCCAAGTGTCCAGCTTGGATACCCAATGATTAATAGGCACAGAGGAATCACGGAGGACGCTGATACGGTCGGCAAGGTACTCCCTCACCATCTTTTGAAACTTTCCACTCCTTGTGAGTACCCTGCGCCTCAGGGCCTGTAAGCTGGGCGGGTGTCAGAAAACTGTCCCAGAACGTTGACAGTGTTCCCCTGCCTCTGCTGGATTGGAGTTGCATCTCTCTCGCCTGTACGCCTGGGTTGGGCAACGAACTGTGACCTCTGCTGCTAGCGTGTTCAGATGGGAATTTTTTTAAGAGTTCTGCAGCAAGGGCCATCTGGTACTGCCCCATTTTTGTAGACCTCTCCACCTCAGGAATAAGAGAGTGAAAGTTCTCCTTGTAGTGGGGGTCTACAAGTGTCACCAACCAGTAATGCCTGTCACCCAACATTTTGACAACGCGAGGGTCACGGATAATGCAGGGTAACATAAAGTCAGCCATGCATGCCAGACTGGTAACGGGCAAGATTTCCGTGTCCTCACCAAGATGACGACTGACCGTGCTCTCCTCCTCCTCCTCCTCTTCCTCCTCCCC
Organism: Phyllobates terribilis; assembly: GCF_046119375.1. Lineage (NCBI taxonomy): Eukaryota > Metazoa > Chordata > Amphibia > Anura > Dendrobatidae > Phyllobates > Phyllobates terribilis. The sequence goes on along the minus strand of NW_027362764.1, from coordinate 417,320,010 downwards.
CCTGTCCTCAGGCCACCCACGCTGAACCGACGGTATGACACTTGTACAGGTACTACCGTGTACAACGCATGATAGCAGCTCCTGTTCTTCCTCCTTCTCCTCCTCCTCCTCTCCCTCATTGCCCCCCAATGCACGTTGGGATGAGATGAGGCTGGGCTGTGTGTAATTGCCCGCTACGGCTTCTTGATCCATCTCATCATACTCTGGCTGCAATGCCTCCTCTTTAATTCTCTGCAGAGAGCGTTGCAAAAGACAGACAAGTGGGATGCTGACACTAATGATGGCGTCATCGCCACTCACCATCTTGGTGGCCTCCTCAAAGTTTGTCAGGATGGTACATATGTCAGACATCCAGGTCCACTCCTGAGGTCTTATGTGTGGAATCTCACCTGAATATCGACAGCCTTGTTGCAGCTGGTACTCCACAACTGCTCTCTTCTGCTCACAAATCCTTTGCAACATGTGGAGGGTAGAGTTCCAACGTGTGGGGACATCACACACCAGTCGGTGTGCCGGAAGCTGCAAACGCTGCTGCAACACAGCAAGGGCGGCGGAAGCTGTAGCCGACTTGTGAAAATGAGCTGACAGGTGGCGAACTTTCACGAGCAGATCTGGCAACTCGGGGTACGATTTAAGAAACCGCTGAACCACGAGGTTAAGCACATGAGCCAGGCATGGTACGTGTGTGATCTCACCTCGCCTCAGAGCCGCCACCAGGTTACGGCCATTGTCACACACGACCATGCCGGGATGTAGGTTCAGCTGTTTCAGCCACAGATCTGCCTGCTCTTTCACAGCTGTCCACAACTCACAAGCAGTGTGAAGTTTATCACCTAAGCTTATGAGCTTCAGCACAGCCTGTTGCCGCTTGGCGGAGGCAGTACTGCAATGCTTCCAGCTTGTAACTGATGTGGTGATATCTGAGATGGAGACTGAACATGAGGAAGAGGAGGAGGAGGAGGATGCGCAGGTGCTGTACACTGTGGGGGCAACTCTAACTGACATAGGGCCCGCATTCCTCGGTGTGGGGAGGATGTGTTCCGTCCCAAGGTCCGACTGGGTCCCGGCTTCCACTATGTTTACCCAGTCTGCCGTCAGAGAGATGTACCGTCCCTGGCCACAAGCACTTGTCCACGTGTCCGTTGTCAGGTGGACTCTCCCAGTAACTGTGTTGTTGAGGGCACGGCAGATGCTTTGGGACACGTGCTTGTGTAGTGCGGGGATGGCACACCGGGCAAAATAGTGTCGGCTGGGGACCGATTACCGAGTGATGGCCACCGCCATAAGATTGCAGAAGGATTCCGTCTCCACCAGCCTAAAAGGCAGCATTTCCAACGCAAGCAGTCGTGAAATGTGCGAATTTAGGACTGTGGCCTGTGGGGCATTAGCTGCGAATTTCCACTTTCGTTCAAAGGTCTGGGATATGGACAATTGAACGCTGCGGTGGGATGTGGACGTGGACGTTGATGCTGTTTCTTGAGAAACTGCCATAACAAGTGAAGACTGAGAGGAGGGGGCATCTTTACATGCAGTATGGACAGGGGATTGCCTTGCACACACAACAGGGGGTTCTATTGCACGCACAACAGTGGAAGAAGCAGTGGTGACACCCACTGACACTGGTCGTGGACCCTGGGTTTCGCCCCACAAAGTCGGGTGCTTTGCTGCCATGTGCCTGATCATGCTGGTGGTGGTCAGGCTGGTAGTTTTGTCACCTCTGCTGATGCTGGCATGGCAGGTGGAACATATGGCCTTTTTGGGGTTATCAGCAGAGTCTTTAAAAAAATTACAGACTCTGGAAGACCTACCGCTTGTACTGGCAACGTCCCTCGTGTTGGTGTTACGGTGAACGGTTGCCTGCCTTCTGTCTGCGGCCACCACACTGCTTCTTCCTGCCTGTTAGGGTACTCTGCCTCCCTCCCCCTGTGTGCTGCTGGCCTCACTCTGCATGTCCTCCTTCCACGTTGGGTCAGTTACTAGATCATCCATCCTCTTCCACTTGCGCACCACGATCCTCCTCCTCACTTCCTGGCAATTGTGTCTCGTCATCGTCCACCTCTTGTGACAGATTGCCAATGTCGACTTCCTGTGGCCGTGGCTGTTCAAATATTTGGGCATCGCAACATGGGATCTCCTCTTCCACCACTTCAAGAGTATCAGGTGAGGGGCCCAAATATGGAAATGGACCAGTGAACAGCTCTCAAGAGTGTCCAAGTGTGGGAACACTTGCTGTCTGACGGCACTCGGCATGGTGGGAGGAAGGAGCATCAGGGTGAGGAGGAGTATGCGGTCGAGACTCACGGCTACAAAGAGTTGACCGTGTGGAAGACAGACCGGAGGTGGTGGTGCCCAGGTAACTGGAAGTATTATCTGCTATCCAATTAATAACCTGTTCATACTGATCAGTTCTCAATACTGGTGTTGTTCTGTGCTTCCCTAGTAATTCGGTCAAGAAGTGGGAGCGAGAAGATGTGGCAGTTGGTTGTGGCACATTTTCACCATGGCCACGGCCCCGTCCTCTGCACAAACCATCACCAGAACGTCAACTTCCACATCCCTTGCCACGTGCCTTGCCCATTGTAAATGAAGTAAAATAGCTTACACTTGCACTATCAATGGAAAAATGGTAATAAAGAGTAGATTAGAACCGTGGAAGAGGAAAACCACAGTTATTGTTTACTGGGGTATACCACACTTTTTTAAATAGAGATATTTGCGGCTGAACAGTGAGCGACACACTCAAACTGCTTTTTTTTTAGATACCAAAGGCCCAAAACTGGATAGTACAGCGATTTGACCCGTGGAACTGCGAAACCACACTGGGATGTCGGGCCTACACAAGACTATTTTCAACAGATATATTTTTGTGTCAGAACAGCCAGGAGACACTACTGTTTTTCTTTACGGAAAAAACTACCAAAAGCTGAATAATAGAGATTTTTTACCGTGGGATGGCAAAACCACAGTTACTGTTTACTGGGGTATACCACACTTTTTTAAATAGAGATATTTGCGGCTGAACAGTGAGCGACACACTCAAACTGCTTTTTTTTTAGATACCAAAGGCCCAAAACTGGATAGTACAGCGATTTGACCCGTGGAACTGCGAAACCACACTGGGATGTCGGGCCTACACAAGACTATTTTCAACAGATATATTTTTGTGTCAGAACAGCCAGGAGACACTACTGTTTTTCTTTACGGAAAAAACTACCAAAAGCTGAATAATAGAGATTTTTTACCGTGGGATGGCAAAACCACAGTTACTGTTTACTGGGGTATACCACACTTTTTTAAATAGAGATATTTGCGGCTGAACAGTGAGCGACACACTCAAACTGCTTTTTTTTTAGATACCAAAGGCCCAAAACTGGATAGTACAGCGATTTGACCCGTGGAACTGCGAAACCACACTGGGATGTCGGGCCTACACAAGACTATTTTCAACAGATATATTTTTGTGTCAGAACAGCCAGGAGACACTACTGTTTTTCTTTACGGAAAAAACTACCAAAAGCTGAATAATAGAGATTTTTTACCGTGGGATGGCAAAACCACAGTTACTGTTTACTGGGGTATACCACACTTTTTTAAATAGAGATATTTGCGGCTGAACAGTGAGCGACACACTCAAACTGCTTTTTTTTTAGATACCAAAGGCCCAAAACTGGATAGTACAGCGATTTGACCCGTGGAACTGCGAAACCACACTGGGATGTCGGGCCTACACAAGACTATTTTCAACAGATATATTTTTGTGTCACAACAGTCAGGAGACACTACTGTTTTTCTTTATGGAAAAAACTACCAAAAGCTGAATAATAGAGATTTTTTACCGTGGGATGGCAAAACCACAGTTATTGTTTACTGGGGTATACCACACTTTTTTAAATAGAGGTATATGCGGCTGAACAGTGAGCGACACACTCAAACTGCTTTTTTTTTAGATACCAAAGGCCCAAAACTGGATAGTACAGCGATTTGACCCATGGAACTGCGAAACCACACTGGGATGTCGGGCCTACACAAGACTATTTTCAACAGATATATTTTTGTGTCACAACAGTCAGGAGACACTACTGTTTTTCTTTACGGAAAAAACTACCAAAAGCTGAATAATAGAGATTTTTTACCGTGGGATGGCAAAACCACAGTTACTGTTTACTGGGGTATACCACACTTTTTTAAATAGAGATATTTGCGGCTGAACAGTGAGTGACACACTCAAACTGCTTTTTTTTTTAGATACCAAAGGCCCAAAACTGGATAGTACAGCGATTTGACCCATGGAACTGTGAAACCACACTGGGATGTCGGGCCTACACAAGACTATTTTCAACAGATATATTTTTGTGTCACAACAGTCAGGAGACACTACTGTTTTTCTTTACGGAAAAAACTGCCAAAAGCTGAATAAAAGAGATTTTTTACCGTGGGATGGCAAAACCACAGTTATAGTTTACTGGGGTATACCACACTTTTTTAAATAGAGATATTTGCGGCTGAACAGTGAGCGACATACTCAAACTGCTTTTTTTTAGATACCAAAGGCCCAAAACTGGATAGTACAGCGATTTGACCCAAGGAACTGCGAAACCACACTGGGATGTCGGGCCTACACAAGACTGTTTTCAACAGATATATTTTTGTGTCACAACAGTCAGGAGACACTACTGTTTTTCTTTACGGAAAATATACCAAAACCTGAATAATAGAGATTTTTTACCATGGGATGGCAAAACCACAGTTATTGTTTACTGGGGTATATCACACTTTTTTAAATATATAGATTTGTGGCTGAACAGTGAGCGACACACTCAAACTGTTTTTTTTTTAGATACAAATGGCCCAAAATGGATAATACAGAGGTTTGAACCGTGGAAGTGCAAAACAACACTTCTGTTTCTCTAGCCTACACCAGACTATTTTCAACAGTTATATTTGTGTCTGAAAAATCAGAGACACGCTTTTTTTTTGGGGGGGGGGCACACCAAAAGGTTAAAAAGACGGGTATTTGTACAGTGTGAAGGAGGAAAAAAAAAGGAGGATTTAGATGAAAAAAAAAGGATTTTTCCTGGCCCCCGACACCTGGTGCTAAGTCCAGCAATTTCAGCAACAGGAGCACACAGGACTGTAATGCAGCGTTTGCTGGTATAACCACTGTGTCTCCTATACAGCCTGCCTGCCTGGTATCTGGGGTGGATATTAGTCCTGAAAAGGACTGTTTGTTTGTTCTGGCAGCCTTTACAGACCCTACACTAACTATTTCGCAGTTTATATCTCTCCCTAAATCAGCAGCGCTGTCCCTACACTGTCTAATCCGGAGCGACTGTGTCCAAGATGGCGGCGCCCGGTTTTAAATACTCGAGGTGGCGCTGTGCGGCCAGCCAATCACTGTAATGCCCACAACCAACATGGCTGCAGCATTACAGTGACTGGCTGGCAATCCCTGCATGTTCATTGGCTCTGTAAAGAGCGCCAAACATGCAGGGCGGAGACTCGAGCTCCCGCCCGAGTAACCCGAAAATGCTCGGTGCTCGCCGAACATCCCGAGTAGCGTGATGCTCGGGCGAGTACCGAGCAGTGTCGAGCATGTTCGATCAACACTAGTTGTTATCTGTCCGCACTTGCACTTCTGACCCTGACAGGTACTCAGCAAATTTCTTGGTCATGGCCCACACCAGTGCCAGTAGCTCCAGCTTAAATGAACTGTAGTTGTCCGCATTCTTCTCTGTGTCTCGGAGTGACCTGCTGGCATACGCGATCACTCGCTCTTTTCCTCCTTGTACTTGAGCCAGCACTGCTCCCAGTCCATGCAAGCTTCCATCAGTGTACAACATAAAAGGCTGCGAAAAGTCAGCGTAGGCCAGAATTGGGGCATCCGTTAGCGCCATTTTCAATGCTCGGAATACCTCTTCTTGGCGTGGGCCCCACTGAATGGGCTGCCGCTTGGCTCCCCCAGCCGTTCCTCTCAGCAATTCATTGAGCGGTATCGCAATCTTAGCGAAGTCTTTAATGAATCTGCGGTAGTATCCAGCAAGCCCCGGGAACACCCTCAGTTCCCTTAGATTGGCGGGCTTGGGCCACTTCAGCACGGCAGCTACTTTCTCCGCAGTGGGGTGCACTCCTGCACTGGACACAGTGTGCCCCAGATATTCAATTTCTCGTTTGAAGAGACGACACTTACGAGGCTTAATTTTCAGGCCGTGCCTTTGAAGCCGTTCTAACACTTGTTCCAATCGGCGGAGATGATCTTCAAACGTAGCGGAATAGATAATTATATCGTCCAGATATGTTAAAGTGGTTTCAAAGTTGAGGTCCCCCAAGCATCTCTCCATCAGCCGTTGGAAGGTTCCTGGCACATTTGTTAGCCTGAACGGCATCCGATTGAACTCAAACAGGCCCATAGGGAGGACAAAAGCTGTCTTCGGACGATCCTTCTCAGCTACTGGGACCTGCCAATAGCCACTGGCCAGGTCGAGGGAAGAGAAGAATTTGGCGCTCCCTAGTGCAGATAGAGACTCTTCAATTCGGAGGAGTGGATAGGAGTCCCGTACTGTACAGGCATTCAGCTTTCGATAGTCTACGCAGAATCTCAGGGTACCATCCTTCTTCCGGACCAGCATGATCGGAGCCGCCCAAGGACTCTGACTTTCACGGATCACACCGTTCCGCAACATGTGGGCCAACAGCTCTTTCACCTCCTGGTACATTTGAGGCGGGATCTGCCGATATCTCTCTCTCATGGGAGCAGTATTTCCGGTGCGTATTTCATGCTGAATGTCCCGAGTGCACCCAAAATCATCTTCATGCTGTGCAAACACTCCCTGATATCGCTGTAGAAGTTGTTCGATCTGCCTTACTTGTCCAGCAGAAAACTCAGTCAGATTTGCCTCCATTTCCTCCAAGAGGTGGCGCCCAGCCAACGGTTCTCTTCCATTCTCTTGGCTATTGAAGGACACCTCCAGGGTCCATGGCTTTCCTTCCACAGGTGCCAGCCCTATAGCGTCAGCTCTAGTAAGGGCTTCTGGCATTATACACACTCGCGCCACCTCTTGTCGGGGCAACAACTGTAAACTTGTGCCACTTAAATTGATGCAACGCACGGGTACTCGACCGTGCCGCACGGTGGCCAGGGTTCGAGCAACCAGGAGTCCAGAGGGTGCTTCCTCTCCCTCCATTGGTTCAATTTGAATGTCCACGCCCTCTAAGGACACATGTGCCAGCACCGGTAGAGTGAGTACAGTCTGTCCCACTGGCAGTGTCATTGTGGCTTCGGGTGGTATTGATACCTTACCAAGGTACTGAGAGGTTGCGGGCAATTTTTGAATCTGACTGACCCGCACGAGATGCTGGAATACTCTCTTGTTAGCAGGATCTCAAGTGGCACGGGTCCATTTGTTTTTGTTACAGCCCTCAGCCAGGAACTGTCCGACCTCTTTCAGCACATTCATGCCCAGGGTTACAATGGGCCCATCGCCTCAGGGCCCTGTGGTCAGTACGATCCCTTTCCGACCGAGGTCCTTTCCACATGCCGGAACGGACATCCATACTACTCCCGCTACTGGGATAGGTAGTTGATTAGCCGCCACCAGTTTGACAGTGGGTTCCCGGCAGGAACGAGCGACTTCAGGAAAGTGACTTTAGAAATCCGTCTCAGGGATAGTGGTCACTTGAGACCCTGTGTCCATTAAACAGCGGATCCGCTGCCCATTGAATTCAGCCCAGATAATGGGCCTCTCGGAGACCATGTCTTCAGAGCTCCCTCTTCCACTCTCTGAAGCTCGAGACCCCACGGTATGCTCCACAACCGTGGGGCATTTTAGTTTAACGGCTGTCCCCTCCTCCTCCTTTCTCGGTTGGGACAGTCTTTGAAGATATTCCCCTTACCTCCGCAGGTCCAGCACTCTGGTCCTCGTTCTACCGATAGGTCGGGTACATGCCATGCTGGGGCCGGGTAGGAACGTCTTTCTCGCTCTGGTCTCCGTCCGCCTTGGGCAGTATGGTCCATCGGCAAGGGGGCAGTAGGGGTCTTTCTAATAGCATTCAACTCACCCCGAATGTCTCGAATTTCCTGACGTATTTCCCGCACCCAATCAGGCTCTTTGTTGGTGAATTCAGGGGCAATTGCCTCATGACTTCTAACTGTGGCTTTGAGAACAGGAACGTCTCTCTCCAGGACTCTAGCTTCAGCCCCTACCTCCAGGAAGCCCAGATCAGGGCTCAATCGCAGCCGCTCCTTCAGGATCTGCCTCAGGGAAGGGTCTTTCAAGCCAGCAATCAGTTGGTCACGCAACACCTCATCCAATGGTCCCAGTCCTCGGTGCCCATCTCGAGCTTTCTTGGTGATATGGGCCGTCACTTCCTGTAATGCATTAACATACTGATTTACTGTCTCATTTTCCCCTTGGACCCGCTGAAACAACCGTAAGCACAAGTGTCCCAAATCTGTAGTGTCACCGTGCATGTCCTCTAGAATTTTTATCACTTTGTCCACAGTGTCACGGTCCACAGGTGGGCGGTACATCACAGTCTGCCGGGCCTCTCCATCAAGGGTTAAGAGGGCCAGCTCCACCTGGGCTAGGGGATCGATGGGATACATACGTAGTATACTTCTTGGTATTTCTACCCAGTCCCACAGTGACATGCCATCCCCCGTAAACTTGGGTAGGTGGCTGAGAATAGCCCCCAAAGGTATATGACTCCGGCCGGACCCAGTCACAGGCTGCTCCGCCATCTCTGCATCTGAATGTTGCACCCTGTCGACTATGCCAAATGTAATGCAGGTGCCGGAATGCAACGCACAGAGACACAAGGCGAGAACAGTAAGAGTTGAATATAAACAGTTTATATATATATATTTAACAGGTGCGCAGAACAAGGGATTGCAACAAGGGTAATAAACAGTAATTTGAAGTATTAGCAAAATGCGAAGTCTCTCAAGGTAATGTGGTGCCCTAGATCATGGGAGACACCACGTGAGTTCCTTAACTGTGCATATGGCTCTAGCGGGGGTCACCGGTTATTCCCGCTAGGCCGTGAGTCTTTTTCCAGATAAATTCAATTAGGTCACGTTGAGCTTATTTAGCCCCAACCGTTCCCCTCCCAACCTGAGTACCTAAACCCAATTGTCTCCGGTACCATGAGTGAACAGTAGAAGTGACGGCCCTGTTCACGTATGCAACTCCTCTGCTTTCGCTGGCGTGACTTTCCTGGGGCAGCCGTCTCTCAAGTCCTCTCTGCTTGGCCGTTGGAGGCAGTCTCTCAAGCCGTGGGTAGGGAGGTCCAGACCTCGTCTGTCGGCAGGCGGCGTAGGGTTCCGCGAACTCACTCAGCACCGCAAGCAGGTTCCGAGTCTCCTCAGCAGGCACAGCACTCGGGTCACATGTGTGAGGGATCCGGAGCTCTTCTACTGGTGCCCGGCTGTGGCACCTCACAGGCCTCTGGCTTAGGCCTGTCACGCGGGGCTTCTCAGCATGCAGGGAACACGTCTGCTCCTTTCTGCTGCTTGGCGCCAAAGACCCCTCAGGTTTGGCGTGCTGGCCTCTTATCTCCCGGAACTCCTTCCTGGAAGTCACCTGATCAGGTCCAGCATCTAAATCTGCTCTCCCTTCAACTTCCCTTGCATATCTTGGTTCCGCTTGACTGTGTCAGGCCAGCAGATGGCAGCCTCTCTCCATCTTTGAAACATCATGATTGGGGCTGCAGTACGGCGACGTGGTTACCTCAGTCCCCATGGGTGAGTTTCACACTTCGAACTGTTTTTCTATTTTGGCCATTTTTTCTCTTACTTGAGCAGTGGCCACCTTTCCCTTGCCTTTAGATTTTGTGCTTGCACAAATGCCCTACAACGGTATACATTGTGTATATATTATTCCAACTGCTCCATGAATTACTTATCTTTTGATGGGATTACTGTACCTTGCTCCTGGGGGACCCACATATAGATTGCCGTATCTGCTGTTTGTGTATTTCCTACCCTGTATGACCTTTTTTATTATTGTTATACATATATACAGTTTTTTAATCTTTCTACTTAATAAAAGTGTTTTTAAATATAACGTTTTTTTGTTCTATATTTTGATTTGTTGGGTGTCCCACTCCATTTTCTCTAGGCTCTACCTTTGAAACATCATGTAGGAATTCCCTTACAAGCTCTCTCGCCTTTGCTACAGAGACAGAGACATAACAGCATGATCCAACCACAATCTATGCGGGTAAGCAAACTGTAGGGGGTCAGCAAAAGTCCTCACCCTCGGACTCAAGTAAGCAAACACTAATCTCTCTAAGAACTTCATAGCATGTAATGTTAAGGCTACAAGGTGATAGTCATTTAGTTATGTATACAGCAGTTATGTATACAGCAGAGTCTCAGCATATCCTATGTTATATATACAGCAGAGTCCAATTGTCTCCTATGGGTTGTACACTACAGACCTCCCACTGCTCAAGTTCTATAAACAATACGTGATTAATTATGAATTTCCCACTTTTGAGGAGACATATATTGAAATATTCATATGTGTTTGGAACAACTTACTGCTGTGAGCAGTGCTATTTAAAACGTATCAATGCAAACAATTGATGGCCGACTGACAAACACAAACCTGGAAAAGCAGTTGTGAGTAGCAACATCATCAGAACCAACTCACATCACAGCCGCACCAAAGAGAAGCAGCTCCAGTCATCACATTAGGGGTGAGTTAATTAACTCCACAGCAGACTAATGTTTAAGTTGTTCAGTTTGTAAAGCCTGCAAATGATGTTATAAAATGGCCCTTTGCAGAAAAATGTTCCCACCCCTGTTATACATGCATGTCAAATGTTGGCCACAAAGAATAAGAAGGTAATAAATCTAATGCATACTAATTGACCCCTGCTATGTAAATTGAGTGCTTTTGTGAAATTCTGTGTCACTTACAATAGGTCAAATGTTTTACAACGCTACAGCCAGCTTAATATGGTAAACAGAGCTGGAATCACCTCCTCCACCTTATGAATGTTTTATGCTAGGCTCCATTTACCACGTGAAAAAGGACTTATCTGCACAGAAGAGAGAGGAAGTAATTCTCAAAGTTAGAGGAGAACTTATTTTCATTCTCTTGAAGGGTATCTTGCTTGATTTACTCTTCAACATGTGAAGACAGACACTGGAAGTGACTGCACTACTACACAAAAGAAGTATTGCAGTGTATTATATGAGCAGCAGTGTATTATATTAGTGATCAAGCTCATTTAAAGGGATACTTCTGGGAGATTAAAATGTATTTACATCAACATAACAAAAACTATAAAAGCTCATATCCATAATATTGTTTTAAATATTTACTTTATTTACTTTTTTAGAACTACTCATAGTGAACTGATGCTACTCCTAAGGGTTCCCTCTCCATTGGGTGACTCTACATCACATATTATAGGGAGTGTCTTGCTTGCTGCTTCCACGACAACGTCTAATCTCTTATGTATGCTTTTTTGCATGTACAGTCATGGCTAGATCTGTTCTGTCTTCCCAGTGCCCCTGGGCTTCCTGCCTACTTCTTCACAGCTTATGAGTGACATGTTATGATTGTTATGCAATCACTCCATGCTCCCTGACATTTCACTTACAAGCTGTAAACGAACGTGCAGGGAGTACAAAACAACAATGGCTCCCTGTATGATCACTTTCAAAAATCAGTTGAAATATCACTTTTACTACTTCATGAACACTGTACAAAAAAATTTTTACTTTTTATACCTCCCACAAATATAAATCTATCATTACATTACATGCACCCCAAATTGTAACCATTAGAAAGTTGAGAACTTTACTTGTGACAATGATCAAAGTTTATTTACCTAAACCTAGAAACCTTTTGAGTTGTTTATTGAAGATACAATAACTCGATAATACAACTAAAATTAAGCCGACATTATTTCTTAGTCAATGAGAAAACAAATCACATAATTGAACATATCTACAGTTGCAATTTAGGTTGATAAGCAAAATGTTATAATTTTTTGCCATTTGCAATAAACCAATGGAACAAGAACAATTTAAATAGCTCAACACAAGTAATATGACAAGTATTTACATCAAATTGATTTGCTCATCTCTAATACATAAACCAAAATATTTTTATTCGTTTGAAAAAAAATAATTTCAAGCTTCTGAGCTATAAGCCATTAAAGTGGTTGTACTGTGTAAACAAGCTACCTCCTATCTACAGATCAGAAGAACAAGAAACTATTATCCCTGTTAGAATCAAGCAGCAGTGCCCAAGTTTGACCTGAGCTTCATTAAATCCCTATGGGTCTGCCAAGCGCTGTGCTTGAATGCCAAGGGAAGTGGATCTATTTCGCCCTGCTGGTGTTCCAAAATCAGGATCCAAGACCAAGATTGGAGAGAAGTGGTTTATTGTCAGCATGTTTCAAAGTCAATTCGACTCCTTCATGACAATCACATGAGATTGGTATTCTTGCAACACAATTGATGAATGCTGCAGCAGCTGGTATCTTCACAATATCTTCACAATATTAGTGGTTGTGTTACACACAACCCCATCAGGTGAGCATAATACATGTGTTCCCAAGGTATATAACCTGGATAAGACCCTATTGCGCTATGTCTCTTCTCAAGCTCTGTGCTTATCTTTAACTGACAGCCCCATAGAGAATGAATGGAGCTGCAGTCTGGTGTCTGATCAGCCCTGCTTTTTTGTATTTTTGTAACAAGATAAAAGTTGTGCTTATCGGTAAAGGTCCCAGCTCTCGAAATACACCAATTACCAAGTTATAACCTATCTACTTGTTTCACTGAACAACCCATTTAATTAAAAAACAAACCAATATTCAGACAGATATGTCTAAACTTCTGACTGTAATGTAAGCAACCTGTTATGCACACGCCCGGGCTAAGCGGCGTGTGCGTGGGATTGGTAGTGATTCCACTGGACCGTGCCGGAGAGTGAATGCCTGGAGGGGCGTGACTAAGTATTCACCCGATCCGACCAGGGTCGCACGACGGCATACGACGCCAGTGCACCAAGGAGGAACCGAGCAGAGGGACCAGGTGCTACTCCAGGACAGACCCCGGACACGGCTGTTGACCCACACAGGGGAATACAGGAACAGGCTGGTAGGCTGGTACACAGACTGGAGGGTATAGGCAGGCACGACTGGTATGCAGGCAGGCGGGTATGCAGGCAGGGGGGTAAAGGCAAGCACAGCTAGAGTGCAGACAGGGAGGCACTAGCAGGTAGGAACACAGGCGGGATAGGACCCAGTACACACCGGGACTCAGGAACAATACAGGCAGAGGGTTACAGGCAAGCACAGCTAGAGTGCAGACAAGGCTGAGCAGGGAGGACAGGGCTCTGTTAACACGGAACAGACAGGAAGGGAAAGACAGAGCCAGATACTCACACAGTACTTGCAGAGACAACAAGCAGGAGTTAGGTACGAGTTCAGACTCTGCAGAAAAAGGAAGGGAACGGACATAGAGGCAAAACAGGTAAAGGACAGGAGAGAGTTCAGACTGGAACTGAGTGTACGGAGGAGACCGACACTGCAGAGGGATACAGGAGCGGGTCTGGGAATACGGCCCCCAGAGAGGCGGAACGAACAGGCAAGGAGCGTGTTCAGACAGGACAGACCAGACGCAGGAGCGGGTCTAGGAAATCGGCCACTAGAAGGCGGAACGAACAGGCAAGGAGCGTGTTCAGACAGGACAGACCAGACACAGGAGCGGGTCTAGGAAATCGGCCACTAGAAGGCGAGAGGAACAGGCTAGGAGCGTGTTCAGACAGGACAGACAAGAGAACACAGAAAGGAGTCAGTTCAGACACGGGAGCTGATACCGCAAAGCAGGAGACATACAGGACTCAGTTCAGACACGGGAGCTGATGCCGCAAAGCAGGAGACATACAGGACACAGTTCAGACACGGGAGCTGATACCGCAAAGCAGGAGACATACAGGACTCAGTTCAGACACTGGAGCTGATACCGCAAAGCAGGAGACATACAGGACTCAGTTCAGACACGGGAACTGATACAAAAAGCAGGAGACAAGAGACGGGACCTGGCACCTTCAGAGTGCAAGCACACACTGAAGGAAACACTATGCTCAGGCAGGGATAGAAGGGAGCTGCTGAGCTATATACCAAGTGACAGACAGCAATAGGCTGAGGACGCACAAGGGGTGTGACCCACAGCAGGTACAAAAGGCAGGAAGTGATCGGGCGCCGCCCTTAAGCAGCAGAAACAGACACAAACAGACAGCATGGAGGGAAGCCAGAGAGACATTCTGGACAGGAGATCAAGTGCGCCCTCTTGCACAGTGGGAGATGGACCACCATGCAAGGACGCCGCCAGGTATGTTACACAACCATCAGAGCCTCATAGGAATGTTCTCAATTTAAAGAACCTTAAAAATATTTGTTCATGCTTAAACGTATCGTGCTGAAAAGAGAGTGAGCTTTTTCCACTCAGACTTTGCTGCTTAGCTGCTTTTTAGCTTAGCTTTAATAGGGAAGAGCTCTGAACTACAGCTTGAAGGCCATTTACATGGGGTTATAATCATACCTTTAAATGTTCATTCCCAATCATTTTCCAGTGTACATAAGTGCTACCATTGAATGATGAATCATAATACACTTATTTTCTGTTGATTGCATCTTTTATGCTGACCTAAAAATTACTGTTTGTGGGCATCTGCCTGTCATTTGCAATGCAATCAACATGAGAGGAGTAAAGACATCTGATTACACAAACAATCGCAGTAATGAAAAAACATGATTTTTGTAACATGTTGAAGCAAGTCTTGGGAACATTAATGACCTACAGGGAGTTGGTGATCCACCTCCTATTGAGGCAACAATTGGTAATCCCCATAGTTTGTGGAGGCGTTTGTGGATTTTTGGCAATACATTAAAATGGGTATAATGTGATTCTAATTAATCAGGTATTAATAGTACCCTTGAGAAACAATTTGGCCAACATATTAAAGACTCACGGGAAAGTGGTGACAAAAGAAACCTGCTCACCACCCATGACCGTAAGTAAGAGATGCCTACTCAGAAAACAGAATGGAAGAAGCGAAAACGAGTAAAAATGGCATGAATCAACAATATTTTATTAATCAATTATAAATATACAATGGTGACACAAGGGATATAAATATGAATACAGTGACAATGGGTGATTATTGGATCAAGGAAAAACCCCGCTACATCTTTAAACCCCTCATACGTATGTATTCCAATGTACAATGGGTACAGACAGAATCCACAAGAAGTTTAAAAGAAAGGAACAAAAGAGGAGGGGGGAAGAAAGGCAAGATACGCGGGGAGGATGGAACCAAAGAGAGAGAATAAAGTATCAATCAGGCAAACAGGATGAGATGTCCATTATCTCCAATACCCAAGTGGGAGGCCATAATAGTGAATGAGTCAGGGCACTCACCCAGATGGTTGATAACTCTCTAAAATGTGGAGGGCACAGGGAGGCAGCCAATTTCCATCCGCGAGGGGCCTCGACGCACGTTTCGCGTTGGCTTTATCAAGAGGCACATGTTAAATTATGAACAAGGACCTGAATAAATAGGACCTTGGATGATCACATGAGCAATCATGTGATCGCCCTATCATGGCTGCCGTGAAGGCCGGCCATTCCGGCGCATGCGCCGGGGTCATGGCGACCACAGCAGACGCGCGCCGTCCGTCATGGCACGCGCACATGCCGGAAGTGTCCAATGACAATATCCGGGGGTGCGTCATTGCCATAGAGATGGACGCGCGCGGGTGCCGGACCGCGACTAACCCAGCGCATGCGCACCGCAGGCCATCACAGCACGCCACAGTGTGTCCCATAGGAGACAGCAAGGAGTGTCGTGAGTATAAAAATAGCGCGAGCCATCACAGAAAAGGATAAGGACGACATAAGGAAAAGGGAGGAAGTGATAGAAAAAAGCTGGAATACACGATAAGAAGAAGAATTTATATGAATATAAATACAACAAAATATATAAAGAATAAAATCATAACTATAACAAATTTAAATATGTGAGATACATATAATATGAAAGAATGTAAAGAAATAAGACAAGTAAAAGTATAAACAAAGTAGTCAAAAATATAAAGGATATAAATAAAAATAAATACAAATAATATTAAAGAGAAAATAAAAAAGAAAATAAAAATATACAATACAAATAATATAAAGCACACAAATTATACAAAACAGTCTTGCTAGAAATGAGATCTTAAAGAATGGTCCTAATTCCATCTCAGTCATCATGTAGAGGGGGTACGAAGAACCACTGATCCAATTGTCCAGATAGAAAGTGCAAAGGGAACAATAATAAGGGACACTAAAAAGGAAATAGAAAGATGTACAAAATTTTAGAACACACAACAAATTAAAAATGACCATAAAACCAAAAAGAGATGTTTAACCCCTAGGAGAAGCATCTAGGGGGGAAGACGCCTAAGGGCACCGGGAGAAGAGCACACCAAAGGGTAAAGTCAGACGCAGAGGGCGCACATGTGGAAGCCAAAAGATTAAACTGAAACTGTCAGAATTGATAATCTCCATAAAAAGTATATAGAAATTAATGAAAAAATAATAATAAGGAGAGATCATAAAAATGAGGAGAAACCTAGATGTTCATTAAGCCCCCGTGGCGAAAGAGTATCAAGAGTAATGATCCACCTGGCATCCTTTTGCGCCAAAAGGCGTTTGGCGTTCCCTCCCCGGGAGCCCAAGTGTACCACATCAATGCCACAAACCCTCAAAGATCGAGGGTCACAATTATGGGCAGATTTAAAGTGCCGTGGTAAAGTCTTGAGCTCCCGGGGATCAAGGATCGCCCTAGCCGCGCCAATGTCCCTAACATGCTTGCGGACTCTGACTCTCAGCTCCCTGGATGTAAGACCTACATAAATAAGTCCACAGCCACATGTAGCGTGATAAATCACATGTGTAGTGCTACAAGAGATGTGATGGCGGATGTTAAAATTACGGGAGCCGTCAGAGTTCGCGAACGTGGTAGTACATGGGACATTAGCGCAGGCGGCACAATGGCCGCATGGAAAGGTCCCCAAGGTGGGGCCACAGGAGCCAAAGGGGTTTCTCCCAGGCGGGGCGTAGTGACTGGAGACCAGAAGATCTGCTAGGGTATTGGATCGTCGAGGTGTCATGCATTGGAATTCACCAATGTGTTCCCTCAGGGAGGGCTCTGTACCCAGTATGTCCCAATGTCGGGAGAGGATACGCCGCACCCCACACCACTCAGAGTTGTATGTAGAGATGAAGCGAATCCTATCCGAACTTTTCCATTTATAAGTGGGAAGGGGATGGATGAGGTGATCACGGGGTGTATTCCGAGCCCTTCTATAGCCACGGCCGATACATCGATTGCTGTATCCCCTATGTCTGAATCGTTCGGCCAAGTCGGAGGCACGTTTCTCAAACTTAAAGTTAGTCGAGCAAATCCGCCTCACCCTGAGAAATTGTCCGATCGGGACGGCTTTGATGGTAGAGGAGTCATGTGCGGATGTAGGGTGGATGAGAGAATTCACAGTGGTGGGTTTCCTAAACAGATCAGTTTGGACACGACATTCAGCATCCACTTCTAAAGTAATGTCCAAAAAATCGATCTGCCTAGGACTGTATGTATATGATAACCTCACTGCACGATTGTTGGAATTCAATTGCACCATAAAATCCTCAAGCTCCTTGGCGGTCGCCTGCCAAAAGAATAAAATGTCATCTATGTACCTCATCCACGACATGTCATGGTCCGCCCCCCGTGTCCCCTCATCGCCAAAAATCTCCCTCTCCCATGCGCCCAGGAAGAGATTGGCGTATGAGGGGGCACAGGCTGCCCCCATTGCCGTGCCGCGTGTCTGGAGGTACACCCTATCCTTAAATAGAAAGTAGTTATGGCAGAGGACAAATTCCAGGAGCTTGAGGATAAACTCTCTCGAGGGGCTGTCCAGATCGGAACCACTCAGGAAGAGGTGGGCTGCAGCCAGGCCCAAATTATGATCAATACATGTGTACAAGCTTTCGACGTCGGCCGTGACAAGAAGGGTATCATTGGTAAAAAGGACGCCATCAACCCGAGTCAGGACGTCCGTCGTGTCTTTAATGTAAGAAGGAAGGGTCTCGACTAAAGGTCGAAGGTGGTTGTCGATATATTGACATATAGGGCCACATAGGCCTTCTAGACCCAACACGATCGGACGTCCCGGGGGGTTGACGGCCTCCTTATGAATTTTCGGAAGAAGATAGAAGGTAGCCGTTTTAGGGAAGCGGATGGTAAGTGCCTCCATGGTCCTTCTATCAATCAAACCCTGATCACAAGCTCGACCCAAGATACCCTGGAGTGCGTCGGAGAAGGAGGCCGTGGGATTACATGACAGTCTAGTGTAAGTTTGAGTGTCTCTGAGTTGACGTTGGGCCTCCCTCTCATATAGGGAGCAAGGCCAAAGAACAATATTGCCTCCCTTGTCCGCTGGCTTGATAACAGTATCGGGTAATGATTGTAATTCCCGAAGTGCTGTGCGCTGAGAGTAGGTAAGATTATCATGGCGTCTCCGTGTAGGGAGGCGTCTTAAGTCGCCCGCCACCAGACGCACAAACAGCTCTATCGCTGGGCTTAGGGACAAGGGAGGGAATGTTGTAGACCTGGGGTATCTTGTTTGTAATGACCCACCTGTCAGCGATTGCTCCTGCTCCAGAAGGAGGTCCTCTAAATTAGCCAAGGCCTCCCTCTCCGCCGC
The DNA here is from genome assembly GCF_046119375.1 of Phyllobates terribilis. NCBI lineage: Eukaryota > Metazoa > Chordata > Amphibia > Anura > Dendrobatidae > Phyllobates > Phyllobates terribilis. The sequence continues at coordinate 417,301,242 of NW_027362764.1, read as the reverse complement.
AGTCACAGAGGTCCCCTCACCAGATGCTCTGAAATGTAATTTTTTTAAAATGAGTTTACGGGCAAACAGATGGAGGTCCTTAAGGGCTGTAAAATAATCAAACCCATTAGTTGGTGAAAAAGAGAGCCCAAAACTAAAGACCTCCATCTGTGCCCAAGTGAGGATATGGGGAGATAAATTAATAATACGGAGCCCCCCCGGAGGGTCACCCACTTGAAAAGGAATAGTACGTTTTTTCTTGTGAGTGGGTCTGGTCTGAATTTGTGACGTTGATGGAACCTCCAATGCATGACGAGCGTCCAAATTCCCCGCAGATAATTGTTCATCAATAGATAGAGATGAAGCGATCGAGGTGGACCTGGAGCGCGAGGGATGGCTCTTACGGGATCTCGACCGAGATCTGGCGTTCGTACTACGCCATCTATATACAGATCCGGTTTGCTTATCATTAATGTCCCGATGTAATTTCTGAAGTTTATTGGCATGAATCTCCTTGACCCATCTTTGGCACTCAAGGTTCACATCATCATTTAATTGTTTGAGTTTAGCTGGATCCAGTTCTTTCTGAAGTTGGGTGTGGATTAGCTAAATTTCTGACTCCATTACCCCAAGGGAAGTTTCATTAAGGTCCCTTAGGAGGGTCAGGAAGCCAACCGAGCATGTGTTAGCCAGATCCTCCCATTTGGTTTTAAAAGTCTCATCCATGATGGGGAACGAGGGGAAGATCTGGATCCGTAACCCTCTAGGGATAAGGGATTTTTCAATATATTTAATTAAAAAGGCTTTATTCCACCATGTGCACGTCCTGCGCCTGAGGAGACCCTTCAGCTTCACTATATTCTCCTGTGTGCCCTGCTGTGCCCCAGTTCCACCATAATTCAGATCCAAAGTGTCACCCGATATGTCATTCATTTGAGCGAGCCACGTATGGTCTCGAGCACGAAAATCCATGGCCGGCCTGAGAAAAACTGTGAAAACACAGAGGTAAATAATGAAAAACAATTTGGCCAACATATTAAAGACTCACGGGAAAGTGATGACAAAAGAAGCCTGCTCACCACCCATGACCGTAAGTAAGAGATGCCAACTCAGAAAACAGAATGGAAGAAGCGAAAACGAGTAAAAATGGCATGAATCAACAATATTTCATTAATCAATTATAAATATACAATGGTGACACAAGGTACACTTGGGCTCCCGGGGAGGGAACGCCAAACGCCTTTTGGCGCAAAAGGATGCCAGGTGGATCATTACTCTTGATACTCTTTCGCCACGGGGGCTTAATGAACATCTAGGTTTCTCCTCATTTTTATGATCTCTCCTTATGATCTCATTTCTAGCAAGACTGTTTTGTATAATTTGTGTGCTTTATATTATTTTTATTGTATATTTTTATTTTATTTTTTATTTTCTCTTTAATATTATTTGTATTTATTTTTATTTATATCCATTATATTTGACTACTTTGTTTATACTTTTACTTGTCTTATTTCTTTACATTCTTTCATATTATATGTATCTCACATATTTAATTTTGTTATAGTTATGATTTTATTCTTTATATATTTTGTTGTATTTATATTCATATAAATTCTTCTTCTTATCGTGTATTCCAGCTTTTTTCTATCACTTCCTCCCTTTTCCTTATGTCGTCCTTATCCTTTTCTGTAATGGCTCGCGCTATTTTTATACTCACGACACTCCTTGCTGTCTCCTATGGGACACACGGTGGCGTGCTGTGATGGCCTGCGGTGCGCATGCGCTGGGTTAGTCGCGGTCCGGCACCCGCGCGCATCCATCTCTATGGCAATGACACACCCTTGGATATTGTCATTGGACGCTTCCGGCATGTGCGCATGCCATGACGGCGGCGCGCGTCTGCTGTGGTCGCCATGACCCCGGCGCATGCGCCCGAATAGCCGGCCTTCACGGCAGCCATGATAGTGCGATCACATGATCGCTCATGTGATCATCCAAGGTCCTATTTATTCAGGTCCTTGTCCATCATTTAATATGTGCCTCTTGATAAAGCCGACGCGAAACGCGCATTGAGGCCCCTCGCGGATGGAAATTGGTTGCCTCGATTTGCCCTCCACATTTTAGAGAGTTATCAACCATCTGGGAGAGTGCCCTGACTCATTTACTATTATGGCCTCCCACTTGGGTATTGGAGATAATGGACATCTCATCCTGTTTGCCTGATTGATTCTTTATACTCTCTCTTTGGTTCCATCCTCCCCGCGTATCTTGTCTTTCTTCCCCCCTCCTCTTTTGTTCCTCTCTTTTAAACTTCTTGTGGATTCTGTCTGTACCCATTGTACATTGGAATACATACGTATGAGGGGTTTAAAGATGTAGCGGGGTTTTTCCTTGATCCAATAATCACCCATTGTCACTGTATTCATATTTATATCCCTTGTGTCACCATTGTATATTTATAATTGATTAATAAAATATTGTTGAGTCATGCCATTTTTACTCGTTTTCGCTTCTTCCATTAATAGTACCCTTGCTGCTCACAAATCTGCTGTGAAAGGTAATTATTAATGGTCTCTTATGACATACTCATCTATCTCCACCCTTGCACCACCAGCCTCTATTTGTCTGAAATCCCACTGTACAGTCTAAAATCCAGCTCCTGTCTCATCATTGGTTTAAGCTGCTCCTTCCCTTTTCACTGCACCTCTACAAGTGATGAGCGAATTTGTTCGAAATCTGATCTTACAACTTAAATTCGACACAAATATGGAATATTCGGATTCGTGATCGGAAATGCGAGCAAAATTTCTTCAATTTGGGAAAAATCTGCAAGGTTCAGCGGATAAATACGGGAACGTGATTGCGGGGCAACTACAGCATTTTTAACTGTTTTGCTAGCATAGTGCTTGTGTATGATGAGCCGGGGGACGTGTTAGATGAGTGAGGGTGCTGGTGATAGCTTAGAACAGGTCAGATCAGCAGCGCACTTGTAATTTTTTTTCTTACTGTAGGCGGTAACTTTAAGTCAGGAAAGCACGGCTAGCCAATCAGAGCGCAGAAAGCATTCACACTGTCCAGACACAAGCGCTTCTGCAATTGGCTTCCGAAACAACATGTCCTCTCTATATATAAACCGGCCATGCTCCCTCAGCGCCATTTCATGCATGTCACTGCTGGAGACAGACGCTGCTCAGTGTGAGCTTGTGTACTAAGAGATATTAGCTAGCTAGATGGGCGCTTGTTTGGAAGTCAGATAGTGTAGATAAGTCCTGTGCTGTGTAACTGTTCAATCATCCCTGCAGCACATTTTTTTTCTTGTGCAATTACTAAGATTATGACAGAAAGAGCAGGGCCTATTGCATAGAACAGTGTTGTGCACCGGTTGTACTGTCTGTGCTCCATGCAGGAGTATACCTGCAATTAATTTTTGCACTTGCTAATATGATAAAGCAAGCAAGCCCTTGTAGGCCACTTTTTGATTTTGCGGGGTTGAAATTCAGCTATCTGCAGGGCTTGTCAGTGCACAGCTTCTGAGTGCAGAGCACAAAAAAAATTTTTTTCCATTTGCTAATGTGATAGTGCAAGCTGTGTTAGCCCAGTTTGTCATTTTTTTGGTGGGTGAACTTCAGCTGTATGCACAGCAAAACAAATATTTTTTTCTGCTGGCAGGCAGAGTCCACCAAAGATTTTTTTGTGTGTCAAACGTCATACACTCAGCTATATGTCAGCTACTACGCTAGTGGCGCTGAACTTCAGCTGTTTTCAGAGTAAAAAAAAATATTTTTCCTGTTGCTAGCCACAGTCCACCAAAGATTTTTTGTGTGACAAATGTCATACACTCTGCTAAAAGACACCTACTATCTTAGTAGCGGTGAACCTCAGCTGTTTTCAGAGTAAAAAAATATATTTTTTGTCTTACTAAGTAGAGTCCATAAAATAAAAAATATATATAAAATATTTTTTGTGTGGAAAACATCATACACTCTGCTATATGTTAGCTACTACATTAGTGGCAGTGAACTTCAGCTGTTTTCAGAGTAAAAAAATGATTTTTTTTCTGTTGCTAGGCAGAGTCCAAAAAATATTTTTTTCTGTCGCAAACGTGTTACACTCTTCTATAAGCCACCTAGTCCTTTTAGTGGCGGTGAAATTCAGCTGCATTCAGAGCTTATGCAGAGTAAAAAAATATTTTTTGATGTTCCTAATGTGATACAGCAGGCTAGATCTGAGTTTGAAATAGTTTGGAGACTATCTCCTATGTTATACAGGCCTCATCCACAGTAAAAAAAAATACTTTGTTTGGTTCCTAACGTTATACAGCAGGAACATCTCAGTTTGAAATAGTTTGGAGAATATCTGGAGAATATATTCTATGTTATACAGGCCTCATCCACATTAAAAAAACACTTTGTTTTGTTAGTAACGTTATACAGCAAGCCATATCTTACCTAGTCATTTAGTGCTGCTGAAATTCAGGTGTGTACAGAGCTGTTGCAGAGGAAAAAATCAAATTTGTTTTGCTAATAGTGTCGTCCTACCACAGTATCTGAGCAATAATAGTGGGAAAAAGCTCGTGGTAGAAGGGGGAATAGGCTTGGTGTTCAAGGTATACGTGGAGTAGGTGGTAAATTTAGTGAAAGCACTAGTGAACCAACACCGTCATGTCCTATCCAAAGACAACTGACAACTTCTGTTAGTGGATGAGCTACTCCACTCCTTTTCTTTGGCAGCCGCACAGTGATACACCTTGTTGATAAGGGTCAGAAAGAGCAAGTTCTCCAGTGGATGGCAAGCACTGCTTCAAGTGGCCTCACCTCTTCTTCCTCCACCTCAACATCACACACAGTACAGTCCACAGAGGTGGCACCCCAATTACCCTTGCTTTCCCCCACGTCACAACTGTTCAAGTGCCCAACTGACTGTAGCAAACCACAGATGGGTGAGTCTGTAGAACTGTTCACCCATTCTATACCATGGGCATCAGAAGTGTACTCCAAATATTCACATAGTCAAGAAGAGGAGGAAAGCATCTGCAGTGACGCCCAACATTTTTTTAGGCTGGATTTTGGGCAGGACGGATTAGGGTTCTAGCAGGTTCCTGACCCTCGTCACCAGACGTTAACTACTGGGGAAGGAGGTAATCCTGATGAGACTCAGATACCTGAGGCTCATGCGGACTGTACTGTGCTGTCAGGGCAACAAGAGGAGAAGGGTCACTCTGAGGGTGAAGAATGGGATAACAAATTGGATGATGATGAGGTTGAAGAACCTACTTGGTGTGAACCCAGAGTCATGCAGCAAAGTAGCTCATCTGATGAGGTGGACTAGGAAGGTTATTAGAGGACTGGGGCGTCTGCAATACCAAGACTGGTTATTACACTTGGGGTTAATTCCTTTGGAAAAACAAAGGCTTAGGGGTGATCTTATTACTATGTACAAGTATATGAGGGGGCAGTACAAAGACCTTTCTACTGATCTTTTTACTCTGAGGCTAGAGACGGTGACAAGGGGGCATCTTCTACGCCTGGAGGAAAGAAGGTTTAATCATAATCACAGACGCGGATTCCTTACTGTAAGAGCATGGAACTCTCTGCTGCATGATGTTGTAATGAGTGATTCACTACTAAAATTTAAGAAGGGCATGGATACCTTTCTTGAAAAGTATAATATTACAGGTTATATATACTAGATTCCTTAATAGGGCGTTGATCCAGGGAACTAGTCTGATTGGCGTATGGAGTTAGGAAGGAATTTTTTTCCCCAATGTGGAGCTTAGTGTTTGCCACATGTTTTTTTTGCCTTCCTCTGGATCAACATGTTAGGCTATGAGTTGAACTAGATGGACTTAGTCTTCCTTCAACCTTAAAAACTATGTTACTATGTTACTATGTTACCTTTCACCCTACGGCGCAGACACGGAGTGATGCAAGCACGAGGAGCACTGCATCTTAGCCACAATTGTGGCTGTGGCCAGCAACGGTCACGGGTCTGCAGCTCTCAGGGGCGGCAAGGGTTGCCTAGGCTGGGCCTTTTTTGTCACCGTAAAGGATGAGCCAACTCACATTATCTGCAAACTTTGCGATTAAAAAGTAGAGGGAAAAACTGCAATAATTTGACTACTACATGCATGAACATTCACATTCGCAAACAACATGCGTTATGCTGGGAATCTCATCACGCTGAAATGAGTACCAGCAAGACCTCAACAACCATCAGCCGCCCCATCAACCGCATACGCTGCTTCTTCCTCCTCCTCTGTTACCGTGCCAAGTATTGTCACGCAGGTCTCCCACCGCAGAACCTCCGGTTCTCTACCCACTCCAGTCAGACTAAGTGAGAGCCCGTCAGCTGTAACTGAAGCAGATATGCCTGCTGTGTTTGTTTCATTGAGCATACCAAATGTTCTCAATCCACAGCAACATCTGCGCCTGCACCTCATTCACAGTCCAGCAGTTTGTCCGTTTCACCGAACTCCGCTCTCTCTCAGCACTGCAGCCAGCAGTTGTGGTCACATAAAAGATTATTTCATCCTAGACATGACAAAGCTAAGAGGTTGAACTCTACCATCTCCAATCTGTTGGCCATGGAAATGCTGCCTTTCCGCCTGGTAGATACAGATGCTTTCCGAAAGCTGATGGCCGTCACAGTCCCCCGGTACCAGTTGCCAAGTCGCCACTACTTTTCTAAAAAAGCTAAATCTAAATCTATATCTGCCTGGTTCATTTCACTACTACACGTGGATGAGTAAGCATGGCCAAGGGTTACATAGTTACATAGTTACATAGTTAGTAAAGCCGAATAAAGACTTGCGTCCATCAAGTTCGACCTGTTAGTTCTGTAATTGCTAAAGTTGATCCAGAGGAGGGCAAAAACCCCAAATGATTTAGCCAATCTTCACCTGAGGAAAAATTCCCTCCCGACTCTGAAACCAGCAGTCAGAATAAATCCCTGTATCAACCTACTATTTTATTCTATTTTTAAGTATATGCTGAAATCTGCCTGGTATCTAGAAATGCATCCAGTCCCCGCTTGAACTGGTTTAGTGAATCCGACATTACCGTCTCCTCACTCAGTGAATTCCATATTCTCACCGCTCTTACCGTAAAGAACCCCTTCCTATGCTGGTGCTGAAACCTTTTCTCTTCCAGTCTTAGTGAATGCCCTCTTGTTACCGTAATATCCCTCCTTTTGAACAAATCCCGGGCAAGGTCTCTATACTGTCCCCTAACATATTTGTACACATTTATTATGTCCCCCCTCAACCTTCTCTTTTCCAGGCTGAATAGTCCTAGTTTTGCCAACCTCTCTGGGTATTGCAGTCCCTCCATTCCCCTTATTAATTTTGTTGCCCTCCTTTGTACCTTTTCAAGCTCATTTATATCCTTTCTATATATTGGGGCCCATAACTGAGCACAGTATTCCAAGTGTGGTCTGACCAGTGCTTTGTACAGTGGAAGAACAATGTTCTCCTCCTTTGCAGCTATACCTCTTCTGATACATCCCATTACCCTGTTTGCCCTTACAGCAGCGGCCTGACTTTGGGCACTCCAATTTAGTTTGCTATCAATCAAGATGCCCAAGTCCTTCTCCATCTCTGAATTCCCCAATGATTTCCCATTCAGTGAGTACTGGTGACTTCCATTTTTCCTTCCCATATGTATGACCTTACATTTCTCCTCGTTAAACCTCATTTGCCATTTAATGCTACACCTACCCAGCTTATCCAAATCCCTCTGTAGGTCTTCACTATCCTCTTTTGTATTAATTGTTTTACATAACTTTGTGTCATCTGCAAATATTGATATTTTACTATATATCCCGTTGACTATGTCGTTAATAAAGATATTAAATAACATTGGGCCTAGTACAGACCCCTGTGGTACCCCACTAGTGACGCTTACCCAATCTGAGTATATTCCATTTATAACCACCCTCTGCCTTCTATCCTTTAGCCAGTTAGCTACCCACTTGCAGACATTTTCCCCCAGCCCCATCATTCTCATTTTGTATACCAACCTATTATGTGGCACGCTATCGAACGCTTTTGAGAAGTCGAGATACACGACATCCACTGGTTCCCCCTGATCTACTCGAGAGCTAACCTCCTCGTAGAAGTCAATCAGGTTTGTTTGGCAGGAGCGATTCCTCATGAATCCATGTTGGTTCGGGGTTAATAGATTATTAGCATCAAGATGCTCCATGATTGCCTCATTAATAAAGCCTTCAAAAATTTTGCCCACAACGGACGTCAGACTCACCGGCCGATAGTTTCCGGCGTCACTTTTTGCTTCCTTTTTGAATATTGGCACTACATTCGCCTGTCGCCAATCAAGTGGTACAGACCCAGTCTCAATAGAGTCCTTAAATATAAGATATAACGGTCTGTCTATCACATTACTTAGTTCCCTTAGTACCCGTGGGTGTATGCCATCAGGTCCTGGTGATTTGTTTATTTTAATGTTACTGAGGCGTTTCTGTACCCCAGCTTGGGTTAGATTTGTCATACTTAGTGGAGGATTAAGCTTGTCACTTCTCATTTCGCCTGTTAGTTCTTTTTCCTTTGTGAAAGTTGACGAAAAAAATTTATTTAATAGATTAGCTTTATCCTCATCTTTCTCTATGATTTTGCCTTCATCACTTTTTATCGGTCCAATATTATCCGATTTAATCCTTTTACTATTTATATACGTAAAGAACAGTTTGGGATTTGATCTACTTTCCCTAGCAATACGTCTCTCTGTTTCCTCCTTTGCTATTTTTATTTGTTTTTTGCAGGTTCTTGTTTTTTCCTTGTAACACATTAGTGCCTCCTTACTGTTTTCCTGTTTTAATCTCTTGAATGCCTCTTTTTTGCTATTTAACGCCCCTTTTACGTTCTTATTCAACCATATTGGTTTCCTCTTATTTCTGGCCCTTTTATTCCCATACGGTATATACCTCTCGCACTGAGTATTCAGAATTCTTTTGAAGGTTTCCCATTTACTATTCGTATTTCCTTGATTAAGAACTTTGTCCCAGTCTATAAGTTGAAGGTTTTCTTTCAGCTGATCAAACTTCGCCCTCCTAAAGTTTAATGTTTTAGTTGTTCCCTTATTGATAACCCTACTGAAGGGCATTTTGAAATTGATAATATTATGATCGCTATTACCTAGGTGCCCCCCTATCTGTACCTCAGTTATTCTATCAGGCCTATTAGTCAATATTAAGTCCAACACTGCCTTCCCTCTCGTTGGTTCCTGCACTAGTTGGGAGAGATAATTATCCTTGATATTTGTCAAGAACCTTTTTCCTTTCTGCGATCTACAGGTTTCTGTTTCCCAGTCAATATCCGGGTAGTTGAAGTCCCCCATTACAATCACCTCATTATGTTTTGCTACTTTGTCTATTTGTCCTAATAGCAGTTTCTCATTCTCCTCTGTTATATTGGGTGGCTTATAGCAGACCCCCAGTAATATTTTATTATTATTTTTTGCCCCCTCTATCTCTACCCACATGGACTCGACCCCCTCTTCTCCCTCTCCTATATCTTCCCTTAGTCTGGGCTTTAGACGTGACTTTACATATAAGCAGACTCCTCCGCCCTTCCCCTGTTTCCGGTCCCTTCTAAATAAACTATAATCTGTTAAATTTACCGCCCAGTCGTAGCTATCGTCTAGCCAAGTCTCTGTTATACCTACGATGTCATACCTCTCCTCCGATATAAGCGCCCGCAGCTCATCCGCCTTATTGGTCAGGCTTCTTGCGTTGGTCAGCATGCAAGATAAAACTTTGGGGTTATTTAGCATCCTATTCTTCTCCAACGATCTAACTGTACTATCCCCACCCCCCTCTCCACCCTCATTATATTCACTTCTCCCCTTCCCCCTTGCTTGCCTCACATCCCACCTATTTCCTTGGTTTCCCCCCCCCGTCTCTAGTTTAAAAACTCCTCCAACCTATTAGCTATCTTCTTCCCCAGCACCGCTGCACCCTCCCCATTGAGGTGCAGCCCAACAATAGAGCCTGGCTTTGGACCACCTGGAAGAGCCCGACATATGAGTGCCTTCTTGCTACACTATCTGCAACATGATCCCTGTATAGTTAGGATTCAAAATAATACTGACTACTGGGTTGCCACTCTGTTAAATCCATGTTAGAAGAGTAAATTTTGCCAGATGCTTCCGGCCCTGGCAAGGGACCCGCTAATGTTGGAGTATCGAAACAAGTTTTTAAGCAACCTTAATAGAGATTTTCCCCAAGATAGGAGTTAGGCACACAGTGTGCATTGCGGCTGTAGTCTTTCAACCTCTGGCATGTCAGTTCATCAATGCCAAAACATTAGCAGCAGCAGAGTAAGTGGCAGAAGAAATTTCTCTGAGTTCTTTCACACATGTTTTGGACCAGCTCTTGCACCAGCACAACAGAGTACAAGTCTGACACATGGTTAACGACTGGAGAGGGTGGTGGAGGAGTGTTGACCGCCATGAAAGTGTTGACCGCCTAACTTTCATAAAGATGAACAAGTCATGGATCTCAAAGACTTTTGCACCCCAATTGCAGACTGTACAGACTAGGCGATGTTGTAGTTTTTAGTGTGCTGCATTGAATTGCAGTCTGTGATATGGCTTGTGTGCCTGCTCTTGCTGCTACTGCCGGTTTTAGGCCCCAATTTATTGAAATGTGGAGAATACAGATTTGGTCTCTCAATCCATTGGGTTGGCTGTAGTGGAAGAGGTGTCATTCCTAATTCTAAAATTTATACTGTACTCAAATTGATGCCACTTTGCTTGTGTCTGCTGCTAATTTTTGTAAATGTGGGGAATCCTGATTGGTTCTCATTCTATTGGGTTGGCTGTAGTGGAAGAGGTGTTGGTCCTCATTATATTACTTATACTCTAGTGAAATTGATGCAACTTTGGTGGTTTTAGGTCCAAATATTTTCAAATGTGAACACTCTTGATTGGGTCTCCATCTACTGGGTTGGCTGTAGGGGAAGAGGTGTCGTTTCTAAATCTACATTTTCTACTGTACTGAAATGGATGCCGCTTTGTTGGTGTCTGCCACTAATTTTTGGAAATGTGGGGAATCCTGATTGGGTCTCCATCTACTGGGTTAGCTCTAGGGGAATAAGTGTCAGTCCTAAATATACTATTTCTACTGTAGTGAAATTGATGCCACTTTGGTGGTGTTAGGTCCTAATTAGGGAAATGTGAACACTCCTGGTTAGGTCTCCATCTACTGGGTTGGCTGTAGGGGAAGAAGTGTCAGTCCTAATTATACTATTTCTACTGTAGTGAAATTGGTGCCACTTTGGAGGTGTTAGGCCCTAATTTGGGGAAATGTGAACACTCCTGGTTAGGTCTCCATCTATTGGGTTGGCTATAGGGGAAGAAGTGTCGGTCCTAATTATACTATTTTTACTGTAGTGAAATTGATGCCACTTCGGTGGTGTTAGGCCCGAATTTAGGGAAATGTGAATACTTCTGAAGTGGAAGAGGTTTTGTTCTCCATTACAATAGTTATACTTTAGTGAAATTAATTTTTTTGGTGCAAATATTCTTCTCCACACATGCCTACACAGACCCGATAAACTCAAAATCGGTATATAAAGCAGGCTACATCTCCGCTTAAAATTGTTTGGCGCAGATATTATTCTCCACACAGAGGTACACAGACCTGATAAACTCAAAATGGGTATATAGAGCAGACTACATCTCCGCCTAAAATTGTTTGGGGGAGATATTCTTCTCCACACAGGGGTACACATATCTGATCAACTCAAAATGGGTATATAAAGCAGACTACATCTCAGCTTAAAATTGTTTGGGGCAGATATTGATCTCCATACAGGGGGAAAAAAAAGGTTGGGTACGAGCAGCTTCCTGACCCTTGACTGTACTGTGCTGTCAGGGCAAGAAGAGGAGGAGAGTGACTCCGAGGGAGTGGAATGGGATAACAAATTGGATGATGAAGAGGTTGTACATCCAACTTGGTGTGAACCCAGAGGCATGCAGCTGAGTAGCTCATTTGAGGAAGTGGACGAGGAGGAAGACGAGGAGGTTACGTTGGGTCCTATGGCGCAGACACGGAGTGATGAAAGCACGGGGATCACTGCATCCTTAGCGACAACCCGTGGCAGTGACCTGCAGCGGTCGCAGGTCTGCAGCTCACAGGGGTGTCAGGGGTTGACTAGCCTGGGCCTTTTTTGAGACCGCAAAGCATGAGCCAGCTCACATTATCTGTAAACTTTACGCTAAAAACTTAGTAGAGGTAAAAAGTGCAATAATTTGACTACTACATGCTTGAACCTTCACATGCAAAATCAACATGCGTTACTCTGGCAATCTCACTGCGATAAAATGTGGACCTCAACAACCATCAGCCGCTCCATCAACCACATCCACTGCTTCTTCCTCCTCCTCTGTTACTGTGCCATGTATTGTCACACAGGTCTCCCACCGCAGAACTACTGGTTCTCTACCCGCTCCAGTCAGGCTGAGTGAGAACCCGTCAGCTGTAACGGAAGCGGACATGCCTTCTGTGTTTGTTTCATGGAGCACACCACTTTTCTCAATCCACCATAACATCTCCCTCTGCACCTCACTCACGGTCCAGCAGTTTGTCCGTTTCACCATGCTCTGCCCTCTTTCAGCACCTCAGCCAGCTCTGGGTCCTACAGTTGTGGTCACGTAAAAGATTGTTTCCTCCCACACATGACAAAGCTAAGAGGTGTACTCCACCATCTCCAATCTGTTGGCCACGGAAATGGTGGGGTCAGGCCAGCTGATGGAGCTGATGGAGCTGTATGGCAGCTTGTTTTTTGCAGGACAAGATGACATTTTCAGCGGCACCATTTTTATTTACATTCTTTTTTTATTGCGTTTTATTCCACTTCCAATGTTATTCCAATTCCACTGTTCGGCAGCTTGATGATAAAGCACCATTTGTTTGCTTTGTTTTTTCTTTTTTTTTTACTGTGCTCACTAAAGGGGTTAACTACTGGGGCAGTTTTATAGGTCAGTTCGTTCTGGATGCAGCGATATCAAATATGTGTACTTTTATTGTTTTTTTTTATAATAATATTTATATATGAGTACAATATACACTGCTCAAAAAATAAAGGGAACACTCAAATAACACATCCTTGATCTGAATGAATGAAATATTCTCATTGAATACTTTGTTCTGTACAAAGTTGAATGTGCTGACAACAAAATCACACAAAAATCATCAATGGAAATCCAATTTTTTAACCAATGGAGGCCTGGATTTGGAGTCAGCCCCAGAATTAAAGTGTAAAAACACACTACAGGCTGATCCAACTTTGATGTAATGTCCTTAAAACACGTCAAAATGAGTCTCAGTATTGTGTGTGGCCTCCACATGCCTGTATGACCTCCCTACAACTCCTGAGCATTCTCCTGATGAGGTTGCGGACGGTCTCCTGTGGGATCTCCTCCCAGACCTGAACTAAAGCATCCGCCAACTCCTGGACAGTCTGTGGTGCAATGTGACGTTGGTGGATGGAGCGAGACATGATGTCCCAGATGTGCGCAATCTGATTCAGGTCTGGGGAACGGGCGGGCCAGTCCATAGCTTCAATGCCTTCATCTTGCAGGAACTGCTGACACACTCCAGCCACATGAGGTCTGGCATTGTCCTGCATTATGAGGAACCCAGGGCCAACCGCAATAGCATATGGTCTCACAAGGGGTCTGAGGATCTCATCTCAGTACCTAATGGCAGTCAGGCTACCTCTGGCGAGCACATGGAGGGCTGTGCGGCCCTCCAAAGAAATGCGACCCCACACCATTACTGACCCACTGCCAAACCGGTCATGCTGAAGGATGTTGCAGGCCAGATCACTCTCCACGGCATCTCCAGACTCTTTCTAACAGTTTGTGTAGACACATGCACATTTGTTGCCTGCTGGAGGTCATTTTACAGGGTTCTGGCAGTGTTCCTCCTGTTCCTCCTTGCACAAAGGTGGAGGTAGCGGTCCTGCTGCTGGGTTGTTGCCCTCCTACAACCCCCTCCACGTCTCCTGGTGTACTGGCCTGTCTCCTGGTAGCGCCTCCAGCCTCTGTACACTACGCTGGCAGACACAGAAAACCGTCTTGCCACAGCTCGCATTGATGTGCCATCCTGGATGAGCTGCACTACCTGAGCAACTTCTGTGGGTTGTAGAGTCCGTCTCATGCTACCACGAGTGTGAAAGCACAACCAACATTCAAAAGTGACCAAAACATCAGCCAGAAAGCATTGGTACTGAGATGTGGTCTGTGGTCGCCACCTGCAGAACCACTCCTTTATTGAGGATGTTTTGATAATTGCCAATAATTTCCATCTATTGTCTATTCCATTTGCACCACAGCATGTGAAATTGATTGTCAATCAGTGTTGCTTCCTAAGTGGACAGTTTGATTTCACAGACGTTTGATTTACTTGGAGTTATATTCTGTTGTTTAAGTGTTCCCTTTATTTTTTGAGCAGTGTGTATATATATATATATATATATGTATATATATATATATATATATACAGTACAGACCAAAAGTTTGGACACATCTTCTCATTTAAAGATTTTTCTGTATTTTCATGACTATGAAAATTGTACATTCACACTGAAGGCATCAAACCTATGAATTAACACATGTGGAATTATATACTTAACAAAAAAGTGTGAAACAACTGAAAATATGTCTTATATTCTAGGTTCTTCAAAGTAACCACCTTTTGCTTTGATGACTGCTTTGCACACTCTTGGCATTCTCTTGATGAGCTTCAAGAGGTAGTCACTGGAAATGGTTTTCACTTCACATGTGTGCCCTGTCAGGTTTAATAAGTGGGATTTCTTGCCTTATAAATGGGGTTGGAACCATCAGTTGTGTTGTGAAGAAGTCTGGTGGATACACAGCTGATAGTCCTACTGAATAGACTGTTAGAATTTGTATTATGGCAAGAAAAAAAGCAGCTAAGTAAAGAAAAACGAGTGGCCATCAATACTTTAAGAAATGAAGGTCAGTCAGTACGAAAAATTCGGAAAACTTTGTCCCCAAGTGCAGTTGCAAAAACGATCAAGCGCTACAAAGAAACTGGCTAACATGAGGACCGCCCCAGGAAAGGAAGACCAAGAGTCACCTCTGCTTCTGAGGATAAGTTTATCCGAGTCACCAGCCTCAGAAATCGCAGGTTAACAGCAGCTCAGATTAGAGACCAGGTCAATACCATACAGAGTTCTAGCAGCAGACACATCTCTACAACTACTGTTAAGAGGAGACTTTGTGCAGCAGGCCTTTATGGTAAAATTGCTGCTAGGAAACCACAACTAAGGACAGGCAACAAGCAGAAGAGACTTGTTTGGGCTAAAGAACACAAAGAATGGACATTAGATCAGTGGAAATCTGTGCTTTGGCCTGACTAGTCCAAATTTGAGATCTTTGGTTCCAACCACCGTATCTTTGTGCGACGCAGAAAAGGTGAACGGATGGACTCTACATACCTGGTTCTCACCATGAAGCATGGAGGAGGAGGTGTGATGGTGTGGGGGTGCTTTGCTGGTGACACTGTTGGGTATTTTTTCAAAATTGAAGGCATACTGAACCAGCATGGCTACCACAGCATCTTGCAGCGGCATGCTATTCCATCCGGTTTGCGTTTAGTTGGACCATCATTTATTTTTCAACAGGACAATGACCCCAAACACACCTCCGGCTGTGTAAGGGTTATTTGACCAAGAAGGAGAGTGATGGGGTGCTACGCTAGATGACTTGGCCTCCCCAGTCACCAGACCTGAACCCAATAGAGCTGGCTTGGGGTGAGCTGGACCACAGAGTGAGGGCAAAAGGGCCAACAAGTGCTAAGCATCTCTGGGAACTCCTTCAAGATTTTTGGAAGACCATTTCCGGTGACTACCTCTTGAAACTCATCATGAGTGTGCAAAGTAGTCATCAAAGCCAAATGTGGCTACTTTGAAGAATCTAGAATATAAGACATATTTTCAGTTGTTTCACACATTTTTGTTAAGTATATAATTCCACATGTGTTAATTCATAGCTTTGATGCCTTCAGTGTGAATGTACAATTTTCATAGTCATGAAAATACAGAAAAATCTTTAAATGAGAAGGTGTGTCCAAACTTTTGGTCTGTACTGTATATATATATATATATATATATATATATATATATATGAATATGTTTATACATACATATATATGTATATATATATATATGTAGATAGATAGATAGATAGATAGATAGATAGATAGATAGATAGATAGATTTTATATTTTTAAAACGTTTTTTTACTTTTTTAATTTTTTTACTTAGTCCCATTATGGGACTTTCACTTTTTCAGTCTGATCGTAGTTATAAGGTATAGCAGTGCAGGATCACTGCTATACGTTGTAACTGTCAGTGTTGCAGACACAAGTTACTTTGATCATGCACTGCGCATGATGAAACTAACTCGCTGGTGCCTGGTCACCATGGCAATGATCGATACCCCACGCTGACAGTGCGGGGTCTCCGATCCGGGAGCAGAGGGATTTTTGTCCCTCTGCTCACTCGCTAAATGCTGTGTTCGCAGCATTTAGGGGGTAAAGTGCCGGGTGTCAGCTGTCAGAATAAGCTGACACCTGGCGGTGATCGCGCACGTACAGCTTACGTGCGAGCGCGATCGCCTGGGCCTAATAATACATGCCTGTTAAATAAGGCCCAGGGCACAGGGACGTATTATTGCGTACCATGTCAGAAAAGGGTTAAAATCCCCGTTCGCTCATCACTAGTTTTCAATGCCAGATTCCAATGCAAGTACAGATATGCATCAGCTTAATCCATTTCTCCTGCGCTACCTCCTACTATACATCTCGTAGCAATACATATCTGATGTAGGTCCATGTTTCAGGACCGACTTGTTACATTACTACATTTCTCTGGATTGCCTATAATAAGAAACCTGAATAATTTTTTTTCAACACTTTCTCTCTTTTGAGTGCCAAGTACCTTAGTATTGCTATTTTGATGGAGTGCAACTCTTCTTGAGTACCCTCCCCTTATAGAAGTGCCGTATATCCATAAATTTTGAGAGGACTTATGCATTGACGTGATAAAGAGTCTAGGCCCATGGTTTGATAATCCGTTCCAAATACAGCTGACCACGTCTACCTCAGTGAAACTACCAATAAATTCTTGCGCTTTCCCGGCTCTTTGTGCTTGCCCTGGTGTGGTATCAAGCAGGGTAATAGTTTATGGGGTTGATGTCAGCTGTTTTATGTCCATTGACATCAAGCACAAGGGTTAGAAATAAAGAGGCGTCTATCAGACGCCCCCATTACTAACCTTGTAATGAAAATTAATGAAGACACGCACAGAAAAAAGTCCTTTAATTGTACAAAACACTCCCCGACAAATCCCCTCTTTTACCTATTTATTAAGATCAAAATAAAAATAAAAAATCTATTTATTCCTCACCTCACCTGTCCGCCGATAATCCATATTTCCCACGATGAAACCCAACTCTGTTGCTCTGGATGCATTGCTGAGCGGTGAGTTAAGTAATGCGATTGTTCAGCCTGGCATCCAGGACACAATGAGCTGACCGAGAGAATGCGACTGTGTGTGACCGGCAGTGAGGTCATTAGGTTACCGCCAGTCACAGCTGAGTTCTCACAGTCAGCTCACAGGGTTAGTAATGATGGGGTCTGATAGACGCCTCTCCATTACTAACCCCTCAGATTGATATCAGAGAACATAAAACAGCTGACATAAACCCCAAAAACCATTACCCGACTTGCCAACGCACCAGGGCAAGTGGGAATAGCTGGGCAAAGCGCTAGAAATGGCGCATTTAATGGATGCGCCATTTCTGTGGCAGCTGCAGGCTGCTATTTTTAGGCTGGGGAGGGCCAAATATCCATGGGCCTTCCTAGCCTGAGAATACCAGCCCCGAGTTGTCTGCTATAGCTTGGCTGTTTATCAAAAATGGGTGAAACCCCACACAATTTTTTTTTAATTATTTATTAACAAGTGCAGTAAAATAAACACCCAAGCTAACCTTAGCTCACAGCCTCCAGGTGTTCCAGTAGCTGGAAATTCCAGTAACCTTAAAGTCTCGCTTAAAGTCTCCCTTTCCGGGACTTGCAGCTGCTGGGAGACAAGGTGGCTGTCAACTCTGGTATGGTTACATGGTAGCTCTAGTGCTGGACTGATGGGTGCTGGAGTGCCGAAAATCGGACTTGCGATTGTTCATGTGCAGCATAAGAACCAGCTGCTATGAACTCAGGAGTAAGGTTATCTCAGTTCACAGCAGCACTGCCCTCATGAGAACCGGGCGCTGTGAACTGAGATAGCCTTACTGATGTCACCACAGTGCACAGCAGCCAGGTCTCGCGGAGTGCTGCGTGACACACGGCATTTGCTGCTTTTCCAGTGTATGAAGCTGCGTTCTTTGAATGGAACTCCATACACTGCATGTAGCAGAGTTGGGTGTCATCGTTGGACCTCATTATTATGGATTATCTGCGGAGATGTGAGGATTACTTTGATTTTTTATTTTTATGTTAATAAATGGGAAAAAGAGGGAATTTGTCGGGGAGTATTTTGTTCAAGAAAATATTTTTTTTCTGTGTGTGTCTTCATTTAAAGACCTTCATTTAAAAACTGCATTTTGTATTTACTTGTGTCATCTTTATCTAATATTTAAATTTGTTTTGTGATCTGAAACATTTAGGTGTGACAAACATGCAAAATAATAAGAAATAAGGAAGGGGGCAAGAACTTTTATTTCCTTCACACCAAGGTAGAACTTTCCAGCCATAATTGCAAAAGGTAATTTAGGTGAAAACTGCAGCTCACCAAAAGAACGCCATACTCACAGTGAAGCATGATGTCAACAGCATTATGTTTTTGGGCTGTTTTTCGACAGCTTTAACTGGAGCTTTAATCATGGTGCAGAGAATTATGAAGTTAAAAATATCAGTCAATTTTGCATCAAAACTTTCAGAGCTCTTCTAATAAATGGAGAGGGGTGTCACCTTTCAGCACAACAACCACCCTAAACATACCTCTAAAGCAAGAAAAGAATGGATTTGTCAGAAGAAGATCAAAGTTTTGGAATGGCCCAGCCAGACCCCCAGACCTGAATCCATAAGAAAATCTGTGGGTTGACCTAAAGAGGGCCGTACATGGAAGATGTACTCGCAATCTTCGATGTACTGACAGATTTGGAGCGCTACTGCAAGGAAGAGTGGATAACAGTGTGCCAATTTTATATGTGCCATGCTGATAGACTCCTACCAAAAAAAAACAGAATGCGGTCATAAATTCAAAGGTACTTCAGCAAAATATAACTTTAAAGGTGTGCATATTTATGCAACCATATTACTTTAGTTCTTTATTTTTCTTTTTCCATCTGAAAAGATTTCAGTTTGTGTCTCAATAGATTTCTACAGATTGTGGGTGATATTATAGGTGGAAAAAAATCTGAAATGATTCTTTTTGCTATGTTCTTTTACATGACAAAAACCTGGCAATTCAACAGGGGTCTGTAGACTTTTTATATCTACTGTATAGCAAAACTTACAGTGATAGACTCAAATGTCTTTAGCTCCCTGGGAGTCTGATACCTTTCCAGTAATTGTTATGTGGCATTTTTGCAGGGACGAAAAATCATTTTTTTGAGCTGCAGCGTAAACTCACGCTAAGAATACAGATATTCCAGACCGTCTGCACCCTCTACTGACAGATGCTGTATATGGACACAGTATACTTTAATGGAGCCCGGATTCCATGTACCTGTTTGCATTGAAATGATTTGAATGGTAACATAATTGAGGTTATGCTTTCGGTGCTGAATTAAAAATGAAACATGTAAGCAAATGTTCGAATTCTCCAGAGGGGTAG
Source organism: Phyllobates terribilis (assembly GCF_046119375.1). NCBI lineage: Eukaryota > Metazoa > Chordata > Amphibia > Anura > Dendrobatidae > Phyllobates > Phyllobates terribilis. Next base: position 417,281,381 of record NW_027362764.1, on the reverse strand, counting down.
AAGCGGTCCTCACTGGATTATTACAGAAAACACTCAAATGAACGATCAAGATCAAGTGTCTGAGCATCTCTCCATGTACTAAATAGTCTACCCATGTACTCACTCATAATAGATGGTAGGGATGCATTAATGTGCATCATGCCACTTCTTACCGAATATGGTCTGATACTACTGCCTGATGTAAAACGCGTCTCTACCTATTGAATTGCTACAGCATCACTTCCTTAGCAACATTGGTTGTTTCCATAGTAACTCCAAGGGAAAGAGAAAAAAAGCGTAAAAATCAACCTTTTACTCTGAAATTGCTGAATTATTCGAGAGAATTTACTGCAATTCGCTACACAGTATGATCATAAAATGCAGACAGGATAATGTATTAATGAATGTATGGTCTACATTTTAAAATCTCAAACCTTAATATTTATTCATTAAATCTGGTAATCATTTATTACATTCCTAATTGTTGGAGTATTTGGATAAAAAATACCAGTATGTGTTAAATCATTTCATAGCATGCTTGTACCTTACTGATTGAATCATTTTCTGATTAATCAGTAAAGGTGGGATGTAGATGATAAATTCCTATTATTTCAGTGTAGTTCGGTTGTGTTCCAAACTGCATCATGGGTTCCCGTGTAGATATCTAATAGATCATCAAAAAGCAATGACATCATGACTAAGTAGAAGTGTGAACTGAGCCTTATCAATAGATGTTAATCTCCAGTAACAAAATAATTTTGCACAATAAACATATTAATTGATTTGTCAAGATAAAAACAGCAGATAGGTTGTTTTCTAAAGTAAAGACTTAAAATTTAGAGTCACTATACAAATGGAACAGACATGAAAATCCAAAAAACAATTGGCTTATACAAAACATGCACATTTTTACACTGCTGTCTGCCTGTAAATGTCCTGCAATGCCATGGTAAAGATGTGATGAGCTTGAGCTTCAGTATGAATAAAAAGGTAAAAAGTGCCATCTAGTGGCAAGGAGGGAATGCTTTTTCTTCATCTATTTACACTATAGGTAAAAAATATTTGGGTTATTTCGGTATAAGTAACTACTCAATCATGTTATCGTTCTTTATGAATTAATATCTAATTTATATAGATCATTGGCAGCTCTCCTGACATGTCTGTATTACTAAATACTTGTATTCCTCATGTAATAACAATTAACTAGGAAAAGGTGGGTAATTAAAATGTTTATGTTTTTTAATATTTTTTTTACTTTTCACCTTTTTCTAATCCACATAGGGAACTTGAACCTGAGAGTGTTTGATTGTTTATTCTAAATACTACAGTTCTACTGTATTGCATTATATAGTTCTAATCTCAGTCTCCTATGGACCCCAGCCACGGGCTGGGCTTCACGGACGTACCCACAAAGCAGAGACGGGGGCCCTTGCTATGCCCTCAGCTGCAATGGCAACTCATCAGCACACTGCGATCACGTTGCACAGGGCTAAGGTGCATCCATAATGGATGCCTGGGCAGGATTGCGCATCATAATTGCCATAGTTAATGATTGACAGAAGCATTTAGGGGTTAACAGCAGTGATCGGCATTGCTCCAGTCACTGCTGTTAAAAACTGATGCCGAATTTTTGCTCCTGAGCATGCTCCATTGGGTGTTAAGAGGTTAATGATATTTAATGGCCTTCCTCTTGTAGGCCATGATGTTATCAAGCTGTCTCACATGTGTATGGCGGATTATACCATGTGTTTGAAGGGCATAAAATTATATGGTCATTTAAATAGTAGTGAAGGCCGAGCATGCTCAGCACTGCTCGAGGCTCATTTGAGCATCCTGCTGCTCAAGGAGCTCAGCACTTGTTCAAGTATCCTGGTACTCGGGCGCCATGCTCAATTTCCCGCCCTGCATGTTTGGTGCCTGATTTTCAGCCACTAAACATGCGGGGATTGCCTGGCAATCACAGTAATGCTGTAACCATGTTGACTACTGGCATTTCTGTGATTGGCTGCATAGCGTCATCAGGTCTATATAAGACCTGGTGCCGCCATGTTCCTCGCATTGTACCCGGAAATAGCGTAGGGAGAGCTGCAGGAGAAGGGACAGTGTGCTGGACAGCGTTTATCTCCCTGATTGTGCAATCTTAAACCAATAGCCCTTTTTAGATATAATGCAAATAGATTCTATTCTATAAGGCTGAGTTCACACGATGCGTTTTTCATGCATTTCCGCAGCGTTTTTGCAGTTGCGTAAACGCCGCGGAAACGCATGAAAAATGCATGGTAGAAGGGCAGCAATGTTCCCCAATTGAAATCCGCATGTGCTATGCCCATGATGCGGATTTTTCCGCAGCGTAAACGCTGCGCTCAAAAGTCCGCAGCATGTCAATTAATTTTGCGGAAACGCTGCTTTTTTGGCGCCATTGACTTGCATTAGACCGCATGGAATCCGCATCACTGTATACTCTCATCCAGACCCAGGTACCATTAAAAAAAAAAGAATAAAATAAAAAATATATATATACTCACCTTCTGACGGCTCCTGCTTGGTTCCTCGCACATCGCGGTTGAATGAAGAAGGACCTTCGCTGACGTCAGAGTCATGTGACGGGTCACGTGACGCTGACGTCGGCAGGTCCTTCAGTCTTCACTGCCGGTAGCCGGGACCGAGCGAAGCAGGACACCGGGGGCCATCAGAGGGTAAAGTATATATTTATTTTTTATTTTTTGACATTCACACACTATATAAATCCATGCCGGCTGCATGGATTTATATAGTGTGAAGTTGACAAGCACTTTCCAAGTGATGCTAAAATCGCTTGGAAAGCGCTTGTCAACCCGCATGCGGAAATGAAAGTGAAGAACGCTTCATTTCCGCATGTCCCTGGCAGGAAAAGCATGTACAATCCGCATGCGTTTTTTCCTGCCAGGGAGATGCAGAAATGCTCAGGAAAAAATCCTGAGCATTTCTGCATCGTGTGCACATACCCTAATGTCGTATTTTAGGGAGTATTAGCTGCTGGATTAGGAAGAGTGTATTAAGGGCACTTAGAGCAGGCATGATTGCATAACAGTCCTTGGTTGTCACAGGTTTACCATTACTGAGAGGGGCCAGAAGATCACGATGTCTGATTTCACATACTCCTGCACTGATTAGAAGCACTTCGCCATCATATTAAACGGTGCAGGTTTCTGATAGCAATGCAGGGGTTAATCTGTTCTGTTGAGAGTTTGAGAAGCTTTCCTGCTTTGATGATCTCAGCTGTTCAGTGTTGGTCACTCCTCCCTGCTATAAACCCACTTTGCCAATCAAGATTGCCAGTTTTTGTTTCATACAGCCTGGTTCTGGAGTTGGAGGTGTTTGTTGTTCAAGGAGACGCTTGGAGTGCTGTGCTAAAGACTGTTGCTTGGTTATTTATCTGTGTGCATATCCTCATCCTCTTTGTTTTTCCTTCCTTTTACTTCCCAGTGTTCCACTCTGTTGTTTGTGAGTGCATATTTATATGATTGGTATTTTTATTTATCCTTGTACGTCTTCCCTTGTTAGTCTGATTTGTGTGTTCGTATTTACAACTACTCCCCATTTCCCTGTGTGGGTGAGGGGACAGATTAGGGCTGCTTCAGGAGCTCAGCAAGGTACGTTGCCCTGGCATCTTCACCATTAGAAGTAATCCAGGGAGCAGGGATAGCTAGGGCGCCCCTAACTTTAGAGATAGGGAAGTAACCCCTAGCCCGGGATATCTAACAACTGTCACGTTACATTAGTATTGTTACATTGAACTAACTGCTCTTTTCAGGTCTAATTCAAATAGATTCTATTCTGCATATCTGAAAATAATTTAGGGTAAGCTGGCGGAGTAGAGATTAGCGTATTAAAGACATTTCGGCAGGTTTGATTGCGTTACAAATTTTGTTGCTTCCACGTTCAAGAAAAAATCCTTTCAGTGACAATTAAAATAGATTCTATTCTGTAATAAGACTGATTTTAGCCGCATAGATAATTTAAAATGTGCAAGACGTACGGAAAGGGACCGAAAGGTGGACATGCTGCTGATGGTGCATGCAGAGGCCATGGCTGTGGTCCAGGTGAAACTGGGTCTGCTGCGGGAGTCAACAAACACACTCATCCATGAGACCTAATTTTCTGTCCCACTTTTCAGGGGGGCATGGGACACCACTCTTAAAGCCAGTACAGTGCAAACAGGTTGTGTGTTGGATGGCAGATAATGCTCCAAGTCTGTTTCCCAGCACCACCCTGTCTTCCACATGGTCCAGTCTCACTAGCCAAGAGTCTGAACCACATAATGCTCACCCTGAACTTCCTTCCTCCCACCATGCCAAGTCCCAGAAGACAAGTAACCCCATATTTGGAAACTCCGAGGAGCTCTTTACCTTTCCATTTATGGATTCTTCTGGACTGTCACCATACAAATTTCAATACGAACATGAGGAGATTTTTTGTAGTGATGCCCAAATATTTGAGCAGCCACAGTGACATGCAAGGCGAGCACAGAAGCGCAGAGGGGGAGAGATCCGCAGCACCACAATAAGCAGGAAGAGGCAGTAGAGTAATAGCGAGAGAAGGTGGCAACTGTTTACCAGAGCACCCACACGAAGAAAGTTCCCAGGCCAAGAGTTAGGTGTTCCCCAGTTTGGCGCTATTTTAAAGAAAGTGCAGACAATAAAAGAATGATCATTTGCAATCTGTGCCGTACCAAGATCAGCAGGGGCCAGACCACTACCAGTCTGACCACCACCAGCATGCTCAGGCACATGTCATCCAAGCATCTGACTAGGTGGGCCGAATGCCTGGGTCTCCAATCAGGGTTTGCGAGTGACACCACTGCCTCTTCCGCTGTGCTATGCGCTTGCCAATCCCCTGTCCAGGACGCAGGCGCGGATGCCTCCTGTCCTGCACCAGTGATTGCACATGTGCAACCTCCATCAGCAACCACGTCCCCTTCCTTGTCCGAGCCCAGGGTTCAGCTGTCCCTACCACAGGCCTTGGAATGCAAGCGGAAATACGCAGCCACCCAACCACAGGCCCAAACACTAAACATCCACATTTCCAGACTGCTTGCCCTGGAAATGTTGTCATTTAGGCTTGCGGACCTTGAGACTTATCGCAACCTCATGGCAGCAGGCCGGCACTTGATAGTCGCTCCCCAGTCGACACTATTTCTCCCGGAAAGCAGACACCATGTTACACCAGCACGTGTCCCATAACATAACCCGTGTACTGACCAATGCAGTTACTGGGAAGATCTATTTAACAACCAACACATGGACAAGTGCTTGTGGCCAGGGACGCTACATTTCTCTGACAGCACACTGGGTGAACCTGCTGAAGGTCAGGATCGAGTCGGACCCTGGGACCGCACACATGCTACTGACGCCTAAAATTGTGGGCCCGAGTTCCATTAGAGTTTCCCCCTTCTCCTATGCCAGTTTCTGTACCCCTCCTCCTCCTCATCATCCTCCATCTCAGAATTATCGTCCATATCAATTGCAAGTTGGAAGCTATGGAGCACTTCCTCAGCGAAGCGGCAACAGGCTCTGCTTAAACTTATATGTTTAGGTGACAAACAGCACACTGCAGCAGAGTTGTTGAAAGGTCAAATAGAACAGACAGATCTGTGGCTCTCGCTGCTGTGCCTACAACCAGGCATCGTCGTGTGTGATAATGGGCGTAACCTGGTGTCAGCTCTGAAGCTTGAAAAGCTCTCACATGTACCATGCCTGGCCCACGTGCTCAACTTAGTGGTTAAGCACTTTCTAAAAACCTATCCCGCCTTGCTTGAGCTACTTGTCAAGGTAGGCAGCATGTGCGCCCATTTCGGCAAATCAGCTGGCCTGGCAGTGCAGCAGCAGCGTTTGCAACTGCCACCTCACTGACTGGTTTGCGACCTGCTGCAACCCAATATTGCATATGTTGGCAATGCTTTGTGAGCAGCAGAGGGCAGTACTTGAATACCAGCTCCAACATGCCTGTCGGTATTCCGCTCAGCCTCCATACATAGCAACTGACGAGTGGCCATGGATGACTGACATCTGTGCGGTACTCCAAAACTTTGAGGAGTCAATAAAGATGGTGAGCGGTGATGAAGACATAATTAGCGTAACCATCCTGCTTCTGTGTCTACCCAAATGCTCGATACTCACAATGAAAGATAAAGCTTTGCATGCAGAACAGATGGCGATGGAGGAGGAAAGTAGACAGGGTGATACAAACCAGCCCTGCCTCATCTCATCTTCTCAGCGCGGATTGGATGATAATGAGGAGGGGGGGGAACAGGAAATGGTTACCTGAGCTACAGAGGGTACTACCAACACCAGCTTCTCGTCTGCTCAGCGTGGATGGCCTGAAGAGGAGGAGATGGAGAAGGAGGAGGAGATGGAGAGTCGTCCTCCTGGTGGGAACAGTGAACTCTTATCTGTTGGGAGTCTGGCACACATGGCAGACTTTATATCCTGCTGCCTTTCATGTGACCCTCACATTATATGCATTTTGGGTACCACCTATTACTGCTTGTTTACCCTCTAAACCCACGCTACAAGGAGAACTTTCCATCTCTCCTCCCTATGGCGGAGAGTGCTACTAAAATGGTGCAATTCCAGAAGGCCTTAGTAGAATAATTGGTCAAAAAATTCCCATCTGACAACACTGGCCGCAGAAGTCAGATTTCTTTGGACAACCAAGGAGTAGAGAGGAGAGAGACACACAACAGGTCCAACAGATGCAGAGAGGCTGGTGACACTTTCAAAGGTCTGGGATAGTTTCATTACACCCGCTCAGCGCTCAGGCCATGATTTGCGGGGTACATTGACATGGAGGAAAAATGAAGATCAATGAGGATGTTGAAGGAGTACCTAGCCGACCATACTAGCATCCTCCGGGATTCCTCTGTGCTGTACAACTATTGGGTGTCCAATCTTGACACGTGGCATGGACTGTCCCTCTACGCCTTGAAGGTGCTGGCCTGCTCTGCCACTAGTGTCTTGTCAGAGCGTGTTTTTAGTGCTGCCGGGGGCATAATTACTGAACTGAAAATGCTAACAAGTTGACTCTCATCAAAATGAGCAATGCCTGGATTGGCCAAGACTTTGTAACCCCACCAGAAGACAGCAGCAGAACAGGAACATAAGTCAAATAATATGTTACTTTTTTAATTGTGCATTCCCATGTACCCCTTTCCACATAAACACGGATATACAGTTCCTGTTTTGTAATTTTTAGTGTACTCCTCCATCATATTTACACGGTCATGATCCGACTCTTGCTCCTAATTTTTCAAGAGGTGCGCATGATCCCCTACTATATAATTTTTAAAGCCATACCTGTAAAATCATCTTACATATACACTACCATTCAAAAGTTTGGGGTCACCCAGACAATTTTGTGTTTTCCATGAAAACTCATACTTTTATTTATCAAATGAGTTGCAAAATGAATAGAAAATATAGTCCAGACATTGACAAGGTTAGAAATAATGATTTTTATTTGAAAGAATAATTTTCTCCTTCAAACTTTGCTTTCGTCAAAGAATGCTCTCTTTGCAGCAATTCCAGCATTGCAGACCTTTGGCATTCTAGCTGTTAACTGGCTGTGGTAATCTTGAGAAATTTCACCCCATGCTTCCTGAAGCCCCTCCCACAAGTTGAGTTAGCTTGATGGGCACTTTTTGCGTACCATACGGTAAAGGTGCTCCCACAACAGCTCAATGGGGTTGAGATCTAGTGACTGCGCTGGCCACTCCATTACAGATAGAATACCAGCTGCCTGCTTCTTCTCTAAATAGTTCATGCATAATTTGGAGGTGTGCTTTGGGTCATTGTCCTGTTGTAGGATGAAATTGGCTCCAATCAAGCGCTGTCCACACAGTATGGTATGGCGTTGCAAAATGGAGTGATAGCCTTCCTTATTCAAAATCCCATTTACTTTGTACAAATCTCCCACTTTACCAGCACCAAAGCAACCCCAGACCATTACATTACCTCCACCATGCTTGACAGATGGCGTCAGGCACTCTTCCAGCATCTTTTCAGATGTTTTCAAATGTTCTTCTGTGTGATCCAAACACCTCAAACTTTGATTCGTCTGTCCATATAACTTTTTTCCAATCTTCCTCTGTCCAATGTCTGTGTTCTTTTGCCCATATTAATGTTTTCCTTTTATTAGCCAGTCTCAGATATGGTTTTTTCTTTGCCACTTTGCCCTGAAGGCCAGCATCCCGGAGTCGCCTCTTCACTGTAGACGTTGACACTGGTGTTTTGTGTGTACTATTTAATGAAACTGCCAGTTGAGGAGCAGTGAGGCATCGATTTCTCAAACTAGAGACTCTAATGTACTTGTCTTGTTGCTCAGTTGTGCAGCGGGGCCTCCCACTTCTCTTTCTACTCTGGTTAGAGCCTGTTTGTGCTCTCCTCTGAAGGGAGTAGTACACACCGTTGTAGGAAATCTTCAGTTTCTTGGCAATCTCTCGCATGGAATAGCCTTCATTTCTAAGAACAAGAATAGACTGTCGAGTTTCACATGAAAGTTGTCTTTTTCTGGCCATTTTGAGAGTTTGATAGAACAAACAAATGTAATGCTCCAGATTCTCAACTACCTCAAAGGAAGGTCAATTTTATAGCTTCTCAAATCAGTCAAACCGTTTTCAGCTGGGCTAACATACTTGTGCAAGGGTTTTCTAGGGTTTTCTAAACATCCATTAGCCTTCTTACACAGTTAGCAAACACAATGTACCGTTAAAACACTGGAGTGGTGGTTGTTGGAGATGGGCCTCTATACACCTATGTAGATATTGCAATAAAAACAAGACGTTTGCAGCTAGAATAGTCATTTACCACATTAACAATGTATAGAGTGTATTTCTGATTCATTTAATGTTAGCTTCATTGAAAAAAAAATGTGCTTTTCTTTCAAAAATAATGAAATTTCTAAATGACCGCAAACTTTTGAACGGTAGTGTATACAGTCATATGAAAAAGTTTGGGCACCCCTATTAATCTTAAGCTTAATGTTTTATAAAAATTGGTGTTTTTGCAACAGCTATTTCAGTTTGATATATGTAATAACTGTTGGACACAGTAATGTTTCTGCCTTGAAATGAGGTTTATTGTGCTAACAGAAAATGTGCAATCTGCATTCAAACAAAATTTGACCGGTGCATAAGTATGGGCACCCTTATCATTTTCTTGTTTTAAATACTCCTGCCTACTTTTTACTGACTTACTAAAGCACTTTTTTTGGTTTTGTAACCTCATTGAGCTTTGAACTTTATAGCCAGGTGTATGCAATCATGAGAAAAGCTACTTAAAGTGGCCACTTGCAAGTTGTTCTCCTGTTTGAATCTCCTCTGAAGAGTGGCATCATGGGCTCCTCAAAACAACTGTCAAATGATCTGAAAACAAAGATTATTCAACATAGTTGTTCAGGGGAAGGATACAAAAAGCTGTCTCAGAGATTTAACCTGTCAGTTTCCACTGTGAGGAACATAGTAAGGAAATGGAAGAACATAGGGACAGTTCTTGTTAAGGCCAGAAGTGTCAGGACAAGAAAAACATCAGAAAGGCAGAGAAGAAGAATGGTGAGATCAGTCAAGGACAATCCTCAGACCACCTCCAGAGAGCTGCAGCATCAACTTGCTGCAGATGGTGTCACTGTGCATCGGTCAACTATACAACGCACTTTGCACAAGGAGAAGCTGTATGGGAGAGTGATGCGAAAGAAGCCGTTTCTGCAAGTACGCACAAACAGAGTCGGCTGAGGTATGCAAAAGCACATTGGAAGAAGCCTATTTCTTTTTGGAAGAAGGTCCTGTGGACTGATGAAACCAAGATTGAGTTGTTTGGTCATACAAAAAGGCGTTATGCATGGTGGCAAAAAAACACAGCATTCCAAGAAAAACACTTGCTACCCACAGTAAAATTTGGTGGAGGTTCCATCATGCTTTGGGGCTGTGTGGTCAATGCCGGCACTGGGAATCTTGTTAAAGTTGAGGGACGCATGGATTCCACTCAGTATCAGCAGATTCTTGGCAATAGTGTTCAAGAATCAGTGATAAAGTTGAAGTTACGCAGTGGATGGATCTTTCAGCAAGACAATGATCCAAAACACCGCTCCAAATCTACTCAGGCATTCATGCAGAGGAACAATTACAATGTTCTGGAATGGCCATCCCAGTCCCCAGACCTGAATATCATTGAACATCTGTGGGATCATTTGAAGAGGCTGTCCATGCTCGGCGACCATCAAACTTAACTGAACTGGAATTGTTTTGTAAAGAGGAATGGTCAAAAATACCTTCATCCAGGATCCAGGAACTCATTAAAAGCTACAGGAAGCGACTAGAGGCTGTTATTTTTGCAAAAGGAGGATCTACTAAATATTAATGTCACTTTTCTGGTGAGGTGCCCATACTTATGCACCTGTCAAATTTTGTTTCAATGCAGATTGCACATTTTCTGTTAGTACAATAAACCTCATTTCAAGGCAGAAACATTACTGTATCCAACAGTTATTACATATATCAAACTGAAATAGCTGTTGCAAAAACACCAATTTTTATAAAACATTAAGCTTAAGATTAATAGGGGTGCCCAAACTTTTTCATATGACTGTATGTATACACTCCAGGGGTAAATGTTTTTAAGCCCTTGCACATAGTGCATAAGCTTTACCATTGTAGAAATCCCACTCCTTCCAAATGGTAAACATAATTTTTCAAAGGCACTCCTCTACGTTTCTTCCAATGTGTATCGCAGTGCCTCCTTCTAATTTTTGACATCCCTTGCACATAGTGCATTGGCTTTACCAGTGTAGGAGTCCCACTCCTTCCAAATGGTAAAAATAATTTGCCAGAGGCACTACTCTATGTCTGTTCAAGAGTGTAGTGCAGTGCCTCCTTCAAATTTTTGGCATCCCTTGTACATGGTGCATCGGCTTTACAAGTCTACGAGTCCCACACCTTCCAAATGCTAAAAAAAAGGTTTTCTGAGGTTCTCCTCTACATCTCTTCCAGGGTGTATCTCAGTGCCTCCTGCTATTTTTTGGCATCCCTAGCACATAGTCAATCGGCTTTACAAGTCTAGGAGTCACACTCCTTCAAAATACTAAAAAAAGGTTTTCTGAGGCCCTCCTCTACGTCTCTTCTGGTGTGCATCGCAGTGCTTCCTTCTAATTTTTGTTAGGCCTTGCATACACTGCATCAGCTTTACCACTCTAGGAGTCCCACTCCTTACCAATGTTAAAACAATGTTTTCTTAGGCCTGTCTCTACGTTGCTTCAAGGGTGTACTGCAATCCTTCCTTTAAATATTTGCTAGGACTTGCACTAAGTGTATAGGCTTTAGCAGTCTACGAGTCCCACTGTTTTTAAAATTCTCACTCCTAATTTTGGAAGGTCAAGCTTAATCACCGGATCACGGGTCGTGCCATCATTCTGCTCTGACTTGCGTAGGGACAGGACACGACTCGAGTGAGGGGCAGTGTCAGGATCTGTGGGTGTCATGCACAGTGTAGGAAAGACAAAGTGTGACACAAAGGGATGAGTGGAAGGGAGCCCAGACACCCCAGACACTAGGGAAAGGGGGAAATGGAGACCTCCTAGGCTAATCTGCAATCACCCTGTCTCCCCCTACCATCCCTATATTGGTTCCTCATCAGTCACCGCACAGGAACCTATCACTGTATTTCCCTAGCGCTGGGCCCTGGATAGCGAAGGGGGGGGGGTGTGAGTGCTAGTCGATTCCTACTGACAAATAAAGACAGCAAGGGGAAACTGACATGGGGGAAGTAGCTTAGCTTGAGTCGACTTCAGAGAGATGGCACACATGTCCTCTTAGCACTAGAGAGCAAGAAAGAACTGCACTTGCTCCAAGCCTTCACAAGGGGTCATGCGAATATCACCGGCACCTCTGTGTAGCAACCTGGAAATATTTAAACATCCAGGCCTGATTGTCAATTAGAGCAGGAGGGAGGTAGCCGCTGGGTCCTAGAGTGAGACAGCTAAGAAGGTGTCTGCAATGCCAAATGAAGGGATCTCCTGCAACCAACTGCAGGGCAACTGTCTATCATATCTGACACACCCGTGAATACCTTAGCTCCTACAACCTGGCTGAACAAATCAGGAATCAGAGAAAGAAGGTATATGTCTTGGATGGTAATTTGATTTAATTCCCGTAAATCTAAACAGGAACGTAGACCGGCATCTTTTTTCTTCACAAAGAGGAACCCTGCCACTGCAGGTGAAGATGAGGGCCTTATGTGTCCCTTCTCCAGACTCTCCGCAATGAAATCCTTCATGGCTTGTCTCTCAGGGCCAGAAAGATTATACAGTCTGGACTTTGGTAGTTTATCTCCGGGGGTCAGGTTAATAGGACAGTCATATGCACGATGAGGAGGCAAATCCTGACACCCCCTCTCAGAGAAAACGTCCTCAAAAGCATACAGAAAAGCAGGTAATATTTCCAAAGAGACAGTAGCAAGGGAAATATCTAAACAGTTCTCATGGCAGTAATCTCTCCATTCAATAATCTCCCCGGTTTGCCAATCCACCAACGGATTATGTTTCACCAGCCAGGGAAGACACAAAACAATTGGGGTGGGAAGACTGTCCAGGACATAGCAAGGGATTATTTCACAATGAACCGACCGCACCCTCAGTTTTACATTATGTACAATGTGAGTAAATGCTTTCTGTGCAAGTGGCGCCGAGTCAATGGCGAAGATAGAAATGGGTTTAGCTAAAGTACAGCAAGCAAGACAATGAGTTTTCACAAACCCAGCATCAACCATGCTGACTCCAGCTCCACTGTCAACAAACGCAGAAATTTTCTTGGTTTTGCTCTCTAGCACCACCTCTGCTGTCAGGACAAAACGGGAACTGCAGGTTAGCAACAAATGCACCCCTTGCTTATCCAACTCCAGACTACCAAGAGTTAATCGAGTCTCCTTTTGTTTAGGAATTGAAGGACAGGTCCCAATAAAATGTCCCTTTTTCCCACAAAAAAACATACGCCTTTTTTCTTATGAATCTCCGGGGAAACGTATGATGTAAAGGCACCCTCTAACTGTATGGGTTGCTCCACCTCCCTGAGTACTGGATCACCACCAGACCGCTCCTCTGGCAGAGAGGTACACAACCCCGACAAAAAGGTTCTCACCCGTCTATCAAGACATATGGCCAATGACATGGCAACCTCCAATGACTGAGGGGTTTCAAATACTGCCAAGACATCTTTCAACCTTCCAGTAAGACTGTCACAAAATTGACTTCTAAGGGCTGAGTTATTCCATTTAGAATCCGTTGCCCATCTACGGAATTCAGAACTGTAAGTCTCCACTGACCGATTCCTCTGCTGAAGGTGACGTAGCCTAGACTCAGCTAAGGGAGGGCAACCTTGGGTTCAGGCTGGACAGGCCTACCTGCAGAGACCCCCACATTAGCGACCTGTAGCCACTGATGCTGTTGTTGAACCTCACAGCGGAGATCATTCACCTTCAGAGACAGACTGCACAGCCACTCTGCGAGCTCTGCAAATGAACCCATACCAACAAAGAAAGAAAAAAAAAGACACACAATTAAACCCAAGTGTCAGTTTGTTTTTTTTTCCTAAAAATGTGAACGGCCGGTAATAATGTCACGCACAGTGTAGGAAAGACAAAGTGCGACATGAAGGGATGAGGGGAAGGGAACCCAGACACTAGGCAAAGGGGGAAGTGGAGACCTCCTAGGCTGATCTGCAATCACCCTGTCTCCCCCTACCAGCCCTATATAGGTTCCTGACCAATCACCGCACAGGAACTTATCCCTGTATTCTCCTAGCTCTAGGGGGATGAGCGCTAGTCAATCCCTACTGACAACTAAAGACAGCAAGGGGAGACAGACATGGGGAAAGTAGCTTAGCTTGAGTCGACTTCAGAGAGATGGCACACACATCCTCTTAGCACCAGAGAGGAAGTAAGAACTGCACTTACTCCAAGTTTCACAAGGGGTCATGTGAATATCACCGGCACCTCTGTGTAGCAACCAGGAAGTATTTAAACACCCAGGCCTGATTGTCAATTAGAGCAGGAGGGAGGTAGCCACTGGGTTCTAGAGTGAGACAGCTAAGAAGGTGTCTGTAATATCAACCAACTGCAGGGCGACTGTCTGTCACATCTGACACACCCGTGACAGTGGGTGTCATTGTAAAACAGCCTTTTTGTGGGCACTGTGCGCCAGGTTGTGTAGGTGAAATTTTCATAACACAGTATTGCTTCTTTCAAAAGCTGTTCTTGTTGTAACAGATGTAAATTATTTGCTTCTTTTTCCATTCGGGTATTTGTTTTCATTAACTCTGTGTGACTTTTTATTTGAATATTTACATATGGATCTAGTAATTGATGAGGCCAGTATCCTGACTTGAGAAAATATTCTTTTAGAAGGAAGTCCTACCACCTTCTTTGTTTTTGACTCTTCCACAGTCCACAGCATGATGCCTTTTTTCCCTGCATTCATTGCCTGATTCTGTCTATTTATGGTCTTGTGTAGATAGAAATTCCCAAAAGAATGCAATCCAATTCACAATCTTTTTCAAATCATCACAAAGAAATTAGTCTGATGTCTCCCATCTACGTCTGTTGATGGTTGTATTACAATGCTTCCTCCTCAGTCCTTGTAATTCTATCTAAGCCTCACACTGAGTGGTTTGACTTTCCCAGTGTTGGAGTGAGAATCTTTTTAAAATAGTACCAAAAGTGAATCAGAGACCCTCCTCTACGTCTCTTCCAGGGTGTATTGCTGTCCCTCCTTCTATTTTTTTCAGGCCTTGCACATACTGCAATGGCTTTACCAATCTAGGAGTCCCACTCCTTTTAAAGGGGTCAAAACAGGTTTTCTGAGGCCCTCACCTGCATGTCTTACTGGGTGTATTGGTGTACCTCTTTCTAATTTTTGTCAGGCCTTGCACGTAGTGCATTGGATGGTGGATGGTAGATATTAACCAGTCTTGGAGTTTCATTCTTTTTAAAATTTGATGAAAAAAAATATTCTTCATAGAATCGAATTCCCAATCTTTTTTAAATTGTCCAAAAATTTGTTCAGTGTTAGTGATGAGCCAGTATGTTCGGTTAACCCTTTCGGTGAGTATGCTCGGGCGAGTACCGAGTATCTTCAGCGTGCTCGGTGATGTATTTGAATCACTCCCGTGTGCATGATTTGCGACTGTTTGACAGCTTTAATACATGTGAGGAATGCTTGTTTCTTAAGCATTACTCACATGTATTAAAGCTGTCAAACAGTCGCAAGTCATGCATATGGGAGTGATTCAAACATACTGAAGATACTCGGTACTCGCCCGAGTATACCCGCCGAAAGGGTTAACCGAACATACTCGCTCATCACTATTCAGCGTACCACCTCTATGTGTCTTTCTTGCTGTATGGAAATGCTTCCTTGTAAATTTTGTGAGCCCTCGCAGTGACTGCATAGCCATTGCCAGTTTCGGAGTCAGAATCTTTTAAAAATAGTACCAGAATTCAAGTCCCCCCTCTACATGTCTATGCTCCCTCACCTGAATGTTTTCCAGGGTGTATCGGAGAACCTCGTTCTAAGTTTTGTTAGCCCTTGCACATAGTGCATTGGCTTTAGGAGTGTAGAAGTCACGGTACCTAAGAATTTTAACAGAATATGTATGAGGCCCTCCTTTATGTTTAATATAGGGTGTTTCTGAGTCCCTCCTCCTTCTAATTTTTGCCAGTTCTTGCATTGTCTGCATGGGCTTTGTGGCGTATCACAGTCCCTCCTTGATAAATGAAACAGGATGTGTCTCACCATATCACACACACGACTTGCCCAGATAAGGTAGTAAAACGTTAAAATTAAATTTACTGGTAAATGTTTTTTTCAACATTTAAAGCTATGATACAGTGCAAAAACACAGCAAAAACATTATGTGTGAACATAGCCTAAAGGGGTGGAGGAGGCTTTTTTTCTCTCTTTTTTATTTTGCCTTATATACAAGTCATTATACAGGAAATAATGTTTCCTAACATTTTTTCCTGTAAAATCCATATTTGCTTCTGGTTTGCCTGTTTTATTGCCAGTTCGTAAAAGTGGCGTAATACTCTGACAACATTGTTCCCAAAAGCAACCTGGGAGTCAGAGATGTGTCCATGCATCATCCCCATGATGTTCCCATTCCATTTGAGCACTTTTTCCATCCATTTTGAAAATTTTAATGCCCCCCTAGACCTCCTTGGAGGGTTCGCCGGAAAAATGCTTGAGATTCCCATTGACTTCCATTATACTCGTTTCTTGAGACGAGCACTGGAGCAGTATGATATGCTTGATACGAGTAACGTGCACCCGCGCCTTTCAGTGCTCGCTCATAACTACTTAACATCACTTTTCAACTGTGTCTCTTCATCATCAACCGCTTGAGGCTCTAATTGACATAGCACATTGTCGTCTTCTCCTGACCATAGATGCACAAATATTTGTCCATCACTACACATGATCTCTTCATGTACCTCTTGAAATGTCCAGGGCGAAAGACCAGAATCAATACATGCAAATGTTAACACTCGCACCTCGGAGTGTCCAAGTGTGGGATCACTTGTCTCCTGGGACACAGCATGGTGGGAAGAAGGAGGATCAGGTTACGGATTAGGTGGTCCAGACTCTTGGCTAGTGAGACTGGACGGTGTGGAAAACAGGGCGGTGCTGGGAAACAGACTGAAAGCATTATGTGCCATACAACCGAACACCAGTTCGCACAGTTCTGCATAAACCCCTTTTTGACGTGAGACATAATAATACAGGCCTGGCAGAGCATCAAAAAGGAGGAAACACATCGTCTGGTGATGTCCATGAGTTCAAGACTTCAGGCAGTCATTGCCAATAAAGAGTTTTCAACCAAGTACTAGAAATGAACATTTTATTTACAATTATTTAATCTGTCCAATTACTTTTGGTCCCTTTAAAAACAGGGTGGCACATGTTAAGGAGCTGAAACTCCTAAACCCTTCATCCAATTTTAATGTGGATACCCTCAAATGAAAGCTGAAAGTCTGAACTTCAACTGCATCTGAATTGTTTTGTTTAAAATTCATTGTGGCAATGTCTAGAACCAAAATTAGAAAAATGTTGTCTCTGTCCAAATATATATGGACCTAACTGTACATGTTATGTGCCCAGGGTCTTAATGATCAGGTATGTATTTTTATGCCTTGGCAATCGCGCTCTCATAAAGGTTGTGTAGGCACGATCGCTGCTGGGTGTCAGCTGATTCTGACACCTGACACCCAGTACGCTGTGCCAGGAGCGGTCCTGCTCCGCTCCTGGCACATTAACCCCCAAAATGCTGCAATCAAAGTCGATCGCAGCATTTCCGTAGCAGGCAGCGGTAATAGAACCCCTCTTACCTCGGATCGGAGACCCCGCGCTGTCAGCGCAGGGTCCCGATCGTTGCCATGGTGACCCAATGTCATCATGATGGCATCCGGATCACCAGGCATCAGCAAGTTAGTTAGATCATGCACAGTGAGTGATCTATCGAACTTGTGCCAGCATTGCACTGCGGAATTGCCTTTGCAGTACAATAAAAAATGCAAGGCAATTCCGCATGTGGAAATCACGCGATAAACGCACGATAAACACGTGCGGAATTCCGCATGCGTTTATCCGGGAGAGGACATGCAGAAATGAAGCAGAAAATTTCTGCTTCATTTCCGCAGAGTGAGCACATAGCCTTAGGGGTTAGGGTTGTGTTAGGGTTGGGTTAGAGTTAGGGTTGTGTTAGGATTAGGGTTACGGTTAGGATTAAGGTTACGGTTAAGATTAGGGTTACGGTTAGAATTAGGGTTGTGGTTAGGGTTGTGTTAGGGTTAGGCTTGTGTTATGGTTATGGTTAGGATTAGGGCTAGGGTTAGTGCTAGGGTTGGGGTTAGGGTTGTGTTATAGTTAGAGTTGTGTTGGGGTTGGGATTTTTTCAAAAGCAAAGAAAAAAAATGATAATGATATGGCAACTAGTGTTGAGCGCAAGTGCTCACTACATGAGTTTGCATCGGTTGCTCGGGTATGCATCGAGTATAGTGGGTGCTCGAGTGACATGCTAGAGTCTTCGCCCCATATGTTTAGCGGCAATCCCCACATGTTTTTTTTTTGGGTGTCTAACAACCGTGAAACATGCAGGGCGGGGATTCGAGCATGTCACTCAAGCTCCCGCGATACTTGGTGCATACCCAAGTACCCGATGCAAACTCAAGTAGCGAGCACTTGTTCTCAAGACTAATGACAATTTATTCAATATGATGACCTAATGCTATCAAATTCTGTATCAAACCTCTGTGTTCAAAATGTTCACTATTCCCCTTGATAAAATCCTTGAGGGGTCTAGTTTGCAAAATGGGGTCACTTGTGGGGAGTTTCCACTGTTTAGGCGCATCAGGGTCTCTCCAAACGCGACATAGCGTCCGCTCTCAACTCAGCCAATTTTGCGTTCAAAAAGTCACACAGTGCTCCTTCCCTTCTGAACCCTGCCTTGCGCCCGGTGTTTTTTCCCCACATATGGGGTATCAGCGTACTCAGGAGAAATTGCACAACAGTTTTTGGGGTCCATTTTTTCCTCTAACCCTTGTGAAAATAAAATATTTGGTGCTAACAGATCATTTTTGTGGAAAAAGTTAGATTTTTTATTTTCGCGGCTCTACGTTATAAACTTCTGTGAAGCACCTAGGGGTTCTGGGTGATCACCACACATCTAGATAAGTTCCTTGAGGGGTCTAGTTTCCAAAATGGGGTCACTTCTGGGGGGTTTCCACTGTTTATGCACATCAGCGGCTCCCCAAATGCAACATGGTGACCTCTAATTATTCAAGCAAATTTTACATTCAAAAATGGTTTTGTAAATTTTGTTGGAAAAATGAGAAATCGCTGGTCAACTTTTAACCTTTATAACTTCCTAACAAAAGAAAATGTTGGTTCCAAAATTGTGCTGATGTAAATTAGACATGTGGGAAATATCTCTCAGATTAAAGGGCATGAAAATTCAAAGCTTGAAAATTTCAACATTTTCAAAATTGTCGCCATATTTCCGATTTTTTCACAAAGTAACCCAAGTCATATCAAAGAAATGTTACCACTATCATGAAGTACAATATGTCATGAAAAAAAAAATCTCAGAATCAGTGGGATCCGTTGAAGCATTCCAGAGTTATTACCTCATAAAGTGACAGTGGTCAGAGTTCTTAAAATTGGCCTGGTCATTAACGAGTAAACCACCTTTGGGGGTAAAGGGGTTAAAGTTCAGTGGGGGCGCCATTAAGTAATTTTAGGGTGTCAACCTCCGGGGTCAGGTAGCCACAAATCAGGTTCAGGTTTAGGCAACTCTTAGCCTGTTTAGGGTCCTTTGGTTATATCTCCCCTGCTTTGTCCATCCTTGTGTGTATAAGGATACAGTCTTAAAAGACACAAGCACTTGTCCATATGTCGGTCGTTAGGTGGACATTCACAGTAGCTGCACTGGTCAGGGCATGGGTGTTGTTATGAGACATGTGCTGGTGTAATGCTGGTGTAATGCTGTGTGGCCACAATGCGTTTTTTAAGCATTTCCGCAGCGGCAAAAACGCTGCAGAAACACTTAAAAAACACATGGTAGAAGGTCTGCCATGTTCCCCAATGATAATCCGCATGTGCTGTGCACATGCTGCGGAAATTTCCGCTGCGGATTATTATTGCGGAAAAAAATGCAGCACTACCAATTATTTTGCGGAAGTTCTGCGTTTTCGCTGCCATTGACTTGCATTGGAACGCATGGATTCCGCATCACTGTATATGTAGATGCGCATTCCATGCATTCCAATGTGCAGATGGTGCCCAGGTCTAGAGGAGAGGAAACTCTCCTCCGGACCCGGATACCATAGAAACTGTGAAAACAAGAATAAAATAAAAAATAAATGTTATATTTGCCTTCTGATGACCCCGGGTCCCTTGTCTTCGCTTGCCGGCAGCTCGCGATGGACTGAAGGACCTGCGCTGATGTCATAGTCATGTGACGGGTCACGCGATGCTGACATCGGCAGGTCCTTCAGTGTACCGCGATCTGCCGGCAAGGGAGAACAGAGGGAAGCAAGACACCGGGGGCCATCGGAAGGTAAGTATAGATTTATTTTTTTATTTTTAAACATTCTTTACGGTCACACTATATAAATCCATGCCATTTGCTTGGATTTATATAGTGTGACCAAGTTGACGAGCGATTTCCAAGTGATGCTAAAATCGCTTGGAAAGCGCTTGTCAACCCGCATGCAGAAATGCATGTGAAGAACGCTTCACATCCGCATGTCCCTGGCAGGAAAAACGCATGTACAATCGGATGCATTTTTTCTGCCAGGGGAGATGCAGAAACGCCCAGGAAAAATCCAGAGCATTTCTGCATCGTGGGCACATGACCTGAGGCGTGAAAAATAGTGTCAGATGGGGACTTAATACCAAAGGACGTACGCAGCCATGAGGTTGCGGAAAGCCAGTGTCCACAAGCTTAAACGCAAGATTTCCAGGGCAAGCAGTCTGTAAATGTGCCCGTTTAGTGTTTGGGCCTGTGGCTGGGAGGATAGCTGGATATTTTCTTTGCATTTCAAGGCCTGGGGTAGGGAAAACTGAATGATGTGCTAGGACAAAGAAGTGGATGTGGTTGCTGATCGTGCTTGCGAATGTGCAACGTCAGTTGCAGGGCTGGGCACATCCGCGCCAGCATCCTGGACAGGGGATTGGCAAGCATGTAGTACCCTGTGTACTTCATCCTCGATCTCCGCCTGGTCCACAAGCAAACCTTCCTCTTTAATTGTGAGCAGGGAGCATTTGAGTAGACACAAAACTGGATGTTTACTCTGATTATGGTGACATTACTGTTCACCATCTTGGTTGATTTCTCACAGATGTCATACATCCATGGCCACTCATCACTTGTTATGTGCGGAGGCTGAGTGGAATACCGATGGGCATGTTGGAGCTGGTATTCAACTACTGCCTACAAAGCCTTGCCAAGTACATTTTTAATGTTGAGTTCCAGCGCGTGGGAAGGTCACAAACCAATCGGTGAGCTGGCACTTGCAGCGTTAGCTGTAGCTGACTTGTGAAAATGGGTACCATAGTTGGCCGCCTTCTCCCTCTGGACACCCCTCTGATGGCCCTCTAAAAATTGAGTGAGGGCCACATGATGACTCTGTGAATATGGAGGAGGAGGAGGCCAAAAAAATACTTCAACCGGATTCCCTATTTGATTTGGGAAGGGGTGAAGTACACCTAACTCTGGTTGTGGGAACCCGCCGCGTGTGGGTGCTTTGGGGAACAGTGGGCACCTTCTCTTTCTGGACACCCCACTGCCTCTCATGGCCTCTAAAAATTGAGTGAGGACTGCATGATGATTCTGTGGAATGGTGCATGGGAATAGGAATACACCAGCAAAAAAAAAGGAACACTTAAACCATGATGAGGTAAATTTCGACATGTGGTTGCTCTGGTGATCAGTTGCCCACCTTCTCCCTTTAACCACCCCACTGCCTCTGATGGCCCTATAAAAATTATTAACCATATGAAGGATGACACTACAGCTACACAGATGACCGTCTGATAGCGCAGCTCAACTACACATCTCTACTGAAGACCCTTTCAGCTTTTTGAGAGTTGGGTGGAGGACATCATCTCTGAAAATAGGGTCCCACAGCTGCACCCCAACAGTTTGAGCAGCACTCTTAGAAGGGTCAATACCCCGAGACCACTGGGGGAGCGCGTAGCCCCTCACTTTGTCACTGAGGATGATTTAATTCTCCAGGGATTACTTAGAAATGGTTCTTGTGATGGGATGCAGGTCTGCACAGCTGTTGTCATCCTATTAGATAGATAAGAATTAATGTATAAGTGTATGCTTTATTAAAGATGGTGTTATGCACAGAAGTTAATGTACTCGGCAGCGACTCTCACTGGACCAGCAAATGCGCAGTCACAGATGTACTTAGCGCAAGCAACCACTGCTTGGCAAGTCATTAAGGGCCAGGATATTTTTCATCCACTCACAATAAGGAGGGGAGCTTTACAGAGCCCTTCCCAGACTGCTATTGCAGGGTAGCTGGCATCTGGTAACGCAGACAATGTTAGAGACAGGATACTACAGTAAGTAATAAGTAGAGATGAGCGTTGTTCTACTCGAACTGTTCGCCAATCTCAAATTCGAGCTGTTTTGGGCGGTGTTCGAGCCGGTCGGCGAACACGAACAATTTGAGAAAAATTCGGCTGTTCGAGGTTATGTTCGATAACTGTTCGTGCACCAAAATCATAACTGGATTTTTTCTCAGTAATGATGAAAATTAATGTTAATACGCAGTTTGAGTGTACAGCGGGGCGGGGGGAGGGGCAGGGGATGGATCTCTGCAGGAACAATGAAGATCTCCATTTTTTTTTCTCTTTCCCGCATTTGCAGTGGGGAGGTGCAATCTGTCAGCCTATCAGCAGCGCACACACGGAGCGAAGTGCTTTTTTTCACACAAGCAAGGGCATGTGTGATTGGCAGTGTATGTCACATGTCCTTGCCCTATAAGACCAAGCCATTTTCCCCGTCGCCACCATTTTCTCACTGCTGCAGCTGCGTGTTAGACGGCACCGCTGTTGCTGTGTGCGCTATACCTTGTTAATTTCAAGCCACTTTTCGCACAAATATACAGATAGCTTGGGAGTAGGGAATAGTTGTGATTGCAGTCCTTTTAAGGACTAGGTTACAGCATTTCCTACGACTTTTATCAAGCAGGTCTGTGCTCTTAAATAGATAGATTGTGGGAGTAAAGACTAATTGTAATTGGAGTCCTTTTCAGGACTAGGTTACATCAGTTCCTATCAGTTTTTGCCAGGCAGGTCTGTGCCAGTGCTGTGCAAGTTTTTTTCACAGCATTTGGCTGAATCTAGCAAAGCTAATCCTTTTTGGCCTATTGCAGAGTGTGTTAGTCAGTGGAGTAGCCTATCTGTGTTGCAAGATATACCACCTGTGTATAGAATACCAATTTTTTTACTGCACCTAGTGAAGTAAAATCTTTTGGGCATAGCATCATTCTATTAGTCCATCTATACTGACCTCCATCAGGTTGCAAATTAAAAATATTTTTTTTCTGCATCTAGCTCTGAAAAAATATTTGGGCTTCTAGCAGTGTGTGGGACTTGGTCTATTAGTCCATCTATACTGACCTCCATCAGGTTGCAAATTAAAAATAATTTTTTTCTTCATTTATCTCTGAAAAAATATTTGGGCTTCTAGCAGCGTGTGGGACTTGTTCTATTAGTCCATCTATACTGACCTCCATCAGGTTGCAAATTAAAAATATTTTTTTTCTGCATCTAGCTCTGAAAAAATATTTGGGCTTCTAGCAGTGTGTGGGACTTGGTCTATTAGTCCATCTATACTGACCTCCATCAGGTTGCATATTAAAAATAATTTTTTTCTGCATCTAGCTCTGAAAAAATATTTGGGCTTCTAGCAGTGTGTGGGACTTGGTCTATTAGTCCATCTATACTGACCTCCATCAGGTTGCAAATTAAAAATAATTTTTTTCTGCATCTAGCTCTGAAAAAATATTTGGGCTTCTAGCAGTGTGTGGGACTTCGTCTATTAGTCCATCTATACTGACCTCCATCAGGTTGCAAATTGAATAAAAAAATTTTCTGCATCTAGCTCTGAAAAAATATTTGGGCTTCTAGCGGTGTGTGGGACTTGGTCTATTAGTCCATCTATACTGACCTCCATCAGGTTGCAAATTAAAAATAATTTTTTTCTGCATCTAGCTCTGAAAAAATATTTGGGCTTCTAGCAGTGTGTGGGACTTGGTCTATTAGTCCATCTATGCTGACCTCCATCAGGTTGCAAATTAAAAATAATTTTTTTCTTCATTTATCTCTGAAAAAATATTTGGGCTTCTAGCAGCGTGTGGGACTTGTTCTATTAGTCCATCTATACTGACCTCCATCAGGTTGCAAATTAAAAATATTTTTTTTCTGCATCTAGCTCTGAAAAAATATTTGGGCTTCTAGCAGTGTGTGGGACTTGGTCTATTAGTCCATCTATACTGACCTCCATCAGGTTGCAAATTAAAAATAATTTTTTTCTTCCTTTATCTCTGAAAAAATATTTGGGCTTCTAGCAGCGTGTGGGACTTGTTCTATTAGTCCATCTATACTGACCTCCATCAGGTTGCAAATTAAAAATAATTTTTTTCTGCATCTAGCTCTGAAAAAATATTTGGGCTTCTAGCAGTGTGTGGGACTTGGTCTATTAGTCCATCTATACTGACCTCCATCAGGTTGCAAATTAAAAATAATTTTTTTCTTCATTTAGCTCTGAAAAAATATTTGGGCTTCTAGCAGTGTGTGGGACTTGTTCTATTAGTCCTTCTATACTGACCTCCAGCAGGTTGCAAATTGAATATAATTTTTTTCTGCATCTAGCTCTGAAAAAATATTTGGGCTTCTAGCGGTGTGTGGGACTTGGTCTATTAGTCCATCTATACTGACCTCCATCAGGTTGCAAATTAAAAATAATTTTTTTCTGCATCTAGCTCTGAAAAAATATTTGGGCTTCTAGCAGTGTGTGGGACTTGGTCTATTAGTCCATCTATACTGACCTCCATCAGGTTGCAAATTGAATAAAAAAATTTTCTGCATCTAGCTCTGAAAAAATATTTGGGCTTCTAGCGGTGTGTGGGACTTGGTCTATTAGTCCATCTATACTGACCTCCATCAGGTTGCAAATTAAAAATAATTTTTTTCTGCATCTAACCCAGCCAATAGTTTTGGCCTAATACCACAGTTTGGCCACTCAGCTCTGCTCGGTTACCATCCATTGTTTTTTTGTGCAAACAACTCCAGAGTTGTGAATTAGTTAACCACCAAAATGAGTGGAAAAAGGCCTGCTGCTGGTGGAAAGGGGAATAGGCGTGTTGGGAAGGGGAAAAAAGGTTGTGTCCGTGGGGTAGGTGCAGAAGAAAGACCATCTTCCAGCCAAACTAAAATGTCTACTTCTTTTAGCGGACAATGTGATAAGATCCCTTTCTTACGGCCACGCCAATCGCTACAAATTCCAGATGAGACACAAAAACAGCAGGTGCTTCAACGGATATCAAGTGCTCCTTTAAGTGGGCTCTCCTCCACATCAACTTCAACATCACAAATACTCCAGTCCTCAAAGGTGTCACCCAAATCGCACTTGCTTCCTCACAGCTCCCAAATCTCCAGCTGCCCGTCTGAGTATGAGGTAGAACAGATGGTTGAGTCTGCAGAGCTGTTTACTCATACTATAGCCTGGGAATCAGAGGTCGACTCCAGCGCTTCTGTGAATCCAGACGAGGAAATGATCTGCACTGATGCCCAGAATCTTTATGAGTCGGATCCAGGACCAGACGCAGAAGGTTCTGACCATAATGTAGACCCTCATTCCCAAACTGTAACTCCTGTTGGTGGAGACAATGAGGAAGACGATGATAAGACTCAAATACCTGATTGGAGCGACAACTTTAGTTTTTTGTCAGGGCAGGAACAGGTTGGCTCTGAGGACGACGGGTGTGATAACGCACAGGGTGATGATGATGAGGTCGGAGATCCCACTTACTGTCAACCCACAGTCAGCCAAGAGATGAGGTCAGCAGAGGAGGTGGAGGAAGATGCTAGTGACGACGAGGTCAGGTTGCGCCTTCCTGGACAGAGACGTAGTACTGGAAGCACGACAACAACTGCATCCTCAAACACAACTCTGCCTCTCACCACAAGTCGTGGTGGCTCTTCAGGTCGCATGGGTGCTAAGCCTTGCATAGCCTGGGCATTTTTTCAGATCGATAAAGATGACCCAACGCGTGTTATCTGTAACATTTGTCAGCAAAAGCTAAGTAGAGGCCAAAAAATACATAGTTTGAGTACTTCATGCATGAACCGGCACATGGACATGAAGCATAAGTTGCAGTGGGAAGCTCAGTGTGCTACAATGCGGCCTAGCCGGCCGGGCCAACCGCCATCTGCCATATCTTGTGCATCCGCGGCCTCTTCATCCTCTGTGACTGGGGGGACAGCAGTCACACCTGTTTTGGGGCGCAGACCTGCCACCTCTTTACCCGCAACAGCCAGCGTGATTGGCAGGTCATCATTTTCTTTGGAGGTGGTAACACCAGCTGGTCTTGAGCGCTGTCCGACATCGATAGCACCACCTTTGGATCAAGGCAACCTAACATGTCTGCCTGCATCTTCCTCACAGACCGGCAGTTTACCGGGGACACCCTTATCAACCCCGTCTAAGCACAATAGCCAGCCCTCGGTCCCTCAGATGTGGACAAGTAAAAGACCATTTCCTCCTAGCCATGAGAAAGCTAAGAGGTTGAATTTCACCATCTGCAAGCTCTTGGCTACAGAAATGCTGCCTTTCCGCCTGGTGGACACAGAGGATTTTCGAGACCTTATGTCCGTCGCAGTGCCCCAGTACCAGATGCCCAGTCGGCACTACTTCTCAAAGAAAGGTGTGCCTGCGCTCCACCAGCATGTCGCACACAACATCACCGCTTCTTTGAGAAACTCTGTGTGTGACAGGGTGCATTTCACCACAGACACTTGGACGAGTAGGCATGGACAGGGCCGTTACATGTCGCTGACTGGGCACTGGGTAACTATGGTGACAGCAGGACAAGGGGCTGCTGTCCAAGTCTTGCCGTCCCCACGAGTTGTGCGTCAATCCTCTTTATCTCAAAGTTCCTCCACTGCTTCTGCCTCCTCAACCTCCTCTCGGTCTTCCACCTGCACCCAAAGCCTGTCTGGTCATGCCACAAGCTTTCTAACTGCGCAGAAGGGATCCTGCACACCTCCTTACTATGCTGGAAGTAGGGCTCAACGTCATCAGGCGGTTTTTACATTGAAATGTCTGGGAAATGTGAGTCACACAGCTGAGGAGTTGTGGTCAGCTCTGGAGAACCAATTTCATGAATGGTTGTCTCCACTGGACCTGAAACCAGGGAAGGCCGTGTGCGACAATGCTGCAAACCTGGGTGCGGCCCTTCACCGGGGCAATGTCACACACGTGCCTTGTATGGCTCACGTGTTGAACCTGGTTGTCCAGCAATTTTTAGCCCACTATCCCAGACTAGATGGCCTTCTGCAGAGGGCACGGTCGCTGTGTGCTCACTTCCGCCGTTCGCATCCCGCAGCTCAGCGACTTACATCTCTACAGAAGTCGTTGGGCCTGCCACTTCACCGGCTAAAATGCGATGTGCCTACCCGGTGGAATTCAACTCTGCACATGTTGCAGCGACTGTGGCAGCACCGACAAGCCCTGGTGCAATACGTTCTGACGTATAGCCTGGGCCAACGAGATTCAGAGGTGGGGCAAATCACGCTGGAGGAGTGGTCTCAGATCAGGGACCTATGCACCCTTCTGCACAGTTTTGAAATGGCGACGAAGATGTTTAGTGCTGACGATGCCATTATCAGCATGACTATTCCGGTGATTTACATGCTGGAGCACATGTTAAACAGAATTCGGAGTCAGGTGGTGGCACAAGAGGAGGTGCAGGAAGTAGAGGAGGAGGAGTTGTATGCGGAAGGGCTAACATCTGCAAGGTCCAGACGGTCGGCAGCACCAAGGCGGCAGGCATGTGAGGGTGGGGGAGATGATTTTACCAGGGCGCATGGTAGCAGCCAAACTAGTGAGGAAGGTGCAGGAGCCCAGGAAGAAGTGGAGGACGAACTGATGGAAGACTCATCAGATGAGGGAGACCTTGATCACATTTCTGTTGTGCGAGGTTGGGGGGAGAGGACAGAGGAAGGAAGCATGATTGTTACCTCGCCACCAACACAACAGGGACTTGGTGCTCCTGGATGCGCAACACACATGAGTGCCTTCTTGCTGCACTACCTGCAACATGACCCTCGAATTGTGAGAATTAGAAATAATCCTGACTACTGGGTTGCCACACTGTTAGATCCCCGGTACAAAAGTAAATTTGCAGAAATTATTCCTGCCATAGAAAGGGATGCACGCATGCAGGAGTATCAGCAGAGACTGTTGCAGAATCTTACATGTGCTTTTCCACAAAATACCAGTGGTGCACGTAGTGAATCTCACAGTTCCAACTTGCCAACCGTGGGACCGTCAAGTGTTCAGCACTCAAACCGTAACAGAACCACAGTATCTGCTGGTAACATCAATTTTGCGGAATCATTTCACCACTTTTTTAGCCCATCCTTTGCAAGGCCACAGGAGACAAGAAGTCTGACACATAGTCAACGCCTAGAGACGATGGTACAGG
The DNA here is from genome assembly GCF_046119375.1 of Phyllobates terribilis. Taxonomy (NCBI): domain Eukaryota; kingdom Metazoa; phylum Chordata; class Amphibia; order Anura; family Dendrobatidae; genus Phyllobates; species Phyllobates terribilis. The sequence continues at coordinate 417,253,098 of NW_027362764.1, read as the reverse complement.
AGTATCTCCAAGTAAACATTGAAGCCACGACTGTGTCACTGGACCCTTGCTCTTTTTGGGCTTCCAATCTGGATAAATGGCCGGAGCTAGCCACTTACGCCTTGGAGATCTTGTCATGCCCCGCAGCCAGCGTTCTGTCTGAACGTGTGTTCAGCGCTGCTGGTGGTGTGCTGACAGATAAGCGCACGCGGCTCTCCACTGATAATGTAGACAGACTCACGTTCATAAAGATGAACAAATCATGGATCCGAAACGACTTTTCTACCCCTGTGTCATCCTGGGGAGAGTAAAAGCTTGATGATTGGTTAAAATCACCCTACCAACCGTTTTAAGCTTTCAAATTACTAATCATGTTTATCTGTATCTTGACTGGAAAATAATTTGGGCTTTGTAGCAGTGTGCAGCACTGATCCTATTAGGCCATCTGTAATAAGCTTCACCAGATTTAAAATTAAAAATAATTTTTAGCTGCATCTAGCCCGGAAAATAATTTTGGGGCTCCGAGATGCGCAAGACACATAAGTGCCTTCTTGCTGCACTACCTGCAGCATGACCCTCATATTGTCAGAATTCGAAGTAATCATGACTACTGGGTTGCCACACTCTTAGATCCCCCAAACTTTTCGATCAACCTTTTCATTTTAATAAAGACCAAAAAAATGGTCATTTTTGAAATTATAAGCATTAGCAGGTTGTTAGAAACTGAAATCAAACAGTTTTCAACTCAAAACTTTATTCTAGGTGATGTTACATTTTCACATAGGACCCCTTGTTCGAAAGGAGCTTCTGAACTCTCTCGTCCATTGAATTTGTCAGGTTTTGGATGGTTTCTGCTTCAATTGTTTTGCATGAGGACAGAATACCCTCCCAGAGCTGTTGCTTAGATGTGAACTGCCTCCCGCCATCATAGACACTTCTTTTAATGATGCTCCAAAGGTTCTGAATGGGGTAGAGGTCAGGGGAGCATGGGGGTCACACCATAAGTTTGTCCCCTTTTATGCCCATATCAGCCAGAGATGCAGATGTTTTATGTGCAGCATGAGATGGTGCATTATCATGCAGAAAAATGATCTTGCTGTGAAATACACGGTTCTTCTTCTTGAACCATGGCAGGAAGTGCTGTTTGAGAAAATCCACATACATTATGGAGTTCATCTTTAGCGCCTTCAGGGATCCTAAAGGGGCCGACAATCTCTCTCCCCATGATTCCAGCCCAAAACATTACTCCACCTCCTCCTTGTTGGCGCTGTAGCCGTGTTTGCGTGGGGTGTCCATCAACCAGCCATCCTCCACTCCATTCATCTGGACCATCGAGCGCTGCACGGCACTCATCCGTGAACAAAACAGTTTTGAAATCAGTCTTCATGTAATGTTTGGCCCACTGGAGCCATTTCTGCTTGTGTGAAGTGGATAGAGGAGGTCGACAGGATGGCGTATGCACAGCTGCAAACCTCTGAAGGACCCTGCATCTTGTTGTTCGGGGGACGTTGGAGGCACAAGCAGCTTCAAAAACTTGTCTGCTGCTATGACAAGGCTTTTTTGCCGCTGCTCTTTCAACCTGACGTAATTGCCTGTAGGAAAGAGTCCTCAATTTGCCCTTATCAGCACGCACACGTGTGTACTGTGAATCAGCTACATACTTCTTGATTGCCAAGACACTTCATCCTGATCATCGCACAATGTTGATTGTAGTCATGCCTTGACCTAAACACTCCACAATTTGTTGCTTCTCAGCAGCCGACACATCCTTTTTCTTTCCCATTTTGGCAGAAAATGTAGGCTGCTTAATAATGTGAGAGAGCCTTCTTAAGTAGTCTTGCCTTTCATTGGACACACCTGCCAAACTAATTAGCACAGGTGTCTGCAATTGCTTACAGTGATATAAAGAGCCCTGACACACATCACCATCAATGAGTTTAACTGACAAACAAACAAATTCTTCCCTTATCACTCCTAAACACTTTTTGCATAATAATTTGGAACGCGGTGTACATGTGCTTTTCCACAAAACACCAGTGGTTCACGTAGTGAATCTTACAGTTCTAACTTGCCAACCGTGGTCTGTATGGAATTGTTCAATAAAGGGCCCAAAATTAAGATAACATAGATGGGAGAGGTCTCTATGAATAGGAATTCCTAAGTATTTGATACCCTGTGAGGGCCAGGCAAAGGGAAAGTTGGACTGGATGGAATCCTATATGGATTTAGGGAGGGAGACATCGAGGGCCTCAGACTTCGCTGCATTGATTTTAAAATTTTACCATGTAACAAAGTGATCTATTTCAGCCATAACAGCAGGGATGGATATATGTGATTGAGTGATATATACTAGGACATCATCAGCAAATAGAGAGCACTTGTACTCGGTGCCTCCCACCTCAATCCACCTAATATTGGGGTTATGGCGAATTGATGAGAGCAGGTGCTCCGTCACTAGGATGTATAAGAGAGGGGACAGAGGACATCCCTGCCTTGTCCCATTGGTGATTGTGAAAGGTGATGAAAATGTTCTGATGCACCCCCTGGGCCTTGGGACACCCGGAGCCGGACCCTTTTTGGTGGATGCTGGTGGTTGTAGTCTTCGTGGCGGCGATCCGGTTCCGTGGCTCAGGGCGGTCAAACCAGTGGCGGAACTATTTATGTGGTTTTGATGTTTAAATGTCCGACTACGCCACCCGTGGATTGCGGTCAGAGTGAACCGCCGCTACAGGGCAGACCGCTAAGGCTGGTGTTGTGGGTGCAGCAGAGCGTAGCATAACTCCCCACGGGAGGAGTATAGCCTCAGGGCAGTGTATGCGGAGGATGGGGGTGATGGTGCAGGGCAGCAGCAGTAACGACACGGAGTCAGTGATGCAGTTCAGGGCCTTTACTCACAGTTCTTATTATCCAGACCACGTCTGCAGGTAACGGCTGCCCACGTCGTACTGTGCTCACCAGGTGAGGGGCTCAGACAACTCCCAGATAACTTTGGAGCGCTTCACAGGACCCCCTTTGTGTGTCCTTTGTCTGGCCTTTCTTACCAACACTTCTGTCCGGCTGCCTCGGGCCTCCTCTTGGTAAACTTGGCGCCAGTTTCCCTGACCCTATGTGGTGCCTTCCTAGCGGGTGGAGCAAGGGGCTGCGCCACATAAAATGTCAGAGCCTCCGGTTTCTAGCTGAGGGTCGTTTCCTGCCTCCACTAGTTCGGGGACCGGTCTCCCCCTTTGGCCTGACCCCTCCACGCAGGTGGATTCGGGCGTGCGGTGGCGACTCGCCCGTCCGCACCCCTGGGATCCCTTCATTCCTCGTTCCTGGAGCCTTCTCCGCTCCTCTTCCTTCCTTCTCCCTCTTGCAGGCCTGGGCCTCTGTTACTAGGCCCACCTCCGGAGCAGAGCTCATGCAGAGCCCCTGCTCCCTGCCACTTCTGCTCAGACTTCTCTGCACTGAACTAAGATGGTGCCCACCTTTTATACTCCCTTCTCAATGCACCCAGGAACTGCTTCCTCCCTGCTCCTGCACTGCAGGGTTCCCCTTCCTCAGTGTTCCCTCCCCCCACTCCAGCCAGGGACAGGGACTGTCGTGCCCATCTCAGGGGCATATTGGTCGCCCTGCCCCACGGCAATGTGGTGTAATGAATGCAGGTGTCGGGTCCTGATCCACACTCCATCCTTATCTGAGAGTGAGATATCACACCTCTGGGTGAGGTGCAATACGTCTGTAGCAACCGAGCCCTCGGTGCTACAGTTCCATTTATCTTCAGCCTAGGTGACGTATTGTGATACAGGGCCGTGATTTTGGCTATAAAAGGGTCCCCTAGACCCCTACCCCAAGCTTTTTAAGAGAATCATATATGGCGTGCCAGGAGACTCTATGGAATGCTTTCTCAGCATCCAACGAGAGTATCTACTTACAAATTTTTAACTGCATCTAGCCCAGGAAATACTTTGTGCCTAGTAGCAGTGTCTGCTAGTCAGCGGATTATCCCGGCTGTTAAGCAAGCTACACCACCTGTAGTTTGGACACTTAATTTTTTCAAAGGAAATGCTTCGGGACCACGGGATACTCAGTGAAGAGCATCAGGAGGCACCCCAAGGCATAGGGGCTGGGACTGGCACTAGGATGCCTTGCGGTGGACAGCCGAGCTCGATCCTCATAAAAGCTTTTTAACTGCAGCAGCTTTAGTGGACGCTACTGGAGCTGGAATTACGCGGCTGCTGGCATGAGACTTGCCCTCCAATAGATCCTTGTAAATGGATTTAAAGTGTATTCATTCAAATTAGAGGGACAATTTAAATTAAAAAGCTTAGAGCTGCCTCCACCACAGGGGGGCTCTCTCGACCCACCAGCGGACAGGCACCAGTATTGGGAGAGGGGGGCTGGCCGTCAGGGTTCACCGCGGCTCTGGCACAAACCCGGCGACACGGAGGTGGCACGGGCAGGAGCGGACTGGCCGTCTCGGCTTCTCACTTTTTGGATTTTAGAAGGGCATGACATGCCTATATCTGTGTCTCCCCCTCCTTTTACTCCTCCACCTCTTTTCTTTTCGCATGACTATATGTACTTGTCACTTTTCCATGTGTTAGTTGTGTCTTCTGAGCAGTTTGTCAGCTTTTGGACACCTTTGAAGGTGTTTTCTATGTGTTTCTATGTGTTTTTGTTTGCCTGCCATTGGTTTTAACGGTGTTCGAAGGTGTTCGACGAACAGTTCGACGAACAGTTCGGCGAACACACGGGTGTTCGACGAACCGAACCGAACTCGAACACTACGGGGGTGGCTCAACACTAGTAATAAGCTAGCCTCATTAAACCAAAATGAAAAGCAAAAGGGAACCCAAAAACAAAGGAGAAGAACCGGAAATGACCGTAAGCAGCTGCTGAGAAGCAACCTGAACTTCACCAGGAAGGACTCACCTCACCACTACACAAGGGAACTTAATAAACAGCACTGGACTGGAAAGAAGCAGACTTTAAATAGCTAGCCTAATGTTAAAGATAAAAATCAGGTGATGCTTTCCTCCCAGTCATGTTTAGGGAGCCACTCCCTGCTCACCTGATCAGCAGGATGCACACATTCCCACAGTTGGCTTACACCACACTAGACAGTGTCCTGCATTGCCTGGCAACCGGGAGACAGAGTCCTATGTCTCCCGGGCTGCGAAACAAATGGGAAGCACACATCACTCAATACTTCCACACATGAGAAACCACCATATGTAGTTGCACCATCCAAATGCACGTTATCTCCCAACCCCAACACGGACAGTGGAAGTCTGGAAACCGGAGGACGATTCCGTCCACGGAAGATATTCCTAACAGATGGAGTGAATGCTTAGCCTAAGAGGTGGAGGAGGTTTTTTGTTCTCCCCTTTTTATTATGCCTTATATACAAGTCATTATGCAGAAAAGAATGTTTCGTAAAATTTTTCCTGTAAAATCCGTATGTGCTTCGGGTTTGTCTGTTTTATTGCTAGTCAGAAAAAGTGGCGTAATGCTCTGACAACATTGCTCCCAGAAGCGACTTGGGAGTCAGAGATGTGTCCAGGCATCTTCCCCAAGCTGTTCCCACTCCATTTGAGCACTTTTTCCATTCATTTAAGCAACCATATTGCCCCTCAGACCTCCTGTGACGGTCCGCCGGAAAATGCTTGAGTTTCCCATTGACTTTCATTATACTCGTTACTCGAGATGAGCACGCTAGCATTCCGGAAAGCTCGTCGCAAGTAACGAGCACCCATGCATTTTTGTGCTCGTCCATCACTGATAAATAGGGATTGCGCCTAGTTGAAGATATCTAGTCTTTTTTTTTTCCATAGTTGCCAGGATTCTACTTCTTTTTCCTTCTATCAGAGTGGGTTAAAGTCGGCCATACACATGAGATTTGTCAGGCAAACATTCATTCAGCAGGCAGCTATCTCTCTTGACACCTCCATACACATGAATACTCGGTTTTGATTAGTGTTCAAGTGTTTTAAATGGGGAGAAAGGAAAAAGCTGCTGCTAGAAACCTCTAATCTTCCTTTAACACAAAAATATTGGGTGTTGAATTTCCAACTACCCAATCCTCTGTTCCTGTTATCATGTCAGGTGAGAGACAGGAGGCTGCCAAACACATTAGTGGATTGGTCGGTCCACCAAATTCAGCAGTCTCTGCTGATTTTCATCTAATGTTAATGAGGTCCTTTAGTCTCTTATTTCATGAAAATATTCTCTTTGCATAATTGTATGTACTAAATGTCCAACGAACTGCGTATATCTATATGAAGGTGAAACTGGACAGAAGCTTAGGATGAGAATCAACTTGCTCAAAAGATAAAAGGACACTTCGTGTAGCATAGCACTTTTGTAGCCTTGACCATGACATCACAGATATGAAAGTGTTGGTATTTAAAGTAATTTCAAATGTCAGGAGAGTTGGGAAGTAAAAATATAATGACAACCTTTGAGAAGCTCAGGAATGAATGTGTCACAGTGATTTATATCATTCCACAACACTTAAGGAATTGTCAAGTTTCAAAGTGAAATAGTCAAAAGGCTTGATTTGTTTGAAAAAAACAAATCAGGCTTTACTTACCACCTGCTCTTCCAGCGCCGTGCTCCCCCACCCACTGCACATCAACTTATATTGTTCACAAGGCTGTAGTGGTGATGTCACACAGAGACTGACCCTTGAGAGTGCTGCAGTCAATCACGAAAGCTCAGTGGTCTCATGCTGTCTACCTCAGCAGGACCACTGTGTCTGGCTGAAACGATTGGCTGCAGTTATCTGGTTACAGATATTGGCTGCAGCGGTGATGAGTAGTTGAACTGAGTAGTATTAGCTATAGCTGTCAAGATGTGTGGGTGGAGAATGAATACAATTGAACTCTTAAATTCTCTTACTCTCTACCTGGACTCATTTTAATATCAAGATTATGCAGCCAGGGGTGTAATGACCGCGCTCGCACAGATCGCGACAGCGACCAGGCCTGCGCAGGTAGGCGCCCGCTGACGCCAGCAGAATCTTCAACTGGATGTGTGTCCTCGCCCTCGCACTATGGCCTTTGCATTATACTTTATGGATGACTATGGGTTGTGCATAATACTTTATGGATGACTATAGGCTGTGCATTATATTATATGGAGGACTATAGGCTGTGTGCTATATACTACATAAAGGATATGGGCTGTGTATTATATTATTTGGAGATATATGTGGATCATTATACTATCTGAAGGATATGGGCTGTGCATTATACTATATGGAGGACTATGGGCTGTGCATTATATTATATGCAGGACTATGGGCTGTGTGCTATACTACATGAAGGATATGGGCTGTGTATTATACTATATGGAGGACTATGGACTGTGCATTATACTTTATGGAGGATATGGGCTGTGCATTATATTATATGGAGGACTGTAGGCTGTGCAGTATACTATATGAAGGATATGGACTGTGTATCGTACTAATATGGAGGTGCATAATTATATATGAGGACGATAGGCTGTGCATTATACTATATATGGAGGACCATGAGATGTACATTATACTATGTGGGGGACAATGGGCTGTGCAATATATTATATGGAGAACTATGGGATGCATTATACTATATGGAGTACTATGGGGGTGTGTGGAGACTCGGGAGTCAATGGGTGCTCTCGTCCGCTGTCCCAAAACCTCCTGGACCAGGGCTCATCCCACTAAACGCCTGCACTCTTTTTCCTGTGGGCACGCGGCACCCCCGCCGATCAGCAGTTATTGGTGCCTTCGGCAGCAGCCACCGGCTGGATGTGCTCACCTGTGGGGCTCCTCCGTCAAGTGGTAGTGGCCGCTGCACTGTACTGCACATCCGCCTCCTATTCAATTGAATATGATTGCCGCAGACTCCGATAACAGCTGATCGGTGGGGGTACCGCGTGCGGGACCCCGGCCGATCATACATTTTTGCCCTATTCTACAGATAGGGCATCAATGTAAAAGTAGTGGACAACCCTTTTAAGCTGGCATCCTGTAGTATGTTAAATCTGTGTTCCTCTTGATGGAGCCATCGTGCCCCGGCAGCTGTCCTGTAGAGTGTTACTTGTTGTTGTTTTGTAAAGTCCCAAATCTGTATGTCTCTTGGAACAGAGGCAAATCCCCCTTTAATAGTTCACAACTGTCCTTCAAGCCATCATCCACAGGTCACTGGGAAGGTGGCAGAGGCTCATCTCTCATTGTTTGAGTATTTTAATCAATCTGCATAGTTTGTCCTCCACTGTTTTGCAGGTCAACAAACTGCATGGACTTATAAACAATGGATAATCAACATATTATCAAACATCGATTGTTCAAAAACTCTGCATCCCTATCCTCCAAAGATAACAGACAATAAGTTACAACAAATATCAACTGCAGAGTTAATATTTAGGCTCATATAACAATAACAAAAGAAAAAAGAATAGATCTACCTGTGGCCAAACATTTTTGTATCCCTGATCACAGCATCACGGACATGAAATTATTGGTATCAAAAGGTAGCTTCAAATCTCAGAGAGACAGAAAAGTTTGGGAATATAAACTCATGAAGACCTTTGAAACCTTCAGAGCAGGAATAAATGTGTCACATGGATTTATGTCATTCTACATCAAGTAAGGAATGTGGTCCACAGACCAGAGGGGACATCACAGCTCCGGAACAGACTCTAATCACAGGACAATAAAACTTTCACACTCCTTACCTATGAAATATTCCAATATTTACGGCCACAACTGTTTATCCCTCTCCAATAGTAATAGCTGTGCTTTACATCACTTGTCTCATCTATTGCATTATTTCTGTGCCTTGCTGTTCCAAAAAATGTGACTCTTCAGATTTTGTGTTATACTATGCCTGATGAAGAAACCTGAGTAGTTTTGAAAGCTTGCAATTTGTTTCTATCTTTTTAGTTAGCCATTAAAAGGTATCAACCACTGAGGACTCTCAAATCTAAATATTTTTCTATCTACTGGCTAATATGGTACAAAGATATATATTTTCCCTGTATGAAATCAGAATAAACCTTTCCCGTTTTAGGTCAATTAGGATTACTATAATTTTTAATAATTGGCAAATGCCAAAATAATGAAAGAGAGAATGTTTTAAGTCATTTTTATTACTTACTGCAAATTCAAAGTTTACATACATTTCATTAGTATTTGGTACCATTGTCCTTAAACTGAATGACTTGGGTCAAACGTTTGGGATATCCTTCCACAAGCTTCTCACAATAGTTGGTCGGAATTTTGGCCCATTCTTCCTGACAAAACTGGTGTAACTGATCCAGGTTTGTAGGTCACCTTGCTCGCACCTGCCTTTTCAGCTTTGCCCATAAATTTTCAATAGGATTGAGATCAAGGCTTTGTGATGGCCACTCCAAAACATTGACTTTGTTATCCTTAAGCCACTTTGTTACCATTTTATCAATATGCTTCGGGTCATTGTCCATTTGTAAGACCTATTTCTGCCCAAGCTTCAACTTCCTGGCTGATGACTTGAGATGTTGCTTCAGTATTGCCACATAATCTTCTTTTCTCATGATGCCTTCTACTTTTTGAAGTGCACCAATCCCTCCTGCAGCAAAACAACCCCAAAAAAATGATGCTGCCACCCCCATGTTTCACAGTTGTGATGGTGTTCTTAGGCTTTCAAGCTTCTCCCTTTTTCCTCCAAATGTATTGATGGTCATTATGCCCAAAAAGTTCAATTTTAGTTTTATTAGACCACAGAACATGTCTCCAAAAATGAACGTCTTTGTTCCTGTGTGCATTTGCAAACATTAATCTGGCTTATTTATTTTGTTTCTTTTGGAGTAATGGCTTTTCCTTGGTAGAGTGGCCTTTCAGCCCATGTTGATATAGTACTTGTTTCACTGTGGATATTGACACAATCTTACCAGCTTCCGCCATCATCTTCACAAGATCTTTTGCTTTTGTCCTTGGGTTGATATGCACATGTCAGGCCAAAGCACTTTCATCTCTGGGACACAGAACCCGTCTCCTTCCTAAACAGTATGATGGCTGGACATTGCCATCTTGTTTGTACTCGCGTATAATTGTTTGTACAGATGAAGGAGGCACCTTCAGGTTTCTTGAAATTGTACCCAAGGATAAGCCAGACTTGTGCAAGTCCACATGATGCTACACAAAGAAACAGTGTGTTTCAGGTGTGCATTAAAATACATCCACACATATCAGAAGCTTCCAAACACATGACATCATCATATGATCAGTCCAAAATTGTTTAAAGGCATAGTAATCTTAGTGCATGTAAACTTTTGACTTCGCAGTAAGTAATAAAAATGCCTTAAAACATTCTCGCTCTCATTATTCTATAAAAAGAAGGGAAGATAAGCGCAATGAGAAGTATCCCGTAGTTTATTATTAATACAAAAATAGATGGGACAATTGGCCTGTCACCTCCTCGGGTTGTGCACCCCTGCACAACCCCAGCGATCGCTCGTCAGAGGAGATCCAGCTTTGCCACTGCCGTGCAATGTCCTTCCAGGATCCGGTCACGTGCTCCTCAAACTGGTCACGAGGTTGGGCAATCTGGAAGTATGTCACCGCAGGTCCTCAAATTAGAATGAGGAGTGGAAGACGGCACGGAGCGGCTCCTGCCACAAACCCTTGAGATAAGGCCGTGGCAATAGGAAGCAAATAAAGCGGTCTAGTGTGAGCGCTAGGGCATGAAAACCACAGGGACAATGGCAATAATAAGACAGACCTTTTATTTCATCACAATGCGTTTCAGTAGCGGACTGCTACCTTCCTCAGGCGGTATACCAATGGGAAAGGGAAATGACACGTTATATAAAGGTAACAGACCAATAAAAGAGAAGCAGTGGATGATCTCACAGCACCCATTGTGTGATGACAGTAAACCAAACAAGACCAATGGCAATATAGGAATAAAAACATGAAACTTAAACCAATAATAAAATAAAATGAAATATGAATATAAATATGAACATAATAATGAAGGAATTTTTTTTATAATATATAAAAATAAAAACAATAAAAAAGTACATTAGTTGACAACATTATCTATAGTTAAATTCAATCCTTCAGGTGTTAATGTGCCAAGCTTAAAGATCCAAAAACATTCTTTATTAATGAGACTACCGTAACGATCAGGTGCAGTATCCACTACCTGATCTATTATAATAAGTCTCAAGAATCCTGGGTCCTTCTGATGGAATAAACTGAAATGTTTTGAAATGCTATGCAGTTGATAACCAACACGTATGTTATGACGATGCTTATTAAGACGTGCATGCATCGTTTGTATAGTGCGGCCTACATATTGCAGGCCGCACGTACATTGTAGTAAATATACAACGTACGTGGATTGGCAGTTCACCTGACAGTTGATAAAGAAGGTTTCGCCTGTTGTTTGTGAACAAAAAGTAGTAACCCCATTCATAATCATCCTGCAACATAGGCACTTTGGGGTATTACTTGAAAAACAACCATTGCTATGCACAGATTGTTCTTTATCTTTACTAAATTTGGGTTTAAGAGAGGTGTTACTGGGAGATACTTAACTTCGAAGATTTCGGTTTCTCCTATAGATAATTCTTGGTTTATTGGGAAGATGGTTAGAAAGGACTGGATCAGATTTTAAAATAAACCAATATTTGTTCAACAACCTCTGTATACTCGCACATGATTGATTAAAGGTAGTAACTAAACTCCACTCGGTGAGTTCAGTGACCTTTTTATCAATAATTTTCGGGGACTGGATTTTTTTGATACATACAGTAAGTCCTGTGTAAGGTGCTTAGTTTTATTATATGCATCAATTAAAAGTCTCTTGAGATAACCTTTCTGAATAAACCTATTTTTAAGAATACTGGATTCCACAGCGAAATCCTGATCTTTTGTGCAATTCTTTCGAACTTTCCAGTATTGACCGTATGGAACATTGGTGATCCACCTAGGGAGGTGCCCACTATTGAACCTAAGGTAGCAATTCACATCGACAGATTTGAAGTGTGTCGACGTGGACACCATTCCTGATTCTTCCAAACTTAGTACAAGATCTAAATACTGGAGAGTATTGTCTGAAATAGAAGCTGTAAAAGCCAAAATCCAAGTGCTCTTATTAAGGTCTTCTATGAAATCAAGGGTTGTGGTTTTAGGGCCCTTACAAATGAAAATTAAATTGTCTATGTAACGATAGTAAAGAATAATATGGCCCAAAGATAGGGGGGACTGCGCGATGAAAAAGGATTCAAAATACCCCATATACAAATTGGCATAACTTGGGGAAAATCTCGTCCCCATCGCGCAGCCCCTTACCTGGCGATATACAATGCTTTCAAAGGAAAAAACATTGTTGTTTAATATGAAACTAATGGCTTCTAAAAGGAACTCCTTCTGTTCCACAAGCATAGAAGCATCGGAGCAAAGATAATAATTAACCGTTAGCAGACCTAAATCATGTGCAATGTTGCTATAAAGTGCGCTCACATTAAAGTGAAAAGCAAACAATCTGATAAAGGGGGCAAAGGGTTTTAATCAATTCTGAAGAATCCTTCAAATAAGAATCAAGAGTTAAAACATATTTTTGCAAAAAAATATCCACATAATGGGATAAATTTGAGGTTATTGAATTAATGCCAGAAATAATAGGGCGACCTGGGGGGAGGTGACATCTTTATGTACCTTGAGGAGGAAGTAGAAAAAAGGAATATGAAAATGCGGTATGTCAAGGAAATTTCTTTCTTTCTTATTAACCACTTCCCGACCGCCCACTGTACATAAACGTCGGCGCTGCCTGGGCTCTGTGCAGCGCCGACGTTTATGAACGGTCGGCGGTCCCGCAGCCCTCAGGACCCACAGGGTCCTGCAAGTGCTGCGGTTACAGTTCAGAGCGACAGCTCTGACAGGGGACATCATCGGGACCTGATTGGATCAGGTCCCAATGATGTTAACCCTTTGCTATCTTCTATATGCCACAATCTATAGTGATAGCGGGATATGGAAGATAGTGAGAGGAGAGGGGGTCGTCCAATTACCTCTCCGACGGCCCCTTGATGCCTTCCAGGACCTGCCGTTTTTATGGCAGCTGGAGGTCACATGACCGCCTCCGGATCTGCCATATATGGTGTCCTACTAGGCTCAGGCTGCAGCTGAAGTCTAGCAGGAGACAGACAGTGTGAAACTGTCAGCAAAGTTCTCATGCAATGTAATACATGTCTATTAATTTGCATGAGAACAGTGATTAGAAAAATAAAAATGAATGTCTCATACAGGGACTAAGTAAAAAATTTAAAAAAAAGTCTAAAAAATGTTTTCAAACTGTTAAAAAAAATCACAAAATAAATAAAAATAAATAAATAAAATATTAAACCAATAAATCCGTATATTTATGCAAAAACAAAAAGAGTACACAAATTTGGTATCGCCGCATCCGAAACAACCCGATCTATAAAACTGTCACACTAATTAACTCCTTCTGTGCACACCGTAATAAAAATAAATAAAAAACGGAGCAAAAAACTATGCTTTTTCATCATATTACCAAACAAAAAGTGGAAAAAAATGCGATCAAAAAGGAAAATGGAAATAAAAATGGTACCGCTGAAAACGTCATCTTGTTCCAAAAAAAAAAGCCGCCATACAGCTCCATCAGCCAAAAAATCAAAAAGTTATAGCTCTCAGAATAAAGTGATGCAAAAAACATATTTTTTCTATAAAATTGTTTTATTGTGTAAAAGCGCCAAAACATAAAAAATATACAGTAAGTGTAGCATCGCTGTAAACGTACTGACCCGAAGAATAATGCTGCCTTATCACTTTTACTACACTCAGAACGGCATAAAAAGAAACTCAAAAAACATTTCCTGAATTGTTGGTTTTTGTTAATTTTACCTCCCAAAAAACGGAATAGAAAGCGATCAAAAATGTTCATGTACCCAAAAATGGTACCAATAAAAATGTCAACTCGTCCCGCAAAAAACAAGCTGTCACATGACTCTGTCGGCGGAAATATGGAAAAATTATAGCTCTCAAAATATGGCGATGCAAAAACTAGATTTTGCAAAAAAAAGCGTCTCTTTGTGTGTGACAGCTGTCAGTCATAAAAACCCGATATAAATGTGGTATCTCTGTAATTGCACCGACCCGAAGAATAAAGTAATCTCATCACTTATACCGCACAAGGTAAATAAAACCAATTCTTCACCTGCTACTGATTTGTTTATTATGTCTCCCAAAGATCGCAGTAAGGCTCTGCTCACATTTATCCTGCGCTCTGCGCTGAGCACTTACAGCAGAGTGTCCGTGTAAATCTCTGAAGTACGTGATTCAGACGAAACCCATGACGGAAGATTCCCTGTAATGAGGCAGATATAGGCCACTGTGGATGCCATCTGGCCTGTGATCCCACGGTGTAATTTTTTTTAGGCGTGCATAAAAGTACGGTTGGCCACAGTTTTGTGCACTTCTGAAAACAAGGACACCGCTAAACAGAGGCCAGACGGAGTCCAGAGTAACTCTGCTGCCTCATTATAGTGAATGGATCCTGCAGGGGTTTCATCTGAATTACATCACTTGGAAATTTAGATGGAAACCCCGATGTAAGTGCTCAGCCTAGAGCGCCGGATAAATGTTACGTAAAATGTTCCCAATAAAAGCTTCAACTCGGTCCTCAAAAAAAGCTAGTCCCACTTAGGTCCGTCATCTGTTAAAAATATAAGGGACTTCCAAGTTACTGGTAGCAGAAAAGCTCTGGAAAAGCGAAATGGCCCTTGTCCCCCAAAAGAAATTGAGAAAATTTTGTGCTCCCAAATCCAAATGCCTAATCTACAATAATTTGTTCTCCAATTGTCAAATAGCGCTCCGTCCCTCCCAGATCTCGCCGTATGGCTAAGCGGTACGATACAGCCACATATGGGGTATTGCCACTTTTAGAAGAAATTGTGTGACACATTTCAGCACCATTTCTACCCATTGCCCTGTGTGAAAATGTAAAATCTGAGGGTAAAACATTTTTTGGGTAAAAATACAATTATGTTTTCTTCACTGCCCAATGGTATAAATTTAAAAATTAAAAAATACTCACTACTTCCCTAGATAAATTCTTTGAGAGGTGTAATTTACAAAATGAGGTCACTTGTGGGGGTTTCTGCTGTTTCGGCATGTCAGCGACTCTTCCAATGTGACATGGTGTCTGCAACCTATCCCAACATAGCGCTCCTTTCTCTTCCGAACCCTGCCGTACACCAAAGCAGTGGTTTTCCCCCACATATGGGGTATCGGCGTACTCAAGAGAAATTGCACAACAAATTTCATGGTGCAATTTCTCCTGTTATCCTTATGATAATGCAAAATTAGGGGATGAAAAACATTTTTTGTGGGAAAAATGTGAAAATGTTATTTTTACGGCTCAATATTATAAACTTCTGTGAAGCACCTGGGGGTGCAAGGTGCTCACCACACATCTAAATAAGTTCCCTAAGGGGTCTAGTTTCCAAAATGGAGTAATTTGTGGGGGGTTTCCACTGTTTAGGCACATCAGGGGCTCCCCAAATGCAACATGGCGTCCGCTAATTATTCAAGCAAATTTTACATTAAAAAAGTCAAATGGCGCTCCTTCCCTTCCAAACCCTGCCGTGCGCCCAAACAGTGGTTTTCCTCCACATATTGGGTATCAGCGTGTTCAGGAGAAATTGCACAACAAATTTCATGGTGCAATTTATCCTATTACCCATATGATAATGCAAAATTAAGGGATGAAAAATGTTTTTGTGGGAAAAATGTGAAAATTTTATTTTTATGGCTCAATATTATAAACTTCTATGAAGCACCTGGGGGTGCAAGGTGCTCACCACACATCTAGATAAGTTCCCTAAGGGGTCTAGTTTCCAAATGGTGTTGTTTGTGGGGGGTTTCCACTGTTTAGGCACATCAGGGGCTCCCCAAATGCAACATGGCGTCCGCTAATTATTCAAGCAAATTTTACATTGAAAAAGTCAAATGGCGCTCCTTCCCTTCCAAACCCTGCCGTGCGCCCAAACAGTGATTTTCCTCCACATATGGGGTATCGGCGTGTTCAGGAGAAATTGCACAACAAATTTCATGGTGCAATTTATCCTATTACCCTTATGATAATGCAAAATTATGGGATGAAAAACATTTTTGTGGGTAAAATGTGAAAATTTTATTTTTACAGCTCAATATTATAAACTTCTGTGAATCACCTGGGGGTGCAAGGTGCTCACCACACATCTAGATAAGTTCCCTAAGGGGTCTAGTTTCTAAATGGTGTCATTTGTGGGGGGTTTCCACTGTTTAGGCACATCAGGGGCTCCCCAAATGCAACATGGCGTCCGCTAATTATTCAAGCAAATTTTACATTGAAAAAGTCAAATGGCGCTCCTTCCCTTCAAAACCCTGCCGTGTGTCCAAACAGTGGTTTTCCTCCACATATGGGGTATCGGCGTGTTCAGGAGAAATTGCACAACAAATTTCATGGTGCAATTCATCCAAAAAGTCTAATGGCGCTCCTTCCTGTTAGGAGGGCGGTTGCTGACAACTTTATTATAATGGAACGCAACCGACCCCGGGGTCCGCGATGCAGCCTGGAGGACTGCTGCTGAACACTTTCTGGGTGAAACGGAAAGCAACCAACTTAAATGATAAACCCTTCCGTGTTACTGCACACAGGAACGGGTATAGCGGTTCTCTCTATCTCCGTTAACAGCACGGGAGATGTGCGACCGGGAAACTATCTGTAGCCCTGTTAACTACACAGGGATTACACTGGCGGTGCTAGGATGCATGTGTTACTACGCCGACGGGTACACGTGCATCCAGCCGGCGTGCTACCTGACTGCAGGGTATTACTCCACATGTCTGACAGACGATAGCCGTGAACAGGACGTCTGCAGGCTGCTCGGGGTGTTAGGCGACACCTTTGGCTGAGACAGACTGCTAGACGAAGCTACCTGCCTCTATGGAGCTAACTTGCCTAGCGGAAACTACACGTGGAACAGAGTCGTCCACACACCAGCATCACTGCTCAATGATCAGAGCGCGCCGCCATGTTTGTGGGCGGGCCTTTTAAAGACTAAGCCCTGCCCACCAACGCGCCATTGGTGACGCTACTCGTGAACCAATCAGTCGGTGCCAGGTCACCGGATCAGGTGGGTGCCAAACCACCAATCACGATCCGCCAGGTCATGGGCATGCTCAGTGCGGCAAATCCAGAACTTAGACTCCAAAAGCCCTGTCTCCCTCTGCAACCTATGCATAACATTGCTAGGCACAAATACCCAGGAGACATTCTGCACATCTCATGGACCAGATAGGTGTTGGGGCTGATGACAATGCTGAACAACATCAGCCCCAGCTGGACCAAAATGGGAGACCGCAGAAGCTTCTGGACCCATTTTGAATCCAGCAACAGACCGATGCCTAACACTTCGCTTCCAAACACTGCAGTGCGCCCAAACAGTGGTTTTCCCTCACATATGGGGTATCAGAGCGCTAATGAGAAATTGCACTATAAATTGTGTATTCCATTTTTTCCTGTTACCCTTGTGAAAATAAAAAAATTGGGTCTAAAGTAACATTTTTGTGAAAAAGTTAAATGTTCATTGTTTTCTTCGACATTCCAAAAATTCCCGTGAAACACCTGAAAGGTTAATAAACTTCTTGAATGTGGTTTTGAGCACCTTGAGGGGTGTAGTTTTTAGAATGGTGTCACTTTTGGGTATTTTCTGTCATAAAGGCCCCTCAAAGTCACTTCAAATAAGATGTGGTCCCTAAAAAAATGGTTTTGTAAATTTTGGTGGAAAAATGAGAAATCGCTGGTCAACTTTTAACCCTTATAGCTTCCTAACAAAAAAAAATTTTGGTTCCAAAATTGTGCTGATGTAAAGTAGACATGTGGGAAATGTTATTTATTAACTATTTTTTGTGACATATCTCTCTGATTTAAGGGCATGAAAATTCAAAGTTTGAAAATTGCAAAATTTTCAAAATTTTCACCAAATTTCTGATTTTTTCACAAATAAACACAAGTGATAGCGAAGAAATTTTACCACTATCATGAAGTACAATATGTCACGAAAAAAACATATCAGAATCAGGGGAATCCATTGAAGCGTTCCAGAGTAATTACTTCATAAAGTGACAGTGGTCTGAATTTAAAAAATTGGCCTGGTCACGAAGGCAAAAACAGGCTCTGGCGAGAAGTGGTTAAGAATCCCTTTTGTATATGCTTTTTTGATCAATTCTTTACAATTCAAAAATATAGAAGTAGATGGATCAAATTCCAATCTCTTATAATATTGCTGATCTCCCAAGATAGGTCTACCTCCCCAAGGTACCACCCCCTATCCATAAAATAAGTTTTTTAAGCATTTCCACAGCGGCAAAAACGCTGCAGAGACGCTTAAAAAACACATGGTAGAAGGCCTGCCATGGTCCCCAATGATAATCCGCATGTGCTGTGCACATGCTGCGGAAATTTCCGCTGCGGGTTATCATTGCGGAAAAAAACGCAGCACTACCAATTATTTTGCGGAAGTGATGCGTTTTCGCCGCCATTGACTTGCATTGAAATGCATCACTGCATCTGTAGATGCGCATTCCATGCGTTTCAATGTGCGGATGGTACCCGGGTCTAGAGGACAGGAGACTCTCCTCCGGACCCGGGTACCATAGAGCCTGTAAAAAAAAGAATAAAATAAAAAATAAATATTATATTTACCTTCTGATAGCCACAGCTGCGCTTGTCCTCCCTTGCCGACAGCTCGCGATGGACTGAAGGACCTGCGCTGACGTCAAAGTCATGTGACGGCAGGTCCATCAGTGCAGTGTACCGCGATCTGCCGGCAAGCAAGGACGGAGCGAAGCAAGACTGCGGGGCCATCGGAAGGTAAGTATAGATTTATTTTTTTATTTTTTACCCGGTTGCATGGATTCATATAGTGTGACCAAGTCGACAAGCACTTTCCAAGTGATGCTAAAATCGCTTGGAAAGCGCTTGTCAGCCCGCATGCGGAAATGCATGTGAAGAACGCTGCACATCCGCTTGTCCCTGGCAGGAAAAATGCATTGCGTTTTTTCTGCCAGGGAGATGCAGAAACTAGAGATGAGCGGTGTTCGACTCGAACTGTTCGCCAATCTCAAATTCAAGCTGTTTTGGGTGGTGTTCGAGCCGTTCGGCGAACATGAACAACTTGAAAAAAATTCGGCTGTTCGAGGTTATGTTCGATAACTGTTCGTGCACCAAAATCATAACTGGATTTTTTCTCAGTAATGCTGAAAATTAATGTTAATACGCAGTTTGAGTGTACAGTGGGGCGGGGGGAGGGGCAGGGGATGGATCTCTGCATAAATAATAAAGATCTCCATTTTTTTTTCTCTTTCCCACATTTACAGTGGGGAGGTGCAGTCTGTCAGCCTATCAGCAGCGCACACGCGGAGCGAAGTGTTTTTTTTCACACAAGCAAGGGCATGTGTCATTGGCAGTGTATGTCACATGTCCTTGCCCTATAAGACCCAGCCATTTTCCCCGTCGCCACCATTTTCTCACTGCTGCAGCTGCGTGTTAGATGGCACCGCTGTTGCTGTGTGCGCTATACTTTCAGTGTTAATTTCAAGCCAATTTTCGCACAAATCAACAGATAGCTTGGGAGTAGGGAATAGTTGTGATTGCAGTCCTTTTGAGGACTAGGTTACATCATTTCCTAAGACTTTTATCAGGCAGGTCTGTGCTCTTAAATAGATAGGTTGGGAGTAAAGACTAATTGTAATTGCAGTCCTTTTGAGGGCTAGGTTACATCAGTTCCTATCACTTTTTGCCAGGCAGGTCTGTGCCAGTGCTGTGCAAGTTTTTTTCACAGCATTTGGCAAAATCTAGCAAAGCAAATCCTTTTTGGCCTCTTGCAGTGTGTGTTAGTCAGTGGAGTAGCCTATCTGTGTTGCAAGCTACACCACCTGTATATAGAATACTAATTTTTTTTACTGCACCTAGTGAAGTGAAACCTTTTGGGCATAGCATCATTCTATTAGTCCATCTATACTAACCTCCACCAGGTTGCAAATTCAAAATAATTTTTATCTGCATCTAGCTCTGAAAAAATATTTTGACTTCGGCTTGTAGCAGTGTGTGGGACTTGTTCTATTAGTCCATCTATACTAACCTCCACCAGGTTGCAAATTCAAAATAATTTTTATCTGCATCTAGCTCTGAAAAAATATTTTGGGTTCGGCTTGTAGCAGTGTGTGGGACTTGTTCTATTAGTCCATCTATACTAACCTCCACCAGGTTGCAAATTCAAAATAATTTTTATCTGCATCTAGCTCTGAAAAAATATTTTGGGTTCGGCTTGTAGCAGTGTGTGGGACTTGTTCTATTAGTCCATCTATACTAACCTCCACCAGGTTGCAAATTCAAAATAATTTTTATCTGCATCTAGCTCTGAAAAAATATTTGGGCTTGGACTTGTAGCAGTGTGTGGGACTTGTTCTATTAGTCTTTCTATACTAACCTCCACCAGGTTGCAAATTAATAATAATTTTTAGCTGCATCTTGCCTGTAAACTAATTTTGGGCATATTAGCAGTGTGTGGTACTCATTCTATTAGGCCATCTATACTAAGCTCCACCAGCTTTCAAATTACTAATAATTTTTAGCTGCATCTTGCCTGGAAAATAATTTTGGTCATAGTAGCAGTGTGTGGTACTCATTGTATTAGGCCATCTATACCAAGCTTCACCATCTTTGAAATTAATAATAATTTTTAGCTGCATCTAGCCCGGAAAAAAAATTTTCTTCCCAATAGTGGTAGCAATAGAAATATGAGGCGTGCTCCTGGCTAACAAAAATATATGCTTCATAACAAAAAACACCAGCCTAGCGCACTGCATTAATAAGATGGCATCATCGTCTCTCCCGTCTACGCCGGCTAGCATTCCTGTACCTAAAACACAATGCATGGGTCCGAGCTAGCCACGATGCTGAGGGGTCTAAAGCTGCTGCTAACGCTTTATCACAATTCAATTGGCAGATTTTCACAGAGCTCCTCCCCAACGCCCACCCATCGGGCAACAGTTGCCCACCCTCCCTATGGGATCTAGTGGCGAATAGTTGATGCCATTAATCAGAGCGTCAGTTGCCCCGTCGATGTGTCAAGCATACGGTAAGGCATGGGAAGAGTGGACACGACTAGTAGCAGGCAGACGGGTTGACCAATGTGAACAAGCCAGATTACAAGTCACCATAGAATTTCTCCACCAGCTAATGATGAGGGGCATATCAGGGGCGTCAGCGCAGCGGTGTCTGACTGGAGTAGCATTTCACTTCCAACTACTGAATTGGGGAGATGTGACAAAGAGATTCATCATCAGACAATCCATAAAAGGGTCGGAAAAGGGTCAGCAAAGTCAGGAGTGTAGACGTCCAGTTCCGTGTCACTAAAACTGATTTCTCACATCATATCCCTAACACCATTAACATGACACTCACAATTTGAAGCAACACTACTGTCTACTGCATTTGCGATCGCCTTCTTCGGGGCGCTATGAATAAGCGAATTAGTCCCTCAATCCAAAATTACCACCAGTGGAGGCTTATTACACCAGGACGTAGTCATAGCCAATAAGGCAATACGTCTACGCATACGCCAATCGAAAACGGTTCCAGCGGGCAGGGGCACTTGGGTACTTCTACAACCCACAAACGGTACACTGAGTCGGGTAACAATAGTAAAAACATATATAACCATCAGATCACAAAGTAATTTCTTCCTATCACACATTGATGGAACGCCATTATGAAGATACCAGTTCCAAGCTATATTTAATAAATGCATAACATCGGTAGGGAACCACCCCAAAGATTACGGGACATACTCATTCCGCATAGGTGCGGCCACGGAAGCAGCAAGAGCAGGACTGTCAGAAACGGAAGTTCAGAGGATAGGGAGATGGCGATCCACGTGTTTGGCGAGATACATATGACCGGACTTGTTATCCTAACGTGGGTTGTTTCTTTTACAGGTGACGCTAAGCCAACAGTGTGGGTGATAGGCCACTCGTATATATATTGGACAGAAAAAAGGGCGAAAGTCCGCCCAGGCGGGAGGAAATTAGAGTTTCATAGCACATATTTCAACTGGAGAGGTATTAGAGGCCTGCTATGGCCACAGGTACTAATGGAGGTAATCAAGGTAGGGAGAGAGGCAAGAGGTCTGGTCATCTTAGTTATACAGGCCCGGGGAAACGACCTAGGTCATCACAAGAGTGCATAACTAATGGCAATAATGAAACTAAACAATGAGCGCTTGAGAGAATTTTTCACAAAACTAACTATAGTATGGTCAGAGATTGTGCCGATAGCGGTATGGCAAGGTGCGCGAGACATCATGGCCATCGAACGGACAAGGCGGGTAATAAATATTCGGATGGCAAAATATAGAAGAGACAGAGGCGGTGTAGTGATACAACACCGACAACTGGAAGGAGATAAAGCAGGCCTCATACGCCCCGACGGTGTTCACTTAATGGATATTGGACTGGACATATTCCTGTCAGGACTCCAGGACGGAGTGGAATAAGCGTTAAGAGTGATGGATGGGGGTCAGAGTACTGCATACGAGTACGCAGGATCCTCGTGGCCTGGAAATAGAAAGGACATGTTGGAGAGTTACACTTGTTGGCCAACTTGCCGGTGTGGAGACCCAGGGCATGCTGCAACAAGTTGAATTATTTTAGAAATAAAATGCCTTTCTAATGGAATGAGTATAAAGAGTTAATAAAGCTGTGACCGATCCTCACCCATCCAGTTGTAAGAGTTACATTATTGCATTGTCAAGGAAAGGGGGGCGGTAGGGGGGCTGAGCGTCTGGGTTTGGTTGGGGGTCCCCACAGTCTGCCTAGGCTAGATGCATTTAAAAATTCTTATTAGATACATAGGCGGTGCAGCTTGCTTCGCAGCTGGGCTACTATGCCCTTAGTATTGCCTAGGTTAGATGCAGTTAAAAATTCTACGCTGACTAGCAGACACTGAAGCTTTGGAGCAGACCTCTGAGTAAACAGCTCTTCAGACTCAACCATCTGTGTTACCCCAAGCCATAGTGTATGTAGTTTCTTACAGTTAAAAGGGGGGGGGGCGACCCAACCCACCTGGATTTGACGATGCCAACATCACGTAAAACACAGCAAGGGGACTCCAAAAAGAGTCTCCATTTTTTCCAAAAATTGTGGCACAGACACCACTTAAGTGGCATCAATTGCCTCAGAGTTGCTTAAAACGATTGGTGAGGTGATTTTACCAAATCCTCAAGCTTTTAGTCTCCCCTGGATGACACAGGGGTAGAAAAGTCCTTGCGGATCCATGATTTGTTCATCTTTATGAACGTGAGTCTGTCTACATTCTCAGTGGACAGCCGCGTGCGCTTATCTGTCAGCACACCAGCAGCAGCGCTGAGCACACGTTCAGAGAGAACGCTGGCTGCAGGGCATGACAAGATCTCCAAGGCGTGAGTGGCGAGCTCCGGCCATTTTTCCAGATTGGAAGCCCAAAATGAGCAAGGGTCCTGTGACACAGTCATAGCTTCGATGTTCACTTGGAGATACTCCTGTACCATCCTTTCTAGGCGTTGACTATGTGTCAGACTTCTTGTCTCCTGTGGCCTTGCAAAGGATGGTCTAAAAAAGTGGTGAAACGATTCCACAAAATTGCTGTTACCAGCAGATACTGTGTTACTGTTACAGTTTGAGTGATGAAGACTCGACAGTCCCACGGTTGGCAAGTTAGAACTGTGAGATTCACTACGTGCACCACTGGTGTTTTGTGGAAAAGCACATGTAAGATTCTGCAACAGCCTCTGCTGATACTCCTGCATGCGTGAATCCCTTTCTATGGCAGGAATTATTTTGGCAAATTTACTTTTGTACCGGGGATCTAAGAGTGTGGCAACCCAGTAGTCGGGATTACTTCAAATTCTGACAATCCGAGGGTCATGTTGCAGGTAGTGCAGCAAGAAGGCACTCATGTGTCTTGCGCATCCAGGAGGACCAAGTCCTTGTTGTGTTGGTAGCGAGGTAAGAATCATGCTTCCTTCCTCTGCCCTCTCCCCCCAACCTTGCACAACAGAAATGTGATCAAGGTCTCCCTCATCTGATGAGTCTTACATGCCCATAGCCAGTTCGTCCTCCACTTCTTCCTCGGCTTCTGCACCTTCCTCAACAGTTTGGCTGCTACCATGCGCCCTGGTTAATCCCTCTCCCCCACCCTCCCATGCCTGCCGCCTTGGTGCTGCCGACCGTCTGGACCTTGAAGATGTTATCCCTTCCGCATACGACTCCTCCTCTACTTCCTCCACCTCCTCTTGTCCCACCACCTGACTCTGAATTCTGTTTAATGTGTGCTCCAGCATGTAAATCACAAGAATAGTCATGCTGATAATGGCATCGTCGTCAGCACTAAACATCTTCGTCGCCATTTCAAAACTGTGCAGAAGGGTGTGTGGCACCCCTGAGGGGTCAGTCGCCACAGAGGTACTGCATCTCACCCAGAGGTGTTGTATCTCACCCTCAGGTAAGGAAGGAGTATGGCTCGGGACTCTAACACCTGCATCCAACACATACCCGCAGTGGGGGTAGGGCGAGATTGCTCCTAAGGGAGAGCACAGTTCCAGGTCCCTAGCTGGTGGGAGGGTCCTATGTAGTGGGTGTGAGTGGAGAAAGCAGCTTAGGGGAGCACATGACAGGGAGAGTATAAATAGGAAGCCATCTTAGAAAGAGCAAGCCAGTCAGAGGAGGAGAAGTGACAGGAGCAGAGGCTCTGCATGAGCTCTGCTCCGGAGGCGGGCCTAGCCTGGGAGGACCAGGACTAAAGGAGAGAAGAGAGGAGTGGGAGGAGGAAGGCTCCAGGAACCGAAGGGACCCTAGGGGTCCGGGCCGTGCAGAAGGCCACCCGTACGCCCGCTGCTACCAGGAGGTAGAGGGGTCAGGCCAGATAAGGGGAGCCGGTCCCTCAACTAGCGGAGAAACAGCAAGGCTCAACTAGAAACCGGAGGCTGCAGCATTTCATGTACTGCAGGCCAAAGTCCACACCAGTCTCACTAAGAAGGTAGCCACATAGGACCCAGGGGACGGAACACACGTCGCCCGCCAAGGCCCGAGGATATGGATAGAAGTGTCACTGGGTGTGAGATGCAGGGAGAAGGCCAGAGAAAGGACACACAGAAGGGGGTCCTGCTAAGTAGTCCGGAGCTATCTGGGGGTGGACTGAGCCCCTCACTGAGTACGCACAGCAAGACGGGGGAGATTGCTCTGGTACCTGTAATCTGAACTGCAACAACTGTGAGTAAAGATCTTGGGACTGCATAACACGGACTCTGTGTTCATTACTGACTCCCTGCACTACAACCACCATCATCCACCTACACTGCCCTGAAGCTACACTCTTCCTGTGGGGAGTAATAATTAGAGATGAGCGTTGTTCTACTCGAACTGTTCGCCAATCTCAAATTCGAGCTGTTTTGGGCGGTGTTCGAGCCGGTCGGCGAACACGAACAATTTGAGAAAAATTCGGCTGTTCGAGGTTATGTTCGATAACTGTTCGTGCACCAAAATCATAACTGGATTTTTTCTCAGTAATGATGAAAATTAATGTTAATACGCAGTTTGAGTGTACAGCGGGGCGGGGGGAGGGGCAGGGGATGGATCTCTGCAGGAACAATGAAGATCTCCATTTTTTTTTCTCTTTCCCGCATTTGCAGTGGGGAGGTGCAATCTGTCAGCCTATCAGCAGCGCACACACGGAGCGAAGTGCTTTTTTTCACACAAGCAAGGGCATGTGTAATTGGCAGTGTATGTCACATGTCCTTGCCCTATAAGACCAAGCCATTTTCCCCGTCGCCACCATTTTCTCACTGCTGCAGCTGCGTGTTAGACGGCACCGCTGTTGCTGTGTGCGCTATACCTTGTTAATTTCAAGCCAATTTTCGCACAAATATACAGATAGCTTGGGAGTAGGGAATAGTTGTGATTGCAGTCCTTTTAAGGACTAGGTTACAGCATTTCCTACGACTTTTATCAAGCAGGTCTGTGCTCTTAAATAGATAGATTGTGGGAGTAAAGACTAATTGTAATTGGAGTCCTTTTCAGGACTAGGTTACATCAGTTCCTATCAGTTTTTGCCAGGCAGGTCTGTGCCAGTGCTGTGCAAGTTTTTTTCACAGCATTTGGCTGAATCTAGCAAAGCTAATCGTTTTTGGCCTATTGCAGAGTGTGTTAGTCAGTGGAGTAGCCTATCTGTGTTGCAAGATATACCACCTGTGTATAGAATACCAATTTTTTTACTGCACCTAGTGAAGTAAAATCTTTTGGGCATAGCATCATTCTATTAGTCCATCTATACTGACCTCCATCAGGTTGCAAACTGAATATAATTTTTTTCTGCATCTAGCTCTGAAAAAATATTTGGGCTTCTAGCAGTGTGTGGGACTTGGTCTATTAGTCCATCTATACTGACCTCCATCAGGTTGCAAATTAAAAATAATTTTTTTCTTCATTTAGCTCTGAAAAAATATTTGGGCTTCTAGCAGTGTGTGGGACTTGTTCTATTAGTCCTTCTATACTGACCTCCAGCAGGTTGCAAATTGAATATAATTTTTTTCTGCATCTAGCTCTGAAAAAATATTTGGGCTTCTAGCGGTGTGTGGGACTTGGTCTATTAGTCCATCTATACTGACCTCCATCAGGTTGCAAATTAAAAATAATTTTTTTCTGCATCTAGCTCTGAAAAAATATTTGGGCTTCTAGCAGTGTGTGGGACTTGGTCTATTAGTCCATCTATACTGACCTCCATCAGGTTGCAAATTAAAAATAATTTTTTTCTTCATTTATCTCTGAAAAAATATTTGGGCTTCTAGCAGCGTGTGGGACTTGTTCTATTAGTCCATCTATACTGACCTCCATCAGGTTGCAAATTAAAAATAATTTTTTTCTGCATCTAGCTCTGAAAAAATATTTGGGCTTCTAGCAGTGTGTGGGACTTGGTCTATTAGTCCATCTATACTGACCTCCATCAGGTTGCAAATTAAAAATAATTTTTTTCTGCATCTAGCTCTGAAAAAATATTTGGGCTTCTAGCAGTGTGTGGGACTTGGTCTATTAGTCCATCTATACTGACCTCCATCAGGTTGCAAATTGAATAAAAAAATTTTCTGCATCTAGCTCTGAAAAAATATTTGGGCTTCTAGCGGTGTGTGGGACTTGGTCTATTAGTCCATCTATACTGACCTCCATCAGGTTGCAAATTAAAAATAATTTTTTTCTGCATCTAACCCAGCCAATAGTTTTGGCCTAATACCACAGTTTGGCCACTCAGCTCTGCTCGGTTACCATCCATTGTTTTTTTGTGCAAACAACTCCAGAGTTGTGAATTAGTTAACCACCAAAATGAGTGGAAAAAGGCCTGCTGCTGGTGGAAAGGGGAATAGGCGTGTTGGGAAGGGGAAAAAAGGTTGTGTCCGTGGGGTAGGTGCAGAAGAAAGACCATCTTCCAGCCAAACTAAAATGTCTACTTCTTTTAGCGGACAATGTGATAAGATCCCTTTCTTACGGCCACGCCAATCGCTACAAATTCCAGATGAGGCACAAAAACAGCAGGTGCTTCAACGGATATCAAGTGCTCCTTTAAGTGGGCTCTACTCCACATCAACTTCAACATCACAAATACTCCAGTCCTCAAAGGTGTCACCCAAATCGCACTTGCTTCCTCACAGCTCCCAAATCTCCAGCTGCCCGTCTGAGTATGAGGTAGAACAGATGGTTGAGTCTGCAGAGCTGTTTACTCATACTATAGCCTGGGAATCAGAGGTCGACTCCAGCGCTTCTGTGAATCCAGACGAGGAAATGATCTGCACTGATGCCCAGAATCTTTATGAGTCGGATCCAGGACCAGACGCAGAAGGTTCTGACCATAATGTAGACCCTCATTCCCAAACTGTAACTCCTGTTGGTGGAGACAATGAGGAAGACGATGATAAGACTCAAATACCTGATTGGAGCGACAACTTTAGTTTTTTGTCAGGGCAGGAACAGGTTGGCTCTGAGGACGACGGGTGTGATAACGCACAGGGTGATGATGATGAGGTCGGAGATCCCACTTACTGTCAACCCACAGTCAGCCAAGAGATGAGGTCAGCAGAGGAGGTGGAGGAAGATGCTAGTGACGACGAGGTCAGGTTGCGCCTTCCTGGACAGAGACGTAGTACTGGAAGCACGTCAACAACTGCATCCTCAAACACAACTCTGCCTCTCACCACAAGTCGTGGTGACTCTTCAGGTCGCATGGGTGCTAAGCCTTGCATAGCCTGGGCATTTTTTCAGATCGATAAAGATGACCCAACTCGTGTTATCTGTAACATTTGTCAGCAAAACCTAAGTAGAGGCCAAAAAATACATAGTTTGAGTACTTCATGCATGAACCGGCACATGGACATGAAGCATAAGTTGCAGTGGGAAGCTCAGTGTGCTACAATGCGGCCTAGCCGGCCGGGCCAACCACCGTCTGCCATATCTTGTGCATCCGCGGCCTCTTCATCCTCTGTGACTGGGGGGACAGCAGTCACACCTGTTTTGGGGCGCAGACCTGCCACCTCTTTACCCGCAACAGCCAGCGTGATTGGCAGGTCATCATTTTCTTTGGAGGTGGTAACACCAGCTGGTCTTGAGCGCTGTCCGACATCGATAGCACCACCTTTGGATCAAGGCAACCTAACATGTCCGCCTGCATCTTCCTCACAGACCGGCAGTTTGCCGGGGACACCCTTATCAAGCCCGTCTAAGCACAATAGCCAGCCCTCGGTCCCTCAGATGTGGACAAGTAAAAGACCATTTCCTCCTAGCCATGAGAAAGCTAAGAGGTTGAATTTCACCATCTGCAAGCTCTTGGCTACAGAAATGCTGCCTTTCCACCTGGTGGACACAGAGGATTTTCGAGACCTTATGTCCGTCGCAGTGCCCCAGTACCAGATGCCCAGTCGGCACTACTTCTCAAAGAAAGGTGTGCCTGCGCTCCACCAGCATGTCGCACACAACATCACCGCTTCTTTGAGAAACTCTGTGTGTGACAGGGTGCATTTCACCACAGACACTTGGATGAGTAGGCATGGACAGGGGCGTTACATGTCGCTGACTGGGCACTGGGTAACTATGGTGACAGCAGGACAAGGGGCTGCTGTCCAAGTCTTGCCGTCCCCACGAGTTGTGCGTCAATCCTCTTTATGTCAAAGTTCCTCCACTGCTTCTGCCTCCTCAACCTCCTCTCGGTCTTCCACCTGCACCCAAAGCCTGTCTGGTCATGCCACAAGCTTTCTAACTGCGCAGAAGGGATCCTGCACACCTCCTTACTATGCTGGCAGTAGGGCTCAACGTCATCAGGCGGTTTTTACATTGAAATGTCTGGGAAATTTGAGTCACACAGCTGAGGAGTTGTGGTCAGCTCTGGAGAACCAATTTCATGAATGGTTGTCTCCACTGGACCTGAAACCAGGGAAGGCCGTGTGCGACAATGCTGCAAACCTGGGTGCGGCCCTTCGCCGGGGCAATGTCACACACGTGCCTTGTATGGCTCACGTGTTGAACCTGGTTGTCCAGCAATTTTTAGCCCACTATCCCAGACTAGATGGCCTCCTGCAGAGGGCACGGTCGCTGTGTGCTCACTTCCGCCGTTCGCATCCCGCAGCTCAGCGACTTACATCTCTACAGAAGTCGTTGGGCCTGCCACTTCACCGGCTAAAATGCGATGTGCCTACCCGGTGGAATTCAACTCTGCACATGTTGCAGCGACTGTGGCAGCACCGACAAGCCCTGGTGCAATACGTTCTGACGTATAGCCTGGGCCAACGAGATTCAGAGGTGGGGCAAATCACGCTGAAGGAGTGGTCTCAGATGAGGGACCTATGCACCCTTCTGCACAGTTTTGAAATGGCGACGAAGATGTTTAGTGCTGACGATGCCATTATCAGCATGACTATTCCGGTGATTTACATGCTGGAGCACATGTTAAACAGAATTTGGAGTCAGGTGGTGGCACAAGAGGAGGTGGAGGAAGTAGAGGAGGAGGAGTTGTATGCGGAAGGGCTAACATCTGCAAGGTCCAGACGGTCGGCAGCACCAAGGCGGCAGGCATGTGAGGGTGGGGGAGATGATTTTACCAGGGCGCATGGTAGCAGCCAAACTAGTGAGGAAGGTGCAGGAGCCCAGGAAGAAGTGGAGGACGAACTGATGGAAGACTCATCAGATGAGGGAGACCTTGATCACATTTCTGTTGTGCGAGGTTGGGGGGAGAGGACAGAGGAAGGAAGCATGATTGTTACCTCGCCACCAACACAACAGGGACTTGGTGCTCCTGGATGCGCAACACACATGAGTGCCTTCTTGCTGCACTACCTGCAACATGACCCTCGAATTGTGAGAATTAGAAATAATCCTGACTACTGGGTTGCCACACTGTTAGATCCCCGGTACAAAAGTAAATTTGCAGAAATTATTCCTGCCATAGAAAGGGATGCACGCATGCAGGAGTATCAGCAGAGACTGTTGCAGAATCTTACATGTGCTTTTCCACAAAATACCAGTGGTGCACGTAGTGAATCTCACAGTTCCAACTTGCCAACCGTGGGACCGTCAAGTGTTCAGCACTCAAACCGTAACAGAACCACAGTATCTGCTGGTAACATCAATTTTGCGGAATCATTTCACCACTTTTTTAGCCCATCCTTTGCAAGGCCACAGGAGACAAGAAGTCTGACACATAGTCAACGCCTAGAGACGATGGTACAGGAGTATCTCCAAGTAAACATTGAAGCCACGACTGTGTCACTGGACCCTTGCTCTTTTTGGGCTTCCAATCTGGATAAATGGCCGGAGCTAGCCACTTACGCCTTGGAGATCTTGTCATGCCCCGCAGCCAGCGTTCTGTCTGAACGTGTGTTCAGCGCTGCTGGTGGTGTGCTGACAGATAAGCGCACGCGGCTCTCCACTGATAATGTAGACAGACTCACGTTCATAAAGATGAACAAATCATGGATCCGAAACGACTTTTCTACCCCTGTGTCATCCTGGGGAGAGTAAAAGCTTGATGATTGGTTAAAATCACCCTACCAACCGTTTTAAGCTTTCAAATTACTAATCATGTTTATCTGTATCTTGACTGGAAAATAATTTGGGCTTTGTAGCAGTGTGCAGCACTGATCCTATTAGGCCATCTATAATAAGCTTCACCAGATTTAAAATTAAAAATAATTTTTAGCTGCATCTAGCCCGGAAAATAATTTTGGGGCTCCGAGATGCGCAAGACACATAAGTGCCTTCTTGCTGCACTACCTGCAGCATGACCCTCATATTGTCAGAATTCGAAGTAATCATGACTACTGGGTTGCCACACTCTTAGATCCCCCAAACTTTTCGATCAACCTTTTCATTTTAATAAAGACCAAAAAAATGGTCATTTTTGAAATTATAAGCATTAGCAGGTTGTTAGAAACTGAAATCAAACAGTTTTCAACTCAAAACTTTATTCTAGGTGATGTTACATTTTCACATAGGACCCCTTGTTCGAAAGGAGCTTCTGAACTCTCTCGTCCATTGAATTTGTCAGGTTTTGGATGGTTTCTGCTTCAATTGTTTTGCATGAGGACAGAATACCCTCCCAGAGCTGTTGCTTAGATGTGAACTGCCTCCCGCCATCATAGACACTCCTTTTAATGATGCTCCAAAGGTTCTGAATGGGGTAGAGGTCAGGGGAGCATGGGGGTCACACCATAAGTTTGTCCCCTTTTATGCCCATATCAGCCAGAGATGCAGATGTTTTATGTGCAGCATGAGATGGTGCATTATCATGCAGAAAAATGATCTTGCTGTGAAATACACGGTTCTTCTTCTTGAACCATGGCAGGAAGTGCTGTTTGAGAAAATCCACATACATTATGGAGTTCATCTTTAGCGCCTTCAGGGATCCTAAAGGGGCCGACAATCTCTCTCCCCATGATTCCAGCCCAAAACATTACTCCACCTCCTCCTTGTTGGCGCTGTAGCCGTGTTTGCGTGGGGTGTCCATCAACCAGCCATCCTCCACTCCATTCATCTGGACCATCGAGCGCTGCACGGCACTCATCCGTGAACAAAACAGTTTTGAAATCAGTCTTCATGTAATGTTTGGCCCACTGGAGCCGTTTCTGCTTGTGTGAAGTGGATAGAGGAGGTCGACAGGATGGCGTATGCACAGCTGCAAACCTCTGAAGGACCCTGCATCTTGTTGTTCGGGGGACGTTGGAGGCACAAGCAGCTTCAAAAACTTGTCTGCTGCTATGACAAGGCTTTTTTGCCGCTGCTCTTTCAACCTGACGTAATTGCCTGTAGGAAAGAGTCCTCAATTTGCCCTTATCAGCACGCACATGTGTGTACTGTGAATCAGCTACATACTTCTTGATTGCCAAGACACTTCATCCTGATCATCGCACAATGTTGATTGTAGTCATGCCTTGACCTAAACACTCCACAATTTGTTGCTTCTCAGCAGCCGACACATCCTTTTTCTTTCCCATTTTGGCAGAAAATGTAGGCTGCTTAATAATGTGAGAGAGCCTTCTTAAGTAGTCTTGCCTTTCATTGGACACACCTGCCAAACTAATTAGCACAGGTGTCTGCAATTGCTTACAGTGATATAAAGAGCCCTGACACACATCACCATCAATGAGTTTAACTGACAAACAAACAAATTCTTCCCTTATCACTCCTAAACACTTTTTGCATAATAATTTGGAACGCGGTGTACATGTGCTTTTCCACAAAACACCAGTGGTTCACGTAGTGAATCTTACAGTTCTAACTTGCCAACCGTGGTCTGTATGGAATTGTTCAATAAAGGGCCCAAAATTAAGATAACATAGATGGGAGAGGTCTCTATGAATAGGAATTCCTAAGTATTTGATACCCTGTGAGGGCCAGGCAAAGGGAAAGTTGGACTGGATGGAATCCTATATGGATTTAGGGAGGGAGACATCGAGGGCCTCAGACTTCGCTGCATTGATTTTAAAATTTTACCATGTAACAAAGTGATCTATTTCAGCCATAACAGCAGGGATGGATATATGTGATTGAGTGATATATACTAGGACATCATCAGCAAATAGAGAGCACTTGTACTCGGTGCCTCCCACCTCAATCCACCTAATATTGGGGTTATGGCGAATTGATGAGAGCAGGTGCTCCGTCACTAGGATGTATAAGAGAGGGGACAGAGGACATCCCTGCCTTGTCCCATTGGTGATTGTGAAAGGTGATGAAAATGTTCTGACGCACCCCCTGGGCCTTGGGACACCCGGAGCTGGACCCTTTTTGGTGGATGCTGGTGGTTGTAGTCTTCGTGGCGGCGATCCGGTTCCGTGGCTCAGGGCGGTCAAACCAGTGGCGGAACTATTTATGTGGTTTTGATGTTTAAATGTCCGACTACGCCACCCGTGGATTGCGGTCAGAGTGAACCGCCGCTACAGGGCAGACCGCTAAGGCTGGTGTTGTGGGTGCAGCAGAGCGTAGCATAACTCCCCACGGGAGGAGTATAGCCTCAGGGCAGTGTATGCGGAGGATGGGGGTGATGGTGCAGGGCAGCAGCAGTAACGACACGGAGTCAGTGATGCAGTTCAGGGCCTTTACTCACAGTTCTTATTATCCAGACCACGTCTGCAGGTAACGGCTGCCCACGTCGTACTGTGCTCACCAGGTGAGGGGCTCAGACAACTCCCAGATAACTTTGGAGCGCTTCACAGGACCCCCTTTGTGTGTCCTTTGTCTGGCCTTTCTTACCAACACTTCTGTCCGGCTGCCTCGGGCCTCCTCTTGGTAAACTTGGCGCCAGTTTCCCTGACCCTATGTGGTGCCTTCCTAGCGGGTGGAGCAAGGGGCTGCGCCACATAAAATGTCAGAGCCTCCGGTTTCTAGCTGAGGGTCGTTTCCTGCCTCCACTAGTTCGGGGACCGGTCTCCCCCTTTGGCCTGACCCCTCCACGCAGGTGGATTCGGGCGTGCGGTGGCGATTCGCCCGTCCGCACCCCTGGGATCCCTTCATTCCTCGTTCCTGGAGCCTTCTCCGCTCCTCTTCCTTCCTTCTCCCTCTTGCAGGCCTGGGCCTCTGTTACTAGGCCCGCCTCCGGAGCAGAGCTCATGCAGAGCCCCTGCTCCCTGCCACTTCTGCTCAGACTTCTCTGCACTGAACTAAGATGGTGCCCACCTTTTATACTCCCTTCTCAATGCACCCAGGAACTGCTTCCTCCCTGCTCCTGCACTGCAGGGTTCCCCTTCCTCAGGGTTCCCTCCCCCCACTCCAGCCAGGGACAGGGACTGTCGTGCCCATCTCAGGGGCATATTGGTCGCCCTGCCCCACGGCAATGTGGTGTAATGCATGCAGGTGTCGGGTCCTGATCCACACTCCATCCTTATCTGAGAGTGAGATATCACACCTCTGGGTGAGGTGCAATACGTCTGTAGCAACCGAGCCCTCGGTGCTACAGTTCCATTTATCTTCAGCCTAGGTGACGTATTGTGATACAGGGCCGTGATTTTGGCTATAAAAGGGTCCCCTAGACCCCTACCCCAAGCTTTTTAAGAGAATCATATATGGCGTGCCAGGAGACTCTATGGAATGCTTTCTCAGCATCCAACGAGAGTATCTACTTACAAATTTTTAACTGCATCTAGCCCAGGAAATACTTTGTGCCTAGTAGCAGTGTCTGCTAGTCAGCGGATTATCCCGGCTGTTAAGCAAGCTACACCACCTGTAGTTTGGACACTTAATTTTTTCAAAGGAAATGCTTCGGGACCACGGGATACTCAGTGAAGAGCATCAGGAGGCACCCCAAGGCATAGGGGCTGGGACTGGCACTAGGATGCCTTGCGGTGGACAGCCGAGCTCGATCCTTATAAAAGCTTTTTAACTGCAGCAGCTTTAGTGGACGCTACTGGAGCTGGAATTACGCGGCTGCTGGCATGAGACTTGCCCTCCAATAGATCCTTGTAAATGGATTTAAAGTGTATTCATTCAAATTAGAGGGACAATTTAAATTAAAAAGCTTAGAGCTGCCTCCACCACAGGGGGGCTCTCTCGACCCACCAGCGGACAGGCACCAGTATTGGGAGAGGGGGGCTGGCCGTCAGGGTTCACCGCGGCTCTGGCACAAACCCGGCGACACGGAGGTGGCACGGGCAGGAGCGGACTGGCCGTCTCGGCTTCTCACTTTTTGGATTTTAGAAGGGCATGACATGCCTATATCTGTGTCTCCCCCTCCTTTTACTCCTCCACCTCTTTTCTTTTCGCATGACTATATGTACTTGTCACTTTTCCATGTGTTAGTTGTGTCTTCTGAGCAGTTTGTCAGCTTTTGGACACCTTTGAAGGTGTTTTCTATGTGTTTCTATGTGTTTTTGTTTGCCTGCCATTGGTTTTAACGGTGTTCGAAGGTGTTCGACGAACAGTTCGACGAACAGTTCGGCGAACACACGGGTGTTCGACGAACCGAACCGAACTCGAACACTACGGGGGTGGCTCAACACTAGTAATAATACAATTGCTGCAAAACCACCAGCTTCAGAGGACTGTTCCGCAGCGGCGGCCCCTTTGGCCGCACTCCACAGGTGGCGAAGTCGGACATTATAAAACCCATATATACAAATTACCCTCGCATTGACCGCTCTGGGTCAGGGACCGGGTCGCCGCCACAGTGACTACAACCCCCAGCGTCTACCGGCCCGGCTCCGGGTAACCCACGGCCCAGGGGGCGCGTCAACTTCATAGGTCCCTGATCTGAGACCACTCCTGCAGCGTGTTTTGCCCCACCTCTGGATCTCGTTAGCCCAGGCTATACGTCAGAACGTATTGCACCAGGGCTTGTCGGTGCTGCCACAGTCGCTGCAACATGTGCAGAGTTGAATTCCTTGTAAATGGATTTAAAGTGTATTCATTCAAATTAGAGGGACAATTTAAATTAAAAAGCTTAGAGCTGCCTCCACCACAGGGGGGCTCTCTCGACCCACCAGCGGACAGGCACCAGTATTGAGAGAGGGCGGCTGGCCGTCAGGGTCCACCACTGCTCTGGCACAAACCCGGCGAAACGGAGGTCGCACGGGCAGTAACGGAGTGGCCGTGTCGGCTTCCCACTTTTTCGGTTTTAGAAGGCCATGACATGCCTATATCTGTGTCTCCCCCTCCTTTTACTCCTCCACCTCTTTTCTTTTCGCATGACTATATGTACTTGTCACTTTTCCATGTGTTAGTTGTGTCTTCTGAGCAGTTTGTCAGCTTTTGGACACCTTTGAAGTGTTTTCTATGTGTTTTCTATGTGTTTCTATGTGTTTTTGTTTGCCTGCCATTGGTTTTAACGGTGTTCGAAGGTGTTCGACGAACAGTTCGACGAAGATACGGGTGTTGGACGAACTGAACCGCACTCGAACACTACGGGGGTGGCTCAACACTAGCAGAAACACTCAGGAAAAAATCCTGAGCATTTCTGCATCGTGGACACTTAGCCTTACTATTCTGCCACCCTTATCCGCACTCTTGATTATAATTTCATGATTTTCACGTAGGGATATAATCACCTGTCTCTCTTCTGGCTTCAAATGATCCATTTTTTTGGGATGTTCAATAGAACGGAGGTCTTTTAACACCAATTGTTGGAACGTTTCAATATGAGCACCTTTGTGATGCAGAGGGTAAAAACTTTTAGAACCCCCCTTAACCTGTACATGTAAAAACTCCTTTTCAGGGGTAATCAAATCTGGATTTAAATTAGGTGTAATCCTGGAAGAAGGCTAAATTATTGTAGAAGATTTGTTTTTATCCTCAATAAAAAAATGGTGTTTAATAGTTATTTTCCTAAAGAATTCATTTAAGTCCAGATATAAGGTAAAGGCGTTTAAAGGTGAGTTCGGACAATATGAAAGGCCCCGTTTGAGTAAAGAAATCTCCCCATTGTTCAGTTCATAACTAGAGAGATTAAAAATCCCATTGGAATTTAAAGTAATGTCCTCATTGTTCTGAGTTAACGCTAAATTGATTTTGTTTTCTTTGGAGTCTGATCGCCCACTAGATTTATATTTTCGAGAGGTCCCACCCCTCCCTCTACAACCCCGTTTTCTCATTTTCTTTTCTGATGGTGTCCTCGTGCCATCCGAAATAATTGAGTAATCTTGGAATCCCTTAGACTGCAAGATGGCCTATTCGATGAAATTATAGTTCCCAAGGGAGATAAAGGATCATATGCATTAATCACCTGTTCACGCACAGGTAAAACCAAATCAAGGGATGAAGAAATATTTTTCATAGGTGGTGGATGACTTTGTTGAAGACCTGTATCACCCATTAAATCTAAATCTTCCTGAGGGGTTGTTTTGGAATTCTATGGTTTATCAGCTATAAATGAAGGTCCCATGGATTCTTTAGGGACTACATAATTAGAAGATAATAAATCTACGGTGGTAACTAGTTCTGTAGTAGTGTCTGATGCTGATTATGATATTTGTGAATTAAAGAGATTCATTTGAGACTTAGATACAGGATGAACTGTTAAGAGGGATACATTTGCAAATGTATTTTGCTTCGTGGAGGAAATCAAGGTCAGATTCCCTGCACCAAAATCTAAAGGAGAATTACTCCCAATGGAACCAATTTCTTTTATGCTAGAACCAGACACAATATTTGTCACAACATTTAAAAGTGTAGATTGTGAAGAGTTAAGAACTTGGAAGTCAGATGGTCCGGGAAATGGAACTTCACCAGCCAATGCACTGGATGTTTTATTAATGCTAATATCCTCAATTATTGTCTTCATTGGTGCAGAAATGATGGGAACCGCACTCACAGATTTTGACGTCTTTTCAGAACCAATTGTTCCTCCCTGTAAGGATTTTTTATGTTTTTAAATATCATCCTTTGTTCAACAGTTTTTAACCAATTGATGGAACTCTGTTGGTTCCCAGATTTAAGATTTTTTAGCAGGCGTGTCCAATATATCATTATTAGTGTTGAGTGAGCATGCGCAACACTGCTCGGTACTCGCTCGAGCATCTCACTACTCGGGATGTTCGGCGAGCATCGAGCATTTCCGGGTTAGTCGGGCGGGAGCTCGTGTCTCTGACCTGCACGTTTGGCGCTCTTTACAGAGCCAATGAACTTGCAGGGATTGCCAGCCAGTCATAGTAATGCCACAGTCATGTTGGTTGTGGCATTACAGTGATTGGCTGGCCGCACAGCTTCACCTCGAGTATTTAAAACCGGGAGTCGCCATCTTGGACACAGTCGCTCCGGGTCAGACAGTGTAGGGAGAGTGCTGCTGAGTTAGGGAGAGATTTATACTGCGAAATAGGTAGTGTATGGTCTCTAAAGCCTTCAAAATCAAACAAACAGTCCTTCTCAGGACTAATATCCATCCCAGATATCAGGCAGGCAGGCTGTATAGGAGACACAGCGGTTATACCAACAAACACTGCATTACAGTCCTGTGTGCTGCTTTTCAAATTGCTAGACTTAGCCCCAGGTCTCAGGGGCCAGGAAAATCCTTTTTTTCATCTAAATCCTCTTTTTTTTTTTCCCTCATTCAGCCTGTACAAATACCCGTCTTATTAACTTTTTGGTATTCCCCCCCGCCCCCCAACAAAAAAAAAATTGAGTGTGTCTGTGAGTGTTCAGACACAAATACATCTGTTTAAAAGAGTCTGGTGTAGGCCAGATAACTAGAACTGTGGTTTTGCAGTTCCATGGTTCAAATCTCTGTATTATCCACTTTTTTGCCTTATTTCAATATAAAAAAAACATTTTGAGTGTCTCGCTGACTGTTCAGACAAAAATATATCAGTTTAAAAGACTCTGGTGTAGGCCAGATAACTAGAACTGTGGTTTTGCAGTTCCACGGTTCAAATCTCTGTATTATCCACTTTTTTGCCTTTTTCAATAAAAAAAAACATTGAGTGTCTCGCTGACTGTTCAGACACAAATATATCTGTTTAAAAGATTCTGGTGTAGGCTAGATAACTAGAACTGTGTTTTTCCTCTTCCACAGTTCAAATCTGGGTGTAATGCACCTTTTTGCATAAAAAAAAATTTTTGAGTGTCTCGCTGACTGTTCAGACACAAATATATCTGTTTAAAAGAGTCTGGTGTAGGCCAGATAACTAAAACTGTGGTTTTGCAGTTCCACGGTTCAAATCTCTGTATTATCCACTTTTTTGCCTTTTTTCAATAAAAAAAAAACATTTTGAGTGTTTCGCTGACTGTTCAGACACAAATATATCTGTTTAAAAGAGTCTGGTGTAGGTCAGATAACTAGAACTGTGGTTTTGCAGTTCCACGGTTCAAATCAGGGTGTAATCCACCTTTTTGCATAAAAAAAAAACATTTTGAGTGTCTCGCTGACTGGTCAGACACAAATATATCTGTTTAAAAGAGTCTGGTGTAGGCCAGATAACTATAACTGTGGTTTTGCAGTTCCACGGTTCAAAACTCTATATTATCCACTTTTTTGCCTTTTTTCAATAAACATTTTGAGTGTCTCACTGGCTGCTCAGACACAAATATATCTGTTTAGAAAATACTGGTGTAGGCCAGATAACTAGAACTGTAGTTTTCCTCTTCCACGGTTCAAATCTGGGTGTAATGTACCTTTTTGCATAAAAAAAAACATTTTGAGTGTTTCGCTGACTGTTCAGACACAAATATATCTGTTTAAAAGATTCTGGTGTAGGCCAGATAACAAGAACTGTGGTTTTCCTCTTCCACGGTTCAAATCTCCTTTTTATTACCCTTTTGCCATTGATAGTGCAAGTGTAAGCTATTTTACTTCATTTACAATGGGCAAGATGCGTGGCAAGGGACATGGAACTGGACGTTCTAGTGATGGTGTGTGCAGAGGTCTGGGCCGTGGCCCAGGTGAAAATGTGCCACAACCAACAGCCACATCTTCTCGCTCCCAGTTCTTGACCGAATTACTAGGGAAGCACACAACAGCACCACTATTGCGAACTGATCAGTGTGAACAGGTTATTAATTGGATAGCAGATAATACTTCCAGTCACCTTGGCACCACCACCTCCGGTCTGTCTTCCACAGGGTCAAGTGTTAGTAGCCGTGAGTCTCGACTATATACTTCTCCTCACCCTGATTCTCCTTCCTACCACCATGCCGAGTGTCGTCAGACAGCAACTGATCCCACAGTTGGACACTCTGAAGAGCTGTTCACTGGTCCATTTCCATATTTGGGCCCCTCGCCTGCTCCGCTTGAAGTGGTGGAAGAGGAGATCCCATGTAGCGATGGCCAAATATTTGAACAGCCACGGCCACAGGAAGGCGACGCTGGCAATTTGTCACTAGAGGTGGATGATGACGAGACACAATTTCCACGAACTGAGGAGGAGGACCGTGGTGCGGAAGTGGAAGAGGAGGAGGTGGTGGATGATCTAGTAACTGACCCAACGTGGCAGGAGGACACGCAGAGTGAGGCCAGCAGCACACAGGGGGAGGGAGGCAGAGTACTCCAATAGGCAGGAAGAAGCAGTGTGGTGGCTGCAGGCAGAAGGCGGCCAACCGTTACCGCGTAACACCAACACGAGGGACGTTGCCAGTACAACTGGTAGGTCTTCCAGAGTCTGGAATTTTTTTAAAGACTCTGCTGGTAACCCCAAAAAGGCCATTTGTACCACCTGCCAGGCCAGCATCAGCAGGGGTGACAAATCTACCAGCCTGACCACCACCAGCATGATCAGGCACATGTCAGCAACTTTGTGGGGCGAACCCCAGGGTCCACGACCAGTGTCAGTGGGTGTCACCACTGCTTCTTCCACTGTTGTGCATGTAAGAGAACACCATGTTGTACGTGCAAGGCAATCGCCTGACCATACTGCATGTAAAGATGCCCCCTCCTCTCAGTCTTCA
Organism: Phyllobates terribilis; assembly: GCF_046119375.1. Classification (NCBI taxonomy): domain Eukaryota; kingdom Metazoa; phylum Chordata; class Amphibia; order Anura; family Dendrobatidae; genus Phyllobates; species Phyllobates terribilis. Next base: position 417,212,162 of record NW_027362764.1, on the reverse strand, counting down.
CTTGTTATGGCAGTTTCTCAAGAAACAGCATTAACGTCCAGGTCCACGTCCCACAGCAGCGTTTAATTGTCCATATCCAAGACCTTTGAAGGAAAGCGCAAATTCACAGCCAATGCCCCACAGGCCACAGTCCTAAATTTGCACATTTCACGACTGCTTGCATTGGAAATGTTGCCTTTTAGGCTGGTGGAGATGGAATCATTCCGCAACCTTATGGCGGTGGCCGTCCCTCGGTACTCGGTACCCAGCCGACACTATTTTGCCTGGTATACCATCCCCGCACTTCACAAGCACGTGTCCCAAAACATCTGCCGTGCCCTCAACAACGCAGTTACTGGGAGAGTCCACCTGGCAACGGACACGTGGACAAGTGCTTGTGGCCAGGGACAGTACATCTCCCTGACGGCACACTTGGTAAACATAGTGGAAGCCGGGACCCAAGTCGGACCTTGGGATGGAACACATCCCCCCCACACCGAGGATTGCGGCCCCTATGTCAGTCAGAGTTGCCCCCACAGTGTACAGCTCCTGCACATCATCTTCCTCCTCCTCCTCATGTTCAGCCTCCATCTCAGATATCACCACATCAGTTACAAGCTGGAAGCACTGCAGTACTGCACCAGCCAAGCGGCAACAGGCTGTGCTGAAACTCATAAGCTTAGGTGATAAACCTCACACTGCTTGGGATTTGTGGACAGCTGTGAAAGAGCAGGGATATCTGTGGCTGAGACCGCTGAACCTACATCCAGGCATGACAATGGCCATAACCTGGTGGCGGCTCGGAGGGGAGGCGAGATCACACACGTACCATGCCTAGCTCATGTGCTTAACCTTGTCAATCAGCGGATTCTTAAATCGTACCCCGAGTTGCCAGATCTGTTCGTCAAAGTACGTCGCCTTTCAGCTCATTTTCGGTGCTGAAGTTCTTTTTGCAATTGAGATTACTTTTTTCTTCAGAGCACCCGAATAGACCAGTGAGCGACCCCTCTCTTTTTTCTATTAATCATTTTTGGGATCCCGCTCCTGGAACATTGCAGCAGGTACGTGTTCACACTATTAGAAGTTTGACAGCCTTTTTTCTGACCATGTGTCCCTCCCATTCAGTCACAGGTGGTTTTAACTAGCTCTACCAGCCCATACATTGTAGGTTAAAAGCCCAAGCAGAGACATATTGTTCATACAGGCTTACAGCCCAAGAGTGGCATATGCAGTGGTAGCGTAGCGTAGTTTCCCATCATACGAAGGTGACCTTGTCATGGTTGATGGGCACACATAAATTGGCCAAATTATGCGCAAAAAAACTTCATTTTTCAAAGTGACATTAGTCTAGATACAATATTTCTTATATATTCATGTATGGGGTGCCGAAGTTCTTTTTGCAATTGAGATTACTTTTTTCTTCAGAGCACCCGAATAGACCAGTGAGCGGCCCCTCTCTTTTTTCTATTAATCATTTTTGGGATCCCGCTCCTGGAACATTGCAGCAGGTACGTGTTCACACTATTAGAAGTTTGACAGCCTTTTTTCTGACCATGTGTCCCTCCCATTCAGTCACAGGTGGTTTTAACTAGCTCTACCAGCCCATACATTGTAGGTTAAAAGCCCAAGCAGAGACATATTGTTCATACAGGCTTACAGCCCAAGAGTGGCATATCCAGTGGTAGCGTAGCGTAGTTTCCCATCACACGAGGGTGACCTTGTCATGGTTGATGGGCACACGTAAATTGGCCAAATTATGCGCAAAAAACCTTGATTTTTCAAAGTGACATAAGTCTAGATACAATATTTCTTATATATTCATGTATGGAGTGCCGAAGTTCTTTTTGCAACAGTGTACAGGAGACCCAGTTGCTATAAATGGAACAAACGGTTTAGTTAAGGCCCTCTGACGTCCATGTCACTTCCAAGGGGCATTGGAGTGCTTCAAAATTTTTGGTAGGTATTGCACTCACTGTATGCCCTATAACTGTGTAGCCGAACCGCTCCTTTTGGTACGGAAACATATCCTACAAGACATTTGTGGTTGACTGGCCTGATAATAATGTGAATGGTCCCTGTTCCTCCTGCTCTTTCTCCTTTGCCACCACCTCATACATCATTCATCACCTGAAGCTTTGTTTTAACGGGAGTTATAGAACTGGGATAGTAGCAGGAAAGTGACGCGCCCCCTGGGCCATATTCTTTAGGGGAATACCCGGAGCCGGATCAGATGGGGGTTGTAGTCTTCCGAGTGGCTGTGACCCGGTCCGTGCCCAGGGTGTCAAGCTCAGAGTATGTGGCAGTCCTACAGATGTTATAAAGTTCTTTATGTCGACTACGCCACCCGTTGTATTGCGGTCACTATGGCCGCCGCTGCAGCAGGGTTCGCTGAGGCTGATGGTGTTGGTGCAGCTTTTGGTAGTATAACCCCCAACGGGTGGGGTATAGCCTCAGGGGGTCAGGTGCAGAGGATGGGGGTTGTGGTGGTGCAGCATGGATGTTAAATGAAGACAGAGTCGGGTTGTGCAGTTTAGGGTATTTACTCACTGCTGATGTTCCGGTCACTCTAGCTTCAAGTGACCACCCGAGCCGTGCTGCGTCCACCAGGTCCTGGATTCAGCAAACCCCCAAACAAGTCCGGAGCGTGACCCTGAGCTCTCCTTCTGTCCTTTCCTCTGGCCGTCCCCACTAGTGATCCACCTAGGTCCAGCTCCCTCGGGCCTTCTGTTGGGAGACCCTTGGCCTTGGGTTCCCTGACCCTCCACGTGGTTTGCCTTCGGGGTGGATGTGGTGGGTGGCCGTGGCAGACGCTGCCCACGGCCTCCGGTCTCTGGCTAGGGTGTGCTTTTGCCCCCACCAGTTTGGGATCCGGTACCCTATTGCCGACTCTTCACCCGGGGATTGAATTTGGGTTCTCAGAGTCCTCTCTTTGTCCCCTCTGGGTCTTTCCTTCTCTGCTCCACTCTCTCTCTGCAGGCTCATCTGGACCTCTGCTTCTTACTCTGACAGACTGACTCCTCTGCAAAGACTGACTGACTGACCCTGATCTTAGATGGTGCCCACCTTAAATACTCCCTCTATGTGTGAGCTCAGGTGACCAGCACCCAATGAGCTCCTATCTTTACCCAGGCTGCTCCCCCTATCTGCCCCTACACTACTTGGGATGTACCACCCCCCTCCCACTCCAGCCAGGAACAGACTCGGTCGTACCTGCACATTTCTAAGTGGGAGTACCGTCGGCCTGTTCCTCGGAAATGGGATGTATGTAGTGCATGCAGCCTACCGAGCTCAGGTCCACACTCCATCCTTACCCGGGAGTGGAATATCACACCTCTGGGTTGAGGTGCAATACCCCTGTAGCAGCCGAATCCTCAGGGTGCTACAAAAGCATCCAGCAGTCCTCGGAGGAGGTAGGATATGCGCCAAAACGCTGACCACCTCAGGCCCAGCCGCTACTACATATATGCGCTTGCATTCCAAGGAACAGAAAGCTAAGGAGATGGATGGCCTCATCATCATGAATAATTTACTCGTTGTGTAGGAGGCCGACCACTGCTGCTGTCTACCTTCTGAACTTTGTGTTGAAGCCTGATTGACCCAGGACCCGCAATCCTCTATGTCTGGAGGACGTGTTGCATCCCAGTGTCCAACTGTGTCCCGGCTTGCACAATATTAACCCAGTGTGAAGGCGTCAGTGAAATGGACCATCCCTGGCCACATTCACTTGTCCACGTGTTTGTGGTTAGGCTGTCCTTCCCACTAAATGCACTGGGGAGGGCACAGGTAATGTTTTGGTATGCGCACTTGTGTATAAGGCACACCGGGACAAATAGGGGCGGCTGGTTACCGTTTACGGACACCCGGCCGCCCCCAGGTGGCTGGGGACCGTGTGTGGGCACCCGGCCACGGGACAGCTGGGGACCGAGTATGGACACCCAGCCGCCCCCTCGCGGCTGGGGACCAAGCGTGGACACCCAGCCGCCGAGCGGCTGGGGACTGGGTATGGATACCAGGCCGCCGACGCAGCCATGACGTGGTGGCAAGATTCCGCCTCCACATGCCTAAAAGGCCCAATTTCAAGTGCAAGCAAGCAAGCAGTATGGTATTGCAGCCTGGGGGTGGGTGGGTGGCAGGCTGCATACTTGCGCTTGCATTGCAATGAATGGGGGAGGTACAATTGAACACTGCCCTGGGACAAGGACTTGCACGGGGATAGTTGCAAGTCTGCATTTTCTGATGCGGCAAGGATCACTTCTGATGGGCACACTTTTAGGCAGTGACCTGGGTGTCAGAGATGCTTCCAGGAGTCTTCCCCATGCTGTTCCCATGTCTTTTCAGCACTGTATGCATGTGTCGCACAGCACATGGCAAGATAAGGTTGTAAAATGTTAAAATTACATTTCCCGGTGAATGCATTTGTCACGTTTGAAAGCAATACAAAAGTACAAAAACGCTTAAAAAATGCTACTTGTGAACATAGCCCAAGGTGTGGAGGAGTATTTTTGTTTTTGGTTATTTATTTTACCTTATACACAAGTCTTTACCCTGGAAAGGATTTTCCTTAACATATTTCACAGGAAAGCAGTTTCAGTTTCGTTTTTGAACGTTTTATTGTGAGCCCGTAAAAGTGGCTTAATACCTCTAACCACATTGCTGACAGCAGTGACCTGGGGGTCAGAAATGCTTCCTGGGGCGATCCCCATGCTGTCCCCATGTCATTTGAGCACTGTCACTTTCGTTTTGGGCACTTTTTAGGCTTTCTACAGACTGCCGGGGGTTCCGCCGCAAAAATGCTCGGGTCTCCCATTGGGCTCGTTGCTCGGGTCGAGCACCCGAGTATCACGGTGAGCTGGGCCCGAACTTCGAGCACCCGATCATTTTAGTGCTCGCTCAACACTAATCATTATTACTAGCACCAATTAGATTAGAGGAGGAGGATCGTACAATCTCCATGGGATCATCTAAAACTATCACCTCCCTTTTATCACGTACAAATTTTGCCGCTTTCTTTTTAAAAATGTCATCCTCAAACTTATTCAATCTAAGCTGAGGTGAGAATTAAAATCTCTAAAGTCTTTAGAAAATGAATATATATCCAAATTCCCTCTAAGGATTTTCATTTCCTCTAGGACTTTATGTGCCAAAGAAATTATTTTATTAACTAGTAACTCCATCATCCCCAATGAACATTGCAATGAATAATCATTCCATTCTTTAGTAAAGATGGAGTCTTGAGAAAAGGAAGACTTTTGGGATAATCGCAAACCTCTAGGTGCTAATCTATTTGCAATATAACGTTTCAATAAAAGGGTATATAGTTGGTTAGTAACTTCAATTTTGCACTTATTTTCGTATTCTAAGAACAATTCCAACATAAGTTTTTTTATCTGCCTCATTCAAGGTTTGTGAGACTGTATCTAAATTTACATCAGATGCTGAGGGATTTGATAAAATACCTATCGCTACAAATTACCATCCATGATCCATACCCTCTTCCTCTGATTCCTGATTTGTTCAGCCAGGTTGTGGGAGCTAAGGTATTCTCCAAGTTGGATTTAAGGGGAGCCTACAATCTGGTTAGAATCAAAGGGGACGAATGGAAGACAGCGTTCAATACCGAGAGTTTGGTTATGCCTTTTGGCTTGACTAATGCACCTATGGTATTCCAGCATTTCATAAATTATATTTTTCATCATTTGGTGGGGAGGTTTGTGATGGTCTATCTGGACAATATTTTGGTTTATTCATCTGATTTTGAGACCCATCGGGGGCATGTTAAGCAGGTGCTCAAGATATTAAGGGATAACAAACTCTATGCCAAACTAGAGAAATGTGTTTTCGCTGTTCAGGAGATGCAGTTTTTGGGGTACTTGTTGTCATCTTCAGGTTTTCGGATGGATCTGGAGAAGATCCGTGCAGACCTTGACTGGCAACGTCCCGAGAACCTGAAGGCCCCACAACGTTTTCTGGGCTTTAATAATTTTTACAGGAAATTCATTCAAAATTACTCTGTTGTAGTGAAACCCCTTACTAACATGACTAAGAAGGGGTCTGATTTTTCCAAATGGTAGGATGCTTCCCTCCTGGCTTTTTCTTCCTCAAAGAATAATTTTGCCACTGCACCTATACTCAGTCAACCCGATGTTTCTCAACCCTTTATTGTGGAGGTCGATGCTTCGGATGTCGGGGTTGGGGCTGTGTTGTCTCAGTATTCGTCCCCTAGTACATAGTTACATAGTTTATACATAGTTACATAGTTTATAAGGCCGAAAAAAGACAAGCGTCCATCCAGTTCAGCCTATTTCTTGTGCACTGCAGCTATTCCACAGCGTTGATCCAGGGGAAGGCAAAAAAAAAACCCATGCGGTATAGGCCAATTTACATCATTGAGGAAAAATTCACATCCCGACTCCAATCTGGCAGTCAGATTAAATCCCTGGATTAATTAACTATCACTAAGCATAAAATGTAATTTTATTGTTCTCAAGAAAGGCGTCCAGGCCTCTCTTGAACTCATTAAGTGAGTTTGACATCACCACTTCCTCTCCCAGAGAGTTCCAGAGTCTCACGGCTCTGACCGTAAAGAATCCCCTTCTATGCTGGTGCAGGAACCTCCTTTCCTCCAGACGCATAGTGTGCCCCCTCGTCTTTGTCACCATCCTTGGTATAAACAGGTCATGGGAGAGATCTCTGTACTGCCCCCTGAGGTATTTATACATGTTTATGAGGTCTCCCCTAAGCCTTCTCTTTTCCAACGTAAATAGGCCTATTTAGACAACCTCTCTGGGTATTCTAGTCCCTCCATTCCCTTTATTACCTTAGTCGCCCTTCTTTGTACCCTCTCTAGCTCCAATATGTCTTTCCTGAGCACCGGAGCCCAGAACTGTGCACAATATTCTAAGTGCGGTCTTACCAGCGCTTTATACAGAGGAAGAACAATGTTCTCATCATATGCCCCTATTCCTCTTCTGATGCATGCCATGACTCTATTTACCTTCGCAGCTGCTGCCAGACACTGGGCACTCCAATTTAATTTGCTGTTAACCAAGACGCCCAGGTCCTTCTCCATGTCAGATTTCCCCAATGGTTTCCCATTTAATATGTATGGGTGACTGCTGTTTTTCTTTCCCATGTGCATGACCTTACATTTATCGGCATTGAACCCCATTTGCCATTTTTTGGCCCAACTCCCCAATTTATCTAAATCCTCCTGTAGCTGTGCCCTATCCTCATCTGTATTAACTACTTTACAAAGTTTAGTATCATCTGCAAATATTGCTATTTTACTATGCAACCCTTCCACTAGATCATTAATAAATATATTAAATAATATAGGGCCCAAGACAGACCCTTGAGGCACCCCGCTAGTAACCCTGACACACCCTGAGCTTACTCCATTGATAACCACCCTCTGCTTTCTATCACTCAGCCAGCTATTTACCCACTTGCACACATTATCCCCCAGACCAAGCATTCTCATTTTATATACCAACCTTTTGTGTGGCACGGTATCAAACGCTTTGGAGAAGTCAAGGTATACAACATCCACTGCCTCTCCCCGGTCCAGCTGTGAGCTCACCTCCTCGTAGAAGGCCATCAGGTTTGTTTGGCAGGAGCGATCCCTCATGAATCCATGTTGATATGGAGTTAGACAGTTATTATCATTAAGATATTCTACAATAGCATCTCTAAGAAATCCTTCAAATAATTTACCCACAACAGACGTTAAGCTTACTAGTCTATAGTTCCCAGGGTCACTTTTAGACCCCTTTTTGAATATTGGTACCACATTTGCTTGGCGCCAGTCTAGTGGCACAGTCCCTGTCCATAAAGAGTGCTTGAATATAAGATACAGCGGTCTGTCTATCACATTACTTAATTCTTTTAGTACCCGGGGGTGTATGCCATCTGGGCCTGGTGACTTGTCTATTTTGATATTATTTAGGCGTTTCTGAACTTCCTCCTGGGTTAGGTGGGTGATATTTAGCGGAGGGTTTACTTTATCACTCTGCATTTCCTCCGATAAATTGTTTTCTTTTGTGAAAACAGTGGAGAAGAAGCTATTGAGTAGGTTTGCTTTACCCTCATCACCCTCTATGATTTTACCCAGGTTATTTTTCAGTGGGCCAACTCCATCAGTTTTAATCCTTTTACTGTTTATATAGTTAAAGAACAGTTTGGGATTCGTTTTACTTTCCTTGGCAATTAGTCTCTCTGTCTCCTCTTTTGCTATTCTTATTTGTTTCTTACAGATTTTGTTTTTCTCCCTATAAGATATTAGCGCTTCCTCGCTGCCTTCTTGTTTAAGTTTACCGAAAGCCCTTTTTTTGTTTTTCATTGCCCTCTTGACTTCCTTATTTAGCCACATTGGCTTCCTCCTATTCCTAGCCTTTTTATTCCCATAAGGTACAGTACAGACCAAAAGTTTGGACACGCCTTCTCATTTAAAGATTTTTCTGTATTTTCATGACTATGAAAATTGTACATTCACACTGAAGGCATCAAAACTATGAATTAACACATGTGGAATTATATACTTAACAAAAAAGTGTGAAACAACTAAAAATATGTCTTATATTCTAGGTTCTTCAAAGTAGCCACCTTTTGCTTTGATGACTCCTTTGCACACTCTTCGCATTCTCTTGATGAGCTTCAAGAGGTAGTCACCGGAAATGGTTTTCCAACAATCTTGAAGGAGTTCCCAGAGATGCTTAGCACTTGTTGGCCCTTTTGCCTTCACTCTGCGGTCCAGCTCACCCAAAACCATCTCGATTGGGTTCAGGTCTGGTGACTGTGGAGGCCAGGTCATCTGGCGTACCACCCCATCACTCTCTTTCTTGGTCAAATAGCCCTTACACAGCCTGGAGGTGTGTTTGGGGTCATTGTCCTGTTGAAAAATAAATGATGGTCCCACTAAAGGCAAACCGGATGGAACAGCATGCCGCTGCAAGATGCTGTGGTAGCCATGCTGGTTCAGTATGCCTTCAATTTTGAATAAATCCCCAACAGTATCACCAGCAAAGCACCCCCACACCATCACACCTCCTCCTCCATGCTCCACGGTGGGAACCAGGCATGTAGAGTCCACCCGTCCACCTTTTCTGCATCGCACAAAGACACGGTGGTTGGAACCAAAGATCTCAAATTTGGACTCATCAGACCAAAGCACAGATTTCCACTGGTCTAATGTCCATTCATTGTGTTCTTTAACCCAAACAAGTCTCTTCTGCTTGTTGCCTGTCCTTAGCAGTGGTTTCCTAGCAGCTATTTTACCATGAAGGCCTGCTGCACAAAGTCTCCTCTTAACAGTTGTTGAAGAGATGTGTCTGGTGCTAGAACTCTGTGTGGCATTGACCTGGTCTCTAATCTGAGCTGCTGTTAACCTGCGATTTCTGAGGCTGGTGACTCGGATAAACCTATCCTCAGAAGCAGAGGTGACTCTTGGTCTTCCTTTCCTGGGGCGGTCCTCATGTGAGCCAGTTACTTTGTAGCGCTTGAAGGTTTTTGCAACTGCACTTGGGGACACTTTCAAAGTTTGACCAATTTTTCGGACTGACTGACCTTCATTTCTTAAAGTAATGATGGCCACTCGTTTTTCTTTACTTAGCTGCTTTTTTCTTGCCATAATACAAATTCTAACAGTCTATTCAGTAGGACTATCAGCTGTGTATCCACCAGACTTCTGAACAACACAACTGATGGTCCCAACCCCATTTATAAGGCAAGAAATCCCACTTATTAAACCTGACAGGGCACACCTGTGAAGTGAAAACCATTTCCGGTGACTACCTCTTGAAGCTCATCAAGAGAATGCCAAGAGTGTGCAAAGCAGTCATCAAAGCAAAAGGTGGCTACTTTGAAGAACCTAGAATATAAGACATATTTTCAGTTGTTTCACACTTTTTTGTTAAGTATATAATTCCACATGTGTTAATTCATAGTTTTGATGCCTTCAGTGTGAATGTACAATTTTCATAGTCATGAAAATACAGAAAAATCTTTAAATGAGAAGGTGTGTCCAAACTTTTGGTCTGTACTGTATGTACCTTCTACAGTGACTATGTAGGACTGTTTTGAAAATTTCCCATTTTCTATCCGTGCTCCTATTACTGAAGATACTATCCCAGTCTATAAGGTGAAGGGCATCTCTTAGCTGATCAAACTTTGCCCTCCTGAAGTTCAGTGTTTTTGTGACTCCCTTGCTGGGCACCCTACTGAAGCACATGTGGAATTGTATAATGTTGTGGTCACTATTTCCCAGGTGCCCCCCGACCTGCACCTCAGTTATTCTGTCTGGCCTGTTAGTTAATATTAAGTCTTAAAGGGCCGTCCCTCTAGTTGGTTCCTGCACAAGTTGTGACAAATAATTGTCTTTGATAATTGACAGAAACCTGTTTCCTTTCTGAGATCTACAGCTTTCGGTTTCCCAGTCTATATCGGGGTAGTTGAAGTCCCCCATAATAATCACCTCGGTATTTTTTGCTACTTCGTCTATTTGTCTCATTAATAGACTTTCTGTGGCTTCTGCTATATTTGGTGGTTTATAACAGACTCCTATGATAATTTTATTATTGTTTTTTGCCCCATGCATCTCCACCCATAAGGACTCGACCTCCTCATTTCCCTCCCATACATCCTCCCGTGTTGTAGGCTTTAGACACGTCTTTACATATAGACAGACTCCACCCCCTTTCCGATTTCTTCAATCCCTTCTAAACAGACTGTAACCCTGTAAGTTAACTGCCCAGTAATAGCTTTCATCTAACCATGTCTCTGTTATTCCCACTATGTCATAGTTACCTGTAGATATTTCTGCTTCCAGTTCATCCATCTTGTTTGTCAGGCTTCTGGCATTTGCTAGCACGCAGTTTACACGATTTTGTTTTGTTCCAATCTTCTCCCTGTGGATTGTATTAGAAATTTTCTTACCTCCCTTACAAGTATCTTGTCTTGGACCTTCTTTGTCGCACTTCATATCTTTCATTAGTATGTTCTCTGGTTTCATGTTCTTGTCCGGCGTTTTTCTTCCCATCCCCTCTTCTTCTAGTTTAACGCCCTCCTGATGAGTGTTGCGAGTCTCCTGGCGAATGTGTGTTTCCCGGGTTTGTTGAGGTGTAGTCCGTCTCTGGCAAGGAGTCCGTCATAGAGGTAATTCACACCGTGGTCCAGGAATCCAAATCCTTGTTGTCTGCATCATCGTCTCAGCCAGTTGTTCACATCAAGGATCCTGTTCCATCTCCTGACGCCATGCCCGTCTACTGGAAGGATAGAAGAAAAAACTACCTACGCATCCAGTTCTTTTACTTTCTTCCCCAATGCTTCAAAGTCCTTGCAGATTGTCGGTAGGTCCTTCCTTGCAGTGTCATTGGTGCCAACATGTATCAGAAGAAATGGGTGGACATCCTTGGAACTGATGAGCTTCGGTATCCTATCGGTAACATCCTTGATCTTCGCACCTGGGAGGCAGCATACTTCTCTTGCGGTTATGTCCGGTCTGCAGATAGCTGCTTCTGTTCCTCTCAGTAGTGAGTCTCCCAGCACCACCACTCTTCTTCCCTTCTTGGCTGTCCTTTTTCTTGTCGCTTCTGGGTGTTTCTGGGTGCTCTTTTCTTCTTTGCTTGCTGGTAATGCCTCATCCTTAGGTGTGCTATCTTCGTCCTCCACAAGCCCTTGGAATCTGTTTCTCAGTTGTGTGGTTGGTGGTGTCTCCATGGTCTTCTTACTTCTTTTGGTCACTTGCCTCCACTTGTCTGACTCTGGAGGTTCTCTGACGCTTCCTTCACTTTCCGTGACCAGTAGTGACGCTTCTGTTCTGTCCAGGAAGTCTTCATTTTCCTTGATGAGTTTTAATGTCGCAATTCTTTCTTCCAGTCCCCGCACCTTTTCTTCTAAAAGAGCCAGTAGTCTACACTTCTGGCAGGTGAAGTTGGTTTCATCTTCTGGTCGATCTGTGAACATGTAGCACATGTTGCAGCTCACCATGTAGGTTGTCACATCTGCCATGCTGCTCCTTGTCCCTGCTGACTTGATGTCTGTCTTCTTTCTTGTGATACCCTAGGATAAACAAATTCGCGCACCGTAAGGCGCACGGTTTGGAGATGCTTTCCAAGCAGCTGGTCCCGGCTGTACCCAACGATCTTCTAGCTGAGGGAGACTCTTCGCTTTTCCCAGAAGGCACCTGGAATATGCAAATTGTCCTCTTCAAGCTTCAATCCCTGGTTTGGCGATGCTTTCCAAGCAGCTGGTCCCGGCTGTACCCAACGTTCTTCTAGCTGAGGGAGACTCTTCGCTTTTCCCAGAAGGCACCTAGAATATGCAAATTGTCCTCTTCAAGCTTCAATCCCTGGTTTGGCGATGCTTTCCAAGCAGCTGGTCCTGGCTGTACCCAATGATCTTCTAGCTGAGGGAGACTCTTCGCTTTTCCCAGAAGGCACCTGGAATATGCAAATTGTCCTCTTCAAGCTTCAATCCCTGGTTTAGTAAATGGCGTTCATGCTCCTTTTTTTCTAAAAAATTATCTTCAGCTGAGAGAAATTATGACTTGGGTAATAGGGAACTTTTGGTGATCAAATTGGCGTTCGAGGAATGGCAACACTGGTTGGAGGGGGCTGTCCATCCTATTACTGACCATAAGAGCCTGTCATATCTCCAGTCAGCTAAATGTCTCAACCGTAGGCAAGCCAGATGGTCCCTGTTTTTCACTAGGTTCAATTTTGTTGTCACTTTTTGTCCAGGGGTCAAAAACGTCAAGGCTGATGCTTTGTCCCGGAGCTTCCCTTGTGGTGGTAACCATGTGAACCCTTCCCCAATATTACAGAAAGAGGTAGGTAGTTATTTCGGCTCTTTTTCCTGAACTGGAGACTGAGGTGCTGGAGGCTCAGGGGGACGCCCCTTCCTCCTGCCCTTCAGGAAAGTTATTTGTACCACCTGATCCGCGCCGTAAAGTAATCAAGGAACATCATAACTCTCTGCTTGCAGGGTATCCAGGTGGTAAGGCAACCGCGGACCTCCTCTCTCATCGTTTTTGGTGGCCGGGGTTGCATCGGGATGTAATTGAGCACGTAGCTGCTTTTAGTATTTGCTCGCATTCTAAGGTTTCGACACCCATCCATCTGGTACTCTTCTTCTGCTACCTATCCCTAGCAGGTAATGGACACACTTGTCTATGGATTTTATTACTGACCTACCAGTTTTTGCAGGAAAAACGGTGGTTTTGGTAGTAGTAAATAGGTCCAGTAAAATGGTTCGCTTCGTCGCGTTACCTGCACTTCCCAATGCTAAGACACTTGCTCAGGTGTTCATAAATGAGATTGCGAAGCTTCACAGGGTTCCCTCCGATGTGGTGTCTGATCGGGGGACCCAGTTTGTTTCCAAGTTCTGGAAGGCATTCTGTTCTTGACTGGGGGTGCAGCTGTCCTTTTCCTCTGCCTTCCACCCTCAGTCAAGTGGTCAGACCAAGCCGGTCAGTCAGAACTTGGAGACCTACCTCAGGTGTTTTGTCTCCAAAAATCAGGAGGATTGGGCATCCTACTTACCGCTGGCAGAATTTGCCATCAATAATCATCGTCAAGAATCCACTGGCAGGTCACCATTTTTCAGTGCATACGGTTATCATCCACAGTTTTGTACTTTCAGTGGGGGAGGAGCTTCAGGAGTTCCTGAAGAGGAATGGTTTGCTTTGTCGCTCTCCTCGGTGTGGCAGGGTGCTCTGTGTAATTTGAAGACCATGGATGACACTTATAAATGTATGGCTGACAGAAAACGCTTGCCAGGTCTGGACCTGAATGTGAATGACTTTGTCTGGATGTCTACCAAGAAAATAAGATTGAAAATTCCTTCTTGGAAGCTGGGACCTAGGTTTATTGGTCCCTACAAAATTATCGCCATCATTAACCCAGCAACGTTTTGTCTTGAACTTCCTCGGGCCCTTAAGGTTCACAATGTGTTCCACAGGTCCTTGCTCAAAAGGTACGTAGAACCTCTTGAGCCCTCACCTCTACCACCACCCACAGTAATGGTTGATGGTAATTTGGAGTTTGAGATTTCGAGGATAGTAGATTCTCGTCTCCAATGTCGTTCTCTGCAATACTTGGTGCACTGGAAAGGCTATGGTCCAGGGGAGAGGACGTGGATTTCAGCGTCAGAGGTGAACGCTCCCAGATTGGTTTGCTATTTTCACACCTCTTTTCCTGAGAAACCCAGTCATGAGTGTCCGGAGGACACTCGTAGAGGGGGGGGGCACTGTCACCGGTGTGTCAGAGGTGACAGAGAGTCACCCTGTAGTGGTTTGCAGGAGATCTCCACATTTGGCAATGCAGACAGCTGACTAGATAGGAGGCTGTGTTTAGGACCCAGCGACTAACTCCCTTTGGTCTGGGCGTATATATACCTGGTGTGTCTAAGTGGGCGTCGCCGGTTATACTCATTTCTACTTGGAACTTGGCTGAAGCAGTATCATGCCCTCTCTGGAGTATTGAGGCCGTGTGCCCTGCTGGAGTTCTTCTAAAGCTGAGTTGTTGTTCCCCTGTGTTGTCTTCCCCTTTTGTCTTTAGAGTGCTAGTGGAGGTTGACTAGTGCTCACCTCTTTCCATCCCCAGCTATAGCCTTATGCCAGGGATAGTAGGGCGAGGCACGTGATCAGCGACAGCTGCGTAGGCTGTATAGGGACGATAGAGGGAGACAGGGTGATGCTAGTCCAGATTAGGAGGTCACCGCTTCCTGCTTTCCCTAGTGTCTGGGCTCCCTTTCCCTTTCTCCTCTGTGTTGCTCTCACACCTGGCGTGACAGGCACAGACTGACAGTGGGGTGTGAGGGGGTACAAGGTACAAGCTGTGTGGGATAGAGGGGTGCAGAATATGATAGAAGGGTGTATGGGAGTAAAGGCTGTGTGAGGGGAGGAGTCCTGAGGAGATAATTTGCATATTCCCACTGCATTTTGGGGTAAGTGAAGAGTCTCCGCGAGCTCAAAGAACACTGGATTTTGGCTGTTGGAGCTGAAAAGAGGACATCGGTAAACCAGGGGAGGAGTCCTGAGGAGATAATTTGCATATTCCCACTGCATTTTGGGGTAAGTGAAGAGTCTCCGCGAGCTCAAAGAACACTGGATTTTGGCTGTTGGAGCTGAAAAGAGGACATCGGTAAACCAGGGGAGGAGTCCTGAGGAGATAATTTGCATATTTCCACTGCATTTTGGGGTAAGTGAAGAGTCTCCGCGAGCTCAAAGAACACTGGATTTTGGCTGTTGGAGCTGAAAAGAGGACATCAGTAAACCGCGCGCCTACTGGCGTGCACATTTTTAAGCTTTTTTCACTGTTTTCAGAACATTAACAGTAAGAACATGGAAGAGTCCAGGAGCCATTTGGTGAGCTGCATATCCTGCTACATGTTCACAGACTTGCCAGTGGAAAAGCCAAACTTCACATGCCAGAAATGCAAGCTTGTGTCCCTGTTGGAGGAAAAGTTGCGAAATCTAGAAGAGAGGTTAACTACCTTGAAAATCATTAAGGAAGGTGAAGAGTTCTTAGACAGAGCAGAATTATCTCTTCATGATTCAGAAAGAGAAGAAATTCGAACTGCACCTGATGAAACAGAGGAATGGAAGCATGTGACCCACAGAAGCAGGAGGATCGAGAGGCAGTCAGCACCCATACTGCTCAGGAACCAGTACCAGGCTCTCAAGCAGGAGAACCATGAAGAAATACAGCAAAATAAGACTTTGCCAGCAATGAATAACCTTGTAAGCCCTCAGAATCCTCCTGGATGGAAAAAGAGGAATGTTGTGAAGAAAAAACGGAGAGTGGTGGTCATGGGGGATTCCCTGTTAAGAGGAACAGAGGCCGCTAGCTGCAGACCAGACATAACCTCAAGAGAAATGTGCTGTCTTCCAGGAGCAAAAATTAAAGATGTGTCTGACAGGATATCAAGACTCTTCAGACCTACAGATCACTACCCATTCCTGCTAATACATGTGGGGACAAATGACACCGCAAGAAAGGACCTGGAAACCATCAGCAGTGACTTTGAAGACTTAGGCAAGAAAGTGAAAGAATTGGGAGCGCAGGTGGTCTTCTCATCCATCCTCCCAGTGGATGGCCATGGAACAATGAGGTGGAATAAGATTCTACAGGTGAACAACTGGCTACGTCGATGGTGCCGTCAACAAGGATTTGGATTTCTGGATCACAGAATGAATTACCTATACGATGGACTACTTGCTAGAGATGGGGTGCACCTTACGAAGACTGGAAAACATGTATTTGGAAGTCGCCTTGCTACACTCATCAGGAGAGCTTTAAACTAGAACAATGTGGGAAGGGAAGCAAAAGGCCAGAAAAAGCCATACAGCTGACAAATACTATTGAGATCTCTGCTACTGGAAGTGGAAAGGAAGAACAAAGACAAAACAATTTAAATAATAAAAATATGGGAGGAAGAGAAACCAATCACAAACTAAAATGTTTTTATACAAATGCACAAAGCATGGGCAACAAACAAGGAGAATTGGAACTACTAATTCAGGAAAAGAAATATGATGTCATTGGAATCACTGAAACTTGGTCGGACGATACACATGATTGGAATAAAAGGCTAAAAGGATACAACTTATTTGCAAGAAACAGACTTGATAAACGAGGAGGAGGTGTCGCATTGTATGTTAGAAAAGCGTATATCTGCACAGAGATTGAAGCTTCAGAGACTGGGAGTTCTGTGGAAACTGTTTGGGTAAGAATACAAGGAGAGAACAACGGAAAGGACACCATTGTAGGCATTTACTACAGGCCACCTGGGCAAGCTGAAGATATGGATGAACTCTTTATGTATCAAATGACCAAGTTCTCAAAAAAATATGACATAGTGGTCATGGGAGATTTCAACTATCCAGACATTTGTTGGGAATCTCTCTCAAGTAAAACTAACAGGTCAAGCAAATTCTTATCCTCTCTTGCTGACAACTTTATCTTCCAAAAGGTAGGGGAGAAAACAAGGGGATCTGCTACTTTGGATCTAATCCTTATAAACAGGGAGGAAATGGTTGAGGAGGTAAAGGTGGCTGGGACCCTAGGAGGCAGTGATCATGCTATTATAGAATTTTGGATAACTAGAGGAGGAAGACATGTGAAGACTCAAACTTCAAGGTTAGATTTTAGAAAGGCAGATTTTAATAGACTCAGAAAGAGAATAGGAGGGATCCAATGGCTGGATGTCCTTAAGGACAAAAATGTCCAGGAAGGATGGGAAATTTTTAAAAATGAGATTCTCAAAGCACAATCGTTAACAATCCCGAAAAGTAGGAAGAATGGGAAGCATTTAAGGAAACCAGGATGGATGAACACAGAACTTAAACACATGCTAAAAAGAAAGAAAGAAATGTTTATTAAATGGAAAGAGGGAGGCATATCTAAAGAAGATTATAATGCAGTCTGCAGATCCTGTAGGGCACGTATCAGGTTAGCTAAAGCTGACAATGAATTAAGGCTTGCAAGAGATGTCAAAAGCAATAAAAAAGGATTTTGGGTGTATGTCAAAAGTAAAAGAAAAGTCAAAGATGCTATAGGATTTTTACAGGATGAAAATGGAGAAATGGTAAGAGAGGATGTTGAGAAGGCCGAACTTTTTAACTCCTATTTTGCATCTGTTTTCTCTCAGAAAGAAAATGTAACATCAACTGATCTTCACTGTCCTTTTAAAGGAATAGAGGAATCCAAGTTATCTGTAAACAGAAAGATTGTGAGGGAATATTTAGCTAACATAAATGAGTTCAAGTCTCCAGGTCCAGATGAATTACACCCCAGAGTACTGAAGGAGATCGTAGAAGAAATTTTAGAACCACTCTCCATAATCTTTGAAAATTCTTGGAGAACAGGAGAAGTCCCAGAAGACTGGAGAAGAGCAAATGTTGTTCCTATCTTCAAAAAGGGGAAGAAGGTGGACCCAGGGAACTATAGGCCGGTGAGTCTGACTTCTATACCAGGAAAGATCTTTGAACAAATTATTAAACAACATATATGTAAGTACATGGATAAGAATGAAGTGATTAACCAGAGTCAGCATGGGTTTGTAACTAACAAGTCATGTCAGACTAACTTAATTTCCTTCTATGACAGAATCACTGACCGGGTGGATCAGGGAAATGCTGTAGATTTAGTATATCTTGACTTCAGCAAAGCATTTGACAAAGTATCTCACACCATCCTTATTGAAAAAATGACCAAGTATGCAATGGACAAGGCAACTGTTAGGTGGATTCATAACTGGCTTAGTGATCGGACTCAAAGGGTGGTTGTAAATGGCTTCACATCCAGCTGGATGAATGTCTCAAGTGGGGTACCACAGGGCTCTGTCCTGGGACCTGTATTGTTCAACATCTTTATCAATGATTTAGATGAAGGAATTGAGGGTAAACTGATTAAATTTGCTGACGACACAAAGCTAGGAGGGATAGCTAAGACTAGAGAAGAGAGAGAGAGGATTCAAATAGACCTAAATAAACTGGAGCAGTGGGCAGCAACCAACAGAATGGCTTTTAACAGGGAAAAATGCAAAGTACTACATCTGTGCAATAAAAATGAAAAAAGCATATACAGAATGGGAGGAATAGAGCTAAGCAACTGTACATGTGAAAAAGACTTAGGTATACTAATAGATCATAGACTGAACATGAGTCAACAGTGTGATGCAGCAGCAAAAAAGGCAAATACAATTCTGGGATGTATTAACAGAAGCATACAGTCTAGATCACGTGAAGTCATTATCGGTCTTTACTCCTCTTTGGTCAGACCTCATCTGGAATACTGTGTACAGTTTTGGGCACCACATTTTAAAAAAGACATAGACAAACTGGAGCAAGTTCAGAGAAGAACGACCAGAATGGTGACTGGTCTGCAAACCATGTCCTATGAGGAACGGTTGCAGGATTTGTGAATGTTTAGCTTGCAAAAAAGAAGACTGAGAGGAGACTTAATAGCTGTCTACAAATATGTCAAGGGCTGTCACATTGTAGAAGGATCATCTTTATTCTCATTTGCACAAGGAAAGACTAGAAGCAATGGGATGAAACTAAATGGGAGGAGACACAGATTAGATATTAGAAAAAACTTTTTGACAGTTAGGGTGATCAATGAGTGGAACAGGCTGCCACGAGAGGTGGTGAGTTCCCCTTCAATGGACGTTTTCAAACAGAGGCTGGACAGACATCTGTCTGAGATGATTTAGTGAATCCTGCTTTGAGCAGGGGGTTGGACCAGATGACCCAGGAGGTCCCTTCCAACTCTACCATTCTATGATTCTATGATTCTATGATTCTATGAATAGAGGGATGCAGATTGTGACAGGGGTATATGGGATACAGACTGTGTGGGATAGAGGGATGGAGACTGTGACAGGGTGTGACGATACAGCATAAAATCTTAATAAACCATCCATTTTGATTTGTTAATCCAAGAGAAATACCCAATTATCTTTGTGTATTAGTGTCTGGTCAATAAGAACAGACCGGTTTTTGTATAATCCTGAATGTGGAATTATATTCCTTTGGAAAGAGTCATGTTTACTATGCTAATGACAAATTGTACTAGGGGTCAGCTAGGTGTTTGTTTGCAACAGTCCCTGTGATACCAACTATATAAATAGATTAGCTAAAACAATGATAGCTGAGCCCTACACCTTTACCTCTGACATGTGACTGATGACCCTTGACCTGTGAGTGTACTTAAAAGGACATGTGCTTCTGTAGCAGAGAGACTTGAAGCAGAGATTGGAGAAAGACTTTACAAGGAGAATGAGAGACATCCTTCAGGACAGCAGATGGATTGCATGGCATTACCCAAAGAGACACAAATTTGAATTCTATATGATTATCAGCCCTGACTGGAAAGATACGGATCTGCTGCATTAACCATCAGAGAGACATGGATATATTTTGGGGAGACCAGGGTTGGGACGAAGAAGTCACCTGGCCCCATGGATATGTTGTTTGGGGTTGCCAGGAGGGACCCACCGGTCGCCTGCAACCCCCAGAGAAATTCGTAGGAGCCAGATTGGGACCCGCCTGTCATCTGGCTCCAAGGAAACTCTTAGAAAGGCCAGGTTGGGACCCTCGGGTCTCCTGTCCTTGTATCTTGATGGACTGCTAGCCTCCTAAGCTTGCCGCTACCTCCTCTCTATGGGGGCCTGCCAGAAGCGTGGGGGGCACTGGTTGAGGTAGTCAGCCCCGAAATCGCAGCTGTTCTATCCCAGGTGGGCCAGTGGAAGGGTAAGGACTGTGTAATGTTGCACCATTTTGGGTACTTGCTAGGACTGTTCTATATTTTTATTGTCCGCTTTGTGATCCAATAAAGTATTGCCACGCTGTTTTACCCTCACCCTGTATTGTCTGAGTAGTGTTACGCCCACAGAAGACCCCGAATCTTCACACGGGGTATATGGGGTACAGGGATGCGGACTGTGACAGAGAGGTGTGTGGGGACAGGCTGTGTGGGATAGAGGGGTGCAGACTGAGGGGTGTGTGGATTACAGGCTGTGTGGGATAGAGGGGCGCAGACTGTGACAGAGGGGTGTGTGGGGGTACAGGCTGTGTGGGATAGAGGGGTGCAGACTGTGACAGAGGGGTGTGAGGGAACAGGATGTGTGGGATAGAGGGGTACAGACTGTGACAGAGGGGTGTGTGGGGGTACAGGCTGTGTGGGATAGAGGGGTACAGACTGTGACAGAGGGGTGTGAGGGGACAGGATGTGTGGGATAGAGGGGTGCAGACTGTGACAGGGGTGTGTGGAGTACAGGCTGTGTGGGATAGAGGGGCGCAGAATGTGACAGAGGGGTGTGTGGAATAGAGGGATGCAGACTGTGACGGTGTTGGGGTACAGGCTGTGTGGGACAGGTGGATGCAGACTGTGACAGGGTTGTGTTGGGTTAAGGCTGCGTGGGATAGATGAGCGCAGACTTATGACTAGTGTTGAGCCACCCCCGTAGTGTTCGGGTTCGGTTCGGTTCGTCGAACACCGGGATGTTCGAGGATCTGTTCGTCGAACTGTTCGTCGAACACCTTAGAACACCGTCGAACACCGTTAAAACCAATGGCAGGCAAACAAAAACACATAGAAACACATAGAAAACACCTGCAAAGGTGTCCAAAAGCTGACAAACTGCTCAGAAGACACTCTCTTTAAAAAAGCCGGCCGGCAAATTCAGCAGCGGCATACACCGGTACCCGACAATTTAGACAAGAAGGAATAGAGCATCACACATAGATTAGATAGATAGAAACATGTCAGTCACACATATAAGAAGCACAGTGACAGTGTTGGTTACTGCACTTGTCATTTAGTGTAAAGGATTTATTAAAAAAAATATTAGTGTTTTCATGCACCGTCTCTTTAAAAAAGCCGGCCGGCAATTCAGCAGCGGTACCCGACAATTTAGAACAGAAAGAATAGAGCTTCACACATAGATTAGATAGATAGAAACATGTCAGTCACATATATAATAAGTACAGTGATAGTGTTGCTTACTGTACTTGTCATTTAGTGTAAAGGATTTATTTAAAAAAATAATAGTGTTTTCATGCACTGTCTCTTTAAAAAAGCCGGCCGGCAATTCAGCAGCGGTACCCGACAATTTAGAACAGAAAGATAGAGCATCACACATAGATTAGATAGATAGAAACATGTCAGTCACATATATATGAAGTACAGTGATAGTGTTGGTTAATGTACTTGTCATTTAGTATTAAAATAAAGGATTTATTATTAAAAAAATTGGCGTGGGGTTCCCCTTAATTTTAGGCTCTAGCGGAGGTTAAGCAGACGGCTGGGGCAGATGTTTGAAGCCTGGGAAGGGGGTAATACCCACGGAGCTTCCCAGGCTACTAATATCAGCCTCCAGCTGAATACATAGCCTTTACTAGCTATTAAAATGGGGGACCCCCCAAATAAAATGACGTGGGGTCCCCCCTAATTTAATAGCTAGCAAAGGCTAGGCAGACAGCTGGGGGCTGATATTAATAGCCCAGGAAGGGAGCCATGAATATTGGCCCCCTCCCAGGCTAGAAACACCAGCCGTCAGCCGCCCCAGAAATGGCGCATTCATAGGATGCGCCAATTCTGGCACTTAGCCTCGCTCTTCCACGCTGCCCTGGTGCGGTGGCAGGGGGTAATAGGGTTGGGGTTGATGTCAGCTTATAATGCCAGCTGACATCAAGCCCAGGTTAGTAATGGAGAGGCGTCTATAAGACACCCCCATTACTAACCCCATAGTCAAAGTTAAAAAAAACACAAACACCCAGAATAAAGTCCTTTAATTGAAATAAAGACACAATCCTTTATTGTTCTAAATTAAACCATACTTACCATCACGCCCATTCCAGCTGAAGCCAACGATCTCCTGCAATAAAAGAAAAATAATAAAGCAACCTCATCCTTACCTTTCCATGGTTCCCACGACAGCTTCAGCTCTGCTACATCGAGATGACAGGCTGGACCGCAGCAGAACGCTGCCATCCAGCCTGTCATCCCGCAGACACTGAGAAGCGCAGGCTTGCTTGCGCTGCTCAGCGTCTCTCTGTGACGACATCCAGATGAGCCGAGTTCATGTCCAATGAACTCGGCTCACCTCATGCACGTCACTGACAGCGTGGGAAAATTCTCACGCTGAAGCGCTGATTGCAGGAGAATTTTCCCACGCTGTCAGTGACGTGCAGGAGGTGAGCTGAGTTCATTGGACATGAGCTCACCTCATGCACATCACTGACAGCGTGGGAGTATTCTCCTGCACTCAGCACTTCAGCGTGAGAATTTTCCCACGCTGTCAGTGACGTGCATGAGGTGAGCCGAGTTCATTGGACATGACCTCGGCTCATCTGGATGCCGTCACAGCGAGACAGTGAGGAGCGCAAGCATGCCTGCGCTTCTCAGTGTCTGCGGGATGACAGACTGGATGGCAGCGTTCTGCTGCGGTCCAGCCAGTCATCTCGATGTAGCAGAGCTGAAGCTGTCGTGGGAACCATGGAAAGGTAAGGATGAGGTTGGTTTATTATTTTTCTTTTATTGCAGGAGATCGTTGGCTTCAGCTGGAATGGGTGTGATGGTAAGTATGGTTTAATTTAGAACAATAAAGAATTGTGTCTTTATTTCAATTAAAGGACTTTATTCTGGGTGTTGTGTTTTTTTTAAATACTTTACTAGAAATTCATGGCGGTCATGTCTAATACTGGCGTGACCCCATGAATTTTGGGCTTGGGGCCAGCTGATAATACCAAGCTGGCCCTAACCCCTTTATTACCCAGTGAGCCACCGCACCAGGGCCCTGGATGAGTTGGGTACAGCGCCAGAAGATGGCGCTTCTATGAACGCGCCATTTTCCGGGGTGGCTGCGGACTGCAATTTGTAGCGGGGGGGGGCCCAGAAAGCTTGGGCCTCCCTGCGCTGCAGATTCCAGCCCCCAGCTGCCTAGTTGTACCTGGCTGGACACAAAAATAGGGCGAAGCCCCACGTACTTTTTTTTTAATTATTTCATGAAATTCATGAAATAATTAAGAAAAAAAGGCCTTCCCTATATTGTTGTGTCCGGCCAGGTGCAAATAGGCAGCTGGTGGATGGGGGCAGCCCGTTCCTGCCTGCTGTACCTGGCTGGACACAAATATAGTGCGAAGCCCCACTTCAATTTTTTTTAATTATTTCATGAAATTCATGAAATAATTAAGAAAAAAAGGGCTTCCCTATATTGTTGTGTCCGGCCAGGTACAAATAGGCAGCTGGTGGATGGGGGCAGCCCGTTCCTGCCTGCTGTACCTGGCTGGACACAAATATAGTGCGAAGCCCCACTTCAATTTTTTTAAATTATTTCAGGAAATTCATGAAATAATTTAAAAAAAATTGACGTGGGGCTTCGCACTATATTTGTGTCCAGCCAGGTACAGCAGGCAGGAACGGGCTGCCCCCATCCACCAGCTGCCTATTTGTACCTGGCCGGACACAACAATATAGGGAAGCCCTTTTTTCTTAATTATTTCATGAAATAATTTAAAAAAAATTGACGTGGGGCTTCGCACTATATTTGTGTCCAGTCAGGTACAGCAGGCAGGAACGGGCTGCCCCCAACCACCAGCTGCCTATTTGTACCTGGCCGGACACAACAATATAGGGAAGCCCTTTTTTTCTTAATTATTTCATGAAATAATTTAAAGAAAATTGACGTGGGGCTTCGCCCTGTTTTTGTGTCCAGCCAGGTACAACTAGGCAGCTGGGGGCTGGAATCCGCAGCGCAGGGAGGCCCAAGCTTTCTGGGCCACCCCCGCTGCAAATTGCAGTCCGCAGCCACCCCGGAAAATGGCGCGTTCATAGAAGCGCCATCTTCTGGCGCTGTACCCAACTCATCCAGGGCCCTGATGCGGTGGCTCACTGGGTAATAAAGGGGTTAGGGCCAGCTTGGCATTATCAGCTGGCCCTAAGCCCGAAATTCATGGGGTCACGCCAATATTAGACATGACCACCATGAATTTCTAGTAAAGTATTTAAAAAAAACATAACACCCAGAAAAAAGTCCTTTAATTGAAATAAACACACAATTCTTTATTGTTCTAAATTAAACCATACTTACCATCACGCCCATTCCAGCTGAAGCCAACGATCTCCTGAAATAAAAGAAAAATAATAAAGCAACATCATCCTTACCTTTCCATGGTTCCCATGACAGCTTCAGCTCTGCTACATCGAGATGACAGGCTGGACCGCAGCAGAACGCTGCCATCCTGCCTGTCATCCCGCAGACACTGAGAAGCGCAGGCTTGCTTGCGCTCCACAGTGTCTCTCTGTGAGGGCATCCAGATGAGCCGAGTTAATGTCCAATGAACTCGGCTCACCTCATGCACGTCACTGACAGCGTGGGAAAATTCTCCTGCACTCACCGCTTCAGCGTGGGAGAATTCTCACACTGAAGCGCTGAGTGCAGGAGAATTCTCCCACGCTGTCAGTGACGTGCAGGAGGTGAGCTGAGTTCATTGGACATGAGCTCACCTTATGCACGTCACTGACAGCGTGGGAAAATTCTCCTGCACTCAGCGCTTCAGCGGGAGAATTCTCACGCTGAAGCACTGAGTGCAGGAGAATTCTCCCACGCTGTCAGTGACGTGCAGGAGGTGAGCTGAGTTCATTGGACATGAACTCGGCTCATCTGGATGTCGTCACAGAGAGACGCTGAGCAGCGCAAGTAAGCCTGCGCTTCTCAGTGTCTGCGGGATGAGAGGCTGGATGGCAGCGTTCTGCTGCGGTCCAGCCTGTCATCTCGATGTAGCAGAGCTGAAGCTGTCGTGGGAACCATGGAAAGGTAAGGATGAGGTTGCTTTATTATTTTTCTTTTATTGCAGGAGATCGTTGGCTTCAGCTGGAATGGGCGTGACGGTAAGTATGGTTTAATTTAGAACAATAAAGGATTGTGTCTTTATTTCA
This sequence comes from Phyllobates terribilis, assembly GCF_046119375.1. Lineage (NCBI taxonomy): Eukaryota > Metazoa > Chordata > Amphibia > Anura > Dendrobatidae > Phyllobates > Phyllobates terribilis. Next base: position 417,186,744 of record NW_027362764.1, on the reverse strand, counting down.
ATTAAAGGACTTTATTCTGGGTGTTTGTGTTTTTTTTAACTTTGACTATGGGGTTAGTAATGGGGGTGTCTTATAGACGCCTCTCCATTACTAACCTGGGCTTGATGTCAGCTGGCATTATAAGCTGACATCAACCCCAACCCTATTACCCCCTGCCACCGCACCAGGGCAGCGTGGAAGAGCGAGGCTAAGTGCCAGAATTGGCGCATCCTATGAATGCGCCATTTCTGGGGCGGCTGACGGCTGGTGTTTCTAGCCTGGGAGGGGGCCAATATTCATGGCTCCCTTCCTGGGCTATTAATATCAGCCCCCAGCTGTCTGCCTAGCCTTTGCTAGCTATTAAATTAGGGGGGACCCCACGTCATTTTTTTGGGGGGGTCCCCCATTTTAATAGCTAGTAAAGGCTATGTATTCAGCTGGGGGCTGATATTAGTAGCCTGGGAAGCTCCGTGGGTATTACCCCCTTCCCAGGCTTCAAACATCTGCCCCAGCCGTCTGCTTAACCTCCGCTAGAGCCTAAAATTAAGGGGAACCCCACGCCATTTTTTTTAATAATAAATCCTTTATTTTAATACTAAATGACAAGTACAGTAACCAACACTATCACTGTACTTCATATATATGTGACTGACATGTTTCTATCTATCTAATCTATGTGTGATGCTCTATTCTGTCTGTTATAAATTGTTGGGTACCGCTGCTGAATTGCCGGCCGGCTTTTTTAAAGAGACGGTGCATGAAAACACTATTATTTTTTTTGATAAATCCTTTACGCTAAATGACAAGTACAGTAAGCAGCACTTTCACTGTACTTCGTATATATGTGGCTGACATGTTTATATCTATCTAATCTATGTGTGAAGCTCTATTCTTTCGGTTCTAAATTGTCGGGTACAGGTGTATGCCGCTGCTGAATTGCCGGCTTTTCATGTTTCACTGTTGACACTGTTCCCATCCATTTGGGCAATCACTGTAATGCCACAACCACCATGGCTGTGGCATTACAGTGAGTGGCAGACAATCCCTGCATGATTGGTGCTCTAAATAGCGCCAGACATGCAGGACAAGCTTTTGGTGCACGAACAGTTATCGAACATAACCTCGAACAGCCGAATTTTTTGCAAATCGTTCGGGTTCGTCAAACAACTCGAACACCGCCCAAAACAGCTCGAATTTGAGATTGGCGAACAGTTCTAGTCGAACACCGCTCATCTCTACTTATGACATGGTTGTGTGGGTTACACCCTGTGTGGGACAGAGCGGCACAGACTGTGACAGTGGGGTGTGTGGGGGTACAAGCTGTGTGAGATAGAGGGGCACAGACTGTGACAGAGGGGTACATGGGGGTACAGGCTGTGTGGGATAGAGGGGCACAGACTGTAACAGAGGGGTGTATGGGGGTAAAGGTTGTGTGGAATAGAGGGATGCAGACTGTGACAGATGTATATGGGGTACAGGCTGTGTGGGATAGAGGGATGCAGACTGTGACAGGGGTGTGTGGGGTACATACTCGTACTGACCTTGAGAATCGTATTAACTGGTCACTTTTACCATAGAGTGAACACTGTAAATAAAAATAAAAAAAAAAAAACAATTGTGAAATTGCACTTACTTTTTTTGCAATTTCAATGCACTTGAATTTTTTTCCCGTTTTCAAGTGCATCACATAAAATCAATGGTGTCATTCAAAAGTAAAACTCCTCCCGCAAAAAATGAGCCCTCAAATGGCTATGGGGATGGAAAATAAAAAAGCTATGACTCTTGGAAGAAAGGGAGGAAAAAATAAAAATAAAAAACAGAAAGGGTCCATTTACAACTGACTGCCCAAAACTACTGCTGATTGGTAAACTTTTAGGCAGATGTTTGAATGCCTTTTAATAAAGCAGACAAAAGCAAATGATGCACACTGAGTGATCTACACTACACTGAGTGTCTGATTTTTTTCTTTCTTGGTCAGCACTCGGTCCCATACAGTATGGAAGTTTTCACACATCTGTTACATTACATAGCCTTGTGACTCAGAGCTGATCCTATTCTGATCCAATTTGCCCATTAGATATGGACATTCAAGTCTACGGGGATTCAGGAGACACTGATGCAAATCGGAAGGTTTCTGTGTTGCGTCTGTGTCTTACGGATCTGTTGCTTAGTGATAAACTTGAATAAAAATACGTGACACTTCCGGGGCTTAATTTTTAACCCGTGTCTTTGAAGCGCTCCAGCACTTGCTCCAGTCAGCTAAGATCATGTTCAAACATGGAGGAGTAAATGATTATGTCATTTAGAGATATATAAGTGGCTTCAAAACTCAGATCCCCCAAGCATCTTTCCATCAAACGCTGAAAGTTCCCTGGTGCATTTGTCAGTCCCAATGGGAACCCAGTTGAACTCAAACAGGCCCATAGGGAGGAAAAAGGTTGTCTTCGGGTGGTCTTTCTCAGCCACCAGTACTTGACAGTAGCCACTGGCTAAATGCAGGGAGGAGAAATATTTGGCTTTTCCCAATGCAGATAGGGACTCCTCGATTCTGGGCAAGGGATAGGAGTCCCGCACAATACATGCGTTCAGCCTCCGGTAGTCCACACAGAACTGCAGGGTACCGTCCTTTTTTCGAACTAACACAATGAGGGCTGCCCAGGGGCTCTCGCGGATCATGTTATTGCGCAGCATGTGGGCTAACAGTTCTTTCATCTCCTGGTACATCTGAGGTGGGGTCTGCCGAAACCTCTCTCAAATGGGAGCAGTGGTTCCTGTAGGGATCTCGTGCCGAATAGCCTAGGTGCACCCAAAGTCATCTTCATGTTGTGCAAACTCCCCTTGATATTGCTGTAATAATTATTCAAGCTGTCCAACTTGCCTCGAGGAAAACTCTGTAAGGTTGGCCTCCATTTGTTTCAAGAGGTGACATCCAGCCAGTAGTTCACTTCTGTTTTCCTGACTGTCAAGCGACATTGCTAACTGCGGACCTGAGACTGCTGCTGGCCACAGCCAGAGTTATGGCTGACAATGCAGTGTAATTTTATGTTGTGTCATTACATTTTAAACCTTTCATTACTGGCTCTTGGATCATGTGATCAACAGTATGACTACCAGCTCAATGCACTCCTGTGTAGACAGGAAATTATTCTTTCACTTCATGTGGGTTACAGGATTATGTCATCACCCAATGTTTAACTTTACCTCCTGGAAGCTTTCAGATACTTCCCCTCCCAGTTTCACAGTTCAAATAGCAGGGACACAGAAGGCCATACATGCATTATCTGCAGAGTTATAAAACTCCCCTGACTCATATTGACTGTCTCTACTATTTGTGTGTGCTTTGTGCATAATCTCTGGTGAATCATATGAGATGCAGCTTTAGCCTGGCTACCCTATCTCCTACTTGTTATTGCTGACAAGGGGAAAACTATCACAAGGAGGTGGCAGAGAGATTGAAACTGTATCACATAGAAATACAATGAAACTCTGCAGTATGAGTCAGACTACATCAGTAATATGTAACTGATCTATCAGAGCAGAGCTAATGCTACAGGCATCATGGGAAATGTAGTCTACATTAGAGGAACCATATTAGAGCATAAAAATGAATCAAAATGGCTGACAGAGAAATTGCACATCAACTAAAACAGGTATACACAAGGCATATACAAAAACCTCCACATTATTCTTTAATAATAGCTTATGCTGCACTATGTACATAAAAATGCTGGAACCATGTACAGATATCAGGAACTTATTGTAAGAGATCTGAAGCTACTGTAGGATAGTGCAAATCAAGGATGCCTGCAAAATGTATCACCATAAAACACCAAACACTTTGTGAGCTTAACAATCAAGACATAATAATTAAGATGGTTGCTAAGGGGGTACAATTGTAGTACTGTATGTCATTTTTTACTGCATCAGGTCTTCTGATTTTGAATGACACTTTCACGTCATAATGGAAACATACAAATAATCTCTAAGTGGGCATCCTGAAGAAGAGTAAAAATTGGAGTTTTGATCTAAAAAAAAAAGGGGGGGGGGGCATATTTTTAAAATTATTGTCCATGACACTGATAATGCATGTAGCACCTAAAGTTCAGAAAGGTGAAAATGTACTTCCCATTAGGATAGGTTTATTCAAGCGTATAAAAAAAACCTTCAGCGTTTCATCCAAAAACCTTTTATGATTTTTTTCTCACTTCTCATCGATATGCGGTCCGTATACAATCTAGCAGCTACTGTATTAATTATTTAGAAGACCATTTAAAGTTTCCTATGTTACAGAATTGCAATGTATCCGTAAAAATCGCATGCTATAGTGTGGATCCGTATGGCATCAGATTATTTTTGTTCACTCATAAACTTGAATGGGTGAGTCTCAACCAATTTAGGTAAGGAACTAGTGCATGTTGCAATGCTTTTCAAATGAAGATTTGGTCAGTGAAAATAAATCACTCATCTAGACTGCCTCATTGAATAACATTGATCAGAGTGTTCTCCGTTTTTTACACCGACAGCACTCTGACCGAAAATACATTTGTGTGAATGATTCCTTAGATTAATAGTCCCAGGCATGGGTTCATTGAATGAAAAGCTAGGTTTGTGGCTTAACTGCTTGCTGCACTTTCTCATTTATCACATAACAGGCCAACTGCAGGATGCAACAGATTTGTTTTTGTGTGGAGACATGAATTACTTTCATGAACTTGTTACCCTTTAAAATGCTGTCTGGTGGTATCTACAGGAGGTCAGTTGTCTATGGTTCCAGTGGTCACTACACCATTTGGGGTACCTCCTACTGTGCTCCGGATGGAGGTAGGTTCAACACATGCTGATATAGCACATTATCGAAACTCTACTATATATAAAACCTCAACGATTTGTATACATATTTTGCATTAAGTATACTTTTGTACAAGCATAAAAATCTGTCTAGTATCTTGGTTTACAAATGTTAAACTAGACATTCAGTGTTTTCATTCCATCCAACCATATTTCACATGTTGGAATAATAGGAATGACTTCCACCATGGCAGTAAAATCATTTATATTTCTAACAGGCAATATTGTCCTTTTCATCAAACATGTGGTGGATGATTTATTTGGCAATGACTGGAATGTTATAGTGTTGATCATCGTCTGTCATTAAAGTAATCTCATGCCAGTCTCGTTTGTGATCCGCAGGATAAATCATTTCAAAGTCTTCTGTGTTGAATTTAGTTAACCGCAACACTTTTATCCTAACTTCAAGAGCATAGCCCAACAAACAAAGTTCAGCCTAGAAAAAAAGAGAGGATATGGTTACATAGCACATAGTGACTACAGTTGAAAGTAAAAGACGTTCTATATGTCAAGCAAGTTTAACCACTTAGTGAAGGAGCCAATTTTGTCCTACTTTATGTCACTTTTATGTATTAATAACTTTGGTGTGCTTTTTAAGATCCCAATGATTCTGAAACTGTTTTTTCGTGACACGTATTCTATGTTATCAGTAAATTTAATTTGACAGACAATTACATTTTATTCATGAAAATATCTGAAATTTGTTGAAAATTTAGAAAAATTTTGAATATTTTTATTTTATACCTTCAAATCAGATAGTTATAAAATATAAAACTAAAAAATGTAGTTATTAAAATACACCATATGTCTATTTTATATTAACAAAAATTTTCAAACATCCTTTTATTTTGTTAAAATGTTCAAAGCCTTAAAAATTTAGCAGCAATTTTTCATTATATTTCATGGAAATTAACAATACTAGTTTTTTTAGGGACTCAATTCGGTTTTAAAATGACTTTCAGGGTCCTTTATGTGAGGAACAACTAGAAAAGTGATTTGGCAAAAACTATACCCCTCAAAACATTCAAAACTGCTGCCAGGAAGTTAGAATGCAAGTGATTCACAAGAATTAATGCAAAATGGAATGAAAAAATGACAATTTTTTTTTCCACATAAAACACTCCTTAATGCACTGATACCCCACACGTGGTTAAAAACTACTGCAGGGCTTGAAAGGAAAGGAGTGTTATATGATTTTTGGAGCACAGTTTTTGGAATAGATTGAGAATGCCATATAACAATTGCACAGCTAGACGGAAACCATGATATAAGTGCTAAGTATAGAGCACATGATAAACGTAAACTAAGCCTTATTCTGATGTTTGGGAGGCAGAAAGAACAAATAAACTGCAGTTCAAGAAGTGTTTTGCTTTTTTATTTATGTTTTTTTTACCATAGTTGAGTATAGGGTATAAGTGATAAGTTTAATTCATAAGTTAATTCATCGGGTCAATAGAATAACAGCTACTTTTGCACATTAAAAACAATTTTTTTACAAAAAATAATTTGTTTCTGCTTCGCCATATTCTGAGAGATATGTTTTTATTTTTATGCTGAGAAAGCCGTTTGAGGGCTTTTTTATTGTTTTTGCAAGACCAATTTACATTTTCAGAGATACCAATTTCTTTTCACATAAATAAAATGCAATCAAAATGTTGTGTGTGTCAGTCTGACGGAAAAGCTACATTTTTGGCTAATTTTTTATAGATTTTTATTGTGTCTCCATACAGAATAAATAATTTGACTGATTTATAGTTTAGATGCAAAAATACCAACTATCTGTACATTTTTAATTTATTTTGTTTATTTTTGTTTTTACATAGAAGCAGCATTTTAAATGACGAATCATGTTTCCACAATCTTATTGTCCTTTTCCATATTTCTTTACACATTTTTACAAATTTAGTTGAACTTTTTTAAGGCCCATGATGCAGAAATGCTCCGGATTTTTCCTGAACGTTTCTGCATCTCCCTGGCAGAAAAAAAACACATGCGGATTGTACATGCGGATTGTACATGCGTTTTTCCTGCCAGGGACATGCGGATGTGAAGCGTTCTTCACATGCATTTCCGCATGTGGGTTGACAAGCGCTTTCCAAGCGATTTTAGCATCACTTGGAAAGTGCTTGTCAACTTGGTCACACTATGTAAATCCATGCAAACGGATGGATTTATATAGTGTGACCTTAAAGAATGGTTAAAAATAAAAAAGACGGATTTTGGTAAGACCTTACCTGTAAAATCCTTTTCAGCAAAGGAAGGAAGGGAGACACAGATCCATTACTAGTGGGTAGGCGGAGCCCCACAGGATAGTTCACCTCAGATTTAAAAAAAGTGACGACCGGCCCCTCCAGCTTAGGCTCCTCCTACTCCCATGTTCCTCAGTCCGTACACAAGCTAAGGAAGAGCAGACAACACCAGCGGAACAACACAACCCCTTCTGAAAATTCAGAAATGCGAGAGACCAGGTTATGCATATAACAGAAAGAACACACAGTCCCAGGCACTACTCACTGGACCTGATAACTGCGATGAGCTGGCAATGCTGGAACAGAGCCCTAGAGCGCCGACCCCAGTCCCGATGACCGCCATCAGAGAGGAGTCGCGCCGCATCTGGAAAACAATAATACACTTCTGCCCTGGGAGGGTGCTGTGTCTTCCTTCCTTCCTTCGCTGAAAAGGATTTTACAGGTAAGGTCTTACCAAAATCCATCTTTCAGCAGCAGAAGGGAAGGAAGGGAGACACAGATCCATTACTAGTGGGACGTCCCAATGCAGTCCAGAACTCAAGGGTGGGAAACAGTGGCAGAATCGCCAACACCCCAACAACTTAGGCAAGTGCGCAACAAGCGCCAAAACTAGATAAAGATAAAACCTAAACCACCGCCGCTTGCAGGACCCTGCGTCCCAAGGCCGCATCGGCGGAAGCACTCACGTCCACTTTATAAAATTTAGTAAAAGTGTGGACGGAACGCCATGTAGCCGCCCGGCAGAGCTGCGCTGCCGAGGCCCCCTGACGAACAGCCCACGACGAACCAACCGCTCTCGTGGAATGAGCTCGAACCTTAACCGGACAAGGCTCGCCCTTGAGCGCGTACGCCTCCAGGATAGCCGAACGTATCCACCGAGCTATAGTGTCCTTGGAAGCCCGCTGACCACGCCGACGACCAGCAGGAATCACAAAAAGAGAGTCCGACTTTCGAAACCCTTGCGTGATGGTAAGATAGAACTTGAAAGCCCGCACCAAATCCAACGAGTGCAAGGCCCGTTCCTTTGGATTCCTTGGTTTCGGACAGAGGGAGGGCAACACGATGTCCTGATTGACGTGGAAACGCGACACCACTTTGGACAGAAAATTGCAACGGGTACGAAGCACCATGCGTTCCGAGTGGAACACCAGAAAAGGGGGCGAGCAAGACAGTGCCGCCAGCTCAGACACCCTTCTCAAAGAGATGACCACCACCAGGAAGGCCACCTTCCAAGAAAGCAAGTAAACCGTAGCTGAATCCATAGGCTCAAACGGCCCGTGCTGAAGAGCCTCCAAGACTAGATTGAGCCGCCAAGGAGCCACAAATGCCCTCCAGGGCGGGAACTGACGTGCAATCCCGCAAAAAAATGAATGCACATCCCTGCGCGAGGCAATAGCTTTCCGAAAAAGCACGGATAGTGCAGATACCTGACCCCGCAAGGTACCAACCGCTAGACCCTTGGCCAAACCACATTGCAGAAAAGCCAAGAAGTTGGGAATGGAAAAAACCCTCGGGTTCCTTGACGATCCAGAACACCATGAATAGAAGGCCTTCCAAGTTCTGTGATAAATCCTGGTCGTAGCCGGACCTCTGGCCGCCCGCAAGGTGGCGATGACTTCGGCCAAAAACCCACGACGGGTCAAGATCTCGGTCTGAAGTACCACGCCGTCAAACGAAGCGACTTCAGGTCCGGATGGCGAATGGGCCCTTGGGTTAGCAGGTCCGGGCGAAGAGGCAGTGGAAACGGAGGTGCCGCCAGAAGAGACACCAGCGTTGAATACCACGCCCTCCGCGGCCAATCCGGCGCCACCAAAATCGTCGGAATACGCTCTAGTTTGATCCGCCGGATCACCAGTGTAAGTAAGGATACCGGCGGAAACACGTAGATCAGCTCGAACTGGTCCCACGGGGCCACTAGAGCATCTACCACCACAGCTTCCGGGTCCCTATATCTGGACATGAACGCCGGAATCCTGGCGTTCAGCCTGGATGCCATCAAGTCCACCTGGGGAGTCCCCCAACGGGAGCACAGCAGTGCAAAAACTTCCGGATGAAGACCCCATTCCCCGGGATCCACCTGCTCGCGACTGAGGAAGTCCGCCGTGATATTCAGCACTCCTGGGATGTGAATCGCGGATATAGCTGGAACCCTGGATTCGGCCCAAACCAGGATCCGAGAGACCTCCATCATGAGTCTGGAACTCATCGTCCCGCCCTGATGGTTGATATATGCGTCCGCTGTCGCATTGTCCGTCTGAATCCGGACCGGCAGACCGCTCAAAGGGACCGTCCAATGTCGGAGGCAGAGAAATATCGCTCTCAACTCCAAGATGTTGATCGGCAGAGACGACTCCTCTGACGACCAGACCCCCTGAACCCAGAGATCATTCCAAACCCCACCCCAGCCAGTCAGGCTGGCATCGGTGGTAATGATCGACCACCATGGGAGGAGGAAGGATTTCCCCAGGGATAAAGTCTCCGGACGTAACCACCATCCAAGAGACTCTAGCACCTTGCGGGAGATACCGACACAGCGATCCAGCGAAGCCGGCAATCGGTCCCAACGGGTCAGAATAAGATCTTGAAGACCCCGGGAATGAAATTGTGCAAACGGTACCGCTTCCATTGCCGCCACCATCAGACCCAGAAGGCGCATACACCTCCGAAGAGACATCGTCATCGCCGACCTCATAGCCTGGACATGGTGATGAAGGTTCGCTTGTTTGTCCGGAGGCAGGGACATCACTGCCCGTACCGTGTTGAAATGCATCCCCAAGAACAGGATTGACTGCGACGGCTCCAATGACGACTTCTTCCAATTGACCAGCCACCCGAAGTCCTCCAGGTGCTGAAGGGAGAGATCGCGAGCTGTCACCGCCTCCTCTGCTGTGGGTGACACAGTTAACAGGTCGTCCAGGTAGGGGAGAATCGTAACTCCTTGCTTTCGAAGGAGCGCCATGAGCGGCGCCAGAATCTTTGTAAAAACCCTGGGCGCCGAGGCCAACCCGAACGGTAGGGCCACAAACAGGTAATGGGCCTGACCTATGGCGAACCGCAGGAAGCGCTGGTGAGCCCTGCCGATAGGGACATGCAAATAGGAGTCGCGGATGTCGATCGACACCAAAAAATCGTGCTGCGACAGGGCCGCCACGACGGAGCGAAGAGGCTCCATACGGAATTTCCGGGTCCGGACATGCAAATTCAATTCTTTGAGGTCCAGAATGGGGCAAAACTTGTCCTCCTTTTTGGGCACCACAAAAAGGTTGGAGTAAAACCCCCTTCCCTGGTCCTCCGGCGGAACCGGAATCACCACACCCTGCTGCAGAAGAGAGTCGACCTCCCGCAGCAGTGCGGCAGCTAGCCTGGGCTCGGACGGGATGCGCGACTGACGAAACCTGTCCGGGGGTCGAGAATGAAACTCTATGAAATAACCTTCCGACATAACCCGCGTCACCCAGGCGTCCGATACGTGTGACGCCCAAATCAACCCGAATTGTAGCAGACGACCTCCCACCCGAGAGCCCTGGAGAGGGTTCCTGGCGTCAGTCCGCCTTAACGGGCTTTTTGTCAACCTCCCGCTTGTCCTGACGGAAATGTTGTTTCCAGGGAGTACGGGATTTCTGGGAGGTCTTTTTTCCGGAAGACGAGGGACGATCCGATCTCCAAGAAGGCTGACTGAATCGACCCCTGGGCCGAAAGGACCGACGACCACTACCGGCACTTGACTTGCCGGACGTAGAAACCGCTGCCTTTCGCTGCGGCAAAGCCGTATCTTTGGCCTTGGCCTTAGCAATCAGCTCCGTGAGGTCCGAACCAAACAGCTGACCGCCCTTGTACGCCAGACTCAGCAAACCTTGTTTGGATACTGCGTCTCTGGTCCACTGTTTAAGCCACAGTGCTCTCCTAACTGTGACGGCCGAGGATTGAGCCCTGGACATCACCGAAGTAGTATCCAGCACTGCGTCCCTGCCATATCGGGCCGCCTCTTCCAAGAGCTGGAAGAGCCTTTCCACTTCAGACAGCGGAGTTCCATCTTGCCATGCCGTCCGCAGCTGATTCAACCACCGCAGAGAAGCCTCACCAGCCCACATGGCCCCCAAGGCCGCTCGGAATCCGTGACCCGCGGCCTCGTAGATGGACTTTGCCGCTAACTCTGTCCTTCTGTCCAGCGGGTCCTGAAGACTCGCCATCCCTTTAACAGGAAGCAAAGAGGATTTGCTCAGCTGAGACAATGGCACATCCACTTCAGGAGAGGGGACCCAATTAGTGATCGTTTCCGTGGAACAGGGATACAGGGCATCAAAAAACCGCAACCCTTGGAAACGTTTATCCGGACACAGGCGTTCTTTCTCCACCGCCTTGTTAAGTTCCTCGTGTATCGGCAGCGTCGAGCGAGCCCGACGCGACTCCTGATACAGCCGGGCCGATTTGCCAGGGCGCCCCGTCACCTCTTCAGACAGTTGTAACGCTTCCCGCATAGCTTCAACAAAAGCGTCCACGCGGCCCGAAAGCGAAGCAGAGCGACCCCGCCGATTCTCTTCATCAGAATCGGAGATCTCACCAGAAGAGTCTGTCGGCGATTCTGAAGCCTCCGACGCACTGCGTGGAGGAGACGGCGCCACCACAGGCCTGTGACGCTTCCTACTTCTAGACGTCGGCTGGGACATAGCAGAGACCCAATGACCCAGGAGGTCAGACAGACTGTCAATGGAGCGAGTGAGCGCCTCCACCTTAACATCACTGAGACCCCCAACTAGCGTCGAACCTGACGCCGTTGAAGACCGTTGAGATACGCATGACCGATCCTGAAGCAGACCGGGAGAGAGGTCCGCGCCCCCTGGTCCCTGATCTGACATGCCCCCACAGAGTTGCGAGCGTCGTGGATAAGGCGGTAATAACCTTACAATGGGTACAGTAACCAAGGATGTGTGAATTCCACTACCACAGCCTGTTCTTGCACAAAAAATCACCCGGCACTGAAGGGTTAAAGCTCCTCCTTAGAAGGAGAAAAGCTACCCCAGCGGCCTGCAGAGCAAAAGTTAACCTAACAGACTAGAGAGAAGCACCCTCTGATCCCAGAAGGGTGCACCTCCAGAGAGGGTTAACAGCCTGATGGGCCAGAGCCCGTTCAGAAGGGGTTAATGCTACTGATCCGCACTACCCTTTTTGTGAGGTGTACGTCAGAGCCATCACAGCAGGGAAGTAGCAGCGCCGTATACAGCACACCTGGTCAGCCTAGGACATAAGGAAAGTGCTCTGCGCTGTAATACCCGAGAAGGAACTTTCTGCCTAAAAGGCAGGAGAGACTCACCAGCTGGCGTAGAGACTGCTCTTCTCGGTGTGCTGAGCGCGGGGAGCAGGGAGTAGGAGACGCTGCACGAGGATGGACGCTGGCCGGAAGAAGAAGGGGCTGGGACATCTCCAGCGCGCGCTTTCCAGGCACTTCCTGTCACGAGCTAAGAAGACCGACAGCAGAGAGACGCTAAGCCATGCCCCCCGCCGAGCTACGAACGGAGCGCGCGAATCCTCCGTCCCTGCTCCCCTGCCAGCCGAGGATCAAATGCTGCATGCAGAGGAAAAATCCCTGCAAGCCAGAAAAAACAGCAGTCACCACAAAACACATATACAGTGACAGCGGCTGCTGCAGCAGCCGCTGACAGCACTCAATAAGGGCACTTACCCAGCGGAGCGCGCAGGGACCTCACACGAGCGGTGTGCGTCTCCGCCAGGGAGCGCCCTGTATCTCCCGGGGCCAGCAGGGTTCTGCGGGGACCTCCTTAGGGGGAACGCAGATCTGCCAGGGGAGGGTCAGGGGTCCCAGCAGCGCTGAGACCCCCTGAGACCTCTAGACCACGGGGGGTCCAGGTCTCCGGAATAAAAATAAGAAAATCTTCTGAGGAGCTGCGAAGGCAGCGACTATCCTCTGTGACCTCAAATTTCAGACTGAGGAACATGGGAGTAGGAGGAGCCTAAGCTGGAGGGGCCGGTCATCACTTTTTATAAATCTGAGGTGAACTATCCTGTGGGGCTCCGCCTACCCACTAGTAATGGATCTGTGTCTCCCTTCCTTCCCTTCTGCTGCTGAAAATAAATCTATACTTACCTTGCGATGGCCCCCGTAGTCTTGCTTCGCTCCATCCTGGCGGCCGGCAGATCGTGGTACACTGAAGGACCTGCTGTCACATGACTATGACATCAGTGCAGGTCCTTCAGTTCATCGCGATCTGCCGACATGGGAGGACGAGCGCAGCGGGGGCCGTCAGAAGGTAAATATAACATTTATTTTTCATTTTATTCTTTTTTTTCACAGGTTCTATGGTACCCGGATCCGGAGGAGAGTCTCCTGTCCTCTAGACCCGGGTACCACCCGCACATTGAAATGCGTGGAATGCGCATCTACATATGCAGTGATGCGTAATCCATACGTTTCAATGCAAGTCAATGGCGGCGAAAACGCAGCACTTCTGCAAAATAATTGCTAGTGCTGCGTTTTTTTCCGCAATGATAATCCGCAGCGGAAATTTCCGCAGCATGTGCACAGCACATGCGGATTATCATTGGGGAACAGGGCAGGCCTTCTACCATGCGTTTTTTAAGTATTTCTGCAGCGTTATTGCCGCTGCGGAAACGCTTAAAAAACGCATCGTGGGCACACAGCCTAAAACTTTTTTACTTAGTCCATCTCTAGGAATTGAACATTTAATACTCTGATCGCTTGTTTAATGCAATGCAATACTTGTGTTGTACAGTGCAGTAGACCTATCAGTGGTACACCATGCTCAAGGCATACCAATATAGCTGGCAAACCCTGAGGTCATTACTTGGCATCAGGTTGCCATGACAACCATAGGCACACCGCCATTGCATCACTGGACTGCCAAGAGGGATACAGAGGGAGCCCCCTCCCTCTCTTAATGATCTAGATGCCACAGTCATCATTGACAGCAGCATCTAGGGGATTAAATGGCCATAATTGGTGCAAACACTGATTGTGCCCGATGCAGCAGGGAGTGAGCTATTGTACAAATATGACATCCGCTGCATTTTTGCCGGTCAGGGGACGTTGTATGTGTTTATTTCTCATAGCTGTTAAAAGGCAGCGCTGAAGAACAAGACCTCTTAATGACTGCTGTGTAAAGTTGTATCGTTGTTCATTAAAAAGTTAAAGAACTTTTTCTGGATTTTAAATATTGATGAGCTACCCTTAATAAAAAATCAATAATATCAGCTTGGTTGGGGTCCTGGCTCCAGGCACCCGCACTGATCAGCTGATTAAAGAAGGCCATGGAGCACTTGACTTGACATAGTTCTGTACATTATGTAGTGACAATGAATACTATTGAAGCTCTCTCTCATTCAAGTGCACATGCACAGGAATGCTCAGCCAAGCATTCCCATGTTCTCTATAGAAGAGCTGCAGCCACAATCATCTGGCTTATCTCCCTGCCACACAAAAGGATTGGGTGATCAAATTCCAACTACCCCATTCTCCTATGACATTGGATAATCTGTTGAGGGGCAATTAGGGGTCTCCATACATATAATGTAATTTTCTATTACATCACAAAGCTCCCCAGGGTAACTTCTAAACAACTACAATCTACTATATAATTAGCCACTATTAATGTTCTCTCATCTACAACTAAAACACTGAATGGGGGACAGCAAAGAATAAGTAATTACACCTGAAAAATATGGTTTCCATTTAAAGGAATAATCCAGCTTTGCTCAGTTCCACATCTAAAGGTCACCACCCTCGCTCACCTTTTGATTCAGAAAAGAGCCAAACTGGATTATAGTTAATAGTAAACACAGCATTACCATAGGCTAAGTGATAATAGAATCTCTGTCAAGGCCATCATGAATGCTGTTTTTAACACACTATCTTTGAGACCTACTGCAGATTTGGGCATTGGTATGTGCTGTGAAAGAGTTATCAAAATTATTAATGAATACATTGAAATCATTTTTTGATGTCGATTTCATTAAATTATCCATTCTGCTTCTACCACATTTATTATGAAAATGGCATTGGCATTAACAGGCCCCCTGACTCCATGGGCCCAGTCATGGTGGCACCTCTGCGACTGTTACACCTCTGGTAAGAAGTTGTAACAGAAGCCAGTTTGGCAGTCCATTGACATATAGTTAAATGAGAGGATCTGTCTCTTTTTCTTTTGATTTTAGTATCCATTGTATTCTGGGGAGTGATGAACCTGCAAATGAATAAAACTGAGGAAAAGACACCAAATAAGCGGAAATGAATTATCCTCTTATCCTCTGCCTTACAAATCATAAAACCTTGCGCACTTTAATATAAATATTTTTTAAATTAAAAAAAAAACCTATACCTGTTCCAGTCCCATGGTATCACCAACCATGTTCAAGTGGTTCATCATGTAGCTCAGAGGATCAGCAGTTGCGTCTCGCGAAAAGAGAAAGTGGTAGAAACTGGGAATTTTCTCTTCAGTCTTCAGATTCTCATGAGCCTCAATCACTAAGTACAATATAATGAATTTTAAAGCTTCATACAATTTATTCTCTTTGGCTTCATCAGAAAAAAATGATCTGCACATTTTCTTCCTTTTCATCCGATCTTTAGAGGCACAGAAATCTACCCACTAGAGCAAAGAAAAACATGGCAATTTAATATATAGAATCCACACAATGTAAGAAAAATTACACAGGCTAGGTTCACATCATATTTTGCCTCTATGTCGCATACATATACATCCATCGTACTCATGGTCTACTATTTGCCTGACAAATAAGTATTTCTTGCGTCAATTGTTTTGAAAAGTGTAGTCAACTACTCTCTTCATTAGCACTATACATATTGGGAATCAATGGCAGACATACAGCATGTAATTGTGGTGTGTACGCCAATAGTTGCAAAATTTTCACGCAATTTTGCGTTGCAAGAAAAATGTGTGACTTTTCCACATGTTTTACCCCAGTTTTCTGGCGTAAACACTTTGATAAATTGGGGCACAAGTTTTCAGGTACTTATGACATATCCCTTCATAAAATTTGCTCTTGGGAAAATCAAAAATGAGTTTAATCATTTACTATGTAATGACAAGTAGAAATTAGGAACAGTATGGAGAGATTTATCAGTGATTTTATGACAGTAGTGTGGTGTGAATAAAGTCATAAAAAAGTGTTTTGCCAACATATTTTTAAAGTACTTGCTCCACTTCCGAAATACAAATAATAGAAGAATGCTTTCGGCTATAGAGTTTATTCATCCTGTAACCTTTTATTAAAAGAAAAATTACACTTTACTTAGAAAAGTTTGTGAAAACAACACCAGACTCAACCTAATATTTTTAGTCTGAGCTAGATTCAATGTTTGGTATGCCCCGTTAATAGATTTGTTACACACGCAACATGGCAAAAATACTGGACACCTTCATTCACTGAGTTTCTCTATTAAATATGAAATTTTTCCTTCTCCTTTTTACCTCATTTTTAAAGAGTTCTAGACAGCTGCGTAATTTTCCATAGACTTTTGGGCCAGCATATTTTTCTGGACCAAAGCTGAATTGTTGTATCCAGTTACATCCTTGAGAGTAAAGGAGCTTTTCAGGGAGCTGTAAGAACAAAACAGATATACATTATGAAATTGTGGTGGAGCAATATATACCCCAAATTTTTGTATATAAGTAACAGTTTGAAATTTGCAGGCCACTATTTTTCTAGCAATTGATTTGAATTTGTGTCACAAAAAAGGGAGAGAGACCTTTAAATACATGTAATTACTGACAGTCAGCTCTCCTTATCTACATGTCTCATACAGGTAATGCCGGTTTCAGTTACAATGAGCTCTGGAAGCAGATTCTCAGGGAGATCTATATCCGGCCCATAGATTTTAACAGCTCATGTACATATTAAGAAAAACGTGGATGTCTCTGCAGTAAGACATCGGATCGCATATATGAAAGTATCATTTTGTTCAAAATTCAAATTCACTGAAAATTGGATGGGAAATTTAATTTGCATCAAATGTATTCAATATGATCACCACAATTGCTGCAAAAATATTAGAAGTGATAAAAACATGATGTTTATGCCGAAATGGTATCAAGAAAAGTATTTGCTTGCCCCATAAGAAAACAAAAAACAACAAGCCCTTACCAAGCTCTATCGCTTCAAAAATGAAAACGTTACAGGTCTCAGAAACACAAACCAAACATTTTTTTTTTACAATTTTTTTTATTATTTCACCACTAAAATGAGAAAAAAAACTGACAAATTTGGTATCTCCATTATTACACTAACCTGGAGAAGCTTGATGGCAAGTCATTTTTACTGTACATCTGTTATTGATAACCCATTCAAATGACAGATCATCAACATTATAAGTAGTGTTGAGCCACCTCCGTAGTGTTCGAGTTCGGTTCGGTTCGTCGAACACCCGTGTGTTCGCCAAACTGTTCGTCGAACTGTTCGTCGAACACCTTCGAACACCGTTAAAACCAATGGCAGGCAAACAAAAACACATAGAAACACATAGAAAACACCTTCAAAAGGTGTCCAAAAGCTGACAAACTGCTCAGAAGATATAACTAACACATGGAAAAGTGACAAGTACATATAGTCATGCGAAAATAAAAGAGGTGGAGGAGTAAAAGGAGGGGGAGACACAGATATAGGCATGTCATGCCCTTCTAAAATCCAAAAAGTGAGAAGCCGACACGGCCAGTCCGCTCCTGCCCGTGCCACCTCCGTGTCGCCGGGTTTGTGCCAGAGCCGCGGTGAACCCTGACGGCCAGCCCCCCTCTCCCAATACTGGTGCCTGTCCGCTGGTGGGTCGAGCGAGCCCCCCTGTGGTGGAGGCAGCTCTAAGCTTTTTAATTTAAATTGTCTCTCTAATTTGAATGAATACACTTTAAATCCATTTACAAGGATCTATTGGAGGGCAAGTCTCATGCCAGCAGCCGCGGTAATTCCAGCTCCAGTAGCGTCCACTAAAGCTGCTGCAGTTAAAAAGCTTTTATAAGGATCGAGCTCGGCTGTCCACCGCAAGGCATCCTACTGCCAGTCCCAGCCCCTATGCCTTGGGGTGCCTCCTGATGCTCTTCACTAAGTATCCCATTGTCCCGAAGCATTTCCTTTGAAAAAATTAAGTGTCTAAACTACAGGTGGTGCAGCTTGCTTAACAGCCGGGATAATCCGCTGACTAGCAGACACTGCTACTAGGCACAAAGTATTTCCTGGGCTAGATGCAGTTAAAAATTTGTAATTAGATACTCTCGTTGGATGCTGAGAAAGCATTCCATAGAGTCTCCTGGCACGCCATATATGATTCTCTTAAAAAGCTTGGGGTAGGGGTCTAGGGGACCCTTTTATAGCCAAAATCACGGCCCTGTATCGCAATACGTCACCTAGGCTGAAGATAAATGGAACTGTAGCACCCTGAGGGCTCGGTTGCTACAGACGTATTGCACCTCACCCAGAGGTGTGATATCTCACTCTCAGGTAAGGATGGAGTGTGGATCAGGACCCGACACCTGCATGCATTACACCACATTGCCGTGGGGCAGGGCGACCAATATGCTCCTGAGATGGGCACGACAGTCCCTGTCCCTGGCTGGAGTGGGGGGAGGGAACACTGAGGAAGGGGAACCCTGTAGTGCAGGAGCAGGGAGGAAGCAGTTCCTGGGTGCATTGAGAAGGGAGTATAAAAGGTGGGCACCATCTTAGTTCAGTGCAGAGAAGTCTGAGCAGAAGTGGCAGGGAGCAGGGGCTCTGCATGAGCTCTGCTCCGGAGGCGGGCCTAGTAACAGAGGCCCAGGCCTGGAAGAGGGAGAAGGAAGGAAGAGGAGCGGAGAAGGCTCCAGGAACGAGGAATGAAGGGATCCCAGGGGTGCGGACGGGCGAGTCGCCACCGCACGCCCGAATCCACCTGCGTGGAGGGGTCAGGCCAAAGGGGGAGACCGGTCCCCGAACTAGTGGAGGCAGGAAACGACCCTCAGCTAGAAACCGGAGGCTCTGACATTTTATGTGGTGCAGCCCCTTGCTACACCCGCTAGGAAGGCACCACATAGGGTCAGGGAAACTGGCGCCAAGTTTACCAAGAGGAGGCCCGAGGCAGCCGGACAGAAGTGTTGGTAAGAAAGGCCAGACAAAGGACACACAAAGGGGGTCCTGTGAAGTGCTCCAAAGTTATCTGGGAGTTGTCTGAGCCCCTCACCTGGTGAGCACAGTACGACGTGGGCAGCCGTTACCTGCAGACGTGGTCTGGATAATAAGAACTGTGAGTAAAGGCCCTGAACTGCATCACTGACTCCGTGTCGTTACTGCTGCTGCCCTGCACCATCACCCCCATCCTCCGCATACACTGCCCTGAGGCTATACTCCTCCCGTGGGGAGTTATGCTACGCTCTGCTGCACCCACAACACCAGCCTCAGCGGTCTGCCCTGTAGCGGCGGTTCACTCTGACCGCAATCCACGGGTGGCGTAGTCGGACATTTAAACATCAAAACCACATAAATAGTTCCGCCACTGGTTTGACCGCCCTGAGCCACGGAACCGGGTCGCCGCCACGAAGACTACAACCACCAGCATCCACCAAAAAGGGTCCGGCTCCGGGTGTCCCAAGGCCCAGGGGGTGCGTCAGAACATTTTCATCACCTTTCACAATCACCAATGGGACAAGGCAGTGATGTCCTCTGTCCCCTCTCTTATACATCCTAGTGACGGAGCACCTGCTCTCATCAATTCGCCATAACCCCAATATTAGGTGGATTGAGGTGGGAGGCACCGAGTACAAGTGCTCTCTATTTGCTGATGATGTCCTAGTATATATCACTCAATCACATATATCCATCCATGCTGTTATGGCTGAAATAGATCACTTTGTTACATGGTCAAATTTTAAAATCAATGCAGCGAAGTCTGAGGCCCTCGATGTCTCCCTCCCCAAATCCATATAGGATTCCATCCAGTCCAACTTTCCCTTTGCCTGGCCCTCACAGGGTATCAAATACTTAGGAATTCCTATTCATAGAGACCTCTCCCATCTATGTTATCTTAATTTTGGGCCCTTTATTGAACAACTCCATACAGACCACGGTTGGCAAGTTAGAACTGTAAGATTCACTACGTGAACCACTGGTGTTTTGTGGAAAAGCACATGTACACTGCGTTCCAAATTATTATGCAAAAAGTGTTTAGGAGTGATAAGGGAAGAATTTGTTTGTTTGTCAGTTAAACTCATTGATGGTGATGTGTGTCAGGGCTCTTTATATCACTGTAAGCAATTGCAGACACCTGTGCTAATTAGTTTGGCAGGTATGTCCAATGAAAGGCAAGACTACTTAAGAAGGCTCTCTCACATTATTAAGCAGCCTACATTTTCTGCCAAAATGGGAAAGAAAAAGGATGTGTCGGCTGCTGAGAAGCAACAAATTGTGGAGTGTTTAGGTCAAGGCATGACTACAATCAACATTGTGCGATGATCAGGATGAAGTGTCTTGGCAATCAAGAAGTATGTAGCTGATTCACAGTACACACGTGTGCGTGCTGATAAGGGCAAATTGAGGACTCTTTCCTACAGGCAATTACGTCAGGTTGAAAGAGCAGCGGCAAAAAAGCCTTGTCATAGCAGCAGACAAGTTTTTGAAGCTGCTTGTGCCTCCAACGTCCCCCAAACAACAAGATGCAGGGTCCTTCAGAGGTTTGCAGCTGTGCATGCGCCATCCTGTCGACCTCCTCTATCCACTTCACACAAGCAGAAACGGCTCCAGTGGGCCAAACATTACATGAAGACTGATTTCAAAACTGTTTTGTTCACGGATGAGTGCCGTGCAGCGCTCGATGGTCCAGATGGATGGAGTGGAGGATGGCTGGTTGATGGACACCCCACGCAAACACGGCTACAGCGCCAACAAGGAGGAGGTGGAGTAATGTTTTGGGCTGGAATCATGGGGAGAGAGATTGTCGGCCCCTTTAGGATCCCTGAAGGCGCTAAAGATGAACTCCATAATGTATGTGGATTTTCTCAAACAGCACTTCCTGCCATGGTTCAAGAAGAAGAACCGTGTATTTCACAGCAAGATCATTTTTCTGCATAATAATGCACCATCTCATGCTGCACATAAAACATCTGCATCTCTGGCTGATATGGGCATAAAAGGGGACAAACTTATGGTGTGACCCCCATGCTCCCCTGACCTCTACCCCATTCAGAACCTTTGGAGCATCATTAAAAGGAGTGTCTATGATGGCGGGAGGCAGTTCACATCTAAGCAACAGCTCTGGGAGGGTATTGTGTCCTCATGCAAAACAAGTGAAGCAGAAACCATCCAAAACCTGACAAATTCAATGGACGAGAGAGTTCAGAAGCTCCTTTCGAACAAGGGGTCCTATGTGAAAATGTAACATCACCTAGAATAAAGTTTTGAGTTGAAAACTGTTTGATTTCAGTTTCTAACAACCTGCTAATGCTTATAATTTCAAAAATGACCATTTTTTTGGTCTTTATTAAAATGAAAAGGTTGATCGAAAAGTTTGGGGGATCTAAGAGTGTGGCAACCCAGTAGTCATGATTACTTCGAATTCTGACAATATGAGGGTCATGCTGCAGGTAGTGCAGCAAGAAGGCACTTATGTGCCTTGCGCATCTCGGAGCCCCAAAATTATTTTCCGGGCTAGATGCAGCTAAAAATTATTTTTAATTTTAAATCTGGTGAAGCTTTAGTATAGATGGCCTAATAGGATCAGTGCTGCACACTGCTACAAAGCCCAAATTATTTTCCAGTCAAGATACAGATAAACATGATTAGTAATTTGAAAGCTTAAAACGGTTGGTAGGGTGATTTTAACCAATCATCAAGCTTTTACTCTCCCCAGGATGACACAGGGGTAGAAAAGTCGTTTCGGATCCATGATTTGTTCATCTTTATGAACGTGAGTCGGTCTACATTATCAGTGGAGAGCCGCGTGCGCTTATCTGTCAGCACACCACCAGCAGCGCTGAACACACGTTCAGACAGAACGCTGGCTGCGGGGCATGACAAGATCTCCAAGGCGTAAGTGGCTAGCTCCGGCCATTTATCCAGATTGGAAGCCCAAAAAGAGCAAGGGTCCAGTGACACAGTCGTGGCTTCAATGTTTACTTGGAGATACTCCTGTACCATCGTCTCTAGGCGTTGACTATGTGTCAGACTTCTTGTCTCCTGTGGCCTTGCAAAGGATGGGCTAAAAAAGTGGTGAAATGATTCCGCAAAATTGATGTTACCAGCAGATACTGTGGTTCTGTTACGGTTTGAGTGCTGAACACTTGACGGTCCCACGGTTGGCAAGTTGGAACTGTGAGATTCACTACGTGCACCACTGGTATTTTGTGGAAAAGCACATGTAAGATTCTGCAACAGTCTCTGCTGATACTCCTGCATGCGTGCATCCCTTTCTATGGCAGGAATAATTTCGGCAAATTTACTTTTGTACCGGGGATCTAACAGTGTGGCAACCCAGTAGTCAGGATTATTTCTAATTCTCACAATTCGAGGGTCATGTTGCAGGTAGTGCAGCAAGAAGGCACTCATGTGTGTTGCGCATCCAGGAGCACCAAGTCCCTGTTGTGTTGGTGGCGAGGTAACAATCATGCTTCCTTCCTCTGTCCTCTCCCCCCAACCTCGCACAACAGAAATGTGATCAAGGTCTCCCTCATCTGATGAGTCTTCCATCAGTTCGTCCTCCACTTCTTCCTGGGCTCCTGCACCTTCCTCACTAGTTTGGCTGCTACCATGCGCCCTGGTAAAACCATCTCCCCCACCCTCACATGCCTGCCGCCTTGGTGCTGCCGACCGTCTGGACCTTGCAGATGTTAGCCCTTCCGCATACAACTCCTCCTCCTCTACTTCCTCCACCTCCTCTTGTGCCACCACCTGACTCCGAATTCTGTTTAACATGTGCTCCAGCATGTAAATCACCGGAATAGTCATGCTGATAATGGCATCGTCAGCACTAAACATCTTCGTCGCCATTTCAAAACTGTGCAGAAGGGTGCATAGGTCCCTGATCTGAGACCACTCCTCCAGCGTGATTTGCCCCACCTCTGAATCTCGTTGGCCCAGGCTATACGTCAGAACGTATTGCACCAGGGCTTGTCGGTGCTGCCACAGTCGCTGCAACATGTGCAGAGTTGAATTCCACTGGGTAGGCACATCGCATTTTAGCCGGTGAAGTGGCAGGCCCAACGACTTCTGTAGAGATGTAAGTCGCTGAGCTGCGGGATGCGAACGGCGGAAGTGAGCACACAGCGACCGTGCCCTCTGCAGAAGGCCATCTAGTCTGGGATAGTGGGCTAAAAATTGCTGGACAACCAGGTTCAACACGTGAGCCATACAAGGCACGTGTGTGACATTGCCCCGGCGAAGGGCCGCACCCAGGTTTGCAGCATTGTCGCACACGGCCTTCCCTGGTTTCAGGTCCAGTGGAGACAACCATTCATGAAATTGGTTCTCCAGAGCTGACCACAACTCCTCAGCTGTGTGACTCACATTTCCCAGACATTTCAATGTAAAAACCGCCTGATGACGTTGAGCCCTACTGCCAGCATAGTAAGGAGGTGTGCAGGATCCCTTCTGCGCAGTTAGAAAGCTTGTGGCATGACCAGACAGGCTTTGGGTGCAGGTGGAAGACCGAGAGGAGGTTGAGGAGGCAGAAGCAGTGGAGGAACTTTGACATAAAGAGGATTGACGCACAACTCGTGGGGACGGCAAGACTTGGACAGCAGCCCCTTGTCCTGCTGTCACCATAGTTACCCAGTGCCCAGTCAGCGACATGTAACGCCCCTGTCCATGCCTACTCGTCCAAGTGTCTGTGGTGAAATGCACCCTGTCACACACAGAGTTTCTCAAAGAAGCGGTGATGTTATGTGCGACATGCTGGTGGAGCGCAGGCACACCTTTCTTTGAGAAGTAGTGCCGACTGGGCATCTGGTACTGGGGCACTGCGACGGACATAAGGTCTCGAAAATCTTCTGTGTCCACCAGGCGGAAAGGCAGCATTTCTGTAGCCAAGAGCTTGCAGATGGTGAAATTCAACCTCTTAGCTTTCTCATGGCTAGGAGGAAATGGTCTTTTACTTGTCCACATCTGAGGGACCGAGGGCTGGCTATTGTGCTTAGACGGGGTTGATAAGGGTGTCCCCGGCAAACTGCCGGTCTGTGAGGAAGATGCAGGCGGACATGTTAGGTTGCCTTGATCCAAAGGTGGTGCTATCGATGTTGGACTGCGCTCAACACCAGCTGGTGTTACCACCTCCAAAGAAAATGATGACCTGCCAATCACGCTGGCTGTTGCGGGTAAAGAGGTGGCAGGTCTGCGCCCCAAAACAGGTGTGACTGCTGTCCCCCCAGTCACAGAGGATGAAGAGGCCGCGGATGCACAAGATATGGCAGACGGTGGTTGGCCCGGCCGGCTAGGCCGCATTGTAGCACACTGAGCTTCCCACTGCAACTTATGCTTCATGGCCATGTGCCGGTTCATGCATGGAGTACTCAAACTATGTATTTTTTGGCCTCTACTTAGCTTTTGCTGACAAATGTTACAGATAACACGAGTTGGGTCATCTTTATCGATCTGAAAAAATGCCCAGGCTATGCAAGGCTTAGCACCCATGCGACCTGAAGAGCCACCACGACTTGTGGTGAGAGGCAGAGTTGTGTTTGAGGATGCAGTTGTTGACGTGCTTCCAGTACTACGTCTCTGTCCAGGAAGTCGCAACCTGACCTCGTCGTCACTAGCATCTTCCTCCACCTCCTCTGCTGACCTCATCTCTTGGCTGACTGTGGGTTGACAGTAAGTGGGATCTCCGACCTCATCATCATCACCCTGTGCGTTATCACACCCGTCGTCCTCAGAGCCAACCTGTTCCTGCCCTGACAAAAAACTAAAGTTGTCGCTCCAATCAGGTATTTGAGTCTTATCATCGTCTTCCTCATTGTCTCCACCAACAGGAGTTACAGTTTGGGAATGAGGGTCTACATTATGGTCAGAACCTTCTGCGTCTGGTCCTGGATCCGACTCATAAAGATTCTGGGCATCAGTGCAGATCATTTCCTCGTCTGGATTCACAGAAGCGCTGGAGTCGACCTCTGATTCTCAGGCTATAGTATGAGTAAACAGCTCTGCAGACTCAACCATCTGTTTTACCCCATACTCAGACGGGCAGCTGGAGATTTGGGAGCTGTGAGGAAGCAAGTGCGATTTGGGTGACACCTTTGAGGACTGGAGTATTTGTGATGTTGAAGTTGATGTGGAGGAGAGCCCACTTAAAGGAGCACTTGATATCCGTTGAAGCACCTGCTGTTTTTGTGCCTCATCTGGAATTTGTAGCGATTGGCGTGGCCGTAAGAAAGGGATCTTATCACATTGTCCGCTAAAAGAAGTAGACATTTTAGTTTGGCTGGAAGATGGTCTTTCTTCTGCAGATGTTACTGTTGCTTTAACACCTACCCCACGGACACAACCTTTTTTCCCCTTCCCAACACGCCTATTCCCCTTTCCACCAGAAGCAGGCCTTTTTCCACTCATTTTGGTGGTTAACTAATTCACAACTCTGGAGTTGTTTGCACAAAAAAACAATGGATGGTAACCGAGCAGAGCTGAGTGGCCAAACTGTGGTATTAGGCCAAAACTATTGGCTGGGTTAGATGCAGAAAAAAATTATTTTGAATTTGCAACCTGATGGAGGTCAGTATAGATGGATTAATAGAACAAGACCCACACACAGCTAGAAGCCCAATATTTTTTCAGAGGTAGATGCAGGAAAAAAATATATTCAGTTTGCAACCTGATGGAGGTCAGTATAGATGGACTAATACAACAAGTCCCACACACAGCTAGAAGCCCAAATATTTTTTCAGAGGTACTGTAGATGCAGATAAAAATTAGTTTTAATTTGCAACCTGATGGAGGTCAGTATAGATGGACTAATAGAGAAAGTCCGACACACTACTAGAAGGCCAAATATTTTTTCAGAGGTAGATGCAGAAAAAAATATATTCAGTTTGCAACCTGATGGAGGTCAGTATAGATGGATTAATAGAACAAGACCCACACACAGCTAGAAGCCCAATATTTTTTCAGAGGTAGATGCAGAAAAAAATATATTCAGTTTGCAACCTGATGGAGGTCAGTATAGATGGACTAATACAACAAGTCCCACACACAGCTAGAAGCCCAATATTTTTTCAGAGGTAGATGCAGAAAAAAATATATTCAGTTTGCAACCTGATGGAGGTCAGTATAGATGGACTAATACAACAAGTCCCACACACAGCTAGAAGCCCAAATATTTTTTCAGAGGTACTGTAGATGCAGATAAAAATTAGTTTTAATTTGCAACCTGATGGAGGTCAGTATAGATGGACTAATAGAGAAAGTCCGACACACTACTAGAAGGCCAAATATTTTTTCAGAGCTAGATGCAGAAAAAAATTATATTCAGTTTGCAACCTGATGGAGGTCAGTATAGATGGATTAATAGAACAAGACCCACACACAGCTAGAAGCCCAATATTTTTTCAGAGGTAGATGCAGAAAAAAATATATTCAGTTTGCAACCTGATGGAGGTCAGTATAGATGGACTAATACAACAAGTCCCACACACAGCTAGAAGCCCAATATTTTTTCAGAGGTAGATGCAGAAAAAAATATATTCAGTTTGCAACCTGATGGAGGTCAGTATAGATGGACTAATACAACAAGTCCCACACACAGCTAGAAGCCCAAATATTTTTTCAGAGGTACTGTAGATGCAGATAAAAATTAGTTTTAATTTGCAACCTGATGGAGGTCAGTATAGATGGACTAATAGAGAAAGTCCGACACACTACTAGAAGGCCAAATATTTTTTCAGAGCTAGATGCAGAAAAAAATTATATTCAGTTTGCAACCTGATGGAGGTCAGTATAGATGGACTAATAGAGAAAGTCCGACACACTACTAGAAGGCCAAATATTTTTTCAGAGCTAGATGCAGAAAAAAATTATATTCAGTTTGCAACCTGATGGAGGTCAGTATAGATGGACTAATAGAACAAGTCCCACACACTGCTAGAAGCCTAAATATTTTTTCAGAGCTCGATGCAGAAAAAAATTATATTCAGTTTGCAACCTGATGGAGGTCAGTATAGATGGATTAATAGAACAAAACCCACACACAGCTAGAAGCCCAATATTTTTTCAGAGGTAGATGCAGGAAAAAAATATATTCAGTTTGCAACCTGATGGAGGTCAGTATAGATGGACTAATACAACAAGTCCCACACACAGGTAGAAGCCCAAATATTTTTTCAGAGGTACTGTAGATGCAGATAAAATTAGTTTTAATTTGCAACCTGATGGAGGTCAGTATAGATGGACTAATAGAATGATGCTATGCCCAAAAGATTTTACTTCACTAGGTGCAGTAAAAAAATTGGTATTCTATACACAGGTGGTATATCTTGCAACACAGATAGGCTACTCCACTGACTAACACACTCTGCAATAGGCCAAAAAGGATTAGCTTTGCTAGATTCAGCCAAATGCTGTGAAAAAAAGTTGCACAGCACTGGCACAGACCTGCCTGGCAAAAACTGATAGGAACTGATGTAACCTAGTCCTGAAAAGGACTCCAATTACAATTAGTCTTTACTCCCACAACCTATCTATTTAAGAGCACAGACCTCCCTGATAAAAGTCGTAGAAAATGCTGTAACCTAGTCCTTAAAAGGACTGCAATCACAACTATTCCCTACTCCCAAGCTATCTGTATATTTGTGCAAAAATTGGCTTGAAATTAACAAGGTATAGCGCACACAGCAACAGCGGTGCCGTCTAACACGCAGCTGCAGCAGTGAGAAAATGGTGGCGACGGGGAAAATGGCTTGGTCTTATAGGGCAAGGACATGTGACATACACTGCCAATGACACATGCCCTTGCTTGTGTGAAAAAAAGCACTTCGCTCCGTGTGTGCGCTGCTGATAGGCTGACAGATTGCACCTCCCCACTGCAAATGCGTGAAAGAGAAAAAAAAATGGAGATCTTCATTGTTCCTGCAGAGATCCATCCCCTGCCCCTCCCCCCACCCCGCTGTACACTCAAACTGCGTATTAACATTAATTTTCATCATTACTGAGAAAAAATCCAGTTATGATTTTGGTGCACGAACAGTTATCGAACATAACCTCGAACAGCCGAATTTTTCTCAAATTGTTCGTGTTCGCCGAACGGCTCGAACACCGCCCAAAACAGCTCGAATTTGAGATTGGCGAACAGTTCGAGTAGAACAACGCTCATCTCTAATTATAAGCCTGGAAAACCCATTTAAATTTACATTCAATAGTACGTAAGAGTTGTAGGGGTCTTATAGATTATCAGCTTGCGAGCAGTGCCCTCACTCCTACTGTAACTGTTAAACTATGTGTTATTTTGTATTGTTTTTTTATGCCTCCGCTTAATTGTAAAGTGCTGTAAAATATGTTGGCGCTATATAAATAAAATTATTATTATTATTATTATTATTAGGCGTCAAGGCGTTGTATGTGACCCTTGACAATGGTGAAAAGGGTTCCTCCAGGTGTGTGTTGTTAACCACTGCAGAGGATTCTCTCTGTTGCTGCATACTTCTAGATGGCACAACAATCGTGAACTCCTAGAATTGATTAGGAAGAAGTCAGTTCACTTTTCAAAACTGAACTGGATTTTAAAAGAAACTTGATAAAACATATGTAGCTGGTTCAAACTTGGCTGCATATCTGCTAAAACTGAGCTTTCCTTTTACTCTATTCCACTTTCCAGGGCCATAAGGGTGTACCAATTGTGTTTGGGATCCAAACAGCCACTTCTACAATCCAGTCAATTTTCTGCTACCACTGTTTCACCTTCCGATACACGAACAATGTGCAGCCCAGACTGTCACACTCTCCTTATGATCTCCACACTGCCCACTTTGAACACTGTCTAAACCATCCAATATTATCCCTTCACATCCACAATGCATCAGTATCATACGATAACAGTATATCATGCAGCAGCATATAAATATTAAGTCTTGACAGCAAATCTCTTCAGCCAAATTCCACTCCTTTGCAACTATGTAAGTTAAAGAGGCTGTTTAGTTAAATGTAAATGAGTTGTATTTATTCAATGACAATGCAACTTGTAACATAAAAAATGCCCCAGAAAAATGTAAGTGTCAATTACAACCACTCAGATCAATAACTAAAATAAGATCATAAATTTATTTTGTATGGGGTAGAAAATGAAAGTAGTGTGATTGGTTGTTTATTAATACATTGTTCACGCATGAAGCACTTTGTGTAAAATGTTTCCTGTCCTATATAAAATAATTAATTCAACATTTCCTGGCATTTGATGTTAAGAAAAAAAACTGTATCCTGTTATCCAGTAAAATGTATTATGGTGTGAAGCATTTATCTTTGTATCAAAAACTTCAAAAATGTTGCAAAAATTAAACCTTTATTGGTTAATAAAAAAAAACAGCAATTGCAAGTATTTCTGATAAAAAAAGATATTACCAGATACAAAAGCCACAGAATAGATAATTATTAAAATAATTATATACTCAGTATAGAGTTTAGAGCACCTTTAGGATATCTTTCTCCTTCATCCATCCAGGGAAAGGAATTGCTTGACTGAAAACCTGGAACATGACAGCTCTAAGCATAGAGTAGTTGTCCTCTTTTACTGGTTGTAAGGTCTTGATGTTATGTTTCCAGTACACATCTTCATAGACCTATAACACAATGCAGTATTGTCAGTCTTTAACAGGTCGAGTTTTTAATCTAAAACCACAAAGAACATATAGTGAACACCCTAAAATGTAACTTTTAATAGATATTTTAAAAGATAGTATCAATAAATCAAGGACAATAATCCAGATAAAAGTATGGGGGAGGGATAGCAGTGGGATAGCACAAATGGCATTCAAACTCGCCCTATAGGGCCCTAAGGGAGCAATGCCCTACCTGACAGCGGAGTAATCATCCTAATGTGTCGGCGTGGTGTCTCCGCTCCACAGAGGCTGTCCCTTGCCTGTCCCTAAAGTACCCCTATACAGACATAAAAAACAAAAACAAAGACCAAAAGGCATCCCAATAGTAGGAGACCAAACAATAATATCATAAAAATTAATATGCTGTAAACGTAGAAAAAAACATGCATCAGTTATGATCAGGTGGGTATAGGATATCAGTAGTTCTCCATATATATAAATCAGAATAACTTATTGCAAAAACATCACCATCAATCAGTGTCAGTATGTCCCACAATATCAATATTATAGTTGTGATCAGATGGAAATAGAGGAAAACCCTATATCCCCATCTATAAATTTCTTACTGGAAAACCATAGGTCAAATTTCTTACTGGACCACCATAGGTCATAAAGAAGATTTGAGATAGCCAACGTTTAATGCGTCTCAATTATAAACAGTGACCGAAAGATACCTGTAGATCACTCAAACAGTCATATAGTGGCCACCAGTATTCACCAGTGTTCTCAATAAATTCATGTCACAACCATCATATATTAACAAACTGCTAAATTGCAGACTTATCTGATGCCAGTTAGTTCATAATCCCAATATACGTCAAAGTCCCAGTCCCAACGAGTTTCGCCCCCTCCTCACTCGGGGCTCATCAGGGGACAGTCACAGGAGTACACCATAATAGGTCGGGCTGAATGGAAAAATGAGTATGTCCCATCTGGTGGTCATAAACTTGTAAAAAACTCATGAAAGAATAAAGTTACGTCAAAACCAAGCACACAATTGTTTTTCTTATGAAATTCTCAATAAGTTTGATGTGTCACATGACCCTCTTCCCATTGAAAAAGATAAAGTTGGATCCAAAATGGCTGAATTCAAAATGGCCACCATGGTCACCACCCATCTGGAAAAGTTTTCCCCCTCCGATATACTAATGTGCCACAAATAGGAAGTTGATATCACCAACCATTCCCATTTAATTTAGGTGTATCCATATAAATGGCCCACCCTGTATATATAGTACATTGCCGAAGATTTTACTTCTTACATTACATGACAGATATCTATTGTAAATTCCACAATAGCTTAGAAACCGGCGAATCGCTCCATACAGAATACTGGCCCCCATATAACGCTCCATACAGGATACTGGCCCCCATATAAAGCTCCATACAGGATACTGGGCCCCATGTAATGCTCCACACAGGATACTGGCCCCCTTATAATGCTCCATACAGGATACTGGCCCCCATATAATGCTCCATATAGAATACTGACACCCATATAATGCTCCATGCAGGTTGTGCCTCCACATAATGCTCCATGCAGGCTGTTCCCCCGATATAATGCCCCACGCAGGCTGTTTCCCCCTTATAATGCCCCATGCAGGATGTCACCCCCCCTTATAATGCCGCATGCAGGATGTCACCCCCACTCATAATGCCCCATGCAGGATGTCACCCCCCCTTATAATGCCCCATGCAGGATGTCACCCCCCTTATAATGCCCCATGCAGGATGTCACCCCCCCTCCCTTATGAAGCCCCATGCAGGATGTCACTTCCACCCCATATAATGCCCCATGCAGGATGTCACTTCCCCCTCCATATAATGCCCTATGCAGGATGTCACTTCCCCCCTATATAATGCCCCATGCAGGATGTCACTTCTCCCCTTTTAATGCCCCATGCAGGATGTCACTCCCCCTTTTAATGCCCCATGCAGGATGCTACCTCTCCCCCCCTTCCCTTATAATGCCCCATGCAGGATGTCACTTCCCCCCTCATAATGCCCCATGCAGGATGTCACCCCCCCTTCCCTTATAATGCCCCATGCAGGATGTCACTTCCACCCCATATAATGCCCCATGCAGGATGTCACTTCCCCCTCCATATAATGCCCCATGCAGGATGTCACTTCCCCCCTATATAATGCCCCATGCAGGATGTCACTTCTCCCCTTTTAATGCCCCATGCAGGATGTCACTCCCCCCTTATAATGCCCCATGCAGGATGCTACCTCTCCCCCCCTTCCCTTATAATGCCCCATGCAGGATGTCACTTCCCCCCTTATAATGCCCCATGCAGGATGTCACCCCTCCTCCCTTATAATGCCCCATGCAGGATGTCACCCCCCCTCCCTTATAATGCCCCATGCAGGATGTCACCCCCCCTCCCTTATAATGCCCCATGCAGGATGTCACCCCCCCTCCCTTATAATGCCCCATGCAGGATGTCACTCTCCCCCCTTTTAATGCCCCATGCAGGATGTCGCTCCCCCCCTTTTAATGCCTCATGCAGGATGATACTTGTCCCCCCCCCATATAATACATAAAAAAAAAAAATCAAATACTCACCTCACTTCTCTTCACCTGCTGTCAGCGCCCACTCCCCCCCGCCTGCTCAAGGCTCCGGCACTTGACCGGGTGCACAGGGTGCTGACGCAGGCCCTGACTGCATAATATACAAAAAATAATACAGCAGCACTCTGTATATGCTAATCGTAATGCGCAGCGTGCCGTGACTCCCTGGCGCACTGCGCATTAGAACACTACAGAGAACAACGGGGCCGGGAAAAAAAGAAGCGATTCCGATGCGCTGTGCATGCTTGGGGAATGATTGAGACCAGAGCACGTCACAGGGCACTGTGACATGTAGGGGAGTGGGGGGGGGGGACATGCTAAATAAACAGATAGGTGGGGATTTCTGGGCTTACTAATCAGATAGGCGGGAAAACATGTGAAACTATGGGCCATACAGGTATGTATGTATTTACTTTTCTATAACCTGTATGCCCATATTAGAGGTCTCAAATCTCCCAGGGGGTGACAGATTCCCTTTAAAGCTGTCAAACAGTCGCAAATCATGAGCACTGAGTGACGAAAACATAACTCCCGAGCACGCTGAAGGTACTCGGAAAACACCCGAACATGCTCGTAAATCAAGTAATGAGCATGCTCGCTCATCACTACTCACATGTATTAAAGCGGTCAAACAGTGGCAAATCATGAGCACTGAGTGATGAAAACATAACACCGAGCACCGCTGAAGATACTCGGTGACCACCTGAACATGCTCGCAGAAAGGGTTAACAGAACATACTCGCTCATCACTACTGATAACACCCACTTGGACTTAACAAAAGTTAATGTGTTAGGTACCAAATGCTTTGATTGCTAATATTTCATTGATATTGTGACTTGGTGTAACTAAGACTGCCATTTTTTCTCTGATGTTTTTTGAATTTTATGTTTTTTTCCGTGAGTTACTTTTGATTTTAGTTTAGGGACGCACAAAACATGAGCACCCTTTATGTAGGTTGCAATCTTGCGTATTTTGGCCAACAGTTTGACCGATACCTCATGTATTTTATAAAACTTTTTATTGCACATTAATCCATTTTTATGCAGAATGATGCCATGCCCTTTAGTGGTGGCTGGGTAAATTGTGGTGTCTATCCTTGTGTGATGCACTTACATAGTGCTGGTAGCCTGCTTGATCTAATAGTAGGGGTGTCACTAATAGAGATGAGCGTTGTTCTACTCGAACTGTTCGCCAATCTCAAATTCGAGCTGTTTTGGGCGGTGTTCGAGCCGTTCGGCGAACACGAACAATTTGAGAAAAATTCGGCTGTTCGAGGTTATGTTCGATAACTGTTCGTGCACCAAAATCATAACTGGATTTTTTCTCAGTAATGATGAAAATTAATGTTAATACGCAGTTTGAGTGTACAGCGGGGTGGGGGGAGGGGCAGGGGATGGATCTCTGCAGGAACAATGAAGATCTCCATTTTTTTTTCTCTTTCCCGCATTTACAGTGGGGAGGTGCAATCTGTCAGCCTATCAGCAGCGCACACACGGAGCGAAGTGCTTTTTTTCACACAAGCAAGGGCATGTGTCATTGGCAGTGTATGTCACATGTCCTTGCCCTATAAGACCAAGCCATTTTCCCCGTCGCCACCATTTTCTCACTGCTGCAGCTGCGTGTTAGACGGCACCACTGTTGCTGTGTGCGCTATACCTTGTTAATTTCAAGCCAATTTTCGCACAAATATACAGATAGCTTGGGAGTAGGGAATAGTTGTGATTGCAGTCCTTTTAAGGACTAGGTTACAGCATTTCCTACGACTTTTATCAGGCAGGTCTGTGCTCTTAAATAGATAGATTGTGGGAGTAAAGACTAATTGTAATTGGAGTCCTTTTCAGGACTAGGTTACATCAGTTCCTATCAGTTTTTGCCAGGCAGGTCTGTGCCAGTGCTGTGCAAGTTTTTTTCACAGCATTTGGCTGAATCTAGCAAAGCTAATCCTTTTTGGCCTATTGCAGAGTGTGTTAGTCAGTGGAGTAGCCTATCTGTGTTGCAAGATATACCACCTGTGTATAGAATACCAATTTTTTTACTGCACCTAGTGAAGTAAAATCTTTTGGGCATAGCATCATTCTATTAGTCCATCTATACTGACCTCCATCAGGTTGCAAATTGAATATAATTTTTATCTGCATCTACAGTACCTCTGAAAAAATATTTGGGCTTCTAGCTGTGTGTGGGACTTGTTGTATTAGTCCATCTATACTGACCTCCATCAGATTGCAAACTGAATATATTTTTTTCTGCATCTACCTCTGAAAAAATATTGGGCTTCTAGCTGTGTGTGGGACTTGTTGTATTAGTCCATCTATACTGACCTCCATCAGGTTGCAAACTGAATATATTTTTTTCTGCATCTACCTCTGAAAAAATAGTGGGCTTCTAGCTGTGTGTGGGTCTTGTTCTATTAATCCATCTATACTGACCTCCATCAGGTTGCAAACTGAATATAATTTTTTTCTGCATCTAGCTCTGAAAAAATATTGGGCTTCTAGCTGTGTGTGGGTCTTGTTCTATTAATCCATCTATACTGACCTCCATCAGGTTGCAAACTGAATATAATTTTTTTCTGCATCTACCTCTGAAAAAATATTGGGCTTCTAGCTGTGCGTGGGTCTTGTTCTATTAATCCATCTATACTGACCTCCATCAGGTTGCAAACTGAATATAATTTTTTTCTGCATCTAGCTCTGAAAAAATATTTGGCCTTCTAGCAGTGTGTGGGACTTGTTCTATTAGTCCACCTATACTGACCTCCATCAGGTTGCAAACTGAATATATTTTTTTCTGCATCTACCTCTGAAAAAATATTGGGCTTCTAGCTGTGTGTGGGACTTGTTGTATTAGTCCATCTATACTGACCTCCATCAGGTTGCAAACTGAATATATTTTTTTCTGCATCTACCTCTGAAAAAATATTGGGCTTCTAGCTGTGTGTGGGTTTTGTTCTATTAATCCATCTATACTGACCTCCATCAGGTTGCAAACTGAATATAATTTTTTTCTGCATCTAGCTCTGAAAAAATATTTGGCCTTCTAGTAGTGTGTCGGACTTTCTCTATTAGTCCATCTATACTGACCTCCATCAGGTTGCAAATTAAAAATAATTTTTATCTGCATCTACAGTACCTCTGAAAAAATATTTGGGCTTCTAGCTCTGTGTGGGACTTGTTGTATTAGTCCATCTATACTGACCTCCATCAGATTGCAAACTGAATATATTTTTTTCTGCATCTACCTCTGAAAAAATATTGGGCTTCTAGCTGTGTGTGGGACTTGTTGTATTAGTCCATCTATACTGACCTCCATCAGGTTGCAACTGAATATATTTTTTTCTGCATCTACCTCTGAAAAAATATTGGGCTTCTAGCTGTGTGTGGGTCTTGTTCTATTAATCCATCTATACAGACCTCCATCAGGTTGCAAATTGAATATAATTTTTTTCTGCATCTAACCCAGCCAATAGTTTTGGCCTAATACCACAGTTTGGCCACTCAGCTCTGCTCGGTTACCATCCATTGTTTTTTTGTGCAAACAACTCCAGAGTTGTGAATTAGTTAACCACCAAAATGAGTGGAAAAAGGCCTGCTGCTGGTGGAAAGGGGAATAGGCGTGTTGGGAAGGGGAAAAAAGGTTGTGTCCGTGGGGTAGGTGTTAAAGCAACAGTAACATCTGCAGAAGAAAGACCATCTTCCAGCCAAACTAAAATGTCTACTTCTTTTAGCGGACAATGTGATAAGATCCCTTTCTTACGGCCACGCCAATCGCTACAAATTCCAGATGAGGCACAAAAACAGCAGGTGCTTCAACGGATATCAAGTGCTCCTTTAAGTGGGCTCTCCTCCACATCAACTTCAACATCACAAATACTCCAGTCCTCAAAGGTGTCACCCAAATCGCACTTGCTTCCTCACAGCTCCCAAATCTCCAGCTGCCCGTCTGAGTATGAGGTAGAACAGATGGTTGAGTCTGCAGAGCTGTTTACTCATACTATAGCCTGGGAATCAGAGGTCGACTCCAGCGCTTCTGTGAATCCAGACGAGGAAATGATCTGCACTGATGCCCAGAATCTTTATGAGTCGGATCCAGGACCAGACGTAGAAGGTTCTGACCATAATGTAGACCCTCATTCCCAAACTGTAACTCCTGTTGGTGGAGACAATGAGGAAGACGATGATAAGACTCAAATACCTGATTGGAACGACAACTTTAGTTTTTTGTCAGGGCAGGAACAGGTTGGCTCTGAGGACGACGGGTGTGATAACACACAGGGTGATGATGATGAGGTTGGAGATCCCACTTACTGTCAACCCACAGTCAGCCAAGAGATGAGGTCAGCAGAGGAGGTGGAGGAAGATGCTAGTGACGACGAGGTCAGGTTGCACCTTCCTGGACAGAGACGTAGTACTGGAAGCACGTCAACAACTGCATCCTCAAACACAACTCTGCCTCTCACCACAAGTCGTGGTGGCTCTTCAGGTCGCATGGGTGCTAAGCCTTGCATAGCCTGGGCATTTTTTCAGATCGATAAAGATGACCCAACTCGTGTTATCTGTAACATTTGTCAGCAAAAGCTAAGTAGAGGCCAAAAAATACATAGTTTGAGTACTTCATGCATGAACCGGCACATGGACATGAAGCATAAGTTGCAGTGGGAAGCTCAGTGTGCTACAATGCGGCCTAGCCGGCCGGGCCAACCACCGTCTGCCATATCTTGTGCATCCGCGGCCTCTTCATCCTCTGTGACTGGGGGGACAGCAGTCACACCTGTTTTGGGGCGCAGACCTGCCACCTCTTTACCCGCAACAGCCAGCGTGATTGGCAGGTCATCATTTTCTTTGGAGGTGGGAACACCAGCTGGTGTTGAGCGCTGTCCGACATCGATAGCACCACTTTTGGATCAAGGCAACCTAACATGTCCGCCTGCATCTTCCTCACAGACCGGCAGTTTGCCGGGGACACCCTTATCAACCCCGTCTAAGCACAATAGCCAGCCCTCGGTCCCTCAGATGTGGACAAGTAAAAGACCATTTCCTCCTAGCCATGAGAAAGCTAAGAGGTTGAATTTCACCATCTGCAAGCTCTTGGCTACAGAAATGCTGCCTTTCCGCCTGGTGGACACAGAGGATTTTCGAGACCTTATGTCCGTCGCAGTGCCCCAGTACCAGATGCCCAGTCGGCACTACTTCTCAAAGAAAGGTGTGCCTGCGCTCCACCAGCATGTCGCACACAACATCACCACTTCTTTGAGAAACTCTGTGTGTGACAGGGTGCATTTCAACACAGACACTTGGACGAGTAGGCATGGACAGGGGCGTTACATGTCGCTGACTGGGCACTGGGTAACTATGGTGACAGCAGGACAAGGGGCTGCTGTCCAAGTCTTGCCGTCCCCACGAGTTGTGCGTCAATCCTCTTTATGTCAAAGTTCCTCCACTGCTTCTGCCTCCTCAACCTCCTCTCGGTCTTCCACCTGCACCCAAAGCCTGTCTGGTCATGCCACAAGCTTTCTAACTGCGCAGAAGGGATCCTGCACACCTCCTTACTATGCTGGCAGTAGGGCTCAACGTCATCAGGCGGTTTTTACATTGAAATGTCTGGGAAATGTGAGTCACACAGCTGAGGAGTTGTGGTCAGCTCTGGAGAACCAATTTCATGAATGGTTGTCTCCACTGGACCTGAAACCAGGGAAGGCCGTGTGCGACAATGCTGCAAACCTGGGTGCGGCCCTTCGCCCGGGCAATGTCACACACGTGCCTTGTATGGCTCACGTGTTGAACCTGGTTGTTCAGCAATTTTTAGCCCACTATCCCAGACTAGATGGCCTTCTGCAGAGGGCACGGTCGCTGTGTGCTCACTTCCGCCGTTCGCATCCGGCAGCTCAGCGACTTACATCTCTACAGAAGTCGTTGGGCCTGCCACTTCACCGGCTAAAATGCGATGTGCCTACCCGGTGGAATTCAACTCTGCACATGTTGCAGCGACTGTGGCAGCACCGACAAGCCCTGGTGCAATACGTTCTGACGTATAGCCTGGGCCAACGAGATTCAGAGGTGGGGCAAATCACGCTGGAGGAGTGGTCTCAGATCAGGGACCTATGCACCCTTCTGCACAGATTTGAAATGGCGACTAAGATGTTTAGTGCTGACGATGCCATTATCAGCATGACTATTCCGGTGATTTACATGCTGGAGCACATGTTAAACAGAATTCGGAGTCAGGTGGTGGCACAAGAGGAGGTGGAGGAAGTAGAGGAGGAGGAGTTGTATGCGGAAGGGCTAACATCTGCAAGGTCCAGACGGTCGGCAGCACCAAGGCGGCAGGCATGTGAGGGTGGGGGAGATGGTTTTACCAGGGCGCATGGTAGCAGCCAAACTAGTGAGGAAGGTGCAGGAGCCCAGGAAGAAGTGGAGGACGAACTGATGGAAGACTCATCAGATGAGGGAGACCTTGATCACATTTCTGTTGTGCGAGGTTGGGGGGAGAGGACAGAGGAAGGAAGCATGATTGTTACCTCGCCACCAACACAACAGGGACTTGGTGCTCCTGGATGCGCAACACACATGAGTGCCTTCTTGCTGCACTACCTGCAACATGACCCTCGAATTGTGAGAATTAGAAATAATCCTGACTACTGGGTTGCCACACTGTTAGATCCCCGGTACAAAAGTAAATTTGCAGAAATTATTCCTGCCATAGAAAGGGATGCACGCATGCAGGAGTATCAGCAGAGACTGTTGCAGAATCTTACATGTGCTTTTCCACAAAATACCAGTGGTGCACGTAGTGAATCTCACAGTTCCAACTTGCCAACCGTGGGACCGTCAAGTGTTCAGCACTCAAACCGTAACAGAACCACAGTATCTGCTGGTAACATCAATTTTGCGGAATCATTTCACCACTTTTTTAGCCCATCCTTTGCAAGGCCACAGGAGACAAGAAGTCTGACACATAGTCAACGCCTAGAGACGATGGTACAGGAGTATCTCCAAGTAAACATTGAAGCCACGACTGTGTCACTGGACCCTTGCTCTTTTTGGGCTTCCAATCTGGATAAATGGCCGGAGCTAGCCACTTACGCCTTGGAGATCTTGTCATGCCCCGCAGCCAGCGTTCTGTCTGAACGTGTGTTCAGCGCTGCTGGTGGTGTGCTGACAGATAAGCGCACGCGGCTCTCCACTGATAATGTAGACAGACTCACGTTCATAAAGATGAACAAATCATGGATCCGAAACGACTTTTCTACCCCTGTGTCATCCTGGGGAGAGTAAAAGCTTGATGATTGGTTAAAATCACCCTACCAACCGTTTTAAGCTTTCAAATTACTAATCATGTTTATCTGTATCTTGACTGGAAAATAATTTGGGCTTTGTAGCAGTGTGCAGCACTGATCCTATTAGGCCATCTATACTAAAGCTTCACCAGATTTAAAATTAAAAATAATTTTTAGCTGCATCTAGCCCGGAAAATAATTTTGGGGCTCCGAGATGCGCAAGACACATAAGTGCCTTCTTGCTGCACTACCTGCAGCATGACCCTCATATTGTCAGAATTCGAAGTAATCATGACTACTGGGTTGCCACACTCTTAGATCCCCCAAACTTTTCGATCAACCTTTTCATTTTAATAAAGACCAAAAAAATGGTCATTTTTGAAATTATAAGCATTAGCAGGTTGTTAGAAACTGAAATCAAACAGTTTTCAACTCAAAACTTTATTCTAGGTGATGTTACATTTTCACATAGGACCCCTTGTTCGAAAGGAGCTTCTGAACTCTCTCGTCCATTGAATTTGTCAGGTTTTGGATGGTTTCTGCTTCAATTGTTTTGCATGAGGACAGAATACCCTCCCAGAGCTGTTGCTTAGATGTGAACTGCCTCCCGCCATCATAGACACTCCTTTTAATGATGCTCCAAAGGTTCTGAATGGGGTAGAGGTCAGGGGAGCATGGGGGTCACACCATAAGTTTGTCCCCTTTTATGCCCATATCAGCCAGAGATGCAGATGTTTTATGTGCAGCATGAGATGGTGCATTATCATGCAGAAAAATGATCTTGCTGTGAAATACACGGTTCTTCTTCTTGAACCATGGCAGGAAGTGCTGTTTGAGAAAATCCACATACATTATGGAGTTCATCTTTAGCGCCTTCAGGGATCCTAAAGGGGCCGACAATCTCTCTCCCCATGATTCCAGCCCAAAACATTACTCCACCTCCTCCTTGTTGGCGCTGTAGCCGTGTTTGCGTGGGGTGTCCATCAACCAGCCATCCTCCACTCCATCCATCTGGACCATCGAGCGCTGCACGGCACTCATCCGTGAACAAAACTGTTTTGAAATCAGTCTTCATGTAATGTTTGGCCCACTGGAGCCGTTTCTGCTTGTGTGAAGTGGATAGAGGAGGTCGACAGGATGGCGTATGCACAGCTGCAAACCTCTGAAGGACCCTGCATCTTGTTGTTCGGGGGACGTTGGAGGCACAAGCAGCTTCAAAAACTTGTCTGCTGCTATGACAAGGCTTTTTTGCCGCTGCTCTTTCAACCTGACGTAATTGCCTGTAGGAAAGAGTCCTCAATTTGCCCTTATCAGCACGCACACGTGTGTACTGTGAATCAGCTACATACTTCTTGATTGCCAAGACACTTCATCCTGATCATCGCACAATGTTGATTGTAGTCATGCCTTGACCTAAACACTCCACAATTTTTTGCTTCTCAGCAGCCGACACATCCTTTTTCTTTCCCATTTTGGCAGAAAATGTAGGCTGCTTAATAATGTGAGAGAGCCTTCTTAAGTAGTCTTGCCTTTCATTGGACACACCTGCCAAACTAATTAGCACAGGTGTCTGCAATTGCTTACAGTGATATAAAGAGCCCTGACACACATCACCATCAATGAGTTTAACTGACAAACAAACAAATTCTTCCCTTATCACTCCTAAACACTTTTTGCATAATAATTTGGAACGCAGTGTACATGTGCTTTTCCACAAAACACCAGCGGTTCACGTAGTGAATCTTACAGTTCTAACTTGCCAACCATGGTCTGTATGGAGTTGTTCAATAAGGGGCCCAAAATTAAGATAACATAGATGGGAGAGGTCTCTATGAATAGGAATTCCTAAGTATTTGATACCCTGTGAGGGACAGGCAAAGGGAAAGTTGGACTGGATGGAATCCTATATGGATTTGGGGAGGGAGACATCGAGGGCCTCAGACTTCGCTGCATTGATTTTAAAATTTGACCATGTAACAAAGTGATCTATTTCAGCCATAACAGCAGGGATGGATGTATGTGATTGAGTGATATATACTAGGACATCATCAGCAAATAGAGAGCACTTGTACTCGGTGCCTCCCACCTCAATCCACCTAATATTGGGGTTATGGCGAATTGATGAGAGCAGGTGCTCCGTCACTAGGATGTATAAGAGAGGGGACAGAGGACATCCCTGCCTTGTCCCATTGGTGATTGTGAAAGGTGATGAAAATGTTCTGACGCACCCCCTGGGCCTTGGGACACCCGGAGCCGGACCCTTTTTGGTGGATGCTGGTGGTTGTAGTCTTCGTGGCGGCGACCCGGTTCCGTGGCTCAGGGCGGTCAAACCAGTGACGGAACTATTTATGTGGTTTTGATGTTTAAATGTCCGACTACGCCACCCGTGGATTGCGGTCAGAGTGAACCGCCGCTACAGGGCAGACCGCTGAGGCTGGTGTTGTGGGTGCAGCAGAGCGTAGCATAACTCCCCACGGGAGGAGTATAGCCTCAGGGCAGTGTATGCGGAGGATGGGGGTGATGGTGCAGGGCAGCAGCAGTAACGACACGGAGTCAGTGATGCAGTCCAGGGCCTTTACTCACAGTTCTTATTATCCAGACCACGTCTGCAGGTAACGGCTGCCCACGTCGTACTGTGCTCACCAGGTGAGGGGCTCAGACAACTCCCAGATAACTTTGGAGCACTTCACAGGACCCCCTTTGTGTGTCCTTTGTCTGGCCTTTCTTACCAACGCTTCTGTCCGGCTGCCTCGGGCCTCCTCTTGGTAAACTTGGCGCCAGTTTCCCTGACCCTATGTGGTGCCTTCCTAGCGGGTGTAGCGAGGGGCTGCGCCACATAAAATGTCAGAGCCTCCGGTTTCTAGCTGAGGGTCGTTTCCTGCCTCCACTAGTTTCGGGGACCGGTCTCCCCCTTTGGCCTGACCCCTCCACGCAGGTGGATTCGGGCGTGCGGTGGCGACTCGCCCGTCCGCACCCCTGGGATCCCTTCATTCCTCGTTCCTGGAGCCTTCTCCGCTCCTCTTCCTTCCTTCTCCCTCTTCCAGGCCTGGGCCTCTGTTACTAGGCCCGCCTCCGGAGCAGAGCTCATGCAGAGCCCCTGCTCCCTGCCACTTCTGCTCAGACTTCTCTGCACTGAACTAAGATGGTGCCCACCTTTTATACTCCCTTCTCAATGCACCCAGGAACTGCTTCCTCCCTGCTCCTGCACTACAGGGTTCCCCTTCCTCAGTGTTCCCTCCCCCCACTCCAGCCAGGGACAGGGACTGTCGTGCCCATCTCAGGGGCATATTGGTCGCCCTGCCCCACGGCAATGTGGTGTAATGCATGCAGGTGTCGGGTCCTGATCCACACTCCATCCTTACCTGAGAGTGAGATATCACACCTCTGGGTGAGGTGCAATACGTCTGTAGCAACCGAGCCCTCAGGGTGCTACAGTTCCATTTATCTTCAGCCTAGGTGACGTATTGCGATACAGGGCCGTGATTTTGGCTATAAAAGGGTCCCCTAGACCCCTACCCCAAGCTTTTTAAGAGAATCATATATGGCGTGCCAGGAGACTCTATGGAATGCTTTCTCAGCATCCAACGAGAGTATCTAATTACAAATTTTTAACTGCATCTAGCCCAGGAAATACTTTGTGCCTAGTAGCAGTGTCTGCTAGTCAGCGGATTATCCCGGCTGTTAAGCAAGCTGCACCACCTGTAGTTTAGACACTTAATTTTTTCAAAGGAAATGCTTCGGGACCATGGGATACTTAGTGAAGAGCATCAGGAGGCACCCCAAGGCATAGGGGCTGGGACTGGCAGTAGGATGCCTTGCGGTGGACAGCCGAGCTCGATCCTTATAAAAGCTTTTTAACTGCAGCAGCTTTAGTGGACGCTACTGGAGCTGGAATTACCGCGGCTGCTGGCATGAGACTTGCCCTCCAATAGATCCTTGTAAATGGATTTAAAGTGTATTCATTCAAATTAGAGAGACAATTTAAATTAAAAAGCTTAGAGCTGCCTCCACCACAGGGGGGCTCGCTCGACCCACCAGCGGACAGGCACCAGTATTGGGAGAGGGGGGCTGGCCGTCAGGGTTCACCGCGGCTCTGGCACAAACCCGGCGACACGGAGGTGGCACGGGCAGGAGCGGACTGGCCGTGTCGGCTTCTCACTTTTTGGATTTTAGAAGGGCATGACATGCCTATATCTGTGTCTCCCCCTCCTTTTACTCCTCCACCTCTTTTATTTTCGCATGACTATATGTACTTGTCACTTTTCCATGTGTTAGTTATGTCTTCTGAGCAGTTTGTCAGCTTTTGGACACCTTTGAAGGTGTTTTCTATGTGTTTCTATGTGTTTTTGTTTGCCTGCCATTGGTTTTAACGGTGTTCGAAGGTGTTCGACGAACAGTTCGACGAACAGTTCGACGAACAGTTCGGCGAACACACGGGTGTTCGACGAACCGAACCGAACTCGAACACTACGGGGGTGGCTCAACACTAGTCACTAATAGGCTGTAAACCAGACACTATGAACTACACATACTATCTGTGTGACAAACAAAGGGAAGGACAGGAGAGGAAGAGTCATCTCACCAGGTCTCGCTGCAGGAATTCATTATCATGGTGGTTTCCTTCTTTCTTACACATAATTTCTTCTCTTTTGAAATGGAGCTTTTTCTACAAAAGCAAGGGGTTAGCATGGGGAGGAGGGGGGATTTTCCTCTTCTCTAGCTAACAGTCATGGCAGTATGGGAAGAATTTTTTTTATTTAGTGACACTAACATCCAATGGTACGGCCATTTTATTGACGACCTCCTATTCGTCTGGAAAAGTACTCATGAAAATGCTACGGAATTTGTTACTTATATTAATAACAATCCATTCAATTTAAGGTTTACACACTTCTTTGATAATAACAAAAGCAATTATTTTGATCACCCTATCAGGAAACAGTCATAACATTATCACAATTTGTCCTTAAAGAAAACCCACGGATGGGAATTCTATACTAAGAGTACAGTCATGTTAGGAGAGCTAATGAGTACAAAATGCAATTGTTCAGAACAGAGTAGCTTTTTCCATTGAACCTAAAAAAAAATGATCAAGACTAAAGGATGGAGGTTACACTGATTGGACACTGAGTCT
Organism: Phyllobates terribilis; assembly: GCF_046119375.1. Taxonomy (NCBI): domain Eukaryota; kingdom Metazoa; phylum Chordata; class Amphibia; order Anura; family Dendrobatidae; genus Phyllobates; species Phyllobates terribilis. Next base: position 417,141,886 of record NW_027362764.1, on the reverse strand, counting down.
CACTAACAAAATAGTCGCAGGTATAGATAGAAATAAATTATTATAAGATAAGAATTACAGTGAAAAAGGACGCTTTCATAAAATAATTTTAACACTTTTTCCACACAATACAGTCCACAATATCAGGACATCATTTCCATAGTCAAAAAATACCTACCAATTTTAAACTAGGACCCTAAATTAGCATGTATCATTCATAACACAAATATATGATATGTAGCCAAATAAGCTACTACTATAGGTTCACTCTTGTCATCTAGTTTATTCATTAGGCTGCGTGCTCACTATGCGTTTTTCAAGCATTTTTGCCGCGGAATTTCCGCAGCGAAAACGCTTAAAAAACACATCGTAGTACGTGCCCCATGTTCCCCTATGATAATCCGCATGTGCTGTGCACATGCTGCGGAAATTTCCGCTGGGGATTATCATTGCGGAAAAATACGCAGCAGGTCCATTAATTTTGCAGACACGCAGCGTAATTGCTGCCATTGACTTGCATTGAAATGCTTAATATCCGTGTCAGCACATTTGCACACACGGATATTAAGCGATTCTATGTGCGGATGGTACCCGGGTTTGGAGAAGAGGAGACTCTCATCCAGACTCGGGTATCATAGAACCTGTTAAAAAAAAGAATTTAAAATAAAAAATAAAGATTATACTTACCTTCCGATGGCCCCCGGCCTCCTCAGCGATGCGCCCGGTCTGTTGTATGGGTCGCGGTGGTGTGAGGACCTACCATGATGTCATTTAGTCATGTGACAGGTCACGCGATCGCTGATGTCGGTGGTCGCGTGACCTGTCACATGACTGAATGACGTCATCGGAGGTCCTTTCACACCACCGCGAGCCGTACAACAGACCAGACGGAGTGGAGAAGATACCGGGGGCCATCGGAAGGTAAGTATAATGTTTACTTTTTACCATTTTTATTCTTTTTTTTTAACTATTACTTGGTCACACTATATAAATCCATGCCGGTTGTCAAGCACTTTTCCAAGTGATGCTAAAATCGCTTGGAAAAGCCCTTGATAACCCGCATGCAGAAATGCATGCAATAATGCTTGACAAACGCTTCTACCTGGCAGGAAAAAAGCATGCAAAATCCGCATGCGTTTTTCCTGCCAGGGAGAAGCGGAAAAAATATGCAACATTTCTGCATCGTGGGCACTTAGTCTTAATGTGAAAAACCGACATATAGACACTTGGCTCACTCTAAAAGGCTTTTATAAATGTGGTCACTCCAGGTGCATCTCATGTAATCATGTTCATAAATGAACCAGCTTTTTGTCTCATGTGACAGGTCAGAGCTTTAATATAAAAAACTTTATCAATTGCAATACATCTGGAGTAATTGAATGCCCACTGAATGCGCTTCTTGCAAAACCCAATATATGGACTGTACAATGGGACCTCTAAAAAACGCATCAGAAGGCACACATCAGATGCTGTCTGTAATGCACACGCGAGCAAAGGGTCAGACCAGAGCGAGACTGCCGGAGCAGCGAGCAAAGGGTCAGAGCAGAGCGAGACTGCCGGAGCAGCGAGCAAAGGGTCAGAGCAGAGCGAGACTGGCGGAGCAGCGAGCAAAGGGTCAGAGCAGAGCGAGACTGCCGGAGCAGCGAGCAAACGGTCAGAGCAGAGCGAGACTGCCAGAGCAGCGAGCAAAGGGTCAGAGCAGAGCGAGACTGCCGGAGCAGCGAGCAAAGGGTCAGAGCAGAGCGAGACTGCCGGAGCAGCGAGCAAGGCAGAGCAGGCAAGAACCGCCAGAGCGGTGAGCAAGGCAGAGCAGAGGGGACAGGGCTCTGTTCACATGGAACAGACTGGAAGGGAGAGGCAGAACCAGGTACACAGAAGATACTTGCAATGAAGTAGCGAGTGGACTCTAAACTCACAAACGGGAGTACAGGGACAACGAGTAGGAGTTAGGTACGGGATCAGATTCTGCAGGAAAAGGGAAGGTACGGACATAGAGAAAAACAGGTAACAGGCTAGGAGAGTATTCAGACAAGAACAGACACAGTAGCAACATACAGGAGCGGTTCTAGGTATGCGGCCCCTAGAAGGTGGAACGAACAGGCTAGGAGCGTGTTCATACAGGAACAGGCAAGATACAGGAATGTGTCTAGGTATGCGGCCCCTAGAAGGCGGAAAGAACAGGCTAAGAGCGTGTTCACACTGGCCTGGAAATACAGCCTCCAGGATAGGCAGAAGACAACAGGCTAGAAGTTAGTTCAGACAGGACACAGTTCAGACACGGGAACAGATACCGCAAGGCAGGAAACATAGACAGGACCTGGCACATCAGTGACAGAAGCCAACTGACAGAACACAATGCTCAGGCATGGATTCCAGGGAGGAGCGGGGTTAAATACCAGGTGACAGACAGCAATAGGCTGAGGACGCACAAGGGGTGTGCCTGCAGCAGCTACAAGAAGCAGGAAGTGATCGGGCGCCGCCCTTAAGCAGCAGAAACAGAGGCAAGCAGACAGCATGGAGGGAAGCCAGGCTAGCGGACTGGACTGGAGATCAAGTGCGCGCTCTTGCACAGTGGGAGATGGACCACTATGCAAGGACGCTGCCAGGTATGTTACACTGTCAATTTGACAGCTATGAATATCTCTGCGGTTTCCAAACATTTTCATGTGTCCATAAAGGTGATACTTCCACTTTAAAATTTGCCGGCATAGAAAAAGTCTACAGATGAATTAGGGGTGGGGATTTAAAAAGGAGGATTCTGAACAGGGAATCATACTGGATTTTTAAACTAGAAACAAGAACCCCACTAGGACTTAATGTAAGACAGGATCTTATTCTTCAATATATGTAACCTGCTGTTTCATCTTCTAATACATAAAGTTTTTATGTCTTTTTATAATATGTGTGTTTTTTTTCTGATTGGCCAGCAATTAACATGTGACCTGTTTTGCATAGTATTTAATGGTGGATCACTAATATTTCTCTAGGCCATGAGTAAGGGTCCACGCCGAAACGTATTTATCATGTCTACATGTGGTTTTGCAATGACCATTACATTTTTAACCTTTACAATTAAATGTGAAGTTTTATACTTACTTTTGCTTATCGCTGGAACATTTTTTTCCTTTTCATTTGACTGTGTGACAGTTGCCCTATACAAGCCTCATCTGTGTGTATTTATAATACTTTGCAACCAACCCCTCAATGAATGAAAGGTTTTTGAATGGTTATTTCATCAGTATTTTGCACTTGTGCTGCCCATAATTTTTTTCATTTTTGTGCAAATGAGGCGTTAATAGCTCAGAGGGTGAAAGAGCACTTTCTGAGACCCAGTTGACCTGCCTAGCACCAGCCTCTTTAGCTTGATTGATAGCTCACTGCCTAATTTCCTTGCCTTGTTCTTGACATCTCACAGATAGTGAGCTATAAATCAAGCTAAAGAAGGTGGGGTTAGGTGGGGAACCACCCTCCAAGACAGAGGCTAAGGAAGTGACCTGTCACACCCAGAGCACTTAACAGTTCATTTGCATATGAATTTAAAAGGGCCTGTCCGTTCCAAATCGATAAGTCTGCAGTCACTTTGTGTGCGCTGCTAGGATTCGCCAGTGTCCGAGCAGGGACCGGAGGGTATGTATGAGTTATACATACTCCCGACAGCAGCCCGTCCAGTGGGAGCGGCCTCGCTCCATACATTTGTATAGAGCAAGGCCACGCCCCGACTGGTGATGCAGCAGCCTAGTGGGTGTGGCTGATTAGATGCCGTGGCCTCGCTCCATACAAGTGTATGGAGAGAGGCCACACATACTGGATGGACTCTGACAGGGAGTATGCATAACTTACCCAGCTCAGAAACCAGCGAATTCCCGCAGCGCACAGTGCGCGGCTGGGGGGGATTCATAACACAGAGTGACTGCAGACTTATCGATCTGGACCGGACAACCCCTTTAATTTCTCAAGAATAAAGAAACAGATCTTTTTTATTAACTATGACAATGGATTTAGATTTCCAAGACCTGCATGTATTGTACATGTATGCGAATTTAGGGGGGGTTGATCTGATTTCCTTTAAAAGAAAACATGATAACTACCTGCACTTGCATTTTGCGGCACAGTGGATATAAAACATTTACATACCCATGTTAAAATGACAGGTTTTTGACAAGTAAAAAAAATCATACTAAGAAGAATTATTTCAGAACATATTCCACCTTTAATGTCACTGTCACGCTGTCTCTGTATACTGGAGGTAGGGGGCCTAAGCTGACCCTAAGCTGGGGCCCTGACTAATCCCTCAACCTGGAGGTACTGTTAAAGGTACAGAGGTCTAGGCCGCCAGCGTAACCCCTACCTCCTGAAGATCCCTGCACCTAAGTAATCTAGTCCTGAGAAGGACCCCGATCACAACCAAAGGGAACAAGAAATAATATGCCCAAACACAGTATTTAGACGAACGAGACAGTACAAGGGAAAAACCAAAACCACCTTGCATACAAACAACTTCTCAACTACAACAGAGGGAAAACCAAAGGGAAAGGAGATAAATGATAAAGCGAGGAAAGGGAAAAAACACTTCCAAGTACACTTATCTCAGCAACTCCAAACACCACGATCCGCTCTGTCAGTCTGAATGAAATGCTTTCACCGACACCTCCCAGACAGACCAGCAGGTATATGAAGGAGTCTCACTACAGAAGTATTGATTGCAGCTGGGCGAGGCTGGACCTCATCTAGCCCAGAGAGAGAGAGAGAATTAACTCCCTCACTGCCGAGAAACACAAAGCACCAACAAGTCAGCTGCGAGAAGTCAGGCTGTGTACTCGTGATGATCTTCGTGGCAACACACCCGTGACAGTCACCCATTATCTGTACAAATCCATTAAGAAAAGAACAAGAATCCTTTTAAGGGGGAAATAAAAATAACAAAACTAATATAACGTTGTTACATAAGTGTGAACTCTATCTTCTAATTAGGGACGTGGTTGTGTTCAAGATTAGCCAATCACATTTAAACTCTTGTTAAATAGTAGTCAGTGCACAGCTGCCATTTTTGAAGTGATTCTGACGAACGCTATATAAAGTTTAGTTGTTCTAGTAGGATTTTCCTGACATTTTCTTATTAGCATTTCACAGCAAAAGTCACGGTCCATAAACAGCTTACAACACAGCAAATAGATTTCAATGACTATTGCATCACAATTAGTGATGAGCGAGTATTTTCTGTTAACCCCTTCAGCGAGCATTCTCGGGTGCTCACCGAGTATTTTCAGCATGCTCAGTGTTATGTTTTAGTAGCGCTTTGTGCATGATTTGTGACTGTTTGACAGCTTTAATACATGTGAGGAATGCCTAAGAAACAGGCATTCCTCACATGTATTAAAGTTGTCAAACAGTCGGAAATCATACACACAGCGTGACTAAAACATAACACCCGAGCACGCTGAAGATACTCGGGAAACACCCGAGCATGCTCGTAAATCCTGAGTAACGAGCATGCTCGCTCATCACTAATCACAATCCTAACTATGAAAAATGGTCAGTAAACTGCTGTCATCATAGCAATATACAAATATTCTGTATTGCAAGGATATATCCAAATTTTAAAGTAATATAAAATAAAGCAATTGTGACAGAGTCACTGGTGTGATATACAAGGGGAGGTATGATTCACTCAGGTTGCTCTCTTGTGTGAACTGATACCTACTAATTTTCTGCCAGCATGTTATATGCTGGGGGTTAACTCTCTTAAAGGGTGTGGTTTTACGGAAATGGCAAAGCGGGTGGGAGGCCATTCCCCTACCTCCACTCAGGGTGTGGCTGAGCAAGGTTTAAATGCTCAGTCACCATTTTTTTTCTGTTGTGGTCTGGAGAAGCAAGGTCTCCAGACTGGGAAAGCTTCAGTACAAGATGGAGCTGAAGGCTGGGACTACAACCTGTGTGGGCGAATCCCACACTCCTATGGACTGTGCTATAGTTTATCTTTTGTTTTGTCGTTTTGCCAGTAAGGCCGTGTTTATTTTGCTGGAGTTGCAGAGCTTTATGCCGTATAATAAAGTCTGCAGAGAAAGTGAGTCTACTTCCGAAAGCGGCCGAGCGAGTCGTCTTACCACACAATATTTAGAAACATACAGTACAGACCAAAAGTTTGGACACACCATCTCATTTAAAGATTTTTCTGTATTTTCATGACTATGAAAATTGTACATTCACATTGAAGGCATCAAAACTATGAATTAACACATGTGGAATTATATACTTAACAAAAAAGTGTGAAACAACGGAAAATATGTCTTATATTCTAGGATCTTCAAAGTAGCCAGCTTTTGCTTTGATGACTGCTTTGCACACTCTTGGCATTCTCTTGATGAGGTTCAAGAGGTAGTCACTGGAAATGGCCTTCCAACAATCTTGAAGGAGTTCCCAGAGATGCTTAGCACTTGTTGGCCCTTTTGCCTTCACTTTGTGGTCCAGCTCACCCCAAACCATCTTGATTGGGTTCAGGTCTGGTGACTGTGGAGGCCAGGTCATCTGGCGTAGCACCCCATCACTCTCCCTCTTGGTCAAATAGCCCTTACACAGCCTGGAGGTGTGTTTGGGGTCATTGTCCTGTTGAAAAATAAATGATGGTCCAACTAAACGCAAACCGGATGGAATAGCATGCCGCTGCAAGATGCTGTGGTAGCCATGCTGGTTCAGTAAGCCTTCAATTTTGAATAAATCCCCAACAGTGTCACCAGCAAAGCACCCCCACACCATCACACCTCCTACTCCATGCTTCATGGTGGGAACCAGGCATGTAGAGTCCATCCGTTCACCTTTTCTGCGTCGCACAAAGACACGGTAGTTGGAACCAAAGATCTCAAATTTGGACTCATCAGACCAAAGCACAGATTTCCACGGGTCTAATGTCCATTCTTTGTGTTCTTTAGCCCAAACAAGTCCCTTCTGCTTGTTGCCTGTCCTTAGCAGTGGTTTCCTAGCAGCTATTTTACCATGAAGGCCTGCTGCACAAAGTCTCCTCTTAACAGTTGTTGAAGAGATGTGTCTGCTGCTAGAACTCTGTGTGGCATTGACCTGGTCTCTAAACTGAGCTGCTGTTAACGTGCGATTTTTGAGGCTGGTGACTCGGATAAACTTATCCTCAGAAGCAAAGGTGACTCTTGGTCTTCCTTTCCTGGGGCGGTCCTCATGTAAGCCAGTTTCTTTGTAGTCCTTGATGGTTTTTGCCACTGCACTTGGGGACACTTTCAAAGTTTGCCCAATTTTTCGCACTGACTGACCTTCATTTCTTAAAGTAATGATGGCCAATCGTTTTTCTTTACTTAGCTGCATTTTTCTTGCTATAATACAAATTCTAACAGTCTATTCAGTAGGACTATCAGCTGTGTTTCCACCTGACTTCTGCACAACACAACTGATGGTCCCAACCCTATTTATAAGGCAAGAAATCCCACTTATTAAACCTGACAGGGCACACCTGTGAAGTGAAAACCATTTCCGGTGACTACCTCTAGAAGCTCATCAAGAGAATGCCAAGAGTGTGCAAAGCAGTCATCAAAGCAAAAGGTGGCTACTTTGAAGAACCTAGAATATAAGACATATTTTCAGTATTTTCACACCTTTTTGTTAAGTATATAATTCCACATGTGTTAATTCATAGTTTTGATGCCTTCAGTGTGAATGTACAATTTTTATAGTCATGAAAATACAGAAAAATCTTTAAATGAGAAGGTGTGTCCAAACTTTTGGTCTGTACTGTATATATAAATAAGGTTACTTTATTAATATATTCATTTACTGGGCTCTCCATCACATTTTGATGACTCAAGTACATTTCTATTTCCTGACTAGTAAACATTCTAACACTAGTGGGAGCTACATCCATGTGCAGTGTTTCAACAACAATTAAATTGAGTATGACCCCAAACTGAAATGTGACTCCACTCTACAAGCCTCCTGTGAAGGTCGATATTGACTTTTAGGATTGCTACATCCAATAGGTGGCAGTAAAGTTCAAGTCCTCTTCCTCTCTGAGGAAGCTATTTGCAGATCCTCTCTCCAGTAGCAATATAGCAACTTGCTTAAGTCCTTGTTAATTTTGCAGTGAGCTGTAGCTTTTATTATAGTTCATACAAAAACTAACTTAGAAGTTTTTGGACCTCAATGCAATATTAATAACAGGGTTCTTCATCTACTACGAGCCATTAGTAATATTTGTCATTATTAAACTGCTACTCTGGAATCCCAATAGCAACAGGGCTTGATACAAAATACTGATAGGAAATGGTCAACAAGATCAGAAATGCCCCAGCCTTACACCAGCCTAATAAATGACTATTAGAGACCAGGAAATAAAATGTAGAGGAGAGAAGAGAACTAGACAGAAGGCGTAGAGTGATTTCTAAGGAAGGACCTGGACAAAAAGGGAGCTTAAAAGGAGTTTGTAAAGAGTGCATGTTAGCATTGAGGTCACCCACATCAGCAGTGAGATCATGCTAAGGCTGGCAATTGCTCCTGCAGATAGGGCATGGCAGACCTGATAAGTACAGTTGAGTTCACCCTCAGGTTTTGTTGAATTTGGTAAAGTGTCTCACAAAAACATTTCATACTTGTTTTAAGGTTGAAAAAAGACACACATACCTAACGTATTGGTCTGGAGAAAGGCAAAAATCCATTAAGGCAGATGCTAATTGCCCCATATTAGGGTAAAAACATTCTCCCTCCTTGAGCTCTATTGTCAATCAACCATCACAATATGGTGCGGCAGAGTTGCTTAGTCTCATTGCTTGTAAAAAAAAATGCCATCTGTGATGATGGACATAGTATTTTTTTCACATCTTTTTGCACATCTAGTTTTGCATGAACATTTTTGGTCTTGCCACTTTCTATCAAACTATCAGAAAATTTGTAGGCCTAGTCAGTAGTATGTATTCCATCTGTTCAGTAGCACAATGTATGATGATGTAATTACTAAGTTAGAACGTTGCATTATATGATTGATTCAATGCTAACATGGGTGGGTGGGAGCTCTGTGGTGCTAAAACAGTACTGACTTAAGGAATTAAAATTAAGAAAGCAGTTTTGATTCCAAGTGGAGGAGATGAAATTAGATAATATATGGTACCTGGAAAACCTGTTATGGTGCTATGTAACGGTTAACTCTGGGATTGTTCACTGTGAGAGTTTCTATGGACTGTGGCCAGAATGGTCTCTGTGTCACTCTTAGAATGACACAGCAAAAGTTTTTTGTTAGTGCTTTGTACAGTTGAGCACACTGTATTGGTATCCACTTGACAGCAATACACATCAATAACACACCATCAATCTAATATAACATCAGTCTTGCACACTCTTGCAATCTACACACACAGTTACCATGTGTCAGTCCCTTACACCCAGGCACTGGTCTCATCGTCTCGGTGGTCACAAACTTCTTTACTCACAGGCATCAGCAGACTGGTTTTGATGTGGCTATCTTTTTTCTCACTGTCTGGAAAATGCCCTCCTCACTCACAGGAATAACAATCATGCAATCAATGGTGGGTTACACTTGCCTCAGGTGGGCTGCGCAAAAGAATGGTCACATGCCTGACTTTTAAGGGACAAGCTGTTAGATCGCATTGGGAACTTTAAATGGAACCTCTAAGTCGATTCATGCTGCCCAAACCACTGGCAGCATGAATCAGACCCTGGTTGTATGATTGGAGCGAGGTATGCTCTTCTCTGAGTCGCTCCAGCGTATTAGAAAAAACATAGTTTACAGATCCGACAATGGACCATGGATTTTTCTTAACATCACTCTAATTGATTGACTAGATTCTCCCTATGTACACACATGGACAACACCTGTCTACCACCTAGAGCGATGAGTGGAGAAGCCCGGCTTGAGACCATATCCAAGGCAGATCTAAGACTAGTCTGATGCCACCCACAGCCGGATCTTCAAACCCGTTTTTTATATGAAACACCGGAGCTTTTCAGAGAAAAACATACATGCAATAGTGCAGCCAGGCTCTGATTCACATTGCCCGTGGTTTAGGCAGAATGAATCAGGTGACATGAACCATTTAATGAGATTTTTATATTTACTAAGTGAGAGTAGCTGCTGATCTTAACAGTATCGTCTGTGGTTATAGCCATAGCTCCAGTCATGCAATCAGTAATGGAAGTGAAAGCTTTCCTTATGTAACTGCCTCAGAGAACATTTTACCATTCCGTCTATTGCCGGTAAAATCAGCTGCATCCTCACTTTGTGCCTTTTATCTCTGGCTCTTGTGTTTTATATGAATACATATTGTTTGTGAATATACTGGGATGCACAGTTTTATAGACGTTTATGCAGTTTACACATGCTATTATCCTTCAGGGATTACTAAATACAATATTCCCACTGCTATCAGAGACTTCTGTACAGTAGTTATGTTCTCTTGTAAAAGCTATTAGATATGTGTACAGTAGTTATGTTCTCTTGTAAAAGGTTCACGTGCAACTAGCTAAAGACGAACATGTGCTAGAAAACTATGGCTGAGAGGTCAAAGCTGCTTAAAAGTATACTTGACAACGTCTGAGAACGGCAATGAGGAAGATTTTTAAGAATAGAAAAGAAATTGGCACGAGACCACCTAAATACATACAGATCTCAGACCAGACCATAAACTCTCCCAGACCCATGAACTAAAAGGGAATCCAATCCAGATTTCAGATTCTGTGCATCAAAACACTGAAGCTTGACACTGTTGTGACTGATTAAAAAACTTTCATGCTTTTTAGAACCATGCTTTATGCCAATTACTGCGTTGCGAGCCTGACTGGCCAAAAGGCACAATATGCCAACAGCTCACATTCTAATCCTTTTAGCATTGCTGTACTTGAGACAGGCTAGGAGTTCAGGGGCATCATAATTAGCAAACTGCAAGGAATTTTGTGGATCAAACACACCTTTTTTTTGGGAAAAACTGCGCTGTAATTTTGGAGTGTGTTAAGCCAGAGTCAGGTGTTGATCCAGGAAAATGTGAAATATAAGTTTTTCCTTCATATATACCTTTTCTTTTGCTTCCACTTTTGATTTAGGCTCAAATGACTGTATGATAAACTCTTAGAAAAACTTTGCTAAGAATAGGGGAAAAGTTTGAGACCAGTGGTGGTGGTGGGGGTTTCAGCCACTAAGACCCCATTGATAGCAAGAAGGGGACACTTTTGTCCCTAGTTGAATGGATAGGCAGAGTGCATGCTCAACCGCTGCTCTGCTTCATTCATCCATTAAAGGATTGCTGATTCTCTATAAGGGTTTCAATGATTCCCAGAAATCTAGAAGATAGTACCAATCCTATGGATAGATGATAATTCTTGTTATTAGAATACTCTCTTAACAGAGTTTCAAAAACAAGACCAGGATGCTATTAACCAAGTGCTTCTGTAAAGAAGTGTTCACTTCTGTGTAAAGAAAGCATCTTCTTTTACCAAGTGGTTGCCTACATTGTGAATTAGTATATAAAATGTTTTGAATTTTGCCATGTAGTCCACTCCACACAGTAAGCAAACATCAAAAATGTAGGTGTCCCCCAAAGCAATATGATGACAGCCATGGTGAAGTTTTCTATCTGAAAGCTATACACCGGCACCAAGGACTCAACAAACCATCACTGGTAAGCACAGACTGCGAGATCTTCCTCATCCACAGATGCGCCGATGACATTTTTTGGGCCTTTTTTCCAATTATCTGTGAAATTTTGCTACTGGAGGAGGAAGAGGACATATTATGGTAGTCAAGAAACGAGAGTTGTACCATGTTTGGTATAGAAAACACAAAGGCCTGCCAAACTGCTTTTATACCCAGCCTTAGACTACTAGTCCACTGTAAAATTTTGGTGCAGAAGAAAAATAAACCTCTCCTACTTTTAGGATTGGTCCCTATCTGATGTGGGGTGCCTTGACACAAAAAATAACTATAAAAAATGTGGTGACATTTATTGAAACTAGTACAAAAGAAGCAATTGCACATAGCAGACAGAACCCAGTTGTTGTTTTTAGAGGTCCGTTGTAAAATGAAAGCAACAACTTCATAGGTTTTTATTTTCCCTAATAAATTTTTTTTATTTGATCATTGTGTCTGCTTGTTCAGGGGTTCAACTTTGAGACACTGTAGATTGGCATTTAGGCCGATTCATCAAAATGTTTTTGTCATCAGTCACTGTAACAAAGTAACAAAACTTTTGTCCAACTCGAAGTTGCGCAAGAAATGTTGTAACTTTTGTCAAGTCCCAGACAGATCAATTAAAGTGGGCGTAGCATGGATTGGATGGGGCATGGCGAAGCTGGCCCGACAAATTCTTCAAAAGTTATGTCTCTTTAGCGGCATATCTTACACCAGAAATGTCCTCAAATCTATGACTGGAGTAACATCTTTGCCGAGGCTCACGGAGGCGGACTTCAGTGATGAGATGAGCCTAATTTATTAAGTGCCGTGCACCTATTAATGAATTATAGAAGAAAAAGGTCAACTCACCCTGATATGAAGAGTCAATGCAGGGAAACTTGCAGTGCCGCAGGAAAATCAAATGAAAGGAAAGGAAGAATTAAAAGGAAGGGAATCCTGCATCGGGATCTTCAGTAAAAACCCTCTTTATTAGGAAAATAGTTAAAAAGTTGCAATTTCAAAGCCAATTGTGGCCAGAAAATGCTTTTCATACTGGTGTCTTTAGTCATTAAATATCACAGTCAGCTTTGGAATTGCAACTTTTCAACTATTTCTCTAACAAAGAGTGTTTTATTGAAGATCCTGATGCTGGAATTGCCTTCCTTTTCCATCCTTATTAATGAATTAGGTGCATTTTATTCCTGTAACTTATCATTAAAACTGGCATATGAAACACCAGTTTTAATGCATCGGTGCCTCAGTGTTAGAACCAATATCGTTTCATATATAGAAACCATACAATTCACAATACAAACTACATACATAGGTTTTCTAACACCCTTTGAGGCTGATGTGCTTACTTTGAAAAGTTTAATCATTTTTATAAAGTTTTTGTGTCTCATCTTAAAATGCGCATCTTATCAGTCCTGCTCTAGCTAGACTTATCTGACATTGACTTTAAAAGTAAGTAAACCAGCCTCATCAGTTCTAAGAGATCTGTTCAATTATATGTAGTTTGTATAATGAAATCTGGTAACAGATACTATGGAGGAAGAATAATTTAAGATATCCGAACTTCATTTCAACCATGTATTTCAGTGTTATTAAAATAAATGGTGTTTAAATGTTTATATGCCAGAAATATGCCCAGTGCTCTGACTTCTATTCTAAGTCTTCATGTGTGACCTCATGCAGTTAATCAACTCTTTAACTCTTCAATTGCTCCCATTGTAGGAAGAGAACAATGCAAGAGAGTAGGAGAATTTATAATGTTTACCTTCCTCATTTGCTTAGCATTAAGGGCTTCCCCTTTCCATTTTTTAGAACAATAAGAGATCACGTCGACTTCTGCATTCACACTCAGGTTTCCTGAACATAGATGAAAACAAGAACAATAAGATTTCCCACAACATGCAATTCACCTACAGTCATCCAAAGAGAAATTGGATACTCACTTTTATTTTTAGAATGTCCTTGGCAAGAAATACTACACCTGAAATTAAGCAGACAAGTTATTGGAAAGGATTGTGGAAGAGGAACATGTGGAAATTGCCCAGATGCAGGAAGGAATAACATACCACAATGAAACGAAGGCTTTGAAGTGTTGCCACATCATAAACAGCATTGCCACAGCTAGAAGAAGACATTGGTGTACTTGGCTCCATGCTTTCCTTATAACCTCTTGAATGGAAGACATCCTTGAATGTTCTTTAGAAGTCTCTAAAAGATAAAAAGCTAATGTCATCTTTTGAAGCAAATCTGTCAACTTAAATGAGTTTATACAGACGCCTTTGTTTGGCATTCAATCTTTCACCCCTACAAAAGGGTCTAGTTCTTTCTGCAAAGGTACCTGGTTTGCTTCCACAGATTAGGTGTAGGACAGGGGAGCTGATTGAGAAAATGGTGTTATCTAGGTAGCTCAGAACCAGAAAGTCAGGGACAATAACAAAATTGGGAGCCAAAATCATAGTCAGAATAGTCCATACTTTCATACAAGGATGCGATGCAGAAGATAATCAAACAGTCCAGAAAGGCATCCAATGAGTTAAGCGAGTACGAAGACAGTAACCAGGGGTGAATACAAAGGACCCATGATAAGCTTAATAGAGCAGTGTATAAACAGTAACTGGCAAGTGATAATGAAGATTTAAATAGCACACCATGAAGCCTCATTGACAGGCAAACCTGCCTGCACAGTGACTGCCAGGTCAGCAGGGACTTCATTTACATATATATTATATTACTTAAACAAAATACGACTGTTGGAATAGACACAAACCACCAAGGAATATTAAAAGACAATTGTAATTTATTAAGACAATACTAAAAATGCCAATGCCAATATGGTATCATGGTCTAGTAAGGAGGAAAAAACATAATGGAGGACTATCAATCAGCAGTGACACCCCCAGGAAAAGCATGAATTAACATTGAGTAAAGGTGCAATAGTGACAAGTTGTAAACATCAAAAGTCCATGGGAATTGTTTTAACCAAGTGGTGAAAATACATCTAAAACACCCATTTACATGTATGTACCCGAGAAAAGTGTAAAAGTTTATTCGAAATGCACTGCTTACCAATGGTGTATGGAAATTATACACCCTACACATTGTCCCAAAGCATGTTTCGCCTGATTGCTTGCTCAAGGGGAGGTGCTAATTTTGCTGTCCTGCCAGGTTTTATATATAGGTTTAAAAAGGGGCCAATTAGGTGGCGCAAAGTTACCGCAGTCAGTGCCAATCTGTCTATATCCATCATTGCGTCCCCCCACAATGCACCCCTAACCAACCAGATGGAAAGCAACCCACTCCACCCAATCCATCTTGTGCTGAGGCACGGATATGTGTCCAGGACTGATCAGACCACCTATGAGCATGTAGATGTATACTAAAAGCAAGATCAACATACAAGGAAAAATTAAAAACACCAATTTGCAAAGAACTATAAATAAAGAGGAACATACATATATGGGAAGTAGGAAGAAAAATGTATGGATAAAGGGGCCTCACAATGACAAAACTTAGTTTCTCAATCAGACCCATTGGTGACATTGCATTGATGACATTGGGCGCGCGCCTGTTTTTTGCTGCACCCCCCCCCACCTTGATGCCACAATGGATCTTATCTATACCTCTTATTTTAAGGCTTTGGGGGTCACATTCATGATGGACCTTAATATTTCTTTTGCCGTCAAAATGTCCCTGATGTAATGCACACGCCCGGGCTGAGCGGCGTGTGCTTGTGATTCCACTGGACCGTGCCGAAGAGTGAATGCCTGGAGGGGCGTAACTAGGTATTCACCCGATCCGACCAGGGTCGCACGATGGCATACGACGCCAGTGCACCAAGGAGGAACCGAGCAGAGGGACCAGGTGCTACTCCAGGACAGACCCCGGACACGGCTGCTGACCCACACAGGGGAATACAGGAACAAACTGGTTAGGCTGGCTCACAGACTGGTGGGAATAGGCAGGCACGACTGGTATGCAGGCAGGCGGGTATGCAGGCAGGGGGGTACAGGCAAGCACGGCTAGAGTGCAGACAGGAAGACACTAGCAGGTAGGAACACAGGCGGGATAGGACCCAGTACACACTGGGACTCTGGAACACAGATGTGGCGGACAAACACAGCAGAGTGAGGCCGCCCAGAGAGGTGAGCGAGAGCAGGGCAGGACTAGACCGTCCGGAGCGGTGAGCAAGAGCAGGGCAGGACGAGACCGCCTGGAGAGGTGAGCAAGAGCAGGGCAGGACGAGACCGCCTGGAGAGGTGAGCAAGAGCAGGGCAGGATGAGATCGCCTGGAGCGGTGAGCAAGAGCAGGGCAGGACGAGACCGCCTGGAGCGGTGAGCAAGAGCAGAGCAGGACGAGACCGCCTGGAGCGGTGAGCAAGAGCAGGGCAGGACGAGACCGCCTGGAGCGGTGAGCAAGAGCAGAGCAGGACGAGACCGCCTGGAGCGGTGAGCAAGAGCAGAGCAGGACGAGACCGCCTGGAGCGGTGAGCAAGAGCAGAGCAGGACGAGACCGCCTGGAGCGGTGAGCAAGAGCAGAGCAGGACGAGACCGCCAGGAGCGGTGAGCAAAGGGTCAGAGCTGAGCGAGACTGCCGGAGCAGTGAGCAAGGAGTCAGAGCAGGACGAGGCCGCCTGGAGCAGTGAGCAAGGAGTCAGAGCAAGACTGCCGGAGCAGTGAGCAAAAGGATAAGAGCGGAGCGAGACTGCCGGAGCAGTGAGCAAAAGGGTCAGAGCGGAGCAAGGCTGCCGGAGCAGTGAGCAAAAGGGTCAGAGCGGAGCAAGGCTGCCGGAGCAGTGAGCAAAAGGGTCAGAGCGGAGCAAGGCTGCCGGAGCAGTGAGCAAAAGGGTCAGAGCGGAGCAAGGCTGCCGGAGCAGTGAGCAAGGAGTCAGAGCAGGACGGACAGGGCTCTGTTCACACGGAACAGACAGGAAGGGAAAGGCAGAGCCAGATACCCACAGGGTATTTGCAGTGAAGTAGCAAGTGGACCACAAACTCACAAACAGGAGTACAGAGACAACAAGCAGGAGTTAGGTACGAGTTCAGACTCTGCAGAAAAAGGAAAGGAACGGACATAGAGGCAAAACAGGTAAAGGATAGGAGAGAGTTCAGACTGGAACTGAGTGTACGGAAGAGACCGACACTGCAGCGGGATACAGGAGCGGGTCTGGGAATACGGCCCCCAGAGAGGCGGGACGAACAGGCAAGGAGCGTGTTCAGACAGGACAGACAAGATACAGGAGCAGGTCTAGGTAATCGGCCCCTAGAAGGCGAGAGGAACAGGCTAGGAGCGTGTTCAGACAGGCCTGGAAATACAGCCTCCAGGATAGGCAGACAAGAGAACACAGAACAGGACCTGGCACCTTCAGAGTGCAAGCACACACTGAATGAAACACTATGCTCAGGCAGGGATTGATTGGAGCAGCTGGGTTATATACCAGGTGACAGACAGCAATAGGCTGAGGACGCACAAGGGGTGCGACCCACAGCAGGTACAAAAAGCAGGAAGTGATCGGGCGCCGCCCTTAAGCAGCAGAAACAGACACAAACAGACAGCATGGAGGGAAGCCAGAGAGACATTCTGGACTGGAGATCAAGTGCGCGCTCTTGCACAGTGGGAGATGGACCACTATGCAAGGACGCCGCCAGGTATGTTACACCTGACATGCTTGCGCGTGCAAACTTTCAGTTCATGTGACGTTAAGCCAATATAAATTTTTGAACACAGACAAGTGGCATAGTACACCACGTGCATGGTATTATTTGAAATGTAATCATTGATTTGATAGTATTTTGATCAATCAGATAACAAAAATGAAACGGATCTCAAAATGTTAGAACATGTCAAGCAATTGCCACAGGGGTAGCAGTCACATCTACGTCCTACTGTATTAAAGGGCATAGTAGGTTTCGCCATGTAGTGGCTTCTTACCAAAAGGTCTTTTAACCCCTTACTGACATTGTCAGTAATAGTATGTCTCTGTGCAGTGGGCCTATTACCTTCTATCTGGCGTCCCGCGCTGTCTGGGCTGGGTTCCGGTAGTTGCCATGGTGACCCGATATCGTCATGACGACACCCGGGTCACCGGGCATCAGCAAGTTAGTTAGATCGTGCTCAGTGCATGCTCTAAGTAACTTGTGTATGCAGGAGCTGACAGGCTGCAAAGCACAGAGATGCTGCTGCATCTCTATGCTATGCAAGTGATCAGCCTGCAAAAAATGAATGTCTCATAGTGGGACAAAGTGTAAAAGTAAAACAAAAGTGTAGGAAAGTGAAAAAAAAATTATAAAAATATTTAAAAAAAAATGAAAAAATAATCCAAAAAAATAAAAAAATACTGTTCCCATAAATAAATATTAATGAAAAAAAAACAAAAAAACCATAAAAGTACACATATTTGGTATCGCCGTGTCTGGAACGACCTGACCTATAAAACTGTCACACTAGTTAACTCTTTTAGTGAACACAGTAAAAAAAAATAATTAAAAAACGAAGCAAAAAATGATGCTTTATCATACCTCCAAACAAAAAATGGAATAAAACGCGATCAAAAAGACAAATGTAAATAAAAATGGCACCGTTGAAAACGTCATCTTGTCTCGCAAAAACCAAGCTGCCATACAGGTCCATTAACCGAAAAATAAAAAAGTTATAGCTCTCAGAATAAAGCGATACAAAAAAATTATTTTTTCTATAAAATAGTTTTTATTGTGTAAAAACGCCAAAACATAAAAAAAGATATAAATGTGGTACCGCTGTAAACGTACTGACTGAAGAATAAAGCTGCCTTATCAATTTTACCACACGCGGAAAGGCATAAAAAAAAGCTCCAAAAATTCCTGAATTGTTGGTTTTTGTTTATTCTGCCTCCCAAAAATCAGAATAGAAAGCGATCAAAAAAATGTCACGTGCCAGAAAATGGTAGTGTGTGACAGCTGCCAAACATAAAAATCCGATATGAATCTGTCATCACTGTAATTGCACCAACTCGAAAAATAAAGTCGTCTAATCACTTAGGCTACGTGCCCACAATGTTGCATATTTTTTCTGCTTCTCCCTGGCAGGAAAAACGCATGCGGATTTTACATGCGTTTTTCCTGCCAGGTAGAAGCGTTTGTCAAGTGTTTTTGCATGCATTTCTGCATGCGGGTTATCAAGCGCTTTTCCAAGCGATTTTAGCATCACTTGGAAAAATGCTTGACAACTTTGTCACACTAAATAAATCCATGCAACCGGCAAGGACCAAGTAATAGTTAAAAAAAAGAATAAGAATGGTAAAAAATAAAGATTATACTCACCTTCTGATGGCCCGTGGTCTTTTCTCCGATGCGTCCAGTCGGTTGTATGGCTCGCGGTGGTGTGAAATGACCTGCCATGACGTCATTTAGTCATGTGACAGGTCACGCGCCGGCCGACGTCAGCGGTCGCATGACCTGTCACATGACTAAATGACGTAACCGCAGGTCCTTTTAGACTATTGCAAATCGCGAAACGTACAACAGAGCGTACGTAGCAGAGAAAACACCGAGGGCCATCGGAAGGTAAGTATAATATTTATTTTAAATTCCTTTTTTAACAGGTAATATGGTACTTGGGTCTGGAGGAGAGTCTCCTCTTCTCCAGACCCGGGTACCATCCGCGCATTGAACCGCATGAAATCCGGATGGGCACATGCGTCCATGCGGATATCATGTGGTTCAATGCAAGTCAATGGCGGCAATTACGCTGTGTGTCGGCAAACTTAATGGACATGCTGCATATTTTTCCAAAATGATAATCCACAGAGGAAATTTCCGCAGCATGTGCACAGCACATTCGGAATATCATTGGGGACCATGGGGCATGTATTACCAAGCGTTTAAGCATTTTCACTGCGGAAATTCCGTAAGAAAAACGCTCGAAAAACACATAGTGGGCACGCAGCCTAATACTGCATGAGGAACAGCGTAAAAAATAAACTCTAGGTTTAGGGTTGTGCTAGGGTTATGGTTAGGGTTGTGCTAGGGTTATGGTTAGGGTTGTGCTAGGGTTATGGTTAGGGCTGTGCTAGGGTTATGGTTAGGGCTGTGCTAGGGTTATGGTTAGGGCTGTGCTAGGGCTAGGGCTGTGCTAGGGCTAGGGCTGTGCTAGGGCTAGGGTTAGGGTTAGGGTTGTGTTGGGGTTGGGATTTTTTCAAAAGTAAAGAAAAAAAAATGATAACGGTATGGCGACTAGTGTTGAGCGCAAGTGCTCGCTACTTGAGTTTGCATCGGGTATGCACCGCGAATCATGGGTGCTCGAGTGATATGCTCGAATCTCCGGCCCATATGCTTCGCAGCCAAAAACACCTTGCGGGGATTGCCTGCCATGCAAGAGCGATCCCCGCATGGTTTTTTTTGGGTGTCTAACAACCATGAAACGTGCGGGGTGGGGACTCAAGCATGTCACTCGAGCACCCACAATACATGGTGCATACCCGAGCACCCGATGTAAACTCAAGTAGTGAGCACTTGCGCTCAAGACTAATGACAACTTATTCAATATGATGACCTGATGTTATCAAATTCTGTGTCATACCTCTGGGTTCAAAATGTTCACCATACCCCTTGATAAAATCCTTGAGGGGTCACTTGTGGGGGGTTTCCACTGTTTAAGTGCATCAGGGGATCTCCAAACGCGACATGGCGTCCACTCTCGATTCCAGCCAATTTTGCGTTCAAAAAGTCACACAGTGCTCCTTCTCTTTTGAACCCTGATGTGCTCCCAAACAGTGTATTATCCCCACATATGGGGTATCGGCGTACTCAGGAGAAATTGCAAAACTGTTTTTGGGGTCCATTTTCTCCTCTTACCCTTGTGAAAATAAAAAATTTGGGGCTAAAAATAATTTTTGGGGAAAAAGTCTGATTTTTTTATTTTCACGGCCCCATGTTATAAACTTCTGTGAAGCACCTGGGGATTCAAGGTGCTCAACACACATCTAGATAAGTTCCCTGAGGGGTCTAGTTTCCAAAATGGTGTCACTTGTCGGGGTTTTCACTGTTTAGGCAGATCAGGAGCTCCTCAAACGCAACATGGCGCCCGCTAATTATTCAAGCAAATTTTACATTCAAAAAGTGAAATGGCGCTCCTTCCCTTCCAAACCCTGCCGTGCACCCAAACAGTGGTTTTCCCCCACATATGGGGTATTGGCGTGCTCATGAAATATTGCACAACTTAGTTTGGAGTCCATTTTTTCTGTTACCCTTGCGAAAAAAAATTGGGTCTAAAGTAACATTTTTGTGAAAAAAGTTAAATGTTAATTTTTTTCTTCAACATTCCAAAAATTCTTGTGAAGCACCTGAAGGGTTAATAAACTTCTTGAATGAGGTTTTGAGCACCTTGAGGGGTGCAGTTTTTAGAATGGTGTCACTTTTGGGCATTTTCTGTCATAAAGGCCCCTCAAAGTCACTTCAAATGTGATGTGGTCCCAAAAAAATGGTTTTGTAAATTTTGTTGGAAAAATGAGAAATCGCTAGTCAAATTTTAACCCTTATACCTTCCTAACAAAAAAAAATTGTTGGTTCCAAAATTGTGCTGATGTTAAGTAGACATGTGGGAAATGTTATTTATTAACTATTTTGTGTGACATATCTCTCTGATTTAAGGGCATAAAAATTAAAATTTTAAAAATTGCGAAATTTTCGCCAAATTTCAGATTTTGTCACAGATAAACGCAAGTCGAAGAAATGTTACCACTATCATGAAGTACAATATGTCACGAAAAACGATCTCAGAATCAGTGGGATCCGTTGAAGTGTTCCAGGGTTATTACTTCATAAAGTGACTGTGGTCAGAATTGTTCAAATTGGCCTGGTCATTAAGGTGCAAACCACCTTCGGGGGTAAAGGGGTTAAGTTCCAACTCTTTCTATGTGTCATTCTGAGAGTTTGTGTCAAGTGAGCCGCCAGCACATTGTCAGTTTGTAATACTGGCCAATGTTTAATCAATATTTTGAGCATCCTGTTCAAATGGCAGTTGGAAGTGAATATGAAACTAGTTCCATGGCTTTTGCGTGTCGCTTATTTAGCATGAATCAAACGGTCATCATTTGTATGGCTTTAAATCTCCTGCAGGCGTTTTTAATACTCCTGCCACTATATCCTCTAGATCTAAATCTATCTTTGAGAATAGTAGTTTATTGTTCAAACCTCATATTGGGGGACCAGATATGTTGGGCTTTCAGGAACTGTTCATCGGGGATGGCCCTGATGACTGGATGAATGTATGCAGAGAAAGCATGTAGCAGAAAATTGAATGCTGTCTATTTGCAGTATAGATTGATTTGTATTGATCCATCCTCCTCAACATACAGTTGTATATTCAGAAAATCAATCTTGAATTTGTGTCATTTGTAGGGTAATTTGAGGTTGAAAGAATTTTGATTGAGAGTCTGCATGAATTGAGTCAGCTCTGTTTCAGCACCCTGCCAAATTAACAGAACATCATCAGTGTAACAATGCCAACATTGTACCAGGTCAGAGGCATGTGCTCCCTCACCATGAAAATTCTCTCTCTCCCAGAAGCCAAGAAACAGATCTGCATATGACGGATCACACGCCACACCCATCACAATGCTTTGTCTCTATAAATAAAACCTAACAGCTCCAATAAAAATTCACACCAATGGCCGTCCCGGTTGGTCATGTCCAAGAAAAAATGAGCTACTCTCAAACCATTCTCATACCCTGAAGATGTATAAAGAGATTCTATGTTGATAGTGACAAGGATCATTTTAGTCTCCAAGTAGATGCCGTTAATTTTAGCAAGTATGTAAGTAGTGTCTATGACATAGGAGGGCAACGCTTCCACAATGGGTTTCAGATAGGAATCAATAAATTTGCAAACCATGTCACATAACCCTTCTATGCCAGTGACAATAGGATGCCCTGGTGGATTAGTGTGGTCTTTGTCAACCTTAAGGAGTAGATAAAAAGTGGGTGTTTTTGGATATTTAATTAACAAACCAACCAAAACTTTTTTAGGGATAATGCCTGATTTATATGCACTTTACAAAATCCGTTGTAGTTTTTGGTATAATGTCAGGGTGAGATTCTGGGGGAGTATTTGGTAGGTATCTTTATTTCTGGGTTGGCGAAAAACCTCCCTCTCATATTTGTCAACCAGCTAAATTACGATGTTGCCTCCCTTGCCTGCTGCTTTGATAACAATGTCATCAAGGGCTTGGAGCTCATTGAGTGCCTTTCTCTGAGGTGGCATGAGATTATCATTGAAGACTCCACTTGGAATCTTTTTGAGATTTTCAATTATCAATTTACTGAAGATTGTAGGCATACAGACAAGGGAGGAAAGGTCAAGGACCATGGTAAGAAGCTTGTCCTGTAAAGTGAATGGTCTTCAAATGACTGGACTACTAGACTCAGAGAGTTTTGTGACCCTCATGAGGGTCTCACTACCTCTCCAATTGATCCCTGGGAAGAAGGTGGGCGTTTGCTGCATTCACGGGGATAATAAAGACTATCCAGTGGCTTAGAGTGGTCATTGAGATGGCCTGAGGTACTAAGTCCCATGAGGTCGGCATGGTCCTCGATTTACTGCACCCAATTACCATAGGCGGGGGCTTAGTGTAGTTTTGGGACTTGTGGGGGAGGGGCGGAGACCTCAATTGCTCGGGTAAAAAATGAATTGGCCCTAAAGAAGACTCACCAACCCCAGAGTCTGACCGTTTTCCCTTCTGTGTAATGGGGGAAGATGAGAGCGTAGTATCCCCTGAGTCAGACATACCTGAGATAGGGGTTAGCAGAGAAAATTTTGGGTTCGCCCAACATAGGGACCTAACTCTAAAACACCAAGGTTACTTACCGGTAGCCGGTTTTTCCTGAACTCATGACAGCACACCTTGAGAGAGGGATCCGCCCCACCAAGGACAGGAAACCGTCTGAAATAAAAGGGCGGTACCTCTCCCTCGCTTCAGTTGGATTACAGAGCATTGAGCGGACCTCCAGAAAAGGTTAGACACATAACCAACACCTACAATATATATACAGTATATATAATCACCCAACAAGTGCTTCACCAGGGCGTGAGAAAGACAGGGGGGAAAACTACGGGTGCTGTCATGGGTTCAGGAAAAACCGGCTACCGGTAAGTAACCTTGGTGTTTTCCCCTCACCCATGACACCACACCTTGAGAGAATTTTGGAGAATATGAGCACCCTAGGGAGGGACCACCGCCTGAAGTACCCTTCTCCCAAAGGTAAGGTCAGAGGAGGATAGATCCAACCGATAGTGCTTGTAGAAGGTGGATGGAGCAGACCAAGTAGCAGCTTTACATATCTGGTCAATCGAGACGTCTGCTCTCTCTGCCCAGGAGGTTGCTACAGCTCTGGTGGAATGAGCTTTAATACCGTCCATTGCCGGAACACCTGTAGATGTATAAGCTAGACAAATGGCCTCCCTAAGCCATGTACAATAGTTCCCTTTGATACCCCGTGACCTTTCCTACTCCCCAGAAAGGCCAGAAACAAGGACTTGTCCTTCCTCCACTGACTAGTCATGTCTATGTACTGTAGTAATGCCCTTCTAACATCTAGATTGTGGAACCTAACCTCCCCGGGGTTTTTAGGGTTACTGCAGAAAGAGGGAAGCACAATCTCCTGATTACAGTGGAATCTGGATACTACTTTTGGAAGGTATGCCGGATCTGTACGCAGGACGACCCGGTCCTCATGAATTTGGGTGTATGGGGGATCAACAGAAAGGGCCTGCAGGTCACTCACCCTACAGGCCGACGTTAGGGCCACTAAGAGAATGGTTTTGAGGGTGAGGAACTTTGGAGAGATAACCCGCAGGGGATCAAATGGGTCGCCAGAGAGTGCGTTTAAAACCAAATTCAGTTCCCAGGGAGGAACTCTGAGAGCTCGAATTGGCTTAGCTCTGGAACAGGATTTAATGAATCTAGAGTCCCATCTGTTCCCCGCCAGGTTACAATTATAGAGCACCCCTAGGGCGGACACAAGAACTTTAAGGGTTCCCGTAGCTAACCCCAGGTCACGTCCCTTTTGTAAAAATTCTAGGACATCTTTAATTGGAGGTTTATCCGACAAAGGGGAGTCTTTAAAATCCAGGAATTTTCCCCAGATTCTGGAATAAATCTTAGTTGTTATGGGCTTCCTACTACCCAATAGGGTGGAAACTAGGCCTGGTGAAAACCCCCTATTGCTCAGTATCAACCTCTCAAATTCCAAGCCGCCAGATGGAAACCTTTGGTTTGTGCATGGAATATCGGCCCCTGGATAAAAAGGTCCGGCCTGTCCGGCAGGACCCAGGGATCCGAGATCGACATTAGGCAAAGCAGGGAGAACCAGGGTCTCTTTGGCCAAAAGGGCGCTATCAGAATTATCCTCGCCCCCTCCTCCCGAATTTTCCTCACAACTGCCGGGATCATTACTATCGGTGGAAACACGTAGGCCTTCTCAAACTTCCAGGGTATCTGGAGAGCGTCCACAGCATAGGGATTCTCTGTTGGATTTAGTGAACAGAATCTCTCCACCTTCCTGTTTGCACTGGTGGCGAACAAATCTATGTCTGGTGACCCCCATAGCTGGATAATCTGTTGGAAGACTATCGGGTTTAGAGCCCACTCTCCTTGTCTTAAAGTGTGGCAGCTGAGGAAATCTGAATTTTCTACCCCCCAGATGTAAAGAGCACTGAGGGATGGGAGATGCTGTTCTGCTAGTTGCAGGATTCTGTTTGCCACTACCATCCTCCCTGGTGATTTATATAAGCTACTGACGTCCGATTGTCGGACCTGATCTGGACATGGCGACCCTGTATGTGGGGAAGGAAGCCTATCTGGGATTTCTCCACTGCCAAAAGCTCTTTTAGGTTCGATGATGCGTATATTTCATGACGTAGCCAGAGCTCCTGAACTGAGAGAACTGCTAGATGACCCCCCAGCCGGAGCCACTTGCATCTGTTGTAATTGTATGGTCGACTGGTCTGGACCACTGTAAGCCTGAGGTCAGATTCTCCCTGTTTGTCCACCAGGAGAGGGAGTTTACTGTCTCCAAAGAAAGAAAAAAGACTGTCTCTAAATGTTCGTTGAAGGATTTTTGTGCTGACAGGACCTCCCATTGAAGAAGCCTCATATGACTCTGGGCCCATTTGACTGCCGGAAGACAGGAAATCATGGAGCCTAGTAGGGACATTGCCCCTCTCAAGGACATCATGGGAGACTTTATGGCCCTTGAGACCAGGCTGATTATTTTGCAAACCTTGTCTTCCGGGAGGAAGCAGGATTGGAGTTGGGAATTTAGGGTCAAGCTCAGAAAGATCTGAGTCCTTGAGGGGGATAGTTTTGATTTTTGAATATTTATCAACCACCCTAGCTGATGTATAGCTGTCCTGACCTCTAAAAGTTGAGAGGAACAGTGGTCCTCCGATTTCCCTATTATCAGAAAGTCGTCCAAGTAGGGAACAATCGCCACGTTTTTGATTCGGAGAAAAGCTGTCACCTCTGCTATAACCTTTGTAAACACTCTCGGTGCTATCGAGAGTCCAAAAGGTAGGGCAGTAAATTGGAAATATCTCAATTCTCCTTGGATGAACAGGGCTACCCTTAGGTACTTCTGGTAGTCTGGATGGATTGGGACGTGATAGTAGGCAGCTTTTAGATCGATAACTGCCATGAAACAATAGTGGTGTAGGAGTTTTACTGCAGAGTTCACCGATTCCATCTTGAAAGTCTGGTTCTCTATCAGCTGATTAAGACTTTTGAGGTTAATAATGGTCCTTAAGGACCCATTTGTTTTTTTTTATCATGAACAGGGGGGGAATAAAATCCCCGTCCCCATTGTGAATCTGGAACTTCTTGAAGGACCTGCTTGCTGACTAAATCTAACACTTCTGATTCTAGGGATATCTGCTCCTCCCTGGACTTCCTCCTGGAGGTGATCATGAAGGTTCGGTGAGGGACCTGACTGAAGTGTATCTTTAGGCCATTCTTTATGATACTCAACACCCACGGATTCGAAGTGATGGCTTCCCAAGCTGGGATAAAATGGGAAAGCCTTCCCCTGACCTCTAGCCTCGCGTCATTGGGAAGATTTTTTGGTACTGGAGGATGGCCCCCCAAACATGTAACCAGAGTCCTTTTTAGATCTGGGCTCCCATCTTTTCCTTTCTCCCGGATGGCGACCCCGGTTAAATCTCTTCCTCCAAAAATAGGACCTGTTTGTGTCCCCCGTGAACCCTGGGAAACCTCTCTTCCTGTTGCCAGCCTTCTTCAAAAGCTCGTCCAGTTTTTGGCTAAACAAGAGTTTACCATCACAAGGAAGGGAACATAGTTTATGTTTAGATTGTAGGTCTCCTGGGCAACCCTTGAGCCACAGGGCTCGTCTGGCAGCGTTAGACAAATTAGCAGACCTGGCAGCGAGTTTAACCGAATCCGCTGAGGAGTCGGCCAGAAAAGCAGATGCTCCTTGTAGCAAAGGCAGATTGGAGAGGATTTTATCTCTAGATATCTTTTATCCTTGAGCTGGTCTCCTAATTGCTGAAGCCACACCATGAGTGACCTAGCGACACAAGTGCCTGCTACCGCTGGCTTCAGGCCCCCTGCCGCCGCTTCCCAGGTGTGACGCAGGAAGGAATCTGCCTTCTTATCAAGAGCATCCTTTAGACGGCCCGAATCTTCCAGGGGTAGGGACGATCTTTTGGATGATCGGGCGACGGACCCGTCAACTTTAGGAATTTTATCCCAGGACCCAGAGACACTATCCTCAAAGGGGTACCTCCTTTTAGAGGATGAGGGCAACACTCCTGATTTCTCTGGCTTCCTCCATTCCCGGTCTATAAGGGTCTCAATTTTAGGATTCACTGGAAAGGAGCGTCTCTTTTTTTCCTCCAGGCCGGCGAACATAATGTCTTCCAGGGACCTGGCTGCCTTTTCCTCCCTCAACCCCATGGTAGATCTGACCGCTCTGACCAACTTGTCAGTATCTTCAATAGGGAAACAGGGCCTACCACTGTCTGATGAAGAGGAGGATGCTGAATCACTGAGGCAAAGATCCTCTGACTGGGAGGATAAATCATAGTCGGAGGAGATATCCTTATGGGTTCTCTTTTTCCCTTTTAGTAAGTCTTTCAGGGAATCCTGAACCTCTGAACGGATTACGGACCTCAAATTAGAAGCAAAATCCGGGGTGCTCTCCGCTATGGACTGTCAGGACCTGCGATGACGTCATTTAGTCAGCTGATGGTCACGCGACCATCACCTGACCGCCGACGTCAGCGGTCGCGTGACCATCAGCTGACTAAATGACGTCACCGCAGGTCCTGACAGTACACTGCGGGACGCTGAAGAGAGAAGACGCGGCCGAGAGCAGACCGGAGAGCAGACCGGGGGCCACTGGAGAGGTGAATATACAGGTTTTGTTTATTTTTAACTATTTTATTTCTTTTTTTCACCGCGTGGTAGCCGGGATGAAGAGGAGTTCTTGTCTCGTCTTCATCCCAGGTACCACACGCACCGCGATTACGCTGCAGCGTAATCGCGGTAGAAATGGTCATGCTGCGTTTTGCAAAGCAATGCGAATTTGGCACGCAAATTAGCGCATCATGTGCACAGCACATCCGAATTCACATTGCTTTGCATGGCAGACTGTTTTACAAGCGTTTTCGCGGCCGTAAATATGCCACAAAAACGCTACGTGGGCACATAGCCTTAGATTTGCCTCACAATTTTTTTTATGCATAATGTGAATGGGGTACAAGATATTGAATGTGAAATGTTAGCAGATTTGATGATTATTTAAATCCTCAGAAATTTCTCAAATCATCAACATGGCTTTAGGCCATGCTATGTAAAAAAAAGCAAAAAAACTGGGCCTAACCAGGATCTTTTGGCGCAGCACATAGAGGCGCACGTCACTTATCAGATTTTCCAGATTCATGAAGAGGCATGCATCTCATCATGAATCAGGAGCACCTGATGTCATCACGCTCCCTCATCAAGGCCGGCAAGAAAATTGCCATTCTTGATGAATAGGAGTCATTATGTTGACAGTGTTTAACCATGACCTACTACAGGACAACGCAGGGTTACCAGAGTTTACATGAAGGACTGGAGTGCAATAATAAAAATGAAAATGTTGCTTCTTTTGGAGGCTGCGTTACATCACCAAACTGCCAACCCACATCCAAAAGGGTTGATTAACCCAATCTATTTTCATGATTGAGTTTATTTTTTACTTTGTTATATGGCATCATTGCAGCAATGATGAAGACCTCACCACACTCATGGCAGATTCTTAACACCATTAAAATGAGGACAAGTTCAACCAATATTAGCACCCATGTCTCCTATCCCTTAGAGCTACCTATATGGTCCTTACATCCTTAAGTGTGATCCTATGATAAATCATCACTTCAATGAATAACAATAATTCTGACGAGGGCAACGTATAATAACATAAGACACTACACATTTATTAAAGGAACCTGTCACGCTTCACATGATGTCTGATATACAGGCGGATTATTTATTCAGTTTAGTACTTATACTTTTTATACTTAGTATGAGTCTACAGCCTACCCAGTGTGACCGTGTGTACAGACATACAGTAGCTGTCAATCACAATATATATATTATATATATATATATATATAATCAGTGTGTTCAGCTACTCTTGCTCTATAACATGCTGCTGGTATATCTGGGACGACATCCAACGTGACAGTTCCCTTTATTACTTAAAAAAAAAGAGGAAGCAGAATCAAATGATACATTGTATCATAATGTTTGACCATACTTATTTTACAATGCAAATTTATATCCTGATAGAGAAGAACATGCAAAGCTGAAAAACTATAACATGCAAATTTCAGCAGGGTAATATAACTACTACACAAACACACAATTGATACCATCAGTTTCAAAAAGTATTTTGGTAAAGTGACCAAAGGTATATGGTATCATTTAACCCCTTTCTGATGTACAGTTGTGCTCAAAAGTTTACATACCCCGGCAGAATTTTTTCTTTCTTGGCCTTGTTTTAGAGAATATGAATGATAACAAAAAAACTTTCTCCATTCATGGTTATTGGTTGGGTAAAGCCATTTGGTGTCAAACTACTGTGTTTTCTCTTTTTAAATCTTAATGACAACCATCTAAATGACCCTGATCAAAAGTTCACATACCCTGGTGATTTTGGCCTGATAACAGCACAGAATTTGACACAAATGGATTTGAATGGCTACTAAAGGTAACATCCTCACCTGTGACCTGTTTGCTTGTAATCAGTGTGTGTGTATAAAAGCTGAGTGACATTCTGGGATCCAGACAGATTCTTGCATCTTTCATCCAGCCACTGACGTTTCTGGATTGTGAGTTATGGGGAAAGCAAAAGAATAGTCAACGGATCTACGGAAAAAGGTAGTTGAACTGTATAACACAGGAAAGGGATTGGGCTAGAGTTAGGGTTGGGCTAGCATTAGGGTTGGGCTAGCTTTAGTGTTGGGCTAGCGTTAGGGTTGGTGTTAGGGTTGTGTTGGGGTTGGGATTTTTTCAAAAGTAAAGAAAAAAAAATGACGACGATATGGTGACTAGTGTTGAGCGCAAGTGCTCGCTACTTGAGTTTGCATGGGGTGCTCGGGTATGCACCGAGTATCGCGGGTGCTCGAGTAACATGCTCGAGTCTCTGCCCCATATGTTTGCAGCTGTTATACAGCCAAAAAATCCTTGCGGGGATTGGCTGCCATGCACGAGCGATCCCTACATGTTTTTTTTTGGGTGTCTAACAACCGTGAAACATGCGGGCGGGGACTCGAGCATGTCACTTCAGCACTCGCGATACTTGGTGCATACCCAAGTACCCGATGCAAACTCAATAGCATACCCAAGTACCCTATGCAAACTCAATAGCAAGCACTTGCGCTCAAGACTAATGACAACTTATTCAGTATGATGACCTAATGTTATCAAATATTGTGTCGTACCTCTGTGTCGTACCACTATACCCGTTGATAAAATCCTTGAGGGGTGCAGTTTCCAAAATGGTGTCACTTGTGGGGGGTTTCCACTGTTTAGGCACATCAGGGGCTCCCCAAATGCAACATGGCGTCTGCTAATTATTCAAGCAAATTTTACATTCAAAAAGTCAAATGGCGCTCGTTCCCTTCCAAACCCTGCCGTGCGCTCAAGCAACATATATGTTTTCTTTTCCCCACGTATGGGGTATCGGCTTACTCAGGAGAAATTGCACAACTAATTGCATGGTGCAATTTCTCCTGTTACCCAAAATTGGAGGCTGAAAAACATTTTTGTGGGAAAAATGTGAAAATGTTATTTTTACGGCTCAATGTTATGTTGGGGTCTAAAGTAACATTTCTGTGAAAAAAGTTAAATGTTTATTTTCTCTTCCACATTCCAAGAATTCCTGGGAAGCACCTGAAGGGTTAGTAAACTTCCTGAAAATAGGTTTTGAGCATATAGAGGGGTGCAGTTTTTAGAATGGTGTCACTTTGGGGTATTTTCCTGTCAAAAAAAGGCCTCAAAGTCACATTTTTATAGTGACAGTCGTCAGAATGGTAAAAATTCGCCCAGTCATTAACCCCTTTCTGACATTGGACGTACTATTCCGTACCTGCGCCCTGGGCCTTTTGGGCCAGATACGGAATAGTACGTCCTGGCGATATTGCCCGCACACAGGCTGTGTATGTGCAATCGCCGCCGGGTGTCAGCTTATTGTCACAGCTGACACCCGTTGCTATGTTGCAGGGAGGGTTCCTGCACCGCTCCCTGCACATTAACCCCCGAAATGCTGCGATTGAACTCGATCGCAGCATTGCGGGAGCAATGGGGGAGGTAAGCGTCGATACTTACCTCCTCTCCGGTGTCCGAGTCCGGTCCCGGATGTTGTCAAGGTGACCCGATGTAGTCATGATAACATCCGGGTCACCAGGAGGCAAGAAGTTACTTTGGTCATGCACAGTGCATGACCAAAGTAACTTCTTCCTGTGCAGTGCTGACAGGCTGCATAGCATAGGGAGCTGCTGCTCTCTATGCTATATAGCCGATCAGGCTGCAAAAAGTGAAAGTCCTATAGGGGGATAATGTGTAAAAGATCAAAAAGTGTCAGGAAGTGAAAAAAAAATAAAAATAATTTTTAAAAAATATAAAACAATAAATAAAAAAAATAATCCCCAAAAAATAAAAATATATTGTACCCATAAATAAATATTCTTATAAAAGTACACATATTTGGTATCGCCGCGTCTGGAGCGACCTGACCTATAAAACTCTTCCACTAGTTAACCCCCTTAGTGAACACTGTAAAAAAAAAAAAAACATGAAGCAAAAAAACGATGCTTTATCATCATACCGCCAAACAAGAAATGGAATAAAACGCAATCAAAAAGATGTATGTAAATAAAAATGATACCGCTGAAATCATCTTGTCCTGCAAAAAACAAGCCACCCCACAGCTCTAACAGTCAAAAAATAAAAAAGTTATAGCTCTCAGAATAAAGCGATGCAAAAACAATTCTATAATTTTTTCTATAAAATATTTTTTATTGTATAAAAGTGCCAAAACATAAAAAAACCAATATAAATGTGGTACCGCTGTAAACATACTGACCCAAAGAATAAAGCTGCCTTATCAATTTTACCACATGCGGAACGGCATAGAAAAAAAAACAAAAAAACAATTCCTGAATTGTTGGTTTTTGTATATTCTTCCTCCCAAAAATCGGAATAGAAAGCGATCAAAAAATGTCACGTGCACGAAAATGGTACCAATAAGAAAGTCAACTTGTCTCACAAAAAACAAGCCGTCACATGACTCTGTCGGCCGAAATATGGAAAAATGATAGCTTTCAAAATATAGCAATGCAAAAACTAGTCTTTGCAAAAAAAAGGGGGTTTTTCGTGTGCGATAGCTGTCAATCATAAAAATCTATATCAATCTGGTATCGCTGTAATCGCACCGACCCGAAGAATAAAGTTGTCTAATCACTTATAACGCACGAGGAATGGCATAAAAAATAAACTCTAGGGTAAGGGTTGTACTAGGGTTAGGGTTGTGCTAGGGTTAGGGTTAAAGTTGGGCTAGGGTTAGGATTGGGGTAGGGATTTTTTTGGAAGTAAAGAAAAAAAAATGATGACGATATGGCGATTAGTGTTGAGCGCAAGTGTTCACTACTTGAGTTTGCATCGGGTGCTCGGGTATGCACCGAGTATTGAGGGTGCTCGAGTCTCCGCCCCATATGTTTTGCAGCTGTTATACATCCAAAAAAAACTCGCGGAGATTGCCTGCCTTGCATGAGCGATCCCCGCTTCTTTTTTTTGGTTGTCTAACAGCCGTGAAACATGCCGGCGGGGACTCGAGCATGTCACTTGACCACCCGCGATACTGGGTGCATACCTGAGTACCCGATGCAAACTCAAGTAGCGAGCACTTGCACTCAAGACTAATGACAACTTATTCAGTATGATGACCTAATGTTATCAAATTCTGTGTCGTACCTCTTGGTTCAAAATGTTCACTATAACCCTTGATAAAATCCTTGAGGGGTCTAGTTTCCAAAATGGGGTCACTTGTAGGGGGTTTCCACTGTTTAGGCACATCATGGGCTCCCCAAATGCAACATGGAGTCTGCTATTTATTTAAGCAAATTTTACATTCAAAAAGTCAACTGGCGTGCCTTCCCTTTTGAACCCTGCCGTGCGCCCAAAGAGTGGTTTTCCCCCACATATGGAGTATCGGCAAGCTCAGGATGAATTGCACAACAAATTTTCGGGTCCACTTTTTCTTGATACCCTTGCAAAAATAAAAAAAATGGGGTCTAAATAACATTTTTGTGAAAAAAAAAAAAGTTAATTTTTTTCTTCCACATTCTAGAACTTCCTGTGAAGCACCTGAAGGGTTAATAAACTTCTTGAATGTAGTTTTGAGCACCTTGAGGGGTGCAGCTTTAAGAATGGTGTCACTTTTCGGTATTTTCTGTCATGTAGACCCCTCAAAGGCACTTCAAATGTGATGTGGTCCCTAAAAAAATGGTTTTGTAAATTTTGTTATAAAAATGAGAAATCGGTGGTCAACTGTTAACCCTTATAATACCCTAACAAAAAAAAATTTGGGTTCCAAAATTGTGCTGATGTAAAGTAAACATGTGTGAAATGTTATTTATTAACTATTTTGTTTGATATATCTCTCTGGTTTAAGATCATGAAAATTCAAAGTTTGAAAATTGCAAAATTTTCAAAATTTTCGCCAAATTTCTGCTTTTTTCACAAATAGACGCAAGTCATATCGAAGAAATTTTACCACTATCAAGAAGTAAAATATGTCACAAAAAAACAGTCTCAGAATCAGGGTGATCCGTTAAAGTGTTCCACAGTAATTACCTCATAAATTGACAGTGGTCAAAATTGTAAAAATTGGCCCAGTCATTAACGTGCAAACCACCCTCGGGGGTAAAGGGGTCAACGTGCAAACCATCCTCGGGTGTAAAGGGGTTAAAGGGAGCATGTCACCAGGTTCTCCTAATATAAAGTACAGCCACCACCATTAAGGCATATTTTACTACATTCTAGTAAGCTGTATCTATGTCCCCAGTCCCCTCTGCATTGCACAAAAAAGACCTTTTATTATAACCACGATGGGTCCAATGGGTGTCTTGGATCTTGATCCAGCGCATCGTTTCTTCCTACAATGACCGTCCTCCTTCACCACATCATGTCAATGATGCGACCCATGTCATCCAGACATTGGCCTCCAATCCCACTTCTGTGCAAGTGCACTTTTTTCTGCAGTGTATCGAGGACCGAGCAAAGTACTGTAGTGTGCATGCACTGGCTTTACTTCCAGGTCATCGGCACTCTTTGGCCTCTCCTGGCACATGTACATTACAGTACTTTGATCTGCCCTCGGCAGGGCAGACAGTAGTGTGCCGGCATAGGATTGCGATGGGGGACACGGTGTGAATGACATAGGACGCGTCATCTGCATGAAGCAAGAAGGAGGACGACAACTGTAGGAAGGGAAAAGGAATAAAAACCAAAGGCTCCCATCAGACCGCACCACATGGGGGATACTAAAATGTCTTTTTTAGTGCTATGCAGAGGGAATTGGGAACATATATATAGCATGCTAGAATGCTGTAGAAGAGGCCATAAAGGTGGTGGCCATACTTTATATTTGGAAACCCTGGTGACAGGTTCCCTTTAAATGGAGATCAAAATTTGGTAGTGAAAATAAGGTACATAAAAGGTTTTCATTATCTGGCAAATTTCCCTCTTCCTCTTTGCGATGAGGCAGATAGTTATATTAAAATAAAAAGTTCTCTCACTTTATCTAATTTAATTATTGTCAGAAACAACAAAATGAGCACTTACATTTTTCTGAAAGTGATTACTCAAAGTATGGGCCAGGCACGTAATTTACTTATAAAAACTCAGCAATATCATTCCTATAATTATCTTCCTTATTAGCTAATCTTATGAAAATAAGGAGTCAGAGCTAACAGCTAACAAATTTATGAGACCCATTGTGCATGTTTATTGACTTAACGCGTTATTTTGGCAAGTTTTGTTCCAGTTCATTCCATGTGTTTGCACATATTTTCTTTCAACTGCATTGAAGATCATAATGTACTCCACTACCCAACACAAAGGCTTGAAGCAAATAAATGTTTATCATGTTTTTTGTCTCATTAAAATGGAAATAATTAAGCATTGTATGCCTTAGTATGTCAGATGCTTCAATCAGAGATACACATTAGGACAATTACCTTAAAGGGGTTGTCTCATGCTCTTAAATGTATGAGTAATTCAAGTACTTATAAAATCATACAACTTTGCTATTTACTTCTCATTAAAAATCCTCTCCACTCTCAAAAAAAACAGAAGAATTTTTAATTTTATAGTTTACTGCTCGTTGCTTAGATTCCTGGCCACATCAGCAGTACATCAGCGGTGGTTGGTCTCTCGCAAGCTCTTTGCAACAGTGCTTGCTAACGATGCTCTGAAGTTGGTCATATCGCTGGGTCCAGGCAGCTTCAATGCCCCAGGGCTCCGGCAATGCTGCAGAGGCAAAGCTCCTTCTGTTTTTTTGCGCAAGTCTCAAGAAAGATTGTAATTGCACGGAAAATACATGTGGAGGAGACAGAATCCTGCTAACCATAAGAACTTACTCTCTACAAGAGAGAGAGGGAGAGACAACCCTGCTGACCATAAGAGCTTACACTCTACAGGAGAGCCCCACTGATCATAAGAGCTTACACTCTACAGAAAAAGAGAGATGACCCTGCTGACCATAAGAGCTACACTGTACAGGCAAAACAGAGAGAGAATCCTGCTGACCGCAAGGGCTTACACTTTACAGGACAGACAGACTTATGCAATGACTCTGGAGATGAAAAATGCCATACAAACTGTGCTCTGCTGGGATTAGATGATCTCTGATGGGCAAGGTAATTGACAACCACTGTACAAGATATTATAACCCGTAAGATGTCATAGCTGCAGGTCAATATGGGGAGGTCAACACGGCAATGCAAAATGACATTAGCCTGCTCTCTGATGCTTCAGGAGTGTGGGGAATAGTGACTGGCACGGGTTTTTTTGCAAACTGAATCTCAAAATGTTTGAATTTAAGTGAAACCGTAAATTTCAGGAAATTTGACTTGAACTCAATCCTCCTTCCATTTTTAACATCAACACTTTCTATAGTCCATAACCATAGTGTATTCAATGAATACAGCCTGAGAAAAAGCATTTTCTACTCAAGTGTTAAGAAAAAAAGAGCCCTGAGGGTTCAGGAACTAAACTTTTCCCCTGAACACCTAAAGGGACTGACAAAATAATTCTGTGTTATTTCTTCATGTAGGACAATATGAGACCCCAAAACGTGTTTTCTCCAGATGAACTGCTGACAGTGTAGCAAGTCTATAAACTATGACAGAAGAGCTCAGAGCTACAAGCTTAAATGACTTACATATATAAATTGTTGACATACACACATACACTCACTTACTCAACTGAAAAGAATTTATATGAACTGCAAGATAAAAATGACTACAACAAGGGGCTACGTAAGTGGGATCATATTACAACTGTAATGTTTACTAGCAAATTCCCAATACATACTGTATATGGTATAAATTTGATCTTAAACTCCATCAGAATTTCACACAAGTCTTAAAAGTAGATACACGGAACCAATTGAAACAAATAAGTCAAAAACATTAGACTTTGTAATATTCTTATTCAGGAAAACGAACAAATATCACAATATCTGTGAGTGAAAATAGTATTTGAACCTTTACTTTCAGCATCTGATATGACCTACCTCCTTGTGCAACAATAACTATATCTAACCGTTTCCAATAATTCTTGATTAGTTCTACACATCGGCTTGGAGGAATTTTAACCCATTACTCTCTACAAAGCAGCTCAATCTCCTTTATGTTGGTGGTGTTATGCGCTTTGCAGAGGGACCCAGCAAGACTGGCACTAAACCAGCAAAGGTGCAGCCACAGACGCACTTGGCACAAGCAGCCCAGCTAGGCGAGCCCTTGAGGGTCGGGAGTACTCTTCACCCAGCTCCCGGTAAATGGAAGGGGGACTTTGGCAAAGCCCTTCCCAAGCCCACTGTCGCCAGACAACTGGCATCTGGTGATGCTTCTGGTGCCTAGCCAAGAACCAGGTGAGTACCTCGGCATGAACCCCAGGAAGTGAAACCAGAACAGAAAATGAGAAAACCCCTGAAAAGATAGCAACACTAATGCTAGCACCACTCACCATTACAGCACATGGGAACTGCAATAAACAGCAAAGCACTGAGCAGGGAGCAGGATTAAATAGCCCGACTAATGATCAGGTGTTGAATACCTCCCAATCATCCTCAGACAGCCACTCCCTGCTAGCTTGCACAGCAGAATGAACATAATTCCACCAGTGCTTAGTGCCAGACAAAGCAGCATCCTGCTTTGCCTGGCAATCTGGAAAATCAGTGCGAGACATGGCAAACTGCGTCTTCCCACATTCTACAGCACCAGAACGTGATGCTCCATAAGATTGGGACAGTTTCCATGCCCACATAGTAGCTCTGCCTTCAGGGTCAGGACAATGGCGGCGCCTGCGACCAGAGTAGCATAGAACACCAGACCTGCTTCATTCCCAGGTGGGAACAAAGAATCACGATTCCTAACAGTACCTCCCTTCCAAGGAGAGACTTCCGGGCTCTCACCACACACCTTGTCCGGAAACCTCTTATGGGACTCAGCGATGAGACGATTGGCATGTATATTACCTCTTGAGACCCAGGACCTCTCCTCAGAACGGTACCCCTTCCAATGAATCAAATACTGAATGGAGTTCCAAAATCTAAGAGAGTGCACAATACTTTCTATCTCAAATTCCTCAGTATTATCTATCAGAATAGGAAGAGAAGGATCCTGGGTCCCAAGTGGGGTAACCACCTTCTTTAATAATGTATTGTGAAAAACATTGGAAACCCGCATAGAGGAAGGCAGACCTACCGGAAAAGCCACCTTATTGACAGCCTTGATAATGGGAAATGGTCCTGTAAACCTGGGTGCGAGCTTAGGAGATGGTACCTTAATCTCGAGATTCTTAGTAGACACCCAAACTCTGTCCCCCTGTTACGGGTCCGGGTGGTGGAACCTCTGTGCTTCGATGCAAGGAGGGACCAGAGGGGCGTAACTAAGTGCCTACTCGGCCCGACCAAGGTCACAAGGCGGCTTAGTCGACTCCGTGAACCAGGGAGGGACCGGGCAGGTGGACCAGATGCCACTCTGGGACCAACCTTGTGTGATAGCAGGTGACTCCCACGAGTCAGATGGCAGGAACTGACCGGTACAGCGGATGAGCACGGCAGGAAGGCTGACGGGTGGTCGGGTCGAAAAGCAGGTGGGCACGGCAGGTAACTGGCAGGTGCTTCGGGTAGGCTGGCTGGTGGACACGACAGGTGACAGGCAGGTGCTCCAGGTAGGCAGGCTGGCACGGCAGGTTACAAGCAGGTGCTTCTGGTAGGCAGACTGGCAGGCACAACTGTAGACAGACCTGTTAGACAGGCTAGCGGGCTGGACTGACAGACAGACTGGCAGGCAGGACTGACAGACAGCGGGATCTGAGGGCTGGAGGAGGTGCCTTATATAGGGGAAGTCCTCTGGCCATTGGCCGGGGACTCTATAGGACGGCGCGCGCGGCCCTTATAAGAGGAAGGGAGCACATGCTTGTGCCCTAATCACAGTGCCCGGGAAGCTGCGCGGGGTGCGTGTCACAGCAGCAGGGGAGCAGGAAGATGCTGGACCTGGGCCGCAGAGGTGAGAGGAACGGCGTCTCTGCCCAGAAGGAGGCAGAGATGCCGATGCTACACCCCTACTCTGAGTTTGCAACCTTGCTGATGGCGCTTATCGGCCTGCCTCTTCATGCTCTCCCTTGCTTTCTTGAGATGGCTACGGGCTTTAAGCCCAAACCTTCTGGCGGTGGTGGATAGTAGCAGAGACCACTGGAAGTACATTGTCCCCTCCATCAAAACATGGAGACCTAAGATGGAATCCTAGATTACAGTAGAAGGGAGACATTCCCAAGCCCTCATGGTGTCTATTCTTTAGGGCAAACCCTACTAAGGCCAAGTATGATCCCCAATCATGCTGAGTATGGGAGCAAAAACAAAAACTTTAAGGCCTCATTCAGACATCCTTTTTTGTTCATGTATGCAAAAATTGGTATAAGTGTCATTAGTGTTTTGATTCTGAGCTTCATCAATGTTTGGTCCATACATAAACTGACTCGTCTACATATTTTTTGTAGAGACACACGGTCCACAAAAAACAGGGCCATGTGAACAGCTTAACAGATTATAATTGGCACTTGTTCTATCCATGAAAACTACAGATAGATTTCGTAGGTGAAAAACATACATCTGAATGAGTTAGTATATGGGAGGGGGAAAACTTTTCCAGATGGGTGGTGACCATGGTGGCCATTTTGAAGTTGGCCATTTTGGATCCAACTTTATTTTTTTCAATGGGAAGAGGGTGATTTAACACATCAAACTTATTGAGAATTTCATAAGAAAAACAATGGTGTGCTTGGTTTTAACGTAACTTTATTCTTTCATGATTTTTTTACAAGTTTATGACCACTTATAAAATGTGTTCAAAGTGCTGCCCAATGTGTTGGATTGTCAATGCAACCCTCTTCTCCCACTCTTGACACACTGATAGCAACACCGCAGAAGAAATGCTAGCACAGGATTCCAGTATCCGTTGTTTCAGATGCTGCACATCTTGTATCTTGATGGTATGGTGTGGTTTATGGGGTATAAAGATAATGGGGCCATTCTTCATCAATGGAAACCTCAATGCCACTGGATATCTGAAATTGCTATATGATGATGTGTTGCCCTCTTTATGCACTGAAGATGGCACGTTCCCTGAGTTTTTCCAACAAGATGATGCACCACCACATTATGGGTGTCAGATCCGAGCATTCCTACATGAACAGTTTCCTGGAAAGTGGATTGGTCGTCGTGGGCCAGTTGAATGGCCACCAAGGTCTCCCGATCTGACCCCCTTAGACTTTTATCTTTGGGGTAATCTGAAGGCAATTGTCTATGCTGTGAAGATACGAGATGTGCAGCATTTGAAACAACGGATACTACTATATATATATATATATATATATATATATATATATATATATATACTCACATATATATATATACATATACACTAATGTGCCACAAACAGGAAGTTGATATCACCAACCATTCCCATTTAATTTAGGTGTATCCATATAAATGGCCCTCCCTTTATATATACACTAACGTTCAAAAGTTTGGGGTCATTTAGAAATGTCATTATTCTTGAAAGAAAAGCACATTTTTTTCAATGAAGCTAACATTAAATGAATCAAAAATACACTCTATACATTGTTAATGTGGTAAATGACTATTCTAGCTGCAAACGTCTTGTTTTTATTGCAATATCTACATAGGTGTATAGAGGCCCATTTCCAACAACCACCACTCCAGTGTTTTAATGGTACATTGTGTTTGCTAACTGTGTAAGAAGGCTAATGGATGTTTAGAAACCCCTAGAAAACCCTTGCACAAGTATGTTAGCCTAGCTGAAAACGTTTTGGCTGATCTGAGAAGCTATAAAATTGACCTTCCTTTGAGCTAGTTGAGAATCTGGAGCATTACATTTGTTTGTTCTATGAAACTTTCAAAATGGCCAGAAAAATAGAATTTTCATGTGAAACTCGACAGACTATTCTGGTTCTTAGAAATGAAGGCTATTCCATGCGAGAAATTGCCAAGAAACTGAAGATTTCCTACTCCCTTCAGAGGAGAGCACAAACAGGCTCTAACCAGAGTAGAAAGAGAAGTGGGAGGCCCCGCTGCACAACTGAGCAACAAGACAAGTACATTAGAGTCTCTAGTTTGAGAAATCTACGCCTCACAGCTCCTCAACTGGCAGCTTCATTAAATAGTACACGCAAAACGCCAGTGTCAATGTCTACAGTGAAGAGGCAACTCAGGGATGCCGGCCTTCAAGGCAAAGTGGCAAAGAAAAAGCCATATCTGAGACTGGCTAATAAAAGGAAAAGACTAATATGGGCAAAAGAACACAGACATTGGACAGAGGAAGATTGGAAAAAAGTTTTATGGACAGACGAATCAAAGTTTGAGGTGTTTGGATCACACAGAAGAACATTTGTGAGACGCAGAACAACTGAAAAGATGCTGGAAGATCGCCTAACGCCATCTGTCAAGCATGGTGGAGGTAATGTGATGGTCTGGGGTTGCTTTGGTGCTGGTAAAGTGAGAGATTTGTACAAGGTAAATGGGATTTTGAATAAGGAAGGCTATCACTCCATTTTGCAACGCCATGCCATACCCTGTGGACAGCGCTTGATTGGAGCCAATTTCATCCTACAACAGGACAATGACCCAAAACACACCTCCAAATTATGCATGAACTATTTAGGGAAGAAGCAGGCAGCTGGTATTCTATCAGTAATAGCGCAGTCACCAGATCTCAACCCCATTAAGCTGTTGTGGGAGCAGCTTGACCGTATGGTACGCAAAAAGTGCCCATCAAGCCAATCCAACTTGTGGGAGGGGCTTCAGGAAGCATGGGGTGAAATTTCTCAAGATTACCTCAGCAAATGAACAGCTAGAATGCAATGCTGTAATTGCTGCAAAGGGAGCATTCTTTCACGAAAGCAAAGTTTGAAGGAGAAACTTATTCTTTCTAATAAAAATCATTATTTCTAACCTTGTCAATGTCTGGACTATATTTTCTAATCATTTTGCAGCTCATTTAAGAAATCAAAGTATAAGTTTTCATGGAAAACACAAAATTGTCTGGGTGA
This sequence comes from Phyllobates terribilis, assembly GCF_046119375.1. NCBI lineage: Eukaryota > Metazoa > Chordata > Amphibia > Anura > Dendrobatidae > Phyllobates > Phyllobates terribilis. The sequence continues at coordinate 417,099,874 of NW_027362764.1, read as the reverse complement.
CCCCAAACTTTTGAACGGTAGCATATATACCGTTAGAATATATATACTGGCTGCCTTTAAGTTGTTTATATGTGTTCATGATGGTAGCCATTAAGCATTAATAACTACAAAAGACTGTAATATGCCCACAGAAGCAAATTATTATTTCAAAATATCAAGTAATTATAGCTTTATGCTCTAATACAGCAGATGGTGTCATTTTGGATCTCCTTGATCTATGATGTTAAAAGTTACATAAATGTTATCTTATGTTCAGAAGTTCATTATGTTTTTACCCATCTATCTATCTACTGTATCTATCTATCTAGTTTTTTACTTTTGGCATGACTTTTTGCTGTCCACTGATTTCTGGTTTATGTATGGTAAGTTTATTACTTTCTGTTCTGTTAAACGGGTATACCCTTGGCATTGTGGAAAATTGTCCCAAAAGTTCTTTGGTATTCTGACTATATAGATTTGATTAAAGTTAACTGTTTTGAATTTGATAAAGTTTGTATTATTTTACATATAGTCAAAGTAATTGACATGAAGTTATCATACATGATTGCATTGTTCATTATCTGGAAACGTTTACACATACTCTGTCGTATGTTTTCAACATTTCTTTTTATGAATTATGCAAAGTAGCTGAAATTTAACCAAGGGTATTTTCTTACAGACCTAATTGTTTTCTGAAAGAAATACAAAGCTAGAATGTTAGTTGATAGCTTTCACACCTGCAGAGTACAATATATAGCACAGTTAATATTGCTATAATGAAATATATACTCAATATATTTCATTTATTTATTTCTTTAAAACCTAATTAAGGGATCCCAAAAGGACAGTAGCAACCAGAAATGTGTACCATTTATGGGAGGGATGCAATAGTTGTAGAAGTTCATCAATGCTTAAAATATGGAAATTAAAGAATAACATAATTATTTAGCTTTAAATAGTATTGTGGAAACATAATTTTTGCTATTGGAAAGAAAAGCTTTTTTCCTGGTTTATACCCATATTGCATCTCTCAGTCTATTTTTCCTACATCTAATTCATGGCTTTGTAAAATACAAGCCAATTAATCTGAGACTAACTAAATGTTTAGGAAATTGTACTCTGCTTTGTGTGCACCCTCAGCCAGGAGATGTACACTCTTGTCTCCTGTGCTGCACAGTTATGAGGTATATCAAGCAATTGATGTAGTCCTGGGCCAATTTGCAGGCAACAGAAAGGACACAAATCTATAAAATTTCATTCTAAACGCTTAGTTACTCTTTAACCCATTTCAAACATTTGACATATGTGTACGTCATAATAGGGAAAGAGTTCCCGCAATATGACATACAGGTACATCATGAGCACCTGCAGCAACAAGATCAGTGTCAGCAACAATCCTGGCTGTTTAAAGGAGTTGTCCGGTCTTAGGTTACAAGTCTGCAGTCACTCTATGTGACTGCAGACTTGTTAATCCTCACATCGCTTGCGCTGCGTGCTGTGAGGATTCTCCGATGCTGATACACTTGCATTGAGAGAAGTCGCACCCATCCAGTCAGCACATGACCGCAGGTGTGCAAATCACATACTTGTGGTCGTGTGGCTGCCGCTCCTGGCACTGCCACTGTAGAATCCTCATAGCGCACGATGTGAGGGTTTACTGGTTTGCAGTCCCATAGAGTGACTACAGACTTGTAGCCTAAAGCCAAACAACCCCTTTAAAGCTTTAGATCCTGCCGTCAATAGTTACCATGGCATCTATAAGGTTGTGATGTTGTGGTGCCAATGGTTACCATGACAACCAGAGATCAAATAACTTCTGAATGTGCCAGGTGCCATAAAACTACTAAGTATTTAAGTCCCATGGAGAGCCTAAGAAAAAAGTAAAAAAAACGGTCAGTTTGTAAAATCAGATCACTTTTGGTAGGTTCTGGTTTTCTAGCACCTCAGGGGCTCTGCTAATGTTACATGGCACCCGCAAACCATTCCAGAAAAATCTGCAGTCCAAAATGTGGCTCCTTCCCTTCTGAGCCCTGCAGTGTGTCCGAATAGTAGTTTCCAACTAGATATAGTCTATTGTCGCCCTCAAGAGAAACTGCAATAAACATAGTGAGGTTCTCATGTTACCCTTAGTGATGAGCGAGTGTATTTGTTACTATTCGCTATTCAACCATTCGCACGGATAGTACGGTATTCGCGTTACTCGTTATTCTGTGAGTATTTGTGTACTCGCCTCGCTATATTCGGATATCCCACCCTGCAGTTTTGGCGCCTCCTTTGCAGCCACTAAACATGCTGGGCTTCGTAACCAATCACAGTAATGCCGCAGACATCTTGATTGTGGCATTACTGTGATTGGCTAGCCGCCCAGCATCATAGGGTCTATTTAAGCCTGCCGCTACCATTTTGTTCACATTGCGTCTGGAGCCTGCATTCTATAAGCATAGGGAGAGATCGCTGAGCTGCTAGGGAGAGTGTTTAGGCCTCTTGATCAAACAAAAGCCCTTGTAAGGGCTACCTGCAGTGTGTACTACTTCTGTGTTTAAAGGAGCTGCTCACTAGCTCCATAATACCACCAAAAAATTGCTCTTTTCAGAGCTGAAGACTCACAACAAAGTCAGAGTACAGGGGAGAGCTTGTGTATTAGCTAGGGAGAGGATAAAGTGTTCTTCCAGTGTCCATCTTAAAACAGCTCTTGTCAGAGGCAATGCAATATTTTTCCTGCACACACAGAATTAGCATTATGTGTTGCCATTTTTTTTTCTAGCACTGGTCTATTTTCCCCGCTGTTTTAGGGGTCAGAGCCTGCCTTCTGTCCATATTAGTGTATGTAAAAAATCTTTGATTGCCCTGCACAAAGCAGTAGTCCAAACATTTCCTACTGCCTGCTACAAACAGGCACCAGGCCATTTTAACCACTATTTTGGGGTGTCAGCCTGCCTTCTGTCCATATTAGTCTACGTAAAAAATCTTTGATTGCCCTGCATAAAGTAGTAGTCCAAACATTTCCTACTGCCTGCTGCAAAGCAAGCACCAGGCTATTTTAACCACTATTTTGGAAGCCACCATCCCAAGAGCCACCAATCACAAATAGTAGTTAGGCTGGAGTAGGAATACTGTCCTGGTTTGTCCACTGCACAATCTGCATAGGGTTTGTAAAAATTAGAAAATAGCAAAAGGCAATGGTACTTACCAGCCAAGATTTCAAGAAAAATGCACACCAGGACGCAGCCGGCCCCCTTTTGTTAGAAGAAGGTAACACAGGTGCAGAATGCTGATGAACAATCACTCTCACCCACTCTCACTGGAGGAGCGACTGCCTAGCACTAAAACTGCACACAGATGAAACTTGCAGTAGGGTGCAATTCACACACACGCGGCACCGTGCCTACTCAGCATCCTATTACACGCTCCTACTATTTGATTAGGCGGGATGCCCAGCACCCTATCCATGCATCGCAGAGGTGCAAAGCCCCAAATCACAAGGTCACCATTAATGGGCCTGGCTGCGCCCTGGCAGATTAAAAATAGTGCAAAAATATCATATGAGGTATTAGTTAATATTTTGGCCAAAATACGTAAGCTCGCAACCCATCGTCAAGGGTCCTCACGATTTTGCGAGTCACTACTCTATCATTAAAAACAAACAGCATAGCCAGAACAATAAACAGAAATTTAAAAAAAAATTCCAAAGTCAAATTAGAAAATAGAAATAGCCGGCTCCCTTTTGTTAGAAGGAGGTAACACAGGTGCAGAATGCTAATGAACCATCACTCTCACTCACTCTCACTGTAGGAGCGACTGCCTAGCACTAAAACTCCTACTAACAAAAGGGGTCGGCTGCATCGTGTTGTGCATTTTTCTTGAAATCTTGGCTGGTAAGTACCATTGCCTTTTGCTATTTCCTAATTTGACTTTGGAATTTTTTAAAAAAATTCTGTTTATTGTTCTGGCTATGCTGTTTGTTTTTAATGATAGAGTAGGGACTCGCAAAAATCTTGAGGACCCTTGACGATGGGTTGCGAGCTTACGTATTTTGGCCAAATATTAGCTAATACCTCATATGATATTTTTGCACTTTTTTTTTATCTGCCAGGGCGCAGCCAGGCCCATTAATGGTGACCTTGTGATTTGGGGCTTTGCACCTCTGCGATTCACGGATAGGGTGCTGGGCATCCCGCCTAATCGAATAGTAGGGGCGTGTAATAGGATGCTGACTAGGCACTGTACCGCGTGTGTGTGAATTGCACCCTACTGCAAGTTTCATCTGTGTGCAGTTTTAGTGCTAGGCAGTTGCTCCTCCAGTGAGAGTGGGTGAGAGTGATTGTTCATCAGCATTCTGCACCTGTGTGCATTTTTCTTGAAATATTGGCTGGTAAGTGCCATTACCTTCTGCTATTTTCTAATTTGACTTTGGAATTTTTTTAAAAAATTCTGTTTATTGTTCTGGCTATGCTGTTTGGTTTTTTTTGTAAAAATTAGCCCTATGGGCTGAATCATGGTTGATGCAGGAAGCCATCATCCCAAGGGCCTCCATTCAGCATTCTGCACCTGTGTTACCTCCTTCTAACAAAAGGGGGCCGGCTATTTCTATTTTCTAATTTGACTTTGGATTTTTTTTTAAATTTCTGTTTATTGTTCTGGCTAAGCTGTTTGTTTTTAATGATAGAGTAGGGACTCGCAAAATTGTGAGGACCCTTGACGATGGGTTGCGAGCTTACGTATTTTGACCAAATATTAACTAATACCTCATATGATATTTTTGCACTTTTTTTTATCTGCCAGGGCGCAGCCAGGCCCATTAATGGTGACCTTGTGATTTGGTGCTTTGCACCTCTGCGATGCATGGATAGGGTGCCGGGCATCCCGCCTAATCGAATAGTAGGGGCGTGTAATAGGATGCTGACTAGGCACTGTACCGCGTGTGTGTGAATTGCACCCTACTGCAAGTTTCATCTGTGTGCAGTTTTAGTGCTAGGCAGTCATTCCTCCAGTGAGAGTGGGTGAGCGTGATTGTTCATCAGCATTCTGCACCTGTGTGCATTTTTCTTGAAATATTGGCTGGTAAGTGCCATTACCTTCTGCTATTTTCTAATTTGACTTTGGAATTTTTTTAAAAAATTCTGTTTATTGTTCTGGCTATGCTGTTTGGTTTTTTTTGTAAAAATTAGCCCTATGGGCTGAATCATGGTTGATGCAGGAAGCCATCATCCCAAGGGCCTCCATTCACAAATAGTAGTTAGGCTGGAGTAGGAATACTGTCCTGGTTTGTCCACTGCACAATGTGCATAGGGTTTGTAAATATTAGCCCTATGGGCTGAGTCATGGTTGACGCAGGAAGGAAACGGGTTCTTATGGGAAGGGGGTGACGTTAACAGTAGTAGCATGAATCTGCATTTTTGGTGAATTTAGGTTGGCTTGCTCTCATCTGGAGGGATTACAAACTGTGGAGATATCCAGTCCTTGCTGAATTTAATCAGGGTAAGTCTGTCTGCATTTTCTGTGGAAGACGTGTGCGCCTATCGGCGATGATTGCCCCAGCGGAACTGAATGCACGCTCTGACACCACACTAGCAGCCTGGCAGGCCAGCACCTCCAAGGCATATATTGAGAGGTCAGGCCAAGTGTTCAGCTTAGACACCCAATAATTAAAGGGAACTGAAGCATCATAAAGGACGCATGTATGGTCACATAAGTACCCCTTGACCATGTTCTGCAACTTATCCCTCCTTGGCATTGTTACAGGCACAGATAGCCTTTACTGTTGTGCTGGTCTTTTGAAAATTGCCCAATTTGTGCATATTTTTCCCCCACCTCTGTTGGAGCTGGTGGTCTTGTCTCTCCCCATTATCCCTTGGTGTTGAAAAGAGCCAGTACCTCTGCCACCAGCATTGTTTGAGGGTGATGTTTTAAGCAACTGATCTACAACGGCCCTCTTGAACAATTCAATTGTAAAACTCTTTGTTGATTCCAAAAGGAGAGAAGGAAACTTCTCCTTGTACCATGGATCGAGAAAGGTGGCCAACCAGTATAGGTTTCTCTTGTCACCTGCACCTTAAAAACATCTCCAGAATCCGACCTTTTCTCACCTTTGAAACTGCTAAAACTCTTACTGTCGCTATTATTCACTCTCATCTTGACTACTGCAACTCTCTTCTGATCAGCCGCCCTCTTACCAAACTTTCTTCATTTCAATCCGTCCTGAATGCGTCAGCCGGGGTCGTATTTCTGTCCTGCAGCTTCACTGATGCCTCCATCTTGTGCCAGTCATTACACTGGTTGCTCATTTACTACAGGGTCCAATATAAACTCATCGCTCTCACCCACAAAGCTCTCCACAGTTCTGCACCGCCTTATATCTCCTCCCTCATCTCTGTCTATCGCCATACACGTGCCCTCCATTCTACAAATGACCTAAGACTAACATCTCCCATAATCTGAACCTCGCATCTCCGTCTCCAAGACTTCTCTCGTGCTGCACTAATTCTCTGGCATGCTCTACCCCAGACGATCCGACTGATGCCTAGCCACCACGTCTTCAAGCACGCTTTAAAAACCCATCTCTTTAAACAAGCCTACCACCTCAACTACTCAGTAAACTAACTTTCCGCTGTTCCCTCCTTCTAAATATTATTCTGAATCTGCACCCTACTATTCATCTGTCTCCACACCCTCCATGCACACGATAACTACATTCGACACTTGATTATTGCACTTAAACATACATACATGGCTGATGACCAGATCATGCAGTCTTATATGAAAATCCCTACTTATTATAGTTGCCTGACCTGAAATAACAAAGACTTTTCCCCTATTGTGTCCATCCATTGCCTTCTTGAATGTAACCTTGCAAGCAGGGACCTCACTCCTAATGTAACTGTTTAAACTTAATTTATTGTATGTACATGCCTCCGCTTAATTAAGTGCTGCGGAATATGTTGGCACTATATAAATAAAATTTTTTATTATTGTTGGATAAAATATGTACTACGCGAGGGTCTTGCCACAGACACTTACACATGAACGGTGCCATGTGGGCCAAGCTGCAAAAAAGGCAAATGTTCTGTGTCCCCAACAGTAGAAACAGTACTCATCCTCTCCTCACGCAGACTCGCCTCCTCCACCTCCTCCTTCACCTCCTCCTCTCCAGCCCATCCAGGCTGGACAGACATGAAGCTTGGGTTGGGTGTCCCCTCTGTAGCATTACGAGTCCCGTCGGTAGCACAGAAAAACAAGTCCTCTCCCTCCTCATCTTCCTCCTCATCACCAAATGTTGGCTCAGAATATTGGCTAGGTAGTCTCACCCATTGGGAAATCTGTCTCAATACCAACATGCTGGGCACTCGAAGCTTCCTCTGTGAGGTTATGCAATGATTGTTTCAAGAGACACAGCAGCGGGAAAGTTACGCTGATAATAGCCTGATCAATGCTCACAAGGTTGGTGCAGTACTCAAAGTTCTCAAGAACCTCACAAATGTCAGCGATCCACACCCACTCGACAGCTACGTGTGGTGGCTGACTCTGTCTGACCGGCATGCTGAAGTTGGTATTCAGCTACTGCCCTCTGCTGTTCACTAATCCTCACCAACAAATGATAGGTGGAGTCCCACCGCGTGGGCAGGTCGCAAATGAGTGGGTGACTTGGCAAATTCAAGCGCTTTTGCAGCGCTGTAAAAGCAGCAAAAGCAGTAGAGGAATGGTGGAAATGGGCGCTAATATGGCGCACCTTCTCAAGTAGGTATGGCAATTCACGGAAAGTTTTCAGAAATTTCTAAACAATTAAGTTCAGCACGTGAGCCATGCATGGCACGTGTACCAGCCTGACGATCTTTAAAGCCTCCACTAGGTTACGCCCATTATCCCAGATGACCAGACCGGGTTGGAGGTGCAGCGGGGAGAGCCACTGATTGGTCTGTTGTTTTAAGCTTGCCACAGCTCTGTTGCAGTGTGTGCTTTCTGACCTTAACAGATCAGCTTCAGCAGATCGTCTTGCCACTTCGCCGATGCGCTGCTGCACAGGTCCCAGCTTGGCAGTGATGGGAGGGTAATTCAGCAGATAATGAGGAGCAGGAGAAGGGGAGAGAGGAGGTGGAAACCCTGACAGAAGTTGGGGCTGCTATTCTTAGCGTGGGTGTCCCACCCTCCACCAGGTTCCCCCAGTGTGCCATGACAGAAATGTATCGTCCCTGTACACAACAATTTGTTCAGGTGTCTGTTATTAGGTGGACCTTCCAGGTTACGGCGTTGGTGAGAGCATGGTTCACATTGTTTAACACGTGCTTGTAAAATGCAGGGACGGCACACCGGGCAAAATAGTGGCGGCTGGGAACAGTGTATCGTGGGTCAGCCACAGCCAAGAGATCACGGAAGACTGTGCTCCCACAAGTCTAAATGGCAACATCTCCTCAGCTAGCAATTTGGCAATGTGCAAGTTTAGTATTTGTGCCTGTGGGTGCATGGCTGGGTATTTACACTTTCTTTCCAAGCTCTCAGGCACGGACAATTGGACACTTTGTTGGCACAAGGAAATGGATGTGGTTGATGTTTGTTGTGTGTGAGCAACCGCAGCTTGTGGGCAGGAAGTATGAGCACCTGCTTCTTGAACAGCAGATTCTGAAGGACATAGCCCAGGTGACATGGCATATGTCTCCACCGAACCCAAAAGCACTACAGATACTGGCTGGTGATGAGCTCATGCAGCCTTTATCTATCCCTCATCATCTCAAGATGGCTGGATCATCATTGTAAATAAGCCCCTGTCCTTTGTGTCACCCACACCTCATGGTAGATCGTAAGCTCTTATGAGCAGGGTCGTCATTATTTTTGATTTATTTATTGTATTATCTTTAGCTATGTTACTTAGGACTGTTGAATATGAACCTCTGAATTGTAAAGCGCTGCGGAATAGGTTGGCGCTATATGAATAAAGAGTATTATTATCATTATTATTATTATTATTATTGGTTTGACCCGCAGATGCAGATTTGGTACCCTTGTGTTCCGCCCACCTACTGGGGTGCTTGGCTGCCATGTGGTTTCTCATACTGGAGGTGCTCAGGTTGCCTTTGCCCTGGCCTCTGCTCAACTTGGTATTGCAGATGCTACAGACAAGGTTTTTCTCTGAAGCACTTTCAGAAAAAAAAATTCCACACAGCAGCTGAACGGCCCCTAGCTCTGACTTGGCGCACAGTGGGGGTGCCCTTGGGGACAGTTGACATAGTTCTCACTCTGGACAAACCCCTTGGTGCCTGTGTTGGTGCTGCATATCCATCTTCCTGTTGATGTCATGGCTAGGTGTGCCAACGGTCCAGGTCGGATCAGTGGACTCATCATCGACCACCTCGTCTTCTATCTCATCCTCCTTCCCAGTTGACATTGTAGGCCGACCTGATGGCAACTGTGTCTCATCATTATCAGCCTCCACCTCTGGAGACAGTAAATGACGCTCCTCCAAGTGGCTTTCTTCCAGCCGTAGGTCATCGAATACTTGAGAATCAACGCACGCCACCTCCTCTTGTCCCTCTTCAATGCTGCACGGTGATAAGCCTGAGCCAACCAAAGGATACGTACCAAACAGATCCTCGGAGTGGCCAAGCTTGGGGTCATATGTCTCCTGTGACTCATAATGGCGGGAGGAAGGAGACTCAGCTTCAGGATTGGAAGGGCCAGCCTTCTGTGTATCCACAGTAGACTGTGTGGTCATGGAAGATTTGTTGATGCTTGACAAATGCGTAGAGGCCTTGTCTGCTATCCAAGACAGAATCTGCTCTCACTCTTCTGGCTTCCACACACGTTTACGTTCCAGACCAGGAACTTTTCCAGGAACATAGTGGATGCATCAAGCTTCTTCTGACCTGACACAGACCGAGTGCCTTCTCGCGCACCACTGACAACACCACGTCCATGTCCCTTAACAGGCTTTTTTGGCATATTGGGTTTTGTTGACAGATTTTCAGATGTTGATGGCACAAGCCACGCTAGCTGTCACAGGCACAGCCAAAAGCCATTTAAAGGCACAGCCAAAATAAGCCATTGGGAGAAGCTTCTCCAACCAATCCTAGAGGATGGCACCACGTATTCTTTGTCCATTGACTTGCACAAGTGATATATTTGAGCTCGTCATCCAGTTGGCTAGTGCAGCTTCATTTTTCCGGTTCACAGATTTCAGTCAAACCTGAGGATTGTAGGCTGCACTCACTGCTACCATCTAGTACTCCATGTCTCTTGGCCATTTTCTCTGTAGTCTCTGCGCTTAAATGAGTTAAATAATAGTGAGGGTCCTACAATATGAATAAGTGAGGGCACTCTCAAATGTACACAAGAGGCATCTCTAAAATGTATGTTACAGGGCCACACGAGGGCTCTCACAAAACTCAGCTTTCCTGCCTACTGCAGGCCCTCTGAACATTTGAATTTAGGGAAGCAGTATCACATGGTGGTGGAGGAGGAGGAGGGTTAAGCCCAACGCTACAATGGGCACAAACTGCTATGGAATATGTATTCCACTATCTGAGTGTCAATGATGGAGGGACCGCCCAAATGTCTAAGTAACAGCTGTCCCTCCAAAACGCATGTTACAGAGCCACCCGAGGCCTCTCAGGTAAAAGATCAACATACCTACTGGAGCGCTCTAGCTGTGCTTGTAAAGTGCTGGGGATTAGCGAACGAAAAAATGATGTACAGGACAGACCAAAAGTTTGGACACACCGTCTCATTTAAAGATTTTTCTGTATTTTCATGACTTTGAAAATTGTACATTCACACTGAAGGCATCAAAACTATGAATTAACACATGTGGAATTATATATTTAATAAAAAAGTGTGAAACAACTGAAAATATGTCTTATATTCTAGGTTGTTTAAAGTGGCCACATTTTGCTTTGATGACTGGCTACCTCTTGAAGCTCATCAAGAGAATGCCAAGAGTATGCAAAGCAGTCATCAAAGCAAAAGGTGGCTACTTTGAAGAACCTAGAATATAAGACATATTTTCAGTTGTTTCACACTTTTTTGTTAACTATATAATTCCACATGTGTTAATTCATAGTTTTGATGCCTTCAGTGTGAATGTACAATTTTCATAGTCATGAAAATACAGAAAAATCTTTAAATGAGAAGGTGTGTCCACCAAACTTTTAGTCTGTACTGTGTATATATATATATATATATACACACACATCTAAATAATTGTCTTATCCCGTCTGTCTGTCTGTCTGTCTTTCGGTCTGTCTGTCTGTCCAGGAAATCCCGCGTCGCTGATTGGTCCGGCCGCGGCCAATCAGCGACTCAGCATTTCACAAAAAGATGGCGGCCGTTAGCGGCTGATCTGCAGCACGGAGGTGAGCGGCGATGCAGCCGGGAGATGAAGCCGGCTGCTCGCAGCATACGTCCCCTGACCGGAGGCGCCGCTGACCCCCATGCGGCTACTGTCGGGAGATCAGCTACGGCCGCTTATCTGCGGACGGTAAAAGTGACGCCCCTCCCCTCTCCTCCCCTCCTCTACTCTCTCCTCCCCTCTCCTCCTGTCCCTCCCCCCACTCGCTCAGGACCCCGGCACCCGGTGCCATACTTACCCCTCCCCTCTCCTCCTCTCCCCTCCCCTCTCCTCCTCTCCCCTCCCCTCTCCTCCTCTCCCCTCCCCTCTCCTCCTCTCCCCTCCCCTCTCCTCCCCCCCGCTCGCTCAGGACCCCGGCACCCGGCGTCATACTTACCCCTCCCCGTGCCTGCGCTGCAGCTCCTGTGTCTTCCGCTGCTGCTGTGTGACGTGTCAGGTCAGAGAGCGTGGTGACATCTTTACACCACGCTCTCTCCTGACCGGTCACAGCGCACAGTGGGAACATGCGGGCTACGCTGGAGTCCAGAGGAGCAGCTGACAAGTGAGGTGAGTATTGTTTTTTTTTTATTTTTTTTTTTCATCGTATGGGGCCATAGGGCATTAAATGGTGGGGTGGGGAAGTGTGACATTGTGGAGGGGCCATTATAAGGGAAGGGGGATGTGACATCCTCCATGGGGCACTATGGGGGGGATGTGACATCCTGCATGGGGTATTATATAGGGGGGATGTGACATCCTGCATGGGGCATTATAAGGGAGGGGGGGATGTCACATCCTGCATGGGGTATTATAAGGGAGGGGGGGATGTCACATCCAGCATGGGGCATTATAACGGACGGGGGATGTGACATCCTGCATGGCGCATTATATGGGGGGGGGGGGAGTCACATCCTGCATGGGGCATATTCTAGAATACCCAATGCGTTAGAATCAGGCAACCATCTAGTACATACATACATACATACATACAGGGTGGACCATTTCTATGGATACGCCTAAATTAAGTGGGAATGGTTGGTGTAACATCCCTGGCGGCGAGCTTGCATGGCTTACCACCTCCCACCATGCAAGACCGCAATCTTACCTATCAGGTCAGGCTGCACACTTTGTTCCAGTACCTGTTGTTTGTATGTCTCTTGTCTGCTGGCTTAGGGCGGCGGCGTTGTTGCTTCCTTATTCTTAAAGCTGCAGTGTGCGCAGTCCTAATGCGTCCCCAGCCTATTGCTGTGAGTCACTGGATACTTAAACCCCCTCCACCCAGTAGGAGGTGCCTGAGCAACACTTTCATTCAGTTTGTTCTGTGCAACTGAGTTGCCAGGTCCTGTCCTGTATCTTGTCTGTTTCCGTCCCTGGGGGCTGTATACCCAGGCCTGTTACCTGTATCTGTGACTTCTAGTCTGTCTCCGCCACCCTGGGGGCTGAGTTCCCAGGCTTGTTCCTGTATCTAATTCCTGGTTCAGTTTCTGTCTGAACTGTGTCCTAGCCCGTTACCTGTTTTTCTCTATGTCTGTACCTTTCCCTTTTCCTGCAGTATCTGAACCTGCACCTAACTCCAACTCATTGTCTCTGTACTTCTGTTTGTGAGTTTTGTGTCCACTCGCTACTTCATTGCAAGTACCTTGTGTGTATCTCGTTCTGCTCGTTCGGTTTCCCTTCCTCCGTATCTAACTCCTGTGTTCCAGCTATCTTCTTATGTTTTCCAGTCTGTTCCATGTGGACAGAGTCCTGTCCTATCTACCGCATCTGCGGGTTTTCGTCTGCTCTGCTTGTCTACCGCATCTGCGGGTTTTGCTCTGCTCTGCTTGTCTACCGCACTTGTGGGTTTTGCTCTGCTCTGCTTGTCTACCGCACCTGCGGGTTTTGCTCTGCTTGTCTACCGCACCTGCGGATTTTGCTCTGCTCTGCTTGTCAACCGCTTCTTCGGGTTTTGCTCTGCTTGTCTACCGCACCGGTGGGTTTTGCTCTGCTCTGCTTGTCTACCGCATCTGCTGGTTTTGCTCTGCTCTGCTTGTCTACCGCATCTGCGGGTTTTGCTCTGCTCTGCTTGTCTACCGCATCTGCGGGTTTTGCTCTGCTCTTCTCTGCTTGTCTACCGCATCTGCGGGTTTTGCTCTGCTCTGCTTGTCTACCGCATCTGCGAGTTTTGCTCTGCTCCGCTTGTCTACCGCATCTGAGAGTTTTGCTCTGCTCTGCTTGTCTACCGCACCTGCGGGTTTTGCTCTGCTCTGCTTGTCTACCGCACCTGTGGGTTTTGCTCTGCTCTGCTTGTCTACCGCACCTGCGGGTTTTGCTCTGCTCTGCTTGTCTACCGCACCTGCGGGTTTTGCGCTGCTCTGCTTGTCTACCGCATCTGCGGGTTTTGCTCTACTCTGCTTGTCTACCGCATCTGCGGGTTTTGCTCTGCTCTGCTTGTCTACCGCACCTGCGGCTCCGTTCCTGTGTCCCAGTCTGTACTGGTCCCTATCCTGCCTGTGTTCCTACCTGCCAGTACCCGCCTGTCTGCATGCCAGCCGTGCCTGCCAGTACCCACCTGTCTGCATGCCAGCCGTGCCTGCCAGTGCCCACCTGTCTGCATACCAGCCGTGCCTGCCAATACCCATCTGTCTGCATACCAGCTGTGTCTGCCAGTATCCACCTGTCTGTATGCCAGCCTAACCTGCCTGTTCCTGCATTCCCCGGTGTGGGTCAACAGTTGTGATCGGGGTCTGACCTGGAGTAGCACCTGGTCCCTCTGCTCGGTTCCTCCCTGGTTCACGGAGTCAACTGAGCCGCCGTGTGACCTTGGTCGGACCGAGTTGATACTTAGTTAAGCCCCTCCAGGCACTCCTCGGTTCATGGTACAGTGGGATCACTAATCATGCTCACTCCAGTCAGTCCGGGCATGTGCGTAACAGTTGGTGATATCAACTTCCTGTTTGTGGCACATTAGTATATGGGAGGGGGAAAACTTTTCCATTCATTCATATTCTCTGAAACAAGGCCAAGAAAGGAAAAATTCTGCCGGGGCATGTAAACTTTTAAACACAACTGTATAAGTTCATAATGCGCTCTGCATAGCACAAGAAATAGTAACATAGTTTGTAAAGCCGAATAAAGACTTGCGTCCATCAAGTTCGACCTGTTAGTTCTGTAATTGCTAAAGTTGATCCAGAGGAGGGCAAAAACCCCAAATGATTTGGCCAATCTTCACCTGTTATTATACTCACCTAAGGCGCGGTCAGATCTGATGGGCGTCTCTGGTCTTGATCCACCGCCTCCTCTCTTCTTGAGATCGCCATCCTCCTTCTTGCTTCATGTGGATGATGTATCCTATGTCATCCACACAGGGTCCCCTATCTCGCTCCCAGGCAGGCACGAAGGCACACTTCTCTCAGCCCTGCTGAGGGCAGAGCAAAGAACTGTAATGAACATGAGAAGGGAAAGGGCAAACAGCACTGGCACATACACTCTACAATACTTTGCTCTGTCCTTGGCATAGCAGGAAAAAGTTTGCCTGCGCAGGAGCACGATGGAGGACACTGTGTGGATGACCTAGGATGAGTCATCCACACAAAGGAAAAAAGGGGATGGTGATTGAAGGAAGAGAGGAGGGGCCGAATCAAGACCAGCAACACGCATCAGACCGGACCGCCACATAGATGACTATAATAAAAGGTCTTTTCTGTGCTATATAGAGCACATTGGTGTTTATGTACAATGAATATAAAGGCGTACAGGTACTGGCCCTACTTTATATGGGAAAATTCCTGGTGACAGGTTCTCTTTAAATGGGTTGGCAAATTTATCTTAGTTTAATGTGTTGTTTTTGTGGCACTTATTAATATATACAGTGTCTCCTTCTGCAGTTGATAGTGTTGCCTTTCTCACAGACTGCAGAGCTACCGGGTCCATAAAACATCTTCCAATAGAAGAGCATGTGACCAGTCCTGTCCATCAGCCTAATCTAATACATAGAAAAGCTGTGTATCTATTGGAAGAGGCTGATGGACAAGTCTGGCCACTTGTCTCTCTACTAGCAGCCATTTGGTGGCCAGGAGAGTTGTGTAGTCTATGAGTAAGGCAACACTAAGAAAAGCAAAAGGAGAACCTGTCATACGTTTATATTAGTAGTTGATATATAAGTGCCACAAAACCATGTCCCCAACCCTGTTTTTAAATAATCATAAAATGGCCAAACTCTTCAAAGGGGTTTTCTCACATTAACTGTTTAACTAATTATTACTTCTAAAAATAATATAATCATCTGATACCTTCACAAGGTGTAGCTAATTGTGTAGAGGCTACAGTGTTGATATGACATCAACAGCACTCAATGGACTCAGTGGCTTTGCCAATGTAGATGCCATGAGCTGCTGAGCCCAATGGCTATAGTGTTGCTGGTCCTGGGGAGTGTAAGCAAGAGATGATTTTATTATTTTAGCATGGCCACCACAGATTAGTAAAAAAAAAAATGTTGAAAGAGTGAAAACCCCTTATAAAGCTGCATATAGACCCCATTCCCTCCCCCAAATGTAGACAATAATCATAAAACTAGTATAGTTGGTTTATTTATCTACGTATATTAAAGTTTTATTTATCTCATAACTTATCATACACTCATACACTTTTAACCGACATCTACATATAGCTTTTATGTTCTCTAATCTAGGTTTACTTATGGGAACCTTGATGTCCTTCTTCCTCCATAACATTCTTACAGGAATCCAAATTATCATGTTTATTTACATTCCCGAGATTGGACTATAAAACTATAAGGAATTTATTAAAAAAGAAAAACTGAAATATCACATGGTCATAATTATTCAGACCCTTTGCTCAGACACTCATATTTAATTCACATGCTGTCCATTTCCTTGTGATCCTCCTTGAGATGGTTCTACTCCTTCATTGGAGTCCAGCTGTGTTTAATTAAACTGATATGACTTGATTTGGAAAGGTGAACATTGGACATAATTTCAAAAAACATCACAGTAAAAGATAATGCCTTTCCAACACCAGGCCAGATTACCATTGAACTGCAGGATGCAGCAAGCCTCCATGATAAAGGCGGGGGCCGCACATGTGCAAAATACTGATGCATCACACATATTTGTGTGACTGGCGCCCTATGCAAACTCCATCAGTGTGCATGTGACATGCCCCCTGGGGCCGTGGGGTAGCCGGGCCGGTCCTGTATTGGGGAAGTCACGGTGGCAGTGACTGGGTCTGTGGCCACAGGCGGTCAAATAAATTAAAGAAAAGGGGAATAAAGTTTCTGGGATAATATTCGTGACGCCTCCCGTGGTATGCGGCTATATGGGGCCGCCGCTGCGGTGCAGATCCACTGGGGCTGATGGGGGGCTGATGGTGACGCAGCAGAGTTGGTTCAGATCTCCACAGGCAGAGCTAAGCCCCAGGGCAGTAAATGATGAATTGTGGAGGTAGATGTTGTTGGTGCGGTGTAGTGCAGGGCTGGTGACGCAGTAATGAGTCAAGGACACAGTGGGGTGCAGTCTTCAGGCTTTACTCACAGTTCTAGGCAGTTCCAGGTGACCGCTGCAGCCGGTTATAATCACCCACGTCGTTCTGTGTCCTCCGGGGAAGTGATCCAGCAAACTCTCAGGTATCTCAGGAGAACCTGAATGGGTCCCCTTTCTGTGTACCTCTCTAGGTTGTCTCACTGCGCTGGGTCTCGCCCTCCTGCCCTGCGCCTCACACCCAGTGTCCCAAGCCAGAGGCCGCGGGCCTTGACGGGCCTTGTCCTCTTTGTCCCCTTTGTCCTCTATGGCCATCTTTTCGGCGATTAAGTGTGGAGTGTGGCTGCAGCACCTGAAAGGCTGCAACCTCCGGTTTGCTAACTGAGACCTAAAGTACTCCACTAGGCTGGGGCCGGTCCCCTACTGCAGCCTGATCCCTCCACTTCAGCGTGAATTCGGGCGCACGGGTGGCATCCCGAACTCGCCGTGCCCCTGGGATCCCTTCTGTCTCTCTGGAGCCCTCCTCACTGCTCCGGTCTTCTTTCCTCACTTTCCTCCTCCTGGGCCTCTCTGACTGGACCCCTCTCCTCTCTCACTCCTCTCCACTGAACTCCTTCCTTGCTCTCCTGAGCAGGACTGGACCTTTCTAGAACCTTCTACCTTCCTTTTATACTCTTCCTTTCAGTGCTCCCCTGAACCTCTTCCTCCACCCTCACCCACTACATGGTTCCCTCTCTTCTTGTTTCCCACCCTTCCAGCCAGGGACAGGGCTCAGCAGTGACCAAGTGCATCTTGCCCCGCCTGCTGGTTTGGAGTGGTGTAGTGTTGGATGTAGGTGGGTGGGTCCAGGATAGTGCTCCCTCCTTACCTGAGAGTGGAGTACTACACCTCTGGATGAGATGCAGTACGTCTGTGGCAACTGGACCCGCAGGGGTGCCACACTTATATAATACTACACAGCCACCCCCTCCATGAATTGGTAGGTTAGTGAGTGGCTGTCTGCATCAGTATATTGAAATTATGTCCAATGGTCACCATTTTTAATGTTTAGTGTTAGGACTCGCAAGTATGGGGACCCTTGCTGTTGGGTTGCAAGCTTGCAAAATATCGACAAATACCTCATGTGGTGTATTTATCTTACACAATTTTTCATCTTTTTTGCACATTTTTTTGCAGGATGAAGCCCAGGCCTCTTTAGTGTTGGCTGGGTGAATTGGGGCGTTTGTCCTGTGGGGGTGCTCGTATATAGTGCTGGGCAGCCTGCCTGATCTAATAGTATGGGCGTCATCAATAGGCTGCAAGTCAGACACTGTGCATCACACATATCTGTGTGACTGGCACCCTATGCGAACTCCATCAGTGTGCATGTATAATACTACACAGCCACCCCCTCCATGAATTGGTAGGTTAGTGAGTGGCTGTCTGAATCAGTATTTTACACATGTGCGGCCCCCCGCCTTTATCATGGAGGCTTGCTGCATCCTCCAGTGCATTGGTAATCTGACCTGGTGTTGGTAAGGCATTATCTTTTACTGTGATGTCTTGATTTGGAAAGGCACACACCTGTCTATATAAGACCTCACAGCTTACAGTGCATGTCAGAACAAATGAGAATCATGAGCTCAAAAGGAACTGCCCAAGGAGCTCAGAAACAGAATTGTGGCAAGACACAGATATGGCCAAGGTTACAAAAGAATTTCCGCATTACTCAAGGTTCATAAGAGCACAGTGGCCTCCATAATTCTTAAATGGAAGAAGTTTGGGACCACCAGAAGTCTTCCTAGACCTGGCCGTCCAGCCAAACTGAGCAATCGTGGGAGAAGAGCCGTGGTGAGAGAGGTAAAGAAGAACCCCAAGATCACTGTGGCTGAGCTCCAGAGAAGCAGTAGGGAGATGAGAGAAAGTTCCACAAAGTCAACTATCACTGCAGCCCTCCACTAGTCGGGCCTTTATGTCAGAGTGGCCTGACGGAAGCCTCGCCTTAGTGCAAGACATATGAAAGCCCGCATAGAGTTTGCTCAAAAACACACGAAGGACTCCCAGACTATGAGAAATAAGATTCTCTGATCTGATGAGACTAAGAAAGAACTTTTTGGTGATAATTCTAAGCGGTATGTGTAGAGAAAACCAGGCACTGCTCATCACCTCCCCAATACAATCCCAACAGTGAAACGTGGTGGCAGCATCATGCTATGGAGGTGTTTTTCAGGGACAGGACGACTGGTTGCAATTGAAGGAAACATGAATGCGGCCAAGTACAGAGATATCCTGGATGAAAATCTCATCCAGAGTGCTCTGGACCTCAGACTTGGCCGAAGATTCACCTTCCAACAAGACAATGACCCTAAGCACACAGCTAAAATAACAAAGGAGTGGCTTCAGAACAACTCTGTGACCATTCTTGACTGGCCCAGCCAGAGCCCTGACCTAAACCCAATTGAGCTTATCTGAAGAGACCTGAAAATGGCTGTCCACCAACGTTCACCATCCAACCTGATGGAACTGGAGAGGATCTGCAAGGAAGAATGGCAGAGGATCCCCAAATCCAGGTGTGCAAAACTTGTTGCATCATTCCCAAGAAGACTCATGGCTGCACTAGCTCAAACGGGTGCTTCTACTCAATACTGATCAAAGGGTCTCAATACTTATGACCATGTGATATTTCAGTTTTTCTTTTTTAATAAATTTGCAAAAATTTCTACATTTCTGTTTTTTTTCAGTCAAGATGGGGTGCAGAGTGTACTTTAATGAGAAAAAAATTAACTTTTTAGAATTTACCAAATGGCTGCAATGAAACAAAGAGTGAAAAATTGAAAGGAATCTGAATACTTTCCGTACCCACTGTATTTCTGACATTTTAGTGAGTGTGGGTGTCCTCTGAATCTCAGCCAAGTCTGCAGGCTTATTCCCTCATAGTATAATTTATTTTCAATGTGTTCACAAGTCTTATCATCATCCGGATTCCTTACATTCAGTACCTACAACTACAACTGGGGAGAAACATTTTATTACTACAAAATCAGAAAAACAGTGTAAAAGATGGGAAATATTTAGAAGTAAACATTAGCTAAGATCAATTTTGTCTTTGATTAACCTTATATATGTAGTTCTATATTTGAACTCATTCGCTATGCTGAGTTTCCCAGGATCTGCTTTATTATTGCACGGAAACTTCTAAAATATATGTGTGGAGAAACAAATGAGGTAAACAATAGTATCTGAAACAACTTCTAAATGGGTATTCCAATCTTGTAAGGTATTAAAGAGAGTGTCCCACAAACAAAGTTCATTTTAATCAACAGATCTTGTTATAATAATAATAAATAATAAATTCCACCATTGGATGTTTTTAAAAATAATGTTCCTGTGCCACAATAATCTTATAAGTGTGCCCCTGATATTTTCAGCATAATGACTGCATCTGACCATGAAGGAACATTGGTGGCACATAACATGCAGGTAGCTCCTGGGCATGGTAGGAAGCAAAAGAGAGTATACAGACAGGACAGCATGGGATTACAGCAGATGCTTTCTGTGAGATAAAATGTTGTTTTTAAATAGGCAGGGAAATGTTTTACCTCACAGAAAACAGCACCTACGTTCTCATGCTGTCCTGTCAGTATACTCTCTTTTGCATCCTCCTCTATCCAGGAGTTGTGGTATGGTCAGACCATATTCCTGCATGGTCAGACACAGCCATTACACAGTACACAGCAGGGGAACATTTATAAGGAGAATTGGATGGTTCGCCCCCAGCAGTTCAACCCCAGCAGTTCGCCCCCAGCAGTTCGCCCCCGGGTACATTTCGCCCCCGCACATTTCGCCCCCAGCATTTGGCCCCCAGGATGTTTTGCCCCGGCACATCTCACCCCCGTACATGTCACCCCCAGTTCGCCCCCGTCCGGGGGCGAAATGTACCTGGGGGCGAACTGCTGGGGGCAAATTGCTGGGGGCGAACTGCTGGGGGCAAAACTTCCTATAACCATTTATAAGATTATCTCAGCACAGGAACATTTTTTAACATATCCAGTTGTGGTACATATTTTTATTTCAAGATATATTGATTAAAATGTACTTTGTTCAAGGGAAAACTCCTCTAACATATTACTAGAAAATGTTATAACATTAAAGGGAACCTGTCACATTGGAGAACGCTAATAACCTGCAGATATGGGGTTAAGCTGCCGGTTAATAGCATTAGAAAGTAGGTCGGCCACCATACTGAAAGTGCAGGTCCCAGAAGAAAAGGAACTTTATTACTCCCGGTAACCGCTGGATTTTTAATCATACAAGCTATGTGAAGCCGGTTGTCAGGCAAAGTGCAGGGGCGTGCTAACAGCCGCGACTCAGTGCTGTGAGCAGTGACTGTAGGTGTGCAAGCACGCTTATATGAATGAAAGCTAATGGCTCCTAGAAACCACGCTTTCGGTATGGCGGGCACCTTTCTAATGCTATTAACCCGCAGATTAACCAAATACCTGCAGGTTAATAGCATTATTCGGAGTGACAGGTTCCTTTTAAAATTGACCATTGAAAACCCCACCGATCATGAGATCAAAGGGACGGAGGCCTTGAACCTGGACAGTAATGCTACTGACCACTTATTATGCAAGGAAGTGCAAAACAGCTCCATTAAAGTAATGGACGTTTACTATAAATCAGCAGGGAAAAGCTGTTAAAGAAGCACTCCTCCCATCAAAGTTTTATCCTCTCAATATATTGCAGTCATCATATTATACAGCACTGTGTACTTACAATTGCTCATTTTGCCCTTCTACCCAGCTAATTATTCTACTTTCTCTGCTCTATATACAAATAGGAAGTCCCTACATTTATCATTCCCCTCTTCAAATCCTGACCCAGCTGCTCTGTTCCTCCCCCCTGCCAGGGACTTTGCAGTTATTTATGACTCGTGCAGGGAAAATTTACCTCCTGTTTCTGCATGGAGCTTAGAAGGATTCAGCTAGTCAGTTCTTAATCACGTGATGTCAGACCTAATGGGAAATAATTAACTGGATAGAAAGGCAAAATGAGCAATTTTAAGTAAACAGTGCTATATAATATGATGATTGCAATATATTAAGAGGATACAAATTTCGATGGGAGGAGGAGTGCTTCTTTAACAAACTTTGCCAACCCTTTATTCTCAAGATCAGTGAAAGTTCCAGAGGTTAGACTTCCATTGATCAGAAAGTAGGTTCACTTTTTTGAAGTGGAGGCCTTTAATGGAACTCTTGCTGTATGGTGACACTAATAGTGGCACTTTTAATATGTGAACTTAAAATGGGAACTAAAACGGAGTAAGGGGGTACTAGATGTGATATGTAATGTGTAGCGCCTGAATGCACAAAATGGGAGTACTATTACTGTGTGTAGCACTATTTTAATCTGGTGTGCATTATCACTGTGTGAGGTGCAAAGTAGATAGCGGAGTAAGGGTGAGGAGGGTACTGGAAAAGTGAGGTGCTAAAGATGGCTGTGTGGCAAATTCTGTACAGACAAAAGACTGGAAGAAGTCTTCATGAAGATCTGGGTCAAATGGAGAAAAAACAACACTTCCCATCAAGGAAGACATCACCAATGATTCAGTGAATTTAACGGTGCTGTAATCACTTAACCTGCTGAGAGTCTGAATAGAACTGTTGTCTAAACATTTTATGGTCACTGTATGATGACAAAGTTGGTCTTTGTATTGTGCTTTTTATTTCACTAAAGTGGCATTATTCAGAAAGTATTCAGTGGTTACACATGGTAAATGTCTGGTGATATGATGTGGATAGATGTATAGGACATTATTAGTAATGTTGGTTTTGATATAACTTACACTCCCTGACAGAAGTTATGTCGCTTACCCATCTTATGTAAATAAAAGCTTATAACCTTACGTTAAATTCATCCATTGGTTTTATAAATTACTCTTTTGAAAGCTGAAACCCTCCCAAATTTGGTTTAAGTTAAGAAAATAAATTGGCATCAATGCTGAAATATTGATCATTTAATGAACACAGAATGGTCAGATTTTTGCAAGACAAAAGTTTTGTCGCCCACAGAAAGTAATGTGATATTCAAACAAATAATTATCATTAAATACAAATATATGTTGCATAACATTGGTGAATGAAGTTGTGGTGCTATTAGAGTCATATTTAATATTTTGTGTGACTTCCATGAGCTTGAAGGACTGCATCCATGCGGTTCTACAATGATTCATACAATTTATTAATGAAGTCATCAGGAATAGCAAAGAATGCAGTCTTGCATGCCTCCCAGAGTTCATCTAGATTCTTTGGTTTTGTCTTCCAAGCTTCCTCTTTCATCCTACCCCAAACATGCTCAATGATGTTCATGTCTGGTGACTGGGCTGGCCAGTCCTTGAGCACCTTGATCTTTTTTGCCTGGAGGAACTTTGTTGTAGAGAGGGATGTATGAGATGAAGCACCAACCTGCAGCAGAATTTGACCCCTTTTATGATTTGGAATGTAAGAGGTAGCTAATACTTCTTGATATTTTAGGCTATTGATATTGCCTTCCACCTTGCAAATGTTTTGCACACCCCCATACTGAATGTAACCCCAGACCATGATCCTTCCACCACCAAATTTAACTGTTTTCTGGGTGTATTTTGGATCCATACGGGCTCCAGTAGGTCTCCTGCAGTATTTGCGGCGGCTGTGGTGTAATTCTACTGAAGATTCATCAGAGAAATCCACCTTCTGCCACTTTTCCAGCATCCATCTGTTTAGCAGGCTGTGGGACTTTGCAAATGCCACACGTTTTTTTATTTGCCTTTTGTTTAGTGCTGGCTTCTGGGCACTGATTCGACCATGGAGGCCATTTCGAGACACAATCCTACAAACTGTTCCAGTTGACACAGGGACTTGAGGTGACCAGGCCTGTTGGAGCTCTGCTGCAGTGGAAGAGGGGCTTGCTTTGGATTTTCTAACCAACAAACGTTCCTCCAGGGCAGTTGTCTTGCGGGGTCTGCCGTACCTAGGCTTGTCAAACACATCGCCAGTCTCTTCAAATCTTTTTTTAATTCTTTGTACTTGACGCTGAGACACATTAAAGGTGCCAGCCACCTCTGCAGTGGATCTGGTCATCAGCCTCTTGATAATCAAGGCTTTGGTCGCAGGGTGGATTTTTGGCATGTTGTCAGAGCTCAAGTTGCAGTTCAAGTGAAGGTCTGGGGTGCTGGGTTTCTATTTATACACACCCACTAATTAACCGATCATTTACTGAGCACTGGTGAGGATGTAAACTAGGATTGGGTGCATTATATGACCAGGCTACAAAACTTTTGTCTTGCCAAAATCTGACCATTTTGTGTTCATTAAATGATCAATATTTCAGCATTGATGCCAATTTATTTTCTTAACCCAAACCAAATTTGGGAGGGTTTCAGCTTTCAAAAGAGTAATTTATAAAACCAATGAATGAATTTAACGTCAGGTTATAAGCTTTTATTTACATAACATGGATAAGCGACATAACTTCTGTCAGGGAGTGTATGTTCAGTAACTGTATGATGGTGCTATGAATGCTGATAATATTTGTTCCTCGTGTAGTATATGGTATGCGGATTAGAGGTTTACTCCTACATACAGAACTGCATTTTGAGGAGGCCACACAATGCTAATTTTTATTATAAAGTATGTCAATAGGCTGTATATCTAAGGCTAGGCTCACATTTCTACAAACTTTCTGCTAGATGTGTACATCTGAATTGTAAAAAAAGCTGTATTCAGACGTATATGGAGACGTACCAATAAAGTAAAATCAACTAGATAGAGTAAAAAAAATTTTCGTGACTACATTTTGTCAGGTTCATGTGTTTTTTTTTATGCACCAAAAAGCATAATTGACCACGTTTTTAGTTTAAAAAAATTATTTTCTTGAAGCAGAAATCAATAAGGGTGGGCCTAGATAAGCTAGGAAAAACTAGTTAACATAAAAAGGATGCTTTTTTTGTAAAAAATGTAAATAGACATAGAATGACCTGTTACATACAGAATGTTACAGTACCTTGAAAAATTATTCATATCCTGTGAACTTTTCCACATTTTGTTACATTACACCCTGTCTCTGCTGTATATATGAAGTCTGTCTCTACTATATATGGAGTGTGTCTCCGCGGTATATGGAGTGTATCTCTGCGGTATATGGAGTGTATCTCTACTATATATGGAGTGTGTCTCCGCGGTATATAGAGTGTGTCTCTGCGGTATATGGAGTGCATCTCTGCTCTGTATACGGAGTGTGTCTCTGCTCTGTATACGGAGTGTGCCTCTGCTCTGTATACGGAGTGTGTCTCTGCTTTGCATACGGAGCGTGTCTCTGCTGTATATGGAGCGTGTCTCTGCTCTGTATACGGAGTGTGTCTCGGCTGTATATGGAGTGTGTCTCTGCTCTGTATATGGAGTGCATCTCTGCTCTGTATATGGAGTGTGTCTCTGCTCTGTATACGGAGTGTGTCTCTGCTGTATACGGAGTGTGTCTCTGCTCTGTGTACGGAGTGTGTCTCTGCTGTATACGGAGTGTGTCTCTGCTCTGTATACGGAGCGAGTCTCTGCTCTGTGTACGGAGTGTGTCTCTGCTCTGTGTACGGAGTGTGTCTCTGCTCTGTATACGAAGTGTGTCTCTGCTCTGTATACGGAGTGTGTCTCTGCTCTGTATACGAAGTGTGTCTCTGCTCTGTATACGGAGTGTGTCTCTGCTCTGTATACGAAGTGTGTCTCTGCTCTGTATACGGAGTGTGTCTCTGCTCTGCATACGGAGTGTGTCTCTGCTCTGTATACGAAGTGTGTCTCTGCTCTGTATACGGAGTGTGTCTCTGCTCTGTATACGAAGTGTGTCTCTGCTCTGTATACGGAGTGTGTCTCTGCTCTGTATACGAAGTGTGTCTCTGCTCTGTATACGGAGTGTGTCTCTGCTCTGTATACGGAGTGTGTCTCTGCTCTGCGTACGGAGTGTGTCTCTGCTCTGTATACGGAGTGTGTCTCTGCTCTGTATACGAAGTGTGTCTCTGCTCTGTATACGAAGTGTGTCTCTGCTCTGTGTACGGAGTGTGTCTCTGCTCTGTATACGGAGTGTGTCTCTGCTCTGTATACGGAGTGTGTCTCTGCTCTGCATACGGAGTGTGTCTCTGCTCTGTGTACGGAGTGTGTCTCTGCTGTATACGGAGTGTGTCTCTGCTCTGCATACGGAGCATGTCTCTGCTCTGTATACAGAGTCTGCCTCTGCTCTGTATATGGAGTGTGTCTCTGCTGTATATGGAGTGTGTCTCTGCTGTATATGGAGTGTGTCTCTGCTCTGTATACGGAGCGCGTCTCTGCTCTGCATACGGAGTGTGTCTCTGCTGTATATGGAGTGTCTCTGCTCTGTATACGGAGCGCGTCTCTGCTCTGTATACAGAGTCTGCCTCTGCTCTGTATACAGAGTCTGCCTCTGCTCTTTATACACAGCAAGGTGGCTCAGTGGTTAGCACTGTTGCTTTGCAGCACTGGGGTCCTGGGTTCAAATCCCACCAAGGACAATATCTGCAAGGAGTTTGTATGTTCTACCTGTGTTTTCATGGGTTTCCTCCCACACTCCAAAGACATACTGATAGGGAATCTAGATTGTGAGCCCCAATGGGGACAGTGCAAATATTGTCTGTAAAGTGCTGTGGAATATGTTGGTGCTATATAAATAAAAAGATTATTATTATACAAAGTGTGTCTCTGCTGTATATGAAGTCTGCCTCTGCTGTATACGTATAGAGCAGAGACAGACTCCGGAGTGTGTCTCTGCTGTATGTCGACTCTGTCTCTGAGGCTTTATACCATCTGTCCATTCCCAGATATCTCACTACGTAGCTGATTCAGGGGGCTTCCTCGCTGCTCACCTGCAGATGTGCTCGGCAGAGGGGAGTGATGGTGCTGGGTTGGAGAGCCGGGGGCAGTGTGGTGGCGATGATGGGGCATCTCTCCTCGGTGAATGTCCTCTTCACCAGACTTCGCCATGTCGCAGTGAGCGCGATTGCTAAATGTTCAGAGAAGTTTCCAGCAGCTCAGGATGAAGTTATGAAATGGGGCTCTCAGCCGCTCCTCTGCAGCAGCAGCAGAACAGGGAGAGAACTTCCTACTTGTGTTTTCTCTTCACTCATTACCTTCTTTTGTTTTGCTTTAGAAGCCAATGGCAGGATGGCAGGGTTTGGGCAGGGTTTGGGCTGGCTCTGACTCTGCTACGCCCCTCAATTAGGGCCACTTTTCACTTGTGATATTGTGAAGAATGAGCTATCTGGCAGGAAGCTGCTGCTCTGCTGATTAGAAGCTGCACATTCACTTTCCTGGCAGGGATCACAGGACTTGTTAAATCCTGACTGTAGCTGGTTATGTACTCTGAGTGTGGAGAGACGCTTCACACCAGAACAACAAGTGCAAAAAACACACACGACTGCAAGAAGATCACCGCACGGCATTTACACGGCATGGTGTAACTATTACTTGTGGAGCTTGATGTTAAACACTAAGTCTTTGCCTCTGCCGTATATATTTGCTGAACAGGTAGGACTGTCTATTCTGTGTGGCAAGCACAAATATTATTAAATGGGCTGTCCAGGACTACAATATTGAAGCACATCCTTAGAATAACAATATCAGATTGGTAGGGGTCCGACAGTTAACATTCCCACCATCAACTGTTAGCAAGTTTCGGGGCCACTGGAAGTGATGAGTTGCACACAGAACCCCACAGCTCCCTATACTATAGATGCCTTTCTCAAGTACTACAGGTCAGCTCCATCCAAGGTAAATAGGAGCTAAGCTGCAGTACCTGAGAATGGCCACTGCAGAGTGTGCAGCGCTGTGGTGTGCTAGACCTGCACACTGTACGAACTACTAACAGCTGATCACTATGAGGGCCGACTAGTGATGAGCAAGCACTAAAATGCTCGGGTACTCGTTGCTCGGGTCGAGCACATTGGAATGCTCGAGTGCTCGGTCTGAGCAACGAGCCCAATGTAAGTCTATGGGAAACTTGAGTATTTTTCCGGCAGCTCCCCCCGGCTGTCTGCAGAGGGCCTAAAAATTGCCCAAATCAATTGGAACAGTCCTCAAATGACATGGGAGCAGCATGGGGAAGACCCCTGGAAGCATTTCTGACTCCCAGGTCACTGCTGTGAACACTGTTGTCAGAGGTATTACACCACTTTTACAGACTCACAATAAAACATACAAAAAAACAAAATGCATTTTCCTGGGAAAAATGTTAAAGAACATCCTTTCCAGGGTAATGACTTGTATATAAGGCAAAATAAATATAGAAAAACAAAAATGCTCCTCCACACCTTGGGCTATGTTCACACGTAGTGTTTTTTATGCATTTTTGCACTTATACATTGCTTTCAACGGTGAAAAATACATTCACCGGTAAATGTCATTTTAACATTTTACAACCTTATCTGGCCATGTGGTGTGGGAGACATGATCAGACACATCCTGTCTCATTTATGATGGGGGGACTCTGAAAGTCTCAAAGACTATTTTTATAGGGCCATCAGGCGTCCCTTACTATTCTTAAAGGACCAGCAGTTGGCTATGCTTTGTTGTTTCCATTCCTAAAGAGTGTGTCTCCTATACTGTTATTGCGTATGCAGTGACTGCAAGGGCTGCCAAAAATTTGGATGCAACCCAATACCCCTTTGAAGAGACATGGAGGAGGGCCTCAGTAAAAAAATGTTCCCATTATAAAGGAGTGGGTCTCCTATAGTGGTAATGCCCATGCAGTGACTGCAAAAGCTGCCAAATTTTTGGAAAACCCCCAATAACAATTTAAAGACATAGAGGGGGGCCTCAGTAATGACATGTTTCCATTAGAAAGGAGCGAGTCTGCTATCCAGTTATAGAGTATGCAGTGAGTCCAACAGCTGCCAAAATTTAGGAAAAACCCGAATACCAATTTAAAGATACATAGAGCTGGGCCACAGTAACGACATGTTCCCATTAGAAAGTAGCGGGTCTGCTATATAGTTATAGGGTATGCAGTGAGACCAACGGCTGCCAAAATTTAGGAAAAACCCTAATATCAATTGTAGGGATTTGTACTCACTGAGCCGCTTTGGAGGTAGGCACAGGTAAAACACAGTGATGCAGTCCACGTGTTCAAATAAACTGGTGGTTTATTTAGTGTCCATACACCAGTGAGGAAACAAAAGTAACGGCCTTTTCCTGGCACAAAAAAGGAATAACAGAACAAAGCTCAAAATAACAAGTCCATGCAGCACGGCTCTCAGCCATTTAAACAGAGGGCCTTCCTCTGCCTCCAGCAGACTCTGAGAAGCACATGCAAGGTCTGCTCACCTTGCCCAACAAACACAGACAGACAAAGACAGGTGAAGCTGTTTTAAATCAGCCTTCCAAGATCTGGATTGGAGGTAAGTGAGCAGCTGTTCCCCCCCAGCTCTTTCAGCTGCTCGTAAAACCCGGCCCTGTAATCTGGGCCCATTAAATTCCTCTCAGCACTATGTGTGCTGGAGCCTGCTTCTCCGGGTCCTACATCACCGAAGCTTGGCACTTCAGGGACACACACCTCCCGTCCACGACCCGTCCGGCAGCCACCTTACATACCCCCCCTCTGCCCAAAGCCAGGGGGCTTGGCACCTTCTGTCACCATACAATAAACCCTTGACAAGGCATCAGCATCCCCATGTCATTTCCCAGGCCTATGCTCAACCCGGAAGCTGAAATTTTGTAGAGCCAGGAACCACCTAGTCACTCTGGCATTGTTCCCCTTCTTTTCTCGCATCCACCTCAGTGTCTGACACTAACCTGAACCTTCTACCTAACAGGTAATACCTCAGAGTGTCTAACGCCCACTTAATGGCCAAACATTCTTTTTCTACAATGGAGTAGTTCTTCTCACAAGCCCGACATCCGATGCATCCGTCTGGACCCCAAACTCCTTGGAGAAGTTGGGCGCCACCAAGACTGGCTGTTTACAGAGGACCAGTTTCAATTCCTGGAAGGCCGCTTCTGCTTCTGGGGACCACTTGGCCATAGCCGACTTCGTCCCTTTCAGAAGATCCATCAGTGGGGCTACTATCAGGGCAAAGTTAGGGACAAATCTTTGATAGTAGCCCACAATGCTTAGAAACGCCCTGACCTGCTTCTTCGAGAGGGGCTGTGGCCTGTTCAAGATTGCCTCGACCTTATTTATTTGTGGTTTTATTTCCCCTCTACCAACCACGTACCCTAGGTACTTTGCTTCCTCCATCCCCATGGCACATTTCTTCGGGTTGATAGTAAAGCCCGCTCTCCTTAGGGCATCAAGTATGGCTTGAACTTTGTCCAGATGACTTTCCCAGTCCTGGCTGAATATGATGATGTAATCTAGGTAGGCCGCTGCATACTCTTTGTGGGGTGCTAAGATCCGGTCCATGGCTCTCTGGAAGGTGGCCGGAGCTCCCTGCAACCCAAACGGCATCATGACTTATTGATAACATCCTTCTGGCGTTGAGAGGCTGTCTTCTCCTTGGCCTCTTTGGACAGGGGAACTTGCCAATATCCTTTGGTGAGGTCCAGAGTGGTGATGTACCGAGTGGGTCCTAGCCTTTCGATAAGCTCATCTACCCTAGGCATTGGGTAGGCGTTGAACTTCGAGACCTCGTTCAGCTTCCTATAGTCGTTGCAAAACCGCCATTCTCCATCTGGTTTTGGCACTAAGACTATAGAAATGGACCATCCACTTTTGGACTCTTCAATGACTCCCAGATTAAGCATCCGCCTCACTTCTTTTGAGATCACCTCTCTGCGGGCCTCAGGGATCCTGTATGGTTTAGATTGACGCGAACATGAGGCTCTGTGAAAACCTCATGCTCTATGACCTGAGTGAGTCCTGGCAACTCCGAAAACAAGTCTTTATTTCGCTGTAGCAACTCTTTGCACTGTTGCTTTTGGGCATGTGACAGTGACTCTGCCACCTTGACCTCTTTCACATCGGCCTCAGCCTCAGCCACTAAAAAGGGAACTTCAATGGGCTCTCTATCTTGCCATGGCTTAATCAAGTTAAAATGGTAAATTTGGTAGGGCTTCCTCTTCCCCGGTTGGTGGATTTTATAGTTGACCTCCCCCACTTTCTCTACCACCTCATAGGGGCCCTGCCACTTGGCCATGAACTTGCTCTCCACTATGGGCACTAACACAAGCACTCGATCTCCTGAGTTGAACGATCTCACCCTGGTCGACCTATTATACACCCTGGACTGTGCCTCTTGTGCCTTGAGGAGGTGCTCCCTCACAATGGGCATCACGTGAGCAATCCTCTCTAGCATCTGGGCAACATGCTCCACCACGCTCCTAGAAGGAGTGGTCTCAGCTTCCCAGGACTCTTTCGCCACATCCAGGAGTCCTCGAGGGTGTCGTCCATAGAGTAGTTCAAATAGGGAGAAACCTGTGGAAGCTTGGGGAACATTCCGGATGATGAACAACAGATAGGGAAGCAGACAGTCCCATGTCCCATTGAACATGAACTCGGCTCATCTGGATGCCGTCACAGCCAGACACTGAGGAGCTTCACTGAGGAGCTTCTCAGTGTCTGTGGCATGGCAAGCTGGATGGCAGCGTTCTGCTGCGATCCAGCCTGTCATGTCAATGTAGCAGAGCTGAAGCCGTCCTGGGAACCATGGAAAGGTAAGGATGAGATTGGTTTATTATTTTACTTTTATTGCAGGAGATCGCTGGCTTCAGCTGGAATGGGCGTAATGGTAAGTAGAGTTTAATTTAAAACATTAAAGAATCGTGTCTTTATTTCAATTAAAGGACTTTATTCTGGGTGTTTGTGTTTTTTTTAACTTTCACTATGGGGTTAGTAATGGGGGTGTCTTATAGACGCCTCTCCATTACTAACCTGGGCTTGATGTCAGCTGGCATTATAAGCAGACATCAACCCCAACCCTATTACCCCACTGCCACCGCTACAGGGCAGTGGGAAGAGCGAGGCTAAGTGCCAGAATTGGCGCATCCTATGGATGCGCCATTTCTGGGGCGGCTGACGGCTGGTGTTTCTAGCCTGGGAGGGGGCCAATATTCATGGCACCCTTCCTGGGCTATTAATATCAGCCCCAAGCTGTCTGCCTAGCCTTTGCTAGCTATTAAAATAGGGGGGACCCCACGTCATTTTTTTGGGGGGGATCCCCCATTTTAATAGCTAGTAAAGGCTAGGTATTCAGCTGGGGGCTGATATTAGTAGCCTGGGAAGCTCCGTGGGTATTACCCCCTTCCCAGGCTTCAAACATCTGCCCCAGCCGTCTGCTTAACCTCTGCTAGAGACTAAAATTATGGGTAACCCCACGCAAAAAATGTTTTCAATAAATCCTTTATTTTAACACTAAATGACAAGTACAGTAACCAACACTGTCACTGTACTTATTATATATGTGACTTGCATGATTCTATCTATCTAATCTATGTGTGATACTCTATTCTTTCTGTTCTAAATTGTCGGGTACCGATGTATGCCGCTGATGAATTGCCGGTTGGCTTTTTTAAAGAGATGGGTGCATGAAAATCGGAGGGCACTAGTGTGTTCCAAGTGCCTTATATGTTTTTCATGCACCCTCCTATATACTCTGCCTGTCTGCCTATATATTCTGCCTGCCTGATGTTTAATTGAGCACTGTTCCCATCGATTTGGGAAATTTTTGACCTTCTGCAGACCGCCGGGGGGGGGGACCGCCAGAAAAATGCTCGAGTTTCCCATAGACTTACATTGGGCTCGTTGCTCGGGTCAAGCACCTGAGTATTCCAATGTGCTCGACCCGAGCTTCGAGCACCCGAGCATTTTAGTGCTCGCTCATCACTAGTGGGCACCCTTACTGAGCAAGTTTCTGGATTGGTAGAGTGTGTTCTTAAACTACTGGTAAAGTTTACACCCAGCTACATTCAGGACACAACGGACATACTGAATAAACTAGCAGCAATAGGTGCTCTACCAGAAGCAACCATCCTGGCAACGATGGATGTGGAATCTTTGGACTCTAATATCCCACACCAGGATGGATTAAATGCCTGTAAAATCTTCATGGAAAATACAGGAATTGATGCTGATTGTGTGGTGAAACTTCCAAAATTCATCCTCACCCACAATTACTTTGAATTTGAGAACAACATATATCTCTAGGAGACTGGTACAGCGATGGGAAGTAAAATGGCTCAACAGTACGCATATCTTTTCATGGCCGAGCTTGGAAGCGACTTTTTGTCATCATGTCTCATCAGGCCTCTGGCCTACTATCATTATATTAACAATATTTTAGTCATCTGGATGGAGTCTGAGCAACAGCTGAAGACGTTCCATGAACACTTTAATCAATTTCACCCTACCATCAACCTAACACTCCACTACTCCTGTACTGAAATTAACTTTTTGGACACCATCATTAAGCTACAGAACAATGAAATAGAGACATCCCTGTACCGGAAGCCAATCGACCGTCCAACATACCTTAAATGGGACAGTTTTCATCCAAAACACATAAAAAACTTTATTGTCTACAGCGAAGCCATCAGATACAATCAGATATGTTCCAACCCTGTGAATAGAGACAAACACCTTGGTAGCCTCAGAAAGACCTTTTTGAATCAGGGCTACCATCCAAGAACAATTAAGAACCAGATTACATGAGCCACAAAAATATCAAGGAATCATCTCCTACATTACAAAACTAAACAAGAAAGCCTCTAGTAGTCACCTACAATCCAAATCTGGAGGCGCTAAGTAGAACTGCACGGAAACTACAACCTTTACTACAAAAAGATGCCCTATTAGAATCCATATTTCCAGACCCCCACTTCTGTGTTTCAGGCAGCCCCCAAATTTAAGAAAAATCAAATAAATGAGAAGATCCAAAGTAAATACCGTCATGAACAAACAATCAAATCAAAAAATGACACCCCACTCCTATAAATAAGGGGAGGTAATCAAACCATGACCACAGCTGTTATCATTAAAAATAATGTTTATTAATACAAAAAATTCATTTATAAACAACATTAAAATATATGCAGCACCTCAGTAGTGAGGGACAGCAAAAAGCTCTGCCCTATTGCCAATTAATACTCGAACAATCAAATTACGTCGAATTTGGAATGGTTCATTATTATAATAAATGGGCTCAACCAGAAATCCACGATATAATAATCCAATAATTAGTACATAAAGAGAAAAATATACAAAATCACATAATTCCTGTAGTAAAAAAGTTAATAAACCAATGGAATAGAATCTATGTCTTGAATGGAGTAAAGTGCAATGTGCAAGTGTAGCCGATATAGACTTGAAAGCAATTCTCAGAACCAAATATACATGGTAGGGCTCTAATGAGATGCAGCACTCCAAAAGTCAGTGGCATATAAATATCCACCAGTAGCCATGAATTACCTGTGATAATGGAGGAGCTCTGTATAGGGCATGCATGCGTCCCTCAACCCCGACGAGCGTTTCGCGAACACTTCCTCAGGGGGCGTGTCTGGAAGAAGGGGTGTAGATGTTAAATAAGGGGCCAAAGCCAATCACAAGTGTCGCCGCTAAAAACACAGCTGTATATGCGGCCAAAAAATGTAATTAAAATTGGCCAGAGATCAAAGGTTTCTTTCCCTTTGGACTTGTAAGGCCTGTCCTAATATGCAGAAAAGCAAGAGCTTCAAGAATGCCATGGGAAACCAGACATATGATATTAGATATCACTTATCTTGCTCATCAAAGGGTGTCCTTTATTGTGCCAAATGCCCATGTGGCAAAATTTATATCAGTCTGACTACGAGAGAACTACGTATACATACAAGAACACATTCGAGATATTGAAAAAGGTGCAAGTGCTGAGGACCCGTCGGCTCTCAAAACCCTACCGAGACATTTTTTCAACTATCATCATAGCAATGCTTCTCTACTGAAGTTCATCGGCATAGATCAAGTTTCGCTGGAACAGCGAGGAGGTAATCTTAGTAAAATTTTGGCCCAAGTAGAAAGTAAATGGATCTTCACATTAGGAAGTATAGCGCCACAATGACTTAATGAACATTTTGGTTTTAGTCCATTTATATGATAATTAGAGAGATTTGTATCACTAATTTAGTTTTTAGGGTTTTATGGGGGGTTTAATTATATATTTATTTGTTGAGTAATTCATATGTGTTATCATGTGAATATTAATATTTTATGTCTGTTTCTAGTTTTTCTGGTTGGTTACCTTGGGGGTCTTGTCTGGTGTCACCCTGCTGCTGCTGATCATATCCGTTGTTCGGGGTCTGGGACCTATTGGACCTATTGGATCTAAGATGGTGGAGAGGCCCTTCTTCTGGGACCGTGGAGCCGACAGTGCACTCACAAGGCGACGACAGTGCATGCCAGCAAGGTCTAATAGCCGGAAGTCATCAGAGTCAGGGCAGGTGCCCATCAAAGCTGGCGCTTCTCAGTCATAAAAGAAAGGGGAAAGGTTGGGTATAGCCATACTCATACAATGTGTTTACCAATATGCACTGATAAATGGAAAGTGCCTAGAAAAATAATACACAATAATAAATAATAATTAATAAATAAATAATACATAGTATTGTATAATTAAAATATGAACAAATGTGCAATAAAATACAATAAAGTGTTGAGTGCTGTCCTCCGTGATTGATGATGATATTAATTATAAAAAATTAAATGTATATATAGTTATCAAGTAAATGTACAATTAGTGAAGTGCTATACTGGAAATCGATAAAAGTGCCTGAGTCATAATATAATGAAACAAATTATTACACAGTGAAAATGTATACACAAATCAATAAATACATTATATTGTATAATTAAAAATGTGAACTAATGCACAATAAGGTACAAAAAGTGCTCAAGTGTTTGGAATACTACCCAAAATGATTGATGAATATGTAAATTATGTGTAAATATTATTAAAATGTAGATATACTAGTGAAGAGCGCTATGCTGAAAATTAAACACGAAAAAAATAGTCTAGTGACGTGCAGTGCAAAAAGGTGCTGCATACCAAAAGCATCCTCCCATGTATGGCTATAAATTGTACCGAAAATAACATGCCGGGAACATGATAAGAGCAATGAAATATCCAAAATTAATAAAGTATCCCTTGAAGTTAAATAGATGTATTAACTAGTGTTGAGCGAGCATGCTCGAAACTGCTCGGTACTCGCCCGAGCATCTCACTACTCGGGATGTTCGGCGAGCACCGAGCATTTTCGGGTTACTCGGGCGGGAGCTCGGGTCTCCGCCCTGCATGTTTGCCGCTCTTTACAGAGCCAATGAACATGCAGGGATTGCCAGCCAGTCACTGTAATGCTGCAGCCATGTTGGACACAGTCGCTCCGGATCAGAAAGTGTAGGGAGAGTGCTGCTGAGCTAGGGAGAGATTTATACTGCGAAAGAGGTAGTGTAGGGTCTCTAAAGCCTGCAAAATCAAACAAACAGTCCTTCTGAGGACTAATATCCATCCCAGATTTCAGGCAGGCAGACAGGCTGTATAGGAGATGCAGTGGTTATACCAACAAACACTGCATTACAGTCCTGTGTGCTGCTGCTGCTCAAATTGCTAGACTTAGCCCCAGGTCTCAGGGGCCAGGAAAAATCTTTTTTTTCATCTAAATCCTCTTTTTTTTTTTTTTTTCCTCAGTCAGACTGTACAAGTACTCGTCTTATTAACCTTTTGGTATTTTACCCCCCCCCTCCCCCAAAAAAAAAATTTACTGTGTCTGTGAGTGTTCAGACACAAATATATCTGTTTAAAAGAGTCTGGTTTCAGCCAGATAACTAGAACTGTGGTTTTGCAGTTCCACGGTTTAAATCTCTGTATTATCCACTTTTTGCCTTTTTTCCATAAAAAAAACAGTTTGAGTGTCTCGCTGACTGTTCAGACACAAATATATCTATTAAGAAAAGTCTGGTATACGTCAGGAAATTAGAACTGTGGTTTTCCTCTTCCACGATTCAAATCTGGGCGTTATCCACCTTTTTGCCTTTTTTCCATTAAAAAAACAGTTTGAGTGTCTCACTGACTGTTCAGACACAAATATATCTGTTTAAAAGATTCTGGTGTAGGCCAGAAAAATAGAACTGTGGTTTTCCTCTTCCACGGTTCAAATCTCCTTTTTATTACCCTTTTGCCATTGATAGTGCGAGTGTAAGCTATTTTACTTCATTTACAATGGGCAAGGCGCATGGCAAGGGACGTGGAACTGGACGTTCTGGTGATGGTGCATGCAGAGGACGGGGCCGTGGCCAAGGTGAAAATGTGCCATAATCAACAGCCACATCTTCTCGCTCCCAGTTCTCGACTGAATTACTATGGAAGCACAGAACAACACCAGTATTGCGAACTGATCAGTGTGAACAGGTTATTAATTGGATAGCAGATAATACTTCCAGTCACCTGGGCACCACCACCTCCGGTCTGTCTTCCACACGGTCAAGTCTTAGTAGCCATGAGTCTCGACCGCATACTGCTCCTCACCCTGACGCTCCTTCCTCCCACCATGCCGAGTGTCGTCAGACAGCAACTGATCCCACAGTTGGACACTCTGAAGAGCTGTTCACTGGTCCATTTCCATATTTGGGCCCCTCGCCTGCTCCGCTTAAAGTGGTGGAAGAGGAGATCCCATGTAACGATGGCCAAATATTTGAACAGCCACGGCCACAGGAAGGCGACGCTGGCAATTTGTCACAAGAGGTGGATGATGACGAGACGCAATTGCCACAAAGTGAGGAGGAGGACCGTGGTGCGGAAGTGGAAGAGGAGGAGGTGGTGGATGATCTAGTAACTGACCCAACGTGGCAGGAGGACACGCAGAGTGAGGCCAGCAGCACACAGGGGGAGGGAGGCAGAGTACCCCAACAGGCAGGAAGAAGCAGTGTGGTGGCCGCAGACAGAAGGCGGGCAACCGTTCCCCGTAACACCAACACGAGGGACATTGCCAGTACAACTGGTAGGTCTTCCAGAGTCTGGAATTTTTTTAAAGACTCTGCTGATAACCCAAAAAAGGCCATTTGTACCACCTGCCAGGCTAGCATCAGCAGAGGTGACAAAACTACCAGCCTGACCACCACCAGCATGATCAGGCACATGTCAGCAAAGCACCCGACTTTGTGGGGTGAACCCCAGGGTCCACGACCAGTGTCAGCGGGTGTCACCACTGCTTCTTCCGCTGTTGTGCGTGTAAGAGAACCCCCTGTTGTGCGTGCAAGGCAATCCCCTGTCCATACTGCATGCAAAGATGCCCCCTCCTCTCAGTCTCCACTTGTTATGGCAATTTCTCAAAAAACAGCATCAACGTCCATGTCCCACCGCAGGGTTCAATTGTCCATATCCCAGACCTTTGAATGAAAGCGCAAATTCGCAGCCAATGCCCCACAGGCCACAGTCCTAAATTCGCACATTTCACGACTGCTTGCATTAGAAATGCTGCCTTTTAGGCTGATGGAGACGGAATCCTTCAGCAACCTTATGGCGCTGGCTGTCCCTCGGTACTCGGTCCCCAGCCGACACTATTTTTCCCGGTGTGCCATTCCCGCACTACACAAGCACGTGTCCCAAAACATCTGCCGTGCCCTCAACAACGCAGTTACTGGGAGAGTCCACCTGACAACGGACACGTGGACAAGTGCTTGTGGCCAGGGACGGTACATCTCCCTGACGGCACACTGGGTAAACATAGTGGAAGCCAGCACCCAGTCAGACCTTGGGACGGAACATATCCTCCCCACACCGAGGATTGCGGGCCCTATGTCAGTCAGAGTTGCCCCCACAATGTACAGCTCCTGCGCATCATCATCCTCCTCCTCCTCCTCCTCATGCTCAGCCTCCATCTCAGATATCACCACATCAGTTACAAGCTGAAAGCACTGCAGTACTGCCTCAGCCAAGCGGCAACATGCTGTGCTGAAATTAAGCTTAGGTGATAAACCTCACACTGCTTGGGAGTAGTGTTGAGCCACCCCCGTAGTGTTCAAGTTCGGTTCGGTTCGTCGAACACCCGTAGTTCGCCGAACTGTTCGTCGAACTGTTCGTCGAACACCTTCGAACACCATTAAAACCAATGGCAGGCAAACAAAAACACATAGAAACACATAGAAAACACCTTCAAAGGTCTCCAAAAGCTGACAAACTGCTCAGAAGACACAACTAACACATGGAAAAGTGACAAGTACATATAGTCATGCGAAAAGAAAAGAGGTGGAGGAGTAAAAGGAGGGGGAGACACAGATATAGGCATGTCATGCCCTACTAAAACCAAAAAAGTGCGAAGCAGACACGGCCAGTCCGTTCCTGCCCGTGTGACCTCCGTGTCGCCGGGTTTGTTCCAGAGCTGCGGTGGACCCTGACGGCCAGCCCCCCTCTCCCAATACTGGTGCCTGTCCGCTGGTGGGTCAAGCGAGCCCCCCTGCGGTGGAGGCAGGTCTAATCTTTTTAATTTAAATTGTCTCTCTAAATTGAATGAGTACACTTTAAATCCTTTTACAAGGATATATTGGAGGGCAAGTCTCATGCCAGCAGCCGCGGTAATTCAAGCTCCAGTAGCGTCCACTAAAGCTGCTGCAGTTAAAAAGCTTTTATAAGGATCGAGCTTGGCGGTACACCGCAAGGCATCCTACCACCATTCCCAGCCCCTGTGCCTTGGGGTGCCTCCCCGATGCTCTTCACTGAGTGTCCCAGGGGCCCGAACCATTTCCTTTGAAAAAATTAAGTGTCCAAACTACAGGTGGTGTAGCTTGCTTAACAGCTGGGATAATCCGCTGACTGGCAGACACTGCTACTAGGCACAAAGTATTTCTTGGGCTAGATGCAGTTAAAAATTTGTAATTAGATACTCTCGTTGGATGCTGAGAAAGCATTCCATAGAGTCTCCTGGCACGCCATATATAATTGTCTTAAAAAGCTTGGGGTAGGGGTCTAGTGGACCCTTTTATAGGCAAAATCACGGCCCTGTATCGCAATACGTCAGCTAGGCTGAAGATAAATGGAACATTTTCATCACCTTTCATAATCACCAATGGGACAAGGCAGGGATGTCCTCTGTCCCCTCTCTAATACATCCTAGTGATGGAGCACCTGCTCTCATCAATTCGCCATAACCCCAATATTAGGTGGATTGAGGTGGGAGGCACCGAGTACAAGTGCTCTGCATTTGCTGATGATATCCTAGTATATATCACTCAATCACATATATCCATCCCTGCTGTTATGGCTGAAGTACATCACTTTGTTACATGGTCAAATTTTAAAATCAATGCAGGTAAGTCTGAGGCCCTCGATGTCTCCCTCCCCAAATCCATACAGGATTCCATCCAGTCCAACTTTCCCTTTGCCTGGCCCTCACAGGGTATCAAATACTTAGGAATTCGTATTCATAGAGACCTCTCCCGTCTATGTTATTTAATTTTGGGCCCTTTATTGAACAACTCCATACAGACCACGGTTGGCAAGTTAGAACTGTAAGATTCACTACGTGAACCACTGGTGTTTTGTGGAAAAGCACATGTACACTGTGTTCCAAATTATTATGCAAAAAGTGTTTAGCAGTGATAAGGTAAGAATTTTTTTGTTTGTCAGTTAAACTCATTGATGGTGATGTGTGTCAGGGCTCTTTATATCACTGTAAGCAATTGCAGACACCTGTGCTAATTAGTTTGGTAGGTGTGTCCAATGAAAGTCAAGACTACTTAAGAATGCTGTCCCACATTGTTAAGCAGCCTACATTTTCTGCCAAAATGGGAAAGAAAAAGGATGTGTCAGCTGCTGAGAAGCAACAAATTGTGGAGTGTTTAGGTCAAGGCATGAGCACAATCAACATTGCCAAGACACTTCATCCTGATCATCGCACAATCAAGAAGTATGTAGCTGATTCACAGTACACACGTGTGCGTGCTGATAAGGGAAAA
Organism: Phyllobates terribilis; assembly: GCF_046119375.1. Classification (NCBI taxonomy): domain Eukaryota; kingdom Metazoa; phylum Chordata; class Amphibia; order Anura; family Dendrobatidae; genus Phyllobates; species Phyllobates terribilis. Next base: position 417,059,176 of record NW_027362764.1, on the reverse strand, counting down.
TTGAGGACTCTTTCCTACAGGCAATTACGTCAGGTTAAAAGATCAGTGGCAAAAAAGCCTTGTCATAGCACCAGACAAGTTTTTGAAGCTGCTTGTGCCTCCAACGTCCCCCGAACAACAAGATGCAGGGTCCTTCAGAGGTTTGCAGCTGTGCGTAAGCCATCCTGTCGACCTCCTCTATCCAATGTACACAAGCAAAAACGGCTCCAGTGGGCCAAACAATACATGAAGACTGACTTCAAAACTGTTTTGTTCACCGATGAGTGCCGTGCAACGCTCGATGGTCCAGATGGATGGAGTGGAGGATGGCTGGCTGATGGACACCCCATGCAAACACGGCTACGGCGCCAACAAGGAGGAGGTGGAGTAATGTTTTGGGCTGGAATCATGGGGAGAGAGATTGTCGGCCCCTTTAGGATCCCTGAAGGGGTAAAGATGAACTCCATAATGTATGTGGAACAGCACTTCCTGCCATGGTTCAAGAAGAAGAACCGTGTATTCCGCAGCAAGATCATTTTCATGCATGATAATGCACCATCTCATGCTGCACATAACACATCTGCATCTCTGGCTGATATGGGCATAAAAGGGGACAAACTTATGGTGTGACCCCCATGCTCCCCTGACCTCAACCCCATTGAGAACCTCTGGAGCATCATCAAAAGGAGTGTCTATGATGGCGGGAGGCAGTTCACATCTAAGCAACAGCTCTGAGAGGGTATTCTGTCCTCATGCAAAACAATTGAAGCAGAAACCATCCAAAACCTGGCAAATTCAATGGACGAGAGAGTTCAGAAGCTCCTTTCGAACAAGGGGTCCTATGTGCCAATGTAACATCACCTAGAATAAAGTTTTGAGTTGAAAACTGTTTGATTTCAGTTTCTAATAACCTGCTAATGCTTATAATTTCAAAAATGACCATTTTTTGTTCTTGATTAAAATGAAAAGGTTGATCGAAGTGTGTGGGGGATCTAAGAGTGTGGCAACCCAGTAGTCAGGATTATTTCGAATTCTGACAATCTGAGGGTCATGTTGCAGGTAGTGCAGCAAGAAGGCACTCATGTGACTTGCGCATCTAGGAGCCCCAAAATTATTTTCCGGGCTAGATGCAGCTAAAAATTATTATTAATTTGAAAGCTGGTGGAGCTTAGTATAGATGGCCTAATAGAATCAGTACTGCAAACTGCTACAAGGTACAAATCACAAAGGTCAATATAAATGCTTCCCAAGTTCACAATACTTCACACACAAGCTCAAGCTATATCGGCTCAGCTTTTAAGGAAGATCCATAAAACTGCGACTAAAAATTAAATTTTATGTCAAATCTTAAAACCGACAGTAATAAAGGAAATTAAAAAACAGAGGCCTTCGGGTTCCATCCATCGAATATGTAAAGTGCAAAGTGCATGTGTAAAAGAAATCTCTTGTCTTATAGAGGGACAGTTAGATATAGGGACAGTTAGATACACTGGGGCAGGTTCCATACCAGTTCTTTTCATGTAAGTAGATTTCTTTTACACATGCACTTTGCATTTTACATATTTATTTGGGGGACAATCAGATCCAGCATCTTTAAGTAGTCCATAATTTGGTCATAGTAGCAAGAGTTATTCTTTTTCTTTCTGTTTTGGAGATCTCTTTGCTGGCACACTTTTTTTAATTGATGTAGTAATTTCTGGGGCTCTGTAATAAATTTGTGCTAATTTGGGAACCTGATTCAGGTCTGTGACCGAGTTGTGTTCTTTGTCACTATTACATGAAATATTTGATGGATGGAACCCGAAGGCCTCTGCTTTTTAATTTCCTTTATTACTGTCGGTTTTAAGATTTGAAATAAAATTAAATTTTTAGTCGCAGTTTTATGTATCTTCCTTAAAAGCTGAGCCGATATAGCTTGAGCTTGTGTGTGAAGTAAACTGCTACAAGGCCTGTGTAGAAGGGTGCATAGGTCCCTGATCTGAGACCACTGCTCCAGCGTGATTTGCCCCACCTCTGGATCTCTTTGGCCCAGGCTATACGTCACAACGTATTGCACCAGGGCTTGTCGGTGCTGCCACAGTCGCTCCAACATGGGCAGAGTTGAATTCCACCGGGTAGGCACATCGCATTTTAGCCGGTGAAGTGGCAGGCCCAACGACTTTTGTAGAGATGTAAGTCGCTGAGCTGCGGGATGCGAACGGCGGAAGTGAGCACATAGCAACCGTGCCCTCTGCAGAAGGCCATCTAGTCTGGGATAGGGGCTAAAAATTGCTGGACAACCAGGTTCAACACGTGAGCCATACAAGGCACGTGTGTGACATTGCCCCGGCAAAGGGCCGCACCCAGGTTTGCAGCATTGTCGCACACGGCCTTCCCTGGTTTCAGGTCCAGTGGAGACAACCATTCATGAAACTGGTTCTCCAGAGCTGACCACAACTCCTCAGCTGTGTGACTCACATTTCCCAGACATTTCAAAGTAAAAACCGCCTGATGACGTTGAGCCCTGCTGCCAGCATAGTAAGGAGGTGTGCAGGATCCCTTCTGTGCAGTTAGAAAGCTTGTGGCATGATCAGACAGGCTTTGGGTGCAGGTGGAGGACCGAGAGGAGGTTGAGGAGGCAGAAGCAGTGGAGGAACTTCGAGATAAAGAGGATTGACGCACAACTCGTGGGGACGGCAAGACTTGGACAGCAGCCCCTTGTCCTTCTGTCACCATAGATACCCAGTGCCCAGTCAGCGACATGTAACGCCCCTGTCCATGCCTACTCGTCCAAGTGTCTGTGATGAAATGCACCCTGTCACACACAGAGTTTCTCAAAGAAGCGGTGATGTTGTGTGCGACATGCTGGTGGAGCGCAGGCACACCTTTCTTTGAGAAGTAGTGCCGACTGGGCATCTGGTACTGGGGCACTGCGACGGACATAAGGTCTCGAAAATCCTCTATGTCCACCAGGCGGAAAGGCAGCATTTCTGTAGCCAAGAGCTTGCAGATGGTGAAATTCAACATCTTAGCTTTCTCATGGCTAGGAGGAAATGGTCTTTTACTTGTCCACATCTGAGGGACCGAGGGCTGGCTGTTGTGCTTAGACGGGGTTGAGAAGGGTGTCCCCGGCAAACTGCCGGTCTGTGAGGAAGATACAGGTGGACATGTTAGGTTGCCTTGATCCAAAGGTGGTGCTATCGATGTCGGACAGCCTGAACACCAGCTGGTGTTTCCACCTCCAAAGAAAATGATGACCTGCCAATCTCGCTGGCTGTTGCGGGTAAAGAGGTGGCAGGTCTGCATCCCAAAACAGGTGTGACTGCCGTCCCCCCCAGTCACAGAGGATGAAGAGGCCACGGACGCACAAGATGTGGCAGACGGTGGTTGGCCCGGCCGGCTAGGCCGCATTGTAGCACAGTGAGCTTCCCACTGCAACTTATGCTTCATATCCATGTGCCAGTTCATGCATGAAGTACTCAAACTATGTATTTTTTAGCCTCTACTTAGCTTTTGCTGACAAATGTTACAGATAACACGAGTTGGGTCATCCTTTTCGATCTGAAAAAATGCCCAGGCTATGCAAGGCTTAGCACCCATGCGACCTGAAGAGCCACCACGACTTGTGGTCAGAGGCAGAGTTGTGTTTGAGGATGCAGTTGTTGACATGCTTCCAGTACTCCGTCTCTGTCCAGGAAGGCGCAACCTGACCTCGTCGTCACTAGCATCCTCCTCCACCTCCTCTGCTGATCTCATCGACTGGCTGACTGTGGGTTGACAGTAAGTGGGATCTCCAACCAGGTCATCATCACCCTGTGTGTTATCAGACCCGTCATCCTCAGAGCCAACCTCTTCCTGCCCTGACAAAAAACTCAAGTTGTCGCTCCAATCAGGTATTTGAGTCTCATCATCGTCTTCCTCATTGTCTCCACGAACAGGAGTTACAGTTTGGGAACGAGGGTCTACATTATGGTCAGAACCTTCTGCGTCTGGTCCTGGATCCGACTCATAAAGATTCTGGGAATCAGTGCAGATCATTTCCTCGTCTGGATTCACAGAAGCTCTGGAGCCGACCTCTGATTCCCAGGCTATAGTATGAGAAAATAGCTCTGCAGACTCAACCATCTGTTCTACCCCACACTCAGATGGGCAGCTGGAGACTTGGGAGCTGTGAGGAAGCAAGTGCGATTTGGGTGACACCTCTGAGGACTGGAGTATTTGTGATGTTGAAGTTGAGGTGGAGTAGAGCCCACTTAAAGGAGCACTTGATATCCTTTGAAGCACCTGCTGTTTTTGTGCCTCATCAGGAATTTGTAGCGATTGGCGTGGCCGTAAGAAAGGGATCTTATCACATTGTCCGCTAAAAGAAGTAGACATCTTAGTTTGGCTGGAAGATGGTCTTTCTTCTGCAGATGTTACTGTTGCTTTAACACCTACCCCACGGACACAACCTTTTTTTCCCTTCCCAACACGCCTATTCCCCTTTCCACAAGAAGCAGGCCTTTTTCCAATCATTTTGGTGGTTAACTAATTGACCACTCTGGAGTTGTTTGCAAAAAAAACAATGGATGGGAACCGAGCAGAGCTGAGTGGCCAAACTGTGGTATTAGCCCAAAAATATTGGCTGGGTTAGATGCAGATAAAAGTTATTTTGAATTTGCAACCTGGTGGAGGTTAGTATAGATGGACTAATAGAACAAGTCCCACACACTGCTTCAAGCCCAAGCCCAAATATTTTTTCAGAGCTAGATGCAGATAAAAATTATTTTGAATTTGCAACTTGGTGGAGGTTAGTATAGATGGACTAATAGAACAAGTCCCACACACTGCTACAAGCCGAAGCCCAAATATTTTTTCAGAGCTAGATGCAGATAAAAATTATTTTGTAATTTGCAACCTGGTGGAGGTTAGTATAGATGGACTAATAGAACAAGTCCCACACACTGCTTCAAGCCGAAGCCCAAATATTTTTTCAGAGCTAGATGCAGATAAAAATTATTTTGAATTTGCAACCTGGTGGAGGTTAGTATAGATGGACTAATAGAACAAGTCCCACACACTGCTACAAGCCCAAGCCCAAATATTTTTTCAGAGCTAGATGCAGATAAATTTTATTTTGAATTTGCAACCTGGTGAAGGTTAGTATAGATGGACTAATAGAACAAGTCCCACACACTGCGACAAGCCCAAGCCTAAATATTTTTTCAGAGCTAGATGCAGATAAAAATTATTTTGAATTTGCAACCCGGTGGAGGTTAGTATAGATGGACTAATAGAACAAGTCCCACACACTGCTTCAAGCCGAAGCCCAAATATTTTTTCAGAGCTAGATGCAGATAAAAATTATTTTGAATTTGCAACCTGGTGGAGGTTAGTATAGATGGACTAATAGAACAAGTCCCACACACTGCTACAAGCCCAAGCCCAAATATTTTTTCAGAGCTAGATGCAGATAAATTTTATTTTGAATTTGCAACCTGGTGAAGGTTAGTATAGATGGACTAATAGAACAAGTCCCACACACTGCGACAAGCCCAAGCCTAAATATTTTTTCAGAGCTAGATGCAGATAAAAATTATTTTGAATTTGCAACCCGGTGGAGGTTAGTATAGATGGACTAATAGAACAAGTCCCACACACTGCTACAAGCCGAAGCCCAAATATTTTTTCAGAGCTAGATGCAGATAAAAATTATTTTAAATTTGCAACCTGGTGGAGGTTAGTATAGATGGACTAATAGAACAAGTCCCACACACTGCTACAAGCCCAAGCCCAAATATTTATTCAGAGCTAGATGCAGATAAAAATTATTTTGAATTTGCAACCTGGTGGAGGTTAGTATAGATGGACTAATAGAACAAGTCCCACACACTGCTACAAGCCGAAGGCCAAATATTTTTTCAGAGCTAGATGCAGATAAAAATTATTTTGAATTTGCAACCTGGTGGAGGTTAGTATAGATGGACTAATAGAACAAGTCCCACACACTGCTACAAGCCCAAGCCTAAATATTTTTTCAGAGCTAGATGCAGATAAAAATTATTTTGAATTTGCAACCTGGTGGAGGTTAGTATAGATGGACTAATAGAATGATGCTATGCTCAAAAGGTTTTACTTCACTTGGTGCAGTAAAAAAATTAGTATTCTATACACAGGTGGTGTAGCTTGTAACACAGATAGGCTACTCCACTGACTAACACACACTGCAAGAGGCCAAAAAGGATTTGCTTTGCTATATTTAGCGAAATGCTGTGAAAAAAACTTGCACAGCACTGGCACAGACCTGCCTGTCAAAAAGTGATAGGAACTGATGTAACCTAGGCCTCAAAAGGACTGCAATTACAATTAGTCTTTACTCCCAACCTATCTATTTAAGAGCACAGACCTGCCTGATAAAAGTCATAGGAAATGATGTAACCTAGTCCTCAAAAGGACTGCAATCACAACTATTCCCTACTCCCAAGCTATCTGTAGATTTGTGCGAAAATTGGCTTGAAATTAACACTGAAAGTATAGCGCACACAGCAACAGCGGTGCAGTCTAACATGCAGCTGCAGCAGTGAGAAAATGGTGGCGACAGGGAAAATGGCTGCATCTTATAGGGCAAGGACATGTGACATACACTGCCAATGACACATGCCCTTGCTTGTGTAAAAAAAGCAGTTCGCTCCGTGTGTGCGCTGCTGAAAGGCTGACAGATTGCACCTCCCCACTGTAAATGCGGGAAAGAGAAAAAAAAATGGAGATCTTCATTATTTCTGCAGAGATCCATCCCCTGCCCCTCCCCCCGCCCCGCTGGACACTCAAACTGCGTATTAACATTAATTTTCAGCATTACTGAGAAAAAATCCAGTTATGATTTTGGTGCACGAACAGTTATCGAACATAACCTCGAACAGCTGAATTTTTTTCAAATTGTTCGTGTTCGCCGAATGGCTCGAACACCGCCCAAAACAGCTCGAATTTGAGATTGGCGAACAGTTCAAGTCGAACACCGCTCATCTATACTTGGGAGTTGTGGACAGCTGTGAAAGAGCAAGCAGATCTGTGGCTGAGACCGCTGAACCTACACCCTGGCATGGTCGTGTGTGACAATGGCCATAACCTGCTGGCGGCTCCGAGGTGAGGCGAGATCACACACGTGCCATGCCTGGCTCATGTGCTTAACCTCGTGGTTCAGTGGTTTCTTAAATCGTACCCCGAGTTTCCAGATCTGCTCGTCAAAGTACGCCGCCTGTCAGATCATTTTCGGAAGTCGGCTACAGCTTCCGCCGCCCTTGCTGTGTTGCAGCAGCGTTTGCAGCTTCCGGCACACCGACAGGTGTGTGATGTCCCCACACATTGGAACTCTACCCTCCACATGTTGCAAAGGATTTATGAGCAGAAGAGAGCAGTTGTGGAGTACCAGCTGCAACAAGGCCGTCGATATTCAGGTCAAACTCCACACATAAGACTTCAGGAGTGGACCTGGATGTTTGACATATGTACCATCCTGACAAACTTTGAGGAGTCCACCAAGATGGAGAGTGGCGATGACGCCATCATTAGCGTCAGCATCCCACTTGTCTGTCTTTTGCAATGCTCTCTGCAGAGAATTAAAGTGGAGGCATTGCAGCCAGACTATGATGAGATGGATAAAGAAGCCATAGCGGGCGATTGCAGACAGCACAGCCTCATCTCATCCTAACGTGCATTTGGGGACAATGAGGGAGAGGAGGAGGAGGAGGAAGAACAGGAGCTGGTATCATGCGCTGTAGACGGTAGTACCTGTGCAACTGTCATACCGTTGGTTCAGCGTGGGTGGCCTGAGGACAGGGGGGAGGAGGAGGAGGAGTAGGAAAGCATGGTCAGTCGTCATCTTGGTGAGGACACGGCAGTCTTGCCCGTTACCAGTCTGGCATGCATGGCTGACTTTGTTACGCTGCCTTAACCGTGACCCTCGCGTTGTCAAAATGTTGGGTGACAGTCATTACTGGTTGGTGACACTTTTAGACCCCCGATACAAGGAAAACTTTCACTCTCTTATTCCTGAGATGGAGAGGTCTAAAAAAATGGGGCAGTACCAGAAGGCCCTTGCTGCAGAACTGTTAAAAAATTTCCCATCTGAACACGCTAACGGCAGAGGTCACAGTTCGTTGCCCAAAAAAGACGTACAGGCGAGAGAAACGCAACTCCAATCCAGCAGACGCAGGGGATCACTGTCAATGTTCTGGGACAGTTTTCTGAGACCCGCCCAGCTTACAGGCCCTGAAGCGCGGGGTACTCTCACAAGGAGTGGAAAGTTTCAAAAGATGGTGAGGGAGTACCTTGCCGACCGTACCAGCATCCTCCGTGATTCCTCTGTGCCTTTTAATTATTGGGTATCCAAGCTGGACACTTGGAATGAACTCGCTCTGTACACCTTGCAGGTGCTGGCCTGCCCTGCCGCTAGCGTGTTATCGGAGCGTGTTTTTAGTGCCGCTGGGGGAATTATATCTGATAAGCGCACTCGCCTGTCAACTGACAATGCTGACAAGCTGACCCTTATCAAAATGAACAAGGGCTGTATTGGGCCAGACTTCTCATCACCACCAAATGACAGCAGAGTAACATAAAGTCAAATCCACTGTGTTATTTCTGGAGGTGTATTCCCATGCACCACTTCACACCAACACATGGGTATACGTTTCCTCATTTCGGCTGTTTTTTGCTCTTCTCCTTATCCTCAGCCCCCACCACCACTATACCACCAGGGTGACCGTGGTCCTTGTTGCCAGAATTGCAAGTTCCTCCATCCTAATTTTTGCTAACTTTTGCTTGGAAGGCATAGGCAAAGACTGTGGGAGACCCACTCCCCAATAATGGGAGTAATGTTTTTAATATGCTGTACTGCATGGCTCTTGTAAGGGGCATTGCAAGTTCCTCCGTCCTAATTTTTGGCAGCTTTTGCTAGGAAGGCATAGGCAAAGACTATGTGAGACCCACTCCCCAATAATGGGAATAATGTTTTTAATATGATGTACTGCATGGCTCTTGTAAGGGGCATTGCAAGTTTATCCATCCTAATTTTTGGCAGCTTTTGCTTGGAAGGCATAGGCAAAGACTATGGGAGACCCACTCCCCAATAATGGGAATAATGTTTTGAATATGCTGTACTGCATGGCTCTTGTAAGGGGTATTGCAGTATTCCTCCGTCCTAATTATTGGCAGCTTTTGCTTGGAAGGCATAGGCAAAGACTTTGGGAGACCCATTCCCCAATAATGGGAATAATGTTTTTAATATGCTATACTGCATGGCTCTTGTAAGGGGCATTGCAAGTTCCTCTGTCCTAATTTTTGGCAGCTTTTGCTTGGAAGGCATAGGCAAAGACTATGGGAGACCCATTCCCCAATAATAGTAATAATGTTTTTAATATGCTGTACTGCATGGCTCTTGTAAGGGGCATTGCAAGTTACTCCGTCCTAAATTTTATCAGCTTTTGCTTGGAAGGCATAGGCAAAGACTATGGGAGACCCACTCCCCAATAATGGGAATAATGTTTTTAATATCCTGTACTGCGTGGCTCTTGTAAGGGGCATTGCAAGTACCTCCGTCCTAATTTTTGGCAGCTTTTGCTTGGAAGGCATAGGCAAAGACTATGGGAGACCCACTCCCCAATAATGGGAATAATGTTTTTAATATGATGTACTGCATGGCTCTTGTAAGGAGCATTGCAAGTTTCTCCGTCCTAATTTTTGGCAACTTTTGTTTGGAAGGCATAGGCAAAGACTATGGGAGACCCACTCCCCAATAATGGGAATAATGTTTTGAATATGCTGTACTGCATGGCTCTTGTAAGTGGCATTGCAGTATTCCTCCGTCCTAATTTTTGGCCGCTTTTGCTTGGAAGGCATAGGCAAAGACTATGGGAGACCCATTCCCCAATAATGGGAATAATATTTTTAATATGCTATACTGCATGGCTCTTGTAAGGGGCATTGCAAGTTCCTCTGTCCTAATTTTTGGCAGCTTTTGCTTGGAAGGCATAGGCAAAGACTATGGGAGACCCACTCCCCAATAATGGGAATAATGTTTTTAATATGATGTACTGCATGGCTCTTGTAAGGGGCATTTCAAGTTTCTCCGTCCTAATTTTTGGCAGCTTTTGTTTGGAAGGCATAGGCAAAGACTATGGGAGAACCACTCCCCAATAATGGGAATAATGTTTTTAATATGCTGTACTGCATGGCTCTTGTAAGGGGCATTGCAAGTTCCTCCGTCCTAATTTTTGGCAGCTTTTGCTTGGAAGGCATAGGCAAAGACTATGAGAGACCCACTCCCCAATAATGGGAATAATGTTTTGAATATGCTGTACTGCATGGCTCTTGTAAGGGGCATTGCAAGTTCTTTCATCCTAATTTTTGTCAGCTTTTGCTTGGAAGGCATAGGCAAAGACTATGGGAGACCCATTTCCTAATAATGGGAATAATGTTTTTAATATGCTGTACTGCATGGCTTTATAATGGGCATTGCAAGTTCCTCCGTCCTAATTTTCGGCAGCTTTTGCTTGGAAGGCATAGGCAAAGACTATGGGAGACCCACTCCCCAATAATGGGAATAATGTAATTAATATGCTGTACTGCATGGCTCTTGTAAGGGGCATTGCAAGTTCCTCCATCCTAATTTTTGGCAGCTTTTCCTTGGAAGGCATAGGCAAAGACTATGGGAGACCCACTCCCCAATAATGGGAATAATGTTTTTAATATGATGTACTGGATGGCTCTTGTAAGGGGCGTTGCAAGTTCCTCCGTCCTAATTTTTGGCAGCTTTTGCTTGGAAGGCATAGGCAAAGACTATGGGAGACCCACTCCCCAATAATGGGAATAATGTTTTTAATATGCTGTATTGCATGGCTCTTGTAAGGAGCATTAAAATCGTCTTGTTAAGCTACTGTGACCTCCACGTCTCTTCCAAGGGGCATTGATATTGTCTTTTTATTCCACTATGACCTCCACGTCTCTTTCAAGGGGCATTAAAGCCGTCTTATTAAGCTACTGTGACCTCCACGTCTCTTCCAAGGGACATTAAAACCGTATTTTTAAACCACTCTGAACTCCACGTCTCTTCCGAAGGGCATTAAAATTGTCTTGTTAAGCTACTGTGACCTCCAAGTCTCTTCCAAGGGTCATTTATATTGTCTTTTTATTCCACTGGGACCTCCACCACTCTTCCAAGGGACATTGATATTGTCTTTTAATTCCACTGCGACCTCCACCACTCTTCCAAGGGGCATTGATATTGTCTTTTTATTCCACTGTAACCTCCACCACTCTTCCAAGGGGCATCGATATTGTCTTTTTATTCCACTATGACCTCCACCACTCTTCCAAGGGGCATTGATATTGTCTTTTTATTCCACTGGGACCTCCACGTCTCTTCCAAGGGGCATTAAAACCATCTTGTTAAACCACTCTGAACTCCACGTCTCTTTCTAGGGGCATAAAAAACCATCTTCTTAAGCTGCTGTGACCTCCACCTCTCTTCCAAGGGGCATTAAAAGTGTCTTGTTAAGCTACTGTGACCTCCACGTCTCTTCCAAGGGTCATTGATATTGTCTTTTTATTCCACTGCGACCTCCACCACTCTTCCAAGGGGCATTGATATTGTCTTTTTATTCCACTGGGACCTCCACGTCTCTTCCAAGGGGCAATAAAACCGACTTGTTTAGCTACTGTGACCTCCATGTCTCTTCCAAGGGGCATTAAAACCATCTTGTTAAGCTACTGTGACCTCCACGTTTCTTCCAAGTGTCATTGATATTGTCTTTTTATTCCACTGGGACCTCCAACACTCTTCCAAGGGGCATTGATATTGTCTTTTTATTCCACTGTGACCTCCACCACTCTTCCAAGGGGCATTGATATTGTCTTTTTATTCCACTGGGACCTCCACGTCTCTTCCAAGGGGCATTAAAACCGTCTTGTTAAGCTACTGTGACCTCCACGTCTCTTCCAAGGGGCATTAAAACCGTCTTGTTAAACCACTCTGAACTACACGTCTCTTCCAAGGGGCATTAAAATCGTCTTGTTAAGCTACTGTGACCTCCACATCTCTTCCAAGGGTCATTGATATTGTCTTTTTATTCCACTGGGACCTCCACCACTCTTCCAAGGGGCATTGATATTGTCTTTTTATTCCACTGCGACCTCCACTACTCTTCCAAGGGGCATTGATATTGTCTTTTTATTCCACTTTGACCTCCACCACTCTTCCAAGGGGCATTGATATTGTCTTTTTATTCCACTGGGACCTCCACGTCTCTTCCAAGGGGCATTAAAACCGTCTTTTTAAGCTACTGTGACCTCCACATCTCTTCCAAGGGGCATTAAAACCGTCTTGTTAAACCACTCTGAACTCCACGTCTCTTCCAAGGGGCATTAAAATCATCTTGTTAAGCTACTGTGACCTCCACGTCTCTTCCAAGGGTCATTGATATTGTCTTTTTATTCCACTGGGACCTCCACCACTCTTCCAAGGGGCATTGATATTGTCTTTTTATTCCACTGCGACCTCCACCACTCTTCCAAGGGGCATTGATATTGTCTTTTTATTCCACTGGGATCTCCACCACTCTTACAAGGGTCATTAATATTGTCTTTTTATTCCACTGGGACCTCCACGTCTCTTCCAAGGGGCATTAAAACCGTCTTGTTAAACCACTCTGAACTCCACGTCTCTTCCAAGGGGCAATAAAACCAACTTGTTAAGCTACTGTGACCTCCACGTCTCTTCCAAGGGGCATTAAAACCGTCTTGTTAAACCACTCTGAACTCCACAGCTCTTCCAAGGGGCATTGAAATGTTGTTTTTAATTACCTCTAACCTCCACGACTCTTCCAACGGGCATTGCACTTCCTCCTAATTTTAGTCAGCTTTTGCTTTTCAATGCATTGGCGAACACTAAGGGAGACGCACTCCCCAATAATGGGTAGAAGGATTTTAGTACGCTGTAATCCACGTCTGTTTCAAAGGGCATTGCAGTTCCTCATAATTTTTGGAAAGCCTTCCATTCACTGCTTAGGCCAACAGTGTACAGGAGACCCAGTTGCTATAAATGGAAAAAATTGTTTAGTTAAGGCCCTCTGACCTCCATGTCACTTCCAAGGGGCATTGGAGTGCCTCGAAATTTTTGGTAGGCATTGCACTCATTGTATGCCCTGTAACTGTGTAGCTGAACCGCTCCTTTTGTTACAGAAACATATCCTACAAGACATGTGTGGTTGACTGGCCTGATATTGATGAGAATGGTCCCTGTTCCTCCTGCTCTTTCTCCTTTGCCACCGCCTCATCCATCATTCATCACCTGAAGCTTTGTTTAAACGGGAGTCATAGAACTGGGATAGTAGCAGGAAAACATCCAGCAATCCTCGGAGGAGGTAGGATATGCGCCAAAATGCTGACCACCTCAGGCCTAGCTGCTACTACATACATGCGCTTGCATTCCAAGGAGCAGAAAGCTAAGGAGATGGATGGCCTCATGATCATGAATAATTTACTCGTTGTGTAGGAGGCCGACCACTGCTGCTGTCTACCTTCTGAACTTTGTGTTGAAGCCTGATTGACCCAGGACCCGCAATCCTCTATGTCTGGAGGACGTGTTGCATCCCATTGTCCAACTGTGTCCCGACTTCCACAATATTAACCCAGTGTGAAGGCGTCAGTGAGATGGACCATCCCTGGCCACATTCACTTGTCCACGTGTTTGTGGTTGGGCTGTCCTTCCCACTAAATGCACTGGGGAGGGCACAGGTAATGTTTTGGTATGCACGCTTGTGTGTGAGGCGCACTGGGACAAATAGGGGCATCTGGGGACCGTGTATGGACACCTGGCCGCCGGGCGGCTGGGGACTGAGTATGGATACCCGGCCGCTGAAGCAGCCATGACGTGGTGGCCAGATTCCGCATCCACATGCCTAAAAGGCCCAATTTCAAGTGCAAGCAAGCAGTATGGTATTGGAGCCTGGGGGTGGGTGGGTGGCAGGCTGCATACTTGCACTTGTATTGCAAGGAATGGGGGAGGTACAATTGAACACTGCCCTGGGACAAGGACTTGAACGGGGATAGTTGCAAGTCTGCAACGACAGGTGCAGGGCGGGAGGCATCTTCGCATGTGCCATGAACAGGGGGTTGGCATGCACATACTACAGCAGAATAGGCTGTCCTTCCCACTAAATGCACTGGGGAGGGCACAGGTAATGTTTTGGTATGCGCGCTTGTGTATAAGGTGCATTGGGACAAATAGCGGCAGCTGGGGACCGAGTATGGACACCCGACCGCCCCCTGGCGGCTGGGGACCGAGTGTGGACACCCGGCCGCCGGGTGGCTGGGGACTGAGTATGGATACCAGGCCGCCGACGCAGCCATGACATGGTGGCCGGCGTCTGCCTCCACAAGCCTAAAAGGCCTCATTTCAAATGCAAGCAAGCTAGCAGTATGGTATTGCAGCCTGGGGGTGGGTGGGTGGCAGGCTGCACACTTACGCTTGCATTCCAAGAAAACAAAGCAGATGTTAACTTCTATCAACATCATCATCATGCTCCTCACCTTGGCACTCTCAACTTCCCTGATGGAGAAGCAAGGGCCCACTGGAGGAGTCTGGTAGTCTGGTGGGCTCGTCCAATGCTGCCCTAAAGCAGGCCAGGCTAAGAAAAGTGTGGGGAAGGTTACCGGGACAAATAGTGGTGGCTGGGGACTGAGTATGGAGACCTCGCTGCCCAAGCAGCCATGAGGTAGAGGTCAACTTCGGCCTCCTCCAAACTAAAAGGCCCCATTTCAAGTGCAAGCTAGCAGTATGGTATTGCAGCCTGGGGGTGGATGGGTGGCAGGCTGCACACTTACGCTTGCATTCCAAGAAAAAAAAGCAGATGCTAATTTCCATCATCATCATCATGCTCCTCACTTTGGCACTCTCAACTCCCCTGATGGAGAAGCCAGGGCCCACCAGGGGAGTCTGGTTGTCTGGTGGGCTCGTCCAATGCTGCCCTAAAGCAGGCCAGGCTAAGAAAAGTGTGGGGAAGGTTCCTGGGACAAATAGTGGCGGCTGGGGACTGAGTATGGAGACCTCGCTGCCGAAGCAGCCATGAGGTAGTGACCAGCTTCAGCCTACTCCAAACTAAAAGGCCCCATTTCAAGTGCAAGCTAGCAGTATAGTATTGCAGCCTGCGGGTGGGTGGGTGGTTGTTGCATATGTGCGCTTACATTGCAAGGAATGGGGGAGGTACAATTGAACACTGCCCTGGGACCAGGACTTGCACGGGGATAGTTGCAAGTCTGCATCTTCTGATGCGGCAAGGATCACTTCTGATGGGCACACTTTTAGGCAGTAACCTGGGTGTCAGAGATGCTTCCAGGGGTCTTCCCCATGCTGTTCCCATGTCTTTTCAGCACTGTATGTGACGCGCCCCCTGGGCCATGTTGTGTAGCGTTGCGCACGCGGGGAATACCCGGAGCCGGATCCGATAGGGGTAGTAGTCCTCGTTGTATCGATCGCTGGGTCTTCCCCTGGCCGGTGGGGTCTTCCTTGGTCGGCGCCACGGAATGTCCTCCGGTCCGGATGCCAGCTCGATCTTCCCTGCAGTAGAAACCTGTAAAGACTGCACAGTTCGGGTTAGCGCGGCAACGCTTTTAGTTAGCTCTTGGACCTGATGGTGCAGGTCTGTAGCCGGGTCACTGTTTAAAGCCTGCGCATCAGCTCCCACAGGCCCTGCAGACAAGGGCGCCGTCTCCTGGTGATAAGTGATAGCAGGGCGCCTGTGGGTCACAGCGCCACCTGGTGCCGGTTCTCGGAGCACCCGGATGGCTCTGTCCTTGAACTGTGCAAAGTCCAGGTCAGGGTCCTGTAAGGCCATTGCCCGCAACTGGGTTCGGTGAGCATTGCACAGTAGACCCTCAATGAATTGTTCAGTCAACAGCTTATCTTCATTTCCCACGCTGTCAGGGTCTGCCTGCTTAATGGCTCTCAGGGCCTCTTGTAGGTTTAGAGCATAGTCTCTTATACTCTCATGTGCCCGTTGTTTGCACCCATAAAATCTTAGTTTTATTTCGGCTGAAGGTGCGGGTGTCAAATGTGTCTTTCAGCCGGGTTAGTATGTCTCTGACAGTCCTCTTCCTCCCAGGTGGCCAGGACTTTACCTCCCTTTGGGCTGCCCCGATTAATTGGGCCACCAGGATGCTCACTTTGTGCGCCTCCATGAGGGGATACACCTGGAAGAGGCTATCCAGCCTTTCTCTGAAGTCATTTAGGGTATGTGACTCCCCTGAGTACTGGGGTAGCCAGGCTGCCCCCGGGATATAGGGCATGGTGAAAGGCATGACCGCAGCAGCGGTGGCGCTGGCGGCGGCTGTGGCGGTGAAGCTCTCCTCCGTATCCAACATCCTCCTCCCCCCTAGTGGACCGTGGCCTACCTTGCGATGATCCTCTTCCGTAGGCCGCGGCTCCGCAGTGGATCGTCAGGGTTGAGGACCTTCCGTCGCGCTCCTGTGACGTCGGCGTCTGCTGGGCTCCTTCCAGGACCTTACGCAACGTCCGGACGTGAGGCGGGGCTTCAGTTCTCGCGGGCTTTCGGAGTCCACGCCCCCTTCTTCCCGCGCGGCGCCCTCAAGATGGCGTCCAATGGCGGGAAAACTCCACGGATGGCGGGAAGAAGGCAGAAGATGGCGTCGGATGGCGGGAATCGGCTCCAGATGGCGGGAAACGACTCCGGACGGCGGGAAACTTCACCACAGGTAAGTATAAAAGTCTCTTTTTTCAGGCACGCAGTACCCGGTGGTTGCGGGCACGTAATCCTGCCGACTACGCCAAAGTTGACTCCCCCCCTGGGCCTGTGCTGTGCAGGGGAACCCGGAACCGGATCGCTGAGATGCTGGGGGTTGTAGTCTCCGTGTGGCGGTGACCCGGTCTGTGCCCAGGGTGGTCAAACTAAGTGGCAGTTATTGGTATGATGGTATTAGTGTCCGACTACGCCACCCGTTGAATGCGGCTATGAAGCCGCCGCTGCAGGGCAGTCCGCTGAGGCCGGTGGTACGGATGTGCAGCGTGGATGGTATAACCCCCAACGGGAGGGGTATGGCCTCAGGGCAGAGGATGAGGTTGATGTTGGGAGTGATGGTGTGGATGTCCCAGCACTATTGGTGCGACAAGGAAGCACGGAGACGCGAGGGTACAGTTCAGGGCCTTTACTGATGGTACAAGGCAAATTCCCCCGGGAGTACTGGCTAGTAGTTGGGGCCTGATTAGTCTGCGAGTAAGCCGGAGTTCCCCTGGCCAGGTGGAGTTGTAGGCCTTCCCGTTAGTCTGTACCCTTCCTGGCTACCCTGCTTTCGGCGGTTACAAGTAGCCCACGTCCCTGGGTATACCGTGTGGTGCTCACCGTATGGCTGGTGACCTGGGGCCTCCTGTTAGCCTCCGCTCCGGGATGGCGGTGCTGGTCCCTTCGTTGTGACTGAGCCTCCGGGCTTTTATGGCCAGAGGACCTGGAACCCCCTGCAGGATGGATTCTGCTGCTGGGTATATCTTAGTCCCCACAGCCTCGAACTCCTGTGTCCGGTTTTTGTACCTTCTCCCAGGGCGAGCTCTGCACAGCTCCAGCCCCTGGCGCTTCTCCATGGCTCCTACAGAGCTCCTGAGATCTATCTGTCCCTGTTTCTGCGTGTCCAGACCAGACTCCGTCTCTGTCTGGAACTCCTCTCTCTAACCCTGCTTCAGCCCCAGTTTATATAGGGGAAGTTCTTCCCCTCCCAGGACTGGGCAGGAGATGTGGCATGCTTAGGATTCCTGCCCAGGAGACCTCCCACCTGCTCACAGACGTAATACTGCTATTACTGTGGAAACCAGACCCCTGGGGTGCCACATATGCATGTGTCACACAGCACATGGCCAGATAAGGTTGTAAAATGTTAAAATTACATCTCCCAGTGAATGCATTTGTCACGGTTGAAAGCAATACAAAAGTGCAAAAACACATAAAAAATGCTACTTGTGAACATAGCCCAATGTGTGGAGGAGTATTTTTGTTTTTGGTTATTTATTTTACCTTATATACAAGTCTTTACCCTGGAAAGGAAGTTCCTTAACATATTTCACAGGAAAACAGTTTCAGTTTCGTTTTTGAACATTTTATTGTGAGCCCATAAAAGTGGCTTAATACCTCTGACCACGTTGTTGACAGCAGTGACCTGGGGGTCATAAATGCTTCCTGGGGCGAATCCCATGCTGTCCCCATGTCATTTGAGCACTGTCACTATCGTTTTGGGCACTTTTTAGGCTTTCTACAGACTGCCGGGGATGCCGCCGCAAAAATGCTCAGGTCTCCCATAGACTAACATTGGGCTTATTGCTCGGGTCGAGCACCCGAGTATCACGGTGAGCTCTTCCCGAGCTTCGAGCACCCGAGCATTTTAGTGCTCGCTCCACACTAGTATTAACTGATTATGATATTCTCAAAAAAAAAAAAATCCACGGTCCCAGCAGAAGGACCTCTCCACCATCTTAGATCCAATAGGTCAAGAGTGTGCAAAGCAGTCATCAATGCAAAAGGTGGCTACTTTGAAGAACCTAGAATATAAGACATATTTTCAGTTGTTTCACACTTTTTTGTTAAGTATATAATTCCACATGTGTTAATTCATAGTTTTGATGCCTTCAGTGTGAATGTACAATTTTCATAGTCATGAAAATACAGAAAAATCTTTAAATGAAAAGGTGTGTCCAAACTTTTGGTCTGTACTGTAGATAAAAATGGTATCACTAAAAACGTCATCTTGTCCCGAAAAAAAAAAAGCTGCCATACATCTCCATCAGCCCAAAAATAAAAAAGTTATAGCTCTTAGAATGAAATGATGCAAAAAAAATTTGTTTTTCTATAAAATAGCTTTTAATGCGTAAAAGCTCCAAAACATAAAAAAAGATATAAATGTAGTATCACTGTAAACATAGTGACCTGAAGAATAAATCTGCCTTATCAATTTTACCACACGTGTAATGGCATTAAAAAAAAACAAAAAAACAATTCCTGAATTGTTAATTTTTGTTTATTCTACCTCAAAAAAATTGGAATAGAAAGCGATCAAAAAATGTCACGTACCCGAAAATGGTTCCAATAAAAACGACAACTTGTCCCGCAAAAAACAAGCCCTCACATGACTCTGTAAGCCAAAATATGGAAAGATTACAGCTCTCAAAATATGGTAATGCAAAAAATAGTCTTTGCAAAAAAAAGCGTTTCTTAGTGTATGACAGCTGTCAATCATAAAACCCCGATATAAATCTGATATTGCTGTAATCACACCGACCCGAAGAATAAAGTTGTCTAATCATTTATACCACACGAGGAACGGCGTAAAAAATAAATGAAACCAATTCTTCACCTGCTGCTGATTTGTTCATTCTGACTCCCAAAGATCGCAGTATGGCTCGGCTCACATTTATCCTGCGCTGCGTAAATCTCTCAAATACGTGATTCAGATGGAACCCCAGGCGGAAGATTTCCTATAATGAGGCAGATGGAGACACTGTGGACGCCGTCTGGCCTGTGATCACACGGTGTCCATCTTTTTATTAAGTGTGCATAAAAGTGCTGCACTGTTGAACACAGGCCAGACGGAGTCCAGAATAACTCTGCTGCCTCATTATAGTGAATGGATCCCTCGGGTGGTTTCATCTGAATTACGTCACTGAGAGATTTAAATGGAAACCCCGATATCAGTGATCAGCGTAGAGCACAGGATAAATGTGTCACGCCAGGTGTGAGTGCAAAACAGAGGGGAAAGGGAAAGGGAGCCCAGACACTAGGGAAAGGGGGAAGAGGTGACCTCCTAATTTGGACTAGCGTCACCCTGTCTCCCCCTAACGTCCCTATACAGCCTCCGCAGCTGTCGCCGATCACGTGCCTCGCCCTACTATCCCTGGCGTAAGGCTATAGCTGGGGGTGGAAGGAGATGAGCACTAGTCAACCTCCATTAGCACTCTAAAGACAAAAGGGGAAGACAACACAAGGGAATTACAACTTAGCTTTAGAAGAACTCCAACAGGGCACTCGGCCTCAAGACTCCAGAGAGGACGTGATGCTGCTTCAGCCAAGTTCCAAGTTTAAATGAGTATAACCGGCGACACCCACCTAGACACACCAGATATATATACACCCAGACTAAAGGGAGGTAGTCATTGGGTCCTAAACACAGCCTCCTATCTAGGCAGCTGTCTGCATTGCTAAACGTGGGAATCTCCTGCAAACCACCACAGGGCGACTGTCTGTCACCTCTGACACACCCGTGACAAAATGGGAACATTTTACATAACATTTTGGATCACAATAAAAGCTTTGACTCAATCCACAAAAAAAGCAAGTCCCTACCCAGGTCCGTCATCTGTTAATGGAAATATAGATGTGCCTATAACGTGCCTATACCGCAGTTAACATCCACATGTTTGGCATTTCTGTAGCAATGAGAGCCCACCTAATTTATGGGTGCATGTCTTCAGAAGCATGAGCTGGGCACAACGTACTGGTCTCTACAACGTACTGGTCACAACAACAGCAGTTTGCAATTTTCACTCAGCAACATCCTCTGCTCCTTGTTTCTGGAATAGACCCATGGAGTCAAAATCATCACTACACCTGTAGATAAATTCCCAAAGGGGTATAATTTCCAAAATGGGGTCATTTGAAGGGGGATTCTGCCATTCTAGCACTTAGGTGTCTGTATATGGAGTCCGCATACTATTCTAGAAAAATTTGCGCTCCAGGAAGCAAATAGCGCTTTGTCCCTCTTGAGCCTCGACGTATGGCTAAGCAGTACTGCACAGCCACATATGGGGTTTTTCTACATTCAGAAGAAATTGTGGGACAAATTTTGGTGCAATTTTTACCCATTTGCTAGTGTGAAAATATAAAATCTGGGGCTAAAACCAAATTTTGGCAGTAAAAATGTAATTATTTTTTTCTTCACTGCCCAATGGTATACAATTCTGTGATCCACCTGCAGTGTCAATATGCTTACTGCAACCCTAGATTAATTCAATGAGAGGTGTAGTTTGTAAAATGGGGTCTCTTATGGGGGGTCTGCTGTTCTGGCACCTCAGGGGCTCTGCCAATGTGACATGGAACCCTCAAACCAGTCCAGCAAAATCTGAATTCCAATATGGTGCTTTTTCCTTCCCTTGCACTGTGCATCAAAAGTAGTTTTCGACCACATATGGGGTATCGGCGTACATAGGAAAAATTGCACAAGAAATTTTGGGGTCCGTTTTCGCCTACATTCCTTGTGAAAATGAAAAAAGATTGCACTAAAACAACATTTTTGTGGGAAAAATATTTATTTTTTTCATTTTTACAAATTCACATTGTAAAATTCTGTGAAGCACCTGTGGGTTCAAGGTGCTCACCACACATCTAAATAAATTCCTTGAGGGGTCTAGTTTCCAAAATGGTGTCACTTGTGGGGGGTTTCCACTGTTTAGGCACATCAGGGGCTCTCAAACGTGACATGGCATCCGCTAATTATTCAAGCAAATTTTACATTCAAAAAGTCAAATGGTGCTCCTTCCCTTCTGAGCCCTGCTGTTCATCCAAGCAGTGGTTTTTCTCACATATGGGGTATTGGCTTAGTCAGGAGAAATTGCACAACAAATTTCTCCTGTTACCCTTCTGAAAACGCAATATTGGGGCTGAAAAACATTTTTGAGGGAAAATGTGAAAATTTTATTTTTACAGCTCAATGCGTATAAACGTCTGTGAAGCACCTGGTGTTTCAAGGTGCTCACCACACATCTAGAAAAGTTCCCTGATGGGTCTAGTTTCCAAAATGATGTCACTTGTGGGGGGTTTCCACTGTTTAGACACATCAGGGGCTTTCCAAACGCGACATGTGGTCCATTAATTATTCAAGCTAATTTTAAATTCAAAAAGTCAAATGGCGTTCGTTCCATTCTGAGCCCTACCATATGCTCAAACAGAGGTTTTTCCACACATATTGGGTATTGTGTGCTCAAAAGAAATTGCACAACAAATTTTGGCATCAATTTTGTCCTTTTATACTTGTGAAAGTGAAAAAAATTGGGTCTAAAGTAATTTTTTTGCGAAAAAAGGTTAAATGTTTATTTTTTCTTTCCACATTCCATTAATTCCTGTGAAGCACCTGAAGGGTTAATACTTCTTGAATGTGGTTTTGAGTACCTTGAGGGGTGCAGTTTTCAGAATGGTGTTACTTTTGGGTATTTTCTGTTATATAGACCCCTCAAAGTCACTTCAAATGTGATGTGGTCCTTAAAAAATGGTTTTGTAAATTATGTTGGAAAAATTAGAAATCGCTGGTCAACTTTTAACCCTTATAACTTCCTAACAAAAAAAAATTTGGTTCCCAAATTGTGCTGATGTAAAGTAGACATGTGGGAAATGTTATTTATTAACTATTTTGTGTGACATATCTCTCTGATTTAAGCACATGAAAATTAAAATTTTGAAAATTGCAAAAAATTTTGTCAAATTTCAGATTTTTTTCAGAAATAAATGCCAGCCACGTCAAATAAATGTTACCACTATCATGAAGTACAATGTGTCATGAAAAAATGATCTAAGAATCAGTGGGATCCGTTGAAGCATTCCAGAGTAATTACCTCATGAAGTGACAGTGGTCAGAATTGTAAAAATTGGCCTGGTCATTAACATGCAAACCACCTTCGGGGGGGTAAAGGAGTTAAAATTGCAACAGCATTTTTTTTACATGTGTTTTTTTCAGGCTCCACATAGAAGCCTACAGAGAAAAAATGCACCAATACTGCACAGTACAACAGTATCTTCAGACGCACTGAGGTTGGGAGTTTTCATGAAATCACATCCACTTTTGCTTGGACATTTAGGACATGTTCACATGTAGCGTAAATGCTGCTTTTTTTGCACAGAAATTTTACTGTTTAATTGTCCAGCAAAGTGGATGTGTTTTCATGAAAACTGCTCCCATTGTGCTTCTAAAGACACTGCTGAACTGTGCGGTTTTTGTGCTTTTTTTCTCTAGAAGCTTTTATGTGGATCTCAAAAAAACATAAAAATGCAACTCTGTGTTTTACATAAGTGCAGAATCAAAGCTTTTCTGTACTATAAAAACACATTACAAACGCTGCTTCACATCTGCACCAAAAACGCATCAAAAAAGAGGGAAAAGGCATAAAAAATGTAGCAAAGATGCAATAATCACCACCCTGCCTGACATCTCCTCCTGCCAGGTAGAAAGAAATAGTAAATTAGTGTGGCTTGCGGTGTGACTAGGGGGAATGGTCAAAATTTTTCATTGTGTGCTGCAGGGTTTCTCCCTCTTTCAGTTCTGTAATAGTTGGGAGGTATAGGCACAGCCAGTTATCAGGTTCAATTAGTTTTTCACATGGGAAATAAAAGGTCCTGAATAAATCTTTATCTGACACATATTAAAATGGTAATTTAAAAGCTATATTTAGTGTTACTTGTTCTTTCTTATATCAAAATATTTGAATCATCTGAAAGATTTAAATATGATAAATTAGCAAAAATAGAAGAAATCTTGTAGGGGCAAATAACATTACATAACACTATACATCCTGCGGACACAGTCTTCATCTTTATTTACCCTCGTTCAATAGTTGTAAGATCTCAGGTGGGGATTTGGGTCAGAGAATGACATTTCGCGCCGGCAACAAGGGAGCAGGTCACAACGATGATTGACCTGTCAATCACTGGCAGAAGGGAGGACAAAGAGGGAGAAAGGCTAAACCCCTGCATATGTGAGCTCATTTGCTTAACATGTCGCCAATGCATTACAAGATATCGGAGACATGGACATGTATCTCATAAATTGTATGCTTGTGAGCAGGGACCTCAGTCCTTTTGGTATCTGTTGAGTTATGGGTTATTCTGTTATGTCTTTATTGTCTGTGCATGTCCCATCTAAAATGTAAAGTAGTGCGGAATATGTTGGCGCTATAGAAATAAAAATTATTATTATTTTAATACTATAGAGGTAAGGAAGTAATCATCATTGCAGGTAGTTAACTGTGATGATGTTACTATAGGGTCTAAAAAACAGCTGACAGGTTTTCTTTAAGATGCGTTTACACCATCCGACCATCATTACTAAACGACTGCTGACTGTCAACATGTTTGACAATAGTTTAAGTCTGTTTAGACAATATTTTTTATATAAAATATATTTTATTTGGTGACACATATATGAATAAATATAACCCCCATATATTGTATTTGGTACCATAATAACCATCATAACATAGTAAATGTGGAAATTGAAACTTGTACTGCACAAAATGAGATGCAGTCAGTTATTAGTTCTGAAAATTCAAAAAATGTGTGCCCAAGAAAAAAGTCCAAGAATAACTTGACCCGTTAGAAGTTAAATATTTTGTAAGTTACTTTGTTATTCAATAAACATTATATCACTTTTCTGTTACATTCAAATGTATACATGTCTCTTTATGTTATGTTTTGAAATTTCCATGTACAGTTCAAGTAAAAATTCATCTTTCTGCCACAGGATGTCACTATGACACCAATATAATAATTATATGTGAGTAAAAATGGCAAATATTGAGTATATAAAACAAAAAAAGCTAATCTGTGTGCAGCACATCATAGAGCAGGAGCACCTGAGAAGATTGATGGATAGATTTGTGGGGAAGATTTAGTTTTGTAATTTTGTAATGTAAAATGCTGCCTATCTGGGGTTGTTAGGCTTGTAGGGGAAAGTACCTGACAGCTATACTTTTATGCTCGTATACATAGAAGGCTATCAATGACCTATTAGGACTCCTAAGTGTGGCGCCCCTGAGGGTTCAGTCGCCACAGGGGTACTGCACCGCAGATAGAGGTGTGGTATCTCCTCTTCCAGGTAAGGATGGAGCATCACTCAGAACCCCACTTCACACTCAACACTACACCACTCCTGTCCTGTAGGGGGCCTGAATGCACCAGGGTGCTGCCCCGACCCGGGATAGAGGAGATGGGGGGAACCAAAGATAGGGGGAACCAAGTAGTGCATGAGGGTGGAGGAAACACTTACAGGAAGCACTTATAGAAACATATAAAATTCACGGCCATCCTAAGTTCAAGGTCTTTGATTGTGGTCTTCTGTCAGGGTCCAGCAAGAGTCTGTAGCTGGCTGAAGATTCACGGTCCTCATTCTCTGGCCTTGAGACGAGGAGCGGGTCGGAGTTAACCAGTGTCTTTGCCCGGTCAGGGTCCTGTTCTAAGAAGGCCTTGGAGGGGAGCAGAGGAGATAGGCTCCACAGGCAAAAGGATCCCAGGGGGATATTGACGGAGCGGAGTCGCCACCTGTATTCTTCACTCTGGATTAGCCAAAGGGATTCCTGCTGCAAGAGGGGTGACCGGCCCCCGATATCTGACTGTGTACTTCACGTCACTGTTGGAAAAGCCCGGCGGCTTAGTGGATCCCAGGGAGGAACACAAGCGGGAGGAGATAAGAAGGAGAGAAACACACCAGCGGGGTCTCAACAGGTGCTCCTGATCTACCTGGGAAGTGCTGAACCCCCCTACCTGGTGGCCGCAGTACTCCGTGTGTAGCAGAGAGAAGCTTTGCAGCTGAAAGTGCATCTAAAGTGAGTAAAGACCCGGATGACTTCATTCACCGCCTCCGCTTGTTTATTCCTGCGTGGCACTGCACCCACCATTCCTCCATACAGATCGTTCTTCAATTACTGCCCTGAGGCCTACTCCGCCTGTGGGGAGTAGTACCAACCAAGCTGCCAGAACATCAGCCTCAGAGGACTGTTGCAGCGCTGGTGGCCTTCACCAGAAACCACATGTGGCGTAGTTGAACAACCACTCATCCCAAAAAGGCCATTTTTCAGGTGACAGCCCTGGGCATGGAACGGACCAAGGCCACGACTGCATCCCCACGACATCTGCAAGGCCCGGCTCCGAGTACTCCACCGCTCAGGGAGGGCGAGTCATAAGCACAGAACAAGCAGGATTTAAAACTAAGCAACAAATTCAACCTCATTCAGACATCCGTTTTTCACATACATGTTTTAGCTGTGTTCTTTATAAATATATCCCATGCCCATTTTAGTTTATGGGGCTGTTCACATGTCCATACTTATTTGCAGACCAACTGTAAAAAGATAAAATATCCATTCTGTTCTTGATTGAAGTCAGGAATCAATCTCGTCAGTGCAAATCTTTGGGTCCATAAAAAACATCAGACAGCACGCTGATGGCATCTTAGTTGGACAGTGTCCATTTTAGGACATGATCAGATATCAGAATCAAACAACAGAATGATGTCAGTTTGAGGCTAAATACCCTGTCTGAGAACTGATTTTGACAAGTGGCTTTGACTAGTGACTTTGACAACTGTAATAATAAAAAAGTCACTGTTCGCTGATGGGACTTGAACCCAAAACTCTATGTTGAGAAGCCAGTGCACAAACCAGTGAGCTATAAACTCAGTCATAGGCATTGTATTTGGTTATGGGAGTTTTAGTGCAAACCTGTCTGAAACTGATTGGGACTTTCAGAAATACCTCCTCCAAGCCAAATTCAAGTGATGTTTGATTTTGATGTGTGAGTCTGATGTGTGACTTTTTTCAAACATCAGAATCAGAATCACAATGACTTTTAGTCACCCTGAGTATTTTCATGGTTGACAAGAAAAGCTATCAGTTAGTATCACTTGATTGGATAGCTCAATGGTAAAGCATCAGCCTCTGAAACTATGGTGTCTGGGTTAAAATCCTGATAGAAATAGGAATATTATTTATTTTTTTTAATTATGCCTATTTAGCACACAAACTACAGGGGTGTTTTACTTTTAATAGCTGACATTCTGATTGTCATCTAAAAGTTTCAGACAAAGTAAATTGGGAGGCACTAATTTACTACATATCTATTTCCAAGGGACTGTACATTTGCATAATTTCTTAAAGGGGTCTAATGATAAAAATTTTTCATTGTAATTTTTTTTTCCATCCACCTAAGAACTAGCTGCAAATTCCCAATTTACTTTTGCTATGTAACTATTATTATATATCACTACGTAACTAATCAAATAATGAACCTATAGTTTAATGGTAAGGCATCTGTGTCACACATAGTTTTGGTTTGAAATGATAATAATAATAATAATAATAATAATAATAATAAAAAGTTGAGTGTCCCCTCTGGGACTTTAACCCAAAAGCATATGCTTTGTAGTTAGCATACTCACCACTGAGCTATACACTCATTAAAGAAAAGTGGGCATTCTACTTGGCTATGTTATTTCCAGTGCAATCAGGACTTTCCCATAGACATTGTCCAAGCCAAATTCAAATGATGTATGAGTTTGATGAATGAATTTGATACCTGACTTTCTTCACACATCAGAATCAAAATTAGAAGGACTTCCAGACACCATGAGTATTTGCATAGTAAATCTCATAAATAGGGTTGAGCAAGTATGTTCTGTCCGAGTATGCTCGGGCCGAGCTTCGAGTATTTACAGCTGCTCGGTGATATGGTTGAATCGCTCCCATGTGCATGATTTGCAACTGTTTGACAGCTTTATTACATGTGAGGAATGTGTAAGAAATAGACCTTCCTAACATGTAATAAAGCTGGTAAACAGTTGCAAATCATGCACATGGGAGCGATTCAACGATATCACCGAGCAGCTGTAAATACTCGGAGCTCGGCCCGAGCATACTCGGCGAAAGGGTTAATAGAACATTCTCGCTCAACACTACTCATAAACCAATAAAAACTATCCGGCAGCATCATTTGAGTTTATGGCAGAATGGAAACTAGCCTCATGGAGTGGATGTTCAGAGTTCAAATCCCTGGTGCAGAAAGAGTAAACTTTTGTTTTTTAAATGATGCTGGCTAGCACACAAACTTCAGTGATGCTTAGCTTTGATATCTGACTTTTCTCACACATCAGAATAAGAATCACAATTACTTTTAGACACCCTGAGTAGGCATGAGCGAACATTTCAATGTTCGGTTCAGAAAAGTTCACCGAACAAATTAATATTCGCCGAATGTTCGTTGAACATTTCCGAATCCCATAGGAGTCAATGGGAGGGGACCAAAAAAATGCATGGACAACACCTAGAAACAGGACCAAAAGCTGCCAAAATAGATCAAATTAGGTGCAGACACCAGGGAAGTCCCATCAATTGACCCAGAGTACAAGTACTATAATTATTATTACTGTGACAGCGACATTTATTCAATTGCGCTTTACATGTCAAAAGGGGTCACCGACCGGTACAACAGGAAAGAGGACGCTGCCTGCGAGGGCGACTTGTCACAGATGTGGTTTGTGGAACCACTGGGCCGACCCCAGAGAGCCTGGAGGAGCGTGACATTGTGAGCACCGGACTGTTCACTAGAGCCTCTGATGGTGAGGTTAGACGTGGCTCCCGATGAACGCCAGGTGCCACTCCTGGACAGATCAAAGGACGCACAGCAGCTGGACCCAGTAGGACAGATTAGATGGTGCAGCAGGCAGAGTCTGTATAAGAGTGCAGCAGGCAGAGTCTGTATCAGGAGTGCAGCAAGAACTGGCACGCAACCTTACACAACTTTGACTGCAGAACAGGAAGGCTCCACTACAGCCAACCCAATAGATGGAGACCCAATCAGGATTCCCCATATTTAAAAAAATTAGTGGCAGACACTAGCAATGTCTAATCAATTTCTCTACAGCAGAAATAGTGTAAATAAGACCCACACCTCTTCCGGTACAGCCAACCCAGGAGATGGAGACCTAATCAGGAGTGTTCACATTGCCGTAAATGAGGGCCTAACACCACCGAAGTGGCATCAATGTCATCAGATAACAAGTAGTATTACACAGACCCATACCTGTCCAAGTACAGCCAACCCAGGAGATGCAGACTCAATCGGACGTGTTTACATTTAAAAAAATAGGGCCTAAAACCACCATTTCCATGGCCAACAGATTGGAGATGGTGGAGTTCAACCTCTTAGCTTTGTCATGTGTAGGATGAAACAATCTTTTACATGACCACAACAGCAGGATTGAGGGCTGGCTGCAGTGCTGAGAGAGTGCAGAGTATGGTGAAAAGGACAAACCGATAGACCGTGAGTGAGATGCAGGAGGAGATGTTACGGTGGATTGAGAAACGTGTGGTGTGCTCAGAGAAGCAAACACAGCAGGCATGTCCACTTCACTTACAGCTGACGGCCTGTCACTCAGCCTAACTGCAGTGGGTATACAGCTGGTTCTGTCGGACACCTGCGTGACACAACTTGGCATGGTAACAGAGGAGGAGGAAGAAGCAGCAGAGGTGATTGATGGGGCGGCTGATGGTTGTTTATTGAAAATCAATTTAAAGTTTATCACATTTGCGTACCCATTTGGGGAGAACAATATCTGCACCAAATACTCAATTTCACTACAGTATAACTATAGAAATGTATGGAGACCAAAACTTCTTCCACTACAGTCAACCCAATGGATGGAGGCCCATTCAGGATTCCCTACATTTCCAAAAATTAGCGGCAGACGCTGTAACACGGGTACTTTAGATGCAGTGACACAGAAATACAGAGCAGCCAATACAGGGTTAATAAACAGGGGAGGTTTATGATAACAGAGTCAATCTCCACGCAGGCAGTAACAGGGAAAAATATGGGGAAAAAACAAGGGAAGTAGCAGGTAAAAGTCTATGGGTTGAACTTCATACACTGGTCCTTCAGCGCCAATCCTGCACTTCACTCGGTGCGGGGTCCGTTCCCACCCCCTACTCAATTTGCCCCGGGGCCGCCTGTCCCGAACCAACACCCGCTCCCCGGGTCTCAGAGCTGTCCCTCGAAGAGGCAATGTCTTATGATGTTTGAGCTCCTGAAACTTTTGCTGTACCTACCATCGGAGGGTCTGCAGTCGATGCCGACATCCCCGTCCGTGGGTAGTTCTCCTCGGGGTCCAGCTCTTACTCGGTAATCTCTCGCCCCTTTCGCCTGAACAGCATGGTATAAAGAGTGAACCCCATCATACTATTCACTCGGTTGTTGTAGACCCACACCTGCTCGGTCACAAACTCAGGCCATCGTACCTTCCGATCTTCCTCCAACATGCGGAGCATTTGGATCAGTGTCCAATTAAAGCGTTCACAGGCCTCATTTCATTGAGGGTGGTAAGAAGTAGTCTGTGACTTCTCAATCTTCTACAACCGGTGAAGTTCTTCAATCACCCAGCCTTGGAAGCAGGCGCCTTGATCGGAATGGATCCTCTTTGGGCAGCCGTACACCCGAATGAAGTCTCGGCAGATGGCCTGCGCAGCTGAATCAGCATTCTGGTCTCTGGTCGGGGTCACTACCCAAACTTTGTGAAGTGGTCTGTCATTACCAGGCAATGTTCATACCCGAGATGCGCCGTTCCAACAGTGAAATAGTCGATCATCGGCACCTCCAAGGGGGCAGAAGTCACAACGGTTTGTATGGGGACCCGTTGCTCCGGGGGCTTAACCAGCTCACAGCTCCGACATCTTCGACAAGTTTCTTGTATTGTTGCTCGCAGTCGGGGATGATACACCAGCCTCTGCAACCACTGAAACGTTTTCTCTGATCCGAAGTGAGCCCCTCATTCATGAGCCTCCTTAGCCACTACTCCGACCAACTTCTCTGGGATCACCACTTGCCAGGTGGCCCCGAACTCTCGCAGTAGCTGCACCGTCGGTACAGCAGCCCGTCTCGCAAACACAGTCTCTCCCATTGTCCCAGCATTTTCAGTGCTCCCGAGGACAGGGTACTCCTCTCTTCTCGACTGGGGACTTGCCGCAAAGCCACCTATTGACGTAATTGAGCAACTTCTTTGTCAGTCTGTTGAAGTCGAATCAAGTCGAATCAAGTCATCTCTTGGCCGCCCTAGCACTTGTTCTTCCGACGTCTCTCCAATCTGTCCCTGCGCAGCGGCCAGCGGTCCCACAAAACTTCGGAAGCTAGGGGTCACATCCGCCTCCAAATCTTCATCGCGGTCATGATCAGGCCGTTCATATGTCACTCTGGAGAGGGCGTCGGCATGAGTATTCTCTGCCTTAGGCCGGTAGGCGATCTTATACCGGTACCTGGCCATGCGGGCCACCCACCACTGCTCCAGGGCCCCCAATTTCGCATTCTCCAGGTGGGCCAGTGGGTTGTTATCCGTTCTCACCAGTACTTCAGACCCGGACAAATACTCTGCAAACTTCTCGGTCATTGCCCAAACCAGAGCCAGCAACTCTAATTTGAAAGAGCTATAATTATCTGGGTTCCTCTCGGAGTCGTGAAGGGAGCGGCTGGCGTATGCAATCACGCACTCTTTCCCCTCCTGTACTTGGGATAACACGGCTCCCAGACCATGTAGGCTCCCATCAGTGTGGAGTATGAATGGTTGGGAGAAATCCGCATAGGCAAGTATTGGGGCCTCGGTCAGGGCCATTTTTAGGGCACGGAAGGCCTCTTCCTGGCTGATTCCCCACCAAATCGCCTGATTCTTGGAGCCCGCCGGCACTCCCTTAAGTAGCTCCAGCAATGGGTTGGCTATGTGGGTGAAGTTCTTCACGAATCTTCGGTAGTATCCGGCAAGTCCCAGGAAGGCCCAAACGTCCTTCACTGTCTTCGGGGTAGGCCATGCCTGTACGGCGGCCACCTTTTACTGGGTGGGCCTGACTCCTTCACCGGACACAGTATGACCAAGATATTCGATCTGTTTGTGGAACAGGTGGCACTTCTGGGGCTTCAACTTTAGGCCATGACTCTGTAGGCGACTCAGTACTTGCTCCAGTCGCTGGAGGTGCTCCTCGAAGGTGGCGGCATAGACAATTATGTCGTCAAGGTAAATCAGTGTTGCCTCGAAGTTCAAATCGCACAGGCACCTCTCCATCAGATGCTGGAATGTCCCGGGGGCATTAGTCAGGCCGAAGGGCATCCGATTGAATTCGATCAGTTCCATGGGTAATATGAACGCCGTCTTTGCACAGTCATGTTCGGCCACGGGCACCTGCCAGTACCCACTGGCCAGATCCAAGGAGGAGAAGTATCTTGCCTTCCCTAAGGCCGACAGGGACTCTTTGATTCGGGGTAGTGGGTAAGAGTCCCGTACTGTACAGGCATTCAGTTGTCTGTAGTCCACACAGAACCGCAGGGTCCCATCTTTCTTCCGGACCAGGACAATTGGGGCTGCCCACAGACTTTGACTCTCCTGTATCACACCATTCTGTAACATATGGGCTAGCATCTCCTTAACCTCTTTATACATCTGGGGAGGTATCTGCCGGTATCTCTCCTGCACTGGGGCAGCGCTCCCCATGGGAATCTCGTGGGTAATGGCTTTGGTGCAATCAAAATCATCCTCATGGCAAGCAAAGACTTCCTGGTACCGCTCCAGTACCTCCTCAACCTGCTGCACCTGTCGAGGTGTAAGTCCCGTCAATTCAGCCCGCATTCGTTCTAGGATTCTTCATCCCCCCTTCGCACTAGCCGGGTGGGATTCCAGCGGCACGGTGACCGCCAGAGTCCAGGGGTCTCCTCGTACAGCGGAAAACTGTACCACATCAGGTCGCATCAATTTCTCTGGCATTCCCAGAATCTGGGCTATTTCCGCCCTGGGAGGGAGTGTGAGATCATCTTCGCCCAGATTAACACACTGCACTATAACATTGCCACCCTGAACGGTGGCCAGTGTCCGAGCCACCAAGAGTCCAGGGGGTACTTTGTCCATCGATGTTGGTTCTATCTGAACTTTGACCCCCTCAAGAGGTGTGCAGGCCCGTGCAGATAACATGAGTACAGTTTGTCCGGGTGGTAAGGTGATCACCATAGCTGCTGGCACTATTATTTTCCCCAGGATCTTCCCTTCACTCGACATCTCCTGAGCCTGGGCAGCTCGGATTAGTTGTTGAAAGACCCTCCTTTGGGGGGTTCACGGGTCCCACTGGTCTAGAGGAATCTCCTTCAGCTCACTAATCAGGATTTGCCCGATCTCTTTCAGCACATTCATTCCGAGGGTCACCAGGGGTTCACTTCCGGTTCCCCCTGTGACCAGGATGACTCCTTTTTTTCCCACATCTTTTCCACACACTCGGATCTTCATCCACACCACCCCTGTGACCGGGATGGGTAATTGATTAGCTGCCGTGAGTCTAATTCCTGGTCCCCATTCAGGCCATGCTATCTCTCGAAATGACTGTTGAAAGTAGGCTTCTGTCATCGTAGTCACCTGGGATCCCGCGTCAATCAGGCAGTGAACAGCCTGACCGCTTATTTCAGCCCAGACAGTCGGGCTGGTGGAAACCAGGTCCTTGGGACTTCCTCTTTTTCTTTCCCCTTCCTCAGGCTCCGGGCTGTGTCCCCCAAACACGGAGCCCGCTAGTTTAACGGCTGCCGC
The DNA here is from genome assembly GCF_046119375.1 of Phyllobates terribilis. Classification (NCBI taxonomy): domain Eukaryota; kingdom Metazoa; phylum Chordata; class Amphibia; order Anura; family Dendrobatidae; genus Phyllobates; species Phyllobates terribilis. The sequence goes on along the minus strand of NW_027362764.1, from coordinate 417,025,831 downwards.
GACAGGGGCCTCCCTCGGCTAGCACAGCCGCTGGCGTAATGTCCTGCACCTCCACACTTCCAGCAGGTCATGTTTCTGTCTGTATAGGGCTGCATCACTCCTCTACAGAACTCTCCTGCAGGGGGGGGCTGAATTCAATTTTTTCCATAACTGGGGCTATCGATCTGGGTATCTCTGGTGTCGGGGCAGGGGTCTTCTTGAGATTGGACCATTCATCCCTCATCGCCTGTATCTCCTTTTGCATCTCTCGAGACCATTCCGGTTCAGCTGCAGGTGGGGTGGGTACCTCGTTACTCCGGACCATCCCTGCCAGGGCCGTCACCCCCATCTCCTGCTCTCTCATACGCGCCTCCACCCCCACTTCTAGAAAAGTCATACGTGGGTTGGCGCGCAGGCGCTCCCGCAAGGCCTGCTTCAGCTGCATATCCCTGAGGCCTGCCACAAACTTGTCCCTTAAGATCACGTCAGGGGGGCCCATTCCGAAATTCCCCATGTCGTCTTTTCTAGTGATATAGGCATGCACCCTCTGTAAAGCATTAACATACTACGTCACAGTCTCCCCCTCCTGCTGAACTTGCTGAAACAGCCGTATCCTCAGCTCTCCTACATTGGTGGGATCCCCATGCATCTCCTCCAGTATCCGCACCACTTTTTCTACAGGATCCGGTCATGGGGAGGGCGGTACATCACGGATTGTCGGGCCTCACCGTCCAGGGCCAGTAAGGCTATTTCGGCTGGCATAGCTGGGGTCATTGGATGCATATGTAACATACTGCTAACTCTCTCAATCCGGTCCCACAGCATCATATTGTCCCCGGTGAACTTTGGGAGATTGCTGAGCATGGCCCCCAGCGGCAAGCTAGATTTAGGGGCTCCCAGGATGGACTGCTCTGCAGTATCTGTGTCTGACGACTGCATCCTGCCGACTAAATGTAACACGGGTACTTTAGATGCAGTGACACAGAAACACAGAGCAGCCAATACAGGGTTAATAAACAGGGGAGGTTTATGATAACAGGGTCAATCTCCACGCAGGGAGTAACAGGGGAAAATATGGGGAAAAAACAAGGGAAGTAGCAGGTAAAAGTCTATAACTGACAGTTCACAGTTTAACTAGATGTAGCAGAGTCGAACCGGTTGTAATCGACAGTTTTTACACTTAGCTGACTCTTATCCTCTACAAGGCAGTTGCCAGCTGATGCCGGTGTTGCTTTCTTCAGGCTTCCCTGCCCAAACAATGCTCCGTCTTCTGGCAGCAGCGGGCGGTCTCCGGTTTTGCCCGCTGAGCCCCTAGTCCATAACACGGCACCTCAAGTGCTCGGCTCCACGGAACCTGCGTCTCTTTTCCCTCTAGTCGGCTTGACTCCTCCGGGCCATGCACTCGGATCTTGCTCTAAGCATTGGAGCCAGGAGCTTGAACCCTCTCACACTGCTCTCCTGAGCGGGACTCTCCTGCCGCTTTCCCACGCAAAAGTCCTCGTCTCCCCCTCTGTCTAGCCACGCCACCAGTTTCCTGGTCACCTGACCTCCCAGCTTTCACTCTTGACACGCCCCCAGCTTCCCAGTCAACTGACTCCTGTGCTCGCAGTCTGTCTTCCCCCTGCAACCAGAGGTACGGCCCCGGCAGTTCCGGATCCCTTGTTCTGAAAGTACTTACACCCCGGTCTTCCCCCTTACACCGCCAGCAAAGTGTAATTCATTTCACTACAGTAGAAATAGTGTAAATGAGACCCACATCTCCTCCAGTACAGCCAACCCAGGAGATGGAGACCTAACCTGGAGTGTTCACATTGCCCTAAATGAGGGCCTAACACCACCGAAGTTGCATCAATTTCACAAGAGTATAAGTATTGCAAAGGAGGCCTAAACCAGTTCCTCTACAGAAAACCCAATAGATGGAGACCCAATCATGATTCTCCACATTTCAAAAAATTAGTGGCAGACAATTGCAATGTCTAATCAATTTCACTACAGTAGAAATAGTGTAAATAAGAACCACACCTCTTCCAGTACAGCCAACCCAGGAGATGGAGACCTAATCAGGAGTGTTCACATTACCCTAAATGAGAGCCTAACACCACCAAAGTGGTATCAATGTCTTCAGACTACAAGTAGTTTAATGCAGACCCAAACCTGTCCCACTACAGCCAACCCAATGGATGGAGACACAATCAGAATTCTCCACATTTCCCAAAATTAGGGCCTAAAACCTGCAGCAGCAAGAGCAGGCACGGAAGCCATATCACAGACTGCAATTTCAAGTGATCAATGCAGCACACTCAAAACGACAACATCGCCTACTCTGTACAGTCTGCAATTGGGGTGCAAAAGTCCTTGGCGATTCATGACTTGTTCATGTTTGTTATGGATCCGGGTGGTGGAACTTCTGTGCTGCGGTGCAAGGAGGGACCAGAGGGGCGTGACTAAGTATCTACTCGGCCTGACCAAGGTCGCATGGCAGCTTAGTCGACTCCGTGAACCAGGAAGGGACCGAGCAGAGGGACCAGGTGCCACTCTGAGAACGACCTTGTATGAGAGCAGGTGACTTCCACGGGTCAGAAGGCTGGAACCGATTGGTACAGCGGAGGAGCACGGCGGGCAGGCTGACGGGTGGTCCAGGTAGTCAGACAGCCTGATTCGGCTGATAGCCAGACAGGTGCTCCAGGTAGGCAAGCTGGCGGGCACAACAGGTAACTGGCAGGTGTTTCCAGGTAAGCAGGCAATCAGGAACGGCTGGTAACAGGCAGGTGCTTCCAGGTAAGCAGGTGGGCGGGCACGGCAGGCAACAGGCAGGTGCTTCCAGGTAAGCAGGCGGGTGGACACGGCAGTTGACAGGCAGGTGCTTCCAGGTAAGCGGGCGGGCAGAGCCCATAGACAGACTGGCGGGCTGGAGAGTAGTCAGACTGGCGGACTGGACTGAAGAACAAACTGGCAGACAGGACTGACTTGCAGAGGACCTGAGGGCTGAAGCAAAGTAAGAGTAACGGAGCAACAACCTTGCACGGGCACCTCCATATTGTAGGAGGTGCCTTTTATAGAGAAAGCCCTCCGGCTATTGGTCGGGGGCTTTTTAGGATGGCACGCGCAGCCCCTTTAAGAGGAAGGGAGTGCGCGAGCCCTAAGCACAGTGCCCGGGAAGCTGCGTGCACCAGCAGCAGGGAGGCTGGAAGACGCCGGAGCAAGACCGCGGCAGTAGGGGGGACGGCGTCTCTGCCTGGCAGGGGGCAGAGACGCCAATGCTACAATCTTGATGAAAGTTAGGCGGTCTACACTTTCAGGAGACAGCCGGGTGCACTCATCCGTCAAGACACTACCAGCAGCGCTGAAGACACATTCAGAGAGAACACTGGCTGCCAGGCATGATAAAACCTCCAAGGCGTGACAGGCGAGCTCAGGCCATTCATCCATTTTTGAAGACCAAAATGTAAAAGGGCCAAAATCCTTACTGATGGTATTCATATTAAGCTCTAGATACTCCTCCACCATCCTCCCAGTCGTTCACCACATGTCAGACTTGGTGCAAAAAATGTGTGAAAGGACTCCCAGAAATTGCTTCTGCCACTTACTCTGCTGCTGCTAATGTTTTGGCGTTGACGAACTGATGTGCCAGAGGTTGAAAGACTATAGCTGCGATGCACACTGTGTGCCTCACTGTTACCTTGGGGAAAACCTCTATTAAGGTTGCTTAAAAGCTTGTTTCAATACTCCAACATAAACGGGTCCCTTTCCAGGGGGGGAAGGATGTGGCAAAACTGACTCTTATAACGTGAATCTAACAGAGTGGCAACCCAGTAGTCAGAATTATTTCGAATCCTAACTATACAGGGATCATGTTGCAGATAGTGCATCAAGAAGGCACTCATATGTCGGGCTCTTTCAGGAGGTCCAAAGCCAGGCTGTATTGTGGGCTGCGTAACACTAATGCTTGTTTCAAACGTTCAAACGAGAGGGGATGATTATCCTCTTCATCCTTTGACAGCTGCTCGACCATCACCTCTTCCTCCTCCATTAGTTCCTCAGCTCTTGCACCTTCTCTAACAGTTTGCCTGGTATTACCAAACCCCCTCGATCGCTGTAATCCACCGTCACTTGGCATTCGCCTGTGTGACGGCAGTCTGGAAATTTGAGACATTGGTATCCCTTCCGCATCCTCCTCTTCTTCTGGGGCCACCACCTCGTGCCTCAGGTTATTCAAAGTTTGCTCCAGCATGTACAGTACAGACCAAAAGTTTGGACACACCTTCTCATTTAAAGAATTTTCTGTATTTTCTGTATTTTCATGACTATGAAAATTGTACTTTCACACTGAAGGCATCAAAACTATGAATTAACACATGTGGAATTATATGCTTAACAAAAAAGTGTGAAACAACTGAAAATATGTCTTATATTCTAGGTTCTTCAAAGTAGCCACCTTTTGCTTTGTTGACTGCTTTGCACACTCTTGGCATTCTCTTGATGAGCTTCAAGAGGTAGTCACCGGAAATGGTCTTCCAACAATCTTAAAGGAGTTCCCAGAGATGCTTAGCACTTATTGGCCCTTTTGCCTTCACTCTGCGGTCCAGCTCACCCCTTTGCTTGAAAGGAAAAAACACAAAAGAGAATGAAGCAAAAATCAAATCATTGATCATTTCACACAAAACTCCAAAAATGGGCCAGACAAAAGTATTGGCACCCTCAGCCTAATACTTGGTTGCACAACCTTTAGCCAAAATAACTGCGAACAACCACTTCCGGTAACCATCAATGAGTTTATTACAATGCTCTGCTGGAATTGTAGACCATTCTTCTCTGGCAAACTGCTCCAGGTCCCTGATATTTGAAGGGTGCCTTCTCCAAACTGCCATTTTGAGATCTCTCCACAGGTGTTCTATGGGATTCAGGTCTGGACTCATTGCTGGCCACCTTATAAGTCTCCAGTGATTTCTCTCAAACCATTTTATAGTGCTTTTGGAAGTGTGTTTTGGGTCATTGTCCTGCTGGAAGACCCATGACCTCTGAGGGAGACCCAGCTTTCTCACACTGGGCCCTACATTATGCTGAAAAATTTGTTGGTAGTCTTCAGACTTCATAATGCCATGCACACGGTCAAGCAGTCCAGTGCCAGAGGCAGCAAAGCAACCCCAAAACATCAGGGAACCTCCGCCATGTTTGACTGTAGGGACCATGTTCTTTTCTTTGAATGCCTCATTTTTTTTCCTGTACACTCTATGTTGATGCTTTTTCCCAAAAAGCTCTACTTTTGTCTCATCTGACCAGAGAACATTCTTCCAAAACGTTTTAGGCTTTCTCAGGTAAGTTTTGGCAAACTCCAGCCTGGCTTTTTTATGTCTCGGGGTAAGAAGTGGGGTCTTCCTGGGTATCCTACCATACAGTCCCTTTTCATTCAGTCACAGACGGATAGTACGGGTTGACACTGTTGTACCCTCGGACTGCAGGGCAGCTTGAACTTGTTTGGATGTTAGTCAAGGTTCTTTATCCACCATCCGCACAATCTTGCGTTGAAATCTCTCGTCAATTTTTCTTTTCCGTCCACATCTAGGGAGGTTAATCACAGTGCCATGGGCTTTAAACTTCTTGATGACACTGCGCACGGAAGACACAGGAACATTCAGGTCTTTCGAGATGGACTTGTAGTCTTGAGATTGCTCATGCTTCCTCACAATTTGGTTTCTCAAGTCCTCAGACAGTTCTTTGGTCTTCTTTCTTTTCTCCATGCTTAATGTGGTACACACAAGGACACAGGACAGAGGTTGAGTCAACTTTAATCCATGTTAACTGGCTGCAAGTGTGATTTAGTTATTGCCAACACCTGTTAGGTGCCACAGGTAAGTTACAGGTGCTGTTAATTACACGAATTAGAGAAGCATCACATGATTTTTCAAACAGTGCCAATACTTTTGTCCACCCCCTTTTTAGGTTTGGTGTGGAATTGTATCCAATTTGGCTTTAGGACAATTCTTTTTGTGTTTTATCATTGAAGACAAATTAAATGAAGATAATAATACCAAAGGATTTGTGATTGCAATCATTTTCAGGAAGAAACTGAGTATTATCTGACATAATTGCAGGGGTGCCAATACTTTTGGCCACTACTGTATTATGGCAAGAAAAAAGCAGCTAAGTAAAGAAAAATGAGTGGCCATCGTTACTTTAAGAAATGAAGGTAAGTCAATCCGAAAAATTGGGAAAACTTTGAAAGTGTCCCCAGGTGCAGTTGCAAAAACCATCAAGCGCTACAAAGAAACTGGCTCACCTGAGGACCGCCCCAGGAAACTAAGACCAAGAGTCACCTCTGCTTCTGAGGATAAGTTTATCCGAGTCACCAGCCTCAAAAATCGCACATTAACAGCAGCTCAGATTAGAGACCAGGTCAATGCCACACAGAGTTCTAGCAGCAGACACATCTCTACAACAACTGTTAAGAGGAGACTTTGTGCAGCAGGCCTTCATGGTAAAATAGCTTCTAGGAAACCACTGCTAAGGACAGGCAACAAGCAGAAGAAACTTGTTTGGGCTAAAGAAGACAAGGAATGGACAGTAGACCAGTGGAAATCTGTGCTTTGGTCTGATAAGTCCAAATTTGAGATCTTTGGTTCCAACCACCATGTCTTTGTGCGACACAGAAAAGGTGAACGGATGGACTCTACATGCCTGGCTCCCACCGTGAAGCATGGAGGAGCAGGTGTGATGGTGTGGGGGTGCTTTGCTGGTGACACTGTTGGGGATTTATTCAAAATTGAAGGCATACTGAACCAGCATGGCTACCACAGCATCTTGCAGCGGCATGCTATTCCATCCGGTTTGCGTTTAGTTGGACCATCATTTATTTTTCAACAGGACAATGACACCAAACACACCTCCAGGCTGTGTAAGGGCTATTTGACCAAGAAGGAGAGTGATGGGGTGCTACGCCAGAAGACCTGGCCTCCACAGTCCCCAGACCAATCGAGATGGTTTGGGGTGAGCTGGACCGCAGAGTGAAGGCAAAAGGGCCAATAAGTGCTAAGCATCTCTGGGAACTCCTTTAAGATTGTTGGAAGACCATTTCCGGTGACTACCTCTTGAAGCTCATCAAGAGAATGCCAAGAGTGTGCAAAGCAGTCAACAAAGCAAAAGGTGGCTACTTTGAAGAACCTAGAATATAAGACATATTTTCAGTTGTTTCACACTTTTTTGTTAAGTATATAATTCCACATGTGTTAATTCATAGTTTTGATGCCTTCAGTGTGAATGTACAATTTTCATAGTCATGAAAATGCAGAAATTTTTTTAAATGAGAAGATGTGTCCAAACTTTTGGTCTGTACTGTATATGACCGGAATAGTGATGGTGATGACGGCATCCTGAGCGCTAACCAGTTTAATAGCCATTTCAAAACCATGCAGAAGGGTGCAGAGGTTCTTAATCTGTTCCCATTCCACAAACGTGATATGCCCCAAGTCCGTACTGCGTTACCCAAGCTATATGTTATGACATACTGCATCAGAGCTCGTTGCTGCTGGCACAGTCGCTGCAACATGTGTAGAGTGGAATTCCACCGCGTCGGCACATCGCAGATCAACCTGTTAACTGGCACAGACAAAGACCTCTGTATCGATGACATGAGGAGTGCGAACGACAGAAGTGAGCACACAGCTTCCGTACCTTGTGAAGCAGCTCATCCAAGCCAGGATAGTGGCAGAGAAATCGTTGTTCCACCAGGTTGAGGACGTGAGCCATGCAAGGCACGTGTGCGAGCTTGTCTTGTGCTAGGGCCGCTAACAGATTCACACAGTTATCGCACACGGCTTTCCCTTGCTTTAGGTTCAGCGGAGACAGCAATTGGTCAAACTGAGCCTGGAGAGCTGCCCACAACTGTTCACCTGTATGACTGTGATCTCCAAGGCATATTAATTTGAAGACTGCCTGATTACAGCGAGCCCTGACTGCACAGTACGGAGATGGTGTGTATTTGCTCCGCACCCTTGGAACGCTTGTCTCGTTAAGGAAGAGGTTGAGTGCGCAGGTGGAGGCCCTAGAAGAGGTGGAGGATGCAGAAGCAGCGGAGGAAGTGGGAAATACAGAGGTTTCTTCTGCAAGCCTTGGGGATTCCAAGATTTGTGGAGCAGCCCCTTCACCGGCTGCCCCCACAGCCACCAGAGTCACCCAATGTCCAGTCAGCGAGATGTAACGCCCTTGGCCATGCTTACTTGTCCAGGTATCTGTGGTGAAATGCACCCTGGCACACGTAGATTTAGACAAGGAATGGGTGATGTTGTCGGCGACATGCTGGTGTATCAGAGGCACAGCTTTCTTAGAGAAGTAATGGCGACTGGGCAACTGATACTGGGGGACTGCAAAGGCCATCAGTTTTCGGAAACTATCTGTATCTACCAGGCGGAAAGGCAGCATTTCCGTGGCCAACAGGTTGGAGATGGTGAAGTTCAACCTCTTAGCTTTGTCATGCTTAGGATGAAAAAAAATTTTACGTGACCACAACTGCGAGACCGAGGGCTGGCTAAGGTGCTGAGAGAGGGCGGAGTATAGTGAACCGGAAAAACTGGTGGAACGTGAGTGAGGTGCAGAGAATTTGAGAAACATGCGGTGTACTCGGTGAAACAAACAGAGCAGACGTGTCTGCTTCCATTACAGCTGACGGGCTGTCACTCAGCCTGACTGGAGCGGGTAAAGAACCAGAGCTTCTGCGATGGGAGACCTGCGTGACAATACTTGGCATGGCAACAGAGGAGGAAGAAGCAGTGCATGCGTTTGATGGGGCAGCTGATGGTTGTTGAGGTGGGCTAGTCCACATTACAGCGCGGTAAAATTCCCAGCGTAAAGAATGTTGTTTGAGCATGTGAACGTTCATGCATGTAGTAGTCAAATTATCAAATTATTGCAGTTTTTCCCTCTACTGAGTTTTTTATCGCAAAGTTTGCATATAACGTGAGTTGGCTCATCCTTTGCAGTGACAAAAAATGCCCATGCTAGGCAAACCTTGCTGCCCCTGCGAGCTGCAGACCCGTGACCGCTGCTGGCCACAGCCACGGTTGTGGCTAAGGATGCAGTGCTGCTCGTGCTTGCATCACTCCATATCTGCGCCGTAGGGCGAAATGTAACCTCCTCGTCTTCCTCCTCCACCTCCTCAGATGAGTTACTCGGCTGCATGACTCTGGGTTCACACCAAGTAGGATCTTCAACCTCGCCATCATCCAATGTGTTATCTCATTCATCGCCCTCAGAGTGACCCCTCTCCTCTTGTTGCCCTGACAGCACAGTACAGTCCACATGAGCCTCAGGTATCTGAGTCTCATCGGGCTCACCTCTCTCCCCTGCGATTAACGTCTGGTGACAAGGGTCAGGAACCTGCTCGGACCCTACTTCGTCCTGCCCCGAATCCAAGCTAAAAAAAATGTGGGTATTGGTGCAGATGCTTTCCTCCCCTTGACTCTGTGACTGTTTGGAGTACACTTCTGATGCCCATGGTATAGAATGAGTGAAGAGTTCTACAGACTCACCCATCTGTGGTTCGCTACAGTCAGTTGGGCGGTTGGCCAGTTGTGACTCGGGGGGAAGCATGGGTACTTGGGTTGCCACCTCTGTGGACTGTACTGCGTGTGATGTTGAGGTGGAGGAAGAAGAGGAGAGGCCACTGGAAGCAGAGCTTGCCATCCACTGGAGCACTTGCTCTTTCTGGGCCTTATCAACAAGACGTATCGCTGTGCAGCTGCCAAAGGAAGGGAGTGCAGTAGGCTGTCCACTAACATAAGTTGTCAGTTGTCTTTGGATAGGACCTGTTTGTGCTGGTTCACTAGTGCTTTCACTAACATTACCACGTACCCCACGTACACCTTGAACACCAAGCCTATTCCCCCTTCCACCACGCCCTTTCTTTTTCCCACTCATGTAGGTCAGATGCAGTGGTAAGAGCACGCAATTAACTAAAGAAAAATATGTTTTTTTCCTGTGCAATAGCTCAGCACACACCTGAATTTTAGCGACACTAAATGCCAGGGTAAGATATGGCCTGCCGTATAACGTTACTAACAGACAAAAGACTTGAGCCCAAAACACTTCATCTAGAAGCCAGTGCACTAACCATTGAGATATAAACTCAGTAGTGTGCATGAGGCCAAAAGAATGCCAAGAGTGTGCAAAGTAGTCATCAAAGCAAAAGGTGGCTACTTTGAAGAACCTAGAATATAAGACATATTTTCAGTTGTTTCACACTTTTTTGTTAAGTATATAATTCCACCTGTGTTAATTCATAATTTTGATGCCTTCAGTGTGAGTGTACAATCTTCATAGTCATGAAAATGCAGAAAAATCGTTAAATGAGAAGGTGTGTCCAAACTTTTTTGTCTGTACTGTATATCACTACCTAAATAATCAAATAATGAACCTAGAGTTTAATGGTAAGGCATCTGTGTCACACATAGCTTTGGTTTGAAAGGATAATAATATTAGCAATAATAATAATAGCAATAATAATAATAATAATTGTAACAATAATAATAATAATTAATAATAAAAAGTTCAGTGACCCTACAGGTTTTTCTTGGCTTATGAAATTAACCATGATAATACTCAGGATTAGTGTTGAGAGAATTTGTTCGATGAATGTTCGAAAGTTTCCAATTCGGCACGAATATGGCACATTCGGATTTGTGATCACAAAGGCGAGCAAATTTTCTTAAAATCTGAAAAGTTTGACGAATTTGCACAGGACCGCGAATTCAGGGCAACCACGGTGTTTTGAACAGTTTTGTTAGCATAGTACAAGTGTATGATGAGCGGTGACCTGTGCCAGGTGAGTGTGGGGGCTGTGGAGAGCTTAGAACAGGTCAGATCAGCGGCGCACTGTTTGTTTGTTTTTTCCTGTGGGCGGTAACTCTAACTGAGGAAAGCGCGGCCGGCCAATCATAGCGCAGGAAGAATCTACACTGTCAAGATATAAGGGCTTCTGCAATTGGCTGCAGAAATCACATGTCCTCTCAATATAAAAAGCGGCCATGTTCCCTCAGCGCCATTATATCCATGTCACTGCTGGAGACAGACACAGCTCAGTGTTCTCCTGTGTAATGAGAGATATTAGCTAGATAGATGGGCGCTTGTGTGGTAGATAGATGGTGTAGATAATTCCTGGCCTGTGTACCTCTGCAACCGCTGGTGCAGCACATTTTTGGTGTTCTTGTGCAAGTACTGAGATTCTGACAGAAACAGAGGGCCCATGCCATACAATAGTGCTGTGCACCGCTGGTATAGAGCTCCATGTCTCAGTATACCTTGAATCTTTTATTGCACTTGCTAATGTGATCAAGCAAGCGCAGTGCACCTTTTCATTTAGTGGGGTGGAAATTGTGCTCTGCACAGTCTGCAGAGCTTCTTATTGCAGAGCACAAAATCTGTTTTTTTTCTGTTGTTATTGTGATATTGAAAGCTGTGTGCACTAAAGTGTTTTTTTAGTGTCAGATACTATTTTAGTGGAGTTGGTTTCAGAGTAGAAAAATACATTTTTTCTCTTGTACGCCCAGTCCAAAAAATATTTTTTACTGTGCCAAAGTCATACAGTGCTATAAGCCAGCTACTACGTCAGTGGCGGTCAAATTCAGCTTGTACGCACAGTAAAACCTATATATATTTTTGGTTGGCAGGCAGAGTCCACCAAAGGTTTTTTACTGTGGAAAGTTGATCCAGTCTGTTAAGGGCAGATGCTATTTTAGTGGCATTGAACTTGTCCTGGTTTCACAGTAAAAAAAAAAAAAAAAAACTTCTCTTACTAGGCCCAGTCCAAAAAATATATTTTCCTGTGCGAAAAGTCATACAGTGCTATAAGCCAGCTACTACGTCAGTGGCGGTCAAAGTCAGCTGGATGCAGAGCTTATGCAAAGTAAGCCAAAAATATTTTTTGCTTTGAGTCAAGTGATAGAGCTGGCTAGATCTGAGTTTAAAATATTTTGGAGCATATATTCTATGTCATACTGGCCTCATCTACATTAAAAAAAAAAAATTTCTTCTGTTCCTAAAGTAATATAGCAGGGGACATCTCAGTTTGAAATTGTTTGGTGAATATCTCGTAGGTTTTATCGGCCTCATGCACACTACTGAGTTTATATCTCAATGGTTAGTGCACTGGCTTCTAGACGTAGAGTTTTGGGCTCAAGTCCCATCAGCAAACAGTAACTTTTTTTTATTATTATTACAGTTGTAAAAGTCACTTATCAAAGTCACTTATCAAAGTCAGATGTCAAAGTCACTTTTCAAAGTCACTTATAAAAGTCACTAGTCAAAGTCACTTGTCAAAGTCACTTGTCAAAATCAGTTCTCAGACAGGGTATTTAGCCTCAAACTGACATCATTCTGATGTTTGATTTTGATATCTGATCATGTCCTAAAATGGACACTGTATAGTTGCATCCTAGTGATGGTCACTTTACACTTACTCTTACCTAGGAGAAGCTTAAAAACCTCTATCGTTTTTTTTACTCTGATGGTAAAAGCTGACACACTGATGAATGTCTGATCCAGTACACTGATGAAAATCTGTTCAGTTCTGTAGATTAGTTACAAGCAGGATGATCTGCTGAGACAGAAGGATCAGGAACCGACAGCCCTGAAAGAGGAGGTGGCCAATCCTGACCAAGAGCTGGAGCCTGTCAGGCAGCAGTATCAGAGTGACGTGCAGCAACTAAGGAAAAACCTGGAGAATGTATCCTCAGACCAGCTGAGCCTGGAGTCTGAACGACAGAAAATAAACCCGGTTGTGAGGAACTTACAGCGAGAACTGGAGGAAAGCAGCAAGGAAGTCAGCAATTGAAAGGAAAAGTTCCAGAAAAATAAAGAGGAGGTTTTTCAGTTGGAGCTTGACAAAGCAGAGTTTGAACATGAGCTGTGCGAGATGAAAGATCGCTTTTCCCTGGTACAGTTACAGCTGAGGCAGGTGAAGCAAAAGCTAGATGAGGGTCTACACCAGACGAGTAGGGAGCTGTCTGCCCTAAAAGAGGCGCTGCAGGATGACGTTTCTGGACGTGATCAAAACCTTGAATGACTGCGCGAACAGTTCAACCAGGAGCTGTGTGAATCCAAGAAGGAGTGTGGCGAACTCAGTAAGGAACTGCAACAAATTAAAAGAGACTATGAGGATCTCCTCAAGGTTAAGGAAAAACTAGAGGATGATAAGGCGGATGCAGAGCACATGCGCCAAGTGATTGAGACCACTTTACAGGACACCCATGATGAGAATGATGATCTCCGCAGAAAGATCCCGGGACTGGAAGCTCAGATGAAGGAGCTGCAGACGTTCTGTGATGATCTCCAGAGGGTAGAGACGTGCCTTAAGGATAGAATCTGAAGGATGGAAGCAGAGCAGAAAAAGATGGAGGAGTCTATCGGAGAAGCCACAGACCAGGGTCAGGAGTTGGCCACTGGAGATGGGAGGTATGAAGCAAATACCTCCTCGAATAATGTGAGCTCGGATGACTCGGTGGATGTAAGAGCCGAGATCAAGGAGCCCAAGGAAACGCTACAAGCCCATTTGAAGCAAGAGAAGCTTGAGAGACTGGCTGTCGAGAGTCGAGTGGGCGAATTGGAGACAGAGAAGTCCAAGAGAACTCTACTATTAAAGGAGCAGTTGAAGCAGGAAGAGCTTCAGAGATGGGCTGCTGAGAGGTGCGTAGCTGAACTAGAGGAAGAAATTGTCGAGCTCAAAGGTCACCTGGAAAAGTACCAATCAGTGAATGAGGCCTACTTGGAGAAGGAAAGGGGCAAACAAGTTGTGCTTAATTCTTTATACAATGTGAAGGTGGACCTGAGGAGAATTCTGGAGTTCATAGCGGTGAGGCAGCTCAGGGGAAGTATACAGGGTGAAGGAGCTGAAAGTCAGTTGTCCCTGAAACCTGAGCCGATTGATCGTCTGGAAACCACTGGTGAGACAGAAACGTCTCGGTACAAGTGCCTCATAGATGTACCCGAGGATTTGAGAGAAGAATGCACCAGTGAGTCAGTGCATGAAGAGTTTAAGAAGGCCGTGGGAGCCTGTAAGGTGTACTCGACCTCAGAAGCTAAACAGCTAGTGGTCCTGTCCACAACCGAAGTCACAGTGAAGAGGGTGGCTATCCTAAGTGACATGCACTGGCAATGTGTTCGCACAAAGCGGTTTGTCCGGTTGAAGACGGAACAAGCCATTAGACAACTGGAACTTATGAGAAGAGCTCAAAGTCTGCGGGAAGAGGTCACCCGGGTGCCTCAGGTTCTGGTAAGAAAGCTCATTGGGAGAAATGGCTGAACCATGCAAATGATGGTAAAGAAGTCTGGTGTGATGAAAGTAAGTAGTCCACGTGATCGTCAGGACTGGATACCAGATGAAGACGGAATGGTGTCATTCTCCGTTGTAGGAACGGAAGAAAATCTTGCATATATACGCATGCTGATGGAGTACCGAGTGACCTACCTGCGAGAGGTAGAACAGTTGAATCTCGCCAGACTGCGAATGGAAAGACAGCATCGTCTGAGCAACAGAAGATGGCAGCCGTCTATAAATTGTGAGACCAGACAGAAAAAGGGCCCTTCAAATAATAGGACGGCTACAGTAGAAGTTAGAGACCTTTCAAGTTGCCCTGAGGATAGTGGGCGTGGGTTTAGAGGTAGTGAGACCTCCAGTAACTCAGGTCTGAGAGGCCCATACAAACGACCCAATAGAGTACGGAACAGCACGAAGTCAGAACTAACCGTAGATACAAGGGCAAGTAAGTCACACTGCTGTATTGACCGCTGGGAGCAGGGGAGGTCTGACAAGGTTACTACTCGGAATTGTGACTTGACGAAGTTAGTGACAATGACAGATGGTAGGTCCCTAAGGAATGGGATAATGTCGATGACTAATGTTCCAGGGGCTGAGCAGCGCAATTGTCAAGTACATGGTCTCTGTGTGAACCGTGGGTTATAATGTGATTGTGTATGAAATGTGTTCAACACCACAAGTTTGAACAGAGGGGGGGGGGATTTGTAATGCAGCGGCTTGCTGCATTGGTAGAATGTCGAGGGTGTGTCCTCTGGCTGACCATTTACCTACCCCTCAGGTGACTGATCACGTGACTGTGACATCATCACAGGTCCTGTGTGCACAAAAGGATATATAAACACTGGTAGTTTTGAAACAGGTGGAGAAAGAGTGGCCTGGTGAGGCCTAGAGAGAGAGGCCTGGTGAAGCCTGGAAGGCAGAGGCTATATCCCCATGTGTTTGAGATACCAGTAGCCTTGGAGGGCGAGAGGCCTGGTCCCTGTGTGGGACTCCACTAGCCTGGAAGGCAGAGGCTGAATCCCCCTGTGTTTGAGATACCAGTAGCCTTTGAAGGTATGTGGCCCGGAGGCCCCATCTGGGAAGCCTTAAAGCCACAGCTGTGGCAGAACCGAACTGACTGAAGCAGCTACGACCCGGCAAAGGTAAAAACGCTGCTTGATGTGGACATTGATATTGTTACCTTGCTGAAGGCTGTGTCTGGAGCCAAGTGGGCATATCTGTCACTGGAAAGACTCTTGGATGTTATATGTGTAACATCTCGGTGAGCCACTGAGATGGACTATGTTATGTGCAGTTTATGAGGTGTAATAAACTGCTGTATTACATATTACCGGAAAACGTTGCACGTGTGCTTTAATTGACCCGGTGAAGTGAGTACCCCAGCGTGATGAATAGCACTGCCTTACACTATCCAGACATTCATTGGGACATAACATTTTCTGGCTGTTCTAAAAGCTGCAAGTTCTTATCCACAGTTCAGGACAATTACCTCTCTCAGCTAGTAGATGAACCAACCAGGGGAGGTAATCTGCTGGATCTGGTTATGTCAAATAAACTAGATACTTTTTAAGATCTACAGGTCCGGGAGCATTGGGGAGGCAGCAATCATAATATGGTAAGTTTCAATGTAATTTTCAATCAAACATTCAAAAGGGGAAATGCAAAAACCTTGAACTTTAGGAAAGCTGACTTCAACCAAATTAAGGGAAGAGCTTAATCATGTAGACTGGGACCATGTCATGGTAACTGAGCATACCCAACATAAATGGGGCATGTTTAGAGATATACTACTAGAATCCTGCGGAAAACATATACTCTCTTGGAATAAAATGTCAAGGAATAAAAAGAAACCATTATGGATAAATAAAACAGTACAAAGTTTAAAAAGACAAAAACAAAGGGCATTCAAAATACAGAAATAGCATTTCAGGAGTGTAAAGATCTCAATTAGAAATGCAAAGTTAGCTATTGAAACAAATCACCAGCGACATTAAAGCAGTTGTCCACCAATTGATAAACCCTTCTCATACCCCAGGCTTTACCCCCAGTAAAAAAAGCCCATACTCACCTCTAGTGCCGGTGCCATTCCAGTGGTGTCGGCACTCACGTTCCTGGGGCTCTCGTGTGGTTGTTATGACTAGTGTTGAGCGAGCACTAAAATGCTCGTGTGCTCGAAGCTCGGGCCGAGCTCACCGTGATACTCGGGTGCTCGACCCGAGCAACGAGCCCAATGTTAGTCTATGGGAGACCCGAGCATTTTTGCGGCGGCACCCCCGGCAGTCTGTAGAAAGCCTAAAAAGTGCCCAAAACGATAGTGACAGTGCTCAAATGACATGGGGACAGCATGGGGATCGCCCCAGGAAGCATTTCTGACCCCCAGGTCACTGCTGTCAACAACGTGGTCAGAGGTATTACATTTTTGCACTTTTGTATTGCTTTCAACCGTGACAAATGCATTCACCGGGAAATGTCATTTTAACATTTTACCACCTTATCTGGCCATGTGCTGTGTGACACATGCATACAGTGCTGAAAAGACATGGAAACAGCATGGGGAAGACGCCTGGAAGCATCTCTGTCACCGAGGTCACTGCCTAAAAGTGTGCCCATCAGAAGTGATCCTTGCCGCATCAGAAGATGCAGACTTTCAACTATCCCCGTGCAAGTCCTTGTCTATCTGGGATGGATATTAGTCCTCAGAAGGACTGTTTGTTTGATGTTGCAGGCTTTAGAGACCCTACACTGCCTATTTCGCAGTATAAATCTGTCCCTAGCTCAGCAGCACTCTCCCTACAATGTCTGATCCGCAGCGACTGTGTCCAAGATGGCGGTGCCCGGTTTTAAATACTCGAGGTGACGCTGTGCGGCCAGCCAATCACTGTAACGCCCACAACCAACATGGCTGCGGCATTATAGTGACAGGCTGGCAATCCCTGCATGTTCATTGGCTCTGTAAAGAGCGCCAAACATGCAAGGCGGAGAACCGAGCTCCCGCCCGAGTAACCCGAAAATGCTCGGTGCTCACCGAGCATCCCGAGTAGTGAGATGCTCGGGCAAGTACTGAGCAGTGTCGAGCATGCTCGCTCAACACTAGTTATGACATGTGAGCCTGGCGCTCAGTCAGTGCTGGCGTGAATGTCTCCACCTTCTGACAAATCAAACATCAAGAGAAAGTCAGGGCTGCGACTGCTCACGATTTGCATGAGTGGCAATGATGCTGCTTGTGCAAATTATGTTATCACACCCACAGGGATGTGATAACATGGAAAAAGGGCTGACTCGTCTGGGGAACTAATGCCCCATCGACTATTCAAAGCCCTTATTATCATAGGGAAAGCGGAGGTTATAAATGCTTTTTTAAATAATTTATTTAACTGAATTATTTTATACAGGGATGGTTAGGGAGGGTGTATAATCACAAATAGCTGAGTGTGGATGAATTGGATGGCATGGGGGACCTGACAGGTTCCCTTTAATGAATGATAATAAGATAATTATAGAAGACAAAGAAAAGGCTGAGATATAAACCCCTTCAACCCCAGGCCATCTTCCGTTTTCATTTTTTTCCTCCCCTTCTTCCAAGAGCCTTGTTTCTTGTGGGACAAGTTGTACTTTTGAATGACACCATTCATTCTGCCACATAGTGCACTGGAAAACAGAAAAAAATTAATCTCCAAGTATGGTGATGTTGCAAAAAAAGTGCAATTGCACAACTGTTTTTTGTTTTTTTTTATTTACCATGTTCGCTGTATTGAAAAACTGTACTGGCAATATGATTCCCAATTTCCCAGGTCAGGACGAGTATGCAGATAGCAAACATGTATACTTTTTTTATTTAGGTGGACGAAAAAAAAATCTGAAATTTGTCAGGAAAAATGTTTGTTTTTGTCGCCATTTGATGAGACCCATAACATTCTCATTTTTCAGGATCTGGGGCTTATTTTTTGTATTCTAAACTGAAGTTTTACTGATACCATTTTTGGGTAGATATAATGTTTTGATCGCCTCTTATTGCATTTTATTGCAATGTTGCTGTGACCAAGATAAAGTAATTATGGTGTTTTGATTTTTTTTTTTTTCGTTACGCCTTTAACTGATCAGATTAATTTTTTTTCGATTTTGATAGATCGGACATTTTGAACACAGCGATACCAAATATGTGTGTATTTTTTTAATTGTTTCATTTTTAAATGGGGCAAAAGGAAGTGATTTGAACTTTTGTGTTTTTTTTTATTTTTACTTTTTACTGTATTTAAGGCACATGTCCGTATGTCTCCGGTACCGGGGAGAATGAGCCGCTGCAGCGAGCGGCCCTGGAACTGAGCTCAGGAGTGGTGTCCTGTCACTCACTGAGCGCCGCTCCGGGGCCGCTCGCTGCAGCGCTTCATTCTCCCCGGTTCCTCTGCTGATTGGTCTCATGGATTACAGTTGGGGACACATAGGACAGGTGAGTGTGAAGACCCGGAGTCTTCCGTGGACGTAACACTATTCAGACAACACAGAGTGAGAGTAAAGCAGTGTGCCAGTACTTTGATTGTCAATGGAGCAGATCCAAATCTTTCCAGTCAGGGCCGATAACCTTAGGCTAGAATCATGTAAAATCCAAATCTGCATCTCTTTGTATGCCATGCTATCCATCTACTTTCCTGAAGGATGTCTCTCATTCTCCTTATAAAGTCTTTCTGATCCTATTTTATTCTGTTTTCAGCACTACAGACATCCCTGTTTATATTTACAACTGTGTAAGGTCATCAGTCACAGGTTGGGGGCAAGGGCATTACTCACAGGGCTCAGCTATAATTGTTTGAGCTAATCTATTTACATAGTTGGTATCACAGGGGCTATGGTAAATAAACTTTCAGGTGACTTAGTATAATTAGCATAGTAACAAACAACATTGTTCACCTCACCAAGAGGAGACAGCAATCAGGGTTATACAAATACTGGTCTGTCCTTTAGAAATACACAAACATACAAGTCAATTTAAACACAATAGTGTATTTCTCTTGGATTAATAAATCTAATCGTCTGGCTAATTAAGATTATAGGCTGTATCGTCACAGTGAGTATAAGGATTTTTTATTTTATTCTTATTTTCACAGGTGGACTCTGTGGGAGCAGACACTACTACCCTCATCACTGTCCCTGCTGGTGCTGATCGCAGCGCCAGCAGGGAACCATGATGAGGGCAGTGTTCCGCACTGGTGCTTTGGAACAGCTCTAACTGTACACTGATTCCCAGGCACCGGTACGTGTCACAGGGATGGGATCCATGTGCGGCACGTGTTTACACAGACCCATTGACTTGAATGGGTCTGTGTGATCTGTGCTGTTTTCCAAAAACGGACATGTCTCCATGTGGATCACACGGACACATAGTCCATGAAAACATACTGAGATGTGTGTCAGTATCTCCGGTACGTGTGGAAACTGTCACCACACGTAAGGAGATACTGACGTGTGAAAGAGCCCTAATAGTTACCTCAGGAGACTTGAAGATGCGGACTATAATGAGACACCTAACTAGCCTAGTAATATACCACTCAACAAAATGAACATATGCCCAGCTGTAAGAAAATAAGCAAAAGCAATAGTGCATATAAATAATATTGATTGCTTAGTAAACACTATTTTTGATTAAAAAAAAAGCATAAAAGCCATCCCACCAATGTCACGGTGCACCCAAATTCGGGATGATCGTAACTAGTGATGAGCGAGCATGCTCGCCACTGCTCGGTACTCGCCCGAACATCTCAGTACTCGAGATGCTCGGAGCTCGCCGAGTACTTGCGCGATGCTCGGGCGGGAACTCGGGTCCCCGTCCTGCATGTTTGGCGCTATTTAGAGCGCCAATCATGCAGGGATTGTCTGCCACTCACTGTAATGTGACAGCCATGGTGGTTGTGGCATTACAGTGATTGCCCAAATCGATGGGAACAGTGCTCACAGTGAAACATGAAAAGCCGGCAATTCATCAGCGGCATACATCAGTACCCGACAATTTAGAACAGAAAGAATAAAGCATCACACATCGATTAGATAGATAGAAACATGTCACTCACATACATAAGAAGTACAGTGACAGTGTTGATTACTGTACTTGTCATTTAGTGTTAAAATAAAGGATTTATTAAAAAAAAAAATTGGCGTAGGGTTCCCCCGTAATTTTAGTCTCTAGCAGAGGTTAAACAGACGGCTGGGGCAGATTTTTGAAGCCTGGGAAGGGGGTAATACCCACGGAGCTTCCCAGGCTACTAATATCAGCCCCCAGCTGAATACCTAGCCTTTAACAGTTATTAAAATGGGGGACCCCCCCAAAAAAGGATGTGGGGTCCCCCCTATTTTAATAGCTAGCAAAGGCTAGGCAGACAGCTGGGGGCTGATATTAATAGCCCAGGAATGGTGCCATGAATATTGGCCCCCTCCCAGGCTAGAAACACCAGCCGTCAGCCACCCCAGAAATGGCGCATCCATAGGATGCGCCAATTCTGGCACTTAGCCTCGCTCTTCCCACTGCCCTGTAGCGGTGGCAGTGGGGTAATAGGGCTGGGGTTGATGTCAGCTTATAATGCCAGCTGACATCAAGCCCAGGTTAGTAATGGAGAGGTGTCTATAAGACGCCCCCATTACTAACCCCATAGTCAAAGTTAAAAAAAACACAAACACCCAGAATAAAGTCCTTTAATTGAAATAAACAAACAAATCTTTAATGTTCTAAATTAAACCATACTTACCATCACGCCCATTCCAGCTGAAGCCAACGATCTCCTGCAATAAAAATAAAATATTAAAGCAACCTCATCCTTACCTTTCAATGGTTCCCAGGACGGCTCCAGCTCTGCTACATTCACATGACAGACTGGATCACAGCCGAAAGCTGCCATCCAGCTTGCCATGCCGCAGACACTGAGAAGCGCAGGCATGCTTGCGCTCCTCAGTGTCTGGCTGTGACGGCATCCAGATGAGCCGAGATTATGTCCAATGAACTCAGCTCACCTCATGCACGTCAAATGCTCAAGTTTCCCATAGACTTACATTGGGCTCGTTGCTCGGGTCGAGCACCCGAGTATTTTTATGTGCTCGACCCGAGCTTCGAGCACCCGAGCATTTTAGTGCTCGCTCATCACTAATCGTAACCTCTAAAATGAAAACCTCTCTATGCGTCATAGTGATGTTCTGTGTGACTAAGGGCTTAGCAGGACCTGGTCCCAAAATGGACTCACAGCTAGTGAGGAGATTTTTAAATGTGATATCCAGCTCAAAGGAAGGGAGGCCACATCCTTACCTGTACTAAATGCAGAAACCCGAAGCTAAGCCAAAAGAAATTAACTGGAGTATAAGGGTATGTGCACACAGTCAGTAGCCGCTGTGGGTTTGACGCTGCATGTTATGCAGCGTCAAACCCACAGCGGCCAGATGTTACAGCATAGTGGATGGGACTTGTAGAAATCCCATGTCCACTGTGTGTTCATATGAGGCCACGGACATGTGACCTTTCCAGACCGCAGCATGTCAATTAGCGACTCTGCAAGAGAAATTAGATCACTACAATGTATTGAATGTGGTGAATCCGCATGGTTCAATGAACACACGTGGATTCATCTGCATTCATATAACGTAGCGCTTTGCACGCCGCATAAAGTATGCTGCGTCCAAAACGCTGCCTGTCCGGTTCGTGTGCACATACCCTTAGTTGGTACAGAACCAAAATGAACAAATACCCTGCTGTAAGTAAGTAAGTAAAAGCAATAGTGCATGTAAATAACATTGGGTGCGCATAGTAAACATCACTTTTTGATGGGATAGCTTTTACACTTTTTTTGATCAAAAACGGTGTTTACTATGTTCATTTTGTTACTGTCTTGGGTTTTGTCTGTTTTATGACCAATGTGAATATGCTAATATTTTGCATGCATACTAACTTGTACTCCAGTTCCTTTTTTTCGGTTTAATCATATACCACTGTTTGACTTGTTACCCTTGTGAGAATATTTGACACCACCAAGCATGATGCACTGTAACTCTACAACCATCAAGCTTATTGCCTGGATTCCTGAACTGTCTCCTGTGTATGTCTATATTCTTTCCACCATCCCTAAGAGGTAAACCATTTGTACATTAAAGGCCACACTATATCCTATATTTAAAGGCGTATTCTACCACCCGAATAAGCCCGTGATGCAATTATGAGTAGCCAATGACGATTAAATGATAAACTATTGAAATGGAAGGAAGAAACTTTAATTACAATCTAGGAGAAGACATGGAAAGTGAACAATTGAGAGAATTTTTTTTAATATTCCTTCGACTGTGACTGATCAGTCTGAAATGTGTCGAATGGGCACTTGTGGTCAATAAATGGTGACATTATTAATTTACATTATGGAGGCATTATTTTCTTAATGTATGAGGATATTATTCAGTCACAGTACAGGAAATATGCGGTATTGTGTGCTGGTATCAGTTTTCACACTTTGTCTGGGCCTTTTATGAGTTTTTTCTGATTTAAACAGTGTGTTTTATTTGGAACAGCAGCTGCGAAAAGCATTGCGTTGGGTACCTATGCCCAGAAATGTCAAGACCCTAACAGTGCTTTTGATATTCATATTCTGTTTGTCTCTGTATGCTATGTTGGTCATTGTAATGTCCCCTAGAAGCATTGTTTCAATTGTAGACTGTTTCAATAATATGCTATCTAGTGCTCTAGGTGAAGTTAAGATTTTTATGGACACGGTATGAGATCAAGTGATAAATATTTCATATACGACCATATATTTGGGGTCACAAATTTTTACATAGCCTAATGTACATGTGTTTATTGTGCAAAATTCTCTGCAACTCCAGTATACTATAAAACTGACAATAGATACATATATGGGTGGCAGCAAGTGGCATGCGACAGAGTCATAGTGGTTTTAAGTGCTTTAATTTTGGCTCTAGCCAAGAGTAGTCACAAAGTATAACTGGGTCTTTTCATTGCCGACCTGATTGTTCATTCAATGAAGTCCACTTTTATGTTATTTCATAGCTTACAACTATGGTTGATAAGTTAGGAATCATTCAATATCAATATTATATTGATTTAGCAAAACAATTCTGAGAATTTTATATTAATCTCCTAAAGACACTATAATACATATTGCTGTGTGTTCCAGATCTCAGTCAATATGAAGCCTGTTTGATTTCAGAGGAAAGCTATGTTATGTAAAATGTCACACTTCAATGCTCTACGGGAGACTAAAACTATTAATATTAACTCATTTAGCCTCATGCTGTTTAGACAGAGGAAATTCAACATAGAAAGTGTTAAAGACATCATGGCTTATAAATGTCCTCTCACCAATGCTACTAGATCAGGAGGCAATATGCTGCTTTAAAATGTAAATAGCAGGCAATATCCCAAGGGATGCAAAGCACATAGCCAGACTCATAAGTCTGAAGGTCAAAGTGATGTTCGGCCTTAAGATTCTGAAATACAAACCTGTCAGGATCACATTCACTTCTGTAAACATTCCTCCGTAAAAGAGGAAATGCTCTTTAGATACACTCTATAAAATATACAAAGGTGACAGAAACCGTGCAGCGAGTAGAGATGAGCGGTGTTCGACTAGAACTGTTCGCCAATCTCAAATTCGAGCTGTTTTGGGCGGTGTTCGAGTTGTTCGACGAACCCGAACGATTTGCAAAAAATTCGGCTGTTCGAGGTTATGTTCGATAACTGTTCGTGCACCAAAAGCGTGTCCTGCATGTCTGGCGCTATTTAGAGCACCAATCATGCAGGAATTGTCTGCCACTCACTGTAATGCCACAGCCATGGTAGTTGTGGCATTAGAGTGATTGCCCAAATCGATGGGAACTGTGCTCACAGTGAAACATGAAAAGCCGGCAATTCAGCAGCGGCATACACCGGTACCCGACAATTTAGAACCGAAAGAATAGAGCATCACACATAGATTAGATAGATAGAAACATGTCAGTCACATATATAAGAAGTACAGTGACAGTGTTGATTACTGTACTTGTCATTTAGTGTAAAGGATTTATAAAAAAAAATAATAGTGTTTTCATGCACCGTCTCTTTAAAAAAGCCGGCCGGCAATTCAGCAGCGGTACCCGACAATTTAGAATAGAAGGAATAGAGAATCACACATAAATTAGATAGATAGAAACATGTCAGTCACATATATAATAAGTACAGTGACAGTGTTGATTGCTGTACTTGCCATTTAGTGTAAAGGATTTATTTAAAAAAATAATAGTGTTTTCATGCACTGTCTCTTTAAAAAAGCCGGCCGGCAATTCAGCAGCGGTACCCGACAATTTAGAATGGAAGGAATAGAGCATCACACATAGATTAGATAGATAGAAACATGTCAGTCACATATATATGAAGTACAGTGACAGTGTTGATTACTGTACTTGTCATTTAGTGTTAAAATAAAGGATTTATTTAAAAAAAAATTAGCGTGGGGTTCCCTTTAATTTTAGGCTCTAGCGGGGGTTAAGCAGACGGCTGGGGCAGATGTTTGAAGCCTGGGAAGGGGGTAATACCCATGGCGCTTCCCAGGCTACTAATATCAGCCCCCAGCTGAATGCGTAGCCTTTACTAGCTATTAAAATGGGGGACCCCCCAAAAAATTGACGTGGGGTCCCCCCTATTTTAATAGCTAGCAAAGGCTAGGCAGACAGCTGGGGGCTGATATTAATAGCCCAAGAAGGGTGCCATGAATATTGGCCCCCTCCCAGGCTAGAAACACCAGCCGTCAGCCGCCCCAGAAATGGCACATCCATAGGATGCGCCAATTCTGGCACTTAGCCTCGCTCTTCCCACTGCCCTGTAGCGGTGGCAGTGGGGTAATAGGGCTGGGGTTGATGTCAGCTTATAATACCAGCTGACATCAAGCCCAGGTTAGTAATGGAGAGGCGTCTATAAGACACCCCCATTACTAACCCCATAGTCAAAGTTAAAAAAAAACACAAACACCCAGAATATAGTCCTTTAATTGAAATAAAGACACAATTCTTTATTGTTCTAAATTAAACCATACTTACCGTCACGCCCATTCCAGCTGAAGCCAACGATCCCTTGCAATAAAAGAAAAATAATAAAGCAACATCATCCTTACCTTTCCATGGTTCCCAGGACGGCTCCAGCTCTGCTACATCGAGATGACAGGCTGGACCTGCAGAACGCTGCCATCCAGCCTGTCATCCCGCGGACACTGAGAAGCGCAGGCATGCTTGCGCTCCTCAGCGTCTCTCTGTGACGGCATCCAGATGAGCCGAGGTCATGTCCAATGAACTCGGCTCACCTCATGCACGTCACTGACAGCGTGGGAAAATTCTCACGCTGAAGCGCTGAGTGCAGGAGAATTCTCCCACGCTGTCAGTGACGTGCATAAGGTGAGCTCATGTCCAATGAACTCAGCTCACCTCATGCACGTCACTGACAGCGTGGGAAAATTCTCCTGCACTCAGCGCTTCAGCGTGAGAATTCTCCCACGCTGAAGCGCTGAGTGCAGGAGAATTTTCCCACGCTGTCAGTGACGTGCATGAGGTGAGCCGAGTTCATTGGACATTAACTCGGCTCATCTGGATGCCCTCACAGAGAGACACTGTGGAGCGCAAGCATGCCTGCGCTTCTCAGTGTCTGCAGGATGACAGGCTGGATGGCAGCGTTCTGCAGGTCCAGCCTGTCATCTCGATGTAGCAGAGCTGGAGCCGTCCTGGGAACCATGGAAAGGTAAGGATGATGTTGCTTTATTATTTTTCTTTTATTTCAGGAGATCGTTGGCTTCAGCTGGAATGGGCGTGACGGTAAGTATGGTTTAATTTAGAACAATAAAGAATTGTGTGTTTATTTCAATTAAAGGACTTTATTCTGGGTGTTGTGTTTTTTTTAAATACTTTACTAGAAATTCATGGCGGTCATGTCTAATATTGGCGTGACCCCATGAATTTCGGGCTTAGGGCCAGCTGATAATGCCAAGCTGGCCCTAACCCCTTTATTACCCAGTGAGCCACCACATCAGGGCCCTGGATGAGTTGGGTACAGCGCCAGAAGATAGCGCTTCTATGAACGCGCCATTTTCCGGGGTGGCTGCGGACTGCAATTTGCAGCGGGGGTGGCCCAGAAAGCTTGGGCCTCCCTGCGCTGCGGATTCCAGCCCCCAGCTGCCTAGTTGTACCTGGCTGGACTCAAAAACAGGGCGAAGCCCCACGTCAATTTTCTTTAAATTATTTCATGAAATAATTAAGAAAAAAAGGGCTTCCCTATATTGTTGTGTCCGGCCAGGTACAAATAGGCAGCTGGTGGTTGGGGGCAGCCCGTTCCTGCCTGCTGCACCTGACTGGACACAAATATAGTGCGAAGCCCCACGTCAATTTTTTTAAAATTATTTCATGAATTTCCTGAAATAATTTAAAAAAATTGAAGTGGGGCTTCGCACTATATTTGTGTCCAGCCAGGTACAGCAGGCAGGAACGGGCTGCCCCCAACCACCAGCTGCCTATTTGTACCTGGCCGGACACAACAATATAGGGAAGGCCTTTTTTTCTTAATTATTTCTTGAATTTCATGAAATAATAAAAAAAAATTGAAGTGGGGCTTCGCACTATATTTGTGTCCAGCCAGGTACAGCAGGCAGGAACGGGCTGCCCCCAACCACCAGCTGCCTATTTGTACCTGGCCGGACACAACAATATAGGGAAGGCCTTTTTTTCTTAATTATTTCATGAATTTCATGAAATAATTAAAAAAAAAATACGTGGGGCTTCGCCCTATATTTGTGTCCAGCCAGGTACAGCAGGCAGGAACGGGCTGCCCCCAACCACCAGCTGCCTATTTGTACCTGGCCGGACACAACAATATAGGGAAGGCCTTTTTTTCTTAATTATTTCATGAATTTCATGAAATAATTAAAAAAAAAATACGTGGGGCTTCGCCCTATTTTTGTGTCCAGCCAGGTACAACTAGGCAGCTGGGGGCTGGAATCTGCAGTGCAGGGAGGCCCAAGCTTTCTGCCCCCCCCCGCTGCAAATTGCAGTCCGCAGCCACCCCGGAAAATGGCGCGTTCATAGAAGCGCCATCTTCTGGCGCTGTACCCAACTCATCCAGGGCCCTGGTGCGGTGGCTCACTGGGTAATAAAGGGGTTAGGGCCAGCTTGGTATTATCAGCTGGCCCTAAGCCCAAAATTCATGGGGTCACGCCAGTATTAGACATGACCGCCATGAAGTTCTAGTAAAGTATTTAAAAAAAACACAACACCCAGAATAAAGTCCTTTAATTGAAATAAACACACAATTCTTTATTGTTCTAAATTAAACCATACTTACCATCACACCCATTCCAGCTGAAGCCAACGATCTCCTGCAATAAAAGAAAAATAATAAACCAACATCATCCTTACCTTTCCATGGTTCCCAGGACGGCTCCAGCTCTGCTACATCGAGATGACAGGCTGGACCGCAGCAGAAAGCTGCCATCCAGCCTGTCATCCCGCAGACACTGAGAAGCGCAGGCATGCTTGCGCTCCTCAGTGTCTCGCTGTGACGGCATAAAGATGAGCCGAGGTCATGTCCAATGAACTCAGCTCACCTCATTCACGTCACTGACAGCGTGGGAAAATTCTCACGCTGAAGTGCTGAGTGCAGGAGAATTCTCCCACGCTGTAAGTGACGTGCATGAGGTGAGCAGAGATCATTGGACATGAACTCACCTCATGCACGTCACTGACAGCTCTTCAGCGTGAGAATTTTCCCACGCTGTCAGTGACGTGCATGAGGTGAGTTCATGTCCAATGATCTCTGCTCACCTCATGCACGTCACTGACAGCGTGCGAGGATTCTCCTGCTCTCAGCGCTTCAGCGTGAGAATTTTCCCACGCTGTCAGTGACGTGCATGAGGTGAGGTCATGTCCAATGAACTCAGCTGACCTCATGTATGTCACTGACAGCGTGGGAGAATTCTCACGCTGAAGTGCTGAGTGCAGGAGAATTCTCCCACGCTGTCAGTGACGTGCATGAGGTGCGCCGAGTTCATTGGACATGACCTCGGCTCATCTGGATGCCGTCACAGCGAGACACTGAGGAGCGCAAGCATGCCTGCGCTTCTCAGTGTCCGCGGGATGACAGGCTGGATGGCAGCTTTCTCCTGCGGTCCAGCCTGTCATCTCGATGTAGCAGAGCTGAAGCTGTCCTGGGAACCATCGAAAGGTAAGGATGATGTTGGTTTATTATTTTATTTTTATTACAGGAGATCGTTGGCTTCAGCTGGAATGGGCGTGACGGTAAGTATGGTTTAATTTAGAACAATAAAGAATTGTGTGTTTATTTCAATTAAAGGACTTTATTCTGGGTGTTTGTGTTTTTTTTTAACTTTTACTATGGGGTTAGTAATGGGGGTGTCTTATAGACGCCTCTCCATTACTATCCTGGGCTTGATGTCAGCTGGCATTATAAGCTGACATCAACCCAAACCCTATTACCCCACTGCCACCGCTACAGGGCAGTGGGAAGAGCGAGGCTAAGTGCCAGAATTGGCGCATCCTATGGATGCGCCATTTCTGGGGCGGCTGACGGCTGGTGTTTCTAGCCTGGGAGGGGGCCAATATTCATGGCACCCTTCCTGAGCTATTAATATCAGCCCCCAGCTGTCTGCCTAGCCTTTGCTAGCTATTAACATAGGGGGGACCCCACGTAATTTTTTTTGGGGGGGTCCCCCATTTTAATAGCTAGTAAAGGCTAGGTATTCAGCTGGGGGCTGATATTAGTAGCCTGGGAAGCTCCGTGGGTATTACCCCCTTCCCAGGCTTCAAACATCTGCCCCAGCCGTCTGCTTAACCTCCGCTAGAGACTAAAATTACGGGGAACCCCACGCCAATTTTTATTTTAATAAATCCTTTATTTTAACACTAAATGACAAGTACAGTAACCAACACTGTCGCTGTACTTATTATAAATGTGACTGACATGTTTCTATCTATCTAATCTATGTGTGAAGCTCTATTCCTTCCATTCTAAATTGTCGGGTACCGCTGCTGAATTGCCGGCCGGCTTTTTGAAAGAGACAGTGCATGAAAACACTATTATTTTTTTTAATAAATCCTTTACACTAAATGGCAAGTACAGTAACCAACACTGTCACTGTGCTTCTTATATGTGTGACTGACATGTTTCTATCTATCTAATCTATGTGTGATGCTCTATTCCTTCTTGTCTAAATTGTCGGGTACCGGTGTATGCCGCTGCTGAATTTGCTGGCCGGCTTTTTTAAAGAGAGTGTCTTCTGAGCAGTTTGTCAGCTTTTGGACACCTTTGCAGGTGTTTTCTATGTGTTTCTATGTGTTTTTGTTTGCCTGCCATTGGTTTTAACGGTGTTCGACGGTGTTCTAAGGTGTTCGACGAACAGTTCGACGAACAGTTCCTCGAACATCCCGGTGTTCGACGAACCGAACCGAACCCGAACACTATGGGGGTGGCTCAACACTAGCAGAGAGTTAAAACCAGTTAAAATACTAAGGAGAAATAATATTAGCTCCAAAACATTATAATAATACCCTCAAAAGTGCCTTAAATGAAGCAGAACCCCTACATTAAAAACAAACCGACACTGATGACGGCAACCCTGGCGCACACTGCTAAAGCATTTTCTACAGCAGTGCCGAGTGTCTGTAGAGAAAATCAAATTTGGAAGAAGTTTAAGCTTAAAGCATATACTGTGCCCTTCACCTTGCTGAACAAACAACTTTCACTCATCACTTCACTATCATCTAATCCAAAATGACTCCTTGACACTTTTATCTCTCTCCTTAGTCCTAAAGTTCAGGCACTATCACCAATCTCGGCACTCAAAAATTGTAAATGCCCGAAAGAAAATTTTCTCCCAAGTCACTAATAACATACATCCTTTTTTCCCTTCAGAACATCATCCAGTTCACTTTCCAGCTTCATTTCCATTAACCAGTCACAGAAGAAGTTTCCAGACTCACTTCTTTTACTGCTCCTTCTTCCTGGACCAGTGACCCTATTCCCTCACACCCCCTCCAGTCCATCTCCACGGCCATGACTACTATTAAGTCTTGCCACATGACTTATGATAAGAAGCCAAACCATAATGTTACGATACTGGCGTGGTACTGCTCGAAACCAGTGGCTGAAGGAGCACAAACAGAAACAGCAAGGGGTAGTAGAAGTTCTTGGAGATAGCAAGGAGTTGTAGGAAACAATTTGTAGATAAATTATAACAGACTGGGCAAGAATGTTCAGGAGCTGGAGACTGAAGCTAATCTAACAGCTAGACACAATACTCAAGCAATGAGTGAGGGATCTATGTGACTTTAAGTAGGCCCAAACAGGAAACAAGATGGATTCCATAGATTCAGAATCCGCCATCTTGGAAAAGGGCAATTGTAGAACACAACAGCAGCCTCCAGTGGTAAGGAGTGAAACTGCAGCACAATTATTAAAGTGAACAATTGTAGCCACTAGTGGTCAAACTGTAGAAGGCAACAGAATTCCCGACACATAAACTCCATTTGCAGACATATGTTTCAGGGTGTCTGCGCCTCCTCAGTGCAAAGCATGTGATTTGATTTGGCTAGGTAAGAGGCCTCTGACTGGGGTTGTAAGGGGGAACGTTTCTCCCTGTGGAGACTGCCAAGCCGGCATAAGGGTACCTTGCAATGCGCCTCTGGGAATTTAAATATGCAAATAACCTCTCACCTAGCCAAATCAGATCTCCTGCTTTGCACTGAGGAGGCACAAACACCTCAAAACACATGTCTGTAAATGGAGTTTCTGGCTTGACTTTTTATCCTAAGGAATGTGGCAAGACTCAAAAAAGGGTCGATATTGACTTTTAGGATTGCTACATCCAATAAGTGGTGCTAGAGTTCAAGCCCTCTTCCTCACTGAAGAAGCTATTTGCATATTTAAATTCCCAGAGGAGCATTACATGTATACAAGTCTCCTTACGCTAGCTTGGCACTCTCCATAAGAAGAAACATTCCCTCTTGAACGCCTGCCATTCTTGGTGTACTCTTTTCTAATAACTCTTTTCTTGACCCTTTACAATTTGTTTTCTACCCTTTATAGTATACAGAAACTGCCCTTACTAAAGTATCAAACGATCTTCTAAGGGTAAAATCTAACGGTAACTATTATCTTGTCTTGGATCTCTCTCTGCAGCTTTTGGTGCCATGGATTACCAACTCCTACACACTGTGCTCCATTTTTGCAGCCTCAAAATACCTCTCTTAGTTCTTTTACTGTTTCACTGATCACTCTTTCAGTGTATCATTTGTTGGCTCATCTTTCCCTCGTCTTACCCCTTACTGTTGGGGGTTACGCAGGATTTAGTAGTTCCCCTACTGTTTTCTCTCTACACAGCCTCTATTGGAAAAACCGTCAGTAGTTTTGGCTTTCAGTGCCATTTCTATGCTGATGACAGCCAATTATATACATTTTTTTTTACATCAGCCCTGCATTACTGAAAAATACCAATAAATGCCGGTCTGCTGTCTCTAGCAACATATTCTCCCACTATCTGAAATGAGATCATTATAAACTGTACTTCTTATGTTTCCTTCCTTTCATAAACTACCTAAGGCTATGTGCCCACGTTGCGGAAATTAAGCATATTTTTTACGCTTCTCCCTGGCAGGAAAAACGCATGCGGTTTTTACATGCGTTTTTCCCGCCAGGTAGAAGCGTTTGTCAAGCGTTCTTCACATGCATTTCTGCATGCGGGTTATCAAGCGCTTTTCCAAGCGATTTTAGCATCACTTGGAAAAGTGCTTGACAACTTGTTCACACTATATAAATCCATGCAACCGGCATGGATTTATAGTAGTGTGACCAAGTTAGTTAAAATAAAGAATAAGAATGGTGAAAAATAAAAAAAATAAAGTTTATACTCACCTTCCGATGTCTTCCCGGTGTTTTGTCTGCTCCGTCCAGTGTCTTGCACTGCTTGCGGTGGTGTGAAGGACCTGCGGTGACGTCATTGAGCCATGTGATGGGTCACATGACTCAGTGACGTCATGGCAGGTCCTTCACATCTACGCGAACATTGCAAGACACCGGAGGGAGCAGACAAAACACCGGGAAGACATCGGAAGGTGAGTATAAACTTTATTTTTTATTTTAAATTCTTTTTTTTACAGTTTCTATGGTACCCAGGTCTGGATAAGAGTCTCTTCTCCTCCAGACTTGGGTACCATCCGCACATTGAAACGCACATAATCCGTGAGTACAAATGTACTGACACGGATTATATGCGTCTCAATGCAAGTCAATGGCGGCGAATACGCCGCGCTTCCGCAAAATTAATGGACATGCTGCAGATTTTTGAGTGCAACATAAACGCTGCAGAAAAAAACCGCAGCATGGACATTGAAAGTGCGGCTTGTCATTGGGGACCATGGGGGGCGGATTACCAAGCATTTCCCAAGCGTTTATGCTGCGGAAATTCCGCAGCATAAACGCTTGTAAAACGCTACGTGGGCACACAGCCTAAATCTGATAATTCAATTTCTGTGTGTGTAAAACCATATATCCCAAACAGTATGCTCTCTGTCTTGGGGTTATATTTGACTCAGATCTTCCCTTCCCTCCTTACAGCCAATTACTCACTAGCTCATGTCACCTGCACCTCAAAAACATCTCCAGAGTTCAACTTGTTCTTGCCTTTGACAGAGCAAAAACTCTTATTGTCACTCTGATTCATTCTCGTCTGGACTACTGCAACTCACTCAGAATCGGTGTTTCTCTCAACGAACTCTCCCTTCCCCAATCTATCCTGAATGCAGCAGCCTGACTCATATTTCTGTCCAGCCACTACATAGATGCCTCCAAACTTTGCCAGTCTTTTCAGTGGTTCCCATCTATTACAGAATACCACATAATCTTATCACAATCACCCAAAATGCTCAGCACAGTGCTATACCTCCATCTCCTTCTTCATTTCCATCTACTACCCCACCCATACTCTCTATTTTTCTAATGGTCTAAGACTAATATCATCCATAATCTGAACTACTCACTCCCTATTGAATATTTTTCTTGTGCTACACCAGTTAGTGATGATTAAATCCTTTAACTCCTTCACCCCTGGGCCATTTTCCATTTTTGCGTTTTATTTTTTTGCTCCCCTTCTTCCCAGAGCCACTAATTTTTTATTCTTTGTTCAATATGGCCATGTGAGGGCTTATTTTTTGCAGAACAAGTTTTACTTTTGAAAGACACCATTGGTTTTACCATATCATGTACTTGAAAATGGGAAAAAAAAATTCCAAGTTTGGTAATATTGCAAAACAACGTGTAATTTCTGTAATTTCACAGTTGTATTTCGTTTTGTTTGTTTTTTTCATATTCACTAAATGCTAAAACTGACCTCCCATTATGATTCCCTAGGTCATTATGAGTTTGTACATACCAAACATGTATAGGTCCATTTTTATTTAAATGGTGAAAAAAAATCCAAAGTTTGTTAAAAAAAAAAAGTCGCCATTTTCCAAGACCCGTAGCGTCTACATTTTTCTGGATCTGGGGCCAGGTGATGTCTTATTTTTTGCGCATCGAGCTGATGTTTTTATTGATACAATTTTGGGGTAGATACGCTGTTTTAGTCACCTGTTATTGTATTTTATTGCAATGTTGCGGTGAACAAAAAAACTTAATTCTGGTGTTTTGATTTTTTTTCTCATTACACTATTTACCAATCAGATTCATTCTTTTTATATATTGATCAATCGGTCAATTTTGAACGTGGCGATATAAAATATGTGTATATTTGATTTTTTTTATTGTTTTATTTTGAATGCGGCGAAAGGGGGGTGATTTAAACTTTTATATTTTTTTTATATTTTTTATTTTTTTATTTTTTACTTTACACATGCTTCAATAGTTTCCATAAAGAAAAAAAAGGGGAAGCGCCCCTAGTGCAAATCATACAGAGTGGATTGAACACTTTAAGGTGATAATTACCCTGTGAGGTTGTGTTCACAGGCACAACTCTGCACAAGTAGGAAATAAGATGCTCCATGAGGGCTGCAGCTTCACCCACTGGGTTCCATTGGGAGTCCAGAAATTCGGATGACAGATGATGGGAATGGGCGATCGATAGTGCTCCCCAGAAACTGATGCCACAAAGGAGTGATCTTGAAAAGCTATATTTATTTGCTAGATGTTTTGAGGCTGTCCTAGCCTCTTCATCAGGCAAAAATATATTTCTGTACACTCTTTTGCTTCGTCCCCTGCTCAGGAGCTGTGGTATGATTAGACCATGTTCCGTACACGGTCAGACACAGCCATTGATTAAAATCAACTTTGTTCGTGGGAAAACCCTTTTAAGCTAGCGGCTCCCACATTCTTAGCTGTCCTATGTTTTGCATTTTTGTTTTTACTCTAATACGATCATTGCCACTGTTTCTTTTACCATACATTCTGTACAGCACTAAAATTAGCTTGGGACAATTTTTTGAACCCCAAATCATTCCCTGCCAAAAAGGATGTAGCAAAAAATGCTAGTTAGGTACACATACAAAAATCATAATGTGTCAGCAAACCATAATATAGGTGTGGTGTGTAGAATTGTCAAATTGGACTGGTCAAACATGTGTGGAAAAACAGATATGCACAGTTAAGTGTCTACATTTGTATGCTTTTTTTTTAACAAAATTCAACCCCTTCCCAAAAATGATGTGATAAATAATGCTAGGTAAGTACATTTCCAAAAAGCCAGCACCTGCAACAGGGCACTGTAACAGTGTGGTGTGTATGAATGTAAACTTTGGCTGCGCAAAAAAAAAAAAAATTGAAAACAATTTCTTTCCAAATCAATGTGATTTTCAGGATTTGTTTTCTCATTTTGTCTCTCATAGTTGAGATCTACCTATGATTTCAATTACAGGCCTCTCTCATCTTTTTAAGTGGGAGAACTTGCACAATTGGTGGCTGACGAAATACTTTTTTTCTACACTGTATGGTTTATAATTTATACAACATGCCTTCTCAGATAGAGTGGGCTGGTGTTGCCCAGTTACAGATCCATGCACTTTACTCTGTTTAAAATAGCTTCTGTCATGTATTATATTTAATAAAAAAGGAATTATCAGGTACCATTTTTTATATGCCTTACTAGGAAGCAATGTTTGCTATAAAATGTAAAATAGCAATAAAGGTCACTCTATGTGAATGAAATGATACATGACATATTTCTGGGAAGTTTTGTTTTCATTAGAAGTGCTTAAATAAAATCACGTCATACATGCTCTTACATGACAACTATATGTTCTGCTCTCTTTGCATACTGTTGATTTTAGACAAAGTGTGGCCATATGCAAATATTATAAGCTCCAAATGGTAATATAATGCATCATCATATACAGTAGAAACATTTAGAGTACATTTAAACCAGCTGATTTCAGACTGTTAAATGAGCATTGATCATGTATATATTAAGGTTGACGAAAAATGATAGTGGTACTGTTAGGGAAATAAAGAGTTGAAAGTTATAGCAAATATATTTCCAATGGATGTTCTCATGAATATATTGCCCTCCATTTAAAATGGGCAAGGCACATGGCAAGTGACGGGGAACTGGACGTGATGGTGATGATGGTGCATGCAGAGGCCGAGGCCGTGGGAAAGCTGAAATTGTGCCACAAAAAACACCCTCATCTTCTCGCTCGACCTTCCTGTCTCAATTAATAGGGGACCGCAGAACACCACTATTGAACACAGAGCAGTGTGAAAAGGTTATTTGTTGGATAGCAGATAATGCTTCCAGTCACTTAGCCACCACCACCACCTTGTCTTCCACACTGTCAAGTCTCAGTAGCTGTGAGTCTGGACCACATATTCTTCACCCTGAACCTCCTTCCTCCCGCTATGCCGAGTGCCCAGAGACAACTGATCCCACACTTGGACACTCCGAAGAGCTGTTCACTTTTCCATTTATAGATTCGGGCCTCTCGCCCAGTCCACTTGAAGCGGAGCAAGAGAAGATCGCATGTAGCCCAAATATTTGAGCAGCCACGGTCACACAAAGGCAACAGTGGGAAAGTGTCACAAGAGGTGGACGATGATGAGACACAATTGCAAGAAAGTCAGGAGGAGGACCAGAGTGCGGAAGTGGAAGACGAGGTGGTGGATGATATAGTAACTGACCCAACCTGGCAGGAGGACTTGCAGAGCGAGGACAGCAGCACACAGGGGGAGGGAGGCAGAGCACCCCAACAGGCAGGAAGAAGCAGTGTGGTGGCCTCAGAAAGAAGGTAGGCAACCGTTTCCCATAACACCAACACAAAGGAAGTTGCCAGTACAACTGTTAGATCTTCCCGAGTCTAGTTGTTTTTTAAAGACTCTGCCGATAACTCCAAAAAGGCCATTTGCACCACCTGCCAGGCCAGCATCAGCAGGGGTGGCAAAACGACCAGCCTGACCACCACCAGCATGATCAGCCACACGGCAGCAAAGCACCCGACTTTGTGGGCCGAACCCAAAGGTCCAGGAACAGTGTCTGCGGGTGGCACCACTGCTTCTTCCACTGTTGTGCATGCAAGCCAATCCCCTGTCCATGGTGCATGTGAAGATGCCTCCTGCCTTGCACCTGTCATTGCACACTCTCAAGTAGCAGCATCTGGAAGCATGTCCACATCCTTGTCTCTGCGCAGCGTTCAGTTGTCCATACCCCAGTCCTTGGAATGCAAGCGCAAATACACTGCCAACGCCCCACAGGCCACACTACTAAATTCCCACATTTCACGACTGCTTGCGCTCGAAATGTTGCCTTTTAGGCTCGTGGAGACGGTAGCATTCCGTAACTTGATGGCGGCGGCTGTTCTGCAGTACTCGGTCCCCAGCCACCACTATTTCTCCAGGTGTGCTGTCCCCACATTGCACAAGCACATGTCGCAAAACATTAGCCGTGCCCTCAACAACGCAGTTACCGGGAAAGTCCACCTAACTACGGACACGTGGACAATTACTTGTGGGCAGGGACGGTACATCTCGCTGACGGCACACTGGGTTAACATAGTGGAAGCCGGGACCCAGTCGGATCTTGGGACGGAACACGTCCTCCCGACGCCAAGGATTGCGGGCCCTAGGTCAATCAGGGTTGCCCCCACGGTCTACAGCTCCTGCACTTCATCCTCCTCAGTCTCCTCCTCCTCTTTAGGCTCCATCTCTGAAATGACCACATCACTCACAAGCTGGAAGCACTGCAGCACTGCCTCAGTCAAACGGCAACAGGCTGTGCTGAAGCTAATATGCTTAGGTGACAAACCACACAATGCTGAAGAGTTCTGGCCAGCTCTGAAAGAGCAGGCAGATCTGTGGCTCACACTGCTGAACCTACAGCCAGGCATGGTAGTGTGTGACAATGGCCGGAACCTGGTGGCGGCTCTGAGGCGAGGCGAGCTCACACACGTACCATGCCTGGCCCATGTGCTTAACCTCATGGTTCAGCGGTTCCTCTAATCCTGCCCAGAGCTGCCGGATCTACTTGTTAAAGTACGCCGCCTGTGTGCCCATTTTAGAAAGTCACCTACAGCTTCCGTCACCCTCGCCGTGTTTCAGCAGCGTTTGCAGCTTCTGGCTCACAGACTGGTGTGTGATGTCCCCACGGGTTGGAACTCTACATTGCAGATGTTGGGAAGGATTTGTGAGCAGAAGAGGGTAGCTGTTGAGTACCAGCATCAACAAGGCCGTCGGTATTCAGTTCAGAATCCACACATAAGACCTCAGGAATGGACATGGATGTCAGACATATGTACCAAAACTTTGAAGACTACCAAGATGGTAGTGTCACCATCCCGCTTCTCTGTCTTCTGAAACGCTCTCTGCTCACAATCAAAGAGGATACATTGCAGGCGGAGCACGATGAGATGGAGCAAGGAACCATACAGGGTGATTACACACAGCCCAGCCTCATCTCATCCCAACGTGGATTGGATGACAATGAGGAAGAGGAGGAGGAGGAAGAACAGGAGCTAGTTTCATGCACTATAGATGGTACTACCTGGCCAGAGGACAGAGAGGAGGAGGAGAGCATGGTCAGTCATCCTCTTGGTAAGGACATGGAGGCCTTGCCTGTTAGTAGTCTGGCACGCATGGCTGAGTTTATGTTACGCTGCCTTTCCCATGACCCTCGCGTTCTCAAAATTTTGGGTGACAGTCATTACTGGTTGGTGACACTGGTTGGTGACACTCTTACATCCACGCTTTATATCTCTTATTCCTGAGGCGGACAGGTCTACAAAAATGGGGCCTGTACAAGAAGGCCCTTGTTGCGGAACTATTAAAAAAATTCCCATCTGAAAACGCTGGCGACAGAGGTCACACTTCTTTGGACAACCAAGGAGTACAGGCTAGAGAGACACAACTTCAATCCAGCAGAGGCAGAGGAACACTGTCAAAGTTCTGGGAGAATTTTCTCAGCCCCTCCCATCGCACAAGCCCTGAGGCACACGGTACTCTCACAAGGAGTGCAAATTTTGGGAAGATGCTGAGGGAGTACCTTTCTGACCGTACCAACGTCCTCCGTGATTCCTCTGTGCCTTATAATTATTGGGTATGCAAGTTGGATACGTGGAATGAACTGGCTCTCTATGCCTTGGAGGTCCTGGCCTGCTCTGCCACCAGTGTTTTATCAGAGCGGGTTTTTAGTGCCGCTGGTGGAATTATAACTGATAAGCGCATCCGCCTCTCAACTGAAAATGCTGACAGGCTTACTCTTATAAAAATGAACAAGGGCTGGATTGGGCCAGACTTCTCAACACCACTGAATGATAGCAGCGTAACATGAACTTTGGCTATTTGCTCTTGTCCTCCTCCTTCTCCTCATCCTCCACCAGCATATCACCAGGGTGACCGTGGTCCATGATGCAACACCCACATAATTTTTTTAAAGGGTGTTTATGATGCCCGTAAAAAAAAATTTTATACAGTATGTTCATGTATACCCCCCAGGGGTAAATGTTTGTCAGCCCATACACTTGGTGCATGGGAATTACAAGTATAGGAGGCCCTCTCCTTTCTAATGGGAACATTTTTTTATGAGGCTCTCCTCCATGTCTCTTCCAAGGGGCATTGGAGTGCCTCCCAATTTTTGGCAACCCTTGCATTCACTGCATAGGCAAACACAATGGGAGACCCACTTCCTAATAATGGGAACATTATTTTCAGGAGGCCCTCTGACCTCCACATCTCTTCCAAGGGGCATTGGAGTGCCTCCAAATTTTTGGCAACCCTTGCATTCACTTCATAGCCAAACACAATGGGAGACCCACTTCCTAATAATGGGAACATTGTTTTCATAAGGCCCTCTGACCTCCACGTCTCTTCCAAGGCGCATTGGAGTGCCTCCAAATTTTTGGCAACCCTTGCATTCACTGCATAGGCAAACACAATGGGAGACCCACTTCGTAATAATGGGAATATTGTTTTCAGGAGGCCCTCTGACCTCCACGTCTCTTCCAAGGGGCATTGGAGTGTCTCCAAATTTTTGGCAACCCTTGCATTCACTGCATAGGCCAACACTATGGGAGACCCACTTCCTAATAATGGGAACATTTTTTCTTGAGGCCCTCTAGGTCTCTTCCAAGGGGCATTGGAGTGCCTCCCAATTTTTGGCAGCCCTTGCATTCACTGCATATGTTAAGGGGACGGTTGCAAACAACTTTATTATAATGGAACGCAACCGACCCCGGGGTCCGCGATGCAGCCTGGTGGACTGCTGCTGAACACCTTTCCGGTGAGAAGGTAAAACAACCAACTTAAATAACAATCCCCTGTTATAACGAGAAGAGCTAGACTCAGTTTGGGATATATCCATAGCCTCAGGCTCCGGGTCGGGAGTCGCGGGTTTGGAAATGGGTCTAGAGAAGGATGGTGCCAACCGATACTGAGGTCTGGCGACCTCCAGCTCTAACTTGTGTTCTGCATGACGCAAATCTGTTCGGTTAGCGAGAGATATTAACTCCTCCAGGGAGGTTGGAATCTCTCTGGTAGATAGAGCATTTTTAATATGCCCAGCCAGACCCTTCCAGACCACGGGGATTAAAGACCGCTCAGACCAATCCAATTCAGCCGCTAAGGTTCTGAATTGGATGGCATAGTGGCTGGCGGTGACCGAACCCTGGACCAACGCAAGAAGCTTAAGAGCTGTATCATGCGTGACCAGAGGACATAGGAAAACACTCTTTAGGGCATTAAGGAAGATACCCGCATTAGCCACTACCGGGTCATTGCGCTCCCACAGAGGAGTAGCCCACTCCAGAGCCCTGTGGGAGAGTAACAAGATGACATAACCCACTTTGGCCCTTTCGGAGGGGAACCGTGCCTCCATCATCTCAAATTGAATGGAGCATAGTTTAATGAAACCTCTGCAAAATCTGCTGTCACCAGAAAATTTTTACGGGAGAGCAAAACGGGGTAATGGAGCAATTGCAGCTGCCGCAGCATTTATCGCAGCCGAGTTAACCAGATTGGCTGCTTGAGAAGCCGCCTGGGTAGCTACTGCAGTGATATCAGCTACCGGGTCAGCTTGTTCCAGAGTCCTAAGTCTGGCCTCAAGCTGCTGTATATAGCGCTGCAGTTGCTGGTTGTCAGCCATGTTCGGCAAGACCCTGGCACTCTGATACTGTTAAGGGGACGGTTGCAAACAACTTTATTATAATGGAATGCAACCGACCCAGGGGTCCGCGATGCAGCCTGGTGGACTGCTGCCGAACACCTTCCGGGTGAGAAGGTAAAACAACCCACTTAAATAACAATCCCCTCCGTGTTACAGCACACCGGAGCATGAATAGGAATTTGCACTATCTCCGTTAACTGCACAAGAGATGTGTGATAAATAAAGTATCTGTAGTCCTGTTGCAGCACAGGGACTACACAGTTGGCGCTAGGATGCGTGTGTGACTCACGCCGGCGTGTAAGTGCTCTCAGCCGGCGTGCTACCGGACTGAGGAGAATCACTCCACGTGGCTTACAGGCGGTACCGGGAATACGGCGTCTGCAGACTGCTCGGGGTGTATGGCGACCCCTTAGTCGGAGCCAGACTGTCAGACGAAGCTACCTGCTTATTTCCACTAAAGCACACGTGGAGCTCAAACGACCAAGCGTCCACACAACACCATCACTGCTCAATGATCAGAGCGCGCCGCCATGTTTGTGGGCGGGCTATTTAAAGATTAAGCCCTGCCCACCGTCGCACCATTAGAGACGTCACCCATGACCAACCAGGCGGTGCCAGGTCACCGGATCAGCTGACTCCCAAACCACCAATCACGGTCCGCCATGTCACGGGCATGCTCAGTACAGAGAAACCTGGACTTAGGCTTTAGCAGCCCTGTCTCCCTCCGCAACCTATACTTCATGTTGCAAGGCACAAAGAACCAAGTGACAACCTGTACTTCTCGTGGACCAGCTAGGCTTTGGGACTGACAATGATGCTGATCAACATCAGCCCTGGCTGGACACAAATGGGAGACCACAAAAGGTTCTGGACCCATTTCAAATTCAGCAAGCACCTTACAGCATAGGCCAACACAATGGGAGACCCACTTCCTAATAATGGGAACGTTGTTTTCATGAGGCCCTCTGACCTCCACGTTTCTTCCAAGGGGCATTGGAGTGACTCAGTGCCTCCAAATTTTTGGCAACCGTTGCATTCACTGCATAGGCAAACACAATGGGAGACCTACTTCCTAATAATGGCAACATTGTTTTCAGGAGGCCCTCCTCTAAGTTTCTTCAAAGTGGTATTGGGGTGCATCCAAATTTTGGGCAGCCCTGGAACTCACTGCATACGCAATAACAGTATAGGAAACCCACTCTTTAGTAATGGGAACAATAAAACATAGCCGGCTGATGGCTCTCTAAGAATAGTGAGGGCCGACTGCTGGCCCTTTAAGAATAGTAAAGGCCGCCTGATGGCCCTATAAAAATAGGTTTTGTGACTTTCAGAGTCCCTCCTTCATAAATGAAATATGATGTGTCTGATGATATCTCACACACCACATGGTCAGATAAGGTTGTAAAATGTTAAAATGACATTTCCTGGTAAATGCATTTGTCACGGTTGAAAGCAACGCAAAAGTGAAAAAACGCTTCAAAAACGCTACGTGTGAACATAGACCAAGATGTGGAGGAGCATTTTTGTTTTTGGTTATTTATTTTGCTTTATATACAAGTCATTACCCTGGAAAGGATGTTCCATAACATACAGTATTTCCCTGGAAAATCCATTTTGGTTTCGTTTTGGTATGTTTTATTGTGAGTCCGTAAAAGTGGCGTAATACCTCTGACAACGTTGTTGACAGAAGTGACCTGGGAGTCAGAAATGCTTCCAGGGGTCTTCCCCATGCTGTCCCCATGTCATTTGAGCACTGTTCCCATCGATTTTGGCAATTTTTAGGCCCTCTGCAGACCGCCGGGAGGGAGCTGCCTGAAAAATGCTCTAGTTTCCCATAGACTTACATTGGGCTTGTTGCTCGGGTCGAGCATCCGAGTATTCCAATGTGCTCGACCCGAGCATCGAGCACCTGAGCATTTTAGTGCTTGCTCATCACTACTAACCACTGATCCAATGTGCTGCCGTTCACCCTCTGATATCTATCAGACTGGAGAAGCTTGCACCTACTGCCACTCTATCTTCAGTTCCTTTGTGAGAAACTAATATATTTGGGCAGCCACTCGGTCTACCATATAAAATTCCTGAGAAGGAAATTAAGGATGGCTTTGCTACTGGTACTGGGGGCAGTGCTAATACCATGACGTCGTACCATAGTTTACTGGAAATATTGGAGGCTGGTAGGAGGCAAGCAGATTCCCACAGAAAACTACCAGCAGTAATGTTCAGGGACCCGCACTTGTAGAAGGCGGAGACAACACCGGGAAAAATAGTGGCGGCTGGGGACCGAGTATGGACATGAGGCATGAGGCATGAGGTTGTGAAAAGCTTCCGCCTCCATGAGCCTAAAAGGCCACATTTCAAGTGCAAGCAGCTGCCCAGA
The DNA here is from genome assembly GCF_046119375.1 of Phyllobates terribilis. Classification (NCBI taxonomy): domain Eukaryota; kingdom Metazoa; phylum Chordata; class Amphibia; order Anura; family Dendrobatidae; genus Phyllobates; species Phyllobates terribilis. The sequence continues at coordinate 416,982,528 of NW_027362764.1, read as the reverse complement.
AATCTGGCAGTTTAGTATTGCGGCCTGTGGGTAAGTGAGTGGGTGGCTGGTTGCATACTTGCGCTTGCATTCCAAGTAACAGAAAACTAAGCAGATGGTGGCCTCTATCATCATCATGGCCTCACCTCGGCACTATGAACTCTCCTGAAGGAAAAGTCAGGGCCCACCGGAGGAGTCTCCGGTTTTCTGGTGGGCCCGTCGAACCATGCCGAGAAGCAGCCCTGGCTAAGAAAAGTGTGGGGGAAGGTTCCCGGACACTCTATGGCTGCTTTTTTAATGTGGATCGGATGTGCTTATGCATGTTATTTCTCAAACCGCATAGCAAATCAGGCCATTGCCCAACTCTGTAGTCATGAAATTAAATGCGCAAAGAAAGATGTTTGTGTGTCAAAGCTGCCATTGCTTCTGCAACAAGCTGCATAGAGGACTTCCTGGGAGAAATGACACCCAGAGTAGATACGGTTTCCCTCTTTGACAGTCCTTTCACCGAGCTAAAGAATATGACTGTGGTGAAATACAACTCTCAGCAAAAAAAGCTGTGGACTTGCTCCGTACCGTCCCTGGCCACATTCACCTATCCACGTGTTTGTGGTTAGGCGGTCCTTCCCAGTAAAAGCACTGGGGAGGGCACGGGTAATGTTGTGGGACCCGTGCTTGTGGAAGGCGGAGACGATAGCAGGAGAAACAGTGGCGGCTGGGAACAGAGTATGGACACCTGGCCGCCGCCGGCATGAGGTTGTAATAAGCTTCCGCCTCCATGAGCCTAAAAGGCCACATTTCAAGTGAAAGCAACTTTAGAGGACTTCCTGGGAGAAATGACAACTGAAGTAGATATGGTTTCCCAAGTCCTTTCACCAAGCTAAACAATATGGCTGTGGTGAAATACAACTCGGCAAAAAAAGCTGTGGACTGGCTCCGTACCATCCGTGGCCACATAATGTTGTGGGACCCGTGCTTGTGGAAGGCGGAGAAGACACCGGGACAAATAGTGGCGGCTGGGGACCAATTATGGATACCAGGTCGCCACCGTCATAATATTGTGGACTGGTTCCGCCTCCACGAACCTAAAAGGCCACATTTCATTGCAAGCAGCTGAAAAATTTGGCAGTATAGTATTGCAACCTGTGGGTGGGTGGGTGGCTAGCTGCATACTTGCGCTTGCATTCCAAGGAATGGGGTAGGGACAACTGAACGCTGCACTGGGACAAGGACGTGGACGGTGATTGTTGCAAGTCTGCAATGACAGGTGCATGGTGGGAGGCATCTTCACATGCGCCAAGGATCACTTATGATGGGCACACTTTTAGGCAGTGACCTGGGAGTCAGAGATGCTTCCAGAGGTCTTCCCCATGCTGTTCCCATGTCTTTTCAGCACTGCATGCATGTGTCTGATGATGTGTCACACACCACATGTCCAGATAAGGTTGTAAAATGTTAAAATGACATTTCCCAGTGAACGCATGTGTCTTGGTTGAAAGCAATGCAAAAGTGCAAAAACGCATCAAAAACGCTACGTGTGAACATAGCCCAAGGTGTGGAGAAGTATTTTTGTTTTTGGCTATTTATTTTGCCATATATACAAGTCATTACCCTGGAAAGGATGTTCCTTAACATAGGAAAATCCAATATGGATTTTTTTTTAATGTTTTATTGTGAGTTCGTAAAAGTGGCGTAATACCTCTGACAACGTTGTTGACAGAAGTGAGCTGGGAGTCACAAATGTTTCCAGGGGTCTTCCCCATTCTGTCCCCATGTCATTTGAGCACTGTTCCCATCGATTTGGGCAATTTTTAGGCCCTCTGCAGACTGCCGGGTGGAGCCGCATGAAAAATGCTCGAGTTTCCCATAGACTTACATTGGGCTCGTTGCTCGGGTCGAGCACCCGAGTATTCCAATGTACTTGACCCGAGCATCGAGCACCCGAGCATTTTAGTGCTCGCCCGACACTAAAGGCTGCATGAGCTAGTCACCAGACAATATTTGTAGTGCTTTTGGGTGCAGTGGAGTGTGATGGAGAATTATGTTCAGATAAATAGTGAATGGGCTATATATAAAAAGGACTTTGAAGTCTTGGAGCCGGGTGTGGGAGGTATAGATTATTGCGTATGTTAGTCAAAAGTCACTTGCGGAACGTAGAGAATGAGTAGGCCGATGAACAGAAATGAGGGAGGAGATGTAGGGGGATGCCGCACTGTGGACAGCTTTGTGGGTGATAAGAAGCTATTTAAATTGGATCCTATAATGAATGGGCAGCCATTGCAATGACTCGCACAGAGCGGAAGCGTAATGATTAGCCAGATAGAATACCCTGGTTGCTGCATTGAGGATGGACTGGAGAGGGGAAAGTCGAGTGAGGGGGAGGTCAATTAATAGAGAATTACAGTAGTCAAGGAGGGAGTGGAACAGGCCAACCGTGAGGGTTTTTGATGTTTCCATGGTGAGAAACATCTAGAGATGTTCTTCACATGCAAGCGACAAGATCGGGAAAGAGATTGTATATAGGAGGTAAAGCAAAGATTGGTGTCAAACATAACACCCAGACAGCTAGCCTGCTGGCTAGGTGTTATTGTGGTGCCACACAAGGAGAGGGATACATCAGATTTAGGGAGGTAAGTAGACAGCAGGAGCAGAAGTTCCATTTTGGAAAGGTTGAGCTTAAGATAGAAAGTGGACATGATGTTGGAAACTGTGGACAGACAGTCACTGGTGTAGTTCTGTAGTATAGTGTTTCGATACTTGTGGAATAGTGCTGGAAACCAGTGGCTGAAGGAGCACAAGCAGGAACAGCAAGCGGTAGTAGAAGTTCTTGGAGTTAGCAAGGAGTTGTTGGAAACAATCCGTAGATGAATGAGAACAGTCTGGGTAAGAATGTTCAGGAGCTGGAGACTGGAAGTAGGCTAATAGCTAGACACAATACTCAAGCAATGAATGAGAGATCCATGTGGCTTTAAGTAGGCCCAAACAGGAAGCAAGATGGATTCCATAGATTCAGAATCTGCCATAATAATAATAATAATACAACTCCCAGCATAACCCATAACATCTACACTGCCCTGGAGCTAAGCTCTACCTGTGGAGAGCCACACCATCCCTGCTGCAGTAACATCAGCTCCAGAGGACCTGCTCCGCAGCGGTGGCTCCCTTAGCCGCATACCACAGGTGGCGTCACGAACTTTATACAATCACTATAAATCCTCTATCAATAACCCCTTTTTATTGACCGCCCTGGGTCACGGACTGGGTCACCGCCACTGTGACATCCCCCAGCATCTACCGGCCCGGCACCGGCACGAAGCCGGGTATAACCGGGCCCTGTGTGCCATAGACTTTATTGAACTGTGTTATCATGTGGTTTGCCGCCAGCCGAGGGGGAAGAAAGAAGCCCTGATCTGGAACCGCCGGGTAAGGGATCCCTCCGCCTGCAGAGCAGCATACTGGTACGTCAGCAGATGCCCAGGACCTGGCTGAGGTTCACTAGGGGGGAGGAAGATGCCCAACATGGAGGAGGGTTCAGCCGCAGGTGCGGCCGCTGCCACTGTGATGCCGTTATCAATGCCATATATACCAGGGGCGGCGTGGTTGCCCCAGTACTCAGGGGAGTCGCACACCCTGAACGACTTTGAGGAGAGACTGCGCAGTTTGTTTGAAGTATACCCCCTGTCTGAGGAGCAAAAAAGTCAGCATCCTCATAGGCCAGCTAATCGGTGCAGCCCAGAGGGAGGTGAAGTCCTGGCCGGGCAGCAACAGAGGCACTGTAAAGGAAATACTGGCCCGATTGAAGGATACCTTTGACACCCGCACCGCAGGAGAAATTAAAATGAAGTTTTACGGGTGCAAACAAAGGGTGCAGAACAGTGTACCTGACTATGCTCTAAACCTGCAGGAGGCGCTGCGGGACATCAAACAGGTAGACCCTGACAGTGTGCATGATGAAGACAGATTGCTAACTGAGCAGTTTATTGAGGGGCTCCTGTCCAGTGCTCACAGGACACAGCTGCGCGTTATGGCTCTGCAAAACCCTGATCTGGACTTTGCGCAATTTAAAGACAGAGCCATCCGGGTGCTGCGGGAATCAACACCAGGAGGCGCTGCATCCCACCAGTGCCCAGCTATCACCTACCACCGGGAGGTGGCATCCTTTTCCCCAGAACCTGTGGAGGCTGACGTGCGGACTCTGGACAATGACCCGTCTGCAGACCTGCACCTTCAGCTCCAGGAGCTGACCAAAAGTGTGGCTGCGTTAACCAAAACCGTGCAGGCCATTCAAGTGTCCCCCAAGGAAAAGATCCAGCTGGCTTCCAGTCCAGATGATGTCCCGTGGCGGCGACAGAAGAGAATTCCACCGACTAGAGGGAGGAACAGCGATCGCTATGACCAGGACAGACAACCCATCTGCCGCCGCTGTCAAAAGGCGGGGCACCTCGCAAGATTCTGCAATTTAAAATGGGCAACCCCTTGGCAGAGGGCCAACCCCCAGGAGTAAGACGACCGGGCCCACAAAGCTGGTGAGACAAGTACGTGGGAGGACGCCCGGTCCTACCTGTCGTGCTTGATGGCATCCCAATGAACGCGTTGCTGGACACTGGGTCCCAGGTGACCACGATGCCATATATCCTTTATAAACAATACTGGACTGATTCAGACATTACCTGCCGTCCAGATGAACATCTTGGTATCTATGCCAGCAATGGTCAGCCCTGAATTGTGGGGAGAAAGAGGTCCATTTACCCCAGTATGCTACCCTTGCTAAGCTATTCACTGTCAGTAACAACTCAATAAAGACAGTGGAACCCTTGCCTCCATACAAACCAGCGGAGGATACTGGCTCAAAGGGACAGGTGGAGGATTGGTGTCAGAAGCTACAAGTGGGCACTGACTCCACCCCTTTGCACCAAAAGCATGGAGTATACCGGGTGGTCCAAGAATATGAGCGACTCTTCAGCAAACACCCACTAGACTTTGGGCAGGTAAAAGGGGTTCAACATCATATCCCCACGGGAGATCATCCGCCCATTAAAGAGAGGTACAGGCTTGTACCCCCAGCTCACTATCAATGTGCCAAAGGAATGCTACGGAAGATGAAGGAGGCTGGGGTGATCAGAGATAGTTGTAGCCCCTGGGCAGCACCATTAATTCTTGTTAGAAAGAAGGATGGTACAATGAGGATGTGTGTTGATTACAGGCAGATTAACCGCATTACACATAAGGACGCCTACCCATTACCCAGGATTGAGGAGTCATTAGCTGCTAATTATTTCTCCACTTTGGATCTCACCAGTGGGTACTGGCAGGTTCCTGTGGCAGAGGCGGACAAAGAAAAGACCGCGTTTACAACACCAATGGGCCTCAGCGAGTTCATCTGCATGCCATTCGGGCTCTGCAATGCCCCAGGAACCTTCCAGCAGTTAATGGAGTGCTGCCTAGGACACAAGAACTTTGAAACTGTCCTGCTGTATTTGGACGATGTAATTGTCTACTTGAAGACATATGAAGACCACCTGGAGCACCTGGCCGAGGTGTTTGAATCCCTATCTGGTTTTGGCCTGAAGGTAAAGCCGTCCAAATGCCACCTGTTGAAGCCCAAGGTGCAGTACCTAAGTCATGTGGTAAGCGCCGAAGGTGTAGCGCCAGACCCTGAAAAAGTCACCGTAATCAAGGACTGGCCAAGACCCTCCACTATCAAGGAAGTGCAGCTGTTCCTCGGGCTGGTAGGCTACTACAGGAGATTTATCAAGGGTTTCACCAAGATAGCAGCACCCATGCAGGACTTCCTGGTAGGCCAGTCCAAGAAGGCCAAGAACCCGAAACCTCCATTCAAATGGGGTAAACCAGAAGGCGAATCTTTCACCCGACTGAAGATGGCTCTGACTGGAGACGAAATCCTGGCCTACCCCGACTATGGCCAACCCTTTATACTACATACAGATGCCAGCAACGTGGGACTGGGAGCGGTGCTGTCCCAGGTACAGCAAGGCAGAGAGAGAGTGATTGCCTACGCCAGCAGGAAGCTGCGGCCCACAGAAAGGAACCCCGACAACTACAGTTCCTTCAAGTTGGAATTTCTCGCCATAGTCTGGGCTGTAACAGAGCGCTTCAAGCACTATCTCGCCTCCTCCTAATTTACAGTCTTCACAGATGACAACCCGCTGACGCACCTGGAGACTGTGAAGCTTGGTGCCCAAGAGCAATGATGGATGGCCCGACTGTCTGACTACGAGTTTACCATCAACTATCGGGTGGGGCAGAAAAATGCAAATGCTGATGCGCTGTCCAGGATACCCAACTTGCCAGATGGGGGAGAAGACCCGGAAGAGCTGGAGGAGATAGAGATACCTGCTTTCCATCGTCATGGGGTGACCCAGTGCTCCCACTGTGTAAGGGACAAGCGCTCCACCAACAGAGAGGCCACGTTCAACCCATTGCCCCACCATGCATGGGCAGAAACGCCAGGATAGCGACCCGGCTGTCCGCCTAGTCAAGGAGTTGCTGACGCAAGCTGTCTCGTACCCTGATCCAGATGCTCCACAGGAGACCCAACAGTTGTGGAAGGGGAAGGGCAAACTGTTCATCTATGAAGGAAATGCGGGGATGCGTCAATGGTCTTAGAAGCGTACCACGATGGAGCAGGACACTTCGGGTGGAAGAAGTTGGAAGTCCTGCTACGTGAGCGATTCTACTGGGCTGGCATGAGGAAAGCAATCGAGAGATGGTGTCAAGAATGTGGTCCATGCAACCTGAGACGAAAAGACTGTGGCAGCCAGAGGGCTCCCCTGTAGCCCATCATCACCACACAGCCACTAGAACTGGTAGCCTTGGACCACGTGAAGCTAGCCCCAAGCAGGTCAGGCTATGTCTACGCTCTAACCATAGTAGACCACTACTCCCGGTTCCTGGTAGTAGTGCCAGTGAAAGACCAGACGGCTCAGACGGCAGCCAAAGCGTTCCAACAGCACTTTTGTTGTCCGCACGGTTACCCTGAATGGGTGCTTACTGATCAAGGTCCAGCCATTGAAGCAGAGGTGTTCCAGGAATTCTGTAACTTGTACGGCTGCAAGAAAATCTGGACAACGCCATATCATCCCCAGACCAACGGGTTGTGTGAGAAGATGAACCAGGTGGTAATAGACCTGTTGAAGACTTTGCCCCTTGAAGAACGTAGCCTGTGGCCAGAGAAGTTACCAGATTTGGTGGACCTATATTACCACATCCCAGTGAACTCCACCAACTGTACACCCACTTACCTGATGAGAGCAAGATCTGGTAAGCTACCCATCGACTTAGACATGGGAGTCTTAACACCAGAGACGACATCACCAGATGCAGATTGGGATACAGAGTGACAGCAACAATACCGCAATGTGCAAGAGTGTGTTGAGAGAAGTTTGTCCCAGGCGAGACAGAAGCAAGAGAAGACTTACAATCAGCACGCACCTGCCGTTCCCTTATCACCTGGAGAACAGGTACGTAAGAGCAAGAGATGAGTCCATAAATTAGATGACCAGTGGGAGGTTGAGCCATTCACCATCCTACCCTCGAATTACGACAACACCAAAGTGTGCCTCATCAGCAAAGATGGAGGGGAAACTACAGCGGCAGTTTCAAGAGATCACATGAAGATATGTCCTGAACAGTTGAAACACACAGAAGAAGATCCAGACAGCCCTCGGCCCACAGAAAAAGTGGAGGAAACGGTTCAGACAGTCCTCGAAGAATTTCCCCGGTCTTGGACGCAGGTGAACAAAGCGATTGTGATACCGGTCTTGACCTTTCTCCAAGCGGCCTCACCGGAAGCTGCAGAAGTCCCAGAACAGCTGGAAGACCAGTCGGCCCCAGAGACAGAGGTTTCATCATCAGCAGACCAGGAGAATCGACCCTCCTCTAGCAGTGAACCTGTCGTACCCATGGTGAGCCAAAGAATTCGTAGGAGATTACCCAGCCTACCAGTGTTACCTCAGACTACCTGTAGTGTAGTTCACACTGAACCCACCGCACCAGGTGTAGACACAAGGGACCAAGGTAGGACAGTGACAGCTAACGTACTACGTAGATCGACCAGGAGTACAAAAGGTCAGCTCCCTGCTCGCTGGAGAAACTAAAGTATAAAGTATAAGAGAACTAAAGTGTATGTTGTTTATAGTTGTACCAGTTAAATAGTCTTGGAAAGGTATATTTGCTGAATTTATGGACAAGTGGAGCACAGGACTAGGTGTGGTCAGGACAATATTGAATATAGTTACTAATAGGCCTAGAAAATAAACCGCAGGCGTGGCTGAAGACCAGGCCCAACGAAAGAGTGCCCTGAAGCCACGCCAAGGGACGATACACAAAGTGGGTTGATGCGGTTCCCACCAGCCAAATTACAGTTACCAGGATTGTGGCGTAAGGACTAAGCGCCGCAGTGACTGCTTTCAATTTTTGTTGGGTTTTTGTAATTTTTGACTTTGTAGCCTGTTTGTAATGAGAATTGTTATTTGTTAATTTTGAAAGGTATCCTCAGTCGGGGAGTTCTGAAGTTAACTAGGGGGGAATGTGGCACCCCAGGGGTCCGGTTGCCACAGAGGCATTGCCTCCCTCACAAGAGGTGATGCCATGCCTGGAAGCAAGCAGGGGTCCCCTAATCAGGTTTTACTAAGCATGTAACCCTTTCCTGGCTCCAGACCAGCAAGGGGAGTTCCTCCCCTTAGCAACTGGGATCTGGAGGCAGGGTTAGTTAGACTTAGAGTGTGAGGAGTTGAAGTCAGGACGTCGAGGAGAGAGGAGCTGGGGACTGGAGCTGCACGGCAGTTCACCCCAGAAGAACCAGCACAGAAGAACCGGACACGGGAGTCCGAGGCAATGGGGCACCGAAGGCCCAGCAGTAGAAACCAGAGGGCAGGAGACTGCAGGTATCCTGGCCCCCTCTGACGCCCGGAGGCTCAGCAGCACAGAGGGCCCAGCAACGCCACGTGGGAGCGACGCACCAGCAAGGCCTGAGCTGCCTGCCATACGGGTGAGCACAGAAATGTTGCACTCAGGGACAAGGGCCACCGCACAGCTACAAGCAGCAGGGCCAAAGAGTTTAGTGGAAAGGGAAGGCCTCCAACTTCACCTGGCAAGGAGGATTATTTACTTGCTTCCAGGCTGCCCGGACTTCCACTTCTAGCCAGTACCCTAGTCCCGCTTTGCCTAATCACTGCCAGTAAAGATAAGAGGAAACCGCCATTAAGTTGTGGACTGATTGTTGCTGCGCCATCAAAACCAGCATTACAACGCCAAGGATAACCCATAACATCTACACTGCCCTGGAGCTAAGCTCTACCTGTGGAGAGCCACACCATCCCTGCTGCAGTAACATCAGCTCCAGAGGACCTGCTCCGCAGCGGTGGCTCCCTTAGCTGCATACCACAGGTGGCGTCACGAACTTTATACTATCACTATAAATCCCCTATCAATAACCCCTTTTTATTGACCGCCCTGGGTCACGGACTGGGTCACCGCCACTGTGACATCCCCCAGAATCTACCGGCCCGGCACCGGGTACCCCACGGCCCAGGGGGCGCGTCAGATACCCTTGCCACTTTATTAAATACTGCAACTTGTTTCTGAATATTCTGTAATACAGGACCTTTTCAGCTGTGTAATGTTCTTGCCCATCCACTTCAATAGGATTAGGAGGAGGCAGATGATTCCCTGGAAATGGATTTGGAACAAATGGCTTTAGTAAGAAGACATGAAACACTGGATGTATCTTCATTGTTCTGGGAAGTTGAAAGCGAAAAGATACTGAGCTAACTTGACCAATACATTTTTGACCCAGTTTTTGTGAGGGTGTATGGAGTTTCAAATTCTTGGTGGAAAGCAATACTTCATAACCCACTTGGAAATTTGAAGAAGGTCTGCAAGATTTATCTGCTGCTTCCTTATATTTCTCCTGGGCAATTCTTAAAGTGTATTTTAGTATTTCCAGATTCTGTTGCAGGGATTGTATTAAGTGTTGAGCGAGCACTAAAATGCTCGGGTGCTCAAAGCTCGGGCCGAGCTCACCGTGATACTCGGGTGCTCGACCCGAGCAACGAGCCCAATGTTAGTCTATGGGAGACCCGAGCATTTTTGCGGCGGCACCCCTGGCAGTTTGTAGAAAGCCTAAAAAGTGCCCAAAACGATAGTATCAGTGTTCAAATGACATGGGGACAGCATGGGGATTGCCCCAGGAAGCATTTCTGACCCCCAGGTCACTGCTGTCAACAACGTGGTCAGAGGTATTAAACCACTTTTAAGGGCTAACAATAAAATGTTCAAAAACGAAACTGAAACGGTTTTCCTGTGAAATATGTTAAGGAACTTCCTTTCCAGGGTAAAGACTTGTGTATAAGGTAAAATAAATAACCAAAAACAAAAATACTCCTCCACACCTTGGGCTATGTTCACCAGTAGCATTTTTTATGTGTTTTTGCACTTTTGTATTGCTTTCAACCGTGACAAATGCATTCACCGGGAAATGTAATTTTAACATTTTACAATCTTATCTGGCCATGTGCTGTGTGACACATGCATACAGTGCTGAAAAGACATGGGAACAGCATGGGGACGACCCCTGGAAACATCTCTGACACCCAGGTCACTGCCTAAAAGTGTGCCCATCAGAAGTGATCCTTGCTGCATCAGAAGATGCAGACTTGAAACTATACCCGTGCAAGTCCTTGTCCCAGGGCAGTGTTCAATTGTACCTCCCCCATTCCTTGCAATGCAAGCGCAAGTATGCAGCCTGCCACCCACCCACCCCCAGGCTGCAATACCATACTGATAGCTTGCTTGCACTTGAAATTGGGCCTTTTAGGCATGTGGAGGCAGACCCCGGCCACCATGTCATGGCTGCGTCGGCGGCCTGGAATCCATACTCAGTCCCCAGCCGCCCGGCGGCTGGGTGTCCACGCTCGGTCCCCAGCTGACAGGGGGCGGCCGGGTGTCCATATTCGGTCTCCAGCCGCCCCTCGGCCGGGTGCCCACACACGGTCCCCAGCCGCCTGGGGGTGGCCGGGTGTCCATAAACGGTCCCCAGCTGCCCTTATTTCTCCTGGGAACTTCCCCCACACTTTTCTTAGCCTGGCCTGCTTTAGGGCAGCATTGAACGAGCCCACCAGAGAACCAGGCTCCTCCGGTGGGCCCTGGCTTCTCCTTCAGGGGAGTTGAGAGTGCCAAGGTGAGGAGCATGATGATGATGATAGAAGTTAGCTTCTGCTTTGTTTTCTTGGAATGCAAGCGTAAGTGTGCAACCTGCCACCCACTCACCCACCCCCAGGCTGCAATACCATACTGCTAGCTTGCTTGCACTTGAAATTGGGCCTTTTAGGCATGTGGAGGCAGATGCCGGACACCCTGTCATGGCTGCGTCGGCGGCATGGTATCCATACTCAGTCCCCAGCCGCCCGGCGGTCGGGTGTCCACGCTTGGTCCCCAACCGCCATGGAGCGGCCGGGTGTCCATACTCGGTCCACAGCCGCCCCACGGCCGGGTGCCCACACACGGTCCCCAGCCGCCTGAGGATGGCCGGGTGTCAATAAACGGTCCCCAGCCACCCCTATTTCTCCTTGGAACTTCCCCCACACTTTTCTTAGCCTGGCCTGCTTTAGGGCAGCATTGGACGAGCCCACCAGAGAACCAGACTCCTCCTGTGGGCCCTGGCTTCTCCATCAGGGGAGTTGAGAGTGCCAAGGTGAGGAGCATGATGATGATTATAGAAGATAGCATCTGCTTTGTTTTCTTGGAACGCAAGCGTTAGTGTGCAACCTGCCACCCACCCAGCCCCAGGCTGCAATACCATACTGCTAGCTTGCTTGCACTTGAAATTGGGCCTTTTAGGCATGTGGAGGCAGACGCCGACCACCATGTCATGGCTGCGTTGGCGGCCTGGTATCCATACTCAGTCCCCAGCCACCCGGTGGCCGGGTGTCCACACTCGGTCCCCAGCCTCCAGGGGGTGGCCGGTTGTCCATGCTCGGTCCCCTGCTGCCCCGCGACCGGGTGCCCACACATGGTCACCAGCTGCCTGGGGGCGGCCGGGTGTCCATAAACGGTCCCCAGCAGCCCCTATTTGAAGGACAGGCTAACCACAAACACGTGGACAAGTGAATGTGGCCAGGGATGGTCCATCTGACTGACGCCTTCACACTGGGTTAATATTGTGGAAGCCGGGACACAGTTGGATACTGGGATGCAACACGTCCTCCAGACATAGAGGATTGTGGGTCCTGGGTCAATCAGGCTTCAACACAAAGTTCAGAAGGTAGACAGCAGCAATGGTCGGCCTCCTACACAACGAGTAAATTATTCATGATCTTGAGGCCATCCATCTCCTTAGCTTTCTGTTCCTTGGAATGCAAGTGCATGTATGTAGTAGCGGCTAGGCCTGAGGTGGCCAGCCTTTTGGCGCATATCCTACCTCCTCCGAGGATTGCTGGATGTTTTCCTGCTACTTTCCTAGTTCTATGACTCCTGTTAAAACAAAGCTTCAGGTGATGAATGATGGATGAGGTGGTGGCAAAGGAGAAAGAGCAGGAGGAACAGGGACCATTCACATCAATATCAGGCCAGTCAACCACACATGTCTTGTAGGATATGTTTCTGTACCAAAAGGAGCAGTTCGGCTACACAGTTATAGGTCATACAGTGAGTGCAATGCCTACCAAAAATTTCGAGGCACTCCAATTCCCCTTGGAAATGACATGGAGGTCAGAGGGCCTTAACTAAACCGATTTTCCATTTATAGCAACTGGGTCTACTGTACACTGTTGGCCTAAGCAGTGAATGGAAGGCTTTCCAAAAATTATGAGGAACTGCAATGCCCCTTGAAACAGACGTGGATTACAGCATACTAAAAACCTTCTACCCATTATTGGGGAGTGGGTCTCCCTTAGTGTTCGCCTATGCATTGAAAAGCAAAAGCTGACTAAAATTAGAAGGAAATGCAATGCCCGTTGGAAGAGTCGTGGAGGTTAGAGGTAATTAAAAACAACATTTCAATGCCCCTTGGAAGAGATGTGGAGGTCAGAGTAGCTTAACAAGATGGTTTTAATGCCCCTTGGAAGAGTGGTGGAGGTCACAGTAGCTTTACAAGACAGTTTTAATGCCCCTTGGAAGAATGGTGGAAGTCGCAATAGAATAAAAAGACAACATCAATGCTGCTTGGAAAAGTGGTGGAGGTCGCAGTAGCTTAACAAGATGGTTTTAATGCCGCTTGGAAGAGACGTGGAGGTCGCAGTAGCTTAACAAGACGGTTTTAATGCCCCTTGGAAAAGTTGTGGAGATCGCAGTAGCTTAACAAGATGGTTTTAATGCCCCTTGGAAGAGACATGGAGGTCGCAGTAGCTTAACAAGACGATTTTAATGTCCGTTACAAGAGCCATGCAGTACAGCATATTAAAAACATTATTCCCATTATTGGGGAGTGGGTCTCCCATAGTCTTTGCCTATGCCTTCCAAGCAAAAGCTGCCAAAAATTAGAACGGAGGAACTTGCAATGCTGGCAACACCAACTACAGTCACCCTGGTGGTATAGTGGTGGTGGAGGCTTAGGATAAGGAGAAGAGCAAAAACAGCCAAAATAAGGAAGCGTATACCCATGTGTGGGTGTGAAGCGGTGCATGGGAATACACCTCCCGAAGTAACACAGTGGATTTGACTTTATGTTACTCTGCTGTCATTTGGTGGTGATGAGAAGTCTGGCCCAATCCAGACCTTGATCATTTTGATAAGGGTCAGCTTGTCAGCATTGTCAGTTGACAGGCGGGTGCGCTTATCAGTTATAATTCCCCCAGCGGCACTAAAAACACGCTCCGATAACACGCTAGCGGCAGGCCAGGACCTCCCAGGCGTACAGAGCGAGTTCATTCCAAGTGTCCAGCTTGGATACCCAATAATTAAAAGGCACAGAGGAATCACGGAGGATGCTGGTACGGTCGGCAAGGTATTCCCTCACCATCTTTTGAAACTTTCCACTCCTTGTGATAGTACCCTGCGCCTCAGGGCCTGTAAGCTGGACGGGTCTCAGAAAACTGTCCCAGAACGTTGACAGTGATCCCCTGCCTCTGCTGGATTGGAGTTGCATCTCTCTCGCCTGTACACCTTGGTTGGGCAGAGAACTGTGACCTCTGCCGCTAGCGTGTTCAGATGGGAATTTTTTTAACAGTTCTGCAGCAAGGGCCTTCTGGTACTGCCCCATTTTTGTAAACTTCTCCACCTCAGGAATAAGAGAGTGAAAGTTCTCCTTGTAGCGGGGGTCTAAAAGTGTTACCAACCAGTAATGACTGTCACCCAACATTTCGACAACGCGAGGGTCACGGTTAAGGCAGCGTAACATAAAGTCAGCCATGCGTACCAGACTGGTAACGGGCAAGACTTCCATGTCCTCATCAAGATGATGACTGACCATGCTCTTCTCCTCCTCCTCCTCCCCCCTGCCCTCAGGCCACCCACACTGAACCGACTGTATGACAGTTGTACAGGTACTACCGTCTACAGCGCATGATACCAGCTCCTGTTCTTCCTCCTCCTCCTCCTCTCCCTCATTGTCCCCCAATGCACATTGGGATGAGATGAGGCTGTGTGTAATTGTCCATTACGGCTTCTTGATCCATCTCATCATACTCTGGCTGCAATGCCTCCTCTTTAATTCTCTGCAGAGAGAGTTGCAAAAGACATACAAGTGGGATGCTGATGCTAATGATGGCGTCATCGCCGCTCACCATCTTGGTGGAGTCCTCAAAGTTTGTCAGGATGGTACATATGTCAGACATCCAGGTCCACTCCTGAGGTCTTATGTGTGGAGTCTGATCTGAATATCGACGGCCTTGTTGCAGCTGGTAGTCCACAACTGCTCCCTTCTGCTCACAAATCCTTTGCAACATGTGGAGGGTAGAGTTCCAACGTGTGGGGACATCACACACCAGTCGGTGTGCCGGAAGCTGCAAACGCTGCTGCAACACAGCAAGGGCGGCGGAAGCTGTAGCCGACTTCCGAAAATGAGCTGACAGGCGGCGTACTTTGACGAGCAGATCTGGCAACTCGGGGTATGATTTAAGAAACCACTGAACCACGAGGTTAAGCACATGAGCCAGGCATGGTACGTGTGTGATCTCGCCTCGCCTCAGAGCCGCCACCAGGTTACGGCCATTGTCACACATGACCATGCCTGGATGTAGGTTCAGTGGTCTCAGCCACAGATCTGCCTGCTCTTTCACAGCTGTCCACAACTCACAAGCAGTGTGAGGTTTATCACCTAAGCTTATGAGTTTCAGCACAGCCTGTTGCCGCTTGACTGAGGCAGTACTGCAGTGCTTCCAGCTTGTAACTGATGTGGTGATATCTGAAATGGAGGCTGAACATGAGAAGGAGGAGGAGGATGATGCACAGGAGCTGTACACTACTGTGGGGGCAACTCTGACTGACATAGGGCCCGCAATCCTCGGTGTGGGGAGGATGTGTTCCGTCCCAAGGTCCGACTGGGTCCCGGCTTCCACCATGTTTACCCAGTGTGCCGTCAGGGAGATGTACCATCCCTGGCCACAAGCACTTGTCCACATGTCCGTTGTCAGGTGGACTCTCCCAGTAACTGCGTTGTTGAAGGCACGGCAGATGTTTTGGGACACGTGCTTGTGTAGTGCGTGGATGGCACACCGGGCAAAATAGTGTCGGCTGGGGACCGAGTACCGAGGGACGGCCACCGCCATAAGGTTGCGGAAGGATTCCGTCTCCACCAGCCTAAAAGGCAGCATTTCCAACGCAAGCAGTCGTGAAATGTGCAAATTTAGGACTGTGGCCTGTGGGGCGTTGGCTGCGAATTGGCTCATTCAAAGCTCTGGGATATGGACAATTGAACGCTGCGGTGGGACGTGGACGTGGACATTAATGCTGTTTCTTGAGAAACTGCCATAACAAGTGAAGACTGAGAGGAGGGGGCATCTTTGCATGCAGTATGGACAGGGGATTGCCTTGCATGCATAACAGGGGGTTCTATTACATGCACAACAGCAGAAGTAGCAGTCGTGACACCCGCGGACACTGGTCGTGGACCCTGGGGTTCGCCCCACAAAGTTGGGTGCTTTGCTGACATGTGCCTGATCATGCTGGTGGTGGTCAGGCTGGTAGTTTTGTCACCCCTGCTGATGCTGGCATGGCTGGTGGTACAAATGGCCTTTTTGGGGTTATCAGCAGAGTCTTTAAAAAAATTCCAGACTCTGGAAGACCTCCCGGTTGTACTGGCAACGTCCCTCGTGTTGGTGTTACGGGAAACTGTTGCCCGCCTTCTGTGTGCGGCCACCGCACTGCTTCTTCCTGCCTGTTGGGGTACTCTGCCTCCCTCCCCCTGTGCGCTCCTGGCCTAGCTCTGTGTGTCCTCCTGCCACGTTGGGTCAGTTACTAGATCATCCACCACCTCCTCCTCTTCCACTTGCGCACCACGATCCTCCTCCTCACTTCATGGCAATTGTGTCTCGTCATCATCCACCTCTTGTGACAAATTGCCAGCGTCGAATTCCTGTGGCCGTGGCTGTTCAAATATTTGGACATCGCTACATGGGACTCCTCTTCCACCACTTCAAGCGGAGCAGGCGAGGGGCACAAATATGGAAATGGACCAGTGAACAGCTCTTCAGAGTGTCCAAGTGTAGGATCAGTTGCTGTCTGACGACACTCGGCATGGTGGGAGGAAGGAGCATCAGGGTGAGGAGGAGTATGCGGTCAAGACTCATGGCTACTAAAACTTGACCGTGTGCTAGACAGACCGGAGGTGGTGGTGCCCAGGTAAATGGAAGTATTATCTGCTATCCAATTAATAACCTGTTCACACTGATCAGTTCGCAATACTGATGTTGCAGTGTGCTTCCCTAGTAATTCGGTCAAGAAGTGGGAGTGAGAAGATGTGGCTGTTGGTTGTGGCACATTTTCACCTTGGCCACGGCCCCGTCCTCTACACGCACCATCACCAGAACGTCCAGTTCCACGTCCCTTGCCACGCGCCTTGCCCATTGTAAATGAAGTAAAATAGCTTACACTCGCACTATCAATGGAAAAAGGGTAATAAAAAGGAGATTAGAACCGTGGAAGAGGAAAACCACAGTTCTATTTCTCTGGCCTACACCAGACTCTTTTAAACAGATATATTGGTGTCTGAACAGTGAGGGAGACACTATTACTGTTTTTTTTTACGGAAAAAATGCCAAAAGTAGGATAATACAGAGATTTGACCCGTGGAACTGCAAAACCACAGTTCTATTTCTCTGGCCTACACCAGACTCTTTTAAACAGATATATTGGTGTCTGAACAGTCAGGGAGACACTATTACAGGTTTTTTTTTTACGGAAAAAATGCCAAAAGCAGGATAATACAGAGATTTGACCCGTGGAATTGCAAAACCACAATTCTATTTCTCTGGCCTACACCAGACTCTTTTAAACAGACAGATTCGTGTCTGAACAGTCAGGGAGACACTATTACTGTTTTTTTTTTACGGAAAAAAATGCCAAAAGCAGGATAATACAGAGATTTGACCCGTGGAACAGCAAAACCACTGTTCTATTTCTCTGGCCTACACTCGACTCTTTTAAACAGATATATTGGTGTCTGAACAGTCAGGCAGACACTATTACAGTTTTTTTACGGCAAAAAATGCCAAAAGCAGGATAATACAGAGATTTGGCCTGTGGAACTGCAAAACCACAGTTCTATTTCTCTGGCCTACACCAGACTCTTTTAAACAGATATATTTGTGTCTGAACCATCAGGGAGACACTATTACTGTTTTTTTACGGAAAAAAATGCCAAAAGCAGGATAATACAGAGATTTGAACCGTGGAACCACAAAACCACAGTTCTATTTCTCTGGCCTACACCAGACTCTTTTAAACAGATATATTTGTGTCTGAACAGTCAGGCAGACACTATTACTGTTTTTTTTTACGGAAAAAATGCCAAAAGCAGGATAATACAGAGATTTGAACCATGAAACTGCAAAACCACAGTTCTAGTTATCTGGCCTACACCAGACTCTTTTAAACAGATATATTGGTGTCTGAACAGTCAAAGACACACTCAATTTTTTTTTTGGGGGGGTGGGATACCAAAAGGTTAATAAGACGCGTATTTGTACTGTCTGACTGAGGAAAAAAAAAATACAGGATTTAGATGGAAAAAAAAAGAATTTTCCCGGCCCCTGAGACCGGGGGATAAGTCTAGCAATTTTACCAACAGGAGCACACAGGACTGTAATGCAGTGTTTGCTGGTATAACCACTGCGTCTCATATACAGCCTGCCTGACTGCCTGTCTGATATCTGGGATGGATATTAGTCCTGAGAAGGACTGTTTGTTTGATTTGGCAGGCTTTAGAGACCCTACACTACCTATTTCGCACTATATATCTCTCCCTAACTCAGCAGCACTCTCCCTACACTGTCTGATCCGGAGCAACTGTGTCCAAGATGGCAGCGCCCGGTTTTAAATACTCGAGGTGATGCTGTGCAGCCAGCCAATCACTGTAATGCCCACAAACAACATGGTTGAGGCATTACAGTGACTGGCTGGCAATCCCTGCATGTTCATTGGCTCTGTAAAGTGCGCCAAATGTGCAGGGCGGAGACCTGAGCTCCCGCCCAAGTAACCCGGAAATGCTCGGTGCTCGCCGAACATCCCGAGTAGTGAGATGCTCGGGCGAATACCGAGCAGTGTCGAGCTTGCTCGCTCAACACTAATTGTATTCTGTTGGTGACGGTAGGGATAGACATTTCTCTTGGAAAATTAGGAAGGATACTAGGATGGTATACAGAATTTGCGAAGAATGGTGTTTTTTTGGTCGAAACATTTTGAAAATTGTTGTATTAAAATTCTGCCATAGGAAGCAAATCAACCCGGTCATCCTGGAGATGACAAAAGTAGCATCTGAGATATTGCTCTAAGGTTTGGCTTGTGTGTTCAGTCTGACCATTAGATTGGGGTTGGAATGCAGAAGATAAACTGACATCAATGTCCAATGCTGCAAAAAAATTCTTCCAGAGTCTAGATGTAAATTGTGTTCCACGATCAGAGATGGCTTCGTCTGTAACCCCATGAAGACGAAACACATTTTAGAAGATGGTAAAACAGTGCAAGGGACAAAATGTGCTGCTTTGGTGAGTTGGTCCAACACTACTAGGATTGAACTCTTTCCCATTGAAACTAGTAGTTCTACAATAAAGTCCAAAGATCTAGAGCCCCAAGGACGAGATTAAATTTTCAGAGGCTGCAATAATCCCATTGGTGATGTGCAGGGAGTTTTTTTTTACATAGCACAGGTGTTACAGGAAGGTACGTATTGTATAATATCTTTTTGGCAATTGGGCCACCAAAAGAAGTTAGACAGAAATTCTTGTGTTTTTTTAATTCCTTTGTGTCCTGCTAACTTGGAGTCATGGATTAGTTTTAATACTTTAAGTCTCACAGTTTCTGGAACATAGATGCAATAATTATGAGTCCATACTTTATTTTGAAAGGTAAGAGATATATCATCTGGTGGATGCAGAAGAATTGGGTCTGTCTCGTATGCTTCCCATATATCTTCCAGCAAGTCTTTGTTATGGATCACCCCCAGGAAGTCTGACTCAGGCAGAATAATTGTTGGTGGTGCCGCTGTAGAAGGATCTTTGGAGAAGATCCTACATAAAGCATCAGCCTTACCATTACGGGAGCCAGGTCTGTAAGAGATAACCAAGAAAGAGACTCCATCAAGCCTGGTGGGGGGAAAAACATTTGGAACACCTGATAAATTCAAGGTTACGATGGTCAGTTACAACAACAATTTGTTGAACTGCTCCTTCTAGATGATGTCTCCATTCTTTGGAAGCAGCAATGATAGCTAAGAGCTCTTTGTTCCCCACATCATAATTCTTCTCTGACACAATAAAACTTCTGGAGAAATAAGGTCAAGGATGTAGCAAATTTTTTGTTCCTGTTATTTGTGATAGAATGGCCCTTACTGCACCGTCTGAAGCATCCACTTCTACAATAAAGGCATATTCAGGATTGGGATGAATTAGTATAGGAGCTGTAGTGAACTTCATCTTCAGGCAAGAAAAAGCATTTTGTGCTTGAGAAGACCAAACAAACGATATGCCTTTCTTTGTTACTTAGGTGACTGGTGCAATTATAACTGAAAAATTCTTAATGAAATGTCTGTAAAAATTGGCAAAACCCACAAATCATTGGACTTCTTAAACGTTTTTTGGCGTTGGCAACTCAGTGATAGCTTGAATCTTCCTAGAATCCATTTGCAATCCTTAAGTAGAGATTGTATAGCCTAAAAACTGGATCTCTATTTGATGAAACTCACATTTTTCCAGCTTAATATAAATATGGTGGGTTCTTAGATGCTCTAGTACAGTTTTCACATGATTCTGATGCTCCTCTGCAGAATTATAAGAGATTACTGTATTTTTTGGACTATAAGACTCACCCGACCATAAGACACACCTAGGTTTTAGAGGAGGAAAATAAAAAAATAAGCAAAAAATGTGGTCATGATACACTTTTAAGGGGGAGGGGGTCTTCTGCTGACACTGGTATAGGGGTAATGTCCCTCAATTCTGACAATATCCCCCATCCTGGTATATATGCCCCCCCTTCCTTTTATATGTGGTCCCCATCCCCATCCTGGTATGCCTGGCATCCCTCCATCCTGGTATGCATGGCACCCCTCATCCTTTTCCTCGTATGCATGGCACCCCTGATACTTATCCTGATATGCATGGCACCCCTCATCCCTGTCCCAGTATGCATGGTACCCCTCATCCCTGTCCTAATATGCATGGTGGCACCCCTAATCCCTATCCTGGTATGCATGGCACCCATCATCCCTGTCCTGGTATGCATGGCACCCCTCATCCCTGTCCTGGTATGCATGGCACCCCTCACCCCTGTCATGGTATGCATGACACCCCTAATCCCTATCCTGGTATGCATGGCACCCCTAATCCCTGTCCTTGTATGCATGGCACCCCTCATCCCTGTCCTGGTATGCATGGCACCCTAATCCCCATCCTGGTATGCCTGGCATCCCTTCATCCTGGTATGCATGGCACCCCTCATCCCTGTCCTTGTATGCATGGCACCCCTAATCCCTATCCTGGTATGCATGGCACCCATCATCCCTATCCTGGTATGCATGGCACCCCTAATCCCTGTCCTGGTATGCATGGCACCCCTCATCCCTGTCCTGGTATGCATGGCACCCCTCATCCCTGTCCTTGTATGCATGGCACCCCTAATCCCTATCCTGGTATGCATGTCACCCATCATCCCTATCCTGGTATGCATGGCACCCCTCATCCCTGTCCTGGTATGCATGGCACCCCTCATCCCTGTCCTGGTATGCATGGCACCCTAATCCCTGTCCTGGTATGTATGGCACCCCTCATCCCTGTCCTGGTATGCATGGCACCCATCATCCCTATCCTGGTATGCATGACACCCATCATCCCTATCCTGGTATGCATGGCACCCCTCATCTCTATCCTGGAATGCATGGCACTCCTCATCCCTGTCCTGGTATGCATGGCACCCCTCATCCCTATCCTGGTATGCATGGCACCCCTAATCCCTGTCCTGGTATGCTTGGCACCCCTAATCCCTGTCCTGGTATGCATGGCACCCCTAATCCCTATCCTGGTAAGCATGGTCTCCCTAATCCCCATCATGCTGCACATAAAAAAAAATAAACACTCCTACTCACCTTTCTTCTCTCCTCCAGCGCTGCATCCTGTCTGCCTGCACTGATCTTTCCATGCGAGCCGCGCATGACGTCAGCTGCCGGAAGTCACTGCTCCCCATGCCGGGTCTGTGTGCGCGGGGAGCAGTGACTTCACTCTCCTTCATAGCCGCCACACAACGGAGCCACGCTGCGGCTCCTGCTGCTGCCAGCTATCTCCTGTGCCCGCTCATTGAAGGGTATGAATATTCACCCCCTCCCCACACCCATGGGCGTGGAGAGAGGTTGAATATTCATTCCCTTTAACAGTGGGCACAGGAGATAGCCGGCAGCAGCAGGAGCCGCAGCGCGGCTACACTGTATACCGCTATTAAGGAGCATGAATATTCAGTGCTCCCCATGCCCCATGGGCGTGGGGAGCACTGAATATTCATTTTCTTTAGCAGCGGGGACAGTGTAGGTTGCAGTAGGTGGCTGCTGCCTCCTGTGCCCCGCTCCTCCACCGATACCGCTCCCCCCACACCACACATAAATATAAACTCCCCCAACATTCAGACTATAAGACGCAGCCCCCATTTTCCTACAAAATTTTGGAGGAAAAAAGTGCGTCTTATAATCCGAAAAATATGGTAGTATGTCATCCAGATAAATGACTACAAATTGATCAAGCAAGTCTCTGAAACTGTCATTAAAGAAATGCTGAAACTTTGCAAGAGCATTGCACAGTCCAAACGACATTACTAAGTTCTCATCGTGTCCATAACGTGATCTGAATGCCGTTTTCCATTCATCACCTGGTCTAACGAACCAAATTGTTTGCCCCTTGAAGATCCAGTTTTGTGAACAACTTTGCATGACAAACTCTGTCCAGCAACTCAAGAATCAAAGGCACAGGGTAACGATTCTTTACAGTAATTTTATTCAATTTTCTAGAATCAATGCAAGGTCTTAAGGAACCATCTTTTTTTTTTTACAAAAAATATAGGCGCACCTGTTGGTGAGGAAGATGGATGAATAAACCCTTTAGATATATTTTCATTGATTATATTCCTTGAGCGTTTTTAATTCCTACTCTGCCACTGGGTAAATGTTTCCAAAGGGTATTGCTGCTTCAGGTAATAGATCAATTGGACAATCATACGGCCGATGAGGAGGGAGTTTGTCTGCATTTTTCTTGTCACCTACATCAGAAAATTCTTTATATATAGATAGTAGTTTAGAAGATTGTTCAGGATCCTTTACAACTTCTTCATTTGGCTAAGCCTGGGGGAGTGAACAACAGAAGGAAAAGATAGAAGATAAATAGATAATGCTTCCAGTCAGTTTGAAACTACCACCACCACCCTGTCTTCCTCAAGGTCCAGTCTCAGTAGCTATGAGTCTGTACCACATTATTATCATTATTATTAGTATAGCGCCATTTATTCCATGGCGCTTTACATGTGAAAAAGGGGTATATATCTCAAAAACAATTACAATAATCTTGAACAAAAACATGACGTCGACTGGTACAGGAGGAGAGAGGACCCTGCCCACGAGGGCTTGCAGTCTACAAGGGATGGGTGAGGATATAGTAGGTGAGGGTAGAGCTGGTCATGCAGCGGTATGGTAAAGTGGTGGTTATTGCAGGTTGTAGGAAGAGGTAGGTCTTCACTTTCCTTTTGAAGATTTCCACGGTAGGCAAGAGCCTGATATGTTGAGGTAGAGAGTTGCTGACTAGGGGAGATGCACGGGAGAAATCTTGTATGCGATTGTGGGAAGAGGAGATAAGAGGGAAATAGAGAAGGAGATCTTGTGAGGATCGGAGGTTGCATGCAGGTAAGTACCGGGAGACTAGGTCACAGATGTATGGAGGAGACAGGTTGTGGATGGCTTTGCATGCTAAGGTTAGGGTTTTGAACTGGAGTCTCTGGGCAATAGGGAGCCCGTGAAGGGATTCACAGAGAGGAGAGGCCGGGGAATAGCAGGGGGGCAGGTGGAATAGTCTGGCAGCAGAGTATAGGATAGATTGAAGGGGTGCGAGAAGGGAGGCCACAGAGCAGGGGGTCGAGGCAGGAGATGATGAGGGCATGCACAATTATTTTTGTAGATTCTTGTTTGAGGAACTGGGAGACTTATTTTACTTGGAGTCGGCATATTCCTCAGTTGTCTCTCATTGTTCAGTTGTCCCTACCCCAGTCCTTGGAACGCTAGTGCAAATACGCAGCCACCCACCCACCGGCCACAGTACTAAACTTTCACATTTCTCGACTGCTTGATGTAGAAATTTTGCCTTTTAGTCTTGTGGAGGGGAAGCTTTTTTCAACCTCATGGCGGCGACTGTCCCTCGGTACTCGGTCCCCAGCCGCCACTATTTCTCCCTGCTTTATACAAGGACAGGTCCCAGATCATTACTCGTACCCTCCCCAACGCAGTTACTGGGAAGGACCACCTAACCACAGACATGTGGACAAGTTCTTGTGGCCAAGGACAGTACATGTCACTGACGGCACACTGGGTTAATATTGTGGAATCCGGGACCCAGTTGGACCCTGGGATGGAACACGTCCTCCCAAAGCAGAAGATTGCAGGCCCTGGGTCAATCAAACTTCAACACAATGTTCACAAGGTAGACAGCAGTGGTGGTCGATCTCCTAGGCAATGAGCAAACTCCTTCATGATGATAGAGGCCACCATCTCCTTAGCTTGCTGGATGTCACAAATAATTTGGAGATTCGTGCCAGCTCTGGTTATGCTGTAATTTAAATGAAGTTTTTTTCTTTTGGTCCAGTAAGAGTTAATTTTAGTCTCTTGCTGGCAGCCTTTTGTTAACGGTCAGCTGATGTTGGTTGGTGCCACTCCCACCCCCCTTTAAATAGCCACATGATACATTAGCTGACCGCCGGTTATAGTTCATTCTATGCTGACTAGTGTTGAGCGAGTATGCTTGACACTGCTCGGTACTCGCCCAAGCATCTCGCTACTCGGGATGTTCGGTGAGCACTGAGCATTTCCGGGTTACTCGGGCGGGAGCTCGGGTCTCCGCCCTGCACGTTTGGCACTCTTTACAGAGCCAATGAACATGCAGGGATTGCCAGCCAGTCACTGTAATGCTGCAGCCATGTTGTTTGTGGGCATTACAGTGATTGGCTGGCCGCACAGTGTCACCTCGAGTATTTAAAACTGGGCGCCGACATCTTGGACACAGTCGCCCGGGATCAGACAGTGTAGGGAGAGTGCTGCTGAGTTAGGGAGAGATATATAGTGTTAAATAGGTAGTGTAGGATCTCTAAAGCCTTCCAAATCAAACAAACAGTCCTTCTCAGGACTAATATCCATCCCAGATATCAGACAGGCAGGCAGGCTGTATAGGAAACGCAGTGGTTATACCAGCAAATGCTACATTACAGTCCTGTGTGCTGCTGTTGGTCAAATTGCTAGACTTATCCCCCGGTCTCAGGGGCCAGGAAAAATTCTTTTTTTTTCATCTAAATCCTGTATTTTTTTTTCCTCAGTCAGAATGTACAAATACTTGTCTTATTAACTTTTTGGTATTCCCCCCCCCCCAAAAAAAAAAATTGAGTATGTCTGTGACTGTTCAGACACCAATATATTTGTTTAAAAGAGTCTGGTGTAGGCCAGAGAAATAGAACTGTGATTTTGCAGTTCCACGGGTCAAATCTCTGTATTATCCTGCTTTTGGCATTTTTTGCCGTAAAAAAACTGTAATAGTGTCTCCCTGACTGGTCAGACACCAATATATCTGTTTAAAAGAGTCTGGTGTAGGCCTTCGAAATAGTACTGTGGTTTTGCAGTTCTACGGGTCAAATCTCTGCATTATCCTGCTTTTGGCATTTTTTGCCGTAAAAAAAAACTGTAATAGTATCTCCCTGACTGTTCAGACACCAATATATCTGTTTAAAAGAGTCTGGTGTAGGCCAGAGAAATAGAACTGTGGTTTTGCAGTTCCACGGGTCAAATCTCTGTATTATCCTGCTTTTGGCATTTTTTGCCGTAAAAAAAAACTGTAATAGTGTCCCCCTGACTGGTCAGACACCAATATATCTGTTTAAAAGAGTCTGGTGTAGGCCAGAGAAATATAACTGTGGTTTTGCAGTTCCACAAGTCAAATCTTTGTATTATCCTGCTTTTGGCATTTTTTTCCGTAAAAAAAACTGTAATAGTGTCTCCCTGACTGGTCAGACACCAATATATGTGTTTAAAAGAGTCTGGTGTAGGCCAAAGAAATAGAACTGTGGTTTTGCAGTTTCACGGGTCAAATCTCTGTATTATCCTGCTTTTGGCATTTTTTGCCATAAAAAAAATGTGATAGTATCTCCCTGACTGGTCAGACACCAATATATCTGTTTAAAAGAGTCTGGTGTAGGACAGAGAAACAGAACTGTGGTTTTCCTCTTCCATAGCTCTAATCTCCTTTTTATTACACTTTTTCCATTGATAGTGCAAGTGTAAGCTATTTTACTTCATTTACAATGGGCAAGGCGCGTGGCAAGGGACGTGGAACTGGACGTTCTGGTGATGGTGCGTGTAGAGGATGGGGCAGTGGGCAAGGTGAAAATGTGCCACAACCAACAGCCACATCTTCTCACTCCCACTTCTTGACCGAATTACTAGGGAAGCACACTACAACACCAGTATTGCGAACTGATCAGTGTGAACAGGTTATTAATTGGATAGCAGATAATACTTCCAGTTACCTGGGCACCACCACCTTCGGTCTGTCTTCCACACGGTCAAGTTTTAGTAGCCGTGAGTCTCGAACGCATACTCCTCCTCACCCTGATGCTCCTTCCTCTCACCATGCTGAATGTCGTCAGACAGCAACTGATCCCACACTTGGACACTCTGAAGAGCTGTTCACTGGTCCATTTCCATATTTGTGCCCCTCGCCTGCTCCACTGGAAGTGGTGGAAGAGGAGATCCCATGTAGCAATGCCCAAATATTTGAACAGCCACGGCCACAGGAAGTCAGCGCTGGCAATTTGTCACAAGAGGTGGACGATGACGAGACACAATTGCCATGAAGTGAGGAGGAGGATCGTCATGCGCAAGCGGAAGAGGAGGAGGTGGTGGATGATCTAGTAACTGACCCAACGTGGCAGGAGGACACGCAGAGCGAGGCCAGCAGCACACAGGGGGAGGGAGGCAGAGTACCCCAACAGGCAGGAAGAAGCAGTGTGGTGGCCGCACACAGAAGGCGGACAACAGTTCCCCGTAACACCAACACGAGGGACGTTACCAGTACAACCGGTAGGTCTTCCAGAGTCTGGAATTTTTTTAAGGACTCTGCTGATAACCCCAAAAAGGCCATTTGTACCACCTGCCATGCCAGCATCAGCAAGGGTGACAAAACTACCAGCCTGACCGCAACCAGCATGATCAGGCACATGTCAGCAAAGCACCCAACTTTGTGGGGCGAACCCCAGGGTCCACGACCAGTGTCAGCGGGTGTCACCACTGCTTCTTCCGCTGTTGTGCGTGTAATAGAACCCCCTGTTGTGCTTGCAAGGCAATCCCCTGTCCATACTGCATGCAAAGATGCCCCCTCCACTCAGTCTTCACTTGTTATGGCATTTTCTCAAGAAACAGCATTAATGTCCACGTCCACGTCTCACCGCAGTGTTCAATTGTCCATATCCCAGAGCTTTGAACGAAAGCGCAAATTCACAGCCAACGCCCCACAGGCCACAGTCCTAAATTTGCACATTTCACGACTGCTTGCGTTGAAAATGCTGCCTTTTAGGCTGGTGGAGACAGAATCCTTCGGCAACCTTATGGCGGTGGCCGTCCCTTGGTACTCGGTCCCCAGCCAACACTATTTTGCCCGGTGTGCCATCCCCGCACTACACAAGCACGTGTCCCAAAACATCTGCCGTGCCCTCAACAACGCAGTTACTGGGAGAGTCCACCTGACAACGAACACGTGGACAAGTGCAGTGCTCATGGCCAGGGAGGGAACAACTCCCTGACGACACACTGGGCAAACATAGTGGAAGCCGGGACCCAGTCGGACCTTGGGACGTAACACATCCTCCCCACACCGAGGATTGCGGGCCCTATGTCAGTCAGAGTTGCCCCCACAGTGTACAGCTCCTGCACATCATCCTCCTCCTTCTCCTCATGCTCAGCCTCCATCTCAGATATCACCACATCAGTTACAAGCTGGAAACACTGCAGTACTGCCTCAGCCAAGCGACAACAGGCTGAGCTGAAACTCATAAGTTTAGGTGATAAACCTCACACTGCTTGTGAGTTGTGGACAGCTGTGAAAGAGCAGGCAGATCTGTGGCTGAGACCGCTGAACCTACATCCAGGCATGGTCGTGTGTGACAATGGCCGTAACCTGGTGGTGGCTCTCAGGCGAGGTGACATCACACACGTACCATGCCTGGCTCATGTGCTTAAGCTCGTTGGTTCAGCGGTTTCTTAAATCGTACCCCGAGTTGCCAGATCTGCTCATCAAAGTACGCCGCCTGTCAGCTCATTTTTGGATGTCGGCTACAGTTTCCCCCGCCATTGCTGTGTTGCAGCAGCGTTTGCAGCTTCCGGTTCACCGACTGGTGTGTGATGTCACCACACATTGGAACTCTACCCTCCACATGTTGCAAAGGATTTTTGAGCAGGAGAGAGCAGTTGTGGCGTACCAGCTGCAACAATGCCGTCGATATTCAGGTCAGACTCCACATATAAGACCTCAGGAGTGGACCTGGATGTCTGACATATGTACCATCTTGACAAACTTTGAGGAGTCCACCAAGATGGTGAGAGGCGTTGATGCCATCATTAGTGTTAGCATCCACTTGTCTGTCTTTTGCAACGCTCTCTGCAGAGAATTAAAGAGGAGGCATTGCAGACTGAGTATGATGAGATGGATCAAGAAGCCGTAATGGGCGATTACACACAGCCCAGCCTCATCTCATCCCAACGTGCATTGGGGCACAATGAGGGAGAGGAGGAGGAGGAAGAGCAGAATCTGGCATCATGCGCTGTATACGGTAGTACCTGTACAACTGTCATACCGTCGGTTCAGCGTGGGTGGCCTGAGGACAGGGGGGAGGAGGAGGAGTAGGAGAGCATGGCCAGTCGTCATCTTGGTGAGGACACGGAAGTCTTGACCGTTACCAGTCTGGCATGCATTGCTGACTTTATGTCACGCTGCCTTAACCGTGACCCTCGCGTTGTCAAAATGTTGGGTGACAGTCATTACTGGTTGGTGACACTTTTAGACCCCCGCTACAAGGAGAACTTTCACTCTCTTATTCCTGAGGTGGAGAGGTCTACAAAAATGTGGCAGTACCAGAAGGCCTTTGCTGCAGAACTGTTAAAAAATTTCCCATCTGAACACGCTAGTGGCAGAGGTCACAGTTCGTTGACCAACCAAGGCGTACAGGTGAGAGAGACGCAACTCCAATCCAGCAGAGGCAGGGGAACACTGTCAACATTCTGGGACAGTTTTCTGAGACCCGCCCAGTTTACAGGCCCTGAGGCGCGGGGTACTCTCACAAGGAGTGGAAAGTTTCAAAAGATGGTGAGGGAGTACCTTGCCGACCGTTCCAGCATCCTCCGTGATTCCTCTGTGCCTTTTAATTATTGGGTATCCAAGCTGGACACTTGGAATGAACTCGCTCTGTATGCCTTGGAGGTCCTGGCCTGCCCTGCCGCTGGCGTGTTATCGGAGCGTGTTTTTAGTGCCGCTGGGGGAATTATAACTGATAAGCGCACTCACCTGTCAACTGACAATGCTGACAAGCTGACCCTTATCAAAATGAACAAGGGCTGGATTGGGCCAGACTTCTTATCACCACCAAATGACAGCAGAGTAAAATAAAGTCAAATCCACTGTGTTATTTCGGGAGGTGTATTCCCATGCACCGCTTCACACCCACACATGGGTATACGCTTCCTCATTTCGGCTGTATTTTGCTCTTCTCCTTATCCTATGCCTCCACCACCACTATACCACCAGGGTGAGTGTGGTCAGTGTTGCCAGCACTGCAAGTTCCTCCGTCCTAATTTTTGGCAGCTTTTGCTTGGAAGGCATAGGCAAAGACTATGGGAGACCCACTCCCCAATAATGGGAATAATGTTTTTAATATGCTGTACTGCATGGCTCTTGTTTGCCAGCATTGCAAGTTCCTCTGTCCTAATTTTTGGCAGCTTTTGCTTGGAAGGCATAGGCAAAGACTATGGGAGACCCACTCCCCAATAATGGGAATAATGTTTTTAATATGCTGTACTGAATGGCTCTTGTAAGCGGCATTAAAACCGTCTTCTTAAACCACTCTGACCTCCACGTCTCTTCTAAGGGGCATTAAAACCATCTTGTTAGGCTACTGAGACCTCCACCACTTTTCCAAGGGGCATTGATATTTTCTTTTTATTCCACTGCGACCTCCACCATTCTTCCAAGGGCCATTAAAACCGTCTTGTTAAGCTATTGCGACCTCCACGACTTTTCCAAGGGGCATTAAAACCATCTTGTTAAGCTACTGCGACCTCCACATCTCTTCCAAGGGGCATTAAAACAATCTTGTTAAGCTACTGCGACCTCCATCACTTTTCCAAGGTGCATTGATATTGTCTTTTTATTCCACTGCGACCTCCACCATTCTTCCAAGGGGCATTAAAACCGTCTTGTTAAGCTACTGCGACCTCCATGTCTCTTCCAAGGGGCATTAAAACCGTCTTCTTAAGCTACTGCGACCTCCACGTCTCTTCCAAGGTGCATTAAAACCGTCTTGTTCAGCTACTGCAACCTACACCACTTTTCCAAGGGGCATTGATATTGTCTTTTTATTCCACTGCGACCTCCACCATTCTTCCAAGGGGCATTAAAACCATCTTGTTAAACTACTGCGACCTTCACCATTTTTCCAAGGGGCATTAAAACCATCTTGTAAAGCTTCTGCGACCTCCACGTCTCTTCCAAGGGGCATTAAAACCGTCTTGTTAAGCTACTGCGACCTCCACGTCTCTTCCAAGGGGCATTAAAACCGTCTTGTTAAGCTACTGCTACCGCCACCACTTTTCCAAGGGGCATTGATATTGTCTTTTTATTCCACTGTGACCTCCACCATTCTTCCAAGGGACATTAAAACTGTCTTGTTAAGCTACTGCGACCTCCACATCTCTTCCAAGGGGCATTAAAACCGTCTTGTTAAGCTACTGCGACCTCCACCACTTTTCCAAGGGGCATTGATATTGTCTTTTTATTCCACTGCGACCTCCAGGCGGCTGGGGACCGTGTGTGGACACCCGGCCGCAGGGCGGCTGGGGACCGAGTATGGACACCCGGCCGCCCCATGGCGGCTGGGGACCGAGCGTGGACACCCGGCCGCCGGGCGCCTGGGGACTGAGTATGGATACATCGCTGCCGAAGCAGCCATGAGGTAGTGGCCAGCTTCGGCCTTCTCCAAACTAAAAGGCCCCATTTCAAGTGCAAGCTAGCAGTATGGTATTGCAGCCTGGGGGTGGGTGGGTGGCAGGTTGCACACTTACGCTTGCATTCCAAGAAAACAAAGCAGATGCTAACTTCTATCATCATCATCATGCTCCTCACCTTGGCACTCTCAACTCCCCTGATGGAGAAGCCAGGGCCCACCGGAGGAATCTGGTTCTCTAGTGGGCTCGTCCAATGCTGCCCTAAAGCAGGCCAGGCTAAGAAAAGTGTGGGGGAAGTTCCAAGGGGAAATAGGGGCGGCTTGGGACCGTTTATGGACACCCGGCCGCCCCCAGGCGGCTGGGGACCGTGTGTGGACACCTGGCCGAGGGGCGGCTGGGGACCGAGTATGGACACCCGGCCGCCCCATGGCGGCTGGGGACCGAGCATGGACACCCGGCCGCCAGGCGCCTGGGGACTGAGTGTGGATACCTCTCTGTCGAAGCAGCCATGAGGTAGTGGCCAGCTTCGGCCTCCTCCAAACTAAAAGGCCCCATTTCAAGTGCAAGCTAGCAGTATGGTATTGCTGCCTAGGGGTGGGTGGGTGGCAGGTTGCACACTTTTGCTTGCATTCCAAGAAAACAAAGCAGATGCTAACTTCTATCATCATCATCATGCTCCTCACCTTGGCACTCTCAACTCCTCTGATGGAGAAGCCAGGGCCCACCGGAGGAGTCTGGTTCTCTAGTGGGCTCGTCCAATGCTGCCCTAAAGAAGGCCAGGCTAAGAAAAGTGTGGGGAAAGTTCCAAGGAGAAATAGGGGCGGCTGAGGACCGAGTATGGACACCCAGCCGCCCTCAGGCGGCTGGGGACCGTGTGTGGACACCCGGCCGCGGGGCGGCTGGGAACCGAGCATGGACACCTGGCCGCCCCCTGGCGGCTGGTGACCGAGCGTGGACACCCAGCCGCTGGGTGGCTGGGGACTGAGTATGGATACCAGGCCGCCGAAGCAGCCATGACATGCTGGCTGGCGTCTGCCTCCACATGCCTAAAAGGCCCAATTTCAAGTGCAAGCAAGCTAGCAGTATGGTATTGCAAGAGAACCATAGACAGAAAAAATACCCAATAAAAATTAACTTTTAATAATTATCCTTAAAAGTGTACTCTATAGTACAAGTGAGAAAAAACTACACATATATCTCAAAAACAGGATACCATGTAAGGAGAATATAATATGAAATTAGCAATTAATTCAGACAAACTTACCCTGGATAGCACCTAATAAGATTGCTCTCCCTACCTAACAGCGGAGTGTTTTTCACCCTAAGGTTCAGATGGTGTCCCCGCTCCTCGGAGGCTGTCCCTCTCCTGTCCCTAGGTATCCCTACACAGTCAAAAGATGCCACACACATACATATAAATGGACCAATTGTAGACTATTCATGTCATAATTGACATGCTCAATATAAAAAATTACAACAATACCATATCAGTGGGGAGTGGGCAAAAATAGATATAGTTGCACAAATAGAAGGTTTTTGATTTACAGTAGCCCACTAATATAAATAGATAGAAATGTGTACCAGTCAGAGCGAGTCCGAAAAAAATATTAAGAATATTTTCATCCTCAATCAAACTAAGATTCAAGCGATGCCATAAATGATATCAATTAGTTGGCCTTTAGTACAATAACTAAATGTAGTCAATCCACAATACAAAATTTCCCAAAGCTGTAATAGCAATATTCCAGACATCAATATTATAAGATTCCTCAGACTGGTGTAAAGTCATCTGCAAATAAGGTTATAATTAATCCCTTCGTCCCAACCCACTGGAATAGGTAGAAATGTGTACTAGTCAGACCAAATAAGAAATAGTAATAAACTTATCTTAATCTCTAGTCCATCTGAGATTCACACAGTGCCTTGAGTGGTGTCCATTTGATGTCCTTTTTGTACATAACTGAATATAGTCAATCCACAATTCAGAACTCCCCAAAATAGTAACAGCACTCCAGGCCACAATTTTCAAGGTCCCTCAGACTGGTGTAAAATCATCAGCAGTAAAGTTGTTCCTTAGGATTAGTCCCTTCGTCCCTACGCGTTTCACCCCCTCCTCAATGTGGGGCTCATCACGGGACAAGAAATATTAGAGGAGATAAGCCATAATAGATGCCCGCATAATAGCTCCTTGTATACCGGAGTCCAACCGCATGTTCAATGGTGGTATTCATCCCTATATATCTGTGGAATGCCAAGTGCCACGAGATTAATTTCACCTGTGATCAATCCCAGCGTTACCCTGACTACGGGACGCAAGCTTTAAGGAACTAGCGTACCACTGTGTTTAACGTCACTTCCGGTCCCAACGTAATACGTCATTTCCGTTTGCGTAGCCCAGGGTATTAGCTAAGGGATCGTATGAAGAATGCGTACGCAAAGTACGTATCCTCCCGCTTTTTACGTCACTTCCTGGAACCACCAGGTGGAAAGCAGACTGCGTTTAACTATCTGCATGAAGGATACCGCTACTCTCAGTTCAATGGGAACATGTAAGAAACAATCACTACCACAAAACAATAGACCCGGAAAATCACAAGATGAGCTGAATATTCCACCATAATTAAAAAGATGTGCATCCATCCCCAAAGAAAAGGGGAGGTAATAGGTAGCATATTATCCACTTATGTGTGAGTAACTAAGCCAGTATTAAAGTCAACCAGTATGGTGAATACACACACCGGGACTATCTATAGATATATAAAAAAGGCTGATCATGATTTTTGTCCGTAAGGCTAATTGAAACAACAGTAAGGCTATACAAAGATAGAAAAGCTTAACTGTTCATTAATACCCCCGGGATTCAGAGATTCGAGCCAGAAAATCCATCTGGACTCCCACTGCAAAATTCTTTTATCCCAGTCCCCCTGTCGCACTGAGGGACTCACCACTTCAATAGAACGAAATGTAATAGAATTTAAATCACCTCCATGGTGTGTATTGACATGTTTCGCTAGAGGAGTATCTCGCTTGTTTCGGATGTCACCTAAGTGTTCACCAATACGTGAGAGAGGTGACAGTCTGCGTTCCACCTGGTGGTTCCAGGAAGTGACGTAAAAAGCGGGAGGATACGTACTTTGTGTACGCATTCTTCATACGATCCCTTAGCTAATACCCTGGGCTACGCAATCGGAAATGACGTATTACGTTGGGACCGGAAGTGACGTTAAACACGGTGGTACGCTAGTTCCTTAAAACTTGCATCCCGTAGTCAGGGTAACGCTGGGATTGATTACAGGTGAAATTAATCTCGTGGCACATGGCATTCCACAGATATATAGGGATGAATACCACCATTGAACATGCGGTTGGACTCCGGTATACAAGGAGCTATTATGTGGGCATCTATTATGGCTCATCTCCTCTAATATTTCTTGTCCCCTGATGAGCCCCACATTGAGGAGGGGGTGAAACGCGTAGGGACGAAGGGACTGATCCTAAGGAATAACTTTACTGCTGATGATTTTACACCAGTCTGAGGGACCTTGAAAATTGATGCCTGGAGTGCTGTTACTATTTTGGGGAGTTCTGAATTGTGGATTGACTATATTCAGTTATGTACAAAAAGGACATCAAATGGACACCACTCAAGGCACTGTGTGAATCTCAGATGGACTAGAGATTAAGATAAGTTTATTACTATTTCTTATTTGGTCTGACTAGTACACATTTCTACCTATTCCAGTGGGTTGGGACGAAGGGATTAATTATAACCTTATTTGCGGATGACTTTACACCAGTCTGAGGAATCATAATATTGATGTCTGGAATATTGCTATTACAGCTTTGGGAAATTTTGTATTGTGGATTGACTACATTTAGTTATTGTACTAAAGGCCAACTAATTGATATCATTTATGGCATCGCTTGAATCTTAGTTTGATTGGGGATGAAAATATTCTTAATATTTTTTTCGAACTCGCTCTGACTGCTACACATTTCTATCTATTTATATTAGTGGGCTACTGTAAATCAAAAACCTTCTATTTGTGCAACTATATCTATTTTTGCCCACTCCCCACTGATATGGTATTGTTGTAATTTTTTATATTGAGCATGTCAATTATGACATGAATAGTCTACAATTGGTCCATTTATATGTATGTGTGTGGCATCTTTTGACAGTGTAGGGATACCTAGGGAAAGGAGAGGGACAGCCTCCGAGGAGCGGGGACACCATCTGAACCTTAGGGTGAAAAACACTCCGCTGTTAGGTAGGGAGAGCAATCTTATTAGGTGCTATCCAGGGTAAGTTTGTCTGAATTAATTGCTAATTTCATATTATATTCTCCTTACATGGTTTCCTGTTTTTGGGATATATGTGTAGTTTTTTCTCACTTGTACTATAGAGTACACTTTTAAGGATAATTATTAAAAGTTAATTTTTATTGGGTATTTTTTCTGTCTATGGTTCTCTTGTAAATATATATACCCTATTACCAATTTAGTTTGGTGAA
Organism: Phyllobates terribilis; assembly: GCF_046119375.1. Lineage (NCBI taxonomy): Eukaryota > Metazoa > Chordata > Amphibia > Anura > Dendrobatidae > Phyllobates > Phyllobates terribilis. The sequence goes on along the minus strand of NW_027362764.1, from coordinate 416,946,924 downwards.
TATTTTTCTGGTTTTACTTCAGTATGGTATTGCAGCCTGCGGGTGGGTGGGTGGCAGGTTGCACACTTACGCTTGCATTGCAAGGAATGGGGGAGGTACAATTGAACACTGCCCTGGGACAAGGACTTACACGGAGATAGTTGCAAGTCTGCATCTTTTGATGCGGAAAGGATCACTTCTGATGGGCACACTTTTAGGCAGTGACCTGGGTGTCAGAGATGCTTCCAGGGGTCTTCCCCATGCTGTTCCCATGTCTTTTCAGTACTGTATGCATGTGTTACACAGCCCATGGCCAGATAAGGTTGTAAAATTTTAAAATTTGTCATGGTTGAAAGCAATACAAAAGTGCAAAAACGCATAAAAAATGCTACTTGTGAACATAGCCCAAGGTGTGGAGGAGTATTTTTGTTTTTGGTTATTTATTTTACCTTATACACAAGTCTTTACCCTGGAAAGGAAGTTCCTTAACATATTTCACAGGAAAACCGTTTCAGTTTCGTTTTTGAACGTTTTATTGTGCGCTCATAAAAGTGGCTTAATACCTCTGACCACGTTGTTGACAGCAGTGACCTGGGGGTCAGAAATGCTTCCTGGGGTGATGCCCATGCTGTCCCCATGTCTTTTGAGCACTGTCACTATCGTTTTGGCCACTTTTTAGGCTTTCTACAGACTGCCGGGGGTGCCGGAGCAAAAATGCTCGGATCTCCCATAGACTAACATTGGGCTCGTTGCTTGGGTTGAGCACCCGAGTATCACGGTGAGCTCGGCCCGAGCTTCGAGCACCCGAGCATTTTAGTGCTCGCTCAACACTAATGCTGACCTCTTTGAAGGAGCTAGTCTCTGGAGAAGCTGTGGGGTGCGTTGCTATTGCAGCGGTGAAGTTTTCTGTTGCAGAGATTATTGTATTTTATGTTGTTATCTTCCCATTGTTTGTCTTCCCTTCATTGTGTTGTCCTATTGTAGTGTCTTGCTGGCCTGCGCACTAGCCAGGTTAAGTCCAGGGCCAGCGAAGGCTTAGGCACATGATCGCGCACGGGGGGAAGGACCCATCTAGGGAAGATAGGGGAGCTTAGGGACAGACACAGGTTGGTGTCAGGAGGTGTCCCTTCCCATGTTTCCCAACCACTAGGGCCCTCCTTCCCCCTCAATCTTCCATTGCATCCATGTGTTGTGCCGTCTGCCGGACATCCCCTTGTCGTTCCGTGACACTGGTACTTTTCTGTGGGAATGAGCTTGTCTCCAACCAGCTAGGAATATCCAGTGAATGGCACGCCATGATTTGGTATAAGCACCCAGCACCAGAAGTGAAGCCATCAACAATTTCCATCTCAGGAATTTTATTTGGCAGACTGGCTGCCCAAACATTAGTTTCTCACAAAGGAGCTGAAGACATTGAGTGACAGTAGGTGCAAGTTTCTCCAGCATGACCTGTTTGTTAGATATCAGAAGAAGAACAGAATTGGGCTTTGACAAGGTGCCAGATTGTATCTTAAGTCTTATTGATTGCTGGAACCAGCCAACAGTAAAAAAACAGCCAAAAAGTGTCCAGGAACCTTCACACAGACTTTTCTTAGCCAGGGCTGCTTCTCAGTGAGAGTTGTATTTCACCACAGCCATATTCTTTAGGTCGGTGAAAGGACTGGCCTAGAGGCAAACCGTATCTACTCCGGCTGTAATTTCTCCGCCACCAGGTTCCGGCCATGGTCCCACACTACCATGCCTGGCTGTATGTTCAGTGGTGAGAGCCACAGATCTGCCAGCTTTCAACAACTCTGCAGTGGTGTGCGGTTTGTCACCTAAGTATATTATCTTCAGCACAGTCTTTTGCCGCTTGGCCGAGGCAGTGCTGCAGTGCTTCTAGCTTGCGACTGATGTTGTTATTTAGGAGATGGAGGCCAAAGAGGAGGAGGAGGTGCAGGAGCTGTAGAATGTGAGAACATTAAGGTTACATTGGCGAGTCTGGTTTTTATACTAAAGATTCTGCTGTCTTTTTATAGTTTTTTTTACGTCTCTTCAAATGTGTATTGGAGTCTGTCCTAATTTTTGGCAGCCCTTGAAGTTGCTGCATACACAATGACAGTATAGGAGATGCACTTCTTAAAAATGGAAAGGACAATTCAATTATATCCTATATTCTAGACTATTACCTGTATTATCTGAAATTCATTTACGGGTGAGCTATTGCAGTATGGATAGCGTATTACATTGATCCAGTAAGGTATTATTGCCTTATACTGCGTGCTGCTGGTGCTGCAGAAAAAAATACAAATCTATTCTATTCCCAGTCGATACCGCTATTAGATGCATTTACAATAGGGACAGGTGCTGCTAGGTGGCAACATCAGCTCGAGATGAGTGTTCATTCTGGTCGCATAAATATCTTTGGTCATGACCTTGAAAAGAATGTTTCTTAACATTTCTTCCAGGAAAATCCATTTTATCTTCATTTTTGTATGTTTTATTGTCAGTCCATAAAAGTAGCATAATACTCTGATAACATTGTTCACAAATATGCTATTGGTCAGCGACCAAGTGTAAATAGGTTTGAAGAACACACAACTGGCAGACTTTAAATGTAGTGTAATATCTGGCACACTCCCAAAAATGGTGGATTATCAGTACAATAATATCTGATCCCGTCTGATGGCCATGGTTTTAGGCAGTGGCCTTGTAGTATGGTATTGGCAATGCTCAACGACCAAGTGTAAATAGGTTTGAGAAAACACAACTGGCAGACTTTTTAAATGGAGTGTAATATTTGGCACGCTCCCAAAAAATTCTGGACTATTAGCGCAGTAATATCTGATCCCATTTGATGACCACGGTTTTAGGCAGTGGCGATAGAGATATGGTTTTGGTCAGCGACTAAGTGTGAATAGGTTGAACAACACACAACTGGCAGACTTTAACTGGAGTGTAATATTTGGCACGCTCCAAAAAATGTCATGATTATTATTGCAGTAATATGGGATCACGTCTGATGACCATGGTTTTAGGCAGTGGCCTATTAGTATGATATTGGTCAAAGACCATGTGTGAATAGGTTTGAACAACACACAACTGGCAGCGTTTAAATGGGGTGTAATATCTGGCATGCTCCCAAACAATTTTGGATTATTAGTGCAGAAATATATGATCCCGTCTGATGACCACGGTTTTAGGCATTGGCGTTAGAGATATGGTATTGGTCAGCTACTAAGTGTGAATAGGTTGAACAACACACAACTGGCATACTTTAACTGGAGTGTAATATTTGGCACCCTCCAAAAAAATTCACGATTATTACGGCAGTAATATGGAATCATGTCTGATGATGGACAAGTTTCTCTGCTTCCATAATACAGCAATGTGAATAAAATAAAAAAAATCGGCCTGTATTCTGCTAGCAAGCAAATGGAGCAGTAAAATAGTGTACTGTATTGCTTTTTAAGCAAATAATCAGGAGCAAAAAAAAATCAGCCCTGATATTTAGGGCTATGGATATCTGCAACAGCAGCAGACAGAACATGCAATGGACCCTATTCATGCTGTATTCAGTGTCCACAAACTCTGCCTGCCTAACTCCTGCTATCACCAGTAATATATGCATCCGGTCACCTGGAACCCATGGAGACATTTTGAAAAGCCAGGTTGGGACCCACCTGGTCACGTACCTCAATGGACTGTTAGCTTCCTAAGCTTGTCGTTACCTCTTCTCTGTGGGTGCCCGCCAAAAGCGGGGTGCCACTGGTGGGGGTAGTCGGCTCTGGAAGCCCCAGAGTCGGAGTGGATTTAATCCCGATGAGTAAGTGGAAGGGTGGCCCTGGTCCACAGCCTCAAAGCCCTTGCGATATGGGTGAAATACTGGGCCAGACTGAGGCAAAAAGTATCCTCCCCAATCATCATTGACAGGTCAACCTAGATAGGGGAATCCTCTACTATTTATGTCACATCTGCCAGTATTGCTAGAGAAGTCCTTCCTTCGGCGGGCTCGTTGCGAGATTGGTGGTGCTTGGGGAGAGGTTCCTGGGGCAGCAGTGTGCTGCTGCTCTCTCAAGGCTCCTCTTTTTGTTGGCCCCCAGCTCCAGTCTCCACCTCGATTTCATCTACTGCGAGCTGGATGTGGTTTCCCTTCTGTTAGTTTCAGATCTGCAATGTTAGAGATGAGAGATCAAAAAGGATTCTTAGTAGAAGCATAATTAATCAAAACATTACAACACCCTATCAAAAAAAGGTATGCACTTACGGACAAAGATCCAGGACAAGAGCGAAAAGCTGGAGCTGATCATAATATTGGTATGGCTTTTTCTTCATGGCCACAGTCCCACTCCTGTTACGTTGTTGGTGCTTCCGGCGGTTTTGGTTCCAGCATCTCCTCCTTCATTTTTCACATTACTCACTGGAAAGACAAATGCAAGAGATTTGTTTCAATTTCTATTTAAGGATGCTCTTAGAAATAAAATGCTTAATTGATTTTTTTTACATTTCTATGAAACTTGTGAATTTGAATTCAAAAGATTTAATCATCTTTGCCCAAAGCACTTGACACACAAGCCCTCCTTATTTATGCCTCTGAAAAAACAGCATCTTATGTAGTGCCAATTCACTAAATGTTGATGAATGACTTAAAACATCTCTGTTTTTTACTCTACTTGTGTTTTTGATTCATACAATTAAACCTTATTAGGATATTGAAAGGCGCACAATACTGTAGCACCCTGAGGACTCGGCTGCTACAGGGGTATTGCACCTCACTCCAGAGGTGTGGTATTCCACTCCCGGGTAAGGATGGAGTGTGGGACTGAGCTCAGACAGCTGCATGCACTACACTCATCCCATTTCCGGGGGACAGAACTACGGTACTCCCACCAGTTAGATGTGCAGGTACGACAGCGTCTGTCCCTGGCTGGAGTGGGAGGGGGGGAGGAACATCCCAGTAGTGTAGGGGCAGATAGGGGAGGGACTCTGGGCATAGAGGTAGGAGCCCATTGGGTGCTAGTCACCTGGGCTCACACATAGAGGGAGTATATATGGTGGGCACCATCTTAGGACAGGGTCAGTCAGACTGAGGAGGAGCAGAGCAGAGGAGCTCAGCCAGGAGGGCTGACAGGGAGCTGTGGCTCCTGCTGGGCCCAGCTCCAGGGCCAGGCCTGTAGTGGAGAGAAGGAGGAAGAAAGGCCCAGAGACACAAAACAAGAGGGAACCCTGAGATCCCAGAAGTAAACCAAAAGGGTGAAGGGTTGGCAGAAACGGGTACCGGAACCCTAACTGGCAGAGGCTAATGATCCTTAGCCAGGAACCGGAGGTCGTGGTTAAGTTTTGCCACGACCCTCACCACATCCACCAGGAAGGCACACCACGAATAGGGTCAGGAAAGCCAGAGAAGGTTTTACCACCAAGAGGCCCGAGGGAGCCGGACAAAGGTGGATCCCTGGTGGGAACGGCCAGCAGAGAGAGAGAGAGAAAGGAGCTCAGGACCACGCTCTGGATTGCCTGGGAGTTGGCCGAGTCCCACACCTGGTGGACGCAGCACGGCTCGGGTGGTCACTCAAGGCCGGAGTGACCGGAGCAACACCTGTGAGTAAAAACCCTGAAACTGCATCACCTGTCTCTGAGCTTCCTTGATGCACCATCACAACCACCAACTTCCACATCTGCTGCCCTGAGGCCATACCCCTCCCGTTGGGGGTTATACCATCCTTGCTGCACAAACCTACCACCGGCCTCAGCGGTCTGCTCTGCAGCGGCGGTCTCCTAGCCGCAATCAACGGGTGGCGTAGTCGACACTCAAACAACATCTACAAAGACTGCCACACACTTAGTTTGACCACCCTGGGCATGGACCAGGTCACCGCCACAAGGACTACTACCCCTATCCAGATCCGGCTCCGGGTGTCCCTTGAACATGGCCCAGGGGGCGCGTCAACTTTGGCGTAGTCGGCAGGATCACGTGCCCGCAACCACCGGGTACTGCGTGCCTGAAGAAAAGTTCATATTTACCGTAAGAAGAAGTGTCCCGCCGGTTCCGGAGGGTCCCCGCCATCGGACGCCATCTCTGGTCGTTTCCCGCCGTTTGCCCGCCATCTGCAGCCTTTTCCCGCCATCCACGGAGTTTCCCGCCATTAGGAGACGATTCCCGCCATCTGAGACGATTTCCCGCCCTGGCAGAGCGGACGCCATTATGGGCGTGCCAGAGGGTGGCAAGAGGCCACCTCCCATCGTGGGCCAGGTCCAGGAATGGCGCCAAAAGCGGAAACCGCCCCCACCAGCAGAGACTGCAATGGTAGAAATGTCCATCAGCGTGAGAGGGCTGCCCCTGGAACTGACAAACACCAAGTTGCCCCAGGACCGCCCTCAGGATGGGCGGATCAGGAACAAAAGAGAGAGGATGGGTGCAGCCTGGAGGAGTCTGGAGAGAACGCACCCGGAGATGGAGGGAGAGTCAGGCAGCACCGACCCGATGGTCAGGAGCCTGCTGCAGGCCACCACCCCAGAAGGCCTGGTGGAGATCCTGGCACAGCTCCCCAAAGATCGGGAGCATGCACAGACCGCGCTGGAGGGCTTGGCTCGGAAGATGGGCCGAGTGCAGCAAGAAGTACTGGCCGAGTGGAGCAGAGAAATGGCCCTGCAGGCTGGAACCCGCCAGCATAGGACGCCACCCGCAACGAGGAGCACGCCTGCCTCTGAGGATGGTGCAGGAGGGACGAAGGCCGGAGACGACGCCGTGGAAGGAGCTGAAGAGATGGAAGCAGGTAAAGGGGACGTCATCACCCCGAGCCCAGAAGCCGTAAGCCTGCCCCAGCTCCCTGTCGCAGAGCCCGAAGTCCCACTGATCGTTCCTGTTGCTACACCGCCACCGCTCCAAACTAGGCCTCAAGCGGCAGGAGCCGCGGCCACGCCCCCTGTGACGTCACACGCCTTGACCCTGAGCGCGGCCAAGCAGGAAACGCCACCGGCCTGGTCGCAAGGCCGAGTACCCCCGGGCGCCGCCGTCTCCACAGTGCCCTTCACCTTTAGGGTGCCACCGGCCTGGTCGCAAGGCCTGGTGCATCCGGGCGCCGCTACCACCACCGCGCCCTCAACCTCCACTGTGCTACCCTTGGGTGAAGACCTGTTCACGCAACATACTTGCCCGGATGGGCAGCCCTTTGAGTGGCCACCGGAGTACCTCAATCTCCGACTCCGGAAGGAAAGACCCCTATGTGAGCCCATGATCCCGGCTCCGGCGCCCGCCAAGATCACCCCACTCCCGTTGGAGGAGGCGCAGTTCGAATGGGACCCCACCGGCGAAAACCTCATGGGGTTCACCCAACAGACCCGGGCGGCCGCAGCCCAGCGTGCGGAGTGCTGCCGTCAGCAGCTGGAGGTCTTTCAGAGGGAACAGCGAGAGAGGCGGATCCGCGAGGAGCGGCTGCAGGTCCAGGGCACGGAGAAGAAAAGCCGGACCCGGTGAGACCGCCGTGCGGCCCACGGTCCCCGCGCCACCGGGACTGTCATCAAGTTCCAACTGGAGCACGGTTGGGGCTTTATCAGGGATCACAGAACCCCCGGCGACGTCTTTGTCACCCGCAGGGATGTCGAGTCTCATCTGCCGGAGGGACACCGTGGTCGTGACCTTTACCTGGGTGACGAGGTCACCTTCACCCGGCATCAGTGTGCCAAAGGACCGTACGCCCTTCATGTGCACCGATTGACGGAAGAAGAGCTGCGGTATGGAGGAGAACAAGAGGACCCGGACGGGTCTGAAAATTACCTTCAGGAAGGAGCAGGAGGGCATCATTACCACTGAACGGTAAAGAGAACTGTATAAAGTTACCCGTCGGGGTATGAGAACTGTTACAAGAACTGTTATGTGAATTGCTGCTAAGTGAAGTGTGGTCCCCGTTGGGACTAGTGTGAACTGTTACCTGTGTCCCCCTTTTCCCCACAGGCTGAGGACTGTGAGCAGCCATCCCTTTTCCCCACAGGCTGAGGACTGTGAGCAGCCATCCCTTTTCCCCACAGGCTGAGGACTGTGAGCAGCCATCCCTTATCCCCACTGACCGAGGACTGAGAGCGGTCGTTCTTTCCCTCTACCTGGCCGAGAACTGAGAGCGGCCATAACCTGTACATAGTTGCGCTTCCCAAGGCGCCCCCTACCGGTTTTATAGGAAAACTGCTGATTTCTTCTAGTGACTGTGGCCCTTTACCTGGTCACAAGTTGCACAGTGGCCAGAAGCTTAAGAACATTTTATATGAAAAGTTTTATATCAAAAGTTATATTGCTAAAATAATATATGAGAAGTTACCTGTCATATTATATGTGTTTATAATGTTTTATATGTTAGTGTATGTTTTAAAAAGTTTGTATGTTTTGGTATGTTTTTATTCTTTTAGAGCCCGAGGACGTGCTGTGATTTACCAGGGGGGAATGTAGCACCCTGAGGACTCGGCTGCTACAGGGGTATTGCACCTCACTCCAGAGGTGTGGTATTCCACTCCCGGGTAAGGATGGAGTGTGGGACTGAGCTCAGACAGCTGCATGCACTACACTCATCCCATTTCCGGGGGACAGAACTACGGTACTCCCACCAATTAGATGTGCAGGTACGACAGCATCTGTCCCTGGCTGGAGTGGGAGGGGGGGGGGGGACATCCCAGTAGTGTAGGGGCAGATAGGGGAGGGACTCTGGGCATAGAGGTAGGAGCCCATTGGGTGCTAGTCACCTGGGCTCACACATAGAGGGAGTATATATGGTGGGCACCATCTTAGGACAGGGTCAGTCAGACTGAGGAGGAGCAGAGCAGAGGAGCTCAGCCAGGAGGGCTGACAGGGAGCTGTGGCTCCGGCTGGGCCTAGCTCCAGGGCCAGGCCTGTAGTGGAGAGAAGGAGGAAGAAAGGCCCAGAGACACAAGACAAGAGGGAACCCTGAGATCCCAGAAGTAAACCAAAAGGGTGAAGGGTTGGCAGAAACGGGTACCGGAACCCTAACTGGCAGAGGCTAATGATCCTTAGCCAGGAACCGGAGGTCGTGGTTAAGTTTTGCCACGACCCTCACCACATCCACCAGGAAGGCACACCACGAATAGGGTCAGGAAAGCCAGAGAAGGTTTTACCACCAAGAGGCCCGAGGGAGCCGGACAAAGGTGGATCCCTGGTGGGAACGGCCAGCAGAGAGAGAGAGAGAAGGGAGCTCAGGACCACGCTCTGGATTGCCTGGGAGTTGGCCGAGTCCCACACCTGGTGGACGCAGCACGGCTCGGGTGGTCACTCAAGGCCGGAGTGACCGGAGCAACACCTGTGAGTAAAAACCCTGAAACTGCATCACCTGTCTCTGAGCTTCCTTGCTGCACCATCACAACCACCAACTTCCACATCTGCTGCCCTGAGGCCATACCCCTCCCGTTGGGGGTTATACCATCCTTGCTGCACAAACCTACCACCGGCCTCAGCGGTCTGCTCTGCAGCGGCGGCCTCCTAGCCGCAATCAACGGGTGGCGTAGTCGACACTCAAACAACATCTACAAAGACTGCCACACACTTAGTTTGACCACCCTGGGCACGGACCGGGTCACCGCCACAAGGACTACTACCCCTATCCAGATCCGGCTCCGGGTGTCCCTTGAACATGGCCCAGGGGGCGCGTCAATATCACAGATCAATTTTAATTATATACAAAAGATTAGACATTTGACAAATATTGTAGACCTATGATCAATAAGATTGAATATTTGGTAAAGTATACTGACATTGAGTTATAAAATCTAGCAAGTTAAACTGAAATAGTTGTTTACCTAAAGATAGGAAAGAAAATCAATTTTGTTTTTCATGTATTATCATGTTTCTTTTGCTGTTGCTGTCTGTGCTCTCAGACTTTTCTTTTGTTACCTGAGCAGAAATTGCCCTTAATTGCCTTAGTTTACACAGTGCAATAATAGCTGTTCTTGGTTCTTCAAATTATTTGGCCTAAAGTGCTGTATAATTGAGCTTCCTTGTCAGAACAGCTGTGATGAAGGCAGGTATGTAAACAAAGGTGTATAATGCCACTAGAAGAGATACATTATTACATAATGCCTATGCCAACTCCTAATCCATCAGGTGGTGCTAAACCACAAGCTATAATACAGATAAAGGCATGATAAACCAACTACCTTCTTATTATAAGGAAGTTATATATAATAATTAATATCTCTCTAATGCCTATTGGTAAAGAGAAGAACTATAAAAACCTATCTGAGAACCTACTTTCGTAAATATTGCCCTCTTCTATTGATAATAATGTGTAGAATTGTCTCCATTTTTTGCCATAAAGTGCCCAAATTATCATTTTGTTTGCTACCCAAATAACACATCTATGCTACTAGAAAGATACATTATATAGTTATATGATACCAGATTATACCAGCATACAAGTCAAATTGTCATAAGTCCATGACCTTAAAAAGATGTCCATGGATAATGTTTGCACTGGCCACTCCACTGAGCAAGTCCCTGAAACACTGTGATATTCACTCTTTAACGCTTATACAGGGATGAGACTTACAGTAGCTGTTGGCTGGGGTGACAAGCTGAGAGAATTATAAAAATGAGCCAGGTAGAGACAGAAATGGACAAAATAAGAGTCAAAATAGAACTGTAGTTAAGGGTAGCCAGGTTCAAATCCTGGATGTTAAGCAATAATGCTAGGCATAGAGAAAGTAGTCAGGCAGCATATGGCTAGGTTTACATAATGTTTTTGCCACACGTCAGTGGTTCATTCAAGGTATCAGTCTGAAGTCCTTAAAAAAGGCAGATCTAAATGCAGGGCTATTGACTTTAATGAAGCTGACATAGTCACTTTATACTCTGATCTCATTTTTGGCAGTATCTGTCATTTTTAGGTGGGCACAGAAACATGGTTGACTGCTCTTTTGTGCCCTCCGTATGCTGAAGAAAAGGAGTTTAGACTGAGCACAAAGTTACTCCGTCTGCTTCGTTAAAGTCAATGGCCTCATCAGAGGATACACCTGAGTCCCGTTTTCAGAGCTTCAGACGGAAGCTCCAACAGAGCCGCTGACATGTGGCAAAAACATGATGTGAACCCAGACTTCTGGCCAATCTAATGTAGCATCCAAGTGTTAAAAAAACAGACCAGTCCTTTATATAGCACACCAAACTAGCATAATGTATACAAAAACTGGCAACGACAAGATGCATATTGTAGAATTAAACTGTGCACGTGTATGTGCCAAAATCATCCTTATTGGTCTGTTGACCAACCCCTGTGACTGGAAAATCAGTAGTATCTTTACTAACACCAGTAGTGCTGTCATTTACACTGTCTGGGTGGTGCACCATTCACTCATCTGTAAATGCTACCTTCAGGACCAAAGCAATGGCATATAGCAGCAATGACCCCACCAGTAGGGAAGGTGCCCAGGGCAGTAGACATGGTCGAGGGGCTGCGTTCCCACGCCCTGGTACCCCACAAATAAACAGTGTAAATCAGTGTTGTGCTGTGTGCAGTGCAGTGTACTCACTTTCAGGCCAGAGGCCTCCGCTGCATCCATATCCTTTGGTCCAGGATAAGCCGCACACAAAACAGGGAACACTTGCTTCTCAACAACCAGTTCAACTTTACTTAACAGTCTGAGTTCAGTTGATGATACAGCACAGTATGTTTCCATGTTCTCCGTTAATTCAGCCTGAGCTATCCCTTTGCTTACTGGTTCCTTCAGCCCCGGGATACTCTGTCCAGCTTCACAGCATTAACAAGACCCGTCTCCCACATGCGTTTCCCCTTTCCGGCTTCTACATGTGGGAAGGGAAAAAGGCCTAGTTTGGGCTGCAGGCCCTGGATGTCCGCTGAAGATCAATGCTGATGTTCTCATACTGTCAGAACAGTGCGTACTTCTCGTGCCCTCCAGCCCTCTGACCTTGATCTCTTGCTAAAACTTTATCTCTCAATCTAATCTAACCAAGAAGTGCTCCCCTTTTTATATGACCTCTTCACTTCCCATGCTCGGCTGGTCCCAAACTTATTAACTGTATCTAACCCTGTGCTCCACTTCCTATAACTAATATGCCCACCACCATATTTCCCTTTCTTACTCTAAACTATTAACCCTATACTATACCTTCTATCCTAACCTATCTCTTTACTTTCCCTATTCACTATACATTAATATCATTGTACATTAATTTACCATCCTTATGAAGAACCGTATGAATTAGTGCCTATAAGGTTATATGGACTCTACATTTTACATTTCTAAGAAAATACAATAACGTCACATATTTTAACACACTTCTTGTCCACATTGTTTTCAGGGGGAAAGGTGTATGCCAGTCCATGTCACACCCTTACAAGTGCACCTTGTGATCAAAACCATATACAGTATAAATAAATTCAGGCAACAGCAATAAATTCCTTCCTTTACATTACTTAAAAAAATCACAGTAATGGAATAATAGGATCATAATATTTACTGTATAAAGGTTTACAGATGGATAAAAATTTAATTTTGTTCTATAAGAAATATAGTAAAAATAGAATTATAGTATAATGTATAGAAAGTAATAAAATATAAAGAAAATATTATACAAAATCTGTTGATCTGAAAATAATGTTATTTTTTCATCATTGTATACATTCAGTACTGTTTATTAGAAATATTTCTGTCAGTTCTTCCTCCAGACTTTGATCTATGGGTCTGACAGTCCACTGCACATAAGGGAAACTAAATGAAATAAATATATTCAGGGTCATGGTTGCAATCTGTACTTCTGTGGTGTTAGCAGTGTTGATATTGACCTAAGATTAGATTGGAAAGAGTGGTTTAAATAGATTTAAGGCTTTTAGTTTTATGCCACATTTACAGATGGTAATACAAAATACGATAGATATATGTTGTTAGAGATTAACACAATGAAAGAATATTAAATCTGGCTGTATAAATTTGTCACAATTGAAGCAAATGTGTCCTGTAAACACTTTACTGAATTTTCATGTACTCCTTTCTGACAATTAAAATGCAGTAATTTTACAGTGCTAACAACTGCATGGAAGGTAATAAGGCGCATAGGGGTATTTCCCTAGCTGTAGATATATCCAGCATTGTTATCCATAAGTGGCCTATTGTAATTTTTGATACAGTATACAGTACTGTAATAAAAGGAGAAATAAAAGGTGAAATAAAAAATACTCTGTACTTGCCATTGCACTGCATTGCTGTGTCCTGTTCTTACAACCTATGCAAATGAATGAGGTTGAGACTATAATGTGGTATGTTAGAAGAGTCTCAAAGTGCAGGACTTTTCATCATTTTTACAGACATACCTAACTGCATATTGAGAATTTGAGAATATACCTGTTTAAAACACTACATGCATTCAACCCATCCATGGATATGCATGGACATCTATATTGGATACGTGACTAGAGACATACCTTGCTAAAGGCATAATAAACACTGTACCATAAGCAACATCCATTGCCTTCTGTCAGGATACTTTTGTCCCTCTAGGGATTGACCACTAGTGGCTGCTATTATTCACTTTGATAAATTGTGCTGCATTTCCACTCCTTACCACTGGAGGCTGCTACTTTGTTTCTGCAATTGCCATTTATCGATATGGCTGATGTTGAACCTATGCAAGCCATCTTGTTTCCTGTTTGGGCCTGCTTAAATCCACATAGGAGCATTTACTCATTGCTTGAGTATAGTGTCTAGCAGTAGTCTAGTTACAGTCTCCAGCTCCGGAACTGTCTTACCACACTGTTCCCACTCCTCTCCAGATTGTTTCCACAACTTCCATTGCTATGTCCAAGGATTTCTACCACTGATTGCTGTTCCATGCTTGGGCTCCTCTAGTCATTGGATTTCAGCCATATTCCACCAGTATCACAACAGGATACTCAAGCCTTACTATGGAGTCCGCCAAGGGAACAAGTTTGGAGGTTCGATTAAACAAGATGAACTGTTTGCTTTCTAACATCTAAGCAGACATGCAAAACTAGAAGTCAAAATACACGGAATTTGAAATACAAACATCCCATGGTTTTCAAGTTTTCGGACAAGCTCTACAGGATCTGCAGAATGTTGCAAAATTAAGGTATGTTTCAGCCCCTCCACCCATCCTTCCACTCCCACCTGTTAGGTTCGGTAGAGACTGTGACAAATATTGCAGATTTATCAACCAGTGCAGATTATAGTTCGTTGCACACCCTGCTCACTTCCCTACTGACGAATTGAAAGTGCTAAATATCTATATGCTACTGATACATAAAGCTAAGCCCCCTTATTGAAACTCACAATGCTACATTTGCCATCTTCAGGATGACTGGATTGATTTGCTTCCTATGGTAGAATTTTTATAGAACAATTCTCAAAATGCTTCAACAAAACAGACACCATCTTTTGCAAATTTGGGTTACCATCCAAGTGTTCTTCTGAATGTTCCCAAATAAACTTCTATATCCGCAGTCACTGACAGAATACAATCCTTCCAACAGAATCTGGAAATGCTAAAAGACACCTTAAGAATTGCAGAGGAGAAATATAAGGAAGCAGCAGATAAATCTTGCAGACATTCTTCAATTTTCCAAGTGGGAGAGGAAGTATGGCTTTCCACCTAGAATTTGAAACTCCATATATCTTCACCAAAACTTGGTCAAAATTTATTGATCCTTTCAAAATTATTGGACAAATTATCTCAGTAGCTTCGCAGGACAATGAAGATACATCCAGTGTTCCATGTCTCCTTACTGAAGCTATTTGTTCCAAATCCTTTTCCAGGACATCGTCTACCTCCTCCTGATCCTGTGGGAGTTGACGGGCACAACTCTATACTGTTGAAAAGTTCCTGGACTACATAATATTCAGAAACAGATTACAGAACCTATTAAAATAATAAGGGTATGGCCCTGAGGATAATTCCTGGGAATCTTTAGAAAATATCAATGCTCCCCGACTGCTTAAAGGGTTTCATCAAAGATATCTAGATAAACCAAGTCAAACATCAATTAGAGGCTGCTATTGAAAGCGGGGAGTAATGTCAAGATTCTATTGTCCTTGTAGTGGATGCTATTATTATTATATATGAAACCTATGATACCACAGACAGATAGCTGTTAATAAAGTGGTTAAAGTTACATTAAGACTAAGAAAGCATTAAGAAAGCAATAATAATCCCAACCATACAGTACAAAGCACCTGGACAGATAATAGATATAGTTACCCGGTCCCTTGATCGTGTCAGTGTCACCCCTTAATGTAACTTTAACCACTTTATTAACAGCTATCTGTGGTATCATATGTTTCATATAAACACCTGGGTCTGCCTGCAGACTTTGCACTGTTATCACTAGCATATATCAATAATATTTTAGACCTCTGCCTTGTCTGCAGTGCACACCTGGGTGGTGTCCTAACACCTGCCAGCATTGCCCATTTTCTTGCTTCAAGATTTATTTTTGTATTGCCAATATTGTCTATTTAATTGCTTTAGGAATTAATTTAAATGGCACCTTTACAATTGGCACTTTCTTATATATTTACCTTATGCTCTTGATACATGCACTTTAAATTATCTGTTGCATATGATTGCCACAAAATGTATTTGTTATATTAGACAGTTGCTCTACATCAGTGCATGGTATGGTCCATACAGATTGCATCTTAGACCCAGTCTCGCTCAGTGTTTTTTCATTTTCTCTCTGCTACTATTGGCATCTCTTCATTTTAAGTGAATTTTCTCCTTTGCATTCATTTAATTGCTATTGTTGCTGGAGGTCCTTTCTCTTTGTAAGTTTTCTTTATGTTTTTGGGCCTTCGAGGTACTGCCTAGGGTGTCATATGTTTTCATTATTTGATCTAGTTTGATAGAGATTGGCACCTGAACTTGAAGTTACCGGTACATGCATTAACAACAAAGTTTTGAACAAAACAACTAAAATTTCCTCGATCCTCTGCTAGGGAGAACAGACAAATGAGGTACTGCAAACAGTTGAGAAAGAAGAGAAAGGAAGAAAGTGGTTTTGTGGAACTGGGAGAAATAAGAAAATAAATGAGCTATGTCGCATTGTGGAAAATGGCAGCCACACAGATTAGTCATATTATTGGGTTGATCCATATGCGCACAAGCAGCTGTTCACAAAGCAAATCCCCCGAAGACACCTAAAGGGGTACCTAGGGATCAGGGCCGGCGTCAGCACCCGGCGCACCCGGGCAAAATGCCGGGGCCCTGAGCAGGCAGAGGGGCCCACTGGCGGTCGCGCACCCCGCTGGGCTATGGGCGGAGGAGAGCGGTGTCAGCGCCCGCCCTTCTCCGCCGCTTGCTCAGGGCCCCGGCAGCTGGATACTTACCTCTCCCCGTGCCTCCGCAGATCAGCTGTCTTCCTGCTCTGCGCTCCCTTTGACGTCTCAGGTCAGAGGGCGCGGTGACATCTTTACACCGCGCCCTCCCCTGAGCCGTCACAGGGAGCGCAGAGCGGAAAGACGCCGCCAACGCTGGAGTCCCGACCCGAGCAGCTGCAGCAGGTAGCAGGTGAGGAGGAGGGAGTTGAGTATTTGATTTTTTTTTTTTAATGTATGGAGGCATGGGGCAGTATAAAGAGAAGGGGGGGACATCCTGCATGGGGCATTATAAAGAGAGGGGGGGACATCCTGCTGGGGCATTATAAAGAGGGGGGGTGACATCCTGCATGGGGCATTATAAGGTGGGGAACAGCCTGCATGGGGCATTATAAAGGGGGGGGGCAGCCTGCATAGTGCATTATGTGGGGGGGAACAGCCTGCATGGAACATTATAAGGGGGAGGGCAGCCTGTATGGGTCATTATGTGGGGGGTAACAGCCTGCATGGAGCATTAAAAGGGAGGGGGGGCTGTATGGGGCATTATGTGGGGGGTAACAGCCTGCATGGAGCATTATAAGGGGACCAGTATCCTGTATGGAGCGTTATATGGGGGCCAGAATTCCGTATGGAGCCTTATATGGGGGCCAGTATTCTGTATGGAGCCTTATATGGAGGCCAGTATTCCGTATGGGGCATTATATGGGGGTCAGTATTCCGTATGGGGCCTTATATGGGGGCCAGTATTCCGTATGAAGCCTGATATGGGGGCCAGTATTCCGTATGGAGCCTTATATGGGGGCCAGTATTCCGTATGGAGCCTTATATGGGGGCCAGTATTCCGTATGGAGCCTTATATGGGGGCCAGTATTCCGTATGGAGCCTTATATGGGGGCCAGTATTCCGTATGGGGCCTTATATGGGGGCCAGTATTCCGTATGGAGCCTTATATGGGGGCCAGTATTCCGTATGGAGCCTTATATGGGGACCAGTATTCTGTGTGGAGCGATTCACCGGTTTCTGAGCTATTGTGGAATTTACAATAGATATCACTCATGTAATGTAAGAAGTGAAATCTTTGCATTGTACTATATATATATATATATATATATATATATATATATATATATATTTCTCCGCCGTATCTCGGCATCATGAATCGTGGTATGTGTTAGAGGGGCCCACTGAGACTCTTTTGCCCGGGGCCCAGAAAAACCTGGAGCCGGCCCTGCTAGGGATCCAACTGTAAACTCCTGTGTAAATAAACATCAGACTTTTCAAACTTGAAAAAAAATCCACATAAAACATATTTAATATCTTCTGTATTTTCTTTTACTATGAAGTGACCACTCAGCAATTACTCACATTTAGCTTCCTTTTCCTATGACAAAGGTTGAACTTCATAGAAAAGAAGCCTAGAGCTGAAAACTTGTCCTAATGATTTCTAGCTAATACAAGTGCAAAAAGTGACAGCTCAGCTGAATTTTTATCTTCCGGATGTGAGCACAAAAGATTGTATATATATATATATATATATATATATATATATATATATATATATATATATAAATGCCTGCAGCAATCAAAGATCTTTAAAATTGCGAAAAAATGAAACAAGGGCCATGATTCATCAAGACTGGCGATTTTCTCCCCTGTCTTGATGAGGGGAAGTTTTGAAGTCATAAGTAGAGATGAGCGTTGTTCTACTCGAACTGTTCGCCAATCTCAAATTCGAGCTGTTTTGGGCGGTGTTCGAGCCGTTCGGCGAACACGAACGATTTGAGAAAAATTCGGCTGTTCGAGGTTATGTTCGATAACTGTTCGTGCACCAAAATCATAACTGGATTTTTTCTCAGTAATGATGAAAATTAATGTTAATACGCAGTTTGAGTGTACAGCGGGGTGGGGGGAGGGTCAGGGGATGGATCTCTGCAGGAACAATGAAGATCTCCATTTTTTTTTTCTCTTTCCCGCATTTACAGTGGGGAGGTGCAATCTGTCAGCCTATCAGCAGCGCACACACGGAGCGAAGTGCTTTTTTTCACACAAGCAAGGGCATGTGTCATTGGCAGTGTATGTCACATGTCCTTGCCCTATAAGACCAAGCCATTTTCCCCGTCGCCACCATTTTCTCACTGCTGCAGCTGCGTGTTAGACGGCACCGCTGTTGCTGTGTGTGCTATACCTTGTTAATTTCAAGCCAATTTTCGCACAAATCTACAGATAGCTTGGGACTAGGGAATAGTTGTGATTGCAGTCCTTTTAAGGACTAGGTTACAGCATTTCCTACGACTTTTATCAGGCAGGTCTGTGCTCTTAAATAGATAGATTGTGGGAGTAAAGACTAATTGTAATTGGAGTCCTTTTCAGGACTAGGTTACATCAGTTCCTATCAGTTTTTGCTAGGCAGGTCTGTGCCAGTGCTGTGTAAGTTTTTTTCACAGCATTTGGCTGAATCTAGCAAAGCTAATCCTTTTTGGCCTATTGCAGAGTGTGTTAGTCAGTGGAGTAGCCTATCTGTGTTGCAAGATATACCACCTGTGTATAGAATACCAATTTTTTTACTGCACCTAGTGAAGTAAAATCTTTTGGGCATAGCATCATTCTATTAGTCCATCTATACTGACCTCCATCAGGTTGCAAATTGAATATCATTTTTTTCTGCATCTAGCTCTGAAAAAATATTGGGCTTCTAGCTGTGTGTGGGACTTGTTGTATTAGTCCATCTATACTGACCTCCATCAGGTTGCAAACTGAATATATTTTTTTCTGCATCTACCTCTGAAAAAATATTGGGCTTCTAGCTGTGTGTGGGACTTGTTCTATTAATCCATCTATACAGACCTCCATCAGGTTGCAAACTGAATATATTTTTTTCTGCATCTACCTCTGAAAAAATATTGGGCTTCTAGCTGTGTGTGGGACTTGTTGTATTAGTCCATCTATACTGACCTCCATCAGGTTGCAAACTGAATATATTTTTTTCTGCATCTACCTCTGAAAAAATATTGGGCTTCTAGCTGTGTGTGGGACTTGTTCTATTAATCCATCTATACAGACCTCCATCAGGTTGCAAACTGAATATATTTTTTTCTGCATCTACCTCTGAAAAAATATTGGGCTTCTAGCTGTGTGTGGGACTTGTTGTATTAGTCCATCTATACTGACCTCCATCAGGTTGCAAACTGAATATATTTTTTTCTGCATCTACCTCTGAAAAAATATTGGGCCTTCTAGCAGTGTGTGGGACTTTCTCTATTAGTCCATCTATACTGACCTCCATCAGGTTGCAAACTGAATATAATTTTTTTCTGCATCTAGCTCTGAAAAAATATTTGGCCTCCTAGCAGTGTGTGGGACTTTCTCTATTAGTCCATCTATACTGACCTCCATCAGGTTGCAAATTAAAAATAATTTTTATCTGCATCTACAGTACCTCTGAAAAAATATTTGGGCTTCTAGCTGTGTGTGGGACTTGTTCTATTAGTCCATCTATATTGACATCCATCAGGTTGCAAATAGAATATAATTTTTATCTGCATCTAGCTCTGAAAAAATATTTGGCCTTCTAGCAGTGTGTGGGACTTTCTCTATTAGTCCATCTATACTGACCTCCATCAGGTTGCAAATTGTATATAATTTTTATCTGCATCTAGCTCTGAAAAAATATTTGGCCTTCTAGCAGTGTGTGGGACTTTCTCTATTAGTCCATCTATACTGACCTCCATCAGGTTGCAAATTAAAAATAATTTTTATCTGCATCTACCTCTGAAAAAATATTTGGGCTTCTAGCTGTGTGTGGGACTTGTTCTATTACTCCATCTATACTGACCTCCATCAGGTTGCAAACTGAATATATTTTTTTCTGCATCTACCTCTGAAAAAATATTTGGCTTCTAGCTGTGTGTGGGACTTGTTGTATTAGTCCATCTATACTGACCTCCATCAGGTTGCGAATTGAATATAATTTTTTTCTGCATCTAACCCAGCCAATAGTTTTGGCCTAATACCACAGTTTGGCCACTCAGCTCTGCTCGGTTCCCATCCATTGTTTTTTTGTGCAAACAACTCCAGAGTTGTGAATTAGTTAACCACCAAAATGAGTGGAAAAAGGCCTGCTGCTGGTGGAAAGGGGAATAGGCGTGTTGGGAAGGGGAAAAAAGGTTGTGTCCGTGGGGTAGGTGTTAAAGCAACAGTAACATCTGCAGAAGAAAGACCATCTTCCAGCCAAACTAAAATGTCTACTTCTTTTAGCAGACAATGTGATAAGATCCCTTTCTTACGGCCACGCCAATCGCTACAAATTCCAGATGAGGCACAAAAACAGCAGGTGCTTCAACGGATATCAAGTGCTCCTTTAAGTGGGCTCTCCTCCACATCAACTTCAACATCACAAATACTCCAGTCCTCAAAGGTGTCACCCCAATCGCACTTGCTTCCTCACAGCTCCCAAATCTCCAGCTGCCCGTCTGAGTATGAGGTAGAACAGATGGTTGAGTCTGCAGAGCTGTTTACTCATACTATAGCCTGGGAATCAGAGGTCGACTCCAGCGCTTCTGTGAATCCAGACGAGGAAATGATCTGCACTGATGCCCAGAATCTTTATGAGTCGGATCCAGGACCAGACGCAGAAGGTTCTGACCATAATGTAGACCCTCATTCCCAAACTGTAACTCCTGTTGGTGGAGACAATGAGGAAGACGATGATAAGACTCAAATACCTGATTGGAGCGACAACTTTAGTTTTTTGTCAGGGCAGGAACAGGTTGGCTCTGAGGACGACGGGTGTGATAACGCACAGGGTGATGATGATGAGGTTGGAGATCCCACTTACTGTCAACCCACAGTCAGCCAAGAGATGAGTTCAGCAGAGGAGGTGGAGCAAGATGCTAGTGACCATGAGGTCAGGTTGCGCCTTCCAGGACAGAGACGTAGTACTGGAAGCACGTCAACAACTGCATCCTCAAACACAACTCTGCCTCTCACCACAAGTCGTGGTGGCTCTTCAGGTCGCATGGGTGCTAAGCCTTGCATAGCCTGGGCATTTTTTCAGATCGATAAAGATGACCCAACTCGTGTTATCTGTAACATTTGTCAGCAAAAGCTAAGTAGAGGCCAAAAAATACATAGTTTGAGTACTTCATGCATGAACCGGCACATGGACATGAAGCATAAGTTGCAGTGGGAAGCTCAGTGTGCTACAATGCGGCCTAGCCGGCCGGGCCAACCACCGTCTGCCATATCTTGTGCATCCGCGGCCTCTTCATCCTCTGTGACTGGGGGGACAGCAGTCACACCTGTTTTGGGGCGCAGACCTGCCACCTCTTTACCCGCAACAGCCAGCATGATTGGCAGGTCATCATTTTCTTTGGAGGTGGTAACACCAGCTGGTGTTGAGCGCTGTCCGACATCGATAGCACCACCTTTGGATCAAGGCAACCTAACATGTCCGCCTGCATCTTCCTCACAGACCGGCAGTTTGCCGGTACACCCTTATCAACCCCGTCTAAGCACAATAGCCAGCCCTCGGTCCCTCAGATGTGGACAAGTAAAAGACCATTTCCTCCTAGCCATGAGAAAGCTAAGAGGTTGAATTTCACCATCTGCAAGCTCTTGGCTACAGAAATGCTGCCTTTCCGCCTGGTGGACACAGAGGATTTTCGAGACCTTATGTCCGTCGCAGTGCCCCAGTACCAGATGCCCAGTCGGCACTACTTCTCAAAGAAAGGTGTGCCTGCGCTCCACCAGCATGTCGCACACAACATCACCGCTTCTTTGAGAAACTCTGTGTGTGACAGGGTGCATTTCACCACAGACACTTGGACGAGTAGGCATGGACAGGGGCGTTACATGTCGCTGACTGGGCACTGGGTAACTATGGTGACAGCAGGACAAGGGGCTGCTGTCCAAGTCTTGCCGTCCCCACGAGTTGTGCGTCAATCCTCTTTATGTCAAAGTTCCTCCACTGCTTCTGCCTCCTCAACCTCCTCTCGGTCTTCCACCTGCACCCAAAGCCTGTCTGGTCATGCCACAAGCTTTCTAACTGCGCAGAAGGGATCCTGCACACCTCCTTACTATGCTGGCAGTAGGGCTCAACGTCATCAGGCGGTTTTTACATTGAAATGTCTGGGAAATGTGAGTCACACAGCTGAGGAGTTGTGGTCAGCTCTGGAGAACCAATTTCATGAATGGTTGTCTCCACTGGACCTGAAACCAGGGAAGGCCGTGTGCGACAATGCTGCAAACCTGGGTGCGGCCCTTCGCCGGGGCAATGTCACACACGTGCCTTGTATGGCTCACGTGTTGAACCTGGTTGTCCAGCAATTTTTAGCCCACTATCCCAGACTAGATGGCCTTCTGCAGAGGGCACGGTCGCTGTGTGCTCACTTCCGCCGTTCGCATCCCGCAGCTCAGCGACTTACATCTCTACAGAAGTCGTTGGGCCTGCCACTTCACCGGCTAAAATGCGATGTGCCTACCCGGTGGAATTCAACTCTGCACATGTTGCAGCGACTGTGGCAGCACCGACAAGCCCTGGTGCAATACGTTCTGACGTATAGCCTGGGCCAACGAGATCCAGAGATGGGGCAAATCACGCTGGAGGAGTGGTCTCAGATCAGGGACCTATGCACCCTTCTGCACAGTTTTGAAATGGCGACGAAGATGTTTAGTGCTGACGATGCCATTATCAGCATGACTATTCCGGTGATTTACATGCTGGAGCACATGTTAAACAGAATTCGGAGTCAGGTGGTGGCACAAGAGGAGGTGGAGGAAGTAGAGGAGGAGGAGTTGTATGTGGAAGGGCTAACATCTGCAAGGTCCAGACGGTCGGCAGCACCAAGGCGGCAGGCATGTGAGGGTGGGGAAGATGGTTTTACCAGGGCGCATGGTAGCAGCCAAACTAGTGAGGAAGGTGCAGGAGCCCAGGAAGAAGTGGAGGACGAACTGATGGAAGACTCATCAGATGAGGGAGACCTTGATCACATTTCTGTTGTGCGAGGTTGGGGGGAGAGGACAGAGGAAGGAAGCATGATTGTTACCTCGCCACCAACACAACAGGGACTTGGTGCTCCTGGATGCGCAACACACATGAGTGCCTTCTTGCTGCACTACCTGCAACATGACCCTCGAATTGTGAGAATTAGAAATAATCCTGACTACTGGGTTGCCACACTGTTAGATCCCCGGTACAAAAGTAAATTTGCAGAAATTATTCCTGCCATAGAAAGGGATGCACGCATGCAGGAGTATCAGCAGAGACTGTTGCAGAATCTTACATGTGCTTTTCCACAAAATACCAGTGGTGCACGTAGTGAATCTCACAGTTCCAACTTGCCAACCGTGGGACCGTCAAGTGTTCAGCACTCAAACCGTAACAGAACCACAGTATCTGCTGGTAACATCAATTTTGCGGAATCATTTCACCACTTTTTTAGCCCATCCTTTGCAAGGCCACAGGAGACAAGAAGTCTGACACATAGTCAACGCCTAGAGACGATGGTACAGGAGTATCTCCAAGTAAACATTGAAGCCATGACTGTGTCACTGGACCCTTGCTCTTTTTGGGCTTCCAATCTGGATAAATGGCCGGAGCTAGCAACTTACGCCTTGGAGATCTTGTCATGCCCCGCAGCCAGCGTTCTGTCTGAACGTGTGTTCAGCGCTGCTGGTGGTGTGCTGACAGATAAGCGCACGCGGCTCTCCACTGATAATGTAGACAGACTCACGTTCATAAAGATGAACAAATCATGGATCCGAAATGACTTTTCTACCCCTGTGTCATCCTGGGGAGAGTAAAAGCTTGATGATTGGTTAAAATCACCCTACCAACCGTTTTAAGCTTTCAAATTACTAATCATGTTTATCTGTATCTTGGCTGGAAAATAATTTGGGCTTTGTAGCAGTGTGCAGCACTGATTCTATTAGGCCATCTATAATAAGCTCCACCAGATTTAAAATTACTAATCATGTTTATCTGTATCTTGACTGGAAAATAATTTGGGCTTTGTAGCAGTGTGCAGCACTGATCCTATTAGGCCATCTATACTAAAGCTTCACCAGATTTAAAATTAATAATAATTTTTAGCTGCATCTAGCCCGGAAAATAATTTTGGGGCTCCGAGATGCGCAAGACACATAAGTGCCTTCTTGCTGCACTACCTGCAGCATGACCCTCATATTGTCAGAATTCGAAGTAATCATGACTACTGGGTTGCCACACTCTTAGATCCCCCAAACTTTTCGATCAACCTTTTCATTTTAATAAAGACCAAAAAAAATGGTCATTTTTGAAATTATAAGCATTAGCAGGTTGTTAGAAACTGAAATCAAACAGTTTTCAACTCAAAACTTTATTCTAGGTGATGTTACATTTTCACATAGGACCCCTTGTTCGAAAGGAGCTTCTGAACTCTCTCGTCCATTGAATTTGTCAGGTTTTGGATGGTTTCTGCTTCAATTGTTTTGCATGAGGACAGAATACCCTCCCAGAGCTGTTGCTTAGATGTGAACTGCCTCCCGCCATCATAGACACTCCTTTTAATGATGCTCCAAAGGTTCTGAATGGGGTAGAGGTCAGGGGAGCATGGGGGTCACACCATAAGTTTGTCCCCTTTTATGCCCATATCAGCCAGAGATGCAGATGTTTTATGTGCAGCATGAGATGGTGCATTATCATGCAAAAAAATGATCTTGCTGTGAAATACACGGTTCTTCTTCTTGAACCATGGCAGGAAGTGCTGTTTGAGAAAATCCACATACATCATGGAGTTCATCTTTAGCGCCTTCAGGGATCCTAAAGGGGCCGACAATCTCTCTCCCCATGATTCCAGCCCAAAACATTACTCCACCTCCTCCTTGTTGGCGCTGTAGCCGTGTTTGCGTGGGGTGTCCATCAACCAGCCATCCTCCACTCCATCCATCTGGACCATTGAGCGCCGCACGGCACTCATCCGTGAACAAAACAGTTTTGAAATCAGTCTTCATGTAATGTTTGGCCCACTGGAGCCGTTTCTGCTTGTGTGAAGTGGATAGAGGAGGTCGACAGGATGGCATATGCACAGCTGCAAACCTCTGAAGGACCCTGCATCTTGTTGTTCGGGGGACGTTGGAGGCACCAGCAGCTTCAAAAACTTGTCTGCTGCTATGACAAGTCTTTTTTGCCGCTGCTCTTTCAACCTGACGTAATTGCCTGTAGGAAAGAGTCCTCAATTTGCCCTTATCAGCACGCACACGTGTGTACTGTGAATCAGCTACATACTTCTTGATTGCCAAGACACTTCATTCTGATCATCGCACAATGTTGATTGTAGTCATGCCTTGACCTAAACACTCCACAATTTGTTGCTTCTCAGCAGCCGACACATCCTTTTTCTTTCCCATTTTGGCAGAAAATGTAGGCTGCTTAATAATGTGAGACAGCCTTCTTAAGTAGTCTTGCCTTTCATTGGACACACCTGCCAAACTAATTAGCACAGGTGTCTGCAATTGCTTACAGTGATATAAAGAGCCCTGACACACATCACCATCAATGAGTTTAACTGACAAACAAACAAATTCTTCCCTTATCACTCCTAAACACTTTTTGCATAATAATTTGGAACACAGTGTACATGTGCTTTTCCACAAAACACCAGTGGTTCACGTAGTGAATCTTACAGTTCTAACTTGCCAACCGTGGTCTGTATGGAGTTGTTCAATAAAGGGCCCAAAATTAAGATAACATAGATGGGAGAGGTCTCTATGAATAGGAATTCCTAAGTATTTGATACCCTGTGAGGGCCAGGGAAAGGGAAAGTTGGACTGGATGGAATCCTATATGGATTTGGGGAGGGAGACATCGAGGGCCTCAGACTTCGCTGCATTGATTTTAAAATTTGACCATGTAACAAAGTGATCTATTTCAGCCATAACAGCATGGATGGATATATGTGATTGAGTGATATATACTAGGACATCATCAGCAAATAGAGAGCACTTATACTCGGTGCCTCCCACCTCAATCCACCTAATATTGGGGTTATGGCGAATTGATGAGAGCAGGTGCTCCGTCACTAGGATGTATAAGAGAGGGGACAGAGAACATCCCTGCCTTGTCCCATTGGTGATTGTGAAAGGTGATGAAAATGTTCTGACGCGCCCCCTGGGCCTTGGGACACCCGGAGCCGGACCCTTTTTGGTGGATGCTGGTGGTTGTAGTCTCCGTGGCGGCGACCCGGTTCCGTGGCTCAGGGCGGTCAAACCAGTGGCGGAACTATTTATGTGGTTTTGATGTTTAAATGTCCGACTACGCCACCCGTGGATTGCGGTCAGAGTGAACCGCCGCTCCAGGGCAGACCGCTGAGGCTGGTGTTGTGGGTGCAGCAGAGCGTAGCATAACTCCCCACGGGAGGAGTATAGCCTCAGGGCAGTGTATGCGGAGGATGGGGGTGATGGTGCAGGGCAGCAGCAGTAACGACACGGAGTCAGTGATGCAGTCCAGGGCCTTTACTCACAGTTCTTATTATCCAGACCACGTCTGCAGGTAACGGCTGCCCACGTCGTACTGTGCTCACCAGGTGAGGGGCTCAGACAACTCCCAGATAACTTTGGAGCGCTTCACAGGACCCCCTTTGTGTGTCCTTTGTCTGGCCTTTCTTACCAACCCTTCTGTCCGGCTGCCTCGGGCCTCCTCTTGGTAAACTTGGCGCCAGTTTCCCTGACCCTATGTGGTGCCTTCCTAGCAGGTGTAGCGAGGGGCTGCGCCACATAAAATGTCACAGCCTCCTGTTTCTAGCTGAGGGTCGTTTCCTGCCTCCACTAGTTTCGGGGACCGGTCTCCCCCTTTGGCCTGACCCCTCCACGCAGGTGGACTCGGGCGTGCGGTGGCGACTCGCCCGTCCGCACCCCTGGGATCCCTTCGTTCCTCGTTCCTGGAGCCTTCTCCGCTCCTCTTCCTTCCTTCTCCCTCTTCCAGGCCTGGGCCTCTGTTACTAGGCCCGCCTCCGGAGCAGAGCTCATGCAGAGCCCCTGCTCCCTGCCACTTCTGCTCAGACCTCTCTGCACTGAACTAAGATGGTGCCCACCTTTTATACTCCCTTCTCAATGCACCCAGGAACTGCTTCCTCCCTGCTCCTGCACTACAGGGTTCCCCTTCCTCAGTGTTCCCTCCCCCCACTCCAGCCAGGGACAGGGACTGTCGTGCCCATCTCAGGGGCATATGGGTCGCCCTGCCCCACGGCAATGTGGTGTAATGCATGCAGGTGTCGGGTCCTGATCCACACTACATCCTTACCTGAGAGTGAGATATCACACCTCTGGGTGAGGTGCAATACCTCTGTAGCAACCGAGCCGTCAGGGTGCTACAGTTCCATTTATCTTCAGCCTAGGTGACGTATTGCGATACAGGGCCGTGATTTTGGCTATAAAAGGGTCCCCTAGACCCCTACCCCAAGCTTTTTAAGAGAATCATATATGGCGTGCCAGGAGACTCTATGGAATGCTTTCTCAGCATGCAACGAGAGTATCTATTTACAAATTTTTAACTGCATCTAGCCCAGGAAATACTTTGTGCCTAGTAACAGTGTCTGCTAGTCAGCGGATTATCCCGGCTGTTAAGCAAGCTACACCACCTGTAGTTTGGACACTTAATTTTTTCAAAGGAAATGCTTCGGGACCACGGGATACTCAGTGAAGAGCATCAGGAGCCACCCCAAGGCATAGGGGCTGGGACTGGCAGTAGGATGCCTTGGGGTGGACAGCCGAGCTCGATCCTTATAAAAGCTTTTTAACTGCAGCAGCTTTAGTGGACGTTACTGGAGCTGGAATTACGCGGCTGCTGGCATGAGACTTGCCCTCCAATAGATCCTTGTAAATGGATTTAAAGTGTATTCATTCAAATTAGAGAGACAATTTAAATTAAAAAGCTTAGAGCTGCCTCCACCACAGGGGGGCTCGCTTGACCCACCAGCGGACAGGCACCAGTATTGGGAGAGGGGGGCTGGCCGTCAGGGTTCACCGCGGCTCTGGCACAAACCCGGCGACGCGGAGGTGGCACGGGCAGGAGCGGACTGAACGTGTCGGCTTCTCACTTTTTGGATTTTAGAAGGGCATGACATGCCTATATCTGTGTCTCCCCCTCCTTTTACTCCTCCACCTCTTTTCTTTTCGCATGACTATATGTACTTGTCACTTTTCCATGTGTTAGTTGTGTCTTCTGAGCAGTTTGTCAGCTTTTGGACACCTTTGAAGGTGTTTTCTATGTGTTTCTATGTGTTTTTGTTTGCCTGCCATTGGTTTTAACGGTGTTCGAAGGTGTTCGACGAACAGTTCGACGAACAGTTCGGCGAACACACGGGTGTTCGACGAACCGAACCGAACTCGAACACTACGGGGGTGGCTCAACACTAGTCATAAGCTCCTAATCATTAAAAAGCACATGCCTCTTAATAAATCAGGAGGATGTGACATGTGGCAATGTGTGTCCCTGCGTCACACCAGTTATCTTACTTCAGTGTTTGATTGGAGTAAGATTTATGGCTCACGGAAGGCGACAGCTTGGCATGAATTAGATGAAATTTAGTGTCACTCCTTCAGTGAACTCTGTCCAATCCCCTCTCCTCCCATTTTTACGGAACTGGGGAAAACTGGCATGAAAACAGCAAAAGTCACAACATTTTTGCACAATTCCAAGTTGCGCAAAAATTTAGCAACTTTTCAAAGCAATTTAAGCCAGAATTCTGCTGAAATTGCTTTGATGATTCGGCCCCAAAACATATTAGAAATCGAAATAAGTTTTATTCACAATTAGCTGAAAATCTTTTCAATACGCATTCAGTACTAGAAAATGTATTTGTAGATAAAATGTAATAGCAATATCCTAATTTTATTATGACCATTCAGGACACACCTAATAAAATTGGCCAAAACATTTTAATTGTAGATTATGTGTGGCCATAGCTGAGAATTCATTTTAGGTGATTAGGCCATCGGAAATCTTTACAGTATTGCTTTTCCTGAGATGCAGACAATTGTGTATGGAAGGTGGATGTCAAGATTTTTCTACCTCTATATTATATTTCACTTTAAGTGTTGTCAGGACATTTTTTGCACAGGCATGCTGGCTGTCATGAAATCAGATAATTACTTGGAATTGAAGCCAAAAGCCTTCTCTGTGCTTTGCTAGTAGCAACAAACACATCTATAACTAATAGCGTAAGCGAGTTGGCTCTTAAGCACTAGAGGGATTGATAATAAAAGACTTAAGAATCCTATTAGAATCTATTAATCTTCCCAGGTTCAAGATTTAGTTTTTGAGAGGAAACTGGGCTTGTTAATCACAAGACCTAACACTTGAACAAAAGTTTCATATTCGTTAGGTTATAAAACATTGATACAATCATTATCCTGATAGAAAATAGCTGTCTTGTTGATTGGGCTGATGTGTATAACATAAAACAAGCAGATTAATGGTCAGCAACAAACTTGGAGAGAGGCAAGCTCTTTTTTCCCATGATTGGGATATCCAAGTGTTCCCCCAGCTGTGTTTTCTGATTTGTTTGCATGTTAGCAGTCCAGTGGACAACCATTTAGAAAACAGGAATAATTCACCCAGTAGGATGCATATATGATGAACATGATGCATGTATATGCATCAAGTATCATGTATGTCTTTTAGTAAGACTTGACTAATCCAAAATGTTGGTTAATTAGATAAAGGTGTGTTTCTTTGTTCAAGATTTTGACTGCTTATATGTCAATGATGGGACATTGTGTTTACTAGGTACTAAGGCACCCACAAATTTCAGAGTCATTCTACCCCCATTTTCACCATGATAGACACAATGGGAATTGTGCTGTCAATACAGTTTCACTTGTTGTAAATCACATCATTTTTTTAGGATAACAAATGTTATAGGGAAACCCAATTCCATTTCACCCAATTTCCTTCTCTCATCCAAGCAGCCAAACTAATCACTATATAGAAAATGTCCTGTTGTTTCCACATCACAGGTGCGAACCATGTCATATTAAGCCTATACCTGTATATCAGACTTCTTGGCAGCGGCATTATTCCTATGATATCCTTTTCTAAGAACAGTAACAAATTCACTCTATTTACAAATTCCTATAATAACATGTTATCATAAAAAGATTGTGGACTATGTAGAAGTTGATTTTCTGGATAGAATTGATAACTTTTAAATCCACTTGGTTTCCACATTATCTTTCTTAAAAATAAAAACAATCGATGCCTCCAGCAATGGTGCCGATCCTACAATGTTGGCACTCCTATTCTTGGTGGGTCAAGTAACATTGTTGTGTCATGTGAACACTGACACCAATCAGCGACCACTGAGCTGGTAGTTTGGCAGAATTGATCTTTTGCGCTCCTGGAGAGTCCACCTTGAACTGTGGATTAACTTGCGTTACACATCTTACACTGGTTTGCAGTCTATTATTGACTGCCTTATGTTATCATTCTTCTATTTTAATCTTACATCTATAATTGATGGAATGTTATCTCCATTGGGTTCTTCTTTCATTCTAATGTTTTTTTATTAAAGATACAGTAAGTACATTAATTTGATATAAATTAAACTTTTGTAGAATTTTTGGAAATTCGCTGAACACAATGAATCCGAACAATTTGTGATTCATTTTGCTCGACTTGCCTTATATGTCTGTTTCTATTTTACCCATTGAAAAAGATTGCATCAATCAAAGAAGAGGTCATTTCTCCCACACCACAGCTTTCTGGGATCATTTTGGGTACTTTATAGGATTTTGGAAGTCTTATTATTTATTTCTCTATGTCTTCTTACACACCTAATTAGATTACCTATGCACTTTATTTTCTCGTTATTTGGGGGTCTATCTTCGCTTGTCACTTTTGCTCGATCACTGGTTGTTTTAAAACCCATATATTTACACTATTTTGTATCTGCTCTGATATAAATTTATATGTAAATCATGTGCTTTTCTCAATCAGGTTACCATATTTTTTGGGCTATAAGATGCACCGGATCATAAGACGCACCCCAAATTTTGGGGTGGAAAATAGGAAAAAATATTTTTTTCTAAGATGAGGGTCCATATTATAGTCCAAATAGGTCTCTTACCTGGGGGGCGTTGGAGTGGAGGTCACAGGTGGCAGGGTCCCTCAGGAAGCAGGTAGAAGTGTAGCAGTGCAGAGGGCCCTGGGTGGGAGAAGGCGGTGCCCCAGCAGCAGGGGTTTGCGGTGGTGGTGGAGAGGCATAACAGGAAGCAGGGTCCCTCCTTCAGGAACCTGGTGGTGGGAGGAGCGATGAGATGCTGTGGGCCCGGTGGCAGCGGTGAAGCAGAGTGCAGTTCATTGCTTTTTCGGCGGCCATCTTTCAGAAGCTGTGGTCTACAGGAAAATGGCCGCCCTAGCTAGCGCATGCACAGTATGGGATCTCGGCGGCCATTTTCCTGAGGCCCATGCCTTCAGGAAGATGGCCGCTGTAGGCAGCACATGCACAGTTGAGATCTTGGCTGGGTCGAGATCCCAGTCTGCACATGCAGCCGCTGGGAAAGCTCTGCCTGACTGCCAATACTGGGCCACCGCATCGCACAGCTTCTGCAGCCGCTGGCTTTCAGACAGAGGGACCCTACTTCCTTGCGATCCCACACCAGCACCACCGCAACTCCCTGGTAAGCCTGTATTAAGACCATAAGACGCACCGCTCATTTTCCTCCCAAATGTGGCAGAAAAAAAGTGCATCTTATGGTCTGAAAAATATGGTAACACTTATTTTGATTTGGGGAAGGGTTGTCCCCATTGTTCATCATTCAGGATGGGTAAATACTATTCACATATCTATGCGATTTTAACTGTGTTTAAATATATAGTCTGCACTATCTAGTATACTCTTTTTATGTTTAGAATAAAGATAATTGTTGTAGTTATTGGGATATGCAGTTTCCCTTTTTTGCATGTTAATTTGAGCTTTATTATACAGTATGCAACACGTTTTCTGCACATGCTGGACTGACATTCAAATATATTATTACATATATATATATATATATATATACAGTGCCTACAAGTAGTATTCAACCCCCTGCAGATTTAGCTGGTTTGATAAGATGCAAATAAGTTAGAGCCTTCAAACTGCAAACGAGAGTAGGTTTTATGAACAGAAGCATAAATCTTACAAACCAAAAAGTTATGTTGCTCAGTTGAATTTTAGTAAATTTTAAACATAAAAGTGTGGGTCAATTATTATACAACCCCTATGTTTAATATTTTGTGGAATAACCCTTGTTTGCAATTACAGCTAATAATCGTCTTTTATAAGACCTGGTCAGGCCGGCACAGGTCGGTGGAGTTATCTTGGCTCACTCCTCCATGCAGATCTTCTCCAAGTTATCTAGGTTCTTTGGGTGTCTCATGTGGACTTTATTCTTGAGCTCCTTCCACAAGTTTTCAATTGGGTTAAGGTCAGGAGACTGACTAGGCCACTCCAACACCTTGACTTTTTCCCTATTGAACCAGGCCTTGGTTTTCTTGGCTGTGTGCTTTGGGTCGTTGTCTTGTTGGAAGATGAAATTACGACCCATCTTAAGATCCTTGATGGAGGAGCGGAGGTTCTTGGCCAAAATCTCCAGGTAGGCCATGCTATCCATCTTCCCATGGATGCGGACCAGATGGCCAGGCCCCTTGGCAGAGAAACAGCCCCACAGCATGATGCTGCCACCACCATGCTTGACTGTAGGGATGGTATTCTTGGGGTCGTATGCAGTGCCATCCAGTCTCCAAACGTTACGTGTGTGGTTGGCACCAAAGATCTCGATCTTGGTCTCATCAGACCATAGAACCTTGAACCAGTCTGTCTCAGAGTCCTCCAAGTGATCATGAGCAAACTGTAGACGAGCCTTGACATGACGCTTTGAAAGTAAAGGTACCTTACGGGCTCGTCTGGAACGGAGACCATTGCGGTGGAGTACGTTACTTATGGTATTGACTGAAACCAATGTCCCCACTGCCATGAGATCTTCCCGGAGCTCCTTCCTTGTTGTCCTTGGGTTAGCCTTGACTCTTCGGACAAGCCTGGCCTCGGCGCGGGAGGACACTTTCAAAGGCTGTCCTGGCCGTGGAAGGCTAACAGTAGTTCCATAAGCCTTCCACTTATGGATGATGCTCCCAACAGTGGAGACAGGTAGGCCCAACTCCTTGGAAAGGGTTTTGTACCCCTTGCCAGCCTTGTGACCCTCCACGATCTTGTCTCTGATGGCCTTGGAATGCTCCTTTGTCTTTCCCATGTTGACCATGTCTGA
This sequence comes from Phyllobates terribilis, assembly GCF_046119375.1. Taxonomy (NCBI): domain Eukaryota; kingdom Metazoa; phylum Chordata; class Amphibia; order Anura; family Dendrobatidae; genus Phyllobates; species Phyllobates terribilis. The sequence goes on along the minus strand of NW_027362764.1, from coordinate 416,913,351 downwards.
GTGCTGTTCACAAGTTTGGGGAGGGTCTTAAATAGTCAGAAAAGGCTGGCAAAAGATATCTTTAATCCACACATGTGAAGCTCATTATTCTTGGTGCCTGATCTACTTCTTAATACTTTAGGGGGACCAAACAGAATTCTTGTGGTTTGAGGGGTTGAATAATAAATGACACTCTGAATTAACTTTTAACGTTTTAAAAAAAAATAAAAAAAAATAATAAAAACAAAAATTTCTGCAGTGCATTTCCCACTTCCAGGCTGATCTACAGTACAAATGTCACAATGCCAAGTTAATTCCGCATGTGTCAACCAGCTAATTCTGCAGGGGGTTGAATACTACTTGTAGGCACTGTATATATATTCTTTAGACTGTACCAGTCATGGTTTCCTTTTAAGCCAGAGAAGGCTCACATGACCTCAGGGGCAGCTGAATGGGCTATCATATCGTGGTTATCCTGTCACACGGAATAGAACTGCCAGTTAGGAGGAAATATCATAACCTGTATAAAAGCAGATTCATAGAAGGCAGCAGCCATTTTATCGTGAATCTGGATAGTAAGGGACTTCCACAGCTCATAATTTACACATAGAGATAGAGAGAGACATACAGCACTTAACAAATTGAACAGATTGTGTGTTTGACTGCACAGCAGGGAAAAAGTTTAGCATGTGAGGAAAAGAGAATAATAAAGAGTTTTAAATGACAGGATGAAAGATGAAAACTGGCAGCCACTGCTTGCTTGATCAGTGTGATTACAGTGCTGCTGCTGTTTAATTTCACAATTTTTACTAATTTTTCATAGAAGTAGGCCACCAACATTGTTGAAAGAAAAAAATACATTTAAGGCCACATTCACACATTCAGTATTTGGTCAGTATTTGCCTTAGTATGTGTAAGCCAAAATCTGGAGTGGAACAATCAGAGGAAAAGTATAATAGAAACACGTCACCACTTCTGTATTTATCACCCACTCCTGGTTTTGGCTTACAAATACTGATGTAAAATACTGACCAAATACAGAAAATGGCCTAACACTATCACTGCCTCACAATGTGAGTGTCACATACTACTGATTTATTGAACACAATTATGTAAGTCTAACATGATCAAAAACCCAAATCCAAAAAATTTGGGACACTGTGTAAAATGTGAAGAAAAGTAGCATTCAATAATTTGAAATTTTCTTACAGACATATTTTATTTATAACAAAACAATAAACACATGTCAGAAGTTGAAATTTAGACATTTTTATCATTTTATTTGAAAAAAATTAACTAATTTAGAAATTGTTGGTAGCAGCGCATGTCAGAAGAGTTGGAACACCGTTAACAAAAACCTGGAAATGTAAGTGGTACTACTGAAAAACAGCTGTAGGGGCATTTTTCAACCAAGTCATATGATTTTGTATGAAATGATCATGTTAGAGAGACAGGGTCTCTCAGAAGCAAAGATGATCAGAGGTTTACCAATATAAGAACAACTTAGTCTAAAAATTCTGCAACGATTTAATAAAATGTTCTTCAATGTAAAATTGCGAAGTCTTTGAATATCTTACCATGTACTGTAAATAATATCATCAGAAGATACAGAAATTCAGGAGGAATACATGTGCACAAGTAATAAGGTTAACAGTTAATATTGAATGCTCATGATCGAAGGGCTCTCAGCCGACACAGACTTAAAAACAGACATGATTCAGTTGTGCAAATCACTATATAGACTCAAGAATACTTCCAGAAATCATTATCTGTGAACATAATTTACCATGAAATCAACCATGCAAGTTAAAGCTCTCTCATGCAACAAGAAGCCATATATAAACACAATCCAGAAATGCTGCCATCTTCTTTGGGTCAAAACTCATTTACAATACACTAAGGCAAAAGGGAAAACTGTTCTGTGGTCTGATTAATCAAAATTTTAAATTGTTTATGGACACCATAGTGTATATGATGCTACACAATGATAGTCTTTTCAAGCTTTTTTGTTAAATCTGTCCCAACTGTTTTGAGATGTGTTGCTGTCATCAATTTCTAAATAAGTTAATGTTTTCAAATGAAATGGAAAATGTCTAACTTTCAACTTGTGATATGAGTTCTATGTTCTGAATAAAAAATGCTGTAAAAGATTTCCAAATCATTGAATTCTTGTTTTCTTTAAATTATATAGTGTGACAAAGTCACTGGCAAAGTGCTGTAGGGGAGATATGTTTCCCTTAGGCTGTTGGCATCAGTAAACTAAAACCATTAAATTTCCTCCAGCATGTTAATTGTTGAGAGGGGTTAACTTAATAGTAAAAAGGAGTGTTTTTTGCGAACGGCCATTGTGAATGGCCATTCACCATATCCCTCCACCTCAGGGTGTTGTTAGAACCCTCCTGTTTGTTTTTTCCATCTTGTGTTTGCGGTCACGTGACCATCTGCCTTTATATTCCAGCTCCGCCCTTTTGCTGGGCTGGACTTCAGTGTTTGACTGTTTCTCCAGCCAGGTGCTTCTGTGCCTTTTTCTGTCAGTTCGCTTGGTCCTTCTGGGACCTCTAGTACCTTTTTGTCAGTTTGTCTTTTTGTGTTCTGCAACTACTTCTCTGTTTAGGAGGTGTCCCAGTCCCTAGTTCTTTTAGGGACCCCTCCATTTATGCTATAGGTCTTCGCTCAGACTAGCCGAGGACTAAGGCGGGTCTGTTCGCTAGGAATAGGCAGCCCGCTACATCGTAGGGATTTAGCTTAGTCTTACTGTAGGGACAGCTTTCCCCAATCTTTCCTTAGTTCATGTTGCAGATCATAACAGGTGTTGTCTGGGGGAGTTTAAATACTCGGCCAGCTGAGGCATTCAGTGTTCAGTAGGTCTTGAGTGAGGAACTCCAGACCTGTTTGTGTGGAGCTATCCTGAACGACATGGAGTGTTTGCACTTTGAGCAGGCGGATCCCTGCAACCACAAAGACTGTGCTTTTGTGTTGCTATTTTGCTTTGTATTTCCTGTTTGCATAGCGGACTGTGTTTTCGTTTATCAACTCAGTGTTGGTTTATGCTGCATTTTTTAATAAACCAACCAGAAGTTTTAAAGAGACAGTGTACCTGTGTATACCTCTGTGTACAGCTGAGTGAACGATCGACCACAGGTGGTGAAGAATGCGGGCAAGATCCCCATGACGCACGTGTAACGGCTGAGGACAAACTGCATGTCCTGGGTAAAGGTGGCCATAAGCAAGGAAACAAAGACTGACAGTATGGAGGACCTGGTCAAGCATCTTGCGCTAGCACAGCAGGAGACAAGCAAGCTACTGTTAGAACTCTCCTGTTAGGTTTTTTCTATCTTGCTGGTCACATGACCTTTTTTGCCTATTTAGTCCTGCTCCGCCCTCCTGGCCTTGCTGGACTTCATTGTAATTTCTACTCTTAAGCTAGCCTGGTGCTTAGTTACCTGTCTCTGTCAGTTTAGCTAGGTCTTCGGACCTTTATGTTCTATGTTGTGTGTTTGTCTTTTACTGCTACAATTTCTGCTAGGAGGTGTCCAATTTTATCCCAGTCCCTAGTTCTTGTAGGGATCCCTTCCTTGAATCTATAGGTCTTCGTACAGACTAGCCGAGGACTTTAGCAGGTCTGATCGCAGGATCAGGTTCCCCGTTACATCGTAGGGATCTAGCTTAGTTCTATTGTAGGGACAGATCTCCTTTCTTTCCTTAGTGCTTGTAGCAGATCATAACAGTAAGTCCAACCGAAAAATATCTCTAAGGAAAGACTTCCAGTTTCCATCATGGTGTCGGTTCAGGATTTGGCTCAACGCCTGCAGGGACTCTCTCTGGAGGTGGCCGAGCTCCAACAACACATGAGTAGCTGTTCTGGAGCACATTTTGTGGAGCCAAAGGTACGTTTGCCTGATTTATTTTTTGGTGATCAACAAGAATTCTTTTCCTTTAAAAATGCTTGTTTGTTGTATTTTCGTTTGAGACCCAGATCCTCTGGTGATGAATCACAGCGCATAGGGTTCATAATGTCACTTTTGCGCAAAGAACCTCAGGGATGGGCCTTTTCTCTCCAACCTAGTGATCCATGCTTTAGATCAGTGGATAGTTTTTTTTCTGCTTTGGGTTTGTTGTATGATGATTCTGATCGTGTCTCATCAGCTGAGACTGAATTGAGACGTTTGAGACAGGGATCAGGTAATGTGGAAAAATATTGTTCTCACTTCCGTCGGTGGTCTGCCCAGGTGGGGTGGAATGATTCAGCTTTGAAAAGTTTGTTTCTTGCGGGGCTAGGTGAAAGGGTTAAGGATTTGGTGATTGCTTATCCCACACCTGGAAACTAGCAGGAGGCAATGCAATTAGCTATACGGGTGGACAGGAGACTGCGTGCAAGGGTTAATGAGAGTAAATCCTCTGCCATGTCAGCTCCGAGTCTTGAGAGGGTCTGTACTGACATTGGAGAGCCGATGGAGATTGGGGCGATGGCACCCCGCTCTCAGGAAAAAGACCGCAGGTCTTCTGAAGGTTTGTGCTTTTATTGCGGGAAATCTGACCATTTTATTAAGAACTGTGTGCTTCGTATGAACAAAGAAAAAAAAAAGGTCAGTTACGCCCGTATAGCCTGTTTAAATACTAAGGGTGTATTTCTTTCTGCTACTACTGCTGCTCAGGAAGAATTAATTGAATTTCGGGTATTTGTGGATTGTGGTTCTACTCTGAATGTGATTGATGGGGGATTCTTGGAAAAACTTAAATTAAAACCCAAACCTTTGTCATCCCCTATTGCTGTGGTTTCTGTCGATGGCTCTCCCTTGAAGAGTGTTACTCACAAGGTCTGTGAATTTCCCATCACTATTAATGGTGTTGACCAAGAGAATTTGGATTTGGTAGTATTAAATAATTTGCCTTCTCCAGTAGTTTTGGGGTTGCCCTGGTTAAAACTGCACAATCCTGTACTGGATTGGTCTACCAATGAAATTAAGTCCTGGAGCCCTAAGTGTTATGACAAGTGTTGTAATGGACGTATTGCTGCGGTGGAAAAAGGGGAATTACCTGTACCTATTCAGGATTTTTGGAGAGTTTTTTCTGAAGAGGAGTCACAAATTCTGCCTCCCCATAGAGACTATGATTGTACCATTGAATTTGTCCCTGGAGCGACTCTTCCTAAAAGTTGTTTATTTAATCTTACTATTCCTGAGAGAAAGGCTTTGGAGGAATACATACAGACAAGCTTGGCCGCCGGTCACATTAGGCCTTCCAAGTCTCCTGTGGCTGTTGGATTTTTTTTTGATAAAAAAAAGGACGGCGGTTCACGTCCTTGTCTGGATTTTCGTGAGATTAATAAAATTACTGTACGCAATCCTTACCCACTGCCATTGATTCCTGATTTGTTTAACCAGTTAGTGGGGGCCAAGTGGTTCTCTAAAATTGATCTCCGGGGGGCATACAATTTGTTGCGTATGAAGGAGGGTGATGAATGAAAGACTGCTTTTAACACTCCTGTGGGTCATTTTGAGAATCTGGTTATGCCTTTTGGTCTTACCAATGCTCCAGCATTTTTTCAGAATCTTATTAATGACATCCTTAGACCTTTGATCGGCAAAAATGTGGTTGCGTATTTGGATGACATTTTGATTTATTCACCGGATCTGGAATCTCATTGGTGGAGCGTACGTGAGGTATTACAGTTATTAATTGACAATTCGCTTTTTGCTAAGCTGGAGAAATGTGAGTTCGCTGTACAGAGAATTAGTTTTTTGGGCTACATTATCTCCAGCGAGGGCTTTGAGATGGACCCGGTGAAAGTTCAAGCTGTGCAGGAATGGCCTAGGCCTATTGGTTTGAAATCGATACAGAGGTTTTTGGGTTTCACCAATTATTACAGAAAATTCATTAAAAATGTTTCTATTATTGTCAAAAAACTGACCGATCTCACCAGGAAAGGTGCTAATGCGGTTCAGTGGACTACTGAGGCCATTGAAGCTTTTGTGTTTCTAAAGGAGAGGTTCAGCTCTGCTCCCATCCTTATGCTGCCTGATGTGACTAAGCCGTTTTTGGTTGAGGTTGATGCTTCTTTGGTAGGGGTCTGTGCGGTGTTGTCTCAGAAAAACAAGGATGGAGTACATCCCTGTGCCTTTTTTTCAAAAATTTTTTCTGAGACTGAACTTAATTACGATATTGGTAATCGGGAATTGCTGGCTATTAAACTCGCATTTGAACACAGGCGTCATCTCTTGGAAGGTGCTGAATTTCCCATTCAGGTTTTCACTGATCATAAAAATCTGATCTATCTTGATGCTGCCAAGTGCTTGAATGCCCGTCAGGCTAGGTGGGCACTTTTTTCTCGCGGTTTAATTTTTCCGTTACTTACATCCCGGGTACCAAGAATGTTAAAGCTGATGCTTTGTCTCACAGCTTTTCTCTCATGGTCGGTGCTGAGGAGGAGGAGAGCATTTTACAAGAAGGTGTTGTGATTGCTGCTTTGGACTCCGTTTTGGAAGATGAGATTCTTAAAGGACAGGAGAATGCCCCATCTAACACTCCCCATGGGAGGTTGTTTGTGCCTAGGACCTTTAGGAGAGATTTGTTTGTCGAGTGTCATGAGTCTCGGTTGGCAGGTCATCCAGGAATTTCTGAGACCAAGAGACTTGTGGGTCGCAGTTTTTGGTGGCCTGGATGGCAGAAGGAAGTCATTAAGTGGGTGGTCAATGTACGGTGTGTGCTAGATCTAAGTCTTCACATACTCCTGCAGCGGGGTTGCTTTGCCCTCTGGAGGTTCCTAGTGCACCTTGGACACATCTGGCTATGGACTTTATTACTGACCTTCCCCCCTCTGAGGGTTTCACCGTCATCTGGGTGGTCGTGGACCGTTTTAGCAAGATGTGTCACTTGGTTCCTTTCATCAAACTGCCCTGCGCTAAGACACTCGCTAAGGCCTTTGTCAAGGGAATTGTCAGACTACATGGCGTTCCTACTGACATTGTTTCGGACAGGGGACCTCAGTTCGTGGCTCGTTTTTGGCGTGCTTTTTGTGACAGGTTGGGAGTTCATTTGTCGTTTTCATCCGGATATCATCCTGAGTCTAATGGCCAGACAGAAAAGAAGAATCAGGACGTTGAGCAGTTCTTGCGTAGTTTTGTGGCAGACAATCAGGAGGGGTGGTCTGAGTTTCTGCCACTTGCTGAGTTTGCTCTTAACAACCATACATCCTCTTCTGCTGGTTGTTCGCCTTTTTTTTGTTGTTCTGGGAGACATCCGTCTTTTGGGTCATTCTCCAAATTGGTATCGGCTGTGCCTGAGGAGGAGAGTTTTGCGGTGATTTGGAGATAGTTTGGACGGATGTGCGTGGTAATCCTCAGTAGGCTAACAAAAAATCTAAGAGGTACTTTGATAGGAAACGGCAAGAGGTTTTGTTTGCTATTGGTGACATGGTGTGGTTGTCCTCTAAGAATCTGCGGTTGAGAATTCCTTCTAAAAAATTGGGTCCCAAGTTTGTAGGGCCCTTTAAGGTGCTTCAGGTAGTTAACCAATCTGCTGTTAGGTTGGAGGTTCCTACCTCCTGAAAGATTAATCCGGTGTTTCATGTTTCTCTGTTGAAAAGAGCTTATGTGTCGGATGGAGATGCCTCTGCCACTGTTCCCCTGGTGGTGGAGGACGGGGAATACGAAATTTCCCGCATCCTAAATTCTAGACGGTATAGAGGGAGTTTGCAGTATCTCGTCGCTTGGAAGGGTTTCGGACCCGAGGATAACTCATGGGTGAGGGCGGATGATGTTTCTGCTTCCAGACTTGTCAGAGCGTTTCACAAGAGGTTTCCTGATAAGACTGGGCCTAGGGGATCCGGAGGATGCTCATAGAAGAGGGGGTACTGTTAGAACTCTCCTGTTAGGTTTTTTCTATCTTGCTGGTCACATGACCTTTTTGCCTATTTAGTCCTGCTCTGCCCTCTTGGCCTTGCTGGACTTCATTGTAATTTCTACTCTTAAGCTAGCCTGGTGCTTAGTTACCTTTCTCTGTCAGTTTAGCTAGGTCTTCGGACCTTTATGTTCTATGTTGTGTGTTTGTCTTTTACTGCTACAATTTCTGCTAGGAGGTGTCCAACTTTATCCCAGTCCCTAGTTCTTGTAGGGATCCCTTCCTTGCATCTATAGGTCTTCGTACAGACTAGCCGAGGACTTTAGCAGGGTCTGATCGCAGGATCAGGTTCCCCGTTACATCGTAGGGATCTAGCTTAGTTCTATCGTAGGGACAGATCTCCTTTCTTTCCTTAGTGCTTGTAGCAGATCATAACAGCTACTATTGCAGCAGACCTACCAACAGCAGCAGCACCAACAGGATCATCTCCGACAACAGCAGCAGCAGATGGAATTGCTCGCAAAGGCGGTTTGTGAAAGGCTGACAGCCCCTCCCCCAACTCCATCTGATGACTCGACCATCTGGAAAGCAGTAAGGCGAGCCATGCAAAAAATGACCCCGGGCGATGATGTGGAGACATTTTTGACTGTGTTTAAGCGGGTGGCAGAGTGGGAGAAGCTACCGCCGGAGCAGTGGTGGGAGGTGCTGGCCCCCTATCTGACTGGTGAGCCCCAAAGGGCTTATTACGACCTGGCCTTTCATGATGCCCAGGAGTATACTAAACTTAAAACTGAGATACTGGCATGTGCTGGAGTGATGACCATGTCAAAGAGATCCCAAAGGGTCCACCACTGGACATATTGCGGTGATAAACCCCCTTGCTTCCAAATATTCGATCTCCTCCATCTTGTACGGAAGTGGTTGCAGCCAAAGTCCTCCACCGCAGCCCAGATGGTAGAACAGGTCGTGATGGACAGGTCTGTTCACTCCCTGCCAAGGCCAGTGCAGAACTGAGTTGCCCAGGGAGACCCCCGGAATGTGGATGACCTGGTCGGACTCATAGAAAGATACCAGGTGGTCGAGAGGTCCCTAATGAAGCCAGGAGGTGCTGCATCCCCATACTGGAGTAATCAGAAGGAGCCAGAGTCCCAAAAGAGGGGTATTAAAGCCCCCACTGGAGAAAATCAGAGGTCCCAGGTAGTTGCTAAGGGTCTGCGAAAAGCCTCTGGGAAAGACTTGATCTGCTAGAGGTGTCACGGTCCTGGACATGTTGCCGCCTGTTGTCCTATGTACTCTGAGCAGATGGACTGCAGTATAGGAAAATGCTGTTCATACTATGCCTACCCCACCTGTAGCGTGGACTATCAGCCCTGTAAGGGGCCCCAGTCATGTTCCGTGACCATAAACGGAGTGTTAGTGTCGGGACTTCTGGACACAGGATGTTTGGTGACCCTGATAAAGGCCACAGTCTCCCACCAGGGAAGTATGTGAGCGTCCGCTGTATCTACAGGGACACCAAGGACTACCCCGTCGCCAGAGTGATAATAAGAACTGACTGTGGGGCTGAGTCTCATGAGGTCAGGGTGGTTGAGGACTTGTTACGCCCAGTTATAATCAGGTGGGACTTCCGTCTGTTCTAGGACTTGTGGGGAAAGGCAGGGGTGCCCACAAGCTCAGACCGGAGCTGGTTCATCCATGAAAAATCCCCATTACAGCCAGAGGCAGATGAGTTCCCCCTGTGTGTCCTTGCTGGTGATGAGGACGAGACAGGGACCCATGAGAATGAGATTCCTGAACTGGGGGTTTCTGGGGGGAATTTTGGTACAGCACAAATGCAGGATCTTACGTTAAAAGGTGCATTTGACAATGTGACTGTAATAAACGGGGTTGCCCAAGGGGTTGACACCAGATTTCCGTATTTCACCTTAAATGAGGAGCTGCTTTATCGGGTCACTAAACGAAGAGGGGAAGTTATAGAACAGTTGTTGGTGCCGGATCCCTTTAGACATAGGGTATTAGATTTGGCCCATTTGCATGTCTTAGGGGAGGCATCTGGGCGTAGACAAAACCCAAGAGCGGGTCTTGCAGAGGTTCTACCGGCCTGGGTGTCACTGAAAAATTGTTAATTTCTGCAGGTCTTGCCCTACTTGTCAGTAAACTGCTCCTGCGTCCCACTTCCGGAGTCCCCTGGTTCCGTTACCCATTATAGAGGTCCCGTTTGACCGAATTGCCATGTACCTTGTAGGGCCCTTAGTTAAGTCCGCCAGGGGTCACCAACACATACTGGTTGTGCTGTATTATGCAACACGGTACCCAGAGACAGTACCATTGAGAAACTCTTCTGCCAGGAGCATAGCCCGCGACCTGGTATACCTCTTCTCCCGGACGGGCCTACCAAAGGAAATCCTGACAGACCAGGGAACTCCTTTCAAGTCGAAGGTGATGAGGGAGTTGTGTAAGGCTTTCCAGATTACACAACTCAGGATGTCAGTTTACCATCTGCAGACAGCCTGGTGGAGAGGTTCAACAAGACCCTAAAGTCCATGCTTAAAAAGGTCGTGGAGAAAGATGGACGAGACTGGGATTGCCTACTCCCCTACCTGCTGTTCTCCATTAGGGAAGTTCCCCAGGCCTCTACGGGGTTCTCACCCTTCGAGTTGATTTATGGACGGCACCCTCAGGGACTATTAGACATTGCGAAAGAGACCTGGGAAGTCGAGGTAACACCCCACCGGAGCGTCACCTGACATGTGGACCAGATGCAAGACCAGTTTGCAAGGGTAATGCCGATTGTAAGAGAGAGCCTCCTTCAAGCACTAGACGCCCAGGCCATGGTCTACAATCGGTCAGCGAGACTGAGGCAGTTTAGCTCTGGAGACCGGGTGTTGGTGTTGATCCCCACGGTGGAAAGTAAATTCCTGGCTAAGTGGCAAGGGCCATATGAGGTGGTCTAAAAGTTGAGTGATGTCAACTACAAGGTCCACCTACCAGGAAGAAGGAAGCCATATCAGGTGTACCATGTTAACATACTCAAACCTTGGCGAGACAGGGAGCCGGTGGTAGCTACGTGCCTGGGGGGCCCATCCTGAAGCACGTATCGAGGATGTCACAGTGACAGATACACTTTCACTGTCCCAGAAGCAACAGTGCCGAGAACTGCTTCAGCGGAACCTGGACCTGTTTTCAAAGCTGCCAGACTGTACATAGGTGGTCGAACACGAAATCTTGACAGAGCCGCATGTGAGGGTGAATCAAAGGCCGTATCGGATTCCTGAAGTCCGCCGCGAGGTTATCTCCAAAGAGGTGAGGAGAATGTTGAGCCTGGGCGTCATCAAGGAGTCAAAACGTGGCTTTTCCAGCCCCATTGTCCTGGTGCCGAAACCGGATGGAGAGTTCTGTAATGACTACCAGAAGCTAAATGTGATGTTAAAATTCGATGTGTATCTGATGCCCTGCGTCGATGAGCTTATTGAGAGGCTAGGGTCAGCCAGACATATCACTACCCTAGACCTAACGAAAGGATACTGGCAGATTCTCTTGTCCCCAAGTGCCAAGGAGAAGACGGCCTTCTCTACTCCTGACCGGTGCTTCCTGTGCACCAGGATGCCATTCGGTCTACAGGGAGCCCCAGTTACCTTCCAGAGGGCCATGGACCGGATCCTAGTCTCCCATAAGAAGTATGCCGCAGCTTACCTGGATGACATCGTAATATTCAGCCCTGATTGGGGAAGTCATTTACTCTAGGTCTATGTGGTACTGGATGCACTAAGGAAAGCGGAGTTTACAATAAATCCAAAGAAGTGTGCCACAGGGAAGGAAGAAGCAAAATACTTGGTCTACGTTGTCAGAAGGGGCGAAATAAAGCCGCAAGTAAAGAAGGTGGAGGCTATCCAAAACTGCCCGCAGCCAAACTCCAAGAAGCAAGTTAGTGCGTTTCTGGGAATTGTGGTGTATTATTGGCGATTTATCCCAAATTTCACCATGATAGATGCCCCCTGACTGATCTTCTTAAGCGCACAAAGACATCAATGACTAAGTGGTCCCCTGAAGCAGAGATGGCATTCCAGGAGTTGAAACTCACCCTATGTAAGCAGGCAGTCTTAATAACACCTGACTTCACTAAGGAGTTCGTGGTTCAGACTGATGCCTCCGAGATCGGTATGGGAACTGTGTTGTCCCAGGAAATAGATGGGGACGAACATCCAGTCCTGTTCCTGAGTAGGAAACTCTCCTTCTGTGAAAAGAACTATGCCATCATAGAGAAGGAGTGCCTGGCCATCAAACGGGCCATTGAGACCCTAAGATACTACCTGTTAGGCCGAAAGTTCAGGCTAGTGTCAGACCATGCAACCCTGATATGGATGAGGGAAAGGAAGGGGAACAATACCTGGGTAACTAGGTGGTTCCTAGCACTCCAAGATTTTAATTTTCATGTAGAGCACAGGCCCGGGAAGCTACATGGAAACGCAAATGCCCTGTCCACACTTTCCTGTTTAGCAAGAGAAGGTGCCAAAACCCCCGGCTTTGGGTAGGGGAGGGGGATATGTGAAAAAGTCACTGGTAAAGTGCTGGAGGGGAAATATGATTCCCTGAGGCTGTTGTGATCTAAAACCATTACATTTCCTCCAGCATGTTAAATGTTGAGAGGGGTTAACTCCATAGTAAAAGGGAGTGTTTTTTTGTGAATGGCCATTATGATGGGTGGGAGGCCATTCACCATATCTCTCCGCCTCGGGGTGTGGTTTGGTGGAGTTTAAATACTCAGCCAGCTGAGGCATTCAGTGTTCAGTAGGTCTGGAACTCCAGACCTGTTTGTGTGGAGCTATCCTGAACCACATGGATTGTCAGCACTCTGAGCAGGCGGATGCATGCTACCACAAAGACTGTGCTTTTGTGTTGCTATTTTGCTTTGTATTTTCTGCTTGGCCAGTGGGCTGTGTTTTCTTTTATGGACTCAGTGTTGGTTTATGCTACATTTTTTAATAAACCAACCAGAAGTTTTAAAGAGACATCGTACCTGTGTCTGCCTCCGTGTGTAGCTAAGTGAGCGATTGACCACAATAGTATAAAAATATTGGTCAGGCTCAGGTACCGCAGGCGCGGTTTTAGTGTTCAGGTGCGGTTTTGAGGTTCAGGACTAAACAACATGGGATAAAGGAAAAGGTTCAGACTCATACAGCACAGGATACAGAGACCTGGAAATTCAGCAGTTGCACAACACTACTAAATGGAGAACGTTGCTCAGGCAATTCCCTACTGGGGAGCGGACCTTATATACTTGATGCCTTGCTGCTATTGGCTGAGGGCATTTTCAAGTGTGCGTGCTGCCATAATGTAGATGAGCATTTACGAATTGGGAAGTGTGCATGCACTAGGCATGCTGACAGAGACCTGCGCGACGTCCGCTGGCCCCGGGGTTCTACAGCAGGGAACAAGGACACTGCTGCAGGGCCGGGGTGGTGAGTATTTTGGCGTTACTGCCGAGAGGAGGGAGAGGGAACACGTAGGGACACTGGCATTAGCGTTACAGTACCCCACCCCTTCTTCAAGCCTACAAGAAGTCTCCACAAAAGAAGTGGTGCATCAATACTCTCCTTGGACTCCCATGATTTCTCTTCAGGATCTCCAGACCACTAGGCCTTCGGGCCTCAGGAGCACCGGAGTAGAAGAGAGAACCTGTTTAATGACAAGAATAGAAGATACCTCCAGGTCCATATTCAATTTGGTATCCAGGATGATACATCTTTGAGGGGGAGAGGACCCATGCCAATGGACCCCCAATTTTTCTTCAAGGCCGAATTCTCTCCAGACCATCAGAAGAGAGCCTTTACCTTCGGGCCTCAGGAGCACAGGAGTAAGAGAGAAGACCTGTTCTAGGGAAAGAATTCAAGATACCTTCTCCTGGTCCATCTTCGTTTCGGGTTCCAGGATGATACGTTCTTTGTGGGGTGAGGACCCCAGAGGCAGGTCAATGGAATATCATACGGTCTGTGCGGAGGCACCATCTTAGCTTCCTCCCCATTATATATCTGTCTAAAGAAAGGAATTGAAGATACATTCTCCCGATCCATCTTCAATTCGATGACCAGGATGATACATCCTCGAGGGGCTGAGGATCCCTGAGACAGGTAAATGAATCCATCATTCAATCTGTGCAGAGGCAACGTCTTCACTTCCTTCCTATTGAAGATGTCAGCACATGACTCACAAGGGGATGGCAGACCTGGCGGAGAAGATGGCATCACCGGCTGCTGGATTGGGCGTACAAGGACCATACATCTCTCATGACAAAACTGTCCCCAATGGTGAGGGACAGGGACCCGGAGTGTCTGTCAGGACAGGATACGGACACTGTTCAGACAACATGGGTTTTGGGTCACTGAGCAGAATGGACACAGACTCGAAGTCATAGGCAGGACTGGATTCGAATACTTTAACAGGCTCCAACAGTACGGACTCTGGAATGCTAACTATGACAGACACTGGTGCTGGTTCTAGTACTGCTGGAACAGTTCCAGGTATCGCTGATGAGGCTTCAGGCTCAGGTACTGGCAGACCGGCTTCAGGCTTCTGATATCCCAGGAGTAGCAACAGGCTCAGGTCCTGCAGGAGCGGCATCAGGGTTCAGATACTGCAGGAGCAGCATCGGGCTCAGGTAGCACTGGAGCGGTGTTAGGCTTAGGAGCCAGAGTGGCTTCTGGGTTCAGGTACCATCGAAGTGGGGTCAGGCTCAGGTGCCGTAGGTGCAGTGTCAGGGTTCAGGTACCACCAGAGCGGTGTCGTGATCCAGGTACCGCAGGTGCAGCTTCAGGGTTCAGGTGCCGCAGGAGCGGCTTTGGGGTTCAGGTACTGCAGGTGTTGCTTCAGGGTTCAGAACTACACAACAAAGGATAAAGGAAATGGGTCACTAGTTGCACACCACTACTAAATGGAGGACGTTGCTCAGGCAGCCCCTACTGGGGAGCGTGCCTTATATAGTTGATTTCCAAAGTGGAGGCGCTGCGCCTTTATGAATCGGGGAGTGCGCGCGCACTAGGCGTGCCGCTGGGAGATCTGCACGATGTTCACAGGCCCAGGGGAACCACGGCAGGGAACGTGGACATTGCCGCGCACCCATGATGGTGAGCATGTCAGCGTCCCTGCCGGGAGGAGGGGGAGGGAGACACGCTGAGATGCCAGCATTAGCGTAACAGCAACATTATAGAATGCTGTCACATGGGGCTGAAAGGTGGTTCCCTTTAACAAACAAATGCTAAATCTGTTGCTGCAAAAGTAGATAATTAAAAAATGGTTAACAGCTAAAAGAAAAAAAGCTATTTCTTTTCCGTATACATAGCATGTTTATGGACACTTGCACAGCCGGGATCTGTCCCCAAATAATAAATTATTTTTATAACGTTTTTAATTTTAAAATACTTAAAAGCTCCAACAGTGCTGTGGGTTATTAAATAGGTTGTTGGTTACTACTGGTTTTGATACATTTAACCATCGCTACGGTGCTCATCATAAATGAGTACACCCCAACAAATTTGCCAGTAAACCTTTAGTTTCCTTTCAGAAACAACATCATACTCCCACAATGTGGTCCATTGATTGCCAACAAAATTTGTTATTTTGCACACTAAAAAAAGTAACAAATTAATTCTAGACCATGTTGCAAAAATGAGTACATCCCAATTAAAGTTTTAGGAGCTAAGCTAAAGTTTAGACTACACAATTTTAATTACCAAGAATTTAACCACAGTAAAACCTAATTGTTCATTAACCCTCCATCAGGCGCACCTGTGGCACTCCCAAGTTCAGGCGCATTGCACCTGACAGGCAGAGGTTATAAAACCACCTATAATATCTAATTATCTCCATTTCAGGACTCTAAAAGTAATCAGTAACCTTCATATGGATGTATTAAAAGAGACTACACAAAATCAGATGCCAAAAAACTCTATTTAATAACCATAAACATATTAAAGCAAAAAGTACCAAGTTTCTCAACTACCGCCAAATAGCCTTCAGTTTTCATGAGATAACTATTAATAAACATTGTGCCTTAGAGGCCACTATCTTTTTTCTAAGAACACCCTACTTATTTCCACAAACTTTGCGTTATTCATTCATAAAACAAGCTAACTAAACAATTGTGATGAATAAAAAGAGAAATTAGTTACCTTAAAATGTAAGACAAGTTCAGGCGCAGTGAGCCTGAGAAGCCACAAAGGTCAGATCTGCTCTTCGGAAGGTCTGCTGTAACACTGTGAGAACAGGTTTCAAACAGCATGAAGACAGGAAATAACTGAAGGGGGGAGAATTTCTGACAGTTTGGAGAGGAGAGAGAAACAAAACTAATTGAGCTGGGCCTGTCAGATCAGCTGCGCCTGATGGAGATTAAAACATAATTTGTATTGCATCTTCCCTCCTATCAGCAATATATACAGTATGTGTTCTATTATGCCACGCTCGCTGTCTTGGGGTTATATTTGATTGACATCCAGAATATGGGGTCCAGTTTTGGGCTCCACATTTTAAAAAGGTTATTCAGAAGTTAGAATCAGTTCAAAGGTGGGCAACTAGATTATTGCACGGGATGGAGGCCTCTCATATGTTGAGAGGTTAGAAAAGTTGAGCTTGTTTAGCTTAAAAAAAGATGCCTCAGAGGAGATATCATTTACATGTATAAATATATGTGTGGTCATTGCAAAGGACTAGCACATGACTTATACCTTTCAAAGACTATACTAAGGACCCGGGGGCCCTCATTACGGGTGGAAGAAAGGCGATTCGGCAGCTAAATAGGAAAGGGTTCTTTACAGTTAGAGCAGTCAGACTGTGGAATGCCGACCACAAGAGGTAGTAATGGCCGACACTATAACAGCTTTCAAAAAAGGGCTGGATGATTTCCTACATACACATAACATTGTGGGTTATAGTTAGACTAGATGGTGGCCCGATTCTAACGCATCGGGTATTCTAGCAAATGTCTCCCGACCCTCCTTTATAATGCCCCATGTAGGATGTCACACCCCCCCTCCCTTATAATGCCCCATGCAGGAAGTCACATCCCCCTATATAATACCCCATGCAGGATGTCACATCCCCCGTATATAATACCCCATGCATATAATACCCCATGCAGGATGTCACATCCCCGTATATAATACCCCATGCAGGATGTCACATCCCCCCTATATAATGCCCCATGCAGGAAGTCACATCCCCCCTATATAATACCCCATGCAGGATGTCACATCTCTCCATAGTGCCCCATGCAGGCTGTCACATCCCCCCTATATAATACCCCATGCAGGATGTCACATCCCCCATATATAATACCCCATGCAGGATGTCACATCCCCACTATATAATGCCCCATGCAGGAAGTCACATCCCCCCTATATAATACCCCATGCAGGATGTCACATCCCCCTATAGTGCCCCATACAGGAAGTCACATCCCCCTATATAATACCCCATGCAGGATGTCACATCTCTCCATAGTGCCCCATGCAGGCTGTCACATCCCAACTATATAATACCCCATGCAGGATGTCACATCTCTCCATAGTGCCCCATGCAGGCTGTCACATCTCTCCATAGTGCCCCATGCAGGATGTCACATCTCTCCATAGTGCCCCATGCAGGATGTCACATCCCCCCTATATAATACCCCATGCAGGATGTCACATCTCTCCATAGTGTCCCATGCAGGCTGTCACATCTCCCCTATATAATACCCCATGCAGGATGTCACATCCCCCCATAGTGCCCCATGCAGGTCCCCTATGGCCCCATACAAAAAAAAAAATCCAATACTCACCTCACTGCTTCTCTGGACTCCAGCGTAGCTGGCATCTTCCCGCTGTGCGCTGTGACAATCTGATTAAGGCCACATTCACACGTTCAGTATTTGGTCAGTATTTTACATCAGTATTTGCAAGCCAAAACCAGGAGTGGGTGATAAATGCAGAAGTGGTGCATGTGTTTATATTCTACTTTTCTTTCAATTGTTCCATTCCTGGTTTTGGCTTAAAAAAACTGAGGTAAAATACTGACCAAATAGTGAATGTGTGAACATTGCATAATTCCCAGTATTCACAGTTTCAAGCATGCATTAAAAACACATTGATTTAGACGAGCCTATCACCTCATCTCATCTCATTACTCTAACTATTCCCTGTTCTCCCTTCTATGCACTCATTAGCACTTTGTGTCCCCCTATTTCCTCACAGACTGTAAGCTTGTGAGCAGGGCACTCACTCCTCTTGGTATGTGTGGAGCTAGGGGCAGCACAGTGACTCAGTAGTTAACATTGTCGAATTGCAGCTCTGGGGTTCCCAGTTCAAATCCCACCAAGCACAACATCTGCAAGGAGTTTGTGTCATGTCAGAGGTGACAGACAGTCGCCCTGCAGTGGGTTGCAGGAGATCTTCACGTTTGGCATTGCAGACAGCTGCTTATATAGGAGGCTGTCTTTAGGGCCGAGAGACTACCTCTCTCTTGCTAATTTGCTCTCTGGCCTGGGTATATACCTGGTATGTCTGAGAGGGTGTCGCCGGTTATATTCATTTCTACTTGTGAAGCTTAGCAGGAGCAGTACCTCGTCCTCTCTGGAGTTTGAGGCCGTGTGCACATTTGGAGTTCATCTAAAGCTAAGCCATTTTCCCCTGTTTTGTCTACCCTTGTTGTCTTTAGAGTTTTAGTGGAGGTTGACTAGTACTCATCTCCTTCCATCCCTAGCCGTAGCCATACGTCAGGGAAAGTAGGGCGAGGCACACTATCGGCGATAGCTGAGGAGGCTATATGGGGACGTTAGTTGAGACAGGGTGACGCTAGACCAGACTAGGAGGTCTCCACTTACCCCTTTTCCTAATGTTTGGGCTCCCTCTCCCTTTTCCCTCTGTGTTGCACTTACACCTGGCATGACAGTTTGTATGTTCTTCCCATGTTTGCATGGGTTTTCTCTTACACTCTGAAAATATACTGATAGGGAATATAAATTGTAAGACCCAATGGTGACAGTGATGATGATGTCTGTAAAGCACCGTGGAAGATGATGCTGCTGTATAAGCAGATCATAATAATAATAACTATGTGTTACCCTGAAATATCTTATCTTGCTTGTACAAGTACCTTCTTATTTATAAAGTGCTGAAAAATATGTTGACACTATAGAAATAAAAATGATTACTTATTATGTTTATACATCGCGGATTTGTTGTGGTCTTACAGTGTGGATTCTGCACTGCATGTCAACAGTAATTTAGTAAGCAATACAAAATCCCCAAATTTTCAAAATTCCATTCACATTGTGCGGAAAGATATCCATGCAAAAATGAAAGAATGGTGGGGATTTCAAATCTGCAGCATACTTAGCCTTGTGTAGATTTTCATTTCCGGTTTCACCCGATTCAATGATTTGTAATGGAGTAGGGTGAAATCTGAAGTCAAATCTTCAACGAAATCTACAAGTAATGCATGAAGATACTGTTGTTGTATTTGTTGCAGATTTGTGTCCAAAAGTTGCACACATCTTCATGGACCAGAAGCGTCTGACAAGTGGCGTGTGCCTCTGCACCACGACAGAAATTTTAATTCGGTCCCTTACTGGAGCAAGAATTCTGGCTTTAGTAATGCCACAGCTCATTATGAATTAGACTAGCTGTGGCATGATGCCCCTGCCATTCCCCCGTCCCACCCCATCTCTTTCCATTTTGGCAAAACGGATAAACTGGTGTGAAATTGGCAATAGTTGCAAAATTTTTGTTGCGGGCATAGCTCGCAATTAAAAGCTTATATGGGAAAGATGTTTGGATAAGGTTGCTGAGCCTCGGAGGGGGACACACCCTTCTATACATACTGCAAAACAGAAAAAATAGGACTCAGCACCCTTATCCACCCATCTTCCCCATACAAGGTTTTAATTGTGAGCTACACCTGGTCTTCTTTTCACTCCCCATTCAGATGATGCCTGGTTTGGCACATGGAGTGGTAGGTCATTAGTGTTTAGGGTTCATCCATATTAAAGGGGTTGGCCACTACTAGGACAGCCCCTTCTCACTCTGAATGTTTGCCCCCATTAAAATAAAAACACATACAGTAGTGGCCAAAAGTATTGGCACCCCTGCAATTCTGTCAGATAATACTCAGTTTCTTCCTGAAAATGATTGCAATCACAAATTCTTTGGTATTATTATCTGCATTTAATTTGCTTGCAAGGAAAAAACACAAAAGAGAATGAAGCAAAAATCAAATCATTGATCATTTCACACAAAACTCCAAAAATGGGCCAGACAAAAGTATTGGCACCCTGAGCCTAATATTTGGTTGCACAAGCTTTAGCCAAAATAACTGTGAACAACCGCTTCCGGTAACCATCAATGAGTTTCTTACAATGCTCTGCTGGAATTGTAGACCATTCTTCTTTGGCAAACTGCTCCAGGTCCCTGATATTTGAAGGGTGCCTTCTCCAAACTGCCATTTTGAGATCTCTCCACGGGTGTTCTATGGGATTCAGGTCTGGACTCATTGCTGGCCACCTTAGAAGTCTCCAGTGCTTTCTCTCAAACCATTTTATAGTGCTTTTGGAAGTGTGTTTTGGGTCATTGTCCTGCTGGAAGACCCATTACCTCTGAGGGAGACCCAGCTTTCTCACACTGGGCCCTACATTATGCTGCAAAATTTGTTGGTAGTCTTCAGACTTCATAATGCCATGCACACGGTCAAGCAGTCCAGTGCCAGAGGCAGCAAAGCAACCCCGAAACATCAGGGAACCTCCGCCATGTTTGACTGTAGGGACCATGTACTTTTCTTTGAATGCCTCTTTTTTTTCCCTGTGCACTCTATGTTGATGCTTTTTCCCAAAAAGCTCTACTTTTGTCTCATTTGACCAGAGAACATTCTTCCAAAACGTTTTAGGCATTCTCAGGTAAGTTTTGGCAAACTCCAGTCTGGCTTTTTATGTCTCGGGGTAAGAAGTGGGGTCTTCATGGGTATCCTACCATACAGTCCCTTTTCATTCAGACACCGACGGACAGTATGGGTTGACATTGTTGTACCCTTGGACTGCAGGGCAGCTTGAACTTGTTTGGATGTTAGTCGAGGTTCTTTATCCACCATCCGCACAATCTTGCGTTGAAATCTCTCGTCAATTTTTCTTTTCCGTCCACATCTAGGGAGGTTAGCCACAGTGCCATGGGCTTTAAACTTCTTGATGACACTGCGCACGGAAGACACAGGAACATTCAGGTCTTTGGAGATGAACTTGAAGCCTTGAGATTGCTCATGCTTCCTCACAATTTGGTTTCTCAAGTCCTCAGACAGTTCTTTGGTCTTCTTTCTTTTCTCAATGTGGTACACACAAGGACACAGGACAGAGGTTGAGTCAACTTTAATCCATGTTAACTGGATGCAAGTGTGATTTAGTTATTGCCAACACCTGTTAGGTGCCACAGGTAAGTTACAGGTGCTGTTAATTACACGAATTAGAGAAGCATCACATGATTTTTCAAACAGTGCCAATACTTTTGTCCACCCGCTTTTTTAGGTTTGGTGTGGAATTATATCCAATTTGGCTTTAGGACAATTCTTTTTGTGCTTTTTCATTGAAGACAAATTAAATGAAGATAATAATACCAAAGAATTTGTGATTGGAATCATTTTCAGGAAGAAACTGAGTATTATCTGACAGAATTGCAGGGGTGCCAAAACTTTTGGCCACCACTGTATACTCACCTTCTGAGCCGGCGATGTTCCAGTGGTGTCAGCACTTGCATTCCCTAGGATCACATGAGGCTGTTGCTTAACGTGAGCCCTGTGCCCAGTCAGCACTCTCTCCACCTTCAGACATATAAGTAATCAAGAGAAAGTGAGCGGCCAGAGGCCAACCCCTTTAAAGTTATACCTTGACATGGTTAGATGGCTTTTGTGCTCTTTGATCAATAACTACCGTATTTTGCAGATTATAAAACACACCGGACCATAAGACGCACCCCAAATTTTGGGTTGGAAAATAAATCTTTTAATAAATTAGTGGTGCGTCTTATAGTCCGCTTTTACGGTAGCTTACCGGGGGTTCGGCAGTGGTAGGGCAGGGTCTCAGGAGGCAGGGTCACTGCTACAGGAAGCTGGCAGGAGTGGGGCAATGCTGCGGGTCCAGGCTGGGAAGAGGGGGTTTGGCGGCGTGAGGCTGTGGCGGGCTCCGGGTTTTCAGAAAATGCCGGCGGAGTCCCCGTACACCCCTCTTCCCAGCCCAGGGCTTGCAGCATCACACCCCACTCCTGCCACCACTGTCAGCTTCCTGCAGCAGCAACCCTGCCTCCTGGGAACCACCTCCACCACAGCACCTCCCTTCCCCCCTAAGCTACATTCGGCTTATAAGACGAGCTCCCATTTCCCCCCCAGAAAATTTTTTTGGGGGGGGAGTGCGTCTTATAATCCGAAAAATACGGTAAGTACCTTGTTTTATGTTTGTAGCATTATTGGAGTTCATGTATTCATTAATTGCAGTGTGCTGATGCATTGTGTACATATATATTCATATATTGGCCAGATAGCGTATTTGTGCATCTGTACATTAATTTAATACTAAAGGTGTGCAGGCCCTATATTTTCTTTTTAGGAACTGATCTTTGTCAGATTCTCACTTTTTTCCAGACTTTTGTACAATAAAAGATTTTCCCTTTTCATTACGTGAGTTCTTTTATATCTGTTCCTAATGCATTTTTGACTATAACCACTGTCCAAAACATTTCGTTTAAGGTTATAGACTTGTTGCTCAAATCATTGATTTGATGAAAAGATTCACTTCATCCTGAGCCATTTGACGGCACAGTAAAGTGAGCAGATGTAGACAAGCTATAAAGTATACTGTGTGCAGAATTATTAGGCAAGTTGTATTTTAGAGGATTATTTTTATTATTGATCAACATCTATGTTCTCAATCAACCCAAAAGACTCATAAATATCCAAGCTTAATATTTTTGGAAGTTGAAGTGGGTTTTTTTAGATTTGGCTATCTTAGGAGGATATCTGTTTGTGCAGGTAACTATTTCTGTGCCAAATTATTAGGCAACTTAATAAAAACCAAATATAATTCCATCTCACGTGTTTATTTTCACCAGGTAAACCAACATCAGTGCACAAACTTTAGAGATAAACATTTCTGACATGCAAAAACAAAAACCAAAAAAAATAGTGATCAATATAGCCACCTTTCTTTATGATAACACTCAACAGCCTTCCATCCATAGATTCTGTCAGTTGCTTGATCTGTTTTCGATCAACATTGCGTGTAGCAGCCATCACAGCATCCCAGACACTGTTCCGAGAGGTGTACTGTTTTCCCTCCCTGTAGATCTCACATTTTATGATGGACCACAGGTTCTCTATGGGGTTCAGATCAGGTGAACAAGGGGGCCATGTCATTATTTATTCTTCTTTTAGACCTTCACTGGCCAGTCACGTTGTGGAGTAGTTGGATGCATGTGATGGAGCATTGTCCTGCATGAAAATCATGTTTTTCTTGAACGATACCGACTTCTTCCTGTACCACTGCTTGAAGAAAAGGTTCCACAAGTTCATCTTTGATGATACCAGCCCATACCAGTACCCCACTTCCACCTTGCTGGCGTCTGAGTCGGAGTGGAGCTCTCTGCCCTTTACTGATCCAGCTTCTGGCCCATTCATCTGGCCCATCAAGAGTCACTCTCATTTCATCAGTCCATAAAACCTTTGAAAAATCATTCTTAAGATATTTCTTGGCCCATTCTTGACGTTTTATCTTAAGCTTCTTGTTCAAAGGTGGTCTTTTTTCAGCCTTCCATACCTTGGCCATGTCCCTGAGTATCGCACACCTTGTGCTTTTTGATACTTCAGTAACGTTGCAGCTCTGAAATATGGCAAAACTGGTGGCGAATGGCATCTTGGCAGCTTCATGCTTGATTTTCCTCAATTCGTGGGCAGTTATTTTGCGCCTATTTTGGCCAGCACGCATCTTGCGACCCTGTTGGCTATTTGCCATGAAATGCTTGATTGTTCAGTGATCACGCTTCAAAAGTTTGGAAATTTCAAGACTGCTGCATCCCTCTGCAAGACATCTCACAATTTTGGACTTTTCAGAGCCCGTCAAATCTCTCTTCTGACCCATTTTGCCAAAGGAAAGGAAGTTGCCTAATAATTAAGCACACCTTATATAGGGTGTTGATGTCATTAGTCAACACCCTTCCTCATTACAGAGATGCACATCACCAGATTTACTTAATTGGTAGTTGGCTCTCAAGCCTATGCAGCTTGGAGTAGGACAACATGTATAAAAACTATCATGTGATCAAAATACTCATTTGCCTAATAATTCGGCACACAGTGTAAAGAAATAGCAGACATATTTTTTCTATGCACATCCATCTGTATGCTGCCTTCTCCTTCAAATATTAATTGCATATCCAAAAATTTAGCTCTATATTTATCAAACATATATGTGGACTGGTATTGGATGGGGTAATCATTAAGTGATTTCATGAGACCAACCAATTCCAATTCATAACGCTGCCAATGTATCTGAACTAGCACATTGCTGGTCATGTGTGCACCATCGCCATACAAAACCTGTTCCTTTCAAAATCTAAGAAACAGATTTGCGCTCATGCTAAGCCCATCAATGCATAATTTTTTTCACCTGCCATGTGAAAAATATTCACATAATAATCACTTCTCCATTGTTTCAGAAGTGAAAATTAAAGACTACCTCAGGAACAAAAAAAAATTGATGGTGAAAGGTCTTAGGAGAGAAATGGAACAGTAAATACCACATTGCCATAGCATCCAGATGCTCAGTGGTGTCACTGGCCTATCCCTTACCAGAGTATCAGTTGCCATCAATTATACTGCTTCTAGTCTCATGCCTTGCTATATTACTACCTGTCATAGACCTAGCCTTTCTGGTCCTTTGGATTTGTTTCCTTTCCCAATGAAATTTTCTTCTGAGGGTGAAGAGAAGGAGAATTCCTAACTCCGCACCTCTCTTTATTTACCACTTATAAACCGATTATAGCTACAGAGTACCAATTTCAATGTATGCCTTCCTAACAGACTCGTAATTTCTTTTACAAATCCTTCCTTGCCAAAGCTAGTTTCCACCTTCCTGACCAAGACAAATTTTTCAAATCTGACATGTGGTAATATCTTTGAAATGCTTCTAAATAACCCAGTGACACTATTACTGTAATTTTATGATACATACTTTAAGTTTCTGAGATGGTTAGGTCAACAATATTAATGAAAATATATAAAATTTGCTGAAAATGTTAAAAAATTTAGAAATGTTTGAACTTTGAAATGTTATGCCCCTAAAAGAGATAATCACTCAGCATAAAATAATAAATAAATAACATAAACCATATTTTCTCTTTATGTCAGCATCATTTTTGAAATGTCTTTTTATAGAATGTTAGAAAGGTTAAATGTTTAGCAGCAATTTTTCATTTTTTCAACAAAATTTATAAAACCTGTTTTTTTTTTTAGGACCACTTCCCTTTTTGTCAAAAAAGATCCTGTTTTGTAAACAGCTCCCTTCAACAGTAGAACAATGTACCACAACTCCAGAGTCTGCTAAATCTTTCTGAAGGTCTTTTGCAGTCAAGCAGGGGTTCTGATTTGTGCCTCTAGCAATCCTACAAGCAGTTCTCACTGAAATTTTCCTTGGTCTTCCAGTCCTTATCTTGACCTCCACCGTTCCTGTTAACTGCCATTTCTTAATTACATGTCGAACTGAGGACAGGGCAACTTGAATACGGTTTTCTATCTTCTTATAGCCTTCACCTGCTTTAAGGGCCTCCACCATTTTCATATTGTAGGTGTGGACCCCACATCATTTTTTTTCATTCATTGATTTATTTATTTATAACACCTGCACAAATATGGCCTTCATGGAAGAGTCATCAGAAGAAAATATCTCCTGCATCCAAACCATAAAATTCAGTGCCAGAAGTATGCAAAAGAACATCTAAACATGCCTGATGCATTTTGGAAACAAGTCCTGTGGACCTATGTGGTTAAAATAGAACTCTTTGGCCACAATAATCAAAGGGCACAGCACTTCAGGAAAAGAACATCTCACCAACCATTAACCATGGGGGTGGATCAATCATGCTTTGAGGGTGTGTTTCAGCTAATGGCACATGGAACATTTCACGAGTAGAGGGAAAAATGGATTTAATGACATTTCAACAAATTCTTGATGCAAACATAAAACCATCTGTAAAAAGCTGTAGTTGAAAAGAGGATGGATTCTACAAATAGATAATGATCCTAAACACATGTCAAAATCCACAATAGACTACCACAAAAGGCACAAGCTGAAGGTTTTACAATGTCCCTCACAGTCCCCTGATCTGAACATCATTGAAAGGAATCTCACAGAACTGGAAGAATTTTCCAAGGAAGAATGGATGAAAATCCTTCAAACAAGAATTGAAAAACACTTCGCTGGCTACAAAAAGCATTTACAAGTTGTGATACTTTGAAAGGGTGTGCTACTAGGTACTAACCATGCAGGGTGCCTAAATGTTTGCATCAGCTAATTTTCCTTTTTGCAATTTTGAAAATGTAAAAGATGAAAATATATATTTTTTGCCTAAAATAGAAAGGAAACGTGTCATCTTTAACTGTAGGCCTTTTAGAGGTCATTTAATTTTCAACTTGCTCAACTGTTCACAATAACAGTAATTTAAACCTGGGGTGCCCAAACTTTTAAATGCCACTGTAAATATTTCCACCAACAGTAAAAAGTAACATGTGCCCAAAATAAATAGAATTCAGGGAATCACTTGCCAAAGGACATCCTTTGGTCAGCCACATGAAAAATACTTTAATCGAATCTACCTACCGTATTTTTTGGACTATAAGACGCACCGCACCATAAGACGCACCTAGGTTTTAGAGGAGGAAAATAGGAAAAAAAATGTAAGCAAAAAATGTGATCATGATGCACTGTTATGGGGGAGGGGTCGGTCTGCTGCTGACACTGGTATAAGGGTAATGTTCCCCAATTCTGTTAATATCCTCCATCCTGGTATGTATGGCCCCTCCTTCCTGGTATGCGTGGCCCTCATCCCCATCATGGTATGCATGACACCCATTGATCCCCCATCCTGGCATTCATGGCACACCTTAATCTCCCATCCTGGCATGCATGGCACCCCTTGAGCCCTCATCCTGGTATTTATGGCACCCCTTGAGCCCCCATCCTGGTATGTATGGCACCCCTTGAGCCCCCATCCTGGTATGCATGGGACCCCTTGATCCCACATCCTGGTATGCATGACACCCCTTGAGCCCCCATCCTGGTATGCATGGCACCCCTTGAGCCCCCATCCTCATATGCATGGCACCCCTTGAGCCCCCATCCTGGTATGCATGGCACCCCTTGAGCCCCCACGAAAAAAATGAACAATCATACTCACCTTCTCTCTCCTCCAGCGCAGTCCCGCTCTGCTGCCGACACTCCCTGCCATGCGCTCTCACACAGTGAAGTGCTGTGTCAGAATAGTCACTGCTCCCCATGCCGGGACTGTATGCGTGGGGAGCAGTGACCATTCAGTCTCTTCAACAGCCGGCACACTGTACCGCAGAGCGGCTCCAGCTGCTGCTCTGCGGTCTGTGTGCCCGCTATTAAAGACCATGGATATTCACTGCAACCCATGGGAGTGGGTTGTAGGGAATATTCATGAGCTTTAATAGCGGGCACACTGACAGCAGAGCGGCAGCAGGTGCCGCGCTGCGTCTACAGTGTGCCGGCTCTTAAGGAAAATTAATATTCATTGCTCCCCACGCCCATTTCTTTAGTAGCGGGCACAGCATAGGCTGCAGCAAGTGGCTGCTGCCTCCTATGCCCTGCTGATCCCCCGCTGTCGCTCCCCAACACCCCAACCACTCATAGCCATAGTACATAGTATTTGGACTATAAGACGCACCCCCCACTTTCCTCCAAAATTTTGGAGGAAAAAAATGCGTCTTATAGTCCGAAAAATAAGGTAAGTGGGTATGGTAAAGTTTGTTCCAGTGACTGATGTAAGTAGACTTCTTACTGGTGTCAGTCGTATAGCTCTCAATTCATTGTTGTGCATGAGGCAAGTCCTTGTTTGCCCCTCTTCTGTGCCTGTCAGAAGATGTTGCATCAGCTCATTTACCTTTTTTTAATTTTTAAAATGTAAAAGAGGAAAAAATATATATATTTTGCCTAAAATACAAAGGAAATGTGTCATCTTTAACTTTAGACCTTTTAGAGATTATTTAATCTTCAACTTGCTTAACTGTTCACAATAACAGTAATTTTGATCAGGGGTTCCCAAACTTTTGCATGCCACTGTATAATTAGGGTTAAAGGTTTAAATATTGATTTTGGCTGACACTATAGAGAGTAAATTATGTTTTTTTTCTCTATAGAAATCACATATTTAGTGTTGAGCGAGCACTAAAATGCTCGGGTGCTCGAAGCTCGGGCCGAGCTCGCCATGATACTCGGGTGCTCGACCCGAGCAACGAGCCCAATGTTAGTCTATGGGAGACCCGAGCATTTTTGCGGCGGCTCCCCTGGCAGTCTGTAGAAAGCCTAAAAAGTGCCCAAAACGATAGTGACAGTGCTCAAATGACATGGGGACAGCATGGGGATCGCCCCTGGAAGCATTTCTGACCCCCAGGTCACTGCTGTCAACAACGTGGTCAGAGGTATTAAGCCACTTTTACAGGCTCACAATAAAACGTTCAAAAACGAAAGTGAAAGTGCTTTCCTGTGAAATATGTTAACCCCTTAACGACCATGGGTCTTTCTGTTTTTGTGTTTTCCTTTTTTGCTCCCCTTCTTCCCAGAGCCAGAACTTTTTTAATTTTTGTTCAATATGGCCATGTGAGGGCTTATTTTTTGCGGGACGAGTTGTACTTTTAAACACCATCACTGGTTTTACCATATCGTGTGCTGGAAAATGGGAAAAAAATTCCAAGTGTAGTGAAACTGCAAAAAAAATGCAATTCCACAGTTGTTTTTTGGGTACTTTTTTTACCACGTTCACAGATTGCTAAAACTGACCTGCCATCATTATTTTCCAGGTCGTTACGAGTTCATAGACACCAAACATGTATAGGTTCTTTTTTATTTAAGTGGTGAAAAAAAAATCTAAAGCTTGATAAAAAAAACAAAAAAAATGACGCCAATTTCCGAGACCCTTAGCTTCTCCATTTTTCGGGATCCGGGGCCAGGTGGGGGCTTATTTTTTGCGTGCCGGGCTGACGTTTTTATTGATACCATTTTGGGGTAGATCCGATGTTTTGATCGCCCGTTATTGCATTTTATTGCAAAGTTGTAGCGACCAAAAAAACTTAATTCTGGCGTTTAAAATTTTTTTCTCGTTACGCCGTTTACTGATTGTATTAATTCTTCTTTTATATTGATAGATCGGGCGATTCTGAACGCGGCGATACCAAATATGTGTATGTGTTTTTTTTTTTATATATATATATATATTTTATTTTGAATGGGGCGAAAGGGGGGTGACAAACTTTTATATATTTTTTATTTTTTTTATTTTTTTAAAAACTTTTTTTTTACACTTTCTGCTTGCTTCTATAGTCTCCAGAGGAGACTAGAAGCAGCAGTTGTCTGATTGCTTCTACTGCATACAAGCGATGAGAAGATCGCTTGTATGCAGGAGAAATGCTCACTTGCTATGAGCGCTGACCACTAGGTGGCGCTCATAGCAATTGAAACATGACAACCACAGGCGTCTGCTGCAGACCCTGAGTTGTCATGCCCACCCATTGGTGACTCGCGATCAAGTGACGGGGTCACTGATGGACGGGGCTTAGGACTCCCGGAAGCGCGAGTTAAATGCCACTGTCAGAGATTTAACATGTTAACAGCCGCGGGTGGATTGCGATTCCAATAATCAGCTGACATGTGCTCGCTTCAGTGCGGGCTCACCGCCGGAGCCCCCGCTGAACCGGCCTTCCCGACCTGGTGCGTACTATTACTGACCAGGTCGGAAAGGGGTTAAGGAACATCCTTTCCAGGGTAAAGACTTGTGTATAAGGTAAAATAAATAACCAAAAACAAAAATACTCCTCCACACCTTGGGTTATGTTCACAAGTAGCATTTTTTATGCATTTTTGCACGTTTGTATTGCTTTCAACCGTGACAAATGCATTCACCAGGAAATGTCATTTTAACATTTTACAACCTTATCTGGCAATGTGCTGTGTGACACATGCATACAGTGCTAAAAAGGCATGGGGACAGCATGGGGAAGACCCCTGGAAGCATCTCTGACACCCAGGTCACTGCCTAAAAGTGTGCCCATCAGAAGTGATCCTTGCCGCATCAGAAGATGCAGACTTGCAACTATCCCCGTGCAAGTCCTTGTCCCAGGGCAGTGTTCAATTGTACCTCCCCCATAACTTGCAATACAAGCGCAAGTATGCAGCTTGCCACCCACCCACCCCCAGACTGCAATACCATACTGCTAGCTTGCTTGCACTTGAAATTGGGCCTTTTAGGCATGTGGAGGTGGAATCTGGCCACCACGTCATGGCTGCGTCGGTAGCCTGGTATTCATACTCAGTCCCCAGCCGCCCGGCGGCCGGGTGTCCACGCTTGGTCCCCAGCCGCCAGGGGGCGGCCGGGTGTCCATACTCAGTCCCCAGCCGCGTGGGGGTGGCCGGGTGTCCATAAACGGTCCCCAGCCGCCCCTATTTGTCCCGGTGCGCCTTATACACAAGCGCGCATACCAAAACATTACCTGTGCCCTCCCCAGTGCATTTAGTGGGAAGGACAGCCTAACCACAAACACGTGGACAAGTGAATGTGGCCAGGAATGGTCCATCTCACTGACACTTTCACACTGGGTTAATATTGTGGAAGCCGGGTCACAGTTGGACACTGGGATGCAACACGTCCTCCAGACATAGAGGATTGCGGGTCCTGGGTCAATCAGGCTTCAACACAAAGTTCAGAAGGTAGACAGCAGCAGTGGTCGGCCTCGTACACAACGAATAAATTATTCATGATCATGAGGCCGTCCACCTCCTTAGCTTTCTGTTCCTTGGAATGCAAGCGCATGTATGTAGTAGCAGCTAGGCCTGAGGTGGTCAGCGTTTTGGCGCATATTCTACCTCCTTCGAGGATTGCTGGATGTTTTCCTGGTACTATCCCAGTTCTATGACTCCCATTAAAACAAAGCTTCAGGTGATGAATGATGGATGAGGTGGTGGCAAAGGAGAAAGAGCAGGAGGAACAGGGACCATTCACATCAATATCAGGCCAGCCAACCACACATGTCTTGTAGGATATGTTTCTGTACCAAAAGGAGCGGTTCAGCTACACAGTTATAAGGCATACAGTGAATGCAATGCCTACCAAAAATTTCGAGGCACTCCAATGCCCCTTGGAAGTGACATGGAGGTCAGAGGGCCTTAACTAAACCGTTTTTTCCATTTATAGCAACTGGGTCTCCTGTACACTGTTGGCCTAAGCAGGGAATGGAAGGCTTTCCAAAAATTATTAGGCACTGCAATGCCCCTTGAAACAGACGTGGATTACAGCGTATTAAAAACCTTCTACCCATTAATTGGGAGTGCGTCTCCCTTAATGTTCGCCTATGCATTGAAAAGCAAAAGCTGACAAAAATTAGGAGGAAATGCAATGCCCGTTGGAAGAGTCGTGGAGGTTAGAGGTAATTAAATACAACATGTCAATGCCCCTTGGAAGAGCTGTGGAGTTCAGAGTGGTTTAACAAGACGGTTTTAATGCCCCTTAGAAGAGACGTGGAGTTCAGAGTGGTTTAACAAGACAGTTTTAATGCCCCTTGGAAGAGATGTGGAGGTCACAGTAGCTTAACAAGATGGTTTTAATGCCCCTTGGAAGAGACGGGGAGGTCACAGTAGCTTAACAAGATGCTTTTAATGCCCCTTGGGAGAGTGGTGGAGGTCGCAGTGGAATAAAAAGACAATATTAGGAAGAGACGTGGAGGTCACAGTAGCTTAACAAGACGATTTTAATGCCCCTTACAAGAGCCATGCAGTACAGCATATTAAAAACATTATTCCCATTATTGGGGAGTGGGTCTCCCATAGTCTTTGCCTATGCCTTCCAAGCAAAAGCTGCCAAAAATTAGGAAGGGGGAACTTGCAATGTCCCTTACAAGAGCCATGCAGTACAGCATATTAAAAACATTATTCCCATTATTGGGGAGTGGGTCTCCTATAGTCTTTGCCTATGCCTTCCAAGCAAAAGCTGCCAAAAATTAGGACAGAGGAACATGCAATGCTGGCAACATGGACCACGGTCACCCTGGTGGTATAGTGGTCATGGAGGCTGAGGATAAGGAGAAGAGCAAAAAACAGCCGAAATGAGGAAGCGTATACCCTTGTGTTGGTGTGAAGCGATGCATGGGAATACACCTCCCGAAATAACACAGTGGATTTGACTTTATGTTACTCTGCTGTCATTTGGTGGTGATGAGAAGTCTGGCCCAATCCAGCCCTTGTTCATTTTGATAAGGGTCAGCTTGTCAGCATTGTCAGTTGACAGGCGAGTGCGCTTATCAGTTATAATTCCCCCAGCGGCACTAAAAACATGCTCCGATAACACGCTAGCGGCAGGGCAGGCCAGGACCTCCAAGGCATACAGAGTGAGTTCATTCCAAGTGTCCAGCTTGGATACCCAATAATTAAAAGGCACAGAGGAATCACGGAGGATGCTGGTACTCCCTCACCATCTTTTGAAACTTTCCACTCCTTGTGAGAGTACCCTGCGCCTCAGTGCCTGTAAGCTGGGCAGGTCTCAGAAAACTGTCCTAGAACATTGACAGTGTTCCCCTGCCTCTGCTGGATTGGAGTTGCGTCTCTCTCGCCTGTATGCCTTAGTTGGGCAGCGAACTGTGACCTCTGCCGCTACCGTGTTCAGATGGGAATTTTTTTAATAGTTCTGCAGCAAGGGCCTTCTGGTACTGCCCCATTTTTGTAGACCTCTCCAACTCAGGAATAAGAGAGTGAAAGTTCTCCTTGTAGAGGGGGTCTAAAAGTGTCATCAACCAGTAATGACTGTCACCCAACATTTTGACAATGCGAGGGTCACGGTTAAGGCAGCGTAACATAAAGTCAGCCATGGGTGCCAGACTGGTAACGGGCAAGACTTCCGCCTCCTCACCAAGATGACGACTGATAGTGTTGAGCGATCACTAAAATGCTCGGGTGCTCGAAGCTCGGGCCGAGCTTACCGTGATACTCGGGTGCTCGACCCGAGCAACGAGCCCAATGTTAGTCTATGAGAGACCCGAGCATTTTTGCGGCAGCACCCCCGGCAGTCTGTAGAAAGCCTAAAAAGTGCCCAAAATGATAGTGACAGTGCTCAAAAGACATGGGGGCAGCATGGGGATAGCCCCTGGAAGCATTTCTGACCCCCAGGTCACTGCTGTCAACAACGTGGTCAGAGGTATTAAGCCACTTTTGCGGGCTCACAATAAAACGTTCAAAAACGAAACTGAAACGGTTTTCCTGTGAAATATGTTAAGGAATTTCCTTTCCAGGGTAAAAACTTGTGTATAAGGTAAAATAAATAACCAAAAACAAAAATACTCCTCCACACCTTGGGCTATGTTCACAAGTAGCATTTTTCATGCGTTTTTGCACTTTTGTATTGCTTTCAACCGTTACAAATGCGTTCACCGGGAAATGTCATTTTAACATTTTACAACCTTATCTGGCCATGTGCTGTGTGACACATGCATACAGTGCTGAAAAGACAAGGGATCAGCATGGGGAAGACCCCTGGAAGCATCTCTGACCCCCAGGTCACTGTCTAAAAGTGTGCCCCTCAGAAGTGATCCTTGCCGCATCAGAAGATGCAGACTTGCAACTATCCCCGTGCAAGTCCTTGTCCCAGGGCAGTGTTCAATTGTACCTCCCCCATTCCTTGCAATGCAAGCGAAAATATGCAGCCAACCACCCACCCACCCACAGGCTGCAATACCATACTGCTAGCTTTCACTTGAAATGGGGCCTTTTAGTTTGGAGGAGGCCGAAGCTGGCCACTACCTCATGGCCGCTTCGGCAGCGAGGTATCCATACTCTGTCCCCAGCCGCCCGGCAGCCGGGTGTCCACGCTCGGTCCCCAGCCGCCAGGTGGCGGCCAGGTGTCCATACTCGGTCCCCAGCCGCCCTGATTTCTCCTGTCACCTTCCCCCACACTTTTCTTAGCCTGGCCTGCTTTAGGGCAGCATTGGACGAGCCCACCAGAGAACCAGACTCCTCCGGTGGGCCTTGGCTTCTCCATCAGGGGAGTTGAGAGTGCCTAGGTGAGGAGCATGATGATGATGATAGAAGTTAACATCTGCTTTGTTTTCTTGGAATGCAAGCGCATGTATGTAGTAGCGGCTAGGCCTGAGGTTGTCCGCGTTTTGGCGCATATCCTACCTCCTCCGAGGATTGCTGGATGTTTTCCTGCTACTATCCCAGTTCTATGACTCCCGTTAAAACAAAGCTTCAGGTGATAAATGATGGATGAGGTGGTGGCCATTCACATCAATATCAGGCCAGTCAACCAGATATGTCTTGTAGGATATGTTTCTGTAACAAAAGGAGCGGATCGGCTACACAGTTATAGGGCATACAGTAAGTGCAATGCCTACCAAAAATTTCGAGCCACTCCAATGCCCCTTGGAAATGACATGGAGGTCAGAGGGCGTTAGCTAAACCTTTTTTTTGATTTATAGCAACTGGGTCTCCAGTGCACTGTTGGCCTAAGCAGTGAATGGAAGGCTTTCCAAAAATTATGAGGAACTGCAATGCCCCTTACAAGAGCCATGTGTGGCACCCCAGGGGTCTGGTCACCACAGTAATAGAGATATTACATCGGAGAGCAAGTGGGAGGTTTCCTGGTCAGGATCCCTTAAACATGCAACATCCTCCTGCCCCAGTCCTGGGAGGGGAGAATTCTGCCCTTATAAATTGGATCTGGGGCGGGGTTGAGTGAGTCAGAGAACAGTCAGAGTCAGAGTGAGAGCAAGGGAAAGTAACAGCAAGGAGCTCTGTAGGAGCTAGGAGCTAAAGACCAGGGGCTGGAAGCTGAACAGAGCTCGCCCTGGCAGAAGACAATAGGAACCGGACACAGGAGTCCGAAGCTGTGAGGACTTATATATCCAGCAGCAGAAACCAGCCGGCAGGGGATTTCAGGTCCTCTGGCCATAGAAGCCCGGAGGCTCAGTCACAAGCAAGGGACCAGCACCGCCGTCGTGGAGCGGAGGCTAACAGAAGGCCCCAAGTCACCAGCCAAACGGGTGAGCACTACACGGTACACTCAGGGACGTGGGCTACTTCTACCCGCTTACAGCAAGGTAGCCAGGAAGAGTGCAGACGGACGGGGAGGCCTACAACTCCACCTGGCCACGGGAACTCCTGCTTTCTCACAGACTGACCAGGCCTCTTATGCTAGCCAGTACTCCCGGGAGGGTCTACCTTATAATCATCAGTAAAGACCCTGAACTGCACTGCAAAGACTCTGAGTCGTTCCTGCTGCGCTCGTTCACCATCACCCCCATCATCCACACTCACTGCCCTGAGGCTATACTCCTCCCGAGGGGAGTTATCCCATTCTATGCTGCGCACACAACACCAGCCTCAGCTGTCTGCCTCGCAGCGGTGGTACTCCCTGACCGCAATCCACGGGTGGCGCAGTCGGACAATTAACCTCAAAACCTAAGAAAGACTGCCACTGGTTTGACCAGCCTGAGCCACGGGACCGGGTCACCGCCACAGAGACTACAGACCCCAGAGACCCGGCACCGGGTATCCCACACACGTGTACACACGGCCCAGGGGGCGCGTCACATGCAGTACAGCATATTACAAACATAAGTCCCATTATTGGGGAGTGGGTGTCCCATAGTATTTGCTTATGCTTTCCCAGCAAAAGCTGAAAAAAATTAGGACGGAGCAACTTGCAATGCCCCTTACAAGAGCCATGCAGTACAGCATATTACAAACATAAGTCCCATTATTGGGGAGTGGGTGTCCCAAAGTATTTGCTTATACCTTGCAAGCGAAAGCTGCCAAAAATTAGGACGGAGCAACTTGCAATGCCCCTTACAAGAGCCATGCAGTACAGCATATTACAAACATAAGTCCCATTATTGGGGAGTGGGTGTCCCATGGTAGTTGCTTATGCTTTCCCAGCAAAAGCTGCCAAAAATTAGGACGGAGCAACTTGCAATGCCCCTTACAAGAGCCATGCAGTACAGCATATTACAAACATGAGTCCCATTATTGGGGAGTGGGTCTCCCATAGTATTTGCTTATGCTTTCCCAGCAAAAGCTGCCAAAAATTAGGACGGAGCAACTTGCAATGCCCCTTACAAGAGCCA
Organism: Phyllobates terribilis; assembly: GCF_046119375.1. Lineage (NCBI taxonomy): Eukaryota > Metazoa > Chordata > Amphibia > Anura > Dendrobatidae > Phyllobates > Phyllobates terribilis. The sequence continues at coordinate 416,877,135 of NW_027362764.1, read as the reverse complement.
TGCAGTACAGCATATTACAAACATAAGTCCCATTATTGGGGAGTGGGTGTCCCATAGTATTTGTTTATGCCTTGCAAGCAAAAGCTGCCAAAAATTAGGACGGAGCAACTTGCAATGCCCCTTACAAGAGCCATGCAGTACAGCATATTACAAACATAAGTCCCATTATTGGAGAGTGGGTCTCCCATAGTATTTGCTTATGCCTTGCAAGCAAAAGCTGCCAAAAATTAGGACGGAGCAACTTGCAATGCCACTTACAAGAGCCATGCAGTACAGCATATTACAAACATAAGTCCCATTATTGGGGAGTGGGTCTCCCATAGTATTTGCTTATGCTTTCCCAGCAAAAGCTGCCAAAAATTAGGACGGAGCAACTTGCAATGCCCCTTACAAGAGCCATGCAGTACAGCATATTACAAACATAAGTCCCATTATTGGGGAGTGGGTGTCCCATAGTATTTGCTTATGCCTTGCAAGCAAAAGCTGCCAAAAATTAGGAAGGAGCAACTTGCAATGCCCCTTACAAGAGCCATGCAGTACAGCATATTACAAACATAAGTCCCATTATTGGGGAGTGGGGCTCCCATAGTATTTGCTTATGCCTTGCAAGCAAAAGCTGCCAAAAATTAGGAAGGAGCAACTTGCAATGCCCCTTACAAGAGCCATGCAGTACAGCATATTACAAACATAAGTCCCATTATTGGGGAGTGGGTCTCCCATAGTATTTGCTTATGCTTTCCCAGCAAAAGCTGCCAAAAATTAGGACGGAGCAACTTGCAATGCCCCTTACAAGAGCCATGCAGTACAGCATATTACAAACATAAGTCCCATTATTGGGGAGTGGGTGTCCCATAGTATTTGCTTATGCCTTGCAAGCAAAAGCTGCCAAAAATTAGGACGGAGCAACTTGCAATGCCCCTTACAAGAGCCATGCAGTACAGCATATTACAAACATAAGTCCCATTATTGGGGAGTGGGGCTCCCATAGTATTTGCTTATGCTTTCCCAGCAAAAGCTGCCAAAAATTAGGACAGAGCAACTTGCAATGCCCCTTACAAGAGCCATGCAGTACAGCATATTACAAACATAAGTCCCATTATTGGGGAGTGGGTGTCCCATGGTATTTGCTTATGCTTTCCCAGCAAAAGCTGCCAAAAATTAGGACGGAGGAACTTGCAATGCTGGCACCCTGGTGGTATAGTGGTGGTGGAGGCTGAGGATAAGGAGAAGAAGATTAAACAGCCGAAACGAGGAAGCGTATACCCATGTGTGGGTGTGAAGCGGTGCATGTGAATACACCTCCCGAAATAACACAGTGGATTTGACTTTATGTTACTCTGCTGTCATTTGGTGGTGATGAGAAGTCTGGCCCAATCCAGCCCTTGTTCATTTTGATAAGGGTCAGCTTTTCAGCATTGTCAGTTGACAGGCGAGTGCGCTTATCAGTTATAATTCCCCCAGCGGCACTAAAAACACGCTCCGACAACACGCTAGCGGCAGGGCAGGCCAGGACCTCCAAGACGTACAGAGCGAGTTCATTCCAAGTGTCCAGCTTGGATACCCAATAATTAAAAGGCACAGAGGAATCACGGAGGACGCTGGTACGATCGGCAAGGTACTTCCTCACCATCTTTTGAAACTTTCCACTCCTTGTGAGAGTACCCCGCGCCTCAGGGCCTGTAAGCTGGGCGGTTGTGTCAGAAAACTGTCCCAGAATGTTGACAGTGTTCCCCTGCCTCTGCTGGATTGGAGTTGCATCTCTCTCGCCTGTACGCCTTGGTTGGGCAACGAACTGTGACCTCTACCGCTAGCGTGTTCAGATGGGAATTTTTTTAAGAGTTCTGCAGCAAGGGCCTTCTGGTACTGCCCCATTTTTGTAGACCTCTCCACCTCAGGAATAAGAGAGTGAAAGTTCTCCTTGTAGCGGGGGTCTACAAGTGTCACCAACCAGTAATGACTGTCACCCAACATTTTGACAACGCGAGGGTCACGGTTAAGGCAGCGTAACATAAAGTCAGCCATGCGTGCCAGACTGGTAACGGGCAAGATTTCCGTGTCCTCACCAAGATGACGACTGACCATGCTCTCCTCCTCCTCCTCCTCCTCTTCCTCCTCCCCCCTGTCCTCAGGCCACCCACGCTGAACCGACGGTATGACACTTGTACAGGTACTACCGTCTACAACGCATGATAGCAGCTCCTGTTCTTCCTCATCCTCCTCCTCCTCCTCCTCTCCCTCATTTTCCCCCAATGCACGTTGGGATGAGATGAGGCTGGGCTGTGTGTAATAGCCCGCTATGGCTTCTTGATCCATCTCATCATACTCTGGCTGCAATGCCTCCTCTTTAATTCTCTGCAGAGAGCGTTGCAAAAGACAGACAAGTGGGATGCTGACACTAATGATGGCGTCATTGCCACTCACCATCTTGGTGGCCTCCTCAAAGTTTGTCAAGATGGTACATATGTCAGACATCCAGGTCCACTCCTGAGGTCTTATGTGTGGAGTCTGACCTGAATATCGACGGCCTTGTTGCAGCTGATACTTCACAACTGCTCTCTTCTGCTCACAAATCCTTTGCAACATGTGAAGGGTAGAGTTCCAACGTGTGGGGACATCACACACCAGTCGGTGTGCCGGAAGCTGCAAACGCTGCTGCAACACAGCAAGGGCGGCGGAAGCTGTAGCCGACTTGCGAAAATGAGCTGACAGGCGGCGTACTTTCACGAGCAGATCTGGCAACTGGGGGTACGATTTAAGAAACCGCTGAACCACGAGGTTAAGCACATGAGCCAGGCATGGTACGTGTGTGATCTCATCTCGCCTCAGAGCCGCCACCAGGTTACGGCCATTGTCACACACAACCATGCCGGGATGTAGGTTCAGCAGTCTCAGCCACAGATCTGCCTGCTCTTTCACAGCTGTCCACAACTCACAAGCAGTGTGAGGTTTATCACCTAAGCTTATGAGTTTCAGCACAGCCTGTTGCCGCTTGGCGGAGGCAGTACTGCAATGCTTCCAGCTTGTAACTGATGTGGTGATATCTGAGATGGAGGCTGAACATGAGGAGGAGGAGGAGGATGCGCAGGAGCTGTACACTGTGGGGGCAACTCTGACTGACATAGGGCCCGCAATCCTCGGTGTGGGGAGGATGTGTTCCGTCCCAAGGTCCGACTGGGTCCCGGCTTCCACTATGTTTACCCAGTGTGCCGTCAGAGAGATGTACCGTCCCTGGCCACAAGCACTTGTCCACATGTCCGTTGTCAGGTGGACTCTCCCAGTAACTGCGTTGTTGAGGGCACGGCAGATGCTTTGGGACACGTGCTTGTGTAGTGTGGGGATGGCACACCGGGCAAAATAGTGTCGGCTGGGGACTGAGTATCGAGGGACGGCCACCGCCATAGGATTGCGGAAGGATTCCGTCTCCACCAGCCTAAAAGGCAGCATTTCCAATGCAAGCAGTCGTGAAATGTGCGAATTTAGGACTGTGGCCTGTGGGGCGTTAGCTGCGAATTTCCGCTTTCGTTCAAAGGTCTGGGATATGGACAATTGAACGCTGCGGTGGGACGTGGACGTGGACGTTGATGCTGTTTCTTGAGAAACTGCCATAACAAGTGAAGACTGAGAGGAGGGGGCATCTTTGCATGCAGTATGGACAGAGGATTGCCTTGCACACACAACAGGGGGTTCTATTGCATGCACAACAGTGGAAGAAGCAGTGGTGACACCCGCTGACACTGGTCGTGGACCCTGGGTTTCGCCCCACAAAGTCGGGTGCTTTGCTGCCATGTGCCTGATCATGCTGGTGGTGGTCAGGCTGGTAGTTTTGTCACCCCTGCTGATGCTGGCATGGCAGGTGGAACATATGGCCTCTTTGGGGTTATCAGCAGAGTCTTTAAAAAAAGTCCAGACTCTGGAAGACCTACTGCTTGTACTGGCAACGTCCCTCGTGTTGGTGTTACGGGGAACGGTTGCCTGCCTTCTGTCTGCGGCCACCGCACTGCTTCTTCCTGCCTGTTGGGGTACTCTGCCTCCCTCCCCCTGTGTGCTGCTGGCCTCACTCTGCATGTCCTCCTTCCACGTTGGGTCAGTTACTAGATCATCCACCACCTCCACCTCTTCCACTTGCGCACCACGATCCTCCTCCTCACTTCCTGGCAATTGTGTCTCGTCATCGTCCACCTCTTGTGACAGATTGCCAACGTCGACTTCCTGTGGCCGTGGCTGTTCAAATATTTGGGCATCACAACATGGGATCTCCTCTTCCACCACTTCAAGCGTATCAGGCGAGGGGCCCAAATATGGAAATGGACCAGTGAACAGCTCTTCAGAGTGTCCAAGTGTGGGATCACTTGCTGTCTGACGACACTCTGCATGGTGGGAGGAAGGAGCATCAGGGTGAGGAGGAGTATGCGGTCGAGACTCACGGCTACTAAGAGTTGACCGTGTGGAAGACAGACCGGAGGTGGTGGTGCCTAGGTAACTGGAAGTATTGTCTGCTATCCAATTAATAAACTGTTCACACTGATCAGTTCTCAATACTGGTGTTGTTCTGTGCTTCCCTAGTAATTCGGTCAAGAAGTGGGAGCAAGAAGATGTGGCTGTTGGTTGTGGCACATTTTCACCTTGGCCACGGCCCCGTCCTCTGCACGAACCATCACCAGAACGTCCACTTCCACATCCCTTGCCACGCGCCTTGCCCATTGTAAATGAAGTAAAATAGCTTACACTTGCACTATCAATGGAAAAAGGGTAATAAAGAGTAGATTAGAACCGTGGAAGAGGAAAACCACAGTTATTGTTTACTGGGGTATACCACACTTTTTTAAATAGAGATATTTGCGGCTGAACAGTGAGCGACACACTCAAACTGCTTTTTTTTTAGATACCAAAGGCCCAAAACTGGATAGTACAGCGATTTGACCCGTGGAACTGCGAAACCACACTGGGATGTCGGGCCTACACAAGACTATTTTCAACAGATATATTTTTGTGTCACAACAGTCAGGAGACACTACTGTTTTTCTTTACGGAAAAAACTTCCAAAACCTGAATAATAGAGATTTTTTACCGTGGAACAGCAAAACCACAGTTATAATTTACTGGTGTATACCAGGCTTTTTAAAATATATATATATTTGCGGCTGAACAGTGAGCGACACACTCAAACTGTTTTTTTTAGATACAAATGGCCCAAAAGTGGATAATACAGAGGTGTTAGGATCATTCAGCCATGGAGGGTCCTTGTTGGAGTCGGGGTATCCCCGTAACAAGAAATACACAGACACGTAGTGTATAATCAAGTACTGGGAAGCCCCTGAGCGCGTCTCCCTCTATGGGTGCTGTCCCTTTATTTATAATAATAATCATTTTTTTTTTTTTTTTTTTGTCAGACATGCGCAGTAAAATGCCTTTGTTTCACAGGCAGCGAAATGATGATTCATAACAGTGGAATGTTGATAAGAAAGTTTCATAAACAGAAAAGTGATAATTAGTAGAAGGTTGCTGAGACAGCTAAAACAAGTTACAATCTAGTTTCTGGGCGTCAGTCCAAATGTCCAGATAAGGGAAGAATAACTTCATCTGTGTCTTACATCGTAGTCTTGCGTGAAGTACAACTCCCATCATCCTCTCAGTCCCCCCTTTGATTCTTCCTTATGGACTTTTGGTAGAAAACCTGGTCCGGGAGTTCTTTTCTTTCATATTCTTGAGTCCGTGTTACAAAGCTTATTTATGCATATTAAAATAATTTTTAATCCTATTTTAAACACTACATATATGACTACTATAATTAGCACAATCTGTAATATACCTTGCAGAATTCCAGCCACCCAACCTCCAATACCCTTAAACCAGTTCTTTGGGTTGAGAAAGGAGAAGGTGTCTGACCACCAGCTATCTTTATTTTGGTCATTGTGTCTGTCATATTCATCCCGTAATCGTTGTATATCTGCCAGCTTGAACCTCGTACTCATTGTACTGTTTGGATCTATGTAATGACAACAGGTTGGACCAATAATTTGACACATTCCTCCCTGGGCCGCAGTTAGGTAGTCTAACACTACAGTATGTTGATTAGTAACAATTATAAGTTGATTTTGTACAGCTATACTAGTATTAAGTATATCCATAATATCCCATATCTGATCATCTAGATAGTCGGTGGCCTGAACTAATTTATCCCACATCTGCATCAACATTGGATACACAAAGAAAGTGCTGAATATTTTATTAGGAATTCCCATTTGGACCACATGTGGCCTACCTGAAGGTCTAGGCGAGTTGTCGGCTGCTCTTTTGTATAGTGTGTGTTTAGGTACTGCTTGCATATCTACCTGCTGATTCTGAACTATAAATGTGGCCGGTGTTAAGCGTCCTAGAGTACATGTACCTTTTATTCCTACTGGGAGCCATTTGTATGCTCCATTTCCACAAATCCAGAAGGTTCCTTCAGGCAGATCCCATATTGCAGAGTGTTGGAGCACCAACCTATGTACCAAATCTAAAAATTTAGATACATTCTGAAGTATACACCAAGGGGGTTTTTGACCTAATGGACTACAGTATCCTGCATCTGGATTTTCACAAGTCGGTGTACCTGGGTCATATGCACTTGACTCATTACATAATATATTACCTGGTATCTTTGAACATGTATCATTGTTTCCATTGGGGAATAATTGTGAATATTTCCAACCATTATTGTGTATGTATTTTTCTACTATATCAGGTTTAAAAGGTTGAGAAGAAGATACTGTGCTACTAAAACTGAGTTGTATATTTTCTGTAGGAATTAACCCTAAGTCTGTTAGTCCCGTCTTATTTCTAGGAACCCATACACCTCCTTTAAACGCTAAATATTGTAAGTTGTTTATTTTTCCGGTCATATTACCTTGCCACCAGGGAAATCCCACCCACCCCACAACTGGGATGGCAACAGTGGTGTTCCATAATCTAGAATTAACGGTTTGGTTATTTGCTAATTTGTCTGAGCAATTAGTCCATGTAAACACTTCCTCAGGGGTCATGGGTACGGCCAGGAAGGGTATGCTCGTGGCTGATATTGGAGAATGCATACAAATCCAACAGTCTGCTATTTTCTGTCCGCCATCGAGCAGCCCGTTTACCAATGTCTCATGATGTTTTATAAATTTATTATCTGTAGGTTTTGGGGAACTTAGTTTATCCCACAGGTCTCCCTGATCTATCGTTATAGCTAACACAAGTACAATCACCACTATTTCTTTTTGCAATGGCTTGCATGTACCCATGCTGATTTTCCTTCCAATTTTACTGCAGTTGGAGTTGTCAATAACACCTGATATGGACCCTCAAATCTGGGTTCTAGCGTTCTTCTGTTATGTCTTTTTACGTAGACTTCGTCTCCTGGTTGCAGCTTGTGCGTTCCCTCAATGGAATCTGGATCTGGAATGGAAGAGAACACTAAAGAGTGTATTTTAGACACATGCTTACATAAATTTTGTACATAAGCAGTTAAGCTTTCAGTTTCTAACATTAAAGTCTGTGGGAAATACAATCCTGTATTGGCAACTCTACCAAACAATATTTCATGGGGGGTGAGTTTGCTCTTTCCCTGGGGGGTGTTTCTGACTGAATACAATGCTATTGGGAGACACTCAGTCCATGGTTTCTGTGTTTCTGCCATGGCTTTCTGTATTTTTAACTTAAGTGTTCCATTCATTCTCTCAACCTTACCAGAACTCTGTGGGTGGTAAGGGGTGTGTAGTTCACTTTTTATACACAACATTTTCATTACATTCTGAAAGATCTCTCCAGTAAAATGTGTACCTCTATCTGACTCGATCACTTCTGGGATACCATAACGGGGTACCAGTTCATGTGCTATTTTTACTGCAGTGACTTTAGCCGTGGCTGTATGAACTGGATAAGCCTCTGGCCACCCCGAAAACATGTCCACACATACCAGTACATACTCATAGTGTCCATGCTTAGGCATCTGGATGTAATCGATCTGAAGTCTCTGGAACGGATATAGTGGTCTTACATGGTGCTTCTGGGGGGTCTTAACAGTCTGTCCTGGATTGTGGGCTAAACAGATTTCACAAGAACCACATTTTGCTCGAGCTACCTGGCCGAACCCTGGGGCTAACCACTTCTGTCTGACCCTCTGTATCATACCGTTTGCAGACACATGTGTAGGTCCGTGGGCTTCACTGACCACAACAGGGTACCACGCTCGGGGGAGACAAAGCTCATCTCCTTTTCTCCATAGTCCTTCTTTTTCTTCTGCCCCCTGTTTCTGCCACTCTTCTTTTTCTTCTCTACTCACCTGCTGGTGGGCTTCTTTGAGCCGTGTAATTAAGTCAAATTCTGATACTGCACTAATAGTGTGGTCAGTTGTCAGAGGTTTTACTGCAGCTCGCTTAGCAGCCTTGTCGGCTCGGTCATTACCCCTAGCTATCTCGGTGTTGAGTCTTACATGTGCAGGTACTTTTATTACTGCTACTTGTTTGGTTGAGGCAGCTGATTCTAGGATTTGTCTAATCATTTGTCCATGTTTTACTGGTTGACCTGAAGCTGTCATGTAACCTCTAGCTCTCCATATACATCCAAAATCATGTACAATACCATATGCATATCTAGAATCGGTAAAAATATTAGCGGTTTTTTCTTTTGCTAACTGTAATGCTCGTATTAGAGCTAATAGTTCAGCTTCCTGGGCTGAACAGCTGGCCTGCATTGGCTCAGCTTCAATAACATCATAATCTGATACAATGGCATAACCTGTGTGAAAGTTACCAGTTTCATCTGCATACCTACTACCATCTATATACATATGTAGGTCTGGATTGTCAAGAGGGGTGTCCTGTACATTAGGTAGCCCTTGTGTTTCTTGTTCTATACACTGTAAGCAATCATGTATTATATTGTCTTGTTCGTGGTATTGTAAAAAATTTTCATCTTCGTCTTCCTGACCTCCTTCCACTCCCCCCTTTGTCTCTAGTGGTAACAGAGTGGCTAAATTTAGAGACAATATGCGGCGAAAAGTGAGGTTTGGTGGCATTAGTAAGGAGCATTGTAATCTAAGATGTCTAGCCATTGAAATGTGATTTGGCAATACCTGATTCAGTATGCCATGTACATCATGTGTAGTTTGTACTATTAGGGCATGGTCTAGTACTATTTCTGAGGCTTTTTCTACCAAAAGAGAGACAGCTGCTACTACTCTGACACATGATGGTGCAGCTTTGGTAACATTATCTAATTGAGCAGAATAGTATGCGACAGGTCTTTGTTTATTTTCATCTTTCTGTGTTAGTACTCCTGTAGCATGATTAGACATTTCCGCAGCCATTAATTGGAATGGTTTGGCGTAGTCTGGGATTCCCAAGGCCGGGGCTGACATGAGACCTTTCTTGAGGTCTTGAAAGGCTATGAGTGCTGATTCAGTTAACTGGAAAGGTTCGATTTTTAAACAATCATATAGAGGTTGCATAAGCTGACTAGCATGTATAACCCATTGTCTGCAGTGTGATACTATTCCCAAAAATGCTCTTAATGTTTTGTAGTTCTTGGGAGGAACAAGATCTCTAATGATTTTTAGTCTGTCGGCGGTGAGGTGCCGAATACCTTGTGAAATGCAGTGTCCTAGAAATACTACCGTAGTCATACAAAGTTGTACTTTTTTCTTGTTAACTTTACAGCCCATGTCTGCTAGAAATATTAACAACCTTATTGTGTTGCTGTTTGCGGACTCTTGAGCAGGGGCACATAACAATAGGTCATCAACATATTGGAGAATTACAACCTCATCCGTAGGTTTGAAATTTTGAAGAACTGATCTCATAGCTTCTGAGTACAAGGTAGGTGAATGTATCATACCCTGTGGTAATCTTGTCCATGCTAATTGTCTATTCTTAAATGTAAATGCAAACAGTTTGTAACAGTCTGGGTGTAATGGTACTGAAAAAAATGCATTTGATAAGTCTATGACAGAAAATACTCGTGCTGTTGCTGGGATCTGTGATAGCAACGTGTGTGGATTTGGCACAACAGGAGTAATAGGTTCCAAAATTTTATTTATCTCTCTTAGATCATGTACCATCCGGTACCTAGCAGCTGACCCCTCAGTAGATTTCTTTTTTACGGGGTACAACGGTGTATTGGCTGGTGACTTTACTTCTATCAGTACTCCAGTTTTTAGATAATCTTTTATCTGTTCTCCTATGGCGTGTTCTTGTTGGGCACTAATAGGATACTGTCTCAATTGGGGTAGTGTCACACCTGGAACAGGAGTGACTTTTACTGGAGCTATTGGCATTAGTCCTACATCGGTGTCATGTTGTGCCCATAATTTTTCTGGTACCTCAGAAAGATCTAAAATAATTTGGGTAGGGGCAGGATCTTTCTCATCCTCTAAGGCTTGGACTTTTACAATGTTTTCTAGAGACTCTTGGTCATCAGGCACCAAAATTTGGACTCTACCATCCTCCAAAAATTGGATATTCATTTCTGTCTGCTTTAATAGGTCTGTACCTAGAAGACAAGTAGGTGCCCCTTTGACAAAAAGAAATTTAGATAAAAATATTTTAGATCCTATCTTTGTTTCAAGGGGAATACTATATGGGAGTGGCCTGATTCCTCCATCATACCCTTCGGTATAGGTTACATCATCTGATAAACAATCAGCATTTGGTAAGGCGTCTTCATTGAGGACGGAGGAAGTTGCTCCGGTATCTATTAGAAAAGGGCATTGTTTTCCTGCTACTTTTACCTGAATTATTGGGCGCCTTCCAGTCAAAGTGGTTTGCATCACGTCTAGTCACTCGCTTGCTGCAGGAGCAGAAGCCTGTACTGTCTTTTCTTGTGATTCTCTTGGGACATAGGTACCATCTTCTATATCCCTGGCTTTTTTCCTGCATTCTCTAATCCAATGTCCTGGTTTCTTACAGTAGTGACATGGATTAGTTTTCTTATCCAAATTCCCTTTGTCATAGGTCTGATTTGATCTGTTGTTTTTATTGACCAGACTATTATTTGCTGCTACTCTGATGGGTTTGGATGCTGCCTCACGCATATCCATTTCTATCCCTAATAGTTTTTGTCTGACTATCTGGGGATCATCTAGGGTTCTCCAATCAGGAGTTGCAGCCTTGAACTTTTCCCTAAGTTTTGGGTTAAGATTCTCTATAAAAGTTTTTGTCATCAGTCGAATGACTCCTTCATTGGTAAGGTCCATTCCCTCATCTCTGTAACTGTTTTCTACCGCTAAGTAGTATTCATCTACAGGCTGTCCTGACTTCTGGGAGACAGTTCCTGAAGTCCCTCTCATTCGTTGTTTAGTTCTCATAAACTCCATAAGTCTGATCATAAAATTCTGTCCTGACAGTGCGGTATTTGGATCCTCACCATCTACTGGTTGAGGTCTATGAGGTTCTATAACTGTCATCAATTCCTGATACAACCCTGGTGTCATTTTCATTCTACATAATTCTGTCCCATCTGACCATGTTCCATTATGGGTGTGTATTATCTGCTGTATGTACGTAGCAAATCTTAGTGGGCATTGTATTGGATCTGGTGCATTCTGAAGTAGGGACATTCCCTCAGCGGGGGTCCATGGAAAATATTGTCTAGTCTGATGGTATCTAGTTACTCTACGCGGTGGATTGCCACCATCTTCTTCTCTGTATGGTCGACTGAGGATACGCACTGGTGCCAACATATCATGTGGTCGTGGTGCTCCACATCCTGCACATGTGTCTCTCCAGTCTGGATTCTGGAGTCCACAGTTTGTACATGTCCATCCACCCGGACCCCGAAAATCAGGATACGGTGTGGGTTCTGACCTGGGCTGATATGGTAGTGCCAATGGGTTCATTTGTTTACTGTTTTCTGTTTGTACAATGGGACCCTGTCTGACTGGAGTTCTCCATAATCCATTGTCTTTATTAAAAGTCCAATGGTCTGTCTCTGCTGTTTTTGATAGTTTGACCATGGCCTCTACTTGTTCCTGCCATCCTTTGTCTCTTATCACTCCTGCTTTTCTAACCCGAATGTCCTCCCATAGTTTCCTGTTAAACCTGTCATGCCTTGCTACCTGAAAAGTTTTGCAAACTTTCCCTAAATTCTTAGTTGCTTCTACACCACACCTTTCTTTCACGATTGTATAGACATCTTGTTCATCATTTGTGGTCTTAGTCTGTTTGTTGCCCATTTTTCCTGACTATTCTTACCTTAGGAGGCTTTTTGGGTTAGATAAAATATATTCTATATTCTACCTTTCCTCGTTACCTATTCTGTCCTAAGGAGCCAGTATCTGAAACGGTTTCTCTGGACCGTTTTGTCTGAAGTGTAGAGTAATTCTAACACACACATATATGGCAACAAGGGCAAGACCAACAATACATAAAATGAACCATACAGTCTCCATTATATATCGTGTCCCTGGAGTATTATCATTACTTCCATGGGCTCATTCTGTCAATCTCTTATCCGTCAAAAAGGAGGACAAAGGTTCGGGAGTTAAGCGTGAGCGAAGGTTTCCCCGAAAGGACACAACCTTATGACTCAGTTAGGCAATCTCCGTAATACTTATGTCATCTACCTTAGTGCGGCTTATGAGGCTATTCCCGACATCCACATCTCTTTCATACCATCCGTTTCATAACCTTCTCTGACCTCTCCTTCGGCAGATCCTACAGTATATACATGAATGACCCGAGCTATAGGTATCCTTCTCTACTAGTTCCTCAATCCCAACACAAGATATGCATGAAATTTACGGACTATCGCAGAGCAGATGTAAGAGAACTAACAGTGTCTCTTACCTGGCCAGGTTTGTCATCTGCTGTTCCGATGTCCCAATCTCAGCGGTTACTCGTGCCGGTCGATGAACTTGAAGGAATACGCAGACCTCGGGTCCCTGTTTCGGGCGCCAGGAATTGTTAGGATCATTCAGCCATGGAGGGTCCTTGTTGGAGTCGGGGTATCCCCGTAACAAGAAATACACAGACACGTAGTGTATAATCAAGTACTGGGAAGCCCCTGAGCGCGTCTCCCTCTATGGGTGCTGTCCCTTTATTTATAATAATAATCATTTTTTTTTTTTTTTTTTTGTCAGACATGCGCAGTAAAATGCCTTTGTTTCACAGGCAGCGAAATGATGATTCATAACAGTGGAATGTTGATAAGAAAGTTTCATAAACAGAAAAGTGATAATTAGTAGAAGGTTGCTGAGACAGCTAAAACAAGTTACAATCTAGTTTCTGGGCGTCAGTCCAAATGTCCAGATAAGGGAAGAATAACTTCATCTGTGTCTTACATCGTAGTCTTGCGTGAAGTACAACTCCCATCATCCTCTCAGAGGTTTGTACCGTGGAACTGCAAAACCACACTTGTATTTCTCGGGCCTACACCAGACTATTTTCAACAGATATATTTGTGTCTGAAAAATCAGGGAGACACTATATATTTTTTTTTTACAGCAAAAAATGCAAAAAGCAGGATAATAGAGATTTTTTACCGTGGAACAGCAAAAGCACACTTCTGTCTCTCTGGCCTACACCAGACTATTTTCAACAGATATATTTGTGTCTGAAAAATCAGGGAGACACTATTATTATTTTTATACAGCAAAAAATGCCAAAAACAGGATAATAGAGATGTTTTACCGTGGAACATCAAAACCACAGTAATAATTTACTGGTGTATACCAGGCTTTTTAAAATAAAATATATTTGCGGCTGAACAGTGAGCGACACACTCAAACTGTTTTATTTAGATACAAATGGCCCAAAAGTGGATAATACAGAGGTTTGTACCGTGGAACTGCAAAACCACACTTGTATTTTTCGGGATTACACCAGACTATTTTCAACAGATATATTTGTGTCTGAAAAATCAGGGAGACACTATATTTTTTTTTTTTGCAGCAAAAAATGCAAAAAGCAGGATAATAGAGATTTTTTACCGTGGAACAGCAAAAGTACACTTCTGTCTCTCTGGCCTACACCAGACTATTTTCAACAGATATATTTGTGTCTGAAAAATCAGGGAGACACTTATTATTTTTATACAGCAAAAAATGCCAAAAACAGGATAATAGAGATGTTTTACCGTGGAACATCAAAACCACAGTAATAATTTACTGGTGTATACCAGGCTTTTTAAAATATATATATATTTGCGGCTGAACAGTGAGCGACACACTCAAACTGTTTTTTTTAGATACAAATGGCCCATAGAACTGCAAAACCACACTTCTATTTCTCTGGCCTACACCAGACTATTTTCAACAGATATATTTGTGTCTGAAAAATCAGAGGCACACTTTTTTTGGGGGGGGGCACCAAAAGGTTAATAAGATGGGTATTTGTACATTGTGAAGGAGGAAAAAAAAAGAGGATTTAGATAAAAAAAAGGATTTTTCCTGGCCCCTGGGACCTGGAGCTAAGTCCAGCAATTTCAGCAACAGGAGCAGCACACAGGACTGTAATGCAGCGTTTGCTGGTATAACCACTGCGTCTCCTATACAGCCTGCCTGCCTGCCTGCCTGCCTGATATACCTGGGATGGATATTAGTCCTGAGAAGGACTGTTTGTTTGATCTGGCAGCCTTTACAGACCCTACACTAACTATTTTGCAGGATATATCTCTCCCTAAATCAGCAGCGCTGTCCCTACACTGTCTGATCCAGAGCGACTGTGTCCAAGATGGCGGCGCCCGGTTTTAAATACTCGAGGTGACGCTGTGCGGCCAGCCAATCACTGTAATGCCCACAAACAACATGGCTGAGGCATTACAGTGACTGGCTGGCAATCCCTGCATGTTCATTGGCTCTGTAAAGAGCGCCAAACATGCAGGGCGGAGACCCGAGCTCCCGCCCGAGTAACCCGGAAATGCTCGGTGCTCGCCGAACATCCCGAGTAGCGTGATGCTCGGGTGAGTACCGAGCAGTGTCGAGCATGTTCGCTCAACACTACACATATTGGAATACAGCATTTAATAATAACGACCAGTTGTCTACATACTGTTTATGACCATAATATATTTAAAGCTCTAGAAAAAAATTAAATAAATGTTGAAATGGATCATGTGGTTGTGACCACAGTTGCATAGAGAGTTCTTGGTTTATCTTTTATGCCCTTCAATCTAGTGTGAAATACTGGGGGGCGCTATTGATCAAGCCTATCTCCTGTTAAAATGCCTTTCATTTAGTAACACAGCCTGATATCCACACTGCTATGCAGCAGTATAACCAGCAGGTAAAAACTTTTCCTTGACCCTAATAGCTTTACCTATCCAGCTAGCAGCACGATGACAATCTAGATAAAGCATACTTACTGCTCATGATTTGCCTCTGATTTGGATAATGTGATTTATCTAGTGGATATCACAATGTCACTTTATAAATTCCATACCCACTGGTAATGACCATAAATTATAAAGTTACTAAATGAAAGCCATTTCAACTGGAGATAGGCTAGATGTGTATGTCATTACATAAGTAACGTGAGTGCAATGCAAGATTGTTTTTTTTCTCTCGCATACCATCTGTATGTCATGCATATGCTATCTGTATGCAATGTGCTTTTTCAACATCTTTTCCAAATTCAAAACCTTCTTAGTAAAGGGGCTGGTTGATTGCTAACCCTATAAAAACACACTACCGAAGATCAAAAGTTTCCCAGCAGGGGCGAACATGTCATTGGTGCTTCCTGTGCAGCCGTATAGGGGCCCAAGAGGTAAGGGGACCCACTATTACCTCCAAAGCAAGTAGAATTATGCACTATGATGAGCTAGTGGGCTGATAAGGGCCCATATATTGTTATTCTACAGGGGCCCTTTTCTATCTGTGTCCACCAGTGCTTCCCAGCATCCATATTGGGACATCCCCATTTATACACCCAGGTTGCATTTTCTGGTTTTGCAAACATCATATATGTCCTATACTAATTTAAATTTTATGCAAACTGACCAAGTTGTTTTTATCTGGATACTGTCTCGAGATTACGGGGGAAGGTATCCAGCCTTTCTGGAATCGAGGAGGTAATGCCAAGTATGGGTTCATCCTCACCTCTGCCAACATCAGACAAGAGGCCATTTCGCCCGTATCTACGGGGAGTTATGCCTGCCAGAAAATTTTATGCATAATGCTAAATGCATCTGGAAACATTTGACTGACTACTGGAGGACCTATAGCCAGGGATAACATTTCAAAATACAAGAATTCGCAAATGTATTTCTGCTGAAGAGCGCCTTCTGTTGACCCTGAGGTAAGTGAGCCATCCATGTGGGTGTTTGGCGCTTTTTTAGGGACAAATCTGTATATTACTACATTTAAATGTAACTGTCAAAGGATTATCCGAATCCCTGCCAACAAGAAAAGTGATATTATGTCCTCCTTAGCTTGTGGTAAGCATACTAGAGGGCCTGCATGATTTCCTTTGCATTTTGATGCACTCAACTTTATCTAACTATCTCAAATAAAGTTGAAGTTTTTGTTTTAAAAACTAGAAGCTAAACTGGATCTATGTAACAAACGGCGTACTTTAAGATGTAAATATAATCTGATATCCTTTGTGATTGTGTTTCCTATGATTAATCGCCTTTTGTTGATTTGGCTTTTCTAACCCATACAAGGTTCTTTGTAGTATCTATCCTCAAATATTATAAGGTGTAACCAGCTACTGTGTCAACTCATAAATGAAAAACTATCTTTGTAATCAGCATCAGTTTGTATGATCGGATTGCTTATTTTGGTTATTGTTTGTTCCCCTTTTAGATTTCTTTCCACTGGTCTGTCCTACGTGGCTTTGTACCTTGAATTTCTCCTGAGCAAATCCACAATTTCTGGGATAGTGTGCTACACCTGTGAGCAAATATTGGAGCGTCCTCAGGAGAAGGTCATGCCCAAGCCCACTACAAGCGACT
Organism: Phyllobates terribilis; assembly: GCF_046119375.1. Lineage (NCBI taxonomy): Eukaryota > Metazoa > Chordata > Amphibia > Anura > Dendrobatidae > Phyllobates > Phyllobates terribilis. The sequence goes on along the minus strand of NW_027362764.1, from coordinate 416,860,221 downwards.
GGGTCTGCATTTCCCAGGGCATTATGGGAAAGTACCAGTTTCCTTAACGTTTTGGGGGCCATCGACAGCAAGCCGCTGAACTCAGGGTCTTAATTCTATAATTATAAACAATATTTTTCTATGGTTCTGTTAGCCGTGGTTGATAGCAACTACATGTTTGTAATTGTAGACATTGTAGACATTGTAGACATAGGCCTATGCAAGAACTGGAGATTCACGGATCTTCAATTCTTACTTAATGGGTCGGTGGCTTCAAAACCACAGAGTCCCTCACCCATGGATGCTGCCGGGATCAATAGGAGATCCAATCCCTTTTGTCCAAGTAAGGGATGAGGCATTTCAGCTGAATCGTCATGTCATGAGTCCTTTTCACTGATGATCTCTAAACCATCAGCATAGGATTTTTAATTTCCAACTTACCAGGGCATAGCAATTGATGGAATATGCCTTTGGCATTTTGTGTGCAAAATGTAGGGTATTGATACTAAAATTCAGCCCACAAAATTTCAATGGCGTAATCCAGGCATGTGTTACACGCGTATCCATGATTCGCCTGACTCCATGGATGCTGTTGTAAGTTCTGCCCCAAATCCAGATTGAGGATCACATGTGGTTGGAAGATGCCATGACTCTTCTGGCCTCAGAGTCCGTGAGATGTTGGCAAACTATTTTCTCACGCTGGAGGGTTTAATACCATGGCAACCCACTAATGTTGAGTCATGTTTGATTTGTTAATTTGGCTTTCCAAAATATGTTGTACTTTACTATATCATATTTTTTTTTCAAAGCAGTTTTTTCTTTATTTAACATAAGAAAAAAGCCTAATCTGGTCCCAAAAAAAAGCATAGAAGGCACATGTGGCCTCAATACATTAGGTTTGTTTTAAAACTTAACATAGCAATTATGTGAGAATTTTTAAAAACAACCTTTAATTACAATACTCATTAAATATCAGTGAAAACCTAGACAGACAAAAAGAAGGGTGGCAAAATCCTATAGATCCTGTTACCCTTATTCTAAAGGTTGACAGTAAGCAATACCATCGGCCTAACAACTGTGAGAGTGTGAAATGTGATAACAGCAGGAGAGCACTTGGACCCTGTGACTTTTGCCTGGCTAAGCTCAGAGGAGGGGCAGTGCAAGAAACTCTGTGTGTTCTAAGAGTGTCTGAGGTGTGAGAGGCTAGACAGGAAGTCTGTGAGAAGGGAGCTGCAAGAGGATGCTGTCTTTATACGCTTCCCTGTGGAGTTTGTTTACCCCTTTCTCTGTTTAAGAACAAGTGCTGAGCTGGGGAAAGCTGTGTGGCTCTGTGGAGTTTTGTGGAAGTCCATGCTGAGTGGATTAGAGACTTTGTGCTGAAGGAGTCACGTGTCGAGTGATAAAGGAAGGGACGGAGGAATCCATTTCTGTGACGGAGCACGTGGTCGGTGTACTGGATAAGAGTGAGAGACTTCGAGAGGAAAGAAGGTTTCTGGTGCCATTTCTACTGAGATGATATTGACAAGCCTTTGTGAAGAGATCTTCCCAGACCTTAATCTGAGGCTACAGGACTAAAGTCCCCGGCGTGTGGGCTCGACATCGGCCGACAAGACAAGGAATTTTTGCTGTTTTTATGAACTTTGTTTATGCTTTGGCGCCAAAGTTTTCCGGGACTAGCTGCAGCCACCGTGATTCACAGGCCTGTGATAGACTGCATCTGAGGTTAACGGTACCATAACTTTAAGATACCCGGGTATCCTGATAATAAGGGTATAAGAGCAATTGATATAGTTTCATGCATTATTATTGTTAATAGTGGTAGGATTGTATTCAGTGTGCCATCTCAGGGGGTCCCCATATACCGCCCTCACTAGACTGACTTTGTGTTTAGGTAAAACTGTTCCAGATCACTAGAATAATTCACATAAGCTGGAAACCTTGAGATTGGCACATTGATTTCAGCTTTTGCTGATTGTGTGTATTTAGTAGAGACAGTGTCGCAGGCAGAACCTGAGACTGATTCATTCAATACTGAATTTTAGTCTAATCCCTGTTTTAGTAAAGAAAGTGTTGTTTATTTCTGTCTCTGTCTCAGTTTGTGACTCAATGGATCTCCCTCGGACCCCCGGTCATTACATTTTTGGCGTAGTCGGCAGGATCCAGTGCTTGTCATGGACGGAGACGAGGGAAGAAATGACTTTTCCGCACTATCAGCCCCCCCGCTGGTAGCGGAACCCCTGGCAGCCACGACGACTGTGGGAGGATATGTGCCAGTAGGAGCTTTACTCCAGCACATGCCAAAATACGACGATCGTAACATGCCGTTGCAGGATTGGGCTGAGAGGGTCCGGAGTGTTCTGCGGATGTGCAATCTGGCTCCCGCATTACGAGCAGAGTTGGCATTAAATGCTCTAGAGGGTGACGCTAGGCGGATGGTGATGGTACGTCCAGAGTCAGAGAGGAGCACGTTAGAGAAAATCTTGGAGCTGTTAGAGGGGAGTTCAGGAGGCCGGGCTCGCGTGGTCCAGCTTCGGTCCTTGTTTTTCAATCGGCCCCAAAGGGAATGTGAGACTTTGATGCAGTACTCAAACACTTTACAGGAAACGTTGAATGAGGTGCAGCGTCTAGATCCAGGGGCCATGGGGGCATTCTGAGAGGTAGACCGCTTGCTCCGGGACCAATTCATAACGGGGTTAGCCAATGGACTCCTTTGAGACAAACTGATGGAAATGTCCTGAGCTACCCCGGAATTATCCTTCTGGCAGATTTATCGGGCTGCGGTGGAAAGGGAGGAGGAGTCTACTCTGGTGGCCGAAGGGGCAGTTGACAGTGCACAGCTGGAGGGAGGTCCGGCGCCAGTTTCAGGAGGGGGAGGACTGGTAAATGTTGTACAGGCTCTACTTGCCGAACTGAAGGAGTTAAAGCTGGAGGTGTCTAATCTCAGAGCTGGGCCGGTCCCTACTCCTACGGAAGGGCCACCCGCCCCGTCCTCTGGAATGGTGGTTCCACAGTCTGCCCGGTCGCTCTCCTCGAATGATACAAGTTCTCGTCCACGAGGAGCGGTCACCTGCTGGAGGTGTGGGCGTCGGGGACACATCTCCCGGTACGGCCGGATGTCTGCAGCCCCGGAGCCTCCTTCGCCGGCGTTAAACTCCCAGCCGCTGCCATGAGAGGGCGAGCAGCAGCGGAGCTCCCCCCCACTAAGCCCTCAATGGGAAGAACAAGATTTGTTCGCATGCAGTCCAGTGCTGGAAGTAGAGTTTGAAGGGCGGAGATGTTTGGTTGACACAGGATCCGAATGTACCATAATGCCCTAAGAGGTGTACGAAAGGCACTTCAGTCAACTCGTGGTTCCCGAGGAAGGCCAAGTGATAAGGCTTACAGCCGCTAACAATGGCCAACTGATGGTGAAGGGGATCATGTGGATGCAACTGAAAATGCTTGGTCAAGAGCTGGGTCAGAAAGGGATAGTGCTGGTGGACCACCCTCCTAGAAGAGGGATGGAGGTGACGCTCGGAATGAACGTTCTGCGAGATTTAAATCATCAGATGTATGCCAGTGAGGGACCCCGATACAGGGTGCGCGCTACCCACCACCGACCCACCCAGAGAATGTTACACCGTCTAGTGTTGTGTTGCGATCTCCTGAAGAGTGCGGTCCCTGGGGGTCGGGTGGGCCTGGTCCGAGTGCCATCGCGGACCACGATCTCGCTAGCGCCACGTCATGAAGAACTCTTCATGCTACCGGTGGGGGCTGCGCAGAGACTGAATGGGCTTGAAGTACTCATCGAGCCAGCCCCAGAGAAGTCCTCATTCACCAAGGCGCATGTGGCCCGGTCTCTGGCGATTGTGAAGAATGGACGGGTGCCAGTCAGATGTATCAATGTTTTAGATGAGGCTGTTACAATTCCTGCTGGGACCATTTTGGCTGAACTGTTCGTGCCAGCAGAAAAGGTGCATGACAAGACAGTGTTGAAACTTCGCCCAGATGAACAGTCTTCCTGTACATTCGCGGTCAAAGTAGGCCAGACCGAATCTCCTACTGAAGAATGGAATGGTCGTTTGATAATGGACCAGATGGGAGTAGATCGGGAGGAACTGACCCCCGTGCAATTGGAGCAGCTGGGGAAGGTCTTGTGGGAACATCAAGAGACATTCTCGCGACATGCGAAGGATTTCAGTTGTTCCCGGACGATTGAGCATGAGATTCCCACAGGGGATACTCCTCCTATTAGGGAGCGTTATCGTCAAATTCCCCCAACGCTCTATCAAGAGGTGAAGCGCATGGTGGCCAGTATACTTGACAACCAAGTGATCCGAGAAAGCCAGAGCCCCTGGGCGGCCCCTGTGGTCTTGGTGCGGAAGAAGGATGGGACCCTTCAGTTTTGTGTGGACTATCGCAAATTAAATGCTCACACGGTGAGGGACGCATATCCATTACCTCGCATAGAAGAGTCTCTGCCGGCATTGGGTCGGGCCAAATATTTCTCGACGTTGGATTTAGCAAGTGGCTATTGGCAGGTACCAAAGGCCGAAAAAGATCGAGCCAAGACGTCGTTTGTCCTACCAATGGGGCTCTTTGAATTCAACCGGATGCCCTTCGGGCTCACTAACGCCCCGGGAACTTTTCAACGCCTGATGGAACATTGCTTAGGCGATCTGAATTTTGAATCAGTCCTGATATACCTAGATGACATTGTGGTGTTTGGGACTAGAGATGAGCGTTGTTCAACTCGAACTGTTCGCCAATCTCAAATTCGAGCTGTTTTGGGCGAGGTTCGAGCCGTTCGGCGAACACGAACGATTTGAGAAAAATTCGGCTGTTCGAGGTTATGTTCGATAACTGTTTGTGCACCAAAATCATAACTGGATTTTTTCTCAGTAATGATGAAAATTAATGTTAATACGCAGTTTGAGTGTACAGCGGGGCGGGGGGAGGGGCAGGGGATGGATCTCTGCAGGAATAATGAAGATCTCCATTTTTTTTTCTCTTTCCCGCATTTACAGTGGGGAGGTGCAATCTGTCAGCCTATCAGCAGCGCACACACGGAGCGAAGTGCTTTTTTTCACACAAGCAAGGGCATGTGTCATTGGCAGTGTATGTCACATGTCCTTGCCCTATAAGACCAAGCCATTTTCCCCGTCGCCACCATTTTCTCACTGCTGCAGCTGCGTGTTAGACGGCACCGCTGTTGCTGTGTGCGCTATACCTTGTTAATTTCAAGCCAATTTTCGCACAAATCTACAGATAGCTTGGGAGTAGGGAATAGTTGTGATTGCAGTCCTTTTAAGGACTAGGTTACAGCATTTCCTACGACTTTTATCAGGCAGGTCTGTGCTCTTAAATAGATAGGTTGTGGGAGTAAAGACTAATTGTAATTGCAGTCCTTTTCAGGACTAGGTTACATCAGTTCCTATCAGTTTTTGCCAGGCAGGTCTGTGCCAGTGCTGTGCAAGTTTTTTTCACAGCATTTGGCTGAATCTAGCAAAGCTAATCCTTTTTGGCCTATTGCAGAGTGTGTTAGTCAGTGGAGTAGCCTATCTGTGTTGCAAGATATACCACCTGTGTATAGAATACCAATTTTTTTACTGCACCTAGTGAAGTAAAATCTTTTGGGCATAGCATCATTCTATTAGTCCATTTATACTGACCTCCATCAGGTTGCAAATTGAATATCATTTTTTTCTGCATCTAGCTCTGAAAAAATATTTGGGCTTCTAGCTGTGTGTGGGACTTGTTCTATTAGTCCATCTATACTGACCTCCATCAGGTTGCAAACTGAATATAATTTTTTTCTGCATCTAGCTCTGAAAAAATATTTGGCCTTCTAGCAGTGTATGGGACTTGTTCTATTAGTCCACCTATACTGACCTCCATCAGGTTGCAAATTCAAAATAATTTTTTGTCTGCATCTAGCTCTGAAAAAATATTTGGCCTTCTAGCAGTGTGTGGGACTTTCTCTATTAGTCCATCTATACTGACCTCCATCAGGTTGCAAATTGAATATATTTTTTTTCTGCATCTAGCTCTGAAAAAATATATGGGCTTCTAGCAGTGTGTGGGACTTGTTCTATTAGTCCATCTATACTGACCTCCATCAGGTTGCAAATTAAAAATAATTTTTATCTGCATCTAGCTCTGAAAAAATATTTGGCCTTCTAGCAGTGTGTGGGACTTTCTCTATTAGTCCATCTATACTGACCTCCATCAGGTTGCAAATTGAATATAATTTTTTTCTGCATCTAGCTCTGAAAAAATATTTGGCCTTCTAGCAGTGTGTGGGACTTTCTCTATTAGTCCATCTATACTGACCTCCATCAGGTTGCAAATTGAATATAATTTTTTCTGCATCTAACCCAGCCAATAATTTTGGCCTAATACCACAGTTTGGCCACTGAGCTCTTCTCGGTTCCCATCCATTGTTTTTTTGTGCAAACAACTCCAGAGTTGTGAATTAGTTAACCACCAAAATGAGTGAAAAAGGCCTGCTGCTGGTGGAAAGGGGAATAGACGTGTTGGGAAGGGGAAAAAAGGTTGTGTCCGTGGGGTAGGTGTTAAAGCAACAGTAACATCTGCAGAAGAAAGACCATCTTCCAGCCAAACTAAAATGTCTACTTCTTTTAGCGGACAATGTGATAAGATCCCTTTCTTACGGCCACGCCAATCGCTAGAAATTCCAGATGAGGCACAAAAACAGCAGGTGCTTCAACGGATATCAAGTGTTCCTTTAAGTGGGCTCTCCTCCACATCAACTTCAACATCACAAATACTCCAGTCCTCAAAGGTGTCACCCCAATCGCACTTGCTTCCTCACAGCTCCCAAATCTCCAGCTGCCCGTCTGAGTATGAGGTAGAACAGATGGTTGAGTCTGCAGAGCTGTTTACTCATACTATAGCCTGGGAATCAGAGGTCGACTCCAGCACTTCTGTGAATCCAGACGAGGAAATGATCTGCACTGATGCCCAGAATCTTTATGAGTCAGATCCAGGACCAGACGCAGAAGGTTCTGACCATAATGTAGACCCTCATTCCCAAACTGTTACTCCTGTTGGTGGAGACAATGAGGAAGACGATGATGAGACTCAAATACCTGATTGGAGCGACAACTTTAGTTTTTTGTCAGGGCAGGAACAGGTTGGCTCTGAGGACGACGGGTGTGATAACGCACAGGGTGATGATGATGAGGTTGGAGATCCCACTTACTGTCAACCCACAGTCAGCCAAGAGATGAGGTCAGCAGAGGAGGTGGAGGAGGATGCTAGTGACAACGAGGTCAGGTTGCGCCTTCCTGGACAGAGACGTAGTACTGGAAGCACGTCAACAACTGCATCCTCAAACACAACTCTGCCTCTCACCACAAGTCGTGGTGGCTCTTCAGGTCGCATGGGTGCTAAGCCTTGCATAGCCTGGGCATTTTTTCAGATCGATAAAGATGACCCAACTCGTGTTATCTGTAACATTTGTCAGCTAAAGCTAAGTAGAGGCCAAAAAATACATAGTTTGAGTACTTCATGCATGAACCGGCACATGGACATGAAGCATAAGTTGCAGTGGGAAACTCACTGTGCTACAATGCGGCCTAGCCGGCCGGGCCAACCTCCGTCTGCCATATCTTGTGCATCCGCGGCCTCTTCATCCTCTGTGACTGGGGGGACAGCAGTCACACCTGTTTTGGGGCGCAGACCTGCCACCTCTTTACCCACAACAGCCAGCGTGATTGGCAGGTCATCATTTTCTTTGGAGGTGGTAATACCAGCTGGTGTTGAGCGCTGTCCGACATCGATAGCACCACCTTTGGATCAAGGCAACCTAACATGTCCGCCTGCATCTTCCTCACAGACCGGCAGTTTACCGGTTACACCCTTATCAACCCCGTCTAAGCACAATAGCCAGCCCTCGGTCCCTCAGATGTGGACAAGTAAAAGACCATTTCCTCCTAGCCATGAGAAAGCTAAGAGGTTGAATTTCACCATCTGCAAGCTCTTGGCTACAGAAATGCTGCCTTTCCGCCTGGTGGACACAGTGGGTTTTCGAGACCTTATGTCCGTCCCAGTGCCCCAGTACCAGATGCCCAGTCGGCACTACTTCTCAAAGAAAGGTGTGCCTGCGCTCCACCAGCATGTCGCACACAACATCACCGCTTCTTTGAGAAACTCTGTGTGTGACAGGGTGCATTTCACCACAGACACTTGGACGAGTAGGCATGGACAGGAGCGTTACATGTCACTGACTGGGCACTGGGTAACTATGTTGACAGCAGGACAAGGGGCTGCTGTCCAAATCTTGCCATCCCCACGAGTTGTGCGTCAATCCTCTTTATCTCAAAGTTCCTCCACTGCTTCTGCCTCCTCAACCTCCTCTAGGTCCTCCACCTGCACCCAAAGCCTGTCTGGTCATGCCACAAGCTTTCTAACTGCGCAGAAGGGATCCTGCACACCTCCTTACTATGCTGGCAGTAGGGCTCAACGTCATCAGGCGGTTTTTACTTTGAAATGTATGGGAAATGTGAGTCACACAGCTGAAGAGTTGTGGTCAACTCTGGAGAACCAATTTCATGAATGGTTGTCTCCACTGGACCTGAAACCAGGGAAGGCCGTGTGCGACAATGCTGCAAACCTGGGTGCGGCCCTTCGCCGGGGCAATGTCACACACGTGCCTTGTATGGCTCACGTGTTGAAGCTGGTTGTCCAGCAATTTTTAGCCCACTATCCCGGACTAGATGGCCTTCTGCAGTGGGCACGGTCGCTGTGTGCTCACTTCCGCCGTTCGCATCCCGCAGCTCAGTGACTTACATCTCTACAGAAGTCGTTGGGCCTGCCACTTCACCAGCTAAAATGCGATGTGCCTACCCGGTGGAATTCAACTCTGCACATGTTGCAGCGACTGTGGCAGCATCGACAAGCCCTGGTGCAATACGTTCTGACGTATAGCCTGGGCCAACGAGATCCAGAGGTGGGGCAAATCACGCTGGAGGAGTGGTCTCAGATCAGGGACCTATGCACCCTTCTGCACAGTTTTGAAATGGCGACGAAGATGTTTAGTGCTGACGATGCCATTATCAGCATGACTATTCCGGTGATTTACATGCTGGAGCACATGTTAAACAGAATTCGGAGTCAGGTGGTGGCACAAGAGGAGGTGGAGGAAGTAGAGGAGGAGGAGTTGTATGCGGAAGGGCTAACATCTGCAAGGTCCAGACGGTCGGCAGCACCAAGGCGGCAGGCATGTGAGGGTGGGGGAGATGGTTTTACCAGGGCGCATGGTAGCAGCCAAACTAGTGAGGAAGGTGCAGGAGCCCAGGAAGAAGTGGAGGACGAACTGATGGAAGACTCATCAGATGAGGGAGACCTTGATCACATTTCTGTTGTGCGAGGTTGGGGGGAGAGGACAGAGGAAGGAAGCATGATTGTTACCTCGCCACCAACACAACAGGAACTTGGTGCTCCTGGACATGTAACACACATGAGTGCCTTCTTGCTGCACTACCAGCAACATGACCCTCGAATTGTGAGAATTAGAAATAATCCTGACTACTGGGTTGCCACACTGTTAGATCCTTGGTACAAAAGTAAATTTGCAGAAATTATTCCTGCCATAGAAAGGGATGCACGCATGCAGGAGTATCAGCAGAGACTGTTGCAAAATCTTACATGTGCTTTTCCACAAAACACCAGTGGTGCAAGTAGTGAATCTCACAGTTCCAACTTGCCAACCGTGGGACCGTCGAGTGTTCATCACTCAAACCGTAACAAAACCAAAGTATCTGCTGGTAACATCAATTTTGCGGAATCATTTCACCACTTTTTTAGCCCATCCTTTGCAAGGCCACAGGAGACAAGAAGTCTGACACATAGTCAACGCCTAGAGACGATGGTACAGGAGTATCTCCAAGTAAACATTGAAGCCATGACTGTGTCACTGGACCCTTGCTCTTTTTGGGCTTCCAATCTGGATAAATGGCCGGAGCTAGCCACTTACGCCTTGGAGATCTTGTCATGCCCCGCAGCCAGCGTTCTGTCTGAACGTGTGTTCAGCGCTGCTGGTGGTGTGCTGACAGATAAGCGCACGCGGCTCTCCACTGATAATGTAGACAGACTCACGTTCATAAAGATGAACAAATCATGGATCCGAAACGACTTTTCTACCCCTGTGTCATCCTGGGGAGAGTAAAAGCTTGATGATTGGTTAAAATCACCTCACCAACCGTTTTAAGCTTTCAAATTACTAATCATGTTTATCTGTATCTTGGCTGGAAAATAATTTGGGCTTTGTAGCAGTGTGCAGCACTGATTCTATTAGGCCATCTATAATAAGCTCCACCAGATTTAAAATTACTAATCATGTTTATCTGTATCTTGGCTGGAAAATAATTTGGGCTTTGTAGCAGTGTGCAGTACTGATTCTATTAGGCCATCTATACTAAGCTCCACCAGATTTAAAATTACTAATCATGTTTATCTGTACCTTGGCTGGAAAATAATTTGGGCTTTGTAGCAGTGTGCAGCATTGATTCTATTAGGCCATCTATACTAAGCTCCACCAGATTTAAAATTAATAATAATTTTTAGCTGCATCTAGCCCGGAAAATAATTTTGGGGCTCCGAGATGCGCAAGACACATAAGTGCCTTCTTGCTGCACTACCTGCAGCATGACCCTCATATTGTCAGAATTCAAAGTAATCCTGACTACTGGGTTGCCACACTCTTAGATCCCCCAAACTTTTCGATCAACCTTTTCATTTTAATAAAGACCAAAAAAATGGTCATTTTTGAAACTATAAGCATTAGCAGGTTATTAGAAACTGAAATCAAACAGTTTTCAACTCAAAACTTTATTCTAGGTGATGTTACATTTTCACATAGGACCCCTTGTTCGAAAGGAGCTTCTGAACTCTCTCGTCCATTGAATTTGTCAGGTTTTGGATGGTTTCTGCTTCAATTGTTTTGCATGAGGACAGAATACCCTCCCAGAGCTGTTGCTTAGATGTGAACTGCCTCCCGCCATCATAGACACTCCTTTTGATGATGCTCCAGAGGTTCTGAATGGGGTAGAGGTCAGGGGAGCATGGGGGTCCCCTTTTATGCCCATATCAGCCAGAGATGCAGATGTTTTATGTGCAGCATGAGATGGTGCATTATCATGCATAAAAATGATCTTGCTGTGGAATACACGGTTCTTCTTCTTGAACCATGGCAGGAAGTGCTGTTTGAGAAACCCCACATACATTATGGAGTTCATCTTTACCCCTTCAGGGATCCTAAAGGGGCCGACAATCTCTCTCCCCATGATTCCAGCCCAAAACATTACTCCACCTCCTCATTGTTGGCGCTGTAGCCGTGTTTGCGTGGGGTGTCCATCAACCAGCCATCCTCCATTCCATCCATCTGGACCATCGAGCGTTGCACGGCATTCATCCGTGAACAAAACAGTTTTGAAATCAGTCTTCATGTAATGTTTGGCCCACTGGAGCCGTTTCTGCTTGTGTGAAGTGGATAGAGGAGGTCGACAGGATGGCGTATGCACAGCTGCAAACTTCTGAAGGACCCTGCATCTTGTTGTTCGGGGGACGTTGGAGGCACCAGCAGCTTCAAAAACTTGTCTGCTGCTATGACAAGGCTTTTTTGCCGCTGCTCTTTTAACCTGACGTAATTGCCTGTAGGAAAGAGTCCTCAATTTGCCCTTATCAGCACGCACACGTGTGTACTGTGAATCAGCTACATATTTCTTAATTGCCAAGACACTTCATCCTGATCATCGCACAATGTTGATTGTAGTCATGCCTTGACCTAAACACTCCACAATTTGTTGCTTCTCAGCAGCCGACACATCCTTTTTCTTTCCCATTTTGGCAGAAAATGTAGGCTGCTTAATAATGTGGGACAGCCTTCTTAAGTAGTCTTGCCTTTCATTGGACACACCTGCCAAACTAATTAGCACAGGTGTCTGCAATTGCTTACAGTGATATAAAGAGCCCTGACACACATCACCATCAATGAGTTTAACTGACAAACAAACAAATTCTTCCCTTATCACTCCTAAACACTTTTTGCATAATAATTTGGAACACAGTGTACATGTGCTTTTCCACAAAACACCAGTGGTTCACGTAGTGAATCTTACAGTTCTAACTTGCCAACCGTGGTCTGTATGGAGTTGTTCAATAAAGGGCCCAAAATTAAGATAACATAGATGGGAGAGGTCTCTATGAATAGGAATTCCTAAGTATTTGATACCCTGTGAGGGCCAGGCAAAGGGAAAGTTGGACTGGATGGAATCCTGTATGGATTTGGGGAGGGAGACATCGAGGGCCTCAGACTTCGCTGCATTGATTTTAAAATTTGACCATGTAACAAAGTGATCTATTTCAGTCATAACAGCATGGATGGATATATGTGATTGAGTGATATATACTATGACATCATCAGCAAATAGAGAACACTTGTACTCGGTGCCTCCCACCTCAATCCACCTAATATTGGGGTTATGGCGAATTGATGAGAGCAGGTGCTCCGTCACTAGGATGTATAAGAGAGAGGACAGAGGACATCCCTGCCTTGTCCCATTGGTGATTGTGAAAGGTGATGAAAATGTTCTGATGCACCCCCTGGGCCTTGGGACACCCGGAGCCGGACCCTTTTTGGTGGATGCTGGTGGTTGTAGTCTCCGTGGCGGCGACCCGGTTCCGTGGCTCAGGGCGGTCAAACCAGTGGCGGGACTATTTATGTGGTTTTGATGTTTAAATGTCCGACTACGCCACCCGTGGATTGCGGTCAGAGTGAACCGCCGCTGCAGGGCAGACCGCTGAGGCTGGTGTTGTGGGTGCAGCAGAGCGTAGCATAACTCCCCACGGGAGGAGTATAGCCTCAGAGCAGTGTATGCGGAGGATGGGGGTGATGGTGCAGGGCAGCAGCAGTAACGACACGGAGTCAGTGATGCAGTCCAGGGCCTTTACTCACAGTTCTTATTATCCAGACCACATCTGCAGGTAACGGCTGCCCACGTCGTACTGTGCTCACCAGGTGAGGGGCTCAGACAACTCCCAGATAACTTTGGAGCGCTTCACAGGACCCCCTTTGTGTGTCCTTTGTCTGGCCTTTCTTACCAACCCTTCTGTGCGGCTGCCTCGGGCCTCCTCTTGGTAAACTTGGCGCCAGTTTCCCTGACCCTATGTGGTGCCTTCCTAGCGGGTGTAGCGAGGGGCTGCGCCACATAAAATGTCACAGCCTCCGGTTTCTAGCTGAGGGTCGTTTCCTGCCTCCACTAGTTTCGGGGACCGGTCTCCCCCTTTGGCCTGACCCCTCCACGCAGGTGGATTCGGGCGTGCGGTGGCGACTCGCCCGTCCGCACCCATGGGATCCCTTCGTTCCTCGTTCCTGGAGCCTTCTCCGCTCCTCTTCCTTCCTTCTCCCTCTTCCTGGCCTGGGCCTCTGTTACTAGGCCCGCCTCCGGAGCAGAGCTCATGCAGAGCCCCTGCTCTCTGTCACTTCTGCTCAGACTTCTCTGCACTGTACTAAGATGGTGCCCACCTTTTATACTCCCTTCTCAATGCACCCAGGAACTGCTTCCTCCCTGCTCCTGCACTACAGGGTTCCCCTTCCTCAGTGTTCCCTCCCCCCACTCCAGCCAGGGACAGGGACTGTCGTGCCCATCTCAGGGGCATATTGGTCGCCCTGCCCCACGGCAATGTGGTGTAATGCATGCAGGTGTCGGGTCCTGATCCACACTTCATCCTTACCTGAGAGTGAGATATCACACCTCTGGGTGAGGTGCAATACCTTTGTAGCAACCGAGCCCTCAGGGTGCTACAGTTCCATTTATCTTCAGCCTAGGTGATGTATTGCGATACGGGGCTGTGATTTTGGCTATAAAAGGGTCCCCTAGACCCCTACCCCAAGCTTTTTAAGAGAATCATATATGGCGTGCCAGGAGACTCTATGGAATGCTTTCTCAGCATCCAACGAGAGTATCTAATTACAAATTTTTAACTGCATCTAGCCCAGGAAATACTTTGTGCCTAGTAGCAGTGTCTGCTAGTCAGCGGATTATCCCGGCTGTTAAGCAAGCTACACCACCTGTAGTTTGGACACTTAATTTTTTCAAAGGAAATGCTTCGGGACCACGGGATACTCAGTGAAGAGCATCAGGAGGCACCCCAAGGCATAGGGGCTGGGACTGGCAGTAGGATGCCTTGCGGTGGACAGCCGAGCTCGATCCTTATAAAAGCTTTTTAACTGCAGCAGCTTTAGTGGACGCTACTGGAGCTGGAATTACGCGGCTGCTGGCATGAGACTTGCCCTCCAATAGATCCTTGTAAATGGATTTAAAGTGTATTCATTCAAATTAGAGAGACAATTTAAATTAAAAAGCTTAGAGCTGCCTCCACCACAGGGGGGCTCGCTCGACCCACCAGCGAACAGGCACCAGTATTGGGAGAGGGGGGCTGGCCATCAGGTTTCACCGCAGCTCTGGCACATACCCGGCGACACGGAGGTGGCACGGGCAGGAGCGGACTGGCCGTGTCGGCTTCTCACTTTTTGGATTTTAAAAGGGTATGACATGCCTATATCTGTGTCTCCCCCTCCTTTTACTCCTCCACCTCTTTTCTTTTCGCATGACTATATGTACTTGTCACTTTTCCATGTGTTAGTTGTGTCTTCTGAGCAGTTTGTCAGCTTTTGGACACCTTTGAAGGTGTTTTCTATGTGTTTCTATGTGTTTTTGTTTGCCTGCCATTGGTTTTAACGGTGTTCGAAGGTGTTCGACGAACAGTTCGACGAACAGTTCGGCGAACACACGGGTGTTCGACGAACCGATCCGAAATCGAACACTACGGGGGTGGCTCAACGCTATTTGGAACCTCATTTGAAGACCATCTTGAGAAGTTACGTCTAGTTCTCCGGCGGCTCAGTTGTTATGGCCTAAAAATAAAACAAAAAAGTGCCAACTGTTACAGAGTCAGATTGAGTATTTAGGTCACGTGGTGACTCCGGACGGGGTTCTGCCCCTGACCAGTAAGGTCATGGTTGTGCAGGAGTGGCCACCCCCCCCGTACCCTGCGAGTGGTTCGGGCCTTCTTACGTTTAGCGGGGTACTATCGGCAAGTTGTACCTAAGTTTTCACAAGTAGTGAGTCCCCTGAATGAGCTCTTAAGAGGGACGGCACAAGGCCCCCAAAATCGCCCCATCCCATGGGGACACCAGCAGCAAAAGGCATTTGAGGAGGTGAAGGCCGCCCTAACGAGTGCTGCGTTGTTAGCGTATGCCCGGCTCGATTCCCCTTTCCTGTTATATACCGATGGCAGTCTGCATGGGCTGGGGGCGGTACTAGCACAAGTGCAGGATGGTCAGGAGCGAGTAATCGCCTATGGCAGCAGGTCTTTAAGAGACACTGAACGCAACCCAGCTAACTACAGTTCGTTTCACCTAGAGCTACTGGCCCTGGTGTGGGCGATGACAGAACGCTTTGCCGCGTATTTAACGGGAGCTGAGGTGCTGGTCATGACTGATAATAACCCTCTGGCTCACCGAGAAAACGCAAAGCTGGGAGTGCTGGAGCAGCGGTGGGTCGCTTGCCTTGCTAAGTTTAACTACCAAATTAAGTTTCGATCTGGGCGGGAAAACGGAAATGCGGATGCACTCTCAAGGGTGCCCCTTGGGTCCTCGGGGGAAAATGTTGATGACCAGCTTGAGGACACTGAAACCCCTGACTTGGGGCAGGTACCTATCTTCCGAAGTGTGGCACATTCAAGTGGGGTGGCGTCAGGGATGCCGTGTGTTCTGGAAAAAACACCCTCGGATTGGCCAAAGGACCAGAACGATTGCCCTGACATTGCACTAGTGCGCAATTGGGTACAAAAAGGGGTCTGGCCGCGTGCAGAGGAAAAGGCCCAGCTGTCCGTGGAAGGAGTGAAACTACTGCGACAGTGGGATAAGATGTGCGTGGAACAGGGCCTCTTGTACCGTAAGGTGTAGTGTTGAGCCACCCCCGTAGTGTTCGGGTTCGGTTCGGTTCGTCGAACACCGGGATGTTCGAGGAACTGTTCGTCGAACTGTTCGTCGAACACCTTAGAACACCGTCGAACACCGTTAAAACCAATGGCAGGCAAACAAAAACACATAGGAACACATAGAAAACACCTTCAAAGGTGTCCAAAAGCTGACAAACTGCTCAGAAGACGCTTTCTTTAAAAAAGCCGGCCGGCAATTCAGCAGCGGCATACACCGGTACCCGACAATTTAGACATGAAGGAATAGAGCATCACACATAGATTAGATAGATAGAAACATGTCAGTCACATATATATGAAGTACAGTGACAGTGTTGCTTACTGTACTTGTCATTTAGTGTAAAGGATTTATTAAAAAATATAATAGTGTTTTCGTGCACCGTCTCTTTAAAAAAGCCGGCCGGCAATTCAGCAGCGGTACCCGACAATTTATAACAGACAGAATAGAGCTTCACACATAGATTAGATAGATAGAAACATGTCAGTCACATATATATGAAGTACTGTGACAGTGTTGCTTACTGTACTTGTCATTTACTGCAAAGGATTTATTAAAAAAAATAATAGTGTTTTCATGCACCGTCTCTTTAAAAAAGCCGGCTGGCAATTCAGCATCTGTACCCGACAATTTATAACAGACAGAATAGAGCTTCACACATAGATTAGATAGATAGAAACATGTCAGTCACATATATATGAAGTACTGTGACAGTGTTGCTTACTGTACTTGTCATTTACTGCAAAGGATTTATTAAAAAAAATAATAGTGTTTTCATGCACCGTCTCTTTAAAAAAGCCGGCCGGCAATTCAGCATCTGTACCCGACAATTTAGAATAGAAGGAATAGAGAATCACACATAGATTAGATAGATAGAAACATGTCAGCCACATATATACGAAGTACAGTGACAGTGTTGCTTACTGTACTTGTCATTTAGTGTAAAGGATTTATTAAAAAATATAATAGTGTTTTCGTGCACCGTCTCTTTAAAAAAGCCGGCCGGCAATTCAGCAGCGGTACCCGACAATTTATAACAGACAGAATAGAGCTTCACACATAGATTAGATAGATAGAAACATGTCAGTCACATATATATGAAGTACTGTGACAGTGTTGCTTACTGTACTTGTCATTTACTGCAAAGGATTTATTAAAAAAAATAATAGTGTTTTCATGCACCGTCTCTTTAAAAAAGCCGGCCGGCAATTCAGCATCTGTACCCGACAATTTATAACAGATAGAATAGAGCTTCACACATAGATTAGATAGATAGAAACATGTCAGTCACATATATAATAAGTACAGTGACAGTGTTGGTTACTGTACTTGTCATTTAGTATTAAAATAAAGGATTTATTATTAAAAAAAATTGGCGTGGGGTTCCCCGTAATTTTAGTCTCTAGCGGAGGTTAAGCAGACGGCTGGGGCAGATGTTTGAAGCCTGGGAAGGGGGTAATACCCACGGAGCTTCCCAGGCTACTAATATCAGCCCCCAGCTGAATACCTAGCCTTTACTAGCTATTAAAATGGAGGAGCCCCCCAAAAAAATGACGTGGGGTCCCCCCTAATTTAATAGCTAGCAAAGGCTAGGCAGACAGCTGGGGGCTGATATTAATAGCCCAGGAAGGGAGCCATGAATATTGGCCCCCTCCCAGGCTAGAAACACCAGCCGTCAGCCGCCCCAGAAATGGCGCATCCATAGGATGCGCCAATTCTGGCACTTAGCCTCGCTCTTCCACGCTGCCCTGGTGCGGTGGCAGGGGATAATAGGGTTGGGGTTGATGTCAGCTTATAATGCCAGCTGACATCAAGCCCAGGTTAGTAATGGAGAGGCGTCTATAAGACACCCCCATTACTAACCCCATAGTCAAAGTTAAAAAAAACACAAACACCCAGAATAAAGTCCTTTAATTGAAATAAACACACAATTCTTTATTGTTCTAAATTAAACCATACTTACCATCACGCTCATTCCAGCTGAAGCCAACGATCTCCTGCAATAAAAGAAAAATAATAAAGCAACCTCATCCTTACCTTTCCATGGTTCCCAGGACAGCTTCAGCTCTGCTACATCGAGATGACAGGCTGGACCGCAGCAGAACGCTGCCATCCAGCCTGTCATCCCGCAGACACTGAGAAGCGCAGGCATGCTTGCGCTCCTCAGTGTCTGACTGTGACGGCATCCAGATGAGCCGACAATGAACTCGGCTCACCTCATGTACGTCACTGACAGCGTGGGAAAATTCTCCTGCACTCAGCGCTTCAGCGTGAGAATTTTCCCACGCTGTCAGTGACGTGCATGAGGTGAGCCGAGTTCATTGGACATGACCTCGGCTTATCTGGATGCCGTCACAGCCAGACACTGAGTAGCGCAAGCAAGCCTGCGCTTCTCAGTGTCTGCGGGATGACAGGCTGGATGGCAGCGTTCTGCTGCGGTCCAGCCTGTCATCTCGATGTAGCAGAGCTGAAGCTGTCGTGGGAGCCATGGAAAGGTAAGGATGATGTTGCTTTATTATTTTACTTTTATTGCAGGAGATCATTGGCTTCAGCTGGAATGGGCGTGGCGGTAAGTATGGTTTAATTTAGAACAATAAAGAATTGTGTGTTTATTTCAATTAAAGGACTTTTTTCTGGGTGTTTGTGTTTTTTTTAAATACTTTACTAGAAATTCATGGTGGTCATGTCTAATATTGGCGTGACCCCATGAATTTCGGGCTTAGGGCCAGCTGATAATGCCAAGCTGGCCTTAACCCCTTTATTACCCAGTGAGCCACCGCACCAGGGCCCTGGATGAGTTGGGTACAGCGCCAGAAGATGGCGCTTCTATGAACGCGCCATTTTCCGGGGCGGCTGCGGACTGCAATTTGCAGCGGGTGGGGCCCAGAAAGCTTGGGCCTCCCTGCGCTGCAGATTCCAGCCCCCAGCTGCCTAGTTGTACCAGGCTGGACACAAAAATAGGGCGAAGCTCCACGTGCATGAGGTGAGCTCATTCATGTCCAATGATCTCAGCTCACCTCATGCACGTCACTGACAGCGTGGGAAAATTCTCCTGCACTCAGCGCTTCAGCGTGAGAATTTTCCCACGCTGTCAGTGACGTACATGAAGTGAGCTGAGTTCATTGGACATGAACTCGTCTCATCTTTATGCCGTCACAGCCAGACACTGCAGAGCGCAAGCATGCCTGCGCTTCTCAGTGTCTGCGGGATGACAGGCTGGATGGCAGCGTTCTGCTGCGGTCCAGCCTGTCATCTCGATGTAGCAGAGCTGAAGCTGTCGTGGGAACCATGGAAAGGTAAGGATGAGGTTGCTTTATTATTTTTCTTTTATTGCAGGAGATCGTTGGCTTCAGCTGGAATGGGCGTGACGGTAAGTATGGTTTAATTTAGAACAATAAAGGAATGTGTCTTTATTTCAATTAAAGGACTTTATTCTGGGTGTTTGTGTTTTCTTTTAACTTTGACTATGGGGTTAGTAATGGGGGTGTCTTATAGACGCCTCTCCATTACTAACCTGGGCTTGATGTCAGCTGGCATTATAAGCTGACATCAACCCCAACCCTATTACACCACTGCCACCGCACCAGGGCAGCGTGGAAGAGCGAGGCTAAGTGCCAGAATTGGCGCATCCTATGGATGCGCCATTTCTGGGGCGGCTGACGGCTGGTGTTTCTAGCCTGGGAGGGGGCCAATATTCATGGCTCCCTTCCTGGGCTATTAATATCAGCCCCCAGCTGTCTGCCTAGCCTTTGCTAGCTATTAAATTAGGGGGGACCCCACGTCATTTTTTTGGGGGGGGTCCTCCATTTTAATAGCTAGTAAAGGCTAGGTATTCAGCTGGGGGCTGATATTAGTTTGAAGCCTGGGAAGGGGGTAATACCCACGGAGCTTCCCAGGCTTCAAACATCTGCCCCAGCTGTCTGCTTAACCTCCGCTAGAGACTAAAATTACGAGGAACCCCACGCCAATTTTTTTTAATAATAAATCCTTTAGTTTAATACTAAATGACAAGTACAGTAACCAACACTGTCACTGTACTTATTATATATGTGACTGACATGTTTCTATCTATCTAATCTATGTGTGAAGCTCTATTCTGTCTGTTATAAATTGTCGGGTACAGATGCTGAATTGCCGCCGGCTTTTTTAAAGAGACGGTGCATGAAAACACTATTATTTTTTTTAATAAATCCTTTGCAGTAAATGACAAGTACAGTAAGCAACACTGTCACAGTACTTCATATATATGTGACTGACATGTTTCTATCTACCTAATCTATGTGTGAAGCTCTATTCTTTCTGTTATAAATTGTCGGGTACAGATGCTGAATTGCCGGCCGGCTTTTTTAAAGAGACGGTGCATGAAAACACTATTATTTTTTTTAATAAATCCTTTGCAGTAAATGACAAGTACAGTAAGCAACACTGTCACAGTACTTCATATATATGTGACTGACATGTTTCTATCTATCTAATCTATGTGTGAAGCTCTATTCTGTCTGTTATAAATTGTCGGGTACCGCTGCTGAATTGCCGGCCGGCTTTTTTAAAGAGACGGTGCACGAAAACACTATTATATTTTTTAATAAATCCTTTACACTAAATGACAAGTACAGTAAGCAACACTGTCACTGTACTTCGTATATATGTGGCTGACATGTTTCTATCTATCTAATCTATGTGTGATTCTCTATTCCTTCTATTCTAAATTGTCGGGTACAGATGCTGAATTGCCAGCCGGCTTTTTTAAAGAGACGGTGCATGAAAACACTATTATTTTTTTTGATAAATCCTTTACACTAAATGACAAGTACAGTAAGCAACACTGTCACTGTACTTCATATATATGTGACTGACATGTTTCTATCTATCTAATCTATGTGTGAAGCTCTATTCTTTCGGTTCTAAATTGTCGGGTACCGGTGTATGCCGCTGCTGAATTGCCGGCTTTTCATGTTTCACTGTGAGCACTGTTCCCATCGATTTGGGCAATCACTGTAATGCCACAACCACCATGGCTGTGGCATTACAGTGAGTGGCAGACAATCCCTGCATGATTGGTGCTCTAAATAGCGCCAGACATGCAGGACACGCTTTTGGTGCACGAACAGTTATCGAACATAACCTCGAACAGCCGAATTTTTTGCAAATCGTTCGGGTTCGTCGAACAACTCGAACACCACCCAAAACAGCTCGAATTTGAGATTGGCGAACAGTTCTAGTCGAACACCGCTCATCTCTAGTAAGGTGTACCTGCCATCTGAGCTGCAGCATCGGTACCAGCTAGTAATCCCTATGGGGATGGGTCCGGTGGTCGCTCGCGAGGCCCATGAGAAGGGTGCCAACTTTAGGAGTGAAAAGACACTCCAGTGGCTACAGCAAGTCCTCTATTGTCCTGAATTGGGGGAGATGGTGACAGAGGCGTATCGGCAGTGTCGGGTCTGTGGGCTCAGTAAGAGCCCTGAGCAGCGGGCACCCACGCAATCTATTAAGACTTCCGCTCCTTTAGAGCTGCTCATGATTGACTATGTCCTGATAGGATACTCAACGTCTGGGTATTCCTATTGCTTGGTAATGACAGACCACTTCACCAAGTATGCTGTAGCAGTGCCGACAAGAGATCAGACGGCGGAGTCGGCGGCTGAAGCCGTGTGTCGATATTTCATTCAGGTGTTTGGATGTTCGCAAAGAATACACTCGGTTCAAGGGGCATGTTTTCAGGGGGCATTGATGAAGGAGCTGTACCAGCTGTATGGTGTCGCACAGTCGAGAACGACACCTTATCATCCCCAAGGTAACGGAACTTGTGAGCGCTTTAATCGGACTCTGTTGCAGATGTTGAGGACGTTGGAGGGTAAACAACAGGTACACTGGCTTGAGTATCTTCCCGAATTTATGTGGGCCTACAATAATAGAGTGCACAGCACTACTGGCTACTCACCACACATGTTGATGTTCGGGAGTCCAGGGCAGGGCATTGAGGATTAGAGCAAGCAAGATCCCTCCTCCAATCCCCCTCTGACCGCATCAGAATGGGTTCGGGAACACCGGCGGCGATTGAGGGTGGTGTATCAGGTGGTGGGTGATCGACTCAGTCAGGTGACTCATAGGGACACGCGCCCTGTGCAAACCGAGCCTTTCTCCCCGGGGGATAGAGTGTTGGTGAGAATCAAACGACGGTTTGGAAAGCTGAGTGAACGGTGGGAGGCGACTCCGTACCTGGTCAAAAAACGGCTGAGCCCTGAGATTCCAGTCTACGAGGTCGAACCGGTGGGGACAGGGGGACCATCCCGTAATCTTCATCGTAACATGCTACAACGGTGCTGGTTTAATGATGCCATCCCCGTTTCCCCGGAACCACAGGCCATGTCCCGAGGAGTGGGCATCCCTAATGCTCTTGAATTTGATGGTGGGTCTGCCTCCGCCCCAGTTTACTTGCCCCCTGCAATCGATCTGTCCCCTTGTGGAGAGAGTATTGAGAATGTGGTATGTCCTTCAGAGAATGGGGAATCAGGTCAGTTACCTGATCCGTATGATGTGGCACAGGGCACCACACCTCAGGAGGGAGCAGCCTCATTGGCTCCCGTTGAAGAGACATCTGCTCCCTCGGGAGCCGAGCCTATTGGGGTGGGTCTCAGGAGAACTACATGAGCTACGGCGGGTATACCTCCACAGCGCTATGCACAAGATGACTTTTAGTGGGGAGGTGTGTCGAGGACGCCAACCTCTAGTGGGGTGGCATGTGAGAGTGTGAAATGTGATAACAGCAGGAGAGCACTAGGTCCCTTTGACTTTTGCCTGGCTGAGCTCAGAGGAGAGGCAGTGCAAGAAACTCTGTGTGTTCTAAGAGTGTCTGAGGTGTGAGAGGCTAGACAGGAAGTCTGTGAGAAGGGAGCTGCAAGAGGACGCTGTCTTTATATGCTTCCCTGTGGAGTTTGTTTACCCCTTTCTCTGTTTAAGAACAAGTGCTGAGCTGGGGAAAGCTGTGTGGCTCTGTGGAGTTTTGTGGAAGTCCATGCTGAGTGGATTAGAGACTTTGTGCTGAAGGAGTCACGTGTCGAGTGATAAAGGAAGGGACGGAGGAATCCATTTCTGTGACGGAGCACGTGGTCGGTGTACTGGATAAGAGTGAGAGACTTCGGGAGGAAAGAAGGTTTCTGGTGCCATTTCTACTGAGAGGATATTGACAAGCCTTTGTGAAGAGATCTTCCCAGACCTTACTCTGAGGCTACAGTACTAAAGTTCTCGGCGTGTGGGCTCGGCATCGGCCGACAAGACAAGGAATTTTTGCTGTTTTTGTGAACTTTGTTTTTGTTTTGGCGCCAAAGTTTTCCGGGACTAGCTGCAGCCACCGTGATTCACAGGCCTGTGATAGACTACATCTGAGGTTAACGGTACCATAACTTTAAGATACCCGGGTATCCTGATAATAAGGGTATAAGAGCAATTGATATAGTTTCATGCATTATTATTGTTAATAGTGGTAGGATTGTATTCAGTGTGCCATCTCAGGGGGTCCCCATATACCGCCCTCACTAAGACTTTGTGTAAACCTTGAGATTGGCACATTGATTTCAGCTTTTGCTGATTGTGTGTATTTAGTAGAGACAGTGTCGCAGGCAGAACCTGAGACTGATTCATTCAATACTGAATTTTAGTCTAATCCCTGTTTTAGTAAAGAAAGTGTTGTTTATTTCTGTCTCTGTCTCAGTTTGTGACTCACTGGATCTCTCTCGGACCCCCGGTCATTACACAACTACAATATGAAATACACATGGAGATGTAGAATCTTATCAGGTACCGCTTTCACAAATATCAAAGTCAGAGGTGTCCTGAACATTAACCGCTCAAAAACGTAAGCTTATGAACGTGTAAATATATACAAACAATGATCCATACATATGTTCATCCTATATAGTGCTATCCCGTCAACAATGGTCAATGAGATAGCTTATTGATCCATGCAACTGTCCACATCAACAGTTGTCATAGGGACAAATCAACTCCTAGATCTATGTGTTCAATAACACCATAAATCATTGTTATATAATAAACATCATGATGTTGTAGATGCTGCAATGGGCCAGCACTATACGTTTGGGTGTGTGGCCATTAGTGCCAGCCTCCTGCTGGTGACCTGAAGTGATGATGCTGGGCTGATGGTGCTGGAGGTGGTCCTGCCAGAGAGGTGGCGGAAATTGTTGGTGGTGGAAGATTTCGTCATCTCATCTGCCTGTTCTCCAGCTTCAAAACATCCTGAGGGTCATTTTCCGAGTCCAGTAGGAAGAGCATTGCTGACTTTGTGCGCAGCTGTGTTTCCTCTGGGACCTTGCGCAAATGGTAGGCCATGCTCCGGCAAAGTGCCTCATCCTCATAATTATTGATGGTGCAAAATAGATTGTTGATTACGTGGCTATCTACCCTGTGGGTATATGAGTGCCGCTTGGGTGGATGTGTCCAATGGCAAGGTTAGACTGCTGCTGCGTGCCTAGTCTTCTTTTCCACATCTCTGGGTGGTTCTGTGGATGGCCCAGCCCCCTCATCCGGTCCTTTGGCAGTTTCCGATTCGGAAGGTGTGCGTATGTTGGTTGCAGTGCTGGAAATAGAATTGTATATGCAAAGTCAAATTCATATGTTATTTGGTTACAGACAAGAATAACTGCACAATGGTTGTGACTTATGGGTGTAGCTCCATTATGGGTGCACCATCTCTATTTCGTGCACGCTGCTGTTGCTCCCTCCTGTACTGGTGCCTGCAGCTGCGCCAGTGTCATGTTACATCAGTCACTGTTTTGGGAAAAAAAAATCAAAAATACTTTTGACTAGAAGTTGGAAGAATGCTTAATAAAACATGCTGCCTGTTTAGGGAATAAGCATAAGTATTTTGGGTTTGTTCACCCATTGTGACGTTGAGCGGCCATAATTTGCCCTGTGTTAGTTTTGGACACACAACACAGTGCAGTAGCATTAAGCCACTTACATATAATGCCTGAACCTAGGCACCAGTGAGATGGGTTCTTTAATGAGTGTGATGTTGTTTGCTGTAGATGTTATTTTTATCACTCAGGCCGTATACCCTCAGATGATGCAGGAACCCCAGATGTAAAGCAATAGCAAGTAAGAATTCAGTCCATTTTGTAAAAATAAAGTATACTTTACTATTGGAACTGGTGAAACATATACAGTACAGACCAAAAGTTTGGACACAACTTATCATTTAAAGATTTTTCTGTATTTTCATGACTATGAAAATTGTACATTCACACTGAAGGCATCAAAACTATGAATTAACACATGTGGAATTATATACTTAACAAAAAAGTGTGAAACAACTGAAAACATGTCTTATATTCTAGGTTCTTCAAAGTAGCCACCTTTTGCTTTGATGACTGCTTTGCACACTCTTGGCATTCTCTTGATGAGCTTCAAGAGGTACCCTGTGCCTGCCGCATTATTTTCATGTTCTCCACACATTTGCATTAGGAGGCATTAATTACATCATCAGGAATATATAACATCAATAATATCACCTTTAGGGTTTTTTTTCGTCTGCCATACATTGTTACAAGCCCTGGCTGTTGTTGAAGGAGCTTGGCTGTCAGACAAGCCAAGCTCCCAACAGTATTTGTGTGGGCATAGCTTCTGTGCCCCCATGATCACCACAACATATCTGTACATTATATCCTTCCCCATTATGATGTACATGTACAGTACAGACCAAAAGTTTGGACACACATTCTCATTTAAAGATTTTTCTGCATTTTCATGACTATGAAAATTGGACATTCATACTGAAGGCATCAAAACTATGAATTAACACATGTGGAATTATATACTTAACAAAAAAGTGTGAAACAACTGAAAATATGTCTTATATTCTAGGTTCTTCAAAGTAGCCACCTTTTGCTTTGATGACTGCTTTGCACACTCTTGGCATTCTCTTGATGAGCTTCAAGAGGTAGTCACCGGAAATGGTCTTCCAACAATCTTGAAGGAGTTCCCAGAGATGCTTAGCACTTGTTGGCCCTTTTGCCTTCACTCTGCGGTCCAGCTCACCCCAAACCATCTCGATTGGGTTCAGGTCTGGTGACTGTAGAGGCCAGGTCATCTGGCGTAGCACCCCATCACTCTCCTTCTTGGTCAAATAGCCCTTACGGAGCCTGGAGGTGTGTTTGGGTTCATTGTCCTGTTGAAAAATAAATGATGGTCCAACTAAACGCAAACCGGATGGAATAGCATTCCGCTGCAAGATGCTGTGGTAGCCATGCTGCTTCAGTATGCCTTCAATTTTGAATAAATCCCCAACAGTGTCACCAGCCAAGCACCCCCACACCATCATACCTCCTCCTCCATGCTTCATGGTGCGAACCAGGCATGTAGAGTCCATCCGTTCACCTTTTCTGCCTCGCACAAAGACACGGTGGTTGGAACCAAAGATCTCAAATTTGGACTCATCAGACCAAAGCACAGATTTCCACTGATCTAATGTCCATTCCTTGTGTTCTTTAGCCCAAACAAGTCTCTTCTGCTTGTTGCCTGTCCTTAGCAGTGGTTTCCTAGCAGCTATTTTACCATGAAGGCCTGCTGCACAAAGTCTCATCTTAACAGTTGTTGTAGAGATGTGTCTGCTGCTAGAACTCTCTGTGGCATTGACCTTCTCTCTAATCTGAGCTGCTGTTAACCTGCGATTTCTGAGGCTGGTGATTCGGATAAACTTATCCTCAGAAGCAGAGGTGACTCTTGGTCTTCCTTTCCTGGGGCGGTCCTCATGTGAGCTAGTTTCTTTGTAGCGCTTGATGGTTTTTGCAACTGCACTTGGGGACACTTTCAAAGTTTTCCCAATTTTTCGCACTTACTGACCTTCATTTCCTAAAGTAATGATGGCCACTCGTTTTTCTTTACTTAGCTGCTTTTTTCTTGCCATAATACAAATTCTAACAGTCTATTCAGTAGGACTATCAGCTGTGTATCCACCAGAGTTCTGCACAACACAACTGATGGTCCCAACCCCATTTATAAGGCAAGAAATCCCACTTATTAAACCTGACAGGGCACACCTGTGAAGTGAAAACCATTTCCGGTGACTACGTCTTGAAGCTCATCAAGAGAATGCCAAGAGTGTACAAAGCAGTCATCAAAGCAAAAGGTGGCTACTTTGAAAAACCTAGAATATAAGACATATTTTCAGTTGTTTCACACTTTTTTGTTAAGTGTATAATTCCACATGCGTTAATTCATAGTTTTGATGCCTTCAGTGTGAATGTACACTTTTCATAGTCATGAAAATACAGAAAAATCTTTAAATGAGAAGGTGTGTCCAAACTTTTGGTCTGTACTGTATGTCAAACATCAGAAAGGAGTTAATATAGACTGCCTGTACTGTACTATCTGATGTGATTTAATCCAAATAACCAACTATTTATAACTATCCCACATGGCGTCTGTCCTCTAAAAAAAGGCATTCAGTCACATCATGAAAACATTTTATGTGGTAAAACAAAGAAAACGTGAACTAAACTGAGCATGGCTTTTAATTGTATGGCTAAAAAAAGTTCTCAGACAGGCTACCAAGGAAACAAGCTAGGAGCAGTCTAAGTAAGTTGACTATTCACCAGAAAGAAATTTGTAGATTTGCTTAAAGAGTACTTATAACCAATCTGGTGCAGTCCCTTTAAAATAATAAACAGTGTATTGTGCGAGACTGGTGAGCTTCATAAATATAAGTTTTTGACATAAGTGCGCAGGACACACTCCAATGTCTCCCAAAAGGACCCAACTTTCTAGCAATACTTGGGCCCGAACTTCCAGGTTGGGAGATCCTGGTGTCACAGGTTTACCGCGACAGGAAGGAGTCAGAAGACCTCAGCATCTGAGTTCACGTACTCCTGCGTTGAAGAAAAGCAATAAAAAAAATCTCACGATTATACATAATTTAAAAAGAAAATTTTATTAGTATATTTATTAAAAAGTAGATCCAAAGAAGATATATAACCCAAAAACAAATCTAAATAATTCAAAATAATCGTTGTAGAGACAGATATCAATGTAAATAAGTGAACACGGGGAACATCACCCTAGTGCATCATCTTTAACTGTCCCTGCCTGTCAGCGGAGGTTGGCACCCTCTTGGATGCAAATGGCGCCCCCGCTCCATGATGGCTTACCCTACTGACCAGGGGCGTACATAGGAATCATGGGGCCCCATAGCAGAAGTTCTAATTGGGCCCCCACCAAAAAAAAATGTAAATAATTGTCGGGGTCACAGAAGAGCAGATCTCACAACTTTCCAGCCTTTGCATAGCAATTTTCTTCCTTGCTGAACTCCTAGATTCCTCTTTCATTGTCCCATAAAATGTGATGCCAACAAAGGTGTCCCCCCCTTAACACAGTATGATACCCCCATGGCGAATTCCTGCTCCTTAGCCTCCACATGCACAGTGTAATGACCCTACTGTCAGGGCTGTGGAGTCGGAGTCGGAGTGGGAGTCGGTATAAAATGGACCGACACCTAAAATATATAATAAATTGGGTAAAGTAGTTCAATTCAGTTTGTGGGGAATATTTTTTTCATAAGAATTTGGGAAAGTTATGAAATGTCCTATAAATGTCTGTCCTATTCCTGATCTAAGGGTCTGGACTTTTAGCTGAGATGAATCTGTGCTACAGTAAATTTATCACTTAAACATGAGCCATGTATGAGGGAGTCACAGTTGGAGTCGGTGTCATGGAAATTGAGGAGTCGGAGGTTTGGCTTACTGACTCCACTGCCCTGCCTACTGTACCCCACCTCAACTCTCAGGGCAAAGTATGGTGACCCCAACACAGTATAATCCCCCAACTGTGACCCCCACACAGACTTCCATGCAGTATAGTAGGCCTACATACAGTATAATGGCCCCCAAAACCTCTCCACACTCCACGGGGTATAATGCACTCCCCATGGTCCTCCATACAGTATAATGCACTAACTATGGTCCTCCACACAGTATAATGCATTCGCTATGGTCCTCCACACAGTATAATGTGCTCGCCATGTTCCTCCACACAGTATAATGCACTCGCCATGGTCCTCCACACAGTATAATGCACTCGCCATGGTCCTCCACACAGTATAATGCACTCGCCATGGTCCTCCACACAGTATAATGCACTCCCCGTGGTCCTGCACACAGTATAATGCACTCCCAATGGTCCTGCACACAGTATAATAAACTTGCCATGGTCCTCCACACAGTATAATGCACTCCCTATGGTCCTTCACACAGTATAATGCACTCCCCATGGCCCTGCACACAGTATAATGCACTCCCCATGGTCCTCCACACAGTATTATGCACTCCCCATGGTCCTCCACACAGTATAATGAACTCCCCATGGTCCTCCACACAGTATAATGAACTCCCCATGGTCCTCCATACAGTATAATGTGCTTGACATGGTCCTCCACACAGTATAATGCACTCGACATGGTCCTCCACACAGTATAATGCACTCCCCATGGTCTTCCACACAGTATAGTGCACTCCCCATGGTCCTCCACACAGTATAATGCACTCCCCATGGTCCTCCACACAGTATAATGCACTCCCCATGGTCTTCTACACAGTATAATGCACTCCCAATGGTCCTCACCACAGTATAATGCGCTCCCCATGGTCCTGCATGCAGTATAATGCACTCCCCATGGTCCTGCACACAGTATAATGCAGTCCCTATGGTCCTCCACGCAGTATAATGTACTTCCCATGGTTCTGTATGCAGTATAATGCAGCCCCCCATAGGGTAAAAGGCAGCCCCCACCATAGGGTAAAAGGCAGCCCCCACCATAGGGTAAAATGCAGCCCCAGTCCTCCAGTGTTATCAGTACTCACCGATTTACAAAAATAAATAAATAAATGCATACTTATCGCTCCTCGATCCCCGCTGCTTCAGTCTCTGAAGCGCGTCTCTCTCTTCACCTCAGCAGCTGCCAGCTCCACTGTCTGACACAGCGTGGCACGTCATCACGCCACTGCGTCAGAAGCAGAGGAGCAATGATGGGAAATGGACTGTCACATGACGTTCCCTCCTCCATCATTGCTTTCAACCAGGGCCGGCTCCAGGTTTTTGTGGGCCCCGGGCGAAAGAGTCTCAGTGGCCCCTTTAATACATACACCATGCATGATGCACAGATACGGCAGAGAAATGTAGGTATACAACACAGGGCCCAGCCTGCCCCCTCATCCTTCACATATGCAGACATGCACGTACACGCACAAACATAGCATGCAGACATGCACGTACACGCACACAGCACGCAGACATGCACACACACACACAGTACACAGACATGCATGCACACACACAGTACACAGACATGCATGCACACACACAGTACACAGACATGCATGCACGCAGACATGCTCGCACACACCCAGTGCGCACACATGCATGCACACACAGTATGCAGACATGCGCGCACACACACACAGTACGCAGACATGCACACACACACAGTACGCAGACATGCGCGCACACACACAGCACGCAGACATGCGAGCACACACACAGTACGTGTTAGAACTCTCCTGTTAGGTTTTTTCTAGTTTGCTGGTCACATGACCTTTTTTGCCTATTTAATCCTGCTCCGCCCTCCTGGCCTTGCTGGACTTCATTGTAATTTCTACTCTTAAGCTAGCCTGGTGCTTAGTTACCTTTCTCAGTCTGTTTAGCTTGGTCTTTGGACCTTTATGTTCTATGTTGTGTGTTTGTCTTTTACTGCTACAATTTCTGCTAGGAGGTGCCCAACTTTATCCCAGTCCCTAGTTCTTGTAGGGATCCCTCCCTTGCATCTATAGGTCTTCGTACAGACTAGCCGAGGACTTTAGCGGGTCTGATCGCAGGATCAGGTTCCCCGTTACATTGTAGGGATCTAGCTTAGTTCTATTGTAGGGACAGATCTCCTTTCTTTCCTTAGTGCTTGTAGCAGTTCCTAACAGTAAGTCCAGCCCAAAAATATCTCTAAGGAAAGACTTCCAGTTTCCATCATGGTGTCGGTTCAGGATTTGGCTCAACGCCTGCAGGGACTCTCTCTGGAGGTGGCCGAGCTCCAACAACACGTGAGTAGCTGTTCTGGAGCACATTTTGTGGAGCCAAAGGTACGTTTGCCTGATTTATTCTTTGGTGATCAACAGGAATTTTTTTCCTTTAAAAATGCTTGTTTATTGTATTTTCGTTTGAGACCCAGATCCTCTGGTGATGAATCACAGCGCATAGGGTTCATAATGTCACTTTTGCGCAAAGAACCTCAGGGATGGGCCTTTTCTCTCCATCCTAGTGATCCATGCTTTAGATCAGTAGATAGTTTTTTTTCTGCTTTGGGTTTGTTGTATGATGATCCTGATCGTGTCTCATCAGCTGAGACTGAATTAAGACATTTGAGGCAGGGATCAGGTAATGTGGAAAAATATTGTTCTCACTTCCGTCAGTGGTCTGCCCAGGTGGGGTGGAACGATTCAGCTTTGAAAAGTTTGTTTCTTGCGGGGCTAGGTGAAAGGGTTAAGGATTTGCTGATTGCTTATCCCACACCTGGAAACTTGCAGGAGGCTATGCAATTAGCTATACGGGTGGACAGGAGACTGCGTGCAAGGGTTAATGAAAGTAAATCCTCTGCCATGTCAGCTTCGAGTCTTGAGAGGGTCTGTACTGACTTTGGAGAGCCGATGGAGATTTGGGCGATGTCACCCCGCTCTCCGGAAAAAAAACGCAGATCTTCTGAAGGTTTGTGCTTTTATTGCGGAAAATCTGATCATTTTATTAAGAAATGTGTACTTCGTATGAACAAAGAAAAAAAAAAGGTCAGTTACGCCCGTATTGCCTGTTTAAATTCTAAGGGGGTATTTCTTTCTGCTACTACCACTGCTCAGGAAGAATTAATTGAATTTTGGATATTTGTGGATTGTGGTTCTACTCTGAATGTGATTGATGGGGGATTCTTGGAAAAACTTAAATTAAAACCCAAACCTTTGTCATCCCCTATTGCTGTGGTTTCTGTCGATGGCTCCCCCTTGAAGAGTGTTACTCACAAGGTCTGTGAATTTCCCCTCACTATTAATGGTGTTCATCAAGAAAATTTGGATTTGGTGGTATTAAATAATTTGCCTTCTCCAGTAATTTTGGGGTTACCCTGGTTAAAATTGCACAATCCTGTACTGGATTGGTCTACCAATGAAATTAAGTCCTGGAGTCCTAAGTGTTATGACAAGTGTTGTAACGGACGTATTGCTGCGGTGGAAAAAGGGGAATTACCTGTACCTATTCAGGATTTTTGGAGAGTTTTTTCTGAGGAGGAGTCACAAATATTGCCTCCCCATAGAGACTATGATTGTACCATTGAATTTGTCCCTGGAGCGACTCTTTCTAAAAGTCGTTTATTTAATCTTACTATTCCTGAGAGAAAGGCTTTGGAGGAATACATACAGACAAGCTTAGCCGCCGGTCACATTAGGCCTTCCAAGTCTCCTGTGGCTGTTGGATTTTTTTTTGTTAAAAAAAAGGACGGCGGTTTACGTCCTTGTCTGGACTTTCGTGAGATTAATAAAATTACTGTACGCAATCCTTACCCACTGCCATTGATTCCTGATTTGTTTAACCAGTTATTGGGGGCCAAGTGGTTCTCTAAAATTGATCTCCGGGGGGCATACAATTTGTTGCGCATGAAGGAGGGTGATGAATGGAAGACTGCTTTTAACACTCCTGTGGGTCATTTTGAGAACGTGGTTATGCCTTTTGGTCTTACCAATGCTCCAGCATTTTTTCAGAATCTTATTAATGACATCCTTAGACCTTTGATCGGCAAAAATGTGGTTGTGTATTTGGATGACATTTTGATTTATTCGCCTGATCTGGAGTCTCATTGGCGGAGCGTACGTGAGGTATTACAGCTATTAATTGACAATTCGCTTTTTGCTAAGCTGGAGAAATGTGAGTTTGCTGTACAGAGAATTAGTTTTTTGGGCTACATTATCTCCAGCGAAGGCTTTGAGATGGACCCTGTGAAGGTTCAGGTGGTTCAGGAATGGCCTAGGCCTATTGGTTTGAAATCGATACAGAGGTTTTTGGGTTTCGCCAATTATTACAGAAAATTCATTAAAATTTTTTCTATTATTGTCAAACCACTGACCGATCTCACCAGGAAAGGTGCTAATGCGGTTCAGTGGATTTCTGAGGCCATTGAAGCTTTTGTGTTTCTAAAGGAGCGGTTCAGCTCTGCTCCTATCCTTTTGCAGCCTGATGTGACTAAGCCGTTTTTGGTTGAAGTTGATGCTTATTCGGTGGGGGTCGGTGCGGTGTTGTCTCAGAAAAACAAGGATGGAGTACATCCCTGTGCCTTTTTTTCAAAAAAAATTTCTGAGATTGAACTTAAATATGATATTGGTAACCGGGAATTGCTGGCTATTAAACTCGCATTTGAACACTGGCGTCATCTCTTGGAAGGTGCTGAATTTCCCATTCAGGTTTTCACTGATCATAAAAATCTGATCTATCTTGATGCTGCCAAGCGCTTGAATGCCCGTCAGGCTAGGTGGGCACTTTTTTCTCGCGGTTTAATTTTTCCGTTACTTACATCCCGGGTACCAAGAATGTTAAAGCTGATGCTTTGTCTCGCAGCTTTTCTCCCATGGTCGGTGCTGAGGAGGAGGGGAGCATTTTACAAGAAGGTGTTGTGATTGCTGCATTGGACTCCGTTTTGGAAGATGAGATTCTTAAAGCACAGGAGAATGCCCCATCTAACACTCCCCATGGGAGGTTGTTTGTGCCTAGTACCTTTAGGAGAGATTTGTTTGTTGAGTGTCATGAGTCTCGGTTGGCAGGTCATCCAGGAATTTCTGAGACCAAGAGACTTGTGGGTCGCAGTTTTGGTGGCCTGGATGGCAGAAGGAAGTCATTAAGTGGGTGCGTCAATGTACGGTGTGTGCTAGATCTAAGTCTTCACATACTCCTGCAGCGGGGTTGCTTTGCCCTCTGGAGGTTCCTAGTGCACCTTGGACACATCTGGCTATGGACTTTATTACTGACCTTCCCCCCTCTGAGGGTTTCACAGTCATCTGGGTGGTCGTGGACCGTTTTAGCAAGATGTGTCACTTGGTTCCTTTCATCAAACGGCCCTGCGCTAAGACACTCACTAAGGCCTTTGTCAAGGAAATTGTCAGACTACATGGCGTTCCTACTGACATTGTTTCAGATAGGGGACCTCAGTTCGTGGCTCGTTTTTGGCGTGCTTTTTGTGACAGGTTGGGAGTTCATTTGTCGTTTTCATCCGGATATCATCCTGAGTCTAATAGCCAGACAGAAAGGAAGAATCAGGATGTTGAGCAGTTCTTGCGTTGTTTTGTGGCAGACAATCAGGAGGGGTGGTCTGAGTTTCTGCCACTTGCTGAGTTTGCTCTTAACAACCATACATCCTCTTCTGCTGGTTGTTCGCCTTTTTTTTGCTGTTCTGGGAGACATCCGTCTTTTGCGTCATTCTCCAAATTGGTATCGGCTGTGCCTGAGGAGGAGAGTTTTTCCGGTGACTTGGAGAGAGTTTGGACGGATGTGCGTGGTAATCTTCAGGAGGCTAACAAAAAATCTAAGAGGTACTTGATAGGAAACGGCAAGAGGTTTTGTTTGCTATTGGTGACATGGTCTGGTTGTCCTCTAAGAATCTGCGGTTGAGGATTCCTTCTAAAAAATTGGGTCCCAAGTTAGTAGGGCCATTTAAGGTGCTTCACGTAGTTAACCAATCTGCTGTTAGGTTAGAGGTTCCTACCTCCTGGAAGATTAATCCGGTGTTTCATGTTTCTCTGTTGAAAAGAGCTTGTGTGTCGGATGGAGACGTCTCTGCCACTGTTCCTCCGGTGGTGGAGGACGGGGAATACGAAATTTCCCGCATCCTAAATTCTAGACGGTATAGAGGGAGTTTGCAGTATCTCGTCGCTTGGAAGGGTTTCGGACCCGAGGATAACTCATGGGTGAGGGCAGATGATGTTTCTGCTTCCAGACTTGTCAGAGCGTTTCACAGGAGGTTTCCTGATAAGCCTGGGCCTAGGGGATCCGGAGGATCCTCTTAGAAGAGGGGGTACTGTTAGAACTCTCCTGTTAGGTTTTTTCTAGTTTGCTGGTCACATGACCTTTTTTGCCTATTTAATCCTGCTTCGCCCTCCTGGCCTTGCTGGACTTCATTGTAATTTCTACTCTTAAGTTAGCCTGGTGCTTAGTTACCTTTCTCAGTCTGTTTAGCTTGGTCTTCGGACCTTTATGTTCTATGTTGTGTGTTTGTCTTTTACTGCTACAATTTCTGCTAGGAGGTGCCCAACTTTATCCCAGTCCCTAGTTCTTGTAGGGATCCCTCCCTTGCATCTATAGGTCTTCGTACAGACTAGCCGAGGACTTTAGCGGGTCTGATTGCAGGATCAGGTTCCCCGTTACATCGTAGGGATCTAGCTTAGTTCTATTGTAGGGACAGATCTCCTTTCTTTCCTTAGTGCTTGTAGCAGTTCCTAACAGTACGCAGACATGCGCGCACACACACAGTACGCAGACATGCGCGCACACACACAGTACGCAGACATGCGCGCACACACACAGTACGCAGACACGCACACACAGTACGCAGACATGCATGTATGCACACAGTATGCAGACATGCACACATGCACACAGTACGCAGACATGCACACACACAGTACACAGACATGCTCGTACACACACAGTACGCACACATGCACGCACACAGTACGCAGACATGCAGATGGTACACAGATATGCACACATGCATATGCAGACAAACACATACACAGATACGTACATATTTGAACACATTCTTAAAAACACATAAAACAGACATAAATATATATATATACACAGTCATACACACTGACATACACACAAGACACATTAGAAATATATTTAATATGGGGATTGGGGAATCTGGCGTCAAGCCTCACTCACCTGCCCCTTGGCCTGTGTCCGGTCCAGCTGTGCAAGGCCGCCGGCTTGTCTGATGGCCATTACAGGCCCTGGACCATCAGAGGGGCACACTCGCCGTAGGGGCCCACACCACTTCCCCAGCATCTCCGCAGGGAGGACACCGCGGCACTTCATCAGGGCCCCCCTCCTGCTCCACCGGCGCTGCTTAATTGACGGCACTTCATCAGGGCCCTGATCGGAGCCTCCCTTCATCAAGGCCCCCCACGGGGTTTCCCTTCATCAGGGCCCCTCACAGGGCCTCCTTTCATCAAGGACCCCCACGGGGACTCCCTTCAATAGGGACACCCTCAGTACCTCCCTTCAGCAAGGACCCCCACTGGGCTTCTCTTCAACAGTGACCCTCCTGGGGCCTTCCTTCAACAGGGTCCCCCCTCCATCGGGGCCCCCCTCCTGCACCCCCCACTCCGCTGTTTGATTGCCGCCGCCCGCCAACACTGTGCTCAGGCATGGCCGCGCACAGTGCGCTGTGCGGCTGTGTCTTGTAGTAATGACGCAGCAGGGGTGACACAAGCACAATTAAAGGTGCAGTGTCACCCCTGCCGTCATTACTACAAGACACAGCCGCACAGCGCATGGCCATGTCTGAACACAGTGGCAGTGGGCGGAGGCGGCGGCAATCAAACAGCTGAGCGGGAGTTGAAGAAGGGGGGCTACTGCTATGGAGCCCCCCCAGCTCACGGGCCCCATAGCAGTCACGTGGTCTGCCACCATTGGCGGTACGCCACTGCTACTGACCCTAGTATGCCCTATAAGAGGGGGGAATGTATAACACATAATCAAATGGAAATACCCATTTATTTAGAACACAAAAATATGCTCAAATATCCAATCTCTTTTATATTCCAAATAGAAGAAAAATTATTAATAATCAGACTGTTAGCCTCCTCATGTTAATACTCTCAAATCAGCAGAATGGGGCCAATTGTTAACTGTAAAGCATGTAGCCCAGAATACTCTAAGATTAATAAATGCTTATAACATCTAAATGATGTGAACTAGACATACCACCAGTAAACTCAAATACATCAAGTGCTATTACCCTCTTGCATACACCAGCGTTTTCCATACATTTAATAGATGGTGTTCTGTACATGGTACATAGTATGTAAAGCTTGACGCGTTTCTCCCAGACAGTCGGCTCATCAGGAGCACATACCATGTATGTTCACAGAGAGAAAAAATTATAATTGTTAAAGACAAGGTTAACGGTAGTTATCTTAGAGGAGTAGTGATTACCCCCTCAGCAGAGGCGTAGCAAGGGTTTTGGTTCGGAGGGGGGGGGGGGCGAAACTTCTGAGTGGGCCCCTAACCAGGTAACCCTGATTACAACTATGGTGATGCACCCTAGTAGTGGATGTAGGAGAACCTCAGAAAATGACTGCGCTGTTACTAAAAAAAAAACTCTAGACAAAGACCAACACTGATATTACTGCTATATGGTGACCATATAGTGGTAGATACCAGTCCTGCAGAACACTAAAAAGATTACAGTACAGGTATATATAGTACTTTACAGGTGACGTTCTTTCTGATGAAATCTTTCACTTTTCCCGTATTTTACATCTGGCCCAGACTGACATGACAATTTCTCCATCCAGGACTCGTCTACAGAGATTACAAAAAAGTCACATTTGACTCCTTACATTTCAGGCACCGACCACATCTATTCCCAACCTGCACAAACTCCTCATCCTGCTGATACACCAATACTGTGCCGCTGCTGCCGTGTCCCTATTACTGCACCTGCCGTGTGGTACGGTGTGCCCTCTAAATCATAAAATGAACCTCTAGACCAGGGGTCGGGAACCTATGGCTCGTGAGCCAGATATGGCTCTTTTGATGGCTGCATCTGGCTCCCAGACGAGTAACCGCTCTGCCACTGACATCGCCAGTGACAGTTTAAAATGGTGCTGCCGCTTCTGATCCGCACCACAGGAAGCCATCACCCGAGATATAAGGCGCCCACTCTCCTGACAGCTAGAGCGGTACTTGAGGAATCGGAGCTCAGTTGCTGCTACACTGGTGTGAGTCATCATTAAGCGCAGACCGGAGGAGAGCTCACCAACAGGTATAGGGAGTTCCTGCGCTGTCAGCCATCATTCTCCTCACCCCAGCATAGCAGCAACTGATCTCCGCTCACTCAAGCACCACTCTAGCTGTCAGGAGAGCGGGCACCTTATAGAGGTGACGGATTCCTGTGGTGAGGATCAGAAGCAGCGGCGCCATTTTAAACTCCACTGGCAAGAATCAGCAGCAGCATCAGTCAGAGAGCACCTGAATTCAGGTAACACTCTTACTTCCTACCTCCAGTCAATTAGGGGGACGCTAGTTACCTATATACACAGTACTGCGGGGGTTCCTGCATATGGAAGTAAACTTCCCTCCTTTTAATCAAGTAGTCAGCTAGCTAATTGCAGAAACCCTTTTATTGAAGAAGATAGCTTAAAGAAAAAAGATGAGGAGTATCGTACTTGTGGGTGAATAAGTTCAAGTCACTGAATGAAGATTTGGAAAGACTTGCACGACAGCAAGCAGAGTTGGTGAGCAAACACAAGTGGCGAGAAATGAAAAAACTTCAACCCAGGACCAGCTGATTGTCAAAACTTGGAACGCGCTTCCCATCACATACCACACAGTGCAGCTTGTGATTATTGCTGTACTGACAAGGTTTGGCTCTACGTATGCATGTGAGCAGTCTTTCTCACACCTAAAGAACATTAAGACCAACCTTACGATAACATTTAAGGGATGGAAGTCTCAACACCTGCATGAAGCTTTACCTCACCACGTATCAACCAGACTACAAAGCCATCAGCAAAACCATGCAGCACCAGAAGTCACATTAATGGTAAGAAGTACTTTATTCATCTTTGGATAGCAACAGCATAACAACGTTATTAAAAAGAATTCAGAGACCTATTGTACTTTAAAAGTGTTGGTCTTGCATAAAATGCACACATTTACTTGTATTTAGTTTTAAAAATATTGTATGGCTCTCACGGAATTACATTTTAAAATATGTAGTGTTCATGGCTCTCTCAGCCAAAAAGGTTCCTGACCCCTGCTCTAGACTATAGAAATGCCGTGTGCAAGTGCCCTAGAAAACAAAGCCCACATTTTGCCCCTTTGACAGTCACAATAACCTGAGTTCCCCTATAACGATAAGTGCCTACTTACCATTTAATAATGTCCTGAGTCTCCTCCTATGTATAGCTCCCCTCTACACAATATGAGTCTCTCCTATACATAGTATAATGCCCCCTCACTGTCTAGTATCCCCCACACAGTATACTGACCCCTGAGTAGCCTCCAAACTAATGGCCCCCACACTATATGAATACTCCGCATTATCTCCCACACTGTATGATAGGCAGAGAGTATATAGTATAATGCACCCCCATGGGCAGAGTATAAAGTATAATGCACCCCCATAGGCAGAGTATATAGTATAATGCACTCCCCATAGGCAGAGTATATAGTATAATGCACCCCCATAGGCAGAGTATATAGTATAATGCACCCCCATAGGCAGTCTATATAGTATGATGCACCCCCATAGGCAGAGTATATAGTATAATGCACCCTCATAGGCAGTCTATATAGTATGATGCACCCCCATAGGCAGAGTATATAGTATAATGCACTCCCATAGGCAGAGTATATAGTATGATGCACCCCCATATGCCTCTATATAATATAATGCACATCCCATAGGCAGAGTATATAGTATAATGCACCCCTTAGTCAGTCTATATAGTATGATGCACCCCTTTGTATGCCAAAGTTATGGTTTTCAAGTGGAGTCTCTGGGCAACGGGGAACCAGTGCAATAAATGACAGAGGGGAGAAGCCAGGGAATAGCGGGACGACAGATGGATTAGTCAGCCAGCAGAGTTTAGGATAGATTGGAGGGGTGTGAGATTGTTAGAAGGGAGGCCACAGATCAGGAGGTTGCTGTAGTCGAGGCGGGAGATGATGAGGGCGTGTACTAGTGGTTTTGCAGATTCACGTTTGAGGAATGTGTGGGACCAGGAGATATTTTGGAGTTGGAATCGTCAGGAGGAGGAAAGGCCTTGGATCTCAGGTTTGAAGGAAAGACTAGAGTCAAGCTTGCGGGACTGGGGAGAGTGGGCAACCATTGACTTTGATGGATAGGGCAGTTGGGGGAGTGGAATGAGATGGTGGAAAGATGATGAATTCACTTTTATCCATGTTAAGTTTTAGAACTCTAGCAGAGAAGAAAGATGAAATAGCGGACAGACATGGTTAGTAAAGAGATGATATTAGGTCCAGAGAGGTAGATCTGTATGTCATCAGTATAGAGGTGATACTGATGAGACTCAGATACCTGAGGCGCACGCAGACTGTACTGTGCTGTCAGGGCAGGAAGAGGACGAGGGTGACTCTCAGGCGAGGAGTGGGAGAACAGATAGGATGACAATGAGGTTGTAGAGGAATGCAGCTGAGTAGCTCAGCAGAGGAGGTGGAGGAGAAGGAAGACAAGAAGGTTATGTTGCGGCTTCCTGCACAGACACTGAGTGATGCAACCACAACAAGCATCCACAGCCACAACTGTGGCCAGCAGCGGTCGTGGATCTGCTGTTCACAGGGGCGGCAAGGCTTGCATAGCCTGTGTCTTTTTGTAGACTGCAAAGGGTGACACAACTCAAGTTATCTGCCAACTTTGTTAAAAACGACTGAGTAGAGGCAAAAATTGCAATAATTTGACTACTACATGCATGAACTGGTACATGCATGATCAACATTCGTTAGACTGGGAATTTCACTGTGCTAAAATGCAGACTAGCAGGCCTCGCCAGCCACCGGCCGCCCCGTCAACTGCAACTGCTGCTTCTTCCTCCTCCATCACCGTGGCAAGTGTTCTCACACAGGTCTCCGCCGCAGAACTTCCACTTGTTTACACGCTTCAGTCGGGGTGAATGAGAGCCCATCAGTTGTTATGGAACTGAACATGCCTGCTGTTTTTGACCGATCTCAGACACCGAGTACACCACATCTTTCTCAATCCACCATAACATCGCCGACTGCACCTCTCTCACAGTCCAGCAGTTTGTCATGTTCACCCTACTCCACCCTCTCTCAGCACAGCAGCCAGCCCTTGGGCCCACAGTTGTGGTCACGTATAAGATTGTTTCCTCCTACCCATGCCAAAGCAAAGAATTTGAACTTAACCATCACCAATCTGTTGGCCACGGAAATGCTGCTTTTCCGCCTGATGGATACAGACGTTTTCTGAAAGCTGATGGCCGTCGCAGTCCTCCAGTACCAGTTGCCCAGTCACCAATACTTCTCTAAGAAAGATGTGCCTGCGCTACACCAGCATTTTGCAGGCAATATCACCTGTTTCTTGACTAAATCTATATCTGCCAGGATGCATTTCCCAACTGACACCTCGACAAGCAAGCATGGCCAGTGGCGTTACATCTCACTGACTGGACACTGGGTGACTCTGATGGCTGTGGGGGCAGGCGGGGAATGGGCTTTTCCACAAGTCTTGGAATCCCCAAGGCTTACAGGGCGCTTGGGGATGGAGAACTAAACCACTACCCACCAGACGATGGAGAACTAAACTTCTACAAAACAGGGATTGGAGAACTAAACTACTAAACCGCTAGGGTTGGAGAACTAAACCACTACACACCAGAAGATCGAGAACTAAACTAATAGCCAAGAGGGATTGGAGAACTAAACTACTAAGCACCTAGGGTTGGAGAACCAAACCACTACACAACAGGGGATAGAGAACTAAACCACTAGACACCAAGGTGTCACTAGAGCATTTCTCACATGTATTAAAGCTGTCAAACAGTCGCAAATCATGCACATGGGAGTGATTCAAACATATCACCGAGTACGCTGAAGATACTCGGTACTCGCTCGAGCGTACTCGCCGAAAGGGTTAACCGAACATACTCGCTCACCACTATGGACAGCTGAATCTCACTGCAAAAATATTACAAGCTGAGATGTGGCCTGCTATATGTATCATGGCAGTAACAGAAGAAACTAGATTTTTTACTGTGGACTAGCCCTGTATACAGCTGAATGTCACCGCAAAAAAAAATTACAAGCTGAGATGTGGCCTGCTGTATGTATCACAGTAGTAACAGAAGAAATTTTATTTTTTGTCTGTGGACGAGCCCTGTATACAGCTTAATCTCAGTGTAAAAAATTACAAGCAGAGATGTGGCCTGCAGTATGTATAATGGTAGTAACAGAACAAATTAGCTTTTTTACTGTAGACGAGCCCTGTATACAGCTGAATCTCACCGCAAAAATAATTACAAGCTGAAATGTGGCATGCTGTATGTATCACGGTAATAAAAGAAGAAATTAGATTTTTTTTACTGTGGACGAGCTGAATCTCACAGCAAAAAATTACAAGCAGAGATGTGGCCTGCTGTATGTATCATGGTAGTAACAGAAGAAATTTTATTTTTTGACTGTGGATGAGCCCCGTATACAGCTGATTCTCACCGCAAAAACATTACAAGCTGAGATGTAGCCTGCTGTATGTATTATTATTTATTATTATAGCGCCATTTATTCCATGGCACTTTACATGTGAAAAAGGGGTATACATACAAGAACAATTACAATAATCTTGAACACAATGTGACAGCGACTGGTACAGGAGGAGCGAGGTCCCTGCCTGCGAGGGCTCACAATCTACAAGGAATTTGTGAGGATACAGTAGGTGAGGGTACAGCTGGTCATGCAGTGGTGTGGTGGATCAGTGGTTACTGCAGGTTGTAGGCTTGTCAGAAGAGGTGGATCTTCAGGCTCCTTTTGAAGGTTTCCACAGTAGGTGAGACTCTCAAGAGTTGGGGTAGAGAGTTCCAGAGTAGGGGGGAAGCACGGGAGAAATCTTGTATGCGATTGTGGGAGGAGGAGATAAGAGGGGAGTAGAGAAGGAGATCTTGTGAGGATCGGAGGTTGTGTGCGGGTATGTAACGGGAGACTAGGTCAGAGATATATGGAGGAGATAGGTTGTGAATGGCCTTGTATGTCATGGTTAGGGTTTTGAACTGGAGTCTCTGAGCAATGGGGAGCCAGTGAAGAGATTGACAGAGAGGAGAGGACGGGGAATAGCGGGGGGACAGGTGGATTAGTTGGGCAGCAGAGTTTAGGATGGATTGGAGGGGTGCAAGAGTGTTGGAAGGGAGGCCACAGAGCAGGAGGTTGCAGTAGTCAAGGCAGGAGATGGTGAGGGCATGCACTAGTGTTTTTGCAGATTCATGGTTGAGGAATGTGCGGATCCAGGAGATATTTTTGAGTTGGAGTCGGCAGGAAGTGGAAAGGGCTTGGATATGTGGTTTGAAGGAGAGTTCAGAGTCCAGGGTTACCCCAAGGCAGCGAGCTTGATGGACTGGGGAGAGTGGACAGCCATTGACGTTGATAGATAGGTCAGTTGGGGGGGGGTGAATGAGATGGCGGAAAGATGATGAATTCTGTTTTGTCCATGTTAATTTTTAGAAATCTAGCAGAGAAGAAGGATGAAATAGCAGACAGACATTGTGGGATTTTGGTTAGTAAGGAGGTGATATCGGGTCCAGAGAGGTAGATCTGTGTGTCATCAGCATAGAGGTGATAATGAAAGCCATGAGACTCTATGAGCTGTCCCAGGCCGAAGGTGTAGATGGAGAAGAGCAGGGGTCCTATAACTGAACCTTGGGGGACACCGACAGATTGGGGGCGAGATGAGGAGGTGGTGTGTGAGTGGGAGACACTGAATGTCCTGTCTGTTAGGTATGAGGAGATCCAAGATAGGGCCAAGTCTGTGATGCCGAGAGATGAGAGAGTTTGTAGTAAGAGGGAAAGGTCCACTGTGTCGAAGGCAGATGTCAGGTCTAGGAGGAGGAGGACAGAGTAGTGTCGCTTAGATTTGGTGGTTAGTAGGTCGTTGGTGACTTTAGTCAGTGCAGTTTCAGTAGAATGGTGCAGTCGGAAACCAGATTGTAGGCGGTCGAAGAAGGAGCAGGAGGAGAGGTGGGAAGACAGCTCAGAATGGATGTGTTGTTCCAGTAGTTTTGAGGCATAGGGGAGAAGTGATATGGGGTGATAGCTAGTCAGAGAGG
Source organism: Phyllobates terribilis (assembly GCF_046119375.1). Classification (NCBI taxonomy): domain Eukaryota; kingdom Metazoa; phylum Chordata; class Amphibia; order Anura; family Dendrobatidae; genus Phyllobates; species Phyllobates terribilis. The sequence goes on along the minus strand of NW_027362764.1, from coordinate 416,816,127 downwards.
ATGGGTCAAGGGAGGGCTTTTTGAGGATGGGTGTGATTGAGGCATGTTTGAAGCATGAGGGGAAGACACCAGTTGTTAATGACAGGTTGAAGAGGTGGGCTAGGGCTGGGATGAAGGTAGTGGTAAGGTTTGGGATGAGGTGGGACGGGATTGGGTCAAGTTTACAGGTGGTTAGGTGAGATTTGGAGAGTAAAGAGGAAAGTTGATCTTCAATAATGGTGGAGAAGGTGGTTTTGGAGGAGGAGGGTTGAGTAGGTGTGGGGATGGGCTGTGGGGGCTTTAGGCAAAAGCTTTGTCTGATGGTGTCAATCTTCTGCTTGAAGAATGAGGCAAAGTCTTCGGCTGAAATAAGAGGATAGGGAGGAGACACTGGGGGACGGAGGAGAGAATTGAAGGTGTTGAATAGTTGTTTGGGGTTGTGGGGAGGATATGAGAAATGTGAAGTATGCTTGTTTTGCTGCAGTGAGTGTGGACTTGAAGGTGGTGAGGGACTGTTTGAATGCGATGAAGTGCTCATTGGAGTGGGACCTTTTCCATCTACGCTCAGCAACCCTGGAGGCCCGTCGCAGTTCTTTAGTTAGGCTGGTGTGCCAGGGTTGTCTGTTGATTGTGCGAGCTTTGGTATGTGTGAGGGGGGCGACCGAATCGAGAGCTGCAGCTGTTGTGGTGTTGTATAAAGTGGCAGCAACATCTGCATCATGTAAGGAACTAATGTCTGTAAGAGGGAGAAGGGATTCAGAGAGTGAGTGTAGGTCAAGGTGTTAGAGATTTCTGCGAGGGTATGCAAGTTTGTGGAGTGGGGATTGTTGCCCTGGAGAGGAGAGGGTAGAGAATGTAAGTAGGTTGTGGTCAGAGAGAGGGAGAGGTTAGATAGGGAACAGAGGCGGTCCAGTGTGTGGCCGTCTTTGTCGGTGGGTGTGGAAGACCACTGAGTAAGACTGAAGGAGGAAGTGAGGGATAGAAGCTTAGAGGCAGTTGAGAGGGTAGTGTCAATGGGGATGTTAAAGTCGCCCATGAGGATAGTGGGGATGTCAACGGAGAGGAAATGAAGTAGCCAAGTGGTGAAGTGGTCAAAGAAAGTGGTGGTTGATCCTGGGAGGCAGTAAATGACAGCCAGTTGGAGGTTGGAGGGGGAGTAGATGCGCACACAGTGCACTTCAAAAGAGGGGAGAGTAATTGAGGGCGGTAGTGGGATATGGGTGAAGGAACAGTTATCTGAGAGGAGGAAACCTATTCCTCCACTGTGCTTGCCGGTGGGGCGGGGGGGTATGGGAGAGGTGGAATCCGCCATACAAAAGTGCAGTAGGAGAGGCCGTGTCAGAGGGGGTGAGCCAGGTTTCAGTGATGCCGAGGAAGGAAAGCTTGTTAGTGATGAAGAGGTCGTGAATGTAGGAAAGTTTGTTGCAGACGGAGCGAGCGTTCCATAGAGCTCCTGTTAGAGGGACTGGGGAAGTGGGGGCTGGGCAGATGGGTATAAGGTTAGAAGGGTTACGAGAGTTTGGTACAGATCATGGGTAGGAGGTGGAAGTGATTGTAGGGATATGGTGAGGAGGGCCGGGATTTGGAGAGATGTCATCGGCAGTGAAGAGGAGCAGAGAAAGTGTTAGGTGGGAGCAGGAGAGGGCATGAGGTGGCTGTCTGTGTTTGGAGACAAAGGATTGTATGTTGAGGAATAGCTCTGAGGAGGAGGTGAGATGGGTGGGGAGAATGGAGGGAGAGATGAAGAGTTCATTACTAGGTGTAGGGATTAGGGGTGTTTGGAAAAGGTGAAGGATTAAGGGGGTGAGAGTGAAAACAAAGACAAACATTGTTTACTGTGACTTAGTATCCAGTTACCTTCAGTTCACTTCAGGATTAATTCATATTTCTCACACTTAAGCAATGGACACTTAAGGTGATGGACACAGACGAAAGTCTAACAGACTCCTGGCCCACAATATATTTGTAACAGAATGCATTCAGCTGTGAACCAGAGGGTAGTGGTCTGTGCTCATCTTGATCAGCTGATTAAGGCTGAATCAGATGCTGGATAGCCAAAGGCTAAGTAAATAAGGTCATAAATGAAAGTGGGGGTTAGCTGGTGTAACTTGAAGAACATACCATTAGTAAATAGGAGCAGAGAGGTATAGAGAAGTCTGCATGGAAGTCAGGAAGGGAAAGCTGTGTCACATACCATTATCAAGTATCACGGTAGTAACAGAAGAAATTAGATTTTTTTTACTGTGCACGAGCCCTGTATACAGCTGAATCTCAGCGCAGAAAATTACAATCTGAGATGTGGCCTGCTGTATGTATCACGGTAGTAACAGAGGAAATTAGATTTTTTTTTACTATGGATGAGCCCTGTATACAGCAGAATATATGTGCCAAAAAATTACAAGCTGAGATGTGGCCTGCTATATGTATCAGGGTAGAAACAGAAGAAATTATATTTTTTGACTGTTGTTGAGCCCTGTATACAGTTGAATCTTAGCGCAAAAAAAAATTCAAGCTCAGATGTGGACCGCAGTATGTATCACATTAGTAACAGAAGAAATTCGATTTTTTACTGTGGATTAGACCTGGATACAGGCATAGAATATATGCACCCAAAAATTTCAAGCTGAGATGTGGCCTTCTGTATGTATCACGGTAGTAAAAGAAAAAAAATATTTTTTACTGTTGAAGTGGTAGTAAAAGAAAAAAATAGATCTTTTACTGTGGAGCTGAATCTCAGTGGAAAAGAATTACAAGCTGAGATGTGGCCTGCTTTAAGTAGCACGGTAGGAACAGAAAAAATTAAAGTTTTAAAGGTGTACTCCTGCATAGAGCACAGTATCAGCAGTGCACAACAGAGTTCTATGCTGAAATGTGGCCTGCTGTCTCTGTCTGGACCACACTAATAGCAAAAACGATTGATCTATTGGAAGGTCAATTTCACAGCAATACAGATGCTTTGATGACAATCTGGTCATTAGCAGCTAGGCCATCCAAAGTTTTTCTTATTCTGCACTAGGCACTTTTCTGAGGGATCATCACTACTTCTGTAAGATAACTACTGTTAACCTTGTCTTTAACAATTATAATTTTTTCTGTAAGTGAACTTACATGATATGTGTTGTTGATATGCCAACTGTCTGGGAGAAGCGCATCGAGCTTTACATACTATGTACCATGTACAGAACACTAACACCATCTATTAAATGTATGAAAAATGCTGGTGTATTCCATAGGATTATACCACTTGAGGTATTTGAATTTACGGGTGTATGTCTAGTTCACATCATTTAGATATTATAAGTATTTATTAATCTTGGAGTATTCTGGGCTACATGCTTGACAGTTAACAACTGACCCTATTCTACTACTTTGGGAAAATTAACGTGAGGAGGCTAACAGTCTGGTTATTAATAATTTTTCTTCTTTTTGTAATATAAAACAGATTGGATATTTGAGCATATTGTTGTGTTCTAAATAAATGGGTATTTCCTTTTGATTATCTGTTATATATTGCCTCCTATTATAGGACATACTAGGGTTAGTAGGGTAAGCCGTCGTGGAGCGGGGGCACCATTTGCATCCAAGAGAGTGCCAACTTCCGCTGATAGGCAGGGATAGTTATAGATGATGCACAAAGGTGATGTTCCCCGTGTTCATTTATATACACACATGGTCAAAATTGTTGGTACCCCTCGTTTAATGAAAGAAAAACCCACAATAGTCACAGAAATAACTTGAATCTGACAAAAGTAATAATAAATTAAAAATTTATGAAAATGAACAAATGAAAGTCAGACATTGTTTTTCAACCCTGTTTCCACAGAATTTTTAAAAAAATTAAACTCATGAAATTGGCCTGGACAGAAATGATGGTACCCTTAACTTAACATTTTGTTGAACCACCTTTTGAGGCAGTCACTGCAATCAAACGATTCCTGTAACTGTCAATGAGACTTCTGCACCTCTCGACAGGTATTTTGGCCCACTCCTCATGAGCAAACTGCTCCAGTTGTCTCGTGTTTCAAGGTTGCTTTTTCCAGACAGCATGTTTCAGCTCTTTCCAAAGATGCTCAATAGGATTTAGGTCAGGGCTCATAGAAGGCCACTTCAGAATAGTCCAATGTTTTCCTCTTAGCCATTCTTGGGGATTTTTAGTTGTGTGTTTTGGGTCAATATCCTGTTGCAAGACCCATGACCTGCGACTGAGACCAACCTTTCTGACACTGGGCAGTACATTTCTCTCTAGAATCCCTTGATAGTCTTGAGATTTCATTGTACCCTGCACAGATTCAAGACACCCTGTGCCAGATGCAGCAAGGCAGCCCCAGAATATAACAGAACCTCCTTAAGTCTTAAAAGCCAGACTTCAATAACTTGAATTTGACAAAAGTAATAATAAATTAAAAATCTATGAAAATGAACAAATGAAAGTCAGTCATTGCTTTTCAACCCTGCTTCCACAGAATTTAAAAAAAAATTAAACTCATGAAATAGGCCTGGACAGAAATTATGGTACCACTGAAAATAATGTGACAAAAGGGACATGTTAAATCAACTTGTGTCCACTAATTAGCACCACAGGTATCTACAATCTTTTTGTTTACCTTCCTAATTCCTTAGGTGTTTCACGCTGTTGTCTGTGAGTGCAAATTTTGTGTGTTTGGCATTTTATTTTATCCCAGTATGTCCCCCCTTGTTTGTCTGGTTGGTGTACTTACATACTCTATTCTTCCCCACTTCCCTGGGTGGGGGAAGAGACAGATAAGGGCTAATTCAGGAGCATCTTAGCCATCTCAAGTAACCTGGGGAACAGGGATAGATAGGGCGCCCCTAGTGTTAAGGACAGGGTAGGAGCCCCTGGCCCCATGTTGTCAGGCAACAACATTGTGGCATGCAGAGTGGGATCCCACAACCCTCCACAGTCCTTCTAGCAGGAAAATCATGAGATCTTGTGACTTATCATGAAATTTCACTCCTTGCACTCTTAACACTAACTCAGCACCGCCGTATTGTTTACTAAGTTGTGACTGAACGGTAACTGCTCTAAAGATGTTGTCATGTAGTAACCACCTAGTAAATAATGTGCTGGGTTAATGTAAAGAGCGAAATCTCACAATAAAGTGCGAGATCTCACACTTTACTGTGAGAGGGGGCATGGAGGGTTATGGGATCCCGTACTGTATGCCGGTATCTCAGAACCCTGAAATTGGGATGACTTTTGACAAAAAGTCTAGCTTTTATTGAGAACATTAATGAGTGTTCTATGCACTTTTGTCAATAACATTTTTTAAAAAATCTTGAGTCTAGGGCTTTTACTAAAGAAGCAATCCTGAAAAAAAGTTATCCTGTGATGTAGTTTAGTTGTATTGCAATACTTACCGATTGCCATGTTTCCCGGTTTCCAGCTCTACTCTCTTCCTTTTTTGAGTCATATTAGTGCTTCTCTCCTATGTCAGCTCACACAGGGACCATTGCAGGCCTTCCATCAATGTAAGACTTTTGAATATCAGAGAAAGGCTTCATAGACTTGAGAGCGACTTTCGGACCACACTACTGTGCAGTCTGATGAGTCAGATTTGAAGTCACCTGACCAAGAAATGGACTGGAACAATGCGGGAAAACGGGAAGACAATTATTTCAATGCAACTAGACTACATTTTACTCTTTTAAAGTTTTAGGAGATTACATTTTTGTTGGGGGTGTTTCTTAAAATAAAAAGGGAAGGCCCAAACTAGTGAGAAGTACTCTTATAACACAAGGTATAAGATGGCCAATTGTCCAAAACCCAAAGGAGATACTGTGGAAATTATCTCTCTACTAGCCTGCTTATTTTATCCATATGAATTGGATGCCTTTAAAATTAAACACCTGATGAAAAGTAACTTACTCAAATTGATATTGATTTTAAATGCAATCCAAAGTGAAAACTGACCTATGAATGAGTCAGTCTGATTGACTCCATGACATTTGACTGCTTAGTTCCATTGCCTGTTCTAGACTATCTGGGAAAATATATAGAAATTGTTGCGACTTTTGGTATCTTGGGTAGAAAAAACAAAGGTAGCTTCTATCAAAGTGAATATTTTGATAGATATCGTTTTATTCATTTTGCATTCTCGCAAATCACATTCCACTTGGGGCTCTAAAGCTCCAACATTTCTCCAAAGTGTCCCAGGAGACATTTTTCAACACGACAATGGCAGGCTTCATGTTCATACTACTGTAAGCACCATGTGTGGTCTAAACATACTCCCATGGCTTTCAGTCTCTCCGGATTTGTCTCCCATCGAGCACATCTGGGACATCATTGGTCAACAACTGCTAGGTGAGCTGCCAGCAGCCGATCTTCATGCATGTTTGAATTCAGCATGACAGAACATTCCTCAGACATACATTAATAGCCTCATTAATAGCATACCATTTTGTAAGTATGTGTCTTTCTGGCACTCATACCTGATACTGAATGAATTGAGATATTATGAAAATGTGTTTTCCATGTTTCCATCATTTTCATATCAATAACATGACTATCGATCTCGCTATTAAAATAATTTCATAGCTATTCAACTCTTGGTATTGCAATTTCAATGTTGAGGGGTGTAATTAACATTCCTTCATTAAGCTTACTTGGCTAGCTGCAAATTTAGTTGGAAATTAGAAATTGCCATGCCTTCCTACTTGGAAACTGTTGCAATGCATTTAATCTTATCCTACGGCAACACCTATTTGATATGATTTTCCGATCTAAGGAATCAACAGTCTTAAAGATATTCAAATGTGTCTTGACTGGTTAATTAAAAACTACAGAAACTATGGTTAGAATATAGCTTTGATCAAAGCCACCCTTACATAGGCAATAGGAACCTCACCCTTAACTTGACATCTTTAAAGCACCACTCCAGCATTTTTTTTCAGCACTGGAGTGGTGCTTTAAATCTAAGTCCCCTGCCCCCGGTCACTCACCCTCCGGCTTCACAGCTTTTCGGTGCTGCTCCGGTCCCCCTGCACCATCTTGTGAGTGCAGCTTCTGACTGGCCGGAAATCAGAAGCTACTTCACAAGAGCGCAATGCAAGTCTATGAGATCCAGAACGTGGCCAGAATGGGACTTGTATTGTAAAGTGACCTCCGCACAGCTCCATGAAACACTGGAGCTGCGAGCAGGTCACTTGTCACCGGAGACCGAAAGGTGGGGTGGCAAAAAAGGATGAAAAGGCCGGAAGGTGAGTATTAGATAGGGGGCACGGGACTTACATTTAAAGCACCACTGCAGCGGTGCAAAAAAAAAACCTGGAGTGGTGCTTTAAAAGAAGACCATATTGGTTTAATGTTCATTCAAAATAGTCCCCTTGACCATGTCAAAGGTTCTATATGCATCCATAGATAGCAAATAGTGATTGCCAGAGTTAAGTGGAAGTTAAGTAGGAACATTGAATATTCAAGAAGAGACAGCAAATATTTTCTGTCATTGATCTTGCTGGATAAAGCCTGCCTAATCCCAGTCTACCACATTATCTATGACCTGTGAGAGGCCTTTTGGCTAATATATGAAATGGAATCAGAAAGTATCCATTAAAAAAAAGTGTTATTGAAATCCTACAGTATATTTTTAGACAAAATGGCACTATACTTCTTATATATCTCAGACAATAATTCATGAGTACCAGGCATAACCTTCAATACATCTAAAAGCTTCTGTTGCGATAATGTGGCAACTAGTACCTTAACTATGGTGGCAGAAAGATTTAGGTGTCTTATTTTATTTAGATAACTTTCATTCCTCCTGTGATGACTCACAGATTGATACATGATGTCATAGTTCCTAAAGAATTTCATATCTGTTTCTTGGGATTTCTTTATTAAAGACCACTGGTAGTTGTAACGGGTCTGGGAGGCGGAACCTCTGAGCTACTATACAAGGGGGCGGTCCTTGTAAGGGAGCGGGTGGCGACCAGGGAAGACGGGCAGGCAGTCACAGCAGGTGACCGGGACAGTCTCTGAGTGAACGGGCTGGAGGTCACGGCAAGTGACCGGGGCAGTCTCTGGATGAACGGGCAGGAGGTCACGGCAAGTGACCGGGGCAGTCTCTGGATGAACGGGCAGGAGGTCACGGCAAGTGACCGGGGCAGTCTCTGGATGAACGGGCAGGAGGTCACGGCAAGTGACCGGGGCAGTCTCTGGGTAAAGGGTAGGTACGACCTGTGATGGCAGAGCCTCCAGGTAGGCTAGCAGGCAGATGGTAGATGTGTGCTCCCAGGTGAGCGAGAGTCTCTGGAATGGCAGGTGGTCACAGCACGTGACGGCGGAGCCTCCAGGTAGGCTAGCAGGCAGGTAACAGGTGTGCGCTCCCAGGTGAGCAGGCAGGAGTCTCTGGAATGGCAGGTGGTCACAGCACGTGACGGCGGAGCCTCCAGGTAGGCTAGCAGGCAGGTAGCAGGTGTGCGCTCCCAGGTGAGCGGGCAGGAGTCTCTGGAATGGCAGGTGGTCACAGCACGTGACGGCGGAGCCTCCAGGTAGGCTAGCAGGCAGGTAGCAGATGTGCGCTCCCAGGTGAGCGGGCAAGCTGGTCCATAGACAGACTGACAGGAGTTGGAGGGCAGACCGTCGGACCTCAGGCTAGCAGGCAGGTAGCAGAGGAGCGCTCCCAGGTGAGCGGGCAAGCTGGTCCTTAGACAGACTGACAGGAGTCGGTAGGCAGACCGTCGGACCTCAGGCTAGCAGGCAGGTAAGCAGAATATCAGGCAGGAATCTGGCAGGTAACTGGCAACGGGACCTGAGGGCTGAAGCAGAGTAGTGAACAGTGCAACAACATTGCTCGGGCACCTCCATTTTGGAGGAGGTGCCTTATATATGGTGAAGTCCTCCGGCCATTGGCCGGGGACTCCTTAGGACGGCGCACGCGGCCCCTTTAAGAGGGAGGGAGCGCGCGCGTGCCCTAAGCACAGTGGCCGGGAAGGAGCGCGCGCTGCCAGCAGAGCGGGAGGAGGACGCCGGGCTCGGAGCAGAGGGGTGAGGGGAACAGCGTCCCTGCCTAGCAGAGGGCAGGGACGCCGGCGCTACAGTACCCCCCCCTTTAGGCCCCCCCTTTTTTAGGCCAGAGAGAAATTTAGCTAGGATGAGAGGGGCATGGATGTTCTCCCGGGGCCCCCACGTTCTCTCCTCAGGACCAAACCCCTTCCAATCTACTAGAAAAAAGGTCTTCCCTCTTACCCTTTTGGTGGCCAGAATGTTCTCTACCTCAAACTCGTTTTCAGCGGAAACCGGAGCAGGAGGCGTACCTGTAGACTTGGAAAAAGAGTTAAGTACCACAGGTTTGAGGAGAGATACATGGAAGGAGTTAGGGATCCGCAAGTTGGCCGGGAGTTTCAATTTATAGGCCACCGGGTTGATCTGACTGATGACCTCCAGAGGACCGATGAACCGAGGCCCTAACTTATAGGAAGGAATCTTGAGCCGGACATACTTGGACGAGAGCCAGACCTTATCCCCTGGACGGAATTGAGGAGGATCCAGACGTTTTTTGTCAGCATGTCTTTTCATACGCTCGGATGACAGAAGGAGTGCGGACCGGGTACTCTCCCATATGGAGGAAAATTTGTTAACAAGAGATTCCGCAGCCGGATTGTCAACCGAGGTGGAGACGGGAAATGGGATCCGAGGATGCTGACCGAAGACAACAAAAAACGGGGATTTGGAGGAAGATTCGCTCTCGTGATTGTTGTAAGAAAATTCGGCCCATGGCAGGAGATCCACCCAGTCTGAATGGTGGGCATTAACGAAGTGCCAGAGGTAACTGGTCAGGTTCTGATTGATCCGCTCCACTTGACCATTAGACTGTGGGTGGTAAGCGGAGGAGAAGTCCAGGGTGACGTCTAGCAGTTTACAAGTGGCTCTCCAGAAGCGTGAGGTGAACTGTACCCCACGATCCGACACGATGTGGAGGGGTAGGCCATGAAGACGGAAGATGTGGCGGATAAAGTCTTTAGCCAGCTCGGGTGCAGACGGGAGGCCTGGCAGGGGAACGAAATGAGCCATCTTGGAAAAGCGGTCAGCGACCACCCAAATGACCGTACAACCGGCAGAGACGGGGAGATCAGTTATAAAGTCCATTGCTATATGCTGCCAGGGGGCAGCAGGTACTGGGAGCGGAAGGAGGCGACCGGCTGGCAGATGTCTCGGAACCTTGTTGCGGGCGCAGGACACACAGGCAGAAACAAAGTCTATTACGTCCTTGTGCAGGGTAGGCCACCAGTAGTGCCGGGTAATAAGCTGGAGGGTCTTTTTCTGACCGGCGTGGCCAGCTAGTTTAGACGAGTGACCCCAGTGTAGGATCTTCTCCCGATCAGGTACTGATACGAACGTCTTACCGGGAGGGAGACGATTTAGACTCACGGGAGCCACCTGCATTACTCTGGCGGGATCGATGATGTGTTTCGGTTCCTCCTCGAGATCAGACACCAGAAAGGATCGGGACAAGGCGTCCACCTTGATGTTTTTGTCAGCCGGGCGAAAATGAAGAATAAAATCAAAGCGAGCAAAAAACAAGGACCACCGAGCTTGGCGCAGGTTAAGTCTCTGGGCATGCTGGAGGTAAGCCAAGTTCTTGTGGTCAGTGTAAATTATTACCGGGTGAAGAGCCCCTTCGAGCAGGTAACGCCACTCCTCCAATGCCAGCTTGATGGCCAATAACTCTCGATCTCCTATGGAATAGTTGCGCTCAGAAGAGGAGAAGAGTTTGGAGAAGAAGCCACAAGTTACCATTCTCCCGGAAGATGATTTTTGGGTAAGTACCGCTCCGGCTCCAGAGGAGGAGGCGTCAACCTCCAGGAAGAACTGCTTGTTGCCATCTGGGCGATGCAGCACCGGGGCGGAAGAGAAGGCCTGTTTTAAGGAAAGAAAGGCCTCCTCTGCTTCGGGCGGCCACACTCTGGGATTAGTGCCCTTACGGGTGAGCGCGGAAATTGGGGCAGTCCGGGAAGAGAAGTGCGGTATGAAGAGGCGGAAGTAGTTGGCGAAGCCCAGGAACCGCTGAATGGCCTTCAACCCCTCCGGTCGGGGCCATTTCTCGATGGCAGACAGTTTCTCTGGATCCATTCGAAGGCCGGTCTGAGAAATAATGTAGCCCAAAAACGGAAGCGAGGTCTGCTCAAAGAGGCACTTCTCATATTTAGCGAAGAGGTGATTCTGCCTGAGCCTGAGCAGGACCTGACGAACGTCTCTCCGGTGAGTCTGGAGATCCGGAGAGAAGACCAAGATGTCGTCCAGGTACACCACTACGCAGGAGTAGAGAAGGTCCCGGAAGATGTCATTGACCAACTCTTGAAAGACGGCAGGAGCGTTACAGAGACCAAAGGGCATTACCAGATATTCATAGTGGCCGTCCCGGGTGTTGAATGCAGTCTTCCATTCATCCCCTTGACGGATACGGACCAGGTTGTAAGCTCCACGGAGGTCCAGTTTGGTGAAGATTCTAGCCACCCTCAGACGATCAAATAATTCTGGAATGAGCGGAAGGGGGTACTTATTCTTCACCGCGATCTGGTTAAGGCTTCTATAGTCTATACAGGGACGGAGAGAGCCGTCCTTCTTTTTTACGAAAAAGAAGCCTGCTCCCGCCGGGGAGGTAGATTTCCGGATGAATCCCCTGGCCAAATTCTCCTCAATATATTCGGACATCGACCGGGTCTCAGCAGCGGAAAATGGGTAAATACGCCCATGGGGAGGCGTAGTACCGGGTAACAGGTCGATAGGACAGTCGTATGGTCTATGAGGGGGTAATGTCTTTGCCTCCTTTTTATTAAAGAAATCAGCAAATGACCAATAGGGAATCGGAAGTCCAGGTAGATTAGTTGGGGTAGGAGAAGGACGGGCGGGATGAACAGGAACCAAGCAAGTCTTATGACAGTCCTGTCCCCAGCGAAGGACTTCTCCGGTCTGCCAGTCAAGCACGGGTGCATGTCTCTGGAGCCAAGGTAGACCTAGTAAGAGGGCGTGAGAGAGTCCAGGCAGAACATGAAAAGAGATGCTCTCAGAATGCAGCATTCCCACCTGCAGAGTTACGGATTCGGTGATGAGTTGGATGGGACGTGGTAAGAGGCCCCCATCCACAGCAGCGACAGATAATGGTATAGCCAGAGGTTTGGTGGGAATGCGGTATTTTTCTACCAGGACCTGTGAAATAAGATTCCCGGCCGCTCCAGAGTCAAGTTGGGCTAGTTCGAAATAACGATTCTCCCCGCAGATAATTGAGACTGACAGCAGCAGAGATGGAGAGGATTTATTCTTGTCTAGGTCGACCTCTCTGAGCGAACCTAGACACAGGCGTTTCCCGACCTCTCCGGGCAGGTACGGATCCGGTGCTCCTTACTGCCACAGTAGAAGCAGCTCCCCTCGGCACGGCGTAAGTCCTGACGGGTTTTGACCATCTTGGTCTGGTCGACCTGCATAGGCTCAGGAGAGTGTACCTGGGGAGAAACGGAGGGAGTGACGGATTTCTGAAAAGTAGGAGCTAGACGTGGAAACCTCCTCTCACGGGTGACTTCTTTGGCACGCTCTTGGAACCGTAGGTCAATCCGGGTGGCAAGAGTTATTAGGTCATCGAGAGTGGTAGGAATGTCTCGACCGGCAAGTTCATCTTTAATACGGCCGGACAGACCCTCCCAGAAGACAGATACCAGAGCGTCGTTATCCCAGGCCAGCTCCGAGGCAAGGGTACGGAACCGTATGGCATATTGGCCCACGGTGAGACTTCCCTGACGGAGGCACAGCAGAGATGATGCGGATGAGGTCTTCCGTCCAGGTTCGTCAAAGACTTTCCGGAAAGCCGTGAGAAAGGCAGGCAAGTCGGACACCAGGGGGTCTCCTCTCTCCCATAGAGGATTTAGCCAGGCCAGGGCCTCCCCGGTGAGATGGGACATGATGAAGGCAATTTTGGCCCGGTCGGAGTTAAACTGGTGGGACAGAAGTTCAAAGTGCAGGGTGCACTGATTTATAAAGCCCCGAGCCTGAGCGGAGTCGCCTCCGAAGCGAGGAGGTGCAGAAAGCCGGGGTCCGGAGTAGGATACCATAGTATTGGTGGGCAGCGGAGCTGCCGGATTGCGAGTCATGGCTCTGGCGGTGGTTGCTGGTGGAGCAGTCAGAGTGTCCAGGCTAGTATTGACATTCCGCAGGTGACCCAGGATGGACTCCTATTGGGACCTCTGACAGGACAGTTCATGACACAGGTCCGAGAGTGAGGGAGCTTGGGTGCCACCGGGTTCCATGGCCCGAGCAAACTGTAACGGGTCTGGGAGGCGGAACCTCTGAGCTACTATACAAGGGGGCGGTCCTTGTAAGGGAGCGGGTGGCGACCAGGGAAGACGGGCAGGCAGTCACAGCAGGTGACCGGGACAGTCTCTGAGTGAACGGGCTGGAGGTCACGGCAAGTGACCGGGGCAGTCTCTGGATGAACGGGCAGGAGGTCACGGCAAGTGACCGGGGCAGTCTCTGGGTAAAGGGTAAGTACGACCTGTGATGGCAGAGCCTCCAGGTAGGCTAGCAGGCAGATGGTAGATGTGTGCTCCCAGGTGAGCAAGCGAGAGTCTCTGGAATGGCAGGTGGTCACAGCACGTGACGGCGGAGCCTCCAGGTAGGCTAGCAGGCAGGTAACAGGTGTGCGCTCCCAGGTGAGCGGGCAGGAGTCTCTGGAATGGCAGGTGGTCACAGCACGTGACGGCGGAGCCTCCAGGTAGGCTAGCAGGCAGGTAGCAGGTGTGCGCTCCCAGGTGAGCGGGCAGGAGTCTCTGGAATGGCAGGTGGTCACAGCACGTGATGGCGGAGCCTCCAGGTAGGCTAGCAGGCAGGTAGCAGATGTGCGCTCCCAGGTGAGCGGGCAAGCTGGTCCATAGACAGACTGACAGGAGTTGGAGGGCAGACCGTCAGACCTCAGGCTAGCAGGCAGGTAGCAGAGGAGCGCTCCCAGGTGAGCGGGCAAGCTGGTCCTTAGACAGACTGACAGGAGTCGGTAGGCAGACCGTCGGACCTCAGGCTAGCAGGCAGGTAAGCAGAATATCAGGCAGGAATCTGGCAGGTAACTGGCAACGGGACCTGAGGGCTGAAGCAGAGTAGTGAACAGTGCAACAACATTGCTCGGGCACCTCCATTTTGGAGGAGGTGCCTTATATATGGTGAAGTCCTCCGGCCATTGGCCGGGGACTCCTTAGGACGGCGCGCGCGGCCCCTTTAAGAGGGAGGGAGCGGGCGTGCGCCCTAAGCACAGTGGCCGGGAAGGAGCGCGCGCTTCCAGCAGAGCGGGAGGAGGACGCCGGGCTCGGAGCAGAGGGGTGAGGGGAACAGCGTCCCTGCCTAGCAGAGGGCAGGGACGCCGGCGCTACAGTAGTCTATAATTTGTTAAATGCGTATGCTCCCTTTTTTCCACAACCTCAGCTTCCCTCCTTTTATTAACATCCTTTGTGCATTAAAAAGAGGTTCAGTTGTACTTTTTCAATAATATATCTATGAAGAGCATTTTAAGTAAGTATCTGGATATTTTTTTTGACTGTTTGGATGTATAATATTTTGCCAAATCTTGCCGGTTTCAGCATCTTCCCTTCTATCAAGAACTGCCTATGTACCATACTTATACTTTATTTAGCAACTTCCTTAAGTACAGTATGTCTTACTGGCATTGAATAATGTATTATATTAAAAATAATCTGTATTTATTCTAAAGAAGTCAAATCTTCCTCTGCTATGCGCTGTACAACTGTTGGTTTACGCTTTTTTTATATTTAACCAATATTTCCAATTTTTCTTAGGTTTATTATTAGGAATCCTAATATTAATTCCTACGAGTAAATGATCCAAATCTTCCTTAAACTGTGATTAATTTTATTAATCTAAAAATACTCAATATCAAATCAGTTCTTGTGAGAAAAGATATGACTTATAGAAGCAAGTACATTCTTGTGAGTACTGTTTTTTTGATTACCTTAAAACTGTCCAATATATAAAATATTCTTACCAAATTTGGCTAACCATTTAAGTGTCCCATCTTTCTTTTACTAAATAGTTACCCATCCCTCCACCAATAACCTTATTTAAGTCTACAAATAATAAGAAAAAGGCTATCCTAACTTCGCTCTAATAAAAATTGTTACATTTATTAACACCTACAGATTAAATAGGAAGGAGGTATGTATAGTGACGCCGTAATACAATTTGAACCAATTAAACAGTGCAAAAATATGACTTTGCAGTTGTTATCAAATTTTATGAGAAAGTACTTCAAATTTTATTCCCACTTCCCCCCCCTTTTTTTTTTTAATCAGATAAATGTTTATTAAACATAACAAAACTTGGAACAGATATTACATGACAATACTCGTTTTACAATATTACAGTAAGTCCCCCCCCTTCCCTTACCCCCCCACCACCATGGAGACCTTTCTTTCTCTTTTCTTTTTTTTATTTATTCCCCCCTTCTTTCCTTTCCTTTTCTTCCCTACTTTACTCCTTTTATTCCCTTCCCCTACTCCCTTTCCTTCTCTTCCCCTTTTCTTCTTTCCTTCTTCCCTCTCCACTCCGCCATACAGTTTATCAAGAGTTTTACTCTACAGTAGTATATATAGGTGTACTCTAATTAATCCTATCCAATCATGGCTGCCATAATTTATGGAAGTATTCCGGCTTATTCCTCTTGGTGTAAATACTTTTTTCAAGCTGAATTATATAGTTCATTTGGGCAAAGAATTCGAGTCTGGATGGGGGCTCCTCACTAATCCAATATTTTGCAATCAATTTTCTGGCAATAAACAATAATCTCGCAATTGCTATTTTGGTCATGTTGTCTGTTTTATTTCCTCAACGTACCCTAATATACATGTCAGTGGGTCCCTAGGGACAATACACCTATACACCATTCCAATACGGTTCAGCACTATGATCCAAAAGGAGGACAATCTAGGACAATGCCAAAGCATATGCAGTATGTCTGCCTGAGATTGCGAGCACCTTGGGCAGTCAGAGTTAGACTTCAACCCTGCTTTAAATAACATATCAGGGGTTCTACACGCCCTGTGGATCTCATACAGCTGTGACATTCTCCCAGGCTCACTCATGGATAACTTGGGTATATATTCTAGAATAGACTCCCACCTATCGTCATTTATCTCTGCCAAGTCTGTCTCCCACTTCCTTCTAGCTTTGATAGGGTGTCCTCCAAGAAAGGCGTGCAGAAGATCTCTATACACTTCAGATATTGCCCCTTTCGTTCCTCTGTTTTTAAGTATAAAATCTAACATCAGATCTATTTGTATTCTAATAGGTCCTCTTCTGCTTTGGGTCTGAAATATGTGCTGAACCTGTCTATATTGAAAGAGGTTTAGTCTTGGGAATTGAAATTCTTCCTGCAACATTTCATATTATTTAAGCTTCCCTCTGTATATCAACTGTTAGATCAGGCCAATACCCATTTCTTTCCACTCACCAAACCCCTTCATATTACTGAACTCCTGAAAATAGATGTTATCCCAGATAGGTGAAAACTTAGTGAAGTGAGTTATCCCCCTAATCTGCTTGA
Organism: Phyllobates terribilis; assembly: GCF_046119375.1. Classification (NCBI taxonomy): domain Eukaryota; kingdom Metazoa; phylum Chordata; class Amphibia; order Anura; family Dendrobatidae; genus Phyllobates; species Phyllobates terribilis. Next base: position 416,799,592 of record NW_027362764.1, on the reverse strand, counting down.
TTTTCTGCCACATCTTATGTATTAGATTTATGGTATGGTAATGCGATCCCCATTTCTTGAAGATTCCCGCCTCCAGTCCCATACTTAATGGCGAAATTTTAATTAAGTGTTCCAAACTGACAGGTACCTGTCCATTTCCCATAGTCTCCCCCCACCCCTTGAGGTGTTGGCTTTATGCAGAAATAAAGTATAACCAGGGATTAGGGAGCACTAGGCCTCCCTCCTCTTTTGGTCTCTGCAGTGTTTCCTGTTTAAGTCTGGGACTCTTCTTACCCCACACTAATTCTCAAAATAGTGATTTTATCCTGCGGAACCTGCTCATTGGGATCCAGATTGGGGAATTATGCAGCACATATAACAGTTGCGGCATCACAATCATTTTGAGGAGGTTCACTCTGCCCACCACCGATAAATGTAACTTATTCCACGCTGTGATTTTAGTGCGCGGTCTTTGTAATAAAGGGCATATATTAAGTTTCTCAAATGTTGTCAATGGAAGAGCTATATGAATCCCTAAGTACTTAAACTGTTGGACCACCTTTAATTTGGTGAATAGTTCCACCTCCCCGGTCACCCTTTCCATCTATTGGCAGAACACACGACTTATCCCAGTTAATAAGTAGTCCTGATATCTGTCCAAATCCCTCATTTCTCAAGGCTTCCCCAGGATTTTCCAAAAATAGTAGAATATCGTCGGCATATAAAGCTATTTTCTCCTCTGTTTTCCCATATACAAACCCCTTCACCTCCTGCAATCTTCTTATTTTGGCAGCTAATGGCTCCACAGCTAGGGCAAATAGCAGCGGGGACAACGGACACCCCTGTCTCATACCTCTAAACAGAGGGAAGCTTTCCGACAGTTTGTTATTCACTTTAATTCTGGCTGTTGGAGAGGAGTACAGCAATTTTATCCATGAGGTAAACACTGTCCCGAACCCAAAGCTACTCAGCACCGACTACAGGTAGTTCCATTCCACACTGTCAAAGGCTTTATGTGCATCTAGAGATACCACCACTCTTACCTGCATTTTCAGCTGGAATTTGCATGTTTAAGTACAGCCTCCTTTAATTGACAGCAGTGGATTTATTTGGCATGAAGCCAGATTGGTCCGAGTGGACTACCGTGTCTATTACCCGGATTAGTCTGTTCGCCAGAGCCTTGGCCAGTATTTTGATATCTGCAGTCAAAAGTGATATTGGTCTATATGACTCTGGCAGCTGTGGATCTTTTTCAGCTTTGGGAATGACCACAACAATGGCCTCCCTCATAGATGCGGGTAACACTCCCCTCTCCAACGCTTCATCAAATACCCCTAACAATTTAGTTATTATTTCCTCATTGAGGTTTTTGTATACTTCAGCTGGGATGCCGTCTGCCCCTGGTGCCCTGTCCCCCGCCATGGATGCCAAAGTCTCTCCCAATTCCTCCACTGAAAGCGGTTCATCTAGCTGTTCTCTGTCTTCGTTGCTTAACTTAGGTAGGTGAGCCTCCCCTAGGAAAGCATCAATCTCCCCTTCCACCTGCTGCGACTGCGAGGAGTATAACTTCTTGTAAAATCTCCTAAAGACTTCCAAAATTTGCTCCCGCTGAGTAACTACACTGCCATTCTCTTGTTTTACTGCATGTACATGTGCTGTGTCCCGCTGCGCAGAAGCTGCCACTGAGAGCAGATGTCCTACTTTTTCACCCTCTGCATAGAAAGCTTCTTTTTGAAATGCCCTGAACCTTTCTGCCTTGTGCAAATGTAGTTTATTTACCTCTTCCTGAGCAGCCTTCATGCGGTTTTGCGTGTCCTGTGAATTCTGGTTACTCAGCGCTCCCTCCTTTGCCCTCAATTCTTCCATTACCGCTATATCCTTGTTTCTGGATGTAGTCTTATGCCTTGATATGTCTCTGAACAAAATCCCCCTTAAATATGCCTTCATAGTGTCCCAAACAATGTGTTGCTCTGCACTACCCTCGTTAAGCCTAACAAATTCAGCGACCTCATCACCAATCTTCCCCATGTCTAGGAGTTGCAGCCAAAAAGGATGAATCTTCCATCCCAACCCTGATTTACTCCCCTGGTCCTCAATTTGCAGTAGCACCACTAGAGGACTGTGGTCCCACACCACTCTTGGTAAATACTCCACCTCCTGTACCAAATTATCCATCCATTCATTTCCCAGGGCTACGTCTATATGGGACAAAGAGCCATATGTGGCCGAACAGCAGGAGTAGCAGTACTTATCCACATTTCGTACCCGCCATAGATCTGTCAAGGCTACTTCCTTTAAATAGTTACCAAACGCTGTCTCATTCCCCTCATTCCTCAACAAGGCATGTCTTCCCTTCTCCCAGTGGTCATTGACAATATTGTTTACATCACCCACTATAAGCATAGGAACCCCTACCCATCTACTCGATATTTCTAGAATTTCCTGCATCTTTTTCCCCGAGTATGGTGGAGGGATATATACAGACACAATGCATAATAGTCATTGAAAATCTTACACACTACAAATACATATTGACCATCTTTGTCTATCGACACCTCTACCTCTACAAACGGTGTGCTTGAGTGTACCAGTATTGACACCCCTCTAGCGTAGGCTGAGAATGTCGAGTGATATGCCTTCCTCACCCACCTCTTCTGTAGCACAGCTATTTTTTCACTAACCAGGTGTGTTTCCTGAAGGCGTATCACCGAGGGCCTCTGTTGCATAATATATTGCAGTATTGCTGTTCGTCTCGTGTTGTTAGCTAGGCCTCTAACATTCCAGCACAAAATTTTAACTCTTCCTCCCATCATAGTCAGTGATATCAGTATTTCTTCTCCCCCCCATTGGTCTCCATCCCCCCCAGTACCCTCCCTTCTCTAACACCTACCGCCCCCCGATTCCCCATTTTAAAACTCAACTTAAACTACCCCTCGAACTTCCCCAACCCTTTCCCCACAGGAACTTTATCAACCTTTTGTTTTAATACCTATACCGCACTCTCTATACTTGAAAGGAGAACGCCTTTCCACAACCTAGCAATTATTAGGGTCTGAGATTTTGGACACTTTACTACTCTTCTAGTTAACTCTTCGTCTCTCCCGCCCACCGATGACAGAATAAAATGCCTGTTGCACCGCCGAACACAACCATTATAAACATTTTCGTCCTGCAGTATCAAAGGACAATTATTCTATAACCATTCAAATTTTACAATCTTAATAACAATTAACCCTCGAACAACCAGAGCCTTCTTTAACGGGCCCCATCTGCTCTGATACATTTGCCATTCTGATCCAGCCAAATTGCCGCTTCCTCAGGGGTCTGAAAAAAGTGTACCCCTCCCAGAGCCACGACCCTTAATTTGGCCGGACCCACTCTCCCCTTAGTAAGCAGTATAGATACCACCCTTGTGCAGGAGGGGTAAATTGAATACCTGTTTCCAGATCTAATATAATCTGCCGATAGTTTCCTCAGCAAAATGGGTGTCCTGCATACAAATCAAGCAGGATTTCTATTGCTTTATCATTTCAAACATAACTGTTCCTTCAACTTTATTTCCCGTGCCTTATGCTGTATATTCCAGAAGATAGCCCTAACAGACACTGTTAGTGTAGTGGTCCTTCCAGGAAGATTAAAGAATATTATGCAAGTAAAGGAAGACCATGTCCATATAAGTGGCAATTAATTTTAAATCAGATGTTCAGCAATCAGTCATGGGTATGATGTTCGGAAATACACTTTTTTTGCTTACTCATAAATGTATTTAAAAAAAAGTGAGGGACATCAGAGAGCTCAATGAAACCAAGATTTTTATTTGACTTGACATTGCATTTAAATAACAGTGTTATCTTTGTACGTGGCATTATAACGAGAATACATAGATATCAATATTAATATGCTCAATCCGTGTGTAAAAATGTTCATAGCATTCTTGAAAACCATTCTGACATTTTAATATGCAGCTAATCAGATTCCCTTGGGGATATAATATGTATTATATTCATTGTATGTAGCAAAATATATTGTAGGATATAGTACTATATGTGGTGTGCTTAATTTCAGGTGTGTCATAACAATTGGATTGCAAACCAGTTTCACCATTCTGAACTTAATTTACTTTAATTAAAAATAAAATTATATTTCCAAATTTATATTCATAATCCGAAGAAATTATTGGTTAGGATATTTCCATGCCTGACACTTTTTTTTATTTCAACTCACTGTCGGTTGATGACAGACTGAAGTGCTGATAATGTAAAGCAGCCTGGTAGTTATGGAAGATGCATGTGACTACCAGCATAAAAGACTGTAATCATTTATATCTAGCAATCACCCTATTCAGGTGACTGTTCAGATGATAAAACTTGGATTGAGCTGACAGCATGTTTTTATATTAAGTTTATGGTGCTGATTAAGACTAGAAGTTCGGTTTTGTCAGATTGGCTCTAGTTTCTGAAATATTTAATAGTTAACTAATTAATTACAGTAGAATTCTGGCTTCAAAAAAGTCCATTTTATAGCACTGTAAGCCTAAAAATTTAAATACAAAATAATAATTTGGGATATTTTATTACCTAAGATGCTGTTAAAGAGTCAAAAGACAGACCAAAAGATCAAGAGCTATTGCATTTGTTATCACACACAAGTTGCTTTAGGAGAATGCATTATTTTCATGGATGAATTATCTCATAAACTAGAAGCAAGTCAGCAAAAGTAATGGGATTTTTGAATTCTGCACCCTCAAATTACCCTAAATCCATTCAAAAAACCTTGGCACCTGAAAAATATTTTTTTTGTAGACCTGTGTTATCAACAACAACCATTCCTAGGAATGTATGTTTCCTGATAATACAGTGTAAATAGTCTGCCAATCACATAAAGGGGTTGTCCGGCCTTTTGGTAAAGTCTGCAGCTACTCTATGTCACATCGCGCACATTGCGCTACTGGTCTTGCACAACAGTGGTTCTGACACATGCTCACTGAGCTTGAACAATACTACTGTGTTTGACATGACAGCAATCACATGTTGTTTGAGACAGGACTGTTTTAAGTAACTACTGCACTAGCTAGAAAATGCACCTTAAAACTCTCTCAAGCATGAGAAGAACATTAAGGCTGAGTTCACACGATGCATTTTTCATGCGTTTCCGCGGCGTTTTTGCAGTTGCGTAAACGCCGCGGAAACGCATGAAAAACGCATGGTAGAAGGGCAGCAATGTTCCCCAATGGAAATCCGCATGTGCTGTGCCCATGATGCGGATTTTTCCGCAGCGTAAACGCTGCGGTCAAAAATCCGCAGCATGTCAATTAATTTTGCGGAAACGCTGCTCTTTTGCCGCCACTGACTTGCATTAGACCGCATGGAATCCGCATCACTGTATATGTTGATGCGCTTTTCATGCGGTCTAATGTGCGGATGGTACCCGGGTGTGGATGAGAGGACTCTCATCCAGACCCAGGTACCATTAAAAAAAAAAGAATAAAATAAAAAATATATATATTCTCACCTTCTGACGGCCCGCGCTGCGTCCTGCCGGCTTCCCGCGCACTTCGCGGTTGAATGAAGGACCTTCGCTGACGTCAGAGTCATGTGACGGGTCACGTGACGCTGACGTCGGAAGGTCCTACAGTCTTCACTGCCGGCAGCCGGGACCGAGCGAAGCAGGACACCGGGGGCCATCAGAGGGTAAAGTATAGATTTATATTTTATTTTTTGACATCACACACTATATAAATCCATGCCGGTTGCATGGATTTATATAGTGTGAAGTTGACAAGCACTTTCCAAGTGATGCTAAAATCGCTTGGGAAGCGCTTGTCAACCCGCATGCGGAAATGAAGGTGAAGACCGCTTCATTTCCGCATGTCCCTGGCAGGAAACCGCATGTACAATCCGCATGCGTTTTTTCCTGCCAGAGAGATGCAGAAACGCTCAGGAAAAAATCCTGAGCATTTCTGCATCGTGTGCACATACCCTTACAGTCACTCTACGTGACTGTAGACTTCTGAATCCTGACAGTGCATGGTGTGCACACGATCTGGATTCACCAGGCAAGCAGTTGGTCACATTACTCCAGCTATACAAGTTGCAAACTTGCGATTATGTGCCGACTAGTCATGCTCAATAGAACTGCACTGAGAGAGGAAGAGACAATCTAGCCAGAAAGTGAACAGAAGTGTGCAAACGGCATACATGCGGTCATGTGGCTGCCTGCTCGCACCGGCAATCCTGATAGTATGCAGTTTATAAAGTAACTGCAGACTTTTTTCCCAAGCCTGGAAAACTTTTTGACATAAGCATGCATTGTATCGTAGGAAGGTAGCGCGGTGCGTTCTGACATGATCCTGTTATGGAATTACCAAGCTCTTCAAAAATAACATGCTGGAATATTGAGTCATCAAAAACAAACAAAAAATAAAACCTGAAAGGTTTTTATTCATTCCTTCTTAGATTAAATACCATTTTTTGATAAACCTTCAAAAGGGGATAAATAACTACAAGAGAAAATATACAACTATATATTTAAAAACATATATATTTCTTCTTGAGAAAGCCAAAGGTGAAACGTACGTCGGAGTCCTGGGGTCTTTACTTGTGTGTTGATATCTCTTACCTATGGTATGTCTGTTATTTGATATATGCAGTGTATTTCTATTTATAATACTAGTTATGTATTTATTCACTTATTAATCCAATTGTTTGATATATTTATACAGTAACTCTTAATGCTGTACATTTAAGCTAAATCCTTTTATACAGACTATTACTTTAATTCTTAGAGAACACAACTCCACTATTTATATAATACCCATTTCTGATGCTTTTGTCATGAACTTTCTTTTGTGCACTGCTTTCCATTGTTTTATTGTATAAATTGTAATAATTTTGCATATGTTAATAAAACTATATACTTTTTAGAGATATTTATTTTCTTTTGTGGTTATTCATCCCCTTTTGTAGGTTTATGGTATATTAATTTAGAATATCCAATTACCTTGATGATGTATTATTTGTATTGTGGTGCATTTCTAAAAAAAACTGTTTTTTGACAAGTTTTAGAAATCTTCTTTCCTACCTCTAAATATGTTGGTGTCCTGCTATTGACTTCACACTAATGGTTTCTGTGTGATTAATCTTTCTATTAATGATTGATTGTTGGCACAATGACAAGTCCTTTTCAACAACTGAAAATATCATTACAATGTTTCTTTTTATGTCATTCTGACAGCTCGATTTTGATTATCAAGGGACCATCAAGCCTTTGTCTTAAAAGCAACCCTCCTCTCTAAATCGAAAATTTGACTAGACATGTCAAGTGTGTAATCAACATGCCTTTACTTTAACAGTCTTTGCTGGTTTTATCACAGGGCAGTTGAGAGTGAGGGGACATGTCTGGGGTTTCTAAGAAGGTTCTTTACAGTAAAGTCACAAACAGCGGTGGCCATTTTGGGATGATGCAAACAGGGCTACAGAATGGTAGAAGGATTGTTAAACAGAATGCCACATTTATTGACATGTATAGTCACATTTTTCATTTGGACTTGAGTCACTTTAATGGAAAGATGTTTAGATTCAGTATAGAAGTATGTAATTCAATACTTTGAGGGGAATTTGTTAAGCCAGCTGCAATAAAATATGCCTAATCTATTAAAGGGGTTGTCCGGTCCAAATCGATAAGTCACACTCTGTGTGACTACAAACTCTTAAACCCCCCGAGCGCACGCACTGTACGCTTCAAGGATGCGCCGGCTTCTGAGCCAGGAACGGCAGTGATGTATACGATATGCATACTCCTGGGCAGAAGCCGTCTAGTGGATATGGCCTCGTTCAATACAAGTGTATTAAGTGAGACTGCGCCCACTAGACAGCTTTGCCCACTGGACAGTTGCGCCCTCGCTCCATACACTTGCATGGAGCGAGGCCACACTCACTAGATGACTTCTGCCTAGGAGCATGCATATCGCATACATCATCACCGTTTCCGGCTCAGAAACAGGCGAATCCTCAGTGTGTGTGCGCTAGAGGGATTCAAAAGTTTGCAGTCACACAAAGTGACTGCAGACTTTTCATTTTAGACCGGCCAACCCCTTTAATGGACTCATGCAATCTAGAAACCGTGCCATCGAGTTGAATGCAAATATGGTATACAACATTGGTGGCAACTATTTTAAGGCAGGAAAACTGCCATAGGGGAAAAGATCATTTCCCCTCTACGTATTTGTTAGTTTTTTGCACCTTCAGCTCTGACAAGCTTTTTTCTTTTTACCATTCATGTATGCCATAACGAGACAGACTTTTTCACAGTAAGGGCTCGCGCAGACGACCGTATTATCGGTCTGAGTGCGAGCCGACAAAACATTAGATTGCACTCAGACCCAAGTTATTCTATGGGGCCATGTCCGATTTTTTCCTCTGACAGAGACGTTCCGGGGAAAAAAAATCGCAGCATGCCCGAGTTTGATCGGATATTCCGATCTGACCTGGCCATGCAAGTCAATGAGTTCATGGAAAACATCAGACTGCACTCGGATGACATCTGAGTACAGTTCGATTTCCACAGACTTACAGAATGGAGAAGATGAAGAAATTTTTTTCTCAATCTTCTCTCATCCTAGAGAAATGGAGCACACTGTGATCACACCCTCATCAAACTCTGATCAGAGTGTGATTAGCATAATCGGCCGAATTCTCTTGCATAAGACTTTCTTGGATACATTCCCTTGTATCTCTTGGATACACTCATGTGACCCTAGCCTAAAAGTACACTATGCCTCATTTTCCTTGATGTTATGTTAGATTTAACCACAACAAACACTATGTTAGCCACATTTCCTTTTACACTACAGTCCATGTTCATTGTGCATTGAATATTCTGATTTAAGTAATTTTGTAAGGAAAAAACTTCACTGCATATTAAAAGGACATGTTGGAGGTCGCATATGTAAAGAATGTAATACAAATTCATCCATGGATTACATATATCAATACAAGTTCACAAAAAAATAAGAAACTGGACGTAACCTTACGTTTCATATAAACAAAGTTTAACAGTCAACTATGCAGCAGTTAAACTGAATCTGCAATGTAAAACAGTCTATGCACTCTCTCTATGCCTTTCCCAGCTCCCGCTGGCATTGCGTTTTTTCTTTCATTTTCCTAAAGAAAATTTCCATTTAATCCTTAAAAACATTAAATCCATATATATGTGTATGGTAGATATCTTCTTAACCCATTATGTGACACACATTTTTTTTTTTTTGCGCCGTAATTGAGTATAACAAGTCCGGGATATCATATACGATTGTGTAGAGCATAGAAATATGATGTAAAAATGCTTGACAGCACAAAGGACTGTTAAAAACTATCTCTACATAAAGATATCCCCCAATTAAAGCTAAATAAGTATTATAAATTATCCCCCTCCTGCCCCATGACATACTACTGCGTCACAAAGCAGGTGCAGGTACAGGTGCTTTTCACAAAATTAGAATATCATCAAAAAGATAATTTATTTCAGTTCTTCAATACAAAAAGTGAAACTCATATATTATATAGAGTCATTACACAGAGTGATCTATTTCAAGTGTTTATTTCTGTTAATGTTGATGATTATGGCTTACAGCCAATGAAAACACAAAAGTCATTATCTCAGTAAATTAGAATAATTAACAATAAACACCTGCAAAGGCTTCCGATGCATTAAAAAAGGTCCCTTAGTCTGTTTCAGTAGGCTCCACTATCATGGGGAAGACTGCTGACTTGACAGATGTCCAGAAGGCAGTCATTGACACACTCCACAAGGAGGGTAAGCCACAAAAGGTCATTGCTAAAGAGGCTGGCTGTTTACAGAGTGCTGTATCCAAGCATAGTAATGGAAAGTTTAGTGGAAGGAAAAAGTGTGGTAGAAAAAGGAGCACGAGCAATCGGGATAACCGCAGCCTTGAAAGGATTGAACAGAAAAGGCCATTCAAAAATTTGGGGGAGATTCACAAGGAGTGGACTGCTGCTGGAGTCATTGCTTCAAGAGCCACCACACACAGACATATCCAGGACATGGGCTACAAGTGTCGCATTCCTTGTGTTTAGTCACTCATGACCAATAGACAATGCCAGAAGCATGTTACCTGGGCTAAGGAGAAAAAGACCTGGACTGTTGCTCAGTGGTCCAAGGTTTTGTTTGCAGATGAAAGTAAATTTTGCATTTCATTTGGAAATCAAGGTCCCAGAGTCTGGAGGAAGAGTGGAGAGGCACACAATCCAAGCTGCTTGAGGTTTAGTGTGAAGTTTCCACAATCAGTGATGGTTTGGGGAGCCATGTCATCTACTGGTGTAGGTCCACTGTGTTTTATCAAGACCAAAGTCAGCTCAGATGTCTACCAGGAAATTTTACAGCACTTCATGCTTCCCTCTGCCGACAAACTTTTTGGAGATGGAAATGTCATTCTCCAGCAGGACTTGGCACCTGTCCACACTGCCAAAAGTACCAATACCTGGTTTAAAAACAACAGTATCACTGTGCTTGATTGGCCAGCAAACTCGCCTGACCTTAACCCCATAGAGAATCTATGGGATATTGTAAAGAGGAAGATGAGAGACCCAACAATGCAGACAAGCTGAAGGCTGCTATCAAAGCAACCTGGGCTTCCATAACACCTCAGCAGTGCCACAGGCTGATCACCTCCATGCCACGCCGCATTGTAATGTGCATCAGTAATTGATGCAAAAGGAGCCCCGACCAAATATTGAGTGCATTTACTGAACATGAATTTCAGAAGGCCAATATTTCAGATTTTAAAAACATTTTTCAAGCTGGTGTTATAAAGTATTCTAATTTAATGAGATAATGACTTTTGTGTTTTCATTGGCTGTAAGCCATAATCATCAACATTAACAGAAATAAACACTTGAAATAGATAACTCTGCTTGTAATGACTCTATATAATATGAGTTTCACTTTTTGCATCGAAGAACTGAAATAAATGAACGTTTTGATGATATTCTAATTTTGTGAGAAGCACCTGTATATGGAGATGGCTTAGAAGTACACAAGGCATCTGAATCTAACAGCAGTGACTGGGGTGAGTTCCCATGCCAGCCATGACGGTACTCCTGTTTAGCAGAAAAGGGAGTATGGTACTCCAGGCACAATACAAGACGCTCAAGTAGAGTCCACCCCCTTATGCAATATTAAAAACAAAGACCTCAGAATTATTTTTAAATTTGCAAAGTATAGTTTTGTTATTGTTAGGAAATTTAAAAATCCAATGTTTTGTTAGGCGCTAATCACAATGTAAAAGAAAAGTGCAGAGAGGAGATATGCCCGATCTGGAGAGAGGCACCTCTAACCGGATAAGTCATACCGCCACTCTCTGTGCCTCTCTTATTGAGATTCTAATTAGCTCCTACAAACCAATGTTTGAGAAAGGTCATATAGTCTGACCGAACTCTTATGTTCTTAGATTTCCTAACAATAAACAGAAAAAATATACTTTCCAATATGAAAAATTCTTAAGGGGTAAAAACCAGACTCTTTATTGTTGTGTATGCAGAATAAATTAGTGGAATTTTTTCTTTCAAGTCAACTTCTCACTCATTGGCATAATCCACATATTAGAAATGATCAGGACACATATAATTTAACATCTCTTCCTATCAGTTATCTATATAATTGTTAATGCAAGTAGTTTAAATATTGGACACACAGTTTAAAAGAGAATTGTAGAAAGTGAAACATTCAAAGGTGTGTGACATTCATAGTAATATGTGTAAAATCTTTTTAATCTCTGTAATATTAAAGTACATTTAAAAATGATAAAATCTGTTAAAATACACATTTTACACATTTTATGATGCTACATATGGATAAAAGTATACATTTGTAAAGCTTTACATGTACATATCCTAAACTAAAAAAAATCTATGATATTTAGCTTCTTTGCTGACGTTTAGACCAGTCTTCAAACATAATAATGACGGAAATTAAATCTGAAATATTAATCTTCACTTTAACCTGGTGCTTTTTACAAATCAATGTTCTTTTTATGTTAATGAGATTCCATGCTTTATATTGAATGATAATGTATAATTTATGTGGTCTTCATTACACTGAAAATCATTTAACCAGTGCTCAAAGAGTTTTCCAACATAGTATCAATACATTTTTTTACTTTATGGGCAAAAGTATATGCATACACCTCTTCATTGAGTTCTTTCAAGCCACACACATTGCAAACAGATGCATATAATCAAGCTCACAACCTTATATCCTCCATAGACAAGCAATGGTAGTAGAATGGGTAATGCTCTAGTGGACAGGAATTTTGTATTGAACTGTGTATGGTGGTATAAAATGCATTACTACTGGACTCTGGAAACTTATTCCCTGGAGAAATGAATTATGTTTCACTATCTGGCAGAATAGTATCTGATTGGAAAATGTGTGTGGATATCTGGAGAACTGCCTACCAGAAGGCATAATGCCATCTGTAAAAAAAAAACAACATGAGGAGTTTTTTAGGGTTTAGACCACTATTTCCACTGAAGGGTATTGCATCATACAAAGATATTTAGAGAATTGTATGCTTCCAACTTTATACAATGCTTCGGGAAAGGCCCTTTTTCTTTACAGCATGACTGTGCCCCAATGCACAAAACAAAGTCCATAAAGCTATGATTTTGATGAGCCATGGAAGAACTTGGTTTGTTTGAACAGAGCTGTGCCCTAAACCCCATCAAACGCCCTTGATGAATTGGAATGCTAAGTGCCATCCAGACCTGCTCATTCAACATCAATATCTTCCTTCACTAATGCTCTTCTGGTTGAATGGGCTTAATTTCTTACATAATCACTCTAAAATCTTATGGAAAGCTTTCTCTGAGGAATGAAGGCTGTTATAGCAGCAAAAGGAGGTTGACCTACTTATTTAACAGCCATGGGTTTCAACTGGCTGTCAAATTCCTTTAGGCCGGGTTCAGAAAGGAATATTTTATGGTCTGTATGCCTGGACTAACATGTCTATTTCTATGAGACTGTCCGTTTAGGTCCGTCCGTGTACTGAGGTCCGTCCGTGAAATATGCCTTTCTGAACCCGACTTTAGGTGTGAATGCTTTTGAATGAATATGTATATGTTTGAGTAAAGTTAGGTGATAAGAACATTTTTGTAACAGATACATGTTGTAGCATGATTGCTGTCGTTTTCCTGTGTGATGATGCCCCATTTACTCAAACTAAGGTTCTTCTATCTACATCAGTTAAAAAAAATATAAAATATCACTTCCTTCATCAGTGACCACTTAGTACAGTCTCCTAACAGACCATGTGTGTGATAAAACTTTAAATAGATGCCTAGAAAACAAAATGAAGCCATGACTGTCTTTGGATATGATGTGGGGACACTTGACTTCACTAGGGGATGGGATGTAGATATGTAGAAAGGTCCAAGTGTGCAAAGACTTAGGAAATTTATTAAAGTAGTAAATGGTAAATTTCCTTGTTTATTTCGGGGAATCAATGAGTTGGAATGCTTGGAATTTATTTTTTAATGGAATAAGCCAGCAGGTTTTTGCTATCCAATCTGACAGCAGATTGATGTAGGAACAGAGACCCTGAATCCAGTGATGTATCTCTCAGTTTACTGGGTGCAGCACTAATGATAGAAAAATAATTTTCTCTGCTGTAGATTTGAGCCCTGTGTAACCCTACCTAGTTGATTGGTAGCTTTCAATGTACATTGCAAAAGTCAGAAAACTGCTAATCAGTGCTGGGGGTGGGGTTGGACTAGAAGGCACGACGCTAGCTAGTCCTGTAGTAATAATCTGCTGATAAAACATTGATTTTATTGAAACTGCAAAACACTGCCTAGTAATGGACACATCTCTGACATCAGAGTTTCTGCCCCTACATCATGGCATTCTCAGATTACAGAGCAGAAACCTGGTGAAAGATTACCTTTAAAAAGAAAAATCTCCACAATTTTACAAAGTTATAAGCAATGGGTTCTCTCCTACTAACATTATTCATTGTGTAATTTCCATTTTAAAATTATGATGTGCTGAATGTTTAAGGTATGCTCTGATCAACAGAAATTCAACCACAGGAATATGCACTGATCTCAATAAAATGGGACCATTGGCCCTTCCTGCAGTTCTTCTGCACAGCTCCGTTTAAGTACATACTTTTTCCATGTACTACTTATCTTAAATATCCCAAGTGAACCATTTTTTTTATTTCAGTGAACTCAAAAGAGTTTGTCAATCCTACTCTTGAAAATTAGTTTTCAATAAGTTGAGACCTCAACAAAATTTAAACTAAATTGTCTCCATAACTGTCTGCAAGTAATTGGATTCTCTAGATTATTGTCAGCCAAAATAACACCACATCAAGTGTTGCTCCTCTAGATACAAATGATTTATAAAATGGTGGTAATTTGGAGCACAATTGGCTGTATGGGGATTTCTTAATGGATGGTACACGGAGGATATTAATTACATGCTTTCAATTCATTTTATAATAGATAAAAACAGATAAAAACAGATAAAAACAAACTGAGCAAATACCCTGTAGTAAATAAATAACAATAGTGAATGAAAATAAAATACGTAATTAGTTAGCATAATTTTGATAAATAAAACTTGAGAGCCATCCCACTGCGTCAAGATGAACCTATTCGGGACCATCCTAACCTCTAGTGTTAAAACCTCTGTCCCGCTTGCCCCTTATGCACATTTCTATCATTTGAAAACAAGGTACGATTTTAATACTGAAGGTTAGGACCATCCTAAATAGGGTCACCTTGACGTGGTGGGCTGGCTTTTAAATTTAATTAATCAAAATTATGGTCAGTATCCTATGTTATTTTCTTGCACTATTGCTATTTATTTATTTATTTACTGCAGGGTATTTGGTCATTTTGTTTTTATTCTGGGTTTTGTCTGTTCAGTGGCCAATGTGAACATGCACCTACACGAAGCATGCATACCAGCTTATATTCCAGTTCATCTCTTTAGATTTTTGTTCCATTTTATAACAAAATTATTGTAAAAGAAACCATATTTCTCTGACATTTTTATATCACTTTTCAATGAGTCATTATTATATTCAGGGGGTTGTATGGGATTATAAAGAAGGGTCTTCTTTATTTCCAGAAAAAGCATGACTCTTGTTGATGGGCTCTGATATTGCAGCTTAGCCCTATTTACATTAATAAGGACTCATGGACAAATGTGACACTGTTCCTAGTAAATTACAAGACACCATTTTCAACCTCAGACAACCGCTTAGAAATACAGAGACTAGTAATATGCTTCAAAATTGTACACCTTACTTTTTTACAATAGACAATCCTTTTAGAGAGGAACAATTTGATTTGCACTGCCCAGAATGCAAGTAAAGGATGCCGAGCACAGAAGAACAACTGCCATAGAGGACCAGACCGGACACAGGACCATGGCAATGCGAATTGAATTGAATTGCACATCTCTAAACATATACTATTTTAAGGACTCACATGATTTTAAAAAAGGCAATATAATTATATGGTCTTGTCTTCTTCAAGTGTTGCCTTGAAATTAATCAAAACTAGTACTAATACAAATTGCAAAAAATTAAGGAAAGGGAAGATGCTTCCTATGCTCTTTCCATAGGCATTTATAGTAAATACTGTGGATATGCTAGAAATGCTTAAGAATGGAAAATAACATCAAATACATATTGTTTTTTTTATGGACAAGTGTCTTCTTCTATTTCCACTTAGCAGGATAATAGATGATGGATTTGCTTTCTTGTAGAAAATGACACAATATGAGGTGCACTCAGCAGTTTCATGTCTTACAGTTATCACAACATTGCAACACTTAGGCTGCGTGCCCACGATGCATTTTTCAAGCGTTTTTGCCTCGGAATTTCCGCAGCGAAAACGCTTAAAAAACGCTTGGTAATACGTGCCCCATGGTCCCCTATGATAATCCGCATGTGCTGTGCACATGCTGTGAAAATTTCCGCTGCAGATTATCATTACAGAAAAATACGCAGCATGTCCATTATTTTTGTGGACCCGCAGCGTTATTGCCGCCATTGACTTGCATTGAATCGCTTAATATCCGTATGACTACATGTGCACATGCAGATATTAAGCGATTCAATGTGCGGATGGTACCCGGGTCTGGAGAAGAGGAGACTCCCCTCCAGACCCGGGTACCATAGTACCTGTTAAAAAAAGAATCTAAAATAAAAAATAAACATTATACTTACCTTTCGATGGTGCCCAGTCTCCTGTACGATGCGTCTGGTCTCTTGTACGAGGGTCTAAAAGGATCTTCCATGACGTCATTTAGTCATGTGACAGGTCACGCGACCACCGACGTCAGCTATCGCGTGACCTGTCACATGACTAAATGACGTCATGGAAGGTCCTTTTAGACCATCGCAAGCCGTACAAGAGACTGGACGCATCGTACAGGAGACCGGGGGCCATAGGAAGGTGAGTATAATTTTATTTTTTGCCATTTTTATTATTTTTTTTAACTATTAACTTGGTCACACTATATAAATCCTTGCCGGTTGCATGGATTTAAATAGTGTGACCAAGTTGTCAAGCACTTTTCCAAGTGATGTTAAAATCGCTTGGAAAAGCGCTTGATACCCTCACGCAGAAATGCATGCAAAAACGCTTGACAAATGCTTCTACCTGGCAGGAAAAATGCATGTAAAATCCGCATGCGTTTTTTCCTGCCAGGGAGATGCGGAAAAAAATCTGCAACATTTCTGCATCGTGGGCACTTAGCCTTAGGCTTCTTAAATTTTGGCACACTGTGTCTTATGTAAATGTTAAGTATGTGTTTGAATATTCTTTACATTGTGTATATAGAGTATCATATGAAAGATACTGGAAAATACTTAAAAAAAAATCATCATGACGACAAGACAGCTTTGACACCTATGTGGATTCTAAGACACTGAGCAAACATTCTTAAGACGAAATCTTTCTTAAAAGACACAATAATGTCTCAAATCAGAGATTATATCATAAATGTTATCTTTTCTTGCTACATGTCTTGTGAATCTTCCGGAAACAGACGATGATATTCGGATGCCTTTTGTTCATTGTCTTACACACTCAACCAATGGTGAAGCTAATAAGAAACATTAAGAAACATATTTTTAGTTATGTGAAGCAAATTCATAAACCAAGTAACAAATATATTTCTGTAATATACAATGCTATTTTGAACTAATGAAGTAGGCTCGAATAGACACATAATAGAAACTTTTCCATGGAGCCTGCATTTACAGTCACTATGGATTTTCTGGAAGCATTCTGTGCAATGCCATGTAGTGACTCCAGTTAATATAATATTGCAATGATATTCTTTACTAAGGACAATAATTTAAAAAATAGAAAGCAAAATAAAAGTGATGATGTTAAGTAAGGAACTAGACTGCATCCTTAAAGCGCACCTGTCAGCAAGATTGTGCTTAGCAAACCCCATACACTTTCAGGTGGGCGCCATTACACTGATTAAAATGATACCTTTGTTGATGAAATCCGTTCATTCCTGATATAATGATATGCTTGTGCTTCAGGGTGGGCCTTTGGGAAGGGTCTGTAACTGATGCTCTGCTTATGTATTCCACTGTGTGGCTTCTGACAGGTCACTGTGATTTCAGTAACCTGCCTACTATTTGAAATACTGCCTATGTAATTGTGGTAGAAGTCTAGAAATTTACATGTAACAAAATGGCCCCACCGCTCGCACATGCGCAGTAGCATCTCTTGTTTGCCGACAGATGCTACTGCACAAGCGTGGCCGGCGGCGCCATATTGCAACAGGCAAGTTCTTTTTCCTTAAGCAAAATGGCACCCGCGCATGCACAGTAGCATCTGTCGCTTGCAAGCACCATTTTGCTGGAGGAAAAAAAAAATTGCCTGCAGCAATTTGGCCCCGGCGGCGGCACTTGCACAGTAGCACCTCTCGACAAACAAGAGATGTTAATGTGCATCCGTGGGCTGTGGAGCCATTTTGTTACATGTAAATTTCTAGATTTCTACCACAATTACACAGGCAGTATTTAAAATAGTAGGCAGGTCACTGAAGACACAGTGACCTGTCAGATGTCATACAGTGGA
Source organism: Phyllobates terribilis (assembly GCF_046119375.1). Classification (NCBI taxonomy): domain Eukaryota; kingdom Metazoa; phylum Chordata; class Amphibia; order Anura; family Dendrobatidae; genus Phyllobates; species Phyllobates terribilis. Next base: position 416,781,482 of record NW_027362764.1, on the reverse strand, counting down.
ATACATAAGCAGAGCACCACATAAAGCCCCTCCGCAAAGGTCTGCCCCGAAGCACGAGCATATCATTATATCAGGAATGAAAATAAAGATTAAAAAGAACCACAGCACAGATTTCATCAGCAAAGGTATTATTTTAATCAGTGTAACGGCGCCCATCTGACAGTCTATATGGTTTACTGTGCACAATCCTGCTGACAGGTGGGCTTTAAGGGGTGAAAGTAAATTTGCTTGGTCTAACATGGGACTTATGATTTTTAGATTCAAAGAACTTCAAACACAGTATACATTAATACAGTACTATCAGTCCTTACTAAAAGGACATCAACAGCCTTTAAAATTTGAACCAATAATAGTACAGTTAATTAGATGAGTGTGTGGTATGTTTCATTTATTTAGAGTTGTGGTATGTTTCAGGGTGCCTAAAGGGTATTTTTTCTCTTTGTGGATTGTGCCAAGTAGGTATAAGGAGACTTATGGGCTATGCAATGCTACTCTGGGAATTTTGACTAGTGTTACTTCATGAGCTAATAACTCAGGAATGCGTCAACATATCCCAGTGATTCTGAGAATGTTTTTTGTGACATATTGTACTTCATGTTAGTGTTAAATTTTGGTCAATATGATTTGCGCTTATTTATGAAAATATCGGAAAAAAAATTAAAAAGTTTGAAAATGTTGCAAATTTCAAACTTTGAATTTTTATGCCCTTGAACCAGACAGTTATACTACACAAAATAGTTTATAAATAACATTTACCACATGTCTACTTTACATCAGCATCATTTCTGAAACATAGTTTTTAATTAGGAAGTTAGAAGGGTTAAAAAGGACCACATCACAATTGAAGTGACTTTGAGGGGCCTATGTGACAGAAAATACCCAAAAGTGACACCATTTTAAAAACTACACCCCTCAAAGTGCTCAAAACCATATTCAAGATGTTTAGTAACCCCTTATGGGCTTCACCAGAGCAATGTTGAATGAAAAAAATTTATTTTGTTGTGCAGTTTCTCCTGAGTACACGATACCCCATATGTGGTGGAAAACTACCTTTTTGAGTGCAGGGCAGGGTAAGGAGCACCATTCAACTTTTGGAGCGCACAATTGGGTGGAACTAATTTTTGTTGAATAGTTTGTGGACTCCATATACAGAGCCCCTAAGTGCCAGAATATCAAATCCCCTCTCAAGTGACCCAATTTTGTAAATAACACTCCTTTGCGAATTTATCTACAGGTTTGGTGACGGCTTTAACTCCATAAGTATTTTCCAGAAACAAGCAGCTATGGATTGTAGTAACCAGGACATTGCAGTTCCCATACATTGTGCCCAGCTCATGCTTCTGGACACATGGACCTCATAAATTAAGCAGTCTCTCATGGCTACAGAAATGCCAAACATGTGGAGCCAAATTGTGTTTAAGCACACTGTGGGGCTCAGAAGTGAGAGGGGCATTTGGATTTGGGAGAGCAAAATTTGCTGGATTTCTTTTGTGGGGCGAGGAGCCATAGCCTTTGTGCTACCAGTAATGTGGAAGCCCTCTATATTTATATTAACAGATGACCGACCTGAGTGGGGACTTGTTTTGTGGATTGTGTTGAATCTTTTAATGGAAACATTTTACATAATATTCTGGACCACATTTATCCTGCACTCTATGCTGAGAACGTACATCGGGGTTTCCATCAAAATCTCCGAATGACGTGATTCAGATGAAACCATTGAGGAATCCATTCACTATAATTAGGCAACAGAGATACTCTGTACTCCATCTAGTCTCTGTTCAGCGGTGTTCTTCTTTTCAGGGGTGCACTAAACTGTGACCAGACATGCTTTTATACACGCTAAAAAAGATGGACACCACCGGATCATAGGCCCAAAGTGTTTCCATCTGCCTCATTATAAGGAATCTTCCTCCTGGGGTTCTCTCTGAATCACATATTTCAGAGATTTAAACAGAAACCTAAATGTAAGTGCTTAGCATAGAGTGCGAGATATATGAGTGCTAAGCCTTACTGCGATCTTTGAGAGACAGAATGAACAAATCACCAGCAGTTCAAGCAATGGTTTGATTTATTTTTTACACCGATCCTCAAGCGGTATAAGTGATTAAGTGATACCAGATTTATATCTTTTTTTATGTTTGCCTATTATCACACACCAAAAAAATGTTTTTTTTTCTTTGAAAAAACACATTTTTGCATTGTCATATTTTGAGAGCTATAAGTTTTCTATATTTCTGCTGACAGTCATGTCAGGACCTGTTTTTTGCAGGACAAGTTGCCATTTTTATTAATATCATATGAGGCAGAATGAACTAAAAACAGCAATTCAGGAATTGGTTTTTGGGAGGGTTTTTTATGCCATTCACTGTGTTGTAAAATTGATAAGACAGCTTTATTCTGCAGGTCAGTACATTTACAGCGTTACCACATTACCTAATTTTTTTATGTTTTGATACTTTTACACAATAAAGTCTATTTTATAGAAAAAATAATAGTTTTTGCATCTCTATATTCTGAAAGCTACAGCTTTTTTATTTCTCAGCCGATGGAGCTGTATGGCGGCTTGTTTCTTGTGGGACAAGATTACATTTTCAACAATACCATTTTTATATATATTTGAGTTTTTTATCGTGTTTTATTCCACTTTTTGCTTGGCAGCATGATGAAAAACCATAGTTTTTTTCCACGTTCTTTATTTTTGTTTTTTACTTAGGCTGTGTGCCCATGATGCGTTTTTCAAGTGTTTACGCTGCGGAATTTCCACAGCGTAAACGCTTGGGAAACGCTTGGTAAACCTTCCCCCATGGTCTCCAATGCAATTCTGCACTGTCAATGCCCATGCTGCGTATTTTTCCACAGCGTTTATGCTGCGCTCAAAAATCCGCAGCATGTCTATTAATTTTGCGGACCCGCAGCGTAATCGCCGCCATTGACTTGCATTAGAACGCGCCAATTCCGCAAGACTGGATCTGTACTTGCGTAATTGGCGCGTTCTAATGTGCGGATGGTACCCATGTCTGGAGGAGAGGAGAGGCTCATCCAGACCTGGGTACCATAGAATCTGTAAAAAAAAGAATTTAAAATAAAAAATAAAGTTTATACTCACCTTCTGATGTCTTCCGGTGTTTTGTCCACGCCGTCCGGTTTCTTGCAATGCTCGCGCTGTTGTGAAGGACCTGCCATGACGTCACTGAGTCATGTGACCCATCACATGACTCAATGACGTCACCGCAGGTCCTTCACACCACCGCGAGCATTGCAAGACACCGGACGCAGCAGAGATAACACCGGGAAGACACCGGAAGGTGAGTATAATCTTTTTTTTTTATTTCTTACCATTCTTATTCTTCTTTTTAACTATTACTTGGTCACACTATATAAATCCATGCCGGTTGCATGGATTTATATTGTGTGAACAAGTTGTCAAGCACTTTTCCAAGTGATGCTAAAATCGCTTGGAAAAACGCTTGATAACCCGCATGCAGAAATGCATGCAAAGACGCTTGACAAACGCTTCTACCTGCGGGAAAAACGCATGTAAAAAACACATGCGTTTTCCTGCCAGGGAGAAGCGTAAAAAATATGCAGCATTTCTGCATCGTGGGCACATAGCCTTAAGGGTTTAACTAGTGTGACAGTTTTATAGATCTGGTAGCTCTGGATGTGCGATACCAAATATGTGTACTTTTTTTGTTTATTTTTGTTTTACATACTGTACATATACCCACTTATTGGAATAATGATTTTTCTTTTTTTTATTTATTTTGTGGGGTTTTTTATATATTTTTTACATTTTTTTCAACTTTTTTTGAACTTTTTTACTTCTGTGTATGGGACCTTAATTTTTATTACACTAAACGCTGGTTTAATGTATTGCAATGAACCAATGAACCAGCATTGCAGTGCACTATACCTGTCAGTGTTACACTGACAGAAGCCTCCTAGACCATGCTCCTGGCATGGTCTAACCAGGCTACCGAAGCTGGCAGACCCGGGGGTCATCATGATGTCCTCGGGTTGTCATGACAATGATCGGGCCCACACAATGGCATCACCGGGGGCGGTCAATCGGAAGGGAGAGGGAGCCCCCTCCCTCTCCTAACCTCCCAAATATATCGAAATCGATCGCTGCATTTAGGGGGTTAAATAGCTGGAGGCAGTGCTTGAACGACTCCTGGCTGTGAGTGCCAGGGCTCGGCTATCATGTAAGACGAGCTGCAGGCGTCGATCACTTGGGCACAGCTCCTGTGCAGCTCACAACCGCCATGACGTACCTATACGTCAAAGGTCAGAAACTCCTACCTGACCATGACTTATAGGTATGTCAAAGATCATGAAGGGGTTAAAGGGTCGATTAAGACTTTTATGATTGATACATGTGGTATAGGTGGTACTAGCGTTCTAGTGATCTTCATCTCTGAAGAGGTTATGGCTGTGTGCCCACTATGTATTTTTCAAGCTTTTTTGATGCGGAATTTCCGCAGCGTAAACGCTTGAAAAACGCTTGGTAATCCGTGCCCCATGATCCCAAATCTGCAGCATGTCCACTATTTGTGCGTTTCCGCATGCGCATTTGAGGTCACAATGCATTTGAAAAACGCAAGTCAAATCCGCATGTAAAAACTCAGCAAAAACGCTTAAAAAACGCATGTAAAATCCGCAAGCATTTTTACTGCCAAGAACATGCAGAAACGCTGCAGAAATTTTCTGCTTCAATTCTGCATCGTGGGCGCATAGCCTATCTGATATTTTTCAGTGAATACTGGAAAAGAATAATAAAAATAATAATAGCGAAGGAAATTAATCAATTTAGAATCATAGGCTGGATTTATAAAAATCATATGTTGAATGTCAACATTGGGTTCAAATGCTATGGACATCTTTCACATGGAAATATTTTTTACATGTGATTATATAATGATTACCCTGAGTTGTAAGGGATGAACTGTTAGTAAAAATCTTAATTTATTTTCCAACCCTTGATATGCAAAATGTATTTACCAGAAATACAGATGTTAAGTTCTGTGCATGCAGAATGGTAATTCCATTTTTTCCTGTACTGATTTCTCCTTCAACAGAACAGAACAGAAACTCTTCTCCTTTGTTCCAATAGTCACTAATCCTAAAAAGTGAATGATTTTCCTTCCACACATTGCAGAGTCTGCTGTGTGTGCTATCATTTCCCTCTGAACTCAGCCACAATTTATGTGAGCCCCTCAATATCTAAATTATGATAAAGCACAGCTTATGTGAAGACTTAGGCTATGTGCCCACGATGCAGAAATGCTCCGAATTTTTTCCTGAGCGTTTCTGCATCTCCCTGGCAGAAAAAACGCATGCGGATTGTACATGCGGATTGTACATGCGTTTTCCTGCCAGGGACAAGCGGATGTGAAGCGTTCTTCACATGCATTTCACATGCGGGTTGACAAGCTCTTTCCAAGCGATTTTAGCATCATTTGGAAAGTGCTTGACAACTTGGTCACACTATATAAATTCTTGCAACCGGCATGGATTTATATAGTGTGACCGTAACGAATGGTAAAAAATAAAAAAATAAATATATACTTACCTTCTGATGGCCCCCGGAGTCTTTATGCGATGCGTCCTGGCTTGCCGGCAGCTCGCAGTACACTGAAGGACCTGCCGACGTCAGCGGTCGCTTGACCCGTCACATGACTAAATGACGTCAGTGCAGGTCCTTGAGTCCACCGCGAGCTGCTGGCAAACCAATACAAGCACACTGGGGGCCATCAGAAGGTAAGTATAATATTTATTTTTTATTTTATTCTTTTTTTTACAGGTTCTATGGTACCCGGGTCCGGAGGAGAGTCTCCTCTCCTCCAGACCCGGGTACCATCCGCACATTGAAATGCGCATGTACAAATGCAGTGATGCGGAATCCAATGCAAGTCAATGGCGGCGAAAACACAGCGCTTCCGCAAAACAATTGGTAGTGCTGCGTTTTTTTCCACAGCGGAAATTTCCACAGCATGTACACAGCACATGCGGATTATCATTGGGGAACATGGCAGGCCTTCTACCAAGCATTTTTTAAGCATTTCTGCAGCGGAATTGCCGCTGCGGAAACCCTTAAAAAAACGCATCGTGGGCACACAGCCTAAAATGCATTCCTCTCTCCTCACACTCTGATCTGCCATATACTGTACAATCTCCTTCTAACATTCAAATCCGCCCAAATATGATATGCAAAATACTATGCGGGGGAGGAAATTTATCATATGTTTTACTTTGTAAAATTAGCACATTTGGTTATTTTTGTTTTTTTAAGGTCCTTTATAAATGCACTATTTTAAAAGTATTTTTGGCGAAGACCGTCATTTTATTTTGAGTTTTTCAAAAGGGCATTTTCGTAGTTTAAGCTGCATTTCTGACATGCTGCTTTCTTAAAATCTTGTATAAAATTTCACAAACTAACTCAAATACAATGGTGTGAAAAAGTGTTTGCCCCCTTCCTGATTTCTTATTCTTTTGCATGTTTGTCACACTTAAAGGGGTATTCCCATCTCCAAGATCCTATCCCAATATGTAGTAGGTGTAGTAATAATAATAATATTAGCAAATACCTCCAATTAGAAATGTAGTATAGTATTTTTGATTCGCTATGTCACTTACTTCATGTGCAGGTATTGCGGGACCTTAGGTGTCCACAGTTACGGTCACTGGCAGCTAGATAACTGTCACTATATCAGTGGACGTAACCATGAATACCTAAGGCCCTGGAATGCCTGCACATGAGGAAAGAGACATAGCCAATCAGAAAAACTATACTACATTTCTAATTGGAGGTATGTGCTAATATTATTATTATTACACCTACTACATATTGGGATAGGATCTTTGAGATGGTAATACCCCTTTAAATGTTCCATATAACTCAACAAATTTAAATAATATACAAAGATAACACAAGTAAACACAAAATGCAGTTTTTAAATGAAGGTCTTTATTATTAAGAGAAAAATAGATCAAAACTTACAGGGCCCTGTGCAAAAAAGTTATTGACCCCCGTCCTTAAAACATAAATTAACCCCTTCATCCCCCAAGGCTGTTTTCACCTTCATGACCAGGCCAAATTTTACAAATCTTACGTGTCAATTTAAGAGGCAATAACTCTGGAATGCTTCAACGGATCGCTCCGATTCTGAGACTGTTTTTCATGACATATTGTCATGCTAGTGGTAAAATTTGTTTGATATGACTGGCGTTTATTTGTGGAAAAAAAAATTGAAATTTCGCAAAAGTTTAGAACATTTTGCAATTTTCAAACTTTTAATTTTTATGCCTTTAAATCAGAGTTATGCCACACAAAATAGTTAATAAATAACATTTCCCACATGTCTACTTTACATCAGCACAATTTTTGAAACATCATTTTTTTGTTAGGAAGTTATAAGGGTTAAAAGTTGACCAGTGATTTCACATTTTTCCAACAAAATTTACAAAACTATTTTTTTAGCTACCACATCACATTTGAAGTCACTATGGGAAGCCTATATGACAGAAAATACCCAAAAGTGACACAATTATAAAAACTGCACCCCTCAAAGTGCTCAAAACCACATTTAACAGGTTTATTAACCATTCAGGTGCTTCACATGAATTAATGGAATGTGGAAGGAAAAAGTAAAAAACATTTAACTTTTTTCACAAAAATGTTCTTTTAGCCCTAATTTTTTATTTTCACAAGGGTAACAGGAGAAAATGGACCCCAAAATTTGTTGTGCAATTTTTCCTGAGCACGCCAGGTGCACGGCAAGGCTTCGAAGGGAAGAAGCGCCATTTAACTTTTTGAATGTAAAATTTGCTGGAATAATTAGCCAAGTAGCATTTGAAGAGCGCTGATGTGCATAAACAGTGGAACCCCCACAATTGATACCATTCTGGAAATTAGACCCGTCAGGGAACTTATCTAGATGTGTGGTGAGCACCTTGAACCCCCAGGTGCTTCACAAAAGTTTAGAACGTTGAGCCGTGAAAATAAAAAAAAACAGATTTTTCCCACAAAAATGTTGTTTTAGCCCCAAATTTTGCATTTTATAAGGGTAAGAGGAAAAATTTAACTTAACATTTGTTGTGCAATTTGTCCTAAGTACGTCAATACCCAAATGTGGAGGAAAACTACTGTTTGGAAGCACAGCAGGGCTCAGAAAGGAAGCAGTGATGACTTAGAATGCAGACTTTGACAGAATGGTCTGCGGTTATCATGTCGCGTGTTGAGAGCACCTGATTGCCTAAACAGTGGAAAACCCCAGCAAGTGACCCCATTTTGGAAACTAAACCCCTCAAGGAATTTATCTAGGCATGTCATGAGCACCTTGAATCCACAGGTGCTTAACAGAATTTTACAATGTTGATCTATAATGAAAAAAATATATTTTTCCCACAAAAATGTGGTATTAGCCCTAAATTTTTTAATAAAAATGTGGTAAGAGCCACAATTTTTTTAATTTTCATGAAGATAGCAGGAGAAAATGGACCCCAAAATTTGTTGTGAAATTTCTCCAGAGTACGCCGATACCCCATATGTGGTCGAAAACTACTTTTGAGGCACAGTGCAAAGCACAGAAGGGAAGAAGCGACATATTGGAGTTCAGATTTTGCTGGACTGGTTTCAGGGTGCCATGTCACATTGGCAGAGCCCCTGAGATGCCAGAACAGAAGACCCCCCATAAGAGACACCATTTTACAAACTACACCTCCCAATGAATTCATATAGGGGTTCAGTGATCATATTGACACCACAGGTGGGTCACAGAACTTTATACCATTGGGCAGTGAAGAAAAAAATTATTCCATTTTTAACACCAAAATTTTGTTTTAGCCCCAGAATTTACATTTTCACACAGGGAAATGGGTAAAAATTGCACCAGAATTTGTCCCACTATTTCTGCTAAATGTAGACATACCCCATATGTGGCTGTACAGTACTGCTTAGCCATGCGGCGAGACTCGGGAGGGACAGAGCGCTATTTGCCTGATGGACCTCAGATTTTCCTTGAATAGTATGTGGACTCCATATACAGAGCCCCTAAGTGCTAGAAGAGCAGAAACCCGCTCAAGTGACCCCATTTTGGAAATTTTACTTCTTTGGGAATTTATCTACAGGTGTAGTGATGATTTTGACTCCATGGGTGTCTTCTAGAAACAAGCAGCAGCGGATGTTTCTTAGTGAAAATTGCAAACTGCCATTGTAGTGACTAGTACGTTGTATTGCGTACCGAGCAATGTTGTGCCCAGCTCATGCTTCTGGAGACACGCACCCGTAAATTAGGTGGGCTCTCATCGCTACAGAAATGCCAAACATGTGGATGCTAAATGTTGTTTAGGCCCACTGGGGCTCAGAAGGGAGGGGGCATTTGGATTTGGGAGCACAGAATTCACTGGAGCCTTTGTACTACCTGTACATTGGAAGCCCCCTATATTTCTGATAACAAATGACGGACCTGACTGGGGGCCTTTTATTGTGGATTGAGTTGAAGCTTTTATTGCGAACATTTTACATAACATTTTGGATCACATTTTTCTGACGCTCTACACTGAGCACTTATATTGGGGTTTCCATGTAAATCTCCTGCCGCGACCAATCAGCGATTTTGGCGCCAAATTTAAACAACGCTCTGCTGATTGGTCGAGGCCGCCAGCCGCGACCAATCAGCGAGATTGGCGCCAAATTTAAACAACGCTCTGCTGATTGGTCGAGGCCGCCGGCCGCGACCAATCAGCAATTTTGGCGCCAAATTTATACAACGCTCTGCTGATTGGTCGCGGCCGCCAGCCGCGACCAATCAGCGAGATTGGCGCCAAATTTAAACAACACTCTGCTGATTGGTCGTGGCCTCTGGCCGGCCGCGACCAATCAGCGAGATTGGCGCCAAATTTAAACAACACTCTGCTGATTGGTCGCGGCCTCCGGCCAGCCGCAACCAGTCAGCGAGATTGGCGCCAAATTTAAACAACGCTCTGCTGATTGGTCGTGGCCTCTGGCTGGCCGCGACCAATCAGCGAGATTGGCGCCAAATTTAAACAGTGATCTGCTGATTGGTCGCGGCCTCCAGCCAGCCGCGACCAATCAGCGAGATTGGCGCCAAATTTAAACAACGCTCTGCTGATTGGTCGAGGCCGCCAGCCGCGACCAATCAGCGAGATTGGCGCCAAATTTAAACAACGCTCTGCTGATTGGTCGAGGCCGCCGGCCGCGACCAATCAGCAATTTTGGCGCCAAATTTAAACAACGCTCTGCTGATTGGTCGCGGCCGCCAGCCGCGACCAATCAGCGAGATTGGCGCCAAATTTAAACAACACTCTGCTGATTGGTCGCGGCCTCCGGCCAGCCGCAACCAGTCAGCGAGATTGGCGCCAAATTTAAACAACGCTCTGCTGATTGGTCGCGGCCTCCAGCCAGCCGCGACCAATCAGCGAGATTGGCGCCAAATTTAAACAACGCTCTGCTGAATGGTCGCAGCCGCCGGCCGACCGCGACCAATCAGCGAGATTGGCGCCAAATTTAATCAATGCTCTGCTAATTGGTCGCAGCCGCGACCAATCAGCAAGATTTGCGCCAAATTTAAACAACGCTCTGCTGATTGGTCGCGGCCACCGGCGGACCACGACCAATCAGCGAGATTGGCGCCAAATTTAAACAACGCACCGCTCTGCTAATTGGTCGCGGCTGCCAGCTGCGACCAATCAGCGAGATTGGCGCCAAATTTAAACACCGCTCTGCTAATTGGTTGCGGCCGCCAGCCGCGACCAATCAGCGAGTTTGGCGCCAAATTTAAACAACGCTCTGCTGATTGGTCCGGGTTGACGGCCGCGACCAATCAGCATTATTGGCACCAAATTTAAACACCGCTTAGCCGATTGGTCCGGGTCGGCGGCCGCGACCAATCAGCATTATTGGCGCCAAATGTAAACAATGCTCTCCTGATTGGTCGCGGTCGCCGGCCGCGACCAATCAGCATTATTGGCGCCAAATTTAAACACCGCTCTACTGATTGGTCGCGGTCGCGACGGGGGGATGGTATTGACCAAAAACGTACACCTAATGTCATTAAGAAAAGTTATCAACATAAAGAAGAACATGAGTATGGCCTCCACACAGCCCTAATCTCAACATCATCAAGTCTGTCTGGGATTAAGGCTGTGTGCCGACGATGCGCTTTATAAGCGTTTCCGCAGCGGCAAAAACGCTGCAGAAACGCTTAAAAAACGCATTGTAGAAGGCCTGCCATGTTCCCCAATGATAATCCGCATGTGCTGTGCACATGCTGCGGAAATTTTAGCTGCGGATTATTATTGCGGAAAAAAATGCAGCACTACCAATTATTTTGCGGAAGTGCCGCGTTTTCACCGCCATTGACTTGCATTAGACCCCATGGATTACGCATCACTGTATATGTAGATGCACATTCCATGCGTTCTAATGTGCGGATGGTACCCAGGTATAAAGGAGAGGAGACTCTCCTCTGGACCTGGGTACCATAGAAAACTGTAAGAAAAAGAATAAAATAAAAAATAAATATATACCTACCTTCTGATGGCCCCCGCTCTCCTTCTCTTCACTTGCCGGTAGTTCGCGATGGACTGAAGGACCTGCTCTGACGTCATAGTCATGTGACAGGTCACGCGACGCTGACGTCGGCAGGTCCTTCAGTGTAGCGCGATCTGCCGGCAGCCGGGACGGTGAAGCAAGACTGCGGGGGCCATCGGAAGGTAAGTATAGATTTATTTTTTGACATTCTCTCGGGTCACACTATATAAATCCATGCTGTTTGCATGGATTTATATAGTGTGACCAAGTTGATAAGCACTTTGCAAGTGATGCTAAAATCGCTTGGAAAGTGCTTATCAACCCGCATGTGGAAATGCAAGTGAAGAACGCTTCACTTCCGCATGTCCCTGGCAGGAAAACGCATGTACAATCCGCATGTACAATCCGCATGCGTTTTTTTCTGCCAGGGAGATGCAGAAACGCTCAGGAAAAAATCCTGAGCATTTCTGCATCGTGGGCACATAGCCTAAATGAAGAAACAAAATTTTGTGGAAGCCTATAGCCACAGGACATCTGTGATCAGTTCTCCAAGATGTTTGGAACAACCACCCTCATGAGTTCCTTCAAAAACTGCGTGCAATTGAACCTAGAAGAATTGATCCTTTAGTCACACCAAATATCGATCTGATTTATATTTCTTTTTGTTCATTTACATTTTGTTTATAAAAAATGAATTATTAACACTTCTATTTTTAAAGACATTCTTTAGTAGCAATTTTTCCACACCTGCCTTATACTTTTGCACAGTACTGTGAAGACCACCCCTCCAAATGACTACTTTTCAATTAATTTTTAGATTCATTTATACTCTGTCTCTAATGAATACATTAAAGCACACATATACCATAGGAAGTGAACCCTAAATTGGAAGCCAACTACTTTAAAACCCGTTTAAAGCCTGTGACGTATTAGTACGCACAGGCCGTAATACCCCGGTTCAGTGAGGGCTCCGGCGGTGAGCCCGCACTGAACCGAGCACATGTCAGCTGATTATTACAGCTGACATGTGCCCGCAACAGCCGCGGGTGGAATCGCGATCCTCCCGCGGCTGTTAACATGTTAAATGCCGCTGTCAATCTCCGACAGCGGCATTTAACGCGCGCTTCCGGGAAGCGCGTCCTAAGCCCCGCACATTGGCAACCCCCGTCACGTGATCACGGGTCACCGATGGGCGGGCATGACAACTCAGGGTCTGCAGCAGATGCCTGCGGTTGTCATGAGCTGGTCACTATGATCGCCACCTAGTGGTGGGCGCTCATAGCACAGGACCATTTCTGCTGCATACAGGGGATCTGCTGATACCCTGTATGTAGCAGAGGCGATTGAACAGTTGCTGCTTCTAGTCTCCTATGGAGATTATAGAAGCAAGCAAAAAGTGAAAAAAAAAAGTTTTTAAAAATATTAAAAAAATTAAAAAAATATAAAAGTTTAAATCACCCCCCTTTCTCCCCATTCAAAATAAAATAATAAAAAAAAAACCCTACATAGACATATTTGGTATCGCCACGTTCAGAATCGCCCGATCTATCAATATAAAAAAAGAATTAATCCAATCAGTAAACAGCGTAACGAGAAAATAATTCTAAACGCCAGAATTACGTTTTTTGGTCGCCGCAAAATTGCAATAAAATGCAATAACGGGCGATCAAAACATCCGATCTACCTCAAAATGTTATCAATAAAAACGCCAGCCCGGCGCGCAAAAAAATAAGCCCTCACCCAGCTCCAGATCCCGAAAAATTGAGACACTATGGGTCTCGGAAAATGGCGCTATTTTTTTTTTACCAAATTTTGGAATTTTTTTTCACCACTTAAATAAAAAGGAACCTATACATGTTTGGTATCTACGAACTCGTAATGACCTGGAGAATAATAATGGCAGGTCAGTTTTATCATTCAGTGAACGTGGTAAAATAAATAAATAAAAATCAACTGTGGTATTGCACTTTTTTTGCAATTTCACCTCACTTGGAATTTTTTTCCTGTTTTCCCGTACACGATATGGTAAAACTAGTAATGGCGTTGAAAATTACAACTCGTCCCACAAAAAATAAGCCCTCACATGGCCATATTGACCACAAAACAAAAACGCTATGGAACAAGGGGAGCAAAAAACGAAAATGCAAAAACAACAAAACCCAAGGTTGTGAAGGGGTTAAGCCGTTGTAGATGATCTTTAACATTACTTCTTACTACTCTCCTAAACATTAGCAGACAATGGACTATGATTAGCTAAAATGGGCACTTCCATAGGATTATTAGACTTAACATTTACTATATTTATGTACTTTTATCTCATGCACTGGCATGAATATGAATGAGACTTTGCACATGCAAAATGTATGTTATTATTTTTTTATAAATATGCCTCGAAGTTCATCTTCTGTCAGTACATGGGCTCGATCACACGAGCATACAACATTGCTATAAGACATCGCATAGTACTCGGACCAGTGTTATTCCATGGGGCAGCTCAGATCTGCGATTAAACAATCGTTGAATGCTGCAATTGCATCAGAGAATTGGATCACACTCACCCATAATAGTCTATGGGTCCATGTGAAACATCGGACTGCCCTCGGATGTCATCTGAGGGCAGTCCGATTACCATGGATGCCGGCAATGGAGGAGATGGAGAAATTGCTTCCTCCTTCTCTTCTGCACCTGTGCTGCAATTCTCTCAGGCGAGAGAATCGGAGCACAGTGCACTGACACTCGGCTCAAATGCTGACAGAGTTTGAGCCGAGTGTCATTTGCATACTCGGCCCTGAATCTGTCGCTCGAGACAACATACGCTCGCGTGACTCCATCCTTAGGCTGGCTTTACACATCCAACATTTACAATTTGAGTACAGACAGTAAATTATGGATTGACTTGACATATACAGTACAGACCAAAAGTTTGGACACACCTTCTCATTTAAAGATTCTTCTGTATTTTCATGACTTTGAAAATTGTACATTCACACTGAAGGCATCAAAACTATGAATTAACACATGTGGAATTATATACTTAACAAAAATATGTGAAACAACTGAAAATATGTCTTATATTCTAGGTTCTTCAAAGTAGCCACTTTTTGCTTTGATGACTGCTTCGCACACTCTTGGCATTCTCTTGATGAGCTTCAAGAGGTAGTCACCGGAAATGGTTTTCACTTCACAGGTGTGCCCTGTCAGGTTTAATAAGTGGGATTTCTTGCCTTATAAATGGGGTTGGGACCATCAGTTATGTTGTGCAGAAGTCTGGTGGATACACAGCTGATAGTCCTACTGAATAGACTGTTAGAATTTGTATTATGGCAAGAAAAAAACAGCTAAGTAAAGAAAAACGAGTGGCCATCATTACTTTAAGAAATGAAGGTCAGTCAGTGCGAAAAATTGGGAAAACTTTGAAAGTGTCCCCAAGTGCAGTTTCAAAAACCATCAAGCGCTACAAAGAAACTGGCTCACATGAGGACCGCCCCAGGAAAGGAAGACCAAGAGTCACCTCTGCTTCTGAGGATAAGTTTATCCGAGTCACCAGCCTCAGAAATCGCAGGTTAACAGTAGCTCAGATTAGAGACCAGGTCAATGCCACAGAGAGTTCTAGCAGCAGACACATCTCTTCAACAACTGTTAAGAGGAGACTTTGTGCAGCAGGCCTTCATGGCAAAATAGCAGCTAGGAAACCACTGCTAAGGACAGGCAACAAGCAAAAGAGACTTGTTTGGGCTAAAGATCACAAGGAATGGACATTAGACCAGTGGAAATCTGTGCTTTGGTCCAAATTTGAGATCTTTGGTTCCAACTACCGTGTCTTTGTGCGACGCAGAAAAGGTGAACGGATGGACTCTACATGTCTGGTTCCCACAGTGAAGAATGGAGGAGGAGGTGTGATGGTGTGGGGGTGCTTTGCTGGTGACACTGTTGGGGATTTATTCAAAATTGAAGGCATACTGAACCAGCATGCTACCAAAGCATCTTGCAGCAGCATGCTATTTAATCCGGTTTGCGTTTAGTTGGACCATCATTTATTTTTCAACAGGACAATGACCCCAAACACACCTCCAGGCTGTGTAAGGGCTATTTGACCAAGAAAGAGAGTGATGGGGTGCTACGCCAGATCACCTGGCCTCCACAGTCACCAGACCTGAACCCAATCGAGATGGTTTGGGGTGAGCTGGACCGCAGAGTGAAGGCAAGAGGGCCAACAAGTGCTCTGGGAACTCCTTCAAGATTGTTGGAAGACCATTTCCGGTGACTACCTCTTGAAGCTCATCAAGAGAATGCCAAGATTGTGCAAAGCAGTCATCAAAGCAAAAGGTGGCTACTTTGAAGAACCTAGAATATAAGATATATTTTCAGTTGTTTCACACTTTTTTGTTAAGCATATAATTCCACATGTGTTAATTCATAGTTTTGATGCCTTCAGTGTGAAAGTACAATTTTCATAGTCATGAAAATACAGAAAAATCTTTAAATGAGAAGGTGTGTCCAAACTTTTGGTCTGTACTGTACCTATAAGGTTATTGAGTTTTGGTCAGGAGAGTCGCGACTGAACTAGAAATCACATAATGTACTTGGACTGTAAATTTTTGAAAGTTTGATGCTGGCCTTAAATGCTCATTTATTAAAAGCATATTCTCTTGAATACTTGGACAACTTTAATCATTCTTAACTCCTGAGTAAGTGTGAAGCAGTTCTGGTTTTCTCATTATTGAAGCTAATAAGTAGCATTACAATGTGGCAATAATAGGGTATTGTCCTGGCAATGTCCTGATTAAACATGTGGCCGGCAGTAGCATGCATTACTAATTACATTGTTAAACCTATGATTAGCATGCTCCACTAAGTCAGTGAATAGTGCAGCAACAGTAATGACAGACCAAAGAAAATCAACTCTTATTTCGCTCTTTCCTGTTGAATACAATATCTTTCTAGCAATTTTGATTGGGTTTTGGTACAACACTCTATAGCATTACCATCAATAATTTGAATATTTATGATCAGATTATGGATTTAATTTTTTCTATATATCTGTTAAATTTTGTTATTAGTGCTTTATTATATGTTTTCATGTTATTATGGTTATTATTATTAAAATAGTCAGTGGGGTCAACTATTTTTGTGGAGAGCATAGAAGATCTATTCTACAACTAGTTATATTACACAGTATCCCACACTATGCAGTGCAAAGTTGATCATCTACAGTAGTGAAATTTCTTCCATCAACTCCTTTTTTTCCTTCACAGATGAAAGAAGGAAGTGTTGCATCACACCTGTTACACAACGAAAACGTACTTTATGCTACAGGCATCCAACATATATTAGCAAAGAGTTCTATTACTGTTGACAGTGACTATTAAGAATACAATGATACATCTTTCATGGTTAACAAAATAAGATGCGGTTTACATTAAAGGGGTGTCCCCAGAATAACAGCTACTTGTGGATGAGAGATAAGTGTCTGATTGCCAGGAGCATCACATCATTGGAATGCCCACTGATCATGCAAATAGGGATCCAGTGCCCCTAGTTTGTAAAAAGTTATATATTGTAGGAAAGCAGGAGGTCAGGTTCTTGATGGTAGATATGTGTCAGTAATGTAAGCTGTATTCTAGGTTACCGAAAGATTTTAATGTGACTGGATTTGGGGTTCTGGTTTTTGGAGTTACCAAAAGAGCCTGGCTGGGAAAAGTTGATCCTATGATCCAATCTGGGGTTTACAGCTGGGTTAAAGCAGCAGAGTGAAGTGTGTGAAGTCTAGAGAAAGACAGAGCTGCTGGTTAGTTTGCTCTGCAAAGAGAGGTGTGCTGGAGCTAGAGAGGTGTTTGGTGAACTGTCACTAACAGCAACAATCAGAGCTGAGCTTGATTGGTACTGTTAACCTCTTTAATTTCGCTCTCAATCTCTGAGAGTGGCATTTAAGGTGCTGTACAGGTGATGTGTAATTTCAGGTGTCAAACGAATCCACTAGCGATGTGGTAACAGGGTGGTGATGATTTGCCATGGCCCCTGCACCCGCCATAGCGTACCGTGAACTTCTTTACATACCACAAAACTGTTGTATTGCAGTAAATTAGCAATCAGATGATAACAAGTTAAGTCCCTTAATGAGACTAAGAAAAAAATGGGGAAAATAGTCATATGTAACCAAAAATGCTAAAAACAAAAACATCACCTCACCCCGCAAAAAAAAAAACAAGCCCTCCTCAATTAATGGAACATTTTTAAAAAGTTTCTTGTTCCAGAAAATTGATAAACCTTTTTTATCAAAATTTTCTATAGAGCCAATTCCCTTATATGATCTGATAAGTTAAAACTTAATTTTTGGGGTGACAGTCTCTATTTAACTTATTCCTGCCAAAGGCATTTTTCACCTTCTTGATGAGGCCAAATTTTTCAAATCTGACAAATCATTTTATGTGGCAATAACCCTGGAATGCTTCTACATATTCCAGTGATTCTCAGAATGTTTTTCTTGACACATTGTACTTTATGATTGCGGTATATTGAGGTCGATATAATTTGCATTTTATTTATGAACATATCTAAACTTTCATAAAACATATTCAAAATTTGCAACGTTTAAACTTTTATGTTTTGTGCCCATGAAACAGATAGTCATATCATACAAAATAATTAATAATCAACATTTATATGACTACTTCACACCGGCTTCAATACTGAAATAGCTTTTTTTGTTAAGATGTTAGAAGGATTAAAAGAGACCTCAACTTGCCATGACAACTATCGCCACCCTGTGATCGTGTCACAGGGGAGTGCTGATGGGATAAGAAGAGGTTTAGTGAGTTAAATAGGCTGTACCTGCAGGACCTCAGCTGTCAGTTGAACTAAGTTCCCCCAGATATTTTGAAGGGCACAAGCTCTTGTGCCAGCTTAATCACCTAGACATGCCAGCACATCTAATTTTAGGAAAGGGTTAAACAGGCTTTTAGCTCTTTTATCTTTTAAAACCAACGTCTCTAAAGAAGTATATTAAAAGACTTACACTAAACTGACGCACTTCTCCACTTTCTATTAGATCATATTCCTTTTCAGGAGTTATGGCATAAGCAAATTTCTGAAGCAAAACAAAAATACACATTATGCTTTGCATTATATAATAGACATACAATATAAGTACGTATTAGCACTGTTCAAATATCCAATAAGTTGTATCTAAAAAAAAGAAATTACATATTTCCTAACATTTCAAACAATTACATTTTCAAGGGAAACTTTTGTACATTGTTTAAAACTAAATGGGACATAAATTAGTCAGCAAAAGATTATTTCAGCAGAAATTGTGCATCCAAAAGTTTTCAAGATGTGTTTGAGAAGCACAGAGAAATTTGTAAAATTGTAATGTATCGATCTTAGCCCATCTTAGCTATGTAAATGAACAAACCTTATATAACTTTTTTGAGATTTATGAAACCACATCTGTCATCTACCTCAGTATCACAGCTGATGGCAGTGATAGGCTGCAGCGGTCATGTGGGTAGAGAGGTAAGTAGAGATAAGTGGAGAGCTCCAGCGAGGCTATTAAGCCACAGGGGATTCATTAGGTCAGTAATGGTTGTTATTTTTTAGCTTTTAGTGCTTCTAGCCCAATTTTTAGTAAACCTATTTTCAAATATGTTATTAGAGATGTGTGAATCTTTGCCCTGAAAAAATGTGTGTAACACTTTGAGGTCTCTTAGGATTATATCCAACCAGTTTCTAGCTAGTTAAGACAAAGATAGCCTTAGTAATGTCAAATTCACCTCAACATATAAACAGCTATGGGTAAATGGAGCCTGTTTTCTCTTTCCTCACAGAGCCCCATTTTTCTAAATCTTTGTCACTTTATGTGGCAATAACTCTCGAATGCTTCTTCCAAATCTAGTGACTATGAGATTTTTTTCATGACACTTTGTGCTTCAT
This sequence comes from Phyllobates terribilis, assembly GCF_046119375.1. Lineage (NCBI taxonomy): Eukaryota > Metazoa > Chordata > Amphibia > Anura > Dendrobatidae > Phyllobates > Phyllobates terribilis. The sequence continues at coordinate 416,761,993 of NW_027362764.1, read as the reverse complement.
GATATTGGTACATTTAGGTTCAATAAGATTTGCATTTATTCATACAAATTGCATAAAGTTGGATAATTTGTTGAAAAATTAGCAATTTTTTAACTTTGAATTTTCAGAAGAGAATCCACCCCCATCCTTCCCAGGTTAGCCCATAACTATGTGTAGACACAATGTTCCCGGGATTGTTGTGTACTACAATTCCCAGTTTCACCTGATAGTGAGCAATCCAGCAAAGTTGCAGCAAATTAGATGCAGAGGAGCAATTCGTCCACTGTACGGCTTCTGTCACCCATGCTCATAAACTATAAAACAGCTAGGCAGTTTTTAAAGACTGAGGAGTGGGAGTAGGCGCAGCTCTCTTGCTTGTTACTATTTTTGATGAATGAGAGTGTAGAAAAAGTGTAGGAGGAGGTGTCACCACATGTCCTAGTTGTGGTGGTGTAGTTGCTGCCACTTAAAACCTTGACTAAAGGGCCATGAACAATGCAGTGAACTTTTGAGCGGCTCACATTCTTCTGAATATGAGAACACAGAGCAGCACTCCATTCCGCAAGAAATAATGGCTGCTGGGTATCTTCTATTAAGTCTGAACACACACTATAATTTCCTGGAAGGCAGTGTAATCTGCTATGCGGTAGAGAAGCAACTGCATCAACAAAAACTTGGCCAGGTGAGAAAAGAGTTGACAAAAAAGCCTGGCTACCAGGGAAAAAGGAAGAGAACAGCTTGAGTCTTGTTCATATTGCTGCCCAAGTTACTTTTCCCACGAGAGCAGGTGATGATAATTCATGTGCTTTCCTAGCCAACTTGAGGTGGGACATTCATAGTACAGCTTTCTCCTGTAGCGCATGCACATAATAAAACATTCGCTGGCCAGCAATGTGGAAAATAATTATTTCGCACACCTGGGATAACTGCACATAAGACTCGCTGACACCATGACCACAATCAGAGTGATCAGGTGCTGGTTAGCCTCCACTACCAACAGCAACTGATAGTCATCCCAATCTGGTTCTAAAGTCCTGTCCAACACAGTGTGGAAAATGTCCTGAGCTCCTTGCCCTTCCTCTCTCCTATTCCGACCTCTGGATTCAAACCTAACTTTGATTGTTACTATCAACTCAGCATCTACTGCCAGTGACGCTACCACCATGGCTGCCTGTGGCACTTTTCTTCAACCATTCCACCTACTGTGCCTTCATTTCATCCTCGTCCAAACATCAACTGTTCACTACCACCATATCACTTGGAAAAAGTTGTCATAAAATATTTTAGCATCCAAACTGTTGTGACATATGGGACTATGGGTCAGAGGAAGAATCTGCCGAACATTGACTCAAACTGATGGTGGCATCAGATAACATCTTCCTGCTGTGTCTGAGATGAGTTATGCACCACATAGTCCAAGAAATGCTTGGTTCTTTCCCAGAAAATAACAAGGGCAATGGGCCACAGCATTGATGTGACCTGAACTTACTTCAAAGTAGACTAACAAAACAGGTGTACAAAAAATCTGTACTATTTCTGACACGCACACTTAGTGAACTGACTGTAATAGATCTAAATGATAATATTTTTTTTTTGTATTTTTTTTAATAATTACCCACGTCCAGAAAAGGAGTGAGAAATACAAGGTGTATGCCAAAAAAACAACTGTGGCAATCAGCCAAAGTATTGGTGTGATGTACTCATCCCTAAAATTAGGCTAGCAGGTGTGTAAAAAATGTCTACTGTTTGTGACACTCATTCTGGCTCCACCCTATAGCCTTGATCTGCTCCTCTATCTCTCTCCCTATCAGTTAAATCTTTATTATTCACTTATCCTTACACATTGATATTCCTTACTGCCATGCATTAATACAATTTGTTTTTAAGAATTTCTCTTCCTATCTCTACAGCTAAGCTGTGAGTTGTGACATCCCTTCACTATCCAGATTCACAATAAAATGACTACTGCATTTTCTGCAGCTGCTTTAATACAGACAATGATTGTCCATCGCTATTATTATCATTATTTTTTTTATTATTATTATTATTATTAACAGCCTTCAGCTCAATATCGAGCCATGGTGACTTGATGGATGAACACTCTGTAGGAAGATTGATCTTGTGCAAGCCTAGATAGGTCCACCAGGGTGTTCTCTGCCGTTTTTGATTGCATCAAGTCATCAGATTGCTGGTGTTCCTCTTTTCCTTGTTCCTTCTATTCTTCCAACCATGATGTCTTCTCCAGTGGTTACCCTCTACGTATGATGTGCCAAAATAGGCAAGCTGTAGCTTGGTGATCCTTTCTTCAAGTGACATGTCTGGTTTGATCACATCACTACATGATGTGATGACTGCAAGGCATTATGGAGAAGCCTGGCCAAATCTGAGTGAGGTCAAGTGATCCTTCTCTGATTAGTGCAATCTTCTGCAGGTTGTAAAATGGAGGTGGACCTTTTAGGTGACTCACACATAAAGAAACGCATATAGTTCTAATTCACCAGGTTCAGTAAATTCCTATAAATTTGTCAAATTATTTACATTAAATTAATTGATTCGTCTAGTTATTAGGAAATAATAGATAGCAATAGATGATAACAGACTTATAATGAATGAGGGTCACTCATAGATCTGTGAGATAAAGTTGGGAGGGCTATAAAGTTCATCTATGTGTGATTCAGCATCCGGAGTGAACTCAGACAGAAGAGGGCCCTAGTAAGGACAATATATGGGCAGTTCAACAGCTCAACCTAATACACAATGCCACCTGCATTGGAATTGGTAGTGCCCTCCTTATCTCTTTGGCCCCTGTGCAGCTGCACTGGTTGAAGCAATAGTATGTCTGCCCCTGTTCAGTATGCCTATGTGTTACAATGATAGACCATTGACGCAATTAGGCTTGTGTATTGCTTCATTTTCACAGTGTTAGTGCTGCAGCGAAATTAAACACTTAATCAAGTTTTCTTTCCACAAATTATAGTAGAGAACTGCTATTAGCTCTGAACTTAATAACATTCCCTGCGATCCAAGTACTCTCATATAAGTCTTCATGAAGGAGCTCTTTAAGAAAGAGTTGCTAATAAATATACTGTATCTATATAATGTATGCATATAAATATATACACACACATAGACACACTCCTCAACATTAACATTAAAATTGCAACACCAAGAAGGAAAAGTTATAGAATTCTGAAAATTACAGGATGGATAAACATGTTAATGATAAGCAAATGAGAAAAAAATACTATTTTTTTTCAAAACTTCTCAATTTAATCGGTATCAAGTATGAGTGTTGAGTGCAAAAATATATACACTTGCACACCCTGTGTCATGGGTGTATCAGATGTGACAGACAGTCCCCCTGCATTTGGTTGCAGGAGATCTCTTCGTTTGGCATTACAGACACCTTCATAGATCTGTTTCACTATAGGACCCAGCGGCTACCTTCCTCTTGCTAATTAACACCTTGGCCTGGATATTTAAATACTTTCAGTCTGCAATAGCGAGGTGCCGGTGATATTCACATGACCCCTTGTGAAGGCTTGGAGCAAGTGCAGTTGTTACTTCCTCTTTGGTGCTAAGAGGACATGTGTGCCCTCTCTCTGAAGTCGACTCAAGCTAAGCTACTTCCCCCCTGTCTGTCTCCCCTTGCTGTCTTTAGTTTTCAGTGAGGATCGACTAGAGCTCACCCCCCTTCCCTATCTAGGGCCAAGCACTAAGGAAATGCAAGGATAAGTTCCTTTGCGGCGATTGGTGAGGAACCAAGGGGTAGAGAGGGTGATTGTATATCAGCAAAATTCGTTTTGTCTCCAGTGTGTAGAGGGGTTTTTCGGGACTCTGGCTCTCATCTATGATGACCCTGACCAAGTCGCCTTGGCTGAGTCTAGGCTACGTCGCCTTCAGCAGGGGAATCGGTCAGTGGAGACGTACAGTTCTGAATTCCGTAGATGAGCAACGGATTCTAAATGGAATGACTCAGCCCTTAGAAGACAATTTTTTGAGGGTCTTTTTGGAAGGTTGAAAGATGCCTTGGCAGTATATGAAACCCCTTAGTCCTTGGAGGCTGCCATGTCATTGGCCATACGTCTTGATAGGCACCTTCTCCAGCGTATTCTAGTCGGGGTTATCTACCTCTGCCGGGGGAGCGGGCTGGTGGTGAACCAGTACTGGGGGAGGTGGAGGAACCCATGCAGTTACGGGGTGCCTTTACATCATACGTTTCCCTGGAAATTTGCAAGAAAAAAGGCGTATGTTATTTTTGTGGGAAAAAGGGACATTTTATTGGGACCTCTCCTTCAATTCCTAAACAAAAGGAGACTCGATTAACTTTTGGTAGTCTGGAGTTGGATAAGCAAGGGGTGCATTTGTTGCCAACCTGCAGTTCCCGGTTTGTCCTGACAGCAGAGGTGGTTCTAGAGAGCAAAACCGAGAAAATTTCTGTGTTTGTTGACAGTGGAGCTGGTTGATGCTGAGTTTGTGAAAACTCATGGTCTTGCTTGCTATACTTTAGCTAAACCTACTTCCATCTTCGTCATCGACTTGGCGCTATTTGCACAGAAAGCATTTATTCAGATTGTACGTAATGTAAAACTGAGGGTGGGGTTGGTTCATTGTGAAATAATCCTTTGCTATGTCCTGGACAGTCTTCCCACCCCAATTGTTTTGGGTCTCCCCTGGCTTGTGAAACATAATCTGTTGGTGGATTGGCAAGCCAGGGAGATTATTGAATGGGGAGATTACTGCCATGAGAAGTGTTTAGATATTTCCCTTGCTATTGTCTCTACAGAAATATTACCTGCTTTTCCCACTGGTTTTGAGGAAGTGTTTTCTGAGAGGGGGTGTCAGGATTTGCCTCCTCATCGTGCATATGACTGTCCTATTAACCTGACCCCTGGAGCTAAACTACCAAAGTCCAGACTATATAATCTTTCTGGCCCTGAGAAACAAACCACGAAGGATTTCATTGTAGAAAGTCTGGCGAAGAGACACATTAGGCCCTTATCTTTGCCTGTGGTGGCAGGGTTCTTCTTCGTGAATAAAAAAAATGGCGGCCTATGTCCCTGTTTAGATTTCCGGGAATTAAATAAAATTACCATTCGAGATCCATACCCTCTTCTTCTGATTCCTGATTTGTTCAGCCAGGTTGTAGGAGCTAAGGTATTCTCCAAGTTGGATTTAAGGGGAGCCTACAATCTGGTTAGAATCAGAGAAGGGAACGAATGCAAAACAGCGTTAAATACCCCTGAAGGGCATTTCAAGAGTCTGGCTATGCCTTTTGGTTTGACCAATGCACCTGCGGTATTCCAGCATTTCATAAATTATATTTTCCATCATTTGCTGGGGAGGTTTGTGGTGGTCTATCTGGACAACATTTTGGTTTACTCACCTGATTTTGAGACACATTGGGGGCATGTTAAACAGGTGCTCCAGATATTAAGGGATAACAAACTTTATGCCAAACTGGAAAAATGTGTTTTCGTCGTCCAGGAGGTGCAGTTTTTGGGGTACTTGTTTTCATCTTCGGGTTTTAGGATGGATCCAGAGAATATCCATGCAGTCCTTGATTGGGACCGTCATAGAACCTGAAGGCTCTAAAATGTTTTCTGGGTTTTACTAATTTTTACCGGAAATTCATCCAAAATCACTCAGTAATTGTGAAACCCCTTACTGACATGACTAAGAAGGGGTCTGATTTTTCCAAATGGTCGGATGCCTCCCTCAAGGCTTTTTCTTGCCTAAAGAATTATTTTGCCACTACACCTATACTCAGTCAATCCGATGTTTCTCAACCCTTTATTGTGGAAGTTTATGCGTCGGATGTGGAGGGTTGGTGCTGTGTTGTTTCATGGTCCGTCCCCTGGTAAATGGCGTCCATGCGCCTTCTTTTCTAAAAAATTGTCTTCGGCTGAGAGAAATTATGACGTGGGTAATAGGGAACTTTTGGCGATGAAATTGGCATTCAAAGAATGGCGACATTGGTTGGAGGGGGCTGTCCATCCTATTACTGTTATTACTGACCATAAGAACCTGTCATATCTACAGTCAGCTAAACGTCTCAACCCTAGGCAACCCGGATGGTCCCTGTTTTTTACTAGGTTCAATTTTGCTGTGACTTTCCGTCCAGGGGGCAAAAATGTAAAGGCTGATGCTTTGTTCCGGAGCTTCCGTGGTGGTGGTGACCAAGAGTGTTAGAACCTTGCTGTTAGGTTTTTTTTCCTTTGCTGGTCACATGACCTTGTTGGCCTATTTAATCCTGCTCCGCCCTTCTGGCTTTGCTGGACTTCATTGTATATCTACTTTCTAGCTAGCCTGTGCTCTGTATCTAACTCTGTTAGTTTGCTTGGTCTACGGACCTCTATGTTCTATCTATTTTGTTTGTTCGTCTGTCTGCTACTATTTCTGTTAGGAGGTGTCCCATATTCCTCCCAGTCCTTAGTACTTGTAGGGATTCCCTCCCCACATCTATAGGTCTCCGTCCAGACTAGATTAGGACTTTAGCAGGTCTGATCGCAGGATCAGGTTCCCTGTTACATCGTAGGGATTCAGCTGAGTCCTATGGTAGGGACAGATCTCCTCTCTTTCCTTAGCTTTGGTAGCAGAACATAACAGTAAGTCCAGCCTGCAAATTCTCTAAGGAAAGATTTTTTTTTTTTTGTTCCATCATGGTGTCGGTTCAGGATTTGGCTAAACACCTGCAGGGACTCTCTCTGGAAGTGGCCGAGCTCCGTCAGCACGTGAGTAACTGTCCTGGAGCATATTTCTTGGAGCCTAAGGTATGTTTGCCGGATTTATTTTTTGGTGAACATCGAGAATTTTTTTCATTTAAAAATGCTTGCTTATTGTATTTTCGTTTGAGACCCAAGTCCTCTGGGGATGAATCCCAGCGCGTAGGGTTCATAATGTCACTTTTGCGCAAAGAGCCTCAGGAGTGGGCCTTTTCTTTGCAACCTAGTGATACATGCTTCAGATCAGTGGATAGTTTTTTTTCTGCTTTAGGACTATTATATGATGATCCTGACCGTGTGGCATCAGCTGAGACTGAGTTGAGACGTTTAAAACAAGGATCAGGTAATGTCGAAAAATATTGTACTCATTTTCGTCGTTGGTCCACTCAAACAGGGTGGAACGATTCTGCTCTGAAAAGTCTATTTCTTGCTGGGCTCAGTGAAAGGGTTAAAGACCTGCTAATTGCTTATCCTACACCTGAGGATTTGCAACAGGCTATGCAATTAGCTATACGGGTGGATAGAAGACTGCGTGCTAGGGTTAATGAGAGCAAATCCTCTGCTATGTCAGTTTCTGGTTATGATAATGTGTGTACTAACAGTGGTGAACCGATGGAGATTGGATCGGTGGCACCTCGCTCTCAAGAAAAAGACCGTCGTTTTTCGGAAGGCTTGTGTTTCTATTGCGGAAAATCTGGTCATTTGATTAAAGGCTGTGAGCTTCGTATGAAGAAAGAAAAAAAAATGGTCAGTCACGCCCGTATTGCCTGTTTAAATTCCAAGGGTATATTTTTAGCTGCTTCCACGATTGCTCAGGAAAAATTAATGGAATTTCGGGTGTTTGTTGATTGCGGGTCTACACTGAATGTAATTGATGGGGGATTCGTGGAAAAACTCAATTTAAAACCTGAACCTTTATCATCCCCCATTGCTGTGGTTTCTGTGGATGGCTCCCCTTTGAAGAATATTACTCTCAAGGTCAGTGAATTTCCTCTCACTATTAATGGTGTTCACCATGAGAAATTGGATTTGGTAGTGTTGAATAACTTGCCTTCTCCAGTAATATTGGGTTTGCCCTGGTTAAAATGTCACAATCCTGTACTGGATTGGTCTACCAGTGAAATTAAATCCTGGAGCCATAAATGTTATGACAAGTGTTGTAACGGGCGTATTGCAGCTTTGGATAGGGGAGAATTGCCTGTTCCTATTCAGGATTTTTGGAGAGTTTTTTCTGAGAAGGAATCGCAGGTTTTGCCTCCCCATAGAGACTATGATTGTTCTATTGAATTTGTCCCTGGAGCGACTCTTCCTAAAAGTCGTTTATTTAACCTTACTATTCCTGAGAGGAAGGCTTTGGAGGAATACATACAGACAAGTTTGGCTGCCGGTCACATTAGGCCCTCTAAGTCTCCTGTGGCGGTTGGATTTTTTTTGTAAAAAAAAAGGACGGCGGTTTACGTCCTTGTCTGGATTTTCGTGAGATTAACAAAATTACGGTACGCAATCCTTACCCACTGACATTGATTCCTGATCTATTTAACCAGTTATTGGGGGCCAAGTGGTTCTCTAAAATTGACCTTAAGGGGGCATACAATCTGTTGCGCATGAAGGAGGGTGACGAATGGAAGACTGCTTTTAACACTCCTGTGGGTCATTTTGAGAATCTGGTTATGCCTTTTGGTCTTACTAATGCTCCTGCATTTTTTCAGAATCTGATTAATGACATCCTTAGACCTTTGATCGGTAAAAATGTGGTTGTGTATTTGGATGACATTTTGATTTATTCGCCAGATCTGGAGTCTCATTGGCGGAGCGTGCGTGAGGTATTACAGTTATTAATGGACAATTCGCTTTTTGCTAAGCTGGAGAAATGTGAGTTCGCTGTACAGAGAATTAGTTTTTTGGGCTACATTATCTCCAGCAAAGGTTTTGAGATGGATCCGGTTAAGGTTCAGGCTGTGCAGGAATGGCCTAGGCCTATTGGTTTGAAATCGATACAGAGGTTTTTGGGTTTCGCCAATTACTACAGAAAATTCATAAAAAATGTTTCTAGTATTGTCAAACCTCTGACTGATCTCACCAGGAAAGGTGCTGATGCGGTTCAGTGGTCTTCTGAGGCCATTGAAGCTTTTGTGTATCTCAAGGAGAGGTTCACCTCTGCTCCCATCCTTATGCAGCCTGATGTTACTAGGCCGTTTTTGGTTGAGGTTGATGCTTCCTCTGTGGGGGTTGGCGCAGTATTGTCTCAGGATAACGGGGATGGATTACATCCCTGTGCCTTTTTTTCAAAAAAATTTTCGGAGACTGAACTGAATTACGATATTGGTAATCGGGAATTATTGGCTATTAAACTCGCATTTGAACACTGGCGCCACTTCTTGGAAGGTGCGGAATTTCCCGTTCAGGTTCTTACGGATCATAAAAATCTGATATATCTTGATGCTGCCAAGCGCCTGAATGCCCGTCAGGCTAGGTGGGCACTGTTTTTCTCGCGGTTTAATTTCTCCGTTACTTACATCCCTGGTACTAAGAATGTTAAGACGGATGCCTTGTCTCGCAGTTTTTCTCCCATAGTCGGTGCTGAGAAAGAGGAAAACATTTTACAAGAAGGTGTTGTGATAGCTGCTTTAGACTCCGTTTTGGAAGATGAGATTCTTAAAGCTCAGGAGAATGCCCCATCTAACACTCCTCATGGGAGGTTGTTTGTGCCTGGGACCTTAAGGAGAGATTTGTTTGTTGAGTGTCACGAATCTCGGTTGGCAGGTCATCCCGGAATCTCTGAGACCAAGAGACTGGTGGGTCGCAGTTTTTGGTGGCCTGGATGGCAGAAGGAAGTCATTAAGTGGGTGCGCCAATGTACTATATGTGCTAGATCTAAGTCCTCACATACTCCTGCTGCGGGGTTGCTTTGTCCTTTGGAGGTCCCCAGTGCTCCTTGGACACATTTGGCTATGGACTTTATAACTGACCTTCCCCCCTCTGAGGGTTTTACTGTCATCTGGGTGGTCGTGGACCGTTTTAGCAAGATGTGTCACTTGGTTCCCTTCGTCAAACTGCCCTGCGCTAAAACTCTCGCTAAGGCCTTTGTCAAGGAAATTGTCAGACTTCATGGCGTTCCTACTGACATTGTTTCTGATAGGGGTCCTCAGTTCGTGGCTCGTTTTTGGCGTGCCTTTTGTGACAGGTTGGGAATTCATTTGTCGTTTTCGTCCGGATATCATCCTGAATCTAATGGCCAGACAGAAAGATAAAACCAGGATGTTGAGCAGTTCTTGCGTTGTTTTGTGGCAGACAATCAAGAGGGGTGGTCTGAGTTTCTGCCACTTGCCGAATTTGCTCTGAACAATCATACATCTTCTTCTGCTGGTTGTTCGCCTTTTTTTTGTTGTTCTGGGAGACATCCGTCGTTTGGGTCGTTCTCCAAGTTGGGATCTGCCGTGCCTGAGGAGGAGAATTTTTCCGGTGATTTGGAAAGAGTTTGGACGGATGTGCGTGGTAATCTTCAGGAGGCCAACAGAAAATCTAAAGACTACTTTGATAGGAAACGACAGGAGGTTTTGTTCGCTGTTGGTGACATGGTTTGGTTGTCCTCTAGGAATCTGCGGTTGAGGATTCCTTCTAAGAAATTGGGTCCCAAGTTTGTAGGGCCCTTTAAGGTGCTTCAGGTTGTCAACCAATCTGCTGTTAGGTTGGAGGTTCCTACCTCCTGGAGAATTAATCCGGTCTTTCATGTCTCTCTGTTAAAAAAAGCTGTTGTGTCGGATGGTAACGCCTCTGCCTCTGTTCCTCCGGTGGTGGAGGACGGGGAATATGAAATTTCTCGCATCCTTGACTCTAGACGGTATAGAGGTAGTTTGCAGTATCTTGTGGCCTGGAAAGGTTTCGGACCCGAGGATAACTCTTGGGTGAGGTCAGATGATGTTTCCGTGTCCAGACTTATCAGAGCGTTTCACAGGAGATTTCCTGATAAGCCTGGTCCTAGGGGATCCGGAGGATCCTCTTAGAAGGGGGGGTACTGTTAGAACCTTGCTGTTAGGTTTTTTTTCCTTTGCTGGTCACATGACCTTGTTGGCCTATTTAATCCTGCTCCGCCCTTCTGGCTTTGCTGGACTTCATTGTATATCTACTTTCTAGCTAGCCTGTGCTCTGTATCTAACTCTGTTAGTTTGCTTGGTCTACGGACCTCTATGTTCTATCTATTTTGTTTGTTCGTCTGTCTGCTACTATTTCTGTTAGGAGGTGTCCCATATTCCTCCCAGTCCTTAGTACTTGTAGGGATTCCCTCCCCACATCTATAGGTCTCCGTCCAGACTAGATTAGGACTTTAGCAGGTCTGATCGCAGGATCAGGTTCCCTGTTACATCGTAGGGATTCAGCTGAGTCCTATAGTAGGGACAGATCTCCTCTCTTTCCTTAGCTTTGGTAGCAGAACATAACAAAGAGAACCCTGCCCCAATACTACCGAAGGGGGTAGTCATTTTAGCGTTATATCATGAACTGGAGGGTGAGGTGTTGGAGGCTCAGGGGGACGCCCCTGCCTCCTGCCCTTCAGGAAAGTTATTTGCACCATCCAATCTGTGCTGCAAAGTAATTAAAATACATCATAACTCTGTGCTTGCTGATCATACAGGTGATAAGGGAACCACAGACCTCTCTCATTGTTTTTGGTGGCCGGGGTTGCATCGGGATGTGATTGAACACGTATCTACTTGTAGTATTTGCGCGCCCGTCCATCTGGTACTCTTATTCCGCTACCTATCACTAGTAGACCATGGACACATTTGTCCATGGATTTTATTACTGACCTACCGGCTTCTGCAGGCAAAATTGTGGTTTTGGTGGTTGTAGATAGGTTCAGTAAAATGGTTCACTTTGTCGCATTACCTGCACTTCCAAATGCCAAGACACTTGCTCAGATGTTCATAAATGAGATCGTGGAGCTTCACGGAGTTCCCTCCGATGTGGTGTCAGACCCAGTTTGTTTCCAAGTTCTGGAAGGCATTCTGTTCTTGACTGGGGGTGCAGTTGTCCTTTTCCTCTGCCTTCCCCCTCAGTCGAATGGACAGACCGAGCGTGTCAATTAGAATTTGGAGACTTACCTCAGGTGTTTTGCTTCGTCGCTCTCCTCAGTGTGGCTGGGGGTCCTGAGTAATTTAAAGATCATGGGAGACAGGTATGACTGACAAAAAATGCTTGCCAGGTCTGGACCTGAATGTGAATGACTTTATGTGGTTGTCTACCAGGAATATTAAGTTGAAAGTCCCTTCCTGGAAGCTGGGACCTAGGTTTATTGTTCCCTATAAAATAACCACCGTCATTAACCCAGCAGCGTTTCGTCTTGAGCTTCCTCAGGCCCTTAAGGTTCACAATGTTTTCCACAGGTCCTTACTAAAGAAATATGTGGAACCTCTTGAACCCTCACTCTATAGCCTCCCCCAGTAATGGTTGATGGTAATCTTGAGCTTCAGATTTCGAGGATTGTAGATTCTCGTCTCCAATGTTGTTCCCTACAATACTTGGTGCACTGGAAGGGTTGTGGTCCAGAAGAGAGGATGTGGGTTTCAGCATCAGAGATGAACACTCCCAGGTTGGTTCGTTCATTTCACACATCTTATCCTGAGAAACCTGGTCCTGAGTGTCTGGAGGTCACTCGTAGAGGAGGTGGTACTGTCACAGTTGTGTCAGATGTGACAGACAGTCGCCCTGCAGTTGTTTGCAGGAGATCTGTTCATTTGGCATTATAGACACCTTCTTAGATCTGTCTCACTATAGGACCCAGTGGCTACCTTCCTCTTGCTAATTAACACCTTGGCCTGGGTGTTTAAATACTTTCAGTCTGCAATAGGTAAGCACCGGTGATATTCACATGACCCCTTGTGAAGACTTGGAGCAGGTGCAGTTATTACTTCCTCTCTGGTGCTAAGAGGACATGTGTGCCATCTCTCAGAAGTCGACTCAAGCTAAGCTACTTCCCCCGTGTCTGTTTCCCCTTGCTGTCTTTAGTTGTCAGTGGGGATCGACTAGCACTCACCCCCCCTTCACTATCTAGGACCAAGCGCTAAGGAAATACAGGGATAGGTTCCTGTGCGGCAATTGGTGAAGAACCAATATAGGGACGGTAGTGGTAGACAGGGTGATTGTAGATCAGCCTAGGAGGTCTACACTTCCCCCTTTCAATAGTATATGGGCTCCCTTCCCCTCATCCCTTCGTGTTGCACTTTGTCTTTCCTACACTGTGCGTGGCATGCTATCATTGAGGTGCTTAATGGTTGTCTGAGAAACCTTCTGTTGCACTGAATGCAGTTGAATGTGGAATGAAAACTAGAGGGGTCTGACTACTGTAAATTATGCCAACCAACGTCATAATCTAGGGAGTAGGACTGGTGTAAAGTTACTTTACAAAGCCCTTAACATTCACATCACATCATAGCACTGTGCAGAGCAAGACAGCAATAGAGGCTGGAATGGAGGTCTGTACTCTTCAACGCTGAGTCCCACTTTTGTCTTGGAAACAATAATAATCAACAATTCATCCAGAGACCACATGGGCAATGCCATGAAGAACCCTTCTGAGGAAAGATCATACCGGTCCTAGTCCTAAGATTATGTTGTGCATTGTCACGTTGAATGGAAGCCTCTAGTCTTCATTCCAGGTACACTAACAGCTCAACATTACATTTATTTGGTGACAGAACCAGTGGTACGGCCATTTCTCTAAAGTGTCCCAGGAGCCGTTTTCAATACAACAACACCAGGTTGCACTTGCTACCATGGTCTGCAGCATCTCTGGACTTGTCTACCATTAAGCATATCTGGGACATCCTTGGTCGGCAATTGCAAAGGGAGCTGCTTAACCCCTTCACGACATATGACGTAAACTTACTTCGTGTCGTGTCTTTGCTTTTGATGTGGGCTTGCAAGCCAAGCCCACATCTTTCCTCGCACATGCATGATGATAAAATTAACCATCAGGTGCCTCCAACAGCCATGGGTGGAGTGGAGCTCCGCCCATGACTGTTAACCTGTTAAATCCAGCAGTCACTCTCATTTAACATGCATCGGCAGGGGAGCGCTTTGTTCAATGCTCCCATCAGCCCGTGACGTGATCGTGAGGCGCCAAAGAGTTGTCATGACAACCGAGGGTCTGCTGAAGACCCCCATGTGTGTCATTACGATACAACTGTGAAAGCCAGCGTTTAGCTGGCGTTCATAACAGATCATGATTTCAGCTATATATAGCAGTGCTAGTGCTCTGCTATGTACATCACATGCGATCAGACGATCGCATCTTCAAGTCCCCAAAGGGACTTAAATCCAATAAAGAGTGAAAAAAAAGTTTTTAAAAATATAAAAAAGAATAAAAAAACAAAAGTTCATATCACCCCCCCTTTTGCCTTATTAAAAATAAAACTCTAAAAAAAAAATAAAAAAAAACATATTTAGTATCGCTGCATTTATAAAAGTCAGATCTATCAAAATATAAAATAAATTAATCAGATTGGTAAACGATGTAAGGAAAAATAAATCAAAACACCAGAATTATATTTTTTTGGCCTCCGCAACATTGCAATAAAATGCAAAAAGAGGCGATAAAATCATTTCTACCCCCCAAATGGTATCACAAAAAAAACAACTCAGGGCATGGGTGTGGCACTCATACTGAATACTGAATAAAGCAAAATGTCTTCAAAATGTTGTTTCCATTTTTTCATCATTTGCATATCACTAGCATTATGACTAACTATTGATCTTTGCAAATTCTGTTAGAGCGTACGTGTATGTGTGTGAGTGCATAGAAGCACATACTGTATATAGAGTATATCTACAAATATATTTTATAAATATATATTTATATACACATGAAATCAATACATAGGTAATCCACAAACAATATATAACTACTTACATCTCGAAATGATCCAGGAAGAGAACAAAATTTATATATAGCATAAATTGGTACCATTGCCATAGATGAAACCGCAAGTAACCAGCCAATCACATTTGCCCATTCTGGAAATGTATAGTTTCCATATTTTGGAGACCTATAGGTGACAATGCTGACAACAACCACAAACTGGGAAAAAAAGCAAATTATCATTACTATTACAATAAATTGAAAAATAAATAGATATGTAATCCACAACTTGAGCTGTTTTAATTGACTTACAAAGGCAACAATGTTTTGGCAGATCTGTATAAATTTCCTACTTTGATCCAAACACTTAAAGGGGTTGTCCACTACTAGGACAACCCCTTGTCGATCTGAATGTTTGCCCCAGTGAAAATTTAAAAAACATATACTCACATCCTGCGTTGCCTCAGCAGTGTTGGCACTCGCATTCTTGCGGCTCACGTGTGGTTGTTAAGACACGTGAGCCCTGCATCCAATTAGCGCTGGCATTACTGTCCCTGCATTCATACGTATATGTAATTAAGAGGCAATGGGAGCTGCGGCTGGCCGCTCACTTCCTCTTGATTAGTTATATGTCCAGAAGTGGGGACAGTAATGCCAGCGATGATTGGGTGCAGGGCTCGTATGATGTAACAACTGCACATGAGCCCGGGAGGGCGAGTGCCAACACCGCTGGAACAGGTTCTCTTTGCCTAAGAGACTGGCCACTACAGAGGAGGTGGGAGATTAGGCATCAAGCAAAACAAATATAAAATTAAAAATCCTTCAATTCTTGAGAACAGAAAGGATTTTTAATAGCAAATAAATTGCAAAGTTGGACTTACAAGCACTTTGCAATTTTACCCAGTTTAGAAGATGATACAACCCTATGACCCTATAACTTTAGACTTCAGTCAGTTTCATAAGGTACTGTATATGTACACAGAATTTGCTTAGATCGGAAGACTCAGGCAGACCGCTTCATATATTGCTATTAAGCAGTTATCTCGCGTTGCGAGACCCAGCTGTCAGGCCAGGTCTTTCGATGTGAGAACGGTCTGTGTACACAGACTGGGTGACACTAGCCTTACTGACAGATTTCTCTAGAGAAATCTGCCGAATGAGAATTTAAAATATTTGGTAAATTAGACTATTTTCTATTTATTCCCTGCTGAAAAAGAAATATTGGAATAAAAACGAATGATTATTGTACATTGCAAAATGCACATAAAATATTTAATAAACTTAGAAGTATAGATCTGCTTGCCCATTTTTTCCTTTATGCAAACAATAACTAGCTGCATTTGTAACTGAAATAACCAGAATAAAACTAGTTTTAAGGTCACAGTCACAGTACAAATGTGAACATTTATGCATTTATTTCCCATTCAAAATAATAAAAACGTAAATAATTTTGTAGATAATGATGTGTCCAAAAAAAACTATTATGTATTGGAAGAACAAAGCAGAAATTTTCAAGGATAATTACAAAAATGAGTGTTAATAAAAGGTGGTATAATTTAAAAAGAACGTCTATTCAAAAAATATTTATAGCATAAAAAAAGTGAAATATCTGAGAAATAAATATGAGACAGCCATGTACAGCTTACAATATCTTAACCCAATAATAGCACAATGTAGATCACAGCATATATAATACTAATCAAGTTGAAATTTTGCTCAATGAACACCACTCTCCAAATTTTAAATACTAATGACATATCTTTATGATGTACTGTATTTTTCAGACTATAAGACGCACCGGACCATAAGACACACCTAGGTTTTAGAGGAGGAAAATAAAAAAAAAATTTAAGCAAAAAATGTGGTCATGATGCACTTTTAAGGGGGAGGGGGTCTTCTGCTGACACTGGTATAGGGGTAATGTCCCCCAATTCTGACAATATCCCCCTCCTGGTATATATGCCCCCCCCTTCCTTTTATACGTGGTCCCCATCCCCATCCTGGTATCCCTGGCATCCCTCCATCCTGGTATGCATGGAACCCCTCCATCCTGGTATGCATGGCACCCCTCATCCTTATCCTAGTATGCATGGCACCCCTCATCCCTATCCTGGTATGCATGGCACCCCTCATCCCTGTCCTGGTATGCATGGCACCCCTCATCCCTATCCTGGTATGCATGGCACCCCTAATCCCTATCCAGGTATGCATGGCACCCCTAATCCCTATCCTGGTATGCATGGCACAGCAATCCCCATCCTGGTATGCATGGCACAGCAATCCCCATCCTGGTATGCATGGCACAGCAATCCCCATCCTGGTATGCATGGCAACCCTCTTCCCTATCTTGGTATGCATGGCACCCCTCATCCCTGTCCTGGTATGCATGGCACCCCTCATCTCTGTCCTGGTATGCATGGCACCCCTCATCCCTGTCCTGGTATGCATGGCACCCCTCATCCCTGTCCTGGTATGCATGACACAGCAATCCCCATCCTGGTATGCATGGCACAGCAATCCCTATCCTGGTATGCATGGCACCCCTCATCCCTATCTTGATATGCATGGCACCCCTCATCCCTGTCCTGGTATGCATGGCACCCCTCATCCCTGTCCTGGTATGCATGGCACCCCTCATCCCTGTCCTGGTATGCATGGCACCCCTCATCCCTGTCCTGGTATGCATGGCACCCCTCATCCCTGTCCTGGTATGCATGGTACCCCTCATCCCTGTCCTGGTATGCATGGCACCCCTAATCCTTATCCTGGTATGTATGGCCTCCTCATCCTTACCCTGGAATGTATAGCCCCCTCACCCTTGTCTTAGTATGCATGGTCCCCCTAATCCCCATCATGCTGCACATAAAAAAAATAAACACTCCTACTCACCTTTCTTCTCTCCTCCAGCGCTGCATCCTGCCTGCCTGCACTGATCTCTCCATGTGAGCCGCGCATGGCGTCACTGCCATGTGCGGCTCACAAGGAGAGATCAGCTGCCGGAAGTCACTGCTCCCCACGCCGGGGCTGTGTGCGCGAGGAGCTGTGACTTCACTCTCCTTCATAGCCGGCACATAGTGTAGCCGCGCTGCGGCTCCTGCTGCTGCTGGCTATCTCGTGTGCCCACTTATTAAAGGGCATGAATATTCACCCCCTCCCCACGCCCAGGGGCGTGGAGAGAGGTTGAATATTCATGCCCTTTAACAGTGGGCACAGGCGATCCCGGCAGCAGCAGGAGCCGCAGCTCGGCTACACTGTGTGCCGCTATTAAGGAGCATGAATATTCATTTTCTTTAGCAGCGGGGACAGTGTAGGCTGCATTAGGCGGCTGCTGCCTCCTGTGCCCCGCTCCTCCACCGCTACCACTTCCCCCACACCCCACATATATATACACGCCCCAACATTCGGACTATAAGACGCACCCCCCATTTTCCTCCAAAATTTTGGAGGAAAAAAGTGCGTCTTATAGTCCGAAAAATACGGTAAGTAATTAACTCCTTAAGGGGTTAATTACTTATAACTTTTTTATTTTTCTATCAACATAGCCATTAGAGGCTTGCTTTTTTGTAGGGGTGAGTTGTAGTTTGGAATGACAGCATTAATTTCACCCTACGATGTACTGAAAACTGGGGAAAAAAATCAAGTGGGAAGAAATGGTGAAGAAAATGCATTTCCAGAATTTTTATGGTGTTCATGGTGTGATAAAAATGACCAGGACAGTACAATTAAGGCAGTAACAAACTTGCATAGATTTTTTTTATTACATGGTAAAAAATAATTCTAAAGTTTTTAAAATAAATATAAAAAAATTTCGATCGCCATTCTCTGGGATCCGTAAAGTTTTTATTCTTCCATTAAGGATGATTCAAATTGTTATTTTTTTTATTTTTTATAAAGAACTCACTGCAAGCGTTGCATTTAAATATCACTCTCAGAGATTAATAATTTTATCTAAGTGGTTAACAGCAGCGATTGCTAGAGATAAGTGGCACTGGCAACCCTTTACACTTTAGGCTTTGCTTGGCTTTTTTTTTTGTCACTGGTGATATTGGGCCAAACATGTGGCTCCAAATAAAATCTAAGTCCTAAAAATTACAGAGGCCCAAGAGACATGATGCTTTCTTAGTAGCATCTTAGTAGCATTGCTAAAAAATTGCAGCAATCTGTCTAGTGAGCCTACTGATATGAGGCCTGAGAGCACATTGCTGTTCTCGGTGATTGGATTGTCTAATAAATAGTGCAGGCAATTCTTCAGCAGAAAGGTCAATGTCAGCTAGATCGTCTGAATTATGGAAAATTAAACTATATAATACAAATGAAAAATCTAGTGAGATAGATAGATAGATAGATAGATAGATAGATAGATAATTTTGTGACTTTGGATATATAATAATTACCAGGAGAAAACAAGGGCTGACAAACTTCCAACAAAGTCTCCAGTACAATCCCGGTCTCGTTCCAATCATTTCCTTTATATCATCACTAAAGCGACTAACTCCTGTTGAAAATACACACATACATGCATTATAAGCAAACTTTACAAATGTGTTGCAATAGTGTTGCGATGAAGTAAAAAAAAAGATCAAAACAGTCAGTCATATTCTAGGTATGAAAGATAATATCTAAAGGTATAAAAACTGCCTGGCAGACATATATATCTTTAATATTCAAAAAATAAAACACATTTGGTATGGCTTATGTTTGTTGAAAATATGTTTAAGTGGAAGTCAGAATTGAAAGACCAAAAATAATTATTCCTCTGACAGCCATAGTGTTTTATGGCCACTTTAGCCCAAAAGAGCACAACATAATCAAAAGCAACAAAACCTAAGACAGAAACAACATGAACAAATACCCTGCTGTAAGTAAATAAGTAAAAGCATAACTGCATATAAATAAATACGGTACTTAGTAAACACTGTTTTTGAACATAAAAAGCATAAAAGCCATCCCATCAACGTCAAGGTGTGCCCAAATTCGGGATGGTCCTAACCTCTAGTATTAAAACCTTACAGAAGGGCATATGTTCATTTTGTTTCTGTCTTAGGTTTTGTCTGTTTAATGGCCAATGTGAACATGCTCCTATTTAGCATGCGACCAACTTATTCTCCAGTTCATTTTTTTTCTGATTAATTTCAGGTTTCTGGACATTACATTTATATAGATTCCCATTTGCTTTGTGTCCATGTTCGGCACCCACTCCTGTTCAGCCCTTATTCACATTGACATCACTATGATGCAGGGTAAGATTTTAATTCTAGAGGTTAGGACCATCCCGAATTTGGGCACACCTTGATGCTGGTGGGATGGCTTTTATGCCTTTTTATTATGAACGGTGTTTACTAAATACCCATTTTTTGCATGCACTATTGCTTTTACATATTTACTTACAGCAGGGCATATGTTCATTTTGTTTCTGTCTTAGGTTTTGTTATTTTAATGGCCAATGTGAATATGCTCTTGTTTTGCATGCATACCAACTTATACTCCATTTCATTTTTTTCGGTTTATAACCAAAACCCAGTAGCATAGCTACCAGTGGGAGCAAAGGGGTGCAGTCACTGGAGGCCCCTGACCTGGAGGAGCCCTGCTGGAATGACCGCCACCTTTAACAATATCAGCTTGTGCAGCATGACAGTATATTAAACCTATAAAGAAAGACTACACATAACATAAATAATTCAGACATAAATTTATTATTAACATATAAAAGCATTTAAAACATGTACGTGGAGGCGGACTTATAAATATCAATAAAGAAATGAGTGGTTATGTTTACATTTATCCAATGATAAATATACACACTGCTCAAAAAAATAAAGGGAACACTCCAATAACACATCCTAGATCTTAATGAATGAAATATTCTCATTGAATACTTTGTTCTGTACAAAGTTGAATGTGCTGACAGCAAAATCACACAAAAATCATCAATGGAAATCAAATTTATTAACCAATGGAGGCCTGGATTTGGAGTCACCCCCAAAATTAAAGTGGAAAAAACACACTACAGGCTGATCCAACTTTGATGTAATGTCCTTAAAACAAGTCAAAATGAGGCTCAGTATTGTGTGTGGCCTCCACGTGTCTGTATGACCTCCCTTCGACGCCTGGGCATGCTCCTGATGAGGTTGCGGATGGTCTCCTGTGGGACCTCCTCCCAGACCTGGACAGTCTGTGGTGCAATGAGATGTTGGAAGATGGAGCGAGACATG
This sequence comes from Phyllobates terribilis, assembly GCF_046119375.1. NCBI lineage: Eukaryota > Metazoa > Chordata > Amphibia > Anura > Dendrobatidae > Phyllobates > Phyllobates terribilis. The sequence goes on along the minus strand of NW_027362764.1, from coordinate 416,741,222 downwards.
ATGTCCTAGATGTGCTCAATCGGATTCTAGTCTGGGGAACGGGCGGGCCAGTCTATAGCTTCAATGCCTTCATCTTGCAGGAACTGATGACACACTCCAGCCACATGAGGTCTGGCATTGTTCTGCATTCGGAGGAACCCAGGGCCAACCGCACCAGCATATGGTCTCACAAGGGGTCTGAGGATCTCATCTTGGTACCTAATGGCAGTCAGGCTACCTCTGGCGAGCACATGGAGGGCTGTGCGGCCCTCCAAAGAAATGCCACCCCACACTATTACTGACCCACTGCCAAACCAGTCATGCTGAAGGATGTTGCAGGCAGATCGCTCTCCACGGCGTCTCCAGACTCTGTCATGTCTGTCAAATATACTCAGTGTGAACCTGCTTTCATCTGTGAAGAGCACAGGGCACCAGTGGCGACTTTGCCAATCCTGGTGTTCTGTGGCAAATGCCAAGCGTCCTGCACGGTGTTGGGTTGTGAGCACAACCCTCATCTGTGGATGTCGGGCCCTCATACCACCCTGATGGAGTCGGTTTCTAACCGTTTGTGCAGACACATGCACATTTGTGGCCTGCTGGAGGTCATTTTGCAGGGCTCTGGCAGTGCTCCTCCTGTTCCTCCTTGCACAAAGGAGGAGGTAGCGGTCCTGCTGCTGGGTTGTTGCCCTCCTATGGCCACCTCCACGTCTCCTGGTGTACTGGCCTGTCTCCTGGTAGCGCCTCCAGCCTCTAGACACTACGCTGACAGACACAGCAAACCTTCTAGCCACAGCTCGTATTGATGTGCCATCCTGGATGAGCTGCACTACCTAAGCAACTTCTGTGGGTTGTAGAGTCTGTCTCATGATACCACGAGTATGAAAGCACAACCAACATTCAAAAGTGACCAAAACATCAACCAGAAAGCATTGGTACTGAAATGTGGTCTGCGGTCCCCACCTGCAGAACCACTCCTTTATTGAGGGTGTCTTGATAATCGCCAATAATTTCCATCAATTGTCTATTCCATTTGCACAACAGCATATGAAATTGATTGTCAATCAGTGTTGCTTCCTAAGTGGACAGTTTGATTTCACAGAAGTTTGATTTACTTGGAGTTATATTCTGTTGTTTAAGTGTTCCCATTATTTTTTTGAGCAGTGTATAACACTATATGCAAATAGCCAATAAAGTGCAATAATAAATATGCAAAAAGTGACTACAAAGTACAAAAGGAATGCTAAATATAATATTCTGCATACTATGGCATACATGATGTGATGAGCGAGAACTAATATGCTCGAGTGCTCGTTGCTCGGGTCGAACAAATTGGAATGCTCAAGTACTCGGTCCGAGTAACGACCCCAATGTAAGTCTATGGGAAACTCAAGCATTTTTCCGGGGGAGCGCCCCCCCGGTGGTCTGCAGAGGGCCTAAAAATTGCCCAAATTGACGGGAACAGTGCTCAACTGACATGGGAACAGCATGGGGAAGACCCCTAGAAGCTTTTCTGACTCCCAGGTCACTGCCGTCAACAAGGTTGTCAGGGATATTATCCCACTTTTACGGACTCACAATAAAACATACAAAAAAGAAATCAAAATGAATTTTCCTGGGAAATATGTTAAGGAACAGCCTTTCAAGGGTAATGACTTTTATATAAGGCAAAATAAATAACCAAAAAAAAAATGCTCCTCCTTGGGCTATGTTCGCACGTAGCGTTTTTGATGGGTTTTTGCACTTTTGCATTGCTTTCAACGGTGAAAAATGTATTCACCAGGAAATGTCATTTTAACATTTTACAACCTTATCTGGCCATGTGGTGTGTGAAACATCATCAGACACATCCTGTTTCATTTATGAAGGAGGGACTTTGAAAGTCACGAACACTATTTTTACAGTCTTACTATTCTTAAAGGGACAGCAGTCGGCGATGCTTTGTTGCTCCCATTATTAAAGAATGTGTCTCCTATACTGTTATTGGGTATGTAGTGACTTCAAGGGCTATCAAAAATTTGGACACAACCCAATACCCCTTTGAAGGGACATAGAGGAGGGTCTCAGTAAAAAAAATATTCCCATTATAAAGGAGTGGGACTCCTATAGTGGTAATGCCCATGCTGTGACTGCAAGGGCTGCCAAAATTTGGAAAAAAAAACACTAACAATTTAAAGACGCATAGAACAGGGCCACAGTACCGACATATTCCCATTAGAAAGGAGACAGTCTGCTATACAGTTATAGGGTATGCAGTGAGTCCAATGGCTGACAAAATTTAGGAAAAACCCTACTAACAATTTAAAGACACATGGAGTTGATCTACAGTAACGAGTATGACATGCTCCCATTAAAAATGAGTGAGTCTCCCATATTGTTTGCCTATGGAGTGAATGTAATGGCTGCCAAAAATGTGGAGTAACTCCAGTGTTCCTTGCAAGAGATGTAGAGGTCGGAAGACATCCTAAAAACAATGTTCCCATTATTAGGAAGTGGGTCTCCAATACTGCTTGCCTATGCAGTGAATCCAACGGCTGTCAAAAATTTGGAGGCACTCCAATGCCCCTTGTAAGAGACGTAGAAGTTGGAGGGCCTTCTGAAAAAATGTTCCCATTATTAGGAAGTGGGTCTCCAATACTGTTTGCCTATGCAATGAATGCAATGGCTGCCAAAAATTTGGAGGCACTCCAATACCCCTTGCAAGAGATGTAGTGGTCGGAGGGCCTCCTGAAAACAATGTTCCCATTATTAGGAAGTGGATCTCCCATACTGTTTGCCTATGCAGTGAATGCAATGGCTGTCAAAAATTTGAAGGCACTCCAATGCCCCTTGCAAGAGACATAGAGGTCGGAGGGCCTCCTGAAAACAATGTTCCCATTATTAGGAAGTGGGTCTCCCATTGTGTTTGCTTATGTAGTGAATGCAACGGCTGACAAAAATTTGGAGGAACTCCAATGCCCTTTGCAAGAGACATAGATATGGTGATATGGTAGATGGTGGTGAAATGGAGGAGGATATGGAGGATGAGGATGAGAAGAAGGAGGAAGACAAGAGCAAATAGACAAAATCAGGAAGCATATACCCATGTCTGGGAGTGAAGATAGAAGTGCATGGAATAGAGTTAGATCTCCCAAAAAAAACCACTGTATTTCAGTTTATGTTATGCTGCTATCATTCGTGGTGTTGAGAAGCCTGGCCCAATCCAGCCCTTGTTCATTTCTATAAGAGTCAGCCTGTCATCATTTTCAGTTGACAGGCGGATGCGTCTATCGATTATAATTCCACCGGGGGCACTAAAAGCCCGCTCTGACAAAACGCTAGCGGCAAGGCAGGCCAGGACCTCTAAGACATAGAGAGCTAGTTAATGCCACGTGTCCAACTTGGATACCCAATAATTATAAAGCACAGAGGAATCATGGAGGATGTTGGTACGGTCGGCAAGGTACTTCCTCACCATCTTCCGAAACTTTTCCCTCCTTGGGAGAGTACCCTGCGCCTCAGGGCCTGTGCGATTGGGAGGGTCTGAGAAAACTGTCCCAGAACTTTGACAATGTTCCCCTGCCTCTGCTGGATTGCATTTGTGTCTCACTCTCCTGTACTCCTTGGTTGTCCAACGAACTGTGACCCCTGCAGCCAGCGTTTTCAGATGGGAATTTTTTAAATAATTCCACAACAAGGGCCTTCTCGTACTGCAACATTTCATTAGGCCTAACCTGCAAGGGAATAAGAGACAGAAAGTTCTCCTTGTAAAGTGGGTCTAGAAGTGTCACCAACCAGTAATAACTGTCACCCAAAATTTGGACAACGCGAGGGTCACGGGAAAGGCAGCGTAACATAAACTCGGCCATGTGTGCCAGACTGCTAACAGGCAAGACTTTCGAGTCCTCACCAAGAGGACAACTGACCATGCTCTCCTCCTCATCCTCCTCCTCCCTGTCCTCAGGCCATCCAGGCTGAACAGACGGTATCACAGTTGTGCAGGTAGTACCGTTTATAGTGCAGGAAACTAGCTCCTGTTCTTCCTCCTCCTCCTCTTCCTCATTGTCACCCATTCCACGTTGGGATGAGATGAGGCTGGGCTGTGTGGAATCACCCTGTATGGTTCCTTGTTCCATCTCATCGTGCTCCGCCTGCAATGCATCCTCTTTAATTGTGAGCATAGAGCGTTTCAGAAGACAGAGAAGCAGGATGGTGATGCTAATTATGGTGTTATTGCCGCTCACCATCTTGGTGGAGTCCTCAAAGTTTTGGAGGATGGTACAGATGTCTGACATCCATGTCCACTCCTGAGGTCTTATGTGTGGACTCTGACCTGAATACCGATGGCCTTGTTGATGCTGGTAGTCAACAACTGCCCTCTTCTGCTCACAAATCCTTCCCAACATCTGCAATGTAAAGTTCCAATACGTGGGGACATCACAGATCAGTCAGTGAGCTGGAAGCTGCAAACGCTGCTGAAGCACGGCAAGGGCGGCTGAAGCTGTAGTTGACTTTTTAAAATGGGCACACAGGTAGCGTACTTTAACAAGCAGATCCATCAGATCCGGATAGGTTTTGAGAAACCGCTGAACCATGAGGTTAAGCACATGGGCTAGGCATGGTACATGTGTGAGCTCACCTAAGAGCCGCCACCAGGTTCCGCCCATTGTCACACAGAAACATGCCTGGCTGTAGGGTCAGCGGTCTCAGCCTCAGATCTGCCTGCTCTTTCAGAGATGCTCACAACTCTTCAGCGTTGTGCGGTTTGTCACCTAAGCATATTAGCTTCAGCACAGCCTGTTGCCGCTTGGCTGAGGCAGCACTGCAGTGCTTCCAGATTCCGACTGATGTGGTAATTTCAGAGATGGAGGCTGAAGAGGAAGAGAAGGTTCAGGAGCTGTAGAATGTGGGGGCAACCCTGATTGACCTAGGGCCTGCAATCCTCAGCGTCAGGAGGACGTCTTCTGTCCCAAGGTCTGACTGGGTCCCGGCTTCCACTATATTAACCCAGTGTGCCATCAGCGAAATGTACCGTCCCTGCCCAAAAACACTTGTCCACGTGTCCGTGGTTAGGTGGACTTTCCCCACTAACTGCATTGTTGAGGGCACGGCTAATGTTGTGGGACATGTGCTCGTGTAATGCAGGGGCGGCACACCAGGAGAAATATTGGTGGCTGGGGACCGAGTACCAAGGGACGGCCACCGCCATCAGGTTGCGGAAAGCTTCAGTCTCCATGAGCCTAAAAGGCAACATTTTGAGCGTAAGCAGTCGCGAAATGTGTGAATTTAGTAGTGTGGCCTGCGGGGCATTGGCTGCGTATTTGTGCTTGCGTTCCAAAGACTGGGGTAGGGACAGCTGAACGCTGCGCTGGGACAAAGACTTGGACGTGCTTACTGATGGTGCTAGTTCAGAGTGTGCAACGACAAGTGCAGGGCGGGAGGCATCTTCGTATGCGCCATGGACAGGGACTGACATGCACACACAACAGCGGAAGAAGCAATGGTGTTACCCACAGACACTGTTTCTGGACCCTGGGGTTCGGCACACTTAGTCGGGTGCTTTGCTGCCATGTGCCTGATCATGCTGGTGGTGGTGGTTAGTAGAGATGAGAGGTGTTCGTCTAGAACTGTTCGCCAATCTCAAATTCTAGCTGTTTTGGGCGGTGTTCGAGTCGTTCGACGAACCCGAACGATTTGCAAAAAATTAGGCTGTTCGAGGTTATGTTCGATAACTGTTCGTGCACCAAAAGCGTGTCCTGCATGTCTGGCGCTATTTATAGCACCAATCATGCAGGGATTGTCTGCCACTCACTGTAATGCCACAGCCATGGTGGTTGTGGCATTACAGTGATTGCCCAAATCGATGGGAACAGAGCTCACAATGAAACATGAAAAGCCGGCAATTCAGCAGCGGCATACACTGACAGCGTGGGAAAATTCTCCTGCACTCACCGCATGCGCAGGAGAATTTTCCCACGCTGTCAGTGACGTGCATGAGGTGAGCTGAGTTCATTGGACATGAACTCGGCTCATCTGGATGCCGTCACAGCCAGACACTGAGGAGCACAAGCATGCCTGCGCTTCTCAGTGTCTGCCGCATGGCAAGCTGGATGGCAGCGTTCTGCTGCGATCCAGCCTGTCATGTCAATGTAGCAGAGCAGAAGCTGTCGTGGGAACCATGGAAAGGTAAGGATGATGTTGCTTTATTATTTTACTTTTATTACAGGAGATCGTTGGCTTCAGCTGGAATGGGCGTGATGGTAAGTATGGTTTAATTTAGAACGATAAAGAATTGTGTGTTTATTTCAATTAAAGGACTTTATTCTGGGTGTTTGTGTTTTTTTGTAACTTTGACTATGGGGTTAGTAATGGGGGTGTCTTATAGACGCCTCTCCATTACTAACCTGGGCTTGATGTCAGCTGGCATTATAAGCTGACATCAACCCCAGCCCTATTACCCCACTGCCACCGCTACAGGGCAGTGGGAAGAGCGAGAGTAAGTGCCAGAACTGGCGCATCCTATGGATGCGCCATTTCTGGGGCGGCTGACGGCTGGTGTTTCTAGCCTGGGAGGGGGCCAATATTCATGGCACCCTTCCTGGGCTATTAATATCAGCCCCCAGCTGTCTGCCTAGCCTTTGCTAGCTATTAAAATAGGGGGGACCCCACGTCATTTTTTTGGGGTCCCCCATTTTAATAGCTAGTAAAGGCTAGGTATTCAGCTGGGGGCTGATATTAGTAGCCTGGGAAGCTCCATGGGTATTACCCCCTTCCCAGGCTTCAAACATCTGCCCCAGCTGTCTGCTTAACCTCCGCTAGAGACTAAAATTACGGGGAACCCCACGCCAATTTTTTTTTTTAATAAATCCTTTATTTTAACACTAAATGACAAGTACAGTAATCAACACTATCACTGTACTTCTTACATATGTCACTGACATGTTTCTATCTATCTAATCTATGTGTGATGCTCTATTCTTTCTGTTATAAATTGTCGGGTACCGATGCTGAATTGCCGGCCTGCTTTTTTAAAGAGACGGTGCATGAAAACACTAATATTTTTTTTAATAAATCCTTTACACTAAATGACAAGTACAGTAACCAACACTGTCACTGTACTTCTTATATATGTGACTGACATGTTTCTATCTATCTAATCTATGTGTGATGCTCTATTCCTTCTTGTCTAAATTGTCGGGTACCGGTGTATGCCGCTGCTGAATTGCTGGCCGGCTTTATTAAAGAGAGTGTCTTCTGAGCAGTTTGTCAGCTTTTGGACACCTTTGAATGTATTTTCTATGTGTTTCTATGTGTTTTTGTTTGCCTGCCATTGGTTTTAACGGTGTTCGACGGTGTTCTAAGCTGTTCGACGAACAGTTCCTCGAACATCCCGGTGTTCGACGAACCGAACCGAACCCGAACACTACGGAGGTGGCTCAACACTAGTGGTCAGGCTGCTAGTTTTGCTACCCCTGCTGATGCTGGCCTGGCAGGTGGTGCAAATTGCCTTTTTGGGGTTATCTGCAGTGTCTTTAAAAAACAACCAGACTCGGGAAGACCTAACAGTTGTACTGGCTACTTCCGTTGTGTTGGTGTTATGAGGAACGCTTTCGAGCCTTATGTGTGCGGCCACCACACTGCTTCTTCCTGCCTGTTGTAGTGCTACGCCTCCCTCCCCCGTGTGCTGCTGTTCCCACTCTCTATGTCCCCCTGCCAGGTTAGGTTAGTTATTATATCATCCACCACCTCGTCTTCCACTTCCACACCCTGATCCTCCTCCTGACTTTCTGGCAATTGTGTCTCATCATCATCATGCACCTCTTGCGACAGTAATTGCACTTTCCCACCGTTTCCTTCATGTGACCATGACTACTCTAATATTTTGATTAAACACCTAGACAAAATATCACATGAGGGGCCTAATAAATAGAGACAACCAGCAGACACACAACCCCCCTAAAAAATAACTTTTATTAATAATCTCTAAAAAGGACCTAAGAGTCAATAGACAAACAACAATAATACTCTAAATGATAGGACATATAGAATCAGGTAATACACCGACCGGGAGGGAATACAAATTAAAGCTGTCCCTGTTATGTCCCTAAATCCTGTCCCTACCTGACAGCGGAGGTTGGCACCCTAATTTGTACTTCGTGGCGCCCCCGCTCAACGTCGGTATCCCTAATGTCCCTACAAGGACCCTTGTCTTAAATTAAACAAAACCACAATAGTGAGAAAGGGTAGAAAAAGTGAACGTATAAGTACAGAAGCCGATAATAAGTCAATGATTATAGATGGCCAAATTCATTTGGTCGGGTAAACATAAATGCACTAGGGTAGAGGAGCACAGTGCTTGTTTTTCCATAGCCAAATCAAATCAAATAGCAGCCAGAGCAGTCAAATATGGACACATGCTCCACTTTGATAATCCAGCTATATACCTCAAAAGGGGCTCCAAAAACAGAATCCCACCCAGGTAAATGTCTCCCCATACATCAAATGGGATTTAAGTATTGGTATTTGAAAAAGCATAATATCTATATCAAAGTATCAGGTCCAGACTCTATCTGTCATAGATGTACATAATAGTAGACAGAAAGAAAGACACATCATTATTAGTCCCTATACCTTTTCAAATAACTAGAAAATAGTAATCAGAATATAAATATCCATTAGTAAGTAAACAATAGCACTTAACCTTGATGGTCCCTAGTCCCAACAGTCAAAAAATAGATTATCGAAAGAGAGACACTCATCATTGTTAGTCCCCATTCCTTTTCAAAAGACTAGAAAATGGCAATCAGAATATACATTTTCATTAGTAAATAAACAGTAACACTAAACCTTAATGGTCCCCAATTCCAGCAGTCAGAAAGTAGATATCATTAATAAGTAAAAAAATGACACTTATCCTTAGTAGTCCCAACGCGTTTCCCCCTAGTTTCCACCAGGGTTCATCAGGGGATCTGGGGAGGACTTCAATCCCTCACCCCAGATTGCCAGACAATGCTGCATGTGTAGGGAATTCCTGCCCATATACCTCCCTTATAAACTCAGCTCAGCCCCACAATTAGTAATAATCGCAAAAGCCTGTGTACTGCTGTCATCGTACACATGTCCGGCGTCCACCGCCAAATGCAGGTCCGTGGACCGCACATGGAACGCACGCACCCGGAAGTGACGATATGCGAATGACGCCCACCGGAAATGACGTCACCAGACTGCATCAGAATATCTGAAGCGCATCTGGAACGCACGCACCCGGAAGTAACGGTGCCTAACTGGCGTCCACCGGGATATGATGTCATCCAAATGTGGCGGTACATGGTTAGGAGGCAAGGTCTGCACCCATCCCCATAAACGTTTGTCAGTGGTTGTCATGGTAGCCAGCAATGCAAACACCGGCCAGACGGGCACACCTCCCACCAACATACCCCATATACTTAAAGTGCCATAGACGGACAGGTCGGCACCAGGGCTAAGATGTCCAGAAGTTATTCAGCGCAAAGTAAATATATACGCTGTACATCGGGGGACAAAAGCATTCAGTGTATAATAAACAGGAAGGTTGGAGTCTGACTATTATATAATTAAAGTGTTATCCACATATTACAATGTTGTTTATCATCCACAGAGTATTTAACACTGTTAGAGTAGGAGAAAAATAAGTCCCAGAAATATAAATACATATTTAACCACAATGGGTATATACATATGGTGATCATTAGACCAATACCATATAGGCTGGTTCTATTCGGCCCCTAATATCACATTCTTGGAATCAGATAAAACTCGAGAAGCTCAACTGTTCATTAATGCCCCCAGGGGCCATTGACTCCATCCAAAAGATCCAACGGGCCTCCCGTTGGAGTATTTTTTTATTCCAGTCACCCTGCCTGATTGACCGTGCCACAACCTCCAAAACCCTAAACGAAATGCATCTCACATCACCCCCATGTTTAGATATTACATGTCTGGCGAGTGGTGTATCTCTGCCATGCCTAACGTCTCCAAGGTGCTCGCCTATCTGGACGCGTAATTCACGTTTCGTTTTCCCGATATAATCCATTGGACACGTACACGTGCAGAGGTACACCACTCCTGACGTTTTGCAGTTGGCGAAATCTTTCATCTCGTATGTGCGTTTAGTCACTGCACTCACAAAACTCTTTGAAGGTGTGACAAATTTACAGAAGGAGCAGTGACCACATCTGAACGTACCCTTAGACCTACTTCTCAACCATGTGACCTCCTTCATCTGAGGCGTAAAGTGACTGTGTACGACTGTATCCTTCACGGATCTCCCCCTCCTATATGTAACCGAGGGTGTTTTTGGGACCAAGCCCGCCACATCCGGATCTGCTCGTAGGATCCCCCAGTATTTTTCAAGAATGCCCATTACTTTTCTTGACTGATCATCATAGGTACCTATCAGTCGTGTGATGGACTCAGAGTTGCATCTGTCTCTTGGAGTGAGGAGGGACGATCTATCTGTCGTCCTTGCCTGTTGATATGCCTTATCTATTACTCCTTCAGGATAACCCCTAGTTCTAAGCCTATGAGATAGATTACATGACTCAGATTGAAAGTCATTCCACGAGGAACAGTTCCTCCGCACCCTAAGGAACTGTCCCTTAGGAATGCCTCTTTTTAGAGGCGGAGGATGGAAGCTCCCCCACTCTAGAAGGCTATTGGTCGCAGAAGGTTTACGATACAGTGAAGTTTTTAAAGTGCCATCACCATTTCTTGAGATTTTTAAATCAAGGAAGGAGATCTCGTCCACTCCCACCTCGCATGTGAAGGATAGTCCAAAAGGGTTTACATTCAGATGTGTCACGAACGTCCGAAAAGATGCCTCATCCTCTGCCCACAGGACGAGGATGTCGTCAATATATCTGCCCCAGAAAAGTATCCGTGGGGCCCAGATGACATCCTCGTCTCTGAACACAACAGTATCCTCCCACCAACCCAGGAGCAGATTAGCGTACGTAGGGGCACAAGGGCTCCCCATCGCTGTGCCCCTGAGTTGGTGGTAGTATCTCCCATTGTATAGAAAAAAATTATGTCGTAGTACAAAATCCAAAAGTTCCAGGAGAAATTTATTGTGTGGCCTCAGGTGTGTCCCTCTACTTTTCAAATAGCATTCAACGGCTGTTAAGCCCACTTCGTGTCGAATGCTACTATACAAAGCCTCAACATCAATTGAGGCCAAAATCGTATTGGAATCAATGGACACACCTTCTAGTTTGTTCAAAAGGTCCATAGTATCCCTCAGATATGATGGGAGGGCTAGGACAAATGGTCTCAAGACCTTATCCAAATACACACTCGAATTTTGGCACAGGGCATCAATCCCTGCAACAATAGGTCTTCCCTTAAGGGGGCTGATGCCCTTGTGTATCTTGGGAAGTGCATAGAACGTCGCTGTTACAGGCCATTTCGGAATGAGAAAATCATATTCATTTTTCGAGAGCAGATTCATTGTCAGTGCACATGACAGAATCTTAGATAGTCCCACCATATATTCACTGCTGGGATCCTTCCGTAAGACTTCGTATGTGGACACATCTGATAGGAGACCCTGACACATTTCAATGTACTGGGTGTCGTCCAAGACAACAATGTTGCCGCCCTTATCAGAGGGCTTCAGCACTACTGCATTATTAGCACCCAGGGATTCCAACGCCCTTTTTTCCCCCAAAGACAAATTAGAACGTGCTGGTTCATATCTTGGGTTAATATTGCAGATCTCTTCAGAAACCAATTTAAGGAAGATATCGATGCCCCCTATGTCACCGACTGGGGGCATCCTAGTGCTCCTAGGTTTCAGATCAGAGAAGGGTCCGAGGCCAGAACTCCTCTGTCCCTCCTCTGATAATTCTGATAATGTTAACACGTCCGGAAGATCCTCCAGGGATATGTCCAAATGTTGGCACTTCAATCTGTCATTATGCAGAAAAAACTTTCTCCATTTTAATTTTCTGGTAAAGAGGTTAATATCTTTTATCCAAGAAAAAGGGTCAAATCTCGTTGTTGGGACAAATGTGAGGCCTTTCCGGAGGACAGACCTCTCACAATCAGACAAAGCATAAGAAGATATATTAATTATCTGGTTTTCACTATCCTCTGGAAAATCATTAGTCCTATAACCCACTACCTGTGTGTTTGGGGCCCAGTGCGTTCCCGCAGTTTGTAAGGAAGGAGGCCCCTTGTTTCTAAAAAAGACGATGAGGAAGAGGAGGACTGTGCAGGTGGGGATATAAGACTGCCCCCTCTTTGTTCCAAAATTTGTCCCTGCCATCTCCTTTGATCGCCCCTCCTCCCTCGTCCCCTACCTCTACGGTTGGCCTTACCACCGAGGTGCCTTAATCCCCCTTCAGCGTCTGAGGACTCAGGGTCGGAGGAGGAGATATCTACAGGGAAATTAGCCCCCTCACTTAGGCCCGGATAGGCACGCTTTTCACGAAAGTCTGCACAGTCCCTCAAAAACCTCTTATGTTTTCCGTCTTTGATATTCAGTTGAAAGCGTTCAACCGCAGTTTTTAGATTATCCTCCTTGTTAGAAAAATCAGGGTTAGTCCTATGTTTCAATACTTCCTCAGTTAGCTCTCTCAGTCTACTAGAAGTTCTTTCCAATGTTATTTTTTCCTCATTCAATAGAATCTGCATAAACCTAACGGAGGAAGCTGTAGACTCCTCCTCCCACCTAGACAACAGACCCGGAGTTCTACACCTTTGTGCTGGTGCAATGTGTATTCTCAGGCCTCTTGGGACTATTTTTTGTTTAATATAACTCTCAAGGGATTGTACCTCCCACCAAGATTTAATGTTGTCTTTAAACGCACTCAGGAGCTCAATAAACACTGCTTTTAGGGTAGGAGTTGCTGAGGAGCTATTCTCCAATTCAGCTTCAGAAAAAACCTCTCGAGCATCATCCATCCATTTATTAGTATCAAAAGGGCCTGATAAGAAGCCAGCCATACTAGAAAATCAATTAAACACCTAGACAAAATATCACATGAGGGGCCTAATAAATAGAGACAACCAGCAGACACACAGCCCCCCTAAAAAATAACTTTTATTAATAATCTCTAAAAAGGACCTAAGAGTCCATAGACAAACAACAATAATACTCTAAATGATAGGACATATAGAATGAGGTAATACACCGACCGGGAGGGAATACAAATTAAAGCTGTCCCTGTTATGTCCCTAAATCCTGTCCCTACCTGACAGCGGAGGTTGGCACCCTAATTTGTACTTCGTGGCGCCCCCGCTCAACGTCGGTATCCCTAATGTCCCTACAAGGACCCTTGTCTTAAATTAAACAAAACCACAATAGTGAGAAAGGGTAGAAAAAGTGAACGTATAAGTACAGAAGCCGATAATAAGTCAATGATTATAGATGGCCAAATTCATTTGGTCGGGTAAACATAAATGCTCTAGGGTAGAGGAGCACAGTGCTTGTTTTTCCATAGCCAAATCAAATCAAATAGCAGCCAGAGCAGTCAAATATGGACACATGCTCCACTTTGATAATCCAGCTATATACCTCAAAAGGGGCTCCAAAAACAGAATCCCACCCAGGTAAATGTCTCCCCATACATCAAATGGGATTTAAGTATTGGTATTTGAAAAAGCATAATATCTATATCAAAGTATCAGGTCCAGACTCTATCTGTCATAGATGTACATAATAGTAGACAGAAAGAAAGACACTTATCATTATTAGTCCCTATACCTTTTCAAATAACTAGAAAATAGTAATCAGAATATAAATATCCATTAGTAAGTAAACAATAGCACTTAACCTTGATGGTCCCTAGTCCCAACAGTCAAAAAATAGATTATCGAAAGAGAGACACTCATCATTGTTAGTCCCTATTCCTTTTCAAAAGACTAGAAAATGGCAATCAGAATATACATTTTCATTAGTAAATAAACAGTAACACTAAACCTTAATGGTCCCCAATTCCAGCAGTCAGAAAGTAGATATCATTAATAAGTAAAAAAATGACACTTATCCTTAGTAGTCCCAACGCGTTTCCCCCTAGTTTCCACCAGGGTTCATCAGGGGATCTGGGGAGGACTTCAATCCCTCACCCCAGATTGCCAGACAATGCTGCATGTGTAGGGAATTCCTGCCCATATACCTCCCATATAAACTCAGCTCAGCCCCACAATTAGTAATAATCGCAAAAGCCTGAGTACTGCTGTCATCGTACACATGTCCGGCGTCCACCGCCAAATGCAGGTCCGTGGACCGCACATGGAACGCACGCACCCGGAAGTGACGATATGCTAACGACGCCCACCGGAAATGACGTCACCAGACTGCATCAGAATATCTGAAGCGCATCTGGAACGCACGCACCCGGAAGTAACGGTGCCTAACTGGCGTCCACCGGGATATGATGTCATCCAAATGTGGCGGTACATGGTTAGGAGGCAAGGTCTGCACCCATCCCCATAAACGTTTGTCAGTGGTTGTCATGGTAGCCAGCAATGCAAACACTGGCCAGACGGGCACACCTCCCACCAACATACCCCATATACTTAAAGTGCCATAGACGGACAGGTCGGCACCAGGGCTAAGATGTCCAGAAGTTATTCAGCGCAAAGTAAATATATACGCTGTACATCGGGGGACAAAAGCATTCAGTATATAATAAACAGGAAGGTTGGAGTCTGACTATTATATAATTAAAGTGTTATCCACATATTACAATGTTGTTTATCATCCACAGAGTATTTAACACTGTTAGAGTAGGAGAAAAATAAGTCCCAGAAATATAAATACATATTTAACCACAATGGGTATATACATATGGTGATCATTAGACCAATACCATATAGGCTGGTTCTATTCGGCCCCTAATATCACATTCTTGGAATCAGATAAAACTCGAGAAGCTCAACTGTTAATCAGGCAGGGTGACTGGAATAAAAAAATACTCCAACGGGAGGCCCGTTGGATCTTTTGGATGGAGTCAATGGCCCCTGGGGGCATTAATGAACAGTTGAGCTTCTCGAGTTTTATCTGATTCCAAGAATGTGATATTAGGGGCCGAATAGAACCAGCCTATATGGTATTGGTCTAATGATCACCATATGTATATACCCATTGTGGTTAAATATGTATTTATATTTCTGGGACTTATTTTTCTCCTACTCTAACAGTGTTAAATACTCTGTGGATGATAAACAACATTGTAATATGTGGATAACACTTTAATTATATAATAGTCAGACTCCAACCTTCCTGTTTATTATATACTGAATGCTTTTGTCCCCCGATGTACAGCGTATATATTTACTTTGCGCTGAATAACTTCTGGACATCTTAGCCCTGGTGCCGACCTGTCCGTCTATGGCACTTTAAGTATATGGGGTATGTTGGTGGGAGGTGTGCCCGTCTGGCCGGTGTTTGCATTGCTGGCTATCATGACAACCACTGACAAACGTTTATGGGGATGGGTGCAGACCTTGCCTCCTAACCATGTACCGCCACATTTGGATGACATCATATCCCGGTGGACGCCAGTTAGGCACCGTTACTTCCGGGTGCGTGCGTTCCAGATGCGCTTCAGATATTCTGATGCAGTCTGGTGACGTCATTTCCGGTGGGCGTCATTAGCATATCGTCACTTCCGGGTGCGTGCGTTCCATGTGCGGTCCACGGACCTGCATTTGGCGGTGGACGCCGGACATGTGTACGATGACAGCAGTACACAGGCTTTTGCGATTATTACTAATTGTGGGGCTGAGCTGAGTTTATAAGGGAGGTATATGGGCAGGAATTCCCTACACATGCAGCATTGTCTGGCAATCTGGGGTGAGGGATTGAAGTCCTCCCCAGATCCCCTGATGAACCCTGGTGGAAACTAGGGGGAAACGCGTTGGGACTACTAAGGATAAGTGTCATTTTTTTACTTATTAATGATATCTACTTTCTGACTGCTGGAATTGGGGACCATTAAGGTTTAGTGTTACTGTTTATTTACTAATGAAAATGTATATTCTGATTGCCATTTTCTAGTCTTTTGAAAAGGAATAGGGACTAACAATGATGAGTGTCTCTCTTTCGATAATCTATTTTTTGACTGTTGGGACTAGGGACCATCAAGGTTAAGTGCTATTGTTTACTTACTAATGGATATTTATATTCTGATTACTATTTTCTAGTTATTTGAAAAGGTATAGGGACTAATAATGATAAGTGTCCTTCTTTCTGTCTACTATTATGTACATCTATGACAGATAGAGTCTGGACCTGATACTTTGATATAGGTATTATGCTTTTTCAAATACCAATACTTAAATCCCATTTGATGTATGGGGAGACATTTACCTGGGTGGGATTCTGTTTTTGGAGCCCCTTTTGAGGTATATAGCTGGATTATCAAAGTGGAGCATGTGTCCATATTTGACTGCTCTGGCTGCTATTTGATTTGATTTGGCTATGGAAAAACAAGCACTGTGCTCCTCTACCCTAGAGCATTTATGTTTACCCGACCAAATGAATTTGGCCATCTATAATCATTGACTTATTATCGGCTTCTGTACTTATACGTTCACTTTTTCTACCCTTTCTCACTATTGTGGTTTTGTTTAATTTAAGACAAGGGTCCTTGTAGGGACATTAGGGATACCGACGTTGAGCGGGGGCGCCACGAAGTACAAATTAGGGTGCCAACCTCCGCTGTCAGGTAGGGACAGGATTTAGGGACATAACAGGGACAGCTTTAATTTGTATTCCCTCCCGGTCGGTGTATTACCTGATTCTATATGTCCTATCATTTAGAGTATTATTGTTGTTTGTCTATGGACTCTTAGGTCCTTTTTAGAGATTATTAATAAAAGTTATTTTTTAGGGGGTCTGTGTGTCTGCTGGTTGTCTCTACTCTAATATTTTGGCATCGCTACACGCGATCTCCTCTTGATTCACTTGAAGCTGGTCGGGCGAGAGGCCCGAATCTATAAATGGAAAAGTGAACAGCTCTTCTGAGTGTCCAAGTGTAGGATCAGTTGTCTCCGGGCACTCAGCATGGTGGGAGGAAGGAGTATCAAGGTGAGGAATATGCAGTCCAGACTCATGACTACTTGACCGTGTGAAAGACAGGGTGGTACTGGTGGTGACAAATTAACTGGAAGCATTATCTGCTATCCAACCAACAACCTTTTGACACTGCTCTGGGTTCAATAGTGGTGTACTGAGGTCCCCTATTAATTGGGACAGGAAGGTTGAGTGACAAGATATGGGTGTTTGATGTGGCACAATTTCAGCTTGCCCACGTCCTCGGCCTCTGCATGCACCATCACCTGTAATTTACTAATAGTATTCTTCACAGACACCTAATATGAATAGCTTGACCGACACACTGCAACAAAATGAAAATGGAAGAAATGGCTGATTTTGGAACACTGTTATAGGTGATATGTCTGAAAGAGAACCATGGTTTTAAATAGCAGGCCTGTAATTTACTAATACTATTCATCACAGACACCTAGTGTGAATATCTTGACCGACACACTGCAAAAGAATGGAAAAGGAGGCCAATATTTTCCACGTGCAGTTCAAATTTCTGGATTTTTATCTCTGAAATATGAAACAGATCTGGCTGTATTCTGCAGTGCTAACAAACAAATGGAGCAGAAAAATGGTGTACTCTGGATTTCTTTTTAAGCAAATAACCAGGATTAAGATAAAAAAAAATTTGCCCTGGCCCCTGGTATCTGGGGCTATGTCTAAAATATCTGTAATTATTACAGCAGCAGCAGACAGGATGTTCAATGGACCCTCTTGCACTATATGCACTGCAGTCTGCCACATAACTGCCTGCCTGCCTAACTCCTGCTATCACCACTGAATATATGCAGCTGGATTAGTCCTCAGAAGGACTGTTAGTTCAAATGGATATATACGTATATATATATATGTTATGAAATACCTATACTAACTATAAACAAACAAATCTCTCCCTGACTCAGCAGCACTTCTCTCTACTCTGCCTGATTCCGGGGTAGACTGTGACGAGCATAGTGGCGCCAGGCCTTATATAGACCTGATGACGGTGTGTGGCCAGCCAATCACTGTAATACCACAACCAACATGGCTACGGCATTAGAATGTGTGGCAGGCAATCCCTGCATGTTCATTGTGTCTCTAAAGAGTGAAAAACATGCAGGGAGGGGACCCGAGTTCCCGCCCGAGCAATGCGGAAATACTCGCCGAGCTAGTCAAGCACCGTGATGCTCGGGCAAGTACGGAGCAGTGGTGAGCACGTTTGCTCATCACTAATGACTATGACTCCTTCATAACCATGTAATGGATGAGCCCTTCCAAATGCATAAACATAAGAGACCACACAGGGTAAATAGATAAGAAACAGTAAACATAATAAGACTGTATCAAACAAACCACATCACCTCATATGTTTGTGCCTGATGCACATTTCACCATAGCTTCATCAGGATATCTGTCCCCTGATGAAGCTATGGCGAGAGGAGCTATGAGGACATCATACAGTGGAGAGGGGAGCTGTGGGGACACTATGCTGCGTAGATGGGAGCTTTGGGCCTATTATAATGTCTAAAGGGGAGCTGTGGGCCATTATACTTTGTATAGGGGAGCTGTGGGCCCATCATACTATGTACAGTATAGGGGAACTATGGGTCTATCTTACTATGTATAGGGGAACTGCACATGTGGGTACACAGGGGACATTATCAAATATTAAGTGGGCATTTAAACATTATTGTTATCCTATCACACAAGGTATTGTGACCATCAAAGGTGCACATGGGGCATTATTACTTTCTAGGGGGCAAAATGTGAACATTATTTTCTGTGGAATTGCTTTAATATTTTCTAGGGTCAATTTTACCATCTAGAGGGCACTAAGGAAGTATTTTACTTTTTAAGGGCCACAGTGGTGGGCATTATTATGTGGGACACTAAAAAGCACTCAGCATTGGGGTGACAGTAGGATGAGGAGATTGTGCAGATTGGGAATAGATGAGGACGGTGCTGGAAATGTGAGAAGTGAAATGTGTCTTTGTTGTAAACAATGCAGATGAGTTGTGGCTTGAAGAAATTGTTATGTCGGTATGAGCCAGATGGAAAAGACGGGAAAAGTGAACAACTTAATTAGCAGCACTGGTATCTACCACTATATGTTACCATATGGCAGTAATATTGGTAAACATGCTTACTTGATAAAGGGCCCATTCAAATTTTTCACACCACCCTCTCACCACCCCCATTTGCCAAACCCTAGCTATGCGTTTGCCCCAAAACCTCCTGAGTAGCATTAGTCTGGAGTTATAGAGTGACATTGGACGCAACCCATAATGTGCAACCAAAGTTCACTAGGTGTTGCTGCTACATCGCAGTTCCATACAGTGAATGAGGTCGCACTGCGATTTCGAGTGCCTGGTGACCTTGACAATCAAGTTGCACCATTCACCAGTATTGTGCTTCATTGTAGCAATGACACCTAGCATACTTTGGACTAATGGCAGGTGTCGCATCCAAAGTAGTCATGTATCCGTGCAGACACAGTCTTAGTAATAAAAGATATGGCAACATTTCCAAATGGCAGAATGAATCCTACAGGCTTTTTCCTGTAAGTGACCAAATAAACCATAGCAATTCCTGAAGACTTTCTGAAGTCAAGCAAAGAATATCTATCTGGCTGTTGAAAAGTTGACTACCCTGTCTCAGGCAACCTTTTGAAAAAGGTCTAAAGACTTTGAATCCCTTGAGCACCAGTGATGGATCTACTATTGGGTTCAGTGTTGGCTTAATTATATATAGTTAGTTACTTCAAGTAATGGATCCAGGCTGCTACAATTCTTTTAATCTTTTAAATGGTTGGTCCCATCTTGCACATTTCTGGCAAAACCAAAGGATATTCCATAAATACCTGATAGATGTGAGTCTCTCATCTTTCAGGATAACGCTATTTATATTATCCTCATTTGCTGATTTATATAGCCAGCAAACTGACGCTTTAGAGGTTGTGAATGGAGTTACATATTGACACTAGTGCTCCAAGTAAGTGAAGGTCTTGGAGTTGAAGATATCCTGTGGATTTGACAGGACCTTGAAATAAAGGTATAATATGAAGTTGATCAAATTGTCTCTTTAGAGAGGAAGAGGACCAGATCTCTAGTGCCACCTACAGGAATTAGCAATCCTAAAAGTCAGTATTGACCCTTTAACGAGCCTTATCACGTGACTTAGGATATAGGCCACAACCAAAAACTCAATTTGCAGACACTGTGTTTCAGGGTACTGCCCCTCGTCAGTGCAAAGTGTGAGTTCTGGTTTGGCTGGGTGAGAGGCGTCAGACCGGTATCTAAGAGATAACATTTCTCCTTGCAGAGAGCGACATGTTAAGCATGTCATGGTGAGGAGACTTTTAAAGCCGCAATGCTCCTCTGGGAAATATGCAAATTGTATCTTCAGAGAGTAAGAGGACCAGAACGCTAGTGCCACCTACATGTCACTCTCTGCAAGGAGAAATGTTATCTCTTAGATACCGGTCTGATGCCTCTCACACAGCCAGACCAGAACTCACACTTTGCACTGATGAGGGGCAGTACCCCGAAACACGGTGTCTGCAAACTGAGTTTCTGGTTCTGGCCTATATCCTAAGTCATGTGATAAGGCTCGTTAAAGGGTCACTATTGACTTTTAGGATTGCTACTTCCTGGAGGAGGCACTAGAGTTCTGGTCCTCTTCCTCTCTGTATAGACAATTTGAATGTTTCCCAGAGGAGCATTGTGGCTTTAGAAGTCTGCTCACCATGACAAGCTTAACATGTCGCTCTCCACAAGGAGAAATGTCACCTGTTAAATGAAGTTGATCAGCACTTAATTTTGGACTAATTTAGATAAAACTAAAGACCAAAAATAATTAGGGCAATAAATTGTGCATAGTAAACATGAAAGAATAGTGATCGTTACTTACCATAAAACCATGCAATTCCAATAGCTTCAATGAGTACTCCAAATAAAATTGAGGTACCTGCTGCAAAATGATCAAGTAGAGTAAAAACGTAAATTCCACCCTAAAATAAAAAAAGAACATGGCTGTTACATACAGAAGGATACTTATACCGTATATCTTCATAGATTTGACACAGAAAGATTGATGTTCCCTGTGAAACTTGCCTTCTTTAAACCACATTGTTTAACAGAGAGCTGACATTTTTAGGTCATTCATGAAAAATTGAGAAAAGAAAAACATTGGCATTGCCACAAAGCTAATTAGTAATTGTCATTTTGTTACAAAAAAGAAACCAATATGTAAACATTTGTGATAGATTGACCTTATTCTACATTGTATATCATGTTCTGTAAAATTTATTTAGTTTTGAGGCTACAGAGTTTTATGCTTTTCTTTGTCACCAAATGTCTCTTTAAACTGTCAGATTGTGGATAGACTTAAAGTGGTTGTCTCAATATCTTAAGTGGTAAAAATGTAAAATTGCTTGTAAAAACAAGCAGCATTGCTATTTACTTGTTATTAAAAATCTTCATTCTTCTCAAGAATGAAGAGATTTGTAATGTTATAGTTTTCTGCTCGTTGACTAGGTTTTTGTCCATTTCTGCAGTTTCCAGTCTCCTAGGCAAGGAGCACAACACTTAAAAGTTTGTTGCTATAAAACTTATATGTGCTGCTCCGAAGCTGGCATTTTATCCAATGTGTTTTCTTTTATATATATAAAAAAAAACATAATTAGTAATCCTGCAATTTTCACACTGATCACTGGAACTTTTCTAGACTCGTACTTCCTTTCCAGAAGAGTTTTCCACAAGGATCCATATTATCAGAGACAGGATTACAATGATAGGTAATACTGCTATACACAACTGATAAAACACAAACTACTAATCACAATAGCTTTGCACATGCTCCCTAGATTCTTCAATACAAAAGATAGGATTGGAGCTTGCATATTGTGGCTATGTACATGTGTTGTTTCCTGAAACAACAGGAAGTTAGAGTCTAAAAATGCCCCTGTTGCCTCTGCGAAAATTGCAAGATTTTTGTTTTTCTAATTTCAATGCAGCTTGTGGTATGGAAAGAAAACATTGCCAAATGTAAAAAAAAACACTAAACACAAAAATTTAAACAAGAGGTATTTTTCTGATTGTAGATTCCTTCTAGCAAAAAATGCAACACATTTGTTCAGGATTCAAAGAAAATAATTATTGTCCATTTTTTTATTTTATAAACTGCACTACTTCTGTACATGGACTGTAATTGGCATTGCATTTCAACAAAAAAATGAATACAGCAATACCAGGCACATTACATTAACTTGGTTTGTGCTGTTTCTGGATTCTAATCTTGTATAATTGTTTAAGTAACCAGATGTTATTACATTTTATTAGGATATGTCTAATTATATTCTCCAAAGCAAACATAGCCAGATTTGACTTACTAAAATATAATATTCCAGGAACATGTTTTCCAGTAATGAATACCTGTTTACTGATATATGTTACCAAAACTTCATCAACAACCATTTCGCTTTCTATTCATTAATAGATGAGCACCCCTAAAATCGGAGTCCATTAGGCTTAATGTTTCCTATCAGGCTTAACTAATAGAATTTTTACTTAACAATTTCTGGCAGGTAAGATGTCTTCAACAGCAGGAAGGCTCTAACACAACAGGGGTGTTTTCAAATTCTTATGTTAAGAAGCGCACCACCCCTTTGCCTCCTGGATTCCTGCTTGCCTTGGATATGTGCACTCCTGAAGATTGAGAGTTTGCCTGAAATGCCTGCTCTCCAAATTTTGCAGAGAAAACTTTCCATCTGCAGCATTGGAGAAGCGCAGGATCCCTGAATCAGGTTAGATCCAACAAACCAGCCTGCTTCAGCATGGCAATTTGCAATCAACAGCTGATAGCGTCTGAGGTGGCCAGTAGCCTTGGCATCTAGCTATTGTTACAGAATTTAAAATACCTCATTGTACAGAACGAGGAGGATTTTTAATAAAGTTGCTTGTATAATATTGAGCAAAGATTACTTTTTTTTACAAACACTTTGCAATTTTACCCATTTAGTAAGGTAATAAAATGTCTTTAAGATCCCATGAAGTAGTACAAACTTGTTGACATACACTTAAAGAATTTTCCCTTGAACAAAAGTTAATTTTAATCAATAGATCTTGGAATAATAATAAGTTCCACAACTGGATGTGTTTAAATAAAATGTTCCTGTGCTGAGGTAATCTTATAAATGTTCCCCTGTGTAATGGCTGTTTATGACCGTGCAGGGACACTCCCTGATGAAGCGACAGCGAAACGTGCATTGGAGTGGGTAGAGCGGGATGTGGTGTGCCTCTACATAGGTGGGTATCATGCTTGCCACATGTATTGGAACCTCTTTGGGTTTAGGTCTCACGCTGTGTATTATGATGTAAATGGTTTCCGCTTCATTTGTATGAGCAAGATATGCTTTAGGGATTTCCCGGCAGTTGGGGATGCACAATATGAATGGGGTTTATGTGGATAGCCTGATCCAATCTATTTAAGATATACATTTTTATGGCATCCATATATTTCACATCCATTTATGCACATATGGATTTGTGGCATCCAATATTTATGTAATCATGTTTTATATAATCATGTTATAAACTAACTAATTTGATAGGATAGGTATTTGATATAATATTGGGATTCGTGCAATAGCAAGGAAGCTCCCTCCCCCTTGTTAGGTTTGAGGTTATTTACAGCATTCCTGTCTTCTGTAAGATAAGTATATAGATCCATTTTCTCTCTTACATGGCGTTCTTGGCATCATATTTTACATTTTGTATATGAATGAATTGCGCATCCATCCGCTTTCTGTGTTTTTAGTTTTTTCCTACCCCATTTTTCCTTCCCCTCTTATGTCTTGTTGTGTTTTGCACTATTAATTAATAAAATTATTAGCTTTTACAAAGACTTGTTGCCTAATTTTGAATATGTTTTATAGGGTCTCGTGCGGGAACACGGTCTGATCATACCACAGCTCCTGGGCAGGGGAGGAAGCAAAAGAGTATACAGACATTACAGCACGGGATCACAGCTGATTCTTTCTGTGAGGTAAAACATTTCTCTGCCTGTTTTTAAACAATGTTTTACTTCAAAGAAAGAATCAGCTGCGATCTCGTGCTGTAATGTCTGTATACTCTTTTGCTTCCTCCCCTGCCCAGGAGATGTGGTATGATCAGACCATGTTCCTGCACAGTCAGACACAACCATTACACAGTACACAGCAGGGGCACATTTATAAGATTATCTCAACAGGGGGACATTTTATATAAATACATTCAATTGTGGAAATTATTATTATTCCAAGATCTATTGATTAAAATTAACTTTTGTTCTTGAGAAAAACCCCTTTAAGTGACCTACAACACTGTACTATAAGTTGGAAAGGATGGATCTTAGTATTTTGTAGATTTTTAGCGACTGAAGAATTTACTCCTGATCTCAGGATCTCCTGACATGAAACAACGTACATTGGTTACACAGGAGAGGGATATGAAGAAGGTACAGAAAACAATGAAAAGTGTAAAAAGCTCTCGATGTCTGCGTAGGAACTTGAATTCATCAATGAGTCCTGTTATCACTGATTCCATTCCTCCCATCTGTAATATCGAAGGAAAATTAAATTAGTTAAATGGTCAATTTATAGAGACACTGTAGTCATGATTATACATAAATATACAGCAAATATATGTATACATCTGAATACAGAATACGTACAATGAACAAAAATATAAACGCAACACTTTTGTTTTTGTTCTCATTTATCATGTTGATTGTGGCCTGTGGATTGTTGGTCCATTCCTCTACAATGGCTGTGCAAAGTTGCTGGATATTGGCAGGAACTTGAACACACTGTCGTATACGACGATCCAGAGCACCCCAAACATGCTCAATGGGTGACATGTCCGGTGAGTATGAGTATAATGCAAGAGCTTCGCACACAGCCATTGAAGAGGTGTGGACTAACATTCCACAGGCCACAATCAACCTATGTGAAGGAAATGTGTTTCACTGCTTGAGGCAAATGGTGGTCTCACCAGATACTGTCTGGTTTTCTGATTCCACCCCCCGGATCCCAAAAACTGTAAAACTGCACATTTTAGAGTGGCCTTTTATTGTGGCCAGCCTAAGGAACAGGGTGTAATAATCATGCTGTCTAATCAGCATCTGGATATGCCACACTTGTAAAGTGGATGGATTATCTCGGAAAAGGAGAAGTGCTCACTAACACAGATTTAGGCAAATTTGTGAACAATATTTGAGAGAAAAAGGCCTTTTCTGCAAATAGAAAAAGTTTTAGATCTTTGAGTTCAGCTCATGAAAAATGAGAGCAAAAACAAAAGTGTTGCATTTAAATTTTTGTTCAGTGTGTATATATACTGTATATGCATAGAGCGGGTGAAATAAGTATTGAACACGTCACCAATTTTCTAAGTAAATATATTTTTAAAGGAGCTATTGACATGAAATCCTCAGCAGATGTTGGTAACAACCCATCCAATCCACACAGGGAAAGAAATTAAACCATAGGTGTCCATAAATTAAGTTATGTGTAATAATGAGAAATGACACAGGGAAAAAAGTATTGAACACATGAAGAAAGAGAGGTGCAAAAAGCCATGGAAAGTCATGACACTAGCTGAAATCTATCAGTAATTAGAAGGCAATCCTGCCACTTAGTTAAAATAATATCAGCTGGTTAACCTGATGGCTTATAAAAAGGTGTCACACAAGAAACATCTCATGAAGGGTAAAACCAGTGACCTGTCTCAAGATCTTTGCAACCTTATTGCTGCAAAACATACTGATGACATTGGTTATAGAATAATTTCTAAACTACTGAAGGTTCCAGCGAGCATTGTTGGGGCCAAAAACCTCTGTTTTTGCTTGAAACTGGGTGAGGAACAGCCAAACTCTGCAACAAAAGTGAGGTTATAGAAGTCAGTTTAATGTCACAGGTCATACTGTACACCATGACAAGGCTGAGCACAGCACCAAGACACAAGGTAACAGTGATGTATGGTGGAGGCTCCTTACACGTTTGGGGTTGCATTTCAGTAAATGGAGTTGGGGATTTGGTCAGGATTAATGGTGTCAATGCTAATAAGTAGTGATGAGTGAACATGTTCTGTTAACCCTTTTGGCGAGCATGCTTGTGTGGCGCCCCTGCGGGTTCAGTCGCCACAGAGGTACTGCATCTCACCCAGAGGTGTGGTGTCTCACTCTCACGTAAGGATAGAGTACTGCCCAGGACCCAAACACCTGCATCCAACACTACACTACTCCAGATCAGCAGGAGGGGCAAGATGCACTGCTGCGCTGCTGAGCCCTGTCCCTGGCTGGAGTGGGGGGAACCAAGTGAGGGGGAACCATGTAGTGGGTGTGGGTGGAGGAAGAAGATCAGGGGAGCACTGAAAGGAGGATATAAAAAGGGGAAGCCGTCTTGGGTGTGTAGTTATTTCAGTCCAGTCTGAGGGGAACAGTCAGTCAGTCAGAACAGTCTGAGTGCTCAGGAGGAGGGCCTAGCCAGAGAGGCCCAGTACAGACTGAAGAGAGGAAAGGAGCAGGAAGGAAGGCTCCAGTAAAGCAGAATGGATCCCAGGGGCACGGGCAGTGCGGATGCCACCCGTGCGCTCAAACCCACCAGGAGTGCAAGGATCAGACCGCAGAGAGGGGACCAGGCTCTAAACTAGCAGAGTTCTTCAAGTCTCAACTAGATAACCGGAGGGTGCAGCATTTCAGGTGCTGCAGCCAACAGCCACATCTAACTCACCAAAAAGGTGGCCATAGAGGACCCAGGGGACAGAGAAAACGTCGCCCGACAAGGTCCGCGGTCACCGGCTTGGGACACTGGGTGTGAGGTGCAGGGAGACGGCCAGAAGGAACACACAGAATGGGGTCCCATTAAGTACTCCGGAATTGCCTGAGGGTTTGCTGAACCCCCCCTGGGCCGTGTGTGTGTGGGGAAACCCGGAACCGGACCTTTTTGTGGATGCTGGGGGTTGTAGTATTTGCGTGGCGGCGACCGGGTCCGTGCCCAGGGCGGTCAAACCAAATGGCAGTCTATATGCTGAATGTCCGACTACGCCACCCGTGGATTGCAGTCAGAGTGAACCGTCGCTGCAGGGCAGACCGCTGAGGCTGGTGTTGTGGGTGCAGCAGAGGGTAGTATAACTCCCAATGGGAGGAGTATAGCCTCAGGGCAGCGAGTGCGGATGTTGGGGGTGATGGTGCGCGGGAGCAACAGTAATGACACAGAGTCCTGTAATGCAGTCCAGAGTATTTACTCACAGTTCTTTATCCACGTTACTCCAGCTGGTCATAACGTCCCACGTCGCACTGTGCTCACCAGGTGAGGGACTCGGCCTACTCACAGATAACTTTGGAGCGTTTCACAGGACCCCCCTTGTGTGTCCTTTCTCTGGCCTGTCATACCCCACCAGTGACCTCGTTTCTGTCCGGCTGCCTCGGGCCTTCTCGGGTAAACGTTGGTGCCGTTTCCCTGACCCTATGTGGTGCCTCCCTAGCGGGTGTAGCGAGGGGCTGCGCCACATAAAATGTCACAGCCTCCGGTTTCTAGCTGAGGGTAGTTCCCCGCCTCCACTAGTTTCGGGGACCGGTCTCCCCCTTTGGCCTGACCCCACTACGCAGGTAGATTCGGGCGTGCGGTGGCGGCTCGCCGGTCCACACCCCTGGGGTCCCTTCGTTCCTTGTTCCTGGAGCCTTCTCCGCTCCTCTTCCTTCCTTCTCCTTCCTCCAGGCTCCGGCCGCTCTCTCAGGCCTGCCTGCGGAGCAGAGCTCGGTCTGAGCCTCTGCTCCCTGTCTTCTCCTCTTACTCTCAACCCTCTCTCCTTGCTCTTTCAGTGCTGGCTGGGCCTCACAGGCTAGGCCTGCCCCCGGAGCAGAGCCCCAAGCAGAGGCCCTTACTCTGTCACTTCTTCTCTCTGACTGAACTGAACTAAGATGGTGCCCACCTTTTATACCTCCTTCTCAGTGCACCCAGGAACTGCCCTCTCCCTCCTATGCACTACAGGGTTCCCCTTCCTCGGTGTTCCTTCCTCCCACTCCAGCCAGGGACAGGGACTGTCGTGCTCCACTTGGAGTATATCGGTCGCCCTGCCCCCCGGAAATGTGGTGTAATGCATGCAGGTGTCAGGGTCCTGATCCACACTCCATCCTTACCTGGAAGTGAGATATCGCACATCTGGTTGAGATGCAATACCTCTGTAGCGACCGAACCCTCGGGGCGCTACATAAGCACAGGACGACGTGGGAAGTTACCCTAGCCATGGTAACTTGGAGTCTAAAAATTGTGAATAAAACCCTGAAGACTGCACCCCACTGTCTCTGCCAATTATTACTGCGCCATCATCCCCTGCACCACTCTACACACCTCTTTCATCTATAACATCCCTGCAACGCCCTGGAGCTAAGCTCTACCTGTGGAGAGCTAAACCAACTCTGCTGCACTAACATCAGCTCCAGAGGACCTGCTCCGCAGAGGCGGCTCCCTTTAGCCGCATACCACAGGTGGCGTCACGAACTTTATATAAAAACTATAAATCCCCTGTAAATAACCCCTTTTATTGACCGCCCTGGGTCACGGACCGGGTCACTGCCACTGTGACATCTCCCCTAGCAACGACTGGCCCGGCCACCGAGTACCCCACGGCCCAGGGGGCGCGTCATATTTTGGCGTCACAAACAGGATATGGACCCACCCGTTATCACCGGGTATTGTGTGCCTAGACACTGTGTTCTATACTGAATGTGGCGCCCGCCCCAGAAGAACGGGCACCATTATGTGCGTTATCGAGGACAACAAAAAACCTCTCATTGTGGGCCGGGTCCCAGAATGGCGCCAAAAGCGCAACCCGCCCCATGCGCCTGTGGCCATATACCTGGATCTGTCCATCTGTCTGGGTAAGCCGTCTCCG
Organism: Phyllobates terribilis; assembly: GCF_046119375.1. Taxonomy (NCBI): domain Eukaryota; kingdom Metazoa; phylum Chordata; class Amphibia; order Anura; family Dendrobatidae; genus Phyllobates; species Phyllobates terribilis. Next base: position 416,712,266 of record NW_027362764.1, on the reverse strand, counting down.
GGTGTGGCCGACAGCAAGCAGCCATGGGACCGCCCCAGAAAGGGGAGAGGAGAGAAGAAACCTGGGAGACAGGGCGGAGTCTCCAGCAGTCTAGACAGACCACACCCGGCAGGTAAGATGGAGAGAGGTCAGCCTGAAGCTCCATCTTGTGGTCTGCAGCCCACGGCAGAACCGCTCACCGCGGAGGGGATGCTAACAAAGTTGTCCCTGGAGGACACCAGCTTCATCCGGGATGAGATGCAAGAACTGAGCAGGAGATTGGAAGAGGCCCAGCAAGCTGCGAATGCTGTCTGGAGAGCGGAGCTGATGGAGAAGTTGGTGACCCAGCAGCAGTCGGCGCTGCAAGTGACCGGCAGCGCCCCGGCCCCGGCGCAGCCGCACACATACCAGGAGGTGTCAGTTGCGGGAGCAGGTAGGAGAGACCCCCCCTGTCCTGGACGTGGCTGGCGCTGCTCCATCCCTGGTCCCCCTGCTGGAACCTCCATCCCCAGGCGCTCATGCCCCAGATCTGCTCCTGGGCCCGGAACCATCAACCCCGGGCGCTGGTGAGGCAGACCTTTTCCTGGGCCCCCTGCTAGAGCCTCCTGCCCCTACACCCGAGTGGGTGTACGGATGCACGCCCTGGGACTGGTCCGCGGAGGTGGAAGACCAGAGCCTCCCGTTGCTGCCCGCTCCTGTGCCCTCAGTCTCCCACCAGGAAGAAGGAGATCCATTCCTGTGGGATAACCCAGGAGGGGACCTCATGGGTTTTCCCCGGGAGACCCGTAAGGAGGCTGCACGCTGGGAGGAGCATTGTCAGTGGGAGCTCCTGCAGTTGGAGAAGGAGCGGCGCATCCGGCGGGTGCGCTGGCAGAAGATGGAGGCGAGGAACATGGAGGAGAAAACTCGGGCCCACTAAGCAAAAACGGCCACACCCAGTCCCCGCGCAGAAGGGACTGTCGTGAAGTTAAACCTGGAAGCCGGGTGGGGCTTCATCAGAGAGCCACAGGCCGAGACGGATCTATTTGTGAACAGGAGGGACATGGAGTCCCACCTCAAGCAAGGACATCCTGACAGGAACCTATACCCTGGTGATCGAGTCACCTATACCAGGCACCGAGGTGAGCAGGGATGGTATGCCCTGAATGTATACAGAGTAGTGGAGGAGGACATGCCCCTGCAATCAGAGGCTGATGACCCGGCTTTGCCAGTGACATCTCCCCTAGCAATGACCGGCCCGGCTACCGAGTACTCCAAGGCCCAGGGGGCGCGTCACTTTGGTGCTCGCCGAGTATCTTCAGCGTGCTTGGGTGTTATGTTTCAGTCACTCCATGCTCATGATCTGCGACTGTTTGACAGCTTTAATATATGTGAGGAATGCCTAAGAAACAGGCATTCCTCATATGTATTAAAGCTGTCAAACAGTCACAAATCATGAGCATGGAGTGACTGAAACATAACACCCGAGCACACTGAAGATGCTCAGAAAACACCCAAGCATGCTGGTAAATCTTGAGTAACGAGCATGCTCGCTCATCACTAGTGATAAGTATAGACAGTTACTTATCCGTCATGCAATACCCTCAGAGAGGCATCTGATTGAATCTTAATTATTTTATAGCAGGACAACAACTCCAAACATGCAGCGAATGTCATGTAAAAGCTATCTTCAGCATAGATATGGCCCCCATAGAGCACTGGTCTCAACATCGAGTCTGTCTAGAATTATATGAAGAGAAAAATTTTTAGTGCAAGTCAAAATCCTCAGGAAGATCTGTGGTTACTTCTACAAGATGTTCGAAACAACCTCCCTACCGAGTTCTTTCAAAGACTGTGCAAGCGTATGTAGATGCTTTTTTGAAGAATAGATGCTTTTTTGAAGAAAGGGTGGTCACTAGAGATGAGCGCATCCGGCAAAATTTGAATTTGCCTGTTTGCGCAGTTTTTCCTGATAAATTCGATTCACGGAGAAGTTATTCTATGCAAATTTAATGTCCCTGTCCCCATAGCCTATTAAATGTTACATGTAAAAAGAAAAATCCATACACCTCATTGTTCACCTTTCTGGGTCGTTCTCTCCGTTCAACTGCCTGTCTAGTCCTCATCACATCTTTGGATTGCTGTCGACCTCACTGAACTTCCTGGGCCTCATTCGCCAAGCCGAGATGTCCGAGTTTGCTAAGTCAAGAAGGGTTCTGCACATGTGTCTGCAAAGGGCAGGTCAAGAGCGGAGGGGGCCAAAGAGGTGAGTACAAAGATTTTTATTTTTTTTTTAAATTAATGGCCTTTTACAGATGAGAAAATTATGACCAGCAGCAGCTATTTTGCTGAATCTGCACAAAAGTGAATTACAAAAAAAAACAAAAAAACTCGCATTTACTGAATGCTGATTTTTGTAAAATTCGAGTATAGTTCAATTCCACTCAAATGTATCTCTAGTGATCACACCAAATGTTAATTTGATTTAAATTTCTCCATTGTTCATTAATTTTGCATTTTGTTAATTGATAAAAATAAACTATAAACACTTTCATTTTTTTGACGCATTCTTAGTTTGCAGCAATTTTTTCACACCTGCCTAAAACATTTTGCACAGTACTCTATATATACTGTATATGTATGTAAATATTTACTTATGTTGATTACCTCCTATTATAGATCATCGATGATGTGCTTAACAGAGTTTTTATTTCTGCCAGGTCACATAATGCATCCTGTACCCCTGTAGACCCTGTACCGGGGAGGCCTCTCAGAATACAGAAAGAGGACAAAGGATACTCATAGAATCATAGAATGGTAGAGTTGGAAGGGACCTCCTGGGTCATCTGCTCAAAGCAGGATTCACTAAATCATCTCAGACAGATGTCTGTCCAGCCTCTGTTTGAAGACGTCCATTGAAGGGGAACTCACCACTTCTCGTGGCAGCCTGTTCCACTCATTGATCACCCTAACTGTCAAAAAGTTTTTTCTAATATCTAATCTGTGTCTCCTCCTATTCAGTTTCATCCCATTGCTTCTAGTCTTTCCTTGTGCAAATGAGAATAAAGATGATACTTCTACAATGTGACAGCCCTTGAGATATTTGTATACAGCTATTAAGTCTCCTCTCAGTCTTCATTTTTGCAAGCTAAACATTCCCAAATCCTGTAACCGTTCCTCATAGGACATGGTTTGCAGACCGGTCACCATTCTAGTCGCTCTTCTCTCAACTTGCTCCAGTTTGTCAATGTCTTTTTTAAAATGTGGTGCCCAAAACTGGACACAGTATTCCAGATGAGGTCTGACCAAAGAGGAGTAAAGTGCGATAATGACTTCACGCGATCTAGACTGTACTACCAGACAATTTGCTAGGGAACCACTTTTTGCTAAGAACGGAAACTAAGTTACCCAGGCAGCACAAGAAAGAAACACAGATAAATTTCACACACACCTAGCCCAGGACAGCTAGGACCCCTGCACTGTACAACCGACAGCAGGCTTGGACTGGCCTGGCGGGGTGCCGGGAAATTTCCCGGTGGGCCCCGGGTCCCCTGCAGAGAAGACAGAAGAGAATTTTTTTTTAAAAAAAAGTAGTCGCGGGCCCTTTAAGGGCGTGCGCACGCACTCTCACCACCGCGATGCCCAGGACAGTAGCAGCAGGGGCCCGGGAGCAGGAGAGCAGGGGCTGACAGGGCCGCAAGTCTGCTAAATGTGACGTCACAGCCCGCCCTGCACTGCAGTCTCCCGCTTTAGGAGCGCGTCTGTACACTGTATGGGCCGGACTGGAGACAAGCCAAGGTAGTGTACAATTTGTGTGTGTTTGTATGAATTTTTATGTATATGCTGCCTGCATGTGTGTGTATATGCCTGCATTTGTGTGTACAGTGTGTGTGTGTATATGCCTGTGTGTGTGTATATGCCTGTGTGTGTGTATACGCCTGTGTGTGTGTATATGCCTGCGTGTGTGTACAGTGTGTGTGTGTATATGCCTGTGTGTATATGCCTGTGTGTGTGTATATGCCTGTGTGTGTCCAGTGTGTGCACAGTGTGTGTGTATATGACTGGGTGTGTATATGCCTGCATGTGTCTGTATATGCCTGCATGTGTGTGTGTATATGCCTGCATGTGTGTACAGTGTGTGTGTGTATATGCCTGCATGTGTGTACAGCGTGTGTGTGTGTGTATATGCCTGCATGTGTGTACAGCGTGTGTGTGTGTATATGCCTGCATGTGTGTACAGAGTGTGTGTGTGTATATATGCCTGCATGTGTGCACAGTGTGTGTGTGTATATGCCTGTGTAAGTGTATATGCCTGTGTGTATATACGCCTGTGTGTGTGTATATATACAGGATGGTCCAAAAGTAGGTGGACAGAAAGTATAATTAGGTTATGAAGGGGGAGATTTATCAAGCATGGTGTAAAGTGAAACTGGCTCAGTTGCCCTTAGCAATCAATCAGATTCTACTTTTCATTTCTCACAGACTCTTTGGAAAATGAAAGGTGGACTCTGATTGGTTGCTAAGGGCAACTGAGCCAGTTTCACAGATCTAGTTTTCACAGATAGATCTCCTCCAAATCTGTTTTCTTTTCAGATAACACATAATGGCAAATTGGGTTGAAACATTTGGTACTCAAGCCCCAAAGAAACAAACCATTTACTGCATTCGTGACAAATTCAATGCCACTGGCTCAATCCTTAATGCTCCAAAAACTGGTCGACCCAAAACAGTCTGTACAGAAGATAATAACTTGTTGCTGAAACATTTGTTCAGAGTCCAAAAAAGTCCACCAGAAGAGCCTCTTTGGAATTGGGAATTTCACGAGCTTCTATCATGCGAATCCTGAAATCTATTGGGTGGAAAACTTATCGTCCACATCTAATTCATGGTTTATTGGAGGATGATCCCGACAGGTGGCTGCAATTTAGTGTTTGATAAATCTCCCCCTTCATAACCTTATTACACTTTCTGTCCACCTACTTTTGGACCACCCTTTATATGCCTGCATATATGTGTAGTGTGTATATGCCTGCGTGTGTGTGTGTGTATATGCCTGCATGTGTGTACAGTGTGTGTGTCTGTATATGCCTGCATATGTGTGTGTAGTGTGTATATGCCTGCGTGTGTGTGTATATGCCTGCATGTGTATGTGTGAATATGCCTGCATGTGTGTACAGTGTGTGTGTGTGTGTATATGCCTGCATATGTGCGTGTAGTGTGTATATGCCTGCGTGTGTGTGTATATGCCTGCATGTGTGTGTATATGCCTGCATGTGTGTGTGTGTATATATATGTCTGCATGCGTGTGTGTGTGTCTGTGTGTATGTATTTGAGTGCCTGCATGTCTGTGTGTGCGTGTCTACGTGTGTATATGTGTCTTCACACATGTGTGCGTGCTTCCCTGCGTGTCTGCATTTTTGTGTGTGATTGTCTGAGTGTGTCTATGCATGACTGCGTGTGCATTTCTGTGTGTGCTTGCTTTCGTGTGTACGTGTCCCCATTTCTGTGAGTATGTGTATCTGTGTGTGTATATTAGGGCTCTTTCACATGTCCTGATATTTACGGGACTGGAGATATCCGTGTCCACCTGTGTGTCATCTATGTGACACATACTGGCACTTGGGAATCAGTGTACAGTTAGCGCTGTTCCCAAGAGCCTGGTGCTGAGCTCTGCCCTCATCATAGATCCCTGCCGGCGCTGCGATCAGCAGCAGGGTCAATGATGAGAGTAGTAGTCTACTCCCGCTGTGTTCAACTGTAAAAATAAGAATAAAATTTAAAAAATCTTTATACTCACCTCTCCTAAGTGTCACCCGCTGTAATCCGTGCGAGCACTCACGCCAAGGAGAATGACTCCTGCAGCGAGCGGGCCCCGGAGCTGCGCTTAGTGAATGACAGGGTGCCGCTTGTTGAGCGCAGCTCCGGGGCCTACTCACTGCAGGAGTCATTCTCCTCAGCGTGAGCGCTCACACGGATTTCAGCGGGTGACACTTAGGAGAGGTGAGTATAGGGTTTTTTTTATTTTATTCTTATTTTTACAGTTGAACACAGCGGGAGTAGACTACTACTCTCATCATTGACCCTGCTGCTGATCGCAGCGCCGGCAGGGATCTATGATGAGGGCAGTGTTCAGCACCCAGTGCGTGGGAAGAGCACTAACTGTCATCAGTGTGCGGGACATTTTACAGCCTGTACAGCAGGTAAAAAAGAGACATGTTAGCGTGTTTTGCCCACGGACACCACATGGTCTGTGGAAAGTGGAAACACACTGACGTGCACAGACCCATTCATTTGAATGGGTCTACGTGTACCAATGTCTCTGGTATGTGTGGAAAGTGTCACCGCATGTACTGACGTGTGAAAGAGCCCTTAGTATGTGTCTGTGTTCGCTTGTTTTCGTGTGTGTTTTCTGCATGTCTGTGTTGTCTTCCGAAGATTTATTATATTTGGGGAGAGATGGGAGAGAAATTTTAGGAGACAGAATGGAGAGATGTGTGAAGAAACAGTATGGTGAACTAGGGGAGGGATGGGAATGGGTGCGGGAAAAGAATGGGGAAGGGATGTATGAGACAGTATGGAGAGTGGGGGAATAGTGTGAAAAGACAGTATGGAGGGAGAAAAGTGTGAGGTGACACTGCAAAGAGACTAGGTAGTGTGGGGAAGGTATAGAGATGCGGCAGTATGGGGGGAACAGTGTGAGGAGTAAGGCAGCACTAGTCATCATAATGGGGGATACTCGCTGCACCAGGTAAATCAAAGCACACCAGCAATGTCCTTCTGGTATTTCACAATGCTGCAGTTTATTGCACTTCATAAACCACAGTTCACCGGGTCCAACTCAGTGGCACGCCGACACACATATATATATATATATATATATATATAATGTTCACGAGCCAAGTGGCAGACCAGCCCACTTGCTCCAGGTACAGCCTTCAGCAAGGTAATAACATAGCAATGTCCATATCAATGTCCATATAACAAAGTGTATTACCTTTGCCGGGTTTTAGCTGCTGCAGTCCATTTAATCCGCCACCACTGTGGCTTTGCGGCTTCCCAGGTAGGGGTCTCCAGCGGTCGTTCCCTCAAAGGCCACTGACATCCACACAGGATCCAGGCTCTGCCTTTCAGGACTCTTCCTCAAACCTCTGCCTTCCAAGGCCACTAGCATCCACACAGGATCCAGTCTCGACATTTCAGGCACCAGGCTTCACTCGGCCTCACTAGGCCTCACACGGTCGGTGTCCGACACACACACGAACAGGCCTTACGCCTCTCTCACAGAACACACCTGTCTCCCATCAATCAGGGTTTATATATGCATCCCGTGCACACACACACACACACACACATACTGACAGGACCTTGCTGATGTCACAGTCATGTGATCAGACAGACATTCTGTGCGCGCAGGACCTGTGTTATGTCACAGTCATGTGACCAGTCACCTGAGGGGGAAGGTACATGGTCAGGTAAAACACATCCTGGACCATTACCATAATGCCAGCAAGTCGCTGCATTACATATCCCCCCTCTGTTCAAACTTGTGGGGTTGAACACATAATATACACAATCACTATAACCCCCAGCTCTGTTCAAACTTGTGGGGTTGAACACATAATATACACAATGACATTATAACCCCCAGTTCACATAGAGACCATGTACTTTACAATTGTGCTACTCAGCCCCTGGAACATTAGTCAACGACATTAGCCCATTCCTTAGGGACCTACCATTTGTCACTGTCACTGACTTAGTCAGGTCACCTTTCCGGGTCGTAACCTTGTCAGAGCTCCCCCGCTCCCAGCGGTCAGTGGTAACCTTGTCAGGTCTCCCCCGCTCCCAGCGGTCAGTCATACAGCGGTGTGACTCACATGCCCTGGTATCTAAGGTCCGGTTCGACTCCGTACTGTCCCATCCTCTATTGGGTCGTTTGTATGGGCTGCTCAAACCTGAGTTACTGGAGGTCTCACTACCTCTAAACCCACGCCCACTACTCTCAGGACATCTTGAAAGGTCCCTAACTCCAGCTATAGCTGTTCTGTTATTTAAGGGGCCCTTTCACTGTCTGGTCTCATAATTTCTAGACGGCTGCCATCTTCTGCTACTCAGATGATGCTGTCTATCCACTCGCAGTCTAGCGAGATTCAACTGTTCTACCTCTCGCAGGTAGGTCACTCGGTACTCCAACAGCATGCGCATATATTCCAGGCTTTCTTCTGTTCCTACAGCGGAGAATGATACCATGCCGTCTTCGTCTGGTATCCAGTCCTGATGATCACGTGGACTGCTTTCTTTCACCACACCAGACTTCTTGACCATCATCTGCATGGCTCGACCATTTCTCCCAAAGAGCTTCCTCACCAGCACATGAGGCACCCGGATGACCTCTTCACGCATACTGTGAGCTTTCCTCATCAACTCCAGTTGTCTAACGGCTTGTTCCGTCTTCAACCGGAGAAACCGCTTTGTGCGAATACATCGCCAGTGCATGTCACTTAGGATAGCCACCCTCTTCACTGTGACTTCGGTCGTGGACAGGACCACCAGCTGTTTAGCTTCTGAGGTCAAGTACACCTTATAGGCTCCCACGGCCTTCTTAAACTCCTCATGCACGGACTCACTGGTGCATTCTTCCCTCAAATCCTCGGGCACATCTACAAGGCACTTGTACCAAGACGTTTCGGTCTCACCAGTGGTTTCCATATGATCAACCAGCTCAGGGTTCAGGGACAACTGACTTTCAGCTTCTTCCCCCTTTACGCTTCCCCTGAGCTGACTCACAGCTACAAATTCACCAATTTTGGTGTTGACCACTTCCATCTCATATTTATCTGTGGTTAACACTCTCTTAGCTCTCCTCAGGCCCACCCTCTCTTGGTATAAGGGAGTGAGTGCAACGTGTTCGCCCTTTTCCTTCTCCAAAAAGACCTCGTTCACTGAGTGATACTTTGTCAGGCGACTTTTGAGCCCGGAAACTTCTTCCTCTAGCTCCGCCACTCGCCCCTCAGCGGGGCGTCTCTGAAGCTCCTCTTGCTTCCAATGGGTTTGTAGCGACTCCTTGATCTCGGCTCCTACATCCACTTAATCATCCGAGCTCACATCACTCGAGGAGGTATCTGCTTCATACCTCCCATCACCAGCAGCCAACTCCTGGCCCTGGTCTGTGGCTTCTCCGATAGACTCCTCCATCTGCTTCTGCTCAGCCTCCATCTTGCTGAGCCTTTCCTTAAGGCACGTCTCTGCCCTCTGGAGATTATCACAGAACGTCTGCAGCTCCTTCACCTGAGCTTCCAAACCTAAGGTCTTTCTGCGGAGATCACCGTTTTCATTACAGGTGTCCTGCAGAGTGGTCTCAACCACTTGGCGTATGTGCTCTGCATCCACTTTATCATCCTCTAGTTTTCCTTTAATCCTGAGGAGATCCTCATAGTCTCTATTGATTTGTTGCAGTTCCCTATTGAGCTTTTCACCATATTCCTTCTTGGAGTCACATAGCTCCCGGTTGAAATGTTCGCGCAGTTGTTTTAGGTTTTGGTCACGTCCGGAAACTTCAACCTGCAGCGCCTCTTTTAAGGCAGACAGCTCTCTATTCCTCTGGTGTAGTCCCTCATCCAGCTTTTGCTTCACTTGTATCAGCTCTACGTGTACCAGGGAGAACCTATCTTTCAACTCGCACAGCTCATCTTCAAACTCCGCTTTGTCAAGTTCCAACTGAAAAGCCTCTTCTTTATTTCTCTGGAACTTTTTCTTCCAATTGTTGACTTTCTTGCTGTTTTCCTCCAGTTCACGCTGCAAGTTCCTCACAACCTGGTTTATTTTCTGCCTTTCAGACTCCAGGTTCTGCTGGTCTGAGGACACGATCTCCAGGTTTCCACATAGTGGCTGCACGTCACTCTGACACTGCTGGCTGATAGGCTCCAGCTCTTGGTCACGACTGGCCGCCTCCTCTTCTGCCTCGGAAGGAGGATCCACCCCTGAAACAAAGGCACACAGTACTACATTTTCCTTATTTTCACTTTCAGCCAAGTCTACAGGAGCAACCTTTTTGTGGCCCTTGCGCCGTCTACGAGATGGGGACTTTCTCGCCTCATCTAGCCCCTCCTGACTGACCTCTCCTTCTACTTTCGTAGTGTCACCGTCAGCTACGGGGTCTGTGTCACTCCCCATGGTGTTGTGGACTAACAGGTCACCTCCCACTTTGACGTCACCCCCTTCTAATGGAGCTACCCCGTTATCAATGGTCACATTGTCATTTTTAGGAGGTACCAACCCACCACCAGTAATTTTTTTTGATTTTCTATCCTCCAAGCTGTTTTGAACAGCCGCCCCTTTTTAGACTCCGCCCCCTTTTAAACAACCACACCGGCAGGGGAATTTTTACAAAAAAAATCAACAATAGTCTTAGGACTCAGTTCACAACAGCTCTTACCACCTCCCCGGGCACTCTGGGACAACAAGGGCGCCCCCGGAGAGTTCAAGGAATGGTCCGCTGCCGCCTCTCTGTAACGGGCCAACAGCTCCTGCCCTTCCTGCACCACGACCTCTTGTCGTTTCTCCCATACCTGCTGTTGTTTCTCAAATGCCTGCTGCGAGTCCTGTTGTTGTTTCTCCCATACCTGCTGTTGTTTCTCAAATGCCTGCTGTGAGTCCTGTTGTTGTTTCTCCCATACCTGCTGTTGTTTCTCAAATGCCTGCTGCGAGTCCTGTTGTTGTTTCTCCAATAGGCATTTCAATCGCTCAACAGCTTCAGACTCATCTGCTGCTCCCTTCACAGCCATCATTATCTGCTCCTGCATTTCTTCAGGAAACTCCATTATGCCGAAGAGCGATTGCACACGGTCATCTAACTCCTTCTCCATTCCGTCTGGAGATACTGCACCATTCATGGCCATCACGGTACACACTAGATACTTTACACCGCTCTCCCCGAAAATTTTCGTGGCCCCGCCGAGCCACAGCAAAACCGGATTTGAGTGCGACGACAACCTTCGCAACCCCGCCGAGTTGCAGCCAGATACTTTAAACTTCGTGAGCCCCGCCGAGCCACAGCAAACCAGGTTTGAGTGCGACGACAATCTTCTCAACCCCACCGAGTTGCAGCCAGATGCTTTAATCCACACTCGTCACCCTGTGCTGTTGCCCCTAGCAACTGGGTTGTCATTGCCGCTAGCAACTGGGCTGCAGTTGCCCGCATTCTCGAACCATATGTAAGGCAGCACTAGTCATCATAATGGGGGATACTCGCTGCACTGGTTAAATCAAAGCACACCAGCAATGTCCTTCCGGTATTTCACAATGCTGCAGTTTATTGCACTTCATAAACCACAGTTCACCGGGTCCAACTCAGTGGCACGCCGACACACATATATATATAATGTTCACGAGCCAAGTGGCAGACCGGCCCACTTGCTCCAGGTACAGCCTTCAGCAAGGTAATAACATAGCAATGTCCATATCAATGTCCATATAACAAAGTGTATTACCTTTGCCGGGTTTTAGCTGCTGCAGTCCATTTAATCCGCCACCGCTGTGGCTTTGCGGCTTCCCAGGTAGGGGTCTCCAGCCGTCATTCCCTCAAAGGCCACTGACATCCACACAGGATCCAGGCTCTGCCTTTCAGGACTCTTCCTCAAACCTCTGCCTTCCAAGGCCACTAGCATCCACACAGGATCCAGTCTCGACCTTTCAGGCACCAGGCTTCACTCGGCCTCACTAGGCCTCACACGGTCGGTGTCCCACACACACGGGAACAGGCCTTACGCCTCTCTCACAGAACACACCTGTCTCCCATCAAGCAGGGTTTATATATGCATCCCGTGCACACACACACATACTGACAGGACCTTGCTGATGTCACAGTCATGTGATCAGACAGACATTCTGTGCGCGCAGGACCTGTGCTATGTCACAGTCATGTGACCAGTCACCTGAGGGGGAAGGTACATGGTCAGGTAAAACACATCCTGGACCATTACCGTAATGCCAGCAAGTCGCTGCATTACAGAGGGCACAGCAAGGAGGGAACAGTATGCTGAGGAGGGGGAATGTGATGACTGGGCACCATATTAGAGGACAGTGTGAAGAGGGGGCCCAGTATGGAAAGGAGAAGACAGTGTGTAGAACATGTACCATAAGAGGGGTAGAGTGTATGTCATATTTTGTGCAGGGAGCATTGTAAGAGTTAAGTTTATTCAGGGACTCAGTGTAGATATTTTTATTCAGGAGCATTATAATGACTCTGCTATCTTTAAGGGCATCGTGTGGGGATGTGCTGCAGAAGACCGGAGAAGATGGAAGTCTGCAGAGACGAGCTGTGGATGAGAAAAGTCATCATGGAGTCTGGACAAAAGGAAGAAAAGAAAGAGAAAGACTCTAATCAGAGAAGAAGTTTCAGGTAAGATACCTGGATGTAAATGTTCATTTGTGATCCTGCCTGTGTCTCATCAGTACTGTGGTTCCTGTATGGTCCGCAGTCTGATGATGACTGATAACAACTCCCAGTATCTCTATTGTTAATTACATACTGGGAGTTGTAGGTTTATGTGATACAAAAATATATGGGACTGACCTGACATTACAAATGATGGTGGTTCAGATGATGTATTCATGTACTGATGTGTTTGTGCACGTCTGCGTGTTTGTGCGTGTCTACGTATCTGGAATAATATGTATTTTTGTAAGATGCGTGTATGTAACAGTGCACTGTGGTGTGTAATAACATTCATATGCTTGAGGCATCTTTACTAAATCTATTAGGTCTCTTTCACATGTGTTAGGGATTCCATTTGTCTTTCCACATTTAGGAACAGACAAGTGAAATTTGCTAACCTTGTCATAACTGTCACCATAGGGATGTGCTTGTATGGAGCGGGTTCAGAAGCTGAGTCTGCTCCATACCGGGCAGATGTAGGCTGTGATACATAGCCGGCATCTGCCTGTAATAGCAGTGTTCAGAGCTCGCCTTGATTGCTGCTGTTATGAGTATTTAACTGCCCTTATCAATCACTGACAGCAGCATTTAGATAGCTCGATGGCCGGTGCATGCAGTCACCTGTTCCCTTCAGCCCCCTGTGATGCAGTTGCAGGTTGCTGATGGGTTGCCAGTAGTGCTGAGTGCTGAGTGAGTGTGGTCAGATAAGGTGTTATCTCAGCATGCTCGCATGTCATCTGAGTATCTTGTAGTGCTCTGTTACTATGCTCGAGTCCCTGTGGTAACATGTTTTGCGGCGTTAGACAGAAGCAACACATGCAGGGATTACTTAACAAACAGGCAATTTCTGCATGTGTTGCGTCTGTCTACTGCAGCAAAACATGCTACCGCCGGGACTCGAGCATAGTAGCAGAGCACTACAAGATGCTCAGATAACACCCGAGCATACTGGGATAACACCTTATCCGACCACGTTCACTCATCACTAGTTGCCAGGTGCTGCTGCCATGTTAGTCGTTCAATGAAGCTCAGCCTGAGGTTGGGCTCCATGGTAGTGTCACAATCAAGGTGCCGGACATTATTGCAGCACGCTCACTTTGTAGTTAGTGGTGACTGTAATGTCTCCCTCCTTGCACAGACTGTTAGAACCCTCCTGTTTGTTTTTTCCATCTTGTTTTGCGGTCACGTGACCATCTGCCTATATATTCCAGCTCCTCCGTTTTGGCTGTGCTGGACTTTGGTGTTGTTTGACTGTTTTGCTAATCAGGTGCCTCTGTGCCTATCTCTGTCAGTTTGCTTGGTCCTTCTGGGACCTCTAGTACCTTTTTGTCAGTTTATCTTTTTGTGTTCTGCAACAACCTTCTCTGTTCAGGAGGTGTCCCATTTTTGTTCCAGTCCTTAGTTCTTTTAGGGACCCCTTCCTTTATGCTATAGGTCTTCGTTCAGACTAGCCAAGGACTAAGGCGGTTCTGTTCGCAAGGAACAGACAGCCTGCTATATTGTAGGGATTCAGCTTAGTTTTACTGTAGGGATATCTTTTCCCTTTCTTTCCTTAGTACTTGTTGCAGATCATAACAGTAAGTCCAGCCCAAAAAAACTAAAAGAAATTCGGGATCAGTATGGCTTCCATTCAGGATTTGGCTCGACGCTTGCAGGGATTGTCTCTGAAGGTGGCCAAGCTCCAGCAACACGTGAGTAGCTGTTCTGGAGCGCATTTTGTGGAACCCAAGGTAGGACTGCCTGATTTTTTTTATGGTAAACAGCAAGATTTTTTTTTCCTTTAAAAATGCTTGTTTGTTATATTTTCGTTTGACACCAAGGTCCTCTGGGAATGAATCACAGCGCATTGGTTTTATTATGTCACTTTTGCGCAATGAACCACAAGGGTGGGCCTTTTCTCTCCAACCTAATGATCCATGCTTAAGGTCGGTAGAAGAATTTTTTTCTGCTATGGGTCTATTATATGACGATCCTAATCGAATCTCATCTGCTGAGGCAGAACTCAGGCGTTTGAATCAGGGGTCAGGTGATGTTGAAAATTATTGGGCACACTTTAGAAGATGGGGTTCAGAAGTCAAATGGAATGATCCTGCTCTGAAATGTCTATTTCTTGCTGGTCTGAGTGAAAGGGTTAAGGATTTGATAATTGCATTCCCGCACCTGAGACTCAGCAGGATACCATGCAATTAGCTGTTCCTGTGGATAGGAGGCTGAGATCTAGGCAGAATGAGGTAAAGACTCCTGTAATGCCAGGTCCATGTCCCCAGAAAATCTGCTCAGACGGCGGAGAACCGATGGAGGTTCCTAGTGTGCCTTGGATGCATCTCACAATGTATTTTATTACTGATCTGCCTGTGTCCGATGGTTTTACTGTCATCTGGGTGGTCGTGGACCATTTTAGTAAGATGTGTCACTTGGTTCCATTCATTAAGTTGCCCTGCGCCAAGACACTCGCTAAGGCGTTTGTTAAGGAGATTGTCAAGCTTCATGGAGTTCCTACGGATATTGTTTCTGATAGAGGACCTCAGTTTGTGGCTTGCTTTTGGCGTGCTTTTTGTGACAGGTTGGGAGTCCATTTGTCATTTTCGTCTGGGTATCATCCTGAGTCTAATGGACAGATTGAAAGAAAGAACCAGGATGTAGAACAGTTTTTGCGATGTTTTGTGGCGGACAATCAAGAGGTGTGGTCTAAGTTTCTGCCTCTTGCAGAATTTGCTCTTAACAATCATACATCCTCCTCACCTGGGTGTTCTCCTTTTTTTGTTATACTGAGAGACATCCGTCGTTTGGTTCGTTCTCCAAATTGGGGTCGGCGGTGTCGGAGGAGGATAATTTTTCCGGTGATTTGGAGGGAGTTTGGACTAATGTACGTTGCAACCTTCAAGAGGCTAACAAGAAGTCCAAGAAGTATTTTGACAGGAAACGTAAGGAGATTTTGTTTACTGTGGGTGACATGGTTTGGTTGTCCTCAAGGAACTTGCGGTTGAGGATTCCCTCTAAAAACTGGGTCCTAGGTTTGTGGGTCCATTTAAAGTGCTTCAGGTTGTTAACCCGTCTGCGGTTTGGTTGGATGTCCCTACTTCCTGGAAGATTAATCCTGTGTTTCCTTGTTGAAAAAGGCTGATGTATCAGATAGGGATGCCACAGACACAGTTCCTCCTGTGGTGGAAGATGGCGAATATGAAAGAGGGGGTACTGTTAGAACCCTCCTGCTTGTTTTTTCCATCTTGTTTTGCGGTCACTTGACCATCTGCCTATATATTCCAGCTCCTCCCTTTTGGCTGTGCTGGACTTCAGTGTTGTTTGACTGTTTTGCTAACCAGGTACTTCTGTGCCTATCTCTGTCAGTTTGCTTGGTCCTTCTGGGACCTCTAGTACCTTTTTGTCAGTTTATCTTTTTGTGTTCTGCAATAACCTTCTCTGTTCAGGAGGTGTCCCATTTTTGTTCCTGTCCTTAGTTCTTTTAGGGACCCCTTGCTTTATGCTATAGGTCTTCGTTCAGACTAGCCGAGTACTAAGGCGGGTCTGTTCACAAGGAACAGACAGCCCGCTACATCATAGAGATTCAGCTTAGTTTTACTGTAGAGATAGCTTTCCCCTTTCTTTCCTTATTTCTTGTTGCAGATCACAACACAGACCCTATAACAGGAAGCGAGTGGCAACAGGGAGAATAAAACGTAATTTTCTCCGTGTAGCCAACGCTTTTCCATTAAGCCGTCTAACCAGGCTTTAAACCCTATTTACCTGCAGATTACCCCTTTATCTGCAGATAAATAGAGTTCTTCAAGGTGACAAGTTACCATTAAAGGGACTCTAGCAGTACGAAATGACTGTTTGAACAAAGTCCTGCCACTTGGTGCTCTACAGCGTGGCCAATCATGTAACTATAGTACATTATTGAAAAACATAACAAGTAATAAAACCGTTTATGGTGGGCTGTAGTGTGGGCCCCTAGAGTCAGTTCCCCTGGTGGGCCCTAGGCACCCCAGTCCGACCCTGACCGACAGGACCAGGATGTACTATAAGATAAACTATAATTTGCCTGACCTGTGGTTCCACCTAATGCGGTAACTGAGAGTTACCCAGAGCAAGGATGTAATCAGATGGATGCAAAAGACAGCTCCTGCAGTGGTGCAGCGCAGAGATTCAAAAACGTAACAATTCTCTAAGATTACATACTAATCTGGCACATACTTATACTAATGTGCCACAAACAGGAAGTTGATATCACCAACCATTCCCATTTTATTTTTTAATCAGTGGGATTTTGGCAGAAACCTGAATCATTCCGTTTTATAGGCAAATTGCTCAATTTGAGTAGCAGGGTGTAAGTATGAAGGATATAGAGTTACTCCGACTCCTAAAGTTTGAAGGGGACTAATGACTATTTTACCACATAAGGGAATCCCATTTTTTTACTAAATTACAAGCCTCCCAACAGTTTGAGGAGGAACACATATGTAACCATATGAACAATGAACCACCCCCGTCACACAGTATTTCCTAGAAATTTGGACTGCTAGTAAAGAAACCTTTCTGGTTATGCAATATTATGCTTAATTATTCTGTGTGAATCAGTGTTATGCTATGCATGTGAATAAGTGCTGTTTAAATGAATGCTATTTCAGGTGCTGCATCTTTAGTATGCATACTTTATCGAAGTGCCATAATTTATCAAAGTGCCCTGGCAGTTAGAAAATGGCATTGCTAATATTCATCTTTCTTCTCTTCTTACAGGCATATATTTTTCACTGCTTGTGTGACCTCTCCTGATATGTATCTCCATGCAATGCTCTGCAGCCTATCAATCTCTGATATATATTTTTCACTGCTTGTGTGACCTCTCCTGAATTGTATCTCCATGCAATGCTCTGCAGCTTATCAATCTCTGGTATATATTTTTCACTGCTTGTGTGACCTCTCCTGAATTGTATCTCCATGCAATGCTCTGCAGCCTATCAATCTCTGGTATATATTTTTCACTGCTTGTGTGACCTCTCCTGAATTGTATCTCCATGCAATGCTCTGCAGCCTATCAATCTCTGGTATATATTTTTCACTGCTTGTGTGACCTCTCCTGAATTGTATCTCCATGCAATGCTCTGCAGCCTATCAATCTCTGGTATATATTTTTCACTGCTTGTGTGACCTCTCCTGAATTGTATCTCCATGCAATGCTCTGCAGCCTATCAATCTCTGGTATATATTTTTCACTGCTCTATGTTTTTTAATCCATGATACTTAAAGGTCATCACACTTACTTTAAGAGTTTATGATCCATGCCGAGTTTGCTAGTCTGTTTTTTTTTTTTTTTTCCCTGCACTTTATGGTCTCCTGTTGTCTTTTAAGCTAGTGATTGATTGTTAATGAGTTAAATCTGTGTAGATCTAAGCAGATACGTCCCTATATAATGAGACTTGGTTAAGGGGCAGCATTTATGCATACTTTATCGAAGTGCCATAATTTATCAAAGTGCCCTGGCAGTTAGAAAATGGCAGTTGGACAGGGCAGGAGACGGGTAAGACATGCAAGACAATTAAACAAACTTGCTTCCAGGTCATCTTTTTGGAAAACAGTATTCACCATTTGTATCTGTGCCATTTATACTCTGGTTGCTAGAATCATCCACATTCACCGTTCTCCCACAAATGCGGCACACTTCATCCATATTAATCCCTCACTCCTCTCTTCTCCTATGTACAGTTGTCATGCTCTCTTCACAATGTTATACCATGCAGATCCATTCATTCTCACCATACAACGCAGGAAACGCTCTCACAAATCACTCAATCATCTGCTCACTCTCTGTATCTTCCTTCTATTAGTCGCAGGTGATATTTCTCCCAACACAGGACCCTCCAGTAATAATAACACTAACTCTTTCCCTGTTACATTCAGAAACCCTGCTAATCTCATTAATATTCCCTGCATATCTTCTGTCTCATTCAACTGTGCCCTTTGGAATGCACGCTCAGCATGTAATAAACTCTCTTACATCCATGACTTTTTCCTCTCTAATTCCCTCAACCTTCTGGCTCTCACTGAAACCTGGATCCAGCAGTCGGACACCACCGCCGCTGCAGCTCTCTCCTATGGTGGCCTACATTTCTCTCATACTCCGCGACCTGACAACAGATCAGGTGGAGGTGTTGGTCTGCTTCTTTCAACAAAATGTACTTTTCAGGTTATCCCCCCTGTACCTTCCCTTATCTTCCCTTCTTTTGAGGCCCACACAGTCAGACTCTACCGGCCCTTCTCCCTGCGAGTGGCGGTTGTCTATCGCCCTCCAGGTCCCCCCCGTCAATTCCTGGATCACTTTGCTGCCTGGCTTCCAAATTTTCTATCCTGCGACATCCCCACGATAATCATGGGAGACTTTAACATCCCAATTGGCGATCCTCTTTCCCCAGCTGCCACGCATCTTTTATCACTAACCTCCTCCTTCGGCCTTTCACAGCTTGCTAATTCTCCTAAACATGAGGACGGGAACACATTGGACCTGATCTTCTCCCGGCTTTGCTCAGTACATGACTTTACTAACTCTCCCCTTCCACTCTCTGACCATAATCTTCTTTCATTCTCTGTCAAGAACTGTGACTCTACTCAAGACACTCCCACCGTCCACACTTATAGAAATTTACGCGCCATTAACACCCAGAAATTTATAAAAAGGTTGCAATCATCATTGGCCCCAATCTCCTCCCTCTCATGTCCCGACTCTGCATTGAAGCATTATAACAAAATAATGCTATGCTCCCTGGATGAAGCCGCACCTCCTACACAAAGAAAAATTCGGCATAGACGGCGACAACCCTGGCACACGCCTAAAAAACACGTCTTCTCCAGAGGTACTCCAGGTGCGCTGAACGGCTGTGGAGAAAATCAAATCTGCCCGAAGATTTCCTCCACTATAAATTTATGCTGAAAACATATAACTCTGCCCTTCACCTCTCCAAACGAACCAACTTTAACAACCTCATAATCTCACTTTCAAATAATCCTAAACGACTCTTTGACACGTTTCATTCTCTCCTCAATCAAACAACACAGGCCCCGACCACCGACCTCAGCGCTGACGATCTGGCCAATTATTTCAAAGAAAAAATTGACCATATCCAACAGGAAATTTTCTCCCAATCCCCAAATGTTATGCATGCTCTCCCCCGCCACATTGTATCTTGCTCATTTTCTGACTTTGAACCAGTCACGGAAGATGAAGTGATCAGGCTCCTTGCATCTTCTCGCCCTACCACCTGCACCAGTGACCCTATTCCCTCACATCTCCTTCAGTCCCTTGCTCCAGCTGTCACCACTCACCTAACTAAAATTTTCAACCTTTCCCTCTCATCTGGTATCTTTCCCTCTTCTTTTAAACACGCCAGCATACAACCATTACTTAAAAAACCATCCCTCGACCAGAACTGCACGGCCAACTACAGACCTGTTTCCAATCTTCCCTTTATCTCTAAACTCCTGGAACGCCTGGTCCATTCCCGTCTAATCCGCTACCTCTCAGACAATTCTCTTCTTGACCCTTTAAATTCTGGTTTCCGCTCTTTACATTCTACTGAAACTGTCCTCACTAAAGTCTCTAATGATTTACTAACAGCTAAATCTAATGGTCACTACTCCCTGCTGATTCTCCTGGATCTCTCTGCAGCATTCGACACTGTGGATCACCAGCTCCTCCTCACTATGCTCCGCACTATTGGCGTCAAGGACACTGTTCTCTCCTGGTTCTCCTCTTATCTCTCTGACCACTCCTTCTCTGTGTCTTTTGCTGGCTCCTCCTCCTCCCTACTTCCTCTTACTGTCGGGGTTCCTCAAGGATCAGTCCTAGGCCCCCTTCTTTTCTCCTTATACACCGCTCCTATTGGACAAACAATCAGTAGATTCGGTTTTCAGTACCATCTCTATGCTGATGACACCCAATTATACACCTCTGCTCCGGACATCACCCCTGCATTACTACAAAAGACCAGTGATTGTCTTTCTGCTGTGTCTAACATCATGTCCTCCCTCTGCCTAAAACTGAATCTGTCAAAAACTGAACTACTCGTCTTTCCTCCCTCCACTAACCTACCTGTGCCCAATATTGCCATTTCCATTTGTGGCTCAACCATTACTCCCCAGCAACAAGCCTGCTGTCTTGGGGTCATTTTTGATTCAGATCTTTCTTTCACTCCTCACATCAAATCACTCGCTCGTTCATGTCATTTACACCTCAAAAACATCTCAAGAATCAGGACTTTTCTCACCTTTGACTCAGCAAAAACTCTTACTGTAGCTCTTATTCATTCTCGTCTTGACTATTGCAACGCTCTACTAATCGGTCTCCCTCTTACTAAACTCTCCCCTCTCCAATCCGTTCTGAACGCAGCAGCCAGGATCATATTCCTCGCCAACCGCTACTCCGATGCCTCTTCCCTGTGCCAGTCATTGCATTAGTTACCCATCCAATATAGAATTCAATTTAAACTTATCACGTTTACCCACAAAGCGCTCCATGCTTCAGTACCCCCCTACATCTCCTCCCTTGTCTCAGTCTACCACCCTACACGTGCCCTCCGTTCTGCAAATGACTTAAAACTAAAATCCTCCATAATCCGAACTTCCCACTCCCGTCTCCAAGATTTCTCGCGTGCTGCGCCAATTCTTTGGAATGCACTACCCAGGACAGTTCGATTAATTCCCAATACCCACAGTTTCAAGCGAACCCTAAAAACACATTTCTTTAGACTGGCGTATCGCCTAAACACACTCTGTCCGTCCCAGTTTTCCCCCATATTAAAATCTAATTCAACTTCGGGTTCATACCAACCATGCACATAATAGCCTCTGTCAGGACTGCACACATACTGGCTGACGACCAGTCCATGTATTATTATTTATCCTATTCAGTATATCTAGGCTGCATTATACAATATATGTACTTTTTACCTTTTGTGTTTCCCCCACTTCCTCATAGACTGTAAGCTCGCGTCTTTCGATATGAGATAAGCTTATTCTGTATTGTCTGTATGTGTCCCCCCTAAAATTTGTAAAGTGCTGCGGAATATGTTGGCGCTATAAAAATAAAAACTTATTATTATTATTATTATTAATCTTAGTTTATTGTATCTATGGTGTCTCTAAGGCAGTAATGTACAGGTGGTAGTGCCTTTATGGCAGTAACACATATACAAATGGTGGGAGGTTGGCTCCACTTGAGCCTTTTGTTAAGATATCCGGACAGTGATACAGTGAGTGAGTGATTGTATTGGACAGAATATCACACAGCCAAAAATACCTGCCCTGAGTTGGGAGCAGTAAGGAGGGTCCATCTTTGGATTTGGGCACGCTGTGAGGAATTACGACCCTGAGACTCCAGCCTGCTACAAGGACTTGATGTTAATATTAGGCACTCTGTGAATAGATGAGGTATTGAATATATTCTGCATGATATGGGGGTAGAAGCTGCAAAGTTTTGGTTTCAGAGAGTGACCTGGGACAGTGACCGAACATTTCTGCTAAAAGTGTTCCAGTTGCTGCTGGTATTGACCAAGCTCGGACTTCATCTCTGATGTGCAACCAACAAGTTCTATGCCTCAGCTCTGATATGTAAGGGTCAAGCTGTTTGCTCTCATTCGGTTGTGTAACATTCAAGCTTTGTGCCTCAGTGCTGTGTGTAGCTGGCAAGATCGTGCCCTCACCACTAAGCTTTTTACTGTGTACTGAGTAAACATCGGTTCCAGTTAAACTTTGTAGTGCTAGTGTAAGTCAGTGGTACCAAGTAAAGGGTCACAGGCCACACATTCAAAACTGACCCTTTTACATATTTATATGCTTGTGTATTTTTTCTATTTACACTTTATCATAAATTTTAAAGGGAACTTGTCATTAGATTTGTGCTGCCTTAACCATATGCAGCAATAATCAGTCTGCATGATTGAAGCTAGGTATATTTTACTCTGAAATGTTGCTGAATTTCAGAGAAAACATACTTTGAAAAATAAGCCGGGGACTATGTGTCTCGAATGACGAGTCAAAGGAGGGTCCCCAACCACACTCCCCATGAGACTGACATGCCTATACATAAAGAGAGACTTATCATACAAAGTCTTTTCAGCCGACTTTTCAAAGTAGAGTCGTGGCCAAACTTTTTGAGACTGAGACAAATTTTTCTTTTCGCAAAGTTTGACGCTTCTGGTTTTAAAGTGGCAATTTGCATTAACTCTAGATTGTTATGAACAGTAGTGTTGAGCCACCCCCGTAGTGATCGAGTTCGGTTCGGTTCGTCGAACACCCGTGTGTTCGCCGAACTGTTCGTCGAACTGTTCGTCGAACACCTTCGAACACCGTTAAAACCAATGGCAGGCAAACAAAAACACATAGAAACACATAGAAAACACCTTCAAAGGTGTCCAAAAGCTGACAAACTGCTCAGAAGACACAACTAACACATGGAAAAGTGACAAGTACATATAGTCATGCGAAAATAAAAGAGGTGGAGGAGTAAAAGGAGGGGGAGACACAGATATAGGCATGTCATGCCCTTCTAAAATCCAAAAAGTGAGAAGCCGACACGGCCAGTCCGCTCCTGCCCGTGCCACCTCCGTGTCGCCGAGTTTGTGCCAGAGCCGCGGTGAACCCTGATGGCCAGCCCCCCTCTCCCAATACTGGTGCCTGTCCGCTGGTGGGTCGAGCGAGCCCCCCTGTGATGGAGGCAGCTCTAAGCTTTTTAATTTAAATTGTCTCTCTAATTTGAATGAATACACTTTAAATCCATTTACAAGGATCTATTGGAGGGCAAGTCTCATGCCAGCAGCCGCGTAATTCCAGCTCCAGCAGCGTCCACTAAAGCTGCTGCAGTTAAAAAGCTTTTATAAGGATCGAGCTCGGCTGTCCACCGCAAGGCATCCTACTGCCAGTCCGAGCCCCTATGCCTTGGGGTGCCTCCTGATGCTCTTCACTGAGTATCCCATGGTCCCGAAGCATTTCCTTTGAAAAAATTAAGTGTCTAAACTACAGGTGGTGTAGCTTGCTTAACAGCCGGGATAATCCGCTGACTAGCAGACACTGCTACTAGGCACAAAGTATTTCCTGGGCTAGATGCAGTTAAAAATTTGTAATTAGATACTCTCGTTGGATGCTGAGAAAGCATTCCATAGAGTCTCCTGGCACGCCATATATGATTCTCTTAAAAAGCTTGGGGTAGGGGTCTAGGGGACCCTTTTATAGCCAAAATCACGGCCCTGTATCGCAATACGTCACCTAGGCTGAAGATAAATGGAACTGTAGCACCTTGAGGGCTCGGTTGCTACAGACGTATTGCACCTCACCCAGAGGTGTGATATCTCACTCTCAGGTAAGGATGAAGTGTGGATCAGGACCCGACACCTGCATGCATTACACCACATTGCCGTGGGGCAGGGCGACCAATATGCCCCTGAGATGGGCACGACAGTCCCTGTCCCTGGCTGGAGTGGGGGGAGGGAACACTGAGGAAGGGGAACCCTGTAGTGCAGGAGCAGGGAGGAAGCAGTTCCTGGGTGCATTGAGAAGGGAGTATAAAAGGTGGGCACCATCTTAGTTCAGTGCAGAGAAGTCTGAGCAGAAGTGGCAGGGAGCAGGGGCTCTGCATGAGCTCTGCTCCGGAGGCGGGCCTAGTAACAGAGGCCCAGGCCTGGAAGAGGGAGAAGGAAGGAAGAGGAGCGGAGAAGGCTCCAGGAACGAGGAATGAAGGGATCCCAGGGGTGCGGACGGGCGAGTCGCCACCGCATGCCCGAATCCACCTGCGTGGAGGGGTCAGGCCAACGGGGGAGACCGGTCCCCGAACTAGTGGAGGCAGGAAACGACCCTCAGCTAGAAACCAGAGGCTCTGACATTTTATGTGGCGCAGCCCCTCGCTACACCCGCTAGGAAGGCACCACATAGGGTCAGGGAAACTGGCGCCAAGTTTACCAAGAGGAGGCCCGAGGCAGCCGGACAGAAGTGTTGGTAAGAAAGGCCAGACAAAGGACACACAAAGGGGGTCCTGTGAAGTGCTCCAAAGTTATCTGGGAGTTGTCTGAGCCCCTCACCTGGTGAGCACAGTACGACGTGGGCAGCCGTTACCTGCAGACGTGGTCTGGATAATAAGAACTGTGAGTAAAGGCCCTGGACTGCATCACTGACTCCGTGTCGTTACTGCTGCTGCCCTGCACCATCACCCCCATCCTCCGCATACACTGCCCTGAGGCTATACTCCTCCCGTGGGGAGTTATGCTACGCTCTGCTGCACCCACAACACCAGCCTCAGCGGTCTGCCCTGTAGCGGCGGTTCACTCTGACCGCAATCCACGGGTGGCGTAGTCGGACATTTAAACATCAAAACCACATAAATAGTTCCGCCACTGGTTTGACCGCCCTGAGCCACGGAACCGGGTCGCCGCCACGAAGACTACAACCACCAGCATCCACCAAAAAGGGTCCGGCTCCGGGTGTCCCAAGGCCCAGGGGGTGCGTCAGAACATTTTCATCACCTTTCACAATCACCAATGGGACAAGGCAGGGATGTCCTCTGTCCCCTCTCTTATACATCCTAGTGACGGAGCACCTGCTCTCATCAATTCGCCATAACCCCAATATTAGGTGGATTGAGGTGGGAGGCACCGAGTACAAGTGCTCTCTATTTGCTGATGATGTCCTAGTATATATCACTCAATCACATATATCCATCCATGCTGTTATGGCTGAAATAGATCACTTTGTTACATGGTAAAATTTTAAAATCAATGCAGCGAAGTCTGAGGCCCTCGATGTCTCCCTCCCCAAATCCATATAGGATTCCATCCAGTCCAACTTTCCCTTTGCCTGGCCCTCACAGGGTATCAAATACTTAGGAATTCCTATTCATAGAGACCTCTCCCATCTATGTTATCTTAATTTTGGGCCCTTTATTGAACAATTCCATACAGACCACGGTTGGCAAGTTAGAACTGTAAGATTCACTACGTGAACCGCTGGTGTTTTGTGGAAAAGCACATGTACACCGCGTTCCAAATTATTATGCAAAAAGTGTTTAGGAGTGATAAGGGAAGAATTTGTTTGTTTGTCAGTTAAACTCATTGATGGTGATGTGTGTCAGGGCTCTTTATATCACTGTAAGCAATTGCAGACACCTGTGCTAATTAGTTTGGCAGGTGTGTCCAATGAAAGGCAAGACTACTTAAGAAGGCTCTCTCACATTATTAAGCAGCCTACATTTTCTGCCAAAATGGGAAAGAAAAAGGATGTGTCGGCTGCTGAGAAGCAACAAATTGTGGAGTGTTTAGGTCAAGGCATGACTACAATCAACATTGTGCGATGATCAGGATGAAGTGTCTTGGCAATCAAGAAGTATGTAGCTGATTCACAGCACACACGTGTGCGTGCTGATAAGGGCAAATTGAGGACTCTTTCCTACAGGCAATTACGTCAGGTTGAAAGAGCAGCGGCAAAAAAGCCTTGTCATAGCAGCAGACAAGTTTTTGAAGCTGCTTGTGCCTCCAACGTCCCCCGAACAACAAGATGCAGGGTCCTTCAGAGGTTTGCAGCTGTGCATATGCCATCCTGTCGACCTCCTCTATCCACTTCACACAAGCAGAAACGGCTCCAGTGGGCCAAACATTACATGAAGACTGATTTCAAAACTGTTTTGTTCACGGATGAGTGCCGTGCAGCGCTCGATGGTCCAGATGGATGGAGTGGAGGATGGCTGGTTGATGGACACCCCACGCAAACACGGCTACAGCGCCAACAAGGAGGAGGTGGAGTAATGTTTTGGGCTGGAATCATGGGGAGAGAGATTGTCGGCCCCTTTAGGATCCCTGAAGGCGCTAAAGATGAACTCCATAATGTATGTGGATTTTCTCAAACAGCACTTCCTGCCATGGTTCAAGAAGAAGAACCGTGTATTTCACAGCAAGATCATTTTTCTGCATGATAATGCACCATCTCATGCTGCACATAAAACATCTGCATCTCTGGCTGATATGGGCATAAAAGGGGACAAACTTATGGTGTGACCCCCATGCTCCCCTGACCTCTACCCCATTCAGAACCTTTGGAGCATCATTAAAAGGAGTGTCTATGATGGCGGGAGGCAGTTCACATCTAAGCAACAGCTCTGGGAGGGTATTCTGTCCTCATGCAAAACAATTGAAGCAGAAACCATCCAAAACCTGACAAATTCAATGGACGAGAGAGTTCAGAAGCTCCTTTCGAACAAGGGGTCCTATGTGAAAATGTAACATCACCTAGAATAAAGTTTTGAGTTGAAAACTGTTTGATTTCAGTTTCTAACAACCTGCTAATGCTTATAATTTCAAAAATGACCATTTTTTTGGTCTTTATTAAAATGAAAAGGTTGATCGAAAAGTTTGGGGGATCTAAGAGTGTGGCAACCCAGTAGTCATGATTACTTCGAATTCTGACAATATGAGGGTCATGCTGCAGGTAGTGCAGCAAGAAGGCACTTATGTGTCTTGCGCATCTCGGAGCCCCAAAATTATTTTCCGGGCTAGATGCAGCTAAAAATTATTTTTAAT
This sequence comes from Phyllobates terribilis, assembly GCF_046119375.1. Classification (NCBI taxonomy): domain Eukaryota; kingdom Metazoa; phylum Chordata; class Amphibia; order Anura; family Dendrobatidae; genus Phyllobates; species Phyllobates terribilis. The sequence goes on along the minus strand of NW_027362764.1, from coordinate 416,685,323 downwards.
TTTAAATCTGGTGGAGCTTATTATAGATGGCCTAATAGGATCAGTGCTGCACACTGCTACAAAGCCCAAATTATTTTCCAGTCAAGATACAGATAAACATGATTAGTAATTTGAAAGCTTAAAACGTTTGGTAGGGTGATTTTAACCAATCATCAACTTTTACTCTCCCCAGGATGACACAGGGGTAGAAAAGTCGTTTCGGATCCATGATTTGTTCATCTTTATGAACGTGAGTCTGTCTACATTATCAGTGGAGAGCCGCGTGCGCTTATCTGTCAGCACACCACCAGCAGCGCTGAACACACGTTCAGACAGAACGCTGGCTGCGGGGCATGACAAGATCTCCAAGGCGTAAGTGGCTAGCTCCGGCCATTTATCCAGATTGGAAGCCCAAAAAGAGCAAGGGTCCAGTGACACAGTCGTGGCTTCAATGTTTACTTGGAGATACTCCTGTACCATCGTCTCTAGGCGTTGACTATGTGTCAGACTTCTTGTCTCCTGTGGCCTTGCAAAGGATGGGCTAAAAAAGTGGTGACATGATTCCGCAAAATTGATGTTACCAGCAGATACTGTGGTTCTGTTACGGTTTGAGTGCTGAACACTTGACGGTCCCACGGTTGGCAAGTTGGAACTGTGAGATTCACTACATGCACCACTGGTATTTTGTGGAAAAGCACATGTAAGATTCTGCAACAGTCTCTGCTGATACTCCTGCATGCGTGCATCCCTTTCTATGGCAGGAATAATTTCTGCAAATTTACTTTTGTACCGGGGATCTAACAGTGTGGCAACCCAGTAGTCAGGATTATTTCTAATTCTCACAATTCGAGGGTCATGTTGCAGGTAGTGCAGCAAGAAGGCACTCATGTGTGTTGCGCATCCAGGAGCACCAAGTCCCTGTTGTGTTGGTGGCGAGGTAACAATCATGCTTCTTTCCTCTGTCCTCTCCCCCCAACCTCGCACAACAGAAATGTGATCAAGGTCTCCCTCATCTGATGAGTCTTCCATCAGTTCGTCCTCCACTTCTTCCTGGGCTCCTGCACCTTCCTCACTAGTTTGGCTGCTACCATGCGCCCTGGTAAAACCATCTCCCCCACCCTCACATGCCTGCCGCCTTGGTGCTGCCGACCTTCTGGACCTTGCAGATGTTAGCCCTTCCGCATACAACTCCTCCTCCTCTACTTCCTCCACCTCCTCTTGTGCTACCACCTGACTCCGAATTCTGTTTAACATGTGCTCCAGCATGTAAATCACCGGAATAGTCATGCTGATAATGGCATCGTCAGCACTAAACATCTTCGTCGCCATTTCAAAACTGTGCAGAAGGGTGCATAGGTCCCTGATCTGAGACCACTCCTCCAGCGTGATTTGCCCCACCTCTGAATCTCGTTGGCCCAGGCTATACGTCAGAACGTATTGCACCAGGGCTTGTCGGTGCTGCCACAGTCGCTGCAACATGTGCAGAGTTGAATTCCACCGGGTAGGCACATCGCATTTTAGACGGCGAAGTGGCAGGCCCAACGACTTCTGTAGAGATGTAAGTCGCTGAGCTGCGGGATGAGAACGGCGGAAGTGAGCACACAGCGACCGTGCCCTCTGCAGAAGGCCATCTAGTCTGGGATAGTGGGCTAAAAATTGCTGGACAACCAGGTTCAACACGTGAGCCATACAAGGCACGTGTGTGACATTGCCCCGGCGAAGGGCCGCACCCAGGTTTGCAGCATTGTCGCACACGGCCTTCCCTGGTTTCAGGTCCAGTGGAGACAACCATTCATGAAATTGGTTCTCCAGAGCTGACCACAACTCCTCAGCTGTGTGACTCACATTTCCCAGACATTTCAATGTAAAAACCGCCTGATGACGTTGAGCCCTACTGCCAGCATAGTAAGGAGGTGTGCAGGATCCCTTCTGCGCAGTTAGAAAGCTTGTGGCATGACCAGACAGGCTTTGGGTGCAGGTGGAAGACCGAGAGGAGGTTGAGGAGGCAGAAGCAGTGGAGGAACTTTGACATAAAGAGGATTGACGCACAACTCGTGGGGACGGCAAGACTTGGACAGCAGCCCCTTGTCCTGCTGTCACCATAGTTACCCAGTGCCCAGTCAGCGACATGTAACGCCCCTGTCCATGCCTACTCGTCCAAGTGTCTGTGGTGAAATGCACCCTGTCACACACAGAGTTTCTCAAAGAAGCGGTGATGTTGTGTGCGACATGCTGGTGGAGCGCAGGCACACCTTTCTTTGAGAAGTAGTGCCGACTGGGCATCTGGTACTGGGGCACTGCGACGGACATAAGGTCTCGAAAATCCTCTGTGTCCACCAGGCGGAAAGGCAGCATTTCTGTAGCCAAGAGCTTGCAGATGGTGAAATTCAACCTCTTAGCTTTCTCATGGCTAGGAGGAAATGGTCTTTTACTTGTCCACATCTGAGGGACCGAGGGCTGGCTATTGTGCTTAGACGGGGTTGATAAGGGTGTCCCCGGCAAACTGCCGGTCTGTGAGGAAGATGCAGGCGGACATGTTAGGTTGCCTTCATCCAAAGGTGGTGCTATCGATGTCGGACAGCGCTCAACACCAGCTGGTGTTACCACCTCCAAAGAAAATGATGACCTGCCAATCACGCTGGCTGTTGCGGGTAAAGAGGTGGCAGGTCTGCGCCCCAAAACAGGTGTGACTGCTGTCCCCCCAGTCACAGAGGATGAAGAGGCCGCGGATGCACAAGATATGGCAGACGGTGGTTGGCCCGGCCGGCTAGGCCGCATTGTAGCACACTGAGCTTCCCACTGCAACTTATGCTTCATGTCCATGTGCCGGTTCATGCATGAAGTACTCAAACTATGTATTTTTTGGCCTCTACTTAGCTTTTGCTGACAAATGTTACAGATAACACGAGTTGGGTCATCTTTATCGATCTGAAAAAATGCCCAGGCTATGCAAGGCTTAGCACCCATGCGACCTGAAGAGCCACCACGACTTGTGGTGAGAGGCAGAGTTGTGTTTGAGGATGCAGTTGTTGACGTGCTTCCAGTACTACGTCTCTGTCCAGGAAGGCGCAACCTGACCTCGTCGTCACTAGCATCTTCCTCCACCTCCTCTGCTGACCTCATCTCTTGGCTGACTGTGGGTTGACAGTAAGTGGGATCTCCGACCTCATCATCATCACCCTGTGCGTTATCACACCCGTCGTCCTCAGAGCCAACCTGTTCCTGCCCTGACAAAAAACTAAAGTTGTCGCTCCAATCAGGTATTTGAGTCTTATCATCGTCTTCCTCATTGTCTCCACCAACAGGAGTTACAGTTTGGGAATGAGGGTCTACATTATGGTCAGAACCTTCTGCGTCTGGTCCTGGATCCGACTCATAAAGATTCTGGGCATCAGTGCAGATCATTTCCTCGTCTGGATTCACAGAAGCGCTGGAGTCGACCTCTGATTCCCAGGCTATAGTATGAGTAAACAGCTCTGCAGACTCAACCATCTGTTCTACCTCATACTCAGACGGGCAGCTGGAGATTTGGGAGCTGTGAGGAAGCAAGTGCGATTTGGGTGACACCTTTGAGGACTGGAGTATTTGTGATGTTGAAGTTGATGTGGAGGAGAGCCCACTTAAAGGAGCACTTGATATCCGTTGAAGCACCTGCTGTTTTTGTGCCTCATCTGGAATTTGTAGCGATTGGCGTGGCCGTAAGAAAGGGATCTTATCACATTGTCCGCTAAAAGAAGTAGACATTTTAGTTTGGCTGGAAGATGGTCTTTCTTCTGCAGATGTTACTGTTGCTTTAACACCTACCCCACGGACACAACCTTTTTTCCCCTTCCCAACACGCCTATTTCCCTTTCCACCAGCAGCAGGCCTTTTTCCACTCATTTTGGTGATTAACTAATTCACAACTCTGGAGTTGTTTGCACAAAAAAACAATGGATGGTAACCGAGCAGAGCTGAGTGGCCAAATTGTGGTATTAGGCCAAAACTATTGGCTGGGTTAGATGCAGAAAAAAATTATTTTGAATTTGCAACCTGATGGAGGTCAGTATAGATGGACTAATAGAGAAAGTCCGACACACTACTAGAAGGCCAAATATTTTTTCAGAGGTAGATGCAGAAAAAAATATATTCAGTTTGCAACCTGATGGAGGTCAGTATAGATGGATTAATAGAACAAGACCCACACACAGCTAGAAGCCCAATATTTTTTCAGAGGTAGATGCAGAAAAAACTATATTCAGTTTGCAACCTGATGGAGGTCAGTATAGATGGACTAATAGAACAAGTCCCACACACTGCTAGAAGCCCAAATATTTTTTCAGAGGTACTGTAGATGCAGATAAAAATTAGTTTTAATTTGCAACCTGATGGAGGTCAGTATAGATGGACTAATAGAGAAAGTCCGACACACTACTAGAAGGCCAAATATTTTTTCAGAGGTAGATGCAGAAAAAAATATATTCAGTTTGCAACCTGATGGAGGTCAGTATAGATGGATTAATAGAACAAGACCCACACACAGCTAGAAGCCCAATATTTTTTCAGAGGTAGATGCAGAAAAAAATATATTCAGTTTGCAACCTGATGGAGGTCAGTATAGATGGACTAATAGAACAAGTCCCACACACTGCTAGAAGCCCAAATATTTTTTCAGAGGTACTGTAGATGCAGATAAAAATTAGTTTTAATTTGCAACCTGATGGAGGTCAGTATAGATGGACTAATAGAGAAAGTCCGACACACTACTAGAAGGCCAAATATTTTTTCAGAGCTAGATGCAGAAAAAAATTATATTCAGTTTGCAACCTGATGGAGGTCAGTATAGATGGACTAATAGAGAAAGTCCGACACACTACTAGAAGGCCAAATATTTTTTCAGAGGTAGATGCAGAAAAAAATATATTCAGTTTGCAACCTGATGGAGGTCAGTATAGATTGATAAATAGAACAAGACCCACACACAGCTAGAAGCCCAATATTTTTTCAGAGGTAGATGCAGAAAAAACTATATTCAGTTTGCAACCTGATGGAGGTCAGTATAGATGGACTAATAGAACAAGTCCCACACACTGCTAGAAGCCCAAATATTTTTTCAGAGGTACTGTAGATGCAGATAAAAATTAGTTTTAATTTGCAACCTGATGGAGGTCAGTATAGATGGACTAATAGAGAAAGTCCGACACACTACTAGAAGGCCAAATATTTTTTCAGAGGTAGATGCAGAAAAAAATATATTCAGTTTGCAACCTGATGGAGGTCAGTATAGATGGACTAATAGAACAAGTCCCACACACTGCTAGAAGCCCAAATATTTTTTCAGAGGTACTGTAGATGCAGATAAAAATTAGTTTTAATTTGCAACCTGATGGAGGTCAGTATAGATGGACTAATAGAGAAAGTCCGACACACTACTAGAAGGCCAAATATTTTTTCAGAGGTAGATGCAGAAAAAAATATATTCAGTTTGCAACCTGATGGAGGTCAGTATAGATGGATTAATAGAACAAGACCCACACACAGCTAGAAGCCCAATATTTTTTCAGAGGTAGATGCAGAAAAAAATATATTCAGTTTGCAACCTGATGGAGGTCAGTATAGATGGACTAATAGAACAAGTCCCACACACTGCTAGAAACCCAAATATTTTTTCAGAGGTACTGTAGATGCAGATAAAAATTAGTTTTAATTTGCAACCTGATGGAGGTCAGTATAGATGGACTAATAGAGAAAGTCCGACACACTACTCGAAGGCCAAATATTTTTTCAGAGGTAGATGCAGAAAAAAATATATTCAGTTTGCAACCTGATGGAGGTCAGTATAGATGGATTAATAGAACAAGACCCACACACAGCTAGAAGCCCAATATTTTTTCAGAGGTAGATGCAGAAAAAAATATATTCAGTTTGCAACCTGATGGAGGTCAGTATAGATGGACTAATAGAAGAAGTCCCACACACTGCTAGAAGCCCAAATATTTTTTCAGAGGTACTGTAGATGCAGATAAAAATTAGTTTTAATTTGCAACCTGATGGAGGTCAGTATAGATGGACTAATAGAGAAAGTCCGACACACTACTAGAAGGCCAAATATTTTTTCAGAGGTAGATGCAGAAAAAAATATATTCAGTTTGCAACCTGATGGAGGTCAGTATAGATGGACTAATACAACAAGTCCCGCACACAGCTAGAAGCCCAAATATTTTTTCAGAGGTACTGTAGATGCAGATAAAAATTATTTTTAATTTGCAACCTGATGGAGGTCAGTATAGATGGACTAATAGAGAAAGTCCGACACACTACTAGAAGGCCAAATATTTTTTCAGAGGTAGATGCAGAAAAAAATATATTCAGTTTGCAACCTGATGGAAGTCAGTATAGATGGATTAATAGAACAAGACCCACACACAGCTAGAAGCCCAATATTTTTTCAGAGGTAGATGCAGAAAAAAATATATTCAGTTTGCAACCTGATGGAGGTCAGTATAGATGGACTAATAGAACAAGTCCCACACACTGCTAGAAGCCCAAATATTTTTTCAGAGGTACTGTAGATGCAGATAAAAATTAGTTTTAATTTGCAACCTGATGGAGGTCAGTATAGATGGACTAATAGAGAAAGTCCGACACACTACTAGAAGCCCAAATATTTTTTCAGAGCTAGATGCAGAAAAAAATTATATTCAGTTTGCAACCTGATGGAGGTCAGTATAGATGGACTAATAGAGAAAGTCCGACACACTACTAGAAGGCCAAATATTTTTTCAGAGGTAGATGCAGAAAAAAATATATTCAGTTTGCAACCTGGTGGAGGTCAGTATAGATGGATTAATAGAACAAGACCCACACACAGCTAGAAGCCCAATATTTTTTCAGAGGTAGATGCAGAAAAAACTATATTCAGTTTGCAACCTGATGGAGGTCAGTATAGATGGACTAATAGAACAAGTCCCACACACTGCTAGAAGCCCAAATATTTTTTCAGAGGTACTGTAGATGCAGATAAAAATTAGTTTTAATTTGCAACCTGATGGAGGTCAGTATAGATGGACTAATAGAGAAAGTCCGACACACTACTAGAAGGCCAAATATTTTTTCAGAGGTAGATGCAGAAAAAAATATATTCAGTTTGCAACCTGATGGAGGTCAGTATAGATGGATTAATAGAACAAGACCCACACACAGCTAGAAGCCCAATATTTTTTCAGAGGTAGATGCAGAAAAAAATATATTCAGTTTGCAACCTGATGGAGGTCAGTATAGATGGACTAATAGAACAAGTCCCACACACTGCTAGAAGCCCAAATATTTTTTCAGAGGTACTGTAGATGCAGAAAAAATTAGTTTTAATTTGCAACCTGATGGAGGTCAGTATAGATGGACTAATACAGAAAGTCCGACACACTACTAGAAGGCCAAATATTTTTTCAGAGGTAGATGCAGAAAAAAATATATTCAGTTTGCAACCTGATGGAGGTCAGTATAGATGGATTAATAGAACAAGACCCACACACAGCTAGAAGCCCAATATTTTTTCAGAGGTAGATGCAGAAAAAACTATATTCAGTTTGCAACCTGATGGAGGTCAGTATAGATGGACTAATAGAACAAGTCCCACACACTGCTAGAAGCCCAAATATTTTTTCAGAGGTACTGTAGATGCAGATAAAAATTAGTTTTAATTTGCAACCTGATGGAGGTCAGTATAGATGGACTAATAGAGAAAGTCCGACACACTACTAGAAGGCCAAATATTTTTTCAGAGGTAGATGCAGAAAAAAATATATTCAGTTTGCAACCTGATGGAGGTCAGTATAGATGGATTAATAGAACAAGACCCACACACAGCTAGAAGCCCAATATTTTTTTAGAGGTAGATGCAGAAAAAAATATATTCAGTTTGCAACCTGATGGAGGTCAGTATAGATGGACTAATAGAACAAGACCCACACACAGCTAGAAGCCCAATATTTTTTTAGAGGTAGATGCAGAAAAAAATATATTCAGTTTGCAACCTGATGGAGGTCAGTATAGATGGACTAATAGAGAAAGTCCGACACACTACTAGAAGGCCAAATATTTTTTCAGAGGTAGATGCAGAAAAAAATATATTCAGTTTGCAACCTGATGGAGGTCAGTATAGATGGACTAATAGAGAAAGTCCGACACACTACTAGAAGGCCAAATATTTTTTCAGAGCTAGATGCAGAAAAAAATTATATTCAGTTTGCAACCTGATGGAGGTCAGTATAGATGGATTAATAGAACAAGACCCACACACAGCTAGAAGCCCAATATTTTTTCAGAGGTAGATGCAGAAAAAAATATATTCAGTTTGCAACCTGATGGAGGTCAGTATAGATGGACTAATAGAACAAGTCCCACACACTGCTAGAAGCCCAAATATTTTTTCAGAGGTACTGTAGATGCAGATAAAAATTAGTTTTAATTTGCAACCTGATGGAGGTCAGTATAGATGGACTAATAGAATGATGCTATGCCCAAAAGATTTTACTTCACTGGGTGCAGTAAAAAAATTGGTATTCTATACACAGGTGGTATATCTTGCAACACAGATAGGCTACTCCACTGACTAACACACTCTGCAATAGGCCAAAAAGGATTAGCTTTGGTAGATTCAGCCAAATGCTGTGAAAAAAACTTGCACAGCACTGGCACAGACCTGCCTGGCAAAAACTGATAGGAACTCATGTAACCTAGTCCTGAAAAGGACTGCAATTACAATTAGTCTTTACTCCCACAACCGATCTATTTAACAGCACAGACCTCCCTGATAAAAGTCGTAGGAAATGCTGTAACCTAGTCCTTAAAAGGACTGCAATCACAACTATTCCCTACTCCCAAGCTATCTGTATATTTGTGCGAAAATTGGCTTGAAATTAACAAGGTATAGCGCACACAGCAACAGCGGTGCCGTCTAACACGCAGCTGCAGCAGTGAGAAAATGGTGGCGACGGGGAAAATGGCTTGGTCTTATAGGGCAAGGACATGTGACATACACTGCCAATGACACATGCCCTTGCTTGTGTGAAAAAAAGCACTTCGCTCCGTGTGTGCGCTGCTGATAGGCTGACAGATTGCACCTCCCCACTGTAAATGCGGGAAAGAGAAAAAAAAATGGAGATCTTCATTGTTCCTGCAGAGATCCATCCCCTGCCCCTCCCCCCACCCCGCTGTACACTCAAACTGCGTATTAACATTAATTTTCATCATTACTGAGAAAAAATCCAGTTATGATTTTGGTGCACGAACAGTTATCGAACATAACCTCGAACAGCCGAATTTTTCTCAAATTGTTCGTGTTCGCCGAACGGCTCGAACACCGCCCAAAACAGCTCGAATTTGAGATTGGCGAACAGTTCGAGTAGAACAACGCTCATCTCTAATGAACAGTGATTAGATGAATTTCAAAAAGTTGCAAAGCAATTCTTTGCCAAGAAAATACACTTAATACAAAACACACTTTCCACTGAATTTAAGCACTGCAACAAAATGACCTGCTTACATAATTTCAGTGATCTTGTTATTAGCTAAGGAGAAAGTGTTAAGAAGGTCAAGGCATCTGATTACACTATGTTGTTATGAATAAATTATAAGATCGGACTAGTTGCTTTAAAAAGAGACTGGTGCTTGAAATCATTGTCTTATTCTATTTACTATGGTTACCTCCAAGGAAACAAATGCAGTCATCATTGCATTACATCTAAAGGGTTTTACAGGCAATGACGTGGCTGCTTGTATGATTGCCCCTAAATAAATTATTTATTGGATAATCAAGAACTTGAAGAAAACAGATGTTCAATTGCTGTGAAGAAGGCTTCATGGCATCTAAGAAAGTCCAGCAAGTGCAAGGAACATCTCCAAAAGAGGATTAAGCTATGGGATTGGTTCAACACCAAGGCAGAGCTTGCTCAGGAACAGCAGCAGGCAGGTATCAGTGTATCTGAATGCACAGGGGTGGCAAGGGCTTTTGGAGGCTGACCTGGTGTCAAGAAGGACAGTAAGGAAGCTACTTCTGTCCAAGAAAAACATAAGAACCAACTGACATTCTGCAGGAAACACAGGGATTGGACTGTAGATGACATGGGTAAACATATTTTCTCTAATGAAGCCTCCTTTAGACTGTTTGGGAAATCTGGAAGAATGAAAGTGCTAGCTGTGTCATGCCAGTGCTACCTGTGATATCTGGAAGAATGAGAGTGCTACCTGTGTCATGCCAACAATAAGGCATCCTGAAACCAATCATATGTGAAGTTGCTTTCCATCCAAACAAGTGGGCTCCTGACAATTTTGCCTACGAACACTGCCATGAATATAGAATGGTATTTAACCCCTTTACCCCCAGGGTGGTTTGCATGTTAATGACGAGGCAAATTTTTACATTTCTGGCCACTGTCAATTTATGAGGTAAGAACTCTGGAACGCTTCAACGGATCTGCCTGATTCTGAGATTATTTTTTTGTGACATACTGTACTTTATGATAGTGGTAAAATTTCTTCGATATCAGTTGCGTTTATTTGTGAAAAAAATGGAAATATGGCGGAAATGTTGAAAATTTCACAATTTTCAAACTTTGAATTTCCATGCCCTTAAATCAGAGAGATATGTCACACAAAATAGTTAATAAATAACATTTCCCACATGTCTACTTTACATCAGCACAATCTTGGAACCAAATTTTTTTTTTTGTTAGGGAGCTATAAGGGTTAAAAGTTGACCAGCGATTTCTCATTTTTATAACAAAATTTACAAAACCATTTTTTTAGGGATCACATCACATTTGAAGTGACTTTGAGGGGCCTTTATGACAGAAAATGCCCAAAAGTGACACCATTCTAAAAACTACACCCCTCAAGGTACTCAAAATCACATTCAAGAAGTTTATTAACCCTTCAGGTGCTTCACAGGAATTTTTGGAATGTGGAAGAAAAAAATGAACATTTATTTTTTTTCACAAAAATGTTACTTTAGACCCAAATTTTTTAATTTTCGCAAGGGTATCATTAAAAAATGAACCCCAAAATTTGTTGTGCAATTCCTCCTGAGCACGCTGATACCCAAAATGTGGGGTAAAACCACTGTTTGGGCATACCGCATGGTTCGGAAGGGAAAGAGCGCCATTTGACTTTTTGTATTTAAAATTTGCTTAAATAATTAGCGGACGCCATGTTGCGTTTGGGAAGCCCCTGATGTGCTTAACCAGTGGAAACCCCCCAGAAGTGACCCTATTTTGAAAAGTAGACCTCTCAGGGAACTTATCTAGATGTGTGGTGAGCCCAATGAACCCCCAGGTGCTTCACAGAAGTTTATAACATTGAGCCATAAAAATAAAATTTTCACTTTTTTTCAACAAAAATGTTTTTCAGCTCCCAATTTTGCATTTTCATAAGGGTAACAGGAGAAATTGCACCGTGAAATTTGTTGTGCAATTTTTTCAGAGTAAGCAGATACCCCATATGTGGGGGAAAACCACTGTGTGGGAGCACGGCAGGATTTGCAAGGGAAGGAGCGCCATTTGACTTTTTGAATGTAAAATTTGCAGAATAATTAGCAGATGCCATGTTGCGTTTGGAGAGCCCCTGGTGTGCCTAAACAGTGGAAACCCCCACAAGTGACTCCATTTTGGAAACTAGACCCCTGAGGGAACTTATCTAGATGTGTGGCGAGCACCCTGAACTCCCAAGTGCTTCACAGAAGTTTATAACATTGAGCCATAAAAATAAAATTTTCACATTTTTCCAACAAAAATGTTTTTAGTCTCCAATTTTGCATTTTTATAAAGGTAACCGGAGAAATTGCACCATTCAATTTGTTGTGCAATTTCTCCTGAGTAAGCAGATGCCCCATATGTGTGGGGGAAATCACTATTTAGGCACACGGCAGGGTTCAGAAAGGAAGGAGCGCCATTTGACTTTTTGAATGTAAAATTTGCTTGAATAATTAGCGGACGCCATGTTGCATTTGGAGAGCCCCTGATGTGCCTAAACAATGAAAAACCCCCACAAGTGACTCCATTTTGGAAACTACACCCCTCAAGGATTTTATCAAGGGGTATAGTGAACATTTTGAACCCAGAGGTATGACACAGAATTTGATAAAATTAGGTCATTACATTGAATAAGTTGTCACTAGTCTTGAGTGCAAGTGCTCGCTACTTGATTTTGCATCAGGTACTCGGGTATGCACTAAGTATCGCGGGTGCTCAAGTGACATTCTCAAGTCCCCGCCCGCATGTTTCATGGTTATTAGACACCCAAAAAAAAACATGTGGGGATCGCTCGTGCATGGCAGGCAATCCCCGCGAGGTTTTTTTGGCTGTATAACATCTGCAAAACATATGGGGCGGAGACTCGAGCATGTCACTCTAGCACCCAATGCAAACTCAAGTAGCGAGCACTTGTGCTCAACAATAGTTGCCATATCGTCGTCATTTTTTTTCTTTACTTCTGAAAAAATCCCATCCCCAACGCAACCCTAACCCCAACCCTAAAACAACCCCAACCCTAATACAACCCCAACCCTAATATAACCCCAACCCTAACCCTAGCCTAACCTTAACTCTAGCACAACCCTGACCCTAGACCAACCCTATCCCTAGCCCAACAATAACCCTAACCCTAGCACAACCCTAATCCTAACCATAGCACAACCCTAACCCGAACCCTAGAGTTTATTTTTTACACCGTTCATCGTGCGGTATAAGTGATTATACGAATTTATTCTTCGAGTTGGTGCAATTACAGCGATACCAGATTCATATTGGGTTTTTATGATTGACAGTAGTGATGAGTGAGCATGTTTGCTACTGCTCGGTGCTCACCCAAGCATCTCACTGCTCGAGATGCTCGGCGCTTGCCGAGTATTTTCGGGGTTGCTCGGCGGGAGCTTGGTCTCCTCCCTGCATGTTTGGCGCTCTTTAAAGCACCAATGAACATGCAGGGATTGCCTGCCACTCACTGTAATGCCGTAGCTATGTTTGTTGTGGCATTACACTGATTGGCTGGCCGCACAGTGTCATCAGGTCTATATCAGACCTGGCGCTGCCATGCTCGTCACAGTCACTTTGGAATCAGACAGTGTAGGGAGAGGTGCTGCTGAGCTAGGGAGAGATTTGCTTGTTTCTAGTTAGTGTAGGTGTACCAAACTATATTAGAGACACATGTCCATCTCAACAAACAGTCCTTCTGAGGACTAATGCATCTGCAGAGATATCAGGCAGGCAGTGTATATAGGCAGGCAGGCAGGGTATATAGCAGACTGCAGTGCATATAGCACAAGAAGCTCCATTCCAGTTCTATCTAGATATTTCTAGAAATAGGCCCAGGTCTCAGGGGCCAGGAATAATTTTATTTTGGATCTTAATCCTCATTATTTGCTTAAAAAGCAATGCAGAGAACACAGTTTTTCTGCGCCATTTGCTTGTTGGCACTGCAGAATACAGCCAGGTCCTTTCCATATTATAGTGCTAAAAATCCAGCTATTTAAAACTGTGGTTTGTCCGTCACACGGATCACATATAATTGCACTAAAAATACTGCAATTTCTGGCCTCCATTAAAAAAAATTTCAGTGTGTCAGTGAAGAAATTGACACCAGTTTGCTGTTCAAAATAGTTACCTACAGGCCAGCTATTTAAAACTGTGTTTTCTCCGTCACACGGATCACATATACGTTTTCAGAAAATACTGCCATTTCTGACCTCCATTAAATATTTGTTTCAGTGTGTCAGTGAAGCAATTGACACCAGTTTCCTGTTCAAAATAGTTACCTACAGGCCAGGTATTTAAAACTCTGGTTTGTCAGTCACACGGATCACATACAGTACAGACCAAAAGTTTGGACACACATTCTCATTTAAAGATTTTTCTGTATTTTCATGACTATGAAAATTGTACATTCACACTGAAGGCATCAAAACTATGAATTAACACATGTGGAATTACATACTTAACAAAAAAGTGTGAAAAGACTGAAAATATGTCTTATATTCTAGGTTGTTCAAAGTAGCCACCTTTTGCTTTGATGACTGCTTTGCACACTCTTGGCATTCTCTTGATGAGCTTCAAGAGGTAGTTACCGGAAATGGTCTTCCAACAATCTTGAAGGAGTTCCCAGAGATGCTTAGCACTTGTTGGCTTCCACCGCCCTTACCGTGCTTCAGCAGCGTTTGCAGCTTCCGGCTCACAGACTGGTATGTGATGTCCCCACGCACTGGAACTCTACACTGCATATGTTGGGAAGGATTTTTGAGCAGAAGAGGGCAGTTGTTGAGTACCAGCATCAACAAGGCCGTCGGTATTCAGTTCAGAATCCACACATAAGACCTCAGTAGTGGACATGGATGTCAGACATATGTATCATCCTCCAAAACTTAGAGGACTCCACCAAGATGGTGAGCGGCGATGACGCCATAATTAGCATCACCATCCGGCTTCTCTGTCTTCTGAAACGCTCTCTGCTCACAATCAAAGAGGATGCATTGCAGGCAGAGCACGATGAGATGGAGCAAGGAATCATACAGGGTGATTACACACAGCCCAGCCTCATCTCATCCCAATGTGGATTGGGTGACAATGAGGAAGAGGAGGAGGAGGAAGAACAGGAGCTAGTTTCATGCGCTATGGACGGTACTACCTGCACAACTGTCATACCGTCTGTTCAGCGTGGATGGCCAGAGGACAGAGAGGAGAAGGAGGAGGAGAGCATGGTCAGTCATCCTCTTGGTGAGGACACGGAAGTCTTGCCTGTTAGCAGTCTGGCACGCATGGCTGAGTTTATGTTACGCTGCCTTTCCCATGACCCCTGCGCTCTTAAAATTTTGGGTGACAGTCATTACTGGTTGGTGACACTTCTAGACCCACGCTACAAGGAAAACTTTATATCTCTTATTCCTCAGTCGGACAGGTCTACAAAAATGGGGCAGTACCAGAAGGCCCTTGTTGCGGAACTATTAAAAAAATCCCATCTGAAAATGCTGGCGGCAGAGGTCACAGTTCGTTGGACAACCAAGGAGTACAGGCGAGAGAGACACAAATGCAATCCAGCAGAGGAACACTGTCAAAGTTCTGGAACAGTTTTCTCAGACCCTCCCATCGCACAGGCCCTGAGATGCGGGGTACTCTCACAAGGAGTGCAAGTTTGGGAAGATGCTGAGAGAGTACCTTGCTGACCGTATCAACGTCCTCCGTGATTCCTCTGTGCCTTATAATTATTGGATATCCAAGCTGGATAAGTGGAATGAACTGGCTCTCTATGCCTTGGAGGTCCTGGGCTGCCCTGCCGCTAGCGTTTTATCAGAGCTGGATTTTAGTGCCACTGGTGGAATTATAACTGATAAGCGCATCCGCCTGTCAACTGAAAATGCTGACAGGCTGACTCTTATAAAAATGAACAAGGGCTGGATTGGGCCAGACTTCTCAACACCACTGAATGATAGCAGTGTAACAAACTCAAATCCAGTGTCTTTTTTTGGGAAGTGTATTCCCATGCACCTCTTCACAAGCACACATGGGTATACGCTTCCTGATTTTGGCTATTTGCTCTTGTCCTCCTCCTTCTCCTCATCCTCCATCACCATATCACCAGGGTGACCGTGGTCCGTGATGCAACACTCACATAATTTATGGGTGTTTATGATGCCCGTAAAAAATAAATTTTATACAGTATGTTCATGTATACCCCCCAGGGGTAAATGTTTGTCAGCCCGTACACTTAGTGACTTAGTGCATGGGCATTACAAGTATAGGAGATCCGCTCCTTTCTGTAACGGGTCTGGGAGGCGGAACCTCTGAGCAACTATACAAGGGGGCGGTCCTTGTAAGGAAGCGGGTGGCTCCCAGGGAAGACGGGCAGGTAGTCACGGCAAGTGACAGGGAACTGTCCCGGGGTAGAAGGGCAGGTAGTCACGGCAAGTGACAGGGACAGTCTCTGGGTAGAAGGACGGGTACTCACGGCAAGTGACAAGGACAGTCTCTGGGTAGAAGGACAGCAGGCAGGTGGCTGGTGAGCGCTCCCAGGTGAGCGGGCGAGAGTCTTTGGACTGGCAGGTGGTCACGGCAAGTGACGGCAGAGCCTCCAGGTAGGCTAGCAGGCAGGTAGCAGGTGAGTGCTCCCAGGTGAGCAGGCAAGAGTCTCTGGACAGGCAGGTGGTCACGGCAAGTGATGGCGGAGCCTCCAGGTAGGCTAGCAGGCAGGTAGCAGATGAGCGCTCCCAGGTGAGCGGGCAGGCTGGTCCATAGACAGACTGACAGGTGTCGGAAGGCAGACCGTCGGACCGCAGGATTGCAAGCAGGTAAACGGATATCAGGCAGGTATCAAGCAGGAATCTGACAGGTGACTGGCAGGTAACTGGTAATGGGACCTGAGGGCTGAAGCAGAGTGAAGGCTTTGCAACAACATTGCTCGGGCACCTCCATTTTGGAGGAGGTGCCTTATATATGGTGAGGTCCTCCGGCCATTGGCCGGGGACTCCTTAGGACGGCGCGCGCGGCCCCTTTAAGAGAGGGGGAGAGCGCGCGCGCCCTAAGTACAGTGGCCGGGAAGCAGCGCGCGCTGCCAGCAGAGCGGGAGGAGGACGCCGGGCACGGAGTGGAGAGGTGAGGGGAACAGCGTCCCTGCCTAGCAGGAGGCAGGGACGCCGACGCTACACTTTCTAATGGGAACATTTTTTTATGATGCCCTCTAAGTCTCTTCCAAGGGGCATTGGAGTGCCTCACAATTTTTGGCAGCCCTTGCATTCACTGCATAGGCCAACACTATGGGAGACCCTCTCCTTTCTAATGGGAATTTGTCGTTACTGTGGCCCTGCTCTATGTGTCTTTAAATTCTTAGTGGGGTTTTTCCTAAATTTGGTCAGCCGTTGCACTCACTGCATATCCTATAACTGTATAGCAGACTCTCTCCTTTATAATGGGAACATGTCGTACTTGTTACTGTGGCCCTGCTCTATGTGTCTTTAAATTATTAGTTGGGTTTTTCCTAAATTTGGTCAACCGTTGGACTCAATGCGTACCCTATAACTGTATAGCAGACTCTCTCCTTTCTAATGGGAATTTGTCATTACTGTGACCCTGCTCTATGTGGCTTTAAATTCTTAGTGGGGTTTTTCCTAAATTTTGTCAGCCATTGGACTCACTGCATACCCTATAACTGTATAGCAGACCCTCTCCTTTCTAATAGGAACATGTTGTACTTATTACTGTGGCCCTGCTCTATGTGTCTTTAAATTGTTAGTGGGGTTTTTCCCAAATTTTGGCAGCCCTTGCAGTCACTGCATACGCAATAACAGTATAGGAGACCCACTCGTTAATAATGGGAACAACAAAGCATAGCCGGCTGATGACTCTCTAACAATAGCGAGGGCCTACTGCTGGCCTTTTAAGAACAGTAAGGGCCACCTGATGGCCCTATAAAAATAGGCTTTGTGACTTTCAGAGTCCCTCCATCATAAATGAAACAGGATGTGTCTGATGATGTATCACACAGCACATTGCCAGATAAGGTTGTAAAATGTTAAAATGACATTTTCCGGTGAATGCAATTGTCTTAAAAATATAACGTAAAAAAAAAAAAAACAGTAGGATCTTTCTTTAGTATAAAAAACAGAGTCGCCAATGTAACCTCAATGTAATCACATTTTTCAGCTCCTGCACCTCCTCCTCCTTCTCCAAAATGACCACATCAGTCAAAAGCTGACAGCACTGCAGCACTGCCTTGGCCAAGCGACAACAGGCTGTGCTGAAGATAACATGCTTAATGCTTAGGTGACAAACTGCCCACCGCTGCACAGTTGTTGAAAGCTGTAACACAGCAGCCTGATTTGTGGCTCTCACTGCTGAACATACAGCCAGGCATGGTTGTGTGTGACAATGGGCAGAACCTGGTGACGGAGAAATGACAGCCGGAGTAGATACGGTTTCCCTCTATGCAAGTCCTTTCACCGAGCTAAAGAATACAACTGTGGTGAAATACAACTCTCACTGAGAAGCTGTTTCAGATTGAAAAACATTGTGCCCACCAGAGGATTTGATTCTGAGGGCTCACCTTTCTCCCCTGCTCAAGAGCCCCATAGCAGCTGCAAAGTTAGCGCTATCATGAAATCTCCTGATGTAGAAGCCAGGGCACACCAGAGGATTCTCTGATGCGACCGTCCAGCCCTGCCGAGAAGCAGTCCTGGCTAAGAAAAGTGTGTGGGAAGGTTTCCGGACACTCTATGACTGCTTTTTTACTGAGGTGGAAACCCACGGGAGAGCATACAAATTCCTTGCAGATGTTGTCCTTGCTGGAATTTGAACCCAGGATCCCAGCGCTGCAAGGCGTCAGTGCTAACCACTGATCCAATGTGCTGCCGTTCACCCTCTAATATCTAACAGGCTGGAGAAACTTGCACCTACTGCCACTCTATCTTCAGCTCCTTTGTGAGAAAGTAATGTATTTGGGCAGCCACTCAGTCTACCAAATAAAATTCCTGAGAAGGAAATTGGGGATGGCTTCGCTACTGGTACTGGGGTCAGTGCTAATACCATGGTGTCGTACCATAGTTTACTGGAAATATTCCAGGCTGGTAGGAGGCAAGCAAATTCCCACAGAAAAGTTCCAGCAGTAATGTTCTGGGACCCGCGCTTGTAGAAGGCGGAGATAACACCGGGAGAAATAGTGACGGCTGGGGACCGAGTATGGACATGAGGCATGAGGTTGTGAAAAGCTTCCGCCTCAACGAGCCTAAAAGGCCACATTTCAAGTGCAAGCAGCTGCCCAGAAATCTGGCAGTTTAGTATTGCGGCCTGTGGCTGGGTGAGTGGGTGGCTGGCTGCATACTTGCGCTTGCATTCCAAGTAACAGAAAACTAAGCAGATGGTGTCCTCTATCATCATCATGGCCTCACCTCGGCTCTTTGAACTCTCCTGAAGGAGAAGCCTGGGCCCACCGGAGGAGTCTCCGATTTTCTGGTGGGTCCGTCCAACCCTGCCGAAAAGCAGCCCTGGCTAAGATAAGTGTGCGGGAAGGTTCCCAGACACTCTATGGCTGCTTTTTTAATGTGGATCGGACATGCTTGTGCATGTTATTTCTCAAACCGCATTGCAGATCAGGCCATTGCCCAACTCTGTAGTCATGAAATTAAATGCGCAAAGAAAGATGTTTGTGTGTCAAAGCACCACCGACAAGTGCGAGTAGATGTTGGACAGGCTGCCATTGCTTCTGCAACAAGCTGCATTAGAGGACTTCCTGGGAGAAATGACACACAGAGTAGAAACGGTTTCCGTAAATGACAGTCCTTTCACCGAGCTAAAGAATATGGCTGTGGTGAAATACAACTCTCAGCAAAAAAAAGCTGTGGACTTGCTCCATACCGTCCCTGGCCACATTCACCTGTCCACGTGTTTGTGGTTAGGCGGTCCTTCCCAGTAAATGCACTGGGGATGGCACAGGTAATGTTGTGGGACCCATAATTGTGGAAGGTGGAGACAATACTGGGAGAAATAGTGGCGGCTGGGAACCGAGTATGGACATCCGGCCGCCGCCGACATGAGGTTGTGAAAAGCTTCTGCCTCCACGAGCGAACCTAAAAGGCCACATTTCAAGTGAAAGCAGCTTTAGAGGACTTCCTGGGAGAAAAGACAGCTGGGTAGATATGGTTTCCCAAGTCCTTTCACCAAGCTAAAGAATATGGCTGTGGTGAAATACAACTCAGCAAAAAAAGCTGTGGACTGGCTCCATACCGTCCTTGACCACATTCACCTGTCCATGTGTTTGTGGTTAGACGGTCCTTCCCAGTAAGTCCACTGGGGAGGGCACGGGTAATGTTGTGGGACCCGTGCTTGTGGAAGGCGGAGATGACTCCGGGACAAATAGTGGCGGCTGGGGACCGAGTATGGATACCCGGTCGCCGCCGCCATAAGATTGTGGACAGCTTCCACCTCCACGAGCCTAAAAGGCCACATTTCAAGTGCAAGCAGCTGTTAAAAATTTGGCAGTATAGTATTGCAGCCTGTGGGTGGGTGGGTGGCTGGCTGCATACTTGCGCTTGCATTCCAAGGATTGGAGTAGGGACAACTGAAAGCTGCACTGGGACAAGGACGTGGACGGTGATTGTTGCAAGTATGCAATGACAGGTGCATGGCGGGACGCATCTTCGCATGCGCCAAGGATCACTTATGATGGGCACACTTTTAGGCAGTGACCTGGGAGTGAGCGATGCTTCCAGAGGTCTTCCTCATGCTGTTCCCATGTCTTTTCAGCACTGTATGCATGTGTCTGATGATGTGTCACACACCACATGGCCAGATAAGGTTGTAAAATGTTAAAATGACTTTTCCCAGTGAATGCATTTATCTTGGTTGAAAGCAATGCAAAAGTGAAAAAACGCAATAAAAACGCTACTTGTGAACATAGCCCAAGGTGTGGAAGATTATTTTTGTTTTTGGTCATTTATTTTGCCTTATATACAAGTCATTACCCTGGAAAGGATGTTCCTTAACACAATTCCCAAGAAAATCCATTTTGGTTTCGTTTTTGCATGTTTTATTGTGAGTCTGTAAAAGTGGCGTAATACTCTGACAACGTTGTTGTCAGAAGTGACCTGGGAGTCAGAAATGCTTCCAGGGGTCTTCCCCATGCTGTTGCCATGTAACTTGAGCACTGTTCTCATCGATTTGGGCAACTTTTAGACCCTCTGCAGACTGCTGGGGGGAGCCACCTGAAAAATGCTTGAGTTTCCCATAGACTTACATTGGGCTCGTTGCTCGGGTCGAGCACCCGAGTATTCCAATTTGCTTGACCCGATCAACGAGTACCCGAGTATTTTAGTGCTCGATCATCACTAATTGATAGCTGTCCATATTTCGGCTGAAAGAGTCATGTGACAGCTTGTTTTTTGTGGGACAAGTTGACGTTTTTATTGGTACCTGTAACATACCTGGCGGCACCCTGCATGGTGGTCCATCTCCCACTGTGCAAGAGTGCGCACTTGATCTCCAGTCCAGAATGTCTCTCTGGCTTCCCTCCATGCTGTCTGTTTGTGTCTGTTTCTGCTGCTTAAGGGCGGCGCCCGATCACTTCCTGCTTTTTGTACCTGCTGTGGGTCACACCCCTTGTGCGTCCTCAGCCTATTGCTGTCTGTCACCTGGTATATAACCCAGCTGCTCCAATCAATCCCTGCCTGAGCATTGTGTTTCATTCAGTGTGTGCTTGCACTCTGAAGGTGCCAGGTCCCGTTCTGTGTTCTCTTGTCTGCCTATCCTGGAGGCTGTATTTCCAGGCCTGTCTGAACACGCTCCTAGCCTGTTCCTCCCGCCTTCTAGGGGCCGATTACCTAGACCCGCTCCTGTATCTTGTCTGTACTGTCTGAACTCGCTCCTAGCCTGTTCCTCCCGCTATCTAGGGGCCAATTACCTAGACCCGCTCCTGTATCTTGTCTGTCCTGTCTGAACTCGCTCCTAGCCTGTTCCTCCCGCCTTCTAGGGGCCGATTACCTAGACCCGCTCCTGTATCTTGTCTGTCCTGTCTGAACACGCTCCTTGCCTGTTCGTCCCGCCTCTCTGGGGGCCGTATTCCCAGACCCGCTCCTGTATCCCGCTGCAGTGTCGGTCTCTTCCGTACACTCAGTTCCAGTCTGAACTCTCTCCTATCCTTTACCTGTTTTGCCTCTATGTCCGTTCCTTTCCTTTTTCTGCAGAGACTGAACTCGTACCTAACTCCTGCTTGTTGTCTCTGTACTCCCGTTTGTGTGTTTGTGGTCCACTCGCTACTTCACTGCAAGTACCTTGTGGGTATCTGGCTCTGCCTTTCCCTTCCTGTCTGTTCCGTGTGAACAGAGCCCTGTTCCCCCTGCTCAGTCTCGCTCCGCTCTGACTCCTTTGCTCACTGCTCCGGCAGTCTCGCTCCGCTCTGACTCCTTTGCTCACTGCTCCGGCAGTCTCGTCCTGCTCTGCTCTTGCTCACCGCTCCTGGCGGTCTCGTCCTGCTCTGCTCTTGCTCACCGCTCCAGGTGGTCTCGTCCTGCTCTGCTCTTGCTCACCGCTCCAGGCGGTCTCGTCCTGCTCTGCTCTTTCTCACTGCTCCAGGCGGTCTCGTCCTGCTCTGCTCTTGCTCACCGCTCCAGGCGGTCTCGTCCTGCTCTGCTCTTGCTCACCGCTCCAGGCGGTCTCGTCCTGCTCTGCTCTTACTCACCGCTCCAGGCGGTCTCGTCCTGCTCTGCTCTTGCTCACCGCTCCAGGCGGTCTCGTCCTGCTCTGCTCTTGCTCACCGCTCCTGGCGGTCTCGTCCTGCTCTGCTCTTGCTCACCGCTCCAGGAGGTCTCGTCCTGCTCTGCTCTTGCTCACCGCTCCAGGCGGTCTCGTCCTGCTCTGCTCTTACTCACCGCTCCAGGCGGTCTCGTCCTGCCCTGCTCTCGCTCACCTCTCTGGGCGGCCTCACTCTGCTGTGTTTGTCTGCCACATCTGTGGCTCTGTTCCAGAGTCCCAGTGTGTACTGGGTCCTATCCCGCCTGTGTTCCTGCCTGCTAGTGCCTTCCTATCTGCACTCTAGCCGTGCTTGCCTGTACCCCCCTGCCTGCATACCCGCCTGCCCGCATACCAGTCGTGCCTGCCTATTCCCACCAGTCTGTGTGCCAGCCTAACCAGTCTGTTCCTGTATTCCCCTGTGTGGGTCAACAGCCGTGTCCGGGGTCTGTCCTGGAGTAGCACCTGGTCCCTCTGCTCGGTTCCTCCTGGGTGCACTGGCGTCGTATGCCGTCGTGCGACCCTGGTCAGATCGGGTGAATACCTAGTTACGCCCCTCCAGGTATTCACTCTCCGGCACGGTCCAGTGGAATCACACGCACACGCCGCTCAGCCCGGGCGTGTGCATTACAGTACCATTTTCGGGCACGTGACATTTTTTGATCGCTTTCTATTTTGATTTTTGGGAGGCAGAATAAACAAAAAACAACAATTCAGGAATTGTTTTTTTGTTTTTTTTTATGCCGTTCTGCGTGTGGTAAAATTGATAAGGTAGCTTTATTCTTTGGGTCAGTACGTTTACAGTGGTACCACATTTATATATTTTTTTTATGTTTTGGCCCTTTTACACAATAAAAACTATTTTATAGAAAAAAGAATTGTTTTTGCATCGCTTTATTCTGAGAGCTATAATTTTTTCATTTTTCCGCCCTTGGAGCTGTATGGCAGCTTGTTTTTTGCAGGGCAAGATGCCGCTTTCAGCGGTATCATTTTTATTTACATTTGTCATTTTGATTTTTTTGTTTAGCGGTATGATGATAAAGCATCATTTTTTGCTTTGTTTTTTATTTTATTTTTTAACGTGTTCAGTAAAGGGGTTAACTAGTGGGACAGTTTTATAGGTCAGGTCGTTCCGGATGCGGCGATACCAAATATGTGTACTTTTATTGGTTTATTTTTTTTTTCATAAGATTATTTATCTATGGGTAAAATAGTTTTTTTATTTTTTTGGATTATTTTTTTCATTTTTTTTATATTTTTACAATTTTTTTTTTTTTCACTTTCTGACATATTTTTTACTTTTACAAATTGTCCCACTATGTGATTTTCAGTTTTTACATTCTGATCGGCTGTATAGCACAGGAATGCAGCACCATCCCTGTGCTATACAGCCTGTCAGCACTGCACAGGGAGAAGTTACTTTGGTCGCGCACTGCGCATGACCAAAGTAACTTCTTGCCTCCTGGTGACCCGGATGTTGTCATGATGACATCGGGTCACTATAAAAATATCCGGGACCGAACTCAGATGCCGCGGGATGCCGTAGAGGAGGTAAGTATCGGCGCTTACCTCCTCCTTGCTCCTGCAATGCTGCGATCGATTGCTCGATTGCAGCATTTCGGGGGTTAATGTGCAGGGAGTGGTGCAGGACCACTCCCTGCACATCGCATCGGGTGTTAGCTGTGACTATCAGCTGACACCCGGCTGCAATCGCACCTGCACAGCCTGTGTGTGGGCGAAATCGCAGAGGCTTACTAATACCTATCTGGCTCTTAAGTTCCAGGGCACAGAAACATATTAGTACGCCTTGGGCCGGAAAGGGGATAAACATCCTCAAAGAGCACCTTCTCCCAATGATCGAGGAATAATTTGGTGATAAAAAATGATTTTTTCCAGTCTGATGATGCACAATGTCACAATGCAAATGTGATAATTAAGTGGCTTTTGAACAAAACATTGAAATTTGGAGTCCATGGCCAGTAAAGTCCCCAGATATACATTCCATTGAGAATCTGTGGTCATTCCTTAAAAGCTGGACAGAGAAACAAATCACAGAAACTATGAAAAACTACTAGCACTGTTTAGGCAAGAATAGGTTGCGATCAATTAGGATTTTCCCTGGAAGCTGATATCCAGCATGCCAGGGAAAATTGCAGAAGTCTTGAAAAATAACAATCAACACTGTAAATATTGGATTTTTGCATAAACTTAATGAATTTGTCTAGAAACATTTAAAAGCATAAAAATGCTTAAAATTGTATTTCAGTAACCATAGAAACATCTGACTAAAAGAAATGAAAACATTGAAAAACTTAAATTTGTGTCAATCTCAAAAGTTGTGGCCACAATTGTATGTTCTCTCTGAAATACTGCAGCGTTTCAGTATAAAATAGCACAGCCAGGCTCTGATTCATTTGCTGATCATGGCTCAATTCAGAATCTGAGGATGGGTTCCCTTTAATACAGATCAAAAATATGGACATTAAAGGAGCATAGAGAAAGGGATTTAGGTTGAAACTAAAAAATGCAGGAGAAATCAAGCTAGAGAAAACAAAATATATGGTGACTTTTGTTTAAAAAAGGCTCTATTTTCTATTCATTCTGTAAAATGTGTTTTGGACAGCTTGATGTATGCAAAGGTGACCCAATAGAATCATTAAATATTTTCCATCGATAATAATAGAAATATTTACTCACAGCACTGTCAATTCCAAGTGTAAGAAGCATTATAAAGAATATAACTGCCCACACAGAGGAAAGCGGAAGAGTAGCTATAGCTTCAGGGTAGATTATAAATATTAATCCAGGCCCTAAAAGACAGCAAAATCAAGTACAATGATCAGATAACTAGCTGTAATTCAAGATGTACATATTGCCATATTGCACATCTGGAAAGGACTGCAAGAAAACATGATTTTGATTTAGTTCCAATTATTCTCTATGGGGAAAATACTTTGGAATTGCATTGGTACCATGATATTACTGCTCGGTAACCTCAACCTAAACTGCAAATCTGTCTATCTGCAAATTGTACAGATGTCACACTATGTCAAGTGGCGCTATATCACTAGTGACTTAAATCTTCATGTATTAACTGATGAATTTCAAAAGTATAAAGAGTAGCAGATCCCCACCATTGTCTATATGTCCTACCATAGGGTGACTTAAGGTGCACTTTGTTTGAAAAGAGGTTGTCTACTTTAGAAACCCCATTCAGAGAGATCCTTTATTCAGTGTTCTCATTCTTGGCCAGAGGAAGAGTCCATTTACACTGTGCAATGCAGAGCCCTAAACTACTGCCGATCAGTAACATTTTTGCCAATAAGTGGACAGGCCGAATCCGCTTCCAATGTGCATTGAACTAATTTTAATAGATTGTTCATTGTCCTTGGCAGAGCGGTTCCTGTCTACACAGGATGCAGGCTGCCAAGAATGATGATGTTTTATGCAAACCAAAAAATTGATTCACCCGACAAATGAGCATTTTGATTTTTTGCCAGTGATTGGAAGCCTGTTTAGACTGCACAGTTATAGCAAAATGAGAGTTGCAAGGAATGAATGTTCACAATCATCTTGCTGTCTAAATGGACCTTAAAGAGAACTTGGCAACAGGATTTAGCGCTATAAAGTAAAGGCATGGCCATAATGGCGCTGTGATAGTGATTAATCTGATATCTGATGTGAAGGGATCCGATCAATGGCTGTTAAATACTCACCTTATGAAGTTTTCATAAAATGATGTCTTGTGTGCTTTGGGGTAGGACGTGGGGGCAGAGTCTTCTTCTGTTTATCCACCCCTCCCCCCACCAACCTCCTCTGCTTTTTGTATCGGTCATTGATTATTCTGTGACCTGCCTCCTTCTTAAAATTTGGCAGCGCCACCGCCGCCATCAATGTGTGGGCGGCACATGCGCAGTGTGAATTTGCATCCTGTGTATAGGGCTTCAATAAATTGGTGCCAGAGGCAGTGAATGCGCAGATTGAGATTTCGGCTCAGTGAATTTTTTTCTGAGCCGAAATCTCGATCTGCGCATGCGTTGCATCTGGTGCCATTTTATCGAAGTCCAGCACACAGGACACAGACTCACAATTCTCACACGCCGCCCACACAATAATGACGGCAGCGTGCAATTTTAAAAAGGTAGCAGGTCACTGAATAATCAGTGACCTGTACAAGAAGCAGAGGAGGCTGGTTGGGGGGGTAGACGGAGAACTAGAAGGAGACACTGCCCCCATGTCCCACCCCGAAGCACACTGATGCACATAAGACATAATTTTATCAAAACTTCATAAGGTGAGTATTCAACAGCCACTGATCGGATCCCTTTATATCAGTTTCAGATTAATAAGCATCAGAGCGCCATTATGGCCATGCCTTTAGTCTATAGGGCTAAATCCTGCTGACATGTTCACTTTGAAGGGTTAGTCCAAATCCCAAAAGTAAATTTCAATTAATACATTTTTAAAAACTAATAACATTTGTAAATTAAGTCATGGTAAATATGGTGAAATTCAATACCATTCACTCTGTATTGCAACTTAGGGTTCTGGTTGCATTATCCACTTCCTATGACTATTTCTTTGTAAAGCCTGACGCATGCTCAGTACACACTCCCTTTATCACTGACATACACAGGGCTCCCTCACTGTTGCCATTACTGCAGCTGTAGTTGCGCTCCCAGCCCATGAAACAAGACATCATCACAACATTCGTTTCATTAGCTGGGCAGTGCATTTTCTTCAGCCCTTGTCAATTCCCTCTGCATTCCCTCTGCAGCGCGCTTGTGACGCATGCGCAGTAAAAAATACACAGTGATGACGTCTTGTTGCATAGGCCAAGAGAACAAATGTGTTACCACTCCCCCAGGGTGGAAAGGGGAGTGACAGCAGTTTCAACCAGAAGACGACAATCTCTTTGAGTATTCCATCATGCACTGAGGATTCTGAAATGAATCGTCATAGGAAGTAGGTAATACAAACAGAACCTTAAGTTGCAGGACAGAGTTAATGGTAGGGAATTTTACCGTGACTTAAATTACAAAAGTTATTCGTTTTTAAAGATTTAGTAATTGAAATTTACTTTTGGGTTATAGACTAATCCTTTAAGCAGTGGTGTTCAAAGGTGTTTGTTCTGTCCTGCATTATAAAGACTAAGCATCAATTTGAAAAGGAGTTTTATAATGCCTAATTTCCCCTTCAGTGGCTCTAAGACTTTATTCACGTAACAACTTGATCTTCCATTTTGTGTAAATTCCATGGAAAGCTGTGGAAAATATATCCCTAGGGTTTAATTCCCAAAAAATAGTCCTTTTAAAGTTTATCAGACCAGTATTATATAATTTTACAGTATGCAAAAGTATCATTTATCTTTTTTCATTACAATGGGTGCCTGTTAAGTATCTTAAGTACAGTTTTGTATGCTGCAGCCTTGTATTTGAGGTCTACTCTTGGAGGCCCTCCCATTATATACCTTCATTGTTGCCACTAAACATGATATGCACATATTGCCTCAATAGCTATGTCTAAATTGTATGACAGAAATGAGAAGTGAAACTAACCTTTTTGACATATTTTGAGAATCATTATTAATCTTACCGTCTTTTGCAACATCACCAATTGGTACATTATGTTTCTGTGACATATATCCAAGAAAAGAAAAGATGACAAAACCAGAGAAAAAACTTGTCAAAGAATTAACTGAAGTGGTGATGATTGCATCTCTGTAAGAGAAAAGAAAGTAGATGCTTTTCAAGAAACAGCTAAGAATAAGAAAATATTAACACATGAAGGGAGCCTTAAACGGATTTTCCCACGAGCAAAGTAACTTTTAATTAACAAATCTTGGAATAAAAATAAGTTTCACAATTGGAGGTGTTAAAAAAGTGTTCCTGTGCTGAGATATTCTTATAAATGTGCCCCTGCTGTGTACTATGTAATAGCTGTGTCTGACCATGCAGGAACATGGTCTGATCATACCACATCTCCTGGCCAGGGAAGAAAAAAGAGAGTACACCATGGGATCACAGCTGATTCTTTCTTTGAGGTAAAAAATTGCTTAAAAACAGGCAGGGAAATGTTTTAACTCAAAGAAAGAATAATCTGCGTGCTGTATTGTCTACATACCCTCTTGCATCCTCCACTGCCCAGGAGATGTGGTATGATCAGACCATGTTCCTACACGGTCAGACACAGCCATTACACAGTACACAGCAGGGGCACATTTATAAGAGAATCTCAGTACAGGAACATTTTTTTTAAACATATCAAATTCTGTAATTTATTTTTATTCCAAGATCAATTGATTAAAATTGACTGTGTTTATGGAAGAACCCTTTTAAGCCAGCTATGTACAATAGCTTTTAGCTAACTACAATAACACTAAGTAAGCAACTGCTATTCCAAATATTGTGATCAATTGAAACTCCAAAGCAGAGTATTAAGAATATTTTGCCAGTAGTACCTCAATAGCAGATGATAAAGATTGGAAGATAAGCTATCATACTGAAAACACGTTTGATGGTTTGAATCATTGACACCATTTTCTTCTAGCTTATTTCTATGTCCATTTTTAAATAAATATAAATTTATGAGAGATACCCATTTGATCCATTTTGCAATGGATTTCCCAGGATCCCATTGATTTACAATTTTACCATGTACAACCCAAATTCGAACAAAGTAGAGACTCTATGTAAGATGTAAAGAAAACAAGAATGTTATGATTTGTTTTAATCTCCTATAGCCATATTTTATTCATAACAGAACATAGAAAACATATCAAAAGTTAAAAATTAGCAATTTTTCCATTTAATTAAAAAACAATTGACTCATTTAAAAATTGATGGCAGCAACACATCTCAAAAAGTTCAGACAGGTTTAAGAAAAGGCTGGAAAAGTAAGTGGTGCTAATGAAAAACAGGTCATTTGCCAACTAAGTCACATGAGTGTGTATAAAAAGATCATGTTAGAGAAGCAGAGTCTCTTAGAAGCAAAAATGGTCAGATCTGTATACAACTATATCTAAAACTGTGGAATCATTTCAGAGAAATGTTTTTCAACTAAAAATTGCAAATACTTTTAATATTCCACTATCTACAGTATACAACATGATCAAAAGATTTAGAGATTCTGGAGAAATCCATGTACATAAAAGGACTGTGCTGACAGTCAATATTGAATACTTGTTATCTGCAAGGCTGAGGAAATGCATCCTGAAATCATTAAAACTACAGGAAATTCAGTAGCCATCAACCACCTAAATGTATAAAATGGTAATAGAACTTTATTTGAGAAAATGTACATAAAACACACATATGATAAAAATGATCGAGGTCTATATAGAAAGAGGAAACATGGAAAACATGTAGAGAGAGCACGGTAATGTGTAGGACATTGGGGCAATATTCCTAAAGTGCTCAAGCGGAGAGGAACCATACATGCAGTACACAACCAGTACTTGACAGAAACTCCTGCAGCTCATTTGATGTTGCTGAAGGCCTCTTGGCAGCCTCCTGGACAGATTTTCTTCTTGTTTTTTATCAATTTTTGAGGCACGCCCAATTCTAGTTAATGTCACTGTTTAGCCAAATATAAGTCACCTCTTGATGACCGTCTTCACAGTGTCCCATGGAATATCTGCTTTGGAATTTTTTTGTACCCTTCTCCTGACTGACAACTTTCAACAATAAGATTCCTTTGCTGTGTTGTAAGCTGTTTATAAACCATGTCTTTTGCCATGTCTTTTGCCATGTCTTTTGCCACAAAATGCAACTAAGATGTCAGAAAAATCCTACTAGAACAGCTAAACTTTTTATGAGGTTAACCAGAATCACTTTAAATGATTGCAACTGTGTACTGACTACTATTCAACATGAGTTTAAAAGTGATTGGCTAATTCTAAACACAACCATATACTCCATTATAAGAGATGTTCACACTTATGCAACCATATTATTTTAGTTCATTATTTTTATCCCTTCTCCTCAAAATTATTTCACTTTTTTTCTCAATGGATTTGTACAGATTATTGGTGATGTGAAAGGGGGGAAAATCTCTTAAATGATTCTTATTGTTATGATTTTTTTACATGACAAAAATGATATTTTAACAGAGGTGTATAGACTTTTTTTATCCCCTGTAGGCTATGTATGCTGTCAATGATTTCCTAGAGGTTACCATGTCTGTACAAGCAAATTAAATAAATAAATTAATTAATAAATAATTTCATCTGGGTGTACTTTAACCGTGCAATAGCTTTGTAGAGTACCCAAGACAAAATCAGGACCAATTCTGTGAGATCAGGAAAGCCTTTCCCGAAAAGTTTGCATTTCCATCCTTGAGCTAGATATTAAGATGTTGACATTATTTGAAACTTGTATAATTTTGTTAACTCCATAGTAACAAACATGGTTATCTTTCTACACCCACGAGACATACAGTAAATAGTGTATATTTGTCTAATATCATGTGCTGATGTTTAAGTCTAGTGTGCTACAGGTAAGCATGATGGCTAGTATAGTACAGGGTATGTCTGGTCTAGAAATTCTAAAATATTTCTATGGAGAAGTCAGAAGATCTAGTACTAGTTTTGTATCTTTTGTAAATTGAATATATTTTACATATTTATAATACTTTAGAAGTATAAATTGTTTTAAGTATTTTAGTTTGACATAACATCTGAAAGTGTGCACAACTTTCTTTTTTTGTTATTATCTTGAACTAATAAAACTTATTTCCTAGGATAAATATGACTATTAAACTAACATTTTTGCTTTATGCAAATAAATGTTAGACCGGTGTCTTTTGCTTACCTATAGCAGTTGTTTGTAAACTTGTTGTAACTGGAAAAGGCGATTAGCACACCAAACCCAACACCGAGTGAGAAGCAGATCTGAGTGGCAGCATCAATCCAAACCTTAAACAATCCCCAGAACCAACCAGACAAAGAATGGTCGAAGGAGGAGGGAGAGAGGGAGAGCTGTTATTAGAGATAATTGCAGGAAGCTCATTCAGCATAAAGATGAAAGATACTGTTGAATGCAAGGTAATTTCACCAATTACTGAGTCCAATTCCAATTTCTCAGATTATTGCTTTGAGTTGTCAAGTCGTGAGCTCACGGAGAGCGAAATTATGCCCCTCTGGTGCTCTTTCTTATGGAAAATAAAATATTGGTTTAAATTAGCTGCAAATTAACAGAATAGACCATGTGGCATTGTTTTGTTTTGTTTTCTAAGAAATTAATTCATGTCAAATATCTTTGAAGAAACATTTAATATAATCAATGTATTGTTAATTAATAGTCTACACTGAAGAGATCATTGAAAATAAATCTGAATTTAAGCAGACATGTGCTTAAGCAATTGTACCTTGCAGTAGTTTAGATCGTTTATCTGCTGTTATTAGTGCTTATTATATAACAGAGGTAAAAGAAAACTGTGACTTTAACAGATTTTATTATTGATGACCTGTTCTTTGAATAGGTCATCAACATCAGATTGTGGGTTCTGACTTTTGGCACCCACTTCCATCAGTAGTGTGGAAGTAGAAGTGGTATAGCGCTTTACATTATGCCGTGGCCATGAGTTGTACTGCAAGCTCTCTCCCATAAATAGAGTTAACTCTACCTTTAGCCTCCAAGTTAGAAAAAGAGATGGTTGAACCTAATTTTTTTAGTAGCCCATCTGTTTCCATCTGAGAGCAGCATGATATATGAAGAACTCTAGACAGTGGCAAAAGCACACATAAAAGGACAGTATTGTTTTAAAAGAAGACCACTGAGGGGATGGTTGCACTCATCTGGTGGTGTTGTGTGACGGCACAACACCTGTTTAAATGTGAATATCGCTGGAGGAGATATCTTCCAGATGTGTATTTACTAGAATGGAGAGAATCACGTTTTGTGGGCTGAGCTGCTGGAAATAAGGAGCCTAGGAGCTTCAGATAAGATTTTTACTAATACCAATGCATTTCTGCACCAGACTGGTGCCTTTCTCAAGGTCAAAAAATTTGCTGAAATGCGTTGGTACTAGTAAAAATCGTATCTGAAGCTCCAAGACTCCTCTTTTCCCCACAGCGCAGCCCACCTAATGTGATTCTTTCCTGAGTGATACATGGGCAGAGACCAGGACTGCAGTGATGTGTCACTTACTTGTCTGCTTGCTGCAGTTTTGATAAAATCACTTCTCTGAATGCTGGGCTATGTATAACTATGCCCATATCACTGATTGACAGCTTTCTGTGTACACTGCATATGCAGAAAACTGGCAATCAGTGGTGGGGTTCTACATAGCTCATGAATATGGAGGACTACATGGCAGCCGGTTTACTAGTCCTCTAGTGATAATCTACTACTAATAAAACAGTGATTTTAACAAAACTACAGCAAGAAGCCCAGTAAGTGACACATTGCTGGAATCAGGGTCTCTGTCTCTACAGTATGTTTCTCTAAGATTAGGTGGTAAAAACTAATGACAGACTCTGCCTGTCTAACTCTTTTCTATTCAGCTACATTACCAAAAGTGCTTGATAGAAATGTTGTAGCAGATTAAATCACACTATTACAGTACTATGTCAAGTAATTGAGTTGCACTGCCTTAGTAACAATGGTTTTGATAACTATCCCTAAACAGATGTCTATCTAATAAAAGGTATATATAATAATAGAATGGGTATTTTAGGTTGTACTGCAATAAAGCAATGGCAATATAGCTACAAATCACATAAAGGATATTCCTGTACTAACCACATGTTTACTTACCGAAGCTTCACACAGATGTAGAAAATCAACACTTAAATAGGCTTTAATTCCATCTATAGCTCCTGGTAGAGTAATACCACGGAGTAACAATGCTGTCAGGACGACATAGGGCATTGTAGCGGTAATCCACACTACCTAAAATCCAAAGCAAGAGAAAGGTTGCAAAAATATAAAGAGGGCAAATGTCATAAGAATAAAGGGAATTTTTTTAAAGAAATGCTGCATAGGAAAATAGAGGACATCCCTATAGCAGTATTGCTGGTTATTTTATAATTTTGCCTGAAAAGCTGAAGTTGAATTTACAAACACTACTGTTAAGCCTAATTACATTTATTACTGAAAAATTACTTTTTTAAGGAATTTCAAAACATTTTAATATGTTTATGAGATAACTCCTATCAGTATGCTATTTTAATAAATACATATGGAAAACAAAGAGAGGATCCTTTGCTCAGTATTACACTCTAGGAGGTAGAACGTAGAGGCACTGTGTATGAGCAGCTTTGGTTTAGATCTGGCGGACTTAAATCATTCTTACAATTCATGGATGTTCTTTTAACTGAAAGACTACTATGTAATTGTGGCACCCCAGGGGTCTGGTTTCCACAGTAACGGCAGTGTTATGTCTGAGAGCAGGTGGGAGGTCTCTTGGTCAGGAATCCTATGCATGCCACACCTCCTGCCCAGTCCTGGGAGGGGAAGAACTTCCCCTATATAAACCTGGGGCTGAGGCAGGGGTAGACAGTTCAGAGGGAGAGTTCAGCCAGGAGGGCTGACAGGGAGCTGTGGCTCCGGCTGGGCCCAGCTCCTGGGTCATGCCAGAAGTAGAGACAGAGAAGAGAAGCAGCTATGGGAAGAAACAACAGGAGCTCTGTGGGAGCAGTGTTACAAGGAGTCAGGGGCTGGCAGCTGCAGAGCTCGCCCTGACTGAGAAGATTTCTTACCGGACCCGGAGTCCGAGGCTGTGGGGACTAACTCCTACCCAGCAGCAGAATCCGTCAGGCAGGGGATTTCAGGTCCTCTGGCCAAGAAACCCGAAGGCACGGTCACACGCGTGGGACCAGCACCGCCGTCGTGGAGCGGAAGCTACTAGAAGGCCCCGAGTCACCGGCCATACGGGTGAGCACCACACGGTACACTCAGGGACGTGGGCTACTTATACCCGCTTCTAGCAAGGTAGCCAGAAGAGTATCGTTAGTTTGGGAGGCCTACAACTCCGCCTGGCCAGGGGAGATCCCATCTGCTCAAGGACTGACCAGGCCCCAATCGCTAGCCAGTACTCCGGGAGGGTCTATCGTTGTCACCAGTAAAGACCCTGAACTACACCGTACCGTCTCTGAGTGGTTCCTGCTACCCCCATCATCCACATCGGCTGCCCTGAGGCCATACCCCTCCCGTTGGGGGTTATACTATCACGCTGCACAATCCTACCACCGGCCTCAGCGGTCTGCCCTGCAGCAGCAGCTCCTTAGCTGTACTCAACGGGTGGCGTAGTCGTCCAACATCTACCGCTAATACAGCGCCACTTAGTCTGACTCCCTGGGCACGGACCGGATCACCGCCACGAGACTACAACCCTCAAGAGATCCGGCTCCGGGTAAGCTCCCGTGCGCGCGATGCCGCGCGACGAAGGCCCAGGGGTGCGTCAACTTTTGGCGTAGTCGGCAGGATCTCGTGCCCGCAACCACCGGGTACTGCGTGCCTGAAAAAGACTGTTCAAACTTACCTGTGGTGAAGATTCCCGCCATCCGGCGCCATCTTCCGCTTCCTTCCCGCCATCGGTGGAGTTTTCCCGCCATCCGGCGCCATCTTCAGCCTTCTTCCCGCCACACGTGGAGTTTTCCCGCCATTGGACGCCATCTTGAGGACGTCGCGCGGGAAGAAGAGGGGCGTGGACTCCGAAAGCGCGCGAGAACTGAAGCCCCGCCTCACGTCCGGACGTTGCGTAAGATCCTGGAAGGAGCCCAGCAGACGCCGACGACACAGGAGCGCGACGGAAGGTCCTCAACCCTGACGATCCACTGCGGAGCCGCGGCCTACGGAAGAGGATCATCGGAAGGTAGGCCACGGTCCACTAGGGGGGAGAAGGATGTCGGATACGGAGGAGAGCTTCACCGCTTCAACCCCCGCCAGCGCCACCGCTGTTGCGGTCATGCCTTTCACCATGCCCTATATCCCGGGGGCAGCCTGGCTACCCCAGTACTCAGGGGAGTCACATACCCTGCATGACTTTAGAGAAAAGCTGGATAGCCTCTTCCAGGTGTACCCCCTCACAGAGGAGCAAAAAGTGAGCATCCTGGTGGCCCAATTAACCGGGGCAGCCCAAAGGGAGGTAAAGTCCTGGCCACCTGGGGGGAGGACTGTCGCAGGGATACTAACCCGGCTGAGGGACACCTTTGATACCCGCACCTCAGCCGAGATCAAGCTTAGATTCTACGGGTGCAAACAGCGGGCACATGAGAGTATAAGGGACTATGCCCTGTACCTACAAGAGGCCCTGAGAGCCATTAAGCAGACCGACCCTGACGGCGTGGGAGACGAGGACAGGCTGTTGACTGAACAATTTATAGAGGGTTTATATTGCAATGCCCACCGAACCCAGTTGCGGGCAATGGCCTTACAGGACCCTCATCTGGGATTTGCACAGTTCAAGGACAGAGCCATCCGGGTGCTTCGAGAACCGGCACCAGGTGGCGTTGTGACCCACAGACGCCCCACTACCACTTACCACCAGGAGGCGGCGCCCTTGTCGGCAGGGCCTGTGGGAGCTGATGCGCAGGCTTTGAACAATGACCCGGCTCCAGACCTGCACCATCAGGTCCAAGAGCTAGCTAAAAGCGTTGCTGCGCTAACCCGAACTGTGCAGTCTTTACAGGTTTCCACTCCAGGGAAGATCCAGCTGGCATCCGGACCGGAGGACATCCCGTGGCGTCGACCAAGGAGGACCCCACCGGCCAGAGGAAGACCCAGTGACTGATACAACGAGGACGGACGACCCATCTGCCGCCGCTGCAATCAACCCGGACATATGGCAAGGTACTGTCCTTTAAACTGGCACAACCTGGGGTAGAGGGCCAACCCCCAGGAAAAAGATCACCAGGCCCATCGAACTGGCGCGACAAATATGTGGGAGGACGTCCAGTCTTACCCGTGGTACTGGATGGTATTCCTATGAGTGCCCTACTGGACACCGGGTCACAGGTCACCACCATCCCCTACGTGCTCTTCAAGCAGTACTGGAATGACTCGGATATCACCCGCTACCCTGACGACGACTTGAGTATCATCGCCAGCAATGGTCAGCCCGTGCCACAGATTGGATTTAAAGAGGTGACCATTAAAATCGGTAGAGTCGAATTGGCAGCACAGGGACTGATCATTGTAGACATTGACAAACACGAGAGTCACCCAAAGATAACTCTAGGAACTAATGTAATTGAAAATTGTCTTGCAGAGGTGATTTTCCTTTTACAGCAGGTTGCCAAGAACGCCAGCTCCGGCCAGCAGCGAGTGCTCCAGAAAGAGATCCGGGCACTGATGCGACGGCAACAGCTAGAACTCTCCGGTGGTGAGATTGGTAGCGTGCGAATGTGTGACCCTTTCCCTATTGCCATGCCCCCGAAAAGTGAAATGATGATTTGGTGCCGGGCAGCTATTGGTCTGAGAGGTAGAGATTACCAGGCAATGGTAGAACCAGTTTACTCAGACAGTAGGCCCACCATTTTGACAGCACGGGGGGTGGTCAATGTACGCCATGGGAGGGTGCCCGTTCGCATAATAAATATCGGGAAGAGGGAAGTGTACCTGCCCCGGTATGCCACGCTAGCCAAATTGTATACCATCAATCAAGATTCCATACAGTCCGTAGAACCCTTGCCTCCATCTTCCCCGGAGGAAGGTAACGGCTCTAAGAAAACAATGGAGGACTGGTGTCAGCAACTACATTTGGGTACTGACTCCACTCCCTCACACCAGAAACAGGGAGTCTATCGGGTGGTTCAAGAGTACGAGAGAGTGTTTAGTAAACACCCGTTAGACTTCGGGCGAGTCAAGGGGGTAGAACACCACATCCCCACGGGAGACCATCCTCCCATAAAAGAGAGGTATCGACCCGTACCCCCTGCACACTACCAACACGCCAAGGGGATGCTTAGAGACATGAAGGAGGCTGGGGTGATCAGGGATAGCTGTAGCCCCTGGGCAGCTCCACTAGTCTTAGTCAAAAAGAAAGACAACACCATGAGGATGTGTGTAGATTACCGGAAAATCAACCGTATCACACACAAGGATGCGTACCCCTTACCAAGGATAGAGGAGTCTTTGGCTGCTTTTAGATCTGCTAACTTCTTCTCTACCTTGGATCTCACTAGTGGGTACTGGCAGGTTCCTGTAGCAGAGGCGGACCGGGAGAAGACCGCATTCACCACCCCGATGGGACTTAGCGAGTTTACCTGCATGCCGTTCGGACTCTGCAACGCACCAGGAACCTTCCAACGATTAATGGAGTGCTGTCTGGGCCACAGAAACTTCGAGACGGTCTTGTTGTACCTGGACGATGTCATCGTATATTCCAAGACGTATGAGGACCACCTGAAACACCTGGCGGAAGTGTTCGAAGCTCTGGCAAGCTACGGCCTAAAGGTGAAACCCTCCAAGTGTCACCTCCTGAAACCAAAGGTGCAGTACCTGGGACACGTGGTGAGCGCTGATGGAGTGGCTCCTGACCCTGATAAGATCACCGCAATTAAGGAATGGCCAAGTCCCTCCAGTGTAAAGGAAGTGCGGCAGTTCCTCGGGTTGGTAGGCTATTACCGCAGATTCATCCCCGGTTTCACCAAAAAGGCAGCTCCTATGCAGGACCTCCTGATAGGCCAGTCCCGGAAGGCCAAGAACCAGAAGCCACCCTTCAGATGGGAGAAGTTAGAAGAAGAGTCCTTCCGCCAGCTGAAGATGGCCCTCACGGGGGATGAAATCCTGGCGTACCCTGATTACAGCCAGCCCTTTATCCTCTACACCGACGCAAGTAACATCGGGCTAGGAGCCGTGCTGTCCCAGATCCAGCAGGGGAAAGAACGAGTAATCGCTTACGCCAGCCGAAAACTGCGACCCACCGAGAGAAACCCTGAGAATTACAGCTCATTTAAGCTAGAGTTCCTGGCAGTGGTGTGGGCAGTCACCGAACGCTTTAAGCACTACCTCGCTTCTTCCCGGTTCACCGTGTACACGGATAACAACCCGTTGACACACCTGGACACGGCAAGACTCGGTGCCCTAGAGCAGAGATGGATGGCCCGTCTGTCCAACTACGAATTCACAATCAAATACCGGGCAGGACGCTCCAATACCAACGCGGACGCCCTGTCCAGGATGCCAAACCTACCGGACGTAGGAGAAGATCCAGAGGGACTGGAAGAAGTTGAACTCCCCGCGTTCCACCGTCATGGGACTATCCAGTATTCCCATCGGGTAAGGAGTAAGCAAGCCGCTACGTTTAACCCCTTGCCTCACTACAACTGGGAGGAAACGCAAGACAGTGACCCTGCCGTCCGACTGGTGAAGGAGATGCTGACTCGGCCAGAGGCTCGCCTTGACCCAGACGCTCCGGAGGAAGCCAAGCAACTGTGGGCTGAGAAGAGTCGACTGTTCCTTTACAAGGGGAAGTTGTGCCGCAGAATGGTTAACTCCCGGACGCATGAACTAATCTGGCAAGTAGTGGTGCCATGGAGAGACGCAGCCATGGTGATGGAGGCATACCACGACGGGGCTGGACACTTCGGATGGAAGAAGCTGGAGTTCCTGCTGCGCGGGCGGTTCCACTGGGTAGGCATGAGGGGAACCATCGAGAGGTGGTGCAGAGACTGTGGCCCGTGCAACCTAAGAAGGAAGGACCGTGCCAGCCAGAAGACTCCCCTGCAGTCCATCGTCACCCGGCAGCCGTTGGAACTGGTAGCCTTGGATCATGTAAAACTGACCCCAAGCAGAAGTGGCTACGTTTACGCACTAACCATCGTGGATCACTACTCCCGGTTCTTGGTTGTCGTCCCCGTCAAGGACTTAACAGCTCGAACAGCAGCTAGAGCCTTCCAGCAGCACTTCTGCCGTCCACACGGGTACCCGGACCAAGTGCTGACGGACCAGGGACCTGCCTTTGAAGCGGAGGTCTTCCAGGAATTCTGCAATCTGTATGGCTGCCGGAAGATAAGGACGACACCCTATCATCCGCAAACTAATGGACTTTGTGAGAAAATGAACCAGGTGGTAATGGATCTTCTGAAAACGTTGCCCCTGGAAGAACGCAGTCTGTGGCCTGAGAAGCTGCCCGATCTGGTGGACCTATACAACCACATCCCGGTAGGTTCCACCAACTGTACCCCGGCTTACCTGATGAGGGCAAGGCCTGGTAAGCTACCTGTTGATCTGGAGATGGGAGTCCTGACACCCGAGGACACTTCACCAGAAGCAGACTGGGACACAGAGAGGCAGCAGCAGTACCGGAAAGTACAGGAGAGCGTGGAGCGAAGTCTCTGTCAAGCTAGGGAAAGACAAGAGAAAACTTACAACCAGTATGCTCCCGCTGTTCCCCTGGTACCCGGAGAGCAGGTCTTGAAGAGGAAAAGGCGGCTCCACAAGTTGGACGACCAGTGGGAGAAGGACCCGTACATCGTACTGCCCTCAAGCCACGACAACCCAAAGGTCTGTACCATCAGTAAAGACGGAGGGGAAACCACAACCATTGTATCCCGGGATCACCTGAAGAAGTGTCCCGAACAGCTACGGAACCCTGAAGAGGAACAAGAAGACCCTCGACCCGTAGAGGAAAGGGAAGACATGGTTAGTACTGTGCTCGGAGACTTCCCTCGGTCTTGGACTCAAGTCAATGGCGCAGTTGTGGTACCCGTACTCACCTTCCTCCAACCAGCATCCCAAGCACCTACGGAGCAACAGGTAGAGCTGGAAGAACAGCCGGTCCAGGAGGGAGAAGACTCCACACAAGCAGAACAGGAGGATCAACCCTCTGCTTATAGTGAGCCTGCCGTACCCCTAGTGAGCCAAAGAGCCGGTAGACAGCTGCCCAGTTTACCCTTGACAGCTCCTACACCCTGTAGTTCAGGGCTAGACAGTCAGCTCCGTAGGTCCACTAGGGCCACTAGAGGCCAGTTACCCGCACGTTGGAGGATTTGAAATGTATAAATTGTTTTATTTGTGGTTACCTGTTTTTCTTGCTGCTTGTGAATAATTATGTGTTTCTAGTTATTTTTAGGAGTCCTTGGTGGATTTACCGGGAATCCTTGTACATGGTTGGAGCGTAACCCAGGAATGGACTAAAGACTGTTAAGGACTCGGGGCAGGACAGACCCCTACCTGGTTACGTCTCCCTGTTTTGGTGAAATGGACACCTTTGTTTTCTTCAAAGACTGCACCCGGTTGCGGACACGCCGTAACCATCTTTATGTGTTTTTCTTATTGTATTATTATTGTTTATACCTTGTTATGTTTTTCTAAAAATATGTTTAGTCCCGGAGTACTAAATTTCACTAGGGGGGAATGTGGCACCCCAGGGGTCTGGTTTCCACAGTAACGGCAGTGTTATGTCTGAGAGCAGGTGGGAGGTCTCTTGGTCAGGAATCCTATGCATGCCACACCTCCTGCCCAGTCCTGGGAGGGGAAGAACTTCCCCTATATAAACCTGGGGCTGAGGCAGGGTTAGACAGTTCAGAGGGAGAGTTCAGCCAGGAGGGCTGACAGGGAGCTGTGGCTCCGGCTGGGCCCAGCTCCTGGGCCATGCCAGAAGTAGAGACAGAGAAGAGAAGCAGCTATGGGAAGAAACAACAGGAGCTCTGTGGGAGCAGTGTTACAAGGAGTCAGGGGCTGGCAGCTGCAGAGCTCGCCCTGACTGAGAAGATTTCTTACCGGACCCGGAGTCCGAGGCTGTGGGGACTAACTCCTACCCAGCAGCAGAATCCGTCAGGCAGGGGATTTCAGGTCCTCTGGCCAAGAAACCCGAAGGCACAGTCACACGCGTGGGACCAGCACCGCCGTCGTGGAGCGGAAGCTACTAGAAGGCCCCGAGTCACCGGCCATACGGGTGAGCACCACACGGTACACTCAGGGACGTGGGCTACTTATACCCGCTTCTAGCAAGGTAGCCAGAAGAGTATCGTTAGTTTGGGAGGCCTACAACTCCGCCTGGCCAAGGGAGATCCCATCTGCTCAAGGACTGACCAGGCCCCAATCGCTAGCCAGTACTCCGGGAGGGTCTATCGTTGTCACCAGTAAAGACCCTGAACTACACCGTACCGTCTCTGAGTGGTTCCTGCTACCCCCATCATCCACATCGGCTGCCCTGAGGCCATACCCCTCCCGTTGGGGGTTATACTATCACGCTGCACAATCCTACCACCGGCCTCAGCGGTGTGCCCTGCAGCAGCAGCTCCTTAGCTGTACTCAACGGGTGGCGTAGTCGTCCAACATCTACCGCTAATACAGCGCCACTTAGTCTGACTCCCTGGGCACGGACCGGATCACCGCCACGAGACTACAACCCTCAAGAGATCCGGCTCCGGGTAAGCTCCCGTGCGCGCGATGCCGCGCGACGAAGGCCCAGGGGTGCGTCATAATACTACATTGCCCCCGCAGAGGCCAAAATGCCTGGCTAGCTCTAGCTCAGGACACGGAAATTGTGGGAGCCACATTTTTAAAGGGATTGTCTCTGATGAGATCTTCCGTTTAAAACATTTATCCTGGATCAGAAGTTAGGGAACTGAAAAGAGGCCTTGACCACACAGGATGTCCTTCTTGCCTTTTCCCATCAGCACTTCCCAGACAAAACTTTGGAGTTGGAAATTGATTTGCAGTTTTACAATATAAAAGATCTAACATGCTGTAAAAGAGTTGATTATGCTGCTTTTATGAATATTTACAATTTGATAACATGCCAACAGAAATTTGTATCCAGGATTTCTCACAAGAAAACGATAAGCAGTTCCTTACACACGAAAAGATAAGCAGTTCCTTACATAGGAAACGATAAGCAGTTCCTTACACATTTAGTGTTTTCAAAGAAGTAGCAGAAAATTAACATTTTACATATGTCAGACTTGATCCAACTGTATTGCAAAATGATGTATCAGATTTTTTAGTAAATGCAGGTTCAGTTCACAAAATTCTCACCTTGCCAGAAGTTTTTACCCCTTTCCATAAGCTGAAATAAAGGAATACAATCACAACAATAAGACAAGATGTAAGCTTCCAGCGAGGCAGGCCTAAATCATGAATTCCTGTACTTTCATGAAGATGCAAAACACCCCGTCTGTAAGTAACAACAAATATGAAAAAATAACATTAATATCATAAAATGATTTTATGCTACTAACAATGGTAATCTCTTTTGCAGCATTTCAAACTCAGTTGGGGGCTCTTTTCAAACAAGGTGCAAAGGACAAGTGGAGGAGTTGCACAAACAAACCAGTTAGATTCATTTTCTAAATGGCATTAGTGGTAGAAAAACATCTGAAACTATTAAATTCACATTTATTTACACTCCTTATTCCATATTGCTCCATCAATTCCGAGAAAACTGATTTTATGTGTTTATAACCTGGATCATCATCCATTGTGACTGATTATTTCCAACACTTTAAAGAGATTCTCTTGACCAGGTCTTCTCAAATGTTTTCTTCTATGACCTCACTACACAGACCAAGAGTGATGCATCAGCCTCCAAGACAGATCAAGGTAATGGCTGGGCCTCACAAGACATATCAAGGTAATGCAGGTCCTCGCTAAACAGATCAAGGGAATATCCGGGCCTTACTAGACAGACCAAGGTGATGTCTGGGCCTTACTAGGCATACCAAGTTGATTCCTGGGCCTCACAAGCCAGATCAAGGTAATGCCAGGCGACACTAGACAGATTAGGGAAATGCCTGGGCCTTAGTTAACAGACCAAGCTCATGCCTGGGCCTCACAAGACAGACCAAGGTGATGCATGAGCCTCACTAGAGAAATCAAAATTATTCTTGAGCATCATTAGATAAACTAAGATGATGCCTGAGCCTCATTGAATAGAGCAATTTAATGCAGGGACTCTCTTCCTATCTTCAAAAAGGGGAAGAAGGTGGACCCAGGGAACTATAGGCCGGTGAGTCTGACTTCTATACCAGGAAAGATCTTTGAACAAATTATTAAACAACATGTATGTAAGTACATGGATAAGAATGAAGTGATTAACCAGAGTCAGCATGGGTTTGTAACTAACAAGTCATGTCAGACTAACTTAATTTCCTTCTATGACAGAATCACTGACTGGGTGGATCAGGGAAATGCTGTAGATATAGTATATCTTGACTTCAGCAAAGCATTTGACAAAGTATCTCACACCATCCTTATTGAAAAAATGACCAAGTATGCAATGGACCAGGCAACTGTTAGGTGGATTCATAACTGGCTTAGTGATCGGACTCAAAGGGTGGTTGTAAATGGCTTCACATCCAGCTGGATGAATGTCTCAAGTGGGGTACCACAGGGCTCCGTCCTGGGACCTGTATTGTTCAACATCTTTATCAATGATTTAGATGAAGGAATTGAGGGTAAACTGATTAAATTTGCTGATGACACAAAGCTAGGAGGGATAGCTAATACTAGAGAAGAGAGAGAGAGGATTCAAAAAGACCTAAATAAACTGGAGCAGTGGGCAGCAACCAACAGAATGGTTTTTAACAGGGAAAAATGCAAAGTACTACATCTGGGCAATAAAAATGAAAAAAGCATATACAGAATGGGAGGAATAGAGCTAAGCAACAGTACATGTGAAAAAGACTTAGGTATACTAATAGATCATAGACTGAACATGAGTCAACAGTGTGATGCAGCAGCAAAAAAGGCAAATACAATTCTGGGATGTATTAACAGAAGCATACAGTCTAGATCACGTGAAGTCATTATCGGTCTTTACTCCTCTTTGGTCAGACCTCATCTGGAATACTGTGTACAGTTTTGGGCACCACATTTTAAAAAAGACATAGACAAACTGGAGCAAGTTCAGAGAAGAGCGACCAGAATGGTGACTGGTCTGCAAACCATGTCCTATGAGGAACGGTTGCAGGATTTGGGAATGTTTAGCTTGCAAAAAAGAAGACTGAGAGGAGACTTAATAGCTGTCTACAAATATGTCAAGGGCTGTCACATTGTAGAAGGATCATCTTTATTCTCATTTGCACAAGGAAAGACTAGAAGCAATGGGATGAAACTAAATGGGAGGAGACACAGATTAGATATTAGAAAAAACTTTTTGACAGTTAGGGTGATTAATGAGTGGAACAGGCTGCCACGAGAGGTGGTGAGTTCCCCTTCAATGGACGTCTTCAAACAGAGGCTGGACAGACATCTGTCTGAGATGATCTAGTGAATCCTGCTTTGAGCAGGGGGTTGGACCAGATGACCCAGGAGGTCCCTTCCAACTCTACCATTCTATGATTCTATGATTCAAGACAGATGAAGGTAATACTTGGGCCTCACGAGACTGACCAACGTGGCCTCACTAGATAAACCATGATGATGCCT
Source organism: Phyllobates terribilis (assembly GCF_046119375.1). Classification (NCBI taxonomy): domain Eukaryota; kingdom Metazoa; phylum Chordata; class Amphibia; order Anura; family Dendrobatidae; genus Phyllobates; species Phyllobates terribilis. The sequence goes on along the minus strand of NW_027362764.1, from coordinate 416,640,790 downwards.
GTGCCTTACTAGATAGACCAGGTTAATGCCTGGGCCTCATCATGTGTGGTGTAAATTAATTCCGAAAAAATAAACATTTCTCAGTACATCTCATTTGTTTGAACATTGTATAATATTAAGCATGCAATGTTGCTTAAAAACCTGCACCTCAGGTAATTTTTATCTACATAAGGAGTATGTGGTGGGTTGTTGGGACATGCCGGCAAATATATCCAAATGGTTCATTATATTTCCAATAAAATATTTGTGTTTTGTTTGACCTTAAAAAAATTACATACAAAGCATGTGGCACTTGTCCATAAATATAGGTTTATTACATTACAGCTAAGATCCAATAAACTACTCCATTCTACACTTTGTATATAGATAGAATGTACACTATTTTGAGCAATTTTGCATATAATTTGCTTTGTTTTATAATGCAGGGCGGGCCATTAATATGGATACACCTAAATTAAATAGGAATGGTTGGTGATATCAACTTCCTGTTTATGGCACATTAGTATATGGGAGGGGGAAAACTTTTCCAGGTGGGTGGTGACCTGATGGCCATTTTGAAGTTGGCCATTTTGGATCCAACTTTATTTTTTTCAATGGGAAGAGGGTCATGTGACACATCAAACTTATTGAGAATGTCATAAGAAAAACAATGGTGTGCTTAATTTTAACGTAAGTTTATTCTTTCATGAGTTGACTTCAAAATGGCTGACTTCAAAATGGCCACCATAGTCACCACTCATCTGGAAAAGTTTTCCTTCTCCCATATACTAATGTGCCACAAGCAGGAAGTTGATATCACCAACCATTCCTATTTAATTTAGGTGTATCCATATAAATGACCCACCCTGTAGTTAAAGCATGTATTTCAGACAGTTCTCATACATAACTTCATTCCTAATTATTCTGGCTTGAAAAGAGATTCAGTGTTTGCAATGAGCTTTCAACTAGTCATTGTACCATTACATTATAGAAGCTCAGCTATGTGGTTAGGCGCGTTGTAAAGCAATTGACTACTTCCAGTTGCAGAAATTTTTAATTGATTTTTGGGCTATATCAAAGGCTGCTACCCAAAGCATGTACAAGGTCAGTAAAGGAATGTTTTTACAAAGATAATTGACTGCTCATGTATCTGTAGATAAGAACTGATACAGTAAATAAGCTGTACAATGCGGCCAAGATGAACATAGTTTAGCCTGGGTTTACATAGCTATACTAAGATATGGCTATGTAATCCCATAGCTGCCTGCTATTAACTTGCAATTACCTGGTCCATAAAACAGACCAGACTAGGGAAAGATGTGTTTTTTTCTCACAGATCATCAGTTTGTATGAAAAATTGCTTGACACTCAAGTTATTATTGAGTCAGTGTGTTATCCCTTGAGCACATAGACAGCACCATGACTGAATTGTCATCTGAACGACTCCTTCACACACTAACATTTTTTACATAATATAAACACAAATTATAATAACTTAACAAAAAAATGAAAATATTTTTTTTACAATAGTTTTTGACAGTGGTTTATATTTGGTTACATTTTAAACTTGTGTTTTTACTGGAGCCCTCAGAAAAGCCAATGAAAATAAGAATATGAAAAAAACGTATTGATATTTAAATATTGCATTGTAAATAGAGAATGCAAAGAGTAAGGAAATTGGAGACCAGTCCTGCCCCTACAAATGTGTCACTTTCAAAATTAGGGCTGGTTTCTGATCACAGTGTTGTCTCCTTAACATTGTGCACTGACAGTGCATTCTCTTGCTATCTCATCACTTCTCATTACAGCCGTCGCGGGAGTGCACCGTCACTGTGTATTGAACAAAATATAGAACAATGACAAGAGAACTCGTACTGAGCATACATCGGAATTAACATGTGACACATGCTCAGTACAGCAGGGACTAGCTCAGCCCCTGAAATGGATGTCACTGATGAAAATTTGTTTCAGGATGTGGGCAGAGGCTGTTGCAATGACTGTGACAGATTTTCCAAAGGTCTTATGAACTGTTGAGAAGAGAGTGATACTTGATGGATGACATGAATGGGCCCATGGCTGAATCAGTAATGGGCACAAACTTCTATTTTGACTCAGACACTAGCAAGCAGGAGGTGGGGTACTACTATGGGCTGGCATTGATAAAAGATTAGCTAGTTGGACCTTTTCAGGTTGAAGAACTGAAAATCAACTCCTAAACCTTCTATCAATTTTTAGAAGAATTTGTCTTCAAGCAGTGGTACAGGAAAAAGTTTTTTTTTAAGAAAACACTGATTTTTTTGCAGGACAATGCTCCATCACATGCATCAAAGTACTCTGATTTCTGACCAGTAATTTCTTGGCTCAGTCTTGATAATTCAATTTATGCATCTTGTTTAGTGGTGGTTGAGTTTAAGCCTTCTTTACCTTGGCCATTTCTTTGAGCACTGAACACCTTGTATTTCTGAGCCCTCTAGGGAGGTTGTAATGTAAGGAGACAAGACACTGTGGAACCAGAACAGCATGGAAACATGGCAGAGGGGGGGGAGTTTGAATAGGACTCTGGGGACAGCATTGTCAGGGAAACTAGCTGAGGAGAAAAACAGCACGTGTGCAAGTTCTGAGGGGATTCTGATGCCGAAGAGAGAGACGAGAGGAGCAACAGCAGCATCCAGAGCTCCTGCCAGGAAGAAAGATACGGCGTATTCGCCCAGCCCAGACGTCGACGGTCAAGCTCCGAAGACCCGAGCTACGCCAGTTAATGTTCCCAGCCCAGACGTCGACGGTCAAGCCCCGAAGACCCGAGCGATGCCAGTCAAGGTTCCTCACCCGGGTGACTTCGGTCAGCAGAATGGGAATAGGCTGCGGTGGCACGGTTCTCAGACATGTCAGATCGGAGATTCACAGTCAGGTCGTCCACCAGGAAGGACCCGCGAGACAGGCCGTTACCTCTGACAGGGACATATGGTACCGGGCACGGATAGAGGGAAAGACAGTAGTCAGACGGAGGATCAGCAGACGCCAAAGTGGCATCATGAAAGTGGATAGAGCGTTAGGGGGGAAACTGACAGCGAGTTGTGATAGGAACAAAGTATTGCCAAAGCTTTAAAATACTGCCTCTTTCCCACTATAGTAAATCTAGTTCCCCTTCCCTCCAGTAGATCATTTTAAACTACCAGCCCTTCTACTATAATAGAATAAATTATGTGATTTACTGCTTATTTTACTGTCCAACGTTGTAAAGAAATTGTTACCAGATAATACATGTTTTACAATTAATATTAGTTGTTAAATAAAATAAATAACCTTTTGTTCCGCCTGTGTCTCCGCTGTTGCATACTGTTTACCTGCATTATACTTGGCATAGTCGGCAGGATGCTACATTCCAGTGCAGAAATGGGGAAACAGGGTGATGGCGGGCTTGTCAGGGGAAGTATTCCCCTGGGGCCCATGCTCAGTAACCTCCCAAAATTCACGGGGAATAATTTATAGTTGTGGGATTGGGTGGAATAGACTGCAGAGCATGGTCAGGATGTACGCCATGACCCCAGCCATACAGGTAGAGCTAGCCTTACTGACTCTTGATGGGGAGGAACGACAGACTGTTATATACCAACGACCTAAGGACAGTGACACAATAGAAAAAGTGATTGGGATTTTGGAAGATATGCACGGTGACACTACTGACCTTGGTAACTTACGCGTGTGCTTACTTAAACGAATTCAAGGAGACTATTGCTCAGTATGTCAATGCTCTGCAGGAGGTGACGGCCCATATCGCCATGAAGACTAAAGAGGAATATCAAGGGCTGGGATCCTTAGACGAAGTACTGTGGGAACAATTTGTTGCCGGACTAAGGGACCCCTACCTGCGATAGGCTCTGAAGGAGCGGTTACGGACTAATCTGGACATGACATCTTGGAAACCGGGTCTGAGGCACGAGTTCAGGAAAAAGAGCCACCCGCCTTGATGGGCACGGTTTGGAGTCACCAAGTAGCTACCGACTCGGAAGCCGTCGGCAGGGAACCTGATTGGGCACAAGAATTACGTCAGGAGATCAGAGATATTTGAGGGGAGTTATGCAATCTCAAAGGAGCCTCTAATAACTTGCCTAGGGACAGCCCCTCAGCTAGATATAAGGAGAAGGACCAAGGAGAGGATGCTATACCCCCAAATTCCTCGTCTCAGACCCGTCGCCGGACGGAAGAGCAAATAGTTGAATGTTGGGACTGTGGTGTCCGAGGACATACAGTGGGGAAAAAAAGTATTTAGTCAGCCACCAATTGTGCAAGTTCTCTCACTTAAAAACATGAGAGAGGCCTGGCATTTACATCATAGGTAGACCTCAACTATGAGAGACAAAATGAGAAAACAAATCCTGAAAATCACATTGTCTGATTTGGATATAATTTTTTTTCAAATTTTGGTGGAAAATAAGTATTTGGTCACCTACAAAAGTTCATCTCAATACTTTGTTATATATCCTTTGTTGGCAATGACAGAGGTCAAACGTTTTCTGTAATTCTTCACAAGGTTGGCACACACTGTTGCTGGTATGTTGGCCCATTCCTCCATGCAGGTTTCCTCTAGAGCAGTGATGTTTTGGGGCTGTTGCTGGGCAACACGGTCTTTCAACTCCCTCCAAAGGTTTTCTATAGGGTTTAGATCTGGAAACTGGGTAGGCCACTCCAGGACCTTGAAATGCCTCTTACGAAGCCACTCCTTCATTACCCTGGCAGTGTGCTTGGGATCATTATCATGCTGAAAAACTCCAAGCAACGTTTCATCTTCAATGCCCTTGCTGATGGAAGGAGGTTTGCACTCAAAATCTCACGATACATGGCCCCATTCATTCTTTCATGTACATGGATCAGTCGTCCTGGTCCCTTGGCAGCAAAACAGCCCCAAAGCATGATGTTGCCACCCTCATGCTTAACAGTAGGTATGGTGTTCTTTAGATGCAACTCAGCATTCTTTCTCCTCCAAACACGACGAGTTGTGTTTCTACCAAATAGTTCTAGCTGGGTTTCATCTGACCACATGACATTCTTTCAATACTTGTGAAAAAAGGGAAAAGAGGTGTGCTATGAAGCAGTGATCACCCAGCAATACTTCAATAAATTATCAAACGTTATAATAAGTGACAATAAATTTTATTCATTACAAATATAAATACATACAAACAACGTCAAAAAACCCAAATAGCTAAAACACAAGTAAAATCAATATAGTGGGGTTACCCACTAATTTGAAGCCCACCTGCTCCAAAAAAAAATTCTTTCAATACTTTTCTAGATCATCCAAATAGCAAACTTCAGACGGGTCCGGACATGTAATGGCTTAAGCAGGGGGACACATCTGGCACTGCAGGATCTGAGTCCCTGGCAGCGTAGTGTGTTACTGATGGTAGCCTGTGTAAAGTTGGTTCCAGCTCTCTGCAGGTCATTCACTAGGTCCCCCGTGTGGTTCTGGGATTTTTGCTCACCATTCTTGAGATCCTTTTGACCCCATGGGGTGAGATCTTGTGTGGAGCCCCAGATCGAGGAAGATTATCAGTGGTCTTGTATGTCTTCCATTTTCTAATTGCTCCCACAGTTGATTTCTTCACACCAAGCTGCTTGCCTATTGCAGATTCAGTCTTCCCAGCCTGGTGCAGGGCTACAATTTTGTTTTTGGTGCCCTTCGAAACCTTCTTACTATACACCGATGGAAGTCTGTACGGCTTCGGAGCAGTATTAGCGCAAATTCAAGAAGGCAAAGAACGGGTGATTTCATATGCTAGTTGCTCACTGAGAGAAACTGAAAGGAACCCTGATAACTACAGTTCATTCAAGTTAGAGCTGCTGGCGCTAGTCTGGACCATGACTGTAAAGTTTGCTGAGTATCTGTCAGGGTCAGAGGTTCAGGTGAGAACCGAAACAATCCCCTTGCTCATCTCAAAAATGCAAAGTTAGTACCGCTAGAACAAAGGTGGGTTGCCAAAATGTCCAAGTATCGGTACCGAATTGCGTATCGGTCAAAAGTGGAGAATACCTATGCCAATGCACTGTCTCGAGTCACTCCAATAAGTCCAAAGGGAGACACAGATGACGATCTAGAAGGCGACGAGATCCCGGATTTCACTCGTTTCGCAGCTGCCGTGATGGCTGGCTGCTCAAGAAAAGAGAGAGCGTAAACCCGCCCAGGTCCTGGGACGCCCAAGGGGTGAGTGGATTTATCTCCAGCAGTACAATCCTGAACTTGCAGAGCTGAGGAAGTGGGTTACCTTGGGGCAGAAACCTGATCAGGAGTTAAGAGCATCTCTGTCAGCTAGTACGTTGAAGATCTTAGGCCAATGGGAATGACTTTTCATGAAGAATGGTCTGCTGTGCTGGAGGATTCAACTGCCTCAGGAGATGGATGTCACCCCTATCAAGTGGCGATCTCTGAAGAAATGGCGATGAGTCTGGCAAAGGACGCTCATGAACGAGGGGCCCATTTCGGCACTGAAAAGACTTTCTGATGGCTGCAACGATTAGTGTACTGGCCTCAGCTGTGACAGACAGTGAAAGAAGTCTGTCGAAGGTGGCATCAGTGTGAGTTAACCAAGCCTCCAGAACAAAGGGCACCAGTCCAAACTATAAAGACGTCTGCCCCGTTGGAAGTATTGATGGTGGATTATTTGATGTTTGGAACATCCTACAACGGTTATGAGCATTGTTTGGTAATGACCGACCACTTCACAAAGTTCGCTGTGCTCACTCCAACTTGAGATCAGACGGCAGAAACAGCGGCCAAAGCAATTTGCCAAGATTTAATCCGTGTGTATGGGTGCCCGGAGAGAATTAATTCAGATCAAAGAGCCTGCTTCCAAGGGAAGATAATGGAGGCAGTGCACCATCTCTATGGTATAGACAAATCCCGGACCACACAATACCACCAACAGGGAAATGGAGCTTACTAACACTTCATTAGAACTCTGTTACAAATGCTATGAACACTGGAAGAAGATCAGAAAATGAGCTGGTCTGAGTTTGTCTCTGAGTTGGTGTGGGTGCATAACAATCGCGTTCATGCGACCACTGAATCCACACCCTACACATTACTGTTTGGGCGAGGTGGTCGAGAAATTACCGAATTAGAACTAGAGTTAGAGGATGAATATCTGGGGAGTCACACAACTACCTGGGTTCAGGGACATAGTCATCGACTTCAAATGATGAGATGCTAGGTGGAACAGAGACTTAAGGAGATAGAATACCACATCAAAGTCCAACACTGGAAGAACCCCTTTGGGCAGGAGAGCGGGTGTTAATATGAGCCAAGCGACCCAAGAATAAGTTAGATTACCGGTGAGAAGAAGTGCCCTATCGAATTGTGAGGGGAGTCCACCCAAATAGCCCAATGTCACGCCAGGTGTGAGTGCAAAACAGAGGGGAAAGGGAAAGGGAGCCAAGACACTAGGGAAAGGGGGAAGAGGTGACCTCCTAATCTGAACTAGCGTCACCCTGTCTCCCCCTAACGTCCCTATACAGCCTCCGCAGCTGTCACCGATCACATGCCTCGCCCTACTATCCATGGCATAAGGCTATAGCTGGGGGTGGAAGGAGATGAGCACTAGTCAACCTCCACTAGCACTCTAAAGACAAAAGTGGAAGATAACACAGGGGAATAAGAACTTAGCTTTAGAAGAAACTCCAACAGGGCACACGGCCTCAAGCCTTCACAGAGGACGTGATGCTGCTGCAGCCAAGTTTCAAGTAGAAATTTATTATAACCGGCCACGCCCACCTGGAGAGATGAGGTATATATACACCCAGGCCAGAGGGAGGTAGTCGCTGGGTCCTAAAGACAGCCTCCTATATAGGCAGCTGTCTGCATTGCCAAACATGGAGATCTCCTGCCAACCATTGCAGGATGACTGTGTCACCTCTGACACACCCGGGACAGTACCCCCCCCCCTCTACGAGTGGCCTCCATACACTCAGGACCGGGTTTCTCAGGAAAAGAGGTGTGAAAAGAGCAAACCAATCTGGGAGCATTTACCTCTAACGCTGAAACCCACAACCTCTCCTCTGGACCATAGCCTTTCCAGTGCACCAAGTATTGTAGAGAACGACGTTGGAGACGAGAATCTACAATCCTCGAAATCTAGATGTATTGCCAAACGTGGAGATCTCCTGCCAACCACTGCAGGACGACTGTCTGTCACCTCTGACACACCTGTGACACCCGTTTTTTGAAGTTCGACCGGAAGGTGAAGAGAGTGCCTCGACACGAGTGTTGCACAGAAATATGCTTCGCCCATGCCTTTCTGAGGCAGAAAAACAGAAAAAAGGCGCTCCCCCTGAAGACCCCACTAGAAGCAGTTACTGAACTGGCAGTCGATCATGATGAAGGGTGGATCAACGTACCAATAGAACTACCGGGGCCGACGCCCAGTGAACCAACTAGAACCTCATATCTCTCAGAAGAACATCTATTGGGAGAACCACGCAGGACAGAACGAGCCAATGCAGGCATTCCTCCTAGCCGGTATGCACAAGATGAGTTCATCTGGACGCAAATCCAACAGAAAACTCAGGAATGTGTGCGGCTCTTGGCAAATGTTGGACAACCCCTAAAGAAGCAACACACATTTGTAAGCTTCCCTCACCCGGGGACTGGTGCGATAAAAGAAGGGAGGAATGTAAGGAGACAAGACACTGTGGAACCAGAACACCATGGAAACGTGGCAGAGGGGAGAAGTGTGATCAGGACTCTGGGGATAGCATTGTCAGGGAAACGAGCTGAGGAGAAAAACAGCATGTGTGCAAGTTCTGAGGTGATTCTGACACCCGACAGAGACGGGAGGAGCAACAGCAGTGTCCGGAGCTCCTGACAGGAAGAAAGGTGCCGCATATCTGCCTAGCCCAGATGTCAACGGTCTAGCCACGAAGACCCGAGCGATGCCAGTCAAGGTTCCCAGCCCAGATGTCAACAGTCAAGCCCCGAAGACCCGAGCGACGCCAGTCATGGTTTCTCACACGGGTGACGTCAGTCGACAGAACGGGAACAGGTTACGGTGGCATGGTTCTCATACGTATCAGATAGGAGATTCACAGTCGGGTCAGCGACCAGGAAGGATGCGCAAGACGGGCCTTTACCTCTGACAGGGACATATGGTACTGGGCACAGATAGAGGGAAAGACAGTAGTCAGTCGGGGACTAGCAGACGCCAGAGCGGCATCACGAAAGTGGATAGAAAGGTATGGGGGAAACGGGCAGTGAGTTGTGATAGGAACAGAGTATTGCCAAAGCTTTAAAAGACTGCCCCTTGCCCAATATAGTTAATTTAGTTCCCATTCCTCCCTCCAGTAGATAATTTTAAACTACCAGCCCTTGAATTCTACTGTATTCTGATAAATTATACTGTTATGTTATTTTTTGCTTATTTTACTGTCAAACGTTGTAAAGAAATTGTTACCATATAATACATGTTTTCCAATTAATATTAGTTGTTAAATAAAATAAATATCCTGTTGTTCCGCCTGTGTCTCTGCTGTTGCATACTATTTACCTGCCTTATATATACAGTATTATACAATTCATTCTTCTCAAATCTTTAACAGTTAACGTGCGTCTTTTTTCACAATATGTTTATTGCAAACCTGCGGATCATTTGCAACAGAACTTTTTAAGGTTTTGTGATCATGCCCCAATATCTTAGCAATTTCAAGTGTGTTGCATCCCTCTGAAAGCCTTTTAACAATTTGCAACTTTTACAGTCAGTTAAATCTCCTTTCTGGCCCTTTTTGCTTGTGGAAAACAAGCTACTTAATAATTCTGCACTTTGATAAAGGGTGGTGATATCCTTAGGCCACACACTCCTTCATTACAAAAACACATCACCTGATATGCTTCATCCAAAAAGAATTCAAGTTTGTATAGCTTGGAGTTGGAAAATATGCACAAAAATTATGATATGGTCAAAATACACACTTGCCTAATAGTTCTATACATAATCTATGCTGCAAACGTTGTAAATTAATTATTTTTCATATACGAAAATTTTGATGATCCACTTGTTTAGAAACTCAGATGTTTTTGTTTTTTTGACTCCCATATTCATAGCCATAATAGCAACAACTTTTTTATTTTTATATAATCAAAAATGTTTTTTGCAATATGAGCAGTAGGTTTTTAGGCACCATTTTTACACATACAGTGAAGAGCAAAAGGGTAAAAATGTTTTGTACTTTTGACTTTCAGGCTCCACATATCACCACCATCCACTACTGCTTTTAATGTGAGACTGCCATCATTTTATAGACCATCATCTTAGCTATCTCATACATAAAGTAGACTTACAACTATTTTGCATATGATTAGTTATGCAGATTCTTGTCATATCACTGCATTGTTACTGTTTTGCTCTTGGGGGAAAAATCTTTTCCTTCCTGTATACTACAAAATATTTTCCTTCCTGTATACTACAAATTACAACTTGTTCTCACATTCCCTAATAACTCAGTGTGTTATTAAGTTGATTTCCAAGTGAAAGGTCACTGGTTTGAATCAAGGAGCATCCATGAAGAAGATTTCCCAAGAAAAGAGAAACAGCATTATACAGGTCATCAACAGCTGGTTCTCAGCCAAGAAAATTGCCAAACTGCATCTTGTGAGTGCCATGACAGTTAGAAGAATATGAATGAAGTCCACCCATCCATTCAAAAGCCAAGAAGTGGACGTCCAGGCAAAATATTGGAGTCAACCAGATGGCTCATCAAAGTCTATGAGTTCTGGTGCGACAAACACAGTAGTGGAGGTTGCTCGTATGCTTCATAATAGTGAGATCAAAGACATCCAAGCAAGCATCATGCAATGCATGTTACATAACTCTTGAAAGGTGGCTAAAAAAAAGGGGAAGGAACCTTGACTTCAATAACGTCACAAGAAGAATTGGCGCGAGTATGCAAAAAAGTACGAAAAGTGAACAATAGAAGATTGGAAAAGGGTGATTTAGAGCGATGAGACAAATCAATAGACTAGGCTCTAATGGGTGCAAATGGGTCTGGAAGAAACAAGGGAAAATGGGGCTAACGGATGGAGAAATTGAAGGGACTGTCAAGTTTGGTGAAGGAAGCCTGATACTTGACCAGTATCAATGGTGGTCTCAATGCTGAGCTATATGTGAGTATCCTACAAGATGACCCAAAGCATATGTGGAAATTGGCGAAGAAATGGTTTAATGACAATGAAGTAGAGGTGCTGGATTTGCCCCCCAAGTTCCCAGACCTCAACCTAATTGAACACTTGTGGGTAGAGTTGAAGAAAAAACTGTATACATACCCAAGTGAGTCGACCAGTATGACCAGTATGCACCAACTTTGGGAACATGTAAAAGAGACCTGGGATCAGATGTTGGTTGAGACATGTTTGAATCTGATCGAGAGCATGGCCAGAAGGATTCAGGCAGTGTTGAAAGGCAAAGGTGGATTTAAAAACTAACAACAAAATAATAAAAAATGTAATTTAGATTTTTAGGAGCAAAACAGTAGCAATGCGGTGACATAAAAAAAATCTGCATAACTAACCATATGCTAAATAGTTGCAAGTCAAATTTATGTATGAGATAGCTGAGATGATTGTCTATAAAATCATGGTAGTCTCACGTTCCAAGTAGTGATGAGCGAGTATGTTTTGTTAACACTTTCGCCGAGTATGCTCGGGCGAGTACCAAGTAGTTACTGCTGCTCGGTGATATGTTTGAATCATTCCCGTGTGCATGATTTGTGACTGTTTGACAGCTTTAATACATGTGAGGAATGTGTAAGAAATAGAAATTCCTCACATGTTAAAGATGTCAAACAGTCGCAAATCATGCACACGGGAGTGATTCAAACATATCACTGAGCAGCTGTAACTATTCGGTGATCGCCCGAGCATACTCGGTGAAAGGGTTAACAAAACATACTCGCTCATCACTAATGGTGAGATATGGCTTACTGTGGCTGCCGGGTATACATGAATTGGCCAATTTATGGGCTAAGATTTCTCAATTATTTCTGTTTTCTAGAGCAGTAATGCTATTCAAATTTCATATATTTTATACTTGAATACTTAGCGTTACAGAGTGCTACTTTATTTGTTAGTTGTATATGGACATGGCTACTCTTAGTAAACACCAGTTTTCTGTTTTGGAAGTGACGTTCAGTTTTTTTATATTTACATACAGGTGCATCTCACTAAATTAGAATATCATCAAAAAGTTAATTTATTTCAGTTCTTCAATACAAAAAGTGAAACTCATATATTATATAGAGTCATTGCAAACAGAGTGATCTATTTAAAGTGTTTATTTCTGTTAAAGTTGATGATTATGGCTTACAGACAATGAAAACACAAAAGTCATTATCTCAGTAAATTAGATACTTTATAACAAAAGCTTGAACAATGCTTTTAAAATCCGAAATGTTGGCCTACTGAAATGTATGTTCAGTTAATGCCCTCAATACTTGGTTGAGGCTCCTTTTGCATCAATTACTGCATCAATGTGACGTGACATGTAGGCAATCAGCCTGTAGCACTGCTAACGTGTTATGGAAGCCAAGGTTGCTTTGGTAGCAGCCTTCAGCTCGTCTGCATTGCTGGGTCTGGTGTCTCGCATCTTCCTCTTGACAATACCCCATAGATTCTCTATGAGGTTATGGTCAGGCGAGTTTGCTGGCCAATCAAGCACAGTGATACTGTTGTTTTTAAACCAGGTATTGGTACTTTTGGCAGTGTGGACAGGTGCCAATCCCTGCTCGAGAATTAAATTTCCATCTCCAAAAAGCTTGTCGGCAGAGGGAAGCGTGAAGTGGTCTAAAATTTCCTGGTAGACGGCTGCGCTGACTTTGGTCTTGATAAAACACAGTGGACCTACACCAGCAGATGACATGGCTCTCCAAACCATCACTGATTTTGGAAACTTCACACTAGACCTCAAGCAGATTGTATTGTGTGCCTCTCCACTCTTCCTCCAGACTCTGGGACCTTGATTTCCAAATGAAAATTGGAATTCTGGGACCTTGTGGAGTGTGTCAATGACTGACTTCTGGACATCTGTCAAGTCAGCTGTCTTCCCCATGATTGTAAATCCTACTGAAACAGACTAAGGGACCTTTTTAAATGCTTAGGAAGCCTTTGCAGGTGTTTGTTGTTAATTGTTTTAAATTACTGAGATAATGACTTTTGTGTTTTCACGGGCTGTAAGCCATAATCATCAACATTAACAGAAATAAACACTTTAAATAGATCACTCTTTTTGTAATAACTCTATATAATATATGAGTTTCACTTTTTGTATTGAAGAACTGTAATAAATTAACTTTTTGATGATATTCTAATTTAATGAGATGCACCTGTAGGTTTTCTGACTGAGCACTCCGCCCCTAAGCCTAAGGTGGTTTTAATTACAACAGGATCTTACCTTCTCATTCACATGCAGACTTTAGTCTCTAAGAAAGGATTCACATTAGGTAGGTTTCTGCCAAAGAGAAATGCCTTACCTTGGCTGCCGGGTACACATGAATTGGCCAATTTATGCGCTAAGATTTCTCAATTATTTCTATTTTCTAGAGTAGTAATGCAATTCAAATTTCATATATTTCATATTTGCATACTTAGCATTATGGAGTGCTACTTTATTTGTTAGTTGTATATAGAGATGGCTACTCTTAGTAAGCACCTGTACACACTAGTTTTCTGTTTTGGAAGTGACGATCAGTCTTTTTTGATATTTATATACATAGGCTTTCTGACTGAGCACTAGAGTGCTACTTTATTTGTTAGGTGAGATATGGAGCCTGAAAGTCAAAAGTTTAAAACATTATTACCCTTTTGCTTGTCACTGTACATACAATACCAGTCAAAAGATTGGACACATGTATTTTTGCAATAGTTTTTCTTGTTCTCATTGGAGTGTGCACAGTGTAGATTCCAACTGAATGCAGCAAAACCACAAAGGAACACATATGGAATCGAGGCGTAAAGAAACACATGTGAAATAAATCTGAATATGTGTTTCACCTTACATTCCCAACGGATTCCCCTTTTACTTTGACAGCTTTACAACCCTTTGACATTCTCTCAAACAGCTTCACCAGGAAGCCTGGAATGGTGTCCAATGAACAGGTATGTTTCATCAAGAGTTCATTTGTGGAATTACTGAACTTCAGAAAGTGTTTGCGACCATCTTGTGAGTTTATCAGAGTCAGTGTTGGTTCACAGTTTATACAGTGCTAACCCCTATTCCACAACTATCCTAAGCCAGAATATGGCAAAAAACTACTCCACTACAGAGAAACAACAGTCGAGCATTATTTTAAGATATGAAGGTCAGTCATTACAGAAAATTGCTATAACCTTGAAGGTTTTCTCGATTGCAGTTCAACAGTTACTAGCCTCAGAAAATTAAAATTGACAGCACCCCAGATAACTGGCTTCATAAATTACATGCAGACATCAATTAGCAGGCACATCTCAACATTAACTGTCCAGAGGAAACTGCAAGAAACAAACATTCATGGTTGAATTGCTGCAAATAAGCTACTACTGAGGATCACAAAAAAGAAGACACTTGTTTTGGCTAAGCAACACAAGGACTGGATATTAGATCAATAGAAATTTGTACTGTAGTCTGATTAGTCAAAATGTGAGATTTTTGCTACCAACTCCATGACTTTGTGAGATGCAGAAAAGGTGAGAAGATGGTTTACACATGTGTGGTGCCCACCGGGAAGCATGGAAGGAAAAGTGTGATAATGTGGTGGTGCTTTGCTGGTGACACTGTTGGTGATTTATTCCAAACTCACAGCACATTTAGCTGGTCTACCACAGCTGTCACGGGTGTGTCAGAAGTGACAGACAATCGCCCTGCTGTTGGTTGCAGGAGATCTCTATGTTTGGCATTACAGACACCTTCTAAGAGGCTGTCTCTCTAGAACCCAGCGGCTACCTTCCTCTGGCTAATTAACACCCTGGCCTGGGTGTATAAATACCTGCTGTCTGCCAGAGGGAGGTGCCGGTGATACTCACATTACCCTTTGTGAAGGCTCAGAGCAAGTGCATTACTTCATCCTCTCTGGAGCTAGAAGGACTGGTGTTCATCTCTCTGAAGTCGACTAAAAGCTAAGCTATCCTCCCTTGTTTGTTCCCCCTTGTTGTCTTTAGTTGTCAGTGGGGATCGACTAGTGCTCATCCCCCTCCCTTCCCTAGCCAGGACCAAATGCCAGGGAAAGACAGGGTGAGGTTCGTGTACGGCGATTGGTGAAGCGCCAATACAGGTACATTAGTGGAGACAGGGTGAGTGTAGATCAGCCTAGGAGGTCTCCACTCCACCTTTCCTTAGAGTCTGGGCTCCCTTTCCCTTTTCCCTTTGTGTTGCACTAAGTCTTTCCCACACCTTGCGTGACAACAGCATTCTGCAAAAACATTCCCTCCCATCTGGTTTTCATTTGTTGGGGTCATCTTTTGAGCTGCAACAGGACAATGTCCCAAAACACATATCCAAGTTATGTAAGGCCTATGTGACCAATGAGGGGGATGTAGTGCTGTGTCAGATGACATGGCTTCCATAATCAACTGCCCTGAACCCAATTGAGATGGTTTTGGCTTAGTTGGACTGCAGAGTGAAGGCAAAGCAGCAACTGAGTGCTCAGCACCTATGGGAATGTCAGCACTGTTGGAAAGGTATTCCAGATTACCCCCTGATGAAGCTGCTTGAGAGAGAATTTTAAGGGGGCTTAAAGCTGTTATCAGAAAAAAAGGGGGGTGCTTTGAGGAATCTAAGTTTTAACACATATCCCTATTTCCATATGCGTGCCTTCATTGTTTTGCTGCCTTCAATTTGAATCTACAATGTGCACATTCCAACAGGTGTGTCCAAGCTTTTAATCACTATCATATGTAAGCTTTTCATGTATATTAACCTTTATTATGTTTTAAAGGGAACCTGTCAGCTGAAGCATTCTGCCCTAACCATGGGCAGCATGTATCAGCCACTGGCTGTCTGATCACAGCCATGTATGATTGTCTCTGAAACGCTGCAGTGTTTCAGAGAAAAACATACTGTTAATAGCTGCCGGGGACCGAGCCACGCTATTGACTAATCATACAGGATGCGCATATAGGCAGAGGCTTGCCAGTCACTGTCAGCAGGCGGGGAGAAGCTGTCGGAGACCCGCCTATACCAGTAGTCACCTGTGCGGCTTGGTCCCTGACAGCTATTAAAAGTATGTCATGGCTGTGATCATACATACAGTCGCTGATACATGCTGCCCACGGTTTGGGAGGCATGTATCAACTGACAGGTTCCCTTTAAATGCAAGTGCTGTCCATGGCTCGCTATAGGCATTTCTGCCTTCCTTACAACAGGTCTTACAGAGACAAACATTGAGAATAACTTATATATTAATATATAAGCACAGTAGGAAAATTGAGAAAAATTCTACAGGGGAAATATAAGATGGCACAGCAACCAGGAAAGCATCAGTGTCGTAAAATGCTCACCTGCATTGATATAGGTCTCTCTGTGCAGCTAAACTGTGAGCGGTATGCCCACCATACTATTCAGCACATATCCCAATACATTAATAACATACATATACAGGTTAGCAACATATAATAGATGCATTAGGTTGTGTGTACTTTTACAGTACATGAAAAGTATATAAAAGTACTTGGCTGTGGAAGTAACGCCTCACAACTCTAAATGGTCCATAAATGCATGGTATATTTTTCTAATTGGGGCAAATTCATCAAACTGTTTATGCCAGTTTTCTGATGTAAAACACCTTGATAATTTGCAAAAAGTTTGTGCACTATGAAGATGAGCATAAATTTTGCAAACTTTGCCATTATTTCATAAGTCTGGGCCAGTTTTGCCAAAGTAAGTGGAGTATGAATTCATCATTAGTTACATCATTTTAGAGATATAACTTACTCTAGGCATATGACATTGTGAAGATGCATTGAATTGACTTAGTGGCATATGCCTATTAATGAATTTGGTGCATGTTACCCTGCCACTCCCCTTCATTAACCCTTTCACAACATATTATGTAAATATACATCATATGTCGCCTCCCTCCCTTTGATGCAGGCTTCAGCGCTGAGCCCGCATAGTTTCAGGCACATGACAGCTGATCTGTTCGTCATGTGCCCCCAACAGCCTCGGATGGCCACTCCGGAAGCGCATCATAAGACCTGCACATGAGCTGAAGCCCTGCTATGTGTAGAACAGGCGATCAGATAATCGCAACTTCAAGTCTCCTATGGAGAATATTGAAGCAAGAAAAAAGTGTAAATAAAATGTTTTTAAAAATATAAAAAAATATGAAAGTTCAAATCATCCCCCTTTTGCCCCATTCAAAATAAAACAATAAAAAAAAATTAAAAATACACATATTTAGTATCGCTACGTTCAAAAACACCCGATATATCAAAATATACTGTAAAAATAATTAATCCGATCGGTAAGCTACGCAATGAGAAAAAAAATGAAAATGGCAGAATTACACTTTTTTGGTCGCCGCAACATTGCAATAAAATGCAATAACAGGCAATCAAAACATAGAATATACATCAAAATGGTACCAATAAAAGCGTCAGCTTGGCACACAAAAAATAAGCCCTGAACCAGTCCAAAATCCCAAAAAATGGAGACGCTACGGGTCTCGGAAAATGGTACCATTTTTTTTTTTACAAACGGATTTTTTTTCACCACTTAAATAAAAGAAGCTATACATGTTTGGTATCTGCAAACTCGTAATGACCTGGAGAATCATAATGGCCAGTCAGTTTTAGCATTTAGTGAACATGGCAAAAGAAAAACAATTTTGGAATTGCACTTTTTTTTCAATTTCACCGTACTTGAAATTTTTCCCATTTTCCAGTAGATAATATGATAAAATTGATGATGTCGTTCAAGTGTACAACTCTTCTCACAAAAACAAGCCCTCACCTGGCTATATTGGTGGAAAAGTAAAAAGTTAAGGCTCTAGGAAGAAGGGGAGCAAAAAACAAAACCACAAAAATGGAAAATGCCCTGGGAATGAAGGGGTTAACACTGCCATGTACATCGCCAGTTTTAATTAATCGGCCCTTGGTAAAGTATTTATACATATTCTTTGGGTTACAAATTATTGACAAGACAATTTACAACACAGTGGAACAAAGCAGTCTATATGGATCAGTATTTGCAAGATTTATAACTAGTTTTTCAATTTGGACAAAAATGAAGCCATTTCATGTAATATGGTATTTGTTGTTGCTACAGAGGGAAAATGGTTATCTAGCTTTGAAAACCTATTTTCAATTTCTAAAATAGTGAAAGTGGAGGGTTCATTGTGAACTCACTTGAATTAGCCAGAATGGAGAATCCTATTGTTACTTTTTTACTCTTCTACTCTTTCTACTATCAAGTTTTCCATGTCATCCTCAACATCTGCATATTGGCTGAAGCCACATACAGACCCTTGGTCCCCTCATGATTCAGATGTGTTTTTTGTGCTTAACACCGCTGTTCCACATTTGTTTGTTCAATTGCAGTTGCATATATTTTGTAGATACGGTCACAAAGCTAACATATTAAGCTGCTATCAAAGCCTAACAGCTTTTGGAGAAGAGGAGAACATTAATACCTCAAAAGAACTTCTCCACCTCTGTAAATCAGGGATCATGATAAACAAGTAGCAGCCACACATCAAAACCTCATGACAGCTGCTGCATCTGCTGTGGTAGAGGATTTGCACAACAAAAGGACATCTTACTGGGCATAAAAGACCAGCTGTCTAAGGTAACTACTAGTGTTGAGCGAGCATGCTTGACACTGCTCGATACTCGCCCGAGCATCTCACTACTCGGGAGGTTCAGCGAGCACCGAGCATTTCCGGGTTACTCGGGTGGGAGCTCGGGTCTCCGCCCTGCATGTTTCTCGCTCTTTACAGAGCCAATGAACATGCAGGGATTGCCAGCCAGACACTGTAATGCCGCAGCCATGTTGTTTGTGGGCATTACAGTGATTGGCTGGCCACACAGCGTCACTTCGAGTATTTAAAACCGGGCGCCGCCATCTTGGACACAGTCGCCCGGGATCAGACAGTGTAGGGTCAGTGCTGCTGAGTTAGGGAGAGATATATAGTGCAAAATAGTTAGTGTAGGGTCTCTAAAGCATGCCAAATCAAACAAACAGTCCTTCTCAGCACTAGTGTTGAGCCACCCCCGTAGTGTTCGAGTTCGGTTCGGTTCGTCGAACACCCGTGTGTTCGCCGAACTGTTCGTCGAACTGTTCGTCAAACACCTTCGAACACCGTTAAAACCAATGGCAGGCAAACAAAAACACATAGAAACACATAGAAAACACCTTCAAAGGTGTCCAAAAGCTGACAAACTGCTCAGAAGACACAACTAACACATGGAAAAGTGACAAGTACATATAGTCATGCGAAAAGAAAAGAGGTGGAGGAGTAAAAGGAGGAGGAGACACAGATATAGGCATGTCATGCCCTTCTAAAATCCAAAAAGTGAGAAGCCGACACGTTCAGTCCGCTCCTGCCCGTGCCACCTCCGTGTCGCCGGGTTTGTGCCAGAGCCGCGGTGAACCCTGACGGCCAGCCCCCCTCTCCCAATACTGGTGCCTGTCCGCTGGTGGGTCGAGCGAGCCCCCCTGTGGTGGAGGCAGCTCTAAGCTTTTTAATTTAAATTGTCTCTCTAATTTGAATGAATACACTTTAAATCCATTTACAAGGATCTATTGGAGGGCAAGTCTCATGCCAGCAGCCGCGTAATTCCAGCTCCAGTAGCGTCCACTAAAGCTGCTGCAGTTAAAAAGCTTTTATAAGGATCGAGCTCGGCTGTCCACCGCAAGGCATCCTACTGCCAGTCCCAGCCCCTATGCCTTGGGGTGCCTCCTGATGCTCTTCACTGAGTATCCCGTGGTCCCGAAGCATTTCCTTTGAAAAAATTAAGTGTCCAAACTACAGGTGGTGTAGCTTGCTTAACAGCCGGGATAATCCGCTGACTAGCAGACACTGCTACTAGGCACAAAGTATTTCCTGGGCTAGATGCAGTTAAAAATTTGTAATTAGATACTCTCGTTGGATGCTGAGAAAGCATTCCATAGAGTCTCCTTGCACGCCATATATGATTCTCTTAAAAAGC
The DNA here is from genome assembly GCF_046119375.1 of Phyllobates terribilis. NCBI lineage: Eukaryota > Metazoa > Chordata > Amphibia > Anura > Dendrobatidae > Phyllobates > Phyllobates terribilis. The sequence continues at coordinate 416,620,650 of NW_027362764.1, read as the reverse complement.
TTGGGGTAGGGGTCTAGGGGACCCTTTTATAGCCAAAATCACGGCCCTGTATCACAATACGTCACCTAGGCTGAAGATAAATGGAACTGTAGCACCCTGAGGGCTCGGATGCTACAGAGGTATTGCACCTCACCCAGAGGTGTGATATCTCACTCTCAGGTAAGGATGGAGTGTGGATCAGGACCCGACACCTGCATGCATTACACCACATTGCCGTGGGGCAGGGCGACCAATATGCCTCTGAGATGGGCACAACAGTCCCTGTCCCTGGCTGGAGTGGGGGGAGGGAACACTGAGGAAGGGGAACCCTGTAGTGCAGGAGCAGGGAGGAAGCAGTTCCTGGGTGCATTGAGAAGGGAGTATAAAAGGTGGGCACCATCTTAGTTCAGTGCAGAGAAGTCTGAGCAGAAGTGGCAGGGAGCAGGGGCTCTGCATGAGCTCTGCTCCGGAGGCGGGCCTAGTAACAGAGGCCCAGGCCTGGAAGAGGGAGAAGGAAGGAAGAGGAGCGGAGAAGGCTCCAGGAACGAGGAATGAAGGGATCCCAGGGGTGCGGACGGGCGAGTCGCCACCGCACGCCCGAATCCACCAGCGTGGAGGGGTCAGGCCAAAGGGGGAGACCGGTCCCCGAAACTAGTGGAGGCAGGAAACGACCCTCAGCTAGAAACCGGAGGCTGTGACATTTTATGTGGCGCAGCCCCTTGCTACACCCGCTAGGAAGGCACCACATAGGGTCAGGGAAACTGGCGCCAAGTTTATTAAGAGGAGGCCCGAGGCAGCCGGACAGAAGGGTTGGTAAGAAAGGCCAGACAAAGGACACACAAAGGGGGTCCTGTGAAGCGCTCCAAAGTTATCTGGGAGTTGTCTGAGCCCCTCACCTGGTGAGCACAGTACGACGTGGGCAGCCGTTACCTGCAGACGTGGTCTGGATAATAAGAACTGTGAGTAAAGGCCCTGGACTGCATCACTGACTCCATGTCGTTACTGCTGCTGCCCTGCACCATCACCCCCATCCTCCGCATACACTGCCCTGAGGCTATACTCCTCCCGTGGGGAGTTATGCTACGCTCTGCTGCACCCACAACACCAGCCTCAGCGGTCTGCCCTGCAGCGGCGGTTCACTCTGACCGCAATCCACGGGTGGCGTAGTCGGACATTTAAACATCAAAACCACATAAATAGTTCCGCCACTGGTTTGACCACCCTGAGCCACGGAACCGGGTCGCCGCCACGAAGACTACAACCACCAGCATCCACCAAAAAGGGTCCGGCTCCGGGTGTCCCAAGGCCCAGGGAGTGCATCAGAAAATTTTCATCACCTTTCACAATCACCAATGGGACAAGGCAGGGATGTCCTCTGTCCCCTCTCTTATACATCCTAGTGACGGAGCACCTGCTCTCATCAATTCGCCATAACCCCAATATTAGGTGGATTGAGGTGGGAGGCACCGAGTACAAGTGCTCTCTATTTGCTGATGATGTCCTAGTATATATCACTCAATCACATATATCCATCCATGCTGTTATGGCTGAAATAGATCACTTTGTTACATGGTCAAATTTTAAAATCAATGCAGCGAAGTCTGAGGCCCTCGATGTCTCCCTCCCCAAATCCATATAGGATTCCATCCAGTCCAACTTTCCCTTTGCCTGGCCCTCACAGGGTATCAAATACTTAGGAATTCCTATTCATAGAGACCTCTACCATCTATGTTATCTTAATTTTGGGCCCTTTATTGAACAACTCCATACAGACCACGGTTGGCAAGTTAGAACTGTAAGATTCACTACGTGAACCACTGGTGTTTTGTGGAAAAGCACATGTACACTGTGTTCCAAATTATTATGCAAAAAGTGTTTAGGAGTGATAAGGGAAGAATTTGTTTGTTTGTCAGTTAAACTCATTGATGGTGATGTGTGTCAGGGCTCTTTATATCACTGTAAGCAATTGCAGACACCTGTGCTAATTAGTTTGGCAGGTGTGTCCAATGAAAGGCAAGACTACTTAAGAAGGCTGTCTCACATTATTAAGCAGCCTACATTTTCTGCCAAAATGGGAAAGAAAAAGGATGTGTCGGCTGCTGAGAAGCAACAAATTGTGGAGTGTTTAGGTCAAGGCATGACTACAATCAACATTGTGCGATGATCAGGATTAAGTGTCTTGGCAATCAAGAAGTATGTAGCTGATTCACAGTACACACGTGTGCGTGCTGATAAGGGCAAATTGAGGACTCTTTCCTACAGGCAATTACGTCAGGTTAAAAGAGCAGCGGCAAAAAAGCCTTGTCATAGCAGCAGACAAGTTTTTGAAGCTGCTGGTGCCTCCAACGTCCCCCGAACAACAAGATGCAGGGTCCTTCAGAGGTTTGCAGCTGTGCATACGCCATCCTGTCGACCTCCTCTATCCACTTCACACAAGCAGAAACGGCTCCAGTGGGCTAAACATTACATGAAGACTGATTTCAAAACTGTTTTGTTCACGGATGAGTGCCGTGCAGCGCTCGATGGTCCAGATGGATGGAGTGGAGGATGGCTGGTTGATGGACACCCCACGCAAACACGGCTACAGCGCCAACAAGGAGGAGGTGGAGTAATGTTTTGGGCTGGAATCATGGGGAGAGAGATTGTCAGCCCCTTTAGGATCCCTGAAGGCGCTAAAGATGAACTCCATAATGTATGTGGATTTTCTCAAACAGCACTTCCTGCCATGGTTCAAGAAGAAGAACCGTGTATTTCACAGCAAGATCATTTTTTTTGCATGATAATGCACCATCTCATGCTGCACATAAAACATCTGCATCTCTGGCTGATATGGGCATAAAAGGGGCAAACTTATGGTGTGACCCCCATGCTCCCCTGACCTCTACCCCATTCAGAACCTCTGGAGCATCATCAAAAGGAGTGTCTATGATGGCGGGAGGCAGTTCACATCTAAGCAACAGCTCTGGGAGGGTATTCTGTCCTCATGCAAAACAATTGAAGCAGAAACCATCCAAAACCTGACAAATTCAATGGACGAGAGAGTTCAGAAGCTCCTTTCGAACAAGGGGTCCTATGTGAAAATGTAACATCACCTAGAATAAAGTTTTGAGTTGAAAACTGTTTGATTTCAGTTTCTAATAACCTGCTAATGCTTATAATTTCAAAAATGACAATTTTTTTGGTCTTTATTAAAATGAAAAGGTTGATCGAAAAGTTTGGGGGATCTAAGAGTGTGGCAACCCAGTAGTCATGATTACTTCGAATTCTGACAATATGAGGGTCATGTTGCAGGTAGTGCAGCAAGAAGGCACTTATGTGTCTTGCGCATCTCGGAGTCCCAAAATTATTTTCCGGGCTAGATGCAGCTAAAAATTATTATTAATTTTAAATCTGGTGGAGCTTAGTATAGATGGCCTAATAGGATCAGTGCTGCACACTGCTACAAAGCCCAAATTATTTTCCAGCCAAGATACAGATAAACATGATTAGTAATTTGAAAGCTTAAAACGGTTGGTAGGGTGATTTTAACCAATCATCAAGCTTTTACTCTCCCCAGGATGACACAGGGGTAGAAAAGTCGTTTCGGATCCATGATTTGTTCATCTTTATGAACGTGAGTCTGTCTACATTATCAGTGGAGAGCCGCGTGCGCTTATCTGTCAGCACACCACCAGCAGCGCTGAACACACATTCAGACAGAACGCTGGCTGCGTGGCATGACAAGATCTCCAAGGCGTAAGTGGCTAGCTCCGACCATTTATCCAGATTGGAAGCCCAAAAAGAGCAAGGGTCCAGTGACACAGTCATGGCTTCAATGTTTACTTGGAGATACTCCTGTACCATCGTCTCTAGGCGTTGACTATGTGTCAGACTTCTTTTCTCCTGTGGCCTTGCAAAGGATGGGCTAAAAAAGTGGTGAAATGATTCCGCAAAATTGATGTTACCAGCAGATACTGTGGTTCTGTTACGGTTTGAGTGCTGAACACTTGACGGTCCCACGGTTGGCAAGTTGGAACTGTGAGATTCACTACGTGCACCACTGGTGTTTTGTGGAAAAGCACATGTAAGATTCTGCAACAGTCTCTGCTGATACTCCTGCATGCGTGCATCCCTTTCTATGGCAGGAATAATTTCAGCAAATTTACTTTTGTACCGGGGATCTAACAGTGTGGCAACCCAGTAGTCAGGATTATTTCTAATTCTCACAATTCGAGGGTCATGTTGCAGGTAGTGCAGCAAGAAGGCACTCATGTGTGTTGCGCATCCAGGAGCACCAAGTCCCTGTTGTGTTGGTGGCGAGGTAACAATCATGCTTCCTTCCTCTGTCCTCTCCCCCCAACCTCGCACAACAGAAATGTGATCAAGGTCTCCCTCATCTGATGAGTCTTCCATCAGTTCGTCCTCCACTTCTTCCTGGGCTCCTGCACCTTCCTCACTAGTTTGGCTGCTACCATGCACCCTGGTAAAACCATCTCCCCCACCCTCACATGCCTGCCGCCTTGGTGCTGCCGACCGTCTGGACCTTGCAGATGTTAGCCCTTCCGCATACAACTCCTCCTCCTCTACTTCCTCCACCTCCTCTTGTGCCACCACCTGACTCCGAATTCTGTTTAACATGTGCTCCAGCATGTAAATCACCGGAATAGTCATGCTGATAATGGCATCGTCAGCACTAAACATCTTCGTCGCCATTTCAAAACTGTGCAGAAGGGTGCATAGGTCCCTGATCTGAGACCACTCTTCCAGCGTGATTTGCCCCACCTCTGGATCTCGTTGGCCCAGGCTATACGTCAGAACGTATTGCACCAGGGCTTGTCGGTGCTGCCACAGTCTCTGCAACATGTGCAGAGTTGAATTCCACCGGGTAGGCACATCGCATTTTAGCCGGTGAAGTGGCAGGCCCAACGACTTCTGTAGAGATGTAAGTCGCTGAGCTGCGGGATGCGAACGGCGGAAGTGAGCACACAGCGACCGTGCCCTCTGCAGAAGGCCATCTAGTCTGGGATAGTGGGCTAAAAATTGCTGGACAACCAGGTTCAACACGTGAGCCATACAAGGCACGCGTGTGACGTTGCCCCGGCGAAGGGCCGCACCCAGGTTTGCAGCATTGTCGCACACGGCCTTCCCTGGTTTCAGGTCCAGTGGAGACAACCATTCATGAAATTGGTTCACCAGAGCTGACCACAACTCCTCAGCTGTGTGACTCACATTTCCCAGACATTTCAAAGTAAAAACCGCCTGATGACGTTGAGCCCTACTGCCAGCATAGTAAGGAGGTGTGCAGGATCCCTCCTGCGCAGTTAGAAAGCTTGTGGCATGACCAGACAGGCTTTGGGTGCAGGTGGAAGACCGAGAGGAGGCTGAGGAGGCAGAAGCAGTGGAGGAACTTTGACATAAAGAGGATTGACGCACAACTCGTGGGGACGGCAAGACTTGGACAGCAGCCCCTTGTCCTGCTGTCACCATAGTTACCCAGTGCCCAGTCAGCGACATGTAACGCCACCCTATCCATGCCTACTCGTCCAAGTGTCTGTGGTGAAATGCACCCTGTCACACACAGAGTTTCTCAAAGAAGCGGTGATGTTGTGTGCGACATGCTGGTGGAGCGCAGGCACACCTTTCTTTGAGAAGTAGTGCCGACTGGGCATCTGGTACTGGGGCACTGCGACGGACATAAGGTCTCGAAAATCCTCTGTGTCCACCAGGCGGAAAGGCAGCATTTCTGTAGCCAAGAGCTTGCAGATGGTGAAATTCAAACTCTTAGCTTTCTCATGGCTAGGATGAAATGGTCTTTTACTTGTCCACATCTGAGGGACCGAGGGCTGGCTATTGTGCTTAGACGGGGTTGATAAGGGTGTCCCCGGCAAACTGCCGGTCTGTGAGGAAGATGCAGGCGGACATGTTAGGTTGCCTTGATCCAAAGGTGGTGCTATCGATGTCGGACAGCGCTCAACACCAGCTGGTGTTACCACCTCCAAAGAAAATGATGACCTGCCAATCACGCTGGCTGTTGCGGGTAAAGAGGTGGCAGGTCTGCGCCCCAAAACAGGTGTGACTGCTGTCCCCCCAGTCACAGAGGATGAAGAGGTCGCGGATGCACAAGATATGGCAGACGGTGGTTGGCCCGGCCGGCTAGGCCGCATTGTAGCACACTGAGCTTCCCACTGCAACTTATGCTTCATGTCCATGTGCCGGTTCATGCATGAAGTACTCAAACTATGTATTTTTTGGCCTCTACTTAGCTTTTGCTGACAAATGTTACAGATAACACGAGTTGGGTCATCTTTATCGATCTGAAAAAATGCCCAGGCTATGCAAGGCTTAGCACCCATGCGACCTGAAGAGCCACCACGACTTGTGGTGAGAGGCAGAGTTGTGTTTGAGGATGCAGTTGTTGACGTGCTTCCAGTACTACGTCTCTGTCCAGGAAGGCGCAACCTGACCTCGTCGTCACTAGCATCTTCCTCCACCTCCTCTGCTGACCTCATCTCTTGGCTGACTGTGGGTTGACAGTAAGTGGGATCTCCAACCTCATCATCATCACCCTGTGCGTTATCACACCCGTCGTCCTCAGAGCCAACCTGTTCCTGCACTGACAAAAAACTAAAGTTGTCGCTCCAATCAGGTATTTGAGTCTCATCATCGTCTTCCTCATTGTCTCCACCAACAGGAGTTATAGTTTGGGAATGAGGGTCTACATTATGGTCAGAACCTTCTGCGTCTGGTCCTGGATCCGACTCATAAAGATTCTGGGCATCAGTGCAGATCATTTCCTCGTCTGGATTCACAGAAGCGCTGGAGTCGACCTCTGATTCCCAGGCTATAGTATGAGTAAACAGCTCTGCAGACTCAACCATCTGTTCTACCTCATACTCAGACGGGCAGCTGGAGATTTGGGAGCTGTGAGGAAGCAAGTGCGATTGGGGTGACACCTTTGAGGACTGGAGTATTTGTGATGTTGAAGTTGATGTGGAGGAGAGCCCACTTAAAGGAGCACTTGATAACCGTTGAAGCACCTGCTGTTTTTGTGCCTCATCTGGAATTTGTAGCGATTGACGTGGCCGTAAGAAAGGGATCTTATCACATTGTCCGCTAAAAGAAGTAGACATTTTAGTTTGGCTGGAAGATGGTCTTTCTTCTGCAGATGTTACTGTTGCTTTAACACCTACCCCACGGACACAACCTTTTTTCCCCTTCCCAACACGCCTATTCCCCTTTCCACCAGCAGCAGGCCTTTTTCCACTCATTTTGGTGGTTAACTATTTTACAACTCTGGAGTTGTTTGCACAAAAAAACAATGGATGGGAACCGAGCAGAGCTGAGTGGCCAAACTGTGGTATTAGGCCAAAACTATTGGCTGGGTTAGATGCAGAAAAAAATTATATTCGATTTGCAACCTGATGGACGTCAGTATAGATGGACTAATAGAACAAGTCCCACACACAGCTAGAAGCCCAAATATTTTTTCAGAGGTAGATGCAGAGAAAAAATATATTCAGGTTGCAACCTGATGGAGGTCAGTATAGATGGACTAATAGAGAAAGTCCCACACACTGCTAGAAGGCCAAATATTTTTTCAGAGCTAGATGCAGATAAAAATTATTTTTAATTTGCAACCTGATGGAGGTCAGTATAGATGGACTAATAGAGAAAGTCCCACACACTGCTAGAAGGCCAAATATTTTTTCAGAGGTAGATGCAGAAAAAAATTATATTCAGTTTGCAACCTGATGGAGGTCTGTATAGATGGATTAATAGAACAAGTCCCACACACAGCTAGAAGCCCAATATTTTTTCAGAGGTAGATGCAGAAAAAAAATATATTCAGTTTGCAACCTGATGGAGGTCAGTATAGATGGACTAATAGAGAAAGTCCCACACACTGCTAGAAGGCCAAATATTTTTTCAGAGCTAGATGCAGACAAAAAATTATTTTTAATTTGCAACCTGATGGAGGTCAGTATAGATGGACTAATAGAGAAAGTCCCACACACTGCTAGAAGGCAAAATATTTTTTCAGAGCTAGATGCAGATAAAAATTATTTTTAATTTGCAACCTGATGGAGGTCAGTATAGATGGACTAATAGAGAAAGTTCCACACACTACTAGAAGGCCAAATATTTTTTCAGAGCTAGATGCAGAAAAAAATTATATTCAGTTTGCAACCTGATGGAGGTCAGTATAGATGGACTAATAGAACAAGTCCCACACACAGCTAGAAGCCCAAATATTTTTTCAGAGGTAGATGCAGATAAAAATTATTTTTAATTTGCAACCTGATGGAGGTCAGTATAGATGGACTAATAGAGAAAGTCCCACACACTGCTAGAAGGCCAAATATTTTTTCAGAGCTAGATGCAGATAAAAATTATTTTTAATTTGCAACCTGATGGAGGTCAGTATAGATGGACTAATAGAGAAAGTCCCACACACTGCTAGAAGGCCAAATATTTTTTCAGAGCTAGATGCAGAAAAAAATTATATTCAGTTTGCAACCTGATGGAGGTCTGTATAGATGGATTAATAGAACAAGTCCCACACACAGCTAGAAGCCCAATATTTTTTCAGAGGTAGATGCAGAAAAAAAATATATTCAGTTTGCAACCTGATGGAGGTCTGTATAGATGGATTAATAGAACAAGTCCCACACACAGCTAGAAGCCCAATATTTTTTCAGAGGTAGATGCAGAAAAAAAATATATTCAGTTTGCAACCTGATGGAGGTCAGTATAGATGGACTAATAGAGAAAGTCCCACACACTGCTAGAAGGCCAAATATTTTTTCAGAGCTAGATGCAGAAAAAAATTATATTCAGTTTGCAACCTGATGGAGGTCAGTATAGATGGACTAATAGAACAAGTCCCACACACAGCTAGAAGCCCAAATATTTTTTCAGAGGTAGATGCAGATAAAAATTATTTTTAATTTGCAACCTGATGGAGGTCAGTATAGATGGACTAATAGAGAAAGTCCCACACACTGCTAGAAGGCCAAATATTTTTTCAGAGCTAGATGCAGAAAAAAATTATATTCAGTTTGCAACCTGATGGAGGTCAGTATAGATGGACTAATAGAACAAGTCCCACACACAGCTAGAAGCCCAAATATTTTTTCAGAGGTAGATGCAGATAAAAATTATTTTTAATTTGCAACCTGATGGAGGTCAGTATAGATGGACTAATAGAGAAAGTCCCACACACTGCTAGAAGGCCAAATATTTTTCAGAGCTAGATGCAGAAAAAAATTATATTCAGTTTGCAACCTGATGGAGGTCAGTATAGATGGACTAATAGAACAAGTCCCACACACTGCTAGAAGCCCAAATATTTTTTCAGAGCTAGATGCAGAAAAAAATTATATTCAATTTGCAACCTGATGGAGGTCAGTATAGATGGACTAATAGAATGATGCTATGCCCAAAAGATTTTACTTCACTAGGTGCAGTAAAAAAATTGGTATTCTATACACAGGTGGTATATCTTGCAACACAGATAGGCTACTCCACTGACTAACACACTCTGCAATAGGCCAAAAAGGATTAGCTTTGCTAGATTCAGCCAAATGCTGTGAAAAAAACTTGCACAGCACTGGCACAGACCTGCCTGGCAAAAACTGATAGGAACTGATGTAACCTAGTCCTGAAAAGGACTGCAATTACAATTAGTCTTTACTCCCACAATCTATCTATTTAAGAGCACAGACCTGCCTGATAAAAGTCGTAGGAAATGCTGTAACCTAGTCCTTAAAAGGACTGCAATCACAACTATTCCCTACTCCCAAGCTATCTGTAGATTTGTGCGAAAATTGGCTTGAAATTAACAAGGTATAGCGCACACAGCAACAGCGGTGCCGTCTAACACGCAGCTGCAGCAGTGAGAAAATGGTGGCGACGGGGAAAATGGCTTGGTCTTATAGGGCAAGGACATGTGACATACACTGCCAATGACACATGCCCTTGCTTGTGTGAAAAACAGCAGTTCGCTCCGTGTGTGCGCTGCTGATAGGCTGACAGATTGCACCTCCCCACTGCAAATGCGGGAAAGAGAAAAAAAATGGAGATCTTCATTATTCCTGCAGAGATCCATCCCCTGCCCCTCCCCCCACCACGCTGTACACTCAAACTGCGTATTAACATTAATTTTCATCATTACTGAGAAAAAATCCAGTTATGATTTTGGTGCACGAACAGTTATCGAACATAACCTCGAACAGCCGAATTTTTCTCAAATCGTTCGTGTTCGCCGAACGGCTCGAACACCGCCCAAAACAGCTCGAATTTGAGATTGGCGAACAGTTCGAGTAGAACAACGGTCATCTCTACTCAGCACTAATATCCATCCCAGATATCAGGCAGGCAGGCTGTATAGTAGATGCAGTGGTTATACCAACAAACAGTGCATTATAGTCCTGTGTGCTCCATCTGGTCAAATTGCTAGACTTATCCCCTGGTCTCAGGGGCCAGGAAAAATCCTTTTTTTTTTCATCTAAATCCTGTATTTTTTTTTTCCTCAGTCAGACTGTACAAATACGCGTCTTATTAACCTTTTGGTATTCCCCCCCCAAAAAAAAAATTGAGTGTGTATGTGACTGTTCAGACACAAATATATCTGTTTAAAAGAGTCTGGTGTAGGCCAGATAACTAGAACTTGGGTTTTGCAGTTCCACGGTTCAAATCTCTGTATTATCCAGCTTTTGGACGTTTTTCCGTAAAAAAAAACATTAATAGTGTCTCGCTGACTGTTCAGACACAAATATATCTGGTTAAAAGATTCTGGTGTAGGCCAGATAACTAGAACTGTGGTTTTGCAGTTCCACAGTTCAAATCTCTGTATTATCCAGCGTTTGGCATTTTTTCCGTAAAAAAAAACATTAATAGTGTCTCCCTGACTGTTCAGACACAAATCTGTTTAAAAGATTCTGGTGTAGGCCACATAACTATAAATGTGGTTTTGCAGCTCCACGGTTCAAATCTCTGTATTATCCTTCTTTTAGCATTTTTTCCGTAACAAAAAAAACAGTAATAGTGTCTCCCTGACTGTTCAGACACAAATATATCTGTTTAAAAGATTCTGGTGTAGGCCAGATAACTCTAACTGTGATTTTGCAGTTCCACGGTTCAAATCTCTGTATTATCCTGCTTTTGGCATTTTTTCCGTAAAAAAAAACAGTAATAGTGTCTCCCTGACTATTCAGACACAAATATATCTGTTTAAAAGATTCTGGTGTAGGCCACATAACTATAACTGTGGTTTTGCAGTTCCACGGTTCAAATCTCTTTATTATCCAGCTTTTGGCATTTTTTCCGTAAAAAAAAACAGTAATAGTTGTTACGCTCACGCCCGGATTGACTGGCATGAGCGTGATTAGTGATCCCACTGTACCATGAACCGAGGAGTGCCTGGAGGGGCGCAACTAAGTATCAACCCGATCCGACCAAGGTCGCACGGTGGCTCAGCCGACACCGCAAACCAAGGAGGAACCGAGCAGAGGGACCAGGCGCTACTCCAGGTCAGACCCCGGTCACAGCTGTTGACCCACACCGGGGAATGCAGGAACAGGCAGGTTAGACAGGCATGTAGACAGGTGGGTACTGGCAAACACGGCTGGTATGCAGACAGGTGAATACTGACAGGCACAGCTGGCATGCAGACAGGTGGACACTGGCAGGCACGGCTGGCGTACAGACAGGTGGGCACAGGCAGGCACGGCTGACATGCAGAGAGGCGGGTACTGGCAGGTAGAAACGCAGGCAGGATAGGGACCAGTACAGACTGGGATACAGGAACGGAGCCCCAGGTGCAGTAGACAAGCAAAGCAGAGCAAAACCCGCAGATGCAGTGAACAAGCAAAGCAGAGCAAACCGCAGATGCGGTAGACAAGCAAAGCAGAGCAAAACCCGCAGATGCGGTGAACAAGCAAAGCAGAGCAAAACCGCTGATGCAGTAGACAAGCAAAGCAGAGCAAAACCCACAGATGCGGTGAGCAAGCAAAGCAGAGCAAAACCGCAGATGCGGTAGACAAGCAAAGCGGAGCAAAATCCGCAGATGCGGTGAACAAGCAAAGCAGAGCAAAACCGCAGATGCGGTAGACAATCAAAGCAGAGAAAAACCCGCAGATGCAGTGAACAAGCAAAGCAGAGCAAAACCGCATATGCGGTAGACAAGCAAAGCAGAGCAAAACCCGCAGATGCGGTGAACAAGCAAAGCAGAGCAAAACCCGCAGATGCGGTAGACAGGACAGGGCTCTGTTCACATGGAACAGACTGGAGAACCCAAGAAGATAGCTAAAACACAGGAGTTAGATACAGAGGCAGGGAAACAGAATGAGCAGAACCAGATACACACAAAGTACTTGCGTGAGTGGACACAAAACTCACAAACAGAAGTACAGAGACAATGAGTTGGAGTTAGGTGCAGGTTCAGATACTACAGGAAAAGGGAAAGGTACAGACATAGAGACAAACAGGTAATGGACTTGGACACTGTTCAGACAGGATCTGAACCAGGAACAAGATACAGGAACGAACCTGGGAACTTAGCCCCCAGGGTGGCGGAAACTGACTAAAGTCACAAGTACAGGTAACAGGCCTGGGTATACAGCCCCCAGGGTGGCAGAAACAGACTAGATACAGGACAGGACCTGGCAACTCAGGTGAAAAGACAAACTGACTGAAAGTGTTGCTTAGGCACCTCCTACTGGGTGGAGGGGCTTTAAGTATCCAGTAACTCACAGCAATAGGCTGGGGATGCATTAGGACTGTGCACATGGTAGCTATAAGAAACAAGCAGAAAGCCGCGCCGATGCCCTAAGCAATCAGAAAAGAGACATGGACACAGCAGGAACAACAAAGAGTGCAGCATGGACTGACAGGTAAGATTGCGGTCTTGCATGGTGGGCGGTGGTGCACCATGCAAGCACGCCGCCAGGAATGTTACAGTAGCCCCCTTTACGCCCCCTCTTACTCCAGCCAGGAAGGATTTTCTGAAAAGAATTTGGAGGCCGATCCTTCTCCTCAAGAAGATTTCCTCTTCTGTCCACTAGAGGGAACAAAGCTGGTCTCATCATCTTGGTAACTAGGATGTTTCCTTCCATTGGGCCATCCTCAGCAACAGATGAAGTGGGTGAGGTACCAGGAACAGGACACAGGAAAGTCTCTCTACACTTATTAATAGCTGGTAGCACCCCAAAGGATTCACGGGACAACTGGAGGTCCTCCACCAGGTTGGAGGGATGCAGAGACTCGGGATTAACCACCGCTTTGACGTGCACTTTGCCAAGCTTATTGGATGAAGTGGGCGAAGTACCAGGTACAGGGTGCAGAAAAGTCTCTCTCCATTTGTTATCAAGTAGCACCCCGGGGGATTCAGGAGACAACTGGAAGTCCTCCGCCTGGTTGGAGGGGTGCAGAGACTCGGGGGTAACCACCGCCTTGACGTACACTTTGCCAAGCTTACTGAATGAAGTGGGCGAAGGACCAGGTACAGGGTGCAGAAAAGTCTCTCTCCATTTGTTATCAGATAGCCCCCGGAGGATTCAGGAGGCAACTGGAGGTCCTCCGCCTGGTTGGAGGGGTGCAGAGACTTTGAGGTAGCCACCGCCTTGATGGACTTATTGCCAGATTTGTTAGAGATGGAGGATCCTTGATTAGGGACCAACTTCAGTGTGGTTTCTGAGATGATACGTCTGCGAGGCGGGATGGTGAGTAAAGCCAGATCATTGGTACAATCGTCGAGACTGTGTGGGGACAACGCCTTCGCTTCCCTTCCTTCGGAGACTTCAGCGCACAGCGAGTCAGCGACTAGCAGATCTGGTGAAGAAGAAGAAGAAACTGCTGACTGCCCTGAAGATATGGGGACTGGACACTTCTTGCACCTCAGCAGTCCCCCAGGAAACACCATACAGGATCTCCAGACCTGAGCGGGCACTAGATCTCTCGGCTCTAGATGACCTGTGGGTAAACCAGACAGCACCTGGAATGTGAACTTCTTCATGTGTAATGCTCCAATCTGGAGCTTAATTTGTACAGACATATTTTGACTGTTTCTGAGTAGGGCTCATCCTTCTGCTGACAATGCCCAAACCGGCTTCTGGAGTTGTCGGACGGAAATCAGACACCGACTCTTCAAGGCTTTAAACCGAAACTTCCGGGTAATCCGAGGCCTTCACTTGCCACGGAAACAGTCATAGTCACCTGTGGAGAGGAAACACTAACGCCAAGGGCAGCCTCTCCTACAGGTCTAATGTCTTGGGATTCTCCAACCTTCGCTGGACAAAGACCGTCAGGGGGTCCCAAACAACCGCAGCGGGGCCGCAATCCGATTTTGTGACTGAGTTTGGGCCTCTGCTTTGCCTGACGAACATAGTCATCCTACATGGATTCTGTGCGGAGAGCTGCCTCTACAGGCTGGGGAACAGGAGGTCTTTGGGAGGACAGAACCTGGCGTGATGGTTTACCTGTACGCCTTGCACGTCTGGACTGCCTCTTGAGGTTGGGAAGGAAAGTTTTCTGTGGAACATTGTCTTCCTGTGTGGATTCTGTGTGGGCAGCAGTCTCTTCAGGCTGGAGAACTGGTAGGCTACCTACACACATTACCCATCGGGGCTGCTCCGGGATACTGGAAAGGGAAGCTTTAGCAGAAGCCTCAGGGTTATGGTCATTGAAGACCATTAGAAAGGCCACCAGGAAGGCCTACAGGTCAGAGACGATAGGATCCCATGCTTCCCATAAGGGGGTGATCCACTTCAAGGCATCACCCGCTAAGTAGGACATCATGAATGCTACTTTAACCCGATCAGTAGGAAAATAGTGAGCATAGAATTTGAAATGCAGCATGCATTACTCCACAAATGCACGGCTTCGTTTTGGATCCCCATAGAACCATAGTGGATCCGCAGGACCGAGTGCTGATAGATCCATTTGGGCAGGTGCGTAAATCGCCTGGGCCACAGCTTGAGAAAAAAAAAAAATTTCTTGGTGCACGCATTTGCCACACAAGGATTCAAAATGTCTCTGAGAGCGAAGGGCCGTGGGGCTCAACAGGAACCATAGCCTGAGCAAACTGTTACGCTCGCGCCCGGACTGACCAGCGTGAGCGAGATTAGTGATCCCACTGTACCATGAACCGAGGAGTGCCTGGAGGGGCGCAACTAAGTATCAACCCGATCCGACCAAGGTCGCACGGTGGCTCAGCCGACTCCGCGAACCAGGGAGGAACCGAGCAGAGGGACCAAGCGCTACTCCAGGTCAGACCCCGGTCACAGCTGTTGACCCACACCGGGGAATGCAGGAACAGGCAGGTTAGACTGGCATGTAGACAGGTGGATACTGGCAAACACGGCTGGTATGCAGACAGGTGGGCACAGGCAGGCACGGCTGGCGTGCAGACAAGTGGGCACAGGCAGGCACGGCTGACATGCAGAGAGGCAGGTACTGGCAGGTAGAAACGCAGGCAGGATAGGGACCAGTACAGACTGGGATACAGGGACGGAGCCGCAGGTGCGGTAGAAAAGCAGAGCAGAGCAAAACCCGCAGATGCGGTGAACAAGCAAAGCAGAGCAAAACCGCAGATGCGGTAGACAAGCAAAGCAGAGCAAAATCCGCAGATGCAGTGAACAAGCAAAGCAGAGCAAAACCAAAGATGCGGTAGACAAGCAAAGCAGAGCAAAACCCACAGATGCGGTGGACAAGCAGAGTAAAACCGCAGATGCGGTAGACAAGCAAAGCAGAGCAAAACCCGCAGATGCGGTGAACAAGCAAAGCAGAGCAAAACCGCAGATGCGGTAGACAAGCAAAGCAGAGCAAAACCCACAGATGCGGTGAACAAGCAAAGTAGAGCAAAACCCGCAGATGCGGTAGACAGGATAGGGCTCTGTTCACATGGAACAGACTGGAGAACCCAAGAAGATAGCTAAAACACAGGAGTTAGATACAGAGGCAGGGAAACAGAATGAGCAGAACCAGATACACACAAAGTACTTGCAATGAAGTAGCGAGTGGACACAAAACTCACAAACAGAAGTACAGAGACAATGAGTTGGAGTTAGGTGCAGGTTCAGATACTACAGGAAAAGGGAAAGGTACAGACATAGAGACAAACAGGTAATGGACTAGGACACTGTTCAGACAGGATCTGAACCAGGAACAAGATACAGGAACGAGCCTGGGAACTCAGCCCCCAGGGTGGTGGAAACTGACTAAAGTCACAAGTACAGGTAACAGGCCTGGGTATACAGCCCCCAGGGTGGCAGAAACAGACTAGATACAGGACAGGACCTGGCAACTCAGTTGAAAAGACAAACTAAGTGAAAGTGTTGCTCAGGCACCTCTTCCTGGGTGGAGGGGGTTTAAGTATCCAGTGACTCACAGCAATAGGCTGGGGACACATTAGGACTGTGCACATGGTAACTATAAGAAACAAGCAGAAAGCCGCGTCGATGCCCTAAGCAATCAGACAAGAGTCATGGACACAGCAGGAACTGTAACAAAGAGTGCAGCAAGGACTGACAGGTAAGATTGCGGTCTTGCATGGTGGGCGGTGGTGCACCATGCAAGCACGCCACCAGGAATGTTACAATAGTGTCTCCCTGACTGTTCAGACACAAATATATCTGTTTAAAAGATTCTGGTATAGGCCAGATAACTAGAACAGTGGTTTTTCAGTTCCACGGTTCAAATCTCTGTATTATCCAGCTTTTGGCCGTTTTTCCGTAAAAAAAACAGTAATAGTGTCTCCCTGACTGTTCAGACACAAATATATCTGTTTAAAAGATTCTGGTGTAGGCCAGAAAACTAGAACTGTGGTTTTGCCGTTCCACAGTTCAAATCTCTGTATTATCCAGCTTTTGGCATTTTTTCCGTAAAAAAAAAACATAATAGTGTCTCCCTGACTGTTCAGACACAAAAATATCTTTTTAAACGATTCTGGTGTAGGCCAGAAATCTAGAACTGTGGTTTTGCAGTTCCACAGTTCAAATCTCTGTATTATCCAGCTATTGGCATTTTTTCTGTAAAAAAATACAGTAATAGTGTCTCCCTGACTGTTCAGACACAAATATATCTGTTGAAAAAATTCTGGTGTAGGCCACATAAACAGAATTGTGGTTTTGCAGTTCCACAGCTAAAATCTCTGTATTATCCTGCTTTTGGCATTTTTTCCGTAAAAAAAACCCAGTAATAGTGTCTCCCTGACTGTTCAGACACAAATATATCTGTTTAAAAGATTCTGGTGTAGGCCAGATAACTAGAACTGTGGTTTTGCAGTTCCACGATTCAAATCTCTGTATTATCCTGCTTTGGCATTTTTTCCGTAAAAAGAAACAGTAATAGTGTCTCCCTGACTGTTCAAACACAAATGTATCTGTTTAAAAGAATCTGGTGTAGGCCAGATAACTAGAACTGTGTTTTTTCAGTTCCACGGTTGAAATCTCTGTATTATCCTGCTTTTGGCATTTTTTCCGTAAAAAAAAAAACAGTAATAGTGTCTCCCTGACTGTTCAGACACAAATATATCTGTTTAAAAGATTCTGGTGTAGGCCAGATAACTAGAATTGTGGTTTTGCAGTTCCACGGTTCAAATCTCTGTATTATCCTGCTTTTGGCATTTTTTCCGTAAAAAAAACAGTAATAGTGTCTCCCTGACTGTTCAGACACAAATACATCTGTTTAAAAGATTCTGGTGTAGGCCAGATAACTAGAACTGTGGTTTTGCAGTTCCACGGTTCAAATCTCTGTATTATCCTGCTTTTGGCA
This sequence comes from Phyllobates terribilis, assembly GCF_046119375.1. Taxonomy (NCBI): domain Eukaryota; kingdom Metazoa; phylum Chordata; class Amphibia; order Anura; family Dendrobatidae; genus Phyllobates; species Phyllobates terribilis. Next base: position 416,602,920 of record NW_027362764.1, on the reverse strand, counting down.
TTTTTTCCGTAAAAAAAAACAGTAATAGTGTCTCCCTGACTGTTCAGACACAAATATATCTGTTTAAAAGATTCTTGTGTAGGCCACATAACTATAACTGTGGTTTTGCAGTTCCAGGGTTCAAATCTCTGTATTATCCACCTTTTTGCCTCTTTACATAAAAAATAAAAAAATTGAGTCTTTCACTCAGTGTTCAGACACAAATATATCTGTTTAAAAGATTCTGGTGTAGGCCAGAGAAATAGAACTGTGGTTTTCCTCTTCCAAGGTTCTAATCTCCTTTTTATTACCCTTTTCCATTGATAGTGCGAGTGTAAGCTATTTTACTTCATTTTCAATGGGCATGGCTCGTGGCTAGGGACGTCGAGCTGGACGTTCTGGTGATGGTGCGTGTAGAGGACGGGGCCGTGGCCAAGGTGAAAATGTGCCACAACCAACAGCCACATCTTCTCGCTCCCACTTCTTGACCGAATTACTAGGGAAGCACACTACAACACCAGTATTGCGAACTGATCAGTGTGAACAGGTTATTAATTGGATAGCAGATAATACTTCGAGTTACCTGGGCACCACCACCTCCGGTCTGTCTTCCACACGGTCAAGTTTTAGTAGCCGTGAGTCTCGACCGCATACTCCTCCTCACCCTGATGCTCCTTCCTCCCACCATGCCGAGTGTCGTCAGACAGCAACTGATCCCACACTTGGACACTCTGAAGAGCTGTTCACTGGTCCATTTCTATATTTTTGCCCCTCGCCTGCTCCGCTTGAAGTGGTGGAAGAGGAGATCCCATGTAGCGATGCCCAAATATTTGAACAGCCACGGCCAGAGGAAGTCTATTGTGGCAATTTGTCACAAGAGGTGGACGATGACAAGACACAATTGCCACGAAGTGAGGACGAGGATCGTGGTGCGCAAGTGGAAGAGGAGGAGGTGGTGGATGATCTAGTAACTGACCCAACGTGGCAGGAGGACACGCAGAGCGAGGCCAGCAGCACACAGGGGGAGGGAGGCAGAGTACCCCAACAGGCAGGAAGAAGCAGTGTGGTGGCCACACACAGAAGGCGGGAAACAGTTCCCCGTAACACCAACACGAGGGACGTTGCCAGTACAACCGGTAGGTCTTCCAGAGTCTGGAATTTTTTTAAAGACTCTGCTGATAACCCCAAAAAGGCCATTTGTACCACCTGCCAGGCCAGCATCAGCAGGGGTGACAAAACTACCAGCCTGACCACCACCAGCATGATCAGGCACATGTCAGCAAAGCACCCGACTTTGTGGGGTGAACCCCAGGGTCCATGACCAGTGTCAGCGGGTGTCACCACTGCTTCTTCCGCTGTTGTGCATGTAAGAGAACCCCCTGATGTGTGTGCAAGGCAATCCCCAGTCCATACTGCATGCAAAGATGCCCCCTCCTCTCAGTCTTCACTTATGGCAGTTTCTCAAGAAACAGTATCAACGTCCATGTCCACGTCCCACCGCAGCGTTCAATTGTCCATATCCCAGAGCTTCGAATGAAAGCGCAAATTAACAGCCAACACCCCACAGGCCACAGTCCTAATTTAGCACATTTCACCACTGCTTGCGTTGGAAATGCTGCCTTTTAGGCTGGTGGAGACTGAATCCTTCCGCAACCTTATGGCGGTGGCCGTCCCTCGGTACTCGGTCCCCAGCCGACACTATTTTGCCCGGTGTGCCATCCCCGCACTATACAAGCACGTGTCCCAAAACATCTGCCGTGCCCTCAACAACGCAGTTACTGTGAGAGTCCACCTGACAACGGACACATGGACAAGTGTTTGTGGCCAGGGACGGTACATCTCCCTGACGGCACACTGGGTAAACATAGTGGAAGCCGGGACCCAGTCGGACCTTATGACGGAACACATCCTCCCCACACCGAGGATTGCGGGCCCTATGTCAGTCAGAGTTGCCCCCACAGTGTACAGCTCCTGCGCATCATCCTCCTCCTCCTCCTCATGTTCAGCCTCCATCTCAGATATCACCACATCAGTTACAAGCTGGAAGCACTGCAGTACTGCCTCAGCCAAGCGGCAACAGGCTGTGCTGAAACTCATAAGCTTAGGTGATAAACCTCACACTGCTTGTGAGTTGTGGACAGCTGTGAAAGAGCAGGCAGATCTGTGGCTGAGACCGCTGAACCTACATCCAGGCATGGTCGTGTGTGACAATGGTCGTAACCTGGTGGCGTCTCTGAGGCGAGGCGAAATCACACACGTACCATGCCTGGCTCATGTGCTTAACCTCGTGGTTCAGCGGTTTCTTAAATCGCACCCCGAGTTGCCAGATCAGCTCGTCAAAGTACGCCGCCTGTCAGCTCATTTTCGGAAGTCGGCTACAGCTTCCACCGCCCTTGCTGTGTTGCAGCAGCGTTTGCAGCTTTCGGCACACCGACAGGTGTGTGATGTCCCCACACGTTGGAACTCTACCCTCCACATGCTGCAAAGGATTTGTGAGCAGAAGAGAGCAGTTGTGGAGTACAAGCTGCAACAAGGCCGTCGATATACAGGTCAGACTCCACACATAAGACCTCAGGAGTGGACCTGGATGTCTGACATATGTACCATCCTGACAAACTTTGAGGAGTCCACCAAGATGGTGAGTGGCGATGATGCCATCATTAGCGTCAGCATCCCACTTGTCTGTCTTTTGCAACGCTCTCTGCAGAGAAATAAAGAGGAGGCATTGCAGCCTGAGTATGATGAGATGGATCAAGAAGCCGTATCGGGCGATTACACACAGCCCAGCCTCATCTCATCCCAACGTGCATTGGGGGACAATAAGGGAGAAGAGGAGGAGGAAGAGGAAGAACAGGAACTGGTATCATGCGCTGTAGACGGTAGTACCTGTACAACTGTCATACCATCGGCTCAGCGTGGGTGGCCTGAGGACAAGGGGGAGGAGGAGAAGGAGGAGAGCATGGTCAGTCGTCATCTTGGTGAGGACACGGAAGTCTTGCCCGTTACGAGTCTGGCACGCATGGCTGACTTTATGTTACACTGCCTTAACCGTGACACTCACGCTGTCAAAATGTTGGGTGACAGTCATTACTGGTTGGTGACACTTTTAGACCCCCGCTACAAGGAGAATTTTCACTCTCTTATTCCTGAGGTGGAGAGGTCTACAAAAATGTGGCAGTACCAGAAGGCCCTTGCTGCAGAACTGTTAAAAAAATTCCCATCTGAACACGCTAGCAGCAGAGGTCACAGTTCGTTGACCAACCAAGGCGTACAGGCGAGAGAGACGCAACTCCAATCCAGCAGAGGCAGGGGAACACTGTCAACATTCTGGGACTGTTTTCTGAGACCCGCCCAGCTTAAAGGCCCTGAGGCGCGGGGTACTCTCACAAGGAGTGGAAAGTTTTAAAAGATGGTGAGGGAGTACCTTGCCGAACGTACCAGCGTCCTCCGTGATTCCTCTGTGCCTTTTAATTATTGGGTATCCAAGCTGGACACTTGGAATGAACTCGCTCTGTACGCCTTGGAGGTCCTGGCCTGCCCTGCCCTAGCGTGTTATCGGAGCATGTTTATAGTGCCACTGGGGGAATTATAACTGATAAGCGCACACGCCTGTCAACTGGCAATGCTGACAAGCTGACCCTTATCAGAATGAACAAGGGCTGGATTGGGCCAGACTTCTCATCACCACCAAATGACAGCAGAGTAACATAAAGTCAAATCCACTGTGTTATTTCGGGAGGTGTATTCCCATGCACCGCTTCACACCCACACATGGGTATACGCTTCCTCATTTCGGCTGTATTTTGCTCTTCTCCTTATCCTCAGCCTCCACCACCACTATACCACCAGGGTGACCGTGGTCCGTGTTGCCAGCATTGCAAGTTCCTCCGTCCTAATTTTTGGCAGCTTTTGCTTGGAAGGCATAGGCAAAGACTATGGGAGACCCACTCCCCAATAATGGGAATAATGTTTTGAATATGCTGTACTGCATGGCTCTTGTTTGCCAGCATTGCAAGTTCCTCCGTCCTAATTTTTGGCAGCATTGTTTGGAAGACATAGGCAAAGACTATGGGAGACCCACTCCCCAATAATGGGAATAATGTTTTGAATATGCTGTACTGCATGGCTCTTGTTTGCCAGCATTGCAAGTTCCTCCGTCCTAATTTTTAGCAGCTTTTGCTTGGAAGGCATAGGCAAAGACTATGGGAGACCCACTCCCCAATAATGGGAATAAAGTTTTGAATATGCTGCACTGCATGGCTCTTGTTTGCCAGCATTGCAACTTCCTCTGTCCTAATTTTTGGCAGCTTTTGCTTGGAAGGCATAGGCAAAGACTATGGGAGACCCACTCCCCAATAATGGGAATAATGTTTTGAATATGCTGCACTGCATGGCTCTTGTAAGGGGCATTAAACTAGTATTGTTAAGCTACTGCGACCTCCACCACTCTTCCAAGGGGCATTAATATTGTCTTTTTATTCCACTGTGACTCCACATCTCTTCCAAGGGGCATTAAAACCGTCTTGTTAAACCACTCTGAACTCCACGTCTCTTTGAAGGGGAATTAAACGGTCTTGTTAAGCTACTGTGACCTCCACCACTCTTTCAAGGGGCTTTAAAACCGTCTTGTTAAGCTACTGCGACCTCCACGTCTCTTCCAAGGGGCATTAAAACCATCTTGTTAAACCACTTTGAACTCCAAGTCTCTTCCAAGGGGCATTAAAACCGTCTTGGTAAGCTACTGTGACCTCCACGTCTCTTCCAAGGGGCATTAAAACCATCTTGTTAAACCACTCTGACCTCCACATCTCCTCCAAGGGGCATTAAAACCGTCTTGCTAAGCTACTGTGACCTCCACGTCTCTTCCAAGGGGTATTGATATTGTCTTTTTATTCAACTGTGACCTCCGCGTCTCTTCCAAGGGGCATTAAAACCATCTTGCTAAGCTACTGTGACCTCCACGTCTCTTCCAAGGGGCATTAAAACTGTCTTGTTAAACCACTCTGACCTCCACGTCTCTTCCAAGGGGCATTAAAACCGTCTTGTTAAACCACTCTGAACTCCACATCTCTTCGAAAGGGGCATTAAAACCGTCTTGTTAAGCTACTGCGACCTCCACCACTCTTCCAAGGTGCTTTAAAACCATCTTGTTAAGCTACTGCGACCTCCATGTCTCTTCCAAGGGGCATAAAAACCGTCTTGTTAAACCACTCTGACCTCCACGTCTCTTCCAGGGGGCATTAAAACTGTCTTGTTAAGGTACTGTGACCTCCACCACTCTTCCAAGAGGCATCAAAACCGTCTTGTTAAGCTACTGCGACCTCCACCACTCTTCCAAGGGGCATTGATATAATCTTTTTATTCCACTGTGACCTCCCCGTCTCTTCCAAGGGGCATTAAAACCATCTTGTTGAGCTACTGTGACCTCCACGTCTCTTCCAAGGGGCATTAAAACCGTCTTGTTAATCTACTGCGACCTCCACCACTCTTCCAAGGGGCATTAAAACCGTCTTGTTAAACCACTCTGACCTCCACGTCTCTCCCAAGGGGCATTAAAACTGTTTTGTTAAGCTACTGTGACCTCCACGACTTTTCCAAGGGGCATTAAAACCGTCTTGTTAAGCTACTGCGACCTCCACCACGCTTCCAAGGGGCATTGATATTATCTTTTTATTCCACTTTGACCTCCACGTCTCTTCCAAGGGGCATTAAAACCATCTTGTTAAGCTACTGTGACCTCCACGTCTCTTCCAAGGGGCATTAAAACCGTCTTGGTAAGCTACTGCGACCTCCACCACTCTTCCAAGGGGCATTAAAACCGTTTTGTTAAGCTACTGTAACCTCCACCACTCTTCCAAGGGGCATTAAAATCGTCTTGTTAAGCTACTGCGACCTCCACCACTCTTTCAAGGGGTATTGATATTGTCTTTTTATTCAACTGTGACCTCCACGTCTCTTCCAAGGGGCATTAAAACCATCTTGTTAAGCTACTGTGACCTCCACGTCTCTTCCAAGGGGCATTAAAACCGTCTTGTTAAACCACTCTGACCTCCACGTCTCTTCGAAGGGGTATTAAAACCGTCTTGTTAAGCTACTGCGACCTCGACCACTCTGCCAAGGGGCTTTAAAACCGTCTTGTTAAGCTACTGCGACCTCCATGTCTCTTCCAAGGGGCATTAAAACCGTCTTGTTAAACCACTCTGACCTCCACGTCTCTTCCAGGGGGCATTAAAACCGTCTTGCTAAGGTACTGTGACCTCCACCACTCTTCCAAGGGGCATTAAAACTGTCTTGTTAAGCTACTGCGACCTCCACCACTCTTCCAAGTGGCATTGATATTATCTTTTTATTCCACTGTGACCTCCACGTCTCTTCCAAGGGGCATTAAAACCATCTTGTTAAGCTACTGTGACCTCCACGTCTCTTCAAAGGGGCATTAAAACCGTCTTGTTAAGCTACTGCGACCTCCACCACTCTTCCAAGGGGCATTAAAACCGTCTTGTTAAACCACTCTGACCTCCACGTCTCTCCCAAGGGGCATTAAAACTGTCTTGTTAAGCTACTGTGACCTCCACGTCTCTTCCAAGGGGCATTAAAACCGTCTTGGTAAGCTACTGCGACCTCCACCACTCTACCAAGGGGCATTAAAACCGTTTTGTTAAGCTACTGCAACCTCCACGACTTTTCCAAGGGGCATTAAAACCGTCTTGTTAAGCTACTGCGACCTCCACCACTCTTCCAAGGGGCATTGATATTATCTTTTTATTCCACTGTGACCTCCAAGTCTCTTCCAAGGGGCATTAAAACCATCTTGTTAAGCTACTGTGACCTCCACGTCTCTTCCAAGGGGCATTAAAAGAGTCTTGGTAAGCTACTGCGACCTCCACCACTCTTCCAAGGGGCACTAAAACCGTTTTGTTAAGCTACTGCAACCTCCACCACTCTTCCAAGGGTCATTAAAACCGTCTTGTTAAGCTACTGCGACCTCCACCACTCTTCCAAGGGGCATTGATATTGCCTTTTTATTCCACTGTGACCTCCACGTCTCTTCCAAGGGGCATTAAAACCGTCTTGTTAATTCACTCTGATCGCCAAGTCTCTTCCAAGGGTCATTAAAACCGTCTTGTTAAGCTACTGTGACCTCCACGTCTCTTCCAAGGGTCATTAAAACCGTCTTGTTAAGCTACTGCGACCTCCACCACTCTTCCAAGGGGCATTGATATTGCCTTTTTATTCCACTGTGACCTCCACGTCTCTTCCAAGGGGCATTAAAACCGTCTTGTTAATTCACTCTGATCTCCAAGTCTCTTCCAAGGGGCATTAAAACCATCTTGTTAAGCTACTGTGACCTCCACGTCTCTTCCAAGGGGCATTAAAACCGTCTTGTTAAACCACTCTGACCTCCACGTCTCTTCCAAGGGGCATTTAAACCATCTTGTTAAGCTACTGCAACCTCCACCACTCTTCCAAGGGGCTTTAAAACAGTCTTGTTAAGCTACTGCGACCTCCACGTCTATTCCAAGGGGCATTAAAACCATCTTGTTAAACCACTCTGAACTCCAAGTCTCTTCCAAGGGGCATTAAAACCGTCTTGTTAAACCACTCTGACCTCCACGTCTCTTCCAAGGGGCATTAAAACCGTCTTATTAAGCTACTGCGACCTCTACCACGCTTCCAAGGGGCACTGATATTGTCTTTTTATTCCACTGTGACCTCCATGTCTCTTCCAAGGGGCATTAAAACCGTCTTGTTAAGCTACTGTGACCTCCACGTCTCTTCCAAGGGGCATTAAAACAGTCTTGTTAAGCTACTGCCACCTCCACCACTTTTCCAAGGGGCATTAAAACAGTCTTGTTAAGCTACTGTGACCACCACCACTTTTCCAAGGGGCATTGAAATGTTGTTTTTAATTAACTCTAACCTCCACGAATCTTCCAACGGGCATTGCATTTCCTCCTAATTTTAGTCAGCTTTTGATTTTTAATGCATTGGCAAACACTAAGGGAGACCCACTCCCCAATAATGGGTAGAAGGTTTTTAGTACGCTGTAATCCACTTCTGTTTCAAGGGGCATTACAGTTCCTCATAATTTTTGGAAAGCCTTCCATTCACTGCTTAGGCCAACAGTGTACAGGAGACCCAGTTGCTATAAATGGAAAAAACGGTTTAGTTAAGGCCCTCTGACCTCCATGTCACTTCCAAGGGGCATTGGAGTGCCTCGAAATTTTTGGTAGGCATAACACATATCTTACAAGACATGTGTGGTTGACTGGCCTGATATTGATGTGAATGGTCCCTGTTCCTCCTGCTCTTTCTCCTTTGCCACCACCTCATCCATCATTCATCACCTGAAGCTTTGCTTTAACGGGAGTCATAGAACTGGGATAGTAGCAGGAAAATTTCCAGCAATCCTCGGAGAAGGTAGGATATGCACCAAAACGCTGACCACCTCAGGCCTAGCCGCTACTACATACATGCGCTTGCATTCCAAGGAACAGAAAGCTTAGGAGATGGATGGCCTCATGATCATGATAAAGTTACTCGTTGTGTAGGAGGCCGACCCCTGCTGCTGTCTATCTTCTGAACTTTGTGTTGAAGCCTGATTGACCCAGGACCCGCAATCCTCTATGTCTGGAGGACGTGTAGCATCACAGTGTCCAACTGTGTCCCGGCTTCCACAATATTAACCCAGTGTGACGGCATCAGTCAGATGGACCATCTCTGGCCACATTCACTTGTCCACGTGTTTGTGGTTAGGCTGTCCTTCAAATAGGGGCGGCTGGGGACTGTGTGTGGGCACCCGGCTGCGGGGCGGCTGGGGACCGAGTATGGACACCCGGCCGCCCCCCAGCGGCTGGGGACCAAGCGTGGACACCCGGCCGCCGGGCGGCTGGGGACTGTGTATGGATACCAGGCCGCCGACGCAGCCATGATGTGGTGGCCAGATTCCGCCTCCACATGCCTAAAAGGCCCAATTTCAAGTGCAAGCAAGCAGTATGGTTTTGCAGCCTGGGGGTGGGTGGCAGGCTGCATACTTGCCCTTGCTTTGCAAGGAATGAGAGAGGTACAATTGAACACTGCCCTGGGACAAGGACTTGCAAGTCTGATGTGGCAAGAATCACTTCTGATGGGCACACTTTTAGGCAGTGACCTGGGTGTCAGAGATGCTTCCAGGGGTATTCCCCATGCTGTTCCCATGTCTTTTCAGCACTGTATGCATGTGTCACACAGCACATGGGCAGATAAGGTTGTAAAATGTTAAAATGACATTTCCCGGTGAATGCATTTGTCATGGTTGAAAGCAATACAAAAGTGCAAAAACGCATAAAAAATGCTACTTGTGAACATAGCCCAAGGTGTGGAGGATTAATTTTGTTTTTGGTTATTTATTTTACCTTATACACAAGTCTTTACCCTGGAAAGGATGTTCCTTAACATATTTCACAGGAAAACAGTTTCAGTTTCGTTTTTGAACGTTTTATTGTGAGCCCTTAAAAGTGGCTTAATAAGTCTGACCACGTTGTTGACAGCAGTGACCTGGGGGTCAGAAATGCTTCCTGGGGCGATCCCCATGCTGTCCCCATGTCATTTGAGCACTGTCACTATCGTTTTGGGCACTTTTTAGGCTTTCTACAGACTGCCGGGGGTGCCGCCGCAAAAATGCTCGGGTCTCCCATAGACTAACATTGGGCTCGTTGCTCGGGTCGAGCACCCGAGTATCACGGTGAGCTCGGCCCGAGCTTCGAGCACCCAAGCATTTTAGTGCTCGCTTAACCCTAGTAACTACATAATTTGGATCAATACACTTAGTTTCTCAAAACTTTTACAAACAATTTAATATTCATCTAATCTGTAAGGCACAGCGACAGCCACTAATCTTTGCAAGAACCTTATGATAGAGACATGTATGAACAATATGAGAAAACAAGAGGTTAAACAGCTTAGTTTAGTTATACAGAAGTTCAGCGCTTTAGGCCACGGTCCCACTATCAGTATTTGGTCAGTATTCGGTCAGTATTTTTTCTCAGGATTGGGAGCCAAAATCAGGTGAGGAACAATCAGAGAAAAGGTATAATAGAAACAAGTCACCAATTCAGCATTTATCACCCACTCCTGAGAAAAAATACTGACCAAATACTGATAATGGGGCCGTGGCCTTAGAGCAAGAATGGTGCAACTTTCATAGCAACAGAAGTAGCAGCAAATTACCTGAGTATAGGACAGCTTGTACAGTACCTCAAGTCAGCTTCAAGGTCTTCTCAGTAACTGTACACATTGTCTCCTGCTGTCCATACTAAACACCTGCGACATTGTAACAACTCTCCATGGCTGTCTTGCTCTGGTCACTAATTGAGACCTCTTGACAGGCCCAGTAGTAGAGCATTGCCTGTCTTTGCAATGATGTTTCCTCTTATATCCACCCTGACAAGATTGTTGGTTCATGCTACTCGCTGCACATTTCCCTTCACCTTGGTTGTTGCTCTCCCATGAGCACTGCTTTAAGGCCACAGCCCCACTATCAGTATTTGGTCAGTATTTTTTCTCAGGAGTGGGAACCAAAACCAGGAGTGGGTGATAAATGCAGAATTGGTGACTTGTTTCTATTATACCTTTTCTCTGATTGCTCCTCACCTGGTTTTGGCTCCAAATCCTAGGAAAAAATACTGACCGAATACTGACCAATAGTTGATAGTGGGGCTGTAGCCTAAGGATGAGAAACAGTCATCTTTTTAAAAGGTCCATCACATGGGTGATGCTGCACTCACCCCATGATCATGCTCCATGTGACCGAGAACTAATAGGGTTCTGCTATTCTCAATATGTGTCTGCCTAGACCAGCCTCTACCCATTTCCATGCTGTCTGAGCCACAACCCAAAAACAATTTGAGGATTACTTTGTTTTTTACACAGTAGCCGGGGATGTAACTATGATAGGTGCAAGAGTTGCAATAGCATCCAGGGGCTGGATACTAGGGTGGCCCAAAAGGTTTTATACAGCTAATGAAAAATTAACACCTGTATACTCCTCAATTAATTTATGTAAACAGCCAAAGTATATGATAAAAAACTACTTCATATAATAAAGTGCTCATGGTGCCAGTGCTCATTATAAAAAACGATCTCACCCAGGGATTGATATATAAGATGAGTTCAGGGTACCAGGTAATTCATCCAGCATTTGCTAGTGTTTCTAGTTCATTCTTAACAACTGCTCTTGTGAGAGCGGGAGACTTACAGGGCACGACAGGGTACATAGGGAACATTATTTTGGATTCCGGCATTTTGGATGAATTGCAAACAGTAAAACAGAAAGAAACTGAAAAATGATAGTGTTGCCCCGTCAAAACAGTCTGTGGGAATGGTGGAAGTGGATGAGGGAAAGGCCTATATGCAAAACACATTTTTCTCTTCAGCATTTATATAAGAAAATTCCATGAAAGACGAAATGATCAAGGATAGTAGTAATTCTCCACTAAATGTCACCTGCTTAACCCAGCAGGAAGTAAGGCGCCACTTCAAAATTACCAAAGTAGACAAATCCCCGGGCATAGATGGCATGCACCCCTGAGTGCTGCAGGAATTAAGTACAGTGATAGACAGACCGCTATTTTTAATATTCACAGATTCCATAGTAAAAGGCTCTGTACCACAGGACTAGCAAGTAAAAAATGTGCTGTCAATATCCAAAAAGGGTACAAAATCTGAGCATGGAAATTATAGGCAAGTATTGGTTAACCTCGACTGTGGGTAAAATCCTTGAAGGTTTCCTAAGAGATGCTATCTTGGAGTATTTCAACAACTTCATGACCCAGCATCAACATGGTTTTATGAGGGATCAGTTCTGGCAAACTAATCTTATAAGCTTCTATGAGGAGGTAAGTTCCAGACTGGACCAGGGAAATGCAGTGGATGTTGTCTATATGGAATTTTCAAAGGTGTTTTATATGGTGCCACACCAAAAGTTGGTATATAAAATGAGAAAAATGGGACAAAGGGAAAATATATGTAAATGGGTTAACAACTGGCTCAGTATTAGGAAACAAAGAGTGGTTATTAATGGAACACACTAGGCTTGAGTCACAATTAAAAGTGGGGTACCACAGGGTGTCAGTATTGGGCCCTCTTCTTTTTAACATTTTTATTAATAATCTTGTAGGGGTCACACAGAGTAGAATTACAATATTTGCACATGATGCTAAACTCTGCAGGGTAATCAATACAGAGGAGGATAATTCAATATTACAGAAGGATCCATGTAAGCTGAAGGCTTGGGCTGAGAAATGGCATTTGCAATTTAATGTAGATAAATGTAAGGTTATGCACTTGAGCAGCGGAAATAAACTGTATAAGTATGTACTAAATTGTAAAACACTGGGTAAAACTGCCACTGAAAAAGACTTGAGTGTATGGGTGGATGGCAAACTCCACTTTAGTGATCAGTGTCAGGCAGCTGCTGCCAAGACAAATCAAATAATGGGTGCTTTAAAACAGGCATAGCTGCTCGTGAACAGAACATAGTTTTGTCTCTATATAAGACTCTAGTGTGGCCACAGTTGGAATACTGTGTACAATTTTGTTCATCACTGTTGATCACCTTGTTTGAATAATAATTAAAGGTCTCCTAAATGGTTGCTTTTTTGTCCTCAACCATTAAAAGTTAGGTTTTATTGATTCTACCATATAATGACACTCTCCTGCTCTTCAAGGAGATGCATCGCAAGTTCATGTTAGAGCCAATCCACAGCTTTCACAATACACAATTTTCATGACAGTAGATAGATTCATAGCGGCCATTCAGATTAGTGGACGAAAAGTCAGAGCAGTCATTCAAGGAGTGATCAAGAAGAAGGAACTAAAACTAGATAACAAACAACACACAGATTAAAATCCAAAATTATAGATAGTGAACATTTATAAGAAAGGAACAAAAGTTAATTTCTCATTAAGGCCAGAGGGTGCCCATATGCACAAGGTGGTTATTCAATGGCACTCAAGTTGTGCCAGGAGAAGCTTAGAATCATCACCCCTAGAACCACATCATACTTAGTCAATACTGCGGATTTCTAGGTCATTAGGATTTCAGTTGTGATAAGCCTCAAAATGTCTGGGAATGATTTTAAGTGTAGTAAAGTCCACATCTCACCAAGCTGCCAAAATGTCCCTTACGTGCTCACGAGTGCGTATACGCAACTACTGAGATGTAAGGCCAACATATATCAGTTTATATGTACAGGTGGCATAATATACAATTCTATCACAAGGCTCCCAAGGGCGTCCGATTGTCTCTGGCATAGGAGGGCTATCTGATCAAATAAGTAAATTCACTACCTACGATCACTTATTGAGACCCTGTCTTCCTATGTCAGGGACACTACTGACATCCTGAAATCCTGAAACGCCTGGATGGACTTCACTTAGACCCAGGATCGCTTTTTGTAACTGCAGATGTTGAATCCATATACGCATATTAGGCATAATGATGGATTGGAGGCATCTCGACTTTTCCTTGAGATGAGTAACCTGGATTTGGACTTGCGGAGCCTTGTGTTGGAGTTGTTGCAATTCATCTTGACTCATAATTTTTTTACCTTCAAAGATAGATTTTTTCTACTACCGCGATGTGACATCTTATGCCAGCCTCTTCCTGGGCCTCTGGGAGAGGGGCATCTTCCATTATGGAGCACATGCCACTTCCTAGGTGCATCATGGAAAGTCTTCCCAGATTTTTGCACGTGTATATAGTAGGAGAAGTATCAAGAATGTGACCCATCCTTATATGTTAAATCCCATTAAAAACAATATAGAGAACCTGCGATATGTGGTTTGAAGGAGAGATCAGAGTCAAGGGTTACCCCGAGGCAGCGAGCTTGTGGGACTGGGGAGAGGGAGCAGCCACTGACTTTGTTGGATTAGTCTGTTGGAGGGGGTTGAGTGAGATGGGGGAAAGATGATGAATTCTGTTTTATCCATGTTAAATATTAGAAATCTAGCAGTTAGTAAGGAGGTGATATTGGGTCCAGAGAAGTAGATCTGTGTGCCATCAGCATAGAGGTGATACTGAAAGCCATGAGACTCTATGAGCAATTACACAGAACATAGCAGGGGCACATTTATAAGATTATCTCAGCACAGAAACACCTTTTTACACATCAATTGTGGAACTTATTATTATTCAAAGATCTATTGATTAAAATGTTGATTAAAATGAACTTTGCTATTGGGAAAACCCCTTTAAGTTTTTTTCCTTTCTTATAAATGTTTACTATCTCTAATCTGTGTGTTGTTTGTTATCTAGTTTTAGTTCCTTCTTCTTGGTGACTCATTGAATGACTGCTGTGACTTTTCATCCATTAATATGAATGGCCGTTATGAATATATCTAATGCCATGGAGATTGTGTATTGTGAACGCTCTGGATTGGCTCTAACATGATCTTGCAATGCATTTGTATGACGATTCTCCATATGGGACGATACCTTAAGGCAGCTGCCATACATACTTTTTTTGTTTTATTGTTATTCATTATTTATTATTTTTTCTATTTTTTAGGGCAATACATATTTTCATTCTCTTTTCTCTTTAATTATTTATTCCTTTTTTCTGGTTGGGTCAAATGGGAGTTTTACTTGTTGCATTTCTAATGCAATGTTTATTATTGTTATTTGCGTACTTCAGTTATTGATGAGCTGTCATGGGATTCATATTTTCACTAATACACATATTATGTGATTTTTATTGATGAGCGCAATCTCACATTGTAGATACACCTTTTTCAACTTTGCTTTAATATTTTCCCATCTCATTTACTACTAGTACGCATAGTCACTTTCGTGATACACATAGCACTTTTAATTTCTTTTCCAACTTCAAATGTGGGTTTTACCATTCTTTAACATGGTGCCAGCTTTGTGCACACACCCACTGTATCTCTGCCCCCTACTCATTGCCAATGGCATCCTCAAGTGACGCGCGTGGGACAATTACGTCACAAAGGATTTCCCTCTGACAAGGATAGCTGGAAGTGATGCACTCACTGGCACAAGCATAAGTGCACATGCGCCGCTTCATGGGGTGAGATCAGCTACACCTGTGGAGATTTATATACAGTTAGGTCCATATATATTTGGACAGAGACAACATTTTTCTAATTTTGGTTCTAGACATTACCACAATGAATTTTAAACAAAACAATTCAGATGCAGTTGAAGTTCAGACTTTCAGCTTTCATTTGAGGGTATCCACATTAAAATTGGATGAAGGGTTTAGGAGTTTCAGCTCCTTAACATGTGCCACCCTGTTTTTAAAGGGACCAAAAGTAATTGGACAATTGACTCCAAGGCTATTTCATGGACAGGTGTGGGCAATCCCTTCGTTATGTCTTTCTCAATTAAGCAGATAAAAGGCCTGGAGTTGATTTGAGGTGTGGTGCTTTCATTTGGAAGGTTTTGCTGTGAAGAAAACATGCAGTCAAAGGAGCATTCCATGCAGGTGAAACAAGCCATCCTTAAGCTGCAAAAACAGAAAAAACCCATCCAAGAAATTGGTACAATATTAGGAGTGGCAAAATCTACAGTTTGGTATATCCTGAGAAAGAAAGAAAGCACTGGTGAACTCATCAATACAAAAAGACCTGGGCGCCCATGGAAGACAACAGTGGTGGATGATCGCAGAATAATTTCCATGGTGAAGAGAAACCCCTTCACAACAGCCAACCAAGTGAACAACACTCTCCAGGAGGTAGGCGTATCAATATCCAAATCTACCATAAAGAGAAGACTGCATGAAAGTAAATACAGAGGGTTCACTGCACGGTGCAAGCCACTCATAAGCATCAAGAATAAAAAGGCTAGATTGGACTTTGCTAAAAAACATCTAAAAAAGCCAGCACAGTTCTGGAAGAACATTCTTTGGACAGATGAAACCAAGATCAACCTCTACCAGAATGATGGAAAGAGAAAAGTATGGCGAAGGTGTGGTACAGCTCATGATCCAAAGCATACCACATCATCTGTAAAACACGCCGGAGGCAGTGTGATGGCTTGAGCATGCATGGCTGCCAGTGGCACTGGGTCACTAGTGTTTATTGATGATGTGACACAGGACAGAAGCAGCCGAATTAATTCTGATATATTCAGAGCCATACTGTGTGCTCAGATCCAGCCAAATGCAGCCAAACTGATTGGTCGTCATTTCATACTACAGATGGACAATGACCCAAAACATAAAGCCAAAGCAACCCGGTAGTTTATTAAAGCAAAGAAGTGGAATATTATTGAATGGCCAAGTCAGTCACCTGATCTCAACCCAATTGAGCATGCATTTCACTTGTTAAAGACTAAACTTCAGACAGAAAGGCCCTCAAACAAACAGCAACTGAAAACCACCGCACCGAAGGCCTGGCAGAGCATCAAAAAGGAGGAAACACAGCGTCTGGTGATGTCCATGAGTTCAAGACTTCAGGCAGTCATTGCCAACAAAGGGTTTTCAACCAAGTACTAGAAATGAACATTTTATTTACAGTTATTAAATCTGTCCAATTACTTTTGGTCCCTTTAAAAACAGGGTGGCACATGTTAAGGAGCTGAAACTCCTAAACCCTTCATCCAATTTTAATGTGGATACCCTCAAATGAAAGCTGAAAGTCTGAACTTCAAATGCATCTGAATTGTTTTGTTTAACATTCATTGTGGTAATGTCTAGAACCAAAATTAGAAAAATGTTGTCGGGATTATAATTCTGCAGGGCACACAAGGTCCCCCTGCTCATGCCAGCACATGTCCAGGCACTTTTAAAGTTCACCAATTTCAATCTGGAAGATCCAGAGGAGGCATAGGAGAAGGTCATGTGGTCAGATGAGACCAAATTAGATCTTTTTGGTATCAACTCCACTCGCCGTGTTTGGAGGAAGAAGAAGGATGAGTACAATCCCAAGAACATTGTCCCAACCATGAAGCATGGTGAGGAAAACATCAAACTTTGGGGTTACTTTTCTGAAAAGGGGACAGGATGACTAAACTGTATTGAAAGGAGGATAGATGGGTAATGTATCGCAAGATTTTGACCAACAACCTCCTTTCCTCAGTAAGAGCATTGAAGATGGGTTATGACTGGGTTTTTCAGCATGACAATGACCCGAAACACACAGCCAGGGCAACTAAAGAGTGGCTCCATAAGAAGCACTTCAAGGTCCTGGAATAGCCTAGCCAGTCTCCAGACCTGAACCCAATAGAAAATCTTTGGAGGGAGCTGAAACCTAATGTTGACCACCGACAGCCCTCAAAACCTGAAAAATCTGGAGAAAATCTTTATGGAGGAGTGGGCCAAAATTCCTGCTGCAGTGTGCAAACTTGGTCAAAAACTACATGAAACGTCTGACCTCTGTAATTGCAAACAAAGGTTTCTGTACCAAATATTAAGTTCTGTTTTTCTATTGTATCAAATACTACTTTCATGCAATAAAATGCAAATTAAGTATGTAAAAATCATACAATGTGATTTTCTGGATTTTTTTTAGATTCTGTCTCTCACAGGTGAAGTGTACCCATTATAAAATTTACAGACCTCTCAATTCTTTGTAGGTGGGAAAATATTTGCAAAATCCACAGTGTATCAAATACTTATTTTCCTCACTGTAGGAGGCTATGTGGGGGCTCATACTATATATAGGAGGCTATGTGGTGGCTCACACTTTATACAACAGGCTATATCGGGGCTCAGGGAGGCTTTATGGGGGTTCATACTGTATATAGTAGGATATGTGATGGCTCAGATGGCTCAAAATGTATACAGGAGGCTATGTGGTGGCTCATACTGTATATAGGAGTGCTCATACTGTATATAGGGTGTATGTGAGGGCTCACATTGTATATAGAGAGGCTATACAAGGGCTTACTGTAAATAGAGAGGCTATGTGGAGGCTCATATAGTATATAGAGAGTCTATGTGGGTGCTCAACCTATATATAGGGGCTAATACTGTATATATAGGGGCTGTATGGGGGCTCATACTGTCTGTAGGTGGCTGTGTGTGGGTTCAAACAGCATACAGGGGGGCTTTGTGCGGGGTCATAAAGGAGAAAAAGTTCAAAGTGCATGAAAGATGCAAAAAAGTGCAATTCCACAATTGTTTTTTGGGTATCTTATTTGCCATGTTTACTATATGGTAAAACTAACCGGGCAATATGATTTCCCAGGTCAGTATGAGTACACAGAAATCAAACATGTATAGTTGTTCTTTATTTAAGTGGTGAGAAAAAAATTGTACATTTGTATTAAAAAAATCACTTTGCTTTTGTCGCCATTTTCCGAGACCCGTAACATTTAGACTTTTCGGTATCTGGGGTTGTGTGAGGGCTCATTCTTTTGTGCCTTGAGCTGACGTTTTTAATTATACCATTTTGGGGTAGATACAATGTTTTGATCGCCTCTTATTGCATTTTATTGCAATGTTGCGGTGTTCAAAAAAACGTAACGTTGGCGTTTTTTTCTTGTTATGCCGTTTACCGATCAGATTAAATAATTTTAAATTTTGATAGGGCAATTTGAACTTTCGTGTTTTTTTTTTTTTTTTCATATTTTTAAAAACTTTTTTTTACTTTATACAGAATTTTTATACTTTTTACTTTATACTGAATTTAATAGTCCGCTTAGGAGACATGATCACTTGTGCTACAAGTAGCAATGCTTCAGCACTGCTACTGTATGTATAGCAGACATCATGATCTCCTATGAAAGCTGGCTTTCACAGGAGGCTCGAAATTACAGGTGCGGGGGTCATCAGCAGACCCTTGGCTGTCATGACAACTTATTGGCACCTTGCAATCACATGACAGGGTCGCTGATGGGTAGGATGAATGACGAGCTTTCGGTCAGCGAGTGTTATATACCGTTGTCAGTGATTGACAGTGCCATTTAACTGGCTAACAGCCTCCACCAGTGGTTGTTAGAGGCACTTGATAGCTGATTAAATTAGCCATCAAGTGCGGGGAAAGATGCGAGCCCAGTGTGTGAGCCCGCATCAAAGCCAGGGACACTGCTTTTGACATACAAGTATGTCAAAGGTAGTGAAGGGGTTAAGCATATTGGTGGTGACAGATTCCCTTTAAGGAAATTACAGTATACCAGAAAACTGGCATAATAATATTTATATCTTTCCATATACAGTATATTTATAGGAATATATTACACTGCTCAAAAAAATAAAGGTAACACTAAAATACTACATCTTAGATATCAATGAATGAAATATTCCAGTTGCAAATCTTTATTTATTACATAGTGGAGTGTGTTGAGAACAATAAAACACAAAAATGATCAATGTAAATCAAAATTAATATCCCATGGAGGTCTGGATTTGGAATAATACTCAAAATCAAAGTGGAAAATCACATTACAGGCTGATCCAACTTCAGTGGAAATGCCTCAAGACAAGGAAATGATGCTCAGTAGTGTGTGGCCTCCATGTGCCTGTATGACCTCCCTACAACACATAGGCATGCTCCTGATGAGGCAGTTAATGTTCTCCTGAGGGATCACCTCCCAGACCTTGATTAAAGCATCATGGCAGCATGGTAGTTCAGTGATTAACACTGCACTTGGGTTCAAATCCCACCAAGGACAACATCTGCAAAAAGTTTGTATGTTCTTCCCGTGTTTGTGTGGGTTTCCTCCCACACTCCAAAGACATGTTGTGTCATCCTGGATGAGCTTCACTACCTGAGCAACTTATGTTCCTTGTACTGTAAACACCGCCTCATGCTACAGTATCTTTAGGGGTCAGAGCAATGCAAAAGTGATCAAAACAACAGCCAAAAAGGATGATAACCGAGAAATGGTCTGTGGTCACCACCAGCATAACCACTCCATCATAAGGGGTGTCTTGCTAATTGCCTATCATTTCTACCAGTTGTATGTTCCATTTGCACAACAGTAGGAGAAACTGATTCACAATCAATGTTGCTTCATAACTGGACGTGATTTCACAGACGTGTGTTTCATTGGAGTTACATTGTGTTGTTTAAATGTTCCCTTTATTTTTTGAGCAGTGTATATATCCCATCCCTACATATACAAATCTCACAAATTCACCCCATGTACACCATTATATATTGTTTAATACCTCATAGCTAAAACATTAGAAACCATACATACTGAAGGGTTTTTACTCACTTGGGTGCGACGGGAGTCAAACAGGAAGCATGTTCTTTTAAAAGTCCATGTTGGCTTATTACTTCACAAACCAAAATAAACAAAAGGAATATAAACAGCCTTTAGCTAAGGCAAACAAAGTAAAGTGTCCTTTAAGCAAGTCTCTGCTTAGCCAGTCCTGTGGGCACACAGGCTGGGTAGCATCCAGTATCCTGGTTCGGTCTGGAGACAACAACACACAGGAGGCCTTTTCCCTCCAAACACACAGATCATGTGCCAAACAAACAGCCTCCATTTTATAGGCTGTTAACCACACCAAGAGGAGAGGTATGTGGGTAGCTGGACCCACCTAACTCTCCAAACTACCTGTAACCGGGTCTCAGGTGCACCAATCAGTCCTCTTAGTGCTTACGTGCACTAGAGCAACACTCCGGGTTACATCACAGAGGACAGCCATCTGTGTGATACATACCTCCCATCGACTATTCGACCGTTAGCCACCATACAATATATTTACACATCATATACAGGTTATATGAAAAGTCGCAAAATATATGAATATCACTCATACAGTATTTACAGTACACAGAGAGTATATACACACATCCTGTACCCACACAGTATAAATACACATAGTATAAAGCGTGCGCACAGTATATACACATATACCCACACAGTACATACACAAAGTATATACACCCATAGTATAAACATAACACACTGTATATACAGTACCCACACAGTATATATAGTACACATGGTACACAGTATGCAGAGTACCCACACAGTATGCATCCACACAGTATACATAGTATGTATAGGATATATACACTGCTCAAAAAAATACAGGGAACACTCCAATAACACATCCTAGATCTGAATGAATGAAATAGTCTCATTGAATACTTTGTTCTGTACAAAGTTGAATGTGCTGACAACAAAATTACACAAAAATCATCAATGGAAATTAAATTTATTAACCAATGGAGGCCTGGATTTGGAGTTACCCCCAAAATTAAAGTGGAAAAACACATTACAGACTGATCCAACTTTTATGTAAAGTCCTTAAAACAAGTCAAAATGAGGCTCAGTATTGTGCGTGGCCTCCACGTGCCTGTATGACCTCCCTATAACGCCTGGGCATGCTCCTGATGAGGTTGCGGATGGTCTCCTGTGGGATCTCCTCCCAGACCTGGACTAAAGCATCCGTCAACTCCAGGACAGTCTGTGGTGCAATGTGACGTTGGTGGATGGAGCGAGACATGATGTCCCAGATGTGCTCCATCGGATTCAGGTCTGGGGAACGGGTGGGCCAGTCCATAGCTTCAATGCCTTCATCTTGCAGGAACTGCTGACACACTCCAGCCACATGAGGTCTGGCATTGTCCTGCATTAGGAGGAACCCAGGGCCAACCGCACCAGCATATGGTCTCACAAGGGGTCTGAGGATCTCATCTCGGTACCTAATGGCAGTCAAGCTACCTCTGGCGAGCACATGGAGGGCTGTGCGGCCCTCCAAAGTAATGCCACCCCACACCATTACTAACCCACTGCCAAACCGGTCATGCTGAAGGATGTTGCAGGCAGCAGATTGCTCTCCACGGCGTCTCCAGACTCTGTCACGTCTGTCACATGTGCTCAGTGTGAACCTGCGTTCATCTGTGAAGAGCACAGGGCGCCAGTAGCGACTTTGCCAATTCTGGTGTTCTGTGGCAAATGCCAAGCATCCTGCACAGTGTTGGGCTGTGAGCACAACCCCCATCTGTGGACGTCGGGCCCTCATACCACCCTCATGGAGTCGGTTTCTGACCGTTTGTGCAGACACATGCACATTTGTGGCCTGCTGGAGGTCATTTTGCAGGGCTCAGGCAGTGCTCCTCCTGTTCCTCCTTGCACAAAGGCGGAGGTAGCGGTCCTGCTGCTGGGTTGTTGCCCTCCTACGGCCCCCCTCCATGTCTCCTGGTATACTGGCCTGTCTCCTGGAAGCGCCTCCAGCCTCTGGACGCTACGCTCACAGACACAGCAAACCTTCTTGCCGCAGCTCGCATTGATGTGCCATCCTGGATGAGCTGCACTACCTGAGCCACTTCTGTGGGTTGTAGAGTCCGTTTCATGCTACCACGAGTGTGAAAGCACAACCAACATTCAAAAGTGACCAAAATATCAGCCAGAAAGCATTGGTACTGAGATGTGGTCTGTGGTCCCCACCTGCAGAACCACTCCTTTATTGAGGGTGTCTTGATAATTGGCATTAATTTCCATCAATTGTCTATTCCATTTGCACAACAGCATGTGAAATTGATTGTCAATCAGTGTTGCTTCCTAAGTGGACAGTTTGATTTCACAGAAGTTTGAATTACTTGGAGCTATATTCTGTTAAGTGTTCTCTTTATTTTTTTGAGCAGTGTATATACATAAAGCATATACAAACACACAGAATATACAATGCATATACACAGTAAGAACGGTACACACACAGTATATACAGTACCAACATACACACTGTATACAGTACATACAGTATACAGTATATAAAGCCAGAGTATAGACAGTACATATAGTATATATAGTACACACAGTATGAAGAGCTCACAGTATATAAACACATACAATAAACACACCATATAGACAGTACTCATATACTATGTTGTGTATGCACAGTTTATACACTGCACAGGTTATACACATATACAGTGTATACAGAGCATAAACACACTATAGTCACACATATAAGAAGCTCCCTACCTCAGTACATCCTGCATCAGGTTCTGGGCCCCTCTGTACATTGGTGTGTAGGCTCTCATGAGCCCGGAGGTTTCTCGACTTCTGCACTGCCTGCAGCATGCCTGCTGTTGGGGCCAAAGTGTGCAGGAAGCAGGCCAACCTCTTGCATAGCTCAGGAGACCCTACAACCTCACTGATGCCCACTGTACTCTCTGTGCTTATGTAAAATTCTTACTAGCACCTGAGAGGAGGACGGTGGATGTGAGAGAAGGAGCAATGTGGCTACACACTATGCAGGGCAATGTCTGCCAAACTCAGGCTGCCTGTGTTAAAGTGTTGCTTGAACAATAAACTTTATTTCAGTTAAAAAGAAAACTCACTGGAGATTTGGGGCTGGTCCTTAGAATGTCTTGTACATTTGAAATGTTATGGACCAGAAGAGAGTTCTTTGATTTTGGCTAGTAACACCAATGAAAACATTTCCTGATAATCGTGGTTTTGGGGATCCATATCTGAATTTGGTCCTACTACTTCTACATCTGTCTCTAGGGTTAATACCTTAACCTTGTTCATTGTTAGCTCATGGCTGTGAGCCTTGGGTGGGGTCACACTATCAACCATAGGAGCTACTTCTAGCTGTCAGTTATAGTTGGCTGTACCCTGCTTTCTTGTTGTGTCTAGCCCTTTTATTCTGAAACTCCAGGTATTTGGTTCCTGACCTTGGCTTGTTTTTCTGTTTTCATGACTGCCTTATGATTCAGTCCCTGACTTTGACCTCCTGGTAACTACCTGATTTGACAATCCTTCTCTTTGCCAGCTCACTCAACCAGCCAGCAGCCACTCTATGGACATAACCCAGGGGGCTCTGCAAAAGCCCAGAACCCTGTGTAGGGGTAAAGGGCGAAGGCTATGCTTCCCTTAGAATCTGCTTAGTGAAGAGGCTTGTGTAAAACCTGCCTGTGGAAGCCCTTTTAGGAGCTGCAAAGCCACCATGAACACAGCTCAATAACACATTTATTTAGATGAGATGTCTTATCAGCAAAACATTGGAGTTGTTAGACATAATGATTGTAATGCACACGCCCGGGCTGAGCGGCGTGTGCGTGTGATTCCACTGGACCGTGCCGGAGAGTGATTGCCTGGAGGGGCGTAACTAGGTATTCACCCGATCCGACCAGGGTCGCACGACGGCATACGACGCCAGTGCACCAAGGAGGAACCGAGCAGAGGGACCAGGTGCTACTCCAGGACAGACCCCGGACACGGCTGTTGACCCACACAGGGGAACACAGGAACAGACTGGTTAGGCTGGCGCACTGACTGGTGGGTATAGGCAGGCACGACTGGTATGCAGGCAGGCGGGTATGCAGGCAGGGGGGTACAGGCAAGCACAGCTAGAGTGCAGACAGGGAGGCACTAGCAGGTAGGAACACAGGCGGGATAGGACCCAGTACACACTGGGACTCAGGAACAATACAGGCAGAGGGGTACAGGCAAGCACAGCTAGAGTGCAGACAAGGAGGCACTAGCAGGTAGGGACACTGGCGGGATAGGACCCAGTACACACTGGGACTCAGGAACAGAACCACAGATGTGGCGGACAAACACAGCAGAGTGAGGCCGCCCAGAGAGGTGAGCGAGAACAGGGCAGGACAAGACCGCCTGGAGCGGTGAGCAAGAGTAGAGCAGGACAAGGCCGCCAGGAGCGGTGAGCAAAGGGTCAGAGCTGAGCGAGACTGCCGGAGCAGTGAGCAAGAGTAAAGCAGGACGAGACCGCCTGGCGCGGTGAGCAAGAGAGGAGCAAGACTGCCGGAGCAGTGAGCAAAAGGATAGGAGCGGAGCGAGACTGCCGGAGCAGTGAGCAAAAGGGTCAGAGCGTAGCAAGGCTGCCGGAGCAGCGAGCAAAGGAGTCAGAGCAGGCTAGAACCGCCGGAGCGGTAAGCAAAGGAGTCAGAGCAGGCTAGAACCGCCGGAGCGGTAAGCAAAGGAGTCAGAGCAGGCTAGAACCGCCGGAGCGGTGAGCAAAGGAGTCAGAGCAGGCTAGAACCGCCGGAGCGGTGAGCAAAGGAGTCAGAGCAGGCTAGAACCGCCGGAGCGGTAAGCAAAGGAGTCAGAGCAGGCTAGAACCGCCGGAGCGGTGAGCAAAGGAGTCAGAGCAGGCTAGAACCGCCGGAGCGGTAAGCAAAGGAGTCAGAGCAGGCTAGAACCGCCGGAGCGGTGAGCAAAGGAGTCAGAGCAGGCTAGAACCGCCGGAGCAGTGAGCAAAGGAGTCAGAGCAGGCTAGAACCGCCGGAGCGGTGAGCAAAGGAGTCAGAGCAGGCTAGAACCGCCGGAGCGGTGAGCAAAGGAGTCAGAGCAGGCTAGAACCGCCGGAGCGGTGAGCAAAGGAGTCAGAGCAGGCTAGAACCGCCGGAGCGGTGAGCAAAGGAGTCAGAGCAGGCTAGGCTGAGCAGGGGGGACAGGGCTCTGTTCACACGGAACAGACAGGAAGGGAAAGGCAGAGCCAGATACCCACAGGGTACTTGCAGTGAAGTAGCGAGTGGACCACAAACTCACAAACGGGAGTACAGAGACAACAAGCAGGAGTTAGGTATGAGTTCAGACTCTGCAGAAAAAGGAAGGGAACGGACATAGAGGCAAAACAGGTAAAGGATAGGAGAGAGTTCAGACCGGAAATGAGTGTACGGAGAGACCGACACTGCAGCGGAATACAGGAGCGGGTCTGGGAATACGGCCCCCAGAGAGGCAGGACGAACAGGCAAGGAGCGTGTTCAGACAGGACAGACAAGATACAGGAGCGGGTCTAGGTAATCGGCCCCTAGAAGGCGGGAGGAACAGGCTAGGAGCGTGTTCAGACAGGCCTGGAAATACAGCCTCCAGGATAGGCAGACAAGAGAACACAGAACGGGACCTGGCACCTTCAGAGTGCAAGCACACACTGAATGAAACACTATGCTCAGCAGGGATTGATTGGAGCAGCTGAGCTATATACCAGGTGACAGACAGCAACAGGCTGAGGACGCACAAGGGGTGTGACCCACAGCAGGTACAAAAAGCAGGAAGTGATCGGGCGCCACCCTTAAGCAGCAGAAACAGACACAAACAGACAGCATGGAGGGAAGCCAGAGAGACATTCTGGACTGGAGATCAAGTGCGCGCTCTTGCACAGTGGGAAATGGACCACCATGCAAGGACGCCGCCAGGTATGTTACAGTACCCCCCCCCCCTTACGCCCCCTCTTCTTCAGGCCTGCCAGAATCTTCCGCAGGGAATTCGAGGACCAGTCGTTCACTTCAAGGAGATCACTTCCACTGTCCACAGGAAAAACTGATCCCATCTGGTTAGCTAGGATGCTACCTCCTATCCAGCCATCCTCAGCAACAGACGAAACGGGTGGAGTACCAGGAACAGCACACAAGGAAGTCTCTCTCCACATATTTTCAGGTGGCACTCCAGCGGGTACAGGAGACAACTGGAAGTCCTTCACCGGGTTGGAGGGGGACAGAGACTTGGGGGTAATCTCTGCTTCGAGGTACATCTTGTCAAGCTCACAGGAAGAAATAGACGGGTTATCAGGTACATAATGAGGAAAAGTCACTGTCTCTTTGTTATCTGGTGGTACCCCGGAGGATTCAGGAAATAACTGGAGGTCCTCCGCCGGGTCAGAAGAGTGCAGAGGCTCAGAGAAAACATCTGCTTCAGAGTACACTAGGTCGGACTCACTGGACGAAGCAGGCGAGGTATCGGGTACCGAGTATAGGAAAGTCTCTGTCCATTCACCACCAGGTGGCACCCCGAAGGGTTCTGGAGACAACTGGCGGTCCTCCGCCTGGTCAGAGGGGTGTAGAGACTCATGGGTAACCTCTGCTTCAGAGTACACTAGGTCGGACTCACTGGACGAAGCAAGCGAGGTATCAGATCCAGGATATAGGAAAGTCTCTGTCCATTCACCACCAGGTGGCACCCCGAAGGGTTCTGGAGACAACTGGAGGTCCTCCGCCTGGTAGGAGGGGTGTAGAGACTCGGGAGTAACCTCTGCTTCGGAGTACACTAGGTTGGACTCACTGGACGAAGCGAGCGAGGTATCAGGTACAGAGTATAGGAGAGTCTCTGTCCTTTCGCTACCAGGCAGCACCCCGAAGGGTTCTGGAGACAACTGGAGGTCCTCCGCCTGGTTGGAGGGGTGTAGAGACTCGGTGGTAACTACCACTTTGGGGTACCCATTGTCAGGCTCACAGGACGAAGCGGACAAAGTATCGAGTACCGGGTGTAGAGAAGTCTCTCTCCATTTGTCAGCGAGTGGTATCCCGGAGGATTCAGGAGGCAACAGGGGGTCCTCCGCCAGGTAGTAGAGGTGCACAGATTCTGAGGTAACCACAGCTTTGGAGCATCCTTGGACATGCACACCGGTTAAAGTGGGTGAAGCATCTGATGCCGGGTGCAGGAAGTTCTCCTGTGTGGAGTCTGGCAGAAGTCTCTTCGGGCAGGAGAACTGGTGCACTACCCACGCACATTACCCGTTGGGGCTTCTCCAGGATACAGGGAGATGAAGCTTCAGTAGGGACTTCAAGGTTGGGGTCAGGAGGTCTCAGGGAGGACAGACCCTGGCGTGACGGCTTGCCTCTACGTCTAGCACGTCTGGACTGCCTCTTGAGGTTGGGAGAAGTATTCCACAAAGCGTAGTCACCCTGTGAGGATTCTGGGTGGGCAGTAGTCTCATTGGGCTGGAGGACTATTGCGCTACCCACACACATTACCCATCGGGGCTGCTCCGGGATATTGGGAAGTGAAGCTTCAGCAGGAGCCTCCGGGTTAGGATCATCGAAGACCATTAGAAAGGCCACCAGGAAGGCCATTAGGTCCAGGAGGATCGGATCCTGTGTTTCAAATAGGGGGTTGATCCATTCCAAGGCATCACCCGCTAGGTAAGACATAATGAATGCCACCTTAACCCGATCGGTGGGAAAACATAGAGGGTAGAACTTGAAGTGTAGCATGCATTGCTCCACAAATGCACGACTTTGTCTTGGATCCCCATAGTAACGTAGCGGATCCGCAGGAACGAGAGCAGATAGATCCATCTGGACGGGTGCGTAATTCGCCTGGAACTCAGCTAAGAAAAAAAAATTTATTTATTTGTTTTAATGCATGTATTCGCTGGAAAACTTCTCAGAGAGCGAAGGCCATGGGGCTCAACGGGAACCATGGCCTGAGCATGCTGTAATGCACACGCCCGGGCTGAGCGGCGTGTGCGTGTGATTCCACTGGACCGTGCCGGAGAGTGATTGCCTGGAGGGGCGTAACTAGGTATTCACCCAATCCGACCAGGGTCGCACGACGGCATACGACGCCAGTGCACCAAGGAGGAACCGAGCAGAGGGACCAGGTGCTACTCCAGGACAGACCCCGGACACGGCTGTTGACCCACACAGGGGAACACAGGAACAGACTGGTTAGGCTGGTGCACTGACTGGTGGGTATAGGCAGGCACGACTGGTATGCAGGCAGGCGGGTATGCAGGCAGGGGGGTACAGGCAAGCACAGCTAGAGTGCAGACAGGGAGGCACTAGCAGGTAGGAACACAGGCGGGATAGGACCCAGTACACACTGGGACTCAGGAACAATACAGGCAGAGGGGTACAGGCAAGCACAGCTAGAGTGCAGACAAGGAGGCACTAGCAGGTAGGGACACTGGCGGGATAGGACCCAGTACACACTGGGACTCAGGAACAGAACCACAGATGTGGCGGACAAACACAGCAGAGTGAGGCCGCCCAGAGAGGTGAGCGAGAACAGGGCAGGACAAGACCGCCTGGAGCGGTGAGCAAGAGTAGAGCAGGACAAGGCCGCCAGGAGCGGTGAGCAAAGGGTCAGAGCTGAGCGAGACTGCCGGAGCAGTGAGCAAGAGTAAAGCAGGATGAGACCGCCTGGAGCGGTGAGCAAGAGAGGAGCAAGACTGCCGGAGCAGTGAGCAAAAGGATAAGAGCGGAGCGAGACTGCCGGAGCAGTGAGCAAAAGGGTCAGGGCGGAGCAAGGCTGCCGGAGCAGCGAGCAAAGGAGTCAGAGCAGGCTAGAACCGCCGGAGCGGTAAGCAAAGGAGTCAGAGCAGGCTAGAACCGCCAGAGCGGTGAGCAAAGGATTCAGAGCAGGCTAGAACCGCCAGAGCGGTGAGCAAAGGAGTCAGAGCAGGCTAGAACCTCCGGAGCGGTGAGCAAAGGAGTCAGAGCAGGCTAGAACCGCCGGAGCGGTGAGCAAAGGAGTCAGAGCAGGCTAGAACCGCCGGAGCGGTGAGCAAAGGAGTCAGAGCAGGCTAGAACCGCCGGAGCGGTGAGCAAAGGAGTCAGAGCAGGCTAGAACCGCAGGAGCGGTGAGCTAAGGAGTCAGAGCAGGCTAGAACCGCCGGAGCGGTGAGCAAAGGAGTCAGAGCAGGCTAGGCTGAGCAGGGGGGACAGGGCTCTGTTCACACGGAACAGACAGGAAGGGAAAGGCAGAGCCAGATACCCACAGGGTACTTGCAGTGAAGTAGCGAGTGGACCACAAACTCACAAACGGGAGTACAGAGACAACAAGCAGGAGTTAGGTACGAGTTCAGACTCTGCAGAAAAAGGAAGGGAACGGACATAGAGGCAAAACAGGTAAAGGATAGGAGAGAGTTCAGACTGGAACTGAGTGTACGGACAGACTGACACTGCAGCGGAATACAGGAGCGGGTCTGGGAATACGGCCCCCAGAGAGGCAGGACAAACAGGCAAGGAGCGTGTTCAGACAGGACAGACAAGATACAGGAGCGGGTCTAGGTAATCGGCCCCTAGAAGGCGGGAGGAACAGGCTAGGAGCGTGTTCAGACAGGACAGACAAGATACAGGAGCGGGTCTAGGTAATCGGCCCCTAGAAGGCGGGAGGAACAGGCTAGGAGCGTGTTCAGACAGGCCTGGAAATACAGCCTCCAGGATAGGCAGACAAGAGAACACAGTACGGGACCTGGCACCTTCAGCGTGCAAGCACACACTGAATGAAACACTATGCTCAGGCAGGGATTGAGTGGAGCAGCTGAGCTATATACCAGGTGACAGACAGCAATAGGCTGAGGACGCACAAGGGGTGTGACCCACAGCAGGTACAAAAAGCAGGAAGTGATCGGGCGCCGCCCTTAAGCAGCAGAAACAGACACAAACAGACAGCATGGAGGGAAGCCAGAGAGACATTCTGGACTGGAGATCAAGTGCGCGCTCTTGCACAGTGGGAGATGGACCACCATGCAAGGACGCCGCCAGGTATGTTACAATGATCATGATTTAAACTCTTATGTAAATACATTGTTTATACTTACAAATGTAGCACCCTGAGGATTCGGCTGCTACAGGGGTATTGCACCTCAACCCAGAGGTGTGATATTCCACTCCCAGGTAAGGATGGAGAGTGGAACTGAGCTCGGTAGGCTGCATGCACTACATACATCCCATTTCCGAGGAACAGGCCGACGGTACTCCCACTTAGAAATGTGCAGGTACGACCGAGTCTGTTCCTGGCTGGAGTGGGAGGGGGGTGGTACATCCCAAGTAGTGTAGGGGCAGATAGGGGGAGCAGCCTGGGTAAAGATAGGAGCTCATTGGGTGCTGGTCGCCTGAGCTCACACATAGAGGGTGTATATAAGGTGGGCACCATCAAAGAACAGGGTCAGTCAGTCTGTCAGAGCAGAGCAGAGGAAGAGGAGCAGAGCAGATCCAAAGAGAGAGAGAGGAGAAAGCAAGAGAGACCCAGAGGGGGAAGCAGAAGAGAGGACTCTAAGACCCCAAATCCAATCCACGGGTGAAGAGTCGGCATCAGGGTACCGGAACCCAAGCTGGTGGGGGCAAAAACACACCCCAGCCAGAGACCGGAGGTCGTGGGCAGCGTCTGCCACGGCCACCCACCACATCCACCACGAAGGCATACCACGTGGAGGGTCAGGGAACCCAAGGCCAAGGGTCACCCAACAGAAGGCCCGAGGGAGCTGGACCTGGGTGGATCAATAGTGGGGACGGCCAGAGAAAGGACAGAAGGAGAGCTCAGGGTCACGCTCCGGACTCGCTTGGGGGTTGGCTGGATCCAGGACCTGGTGGACGCAGCACGGCTCGGGAGGTCACTTGAAGCTGGAGTGACCGGAACATCAGCAGTGAGTAAATACCCTAAACTGCACAACCCGACTCTGTCTTCCTTTAACATCTATGCTGCACCACCACAACCCCCATCCTCTGCACCTGACCCCCTGAGGCTATACCCCACCCGTTGGGGGTTATACCATCACAAGCTGCACCTACACCATCAGCCTCAGCGGACCCTGCTGCAGCGGCGGCCATAGTGACCGCAACACAACGGGTGGCGTAGTCGACAATAAAGAACTTATAACATCTGTAGGACTGCCACATACAACTGAGTTTGACACCCTGGGCACGGACCGGGTCACAGCCACTCGGAAGACTACAACCCCCATCTGATCCGGCTCCGGATATTCCCACTAAAGAATATGGCCCAGGGGGCGCGTCAACTTTGGCGTAGTCGGCAGGATTACGTGCCCGCAACACCCGGGTACTGCGTGCCTGAAGAAAAGAACGAGTTTACCTCAAAAAGAAGTCTCCTGCCGGTTCCGGAGGGTCCCCGCCATCGGACCCCATCACCAGTCGATTCCCGCCGGTTGTCCGCCATTAACAGCGTTTTCCCGCCATCTGCAGAGTTTCCCGCCACTGGGAAGCGATTCCCGCCATTTCCAAAGGTTTCCCGCCTTGGAAGAGCGGACGCCATTATGGGCGTGCCAGAGGGTGGTGAGAGGCCACCTCCCATCGTGGGCCAGGACCGAAAATGGCGCCAAAAGTGGAAACCGCCCCCACCAACAGAGACTGTGATGCTAGAGGTGTCTGTCAGCGTGAAAGAACAGCCCCTGGAGCTGACAGTCACCAAGTGGCCCCGGGACCGCCCTCGAAGGGGGAGGAGACGAAAGGAGAGAACGAAGATGGGTGCCGCCTGGAGCAGTCTAGAGCGAGCGCACCCGGAGGCAAGAAGCCGGGAGAAGAATATCAGAGGAGCTTACCCGGAGATGGCGAGAAAGCAGAGCAGCACCGGCCCGTTGGCCAGGAGCCTGCTAGAAACAGAAGAGGGAGAGCAGAGCAGCACCGGCCCGCTGGCCAGGAGCCTGCTGGAGACAACAGGAGGAGAGCAGAGCAGCACCGACCCGTTGGTCAGGAGCCTGCTGGAAACAACGACCCCACTAGGCCTAGTGGAGGTCCTAGCACAGCTCCCCCGAGACCGGGAGTGTGCACAGACCGCTCTGGAGGGCCTCGCAAGGAGAATGGCCCGGGTGCAGCGAGAGACGTTGGCGGAGTGGAGCCGTGAGATGGCCCAGCAGACCGAGACCTGTCAGTGGAGCACGCCACCCAAGACGAGGAGACCGACCGCCTCTGAGGATGGCGCGGGAGGACTGAAGGCCGGAGACGGCGCCGAGAAGTGAGCCGAACGAGTGGAGGCAGGTAAAGGGGACGTCTATACCCCAAACCGGGAAACCGCGAACCTGCCCCAGCTCCCCGTCGCAGAGCCCGAAGTCTATCCTGCCGTGCCCGTCGCTACAACGTCACCGCCGCAGACTAGGCCTCAAACGGGAGCCGCGACCCCTGTGACGTCACACGCCTCGACCCCGGGCGTGACCAAGCAGGAAGTACCACCAGCCTGGTCGCAAGGCCTAGTACCCCCGGGCGCCGCAATACCAACAGCGCCCCCTACCTCCGCGGAGCCCCCGGCCTGGTCGCAGGGCCAAGTAGCCCAGGGCGCCGCCGTCCTTACGGTGCCCTTTACCTTCCAGATACCCCAGGCCTGGCCGCAAGGCCCGGGCAACCCGGGCGCTAACACCACCGCGCCCATAAGACCTAAAGTGCCGCATCTGGGAGAGGACCTGTACGCCCAGCATACGTGCCCGGATGGGCAGCCATTTATATGGCCACCGGAGTTCCACCATCCCCGACTCCGGAGAGAGAGACCCCTGGATGAACCCCTGATCCCGGCTCCAAAGCCCGTAAAGAGGATCTCGCCCCCGCTAGCAGAAGCGCAGTTCGAGTGGGACCCCACCGGAGAAGATCTCATGGGGTTCACTCAAGAGACTCGGGCAGCTGCAGCGGAGCGTGCTGAGTGCTGCCGCCAACAGCTCGAGGACTTTGAGAGGGAGCGGAGAGAGAGGCGGGTCCGGGAACAGCAAGCTCAAATAAGGAGCGCGGAGCAGAAGAGCCGGGCCAGGAGAGACCCCCGTGCAGCGCATAGTCCCCGCACCACCGGGACTGTGATAAAGTTTAATATGCAGCATGGGTGGGGCTTCATCCGAGACCACCGCACCCTAGGTGACGTCTTCGTGACGAGGAGAGACGTTGAATCCCACCTACCGGAGGGACACAGAGGTCGTGACCTTTACATCGGGGACGAGGTCACCTTCACCCGGCACAAGTGTGCCAAAGGACCCTACGCCCTCCATGTGCATCGTCTGACGGAGGAAGAGCTGCGGTGTGAGGAGGAAGAACAGGAGGACCCGGACGGGTCTGAAACTAGAGTTAGAGGTAACCATAAAGAAAGAGCAGGAGGACGCCGTCGTTAAGTCCAGCGAAGCAGGAGCTGTATATAGTTGCCCGTCGGGGCACCATAAACTGAAACTGTTGCTGTTGCTAAAAATAGTCCCCGTTGGGACCAGCAAGTGTGAACTGTTACCTGTTTAACCCCTAAATCCCACTGACCGAGGACTGAGAACGGTCATTCCTCCCCAATACCTGGCCGAGGACTGAGAGCGGCCACTACCCCTGTAAATAGTTGCGCGTCCTAAAGCGCCCCCTACCGGTTTTATAGGAAAACCAGTTTTCAAGAAGAGACTGTCGCACTTTTCCCGGACACACGTTGCACAGTGTCCGGAGGAGGAACCAGAAAAAGAAGAAAGAATGATTATATGAAAAGTTTTATTAAAATAAATATATATGATGTTTTATATGTTGTTGATATGCAAAAATTTGTATGTTTTTGGTGTTTTGTTCTTACAGCCCGAGGACGTGCTGTGATTTACCAGGGGGGAATGTAGCACCCTGAGGATTCGGCTGCTACAGGGGTATTGCACCTCAACCCAGAGGTGTGATATTCCACTCCCAGGTAAGGATGGAGTGTGGAACTGAGCTCGGTAGGCTGCATGCACTACATACATCCCATTTCCGAGGAACAGGCCGACGGTACTCCCACTTAGAAATGTGCAGGTACGACCGAGTCTGTTCCTGGCTGGAGTGGGAGGGGGGTGGTACATCCCAAGTAGTGTAGGGGCAGATAGGGGGAGCAGCCTGGGTAAAGATAGGAGCTCATTGGGTGCTGGTCGCCTGAGCTCACACATAGAGGGTGTATATAAGGTGGGCACCATCAAAGAACAGGGTCAGTCAGTCTGTCAGAGCAGAGCAGAGGAAGAGGAGCAGAGCAGATCCAAAGAGAGAGAGAGGAGAAAGCAAGAGAGACCCAGAGGGGGAAGCAGAAGAGAGGACTCTAAGACCCCAAATCCAATCCACGGGTGAAGAGTCGGCATCAGGGTACCGGAACCCAAGCTGGTGGGGGCAAAAACACACCCCAGCCAGAGACCGGAGGCCGTGGGCAGCGTCTGCCACGGCCACCCACCACATCCACCATGAAGGCATACCACGTGGAGGGTCAGGGAACCCAAGGCCAAGGGTCACCCAACAGAAGGCCCGAGGGAGCTGGACCTGGGTGGATCAATAGTGGGGACGGCCAGAGAAAGGACAGAAGGAGAGCTCAGGGTCACGCTCCGGACTCGCTTGGGGGTTGGCTGGATCCAGGACCTGGTGGACGCAGCACGGCTCGGGAGGTCACTTGAAGCTGGAGTGACCGGAACATCAGCAGTGAGTAAATACCCTAAACTGCACAACCCGACTCTGTCTTCCTTTAACATCTATGCTGCACCACCACAACCCCCATCCTCTGCACCTGACCCCCTGAGGCTATACCCCACCCGTTGGGGGTTATACCATCACAAGCTGCACCTACACCATCAGCCTCAGCGGACCCTGCTGCAGCGGCGGCCATAGTGACCGCAACACAACGGGTGGCGTAGTCGACAATAAAGAACTTATAACATCTGTAGGACTGCCACATACAACTGAGTTTGACACCCTGGGCACGGACCGGGTCACAGCCACTCGGAAGACTACAACCCCCATCTGATCCGGCTCCGGATATTCCCACTAAAGAATATGGCCCAGGGGGCGCGTCACAAACACCTACTGTATTTAAATTTTTGCATAAAAAATTACTTGAAAAAAACAAACATAAATGGTTTACGGTTAAAGACATTCAATTTATTATTGTTAACTGCTTCCGGACCACCCATATACTTTACACATCTGTGCATTCCTGCTCCTACTTTGTCTACAAGAGTACAAGAGTCCCCATAGAAAAGGTTTATTATTGTCTGTGCCTTCTCCATCACTGTGTGAACAATGCTAAACAAGTGCTTTGAATGCAGTAATAGGATCAAGGCCGCCATCAGGGCATTACTGCCCTTACTGGCATATGGGGCCCGGTGAGCAGAGGGGGCCCAAAACAGGCCCCCATCTTTTAGCTTCTGCTCACCTGAAGCTGTAATACCCGGCGCGCTGTAATGCCGGGTATCCGCACATCCACGCACACTCGTTCTCTGCTCCTTCATTTTGCATAGTAAGGAGCAGAGTGCGGACGGTATGCATGGCCGTGCAGAGAATTGCCCTCTGCAGTGGAGCAGGGACATGCAAAACTCACCCCCCAGTGCCTGCAGTCAGCAGCAGAGCCAGGAGCCAAACAATCGATCCTTCCCCTCCTGCAGCGTCAGACTGTGGAACAACATGGAGGGGTGGGGCTAAATGGTGTGGGGTGGAGGCACAGTCAACCAGGGAGAAGGAGACAAGGAAATAAAGAAAAGAATGAGAGAAAAGCTGGAAAAATTGAGAAGAGAGAGAGAGGCAAGAGACACAAGAGAGATGGGTGAGAAGGAAATATATGACACTGGCTGTAGTGGTGGGATTCAGGGGGCTCTCACCGGTTGGGTGGAACCACTTGTTAAAATATCAGACGGTTGCCCAGACCGGCAAGAAGCGGCACTCCAATTCATTTCTCTGGCCCCCAATTTTCAACTTAATGTGCATCCGAGATCACACATTCAGTTGAAATATATTGAATTACAGAAGGCCACCTGTTTCCTGCATTGCAAATAAATGAGGGTGATGACGTCGCTGGGTCGCAGACAGGTAAGGTGAAACTTTTTTTTTTTCCTTTTTTTTGTACTGAAAGCCTCAGTTTGGGGACAGGATGTGAGATGATATGGGGCAGGATGGCAGATCATATGGAGACAGGATGGGAGATCATATGGGAACAGGATGGGAGATCATATAGGGCAGGATGGCAGATCATATGGGGCAGGATGGGAGATCAAATGGGGCAAGATGGGAGATCATATGGATCAGGATGTGAGCTCATATGGGACAAGATGGGAGATCATATGGGGCAAGATGGGAGATCATATGGTGTAGAATGGAGACACATGGGGCAGGATGGGAGATCATATGGGGCAGAATGGAAACACATGGGGGCAGAATGGAGACACATGAGGGCAGGATGGGAGATCAAATGGGACCAGGAAAGAGACATCAGGGGGATGTGGGACATTATTACTGTAGGAGCTAAGGGATATTATTACTGCTGTGATATATTTTATTTATGAGGATACTGTTTTCAGTGAGGTGGGGGTCCTGTTACTGTGCAGGGCGGCACTATGTCGCTTTTTTTTTTCGTAGTGTAGAAGTTGGGGAAAAATTGGGGAATTTGCTCTAGAAGCTGTGCTCTAGATAACTGTGTGTTATTTTCTGCAGAGACGAGTCCTGGCTGGAAGAAATGATGGAAGTCTGTGCTGGATGAAAAAGAAAAGCGAAGATGAAGGACTTCAACTAGAGGCATTACTGGTGAGTCAGTGTGTTACCTGTACACTTACACTATATACAGGACTCCTGTGTGTAATGTCACTGGTGATCCTTGTATTACCTATACACTATATACAGAGCCTCTGTGTATAATGTCACTGGTGATCCCTGTGTTACCTGCAGGGCCGCCATCAGGGTATGAGAGGGAGATGTATGGACATTGCTGCGGTATCAGCTTCCAGCCACAAGAGGTCTCTGTTGCCTCTATGGTGAACTTGATGGTGTGTGAGTCTGCAAAAGCAAGTAATGAGGAGAGAAAGAAGATTGTGGTGCTGCATCCTAAGAGATCAGTGTGTGCAGCGTGCTGGGAGTGTAACAGAACTTTGAGTGAAGTTGAAGCCTTGCCTGTGTCTCTGGCCAAAGAGAAAGAATCACTTTGGGGGGACGACTATGGTTGGATGCAGAGTTGGATTCCCCCCAAGGCATCCGAGTGATGTGAAGGGCCTTCTGCTAGTCTGACAGACTGAAAACTGTGCTCCTGTGACAAGGTCAGGACTCTCTCCTAAGTCTCAAAGCTAAGTGTCCTGTCGGATGATCATACAGCTTCTTCAGAGAACACCTAAGTCTTGAGCTCAGGCCCCACCACAGGGATCCTGGTGGATGCATGCATGTAAATAGCAGGAAGAGTTTGGCACCAAACACAGGTTATCCATTAGAGACATTGGTTGTAGGCAGGTTTGGGTGAACCTTAGCTAGAGATTCCCCCCAGTGGTGAGCTTGGTATAGTTAGAATAACAGTATTGTAAACGTAGAGAGTTGTTAAGTTTGTGAACTTTTGTGTTGCACCACTGCACGGGCTGCCTTGTGCACCCATCTGATTGCATCATTGCTCTGGGTAACACTCGGTTACCGCATTAGGCAGAACCACTGGGTAGGCAAATTATAGTTCTTCTGTTAGTACATGCTGGTCCTGTCAGTTGTGCACCACAGGGTTAAAGCTGTCCTGAGCTAGGTGTGTGTGAAGTTTATTTGTGTTCCTTTCTTGAATTGCTGGGGCAATTCCTGTTCTTAGTAAAAAGATGTTTCCCAACAAATTGTCTGCTAGTCTCCTTTGTCCTCGGCCTGCTGTATTCTGAGAGAGACCTCCTCGGTACATGGTCTACAAGGGCATTACGGCCCTTACTACTGTATGGGGCCAGGTGACCTCTTTTTGCTTCTGCTTACCGGGCCTCTTAGGGACAACAGTTCGGTGCATGATGCACCCGGCGGACGGAAATGAGTACTGTACCTTTACTCCACGGCCAGGTGCATCATGGTCCTCAGGTCCTGTGACAGGCTGCGCGGCTGTGCGTGCTCATCTTCAATCTGTTGCGGGGAAGGCGGCTGCTGGTCAGGCAAGTGTGTGTGTCTCAGGCAAGGCATTGTGTGTCTGTCTGTGTGTGTGTCTCAGGCAAGGCATTGTGTGTGTCTGTCTGTGTGTGTGTGTGTTAGGCAAGGCATTGTGTGTGTCTGTCTGTGTGTGTGTCTCAGGCAAGGCATTGTGTATGTCTGTCTGTGTGTATGTGTGTTAGGCTGAGGGGAGGCTGATGAGAGGGAGGCTACTGAGGGGATGTTGCTGAGGGGAGGCTGTTGAGAGGGAGGCTAGTGAGGGAATGCTGGTGAGGGGGAGGCTGGTGAGGGGAGGCTGGTGAGGGGGATGCTGGTGAGAGGGAGGCTGATGAGAGGGAGATTACTAAGTGGATGCTGCTGAGGGGAGGCTGATGAGAGGGAGGCTACTGAGGGGATGCTGCTGAGGGGAGGCTTATGAGAGGGAGGCCACTGAGGGGATACTGTTGAGGGGAGGCTGATGAGATGGTGGCTGATGAAAGGGAAGCTGCTGAGGGGATGCTGGTGAGGGGGAGGCTGGTGAGGGGATGCTGGTTAGGGGGAGGCTGCTGAGGGGGAGGCTGCTGAGGGGAGGCTGATGAGAGGGAGGCTACTGAGGGGATACTGTTGAGGGGAGGCTGATGAGAGGGTGGCTGATGAAAGGGAAGCTGCTGAGGGGATGCTGCTGAGGGGGAGGCTGGTGAGGGGGATGCTGGTGAGGGGAGGCTGCTGAGTGGAGGCTGCTGAGTGGCTGCGGAGCGGGGGCACCAATTTTGTTTCAAGAGGGTGCCAACCTCCACAGACAGGTAGGGACGAGTAGCTGCTAAATGGGGTGCCCCCCTCCCCCTTTACTCTTGACTACTTGATAATTTTTTTATATTATCACTTTGAGTTATGTTTTGAGGTGTATTTACTGTATATTCTAGAATTTATAGTTTTTTAATGAATACCAATAAAGATATTTTTAGTAGTGTATAATCGGTGAATATCTATGCAATAATATACCCTGTTTACATTTATTAATTCAGTAAAAGCAGGCTGTGGCAGCGGTTGGCAGGTGGCGGCAGTGGGCAAGCTGAGGCAACCATTAGATCCTTCTTGACTGGGCTGCAGGCGCGGCGGCGCCACTGGCTATGTGAGTAGCTAACTTAAGTCCATGTATTAATTTGTCCACCATTTCAGTATGTGATTCTATGATGCAATCATTCCCTCCCCTCCCACCTTACAACCCACAACCAAAATTTATAAGCTACTGGATGATCCGGAGCGATGCTGCAAAACCGAATTACAACATCAGGCGGCAGAGCTCAGGATTCTCCAGTAGCTTATACATTTTAGTTGGGGAGGGAATGATTGATGGAATCTGCAATCAGAAATACAGATTATAAAAAAAAATTGTCACAATCTGGTTACAATTAGTTAAAAAAATGTATGTGACACATTCCCTTAAAGAAAAATAAATAAAATATATCTAAAAATGAGTATTGGATATTTTTAAGAAATGTTTAATAGGCTAGAGAAGAGTAGGGCCCGGCCAGAAGAATCCACCTTGTTGTGGTGGTGGCGGCTTAAGAAATCTTTCGGCCAAAAAAAAGCTGCTGGCTCTGTATGTGACGTGGTGCAGAATTGAGTTATACCAAGAGTGGGCAGTGGGATTGTGGAAGCTTCAAGTGGTGGAGGCGGAGCTGGGGTGCAGACTGGGCAGAGTCTGAAAGGGGCCTGGAAATTTTGACAGTATGGGGCCCTGAAATTCTTAGTGGCAGCCCTGGTTACTTGTACGCTATACACTATATACAGAGCTCCTGTGTATAATGTCACTGGTGGTTCTTGTGTTACCTGTACACTATACACTATATACAGAGCAACTGTGTATACTGGCACTGGAGATGCCTGTCTTACCTGCACACTGACTATATACAGAGCTCCTGTATATAATGTCACTGGTGATCACTATATTACCGGTACACTATATACAGAGCTCTTGTGTATAATGTCACCTGTGATCCCTGTATTACCAGTCCACTTGTCACGCACAGTGAAGGAAAGACAAAGTGCAACATGAAGGGATGAGGGGAAGGGAGCCCAGACACTAGGGAAAGCGGAAGTGGAGACCTCCTAGGCCGATCTAATATCCCCCTGTCTCCCCTACCATCCCTACATTGGTTCCTCACCAATCACTGAACAGGAAACTTAAGCTCTGTAAATCCCTAGACGAAGGCCATGGATAGGGAAGGGGGGGGGTGATCACTGGTCAGTCCCCACTATAAACTAAAGACAACAAAGGGAAACAAACACAGGGGAAAGAAACTTAGCTTGAGCCGACTTCAGAGAGATTATACCACACTTCCTCCAAGCACCAGAGAGGAAGTAAGCAGACTACAATAGATCCAAGCCTTTACAAGGGAACATGTGAATATCACCGGCCCCTCCCTGCAGCAAACTGAAAGTATTTAATCACCAAGGCCAGGGTGTCAATCAGAGCAGGAGGGAGGTAGCCGCTGGGTCCGAAAGTAAGCCAGATTTAAGAAGGCATCTGTAATACCAAACAAAGTGACCTTCTGCATCCAGCTGCAGAACGACTGTCTGCTACATCTGACACCCCTGTGACAGTACCCCCCCCCCCTTCTACAAGTGGCCTTCGGACACTCAGGACCAGATTTCTCAGGATAAGAGGTGTGGAATGAACAAACCAGCCTGGGAGCATTCACCTCTGATGCCGAAACCCACATCCTCTCATCAGGACCATAACCCTTCCTGTGCACCAAGTATTGTAGGGAACGATGCTGGAGACGAGAATCTACTATCCGCGAAATCTGAAACTCCAGATTACTATCAACCATTATTGGGGGCGGCAGTAAAGGTGAGGACTCAAGAGGTTCCACATATTTCTTGAGTAGAGACTTGTGAAAGACATTGTGGACCTTAAGGGCCTGAGGCAGCTCAAGACGAAACGCTGCTGGGTTAATGACGGCGGTTATTTTATAAGGACCAATAAACCTAGGTCCCAGCTTGCAAGAAGGAACTTTCAATTTGATATTCCTGGTAGACAATCACACAAAGTCATTCACATTCAGGTCCGGACCTGGTAAGCGCTTTCTGTCACCCATATGTTTGTACCTGTCTCCCATGATCTTCAAATTACTCAGAACCCCCTGCCACACCAAGGAGAGCGATGAAGCTTCTCCCCCACTAAAAGTACCAAACTGTGGATGGTAACCGTATGCTCCAAAGAACAGTGACCTGCCAGTGGATTCTTGACGATGATTATTAATGGCAAATTCTGCAAGTGGTAAGTATGATGCACAATCCTACTGATTATCGGAGACAAAACACCTGAGGTAGATCTCCAAATTCTAATTGACGAGCTTGGTCTGTTCATTCGACTGAGGATGGAAGGTCCCCCGATCTGACACCACATTGGAGGGAGCCCCGTGAAGCTTCACGATCTCATTTATAAACACCTGAGCATGAGTCTTAGAATTTGGAAGTGCCGGTAATGCGACAAGTGAAACATTTTACTGAACCTATCTACAACCACCAAAACCACCATTTTGCCTGCAGAAACCAGTAGGTCAGTAATAAAATCCATGGACAGGTGTGTCCATGGCCTGCTAGGGATATGTAGTGGAAGAAGAGTACCAGACGGACTGGTATGCGATACTTTAGAACGCACGCAAATACTACAAGCAGATACGTGTTCAACCACATGCCGTTGCAACCCCGGCCACCAAAAACGACAAGAGAGGAGGTCTGCGGTTGCCTTACAACCTGGATGACCAGCAAGCACATAGCTGTGATGTTCCTTAATTACTTTGCAGCACAGATTAGATGGTAAAAATAACCTTCCTGAAGGGCAGGAGGCAGGGGCGTCCCCCTGGGCCTCCAACACCTCACCCTCCTGTTCAGGGTACAATGCCGAAATGACTACCCGCTTCTGAAAAATCGGGGCAGGGTTCTCATGGTGACCACCACCAGGGAAGCTCCGGGACAAAGCATCAACCTTGACATTTTTGACCCCTGGACAGAAAGTGACAACAAAATTGAACCTAGTAAAAAACAGGGACCATCTAGCTTGCCTAGGGTGGAGACGTTTAGCTGATTGAAGATATGGCAGGTTCTTATGGTCAGTAATAACAGTAATAGAATGGACATCCCCCTCCAACCAATGTCGCCATTCCTTAACGCCAATTTGATCGCCAAAAGTTCCCTATTACCCACATCATAATATCTCTCAGCCAAACAGAATTTCTTAGAAAAGAAAGCGCATGGACGCCATTTACCAGGAGATGGACCCTGAGACAACACAGTCCCAACCCCCACCTCCGACGCATCAACTTCCGCAATAAAGGGTTGGGAAAAATTGGGTTGACTGAGTATATGTGCCATGGCAAAACAGTTTTTTAAGGAGGAAAAAGCCTGCAGGTGTTATGGGTGTGTCAGAGGTGACAGACAGTCGCCCTGCAGTGGTTTATGGGAGACCTCCACGTTTGGCAATGCAGACAGCTGCCTAGATAGGAGGCTGTGTTTAGGACCCAATGACTGCCTCCCTTTAGTC
This sequence comes from Phyllobates terribilis, assembly GCF_046119375.1. Taxonomy (NCBI): domain Eukaryota; kingdom Metazoa; phylum Chordata; class Amphibia; order Anura; family Dendrobatidae; genus Phyllobates; species Phyllobates terribilis. The sequence goes on along the minus strand of NW_027362764.1, from coordinate 416,560,202 downwards.
TGGGTGTATATATACCTGGTGTGTCTAGATGGACGTCACCAGTTATACTCATTTCTACTTGGAAATTGGCTGAAGCAGCATCACGCCCTTTCTGGAGTCTTGAGGCCATGTGCTCTCTTGGAGTTCTTCTAAAAGCTAAGCTGTTATTCTCCTGTGTTGTCTTCCCCTTTTGTCTTTAGAGTGCTAGCAGTGGTTGACTAGTGCTCATCTACTCACCCCCCCAGCTATGGCCTTACGCCAGGGATAGTAGGGCGAGGCACGTGATCGGCTACAGCTGCGGAGCCTGTATAGGGATGTTAGGGGGAGACAGGGTGACGCTTGTCCAGATAAGGAGGTCACCTCTTCCCCCTTTCCCTAGTGTCTGGGCTCCCTTTCCCTTTCCCCTCTGCGTTGCACTCACATCTGGCGTGACTCTCTGTGTTGCACTCACACCTGACGTGACATTATAACCGGCCGAGCACGTTTTGAAAACAAGAAAAAAACGACACAAAATTGACATTTTTTTTTTTTTCTTTGTGTGTTTTTGGGCGTGCACCCTTTTTTTCCTTACTCCCTTTAGTATGATATCAGTTGCAGATCTCGCAGAGCAGTTCCGCTGTTTGTCTCTGGAGGAGAATGACCTCCGCTGTGAGGTTCAGCTGCAGTATCACTGGTTGCAGGCCGTCAATGTAGGAGTTTCTGCTGTGCTTAGGACCCAATGACTGCCTCCCTTTAGTCTGGGTGTATATATACCTGGTGTGTCTAGATGGACGTCGCCAGTTATACTCATTTCTACTTGGAAATTGGCTGAAACAGCATCACGCCCTTTCTGGAGTCTTGAGGCCATGTGCCCTCTTGGAGTTCTTCTAAAAGCTAAGTTGTTATTCCCCTGTGTTGTCTTCCCCTTTTGCCTTTAGAGTGCTAGCAGTGGTTGACTAGTGCTCATCTCCTTCCACCCCCAGCTATAGCCTTACGCCAGGGATAGTAGGGCGAGGCACGTGATCGGCTACAGCTGCGGAGGCTGTATAGGGATGTTAGGTGGAGACAGGGTGACGCTTGTCCAGATTAGGAGGTCACCTCTTCCCCCTTTCCCTAGTGTCTGGGCTCCCTTTCCCCTCTCTGCTGCACTCACATCTGGCGTGACTCTCTGTGTTGCACTCACACCTGACGTGACATTATAACCGGCCGAGCACGTTTTGAAAACAAACAAAGAAAACGACACAAGATTGACATAATGTATTTAGGCGTGCACATTTTTTTTCCCTTACTCCCTTTAGTATGAGATCAGTTGCAGATCTCGCAGAACAGTTCCGCTGTTTGTCTCTGGAGGAGAATGACCTCCGCTGTGAGGTTCAGCAGCAGTATCACTGGTTGCAGGCCGCCAATGTAGGGGTTTCTGCTGGTAGACCTGTCCAGTCTGAACCCAACGTTGCCCTCCTGGACAGGTTTTCAGGAGGTAGGGACAAGTTTTTTGTGTTTAAGGAGGCATGCAAATTGTACTTCAAACTTCGTCCCTACTCCTCCAGTAACGAGGAGCAACTGGTTGGCATTGTGATCTCTGTACTGCAGGGCGATCCTCAGTCATTCTGCGTCATTGGCGTTCTCGTTACTGCAGGACTAAGTTTGTCTCCAGTCTGTGGAGGTTTTTTTTGGAGCTCTTGCCCTCATCTATGATGACTCTGACCGAGTCACCTTGGCTGAGTCTAAATTACGTCGCCTTCACCAGGGGATTCGGTCAGTGGAAATGTACAGTTCGGAATTCCGTAGATGGACAACGGATTCCAAATAGAATGACTCAGCCCTAAAAAGTTAATTTTGTGAGGGGCTTACTGAAAGGTTGAAAAATGCCTTGGCTGTATTGATACCCCTCAGTCCTTGGAGGCTGCCATGTCTTTGGCCGTACGTCTGGATAGGTGCCTTCAAGATAGACGGGTGCAATCTTCTTCTCCGTGGCCTTCTTTTTGGGGTTGTGTACCTTTGCCAAGGGAGCGGTCTGGGGTGATCCAGTACTGGGGGAGGTGGAGGAACCTATGCAGTTAGGGGGTGTCTCTACATCATACATCTCCCCGGAGATTCACAAGAAAAGAGGAGTATGTTTTTTTTGTGGGAAAAAGGGACACTTTGTTGGGACCTGTCCTTCAATTTCTAAACAAAAGAAGACTCGTTTAACTCTCGGTAGTCTGGAGTTGAATAAACAAGGGGTGCATTTGTGGCCAAACTGCAGTTCCCGCTTTGTCCTGACAGCAGAGGTGGTGCTAGAGAGCAAAACCGAAAAAATTTCTGTTTGTTGACAGTGGAGCCGGGGTCAGCATGGTTGATGCTGAGTTTGTGAAAACTCATGGTCTTGCTTGCTGTGCTTTAGCTGAACCTATTCCCATCTTTGCCATTGACTCGGCGCCACTTGCACAGAAAGCGTTTACTCAGATTGTACATAATGTAAAACTGAGGGTGGGGTCAGTTCATTGTGAAATCATCCCTTGTTATGTTTTGGAAAATTTCCCTACTCCGATTGTTTTAGGTATCCCCTGGCTTGTTAAACATAATCCGTTGGTGGATTGACAAGCCGGGGAGATTACTGAATGGGAAGATTACTGCCATGAGAACTGTCTGAATGATTCTATTGCTGCTGTCTCTACGGGTATACTGCCTGCTTTTCTGTCTGGTTTTGAGGATGTTTTTTCTGAAAAGGGGTGTCAGGATTTACCTCCTCATCGTGCTTATGACTGTCTTATTAACCTGACCCCTGGAGTTAAACTACCAAAGTCCAGACTATGTAATCTTTTCTGGCCCTGAGAGACAAGCCATGAAGGTTTTCATTGCGGAAAGTCTGCAGAAGGAACATATCAGACCCTCATCTTCGCCCGTGGTGGCATGGTTCGATTTTGTGAAGGGAAAAGATGGCGGTCTACGTCCCTGTTTAGATTTCCAGGAATTAAATCAAATTACCATCCGTGATCCATACCCTCTTCCTCTGATTCCTGATTTCTTCAGCCAGGTTGTGGGAGCTAAGGTATTCTCCAAGTTGGATTTAAGGCGAGCCTACAATCTAGTTAGAACTAGAGAGGGGGACGAATGGAGACAGCGTTCAATACCCCGGAAGGTCATTTTGAGAGTCTGGTTATGCCTTTTGGTTTGACCAATGCACCTGCGGTATTCCAACATTTCATAAATGATATTTTTCATCATTTGGTGGGGAGGTTTGTGGTGGTCTATCTGGATGATATATTGGTTTATTCACCTGATTTTGAGACCCAATGAGGGCATGTTAAGCAGGTGCTCCAGATATTAAGGGATAACAAACTTTATGCCAAACTAGAAAAATATGTTTTTGCTGTTCAGGAGTTGCAGTTTTTGAGGTACTTGTTGTCATCTTCAGGTTTTCGAATGGATCCGGAGAAGATTTGTGCAGTCCTTGACTGGGAACGTCCCGAGAACCTGAAGGTCCTACAACGTTTTCTGGTCTTTACTAATTTTTACAGGAAATTCATCCAAAATTAGTCGGTGGTATTGAAACCCCTTACTGACATGACTAAGAAGGGGTCTGATTTTTACAACTGATCGGAGGCTTCCCTCCAGGCTTTTTCTTCCTTTAAGAATAATTTTGCAACTGCACCTATTCTCAGTCAACCTGATGTTTCTCAACCCTTTATTGTGGAGTTCGATGCTTCGGATGTCAGGGTTGGGGCTGTGTTGTCTCAGGGTTCGTCCCCTGATAAATGTCGTCCATGCGCCTTCTTTTCTGAAAAATTGTCTTCGGCTGAGAGAAATTATGACGTGGGAAATAGGGAACTTTTGGCGATCAAATTGGCATTCGAGGAATGGCGAAACTGGTTGGAGAGGGCTGTCCATCCTATTACTGTTATTACTGACCATAAGAACCTGTCATATCTCCAGTCAGCTCAACTAGTGATGAGCGAGCAAATTGGAATCCTCGGGTGCTCGACCCGAGTAACGAGCCCAAAGTAAGTCTATGGGAAATTAGTTTGGCCTAAAAATTGCCCAAATCAATGGGAACAGAGCTCAAATAACATGGGGACAGCATGGGGAGGACCCCTGGAAGCATTTCTGACTCCCAGGTCACTTCTGTCAACAACGTTGTCAGAGGTATTACGCCACTTTTACGGACTCACAATAAAACATACAAAAACTAAACCAAAATGGATTTTCCTGGGAAATATGTTAAGGAATATCCTTTCCAGGGTAATGACTTGTATATAAAGCAAAATAAATAACCAAAAACAAAAATGCTCCTCCAAACCTTGGGCTATGTTCACACATAGCGTTTTTGATGCGTTTTTTCACTTTTGCATTGCTTTCAACTGTGACAAAAGCATTCACCAGGAAATGTCATTTTAACATTTTACAACCTTATCTGGCCATGTGGTGTGTGAGATATCATCAGACATATAGTGTTTCATTTATGAAGAGGGACTCTGAAAGTCACAAAGCCTATTTTTATAGGGCCATCAGGCGACCTTTACTATTCTTAAAGGGCCAGCAGTCGGCCCTCACTATTCTTAGAGAGTCATCAGCCGGCTATGTTTTATTATTCCCATTACTAAAGAGTGGGTCTCCTGTATTGTTTTTGCGTATGCAGTGAGTGGCAGGGCTACTCAAAGTTTGGACACACCCCAATACCCCTTTGAAAATTTGGATGCACCCCAATACCCCTTTGAAGAGATTTAGAGGAGGGCCTCCTGAAAACAATGTTCCCATTATTAGGAAGTAGGTCTCCCATTGTGTTTGCCTATGCAGTGAATGCAAGGGTTGCCAAAAATTTGGAGGCACTCCAATGCCCCTTGGAAAAGACGTGGAGCTCAGAGGGCCTCCTGAAAACAATGTTCCCATTATTAGGAAGTGGGTCTCCCATTGTGTTTGCCTATGCAGTGAATGCAAGGGTTGCCAAAAATTTGGAGGCACTTCAATGCCCCTTGGAAGAGACGTGGAGGTCAGAGGGCCTCCTGAAAACAATGTTCCCATTATTAAGAAGTGGATCTCCCATTGTGTTTGCCTATGCAGTGAATGCAAGGGTTGCCAAAAATTTGGAGGCACTCCAATGCCCCTTGGAAGAGACGTGGAGGTCAGAGGACCTCCTTAAAACAATGTTCCCATTATTAGGAAGTGGGTCTCCCATTATGTTTGCCTATGCAGTGAATGCAAGGGTTGCCAAAACTTGGAAGGCACTCCAATGCCCCTTAGAAGAGACGTGGAAGAGGGCCTCATAAAAAATGTTCTCATTAGAAAGGAGTGGGTCTCCTATACTTGTAATGCCCATGCACTAAGTGTATGGGCTGACAAACATTTACCCCTGGGGGGGTATACATAAACATACTGTATAAAAAAAATTTTTTACGGGCATCATAAACACCCTTTAAAAAATTATGTGGGTGTTGCATCAGGGGCCACGGTCACCCTGGTGATATGGTGGTGGAGGATGAGGAGAAGGAGGAGGACAAGAGCAAATGGACAAAATCAGGAAGCGTATTCACATGTGTGGGTGTGAAGAGGTGCATGGGAATACACCTCCCAAAAAAAGACACTGGATTTGAGTTTATGTTACGCTGCTATCATTCGGTGGTGTTGAGAAGTCTGGACCAATCCAGCCCTTGTTCATTCTTATAAGAGTCAGCCTGTCAGCATTTTCAGTTGACAGGCGGATGCGCTTATCAGTTATAATTCCACCAGTGACGCTAAAAACCCGCTCTGATAAAACGCTGGCAGCAGGGCAGGCCAGGACCTCCAAGGCATAGAGAGCCAGTTCATTCTACTTATCCAGCTTGGATACCCAATAATAATAAGGCACAGAGGAATCACGGAGGATGTTGGCACGGTTGGCAAGGTACTCCCTCAGCATCTTCCCAAACTTTGCAGTCCTTGTGAGAGTACCCCGCGCCTCAGGGCATGTGCGATAGGAGGGGCTGAGAAAATTCTCCCAGAACTTTGACAGTGTTCCCCTGCCTCTGCTGGATTGAAGTTGTGTCTCTCTCACCTGTACTCCTTGGTTGGCCAACAAAGTGTGGCCTCTGCCGCAAGCGTTTTCAGATGGGAATTTTTTTAATAGTTCCGCAACAAGGGCCTTCTGGTACAGCCCCATTTTTGTAGACCTGTCCGCCTCAGGAATAAGAGATATAAAGTTCTCATTGTAGCGTGGGTCTAGAAGTGTCACCAACCAGTAATGACTGTCACCCAAAATTTTGAGAATGCGAAGGTCATGGGAAAGGCAGCGTAACATAAACTCAGCCATGCCTGCCAGACTGCTAACAGGCAAGACTTCCGTGTCCTCACCAAGAGGATGACTGACCATGCTCTCCTCCTCCTCCTCTCTGTCCTCTGGCCATCCACACTGAACAGACGGTATGACAGCTGTGCAGGTTGTACCGTCTAAAGCGCATGAAACTACCTCCTGTTCTTCCTCCTCCTCTTCCTCATTGTCACCCATTCCACATTGGGATGAGATGAGGCTGGGCTGTGTGTAATCACCCTGTATGGTTCCTTGCTCCATCTCATCGTGCTCCGCCTACAATGCATCCGCTTTGATTGTGAGCAGTGGGATGGTGACGCTAATTATGACGTCATCGCCGCTCACCATCTTGGTGGAGTCCTCAAAGTTTTGGAGGATAGTACATATGTCTGACATCTAAATCCACTCCTGAGGTCTTATGTGTGGAGTCTGAACTGAATAATGACGGCCTTGTTGATGCTGGTACTCAACAACTGCCCTCTTCTGCTCACAAATCCTTCCCAACATCTTCAGTGTAGAGTTCCAACATGTGGGGACATCACACACCAGTCTGTGAGCCGGAAGCTGCAAACGCTGCTGAAACACGACAATGGCGGCGGAAGCTGTAGGTGACTTTCTAAAATGTGCACACAGGCAGCATACTTTAACAAGCAGATCCGACAGCTACGGGTAGGATTTGAGAAACCGCTGAACCACGAGGTTAAGCACATGGACCAGGCATGGTACGTGTGTGAGCTCGCCTCGCCTCAGAGCCACCACCAGGTTCCGGCCATTGTCACACACGACCATGCCTGGCTGTAGGTTCAGCGGTGTGAGCCACAGATCTGCCTGCTCTTTCAGAACTGTCCACAACTCTTTAGCATTCTGTGGTTTGTCAACTAAGCATATTAGCTTCAGCACAGTCTGTTGCTGCTCGGCTGAGGCAGTGCTGCAGTGCTTCCAGCTTGTGACTGATGTGGTCATTTCGGAGATGGAGGCTGAAGGGGAGGAGGAGGCTGAGAAGGATGAGGTGCAGGAGCAGTAGACTGTGGGGGCAACCCTGATTGACCTAGGGCCCGCAATCCTTGGCGTCGGGAGGACGTGTTCCGTCCCAAGATCCGACTGGGTCCCAGCTTCCACTATGTTAACCCAGCGTGCCATCAGCGAGATGTAGCGTCCCTGCCCACAAGCACTTGTTCACGTGTCCGTGGTAAGGTGGTCTTTCCCAGTAACTGCGTTGTTGAGGGCATGCCTAATGTTTTAGGACACGTGCACTGCTTATGTAATGCGGGGACGGCACACCGGGAGAAATAGTGACGTCTGGGGACCGAGTACCGAGGGACGGCCGCCGCCATCAGGTTGCAGAATTCTTCCATCTCCATGAGCCTAAAAGGCAACATTTTGAGCGCAAGCAGTCGTGAAATGTGGGAATTTAGTAGTATGGCCTGTGGGGCGTTGGCTGCGTATTTGCGCTTGCGTTCCAAGGACTGGGGTATGGACAACTGAACACTGCACTGGGACAAGGACGTGGACGTGCTTCCTGATGCTGCTACTTGAGAGTGTGCAATGACAGGTGAAGGGCAAGAGACAACAGCGGAAGAAGCAATGGTGCCACCCGCAGACACTGATCCTAGACCCTGGGGTTCGGCCCACAAAGTCGGGTGCTTTGCTGCCATGTACCTGATCATGCTGGTGGTGGTCAGGCTGCTAGTTTTGCCAGCCCTGCTGATGCTGGCCTGGCAGGTGGTGCAAATGGCCTTTTTGGGGTTATCGGCGGAGTCTTTAAAAAACAACCAGACTTGGGAAGACCTAACAGTTGTACTGGCAACTTCCTTCGTGTCGATGTGACAGGGAGCTGTTGCCTGCCTTTTGTCTGCGGCCACAACACTGCTTCTTCCTGCCTGTTGGGGTGCTCTGCCTCCCTCTCCCTGTGTGCTGCTGTCCTCGTTCTGCATGTCCTCCTGCCAGGTTGGGTCAGTTACCATATCATCCACCACCTCGTCTTCCACTTCCACACCCTGGTCCTCCTCCTGACTTTCTGGCAATTGTGTCTCATCATCGTCCACCTTTTGTGACACTTTCCCACCGTCGCCTTCGTGTGACCGTGGCTGCTCAAGTATTAGGGCATCGCTACATGGGATCTCCTCTTGCCGCGCTTCAAGTGGACCAGGCGAGAGGCCCGAATCTATAAATGGAAAAGTGAACATCTCTTCAGAGTGTCCAAGTGTGGGATCAGTTGTCTCTGGGCACTCAGTATGGTGGGAGGAAGGAGGATCAGGGTGAGGAATAAGCGGTCCAGTCTCACGGCTACTGAGACTTGACCGTGTGGAAGACAGGGTGGTGATGGTGGCTAACTGACTGTAAGCATGATCCGCTATCCAACCAACAACCTTTTGACACTGCTCTGGGTTCAACAGAGGTGTGCTGCGGTCCTGTAGGAATTGGGACAGGAAGGTTGGGCAAGAAGATGTGGGTGTTTGTTGTTGCACAATTTCAGCTTGCCCACGGCCTTGGCCTCGGCCTCTGCATGCACCAGCACCATCACGTCCAGTTCCCGTCCCTTGCCACGTGCCTTTCCCATTTTAAATGGAGGACAATATCTTCCACGCTCACTACAAATGGCTGAATTTGGAGTGAAGTTATATGCAATCGGTGTGATGGAGAAACCACAGTTTTAAATACCTGGCCTGTAGGTAACTATTTTGAACAGCAAACCGGTGCCAAAAACTTTGCTGACACACTGAAAAAAAATTTGAATGGAGGCCAAAAATGTCAGTATTTTCAGCGCAATTGTATGTGAATGTGATCCGTGTGACGGAGAAACCACAGTTTTAAATACCTGGCCTGTAGGTAACTATTTTGAACAGCAAATCGGTGTCAAAAACTTCGCTGACACACTAAAAAAATTTGAATGGAGGACAAAAATGGCAGTATTTTCAGCGCAATTATATATGATCCGTGTGACGGACAAACCACAGTTTTAAATAGCTGGATTGCTTTTTAAGCAAGTAATGAGGATTAAGATCTAAAAAAATTATTCCTGGCCCCTGAGACCTGGGCCTTTGTCTAGAAATATCTAACAGCAGCAGAAGGCAGAACTGGAATGGAGCCTCTTGTGCTATATGCACTACAGTCTGCTATATACCCTGCCTGCCTGCCTATATACACTGCCTGCCTGATATCTCTGCAGATGGATTAGTCCTCAGAAGGACTGTTTGTTGAGATGGATATGTGTAATGTACTTATTTTCTCCCTACACTACCTAATACACAACCAAATCTCTCCCGAGCTCAGCAGCACCTTTCCCTACACTGCCTGAATGCGGAGTAGACTGACAAGCACAGCAGCGCAAGGTCTGATATAGACCCGATGACGCTGTCCGGCCAGCCAATCACAGTAATGCCACAACCACCATGGCTGCGGCATTACAATGAGTGGCAGGCAATCCCTGCATGTTGATTGGCGCTCCAAAGAGAGCCAAACATGCAGCGAGGGGACCCGAGCATCCGCCCGAGCATCTCGCAAGTACTCGGCGAGCTCCAAGCATCTCGAGTACTGAGATGCTCGGGCGAGTACTCAGTACTTGCGAGTATGCTCGCTCATCACTAATCTCAACCCTAGGCAAGCCAGATGGTCCCTGTTTTTTCTAGGTTCAATTTTGTTGTCACTTTTCGTCCAGGGGTCAAAAACGTCAAGGCTGATGCTTTTTCCCGGAGCTTCCCTGGTGGTGGTGACCATGAGAACCCTGCCCCGATATTATAGAAAGGGGTAGTTATTTCGGCTCTTTTTCCTGAACTGGAGGGTGAGGTGCTGGAAGATCAAGGGGACACCCCTGCCTCCTGCCCTTCATGAAAGTTATTTGTACCACCTGATCTGTGCCGTAAAGTAATCAAGTAACATCACAACTCTGTGCTTGCTGGGCATCCAGGTGGTAAGGCAACCACGGACCACTTCTCTCGTTTTTGGTGGCCGGGGTTGCATCGGGATGTAATTGAACACGTAGCTGCTTGTAGTATTTGCGTACTTTCTAAGGTTTCGCACACCAGTCCGCATTGTACTCTTCTTCCGCTACCTATCTATAGCAGGCCATTGACACACTTGTCCATGGATTTTATTATTGACCTACCGGTTTCTGCAGGCAAAACGGTGGTTTTGGTAGTAGTAGATAGGTTCAGTAAAATGGTTCACTTTGTCGCTTTGCCTGCACTTCCCAATGCTAAGACACTTGCTCAGGTGTTCATAATTGAGATTGTGAAGCTTCACGGGGTTCCCTCCGATGTGGTGTCTGATCGGGGGACCCAGTTTTTTTCCAAGTTCTGGAAGGCATTCTGTTCTCGACTGGGGGTGCAGCTGTCCTTTTCCTCTGCCTTCCACCCTCAGTCGAATGGTCAGACCAAGCAGGTCAATCAGAACTTGGAGACATACCTCAGGTGTTTCGTCTCTGAAAATCAGGAGGATTGGGCATCCTACTTACCGCTGGCAGAATTTGCCTTCAATAATCATAGTCAAGAATCCACTGGCAAGTCACTGTTTTTCGGTGCATACGGTTATCATCCACAGTTTGGTACTTTCAGTGGGGGAGGAGCTTCAGTAGTTCCTGAAGAAGAACGGTTTGCTTTGTCACTCTCCTCGGTGTGGCAGGGTGTTCTGTGTAATTTGAAGACCAAGGGTGACAGGTATAAACGTATGGCTGACAGAAAACGCTTGACAGGTCCGGACCTGAATGTGAATGACTGTCTACCAAGAATATAAGATTGAAAGTTCCTTCTTGGAAGCTGGAACGTAGGTTTATTGGTCCCTACAAAATTACTGCCGTCATTAACCCAGCAGCGTTTTGTCTTGAACTTCCTCGGGCCCTTAAGGTTCACAATGTGTTCCACAGGTCCTTGCTCAAAAGGTACGTAGAACCTCTTGAGCCCTCACCTCTACCCCCGCCCCCAGTAATGGTTGATGGTAATTTGGAGTTCGAGATTTCGAGGATTGTAGATTCTCGTCTCCAACGTCGTTCTCTGCAATACTTGGTGCACTGGAAAGGCTATGGTCCGGAGGAGAGGACGTGGGTTTCAGCGTCAGTGGTGAACGCTCCCAGATTGGTTTGCTCTTTTCACACCTCTTTTCCTGATAAACCCGGTCCTGAGTGTCCGAAGGCCACTCGCAGATGAAGGGGTACTGTCACTACTGTGTCAGAGGTGACAGACAGTCACCCTGCAGTGGTTTACAGGAGATCTCCTTATTTGGCAATGCAGAGAGCTGCCTAGATAGGAGGCTGTGTTTAGGACCCAGTTACTGCCTCCCTTTAAAAACATCCTCAAAACCAGGCAGAAAAGCAGGTAATATTTCCATAGAGACTGTAGAAAGGGAATATCTAAACAGTTGTCATGGCAGTAATCTCCCATTCAATGATCTCCCTGTCTTGCCAATTCACCAACGGATTATGTTTCACCAACCAGGGTAGACCGAAAACAATTGGGGTGGGAAGACCATCCAGGACATAGCAAGAGATTATCTCACAATGAACTGACCCCACCCTCAGTTCTACATTATGTACAATCTGAGTTAGAGCTTTCTGTGCAAGTGGCGCTGAGTCGATGGTGAAGATGTGAATAGGTTTAGCTAAAGTACAGCAAGCAAGACCATGAGTTCTTAGAAACTCAGCATTAACCATGCTGACTCCAGCTCCACTGTCAACAAACACAGAAATTTTCTCGGTTTTGCTCTCTAGCACCACCTCTGCTGTCAGGACTAACCGGGAACTGCAGGTTGACAATAAATGCACCCCTTGCTTATCCAACTCCAGACTACCAAGGGTCAATCAAGTTTCCTTTTGCTTAGGAATCGAAGGACAGGCCCCAATAAAATGTCCCTTTTTTCCCCAAAAAAAACATACGCCCTTCTTTTTGCGGATCTCTGGGAAAATGTATGATGCAGAGACACCCACTAACTGCATGGGTTCTTCCACCTCCCCCCATACTGATTCATCGCCAGACAGCCCCCCCGGCAAAGGAGCATTACCCCAAAAAAAGGCTCCGGAGAAGGTGGTCTCACCCACCTATCCCGAAGGCATCTTTCAACACGTATAGCCAACAACATGGCAGCCTCTAAGGACTCAGGGGTTTCATACACTGCCAAAGCATCTTTCAACCTTTCAGTAAGGCCCTGATAAAATTGGCCTATAAGAGCTGAGTCGTTCCATTTTGTATCCGTTGCCCATCTCCGGAATTCAGAGCTGTACGTCTCCATTGACCTATACTCCTGCAGGAGGCGATGTAGCCTAGACTCAGCCAAGGCACCTCAGTCAGGGTCATCATAGATGAGGGCTAGGGCCCCAAAAAAAACCTCCACAGACTGGAGACAAACCGAATCCTGCGGCAAAGAGAAAGCCCAGGATTGAACATCTCCCTGCAGCAGTGAGATCACAGTTCCCACTCATTGCTCCTCACTTCTGGAGGAGTAAAGACCAAGTTTAAAGTACAGTTCGCAGGCCTCCTTGAACACAAAAGACTTGTCCCTACCTCCTGAAAACCTGTCCGGGAGGGCAACCATGGGTTCAAGCTGGACCAGCCTACCTGCAGAGACCCCAACATTAGTGACCTGTAGCCACTGATGCTGTTGCTGAACCTCACAGCGAAAGCCAGTCACCTCCAGAGACAGACAGCGCAGCTGCTCTGCGAGCTCTGCAACCGAAGCCATATCAAGGGAGAAAGAAAAAAAAAACATGCGCGAAACAAAAACACAAATAAAACCACGTCAGGTTTTTTTTTTCTAAATATGCACGGCCGGTGATAATGTCACGCACAGTGTAGGAAAGACAAAGTGCAACATGAAGAGATGAGGGGAAGGGAGCCCAGACAATAGGGAAAGCGGGAGTGGAGACCTCCTAGACTGATCTAATATGACCCTGTCTCCCCTATGGTCCCTATATTGGTTTCTCACCAATCGCCGAACAGGAAACCAAAGCCCTGTAAATCCCTAGAGCTATGCGCTGGATAGGAAAGGGGGGATGAGAACTGGTCAGTCCCCACTATAAACTAAAGACAACAAAAGAGGCAAACACAGGGATAAGAAACTTAGCTTTAGCCAACTTCAGAGAGATTACACCAAATGTCTTCCAAGCACCAGAGAGGAAGTAAGCAGACTTCAATAGCTCCAAGCCTTCACAAGGAAACATGTGAGTATCATCGGCCCCTCCCTGCAGCAAACTGAAAGTATTTAAACACCCAGGCCAGGGTGTCAATCAAACCAGGAGGGAGGTAGCCGCTGGGTCCTAAAGTAAGCCAGATTTAAGAAGACATCTGTAATGCCAAACAAAGTGACCTTCTGCAACCAGTTGCAGAATTACAGTCTGCTACATCTGACACACCCGTGACGACACTATACACTGTATACTATGTATACTATGTATAGAGCTTGTGGTAGGGCCACTCGCTCGGCCACTTCCGGAAGTAGACTCAGGCTTTATTAACAGCATAAAGCTCTACGCTCCAGCAAAATAAACACAGCCTTACTTGGCAAAACAACAAAACAAAAGATAAACTGTAGCACAGTACATATATGTGTGTGCGGTTCGCCTACACAGGTTTTGTCAAGCCTTCAGCTGAGTTATGGCTGTCCAGTCTGGAAACCTTGCCTCACCAAACACAGCACAGATAAAAAAAAAAAAAACAGGACTGAATATTTAAACGTTGCTCAGCCACACCCTGAGGTGGAGGTATGGGGAATGATGTCCCTCCCATCTCTATGTCATTCCCCTAAAACTACGCCCTTTAAGAGAGTTAACCCTCCAGCATATAACATGCTGGCAGAAAGTTTATTGGTTTCAGTTCACACAGGCTAGCAACCTGTGTGACACATACCTCCCCTCATGAATCATACCAGTGACTCTGTCACATATTCCCCCCCTCTGCCTAAAGCCGGTGGTTTGGGCACATTCCGATACCAAACAGGGAATTCTAGAAAGGGCATCAGCGTTCCCATATAACTTCCCGGGCCTATGCTCTATGTGAAAGTTGAAGTCCTGAAGAGCTAGGAACCATCTAGTTACCCTAACATTTTTACGTCTCTTTTCCCTCAACCAACTCAACGGGGCATGATCTGACACTAACTTAAACTTCCGGCCTAGTAGGTAGTATCTTAGTGTATCTACCGCCCACTTTATGGCTAAACACTTTTTTTCTACTATTGCGTAGCTTTTTTCACAGGACGAAAGCTTACAGCTCAGATAGAGAATGGGATGCTCTTCCCCATTTATCTCTTGAGAGAGTACGGCTCCTAGACCAAGCTCTGAAGCGTCTATCTGGACCACAAACTCTTTCTTGAAGTTTGGTGCAACCAGAACCAGCTGTTTACACAGTGCTGACTTCAACAGTTGAAACGCGGTGTCTGTTTCCTCCGTCCACTTCACGATGGTTGATCTGGTGCCTTTTAGGAGATCCGTCAGTGGCGCGGCCATCATGGCAAAATTTGGGATAAACAGCCGGCAATATCCCACCATTCCCAGGAACACTCTCACTTGCTTCTTGGAGAGCAGTTTCGGCCAGGTCTGGATTGCCTCCACTTTATTTACTTGCGGCTTTATTTTGCCTCTTCTGACGACATAGCCCAAGTACTTGGCCTCCTGTTTTCCGACGGCACATTTTTTCGGATTTATAGTAAATCCTGCCTTCCTTAGAGCATCCAAAACGGCCTGTAGCTTAGGTAGATGACTAGCCCAGTCTGGGCTAAAGACTCCAATGTCGTCAAGATAGGCTGCTGCATACTTCTTATGTGGGGCTAGGATCCGATCCATAGCCCTCTGGAAGGTGGCAGGGGACCCCTGTAATCTGAACGGCATCCGAGTATATTGAATGCAACCATAAGGTGTCAAGAAAGCCGTCTTCTCCTTGGCCGTCTGGGACATGGGGAGCTGCCAGTAGCCCTTCGTCAGGTCAAGAGTGGTGATGTACCTTGCCAGTCCAAGCCTCTCAATGAGTTCGTAGACGCGGGGCATCGGGTACGCGTCACACTTGGACACCTCATTCAGCTGACGGTAGTCATTACAAAACCTCCACTCTCAGTTGGGTTTTGGCACGAGGACGATTGGGCTCTACCACCCACTCTTTGACTCCTCTATCACCCCAAGGTTTAGCATCCTCTTTGCCTTGTCGGAGATCACCTTCCGGCGTGCTTCCGGAATCCGGTACAGCTTTAGATTCACTCTTACATGTTGCTCTGTCAGTACGTCATGCTCTACCACCTGAGTATACCCCGGCAACTCTGAGAACAACTTCCGATTTCACTGTAGTAGTTCTCGACATTGTTGCTTCTAGGCCGGCGATAGAGTCTCTGCTATAGTGACCTCTTCCACCTTGCCTTCAGGAGCAGCTCCCAGGCAAGGAGTTTCCACCGGTTCCCGGTCCCGCCACGGCTTTAGCAAGTTCACATGGTATACTTGGTGCGGCTTTCTTCAGCCAGGCTAGTGTACTCGGTAGTTCACTTCACCGAGTTTCTCCACCACCTCATATGTGCCTTGCCATTTGGCCAGGAATTTACTTTCGACAGTGGGAATGAGAACCAGAAAGCAACCCCCAGGCTTGAACTGTCTCAGCCTTGCCAATCAGTTATACACCCTCGCCTGGGCTTCCTGCGCCCGGAGGAGATGTTCCTTCAAGATGGGCATCACTTTTGCCATTCTCTCCTGTAACTGGGTGACATGTTCGATGATGCTCCGGTGGGGGGTGACCTCGGCCTCCAAGGTTTCCTTGGCAATATCTAGGAGACCCTTTGGATGCCGGCCATATAGAAGCTCAAATGGAGAGAAGCCAGTGGAGGCTTGGGGAACTTGCCTGATGGAAAACAGTAGAAACAGGAGCAGGTAGTCCCAGTCTCGACCATCCTTCTCGACAACCTTTTTGAGCATTGCTTTCAGAGTCTCATTAAAGTGCTCCACCAGGCCATCGGTCTGCGAATGGTAAACAAAGTTTCGCAGCAGGGTAATTCGAAGCACTTTACATAGCTCTTTCATCACCTTGCTCATGAATGGGGTTCCTTGATCCATCAGGATTTCCTTCGGCAGGCCGGTCCTGACAAAGATGTGACCAAGTTTCCAACCTATGCTCCTACTGGACGAATTCCTTAAAGGTACCGCTTCAGGGTACTGGTTCGCATAGCCCATGATGACCAAGATATATTGGTGGCCCTGGGCCAATTTAACTAAGGAGCCCACGAGGTCCATGGCAATCCTCTCAAAGGGAACTTCTATCACAGGTAGTGGAAGTAAGTGGCTACAGAAGAGGGACGAGGTCGCGATTATGATCCAGGTGGGGCAGGGCCTACACTAGTTTAAGATCTCCCGGTAACATCCTGGCCAAGAAAACATCCTCACTATTCTCTCCTTAGTTTTTTCCAACCCTAGGTGTCCCCCCAGATTATGTGAGTGTGCCATATCCAGTACCCTCCATCGGTATGGTCCCTGCACTAACAGCTGTTCCACTGTCTCACTGCCCCTTAGTTTAGCCAGCCGATATAGCAACTCCCCGTAAACTTCAAAGTGGGGGAACCTGGTATCAGCCCCCGGCTCTTGGGCAACCCCATTACATGCAGTAACCTGGTCAAATGCCCCCTTTAAGGTCAGGTTCCGAACTTGAGCAGTCCCAAATTTTTCTCCAGACACCTCATACTCAGGGAGGTTGGCCTCCTCGGTCACCGTCTTGCCCTCATCGCCAGCAAGGACGCACAGTGGAAACTCATCCACTTGAGACTTTGTCGGGGGTTCTTCGGCAGGGACTTGGCTTTTCCCCATGCTACTTAGTCCGGTTCCATTCCCCCACAATTCCCAAAATAAAGAAAAATCATGACCCAGTATGATGGGATGTATCAGGTCATTAACCACCCCGACCTCAAGGGACTGAGCATCACAGTCTTTTCCCACTGTCACTGTGGCCACTGGATAGTCCTTGGCGTCACCATGGATGCACTGAACGCCCACAGTTTTGGAAGGGATCAACTGGTGGGGAATGGTAGCTCTGATTAAGGTCACCAGACTCCCAGAGTCCAACAGTCCAAGCACCTTTACTCCATTAATGGATACGACACATGCCTGCGGCCCCTCGCCGGGTCGACAGTCCACACTGCAGGCTGGATAAGCATAATGGGAACCCCGTCTTCCTAGGCTGCAGTCCATGGGTTCAGAGGACATATGACTAGTGTTGAGCCACCCCCGTAGTGTTCGAGTTCGGTTCGGTTCGTCGAACACCCGTGTGTTTGCCGAACTGTTCGTCGAACTGTTCGTCGAACACCTTCGAACACCGTTAAAACCAATGGCAGGCAAACAAAAACACATAGAAACACAAAGAAAACACCTTCAAAGGTGTCCAAAAGCTGACAAACTGCTCAGAAGACACAACTAACACATGGAAAAGTGACAAGTACATATAGTCATGCGAAAAGAAAAGAGGTGGAGGAGTAAAAGGAGGGGGAGACACAGATATAGGCATGTCATGCCCTTCTAAAATCCAAAAAGTGAGAAGCCGAGACGGCCAGTCCGCTCCTGCCCGTGCCACCTCCGTGTCGCCGGGTTTGTGCCAGAGCCGCGGTGAACCCTGACGGCCAGCCCCCCTCTCCCAATACTGGTGCCTGTCCGCTGGTGGGTCGAGAGAGCCCCCCTGTGGTGGAGGCAGCTCTAAGCTTTTTAATTTAAATTGTCCCTCTAATTTGAATGAATACACTTTAAATCCATTTACAAGGATCTATTGGAGGGCAAGTCTCATGCCAGCAGCCGCGTAATTCCAGCTCCAGTAGCGTCCACTAAAGCTGCTGCAGTTAAAAAGCTTTTATAAGGATCGAGCTCGGCTGTCCACCGCAAGGCATCCTAGTGCCAGTCCCAGCCCCTATGCCTTGGGGTGCCTCCTGATGCTCTTCACTAAGTATCCCGTGGTCACGAAGCATTTCCTTTGAAAAAATTAAGTGTCCAAACTACAGGTGGTGTAGCTTGCTTAACAGCCGGGATAATCCGCTGACTAGCAGACACTGCTACTAGGCACAAAGTATTTCCTGGGCTAGATGCAGTTAAAAATTTGTAAGTAGATACTCTCGTTGGATGCTGAGAAAGCATTCCATAGAGTCTCCTGGCACGCCATATATGATTCTCTTAAAAAGCTTGGGGTAGGGGTCTAGGGGACCCTTTTATAGCCAAAATCACGGCCCTGTATCACAATACGTCACCTAGGCTGAAGATAAATGGAACTGTAGCACCGAGGGCTCGGTTGCTACAGACGTATTGCACCTCACCCAGAGGTGTGATATCTCACTCTCAGATAAGGATGGAGTGTGGATCAGGACCCGACACCTGCATGCATTACACCACATTGCCGTGGGGCAGGGCGACCAATATGCCCCTGAGATGGGCACGACAGTCCCTGTCCCTGGCTGGAGTGGGGGGAGGGAACACTGAGGAAGGGGAACCCTGCAGTGCAGGAGCAGGGAGGAAGCAGTTCCTGGGTGCATTGAGAAGGGAGTATAAAAGGTGGGCACCATCTTAGTTCAGTGCAGAGAAGTCTGAGCAGAAGTGGCAGGGAGCAGGGGCTCTGCATGAGCTCTGCTCCGGAGGCGGGCCTAGTAACAGAGGCCCAGGCCTGCAAGAGGGAGAAGGAAGGAAGAGGAGCGGAGAAGGCTCCAGGAACGAGGAATGAAGGGATCCCAGGGGTGCGGACGGGCGAGTCGCCACCGCACGCCCGAATCCACCTGCGTGGAGGGGTCAGGCCAAAGGGGGAGACCGGTCCCCGAACTAGTGGAGGCAGGAAACGACCCTCAGCTAGAAACCGGAGGCTCTGACATTTTATGTGGCGCAGCCCCTTGCTCCACCCGCTAGGAAGGCACCACATAGGGTCAGGGAAACTGGCGCCAAGTTTACCAAGAGGAGGCCCGAGGCAGCCGGACAGAAGTGTTGGTAAGAAAGGCCAGACAAAGGACACACAAAGGGGGTCCTGTGAAGCGCTCCAAAGTTATCTGGGAGTTGTCTGAGCCCCTCACCTGGTGAGCACAGTACGACGTGGGCAGCCGTTACCTGCAGACGTGGTCTGGATAATAAGAACTGTGAGTAAAGGCCCTGAACTGCATCACTGACTCCGTGTCGTTACTGCTGCTGCCCTGCACCATCACCCCCATCCTCCGCATACACTGCCCTGAGGCTATACTCCTCCCGTGGGGAGTTATGCTACGCTCTGCTGCACCCACAACACCAGCCTTAGCGGTCTGCCCTGTAGCGGCGGTTCACTCTGACCGCAATCCACGGGTGGCGTAGTCGGACATTTAAACATCAAAACCACATAAATAGTTCCGCCACTGGTTTGACCGCCCTGAGCCACGGAACCGGATCGCCGCCACGAAGACTACAACCACCAGCATCCACCAAAAAGGGTCCGGCTCCGGGTGTCCCAAGGCCCAGGGGGTGCGTCAGAACATTTTCATCACCTTTCACAATCACCAATGGGACAAGGCAGGGATGTCCTCTGTCCCCTCTCTTATACATCCTAGTGACGGAGCACCTGCTCTCATCAATTCGCCATAACCCCAATATTAGGTGGATTGAGGTGGGAGGCACCGAGTACAAGTGCTCTCTATTTGCTGATGATGTCCTAGTATATATCACTCAATCACATATATCCATCCCTGCTGTTATGGCTGAAATAGATCACTTTGTTACATGGTAAAATTTTAAAATCAATGCAGCGAAGTCTGAGGCCCTCGATGTCTCCCTCCCTAAATCCATATAGGATTCCATCCAGTCCAACTTTCCCTTTGCCTGGCCCTCACAGGGTATCAAATACTTAGGAATTCCTATTCATAGAGACCTCTCCCATCTATGTTATCTTAATTTTGGGCCCTTTATTGAACAATTCCATACAGACCACGGTTGGCAAGTTAGAACTGTAAGATTCACTACGTGAACCACTGGTGTTTTGTGGAAAAGCACATGTACACCGCGTTCCAAATTATTATGCAAAAAGTGTTTAGGAGTGATAAGGGAAGAATTTGTTTGTTTGTCAGTTAAACTCATTGATGGTGATGTGTGTCAGGGCTCTTTATATCACTGTAAGCAATTGCAGACACCTGTGCTAATTAGTTTGGCAGGTGTGTCCAATGAAAGGCCAGACTACTTAAGAAGGCTCTCTCACATTATTAAGCAGCCTACATTTTCTGCCAAAATGGGAAAGAAAAAGGATGTGTCGGCTGCTGAGAAGCAACAAATTGTGGAGTGTTTAGGTCAAGGCATGACTACAATCAACATTGTGCGATGATCAGGATGAAGTGTCTTGGCAATCAAGAAGTATGTAGCTGATTCACAGTACACACGTATGCGTGCTGATAAGGGCAAATTGAGGACTCTTTCCTACAGGCAATTACGTCAGGTTGAAAGAGCAGCGGCAAAAAAGCCTTGTCATAGCAGCAGACAAGTTTTTGAAGCTGCTTGTGCCTCCAACGTCCCCCGAACAACAAGATGCAGGGTCCTTCAGAGGTTTGCAGCTGTGCATACGCCATCCTGTCGACCTCCTCTATCCACTTCACACAAGCAGAAACGGCTCCAGTGGGCCAAACATTACATGAAGACTGATTTCAAAACTGTTTTGTTCACGGATGAGTGCCGTGCAGCCCTCGATGGTCCAGATGAATGGAGTGGAGGATGGCTGGTTGATGGACACCCCACGCAAACACGGCTACAGCGCCAACAAGGAGGAGGTGGAGTAATGTTTTGGGCTGGAATCATGGGGAGAGAGATTGTCGGCCCCTTTAGGATCCCTGAAGGCGCTAAAGATGAACTCCATAATGTATGTGGATTTTCTCAAACAGCACTTCCTGCCATGGTTGAAGAAGAAGAACCGTGTATTTCACAGCAAGATCATTTTTCTGCATGATAATGCACCATCTCATGCTGCACATAAAACATCTGCATCTCTGGCTGATATGGGCATAAAAGGGGACAAACTTATGGTGTGACCCCCATGCTCCCCTGACCTCTACCCCATTCAGAACCTTTGGAGCATCATTAAAAGGAGTGTCTATGATGGCGGGAGGCAGTTCACATCTAAGCAACAGCTCTGGGAGGGTATTCTGTCCTCATGCAAAACAATTGAAGCAGAAACCATCCAAAACCTGACAAATTCAATGGACGAGAGAGTTCAGAAGCTCCTTTCGAACAAGGGGTCCTATGTGAAAATGTAACATCACCTAGAATAAAGTTTTGAGTTGAAAACTGTTTGATTTCAGTTTCTAACAACCTGCTAATGCTTATAATTTCAAAAATGACCATTTTTTTGGTCTTTATTAAAATGAAAAGGTTGATCGAAAAGTTTGGGGGATCTAAGAGTGTGGCAACCCAGTAGTCATGATTACTTCGAATTCTGACAATATGAGGGTCATGCTGCAGGTAGTGCAGCAAGAAGGCACTTATGTGTCTTGCGCATCTCGGAGCCCCAAAATTATTTTCCGGGCTAGATGCAGCTAAAAATTATTTTTAATTTTAAATCTGGTGAAGCTTATTATAGATGGCCTAATAGGATCAGTGCTGCACACTGCTACAAAGCCCAAATTATTTTCCAGTCAAGATACAGATAAACATGATTAGTAATTTGAAAGCTTAAAACGGTTGGTAGGGTGATTTTAACCAATCATCAAGCTTTTACTCTCCCCAGGATGACACAGGGGTAGAAAAGTCGTTTCGGATCCATGATTTGTTCATCTTTATGAACGTGAGTCTGTCTACATTATCAGTGGAGAGCCGCGTGCGCTTATCTGTCAGCACACCACCAGCAGCGCTGAACACACGTTCAGACAGAACGCTGGCTGCGGGGCATGACAAGATCTCCAAGGCGTAAGTGGCTAGCTCCGGCCATTTATCCAGATTGGAAGCCCAAAAAGAGCAAGGGTCCAGTGACACAGTCGTGGCTTCAATGTTTACTTGGAGATACTCCTGTACCATCGTCTCTAGGCGTTGACTATGTGTCAGACTTCTTGTCTCCTGTGGCCTTGCAAAGGATGGGCTAAAAAAGTGGTGAAATGATTCCGCAAAATTGATGTTACCAGCAGATACTGTGGTTCTGTTACGGTTTGAGTGCTGAACACTTGACGGTCCCACGGTTGGCAAGTTGGAACTGTGAGATTCACTACGTGCACCACTGGTATTTTGTGGAAAAGCACATGTAAGATTCTGCAACAGTCTCTGCTGATACTCCTGCATGCGTGCATCCCTTTCTATGGCAGGAATAATTTCTGCAAATTTACTTTTGTACCGGGGATCTAACAGTGTGGCAACCCAGTAGTCATGATTATTTCTAATTCTCACAATTCGAGGGTCATGTTGCAGGTAGTGCAGCAAGAAGGCACTCATGTGTGTTGCGCATCCAGGAGCACCAAGTCCCTGTTGTGTTGGTGGCGAGGTAACAATCATGCTTCCTTCCTCTGTCCTCTCCCCCCAACCTCGCACAACAGAAATGTGATCAAGGTCTCCCTCATCTGATGAGTCTTCCATCAGTTCGTCCTCCACTTCTTCCTGGGCTCCTGCACCTTCCTCACTAGTTTGGCTGCTACCATGCGCCCTGGTAAAATCATCTCCCCCACCCTCACATGCCTGCCGCCCTGGTGCTGCCGACCGTCTGGACCTTGCAGATGTTAGCCCTTCCGCATACAACTCCTCCTCCTCTACTTCCTCCACCTCCTCTTGTGCCACCACCTGACTCCGAATTCTGTTTAACATGTGCTCCAGCATGTAAATCACCGGAATAGTCATGCTGATAATGGCATCGTCAGCACTAAACATCTTCGTCGCCATTTCAAAACTGTGCAGAAGGGTGCATAGGTCCCTGATCTGAGACCACTCCTCCAGCGTGATTTGCCCCACCTCTGAATCTCGTTGGCCCAGGCTATACGTCAGAACGTATTGCACCAGGGCTTGTCGGTGCTGCCACAGTCGCTGCAACATGTGCAGAGTTGAATTCCACCGGGTAGGCACATCGCATTTTAGCCGGTGAAGTGGCAGGCCCAACGACTTCTGTAGAGATGTAAGTCGCTGAGCTGCGGGATGCGAACGGCGGAAGTGAGCACACAGCGACCGTGCCCTCTGCAGAAGGCCATCTAGTCTGGGATAGTGGGCTAAAAATTGCTGGACAACCAGGTTCAACACGTGAGCCATACAAGGCACGTGTGTGACATTGCCCCGGCAAAGGGCCGCACCCAGGTTTGCAGCATTGTCGCACACGGCCTTCCCTGGTTTCAGGTCCAGTGGAGACAACCATTCATGAAATTGGTTCTCCAGAGCTGACCACAACTCCTCAGCTGTCTGTGTGACTCACATTTCCCAGACATTTCAATGTAAAAACCGCCTGATGACGTTGAGCCCTACTGCCAGCATAGTAAGGAGGTGTGCAGGATCCCTTCTGCGCAGTTAGAAAGCTTGTGGCATGACCAGACAGGCTTTGGGTGCAGGTGGAAGACCGAGAGGAGGTTGAGGAGGCAGAAGCAGTGGAGGAAAAATGACATAAAGAGGATTGACGCACAACTCGTGGGGACGGCAAGACTTGGACAGCAGCCCCTTGTCCTGCTGTCACCATAGTTACCCAGTGCCCAGTCAGCGACATGTAACGCCCCTGTCCATGCCTACTCGTCCAAGTGTCTGTGGTGAAATGCACCCTGTCACACACAGAGTTTCTCAAAGAAGCGGTGATGTTGTGTGCGACATGCTGGTGGAGCGCAGGCACACCTTTCTTTGAGAAGTAGTGCCGACTGGGCATCTGGTACTGGGGCACTGCGACGGACATAAGGTCTCGAAAATCCTCTGTGTCCACCAGGCGGAAAGGCAGCATTTCTGTAGCCAAGAGCTTGCAGATGGTGAAATTCAACCTCTTAGCTTTCTCATGGCTAGGAGGAAATGGTCTTTTACTTGTCCACATCTGAGGGACCGAGGGCTGGCTATTGTGCTTAGACGGGGTTGATAAGGGTGTCCCCGGCAAACTGCCGGTCTGTGAGGAAGATGCAGGCGGACATGTTAGGTTGCCTTGATCCAAAGGTGGTGCTATCGATGTCGGACAGCGCTCAAGACCAGCTGGTGTTACCACCTCCAAAGAAAATGATGACCTGCCAATCACGCTGGCTGTTGCGGGTAAAGAGGTGGCAGGTCTGCGCCCCAAAACAGGTGTGACTGCTGTCCCCCCAGTCACAGAGGATGAAGAGGCCGCGGATGCACAAGATATGGCAGACGGTGGTTGGCCCGGCCGGCTAGACCGCATTGTAGCACACTGAGCTTCCCACTGCAACTTATGCTTCATGTCCATGTGCCGGTTCATGCATGAAGTACTCAAACTATGTATTTTTTGGCCTCTACTTAGCTTTTGCTGACAAATGTTACAGATAACACGAGTTGGGTCATCTTTATCGATCTGAAAAAATGCCCAGGCTATGCAAGGCTTAGCACCCATGCGACCTGAAGAGCCACCACGACTTGTGGTGAGAGGCAGAGTTGTGTTTGAGGATGCAGTTGTTGACGTGCTTCCAGTACTACGTCTCTGTCCAGGAAGGCGCAACCTGACCTCGTCGTCACTAGCATCTTCCTCCACCTCCTCTGCTGACCTCATCTCTTGGCTGACTGTGGGTTGACAGTAAGTGGGATCTCCGACCTCATCATCATCACCCTGTGCGTTATCACACCCGTCGTCCTCAGAGCCAACCTGTTCCTGCCCTGACAAAAAACTAAAGTTGTCGCTCCAATCAGGTATTTGAGTCTTATCATCGTCTTCCTCATTGTCTCCACCAACAGGAGTTACAGTTTGGGAATGAGGGTCTACATTATGGTCAGAACCTTCTGCGTCTGGTCCTGGATCCGACTCATAAAGATTCTGGGCATCAGTGCAGATCATTTCCTCGTCTGGATTCACAGAAGCGCTGGAGTCGACCTCTGATTCCCAGGCTATAGTATGAGTAAACAGCTCTGCAGACTCAACCATCTGTTCTACCTCATACTCAGACGGGCAGCTGGAGATTTGGGAGCTGTGAGGAAGCAAGTGCGATTTGGGTGACACCTTTGAGGACTGGAGTATTTGTGATGTTGAAGTTGATGTGGAGGAGAGCCCACTTAAAGGAGCACTTGATATCCGTTGAAGCACCTGCTGTTTTTGTGCCTCATCTGGAATTTGTAGCGATTGGCGTGGCCGTAAGAAAGGGATCTTATCACATTGTCCGCTAAAAGAAGTAGACATTTTAGTTTGGCTGGAAGATGGTCTTTCTTCTGCACCTACCCCACGGACACAACCTTTTTTCCCCTTCCCAACACGCCTATTCCCCTTTCCACCAGCAGCAGGCCTTTTTCCACTCATTTTGGTGGTTAACTAATTCACAACTCTGGAGTTGTTTGCACAAAAAAACAATGGATGGTAACCGAGCAGAGCTGAGTGGCCAAACTGTGGTATTAGGCCAAAACTATTGGCTGGGTTAGATGCAGAAAAAAATTATTTTTAATTTGCAACCTGATGGAGGTCAGTATAGATGGACTAATAGACCAAGTCCCACACACTGCTAGAAGCCCAAATATTTTTTCAGAGCTAGATGCAGAAAAAAATTATTTTTAATTTGCAACCTGATGGAGGTCAGTATAGATGGACTAATAGACCAAGTCCCACACACTGCTAGAAGCCCAAATATTTTTTCAGAGCTAGATGCAGAAAAAAATTATTTTTAATTTGCAACCTGATGGAGGTCAGTATAGATGGACTAATAGACCAAGTCCAACACACCGCTAGAAGCCCAAATATTTTTTCAGAGCTAGATGCAGAAAAAAATTATATTCAATTTGCAACCTGCTGGACGTCAGTATAGAAGGACTAATAGAACAAGTCCCACACACTGCTAGAAGCCCAAATATTTTTTCAGAGCTAAATGAAGAAAAAAATTATTTTTAATTTGCAACCTGATGGAGGTCAGTATAGATGGACTAATAGACCAAGTCCCACACACTGCTAGAAGCCCAAATATTTTTTCAGAGCTAGATGCAGAAAAAAATTATTTTTAATTTGCAACCTGATGGAGGTCAGTATAGATGGACTAATAGACCAAGTCCCACACACCGCTAGAAGCCCAAATATTTTTTCAGAGCTAGATGCAGAAAATTTTTTTATTCAATTTGCAACCTGATGGAGGTCAGTATAGATGGACTAATAGACCAAGTCCCACACACTGCTAGAAGCCCAAATATTTTTTCAGAGCTAGATGCAGAAAAAAATTATTTTTAATTTGCAACCTGATGGAGGTCAGTATAGATGGACTAATAGACCAAGTCCCACACACTGCTAGAAGCCCAAATATTTTTTCAGAGCTAGATGCAGAAAAAAATTATTTTTAATTTGCAACCTGATGGAGGTCAGTATAGATGGACTAATAGAACAAGTCCCACACGCTGCTAGAAGCCCAAATATTTTTTCAGAGATAAATGAAGAAAAAAATTATTTTTAATTTGCAACCTGATGGAGGTCAGTATAGATGGACTAATAGACCAAGTCCCACACACTGCTAGAAGCCCAAATATTTTTTCAGAGCTAGATGCAGAAAAAAATTATTTTTAATTTGCAACCTGATGGAGGTCAGTATAGATGGACTAATAGACCAAGTCCCACACACCGCTAGAAGCCCAAATATTTTTTCAGAGCTAGATGCAGAAAAAAATTATATTCAATTTGCAACCTGCTGGAGGTCAGTATAGAAGGACTAATAGAACAAGTCCCACACACTGCTAGAAGCCCAAATATTTTTTCAGAGCTAAATGAAGAAAAAAATTATTTTTAATTTGCAACCTGATGGAGGTCAGTATAGATGGACTAATAGACCAAGTCCCACACACTGCTAGAAGCCCAAATATTTTTTCAGAGCTAGATGCAGAAAAAAATTATATTCAGTTTGCAACCTGATGGAGGTCAGTATAGATGGACTAATAGAATGATGCTATGCCCAAAAGATTTTACTTCACTAGGTGCAGTAAAAAAATTGGTATTCTATACACAGGTGGTATATCTTGCAACACAGATAGGCTACTCCACTGACTAACACACTCTGCAATAGGCCAAAAAGGATTAGCTTTGCTAGATTCAGCCAAATGCTGTGAAAAAAACTTGCACAGCACTGGCACAGACCTGCCTGGCAAAAACTGATAGGAACTGATGTAACCTAGTCCTGAAAAGGACTCCAATTACAATTAGTCTTTACTCACACAATCTATCTATTTAAGAGCACAGACCTGCCTGATAAAAGTCGTAGGAAATGCTGTAACCTAGTCCTTAAAAGGACTGCAATCACAACTATTCCCTACTCCCAAGCTATCTGTATATTTGTGCGAAAATTGGCTTGAAATTAACAAGGTATAGCGCACACAGCAACAGCGGTGCCGTCTAACACGCAGCTGCAGAAGTGAGAAAATGGTGGCGACGGGGAAAATGGCTTGGTCTTATAGGGCAAGGACATGTGACATACACTGCCAATCACACATGCCCTTGCTTGTGTGAAAAAAAGCACTTCGCTCCGTGTGTGCGCTGCTGATAGGCTGACAGATTGCACCTCCCCACTGCAAATGCGGGAAAGAGAAAAAAAAATGGAGATCTTCATTGTTCCTGCAGAGATCCATCCCCTGCCCCTCCCCCCGCCCCGCTGTACACTCAAACTGCGTATTAACATTAATTTTCATCATTACTGAGAAAAAATCCAATTATGATTTTGGTGCACGAACAGTTATCGAACATAACCTCGAACAGCCGAATTTTTCTCAAATTGTTCGTGTTCGCCGACCGGCTCGAACACCGCCCAAAACAGCTCGAATTTGAGATTAGCGAACAGTTCGAGTAGAACAACGCTCATCTCTACATATGACACCGGGCGGCTACGTGTCCAGGGTTGTGACACCGCCAACAGACCATATCTTTAACAACAGTCCTCGTGGCACCTTCAGTGGGAGTGGGACACCCCTCAGTGGTGGCTCTAGACCCCTTCCGTGGTGAACCCGCCCCCTTTTGGGTACTCCAGTACGGAGAAGTGGCTATATCCGGTTTCCCGAGGGATTGCTCTGGTTGGCTGGCGGCCTTTACCCAGGATATCCACTGGTCTCTGTGGCAGGTACACGTGTTCCTGGAATCTTGCCAGCACTCTCACACCACCCATGGTAGGATGACTTGGCCACTTCCGGAAGTAGACTCAGGAACCCGGGTTTTCTTTGCTGGCTTTATTAACAGCATAAAGATCTGCACTCTAGCAAAATAAACACAGCCTTACTTGGCAAAACAACAAAACAAAACATACCTCCCCTCATAAATCATACCAGTAACACTGTCACAAGCTCCTGTGTATAATGACACTTATGGTAATATTAGTATTGTTTGTTTTTTTATTAATGATCAGTATTGTAGTATTCAGTCACTATTTGGTGGTAATAGGAAATATGTGATCTGGTCATGGTGTGGTGGTATTTCAATCTTGTATGTTGGATTATTTGGTCACTAAGCGGCGGTAATATGTG
Source organism: Phyllobates terribilis (assembly GCF_046119375.1). Taxonomy (NCBI): domain Eukaryota; kingdom Metazoa; phylum Chordata; class Amphibia; order Anura; family Dendrobatidae; genus Phyllobates; species Phyllobates terribilis. Next base: position 416,531,487 of record NW_027362764.1, on the reverse strand, counting down.
GTCTGGTCATGGTGTGGTGGTATTTATCCCCTGTATGTGGTATTATTCAGTCACTATGTGTGGTAATATGTGATCTGGTCATGGTGTGGTGGTATTTGTGCCATGTATGTGGTATTATTTGGTCACTATCAGGTGGTAACATGTGGTCCGGTCATGGTATGGCAGTATTTGTCCCTTGTATGTGGTATTATTGGTCATTTTAAAAAAATGTATGTGACACATTTTCTTAAAGAAAAATAAATAAAAATATACCTAAAAAGAGTATTGGGTATTATAAGAAATGTTTAATAGGTAAGAGTGGAGTAGGGCCGAGCCAGAAGAGTCTACCTTGTGGTGTCGACTTAAAAAAACTTTTGGCCAAAACAAAAGCTGTTGGCTATGTATGTGATATGATGTTCGATGGGAACTGTTAATGTGTGATTGGTGAGGACGTGGTGCAGAAGTGGAGTTTTTCCAAGAGTTGGCTGTGGGACTGTGGAAGGTTCTATGGGTGGAGACGGAGCTAGAGTGGAGCCGGAGCGGAGTCTCAAGGGGGCCCAAAGATTTTGCCAGTATAGGGCCCTAAAATTCCTGGTGGCAGCCCTGAATAGGATGCAGTGTGATTGCTGTGTGTAGCATGGGACCAGGAGCTCCTTGGTCAAATGAGACACAAACAGCTATGCTATGCAGCCAGCAGGCTTCATTTCACTTGTAACTTTGGCTGATTAACCAGCCCCAGTTACAAGGGAAATAGGATGAAAATAAAAATCTTTAAATATTGTAATGCCACCACAAAGGTCTTTTATGACCTTATGGTGGGCACAATGTCTAAAATAAATGAAAAATAAATGAGTGAGTAAATGAATAAAAAATAGCACGTAAAAAATAAATAGATAAAAATACTATTCTCAATCCAAATAGCTGTTACTAGTCCTGCCCCAGTAAAAAAAAATGTGTTCAATATCTAAAAATAATTGTTACAGAATATGGAACATATTTCTAAAGGTATTTTAGTGGTCCTTTGTGATCATGAAAAAAAATAAGAATTAAACAAATGAGACCTCATTTCCCTTACTTTTCTACTGGTATCCCCAGATATAAGCAAAAAAAAACAGAATGATGTAAAAATTAAGCTCCATGTGTCATGGAAAAAAGATGCAAAAATTATGAGAATAAAAAATACAGCTCATTAAACCACATTAGATATCTCAAAAAATGTCCACATATCAAATATGCCACTTCCAGTAATGAATTCCTAAACATTTCTCATAAGTAAACGTATTCCTGAGAAAAAAGAAGCATTCCATGCAAAGTACTACAAATTCATCTTTATTCACATATCTCTACAAAAAATACAATGAAAAAACAAAAAAAAACAGTAAAAAAAACAGTAATGCCTCAAACCACATGTACGAAAAACAACTAAAAGTATGCCTGGTCAGGATGAGCGGTAAATGGCCCGGTCCTGAACTGGATAATATGACGATATTATTGGCCGGTGACTGCCGCGTATTCGCCTACTTCCGGGTTGCGGGAGGGAGAGGGAGGGAGGAGAAAGACGGCGCGCTTCTCGTGGAAGGCGCGCGAGAGGAGCAGAGTGACTCGGAGTGATGAAGACAGCCGGAGCTGTCGAAACGCGTCGGATTGCTCCTAGACCCAGCCCAGGAGGCACAATCAGGCCTCCATAACTATCGTACGCTGCGTACCACGTGACTCCGAGTCACGCTGTTCCTCTCGGGCGCCTTCCACGAGAAGTGCGCCGTCTTTCTCCTCCCTCCCTCTCCCTCCCGCAACCCGGAAGTAGGCGAGCACGCGGCAGTCACCGGCCGGGACTCCGCTCTCGCCCCGGATCCCTGACACCTTCTGACACCACCGCTGGACAACTCACTGTAAGTAGGATCGGGCCACGGCCCCACCGGAACCGCCAGACTTATAGCCATACAATACCTCTTATCTCTCCCCAACAGAACCTGCAGACGGACTCTGCAGTTCAACCCTACAATTTCAGCACAGCTATCGCTAGTCCTATCTGACACAGACTTGTCAGCCAGAGCTTCCTGCTGCACCCCTCTCTGGAATTCTACACCAAGACAGGTACCTAGCCAATACTATACAGCCAGCCAATAGTGACCACTGACCACTCCATCTATATTAATACAACTACCACCTTAGCTTACAGACGCCGACCCTCTGGCATAGCCTGAGCGTCCTGCTGCAGCCAGACCCTCGTATTGCACCCACCTAACGGGTACTACTATCAGAAACCCTAACTATCCTGAGACATCCCTGAGACCTCTCTGGACCACCCCTGCAAACCTACCTGGCAGGTAACTCTAGGCACCTAGTGTGTCAACCCTGTTACTACTGTGCTAACCTTGATATTAGTCCCCACTACTGCTACTATTAATAATCTTCCCTCCAGAACCGCTCTGGACAAGCATCCAGATCCTCCTGGTGCATCTACCTAAAATAGGACAAAAAACAAATCCGTAACACCTACCACAGAGCTTACCTTCTAACTACTGGACCCTCACAGGTACCCCCTACAGCTTACCTACAGGTAGCCAATTACCCTCCATCGCTCCTACAACTGGGCATTATCCCACTTGTCTCTCCTAGACCAATCTCTGTAAAGAGCCATACAGGACCACTGTCCAAGCAAGACACCGTCTACATCATCCACCACCTGCTGATTGCCACACCAATAGCAGGTAAGTCGCAAACCAATATACAGTTCGGCCAACATCTAAACACCGAACACTCAATCCCACAACCTTAATTACCTTTTCCCGTAGATACCATCAAAGGTGAGCGTCTACCTACTGCAAGGACGACATCACCACTGGACCTACAGCCTGCTGATTGCCTTATCAATAGCAGGTAACTCCATTGGTATATCACTGACCACTGGTCACCCACTCACCCCCAAAAAACCTAACCAGCTTGTCTTCATCCCAGGTACCACCACAATTCACCTTTAACCTCACTCCGCCTACCACAAGGAGCCACCAATCAAGTACAGCGGCTCTACTTTCCTCTGTCTCCTAAAATCAACCACTCATATTGAGCACCTTGACAACCTGAGAAGCAAGACACTATCCAACTATCCATTTACTTATTTTTTATTTATTATTTATTAATACTTTTTTATCCATTGTGTGTATTTAGCTTGGTGATACTTAACACCAATATTAAGCTTGGTGATACTTAACACCAATTTTTAAACTACTCCCTTATTTTACACGCAATTTTATATCGCCTGTGTATCTCAATAAAAGTCAAATTCTTTTAACCAAGCATCTCTCTCATTCTTTCTCCAATCTCACTACCATTAGCGCGAATTTATATCTTTACATTTTTACCTTGACTTAGTTCAAACTCGGACATTCGTGGTTCCCTGTCCACAAATTCGCTGCCATTGCTAGTGACTAGCTTCACAGCGCCTCCTACACCCAATACCAGTAACTTTTTACTTCCTCATTACATTTGGTAGGTTAATAAGAGGTAGGATGAGGGTTTTGTTTTAGTCTTTAACCATGGAGATGCATAGATCTGGATTGCTGTTCCACTCATATTTGATTTGACCGGTGTCTCACACCTACCTATCTGGTAAATGAATGTTGTGAGCATGTCTACCATTACTGTGTATAGTGGCTAGTCTATAATAGTATAATAACAGCAAAGATTCTTTGAAAGTGGAGTGTTACTATAGTTGTTACATCTACATACCACGGCATATGAGGTTGGGATTTATAAAGAATTTTAGTAGAGATTAACTCATATTTTTGGTAGGGAAGGGGGTAGAAATACTTACTCAAAATATTCAGCAGCAGGTGAGACTTTATAACTGTCATTGATGTTGGAAAATCCAGAATCATTGAAAATGTTATATTTTGTTTCTGAGCAGTTATCACTATTCCATGAATTGTTGCAGTGGATCCAAGGTAGTTCTGATGTGAATGAAGAGAATAGATAATATATGGCCCATGCGATGATGACATTGTAGAAAAACCCCACATATAATGATATGAGAATGACCGTATAGCCAACACCTAAAGGAAAAAAACAAAACAAAATATGTTTTTTACCCATTCCATATTTACACGTATGCCAAACTATTGATTTATACTACACTATTTGGATATTTTTCTAATGGTGTATATGTACTTATAAGAATATATACTATCTACCTGTAAACTTTCCTTGGGATAATTTCTAGTCTTTGTTGCTCTATATCAGAGGTCTCCAACCTCTCTGACCTTGAGAGTCACATTCAGCTGTGAAAGAGGGTCGCAAGCCATGTTAAGCTCTGAGAGAGGCTTGCGAGCCACGTCCAGCTCCTGCCCCCCTCACAGTAGTGACACCCAGAGTCTCCTAGTACCAGAATAATCACAAAGTTTTTCCACTGAAATCACACCAAGGCGGTATGCCAAGATCCAGGGTTTCCTATTTTACCCCCATTCAGATCTGCTCTCCTGTGCAGGGCTACACACACAAGTCGTGATCTAGAGACCTACTCTTAATAGCTGTTTGCTACATCTGGTGCCAATACACCAAGCTGGCAGACAGCCATGAGCCACACACCACGGGCCCACAAGCTACAGGTTGGGGACCTCTGCCCGATATAGTCAACATTTCACAATACTCTCCATCAAGGTTAGATTTTTTAAAGATTTTTGAAAGCCATGGTCTAGTTTAAAAGAATCTAGCATATTGTGTATAACTGTTAGATTCCCCAAGAAGTCCGATTTTGTGGATTTTTTATCAGTACTATAGTCTTGGTTCTTGGTTCTAATCACTAAAAGTGGATCTATCACCAGATCACAAAGCAAACTTCGTGCAATAATGATCTGTTAGACTTGATCAGGCTTGTGTACTTATTTTGAAAATACGTGTCAGAATGACTGTATAATCCTGACATAAAAATTAGCATTTTATAAGTCCAGCTAGAGCTCTGGATTAAAAGATTTATTTATTAATTTACTGTGAAATTTGGTGATAGATCTGCTTTAAAGTGTTTTTTACAAAACCCAAAAACTTTTAGACCATTGAAAACAAGTAAATGCCTCATTTACAGTATATTTCTGTTGTCTAAACTATACCATTTCCTCATTTTCACTGTGAGACAAGTAAGGCCCGCTCTGTAGTCTTCTGTACTTCTGATGTAACCAAAATTCTTTATGGCTGAATGTATGATACGTAATCTTTTATGTCTCTCATACATTGGCTGTACTTAAAGATTCTTCAACTAAGGTTATGGTCACACAATTGATGATTCTCTCATGCGAGAGAATTGGCTCGATTATAGTAATGACATTGTTCAAACTCTGGTCAGAATGTCAGTTTACTGTGATCTAATTCTCTCGCATGAAAGAATCGTATCACAGGTGTGGAGAAGATGGAACACTTATTTTATATTTATAATATTCATAGTATTTTATATATATTTATATTATTTGGTAACAGTACCATCTGTTGGTGACTTAGTGTATGCATTCTAGTTTCAGTTTGCAATGTGTTATGGGAAGTTCCTAAGGCATTGTGGTATTGTTCCTGTTGCGTTCTGGTCTTGTTGTTTTGACACTGTGAAAGAACAGCAGCCATTGTTCCTGTATTCTCCTGAAGAGAAAACACATCACTCGTTTTCTATCTTGTGCTCCTTGTAAACAGCCTGCTCCATGCATAGTTGGTAAGCCACTATCTATGTGTTACAATGCTGTGTTGTTGCAAATATGTTGATGTATTAGATGGGTAATCATCACCTTGTATTATTACCTCATGTTATACTGTGTATTGCAGACTATCTGTATCTATGCTCTCTACAGTTATATGTTCTGAAATACCCCTGTTATTACATCTTATAGTTTCACCCTTTCCTGTCACAATCTGCAATCAATAAAAGAAGGTTACAACTTCACAGCTTCTTTTCTTAAAGAAGACAGGGGGGTTAGCTACATGTCTCACTGCACACCATGTTATCATGTGAGGACAGTACAGCCCTCATATGACATCTGAGTGCAGTCCAATGTTTTACACGCTCCCACAGACTTGAATGGGTGTGTGAGATTCAATTTGCGAAGCTACTTGCAGCATGCAAGCTTTTCCACAGACCGATTCAGTCTGTAGAAAAAAAACACAGCTCTGCACTACCCGATAGTATAACACTGGTCCGAGTGCTAATCGATAAAACATCGGATAGCACTTGTCAGAGTTATGCGCTCGTGTGAGCGAGCCCTAATGTGGAGTGTGTGTATCAGGAGCTGAAGGAGGTGCCAGAGTAAATGGAAGTAGTGATGAGCAAGTATATTCGGTTAACCCTTTCGCCGAGTATACTCGGCCGAGCACCGAGTATTTATAGCGTGCTCGGGCTTTAAGTTTTCGTCGCTCCGTGAACATGATTTGCGACTGTTTGACAGATTTAATACATGTGAGGAATGCTGGAAAAACAGGCAATCCTCACATGTATTAACTCTGTCAAACAGTTGCAAATCATATTCACGGAGCGACGAAAACTTAAAGCCCGAGCACGCTATAAATACTCGGTGCTCGGCTGAGTATACTCGGCGAAAGGGTTAACCGACCATACTCGCTCATCACTAAATGGGAGATGTCTGTAAGCACAGGCAACTGCTTCTGTGCATCTACTAAACAGTTTTAATGTTCATAATACATTTGTAAAAATATGGAGACATGTATTTTAGCAGGTCTTGACAATTTTTAAAATGTGTTGGAAAACACGTTTAAGAAACCTTTCACATGGGAAGTATTAAAGGGGTTGTCCGGTCAAAAGTGACAAGTCTGCAGTCACTCTGCGTGACTGCAAACTTATGAATCCCCCCCAGCGCAGGCACTGTGCACTGCGGGGGATCACTGGTATGAAACCCGGGACCGGAGGCTATGTATGCGTTATACATACCCAGCCATTCAGCATCGCCTTGCTCCATTCACTTGTATGTCTAGTTACAATGCCGGACAATGGGCGTGTCTGACTAGAAGGCGCGGCCTCGCACAATACAAGTGTATGGAGAGCGAGGCCGAGCCCACTAGTCGGGGGTATTTATAATGCATACTTACCCTCATACCGGCGAATCTCCGCAGTGCACAGTGCCTGCGCTGGGGGGATTCATAAGTCTGAAGTCACACATAGTGACTGCAGACTTATCACTTTTATCACCCGACAACCCCTTTAATCTAGATAATAATGTTCCAACTTTTCAGAATAAGATATTGCCTTCAAAACTGACAGGCCATGTTCATCTTGTCGAGGGTTGACAATGCAACTGTGCACACTATGCTTCCCCTCTGACTCGTATAGAAAAAGAATATGTGAATAACGTGGGTGCATCACTACATGGGGGTAAACATGCTGAGCTACAGCTTGTCCAAACAGATGAACAGCACATGCGTGAGCATGGCTACCATTACTATGTACTGTGGCCGGACACAGAAATTAGAAGTCAGAAAAAAAATCTAAGGGGTGCTACCACTGACACAACTGCAGGTTATCATAAAACATATGCATTATTTTTATTACATTTAAATGACAAAATCATTTATTTTGTTCTGTGTTATGATTAGTAATATTTTTTGTAGGAAAACCCTTTTAAAGTAAAACATTTACCCTTGAATATTGGACAAATCTTCCAAACTCCAGCAGCTCCTTCTCTGTTGAATTGTCCTATAGCCAATTCCATGTAGAAAAGTGGCATTCCAGCAATTATCATAAAAAACAAATATGGCACTAAAAAGGCACCTGTGGGAACAAGAAATTACAGTATTATTAAAAGTCCAAATCACAGCAAAAAAAAAAACACTTCTCCGCTTCTCTCATGATGATGTGGTTGCAGAAAAACATGATGAGCGGAGCACCTGCAATATTTGTTGTTTTATCTCAGGACAATCCTGGGGTCAAAGCTGCAGTCCATCCATTTTGCCCTTCTCACTGGGCTTTTATGACCGTTACTGAATGGTCCTATGTATGCAGTTTATAAGCCTCAATTTTGGGTATTAAACTTTTGGTAATATTTTAAAAACTCTTAATTCAATTTATTTTTCTGACCCTTTCACATTAATCAATATATTTAGCTTTAACCCCTTCAGCTCCTAGCCTGTTTTCACCTTCCTGACCAGGCCATATTTTACAATTCTGACCAGTGATTCTGAGACTGTTTTTTGTGACATGTTGTACTTAATTTTGTACTAAATTTTGGTCAATATGATTTGCGTTTATTTATGAAAATATAAAAAATTTGAGAAAAAAAAATATTTTTTATGTTCTTAGCCAAATTGGTATACCAAACAAAATAGATAATACATAACATTTACCACCTGTCTACTCTACATCAGCATAGTTTTTGAAACATCATTTTTTTGTTAGGAAGTTAGAAGTGTTAAAAGTTAATCAGCAATTTTTCATTTTTCCAACAAAATTTACAAAATACATTTTTTTAGGGACAACATCACATTTGAAGTGACTTTGAGGTGCCTTTATACCAGAAAATACCCAACAGTGACACCATTTTAAAAATTGCACCAAAGTGCTCAAAACCACATTCAAAACGTTTATTAACCAATCAGGTGCTTCACAGGAACTAAAGGGAGACAGGGAGAAATGTAACAGGGAGAAATGCAAGATTCTACATCTGGGCAAGAAAAACGAAAATAACAGAATGGGAGGAATAGAACTAAGCAACAGCCCATGTGAAAAAGACTTGGGTATACTAACAGATCCAAGACTGCACATGAGTCAACAGTGTGATGCAGCAGCAAAAAAGGCAAACACAGTTCTGGGATGTATTAAGAGAAGCATACAGTCTAGATCATGTGAAGAGTAAATGGATTCAGTGTGGTTTTCTTTTTTGCGCTGCTGGCAAATCCGCGTGAAGAAAAACGTGCTTGAGGTATGAAAATTCCGATAAAGGTTTTTTTTTATTAAAGGTTACAAATCTAAAAATAATTTAAAAAAACCTTCATCGGAATTTCCATACCTCAAACACTTTTTTCTTCACGTGTATTTGCCAGCAGCGCAAAAAAGAAATCCACACTGAATCCATTTACTCTTCGACTTGGTCAGTCTGATCCGTGGTTGTGCAGCGGGCGGCATATGCTGTTTAAATTTTTGCAATTTGCAACTTTATAAGGTGAGCGTACAATCACTGTTTTAAAATACAAGTGTTTATCATTTAAAACCCTATGTGCGCTTGAATTGCTTTCCAGCTTTCTTCTAGATCACCTGAAGTAATTATTCCCCTACTCCTCCTTGGTCAGACCTCATCTGTCTTTTAAAAAGACATAAAAAAACTGGAGCAAGTTCAGAGAAGAGTTACCAGGATGGAGAGCGGCCTGAAAACTATGTCCTATGAGGAAAGTATCTGGGAATGTTTTGCTTGCAAAAACGAAGGCTAAGAAGAGATTTAATAAAGGGATATAACAATTTAGAGGGATCATCCTTATTCTCATTTGCACATGGAAACACGAGAAGCAATGGAATGAAACTGAAAGGGGGAAGATAGAGATTAGATATTAGAAAAAACTTTTTGACAGTGAGGGTGATCAATGAGTGGAACAGGCTGCCACAAGAAGTGATGAGTTCTCCTTCAATAGAAGTCTTCAAACACAGGCTGGACAAACATCTGTCTGAGATGGTTTAGAGAATCCTGAATGGAGCAGCGGGTTAAACCCCCGTCACACTAAGCGAGATCGCTAGCGAGATCGCTGCTGAGTCACAAGTTTTGTGACGCAACAGCGACCTCAGTAGCGATCTCGCTACGTTTGACACTTAGCAGCGACCAGGCCCCCGCTGTGAGATCGCTGGTCGTGTCGGAATGGTCTGGACATTTCTTTGATCGTTGAAGCCCCGCTGGGTAGCATGCATGGCTGTGTTTGACACCTTACCAACGATCTTGTTGACGACTCAGACACAGAAACACATAGGCGTGCATCGTTATACAGATCGTTACGGGTCACCGCATCGTTGCTGTGTCGTTGGGAAGATCTGACTGTTTGACATCTCACCAGCGACTACATAGCGACGCAGCAACGATCCCTGACAGGTCGTATCGTTGTCGGGATCGCTGTAGCGTCGCTTAGTGTGACGGGGCCTTTAGACACGATGACCCTGGAGGTCCCTTCCAACTATAACAGTCTATGATTCTAAAGCAATATAGAAAGAAAAAAATAAAATTTTATTTTTTCCAACAAAAATGTTTTAGCTCCAAATTTTTCATTTTCACAAGGTTATCAGGAGAAAATGGACAATTTGTTGGTCAACTTCTCCTGAGTACCCCTTATGTGGTGAAAAACTACTCTGTGGGCACATGGAAGGTAAGGAGCACCATTTGACTTTTGGAGTGCAAAATTCACTGGAATAAATAGCGGACACCATGTCACGTTTGCAGACCCCCTGATGTGCCTAAATAGTGGAAACCACCCACAAGTGACCCCATTTTGGAAACTGCACCACTCAAGGAACTTATCTAGAAGTATGGTGAGCACCTTGAACCAACAGGTGCTTTTCAGAATTTTATAACATTCAGCCATGAAAATGAAAAAATGCATTTTTTCCACAAAAATGTTGTTTAGCACCAAATTTTTCATTTTCACAAGGGTAACAGGAGAAAATTAACCATACAATTTGTTTTGCAATTTCTCCTGAGTACACATATACCACATATGTGGTGGAAAGCTACACTTAGGATGCACGGCAGGGCTCGGAAGTGAACCTACTTATCTGGCTCCTTCAATTTCTCAAACATGGTTCAGTTAGGACACAGCCTCATGGTAGGGCGTTTTCTTGTGGTCCGAGGAGAATCCCCCGCAGCTTCCATACTCTGACAATGGGACAGCTTACCTCACCAAAAGACCCTTCTTATACATTCCCGGGGAGCGATATAGCGTGTGTCTCTCCTGCATGTGCTTTGCTTTCCAGACTTAGCCGCAAATCACTGCGTGTCTTGAATAACTGGAAATACGTCACCGGAAGTCCCTTTGCATTCCAGGGTGAGTTCCAAACAGCGGAACCACGTCACCGGAAGTCACTATGCGTTCCAGGATGCGTTCCAAATAGCGGAACCACATCACTGTCGCTTTCTTAGTTAGTCCATATGGTCGGAAAACACCATGCGTTCCATAGTACATTGTCCCACCGGAACTACCACTGATCAAATACGGGTGTATGACCTGAGATGTTAAATTACAGTCCCTACACATCCCATTATTCAGACTAGACAATATTCAATATCAATTTGCCCCATGTTATGTTTACCATAGGCTTAATTTGTGTAATAAGCACACATAGTAAGTTCGTTTATATGCATAACAGTAATGCTATAAAACACAAATGAGTGCAGATTAGCACATATGCACAGAACAGTGGTAAGTTAAATGATACTATTTCATTTAAAAAAATCCCCCAAATCAGGGTATTATGTTCCAAATTAAATCACCCATTAGGGCCTATGACATTGATCAGGTTAATACGGTCATATTATAATCATGTTTAATTCAAGGGAGTATTTAAATGTAGCATCCAATATGTAATTGTTCATTCAGACCATTTGGCTGAAAGGATTTAAATCTTTATATCCATTTTAGTTCTTTTTGCCGGATCCTTTTATCCCAGTCGCCCTTTCTAATTGAAGTTGTTGTTACCTCTATGACTGAGAAAGAGAAAGAATTCAAATCACCATGGTGTTTTTCCCAAGTTTGTCCACGGCAAGGTAGGTTTAGTTAGTGCCGTATTAAGGAAAGGCACTCCCTTTCTTTCATTTGTCTGCACTGATAATGTGGTTTGTTGTTTTAATGTTGTCTAATTTTTGCGATATATATATTAAAAGTTAAATTTTAAATATAAAACTAAAGTACTAAATCTGTGAGCTCTCCTTCCCACTTAAGTCCACTGGAAACCGCACGGGTAAAGTTGTTGGATCCATGCTTGTGGAAGGCGGAGACGACACCGGGAGAAATAGTGGAGGCTGGGGACTGAGTATGGACGCCCGGCTGCCACCGCCATGAGGTTGTAGACAGCTTCCGCCTCCACAAGCCTAAAAGGCCACATTTCAAGTGCAAGCAGCTGCCCAGAAATCTGGCAGTTTACTATTGTGGCCTGTAGGTGGGTGGCAGGCTGCATACTTGTGCTTGCATTCCAAGGAATGGGGTAGGGGCAACTGAACGCTGCGCTGGGACAAGGACGTAAACGGTGATTGCTGCAAGTCTACAATGACAGGTGCATGGCGGGAGGCATCTTTGCATGCGAAAAGGATCACTTATGATGGGCACACTTTTAGGCAGTGACCTGGGAGTCAGAGATGCTTCCTGGGGTCTTCACCATGCTGTTCCCATGTCTTTTCAGCACTGTATGCATGTGTCTGATCATGTCTCACACACCACATGGCCAGATAAGGTTGTAAAATGTTAAAATGACATTTCCAGGTGAATTTATTTGTCTTGGTTGAAAGCAATGCAAAAGTGCAAAAACGCATCAAAAACGCTACGTGTGAACATCGCCCAAGGTGTGGAGGAGTATTTTTGTTTTTGTATATTTATTTTGCCTTATATACAAGTCATTATCCTGGAAAGGATGTTCCTTAACATATTTCCCAGGAAAATCCATTTTGGTTTCGTTTTTGCATGTTTTATTGTGAGTCCGTAAAAGTGGCATAATACCTCTGACAACATTGTTGACAGCAGTGACCTGGGAGTCAGAAATGCTTTCAGGGGTCTTCCCCATGCTGTTCCCATGCCATTTGAGCACTGTTCCCATCGATTTGGGCAATTTTTAGGCCCTCTGCATACTAACGGGGGGGCCGTCAGAAAAATGTTTGAGTTTCCCATAGACTTACATTGGGCTCGTTACTTGGACTAAGCACCCGAGCATTCCAATTTGCTTGACTCGAACGAGTATCTGAGCATTATAGCGCTCGCTCATCACTATTTAGCACCAAAGTTTTCATTTTCACAATGGTAACAGAAGAAAATGGACCATACAATTTGTTGTGCAATTTCTTCTGAGTACACTGATACCTCATATGTGGTGGAAAACTACTGTTTGAGCACACGACAGGGCTCAGAAGGGAAGGCGTGCCAATAAAATTCTGGAGCGCTATTTTGGCTTAAATAGATTGCGCATGCCATGTAGCGTTTGAATTGCTCCTGACATGCCAAAACAGCAGAAACTCCCTCCAAGTGACACTATTTTGGAAACTACACTTCTTGAGGAATTCATCTATGGGTGTAGTGAGTAGAGATGAGCGTTGTTCTACTCGAACTGTTCGCCAATCTCAAATTCGAGCTGTTTTGGGCGGTGTTCGAGCCATTCGGCGAACACGAACAATTTGAGAAAAATTCGGCTGTTCGAGGTTATGTTCGATAACTGTTCGTGCACCAAAATCATAACTGGATTTTTTCTCAGTAATGATGAAAATTAATGTTAATACGCAGTTTGAGTGTACAGCGGGGTGGGGGGAGGGGCAGGGGATGGATCTCTGCAGGAACAATGAAGATCTCCATTTTTTTTCCTCTTTCCCGCATTTACAGTGGGGAGGTGCAATCTGTCAGCCTATCAGCAGCGCACACACGGAGCGAAGTGCTTTTTTTCACACAAGCAAGGGCATGTGTCATTGGCAGTGTATGTCACATGTCCTTGCCCTATAAGACCAAGTCATTTTCCCCGTCGCCACCATTTTCTCACTGCTGCAGCTGCGTGTTAGACGGCACCGCTGTTGCTGTGTGCGCTATACCTTGTTAATTTCAAGCCAATTTTCGCACAAATCTACAGATAGCTTGGGAGTAGGGAATAGTTGTGATTGCAGTCCTTTTAAGGACTAGGTTACAGCATTTCCTACGACTTTTATCAGGCAGGTCTGTGCTCTTAAATAGATAGATTGTGGGAGTAAAGACTAATTGTAATTGGAGTCCTTTTCAGGACTAGGTTACATCAGTTCCTATCAGTTTTTGCCAGGCAGGTCTGTGCCAGTGCTGTGCAAGTTTTTTTCACAGCATTTGGCTGAATCTAGCAAAGCTAATCCTTTTTGGCCTATTGCAGAGTGTGTTAGTCAGTGGAGTAGCCTATCTGTGTTGCAAGATATACCACCTGTGTATAGAATACCAATTTTTTTACTGCACCTAGTGAAGTAAAATCTTTTGGGCATAGCATCATTCTATTAGTCCATCTATACTGACCTCCATCAGGTTGCAAATTGAATATAATTTTTTTCTGCATCTAGCTCTGAAAAAATATTGGGCTTCTAGCTGTGTGTGGGACTTGTTCTATTAATCCATCTATACAGACCTCCATCAGGTTGCAAACTGAATATATTTTTTTCTGCATCTACCTCTGAAAAAATATTGGGCTTCTAGCAGTGTGTGGGACTTGTTCTATTAATCCATCTATACAGACCTCCATCAGGTTGCAAACTGAATATATTTTTTTCTGCATCTACCTCTGAAAAAATATTGGGCTTCTAGCTGTGTGTGGGACTTGTTGTATTAGTCCATCTATACTGACCTCCATCAGGTTGCAAACTGAATATATTTTTTTCTGCATCTACCTCTGAAAAAATATTGGGCTTCTAGCTGTGTGTGGGACTTGTTCTATTAATCCATCTATACAGACCTCCATCAGGTTGCAAACTGAATATATTTTTTTCTGCATCTACCTCTGAAAAAATATTGGGCTTCTAGCTGTGTGTGGGACTTGTTCTATTAATGCATCTACACAGACCTCCATCAGGTTGCAAACTGAATATATTTTTTTCTGCATCTACCTCTGAAAAAATATTGGGCTTCTAGCTGTGTGTGGGACTTGTTGTATTAGTCCATCTATACTGACCTCCATCAGGTTGCAAACTGAATATATTTTTTTCTGCATCTACCTCTGAAAAAATATTGGGCTTCTAGCTGTGTGTGGGACTTGTTCTATTAATCCATCTATACAGACCTCCATCAGGTTGCAAACTGAATATATTTTTTTCTGCATCTACCTCTGAAAAAATATTGGGCTTCTAGCTGTGTGTGGGACTTGTTGTATTAGTCCATCTATACTGACCTCCATCAGGTTGCAAACTGAATATATTTTTTTCTGCATCTACCTCTGAAAAAATATTGGGCTTCTAGCTGTGTGTGGGACTTGTTGTATTAGTCCATCTATACAGACCTCCATCAGGTTGCAAACTGAATATATTTTTTTCTGCATCTACCTCTGAAAAAATATTGGGCTTCTAGCTGTGTGTGGGACTTGTTGTATTAGTCCATCTATACTGACCTCCATCAGGTTGCAAACTGAATATATTTTTTTCTGCATCTACCTCTGAAAAAATATTGGGCTTCTAGCTGTGTGTGGGACTTGTTCTATTAATTCATCTATACAGACCTCCATCAGGTTGCAAACTGAATATATTTTTTTCTGCATCTACCTCTGAAAAAATATTGGGCTTCTAGCTGTGTGTGGGACTTGTTGTATTAGTCCATCTATACTGACCTCTTTCAGGTTGCAAACTGAATATATTTTTTTCTGCATCTACCTCTGAAAAAATATTGGGCTTCTAGCTGTGTGTGGGACTTGTTCTATTAATCCATCTATACAGACCTCCATCAGGTTGCAAACTGAATATATTTTTTTCTGCATCTAGCTCTGAAAAAATATTTGGCCTTCTAGCAGTGTGTGGGACTTTCTCTATTAGTCCATCTATACTGACCTCCATCAGGTTGCAAATTGAATATAATTTTTTTCTGCATCTAACCCAGCCAATAGTTTTGGCCTAATACCACAGTTTGGCCACTCAGCTCTGCTCGGTTCCCATCCATTGTTTTTTTGTGCAAACAACTCCAGAGTTGTTAATTAGTTAACCACCAAAATGAGTGGAAAAAGGCCTGCTGCTGGTGGAAAGGGGAATAGGCGTGTTGGGAAGGGGAAAAAAGGTTGTGTCCGTGGGGTAGGTGTTAAAGCAACAGTAACATCTGCAGAAGAAAGACCATCTTCCAGCCAAACTAAAATGTCTACTTCTTTTAGCGGACAATGTGATAAGATCCCTTTCTTACGGCCACGCCAATCGCTACAAATTCCAGATGAGGCACAAAAACAGCAGGTACTTCAATGGATATCAAGTGCTCCTTTAAGTGGGCTCTCCTCCACATCAACTTCAACATCACAAATACTCCAGTCCTCAAAGGTGTCACCCCAATCGCACTTGCTTCCTCACAGCTCCCAAATCTCCAGCTGCCCGTCTGAGTATGAGGTAGAACAGATGGTTGAGTCTGCAGAGCTGTTTACTCATACTATAGCCTGGGAATCAGAGGTCGACTCCAGCGCTTCTGTGAATCCAGACGAGGAAATGATCTGCACTGATGCCCAGAATCTTTATGAGTAGGATCCAGGACCAGACGCAGAAGGTTCTGACCATAATGTAGACCCTCATTCCCAAACTGTAACTCCTGTTGGTGGAGACAATGAGGAAGACGATGATAAGACTCAAATACCTGATTGGAGCGACAACTTTAGTTTTTTGTCAGGGCAGGAACAGGTTGGCTCTGAGGACGACGGGTGTGATAACGCACAGGGTGATGATGATGAGGTTGGAGATCCCACTTACTGTCAACCCACAGTCAGCCAAGAGATGAGGTCAGCAGAGGAGGTGGAGGAAGATGCTAGTGACGACGAGGTCAGGTTGCGCCTTCCTGGACAGAGACGTAGTACTGGAAGCACGTCAACAACTGCATCCTCAAACACAACTCTGCCTCTCACCACAAGTCGTGGTGGCTCTTCAGGTCGCATGGTTGCTAAGCCTTGCATAGCCTGGGCATTTTTTCAGATCGATAAAGATGACCCAACTCGTGTTATCTGTAACATTTGTCAGCAAAAGCTAAGTAGAGGCCAAAAAATACATAGTTTGAGTACTTCATGCATGAACCGGCACATGGACATGAAGCATAAGTTGCAGTGGGAAGCTCAGTGTGCTACAATGCGGCCTAGCCGGCCGGGCCAACCACCGTCTGCCATATCTTGTGCATCCGCGGCCTCTTCATCCTCTGTGACTGGGGGGACAGCAGTCACACCTGTTTTGGGGCGCAGACCTGCCACCTCTTTACCCGCAACAGCCAGCGTGATTGGCAGGTCATCATTTTCTTTGGAGGTGGTAACACCAGCTGGTGTTGAGCGCTGTCCGACATCGATAGCACCACCTTTGGATCAAGGCAACCTAACATGTCCGCCTGCATCTTCCTCACAGACCGGCAGTTTGCCGGGGACACCCTTATCAACCCCGTCTAAGCACAATAGACAGCCCTCGGTCCCTCAGATGTGGACAAGTAAAAGACCATTTCCTCCTAGCCATGAGAAAGCTAAGAGGTTGAATTTCACCATCTGCAAGTTCTTGGCTACAGAAATGCTGCCTTTCCGCCTGGTGGACACAGAGGATTTTCGAGACCTTATATCCGTCGCAGTGCCCCAGTACCAGATGCCCAGTCGGCACTACTTCTCAAAGAAAGGTGTGCCTGCGCTCCACCAGCATGTCGCACACAACATCACCGCTTCTTTGAGAAACTCTGTGTGTGACAGGGTGCATTTCACCACAGACACGAGTAGGCATGGACAGGGGCGTTACATGTCGCTGACTGGGCACTGGGTAACTATGGTGACAGCAGGACAAGGGGCTGCTGTCCAAGTCTTGCCGTCCCCACGAGTTGTGCGTCAATCCTCTTTATGTCAAAGTTCCTCCACTGCTTCTGCCTCCTCAACCTCCTCTCGGTCTTCCACCTGCACCCAAAGCCTGTCTGGTCATGCCACAAGCTTTCTAACTGCGCAGAAGGGATCCTGCACACCTCCTTACTATGCTGGCAGTAAGGCTCAACGTCATCAGGCGGTTTTTACATTGAAATGTCTGGGAAATGTGAGTCACACAGCTGAGGAGTTGTGGTCAGCTCTGGAGAACCAATTTCATGAATGGTTGTCTCCACTGGACCTGAAACCAGGGAAGGCCGTGTGCGACAATGCTGCAAACCTGGGTGCGGCCCTTCGCCGGGGCAATGTCACACACGTGCCTTGTATGGCTCACGTGTTGAACCTGGTTGTCCAGCAATTTTTAGCCCACTATCCCAGACTAGATGGCCTTCTGCAGAGGGCACGGTCGCTGTGTGCTCACTTTCGCCGTTCGCATCCCGCAGCTCAGCGACTTACATCTCTACAGAAGTCGTTGGGCCTGCCACTTCACCGGCTAAAATGCGATGTGCCTACCCGGTGGAATTCAACTCTGCACATGTTGCAGCGACTGTGGCAGCACCGACAAGCCCTGGTGCAATACGTTCTGACATATAGCCTGGGCCAATGAGATCCAGAGGTGGGGCAAATCACGCTGGAGGAGTGGTCTCAGATCAGGGACCTATGCACCCTTCTGCACAGTTTTGAAATGGCGACGAAGATGTTTAGTGCTGACGATGCCATTATCAGCATGACGATTCCGGTGATTTACATGCTGGAGCACATGTTAAACAGAATTCGGAGTCAGGTGGTGGCACAAGAGGAGGTGGAGGAAGTAGAGGAGGAGGAGTTGTATGCGGAAGGGCTAACATCTGCAAGGTCCAGACGGTCGGCAGCACCAAGGCGGCAGGCATGTGAGGGTGGGGGAGATGGTTTTACCAGGGCGCATGGTAGCAGCCAAACTAGTGAGGAAGGTGCAGGAGCCCAGGAAGAAGTGGAGGACGAACTGATGGAAGACTCATCAGATGAGGGAGACCTTGATCACATTTCTGTTGTGCGAGGTTGGGGGGAGAGGACAGAGGAAGGAAGCATGATTGTTACCTCGCCACCAACACAACAGGGACTTGGTGCTCCTGGATGCGCAACACACATGAGTGCCTTCTTGCTGCACTACCTGCAACATGACCCTCGAATTGTGAGAATTAGAAATAATCCTGACTTCTGGGTTGCCACACTGTTAGATCCCCGGTACAAAAGTAAATTTGCAGAAATTATTCCTGCCATAGAAAGGGATGCACGCATGCAGGAGTATCAGCAGAGACTGTTGCAGAATCTTACATGTGCTTTTCCACAAAATACCAGTGGTGCACGTAGTGAATCTCA
Organism: Phyllobates terribilis; assembly: GCF_046119375.1. NCBI lineage: Eukaryota > Metazoa > Chordata > Amphibia > Anura > Dendrobatidae > Phyllobates > Phyllobates terribilis. The sequence goes on along the minus strand of NW_027362764.1, from coordinate 416,512,436 downwards.
CAGTTCCAACTTGCCAACCGTGGGACCGTCAAGTGTTCAGCACTCAAACCGTAACAGAACCACAGTATCTGCTGGTAACATCAATTTTGCGGAATCATTTCACCACTTTTTTAGCCCATCCTTTGCAAGGCCACAGGAGACAAGAAGTCTGACACATAGTCAACGCCTAGAGACGATGGTACAGGAGTATCTCCAAGTAAACATTGAAGCCATGACTGTGTCACTAGACCCTTGCTCTTTTTGGGCTTCCAATCTGGATAAATGGCCGGAGCTAGCCACTTACGCCTTGGAGATCTTGTCATGCCCCGCAGCCAGCATTCTGTCTGAACGTGTGTTCAGCGCTGCTGGTGGTGTGCTGACAGATAAGCGCACGCGGCTCTCCACTGATAATGTAGACAGACTCACGTTCATAAAGATGAACAAATCATGGATCCGAAACGACTTTTCGACCCCTGTGTCATCCTGGGGAGAGTAAAAGCTTGATGATTGGTTAAAATCACCCTACCAACCGTTTTAAGCTTTCAAATTACTAATCATGTTTATCTGTATCTTGGCTGGAAAATAATTTGGGCTTTGTAGCAGTGTGCAGCACTGATTCTATTAGGCCATCTATAATAAGCTCCACCAGATTTAAAATTACTAATCATGTTTATCTGTATCTTGACTGGAAAATAATTTGGGCTTTGTAGCAGTGTGCAGCACTGATCCTATTAGGCCATCTATACTAAAGCTTCACCAGATTTAAAATTAATAATAATTTTTAGCTGCATCTAGCCCGGAAAATAATTTTGGGGCTCCGAGATTCGCAAGACACATAAGTGCCTTCTTGCTGCACTACCTGCAGCATGACCCTCATATTGTCAGAATTCGAAGTAATCATGACTACTGGGTTGCCACACTCTTAGATCCCCCAAACTTTTCGATCAACATTTTCATTTTAATAAAGACCAAAAAAATGGTCATTTTTGAAATTATAAGCATTAGCAGGTTGTTAGAAACTGAAATCAAACAGTTTTCAACTCAAAACTTTATTCTAGGTGATGTTACATTTTCACATAGGACCCCTTGTTCGAAAGGAGCTTCTGAACTCTCTCGTCCATTGAATTTGTCAGGTTTTGGATGGTTTCTGCTTCAATTGTTTTGCATGAGGACAGAATACCCTCCCAGAGCTGTTGCTTAGATGTGAACTGCCTCCCGCCATCATAGACACTCCTTTTAATGATGCTCCAAAGGTTCTGAATGGGGTAGAGGTCAGGGGAGCATGGGGGTCACACCATAAGTTTGTCCCCTTTTATGCCCATATCAGCCAGAGATGCAGATGTTTTATGTGCAGCATGAGATGGTGCATTATCATGCAGAAAAATGATCTTGCTGTGAAATACACGGTTCTTCTTCTTGAACCATGGCAGGAAGTGCTGTTTGAGAAAATCCACATACATTATGGAGTTCATCTTTAGCGCCTTCAGGGATCCTAAAGGGGCCGACAATCTCTCTCCCCATGATTCCAGCCCAAAACATTACTCCACCTCCTCCTTGTTGGCGCTGTAGCCGTGTTTGCGTGGGGTGTCCATCAACCAGCCATCCTCCACTCAATCCATCTGGACCATCGAGCGCTGCACGGCACTCATCCGTGAACAAAACAGTTTTGAAATCAGTCTTCATGTAATGTTTGGCCCACTGGAGCCGTTTCTGCTTGTGTGAAGTGGATAGAGGAGGTCGACAGGATGGCGTATGCACAGCTGCAAACCTCTGAAGGACCCTGCATCTTGTTGTTCGGGGGACGTTGGAGGCACAAGCAGCTTCAAAAACTTGTCTCCTGCTATGACAAGGCTTTTTTGCCGCTGCTCTTTCAACCTGACGTAATTGCCTGTAGGAAAGAGTCCTCAATTTGCCCTTATCAGCACGCACACGTGTGTACTGTGAATCAGCTACATACTTCTTGATTGCCAAGACACTTCATCCTGATCATCGCACAATGTTGATTGTAGTCATGCCTTGACCTAAACACTCCACAATTTGTTGCTTCTCAGCAGCCGACACATCCTTTTTCTTTCCCATTTTGGCAGAAAATGTAGGCTGCTTAATAATGTGAGACAGCCTTCTTAAGTAGTCTTGCCTTTCATTGGACACACCTGCCAAACTAATTAGCACAGGTGTCTGCAATTGCTTACAGTGATATAAAGAGCCCTGACACACATCACCATCAATGAGTTTAACTGACAAACAAACAAATTCTTCCCTTATCACTCCTAAACACTTTTTGCATAATAATTTGGAACACAGTGTACATGTGCTTTTCCACAAAACACCAGTGGTTCACGTAGTGAATCTTACAGTTCTAACTTGCCAACCGTGGTCTGTATGGAGTTGTTCAATAAAGGGCCCAAAATTAAGATAACATAGATGGGAGAGGTCTCTATGAATAGGAATTCCTAAGTATTTGATACCCTGTGAGGGCCAGGCAAAGGGAAAGTTGGACTGGATGGAATCCTATATGGATTTGGGGAGGGAGACATCGAGGGCCTCAGACTTCGCTGCACTGATTTTAAAATTTGACCATGTAACAAAGTGATCTATTTCAGCCATAACAGCATGGATGGATATATGTGATTGAGTGATATATACTAGGACATCATCAGCAAATAGAGAGCACTTGTACTCGGTGCCTCCCACCTCAATCCACCTAATATTGGGGTTATGGCGAATTGATGAGAGCAGGTGCTCCGTCACTAGGATGTATAAAGAGGGGACAGAGAACATCCCTGCCTTGTCCCATTGGTGATTGTGAAAGGTGATGAAAATGTTCTGACGCGCCCCCTGGGCCTTGGGACACCCAGAGCCGGACCCTTTTTGGTGGATGCTGGTGGTTGTAGTCTCCGTGGCGGCAACCCAGTTCCGTGGCTCAGGGCGGTCAAACCAGTGGCGGAACTATTTATGTGGTTTTGATGTTTAAATGTCCGACTACGCCACCCGTGGATTGCGGTCAGAGTGAACCGCCGCTCCAGGGCAGACCGCTGAGGCTGGTGTTGTGGGTGCAGCAGAGCGTAGCATAACTCCCCACGGGAGGAGTATAGCCTCAGGGCAGTGTATGCGGAGGATGGGGGTGATGTTGCAGGGCAGCAGCAGTAATGACACGGAGTCAGTGATGCAGTCCAGGGCCTTTACTCACAGTTCTTATTATCCAGACCACGTCTGCAGGTAACGGCTGCCCACGTCGTACTGTGCTCACCAGGTGAGGGGCTCAGACAACTCCCAGATAACTTTGGAGTGCTTCACAGGACCCCCTTTGTGTGTCCTTTGTCTGGCCTTTCTTACCAACCCTTCTGTCCGGCTGCCTCGGGCCTCCTCTTGGTAAACTTGGCGCCAGTTTCCCTGACCCTATGTGGTGCCTTCCTAGCGGGTGTAGCGAGGGGCTGCGCCACATAAAATGTCACAGCCTCCTGTTTCTAGCTGAGGGTCGTTTCCTGCCTCCACTAGTTTCGGGGACCGGTCTCCCCCTTTGGCCTGACCCCTCCACGCAGGTGGATTCGGGCGTGCGGTGGCGACTCGCCCGTCCGCACCCCTGAGATCCCTTCGTTCCTCGTTCCTGAAGCCTTCTCCGCTCCTCTTCCTTCCTCCTCCCTCTTCCAGGCCTGGGCCTCTGTTACTAGGCCCGCCTCCGGAGCAGAGCTCATGCAGAGCCCCTGCTCCCTGCCACTTCTGCTCAGACTTCTCTGCACTGAACTAAGATGGTGCCCACCTTTTATACTCCCTTCTCAATGCACCCAGGAACTGCTTCCTCCCTGCTCCTGCACTACAGGGTTCCCCTTCCTCAGTGTTCCCTCCCCCCACTCCAGCCAGGGACAGGGACTGTCGTGCCCAACTCAGGGGCATATTGGTCGCCCTGCCCCACGGCAATGTGGTGTAATGCATGCAGGTGTCGGGTCCTGATCCACACTACATCCTTACCTGAGAGTGAGATATCACACCTCTGGGTGAGGTGCAATACCTCTGTAGCAACCGAGCCCTCAGGGTGCTACAGTTCCATTTATCTTCAGCCTATGTGACGTATTGCGATACAGGGCCGTGATTTTGGCTATAAAAGGGTCCCCTAGACCCCTACCCCAAGCTTTTTAAGAGAATCATATATGGCGTGCCAGGAGACTCTATGGAATGCTTTCTCAGCATCCAACGAGAGTATCTAATTACAAATTTTTAACTGCATCTAGCCCAGGAAATACTTTGTGCCTAGTAGCAGGGTCTGCTAGTCAGCGGATTATCCCGGCTGTTAAGCAAGCTACACCACCTGTAGTTTGGACACTTCATTTTTTCAAAGGAAATGCTTCGGGACCACGGGATACTCAGTGAAGAGCATCAGGAGGCACCCCAAGGCATAGGGGCTCGGACTGGCAGTAGGATGCCTTGCGGTGGACAGCCGAGCTCGATCCTTATAAAAGCTTTTTAACTGCAGCAGCTTTAGTGGACGCTACTGGAGCTGGAATTACGCGGCTGCTGGCATGAGACTTGCCCTCCAATAGATCCTTGTAAATGGATTTAAAGTGTATTTATTCAAATTAGAGAGACAATTTAAATTAAAAAGCTTAGAGCTGCCTCCACCACAGGGGTCTCGCTCGACCCACCAGCGGACAGGCACCAGTATTGGGAGAGGGGGGCTGGCCGTCAGGGTTCACCGCGGCTCTGGCACAAACCCGGCAACACGGAGGTGGCACGGGCAGGAGCGGACTGAACGTGTCGGCTTCTCACTTTTTGGATTTTAGAAGGGCATGACATGCCTATATCTGTGTCTCCCCCTCCTTTTACTCCTCCACCTCTTTTCTTTTCGCATGACTATATGTACTTGTCACTTTTCCATGTGTTAGTTGTGTCTTCTGAGCAGTTTGTCAGCTTTTGGACACCTTTGAAGGTGTTTTCTATGTGTTTCTATGTGTTTTTGTTTGCCTGCCATTGGTTTTAACGGTGTTCGAAGGTGTTCGACGAACAGTTCGACGAACAGTTCGGCGAACACACGGGTGTTCGACGAACCGAACCGAACTCGAACACTACGGGGGTGGCTCAACACTAGAGATGAGCGTTGTTCTACTCGAACTGTTCGCCAATCTCAAATTCGAGCTGTTTTGGGCGGTGTTCGAGCCGGTCGGCGAACACGAACAATTTGAGAAAAATTCGGCTGTTCGAGGTTATGTTCGATAACTGTTCGTGCACCAAAATCATAACTGGATTTTTTCTCAGTAATGATGAAAATTAATGTTAATACGCAGTTTGAGTGTACAGCGGGGCGGGGGGAGGGGCAGGGGATGGATCTCTGCAGGAACAATGAAGATCTCCATTTTTTTTTCTCTTTCCCGCATTTGCAGTGGGGAGGTGCAATCTGTCAGCCTATCAGCAGCGCACACACGGAGCGAAGTGCTTTTTTTCACACAAGCAAGGGCATGTGTGATTGGCAGTGTATGTCACATGTCCTTGCCCTATAAGACCAAGCCATTTTCCCCGTCGCCACCATTTTCTCACTGCTGCAGCTGCGTGTTAGACGGCACCGCTGTTGCTGTGTGCGCTATACCTTGTTAATTTCAAGCCAATTTTCGCACAAATATACAGATAGCTTGGGAGTAGGGAATAGTTGTGATTGCAGTCCTTTTAAGGACTAGGTTACAGCATTTCCTACGACTTTTATCAGGCAGGTCTGTGCTCTTAAATAGATAGATTGTGGGAGTAAAGACTAATTGTAATTGGAGTCCTTTTCAGGACTAGGTTACATCAGTTTCTATCAGTTTTTGCCAGGCAGGTCTGTGCCAGTGCTGTGCAAGTTTTTTTCACAGCATTTGGCTGAATCTAGCAAAGCTAATCCTTTTTGGCCTATTGCAGAGTGTGTTAGTCAGTGGAGTAGCCTATCTGTGTTGCAAGATATACCACCTGTGTATAGAATACCAATTTTTTTACTGCACCTAGTGAAGTAAAATCTTTTGGGCATAGCATCATTCTATTAGTCCATCTATACTGACCTCCATCAGGTTGCAAACTGAATATAATTTTTTTCTGCATCTAGCTCTGAAAAAATATTTGGGCTTCTAGCAGTGTGTGGGACTTGTTCTATTAGTCCTTCTATACTGACCTCCAGCAGGTTGCAAATTGAATATAATTTTTTTCTGCATCTAGCTCTGAAAAAATATTTGGGCTTCTAGCGGTGTGTAGGACTTGGTCTATTAGTCCATCTATACTGACCTCCATCAGGTTGCAAATTAAAAATAATTTTTTTCTTCATTTAGCTCTGAAAAAATATTTGGGCTTCTAGCAGTGTGTGGGACTTGTTCTATTAGTCCTTCTATACTGACCTCCAGCAGGTTGCAAATTGAATATAATTTTTTTCTGCATCTAGCTTTGAAAAAATATTTGGGCTTCTAGCGGTGTGTAGGACTTGGTCTATTAGTCCATCTATACTGACCTCCATCAGGTTGCAAATTAAAAATAATTTTTTTCTGCATCTAGCTCTGAAAAAATATTTGGGCTTCTAGCGGTGTGTGGGACTTGGTCTATTAGTCCATCTATACTGACCTCCATCAGGTTGCAAATTAAAAATAATTTTTTTCTGCATCTAGCTCTGAAAAAATATTTGGGCTTCTAGCAGTGTGTGGGACTTGGTCTATTAGTCCATCTATACTGACCTCCATCAGGTTGCAAATTAAAAATAATTTTTTTCTTCATTTAGCTCTGAAAAAATATTTGGGCTTCTAGCAGTGTGTGGGACTTGTTCTATTAGTCCTTCTATACTGACCTCCAGCAGGTTGCAAATTGAATATAATTTTTTTCTGCATCTAGCTCTGAAAAAATATTTGGGCTTCTAGCGGTGTGTGGGACTTGGTCTATTAGTCCATCTATACTGACCTCCATCAGGTTGCAAATTAAAAATAATTTTTTTCTGCATCTAGCTCTGAAAAAATATTTGGGCTTCTAGCGGTGTTTGGGACTTGGTCTATTAGTCCATCTATACTGACCTCCATCAGGTTGCAAATTAAAAATAATTTTTTTCTGCATCTAGCTCTGAAAAAATATTTGGGCTTCTAGCGATGTGTGGGACTTGGTCTATTAGTCCATCTATACTGACCTCCATCAGGTTGCAAATTAAAAATAATTTTTTTCTGCATCTAACCCAGCCAATAGTTTTGACCTAATACCACAGTTTGGCCACTCAGCTCTGCTCGGTTACCATCCATTGTTTTTTTGTGCAAACAACTCCAGAGTTGTGAATTAGTTAACCACCAAAATGAGTGGAAAAAGGCCTGCTGCTGGTGGAAAGGGGAATAGGCGTGTTGGGAAGGGGAAAAAAGGTTGTGTCCGTGGGGTAGGTGCAGAAGAAAGACCATCTTCCAGCCAAACTAAAATGTCTACTTCTTTTAGCGGACAATGTGATAAGATCCCTTTCTTACGGCCACGCCAATCGCTACAAATTCCAGATGAGGCACAAAAACAGCAGGTGCTTCAACGGATATCAAGTGCTCCTTTAAGTGGGCTCTCCTCCACATCAACTTCAACATCACAAATACTCCAGTCCTCAAAGGTGTCACCCAAATCGCACTTGCTTCCTCACAGCTCCCAAATCTCCAGCTGCCCGTCTGAGTATGAGGTAGAACAGATGGTTGAGTCTGCAGAGCTGTTTACTCATACTATAGCCTGGGAATCAGAGGTCGACTCCAGCGCTTCTGTGAATCCAGACGAGGAAATGATCTGCACTGATGCCCAGAATCTTTATGAGTCGGATCCAGGACCAGACGCAGAAGGTTCTGACCATAATGTAGACCCTCATTCCCAAACTTTAACTCCTGTTGGTGGAGACAATGAGGAAGACGATGATAAGTAGAGTTGAGCCACCCCCGTAGTGTTCTGGTTCGGTTCGGTTCGTCGAACACCGGGATGTTCGAGGAACTGTTCGTCGAACTGTTCGTCGAACACCTTAGAACACCGTCGAACACCGTTAAAACCAATGGCAGGCAAACAAAAACACATAGAAACACATAGAAAACACCTGCAAAGGTGTCCAAAAGCTGACAAACTGCTCAGAAGACACTCTCTTTAAAAAAGCCGGCCGGCAAATTCAGCAGCGGCATACACCGGTACCCGACAATTTAGACAAGAAGGAATAGAGCATCACACATAGATTAGATAGATAGAAACATGTCAGTCACACATATAAGAAGCACAGTGACAGTGTTGGTTACTGCACTTGTCATTTAGTGTAAAGGATTTATTAAAAAAAATATTAGTGTTTTCATGCACCGTCTCTTTAAAAAAGCCGGCCGGCAATTCAGCATCTGTACCCGACAATTTAGAACAGAAAGAATAGAGAATCACACATAGATTAGATAGATAGAAACATGTCAGTCACATATATATGAAGTACAGTGATAGTGTTGCTTACTGTACTTGTCATTTAGTGTAAAGGATTTATTTAAAAAAATAATAGTGTTTTCATGCACTGTCTCTTTAAAAAAGCCGGCCGGCAATTCAGCAGCGGTACCCGACAATTTAGAACAGAAAGATAGAGCATCACACATAGATTAGATAGATAGAAACATGTCAGTCACATATATATGAAGTACAGTGATAGTGTTGGTTACTGTACTTGTCATTTAGTATTAAAATAAAGGATTTATTATTAAATAAATTGGCGTGGGGTTCCCCTTAATTTTAGGCTCTAGCGGAGGTTAAGCAGACGGCTGGGGCAGATGTTTGAAGCCTGGGAAGGGGGTAATACCCACGGAGCTTCCCAGGCTACTAATATCAGCCCCCAGCTGAATACATAGCCTTTACTAGCTATTAAAATGGGGGACCCCCCCAAAAAAATGACGTGGGGTCCCCCCTAATTTAATAGCTAGCAAAGGCTAGGCAGACAGCTGGGGGCTGATATTAATAGCCCAGGAAGGGAGCCATGAATATTGGCCCCCTCCCAGGCTAGAAACACCAGCCGTCAGCCGCCCCAGAAATGGCGCATTCATAGGATGCGCCAATTCTGGCACTTAGCCTCGCTCTTCCACGCTGCCCTGGTGCGGTGGCAGGGGGTAATAGGGTTGGGGTTGTTGTCAGCTTATAATGCCAGCTGACATCAAGCCCAGGTTAGTAATGGAGAGGCGTCTATAAGACACCCCCATTACTAACCCCATAGTCAAAGTTAAAAAAAACACAAACACCCAGAATAAAGTCCTTTAATTGAAATAAAGACACAATCCTTTATTGTTCTAAATTAAACCATACTTACCATCACGCCCATTCCAGCTGAAGCCAACGATCTCCTGCAATAAAAGAAAAATAATAAAGCAACCTCATCCTTACCTTTCCATGGTTCCCACGACAGCTTCAGCTCTGCTACATCGAGATGACAGGCTGGACCGCAGCAGAACGCTGCCATCCAGTCTGTCATCCCGCAGACACTGAGAAGCGCAGGCTTGCTTGCGCTGCTCAGCGTCTCTCTGTGACGACATCCAGAGGAGCCGAGTTCATGTCCAATGAACTCGGCTCACCTCATGCACGTCACTGACAGCGTGGGAAAATTCTCACGCTGAAGCGCTGATTGCAGGAGAATTTTCCCACGCTGTCAGTGACGTGCAGGAGGTGAGCTGAGTTCATTGAACATGAGCTCACCTCATGCACATCACTGACAGCGTGGGAGAATTCTCCTGCACTCAGCACTTCAGCGTGAGAATTTTCCCACGCTGTCAGTGACGTGCATGAGGTGAGCCGAGTTCATTGGACATGACCTCGGCTCATCTGGATGCCGTCACAGCGAGACAGTGAGGAGCGCAAGCATGCCTGCGCTTCTCAGTGTCTGCGGGATGACAGACTGGATGGCAGCGTTCTGCTGCGGTCCAGCCTGTCATCTCGATGTAGCAGAGCTGAAGCTGTCGTGGGAACCATGGAAAGGTAAGGATGAGGTTGCTTTATTATTTTTCTTTTATTGCAGGAGATCGTTGGCTTCAGCTGGAATGGGCGTGACGGTAAGTATGGTTTAATTTAGAACAATAAAGGATTGTGTCTTTATTTCAATTAAAGGACTTTATTCTGGGTGTTTGTGGTTTTTTTAACTTTGACTATGGGGTTAGTAATGGGGGTGTCTTATAGACGCCTCTCCATTACTAACCTGGGCTTGATGTCAGCTGGCATTATAAGCTGACATCAACCCCAACCCTATTACCCCCTGCCACCGCACCAGGGCAGCGTGGAAGAGTGAGGCTAAGTGCCAGAATTGGCGCATCCTATGAATGCGCCATTTCTGGGGCGGCTGACGGCTGGTGTTTCTAGCCTGGGAGGGGGCCAATATTCATGGCTCCCTTCCTGGGCTATTAATATCAGCCCCCAGCTGTCTGCCTAGCCTTTGCTAGCTATTAAATTAGGGGGGACCCCACGTCATTTTTTTTGGGGGGTCCCCCATTTTAATAGCTAGTAAAGGCTATGTATTCAGCTGGGGGCTGATATTAGTAGCCTGGGAAGCTCCGTGGGTATTACCCCCTTCCCAGGCTTCAAACATCTGCCCCAGCCGTCTGCTTAACCTCCGCTAGAGCCTAAAATTAAGGGGAACCCCACGCCAATTTTTTTAATAATAAATCCTTTATTTTAATACTAAATGACAAGTACAGTAACCAACACTATCACTGTACTTCATATATATGTGACTGACATGTTTCTATCTATCTAATCTATGTGTGAAGCTCTATTCTGTCTGTTATAAATTGTCGGGTACCGCTGCTGAATTGCCGGCCGGCTTTTTTAAAGAGACGGTGCATGAAAACACTATTATTTTTTTTGATAAATCCTTTACGCTAAATGACAAGTACAGTAAGCAGCACTGTCACTGTACTTCATATATATGTGACTGACATGTTTCTATCTATCTAATCTATGTGTGATTCTCTATTCTTTCTATTCTAAATTGTCGGGTACCGCTGCTGAATTGCCGGCCGGCTTTTTTAAAGAGACGGTGCATGAAAACACTATTATTTTTTTTGATAAATCCTTTACGCTAAATGACAAGTACAGTAAGCAGCACTTTCACTGTACTTCGTATATATGTGGCTGACATGTTTATATCTATCTAATCTATGTGTGAAGCTCTATTCTTTCGGTTCTAAATTGTCGGGTACAGGTGTATGCCGCTGCTGAATTGCCGGCTTTTCATGTTTCACTGTTGGCACTGTTCCTATCGATTTGGGCAATCACTGTAATGCCACAACCACCATGGCTGTGGCATTACAGTGAGTGGCAGACAATCCCTGCATGATTGGTGCTCTAAATAGCGCCAGACATGCAGGACACGCTTTTGGTGCACGAACAGTTATCGAACATAACCTCGAACAGCCGAATTTTTTGCAAATCGTTCGGGTTCGTCGAACAACTCGAACACCGCCCAAAACAGCTCGAATTTGAGATTGGCGAACAGTTCTAGTCGAACACCGCTCATCTCTAATGATAAGACTCAAATACCTGATTGGAGCGACAACTTTAGTTTTTTGTCAGGGCAGGAACAGGTTGGCTCTGAGGACGACGGGTGTGATAACGCACAGGGTGATGATGATGAGGTTGGAGATCCCACTTACTGTCAACCCACAGTCAGCCAAGAGATGAGGTCAGCAGAGGAGGTGGAGGAAGATGCTAGTGACGACGAGGTCAGGTTGCGCCTTCCTGGACAGAGACGTAGTACTGGAAGCACGTCAACAACTGCATCCTCAAACACAACTCTGCCTCTCACCACAAGTCGTGGTGGCTCTTCAGGTCGCATGGGTGCTAAGCCTTGCATAGCCTGGGCATTTTTTCAGATCGATAAAGATGACCCAACTCGTGTTATCTGTAACATTAGTCAGCAAAAGCTAAGTAGAGGCCAAAAAATACATAGTTTGAGTACTTCATGCATGAACCGGCACATGGACATGAAGCATAAGTTGCAGTGGGAAGCTCAGTGTGCTACAATGCGGTCTAGCCGGCCGGGCCAACCACCGTCTGCCATATCTTGTGCATCCGCGGCCTCTTCATCCTCTGTGACTGGGGGGACAGCAGTCACACCTGTTTTGGGGCGCAGACCTGCCACCTCTTTACCCGCAACAGCCAGCGTGATTGGCAGGTCATCATTTTCTTTGGAGGTGGTAACACCAGCTGGTCTTGAGCGCTGTCCGACATCGATAGCACCACCTTTGGATCAAGGCAACCTAACATGTCCGCCTGCATCTTCCTCACAGACCGGCAGTTTGCCGGGGACACCCTTATCAACCCCGTCTAAGCACAATAGCCAGCCCTCGGTCCCTCAGATGTGGACAAGTAAAAGACCATTTCCTCCTAGCCATGAGAAAGCTAAGAGGTTGAATTTCACCATCTGCAAGCTCTTGGCTACAGAAATGCTGCCTTTCCGCCTGGTGGACACAGAGGATTTTCGAGACCTTATGTCCGTCGCAGTGCCCCAGTACCAGATGCCCAGTCGGCACTACTTCTCAAAGAAAGGTGTGCCTGCGCTCCACCAGCATGTCGCACACAACATCACCGCTTCTTTGAGAAACTCTGTGTGTGACAGGGTGCATTTCACCACAGACACTTGGACGAGTAGGCATGGACAGGGGCGTTACATGTCGCTGACTGGGCACTGGGTAACTATGGTGACAGCAGGACAAGGGGCTGCTGTCCAAGTCTTGCCGTCCCCACGAGTTGTGCGTCAATCCTCTTTATGTCATTTTTCCTCCACTGCTTCTGCCTCCTCAACCTCCTCTCGGTCTTCCACCTGCACCCAAAGCCTGTCTGGTCATGCCACAAGCTTTCTAACTGCGCAGAAGGGATCCTGCACACCTCCTTACTATGCTGGCAGTAGGGCTCAACGTCATCAGGCGGTTTTTACATTGAAATGTCTGGGAAATGTGAGTCACACAGCTGAGGAGTTGTGGTCAGCTCTGGAGAACCAATTTCATGAATGGTTGTCTCCACTGGACCTGAAACCAGGGAAGGCCGTGTGCGACAATGCTGCAAACCTGGGTGCGGCCCTTCGCCGGGGCAATGTCACACACGTGCCTTGTATGGCTCACGTGTTGAACCTGGTTGTCCAGCAATTTTTAGCCCACTATCCCAGACTAGATGGCCTTCTGCAGAGGGCACGGTCGCTGTGTGCTCACTTCCGCCGTTCGCATCCCGCAGCTCAGCGACTTACATCTCTACAGAAGTCGTTGGGCCTGCCACTTCACCGGCTAAAATGCGATGTGCCTACCCGGTGGAATTCAACTCTGCACATGTTGCAGCGACTGTGGCAGCACCGACAAGCCCTGGTGCAATACGTTCTGACGTATAGCCTGGGCCAACGAGATTCAGAGGTGGGGCAAATCACGCTGGAGGAGTGGTCTCAGATCAGGGACCTATGCACCCTTCTGCACAGTTTTGAAATGGCGACGAAGATGTTTAGTGCTGACGATGCCATTATCAGCATGACGATTCCGGTGATTTACATGCTGGAGCACATGTTAAACAGAATTCGGAGTCAGGTGGTGGCACAAGAGGAGGTGGAGGAAGTAGAGGAGGAGGAGTTGTATGCGGAAGGGCTAACATCTGCAAGGTCCAGACGGTCGGCAGCACCAGGGCGGCAGGCATGTGAGGGTGGGGGAGATGATTTTACCAGGGCGCATGGTAGCAGCCAAACTAGTGAGGAAAGTGCAGGAGCCCAGGAAGAAGTGGAGGACGAACTGATGGAAGACTCATCAGATGAGGGAGACCTTGATCACATTTCTGTTGTGCGAGGTTGGGGGGAGAGGACAGAGGAAGGAAGCATGATTGTTACCTCGCCACCAACACAACAGGGACTTGGTGCTCCTGGATGCGCAACACACATGAGTGCCTTCTTGCTGCACTACCTGCAACATGACCCTCGAATTGTGAGAATTAGAAATAATCCTGACTACTGGGTTGCCACACTGTTAGATCCCCGGTACAAAAGTAAATTTGCAGAAATTATTCCTGCCATAGAAAGGGATGCACGCATGCAGGAGTATCAGCAGAGACTGTTGCAGAATCTTACATGTGCTTTTCCACAAAATACCAGTGGTGCACGTAGTGAATCTCACAGTTCCAACTTGCCAACCGTGGGACCGTCAAGTGTTCAGCACTCAAACCGTAACAGAACCACAGTATCTGCTGGTAACATCAATTTTGCGGAATCATTTCACCACTTTTTTAGCCCATCCTTTGCAAGGCCACAGGAGACAAGAAGTCTGACACATAGTCAACGCCTAGAGACGATGGTACAGGAGTATCTCCAAGTAAACATTGAAGCCACGACTGTGTCACTGGACCCTTGCTCTTTTTGGGCTTCCAATCTGGATAAATGGCCGGAGCTAGCCACTTACGCCTTGGAGATCTTGTCATGCCCCGCAGCCAGCGTTCTGTCTGAACGTGTGTTCAGCGCTGCTGGTGGTGTGCTGACAGATAAGCGCACGCGGCTCTCCACTGATAATGTAGACAGACTCACGTTCATAAAGATGAACAAATCATGGATCCGAAACGTCTTTTCTACCCCTGTGTCATCCTGGGGAGAGTAAAAGCTTGATGATTGGTTAAAATCACCCTACCAACCGTTTTAAGCTTTCAAATTACTAATCATGTTTATCTGTATCTTGACTGGAAAATAATTTGGGCTTTGTAGCAGTGTGCAGCACTGATCCTATTAGGCCATCTATAATAAGCTTCACCAGATTTAAAATTAAAAATAATTTTTAGCTGCATCTAGCCCGGAAAATAATTTTGGGGCTCCGAGATGCGCAAGACACATAAGTGCCTTCTTGCTGCACTACCTGCAGCATGACCCTCATATTGTCAGAATTCGAAGTAATCATGACTACTGGGTTGCCACACTCTTAGATCCCCCAAACTTTTCGATCAACCTTTTCATTTTAATAAAGACCAAAAAAATGGTCATTTTTGAAATTATAAGCATTAGCAGGTTGTTAGAAACTGAAATCAAACAGTTTTCAACTCAAAACTTTATTCTAGGTGATGTTACATTTTCACATAGGACCCCTTGTTCGAAAGGAGCTTCTGAACTCTCTCGTCCATTGAATTTGTCAGGTTTTGGATGGTTTCTGCTTCAATTGTTTTGCATGAGGACAGAATACCCTCCCAGAGCTGTTGCTTAGATGTGAACTGCCTCCCGCCATCATAGACACTCCTTTTAATGATGCTCCAAAGGTTCTGAATGGGGTAGAGGTCAGGGGAGCATGGGGGTCACACCATAAGTTTGTCCCCTTTTATGCCCATATCAGCCAGAGATGCAGATGTTTTATGTGCAGCATGAGATGGTGCATTATCATGCAGAAAAATGATCTTGCTGTGAAATACACGGTTCTTCTTCTTGAACCATGGCAGGAAGTGCTGTTTGAGAAAATCCACATACATTATGGAGTTCATCTTTAGCGCCTTCAGGGATCCTAAAGGGGCCGACAATCTCTCTCCCCATGATTCCAGCCCAAAACATTACTCCACCTCCTCCTTGTTGGCGCTGTAGCCGTGTTTGCGTGGGGTGTCCATCAACCAGCCATCCTCCACTCCATTCATCTGGACCATCGAGCGCTGCACGGCACTCATCCGTGAACAAAACAGTTTTGAAATCAGTCTTCATGTAATGTTTGGCCCACTGGAGCCGTTTCTGCTTGTGTGAAGTGGATAGAGGAGGTCGACAGGATGGCGTATGCACAGCTGAAAACCTCTGAAGGACCCTGCATCTTGTTGTTCGGGGGACGTTGGAGGCACAAGCAGCTTCAAAAACTTGTCTGCTGCTATGACAAGGCTTTTTTGCCGCTGCTCTTTCAACCTGACGTAATTGCCTGTAGGAAAGAGTCCTCAATTTGCCCTTATCAGCACGCACACGTGTGTACTGTGAATCAGCTACATACTTCTTGATTGCCAAGACACTTCATCCTGATCATCGCACAATGTTGATTGTAGTCATGCCTTGACCTAAACACTCCACAATTTGTTGCTTCTCAGCAGCCGACACATCCTTTTTCTTTCCCATTTTGGCAGAAAATGTAGGCTGCTTAATAATGTGAGAGAGCCTTCTTAAGTAGTCTTGCTTTTCATTGGACACACCTGCCAAACTAATTAGCACAGGTGTCTGCAATTGCTTACAGTGATATAAAGAGCCCTGACACACATCACCATCAATGAGTTTAACTGACAAACAAACAAATTCTTCCCTTATCACTCCTAAACACTTTTTGCATAATAATTTGGAACGCGGTGTACATGTGCTTTTCCACAAAACACCAGTGGTTCACGTAGTGAATCTTACAGTTCTAACTTGCCAACCGTGGTCTGTATGGAATTGTTCAATAAAGGGCCCAAAATTAAGATAACATAGATGGGAGAGGTCTCTATGAATAGGAATTCCTAAGTATTTGATACCCTGTTAGGGCCAGGCAAAGGGAAAGTTGGACTGGATGGAATCCTATATGGATTTAGGGAGGGAGACATCGAGGGCCTCAGACTTCGCTGCATTGATTTTAAAATTTTACCATGTAACAAAGTGATCTATTTCAGCCATAACAGCAGGGATGGATATATGTGATTGAGTGATATATACTAGGACATCATCAGCAAATAGAGAGCACTTGTACTCGGTGCCTCCCACCTCAATCCACCTAATATTGGGGTTATGGCGAATTGATGAGAGCAGGTGCTCCGTCACTAGGATGTATAAGAGAGGGGACAGAGGACATCCCTGCCTTGTCCCATTGGTGATTGTGAAAGGTGATGAAAATGTTCTGACGCACCCCCTGGGCCTTGGGACACCCGGAGCCGGACCCTTTTTGGTGGATGCTGGTGGTTGTAGTCTTCGTGGCGGCGATCCGGTTCCGTGGCTCAGGGCGGTCAAACCAGTGGCGGAACTATTTATGTGGTTTTGATGTTTAAATGTCCGACTACGCCACCCGTGGATTGCGGTCAGAGTGAACCGCCGCTACAGGGCAGACCGCTAAGGCTGGTGTTGTGGGTGCAGCAGAGCGTAGCATAACTCCCCACGGGAGGAGTATAGCCTCAGGGCAGTGTATGCGGAGGATGGGGGTGATGGTGCAGGGCAGCAGCAGTAACGACACGGAGTCAGTGATGCAGTTCAGGGCCTTTACTCACAGTTCTTATTATCCAGACCACGTCTGCAGGTAACGGCTGCCCACGTCGTACTGTGCTCACCAGGTGAGGGGCTCAGACAACTCCCAGATAACTTTGGAGCGCTTCACAGGACCCCCTTTGTGTGTCCTTTGTCTGGCCTTTCTTACCAACACTTCTGTCCGGCTGCCTCGGGCCTCCTCTTGGTAAACTTGGCGCCAGTTTCCCTGACCCTATGTGGTGCCTTCCTAGCGGGTGGAGCAAGGGGCTGCGCCACATAAAATGTCAGAGCCTCCGGTTTCTAGCTGAGGGTCGTTTCCTGCCTCCACTAGTTCGGGGACCGGTCTCCCCCTTTGGCCTGACCCCTCCACGCAGGTGGATTCGGGCGTGCGGTGGCGACTCGCCCGTCCGCACCCCTGGGATCCCTTCATTCCTCGTTCCTGGAGCCTTCTCCGCTCCTCTTCCTTCCTTCTCCCTCTTGCAGGCCTGGGCCTCTGTTACTAGGCCTGCCTCCGGAGCAGAGCTCATGCAGAGCCCCTGCTCCCTGCCACTTCTGCTCAGACTTCTCTGCACTGAACTAAGATGGTGCCCACCTTTTATACTCCCTTCTCAATGCACCCAGGAACTGCTTCCTCCCTGCTCCTGCACTGCAGGGTTCCCCTTCCTCAGTGTTCCCTCCCCCCACTCTAGCCAGGGACAGGGACTGTCGTGCCCATCTCAGGGGCATATTGGTCGCCCTGCCCCACGGCAATGTGGTGTAATGCATGCAGGTGTCGGGGCCTGATCCACACTCCATCCTTATCTCAGAGTGAGATATCACACCTCTGGGTGAGGTGCAATACGTCTGTAGCAACCGAGCCCTCGGTGCTACAGTTCCATTTATCTTCAGCCTAGGTGACGTATTGTGATACAGGGCCGTGATTTTGGCTATAAAAGGGTCCCCTAGACCCCTACCCCAAGCTTTTTAAGAGAATCATATATGGCGTGCCAGGAGACCTTATGGAATGCTTTCTCAGCATCCAACGAGAGTATCTACTTACAAATTTTTAACTGCATCTAGCCCAGGAAATACTTTGTGCCTAGTAGCAGTGTCTGCTAGTCAGCGGATTATCCCGGCTGTTAAGCAAGCTACACCACCTGTAGTTTGGACACTTAATTTTTTCAAAGGAAATGCTTCGGGACCACGGGATACTCAGTGAAGAGCATCAGGAGGCACCCCAAGGCATAGGGGCTGGGACTGGCACTAGGATGCCTTGCGGTGGACAGCCGAGCTCGATCCTTATAAAAGCTTTTTAACTGCAGCAGCTTTAGTGGACGCTACTGGAGCTGGAATTACGCGGCTGCTGGCATGAGACTTGCCCTCCAATAGATCCTTGTAAATGGATTTAAAGTGTATTCATTCAAATTAGAGGGACAATTTAAATTAAAAAGCTTAGAGCTGCCTCCACCACAGGGGGGCTCTCTCGACCCACCAGCGGACAGGCACCAGTATTGGGAGAGGGGGGCTGGCCGTCAGGGTTCACCGCGGCTCTGGCACAAACTCGGCGACACGGAGGTGGCACGGGCAGGAGCGGACTGGCCGTCTCGGCTTCTCACTTTTTGGATTTTAGAAGGGCATGACATGCCTATATCTGTGTCTCCCCCTCCTTTTACTCCTCCACCTCTTTTCTTTTCGCATGACTATATGTACTTGTCACTTTTCAATGTGTTAGTTGTGTCTTCTGAGCAGTTTGTCAGCTTTTGGACACCTTTGAAGGTGTTTTCTATGTGTTTCTATGTGTTTTTGTTTGCCTGCCATTGGTTTTAACGGTGTTCGAAGGTGTTCGACGAACAGTTCGACGAACAGTTCGGCGAACACACGGGTGTTCGACGAACCGAACCGAACTCGAACACTACGGGGGTGGCTCAACACTACTCAACACTAGTAGTGAGCATTTTTAACCATTAGGCAATTCACAGAATTGCATAACATTGGGCTGAGTAAATGGAAAATTTTTCCAATAAAATGTTGCTTTGGCCCGAAGTTTTTAATTTTCCAAAGGGATAATGAGAGAAAATGAACAGTACAATTTCTTACACAATTTCTCCTGAGTACGACAATAACACATGAGGTCAAAAACTACTTTTGAGGCACAATGCAAATCTCAGAAGGGAAGAAGTGCCATATTGGAGTTCAAGTGTTGCTGGAATGGCTTGAGGATGCCATGTCACATTGGCAAAGTCTCTGAGGTGCCAGAACAGCGGAATTCCCCTGTAAGTGACCCCATTTTACAAACTAAACCTCTCAATGAATTCATCTAAGGTTGTAGTGATCATATTGACACCACGGGTGTGTCACAAAGTTTTATACCATTCGGCAGTGAAGAAAAAATAATTACAGTTTTGCAACAAAAATTTAGTTTTATCCCCAGATTTTACATTCTCACACAGGGTAAAAAATAGGTAAAAGTGTTACCAAAATTTGTCTCACAGTTTCTGCTGAATGTGGCAATACCCGATATGTGGCTGTACAGTATTACTAACCACACGGCGAGACTCGAGAGGGAATGAGCGCTATTTGACTCTTGGAGAAGAAATTATCGCAGAATAGTTTGCGGACCCCAGAATCTATCTACAGGTGTAGTGACAATTTTGACTATACAAGTGTTTTGAATAAACAAGCAGCAGTGGATGTTGCCGAGTGAAAACTGCAAATCTGCCATTGTAGTGCCCGTACATTGTAGTGTCCAGTACATTGTAGTGCCCAGTACATTATAGTGCCCATATATTATGCCCAGTTTGTGCTTCTAGAGACATGCACCAAAAAATTAAGCGGGCTCTCATCGCTACAGAAATGCCAAATATGTGGACGCTAAAGGTGATCTAGGCACACTGGGGCTCAGAACGGAAGGGGGCATTTGGATTTGGCATCTAAGAATTTGCTGGATTTATTTAGGGGGGGAGAGGAGCCATAGCTCTTTTCCAGAGCCTTTGTGCTACCAGCAATGTGGAAGCCTCCTATATTTCAATTGACAGATGACTGACCTGAGTGGGAACTAGCTTTTTTGAGGATTTTGAAGCTTTTACTGGGAACATTTTGCATAACATTTTGAATCACATTACATTTTGAATCTTCTGTGCCCAGACGATTGCCAGGATGGACTGGTATGTCCATTTGCGGGAACGCACTGCAAAATAACATGTACCAGTATGTCTAATGTCGGGAAGAGGTTAAAGGGTACTAAGTAGAGATAAGTGAATCTTTTGAAATTCAAATTCACCAACTTTGATGAATTTTCCTCCAAACAGCAAATAATTTTGCGCAAATCTCAATATTGGAAAGCTTGTAATTACTCAGAAAATACATGTTTAGGAGAGGAGAGAGAGAGAACCCAAATGACCATAAGAGCTTACACCTTATAGGCAAGAGAGAGAGAAGACCCCACTTCCATAAGAGCTTACACTCTATGGGAGAGAGAAAAAGAGGCCCCAGCTGACCATAAGAGTTTATACTTCTGCCATAGAAACTGTGCTCCACTGGGAACTTCTGATCTGTGATGGCCCAGGTATGGATCACCATTGTACAAGGTATCATAATCCACTAGATGTCCACTAGATGTCATAGCTGAAGGACATTGTGGGGAAGTCCAATGTCAACACTAATTGGCATTAGCCCACTCTCTGATGTGTGGGAGATAGTGCCAGGCAACTTTTTTGTTGCAAATCAAATCTCAGAATGTTTGAATTCAAGTGAAATTGTGAATTTTAAGAAATTCAACTCAAACTCAATCCTCCGTGGATCCATCTGCTCATCTCTAGTAACAAGAAAAGTTAGCTTTTATGGCTTTTTAGAGAAAGGCTTGGTCACTAGTGAGGCTCTTGTATTAATTTTGTCAGAATTTGAGAATCAATTCCTTTCCCATACCTTTGGATATTCTCCCCAGGATTCTTTTTATTATAGTATATTTTTCCAGATGTCATCATTGTGACGCGCCCCCTGGGGCCGTGGAGTACTCGGCGTTGGGCCGGTCGGTTCTTTTAGGATAGTCACGGCTGCGTGACCCGGTCCGTGGCCCTGGGCAGTCAATAACAGAGGGGGGAATAAAGTTTAGGGGATAAAGTTTTGTGATGTCACCCGTGGTACACGGCTATAAGTGGCCACCGCTTCTGTTCAGATCCACTGGGGCCGTTGGTGATGCAGCAGAGATAGTTTAGCTCTCCATGGGTAGAGCTAGGCCCCAGGGCAGTTAAAGAGATCATTTTAGATGTTGGTGTAGTGCAAGGCAGGTGATGCAGCAATTAAGTCAAGGACACAGCAGGGTGCAGTCTTCAAGTTTTTACTCACAGTTCTTACGGTGCTCCAGGTTACAATTGCTAGCCATGTTATAACAGCCCATCGAGTCCTGTGTCATCCAGGGAAGTGATCCATCCAACTCTCGGATAACTTGGGTGCACTTGATCAGAACCCCCTTCTTGTGTACCTTCCCGGGTCGTCTCTCTGCGCTGGCTCTCGCCCTCCTGCCCTGCGCCTCACACATAGTGTCGCGAGCCATTGGCCGCGGGCCTTGTTGGGCGACATCCTCTTTTTCCCCTTGGTCCTATATGGCCACCTTTTCAGTGGTGTGTGGTTTTAGCTATGGCACTTGAAGATACCGCAGCCTCCGGTTTGCTAGCTGAGTCTTGCAGTCCACCACTAGTCTGGGGCCGGTCCCCTACTGTGGCCTGGTCCCTCCTCCCGACTCCGGTCGGTTTGAATTCGGGCGCACAGGTGGACTCCGCACTTCCCGTGCCCCTAGGACTCCCTCTCTGTCTCTGGAGCCCCTCACTGCTCCGGTCTTCTCTCTTCACTCCCTGTGACAGACTCCTGTCACCAACTGCTCTGACTGATTAACTCACCTTCTAGCTCTTTCTACCCGTCTTTTTATACTGTCTGTCATGTGACCCACGTCACTAACTGTCACTCTATGTGGTCCCCTCTACCTTCAGTCCTTCCTTGTGTGCTCCCCTAACCTACTTCCTCCACCCACCTCCTCTACCTAGTTCCCTCCTCCAGACAGGGACAGGGACTGTGCTTTCCCTCAGGAGCAATCTCGCCCTTCCCTACTGGAGTGATGTGGTGTTGGATGTGGGTGTGTGGGTCCCGGGTAGTGCTCCCTACTTATCCGAGAGTGGGGTACCACACTTCTGGCTGAGATGCAGTACCTCTGTGGCGACTGGACCCGCAGGGGTGCCACAATTGCATATGGTTTGGTCTGTAGTTTTAGAAGACCCACTTGTTATTTTATGTGTCATCTTATATTAATAAGTTGCTATTGGATTGTTTTTTCATTAATAATAATTCTGCAAATTTGAAATAGCTTCTGAAGATAAATGCAGGGCAGTAAATAATGCTGATATGAAGTAGGACCACTGAGAGGTGATCTTAGTGGTTGCTGATGGATGTCAGAAGCACTAAGTTCATCTGTTATATAAGAACTGGTATAATCAACCACTGGTATATATCTACAGTTTAGTCAACTGTTTAGAAGTTAGGTATGCTCAGCAGCACTGTATCATCACAACAAAGAATAAAGATAAAGTATTAATCATGAATCTGTCTTAAATGGGTTGTCTGGGGTTGTTTTTTAGGCTTGCAGATGATGAAAATAACAACTACAACAATACTTACTCTCTACAGGATCAACAATGCCTCTCTACTGCATCGCTCTTTGTTGGCTGGTTGTTGTGGTGGCATCACAACTACAGTGAATGTGGATGCTGCAGCCAATCACTAGGGTCAGCGGCTTGTCCAGTCTATATATGAATCACCACTGAGTCCATTAATAGACTGCTGTTCAAGTTTATGAACTAATAACAATGTTATCCCAGGCAAACTCTTTATTTTTGTCAGTAGGATGAACTCTCCTAAGCTGTCTATATGCAGGTCATAGGAGGCGGAATAAAATGATACCTTGATATTTGTAATCCAATGTCTTACTTCAGAGAAATCCACATTTTTCTTATATGTAAATGAGCTATTCAGTACTACAGGCTGGACACTGATCTGCATGAGAATCTGCCTCCAGAACTTATTGTAATTAAAATGGGACCTTACCAGTGTGATATGTAATGGCCACTCTCTGCTCTCCTGATCTCATTCAGAGCTGTGTGGGTTTATAATGCACACATCTGCAGGTTCCTCTCAGCTTCAGCTTCTATTTCACAGGCAGTAAGTGCTGCAATAATGTTGCAATACAGCAGAGCTGTGAGAGCTGCAGCAGATAAGTTTGTGAGGGGACAAAATTCAGTTCTACTCTTCTGTGTTAGTTACATGTCTCACACTGGTAACTCCCCCTTTTATCAAAATTAGACTCTGGAGGCAGATTCTCAGAAATATCAGTGTCCATCCCATAGATCTTAAAAGCTCAATTACATATGAGAAAAACATGGATTTCTCTGGAATAAGACATGACATCATAGATATCAAGATATAATTTAATTTCGCTTCCTGTGACATACATGCCCATACAGGCGGCCTAGAAAAGTTGTTCCTGCTGACAGATTCCCTTTAATCTTAATGGGAAGTATTGAAATCTTCTCCTCTCCATAAAATAGCTGCCCACAGGCTCCAAGAAAATAAAGTAATACTTTAAATTTAGAGTGCCTTTAATTATTTCATTTTATAGATCTTATTAATACATTTTTCCTTTCAAGCCAAATTAAAGGAGTTGCTCAAGACTTAACAGCTGATGATCTAACCGCTGTAAAAGTCATCAATATGAGATTGATGGGGGTTTGACATTCGGCATTCATTTCAATGGGAGATAAAAAGCAGAACTTGGCAGCAGTCACTAAACATGAGGCTGCTATGTTCCACTCCGCACATCACTTATGTCCATCTGCTGAAGGAGTACATATCAGTTGATTGGTGGGGGTACAGGATTTGGACTGCCACAATTTTCATATTGTTAGGTTCCAGACAACCCTTTAAGATAAATAGAAATTAAATGTAGATTTAGAATAAATGCTTAGCATGACTCTTACCTCCTCCATTTTTGTAACACAAGTAGGGAAACCTCCAAACATTAGCCAAGTCCACAGCAAATCCAATAACAGAAAGAAGAAAATCAATTTTCTTACTCCAGGTCTCTCTCTCTTCAATATCAGGATTTGTCTGTGATGGGTTTACCAGTACTGAATTAGTAAACTGAACTCCATTTTGCTCCTTTACAAGAATAAGCTCTACTTCCTTGGTTCCCATCTCATTAAAATCTTTAGCAGGAGCAACCACTGAAGACATCTGCCCGACCGGTGGTCTAGGTTTGATCATTAGGTGCTAGCAACAATATAGACTGTGGTGATAGATGGAACAATAGTTTTCTACCTGTTATAAATAAAAACAGTAGTTAATTAATAAAAATTCAGTTTGTTTGTATATATTTACCCTGCTTATTTCCAGACACATTATAAATAATAACATTAAAAAGTAGAATTAGATAATTAATGCCAAAAAACAATGCAGCAGTCCATTAGAACACTTTATACAGATGTCTTCTTCCTTACCATTTTTCTCGGTTCATCACATCCACAGATATGTAAGATAAAATAACTAGCTTTAAAAAAAAATAAAATATAAAGTTGTGACATTCTTTCACAAAATGTAAATGCTTTATGTGCTTATGTGTAGCCACCCAGGAGTAGCTATGTAAATTGTAGCCTATTAAGGATTTTGCTAGGGCAGCAATATTATATTAACCCCTTCACAACGTGGCCAATTTCCGTTTTTGCATTTTAGTTTTTTCCTCAACTTCTTCCCAGAGACATAATTTTTTTATTTTTCTGTCCACATAGATACAAGTGCTTCTCACTAAATTAGAATATCATCAAAAAGTTAATTTATTTCAGTTCTTTCATACAAAAAGTTAAACTCATATATTATTTAGAGTCATTGCAAACAGAGTGATCTATTTCAAGTGTTTATTTCTGTTAATGTTGATGATCATGGCTTACAGCCAATGAAAACACAAAAGTCATTATCTCAGTAAATTAGAATACTTTATAAGAACAGCTTGAAAAATGTTTTTAAAATCCGAAATGTTGGCCTACTGAAATGTATGTTCAGTAAATGCACTCAATACTTGATTGAGGCTCCTTTTGCATCAATTACTGCATCAATGCGGCGTGGCATGGAGGCGATCAGCCTGTGGCACTGCTGAGGTGTTATGGAAGCCAGTTTGCTTTGATAGCAGCCTTCAGCTCGTCTGCATTGTTGGGTCTGGTGTCTCTCATCTTCCTCTTGACAATACCCCATAGATTCTCTATGGGGTTAAGGTCAGGCGAGTTTGCTGGCCAATCAAGCACAGTGATACTGTTGTTTTTAAACCAGCAATGACCTTTTTTGTGGCTTACCCTCCTTGTGGAGTGTGTCAATAACTGCATTCTGGACATCTGTCAAGTCAGCAGTCTTCCCCATGATTGTAGTGTCGGGGTAAAAGAGAATATATATATTTGTAACTTTTATACTTTTGTAACTTTTATACGCTTTTTTGCTTATGTACTAACCACCATTTTGTGTCATATAACAATAAGCTTTCCTTGCTACATATTACTCAAATCGAAACTTAAACTAAGACAGTTCCAGTGTTGCCAAGACTTATTTCAGAGAAACGAAACAAGATTATAAGCTGACGGCTGCAATATCTGCCCAGAGACTGAGATAAGGAGATGTGGACCAATCAGGAGTGGCCAGACACTGGACTTTCATGGCTTACCCCGCCCCGGACAACCCCAAGTTTGTCTAGTAATGGGAGGTCTACTAGTACAGGAAAGTTATAACCAATGCTGTCCCAACCTCCGGGACCTCTCTGAATCAAGAGAAGATATGGAGAAATACACTCCTTTGAACAAGCCTGACCAGCCCCCCCCCATGACAAAGTTCAATTGAGAGATTTAGTTTAGGGACAGTTGGGAGAACTCCATGTGTCACCCAGGATAGGGCTCGATTGTCTGGGGGCGTCCCATAAGGGGGCAGCTTCTAAGATGATTGGGTGAAGAAATCCACCTCCCCTCTCCCCACACATGGACAGTCTCAAAGGACCCGAAGCAAGGGAAAGCTTAGTGTTTAGTGGGGAATGTCGGGGTAAAAGAGAATATATATATATTTGTAACTTTTATACTTTTGTAACTTTTATACGCTTTTTTGCTTATGTACTAACCACCATTTTGTGTCATATAACAATAAGCTTTCCTTGCTACATATTACTCAAATCGAAACTTAAACTAAGACAGTTCCAGTGTTGCCAAGACTTATTTCAGAGAAATGAAACAAGATTATAAGCTGACAGCTGCAATATCTGCCCAGAGACTGAGATAAGGAGATGTGGACCAATCAGGAGTGGCCAGACACTGGACTTTCATGGCTTACCCCGCCCCGGACAACCCCTATCCCCTCCCCATTATGTAGTGTATTTAGGTTTATGCATGTAAAAATAAACACAGAACATTGCTGAGAACGTTGTCTGTAGTAGTCTTTTGAGCGTGCTCTGAGTTTGAACCAGCTTGTTGTCTGACTCATTCTTTGAATGGTTGACCCATGCTCATAGTTTGAATTTGGAGTGACTGGAGGACGAGTGGAATGTCATCACGACCCCCACAAATGGCGCCCAACGTGGGGCGTGGCTAGCGGTATGCCACCCTCCCGGACCCATATCGCTGATTTCCCTGGTGGTGACCGCGGTGGCTGAATTTGAGGCCTGATCAACCTCCATCGAACACGGTAAGTTGAGATGTATTTTATATGTCTCACTTGCCTGTGTGTCAGCCGCAGCGGTTCCTGTTGGGTTGTCAGGTTGGATCTGGGTGGGTGATCGGTCGAGTGGTGAGACCTCAGGCGTCCCGCACCACGTCCTGAACCAGCAAGTGTTAAAACGAGTGACGTCGCATGCCTGCGCGTGCTCGTGTGAACATCATCTCCTCCTCCTCCGGTCACTGAACTCTCTTTAGATAGCTGCCTCCCGTAACTGATAGTCGAGGTTTCAAAGCATTCCTGAATTGTAGTGTAAGGGAGAAAGAATCTGTGACGAATTGAGGAGTGCTCTTCGTTTAACACAGAGACTGCTCTAAATTCAAGGTTAGCAAAGGAGATAGATTGAGAGGTGTCTCTCTATCTCATCAGTGTATTGAGAGGTGTACTCTACACTGACGGGTGGTGCCGTGGTAGGAAAGAAGACGGATTGAGAGGTACTCTTCGTCTTATACAGAGAAACCTCATAAGGAGGGGTTCTGCTGTCAGTCAGGGTGCCGTGGTGAGTCGTACTGTAAAGTCGCCATTCAAGGTTAGGGAAGGGATAGATTGAGAGGTGTCTCTCTATCTCATCAGTGTATTGAGAGGTACTCTACACTGACGGGTGGCGACCTGTCGGCTGCACCAGTGATCTGAGTTGCGACAGATCATTGCATTCTATAAGAAAATGTTGCGTATATTTAAATTTGAAAGATCTCGTAAGTTGTGGAATGCTGCTGTGGGAGTTAAGCCAATTAGTGGAGTTACGGGAAGGCAAGAAGGCAAGAAGAATGTTAGGAATTTGTATAAATTGATAGGTTTATCTAGTACAGGCAGGCTCCAGCCTTCAGTTTGGAAAGAATGCGTCACACAGAGAAAGGGAAAGTTGAGTGATTTAGGACTTCTGCACCAGGCTCAAGCTCATTTTAGAGTAGCGAGTAATTTGAAGTCTGAAGGCTGGAAAGAGGTAGATGGTGTGGGGGGGACAGAGAATGCCGAGCCTTTGTTCGGATACATGAAAGCTGCAGAATGTGATTTGTTATGTGCCCCCAAAATGGCCGTTGCACCTTTGATGCCTGTCACTACACCGAGCCCTCAGCCACCGCCCTATAATGGTGCCAACAACAAATCACCGGAGAGGTGGACGTGTCGGGTGCGTGGAGAGCAAAACCCACCCTGGGCGGAGTTCTGCTGTGTCTGTGGGGCGGGCCGCCCATGGCACGATGCCCAGCCTGCCTCCAAGAACAATTCCACTCTAACTCCTCCCTCCCACGGCCATCTTGCTACACCTCTTACTTGTTGTGGGAGGCCCGGAAAGCCCCAATCCGGCCTATATCCACTACTACATCCGTCCGGTGCATATTACCAGCCACCAGCACAGGTGGAAAAGCCCGCAGTCCCAGAGCACCCATCTGAAACTAATGTGACACCCTCTGCTCCAGTCCACGATGCTGAGATGCTTTCCCTGTTTCCTATGGGAGTCACCCACAACCCTGGGGATATCCTCCTCAACTCCCCAGAATTTCAGGCCAGACTGCTCTCCCTCCACCAACATACTGTTACTCAAGACGATACGGAGCCAGATGAGGGATGGGCTCAAGATACTCCAGCCCCCCCTCCTTTACCCCATACGTCTCCTATGGCATCCTCCACCCCACATCCATTACCCGTACTCCGGCCCTTGCTCCAAGCAACTGCTGAAAGAACACCACCCCCCAGCCTCTCAGAAGTTTGGGACCCCTGCCGCTCCCGTAATCTAGTAGACCCATCAGGACGCCCTGTCACTCTGTCAATAGGCTATGGTGACATCCTTACACATCGGGTGGGGGCCATAGTCAACCCTGCAAACACCTGTATGAGCCATGTTGGAGGATTGGCTCGCAAAATTTCCCTTGCTGCTGGTTCTACTCTGGCTGCAGAATGCCAGGCTCACTTAGCCGAAAACGGAGAGTTTTCAGAAGGCCATGGATTCCACAAAAGCAGGATCCCTTAGTACGTATGAATCCGGCCTAGAATACATGAAACAGTTAAAAGCCTGGGCTCAGGATCGCTTGTCAGATCAAGCTGGGTCTGTATAAGATGTTCAACAAGACCCTGATGAATCTGTGGAAAGATATGCTGCAAGACTCAGCATGCATTTTGAGGATCTCGGATACAGTCCTCATGTCAAGACGCAGGCCGCCCTGTTGGTTCAGACCCTAGTAGATGGCCTACAAGACACTTTCAGAGATGAAGTCCTGAGAGTACGGCCCGAGATTCGTTCTTCTTCTTTCAACGACGCGGTGGACATCGTTAAAGCTTTCCAAAAATCAATGCTAAAAAATGAAAAAGGATACTAAGCCAAGGAAGAAAGCCGCTCCTGCCATGGTATATCAAGCTCAAGAAAGCTACCCACCCCCTGGCAACCAACATGGAATCAAGTGGGTAATGGTTAAAGGCACAGGTGATGATACTCCTCCCACATATAGAGAACAAGACAGAAGAGATGACAGGGGACCATCCAGAAACAAAAGACCATCTCGTGATTCTGAAGGACGAATGTTGTGTTGGGAGTCTGGTAGCCTTGACCACATCCTCAGAGACTGTCCAACCCGCAGACAGTACCATGACCGCTCGTTTCATGACGGTCCACACAACCATGGACCTTCCCGTGAACCATTCACCCACGCCAATGACGGCCCAGTCAACCAGTGTCCACTTTCCCGGCTACGCACCCCACGGCCGCCTGTGGGACTGTCATTTTACAGGTGGACCATCAACCACTGGAGTTCCTGGTGGACACTGGGGCGGCCACATCTGTCATTTCCTCTGCACAGCTCCCTCCTTCTGTATCCCTATCACCGGATACCCTCACCTGTGTTGGGGTGGAAGGCCAACATATTTCTTCTCCACTCACAGTCCCTGTGTCTGCAGGACCGTTCACCGGAGTACTCACAAGATTCTTGGTCTCTGAAACTTGCTCTGTCAATCTGTTGGGAGCCGATCTCTTAGAGCGGATGAAGGCAACAATTACCTTCGGAAACCATGGTATGGAGCTTCTTTTGAGGGACCCTCATTCCTAACAAGGGACTGAAGACCGCTGTGTTCTTAAAACCTTCCCTCTCATGATGATGACCATACAACCTCACTCTCTGTGGTCCAGTGGGCCAGAGGACGTCGGCCTCCTGCAGGTTCCCCCGGTCCGAGTACACCTCAAGCCTGGACACAGGTATCCACGGTTGCCACAATACCCCCTCAAGGCTGCACAAGAACAAAGCTTGGGTACCCAAATCGCTTCCCTCCTGGAATCAGGAGTCCTTGTCAGATGTGTATCTCCATGCAATACACCCCTCTTTCCTGTAAAAAAAAAGAAAACCGTTCCGGGAGAGCCTCCAAGATACCGGTTGGTTCAGGATCTCAGAGCCGTCAATGCAGCTACCATTTTAGAAACTCCAGTGGTACCCAACCCAAACACCCTCTTGTCTCAGGTGCCTCCAACGGCCACCTTGTTTACGGTGTTAGATCTGGCCAACGCCTTCTTCAGTATACCCTTACATGAAGATTCGTGGTTTCTTTCTGCCTTCACCTTTCAAGGAGCACAGCTTACATGGACCAGGACTCCGCAAAGAGCCCAGAACTCTCCTAACCAATTCACTCATTCTATGAAGTCTATTCTGGAGCCATGGGTTCAAGAGAACCCTCAGGTCACCCTTCTACAGTATGTGGATGATCTTTTACTCTGTGGCACTGAAGAAAATTTGCCAGAGATGTCAGCATCCCTTCTCTGGTTTCTTCACTCAGCTAACTGTAAAGTCTCGAAAGGCAAAGTCCAATGGTGTCTACCCAAGGTCATTTTCCTCGGATATTGTATATCACAAGGTACTAAACATCTGACTGAAGAAAGAAAACAAGCCATCATGGATATCATTTTCCCAACCACCTACTCCGCTATGCAGACTTTCCTTGGCCTCATCACTTACTGCAGGCAATGGATCCCTGATGCCTCAAAGCTCATGCAACCTCTGTACGACTGTCTCAAGAATGAAGGCTCAGTTTGGCTTCATGCTGAAGATCCACGTGTTTCTCATCAACACAGACTATGTTTTGACCGTCTTAAACAGGCTGTTGTCTCTGCCCCGGCCTTGGGCTTACCAGACTATACTCAGCCATTTCACCTTTTTGTCTCGGAATCGGAAGGTCATGCCTCTGGAGTTCTAGCATAACGCTATGATCTTAAGTATCGGCCTTTGGGCTACTACTCAGCCCGCCTGGACCCTGTCGCCCGAACTGCCCCCACGTGCCTTAAGGCGGTCCACGCTGCTCACATCCTCCTTGACAAGTCAGCTGATATCGTCCTTGGACATGATCTAGTTATACAGGCCGGCCATGATCTCTCAGCTGTTCTGCAACAAACATCTCCTTACCAACCAAAGATACCTGCGGCTGCAGTGTTCCCTATTGTTGCCCTCCAATATAACATTTACCAGATGTCTGACTATCAATCCTGCCACTTTGCTTCCATCTTCTAGGGGGGAAGGTGAAGAGGGTGAAGGTCCATTGGTGGAACCTCATGATTGTATAAAAATTTTGCAGGAAGAGACTTCTGCTCCAGAGAATATGGTGGCACATCCGCTCGCAGACCCTCAAGGGAAGTTCCACACGGGATATGCTGTCACAACGGACCTAACAGTCCTCAAGGCTGAAGCTCTACCACCATACATGTCTGCACAAGAAGCTGAACTTGTGGCTCTCACAGAGGCCTGCCACCTGGCAGCAGGAACAAAGGCGAATATATATATACCGATTCCAGGTATGGACATGGAATTTGCAATGATTCTGGACTCTTGTGGAAGTCTAGAGGATTCATCACAGCTGCAGGTACACCAGTGAAACATGTCTCATGGATTAAGGCCCTAATGAAGGCCCTGGAACTACCCATTCAGGTTGCTGTTATCAAGGTCAAGGCTCATGGAAGACTAGAATCCAGAGAAGCCAGGGGCAACCACCTAGCTGACCAAGCAGCCAAGACTGCAGCAGTGGAGAATGTGTCATCAAAGTGGCAGGAAAAGGAAGAAGAGATGGGGGAGACCCTGCAAACCGTAGCTGTGGCGCTCACTAGAGCAAGAGCCAAAGAACAGCCGGTGGAAGACCATACAAGTCCAGCGGAGACACGAGTGGAATCCAGGGGGGTCAGGATGCCTGAAGAAAAATTGTGTGAGGAACAAAGGAAGACCCCCACTGAAGAAGTCAAGCAATGGAAAGCGGCAGGAGCCGTGCTGGCAGGTCGCAAAGATTCAAAGGTCAACTCGACTCTTTACCAAGTGGATGGGAAGCCTTGCTTGCCTAGACGCATGTACTCAGCTGTGGCAGCATGGGCTCACGGGCCTACACACAGAGGAAAGAATCAAGCCTTGGCATGTATCAAGAAACTGTACTTTGCACCCGGAATCTCTTCCACTGTGACTGCGTACTCAAAATCCTGCTCTGTCTGCGCTACCTGCAACCCAACGTGTACGGCACGGGTCCCTCTCCAACACCTGGCTAAACCAGACTACCCTTGGCAGAGAATACAAGTCGACCATATCCAAATGCCTAAAGCAGGAAAATAGGAGTACGTTTTGGTAGCCGTGGATATGTTCTCAGCCTGGCCCGAGGCCTACCCGGTTGTCAACATGACTGCTAAAGTCACAGCCAAGAAACTGATCACCGAAGTTGCCTGCAGATTTGGAGTTCCCCAAGTCATAGAATCGGATCAAGGACCAGCTTTCATAGCAAATATCTACAAAGAACTCTGGAACATGTTGGGAACAGATTTGGGCCTCCACACTCCATACCATCCTGCCAGTTCAGACAAAGTGGAGAGAATGAATTCCACACTCAAGACCCAGCTCTTGAAAATGACCCAAGATCATCCCCTCCCCTGGCCCGACCTACTCCCCATAGTATTGTATCATATCACACACACTCCTCAGGCCAAACATGGGCTGACTCCCTATAAAATTTTGTTTGGGACCCCACCCAAGATAGGAGAGATTAGGCCCCAAGAGTTGTCTGAAACACATGATAGAGTGGTAAAATTTGTGATTGCCTTGTCTAGAGAATTGACTAACACCCGCTCTCCAGTATCTGCTTCTCTCCCAGAATCTACAGGTGATGCAGTACATGATTTCATCCCAGGCGATCTAGTGTATGTGAAGAAGTTTGTCCGGAAAGACTGCCTCCAGCCGCAGTTCGAGGGACTGTACACTGTGCTTCTCACCACCCCGACGGCTCTGAAGCTTGAGGGCAAGAGCACCTGGATTCACGCCTCCCACTGCAAGAGAGACAGAACGAGTCTATAAAAGATGACTACCTTCTTCTATATCCTTTCCATATGCTTACTGTCTGTCCCAGGGTGGACAGCTACCACACAGGGGTAGATACCTCCTTCTTCTCAGGTTGGTTGGGAGGGCTCAAGGGATTCCTCCAACAAGTTTGTCTAGTAATGGGAGGTCTACTAGTACAGGAAAGTTATAACCAATGCTGTCCCAACCTCCGGGACCTCTCTGAATCAAGAGAAGATATGGAGAAATACACTCCTTTGAACAAGCCTGACCAGCCCCCCCCCATGACAAAGTTCAATTGAGAGATTTAGTTTAGGGACAGTTGGGAGAACTCCATGTGTCACCCAGGATAGGGCTCGATTGTCTGGGGGCGTCCCATAAGGGGGCAGCTTCTAAGATGATTGGGTGAAGAAATCCACCTCCCCTCTCCCCACACATGGACAGTCTCAAAGGACCCGAAGCAAGGGAAAGCTTAGTGTTTAGGGGGGAATGTCGGGGTAAAAGAGAATATATATATATTTGTAACTTTTATACTTTTGTAACTTTTATACGCTTTTTTGCTTATGTACTAACCACCATTTTGTGTCATATAACAATAAGCTTTCCTTGCTACATATTACTCAAATCGAAACTTAAACTAAGACAGTTCCAGTGTTGCCAAGACTTATTTCAGAGAAACGAAACAAGATTATAAGCTGACGGCTGCAATATCTGCCCAGAGACTGAGATAAGGAGATGTGGACCAATCAGGAGTGGCCAGACACTGGACTTTCATGGCTTACCCCGCCCCGGACAACCCCTATCCCCTCCCCATTATGTAGTGTATTTAGGTTTATGCATGTAAAAATAAACACAGAACATTGCTGAGAACGTTGTCTGTAGTAGTCTTTTGAGCGTGCTCTGAGTTTGAACCAGCTTGTTGTCTGACTCATTCTTTGAATGGTTGACCCATGCTCATAGTTTGAATTTGGAGTGACTGGAGGACGAGTGGAATGTCATCACGACCCCCACAGTAGAGCCTACTAAAACAGACTAAGGGTCCTTTTTAAATGCTTAGGAAGCCTTTGCAGGTGTTTTTTGTTAATTATTCTAATTTACTGAGATAATGACTTTTGTGTTTTCATTGGCTGTAAGCCATAATCTTCAACTTTAACAGAAATAAACACTTGAAATAGATCACTCTGTTTATAATGACTCTATATAATATATGAGTTTCAAATTTTGTATTGAAGAACTGAAATAAATTAACTTTTTGATGATATTCTAATTTTGTGAGAAGCACTTGTACATAAGGGCATTAATTTTGTCACATAATGTACTAGAAAACAGGAAAACAATTCTAAGTAGTGTAATTGTGAAAAAAATTCAATTCTAACATTGTTTTTTGGGAATTGTTTTTAATGTGTACATTAGTGTTGAGTGAGTATGTTCTGTCCGAGTATGCTCGGGCCGAGCTCCGAGTATTTATAGCTGCTCGGTGTTATGTTTGAATTGCTCCCGTGTGCATGATTTGCAACTGTTTGACAGCTTTATTACATGTGAGGAATGTGTAAGAAATAGACATTCCTCACATGTAATAAAGCTGTTAAACAGTTGCAAATCATGCACACGGGAGTGATTCAAACATATCATCGAGCAGCTGTAAATACTCGGAGCTCGGCCCGAGCATACTCGGCAAAAGGGTTAATAGAACATACTCGCTCAACACTAGTGTACATTGCATGGTAAAAATTATTTGCAATATAATTCTGCTCATCAGTATGATTAACAAACGTGTCCAGTTTTTTTATTATTTTAGGGGTGAAAAAAAATTAGGAGTTTGCACAAAAGAATTTTGGGGTTGTGATGCTATTTTCCGAGACCCGTATCATTTTTATTTTTCAGTCTATGAAGCTGTGTGATGGCTTATTTATTGCTGTGTGAGCCAATGTTTTTATTGATACCATTGTGAAATAGATATGATGTTTTGATCGCTTGTTATAGCATTTTTTGTGGTTTTGCAGAGAACAAAAAAACATAATTTTGGCGTTCTTGAATTTTTTTTAATTTACAGTGTTTACCAGTCGGGTTAGTTACTTTTATATTTTGATAGATCGGACTTTTCTGAATGCGGTGATACTACATGTTTATTAAAAAAAAAATATTAATTTTATTTTTAATAGGGGAAAAGGAGGGTTATTTAAATTTTTAGGGGTTTTTTTATTTTTTTTCATATTTTTTAAAACTTTTTTTTTTACTTTTCTCCTTAGGGGACTTGAAGCTGCGATTGTCTGATACAGCAATGCATATGGTAAAAATCACAGTCTTCTTTGAAGCCCGGTCACAGGCTGGGTTTAAAAGGAGCTCCATAACAGACCACCTGCTGTCATAGCAACCCATCAGTGACCCGTAATCACGTCATGGGCAGGTGGCTGGGTGCGTGGAATGACGCGCCCCTTTGCCAGCACGTTTTAAATGCCATTGTCAGAGTTTGACAGTGACATTTAACAGGTTAACATTCATGGGTGGAGCTCTTCTCTATCCGTGATTGTTAGAGGCAGGTCCTGGCTGTAACATACAGCCATCATCTGCTGAATATGGGGTGAGCTCACACCGCACACGTATAGCACATGTCGTTAAGAGGTTAAATGGGTTTTCACACAAACAAAGTACATTTTAATCAATAGATCTTGGAGTAATAATAAGTTCCACAATTGGATGTGTTAAAAAAAATTCTTTGATGTGATATAATCTTATAAATGTGCCCCTGCTGTGTACTGTGTAATGGCTGTGTCTGACCATGTACGAACATTGTCTGCACATACAACAGCTCCTGGGCAGGGAAGGAAGCAAAAGAGAGAATACAGACAGTACAGCATGGGATTGCAGCTGCTGCTTTCTGTGAGGTAAAACATTTTCCTGTCAGTTTAAAAATAAAGTTTTACCTCACAGAAAAAAAATCAACTGTGATCCTTTGCTGTAATTTCTTTATATTCTTTTGCCTCCTCCCCTGCCCAGGAGATGTGGTATGATCAGACCATGTTCCTGCATGGTCAGACACAGCCATTACACAGTACACAGCAGGGGCACATTTATAAGATTATCTCAGCACAGGAACATTTTTTTAACACAATTAAATGTGAAACTTATTTTTATTCCAAGATCTATTGATTAACCCCTTTGCAACCTTGGGTTTTGTCGTTTTTGCTTTTTCGTGTTTTGCTCCCCACAACAACCACAGTTGTTTTTTATTTACTTTTTTTACCACGTTCACTGAATGCTAAAACTGACCTGCCATTCTTATTCTCCAGGTCATTATGAGTTCGTAGACACCAAACATGTATAGGTTCTTTTATATTTAAGTGGTGAAAAAAAAATCCAAAATTTGGTAAAAAAAAATTAGCGCCATTTTCTGAGACCTGTAGCGTCTCCATTTTTCGGGATCTGGGGCTGGGTGGGGCTTATTTTTTTGCGCGCCGGGCTGATGTTTTTATTGATAACATTTTGGGGTAGATCCGATGTTTTGATCGCCCGTTATTGCATTTTATTGCAATTTTGCGGCGACCAAAAAACGTAATTCTGGCGTTTAGAATTTTTTTCTCGTTACGCCGTTTACCGTTCGGATTAATTCTTTTTTTATATTGATAGATCGGGCGATTCTGAATGTGGCGATACCAAATATGTCTATGTAGGTTTTTTTTTTAATATGTTATTTTGAATGGGGCGAAAGGGGGGTGATTTAAACTTTTATATTTTTTTAATTTTTTTATATTTTTAAAAACTTTTTTTTTCACTTTTTGCTTGCTTCAATAGTCTCCATAGGAGACTAGAAGCAGCACTTGTTTGATCGGCTCTGCTACATACAGGGGACGAGCAGATCCCCTGCATGCAACAGAAATGGTCTTGTGCTATGAGCGCCGACCACTAGGTGGCGCTCATAGCGACCAGCTTATGACAACCACAGGCGTCTACTGCAGACCCTGGGTTGTCATGCCCACCCATCGGTGACCCGCGATCACGTGACGGGGTCGCCAATGGGCGGGTCTTATTTTCTATATATATGCCCCCCAAGGAAGCTAATCTAGCAAAACGCGCATTGGGAATTAGGAGACTGGAGTGCCACCACTCAGGTTCATGGGTAATTCGATCTAACTAACTTATCTGTACATTGATTATTTTTTTTTATCTTTTGCTTAGCGTAGCGCTGATGAGACAATATGATTTATAAGGGATGATACATATATTACTGCAATAAATATTACATGAACTCATCAAGTTACCCTCATTAGTACTAACAACTGAGATATCAGCCTATTGTAGGCTTTACCTTTCATATGGACCCATGTAGCATTATGTGAACCTACTCTGTAGTGGATGGCACTTCCAGCCCCTGTCTTTGCCCCTATTTTCATATGTACTATTCATTATTTAATCTATTGTGAAATAAACTATTTATTTTAGTATTTAGTAGCATGGACTCCTTTTTCTCCTTTTTTGAAAATTAAAAAAAACTATTCCTTAAAATCGACTCTTCAGCCTTCTGCAGCATGTGTGTGTGTTGTGTGTGTGTTGTGTGTTGTGTGTGTGTTGTGTGTGTGTTGTGTGTGTTGTGTGTGTGTTGTGTGTGTGTGTGTTGTGTGTGTGTTGTGTGTGTTGTGTGTGTGTTGTGTGTGTTGTGTGTGTGTGTTGTGTGTGTGTGTTGTGTGTGTGTTGTGTGTGTGTTGTGTGTGTGTTGTGTGTGTGTGTTGTGTGTGTTGTGTGTGTGTGTTGTGTGTGTGTTGTGTGTGTGTTGTGTGTGTGTGTTGTGTGTGTTGTGTGTGTTGTGTGTGTGTGTGTTGTGTGTGTGTGTGTTGTGTTTGTGTGTTGTGTGTGTGTTGTGTGTTGTGTGTGTGTTGTGTGTGTGTTGTGTGTGTGTGTTGTGTGTGTGTGTGTTGTGTGTGTGTTTGCCTCTGTCTCCTTTCTGCAATTTTCCTCTCTCTTTTACAGAACCATAAACTTCTATTGCTAAAATGTTGATGCCTCCATCAGCTGAAGGATGGATTTTAGTATTATTTCACAGTAAATTATGAGGTCAGGATGCAAAGGGGGAGGAGAAGTGGCCCTTGAATGCAGAAAGATTTTTATTATAAGGATATATTGCAAGGTTTCTTATTTATGAGTAGTTATTTATTCAGAGTTTATTAAAACGTCATGATCCCTTAACCAGATAAAAATAAGGAGAAACACATCTGTTATATAAAATGTTTAGGATAAACAAAACATGGATTCAGAATGGTTCTATAATGGACAATTCATTTACCCATATTTATATAGAAAATGTAAGAATCACAACTGAAGAAGAAGCCAGTAATATCTGAACAAAAGTAACACCAGGAAAATAAAACACTTTAAGGTAAAACTTTATACTCAATAATATTCCTATTTTTAAAGGAAATCTGTTAGTGGGCGAGAACAGTGTCCATTCAGAAGCAGCAGAGAGAATTAAGTACAGTTGTACTGCTCTGTGAGCTAAGGGTACGCTCACATCTTGCAGCCGTAGTACGTTATTTGTTTAGTTTGCGGCAGTTCTGAGAAACCAAAACCACATAATGATTGGTGCATTATATTAAATCAATGCAAGACCACATGTATTTATGTTACACAGTATTGCATAAACTGGATAGAATTGTAACAAAGCCTTAAAAGTATACAACGGTTTGATGTCTTTAAATAAAAACATCACTGAAAGGAAACAAAAATTATTTACAGACTGGTGAAGAACTAAAAGTCAATTTATACAGAGATAAAGATTTATTATCTGCAAAAAGCGGAGAAACAACCTTTAATGTGTATTATTGAATGCATTGTAATAATCAGGGGACTGAACATTCATGTTACTGGGTGACTCTAAAGCCCAGACTTGGGAGCAAAAAATACAAAAAATCCAAGAAAAAAGAATAAAAAATAACTGTATGTGACAATTGCCAAGAAGCAGTGCAAGTGTACCGTATAAAAGGCTGCAGAAACTGGAAAATGATTTTACAATATACCCCCAAAAAACACATAGGTCATTCCTCTTTATTTTAACTTTATATAAGGTTTATTTTGCATGACAGAAAGCCCACAAAACATTGAATACAAGTAACATGTGTGCAAATATATAGCACAGACTGTTGTGAAATTAAGGATTAACACGTGATAATTTAATTTATTACTAAATAAAGATGGAATAAAATATGTGGATGTGGCAGAACTAAAAGTTATACATTTGTTTCTTATGTGTCCTGGGATAACCAAGAAGATTTATATGCAAAACTTCATTGTAAACTATGCCAAAAGAAAAACATTAGTAATTCAATATAAAATGGCTATTTTCATAATTTGGCATTGTAGTCTGATACAGTCCAAAACGACATTATGGTGTCTTTTGCTCCCACCTAGAAATGCATATAAACTTAAGTTATCTTAACCCAGGGAGTCATGATGATGCCAAAATAAAAGAGATACATTACTAATACTCCTAGGTTATTTCTATGCACTCAGATAAGGACATTTTTTGTAATAAAATGTATTCTTAAACATTAAACGCTCTAATCTAAGCAAATAAATAGTGTAAGGCACAGTGTCTAATGAGAATATTATTATTTAAATGATTATAAATTTAGTACATAACTTTAAAACCATAATGCAGAAAAAAACTGATACATATGTTTGACTATGATTTTAGAATTACTCTCTTATCGACACATATTTCAGCTTTAGAAATAAAGAATAACCTTTCAAACTAAACATTTTATAAAGTGCAGTGTAAATAAGAGGACTGCCATCTGCTTTTGAACCTGAATCTTACAAACTATATGTTTGGAGGAAGGAGATATGGTTTATATTGTTACTTGGAGTTGTGTAATAATCATCATCTATATTTCAGCACCATCCCGCAATGGACAGCCACAAACACCTGTCTACATTCTAAAATAAGGCTTTATATTATTAGTTAAGACATCCATTTATTAGGGGGGGGGGTTTGCCTTATTGCGAAGCTATGAAAATAATGTCATCCTATATCTTATGCCCAGACTAATTTAATGTCCTATGCTATATGCTTTGAAATGCATAACATTTAAAAGTGATTTTATAAAGATATTTCTAAGTATTTATTTCCCATTTGTCAATATAATAAGTAATGCAAATTTCCCAAAAGAAGATGACTATGTAAATGCCAGCCTGACATTTTGCAAATCAATCAGTAGGTTAAAAGTTGACATCTATAGCTGTTATTGGAGATGCATACATTAAATGGTGCTAACTGTGATGATGGGGCTCAACTCTTCAGAAAATGGAGAACCACGACCCAATGCTAGAGGGTATTAGTAACATTAACCAGTTACATACAAGTTACAAACAAGAATCATTAACTGTATGTTATAGGATATAACAAACTTTATTATATTCACTAATCCTCCAAGTTCTAGAACTAAATTTATACATATAGTGTTTATTGTTGCAAACCATAAATCCATTGTATGATAAGCCTTTTTCACATTAGCATCAATGAAAATTTTAATCATTTTTGTTTTGCAACTGGAGCAACCAATTCGTAACACTATTCTTTCCATAATCATTATGCGGGAAACCTTGATAGAACCCCATTAGACCCTATTAAAATCAGTGGTGTATATCCGGATTTGAAAGTAGCTATTTGGCTCTGTTATAAGCTGAAGATATGACAATAGTCTGAACAGAGCCTAAGATGTAACTTCATATACAATTAATATGATACATTATAAATCCTAAAATAGTTTTGTAGCTTAATGCAAAAATATATCAGTCAAAGTACAAAGAATATAAAAGTACTAGACACACTCAAGGATAGTTGAAAGTAAATATTAATATGAATGCCAATGATTATAAAAAACACTAGATTTTTTAAGATTACTGGCTAACATTTAAATCTATTCTTACACATGCGCACCAATACACATATATAGATTATATATAGAGTATTACAAATAAGGCAAGTGTTTCCATTCAATAAATAGTAAAGAAAAAGTTCTACTTACTTGTTTAAGTCTTTCTCATGCACACTGAAAAATGTGAAATATTGCAGGTCAAATTAAATGGGAAAAAGATTCTATTTGTAGGATGTCTCTTACTCATAAACCTAAATAGGAATGACTCTGCTCATAGTTTTCTCATGTTCTGGATCCTCTGTGGTGTTAGAATGTCTTCATCTCTAAGAGCCTGTGAGGTGTGAAGATCCACTGCTCTCCCTGAACTTGTACTATAGTGATGAGCTGCTGGAAGATAATAGGCAATAGCCCTCCCTCATCTGCTCCATCCTTTCGATGACTCTTGAGCTCAACCACTTATTACGAGCATGCCCTGGCTGTTATTTTTTTTCACAGGCAGAGAATTGCTAAAAATTCAGTCATAGGTTATTAGTTCAATTTACAACTTCCATCAGATTCAAACATTAAAACTGGATTGCATATCTTCATTAGTATACATAGTCAAATAGGACACTGCTAGTTTAGTATAATTTTTTGTTTAAATGTTATATTGATCCGCAGTTATCTGGATATTCTGTACACACATATGTCTATACACTGCTCAAAAAAATAAAGGGACCATTCAAATAACACATCCTAGATCTGAATGAATGAAATATTCTCATTGAATACTTTGTTCTGTACAAAGTTGAATGTGCTGACAACAAAATCACACAAAAATCATCAATGGAAATCAAATTATTAACCAATGGAGGCCTGCATTTGGAGTCACCCCCAAACTTAAAGTGGAAAAACACACTACAGGCTGCTCCAACTTTGATGTAATGTCTTTAAAACAAGTCAAAATGAGGCTCAGTATAGTGTGTGGCCTCCACATGCCTGTATGACCTCCCTACAACGCCTGGGCATGCTCCTGATGAGGTTGCAGATGGTCTCCTGTGGGATCTCCTCCTAGACCTGGACTAAAGCATCCACCAACTCCTGGACAGTCTGTGGTGCAATGTGACGTTGGTGGATGGAGCGAGACATCATGTCCCAAATGTGCTCAATCGGATTCAGGTCTGTGGAACAGGCGGGCCAGTCCATAGCTTCAATGCCTTCATCTTGCAAGAACTGCTGACACACTCCAGCCACATGAGGTCTGGCATTGTCCTCCATTAGGAGGAACCCAGGGGCAACCACACCAGCATATAGACTCACAAGGGGTCTGAGGATCTCATCTCGGTACCTAAAGGCAGTCAGGCTACCTCTGGCAAGCACATGGAGGGCTGTATGACCCTCCAAAGAAATGCCACCCCACACCATTACTGACCCACTGCCAAACCAGTCATGCTGAAGGATGTTGCAGAAAGCAGATCACTCTCCACGGCGTCTCCAGACTCTGTCTCATCTGTCACATGTGCTCAGAGTGAAACTGCTTTCATCTGTGAAGAGCACAGGGTGCCAGTGGCGACTTTGCCAATTCTGGTGTTCTGTGGCAAATGCCAAGCGTCCTCCACGGTGTTGGGCTGTGAGCACAACCCCATCTGTGGACGTCAGGCCCTCATAACACCCTCATGAAGTCGGTTTCTAACCATTTGTGAAGACACATGCACATTTGTGGCCTGCTGGAGGTCATTTTGCAGGGCTGTGGCAGTGCTCCTCCTGTTCCTCCTTGCACAAAGGCGAAGGTAGCGGTCCTGCTGCTGGGTTGTTGCCCTCCTATGGCCCCCCACGTCTTCTGGTGTACTGGCCTGTCTCCTGGCAGCGCCTCCA
Organism: Phyllobates terribilis; assembly: GCF_046119375.1. Classification (NCBI taxonomy): domain Eukaryota; kingdom Metazoa; phylum Chordata; class Amphibia; order Anura; family Dendrobatidae; genus Phyllobates; species Phyllobates terribilis. The sequence continues at coordinate 416,469,567 of NW_027362764.1, read as the reverse complement.
GCCTCTGGACACTACGCTGACAGACACAGCAAACCTTCTTGCCACAGCTCGCATTGATGTGCCATCCTGGATGAACTGCACTACCTGAGCAGCTTCTGTGGGTTGTAGAGTCAGTCTCATGCTACCACGAGTGTGAAAGCACAACCAACATTCAAAAGTGACCAAAACATCAGCCAGAAAGCATTGGTACTGAGATGTGGTCTGTGGTCCCCACTTGCAGAACCACTCCTTTATTAAGGGTGTCTTGATAATTGCCAATAATTTCCATCTATCATCTATTCCATTTGCACAACAGCATGTGAAATTGATTGTCAATCAGTGTTGCTTCCTAAGAGCAGTTTGATTTCACAGAAGTTTGATTTACTTGGAGTAATATTCTGTTGTTTAAGTGTTCCCTTTATTTTTTTGTGCAGTGTATATATATATATATATATATATATATATATATATATATATACAGTGCCTACAAGTAGTATTCAACCCCCTGCAGATTTAGCTGGTTTGATAAGATGCAAATAAGTTAGAGCCTTCAAACTGCAAACGAGAGTAGGTTTTATGAACAGAAGCATAAATCTTACAAACCAAAAAGTTATGTTGCTCAGTTGAATTTTATTAAATTTTAAACATAAAAGTGTGGGTCAATTATTATACAACCCCTATGTTTAATATTTTGTGGAATAACCCTTGTTTGCAATTACAGCTAATAATCGTCTTTTATAAGACCTGATCAGGCCGGCACAGGTCTGTGGAGTTATCTTGGCCCACTCCTCCATGCAGATCTTCTCCAAGTTATCTAGGTTCTTTGGGTGTCTCATGTGGACTTTATTCTTGAGCTCCTTCCACAAGTTTTCAATTGGGTTAAGGTCAGGAGACTGACTAGGCCACTCCAACACCTTGACTTTTTCCCTATTGAACCAGGCCTTGGTTTTCTTGGCTGTGTGCTTTGGGTCGTTGTCTTGTTGGAAGATGAAATTACGACCCATCTTAAGATCCTTGATGGAGGAGCGGAGGTTCTTGGCCAAAATCTCCAGGTAGGCCGTGCTATCCATCTTCCCATGGATGCGGACCAGATGGCCAGGCCCCTTGACAGAGAAACAGCCCCACAGCATGATGCTGCCACCACCTTGCTTGACTGTAGGGATGATATTCTTGGGGTAGTATGCAGTGCCATCCAGTCTCCAAACGTCACGTGTGTGGTTGGCACCAAAGATCTCGATCTTGGTCTCATCAGACCATAGAACCTTGAACCAGTCTGTCTCAGAGTCCTCCAAGTGATCATGAGCAAACTGTAGACGAGCCTTGACATGACGCTTTGAAAGTAAAGGTACCTTACGGGCTCGTCTGGAACGGAGACCATTGCGGTGGAGTACGTTACTTATGGTATTGACTGAAACCAATGTCCCCACTGCCATGAGATCTTCCCGGAGCTCCTTCCTTGTTGTCCTTGGGTTAGCCTTGACTCTTCGGACAAGCCTGGCCTCGGCACGGGAGGACACTTTCAAAGGCTGTCCTGGCCGTGGAAGGCTAACAGTAGTTCCATAAGCCTTCCACTTACGGATGATGCTCCCAACAGTGGAGACAGGTAGGCCCAACTCCTTGGAAAGGGTTTTGTACCCCTTGCCAGCCTTGTGACCCTCCACGATCTTGTCTCTGATGGCCTTGGAATGCTCCTTTGTCTTTCCCATGTTGACCATGTCTGAGTGCTGTTCACAAGTTTGGGGAGGGTCTTAAATAGTCAGAAAAGGCTGGCAAAAGAGATATTTAATCCACACATGTGAAGCTCATGATTCTTGGTGCCTGAACTACTTCTTAATACTTTAGGGGGACCAAACAGAATTCTTGTGGTTTGAGGGGTTGAATAATAAATGACGCTCTGAATTAACTTTTTACGTTTAAAAAAAAAAAAAAAATTTGCTGTAGTGCATTTCCCACTTCCAGGCTGATCTACAGTACAAATGTCACAATGCCAAGTTAATTCCGCATGTGTCAACCAGCTAAATCTGCAGGGGGTTGAATACTACTTGTAGGCACTGTATACAGTACAGACCAAATGTTTGGACACACCTTCTCATTTAAAGATTTTTCTGTATTTTCATGACTTTGAAAATTGTACATTCACACTAAAGGCATCAAAACTATGAATTAACACATGTGGAATTATATACTTAACAAAAAAGTGTGAAACAACTGAAAATATGTCTTATATTCTAGGTTCTTCAAAGTAGCCACCTTTTGCTTTGATGACTGCTTTGCACACTCTTGGCATTCTCTTGATGAGCTTCAAGAGGTAGTCACCGGAAATGGTCTTCCAACAATCTTGAAGGAGTTCCCAGAGATGCTTAGCACTTATTGGCCCTTTTGCCTTCACTCTGCGGTCCAGCTCACCCCAAACCATGTTGATTGGGTTCAGGTCTGGTGACTGTGGAGGCCAGGTCATTTGGCGTAGCACCCCATCACTCTCCTTATTGGTCAAATAGCCCTTACACAGCCTGGAGATGTGTTTGGGGTCATTGTCCTGTTAAAAAAGAAATTATGGTCCAACTAAACGCAAACCGGATGAAATAGCATGCCGCTGCAAGATGCTGTGGTAGCCATGCTGGTTCAGAATGCCTTCAATTTTGAATAAATCCCCAACAGTGTCACCAGCAAAGCACCCCACACCATCAGACCTCCTCCTCCATGCTTCACGGTGGGAACCAGGCATGTAGAGTCCATCCGTTCACCTTTTCTACGTCGCACAAAGACACGCTGGTTGGAACCAAAGATCTCAAATTTGGACTCATCAGACCAAAGCACAGATTTCCACTTGTCTAATGTCCATTCCTTGTGTTCTTTAGCCCAAACAAGGCTCTTCTGCTTGTTGCCTGTCCTTAGCAGTGGTTTCCTAGCAGCTATTTTACCATGAAGGCCTGCTGCACAAAGTCTCCTCTTAACAGTTGTTGTAGAGATGTGTCTGCTGCTAGAACTCTGCGTGGCATTGACCTGGTCTCTAATCTGAGCTGCTGTTAACCTGCGATTTCTGAGGCTGGTGACTCGGATAAACTTATCCTCAGAAGCAGAGGTGACTCTTGGTCTTCCTTTCCTGGGGCGGTCCTCATGTGAGCCAGTTTCTTTGTAGCACTTGATGGTTTTTGCAACTGCACTTGGGGACACTTTCAAACTTTTCCCAATTTTTCAGACTGACTGACCTTCAATTCTTAAAGCAATGATGGCCATTCGTTTTTCTTTACTTAGCTGCTTTTTTCTTGCCATAATACAAATTCTAACAGTCTATTCAGTAGGACTATCAGCTGTGTATCCACCAGACTTCTGCACAACACAACTGATGATCCCAACCCCATTTGTAAGGCAAGAAATCCCACTTATTAAACCTGACAGGGCACACCTGTGAAGTGAAAACCATTTCCGGTGACTACCTCTTGAAGCTCATCAAGAGAATGCCAAGAGTGTGCAAAGCAGTCATCAAAGCAAAAGGTGGCTACTTTGAAGAACCTAGAATATAAGATATATTTTCAGTTGTTTCACACTTTTTTGTTAAGTATATAATTCCACATGTGTTAATTCATAGTTTTGATGCCTTCAGTGTGAATGTACAATTTTCAAAGTCATGAAAATACAGAAAAAACTTTAAATGAGAAGGTGTGTCCAAACTTTTGGTCTGTACTGTATATATATATACATATATAAATAATATATATCAATGAATAAATATATATATTTGACTTAGATTTCTCTTTTGTTCAATCACTTTGAATTTTGTTACTTGACCTGTTAAACTATTAACACTTCTTTTTTTAAACATTGCTTGTGTGCAGCATTTTTTACACACCTCCCTAAAACTTTATATGCACGATATTGTGCAAAGGTTAAGGCAGTTGTGTGAAAAATGCTACAAACTAGGTATGTTTAAAAAAAAAGAAATGTTAATAATTTATTTTATCAATTAGCAAAATTCAAAGTGAACGAACAAAAGAGAAATCTAAATCAAATCAATATTTGGTGCAACTAACCTTTGCCTTCAAAACAGCTTGAAAGCAGGAATTCTTCTAGGTAGACTTTCATACAGTTTTTTTAAGGAGCTCTGCAGGGAGGTTGATATAAACATATTGGACAATTAACCACAGGTCTTATTTGGATGTAAACTTGCACAAAACCCTTTGTTTCTTCATATAATTCCAGACAGATTCTATAATGCTAAGATTAGAGCTCTGTGGGGACCATATCATCACTTCCAGGACTCCTTGTTATTCTTTACACTAAAGATAGTTCTTAATGATATTGACTGTATGTTTGGGGTCGTTGTTCTGCTGCAGAATAAATTTGGAGCCAATAAGATGCCTCTGTGATGGTGTTGCAGGATGGATAAGTGTCTTGCCTGCATTTCTCAGAATTGAGGACACCATTAATCCTGGCCAAATCCCCAACTCCATTTGCTGAAATGCAGCCGCAAACCTGCAAGGAACCACCACCATGCTTCACTGTTTCCTGAAGTCACTCATTATTGTACTGCTTTCCAGCCCCTCAGTAAACAAACTGCTTTCTGTTAGAGTCAAATATTTCAAATTTTGACTCATCAGTTCAAAGCTCTTGTTGCCAGTTACACCCAGTGCCTTTGTTTTCGGGCAAAGTTGAGTCACTTGGCTTGTTTTCATGTCGAAGTTATGGTTTTTGGCCCCAACTGAAGACCAGTTTTGGCCAGACTTCTTCAAACAGTAGATTGGTACAGCTTTGTTCCACTGGTTGCTGCCTGTTCTAAGCTGATGACACTACTCAACATCTTCCAATTTTCGACAGGAAGTAAGCATGATGTGTCTTTCATCTGCTGCATTGTTTCCTTGGCAAACCACTCTGTCTACGCTCCTCAACATTTCTAGGTGTACTCAAAGTCGATAAATACAGACATTACAATCATGTAATCGTCTTATTGGCTCTTAATTATTCTGCAGTAGAAGAAGAACCTCAAACATACAACCAATATAATTAAGAACTATATTCAGTGTAAGGAAAAACAGGGAGTCCTGGAAGAGATGGTGTATCGCTCATGCAGCGCTGATCACAATATTAGCTTGTCTATCTGGAATTACATGAACATTCAAAAGAATTGCTAAAGCTTGACTAGGATGCAGCCTGCAGGCTGACTGAAGAAACATCAGATTTTTATGGTCCATATAGATGGCCACTGGAAACTTTGCTCCTTTAAGTAGATATTGCCACTCATTCAAAGCTAATTTTACAGCCAATTCTCGATCACCAATGGAGTTCTTCCATACTTTCACTCTGTTGGAGAGAATTTGCTGGAAAATAAACCGGAGGGATGGTTTCTAGATTTTGTTAAAAAACTGCTACTACATCAATAACAGAGGCAGCCACTTAAGCTAAAAATAGCCTGTCAACATTTAGGTGGTGTAGAACTGAAGCAGAGTAAAAGCAAGATTTATTTAGCTGGAAGACTTAATTTGCAGAATCTAGACAATTTGGAGAATTAGCAACCTTCTGAGTGAGAGAATTATGATGAGCTACCACTTGAGAATAAAGTCTGGAGAAAAATACTGAGTCCTTGACGCTACTGGATGAGAAAATACAGATAGAATGAAAAGTGGATCCAACAGGATGTAGACTAGACTACAGTAAGTGAGTGTTTTATTGTTTTTATGAAAAATTTACCCAAAGATAAAAAAAAAACAATAGAAAGGCATGAAATGTTAGGTGAAGAGTCCATGCAACATGTTTCAATATCGTACCGGCGTATTGCCATTGTTTGCAGGAAGATAGGAAGTTTAAGTGTGGTGACCCCAACCTCATTTAAAAATTGGACAATACAAAAATACTATAAAAAGTGCAAAAGTAAACACCAGAAGGTACAGCAAAAGCAGACATAAAACATAAGGATCTATGACAATAATCAAAATAATAAAGTGTTGTAAAAAGTAAACTATTTGTTCACAGATAAAAGGCTAGACACAAGGTCATGTCATTAGAATAGCACTGAAGGTCACAGAGGGTGTGGCTGAGGGGAAGCCCTTTTAATATAGAGCATAGCCTAGTCCCAGTCTGGTTACTATGGCAGCCAGATACACATTAAGTACTAGACACTGGCAAAGAGGGATATCAGAGTGTGGAAAATCTGGGAAAGAAAGGATATTAGCGCATGGGAAGGATAGGTACTATGGAAAAGAAGGATATTAGGGCATGGGACAACTGGGTGCTGTGATGTGTATGTTCTGGTGTCTGACCCTTCTCTTATATTGTGGCTGCTTCAGTTGTGAACTATGCATGTGACGCGCCCCTGGGCCTGCTGTGTCGCGCAGCGTCTCGCGCACGGGGGCTTACCCGGAACCGGATCAGATGAGGGTTGCAGTCTCCGAGTGGCGGGGACCCGGTCCGTGCCCAGGGGGTCAGACTCAGTGTGTGGCAGTCTTGATAGTTGTTATTTGAGTGTCGACTACGCCACCCGTTGATTTGCAGCTATGGAGCTGCCGCTGCAGGGCAGACCGCTGAGGCCGGTGTAGAATTGTGCAGCGTGATAGTATAACCCCCAACGGGAGGGGTATGGCCTCAGGGCAGCCGACGTGGAAGATGGGGGTAGCAGGAACCACTCAGAGACGGTGCGGTGTAATTCAGGGTCTTTACTGGTAACAACGATAGACCCTCCCGAAGTACTTGCTAGCGAACGGGGCCTGGTCAGTCCTTGAGCAGATGGGATCTCCCCTGGCCAGGCGGAGTTGTAGGCCTCCCAAACTGACTGTACTCTTCTGGCTACCTTGCTAGAAGCGGATATAAGTAGCCCACGTCCCTGAGTGTACCGTGTGGTGCTCACCCGTATGGCCGGTGACTCGGGGCCTTCTATTGGCTTCCGCTCCACGATGGCGGTGCTGGTCCCACACGTGTGACCGTGCCTTCGGGTTTCTGGGCCTGAGGACCTGAAATCCCCTGCCGGTCGGCTTCTGCTGCTGGGTAAGAGTTAGTCCCCACAGCCTCGGACGCCGGGTCCGGTAAGAAAGCTTCTCAGTCAGGGCGAGCTCTGCAGCTGCCAGCCCCTGACTCGTAGTAGTATTGCTCCCACTGAGCTCCAGCTGTTTCTTCCTATGACTGTCTCTTGTCTCTACTCTCCTTGACTCCTAACCCTGCTTCAGCCCCGGGTTTATATAGGGGAAGTTCTTCCCCTCCCAAGACTGGGCAGGAGGTGTGGCATGCACAGGATCCCTGACCAAAGGACCTCCCACCTGCTCTCAGACGTAATATCTCTATCACTGTGGCAACCAGACCCCTGGGGTGTCACATTCCCCCCTAGTGAAATTTAGTACTCCGGGACTAAACATATTTTTAGAAAAACATAACAAGGTATAACAATAACAATACAATAAGAAAAACACATAAGATGGTTACGGCGTGTCCGCAACCGGGTGCAGTCTTTGAAGAAAAGCAAGGTGTCCATTTCACCAAAACAGGGAGACGTAACCAGGTAGGGGGTCTGTCCTACCCCGAGTCCTTAACAGTCTTTAGTCCGTCCTGGGTTACGCTCCAACTATGTACACAGGATTCCCGGTAAATCCACCAAGGACTCCTACAAATAACTAGAAACACAAAATTATACACAAGCAACAATACACAGGTAAACATAAATAAAACAATTTATACACTTCAAATCCTCCACCGTGCGGGTAACTGGCCTCTAGTGGCCCTAGTGGACCTACGGAGCTGACTGCCTAGCCCTGAACTACAGGGTGTAGGAGCTGTCAAGGGTAAACTGGGCAGCTGTCTACCGGCTCTTTGGCTCACTAGGGATATGGCAGGCTCACTGCAAGCAGAGGGTTGATCCTCCTGGTCTGCGGGTGTGGGGTCTTCTGCCTCCTGGACCGGCTGTTCTTCCAGCTCTACCTGTTGCTCCGTAGGTGCTTGGGATGCTGGTTGGAGGAAGGTGAGTACGGGTACCACAACTGCACCATTGACTTGAGTCCAAGACCGAGGGAAGTCCCCGAGCACAGTACTAACCATATCTTCCCTTTCCTCTACGGGTCGATGGTCTTCTTGTTCCTCTTCAGGGTTCCTCAGTTGTTCGGGACACTTCTTCAGGTGGTCCCGGGATACAATAGCTGTGGTTTCCCCTCCGTCTTTACTGATGGTACAAACCTTCGGGTTCTCGTGGCTTGAGGGCAGTACGGTGTACGGGTCCTTTTCCCACTGGTCGTCCAACTTGTGGAGCCATCTCTTCCTCTTCAAGACCTGCTCTCCGGGTACCAGGGGAACAGCGGGAGCATACTGGTTGTAAGTTTTCTCTTGTCTTTCCCTAGCCTGACAGAGACTTCGCTCCACGCTCTCCTGTACTCTCCGGTACTGCTGCTGCCTCTCTGTGTCCCAGTCTGTTTCTGGTGAAGTGTCCTCGGGTGTCAGGACTCCCATTTCCAGGTCAACAGGTAACTTACCAGGTCTTGCCCTCATTAGGTAAGCCGGGGTACAGTTGGTGGAACCTACCGGGATGTGGTTGTATAGGTCCACCAGATCGGGCAACTTCTCAGGCCACAGACTGCGTTCTTCCAGGGGCAACGTTTTTAAAAGATCCATTACCACCTGGTTCATTTTCTCACAAAGTCCATTAGTTTGCGGATGGTAGGGTGTCGTCCTTATCTTCCGGCAGCCATACAGATTGCAGAATTCCTGGAAGACCTCCGCTTCAAAGGCAGGTCCCTGGTCCGTCAGCACTTGGTCCGGGGACCCGTGTGGACGGCAAAAGTGCTGCTGGAAGGCTCTAGCTGCTGTTTGAGCCGTTAAGTCCTTGACGGGGACGACAACCAAGAACCGAGAGTAATGATCCACGATGGTTAACGCGTAGACGTAGCCACTTCTGCTTGGGGTCAGTTTTACATGATCCAAGGCTACCAGTTCCAATGGTTGCCGGGTGACGATGGACTGCAGGGGAGTCTTCTGGCTGGCACGGTCCTTCCTTCTCAGGTTGCACGGGCCACAGTCTCTGCACCACTTCTCAATGGTTCCCCTCATGCCTACCCAGTGGAATCGCTCGCGCAGCAGGAACTCCAGCTTCTTCCACCCGAAGTGTCCAGCTCCGTCGTGGTATGCCTCCATCACCATGGCTGCGTCTCTTCGTGGCACCACTACTTGCCAGAGTAGTTCATGCGTCCGGGAGTTAACCATTCTGCGGCACAACTTCCCCTTGTAAAGGAACAGTCGACTCTTCTCTGCCCATAGTTGTTTGGCTTCCTCCGGAGTGTCTGGTTCAAGGCAAGCCTCGGGCGAGTCAGCATCTCCTTCACCAGTCGGACGGCAGGGTCGCTGTCTTGCGTTTCCGCCCAGTTGTAGTGAGGTAAGGGGTTCAACGTAGCAGCCTGCTTACTCCTTACCCGGTGGGAATACTGGATAGTCCCATGATGGTGGAACGCAGGGAGTTCAACTTCTTCCAGTCCCTCCGGATCTTCTCCTTCGTCCGGCAGGTTGGGCATCCTGGACAGGGCATCCGCGTTGGTATTGGAGCGTCCGGCCCGGTATTTGATTGTGAACTCGTAGTTGGACAGACGGGCCATCCACCTCTGCTCCAGGGCACCGAGTCTTGCCATGTCCAGGTGTGTCAACGGGTTGTTATCCGTGTACACGGTGAACCGGGAAGAAGCGAGGTAATGCTTAAAGCGCTCGGTGACTGCCCATACTACGGCCAGGAACTCTAGCTTAAATGAGCTGTAATTCTCGGGGTTCCTTTCGGTGGGTCGCAGTTTTCGGCTGGCGTAGGCGATTACTCGTTCCTTCCCCTGCTGGATCTGGGACAGTACGGCTCCTAGCCCGATGTTGCTGGCGTCGGAGTAGAGGATAAAGGGCTGGCTATAATCCGGGTACGCCAGGATTTCGTCCCCCGTGAGGGCCATCTTCAGCTGGCGGAAGGACTCTTCTTCCAGCTCCTCCCATTTGAAGGGCGGCTTCTGGTTCTTGGCCTTCCGGGACTGGCCTATCAGGAGGTCCTGCATAGGTGCTGCCTTTTTGGTGAAACCGGGAATAAACCTTCGGTAGTAGCCTACCAACCCGAGGAACTGCCGCACTTCTTTTACGCTGGAGGGGCTTGGCCATTCCTTAATTGCGGTGATCTTATCAGGGTCGGGAGCCACTCCGTCAGCGCTCACCACGTGTCCCAGGTACTGCACCTTTGGTTTCAGGAGGTGACACTTGGAGGGTTTCACCTTTAGGCCGTAACTCGCCAGAGCTTCGAACACTTCCGCCAGGTGTTTCAGATGGTCCTCATACGTCTTGGAATATACGATGACATCGTCCAGGTACAACAGGACCGTCTCGAAGTTTCTGTGGCCCAGACAACACTCCATTAGTCGTTGGAAGGTTCCTGGTGCGTTGCAGAGTCCGAACGGCATGCAGGTGAACTCGCTAAGTCCCATCGGGGTGGTGAATGCAGTCTTCTCCCGGTCCGCCTCTGCTACAGGAACCTGCCAGTACCCGCTAGTGAGATCCAAGGTAGAGAAGAAGTTAGCAGATCTTAAAGCAGCCAATGACTCCTCTATCCTTGGTAAGGGGTACGCATCCTTGTGTGTGATACGGTTGATTTTCCGGTAATCTACACACATCCTCATGGTGTTGTCTTTTTTTCTGACTAAGACTAGTGGAGCTGCCCAGGGGCTACAGCTATCCCTGATCACCCCAGCCTCCTTCATGTCTCTAAGAATCCCCTTGGCGTGTTGGTAGTGGGCAGGGGGTACGGGCCGATACCTCTCTTTTATAGGAGGATGGTCTCCCGTGGGGATGTGGTGTTCTACCCCCTTGACTCGCCCGAAGTCTAACGGGTGTTTACTGAACACTCTCTCGTACTCCTGAACCACCCGATAGACTCCTTGTTTCTGGTGTGAGGGAGTGGAGTCAGTACCCAGATGTAGTTGCTGACACCAGTCCTCCATGTTTTTCTTAGAGCCGTTACCTTCCTCCGGGTGAGATGGAGGCAAGGGTTCCACAGATTGTATAGAATTTTGGTTAATGGTATATAATTTAGCTAGCGTGGCATACCGGGGCAGATACACTTCCCTCTCCCCGATATTTATTATGCGAACGGGCACCCTCCCATGGCGTACATCAACCACCCCCCGTGCTGTCAAAATGGTGGGCCTACTGTCCGAGTAAACTGGTTCTATCATTGCCTGGTAATCCCTACCTCTCAGACCAATAGCTGCCCGGCACCAAATCATCATTTCACTTTTTGGGGGCATGGCAATAGGAAAAGGGTCACACATTCTTACGCTACCAATCTCACCGCCGGAGAGTTCCACCTGTTGCCGTCGCATCAGTGCCCAAATCTCTTTCTGGAGCACCCGCTGCTCACTGGAGCTGGCGTTCTTGGCAACCTGCTGTAAAAGGAAAATCACCTCTGCAAGACAATTTTCAATTACATTAGTTCCTAGAGTTATTTTTGGGTGACTCTCATGTTTGTCAATATCTACAGTGATCAGTCCCTGTGCTGCCAGTTCGACTCTACCGATTTTGATGGTCACCTCTTTAAATCCGATCTGTGGCACGGGCTGGCCATTGCTGGCGATGATACTCAAGTCGTCGTCAGGGTAGCGGGTAATATCCGAGTCATTCCAGTACTGCTTAAAGAGCACGTACGGGATGGTGGTGACCTGTGACCCGGTGTCCAGTAGGGCACTCATGGGAATGCCATCCAGTACCACAGGCAAGACTGGACGTCCTCCCACATATCTGTCGCGCCAGTTCGATGGGCCTGGTGATCTTTTTCCTGGGGGTTTGCCCTCTACCCCAGGTTGTGCCCGTTTAAAGAACAGTACCTTGCCATATGTCCGGGTTGATTGCAGCGGCGGCAGATGGGTCGTCCGTCCTCGCTGTATCGGTCACTGGGTCTTCCTCTGGCCGGTGGGGTCCTCCTTGGTCGACGCCACGGGATGTCCTCCGGTCCGGATGCCAGCTGGATCTTCCCTGGGGTGGAAACCTGTAAAGACTGCACAGTTCGGGTTAGCGCAGCAACGCTCTTAGCTAGCTCTTGGACCTGATGGTGTAGGTCTGGAGCCGGGTCATTGTCCAAAGCCTGCGCATCAGCTCCCACAGGCCCTGCCGACAAGGGCGCCGCCTCCTGGTGGTAAGTAATAGCTGGGCGCCTGTGGGTCATAACGCCACCCGGTGCCGGTTCTCGGAGCACCCGGATGGCTCTGTCCTTGAACTGTGCAAAGCCCAGATGGGGATCCTGTAAGGCCATCGCCCGCAACTGAGTTCGGTGGGCATTACAATACAGTCCCTCTATAAATTGTTCGGTCAACAGCCTGTCCTCGTTTCCCACTCCATCAGGGTCGGTCTGCTTAATGGCCCTCAGGGCCTCTTGTAGGTTTAGTGCATAGTCCCTTATACTCTCATGCGCTCGCTGCTTGCACCCGTAGAATCTAAGCTTAATCTCGGCTGAGGTGCGGGTATCAAAGGTATCCTTCAGCCGGGTTAGTATCCCTGCGACAGTCTTCCTCCCAGGTGGCCAGGATTTTACTTCCCTTTTGGCTGCCCCGGTTAGTTGGGCCACCAGGATGCTCACTTTTTGCTCTTCTGTGAGGGGGTACACCTGGAAGAGGCTTTCCAGCTTTTCTCTAAAGTCATGCAGGGTATGTGACTCCCCTGAGTACTGGGGTAGCCAAGCGGCTCCCGGGATATAGGGCATGGTGAAGGGCATAACTGCAGCAGCGGTGGCGCTGGCGGGGGTTGAGGCAGTGAAGCTCTCCTCCGTATCCGACATCTTCCTCCCCCCTAGTGGACCGTGGCCTACCTTGCGATGATCCTGTTCCGTAGGCCGCGGCTCCGCAGTAGATCGTCAGGGTTGAGGACCTTCCGTCGCGCTCCGGTGACGTCGGCGTCTGCTGGGCTCCTTCCAGGACCTTACGCAATGTCCGGACGTGAGGCGGGGCTTCAGTTCTCGCGCGCTTTCGAAGTCCACGCCCCTCTTCTTCCCGCGCGGCGTCCTCAAGATGGCGTCCAATGGCGGGAAAACTCCACGGATGGCGGGAAGAAGGCAGAAGATGGCGCCGGATGGCGGGAAACCTCACCACTGGTAAGTTTGAACAGTCTTTGCTTTTCAGGCACGCAGTACCCGGTGGTTGCGGGCACGAAATCCTGCCGACTACGCCAAAGTTGACGCGCCCCTGGGCCTGCTGTGTCGCGCAGCGTCTCGCGCACGGGGGCTTACCCGGAACCGGATCAGATGAGGGTTGTAGTCTCCGAGTGGCGGGGACCCGGTCCGTGCCCAGGGGGTCAGACTCAGTGTGTGGCAGTCTTGATAGTTGTTATTTGAGTGTCGACTACGCCACCCGTTGATTTGCAGCTATGGAGCTGCCGCTGCAGGGCAGACCGCTGAGGCCGGTGTAGAATTGTGCAGCGTGATAGTATAACCCCCAACAGGAGGGGTATGGCCTCAGGGCAGCCGACGTGGAAGATGGGGGTAGCAGGAACCACTCAGAGACGGTGCGGTGTAATTCAGGGTCTTTACTGGTAACAACGATAGACCCTCCCGGAGTACTTGCTAGCGAACGGGGCCTGGTCAGTCCTTGAGCAGATGGGATCTCCCCTGGCCAGGCGGAGTTGTAGGCCTCCCAAACTGACTGTACTCTTCTGGCTACCTTGCTAGAAGCGGATATAAGTAGCCCACGTCCCTGAGTGTACCGTGTGGTGCTCACCCGTATGGCCGGTGACTCGGGGCCTTCTATTGGCTTCCGCTCCACGATGGCGGTGCTGGTCCCACACGTGTGACCGTGCCTTCGGGTTTCTGGGCCTGAGGACCTGAAATCCCCTGCCGGTCGGCTTCTGCTGCTGGGTAAGAGTTAGTCCCCACAGCCTCGGACGCCGGGTCCGGTAAGAAAGCTTCTCAGTCAGGGCGAGCTCTGCAGCTGCCAGCCCCTGACTCGTAGTAGTATTGCTCCCACTGAGCTCCAGCTGTTTCTTCCTATGACTGTCTCTTGTCTCTACTCTCCTTGACTCCTAACCCTGCTTCAGCCCCGGGTTTATATAGGGGAAGTTCTTCCCCTCCCAAGACTGGGCAGGAGGTGTGGCATGCACAGGATCCCTGACCAAAGGACCTCCCACCTGCTCTCAGACGTAATATCTCTATCACTGTGGCAACCAGACCCCTGGGGTGTCACACATGCTCCTTGAGCTGTCCAGTTCACAGCTGTTGGTGGTACCACACACCATTCCATTGTAGCCCTGCGCTGTGCACATAGCTACAATTTCCCCCGGTCACCACTCATGCAATGTTCAGCAGTGGTGAGAATAGTACCTGGGCAGTGGTGGTGAGCACAGGTTGGAAATAGCTAAAATTTTTCTGTCACCATCAGCACTCAAGCAGTGTTCATAGGTAAGCACTGGTATGGGAAGCCGTGAAGAGCATCAGGGTAGCAGCAGTGAGCACTGGTGGGTAATAGCTACAATATCTCATCTTTCACCGCTCATTCAGTGTTCAGTGGCAAGCGGTGGTCCAGGAAGTGCTGATGAGAAGAGTACCAGGACAGTGGCCGTGAGCACAGGTCGGTCAGCTGGACATTGTACTACTACTTCCAGACTACCACGCTGTTCTCACAGTGATGAGATGTGGAGCTGACCGACCTGTGCTCACTGCTGATGTCACTGCTGCAGCTTTCAGAGCAGTGAATTCATCCTGTGCTGTGCTCTGAACACTGACTCAGCTCTGCTATGTCAGTGTAAAGCCTCATTCAGATGTCTATGATACACAGACTCTTCACATTCAACTTCTATGTACATAGCACAGTAACCAGTGACAAAGTAATCTCTTCTCTTGCATAACAGACATTTGACTGAGACTTTACACTAACTGAGCCAAGCCATGCCTCAAATCCTGTTATATGTGATACAGTCTGCTGAGCTGTGAATCCAATCCTATCATGTGTGATACGGTCCAGGTATCTAATCCTATCATGTGTGATGTAATTTGCTGAGCCATGTCATGTGCTATACAGTCTGCTGAGCCATGTATCTAATCCTATTGTGTGATGAAGTCTGCTGAGCCTTGTATCTAATCCTATCATGTGTGATGAAGTCTGCTGAGCCATGTGTCTAATCCTATCATGTGTGATACAGTCCGCTGAGCCATTTATCTAATTCTATCATGTGTGATACAGTGAGCAGCGCAGTATCAACTAAGAGAATCAGCACTGCCAACCGTCCTTGGTGACACTGTCCAGATGTCAGTATCATTTTGCAATCAACAACAAAATGTGTCTGCACTGTGATAGTAAACTTCTTCCTCCATTATCCTTTTGCAAACACCCAGCAAAGGAGAGAAGGAACATCAGACACATGCAAGCAGATCCTGCACATATTTACTGCAGTTGTAATGTGAGTTAGCAGTGCACTAAGTTTTCATGACAAATTTCAGCAGGTGCCATGGCATTGTTTAAAAATTTAAACATCAATACTTTTTTTTCCAACAATTGAAAAAATATAATCTTTAATGTAAGTGACATTGCTTCAGTCTCTGGACGAGATAGTGCAGTGTTCCCCAACCCAATCCTCAAGAGCCACCAACAGATCATGTTTTTAGGATTTTCTTAGTATGGCCCAGTTGATAATTTCATAACCTGGACAAGCAAGAATTGCATCACCTGTGCCACACAAAAGAAATCCTGAAAACATGATCTGTTGGTGGCTCTTGAAGATCGGAGTTGGGGAACACCGAGATAGTGGGTAAACTCTCCTTTTGGGTGGATCACTCCCAGAAAGAAGAATGGCACAGTCAAAAGTCTGGGAAGAAAGTGGAGTTTTAGCCTTTTGTTTGTTCTGATTGGGAACGGTAAGTTGATAAAGATATTGTAGAAGCAGGTTTTTTTTAAAGTAAGTGGTTGAGGTATCAAGTTGAGGCAATTTTGAAAACAAAAGGATACTCAAAGGCAGCTTTTCTGCACAGCGATTAATAACTGGAACACAAAGTCTTAGCCATGGAAGTCCCAAAAGCACTGGTGCATCAGTAACTGGCAAAACTAAAAGAAAACAAGGTTATTGGGACTTGCAGAGTCGTATGTGGAAATAAGTTTCCGAAATCTCAGAAGAACTGAAGGTGATAGACATTGGCACAATGAGGTGAACACTCTTTTTTCATATAGGATCAGGGGTTTCCCTGTTTGGCATTGAGTTTGGAACAGTCAATGATCATTCTCAGAGCGGTGACTGAACCAACGCCGCCCCTGTGACTGAAACCCAAGCGCTGTCGGGAGGAATAAAGTTCATTTTCTCCCAACAGCGTTCAGCTAAGTGCGGGTTCTGGGCAAGTTAGTAATGCTATTATCCTGCAGATTAACATTATATCTGCAGGATAATAGTGTTTTTTTCTGGTGACAGGTACTCTTTAAAGAGTTTATGGTCAACAAGAAACACCAAGGTGATCTATTTTCTCCCATCTTTTAAGCTATAAATATATGACACTGACATACAAGAGAATCCAATCTGGACAAATCCTTCAAAATATTTCATTTTGTAGATGATGTATTACTAACCCTGACCTTGTCCACTTTTCAGGAAATAAACCAAATACCACTCTATTACCTTCCTGACAAAGTTAGTTAATTTAAAATGTACATTTATATATATGTAGAAGTGTATAACATTAAAATATCTAGGGATCCATATTACTCCCTCACGCATTCTTCTTTTAACAAGTTCAGGATAGACACATTTTCCTTCTATCTGACAGGTACATTCCCTGTTTTTTCCATACATGCGCCTTTAAAGGCTCTAAAACAAATCTCGTTCAGATATTCAAACAGTTTTGGACTCTTTTTTTGTGATCATGGGCCGTTTTTTGTAGTTTTTATATTTCTTTTTTCTTTGCGGATATTTTGGAAAGCTGTAAAGAAAAACATGAAATAAAAGTCTATTTATGACATTTTTTAATTTTTTTTTACCACTACAATGGAACTATAAAAAGAAATTAAATAGAGTTCTCCTTTTTGTTCTGTAGAAATAATTTCTAATTTTTTTTTCATCACATGTGGGGCTAGAAGCAATAATCCAGGCTTGTATTCTTGCAGTGTCTCTTTTTTTAGTTTTGCTTTATTTATGTTTTCTTGCTTTATTTGTTTTAATTATTTTTTATTTATTTCATACACGATAGCCCCCATAAGGTCATAAAAGATCTTTGGGTGGGCATAATAAAATATTAGAACAAACCTGAGATGGTCAGAGGTTTAGATGCAACTGCATCTAAAAATTCTGGAACGATTTCAGAAAAATGTTCCTCAAAGTAAAATTGCAAAGACTTTGAATATCCCACCATCTACATAACATGATATCATGAAAAAACTCAGAGATTCTGGAGGAATCCATGTGCACAATGGATACGTCTGACGGTCAGTATTGGATGCTACAGGCCCTCAGGCTGCACTGCATTAAAAATGGGCATGATTCAGTCATGCTAATCATTGCATGGGCTCAGGAATACCTCCAAAAATCATTGTCTGTGAACACAGTTTGCAATGTAATCCGCAAATGCAAATTAAAGCTTTATCATACAAAGAAGAAGCCACATATCAACACAATCTAGGAACGCTACCGTGTTCTCTGAGCTAAAGCCTATTTAGAATAGACTGAGGCAAAATAAAAAAACTGCTCTGTTGTCACATTTATCACAAATTGAAATTCTTTATGGAAATAATTTGGCACTTTATGAAATGCAAAATTCAGCAAAGAAGACCCAAGACTGTTGAGCAGCTAAAATCATACATCAGACAATGGGACAACATTCCTATCCCAAAATTCCTGAAATTGGTCTTCTCAATTCCCAGACGTTTACAGATTGGTGTGAAAAGAAGAGGGAATATTACAAAATGGTAGACATAACTTTTTTTGCGGTGTATTGTTGCCATCAATTTCTAAATGAGTTAATTTTTTCAAATGAAATGGAAGAATGTCTAACTGGGCAGCACAGTGGCTCAGTGGTAATCACTGCAGTCTTGCAGCACCGGGGTCCTGGGTTCAAATCCCACCAAGGACAACATCTGCAAGGAGTTTGTATGTTCTCACCGTGTTTGCGTGGGTTTCCTCAGGTTCTCTGTTTTCCTCTCACACTCCAAAGACATACTGATAGGGAATTTAGATTGTGAGCCCCAATGGGGTCAGTGCCGATAATGTCTGTAAAGCGCTGTGGAATTAATAGCACTATATACCATATTTTTTGGACCATAAGACGCACTTTTTTTCCCCAAAATTTGAGTGGAAAATGGGGGGTGCGTCTTAAGGTCCGAATGTAACTTACAAAGAGAGTTTCAGTAGTGATGGAGCGGAATCGCAGGAAGCAGGAACCCTCCCTCAGGAACCCGGCGGCAACAGAAGCGATGCGATGCTGCAGACCCGGCATCGGCGGTCAGGCAGAGCTTCTCGGCGGCCATTTTCCTGAAGGCGTGGGCTGTGTGCACAGACTGGGATCTTGGCCATTTGGAGATACAATCTCCAAATTGCAAACCATATTGTATTCCTAGATCTGAAATAGCCTCCCCAGATGTCACGCTGTTATACTGCCTATTTCTACTACTTAGCATCGGACCAGTCTGCTAGCATATAACCGTTGAATCCAAGTGATGAATCACAGCTCTTTTGATTAGGAGCTACTCACCTGGGTTTCAGCGTTGCACATTTCTAGAATCTATGACATTTTAAAATAAAATTTGGCAAAAATTTAGAATTAATTTTCAATTAGCTATCCTCTACTCACCTTTCTCCTATACGCCTAGTTTTCATAATAGTAAGGCATTTTTAATGTCTCTGCTAGTTTGTTGCCAGTCTATCTGGTGAAATAGGAATTGGAACTCCACAGTCTAATGTGTAGATAAAGAAATTGCAACGCTCTGAAATAATTTTGGATTGGAAATATGTTAGCTATATGCTCTATCCATGTCATTAGGTTTTAATAACAATGTATAATATTCCTTGAGGGCATGAGTTGAGAGCAGGATATAATCTTTCTTATATGGACAAAGGTAATGAGGCACCTACACATTATACACTCAGGTGCTTTTATGACATTCCATTCTAAATTGATAGCCATTAAAAGCGTTATTCCTAAAATAATTAGCTGATCGTGGGGGTGGGAGGGGGTTGTGAGGGCATGGCCAACAACTGGGAACCATAGCGATTCCAAGAGTGTGGCTTTTTAACCTAGAGAATGGTGCTCTGCAACCCCATCCTGGATGGAGTGGTGGTGTGCAGATTTTGTAATTTGTCTGTGGGCATTTTTGCCTATTCATTTAGAGCACTTGTAAGGTCAGGCAATGATGTTGGAGAAGAGGGACTAGCCCTAAAAATATGTTCTAGTTCATTGTTGTATAGAAAAATTGTAAAATCCATAAAGACATCTCCGAAGAGGGGACATATCACCCACACATTGAACATATAAAATTAATTAATAACTGGTGAAGTGATAAAGAGCTGACACTTCATCCTCCATTGAAATGGGACCTCCTGCCATGAAGAGGTAATTACAACAGAGGATATGCTCTCAGAGCCAGCCGCCATGGCTAGAATTTGTATTCTCAGAGGCGGAGCAGTACACGGGCTTCCTCTGTTCAAAGGAATTATCTAAGACAATCTGGAGCTAGTGGTTAGTGATGAATATTTGGGTTTGCATTGATCCGATGTTTATGGGAGAAATATTTTTGGCGTCGTAGGGAAGGAATGAACATAACGCATTTACTCACATCACCTTAAGGTGATGCATTATGATGTGTTTCCTTGTACGGCAGAACTCAGCCATGTCACAATGTGGGGTGATGTTGCTGAGGAACCCCTAAAAGGTGCAAGCATCAGTGCTAAGGGCGATGGGAACAGGCATGGGGATCATAAAGAAGTTGGTCTCTTGCAGCTGACTAGTATCACGACGGACTGCAACATGGCCGGTGATAGCTGCCCCATGATTAACACTACACAGAAGGTATCAGGGGGAAGTTTTATCTCCATCCTGTTAGGATGGTGGGAAAATGTGCGTCACAGCCTGTCAGGGTGAGGGAAAAGTGTTATCCTCAGCCTATCAGGAAGATGGGAAAGTGTCATCCACACCTTGTCAGGTGATGGAAAAGTGGCACCCATAACCTGTCAGGTTGATGGGAAAGTGTTATCCACAGCCTGCCAGGATGGTGGGGAAGTGGTATCCATAACCTGTCAGGGTGATGGGAGAGTGTTGTTATCCTCTATGAAGACATTGTACATAGCCGCTGTCACCCACAGTCAGAGTGCCCAGAACACAGGTAGCGCACTGCCTTCTGGACCCTCATCATCCAGTGGGATAACAGGACAAGTTCTTGACCCAGCACAGGTCCCAGAGGGTTCCTATGAGGTTAAGGCCTTAAAGTTGCTTCTGGCTACCTCTAGCCAGGAGTTTCAGACTGCGCTATCCGTAGATGCCAGTCATGAAGGCTGAGTGACCTCACGGAGAAGTCAATCTCCGAATCCATGAAGGAGAGGGTATTGTGGGATGCAGGGAGGTTGTGCCATGAGGTGGATTTGGGAAATGATCTGTAAATCAGTCTCCCATGCCTACTCTAAAAGGGGGAGATGTCATAGAGAAAAATTGTAAAATCCATAAAGACATCTCTGGAGAGAGGACATATCACCCAAACATTTAATATATGGGATTAATTATAACTGGCGAAGTGAGAAAGACCTGATACTTCATCCTCCATTGAAGCAGGACCTCCTGCCGTGAACAGGTGATTACAACAGGGGATATGCTCTCAGAGCCAGCCACCAAGTCTAGGATTTGTATACTCAGAGGCGTAGGAGTACAGAAGCTTTCTCTGTTCAAAGGAATTATCTCAGACACTCTGGGACCAATGGTCAGTGATGAATATTGGGGCTTACATGGATCCGATATTTATGGAAGATATATTTTTGGCATCGTAGGGAAGGGACAAACATAATGCATTCACTCACATCACCGTAAGGCAGGCAAAACATCTCTAAGTTAATATTTGACAGATGGATGATGCTATCCATGCCATGTTTCACTTCTATAGAAAGGTAAAATTGTCATAGGAAACATGACAACAGTATCTCCTACCTGGGACCTCCAGGGTGAAGATATCCTGAAATTTGGGGATCTCATAATCTTCTAAAGGTCTAGCACATCACATGACCAGTCCCCCATATGAGCTCACCAAGGAGAGGTATGTGAGCGTAACCTTGTTTAAGTAAAAATCATTGTTTGGGTTTTTGTCATTTGTCAGTTTTGGAAGACACAGTACTCTGTGGTTCCATGACACAGGTTTAATACTTTTTCTTTTGTTATCCCTTTTATTTAAGGTGACTGTATATACCATATTTTTTGCTCCAATTTTGTAATATCTTTGTATATTTTTCTTAGAAACACTTTTCTGGATTAAATATATAAAATTGAATAACTCCGTTCCTCTTGCTCTGTAAGTCACACCCCTGAAGTCATACCTGTTGGGTGTCCACTCAGCCTGTAGAAACGATTGGTGGTGGCAGCTAGTTTTTTGTGGGCTATTGGGAAGTTTGGCGGTGACCGTATCGGAGTATATAAACAAGTGCTTCTCACTAAATTAGAATATCATCAAAAAGTTAATTTATTTCAGTTCTTCAATACAAAAAGTGAAACTCATATATTATATAGAGTCATTACAAACAGAGTGGTCTATTTCAAGTGTTTATTTCTGTTAAAGTTGATGATTATGGCTTACAGCCAATGAAAACACAAAAGTCATTATCTCATTAAATTAGGACACTTTATAACACCAGCTTGAAAAATGTTTTTAAAATCCGAAATGTTGGCCTACTGAAATGTATGTTCCGTAAATGCACTCAATACTTGGTCGAGGCTCCTTTTGCATCAATTACTGCATCAATGCGGTGTGGCATGGAGGCGATCAGCCTGTGACATTGCTGAGGTTATGGAAGCCCATGTTGCTTTGATAGCAGTATGCAGCTCCACTGCATTGTTGGGTATTGTGTTTCTCATCTTCCTCTTGACCAATACCCCATAGATTCTCTATGGGGTTAAAGTCAGGTGAGTTTTCTGGCCAATCAAGCACAGTGATATTGTTGTTTTTAAACCAAGTATTGGTACTTTTGGCAGTGTGGACAGGTGCCAAGTCCTGCTGGAGAATGAGATTTCCATCTCCAAAAAGCTTGTCGGCAGAGGGAAGCATGACGTGCTCTAAAGTTTCTTGGTCGACGGCTGCGCTGACTTTGTTCTTGATAAAACACAGTGGACCTACACCAGCAGATAACATGGCTCCCCAAACCATCACTGATTGTGGAAACTTCACACTAGACCTCAAGCAGCTTGGATTGTGTGCCCCTCCACTCTTCTTCCAGACTCTGGGACCTTGATTTCCAAATGACATGCAAAATTTACTTTCATATGAAAACAACACCTTGGATCACTGAGCAACAGTCCAGGTCTTTTTCTCCTTGGCCCAGGTAAGATGCTTCTGGCGTTGTCTATTGGTCATGAGTGGCTTGACACAAGGAATGCAACACTTGTAGCCCATGTCCTGGATACGTCTGTGTGTGGTGGCTCTTGAAGCAATGACTCCAGCAGCAGTCCACTCCTTGTGAATCTCTCCCAAATTTTTGAATGGCCTTTTCTTAGCAATCTTTTCAAGGCTGTGGTTATCCCAGTTGCTTGTGCACCTTTTTCTACCACACTTTTTCCTTCCACTCAACTTTCCATTAATATGCTTGGATACAGCACTCTGAACAGCCAGCTTCTTTAGTAATGACCTTCTGTGGCTTACCCTCCTTGTGGAGTGTGTCGATGACTGCCTTCTGGACATCTGTCAAGTCAGCAGTCTTCCCCATGATTGTGGAGCCTACTGCCTTTGCAGGTGTTTTATGACTCTATATAATATATATATATATATATATATATATATATATATATATATATATATTATATTTCACTTATGTTTCACTTTTTGTATTAAAGAACTGAAATAAATTAACTTTTTAATGATATTCTAATTTAGTGAGATGCACTTGTAGCTGTAAGCATACAATTGTTCATAATGTCTTGGTATGCTGAAACATTAAAGGAGTTTTCCCACGAACAAAAGTAAATTTTATTTACTCGATCTTGCAATGAAAACAAGGTTCACAATTGTTTAAAAAAAATCTTCCTGTGCTGAGATAATCTTATAAATGTGCCCCTGCTATGTACTGTGTATTGACTGTGTCTCACCATGCAGGAACATGGTCTGATTATACCACAGCTCCTGGGCAGGGGAGGAAGCAAAAGAGTATGCATACATTACATTACATCATGGGATCACAGCTGATTCTTTTTGTGAGGTAAAACATTTCTCTTCCTGTTTATAAAGGGAAGGTGCCATCCCCCCAAAAAAATTTCAACAATTAAAAAAATGTATAAATGTATTAAATTAATGTATTAAATAAAAGTATTAATGTTTTGATTTTTAAAAAACATATTCGCATTTGTTTTTAATGAAGTAAAATATGAAAAATAATTTGAAAAGGTTTGGTAATTCCGTTTTTAAACACTAAGGGGAGCAGCTGCTGAAATTTGCCATGAAAACCTAGTGTACAACTAGCTCACATTACGAACTGCAGTAAATGTGGGCTGGGTCTGGTCACATGTGTGTGACATCACCCCTCCCCCCCCTTCTGGGTGTTTGCAACAGGATAAGAAAGAATGTAGTTTAGGATCACAGTACGGAGACATTTTGTTGGTGACTGCCAGGGATGCTGACAAATACAGTGTCACCAAAGACAGATGGCAACACTGATTCTGTTAGTTAGTGCTGCGCACTACATCATAAACTGGGGTTAGATACATGGAGTGTAACACACACTGTGATTATTCACAGCACGTAATAAACTACACGTATCTACATACAGGTCTCAGTGTCATGTATTGCATGATGGAACTAGATACACCAGTCTGAGGCGAATCGTACATGATACTATTAGATCCACAGGCCTGGGGCATATCACAAATAATCGAATTAGATACTCCGGTCTGGGGCGTATTGCGCATAATGGGATTAGATACACTGGTCTGTGACATATCACGCATAATGGGATTAGATACAGCGGTCTGGGGCATATCACAAATAATGGATTTAGATACACCGGTCTGGGGCGTATCGTGCATGATGTGATTAGATATACCGGTCTTGGGCGTATTGCACATGATGGGATTAGATGCACTGGTCTGGAGCGCATCGCAGATAATGGGATTAGATACACCGGTCTTGGGTGTATTGCACATGATGGGATTAGATACACTGGTCTGGGGTGTATAACACATGTTGGGATTAGATACATCGGTCTGGGGAGTATTGCGCATTTTGTTGGAGGATGGCTGGCAGCACCGATTCTGTTAGCTGGTGCTGCTTGCTGTATCATAAGCTGGGGTTAGATACGTGGAGTGTATCACACGCATGATTAGATTCACTTGGAGTAACGCGCTTGGATTAGATACAGGGCTAAGTGTCGTCTATCACATTATGGGATTAGATATTGAACTCAGGGAGTGTATCACACAGGATGGATTAGATACACAGTATCTAATGTATGGAGCAGGGTCACACATTTCTAAGGGAGAAGTGGTGTTATACATGACCCCGCTCCGTCGACTATATTACTGCTCCCATAGAAGTGGACGGTGCGGGGTCACGCATTACACCACTGCTCCCATAGAAGTGAATGGAGAGAGGTCACGCATTATACCACTGTTCTCATAGAAGTAGACGGAGCAGGGTCACACATTACACCACTGCTCCAATAGAATTGGACGGAGTGGGGTCACATGTTACACCACTGCTCCCATAGAAGTGGATGGAGAAGGGGCCACGCATTACACCACTGCTCCCATAGAAGTGGATGGAGCGAGGTCACGCATTAAATTACTGCTCCCATAGAAATTGACATATCGGGGTCACGCATTACACCACTGCTCCCATAGAAATGGACATATCGGGGTCATGCATTACACCACTGCTCCCATAGAAATGGACAGAGCAGGGTCACGCATTGCAACACTGCTCCCATAGAAGTGGAAGGAGCGGGATCACGCATTATACCACTGCTCCCATAAAAGTGGATGGAGCGGGGGCACATATTACACCACTGCTCCCATAGAAATGGACGGAGCGGGGTCACACATTACACCACTGCTCCCATAGAAGTGGAAGAAGCAGGGTCACACATTACACCGCTGCTTCCAAAGAAGTGGACGGAACGGGGTCACACACTACACCACTGCTCTCATAGTGCATAGTGCTTTGCCCACCTCTTCCCGATTGCTGTGGTGCGGTGACAGTCGGGGTAATGGTAGTCGGGGTTGACGACAGCTGTGAATTGTCAAAAATCACAGCTGCCACCAAGCCCTGGGGTTAGTAATGGAGAGGCGCCTATCAGACAGCCCCACTACTAACCCACTAATGGAAAAAAAAACAGACAGAAAAATAAATTTTACTTGAATAAAGACTTCTCTATACTTTCCCTGGTTCACCAATTTATTAAAAAAAAAAAAAAAACATGCAGGTTCGACGTAGTCCATGGCATTCCCATGACGATACCTGAATCCTTGTCCTCATTTATATGACCCCCATCATCTTCCTCCTAGTATATATGGCCCCATTCTCCTCGTATATATGGCCCCATCCTACTCTTATATATGACCCCATCCTCCGCCTCCTAGTATATATGGCCCCCATCATCCTCTTCCTAGTATATATGACCCCCATCATCTTCCTCCTAGTATATATGACCCCCATCATCCTCCTCCTAGTATATATGGCCCCATCCTGCTCCTCCTAGTATATATGGCCCGCATCATCCTCCTAGTATAAATGACCCCCATCATCCTCCTCCTAGTATATATGGTCCCATCATCTTCGTCCTAGTATATATGGCTCCATCCTTCTCATATATATAGCCCCATCCTCCTCCTCCTAATATATATGGCCCCATCATCCTCCTCCCAGTATATATGGCCCCCATCCTCCTCCTCCTAGTATATATGGCCCCATCATCCTCCTCCTAGTATATATGGCCCCCATCATCATCCTCCTAGTATATATGGTCTCCATCATAATCCTCCTAGTATATATGACCCCATCATCCTCCTCCTCGTATATATGGCCCCATCAGCCTCCTTCTTGTATATATGGCCCCATCATCCTCCTCCTTGTATATATGGCCCCATATATTTAATAAATAGAAATAAAACGCAGCGCTACATCCTGTTCAGTGTGTTCAGAGCATAGCAGATGGATGATCTCCTTGCTGTGCCCTGAACAGGTTGGCGGTGATCTGCAGCCTGTAGTGTAATACTGACAGGCTGAGATCACAGCTGGCCGCCGCCGCAGATACTCACCCAGGGACCTCTTCTCTCCGGCACTTCCACCCTCTCCCTGGCTACCCCTGACTGTTATCGCTTGCACTGAGATGTGTGTGCGAGGACAGGGGAAAATTAAGCCAGCATCAATGCTGCAGGCTACAATAAAATGGCACGATCTCCTCCCACAGCTGCCTGGACAGCGCAGGGGGCATGCCCTGGTCGCAGCTAAGAGGCAGGAGGAGCGGGCTCAATATTAGAGATGCGGTTGGATGGCGACCGCAGTGCCTTATGCCTAGGACTGCCGTAAGTGAGGTGTGCAAGTGTCCTGCTCGGACACTTACACCCCCACCAAATGAAAATGGAAGCCCCCAGTGGCTGATGTAAAATTTAATAAATTAAATATTATTAAAGTGGTACATTTAATTTTGTATTAAGTAATTGATTATATAATCAAAAAAATTATTACAAAATTAAAAATCGCAGCTCCTTCCATTTAAACGATGTTTTACCTCACATAATCAGCTGTGATCCCCAGCTGTCCCACTGTCTGTATTTTCTTTTGAGTCCTACCCTGCCCAGGAGCTGTGGTATAATCAGACTATGTTTCTGCACAGTCAGACACAGCCATTAGACAGTACACAGCAGGGGCACATTTATAAGATTATCTCAGCACAGGAACATTTGTTTTAATCACATCCAATTGTGGAACTTACTTTTATACCAAGATCTAGTGAATAAAATGAACTTTTGTTCGTGGGAAAACCCCTGTAACCCCTTTCCGACCTTGTCACTAATAGTACGTAGCTGCGCCCTGGGCCTATAGGGCCAGCTACGTACTATTACGCGCGATCTTTAATGAGGTCCCGCGACCAAAGTTGCGGTGACCGCATTAAATTTACGGCGCCATCTTACCTCAGGGTAGATGGCGCGGTCATCCCGGGGGGTGTCGCCACCCCCCACCCGCTATCACGATCGCTGTGATTGGCTGTTCAATTCTGAACAGCCAATCACAGCATTTCTCACTGTTTCCGGCAATCAGATTGCCGGAAACAGTGATGTGCAGTGTAGGATCGGTGCTCCTAAGAGCACCGATCCTAGGCTGTTGCTAGGAGACCCCAGCCCTGGCCCCAACTCGCTATGATCGGTGCGATCGCCGATCACATTGATCGCACTGATCATAGCGCTCCGTGTGGTGACAGGGCGGTCACGGGGAGGTGACCGGCTTGTGATTTGCCTGTCACCGCTCCATGACCCCCTGCAGTGTAAGTCCAGGCCCCAGCCACATCTGATTGGAGCGATCGATGATGATATCGATTGCTCCAATCAGAGTACCTGAACACAGGTGACAGGGCGGTCACAGGGCCGTGACCAGCTTGTGATCTGCCTGTCACCTCCCTGTGACCCCCTGTGGTGCGTGCCCAGGAACCAGCCATCTCTGATTGGTGCGATCGATGTCATCATCGATCGCACCAATCAGAGTACCTGACCGGGAGGTGACCGGGTGGTGACCGGCCTGTGACCTGGCTGTCACCACCCTATCATCCCCCTGTGACCGCCCTGCAGATCCTCACACTTGGTGAGGATTTCTACAGAGCGGTCACGTCTGATCTGCGCTGTGCTGGGCCTTGTAGTGCCACAGAATTTTCTGTGACACTACAAGACGTTTCTCCTACCTGCTCCGGTGTTCGGTCTTCTGGATCTGCTCCTCCGGTGTCCTGCTGCTGCTCCGGTGTCCTGCTGCGGTGTCCTGGATCTCTTGCTCTGGTGTGCTCGGGTCTTCAGTCTCCTGCTGCTGGGCTCCTGCTGCTGATCCTGCTACTGACCCTGCTCCTGCTCCTGAGCCTGCTCCTGATCCTGATCCTGCTGAAAAAAGAACAGAGAAGACTTTGGTAAGTCCATCTCTGTTCTCCCCTCATCCACCCAACCCCCCCCCCCATTTTACCCCACCCTCACCCCTCTCTTTTTACCGCCTTCGACTACTTCACTGATCAACTTCCGTGCTCGCTGTTTTCCAGGACTTTTTTTGTCACTGTCCATTTCCCCCTCCCCCTCCCACTTTGCACCACCTCCGTGCGTGCATCCAGCAGCCGCTGAACATTGATCGGTGATGCAGATCACCGATCAACACTTGCTACTTTACACTTTTTTTTCCACTAACCTTTTTTTTTTTGTAGAGAGAGGTGGCGCTGTCCGCCGTGCTTTGTGCCGTGCTGGGCCTTGCAGTGCCACAGAAGCCTGTGATATCACAATCACCGCTCCTGCTACAGAAGACATCTGACAGAAGACATCTTACAGAAGACATCTGAAATACGACATCTGAAAGACAACAACTGTAAGTAGGATTTTTTGATCCGTCCTCATCCACCCCAATCCCCCTCTCTTCCCTCTCCTCTTCCCCCCTTCCCATCCACCTTTCTGCCACCAAGTACTGATCAGTACTTGATCGCTCGACTTTTGTCTGTTTGTTTTTTTTCGTGCTTTCTGCAGCGGCTGAGTGTTCACTAGTGACCACAGATCACTGATCTGCACTCGTGCTCACAGTTTTTCAAATCCCCCTCATTTCCACCACATCCGGACGCACAACCAGCAGCTGCCGAGAGTTGATTGGTGACATAGTTCACCGATCCGCACCTATGGTTGTTCCTTTTTTTTTCCAGAAAAAAAAAAATTTCACACCAAGCACTCAGACACACACACACTCTAAATAAAGTACTGACACACACGCACCACATACACAACAAAAAATGTCCCGCTCATCCCAAACTCGCAATTCAGCGGAGGAGGCATACGCTTTCCTTGCCTCCGACACTAACATCGAAGGCGAGGATCCCACATTTCTTTACTTTTCTGATTCCTCATCTTCATCCTCTTCTTCTTCCTCCTCCTCTTCCTCCACAGGTGCTGCTGGACCGCCACGAAGACGCCCAGGATAGAAGATGAACCATTACTGACCCCGTATGGACCTCGCCCCCCGAAAATTATGAGCCACTGATTCCTGATTTTGTGGCGGAATCAGGAATCAAGTTTGACACCACCGACCTCACAGAAATAGACTTTTTCAAAGTATTTTTCTCTGAGGATTTTGTAAACCTCATGGTGGGCCAAACTAATTTGTACGCTCATCAATTTTTGGAACAAAACCCCTCTTCATCATTTTCTAACTGGTCTCCTGTAGATGTAGAAGAAATGATGAAGTTTTGGGGCCTGGTCCTTCATACGGGGATACTGAAGAAGCCAAATATTCAGCAATACTGGAGTGTTGACGTTTTGTATAACACTCCATTGTTCCGAATGGTCATGACCAGGAAACGTTTTGAGGCCAAACACAAGTTCTTGCATTACAACGATAATGCAAGGTGTCCTGCACGCTATGACCCGAACTTTGATAGTCTTTTCAAACTTCGGCCGGTCATCGAGCACTTCAACAATAGGTTTGCTGAAGTGTATGTGACCCAAAGGGACATCTGCGTGGATGAGTCCTTAATCCATTTTAAGGGGCGGCTAAAATTCCAGCAGTACCTGCCCAGTAAAAGGTCCAGGTACGGAATCAAGCTGTATAAACTTTGTGAGAGTACCTCAAGGTACACTCACAAGTTTAGAGTTTACGAAGGGAAGGACTCCCAGATTGAACCCCCTGAATGCCCCCTTGTACTGGGAGTGAGTGTCAAAATTGTGTGGGATTTTGCGCACCCACTGCTGGATAAAGGTTATTACCTGTACGTGGATAACTTTTATCCAAGTATCCGGCTCTTTAAGTTCCTCTCTGCGCGACGTACCGCAGCCTGCGGTACTGTCCGCAAAAATCAGAGAGGCCTCCCAAAGACGCTAATTGGGCAGCTGCTCAGAAGGGGTGAGAGCAGAGCCCAATATAGCGACCTGCTCGTGGTCAAGTACAAGACAAGAGGGATGTCCTTCTCTTGACCACCATACATGGTGATGGCAGCGCCCTCAGCAATGTACGAGGTTCCACTACACAGGTCGTCAAACCAGACTGTGTAGTGAGGTACAAGTACATGGGGGAGTTGATCTCTCTGATGAAGTCCTCCAGCCGTACAGTGCTGTGAGAAAGGCCAAGTATGGTATAAGAAGCTGGCCGTGCACATCGTACAGATGGCAATGCACAACGCTTTCCTTCTGTCACAATGTGCAGGCCAGACTTCTACGTCGTACCTTCACTTCCAGGAGACAGTTATCAAGGCCCTAATATTTGGCAGCAGTGACGGAGTGGGCCCCAGTACTTCCGGAACTGATGGACCTCGAATTGTACCAGGCCAGCATTTCCCGGGAGAGGTCCCTCAAACAGGAAAAAAAGTAAGACACAAAAGAGGTGCCGAGTGTGTTCCAATAGGGGAATACGCAAGGAAACCACTTAGCAATGCGACACCTGCCCCGACAAACCAGGCTTGTGCATAAAAGAATGCTTCAAAAGGTTCCATACTTCCATGCACTACTAAATTAATTTCTGACGTATGACAACCTGACGAACACTACACAACTGACGTAGTGTTCATCAGGTTGTCATACGTCAGTTGTGTAGTGTTTGTCAGGTTGTCCTACACAACTGACGTATAACACTACATTATAGAGTTTACAAATCGGATATCAGTTAAAAAAAGGGAGCACTTATTGGGCATTTCCACTGTTTAGGCACATCAGGGGCTCTGAGAACGTGACATGAAGCCCGCAGACCATTCCATCAAAGTCTGCATTCCAAAGCGTCACTCCTTCCCTTCCGAGCCCTGCCGTGCACCCAAACAATGGCTTTTTCCCACATATGGGGTATCAGCATACTCAGAAGAAATTGCACAACAACTTTTGTGGTCCATTTTCTCCTGGTACCTGCGTGAAATTAAAAACATTGTGGCTAAAAGATCGTTTTTGTGGAAAAAAAAGATTTTTTTTTCACGACTCTACGTCATAAACTTTTGCGAAACACTTGGGGGTTCAAAGTGCTCATCACACATCTAAATAAGTTCCTTAAGGGGTCTAGTTTCCAAAATGGGGTCACTTGTGGGTGGTTTCCACTGTTTAGGCACATCAGGGGCTCTCCAAACGCGACATGGGGTCCACTGTCAACTCCAGCGAGTTTTGCATTGAAAACGTCAAATGGCGCTCCTTCCCTTCCGAGCCCTGCCGTGCGTTCAAACAATGGCTTTCCCCAACATATTAGGTATCAGCGTACTCAGAAGAAATTGCACAACAACTTTTCGGGTCCAATTTCTCCTGGTACCCTAGTGAAATTAAAAAAATTGTGGCTAAAGATCATTTTTGTGGAAAAAAAAAGATTTTTTTTTCAGGCTCTACGTCATAAACTTTTGCAAAACACATGGGAGTTCAAAGTGCTCACCACACATCTAGCTAAGTGCCTTAAGGGGTCTAGTTTGTAAAATGGGGTCACTAGTGGGGGGTTTCTACTGTTTAGGCACATCAGGGGCTCTCCAAATGCGACATGGGGTCCACTGTCAACTCCAGCGAGTTTTGCATTGAAAACGTCAAATGGCGTTCCTTCCCTTCCGACCCTTGCCGTGCGTCCAAACAATAGCTTTACCCCACATATGGGGTATTAGCGTACTCAGGAGAAATTGCACAACAACTTTTGGTTTCCAATTTCTCCTGGTACCCTCTTGAAAATAAAAAAATTGGGGTCTAAAGTTAAATTTTAGAGAAAAAAAGTTAAATGTTCATTTTTTCCTTTCACATTCAATTAATTGCCGTGAAGCACGTGAAGGGTTAATAAACTTCTTGAATGTGGTTTTGAGCACCTTGAGGGGTGCAGTTTTTAGAATGTTGTCACTTTTGGTTATTTTCTGTCATAAATACCCTTCAAAGTGACTTCAATTGTGACTTGGACCCTAAAATAATGGTTTTGTAAATTTTGTTGTAAAATGAGAAATCGAGAAAACTTTTAACCCTTATAGCTCCCTAACAAAAAAAAAATTTGTTTCCAAAATTGTGCTGATGTAAAGTAGACATGTGGGAAATGTTATTTATTAACTATTTTGTGTGACATATCTCTCTGATTTAAGGGCATGAAAATTCAAAGTTTGAAAATTGTGAAATTTTCAACATTTTCACCAAATTTCCGTTTTTTTCACAAATAAACGCAAGTGATATTGAAAAAATTTTACCATCATCATGAAGTACAATGTGTCACAAAAAAAACAATTTCAGAATCAGTTGAAGCGTTGAAGCGTTCCAGAGTAATTACCTCATAAAGTGACAGTGGTCAGAATTGTAAAAATTGGCCTGGTCATTAACGTGCAAACCACCCTGGGGTGTAAAGGAGTTAATATTTCCTTTAGCAATCCCATAGCATTTACCTTCCTCCATCAAACTTTACAGTTGGCACAATACTGCCAAGCATTTAATGTTCTTCTGACATCAGCCAAACCTAGACTCCGTTATCAGATTTCCAGATAAAGAAGTGCTATTGATCACTCCACAGAGCACATTTTGACTACTCCAGAGTCCAGTGTCACCATGCTTTACCCTTCTTTATCCAATGCTTGGCATTGTGCCTAGCGATGTAAGGCTTGCATGCAGCTGATCGGCTATGAAAACATATGCAATGAAGCTTCTGGCACAGTTTTTGTTCTCAAGTTAAGTCCAAAGGAGTTTTCAGTTATGGCATAGCTCCCAAGTGTCCTGGATCCAGGCAAGGGTGAAACAATTACAGTCACGGAGGGTGTGACTGGGCCTGCTGATGGCAGCATATATTTCAGCTGGGTGTGCAATGCATCTGAGAATGCACATT
Organism: Phyllobates terribilis; assembly: GCF_046119375.1. NCBI lineage: Eukaryota > Metazoa > Chordata > Amphibia > Anura > Dendrobatidae > Phyllobates > Phyllobates terribilis. The sequence continues at coordinate 416,436,496 of NW_027362764.1, read as the reverse complement.
CAACTGAAGTGCATTGTGACGCAGAAACTCACCGGCTAACTGCACTTCAGTACACTCTGCCAGCCAATAAGAGGCCGGCGTTCATGTCAAGGGCGGCACATGGCAGAGGAGTCATGCGGCCCACATGACTGGCACGCCAAAGTTAGCTGCAGATTATAGAAGAGGATGCCTCATGCCATGGAAGCGGAGGTAGGCAAGAAGAATTTTTTTAAATGTGTCGAAAAAGAGCGGGAGAATGGACATTATACCAGGAAGGGGCCCCGGATGGGGGACATTATACCAGGATGGGGAACATTATTACAGTAAGCGGCCCAGGACAGGGGACATTATACCAGGAAGGGGTCAAGGATGGGGAACATTATTACAGAAAGGGGTCAGGACTGGGGGAATTATTATAGAAAGGGGCCAAGACGAGGGACTTTATTACAAGAAGGAGCCAGGACAGGGACATTAGTACAAGAAGGGGCCAGGACCTGAGACATTATTGCAGGAAGGTGCCAAGATGGGGACATCATTACATGGAGGGTGAACACGTTTGTCTTTATACGATCTAGAACGCTGCAAGAGCCCATACATCTGACCAACATGCAGGTGGTGGCCCAGGTCCAAATTTTGCACCAGGACCCATCAGACTCTAGTTACACCACTGGGTCTACTGGGACTGTCCTGATTTGGGGAAGCTGTCCTGGGAGGTCAGACCCATGTCCCAACTTCCACTCACTCACTCACTGTGCGATGTCCAGTTGACTTCACTGTTCCATAGTTCATCCTCCTTCTCGCTTTACTCTGGGGAGGTGGGGCCAGAATTTCTTTGTTCTGTTTATACTTCCATTCAATTAAATAAACAATTTTCTTTTCTTGAGATCTGATCTCACTGGAATTCGAAAACTCAGCCTGAAACATTGGAAGCACTAGCAAAAGCTATCAACCACAGGCTGCACTGACAAGTGTAAGATAATTTTCACTACTTTAATGTGCAGTGTCTTCTCCTAAATTACAGACAGATTGTACTGGTACATAGAGATACATCTCTATATACCAGTGTATTTCTATGTACCTGTATTCCAGAGGGAAAAATCAGAAAAATTATAATAATGATATTTTTAATGCACTTAAAAAAATCATCACAGATCAGCAAATAGCAGACATATTTGGTATCTCTGTATCGTAACAACCCATACAACACAGTGAACAGATTATTTATAGTCATCTGTTATTGGTGTAAAAAACGTTGCCTGGACATTTCGGCTGTGTTCACACGTAGCGTAAATACTGCGGTTTTTTTCTGCTGCATTTCTTTCCACAGAAATTCTGCTGTGTTTAATTGTCCAAGCAAAGCGGATGTGATTGCATGAAAACTGCGCCCGCTGTGCGACTAAAGACATTGTCGAACTGTGTGGGAAAAGATTGTTATTGCGTAGTTTGGTGCAGACATATGCAGAAAACATGCAGGAAAAAAAACCTTAGTATTAACTAAACATGTGAACACGCACTTAGAGACACAAAAAGCAATGCATCATTTAGTGAACTTATATAAAGATTAAAAAGTTGTGACTGCCACAGCTATATGAAAAAAAATAAATCCATAGGTCCCAACTGTCCCGGATACAGAGGGACAATTCCAGTTTCGGGACAATGGTGGAATCCAATTACTGTACCACACACATTCAGTGAGCTTTTTAGAATGATACATTCCTTCACAAATGTTTGTAAATGCAGATTCCATGTCTAGGGGATGGATTTTGTCTACCTGTGGCAATAGGACTGTGCTGATGAGCATATGGTGTAAATTTGTTAAAGTTCCATTATACATCTATGTCATTTTAAGATATTATCGATAGCATGATCGCTGGTGGATAAATGTGTCACTACGCACTGTCTAAATCTGAATTACTTTAAGTTTTTCGGACCTCCTGCTGCTTTTACACTTAGATCACTGATAATGCCTGCTTTCCTTGGTCACTTGGCAAAGAGAGTAAGAAATATTGAAAGCTATGTAGTGCCATCTGCTGGTCAAGGCAGTGAGTGACATTGACAGAGCATCAAGTATGACAAGCTTTGCAGCCTGATCTGCTGGCCCAGATTGTGATTCACACAGTTTCATTTTCTCATAAGAATGATTTCTTGGCAAAGTTCCAAGATTTTTTTAATGAAATCCTATGGTATAAAGTAGTCACTACATCCTCTAATGTCAAAAATATTAATTCTTGAATTATGCACTTTAGAGTAGCCAATGGAGTTTAGTTACAGAGAAATTGGCAATGGACATAAGGAAATGATTATGTGGTATCCAATACAGTTTTCCAAATTACTGTACAATGACCATTAGAATTGTCCACAGAATTATCTACCAGACCAGAATAAGAAGCGATGTCATGCAGGAAAACAATTCTGAGTGAATGTGGCATTAGTACACATTGATTATTAAAGGGAATGAAGGAGGTCAGTATTCCCTATATGAGTAAAGGAAGAGCAGTCTAAAGCCACGTTCACACATTCAGTATTTGGTCAGTATATTACATCAGTATTTGTAAGCCAAAATCAGGAGCGAAGTATCAGAGGAAAAGTATAATAGAAACACATCACCACTTCTGTATTTATCACCCACTCCTGGTTTTGGCTTACAAATACTGATAATACTGGTAAAATACTGACCAAATACTGAACGTGTGAACATGGCATAAGGCCAGAGTCACACTACAAATCTACAAAATCTCTCTGCCGAGAGTTGCACGAGTGTTGTCTGTATGGTGATCCGTGTGTAATGCGATTGCAATGCGATGATGCGATATTTTTTCGCCCATGTAGCCGTATGACATCCATATGCAATGAGTTTTTTTCTCTGAAACTATTATTCTCCAATCATTTACAGGACCATTTACAGTGTTCTACGCTACAGAATGATAATGTATCCGTAAAAATCGGATGGCATGCGGATGGTCCGTGTGGCATCCGATTTTTTCTCTCGCATCCACAGGCTTGCATTGGCGAGTCTAGCATGATATACACTAGATTTTGCACGCACGCCGAATACACCTGAGAAAATAATCTCTGATCTGAGCTTCCCCTTAGAATAACACTTGGCCAAGTTTTATCACATAGCACTCGGCTGTGTTATACGGTAGTGTGACTCCGGCCTTTGGGTTATAATATCGTAGAAATATTCACTGCACACTCGATTCATACAAAAATGTCGAATTTATTCCGGTGATGCACACAAAATTGGAGATATATATACAGTGCTTCTTGGTTGCGACTTGTGATGTTTTGATTACTTAAATCTGTCTCAAACCATCACTACAGGAGTAATAACAGAACTAAATGAGTAAATATAATTGAATAATCCAGTAAAAAAATAAACAAATACATGAAAAGACACTATATGCACACTGTACATGGATAAAGGAAAATAGAGTATATAGATAAGATGTAATAGAATAGATATATTTATAAAGTGAATGAAGAACATAAATGAGTATGCAGCAGATAACGAAATATACATATATATAGCTATATACACAGATTCAAGGTCAACGTATGGCGCTTATGTGTGGTCTGTATCATTACATGGGGGTCGTTGATCAATAAAAGAGAAGTCAAATAAAAAGCCACAATGATTTAGAATTATGTGTTCTAATGCACATCCAGATCATTATAGAGTGATAAGTAATGAAGGAAGAAAATACAATTGCACTGTGCTCCGCTCAATTATAGCCACCGGGACAGCGCACAGCACGGCCAATCTCCAATGATGCCTACTGTCCAGTTGTTTAACTTTCCGCTCAACCTGGGAATTCCCTTTAACAAGTTTGTAATACACACAGCTCACATTTTTCTGCTATCGTTATCAATTGCCATAATTTGGAATAAATACCAATAAAGTGTTATGTGAGTCAGGTACACTGAATGCAACAAAGACATACAAGTGTATATGCAAAGATCCATACAAATATTATAGACCATACAATACTATATTATATACAATATGATACCTTTAATCAGCTGATGCAGAAGTGAAGTGTTTGTTGAAAAAGTTTTCCATTGTCTAGCACTTCCTCTCAGCGTTAGATACTGGCTGGTAATATAGTTATCTCGGATTCCCAGTGTCCAGGACTTTGGCCAATATTCAGCGCTTCAATATCTGCTTTGTCTCAGCTTTCTTTTGTGATACTGCTTAGCAAGTTAGTTCTGCCTGGTCTGGCTTTGTCGGGAATAGAGGCGTGCCATCTTCCACTTGATATCTCAAACTATTTGATCTGAGAAAAAAATAACTTATTGGGCTTTACAACTTACATTACATTTATATTTTGAATTTTGCCAGAAAGTTTTATTTTATTATGATTATCCAAATGAAAGGAGTTTGTGAAATATTGTAATTTTTAGATTCAGCATTACAAGTTAACACAGCCTGCTGTGAAATTAATGTATAATTTTACATTTTATTGAGTTGAAAGAATCTCCTGAAATTCATTTTCGGCAGATTTATTCCTTCCATGTGGGGAAAAACGATGTGAATAGAATATATTGGGAACAGGTTAAACAAAAAAAGAATATAGAAGACTGAAGATCCAATCAGAAGATTGGTAGTGGTCACATGGTATGGGGAGGGTCGAGAAGAGCATATATATATATTTTTTAAACTCTTTCCAATTCTCTATAATCCAGAAAAATGGACACCATTTTGCTGAACTCGCCAATTACAAATCACAAAAAAAAAACAATTTCAGGTGGATTCTAATTTTTTGTAAAATTCAAGGTGAATTTCTTTCACCTCAAATTGATTCACTCATCTCTATAATATTATCATCTCCATGGAAAGTGGAATGGTAATACAAATGTAATGGTCTACAAGGGATAACCTGGCTCACCTATCAGAGTGGTGGGTGAAGCATATGACTCAGTGCCCGTTATTGAGTGTATAGATAGGTGCTTTCTCTGGGTTTTTTCTGCACACGTACCCTAAAATTTGAACACTGGAATTTGGGTTTGTATCCTGATTCCTGAACCCTGTTACCTGGAGTTCCATTATGAGCCTGCTCTGACCCCGCTGCCGAACAAGGATTGCCTGTTCATCTTCCCAGTGGTAGTTCTTGAGCCTCAGACTCTGCAATTTCTAAATATGCACCTCTGCTCTTCCTAGATAAACTCACTCCTGTTATTATCCTGTATTGGTTTGAATCTGAGCCAATTCAGAAAAAGCACCAGTATAGTAAATTCTTTATTATGCGTCAGAAGTGTTTCTTTTAATTAGTGTCTGATAGAAATAATTTGGGGTGATTTCATTCTGCAATTTACATCAGGTTTTTTTTACACTTAAATGTTGTAAATTTTGTGTCACACATAGCTACACAAGGAGTCTGGGACTTTAGATTTTTTTTGTCATCCCTCTTCTTTTCTTCAAAGTAAAAGGTGCTTAACAGGAGGGGTGTAGTCCACCAGAGCCCAACAAATTCACTATAATTAATGCCATAAAATGGCATAAGTTATATGAGAAATCTTCGCCTAATTAAATTATAGCTGGAGTAATGTCAGATTCTGGTGCATGGGCAGCCTAAAGTGGCATGTGCTATTTAATGAATATGGCACTGTGACGGGTGTGTCAGAAGTGACAGATAGTTGCCCTGCAGTTGGTTGCAGGAGATATCTTCATTTGGCATTACAGACACCTTCTTGGAGGCTGTCTCTCTAGGACCCAGCGGCTACCTTCCTCTGGCTAATTAACTCACTGGCCTGGGTGTATAAATACCTGCTGTATGCCAGAGGGGATCAACTAGCGCTCACACCTCTCCCTTCCCTAGCCAGGGCCTAATGCCAGGGAAAGACAGGGTGAGGGATTGCTGAAGAACCAATATTGGGACGTTAGTGGAGGCAGGGTGATATTAGATCAGCCTAGGAGATCTCCACTCCCCCCTTTCCCCAGTGTCTGGGATCCCTTTCCCTCTTCCCTTTGTGTTGCACTAAGTCTTTCCCACACCTTGCGTGACAGGCACATCTTACTCCAGATTAATTTTCTTCAAGTTTGGAAATAAAGGCGACGTGTTGCAATTTATTTTTATTAATAAGTCTTAATTAGATACGGTAATCATTTATTATTAATATAAAAATGGCATGTGCTGTTTTAAAATGTATTTACTTATTAATTTTTTCTGCAGCCACTGGGTGCTGCCATTTTTATTTGCTGGTGTGTAAGTGTCTGAGCACAACTCTTACACACTGCAAATACTGCAGCACCTGGGCATAGGAGACTGTGGTCAAACAGTCAGTGTCCAACCCTATCTCCAACATTGTGGCTGCCTCAACTGTGACCTGGGCACGCCTCCTGGGATGTCCAGTTCTCAGCAATGGGAGCAACTGGGCACCATTTTTAGTGTAGTTCAGAGCTTTGTTCTGAACTACAATTTTACCTTGTCACTAGTGTTGAGCGAACATGCTCGACACTGCTCGGTACTCGCCCGAGCATCACGCTACTCGGGATGTTCGGCGAGCACCGAGCATTTCCGGGTTACTCGGGCGGGAGCTCGGGTCTCCGCCCTGCATGTTTGGCGCTCTTTACAGAGCCAATGAACATGCAGGGATTGCCAGCCAGTCACTGTAATGCCGCAGCCATGTTGTTTGTGGGCATTACAGTGATTGGCTGGCAGCACAGCGTCACCTCGAGTATTTAAAACCGTCATCTTGGACACAGTCGCTCCGGATAAGACAGTGTAGGGACAGCGCTGCTGATTTAGGGAGAGATATATCCTGCAAAATAGTTAGTGTAGGGTCTGTAAAGGCTGCCAGATCAAACAAACATCCCTTCTCAGGATTAATATCCATCCCAGGTATATCAGGCAGGCAGGCAGGCAGGCTGTATAGGAGACGCAGTGGTTATACCAGCAAACGCTGCATTACAGTCCTGTGTGCTGCTCCTGTTGCTGAAATTGCTGGACTTAGCTCCAGGTCCCGGGGGCCAGGAAAAATCCTTTTTTTTTATCTAAATCCTCTTTTTTTTTCCTCCTTCACAATGTACAAATACCCATCTTATTAACCTTTTGGTGGCCCCCCCCCCCCAAAAAAAAGTGTGCCTCTGATTTTTCAGACACAAATATATCTGTTGAAAATAGTCTGGTGTAGGCCAGAGAAATAGAAGTGTGGTTTTGCAGTTCTATGGGCCATTTGTATCTAAAAAAACCAGTTTGAGTGTGTCGCTCAATGTTCAGCCGCAAATATATATATATTTTAAAAAGCCTGGTATACACCAGTAAATTATTACTGTGGTTTTGATGTTCCACGGTAAAACATCTCTATTATCCTGTTTTTGGCATTTTTTGCTGTATAAAAATAATAATAGTGTCTCCCTGATTTTTCAGACACAAATATATCTGTTGAAAATAGTCTGGTGTAGGCCAGAGAGACAGAAGTGTGCTTTTGCTGTTCCATGGTAAAAAATCTCTATTATCCTGCTTTTTGCATTTTTTGCTGTAAAAAAAAAAATAGTGTCTCCCTGATTTTTCAGACACAAATATATCTGTTGAAAATAGTCTGGTGTAGGCCCGAGAAATACAAGTGTGGTTTTGCAGTTCCACGGTACAAACCTCTGTATTATCCACTTTTGGGCCATTTGTATCTAAAAAAAACAGTTTGAGTGTGTCGCTCACTGTTCAGCCGCAAATATATATATATTTTAAAAAGCCTGGTATACACCAGTAAATTATTACTGTGGTTTTGATGTTCCACGGTAAAACATCTCTATTATCCTGTTTTTGGCATTTTTTGCTGTATAAAAATAATAATAGTGTCTCCCTGATTTTTCAGACACAAATATATCTGTTGAAAATAGTCTGGTGTAGGCTAGAGAGACAGAAGTGTGCTTTTGCTGTTCCACGGTAAAAAATCTCTATTATCCTGCTTTTTGCATTTTTTGTTGTGAAAAAAAAAAAAAATAGTGTCTCCCTGATTTTTCAGACACAAATATATCTGTTGAAAATAGTCTGGTGTAGGCCCGAGAAATACAAGTGTGGTTTTGCAGTTCCACGGTACAAACCTCTGTATTATCCACTTTTGGGCCATTTGTATCTAAAAAAAACAGTTTGAGTGTGTCGCTCACTGTTCAGCCGCAAATATATATATATTTTAAAAAGCCTGGTATACACCAGTAAATTATTACTGTGGTTTTGATGTTCCACGGTAAAACATCTCTATTATCCTGTTTTTGGCATTTTTTGCTGTATAAAAATAATAATAGTGTCTCCCTGATTTTTCAGACATAAATATATCTGTTGAAAATAGTCTGGTGTAGGCCCGAGAAATACAAGTGTGGTTTTGCAGTTCCACGGTACAAACCTCTGTATTATCCACTTTTGGGCCATTTGTATCTAAAAAAACAGTTTGAGTGTGTCGCTCACTGTTCAGCCGCAAATATATATATATTTTAAAAAGCCTGGTATACACCAGTAAATTATAACTGTGGTTTTGCTGTTCCACGGTAAAAAATCTCTATTATTCAGGTTTTGTATGTTTTTTCCGTAAAGAAAAACAGTAGTGTCTCCTGACTGTTGTGACACAAAAATATATCTGTTGAAAATAGTCTTGTGTAGGCCCGACATCCCAGTGTGGTTTCGCAGTTCCACGGGTCAAATCGCTGTACTCTCCAGTTTTGAGCCTTTGGTATCTAAAAAAAAAGCAGTTTGAGTGTGTCGCTCACTGTTCAGCCGCAAATATCTCTATTTAAAAAAGTGTGGTATACCCCAGTAAACAATAACTGTGGTTTTCCTCTTCCACGGTTCTAATCTACTCTTTATTACCCTTTTTCCATTGATAGTGCAAGTGTAAGCTATTTTACTTCATTTACAATGGGCAAGGCGCATGGCAAGGGACGTGGAAGTGGACGTTCTGGTGATGGTTCGTGCAGAGGACGGGGCTGTGGCCAAGGTGAAAATGTGCCACAACCAACAGCCACATCTTCTCGCTCCCACTTCTTGAACGAATTACTAGGGAAGCACAGAACAACACCAGTATTGAGAACTGATCAGTGTGAACAGGTTATTAATTGGATAGCAGACAATACTTCCAGTTACCTGGGCACCACCACCTCCGGTCTGTCTTCCACACGGTCAACTCTTAGTAGCCGTGAGTCTCGACCGCATACTCCTCCTCACCCTGATGCTCCTTCCTCCCACCATGCCGAGTGTCATCAGACAGCAAGTGATCCCACACTTGGACACTCTGAAGAGCTGTTCACTGGTCCATTTCCATATTTGGGCCCCTCGCCTGATACGCTTGAAGTGGTGGAAGAGGAGATCCCATGTTGCGATGCCCAAATATTTGAACAGCCACAGCCACAGGAAGTCGACGTTTGCAATCTGTCACAAGAGGTGGACGATAACGAGACACAATTGCCAGGAAGTGAGGAGGAGGATCGTGGTGTGCAAGTGGAAGAGGAGGAGGTGGTGGATGATCTAGTAACTGACCCAACGTGGAAGGAGGACATGCAGAGTGAGGCCAGCAGCACACAGGGGGAGGGAGGCAGAGTACCCCAACAGGCAGGAAGAAGCAGTGCGGTGGCCGCAGACAGAAGGCAGGCAACCGTTCCCCGTAACACCAACACGAGGGACGTTGCCAGTACAAGCGGTAGGTCTTCCAGAGTCTGGAATTTTTTTAAAGACTCTGCTGATAACCTCAAAAAGGCCATATGTTCCACCTGCCATGCCAGCATCAGCTGGGGTGACAAAACTACCAGCCTGACCACCACCAGCATGATCAGGCACATGGCAGCAAAGCACCCGACTTTGTGGGGCGAAACCCAGGGTCCACGACCAGTGTCAGCGGGTGTCACCACTGCTTCTTCCACTGTTGTGCGTGCAATAGAACCCCCTGTTGTGTGTGCAAGGCAATCCCCTGTCCATACTGCATGTAAAGATGCCCCCTCCTCTCAGTCTTCACTTGTTATGGCAGTTTCTCAAGAAACAGCATCAACGTCCACATCCACGTCCCACCGCAGCGTTCAATTGTCCATATCCCAGACCTTTGAACGAAAGCGGAAATTCGCAGCTAACGACCCACAGGCCACAGTCCTAAATTCGCACATTTCACGACTGCTTGCATTGGAAATGCTGCCTTTTAGACTGGTGGAGAAGGAATCCTTCCGCAATCTTATGGCGGTGGCCGTCCCTCGGTACTCGGTCCCCAGCCGACACTATTTTGCCCGGTGTGCCATCCCCGCACTACACAAGCACGTGTCCCAAAGCATCTGCCGTGCCCTCAACAACGCAGTTACTGGGAGAGTCCACCTGACAACGGACACGTGGACAAGTGCTTGTGGCCAGGGACGGTACATCTCTCTGACGGCACACTGGGTAAACATAGTGGAAGCCGGGACCCAGTCGGACCTTGGGACGGAACACATCCTCCCCACACCGAGGATTGCGGGCCCTATGTCAGTCAGAGTTGCCCCCACAGTGTACAGCTCCTGCGCATCCTCCTCCTCCTCCTCCTCATGTTCAGCCTCCATCTCAGATATCGCCACATCAGTTACAAGCTGGAAGCATTGCAGTACTGCCTCCGCCAAGCGGCAACAGGCAGAGCAGGCAGATCTGTGGCTGAGACCGCTGAACCTACATCCCGGCATGGTCGTGTGTGACAATGGCCGTAACCTGGTGGCGGCTCTGAGGCGAGGTGAGATCACACACGTACCATGCCTGGCTCATGTGCTTAACCTCGTGGTTCAGCGGTTTCTTAAATTGTACCCCGAGTTTCCAGATCTGCTCGTGAAAGTACGCCACCTGTCAGCTCATTTTCGCAAGTCGGCTACAGCTTCCGCCGCCCTTGCTGTGTTGCAGCAGCATTTGCAGCTTCCGGCACACCGACTGGTATGTGATGTCCCCACACGTTGGAACTCTACCCTCCACATGTTGCAAAGGATTTGTGAGCAGAAGAGAGCAGTTGTGGAGTACCAGCTGCAACAAGGCCGTCGATATTCAGGTCAGACTCCACACATAAGACCTCAGGAGTGGACCTGGATGTCAGACATATGTACCATCCTGACAAACTTTGAGGAGGCCACCAAGATGGTGAGTGGCGATGACATCATCATTAGTGTCAGCATCCCACTTGTCTGTCTTTTGCAACGCTCTCTGCAGAGAATTAAAGAGGAGGCATTGCAGCCAGAGTATGATGAGATGGATCAAGAAGCCGTAGTGGGCGATTACACACAGCCCAGCCTCACCTCATCCCAACGTGCATTGGGGGACAATGAGGGAGAGGAGGAGGAGGAGGAGGAGGAGGAGGAAGAACAGGAGCTGCTATCATGCGTTGTAGACGGTAGTACCTGTACAAGTGTCATACCGTCGGTTCAGCGTGGGTGGCCTGAGGACAGGGGGGAGGAGGAAGAGGGGGAGGAGGAGGAGAGCATGGTCAGTCGTCATCTTGGTGAGGACACGGAAATCTTGCCCGTTACCAGTCTGGCACGCATGGCTGACTTTATGTTACGCTGCCTTAACCGTGACCCTCGCGTTGTCAAAATGTTGGGTGACAGTCATTACTGCTTGGTGACACTTGTAGACCCCCGCTACAAGGAGAACTTTCACTCTCTTATTCCTGAGGTGGAGAGGTCTACAAAAATGGGGCAATACCAGAAGGCCCTTGCTGCAGAACTCTTAAAAAAATTCCCATCTGAACACGCTAGCGGCAGAGGTCACAGTTCGTTGCCCAACCAAGGCGTACAGGCGAGAGAGATGCAACTCCAATCCAGCAGAGGCAGGGGAACACTGTCAACATTCTGGGACTGTTTTCTGAGACCCGCCCAGCTTACAGGCCCTGAGGCGCGGGGTACTCTCACAAGGAGTGGAAAGTTTCAAAAGATGGTGAGGGAGTACCTTGCCGATCGTACCAGCGTCCTCCGTGATTCCTCTGTGCCTTTTAATTATTGGGTATCCAAGCTGGACACTTGGAATGAACTCGCTCTGTACGCCTTGGAGGTCCTGGCCTGCCCTGCCGCTAGCGTGTTATCGGAGCGTGTTTTTAGTGCCGCAGGGGGAATTATAACTGATAAGCGCACTCGCCTGTCAACTAACAATGCTGACAAGCTGACCCTTATCAAAATGAACAAGGGCTGGATTGGGCCAGACTTCTCATCACCACCAAATGACAGCAGAGTAACATAAAGTCAAATCCACTGTGTTATTTCGGGAGGTGTATTCACATGCACCGCTTCACACCCACACATGGGTATACGCTTCCTCGTTTCGGCTGTTTAATCTTCTTCTCCTTATCCTCAGCCTCCACCACCACTATACCACCAGGGTGCCAGCATTGCAAGTTCCTCCGTCCTAATTTTTGGCAGCTTTTGTTGGGAAAGCATAAGCAAATACCATGGGACACCCACTCCCCAATAATGGGACTTATGTTTGTAACATGCTGTACTGCATGGCTCTTGTAAGGGGCATTGCAAGTTGCTCCGTCCTAATTTTTGGCAGCTTTTGCTGGGAAAGCATAAGCAAATACTATGGGAGACCCACTCCCCAATAATGGGACTTATGTTTGTAATATGCTGTACTGCATGGCTCTTGCAAGGGGCATTGCAAGTTGCTCCGTCCTAATTTTTGGCAGCTTTTGCTGGGAAAGCATAAGCAAATACTATGGGAGACCCACTCCCCAATAATGGGACTTATGTTTGTAATATGCTGTACTGCATGTGACGCGCCCCCTGGGCCGTGTGTACACATGTGTGGGATACCCGGTGCCGGGTCTCTGGGGTCTGTAGTCTCCGTGGCGGTGACCCGGTCCCGTGGCTCAGGCTGGTCAAACCAGTGGCAATCTTTCTTAGGTTTTGAGGTTAATTGTCCGACTGTGCCACCCGTGGATTGCGGTCAGGGAGTACCACCGCTGTGAGGCAGACCGCTGAGGCTGGTGTTGTGTGCGCAGCATAAAATGGGATAACTCCCCTCGGGAGGAGTATAGCCTCAGGGCAGTGAGTGTGGATGATGGGGGTGATGGTGCACGAGTGCAGCAGGAATGACTCAGAGTCTTTGCAGTGCAGTTCAGGGTCTTTACTGATGATTATAAGGTAGACCCTCCTGGGAGTACTGGCTAGCATAAGAGGCCTGGTCAGTCTGTGAGCAAGCAGGAGTTCCCCTGGCCAGGTGGAGTTCTAGGTCTCCCTGTCTGTCTGCACTCTTTCTGGCTACCTTGCTGTAAGCGGGTAGAAGTAGCCCACGTCCCTGAGTGTACCGTGTAGTGCTCACCCGTATGGCTGGTGACTTGGGGCCTTCTGTTAGCCTCCGCTCCACGACGGCGGTGCTGGTCCCTTGCTTGTGACTGAGCCTCCGGGCTTCTATGGCCAGAGGACCTGAAATCCCCTGCCAGCTGGTTTCTGCTGCTGGATATATAAGTCCTCACAGCTTCGGACTCCTGTGTCCGGTTCCTATTGTCTTCTGCCAGGGCGAGCTCTGCTCAGCTTCCAGCCCCTCGTCTTTAGCTCCTAGCTCCTACAGAGCTCCTTGCTGTTACTTTCCCTTGCTCTCACTCTGACTCTGACTGTTCTCTGTTCTCTGACTCACTCAACCCCACCCCCGATCCAGTTTATAAGGTCAGAATTCTCCCCTCCCAGGACTGGGGCAGGAGGATGTTGCATGTTTAAGGGATCCTGACCAGGAAACCTCCCACTTGCTCTCCGACGCAATCTCTATTACTGTGGTGACCAGACCCCTGGGGTGCCACACATGGCTCTTGTAAGGGGCATTGCAGTACCTCATAATTTTTGGAAAGCATTCCATTCACTGCTTAGGCCAACAGTGCACAGGAGACCCAGTTGCTATAAATGGAAAAAAAGGTTTAGTTAACGCCCTCTGACCTCCATGTCATTTCCAAGGGGCATTGGAGTGCCTCAAAATTTTTGGTAGGCATTGCACTCACTGTATGCCCTATAACTGTGTAGCCGAACCGCTCCTTTTGTTACAGAAACATATCCTACAAGACATATCTGGTTGACTGGCCTGATATTGATGTGAATGGTCCCTGTTCCTCCTGCTCTTTCTCCTTTGCCACTACCTCATCCATCATTTATCACCTGAAACTTTGTTTTAACGGGAGTCATAGAACTTGGATAGTAGCAGGAAAACATCCAGCAATCCTCGGAGGAGGTAGGATATGCGCCAAAACGCTGACCTCCTCAGGCCTAGCCGCTACTACATACATGCGCTTGCATTACAACAAAACAAAGCAGATGCTAACTTCTATCATCCTCATCATGCTTCTCACCTTGGCACTCTCAACTCCCCTGATGGAGAAGCCAGGGCCCACCGGAGGAGTCTGATAGTCCGGTGGGCTCGGCCAATGCTGCCCTAAAGCAGGCCAGGCTAAGAAAAGTGTGGGAAAGGTTACCGGCACAAATAGGGGTGGCTGGGGACCGAGTATGGACACCCGGCCACCCCCTGGAGGCTGGGGAGCAAGCGGGGACACCCGGCCACCAGGCGGCTGGGGACTGAGTATGGATACCAGGCCGCCAACACAGCCATGGCGTGGTGGCCAGATTCCGCCTCCACATGCCTAAAAGGCCCAATTTAAAGTGCAAGCAAGCAAGCAGTATGGTATTGCAGCCTGGGGGTGGGTGGGTGGCAGGCTGCATACTTGCGCTTGCATTGCAAGGAATGGGAGAGGTACAATTGAACACTGCCCTGGGACAAGGACTTGAATGGGGATAGTTGCAAGTCTGCAACGACAGGTGCAAGGTGGGAGGCATCTTCGCATGTACCATGAACAGGGGTTTGGCATGCACACACTACAGCGGAATAGGCTCTCCTTCCCACTAAATGCACTGGGGAGGGCACAGGTAATGTTTTGGTATACGCGCTTAATCTTATGTATAAGGCACACCAGGACAAATAGGGGCGGCTGGGGACTGAGTATGGATACCTCGCTGCCGAAGCAGCCATGAGGTAGTGGCCAGCTTCGGCCTCCTCTAAACTAAAAGGCCCCATTTCAAGTGCAAGCTAGCAGTATGAATTGCAGTCTGGGGGTGGGTGGGTGGCAGGCTGCACACTTACACTTGCATTAAAAGAAAACATAGCAGATGCTAACTTCTGTCATCATCATCATGCTCCTCACCTTGGCACTCTCAACTCCACCGATGGAGAAGTCAGGGCCCACCGGAGGAGTCTGGTTCTCTGGTGGGCTCGTCCAATGCTGCCTAAAGCAGGCCGGGCTAAGAAAAGTGTGTGGGGGGATGTTCCAAGGAGAAATGGGGGCGGCTGGGGACCGTTTATGGACACCCGACTGCCCCCAGGCGGCTGGGGACCGTGTGGACACTCGGCCGTGGGGCGGCTGGGGACTGAGTATGGACACCCGGCCGCCGGGCGGCTGGGGACTGAGTATGGATTCCAG
Organism: Phyllobates terribilis; assembly: GCF_046119375.1. Classification (NCBI taxonomy): domain Eukaryota; kingdom Metazoa; phylum Chordata; class Amphibia; order Anura; family Dendrobatidae; genus Phyllobates; species Phyllobates terribilis. Next base: position 416,421,139 of record NW_027362764.1, on the reverse strand, counting down.
GCCGCCAACACAGCCATGACGTGGTGGCCAGATTCCGCCTCCACATGCCTAAAAGGCCCAATTTCAAGTTCAAGCAAGCAAGCAGTATGGTATTGCAGCCTGGGGGTGGGTGGGTGGCAGGCTGCATACTTGCTCTTGTATTGCAAGGAATGGGGGAGGTACACTTGAACACTGCCCTGGGACTAGAACTTGCATGGGGATAGTTGCAAGTCTGCATCTTCTGATGCGGCAAGGATCACTTATGATGGGCACACTTTTAGACAGTGACCTGGGAGTCAGAGATGCTTCCAGGGGTCTTCCCCATGCTGTTCCCATGTCTTTTCAGCACTTTATGCATGTGTCACACAGCACATGGCCAGATAAGGTTGTAAAATGTTAAAATTACATTTCCCGGTGAATGCATTTGTCATAGTTGAAAGCAATACAAAAGTGCAAAAACGCATAAAAATGCTACTTGTGAACATAGCCGAAGGTGTGGAGGAGTATTTTTGTTTTTGGTCATTTATTTTAACTTATACACAAGTCTTTTCCCTGGAAAGGATGTTCCTTAACATATTTCACAGGAAAAAAGTTTCACTTTCGTTTTATTGTGAGCCTGTAAAAGTGGCTTAATACCTCTGACCACGTTGTTGACAGCAGTGACCTGGGGGTCAGAAATGCTTCCTGGGGCGATCCCCATGCTGTCCCCATGTCATTTGAGCACTGTCACTATTGTTTTGGGCACTTGTTAGGCTTTTAAAAGACTGCCGGGGGTGCCACCGCAAAAATGCTCGAGTCTCCCATAGACTAACATTGGGCTCGTTGCTCGTGTCGAGCACCCGAGTATCACGGCGAGCTCGGCCCGAGCTTCGAGCACTCGAGCAGTTTAGTGCTCGCTCAACACTACTTGTCACCACTCACACAATTTTCTGCAGTGAGCTGAGTTAAGAGAGTGACAGGCTGCAATGGTGCAGAGCCAACAAGTACAAGTCGGGCTGTGGCTGTGACAAGAGTTTCAGGGTGCAGGTATTGTATTACTAGTACCAAGATACCAAGCTGATCTCATGGAAGAGATAAGCTACCGCCGCATGGCTGCTCTGTATGGTGGAAGTGTGGAAGTAGTGCTACAGCAGTAACTTCATCCAGTGGGAGAAAAGCTTGGTAGCCTGGAATTAGTAGAACAATACCAGGTTGCCGGCCTGTGCTCTCCACCACTTTCACCACGATGTTCAGAGCACAACAGTGTAAGCATCATGTTGCTCTGCTCTGATCACTGACTTAGCTCTGCTTAGTGAGTGTAACACCTCATTCAGATGTCTGTGTGTGCAGACGCAGTAGTAAAGCCTCATTCAGACGTCTTGGCACAAACAGACATCTGAATGAGGTGTGTCATGGAAACTCTTTTAAGAAGAGCTAATTTAGGTGAGATTATTATTATTATTATTATTATTATTATTATTATTATTATTATAGAGACATTTATTGCATAGCGCTTTACTTGTGAAAAGGGGTATATATAGCAAAAAAACAATTACAATAATATTGAGGAAAAACAAGTCAGTGACTGGTACAGGAGGAGAGAGGACCCTGCCCACGAGGGCTTACAATCTACAGGGGATGGGTAAGGATACAGTATGTGAGGGTAGAGCTGTTTATGCAGCAGTATGCTGGAGTGAGGGTTACTGCAGGTCGTAGGCTTGTCTGAAGAGGTGGGTCTTCAGGTTTCTTTTGAAGGTTTCCACGGTAGACGAGAGTATGATATGTTGAGGTAGAGATTAGCAGAGTAGGGGGGATGCACGGTAAAAATCTTGTATGCGATTGTGGGAAGAGGAGATAAGAGGGGAGTAGAGAAGGAGATCTTGTGAGGATCGGAGGTTGCATGCAGGTAGGTACCAGGAGACTAGGTTACAGATGTATGTAGGAGACAGGTTGTGGATGGCTGTGTAAACCAAGGTTAGGGTTTTGAACTGGAGTCTCTGGATAATGGAGAGCCAGTGAAGGGATTGATGGAGAGGAGAGGGCGGGGAATAGCATGGTGATAAGTGGATTAGTCGGGCAGCAGAGTTTAAGATAGATTGGAGGGGTGCAAGAGTGTTAGAAGAGAGGTCACAAAGAAGGAGGTTGCAGTAGTCGAGGCAGGAGATGATGAGGGTGTGCACTAGTGTTTTTGCAGATTATTGGTTGAGGAATGTGCGTATCTAGGAAATATTTTTGAGTTGGAGTCAGCAGGAAGTGGAAAGGGCTTGGATATGTGGTTTGAAGGAGAGATTAGAATCCTGGGTTACCCCAAGGCAGCGGGCTTGTGGGACTGGGGAGAGTGGGCAGCTATTGACTTTGATGGATAGGTCAGATCGGGGGGTTGAGTGAAATGGTGGAAACTAAATGATGAATTCAGTTTTATCAATGTTAAGTTTTAGAAATCTAGCAGAGAAGAAAGATGAAACAGCGGACAGACATTGCGGGATTCTGGTTAGTAAGAACATGATATCAGGTCCAGAGAGGTAAATTTGTGTGTCATCAGCATAGAGGTGATACTGGAAGTCGTGGGACTCTATGAGCTGTCCCAGCCTGAAGGTGTAGATGGAGAAGAGCAGGTGTCCTAGAACTGTACCATGGGGGACACCGACAGATAGGGGGCGAGATGAGGAGGGAGATGCTGAATGTCCGGTCTGTTAAATATGAGGAGATCCAAGATAGTGTCAAGTCTGTGATGCCAAGAGATGAGAGAATCTGTAGTAAGAGGGAATGGTCCACTGTGTCGAAGGCAGATTACAGGTCCAGGAGAAGGAGAACAGAATAGTGTTGCTTGGAATTGGTGGTTAGTAGGTCAGTGGTGACTTCAGTCAGGGCAGTTTCCGTGGAATGGTGCAGACGGAAGCCAGATTGTAAGCGATCAAAGAGGGGGCAGGAGGAGAGGTGGGAGGATAGTTCAAGATGGACTTGTTGCTTGTTGTTCCAGTAGTTTTGAGACATAGGGGAGAAGTGATATGGGGCGATATGGAGAGGATGGGTCAAGGGAGGACTTTTTGAGGATAGGTGTGATCGAGGCATGTTTGAAGCATGAGGGGAAGACAATGGTTGTTAGTGACAGGTTGAAGGGGTGGGTTAGGGTTGGGATGAAGACTGTGGTTAGGTTTAGGATGAGGTGGGACGGGATGGGGTCAAGTTCACAGGTGGTGAGGTGTGATTTGGAGAGTAAAGAGGTAAGCTGATCTTCTGTAATGGTAGAGAAGCTGGTATTGGAGGAGGAGGGTTGAGTAGTTAAGAGGAGGGGCTGTGGGAACTGTAGGCCAAGCTTTGCCTGATGGTGTCAATCTTCTGCTTGAAGAATAAAGCAAAGTCTTTGGCTGAGATGAAAGGAGAGAGAGGAGGCATTGGGGGATGGAGGAGAGAATTGAAAGTGTTGAATAGCTGTTTAGGGTTGTGAGACAGGGAAAATATAAGAGATGAGAAGTAGGTTTGTTTTGCTGCAGTGAGTGAGGAATTGAAAGTAGTGAGGGACTGTTTGAATGCAATGAAGTGCTCATTGGAGTGGGACCTTTTCCATCTCCGCTCAGCAACCCTGGAAGCCCGTCTCAGTTCTTTAGTCAGGCTGGTGAGCCAGGGTTTACTGTTGATTGTGCAAGCTTTGGTATATGTGAGGGGGCGACCGATTTGAGAGCTGCAGCTGTTATGGTGCTATACAAAGCGGTAGCAGCATCTGCATCGTGTAAGGAACTTATGTCTATAAGAGGGAGAAGGGATTCAGAGAGTGAGTGTAGGTTGAGGTGTTTGAGATTTCTGTGAGGATATGCAAGTTTGTGGAGAGGGGATTGTGCACCTGGAGAGGAGAGGGAGGAGAATGCAAGTAGGTTGTGGTCAGAAAGAGGGAGAGGTGAGTTAGAGAGGTTAGATAGGGAACAGAGGCAGGTGAAGATAAGGTCCAGTGTGTGGGCATCTTTGTAAGTGGCTGTGGAAGACCATTGAGCAAGGCCGAAGGAGGAAGTGAGAGATGACTTTGGATTCAGGGAGTTTGGAAGGGAGGAATTTGGACTGAATTGCTGTCTGTATTTTGTTAATTCTTTACATTTCTTTTTACTTAACATTCTGTCTAGTGCAATCCCCATTAGGAAATGAGCTCCATTATTGGCAATGCTATCCAGTGTACATCTTGCCACATGTATGCATTCTTTGAACAGCCGGTCGGGGTTGCTTACTGCTGCGCGAGATGTGTGCACGTTGTGCGTTTGGAAGCCCAGGTACTGGATCTAAATGAGCAGCTGGCAACACTGAGATCCATTGACAATATGGAAAGGAGTCTGCTGCTCACTGAACAGCTGCTCACTGGGGTAGATGTGGGGGAGGGTGGTAGTAGGGAGCTGCAGGACAGTGAGGCAGGACAGTGAGGCCGCTAGTTGGGTGACAGTTAGAAGGGGGGGTAGAGGGAAGAGTGCCAGGGAGGCTAGTCCTGATCTGGCACACCCCAATAAGTTTGCAAAGTTGGCAGATGAGGGGGGTGACGGTACAGGGGTAGCACTGTTGCAGCAAGGCATGTACCCTGAAAGCTGGAGGAGTGTCAGCTCCAGTAAGGAGGTAAATAGGAGAGCAGGACAGGCCAGGCAGGTGCTGGTAGTGGGGGACTCAATTATTAGGGGAACAGATAGGGCAATCTGTCACAAAGACAGGGATTATCGAACAGTGTGCTGCCTACCTGGCGCTCGAGTCCATCACATCGCTGATCGGGTTGACAGATTACTGGGAGGGGCTGGTGAGGACCCAGCGGTCATGGAGCACATTGGCACAAATGACAAAGTTAGAGGTAGGTGGAAGGTCCTTAAAGATGATTTCAGGGAATTAGGCTGCAAGCTGAAAGCAAGGACCTCCAAGGTGGTATTCTCTGAAATACTACCGGTACCACGTGCCACACCAGAGAGGCAGCGGGAGATTAGGGAGATAAATAAGTGGCTCAAGAACTGGTGTAGGAAGGAGGGATTTGGGTTCCTGGAGAACTGGGCCGACTTCTCAGTTGGCTACAGACTCTACTCTAGGGACCGGCTGCACCTCAATGGGGAGGGTGCAGCTGTGCTGGGGGAGAAAATGGCTAGAAGGTTGGAGGAGTGTTTAAACTAGGGATTGGGGGGGTATTCATTTTATAGGTGGGGAAGATAGTGCAGATAGTGACCTGGGCACAAATAAAGAAATTGGTGGTGGGGTTAGAACAGTCAATAAAGTAAGAAGGAATAGAGGTATAGAGAGATACATAAAATGCATGTACACTAATGCCAGAAGCCTCACCAACAAAATGGAGGAATTAGAATTAATTTTGTTGGAAAATAATTATGACATGGTAGGGATATCTGAGACGTGGCTGGACGAGAGCCATGACTGGGCAGTTAATTTACAGGGCTATAGTCTGTTCAGAAATGACCGTACAAACAAGCGAGGGGGGGGGGTGTTTATATGTAAAATCATCCTTAAAACCCATCTTGTGGGAGGATATATGTGAATCTAATGAAAATGTAGAGTCCCTGTGGGTGGAGATAAGGGGAGGGGGAAAAAATAATAAATTACTGATAGGGGTTTGTTATAAGTCTCCAAAAATAATGGAAGCTGCGGAGAATATCCTCGTAAAGCAAATAGATGAAGCAGCAACTCAAGGAGAAGTCATTATTATAGGGGACTTCAACTACCCTGAAATACATTGGGGGACAGAAACCTGTAGTTCAAGCAAAGGTAATAGGTTTTTGACAATTATGAGAGACAATTACCTTTCACAACTGGTTCAGGACCCAACAAGAAAGGGGGCACTGCTAGACCTAATATTAACCAATAGGCCAGACCGTATATATCAAATATACGAGTTGGGGGTCACTTGGGTAATAGTGAACACAAAATAATACGTTTTCATGTAACCTTTAATAAGATGTGTAGTAGAGGGGTTACAAGGACACTAAACTTCAGGAAGGCAAATTTCCAACGGTTGAGAGATGATCTTAGTGCAATAAAATGGGATGATATCCTGAGACATAAAGCTACACAAAGCAAATGGGAGATATTTATTAGCATCCTGAATAGGACCGGTGCACAATATATACCTTATGGGAATAAACATGCTAGAAAAAGGAAGAAACCACTATGGCTAAATAGAGCTGTAAGGGGCGCAATAAGTGACAAAAAGAAAGCATTTAGAGAACTAAAGCAAGTAGGTAGTGATGAGGCATTAAATAAATATAGAAAATTAAATAAATTCTGTAAAAACCAAATCAAGGCAGCAAAGATTGAGGCAGAGAGATTCATTGCCAGAGAAAGTAAAAATAACCCCAAAATATTATTTAACTACATAAATAGTAAAAAACTAAAAAATGATAGTGTTGGCCCCCTTAAAAATAGTCTGGGTGAAATGGTGGATGAGGATGAGGAAAAAGCCAATATGCTAAATGATTTTTTTTCAACCGTATTTAAACAAGAAAATCGCATGACAGAAAACATGATTAGTTATATCAAAAATTCTCCATTAAATGTCACTTGCTTAACCCAGCAGGAAGTACGGCGGCGTCTAAAAATCACTAAAGTTGACAAATCCCCGGGCCCAGATGGAATACACCCGCGAGTACTGCAGGAATTAAGTAACGTCATAGATAGACCATTATTTTTAATCTTTAAAGATTCCATAATAACAGGGTCTGTACCACAGGACTGGCGTATAGCAAATGTGGTGCCAATATTCAAAAAGGGGACAAAAACTGAACTTGGAAATTATAGGCCAGTAAGCTTAACCTCTACTGTAGGTAAAATCCTGGAGGGTTTCCTAAGAGATGCTATACTAGAGTATCTGAAGAATAACCTCATGACCGAATATCAACATGGGTTTACGAGGGACCGTTCCTGTCAAACTAATGTGATTAGCTTTTATGAGGAGGCAAGTTCCAGACTGGACCAAGGAAATGCAGTGGATGTTGTGTATATGGACTTTTCAAAAGCTTTTGATACGGTTCCACACAAAAGGTTGATACATAAAATGAGAACAATGGGGATAGGGGAAAATATATGTATGTGGGTTAAGAATTGGCTCAGTGATAGGAAACAAAGGGTGGTTATTAATGGAAAACACTCAGACTGGGTCTCAGTTAACAGTTAAGGGCCCCCTTCTTTTTAACATATTTATTAATGACCTTGTAGGGGGCATACAGAGTAATATTTCAATATTTGCAGATGACACTAAACTCTGCAGGGTAATCAATACAGAGGAGGACAATTTTATATTACAGGAGGATCTATGTAAACTAGAAGCTTGGTCTGATAAATGGCAAATGAGCTTTAATGGGGATAAATGTAAGGTAAAGCACTTGGGCAGAGGAAATAAAATGTATCATTATATGCTTAATTGTAAAACACTGGGCAAAACTGTCACTGAAAAAGACCTGGGTGTATTGGTGGACGACAAGCTCACGTTTAGTGGCCAGTGTCAGGCAGCTGCTGCAAAGGCAAATAAAATAATGGGATGCATTAAAAGAGGCATAGATGCTCATGAGGAGAACATAATGTTACCTCTATACAAGTCATTAGTGCGACCACACTTAGAATACTGTGTACAGTTCTGGTCTCCGGTGTATAAGAAAGACATAGCTGAACTAGAGAGGGTGCAGAGAAGAGCGACCAAGGTTATCAGAGGACTTGGGGGTCTGCAATACCAAGACAGGTTATTACACTTGGGGTTATTTACTGTAGAAAAATGAAGGCTTAGGGGTGATCTTATCACTATGTACAAGTATATGAGGGGACAGTACAAAGACCTGTCTACTGATCTTTTTACTCTGAGGCCAGAGCGGGGACAAGGGGGCATCTTCTATGTCTGGAGGAAAGAAGGTTTAATCATAATCACAGACGCGGATTCTTTACTGTAAGAGCAGTGAGACTATGGAACTCTCTGCCGCATGATGTTGTAATGAGTGATTCACTATTAAAATTTAAGAAGGGCATGGATGCCTTTCTTGAAAAGTATAATACTACAGGTTATATATACTAGATTCCTTGATAGGGCGTAGAGTCCAGGGAACTAGTCTGATTGTCGTATGGCGTCGGGAAGGAATTTTTTTCCTCAATGTGGAGCTTAGTGTTTGCCACATGGGTTTTTTTTGCCTTCCTCTGGATCAGCATGTTAGGCTATGGGTTGAACTAGATGGACTTAGTCTTCCTTCAACCTTAAAAACTATGTTACTATGTTAGATAGAAGCTTAGAGACAGATGAGTGGGAAGTATCAATAGGGATCTTGAAGTCACCCATGATGATAATGGTGATGTCAGCAGAAAGGAAGTGAAGTAGGCAGGTGGTGAAGTGATCAAAGAAGGTGGTGGCTGGCCCTGGGGGGCAGAAAATGACAGCTAGTTGGAGGTTGGAGGGGGAGTAGATGCGCACACAGTGCACCTCAAAAGAGGGGAGAGTAACGGAGGGTGGCAGTGAAATTTGGGTGAAGGAGCAGTTATCTGACAGGAGAAAACCAACTCCTCTGCCATGCTTGCCACTGGGGCGGGAGGGGTGGGAAAGGTGGAATCCACCGTACGAAAGTGCAGCTGGAGAGGCTGTGTGAGCCAGGTTTCGGTGATGCAGAGGAAGAAAAGTTTGTTAGCCAGGAAGAGATCATGGATGTATGAAATTTGTTTGCAGACAGAACGAGCATTCCATAGAGCTCCTGTTAGTGGCAATGGGGAAGCCTGGTCAGGGCGAATGGGTATGAGGTTAGAGAGGTTATGGTAATTTGTGATAGATCGTGGACAGGAGATAGAAGTGACTGTGGGGATGTGGTGAGGAGGGCCAGGATTTGGAGAGATATCGCTGGTGGTGAGGAGAAGCAGAGAAAGTGTTATTAGCTGGGAGCAGGAGAGGGCATTAGGTGGCTGTCTGTGTTTGGAGACAAAGGATTGTATGTTGAGGAACAGTTCTGAGGAGGTGAGATGGATGGGGAGGATGGAGGGAGAGATGACCAGTTCCTTACTAGGTGTAGGGATTGGGGGGTTAGTAGGAAGTGAAGGACTATAGGGGTTATAGTGAAAACAAACCAAAAACTTGTTTACTTTGACTGTGTATCCAGTTACTTTCTGTTCCCTTCTGGTTCAATTCAGGTATAATTCAGTGTATCATACTTATATGATACACTTGGATGAAACTGGGCAGACAACGTTGGCAGACTCCTTGCTCACAATATATTTGCTAACAAATGCATTCAGATGTGAAGCAGAGGGGAGGGTCCTGAGTTCATCTTTAACAGATAATTACAATTGAACCAGATGCAGAAAATAAACACAGGCAACGTAAAAAACAAAAGTGGTGAGCGGGGTCGTGCAGTGGCTAGCTTACAAACATACTGAGTTAATGCACTCAAGAGAGGGGTAAAATTTAGGAAGGCTGCGTCACATACCTTCTGGTCAGTTCAGGATATGAAACAGTTGTATGAGAAGCTGAACAGCAAAAAGACTCCACGAATCTGACATCTCCCTTTCCGTGTGTGACGCCACAATAACCCTGAGCCAGCAGGAGCATTGTCTGGGTGTTGTGTTTGACACCAATCTTTCCTTCACCTCCCATATATAATCTCTCTGAGATATGAAGGATCTCCTGATCTGCCATTGTTGGTCCAATTAAAAGTGATGCATTGTAGACAAGAACACACACAGCCAGTGTATCTGTGTGCAATCCTTTTCTGCCATCAGATCCCAAGCTACAAGTATTTTATTACACCCATAGAAGAAAGGGGAATGGCTAAGTACATTACCTAAGGTAAAAGATATGTAAGGTGGGCATAACAGGCAGTATTCCTTCAAATCACCGTATATACTCGAGTATAAGCCAACCCGAATATAAGCCGAGGCACCTAATTTTACCACAAAAACTGGGAAAACTTATTGACTTGAGTATAAGCCTAGGGCGGGAAATGCAGCAGCTACTGGTAAATTTTCCCATCCTGGTAGCATGGCCCCCTCATCCTCTCATCCCCAATCCTGGTATGCATGGCCCCCTCATCCCCAATCCTGGTATGCATGGCCCCGTCATCCCCAATCCTGGTATGCATGGCCCCCTCATCCCCAATCCTGGTATGCATGGCCCCCTCATCCCCAATCCTGGAATGCAGGGCCCCCTCATCACCAATCCTGGTATGCATGGCCCCCTATCCTGGTATGCATTGCCCCCTCATCCCCAATTCTGGTATGCATGGCCCCCCTATCTTGCTATGCAAGGCCCCCTCATCCCCATCCTGGTAAGCATGGCCCCCCCTATCACTGCACACATGAAAAAAATAAATACTTCTACTCACCTTTCTTCCCTCTGCTCCAGCCCGGCTTCCTGTTCTGCCCCCAGCTGATCTCCGCATCTGAGCAGCGCATGACGTCACTGCCATGTGCCCTCAGACACTGAGGTGAGCTGCGGGGATATTCACTCTTCTCCACACCGGCACTATGGGCGTGGAGAGAAGTGAATATTCATTTTCTTTAATAGCGCAGACTGTTAATCGCAGCTGCGGCTTCCTGCTGTGGCTCAGGGATCCAGTGTGCCTGCTACTAAAGAGAATGAATATTCACTTTTCCCCATGCCCATGGGAGTGGGGAGGAGTGAATATTCATACTCTCTAATAGCGGGCACACAGGATCGCTGAACCGGCGGCTGCGACTGATACTGCACGCGCTATTAAAGAAAATGAATATTCACTCCACTTACATGTGCGTGGAGAAGAGTGATAGCTGCAGCAGTCCACCACCACAACTCCCACCACCACCTTCCACAGCCGGAATGTAAGTATATACTCGAGTATAAGCTGAGGGAGGCTTTTTCAGCATAAAAAATGTGCTGAAAAAGTTGGCTTATACTCGAGTATATACGATAGTTTTATCCAGTTTCCTTTGCCTTCTGTAACAAAGAAAATTTAACACAAGGACACCTCTATATTTGAGACAACGCCCTGTGTTACTGCTTTTATGAATAACACTTATAAAGCTAATACAAAAATGCAAAATTATCATAGGTCCGTTTACATGGAACGACTGGAGGCACAATAAGACTGCCGATTGGTGATTACTTTTACCGATCGGTGGTTGCTTGAATGCCAATGTAAGGAGATGGACATACTGCCCAGGTTTCTATTTGAAAACACGCGTATTGTTGTAATATGTATTGTGACGTGCGTTATTAGTGACGGCGTTGTAGTTTAACCGATAATAGGGAGAGTTAAGGTTAATGTTTGGAACTTGTCCAGAGTGGGAGGGGTAAAAGTGAAGGGACAGAGACAGTTTCCTGTCAGAACATCCATCCTGCCCAGAACTGCCCAGCCTGCAGTGGAAACAGACTGTCATGCTTCGGGATTTGATACGGCAGTCCTGTGCTCTTCTGTCTGTGTCTCTCTCCCCAGATCCACAGCCGGTTCTGTCGCTGTCCTGGTGCTAATTACCTTTTACCTTTGTCCATTCCTTTCAGACAGCAGGTGTTTTTCATTTGTTATCACACTGCAGGTGCTACTATAATCACACTGCAGGTGCTACTATTTAAACCTTCACCCTGCTGGTCTTCTCTGCTGGTGATAGTCTTTAGTGGATTCTGCTTGGAGTTGTAGTCCTAATTATGAGTATCTAGGCCAGTCAGATAAGTGTACTGCTGGGGTTTCTTTCTTATGCTGCACTCTCCCTTTGTTCCTTAAGAGTTACATAATACACTCGATGGCCTTTTAGGCAGCCAGGCTCGAGTTGTCTTCTCTAGTTTTACCTTCAGGGTTTATCCAGGTCACGCTGAAGCCGTAACGGCCTGTGTTACTGGATACTATAGTCTATAAAGGAACCAAGTGGGGTTTGTACAGTTTTTTCATGGTTAGTTTCTTTTCCTCCCATGTTTACTTCCACTTGTGCATAACACAGACCTATGGTCTGACTAGTCAGCAGAGCCGCTTGACGTGGGTGTACCTCATGTGAGTGGAAACTGAGGCAGTGGATAGCAAGATCAGGAGTAGAGACGAGGAAGAGTGACAGAAAGAGTGGTGCACAGGAGACAGGTGCACAACTCAGAGAGGTAAAGGGCCTGTAGCGTCGGCGTCTCTGCCTCCTGCCGGGCAGAGACGCCAATCCCCTTACCGCTGCGGTCCCAATCCGGCATCCTCCAGCTCCCTTGCTGCATCTGCCCTGGGTGTGCACCCCACACGCAGTTCCCCTGGCACTGTACTTAGGGCGCTCGCGCGTGCGCTCCTTCCCTCTTAAAGGTGCCAATGGCCAGAGGACTGCCCCTATATAAGGCACCTCCTCCAAAATGGAGGTGCCTGTGCAAGGTTGTTGTTTGTGTGCTAACACTCTCTCCAGCCCTCAGGTTCCAGTGCCCGCCAGCCTGTCTATCAGCTGTGCCCGCCTGCCCATCTATCAGCTGTGCCCACCTGCCCGTCTATCAGCTGTGCCCACCTGCCCGTCTATCAGCCGTGTCCGCCTGCTTGTCTATCAGCCGTTCCTGCCTGCCTGTCTAGCAGCTGTGCCCGCCAGCCTGTCCATCTGCAGTGCCTCCTGCTTTTCTACCCACATCACCTGCCCGTCTACCAGCCATGCTCATCTGCTTTGCCTGTCGGCTTCGGCCATCAGTCCCGTGCGAGTCGCCTGCTCTCACACAAGGTCGGTCCCAGAGTGGCACCTGGTTCACCTTCCCGATCCCTCCTTGGTTCACGGAGTCGACTAAGCCACCGTGTGGCCGGGGTCGGTCCGGGTAGGCACTTAGTTATGCCCTTCTGGTCCCTCCTTGTATCACAGCACAGAGGTTCCACCACCCGGATCCGTAACAGTTTTGCACAGGCCATGGAATCCGGAGGCTCCCAGGCTCCTTCGCTTTCAGACCTGTGCCAAGAGGTCTGTCGCCAGAGATCCCAACAGGATACTATCCTGTCCTATCTGTGGACAGTCAACTTCCGCTTGGACGCGCTGTCCACACAGACTGTGTACGCCTCCAACCAAGCGGCACCCTCTCCGGCGGCACCTCAACCCAGTGGCGCTGTGGCATCTGGCTTAGGACCCCGGCTATCTGCTCCTTCACATTTTGGTGGTGACCCTGCCCTATGTCGGGGCTTCATTAATCAGTGCACGCTGCACTTTGAGCTCCTGGCACACTATTTTGCCTCCGACCGGGCCAAGGTGGAATTCATCGTGTCTCATTTCACCGGAGAGGCATTGGCGTGGTTTAACCCTCTGTGGGAGAGAGGGGATCCTCTGGTGTCCGACCTCCAGGCTTTTCTCGCGGCTTTCCGGAAGGTGTTAGATGAGCCCGGACAAAAATCTTCGACTGCCTCCTCTCTTCTCCGACTCCGCCAAGGGAGTCTCTCTGTGGGACAGTATGCCATGCGTTTCCGCACCCTCGCATCTGAACTTGCCTGGAACAATTAGGCTCTGGTGTCCACCTTTTGGGAGGGCCTTTCCGGATGGATGAAGGACGAGCTAGCCGGTTGTGACATACCTCCCTCTCTGGACTACCTGGTGTCATTAGCTACACGGATCGACATCCATTTTCAGGAGCGTTCTAAGGAGGCTGTTAGAATCTATGTTGTTTTACTTTCCGGCCATCTTTTTGTGGTTTGCTGACTTCTAGTCTTTTTCTCTGGTGCTGGGATTCTTGGTCACATGATCTCCTCACGCTTTATTACACAGCACCTGTCTCCCATTCCTCTCTGGACATCAGTGTTGTTACGCTTGTGCTCTGGTTAAGTTGCCTTGTTAGTTCTTTGTGCTTAGGACAATTGATATCCTGGCACTTCTTGTTCCACCAGTTTTGTTTCCCTTAATCTTCGTTTCTGCAACTAACTTCTCCTTAAGGAGGTCACCTGTATTTACTTCCAGTCCTTAGATCTTTTAGGGACACCCTTTTCCCTTTCTTCAGGTCTTCGTTTGAGTTCAGTGCAGGATCGTTGTTGGGGCTATTCACAAGGAATAGGGCACCCACCCCAGCGTAGTGTTTAAGCAGAGTCTCAGTGCAGGGACAGCTTTTCCCTCCTATACCTTAGTTCTTAGTTGCAGAACCTAACTGAGGCGACTCGTGAGAGAAGATCCCTGCGCCCCGCACCAACCTTCCAAAGGTCAGTCTTACAACCAGCATCCCCTCCGGTGTCTTCTCCAGAGTCTATGCAAATAGACCAAGCTAAGATGGTCAAGTCTCGCCAGGAGACACGCCGCGCCGAGGGGAGTTGCTTCTACTGTGTCAGTATAGAGCATCTAATCCGCTCCTGTCCGGTGAGACTTGGAAACTCTAGTGTCTAGTACCGCTCGGAGAGGTCGTCCTAGGCAAAAGTTCTTCCTCTCCGCCCTGGACTCTGTCCATTTCGGTTACCAGTGATAAGACCCGCTTCTTCGAGACTGCCTATCTGGATTCCGGAGCCGCTGGGAACCTCATTCAACAGGCCGTTGTGGAGTGATATCAGATTCCTACCATACGTCTGGCTGATCCATTAGCGGTTTCCTCTGTGGATGGAAAGCTTCTCTCTGAGACCATCTTGTTTGTCACTGAGCCTGTAACTCTTCAGGTGGGAATGCTACATTCGAAGAGGATCTCCTTCTACGTGCTGTCCGGTCTCTCTCATCCCCTCTTGTTTGGTCTGCCTTGGTAACAGAGACATGAGCCGTCCTGAATGGGAGCTCGGGTGAGGTGCTCCGTTGGGGTCAGGAATGTCGTAAGTCCTGTCTGGTTCTGGTTCATCCTGCTCGACCTCTGTCTACTCCAGCTAACCTACCTGACCTGCCGGCACCCTACTGGTCATATGCGGACGTCTTTGATAAAAAGGAGGCAGAGACACTACCACCTCATAGGCCGTATGATTGTCTCATCGACCTAATACCCGGTGCTTCATCTCCTCGCAGGCGAATCTACCCCTTTTCGCTGGCCGAGACCCGTGCTATGTCAGAGTACATAGAAGAGAATCTTGCTAGGGGATTTATTCAGAAATCCACCTCTCCAGCTGGAACAGGATTCTTCTTCGTCAAAAAGAAAGACGGCTCTCTTCGTCCATGTATCGACTATAGGGGCCTAAACCAGATTACCATCAAAAATAAGTACACCCTGCCTCTCATCTCGGAGCTGTTTGACCGCCTAAAAGGCTCGAAGATCTTCACTAAGCTCGATCTTCGTGGGGTGTACAATCTGGTCCGGATTCGCCAGGTAGACGAGTGGAAGAAGACATTCAACACTCGGGATGGTCACTACGAGTACCGCGTGATGCCCTTCGGTCTCTGCAATGCTCCAGCCATCTTCCAGGAGTTTGTGAACGACATCTTCCGAGATCTCCTGTATTCCTGCATGGTGGTGTACCTGGACGATATCTTGGTGTTCTCCCCTGATCTGCCCTCTTATCGGATGGATGTTCGTCAGGTACTGCTGAGGCTCCAGAAGAATCGCCTGTATGCAAGTGTAAGGGGGAAGACAGGGGTGTAATTACTTTTAGAACAAGGGATCCGGAACTGCCGGGGCCATGCATCTGGTTTCAGGGGGAAGACAGACTTCGAGCACAGGAGTCAGGTGACTGGGAAGCTGGGGGCGTGTCCAGAGCCAGAGCTCAGGGGTCAGGTGACCGGGGAGCTGTGGGGCATGTCTAGGAAAAGGGAGGAAAAGGAGTTTTGAGTGGGAAAGCAGGCAGTTAACAGTTGGAGTCAAGCCCAACTAGAGGGAGAAGAGACGCAGGGTCCGTGGAGCCAAGCAAGTGAGGTGCAGTGTTATGGACTAGGGGCTCAGCGGGTCAAACCGGAAACCGCCCGCTGCCACCAGAAGACAGAGCATTGTTTAGGCGGGGAAGCCAGAAGAAAACAACATCAACGGCATCAGCCAGCATCGGCCTTGTGGGGAACAAAAGTCAGCTAAGAGTAAAAACTGCCGATTACAACCGTTTTGACTCTGCTACATCTAGCCAAACTGTGGATTGTGGGTTATAGCCTGTTACCTGCTACTCCCCTTGTTGTCCCCATATTTCCCCTGTTACTCCCTGTGTGGAGATTGACCCTGTTACAATAAATCCCCCCCCTGTTTATTAACCCTGTACTGGCTTCTCTGTGCTTCTGTGTCACTGTATCTAAAATACCTGTGTCACACAAAGTACGAGAAATGCCTCTTTGAGCAGACCTCCCTACCATTTTTGGGGTATTTCATCTCTGAGACCGGACTGCGGATGGATCCCGAGAAGGTGTCTGCAGTCTTATAGTGGCCCCGACCTGAGGGGTTGAAGGCTATTCAGTGGTTTCTGGGATTCACTAACTATTACCACCTCTTCATTCCTCATTTCTCCTCCTGGACTGCTCCCATCACTCCACTCTCATCCGTAAAGGGGCAAATCTCAGGGAATGGAGGCGGAAAGTGCCTTTGTCTCTCTTAAGCAAGCCTTCTCCTCCGCTCCAGTGTTACATCATCCAGATTGCAATAAACAGTTCTCCCTTGAGGTTGATGCCTCTTCCTACGGGGCCGGACCAGTGCTCACCCAGAAATCCTCGTCTGGGCGAATGGTGACCTGCGGCTTCTTCTCCAAACTATTTTCTCCATCCGAGCGCAATTACTCCATAGGTGATCGAGAACTGCTGGCCATCATATTAGCGCTGGAGGAGTGGCGCTACTTGCATGAGGGGGCTCTGCACTTGGTGGTCATCTACACTGACCATAAAAACCTCGCTTACTTGCAGACCACCCAAAGACTAAATCCACGTCAGGCCAGATGGTCTTTGTTCTTTGCTCGTTTCTGCTTCACTCTCCATTACCGCCCGGCAGACAAGAATATTAAAGCTGATGCTCTATCCCGCTCTTTCCTATCTACCGACAAAGAGGAAGAGCCTCTACTCATCATTGACCCCTCCAGAATAATGACTGTTGCTCCGCTTGCCCTGTCTCATCTACCTCCTGGTAAGACCTTTGTAGCGGTTCAGGATCGGAAGAGGGTCTTACCCTGGGGTCATTCGTCCAGACTGGCTGGTCATGATGGCCAGAGGAAGACACTTCTGCTCATTGCCCCACATTATTGGTGGCCCACCCTGCGCAAGGATGTTGCAGATTTTGTTGTGGCTTGCTCCTCCTGTGCCTGTAACAAGATACCTAGGCACCTCCCAGCTGGTCATCTTCTTCCTCTCCCCGTGCCTTCTGCTCCTTGGAAACACATTGTTATGGACTTCATCACTGATCTTCCGGTATCTGCTGGTTCTACCGTCATATGGATGGTCGTTGACTGCTTCTCCAAGATGGCTCACTTCATTCCTTTACCTGGTCTTCCATTCGCACCAGAGCTGGCTAAGGACTTCATCCGTCACATCTTTCATCTCCACGGCTTACCCCTCCACATTGTCTCAGACAGAGGAGTTCAGTTCACTTCTCGCTTCTGGAGAGCCACGTGCAAGCTGCTGTATGCCACTTTTTCTTCGGCCTATCATCTTCAGTCCAATGGTCAGGTGGAACGTATTAATCAGATCCTTAACAGTTTTCTTCTGCACTTTGTCAATGCTCACCATAGCGATTGGGTAGAACTTCTGCCTTGGGCCAAGTTTTCTTATAACAACCACGTGAGTGAGTCCTCTGCCAAGTCTCCGTTTTTCGTGGTTTACGGTCGTCACCCCCGAATTCCATTTCCCGTCTATTCTTCAGCTGCTTCAGTGGACAATCCTGCCGCGGAGTCTCTCGTCAGTGACTTTTCGGTAATTTTGCAAGACACTAGATTTGCGCTTCTTCAGTCCTCCGAGCGGATGAAGAAGCATGCTGATAAGAGACATCTGGATCCGCCTCTATTTCGTCCGGGAGACAATGTCTGGCTTTCCTCCAAATATGTCCATCTCAAGATACCATCATACAAGTTGGGCCCATGGTTCGTCGGTCCTTTCAAGATTCTGAACCAAATAAATTCAGTGGCGTACAAGCTGAAACTCCCAGCCTCCTTACAGATTCCTAATTCCTTTTATGTGTCTCTCCTCAAGCCTGTTGTCCTTAATCCTTTCTCTGACGATCCAGGTACCACTCCAGCTCCAGTCTCCGCTGAGGACATCTTTGAGGTAGAGAACATTTTGGCCATCAAGAGAGTAAGAGGAAAGACTTTCTTTCTTGTGGATTGGAAGGGGTTTGGTCCTGAGGAGAGGTCTTGGGAGCCCAGGGAGAACATTCATGATCCTCATCTTTTAGAAAAATTTCTTGCGGGCCTAAAGAATAGGGGGCATAAAGGGGGGGATTCTGTAGCGTCGGCGTCTCTGCCTCCTGCCGGGCAGAGACACTGATCCCTTCACCGACGCGGTCCCGGTCCGGCATCCTCCGGCTTCCCTGCTGCATCTGCCCGTGGTGTGCGCACCACGTGCAGTTCCCTGGGCACTGTACTTAGGGCGCGCACACGTGCGCTCCCTCCCTCTTAAAGGGCCCGCGCGTGCCGTCCTAAAGAGTCCCCGGCCAATGGCCGGAGGACTTCCCCTACATAAGGCACCTCCTCCAAAATGGAGGTGCCTGTGCAGGGTTGTTGTTTGTGTGCTAACACTCTCTCCAGCCCTCAGGTTCCAGTGCCAGCCAGCCTGTCTATCAGCTGTGCCCGCCAGCCTATCAGCCATGCCCGCCAGCCTGTCTATCTGTCGTGCTCGCCTGCTTTTCTACACGCATCACCTGCCCATCTACCAGCCATGCTCATCTGCTGTGCCTGTCGGCTTCGGCCATCAGTCCCGTGGGAGTCGCCTGCTTTCACACAAGGTCGGTCCCAGAGTGGCACCTGGTTCACCTTCCCGGTCTCTCCTTGGTTCAGGGAGTCGACTAAGCCGCCATGTGGCCAAGATCGGTCCAGGTAGGCACTTAGGTACGCCCCTCTGGTCCCTCCTTGTATCACAGCACAGAGGTTCCACCACCCGGATCTGTAGCAGGGCCAGGATGGAACTGGGAACATGAGATGAAGAGAGTGACCCGGACAGTAGTTCCAAGGCATAAGCAAACAAAGAAGTGAAGTAATGATCATGGTGCCAAGTAGCTCCCTTAAAGGGGTTGTGCCATGAACAAAAGTGTAGCGTCGGCGTCCCTGCCTCCTGCTAGGCAGGGACGCTGTTCCCCTCACCTCTCTGCTCCGTGCCCGGCGGCTTCCTCCCGCTCTGCCTGCAGCGCCCGCTCTCCCCCGGTCACTGTGCTTAGGGCGCGCGCGCGCTCCCCCTCTCTTAAAGGGGCCGCGCGCGTCGCCCTAAGGAGTCCCCGGCCAATGGCCGGAGGATCCCTCCATATATAAGGCACCTCCTCCAAAATGGAGGTGCCCGAGCAATGTTGTTGCACTGTTCACTACTCTGCTTCAGCCCTCAGGTCCCGTTGCCAGTTACCTGCCAGTTACCTGCCAGTTACCTGCCAGTCTCCTGCCAGTTTGCTGCCTGATTCCTGCCTGTCATCCGCTTTCCTGCTTGCTAGCCTGAGGTCCGACGGTCTGCC
This sequence comes from Phyllobates terribilis, assembly GCF_046119375.1. NCBI lineage: Eukaryota > Metazoa > Chordata > Amphibia > Anura > Dendrobatidae > Phyllobates > Phyllobates terribilis. The sequence goes on along the minus strand of NW_027362764.1, from coordinate 416,401,779 downwards.
TTCCGACACCTGTCAGTCTGTCTATGGACCAGCTTGCCCGCTCACCTGGGAGCGCTCACCTGCTACCTGCCTGATAGCCTACCTGGAGGCTCCGCCGTCACGTGCTGTGACCACCTGCCAGTCCAGAGACTCTTGCCCGCTCACCTGGGAGCGCTCATCTGCTACCTGCCTGTTAGCCTACCTAGAGGCTCCGCCGTCACGTGCTGTGACCACCTGCCAGTGCAGAGACTCTTGCCCGCTCACCTGGGAGCGCTCATCTGCTACCTGCCTGTTAGCCTACCTGGAGGTTCCGCCGTCACATGCTGTGACCACCTGCTTATCCTGAGACTCTCGCCTGCTCACCTGGGAGCACTCATCTGCCATCTGCCTGCTAGCCTACCTGGAGGCTCTGCCGTCACAGGTCGTACCTGCCCGTTTACCCAGAGACTGCCCCGGTCACTTGCCGTGACCTCCTGCCCGTTTACCCAGAGACTGCCCCGGTCACTTGCCGTGACCTCCTGCCCGTTTACCCAGAGACTGTCCCGGTCACTTGCTGTGACCTCCTGCCCGTTTACCCAGAGACTGTCTCGGTCACTTGCTGTGACCTCCTGCCCGTTTACCCAGAGACTGTCCCGGTCACTTGCCGTGACCTCCTGCCCGTTTGCCCAGAGACTGTCCCGGTCACCTGCTGTGACCGCCTGCCTGTCTTCCCTGGTCGCCACCCGCTTCCTTACAAGGACTGCCCCCTTGTATAAGTTGCTCAGAGGTTCCGCCTCCCAGACCCGTTACAGTTTGCTCGGGCCATGGAACCCGGTGGCACCCAAGCTCCCTCGCTCTCGGACCTTTGTCATGAACTGTCCCGACAGAGGTCCCAACAGGAGTCCATCCTGGGTCACCTGCGGAATGTCAATACTCGCCTGGACACTTTGACTGCCCCACCAGCAACCACCGCTAGTGTCATGACTCGCAGCCCGGCTGCTCCGCTGCCCACCAATACCATAGTATCCTGCTCTGGAATCCGGCTTTCTGCACCTCCTCGCTTCGGAGGCGACTCCGCTCAAGCTCGAGGCTTCATTAACCAGTGCACCCTGCACTTTGAACACCAGTCCCACCAGTTTAATTCCGACTGGGCCAAAGTAGCCTTCATCATGTCCCATCTCACGGGAGAGGCACTGGCTTGGCTAAATCCTCTATGGGAGAGAGGAGACCCTCTGGTGTCCGACCTGCCAGCCTTTCTCACGGCTTTCCGGAAGGTCTTCGACGAACCCGGACGGAAGACCTCATCCGCCTCATCTCTGCTATGCCTCCGTCAAGGGAGTCTCACCGTGGGCCAATATGCCATACGGTTCCGTACCCTTGCTTCGGAGCTGGCCTGGGATAACGACGCTCTGGTGTCTGTCTTCTGGGAGGGTCTGTCCGGCCATATTAAAGATGAACTCGCCGGTCGGGACATTCCTACCACTCTCGACGACTTGATTACACTTGTCACCCGGATTGACATCCGGTTCCAGGAGCGCGCTAGGGAGGTCACCTGTGAGAGGAGGATTCCACGTCTAGTCCCTACCTTCCAGAGACCCGTCACTCCCCCTGTTACTCCCCAGGCACACTCACCTGAGCCTATGCAGGTCGACCAGACCAAGATGGTCAAGACCCGTCAAGACTTACGTCGTGCCGAGGGGAGCTGTTTCTACTGTGGCAGTAAGGAGCACTGGATCCGTTCCTGCCCTGAGTGGTCGGGAAACGCCTGTGTCTAGGATCGCTCAGAGAGGTCGCCCTAGACAAAAGTAAACCCTCTCCATCCCTGATGCTGTCTGTTTCTATCCTCTGCGGAGAGAACCGCTATTTTGAACTGGCTCAACTTGACTCTGGAGCTGCTGGAAATCTCATCTCTCAATCCCTGGTAGAGAAATACCACATTCCCACCAAACCTCTGGCCGTACCTATATCTGTCGCCGCCGTGGATGGGGGCCTCTTACCACATCCCATCCAACTCATCACCGAATCTCTGACTCTACAGGTGGGAATGCTGCATTCCGAGAGCATCTCCTTTCATGTTCTGCCTGGACTCTCTCACGCACTATTGCTTGGCCTGCCTTGGCTCCAGAGACATGCACCCGTGCTTGACTGGCAGACCGGAGAGGTCCTTCGCTGGGGACAGGACTGCCATAAGACTTGTCTAGTTCCCGTTCATCCTGCCCGTCCTACTCCTACCCCAGCCAATCTGCCCGGTCTTCCGGTTCCCTATTGGTCTTATGCGGATGTCTTCGATAAAAAAGAGGCAGAGACTTTACCTCCTCATAGACCATACGACTGCCCAATCGACCTGATGCCCGGCTCTACTCCTCCCCGTGGGCGAATATACCCTTTGTCCGCTGCTGAAACCCAGTCCATGTCTGAATATATTGAGGAGAACCTGGCCCGGGGATTTACCGGAAGTCTACCTCCCCGCCGGGAGCAGGCTTCTTCTTTGTCAAAAAGAAGGACGGCTCACTCCGTCCATGTATAGACTATAGAGGCCTAAACCAGATTACTGTGAAGAATAAATACCCCCTTCCGCTTATTCCTGAATTATTTGACCGTCTGAGGGGGGCTAGAATCTTCACCAAACTGGATCTCCGTGGGGCATATAACCTGGTCCGTATCCGTCAGGGGGATGAGTGGAAGACGGCATTCAATACCCGGGATGGCCACTATGAGTACCTTGTGATGCCCTTCGGTCTCTGTAACGCTCCTGCCGTCTTTCAAGAGTTGGTCAATGACATCTTCCGTGATCTTCTCTACTCCTGCGTGGTGGTGTACCTGGATGATATCTTGGTCTTCTCTCCGGATCTTCCTACTCACCGGAGGGACGTTCGTCAGGTCCTGCTCAGGCTCAGGCAGAACCACCTCTACGCTAAATATGAGAAGTGCATCTTTGAGCAGACCTCTCTTCCATTTCTGGGCTACATAATCTCTCAGACTGGTCTACAAATGGATCCTGAGAAACTGTCTGCCATCCAGAAGTGGCCCCGACCAGAGGGGTTGAAGGCTATTCAGCGGTTCCTGGGCTTCGCCAACTATTACCGCCTGTTCATACCGCACTTCTCTTCCCGGACCGCCCCTATCTCTGCTCTCACCCGTAAAGGTACGAACCCCAGAGAATGGCCGCCCGAAGCAGAGGAGGCATTTCTTTCCTTAAAACAGGCCTTCCTCTCCGCCTCGGTGCTGCATCGTCCGGACGGCAACAAACAATTCTTCCTAGAAGTTGACGCATCCTCCTCCGGAGCTGGGGCGGTACTTACCCAAAAATCTTCTTCCGGAAGAAAGGTAACCTGCGGCTTTTTCTCCAAACTTTTCTCCTCTTCTGAGCGCAATTATTCTATAGGAGACCGAGAATTGTTGGCCATTAAGATGGCACTGGAGGAGTGGCGTTACCTGCTCGAGGGGGCTCTCCACCCGGTAATAATTTACACTGACCACAAGAACTTGGCATATCTCCAGAGCGCCCAGAGACTTAACCCGCGCCAAGCCCGGTGGTCTTTGTTTTTTGCCCGCTTTGATTTCATTCTTCATTTTCGTCCGGCTGACAAAAACATCAAAGCTGACGCCCTGTCCCGATCCTTTCTGGTGTCTGATCTTGAGGAGGAGCCTAAACACATCATCGATCCCGCCAGAGTAATGCAGGTAGCCCCCGTGAGCCTAAATCGTCTCCCTCCCGGTAAGACGTTCGTAACGGAGTCCGATCGGGAGAAGATTCTACACTGGGGTCACTCGTCTAAGCTAGCTGGGCACGCCGGTCAGAAAAAGACCCTCCAGCTTATTACCCGGCACTACTGGTGGCCTACGCTGCACAAGGATGTAATTGACTTTGTTTCTGCCTGTGTGTCCTGCGCCCGCAACAAAGTTCCGAGACACCTGCCTGCCGGCCGCCTTCTTCCTCTGCCTGTGCCTGCTGCCCCGTGGCAACATATAGCTATGGACTTCATAACAGATCTCCCCGTCTCTGCCAGTTGTACGGTCATTTGGGTGGTCGCTGACCGCTTTTCCAAAATGGCTCATTTTATTCCCCTGCCAGGCCTACCGTCTGCTCCTGAGCTAGCTAAGGACTTTATCCGCCACATCTTCCGTCTCCATGGTCTGCCTCTCCACATCGTGTCGGATCGTGGGGTTCAGTTCACCTCACGCTTCTGGAGAGCCACATGTAAACTGCTCGACGTCACCCTGGACTTCTCCTCCGCTTACCACCCACAGTCCAATGGTCAAGTGGAGCGGATCAATCAGAATTTGACCAGTTACCTCCGGCACTTCGTTAATGCCCACCATTCAGACTGGGTGGATCTCCTACCATGGGCCGAGTTCTCTTACAACAATCACGAGAGCGAATCTTCTTCTAAATCCCCGTTTTTTGTAGTCTTCGGTCAGCATCCTCGGATCCCTTTTCCTGTCTCCACCTCTGTGGACAACCCGGCCGCGGAATCTCTCGTTAGCAAATTTTCCTCCATTTGGGAGAGCACCCGATCCGCACTCCTTCAGTCATCCGAGCGGATGAAGAGACACGCCGACAAAAAACGCCTGGATTCCCCACAATTTCGTCCTGGAGATAAAGTCTGGCTCTCATCCAAATATGTCCGGCTCAAGATTCCTTCCTATAAGTTAGGGCCTCGGTTCATCGGCCCACTGGAGGTTATCAAACAGATCAACCCGGTGGCCTATAAATTGAAACTCCCGGCCAACTTACGGATCCCTAACTCCTTCCATGTATCTCTTCTCAAACCCGTGGTACTTAACTCCTTTTCCAAGTCTACAGGTACGCCTCCTGCTCCGGTTTCTGCTGAAGACGAGTTTGAGGTAGAGAACATTCTGGCCACCAAAAGGGTAAGAGGAAAGACCTTTTTTCTAGTGGATTGGAAGGGGTTTGGTCCTGAGGAGAGAACATGGGAGCCCCGGGAGAACATCCATGCCCCTCTCATCCTTCTAAATTTCTGTCTGGCCTAAAAAAGGGGGGGCCTAAAGGGGGGGGTACTGTAGCGTCGGCGTCCCTGCCTCCTGCTAGGCAGGGACGCTGTTCCCCTCACCTCTCTGCTCCGTGCCCGGCGGCTTCCTCCCGCTCTGCCTGCAGCGCCCGCTCTCCCCCGGTCACTGTACTTAGGGCGCGCGCGCGCTCCCCCTCTCTTAAAGGGGCCTCGCGCGTCGCCCTAAGGAGTCCCCGGCCAATGGCCGGAGGATCCCTCCATATATAAGGCACCTCCTCCAAAATGGAGGTGCCCGAGCAATGTTGTTGCACTGTTCACTACTCTGCTTCAGCCCTCAGGTCCCGTTGCCAGTTACCTGCCAGTTACCTGCCAGTTACCTGCCAGTCTCCTGCCAGTTTGCTGCCTGATTCCTGCCTGTCATCCGCTTTCCTGCTTGCTAGCCTGAGGTCCGACGGTCTGCCTTCCGACACCTGTCAGTCTGTCTATGGACCAGCTTGCCCGCTCACCTGGGAGCGCTCACCTGCTACCTGCCTGATAGCCTACCTGGAGGCTCCGCCGTCACGTGCTGTGACCACCTGCCAGTCCAGAGACTCTTGCCCGCTCACCTGGGAGCGCTCATCTGCTACCTGCCTGTTAGCCTACCTAGAGGCTCCGCTGTCACGTGCTGTGACCACCTGCCAGTCCAGAGACTCTTGCCCGCTCACCTGGGAGCGCTCATCTGCTACCTGCCTGTTAGCCTACCTAGAGGCTCCGCCGTCACGTGCTGTGACCACCTGCCAGTCCAGAGACTCTTGCCCGCTCACCTGGGAGCGCTCATCTGCTACCTGCCTGTTAGCCTACCTAGAGGCTCCGCCGTCACATGCTGTGACCACCTGCTTATCCTGAGACTCTCGCCTGCTCACCTGGGAGCACTCATCTGCCATCTGCCTGCTAGCCTACCTGGAGGCTCTGCCGTCACAGGTCGTACCTGCCCGTTTACCCAGAGACTGCCCCGGTCACTTGCCGTGACCTCCTGCCCATTTACCCAGAGACTGCCCCGGTCACTTGCCGTGACCTCCTGCCCGTTGACCCAGAGACTGCCCCGGTCACTTGCCGTGACCTCCTGCCCGTTTACCCAGAGACTGTCCCGGTCACTTGCTGTGACCTCCTGCCCGTTTACCCAGAGACTGTCTCGGTCACTTGCTGTGACCTCCTGCCCGTTTACCCAGAGACTGTCCCGGTCACTTGCCGTGACCTTCTGCCCGTTTGCCCAGAGACTGTCCCGGTCACCTGCTGTGACCGCCTGCCTGTCTTCCCTGGTCGCCACCCGCTTCCTTACAAGGACTGCCCCCTTGTATAAGTTGCTCAGAGGTTCCGCCTCCCAGACCCGTTACAAAAAGTATATTTTAATCAACAGATCTTGTAATAAAATAAACTCCACAATTGTTTAAAAAAATGTTCCTGTGCTGAGATAATCTTATAAATGTGCCCCTGCTGTGTACTGTGTAATGGCTGTGTCTGACCGTACAGGAACATGGTCTCATCATACCACAGCCCTGGGCAGGGGAAGAAGCAAAAGGGTATACAGACATTACAGCAGGGGATCACAGCTGATTCTTTCTGTGAGGTAAAACATTTCCGTGCCTATTTTTAAACAATATTTTACCTCAAAGGAAGAATCAGCTGTGATCCCATGCTGTAATGCCTGTATAGTCTTTTGCTTCCTACCATGGCCAGCAGCTATGGTATATCCAACCTCCTACACGGTCGTACACAGCAGGGGCACATTTATAAGATTATCTCAGCACATGAGCATTTTTTAAACACATCCATATGTGAAGTTTATTTTTATTCCAAAATCTATTGATTAAAATCTACTTTTGTTCATGACTCAAGCCCTTTAAGGGGAAAGGGACGCGGGTTGAAGTATAGGACTCTCCCTAACTGGACGGTGGTACTGTTGTTGGGGATGAGAAAAGTTCCTGAAATGCTGGGCTGGGTGGTGGTGAAGACAGAGGACTAAGTTAAGGAAGGATAGAGAAAATGTGTATGGAGATGTTCCATGTGTTAAGAGAAACGTTCATGAAGTTATGCACTCGCTATCTGCTGTATATAATTCCCACCAAGTTATTGTTCAGTAAGAGACCGTTCCTTGTTAAGTGGTGGTCTCCCTCATTAAACTTCTCAACACTTGTTCCTGGCCAGCCGAAGTCACTGGCATCATGCGGCCTGCAAGGGTATACCACCCCCGCAAACAAAGTCCCCACACCCATCCGGGCCCCACATTTTCATGTAGTGTGAAAGACAAGTACCTTGCCTACGGCTACCTCCCCGCACCACGTTACCCCTATACAAGCAGACGAAAGTAATTAATGTACACTAAGCAATCTAATTTAGATCGGTTAGTGCGCTTAGGCTGCTATAGTTCTTGTTAGTGTGAGTCCTGTTTACACAGGACGATGCACCCCCGAGAACTCTGAACTTTTGTGCTGCACAAAACATCATATCACTAGATGAATGAGCATCTTGCTCATTCATCAGGTGATCGGCTGCCTATTTACACAAAATAATTATGAAATGAGTGCTTTAAACAATGATTGGTTGCGATTATCTTACAGTGTATGGGCACCTTTAAGCTCAGTTCACACATCCAATTGTCACCCCTTTATTTGTAATTGATCCAGTATTAAAAAAAACTGGATCCGTTACAAATGGACTCAAAATGAAAACCAGAGTTTCAGCTTCTGAATGGATCTGTCTTTTAAAAAGTGGATACATTTAAAACCAGACACTGGTTCTGTTTTGCATTCATTTTTAGCAGTGGTGTTTCTGAACTACTCCATTATTCTTGACATGCGCAGTGTTTAAAAAAAAAACAATCTGTTAACGGACGACATAACAAATGTTGGGTCATTATGATCCATTTGCCATAGATTTCAATGCTAAAAAAAGGATGCAGTTGCTATCCAAAAAGTTGTACAGACCATGTTTTTTTTGGTCAAGTTAAAAAACGAATTTCAGTTGCATTGCAGACGAATGAAAGTTATCTTTTCAGGTGCTTCGATTCCCATCTAAAAAAATGGATCCTGTACTGGAATATTTTCTGCTTTTAGTATCCCAAAAATGGAAATAACTACTGAAATTTAGTATCCCAAAAATGGAAATAGCTACTGAACTTGTGAACGCAGACTAACTCATGTCAGCATTTACTGTTACTCATGTCCCCTCTAGTGGTCTGACTATGTAGCACACCTGGACAGGCGCAGTCATACATTTATTTTTTTTGTATATTGGTCAATAATCACGTTAGTAATCTGGCTTTCCTACTGAGAATTGCACATAATAATAATAATAATAATAATAATGAAAGAAAACAATCAAGCATGCACACACTGATATTTACAATGCTTGAGTAAATAATCCTTGTGTCTATGGAAGCATAACAGTTCTGTTCTCCTCAATGATGGAATGAGAACTCTTCTGTTTTCTTACAATCACTTCAATTGTAAGTGAATAATTCTTATGAAAACATCCTTTAAATCACTAGCCCACTTTGCTATTAGACTAAATTTTGGCAGATTCAGCTAGTCGCTGTAAACATTTTATAGCATAATAGCATTACTTAGATCTTGGTCTGCACATGCTTTGAATTTTCCATTCCAGTGTAACCCAAATGTCGTTCTGCTGGATTGAAATTTGGCAAGCATGCAGAAGTTTGGGAAGCCAGCCTGAGATGAACGATGCTCTGCGACATAGCATGTAGTCCTGCCATCTGTATAGTGGAGAAGTGAGATCTGTCATACCAGGTGGCATTTTTTATAATGTCAAAGCTTAGTAAGTTTGTAATATTGTCGCCTTAGGTTCTGAAAAATTAAAACAAAGCAAGCCTGACACTAACAACCACTTACAATCAATCGGATCATATTTCTTTGCCATTGTGGTGTTTAGTCTTGACAATAACTAAATCTATCAAACATTTTTTCTAGATTTTATGAATTGTTTTGCTACTTCTTAATGGGTAATTAGATCATTAAGATGAGATAGATAGATAGATAGATAGATAGATAGATAGATAGATAGATAGATAGATAGATAGATACTTTTTTATTTGAAAGAAATTTCCTAAACCCAGTCTGTTCTAAAGTCAGTTAAGTACTGAATGAAAAGCCGACGTCTTAAAGACTTGTAATGGAATATTTCTGGGCTGTCATCTGCTGCCAGATGCGTAATTGCAGACAACAGCTGCTCTGTAGTAAATTGAAACCATCTGGTTTCTTACATGGGTTTACAAATGAAACATTAAAAACTTCAAACCGAAAATTAGATTTTCAGAGGTTAACATTAGTGTTTACAGAGCAAAAATCAATATAATTAGCGCTGATAATTATTCTACTGCTGGAATGTGTGGTTAGTAGACTGCATTGGGCTGTACTCTGGATATGTTATAAAACATCACAATGTTATTTAATCACTGAACAAAATAGAAGGGTCAGAGATCAAGAAAAAAAACATTCACAGAACCAAACAAAAATGATTCTTTACAACTGTTTTACTAAGAAAGCAAGCATTCTTTAAAATAAAAAAAAACACTACCAAGCTCGACAGCAACAGATTTAGCTTTGAAAGATGATTGGTTCATGCAACAAAACAATAATCTCAAGCACATCAAAAAGCTGCCCAAAAAAAAGTAAAAAGTCAACAAAAGTAAGGTTGGGCCACTATTTCTCCAAAATGAGAGACAAAAAAAATGTTTACTTCAAGTTGTTTTTACCAAAGGTACTTCTATATGTTACTGAATTATATGGTGTGTTTATTTTTTTTTCACATCCAGATAAAAGCTCTTTTGTAATCTTGTATAACCTATTTAATATTCTTAAGAATCAAGTCCATGTTCACGTTAAAGGGAATACTCATTTTGTCTTCATACTAACAATTGTGTCAGGAACATGACTTTGAAGGAAAAGACAATGCACAGTTTTGGCTGCACTAAACAAAATAATGATCCTTGATCCAATATACAGTAGTGTTCAAAATAATAGCAGTGTGTTCAAAGACATGAGTTAGGGTTCTCTGTGTCTGATTGGATTGCGATCAGGCAGGAAAAAAATCCCAGCATGCTGCGGTTGCATGCTAGATTCGGATCGCACGCACCCATATAAGTCTATGGGTGCGTGTGAAACATCGCACTGCGCTCGGATATCACCCGAGTGCAGCGCGATACTCGCCGACGCCAGCAACAGAAGAGATGGAGAAATTGATTTCTCTGTCCCCTCCGCAGCTGTGCTGCGATCCTCTCTGTACGAGAGAATCGGAGCACGGAGCACTGACATTTGGCTCCCGCTCGCAGCAGAGCAGGAGCCAGATGTCATTAGCATATCACATCCGATTCTCTCGCATCGGATGCCATATGCTAGTGGGACCCCAGCCTTAATCACAAAATCTTTCTACTAGTTTTTATTTCCATGCATTGGGAGCATTGCACACTGTTTTCTACTTAATAAATATGAAGAGAAATATATATAATTTTTTAACTACTTTAGAGAAAATAAGAAAAAAAATTCAATTGGGCTGTTCTAAAAAATAGCACTGTCTGCATTCATCTTTACAAACTCACAATATGTACTCTTTTTTTTTGAGGATTTAGCATTCCTGTGAATCACTAACCTAATATTTAGTTGTATACCCACAGTTTTTTAGACCTGCTTCACATCTATGTTGCATAGAGTCAACCAACTTCTGGCCCCTGTCAACTGTTATTCCAGCCCAGGAGGCTTTGACTACATCACACAATTTTCTGGCATTTGTTATCTTTGCCTCAGAAACGGCATTTTTGATGTCACCCCACACGTGTTCTATCGGATTAAGGTCCAAGGATTGGGCTGGCCACTCTATAACCTCAATTTTGTTGGACTGAAACCAAGATTTTGCTTGTTTACTGGTGAGTTTAGGATTGTTGTCTTGTTGAAACACCCACTTCAAGGGCATATCCTCTTCAGTGTAAGGCAACATGACCTCTTCAAGTATTTTAATATATGCAAACTGGTCCATGATCCCAGTTATGCAGTAAATAGATCTGGCACCATATTAAGAGAAACATGCCCATATCATTATGCTTGCACCACCATGCTTCAATGTTTTCAGAGTGTACTGTGGCTTGAATGCAGAGTTTGGGGGTCATGTGACAAACTGTCTGCAGCCCTTGAACCCAAAAAGAACAATTTTACTTTCATCAGTCCACAAAATGTTTCTCCATTTCTCTTGAGGCCAGTTGATGAGTACTTTGGCAAATTGTATCCGCTTCAGTAAATGTCTTTATTTTAACAGTGGGACTTTGCGGGACTTCTTGCTAAGAGATTAGCTTCAAACAGGCGTCTTCTAACTGTCACAATACTCACAAGTAACTTGAGACTGTCTTTGATGATCCTGGAGCTGATCATTGGCTGAGCCTTTGCCATTATGGCTATTCTTCGATCCATTCGAATGGTAGTCTTCCATTTTCTTCCACGTCTCTCTGGTTTTGCTTTCCATTTTTAAGCATTAGAGAACATTTTAGCTGAACAGCCTATCATTGTCTGCACTTCTTTATAAGTTTTACCCTCTCCAATCGACTTTTTAATCAAAGTACACTGTTCTTCTGAACAATGTCTCGAACGACCCATATTTCTCAGGCTTTCAAGGAGAAATGCATGTACAATATGTGCTGGCTTCATCCTTAATTAAGGGCCACCTGATTCACACCTGTTTCTTCACAGAATGATTGACCTCACTAATTGAACTCCACACCGGTATTATTTTGAACACACCCCCTTTCAATTAATTATTCAAATACACAGACTCAAAAACATGCAGGTCCTGAATGCTGAGTCTGTTGGTTTTTTTAGAATCTACTGCACCAACTGGTAAATTGTTTGACATGCGATAATATAATTTATAACAAAAACTATTAATCTGGTTAGTCATATTAGACTGCTATTATTTTGAACACTACTGCATAAAGAAGCGGTTTTTATTCCACGCCAATTCTGTGAGTTGTTTTTTCTTCAAATGATCCTGGCAGAGTTCATCGTCCAGCCACAGCGCAGCAGCAATCGTAATTGAGCTTTCACAGGAGTTGTGCCTACACAACTCGCTCATGTGAGCAGATTACCTGGTTTTAATATATCTTTTTATAAAGGCATCACCCTTAGGTTTGATGCACTCTGTTTCCCTACAGTGTTTATCTAGGAACATGACTTTGTGGCTCTTAATATACAGTGCCTTGAAAAAGTATTCATATCCTGTGATTTTTTTCACATTTTTTCATGTTACACCCATACAATTAAGTCATTTATTGGTATTTAATGTGATACATTAACACTTTGTGAAGTGTAAAATAAATGATAGATGCTTTTCTAATTATTTTAAAAATATAAATCCGAAAATTGACATGCATAATCAGTCCATTGTTGTCTGATACCCTTTAATAAAATCTTGAGACAAATTGCCTCCAGAAGTCACAAAATTAATAAACTGCAGGTTTTGCTCTGCTCTGCTTGTCTACCGCATCTACGGGTTTTGCTCTGCTCTGCTTGTCTACCGTATCTGCGGGTTTTGCTCTGCTCTGCTTGTCTATCGCATCTGCGGGTTTTGCTTTGCTTTGCTTGTCTACTGCATCTGCGGGTTTTGCTCTGCTCTGCTTGTTTACCGCATCTGCGGGTTTTGCTCTGCTCTGCTTGTCTACCGCACCTGCGGGTTTTGCTCTGCTCTGCTTGTCTACCGCTTCTGCGGGTTTTGCTCTGCTCTGCTTGTCTACCGCATCTGCGGGTTTTGCTCTGCTCTGCTTGTCTACCGCATCTGCGGGTTTTGCTCTGCTCTGCTTGTCTACCGTATCTGCGGGTTTTGCTCTGCTCTGCTTGTCTACCGCACCTGCGGGTTTTGCTCTGCTTTGCTTGTCTACCGCACCTGTGGGTTTTGCTCTGCTCTGCTTGTCTACCGCATCTGCGGGTTTTGCACTGCTCTGCTTGTCTACAGCATCTGTGGGTTTTGCTCTGCTCTGCTTGTCTACCACACCTGCCGCTCCGTTCCTGTGTCCCAGTCTGTACTGGCCTCTATCCTGCCTGTGTTACTACCTACCAGTACCCGCCTGTCTGCATACCAGCTGCGCCTGCCAGTGCCCACCTGTCTGCATGCCATCCATGCCTGCCAGTGTCCACCTGTCTGCATACCAGCCGTGTCTGCAAATACCCACCTGTCTGCATGCAAGCCATACCTGCCAGTATCCACCTGTCTGTATGCCAGCCTAACCTGCCTGTTCCTGCATTCCCCGGTGTGGGTCAACAGCTGTGACCGGGGTCTGACCTGGAGTAGCACCTGGTCCCTCTGCTCGGTTCCTCCCTGGTTCACGGAGTCGACTGAGCCGTCGTGTGACCTTGGTCGGACCGAGTTGATACTTAGTTACGCCCCTCCAGGCACTCCTCGGTTCATGGTCCAGTGGGATCACTAATCATGCTCACGCCAGTCAGTCCGGGCGTGTGCGTAACACCTATGCAGTAAATGTAATGGCTGCCAAAAATTTGGAGGAACTTTAATGCCCTTGCAAAAGGCGTAGAGGTCGGAGAGCCTCCTGAAAACAATGTTCCCATTATTAGGAAGTGGGTCTCCCATACTGTTTGCCTATGCAGTGAATCCAACAGCTGCCAAAAATTTGGAGGAACTCCAATGTCCCTTGCAAGAGAAGTAGATATGGTGATATGGTAGATATGGTGGTGATATGGAGGAGGATGAGAAGGATGGGGAGAAGGAGGAGGACAAGAGCAAATAGACAAAATGGTGAAGCATATACCCATGTCTGGGTGTTAAGACAGAGGTGCATGGGAATAGAGTTAGACCTCCCAAAAAAACACTGTATTCGAGTTTATGTTACATTGCTATCATTCGGTGGTGTTGAGAAGTCTGGCTCAATCCAGCCCTTGTTAATTTTTTTTATAAGTCAGCCTGTCAGCATTTTCAGTTGACAGGTGGATGCGCCTATCGGTTATAATTCCACCGGCGGCACTAAAAACCCGCTCTGACAAAAGCCTAGCGGCAGGGCATGCCAGACCTCATAGGCGTAGAGAGCCAGTTCATGCCATGTGTCCAGCTTGGATACCCAATAATTATAAGGCACAGAGGAATCACGGAGGACGTTGGTACTCCCTCACCATCTTCCGAAACTTTTCCCGCCTTGGGAGAGTACCCCGCACCTCAGGGCCTGTGCCTGGAGGGTCTGAGAAAACTGTTCCAGAACTTTGACAGTGTTCCCCTGCCTCTGCTGGATTGCATTTTTGTCTCTCTCGCCTGTACTCATTGGTTGTTAAACGAACTGTGACCTCTGCCGCCAGCGTTTTCATATGGAAATTTTTTTAATAATTCCGTAACAAGGGCTTTCTCGTACTGCACCATTTTATTAGGCCTGTCCTGCGCAGTAATAAAACACAGAAAATTCTCCTTGTAGCGTGGGTCTAGAAGTGTCCAGTACCAGTAATGACTGTCACACAAAATTTAGACAACACGAGGGTCACGGGAAAGGCAGTGTAACATAAACTCAGCCATGTGTGCCAGACTGCTAACAGGCAAGACTTCTATGTCCTCACCAAGAGGACGACTGACCATGCTCTCCTCCTCATCCTCCTCCTCCTCCCTGTCCTCAGGACATCCAACGTTCAACAGACGGTATGACAGTTGTGCAGGTAGTACCGTCTATAGCGCAGGAAACTAGCTCCTGTTCTTCCTCCTCCTCCTCTTCCTCAGTCACCCAAACCACGTTGGGATGAGATGAAGCTGGGCTTTGTGGAATCACCCTGTATGGTTCCTTGTTCCATCTCATTGTGCTCCACCTGCAATGCATCCTCTTTAATTGTGAGCAGAGAGCGTTTCAGAAGACAGAGAAGCGGGATGGTGATGCTAATTATGGTGACATCGCAGCTCACCATCTTGGTGGAGTCCTCAAAGTTTTGGAGGATGGTACATATGTCTGACATCCATGTCCACTCCTGAGGTCTTGTGTGGAGTCTGAACTGAATACTGACGGCCTTGTTGATGTTGGTTGTCAACAACTGTCCTCTTCTGCTCACAAATCCTTCCCAACATCCGCAATGTAGAGTTCCAATGCGTTGGGACATCGCAGATCAGTCGGTGAGCTGGAAGCTGCAAACGCTGCTGAAGCACGGCAAGGGCGGCGGAAGCTGTAGGTAACTTTCCAAAGTGGGCACACAGGTGGCTTACTTTGACAAGCAGATCCAACAGACCAGGGTAGGTTTTGAGAAACCGCTGAACCACAAGGTTAAGCATATGGGCCAGGCATGGTATGTGTGTGAGCTCGCCTATCCTCAGAGCCGCCACCAGGTTCCGGCCATTGTCCCACACGACCATGCCTGGCTGTAGGGTCAGCTGTGTCAGCCACAGATCTGCCTGCTCTTTCAGAGCTGTCCACAACTCTTCAGCATTGTGCGGTTTGTCACCTAAGCAAATCAGCTTCAGCACAGCCTGTTGCCGCTTGGCCGAGGCAGTGCTGCAGTGCTTCCAGCTTGTGACTGATATGGTCATTTCGGAGATGGAGGCTGAAGAGGAGGAGGTGCAGGAGCTGTAGAATGTGGGGGCAACCCTGATTGACCCAGGGAACGCAATCCTCGGTGTTGGGAGGACGTGTTCCATCCCAAGGTCCGACTGGGTCCCAGCTTCCACTATATTAACTCAGTGTGCCGTCAGCAAGATGTACCATCCCTGCCCATAAGCACTTGTCCACGTGTCCATGGTTAGGTGGACTTTCCCAGTAACTGCGTTGTTGAGGGCACAGCTAATGTTGTGGGAACGTGGTCATGTAATGCGGGGATGGCACACTGGGAGAAATAGTGGCAGCTGGGGACCGATTACCGAGAGATGGCCACCGCCATCAGGTTGCGGAAAGCTTCTGTCTCCACGAGCTTAAAAGGCAACATTTCGAGCCCAAACATTCGCAAAATGTGTGAATTTAGTAGTGTGGCCTGTGGGGCGTTGGCTGTGTATTTGCGCTTGCGTTCCAAGGACTGGGGTAGGGACAACTGAACGCTGCGCTGGGACAAGGACGTGGACGTGCTTGCTGATGGTTCTACTTGAGAGTGTGCCATGACTGGTGCAGGGCGGGAGGCATCTTGGCATGCGCCATGGACAGGGGATTGGTGTGCACGCACAACAGCAGAACAAGCAGTGGTGTCACCCGCAGACACTGTTCTTGGACCCTGGGGTTCGGCCCACTTAGTCGGGTGCTTTGCTGCCATGTGTCTGATCATGCTGGTGGTGGTCAGGCTGCGAGTTTTGCTACCCCTGCTGATGCTGGCCTGGCAGGTGGTGTAAATTGCCTTTTTGGGTTTATCTGCAGAGTCTTTAAAAAATAACCAGACTCGGGAAGACCTAACAGTTGTACTGGCAACTTCCGTCATGTTGGCGTAACGAGGAATGCTTTCCCACCTTGTGTCTGCGGCCACCACACTGCTTCTTCCTGCCTGTCGTGGTGCTACCTCCCTCCCCCTGTGTGTTGCTATCTTTGCTCTGTATGTCCCTCTGCCAGGTTGGGTCAGTAGCTATATCATCCACCACCTAGCCTTCCACTTCCGCACCCTGGTCCTCCTCCTGACTTTCTGGCAATTGTGTCTCATCATCATCATCCACTTCTTGTGACAGTAATTGCACTTTCCCACCGTTGCCTTTATGTGACCGTGGCTGCTCCAATATTTGGGCATCGCTACACACGTTCTCCTCTTGACTCGCTTGAAGCTGGCTGGGCGAGAGGCCCGAATCTAGAAATGGAAAAGTGAACAGCTCTTCTGAGTGTCCAAGTGTGGGATCAGTTGTCTCCGAGCACTTGGCATGGTGAGAGGAAGGAGGATCAGGGTGAGGAATATGCGGTCCAGACTCATGGCTACTGAGACTTGGCTGTGTGGAAGACAGGGTGGTGGTGGTGGTGGCAAAGTGACTGGAAGCATTATCTGCTATACAACCAACAACCTTTTGACACTGCTCTGGGTTCAATAGTGGTGTACTGCGGTCTCCTAGTAATTGAGACAGGAAGGTCGAACTACAAGATGTGGGTGTTTGTTGTGGCACAATTTCAGCTTGCCCACGGCCACGTCCTCGGCCTCTGCATGCACCATCACCATCACGTCCAATTCCCCATCCCTTGCCACGCACATTGCCCATTTTAAGGACAATATTTTCCACCTTCACGAGAAATGGCTGATTTTTTAACACAGTTATATGAGTCTGATAAGAGAACCACAATTTTAAATAGCAGGCCTGTAATTTACTAATATTATTCTACACAGAGACCTAGTGTGAATAGCTTGACCGACACACTGCAACAGAATGGAAATGGAAGAAATGTCTGATTTTGGAACAGTCTTATAGGTGATATGTCTGACAGAGAACCACGGTTTTAAATAGCACGCCTGTAATTTACTAATACTATTCTTTACAAACACCTAGTGTGAATAGCTTGACCGACACATTGCAACAGAATAGAAAAGTTCAGTTCAAATTTCTGGATTTTTATCACTGAAAAATGGAACAGATCTGGCTGTATTCTGTAGTGCTAACAAGCAAATGGAGCAGAAAAATGGTGTACTCTGGATTGCTTTTTAAGTAAATAACCAGGATTAAGATAAAAAAAAAAATTGCCCTGGCCCCTGATATGTGGGGCTTTGTCTACAAATATTTGTAATTATTACAGCAGTAGAATGCAGGACGTTCAATGGACCCTGCCAAGTACTGATTATATGCAGCTGGATTAGTCCTCAGAAGGACTGTTAGTTCAGATGGATATATATATACAGTACAGACCAAAAGTTTGGACACACCTTCTCATTTAAAGATTTTTCTGTATTTTCATGACTATGAAAATTGTACATTCACACTGAAGGCATCAAAACTATGAATTAACACATGTGGAATTATATACTTAACAAAAAAGTGTGAAGCAACTGAAAATATGTCTTATATTCTAGGTTCTTCAAAGTAGCCACCTTTTGCTTTGATGACTGCTTTGCACACTCTTGGCATTCTCTTGATGAGCTTCAAGAGGTAGTCACCGGAAATGGTCTTCCAACAATCTTGAAGGAGTTCCCAGAGATGCTTAGCACTTGTTGGCCCTTTTGCCTTCACTCTGTGGTCCAGCTCACCCCAAACCATCTCGATTGGGTTCAGGTCTGGTGACTGTGGAGGCCAGGTTATCTGGCATAGCACCCGATCACTCTCCTTCTTGGTCAAATAGCCCTTACACAGCCTGGAGGTCTGTTTGGGGTCATTGTCCTGTTGAAAAATAAATGATGGTCCAACTAAACGCAAACCGGATGGAATAGCATGCCGCTGCAAGATGCTGTGGTAGCCATGCTGGTTCAGTATGCCATCAATTTTGAATAAATCCCCAACAGTTTCAACAGCAAAGCACCCCCACACCATCACACCTCCTCTTCTATGCTTCATGGTGGGAACCAGGCATGTAGAGTCCATCCGTTCACCTTTTCTGCGTCGCACAAAGACACGGTGGTTGGAACCAAAGATCTCAAATTTGGACTAATCTGACCAAAGCACAGATTTCCACTGGTCTAATGTCCATTCCTTGTGTCCTTTAGCCCAAACAAGTCTCTTCTGCTTGTTGCCTGTCTTTAGCAGTGGTTTCCTAGCAGCTATTTTACCATGAAGGCCTGCTGCACAAAGTCTCCTCTTAACAGTTGTTGAAGAGATGTGTCTGCTGCTAGAACTCTGTGTGGCATTGACCTGGTCTCTAATCTGAGCTGCTGTTAACTTGTGATTTCTGAGGCTGGTAACTCGAATAAACTTATCCTCAGAAGCAGAGGTGACTCCTGGTCTTCCTTTCCTGGGGCGGTCCTCATGTGAGCCAGTTTCTTTGTAGGGCTTGATGGTTTTTGCAACTGCACTTGGGGACACTTTCAAACTTTTCCCAATTTTTCAGACTGACTGACCTTAATTTCTTAAAGTAATGATGGCCACTCGTTTTTCTTTACTTAGCTGCTTTTTTCTTGCCATAATACAAATTCTGACAATCTATTCAGTAGGACTACCAGCTGTGTATCCACCTGACTTCTGCACAACACAACTGATGGTCCCAACCCTTTTTATAAGGCAAGAAATCCCACTTATTAAACCTGACAGGGCACACCTGTGGAGTGAAAACCATTTCCGGTGACTACCTCTTGAAGCTCATCAAGAGAATGCGAAGAGTGTGCAAAGCAGTCATCAAAGCAAAAGGTGGCTACTTTGAAGAACCTAGAATATAAGACATATTTTAAGTTTCACACTTTTTTGTTAAGTATATAATTCCACATGTGTTAATTCATAGTTTTGATGCCTTCAGTGTGAATGTACAATTTTCATAGTCATTAAAATACAGAAAAATCTTTAAATGAGAAGGTGTCCAAACTTTTGGTCTGTACTGTATGTTGTGGAATACCTATAATAACAGGACGTTCAATGGACCGTCTTGCACTATATGCACTGCAGTCTGCCCATACCCTGCCTGCCTAACTCCTGCAATCACCACTGAATATATGCAGCTGGATTAGTCCTCAGAAGGACTATTAGTTCAGTTGAATATATATATATATGTTGTGGAATACCTATACTAACTATAAACAAACAAATTTCTCCCTGACGCAGCAGCACCTCTCCCTACTTTGCCTGATTCCGGGGTAGACTGTGACGAGCATAGCAACGCCAGGTATTATATAGACCTGATGACGCTGTGCGGCCAGCCAATCACTGTAATGCCCACAACCAACATGGCTACGGCATTACAGTGCGTAGCAGGCAATGCCTGCATGTTCATTGGCTCTAATGAGCACCAAACATGCAGGGAGGGGACCCGAGTAACCCAGAAATACTCGACGAACGCCGAGCTTGTCGAGCACCGTGATGCTCGGGTGAGTATCGAGCAGTGGCGAGCACGTACGCTGATCACTAATGAAGAGTAAAGCAGGGTTAGGTTATAAAAAATAGCCCAAGTGCTGAACATCCCACAGAGCACTGTTCAATCCATCATCCAAAAATGAAAGGACTATGGCACAACTACAAACCTACCAATACATGGCAATCCACTTAAACTGACATCCCAAGCAAGGAGAGTGCTAATTAGAGAAGCATCCAAGAGGCCCATGGTCACTCGAGAGGAGCTGCAGAGATCCACAGCTCACATGGTAGAATCTGTCCACGTGACAACTTTTAGTAATATACTCCACAAATCTGGCCTTTATGGAAGAGTGGCAAGAAGAAAGCCGTTTTTGAAACTAACCATAAGAAGTCCCATTTGCAGTTGCTCTGGTCAAATGAGAACTGTTTGGGCTAAATGCAAAATGCTATGTGCGGTGCAAAACTAACACTGCGCATCTCCCTGAAAATACCATCCCCACCGTCAAACATGGTGGTGGCAGCATCATTCTGTGATGAAGTTTCTCTTCAGCAAGGACAGAGAAGCTGGTTAGAGTTTATGGGAAGATGGATAGCGCTAAACACAGGGCTATTCTGTAGGAAAACCCGTTGGATGCAGCAAAAGACTTGAGACTGGAGCATAGGTTCACCTTCCAGCAGGACAACAACCATAAATGTACTGCCAGAGCTACAATGGCATGGTTTAGATCAAAGTATAATGTGAAAAAATTTGGAAAAGTATTTCAGGTTCAGTGCTGATATCCTCCTTTGTAAAGTACCACATACTTGTTATTGAAGCCTTCTTTGCAGTCTACATGTTGTGCCTGTTCTCAACATGGCCACTGAAGGAGGGGCATATGACTAGATTTTTCCATCAGCGGCTTCCAATTCAAAGACACTACACAAGAGAAAGTGTTTTTCAATTGGAGGAGCCTGATGGACAGGTCTGATCATATGCTTCTCTTTCAGTGGCCTTGTTGAAAACGAGAGGTCTGTATAGTTTGAGTTGTAGGATGCGCTAACATTTATTTAATTTATTTAACAGCCTTTGGTCCAATCTCGAGCCACGGCGACTTGATGGATGAATGCTCTGTAGGAAGATCAATCTCGTGCATGCCTAAATAGGTCCACCAGGGTCTTCTCTGACTTTATCTTTATAGTATCTAGCCATTGGGTTGCTGGTCTTCCTCTTCGACTTGTTCCTTCTATTCTTCCGAACATGATGTCCTTTTCCAGTGATTGCTCTCTGTTTATGACGTGTCCAAAGTAGACAAGTCATAGCTTGGTGATCCTTTCTTGAAGTGATATGTCTGGCTTGAATTGTTCCAAAATTGATTTGTTGTGGTGCTGGAGAAGGATGCTATCAATACCATGTGTAATGTCAGCATCAGCATCCCTGAACGATACCTCTACCTCCTCCTGGCAGGGACGCCGACATGCTCACCCTCCCAGTTCCTGTCCTCATCGCGCCTGCTTCCTCCCAGGAACTGTGCACGGCCCGCAGGTCTCCTGGGAGTGTGCTTAGGGCACACGTCCCCGCTTCTTAAAGAGGCAGAGGTGCACTTCTGAAATGTCCCCAGCCAATAGCTGGAAGACATCAGATATTTAAGGCACCCTCCCCTATAAGGAGGTGCCTGAGAAACTTTAGTGATTAGTACACTCGATCTTAGTTGTAAGGTCCTTGTATCCATTCTCCCAGAACCTGGTCCTGACTGTCCTGTCTGAACCTGACCTTGAGCCTGTCTTGCCTATACCTAGTCCTGATCCTGATCCGCCTTTTCCCTATCTGTATCTCTACCCTCTCCTGTCTACTCTGAACATGCACCTGTGATCCTATACTTGAATCCGCCCTGTGTTCCTTAACCTGCCCTGTCTGTACCTGTTCCGGTATCTTCTCCATCTAGCCTGCCGTACAACATCTATTTTTGCTGTTAACCAGCTCCTGGCCTGCCTGACTCTCCGAGTCCATCCCCGCTTCCCTGCCCCTCTGGGTCAGCTGCTGCGGCTGCAGGGTCTGTCCTGGAGTAGCACCTGGCATCCACCTGTGGCTCAAGTCTAACTACACCATCAGGGGCGCTAGTGAAGAACCAGGTGATCACTTAGTTACGCCCTTCCAGGCTATCCCTGGTCTGTGGCAGAGTGGTTCCACACCATCAGTGTTGACACCATAGATGACACTGACATATATTTAAATTTTAGCAAGTCCTCAACATATGTTAAACTATAAAGAACCCTGTTAATGACTACTTTTTTAAATGATTTTGTCGCTTTTTGAAGACTTGTTTTTCTCCAGAATGAGTATATGAGCATATTTTAGAGCATATTTTTTATCCATCTATAAGGGGATGCAGCAACGTACATAACACAACCAGAAGTGTGTTAACGCTAGATAATCATACATACTGTATATTAGCTTCCTAGACATCCCATTCCAAAACTGTCGGCATTAAGGCCTCATTCAGGCGTGCCTGAATCATGTGCTTGTTCTATGTGTTTTTCACTAATAGAATACATACGCATTATATTTATGGAGACAAATCATAAAGACGTGTCCATTTTTCGACCAATTTACAGATCAAGATTACCCTTACAAGTGTATGGAATCATGAAAAATCACTGACAGCACACATTGTCACATGTATGCTGTCCGTTTTTAACATTATAATGCATTGGACAAGCTTTGCAACTTATTTTTTATATGAGAGAATCACTCATGAAACACTGCTGGAAAAATCTGACACACTGACCAAATACTGATAAAAATTGAACCGATTTTTTGGGTTATCAGAAAAATCAGTGATGTCGGAATGAGTCATTATAGGAAATTTGGCATCCTTAGGAAGCTACAATATTCACTACTCTCTGGGAAGATTTTGGACTCTCCTGTGGTAATTTGTATCTGTTTGGCCCAAATCATGCTGGAATAGGAAAGGGGCTTTCAAAAACTGTTTTGATAAAGTTGTAAGCAATTAGCTAAAACGTCTGAGTATGTGATATCCTAATTACTAGACCCACAGATAGTGAAATGACTTATTACTTCAGGGCATGTTATCACTTCTTGAGAGTCCAGTGGTAGTGTGGCTTACACCATCTTTTCTAATACTTAGTATTGCTCATGTTAATTTTAGGCTTCAATGCAGCTGCTTGACCATGGTAATCAATTTCATAAAGCTCCTGAAACACGGTTATTGCACTATGCCATGTGGTGTGTGGAAGTTACCTCTCTGCCATAGCAGTAACAAAGAAAATAAAAGAAAGTTTGTGATGCCAGGGTGCACTTAATTAACCTCTGCTTCTGGTAGTGTGATGTAATGTGG
Organism: Phyllobates terribilis; assembly: GCF_046119375.1. Lineage (NCBI taxonomy): Eukaryota > Metazoa > Chordata > Amphibia > Anura > Dendrobatidae > Phyllobates > Phyllobates terribilis. Next base: position 416,378,618 of record NW_027362764.1, on the reverse strand, counting down.
TAAACTCCAAATAGTCCAGAAAACAGGGAGGCCAGAGGCTGTTGATAAACTTTTACTTGTTGCACGAATACACAGGTACATCCAGATAGACGATGATTGAACAGAGATTCAATTCCTATGCAGCAATCACAGTTACTTTCCAGTATAGTAATGTAGATATATAAATGATGCAGAGATTTCTAAGCTTCAACTTCTGCTGATATGCACAGTCTTGATCACACGGCTGTCTGCTGCTGAGGTCTCTCATAGTCAGGATCTATGGCTGCTCCTTTACCTGCTCCTTCAGCTTCCCTAGGACGACAACACTCTTGCACAAAATGTCTCCTTCTCCTTCACTGCTAAGCCCAGGATCCAGTCATGTGGTTTAACCATGTGACCTTGCGGCCATATATGGAAAGCAAGGCTGCTTTGTTAACTTTTTACAACCTCCTAATAGCAGAACATAATAAGTACATTACTATGTGCATACATAAACTACTTCTATGTACTGAATTCTCATGTACATTATCTGCAAAGGAAAATATTAACAGTGAAAACATAATAATGTAGCAGCCGTCTCTGCTGCATCTTAAAGACACATACACAACAACTTTGGGGCATTACACTTGAACCAGAGGGACAATTATTTTTATGTGCAACACATAAAAGTTACATTTTTTTTATTGATCAGTCTTTGCAAACTATTTGTAATATACCCCTTTCATTTATTTTGCCTCCTTTTCTCCCAAACACCATCCAGAAACTGCTGTTTCAACTGCCTTGTTCATGAACTTAGAGTAGCTCATTTGAACTGCAGCTGAACCAAAAATCCATACTTCAGTGTGAGTATTGATGCTAAGCTAATCTATGGAGCTGTTCCCGTGTCTGTGGTTCATGGCTCCCCCCTACAATCGCAGACAGGAAGACTGTTTATAAAACCTCATTCAGATATCAGTGTTTTTTCTCTTAATCCCTTTACCACCTAGGATGTACTCATGCGTTCTAGGTGGTATCTCTGCACTCCATGCAGGCTCCGGCTGTGAGCCCGCATGTTACCGGGCACATGACAGCTGATCTGTCATGTGCCCGGTAACATGCGTAGTCAGGTCTCCGGATCTCACTTGGTGACGTCTGAGTTCTGTCTGCCAGCGGCCAGCACCCTGCTGGCACATGCTTCTCGCTGAGGCCTGTCCCTCTGACTTTAGCATAGTCTCTTGTCCACATCTGCACATCGCACGCACTTGGCACCAAGACCACCGCAGTTTGGCGCGCAGAACCTTTATATTCAGGAACTTTGTCATCAAAGGCACCTGACTGGGTGAACTCGTCTTCCCCGGCAACTCTTCCTGTACCTGTTGGTTCCGCATGTTTCCATCTGGACAGTAAGTGGCAGCCTTTTAGCACTAATAATACATCACACTGGGGTTCTTCAGGAGTATCATCACCTCCTATAACAGATGCATGAGCCATGGTGGCATTTTTGTCCCCTATTAATAGTAATATTTGTTATGGAACAAAACCCAATAAACCAAGGCCACCAGAACCAATAATAATAACACCTATAAGCGACAAATACTACCAATCAGTGGCATAACTAGAGTCCGATGAGTCACGGTGCAAAATTTGGACCTGCGCCCCCACCTGCATGTTGATCAGATGCATAGGTCCTTGTAGCGTTCTAGATCCTATAATGACACGCATATTTGCCCCCTATGTAATAATGTTACCCACCCTGGCCCATTCCTGGGAAAAAATGTCCCCATCCTGACTCCTTCCTGTCTCCTTTTTTTAATAAATGTCCCTATCTTGACCCCTTCCTGTAATAATGAAAACTTCCTGTAATAATGTCTCCCATCGTGGGCCCCTTCTTGTAATAATGTCCCCCATCCTGGCTCATTTCTGTAGCATTGTCCTCATCCTAGGCTGCTTTCTGTAATAATGTCCCTAATCCTGGGCCCCTTCCTGTAACAATTTCACCAATCCTGGTCCCTTTCTTTAATAAAGACTCCATCCTGACCCCTTCCTCTAATAATTTCCCTGTCATGGGCCCTTTCCTGTAATAATGTCCCCCATCCTAACCCCTTTCTGTAATAATGTCCCCTCATCATGGCTCCTTCCTGTAATAATGTCCCCAATCCTGACCCCTTTACAGTTATAATGTCCCCTATCCTGGGCCCCTTGCAGTTATAATGTCCCCCATTCTAGGCTCCTCCTTTAATATCATTTCCCATCCTGGGCTCCTTCTGTATTAATGTTACCCATCTTGGACCCTTTCCTGTAATAATGTCCCCACATTCTGGGCCACTCACAGTAATAAAGTCCCCCATCCTGGGCTCTTCCTGTAATAATGTCCCCCATCCTTGTCCCCTTCCAGTTGTAATTTCCCCCTTCCTGGGCTCCTCCTTCTAATATTGTACTACATCCTGGACCCCTTCTAGTTATAATTTCGCTCATCCCAGGCTCCTTCCTGTAATAATGTCCTCCCATCCTGGGCCCTTTCCTGGAAAAATAATGTTCACCGTCCTGGGCCCCTTCCTGTAATAATGTCCCCCACTGCGGGCCCCTTCCAGTAATAGTGTCCTTCATCCTGGGCCCTCTTGTAATTATGTCCTCAGTTCTGCTGCTCTTCTCCAACACATTTAAAAAAAGAAACAATTATTCTTTATTCCCCTCCCCCCCTCACACAACATGCGGCGTCCTGTTCCATGACTTCAGGTTGCCTGCCATGGGTGGTACATGACGTCACTGCCATGAGCCGCCTGTAATGAGCATGCTGACATCACCTATGGGCCTCTTATTGTCAAGCTGCATGTATGGCAGTGCAGGGAGCCGGCAGGTAACTTCATCACAATACATTGCAGCTGAATACATTTCAGCATCATCAGATCCACATCCAGCTAATATAGGCACTGGCATCCCAGGCCCCCTGCGGCACAGACCTGGTCTCGGTCACACTCTTTGCGATTGTTGCACCCCTGCTGCCACTCCATGACCACATCTTACCAGCATATACAGTGGTGCCTGAGTAATACGACTATGCTATACTGATCTTTCACAAAAATACTGTACAAATACTAATATTACCAGCAGTGGTCATAAAATGGTGGAAATGGTTATACACAGGAGCCTTGTAAACCGAACAAGTGTATACAGTACAGGTAAATCCAATGACTCATTGGTAATGTTTCAAATTGAAGCAATTCATTTTTTCTTTTCTTCTTCATTAGGAGCAGACCACTCTGACTTCTTCCAGCCACAACTCATCATTGTACAATTTAACACACAGACATCAACGGCTGATCGCTTTTACAGAAACAGCGCTACTTTTTCCCAAACATCTACACAAACTCTGCAGTGCTCTTGTGGTGCCTTACACAGTAACCTCCTTTTTGTCCGTCCCCCCCTTCAGAGTAACAGTATCCAAATAATTAAAATATAGTACAGTAGTGATGTTTAACTTTGTGCCCCCCTTCTTTGTATCCTCCTTTGTCACCACACTGAATTAATGCTTATATTTAATTTTGTGGCATTGTGGCATACATTAATATTGCTCCAATCTTTGTAGCCCCATCCATCTTGTGCCTATATAATGTTAATAATAATGTTGCGCTTATGCTAACAGACATTAACAAACCAAAACAAAGAAAACAATCTCTTACCTGTCCCAGATCCCACAATAAGTGGCTCGATCTCCTTTCTTGCCTGGCGCAATGCAGTGACGCCATTGCTCGGCATGCAGTGGATGCTGAAGTCCACTGCTGCTGTGGTACGTTGAGAGACCAAGTCTCGGTTGCACCCCCTGTGACCGCCAATCGTTATGCCCCTGCTACTTTACAGCATCGATTTGAATAAAACATTTCAGTATCTCACAAATATGAGGAAACTGCTGTTGCCTACTTGTTTTAAAGGCCACGGCTAAGGGCGACATGAATGCCTAAAAACCATAATGACTGGATTTTTTTTATACTTTTGTGAACAATAACTAAATATTTTCTTTATTTAGTGCTGGATGATTCTTCCTGCATTACGTATATCATATCTCACAACAGTGCTCACAGTACATGGATAATATACTGTATACATTTACTTTACTCCCCACTAGAGGGCATTCTTGGCTCACAGATAACATGCAAAAAAACCTTGCAGCAGTTAGATGAATGTGTTCGGAAGCTGTAAAGCAATGACGCATTAATAGGGCACCACATAGGGATAAATGGGTCAAAAGAATTTTATCAGAAAGTGGGACAGGATTTCCACAGATCTTTTAATAATAACTAGAACACATTTGCAATCCTTGTTGCAGCATAGAAAATCAAAGTCTAAAATATAGTTACTTTGATGGTAGCACAGACACTGAGGAACTGACACCGTCTGCAGCAGGTGGACCAGGAATGGCAGCTGTGTGTCAAAATTTGGACATAAAAGGGCAAGGTTTTTAGCTGGACACAATGGAGTAGTAGGCTATGCTATTCTGTTCAGCTAATAAGACAGAAACTGTCAGAAACAAAGTCAAATGGAGTCCAAACTCAGTTTGCCTCATTGAAGTCAGTCCTCCTGTGTCACTAACTACTGGTGCGGCCATCTATCTTCCTCCAATGACAGCACTTGCTCTCACAGTCTGAGCCTCTAAGTAGCCATTGACTAGGTCGCAGAGGCGTAGCTAGGGGTTTTGGTTCAGAGGGGGGCAAAGCTTCTGAGTGCGCCCCTAACCAGGTAACCCTGATTACAAATATGGTGGCGCACCCAAATAGTGGATGTAGGAGAACCTCAGCAGATGACCATGCTGTTACTGAAAATTATCTTTATACAAAGACCAGCACTGATATTACCGCCACATGGTGACCATATATTGATAGTTGCCAGTCCTGCAGAACCACAGCACAGATATATATAGGAACTTACAGGTGACGTTCTTTTTGATTAAATTGTTCACTTTTCCCGTTTTTTCCATCTGGCCCAGACCGACACGACGACTTCTCCAGCCAGTACTCAGAGTCTCAGGTCTGCAGAGATCACAACAAAGACACATTTGACTCCTTACATTTCAGGCCCCGTCCCTATCTACTCCCAACCTGCACAAACACCTCATCCTGCTGGTAATCCAATACTGAGCCTCTGTTGCTGTACATGTTCCTATTACTGTACCTACTGTGTGCTCTCTAGATAGTAAAACAAACCTCTAGAATATAGTAATGCCGTGTGCAACAGTCCTAGAAAACAGTGCTCACATTTTCCCCCTAGAAAGTAATAATGCCCTCGGTGTGCCCCTTTGACAGTCACAATAACCTGAGTTCACCATATCAATAAGTGATCAATTAAGATTTAATAATGTTCCGAGTCTCCCCCCATGTACAGCTCCCCTATACACAGTATGAAGCTCTCTTATACAGTCATGGCCAAAAGTTTTGAGAATGACACCAAAATTATATTTTCACATGATCTGCTGGCCTCTGGTTTTTATTAGTGTTTGTCTGATGTTTATATCGTATACAGAAATATAATTGCAATCATATTATGAGTACCAATAGGTTATATTGACAGTTAGAATGAGTTAATGAGGCAAGTCAATATTTGCAGTGTTGCCCCTTCTTCTTCAAGACCTCTGTAATTCTCCCTGGCATGCTCTCAATCAACTTTTGGACCAAATTCTGACTGATAGCAGTCCATTCTTGCATAATCAATGCTTGCATTTTGCCAGAATTTGTTGGTTTTTGTTTGTCCACCCGTCTCTTGATGATTGACCACAAGTTCTCAATGGGATTAAGATCTGGGGAGTTTCCAGGCCATGGACCCAAAATCTCTATGTTTTGTTCCATGAGCCATTTAGTTATCACCTTTGCTTTATGGCAAGGTGCTCCATCATGCTGGAAAAGGCATTGTTGGGCGCCAAACTGCTCTTGGACGGTTGGGAGAAGTTGCTCTTGGAGGACATTCTGGTACCATTCTTTATTCATGGCTGTGTTTTTAGGCAAGACTGTGAGTGAGCCGATTCCCTTGGCTGAGAAGCAACCCCACACATGAATGGTTTCAGGATGCTTTACAGTTGGCATGAGACAAGACTGGTGGTAGCGCTCACCTCTTTTTCTCCAAATAAGCTGTTTTCCAGATGTCCCAAACAATCGAAAAGGGGATTCATCAGAGAAAATGACTTTGCCCCAGTCCTCAGCAGTCTACTCACTGTACCTTTTGCAGAATATCAGTCGGTCCCTGATGTTTTTTCTGGAGAGAAGTGGCTTCTTTGCTGCCCTCCTTGAAACCAGCCCTTGCTCAAAGAGTCTCCGCCTCACAGTGAGTGCAGAAGCACTCACACCAGCCTGCTACCATTCCTGAGCAAGCTCGGCACTGCTGGTAGTCCGATCCCGCAGCTGAAACAGTTTTAAGATACGGTCCTGGCGCTTGCTGGTCTTTCTTGGGCGCCCTGGAGCCTTTTTGACAACAATGGTAGCTCCCTCCTTGAAGTTCTTAATGATGCGATAGATTGTTGACTGAGGTGCAATCTTTGTAGCTGCGATGCTCCTCCCTGTTAGGCCATTTTTGTGCAGTGCAATGATGGCTGCACGTGTTTCTTTAGAGATAACCATGGTTAACTGAAGAGAAACAATGATACCAAGAACCAGCCTCCTTTTAAAGTGTCCAGTGATGTCATTCTTACTTAATCATGACTGATTGATCGCCAGCCCTGTCCTCATCAACACCCACACCTGTGTTAATGGATCAATCACTAAAACGATGTTAGCTGCTCCTTTTAAGGCAGGACTGCAATGATGTTGAAATGTGTTTTGGGGGTTAAAGTTCATTTTCTGGGCAAATATTGACTTTGCAAGTACAGTAATTGCTGTTAAGCTGATCACTCTTTGACATTCAGGAGTATATGCAAATTGCCATTACAAAAAATGAAGCAGTAAACTTTGGAAAAATTACTATTTGTCTCATTCTCAATACTTTTGGCCATGACTGTACACAATATAATGCCCCCTCACTGTATAGTACCTCCCACACAGTATACTGACCCCTTAGTAGCCTCCAAACTGATGGCTCCCACACTGTATGATGGCCCCCACCCTGTGCAAAGACCCCACATTATCTCCCACACTGTATGATGGCCACCACACTGTGTAAATACCCCACATTATCTCCCACACTGTATAAATAGCCTATCTGGTGCATAGTATAATGCACCATATAGTCCTCAATATAGTATAATTCACTCCCCATAGGCAGAGTCTATAGTATAATGCACCCCTATAGGCAGAGTATATAATATAATGCACACCCATAGGCAGAGTATATAATATAATGCACCCCCATAGGCAGAGTTTGTAGCATAATCCCCCCCCATAGGCAGAGTCTGTAATATAATCCCCCCCATAGGCAGAGTCTGTAATATAATCCCCCCATAGGCTGAGTCTGTAGCATAAACCCCCCCACAGGCAGAGTCTGTAGCATAATCCCCCCATAGGCAGAGTCTGTAGCATAATCCCCCCCATAGGCAGAGTCTGTAGCATAATCCCTCCATAGGGAAAAAAAAATAAACACAATACTCACCTCGCCTCCTCATCCCCCCCCTGCTCCAAGTGCCTGCACATCTTCAGAACAGCGGGCACCAAGTGATGACTTCAGACGCAGAGGGGGACTGATAGGAGAGGGAGCATCGCGCTCCCTCTCTCATCACTAAACTTGCGGTGATGGGTGGGGGGCCTGATGCCACCCTGGGCACCGGGGGCCCTCCGCCCTCCTGCTAAAGGGCCCCAATGCGGCCGCTGGGCAGTGCGCACGCCGATACAGATACACTAGCGTAGCTCCGGGTGGGCCCCTGAGAGCGCAGGGCCCGGGGCCACTGCTCCTATGCCGCCCCGGTAGCTACGCTACTGCTAGGTCCTAAGGCAAACAAATATGATGCCAACCTTCTTAGTGCTTTTGAAAACATTATACAACCACTGTCTTCCTTGCAAAAATTTGCCAGACTCTCCAGATTATGTAGCCCTTTTGTATCTAGTTCCTGGATCTCTCTAATCACATCATCCTCACACAGTCTAAGGGTATGTGCAGACGGTTGGTATTGGCTGCGCTTTGAACGCAGCATACTTTATGCTGCGTCCAAAGCGATGCACGCAGGTGAAGCCGGTGAATCCGCATGTGTTCAATGAACACATGCAGATTCATCTGCGTGCACCGCAGCCTATACATTACACTGATAGAATTTCTCTTGCGGAGACGCTAGCGGTCTGTGAAGACGCGCCGCATGTCCGTCTCCGCGGGTATGCCGCAGGAGCATGGAGATGCATAGTGGGCATGGGATTTGTATAAAACCCATCAACTATGCTGTAACATCTGGCCGCTGCGGATTGCACGCAGCGCAAGTGTGCTGCGTGCAATCCGCAGCATTTACTGACCGTGTGCATGCACCCTAAGGCTCTTGCCCAAGTTAGTTTCGGCATGTTATCTGCTAAAAACTGTTTCCGGTATTCTTCCCATTTAATAATGTTACTGTGGCAAGCTAGGTAGTCCAATTTGGGATTAAAATATTATATTTTGCGGTAATAGGTCATTTTTTAGATGTCCCAAGCCAGTTGGTAGGCTGTGGTGATAGCTAAGTCCCTGTATCAGGAGACCCAAGTGGCTAAGTGGAGGTAGTGGTATTTGCTAGAAGAAAGTAACTGAAATTTAGCATGTAATTCCACAAAGGATACTATAAGTCTGATCCTATAACGGTCTATCTGCAAAGCAGAATCATTTTGTTGGCATCAGTGTTTAATCATTGATGAGGTAAAGACTAATTGGTAAATGGGAGTGAAAAAAGTCAGAGGGGAGAAGATAGCAGAAACTTCAAAGCATATGTCTTTAAGTTGTCTCTCACAAAGGTTGTAGAACCCAAAAGCAAAAGTGAAGTGTATTGGTTGGTCCATAGCAATGAAGATGAATAGAAGCAAGCCAAAGTTTCTTCACCTCTGTACATTTTGTATAAGCTGAGAAGGCAGACCATGCGGGTATTCTTTGGAAAGTAAAAATAGGATCCGCCAGCCCACCAATGTTTCTACCTGATAAAAAAAAAACGACTTTGCAATTTCATGTAGTTTATTAGCCCATAACAATGCCATGTAGTTTATTAGCCCATAACAATGCCATGTAGTTTATTAGCCCATAACCTCAAGTTTGCTGCTTACATAACGTTAATATACATAATAAGGATTGGGCTAGTCAGGTTTTCAAACAGAGTAATTTTGGCAAAAATGTAGTTGTAATTGCTGAAATATGCCCTACAGTAAATTCAGAGTATAAGACCATACAGCGAAAAGCTCCCTAATTGAAGTAAGGTAGAAGGAAATTTTGGCAGTAAAAAGTAGGAGACTATAGGGGAACGATTTAGAGATGGTCACTAAAAATTTTCAAGGATGGCCTGGGTGCCTTTCTTCAAAAATATAATATTACAGATTACTAGACTCTGTGATAGCATGTTGATCCATGGAACTAGCCTGATTACCACATTTGGAGTCAGAAAGGATTTTTTCCCCTAATATGAAGCTATTAGCATCTACCAAATGGGGTTTTTGCCTTCCTCTGGATCATCATGTTAGGCTATAGATTGAACTTGATAGACTAGTGTCTTCTTTCATCCTTAAAACTATAAAATATAGACCGGTTAATTTCCAGATATTTAAGAATATAGTCCCTCTATAGGAAGGGAACATTCCTTCTAATTAAACCCCAGTAATATTAACCCTTAAAGCATCAAACAATTTTTTCGTTTCTGCGCTTTCGTGTTCTCCTTCTCTTCTTCCATGAGCTAGAACTTGATTTTTCTGAAGACAAAGCCACATGAAGGTTTGCTTTTTGCAGGATAAGTTATAGTTTTGAATGTCACCATTCATTTTGCCTTAAAATATACTGAAAAATGGGGGGAAAATCCAAATAAAAAAAAAAGGGCAAAACAATGTAATTCTGACTTTTTTTGGATTTTGGTTTTACAACGTTCATTATATGTTAAAAATGACCTATCAACATGATTCTCCAGGTCAATACGATAATGGCGATACCATTATGAGTGGAAAAGTCAGAAGAAAAGTATAATAGAAACATGTCACCACTTCTGTATTTATCACCCACTCCTGGTTTTAGGCTACAAATACTGATGTAAAATACTGACCAAATACTGAACGTGTGAACGTGGCCTTAGAGTATAGCATGAAGGAAGGCTTATGATTACCTGCAAGAATGGTTCAGGGGAGAAGTCAGTTTAGGTATGAGTTTTACGTAATAGATTTTATAATACAGTGACTTTATTCCTGGGATCTCCTTAAATACTATATTCCCCAGTGTAAAATAACAGATTAAATAGATAAATCTCTCAGAAATCACAGCAAGATCATTTTCTAAGTGACTTACTCTAAATAATAGGGTCATAGTTGCCAAATAACAAATATCTCTATACTCTTATTGTAAATAATAGGAATAATGATCTAATTGGTCTATTAGACAAATGAAAGTTAGAGGGAATTAAAAAAACTTGATTTTTATGTATAGATTAGATTAAAATAAGGGGACAATACATAATGTAGTAAAATAATAAAATGGTGCCCACGAGATCCTGGGTTGCAGATCTAGATGTGGGTAAGGATGGTTATCCTATTAAAAGAAAGAAAAGGGTGAAATTAGTACACTAAATAGGTATATTAGATTATGCTATATAATATGTAGAGATGTACCTGGAGTGGGTACGGGTACTGCGGATTTTCCAAAGGGTCCTAAGAAGGGCCTCTGTAGGTTCTGGGTGAGCTCTCCTAGGGGCTGTATTAGAGAAAGGATATTATGACAGTCTGAGATGATGGTAGATAATGGAGTAGGACAATTACCTGAAAGGTCAGTGTAACCTGGGGGACCAGGGCGGTGGATGTAGCCTGTTAGATTTTGCGTCCGAGCAGTGTTTATCCTAGGATGAATTTAAATAACATAAGTTATAAGGGGTGAGTCATATATTCATATATTACAGTGCAAGGTAGTTGGCACAAGGGGATAATTACCTGGCTTGTTATAGTGATAAGGTCTGGCGCCTGTGGCAACTTGGTGGACTGCCAAGTGGTCAGGTTGACTTGGTGCCTGGTTTAAGTTAATGGCCCCTCGGAGCAGGGGTAAAAAACAGCGTGCTCATTGCTTAGGGGAAAAAGGAGAATGAGGGGAGCCGTAGTGGGGGTATCAATCTGGTGCAGCTGAGAGCATAACCCTTGATAGGGCAAATGTACTATAGATAGTAGGGGGTATCTGTGCGCTGAGATACCTTGTAGATAGATAGTCCTTTGTGGTGCAGTGGCTGATGAGGGAAATCCTCGGTAGCATGTACTAAAGGTAGGTTTATCGGGACTGACCTGATCCTGGCAGTCTGTAGATGTTGAAGGATCTTCTTAGTAAATGCGCGGGGTTGGCAGGGTAGGCAGCACTGTCGTTGCTGTCTGGTACCGCTAGTGTGCGGTGGCTGCTCGTTGTGTCCAGAGGTGAGTAGTGCAGATGCTGGCTGGTTTGGTAGGAGGAGCGAGTGCGGAATCCCGGCCGGTGACGTCGCTGCTCGCAATCTCCTGAAGGTGCACGTGTAGCTCTTGTAAGATTCGGCATGACTTGTATGACGTAGCATCACGTGATGTGCACGTGACTCGGGCAGTACGGGGGTTGGTATGGACCAATTGCATTACACACTACACGCTAGATCAGAAGTATTGGCATGGCTGTGATTGGCTGGCGCAACACATAACCCGACCTGTATAAAAGTCGGATCACGGGTGTCACCGCCATTGTGCCCTGACTAGCATAGGCACAGTGTAAAATAAATAAATAAAATGATGTGGGGCCCCCCCCTATTTTTCAGAGCCAGCCAAGGGAAAGCAGACAGCTGTGAGCTGGTCTTATTATGCTGGGAAAGGGGCAATATCCATGGACCTTCCCAGCATATTGTTAGCCCGCAGCTGTCTGCTTTGCCTTTGCTGGTTATTAAAAATGGGGGTTCCAAAAAAATGATGTTGGGTCCCCCATATTTTTAAAAAACAGCTAAAGCAAAGCAGACAGCTGTGGGCTGATGATATTTAGGCTGGGAAGGTCCATGGATATTGACTACTTTCAAGGCCTTAGCCGCCCCTGAAATGGAGAATCTATTAGATGCACCAATTCTGGCGCTTGGCCTCAGCTCTTCCTGATTGCCCTGGTGTGGTGGCAATTGGGGTAATAGTTTTTGGGGTTGATGTCAGCCGTGTAATGTCAGTTGGCATCAAGCCCAGGGGTTAGTAATGGAGAGGAGTTTATCAGACACCCCCCATTACTAACCCTGCATTTAAGAATAAAGACAAAAACACAGGAAAAAACAAACACAGGAAAAAAAGTTTATTTGAATAAAGACACCCCCACACATTCTCTGGTTTGCCCATTTATTATTTAAAAATAATCCCATAATTATTAAAAAGTAATTCATTGTGGTTCCCATAACATCCAGCTAATTTCTTCTGCAACCTATGGAGCATTGCTCGGAGAATGACGCTTCATTGGTTACGCGTTGTCATGTCTCACGAGCGATGACGTCAGTAATGTCATCGCCGTGAGACATAACCACTAGTGTTGAGCCATCCCCGTAGTGTTCGAGTTCGGTTCGTTGAACACCCGTGTGTTCGCCGAACTGTTCGTCGAACTGTTCGTCGAACACCTTCGAACACCATTAAAACCAATGGCAGGCAAACAAAAACACATAGAAACACATAGAAAACACCTTCAAAGGTGTCCAAAAGCTGACAAACTGCTCAGAAGACACAACTAACACATGGAAAAGTGACAAGTACATATAGTCATGCGAAAAGAAAAGAGGTGGAGGAGTAAAAGGAGGGGGAGACACAGATATAGGCATGTCATGCCCTTCTAAAATCCAAAAAGTGAGAAGCCGACACGTTCAGTCCGCTCCTGCCCGTGCCACCTCCGTGTCGCCGGGTTTGTGCCAGAGTCGCGGTGAACCCTGACGGCCAGCCCCCCTCTCCCAATACTGGTGCCTGTCCGCTGGTGGGTCGAGCGAGCTCCCCTGTGGTGGAGGCAGCTCTAAGCTTTTTAATTTAAATTGTCTCTCTAATTTGAATGAATACACTTTAAATCCATTTACAAGGATCTATTGGAGGGCAAGTCTCATGCCAGCAGCCGCGTAATTCCAGCTCCAGTAGCGTCCACTAAAGCTGCTGCAGTTAAAAAGCTTTTATAAGGATCGAGCTCGGCTGTCCACCGCAAGGCATCCTACTGCCAGTCCCAGCCCCTATGCCTTGGGGTGCCTCCTGATGCTCTTCACTGAGTATCCCGTGGTCCCGAAGCATTTCCTTTGAAAAAATTAAGTGTCCAAACTACAGGTGGTGTAGCTTGCTTAACAGCCGGGATAATCCGCTGACTAGCAGACACTGCTACTAGGCACAAAGTATTTCCTGGGCTAGATGCAGTTAAAAATTTGTAATTAGATACTCTCGTTGGATGCTGAGAAAGCATTCCATAGAGTCTCCTTGCACGCCATATATGATTCTCTTAAAAAGCTTGGGGTAGGGGTCTAGGGGACCCTTTTATAGCCAAAATCACGGCCCTGTATCACAATATGTCACCTAGGCTGAAGATAAATGGAACTGTAGCACCCTGAGGGCTTGGTTGCTACAGAGGTATTGCACCTCACCCAGAGGTGTGATATCTCACTCTCAGGTAAGGATGGAGTGTGGATCAGGACCCGACACCTGCATGCATTACACCACATTGCCGTGGGGCAGGGCGACCAATATGCCTCTGAGATGGGCACGACAGTCCCTGTCCCTGGCTGGAGTGGGGGGAGGGAACACTGAGGAAGGGGAACCCTGTAGTGCAGGAGCAGGGAGGAAGCAGTTCCTGGGTGCATTGAGAAGGGAGTATAAAAGGTGGGCACCATCTTAGTTCAGTGCAGAGAAGTCTGAGCAGAAGTGGCAGGGAGCAGGGGCTCTGCATGAGCTCTGCTCCGGAGGCGGGCCTAGTAACAGAGGCCCAGGCCTGGAAGAGGGAGAAGGAAGGAAGAGGAGCGGAGAAGGCTCCAGGAACGAGGAATGAAGGGATCCCAGGGGTGCGGACGGGCGAGTCGCCACCGCACGCCCGAATCCACCTGCGTGGAGGGGTCAGGCCAAAGGGGGAGACCGGTCCCCGAAACTAGTGGAGGCAGGAAACGACCCTCAGCTAGAAACCGGAGGCTGTGACATTTTATGTGGCGCAGCCCCTCGCTACACCCGCTAGGAAGGCACCACATAGGGTCAGGGAAACTGGCGCCAAGTTTACCAAGAGGAGGCCCGAGGCAGCCGGACAGAATGGTTGGTAAGAAAGGCCAGACAAAGGACACACAAAGGGGGTCCTGTGAAACGCTCCAAAGTTATCTGGGAGTTGTCTGAGCCCCTCACCTGGTGAGCACAGTACGACGTGGGCAGCCGTTACCTGCAGACGTGGTCTGGATAATAAGAACTGTGAGTAAAGGCCCTGGACTGCATCACTGACTCCGTGTCGTTACTGCTGCTGCCCTGCACCATCACCCCCATCCTCCGCATACACTGCCTTGAGGCTATACTCCTCCCGTGGGGAGTTATGCTACGCTCTGCTGCACCCACAACACCAGCCTCAGCGGTCTGCCCTGCAGCGGCGGTTCACTCTGACCGCAATCCACGGGTGGCGTAGTCGGACATTTAAACATCAAAACCACATAAATAGTTCCGCCACTGGTTTGACCACCCTGAGCCACGGAACCGGGTCGCCGCCACGAAGACTACAACCACCAGCATCCACCAAAAAGGGTCCGGCTCCGGGTGTCCCAAGGCCCAGGGGATGCATCAGAACATTTTCATCACCTTTCACAATCACCAATGGGACAAGGCAGGGATGTCCTCTGTCCCCTCTCTTATACATCCTAGTGACGGAGCACCTGCTCTCATCAATTCGCCATAACCCCAATATTAGGTGGATTGAGGTGGGAGGCACCAAGTACAAGTGCTCTCTATTTGCTGATGATGTCCTAGTATATATCACTCAATCACATATATCCATCCATGCTGTTATGGCTGAAATAGATCACTTTGTTACATGGTCAAATTTTAAAATCAATGCAGCGAAGTCTGAGGCCCTCGATGTCTCCCTCCCCAAATCCATATAGGATTCCATCCAGTCCAACTTTCCCTTTGCCTGGCCCTCACAGGGTATCAAATACTTAGGAATTCCTATTCATAGAGACCGCTCCCATCTATGTTATCTTAATTTTGGGCCCTTTATTGAACAACTCCATACAGACCACGGTTGGCAAGTTAGAACTGTAAGATTCACTACGTGAACCACTGGTGTTTGGTGGAAAAGCACATGTACACTGTGTTCCAAATTATTATGCAAAAAGTGTTTAGGAGTGATAGGGGAAGAATTTGTTTGTTTGTCAGTTAAACTCATTGATGGTGATGTGTGTCAGGGCTCTTTATATCACTGTAAGCAATTGCAGACACCTGTGCTAATTAGTTTGGCAGGTGTGTCCAATGAAAGGCAAGACTACTTAAGAAGGCTGTCTCACATTATTAAGCAGCCTACATTTTCTGCCAAAATGGGAAAGAAAAAGGATGTGTCGGCTGCTGAGAAGCAACAAATTGTGGAGTGTTTAGGTCAAGGCATGACTACAATCAACATTGTGCGATGATCAGGATGAAGTGTCTTGGCAATCAAGAAGTATGTAGCTGATTCACAGTACACACGTGTGCGTGCTGATAAGGGCAAATTGAGGACTCTTTCCTACAGGCAATTACGTCAGGTTAAAAGAGCAGCGGCAAAAAAGCCTTGTCATAGCAGCAGACAAGTTTTTGAAGCTGCTGGTGCCTCCAAAGTCCCCCGAACAACAAGATGCAGGGTCCTTCAGAGGTTTGCAGCTGTGCATACGCCATCCTGTCGACCTCCTCTATCCACTTCACACAAGCAGAAACGGCTCCAGTGGGCCAAACATTACATGAAGACTGATTTCAAAACTGTTTTGTTCACGGATGAGTGCCGTGCAGCGCTCGATGGTCCAGATGGATGGAGTGGAGGATGGCTGGTTGATGGACACCCCACGCAAACACGGCTACAGCGCCAACAAGGAGGAGGTGGAGTAATGTTTTGGGCTGGAATCATGGGGAGAGAGATTGTCGGCCCCTTTAGGATCCCTGAAGGCGCTAAAGATGAACTCCATAATGTATGTGGATTTTTTCAAACAGCACTTCCTGCCATGGTTCAAGAAGAAGAACCGTGTATTTCACAGCAAGATCATTTTTTTGCATGATAATGCACCATCTCATGCTGCACATAAAACATCTGCATCTCTGGCTGATATGGGCATAAAAGGGGACAAACTTATGGTGTGACCCCCATGCTCCCCTGACCTCTACTCCATTCAGAACCTCTGGAGCATCATCAAAAGGAGTGTCTATGATGGCAGGAGGCAGTTCACATCTAAGCAACAGCTCTGGGAGGGTATTCTGTCCTCATGCAAAACAATTGAAGCAGAAACCATCCAAAATCTGACAAATTCAATGGACGAGAGAGTTCAGAAGCTCCTTTCGAACAAGGGGTCCTATGTGAAAATGTAACATCACCTAGAATAAAGTTTTGAGTTGAAAACTGTTTGATTTCAGTTTCTAATAACCTGCTAATGCTTATAATTTCAAAAATGACCATTTTTTTGGTCTTTATTAAAATGAAAAGGTTGATCGAAAAGTTTGGGGGATCTAAGAGTGTGGCAACCCAGTAGTCATGATTACTTCGAATTCTGACAATATGAGGGTCATGTTGCAGGTAGTGCATCAAGAAGGCACTTATGTGTCTTGCGCATCTCGGAGCCCCAAAATTATTTTCCGGGCTAGATGCAGCTAAAAATTATTATTAATTTTAAATCTGGTGGAGCTTAGTATAGATGGCCTAATAGGATCAGTGCTGCACACTGCTACAAAGCCCAAATTATTTTCCAGCCAAGATACAGATAAACATGATTAGTAATTTTAAATCTGGTGGAGCTTATTATAGATGGCCTAATAGAATCAGTGCTGCACACTGCTACAAAGCCCAAATTATTTTCCAGCCAAGATACAGATAAACATGATTAGTAATTTGAAAGCTTAAAACGGTTGGTAGGGTGATTTTAACCAATCATCAAGCTTTTACTCTCCCCAGGATGACACAGGGGTAGAAAAGTCGTTCCGGATCCATGATTTGTTCATCTTTATGAACGTGAGTCTGTCTACATTATCAGTGGAGAGCCGCGTGCGCTTATCTGTCAGCACACCACCAGCAGCGCTGAACACACGTTCAGACAGAACGCTGGCTGCGGGGCATGACAAGATCTCCAAGGCGTAAGTGGCTAGCTCCGGCCATTTATCCAGATTGGAAGCCCAAAAAGAGCAAGGGTCCAGTGACACAGTCATGGCTTCAATGTTTACTTGGAGATACTCCTGTACCATCGTCTCTAGGCGTTGACTATGTGTCAGACTTCTTGTCTCCTGTGGCCTTGCAAAGGATGGGCTACAAAAGTGGTGAAATGATTCCGCAAAATTGATGTTACCAGCAGATACTGTGGTTCTGTTACGGTTTGAGTGCTGAACACTTGACGGTCCCACGGTTGGCAAGTTGGAACTGTGAGATTCACTACGTGCACCACTGGTGTTTTGTGGAAAAGCACATGTAAGATTCTGCAACAGTCTCTGCTGATACTCCTGCATGCGTGCATCCCTTTCTATGGCAGGAATAATTTCTGCAAATTTACTTTTGTACCGGGGATCTAACAGTGTTGCAACCCAGTAGTCAGGATTATTTCTAATTCTCACAATTCGAGGGTCATGTTGCAGGTAGTGCAGCAAGAAGGCACTCATGTGTGTTGCGCATCCAGGAGCACCAAGTCCCTGTTGTGTTGGTGGCGAGGTAACAATCATGCTTCCTTCCTCTGTCCTCTCCCCCCAACCTCGCACAACAGAAATGTGATCAAGGTCTCCCTCATCTGATGAGTCTTCCATCAGTTCGTCCTCCACTTCTTCCTGGGTTCCTGCACCTTCCTCACTAGTTTGGCTGCTACCATGCGCCCTGGTAAAACCATCTCCCCCACCCTCACATGCCTGCCGCCTTGGTGCTGCCGACCGTCTGGACCTTGCAGATGTTAGCCCTTCCGCATACAACTCCTCCTCCTCTACTTCCTCCATCTCCTCTTGTGCCACCACCTGACTCCGAATTCTGTTTAACATGTGCTCCAGCATGTAAATCACCGGAATAGTCATGCTGATAATGGCATCGTCAGCACTAAACATCTTCGTCGCCATTTCAAAACTGTGCAGAAGGGTGCATAGGTCCCTGATCTGAGACCACTCCTCCAGCGTGATTTGCCCCACCTCTGGATCTCGTTGGCCCAGGCTATACGTCAGAATGTATTGCACCAGGGCTTGTCGGTGCTGCCACAGTCGCTGCAACATGTGCAGAGTTGAATTCCACCGGGTAGGCACATCGCATTTTAGCCGGTGAAGTGGCAGGCTCAACGACTTCTGTAGAGATGTAAGTCGCTGAGCTGTGGGATGCGAACGGCGGAAGTGAGCACACAGCGACCGTGCCCTCTGCTCTGCAGAAGGCCATCTAGTCTGGGATAGTGGGCTAAAAATTGCTGGACAACCAGGTTCAACACGTGAGCCATACAAGGCACGTGTGTGACATTGCCCCGGCGAAGGGCCGCACCCAGGTTTGCAGCATTGTCGCACACGGCCTTCCCTGGTTTCAGGTCCAGTGGAGACAACCATTCATGAAATTGGTTCTCCAGAGCTGACCACAACTCCTCAGCTGTGTGACTCACATTTCCCAGACATTTCAAAGTAAAAACAGCCTGATGACGTTGAGCCCTACTGCCAGCACAGTAAGGAGGTGTGCAGGATCCCTTCTGCGCAGTTAGAAAGCTTGTGGCATGACCAGACAGGCTTTGGGTGCAGGTGGAAGACCGAGAGGAGTTTGAGGAGGCAAAAGCAGTGGAGGAACTTTGACATAAAGAGGATTGACGCACAACTCGTGGGGACGGCAAGACTTGGACAGCAGCCCCTTGTCCTGCTGTCACCATAGTTACCCAGTGCCCAGTCAGCGACATGTAACGCCCCTGTCCATGCCTACTCGTCCAAGTGTCTGTGGTGAAATGCACCATGTCACACACAGAGTTTCTCAAAGAAGCGGTGATGTTGTGTGCGACATGCTGGTGGAGCGCAGGCACACCTTTCTTTGAGAAGTAGTGCCGACTGGGCATCTGGTACTGGGGCACTGCGACGGACATAAGGTCTCGAAAATCCTCTGTGTCCACCAGGCGGAAAGGCAGCATTTCTGTAGCCAAGAGCTTGCAGATGGTGAAATTCAACCTCTTAGCTTTCTCATGGCTAGGAGGAAATGGTCTTTTACTTGTCCACATCTGAGGGACCGAGGGCAGGCTATTGTGCTTAGGCGGGGTTGATAAGGGTGTCCCCGGCAAACTGCCGGTCTGTGAGGAAGATGCAGGCGGACATGTTAGGTTGCCTTGATCCAAAGGTGGTGCTATCGATGTCGGACAGCGCTCAACACCAGCTGGTGTTACCACCTCCAAAGAAAATGATGACCTGCCAATCACGCTGGCTGTTGCGGGTAAAGAGGTGGCAGGTCTGCGCCCCAAAACAGGTGTGACTGCTGTCCCCCCAGTCACAGAGGATGAAGAGGCCGCGGATGCACAAGATATGGCAGACGGTGGTTGGCCCGGCCGGCTAGGCCGCATTGTAGCACACTGAGCTTCCCACTGCAACTTATGCTTCATGTCCATGTGCCGGTTCATGCATGAAGTACTCAAACTATGTATTTTTTGGCCTCTACTTAGCTTTTGCTGACAAATGTTACAGATAACACGAGTTGGGTCATCTTTATCGATCTGAAAAAATGCCCAGGCTATGCAAGGCTTAGCACCCATGCGACCTGAAGAGCCACCACGACTTGTGGTGAGAGGCAGAGTTGTGTTCGAGGATGCAGTTGTTGACGTGCTTCCAGTACTACGTCTCTGTCCAGGAAGGCGCAACCTGACCTCGTCGTCACTAGCATCTTCCTCCACCTCCTCTGCTGACCTCATCTCTTGGCTGACTGTGGGTTGACAGTAAGTGGGATCTCCAACCTCATCATCATCACCCTGTGCGTTATCACACCCGTCGTCCTCAGAGCCAACCTGTTCCTGCCCTGACAAAAAACTAAAGTTGTCGCTCCAATCAGGTATTTGAGTCTCATCATCGTCTTCCTCATTGTCTCCACCAACAGGAGTTACAGTTTGGGAATGAGGGTCTACATTATGGTCAGAACCTTCTGCGTCTGGTCCTGGATCCGACTCATAAAGATTCTGGGCATCAGTGCAGATCATTTCCTTTGCTGGATTCACAGAAGCGCTGGAGTCGACCTCTGATTCCCTGGCTATAGTATGAGTAAACAGCTCTGCAGACTCAACCATCTGTTCTACCTCATACTCAGACGGGCAGCTGGAGATTTGGGCGCTGTGAGGAAGCAAGTGCGATTGGGGTGACACCTTTGAGGACTGGAGTATTTGTGATGTTGAAGTTGATGTGGAGGAGAGCCGACTTAAAGGAGCACTTGATATCCGTTGAAGCACGTGCTGTTTTTGTGCCTCATCTGGAATTTGTAGCGATTGGCGTGGCTGTAAGAAAGGGATTTTATCACATTGTCCGCTAAAAGAAGTAGACATTTTAGTTTGGCTGGAAGATGGTCTTTCTTCTGCAGATGTTACTGTTGCTTTAACACCTACCCCACGGACACAACCTTTTTTCCCCTTCCCAACACGCCTATTCCCCTTTCCACCAGCAGCAGGCCTTTTTCCACTCATTTTGGTGGTTAACTAATTCACAACTCTGGAGTTGTTTGCACAAAAAAACAATGGATGGGAACCTAGCAGAGCTGAGTGGCCAAACTGTGGTATTATGCCAAAACTATTGGCTGGGTTAGATGCAGAAAAAAATTATATTCAATTTGCAACCTGATGGAGGTCAGTATAGATGGACTAATAGAACAAGTCCCACACACAGCTAGAAGCCCAAATATTTTTTCAGAGGTAGATGCAGAAAAAAATTGTATTCAGTTTGCAACCTGATGGAGGTCAGTATAGATGGACTAATAGAACAAGTCCCACACACAGCTAGAAGGCCAAATATTTTTTCAGAGGTAGATGCAGATAAAAATTATTTTTAATTTGCAGCCTGATGGAGGTCAGTATAGATGGACTAATAGAGAAAGTCCCACACACTGCTAGAAGGCCAAATATTTTTTCAGAGCTAGATGCAGACAAAAAATTATTTTGAATTTGCAACCTGATGGAGGTCAGTATAGATGGACTAATAGAGAAAGTCCCACACACTGCTAGAAGGCCAAATATTTTTTCAGAGCTAGATGCAGATAAAAATTATTTTTAATTTGCAACCTGATGGAGGTCAGTATAGATGGACTAATAGAGAAAGTCCCACACACTGCTAGAAGGCCAAATATTTTTTCAGAGCTAGATGCAGAAAAAAATTATATTCAGTTTGCAACCTGATGGAGGTCAGTATAGATGGACTAATAGAACAAGTCCCACACACTGCTAGAAGCCCAAATATTTTTTCAGAGGTAGATGCAGAAAAAAATTATATTCAGTTTGCAACCTGATGGAGGTCTGTATAGATGGATTAATAGAACAAGTCCCACACACAGCTAGAAGCCCAAATATTTTTTCAGAGGTAGATGCAGAAAAAAATTATATTCAGTTTGCAACCTGATGGAGGTCTGTATAGATGGTTTAATAGAACAAGTCCCACACACAGCTAGAAGCCCAATATTTTTTCAGAGGTAGATGCAGATAAAAATATATTCAGTTTGCAACCTGATGGAGGTCAGTATAGATGGACTAATAGAGAAAGTCCCACACACTGCTAGAAGGCCAAATATTTTTTCAGAGCTAGATGCAGACAAAAAATTATTTTTAATTTGCAACCTGATGGAGGTCAGTATAGATGGACTAATAGAGAAAGTCCCACACACTGCTAGAAGGCCAAATATTTTTTCAGAGCTAGATGCAGATATAAATTATTTTTAATTTGCAACCTGATGGAGGTCAGTATAGATGGACTAATAGAGAAAGTCCCACACACTGCTAGAAGGCCAAATATTTTTTCAGAGCTAGATGCAGAAAAAAATTATATTCAGTTTGCAACCTGATGGAGGTCAGTATAGATGGACTAATAGAACAAGTCCCACACACAGCTAGAAGCCCAAATATTTTTTCAGAGGTAGATGCAGAAAAAAATTATATTCAGTTTGCAACCTGATGGAGGTCTGTATAGATGGATTAATAGAACAAGTCCCACACACAGCTAGAAGCCCAATATTTTTTCAGAGGTAGATGCAGAAAAAAAATATATTCAGTTTGCAACCTGATGGAGGTCAGTATAGATGGACTAATAGAACAAGTCCCACACACAGCTAGAAGGCCAAATATTTTTTCAGAGGTAGATGCAGATAAAAATTATTTTTAATTTGCAGCCTGATGGAGGTCAGTATAGATGGACTAATAGAGAAAGTCCCACACACTGCTAGAAGGCCAAATATTTTTTCAGAGCTAGATGCAGACAAAAAATTATTTTGAATTTGCAACCTGATGGAGGTCAGTATAGATGGACTAATAGAGAAAGTCCCACACACTGCTAGAAGGCCAAATATTTTTTCAGAGCTAGATGCAGATAAAAATTATTTTTAATTTGCAACCTGATGGAGGTCAGTATAGATGGACTAATAGAGAAAGTCCCACACACTGCTAGAAGGCCAAATATTTTTTCAGAGCTAGATGCAGAAAAAAATTATATTCAGTTTGCAACCTGATGGAGGTCAGTATAGATGGACTAATAGAACAAGTCCCACACACAGCTAGAAGCCCAAATATTTTTTCAGAGGTAGATGCAGAAAAAAATTATATTCAGTTTGCAACCTGATGGAGGTCTGTATAGATGGATTAATAGAACAAGTCCCACACACAGCTAGAAGCCCAAATATTTTTTCAGAGGTAGATGCAGAAAAAAATTATATTCAGTTTGCAACCTGATGGAGGTCTGTATAGATGGTTTAATAGAACAAGTCCCACACACAGCTAGAAGCCCAATATTTTTTCAGAGGTAGATGCAGAAAAAAATTTATTCAGTTTGCAACCTGATGGAGGTCAGTATAGATGGACTAATAGAGAAAGTCCCACACACTGCTAGAAGGCCAAATATTTTTTCAGAGCTAGATGCAGACAAAAAATTATTTTTAATTTGCAACCTGATGGAGGTCAGTATAGATGGACTAATAGAGAAAGTCCCACACACTGCTAGAAGGCCAAATATTTTTTCAGAGCTAGATGCAGATATAAATTATTTTTAATTTGCAACCTGATGGAGGTCAGTATAGATGGACTAATAGAGAAAGTCCCACACACTGCTAGAAGGCCAAATATTTTTTCAGAGCTAGATGCAGAAAAAAATTATATTCAGTTTGCAACCTGATGGAGGTCAGTATAGATGGACTAATAGAACAAGTCCCACACACAGCTGGAAGGCCAAATATTTTTTCAGAGGTAGATGCAGATAAAAATTATTTTTAATTTGCAGCCTGATGGAGGTCAGTATAGATGGACTAATAGAGAAAGTCCCACACACTGCTAGAAGGCCAAATATTTTTTCAGAGCTAGATGCAGACAAAAAATTATTTTGAATTTGCAACCTGATGGAGGTCAGTATAGATGGACTAATAGAGAAAGTCCCACACACTGCTAGAAGGCCAAATATTTTTTCAGAGCTAGATGCAGACAAAAAATTATTTTGAATTTGCAACCTGATGGAGGTCAGTATAGATGGACTAATAGAGAAAGTCCCACACACTGCTAGAAGGCCAAATATTTTTTCAGAGCTAGATGCAGATAAAAATTATTTTTAATTTGCAACCTGATGGAGGTCAGTATAGATGGACTAATAGAGAAAGTCCCACACACTGCTAGAAGGCCAAATATTTTTTCAGAGCTAGATGCAGACAAAAAATTATTTTTAATTTGCAACCTGATGGAGGTCAGTATAGATGGACTAATAGAGAAAGTCCCACACACTGCTAGAAGGCCAAATATTTTTTCAGAGCTAGATGCAGATATAAATTATTTTTAATTTGCAACCTGATGGAGGTCAGTATAGATGGACTAATAGAGAAAGTCCCACACACTGCTAGAAGGCCAAATATTTTTTCAGAGCTAGATGCAGAAAAAAATTATATTCAGTTTGCAACCTGATGGAGGTCAGTATAGATGGACTAATAGAACAAGTCCCACACACAGCTGGAAGGCCAAATATTTTTTCAGAGGTAGATGCAGATAAAAATTATTTTTAATTTGCAGCCTGATGGAGGTCAGTATAGATGGACTAATAGAGAAAGTCCCACACACTGCTAGAAGGCCAAATATTTTTTCAGAGCTAGATGCAGACAAAAAATTATTTTGAATTTGCAACCTGATGGAGGTCAGTATAGATGGACTAATAGAGAAAGTCCCACACACTGCTAGAAGGCCAAATATTTTTTCAGAGCTAGATGCAGACAAAAAATTATTTTGAATTTGCAACCTGATGGAGGTCAGTATAGATGGACTAATAGAGAAAGTCCCACACACTGCTAGAAGGCCAAATATTTTTTCAGAGCTAGATGCAGATAAAAATTATTTTTAATTTGCAACCTGATGGAGGTCAGTATAGATGGACTAATAGAGAAAGTCCCACACACTGCTAGAAGGCCAAATATTTTTTCAGAGCTAGATGCAGACAAAAAATTATTTTTAATTTGCAACCTGATGGAGGTCAGTATAGATGGACTAATAGAGAAAGTCCCACACACTGCTAGAAGGCCAAATATTTTTTCAGAGCTAGATGCAGATAAAAATTATTTTTAATTTGCAACCTGATGGAGGTCAGTATAGATGGACTAATAGAGAAAGTCCCACACACTGCTGGAAGGCCAAATATTTTTTCAGAGCTAGATGCAGAAAAAAATTATATTCAGTTTGCAACCTGATGGAGGTCAGTATAGATGGACTAATAGAACAAGTCCCACACACAGCTAGAAGCCCAAATATTTTTTCAGAGGTAGATGCAGATAAAAATTATTTTTAATTTGCAACCTGATGGAGGTCAGTATAGATGGACTAATAGAGAAAGTCCCACACACTGCTAGAAGGCCAAATATTTTTTCAGAGCTAGATGCAGACAAAAAATTATTTTGAATTTGCAGCGTGATGGAGGTCAGTATAGATGGACTAATAGAACAAGTCCCACACACAGCTAGAAGGCCAAATATTTTTTCAGAGCTAGATGCAGAAAAAAATTATATTCAGTTTGCAACCTGATGGAGGTCAGTATAGATGGACTAATAGAACAAGTCCCACACACTGCTAGAAGCCCAAATATTTTTTCAGAGGTAGATGCAGAAAAAAATTATATTCAATTTGCAACCTGATGGAGGTCAGTATAGATGGACTAATAGAATGATGCTATGCCCAAAAGATTTTACTTCACTAGGTGCAGTAAAAAAATTGGTATTCTATGCACAGGTGGTATATCTTGCAACACAGATAGGCTACTCCACTGACTAACACACTCTGCAATAGGCCAAAAAGGATTAGCTTTGCTAGATTCAGCCAAATGCTGTGAAAAAAACTTGCACAGCACTGGCACAGACCTGCCTGGCAAAAACTGATAGGAACTGATGTAACCTAGTCCTGAAAAGGACTGCAATTACAATTAGTCTTTACTCCCACAATCTATCTATTTAAGAGCACAGACCTGCCTGATAAAAGTCGTAGGAAATGCTTTAACCTAGTCCTTAAAAGGACTGCAATCACAACTATTCCCTACTCCCAAGCTATCTGTAGATTTGTGCGAAAATTGGCTTGAAATTAACAAAGTATAGCGCACACAGCAACAGCGGTGCCGTCTAACACGCAGCTGCAGCAGTGAGAAAATGGTGGCGACGGGGAAAATGGCTTGGTCTTATAGGGCAAGGACATGTGACATACACTGCCAATGACACATGCCCTTACTTGTGTGAAAAAAAGCACTTCGCTCCGTGTGTGCGCTGCTGATAGGCTGACAGATTGCACCTCCCCACTGTAAATGCGGAAAAGAGAAAAAAAAATGGAGATCTTCATTATTCCTGCAGAGATCCATCCCCTGCCCCTCCCCCCGCCCCGCTGTACACTCAAACTGCGTATTAACATTAATTTTCATCATTACTGAGAAAAAATCCAGTTATGATTTTGGTGCACGAACAGTTATCGAACATAACCTCGAACAGCCGAATTTTTCTCAAATCGTTCGTGTTCGCCGAACGGCTCGAACACCGCCCAAAACAGCTCGAATTTGAGATTGGCGAACAGTTCGAGTCGAACAACGCTCATCTCTAATAAGCACAAGTGACCTATGCAGTCTCAAGAACAAGGCACCATAGGTCACTTCCGGTCATGTCTCACTGGCGATGACATTACTGACGTCATCGCCCGAGAGACATGACCGCAAGTGACTTATGCAGCCTTGAGAAATGGATGCACCATTTGCCTTAGCTGCTTTGCTTTAGCTGGTTTTTAAAAATAGGGGAGACCCCATGTCATTTTTTTGGGGGGGTCCCCCATTTTTAATAACCAGCAAAGGTAAAGCAGACAGCTGGGGGCTGATACTATTAGGCTGGGAAGGTCCATGGATAGTGGCCCTTTTCCAGCATAATAAGACCAGCTCAAAGCTGTCTATTTTCAATTCGCTGGTTATTAAAAATAGGGGCGACCCCAAGTCATTTTTTTCATTTCTTTTTTTTAAACAAGAACAGTAAACTACACATGCAAGGCACTGCTCCACTTGGACCTCCGCCTCCTGGTTCAAGATTACTATTTTTCATATTTTTTTACTCTAAGTTATTTTAATTAATTTCCCTATCCACATTTGTTTGCAGGTCAATTGTCTTGCTCTTACCCCCATTTTGCTTCCTTTTGCAGCCCCCTAACCCTTACTATGACCTTTTTACAGCCATTTAACAGAACCCTGTGGCCTTAAATTCTAGTGTTCTTCCTGCGCTCCATGTTGTCTAGATCCTGGATGGTGATGAGCATCATAAAGGATGTGGCTTGAGATGCAACAGATGATTGTAATTGTGATATATATATATATATAAGCCAGATGGTACTCGTCTACCTCCGCTCCAGTTCTGCGCCAATTCTCCAGTCTGTGTTTTGGCTGTAGGGGTGACGTCATGTCATTATCACCTTCAAAATAAAAAAACGTCACCTGGAGATATGCCGGAAACTATTATAGATGGATGCCCATTTTCTGAAACTTCTAACCTTCGTCATCTTCAGCATAAGGGTTTAAGGGATGCACTGGCAGCTCTGAAGAAGTATTCTGAGGACTGCTCTATGGCACTTCTGAAAGAAACAGTCTACTCAAAGATGGAGTGGCACCTAAGTCATCACGAGTTCCAGACCAGCTTACCCTAGGAACTGTCTGGTGGAATTTTTGCACATAGGTAGATAGCCTTTGTGTCTTAGATGGCATTGCAACTTTGTATGATTGAGCGCTCGAAATGTACTCACTTGAGCTAACCTCCACAAAAGAGTGCGGAGACTGGTGGTGTGGTTGCAGTGGAATAGAACACTGTGCAATGGTCACAGTTTGGAATTCTAGTACTGAATGTCTTCTGAGAGAATACGATTCCACCAAAGGCTCAAGTAGTGGTGACAATGTCAGAGCAAACTGTTGAGGGGAAGCAAACGATGAGAACGATTGAGTGAGCAAAGGTAGCAATGAACTGTGGGTTGTTTGATCGCCTTGCATTCATTGGTGTTAAGATAGTCCAGGTATTGCGGAAGTGGCTCTCTTCTCTCTCTTATACTGTATAGTAGAAGGGGTTGGACCATTCTATTGATCCATATTTCCACACAGTATGCTACTCCTTAGGTCATCTGGGGGTTGACAGGTTGATAGGTGGGGGGTATTGCCAACAGGTTCCTGCTTCTTTTCTTCAGCGATCAGTGGTGTGTCATGCCTAACTGTCATTAGGGCTGAAAGCAGCAAAAATCAAGACAGAAGCTTCACTCACGGCACTGGGCTGCAACCATAAAACTGATTGGATCACAGCAAAAGTCTATTAACATCTCAGAGTTTAGAGTCCCCATGGATGTTTTTTAGGCTGCAAAGGTGTGTGAGGCAAGGAGAGCAAGGAGTTGTGATAGGCAATAATAGAGCTTTCATGGAAGAAACTATCTAAGATCTATGGGAACAAGAACCACCACCCCAAAATAAAAGGCTTTTATTACCAAAGAAATATGTTTCCATGCTACAGTATGTTGTACTAACTCTTGAATGGAAAACTGAGTAAGGAGTGGTGGATACACAATTGCATTAAAGTGTTTCTTCAATAAAACTACAATGACCACTACAAGCAGTGGAAATGCAATATACAGGTACTGTCACTTACTGCGTAGCGTAACTAGAGAAGTTCTTTCCTTTGAAGCAGTTCGCACTAAGATCTGTGTCTGTTTAAGCAGTAAAACTAAGTATATTTCTTACAGAAACTGTTCAATAACACATTTATACAACGATACGAATTACATCAAGTCAAAAGGGAAATAATACCAGTCTTTAAAGTAGTGATAAATATATTAAGTTCACGCTCTTACATTCTAGCTAGAGAGTCTTAGCATCATTTCAAGAACCAAAATGGTCAAAGAAAAAAAGCAACTATATTTTAAGTGTTAAAACAACATAAAAGTCTAATACAAATAAAAATCAATACATTATGAGAAATAATACTAGCAAGTTTAATATATACTATAAGGTAAGGCGCAGTATTTCTAGCTACTCTGCAACTAGCAGTAAAATATAAGACAGCAGCTTTTTACACAGCTTCTTATCATGCTTTTCCTTCCATACAGAATAGAAGGAAAAGCAAATAAACTTTGGCAATTGATATACTCGGACAACCCCTTCTTAAATAATGCACTTCTCAGTGTAAAATAAAAATAACAGAAACTCAAGTCCCATATCGGCACCAGGTCTCCTAAGGCTCAGGTAACATTGTTATGCACCGTGAGCGCTGCTGCTAATCAGCGGTCACTAAGAGGCTGCTCCACTCACACTTTTTTTGGACACACCTTAGATGTCAACAGGAAGTTTGAGAACTGCAGCCAATTAGCAATCTCTGATTGGCAGCAGCGTTCACGTTTCATTCCAATTTCACTTCAGCCCTTCAAGACTCTGTACTGACATCGCTGGAACTGGGCCAATGGGGTAGGTGAGGATCTGTCATTTTTATTTTACATTGGGGAATATACACTGTAGTATTCAAGAAGAGGTTGTCCAAGTAATGAACTACCTCTTTTAACTGTCTGCAAGTAAAAGACATGGCTGTAATGGGGCTGATATACAGATTAAATTGATACATACCTTTAGGCTGCGTGCACACGATGCATTTTTCATGCGCTTCCGCTGCGGAATCTCCGCAGCGGAAACGCATCAAAAACGCATGGTAATCCGCACCCCATGGTCCCCAATGGCATTCCGCAATGTCAATGCACATGCTGCGGATTTTTCCGCAGCATTTCTGCAGCGCTCATAAATTTGCAGCATGTTCATTAATTTTGCGGAAGCGCAGCGGAAGCGCCGCCATTGACTTGCATTGAGACACATAGAATCCGTGTCTGTACATTTGTACAAGCGGATAATATGCGTCTCTATGTGCGGATGGTACCCAGGTCTGGAGGAGAGGAGACTCTCCTCCAGACCTGGGTACCATTATACCTGTAAAAAGAGAATAAAATAAAAAATAAAGTTTATATTCACCTGTCCGGCGGCCCCTGCAGCGCTTCTCCTTCCAGGAGCTGAGATGACGTCGCGGTCATGTGACCGCAGGCTGTCTCGCGAGATGCCGGCAAGCCAGGAAGGAACCAGGAAGGAGCGCGACAGCTCACGCGGCGGGGGATCGGAGGTGAGTATAGCTTTATTTTTTTATTTTTACGGTCACACTATATAAATCCATGCTGTTTGCATGGATTTATACAGTGTGACCTAGTTGTCAAGCATTTTCCAAGTGATGCTATCGCCTGGAAAGTGCTTGTCAGTCCGCATGCGGAAACACATGCGTTAACGCATGTGGATACGCATGTGAATCCGCATGTATTCTGCAGGAAAAACGCATGCACAATCTGCATGCGCTTTTTCTGCCAGGGAGATGCAGAAATGCTGCAGAAATTTTCTGCTTCATTTCTGCATCGTGGGCACATAGCCTTAGTGAAGAAATCCGTTTGTGGTTCTTCTTTAATCAGCATTTGAAATTTTCTGATAAAGAGATTTCTGTTCACAGGGGTCAGACTTTACAATGGGCTCTCTCTTCAGTTCCTGGCCCCTTTTCCTGCCTCTGTTATTTCAATGACAGGTCACTGATGTCTTTTAGATAATTTATTTGAGCCAAGATCTTAACCTGTGCATGTGCCATTGCCGGAACCATTTTACTGAAGACCAGATGGTAAAACGATCTGCTGACTCGCAGCCTGTGGCATTGATGGTGCCGGCGCAAAATTTAAAACAGGTGGCAGGTCATTTTATTTTATTTATTAAATTTACTTATATAGCGCTATCATATTCCGTAGCGCTTTACAGATATTGTCTTTGCTGTCCTCATTCGTGCTCACAATTTAATTTTAATTTGGAGCGTGCAAGGAAACCGGAGTACCCGGAGGAAACCCACGCAAACACGGGGAGAACATAAACTCCTTGCAGATGTTGTCCTTGGTGGCATTTGAATCCAGGACCCCAGCACTGCAAAGAAACAGTGTTAACCACTGAGCCACGGTGATGCCCCAGGCAGAGGCGTAGCTATGGGGTTCAGCTCAGGGGGGGTGAAACATCTGAGTGGGCCCCTAATCAGATAACCGTGGGTACAACTATGGTGGTGAACCCTGATCGTGGGTGTAGAGGATCCTCAGGAGATGAACGCTCTGAAAATGAATCTCTACACAAAGACCAACACTGATATTATCACCATCTGGTGACCATGTAGTGGTAGATACCAG
Source organism: Phyllobates terribilis (assembly GCF_046119375.1). Classification (NCBI taxonomy): domain Eukaryota; kingdom Metazoa; phylum Chordata; class Amphibia; order Anura; family Dendrobatidae; genus Phyllobates; species Phyllobates terribilis. Next base: position 416,347,492 of record NW_027362764.1, on the reverse strand, counting down.
TGCTGCAGAACATACAAGTAATCACAGTACAGGTATTATAGTAACCTACAGCTGATGTTCTTTCTGGTGGAGTCATTCATTTTCCTGTCTTTTCCATCTGGCCCAGACCAACATGACGGCTTCTCCAGCCAGGACTCGTCTGCATACATTACAATGAAAATACATTTGACTTCTCACATTTCCAGACTCGTTCCCATCTATCCCCAATCTAAACAAACTCCTCATCCTGCTGATACCCTGATGCTGAGCCGCTGCTGCCGTATGTGACCCTATTACTGCACCTGCTGCGTGGTACAAAAACACCTCCTCTAACTGCCCCACATAGTAATGCTCTGTGCAAGTGCCCTAGAAAAGTTTCCACATTTTGCCCCTTTGATGGTTACAATACTCTGAGTGCCCCTATAACAATAATGCTTCAATAGTGTCCACTTGACATTTAATAATGTCCATTGGGTCCGCCAATATACAGCTCCTCTATATACAGTATAGTAGACCCATACCTCCCTTATACAGACTATGATGTCCCCACAGCTCTTCTATATACAGTATGCTGGGCCCATAGCTCCCTTATACACAATATAATGCCATACAGCTTCCCTATACAAGGTATGGTGGGCCCACAGGTACAATATACACAGAAGCCCCGTCAGTACATGAATGCAGAACCAGATCCACTTTTGGTAAATTAATGCAGTGCCAGAACCAGTACATGAATACAGTCCTAGAACCACACTTTTCCTTCTCTGCATTCTGCCCATAAGATACTGTGCCTTCACATTGACATCCCTCATATACAATAAAAGTCCCTATAAGTTTTGGCTCTATAAGGTGCTTACCTTTCCCACTTCAGCAACAGGGTGATGGCAGCAGCAGGGTAATGGCGGGAGCAGGGTGACGGCCACAGTAGGGTGGCAGTGACAGAAAGGTGACCGCCTCAGCAGGGCGATGACCCCTGATCAGTTATGGATTGGTACATTTGTTCTAGATCAGAACCACGGTCAGTACATGAATCCATTACCTGATGCACTGCCAGTACATGAATCCAACTTCTCCAGACTGTGCCCCCACTTCTCCATATTGTCCCCAAAGCTCTACCTTCCTCATACTGTCCCCTCACGCTCCCATCTCTACATACTGTGCCTACACTTCTCTATATGGTCCCAAAAGCTCTCACCTATCTACATACTGTTCCCCCACTTCCCCATACTGTGCCCCCACTTCTCCATATTGTTCCCCATGCTCTCAGCTCTCCATACAGCCCCCCCTACACTCCCATCTCTACTTACTGTTCCACTACTTCTCCATACAATCCCCTCACACTCACACTTCTACATATGGACCCACACACTTCCAGTTCTCCATTCTGTACCCCATTTCTCCATATTGTCCCCTACGCTCCCATCTCTCTATACTGTCCCTCCACTTCTTCATATTTTACACCCACTTCTCCATACGGTCAACCCACGCTCCCATTTCTCCATATGGTTTCCAACCTCCCCATATAGTCCCCCCACACGTCCATACAATCTCACCACACTTTCTCTTCTCCATATTGTTAGAACCCTCCTGTTTGTTTTTTCCATATTGTGTTTTGTGGTCACGTGACCATCTGCCGTTATATTCCAGCTCTGCCCTTTTGGCTGTGCTGGACTTCAGTGTTTGACTGTTTCTCTAGCCAGGTGCTTCGGTGCCTTTCTCTGTCAGTTTGCTTTGTCCTTCTGGGACCTCTAGTACCTTTTTGTCAGTTTGTCTTTTTGTGTTCTGCAACAACTTCTCTGTTTAGGAGGTGTCCCATTTTTGTCCCAGTCCTTAGTTCTTTTAGGGACCCCTCCCCTTATGCTATAGGTCTTCGTTCAGACTAGCCAAGGACTAAGGCGGGTCTGTTCACTAGGAACAGTCAGCCCACTACATCATAGGGATTCAGCTTAGTCTTACTGTAGGGACAGCTTTCCCCTATCTTTCCTTAGTACTTGTTGCAGATCATAACAGTAAGTCCAGCCCAAAAAACTAAAAGGAAAGAAATTCGGGGATCAGTATGGTTTCCGTCCAGGATTTGGCTCAACGCTTGCAGGGATTGTCTCTGGAGGTGTCCAAGCTCCAGCAACACGTGAGTAGCTGTTCTGGAGCGCATTTTGTGGAACCCAAGGTAGGACTGCCTGATGTTTTTTATGGTAAACAGCGAGATTTTTTTTCCTTTAAAAATGCTTGTTTGTTATATTTATGTTTGAGACCAAGGTCCTCTGGGAATGAATCACAGCGCATTGGTTTTATATCACTTTTGCGCAATGAACCACAGGGGTGGGCCTTTTCTCTCCAACCTAATGATCCGTGTTTAAGGTCTGTAGAAGAATTTTTTTCTGCTATGGGGCTATTATATGACGATCCTGATAGAATCTCATCTGCTGAGGCAGAACTCAGGCATTTGAATCAGGGGTCAGGTGATGTTGAAAATTATTGCACACACTTCAGAAGATGGGCCTCGGAAGTTAGATGGAATGATCCTGCTCTGAAATGTTTATTTCTTGCTGGTCTGAGTGAAAGGGTTAAGGATTTGCTAATTGCATTCCCCACACCTGAGACTCTGCAGGATGCCATGCAATTAGCTGTTCGTGTGGACAGGAGACTGAGGTCCAGGGTGAATGAGGTAAAGACTCCTGTAATGTCAGGTCCTAGTCCCCAGAAAATCTGCTCTGATGGCGGAGAACCGATGGAGGTTGAGGTGATGTCACTCCGCTCTCAGGAAAGAGACCGGAGGTTCGCCGAGGGATTGTGTCTTTATTGTAGTAAAGCTGACCAATTGATTAAGTATTGTGAGCTTCGTTTAAGTAAAGAAAAAAAAAGTCAGTTACACACGTATAGCTTGCTTACACGCTGCAGGAGTATTTCTTTCTGGGAGTACTACTTTGCAGGAAAATTTGATTGAATTTCAGGTATTTGTGGATTGTGGTTCAACACTTAATGTGATTGATAAAGGGTTTTTGGAAAACCTTAAATTGAAGACCAAACCTTTGTCATCACCTATTTCTATGATTGCAATTGATAACACTCCCTTGAAATGTATTATTCACAAGGTTGCTGCATTTCCTCTCACTATCAATGGAGTTCACCAAGAAATTTTGGACTTGGTTGTATTAGATAATTTACCCTCTCCGGTCGTTTTAGGTTTGCCTTGGTTAAAACTGCACAATCCTTTGCTGGACTGGTCTACTAATCTGATTAAGTCTTGGAGTCCGTGTTGCTATGATAAATGTTGTAATGGTTGCATTGCGGCTGTGGAAAAAGGGGAATTACTTGTATCTATTCAAGATTTTTTGAGGGTTTTTTCAGAGGAGGAGTCGCAAGTTTTACCTCCTCATAGGGATTATGATTGTGCCATTGAGTTTGTTCCTGGAGCTACTCTTCCCAAGAGTTGCTTGTTTAATCTGACTATCCCTGAAAGAAAGGCCTTGGAGGAGTACATACAGACTAGCCTGGCTGCTGGTCACATTAGACCTTCTAAGTCGCCTGTGGCAGTTGGATTTTTCTTTGTTAAAAAAAAGGATGGGGTTTTACGTCCATGTCTGGATTTTCGAGAAATTAATAAGATTACCATGCGCAATTCCTTCCCATTGCCGTTAATTCCTGACTTGTTTAACCAGTTAGTGGGGGCCAAGTGGTTCTCTAAAATTGATCTTCGGGGAGCATACAATTTGTTACGAGTGAAGGAGGGTGATGAATGGAAAACTGCTGTTAACACTCCGGTTGGTCATTTTGAGAATCTGGTGATGTCTTTTGGTCTTACCAATGCACATGAATTTTTTCAGATCCTTATTAATGACATCCTGAGACCTTTGATTGGTAAGAATGTGGTTGTGTATTTGGATGACATTTTGATTTATTCACCAGATCTAGAGTCCAATTGGCAGAGTGTACGTGAAGTTTGCAGTTATTGAGTGATAATTCACTCTTTGCTAAGCTGGAGAAATGGGAGTTCGCTGTGCAGAAAATTAGTTTTTTGAGCTACATTGTCTCCAGCGAGGGCTTTGAGATGGACTCGGTGAAGGTTCAGGCTGTGCAGGAATGGCCTAGGCCTATTGGTTTGAAATCTATACAGAGATTTTTGGGTTTTGCCAATTATTACAGGAAATTCATTAAGAATTTTTCTATAATTGTTAAGCCTCTGACCGATCTCACCAGGAAAGGTGCAAATACGGTCCAGTGGACTACTGAGGCCATTGAAGCGTTTGAGTATCTCAAAGAGAGGTTCAGTTCTGCCCCTATACTTATGCAGCCAGATGAGACCAAGCGTTTTCTGGTCGAGGTCGATGCTTCATCGGTGGGGGTCGGAGCAGTTTTGTCTCAGGAGAACAAGGATGGAGTACATCCTTGTGCCTTCTTTTTGAAAAAAATTTCTGAAACCAAACTGAATTATGATGTTGGAAATCAGGAGTTACTGGTTATTAAACTCGCGTTTGAACATTGGCATCATTTTTTGGAAGGCGCTAGATTTCCTATTCAGGTTTTCACAGATCATAAGAATTTGATCTATCTGGATGCTGCCAAGCGCTTGAATGCCCGTCAAGCTAGGTGGGCACTTTTTTTTTCTCGGTTTCATTTTTCTGTTACCTACATCCCTGGTACTAAGAATGTTAAAGCCGATGCTTTATCTCGCAGCTTCTCTCCTACGGTCGGTGCCGAGGAGGAGGAGAGCATTTTACAGAAAGGAGTTGTGGTGGCGGCATTGGACTCCGTTTTGGAGAATGGGATTCTGAAAGCTCAAGATGATGCTCCATCTAACACTCCCCATGGGAGGTTGTTCGTGCCTAGAGCCTTTAGGAGAGATTTGTTTGTGGAGTGTCATGAGTCTCGGTTGGCAGGCCATCCAGGAATTTCGGAGACTAAGAGACTTATCAGTCGCAGTTTTTGGTGGCCTGGATGGCAGAAGGACGTCATAAAGTGGGTACGTCAATGTACTGTGTGTGCTAGGTCAAAGGCTTCACATACTCCTGCTGCGGGGTTGCTTTGCCCTCTGGAGGTTCCTAGTGCGCCTTGGATGCATCTCACAATGGATTTTATTACTGATCTTCCTGTGTCCCAGGGTTTTACGGTCATCTGGGTGGTCGTGGACTGTTTTAGTAAGATGTGTCATTTGGTTCCATTCATTAAGTTGCCCTGCGCCAAGACACTCGCTAAGGCATTTGTTAAGGAGATTGTCAAACTCCATGGCGTTCCCACGGATATTGTTTCTGATAGAGGACCTCAGTTTGTGGCTCGCTTTTGGCGTGCTTTTTGTGACAGGTTGGGAGTCCATTTGTCATTTTCGTCTGTTTATCATCCTGAGTCTAATGGATAGACTGAAAGAAAGAGCCAGGATGTTGAACAGTTTTTGCGTTGTTTTGTGGCGGACAATCAAGAGGCGTGGTCTGAGTTTCTGCCCTCGCAGAATTTGCTCTTAACAATCATGCATCCTCCTCTGCTGGCTGTTCTCCTTTTTTTTGTTGTACTGGGAGACATCCGTCTTTTGGTTCATTCTCCAAATTGGGGTCGGCGGTGCCGGAGGAGGAGAACTTTTCCGGTGATTTGGAGAGAGTTTGGACTAATGTACGTTGCAATCTTCAAGAGGCTAACAAGAAGTCCAATAAGTATTTTGACAGGAAAGGTAAGGAGGTTTTGTTTACTGTGGGTGACATGATTTGGTTGTCCTCAAAGAACCTGCGGTTTCCCTCTAAAAGTCTGAGTCCTAAGTTTGTGGGTCCATTTAAAGTGCTTCAGGTTGTTAACCCGTCTGCTGTTAGGTTGGATGTCCCTACTTCCTGGAATATTAATCCTGTGTTTCATGTTTCCTTGTTGAAAAAGGCTGATGTATCAGATAGGGACGCCACTGTCACAGTTCCTCCTGTGGTGGAAGACGGCGAATATGAAATTTCTCGTATCTTGAATTCTAGATGGCATAGAGGGAGATTACAGTATCTTGTCTCCTGGAAGGGTTTCGGTCCCGAAGACAACTCCTGAGTAAGGACGGAAGATGTCTCTGCTCCTAGGCTTGTTAAAGCTTTCCACAAGAGGTTTAAGGATAGGCCTGGGCTTGGAGGATCTGGAGGATCCTCATAAAAGAGGGGGTACTGTTAGAACCCTCCTGTTTGTTTTTTCCATCTTGTGTTTTGTGGTCACGTGACCATCTGCCGTTATATTCCAGCTCCGCCCTTTTGGCTGTGCTGGACTTCAGTGTTTGACTGTTTCTCTAGCCAGGTGCTTCGGTGCCTTTCTCTGTCAGTTCGCTTGGTCCTTCTGGGACCTCTAGTACCTTTTTGTCAGTTTGTCTTTTTGTGTTCTGCAACAACTTCTCTGTTTAGGAGGTGTCCCATTTTTGTCCCAGTCCTTAGTTCTTTTAGGGACCCCTCCCCTTATGCTATAGGTCTTCGTTCAGACTACCCGAGGACTAAGGCGGGTCTGTTCGCTAGGAACAGTCAGCCCGCTACATCATAGGGATTCAGCTTAGTCTTACTGTAGGGACAGCTTTCCCCTATCTTTCCTTAGTACTAGTTGCAGATCATAACACATATGGCCCTCAGATGCTCCCAGTTCTCCATCCTGTTTTCCCATACCCATATTGTCACCTACGCTCCCACCCCTCCATACTGTCCCCCCCTTCGTCATGGTGAACACCCATTTCTCCATACGGCCCCCACCTCTCCATAAATACCCCCACTACTCCAAATGGTCCCCCACTGCTCCATATTGTTCCCATGCTTCCTCCTCTCCTTACATTCCCAACACTTTTCTATATGATCCACCCCCCTTGCTGCTCCCGCTCACATTTATTCCCCCTGCCTCATTACATGCAAGCCCATAATGTCCTTTGCCGACACGGCCTTTGCAGCTCTGCGGCTCAGTGACCACAGCAGTGATGAGGTCAGCTGTGTGTGACCTCTTCACTTTACTGCATGTTGGGGAGGGGAGCTGATTAGAGCTCCCCTACGTCCCCTCACTGCAGTGTTGCTCAGCTGTAGTCACGTTTAACAGACTGAATACAGTTGAGCACAGGGAGAAGGGAGCCAGCAGTGAGCCACATGCTGTGCAGCCCTGGCTTAATTATATCGGAGCGTTGTGCACTCCAATATAGTTAATCACAGGGTAGCTCTGGGTGGGCGCCCTGTGGTGGGCCCTCCCAGAACACTAGGCCCAGGGCACCCTCTGCCCCCCCAGTAGCTATGCTACTGGCCCCAGGTCATTGAAAAAGTAGTGACCTGTCACTCAATCACTGAAGGAAAGCAAAGGTTCAGGGGAAGGAGGATAAATACTATGTACAGTTCCGCTCTTGCATATCAAAATCTCATTACCCTCTCACTCCACCGCGTGTTTCACCTCGCTTCTTCCGAGGTGTGGTAGAATAAGCAAGGCGAAAACGCATGTGAGGCTGAGAGGGCACTACGGTCATTTCCACGAATTGTACACTTACAGGTAATCTCTTTAGTCATTCACTTTAAAGTATGTATCTTTATGTCTAACCATAGTCTCCCAAAGGAGACTATGTGTAATATCGTTAGGACATTGCTGTCACTGCCACCAATGTATTATTCATAATGGTATAAATTATTAAATAAAGTTATTATTGACAAACACTATGTGACAACAGACAATGTTCTATTAGATTATATTAAACCTCCTCTCTTCTGTCATCATATGGGAATATCTTTATCTATACACACGTGGTCAAAACTGTTGGTACCCCTTGTTTAATGAAAGAAAAACCCACAATGGTCACAGAAATAACTTGAATCTGACAAAAGTAATAATAAATTAAAAATCTATGAAAATGAACAAATGAAAGTCAGTCATTGCTTTTCAACCCTGCTTCCACAGAATTTTTAAAAAACTGAAACTCATGAAATAGGCCTGGACAGAAATGATGGTACCCCTGAAAATAATGTGACAAAAGGGACATGTTTAATCAAGTTGTGTCTACAATCTTGTAATCAGTCAGTGGGCCTGTATATAGGGCTACAAATACTCACTGTACTGTTTGGTGACATGGTGTGTACCACACTCAACATGGACCAGAGGAAGCAAAGGAGTTGTCTCAGGAGATTAGAAAGAAAGTTATAGACAAGCATGTTAAAAGGTAAAGGTTATAAGACCATCTCCAAGCAGCTTGATGTTCCTGTGACTACAGTTGCACATATTATTCAGAAATTTAAGATCCATGGGACTGTAGCCAACCTCCCTAGATGTGGCTGCAGGAGGAAAATTGATGACAAATCAAAGAGAGGGATAATACGAATGGTAACAAAAGAGCCCACGATAACTTCTAAAGAGATTAAAGGTGAACTTCAAGCTCAAGGAACATCAGTGTCAGATCGCACCATTCGTCGTTGTTTAATCCAAAGTGGACTTCATGGGAGACGACCAAGGAGAACACCATTGTTGAAAAAAAAGTCATAAAAAAGCCAGACTGGAATTTGCCAAACTACATGTTGACCAAGCCACAAAGCGTCTGGGAGAATGTCCTATGGACAGATGAGACAAAAATGGAAGTTTTTGGCAAGGCACATCAGCTCTATGTTCACAGATGGAAAAATGAAGCATATCAAGAAAAGAATACTGTCCCTACTGTGAAACATTGAGGAGGCTCTGTTATGTTCAGGGGCTGCTTTGCAGCATCTGGCACAGGATGTTTTGAATATGTGCAGGGTACAATGAAATCTCAAGACTATCAAGGGATTCTAGAGAGAAATGTGCTGCCCAGTGTCAGAAAGCTTGGTCTCAATCGCAGGTCATGGGTTTTGTAACAGGATAATGACCAAAACACACAGCTAAAAACACCCAAGAATGGCTAAGAGGAAAACATTGGACTATTCTGAAGTGGTCTTCTATGAGCCCTGACCTAAATCCTATTGAGCATCTTTGGAAAGAGCTGAAACATGCCGTCTGGAAAAGGCAACCTTCAAACACGAGACAACCGGAGCAGTTTGCTCATGAGGAGTGGGCCAAAATACCTGTGGAGAGGTGCGGAAGTCTCATTGACAGTTACAGGAATCGTTTGATTGCAGTGATTGCCTCAAAAGGTTGTTCAACAAGATATTAAGTTAAGACTACCATCGTTTCTGTCCAGGCCTATTTCATGAGTTTAAATTTTAAAATAATTCTGTGGAAGCAGGGTTGAAAAGCAATGTTTGACTTTCATTTTGTCATTTTCATAGATTTTTAATTTATTACTTATTATTCATGCAAAAAGAGAACCAGACTTACAGCAAATTATACATAAATAAAAATGGAGCGTTCCCTATGTATCAGTAGCATTGCTCCATTCATCAGGGCCAGACAAGTTCCGGGGCCCTGAGAAAGCTCCCCCAGCTTCCTCACTCGCCGTCGGGGACCCCGGCACGCTATGGGCCCGGTGAGTCGGAAGAGCACGGTGCTAGCACCCTCAATTCGCCCCCCCCCCCGCGCTTCCTCAGGACCCCGGTATTTGCCATACTTGCCTCTCCTCGATCTTCTGACGTCTTTCGTATCTCCTGACTCTGTGACATGTTAGGGCAGGGGGCGCACTGACATCACTACTGTGCGCCCTCTGCTCTGACAGTGCAGAGTGCGGGAAGACACTGAGGAGTCCTGACCTGAGCCAGCGAGGAGAGGTGAGTATTTAATTTTTTTTTTAATAAATGGGGCCCATACTGTATTGAGCTATATATGGGGCCCATACTGAATGGAGCAATATATGGGACCCATACTGAATAGAGCAATATATGGGGCCCGTACTGAATAGAGCAATATATGGGGCCCGTACTGAGTGGAGCAATATATGGGGCCCGTACTGAGTGGAGCAATATATGGGGCCCATATTGTATGGAGCTATATATAGGGCCCATACTGTATGGAGCTATATGTGGGGTCCATACTGTATGGAGCTATATATGGGACCCATTATACTGTATGGAGCAATATATGGGGCCCATACTGTATGGAGCTATATGTGGGGTCCATACTGTATGGAGCTATATATGGGACCCATTATACTGTATGGAACAATATATGGGGCCCATACTGTATGGAGCTATATGTGGGGTCCATACTGTATGGAGCTATATATGGGGCCCATTATACTGTATGGAACAATATATGGGGCCCAGTCTGTATGGAGCAATATGTGGGGTCCAATATTCTGTATGGAGCATTATATGGTATCCATTATTCCGTATGGAACATTATATGGGGCCCATTATTCTGTATGGAGGACTATGTGGTGCCCATAATACTGTATGGAGGACTATACTGTCCGATCTAAAATGAAAACTTTTGAACCCCCCCAGGGCAGGCACTGTGCACTGCGAGGATTCACCAGTTTCTGAGCGAGCTATTGTAGAATTTACAATAGATGTCACTCATGTAATGGAAGAATTAAACCTATGGCCTTGTACTATACCTATATTTCTCTGCGTTATCTGTGCATCATGAATCGTGGTATGTGTTAAAAGGGCCCACTGAGACTTTTGCCCGGGGCCCACGATAACCTGGAGCCAGCCCTGCATTCACTGATATAGTTAGTTTTTACAATTTTTAATAGCAGTTCAGAGCAAACACTAGGGAACAATATACAAGCTTTTGGCATACAGTGGCATGTAAATGTTTGGGCACCCCTGGTAAAAATTACTGTTATTATGAACAGTTAAGCAAGTTGAAGATGAAATGATGTCTAAAAAGCCTAAAAGTTAAAGGTGACATATTTCCTTTGTATTTTAGGCAAAAAATATATATATTTTTCATCTTTTACATTTTAAAAATTGCAAAAAGAAAAAAGGGCCAATGCAAAGTACCTAGTAGCACCCATTTTAATAGTATAACAGCGTGTAAATGCTTTGTGTAGCCAGCCAAGAGTCTTCAATTCTTGTTTGAGGGATTTTCCAAAAGCATGATTGATCCACCCCCAAGCTTAGTGGTTGGGGAGATGTTTTTTCCTGAAATTCTGTGCCCTTTTTTCTCCACACAAACCATTGATCATTGTGGCCAAAGAGTTCTAATTTAACCTCATCGGTCCACAGGACTTGTTTCCAAAATGCATCGGGTTTGTTTAGATGTTCTTTGCATATTTCTGATGCTAAATTTTATGGTGAGGACACAGGAGAGGTTTTATTCTGATGACTCTTCCATGAAGGCCATATTTGTGCAGGTGTCTCTGAACAGTAGAACAATGTACCACAACTCCAGAGTCTGCTAAATCTTTCTGAAGGTCTTTTGCAGTCAAGTGGAGGGTTCTGATTTGCCTCTCCAGCAATCCTATGAGCAGCTCTCACTCAAATTTTGCTTGGTCTTCCAGACCTTATCTTGATCTCCACTGTTCCTATTTACTGTCATTTCTTAATTACTTTTCGAACTGAGGAAAGGGCAACTTGAAAACGCTTTGCTATCTTCTTATAAACTTCTCCCGCTTAGTGGGCCTCCACCATTTTCAGAGTGCTAGGCAGCTGCTTAGAAGAACCTATGGCTGCTGTTTTTTGGCAGGTTAGAGGAAGCCGGGTTTTTATAAAGCTGGGATATGCGCATCACCTGGCCTTTCCTAATGATGATAGTGAACAACCCATAACCATAACAGGCTAATTAAGGTCTGAAACCTTGGTCAAAGTTATCTGAGCATACAAATCTCCATTGGTGCCCAAACTTTTGCATTGGTACATTTTCCTTTTTTTTTCCATTTTAAAAAATACAAAAAACAATATATATTTCCTTTTTTTGCCTGAAATTCAAAGGAAATGTGTCATCTTTAACTTTAGCCCTTTTAGAGATAATTTCATCTTGAACTTGCCAAAATGTTCACAATAACAGTAATTTTGACCAGGGGTGCCTAAAATTTTACATGCCACTGTATATTAAAGGGAACATGTCACAAAGAACATGCAGTCCAATCTGTCAGCAAAATTTTAAAGGAGCTGTTGGGTCTCAGAAGAAAAGTCTGCAGTCACTATGTACAGGTTCCCTTGTACTCAGCAGTCACTTGACTACATGTATGAGATTTTCATACTTGTGGTCATGTACCAACTAAACTCCTGCACTTCTCTCATAAATGTAGTCACCTGACTGCTCACTAGAACAGGGAGTACTGGGAAATTGTTACAGTGTGCAAAAATCATTACACAGCATCCCAACTTTTTTGGAACAGGGGTTCTGACGCGCCCCATGGGACCGTGGGGTACTCGGTAGTCGGGCCTGTCTGTTCTTTTTAGATCTTCAAGGCGGTGTTACCCGGTCCGTGGCCCCGGGCAGTCAATAACAAAGATGGGAATAAAGTTTAGGGGATAAAGTTTCGTGACGCCACCCGTGGTACGCGGCTATAGGTGGCCGCCGCTGCTGTTTAGATCCACTGGGGCCGTTGGTGACGCAGCAGAGATAGTTCATCTCTCCACGGGTAGAGCTAGGCCCCAGGGCAGTTAAAGAGATAATTTTAGATGTTGGTGTAGTGCAAGGCAGGTGACGCAGCAATTAAGTCAAGGACACAGCGGGGTGCAGTCTTCAAGTTTTTACTCACAGTTCTTACGGTGCTCCAGGTTACAACTGCTAGCCATGTTATAACAGCCCACCGAGTCCTGTGTCCTCCGGTTAAGTGATCCAGCCAACTCTCGGATAACTTGGGTGCACTTGATCAGGACCCCCTTCTTGTGTACCTTCCCGGGTAGTCTCTCTGCGCTGGCTCTCGCCCTCCTGCCCTGCGCCTCACACACAGTGTCCCGAGCCAGTGGCCCGGTCCCTCCTCCCGACTCCAGTCGGCGTGAATTCAGGTGCACGGGTGGACTCCACACTTACCGTGCCCCTAGGACCCCCTCTCTGTCTCTGGAGCCCCTCACTGCTCTGGTCTGCTCTCTTCACTCCCTGTGACAGACTCCTGTCACCAACTGCTCTGACTAACTGACTTTCTAGATCTTTCTACCGGTGTTTTTATACTGTCTGTCATGTGACCCACGTCACTAACTGTCACTCTACGTGGACCCCTCTACCTTCAGCCCTTCCTTGTGTGCTCCCCTAAACTACTTCCTCCACCCACCTCCTCTACCTAGTTCCCTCCTCCAGACAGGGAATGTGCTCTCCCTCAGGAGCAATCTCGCCCTTCCCTACTGGAGTGATGTGGTGTTGGATGAGGGTGTGTGGGTCCCGGATAGTGCTCCCTCCTTACCCAAGAGTGGGGTACCTCACCTCTGGCTGAGATGCAGTACCTCTGTGGCGACTGGACCCGCAGGGGCGCCACAGTTGCATACATACACATACCTGAACATGGATATTGGAATTAAAACATTCATGGTAGGAGAGAGAGCATGCATTAATACACATTTAATAGCTGAACACATTTGGATTCCTTCAATTATTGAAAAACATTAGCAAAACATCTTAAAAGGAATGTATTGTCAGAAAATGATCTATTCTTTTAATCTTTTATCTTAAATGCTCACTATTCAGCAGCCACTTGGACATTGGCAGCAATAGACTGCTGGCTCTGACTCTTCCCGAGAGTTTTCTAGGTATGCTCTGATCTGAGCAAAGGAGGGGGAGGAAGCGAATTGTGACCATCGCCTATTGTGAATGGTGGATCCTTCATTATCTATTGTTTATAGAGTTATTCCTCAGTTATCATACCCGAAATGAGAATAATGGAAAGTGATCAAAACAATCAGTGTGAAAATTGATAACTTATTATTTTTTTAATCAAATGATATGGGAAGTAAAAAAAAAAAGGAACATTTAAACAATGGGTCATTTTCAGATGACAAATGCCCATTAAAAAGGGAAGCTCCACCTTAGGTAGCATTTGAAAAATCTTTGAATATAATATAAAAAGGGCAATAAAGCTTATTTACAATGTCACTTTCTCTCTACAGTATAGAATGAAAAAATGTTGCTACATTTACACAATTAAAAAGCTGCTGATCTGCTTTTCTTTTACGTCTTAATGTAGCACATTGCATGCATGATAGTGTAATGCTGCGAATCGTTTGCAGGTTTGAATGACTCATTAATCCATGAGTTTCTAAAATGAATAAATCTACGGTAAATCGTATTGATAGTTGTGCTGTTGATGTGTTGTGACTAAAATAAAACGCCATAAAATACATTTCACAAACACAAAGTGTTGCGGGTTTTCAAGAATTTAAAAATGTATTCGACTTAAAATTGAAAAGGGCAATATGCTTACCCTACCCATTTGTGTTAATGAATACACGTGTATATACAAGGGTAAACTAATCAACCATAAAATATTCATGTATTAAGTGCAAACATTTTTTATTCATTTAATATTTTCAAATTTTGTAAAATTAAAGAGAAATAAAAAGAAAACCAATACCAACTACAGGCAAAAGGTAAAGCCAGTTGTCCCAGTTCTTACTAATCCTGAAAGAGAAGCTTAAGTGTTTCTATATGTCAAAAGTTTCACATGGATTAAGTGACAGTCTGCAGGATACTTCAGAGCATTTTAAGAAATATTATAGAAAGCAATATTAGATACAATTTTTATATATAATTCTCCCATTGAAAAAAAAAAAAAAAAAAGACTTAGTCATATCTTGTTGACCTAATTTGCCTGCTTAGACACACAGTATCAGATTATATTTACATTAAATAAGTTTAGTAAGAAAGCAAATACCTTATTTTGTGCTTCCCTCGTTTTTTTCTCACAACCAAAGATAAATAAAAAAAAAAATCTGTTGCTTGCTCCTCTGTCTGATAAGTAATCTAACAACTGAGCTCATAAAATACTATAGCCAGTAATGGGAAAGTCAAATTTCTGAATTTTGAATTAAGAGTTTTTCCAATCCGATGCAAACTTTCAGCAAACTATGCAGCTTGATTAATTATAACAGAGTGTATAATACACACTGTTAAGATTCGGCTATGCTAGCCATTCCGACCCTCTTGGGTCTGCATGTAGGGGATTTAAATACTTGTGGTCACATGCCAAATGCAACTAGATTCTCATCAGTTTTCTTAAACAGAGGATTGAGAGAAGTGAATGAGAATCAAATCAGGACATGAATGCGAGAATGCCCATCTCATTCTTGCAGTCACATGATGACCGCTCAGACTGGTTAGCAGTTCTAAATCATAACAGTGTGTATGTTACATACGGTCATTTAGACTTGGGGTGGAAAACACCTTTGAATGTGAATTAGCGAAGAAAACAATGTACTTTGGCATAAGATAAGTGCTGCAAAGTATTTTAAAAAGTTCTGCAGTAGTTTATATATTGTATATGTATACTGTCACATGTTAAAGTACTCAAAAAGGCCTGGTATTGAGGTTTAAGACCAAACTGTAGAATTCAATCATCTCCAGGTTGTATGGAATGCTTTTAGGCTTGGGGAGCAGACAGAATATCTTGTAGCAATGCAGTCTTTTGGAAAGCAGGATAAAACCGTGTTAATACTGTGGGAAGCATTAATCTGTTCACTTATGTAACAGCATTAAACAGGATGGGAATTAGAATGACAGCAGAGGTAAAGACATGATGTGAGGAGCAGAAAAGAAGAGCAGAGTTGGATAATAAGCTTTGGATCATGGGAGGAGCAGTGATCTAAGTAACCATTTGATAGCATCAGTGTCTTCAGTCTTAGCTTTGTCTTTCATACACACTCATGTTCCCACTTTCACCCTCCATCATTTACGGCCATCATTAAAGAGGTACATTTATCTCACATATTTATGGCATATCCAAACGAAATACCATAACGACTAATGTAGGACATAATTAGGAATTGAGTTGTCAAATGTCCTTCACCCTCATTGAGTGACTGCTAATTTAGAGCAAAAAGCTAAGATGTGTCTTCCAACACATCTTAATTTATTAATTTATGCACGGACCCCAATTTTATTCATAAATAAGTAATTTTTTTAACTAGGATTTCTGGCCAAAAAGGTAATGAAAAGTTGTTTCTACAGGTATGCTTACTTTGAATTATTTTTAAAGTACTCCACTTCAACTTAAAAAAAATTTGTTCATGTAATATCTACATGAATGTATTTCTCTGATTCCAACAAAAGTTTACATGGAAGCGGACCATATTGATTATCCGCCATATACCCACTTGAACATGTGTTTCTTTGCTCTCACAGCACTGACCATTCCTCCTGATCTTATAATAAAATGGTCATAATGTGCCTTATCCTTCCTATTCCAATATTTTGTATTGCGATCTTTGGAAGACCCAAAGGGATTGTTAGGAGCCGTGCAGAATTGATCCTCCCAGCACACCTCAAGTTGTCAACATGAAACCTAGAAGGTCTTAAAAAAAAAAAAAATAAGTTCTGGGAAACCCCTTTCAAACCACCTGTGGGTCTTAAAAACCCTTTTAATGTACCCTAACCATGCCTTCAGATACTCACTGGTTAATTCCTTATAGCTTTTTCCGCCTCCGCGACTCCATAATAAGGTGACCACTGTACACTACATTTCCCACAAGCATCTGCTTCTTCTCCAGACTCCTTGTTCCCTGCTATGCACAGATAAAGGAGTGAGGAATATTTACTGCTCTATGATCCGCTAATAGACCCGGGCAGAGCTGACAGAAGGAGATATGGTGCTCTGCATAGTTTCCAATATTATATTGTCCCTACACTGATCCTTCCAGTTTCTAATGCTCCAGCGAGCGCTTTTCGAATTTCATTGCGTTTAACAACTTTATACATTTCTTGATTTTAAGTCACTGTGCTAGGATTGATAATATGGCAATCACCCTTTAATCAACTAAAGATAAACATATAATTAGAAAATTAAATTACAATAATTGCTAGCTATATCCTTTAGAAGTAGAAAAATGTTGTGCTGGTGATTACCTTACTATATAATACATACTGTGCCAGTACCGTAAAGTAGTTGCCACATTTTACCTGTAAAATTGTAGTGTTCAAAATAATAGTGTTCAAAAACATGAGTTAAGCATATAATCTTTATACTAGTTTTTATTTCCATGCATTGGGAACATTACACACTATTTCCTAATTCAAAACATGAAGAGAAATGTTTATAATGTCAACTTTACAGAAAATAACAAAAAATTAAACACTGGGCTGTTCTAAAAAAAAAAAAAAAAAATAGTGTCTGCATTTGTGTTTACAAACTCACATTATGTACTCTTTTTTGAGGATTTAGCATTCCTGTGAATCACTAACCTAATATTTAGTTGTATACCCACAGTTTTTTTTTAACTGCTTCACATCTATGTTGCATAGAGTCAAGCAACTTCTGGCCCCTGTCAACTGTTATTCCAGCCCAAGATGCTTTGACTACATCCCACAATTTTTTGGCATTTGTTGGCTTTGCCTCAGAAACTGCATTTTTGATGTCACCCCACAAGTGTTCTATCGCATTAAGGTCCGAGGATTTGACTGGCCACTCCATAATCTCAATTTTGCTGGACTGGAACCAAGATTTTGCATGTTTACTGGTGTGTTTAGGGTCGCTGACTTGTTGAAACACCCATTTCAAAAGGCATATCCTCTTCAGCATAAGGCAACATGACCTCTTCAAGTATTTTTATATATGCAGATAGAATAGAATATGGTCCATGATCCCTGGTATGTGGTAAATAGGTCCGGCACCATAATAAGAGAAGCATGACCATATCATGATTCTTGCACCACCATGCTTTACCGTCAGAGTGTACTGTGGCTTAAATGCAGAGTTTGGGGGGGGGGGGGGGGTCATCTGACGAACTGTCTGCGGCCCTTGGACCCAAAAAGAATAATTTTACTTTCATCAGTCCACAAAATGTTTCTCCATT
This sequence comes from Phyllobates terribilis, assembly GCF_046119375.1. Taxonomy (NCBI): domain Eukaryota; kingdom Metazoa; phylum Chordata; class Amphibia; order Anura; family Dendrobatidae; genus Phyllobates; species Phyllobates terribilis. The sequence continues at coordinate 416,329,754 of NW_027362764.1, read as the reverse complement.
TGTCTTTATGCCAGTTGATGTGTTCTATGGCAAATTGTATCCGCTGCAGTACATGTCTAAAAAAATAAATAAATAAAAAAAAAACAGTGGGACTTTGCAGGGACTTTTTGCTAAGAGATTAGCTTCACACAGGCGTCTTCTAACAGTCACAGTACTCACAGGTAATTTGATCATTGGCTGAATCTTTGCCATTCTGGCTATTCTTCGATCCATTCGAATGGTAGTCTTCCTTGTCTCTCTGGTTTTGCTTTCCATTTTTAAGCACTGGAGATCATTTTAGCAGAACAGCCTATCATTGTCTTCACTTCTTTAAAAAGTTGATTGGAGACGGTAAAACTTATAATCAAAGTATTCCGTTCTTCTGTACAATGTCTCGAACGACCAATATTTCTCAGGCTTTCAAGGAGAAATGAATGTACAACATGTGCTGGCTTCACCCTTAAATAAGGGCCACCTGATTCACACCCTTTCTTCACAGAATAATGGACCTCACTAATTGAACTCCACGCTATTATTTTGAACACACCCCCTTTCAAATAATTATTCAAATACACAGACTCAAAAACATGCAGATCATGAATGCTGAGTCTGTTGGTTTTCTTAGAATCTACTGCACCGGCTGGTAAATGGTTGTTTGACATGTGGGAATATAATTTATACCAAAAACAGTGATTAATCTGGTCATATTGGACTGCTATTAATTTTGAACACTACTGTATAACCTGAATGAATAATATCCTCATTTCAAAGAATCACTGAGGAATAGGAAATTGTAAAAGCCCATTTTAAAAGGGGTTTTCCCCACAAACAAAGTTAATTTTAAAGTTGATTTTAATCAATACATCTTGGAATAATAAGTTCCACAATTGGATGTGTTTAAAAAAATGTTCCTGTGCGGAGATAATCTTATAAATGTGCCCCTGCTGTGTACTGTGTAATGGCTGTGTCTGACCGTGTAGGAACATGGTCTGATCATATCACAGCGCCTGTGCTGAGATAATCTTATAAATGTGCCCCTGCTGTGTACAGTGTAATGGCAGTGTCTGACCGTACAGGAACATGGTCTGATCATACCACATCTCCTGGGCAGGGGAGGACATAAAAGAGAGTATACAGACAGGACAGCATGGGATCGCAGCTGATTCTTTTTGTGAGGTAAAGTATTTCTCTGCCTGTTTTAAAAACATTTTTATCTCAAAAGAAATATTTTTTTCTCTTTGGTCAGACACAGCCATTACACAGTACACAGCAGGGCACATTTATAAGATTATCTCAGCACAGGAACATTTTATTTAAACACATCCAATTGTGGAACTTATTATTATTCCAAGATGAGGCAGCCTTTATTCAGTAATGGAATGTAGAGAAACCTAAGGGGGTGAGTCATTCTGGCTTAAAACACCTTAAAAGGTCTCAATATTTTTGCGCAAATTACACAAAATTATTGCAATATTTAGCATTTACAAGATAATTCCAGCCTGCTATGCCAATATAAGTGTAGCATAGACAGGACAGGGTATGGTTATGTCCTCCCATCAAATGAATAAGTTAAGGCACTTTAGTGTGTAACTTACTCCAATACTTGACTGGAGTACAAAACTAGCCAATTAACAGATGTGTATAATTCATTAACCATGCATCGCTAAATTAATTTAGGTGCATTGTGCTCCAATAAGCCCTTTCATTAAAGGGAATCTGTATCCACATTTGACCAATCTAAAACTATTAATATGGGCACACAGGTGAAAAAAGTGATCACTGTACGTCTCATATCAGATGCCTTGTTGAGAAATCTTTTATCACTTTATATAAATGACCTCTTCCAGGCTATGGGGATGACGCTGCCTGGAAGATAACTCTGCCTCCAGAGCTTATTTTACATGAAGGAGGGGTTAGCAGTGTGATGTAATGGTCACTTTCTGCTCTCCTGATCTCACTGCAGAGCTGAGTGTGGTTATACCGGACACATCTGCAGGTTCCTCTCAGCTTCAGCTTCCATCTCACAGGCAGACAGTGCTCAATATTGTTGCAATACAGCAGAGCGCAGAGAGCTGCAAAAACGGTTTGCAAGAAGACAAATTTCATTTCTCCTGTCCTGTGTTCGTTACTTGTCTCACACTAGTAACTGCTCCATTTATTTAAAGTAAGCTCTGGAGGTGGAGTTCTCTTCCAGTCAATATCTCCTCCATAGCCTGGAAGAGGTCATATACATATAAGAAAAACATGCATTTCTCAGGAACAAAACATCAGATCGCAGATATCAAGGTATCATTTTACTCAGCTTCCTATTACTTACATGCTAATATAGCTGGCTTAGGAGGGTTGATCCTGCTGACAGATTACCAGTCTTAATGAATCGGCGCCTAAATATCCCTTTGTAAAGTTCAGCATAAGACCGTTTTCACACATGTGCATGCAAAATTGTATTTTATATACAGAAAAAGCAGTCTGGTATTTTTTTACATCAGAATGCAATCTGCATGTCTATTTTGTCAATCCATATGCCATCCGTTCTTTACATGAGCAATTTAATAAAATGACAAATACAGTTTCCATCTTTATAGTTGTAATGTATCTGTAAAAACCTCGATATGCCATACAGATGGTAACCCACATGTGATTTTTTTTTTTTACACCTATGGACTTCTAATGGGCTAGTCTGATCCAGAATGCGCATCAAAGTAGTGCATGTTGTTATTTTATTATTTACATGTGGACCATGGGTTCGTGTGTGAAAAAGTTTACGAGAACTACCACATGGACTTGCACTGATCCTTGGGCTATCCACATTCCATCAGTTTTGCATACACACAGCACAGGGACATTTAATTTTCTTGTCTGAACGAGACTTAACTAATAGAATCAGTCAAGACACTTGGAAACAAAAAAAAAAAAAAAACCCTAGCAACAAACAATTAAAAATGCAGTTCTGGACTATAACAGCACGTTCTTAGAATGGATTAAAATCAGACGTGTATTTTTTCACAACAATATTCGAAGGCTGGAACTTTGAAGCAGGAAATCTATGTGAAAATTTTTCGATGCCTGCTAATGGAATTGTCGAAAACCCCATTAACATGCACAGGATGCGAATTTCACTTGTATTAAGGTGCACAGTCCACATGAAATTCCACGTCTGAACATACAGCCGGCAAGTCAGGATCAGAAGTAGTGCAGTATATATAACAAAACTAATTATGAAGATTCTAAAATATAAAATTTTAGAGACTTAAAAAGAGTAACTACATTTGGAATATGGCTCTTCCTATTTGGAAGGCACTTTAATTGCCCGCTGACCAGCGGGTGTTCGGATTCTGAGATGCGTGTCTGAGTGCTCACACAGACTGGCGTATGGATTCAATAGAAAGAATGGGCTATGCTTTCTACTACATCTGTACTCCGGTCTATGTGAGAGCTTAAACATGAGTTCTGTGCTCCCATCTGCTGAGCTTTGCAATGTTCAGGGGTCTATAGAGCGATCGATCAATGGGGGATGTCTCAGAGCCCGGACTCCCAAAAAGAATCTACAGGCAATTTAAATTCCTGACAAATATACAAAAAATATTCAGAGCTTATTGTTTAAATGATTACTCAATTAATGTAATCAGTCATTGTATGATGGTCATAAAAAGGATCGAGATAGGGTTTATCCAAATACTGTTACTAGATTAGGATGAACCACGAGATGGATCATACTTCTTATCTCTACAGATTAATACAAAATTCCACAAATGCAAATCCATTTTGAGCTTTGCATAACAAATGTCAATCAAGTGTAGTGCAATAGAATGATAATAGTGAACATAAAAACATGAAAAATACCAAATTTCAATAAACTACTAGAATAATGAGAAACATACACATACTGGAAATCTCTCTTTTATTTTACCATAGAAATCGGTACAGTTTATAATTAAACACTAGCATATGTTCAAAAAAATCCTCAATTCTACACAGCAAAAGATTTTACTAAAAATTTGAAGTGTTCTAATAATACCATGTAACAGAAACTATTGAGTTGTGCATAAATTTATGTTACAAGATAACATACACACAACACTCAGTATGTCAATTTGACAGATACAAAAACATCGGCAGTGAAAAGTAACACACGCATTGAAAGCGTGATTAGAAATAGAGCGGAATGTCCTTCCCTTCATGATTTCTTTTATTTCATCAAAATTTATTTTTATACATGCCACTCATCAAGGTCCTCAGTCCCTCACCCACAAAACACAGGCTTTACAGCATTTAGAGCATACCCAAAGCTTTGCTTACTTGAGATCAAAGGGCATCAATGGACCCATCACACAGAGGCAAATCATGTCACAATTTTTGAAAAAAAAAAAAATAGAAAAAAAAAAAAAAGTCATTGATTTACAAGCAATAAAAATAGTAGAAAGGCCAGCAAGCATTTCCCTTGGAATGAATACAGACGTCAGTTTATGATTTCCTAAATCCATTTAGTGGCCCAGAACAATCTTTCCTTAATTCGTTCACAGTAGCTTCTTTTTATTTAAAGGGCTATAGCATCAAACAAGGTGTCAGCTGCCATGTTTTCAATATCGAAAATGAAGGTTTATATATTAACAGGGATAAATGTAATTAAGAAGAACCATCAAAGCACAGCTTTTGACAGCTCCTTTATTGTCACTTGCAGGCACCTTTTATGTTGCACCCACACAAAATCAACCTGAGAATTAGTTCAAACATTTCTACATTGACATCTTAAATGTAAAACATTCCTTAACTGTAGCATCCAGCAAGGAAGAAGAGTCCACGCACCAAGAGAGCAAAATCAAAATGAATCAAATTCAATTAAAAGGTAAAAAAAAAAAAAAAATTAATGGAAAAAAACAGAAACCATTGTTTTAATTTTTTATTTTATAAATCAATAATCTGCTTCTTTCTCCAATAGGATTGATCATTCATTCTCAAAATTCTCAATTCATGGGTAAAATCTGCCTGCAGTGATGACAGACTTTCCCATTACAGAGATTGGATATGATAGTTGCTACTGATTAGATTTTATGTAGAGGGGAAGGTTGGGGGGGGAGGTGAGACTATTAGCAGAGCACCTCTCTCCCCATCCGATTTACATAGGCAATGACAGTCGCTACTGATAAAATTCTATGTATATCGGATGGGGAGTGTGAGGGGTAGGGAGGAGCTCTGCTAATAGTTTCCCCCCATCCCTCCTCTCTACATAGGAGATGATAGTCGCTACTGATTAGATTCTATGTAGAAGGGACTTGAGAGGAGCTAGATGCAGAGCTCCTTTCCCTCCCATCTACATAGAATCTTATCAATAGTGACCATCATTTCCCATCTCAGTAATGTAAAAATATGAATACAAATTTTACCAGTGAATTGAGAATTTTGAGAATGAATGACCAGTCCTGGAGGGGAATGAAGCAGATTTCCTTAATAAGATATTACAAAGTTGCTTATTTTCATGCATATTATAGATTTAATAAATGAAAGTTAAAACTATGGTTGCTCTTTAAATTCTTCATGTTACAGTAAAATTCCTTTTAGTGGGCATTAATACAAATGGTGTCAGATTATTTGATATTCTGGATTATTAGATATCCGTTAAACGTACATACAAAGTGTTTGTAATGGTGGAGGACCTTTAGGGAGACAGCAAAAATATATTAACCCAAAATATGTTACTCCCCTTATGATCCTGTGGAATTTCTTAGTTGATTCCCAGTTTGATCTCTGGGCAATCTCTGAATTATCAGATACAAAATTAAAAGGAATTTAACTGTAGTTGTGTATGATTATTTTTTTCACCAAAATAGCCAAGAATTTAAAAATTATATTCCTAAAATTAAGTAGGAATGTCAATAGTAGCAGACAGATTAAAATATTCTTTATTCTACACCAGATTATCATAAAGATGCACCTGTCACATGTCCACTGCTGAGGAGAAGGTTTAGCGAGATGAGCTACTAGATCACTTAGCACTCGCAGCACAAAGTGCCATGGCACTTATCTTTAAGGAATTGTATTATGAGCAACTCTAATATATTGTGATTACCTAAATATTTCCTACTGCTAGGTGAAGGGAAGCCAAGGAGAACAGAGAAGCCTCAGAGAATAGCAAGCTCCTCATGTCTTTCTAAAACCGAAAACAATCTGTACAATAATCGGCAACCCTGGGGACCCAACATTCCCAGCAGCTTTCCCGTTCTAGGTTTGCCTCTATATTTTGCAATAGGAAAAGCTGACTTGACATTGTTGATACTTAATGGGATTTCTTGCAGAGAGATTACACCCAAAACTTAAAACACAAAAAATGGCCATATATATTAAACCAGAAGTTAAAACAGCAGCCAAACTTTGGTAATTAGGTCTTAAATTAACACTCCAGACAAAACCTCCTTCTTTAGGCTATGTCCACATCGCACTTGTGACGTACGTTCAGGATGTATGCCGTATAAGCTGTCAATGTACACAATAAACATGTTCCCTAGGAATAGAAAACTAAATGATAAATGAAGAAAATGTGCATATAAATAAATTCCTAAATATCTTTAATTAGCAAATCACACTCATTTTGTATGTGGAGGTAATAACTGTAGAATTAAAATGGCCTCTGTATTGTTACACTGACAGACATGTGTCCTAGAATGTTAATATAGGTGCCTGAGCATGTGCAGTAGAATTTCCGCACCATCACTTGTGTGGGAAGTTGTGCCGGAAGTGGATATTCTGATGCAATACTGGAGACACCGGGGGTGCTGAAGAAGACCAGGCTGTTCACACTGCTGTCCAACACGTCCATCTGATCTGATACTGGAGCCACCAGGGGTGCTGAAGACAAGGCTGCTCACACTGCTGTCCATCACATCTATCTGATCTTATACTGGAGCCACCAGGGTTGCTGAAGACAAGGCTGCTCACACTGCTGTCCATCACATCTATCTGATCTTATACTGGAGCCACCAGGGTTGCTGAAGACAAGGCTGCTCACTCTGCTGTCCATCACATCTCTCTGATCTTATACTGGAGCCACCAGGGTTGCTGAAGACAAGGCTGCTCACACTGTTGTCCATCACATCTATCTGATCTTATATTTTAGCCACCAGGGATGCTGAAGAAGACAAGGCTGCTCACTCTGCTGTCCATCAAGTCTATCTGATCTTATACTGGAACCACCAGGGGTGCTGAAGAAGACAAGGCTGCTCACTCTGCTGTCCGTCATGTCTATCTGATCTTATACTGGAGCCACCCGGGGTGCTGAAGAAGACAAGGCTGCGCACTCTGCTGTCCATCACGTCTATCTGATCTTATACTGGAGCCACCCGGGGTGCTGAAGAAGACAAGGCTGCTCACACTGCTGTCCATCATGTCTATCTGATCTTATATTTTATCCACCAGGGATCCTGAAGAAGACAAGGCTGCGCACTCTGCTGTCCATCACGTCTATCTGATCTTATACTGGAGCCACCAGGGGTGCTGAAGACAAGGCTGCTCACACTGCTGTCCATCACATCTATCTGATCTTATACTGGAGCCACCAGGGGTGCTGAAGACAAGGCTGCTCACACTGCTGTCCATCACATCTATCTGATCTTATACTGGAGCCACCAGGGGTGCTGAAGAAGACAAGGCTGCTCACACTGCTGTCCATCATGTCTATCTGATCTTATACTGGAGCCACCCGGGGTGCTGAAGAAGACAAGGCTGCTCACTCTGCTGTCCACCACGTCTATCTGAATTATTTGAAGAACTGTGACTTAGAAATATCTTGACAGTAAGTGACACAGGTTATTACCAGGTGACAGCAATGGAGCTTCCTACTGCACATGCTCACAGGCATCTGTCAGAGAAACAAGATGATTGCCATTTTAATTCTACAGTTCCCTCACTATAGAAAATCAATGTCATTTCCTAATTAAAAGGTATTTAGAAATGTATTTTTAATAACATTTCCACGAGTTATATCTTTTTGTTTCTACTCCGAGAAAATCTCTTTAAAAACGGTATAAATGTGTTCATAGGGTTATATCAGCCTAACATATTACAAATTAATGTCCTTTAGGCCTCTATCTGGCTGGTATATTGAAAAAAAATAGGTTATACCACTGTATAGCATTCAACAGAGCGTCTGTTCGGTGTATATATGTCATTGTGTATATATTTAAGGGAGACAAATGTGATCTGAACTGAGCCTTAATATTTTATGGTCATTTAACATTTTGTTTGGAAATGTGCTTTAAAAGCTATTAAAAAGGCACAGCCTATACGATCCTGACCCAACATTATGTAGACAGCAGGTACAAGATTCATTTTCTGATTAGTATTCATCTCTTTTTTTATGCAAATCAGTCTATAATAACCATAATGTGGCAGGGGACCTGTAACTCATTAATACTTGAAAACAAGAAAATGACCTGTAAATAACTGTTTATAATACTATGTAAATGCGCAATGCACACAAAATGAATAAAGTATGTAACGTCAAATAAAGTTTGTTCGGTAATCAGTGAGGGTAACAACATAAAGAATGACCTAGAGAAGAACTCACCAAAGTGCACTAGACATCACAGATTCTGCGGTTCATGCGCGCTCTGTACAGCATATGGAAAGCACATTACGTGTTGGATGTGTGCTGGATCTTGGCACAGGAGGAGTTTTAATACTCCAGTGCATCAATATTCAAACAGAAAATTCACTGAGTGCCATAAAAGCATTGCAACTAGAGTATTCCAAAACAATACATTAGAACAAATACCAAAAGACCTTCCGAAATCTCTTCGGAGCCTGAATGTGTCACTAAAAGTGCATTTACACTGAAAGATTATAGTGAACAAGCGCTCCTGGGAATGCTCGTTCAAAAAAAAAAAAAAAATCTTTCGGTGTAAACTGGCTGCGGATCACCCAACAAACAAATCACTCATTCATCGGCTGACATTTTTTAGCAGGCTTAAAAATTATCAATGGGCAGTGTGTCGTCCTGTGTAAACAGCAGCCTATGACTACTAAACGATCTATTACAGATCGTTCAGCACAGTCGGCCTATATAAACAGCCTTTTAAATGGCCGTTGATCAGAAAATATTTACTCATCAGCGGTCGTTTATTGCTGACAGTCAATTCATTTGCACGGACCCAGGGAATATCATACTAATGCTAGGTATACAATGGTGGAGGAAATCAGAAAATATAGCAATGGTCACAAATGGGAAGTAATCACGACGGTCATGAAATCCTGCTAATGACTATCCACAATCCAACCAATATGTTTATTACGATAGTAGTATGTTAATATTATGCAAAGAATATGGGTCAGTTTACACAGACATACAGGCGACACTAACCCATCGGTGGTCGCTTGATTGCCGGTTCACACAGGCAGACGAAAGCAAACTACGCGCACTGTGCAATCTAGACGAGATCGCTCAGTGCACATAGGCTGCCATTGTTCTAGGCAGTGCTGCATAAAAGATCATTTCATCCGATGAATGAGCATTTGCTTGTTCAGACTGTTAACACGGCAAGATAATCATGAAACGAGCGTTTTCAACAACGCTTGTTCACGATTATCTTGCAGTGTAAATGCCCCTTAAGTCCTATCATGTGAACAGAACATTGGTTATTTTATCGAGATGAAAACAATCCTGCACATGAATGGATGAATGGGGAACCCAGACAGATGTCTATCACACACCACTGTGGAAGGCTGGTTGACTGCACCTTTAGGCCATAGCCCACAGGTTTATACATAACCTAACCATCAACTTTCCTAGATTATGCTACAAACCTACACGTCTGTTTTAAGGAATGTACTTTCCCAAAGGTTTTTTGGTATCTGTTGCTTATATGTCACAGCACACAGTGCGGGCCAGGTATGAAAATGATAACATTTCAATTTAGTCCAGTCCCCAATGGGTTACCATGTACTACACCACCGTTTTCTCCTGTACTAGTGTATGCACATGGCACCCTCGGTAGTTATTTAGACCATGTTCCATCTTTGCTTTCCAAAACACTTTGATTGTACTAAAGAACACATAACCAAAAAAAAGCAGAACAAAAAATAATGGAAACGGTCACAAAAATACAAATAAAAATAGAAGGTGTTTTTAACTATGTTGAGAGGTACAACACACATATGCCCCTCACCAGGAGAGGGAGATTAAGTTCCAGTTTTAGTTCAGTTTCTTTTGTTCATTATGGTATTCTTCCACGTCTTCAGGTGTGAAATCAGTACAGAAACCGTTCGGGGCAGTGGCAGGAGAACTATCCACACATGTTTCAGAGTCCACCATATTTGGATAAAGAAACATTTCAGCAAAATTTGGGTTTAAAGCCGCAAACCTGTCAAAGTCCACTGGAAAGAAAAAAAGTGAAATAATGTGAATATCCTAGAATAAAGAAAAACAATCTGATTGCAGTACTGTACAACACATAGGTGTGAAATTGGTTGGCATATCTTGGCGATCAGCTGGCACTTAGTAACTTGCATACTTCTAACCATTGACTGCATAATGGTAATTGGGAACCTTAAGGCTAAATAGCTTCAACTACATGTTTCTTGTAGTTTTCCACACACAAGCATTGTAAAATGTTGCAAGGTTACATGTTCTTTTTTTCTTGCTCGTTTTTCACCTTTGAGGATGGGATTGGCAGAAAAAAAACTAAAATGACAATTGTATAATTGTATTCTCTCTCTTACATTTAGGAGTCTACTTTTTTTTTTGTATATCAATAAGAGCCAAATATTAAAAAGAAAGAAAACAAAAAAAGTTATATGTTCTAATCATGCCAAGCATGCTTTCTTCTTTATAACAAACATGCCACGGTAAAATAAGTTACCCTTCTTACACATCATTATATTGCCCAGCGGAAAAGAACATAGGTACACAGCTCAGATGAAAATAGAGTATGCGATTTTTTGCAAGTGCACTAAACCTATTCTGTACAAACCCCCCCAAAAAATTATACATTCATTTATAATGGAAAATGTTCTCATTGGAGCTGCACTCTATCTGCACTGTATTATTTAGAATAATGTAGCGAGCTTGGCTGCAGGCCTATGTAAAAGCACAGATAAGACTAAATTTGCACATAAAATCCTCAAAGAATCAATGGCTTACCATATGTGATTTTACCCTTCTCATCCTCGTCTATTGCTCTAAAAAGATCTGTTACATTCAGTTCTGACACTCCCAGTGCAGTCTTCAGAATCACCGCCAGCTCCTCTTCTACTATAGTTTTAGCATTTTCTGACTGATACATCTATAAGAGAAGAAAATGGATAATGTAATTCAACAGTGAAAGGCTGTAAAAATGTGGATCTAGCACAGCATGAAACATTACAGTCATGCTAAAGAAAATCTGTCACTAGGTTCTTGTTACCCCATCTGACAACAGCATGATGTAGGGCAGAGTCCCTGATTCCAGCGATATATCACTTACCGGGGGCTTGTGTCAGTTTTGATAAAATTCATGTTTAATCTTCTGCAGTTCTACCAGTTTTCTGAATGTTGAGCTCTGTGTAAGCCCATCCACACCACTGATTGGCAGGTTTCTGTGTACACTGTGGATAGGCAGAAAGTGGCCAATCAGTGGTTTAGGCACAGGTCATAAATATGGAGGACTTCATGGCAGCAGGTTTACCAATCCTTTATTGATATCTCCTTCTGATAAAACACTGATTTTATAAAAAGTACACTAAAAAACAGCCAAGTAATTGACCCATCACTGGAATCTACTGTCTACATGATGCTGCTCTCAGACCAAGTGGCAAAGGTGACAGATTCCCTTTAAATGCCACTGAACAATAATCCTGCCATTGAGATCAATTTTGATTGGACTGCAGCTGCTACACAACAGGTTTTTTTTTTTTAATGAACACTGAGAAGCCTCAAAAAAGAAGAGAATAACCATTTTTTTTAAATGATTGGAAAGGAATTAAATGTTTTAACCTCTTAGTGAGGCAATTTTTTTTGGTGGGGTTGTTTTTCGCAGGACGTTTTGTATTTTGAATGGCACCATTCATTTTACCATCTAATTTACTGGAAACCAAGAAAACATTTCCAAGTGTGCTGAAGCAGTGAAAAATTATCCAATGTTTTTATAGCGTTCGTTGTGCTGTAAAATATGACCTGTCAACAGGCCTCTGCAGGTTAATACAATTATGGTGAAACATGTCCAGTTTTTTTGTTAGTTTAGTGGTGAAAAAAGGGATTTTTTTTTATTTTTTTACTTTTTTATTCATGGAAATGCGTGAAGGCATTTGTGCTGAACTGCCATTTTCATTGATATAATTTTACAATACATAGATTTTCACAAATTTTTTTGGGGTGGAAAAAGTGCCCAAAAAATGCAATTCTGGAATTTAACATATGGTTAGAACATGTCACCAATTCTTTAAGTAAACATTAGTGATGAGTGAGCATGCTCGCCACTGCTCTGTACTCGTCCGAGCATCTCAGTACTCGAGATGCTCGGAGCTCGCCGAGTACTTTCGAGATGCTCGGGCGGGAGCTCGGGTCCCCGTCCTGCATGTTTGGTGCTCTTTAGAGAGCCAATCATGCAGGGATTGTCTGCCACTGACTGTAATGTCACAGCCATGGTGGTTGTGGCATTACAGTGATTGCCCAAATCGATGGGAACAGTGCTCACGGTGAAACATGAAAAGCCGGCAATTCATCAGCGGCATACACCAGTACCTGACAATTTAGAACAGAAAGCCGGCCGGCTTTTTTAAAGAGACGGGTGCATGAAAATCGGAGGGCACTAGTGTGTTCCAATTGCCCTGCTATGTTTTTCATGCACCCTCCTATATACCCTGCCTGCCTGTCTGCCTATATATATTCTGCCTGCCTGACGTTTAATTCAGCACCGTTCCCATCGATTTGGGCAATTTTTGACCTTCTGCAGACCGCCGGGGGGGACCACCAGAAAAATGCTCGAGTTTCCCATAAACTTACATTGGGCTCGTTGCTCGGGTCGAGCACCCGAGTATTCCAATGTGCTCGACACGAGCTTCGAGCACCCGAGCATTTTAGTGCTCGCTCATCACTAGTAAACATATTTCTAAAGGTGCTATTGACATGACATTCTCACCAGGGCTGTGGAGTCGGAGTCGTAGAGTCGGAGCCCATTTTGGTGGAGTCGTAGTCGGTATAAAATGGACCGACTCCAACTCCTAAAATATATATAAAAAATTGGGTACAGTAGTACAATGCAATTTGTGGGGAATATTTTTTCATAAGAATTTGGGAAAGCTATGAAATGTCCTATAAATGTCTGTCCTATTCCTGATCTAAGGGTCTAGACTTTTAGCGGAGATGAATCTGTGCTACAGTAAATTTATCACTTAAACATGAGTCATGTATGAGGGAGCCGGAGTCGTGGAGTCGGAGTCATGGAAATTGAGGAGTCGGAGGTTTGGCTTACTGACTCCACAGCCCTGATTTCACAAGATGTCAATAACAACCCAATCTACATAGGCAAAGAAACCAAAACTATAGATGTCTATGCATTAAGTTATGTGTAATAATGAGAAATGACACAGGAAAAAAAAGTATTGCACACGCTTACTGAAATTTATTTAATACTTCATACAAAAGCCTTTGTTGGTGATGACCGCTTCAAAACACCTCCTGTACGGAGAAACTAGTCGAATGCATTGCTCAGGTGTGATTTTGTCCCATTCTTCCACACAGACACTCTTCAAATCCTGAAGGTTCTATGGGCTCCTTCTATGAACTCTGAGCTTTAGTTCCTTCCATAAATGTTCTATTGGATTCAGGTCAGGTGATTGGTTTCAGAGAGAGAAAATAAAGCTGTTAGAATGGCCTAGCCAATTGAGAGCTTCCTTGGCAGTGTGCTTGGGCTCATTGTCTTGCTGAAATATCCACCCTTGTTTCATCTTCAACATCCAGGTAGATGACAGCAGAGCTGAATAAAGTATGTCTAGTTAGAATTGTCCATTCATCCTTCCTTCAATTATATGAAGTTTTCCAGTGCTGTATGCTGAAAAACAGCCCCGCATCATGAGGTTCCCACCTTCAAACTTCACTGTTGGTATGATGTTTTTTGGGGTGATATGCAGTGCGTTTTGGCCTCCAAACATGGTGTGTATGATGGCATCCAAAACGTTCAATCTTCCCATTATTTCACAGGCTCGTCTAAATGTTGTTGTTAAAAATTTAAACACGCTTGAATGTGCTTTTTGTTCAGCAATGGAGTCTTGTATGGTGAGCGTGAATACAGGCCATGGAGGTTGAGTGCATTACTTATTAGTTTACTTTGAAACAATTGTACATGCTGATTCCAGGTCTTTCTGTAGCTCTCCTCAGGTGGTCCTTGGCCCTTGGACAACTATTCTCATAATTCTTTTCACTCCTGTCTGAAATCTTGCAAGGAGCACGTTGTCATGGCATATTTATGATGAAGTGATGTTCTTTCCACTTCCGGCTTATGGCCCCAACAGTGCTCCCTGAAACCTTCAGTAGTTTAGAAATTCTTCTGTCAACACCATCAGTATGTTTTGCAACAATAAGGTTGCAAAATTCTTGAGACAGTTCACTGGTTTTACCACCTTTATATAGGCCATCAGTTGAACCATAATTTAATTTATGGATACCTATGGTTTGATTTCTTTGCCTGTGTGGATTGGATGGGTTGTTACAGAATTTCATGTCAATCGCATCTTTAAAAATATATTTACTTAGAAAATTGGTGATGTGTTCAATATTTCTTTCACCTGCTGTAGATGCCTTGGTTAAAGATTGAGAGTGGCATTTAAGTGGTTAAAACTACAGCGATTGGGGAAAGGTCTAGCTGTTGTAGTTACAGGTAGACGCCAGCTATGTAACACAGCCAGCATATGCCTGCTATGAGGCAGGCTCAGCTTGTGAATCAGTTTCATACATTCATTATCGACCTATGACAAAGATGTATGTCATAGCTCATTAAGCGGTTAAAGAAATGTAGAAAAATATTAAACTATTAAAGGACATCTTAAAAACATCCAGAAGATACCATTTTTTTTTTTTTTTTTTTTAAGAACAGGGGCATGTGAAAGGGACAATCATAGCTATCAGCATGTAATGGGATATGACTCCTTGCCATAAACCATCAAAGTTCCAAATTTCGGGAATGCTAAACGCATTAAGAGATAATAACAGAACCGAGTTCAATGCACCCAAGTTTATCACTAAACGAGCAGAGACATTGCTACTTGCCTCGAAAGCCAGCTGAATGGTTTCCAGCGTCTTGGAAGGTCTACATACAACAGACAAAGCAATGACATACTCCCGCAGGTCAATGACACTCTCTTCATTCTGAAATGGCAATATGATAAATATAATTAGATCTTCTCATTCAAGAAAAAGGCTGAAACAAAGACAAGAAGATGGCATATGCCTGACTTATTTACCCTTTACATCCCTGCCATTTTATATCATTAAAAGAAATAAGTAGTTATGGTAAACTCTGGTGAGAAATGTCTAGAAAATAAGCATCAGGCACAAGGTAGTCACTTACAAAGGTAGCAGTCAAAAGTGCCTATTAAAGGGAGTCTATTACCTCCAAAAGGCTAATTAAACCACTTATACTGGTATGTAAGAGACTTGTCCTTTTTGGACTAAAGAAATGCAAAAATCCACCTGTACCATATGAAGGGATGGAATCACTGGGCTGTCTAGGGATCCAAAGAGTGTGAAAATTGCTATTGCCCATAGGAGAGGGACCCCAGTGATACAAGCAGTGGATGCAGTGGAAGGGTACATTACTTGAAACATCGCTATGCTTCACTTTGTGGTGTAGTAACTTTTTTTGGACAGGAGTGTTGAAAAATAAAAAGCATTAAAAAAAAAAAAAAAAAAACATTATTTTTGTGCGCTATTCCTGTATATACTATTCATTTTCTGATGAAGTAGGAGTAATGTGGTCTGACCAGTGGAATAAGCACCCATTCGCTTTGCATCCTAAATTGGAGGTTGATCAACCCTCATTTTTACTTGCATACCACTGTCCCAATTACATGAAAAATGTAGAATGTATTAAAATAAGAGTATCATACTGGTTATTAATAAAAATATTTAATATACAGTGAATCCCCACTTCAGTAGAGTCTACCTTTGCACAACATTGTGAAATATAACATATGTAGGAAAAGGAAGTCAAACCTCATCAAATAAAGTAAATAGGTCCTCTAATTTCTCCATTACTGGAACAGATAAATACTCTGCAAACTCCTTTAGGTTTATTTTTTCCCCATTTCTTTTTTTAGCACTTTCAGAGAACTGTTTCAATTCCTTTTCAAGCTTCTCTGGTTTTAAGCTGTAGAAAAAAAATCAAAACAATTGTAATTAGTAGAAAATGACTAACCTTTTTAAATAATTTACTTGATCCTAGCTTGTTCTGTTTAACACAAATGTTTGTAACTATATAGTGTTTTCTATCTCGGACTTATTTTTTCGGTACTTCTACAAATCAGAATAATAATACATGCCGCCATGGTAAGACATAAGCCAACTAGAGTTATTGCACTTTGTACAACCTTAGGCCCCCTTCACACGTCCTGATATTCCGGTACTGGAAAAACCAGTGCCGGAGCTATCCGTGTGCAACATCAGTGTGGCATATCAGTGTTACATATACCGGCGCCTGTAAAAAGCCGTACATTTAGCGCTGTTCCCAGGTGCTGAATACTACTGTCATCATTGTCGCCTGGTCTCCTTGCGATCAGCGAGACCAGGCGAGTCTGATGAAAGTTGTTGTCAGCGACTGCTGTCTTTGTCTAGCATGTATTAAATAAAACAATTAAAAAAAAAAATATAGCGTGTAGTATCCCATCATTCTCTTAACTAGCTGAGGGAAAGCAGACAGCTGGGGGCTGATGTTAATAATCTGGGAAGAGGCCAATAGCCATATGGAGGTTCCCAGGCTATTAATAACAGCTCACAGCTGTTTGCTTAGCCTTTACTGGTTAGTAAAAGGTGGAGACCCCCCCCCCCCAAAAAAAAAAAAAATTATATTGGCCCCCATCCAGACTAAGAACATCAGGCCTCAGCTGCCCCAGAAATAGCACATCCATAAGATGTGCCAAATCTGGCGCTCAGCCTCGACTCTTCCCACATACCCTGATGTGGTGGCAAGTGGGGTAATATTTGTGGGGTTGATGTCAGCTTTGTAATGTCAGCTGACATCAAGCCCAGGGGTTAGTAATGGAGAGGCGTCTATTAGATGTCCCCATTACTAACCCCATAAGTTTAAGTTTAAAAACACACACACACACACACACACACACACACACACAGTAAAGTCCTTTATTTGAAATAAAAACTCCCCAAACCATTTATCAAAATAAAACAAAACAAAACACAGTATTCCTCACCTGTCTGCCAATAATCCATAGGTCCCACAAAGAACCCAACTCCGCTACATCGGTATGCATTGCTGAGCCGTGTCATGATGCGACCACTCAGCCCTGCATCCAGGATACACAGAGCTGTGCGTGGGAACGCGGCTGCCTGTGATTGGCGGTAACCTCGGACGTCACCACGGGTCACTGAAGCTGCATTCTCACGCTCAGCTCAGTGTATCCTGGATGCAGAGCTCAGCGGTCGCATCATGGCACCGCTCAGCAATGCATCCACATGTAGCCGAGTTGGGCTCTTCGTGGGACATATGCATTATCGGCAGACAGGTGAGGAATACTGTGTTTTTTTTATTTTCATTTTGATAATAAAGGTGTGTCATCAGTGTGCACGTGTGTGGCACGCATTTCGTCCATGGTGCATGAAAAAAAAAAAAAGGAGGACATCTGAGAGTTTTTCAAATGGACACACTATCCATGAGAAAAACCTGACATGTGCGTACCACCATTGAATACAATGGGTGTACTTGTGTCCATATTTGTGGTCCTTAAAAAACAGACCTCATACGGACATAAAAAATGGACATGTGAAGGAGGCCTTAAATTGTACCTGCATGACAAATAGTATACATTAAAAAAGGTACCTACCCCAGACTTCTCACCAGTCTAGCAAATTCCAGAAGAGAGGTATCTGATGGGAGACGGAGCTGTCCTTCAGCTAATGCCAACTGGCAGTCTTCAAAAGTATAGTCTGTGACGGACACACCCAGGGCTCTTTAAGAGAAAGAAGCAATGAAAGCTTTAATTAGCTACACAAGTAAATCAACATATTTTACAATTCGTGTAAATATAATTGTATACGTTTCTTTGGAATTTTGTTGAATTTATTATTTTTTACTTACAAAAAGGGTTACAAATACAATGGATAAGACTGCAACACCTGCTATGGTCACAATATAGACCATGCAGAATGCTACACAGTGAACAGATGTTTTTTGTGACTTCGTTTTTATTTTGGTTGAGATTAACCAGTATGATAATACATAATTGTGTGTTCAGACAAGGAATAAAACTAAACTATAAAATGAATAAAGGTTGGTACAGATTATACGTTAATGACCACCTATTGTATCTAAAAGCAAAATTTTCTCAACTGCAAACGATCTAATGGGCTGTTAAATTGCATTACACCAATTTACAGAATATGGACCATGGTAGTCTGTCAAACAAGAGTAAAAATTCTCCATAATGACCTGATATATTGAGTGTCAAACCACAATATATTGTTCTATACAACTTATCAAAAGGTCTACAATAGTTTACAAGGCTTACATTTGCATGTATAAGCAGCAACAGGTTTCCTAAAGGGGCCATCTGGTTTAGAAGCTCTTTTACATGATCCCATAATAGTATTTTGAATTAATAGATGGAGATGCAACATTCATGACCCTCATCATCTCTTATGCCACATTCACACATCCATGTGTGTTTAAAAGGAACACTTGTTAAATTTCCACTGTATTACAGCTGATCACCCGAGATCCGTGCAGTAGGACACTCAATCAGCATATTGTCGAGGAACTTAGCAAAAATGGAGTTGAAAATATTATTGAATAGTCCCTATATTCCAACAACACAGTTTATAATTTAGTTTACACACGGAGACTAAACATAACTGAATATATAGGATATAATGGAAGTAAAGGTAAAGCCTGCTCGATCTATATTATTTATACTTTGTATACATTGACAAAAGCAGTTGGGGTGCCTCCATTTACTTCCATGTATGCCTATTTGTATAGAATGGAAAAAATATATAAAATTATATTTTACAGGTATCATCTATATATTGGTGAACAAGCATGCATACATTGGCCTCCTAAATATGGCCAAAAGGTGAGAATAATTGGCTAATGGAAAGCATGGGCTTTGATAATTCTTCAAAGAAAAACTTACTGGGAGAAGTGAACATTGCATCAACGAAACCCCAAATAGTGAGTAAATTATAGTCGATGTGATACTATTTAAAAAAAAAAAAAAAAAACGCAGGAAACACAAACAAATAGGATAAAAGAACTTTGTTGTACATACTTTGCCATTACATGTCTTACGTTGCTTGCATACAGAGCAGGGTTCCTCTTCTCCTCTTCAGATGGAGTATAGATAGGAAGAAACTACAAGATACAACAGAAAGACAGATCTGCATGTGTATGAGCTGAGATCTTACAGAACGCAAACATTGACCATTAGTGAATCCTACTGCTACTTATGTCCATCTCTTGTACCTACGGTTTGTGAGTTATACAGGGTGTCCCCAAAGTCTGGACACATACACACGTGGTCAAAATTGTTGGTACCCCTCGTTTAATGAAAGAAAAACCCACAATGGTCACAGAAATAACTTGAATCTGACAAAAGTAATAAATTAAAAATCTATGAAAATGAACAAATGAAAGTCAGACATTGCTTTTCTGCTTCCACAGAATTTTTAAAATAATTTAACTCATGAAATAGACCTGGACAGAAATGACGGTACCCCTGAAAATAATGTGACAAAAGGGACATGTTAAATAAAGTTGTGCCCACTAATTAGCATCACAGGTGTCTACAATCTTGTAATCAGTCCGTGGGCCTGTATATAGGGCTACAGATACTCACTGTGTTGTTTGGTGACATGGTGTGTACCACACTCAACATGGACCAGAGGAAGCAAAGGAAAGAGTTGTCTCAGGAGATTATAAAGAAAATTATAGACAAACATGTTAAAGGTAAAGGTTATAAGACCATCTCCAAGCAGCTTGATGTTCCTGTGACTAGACATGGCAAATCAAAGACGGATAATACGAATGGTAACAAAAGAGCCCAGGAAAACTTCTAAAGAGATTAAAGGTGAACTTCAAGCTCAAGCAACATCAGTGTCAGATCGCACCATCCGTCGCTGTTTGATCCAAAGTGGACTTCATGGGAGACGACCAAGGAGAACACCATTGTCGAAAAAAAAAAAAATCATAAAAAAGGCAGACTGGAATTAGCCAAACTACATGTTGACAAAGCCACAAAGCTTCGGGGAGAATGTCCTATGTACAGATGAGACAAAAATGGAAGTTTTTGGCAAGGCACATCAGCTATAGAGCTATAGATGTTCAGACGGAAAAATGAAGCATATCAATAAAAGAACACTGTCCCTACTGTGAAACATGGAGGAGGCTCTGTTATGTTCTGGGGCTGCTTTTGTGCATCTGGCACAGGGAGTCTTAAATCTGTGCAGGGTACAATGAAATCTCAAGACTATCAAGGGATTCTAGAGAGAAATGTGCTGCCCAGTGTCAAAGGTTGGTCTCAGTCGCAGGTCATGGGTTTTGCAACAGGATAATGACCAAAACACAGCTAAAAACATCCAAAAATAACTACGAGGAAAACATTGGACTATTCTGAAGTGGCCTTCTATGAGCCCTGACCTAAATCCTATTGAGCATCTTTGGAAAGAGCTGAAACATGCCGTCTGGAAAAGGCAACCTTCAAACACGAGACAACTGGAGCAGTTTGCTCATGAGGAGTGGGCCAAAATACCTGTCAAGAGGTGCAGAAGTCTCATTGACAGTTACAGGAATCGTTTGATTGCAGTGATTGCCTCACAAGGTTGTTCAACAAAATATAAAAGTTAAGAAGAACCATCATTTCTGTCCAGGCCTATTTCAGGAGTTTCATTTTTTACAAAATTCTGTGGACGCAGGGTTGAAAAGCAATGTCTGACTTTCATTTGTTCATTTTCATAGATTTTTAATTTATTACTTTTGTCAGATTCAAGTCATTTCTGTGACCATTGTGGGCTTTTCTTTCATTAAACGAGGGGTACCAACAATTTTGACCACGTGTGTAGAACATCCAGGAAAAAAAAATACATATTTTCACAAAATTAAATTTATTAACATTTTATTCAATTTGAATATTAAATAACTTCTTCAATATGATTTCCATAATTTGCGATGCAAAGGTTGATGCGCTTTGCAAAATTGTATTATAGCGAATTAAATTAATTAAAAATTATAGTTAATGAGAATTCCTGTGTGTCCAGACTTTAGGGACACCCTGTGTATAGTGCTGTACTCGAATGGATATGAAGATTTAAGAAATAATGCTTTATATCCTTATCTCTTCACGTGATATGTAATTTTTTCTTTAATATCTCTTTGACTGAGCTGAATTTATTACCTGAAAGACACACTTAAAACCAATTTAATTTGAAAGAACGTAAAGCACACTGTCACCAGATTTCCCAGTACAAAACAGCATACAATACTAAACAGATATCTTTGACCTGATGAGGCTGGTATGCTTACTTTGAAAATTCATGTCAGAATGGCTGCATAATGCTGCTATTTAGATGACCCTTTTGTGTCCAGCTATAAAATGTAATGCAGTAGCTCATCAGTTAAAGCGTACTAAGCAGAGCAAGAGGTCAGCAGCAGGAGAGACAACGAGGAGCTGTTAATCAAGCTAGGTGGGTTGAGATTAAGTAAAACTTTCAGAAACCATAAGCCATTCTGACATGGATTTTCAAAGTAAATTCAGCATTCTTATCAGGTCTAAGACATCTATTTAGTAATATATGCAGTTTTTATTGTGAAATCTGGTAACAGATAAGCTCTTATTAGTGGATGCTAAGAATTCTCAAAATCAGTCATCTAAACTTCAGTTCATTCGTTCTGTGGTTTATCGATCTATATAATTGTCTTATCCCGTCCGTCCGTCCGTCCGTCCGGGAAATCCCGCGTCGCTGATTGGCCGCGGCCGGACCAATCAGCGACGCGGCATTTCACAAAAAGATGGGGCCGTTAGCGGCTGATCTGCCGCACGGAGGTGAGCGGCGATGCAGCCGGGAGATGAAGCCGGCTGCTCATATCCGTGTCCGTGTGTGACACGTGTGGCAACCGTGTGCCCCCGACCGGAGGCGCCGCTGACCCCCATGTGGCTACTGTCGGGAGATCAGCGGCCACGGCCGCTTATCTCTGGACGGTAAAAGTGACGCCCCTCCACTCTCCTCTCCTCCTGTCCCTCCCCCTGCTCGCTCAGGACCCCGGCACCATACTTACCCCACCCCTCCCCTCCCCCCTCTCCCCTCTCGGGACCCCGGCACCCTGCGCCATACTTACCCCTCCCCTCTCCTCCTCTTCCCCTCTCCCCTCTCCTCCCGCCCCGCTCGCTCAGGACCCCAGCACCCGGCGTCATACTTACCCCTCCCCGTGCCTGCGCAGCAGCTCCTGTGTCTTCCGCTGCTGCTGTGTGACGTGTCAGGTCAGAGGGCGCGGTGACGTCTTTACACCGCGCTCTCTCCTGACCGGTCACAGCGCACAGCGGGAACATGCGGGCTACGCTGGAGTCCAGAGGAGCAGCTGACAAGTGAGGTGAGTATTGGATTTTTTTTTTCTTTTTTTTATTGTATGGGGCCATAGGGCATTAAATGGTGGGGTGGGGAAGTGTGACATCGTGGAGGGGCCATTATAAGGGAAGGGGGATGTGACATCCTCCATGGGGCACTATGGGGGGGATGTGACATCCTGCATGGGGTATTATATAGGGGGGGGATGTGACATCCTGCATGGGGCACTATGGGGGGGGGGGGGGGATGTGACATCCTGCATGGGGTATTATAAGGGAGGGGGGGGGGGATGTCACATCCAGCATGGAGCATTATAACGGACGGGGGATGTGACATCCTGCATGGTGCATTATATGGGGGGGGTCACATCCTGCATGGGGCATATTCTAGAATACCCGATGCGTCAGAATCGGGCAACCATCTAGTTTAATATAATAAGATGAGTAACTAACTATACATTATAAGACTTCGTACTGATTCCGAGTAATAACTGGACAAGTGTCCATTACTATATTCATATAGCAGCTGATAACTACTGGAAATAGGCATTTGTCTGATGAGCAGATTGTGGACTAACACTTCAGCAAAGCTGAAACAATTTAGTGGCAACGTTAAAATCTTCTATATCAAATTTACTATAAAATTGACATATTATAATACTCAATTCTTAAAAGGATAACATTTTCTCCCATCTTCTTATTGAATTTGGTTCAGTGGACATTGATGATTAATTCTTACATCATTTGTTGCTATTATATTATGATTATAATGGTGGCTATTGTTATTTTTATTGTGTTAAAAAAATAAATAAATAAATAACTATAAAGAAGAGGTCCCAATCACTTTCCCATATTATGGGGGTGTTGCACCATAGTGAATATTTAGATAGTTATATAGCCAGTGATAAGGAGACTCTGGTATGGTAAATTCTAGTAATGCTACAACCTTCAAGGTGTCACTTAGGCCCGTTTCACATGTCCTGATATTTCCGGTACCGGTACGTGTGTGACACGTGTGGTAACTGTGTGCCCCAGCAGTATCACACGTACCGGCGCCTGGGAATCAGTGGTACCTGTCCGAAGTTTAAAGAATCCTGTGCCCCACGCCGTAATCTATCTGTGCGGCCTTTCATTAGCGTGTGCGGTGGCTTGAGGCGATCACACACGCTGAGGAGAAGGGGAGAATGACTTGCTGCAGTGAGCGGGCCCCTGAACTGCGCTGAGCTCAGTGAGTGACAGGACACTGGATTATTTAAACTTCAGACAGGTGAGGGATATTGTTCCTTTTTATTTTTGCTTTGTTTACAGGGGGCAATGGGTTCAGGGAATTCGGTGTAAAGGTAAGTATAATGTGTTTATTTTATTCTTTCTTTTACACTGGGTGTAGATAGCAGGGGCTGAATACTACTCTCAACATTGTCCCTTGTTAGCGCTGATCTCAGCGCAAGCAGGAGACAATGATCAGAAATTCCTTCAGCACCCGGCGCCTGGGAACAGCGCTAACTGTACCGCTGATTCCCAGGTGCCGATACGTGTCACACTGATGACACATGGATGTCATCAGTGTCTCAGTGTGCACATGTGCGGGATGTTGTGCAGCCCATGCGGAATGCAAAAACAAAAAAGAACACGGCATCGTGTTTTGCCCATGGAAACGGTCCGTGGAAACACACTGACATGTGCGCAGACCCATTCATTTGACGTGTGTCTCCAGTATGTGTGAAAACTGTTATCACACGTACTGGAGACATTGATGTGTGAAAGAAGCCTAACATAAGTTCCTATATGCAGTGGTCAACCTCTTTATCATTTATTATTATTTTTGCACTGTGCGATTTATCCATTTACTTCCAGTTATTTGGGTATTTTGCTTGTTTTTTGGTTTTTCTCTGTCTAGTGGCCTTGTGTGAACATGCATTTACATTTTGCATGCACATCAATTTACATTTCAGTTCAGACTTCCAGGTTTTTTCTTTGTAGTTCAGTGTGCTTCAGTGCATATAAAAGGGTGTGGAAGTCCTCTGAGCAGAAAAGTTCATTCTGGCTCAGGTCTATGCTTATACTAGGGATTCAGTCTCTCTGCCCTTATCCATATGTCCGTCACTTGACAAATGGTAAGGTTTTTAATACTAGAGTTAGGACTGTCCCATAAGGGTTGCCTTGACGTGGCGGGATAGCTTTTACATTATTTTGATCAAAATTATGTTAACTAAATACCCTTTATTATTTATTATTATTTTTGCACTGTGCAATCTATCCATTTACTTCCAGTTATTTGGGTATTTTGCTTGTTTTTTGGTTTTTCTCTGTCTAGTGGCCTTGTGTGAACATGCATTTACATTTTGCATGCGCATCAATTTACGTTTCAGTTCAGACTTCCAGGTTTTTTCTTAGTGGTCAACCTCTGCAGTGTCACATGTAGGGGACGCGTGTAAAGCCCTTCATACACTATAGGTATCAGTCCAATACCTATAGTGTATCCCGCCACATCTTGACTAAGAGTTCGGACGATCATTTAGCTAATCATTCGGGTGGCAGCTACCTTGCCTGACTCTTCCATAGAATAACACACTAGCTCTGCCAAGCACTCCTCCATGAGAGAGCTGCTGTCCGACATCTCGAGCAGCTCATCAGTTACAAAACAAATGGATCAACAGTTGGAAATCGGACATTCCGGATCCTTATCTCCTCCGACTATCATCTGTTGGGGCTCCCCATACACATCAGACTGTTGGCTGAACCAGTTAATATTGGCGTGTACAACCAATGTTAGTCTAATATGTATGGGGGCCTTAACTCCCAAACCATGGTTGGGGAAAACTTCTATATAACAACCAATGTAAAAAACAGACATTCCAGAAAGGAGTTATCTGAACAAGCTCGGTGCAATAAGGGAATGGTGGAAGGCTGCAGCTCTGAAGACAGCAGACTTATGAATACAGCTCTGGACTATAATATAGGATGTCAATTAAGGAACAGTACAAAAAAAGTAATGCAATGTTTTAAAGTTACTCAACTTTTCATGTAAAAAAGTGCTCACTCTGAGCACATGCTGTAAATGTTTTGTGCTTTGTCACACAGTGCACATAAGGCAAAACTGGGTTTATTGGATGAGGTGGTTATGTCAGTTAGTCATTAATTAAGGATCTGGGATAGACTCCCAATATGATACCAGCTCAGCAAACAAGCATCTTTTAATTAACTAGAGCCATTTGTATACTGTACATGTGTATGAACGCCAAGATAATAATACTAATTCACACATATAAGTGTTTGACCACCACAAATATGGCTGACAGGCACGGTCTTTCCAGATCCCCTCTCACCGACTATAAATATGTAAATGGTATATGTCCTAAAATGCAACATAATTTACTGTTTAATCACATCTCAAGGCATCGATATATCAGTTACAAGTCTTCCAGAGAAATGTTTCCATAGATATTATCTTGCTCACCTCTATTTCTACATAATTGTGGAACTGGCATAAAGAAAGCCATAGTATATCCATCCTAAAAAAAAAAAAAAGAAAGAAAACATTTATCACTAAAAAGCGAGCATAAAGCCTACTCCTTATACATTTCCATTACCAAAAATGCTCCTATTATATGGAGACAAGTTTGAGTATATAAAAGGAATACCTGACAGGTATTTAGTTGAGCAATCTCATAACATACAAATATATACTCAGAAAATGTATTATTTTATATTTCAAAAAGGAAAACCATAACTTACGCTCCAGGTCCTTGCCATGTCCAGGTTATGGTGTCCTAGGGAATAAATTAAATAGAAGGCTGTATTGAATATATTTTAATTGCAAATAGGTTTTACGGCATTAAATGTAATGATATCAGATGTAATCATAAGATTACAGGGAAAATCACACTACGCTGCCATATTCACTCACATTACATTTCTAAACAACCGATGAAACACAATGCATGCACATAACCATATCTGTAAACTGATACAATCAGGATTGCAAGGGTTTTTTTGTTTTTTTAAGGGTAATCTGCAGTACATCTCCCATTGTACCTGTGACGATACCGCTTCTAATCTTAATCAGCCAGATGATTAGATTTGTTAAGCCTAGAGAAATACACTATTGTGTTTGTGTTGACTTGTGAATGTATGTGTATTTCTGTGGCTGGTCAAGAAGGACAGTGACTCATCGTGGAACAATGAATGTTTGCTAAATATGTTGATTTACCATTGTGTGGACCCTGTGGCTTGTTGACTCACAAAACAGGAGGACAAACTACGTAAAGTCATTAAATGCTCATACAATGAGACCTGAGCACTGCACCTTTCCACCCAACCTGTGACTGATGACCTTAGCCACATATGTAAATATAAAAAGGGTTTTTCTATCCTGCTGCAAGGAGAATTGAAGGAGACTTTACAAGGAGAATCAAAGATCAGAGACTCTCTCAGACCATCAGCTTGGAAGCATGGCTTTAACCAAAAGAGACACAGATTTGGATTCTACATGATTCCAGCCTAAGGGTATATGGCCCTGACTGGAAAGATATGGATCTTCTCCATTGACTATCAGAGCTCACGGATACATTTGGGGAGACCACGTTGGGACGATGAAGTCACCTGACCCCATGGATATGTTGTTTGGGATTGTCAGGTGGGACCCTCCAGTCGCCTGGAACCCATGGAGACAATCACAGAAGCCAGATTAGGACCAGCCGGTCATTTGGCCCCATGGAAACTCTCGGAGAGGCCAGGGTGGGACCTTCAGGTCTCCTGGCCTTCTACCTTGATTGACTGTTAGCTTCCTAAGCTTGTGAAAATGAACAAGCAACAGCGGCACCACCCTATAAATTTGAATGAGGGGTGCAATGGTAACCATGCAAAAAGGAAACTAGATAAAGAACATTTAGAGAAAGCTTGTACAGTAAAAAAAAAAATGCACACCCGACAATAATATTTAGATAGAAAAAATATGTTTAGCAACTTTATTTAATTCATGAAAGAACACTCCAAACAATTAAAAAAAAATTAAAAGCAGCAGCAGAAAGCTGGACACAATACACATTAGGAGCTGGAAAAATGCAAAATGTCTGAGGGTAAGATATGTTTTCAAAAAGCCAAGCACCTACTTGCAGCAGTGGAAACAATATACAGTTATATGAAAAAGTTTGGGCACCCCTATTAATCTTAAGCTTAATGTTTTATAAAAATTGGTGTTTTTGCAACAGCTATTTCAGTTTGATATATGTAATAACTGTTGGACACAGTAATGTTTCTACCTTGAAATGAGGTTTATTGTACTAACAGAAAATGTGCAATCTGCATTCAAACAAAATTTGACAGGTGCGTAAGTATGGGCACCCTTATCATTTTCTTGTTTTAAATACTCCTACCTACTTTTTACTGACTTACTAAAGCCCTTTTTTTGGTTTTGTAACCTCATTGAGCTTTGAACTTCATAGCCAGGTGTATGCAATCATGAGAAAAGCTACTTAAAGTGGCCACTTGCAAGTTGTTCTCTTGTTTGAATCTCCTCTGAACAGTGGCATCATGGGCTCCTCAAAACAACTGTCAAATGATCTGAAAACAAAGATTATTCAACATAGTTGTTCAGGGGAAGGATACAAAAAGCTGTCTCAGAGATTTAACCTGTCAGTTTCCACTGTGAGGAACATAGTAAGGAAATGGAAGAACACAGGGACAATTCTTGTTAAGGCCAGAAGTGGCAGGCCAAGAAAAACATCAGAAAGGCAGAGAAGAAGAATGGTGAGATCAGTCAAGGACAATCCTCAGACCACCTCCAGAGAGCTGCAGCATCAACTTGCTGCAGATGGCGTCACTGTGCATCGGTCAACTATACAACGCACTTTGCACAAGGAGAAGCTGTATGGGAGAGTGATGCGAAAGAAGCCGTTTCTGCAAGCACGCCACAAACAGAGTCGGCTGAGGTATGCAAAAGCACATTTGGAGAAGCCAATTTCTTTTTGGAAGAAGGTCCTGTGGACTGATGAAACCAAGATTGAGTTGTTTGGTCATACAAAAAGGCGTTATGCATGGCAGCAAAAAAACACAGCATTCCAAGAAAATCACTTGCTACCCACAGTAAAATTTGGTGGAGGTTCCATCATGCTTTGAGGCTGTGTGGCCAATGCCGCACCGGGAATCTTGTTAAAGTTGAGAGACGCATGGATTCCACTCCGTATCAGCAGATTCTTGACAATAATGTTCAAGAATCAGTGACAGAGTTGAAGTTATGCAGGGGATGGATCTTTCAGCAAGACAATGATCCAAAACACCGCTCCAAATCTACTCAGGCATTCATGCAGAGGAACAATTACAATGTTCTGGAATGGCCATCCCAGTCCCCAGACCTGAATATCATTGAACATCTGTGGGATCATTTGAAGAGGGCTGTCCATGCTCGGCGACCATCAAACTTAACTGAACTGGAATTGTTTTGTAAAGAGGAATGGTCAAAAATACCTTCATCCAGGAACTCATTAAAAGCTACAGGAAGCGACTAGAGGCTGTTATTTTTGCAAAAGGAGGATCTACTAAATATTAATGTCACTTTTGTGGTGAGGTGCCCATACTTATGCACCTGTCAAATTTTGTTTGAATGCAGATTGCACATTTTCTGTTAGTACAATAAACCTAATTTCAAGGCAGAAACATTACGGTGTCCAACAGTTATTACATATATCAAACTGAAATAGCTGATGCAAAAACACCAATTTTTATAAAACATTAAGCTTAAGATTAATAGGGGTACCCAAACTTTTTCATATAACTGTATTGGTAAGCACAAAATCCATACAAGTGCATAAAAAAAATGGCCAGCTAATAGTAAGAAGATGTATATAAATATGGATATATAACTATAATGCTACATGCAGAATATAGATATGATAGCTAATAATACATGATTACTAATAATACATCCTGTAGATCAAAGAATTCACCAAATGGGGCCAAGAAATAACGGCTCATAAATGATGATGGTGAATATCAAGGGGAAATAGGACTAGAAGGTCCTTAATAATACAAATGAGTGTGATACTACTAATGTAAATATATCCCCTGATAATCAATCAGCAGCAATAATAAAGCCATATAAAATATACATATAATATAATGCACATGAAAATAATGAGGTAGGTGAATATACACACCATGTGTCCACTGGAGGAGCACAAACCCTACGCGTGTCGCTAGCTACCTAGCTTCGTCAGAGGTCAGTCATACATATATCCAGTCAAGTTTATATAGAGAGGTTAAGTGCACTCACATGAATAAGTCGAATGCCAGCAGGCCAACATAGAGAAGCTGCTGGAATCGCGCATGCGTACACAGATTCACAAGCCGGAAATCAGGTGATATGTGTTCCAAGATGAAGCAAAATGGGCAGAGATGCGTTCCACCAACCGGAAATGACGCTGCGCGAACCGAAATCCAGGTGATAGGAGTGTCAAAACAAGGAAGACTGAATGGATATGCGTGTCACCCACCGGAAATCATGCTAGCAATATGAGTCACTGCTTGAATGCTACCAAAAGAGGCAAAAAAGATAAGAAACACATACAATACTTTATTGAACCACCAAATGGACAATAAACCCTATAAGTATTCTATATAAAAAAAAATAGACTTTTATACAAGTCTCAAGCTTTTTAGTGCAGAAATGCTGAAATTCCACATTATATATTATATATATATATATATATATATATATATATATATATAACAAAAAAATAAATAAATCAAACACGTGGGTTTTTAAGTTCCTCAAACTCATAGTGGCAACATGTTCTGTGCTAAAAAAAAAAAAAAAAAAAAAAAAAGAGAAAATGTATAGTGGAAATTAACACCATATTAACATGAGAACCTCAGCTATACTTGAAAACTCATGAACAGAGTGAACCATGTCACTAAACGAACAATAACACAATGGATGCTAAAGAGTGTTTACTAAACTGAGTTAGGGAGGTCTTAAAAGGTACATATAACTTAGGCCTAAAGGTTAACAATTTTTTGGCTAATGTGGTATAATTTGTAAGTCCATGCTGTAAACTACTAAACTATAAATAAAGTCCAAACTACACACTCTAGTAAGGTGGTGGTGAACCTATGACACATGTGCCAGAGGGGGCACATTGAGCCCTCCCTTTGGGCATGAGCGCCATCACCTTAGCACTAGCGCATCAGTGGACCGGCGGGTGAGGAGCCCAGCGACACCAGCCCGTACTTCAGCTAGATGTGCGTTCTCGGTTCCCAAGAACGACGCGTGTTCAGAGAGGGGATAGGTCTATATCTGGCAAATGCCTTGATGAACCTACATATCCATCCATTTCTAGCCAGGTCACAGTTTTATAGGGCTCCTAATGCTGCGATCTGAACTTTCAAGGTACTTGTAGCTAGACCCTTTTCCAATCCCTTCTGCAGAAATTCTAAAATCGCTGACAATGGAACCCCTCCATCCAACCCGGAACCAGACGATGAAAGGCACTTCCTCAAAGTTTTCCCATAAAGTCTGGTGGTTACTGGCTTCCTACTTTTGTAGTAGAGTGGAGGTTAAAATTGTGCGAAAAACCCTTATTCCTCAGGAGAGCCCTTTCAAATTCCAGGCTGTCATGTGCAAGTTTTTCACCTGAGGATGATAAACTGGCCCCTGAGAAAGAAGGTCAGGAAGTTCTGGAAGAACCCAGGGGTCAGAGATGGACATCATCCTCAGCCAAGAGAACCATGTCCTCTTCGGCCAGAAGGGGGCCATTAAGATTACCTTTGCTCTGTCCTCCCTGATCTTTTTCAGAACTGCCGGAATCAGGGCAAATCGAAGGAAAAGCATAGCTTAGAGGGGAATGCCATGGAATCATGAAGGCGTCTAACGGTTACGGGGTTCCCTTTGGGGTCTATTGAGCAGAACGCCTCCACTTTCCGGTTCTGACTGTTGGCGAATAGGTCTATGATAGGACGTCCCCACATCTCTGATCTGATTGAACACTGATTCTTTCAGTTCCCACTCACCCTGTCTCAACTGGGTTCTGCTTAGGTAGTCTGCCCTGTGATTTTCTATCCCCCTTATGTATAGGGCCGATAGGGACTTCAGATTGCTTCCGGCTAACTGAAAGATAGACTCGGTCACTAGCATCAGAGGACGGGACCGGGTACCCCCCTGGTGGTTCAAGTATGCTACTACAACCCGGTTGTCTGAGAAAACTCAGTGGAGACCCCGCAAAGTGTCCAGGAATTCCAAAAGGGCGAATTCCACTGCTAGCAGCTCCTTCATGTTTGAGGATGCTGAACTCAGGTCATCTGTCCAAACCCCCTGAGCTACCTGGTCATTCCGGTGAGCCCCCCAGCCTCTGGGGCATGCATCTGTGGTCAGGATCTGATGGACTGAAATCACCCACAGAATACCCCGGGTCAAATTGTCCATACTCATTCAAAATCCCAGAGAAAACCTAGTTTAACGACAAGGTTAGCTGACCTAAATGCCCGTTTAGCGAGCTTTCGGCTCCTAGAATCTCCCACTGCAACTGTCTGGTATGCATCTGAGACCATTGAACAGCCGGAAAACAGGCCATCATGGAACCAAGGAGAGACATTGCTTTTAGTACAGACATTGATGGGTGATCCTATATCCGAGAAATCTGAGCTATGATCTTTTGACTCTCTCCTGCCGAGAGGTGACATTCTTGATTTTTTGAGTCTAATATGATGCCTAGATATTCCTGTACTTGATTCGGCACGGTTTTGGATTTTTAGATTTTATTTATTTCTTAAGATTTAAAAGCCAGCCTAAGCTGCTCATGACCTTTTTTAGTTGGTCTTTGCAATGCTGGAAAGAACTGCCTGTTGTCATAAAATCGTCCAGATATGGGACAATCAGTATGTCTTGTTCTCTCAGGTGTGCAGTTACCTCCAAAATTATTTTGGTAAATACAATTGGGGTTATGGCTAGACAGAATGGGAGAGCCGTATACTGGTAGTGCTTGGCCACCCCCCCATAGATATTGCTACCCTGAGGAACTTCTGATAATCCTTGTGGATAGGGACGTGATCGTAAGCTTCCTTTAAGTCCAGAACCGTCATGAAACAGTCCTGAAACAGTATTTTTACTGACATCTTTGTTGACTCCATTTTGAAGGTTTGAACCTTCAACAGCTTGTTCAATTTTTTGAGATTTACAACTGTCCTGTGTTATGCACACGCCCGGGCTAAGCGGCGTGTGCGTGTGATTGGTAGTGATTCCACTGGACCGTGCCGGAGAGTGAATGCCTGGAGGGGCGTGACTAAGTATTCACCCGATCCGACCAGGGTCGCACGACGGCATACGACGCCAGTGCACCAAGGAGGAACCGAGCAGAGGGACCAGGTGCTACTCCAGGACAGACCCCGGACATGGCTGTTGACCCACACAGGGGAATACAGGAACAGGCTAGTAGGCTGGCACACAGACTGGCGGGTATAGGCAGGCACGACTGGTATGCAGGCAGGCGGGTATGCAGGCAGGGGGGTAAAGGCAAGCACAGCTAGAGTGCAGACAGGGAGGCACTAGCAGGTAGGAACACAGGCGGGATAGGACCCAGTACACACCGGGACTGAGGAACAATACAGGCAGAGGTTTACAGGCAAGCACTGCTAGAGTGCAGACAAGGCTGAGCAGGGAGGACAGGGCTCTGTTCACACGGAACAGACAGGAAGGGAAAGACAGAGCCAGATACTCACACAGTACTTGCAGAGACAACAAGCAGGAGTTAGGTACGAGTTCAGACTCTGCAGAAAAAGGAAGGGAACGGACATAGAGGCAAAACAGATAAAGGATAGGAGAGAGTTCAGACTGGAACTGAGTGTACGGAGGAGACCGACACTGCAGCGGGATACAGGAGCGGGTCTGGGAATACTGCCCCCAGAGAGGCGGGACGAACAGGCAAGGAGCGTGTTCAGACAGGACAGACAAGATACAGGAGCGGGTCTAGGTAATCGGCTCCTAGAAGGCGGGAGGAACAGGCTAGGAGCGTGTTCAGACAGGACAGACAAGATACACAGAAAGGACTCAGTTCAGACACGGGAACTAATACCGCAAAGCAGGAGACATACAGGACTTAGTTCAGACACGGGAACTAATACCGCAAAGCAGGAGACATACAGGACTTAGTTCAGACACGGGAACTAATACCGCAAAGCAGGAGACATACAGGACACAGTTCAGACACGGGAGCTGATACCGCAAAGCAGGAAAAATACAGGACTCAGTTCAGACACGGGAACTGATACAAAAAGCAGGAGACATACAGGACTCAGTTCAGACACGGGAACTGATACAAAAAGCAGGAGACATACAGGACTAAGTTCAGACAGGCCTGGAAATACAGCCTCCAGGAAAGGCAGACAAGGAAACAAAGACGGGACCTGGCACCTTCAGAGTGCAAGCACACACTGAAGGAAAACACTATGCTCAGGCAGGGATAGAAGGGAGCTGCTGAGCTATATACCAAGTGTCAGACAGCAATAGGCTGAGGACGCACAAGGGGTGTGACCCACAGCAGGCACAAAAAGCAGGAAGTGATCGGGCGCCGCCCTTAAGCAGCAGAGACAGACACAAACAGACAGCATGGAGGGAAGCCAGAGAGACATTCTGGACAGGAGATCAAGTGCGCGCTCCTGCACAGTGGGAGATGGACCACTATGCAAGGACGCCGCCAGGTATGTTACATCCTGTAAGTCCCGTCCGGTTTTCTCCTCAGGAAAAGAGGGGATTGGAAACCTTCGCCTTTTCCCTGGGAAGGGACTTCTTGAAGGACTGCTTCCTCCATCAGGCCTAGAACTTCCTGCTCTAAGATTAGCTGCTCTTCGTTTGAGGGCCTTTTGGGAGTCCCTATGAAATTTGGATGGGGAATTTGAGTGGAATTGGAATTTCAGCCCTGATTTTATTATGTTTAGGATCCAGGAGCTGTAGGATATTCCTTCCCAGGTCGGAAGAAACAAGGATAGCCTTCCCCCCACCCGGGGAAAACCTTCATTGTGAGGGCTTTCTATTATCATTGGGGGGGGTCTACTGAACAGGAATTCTTTGGCCTTTCTCCTTCTATCCTTCTACTTATCCTGGTCCCTGGGGGGTTTCCTATGGACATATTTCTTACTCTGAAAAGATTTCCTATTGTTGAACAGGAGAGGGAAACCTTTTTCCTTACCCCCGGCTTTGTCCCGGATATCATCCAGAGTAGGACCAAACAAAAATTCGCCCTCACAGGGAATAGAGCATAATCTTGACTTTATCTGGAGATTTCCCGGCCAACATTTAAGCTGGATGGCCCGCCGGGCTGCATTGGAAAAACTTGCTGCCCTAGCCGAGTCAGCCAAGGCCCTAGCGGCCTTGATGAGACCATCTGTTTCTTGTATGGGAAAGCAGCTACGCCCACTTCTATTCCTAGATGGAGGATGACTATGCACTGGACAGATCTGAACCTTAATCATCATCCTCAGGGCTACTGGATCCGGATTCAGGGACACACATTTGGGTTTCTTCTGTTTTTTTCCCCTTCCCCTGGAGGGACCTAACAGTGTCTTCTACCTGTGACCTAAGTTCTGAAGCAAACTTTGGAGTCTCTTCACAAATAGTCTGCTCTATACAAGAGCCGCAGAGTCACTTTTCCCATGTAGTGGGTAACTCTTCTGCGCAAAGTGCACAGGTTCTATGTTTTGTCTTGCCCACACTTTTCCTTCCCTAATGAGAGAAAAAAAAAAGGGGGTACCCAATTATAAGGTGAACTTTCACGAAGATCCCTTTCCATTCAGACGGAAGAAGAGGTACCGGGTTAGGAGGAGGAACAGTTTTTGTAGACCGGTTCTCTCTTGGCTTTGGCGCCGGGCTGACATCCTTGCTGTGCTGGGACGATCTGCCGGAACGCCCACTCCCGCTGTCAGCACGCTCATGATGACGGGAAGAGTCCTCCTGATGTCCCGTTTCCTTATCACGCTTCTTCCTCTGTTGCTGCTGCGACTGAGGTTGACATGGCGAAGGGGGTGGTAGTGGCGATGATTGGGGATGCAGGACCTCCTGGTGCGCCTGTTCATTCATGACCGAAGGAGACTGCCAGAGCCCATCAGAAGTACACACACACACACACACACACCTGGTCTCCTACCCCTCTGCCCTTTTTTTTTCTGAACGAAAATAGCGCCCTCATATGCCTTTCCTAAGGGACGCCATGCATCTGCCCCCGCAAGTTGTCTCCGCAACTGACGCCTGACTGGAC
Source organism: Phyllobates terribilis (assembly GCF_046119375.1). Taxonomy (NCBI): domain Eukaryota; kingdom Metazoa; phylum Chordata; class Amphibia; order Anura; family Dendrobatidae; genus Phyllobates; species Phyllobates terribilis. The sequence goes on along the minus strand of NW_027362764.1, from coordinate 416,293,785 downwards.
TGCGTCAGCAGGGGGCGCGCCCACCATGGGAGTGGCCGCATCATAGGGGCGCGTCACGCCCATCCACCGTAGGAGCATCATGGGCATGGCGTGACGTGTCAAGGGGGCGTGTCACTCCTGCGGGCGCAATGGAACCCCGGAAGTTCCTTGTGCGTCTTCTCAGCACGACCTCAGCTCACAGTCGCCGCCATGAAGATCCAGGGAGAGGTAGCATGTGCATCGCTCCATCTTCCGCTACCTCTTCCCCCGCACACCCTAGAGGCCCAGTGACCCCAGCGGTGGCGCCTCGGGTCACCACACCAGCTGAGGCAGGGAACCTCTGCTGCTTGAGTCAGACTGGTCGGGCCCGGGTCCAATGAGGATTCATCCTTTCTTACACAGGTACGCCGTACTGCAGGTTCCCCGTCAAGGACAGGAAACCAACTGATGCGGGAGAGAGGTACCGCCTTTTTATCTGTAGGTTTCCTGTCCTTGAAGGTCGGATCCCCTCTCCCTGGTGCCGTCATGGGGGAAGGAGAAAACAAGGTTGGGTGGGGGACATACAAACGCCTTGCGTATTGAATCCAGGGTGGGATTTGAATCAGTGCTAACCACTGAGCCACCATGCACTGGAATAGCATACAGTCTTTGGTGCCTAGCACTGAATTTCTGACAGCAAGCTATAGGTGAGATCCTGGAAAAGGAGCCATCTAACAGGATCCTTGTGTGTGTGTGAAATAAACAAACACTGTGATTGTTCTGTAACATTGGAATACAAGCAGTGTGTGAACCTACAAAGCAAATAGCAGAAGAAAGGGCTTGAGCTTCCTCCTTAAGATGGGATCACACAGAATGGCAAACAATCCTATCACACACAATGGCCAGAACAGAAGGAGTTAAACCCCCAGCTAATATGGCAGGAGCTCCGCTCTAGGGAAAGGCCTGAGCTCTGCTCTTTGTAGTTATTTGTTTGGTAAACAAGCTACATTACAGTCAGGGGATTTATACAGTCCCATAAGCCAAAATGGCTTCTCTCTATTTATTTCTCAAGTCTAATAGTGACTCACCCGCCCAGATGGTGCAAGAGTAATCTAGTCAAACATAACATGGGCATTGTCCATTTCACGTGAAGCTTTCTATTAACTTTATACAGAAGAAAGCTTCCGGTCTAAGAATTCGGAATAATTTACAGCAGGCCACTCTGACAATAGTGTACATATACACTATACATAACAAATATTATGAAAGGTGGAAGCAACAAGTAATTATGTGATGTAACTGAGGTCGGGGAAGAGTTTGCTCAAAGGTCAGACCAATAAAAGGGTTGTCAAGGCTTAAAGCACCCCTCCAGCGATTTGTTTTAATTTCAGTGCTGGAGTGGTGCCACTAATCTGAGGTCCCCCCGATCCTTGTCTTAGGCTATGTGCCCACGATGCAGAAATGCTGCATATTTTTTCCGCATCTCCCTGGCAGGAAAAACACATGCGGATTTTACATGCGTTTTTCCAGCCAGGTAGAAGCGTTTGTCAAGCGTTTTTACATGCGGGTTATCAAGTGCTTTTCCAAGCGATTTTAGCATCACTTGGAAAGTGCTTGACAACTTGTTCACACTATATAAATCCATGCAACCAGCATGGATTTATAGTATTGCGACCAAGTTAGTTAAAAAAAAATGAATAAGAATGGTAAAAAATAAAGATTATACTTACCTTCCGATGTCCTCCCGGTGTTTTCTCTGCTGCGTCCGGTGTCTTGGGCGGCTCGCGGTGGTGTGACGGACCTGCGGTGACGTCACTGGGTCATGTGACAGGTCACATGACTCAATGACGTCATGGCAGGTCCTTCACAACACCGCGACCCATAGAGCAGACCAGACGGAGGGGAGAAAACACGGGGAGGATATCGGAAGGCAAGTATAATCTTTTTTTTTTTTTTTTTTTTTTTTTTTTTATTCTTTTTTTTAACAGGTTCTATGGTACCCAGGTCTGGATGAGAGTCTCCTCTTCTCCAGACCTGGGTACCATCCGCACATTGAACAGTGTGATATCCGCATGTACAGATGCAGTGATGCGGATGTCACGCGGTCCAATGCAAGTCAATGGCGGTAATAACGCTGCGTGTCCGCAAAATTAATGGACATGCTGCTTATTTTTCTGTAATGATAATCTGCAGCGGAAATTTCCGCAGAATGTGCACAGCACATGCGGATTATCATTGGGGACCATGGGGCACGTATTACCAAGCGTTTAAGCGTTTTCGCTGCGGAAATTCCACGGCAAAAACGCATAGTGAGCACGCAGCCTAATACTTACCAGCTGCCATCTTCAGGTGTTCCCGATGCCTCTCCAGACCTGCGCCGCCATCTCGTGACCGCAGCTTCTGACTGACTGGAAGGCAGAGGAAATCTTCACAAGCTCTCAATTTAAGTCATCCTGGCTCTCAGACTTACGTTGAATTGTGACTTCTGGATCACTCCAGCAAACACTGGAGAGATCCGGTAGGTCACAAACTGCTGGAGACTGACCAGAGCGACACTGATAAATGATGAAGACGGCTTGTGAGTATAAGACTAGGGACAGGGACCTTACATTAGTGGCACCACTCCAGCGCTGTAATATAAAAAAACAAAAAGCGCTGGAGTGGTGTTTTAACACTTTAATTGCCATAGGACTGCACAGGTAGAAAATGAACAGCACCATTCATCCTCCCCAGGTGCAGTGATGCCTTGGGTTTGTTGTTTACTGCAGCAGTGAAGTCATAACTACAGTTCATAGACTGCTGCAGCCAATCACTGGCTCAGCAGCTCATACATCGGCAGAGGAGCTGTACCCAGTGATTACCTGCAGTGGTGACACATTGTAGTCGTGAGATAATTGCAGCAGCAGCCGGTCAACAAACACCAGGGCAGCTGCGGAGAGGCAGCACTGTACCTGGGTAGTATTGGTGCATCTGCCATTTTCTACCTCTGCAGTCCTATAGACAATTAAACCAAGACAACCTCTAAAATCATTTTTCTTGATTTATCATCCATGAGAACTGAACACGTCAGTATTTTACCAGCATTTGTAAGTCAAAACCAGGTGTCTTCAGAACACAGAACAGATATGAAGCTGTTGGTTCCACTCTTGATTTTAGCTTAAAAATACTGAGGGGTGAATAAGGCCTAATGCCATAATGCTGAAGTAATTTATGGTAAGGTTAGGCTTCTGTTTAATTAACGAATGAGGTTCTGTTATGCTCTTTATGTCTCGTTTATTGATGGCATGATTTAGATGTGTGACCTCACTGTAGGAAAACAAAAATACATTATGGTATAAGGAGAAAGAGGACCTACCATTTTGTTGGGGTACCTCAAAACTACTGGTTGTACAGGGACACCAGGAATAAATGCACCTAGGGGACGAGAAAGAAATATAGAGTCTGCATTGGAATCTAAGTGTACAAGTCATATTAACAAGTTAAAAAAGACAAACTGAATGCATGTATTTAATCCTCTGGATATAACCATAATCATTAAAGCTTTTGTTCTTTTTCCTTTCAGATAAATAGGGAGCCCCAGAACTACCTTGCAAATAAGAGTCCTGAAGGCTCGAAAACCTGAGTGTTCATAGCACAGCACTGCATGGCTCAGTACAAGACTGGCACTGATAACTGACTGTAACAAACAGTACACCATTGCGTAACTGTTTGTTAAGAATTATTCTAATGGCACAATAAACTATTTGCAAAAGGTTATTGTGCCATTTGGCTATTAGAAATGTTGAAAAAATACTTTGGATACATAGTTTGAATCTGATATATTCATGAGGAAAGAGCAACAGCGCCTCTGAGGATGCTTAATGCACATATAAACAGCAGCAGGTCACTACAACGGGAAACAGGGTAGGCAAGGTACTGGGGGGGGGCTACTCTCCAGATTAATATATAGACTGTCTCTCAAATAGTTTAGGTTGCTGCGAGTAAGGACCTGTAGATGCAGTAAACTGCTTTTACAAAGGCACCATATCAATCTGACAGGTTAGTTTAGGGGAAAAAAAAAAGAAATTTATAACAATTCTATTTAGTCTAAATCATGGTTCCCATATGAAATCTCTCATTTCTAGCCTGATGTGATTTCATGACTCCAAAAAAACATAGTATGATATTACTGTACAATCAAGAACAAATGTGATCTAGGCCATCAATCCTGGCAGACAGTCTTCAATGGCCCAGAGTCCTATTCATCACACTGTATTAAAGAAATACTCCTACAGATAGAGGGTATAGCTTGGCGATGGTTAACTATTGAAAAGTAGTCATACTTTTTTTTTATCCCATGTGTTCTAAAATAGCATGCATAGTTCTTGCTTCCAAAGAACACATCAGGTCAAAGAAATAAATCTAAAGTATCACTTTGGAGCAAGTTATTTGATTTTATAAAGAAGATTAGTGACGCAGGGCTCCTGTCTACTTGCCGAAGCTCAGCTTATCTACTCAGCATTTTCAGGACTGGAAATATAAAGGAGTCAGGCTTCATATACACGGTAGGAGTAGGTCTGTCTGAGTGCACAATTAGCGAGAACCTCATTCCTATCCAGTACCCTAACTAAAAATGTCAGATGAAACACAAACATATGAAAGAATAAGGATGCTAATGTAAAGTAAAAAGGTGAATTATTTATACTGCATAGTTTACCAAAAAACTCTATGCTAAACATTCCAGATTCCAATAAATAGTCAGTTAAGAAAAAATAGCAAAAGTAGAAAGCATAAAGTAAGCAATTCTGCAATGGTTGGGTCAAATAGGTAAGTAATATTTTGATTTACTCCAATAACTAAGAAGCAAAGTGGAGCATTCAATTTTGTAGGCTTGATAAAAATAACCTAAATGATTCTTGTGGCTTAAATTTTGTTACTGTAAAAGGAGAATTTTCCAATGATCCTTTATAGGACGTACTACAGAAGATGTTATTAGGAAGCAGCCCTTCAACCACTTCTTATGCTTATTAGAGTCAACATGTATCATAAGTAGGGCACCATGGTGCAGTAATTCAGCAGAGACAGATCTGACTATACACAAGAGTATGCTCACCAGACTAACTGTCTAAGGAACAGGCACAAAATGTGTTTAGGGTGATCTGTAGTGCATGTGGCTGCTGCGTCAACCTGAAGCCATCAGTGTGCAGAATAATTCAGGGCTCAATTAATGTGCTGCCACCATCAAGTTAAAGACTGGTTTGTAAAAATTTCATGTGTGAAGGATGAAAAGAATTATTAAAATGTGCTACGCGCTCCATGGTTGGTCTCACCACTTCATCAGATATATTTCCTGATAAAATGGTTGTAATAACCTTGGGATACATAGCATGTTTTATACAGAAGGTTTAAGGGAATATACATTACTTAAAAGGGGTTCTCCGAGAAATGTGATAAAATAAATAAGATACTTTTAAAAATTAAACATTTTTCTAAATACCTATATTTAGCAAAAAGGTATGCTCCATCTACTACACTCTGTCAGGATTTTAAAGACTGGAATAGAAGGATAGGGTTAATTCTGCGCTGCCAGTAATTAAAGATGATTATCGGCAGCGCAGAATTAACCCCATCATTCCATCCCAGCTGTTACTTAGCTATGGGTCCGAAGCAGGCTTGCGCCTTTTAGTGGTTGTGGTCACGCAACCATACCAGGTGAGTGCCATTGCTTTTGGTCTTCCCACTGTCACTCGGATAAAACCCTATTGTGCTTATTGTTATTCCAGTTTTTCCTAACTCCGGTTTTTAAAGATGGCAGCTTCTATCTAGCAGTATGCAGCCATCCTAGGACAGACAGCATGAAGAGCAAGACAGACGTACTCCCTGCACTGCATTTAAATGGTCAGGCAGACTGAGATGGATGTATATGCTCAGTCAGCTAAAGAAAGGAGTTTATCTTCTCCTTTAGTCCTGGCTCCCTGTACTCAGTGTCCTGTCAGGCTGACTGAACAGAGGAATGAACGTTCATGATGCCTGACAGGACGCTGCTCTGAACCGACGTCTGTCTCGAGCAGACGTTCTTTATGTCCTACGGTGTGTCCTCTGAAATCTAGGTGCACACTAATTTATGGCAGCTGACAGCATGCAGTAGATAAAAGGTATTTAGAAAAAAAAAAATTAATCTCTAAATGTGTATTTTGTAACAATTCTCAGAGAACACCTTTAAATGGTTCCTAGTCCCATGCTTGAAACCCCCAGAAATGTTTAGAAATGCCCATTCAGCGAATTAGATGGGTTAAAACCTATGGTCAAGCCTCAAAAAGTGGGTGGACAAACAAAAACACAGCAATTGTGAAAAAATCCAAGCACTGATTAGGCAAGAACAGGTTGCCAACAGCCAGGATTTGGCACAGAAGCGGATATCCAGCTGCCACAGCAAATTGCAAGAATCTTGGAAAAAATAAGGGTCAAAACTGTAAAAATTGAGTCTTTGAAAAATTTGATGTATTAGTCCATAAAAGTTAAAACGCTTATGAAATGCACAGAACAGTACTTCAGTAACCACTGAGACATCCAACTAAAAGATCTAAGATCACTGAAGCAGCACTCTTTAGGAAAAATGAATTTTCAGTGTCAAAATTGCTGGCCAAGACTGTATAGTACACACGACCATCAAGAGATTCTGGAGAAATCCATGAGGACAAGGGACAAGGCCAACGATCAGTATTGGATGCTAATGATCTATGGGTCATAAGGCAGCACTGCATTAAAAACGGGCATGATTTGGTTGTGAAAATCACTGTATGGGTCACGAATAATTCCAGAAATCATGATCTGTGAACATAGTTTGAAGTGCAATTCACAAATGAAAGTTAAAGGGGTATTCCCATCTTCAAGATCCTCTCCCAATATGTAGTAGGTGTAATAATAATATTAGCAAATGCCTACAAATAGAAATGCAGTTTAGTATTTTTGATTTGCTATGCCACTTTCCTCATGTGCAAGCATTGCAGGACCTTAGGTATCAATGGTTATGACCACTAGCAGCTAGCTAACTGTCACTTTATCAGTGGACGTAACCATGGATACCTAAGGTCCTGCAATGCCTGCACATGAGGAAAGAGACATAGCGAATCAAAAATACTATATTACATTTCTAATTGTAGGTATTTGCTAATATTATTATTATTATTATTATTAATTATTACACCTACTACATATTGGGATAGGATCTTGGAGATGGGAATACCCCTTTAAAGCTCTATCATGCAAAGAAAAAGCCACATATCAACAATTCAGAAAAGCTGCAGACTCAAGAGCAGAGGGACCATCCAGCTTGTTATCTGCAGACAGTAGAAAAGCCTGTATCTCTGATGGTATGGGGTTGCATTAGTGCCTATGGCATGAGCAGCTGCCATAGATTTTTAAATTACTTACATTTTTTCAACTGAAAAAGGAAAAACTTAAATCTCTCAACTCCTGACATGTTCTATGTTAAAATGTGACCATTTTTTGCTCTGATTTTCTAATCAGGTTTTTTTTCTAATTTCCTATATGTGCCCATTTGATTGGCCACTTTGGTCCTCTTTTAAAAGAGACCTTTCTCTTGGATATCTGACAACCACTCACTATATGTTATCAGGACATTTAATTCAAATCCACTTTATTACCATGCATTTAATCGCATTTCAAAAGTTATTGCCCAAATGCAGGTGTTGCCCTTTAAAATGGGGAAAAAAAAAAGCTATTCACACGATGAGATAAATCATCATCTCTGGAGGGCCCCAGGATGATTAGAAGGATGATCCAGAGCCCCCCTCTAATTCTCGCTACACACTGTGGTGAGAAGTAGAAATGGAGCAGAGCTTTATTCTCTCTCCTGCCTTACGATATAGGACAGAACAAGTGACATGTAGTAGAGCACACCAGCAATGTAATGTCTCTAGTAATTGTTTGTTTAGTTTTTAACTTTGATATCATTTTAAAAGGTTTAAGAGAGTCATGAAAAGGGAGCCTGGCATGGGATTCTCATGCAATTACTTTCATGTTTTGTAACAATGGAAAACATCAAGGAAATCACAGGCTTCATCAGAATCCAATCCCGCAGATTACCTGGCAGATTATTTACAGACTACATTCAACAGTTAGTTATTTTTTCTCATCATCATTTTACTTTAGTGCCAGGAATGAGAGGCAGAAAAAAATGCCAACATGGTGAAACTATTGTGTCTATTTGTGCTGATGACTATTATTTAAACGAGGGGAAGCTGTAGATGCAACATCAGATTAATTTAACCAAAAAAGCTCTGATCGCTACCATTCATTCCAGATCTATGCTGTGTTGTACGACCACTAGCAACTAGCTAACTGTGACTTTATCAGTGGACATAATCATGGATACCTAAGGTCCTGCAATACCTGCACATGAGGAAAGACATAGCAAATCAGAAAAACTATACTACATTTCTCATTGGAGATATTTGCTAATATTACTATTATTAAACCTCCTACGTATTGGGATAGGATCTAGGAGATGGGAATACCCCTTTAAGGTTAAAGCAGATTTGAAAAAAATACCCCCTTAAATCATGGATGTGGAGTTTACATGCTAAACTCTTTAGAAACCAGTGGTCCCAAATTTCAGCAAATTTTCCATACATAACAGTAGTGCCCATGTAGTCAATAGGTAAACATGTAATACATCATCATGATAAAGTGGGTTATGCTTCGCTTCACAGTAAATTTACAGTCTAGTCAATAAACAAGTGTCCTGAGTGTGGCCTTCCTTCATAGAATCTATATGCCCTAAATAAGACACATGGAAACGGTTTGTTCTGAGTAGATAATACCTTAAAGGGGTTTTCCCACGAGCAAAAGTATTTTTTTTAATCAACAGATCTTGGAATAATAAGTTCCACAACTGGACGTGTTTAAAAAAAAAATGCTCCTGTGCTGAGATAATCTTATAAATGTGCCCCTGCTGTGTACTGTGTAATGGCTGTGTCTGATCGTGCAGGAACATGGTCTGATCGTACCACATTGCCTGAGCAGGAGAGGAAGCAAAAGAGTATACAGACATTACAGCATGGGATCACAGCTGATTCTATCTGTGAGGTAAAACATTGTATAAAAATAGGCAGTCAAAAAGGTTTTACTCTCAAATAATTATTTGTTATCTCACGCTGTAATGTCTGTATGCTTCCCTCCCCTGCCCAGGAGCTGTGGTATGATCAGACCATGTTGCTGTACGGTCAGACACAGCCATTACACAGTACACAGCAGGGCACATTTATAAGATTATCTCAGCACAGGAACATTATTTTTAAACACGTCCAATTGTGGAACTTATTATTATTGCGAGATCTATTGATTAAAATATACTTTTGTTAGTGGGACAACCCCTTTAAAAGCACAACTCAGATTTAAAATGCCCTTAGGCTAAAATCTTAGTCTATTCTGTGTGTTTTTGGATTGGTCAAAGGAATTAGATGTTTTTAGGGAATTTGCTGACCTTTATTTTTGACAGCTTGTATTATGAACTATTCAGACCCTTTCCCATTATTAAATAATTATGTCTCCGATGGGTTGAAAACCAATAAGTGTCCACTCACAGCAGTACCCATTAATGTGAACTGCTTTACATTCACATATTTATCATAGCTCTTCTAGCAAACTCCAGGTGTTCCCGCTCTGATACATTATATAGATTAATAAATATCTTCCTAATGCACACAGATAATATTGGCAGACCTTGACCGTATAAAAGACACCCACACACATTAGACTAATGTCGGCCGAATCCACCAATAAAGACGGGTTCGGAAAACAGTCTAATGTAAATGGAAGCCCCTGACAATTGACTGTCTGGGGAGTTAAAGGGATATTCTCAAAGTTGTCTGTTGAACAGCTTGGAGCTATGTAGTCTCCTTGCTTTCTTGAAGGGCGGGCACTTCTTGAATGACAGATCTGATCCAATAGCTTCGTCCTGCTACTACTTATTATTGGTCTGTCAATGTTTGTCTACACTGTTCATATCATGTTTGCATATAGAGATAACAGTGCATTTGAAAAAGCACATCTCAGGAAGCGAGAGCTGTGATTCGGAGAACTGCTCTGGAAACTGCTGATGGTAGGGGTTGAGGCCTGGTGATTTTACAGGACTGATAACCACTCAGAAGCGGAGCGGGAGGGGGGACAGAGGTGAGAAACTAACTGCTGTATAGAAATTAATGGTCTGTAGAGCACTGACTGAGCGCTGACTCCTCTCCTGGAATGTAACCACTACAAATACTCCAGACTCTGGTGGCCAAGCTCCTTGGAAAGAAGTTGTACACTATGAAGGATAAAACCTCTCACAGCAAGAGAATGAAAAAGCAAGTCAATTGCAAACTTGCTTATTTTATGCTGTCTAACGAAATAAGCAATTTAATAACATGAGTAGTCCTTTAAGGATCAGACATGTCCAGTTTCAGACTGCTTGATCCTTTTGCTCTCCCAGAGATAAGTTGTCGCCAGACATGTCTGTCAGGGGTGCTCTCAAACACCGCAAGAGCACTTGGCAGAATGAGGGTTCCTATGCATGGAAGAGACATCAGAAGTAGCTGCTGTCCAAATGATTGGCCGAACGATTGTTAGCTGTCGTCCTAATTTTTATGGGGGATTTTAGGGTCACTATCCAGGATAACAATTAGAAATGTTTTCTTCTTTATATAGCCAAAAACTGTACCTCCTAAGGCTTCATTTTCTTACCAAACACTAAAAAGAACTCAAAAACATTATGCATCAAAAGCGACTGGAAACGAGAAAAACTTAGTTTCCCACAGTTACTTCATTATTTAACATATAACATATTTCAGCAGTCATTATGTAGTTTATGTTTCCACCACCCTCCCACTCCCGAACACTTCCGCACAACAAACATTTTTTGTTCAACTATATCAACTTTCACTGTGTATACAGTAAGAAAGAAAAAAAAAGCATCAGAAGTGTCTAACAATGGACGAGTATAGAGAGCAAAATTTCTCAAATAGACAAATATTAGCAATCAGCTATGATTAATCAAAAATGCATAGAGTAAATAGCAACAGAAAGTGGGGTAAATATCACCAATACCTAAGTGGGTGAAAAATGGGTGATCTACAGCCTACCTCTATTGGTCACTAGCTGCAAATGTTATATCTAGCATAGACTAAATCATACTTTAGAGTCACTGCAGACCTACATTACACCAGGCAATCAGACATTCAGCCTGACTCATTACATTCACATCCTACCAGGTTTGAAGGTAATCAGACAGGATCTGTTGGTGCAGGTTCCTTCTGGGAAGATCATCACCTGTAAGGAAAAAAAAAAAGAGTTAAACCTATAATGTCAGACAAAAGAGCAAGTGAAATATTGGAACTTAGAAGTAATGGTGTGAAAAGAAACTATGGCTAGAAAACAGAGAGATTATTGATTATAATGCATTTATAATAGAATAGTACACAAAGAATAGAGGAGCCGTATGTTATGTATCAATAATGGGATCGTGACTTATTAGGACAAAATATTGGAACCTTTCTTTTAAAGAGAATATGTCAGTAGGATCAATCCTCCTAAGCTGTCTATATGGGCATGTAGGTCATAGGAAGCTGAATAAAGCGATACCTTGATATCCGAAATCCAATGTATTATCCCAGAGATAGCCACATTTTTTCATATATGTAAATGAGCTCCAGGCTATGGGCCGGACACTGTTCTCTTACTGGTTGTAAATAACAGGGGGTGTTAGTGTGATGTACTGGCCGCTCTCCTGATCTCATTGCAGAGCTGAGTGTGGTTATACCTGACACATCTGCAGGTTCAGCTTCCAGCTCACAGGCAGACAGGGTTGCAGTACAGCAGAGCTGTGAGAGCTGCAGCAAATAAGCTTGCAAGAAGACAAAGTTCAGTTCACTTGTTCTGTGTTAGTTACTTGTCTCACACTAGTAACTCCCCCTTCATTTAATATAAGCTCTTTAATCACATTTCCTGAAAATAATTCTTTCAGATTCAGAAAACATATTTGCAAGTATTTAAAACATTTGGACAGAACAGTTTTGTGTTCAGGACCCTAATTTAGAATAGAGTATAATGCTACATCAGAGCAGTTATCACAGAACCACAGATGTCTGTGGATGACATGGCCTTCTGACTTCACTAGGCACAATGTAATTCTTCATTTTACTTGTAGTGGCACTGCAGGTAATTTAACTACTTGCTTCCAAGTTCTTTCACAGATCACATTTTAATCACTGGGGGGTCCCTATCACCTGGACACTAATCAGCTCATTGTCACAGCTCCCTTCCAACAAAATGGGATTGTCTATAGTAGACAACCTCTTGGATGACATTTGACATACCTGTGGCCAAATACCATTTGAGTGAGCTCGTCTTCTGATTTCTTCCACCGTTTTTCTCCTAGAATCTTGATCAGAGCGGGAAACAAACACTGGTCGAATATAATTAATTAATGCTGAAAGCAAAACAAAAAAGACAAAAAAGAGAAATGACTTTGTTTTGTCCTAGAATAGTTAATTTTTATTAAATTATTTTAAATTTATAGTTCCCATGGTAATGATAATTATCAAAAACTCCGCGTATAAACTAACAAAGTAATAACTGGATTAATTTAAGCAGAAAACAAATGTCCTGAATTTTGTTGAAATGCTTCCTTTTAGCGCTGATAAAAGCGACCATTATTAAGTATACCATTTAGCTTTGTTTAATCTAATGAAGAAGGTTTTGGTCTATTAACTTCCTCAAGAATCTGTCCTTTTCTGTTGGTTTCATTTGGAATCTTTCCAAGTTTCTGCACAAAGTGATGGCTAAAGTGGTCAGAAAGTACTTAAAACGGTTAGCTCAGAAGAGAAGATTGTACAAGTGTGATCTGCTTCCACTGTAATGTCTAGGGCTTGGGATAGCACCAGAATTGGTAACGTAGTAACTGAGCTACCAACACAGGAGTTGCAGTGGTGCAATCTCCGTGTATATCCATGTGTGGAAGTACATATTTAGATAGGCATGTACGTACGTACAGTGGCATGTAAAAGTTTGGGCACCCCTGGTCAAAATTACTGTTATTGTGAACAGTTAAGCAAGTTGAAGATGAAATGATCTCTAAAAGACCTAAAGTTAAAGATGACATTTCCTTTGAATTTTTGGCAAAAAGAAAAAAATATATTTTCAGCCCTTACATTTTAAAATTACAAAAAGGGAAATGGACTGATGCAAAAGTCTGGGCACCCGGCATGGTTATTACCTAGTAGCACCCTCTTCTGCAAGTATCACAGCTTGTAAACGCTTTTTGTAGCCAGCCAAGAGTCTTTCAATTCTTGTTTGAGGGATTTTCATCCACATTTCCTTGGAAAATCCTTCCAGTTCTGCGAGATCCCTGGGTCGTCTTGCATGTACTGCTATTTTGAGGTCTAGCCTCAGATTTTCAACGATGTTCAGATAAAGGGATTTTGAGGGCCATTGAGCCTGTGCCTTTTGAGGAAGTCTATTGAGGATTTTGACGTGCCATGAGAGCCAGCCATTTTTTTTTCAATTTCAGCTTTTTAACAGATGGTGTTATGTTTGCATCAATTTGTTGAAGTTTCATTGAATCAATTCTTCCCTCTACCCATGAAATGTTCTTAGTGCCATTGGCTGCAACACAATCCCAAAGAATGATTGATCCACCTCCATGCTTAATGGTTGGCGAGATGTTCTTTTCCTGAAATTCTGTACTCTTTTTTTTTCTTCACATATACCTTTCACCATTGTGGCCAAAGAGTTCTATTTTAACCTCATCCGTCCACAGGACTTATTTCCAAAATGCATCAGGTTTGTTTAGATGTTCTTTTGTATACTTCCGACGCTGAATTTTATGGTGAGGACGCAGAAGAGGTTTTCTTCTGATGACTCTTCCATTAAGGTCATATTTGTGCAGTGTCTCTGAACAGTAGAACAAATGTACCATAACTTCCGAGTCTGCTAAATTTTTCTGAAGGTCTTTTACAGTCAAGCGAGGGTTTTGATTTTCCTCTCTAGGAATCCTATGAGCAGCTCTCACTGAAATTTTGCTTAGACCTTATCTTGACCTCCACTGTTCCTGTTAACTGCCATTTCTTAACTACATTTCGAATTGAGGAAAGGGCAACTTGAAAACCTTTTGCTATCTTCTTATAACCTTCTCCTGCTTTGTGGGCCTCCACCATTTTCAGAGTGCTAGGCAGCGGCTTAGAAGAACCCACGGCTGCTGTTTTTTGGCACAAGGTTAGAGGAGGCTGTGTTATTATAAAGCTGGGAAATTTGCATCACCTGACCTTTCCTAAGGATGATAGTGAACAAGACATAACCCTAACGGGCTAATTAAGGTCTGAAACTTTGGTCAAAGTTATCTGAGCACACAAATCTCCAAAGGTGCCTAAACTTTTGCATCGGCCCATTTCCCTTTTTGTAATTTTTAAAAAGAAAAAAAAAAGACAATTTTTTTTTGTGCAAAATACAAAGGAAATGTGTCATCTTTAATTTTAGGCCTTTTAGAGATCATTTGATCTGCAACTTGGTTATCTGTTCACAATAAACAGTAATTTTGACCAGGAGTGCCAAAATTTTACATATGTATGCATGCATGCATTTGAATTTGCAGCCATTCAAAACGACATCATTTTTAAAACACATCAGTTTGGAGACGTTTACATAGCCCAGAATACCAAGATTAATAAATGTCAAGCTACATATACAAATTAAATGTTTCTAGCCCCAAGCCCATTACAACAATTAAGGAGAAGTTTATTACGGTTATGGCATACCTCCCAAACTTTCAACTCCTATTCGCAGCTTTTGGGCTTGTCCTGTAAAAAACACATTACCTAACCACAGAACAGGAAATAAAAATGTATAATCACTGGGGGTCTGACAGTGCTGGGACCCCCACAGATTACAGATCACTTGTTATTAGAGATGGGAGAGTCAATTCGTATGTCTCCAGACCATCGGCCAGGTTAGCAATCTGCGACCGCTGGACGGGAGGCCTGCGAATTTCCTTACCTCCCGGTATGCCCAGCTCTTTTGATTGATATCACTTGTGCGCATCTCATGGAAATGATCACGTCGCGCTAGCTCTACTAATCAAAGCAAGAGATGGGAATGCCGAGAGGCAAGAAGAGTTCCAGGCCTCTCGTCCAGCGGTCACAGATTACGGACCTGGCCGATGAACCAGAGTCCTGAGAATCGATTTTTCCCATCTCAAAGTGTTATCCATCCTGTAGATAGGGGACAAATGCGCTTTATGGGACAACCCCTTTAAGACCCACTCTTTATCAACCCAGCAATGACAGCTAATCTTTCTACCCCAACGAGGCTGATTATGTGGGACAATTGCAGGAAAACGAGAAAATTTAAAGATTGTTACAGACAGATCCCTTGTACTTTAGCACACATCGCTTTTATATGCAACTAAATTTCCTTTGAGATCTAAGAATAAAAATTAAAGATACACTATGTGATAAAGAATTGTGTATTTTAAGGCTGAATTCACTCAAAAGCGGAAAAGATTAGCCATGTCAGGTGTGGCGGAAACGGACATGTCAGCAACCCATGTGGAGTGCCAGTGTCTGGCGCAGTGTGCTTTGAGCTGTCAAGTGGCACAAGTCCAATCATCAGACTCTTATCTGCACGATGAGTCCCGATGATGCATTCGGCGATACCACATGAAGGCACAGCCAAGTGGAAAATTGTTCATTTGAATTGTGCCATTGGCTATTGTGGGACAGTATGCCATTCAACTGCATTTTATTCTAGGATGGCACAGAAGATGGACCTAAAATTGGTTGACTGGGTTAGCCCTAAAAACGGTTTTTGGTTACAATTTTACAAACAACCAGAACCTGTGCTGATTTTTAGGCACAAGTTCATACCCAACAGATTTGCTGCAAAAGTTTTTGAGACTAAAGATCAGTTCAATATATGTTACTAAGGCATGTGCTTGGATCTCTTCAAGCCCAATTCCTTTGAACAAGATAGATGCAGAAATTTCTGTAAAAAAAAAAAAAAAAAAAATCTACCCCCTATTAGGTAAAAAAAGTAATATACCATTTTATATGCAATGTTGCTCATTAGAAACACCAATTCACATGTAGGAAGCAACTCGTGCAGTAATATAAGCTACTATACAGCCTGCATATCGTCAACTTCCTGTGTTTTGTGCTCACATTGAAATTAGGGGTCCCATAGAAGCACTTAAATACCCCAGAAAACCTATTCATTTGGAGATTAAAAGGAATCTGTCAACAAGATTTTGTCACCTAATCTGAGAACAGCATAATGTAGGGAAAGAGACCCTGAATACAAATGATGTGTCACTGGGCTGCTTGCTGTAGTTTTCTCAAAATCACATTTTTATCAACAGAGATCACTGGAGGACTAGTAAACCTGCTGAGTCCCTCATATTCATGAGCTCTGTATAACTCAGCCACTGATTGACAGCCTTCTGCCTATGCACAGTGTACACAGAAAGCTGACAATCAGTGGTGTGGGTGGGTTATACACAGCTCAGCATTCAGAGAACTGGTAGAACCGCAGCAGAGAAAACAGTGATTTTATCAAAACTGCAGCAATCAGACCAGTAAGTGACATCACTGGAATCAGGGTCTCTGCCCCTACATCATGCTGCTCTCAGATGCTTGACAGATTCCCTTTAAAACACAGTGAAGGTTAATATACAAAACAGAACCGTTTTACTTCTATGCACTTTTGAACTTAGTTTCTTAATTACAACTCACTTCCCCAAACAGGAATGTCTTTGCTTTCTGCCTTCATGACAATAGAAGCCATTGTCATAGTCACTGGAATAGCATCAAAATAGGAAGAGTGTGGAGCCAGGGTGAGAATAGGAGCTTCTGCAGGCAAGGCTTGTCTTCCTTTTACGGTCACCCAATGAAAGCCGCCAGCAAACCACATCGTCCGCATTATAGCTTTTAATAATATGTCCAAAATCCTAAAATATAGTAAAAAGATATACATTAACATACACTTATACATTTTCATTTGCAGCCATTCAAAACGATGTTTTTTAAAACAAATCAGCTTTTGAGAAATTTACATAACCCAGAATACCAAGAGTAACAAAGGTCAAGCTACATACACAAGCCCCAAGCCATTTACGATTATTTATGGAGAAGTTTTATTACAGTTATGGCATAGCTCCCAAATGGTCAATTCCTATTCGCAAGTTTTAGGCTCGTCCTGTAAATAAACACAAAACTACATCAAGACTCCATGAGAAAAGCAGTCTAGGACAGGTGCCACACTACCTTGTATAATCTGGTATTGCCCCATTCACTTGAATGCAATATTACATGGCCCATAGTAATGAGTAAAACCAAAGAAATGAGTTGGAACACGTTTGTATAAATGCAATGTGTAGGTGCACATTCACACTGTAGCCATTTAAACAGACAAAACTTTACATAAAAACTAATTTTCATAGTCAAGAGAGGCCTAAACCCTCCCTTACATGTCTAATGAACAGTCTGTAAAAATACACACGGTATGTTTGAACCATCTAGATGCCACTTTCAGAATTAATAGCAACACCTAGGGGGGTTAAATTGCCATAGTCCGTGCCCACACCAATCATGGCAGATGCAGCAGGGTGTCAGCTATAGCGCACATCTGCGGCATTTTAATTTGTCAGGGGATTCTATTCCCTTATATCTGGGGTCAGTAAAAAGGCATATTGGTGGTCCTTAAAGGGTTAACACGTCTATCGATCCAGTGATTGCCAAGACTTATTTCATGGTGAAGAAATTTCAATGTTGAGAAGGGATATAATATACTGTATACACACACACACACCTTACACCCTGTTGCATCAGCCGCAATTGGTGTTGACACTGATCATGCCAATTTAACCCCTTATATGCTGCTGTCAAAGGAGAAAGAGGCATCTAGATGGTTAACAGAGTGTGGGGGCTCCCTCTTTCAACCAGATCAGCACCCTGAAATCTTGATGGGGTGGGCTCGACAGTTGCCATGGCAATCTAAGGCCACGTGACGGCCCAGAGTCTGCCAGCTATAGTGACCTGTTGGCAAAATTTTGGTGGTAAAAATATAATTTTTCATTCCGCTCATTCCACTTTATGTTAATTCCTGAGAAGCACCTAAATGGTTAAACTACCTGAAAGCAGTTTTCAATATGTTAAGGGGGGCCATTTATAAAAGTGTATCACTTTTGGGGGATTTGCAATACATAGGTTTTGTAAATTTCCTTGAAAAAAAAATGAAAAAATAGCCGCTATACTTTTAAACCTTCTAATCCTAACAAAATGAAAGGACATCTGACAAAGGGTGCTGATGGAAAGCAAACATAAGGAAAGGGTCATTTACTTATTATTTTGTGTGGTATGACTAACTCCATTTTAAAAAAAAATAGCAACTTTCAAACTTTGATTGTTTATAACTTTTATTTTTTTTGGTCAAATATGTTGTAGGTTTTCATGAAAATATCAGATAAACATAAATTTACCACTACCATAAAGTATGATTTGTCAAGAAAAAAAAAAACAAAAAACAGTGGCATATAATGGGTTAACTTGCAAGAATCGGTGAGACTGCCAATCCTAGCAGTTCCAGATGGAGCCCAGCTCAGAGCTGCATTAAAGGGAACCTGTCAGCTCCAATAATGCTATTACCTTTAATTTCTCTCAGCAGCCGCCAGCTTTCAGTCGTGCTGGAGCGGCTACAGTCACTGCTCACATCACCGAGTGCGACGGCTGTAAACACACACAGGGACCAACTGACAGCCAGTTCTGCAGTGTACAGAGCCATCAATCTGTACCATGGTGTGCTACAGCTTCCGTTATCAGTGCTGTAAGCACGGACTGTAATTGCTCCAGGCATGCCTTCTTGACTGAAAGCCGGCGGCTCCCGAGAGAAATAAAATTAATTTTGTCCCAGGTGCCACACTTTCAGTACCGTTGTCAGGCACTTTCATAACGCCATTAACCTTCAGCTTAACCCTACATCTACAGGTTAATAGCATCAGAACCGACAAGGTCCCTTTAACAATTTTACAGAGATAATTTGAATTACTCCTATCAGATTACTATACAGTAACTGCCGCAAAGAACATCTATATTCATTCGATCACATTACAGCCAGTGCCAAGCATCCGGCCTGACAGTACAGCGAGGATGGACTCTAAATCACCATCCTGCCTGACAATAATCCGCTCTAGCTTGTGGCAATTAACAGAAGATTACACGGACAACACAGGCCGAGAAGCGGAAGCATCTTAAATAAACAAACATGTTACAAGCCGCCGTCCCCTAGAACTTGGGGGGGCTCTTTATTAGGCTTTTTATTTTTAACCTATGATTGGATTATGGTAAGACAAATTGTTCCGAGAGAACAAAAGGACAAAGGGAGATTTTAATAGGATCTGGACCATTTCTTAAGGGCACGGCTCGATAGCACAGGAAACTTGAACATGAAAAAAAAAAACTAAAAAGCATAAACCACTGCTAACGACAAGCAGCTGTCAGAAATGGGCTTACATGTATATAGACCCCCAGAGACCAATGGAACAGAAGACAGGCAAATCTAGCCTTCAAGGTGGGTTGACAATCTTGCCTTTTGGACAAAGCTGCAAATTTTCCAGAGGCTCACAATAAAAAAAATAAAAAATATCTAATAGGTCACCTACTATGCCCGCTCTGTTTTGATTTCCATGATTATGATCAATAGAAACCAGTTGCATTGGGTTATTCACACACAACAAATCAATGATCGCAGACAAACATGGAACCTAGGAGACCCAGCAATGGAGCTCAGCACGAAGCCCTAGTGGAGATCCAGGTTGTGCTCGTCTGTGATATGTCAGACTTCATGGATCCGCTGTTGACTGCAAAACTAGTGGCCATTTAATACGCTTATAGGAAAGCAATGCAATAGAAACATTTAGAGGAGTTTTAAATAAAAAAAAATAAAAAATTCCACCTACAAACCTAGAGAACGCACACAATAAAGCACACATGAAAGAGCTGCGCAGACATGTCATACTTATCTAATCATACAACGTGATGAATAATATCATGCTCGGAGTATGACGGAGAGCCCAGGCTGCAGAACACATTTCATGCTATTTCTGTCCTGACAATGAATAATAGAAGAATATACTCATCATGTGGCAATAGATGTAAGCCCTGGTTACCAGGCTTAGTGGGGATGGAGAATTCATTGTAAGCATCCCCATATTGGCTGGATAACAGGAGTAAAAACATTGCAGGAGCCTGTAATTAATCCACAGACTCAGAGGCCATTAAATATGGGACATAGAGGGGCTTAGAAAATAAAAATCACATTAGCAAACCAAATCTAAAATGATTAAGCAAGAATTAACCCTTTCACTACCTTAGATAGCACATCATAAGCAAAATCTCTTTAAAAAATGACCCCAAAATCATAAGCAGCATTTTTTTTTAGACTTGGTGCCCATAAGGTATGTAATAACTAAGAAGTAGTAGATCGATTCTCTGAAGTGTCAGAGTATCTCCTGCTTGATGATGAAGGGGTCATGGAAGTTACTATGACAGTCCGTGACCATTACCCAAGTTATGCCTGCTGCATCTGTTCTTCTTTTCATGGGTCACAGACTGCCCTGTAATAATTCCCAGGAGGCTGGTCTAGACATAACCAGAACCAAGGCTGAATGATACAAAACTCAGCTCTTCTTGAGTGCCGCTCGAATACCAGCAAACTGAATGAGTAAAGCAGCCATTGGCTGCTTTGTCAACTGGGGTGTTCTCACCAGTCCATGCAGAGCACAGCAGTTAAGAAGAGTCAGTCATTGGCTGCTGTGCTCTGCATAGGCAGTGACTAAGAGGATATAGAGCCTGGTTAGCTAATCAATCACATACATTGCACTGTGCTCTACTGCAACTCTCTGCTTAACCTTAAGGGGAGAGAAAGACCTGTTGTTCCAAATTTAAAAAAATAAAATAATTTACACAAAATCTCAAATATAAATTTTATGTACTAGGGCTAGCGTTATACTTGCATTGCCCCACACGCTGGCAACCCACGCTACACCAGTGGGTTCTGCCACTAGTTTTTAGCTGTATAATTTAGGTTTTAAAGAGTTTTCCACTACTTTTATATCGATGACCTACCCTTAAGATAGGTATTCAATTCAAGATCCATGGTGGACCAACATCAGCACCCCCATCAGTCACATCATGTAAACAGTGCTCCGCACACTGTTTAGTGGCTGCTACTGGGTACTGCAGATCAGCTCATATTCTCTTCACTAGGAAATGATCTGCAGTACTCGGTAGCAGTCACTAAACAGTATTTGGAGCGGTGCTGTTCCGTATGAGGTTTACATCCAGCCGGTGCCAGAGGCGATAACAGCTGATCAGTGGGGGTGTCAGAATTCATAGGATAGGTCATCTATATAATATTAGTGGACAATCCCTTAAGCATGCTGACATTTTTTCTAATTGTGCATCTGAAAACTAGGTTTTGAGTTGGTGCATAGCACCTAAAAATACAATTTGCAGTCTGATTATTATTGCGTTACATTGGCAGAGGATATTATTGATGGAAAGTGACCGCTCTGGGGATTAGGGCTAAATGAATTGGATTAATTGTAAAATCGCAGCATGTAAACACAGTTTTGTTTAGAGGACTTACACTCTAGAAAGCAGAGGTAATGGTCTGGAGGAAAGCAGCAGCATTACCACAATTGCAGGCTTTTTTTTTAGCTGAAACCATTGTTTATTACAGTGAAAAGTAAATGCCCCCACTCACATTAAAGTCTGCCAAACCCGATAATTTCAGCGGGATCAACAGCCCTTCTAATGTGTATGGGGCTTTCTCCAGTCTATGGCCCAGCCGAAAGAAGGATTGGGAGGTTTACATTTAAAAGCAAATCAGGTGTTTTTTAAACCTTATATCAGGTTTTTGTGGCAAATGCACTGGTTTTAATGGTTTTAGAATATATATTACATATTTTTAACATACATAGATTCAATCATGAATGTCAGATGCTGTGATCACCATCTGGCCATCATAAATGTGCTTCTGATCCTGACGGGAGCTCCTCAGTCAGCTACAAGCTGTCACTGTGTGTAATAATGAAGTGATATATTGTATACTGTTGCCAAGACAGGGGCGGATACAATGCTAGTGGGACCACATGGCTGCATCAATAACACAATATATAAGTTGTATACATACTGGTCACGTGATTTCACTTGGTTGAATAGGAGAATATGCATGTTATCAGTGCTATGCAAGATACAGAATAAGTGCAGAAGTACAGTCTCCAGTGTGATGGCTACATAGAAGGCCAGACCATAATAAAAAGCAGATTACATTTTTTGTTTTTGTGCCTTCCGGCTTCTTTTTTTAAAATGTAGGTTTACCATGATGAATATTGCTGCCATTAAAAACTAACCGTTGTTTTAATTTTTATTTCATAAACTAATAGTACACATGAAAAAAAAGCAATTTTGTAATAAATCTACTTTTTTCTCATCCTGGATGAATAATTCTGTCTCAATTCATGAGTAAAATATCTGTTCTGATAAGACAGATTTTCCCATTATCAAGATAGAAGATGAAAGTTGGTGCTAATAAAGTTCTATGCAGAGGGGAATGGGTAGGCGGAGGAGCTATAGGAAGACACAGACATTCTGCTGCAACCTCTCCTGAAATGACAGTTACTGTTCTCCATAGAACTTCCCGAGCACCAACTGTCATGTCATGTCTCAGTAACGGGAAAAGCTGTATTCACTGAAGACAGATGTTACCATTGAACTGACAAATTTTAGAATGAATAATCAGTTCAGGAGAAAAAGAAGCAGATTTCTCTAATAAGATATATATTACAAAGCTTCTGATTTTAGGGGGGAAAAAAAATTAAAAACGACGAATATTCTTTTACTATTGGATAGCAGCTACTTGCTTTGCAACAGTCAACATTTACTGTTCTTTAACCCCGAGGGTGGTTTGCACGTTAATGACCAGGACAATTTTTACAATTCTGACCACTGTCACTTTATGAGGTAATTACTCTGGAACGCTTCAACGGATCCCCCCGATTCTGAGATTGTTTTTTCGTGACATATTGTATTTCATGATTGTGGTAAAATTTATTCGCTATCACTTGCGTTTATTTGTGAAAAAAAACTGAATTTTTGCGAAAATTTAGCAATTTTCAAAATTTGAATTTTTATGCCCTTAAATCAGAGAGATATGTCACACAAAAGAGTTAATAAATAACATTTCCCACATGTCTAATTTACATCAGCACAATTTTGGAACCAAATTATTATTTTTTTTTAAAGAGCTATAATGGTTAAAAATTGAAAAATTGACCAGCGATATCTCATTTTTCCAACAAAACTTTTTTTTTTTTTTTTTTTTAGGGACCACATCACATTTGAAGTCACTATGAGGGATCTTTATGACAGAAAAACACCCAAAAGTTTATTAACCCTTCAGGTGCTTCACAGGAATTTTTAGAATTTGGAAGAAAAAAAATTAACATTTAACTTTTCTCACAAAAATGTTACTTCAGACCCAATTTTTTTTTTATTTTCGAGGGGCAACAGGAAAAAAAATGTACCCCAAAATTTGTTGTGCAATTTCCCCTGAGCACGCAGATACCCCATATGTGGGGAAAATCCACTGTTTGGGCGCACGGCAGGGTTCAGAAGGGAAGGAGCGCCATTTGACTTTTTGATTGTAAAGTTTGCTTGAATAATTAGCGGACGCCATGTCGCGTTTGGAGAGCCCCTGATGTACCTAAACAGTGGAAACCTTCCACAAAGTGACCCCATTTTGGAAACTACACCCCTCAAGGATTTTATCAAGGGGTATAGTGAACATTTTGAACCCAGAGGTACGACACAGAATTTAATAACATTAGGTCATCATATTGAATAAGTTGTTATTAGTCTTGAGCGCAAGTGCTCGCTACCCGAGTTTGCATCGGGTACTGAGGTATAAATCATGTATCGCGCGTGCTCGAGTCCCCGCCCACATGTTTCACGGTTATTAGACACCCAAAAAAAAAAAACATGCGGGGATCGCTCGTGCATGGCGGGCAATCCCCGCAAGTTTTTTTTGCCCGCGAAGCATATGGGGCGGAGACTTGAGCATGTCACTCAAATACCCACGATACTCAATGCATACCAGAGCACCCGATGCAAACTCAAGTAGCGAGCACTTGCGCTCAACACTAGTCGCCATATCGTCATCTTTTTTTTTCCCTTTTGAAAAATATCCCAACCCCATCACAACCCTAACCCCAACCCTAACCCCAGAATTTATTTTTTCCGCGGTTCCTCGTGCGGTATAAGTGATTAGACGACTTTATTCTTCGGGTCGGTGCGATTAAAGCGATACCAGATTCATATCGGGTTTTTATGATCGACAGCTGTCATACACTAAAACATGCATTTTTTTGTAAAATCTAGTTTTTGCATCGCCATATTTTGAGAGCTATAATTTTTCCATACTTTGGCCGACCGTCATGTGACGGCTTGTTTTTTGCGGGATGAGTTGACCTTTTTATTGGTGCCATTTTCAGGCACGTGACATTTTTTGATCGCTCTCTATTCCGATTTTTGGGAGGCAGAATAAACAAAAAACCAACAATTCAGGAATTGTTTTTTTTTGTTTTTTTTTATTCTGTTCCGCGTGTGGTAAAATTGATAAGGTAGCTTTATTCTTCGGGTCAGTACGTTTACAACGGTACCACATTTATATAGTTTTTCTATGTTTTGGCGCTTTTACACAATAAAAGCTATTTTATAGAAAAAATTATTTTTTTGCATCGCTTTATTCTGAGAGCTATAACTTTTTAATTTTTCGGCTGATCGATCTATATGGCAGCTTGTTTTTTTGCTGGACAAGATGACGTTTTCAGCGGTACCATTTTTATTTATATTCGTCTCTTTGATCGCGTGTCATTCCATTTTTTGTTTGGCGGTATGATGATAAAGCATGGTTTTTTGCATCGTTTTTTATTTATTTTTTTACCATGTTCACTAAAAGGGTTAACTAGTGGGACAGTTTTATAGGTCAAGTCATTCCGGACGCGGCGATACCAAATATGTGTACTTTCAATGTTTTGTTTTCATAATAATATTTATTGATGGGTACATTATATATTTATTTTAGGTGGATTTTTTTTTCATTTTTTAACACTTTTTTTTAACTTTTATTCTTTGTCCCACTATGGGACTTTCACTTTTTTTTATTCTGATCGCCTGTATAGCATAGGGATGGAGCACCATCCCTGTGCTATACAGGCTGTTAGAGCTGCAGATGCAGAAAATACTTTGGTCATGCACTGTGCATGACCAAAGTATCTTCCTGCTGTCGTGGAGTCATCAGGTCGTCATGGCAACATCCGGGAAGCCACGGCAGACAGCGTTGGACGTCGGCAGGAGAGGCGAGTATCACGATGACCTCCGTTTACTACTTCGATCGCAGCACTGTAGGGGTTAATGTGCCGGGAGCAGTGCGGGACCGCTCCCTGCACATAGCACCGGGTGTCAGCTGTGACAATGAGCTGACACTCGGCGACAATCGCGCTCGCACAGCCTGTGTGCGGGCGCGATCGCCATGACGTACTATTCCGTACCAAGCTCTTAAGTCCCAGGGCGCAGGTTAGTAAGTCGTGGGCTTTTAAGGGGTTAAGGACACATCCTCCTGACATGTCTGCTTTAGTAAATACTTGTAATTAATGTAAAATAACATTGTAGCATCTTAGAGCTGTGTTGTAATGTTCCTCTGTAATTACTCCTTGAAGAGCATTGCAAACTTGGAGAGGAGTTTACTGAGCATTCGCTGGCTGGGGCCAGTGATATGGGAGGGTGGAGGTGGGGAAGATCAGGACCCAGAAAAAAGTAGCTGGGTAACAGTTAAAAGAAGGGGTAAGGGGAAAAGTGCCAGGGATCCCAGTCCTGATCTAGATGAACCAACCAGGGGAGGTAACCTGCTGGATCTGGTTCGGTCAAATAGACCAGATCCAAATTCAGATCTACAAGTCTGGGAGCATTTGGGAAGCAGTGACCATAATATGGTAAGTTTCAATGTACTATTCAATAAAACATTCAAAAAGGGAAATGCAAAAACCTGGAACTTTAGGAAGGCTGATTACAGCAAATTAAGGGAAGAGCTTAATAGTGTAGACTGGGACCATGTCATGGTAACTGAGGATACCGAATGTAAATGGGGCATGTTTAAGGAAATACTACTAGAATCCTGTAGAAAGGTTATACCCTCTGGTAATAAAATGTCCTGGAAGAAAAAAAACAAAAACAAACTATAGATACCGTAAATAAGACGGTGCCAGAATAATCAGATAAAGACAAAAGGGTATTTAAAAACCTGAAAGCCAAGAAATCAGAAATAGCATTGCATGAGTATAAAGACCTAAATAGGAAGTGTAGAAAAGAAATCAAGCTAGTGAAGCTAGCAATAGAGAAACAAATCTCCAATGCCATTAAAATAAATCCCCAAACATTTTACAAATAAATTAATGGCAAAAAGAAAATAAATCTGACAGCATAGGCAGAAAGAAGGCTTAGATATTATACATGCACTTTTCTTCATTAGTGTTCACCAATGAACTGCCTGTGCCAGTGATCAATCAGCAAGGCAGAAATCAGAAAGCTCATCTCCCAATATAACTAAATTAACTCAAGCTTGAATCTTAGCAAATTAAATAATGACGAAGCCCCCAGGCCGGATGGAATTCATCCACGGATACTGAGGGAATTTAGCTCAGTAATTGACAGACCGATGTATCTCATATTCTTAGACTCTTGTAACAGGGTTGGTGCCAGGGGATTGGGAGATGGCCGACG
The DNA here is from genome assembly GCF_046119375.1 of Phyllobates terribilis. NCBI lineage: Eukaryota > Metazoa > Chordata > Amphibia > Anura > Dendrobatidae > Phyllobates > Phyllobates terribilis. The sequence continues at coordinate 416,266,960 of NW_027362764.1, read as the reverse complement.
TGGTACCGATATTTAAGAAACGCAAGACGGTGGATCCAAGCAACTACCGTCCGGTAAGTGCCATTAGTAGTGTGCAAAGATTGTGGAGGACATTACAAGAGATAACCAGCAAAAATATATTGCAGAAAATAGAATATAACAACTGACAACCAGCATGGATTCAAGAAAGATAAGTCGTGTCTAACCAACATGCTGGGTTTCTATGAGTAGGTACAGTAAGTGCAAATCTGGATGTTGATTTATCTGGACTTTGCAAAGGAATTTGATACAGGAGAAGGGTTGGACTTGGTGGACCCAAGTCTTTTTTCAACCTATATAGCTATGTAATAGTTTGAATAAATTCTTGACAAATGGAATGGTAACGTCCAGTTGTCTTGGTAGGTCTCCACAGTCTCATACCATAGCAGTGGTTGGACAGTGTCAGACTGCATTGGAGAACACCTTATCAACTAAAGAAATGGAGACACAAAGTTGTCAATTTATTCATTTCTAGGAAGAATAACAGGATGAGGGCAACATAGAAACATTACAGAGCTGGCATTTTATGGGATATTTAAGCATTTACACAAGCAGAAGACTATATTCAGCTTCTCAGTAGAAAGTGAAGCCCTCGCAGAAGAACTAGAAATGGAATGTGTATTGCGAAGTCACAGAATAATTGGAAATTCTTGGAATACTTTTCTGTAACTCGATCTAGTGTGTCCTTTCCTATGACTTCTTCCGTAATCATCTGTCATACAATAATCCAGGAGGTCTAGGTACATTAAGGTACATTGACAGAAATCTGGACTTTCCTCCCCTGACATAAATGTCAGTAACAAAAACTATAACTGACAATTACTGTCCGGAAAAAGATTTGTGCAACATAAATGAGAATATATATTATACATAAACTTTTTTTTTTTACTTAAGGGGAACCTGTCTTGTACATGCAGTCAGATCTGTGGAGAGAATGGTATAGAGAAGAAAAAGCTGAGAAGAATGATATATAGGTTTGTTGGAATCGATTCAGTGATATAAGCTTATAGCTAGCGGGGAACTATTTAGAAAAGGGTTGTCCAGATGGAGAAGAATTTCCCCTAATCAGTTAATATTTTGATCCGCAGTTTCTTAGCAGTTTTGGCCTTCTATAAAAGCAACAGATAAGATTTCCAAGATTGCTACTAATGGCAACCATCACAGTGACTTTCAGATTTTCCCCAAATCTTGCTCATCAAGCAGTGTCATACATTAGAGGTCTCAGTGGGAGAACAGAAGTTATAGTGAACCGATCATGTTAAAAATATTTGATCAGCAGGCAGGATGTTAGAGATCATGTGGTGCTGAGCAGATTGATATTCATTTTTATGGGAAAATTCTCAGTAGAACTTGCATTTTATTCCTTGAAATCCCTGGTGAGTCCAGTAGGCGGTCCTACTCAGTGATTGCCAGTCTTCCCTGTATGACTGTGCATGTGGAGATAGCTGTCAATCACTAAGTAGGACCGCCCACTGGACTCTTATGCATTCAAACACCAGGGATATTGATTAATAGAATACAAGCTTCACTGAATAGAATAGTAGAATAGAGCAAATGCATGACACTGCATGTATATTCAAGAACTAGCAAAATCTGAAAGTCACTATGAAGTTTGCCATTGGTAGCAATTTTGCAAGTCTAATCTGTTGCTTTTATAGAATGCCAAGAAATAGCTGATCAAAATATTAACTGATTAGAGGAAATTTTTCCCCATCTGGACAATCCTTTTCTAAATGGCTCCTTGCTGGCAATAAGCTTATATCACTGCAGTTACTGGGGAAATGTGGCACGACAGAACACATATGCAAGTGAATGTTATACACTATTTCTACTGATGAGCGAGAGAGGTTCCTTGCAGCGGTTCCTCTTTTTGCTAAAAGAGGAACATCCCCCAACAGGGGACTCTTCTACTCTCCACTTCCACATGTCCTAATGTGACAAACAAAGGGTTGTCCAGACAGGTCAACTTGTTTAAGAAAGATATTTACCTAAAAGTAATCCTTGGCAAAACCTATAGACTGAAACCTCCGCTGACTTCAAAAACGATAGGAAACCTAAACCAGGGCTCGACAAACCCAGGCGCCTGGTCGCCAGTGGCGCCTAGAAAATGTTGTCTGGCGCCTAGAAAATGTTGCCTGGTGCTTGAGGAGTTGAGAAGAAAAAAAAATACTCTCAATCCAATCCCACCTCCTGCACGGAGTCATCCAATCGGAGGAAACAGGGACAGTATCGCTCAGGCCGCCTTCTCCACTTTGCTCCGCCCCCCTTATGCTCCGGGACTGGACAGGGAGAGTTGGGTTATGGGGGAAGGATCGCTGTGGCCGGGGGCCCGTTCTCATCTCCCGCTACCTGTGTAAGTACATACAAAGGCCGTGCTCCCCGGGGAGACGCCGTGTGTGAGGGGGTCTATATGTACAGTTTGTCAACAAAAAAACAGAACAGGCATCTTTTAAAAAAAATTAGTTTCTTTGATTTTTCTGAGAAAAAAACAGAATCTAAAAAATTTATAAATGTAATGACATCTATTTATTTTTTTTTAAAAAGCAATTTTTAAAGCATTCGTAAAAATTTTAAAAAAAATGTCAAGAAAAAAACGGAACAATTTATCTTTACTTTTCCCTCCAAAAAACATTTAAGGTGAGTATGTTGTTTCATTGATTTAGAAAAGTGTTGTTCCTACAAAAAAGGATTTGAAACTTCTTATGGTTAGAAAATAAAATATATGGATAATAAGGCAGATTGATTTTTAATCTTCTCTAGAAGTGCTGAGAGACCCTATCCTGCTGGACCACCACTGAATGGAGTTTCCTACATTGCTAAATCTTTTTGTAAGTAGGGTATAGCAGTATATACACAGTATATGCTGTAATTATATGGTTACTATATGGCAGTATATTCACAGTGTATCCCATTATTATATGGGTACTATATGGCGGACTGCGGAGTGCTGCTGGAAGAACAAAGTCGGGTGCCGCCGGGAGAACGAAGCCGGAGTACTGCCTCGTCCACTCGGACAAAGAAGGGTAAAGAGATCATGTGTAAGTTATAATTGGCATAGCAGAGCAAAGTGCACTTTTTTTTTCTTTTCTGGGTTCAGGAAAAAAATGAAGCGCAGAGCAACAGAGAGAATACCAGAAAATGAAAAGCAACTGAAAATGACACCGTTCTTTACAAAGACCTCTCTTGAAAGCGCAGTGCAACAGGTAGAAAGTGCCGGGCAACTGGTAACTGAAGAAACAAGAGTTGACCCACCAGCAGAGGAGTCCCCATCAACAAGCCGTTGTCAAACTGCTGGACCCAGGAGATTTAGGCAAGAGTGGTGTAAAGAACTCGCATGGCTTAAATTTGACCATACAACTGGTATAGCTATATGCGAGATTTGTGCTTCCTTCCCTGGCATTGCTGACCAAGCATCTAGGATCGTAAAAGGATTTTCAGGACCCTTTAAACTTGAAACCTTCAAAAAGCAGCAAAGTCTCTCCAGCATCTAAATTGTGTGGAGGCTAAACATGCAGCGTTGGCTCCAGAAGCTACTCCATTGGCTGCTTGTATAAGGAAAATGTATGAAGACATTTTTAAACATATGACCATTCTATTTAATGTGGCCTATTATATTGCCAAAAACAACAGACCTTTCACAGATTTTGAAGGGTTGCTAGAGTTGACGGAGAAATTAGGGAGTGCTGTGCGACAGGAATATGCAAACGATAAAAGATGCAAAGAATTCATTTCCCATATTGCAGAAATAATCAGGAAAAACCTAATCAGTGAGCTCAAAGAGGCAAAATATGTCAGCTTGATGCTAGATGGCTCAACTGACAAAGCAGGGGTTGAACAACTGACTCTGTATGTCAGGTACATCAAGGACAACAGGGTCAAAGAAGTATTTCTTTCTGTTTCTCCTCTTGAAATGGCTACTGCAGATGGATATTTGGAAGCGCTCACAGAAGAACTTAGAACACTTGGTCTTGTAGGCTGGCTTTCTTCAAGTCACTTGATTGCCATTGGTACAGATGGTGCTGCCAGCATGATTGAGACCGAAAATGGCTTGGTGCAGAAAATACGCCAAAACATCAGTCATTTAATTGGCATTCACTGTGTTGCACACCGATTGAACTTAAGTGTATTAAGTTCAGTAAAACAAGCTAAATTAATTGATGATTTTGACTCTATTTTAAAGAAACTCTACCAATTTTATCAATACTCACCTAAGAGAATGCGACAGCTGAAGCAAGTAGCAGAAAACCTGCAGCTTACAATTCTGAAATTCCAATACTTGCATAATGTCAGATGGGTAGCAAGCAAAGTCGGTGCTCTGTCTGCACTTGTCAAAGACTGGAAATGCGTGACAATCCACCTAGAAAGTGTGGCTGCGGAAAAAGACAGTGCCTCTGCAGCTGCCCATGGTTTACTGAGAAAGCTCACAGATTTTAAATTTGTTCACATGCTCCATTTTCTACTGGACTATCTGGAAATTCTTAAAAACTTGTCACTTATATTTCAAAGGGAAGAGCTTTTTTTAAGCACAATTGAGTTGCATGTGAAAAGCACAATTTCAACAATCAATTCACTTAGAGATGCACCAAAACAACATGAGGCCAGATTTGTCTCAGGAACATCTCTTCAAGGACTCTTTCAAAATGTACAGCTACATGGACTGAGCAACACTGTAGCTGCATCAATTCAGCAGGAAAAAGCTAATTTAATTAATCATGCAGTTAAATACTTGACAGTGCGATTTCTAAGTGATATAAATATTGAAAGATCCACCGCAGTGTTTGACACCTTTGCCTGGCCAGCAGGAACAACATTGCAAGACTACGGTGTGGTTGAGATTACTGCATTGGCTCATCATTTTCGTAAACAGCTATCTCCACCTGAAAGTGATGACCAATGCATTCACTCACTCCTCAATGAGTGGTATGAGTTTAAGGTCCTTGGAAAAGGAAAGAAACTGTGTGAGCTTCTGGATTTGGCACTCTCCAACACCGAGAGATTTCCAGTTCTGGGAAACCTGTTGTCGATTGTGGCGGTGCTCCCTGTCTCAACCTCATGTTGTGAAAGAGGATTTAGTCTGATGAACATGGTCAAAAATAAATTCAGATCAAGGATGCAAGAAGAAAGTTTAAGTGACTTGTTTATGATCACCATGAATGGGCCATCTGTGAAGGCGTTTGATCCTGCCAAGGCTGTGGACCACTGGTACTTCATTTCTAAAATCACAAGGCATGTTCATGGCCACAAAAAGCAAAGTGAAAAACACTAGAATGTTGCCTAAAATCTAAAATATCAAAATATAATATTTATTATCTTTAAAAGTAAAATGTTGTTTATAACGTTTGTAATGTTTTTTTTGTTAAATTAAAAACCAAGTTTGCTTAAAAAAAATTCTGGCTCCTAAATTTTTTGGCTGGCTCCTAGATTCTGAACAACTTTGTCGACCCCTGACCTAAACCATTTCGATATGGATCAGAAATTCCTATCACTTGGAATCTAAATAAATGTCCATCAGAACTATGGTGAACTTTTAAATGGAATAGGTCAGTCCAAACTGACAGTTTAAAGAAGCACATAGCCTTGTAGAGTATATAACGCCTATAAAATAAAAAAATTAATATTCTATAACTAAATCGCACCTTTGATGTTCTAATCACTGCCTTCATTTTGCAGAAATTTAATTAAGTATGCCAATTAAGGCCCCGTCACACTAAGCGACGCTACAGCGATCCCGACAACGAGACGACCCGTCAGGGATCGTTGCTGCGTCACTATGTGGTCGCTGGTGAGATGTCAAACAGTCAGATCTTCCCAACGACGCAGCAACCCGTAACGATCTGTATAACGATGCACGCCTATGTGTTTCTGTGTCTGAGTCGTCAACAAGGTCGTTGGTAAGGTGTCAAACACAGCGATACATGCTACCCAGCGGGGCCTCAATGATCAAAGAAATGTCCAGACCATTCCGACATGACCAGCGATCTCACAGCAGGGGCCTGGTCGCTGCTAAGTGTCAAACGTAGCGAGATCGCTACTGAGGTCGCTGTTGCGTCACAAAACTTGTGACTCAGCAGCGATCTCGCTAGCGATCTCGCTTAGTGTGACGGGGGCTTTAGGCTGCTAGGTGCACCTCTGTTGGGGCCAAGAGGCTCAGTAAACTGTTCTGCCCACTGGTTTTGCATGCCCCCACCTCCCTCACTGGTGACTGACGGTGCTGCCTGCCTGAGCGTTCTCCTGCAGATATCACTGGCTTATCTAGGGTGATAATTACCAATGATGGAAACCATTGGGCAGAACAGTGCAATGAGACTCTTCACCACACAAAAGGGTGCACAAAGCACCCATTAGCATATTTAATTAACCTTCAATATCTACAGAAAGGAGGCCGCAATTAGAGCACTAAAGGGAAGATTTTTATAGGGGCTATATCCTCTAGTAGGCAATCTGCTTAGTTTACACTTTGCTTGACTTGAAAGACTCCTTTTAAAAGGTGTTCTCCTGGAATAGAGAAAAAATGTAAAAGAAAGAGGAATGGCAATAGGACTGTCTGTTTCTCCTATGTCCATTGGATCTCATTTGGTGACCTGCTACTACAGTTTTTAATGTGTTCAATAAACTTCACTTTTCATATTTTTGGCTACCGCTGGAGGATTTTGTTTTTCTGCTATTTGTCTTCACGTCCGAGACTGGGACGGCTCCGGGCGCTGCCAAACAAATGAAGGCTGCTAATCAACGTTTGGTGAGCAGACTATTCCTTTACCCTGTTTTCCCCTCTGTTCTTTTTATATTGGCAATAGGACTGGTGCCAGTGAACATGTGCAGTAGGGAACCCCACTCCCTCTTCATGTTTAGCGCAGCCAGTAGCTGTTCGGATGTAATACTGGAGATACCAGGGGAACTGAGGCTAAGATGAGACTGCTTGCACTGCAGAACAAGCTTTCTGAATGCGGAGAAGCTGCTGTGACCTTGAAATACCCAACAAAACATACTGTGAAGTTTTCTTTAGGTCACAGCAGCCTCTCCGCATTAGGAAAGTGGGGACAGCAGCGCAAGCAGCCTCATCTTAGCCCCAGCACTTCTAATATCTCCAGTATTACAACTACAGCAGACTATCCACTGGGGGCGCTTCTTCTTACATGTGAAAGGTGGGGGGGGAGGGGATTGGAGCTTCTACTGCACCTGGCCTATTAACATTGTGCTCCTGTGATTGTAACTAGATGATAACAAATTTTAATGTTTGGTTTCTAAGTAAAAGGTAGTTAGGGAATTTATTTAAAAAATATATTTTCTCTTTCTTTTCCCTGAAAACACCATTAAAGGGGTTGCCTAGTACTATATCTATTAATTGCTTATCCTCAGGATAGGTCATCCATGTCATATCAATGGGGGTGCGACATCCCCGCCAATCGGCTGTTCTAGGTGCCGTATGTGCTCAGTTATGGAGCAGATCTACACAGCTCCATCAACTGTACAGAGGTCGCGGCCGGGGACTGGTACATCCAAGCCTACTACTCATTTGAACAGGGGTGGATATGCAGTACCCAGCTGCAGCCAATGTACAGTGGAATTCTGCTCCGCAACTGCTCACTTCCGGCCGCCACAAGCAACATCGAGAACAGCTGATCGCTCCCCCACCGATCTGATATTGATGAGCCATCCTATGAAAAAGAAAATCAATGTAAAAGTACTTAACAACCCCATTTAGTCTTTACTTAAAAGAGGTATTCCCATCGCCAATATGCTATCCCAATATGCAGTAGGTGTAATAAAAATATCAACAAATACCTACAATTAGAAATGTATAGTTTTTCTGATTCGCGGTTTCTCTTTCCTCATGTGCAGGGCATTGCAGGACCTTAGGTATCCATGGTTACAACACTAGCAACTAGCTAACTAACTGTCACTATATCAGTTGTCATAGCCATGGATACCTAAGGTCCTGCAATGGCTGCACATGAGGAAAGAGAAACCGCGAATCAGAAAAACTATACATTTCTAATTGTAGGTATTTGTTGATTATTATTATTATTATAGCATCTTGGAGCTGGGAATACGCCTTTAAGGTTAAGTGCTCTTTAATGCACTGCTGAGTGTTTTGTTTTTTGCCGACATATCCTGCAGTATTTCACAGTAAAGCTCACAAGCAAGAGTCCCTGTCCTAAAGAAATGCACTACTCCATAGCAAGCACTCCGCACCCCTGGTGGAGTCAATTTCTTAGAAAAAAACAAAAAAAACAAAACAACACACCCTCCCTCCCCTCTTCAAACCCATCAAAAAAATAAGAAAACAAACAATTCAACTTTATTGTACTGAATGCTTTTTTTTTGGAAAGGAGGGCACACTGGCATTAAAAAATAAAATCAGATAAGGTAGATGTCAATTTGAGAAAGGAACATTTGCGTCTCAAAGCCACTCTAAAAAGAGAAGCTAATGAGCTTTATTTTCTGCTTCTGTTTAAGGCCACAAAGCTTGTATACAGCTTTTAGCCAAGTCAGCACACTAGATCTACGGGATCAAACATGTGGTCACATATCATGGCGTCAAATGAGAATTTAGAGGAGCAATGACGAACAAAATCTAATACAAAAAAGATTATATGGACTGTGATTTGGTTGAGACATGGGAGCCAGTGATTTCAATCCCAGCTATGCCCGTCTCCAAAACTCTTCAAACTACCTCCTATTATGCACACAGACTGAGATATCTTGAATTAATTGATATTATAGATTACAGACAGTCACAGAGAATTTTATGACAATCATTATTACGTGTAGCAAGCCCAAAATAAGAGAGACCATTTATTATATAACTACAGCTTTGGGTTTCATAAAAAGATTTTTTTGGTTATCAGTAGTGAATTCCATAATATACTGCAGATTATTACATTTTCATGATTTATGATGCCACATTAAGTCTAAATTAGGTTGTCCCCAAGATCTAAAGTAGATTTCTGGTCTGACTTTAAATGTTTCGAAAGAATAAGAAGATATATTTACCATACTAAGAGGATATAGTCACTTTTCAAGTTCTTCCCGTGCTACTGGTTTCCTAGACTGCCACTGGTCTGGTTTAAGGTTAAGTCACGGCAGCACTTAACTCGACACTTGGCCTCTGTTCATACTTATGTTGGAGACTCCACGAAGATCTGGCCATGAATGGACAAAATAGCGCAGCATGTTGGGCTTTTTGTCTGATAATGGTAGAGGCGGTTATAAAAACCCAACTAGGAGCTGAGAGCACATTGAATTAATCTATTAGTCTAACATATATGGCAGGTAAAGCTCCAGGTACATACTTTAGCATTTCCATAGCCCCCATTCCATTGACAGAGGTCTCTGTGACTGGTTGGTAGGTGTCAGGATGCCATTTATTTAAAGGGTTAATCTCAAGTATGGAAGCTATCCCTTCTCCACTGGGACCCCCACTGATCCCAAGAACCGGGCTCTGAGGAGCCCCGTTTGAATGGAGCAGTAGTTGATCATGCGCAGTGCTGCTCCATTCATTCTTATGGGAGAGCAGCATTTTGTTGGTCTTCAGAACTCCCATCAAGAATGAATGCAACAGAGGTGCGCAAGATTGATCACCTCTTCACTGATACAGGGTTTTTAGAGCCTCTGTTCTCAAGATCAGTGGGCTTTCCAGGGGACGGATCCCCAATAACCGGGAAATTATCCCCTATCCCACACATCGGGGATAACTTCCAAACTGTAGAATACCAGGATGGGGGATGAGGGGGTGCCATGCATACCAGGATGAGGTGGTGCCATGCATAACAGGAAGGAGGGGTCATATATACCAGGATGGAGGATATTAACAGAATTGGGGGACATTACCCCTATACCAGACCCCCTCCCCCATAACAGTGCATCATGACTACATTTTTTGCTTCAATTTTTTTCTATTTCCCTCCTCTAAAACCTAGGTGCGTCTTATAGTCCGACAGTACCTGACAGTAGCTACAAACACAATGTGCCCCTGGTCTCTCTCAGCTTCTGATCCCAATCCTATGAACTTCTCAGTTATATTGCCGTTATAAAACATGGAACAAGTTTTCTGGACTACTGAGTATTAAAAGACTTCTGCTATATAATAAGTGTAGTGTCTTATCACAGACATTACATATTGAACCTTTTAATGTTCTACTTTATTTCTATTGTGTAAATACTGTAGAAACCACAGGATTTCTGATTAGGCGAAACCTCATAGAGAAGCTAAAGAAAGAGCTCGTTCCTCACTCTCCTATAGTGAAGTAAACCAAATTGCACAGGAAATACTGTACATGCTTGTCACGACAAGTCTTTATCTTTATGTCAGCTCCAGTCCTCATTACATTCAGTTATTTACAGTAGCAGAATTATTGAATTACACTCACTTTCTCCACCAGGACATGGGCTGTTCAAGCTCTTTCCCCGTGCGGCCCATAGCAGCAATGAAGGCAAATGGCCATGCCAGCAGCATCATGAATGCAGCAAAAAACAGACGGATGGGGAAGAGAGTCAGCGTCAAGAAGGCGATCTGCAAGATACAAAATAGATACATGTTTAGCGGAATTTACTTGTGATTATTTGACCTGTTATAGAAATAATTCTCTATTATGAATTGATGCACTGTTTTAATGCTGTAAAAAGTCATCTACAGAAAATTTAAGAGCTCTATAAATAAAAACATGGCTTCCACAAACAGTGCCACTCTAGTTCTTAGGCTATGCCTGGTACTGCAGCTCAAATCACATTCAAGTAAATGGGGCAAAGCTGCAGAACTAAATATAGCTTACTTACCAGAGTGGTGCCATTCCTGAAGGAAAAAAGCCAACTACAGTTTTATTTAGCTCATACGGCTCCTATAAGCCTCTGTTTTAGGTCTGTTCAGATACTGCCAGTGAGGCTGGATACCAAGATAGGATGAACTGTCATCACATCACTTACTGTCCAACTCAAATCACTGGAGACAGACGAGTTGGCGGTGGTACGCACACTTTAGCCTGGCTTTAATGTCAGATGCAGTGGTAAAATGGTACCAAAATCCATAAAGCCATCTCTTAAGAGGGGACGTGTCACCCTCATATGGGGATTGAAGCAGGCCTTAAATATAACTTGGGAAGGGAAGAAACAGCCAACACTTCATTCCAATCCCTGTTCCTTGCTGTGAACAGATTAAAGGGGTACTCCCATCTCAAAGATCCTATCCCAATATGTAGTAGGTGTAATAATATTAGCAAATACCTCCAATTAAAAGTGTAGTATAGTTCTTCTGATTCGCTATGTCTTTTTCCTTATGTTGTCACGGGCGTGTCAGCAGTGATAGACAGTCGCCCTGCAGTTGGTTGCAGGAGATCGCTACGTTTGGCATTACAGACATCTTCTTAGAGGCTATTTCTTGGACCCAGCGGCTACTTTCCTCTGGCTAATTAACACCCTGCCTGGGTGTCTAAATACCTGCTGTGTTTCCGATGGAGGTGCCGGCGATATTCATTACTACTTGTGCAGGCTTTGCAAGAGTAGTACTTCGTCCTCTCTGGAGCTTGAGGACATGTGATCATTTGTCTGGAGTCGTCTAAAGCTAAGTATTTTCCCCCTGTTTGTCCAGCCTTGCTGTCTATAGTGTTTAGTGGAGATCGACTAGTGCTCATCTCCTCCCTTCCCTAACCTTAGCCATATGCCAGGGAAAGACCGGGCTAGCGTGCGGCGATTGGACAACAGCCAATACAGGGACGTTAGAGGAGACAGGGTAACACTAGATCAACCTAGGAGGTGTCCACTCACCCCCCCTTTCCCTAGAGTCTGGGCTCCCATTCCCTCTTCCCTTTGTGTTGCACTAAGTCTTTCCCACACCTTGCGTGACACATGTGCAGTGATTGCAGGATCTTAGGTATCCATGGTTATGACCACTTATGTAGAGACAGTTATCTAGTTGCTAATGGTCATAACCATGGATACCCAAGGTCCTGCAATGCCTGCACATGAGGAAAGACAGAAATGTAGTATAGTTTTTCTGATTTGCTATGTCTCTTTCCTCATGTGCACGACCTTAGGTATCCATGGTTACAACCACAGATATAGTGACAGTTAGCTAGTTCTCACAAGATGTTGGTAACAACCCATCTAATCCACACAGGCAAAGAAATCAAACCATAATGCTTCTTCCAAAAGCATTCGTTGGTGATGATAGCTTCAAGACGTCTCCTGCACGGAGAAACTAGTCACATGCATTGCTCAGGAGTGATTTTGACCCATTCTTCCACACACTCTTCAAATCCTGAAGGTCCCTTAAGCTCCTTCTATAAACTCTGAGCAGTCTAGGCCATCAGTTGAAGCAGCTGATATTATTTTTCACTAAGAGGCAGGATTGCTTTCTAATTACCGATAGAGGTCAGCTGGTGTCATGACTTTCCAAGGCTTTTGCACTTCTCTATCTTCATGTATTCAATACTTTTTCCCTGCGTCATTTCTCATTATTACACATAAACCATAGATGTCCAAAAATTAAGTTAATCTCTTTGCCAGAGTGGATTGGATGGGTTGTTACCAACATCTGGTGAGAATTTTATGTCTATTTTTTCAATAGAAATATATTTCCTTAGGAAATCTGTGTCATGTTCAATACTTACTTCACCTGCTGTATATATATTCAATGTGTTGGGATCTGAGGTATATATATATATATATATATATATATATATATATATATATATATATATATATATATATATATATATATATATATATATATATATATATATATATATATATATATATATACACACACATATACATACATATACACACTATACGTTTACTGTGAGTTCCCCAATAATCAGCCTTGTAGCAAAAGCAGCCTCATCCACCAGTCGTTAGTCAATTGCGTAATTGTCCTGATGATTGGAAGCAGCATAGTGCTGTTCATGGCAAACTGGTGTCAGCTGGGGGGGGGGGGGGGGGAGATCCGGGGGGGGTATACATGCGAGATCCCTTGCCTGTTCACCTGACAATTAGGTGCCAAAAGTATTGCTATGTGATTCTAGACTTGCTGACTTAATATACTCAGATCATGATTAACGCTTGTGTTGTCTGGCCTCAAATTTTATTGATTTTACAAGGTGAAAATTCTCCTATAAATGGTACCATAGTTGGCACATGTGACAAACACGCTATGTCACAACACTTGAGAGAAACAAAACATACATATACCCTGCTGTAAGTAAAAGCAATAGTGCAAATAAATATAGAAACACAGTTTTTGATCAAAAAAAGCGTAAAAGCCATGCCACCAGGGTCAAGGTGTACCCAAATTCAGGATGGTTCTGACCTCTAGCATTAAAACCTTACCCTGCGCCATAGTGACGTCAGTGTGAATAAGGGCCGAGCAGGACCGGGTCCCAAACATGGACACACAGCTAATGGTAAGCTATATAATGTAATGTCTAGCTCAAAGGAAGGGAGGCCACAGCCTTACCTGCATTAAATGCAGAAACCTGAAAGTAAACCGAAAAAAAATGGAGCTTGATAAGTTGGCAGCATGCAAAATAGGAGCATGTTCACATTGGCCATTAAACAGATGATTATTTGTATTATATTTATTCTTTTTTACACGCACTATTGCTTTTTCTTATTTACTTACAGGAGGTTATATGTTCATTTTCCTTCTGTCTTAGGTTTTGTCTGTTTAATGGCAAATGTGAACATGCTCTTATTTTGCATGCATACCAACTTACACTCAACTTTATTTTTTTTTTTTGGTTTAGGTCACAACAATGCATGAAGCCCACATTAACAATTGTGACTAATGTCATGATGCAGTATTGCTACAACAACCGCTATGGACCTTTGTGGCTCATGAATGACTACTACACCAATGTTGTAACAATAATAATGTGACACACAGATAGCTGCGTATTTGCTGGTTCAGCTACGGAAAACTGCAAGAAAACAAAACTTTTATGGACAATATGAAGTAGGTAATCCAGATGTTCTAACTATAAATAAGTGAGTGCACGTCCCAATAAACTATACGTTTCATTGCATTCTTGCGACATGCTGCTTCTTGAAATACACACATTGGTCTAGCTAACTATTCCACTCCAAAATACAGAGGCCTTTATAGGGGTTATCCCATAAAGATGCATCACCTCATCACAGTATTCACAGCAGTAGTGAGCATGTGCGACCACTATTAATATAAGCAGTGAATAGAGCAGTGGTTGCACATGCTCACTACCACTCCATTCATACAGGAGGTCATCCATTTTTATGATCGGTGGCGGTCACAGAGATTGGACCTTGGTGATCATATATTTATTGCCAATCCTGTGGATAGGTGATTTATCCTGATTATGGGAGAACCCCGTGAACAGATACAGTTAAATGAAAAAGTTTGGGCACCCCTATTAATCTTAAGCTTATTGTTTTATAAAAATTGGTGTTTTTGCAACAGCTATTTCAGTTTGATATATGTAATAACTGTTGGACACAGTAATGTTTCTGCCTTGAAATGAGGTTTATTGTACTAACAGAAAATGTGCAATCTGCATTCAAACAAAATTTGACAGGTGCATAAGTATGGGCACCTCACCAGAAGAGTGACATTAATATTTAGTAGATCCTCTTTTTGCAAAAATAACAGCCTCTAGTCGCTTCCTGTAGCTTTTAATGAGTTCCTGCATCCTGGATGAAGGTATTTTTGACCATTCCTCTTTACAAAACAATTCCAGTTCAGTTAAGTTTGATGGTCGCCGAGCATGGACAGCCCTCTTCAAATGATCCCACAGATGTTGAATGATATTCAGGTCTGGGGACTGGGATGGCCATTCCAGAACATTGTAATTGTTCCTCTGCATGAATGCCTGAGTAGATTTGGAGCGGTGTTTTGGATCATTGTCTTGCTGAAAGATCCATCCCCTGCGTAACTTCAACTTTGTCACTGATTCTTGAACATTCTTGTCAAGAATCTGCTGATACTGAGTGGAATCCATGCGTCCCTCAACTTTAACAAGATTCCCGATGCCGGCATTGGCCACACAGCCCCAAAGCATGATGGAACCTCCACCAAATTTTACTGTGGGTAGCAAGTGTTTTTCTTGGAATGCTGTGTTTTTTTGCCACCATGCATAACGCCTTTTTGTATGACCAAACAACTCAATCTTAGTTTCATCAGTCCACAGGACCTTCTTCCAAAAAGAAATTGGTTTCTCCAAATGTGCTTTTGCATACCTCAGCCGACTCTGTTTGTGGCGTGCTTGCAGAAACGGCTTCTTTCGCATCACTCTCCCATACAGCTTCTCCTTGTGCAAAGTGCGTTGTATAGTTTACCGATGCACAGTGACACCATCTGCAGCAAGTTGATGCTGCAGCTCTCTGGAGGTGGTCTGAGGATTGTCCTTGACTGATCTCACCATTCTTCTTCTCTGCCTTTCTGATGTTTTTCTTGGCCTGCCACTTCTGGCCTTAACAAGAACTGTCCCTGTGTTCTTCCATTTCATTACTATGTTCCTCACAGTGGAAACTGACAGGTTAAATCTCTGAGACAGCTTTTTGTATCCTTCCCCTGAACAACTATGTTGAATAATCTTTGTTTTCAGATCATTTGACAGTTGTTTTGAGGAGCCCATGATGCCACTCTTCAGAGGAGATTCAAACAGGAGAACAACTTGCAAGTGGCCACTTTAAGTAGCTTTTCTCATGATTGCATACACCTGGCTATGAAGTTCAAAGCTCAATGAGGTTACAAAAACAAAAAAAGTGCTTTAGTAAGTCAGTAAAAAGTAGGTAGGAGTATTTAAAACAAGAAAATGATAAGGGTGCCCATACTTATGCACCTGTCAAATTTTGTTTGAATGCAGATTGCACATTTTCTGTTAGTACAATAAACCTCATTTCAAGGCAGAAACATTACTGTGTCCAACAGTTATTACATATATCAAACTGAAATAGCTGTTGCAAAAACACCAATTTTTATAAAACAATAAGCTTAAGATTAATAGGGGTGCCCAAACTTTTTGATATAGCTGTATCTGCAGTGCATAAATGTAGGTTTATCTTTGGTGTACCTGCACTAACATTAAGGAGATGTGTAAGTAAAAAGTTCCCATGGCTTCCAGGATAGCCACCCATTGGTGGTGCTGGTGTGGCACTAGAGACATTTTCCTTCCTTATGGAGGAGTCCGATGTAGCTCACTATTCCAGGAAACACTGACTTTAGGACTCCCTACCAGCTGAATCTTCACAAGGTAGTAAACAGCACCTATATTCTGTTTAAAGATTTTCAGGGCACAACAGAATTGTAATATAACATTTTGATAATAGGAGTAGATTTGTGAATTACTGTTTTTTGTCATTCTTTAATAAATGCAGGCAACAAAATCTAATATAACATTCAAGTTTCTTAAGGCATTTTTCTCATGAATTCACAATGTGCAGAATGACGACGAAAGACAGCATGAGGAATAATTATTTTGGAGCTGCAGAACTGGAATTGTAAGTCTTTGATGAAGAACGCGAACCACTGATCAAATGAAGACATTTTTTCCGAGCCATTTTAATGGGAGACAGGAATTACTCTTTGATGAACAGCTGGCACACTTTGGTACATTTTCACCTAAACAAAAATTTACTTCTGAAATCGAGGCCATTCATTCCTTTCATGGGAATGTTTCTCCTTGTGGTGAGTGCCAAGAAGGTATAAGGAGACTATGTGCATGTTCCTTTCATGAGACTTGTTCTGTGTATTAAGCTGTGAGATGGCAAGCAGAAGTATTCACACAATGACACTGTGATCCTCAGACATGCCATAATGTACACATCTCTGAAGAAAGGTGGCAAAGTTTACACATAACTCCTAAATAGTGCCAGTCTGTGGCAGGAGAATGCTCCACATGAAGCTTCTCAGTCTCATTATTGACACCCAGAAAGGTGCGGATTAATGATCACAATTAACTTCCAAAGTGCAAACCTAAGACTTGAAATACTCCCAAATCAAGTACCAAGACTTTTCTATTTAACACAATCCCAACTTGTGGATTATCATAAAAAGCATAGAAATCATAGAGCTTTCCTAATGAATAAAAGTGCATAAAAGCAAAATAGAAGAGAGAATTTAAAACAAAATGATAATAATAATAATGTAGTATGTGTATATATACCATCCTTTTAAGCTGATCATACCACAACAGCAGCAACCTAAGGAAGCAGGACTTTGAGGTTCATTCTGCCACATCCCATCCATTAAGGCTACGTTCCCACAACGAATATTTGGGGAGTTTTTGATGTTGCAGATTTTCTGCACCTATAAACTAAATTAGGTTACCAGTTTTTTCTTTCAGTTTTTAAAGCGTCAAAAGCTCACAAAAAAATTCATGGTCGGAACGTAACCCAACGTAGAGATAAAGTGACTAGGACATGTTATTCCATTACGTGCTGTGATAAAACACCAAACAGCCATCATCTATGCTGACGTCGCAATGAAATGTGTTGTTAGTCTTTATTTTTTGTTTTGCTAAACACATTTGAACATAAAAAAAAGGGAAGAAAGAAAAAAAAAAAAAAAAAAAGGATCAGACGACAAATCCCATTGTTTCCGAATAGATCTTTTCTGGCGTCAAAAAGGTCATCCATTGTCATCTGTTTCTGCAATGTATGTCAATTATGACGCACTAAACACAATACTCTGCATGGCTTGGTGTTTTTGAGAAAAAAAAAAAAAAGTGGCAGAAGCCATGATTATACATTTAAAGGAGTTTTGCTGCCCCCACCAGATTTGTTTTTTGTTTTTTTTTTTATTCCAATTCAACCCCAACATTTTAAAAATTCCATTGGAACTTACCACCTTGGCCTGAGACATGAACTGACTAATATGAAGGAAAAATAATAATTTAGCCTACAAAAAGCAGGAGACAAACCTTTAAGCAATGATTGGCAGCTAAGATTAAACACATTTGCTGACAGTGCAATTGTGGAGATGACATATAGGTGAAAAAAAAACAAAAATAAAAAATAAAAACACACACAAGTTTGAGAATTTCAGCCCCTGTAAAAAATAAATCAATCATCAACCATCATCATCATCATCAACCATCATCATCATCATCTCTTTAGTAATCCAACTTTTTTAGTCTAAATTCATCTAGCTAGATGAATAGACATAAAAATAGATGGTTTGTGGAACAGCACCACTTAGTATCTACTCACAGTAGGTGCTAGGCCAAGCTTGAGAAAGGTTTTATGACCTGAAACGTTGCCATTTGGGCTTAATAAAGTCCACTTTTTTCAATTTTGTATGTTTATATTGGAGTGTGGCCTTCTTTTTAGAATATCTATAGATCTATTGATGAAAGGACAGACAAATGACATTGAGGCTGCCCAAACAAAGTAATGCTGATTAAAAAGCTATAGAAACTATATAAGGACTAATTAAGGCTGTCCAAACGGTTTTCTACCTTAAAAGTGGTTGAAAAAGGGATTTATCTGACATTTCCCTAATATAACAAACTTGTCATAAATAGGATAAAAAAAACAGTAATTTCTAATACAATGAACAGTAAAATTCTCCTTCCGCTACATATACATGAGAACTAAACTAATGCAGTGTATCCTATATAAAGGTATGATTGGACTGGAAATACTACACACTGCTGCAGAATCCTGTCCTGGATTCTCTTTTAAATCTGTGTCAGATTTTTATTTTCTGCCCCTGTATATTTTGAGGCATGTTGACACAGAGGTGAGATACTGGAGTTAGGGACCCTCCTGATTGGGTTCACCTTGTCGTGGTGGAATTGCTTTTACTCTCTTTTGATCAAAGTAGTGTCAACTAAGCGACCTGTGTTATTTGCGCCTACACATTGCACTTACACTAACAGGTATGCTCGCTCAGGTCTTTGCTTTTTCTATAGAGGGTTGGCCAGCACAATTCACTTCAATAGAACTGAGGCACAATACCAGACTCCTTTATTCTCAGTCCCCAGTGAACGCCCCAATTATGCTGTCCTAAATCAAATGCAAAGAAAAGAATGAGAAAAATGTTCAATACCTCAGGACTACACCATCAGCTGTTCTATAACTTGGCAAAAACTTTTACATTAAAATATTCTTAACCTGTTTTTCTAGTCATTAGGCCTCCAGGCAATCTGCTAGTAGAAAATTCATTCGCTGCCGGTTTTTTCTAGAGATAAACCACAACCTGAACTAACAGCATATCCCTTTACATTCAGTGATCATGTTGCCCTGAATCGAATAATCAGTCCCATAATTCAATGTTTTATTAAAAGGAGATGTCTCATCAGGGCAACCCTTGTTCTGAAATTCCCTAAAAGCAAGACAGCTGGAATCCGGTTTCTATGGCAACATTTCCATTTATTTACTCATTTTGATAAAGGAGACCCTCAACGTGTAATAAAAACTATATATTGCATTATATTTGCAAAAAGTCACGAGGGGCAAAAAAAAAAAAAAGTATGCAACAGTAAGTGCATACAGCGTTGTTTTTTGTTTTGTTTTTTTAGACAGCGGCTTACCAGCTTTTTTTTAAGCAGAAGAAGCTTCAAGAAAATGCAGGCTGTGTTTTTCTTAAAGTGTTTACTTTGGCGCCTTTTCAGTTGTTTTGTGGAAACTTTACCGCCGACTCTCCTCTCCTCTCAAGTAGAATTATTAACCATATTAAGTATGGGCAGATCACTTCTTTTAGCCGCTGCGCGGTTTTCAAAGTTAAGTGGTTAACAGAAGCTCAAAAAGACTAAAGCATATGCACAGCAAGTGGTTTTGACAATGCTGTACAAATGTTCAATCTTTTCAGAATTTTTATAAGCACTTTTTCAGGTGGAATCAGCTTGATAAAACTGTTGTGCGCAAATACCCTAAGGATGTTGAAGAAGAAATAATCCTAGACATTGCCAGATCTTGTGTGTAAAATGGTTTTATGTTATTTTCACAAAAATGTGTTTTAATACATTGTCAAAGAGCCATGGTCAGTTTACGCATGTGCCAGGGCCCCTTTTCTGGGGAGGTGGTGTTAATTTCCTGGCTGGGCAGCACGGTGGCTCAGTGGTTAGCATAGCAGCCTTGCAATCACACCAAGGACAACATCTGCAAGGAGTTTGTGTGGGTTTCCCTCAGGTTCTCCGGTTTCCTCCCACTCTCCAAAGAGATACTGATAGGGAATTTAGACTGTGAGCCCCAATGGGGACAATGATGAGAAGGTCTATAAAGCCCTGTGGAATAAAATGGCGCTATATAAGCAAATTATATAAATAAATACTGCCATTATTGAGTAACCCTATAGCTCACCTCACATAGCCATTCAGTAATTTTGGCTGTAACGCAGTGATACATCAGAGGAAGGGAAAACTGTTCACAAAGCAGTTTGCTAAGGCCCACCAACTTAGTGGGACCTAGTGTCTACAAGTGCTCAGGCAAGACAGTGGGGGCCTAACGCAGAGGCTTCAGTTTACTTGTAAATGCAACAACACCTCATAACATTTAGGCTATGTAATTAAGTTAGTAAGTCAGCTAGGTGCATGGAGATCTTGGCTGGTGCTGTACCTCCCAAGCATCTGCAAGTCCAATAGACTGCCCTAAAAGAAGTGGACCAAATCTATTTTGTTTTGAAGGATTGAGCCCCAGGAATTGTGGATCATTGCTATTCTCCTGCGGCTTCCTCCCACAGGTCATTTGCCACCAAGACAGAGACCCTGATTCCAGTGATGTGTCACTTATGGAGCTACAACTGTAGTAATGACAGTTTTAATCATCAGGAGATTATCACCAGAGGACTAGAAACATGCAACCATGTAGTCCTTCTGATTCATGAGCTTTGTATAATCTCGTCCCCACCGCTAATTGACCGCTTTCAATCTACACCGTGCATAGGCAGACAGCGACCAATCAGTGGCTATACAGAGTTCAGCATTCAGAGAACTTGTATTTCTTAGTAGATAAAACAGTGATTTTATCAAATATACAATACACTGCCCAGTAAGTAAAACATCGCTGGAATCGC
The DNA here is from genome assembly GCF_046119375.1 of Phyllobates terribilis. Lineage (NCBI taxonomy): Eukaryota > Metazoa > Chordata > Amphibia > Anura > Dendrobatidae > Phyllobates > Phyllobates terribilis. The sequence continues at coordinate 416,245,959 of NW_027362764.1, read as the reverse complement.
GGATTCTCTGCCCCTACATTATGCTGCACTCAGAAAGGGGAGCAAAAACCTGGTGACAGATTCCCTTTTAGGCTATGTGCCCACGATGCAGAAATGCTCCGGATTTATTTCTTGAGCGTTTCTGCATCTACCTGGCAGAAAAAAACGCATGTGGATTGTACATGCGCTTTTCCTGCCAGGGACAAGCGGATGTGAAGCGTTCTTCACATGCATTTCCGCATGCGGGTTGACAAGCGCTTTCCAAGCGATTTTAGCATCACTTGGAAAGTGCTTGTCAACTTGGTCACACTATATAAATCCATGCAAACGGCATGGATTTATATAGTGTGACCCGAGAGAATAGTAAAAATATATATATATATATATATATATATATATATATATATATATATATATATATATATATATATATATATATATATATATATATATATATACTTACCCTCTGATGGCCCCCGCAGACTTGCTTCGCGCTCCGTCCTGGCTTCCGGCAGCGGTACACTGAAGGACTTGCCGACGTCAGCGTCGCGTGACCCGTCACATGACTATGACGTCAGCGCAGGTCCTTCCGGCAGCTCGCGATGGACTGCAAGCACAGACAGAGACCGGGAGCCGCCAGAAGGTAAATATAATCTATTTTTTATTTTATTCTTTTTTTTTTTTTTTTTTTTTTTTTTTTTTTTACAGTTTTCTATGGTACCCAGGTCCGGAGGAGAGTCTCCTCTCCCCCAGACCCGGGTACCATCCGCACATTGGAACGCGTGCATTCCGCATATCCTTATCTAGTGATGTGGATTCCATGCGTTCTAATGCAAGTCAATGGTGGCGAAAACGCAGCACTTCCGCAAAATAATGCGTAGTGCTGCGTTTTTTTCCGCAATGATAATCCGCAGCGGAAATTTCCGCAGCATGTGCACAGCACATATGGATTATCATTGGGGAACATGGCAGGCCTTCTACCATGCGTTTTTTTAAGCGTTTCTGCAGCGTTTTTGCCGCTGCGGAAACGCTTAAAAAACACATCGTGGGCACACAGCCTGCTAAAAATCGCTTGGAAAGCGCTTGTCAACCCGCATGCGGAAATGCATATGAAGAACGCTTCACTTCCACATATCCCTGGCAGGAAAACACATGTACAATTCGCATGCGTTTTTTTCTGCCAGGGAGATGCAGAAACGCTCAGGAAAAAACCCTGAGCATTTCTGCATCGTGGGCACATAGCCTAAGGGGTAAAATTCCGCAGTCATAAGAAAAATATAGCCAGCACCATTGCAAGGAAGAACAAACAAACCCATATAAAACAGCATATACAGTGCACACCCTCATTTGTAAAAAATTTGGATTGCGTTTTACCCATAGCCTGTCAAACCATTTTACGACATTCTACCTTTTTTTTTGAACGGCAGAACACTGGATATGGTGAATGCAGATAGACAAAAACATGCCATTGGTCCTTTTGCCTTGAATACTGTTTCTCAAAATCTTTCAGAATTAAAAAAAAGAAAAAAATTCCTAACAGGAAAGGAGCTGAAGAGAACAACCTATACTTTGCACACAATCTTATTATTAACTACTTAATAGCCTTAACAATAGAATTACTAAAGAATAAAGAAATTATAAGCAAATCTCAAAGCCCATACTACATCATATCCTGTATCTGCAAATTTACTGATGTGAATAAACCCAAAGGAATTACAGTGAATAATTCAAGAGATAATGTGCACGAAAGGCTGTTACCGAATTTGTAACACTGAGCCAAATGTAAAATTCCTGTTACCGCAAGGTATCAGGTTTATACGGGTCTACACTAGTTCGCAAAGCAAGGTTTTGTGCAGGACTAGAAACAAAGATACATTGTGTGTATATACGCAACACAGATTACAGAATATAAGAAGCCCCATACGCAATAGATCAAACCCATCTCTCCCGGTTCCTCCATACACAATACATTGTTATTGGAGGAACGACGGTTCAGCTGGCAGCCATCTCTCCCGGTTCCTCCATACACAATACATTGCTATCGGAGGAACCAGGGCTGTGGAGTTGGTAAGCCAAACCTCCGACTCCTCAATTTCCATGACACCGACTCCAACTCAGACTCCCCCATACATGGCTTATGCTTAAGTGATAAATTTACTGTAGCACAGATTCATCTCAGCTAAAAGTCTAGACCCTCAGATCAGGAATAGGACATTTCATAACTTTCCCAAATTCTTATGAAAAGTATTCCCCACAAACTGCATTGAATGTACCCAATTTATTATATATTTTAGGAGTCGGAGTTGGTACATTTTATACTGCCTCCGACTACACCAAAATTGGCACCGACTGACTCCACAGCCCTGGGAGGAACGACAGTTCGGCTTGCAGCTATCTCTCCCAGTTCCTCCATACACAATACATTGCTATCGGAGGAAAGACGGTTCGGCTGGCCTCTCTCTCTCCCAGCTCCTCTATTCATAGAAGTACTCACTCTATTGATTGCTCCTGTGTTCTCTATGAGACTTCCCTGGTGACAGCTTACCTAGCTGAAAGCAAAAAGGATCGGCAGTCCAAAAATAGGAGAAGCCAGATCCTCATCTCCCACAAGAATTGTTGTGGGAGAGTCAAGAGGACCCCAAATACGTTAAACTGTCGACTTGATCTTTAGGAGTAAAGTACTAACTTCTGACGTAAATGTATTCTGAGAGAATGGAACATTTACTTTCGTCTCCACCACAATACACATGGTGAGGGCAGCTGCCGCCTGCCCTTATCCTGCAGAACAAAAGAAACTGGACCAATTTGGTACGAGAACGAATAAAGATTGACACCTCTACTAACAATATGAAGTTGGAAATGGGTTCCTGTAGCCTTTAAAACAGGCCATATACAAGATATAGCAAACAGACATAGCTACCGACTCCTCTAAAATGGTGTACACTCAGGTTAACAAAGCATTGGTGTAAATTGGGTTTTAAAGTTTCAACTATCCGACCCTCATCTTCCTCAGGTTATCTGTTGTAGTAGAGTTAGGAGACCTCCATTCCCATCACAGTAAGACAATCAAGCAGAAACTGGTAATTTTGGACAACCATCATCCAATGTGCAAGGGAAAATTAAGAATTTTTAAACAGTAAAAGTGGAATCTCAAATTCTATACAAATTTGTCCTTTAAAAATGGGTTGTGCCGTGACATCTTTTGAAGCTTTTGCCAGAAAAGTAAGTGTAAATGTTCACAGAAAAGGTTTACACAGGATTTTGTGAATAGAAAACACTTTTTTTTACAATGCTTTATTTGCTTGTTTCTCCTTCATGCTGAACAGGTGAGATTGTGGGAGGGATTAAGAAAAAAGGGTCCATGTGACCTCAACTGCCACATTCTTGCCTTCACTGTATCCATCCCTATTGCTGGGCTCACATACAACATCCTGATCACCATTCGCCCTCCCAAAGCCGTGAAATCTTAAAAACAGTCCATTCAAATTTCATCCTCTTGAGCGAAAATACACGGCTTCCAAAAAGCTACTATTCGTGATCATGGGCACGTACCCCTCATAATGTGGAGTCCAGCCCCCTCTAGCCATCTGTGGACCAATCCAGCTAGCTTCAGAGCAATGTTTGCGAGTTGTAAGACCTCATTCAGACATCAGTGTTTCTCAAGTATGCAAAAAAATGGTACGCGTGTCATCAGTGTTGGGTCAGTATTTCATCAGTGTTTTTAATGTGTGGATAAATAAAATACAAAGTTTCTCCTATCCTTTGCACTATTAATCACTGACAGCACACTGACGAACACCACATCACAGTGCATGTACATGTCATTTTCAGGGTCCCATAGACTTTATCAGTGATGCCAGAAAAAAACAAAAACGGACATGTCAATAGAACCATAGCCCATAATGGGACTTGCTCTGTATAAAAAAAAAAAAAAACACAAACCAAAAATGGATAGAACACGTACATGAAACACAAACGTTTGAATGATGCCAAAAGCAAAGAGCTTGCAAGCGCTGCTTTCCTTGCCTAGGAGACAGACCACCTATGACAAACTGCAAAAGTTGGCCAGTAACTTAGGCAACAAGCAGTAAACAATAAAAAAAAATAAAAATTAAAAATAAGAGCGATAGATATCTATATATATACACTGCTCAAAAAAATAAAGGGAACACTCAAATAACACATCCTAGATCTGAATGAATGAAATATTCTCATTGAATACTTTGTTCTGTACAAAGTTGAATGTGCTGACAACAAAACCACACAAAAATTATCAATGGAAATCAAATTTATTAACCAATGGAGGCCTGGATTTGGAGTCACCTCCAAAATTAAAGTGGAAAAACACACTACAGGCTGATCCAACTTTGATGTAAAGTCCTTAAAACAAGTCAAAATGAGGCTCAGTATTGTGTGTGGCCTCCACGTGCCTGTAAGACCTCCCTACAACGCCTGGGCATGCTCCTGATGAGGTTGTGGATGGTCTCCTGTGGGATCTCCTCCCAGACCTGGACTAAAGCATCCGCCAACTCCTGGACAGTCTGTGGTGCAACGTGATGTTGGTGGATGGAGCGAGACATGATGTCCCAGACGTGCTCAATCGGATTCAGGTCTGGGGAACGGGCGGGCCAGTCCATAGCTTCATCTTGCAGGAACTGCTGACACACTCCAGCCACATGAGCTCTGGCATTGTCCTGCATTAGGAGGAACCCAGGGCCAACCGCACCAGCATATGGTCTCACAAGGGGTCTGAGGATCTCATCTCGGTACCTAATGGCAGTCAGGCTACCTCTGGAGAGTCCATGAAGGGCTGTGCGGTCCTCCAAAGAAATGCCACCCCCACACCATTACTGACCCACTGCCAAACCGGTCATGCTGAAGGATGTTGCAGGCAGCAGATTGCTCTCCACGGCATCTCCAGACTGTCACGTTTGTCATATGTGCTCAGTGTGAACCTGCTTTCATCTGTGAAGAGCACAGGGCGCCAGTGGTGACTTTGCCAATCCTGGTGTTCTGTGGCAAATGCCAAGAATCCTCCACGGTGTTTTACTGTGAGCACAACCCCTATCTGTGGACGTCGGGCCCTAATACCACCCTCATGGAGTCGGTTTCTAACCGTTTGTGCAGACACATGCACATTTGTGGCCTGCTGGAGGTCATTTTGCAGGGCTCTGGCAGTGCTCCTCCAGTTCCTCCTTGCACAAAGATGGAGGTAGCGGTCCTGATGCTGGGTTGTTGCCCTCCTATGGCCCCCTCCACGTCTCCTGGTGTACTGGCCTGTCTCCTGGTAGCGTCTCTGGACACTACGCTGACAGACACAGCAAACCTTCTTGCCACAGCTCGCATTGATGTGCCATCCTGGATGAGCTGCACTACCTGAGCAACTTCCTAGGTGGTCTGGAGTTGGGACCCGGTCCTATTTGTCTACCCTTTTATATGCATTACTTCAACTTTGATATACAGTAAGGTTTTTAATATAGGCAGTATAGGTACCGTCCCAATTTAGGGTCACCTTGCCGCTGGTGGGACGGCTTGTATACTTTTTTTGATCAAAAATAGTTCACTAAGTACCCTATATTTATTATGCAACTTTGCTTTACATTTATATATAATTATGGTAGGGTATGAGATATATTTTTGTCTTGCTTCTTTTTTGCTAGTGTGAACATGCCTCTGTTTCTTGTATGTCTGCCATCTTAGACCTCAGTTCACATTGTCTGGTTTTTTGACTTGTTTGCATTCTGTGCAATTTAAGGGTGTGGCATGCCCTTTGTTGAGCTGATTGGTATATATGTAGCTTACCACGGGCCTAGGTGGTCTGGAGTTGGGACCCGGTCCTATTTGTCTACCCTTTTATATGCATTACTTCAACTTTGATATACAGTAAGGTTTTTAATATAGGCAGTATAGGTACCGTCCCAATTTAGGGTCACCTTGCCGCTGGTGGGACGGCTTGTATACTTTTTTTGATCAAAAATAGTTCACTAAGTACCCTATATTTATTATGCAACTTTGCTTTACATTTATATATAATTATGGTAGGGTATGAGATATATTTTTGTCTTGCTTCTTTTTTAACTTCTGTGGGTTGTAGAGTCCGTCTCATGTTACCACGAGTGTGAAAGCACAACCAACATTCAAAAGTGACCAAAACATCAGCCAGAAAGCATTGGTACTGAGATGTGGTCTGTGGTCCCCACCTGCAGAACCACTCCTTTATTGAGGGTGTCTTGATAATTGCCATCTATTGTCTATTCCATTTGCACAACAGCATTTGAAATTGATTGTCAATCAGTGTTACTTCCAAGTGGACAGTTTGATTTCACAGAAGTTTGATTTAGTTGGACTTATATTCTGTTGTTTAAGTGTTCCCTTTATTTTTTTTGAGCAGTGTATAATATATTAATTCGGTTTCTAGAAGCCTTCCACGACAGGCTCCATTCTCCTGGCTGGATATCTTTCCTGCTTAGAAAGCCTGCTTGAACGTTGTTTGAGCCTTTCAGGTGGATTGCTGAAAGTGATAGGAGATGTTCTGCCCAAAAAAATATTCGGCCTGCAATCTGTATTAGGCTGTGTACCTTCGTACCTCCTTGATGACGAAGGAAGGCAACTGTAGTCACGTTGTCCGAGAGAATCTTGATGTGAAAACCCTGGATTAGGTTGACTGCCGCTCTGAGCGTTTTTTCTACCGCCATTAGCTCCCTGAAGTTGGAAGATCTGGCACTGATCTCGGGACTCCATCTGCCTTGAAAGGGAATCTGGGCCACCATACCTCCCCAGCCTCGTAAACTGGCGTCGGTAGTCACTGTAATTAGAGGGTCCAAGAAATCCCCCTCTGAAGATTTCGGGAGCTTAGCCACCAAGAAAGAGAAGCTTTTATCCGACTGGGGGTCCAGACCCGTTTGTTTATCCTTTGTCTGTTCCAGGATCTTAGGATATGATCCTGGAGGGGCCTTGAGTGGGCCTGGATCCACAACACCGACTGGATACAGGCTGTCATAGACCCAAATACAGACATTGTCGCTCTCAACGTTGGATTCTCTTGGTGTCTGAAATTTGAGATTTTGGATCTGAGAGCTGTCAGATGCTCCAATGGTAGAAAGGACATCTGTTTGTTGGAGTCCAGTAAGACACCAAGCAACTTCCTCCTTAATGAACGGAGGAGTTCTGACTTTTTTAGGTTTGGAACCCAACCTAATGACCGAAGGGTTTTTAAAGTTATAGAGATGTGAAGATTGAGAGTTGCTACTGAAGGAGCAGGTCGTCCAAGTATGGAATTATGCAGACGCCCCGTTTCTGGATGAGTGCAATGACTTCTGCCATAATCTTCGTAAACACCCGGGGTGCTGAAGAGATGCCGAAGGGCATTACGTTGTGCTGGTAATGAACTGTTATATTGTCCGTGAGGACTGCAAACCGCAGGAACTTCCTGCGGGACAGATGAATCGGCACATTGTAGTACGCATCTTTTAAATCTATGGTCGCCATGACGAAGTCTTTCCCTATTAGGGGAATAGTTGATTTTATAGACTCCATCTTGACCCGTCTGTATGTGATGTGATGGTTTAGGGACTTCAGGTTGATTATGATGCGTGGGGACCCTGATAGTTTCCGTATTAGGAATATTTTTGAGTAGTGACCCGTCCCCTCCCGGCCAGGGGGGACCAGAGACACCACTCCCGAATCAAGAAGGTTTTTTAGGGCGACAGATATGAGTTCCTGAGCTTCCCGAGAAGGAAGGGACATGACCCTCAGGATCTGAGGGGGGGGGGGGGTGACTCTGGAATTCCAGTAGAAGACCTTCCTCGATGGTATTGAGGATCCACTGGCATTAAGATATTGCCCGCCGCTGGGGAAAGAAATTCGAGAGACGCCCCCTACACGGACCAAGTCATTGCCTGTCCTGCTGCTGGTGTTGTTGCTGGGGTACAAGGATGTTGCGGCCCTTGCAGCCTTTAGGATAGTTCCAGCGTCCAGATTTTCCCTTCCCTCTATACTGTGAGGGGTGACTTTGGGAAGGCCGAAAGGAAAGTTTCTTAGCCCGTTTCTGTTCGGGAAGGGTTTTCTTCCTGTCTGAGGCCTTTTCCAGGATTTCATCCAGGGCTGGGCCAAATACATATTTTCCTTGGAATGAAATGGAACAGAGCTTAACTTTAGAGGTGACATCCCCACTCCATGTTTTGAGCCATAGTGCACGGCGAGCAGTATTGGATAGGACAGCTGCTCTGGCCGTGATCCGGACTGACTCAGCCGAGGCGTCCGCTAAGAAACCTGTGGCTTTTTGAAGGAGAGGGATGGAGTCAAGCAGATCTGCCCTGGACGTGCCCTAAGACAGATGTTCCTCCAGTTGGGTCAGCCATTTGAAGAGGGATCTGGCCACACAAGTCGAGGAAATATTGACTTTGAAAAAGGCAGAGGAGGTTTCCCCATGATTTTTTTAAAGACAATTTCCATTTTGCGGTCCAAAAGGATCCTTTAATTGGGACTAGTCCTCATATGGAAGTGAGGTTTTCCTCACTACCCTAGCCACCTGGATGTCCACCTTAGGGACTTCCCACTCAAATCCTTCACCCTCTAACGGAAACCTATGTTTTAATTCCGAAGGGGTGGTGAGACGATTTTCCGGGGATTCCCATTCCTGCCGGATGAGATCTCTAATTACCTCATGGACTGGAAAACCAGTCTGCTTTTTTGTTTTAAGGCCCCTAAACATCTCGTCCTGAACAGAACAGGGAACCTCCACTTCCTCCAGCCCCATAGTGCCTCTAACTGCGTCCAGTAGTTCCTCTAAGTTGTCCGAGGAAAAATAATATCTACCGGTTTCTACTTTTTTGGCAGGCCCTACGGATGCCAATTCCTCAAAATCATCAGAGGCTGAGCTACTAGCGTCCATAGAGACCACATCTGAATCTAATTCTTGAATTTTTCTCTTCTTAGGTGGGGGGGGGGCTGGACGAGGAATAGACAGGTAGGGCAGCAAAGAAAGCTTGGACCTCCTGTTTAACGAGTGATCTGAGCTCCTCGATCAGTGAGGGGTTTTCTTCTCTAATTATTTTATCCGTACAGGGCTGACAACTTCTTATAGGAGGAGGACAGCTTTTTTGTACAGATGCCACATCTACGGGGCTGGTCTTTATCCTTCTTAGAAGCGGGGGCCTTGTCTTTCTAAGAAAGGGGAAGAGAAGGGAACCCATGTGAATAGAAGGAGGGGAGATCTAGTGTCATCTAAAAAAGGAGGCCGAGATAACCCCATAGTGACCACCCAGGTACTACTCACTGTAGCCGAGGGCATGCTGGGCTCTGCAGATGCAGGGTTACTGGACCTGTCACCTTCCATAGTGGGAATAGCCTTACCTTTTGGTGTCTTCAGGCAGGTTTTAAATAAAAAAAAGACGTGCCTCCCTGCAAGGGACCTCAGTCCCCTCCCCTTTCCGGTCACTTTAAGGGCCAATCCAGGGTTGGTATGGGCCTTGATGGTCCTGGACAAACAAACATTCAGTGTCCCACGTGGAACGCCCCGCCGGAGCGAAGGGACCCGCAATGACGTCACCCGGCGCGCGCGCGCCCAAACCGGCCCGCAGCTCACGAGCGCCCCACCACACATCTCAGCGTGGAACGCTCAGGCCGGAGCGTCAGGGCCCGCGGCGACGCCACTTCCAGCGCGCGCGGCAAAGTCCACGCTCCCCAGGCCACCAGGAAAGAGGAGATGCCGGAGAGCAGGAGCGGCCTCCGGCATGAACGATCTCCTGGCTAGCTTTACCCTCTGTGGGGCGCAGGAAGCCAGGGTGGTACCAAGAGGGAGCAGCATGGAGGGAGCAGGTAAAAAATACAGCGCAGCCCTGCCCTGCCGGCCCGACAGCACTGCAGGATCTCTCCATGCCCCAAGGGGGACAGGAAAACACTGGGGATTGACGGGGGGGGGAGGGGCTTTTAAACTCTATGTTCCTGTCCCCCAATAGGGCGTGGACAACATCCTCCAATGCAATGCTGTCGTGGAAGGCGTATTGAGAAAGGAGTGGTTCTGCAGGTGGGGACCACAAACCACATCTCAGTACCAATGCTTTCTGGCTGATGTTTTGGTCACTTTTGAATGTTGGTTGTGCTTTCACACTCGTGGTAGCATGAGACGGACTCTACAACCCACAGAAGTTGCTCAGGTAGTGCAGCTCATCCAGTATGGCACATCAATGCGAGCTGTGGCAAGAAGGTTTGCGGTGTCTGTCAGCATAGTGTCCAGAGACGCTACCAGGAGACAGGCCAGTACACCAGGAGACGTGGAGGGGGTCGTAGGAGGGCAATAACCAAGCAGCAGGACAGCTACCTCCGCCTTTGTGCAAGAAGGAACAGGAGGAGCACTGCCAGAGCCCAGCAAAATGACCTCCAGAAGGCCACAAATGTGAAAGTGTCTGCACAAACGGTTAGAAACCGGCTCCATGAGGGTGGTATGAGGGCCCGATGTCCACAGAAGGGGGTTGTGCTCACAGCCCAACACCGTGCAGGATGCTTGGCATTTGCCACAGAACACCAGGATTGGCAAAGTCACCACTGGCGCCCTGTGCTCTTCACAGATGAAAGCAGGTTCACACTGAGCACATGTGACAAACGTGACAGAGTCTGGAGACGCCGTGAAGAGGGATCTGCTGCCTGCAACATCCTTCAGCATGACCGGTTTGGCAGTGGGTCAGTAATGGTGCGGGGTGGCATTTCTTTGGAGGGCTGCACAGCCCTCCATGTGCTCGCCAGAGGTAGCCTGACTGCCATTAGGTACCGAGATGAGATCCTCAGATCCCTTGTGAGACCATATGCTGGTGCGGTTGGCCCTGGGTTCCTCCTAATGCAAGACAATGACAGACTTCATGAGGCTTGAGTGTGTCAGCAGTTCCTGCAAGATGAAGGCATTGAAGCTATTGACTGGCCCGCCCGTTCCCCAGACCTGAATCCGATTGAGCAGATCAGGGACATCATGTCTCGCTCCATCCACCAACGTCACGTTGCACCACAGACTGTCCAGGAGTTGGCGGATGCTTTAGTCCAGGTCTGGGAGGAGATCCCACAGGAGACCATCCACAACCTCATCAGGAGCATGCCCAGGCATTGTAGGGAGGTCATACAGGCATGTGGAGGCCACACACAATACTGAGCCTCATTTTGACTTGTTGTAAGGACATTACATCAAAGTTGAATCAGCCTGTAGTGTGTTTTTCCACTTTAATTTTGGGGGTAACTCCAAATCCAGGCCTCCATTGGTTAATAAATTTGATTTCCATTGATTTTTGTGTGGTTTTGTTGTCAGTACATTAAACTTTGTACAGAACAAAGTATTCAATGAGAATATTTCATTCATTCAGATCTAGGATGTGTTATTTGAGTATTCCCTTTATTTTTTGAGCAGTCTCTCTACATACATACATTTAGGTTTAAATTACAAAAAAAAAAAACACAACCAATACTGTGTTTTGCTGCCCCAGACCCTATTGTGTGGCCTCAGCAGTGACATCACGTCAATAGCGCTGCAGTCAATCACTGAACTTCGTAGCTTTTCAATGTAAATGATTACACGATTCAGTAGAACAGGGGCCAATGGGAGTCTCCGTTTTGGAGAAGTATGAATTAAGAGGCCAAGCATGTGCACCATAGCTCTTTTCAAGGTCTATGGAGCCAACAGTGAAAGTGACATACGGTAGTGATGACAGATTATGTACAACTGTGAAACGTGTTCTCACACTGGTGAAGATACTCCCATATTATCCTGGAAGAAAGGTGGTCTTTGGAGTACTGTCTCTTATTGAAGACTAGATGGTGGCCCGATTCTAACGCATCGGGTATTCTAGCATATGTCTCCCGACCCTCCTTTATAATACCCCATGCAGGATGTCACTTGTTCCCCCATATAATGGCCCATGCAGGCTGTCACATCCCCCCTATATAATTCCCCATGTAGGATGTCACCTCTCCCCCATATAATGGGCCATGCAGGCTGTCACATCCCCCCTATATAATACCCCATGTAGGATGTCACATCTCCCCCATATAATGCCCCATGTAGGATGTTACCTCTCCCCCCATATAATGGGCCATGCAGGATGTCACCTCTCCCCCCATATAATACCCCATGCAGGATGTCCCATCCCCCCGTAGTGCCCCATGCAAAAAAGAAAAAAATACAATACTCACCTCACTGCTTCTCTGGACTCGAGCGCAGCCGGCATCTTCCCGCTGTGCACTGTGATAGGTCAGGAGAGAGCGCGGTGTAAAGACGTCACCGCGCCCTCTGACCTGACAGGTCACACAGCAGCAGCGGAAGACACAGGAGCTGCTGCGGAGGCACGGGGAGGGGTAGGTATGATGCCGGGTGCCGGGGTCCTGATCGAGCGGGGGGAGGGACGGGAGGAGAGGGGAGAGGCGTCACACTTGTCCTCGGGAGATAAGCGGCCGTAGCCGCTGATCTTCTGACGATAGCCGCTTGTAGGTCAGCGGCGCCTGCGGTTGGGGAACTTATGCTGCGAGCAGCCGGCTGCATCGCCGCTGACCTCCGTGCCGCACATGAGCCGCTAACGGCCGCCATGTTTTTCTGAAATGCCGCGTCGCTGATTGGCCGCGGCCGGACCAATCAGCGACCAGGGATTTCCAGGACAGACAGAAAGACAGACAGAAAGACAGACAGAAAGACAGACAGAAAGACAGACAGAAAGACAGACAGACGGGATAAGACAATTATATAGATAGATGATAGGATAAAGAAGTTGATGGGATCATTCGTCCTTACACTACACCAAAGATAATACTAGAGTTGTGTCTAATCTAATAGGCGAGTGCAATACTTGCTTCACTTCTCTCCTTATTGAGTTTCATCCGATGTTGTACTAGATATTATACCACTATACACTTAACGCCGAATGCTCAATATAAATTCCTGCAGAATACCATACATTGCTGAATGTTTTCTTTTTTTCCTAAAAGAGAAATGAAAACCTTTCTCAAGAGGAGACTTTTGGCAAGGTTCCTATTCTCAGCTCAGGGCTGACAAACAGGAAAAAAAAAATAAAAATTTTGGCTTGTGAGAAATCAACAAACATCCAGATATCTGACATACGGAAACCACAGCAATAGACTGACAGCATGAAGATTTACATAGCGATACCTCTACCATCCAGGCAAGAGTTCACAGGGAATCATTTTACTTCCACGAACAATGAACCTGAAAGCATGTTGAAACCTCAGCCATAAATTATGTATATGAAATACTTAATGAAAATTACAGAGAAGATGAAATTACAACATACCGTATTTATGGAGGTGTCACAAAAATAGACTGAGACCTTATTACATAACCTGTGGGTGCAATATCAAAGCAAGATCAATGGGTTAGATTTCTGTAGATATACAGTATAGTAGATGAATCTGATCATGTAATGAGCATAGATCAATATAATCATCTGGTACACAAAAGAGAACATTGCTTATGTAGCTGTATACGTAGGAATACTACAAGCGGTTACTGTATAAACAATACATTACACATAGCTCAATAAAATAATTAGAGGTCACTAGTGTTATTACACCTTCAACTGTTCTTTTCTGCACTTGCTGGAATGCATCCCCATTATGAGAGTACCTGAGAAACACAAGTGGTTGCATTATGTGAAATTGTCTAATATACCATTATTTATGGTGTGGATCCTGCAGCAGGAGATGCTCACGGTTGCCCTAAGAGTGCAATTGCAAACTACAGAGGATGCATTTGAAGAGGGTATTCCCATCTCCAAGATCCTATCCCAATATGTAGTAGGTGTAATCATAATAGCAGCAAATACTTCCAATTAGAAATGTAGTATAGTTCTTCTGATTCGCTATGTTACTTACCCCATGTGCAGGGAATTGTAGTAGCTTCGGTATCCATGGTTACAACCACTGATATAGTGACAGTCAGTTAGCTGTTCAAGATCGTAGCCATGGATACTACTGCAATGCCCTGCACATAGGGAAGTGACAGAGAATCAGAAGAACTGTACTACATTTCTAATTGGAGGAAAACTGCTAATATTATTATTACACCCACTATATATTGGGATAGGATATTGGAGATGGGAATACCCCTTTAACTTGATCTTCACAAAAAAAAAAAAAAAAGTTCTAGGAGTTATGTTTTTTCCCCTATTTAAATAACGTCTTCTCACAAATAAACCACAAAATGGCTGTTGCATTCCCTGCTTTTGCTTTTGTACAGGTTATGATAGTTCCTCCTGATTGGCTGTGGCTGTACTATATCATATGATTTCATAGCTATAAGGCAATATGGGAAAGCCTGTGTCAGTTCCTGTGAGCCTTCTATGACAGATACAAATGTCTGCAATATGAAAAATGCATACAGCCATTTACAATATCCAAGATTTGAATCGCAAATTCGGATTGAAAATTTGACACAAGTTCAAAGTCGAATTCAATTAATTTGCTCACTTCTAATAAAAAGATATTTGCTAATTTCTTTAAACAGTGATAACGTATTCTTAGGATAATACGAAAAAAAAAAAATTTGACTTCTAGGCATCCGACTTTAAAGCACCCCACTGAGAGGTGACTTCAACGTTTAGATTACTCTGTACATTTACTAGCACTTGTCTCATTCATTTAAATAGTTTGACGCTGTAATACAAGGCACAGTTACTACTAAGTACAGAGCTAAGCTTGCTAAAGAATTAATAAAGATTGAAGGGGCTGTTCTTGCTATTCTGCAAACAGCTGGGGAGTTGGACACCCATCAATAGGCCATCAATCTTAAAACAATGCCTTTAAGTTGTCCACAGACTCAAGATCTATGTTTATTTAGGCTGCGTGCACACGATGCGTTTTTCATGCGTTTATGCTGCGGAATTTCCGCAGCGGAAACGCATCAAAAACGCATGGTAATCCGCACCCCATGGTCCCCAATGGCATTCCGCAATGTCAATGCACATGCTGTGGATTTTTCCGCAGCGTTTCTGCAGCGCTCATAAATCCGCAGCATGTTCATTAATTTTGCAGAAGCGCAGCGGAAGCGCCGCCATTGACTTGCATTGAGACGCATAATATCCATGTCTGTACATTTGTACAAGCAGCTTCTATGCGTCTCTATGTGCGGATGGTACCCAGTTCTGGAGGAGAGAAGACTCTCATCCAGACCTGGGTACCATTGTACCTGTAAAAAAAAAGAATAAAATAATAAATAAAGTTTATATTCACCTGTCCGGCGGCTTCTCTCTGCTTGCCGGCAGCGCTTCTCCTTCCAGGACCTGAGTTGATGTCGCGGTCATGTGACCGTAGGCTGTCTCGCGAGAGCTCGGCAACCAGGAAGAAGCCAGGACGAGCGCTGCAGCACACTCCGGGGCATCGGGGGTAAGTATAGATTTTTTTATTTTTACGGTCACACTATATAAATCCATGCCGTTTGCATGGATTTATATAGTGTGACCTAGTTGTCAAGCACTTTCCAAGTGATGCTATCGCCTGGAAAGTGCTTGTCAGTCCACATGCAGAAACGCATGTGAATCCGCATGTATTACGCATGTATTCCGCATGTATTCCGCAGGAAAAACGCATGCACAATCAGCATGCGTTTTTTCTGCCAGGGAGATGCAGAAATGCTGCAGAAATTTTCTGCTTCATTTCTGCATCGTGGGCACATACCCTTATTAATTTTAAATTTATTTTACTCACTTATATAGCGCCATTAATTTCACAGCGCTTTACAGACATTATGAGCACTGTCCCCATCGGAGCTCACAATCTAATTGCCTATCAGTATGTCTTTGGAGTGTGGGAGGAAACCGGAGAACCCGGCGGAAAGCCACACAAACACGGGGAGAACATACAAACTCCTTGCAGATGTTGTCCTTGGTGGGATTTAAACCCAGGACCCCAGTGCTGCAAGGCTGCAGTGCTAACCACTAAGCCACCATGCTGCCCATGTTACCTAAACACCATCTCTTCAACCTCCACATAAAAGGTGCACACTCAATCGTTCAAGGCCAGTAACCATGTGGCAATCAAAAAGGGTCAGGCATGTTATAAACCAACATGACTGATCTGTTACAGTTCTCACTGCAGTATTCAAACCAAACAGGAAAAAGAGCGATAATTCCCGGGCGCTACCACAGAGTGAAGACCAGGGTATACAGTATGTTCTCTGGATCATTATTCATTCATACAACGCGTTTCGAAGTTGGGTTGACCCAATCAGGTGAAGGCGACTGTGTAGACAAGTCAGTGCAGAGGAAGGTTTAACAGGGCGGGTAGCAGAGCCAGGTAGTGGGAGAAACATATAGATAAATATCTCTAATGAGGAGAATGACTGTCAAATGGATTTTCTCATACTAAAACTAATAATACCTCCATGCCCTATATAAATTTAAAGGGAATAAAAGGAACATTAAATAGCTTGGGCGTCTTTTGCAGCATAAAGAACAAAACTGAGACTGTACACAATGTAAATTAAACCTTTGTGGCCACGGATACTCTAACCTTCAGGGCTTAGTTAGTTATCAGTTACATGCTGCTTAGGACGCCAGCCAAGAACAGGGTTACACAGTAATTCTAAGGCTTTCAGGTAACCGCCGCACTACTAAAAACTGCACTGTCAAAAGGCTCATACCCGCTATATAACATTAATTAAAACAGACAAAATGTATCACTGCAGGTTTATATTCCGTGAAAAGAAATGGTTGTTGAATGAAATTTGATATAGCCTTCAAGCCACGTATTGGTGAGGATGCTCTGTTCTGTTATCAGCTTGCCTATACAAAAAGGTGGAAAACAAATATATAACTAGAGGATTTTCTCTATGGTAGAGAAAAGCAGGTATGATCTTAAATTCTTGTTCACTACAGCCAAATCATAGTGTATATATATAGTAAAGTGCACCTAACATATTCTAGGCAAAGGGTTTCTTTAGGATCATACCCCACCAATCAATACCATGTGCCCGTTATATACAATATCCTTACAACATGATCTGACGGGGATCCCCAGGACTGGAGAAGAGAAACTCTCCTAAGAGGTTGATCAACATTTTTCACATACTTCTAGACAAACTATGTACAGGACGCTCCAAAGCGTGAATGAATGGATTGGGGACATGTATCAGCTTATTAACTGCATCTACTTCCATAGAGACAAATCACTGGCATCTAGGGACCCTTTATAGTAGACCACGTGTTCAAGACTTATAGTAGGTTCCATGTTTGTGATTGAATGGAATCCCATGGAATAAGTGGCGCTATAATAATATATAATATTATTATTATTATTATTAATAAATCTATACATCTATCAGCCAATATATAACTAAATTACCACTCATCTCATAAAACAACTGCTACTCACCAACGTCAGCAGTCTCATGCCATACTGGTGAGCAACACTGCTGAGGCTGGCGATTGGCTGCAGTTGTCAGGTGACTTAAACAACAAGTCATGGGATGTGTCTCCAATGACAATCCTCAGTGGTCATGTGGCAAACAACGGGCCATCATCGCTTCCAGCCATAGTAGAGTCTGCAAGTTTACAGTCGGTGACTGTGCCTCAATTTACCGTTTTAAAAACATCTAAGCCATTTCCAGCACTTTTTTTTTTTACATGTCGGACAACCCTCTTTAATGTGTTCTGGGGCATATAAAACATTAAGGAGAATTTAAAAAAAATATATATTTTTTTTCCCCATGTAAAGGGAAGAAATCCTGTATAGCTTCCTTAACCATGGCCTGAAGCTTCACAATGTAAGCATTAGAGAGCAGGAAGTTCGCAGCTACAGCTAACAATTGCATCGGGCATGGATACTTGGCACACCACCAAGAGGAAGGGGGGTGTAATAAGCACTTTCTTCATTCCTTGTAGTTGCTAAATTAGTATGTAATGGATGCTACTTCATCAGACAGCTTTATCATACCTCTGAGCTGCCTGAAATACTTATACAAAAAATATAATTCTGTAATGCCAGCATGGATTCTTTACAAAAAAAAAAAAATAGCTTTGACATAACTGTTGGAGTTAGTAGAAGAAACTATGTATCATGCCATCCCATGAATTTCCTTCCAGGAAAGTCTGAGTATACTTTCCTTTGGGACTTATGAAGCACCACCAGCTGTTCTGCACCCATATGAGCTGTCAATATTAATTGATGCCGATGCTACAAAGTTGCCATTAGCAGTTGATATACAACACAGAAAATATAACTGCGCACAAACAAGCCTGCAGAAGTAAAGCAAAAAATTCTGGAGATCTTTAGACAAGATTACACAACTCATTCTGCTGGAAGAGGAGACCAAAGGAAAGTCACGAAATGACCTTACCTAGCCCAGTGATGGACAAATCCCAGGAGACAGGTAACCAATGCGCCAAGAAACCTGCAGCTGCCATTTAACTTGGTCGGGTATTTTTACTTCCATTTCTTGGACCCTGATCCAAGACACATCAATGTTCTGAATTACAAGACGACCACACAGCACTCACTGCAGACGTCTAATGGAAAAATCTGGTTGGAAACTGGTTTCCATTATCGCTCATATCAGGAACGCGTCGAGGATATGTTTTCCCATAACAGAATAATAATATTTCCACTATGCGGCATAAACATGCAAACTGTTGAACTATCTAACATAATATTTGCAGACACAAAACTTCTGGTGCTTAAAATAGTATCTCAAGCTAATTTATCCAGGAAAATAAAGAAATCTACGGAGGAATTTCCTGTTTGCTTTTTCTGAAGATTAAAGGCAAGGCAAACGAGAATGTCACATGTAATCAATATTTCCGGCAAGGCAACGCTCTTCAGATTGCTGCTCCCTCCTTGCCCTGTGAGAGCCTGTAAGGAAATTAGAGGGAATTAACTGATCTGTGAAGTAAATCATCCAGCATCACATGCCAGGCTAAAGGAAGGAGATGAACAGGGATCACCTTTTTTAAATCATAGCTCTTCCAGGAAAAGATGCATAGAGCCAATGGAGCCACCATTACAGCCCTCAAAGGGTTACCAGTTTTATAGCCCCTTTCATATTTTAATTGAGCATTATAACGGCACCTTCCAGCCATAAACATGATAATTCATCACCAATCAGGCCCCATTAATGCAATTAGCAATTTTACTATACACGCAAATCACATCATAAAACACAGATACATTACCAAGAAAATAGTAATTTGCTCTATACTGATGTGTATGTTAAAGGGCTTAGCTACTTCTTCCTGTTCTTACTGGAGTTTTTTTCCCCCTCAAACTAACCAGCATTTCTGCCCCCCAAAAACTGGACGCTGATGTAGGAGCATGTGACCAGAGCAGTACGTCAGCCTCCTCCAATAGAAAAGCAGCTTTCCCATGTGAGGGATAATATAATTAGAGGACACTGATAGACAGTGTTTCACACCTGTCTCTTGTATACCGGGCTCTGCTCCTTTCTCCTGGGTCCGCTGCCCTCTGTTGTGCTCCACATCAGGTTTTGCAGGTTGCCCGGAGTGGATCTATGACATCATCTCCCTGGACCTATTTAAGGCTCACTGACGCATACCTGCATCTTGGGATTAAGCCTCTAAGCCACGGCTCCACTATCGGTATTCGTTCAGTATTTTCTCTCAGGGGTGGGAGCAAAAACCAGGAAACTAAAAAGGACACTTGTGTGGATCACACCATAATATATTTTGTACTAGGGTAGAGTTTTTACTACAGCCACCAAGTTAGGAAAAAAAAACAAAAAACACAACAACCGCTAGGAAAAGACAAATAAGGCAGAAGAGGAATATACAGTGGAAATAATGTGAATTTTAGAATACTTCTGCCCTGTTATAGAAACATGTCCGAAGCTTCAGTGGAAGTAAAAATCTAGGAGTTGAGCCTACTCAGATAACAAGGGATTCCCCTCTACGGCAGCATGCCCCCTGCTCAGTTTTTCTTTGGAGATCCTTTAATAAAGGTCCATGGACGGGAAGTTACCTCCCATGGAGAACTTGTTGACACTTATGCAAAAGAGATACATAAAAATAATATACGTCTATAGCTTACACAAACTTAACACTGGAAATGCTTTGCATAATCTAACAGTGTTACACATTCCGGCGGTCTGAGGTTACAGTCAGGACTGATACAGCTGGTGAGACTCTTCCACATCACTGACTATGCTGTGACAAGTCACTTACAGTATGTACTGGCCGTTTTGCACATGCAACCATGTAATTTCCTTTATACGTTAGTGCAGATGCATTTTACCAATGTTACATAGGTATGATTTATAGAGCACGGCCACTAATCTGATAGCCATCCAACGTTCATACGGCCTGAAACACCCAGACGAAATTCACCTGGTAACCTGCCGCATGACCTTCAAAAACATGAAGAGTACTAAGAGATATGTTTCATGATGAGCTGTGATACAACCAATACAAGATCCAAAATGTGAGCTGTATGTTGAGTGTTCCTTTTTAGATCAAAAGACAAAAAACAGAATTAGAAAGGGATTGGTGGGAACTCTTGGTGGGAACTCTTGGTGGGAACTCTTGGTGGGAACTCTAGACTGATCTGTAAAGTAGGTGATATTAACACACTGTGTGTAGCCATCTTTACAGTCCATAACTTTACAGAAATATCAGTCAGTCAGATACTGTACCTTTCTAAACATGCTCATATGGAAATCTGCAGTTTGATTGGCAATTAAAAAAATGAAGTTATTTCACTGCCCCTCGCTGCTCTGTGCCAGTCATCTAAATGGTACTGAACAGTTACTGCTGTACTCAGCATCTCTACATTCACAACCACGGATTATTTTACAAATGACATCCCACTCAGCACAATAACACACCAAGTGGGATGTCAATCGTCAAGTAAACAGTGGGCTGGATTACAGTCCAGACACAGTACAGCCATGACTTTCAGTTCTGAGCTGCCCAGATAACCGGAAGAGAGGCCTACGGCAGTGTTACAAGTCCATTTTCTCACTTCTAGTACTTCCAGTCAAACTGTGGATACCTTTTTAAACATGCCCTTGTGCGTATTTCTGCACAATGCACCATTCACTCAAAAGAGTAAACTCTGATGACAGGTTTCTTTTCAACTGGAGGCTGGTAGATTCCCAAAGAAATACCAGTAATGTCATGTGACATCTGCTAGATCTACTGGTGCCCCCAAAAAAAGAACCACCATCTTCTAACTCATCAAAAGAGACTCTTACCCACTTTACTTGGGCACAGGCAATCAGCATCCAACCACTATAACATTAAAGAAGAAGGGTAGTGACGATACCAGGCACCTGTCCGCTGGTTAAGAAAGTTCACCTTCCTTGGTCTAGTAAGGAAAAAAGACAAAACCAAAAATGTCTCACTCACAAAAGAGTTTTTCTAGTCTGTCGCTACACAAGATATTTTATAATGCAGACGGCAAGGAGCTCCATCAGGTTCAAACTTCATAGGTAGACCGTAAGTTTTACGCTAGACTTTTCCCATTAATGATTGCATATAGCCACTAGCCAATGCAGGCTTCTATTATTTATATAGAGCCATTTAGTTTCACAGCACTTAATAGACATCATCATCACGATCCCCATTGGGCCTCACAATCTAGATTCCCTATCAGTAGGTCTTTAGAGTGTGGGAGGAAACTGGAGAACCCCGAGGAAAACCACAAACTCCTTGCAGATGTTGTCCTTGGTGGGATTTGAACCCAGGACCCCAGCACTGCAAGGCTGCACTGTTAGCCACTGAGCCACCGTGCTGCCCTACTACTAGTTTATGCTTCTTAATAGTCTGTGTCAATTGGTTGAGCAGTTTACAAAGCAGAATTTAAAATAAAATATATACAGACCCTAGAAGTGCCATACTATGCAATGTCAACCAGCAGCTATGCAAGAACTTATTAATATTGATTTTGGTATTACAACTTGCATATAACTTAAAAAAAAAAAAAGCAGCAGATATAAAGCAGAAGTAAAGGTTAGATTGTTTCCGCATACATACTACGTGCAGGAGATTGGGGCTACCTTAGTTTCCAGACCATGGTATGTATGTAATGCTTAGCATGATCCCACCATAACACCAGGCCATATAATTACTGCACATAGAAATAACTTGTGAGCCTGACATCACTGTTTCCATAAGACATCTTAAAACACATAGAAAGCCTCTAATGTATTAAGTCAAAACTATGGAGGAATCTGCTGAGTACAATACAATAAAAACGGTCTTTTAATGAGGTGCCTCTCTCCTATAAAGTATATACCATCCTCAAGTTCGAGAACTTTTAAACATTTTGTTTCCATATCATTGACATGTCTTATCGATCCTGCGACTTCCATAATTCCACGACTTTAATTTCTTGGTGTTGCAATTTCTAAATGTTGAGGAATGTAATAAAAACTGAAAAATCTGTTCTAGATGAAGAGGTGATTTTCCGTAAAGGTTACATCACACCTCAGGTTTTCTTTTGGCCACATGAGATGATCTCTTACTATTTGAGGCAAGACTAGCCTAAATTCTCAAGAAGTAAAAAAGTTCTCCCTGCCCTATTCTGCTGGATTGAGACTTTTAGAAACTATCCTCCAGCCATTTGTCTGAAGAAACAACTCACACTGTCAGCTAATCACGTCTGATGGGTGCAAATATAGAAAACCCAAAAGACCCCTCAGTTAATAGGTTCTGGAAACAGAGTAACTGTTCATTGGGCCAAAAAGTTCCCCCCCTTCATTAATAGCCAGAGTTAAAAATGTCAGAAACTCTATTCTACAGCTAAACTTTCTACAGTGTAAAGATTAGGAGTTGTTATTTCGGCACTGCAGACATTGTAGAACATAAAACATCCGTGAGCGACAATAAATGAGAATTGTGAACACACAAACTTATTTTTACGAAGCCATGTACTTTGCTCATGAATGCAGCATTATCCCAGTAGCAGGATGAAGGTTATATACAAACTAGACGTAAAATTGCAATAGAAACAATCTGTACATAAAAAGCTGAATTTATTTCATTTCCACTTTTGTGGTGATAACTAAAGCATTTTTTCATGGACTTGTTTTTACGATGCAAACAGAGAGGACCATTTCAAAATCCTTAGATATTTAGAGCAACGTAAAGGTATTTTAAAGGATCATATTGTGGGGGCCTGGAGAGAAGGACCCCACTGATGCCAAGATGATATTAAGGTAACAGCTGGCGAATATCAGGAACATGTCAGCATTAGCTGGTTTTAACAAAAACATTTATGTAATGCAAAGTGGCTGCACACAACATTGCTCTGAGTATAACTGATGACTGGATATGCATGAAAGTTCCAAAAACAGCCTAAAAGGTTTTTACCGATTAATCGGAGAGCAATATAATGTAGGGACAGAGACCCTGTTCCAGGGATGTCTCAGGTACTGGGCTGCGCAGTTTATTTAATCTAAAATCATTATTTTAAAGTCAGCAGGAAATCACTAGAGGATTACTTTGTCTGCTGCCAGAAAGTCCAACCACAACCCCACCCTTGATTGGCAGTTTTCGGTGTACACTGTGCATAGGCAAAAAGCTGACAATCAGTGATGGGGGCAGGGTTATACAAAACTCGGCATAAGGCCATGGCCCCACCATCAGTATTCGGTCAGTATTTTTTCTCAGGAGTCAGTGTGTCCGGTACCTATGGTGTCCGTTTCCACACGTACTGGAGACACCGACACATGTAGACCCATTTAAATGAATGTGTCTGCACACATGTCATTGTATTTCCATGGACTGTGTGCAAAACATGCTGACCAGTTTTTGCACGCTGCACGGGCCTCAAAATGTCCAACACACGTGCATACTTATGATATCTGTGTGTCATCAGTATCACACGTAACAACACCTGGGAATCAGCGGTACAGTTAGTGCTGTTTCCAAGCGCCGGGTGCTGAAGGAATCTATCATTGTCCCCTGCTTGCACTGCAATCAGCGCGAGCAAGCAACAATGCTGAGAGTAGCATTCTGGTGCCGTCGTTTCCAAAAAAGTGTGAAAATAAGAATAAAATAAAAAAAAATCATTACGCTCACTAGGACACCACTCACAGGTCGCTGCAACACATCATTCTCCTCTGCTCCTGAGCTTGTAAGGTCGCCTCAAGCCAGGTGAGTATAATGATTTTAATTTATTCTTAGTTTTACACTTTTTGGAAACAGCGGCACCAGAATACTACTCTCAACATTGTCACTTGCTCACGCTGATCGCAGCGCAAGCAGGGGACAATGATGAGAGATTCTTCAGCACCCGGCACCTGGGAATAGCACTAACTGTACCACTGATTCCCAGGCGCCGGTACGTGACACATTGATGTCATCCGTGTATCAGTGTGCACATGTGTTGGACATTCTGTGGCCCATACGGCTTGAAAAAAAACTGACATATCAGCGTCTTTTGCCCACGGACACACGGTCCACGGAAACACACTGACATGTGCGCAGACCCATTCATTTGAATGGGTCTATGTGTGTAAGTGTCTCCAGTACGTGTGAAAGAGCCCAAACATGACACTCATAACTTTGACAGAGTTTAACTAGTGTCATTAGCATAATCGAGACTATTCTCTCCCATGAGAGAATTGATGGCTGTGTGACACCGGCCTTAGAGAACTGCTAGATCTGCAGCAGATAAACCAGTTCTTAATCAAAACTGCAGCAACAGTAAAGCAAGCGACACATCATTGGAGTCAGAGTCTACGCCCCTACATCATGCTGCTCTCAGCTGGATTAGCAAAAACTGAGGATAGATTCCCTTTCAGGCTATATCCAGAGCAATGTTTTTGTTGCATTTTTTCCTGTAATCAAAACCTGCTCTTTTGGCAGGAAATAGGCTGCATTTTCAGCAGTTTTCCAGGGTTTTTACATGCTTTTTTTTTTCCCCGTGTAGATTACAAAGTGTGCTTGTACTGTAGACCAAGTTTTTGTTTTTTTTTTTCCACCAAAAACACAGCGAAAAATGCCATTGTGGATTTATTTATATATCTGGTAAAACAGCCAGAATAGGTTATGTGCTTTGCATTTTGCATTAATTCATATGTTTTACATGTGGTTTGACCCAGAGAAGTCTATGTGAAAACATGGAAAGAAACTAAGAAAAAAAAAAAGAAAAGCATATAAACCCACACAAACATCCAACAAATATGGACTACATTTTACCATTTGAATCACTGTCGACATTTGTCCGCAGAGAATTTTTGCCTAAATAAAAGGCTATGAAAAAAAATTGCAAAACAAATGTTCTTTTTCTAGTAACATTATGTGTGAAAGCAACCTTATACATCCCTTACCTAGATCAGTCACAACATTAAAACCACTGACGGGCAAAGTAAATAACTGATTATCTCCTTACAATGGCACCTGTCAAGGGCAGCAGGTGAACAGTCCTTGAAGTTGACAGGTTGGAAGCAGGAATAATGGGTTAGAGCACGATCCGAGTGACTGACAAGAGCCAAATTGTAATGGCTGGAGACAAGGGGGTCCAAGGACAGGATCATAGACTCCATATGTATCACTGATAAATATGGAGAGCAAAGGCCAGGTCTGATCCCACAGAAGACCTGTGGTTTAATTTGCTGAAAGTCTTAGGGCTTCCTGTAATAATTGATGAATACACTGTTCATCATGGCTTGCTGTGTACCAGCTGATCAGCAAGAGTGCCCACCATCAGAATGAAAGAAGATGGCCTGGTCTGATGAATTGCATCTCCCCACCCCCCATCTTGTGGATTGCCAAGTGCATGTGTGCTGCTTACCTATGAGAAGGTGGTAGTGGAGGCAGTGTGATGCTCTGGTGGAAAAGTTGGGTCCTAGCAATCATGTGGATGTCACTTTGACCACAAGTACACCCCTTCATGGCAATAGTGATCCCTAATGGCAGTGGCCTTTTTCCAAAGGAATATGCAGCCTGTCAGACTCTGGATGGGCTGCAAAGGCAAGACAGGTCCATGAAGTCTCCATCTTCAGAGCCATAAGGGATCTGCTGCTACTGTTTCAGTGCTAGATCTCACAGATGCCTTCATTAGGTCTTCTGAAGTCCATACAGATTAGACTAATAACGGCTGAACCCACCAATATTGACGCGTTCGGCTAAAGGTCTACTGTGTATGGGGTCGCTGGTGACTGATGGTCAGTAGAGGTATTGATTGTGCATATCCGATTTTGGACTGCCGATTGCATTGTTCACCCGGAGAAAAACCGCCAGTCAACATGTAAGTCAGTGGCTCTCAGAGAACACAGGAGCACTCGGCTGAGCGAGTGCTCTAGTGTATAGGAATGTTGGCGGAGATGGCTGTCGGCGAATGACTGGCCGATGCATCTTTTGGCTGGCAGCCATCTAATGTGTATGGCCAGCTTAAGTCTACATTTGCATAATGAGTGTTTGGTGAGTTTTTAATGTGGCAGTTTCCTGCATCTAAGGGCTCGGTCACACTGCTCTCTTGAGAGAGAATTGGGACGATTATGCTAACGACACTCAGCTTTGAGCAGAGTGTCATCTTACTGTGATCTGATTCTCTCAGCTGAGAGAATCAGATCACAGATGTGGAGAACTTACATTTCTTTATCGTCGCCATTATCTCTGACTGTACATCAGACTGCACTTGGATGACATACAAGTGCTGTTGTTTTTTCCTTTTGGCATGTCATTTTAAATAAAGCTACTTTGTTTTTGATACTTCAACTTTATTGATACAATCATAAAGCGAAAACACACTAAAAGCAAGTGCACTTTTTACCTGCGGATTTTCCACATCTAAGGCAAGTCTATGTAGAAGATCCACATGTAAAACTCAGCGTACCCATAAGGGAAATAGGGTGGTGGTTGCGGAATTTAAACACGCACCGCAGATCAGTTTCCGCTGCATAAAAAAAAAAGCACAGTGGGCAGGAGATTTCTATAAATCCCATCCACTTTGCTGGAACGGTAAGACACTCGCAGGGACAATACGCAGGGTAAAAAAACTCACCAAAAATTCATTATAGGAACTTAAGCTAAGTTTTCTTTGTGCGGCAAGAGAGAAACTAAACACAAATGGTTTAACCATTATGGCTAATCAGTGAATATGCTGTTCGGACAGCAGGTTTCATCAGTGGTACGGCCAGCATTTCTGATGGACAGAATCTACACCCAAAATCAAAAAAAAAAAAAAAAACTTTGGTATGTCTTAGAACTGGATGCTTTGACACTTTAAAGCACATGTAATTGGAGTTAAAGGACATTATTTGTGAACAAGATGAACTGAATCATAGTCCATCTTTAGGGCTCTAGAACACAAGCAGATTACAGATATATCCACATTACAATGTGAACAGCCTGCTACTGGCCCATACTGCACCTTAGTATGCCACGCAGATATTTCACAACATGCTGTATTACAGAGACATTGTCTTTTAGAAGCATAGTGCTGCACATTAGCCACATGTACCACTGGCTAGGAGCCTGCATTTTTACATCCCATTTCCCTCTCAGTTATCTTTATACTTCCCATTTCTACTTTTTACTTACATTATACTTTTCAGTTGAGAGTGGACCAAACCTGCTAATGCAGCATTCATTTTGAATGTTACAAGGATATCAGACCATTTGTAAGGCAGTTTCACGCCCCCAATATTTGTTTGCAAATACGGATAGGTTATCATTAATATTTTCCATCCAATTTTTGGTCCATACGTCCAGTTTTACCACCGGTGTCGCATCCATTTTCCTCATGTGCACAAAAATAAATTAATTAATTGGATATTAGAAGCTTTGAAATTTTAACAGTCAGATGACACACGATTTGTTTCCATGCGATTTTCTCAAGAGGCCATTCACCTGAATGGATGATTTTGATCTGCAGATTGGAGATCAAAATTGGAAATGCATCCGGTTTTTTTTTTTATTGGAATTAAAAAAAAAATTTTGGGGAACAAAAATACTAAAGAAAAACAAACAAACCAAACATGTGAACAAGCCCACAGACTATAATAGATGCGTGTTCTGACTGTGAAAAGCATAGATAAAACACGTATGACAAAATCAGATGTGTGAAAGTAGTCTTGTAGGAATCGTGCACTACAGGACAAGCCAAGTTTAACAACGCAGGTTATGTTCGAAACGAGTCTGGTATAATTATGGAGTCCCCCAGGTCCCCCCACACCTCCTTCAGATTGTCGGTGTGTGTGTTTTTCTAGTTATATTATTTTATTTTATTTTAACTTTGATAATAAAAGTACCTACATTTTTTTTAATACGTCCTTGGATTGTGGATTGGAAGCTGGATCATCTCTCATTTCTCCTGCACAACAAGACAACCCCAGCTTAATCAATTAATGAGGCCCACAATTAAAATAAAGACAATGGATACTCACCTCCCACAGCGGTGACATTCCGGCGATGTCAATGCAGCTGTTCCACCCTGGCGCAATATTGATGGGCTGCAGCCAAACAGCAGCTGCTCATTCGCTACAACAGACACATGATACAACGTCCCATCACTCTGCGGGAACAGCGGCATCGTTAGAATGGCACCACCATATTGGTTTTATTTTAATTGGTGTCCTAAATTGATCGGGAATTGGATGTTTCGCCCCCAACAGTTCGCCCCCGGGTACATTTCACTCCGGTCCGGAGGCGAAATGTGCGGGTGCGAATCTTCCTGGGGGCAAATCTTCCTATAACCGAAAGCTCGGCTACCTGGAGGAAATTAACTTTATTCCTCCCGGCAGCATCTGGCTTTCAGTCATAGAGGTGCTGCTTCAGTCACTGTTCAGTACATTGGTAGCTGCAGATGTAACCACGCCCTGCCACTGACTAATAGCTCACTTTATACGGATGCTCTGCTGAGCCGGCTGTCAGTCAGTGCAGGGGCGTAGTTATAGCCACCACTCACTACATACTGAACAGCGAATGAAGTCGCACAACTGACTGAAAGCCAGAGGCTGCCAGGAGGAATAATGTTAATTTCCTCCCAATAACCGTGATTTCAGTGCAGCGGTCGGGCAGCTTAGGGATGCGATTAACCATATTTTGAGATGTGACAGGTTCCCTTTAATTTCACCTCATGCCAAAAGAGCAGCTCTTCATCTTTTGGACTGCTTTGTCACCGTCATGTTAGCTGACAGCTGGCTCCCATGTAGTTAGGCAGCAGGCTGTCAATCAGTGTGACACTGGCAGTAAAGCACCTTCAACAGAGCGGAAGAGAAGGAGCTGGACTGTCGACATATCGTCACTGGAAGCTCCAGAAGCGCCGGCAGGAGCAGTCCATGTCCGCTCTGAGCTGGCAGAGGTCGGTGCTGGGCAGTACAGGCAGGTAGTTAACAGCTACCTGCCTGTAAGTGCTTAGTACCAAAGCAAAAAAATAAGCAAAGTCCCAGATAACCCCTCTAAGGACAATTCTAGTTTATTCCCCAATCTATCCATGTACATGTGGACAAGCTTTCAGCTGCTGCACAAATGATTAATACCTCAGCCATGTCCTAGCTGAATAGATCCCATTCTACAAAAGGAATGAGGTGACTTGACATATGCTGAAAATGTTAATAAATTGAAAATAAAAAAAAAAAAATGTAGGAAAAAAAAAAACACACTTAAAAGGATAAGAATGCTGTCTTGATGTGAAAGGATTTCCTCATTCATGCATAAACAATATGTACACAAATGTCCCTGGGGAAATTTCAGCGCACACAATGTAAATGGAGAGTGAATACTAAACTAGACTGGCATTGATTGCACTAATGGCATCAACCCCTTCTCCTAGAAATTAGCAGATTCCTGCATTGCTCAAGGGTTAAATACACAAATTAACATTTCATGCATTTCCGAGGCTTCGTTTGATATCATGTGATACATACGGTACATCAACAAACAGGAAGTCATCATATAGGCCAAGAGAGGAGAAATCAGTGAGACCGAAGACATTCCAACAGCAGAAGTATTCCCAATGCCATGACAATCCATAAAGGCCCAGTGTGCACGTGCCAACGCTGGAGGTGTAATTATAACAGTGCCGTCAATCACACCCACATTTTGAGGGTATTAAATGGGCCCATTCATTACATGAAGCCTGAATGAAACAGTGCACTTGTTCTTATGTATCACTAGGGGAGGAGATGCACTAGAAACATGGCACGCCAATTAGAGAGCATGCTGCTGTGCAAAGACAGTAACAAATGCTGCATGCTGCCCACCAGCTGGGGCACCAACCAGCCAGCTTTAATAAGAAGGCGAAAATTACTGTACATATGAAGATACCCACAGGTCATATGGACAACTGTGTATAAACCCCAACACTAATCTGCTATAGATCTGCTGCCGATTACTAAATATTAACAGGTAAACAAACAAGTATGGGAATAATAGAGGATACGGAGAATCAATGACAATCTAGAAATCACACACATCTGATAACTATTTTAGGCCCCGAGTGGCTGGTGGTGTCGCAATACCGGTTTGCCCTAAAGTTACTCTGTCATAGAAGTGAATGGAGCCCATTGACAGCCATGCAAGTCCAATGATGTGCAACTTGTTATTCTGCAGCCCGGGCCTTCCATATTTTGGAGATATTTGTGTATAGGATTACTCTGTGCTCAGTAAATGAATAATAGCATATTTGCCCATTATATCATTTATATAAAAGCATTATATGGCTGCATTATGTGAGAACATACAGATCCAGTTAGCATCAGGTGACAGCTGACCTTAGGTGAAAGGCGACTTATTGTCTATGGGCCCCTGCTGCTAAAAATACAGAAAACATATGGACAAAACAGAAATGGTGCCGTGTATTACAGAATACAAGAAAAAGAATATGGAATAAAAGCTCAAATTCTGCAAGGAAGAGACTGAGATTTCAGCAGTTGGCTGCTGATGAGCCCCAAGGTGGAGGTTCTGCCTCCCCATCTATGTGGATGGACACATGCATGGGAAACCCAGGTGCCACCTGTCAGCGAGGTGTCATCAGGTGACAGACAGGCACATAGGAGCATCTCAGCTCCATGGTGCTTTGGTCCATACACACACATATATTATATATCATACATATACACATATAGGACCTACTTTGGCTTTCTGCAGGGGGGTGAAGCGCAGGTCATGCACAAAGGGGTTCTTGACCGGCCTGGTGAGCTCCTGCTGGCCCCCTCCTGGACCCGAGCGCTTTCTGGTCAGCCTCATGGTGGGATGGAGAGGTGGTCTGCTGCCTGACCAAACACTAGGACTGGCAATGACAAGCCCAGCTAAGCCAACTAGTTCAGGCAATGGATGGAGTTGCCAGAAGTTGACCACAAAAGGATGAAGCTGCTGCTGATGATGATGGTGATGGTGGTGGAAAATCTCAGCCCCTTCTGGAGGGAAACGAGATCCCCCCTTTTCCTGTTCCTCCTCTGGAGGGGACTGTAATCCGTGCTGGAGATGTAGGAGGGGAGACCCAGTGGAGGGAGATCAGCTCAGGGATGAGGATGTTCCCAGAAACACACAAAGCGAAAGCTGCGGGGGAGGAGGATCGGCCGCGGATCTGCGGGAGCACAGGACACGTCTCCAGAGGCTGGAGGAGGAGGAGCAGGAGATCATTCGGTGCCGGGGCTTAAAGGGTTTAGCAGGAGGAAGCGGCCGCCAGATGATGCGCGGACTGCCCCCTCCCCTAGTCTCTCTCTGGTAGGAAGGGGGAGGAGGACATGACAGGGAGGAGGAGGCTGAGCCTCCCTCATGAGCTGCTGTGGAGCTGGCCATCTGACCCGTGTGCTTCACTCCACCTCATGGAGGGTCTATGGCTGGAGGATGAGGACTGGGCGAAGAATCCCTCATTAACTCTTCCCCAGCCGTCTGATCAGGAGATGCTATATCTGGCTCCATTTCCTTGGCAACTAAGTAGACGCTATGTGTGACTGGTGTGCAACTTGTGGAGCCAAATAACAGGTGCGACATCCAGTGAAGCCTATGGGGTCGGCTGTGACCTGCAGACAATACTACAATAGTGTTAGGTTTTCTTTCTCCTCTTGGTTGCAGTAGATCTCACGACCCCATCAGTAGCACCACGAGCTAATGACGACCCTCCTGCCGCTGATGGCGACCCTCCTGCCGCTGATGGCAAGGTGATTTTTTTATTTTATCTGGACAGATTTTCAAAAAATCATTGACAGCCAACATAATTCATGGACACATTGGAAAACTATGATAAATGATTATGATTTTCTGCGCTATATGTCTACAACCCATAATTCTGATATGAAGACATGTCAGTGAAGACATTCACCATGAACTATAAATTATAATAATTACAGACATAATAACAATAATGTATCAGCTTCTACGGCTTTAAAAAAATTACTGACACATCAAATTATTTTTTCAGATGGAAATAAAGTGCCCCATAATAAAGTGCCCCATAATAAAGTGCCTTTTAATAAAGTGTCCTATAATAAAGTGCCCTATAATAAGGTGCCCTATAATAAAGTGCCCTATAATAAAGTGCCCTATAATAAAGTGCCCTATAATAAAGTGCCCTATAATAAAGTGCCCTATTTGTACTGACTGTCCAGGAATTTCTGGAGTGCTGGCACCCTGCCCCCTGCCTCCTGCCCACAGCCAACATTTCTGTAGAAATAATGCATAGATGCCATACATGGTGCCCCCCTGCTACTACAGTTCCGAATTGCTGGGGTCACTTTCTCTAAATGGCCTCTGTAGTCACATGGGTAGTGAGTTTTTAATTCTCAACATACCTCACCAGGATAGGTGATAGCTTGTTTATGAGTGGGAGTCTGACAGCTGGGACCTGCACCAATTTGCTGGACGGGAATTTTTAGCCGAGACAGGGACCTTTTATCCACATTCCAAAATGGAGCAAAGGTTGGATACCCGGCCACCACTCCATTCTCTATAAGGCTGACGTAAAAAGCTGAGTCAGCAGCCCCATTGGGAACGAATGGAGCAGCAGTCAAATATCCGACATGTCACTCCATTTTTCAACAAGGTTAAAAATTCCCTGATCTGCCGACCTGTGCAAGTCCCAGCAGTCAGACACCCACCAATCAGTAAGTTATCACCTACCGTATGGATAAGTGATACCTTGTTTTCACTGGACCACCTCGTTATTACAGCATTCATAGATGAGTACATCTCATCACCCCTAGAAGGGCATGTATAATGACCACAGATGATCCCATGGCAGATTGCCAGCCACAGTTCTGCTTACCAATATATGATGGTTAATAATTCTCCCACCTTTCTCCATGGGCCTCCTAAATTCCTACGTCATGGGTCGTTTATCATCCAAAGTGACTATATGTGCTGAAGTCACAGAACCACATTGACTAATAGCTCTAATGCTGTAGTCATGTTACCCATGTCATAGGAATCTGCGGAGAGGTCCAGAAGGAAAGCTAGAGTGGATGTTTTACTATAATATACTGGTAAATGGCCAATCTGAAATAGATGGCACGAATATATTTAGAGGGAAAATTGCTTTTAAAATTCAGGAAAACTGCTACCAATTGCTGCTGATCCCATAGAAACCCCAACACATATTTACCTCGTGCTGATTGGGAAAGCTGATCTTTCCAGATTTACTCTATTAACATTCAACATAACATGTACCAAACTTGATCATATCTGTAAATCTGGTGCCTTTTGATTATACTGGTAAGACCTATGAATTTCAGTACTTTCTAGCTATAAGCCTTATGCACACAGCCATATTACTGCTCCATATATGTGTAGAGTTGTACATTGTTTCAGGGGTAGCGTGGTGGCTCAATGGCTAGCATTGATGCCTTGCAGGGTCCTGTGTTTGTATTCTGATTGATACTTTTAAAGTGGGGCTCTTATTGTCACTAATACAAATGCACCAGATTCCAGCAGTGGAAGAAGACTTCACAGACCATCTACGTTCCTGGTCCCTCTTTTTGACAGGTTCAGCAAGATGTCACATTTCATTGCGCTACCTGCTTTTCATCAGAGAAATTGTAAAATTACATGGGAACCCTACCGATATTGTTTCTGATCGGGGGAGGGTGGGGGTACAATTTATTTAAACATTTTGGAGAGTATTTTGCGCTCGTTTGGAGATACATCTGTCCTTTTCTTCAGCTTTTCATCAACAGTCTAATGGGCAAACTGAACGTGTTAACCAGAATATTGAGACTAATCTTAGGTGTTTTTTGTCTGAGAATCAGGAGGATTGGGTTCCTTACTTACCTCTAGCTGAATTTGCGGTGAATAACCGTTGTCATGAGTCTACTGGTAAGTCTCCACTCTTCTGGGCCTACGGGTTTCATCCTCAGTTCAGCTCGTTTAATAGGAATAGTTCCTCAGGATGCCTGAAGAAGAACGATTTTCATCATCTATTACATCTGTGTGGCAAGGGGTTTTGAATAACTTGAAGAAGATGCGGTCCAAATATAAATGTGTGGCTGATCAGAGACATTTCGTGGGTCCGGACCTGTGTGTTTGTGATTTGGTGTGTTTGTTCTCGAAGGACATTAAGTTCAAGGATCCTTCTTGGAAACTGGGACTCAGGTTCATCGGTCCTTATAAAATTGTGGCTGTCGTCAGTCCTGTAACTTTCCGCCTTGCTTTGCCGCGCACCTTTAGGATTCATAATGTGTTTCACCGGTCTCTACTAAAAAAATACATTGCATCCTCTGTACCATCACCTCTACCTCTTTCTCCGGTCATTGTTGATGGTAATTTGGAGTTTCAGATTACTAAGATTGTTGACTCTCGCTAGGTTCATCGGTCTCTTCAGTATCTGGTACACTGGAGGGGTTTCGGTCCTGAAGAAAGGATGTGGGTACCATCATCAGACCACTATGCGGTCAGGTTGATCCGGTCTTTTCATGCGGCACACCATGATAAACCTGGCCCGAAGGTCCCTAGTAGAAGGGGGGTTACTATCACACCACGATAATGAGGAGCCAGAAGACCGGGTTGTCTGATTACCCCTACTCCTGCACTGATTAGAGGCACTTCACCTTCATATTGAACTGTGCAGGTTTCTTCTAGCAGTGCAGGGGTTTATCGGTTCATCTGTTTCAGTAGAGAGCTCCTGGAAGGCTTGCTTGTGATAATGCTCTCAGCTGTTCAGAGGTGGCCACTCCCCTCTCCTATTTATACTGGCTTCTGGCAATCAGGCATTGCCAAACTTACCTTCATTGCTGTATGGTTTCAGGAGTTGTTGGAGTGTTTTGTTATTTGGGGAGGAGTTTTGTCGATTATCTAAGACTGTTGCTTGGTTTTGGTTGTGTGCACATCCTCTCATTCTGCTACTTTGGTTTTTACCCATCCTTCACTTCCCAGTGTTTCCCTCTGTTGTTTGTGAGTGTATATTTGTATGGTTGGTATTTTCATTTATCCCTGTTCGTATTACCTTGTTAGTCTGAATGGTGTATTGACATACACTACTACTTCCCTCTTCCCTGGGTGGGGGGGGGGAACAGACTGAGGGCGGATTCAGGAACTCAGCAAGGTACATGGCCCTGGTGTCTTCACTATCAGAAGTAATCCGGGGAGCAGGAAGAGTTAGGGAAGTAGCCCCTGACCCCGGGATACCCGACAACCGAGTCGTGACATCTTCTCTGCAGATTCCCTCTTCTTCTGTCTTCTGCAGCACATCCCCAAAGGGTGTCCTTAAAAATAAGAGTGTTATTAAAATGCCCTCTGTGATGAATGGCACCAGAGAGATCATGCAGAATCCCACCACTACCACCACATTTGATGAATGGCACCAGAGAGATCCCATAGAATCCCACCGCTGCCACCACATGTGAATGATCCCCACCACGCCCCCGCCTGATGTCGCTATTATGTCAGCCGGATCACGTGATATGGATCCGTACTTTGCACCAACGTGACGTTTCGCTCCCCCTCTGGGACACGTAAGGTCAGATTGGTTCAGTTCACCACAGACACGCTGTAACATCCCTTGCATGGCTTACCACCTCTCACCATATGGTCTTCACAATATCCGACCTTATGAGCTATACCCGCCACACTATCTATCTTAATGAGCTATAACCACCCCATTGTCTGCTATTATCTGCTACTGTATAACCGCCACACCATCTGCCCTTATAAACCACGGCCTAAACCATGGCTGCCCCCTCTTCACTGTTTTCCTTTACACTCTATATCTCCACACTGTCCCTCCACCATGCTAACCTCTCTGCATACTGTGCCCCCATTTCACGCTGCCCCCTCTCCATATCCATTCTGTGCCCCCTCTTCATACTATGCCCTTATACTGCCCACCACATTGTCCTCTCCAAACTGTACCCCCTCACATTGTCACCCTACACAGTATGGTCACCACAACCGCCCATGCTGTATGATATACAAAATAGACCCCCAATATACACTATGATGTCCACCATAGCCCCCCATGCAGTATGATGTCCACCACAGCCACCATGAAATGGCATAATGGCTCCCACAGCACCCCATACAGTATTATGGCCCCCCAGTCACTGATACCGTTTAATGGTATACAGTATGATATCCACTATAGCCCCCCAATAAACAGCATGATATCCTTGACAGCCCCTTTTACAGTATGATGTTTCCACAGCCCTCAAGATAATGTCCCCCATGGCCCCCTATACATTATGATGTCCCCCACATATTCTATATAGTATGATGTCCCCACAGCCCCCAGTACAATGTCTCCCACAGTCTCCCATATAATATGATGTCCCCCACAGCCCCTCTTGTGATAGTCCCCACAGCCAACCCCTCTTGTAATCTCTCCCACAGTCAGCCCCCCCTTGTAATGTCCTCCACAGCCTCTATACAGTATGTGGCTCCCCACATATCCTATATATTATGATGTCCCCACAGCCCCAATACAATTTCTTCTACAGTCTCCCATATAATATGTCCCCCACAGCCCCTCTTGTAATAGCCCCCACACTACCCCTCTTGTGATTGTCCCCACAGCCAACCCCTCTTGTAATCTCTCCCACAGTCAGCCCCTCTTGTAATGTCCCCCACAGCCAGCCCCACTTGTAATGTCCCCCAAAGCCTGTCCCTCTTGTAATATCTCCCACTTCCAGCCCATCTTGTAATGTCCCCAAAACCAGCCCATCTTGTAATGATCCCACAGCTTGTCCCTCTTGTAGTGTCTCCACAGTCAGCCCCTCTTGTAATGTTCACCACAGGGACTCCCTCTTATAGTGTCTTTTACAGCCAGCCCCTCTTACAATGTCCCCACAGCAACTTATGATAGCCCTCATTCATTGGCAAAATAATATGAGAAAAATAAAAAAAGCTTATTTTTCTCTCTGGTACCGCAGTGGGCGCTGCGTCAAGCCGTCCCCCGAGTGCGCCCTCTCTAACAGAGCTCAGGCTAGAAGTGCGCTTCCTCAAACACCCATGTTAGCCTGTTGAGTTCGGGCCAGAAGGCTCGTGGCGAGTCTGGACATTGCAGTCTATGATCGAACAGTGAAAGTCGGATGTGTGAAACTGGTCTTATTTTCCATCAAATGAGCAAACCGCACAACAGGCCCTGATGAACTCCTTTTTAAATCAGTGAAGGATCTGTTTTTTTCCCAGAAACAGCACCACTTTTGTCCATGGACTGTGTCAGGTAATGCAGCTTAGACTTTTTTCTTAAGTGTTGCAATACCAGATACAACCCATATGAGTAGTGCTCTTCCTCCGGTAAAAAAAAACAAACCAGACCATTCTAATTTCATACATTTTTACATTCGGTCCAAACAATAATGAGGAAGGTTTTGCATTTGCTACTTTCTGCCGTTACTGACCTGATGACAACATTTATATTGATGATTTAATGTAATTTATCTTCTATATGTACTTTTCCTTTATCATTCTCATTTCCTTTCCTTAGTTCCAATATGTCTCATTTTTTACGTTCTCATCACTACCAAAAATATTTTCTTTGAGAAAATAAAATCTATTTTAAACTTTTGGAATCTGTTCAATTTATTAGCCCTACCTGTCTGTCAAGCTCCTTCATACAATATGCTGCCAAGTCAGCAAAAGATAGATTATTGTATAGTCTGATGCATCATCTAATGTCCTCCAGGTAATTTACAACATACCGTACTAGGTGCGTTTAACAAGATGATGCAATCTAATCTGATTATTTATAGTCATTTTTTTGTTTCTTTTCATGGTAATAGGGACAGGCCTGTCGCCTACAATAGACGTTTCATAGTTTTTCTTTACGGCTAGCCCTGTAACATAAAATATTGCCTTCTAAGTGAGACTGTTGTAAGCATGTGTTGCTATATCTGCAGTAGTCGCTGTGCGTGGAAGGTAGAAATGGTGTGAGTTATCTGCCTCCATCTTTGTAATGGAGATGTTACCACTCCTAATCCTGCTCTCTGATGATTAGAGAAGTAATAGGCCCGGTGTACACAGAACAAACTGAAAAGTGTCAGCCCAATGAGAACGCTCAGGAGGAATTAAGAAGACTGACATTTTACAAACACTACCCATGCCTGCCCCTCCTAATATGAGCTGAAGTGTCTGTGGTTGGCTATAGGTTGCCTTTTGGGTTACTTTGCAGTGGAAGGTAATCAAGGGGAATAGGTCGTTCATATTTTGCCCTCATAAAGCAGTTTTATACAAGTGCAGACATGGTCTATGTTATCACAAAGGAAATTGTACTTTGAAGTAATAGGTGAGGCTTTCTGTATCATCCAAACCTAACAAATAGCCTGCTCTAGTTATTTGCTTCTGAATCCCTTGGTTCATTTCCTGGATTATTCTTTCAATAACTTTACATTCACATCATCACCGTGTCCTTTGACTGCCTTCTGTGACTTTCTAGATTGAGTGAGTCAGTTTTCAAATTTCCCCAGATAAACCTGAGATTTAGGAATATCATCTCCACTGATATTCTGTGATGCCTTTAGGGTTTGTGTAGGGTGTATGGAAACTGGAGACAGCTACAAACAGCTGGACAGCTCCGACTGCTCTTAGATCTCGAAGCACTCCACCTCAGTCAATTCAGAAACAGACATTGTAAGATTGCCAGCTTTCTTGCTACTCCTGCATATGTCTGCTGCTGATGTCTCATGGAAAAATATGTTCACATCAGGAGGGACTGCCCTATGTTATAGCAGCTTCCTTAATTGTCTCTACTCTTTTAAAGGGGTTGTCTAGCTTAGAAAACTCTTTTTTTTTGTATACTCTAAAAGGGAATTTTTAGTTAATAAAGGGGTTCCCTATTCAGGATCTGTCACTTCTCTTTTAAAGGGTAAGTCTAGTTTAGAAAATCCATTTTTATATACAGTGGGTACGGAAAGTATTCAGACCCCTTTAAATTTTTCATTCTTTGTTTCATTGCAGCCATTTGGTAAATTCTAAAAACTTCATTTTTTTCTCATTAAAGTACACTCTGCACCCCATCTTGACTGAAAAAAACAAATGTAGAAATTTTTGCAAATTTATTAAAAAATAAAAACTGAAATATCACATGGTCATAAGTATTCAGACCCTTTTCTCAGTATTGAGTAGAAGCAGCCTTTTGAGCTAGTACAGCCATGAGTCTTCTTGGGAATGATGCAACAAGTTTTTCACACCTGGATTTGGGGATCCTCTGCCATTCTTCCTTGCAGATCCTCTCCAGTTCCGTCAGGTTGGATGGTGAACGTTGGTGGACCGCCATTTTCAGGTCTCTCCGGAGATGCTCAATTGGGTTTAGGTCAGGGCTCTGGCTGGGCCAGTCAAGAATGGTCACAGAGTTGTTCTGAAGCCACTCCTTTGTTATTTTAGCTGTGTGCTTAGGGTCATTGTCTTGTTGGAAGGTGAACCTTTGGCCAAGTCTGAGGTCCAGAGCACTCTGGAAGAGGTTTTCATCCAGGATATCTCTGTACTCGGCCCACATTCATGTTTCCTTCAATTGCAACCAGTCATCCTGTCCCTGCAGCTGAAAAACATGCCCATAGCATGATGCTGCCACCACCATGTTTCACTGTTGGGATTGTATTGGGCAGGTGATGAGCAGTGCCTGGTTTTCTCCACACATACTCCTTATAATTATCACCAAAAAGTTCTATCTTCGTCTCATCAGACCAGAGAATCTTATTTCTCATAGTCTGGGAGTCCTTCATGTGTTTTTGAGCAAACTCTATGCAGGCTTCAATATATCTTTCACTGAGGCGAGGCTTCTGTCTGGACACTCTGCCATACAGGCCCAACTGGTGGAGGGCTGCAGTGATAGTTGACTTTGTGGAACTTTCTCCCATCTCCCTACTGTATCTCTGGAGCTCAGCCACAGTGATCTTGGGGTTCTTCTTTATCTCTCTCACCAAGGCTCTTCTCCCACGATTGCTCAGTTTGGCTGGACTGCCAGGTCTAGGAAGACTTCTGTTGGTCCCAAACTTCTTCCATTTAAGGATTATGGAGGACACTGTGCTCTTAGGAACCTTGAGTAATGGAGAAATTCTTTTGTAACCTTGGCCAGATCTGGGCCTTGCCACAATTCTATCTCTGAGCTCTTTGGGCAGTTCCTTTGAGCTCATGATTCTCATTTGGTCTGACATGGACTGTGAGTTGTGGGGTCTTATATAGATAGGTGTGTGCCTTTCCAAATCAAGTCCTATCAGTTTAATTAAACACAGCTGGACTCCAATGAAGAAGTAGAACCATCTCAAGGAGCATCACAAGGAAATGGACAGCATGTGACTTAAATATGAGTGTCTGAGCAAAGGGCCTGAATACTTATGACCATGTAATATTTCAGTTTTTCTTTTTAATAAATTTGCAAAAATATCTAAATTTCTGTTTTTTTCAGTCAAGATGAGATGCAGAGTGTACTTTCATGAGAAAAAAATGAACTTTTTAGAATTTACCAAATGGCTGTAATGAAACAAAGAGTGAAAAATTTAAAGGGGTCTGGATACTTTCCGTACTTACTGTACTCTAACAGAGAATTCTGAGTTAATACAGGAGTTCACAGTTCAGGATCCTCATCTATTGGCCAGAATGAGGAGAGATTCCAAAAATCATTTCTCAATCTGGAAGACCTGTCGTGCATTACATAGACATCCGATTGTTTTGAATGGAAACTACTGGGTAATACTTAAAGGGGTGGTCCAGAATCTAAAAGGTATTTTCTAAATATCTATCCTTACTCCTTAACCATTTTTGTAATTAACTTTATATACCCTACACTTCTTCTTATCTGGCTAATCTCTAAATGTTTTTTTACTACTATACTTCTTGTGATGTTTTGTCTGAGGGGAGTGTCAGTCTCAAACATGACGTCACAGACGGCTGAGCCTGTACTCACTCCCTGCATCGTCCATCTCCCCTCCTGGAACAGGATGTCACAGGGCTGCACTACAGTTACTCACTAGTTTCTTGAATCTCAACCCCTTCTGAAGACATCCTAGATCCAGAGTGATGAATGCAATGGGAGATGTGAGTGCACTCTGCTTCTATCTCCGCCACCGCTATAGCTTCTGTGAAAGAACACATGGTCAGGGACAGAGATAGAAACAATGTGACACCGACACCGCCCAACAGCTTCTAGCATTGCCCTCAAATGAATTGTCACCAGGGAGCGGCGATAGTGTCACTCACTGCTTCTAGCACCACTCTCAAATGAATCCCCATTAGGGGGTGTCACTGGTGTCAGTTACGGCTTCTAACACCGCCCCTGATGATTTGTTTGAGGGAGGTGCAGGAAGCTGTGGGGCAGTGCTGGTGTCACTCACGGCTTGTATCTGTGCCCCCTGATGACATTTTCTTCCACAGAAGCTATGGCGGCGGAAATAGAAGCAGAGAGCCAGCACAGCACTCACATCTCCTTCAGCGTCCATCACCCAGGATCCCATACATCTTCAGAGGGGGCAGCGTTGCAAAAAAACAGTGAATAACTGCAGCGCTGCTCACTGGTGACAAGTGAGTGCAGCCTTAGCCTCCTGTGATTTCACGCTTGAGACTCCTCTCAAACGAAACATTGCAAGAAGTGCATTAAAAAAACACATTTAGGAATTAGCTAGGTAGGGAAAAGTGTATGGTATTGGGTAATAAAACAAATTACAAGAGTGGTTAGGGTGTAAGGATAGATACTCAGAAAATACATTTTAGGTACCAGACAACCCCTTTAATTTTGGCTTCAATGGTATTGCAAGATAAGATGAGCATCTACTGCCAGATTTCTTCAGTTTCCCTCTAGTTGAACTTTGATAAAAAAGTTAAATAAGTGCTTGACCATTTCTGAGAACACTTTTTAAATTGTCTTGCATTCTTTCTTATCTCAAGTAGGTGGGATGAAAACATTTTCTGAATATTTTTATTAATCTTCAGAGGTTTTCTAAATTCAATAAAAGAAGAAATTAAAGACACAGGAATTCTTTTCATTTTTGCCCCACAGCACTGACATATCATAACCTTTTAAAATTACTTTGCATTGCTTTTTTGTGTTTTATGCTTTTATACTACCACCATTTTGAATTTATTATTTTGCAAAGAAGCAAAAAATTATATTCACATCGCAGTATCTCTTTGGGGTTTTCTTACATCCAACATATTCAAAGTGTCGGGATTAGTTAGGCTGCGCTATTTCATACAAAGATATATATGCCTTGTGGTGTACAATTTTTTTTCTTAACATGGCAGCTCATATACTCAACACATGAAAAATGAGGCTTTACTGTAGCACACATGAGACATCTGTCAGGGGTACATTGACGAGAAAAAGGGTAACAATGTTTTGGACCTTTGACTTTCAGGCTCCATATCTCACCATCCACCACTGCTTTGAATGTGAGACTACCATCATTTAATAGACAATCATCTTGGCTATATTATACATAAATTTGACTTACAACTATTTAGCGTATGATTAGTTATGTCGATTCTTGTCATGTCACTGCATTGTTACTGTTTTGCTCCTGGTGGATGAAAGATCTTTTTCTTCCTGTATACTACAAATTACAACTTGTTCTCACATTCCCTAATAGATCAGTGTATTATTAGGTTGATTCCGAAGCAAAAGATCACTGGTTCAAACCGAGGAGCAACCATGAATAAGATTTCCCAAGAAAAGAGAAACAACATCATCCAGCTCATCAATAGCGGTCT
The DNA here is from genome assembly GCF_046119375.1 of Phyllobates terribilis. Classification (NCBI taxonomy): domain Eukaryota; kingdom Metazoa; phylum Chordata; class Amphibia; order Anura; family Dendrobatidae; genus Phyllobates; species Phyllobates terribilis. The sequence continues at coordinate 416,202,964 of NW_027362764.1, read as the reverse complement.
CTCAGCCAAGAAAATTGCCAAACTGCATCATGTGAGCGCCATGACAGATGGAAGAATACAAAATAAAGTCCTTCCATCCATTGAAAAGCCAAGAGGAGGACGTCCAGGCAAAATATCTGAGTCAACAATTGGCTCATCACAATGTCTATCAGTTCTGGTGCAACAAACACAGCAGTGGAGGTGGCTCGTATGCTTTGTAATAGTGAGATTACAGACGTCCATGCAAGCACCATGCGATGCACATTACACAAGTCTGGAATGGTGTCCCGAAAAAGGTGAACGAGCCTCGACTTCAATATCGAAATAAAAGCATCTGCTCAAACTTGCAAAAAGTGATCGTAGAAGATTGGAAACAGGTAATTTGGAGCGAAGAGACAAAAGTCAATAGACTAGGCTTTGATGGGTGCAAATGGGTTTGAAAGAAACAAGGGAAAAAGGGGCTAACAGATCGAGAAATTTAAGGAACTGTCAAGTTCAGTGGAGGAAAGGAAACCTGATGATATGGGGTTGTTTCACAGACAAAGGCATTGGATACTTGACCAGGATCGATGGTGGTATCAATGCTGAGCTACAGTATATGTGAGTATCCTACAAGACGAGTTACTTCATACACTCGAGTACTATGTGTCTGAAATGGATGACGTAGTGTTACAGCAGGACCACAACCCAAAACATACCTCAAGTATGGCACAGATGTTCCATGACAATGAAGTAGGGGTGCTGGATTGACCCCCACAGTCCCCAGACCTCAATCCAATCGAACACTTGTGGATAGAGTTGAAGAAAAAGCTGTATACATACCCAAGTGAGTCGACCAGTATGCACCAACTGGGAACATGTAGAAGAGACCTGGGACCAGATTTTAATCGAGACATGCTTTAATCTGATCGAGAGAATGCACAGAAGGATTCAGGCAATGTTGAAAGCCAAAGGTGGATTTAGAAACTACTAACAAAATAATAAAAATTAAAATTTCGATTTTTAGGAGCAAAACAGTAACAATGCATTGACAAGAATCTGCATAACTAATTATATGCTAAATATGTGCATGTCAAATTTATGTATGAGATAGCTGAGATGATGTTAGTCTCACATTTGAAGCAGTAGTGGATGGTGAGATATGGAGCCTGAAAGTCAAAAGTTTAAAACATTGTTACCCTTTTTCTCGTCAGTGAATATATTGCCAAATCCCCCAAATGTAGACGTTCTATTTTTCTTCCGCGACTTTTTCTTTTATCCCAGTAGGAATTTTTGCTTCTGATTGGAATTACAGTCCATATCAGTGCATCACAGTTGTTAAAAAAACAACAACTGTCAATCAGAATACAAGAACAAGCAGTGAGAACAAAAGTGAGCCCCTTTGATTGTGTAGATAACACAATCCATTATTTATTGCAGAATGTAAGAGGGCAATGTCTGGGGCTAAGTTTTTTTTTTGCCACAACTATTTATTTATCGATCAACCTATTTATCTACACATGTGTAAAAGGCCTCATTTCCATCTCTGCAGCAATCCATTTTATTTTCTCCGGCATGCCTCATAAAAGAGATCATTCGCATTTATCTGGCGCATCAGTTGATAGATGTCTGATGCACAAATTGCACAACTTTGCCCCACTTGTGTCTGGCTCTGACTTAAAAAATCTGACAGGATGTAACTGGTATTAAGAACCCCATCCAACATTACTATATTGAGTTTAGTTTACTGTAGGGAATTGTTTATATGACATTAGAGACTAGTTATCCTTACCCTTTACATAAGTAACTGTCAGCATTACAAAACTCTGCAACCTGCGATATATAACAATAGCCGCTACCTATTGTTAGATCAAGGCGCGCAGGGCAGCAGCTGTATCACTAGGTCTTATTTGAGTCAAATTGGAAGAGCCAAATGCATCTGTTACTGCTGACACAGCATTTACTTTCAGTACAAGACAATTTAGAGATGTCTACCTCCTGTACAAGTCAAGTTTTCCACATTTTGCTGTTTCTAAAAGTCGATTGCCATAAAATGGCAGAGGCACAGAACACTAAACAAATACAGTAACAGTCATTTTATCTGCAGTCTGACAGTCCATAAATTCTGATTGTCTTTCACTTGTCAATGACACAAAAAAGCAAGACAAATATTGATTTTTATAAGGGCAATATTAAGCACAAGAATTCAGTCATTAATAACAAAGTGACACTATCATATTTTACAGAATCATCCTAAAGTGGATAAGAAAAGTCCACTGTAAATACTAGATTTTTGTCGTGTAAAAAATCATACCAAAAAAGAATAATTTCACAGCTTCTTCCACTTTTAAATGTCCACCATAATCTGTAAAAATCCATTGATAAACAAATCAGAATAATTTTGAGGGGTGAAAATAAAAATAACAAAACTAAAATAAAGTGGTTGCATAATTGTGAGCTCTCTCTCATAATTGGGCATGTGGTTGTATTCAGAATTATCCAATCACCTTTAAACTCATATTGATTAGTAGTCAGTACTCAGCTGCTATAATTTAAAGTGATTCTGATTAACCCCATAGAAAGTTTAGCTGTTCTAGTAGGAGTTTCCTGACATTTTTTAGCTGCATTTTACAACTAAAGTTATGGTCTATAAACAGCTTACAACACAGCAAAGGGAGCTCACTGTTGAATGTTATCAGTCAGTATATGGATACAAAGCTATTTTCAAGGCATTAGATATACCATGAAACATGTGAAAACGGTCATCAAGAAGTGGCTAAAATTTGGCACTACAGTGACATTACCTAGAACTGAGTTCCCTCAAAAATCATTGTAAAGACAAGAAGAAGAAAAGAAGAAAATTGGTCTGAAGAAAACTTACAAAAGCCAAATGGACACATTAGGCTAAGGCTACACAGTGACATGTGTTTTGCAAAAACAATTTATAGACAAGTTGCGTGACTAAATACACTTGTATGTGACTTACAGTCATGTGACTATTTTAGAGTTTGGAAAAAACCTCCATAGCACAGACAAATCAGATGCAAGTTGCAGTCACGTTCAACTTGTGAACAGTGACAGAAATTCTAATTCATTTCTAAACATTTCTGACTGATTTGTGGTAGGTCGGAAAGCCACACAATATAGAAATCAATAGATGCAATCTCACAACACCATTATTTCAATGTTGCACAACACATGTCGCTGTGTAGCCCTAACCTAAAAGTCGATCAGTGCCATCCATTTGAATATATTTACAGCACTGCCGCCATGGCTATGACACTGTAAGCAGAATAAAATCCTTTGTGGTGAAGGTGATTGTCCATTTTCGAAGAAAGTGCCCTTTGTTTCTGTTTTAGAATTTTTTTTTATGGAAATTTTTTTTATTACAATCGGTCATCACAGAATCATACAACATACTGTGTCATAGAGTAGACTAAAACACAGTACATAAATAATAACATCCGTCATACATAGCACAAGAGCTTAGCATAACGTACAGGAAAACCTTCACACAAGCACTCTGGCTAAAAATAACAAGCCCAACAACAAAATACAACAAGCCACGTTAAGGGAGGAGTGGTGGGAAAAAGAGGGTAGGGAGTGAGGAATCACCGGCCTGAAGCTTTATTGAAGGACAACACATGTAAAGGTGCATGCACACGGTCAGTAAACGCTGCGCCTAATCCGCAGCGGCCAGATGTTAGAGCATAGTGGATGGGATTTCAAAAAATCCCATGCCCACTATGCATCTCTGTGCTCCTGCAGCTCACCCACGGAGACGGACTTGCTGTGCGTCTTCACAAACGGCAGCATGTTAATTTCTCTTGCGGAGACACTAGATATTCTGTCAGTGCAATTTATAGGCTGCGGTGAATCCGCATGTGTTTAATGAACACGTGGATTCACCTACGTGCAGCGCTGCCAAAAAGGATTGTGTGCACATACCCTAAGGGGGTAGAAGAGGGTTTCAATCCTCGGGGGTCGCTCCTTCCTTCTTCTTTCCTGAACCAGACTCCAAGCACCTTGATGAAATCTTGCTACACTTCACTTTGAAGGGGAAGAGGGCCAAGGAAGCCATTGGCCAGTCTCTGAAGAGCATGGTCTCCGAATTCCCGCAGTTAACTTTAGCCCTTGAAGCTTGTCTGACAGAATTCACTGAATTCTGGCCAGATCAGAAAACTATCAAGTGCTCCATGTATTGTGAGCACTTAAAGGGGTTTTCCTACAAACAAAAAGTTAATTTTAATCACTAGAACTTGGAATGATAATAACTTCCACAACTGGATGTGTTTAAATAAAATGTTCCTGTGCTGAGATAATCTTATAAATGTGCCCCTGCTGTGTACTGTGTAATGGCTGTGTCTGACCGTACAGGAACATGGTCTGATCATACCTCAGCTCCTGGGCGGGGGGCGGAAAGCATACAGACATTAGAGAATGGGATCACAAATGATTTTTTCTTTGAAGTAAAACATTGGTTAAAAACAGGCAGGGAAATGTTTTACCTCACAGAAAGAATCAGCTGTGACCCAATGCTGTAATGTTGGTATACTTCCCCCCCCCCACCCCTTCCTGGCCAGGAGATGTGGTATGATCAGACCATGTTCCTACACGGTCAGACACAGCCATTACACAGTACACAGCAGGGGCACATTTATAAGATTATCTCAGCACAGGAACATTTTATTTAAACACGTCCAATTGTGGAACTTATTATTATTCCAAGATCTATTGATTAAAATGAACTTTTGTTAGTGGGAAAACTCCTTTAACCTCGAAGTAATCTGATCATGATGCTGTGATCCCTCTGATCTCTCTGTTTTGCAGGATAGCCTCTACAAAGAGCTCTATAACATACAAAAAGGGAACAAAGAGGGCAGCTTTGCCTGACCCCAGAGAGGACTAAAAAGGGGTCAGTCTTAAAGCCGTTTACCAACACCGTATTGTGGATGTCAAAATACATTAGTTGGATTAAACATGTTACCCAGCCCTAACCTGCACAGTGCTATGTCCATGAATTCACTGGAGACTCGGTCAAAGGCCCTTTCCCGATCTAAACTTGCAATATGAGAGATAAGTGGAGACCTGATATTTATGAGAATGGACATTGAGGAATTTCCACATTTATGGTGTGTGCAGCACTTTTTTAGATATATTAGTGATATTTTATAGTGGAACTTGGTTTCTATTTCTGTTTACATAGAGATTAGTGATGAGCGAGCACTAAAATGTTCGGGTGCTCGTTGCTCGGGACGAGCAAATCATAGTTCTCGGATGCTCGACCTGAATAACGATCCCAATGTAAGTCAATGGGAAACGCAAGCATTTTTCCGGTGGCACCCTCCAGAGGTTTGTAGGAGGCCTAAAAATTGGCCAAATCGATAGGAACAGTGCTCAAATGACATGGGAACAGCATGAGGAAGACCCCTGGAAGCATTTCTGACCCCCAGGTCACAGCTGTGAACAACGTTGTCAGAGTATTACGCCACTTTTACGGACTCACAATAAAACATACAAAAACTAAACCAAAATGGATTTTCCTGGAAAAAAAACATTAAGAAACATTGTTTCCATGGTAATGACTTGCATATAAGGCAAAATAAATAACCCGCCCCAAAAAATGCTCTTCCACACCTTGGGCTATGTTCACACGTAGCGTTTTTATGCATTTTTTGCACTTTTTCTTTGCTGTCAACGCTGAAAAATACATTCACCAGTAAATGTCTTTTTAACATTTTACTACCTTATCTGTTCATGTGGTGTGTGAGACATCATCAGACACATCCTGTTTCATTTATGAAGCAGGGACTCTGAAAGTCACAAACACTATTTTTACAGGGCCATTAACCATTACTATTGTTAAAGGGACATCAGTCAGTCCTCACTATTATTAGAGGACCATCAGCCGGCTATGCTTTGTTGTTCCAATTATTAAGGAGCTGGTCTCCTATACTGTTATTGAGTATGTAGTGACTGCAAGGCCTGCCCAAAATGTGGAAAAACCCCTATACACCGTTGAAGAGACATAGAGGAGGGCTTCAGTTTAAAAAATGTTCCCATTATAAAGGAGCAGGTCTCCTCTACTGTTATTGTGTATGCACTGACTACAAAGCCTGCTCAAAATTTTGAAAAACCCCAATAAACCTTTGAAGAGACATAGAGGAGGGCCTCAGTTAAAAATAAGTTCCCATGATTAAGAAGCGGGTCTCTTATACTGTTATTGCATATGTAGTGACTGCAAGGCCTGCCCAAAATGTGGAAAAACCCCAATACACTTTTGAAGACACATAGAGGAGGGCCTCAGTTTTAAAAATGTTCCCATTATAAAGAAGCGGGTCTCCTATACTGTTATTGCATATGAAAGTAAGAAGTGACTGCAAGAGCTACCCAAAATTTGGAAAACCCCAAATACACTTTTGAAGAGCTTTAGAGGAGGGCCTCAGTTTAAAAAATGTTCCCATTATAAAGAAACAGGTCTCCAATACTGTTATTGCGTATGCACTGACTGCAAGGCCTGCCCAAAATTTAGAAAAATCCCAATACACATTTGAAGAGACATAGAGGAGGGCCTCAGATAAAAGAAATGTCCCCATTATTAAGGAGCGGGTCTCCTATACTGTTATTGCGCATGCAGTGACTGCAAGGCCTGCCCAAAATTTGGAAATATCCTAATACACCTTTAAAGAGACATAGAGGAGGACATCAGTTTAAAAAATGTTCTCATTACAAAGGGGCATGTCTCCTATACTGTTATTGCATATGCAGTGACTGCAAGGCCTGCCCAAAATTTGGAAAAACCCCAATACACCTTTGAAGAGACATAGAGACATAGAGGAGGGCCTCAGTTTACAAAATGTTCTCTTTATACAGGAGCGGGTCTCCTATACCGTTATTGTGTATGCACTTACTGCAAGGCCTGCCCAAAATTTGGAAAAACCCCAATACACCTTTGAAAAGACATAAAAGAGGGCCTCAATTTAAACAATGTTCCCATTATTAAGGAGCGGGTCTCCTATACTGTTATTGCGTATGAAGGTATGAAGTGACTGCAAGGGCTGCCCAAAATTTGGAGAAAAAAAATAATACACCTTTGAAGAGACATAGAGGAGGGCCTCAGTAAAAATAAATGTTCCCATTATAAAGCAGGGGGTCTCCTATAATGGTAATGCCCATGCAGTTACTGCAAGGGCTGCCCAAAAATTGGACGCACTCCAATACCTCTTTGAAGAGGCATATAGGATGTCCCCATTAAAAAAAATCTTACCATTGTTAAGGAGTGGGTCTCCTATACTGGTAATGCCCATGCACTAAGTACATGGGCTGACGAACATTTACTCCTGGGGGGTATACATGAACATACTGTGTAACATACAGAATGTTAGAGGTAGGCCTCTAAAAAAACTTCCTACGGGCATCATAGGATGAGGAGAAAGAGAAGGAGGAGGACAACAGAAAATAGACAAAATCAGGAAGCATATACCCATGTCTGGGTGTGAAGAGGTGCATGGGAATAGACCCCCCCAAAAAAAGCCACTGGATTTGACTTTATGTTCTGCTGTGTCAGGATTGTCAGGGATTCGCACACACACAATCCCGATTACTCACTACGTAGCTATCGGCAAGCAAGCAGTGAGCATATGGTGTACACACCTCCAGATTACAATGCATGGAATATGTGTATATGCCCCGGTACGGTCACTGCCAGCTTCACGATAACCCAATTACGATTATTCGCTGCCACCACCGATCAGTTTTAAGATATAATACAGGCCTGATCGGATGCCTGCTTTCTGGTAGCGTATGGCTTCGGGGAAGGAACAGTTACAGAGCAAAAGAAACAGGACTATTAAATTTTATATTTAATCCAAAAGGGAGGCAGTGTTTATGAAAAATATACAAAGCTTTTACAAAGGGAGACAATACAGTGCAGAATATACAGTTACACAAAATAAAATGGGATTAAAGAAGAACGTACTATACAGATTGCAGAGACAATGCAGTTTAGCTGAAGGGAAGGCACTCCAATTCTGGCTGTAATCGAACGGGACCCCTGATATAAAATATATACTCCCGGAATGAGTATAGATGCATCTTCAGCTGGATCTTTTATGCAGAAGGGGGGCCCTGCCCACACACTCCCCCTTTCTGTAGAAACCAGACATGACATGGCTGCTGTCCGTTATTTTGGTACTTTTGCGCCACAGCTCACCGGCAGGGCTCACAGATCTGGAAAAATGTGCATATCGTTCCTTAGCTAGCCGCTCTGCTAAAAATGTGGGTCCCATCATTATTGGAATTATCAAACTTCCGATATTCCATATTTAGTTTTGGTGCCTAGAGACTGGTGAGCAAAAGGAGTTTGCAAATGAGGATGACCCTGCTATTGTACGAAGTGTGATAGAATTCTTTTGAAACTTAATGAGTGGTTTCCTCTTAGCCAGGTGCCAGCTCATCACAGGCCTGTTCTACTAGGGGCTACATTCGTATGGTAATGAGTTTGCCACCTCTCCTGTGTACTGCTAATTTGCATAGAAACAACTGGCTAGAGAGTTAGCTCTTCCTCCATTGACAAACAATATAGGGAAGGGGGAAGAGGGGTTGGGGGGAGAGAGAAATTCTTAATATTTTCTATAACATCTCCTCCTCTTTGAGGTAGCGTAGGGGCCGATTTACAGATCGCCCCTTAAGCCTACCTTGTGGCCCACCCTCCCTGGATCCCATAATACCCTCTCTTTCAGGGGTTCGGAGATGGACTTCTCCGGGGGGCCACTCAGTGTCACCGGACAGGTGTTGGACTCCTGGCTGGAGGTGGCCAGAAATGACACTGGGGCCCCAACCTCACAAGTGAAAGCGTCTAGATAGGCTGTCGTCCTGGGGGATAGCCACCTTTTCCTGATAAGCTGTGGACCCAACAACTCGCCCACCACCATGACCGACTGGGGATTCAGCTTTCCAATCACCCTGATCAGTTCGGGGTACATTTTTTCCACCAATCAGACAGGCTATGGGTACCTTCTTCCCATACTCCTGACAGATAGTGGGACACACATTTCCCTCACCCTGCCTGGATGTGGGGCGTACCTTCCCACCCCTCATTGTTACCTTGGGAGCCAGACTAACTATGGGGCAGCTACGACTGGCCATGTCACAGTCTGTCATGACACTGGTCGGCCGCACGGGAGCACTTTTCCTATGATCCCCGTATTTCTCCCCATCCTTTCCCATTACCTCTGGAGCTGTGCTAGTCATGGGGCAGCTACTACCAACCCTGTCACCATCTGGCGTGACACGAGTCATCTGCATGGGACGACCTGCTTCCTGGTGTCCGTGCCTGTTCCTATTGCCCATAGCACTTATACTGGCTCCTTTTAGGGAATCCTCAGCAGCATCACCCTGCGGCATGAGGTGGTTGAGTTCCCCTTTACCACAACACACATTTTATTATGCATCACATTGACATTGACATTGGCATTACATGACATATCAGATCTGGAAGGGTTGTCAGGAATGTATCGGGCAACCAACCGTCCCAGATCAGTTCCCAATAGCATATTAGTGGGGAGATTCTCCGACACCCCCACTTCCCTTAACCCCCTCCCCACACCTCGGTCCAGGAAAACTCGGGCCATCGATATGGGACAGAGAACACCCCCAAACCCAGTGACAGTCAGGGTTTTCCCAGGGATGAGTTCTTCTGGTAACACAAACTCAGGGTGGATGAGGGTACGTTCTGCGCCAATGTCCTTAAGCCCAACAGTGATGGTGTTGCCCACAGTGACCGGTTGTAAGTTCTCACGGACCCGACCAACCGCCCCCCCACAAAAAGAATGGCTGCAGTAGACCCTGGGGCCTCAGGTATGGGGTTCACCTTCTGGCAGACAAGGCTGATGTGACCCGTTTGGTCACAAATAGAACACCTACGGGAGTCACATGCAGGCTGGGTGCTGGAAGATAAAGAAGGATCCGCTGAGGGCCGGCTGGCTGGAACACTGGGGGTGGCTATCTGCTTACCCACTTTCCCGCTGGCAACGGCTGACTTCTGCACCTCAGGTGTGTGATTGGCCTCATAGGCATCCGCGATCTGGGCTGCTTTGGTGGCTTCCTTTGGCTTCCGATCCAGCACAAACTGTCTCACTTCCACAGGGCAAAGATGAAGAAACTGGTCCTTCACCATCAGATCCTTCAGGTCCTCAAAGGTGGTTACTGACAGTCCTTGGACGCACTGCTCAAATTTGGTCCTGAGCCCATCCACCACATCACTGTAGCTGTCATGTGGTCCACGCTGGAGGGCTCTGAACTTTTTCCGGTAAACCTCCTGAGTCAGCTGGTACTTTTAATCAGGGCCTGCTTGATGGCCTCATAGTCTCCATCTTGGTGTTAAGGGAGGGAAGCAAACACTTCCAGAGCTTTTCCTCTGAGCCCCAGAGTTAGGTATCTGGCCCACTGGTCTTCAGGCAGATGGTACTGCCTGCAGGCTTTTTCAAACCCCCACAGAAATATGTCCACGTCCCCATCCTTTTCTATTACAGGAAAATGCTCCGGACGGGGTTTAGAGCAGTTGGCACTGTTGGACTCACAGATCTATGTGGGGGATGGCTCCTTCTGAATTCGGGCTATCTCCAGCTGGTACAGACGCTCATCTTGCCACTCTCACTCGGCTCTCTCAGCCTCTCACTCAGCAGCCTCTCAGTCAGCTTGGACCCATTGCTCTGCTTGCTCCTGGAAATTCAGGATCAGCTGCGGTCGTCCGTAATGATCGTCTGCCGCGAGCTGCCCCAAGGCCATCTGCGGGTGGGGGTCCACACTACCCTAGCTGCGGGCATGGATGGCAGTCACAGGTGGGACCCCTGCAGCACGGCCATCCGGGCCTTGGCTGGCCGCCCCATCATCAGGGCTCTGCTGTCGGACTGGCTCTGTGGCACCTTGCAACAGTTCAGCAATCATTTGGACCTTGGTCTTGCCCATAGGGTCAATCTGTCTGAGCTCACAGAGGGCAGTGATAGTGTCCTCTGACTGCTGGTGATACCAGGGTTCTCCACACGTAGCCATCATAGCCAAAAAAAAAAGATAGGACAAAAAAACAAGAGTCGGGAGGGGATGCAACTGCTACACATAAAGTAATGTCCCAGTTAAAAAATATTAAAACACTGAGTCTGATTTCTTAAAACTTTGCACAGAATTCTCGCAAGAACCGTGCAACTTTTCAGTGACAGGAATGATTGCTCAATCCAGTCACTGTTGTTCTGTAATATCCCACCACTTGCAACCAATTTGTAGCAATCGGCAAGCGAGCAGTGAGCGTATGGCGTACACACCTCCGGATTCCAATGCATATCATATGTGTATAAGCCCCCGTACGGTCACTGCCAGCTTCACGATAGCCCAATTACGAGTATTCACTGCCACTACCGATCAGTTTTAAGATATAATACAGGCCTAATCGGACGCCTGCTTTTTGGTAGTGTATGGCTTTGGGGAAGGAACTAAATTAGCACATTTCACGACTGCTTGCATTGGAAATGCTGCCTTTTAGGCTGGTGGAGACGGAATCCTTCCGCAACCTTATGGCGGTGGCCGTCCCTCGGTACTCGGTCCCCAGCTGACACTATTTTGCCCGGTGTGCCATCCCCGCACTACACAAGCACGTGTCCCAAAACATCTGCCGTGCCCTCAACAACGCAGTTACTGGGAGAGTCCACCTGACAACGGACACGTGGACAAGTGCTTGTGGCCAAGGACGGTACATCTCCCTGACGGCACACTGGGTAAACATAGTAGAAGCCGGGACCCAGTCGGACCTTGGGACAGAACACATCCTCCCCACACCGAGGATTGTGGGCCCTATGTCAGTCAGAGTTGCCCCCAAAGTGTACAGCTCCTGCGCATCATCCTCCTCCTCCTCCTCATGTTCAGCCTCCATCTCAGATATCACATCAGTTACAAGCTGGAAGCACTGCAGTACTGCCTCAGCCAAGCGGCAACAGGCTGTGCTGAAACTCATAAGCTTAGGTGATAAACCTCACACTGCTTGTGAGTTGTGGACAGATGTGAAAGAGCAGGCAGATCTGTGGCTGAGACCGCTGACCCTACATCCAGGCATGTCGCGTGTGACAATGGCCGTAACCTGGTGGCGGCTCTGAGGCGAGGCAAGATCACACACGTACCATGCCTGGCTCATGTGCTTAACCTCGTGGTTCAGCGGTTTCTTAAATCGTACCCCGAGTTGCCAGACCTGCTCGACAAAGTACGCCGCCTGTCAGCTCATTTTCGGAAGTCGGTTACAGCTGCCGCCGCCCTTGCTGTGTTGCAGCAGCGTTTGCAGCTTCCGGCACACCAACTGGTGTGTGATGTACCCACACGTTGGAACTCTACCCTCCACATGTTGCAAAGGATTTGTGAGCAGAAGAGAGCAGTTGTGGAATACCAGCTGCAACAAGGCCATCGATATTCAGGTCAGACTCCACACATAAGACCTCAGGAGTGGACCTGGATGTCTGACATATGTACCATCCTGACAAACTTTGAGGAGTCCATCAAGATGGTGAGTGGCGATGACGCCATCATTAGCGTCAACATCCCACTTGTCTGTCTTTTGCAACGCTCTCTACAGAGAATTAAAGAGGAGGCATTGCAGCCAGAGTATGATGAGATGGATCAAGAAGCTGTAGCAGGCGATTACACACAGCCCAGCCTCATCTCATCCCAACGTGCATTGGGGGACAATGAGGGAGAGGAGGAGGAGGAGGAAAAGAAGAACAGGAGCTGGTATCATGCGCTGTAGACGGTAGTACCTGTACAACTGTCATACAGTCGGTTCAGCGTGGGTGGCCTGAGGACAGGGGGGAGGAGGAGGAGGAGGAGTGCATGGTCAGTCGTCATCTTGGTGAGGACACGGAAGTCTTGCCCGTTACCAGTCTGGCACGCATGGCTGACTTTATGTTACGCTGCCTTAACCGTGACCCTCGCGTTGTAAAAATGTTGGGTGACAGTCATTACTGGTTGGTGACACTTTTAGACCCCCACTACAAAGAGAACTTTCACTCTCTTATTCCTGAGGTGGAGAGGTCTACAAAAATGGGGCAGTACCAGAAGGCCCTTGCTGCATAACTGTTAAAAAAATTCCCATCTGAACACGCTAGCGGCAGAGGTCACAGTTCGTTGACCAACCAAGGCGTACAGGCGAGAGAGACGCAACTCCAATCCAGCAGAGGCTGGGGAACACTGTCAACGTTCTGGGACAGTTTTCTGAGACCCGCCCAGCTTACAGGCCCTGAGGCGTGGGGTACTGACAAGGAGTGGAAAGTTTCAAAAGATGGTGAGGGAGTACCTTGCCGACCATACCAGCGTCCTCCGTGATTCCTCTGTGCCTTTTAATTATTGGGTATCCAAGCTGGACATTTGGAATGAACTCGCTCTGTACGCCTTGGAGGTCCTGGCCTGTTATCGGAGCGTGTTTCTAGTGCCGCTGGGGGAATTATTACTGATAAGCGCACTCGCCTGTCAACTGACAATGCTGACAAGCTGACCCTTATCAGAATGAACAAGGGCTGGATTGGGCCAGACTTCTCATCACCACCAAATGACAGCAGAGTAACAAAGTCAAATCCACTGTGTTATTTCGGGAGGTGTGTTCCCATGCACCGCTTCACACCCACACATGGGTATACGCTTCCTCATTTCGTCTGTATTTTGCTCTTCTCCTTAGCCTCAGCCTCCACCACCACTATACCACCAGGGTGACTGTGGTCAGTGTTGCCAGCATTGCAAGTTCCTCTGTCCTAATTTTTGGCAGCTTTTGCTTGGAAGGCATAGGCAAAGACTATGGGAGACCCACTCCCCAATAATGGGAATAATGTTTTTAATATGCTGTACAGCATGGCTCTTGTAAGGGGCATGAAAACCGTCTTGTTAAGCTACTGCGACCTCCACCACTTTTCCAAGGGGCATTGATATTGTCTTTTTATTCCACTGCGACCTCCACGTCTCTTCCAATGGGCATTGCATTTCCTCCTAATTTTAGTCAGCTTTTGCTTTTCAATGCATAGGCGAACACTAAGGGAGACCCACTCCCCAATAATGGGTAGAAGGTTTTTAGTATGCTGTAATCCACATCTGTTTCAAGGGGCATTGCAGTTCCTCAGAATTTTTGGAAAGCCTTCCATTCACTGCTTAGGCCAACAGTGCACAGGAGACCCAGTTGCTATAAATGGAAAAAACTGTTTAGTTAAGGCCCTCTGACCTCCATGTCACTTCCAAGGGGCATTGGAGTGCCTCGAAATTTTTGGTAGGCATTGCACTCACTGCATGCCCTATAACTGTGTAGCCGAACCGCTCCTTTTGGTACAGAAACATATCCTACAAGACGTGTGGTTGACTGGCCTGATATTGATGTGAATGGTCCCTGTTCCTCCTGCTCTTTCTCCTTTGCCACCACCTCATCCATCATTCATCACCTGAAGTTTTGTTTTAACAGGAGTCATAGAACTGGAATAGTAGCAGGAAAACATCCAGCAATCCTCGGAGGAGGTAGGATATGCGCCAAAACGCTGACCACCGCATTCCAAGAAAACAAAGCAGATGCTAACTTCTATCATCATCATCATCATGCTCCTCACCTCTGCACTCTCAACTCACCTGATGGAGAAGCCAGGGCCCACCGGAGGAGTCTGGTTCTCTGGTGGGCTCATCCAATGCTGCCCTAAAGCAGGCCGGGCTAAGAAAAAAGTGTGGGGGGAACTTCCAAGGAGAAATAGGGGTGGCTGGGGACCGTTTATGGACACCCGGCCGCCCCCAGGCGGCTGGGGACCGTGTGTGGACACCCGGCCGCCAGGCGGCTGGGGACTGAGTATGGATACCTCGCTGCCAAAGCAGCCATGAGGTAGTGGCCAGCTTCGGCCTCCTCCAAACTAAAAGGCCCCATTTCAAGTGCAAGCTAGCAGTATGGTATTTCAGCCTGGGGGTGGGTGGGTGGCAGGCTGCATACTTGCGCTTGCATTGCAAGGAATGGGGGAGGTACAATTGAACACTGCCCTGGGACAAGGACTTGCACGGGGATAGTTGCAAGTCTGCATCTTCTGATGCTGCAAGGATCACTTCTGATGGGCACACTTTTAGGCAGTGACCTGGGTGTCAGAGATGCTTCCAGGGGTCTTCCCCATGCTGTTCCCATGTCTTTTCTGCACTGTATGCATGTGTCACACAGCACATGGCCAGGTAAGATTGTAAAATGTTAAAATGACATTTCCCGGGGAAAGCATTTGTCACGGTTGAAAGCAATACAAAAGTGCAAAAATGCTCAGGTCTCCCATAGACTAACATTGGACTCGTTGCTTGGTCGAGCACCCGAGTATCACGGTGACCTCGGCCCGAGCTTCGAGCACCCGAGCATTTTAGTGCTCGCTCAACACTAGTATAGATCCATCTTCAGCTGGATCTTTTATGCCGAAGGGGGGCCCTGCCCACACCCTCCCCAGCGATGACCTCACGTGGGCTCGGCTCCACTCTTCATGTTTTTATTAAAATCTCTAACTTCTGCGATAACTTCTCGCTGGTTGATCGCAGAAGTTTGCAAGTGACACCATATTTTCTACTGCGAATTTACCTTTCTGTAGAGATCAGATATGACATGGCTGGTGTCCGTTATTTTGCTACTTTTGCGCCACAGCCCACCAGCAGGGCTCACAGATCTGGAAAAATGTGCATATCATTCCTTAGCTATCCCTTGTGCTAAAAATGTGGGTCCCATCATTATTGGAATAATAGAACTTCCGATATTCCATATTTCGTTTCGGTGCCTACGAGACTGGTGAGCAAAAGGAGTTTGCAAATGAGGATGACCCTGCTATTGTACGAAGTGTGATAGCATTTCTTTAAAACTTAATGAGCAGTTTCCTCTTTAGGCAGGTGGTAACTCATCACAGACCTGTTCTACTAGGGGCTACATTCGTATGGTAATGAGTTTGCCACCTCTCCTGTGTACTGCTATTTTGCATAGAAGTAACATAGGGGAGGGAGAAGAGGGGTTTGGGGGAGAGAGAAATTCTTAATATTTTCTATGACACGCTGCTATCGTTTGGTGGTGTTGAGAAGTGTGGCCCAATCCAGCCCTTGTTCATTTTTATCAGAGTGAGCCTGTGAGCATTTTCAGTTGACAGGCGGATGCGCCTTTTAGTTATAATGCCTACGGCGGCACTAAAAACTCGTTCTGACAAAGCCAGGACCTCCAAGGCGTAGAGAGCCAGTTCATGCCACGTTTCCAGCTAATAGTTTTAAGGCACAGAGGAATCACAGAGGACTTTGGTACGGTCAGCAAGGTACTCCTTCAGCATCTTCCAAAACGTTTCCCTCCTTGTCAGAGTACCCGCGCATCCGGGCCTGGGCACTGGGAGTGTCTCAGAAAACTGTCCCACAACTTTGTCAGTGTTCCCCTGCCTCTGCTGCATCATATTTGTGTCTCCCTCGCCTGTATTCCTTGGTTGTCTAACGAACTGTGAACTCTACCGCCAGCGTTTTCAGATGGGAATTTTTTTTAATAATTCCACAACAAGGGCTTTCTGATACTGCAAAATTTTATTAAACCTCTCCACCACGGGAAGGAGAGATAGAAAGTTCTCCTTGTATCGTGGGTCTAGAAGTGTGACCAACCAGTAATTACTGTCGGCCAAAATGTGTACAATGCGACGGTCACGAAAAGCCAGAAGAACAGAAAGTCAGCCATGTGTGCCAGACTGCGATCAGCCAAGTCTTCCCTGTCTTGACCAAGAAGAAAACTGTCCATGCTCTCCTCCTCCTCATTCTCCCTCTCCTCGGGCCATCCACACTGAACAGACGGTTTGACAGATGTGTGGGTAGTACCATCTGTAGAGCAGGAAAACAGCTCCCGTTCCCCCTCCTCCTTCTCTTCCTCCTCATTATCACTCATTCCGAATTGGGATGAGATGAAGCTGGGCTGTGTGGCATCACCCTGTATGGTTCTTTGCTCCATCTTATCGTGCTCCGCCTGCAATGCCTCCTCTTTAATTGTGAGCAGCGAGCGTTTCAGTAGACAGAGAAGAGGGATGGTGATGCTAATTATGGCGTCATCGCCGCTCACCATCTTGGTGGAGTCCTCAAAGTTTTGGAGGACAGCACAGATGTCTGACATCCATGCCCACTCTTCAGCTCTTATGTGTGGAGGCTGACCTGAATAACGATGGGCATGTTGAAGCTAATACTCCACAACTGCCCTCTGCTGCTCACAAATCCTTCCCAACATCTGCAACATTAAGTTCCAACGCGTGGTGACATCACACACCAGTCGGTGACCTGGAAGCTGCAAACGCCTCTGAAGCTCGGGGAGGGCGGCGGAAGCTGTAGGTGACTTTTGAAAATGGGCACACAAGCAGCACACTTTGACAAGCAGCTCAGGCAGATCCGGGTAGGTTTTGAGAAACCGCTGAACCATTAGGTTGAGCACATGGGCCAGGCATGGTACCTGTGCGAGCTTGTCTAGCTTCAGAGCCACCATCAGGTTCCGGCCATTGTCACACATGACCACGCCTGGCTGTAGGTGCAATGGTGACAGACACAGATCTGCCTGCTCTGTTACAGCTGTCAACAACTCTTCAGCAATGTGCAGTTTGTCCCCTAAGCATGTTAGTTTCAGCAGTGCCTGCTGCCGCTTGGCCGAGGTAGTGCTGCAGTGCGTCCAGCTTCCGACTGATGTGGTCATTTCGGAGATGGAGGCTGAGGAGGAAGAGGTGCAGGATCTGTATAATGTTGGCGGCAGCCCTGATTGACCCACGGCCCGCAATCCTCGACGTCGGGAGGACGTGTTCTGTCCCAGGGTCTGACTGGGTCTCGGCTTCCACTATATTAACCAAGTGTGCAGTCTGCGAGATGTTCTGTCCCTGCCCACAAGCACTTGTCCACGTGTCCGTGGTTAGGTGGACCTTCCCAGTAACTGCGTTGTTGACGTCACGGGTAATGTTCTGGGACACGTGCTTGTGTAATGCAGGGACGGCACACCAGAAGAAATAGTGGTGGCAGGGGACCGAGTACCGACGGACAGCTGCCGCCATTAGGTTGCGGAAAGATGCCTAAAAGGCAACATTTCAAGTGCAAGATTTTGAGAAATGTGTGAGTGGCCTGTGGGGTATTGTGGGGTATAGTGTGGCCTGTGGGGTATTGGCTGTGCATTTGCGCTTGCATTTAGACCACTGGGGTAGGGACAACTGAACACTGCGCTGGGACAAGGACGTGGACGCTGACAGTGATGGTTGCAAGTTTGCAATGACAGGTGCAGGGCGGGAGGCATCTTCGCCTGTGCCATGGACAGAGGATTGGCATGCACACACAACAGCAGCACAGGCAGTGGTGTCACCCACAGACACTGTTTTTGGACCCTGGCATTCGGCCCAGCTATTCGGGGGCTTTGCTGTCATGTACCTGGTAGTTGCCTGGTGATCAGGCTATTAGTTTTGCTGCCCCTGCTGCTGCTGGCATAGCAGAGGTTGCAAATGGCCTTTTTGGGGTTATCTGGACAGTCTTTTAAAAAGAGACAGACTCTGTAAGACGTAACAAATGGACTGGCAACTTCCCTCATGTTGGTGTTCCGGGGAACAGTTGCCCGCCTTGTGTCTGTTGCCACCCCACTGCTTCCTCCTGCCTGTTGTGGCACTACGCCACCCTCCCCCTGTGTGCCACTGTCCTCGCTCTGCATGTCTCCTTGCCAGGTTGGGTCAGTGACTTCATCGTCCACCATCTCGTCTTCCATGTACGCACCCTGGTCCTCCTCCTGATTTGGTGGCAATTGTGTCTCATCATCATTATCCACCTCTTGCAACAGTTTCCTACTGTCGCTTTTGTGTGACTGTGGCTGCTCAAATATTTGGATATCGCTACATGCGATCTCCTCTTGCCCCACTTGAAGCGGGCCGGGCGAGAGGCCCAAATCTATAAATGGAAACGTGAATAGCACTTTGGCGTGTCCAAGTGTGGGATCAGTTGTCCCCGGGCACTCGGCATGGTGGGAGGAAGGAGGATCAGGGTGAGTAATATGTGGTCCAGACTCACGGCTTAGACTTGACAGTGTGGAAGACTGGTTGGTGGTGGTGGTGGCAGGCAATCCATGCATGTTAATTGGCTGTCTAAAGAGCGCCAAATAAGAGGGGCGGGTACCCGAGCTCCCGCCCGAGCATTCCAGAAATACTCGCCAAGCGCCGAGCATCTTGAGCAGTGAGTTGCTCGGGCGAGTACCAAGTAGTGGCGAGCACGCTCGCTCATCACTAATAGAGATTAATTAACTGATTACTGCTCAACTACCAAATTTACAAAACATTTATTAATAAAACTGGATTACCATGAGTTTAATATTTACAATTAACCCCTAAAAAGCCAAGTCATTTTTCATTTCTTGCACTTTCTTTTTCTTCCCCTTGTTCTTAGAGATATATATTTTTTATTTTTTCACAAGTAAGAGCTTTAGCTTTGAATGTCACCATTCATTTTGAAAAAGTAAAAAAAATCCAAGTGGAATGAAATGGTAAAAAAAAAACCCACAATGCCATCATTATTTATTGTATAGTAAAAATGATCTAGCAATATGATTCTACTAGTCATTACGACGATATTAATATTTGGTTTGTGTCACCATTTTCTGAAACCCCTATTTTATTTTTTCGTCCACAGAGTTGGCTGAGGGCTTTTTTTGTGCATTGAGTTGACATTTTTATTGATAACTTTTTGGGATACATATCACATTTTTATTTTATTTTTTTTTCTTTTAGGGAAATGCGGCAACTAAAAAAGGTAATTCTAGCGTTATTTTTTTTTTTTGCTGCATTTAACGTATGGTATAACATTTTGATATTTTGATAGATCTGACTTTGCTTATCTATCTATATAAATAAAAATGTAAATGTACGTTTGTTCAAAATCTTAAATTTCCGAAAGTTCTTCACCGATTGCTTTGAAATTTTGACACAACGTTGCATTACAAAACACGCATGTTTTTATATACCTACTATGTTTTTAGATACCAACTGTTGGACATAAAAGCAACAGCGAGAGGGGGGTGTTATGAGCTCAGTCCCAGGCTGACTCTCCCCGGCTGCCCGGCATTCTCTCCCCGTTAGGGACATCTCATTCCTAAAACCTTCTACCTCTCCTTCATTCGCCCCAGCTGCTGCCTGTGCTCTGCTGCTTTCGTGTCCCCTGTGGGGTTGGAGGGGAGGGGAATGGCGAGACCATCTGTTCGAGACCGAAAGACGCTGCTGCTCATCACCACCACCGCCTGAGAGGCGGCCGCTTCTGCTGTCCGGCACCACTGCTGCTGCGACTTCTTCTCCGGCAGGTGAGTCTTATTTCTGACTGCACAACAACTAGCGGGGAAGGGAGAGGAGGAGAGAGGGAGGCTGCACGGAGAGGCGCAGGGCGCGGTCTCCGCTCTGGGCGCTGAGCTGGGCCAGAGCCTCGCAGCAGTGGGCGGATAGCGAGCGAGTGCAATTCCCACTGTGCCACAGGCAGCAGCGGCACTGTGATTTGGCCAGTACCGACCCGTGACATGTCGAGCGGATCACCCCCTCCTCCTCTGCCTCCGCCTGCCTTCATCTCGGCACCCCCTCCTGTCACATTCACTCTGCACTAGGGAATTGCATAACTAGCAATACCTGACATGACTGGTTCCATTGTGACACTTGACAGCAAGTACCGACCTCTTTAGTGACCTGTGCAGAGTACAGGCCTGCAGGGGTCACAGGGTACAGGCTGCCACCATGCCTGTCTGATGGCCACAACTATCAACAGCGCCATTGCCCCATCTGACATACATACATATACATATATATTGCAATTCCCAATTTGATTGGCATTTGCAATCACCATCAACAAAGCTCAGGGCCAATCTTTAGAATTGTGCGGTTTAAATCTAGACACGGATTGCTTCTCACATGGACAATTATATGTTGCGTGTTCTAGAGTCGGCAAACCAGACAATCTCTATATCTACACAGACAATGGAAGAACAAAAAATATTATATACCCACAAGCATTGTGAAATTAAATATTTTAGAAACGTGCGCTTTCTCTTTTCTTTCTTTTCCATTTAACCAGACTGAGCCACAGCAACGCGTGGCCGGGTACAGCTAGTACTATAATATAATATTGCTTATTGCTCTAATATTGTGTAATTGTGGTTCACCTATGAAACCCAGCCTTTGGCTGACTTTCACAGGGAGACTAAGATATCAGCAACAGGGTGTGAAAACCCATAGGCTGCCCAAGAGAAAACCAACAATCATGCCATTTAACCCCTTCACGTTGCAGCCCTTTTCCGTTTTTGTGCTTTTGTTTTTGCTCCCATTCTTCCCAGAGCCATAACTTTTTCATTTGTCCGTCAATATGGCCATGTGAGGGCTTGGTCTTTGTGGGACCTGTTGTACTTTTAAACAACACCGTTGGTTTTACCATATCTTGTACTGGCAAACGGTAAAAAAAATCCAAGTACGGCGAAATTGAAATAGCAAAAAAAATGCAATTCCAAAATTGTTTTTTTTTTTTTTCACCATGTTCACTACATGCTAAAACTAACCTGCCATTATGATTCCCCATGTCATTACGAGTTCATAGATACCAAACATGTATAGGTTGCTGTTTATTTGAATGGTGAGAAAAAAAATGGCGCCATATTCCGAGATTCATAGCGTCTCCATTTTTTGGGATCTGGGGCCAAATGAGGGCTTATTTTTTGCGCTCTGAGCTGACATTTTTATTGATACCATTTTGGTGTAGATATGATCTTTTGATCACCTGTTATTGCATTTTATTGCAATGTTGCAGCGGCCAAAAAAAGTAATTCTGGCGTTTAGATTTTTTTTCTTGTTACGCCATTTACCAGTCTGATTATTTTTTTATTTTGATAGATCGGGCGATTCTGAACCCGGCAATATCAAATATGTGTATATTTGATTTTTTTATTGTTTCATTTTGAATGGGGCGAAAGGGGAGTGATTTAAACTTCTATATTTTTTTTACATTTTTTAAATATTTGTAAAAACATTTTTTTCTACTGTGTACTTGCTTCAATAGTCTCTATGGGAGCCTAGAAGCTGCGATCTACCGATCGCCTGTGTTACACATTGCAGGGCTTCATCTGCTATGAACGCCGACCGCTGGGTGGAGCTCACAGTAGATCGGCTATGACAACCACAGGGGTCTCCTGCAGACCCTGGGTTGCCATGCCAACCCATCGGTGACCCTCGATCATGTGATGGGGTCGCCGATGGGCGGTGCCAGTGACGAGCTTCCGGAGGGATCATGTTAAATGCTGCTGTCAGAGTTTGACAATGGCATTTAACATGTTAACAGCCGCAGGTGGATCGCAATTCCACCCGCAGCTGTCATGTGCCCGGAAAGGTGTGGGCTCAGCACCAGAGCCCGCACCGAAAGGGGAGATACGACATGCGCCGTATGTGTCATGAAGGGGTTCTGCTGTCTGTGATTGACAGTGACAAGTAAATGGTTAACACCAGCAATCAGATCAGATGTAACACAGCTGGCAACTGCCGTATATGAAGCTCAGCTTCCGAGCCCATTTCATACAAACACAGAAACCTATGATGGCATTATGGGGGTAAAAATATGTCTACCCAAACCCATATTAAAAACATGGCTTTGCTGTACTCATCCTCCTCAATAAGTTAATGCTGTAAATTGTGCACAAGCAAGTCTAATATTTTGAGAAACTGTGCCGATTCTCATGCCCTGTATTGGGTCATTCATTACTATTGACTGGGCAATTGCTCTTTATCTGCACCCTGCCAGCACTATGTTTGCAGAAACGTAATTTTACCTACTTCTCAGCATGAACAGTGCCTACTGTAGTACCATCGGTATATCTAATCCCTAAGTATGTTTCTTTCTACTTCACTTCCAGTGACGTTTTATTTTAGAGGATTAGTTAGATAGGGAAAAGTGTAGGGCATTTTATAATAAAGCTAATTACAAAAGTGGTTATGGTAAAAAGTTTGATATTCAGAAAGTACATTTTAGGTGTTGGATCACCCCTTTAAGGTTAAGTTCCCACTATGAATTTTTGATGCGGCATAAACACAATAATGTTCCAGCAAAGTGGATGCGATTTATACAAACCTCCTGCCCACTGTGCTTTTTTTAACTCAGCGTAAACTGACCTGCATATTTGAAATTCGCAACATGTCATTTTCTCTTGTGGATACGCCGAGTTTTATGTGCGGACTTACCCACTTACCCCATAGAAATGCATTAGATGCAGAAAATCTGCAAATAGAAAACGTATATAGGTGTTTTTAGTGCGTCTCCACTGTGAAAATGCACTAAAAATGCATGCAATCCGCTCATGAGTGTATCAATGAAGTTTTCTCAAAGCCAAATACCAGGAAGTATCAAAAACAAATCAGCTTTATTTAAAACATGACATAGCAAAACAGACAAAAACCTCAGTGTCAAAAACGCACATAAAAAAAGCAATTAAAATAAAGGCAAGTAACCTAATTTACTAGGTGCAGAAATGCCCACCAACACTCACCAAATACTCTTCAGGGGAATGTAGCCTAAGGGCTCATACTCATATGTGTGAAAAAAA
Source organism: Phyllobates terribilis (assembly GCF_046119375.1). Lineage (NCBI taxonomy): Eukaryota > Metazoa > Chordata > Amphibia > Anura > Dendrobatidae > Phyllobates > Phyllobates terribilis. Next base: position 416,179,404 of record NW_027362764.1, on the reverse strand, counting down.
AGTTCCGATATCTGGACCGAAAAATCGGACAAGTGTCATGCGATTTTCATGAGAGGACAATGTGATTTTTCACACCTAGTATCCGTATAACATCTGTATGCAATGCGTTTTTTTTCTCTGCAACTATTATTCTACCATCATTTACAGGACCATTTACAGTGTTCTATGCTACAGAATGGTATTGTATCCTTAAAAATCAGATGGTATACGGATGGTCCATATGCCATCCGTTCTTTTTCTCGCACCCATTGACTTGCATTAGCGAAGCTTGTCCAATATACATGGCAATGAGCAGCATGCTGTGATTTTTTTCTCAGTCTGATTTCAACTGAGAAAAAAATTGCAAATGAGCTGTAACTCATAGATTAACATTGATCAGAGTGCAATCTGATTTTTTTTATTGGATTGCACTCGTCCGTTTTTCTCTCAAATGAGTGTGAGCCCTAAAGGTAAGTTCAATACAAAGGCATCTTAATTTCTGTAGATTATCTAAATTCATGATTATTGCATTGATCTCATATGTATGGGTGACAGCTATAAATACATTTTTGTCTGAATAACCGTTTTTGTAAATATGCACTAATACTTTATAATCATCTGCACAGATGCTCTGACTTTTATCAAAAATGATGCCAATTCTTCCACATTCTGACTAAATGGCTTGTCTGCCAGAGAATATTTACAAATCCAAAAGCGCTGATGCTACATTATTTATTTTGGATGGTAGTTATAAGCAATGGTTTTACTATTGTAAAACATTTTATTGTATTTTAACAATATTAGTTTAAAAAGCACAATGGGAAATATAAAGAAACTATTACAATTAAATATGAATGCAGTAAAATAGGTACATCTATGTGGCTAGCAACAAAGCACAAGGTTCAGGGGTGACTACACTGGATCTCGATAAAAGGTGGAGCAAAAAGGTGCTGGTGGCATACGCATTTACTATCACTGCTGCCAAGGTGAGACTATAGAGGCCTACAGCAGTCTAAATTTCAAATGGATCTGTTACTATAACCCACAGACTTTATTAAGGACTGCATAATCTAAGTAGGAGTCCAAGGTTCCGCTATGTCAAATGACGTTGGATTAATGAGGACAGTGCCCCTTCTTCTATTTACCTTCCTTCTGCAATCACTGTACAGTGAATTATAGTGATGAGGTGATGGGCACTGCAGAAACAATTCTCTTCCTGAAAGCAGCCTACATTTTTACATGTGTATTCACAATATCTGGATCAAAGACAGCGTGGCACAGTTTCAATAAGGAAATGGTGTGTCTCCATTTCCGGTTCTTGCCCAGCCTTCAGCTGACATCATAGTGTCTTCATAAGACTTGCCTCTTTAATAATGCAAATAACCTCTTCAGAAGGAAGAGGAGTTGATCTCCGGTGCAACCTATTGGATGTAGCCATCCTAAAAGTCAATATCAACTCTTTAACGAGCCTTGCCCCATGACTTAGGACACAAATCCAAACCAGAAACTCCATTTACAGACACGTATTTCAGGCTGTTGCCCCTCCTCAGTGCGAAGCAGAAGGTTTGATTTGGCTAGGTGAAAGGCCTCTGACTAGAAGTCTAAGGGGGAACGTTTCTCTTTCCTTGCTGAGATTGCAAATGTGGCGTAAGGTGACTTATAGGCCATAAGATATTCCTCTCTCAGCTCAGCTACAGTGGTGGCCAAAAGTATTGGCACCCCTGCAATTCTGTCAGATAATACTCAGTTTCTTCCTGAAAATGATTGCAATCACAAATTCTTTGGTCTTATTATCTTCATTTAATTTGCTTGCAAGGAAAAAACACAAAAGAGAATGAAGCAAAAATCAAATCATTGATCATTTCACACAAAACTCCAAATATGGGCCAGACAAAAGTATTGGCACCCTCAGCCTAATACTTGGTTGCGCAACCTTTAGCCAAAATAACTGCGAACAACCGCTTCCGGTAACCATCAATGAGTTTCTTACAATGCTCTGCTGGAATTGTAGACCATTCTTCTTTGGCAAACTGCTCCAGGTCCCTGATATTTGAAGGGTGCCTTCTCCAAACTGCCATTTTGAGATCTCTCCACAGGTGTTCTATGGGATTCAGGTCTGGACTCATTACTGGCCACCTTAGAAGTCTCCAGTGCTTTCTCTCAAACCATTTTATAGTGCTTTTGGAAGTGTGTTTTTGGGTCATTGTCCTGCTGGAAGACCTATGACCTCTGAGGGAGACCCAGCTTTCTCACACTGGGCCCTACATTATGCTGCAAAATTTGTTGGTAGTCTTCAGACTTCATAATGCCATGCACACGGTTAAGCAGTCCAGTGTCAGAGGCAGCAAAGCAACCCCAAAACATCAGGGAACCTCCGCCATGTTTGACTGTAGGGATCGTGTTCTTTTCTTTGAATGCCTCTTTTTTTTTTCCTGTACACTCTATGTTGATGCTTTTTCCCAAAAAGCTCTACTTTTGTCTCATCTGACCAGAGAACATTCTTCCAAAACGTTTTAGGCTTTCTCAGGTAAGTTTTGGCAAACTCCAGCCTGGCTTTTTTTATGTCTCGGGGTAAGAAGTGGGGTCTTCCTGGGTATCCTACCATACAGTCCCTTTTCATTCAGACGCCGACGGATAGTACGGGTTGACACTGTTGTACCCTCGGACTGCAGGACAGCTTGAATTTGTTTGGATGTTAGTCGAGGTTCTTTATCCACCACCCGCACAATCTTGCGTTGAAATCTCTCGTCAATTTTTCTTTTCCGTCCACATCTAGGGAGGTTAGCCACGGTGCCATGGGCTTGAAACTTCTTGATGACACTGCGCACGGAAGACACAGGAACATTCAGGTCTTTGGAGATGGACTTGTAGTCTTGAGATTGCTTATGCTTCCTCACAATTTGGTTTCTCAAGTCCTCAGACAGTTCTTTGGTCTTTTTTCTTTTCTCCATGCTCAATGTGGTACACACAAGGACACAGGACAGAGGTTGAGTCAACTTTAATCCATGTTAACTGGCTGCAAGTGTGATTTAGTTATTGCCAACACCTGTTAGGTGCCACAGGTAAGTTATAGGTGCAGTTAATTACACGAATTAGAGAAGCATCACATGATTTTTCAAACAGTGCCAATACGTTTGTCCACACCCTTTTTTAGGTTTGGTGTGGAATTGTATCCAATTTGGCTTTAGGACAATTCTTTTTGTGTTTTTTCATTGAAGACAAATTAAATGAAGATAATAATACCAAAGAATTTGTGATTGCAATCATTTTCAGGAAGAAACTGAGTATTATCTGACAGAATTGCAGGGGTGCCAATACTTTTGGCCACCACTGTAAGTAGTTTTGACTTTTGGTTAAGTGTCCACAACACATCCTTATCTGGCCTCAAACCTACCCACTTTACTTTTGAACTGTTAAGACTACTCCACTGGTTGCAGCTCGGCTTCACTCTTGCATTAAACCCCTACTACTAAGGCTAATGGCGCACGATGCGTATTTGAAGCAGGGAAAACGCATACGTGTTTTGAAGTGTTTTTGTCCATCAATGAATGATTTTTGGAGCTAAATAAAGTTATTTGGTGGGACATTGCTTAAACCTTGGATTACCATCAGAACTGGGGTGAGTATTTTGGTTAATTTGAATGATTAAAGAATGTGTCTGTTGTAATTCAAAAAAAGTGTGTCTGTGTGTTTATTTAACTCTTTACTTTAATTAAGCTTGGTCATGAAAAGTTCTGATTGACACCTTGTCATAACCAAATAAAAGAGCTAGGTGTCAGCTAGTCCCATTCATCCAATCTTCATTGCTTCATAGCTGCTATGAGCTGCTATTTTTAGCATGGGAAGGTGCCAATAGGCAAACATGGTCCATGGCCATATCAGACGCTGCGGATCACCCGTGGACACTGACATGCGGCACGTCTTTCAAGACCACAGCAAGTCAAATTCTCCTGCTGAGTTGCTATTCTCCGCAACAGAAATTTGACCACTAGAAAGTATTGAATGCGGTAAATCCACATGGTTCAGTGAACACATGTGGATTTACATGCGTTCAATAGAATGCAACATTTTGGATGCAGCAAAAAATATGCGTCCAAAGCGTTGCTACGTCCGGATCGTGGGCACAGAACCGAAAATGTAAAAAAAAAAATGGTGTGGGCTCCCGTGTTATTTTTATAACCAGCAGATGGAAAGCCGACCACTGGGGGCCGATATTAGTAGCCGAGGAAGGGGCCATTAGCCAACAATGTTCCCTGGCTATTAATATCAGCCCACAGCTGTTTGATTAGCCTTTACTGGCTAGATTACAGGGGGACCCTAGAAAAAAATTGATGAAGTGTCCCCCTATAAAATCTAACCTGCAAAGGCTAAACTAGACAGCTGAGGGCTGATATTAATAGCCATGGAGGGGGCCATGAATACTAGCCCCCTCTGTGGCTATTAATATCACCCCTCAGCAGTCCCAGACAAATCTGGTGCTTAATCTCGCTCTTCCCACTTCCCTGTAGCGGTGGCGAGTGGAGTAATGGGGTTGGGGTTCATGTCAGCCTTGTATTGGCGGCTGACGTGAAGCCCAGGTTAGTAATTGAGGGCGCCTATAAGACGCCCCCATTACTAACTGCGTAGTAAAATGGTCGCCGCTTTTTCAATAAAAGACACGGCCAGAATAAAGTATTTTAATTAAATAAAAAACCCATGGTTCTACAATTTTTTTTATTACATGCCTCTGCGAAGCCCTCGATCTCCTGAAAAAAATGTAAAATAAAAAACAACCATATTCCTCACCTGTCCGCCGTCAATGACGCAGTCCACGTACCACCGAGTGTCCCACGATGATTTGTGTCACTTCTACAGCAGAGACATCAGCCATCACTGATGTCACTGTGTAGAATACAGCAATGTATACTGACAGGGGTGTAAAATCACCCCGTCAGTATACATGCTGCAGGAGGTCACTGGGGTTGATCAGCTGAAGATCAGCTAATGGCGGGCTTACGATCAGCTGGCGGTCACGTGACCATCAGCTGATCTGTGACGTCAACGCAGGTCCTGACGGTCACTTGACCATCAGGACCTACGCTGCTGTCACCGCTCAGCTGATGTTCACGTGACCATCAGGACCTGCGCTGACGTCACCGCTCAGCTGATGGTCACGTGACCATCAGGACCTGCGCTGATGTCACCGCTCAGCTGATGGTCACGTGACCATCAGGACCTGCGCTGATGTCACCGCTCAGCTGATGGTTACATGACCATCAGCTGATCTGTGAAGTCAGCGCAAGTCCTGTAAGTACCGCCGGCCGCCATGAGGAGAAGATCGCTGCCGGAGGCCGCCGGACAGGTGAGCATAGAGGTTTATTTTTTATTTATTTTTACCGCAATTGGTAGCCGGCTTGTCTGGGGAGACTACTTCTCCTCCCATCCACGCCGCTCCTGCTGTTATCAGCAGGAGCGGCGGTCGGATGAGAGGAGTTGTAGTCTCCTCTTCATCCCAGGTACCACACGCACTCTGATCACGCCGCAAATTTGTGGCCATTGAATTTAATTGAAACGCATAAAATCCACATTTACCTGCGGGTTTGCTGTGTTTCAATGTAACTCAATGGCCGTGAATTTGTGGCATGATCGGGCTAGAAATGGCCATGCTGCATTTTGCAACGCAATGCGAATATGGAGCACAGCACGTCCGAATTCACATTGCTATGCATGGCAGACCCATTAACAAGCGTTTTCGCGGTGTTTTAGGGGCCGGAAAAACACAGCAAAAACGCTTCAAAAATGCTACGTGTGAACTTAACCTAAGGCCCCACTACCCATACAACAGTGTCACGGTGTCTCCCACGCTATTATGCTAGGAAATACAGCATACACCTGCCAACATGGCACCCAGGGTGTGTCCATTTTTGCACCATCTTGTGAACTGCCTTGGCATCAAACAGAAGAGCACTACTAACTTAAAAAATACATTATTCACATAAATAACAATATCACAAGTTATATACCTATGAGTGGTTAGCACTGTTGCTATGCAGCGCTGGGGTCCTGGGTTCGAATCCAAGCAAGGACAACACCGGCTTTTAGTCTAAATCTTTTTTTTTTTGTAAGGATTTCCTTTATCCGTGTACTCTGATTTCTTCCCACTCTCTAGATGTATTGTTTGGGAATATAGAATTTACATCCCACTTGGGAATTTAGAGCCCTACTGAAGGCAGTAGAAGATAGCAATGTATGCACTGCGTTGTATGGAACTATATAACCATGAAAAATAGATAAATCACACATGGATGTCTTCCTTTAAACAACATGTTAGTTAACCCAAGGGTTGTCTCCACATCTTACATATGAGTGGTGACAGCGGTATCTATATTTACTATATAAGATCTGGGCGGATCCTTCTGCTGAGATGATTAATAAATGTAACTATGCCATCTTAATATTATAATAATAAGATTTCTAGTGCCACCCATCATATTTTTAGATCCTAATGTATTCATTCTATTATTTCTGAATGTTTACTTTGATTTTGACCCTGCACACTAAATGTACAGTGAAATATATTGGTAGCAAAATGTTGTGACTTCTTAAAAATGATAAAGATTTTTTTGTGTACTACTCAATTTCATTTACAATTATGCAAAAATAACAAGACTAAGGGCCTGATTCATTACTGCATTGGAGTCCTATTTTGTCTAGTTTTTGCTGTATTAAGCCTTTTTTTATTTGCGCCAAATTCTTTTAAGTTGCGCCTTTTTTAAGTCTATTTTATGTGTTTGCTTTTTTGTGTGCACTGATGTGAGTGTGGTTTTTGCTTTCTAAATGTTTGTGGTTGATTCATCAACATTTTTGTGAAAAGACATACCTTGATTTTATGTATGTTTGACATTTTTGTGCCAATTATGTAACATTTTAGTTGAGCTTGCGACTTTTTGCTTTAAAACTGTGCAAAAAAGGTTAAAGTAAAATATAAAAAGCATTTTTTATTTTGCGCAAAATTCATAAACCACATGCGCCATTTTGAAGAATTTGGCTTCCCCAAAAAATCAATAAGTACTGCATGACAAAAAAATAAAAATGACTTACAAAAAGCTGCAAATGAAGAATATTGCCCTAAGACATAAAAGTGGCCATACACATAAACTGTCAACTATATTTCCCCACTCCCTATACATACTGTATATGTGTGTTTTATATGGGACAGGAGTGTAAGCCGCTGCCAGATATTATTATCTCAAGAGAGCTCAACAAGATTGCTTTACACTTCAGATCACTTGTCCGGGGAGATGTGGGATGGGGGTGGTCTCCCATACACATTACAGGGTCCGCCTGACACAGGTGTGGATAGCTTTAGCATGTTTTGGGGGTCTTGTTCTTAGTTATGTTCTTAGTTTGAAAGAATATAATGTATATGATACTTGCCACATCAACAACTGATAATGCTAGGCAATAGTAGTTAATTTTTCTAAATTGATCTTTTACTAGCATTTTGCACCCATATGCTTTATATCTTGCTCAAAGAGAACCTGGTACTTTCTCAAAAATATTGAGTTAAAGAAGTTATCCCATGAACAAAGTACATTTTAATCAATAGATTGTGGAATAATATTCACAATTGGGCATGTTTAAAAAAAAATGTTCGTGTGCTGAGATAATCTTATAAATGTGCCCCTGCTGTGTACTGTGTAATGGCTGTGTCTGACCGTACAGCAACATGGTCTGATCATACCACATCTCCTGGGCAGGGGAGGAAGCAAAATAGTATGCAGACATTACAGTATAGGATCGCAGCTGATTCTTTCTGTGAGGTAAAACATTTCCCTATCTATTTTTATGCAATGTTTTACTACAAAGAAAGAAACAGCTGTGATTCCATGCTGTCCTGTCTGTATACTCTGTTTTTTCCTACTCTGCCCAGGAGCTGTGGTATGATCAGACCATGTTCCTGTACAGTCAGACACAGCCATTACACAGTACACAGCAGGGGCACATTTATAAGATTATCTCAGCACAGGAGCATTTTTTTTAAACACATCCATATGTGATAATTATTTTTATTCCAACATATAGTGTTTAAAATAAACTTTATTTGTGGAACAACTCCTTTAAATACCTTGTAAAAATCCATTAGCTCTCCTGATTTTGCCACTTTTCACCATTGTGCTATATGTCCCTCCATTTCAGAAATATTCACATTTATTGCTTTTGGAGCACAGTATGTATGTGCTTGCAGTCCAATGGTGTGTTTCTTCAGAGTCTTCTCTTGAGGCATGTGATTTCACCCTTCACAACTCTGCAGAGACTGCTAGACTACTACATCTGCACGAAGCTGTGATTAACAGCATCTGTGAGAGTGCAGTAAAAGTGCACGCTCTTAAAGAAGACTTTGAAGAAATGCCCAGTTGGACTGCAAGCAAGATCCGTTGCTTGAAGCTCCCTTTGCAATTGCCAAGCATTGACAATCCAGATGTTCTCGATAGGAACTAATGGTATAGCCATTTCTCCAAAGTGTTCCAAGCGCCCTTTTTCAACATGGCAACAGCAGGCCACATGTTGCTTGCACTATTGTGAGCATCCTCTGTGTCCTAAATGTGCTAGTATTGCCTCCAGCATCTCCAGGTTTACAGTATCTCTCATAGAACACATCTGGGACTTCATTGGTCAACAATTGCAAAGGGAGTTGCCAGCAGCAGATCTTGATAATTTGCGTGCCCAATTCTGCATGGCAGAACATTCCTTAGAAAACTAGTAATAACCTCATTGATAGCAAGCAAAAGGTGTTTAAGTGCATGTATTTCTGCTTGATACTGAATAAATCAAGATGTTTTGACATTTTTTTTCCATTTTTCATCATTTTCATATTGCTAACATCTGTCCATCCTGTGATTCCTATAATTCCATGACTTTTTCTTCTTGGTGGTTGCAATTTCGATGTTGAGTAGTGTATATTTAGAATGTGGAAATGTTTATTTCCTTAGTGACTGAGTTGAGTTGGAGATGGAAATATAATTCATGACTGTTTCCAGAAGGAACTTCAGAAGCAAGAGAAGACAAGCATTGGTGCGCTGTGAACAAATGGAAAGAAATACATTTTTCATTAGCTAATGGATTTCACAAACCAGATTGTGATGGCAAATACATAAGTATAGATGCAGTCTTAATGCGACAAGTGGGTTGTTGAGCCTGGATACTGAAAAAAAATCATAAATCATTATCTTTCTAGCATTGAAAGTAACTTTCACAATGTAGATGGAGCTTCTGAACAACCAAGAGGATGAGTCACTTGCAAATTCAACTTCAGTCAATCCCTAGGATGTGGAAAGCCCATCAGTGACAGATTTTGCCAAGAAGCAAGTCATCCCGTTACAGAGACAACTTGACACTGAAATCCAGAGGAAAACAAGAATATAGAAAAGGTCAAATATATACTGATATTCTTAAAATTGTAAAATATGTTCAAATGAGTATTATATCATTCATATTAGATATGAAATGTGCAAAAATTACATAAGTACAATGAGAAAATATTAATAAACCACTATCAGGCACACAACCTTTATTGACACCCATATCTTTTGATTCTCTTTCAGAGTTTTTAAACACTACACAAACTCAAGCAAATTCACTTCTTTAACAAAACCTTTACACTGTGCGCAATACAACTAATAGGGTATATTATTATTTATTCCATGGCACTTTACATGTGAAAAAGGGGTATACATACAAGAACAATTATAATAATCTTGAACACAATGTGACGGCGACTGGTACAGGAGGAGCGAGGACCCTGCCCGCGAGGGCTCACAGTCTACAAGGGATGGTTGAGGATACAGTAGGTGAGGGTAGAGCTGGTCGTGCAGCGGTATTGGTGGAGTGGTTCCTGCAGGTTGTAGGCTTGTCGGAAGAGGTAGGTCTTCAGGCTCTTTTTGAAGGTTTCCACGGTCGACAAGAGTCTGATGTGTTGGGGTAGAGAGTTCCAGAGTAGGGGGGAAGCACAGGAGAAATCTTGTATGCGATTGTGGGAGGAGGAGATAAGAGGGGAGTAGACAAGGAGATCTTGTGCGGATCGGAGGTTGCGTGCAGGTATGTACCGGGAGACAAGGTCAGAGATATATGGAGGAGACAGGTTGTGAATGGCTTTGTATGTCATGGTTAGGGTTTTGAACTGGAGTCTCTGGGCAATGGGGAGCCAGTGAAGAGATTGACAGAGAGGAGAGGCCGGGGAATAGCGGGGGGACAGGTGGATTAGTCGGGCAGCAGAGTTTAGGATGGATTGGAGGGGTGCAAGAGTGTTGGAAGGGAGGCCACAGAGTATATAGACGAGATCAATCAGCAAACAAACAATTATAGGATCCCTGGTTCCAGGTAAGCGGTCCAGGTAAACATGCCACCCGACAAAGAAGAAAAATGCTCATTCATGGGGTCAATCATATGGTTTAAGCAAAAAAAATAATTGTCATCAGCAGCAACATCATCCATATAAACACGAGTTGCGCTACTGATGCATGATACATGGGGACTGAAGGATAGTATTAACAATCATCATTTATTAGCTTGTGAACAGGCCAGTAAGTGAACACCAAACAACCTGTATATAGTTGATCGGCTCTTAATGTGTGTTGACTGGTCGAAATTAACATATTGCAATATAACATAGCATGTAGTAGGAATCTAGTAAGGAGCCAAGCATCACATGCAGTCACTAGTCTTCACCTGCAGCTTGGCCATCTCCACCCTCCAATGCATCCATCTACAATCCACATCATAGAGATATGTCAGTATGTCAGCCTTCATGAATCTGTAAAACTATACGGCACCAGAAAAGTAACTTAAGCTTCTGGGCCCCAACACAAATTCTGCAAAAGTGTCCCCAAATATTGGAAGTTCTGGATTTTTCAAATGGGACAGGACATTTTGAGTTCTCTCAGTCTCTATAGCTCAGATGCAACTACAACTTCTGCTCTCCCTTTTTCACATTTGTAACAGCACCCTAACCCCTTTGGCACCATGAATATGTGTTAAAGATCCCCTTAACTTTAAGTGGTGTTGAGCACCTAAGAAGCTATGCAGCCCTTCAATTTGACAATCAGCAGTGGTCACAGGTCATGGAAATCATTCATCTCATATTTTGTCAAATCTATAGCATGGGCATTCATATAGTACAACAGGACTGCCAATGGAATTGTAAACTCACATTTAGCATCCATTAACTTTTACTCAGTAAATCTGTACATATGAATATGATATAGAAAAATAAAACAACAGCTCATACTCATCTGTTGAAATAGTGGAATACAATCTGATCCGACTACCTCTTGAAGCTCATCAAAAGAATGCCAAGAGTGTGCAAAGCAGTCATCAAAGCAAATGGTGGCTACTTTGAAGAACCTAGAATATAAGACATATTTTCAGTTGTTTCACACTTTTTTGTTAAGTATATAATTCCACATGTGTTAATTCATAGTTTTGATGCCTTCAGGGTGAATGTACAATTTTCATAGTCATGAAAATACAGAAAAATCTTTATAAATGAGAAGGTGTGTCCAAACTTTTGGTCTGTACTGTATATAAATGGGTATGGTATCAAAGAACAGCCGATCAAAGGAGTGTGACTAGGCATGAGTAGAAAATATATAAAAGGCTACGCTATGAGTCTATCAATCAGATATGTAATATAGCGTGAAATAATAATCACCAATAATAAAAGTCAACGCTTCACACGGGGGAAGATGATTTTGTGAAGTGAATGATATTGATCGGATTTAAAACATTTCTGCTATTGAGATTTGCTTGACAGTTATGGATGAATCTGGTTTCATTACAGTCTCTAAATGTATAGCGAGCTGTCTTCAGCTGTAAGATGGAAGTCTTTGAAAAAACCAGGGATCCTATGTGACTGAAGCAATAAATGATAGCTTTAACTGGAAATGCCTTATATAACGATTGTTCCGGGATGAAAGTTTGGGTTTGGTATTGATAGGGGTTTGCAGTGTTATTAGTGTAATTCTTTAAGGTGATGGATTGCACCTAATTTTCTAGTGAAGTTGAAAGACTTCTAAGTTTTCTCAGGTTTTTCACTGTTATATACTATACTAGGAGGCAATAACATAATTTAACAAGTATGAAACCTCATTCAATTAAATTTACAAATCCTTTCTAATATACAGTAAAGACAGTATAAGCTTAATGGGAATCTCCTCTCTCACCAGAATTTTGCTACCCCCATCTGAGAGCTGTATGATGTAGAGATAGAGACCCTGATTCCATCGATGTGTCACTTAAATTACTGGTTGCTGCAGTTTTGATAAAATCACTATTTATCTGCTGCAAATCTGCCAGTTTTCTGAATGCTGATCTCTGTATAACCCGCCCACACCACTGATTGGTAGCCTTCTGTGTACACTGTGTATAGACAGAAATCTGCCAATCATTTGTGGGGGCATGGTTGGGCTATCTGGCAGCAAGATAAGCTGAACTCTAGTGATAATCTTCTCATAAAACAATGATTTTATAAAAATTACAGCACACAGTCCAGTAAGTGATACATTGCTGGAATCAGGGTCTCATTCCTTACATCATACAGTTCTCAAATTACTTAGCAAAAATATGGTGGAAGAATCCCTTTAAAACAGAGTCTGAAGATGGACCTAAAGTGGATTACGCTGTATAATAAATTTGATGCATTTTACTAGACATGATACCACTTTAGCCTAAATCTATAACACCTATTGGTTGGCTTACCGTAATTATTACCAACATTTTGCAGGAAAGTTTTGGTGCATTTTTTTTGCAATTTCTGATACATATATGTAACACACACTCCCTGCCAAGTTATCTCCTTTTTCTCTAAATCAAAGCTCAAAAACTACATAAAACACATAATAAAAATGGTGCAAAGCACATACACTTGTTTGGCACAAATTGATTCTGGGTTAAATAGATTAGTAAATCTAACCTTATATCCTATATGAATTAATCATGGTGCTATAATCTCAGAAAAAGTATGAAGGTAAGCAATTTCTTATACAGATCATCTGCAAAGACTTATTGGCATAAGGGAGTCTTACAGTGATCAAAGTGACTAATTAATGTACTGAATGTCTAGGTAGTAAATTTACAACATCAATATATGAATATATATATATATATCAATATATATATATATATATATATATATATATATGTACAGTTGTGCTCAAAAGTTTACATATCCCGGCAGAATTTTTCCTTCCTTGGCCTTGTTTCAGGGAATATGAATGATAACAAAAAAATGTTTTCTCCCCTCATGGTTATTGGTTGGGTGAAGCCATTTATTGTCAAACTAATGTCTTTTCTCATTCTAAATCTTAATGACAACCAAAAACATCCATGTATTGCCCCCTCCAACATCAATGATAGCTTGAAGTCTTTTGTGGTAGTTGTGGATGAGGTTCTTTATTTTCTCAGATGGTAAAGCTGCCCATTCTTCTTGGCAAAAATCCTCCAGTTCCTGTAAATTCTTGGGCTGTCTAGCATGAACTGCGTGCTTGAGATCTCCCCAGAGTGGCTCAATGATATTGAGGTCAGGAGACTGAGATTGCCACTCCAGAACCTTCACTTTGTTCTGCTGTAGCCAAAGACAGGTCGACTTGGCCTTGTGTTTTGGATCATTGTCATGTTTGAACGTCCAAGTGCGTCCCACGCGCAGCTTCCGTGCTGATAATGTGCTGCATTTATCTTTCCTTCAACTTTTACCAAGTTTCTTGTGCCTTTGTAGCTCACATATCCCCAAAACATCAGCGATCCACCTTCATGCTTTACTGTAGGAATGGTGTTCCTTTCATTATAGGCCTTGTTGACCTCTATCCAAATGTAACGTTTATGGTTGTGGCCAAAAAGTTCAATTTTGGTCTCATCACTCCAAATTACCTTGTTCCAGAAGTTTTGAGGCTTGTCTCTGTGCTGTTTGGCATATTGTACGCAAGATACTTTGTGGCATTTACGCAGTAATGTCTTTCTTCTGGCGACTCGACCATGCAGCCCATTTTTATTCAAGTGCCTCCTTATTGTGCATCTTGAAACAGCCACACCGCTAGCTTTCAGAGAGTCCTGAATTTCAGCTGATGTTATTTGTGGGTTTTTCTTTGAATCTCAAACAATTTTCCTGGCAGTTGTGGCCGAAATCTTTGTTGGTCTACCTGAAAGTGGTTTGTTTTTTACAGAGCCCCTGATTTTCCATTTGTTAATCACAGTTTGAACGCTGCTGACTGGCATTATCAATTCTTTGGATATTTTTTTGTATCCCTTTCCTGTGTTATACAGTTCAACTACCTTTTCACGTAGATCCGTTGACAATTCTTTTGCTTTCCCCATGACTCACAATCTAGAAACGTCAGTGGCTGAATTAAATATGAGTCTCTCTGGATCCCAGAAACTCACTCAGCTTTTATGCACACACACTGATTACAAGCAAACAGGTCACAGGTGAGGATGTTACCTTTTGTAGCCATTCAAACGCATTTGTGTCAAATTCTGTGCATGTTATCAGGCCAAAATCACCAGGGTATGTGAACTTTTGATCAGGGTCATTTTGATGTTTTTGGTTGTCACTAAGATTTAAAAAGAGAAAACACAGTAGTTTGACAATAAATGACTTCACCCAACCAATAACCATGAGTGGAGAAAAAGTATTTTTGTTATCATTCATATTCTCTGAAACAAGGCCAAGAAAGGAAAAATTCTGCCGGGGTATGTAAACTTTTGAGCACAACTGTATGGGCGTGACACTTAAGACATAACAAATATAAAGGGATTGTCACTACCACTATGTAAAATGAAGCAGATTGAGTTATAAATATAAGGGTTCTATATACTTTGCAAGGTGAATGGTAGATTCAAGTAGGTAATTTTAGTGAAATCTGCAACACTTTGTCACAGAAGCAATTAAGAGCTGTAACTACTTGGTTACACAGATATATGGCACACATCTTCTCATTTTTCAATAATATTGAAGTGATGGTTACCTCATGCTTGCTGCACTATTCCTGCTCTGAAGTTGCCAGTTTCCCAGTGTCTAGTTTCGGCTGCAGTAATAATGTAGCTACACATGGACATGTGACTAGCTGCAGCCTATCACTGGCTGAGATGCGTCACAACTGTTGTCAGTAATTGACAGAACATTTCCTCTACGTTGAGATAGACCGGGAGAATAGACCTGGGAAATATTGAAACAGGATCAGCACGGGGATAAATGAGGCAACCATCAATTGTTTTCTTATACTAAGAAAGAGAGAAAAGCGCAACAGATTCTTATCCGGTTAAAATTTGGTAAACGAATAAAGGTTATGCTAACCTGATTATATTGTGATCAAACAACATTTAAAAGGGCATTGTGAGAAAGTCACTGGCAAAGTTTTGGAGGGGAGGTATGTTTCACTGAGGTTATTAGCTTCAGTGATTTGAAACCCAGAAGTTTTGCTCCAGCACACTAAGTGTTGAGAGGGGTTAAGCAGCCATTTTAAGGGTTGGGTTTTTGAGCACAACCATAGAGCGGGTGGGGGGTTGTTCTCCATATCTCAACCCCAGGGTGAGTTCTGGGGTTTAAATAGATGGCCTGCTGAGGCATTTAGTGTATCTGGAAAGACTAGCTCCAGAGAAAGGAGCTTGTGGTCGAACTAACCTGAACCGTGTGTGTTTTGTTAACCCTGTGTGGACAGATCCCCGCAATCCTCTGGACTGTACTATTTTTCTTTTGCTTACCTGTTATGCCAAGAAAGGCCTGCTTGTTTTGATGGACTTTACAGTGGTTTATGCCATGCTTTAATAAACCACTGAGAAATTTAAAGCAACGACGTTCCTGTGTCTACCTCCGTGTGCAGCTGAGTGAGACGATCTACCACAGCATGTAATTCCAGCTGCAGCAGGTCTACGGGTCCTGAGGACCAAGTTACCAAGTTAAATTATGTGGAAAGGGAAAAAACGGAAAATCCGCTCTGCTGGTAGATGACAGTAAATCCAGGTCCACACTGAGATGTTTTTTTTTTGTCCTAAAGAAGTATACTTCGAAATACTTTTAAAAAAAGCATATTATCTCAATGTGGACCTGGATTTATTGTCAACTACCAGCTGCGCAGATTCTTCCACATTTTTCTTATACAATTAAAACTACACTTTCTGCAAATTTGAGTGCCGGATTCTATCTTTGTGATTGATAAGGAGTGGTTTCCTTTCCGCGCACCAAATAAAAACTCAGGGTGACGTGTACCTGAATCCTCCATTTTTTCTTTCCATATAATTGGTTTTTTTTAGGTCATTCTGACCATTTAAAAAAAGTCCAAAGTGACAAGCCCTTTAATATTCTACTTGTGAGAAAGGATAAAAAAGCTGTAATCATTTTGTAGTGAACAAATCGATTTGTGATTTTTCAGTTTCAAATAAAAGAAGTTTCAGAATCCACTTTCTAATGTCCCAAAATGCTAAAACAATAAACTGTGTAATAGTGGTATATGTCTCCAGCAGTCGATTTCTGCCACCATGGTGACTTCCCTATAGACAAAAAGTCACCGCCATGATCATATGGCTGTAATGGAAATCATCATGCTGGGCATCAAGAAGAAGTGTTAGATGAACCAAGTAGACGAACAGCACTGTAACAGATAAAGTGAATATATTCTAACGTTTGCTATATTGTAAAGCTTTTAATAAATCCTGAAGATTCTCTGTAAACATCACAGAAAGTTGTAGTTTTTGCCTCATGTAAGATTATATTGTTTATTCGTAGGATTAAAATTCATCTAGTTAACAACTTAGAGGAAAATAACGTACAAGTAGTTTGGTAGTGCTATCAGTAAATGAAAAAGTGTGGGAATGATTATGGTATCAGTTCTTTATACACTGTCCAGGTTTCAACAGTATGACACATTTAAAATAATTAAGAAATGACTTCCTACACAGCAATGCAGTCTTGATTTACATTAATTTATATGCCATAACAGGTGAGTCACGGGTCCTCCATTCTTCCACATTTGCATTCTATCTTTATCTTTCTTGTTTTGGTCATCAGCACTCATGACAGCAATAACTTAGATGTAAATCTCCAGATTAAAAGGTACAGCTGATGGGTGTAGTTGATGAATCACAAGCACTTGATTTTTATATAAGTAAAATAGAAGTAATCTTACACAATCATTAAGCCTGTGGCAGAACTAAATGTTTTGAAGACATTTTCCAGATGAAATTTTCTAAGCAAAATATGCAAAAATGAAGGATGTGAAGTCCATGGTTAAATGTTTTGACAATTTTTATGGCTATCCTGAAGTGTACTCCCTTTTAAGTATTTATTACCAATCTAACATTAGATGTGTTACTACTGCATGTGAAGCAGTAAAAAAAGTGAGCCAAAGGTATGACACTCGGCAAATATGGTGCACAGGCCCTTTTTAATTTGAATATGATCCAAGCACAACATCGCAACCTGTCTTATGGTTACCTTGTAAACTGTACTGCCCAGTATGCAAGTAGCAGCAATAGGGCATCATTTTAATGTAGTGGAAAATCCCTCAAAACATGTTGTGATATAACAAGTCGCAGCATAGCAAGCAGCGACATCACAAGGAGGGCAGGTCCTAAAAATTGAGTATCAGACCAGCAGCTACCAAATTACTGATGTGGCTGCATCCAGGAAAAGAGGTAGCCCACACTATAGACATGTTGTGTATTCTTGTTTTGATGGTATCATAAATGATTATGTTATCAGTAGGGTCGGAGCATGGTTTCGTGGGACTCTGTAAGTGCTCCAGTTTTTGGCATCATAATGGTCACTATCACAGATGTCATACTACGCACTGTTAGTGAATTTGTCAGATGTGCTCCCTTTAACGTGCCTGAATATGTGATGAGATTACATTTGGAAGCATAGAAGGCATTCATGGTTGCCAGCCCTGTAGTTTGATCTATGGGCCTGCCAATGTCTGCATCATGAAGCAGATTTAGTTCATGATGATGGTGTGGTGGTTTTCCTTTAACCCCTTTACCCCCCAAGGTAGTTTGCACGTTAATGACCAGGCCAATTTTTACAATTCTGACCACTGTCACTTTATGAGGTAATTACTTTGGAACGCCTCAACAGATCCCCCTGATTCTGAGACTGTGTTTTTTTGTGACATATTGTACTTTATGATTGTGGTAAAATTTCTTCGCTATCACTTGCGTTTATTTGTGAAAAAAATGGAAATTTGGCGAAAATTTTCAACATTTCACAATTTTCAAACTTTGAATTTTCATGCCCTTAAATCAGAGAGATACGTCACACAAAAGAGTTAATAAATAACATTTCCCACATGTCTACTTTACATCAGCACGATTTTGGAACCAACATTTTTTTGTTGTTAGGGAGCTATAAGGGTTAAAAGTTGACCAGCGATTTCTCATTTCTCGTTTTACAAACGTAGAGCCGTGAAAAGAAAGTCAATTTGCTTTTCCATAAAAACGCTCTTTTAGCCGCAATATTTTTATTTTCACAAGGGCACTAGTAGAAATTGGACCCCGAAAAGTTGTTGTGCAATTTCTCCTGAGTACGCTGATACCCCATGTGTTGGAGAAAAACGAATGTTTGGGCGCATGTCAGGGCTCGGAAGGGAAGGAGTGACGCCTTGGAATCCAGACTTTGATGGAACGGTCTGCGGGCGTAATGTCACGTTCTCAGAGCCCCTGATGTGCCTAAACAGTGGAAATGCCCAATAAGTGCCCCCTTTTTGGAGAGTAGACCCCCAATGAATTTTTCTAGATGTGTGGTGAGCCCATTGAACCCCCAGGTGCTTCACAGAAAATTATAAAGTTGACTTGTGAAAATAAAAAAAACATTTTTTTCCACAAAAATGCTAAAAAAAATATTTTCACAAGGGTACCAGGAGAAATTGTACCCCATAAGTTGTTGTGCAATTTCCCCTGAGTACGCTGATACCCCATTTGTTGGAGAAAACTACTGTTTGGGCGCATGTCAGGGCCCGGAAGAGAAGGAGTGATGCTTTGGAATGCAGACTTTGATGGAACGGTCTGCGGGCGTCATGTCACGTTCTCAGAGCCCCTGATGTGCCTGAACAGTGGAAATGCCCAACAAGTGCTGCCTTTTTGGAAGTGATAGCTGATTTTTGAATCTTACAATGTAGCGTCATACGTCAGTTGTGTAGGACAACCTGATGAACACTACACAACTGACGTAAGACAACCTGACGAACATTAATTCTGTTGTGTAGTGTTCATCAGGTTATCATACTTCAGAAATTAATTTAGTAGTCTATGGAAGTATGGTACCTTTTGAAGCAGTCTTTCATGCACAGGCCAGGTTTATCGGGGCAGGTGTCACATTGATAAATGGTGTCCTTGCGTATTCCCTTTTTATAACACTCGGCACTTCTTTTGTGACTTACCTTTTTTTCCGCTATGAGGGATCGTCCCCGGGAAATGCTGGCCTGGTACAATTCGAGGTCCTTCAGTTCCGGAGGTACTGGGGCCCGTCTCCGTCACCACTGCCAAATATTAGGGCCTTGATAACTGTTTCCTGAAAGTGAAGATACGACGTAGAAGTCTGGCCTGCACATTGTGACAGAAGGAAAGCGTTGTGCATTGCCATCTGAACGATGTGCACGGCCAGCTTCTTATACCATACCTTGGCCTTTCTCAAAGCACTGTACGGCTGGAGGACTTGATCAGAGAGATCAACTCCCCCCATGTACTAGTTGTACCCCATTACCGAGTCAGGTTTGGCGACCTGTGTAGTGGAACCTCGTACAGAGCTGAGGGTGCTGCCATCACCATGTATGGTGGTCAAGAAAAGGACATCCCTCTTGTCCTTGTACTTGACCACCAGCAGGTGGTCGCTACATTGGGCTCTGCTCTCACCCCATCTGAGCAGCTGCCCAATTAGCGTCTTTGGGAGGCCTCTCTGATTTTTGTGGACAGTACCGCAGGCTGCGGCACGTTGTGCAGAGAGGGACTTGAAGAGAGGGACACTGGTATAAAAGTTACCCACGTTCAGGTGATAACCTTTATCCAGCAATGGGTGCACCAAGTCCCACACAATTTTCCCACTCACTACCAGAACGGGGGCATTCAGGGGGTTCAATCCGGGAGTCCTTCCCTTCATAAACTCTAAACTTGTGAGTGTACCATGAGGTACTCTCTCAAAGTTTATACAGCTTGATTCCGTACCTGGCCCTCTTACTGGGCAGGTACTGCCGGAATCCAAGCCGCCCCTTAATAGCGATTAAGGACTCATCCACACAGATGTCCCTTTGGGGCACGTACACTTCAGCAAACTTGTTGTTGGAGAGTTCGATGACCGGACGAACTTTGAAAAGACGATCAAAGCTCGGGTCATCGCGTGCAGGACACCTTGCATTATCTTGGTAATGCAAGAACTTGTGGATGGCCTGAAAACGTCTCTGGATCATGACCATTCGGAACACTGGAGTGTTATACAAAACGTCAACACTCCAGTATCGCCGAAGTTCTGGCTTCTTCAGGATCCCCATATGAAGTACCAGGCCCCAAAACTTCATCATTTCTACTGCATCTACAGACCAGTTAGAAAATGATGAAGAGGGGTTTCGTTCCAAAAATTGATGAGCGTATAAATTAGTTTGGCCCACCATGAGGTTCACGAAATCCTCAGAGAAAAAGACTTTGAAAAAGTGCATTTCTGTGAGGCCTGTGGTGTCAAACTTGATTCCTGATTCCGCCACGAAATCAGGAATCAGTGGCTCATAATTTTCGAGGGGGGCGAGGTCCATATGGGATCAGTAGTGGGGGGCGCTGGATCATCTTCTCTCCTGGGACTGCGGGGCGGTCCAGCAGCACCTGAGAAGGAAGAGGAGGAAGACAAGGAGGCGTCGGAAAAATAAAGAAATGTGGGATCCTCGCCCTCGCTGTCAGTGTCGGAGGCGAGAAAAGCATATGCCTCCTCCGCTGAATAGCGAGTTTGGGATGAGCGGGACATTTTTTGTTATGTATGTGGTGCGTGTGTGTCAGTACTTTATTTAGAGTGTGTGGAAAAAGGAAATACTGTATGTGGTGCAAACAGCGAGCACGAGTGTGGATTGGTGAACTATGTCACCCATCAACACTCGGTGGCTGCTGGATGTGTGGGGAGTGGGAAGATCAGAGATGAACTTACCAAAGTCTTCTCTGTTCTTCTTTCAGAAACAGGCTCTGGAGCAGTATCAGCAGCAGGACCGGCGCAGGAGATCGGTGGCCGGGCGCAGGAAACCGGGAGCCCGGCGCAGAAGACGGGGAGCCCAGAGCGGGAGACCAGGAGCCCGGAGCAGGAGACGGAGTCCTGATCAGGAGATGGAGTCCGGAGCAGGAGACCGGTACTGGAGCTGGAGACCAGAACCTAGAGCATTAACAGGGACACTGGGGTGAGGGAGATTGGGGTGGGAAGGGGGGTAAAAAGACGGGGGAGTGGGGGATTAGGGTGGATGAGGGGAGATCAGAGATGGACTTACCAACGGATCAGCAGCAGGACTGGAATAGAAGACCCAGACAGGAGCCGAAGCCCGGAGCAGGAGACCGGGAGCCCGGAGCAGGAGACCGGGAGCCTGGAGCAGGAGACCGGTACTGGAGCTGGAGACCAGAACCGAGAGAATTAACAGGAACACTGGGGTGAGGAAGATTGGGGTGGGAAGGGGGGTAAAAAGATGGGGGAGTGGGGAGAGGGGGATTGAGGTGGATGAGGAGATATCAGAGATGGACTTAACAAAGGATCAGCAGCAGGATCGGAACAGAAGACCCAGACAGGAGACCGGGAGCCCGGAGCAGGAGACCGGGAGCCCGGAGCTGGAGACCGCGAGCCCGGAGCTGAGCTGGAGTCCACGAGCCCGGAGCTGAAGATCGGGAGCCCGGAGCTGGAGACCGGTGCTGGAGATCGGGAGCGGCGCTGGAGACCGGGACCGGAGCAGAAGACCGCTGCAGGACGCACAAAAAAAAAAAATGGTGGTAAGAGGGGTAAAAAGAGGGGGGGGGGAGGGGGATTGGGGTGGATGTCTTACCAAAGTCTTCTCTGTTCTTCAGCAGGATTAGCAGCAGGCCCAGGAGCAGGAACCACAGCAGGTCAGGAGCAGGAGACCCAGGACACCAGAGCAGAAGATCCAGGAGCAGCAGCAACAGCAGCGACTGGAGCAGGTGAGAAGATGGTCTTGTGGTGTCACAGAATATTCTGTGGCACTACAAGGCCCAGCAACAGACAGATCAGGCGTGACCGCTCTGTAGAAATCCTCACCAAGTGTGAGGGTCTGCAGGGTGGACACAGGGGGGTGACAGGGTGATGACAATCCGGCCACCACCCAGTCACCTCCCGGTCAGGTAACCTGATTGGAGCGATCGATGATGACATTGATCGCTCCAATCAGAGTACCTGAATACAGGTGACCGGGCGGTCACAGGGAGGTATCACCTCCCTGTGGTGCATGCTCTGCCCCAGCCATCTGATTGCTGACATAGATTGCACCAATCAGGCATGGCTGGAGCAGTGCACGCACCACAGGGGGTCACAGGGAGGTGAGATCTCCCTGTGACTGCCCGGTCACCTGTATTCAGGTACTGATTGGAGAGATCAATGTCATCATCGATCGCTCCAATCACAGCAGTCTAGGAGCTTTACAGTCATTACAGGGGGTCATGGGGCGGTGACAGGCAGGTCACAAGCCGGTCACCTCCCCATGACCGCCCTGTGACAGCGCGGTCGCGCTATGATCGGCAATCGCACCGATCTTAGCGCTTTGAGTCCAGGGCTGGGGTGTCCTAGCAACCGATCCTAGGAGCACCGATCCTAGGTTGCAGATCACTGTTTCCGGCAATCAGGTTCAAATGCTGTGATTGGCTGTTCATTAGATGATGGCGCCACCTACCCACAGGTAAGGAAGCCCCGGAAATTATATGCGATCACCGCGACTTCGGTCGCGGTGCCGCATTAAAGATAGGGCGTGCTAATACGTATCAGGCTCTTAAGTCCCAGGGCCCGGATACGCTTTAAAGAGGTTAAAGACCCTTGGCAGATGATTATGATGACACCACATTGACTGTTTTGGTGCTATGATCAGTCTTTTGTCTTTTAATTGTACATGTTTAGATAAATTTTATGAATGTATCCATGCTAAAACAGTGGAAAATCTACGCTTTCTTACACTAGGTGCAAAAATTCAGTTTGGTGCCCCCCCATACGTAGCTTAAGTGGTCTGAGTAGTCATCATGTGACCGCTGATATGTGTTTTGCATACGTACAGTCATGTGTCGAGCACCTGCTATTCCTAATTCTTTCAATATTCAGTGGAAAACTACACTCCCTGCTTCAGTGAGAGAAGCAGGAAAAGAAGTTAGTCAGTACATGAACTTAAGTATAAAAAAGGCAAATAAGTGGAAATATGATGACCGCTGTAATGGGCAAGCAGAACCGAATCCTGACAACTTAGAAGTCTGACACCGAATCGCGCGTCGGGGTGGGCGCTTCATCGTGTGCCCCCTTGCTCTTGACTTCTAACCAAGTACGTATATTAATTTTATTTAAATCACTCTTATTGTGTTCACATCAAGGCACCTCACTGCATTGTATTTTATTGTGATTTTTTTCTGATTGTAATTAAACCGGTAAGGCTATGTGCAAACTGTGCATTTTTGCAGCTTTTTTTCGGTGCTGAAATGTGCCAAAAACACTAGGGAATCCTTGTGCCAGCTAATGCAATGACAATCCTGAAGTGCTGTGCACATGATCAGGAATTTTCCTGTCAGGATTTTCATTGCGTTTAAATCTGCAGCATGTCCATTCTTTGTGCGTTTTTCACCCATTGATTTCAATTGAATTGAGTCAGTCAAATCTGCATCAAAAATGCAGGTAAAAAAATATTTGTGGATTTCCTGCGGATGTTTGCTGCGTATTTGAATGACTCAATTCAAGTCAATGAGTCAAAAATGCGGCAAAAACGGCCAAAGAATTGCCCGTGGGAAATTACTCCTCCCATCAGCCTACAGCTGTTCCCGCTGATAACAGCGAGCGCAGGTGCGATGGAGGGGAGAAGTAGTCCCCTCAGCCGGCGCTTGTGCGCAGTGTAAGAAAAATTGCTATTAAAATAAAAAACACTTCATACTCACCTACCGCGGTCATCATGAGTGTCCCACAGCACTGGTGTGTCCCTCACTTAGGTCACTGGTGCTGCATGAGAATTTTCTCACGCAGCACTGATTGTAGCTTATCAGCTGATTGAACTCCAGTGACCTCACTCCCAGCAGTGATTACACTCCTGTCAGTGTATAGAGTGCTGTCTTCTACAACAGTCACATCAGTTATTGCTCGTGTGGCTGCTGTAGAAGTGACTCGAATCGTCGTGGGACACTGGATTATGTCATCACGGCGGACAAGTTGTTTTTTATTTTTGTTTTTTACAGGTGACAATGGCTTCAGCAGAATGGGCGTTAGGTGAGTATAACAGTGTTTTATCATTTTAAATAAATTATTAAAACCATGTGGAATTTTATTTAAAATAAGACTTTATTCTGGCCGTGTCTTTATTTAAAAAACTTTACTACGGGGTTAGTAATGGGGGTGTCTTATAGACGCCCTCCATTACTAACCTGGGCTTCATGTCAGTTGCCAATACAAGGCTGACATGAACGCCAACCCTATTACCCTACTTTCCACCGCACCAGGGCAAGTGGGAAGAGCGGAGGCTAAGTGCTAGAATTCTGAGGCATCTGAGGGCTGATATTATTAGCCCAGGAGGGGGCCAGGATCCATGGCACCTTCCCTGGCTATTAATATTAGACTACAGGTGTCTGGTTAGATTTTATAGGGGGACCCTACATCAATTTTTTTTCTGGGGTCCCCCTGTAATCTAGCCAGTAAAGGCTAAACAAACAGCTGTGGGTTGTTATTAATAGCTAGAGAACATTTTTGACTAATGGCGCCTTCCCCGGCTAGTAATATCAGCTCCCACTGGTTGGCTGGTTATGAAAATGACGCAGGCGCCCACGCTATTTTTTTTATTTAAGGGTATGTGCCCACGATCCAGACGTAGCAGTGCTTTGGACTCAGCATATTTTTGCTGTGTCCAAAACACTGCGTTCTATTGAATGCAGGTAAATCCGCATATATTCACTGAACCATGCGGATTTACTTCATTCAATACATTCTAGTTGTCAAACTTGTTTTGCGGAAACTAACAGATCCGCAAGAGAAATTGACATGCTGTGGTCCTGAAAGACGTGCCGCATGTCAGTGTCCGTGGGTGATCCGCAGCCACTATTGCTGTAACAACTGGCCGCTGCGGGTTGAACTCTGCATAAATACGCAGCGTCAAACCAGCAGCATATCCTGATCATGGGCACGTACCCAAACTCACCCACAGCATGTCAATTTCTGTAGCGGAGACGTTAGTCTTAGCTGCCGATTTTTAACAATTGAAATGTCAATACATGTGGTGGATCTGCATGTACTGACAACACAAGTGAGGCATTAGGAGTAATGGGATTAGGATTAATGGGATTAGGTGTCGCTGACACCTAAACCTAGCTTTAGTAATGAAGAGGTGTCAGCCAGACACCCTCATTACTAAGTAAAGAGTTAAATAAACACACACACTGAGAATAAAACACTTTATTTGAAATAAAAAGGACACATTCTTTAATAATTTAAATTAATCAATATACTCACCCCAGGTCCGACAGTAATCCAAGGGTTAAAGCAATGTTCCACGTTTCTTTTTTCAAATATCTTTATTTAGCTCCAAAAAACATTCATTGCTGTACAAAAACGCATCAAAACAAGCATCAAAAAGGTGCGTTTTTGCTGCCAAGAGATACAGAAACCAATCAAATACTAAACAGTCACACATAGCCAAAATCAAAAAGAACATTTTGCAAATATGAAACTGCTGAATACGAAACCAACTTCAGCATGGAAGGCTGCGATCCACTACATAGAATGGTAGGGATGGAATGGACCTCAGGGGGGAGTCACTAATCACCTCAGATGTCTGTCCTGCCTGTTACAGTGATACAAGCAGCCACTCTCTGCTGCCTCCCTCCCTATGTGTCCTGACTCAGGCAGAAGCACGTAGTATCAGATGAGGGGGAGTTAACCCTTGCTTGTCACTGCAGGTGTAGCAGGGGCGGACACAGACTGTAGTGGGCCCCTGTGCAAGAAATTTTGGGGGGCCCCCCCTGCCCTTCATAAGGCAACAGAGTTATGTAAACATAACCCCCCATGTGCACCTCTCACCCCCCCATGTGCAGCTCTCATCCCACCCATGTGCAGCTCTCACCCCCCGTGCATCTCTCATCCCCCCCATGTGCATCTCTCATCCCCCCCATGTGCATCTCTCATCCCCCCATGTGCATCTCTCATCCCCCCCATGTGCATCTCTCATCCCCCCCATGTGCATCTCTCACCCCCCATGTGCATCTCTCACCCCCCCATGTGCATCTCTCACCCCCCCCATGTGCATCTCTCATCCCCCCCGTGCATCTCTGATTCCCCCCACTCCTAGTTAATTAATTGTATTTAAAAAAAATAAAACTTGTTATACTTACCCCCATGCAATCCCTGCAGAATCCTGGCGCTCGTCCACGTCGCTGCCACCAGGTTCTCCTGACGTTCGGCCATGTGACGGCGCCACATACATAGCCATCAGCTTTTGTTTTGGCCAAAAGATTTTTAAAGCCGCCACCACGATAAGGTAGACTCTTCTGGGCGGGCCCTACTCTAACCTATTAAAATTTTCTTAAAATATCCAATACTCTTTTTAGATATATTTTTATTTAGTTTTCTCTAAGGGAATGTGTCATATACATTTTTTTTTTAAATGACCAATAATACCACATACAGGGAATACCGCCACACCATGACCAGACCACATATTACCACAACATAGTGACCGAATAATACCACACAGAAGGGAGAAAAACTGCCACACCATGACCAGACCACATATTACCACTACATTACTAATATTACCACCACATTACTAATATTACCATAAGTGTCATTATACACGGGAGCTCTATACATGGTATGTATAACGTAAGTGTCCAGGTAATCTAGTGATCACCAGTGAAATTATACACAGGAGCTCTGTATATAGTGTCAGTGTACAGGTAATACAGTGATCACCAGTGACATTATACACAGGAGCTCTGTATATAGTGTACAGGTAATACAGTGATCATCAGTGACATTATACACAGGAGCTCTGTATATAGTGTCAGTGTACAGGTAATACAGGGATCACCAGTGACATTATACACAGGAGCTCTGTATATAGTGTCAGTGTACAGGTAATACAGTGATCACCAGTGAAATTATACACAGGAGCTCTGTATATAGTGTCAGTGTACAGGTAATACAGTGATCACCAGTGACATTATACACAGTGTACATGTAATAGACTGACTCACCGGTGACGTCTCTAGGTGAAGTCCTTCATCTTCGCTTTTCTCCTTCATCCAGCACAGACCGCCATCACGTCTTCCAGCCAGGACTCGTCTCTGCATAAAATAACACAGTTATCTAGAGCACATTCCCCAACTTCTACATTACGCAGCTGAATACAGACGTGCATTCACCATCAATATATGGTTAGTTATTATACAACCTACCATTCCAAATATAAATTGTAATCCACCACTGTGCCCCCATTAACTGTAAATAGGCACTTAATATATAATTTAATTAGAACCTCTACTCTTTCCGCCAATTTGTTACCAGTCACACTCCTGCATCCGCAACGCCCCCTACTCTATACTTCCTGCTCCCCGCATTCAATATTTACATGCACCCCCTGCCCCAATTCATTATATCATGTCCGTGCTCTCCCCACCCCATCATCATTTATCATTTACTCTCCCCCACCCCACATTCGTTATGTGCAGCTCATTATCCCCCTACTCCCAATTCCCCCATGTGCAGCTCTCAAACCCCCCCATGTGCAGCTCTCATCCCCCCCATGTGCACATCTCTCACCCCCTCCCCCACATGTGCCCCTCTCGTCCCCCTCCCCCACATGTGCACCTCTCTCATCCCCCTCCACCACATGTGCACCTCTCTCACCCCCCCACATGTGCATCTCCCATCTCCCCCCACCACATGTGCATCTCCCATCCCCCCCCACACATGTGCATCTCCCATCTCCCCCCCACCACATGTGCATCTCCCATCTCCCCCCACCACATGTGCATCTCCCATCCCCCCCCCACCACATGTGCATCTCCCATCCCCCCCACACATGTGCATCTCCCATCTCCCCCACACATGTGCATCTCCCATCTCCCCCCCCACACATGTGCATCTCCCATCTCCCCCCCCACACATGTGCATCTCCCATCTCCCCCCCCACACATGTGCATCTCCCATCTCCCCCCCCCACACATGTGCATCTCCCATCTCCCCCCCCCACACATGTGCATCTCCCATCTCCCCCCCCCACACATGTGCATCTCCCATCTCCCCCCACACACATGTGCATCTCCCATCTCCCCCCCCCACACATGTGCATCTCCCATCTCCCCCCACACACATGTGCATCTCCCATCTCCCCCCCCCACACATGTGCATCTCCCATCTCCCCCCACACACACATGTGCATCTCCCATCTCCCCCCCCACACACATGTGCATCTCCCATCTCCCCCCCCACACACATGTGCATCTCCCATCTCCCCCCACACACACATGTGCATCTCCCATCTCCCCCCCCACACACATGTGCATCTCCCATCTTCCCCCCCCACACACCTGTGCATCTCCCATCTTCCCCCCCCCCCACACACCTGTGCATCTCCCATCTCCCCCCCACACACACCTGTGCATCTCCCATCTCCCCCCCACACACACATGTGCATCTCCCATCTCCCCCCCCCCACACACATGTGCATCTCCCATCTCCCCCCCCCCACACACACATGTGCATCTCCCATCTCCCATCTCCCACACACACACACACACACACACACACACACACACACACATGTGCATCTCCCATCTCTCCACTCCTAGTTAACTGTATTTTAAAAAAAATAAAACTTGTTATACTTACCCCCATGCGATCCCTGCAGAATCCTGGCGCTCGTCCAAATCGCTGACAGCAGGTTCTCCTGACTTCCGGCCATGTGACGGCACCGTCACATGACCGGAAGTCAGGGGAATCATGAAGGCGCTGCTGCAACAGTGCAGCTCAGCGCTGAAATGTCCCGCACCCGGCGCATAGCATGGGGCCGGGGGCCCCATGAGGAGAGAGACGCACAAGAGGGGGCCCCTACCGGCCGGGCCCCATACTGGAGTCAGGGCAGTCATGCCCTGATGGCGGCCCTGCTGGAGGCTGGAGGGGCCCCCTCTCCCTCGGGGCCCCGTTCAATGAACCGGCTGCACGGGCGGTAGTTCCGCCCCTGAGGTGTAGTCCATACAACGGTGCAGGAGGTAAAGGAGGTAGCAGAGGAGAAGCAGAATGGTGACTAGGAATACGCTGCATACGGGCCTGAGGCTGGGAAACTTAGGAAACCATGTTGCATACTATTCTCCCGCTTCCTCCTGCCCCACAGACATGTCCCCACCTGCCCTCTCCAGCAGAACTTCACCCCTGCTTCGCTCCAAATCTCTCAGCAGCAGAGCGAGACCTCATTATATTCCATTCCTGACTTCTGCACATTCTACCTGGTGAGGTGCGGCCCGCTCTAGTCTCCTCAGCGGCGCGACACTGCATGCGTCTTGCTCCCCGATTGGTGAGGCAGCACACTGCAGGCTCGAGTGAATGCTGCTCCACCAATCAGTGAGCAGGAAACACACGTCTAGTGACTGCTGTTCCACCAATCAGTGAACAAGAAACATACTGAAGCGTCTAGTGACTGCTGTTCCAGCAATCAGTGCGCAGGAAGCATACTGAAACCTCTAGTCATTGCTGCTCCAGTCCACCAATCAGCGTTGAGATTTCTGCTTATGCTCCAGATCCCAGGTTTCCTGGTCTACTGACAGTACCACTGTATTTGTGAGGGAACAAGTGCTACTATTACGGTATGTGTGAGGGGACAATGGCTACTATTACTGTATGCGAGGGAGGGGCTCAGGACACACTATTACTATATGTGAGGTGATCTTAGGAGCCATTAGCACTATATTTGTGAGCAGGGGTGGATTAAGAGTAGCAAGGGCCCCGGGCAGTTTAGAAGGCGCCCCCCCCCACACACACACCTGATGTATTACATGTCACATGATCCCCTGTGATAGATCAAGTGATAGTTCACGTGAAATTAATTTGGCACAATATTAATATATTAATTATAATATTTTTTTTTAGGCTGTGTGCCCACTATGTGTTTTTTAAGCGTTTCCGCCGTGGCAATTCCGCTGCAGAAACACTTAAAAAACGCTTGGTAGAAGGCCTGCCATGTTCCCCAATGATAATCCGCATGTGCTGTGTACATGCTGCGGAAATTTCCACTGCGGATTATCATTGCGGAAAAATCAGCAGCACTACCAATTATTTTGCGGAAGTGCTGCATTTTCGCCGCCATTGACTTGCATTGGAGCGCATGGAATCCGCATCACTGCATCTGTACATGCAGAATCCATGCGTTTCAATGTGCGGATGGTACCCGGGTTTGGAGAAGAGGAGACTCTCCTCTGGACCCGGGTACCATAGAACCTGTAAAAAAAGAATAAAATAAAAAATAAATATTATACTTACCTTCTGATGGCCCGCGGTGTCTTTATCCGATGCGTCTTGGCTTGCCGGCAGCTCACGATGGTCTGAAAAGGACCTGCCGTAACGTCATTTAGTCATGTGACAGGTCACGCGACCGCTGACGTCGGCAGGCCATCAGAAGGTAAGTATTTATTTTTTATTTTTTACCATTCTTTTAAGGTCACACTATATAAATCCATGCTGGTTGCATGGATTTATATAGTGTGACCAAATTGTCAAGCACTTTCCAAGTGATGCTAAAATCGCTTGGAAAGCGCTTGTCAACCCGCATGCAGAAATGCATGTGAAGAACACTTCACTTCCACTTGTCCCTGGCAGGAAAAACGCATGTACAATCCACATGTACAATCCGCATGCGTTTTTTCTGCCAGGGAGATGCAGAAACGCTCAAAAAAAATCCTGAGCATTTCTTCATCATGGGTACATAGCCTTACATTAATTGTATGACTCAATATGGAGCACACGTAGCCATCTATACACAGCGGGAGGCCGAACGGTGCCATCTATACACAGCGGGAGGCTGCACGGTGCCATCTATATACAGTGGGAGGCCGCACGGTGCCATCTATACACAGCGGGAGGCCGCACGGTGCCATCTATACACAGCGGGAGGCCGCACGGTGCCATCTATACACAGTGGGAGGCCGCTCGGTGCCATCTATACACAGCGGGAGGCCGCACGGTGCCATCTATACACAGCGGGAGGCCGCACGGTGCCATCTATACACAGCAGGAGGCCGCACGGTGCCATCTATACACAGCGGGACGCCCCATGCCGCCACCTATACACAGTGGGAGGCCCCACGCCACCATCTATACACAGCAGGAGGCCCCACGCCACCATCTATACACAGCGGGAGGCCGCACGTATCCATCTATACACAGCGGGAGGCCGCACGGCGCCATCTATACACAGCGGGAGGCCGCATGGCGCCATCTATACACAGCGGGAGGCCGCACGGCGCCATCTATACACAGCGGGAGGTCGCACGGCACCCCCCCCAGAGACAGCAGGAGGCCGCACGGCGCCATCTATATTCAGCAGGAGGCTGCACGCAGTCACGCACACACACAAACATATACAGACATACACATACATACACTCATAAATACATTTGAAACACAAAAATACATATAAACAGACATCACACAATTATGTCTGCCTCCACACACACACACACACTCACACACTCACTCTCACTTTCACAGACACTCACCATCCCCCGGCTCGGCTCCAGTCCTCCTGCTCCTCTCCGATGCAGGCTGCAGCAGTGCAGGCCGGGCGTGCACTGCGTGACGTCACAGCTAGGAGACACGGCTGCACACAGGGCCGTGTCTCCTAGCTGTGACGCGGCCTGGCCAGCACAGGGAAGTTAACTGCTGCAGTGCTGGCCCGGCCGAAAAAGAAGTAGCGGCCGTGCGCCGCTGCTGGGGGAGCGGTCCGGGGGCCCCCCCCGCCACTGTCTGCCTGTATGCCGCGCCCCTGTGTATGCTGGGCCCTGCCTGACGTCATGTGGCAGGGCGGTCCCAGCATCATTCACACTGCCCGCCCCGGTGGATCTGCAGCTGGCCGGATGGGAGCCGCTGCGTGATGCAGCGTGTCTGTGAGTGGCTGCTTTGAACTCTGGGACTGCCCTGCTTGACGTCATGTGGCAGGGCGGTCTCAAAGTTCAAAGCAGCCACTCACAGACACGCTGGCTGCATCACGCAGCCCTGTATATTCACTAGCGCCGGCGGGAAATTTAAATGATGTTGGGACCGCCCTGCCACATGACGTCAGGCAGAGCAGTACCAACAGCATTTAAACTGCACGCCCTTACTAGTTAATATACAGCCGCGGCGGCCAGATGGGAGCGTCATGTGGCACTGGCAGGGCGGGGCGACACGGTATGATTCAAACCGCCTACAGCTGCGGGCCCACAGCGGTGATCATCTAAACCTTCGGCCAGTGCGGCGTTGACCGAAAAAAATGCGCATTATAATGGGAGCAATTCATGGGCCCTCTGGAGCCTCAGGGCCCCGGGCGGTAGCCCATATTGCCCTCATTATAATCCGCCTATGTTTGTGAGGGAACAAGTGCTACTATTACTGTATGTGTAGTGAGGGGGGTGGACTCAGGGACCAGTATTACTGTATGTGGACTGAGGGGGATGGACTCAGGGACCAGTATTACTGTATGTGGACTGAGGGGTATGGACTCAGGGACCAGTATTACTGTATGTGGACTGAGGGGGATGGACTCAGGGACCAGTATTAATGTATGTGGACTGAGGGGGGTGGGCTCAGGGGCCAGTATTACTGTATGTGGACTGAGGGGGATGGGTCCAGGGGCCAGTATTACTGTATGTGGACTGAGGGTGATGGGCCCAGGAGCCAGTATTACTCTATGTGGACTGAGGGGGGTGGGCTCAGGGGCCAGTATTACTGTATGTTGACTGAGGAGCATGGGGCCAGTATTACTGTATGTGGACTGAGGGGGATGGGCCCAGGGGCCAGTATTACTGTATGTGGACTAAGGGGGATGGGCCCAGGGGCCAGTATTACTGTATGTGGACTGAGGGGGATGGGCCCAGGGGCCAGTATTACTGTATGTGGACTGAGGGGGATGGGCTCAGGGGCCAGTATTACTGTACGTGGACTGAGGGGGATGGGCTCAGGGGCCAGTATTACTGTATGTGGACTGAGGGGGATGGGCCCAGGGGCCAGTATTACTGTATGTGGACTGAGGAGGATGGGCTCAGGGGCCTGTGTTACTGTGTATGAAGTGAGGTGGTTGGGCTCAGGGGCCAGTATTACTGTATATGGACTGAGAGGGATGGGCTCAGGGGCCAGTATTACTGTTTGTTGACTGAGGGGGATGGGCCCAGTGGCCAGTATTACTGCATCTGGACTGAAGGGGATGGGCTCAGGGGCCAGTATTACTGTATGTGGACTGAGGGGCATGGGCTCAGGGGCCATGATCACTATATGTGTTAAATGAGAAATCACAGCACAGGTGCGGAGAAGACGGAGAAAGTAATTTCTCCAGCTTCACTATTGCCTGTGTCTGCTGTAATCTCACTGCACTTATATAACATCTGAGTGCAGTCCGATGTTTCACTCGCACCCATAGACTTGTATGGGCATGAGCTGAGTCTTGCAGCATGCTCCGGTTGTTCTCTCATGCCAAATCTGCATGAGAAATATAATTGCGGATCTTAGCTGCCCCATAGAATAACACTGGTCCAAGTGCTATGCGATAAAACATAGCATAGCACTTGGCTGTGTTGTATGAGCGAGCCCTAAGGGTCAGACTTTCACGTAGAAGAAAACAAAAATCAGGATTTGCATCAGTTCACCAATGCGGGCAATGAACCACAAAGGGTGTGGTGCACGGAGAGTGTAAAATGGAAAGAAAGGGTTATCCAGCAACTGCCAAAATAAAAAATAGTTTTCTATGTGAAAAATATTTAAAACATCATTTATTGATACGCTCTAAAAACAGATAACTTGTTAACACTAGGCCTATGTGTTTTGAGCGTTTCCGCGTTCTTTGATTTTGGCTGTAGTTTTCCTTTCCCTTCCCATTTCTTTCCATTTTTAACGTAAAAGGTCTGAACGTCTTACTAACCCCCGGGCTTGATGCCAGATGTGATTTTTGACAAATCACAGCTGACATCAACCCCATATATTACCCCAATAGTCAACGCACCAGGGCAAGCGGGAAAAGCATAGGCAAAGCACAGGAATTGGCGCATCTAATGTGATGCTCCACTTCTGGGGTGGGTGCGGGCTGGTATTTTTGTCCTGGAAGGGCCCAATAACCATTGACCTTCCCAGCCTGCTAATATCAGCTCACAGCTGTCTGCTTTACCTTGCCTGGTTATCATAAATGTGGGGGACCCCACATCATTTGTTTCATTTAATTGTTTATTAGCTTAATACACGTACTGTAAGCTACACACGCACTGCGCTATTATATATCTCATGGATATCTATCTAGCTATCTATTTATCACCTATTTGCCCCATATCAATCTAGCTATCTCTATCTTTGCACATCCTTAACATCTATCATTTCTTTTCTGCATTCTATTCCGCTACATGTCACACAGATGGAACATGGATGTCACACGAATGACCCACACGGACAACACCGGTGCTGTTTTTTCCAGTACCAGAGATATCAGAATGTGTGAAGGAAGACCTTAGGGAGTATACTGCTGACTTTTGACAATATCTTATATTTAGAAAAAGCACTAATCTGGATCTGCCCGCTCTTTTATTAAATAAAAAGATGTACAAATTAATGATAGGTACCATTTAAGATTAACCATTTAAGAGGTGTTATTAGATTATAGTGGCACTCAGGATATTATAACCGTTAAAGGAGCACACATGAGGCATTATTACTATTTAGGTCCCAAAATCTGGGAACCATTACTTTGTAGGGCACTCACAGAAGAAGGCATTTGTATTTTCTATAGGGCAATTTTACCATCTAGAGGGCAGCATGTGGGCATTATTACTATATAAGGGGCACAATAGTAGGCATTATTTCTCTGTGTGGTATCGATAGGAGAACTTTTATCATGCCACACAGCTGGTGCAGTAATAAGGACACATATGGCAGCAGCAGGGTTAGCGTTGAGGCAGCAGTAAGATGGGGAATTTAAGCAGGTTGGGGATAGTGATGGAAATATGGAAAGTCAAATGTTTTGTGGCTGGAAGAAATTGTTATTGTGGTTTGGGCCAAATGGAAAAGACAGGAAAAGTGATCAATTCCATCAGAAAGAACATCACCTGTAAGTCACCATCTATAACTGTACTGTAATCTCTTATATGTTTTGCAGGACTGCTATCTAACCCTATCTAGTCAATATATTGGTATAGGCTCAACCCCCGGAAGAAGCTCATGCGAAACTCGCGTTCAGGTTGGGAGGCATACACTACAAATGGGTAAAGTACTACTGGTTGTTTAACATCCGCTGTATTTATGTGCCATTTACATAGGGCTTCCTCAACAAACACACTGGTGATTTATTTGTTTACCATATTATATATGGTGCAATTTTTTGTGCTCTCTATGGTACTATGGACATATTATATACTCTGCAGGGTTGGTCATTGATTATTTATATATATTGAGACTAGTCATATTTTTATTCACTCCCTGTGCATTGTGTTCGCTAATGAATTTCATTTTACTATCCATTTTTTCACTTTTGTTTTGCGTATTCCCCCTTTTTTGAGCCTTCACTGAGAACCTAACTTGCTTACTGTTGATATATGTATATATTTTGACATTTTGTGTTTTTTTTTCATTGCATTTTTTTGCATATTTAATATGTTTACAATAAAATTAATATTTTATTGCTTGGAGGTAGTGACTTAAAAATTTTTTAGGTTATTATAATAGTAGGAGTCCTCACCGTATTGCTATGTTTTTGGTCCAGATATACTTCCCTCTACTATATGGTCACTGTAATATGGTAATATTGGTCTTTGTATAGTTATCTTTATTCAGAAACAGCACAGTCATCTACAAGGGTTTCCCTTTTCCTATTATAATTAGTCTAGGGTCAGGCAGCAGTAGATTCTTTCATCCCAGAGAAACGGATGGATTATGCAAATTACACTAGGATTTAAAGGGGTACTCCAGGGATATAAAAAATGTTTGTACTCTTCCTGCCCTCATAAACTATAAAGATGAGTTGCCCAAAGTGCTTTAATTATCTTTATAACCCTTGTAATTTCGTGTGACAGGATCTGCTCCATAATGATATTTCCTCCCGTCTGGGTCATTACATCATATACTACGCTCCCTCCTGTAAGGAACAGTCTAGAAGAGGGGATGTGGCCACCCCCTTTTTTATGTGCAGAGAAACAACTATTATGAGGAGACTGGCTGATCACGGAGCTGCACACTGTTGTAATGTCCCAGAGGGGTGAGCAATGCAGTGAAAAGCCGCTTCTGTCACACCAGCCCCCTGATAATGTCTCCCTGTCTGCAGTCTGAGGTGAGGGGGCATGGTGGAGGCGTGGCCTGCACTCAGTGTCTAGAAGCTGCAAGGAGGCCACACTCCCGCCACGCCCTTCACTTCGAACTGCAGACAGGGAGCCATTATCAGGGGGCTGGTGTGACAGGAGCTGCTCCTCACTGCACTGCTCACTCCTCTGGGACATTACTTTAAAGTTTACTTTATCGCTCTGCATTTCCTCCGATAAATTGTTTTCTTTTGTGAAAACAGTGGAGAAGAAGCTATTGAGTAGGTTTGCTTTACCCTCATCGCCCTCTATGATTTTACCCAGGTTATTTTTCAATGGGCCAACTCCATCAGTTTTAATCCTTTTACTGTTTATATAGTTAAAGAACAGTTTGGGATTCGTTTTACTTTCCTTGGCAATTAGTCTCTCTGTCTCCTCTTTTGCTATTCTTATTTGTTTCTTACAGATTTTGTTTTTTCCCTATAAGATATTAGCGCTTCCTCGCTGCCTTCTTGTTTAAGTTTACCGAAAGCCCTTTTTTTGTTTTTCATTGCCCTCTTGACTTCCTTATTTAGCCACATTGGCTTCCTCCTATTCCTAGCCCTTTTATTCCCATAAGGTATGTACCTTCTACAGTGACTATGTAGGACTGTTTTGAAAATTTCCCATTTTCTATCCGTGCTCCTATTACTGAAGATACTATCCCAGTCTATAAGGTGAAAGGCATCTCTTAGCTGATCAAACTTTGCCCTCCTGAAGTTCAGTGTTTTTGTGACTCCCTTGCTGGTCACCCACTAGACTGGCGCCAAGCAAATGTGGTACCAATATTCAAAAAGGGGTCTAAAAGTGACCCTGGGAACTATAGACCAGTCAGCTTAACGTCTGTTGTGGGTAAATTGTTTGAAGGATTTCTTAGAGATGCTATTGTAGAATATCTTAATGATAATAACTGTCTAACTCCATATCAACATGGATTCATGAGGGATCGCTCCTGCCAAACAAACCTGATCGCCTTCTACGAGGAGGTGAGCTCACAGCTGGACCGGGGAGAGTCAGTGGATGTTGTATACCTTGACTTCTCCAAAGCGTTTGATACCGTGCCACACAAAAGGTTGGTATATAAAATGAGAATGCTTGGTCTGGGGGATAATGTGTGCAAGTGGGTAAATAGCTGGCTGAGTGATAGAAAGCAGAGGGTGGTTATCAATGGAGTAAGCTCAGGGTGTGTCAGGGTTACTAGCGGGGTGCCTCAAGGGTCTGTCTTGGGCCCTATATTATTTAATATATTTATTAATGATCTAGTGGAAGGGTTGCATAGTAAAATAGCAATATTTGCAGATGATACTAAACTTTGTAAAGTAGTTAATACAGATGAGAATAGGGCACAGCTACAGGAGGATTTAGATAAATTGGGGAGTTGGGCCAAAAAATGGCAAATGGGGTTCAATGCCGATAAATGTAAGGTCATGCACATGGGAAAGAAAAACAGCAGTCACGCATACATATTAAATGGGAAACCGTTGGGGAAATCTGACATGGAGAAGGACCTGGGCGTCTTGGTTAATAGCAAATTAAATTGGAGTGCCCAGTGTCAGGCAGCGGTTGCGAAGGCAAATAGAGTCATGGCATGCATCAGAAGAGGAATAGGGGCATATGATGAGAACATTGTTCTTCCTCTGTATAAAGCGCTGGTAAGGCCGCACTTAGAATATTGTGCACAGTTCTGGGCTCCGGTGCTCAGGAAAGACATATTGGAGCTAGAGAGGGTACAAAGGAGGGCGACTAAGGTAATAAAGGGAATGGAGGGACTAGAATACCCAGAGAGGTTGTCAAAATTAGGCCTATTTACATTGGAAAAGAGAAGGCTTAGGGGAGACCTCATAAACATGTATAAATACATCAGGGGGCAGTACAGAGATCTCTCCCATGACCTGTTTATACCAAGGATGGTGACAAAGACGAGGGGGCACACTATGCGTCTGGAGGAAAGGAGGCTCCTGCACCAGCATAGAAGGGGATTCTTTACGGTCAGAGCCGTGAGACTCTGGAACTCTCTGGGAGAGGAAGTGGTGATGTCCAACTCACTTAATGAGTTCAAGAGAGGCCTGGACGCCTTTCTTGAGAACAATAAAATTACATCTTATGCTTAGTTAATTAATCCAGGGATTTAATCTGACTGCCAGATTGGTGTCGGGAAGTGAATTTTTCCTCAATGATGTAAATTGGCCTATACCGCATGTTTTTTTTTTGCCTTCCCCTGGATCAACGCTGCGGAATAGCTGCAGTGCCCAAGAAATAGGCTGAACTGGATGGACGCTTGTCTTTTTTCGGCCTTATAAACTATGTAATTACAACAGTGTGCAGCTCCCCACTGTTATCAGCCAGTCTAATAGCTGTTTCTGTGCAGAGAACGGGTGTGACCACGTCCCCTCTTCTCAGGCTGGCTGTTCCTTACAGGGAGGAGCAGCACACTGGTGTATGATGTAATGACCCAGATGGGAGGTGGGAGCAATGAGGGAGCAGATCCTGTCACACAGAATTACAAGGGTTATAAAGATCATATAACTGCACTGAAGGACAGTACAATTTTTTTTTTTATCTCCCCAGAGTATCCCTTTAATCAGAGTGTCAGCATAGTGTGATCTGATTTTCTCGGATGAGAGAATCGGAGCACTCTGTGAGGAGAAGATGGAGAACAAAATTCTCCATCTTCTCCATTGTGTTAGTGTGCGGAAATTGAATTGCACTCAGATGTCATCCGAGTGTACCCTGATGATTTCCACGCACTCATTGACTTGCATGGCCGAGTGCAATCCTTGGTCCGAGGAAAAAAATCGGACAGGTGCGTAGCCCCATACAATAACATTGGTTCGAGTGTGGTCCGTTGATTTCTCAGAACACACTCAGACGGCAACTGCCGTGGTGTGAGTGAGCCCTTAGGGTATGCCACATAAGTTGTAAACATGGTTACCTAGGTTAGGGGCCCACTCAGATGTGTTTGCCTTCCCTCCACCTCTGCTGAATCTTAGCTGTGCTTTTCCAAATAACTGTCTCAGTACTCATTTCATAAATTGCAGTGAATCTGTGGACAACATGCATTTCCTGCCCAGTGGTTGCCTCCCTAATCTAAAAGTAATGTGTGTTGAACGAGAAACTCTGATGCCCCATTCTAATGTGACAGAGGGTTGACATATACCCAAGTGTGTAAAACAGGCTGTGAACCTTAATTCCTTCTTGATCCGATTTCTGATGACTTCTCTTTGTTTCTAAAAGTGCCACTGTTGTCGCATTATTAACCCATTTGTTATGGTACTAAGTACACCGTGAGATCCTGGTGTGGGTGGAGTTAGCTTCCTCAGCTCTTATACATTGATAAATCTAAGAACTCTGATTGTGTCAGAATGGCTGCACCCAGTAAACTAAGTGATACATCTTTGGAATCAGGGTCCCTTTGCCTACATCGGGCTGCTTTCAGATGAGGTAGCAAAAACCTGCTGTCAAATTTCTTTTCATAAACCTGAATGCTTAATGAAGTAAAAGTGAGGTTTTGTCTTTCTTAGGAGAATATCTACAGTGGGGAAAATAAGTGTTTGATACACTGACGATTTTGCAAGTTTTCCAACCTACAAAGAATGGAGAGCTCTGTAATTTTTATCATAGGTACACTTCAACGTTGAGAGACAGAATATTTAACAAAAATCCAGAAAATCACATTGTATGATTTTTACATAATTGACTTGCATTCTATTGCATGAAATAAGTATTTGATACAATAGAAAAACAGAACTTAATATTTGGTACAGAAACCTTTGTTTGCAATTACAGAGGTCAGACATTTCCTGTAGCTCTTGACCAAGTTTGCACACACTGCAGAAGGGATTTTGGCCCACTCCTCCATACAGATCTTCTCCAGATCTTTCAGGTTTTCGGGGCTGTCGCTGGGCAACATTGAGTTTCAGCTCCCTCTAAAGATTTTCTATTGGGTTCAGGTCTTGAGACTGGATAGGCCACTTCAGGACATTGAAATGCTTCTTACGGAGCCACTCCTTAGTTGCCCTGGCTGTGTGTTTCGGGTCATTGTCATGCTGGAAAACCCATCCATGACCCATCTTCAATGCTGTTACTAAGGGAAAGAGGTCATTGGCCAAAATATCACGATACATGAACCCATCCTCTCTTCAATACTGTGCAATCGTCCTGTCGCCGTTGCAGAAAAGCATCCTCAAAGTATGATGTTTTTCCCACCATGCTTCGCGGTTGGGACGGTGTTTTTGTGGTTGTACTCATCCTTTTTCTTCCTCCAAACACATGAGTGGAGTTGATACCAAAAAGTTCTATTTTGGTTTTATCTGACCACATGACCTTCTCCCATGCTTCCTCTGGATTATCCAGATGGTCATTGGTGAACTTTAAACGGGCCTGGACATGTGCTGGCATAAGCAGGGGGACCTTGCGTGCCCTGCGGGATTTTAATCCATGATGGCGTAGTGAGTTACTAATGGTAATGTTTGAGACTATGGTCCCAGCTCTCTTCAGGTCATTGATCAGGTTCTCCTTTGTTGTTCTGGGCTGATTCCTGACTTTTCTCAGAATCATCATCACCCCACTAGGCGAGATCTTGCATGGAGCCTCAGACCGAGGAAGATTGACAGTCATAATGTATTTCTTACATTTTCTAATAATTGTGCCAACAGTTGTTGCCTTTTCATCAAGCTGCTTGCCTATTGTCCTGTAGCCCATCCCAGCCTTGCGTAGGTCTACAATTTTGTCCATGGTGTCCTTAGACAGCTCTTTGGTCTTGGCCTTGGTGGAGAGGTTGCAGTGTGATTGATTGAGTGTGTGAACAGGTGTCTTATATACAGGTAACGAGTTTAAACAGGTGCAATTAATACCGGTAATGAGTGCAGAGTAGGAGGACTTCTTAAAGAAAAACTAACAGGTCTGTGAGAGCCAGAATTCTTGCTGGTTGGTAGGTGATCAAATACTTATTTCATGCAATAAAATGCAATTTAAGTAGTTAAAAATCATACAATGTGATTTTATGTTTTTTATTTTTAGATTCTGTCTTTCATAGTTGAAGTGTACCTATGATAAAAATTACAGACCTCTCCATTCTTTGTAGGCGGGAAAAATTGCAAAATCAGTCGTGTATCAAACACTTATTTTTTCCCACTGTATGTGCAGATTTATTGGGCAACTATCCATGTGCAGAATTATAATGCAACTAAATTAAAAATGAAAATTTTACCTTCTCAGTTGCTTATTTTCATCTGTTAAAGTGAGAATAACAATTAAAAAGAAAAAAATAAGTGACACTAGCAGCATGTTTCCCTGCACATGACAGCTTATTTTTATCAGCCATCATTTGCTTCCAATAGCCTCGGCTGGAGCCGCTGTCAATCTCTGACAGCAGCATTTAAGACATGCCGATTAGGGCCCTTGTCATTCCACTCTCCCAACGGCTCGTCCGTAATGTGATCACAGGGCACCAATGGGTTATCATGACAGCCTGGAGTCTGCTGAAGACCTCTGTACCTGTTATTGCGATCTTCTTGTGAAAGCCAGCTGCAGGCTGGCGTTCATGGGAGATCATGGTTTTAACTATACCTAGCAGCGCTGATGCACTGCAACACTGCAATGTATAATACAAAAAAAATAATTTGGCACTATCTAAAAATTTGGCAACTTTATAAAGTCTTTGAGATGTACTATGGGGCAATAGGGATCCTGTGGTGATCTGCTCCAAAAGTATTAAATTGCATGACCAAAATGAAAAAGTGACACTCACCATCCCATACAATTGATCCTTTATTACTTCTCTTGGAAGACATAAAAATTGTTGCATGGGGACGTGGGTAGGGAATAGGTACTTTGCGCTACCAACGTCCCCCTGCAACCATTTTTATGTCTGCTATGTATAGTATAAGTGATCGGATGATCGCAGCTTCCAGTCCCCTAAGGGGACTAATAAATCCAGAAAAAAAGTGAAAGAAGGTTTTGAAAATATGAAGAAATTTTGCCACAAAAAAATACACATATTTGGCATTGCTGCGTTTGTAAAAGTCCTATCAAAATATAAAATAAATTAATCTGATCAGTAAATGGTGTAACAAAAAACCCAAATTCCAGAATCAAGAATTTTTTTTGGCCGCAACATAACAATAATATAGTATAAGAGGCTATCAAAACATCGTATCTACCCCAAAATGGTGTCAGTAAAAACTTTAGCTCAGGGCCCAAAAAATAAGACACCACACAACCCCATATCACAAAAATGAAAATGTTACGGGTCTTGGAAAATGGCGACAAAAGCAAAAATGTTTTTCTTACAAATTCACCGCTTAATTAAAAAAAAACTATTCATGTTTGGTATCTGTATACTCGTACTGACCTGGAGAATCATATTGCCTGGTCAGTTTTATTTTATAGTGAACATGGTAAATAAAAAACAATTGTGAAATTGGACTTTCTTTTCAATTTCAACTCACTTGGAATTTTTTTCTCGTTTTCCATTACATTGTGTGGTAGATTGAATGGTGTCATTCAAAAGTACAACTTGTCCGGCAAAAAACAAGCCCTCATACCGCTATATTTATGGAAAAATAAAAAATGTATGGCTCTTGGAAGAAGGGGAGAAAAAAAAAGCGTGAAGAGGGTTAAAATAAAATATCAGTACCTAATATATCCACCCTTCTTTTCAGTAACAGCCATAAGCCTTCCATCCATGGAGTCTGTCAGTTTTTTAATTTGTTGATAATCACCTTTTTGCGGCACCCACCACAGCCCCACAGACACTGTTCAGAGAGATGTACTGTTTTCCTTCACCGTAAATCTCCCATTTAAGAAGGGCCCACAAGTTATTAATAGGATTTTGGTCAGTTGAGGAAGGGGGCCGTGTCATTATTCTTTCATTTTTCAGGCCCTTATTGGATAGCCAAGCAGTATAGACTTTGATGCATGTGGTGGAGCATTGTTCTGCATAAAATCATAATTTTCTGAAAGCTGAAGACTTTTTCCTGTACCAATGCTTGAAGAAAGTGTCTTGTAAAATCTGGCAGTTGGTTTGGGAGTTGATTTTGAGACCATCCTCATCCCGAAAATCTCCAATTAGCTAATCTTTAATATGCAAGCCCATAGGAGTACCCCACCTGCACCTTGCTGGTGTCTGAGTCAAGGTGAAGGTCTGTGCCTGTTTACTGATCCAGCCACGGACCCTTCCATCTGGTCCATCAAGAATCACTTTCATCTCGTCAGACCATCAAACCTTTGAAAAATCTGTCTTCAGATATTTCTTGGCTTAGTCTTGATGTTTCACCTTCCTTGTTTTGTTCAGTGGTGGTCGGGTTTCATCCCTCCTTACCTTGGCCTTCTCTCTGAGCACTGAACACTTTGTACTTCTAGGCACTTCAGGGAGATTGCAGTTCTGGAATATGACAGCACTGGAGGATAATGGGTTCCTGGTCCCTTCACGGATTATTCTTCTCAAATCTTTGGCAATTAATGTTTTTTTCTCAACACTTTTTTTGCGACCCTGTTGACTATTTTCAACAAAACTTTTGATAGTTTTGGGATCAGGCCCAATATCTTAGCACTTTCAATACTGCTGGCTCCCTCTGTAAGACTTGTAACAATTTTTGACTTTTCAGTCAGTTAAATCTCTTTTTTGGCCCATTTTGCCTGAGGAAAACGA
Organism: Phyllobates terribilis; assembly: GCF_046119375.1. Lineage (NCBI taxonomy): Eukaryota > Metazoa > Chordata > Amphibia > Anura > Dendrobatidae > Phyllobates > Phyllobates terribilis. The sequence continues at coordinate 416,135,057 of NW_027362764.1, read as the reverse complement.
GCTGCCTAATAATTCTGCACACTTTGATAAAGGGTGTTGTATCCTTAGGCCATATCATCCCTCATTACACAAATACACATCGTCTAATCTGCTTCATCCAATAAGCATTCAAGTTTATTCAGCTTGGTGTTGAAAAAGATGCATAAAAATGATGATATGGTCAAAATACTTACTTGCCTAATAATTCTGCACACAATGTATGAGATCCAAGAGCCAGGACAGGCAATAGGTAGCATGTTTTTATGAGATCATGTTAGTATAGAGGTTTCAACATTGTCCACATTGACTGAAGCAATACATTATAATCATCACTGTCCCGATTGGGGCTTAAAATTTGAATTCCCTATCAGTATATGTTGGAGTTTGGGAGGAAACCCATTCAATCATGGGAAGAACAAACATACAAACTCCTTGCAGATGTTGTTGGGATTTGAACCCAGGATCTTAGGGCTGTAAAGCAGCAGTGCTAACCACTAAGCTGCCCATCTCAATACGTCCAAAATGTATTTATTTTTTTCAGATTTAAGTACGAATTTCTATTTTATGCTCATTTTTTTAAACAACGCTAAAAGTGTAATATATTGTTCATAAGGAATTGGAGGGTTCAGACAAAATAGTCTAATGTCTATGGGGTCCCTAGAGTCAGACCCAAACCTTATGTAGATACTAATTGATTTTTATCTAATTATTCAATGAAAGCTGCAGTCCACAAGATTGTAGCCACTACTGGTTTACAGCACAGGCAATCTAGTTGTATAGGATCATCCCTTATACAAGTTACTGCATTATTTAAAAAAAAGAAAAGCAAGGCTAGACAAAGACACAGTGCATGGAATATGCTGCTTACCCTTGGAGATTAGTGGAGGGTCTCTCTCACAAATAGTCAAATCGCTGGCCCCTTTGGCCGGGATACCTCATCAAAAGGCAGTTCGGGTGGCATCCAGCACATGTTCAGATAAAGAAAAGTACACTTTGCTTCATTCCACATTTGTTGCAAGCTGCCTTGTGATGATGTATCCTGGTGAGAGGGGCCAGCCTGTGTGACTATTTGTGAGAGCGACTTCATTATTTTTAGTTATTTAAAGACCATGTTTCGAAGCATAATCCTTGGCTGTAAACCAGTAGTGCTGTTTTAGTGGAGTAAAAAGTTCTGACAAGTTCTCTTAGGCTATGTTCATAGGTTTCGTTTTTGCTGTTTTTTTCTGCAGGCAAAACCTGCTCTCTTGGTAGTAAGGATTAGAAAGCTGTTCACAAAAATCAGGTTTTGTTGCATTTTTTGCTGAGTTTTTTACTCCGCTTTTGCTATGTTTTCCAGGATCCCAAAGTTCTGCTTTGCTTCCACCAGAAGCATGAACACAGGTAACCAATGCAAGACATATGTTCATAAAAATACACATTACAAATGTAACAGCACGGAGAGGTGAATTGGTTGGGAATAGTTTACCTAAGACATTGGCAAAGCATTGATTTAGTAGGACACTGTTTACTTTCACACTTTGGTGGGCCATTGAGTTGCTCAGGCATTGTTCAATTTCACACCTTGGTCAACCAATGTTTACTTGTCACACATCACTAATTACTGTACTAATCCTAACTGCCATATCAGGTACCAACACATTATGGTTTAACCCCTTCATGACCTTGAAGCATTGTGTAGCAAGTTTGTCTGCCAGTGCAGAGCTTACAGCTTGTAAAGCATAGCATTGCTATGCTTTATAAGCGATCAGGCTGCAAAAAGTGAAAGTCCCATAGTGGGACAAAGTAAAAAAGTGAAAAAAAAATTATAAACATATAATAAAAAATAAATCACAAAATAATACAAAAAAATATATATTTTACCCATAAATAAATATATTTATAACAAAAAAAAAAAAGTACACGTATTTCGTATTGCCAGGTCCAGAACGACCCGAACTATAAAACTGTCCCACTAGTTAACCCCTTTAGTGAACACCGTAAAAAAAAAGAGGCAAAAAACAATGCTTTATCATCATACCGCAAAACAAAAAGTGGAATAAAACGCGATCAAAAAGACAACTGTAAATAAAAATGTTACCACTGAAAATCTTGTCCCGCAAAAAACAAGCTGCCATACAGCTCAATCAGCAGAAAAATAAAGTTATAGCTCTCAGAATAAAGCGATGGAAATTTCTTTTTCTATAAAATATTTTTTATTGTGTAAAAGTGGCAAAACATAAATTATATAAATGTGGTATCGCTGTAATCGTACTGAATTTACTGTAGCACAGATTATTCTCAGCTAAAAGTCTAGACCCTTAGATCAGGAATAGGACAAATATTTATAGGACATTTCATAACTTTCCCAAATTCTTATGAAAAAACATTCCCCACAAACTGCATTGAATTACTGTACCCAATTTATTATATATTTTAGGAGTCGGAGTCAGTCCATTTTATACCGACTCCACCAAAATGGGCTCCGACTCCTCGACTCTGACTCCACAGTCCTGCGAGGAACGTTGTAAAAACTAAATAAAACCAATTATTCACCTGCTGTTGATTTGTTCATTCTGCCTCCCAAAGATCACAGTAAGGCTCGGTACACATTTATTCTGCGCTGCGCTTACACCAGGGTTTCCGTGTAAATCTCTGAAATTCATGATTCAGACGAAATCCCCGGCGGAAGTTTCCCTATAATGAAGCAGATGGAGGCACTGTGGACGCCGTCTGATCTGTGATCCGACGGTGTCCGTTTTTTAGGTGTACATAAAAGTGCCGTCAGCCATAGTTTTGTGCACCTCTGGAAAAAAAGGACACCACTGAACAGAGGCTCTTTGTTATAAACTTCTGTGAAGCACCCGGAGGTTCAAGGTGCTCAACACACATCTAGGTACATTTCTTGAGGGGTTTAGTTTCCAAAATGATGTCACTTGTGGGGATTTTCCACTGTTTAAGCACATCAGGGGCTTTGCAAACGCGACATAGCGTCCGCTAATTATTCCAGCAAATTTTGCATTCAAAAAGTCAAATGGCGCTCCTTCCCTTCCGAACCCTGCAGTGCGCCCAAACATTAGTTTTCCTTCACATACTGGGTATCAGCGTACTCAGGAGAAATTGCACAACAAATTGTATGGTGCAATTTCTCCTGTTACACTAGTAAAGATGCAAAATTTGGGGCTAAAAAACATTTTTGTGGAAAAATGTGAGTTCTCTATTTTCACGGCTCAACTTTACAAACTTCTGTGAAGCACCTGAGAGTACAGGGTGCTCACCACACATCTAGATAAGTTCACTGAGGCGCCTATTTTCCAAAATGGTGTCACTTGTGGGCGTTTTTCACTGTTAAGGCACATCAGGGGCTCTCCAAACGCGACATGGCATCTGCTAATTATTCCAGCAAATTTTGCATTCAAAAAGTTAAATGGCGCTCCTTCCATTCTGAGCCCTGTCTTGCACCCAAACCGTGGTTTTCTCCCACATATGGGGTATCGCCGTGCTCAGGAGAAATTGCACAACACATTTTGGGGTCCATTTTCTCCTGTTAACCTTGTGAAAGTAAAAGACAATTGGGTCTAAATTAAAATTTTTGAGAAAAAAAAGTTAGATGTTTAGTTTTTACTCCCACATTTTATTAATTCCTGTGAAGCACCTGAAGGATTAATAAACTTCTTGAATGTAGTTTTGAGCACCTTGAAGGATGCAGGTTTTTTTAGAATGGTATCTCTTTTGGGTATTTTATGGCATATAGACCTCTCAAAGTCACTTCAAATGTTATGTGGTCCCTAAAAAAATGGTTTTGTAAATTTTGTTGGAAAAATGAGAAATCGCTGGTCACTAGTGTTGAGCATTCCGATACTGAAATATCGGGTATCGGCCGATATTCGCGGTATCGGAATTCCGATACTTAATTCCGATACTTTTACAATATCGAATACTGGAATCGGAAGTTCCCATAATGCCTGCGCTCTGCAGTGTCTCTGAAGGATGACAAGCTGGATGGCAGCGCTCAGCTGAGATCCAGCCTGTCATCAGAATGCCATCCCAGCGTGGGAGAATTCTCCTGATCGTTTAAAAGCCGGCGGGCGGTAAAAAGCCGCCAGCTTTTAAACAATCGCACAGCCCCATACTGCTTCCCCGCAGCCTCCCACCCCGATCCTCCGCTCCCCTCGCCACCTCCCATCCCGATCGTAAGTTAGGACCGGGCGTGGAGCGCAGCACCAAGGAGCGGGGAGCGAAGGACCCGGGCGGGGAAGCCGGCAGTGAAAAGACTTCACCGCCGGCTTTCCCGTTCTGTGCTGCGCTTTCCCGCCGGTTATTTCAAATGAACAGCTGGGGTATCAGGTGATGCTGATCAGCTGTTCATTTGAAGTAGCCGCGGTGCCCTCAGAGGGTTCATGTGAGTTCATGCTTGACTGCATTGCATGAACTCACATGAACTTTCCCACGGCCGCACAGGTCAGCCTCACCTCCCAGACGATCAGACCCATCATGATTGGTGTGTGCGGGGTGTCTGTGCGTGTGTCTGCGAGTGTGTGCGGGGTGTCTGTGCGATGTCTGCGGGTGTGTGCGGTGTCTGTGCGATGTGTGCGGGTGTGTGCGTGCAGGCAGACATAGGCCGATGTGACACTACTACTCCCATCGGCCTATGTCTGTCCCCCGTCCACTCGTGCCAGCAGGATCAGCTCAATGGGAGCAGTAGTTCCCATCAGCCTGATCCTGCTATTTAAATTGCCCTACTGTGTCCCCAATAAATTTTAAATACATGTCATTGGTGGCCAGTGGTTACCTACAATAAATTAGTTTATACATTACCTGTCCCCGCTGATCGCCACCTAAAATAAAGTAAAAAATAAAAAACTACACCTATACTCACCTAGACACCTAATTCCCTGAAGCCATCGATCTCCTGTAATAAAATATAAAATAATAAACCACAACCTTATCCTTACCCCTCCGTAGTAGTCCACGAGTGTCCCACGATGATCTCCAGTTTAGAGCAGCCACATAGAATGTGACCGCTCTGAACCACTGCCGCCGCTAGAATGATGGGGCCGTAAAGCAGCCCCGTCATTGCATAAGCGGGTTCGCCGGAGTTCAGGCAGCGCTGCTCCGGTTAGCTCCTTTACGGCCCTGCTGTATCGTGAGAAATTCCCACGGTACAGCAGTGCCGTAAAGGAGATCTCCGGAGCTGCGCTGCCTGAATGCACTCCGGTGACCTCAGTCAGTGGCTCCCGCTGCCGGGAGCGGACGTGTTCCCGGCAGCGTGAGCTTACAGCAGCCATGCACAGCTGTCACCATCTCCAGATGTGACAGCTGTGCATGGGAGATCAGCGCAGGAACGTGGACAGGTAACTATTTTTTTTAAGTAAACTAAGAATTAAATAAAATTGTGTGTTTTATTTCAAATAAATTATTTTTTTCTGGGTGTAGTGTGTTTTTTCTTTTTAACACTTTGTAGGTTAGTAATGGGGGTGTCTTATAGACGCCCATCATTACTAACCTGGGCTTCATGGCAGCTGGCGCTGACTTGAACCCCAACCATATTACCCCCTGCCACCGCACCAGGGCAGTGTGGAAGAGCGAGGCTAAGTGCCAGAATTGGCGCATCCTATGGATGCGCCATTTCTGGGGCGGCTGATGGCTGGTGTTTCTAGCCTGGGAGGGGGCCAATATTCATGGCACCCTTCCTGGGCTATTAATATCAGCCCCCAGCTGTCTGCCTAGCCTTTGCTAGCTATTAAATAGGGGGTACCCCACGTCATTTTTTTTGGGGGGGTCCCCCATTTTAATAGCTAGTAAAGGCTAGGTATTCAGCTGGGGGCTGATATTAGTAGTCTGGGAAGCTCCGTGGGTATTACCCACTTCCCAGGCTTCAAACATCTGCCCCAGCCGTCTGCTTAACCTCCGCTAGAGACTAAAATTACGGGGAATCCCACGCCAATTTTTTTTTAAATAAATCCTTTATTTTAACACTAAATGACATTTGAGGAGTTAATAAAGATGCAGTCCCTAAATTATTATTTATTTTTTAATTAATTTTTCCCAAAAATTTTGACGTGGGCTTTGCCATATTTTTGTATGCCAGCCAGGTACAGCATCCAGCTTCTATGAACGCGTCATTTTCCGGGGTGGCTGCGGACTGCAATTTGCTCCGGGGGGGGGCAGAAAGCTTGGGCCTCCCTGTGCTGCAGATTCCATCCCCCAGCTGCCTAGTTGTACCTGGCTGGACACAAAAATAGGGAGAAGCCCCACGTATTTTTTTTTTTAATTATTTCATGAAATTCATGAAATAATAAAGAAAAAAAGGGCTTCCCTATATTGTTGTGTCCGGCCAGGTACAAATAGGCAGCTGGTGGTTGGGCGCAGCCCATTCCTGCCTGCTGTACCTGGCTGGACACAAATATAGTGTGAAGCCCCACGTCAATTTTTTTTAAATTATTTCAGGAAATTCTACATTATTCTTAGTTGTTTTACTTCATGTAGAATTAACCTACAAGGAAAGAAAGGGTTTATTTTCATTCCGATATTTGTGTCCCATTGACTTGCATTGGTTTCCGGTATCGGAATCGGCGATATCCGATACTTTTTGGGTATCGGTCCGATCCAATCCGATACGATATTTCCTGATATCGGAAGGTATCGCTCAACACTACTGGTCACCTTTTAAGCCTTATACCTTCCTAACAAAAAACAATTATGTTTCAAAAATTGTGCTGATGTAAAGTAGACATGTGGGAAATGTTATTTATTAACTACTCTTTATAATTTTGCCAATATTATGTTTTTTTCACATATAAATGCAGAAAATATCGAACAAATTTTACCATTATAATAAAGTACAATATGTCACAAAAAACATTCTCAGAATCAGTGGGATCCATTGAAGCGTTCCAGAGTTATTACCTCATAAAGTGACAGTGGTCAGAATTGTAAAATTTGGCCTGGTCATGAAGGTGCAAACAGGCTTGGGTGCGAAGAGGTTAAAAAAAATCTAGAAAATCACATTGAATGATATTTACTTAATTAATTAGCATTTTATTGCATGAAATAAGTATTTGATACAGTAGTAAAACAGAACTTAATACTTTGTACAGAAATCTTTGTTTGCAATTACAGAGGTCAGACGTTTCCTGTAGTTCTTGACCAAGTTTGCACACACTGCATCAGGGGTTTTGGCTCCATACAGATCTTCTCCAGATCTTTCAGGTTTTCGGGGCTGTCGCTGGGCAACATTGAGTTTCAGCTCCCTCCAAAGATTTTCTATTGGGTTAAGGTCTGGAGACTGGCTAGGCCACTCCAGGACTTTTATAATGCTTCTTACAGAGCCAATCCTTAGTCGCCCTGGCTGTGTGTTTCTGTTCATTGTCATGCTGTAAGACCCGGCCATGACCCATCTTCAATGCTCTTACTAAGGGAAGGAGGTTGTTGGCCAAAATCTCGTGATACATGACCGCATCCATTCTCCCTTCAATACGGTGCAGTCATCCTGTCCCCTTTGCAGAAAAGCAACCGCAAAGTATGATGTTCCCCCACCATGCTTCACGGTTGGGACGGTGTTCTTGGGGTTGTACTCATCCTTCTTTTTCCTCCAAACACGGTGAGTGGAGTTGATACCAAAAAGTTCTATTTTGGTCTCATCTGACCACAGGACCATTTCCCATGCCTCCTCTGGATCATCCAGTTGGTCATTGGCGAACTTCAAACAGGCCTGGACATGTGCTGGCGCGAGCAGTGAGACCTTGCGTGCACTGCAAGATTTTAATCCATGACAGTGTAGTGTGTTACTAACGGTAATGCTTGAGACTGTAGTCCCAGCTCTTTTCAGGTCATTGACAAGGTCCTCCTGTGTAGTCCTGGGCTGATTTCTTACCTTTCTCAGAATCATCCTTACCCCACGAGGTGAGATCTTGCATGGAGCCCTAGACCCAGTAAGATTGACAGTCATTTTGTGTTTTTTCCATTTTCTAATAATTGTGCCAACAGTTGTTGCCTTCTCACCAAGCTGCTTGCCTATTGTCATGTAGCCCATATCAGCCTTGTGCAGGTCTACAATTTTGTCCCTTGTGTCCTTAGATAGCTCTTTGGTCTTGGCCATGGTGAAGAGGCTGGAGTGTGATTGATTGTGTGGACAGGTGGACATGTAACAAGTTCAAACAGGTAATGAGTGCAGAGTAGGAGGTGTAAGGCGGCGGTGTTCACACTGTGCAGTAACTGAGGCAGTGACCCAAGCAAGTCCAACATAAACAGCTTTATTCAGCAACTCACGGGTAAACAGAAAAGTCCTCCAGTTCGCAGCAACAAGAGTCCTTAAACAACGGTTGCCGTGGGCAACGGCCGCCCCGGGCCGCTCAGAGCCTGACGGGTGCAGAGCCTTCCCAGGCGTGGGTTCAGGTACTCACAGGCCCGTAAACTTTCCTGCTATGTTTCTAACAAGTCCCAACACTGAACAACACTAATCCTTAGTGCAGGGTTTTTAAAGGACCTGTGGCAAGAGCCACTGGAAAACCCGGCTTGGAAGGAGGAGGCCGCCCCACTGCCTCCTGTAGCCTCCCCCAAGAAATGAAGGCCCTGCCGGGTTTTACTAATCTGCCTTAGCCAGATAGCCTGACCAGGTCAATGCTCACCTTCATTCCTGCATTGCAGCCGCAAGTGAGTTTGTGACTGCAATGCACTCCAATGGATTTAATAGGTCTCTGTACACATTCTGGGGGATATATAACGTCCCTCGTATACGATCCTGGTCACTGCCTCACAGAGGGCTTTTTAAAGGAAAACTAACAGGTGTATGAGAGCCAGAATTCTTGCTAGTTGATCAAATACTTATTTCATGCAATAAAATGCAATTTAATTATTTAAAAATCATACAATGTGATATTCTGTATTTTTTTTTAGATTCTGTCTCTCATAGTTGATGTGTACCTCCACGATTAAAATTACACACCTCTCCATTATTTGTAGGTGGGAAAACTTGCAAAATCAGCAGTGTATCAAATACTTATTTTCCCCACTGTAATCCACATCAAGACGCACAGCAACCTACAGACCTGATAATACAGTTGCACACAGGATTGATTTGGAGGCTTCTTGCTTCCTCGCTTTACACACAGCAGTTGAATCTTCCCCTGCACCAGCCCATCATGTTCCTCCAATACAAGTACCTTGCTCTCTGTCCTTAATGTACACAGTGTCCCTTTCCATTGACTCTTCTACACACTAAGGGCATGTGCAGACGAGCATATATTCTCTCATCTGAGAGAATCAGGTCAGTTATGTAGATTACACTATGTTCAAACTCTGACCAGAGTTTGATCAATTTAACCAGTGCAATCATAGTGTGATCCAATTCTCTTGAATGAGGAGAAGATGGAGAAAAAAATGTCCTAGTGCAATCCGAAAAAATTAAACTTGTTCACGGATTGAAAATACGCCCGTCTGCACCTGCCCTTACGCCACTTCCAAGGTGCGCCCATATTAGCATTGCCTGCAGGGGTGGGGCTAAAATCGAAATAAAGATTTTGACCAAAATTAGAATAGTGCTAAAGAGGTCGAATTATTCGAATTCATTTGATTAATCCCCCAGCCATACTTCCAATTGTGAAAATGCTTAATTTTCCATTCCACTATTGATTAAACAGCATTTTTGTTAATAAGACAACTCCTGTAAGTTACGCTGACAGTTTTATATACTGTATTTCAGGACATGACAAGTTCTCTTTTCCACATAGCCTTAGAGAAGCAAACTTTTAGAATACAAACAGCAGCCATCTATTCATCATGATAGGGCTGATGGAGACTGTGGTGCAATGTGTCAGCCTCACAGAGTGAACCACAGCTCTATTCAAACTTCTCTTCACCGAGTTTGTATAGTGAGGGGGAACAGGGACCTGGCGACGACCATTCAAGTAATCCTGGTCAGTGAGACCTTGGTGATCATAGACATATCACTTATTCTGAGTGAAATACAGCTTGAATAAGCAATTTTTCATAGTGATTTATTTTCATTGACTATATTCAGAAAACCCATACAATTTTTCTTTGAATGGTCACTGTGACCAAAGTGGCGAATTAACATTCCCTTCATCGCCTCACTGTCTTCTTTATCCATTGGTATCCTGCATTTAAATACAATTTACTGGATCACTTACAGCAGTATTTACTATACATACAGTGGCTTGCGAAAGTCTTCATCCCCCTTGGCTTTTTTGCTACCTCACAACATGGAATTTCAAAGTGTTTTTGAAGGTTTGCGTTAGTTCATGTAAAGAACATGCCTGCACTGTGAATATTTGGTTTTCTTTTTATTGTGAAGCAAACAACAAATAGGGCAAAACATCTGAAAACATCAGTGTGCATAACTATTCAACCCCCTTTAAGTCAGTACTTTGTAGAGCCTCCTTTTGCGGCAATTACAGCTGGAAGTTGCTTTGGATAAGTCTCTGAGCTTTTCACATCTTGCCACTGGGATTTTTGCCCATTCATCAAGGCAAAACTGCTCTTGCTCCTTCAAGTTAGATGGTTTCCTCTGGTGAAGAACAAACTTTAAGTCTTACCACAGTCTCTCAATTGGATTATGGTCTCGTCTTTGACTAGGCCACTCCAAGACATTTATTCGTTTCTCTTTAAAGGAGTTTTTCCACGTACAAATGTTAATTTTATTCACTAGATCTTGAAATAAAAATAAGATCCACAATAGGAAGTGATTAAAAAAATGTCCCAGTGCTGATATAATCTTATCAATGTGCCCCTGTTGTTTTCTGTGTAATGGCTGTGTCTGACCGTGCAGGGACATGGTCTGATCATACCACAGCTCCTGGGCATGGGGGAGAAAAAGAGAGTATGCAGACATTACAGCAGGGGATCACAGCTGATTGTTTTTGTGAGGCAAAACATTTCCCTGTCTGCTTGTAAGCAATGTTTTACCTCACAGAAATAATCAGCTGCAATCCCTTGCTGTAATGTCTGTAAACTCTTTTGTGTCCTCTCCTGCCCAGACGATGTGGTATGATTAGACCATGTCTCTGTATGGCCAGATTACATAGTACACAGCAGGGGCACATTTATAATATTATCTCAGGTTTTGTTCAAGAATATCCTTGTATTTCACACCACCAATTTTCCCCTCCACTTGGACCATTTTCCATGTCCCTGATACCGAAAAACATCCCCACAGCATGATGCTGCCACCACCATGTTTCACTGTGGGGATGGTGTTCTTGGGGTGATGAGCTGTGTTCGCTTGGAGCCAGACATTGCATTTACCTTGATGGACAAATGTTCAGTTTTGGTCTCATCTGCGCACAGCACCTTCCTCCATACATTTGGGGAGTCTCCCACATGTCTTTTGGCAAACTCAAAACTAGCATTACAATTTTTGTGTGTAAGTAAAGGCTTTTTTCTGCCCACTCTTTCATAAAGACCACCTCTATGGAGTGTACAGCTTATTGTGGTCACATGGACAGAATCTCCAGTCTCTGCTTTGGAACTCTGCAACTCCATCAGGGTTACCTTTGGTCTCTGTGCTGCCTCTCTGATTAAAGGGAATCTGTCACCACCACTGTCACTTTGACTTCCCGGCACCTGCGTAATAGAACCCAGACAGATGGGGCCGGGATGAAGCAAAGCGCGCCATATGTGAGCGGCGCTTTGCGCGTGCCTGGGAAGTCAGGGAGCACAGTGCACGTCACAGGGCCCTGTGACGTGCAAGGGAGGGGGGGATATGATAATTAAGCATACAGGTGGGGATTTGGGGGAATAATAAGCACATAGGCGGGGATTGCTTGGCTTCCCCCGGACGCCAAGCCTGTACAAAATAGGATTGATTATGATTAAAGCGCTTTTCTCTGCAATCAAACCTCTACCATGGGCCATACAGGTATGTATAGATTTACTTTTCTATACCCTGTATGCCCATAGTAGAGGTCTGATAACTCCAAAGTGGTGACAGATTTCCTTTAATGCCCTCCTTGCCCAGACTGAGAGTTTTGATGGGCAGCCCTCTTTTGGCAGGTTTGTTGTGGTACCCTATACAAACAGCAACCGACATATCTTAAAGAAACAATGGCTGAGGCCCCGGTAAATCCAGGGTCAGACAGAATAGCCTACTCATATAGCATTTAAAACAAAAGAAACCATGAGTACAAAATGGCATAGAAGATTAAAGTTTTATTTAGTCAATCTGTAAATAACTTACATTAATATATCCATAATATAAATATAATACATGACAAGAAAGTGCAATGTGCTGGAAGAAAAACGCAGTCCTACCTGCAAGGGCATATCATACCCAAGCTAAAAAGATAGAGTCCATATACATAGTGTGGTATCTATCCAGAGATATACTGGATAGAATAAGGCTATATATTCCAAGTGGAGCATGAGAAGAAAAAATGTTCAAACCAAACCCAGATTCACCAGAAGCTTACCACAATTGTATATGGGGTCCAGGGGGACGCAGAGGACAGGTAGTAGAGGTGTCTCGACGCGCGTTTCACTTGCAAAGAGCTTTATCAAGAGACAGGATACCTGTTACAGATTGACTAAATAAAACTTTAATCTTCTATGCCATTTTGTACTCATGGTTTCTTTTGTTTTAATTGTGGTACCATGTTCTTTACATTTGATGATAATAGATTTGATGGTGCTCCGGGGGATCATCAGAGATTGGGACATTTTTTTATAACTCAACCCTGACTTGTACTTCTCAACAACTTTGTCCCTGACTTGTTTGCACATCTCCTTGGTCTTCATGGTGTTGTTTGGTTAGTGGTGCCTCTTGCTTTATGGTGTTGCAGCCTCTGTGGTCTTTCAGAAAAGGTGTGTATATACTGACAAACCATATGACACTTAGATTTCACACAGGTGGACTTCCTTTCACTAAGCATGTGACTTATGCACCAGATTTTTTTAGGGGCTTTATAACAAAATGGGTGAATACATATGCTTATGCCAATTTTTAGGGATTTGATCCCATAAATTTAATTTATGCCTATATTTTTCTCACATCACTTCAGCAACTTAGACTATTTAGTTCTGAGGCATCACACACAAATCGGATTGCAAACATATTTAAACACAGATTGTAATGTAGCGAAATAGGTAAAAAGCCAAGAAGGGGGGAAGTGAATGCATAGTTATAATCTCCAATAAATGGGCATAAGGCTAGATTCACATTTATCCAGTGCATTCTGTTGGATTTATATGATTGAAGAGCAAAAACTGCATTCAGGTGCATATGGAGACACAAGTAACCGAAGACTAAAACAGGCAAGATATAGTCAGAAAAATGTTCTTTTCATTACGTTTTGTCAGGTTTACTTTATATTGTGTTTTTATTTACGTTTTGGATGTATAGAAAAGCGTAGTTACTTTTTTTTTTGCTTCCAAAAATGTATAAACAATGTATATATTTTTTCTCCATTATTCTCAATTGAAGCATATAGCAGTACGTTTTAATACGTCTAGAACGTATAGATTTGTGATGAATTTGGTGGCAGGTAAAAAGGTTTGAATTAGGCTATGTGCTGCGTTTTTTTTGCTGCTTTTTTTATACAAATTAAACTGTGGTCTCCTCACCTGAGTCTGGCAGTTAGGCTATGTTCACACTATCAGTATTTTACATCAGTATTTTTAAGTCAAAACCAGGAGTGGGTGATAAATACAGAAGTGGTGATGTGTTTCTATTATACTTTTCCTCTGATTGTTCCACTCCTAGTAATGGCTTACAAATACTGATGTAAAATATTGACTAAATACTGATAGTGTGACCCTAGCCTTAGGATTAGTACAGTTTAATTAAATTAGTGATATGTGTAAAGTAGACAATACCTGACCAATGTGTGAAATTGAACAATGCCTGACCAACACAATGGCCCTACCAATGTGTGAAACTAAATAGTGCAGTGCCCTACCAACTCAGTGCTCTGCCAATGTGTTAGTGTTTTTACATTTGGAATTGTGTATTTTTTCAGGAATTCATATGAACTTTTTTGTTCAGAATAGTCACTATTTTTTCAGACATAAAAAGCTTTTTCCCCAAAATAATTTGATCAAATTGCCCTTTTTTGCAAAAAATGTTTTGTTTTCACATACAGGTGCATCTCACAAAATTAGAATATCATCAAAAAATGTATTTATTTCAGTTCTTCAATACAAAAAGTGAAACTCATATATTATATAGAGTCATTACAAATAGAGTGATCTATTTCAAGTGTTTTTTTCTGTTAATGTTGATGATTATGGCTTACAGCCAATGAAAACACAAAAGTCATTATCTCAGTAAATTAGAATACTTGATAACAACAGCTTGAAAAATGTTTTTAAAATCCGAAATGTTGGCCTACTGAAATGTATGGTCAGTAAATGCCCTCAATACTTGGTCAGGGCTCCTTTTGCATCAAATACTGCATCAGGCCTAGTGCCCACGAAGCAGAAATGCTCCAGATTTTATCTGCATCTCCCTGGCAGGAAAAACGCATGCGGATTTTACATGCGTTTTTCCTGCCAGGTAGAAGCGTTTGTCAAGCATTTTTGCGTGCATTTTCGCATGTGGGTTATCAAGCGCTTTTCCAAGCGATTTTAGCATCACTTGGCAAAGTGCTTGACAACTTGGTCACACAATATAAATCCATGCAAGCGGCATGGATTTATATAGTGTGACCAAGTTAATAGTTAAAAAAAGAATGAAAATGGTAAAAAAAAACACAAAAAACATTATACTCACCTTCTCCAAATGAAAATTTGAACTCTGGGACCTTGTTGAGTGTGTCAATGACTGCCTTCTGGACATCTGTCAAGTCAGCAGTTTTCCCCATGATTGTGGAGCCTACTGAAACAGACCCTTTTTAATGCTTAGGAAGCTTTTGCAGGTGTTTTTGTTAATTATTTTAATTTACTGAGATAATGACTTTTGTGTTTTCATTGTCTGTAAGCCGCAATGCAATCATCAACATTAACAGAAATAAACACTTGAAATAGATCACTCTGTTTGTAATGACTCTATATAATATATGAGTTTCACTTTTTGTATTGAAAAACTGAAATAAATTAACATTTTGATGATATTCTAATTTTGTGAGATGCACCTGTATGTCTTGAATTGGTGGCCTAACGTCTTATATTGTTCATGCTTGTATGGTGGAAGCAAAGCTGAACTTTAAGATAAAAAAAAACGCAGCAAGCTAAGAAACCAAAAAGTCTTTAAAACATGCGTTATGATCAAATTTTGGATGCAGAAAAAAAGCAGCAAAAAAGCAATGTGTGAACATAGCTTTAAACTAATTACTGCCACATATAAATCCTCCAATTATTAATAATTTATTATGTATAAACGTTAATACAATCATTGATATGGTATCTGAAACTACCACGTGGCCCTCGTTTAAGAAATATTGAACCTTAATTAAAATATAATAAGCAAATGACAGTAATTGCAATAAATAGAACACAGAATTAATGTGTGAACTACCTTAGTAGTGAAAATATGTAACAAATACACTTGTGTTTTTTGTTGCGATTTGAGTGCCTTTTGTATGACACCACTTCTCCAAGTCAGGGGTGAGCAATTCAATTTCACTTAATAGACTGTGACTGTTGTGGAGGACCGAACCAATAGGCTGAAATTAATTCTGCTCAATATTATACTCATTATAATTATTATTTTATATTAATATTAATTGTATCACTTAATTTTGAGCAAAATTAAGTATTTTGACATCCCCTATATACTATATGAGCCCAAACATAGCCCCCATATACACTGTATGAGCCCACATAGAGCCCCCTATATACAATATGAGCTCACACATACCCTATATACAGTATGAGCCCCCACACAGCCCCTTACATACAGTATGAGCCATCACATAGCCCCTCTATATACAGAATGAGACTCCACATAGCCCCCATATACTGTATGAGCCATCATATAGCCCCCCATATATAATATGAGTCCACACACAGTCCCCCTATGTACAGCATGAGCACACACTGCCCTCTTATATACAGTATGAGATCACACATAGACCCCTATATACAGTACGAACCCCCACATAGCCCCATATATACAGTGTGGGCCCCCACATAGCCTCCCTATATGCAGTATGAGTCCACACATAGCTCCCTATATACAGGCTCACATCATATACACATACTGAAAAAACAACATATACCTCGTTCTTATTTTTCCAGTGCTCTACTCTGGTCTCACGTGCTCTGCCGGTGATGGTCTCTGGTGCACGGAGAGCACAACAGACACGATTCTGTTCTGGGAAACAGAAACCTGTAGATCGCAGAAAGGAAAAAGGTTCTTGACAAATATCAAGGATAATTATCTCTCCCAACTAGTGCAGGAACCAACGAGAGGGAAGGCAGTGTTGGACTTAATATTGACTAATAGGCCTGATAGAATAACTGAGGTACAGATAGGGGGGCACCTAGGTAATAGCGATCATAATATTATCAATTTCAAAATGCCCTTCAGTAGGGTTATCAATAAGGGAACAACTAAAACATTAAACTTTAGGAGGGCGAAGTTTGATCAGCTGAAAGAAAACCTTCAACTTATAGACTGGGACAAAGTTCTTAATCAAGGAAATACGAATAGTAAATGGGAAACCTTCAAAAGAATTCTGAATACTCAGTGCGAGAGGTATATACCGTATGGGAATAAAAGGGCCAGAAATAAGAGGAAACCAATATGGTTGAATAAGAACGTAAAAGGGGCGTTAAATAGCAAAAAAGAGGCATTCAAGAGATTAAAACAGAAAACAGCAAGGAGGCACTAATGTGTTACAAGGAAAAAACGAGAACCTGCAAAAAACAAATAAAAATAGCAAAGGAGGAAACAGAGAGACATATTGCTAGGGAAAGTAGATCAAATCCCAAACTGTTCTTTACGTATATAAATAGTAAAAGGATTAAATCGAATAATATTGGACCGATAAAAAGTGATGAAGGCAAAATCATAGAGAAAGATGAGGATAAAGCTAATCTATTAAATAAATTTTTTTCGTCAACTTTCACAAAGGAAAAAGAACTAACAGGCGAAATGAGAAGTGACAAGCTTAATCCTCCACTAAGTATGACAAATCTAACCCAAGCTGGGGTACAGAAACGCCTCAGTAACATTAAAATAAACAAATCACCAGGACCTGATGGCATACACCCGCGGGTACTAAGGGAACTAAGTAATGTGATAGACAGACCGTTATATCTTATATTTAAGGACTCTGTTGAGACTGGGTCTGTACCACTTGATTGGCGACAGGCGAATGTAGTGCCAATATTCAAAAAGGGAGCAAAAAGTAACACCGGAAACTATCGGCCGGTGAGTCTGACGTCCGTTGTGGGCAAAATTTTTGAAGGCTTTATTAATGAGGCAATCATGGAGCATCTTGACGCTAATAATCTATTAACCCCGAACCAACACGGATTCATGAGGAATCGCTCCTGCCAAACAAACCTGATTGACTTCTACGAGGAGGTTAACTCTCGAGTAGATCAGGGGGAACCAGTGGATGTCGTGTATCTCGACTTCTCAAAAGCGTTCGATAGCGTGCCACATAATAGGTTGGTATACAAAATGAGAATGATGGGGCTGGGGGAAAATGTCTGCAAGTGGGTAGCTAACTGGCTAAAGGATAGAAGGCAGAGGGTGGTTATAAATGGAATATACTCAGATTGGGTAAGCGTCACTAGTGGGGTACCACAGGGGTCTGTACTAGGCCCAATGTTATTTAATATCTTTATTAACGACATAGTCAACGGGATAAATAGTAAAATATCAATATTTGCAGATGACACAAAGTTATGTAAAACAATTAATACAAAAGAGGATAGTGAAGACCTACAGAGGGATTTGGATAAGCTGGGTAGGTGGAGCATTAAATGGCAAATGAGGTTTAACGAGGAGAAATGTAAGGTCATACATATGGGAAGGAAAAATGGAAGTCACCAGTACTCACTGAATGGGAAATCATTGGGGAATTCAGAGATGGAGAAGGACTTGGGCATCTTGATTGATAGCAAACTAAATTGGAGTGCCCAAAGTCAGGCCGCTGCTGTAAGGGCAAACAGGGTAATGGGATGTATCAGAAGAGGTATAGCTGCAAAGGATGAGAACATTGTTCTTCCACTGTACAAAGCACTGGTCAGACCACACTTGGAATACTGTGCTCAGTTATGGGCCCCAATATATAGAAAGGATATAAATGAGCTTGAAAAGGTACAAAGGAGGGCAACAAAATTAATAAGGGGAATGGAGGGACTGCAATACCCAGAGAGGTTGGCAAAACTAGGACTATTCAGCCTGGAAAAGAGAAGGTTGAGGGGGGACATAATAAATGTGTACAAATATGTTAGGGGACAGTATAGAGACCTTGCCCGGGATTTGTTCAAAAGGAGGGATATTACGGTAACAAGAGGGCATTCACTAAGACTGGAAGAGAAAAGGTTTCAGCACCAGCATAGGAAGGGGTTCTTTATTCGGCTTTACTAACTATGTAACTATGTAACTATGGTAATGCCATTGCATCTGCTGTCTCAGTTGCACTCACTGAATGGTGGAAGCAGGAAACGGCGGATCCAAAGATGCCGATAGTGGTGATATCGGGACTCAGATAACGGAGGACAGGTATCTGAAGAAGAATAACCTCATGACCCAATATCAACATGGGTTTATGAGGGACCGTTCCTGTCAAACTAATCTGATCAGTTTTTATGAGGAGGCAAGTTCTGGACTGGACCAAGGAAATGCAGTGGATGTTGTGTATATGGACTTTTCAGAAGCTTTTGATACGGTTCCACACAAAAGGTTGATACATAAAATGAGAACAATGGGGATAGGGGAAAATATATGTAAGTGGGTTAAGAACTGGCTCAGTGATAGGAAACAAAGGGTGGTTCTTAATGGAAAACACTCAGACTGGGTCTCAGTTAACAGTGGGGTACCACAGGGGTCAGTATTGGGCCCCCTTCTTTTTAACATTTATTAATTGACCTTATAGGGGGGCATACAAAGTTGTATTTCAATATTTACAGATGACACTAAACTCTGCAGGGTAATAAATACAGAGGAGGACAATTTTATATTACAGGAGGATCGATGTAAACTAGAAGCTTGGGCTGATAAATGGCAAATGAGCTTTAATGGGGATAAATGTAAGGTAATGCACTTGGGCAGAGGAAATATTTGTATAATTATATGCTTAATTGTAAAACACTGGTCAAAACTGTCACTGAAAAAGACCTGGGTGTATTGGTGGACGACAAGCTCACGTTTAGTGGCCAGTGTCAGGCAGCTGCTGCAAAGGCAAATAAAATAATGGGATGCATTAAAAGAGGTATAGATGCTCATGAGGAAAACATAATTTTACCTCTATATAAGTCACTAGTGCGACCACACTTAGAATACTGTGTACAGTTCTGGTCTCCGGTGTATAAGAAAGACATAGCTGAACTAGAGTGGGTGCAGAGAAGAGCGACCTAGGTTATTAGAGGACTGGGGGGTCTGCAATACCAAGACAGGTTATTACGCTTGGGGTTATTTAGTTTGGAAAAACGAAGGCTTAGGGGTGATCTTATTACTATGTACAAGTATATGAGGGGACAGTACAAAGACCTTTCTACTGATCTTTTTACTCTGAGGCCTGAGACGGGGACAAGGGGGCATCTTTTACATCTGGAGGAAAGAAGGTTTAATCATAATCACAGACGCGGATTCTTTACTGTAAGAGCAGTGAGACTATGGAACTCTGCCGCATGATGTTGAAATGAGTGATTCAGTACTAAAATTTAAGAAGGGCATGGATGCCTTTCTTGAGAAGTATACAGGTTATATATACTAGATTCATTGATAGGGTGTTGATCCAGGGAACTAATCTGATTGTCGTATGGAGTCAGGAAGGAATTTTTTTACCCAATGTGGAGCTTAGTGTTGCCACATGTTTTTTTTTTGCCTTCTTCTGGATCAACATGTTAGGCTATGGGTTGAACTAGATGGACTTAGTCTTCCTTCAACCATAAAAACTATGTTACTATGTAGATGCAGTTGTGTCTGTCCGCCATAGGTACCCACTGACTAAAAACATATACTGTATAAAATTGTGGAGGCTCTTTGTATCTAAAAGACTTGTTTGACTTTCTACACTTATCTTTAAGAAAACACCAGAGAGAAGACGACAACAATCCACCAAGAAACTCCAAGAAGAAACTAGCTGACTGCTAGATCTCCAGTCCTGAGCAGAAGAAAATAGTTCTATCACTGGCGACTCTCTGGAGACACTGAGGGTTTTTAAATATCAAAAAAGGGTGTGTCAATTAGGTGGAGATAACTGCTGGGTCCTAGCAAGAGAAGGATACCTCTACACTACAGAGATGAAAGGATCAAGAAGGTGTCTGCAAAGCCAAGCGCAGCGACCTTCTACAGCCGGATCCAGAACGACTGTCTGTCAAACCTGATATACCCGTGACACTTCCATATGGTAAATAGGGGCCTATGGCAATGCTACATTCTATGATTGGACCATTTCCCGAAATATACAGTGCTCAGCATAAATGAGTACACCCCCTTTGAAAAGTAAGATTTTAACCAATATCTCACTGAACAGAAGAACAATTTCCAAAATTTTGTAAGAATGTGTCACCCCTAGTCGGCCTCCATGGACCATAATGTAATTAGGCCCCATGGAACATAATATTATTAGGCCTCCATTAGCATTCCCTGTCCTGTAGCTGGAGGGGGCATTTTGTTCCTCTCAGCGGGAGGCCTCTCTGATAAATGATATTACAGACTAACTGGAGACTAGACTTCAGGAACCTTCTTTCACTTTTTGAAATTAATGTACAAGGTGTTTAAGGGCATGGGATGGGATTATCTGTACTCAACAAGGGGGTTGATCCCAAAAAGAAGGTAGAAAAGGAAGGCACATGTATGGGTTTTGGTTATTGGTGCTGTCTTGGAATTGCTAGGATCTGCTGCTGAGGCCATACTTGGATGTTTAGAGACTGGAGATCATCTGCCACTTACTATTGTCACCAACTTTGGATACCCTGCTGGATTAGAGCTGCTATTCAAA
Source organism: Phyllobates terribilis (assembly GCF_046119375.1). Taxonomy (NCBI): domain Eukaryota; kingdom Metazoa; phylum Chordata; class Amphibia; order Anura; family Dendrobatidae; genus Phyllobates; species Phyllobates terribilis. Next base: position 416,114,025 of record NW_027362764.1, on the reverse strand, counting down.
GGGCCAGTGCTGCATTTTCCTTGGCGTCAGATTACCGGGTGGCGCCACCAGATTTGTTCCTTTTGTTGTGGCCTCATTGCAGACTCTAAAAAATCATATCTATATTCAGTGGAATATTCTTTAGTCCCAATAAAGTTTTTTTTTTTTTATTACTCACCGGTTTGCTATCCCTACGTGCTCTGTCACACACCCCATCACATGAGTTTTGTGGAACATTTTTTTAACCCATAACATGAAAGTAAGATAAATAATATTAATATTATAATATTGATAAGGTTCAGTGAGATACTGATTAAAATCTACTTTTCGAAGGGGTGTACTTGTTTATGCTCAGCACTGTACATGTGTAGATGTGTGCACGTGTAGCAGTAACTCTAGTTGGATTTAAGTTTTGTCAGTATTACTATGACATGAATCACTGTACTGGATCTTGTCCAAATGTATGTGAGTATAATTCTACTTGTAGGGTGTGATCACCAGTTGCCGTAGTCATAGTTACAATTTTCTACAAAATCGCAGGAACAATACTACTGTTTTGCATAGCTTCATTTTTCTTGCAACGGTTCTACTGCAAAGTGTGAGAGCTCATACAGATGATTGAATGGACTCTAACAGTCAAGGTCCTTGTAGTAAAGTCCATGTGGTACTACCAGTCACAGTGCCCACAAAAAGGTGCCATCTTAGCTCCACAATATAGAGGCTGTCCAAGATTTTTACAAAAATCTCCCTAATGGCAGCAAATGCTAAAATAATAATCATTCTTAAATGCCCTGCTGCTCCAGGCATCCCCCATGGGTTTGTCTCCACTTCCCTGCAGCAATAATGTGCCCTCCATATGCGCATGGCAACTGTATTTAAACATGGGCCTCAGTGGTAATGCAGGCATATGACTATGCATCTGACACTTGCATGGATGGCTCAGACCAGTGGGGGGCACCAGAGCAGTGGTGCTGGAGCTGTAAAGTTTTTATTTATGGAGAATTGTCGTTTTTTATTTTATTGCATTTACTTCTTTTAAATAACTATTTTAAGTCTCCAGTCACGGTATCCTAATAATAGCTTCTTTCACCATGCCCCCATAACAGTACCAGCTTGTATGCCTTTAGTGCAAGCCAGAGTGCCCCCAGAACCACAGGACCACCATTCATGGGACAGCCACAGAGCCCACGAACAAGTCGAATATAACTGTGTGGCCACAGGACACACTAGGCTTTTTTTCAGCGTTTTTTTATGGGGTTTTTTATGCAAATTTTCAGCTGCGTTTTACAGTACCAGGAAAGTCTATGAGATTTCAGAAATCTCATGCACACAGCTTGGTTTTTTTGTCCTCAGTATTTTGTGCCTTACATGTTTTTTTGCACAATAGAGCATGTCACTTTCATCGTTTTTTTCAGTGCTTTTTCAGCGTTTTTCACCCAATGAAAGCAATGGGTGGTGCAAAAAACGCTGAAAAAAAACCTATTGTGAACATTTTGCTGCGTTTTTAGTGAAAAAAAAGCATGTATAGGAGTACGTGAAATGCATTTATTCTTGTGATTTTCCCAAGTTTACACCATCTTGTCTTGGTCACCTGAGATGGCAGTTTGGATTAGTACAGTTTCATTAAATTAGTGATGCGTACAAAGTAAATATTGGCCATCTGAGGTGTGAGATTGAACAATGCCTAAGCAAATCAATGGAAGTCCAAAGTGTGAAAGTAAACAGTGTCCTACAGACTCAGTGCACTGCCAGTGTCTTAGGTAAACTATTCCTGAACAATTCACTTCCCCACACTTACATTTGTAATGTGTATTTTTTCATGAACATATGTCTTGCATTGGTGACTTGTGTTTATGCTTTTGTGGTGGAAGCAAAGAGGAACTTTGGGATCCTGAAAAACGCACCAAAAATGCAGCAAAAACCACCGCAAAAAAACGCACCAAAACCTGCATTTTTGACGCTGCTTCTTTCCTGCCAAGAGAGCAGGCTTTACTACAGATAAAAAATGCACCAAAAATACCCAGTGTGAAGATAGCCTCACAGTGCCAGCCGCACCAACCATTTTAGTATCAGCCACACATCCTTTCATCTTGGATGTAGGAGGTGACAGGATGTGGAGGGCTGCGCACTGCAACTGTGACATCATAGATGACGGAATTTGTTCCATTACTTGTCATACTTGTGGTAATATAGAGCTGTGAGCTGTAGTGAGGATCATTAGTCAAGAAGGAGATCCTCGAGGTAACCAGCCCGACTCATACACACCACATTCACCTCTCCAGGTTGGTGTTGACATTTCACAAATTGGCAGATATATACTGTCCCTGTAAGCTTCCTCAGCGCCCCACACAGGATGCCCTTCTTTCCACCTGGAGCCCGTGACGCAGTCACCAGAAGACACGAGATCCAGCTCAGAGAGACACCGTACCCCGTTCATACCAGTCATTGTAAAGTACAGGGCACATGATCTGTAAGACACTTGGTGGGGCAAAGTGTAGCTCTGAATGATACCATTTACTTAAACATACAATGTACTGTATTGTCATAGTCTTTTGGATTTTGTTTTTATGATGTTAATTGTGCAGTAAAATGGAGCTGGCAATATGATTCTCCAGGTTAGTATACTTGTTATATTTTGATGGATGGATACTGAATATGTTTCATTTTTTAATATCTATTTTTGATTGGGTAAAAGGAAAGCGACTTGAATTGATAGACTGTATGTTTTATTTTTTATATATCTAAAAATTGTTTAGCCTTTTTTAGTCCTGCTGGGAAATTTGACCCTGCAATCACCTGATAGCCGGTTCTATATAATGCCATACAGCTCCACTGAAGTATATACCATAGCTGAGATCAATGCTTGTCTTCACAGGAGTGCTGACATATCAACCATGAGAACTTAAGCAAGCCCCTCGCTGCCATGACTGCCCATCGTCATCTTGCGATCAAAGATTAACAGATGCTTTTAAGGGGTTAACAGCAACAATTGGAACTGTAAGTATTATTATGTAATTATTTTATAGACACTGCTTTGTTGATTCACAATTTTATGAATAATTCTCTGCATTGCTTGCCTTCCTTAGTGGTTAAGCCAGTTAAAAGATCCACTTTATCACCAACACTTACCATAAGAGACATTGATTATAAAATTCTTCTTGTCTCCACTAGATGGAGTTCTTATTGTATTCAAGTTGTATAAATCCATGAGTAGTGAGCTCCCTCTAGTGACAGCTGCAGACATCTAGAATGTTCCATTGCTTTGTAACGAAACCTACAAATTTAGATAGATGTAGCTAGTGGTGTACATACAATAGAGGAAGACCACACCACTGCTATGATGGAGAGGGGGTGGGGAATATTGAACACATCCTGCTTTCCAACAAAGTCATACCATTTTTGGTAGAGGGGAGCTCATTTCAAAGAGGATTTACAGCTTACATTGAGTTTGGTGGTAACACCATATATTTACAGTACCAACCAAAAGTTTGGACACACCTGTTCATGCAATGGTTTTCCTTGAACTTATTGGAATATGTGCATTGTAGATTCAGACTGAAGGCAGCAAATCCAAAAAGGTGCACATATGGAAACAAAGAGTAAAGAAACATGTATGAAACAACCAAAATATGTGTTAAGTCTTAGAGACCTGGAAGTACCTGCCTTTTATTCTGATAACAGCTTTACACACACTTGCATTCTCTCCAGCAACTTCATCAGGGATGGCTTTCCAACATCCTAAAGAGGTTCCCAGAGGTGCTGAGCAATTGTTGACTGCTTTGCCTTTATTCTGCAGTCCAAGTCATCTCAAAATATCAAGGTTGGGTATTTGTGGAGGCATTTATTCTGACACGACACTCCATCCCTGTCCTTACATAGTCTTAAAGAGTAACCATCATTTTAATTTTATTTCCTAAATCATTAGTACGCATGAACATTAGAAACATTATAATATATCGTATCATCTGATCAGAGAAGTCTGCTTCTTTCTTGTCCTGAACTGATCATTCATACTCAAAATTCTCTTTTTTTAACCCACATTCTTCATTAAAATTCTCAGTTATCGCATAAAATCTGTTCAATATAGACAGTTTTTCCCATTACTGAGATAGGAGATGTAGTTACTACTGATAAGAGTCTATGTAGGTGGGAGGATGAAGGAAGAACACTGCCTCTAGTTCCTCCCTCTCCTCTTCCCCACTCTCTTCTACATAGAATCTTATGAGATGCCTCTGCAATCTCCTATCTCAGTAATGGTTAAGTCTGTCTTCAATTAATACAGATTTTACCCCAGAATTGAGAATTTTGAAAATGATCAATCAGTCCTTTGTGGAGTAAGAAGCAGAATTCTCTATTACAAAGTTTCATATTTTCATGTGCATTATTAAATTAGGAAATACAAATTAAAATGATGGTTACTCTTTAAAGTGTTTTTGGGTCATTGTCCTTTTGCAACACAAACGATGGTCCCACTTAATGAAAAGCAGATGGGATGGATGTTGTTGTAGAATCCCATGGTAGCCATGCTGGGTACGTGTGTCTTGAATTTGGAATATATTACCAACAGTGTCACCAGCAAAAACATCCCCCAATATCACACCTGCTCCTCAATGCTTTACAGTAGGCACCACACATCTACCAACCATCTGCTCACCTTTTCTGTGTCTCGCAAAGGCATGTCAGTTGGTACCAAAAATATTACATTTTGACTCATGAAACCACAGTACAGGTTTCGACTGATCTAATGTCCAGTCTTTGGGTTATTTGGCCCAAACAAGTTTCTTCTTGTTTGCGATCCTCAGTAATGGCTTCTTAAAGTCTTCTTTGGACAGTTTATGTTGAAATCTGTATCTGATACTTGATATCTGTGCATCGTTTATGAGGACTGTTATCTGATGTGCTGTCAATTTGCGTTTTCTGGGGTCAGTAACTTTGATGAATTCATACTCTGCATTATAGGTAATTCTTGGCCTTCCTTTCTTGAGGCGGGTACTTATGAGAGCCAGTTTCATAAAAGCGATTGATGGTTTTCATGACTGCAATTGCACATACCTTCAAAGTTTTAATAATTTTCTAAAGTCACTTATCTTCATGTCTTAAAGTAATGATGGACTACCTTTTGTTTTTATTTAGTTGAGTGGTTCTTGCCATTTTCTGGCTTAGAATGGTGGAGTAATAGGGGTCAGTCCTGTATGAAACTGTGTACCAACGCTGCCCCTGCAAAACACACTTGAAGGTCAGAAACAAATTAACTCTAACTCCACTAACTCATATCAGTTGTTTGGAAGCCATTCCAGGTGACTACCCGATGAAGTGGCTTAAGAGAAAGCTGTATTCAGAGTTAAAGGGGTGGGGAAGTTTCTTTGAAGAATGTAAGGCTTAAGGGCTTGCTCACACTGCCGTGTAAAATGGCTGAGTGGTGACCGATGTTTTATCGGATAGCACTTGGACCAATTTTATACTAGGAGGCAGTGCAGATCAGCTATTTTTTCTCATACCGATTTAGCATGAGAAGACAATCGCAGCATGCTGCGAGTGGCTCTGACATTCGGACCATACGCACTCATACACATCTATGGGTGCCTGTGAAACATCAGACTGCACTTGGGTGTCATGTCATCCGAGTGCAGTCCAATGTATGCTCACAGAGACAGTGGATAAATTACGTTCTCCATCTTCTCCGCACCTGTGCTGCGATTCTTTCATGCGAGAGAATCGGAGCACAGTAAGATGACACTCAGCTCAAACTCTGTCATAGTTTGAGTCACGTGTAATTAGCCTAATTGGCCCAATTCTTTCGCTTGAGAGAATCAACACCAGTGTGAACAAACCGTAACACACTTTCTAGTTTGTTTCATACGTTTCTTTACTCCTTGATTCCATGTGTGTTGCTTCATGATTTTACTGCCGTTAGTTTGAATCTGTAAGTCCACTTTCCCAATAGAACTTGGATAACCACTTCAGGGACGTGTGTGTCCAAACTTTTGACTGGTACTGTGTATGCACTGTATATAAATTAATATATGCAGAATAGAGTACATTTTTCAGATTATACTAGGTAGAAATGCTTTAATCCTATCATGTTCAGACACATTGCCATATGATGTATTTGTTTAAATCGTCCCCTTTTCCCAATTTAAAAAAAAAGTAAAGAAAAAAATACATATTTGGTATGGCCACGTCAAGAAAAGTGTGATTTATAAACATCTTAAATCAACTAACCCATAGGGTAAACCACATAACGAAAAAAATGCCACATTTCACCCAAAAATAAAACAAAAAGTGATGATTAAATATCTTATGTATCCAAAATGATACCAATAAAACTATAGCTTGCCACTAAAACCAGATGGGAAAATGATAAAGGTATGATCTTAGTAAATGTCAACTCAAACCACATATTTTTAACATGCATGGTTTTTAATCACTAAAATATAACAAAAACTAACAGTTTTGTATCGGTGATAGGGCTCATACCCATCACCGTTAAAAAAAATCAGTCCGATGTTGTTCCTGAAAAGTCGGACAAGTGTCATGAAAGTGGCATGCGAATTTCATACGAGTACAATACGATTTTAATCACCTAGCATCCGAATGACATGCGAATGCAATTCATATGCAATGCGATTTTAACATGAGCTTTTACATATAGTAATTCTCTATGTCATTTAAAGATAGTTTTCAAATGAATTATTCTTCAAAACATATAGTATAGATAGATATTGATAGATAAATAGAAATACAGTGGGGAAAAAAAGTATTTAGTCAGCCACCAATTGTGCAAGTTCTCCCACTTAAAAAGATGAGAGAGGCCTGTAATTGACATCATAGGTAGACCTCAACTATGAGAGACAAAATGAGAAAACAAATCCTGAAAATCACATTGTCTGATTTGGAAAGACATTTTTTTCAAATTTTGGTAGAAAATAAGTATTTGGTCAATTACAAAAGTTCATCTCAATCTCATCTTCACGTCAGCCGCCAATACAAGTCTGACGTGAACCCCAACCCCATTACCCCACTCGCCACCGCTACAGGGCAGTGGGAAGAGCGTAGGCTAAGCACCAGATGCGCCATTTCTGGGACTGCTGAGGGATGATATGAATAGCCGTGGAGGGGCCTAGTATCCATGGACCCTTCCATGGCTATTAATATCAGCCCGCAGCTGTCTAGTTTATCCTTTGCTGTTTAGATTTTATAGGGGGACCCCACCTCAATTTTTTTCTGGGGTCCCCCTGTAATCTAGCCAGTAAAGGCTAAACAAACAGCTGTGGGCTGATATTAATAGCCATGGAACATTGTTGGCTAATGGCCCCTTCCGCGGCTACTAATATCAACCCCCAGCGGTCGACTTTCCCTCTGCTGGTTATAAAAATTATGCGGGAGCCCACGCCATTTTTAAAAAAAAAAATTTTATGCTCTGTGCCCATAATTCAGATGTAGAAAGTCAAAGGAAAAGGAGGGCACCATCGAAGATGCAAAGTATTGCTCTATTCGTCACATACCCAGAACTAGACTAATAGCATCACAAGCAAAAGAAGGTATGTATAGAAAGGCAGGGAGCACTAAATATATACCAACATGATTTTATTATTCATCAAGACCAGACAAACATGCAGAGTTAAAAACATTTAAAAAGCACAACGCTTAGATACAACAATGAACCACATCGAAGTATAATAGTGGTCAAGACCTCAAAAAGTGTCACCAATAAGCACATTTAAATATTCATATAAATCCATATAGGTCCATATATATAAACCCCTCTCCTATCTGAAACACTGATAGTTAGTGCAAGCAAATCTTAAACAAATAAATAAATATGTTTCTTTGATAGAGAATGCTATCGGTACTATTCATAGAGAAATGCACAATTTACCAAGAAGGGATGGGAGGGAGATGATTATCCCTGTACCAGAATTATGAGATCCTTAGATAAGACCTGTAATCTAGAGGTGACAGTGTACCCATGTACACCCAGGAGGCCAAGAAGACTGCAACCCCACGCGTATCGCCACTACCACTGTGGCTTCATCAGGGGAAAGGAGTGGAACATTGTTGGCTAATGGCCCCTTCCATGGCTACTAATATCAACCCCCAGCGGTCGGCTTTCCCTCTGCTGGTTATAAAAATTACGCGGGAGCCCACGCCTTTTTTTAAAAAAAATTTAGGCTCTGTGCCCATAGTTCAGACGTAGCAGCTAGTGTTGAGCGAGTATGTTCTGTTCCGAGTGTGCTCGGGCCGAGCTCCGAGTATTTACAGCTGCTCGGTGATATGGTTGAATCGCTCCCGTGTGCATGATTTGCAACTGTTTGACAGGTGTGAAAAACTTGTTGCATCATCCCCAAGAAGACTCATGGCTGTACTTGGTCAAAAGGGTGCTTCTACTCAATACTGAGCAAAGGATCTGAATACTTATGACCATGTGATATTTCAGTTTTTCTTTTTTAATAAATTTGCAAAAATTTCTACATTTCTGTTTTTATTCAGTCAAGATGGGATGCAAAGTGTACTTTAATGAGAAAAAAATGAACTTTTTAGAATTTTCCAAGTGGCTGCAATGAAACAAAGAGTGAAAAATTTAATGGGGTCTGAATACTTTCCGTACCCACTGTATATGTTAGGCCAAAAAAACTGTTGTAGAATACGCTCCTGCATCTGTTTAACCCCTAGGTGACCACCCAGCTTGTGTTTGTGGGCCCGGCGATACAATTGGGGCACTACCAGCTGTTGCACTACTTTGTTCCGGATTTTGTCAACCAATATAGCAACTCCTGGTTGTCTGCTATACGCGGAAAAACTGCCTCTGCCCCCCCGGTTGCTGAGCCAACCCATTTACCTCTTACACCCTTTCCCATGTCCAGGACAGTGTGGGATCCTGGAACTGAGCGGGATACTTCCAGCTCTGGGATTGATGGGGCCTCCTCAACCTCTCCTGCCAAAACCTCTCAGGGAAACCGGATTTGCACTCTTTCCCTATGAGGGTGACCCCTACGGCAGGTATCCCCAACTCGGGCTCTTCGGGTTCTGCACCCGGACAGACCTTTACCCTGGGAGGGTTAGTTTTACACTCCCATAGTGACCAGAACAGGGGCAAGTCTCTTCCCAACATAGTCTCATAAGGGAGGGTCTTTACTACTCCCACCATATGTTTAACCTTCTTGCACGAGGTGGAAAAGTTAACCTCCGCCGTTGGATACTCCCGGAGTTCGCCGTGTATACAAATACCCCAATTTTTCCCCCCAATGGGTTCTAACCTGGAGGTCAGTGACCCCTGGACGAGTGTCACTAGGCTCCCTGAGAGCCTCCCCCGGTGTCCGTTGACACGCACTTTGCACAGATGGGGTTCACCATCTGGGGCGACGGCGTCCATGGTGTAGACGGTCTTGGCATACATCGATACCCGGCGAGTAAACCCACAGTCCATGTGTTCAGCAGTCAGGGGCAATTGGCAGTCACATGTCCTGTGACCCAAGAAAGTTCAACTTAAATGTGTTCATCACCCGGTCCACAGCCGGAACGTCCGTATAAGTCTATATCAGTCCGTTGCTGTGAGTGACTGCACCACCATATACTCATGGGTGCGGCAATGGCTTTACTTTCACTAGCACTGGTCTTTGTGTAGTCTGACACAGACAGGCATATACAGAGTCTCTATACTGCTTGCAAACCAACACTGACACACCCAACCCTTACCTGAAAGTTTAAATGTAAATCGTGGACATGGGCCACTGTCCATCCCACTATCTTTTTCCAGATCTCTCCAAAAATAAAAGCCCATGTCAGGTTTTCCTAAATCTGACTTGGTCAAATAGCTTGACCCAGTCCACACTTACTTTTATTTTGCGTTGTAACCACAGCTGTGGCTGTAATTATAACGCTCTCCAGCTGGTTCAGTATGTTTCTAGGCACAAACTGGGGGACACGTAATGACCCTTGTATATAATTCCCCTCACTGCCTCACAATATATACAGTCATATGAAAAAGTTTGGGCACCCCTATTAATCTTAAGCTTAATGTTTTATAAAAATTGGTGTTTTTGCAACAGCTATTTCAGTTTGATATATGTAATAACTGTTGGACACAGTAATGTTTCTGCCGTGAAATGAGGTTTATTGTACTAACAGAAAATGTGCAATCTGCATTCAAACAAAATTTGACAGGTGCATAAGTATGGGCACCTCACCAGAAAAGTGACATTAATAGTTAGTAGATCCTCCTTTTGCAAAAATAACAGCCTCTAGTCGCTTCCTGTAGCTTTTAATGAGTTCCTGGATCCTGGATGAAGGTATTTTTGACCATTCCTCTTTACAAAACAATTCCAGTTCAGTTAAGTTTGATGGTCGCTGAGCATGGACAGCCCTCTTCAAATGATCCCACAGATGTTCAATGATATTCAGGTCTGGGGACTGGGATGGCCATTCCAGAACATTGCAATTGTTCCTCTGCATAAATGCCTGAATAGATTTGGAGCGGTGTTTTGGATCATTGTCTTGCTGAAAGATCCATCCACTGCGTAACTTCAACTTTATCACTGATTCTTGAACACTATTGTCAAGAATCTGCTGATACTGAGTGGAATCCATGCGTCCCTCAACTTTAACAAGATTCCCAGTGCTAGCATTGACCACACAACCCCAAAGCATGATGGAACCTCCACCAAATTTTACTGTGGGTAGCAAGTGTTTTTCTTGGAGTGCTGTGTTTTTTTTGCCACCATGCATAACGCCTTTTTGTATGACCAAAAAACTCAGTCTTGGTTTCATCTGTCCACAGGACCTTCTTCCAAAAAGAAATTGGCTTCTCCAAATGTGCTTTTGCATACCTCAGCGGACTCTGTTTGTGGCATGCTTGCAGAATCGGCTTCTTTCGCATCACTCTCCCATACAGCTTCTCCTTGTGCAAAGTGCGTTGTATAGTTGACCGATGCACAGTGACACCATCTGCAGCAAGTTGATGCTGCAGCTTTCTGGAGGTGGTCTGAGGATTGTCCTTGACTGATCTCACCATTCTTCTTCTCTGCCTTTCTGATGTTTTTCTTGGCCTGCCACTTCTGGCCTTAACAAGAACTGTCACTGTGTTCTTCCATTTCCTTACTATGTTTCTCACAGTGGAAACTGACAGGTTAAATCTCTGAGCCAGCTTTTTGTATCCTTCCCCTGAACAATTATGTTGAATAATCTTTGTTTTCAGATCATTTGACAGTTTTTTTTGAGGAGCCCATGATGCCACTCTACAGAGGAAATTCAAACAGGAGAACAACTTGCAAAGTGGCCACTTTAAGTAGCTTTTCTCATGATTGCATACACCTGACTATGAAGTTCAAAGCTTAATGAGGTTACAAAACCAAAAAAAGTGCTTTAGCAAGTCAGTAAAAAGTAGGTAGGAGTATTTAAAACAAGAAAATGATAAGGGTGCCCATACTTATGCACCTGTCAAATTTTGTTTGAATGCAGATTGCACATTTTCTGTTAGTACAATAAACCTCATTTCAAGGCAGAAACATTACTGTGTCCAACAGTTATTACATATATCAAACTGAAATAGCTGTTGCAAAAACACCAATTTTTATAAAACATTAAGCTTAAGATTAATAGGGGTGCCCAAACTTTTTCATATGACTGTATATATATATATATTATATATATAAATATATATATATATATATATATATATATATATATATATATATATATATGCCGTATTTTTCGGACTATAAGACGCACTGAACCATAAGACACACCTAGGTTTTAGAGGAGGAAAAAAAAAATGTAAGCAAAAAATGTTGTCATGATGCACTGTTATGGTGGAGGGGGTCTTCTGTTATAGGGGTAATGTCCCCCAATTCTGTACTAATATCCCCCATTCTGGTATATATGGCCACCCCTTTCCTGTTATACGTGGCCCCCATCCCTATCCTGGTATGCATGGCACCCCTTATCCCCATCCTGGTATACATGGCACCCCAATCCCCCATCCTAGTATGCATGACACCCCTCATCCTTATATGTATGTCACCCCTCATCCTGGTATGCATGGCACCTTTCATCCCTCATCCTGGTATGCATGGCACCCCTCATCCTGGTATGCATGGCACCCCTCATCCTTGTATGCATGGCACCCCTCACCTCTCATCATGGTATGCATGGCACCCTTCTTCCCTCATCCTGGTATGCATGGCACCTCTCATCCTGGTATGCATGGCACCCCATCACCCCTCATCCTGATATGCATGGCACCCTTCATGCTGGTATGCATGGCACCCCAATCCCCCATCCTAGTATGCATGACACCCCTCATCCTTATATGTATGTCACCCCTCATCCTGGTATGCATGACACCTTTCATCCCTCATCCTGGTATGCATGGCACCCCTCATCCTTGTATGCATGGCACCCCTCACCTCTCATCATGGTATGCATGGCACCCTTCTTCCCTCATCCTGGTATGCATGGCACCTCTCATCCTGGTATGCATGGCACCCCTCATCCTGGTATGCATGGCACCCCATCACCCCTCATACTTTTATGCATGGCACCCTTCATCCTGGTATGCATGGCACCCGTCATTCTGGTATGCATGGCACCCTTCATCCCTCATCCTGGTATGCATGGCCCCCCTCATCCCTCTTCCTGGTGTGCATGGCCCCCTCATCCCTCTTCCTGGTATGCATGGCTCCCTCATCCCTCTTTAGGGTATGAATGCCCCCCCTAATCCTGGTATGTTTGGCACCACTCATGCCCACCACACTACGCACAAAAAATAACCTATACTACTCACCTTCCTTACCTCTGCTCCAGCACTGCTTCCCGTTCTGCTGCCAGCACTCATCTCACAGTGTGAGCCGCGCATGACGTCACTTCCATGCGCCCTCACACAGTGAGATGAGCTGCCGGAATAGTCACTGCTCCCCACGCCCGGACTATGGATGTGGGGAGTAGTGACTATTCACTCACCTTAATTGCGTGTGCACTGTCAGCCCAGCCACTGCTACCGCTCTTCCGCCGCTGCCGCTCCCCCTACACACCCACTACCCACATCAACAGTACACTATAGTAAACTAGTAGATTCGGACTATATGACGCACCCCCCACTTTCCTCCAAAATTTTGGAGGAAAAAAGTGCGTCTTATAGTCTGAAAAATACGGTATATACTGTATATATCTATATATATAGATATGTATATCTATATATATAGAGAGATTTATATATACAGTACAGACCAAAAGTTTGGACACACCTCATTTAAAGATTTTTCTGTATTTTCATGACTATGAAAATTGTACATTCATACTGAAGGCATCAAAACTATGAATTAACACATGTGGAATTATATACTTAACAAAAAAGTGTGAAACAACTGAAAATATGTCTTATATTTTAGGTTCTTCAAAGTAGCCACCTTTTGCTTTGATGACTGCTTTGCACACTCTTGGCATTCTCTTGATGAGCTTCAAGAGGTAGTCACCGGAAATGGTTTTCACTTCACAGGTGTGCCCTGTCAGGTTTAATTAGTGGGATTTATTGCCTTATAAATGGGGTTGGGACCATCAGTTGTGTTGTGCAGAAGTCTGGTGGATACACAGCTGATAGTCCTACTGAATAGACTGTCAGAATTTGTATTATGGCAAGAAAAAAGCAGCTAAGTAAAGAAAAATGAGTTGCCATCATTACTTTAAGAAATGAAGGTCAGTCAGTGCGAAAAATTGGGAAAACTTTGAAAGTGTGCCCAAGTGCAGTTGCAAAAACCATCAAGCGCTACAAAGAAACTGGCTCACATGAGGACCGCCTCAGGAAAGGAAGACCAAGAGTCACCTCTGCTTCTGAGGATAAGTTTACCCGAGTCACCAGCCTCAGAAATCGCAGGTTAACAGCAGCTCAGATTAGAGACCAGGTCAATGCCACACAGAGTTCTAGCAGCAGACACATCTCTTCAACAACTGTTAAGAGGAGACTTTGTGCAGCAGGCCTTCATGGTAAAATAGCTTCTAGGAAACCACTGCCAAGGACAGGCAACAAGCAGAAGAGACTTGTTTGGGCTAAAGAACACAAGGAATGGACATTAGACCAGTGGAAATCTGTGCTTTGATCTGATGAGTCCAAATTTGAGATCTTTGGTTCCAACCACCGTGTCTTTGTGCGATGCCGAAAAAGTGAACGGATGGACTCTACATGCCTGGTTCCCACCGTGAAGCATGGAGGAGGAGGTGTGATGGTGTAGGGGTGCTTTGCTGGTGACACTGTTGGGGATTTATTCAAAATTGAAGGCATACTGAACCAGCATGGCTACCACAGCATCTTGCAGCGGCATGCTATTCCATCCGGTTTGCGTTTAGTTGGACCATCATTTATTTTTCAACAGGACAATGACCCCAAACACACCTCCCGGCTGTGTAAGGGCTATTTGACCAATAAGGAGAGTGATGGGGTGCTACGCCAGATGACCTGGCCTCCACAGTCACCAGACCTGAACCCAATCGAGATGGTTTGGGGTGAGCTGGATCGCAGAGTGAAGGCAAAAGGGCCAACAGGTGCTAGCATCTCTGGGAACTCCTTCTAGATTGTTGGAAGACCATTTCCGGTGATTACCTCTTGAAGCTCATCAAGAGAATGCCAAGAGTGTGCAAAGCAGTCATCAAAGCAAAAGGTGGCTACTTTGAAGAACCTAGAATATGAGACATATTTTCAGTTGTTTCACACTTTTTTGTTAAGTATATAATTCCACATGTGTTAATTCATAGTTTTGATGCCTTCAGTATGAATGTACAATTTTCATAGTCAAGAAAATGCAGAAAAATCTTTAAATGAGAAAGTGTATCCAAACTTTTGGTCTGTACTGTATATATAGTGCATATATATAGTGCCCTGAAAAAGTTTTCATACCCCATGAACTTTTCCACATTTTTTCACGTTACACCCACAAACTTAAATGTATTTTATTAGGATTTAATGTGATGTTAATAATAATAATTTTTTATTTCTTTAGCGCCAAAATATTACGCAGCACTTTACATTTTAGAGGGGAATTTACAGACAATAAAGACATTACAGAATAGCACATAACTTAACAGATGTTAAAAGGAATGGGCGCCTGGCCCGCAAGCTTACAATCTATGAGGAAATAGGGGAGACACGAAAGGTAGAAGTCTGAAAGTCTTCAAACAGAGGCTTGATAGACATCTGTCTGAGATGGTTTAGTGAATCCAGCATTGAGCAGAGGGTTGGACACGATGACCCTGGAGGTCCCTTCCAACTCTAACATTCTATGATTCTATAAATGGAAAAAAGTGTCTGTATTACAGTATTCACATAACACTGCATGAACTGGTCACCAGTCAGTATGTGTACAAGTACTGACACAGAGGGCTGGAGTTTGTGTGAACAGATGCTATGAGGGTCCTAATTTTGAAGAAAATTTTGTATGGGCAAAATAGGGATAACTAGTAGTGTTGAGCGAGCGTGCTCATTTTACCCTTTAAACGAGCACGCTCGGGCAGCCGCGGCGACTCAAACAAAGATGCAGAATACACCGAAAATATTCAGTGAGTACTCAAGCGTGCTCATTTAAAGGGTTAAATGAGCACTTTCACTCAACACTAGTAATTAGATAGTGAGGTGAGGTGATTAATCAAAAGAAATGTGTTTTTGGGCCATGCTTAAAAGTTTGGATATTGGGAATTAATCTTATTGTTCTGGGTAGTGCATTCCAAAATATTGGCACAGCACGCAAGAAGTCTTGCAAACAGGAGTGGGAGGTTCGGATTATTGAGGCTGTTAGTCTTGGCAGAATGGTGGGCATGGGTAGGGTGAAAGACTAAGAAGAGGGAGCAGATGTAGTGTGGTGCTGAACCATGGAGAGCTTTGTGGGTGAGAGTGATAAGTTTATATTGGACTCTGAAATAGATGGGCAACCAGTGCAACGACTTGCACAGGGTGGAGGCATTGGTGTAGCAGTTGGAAAGAATATGATCCTGGCTGCTGCATTCAGGACGGATTGGAGAGGGGAGAGTTTAGTAAGAGGGAAACCAATTAGTAGAGAGTTGCAATAGTCCAGACAAGAACGAGTAAGAGCAACAGTAAGAGTTTTTGCCAAGTCAAAGGTAAGAAAAGGTCAAATTCTAGAGATGTTTTGAGGTGTAGTTGTTATGAGCGAGCGAGTGATAGGATGTAGGGAGTGAAGGAAAGATCTGGGTCAAATATGACCCCAAGACAGCAGGCATGTTGCTGGGGAGTAATGGTAGCACCACACATAGAAATAGCAATATGGGGCATAGGTAGATTAGAGGTGAAACACAAGGAGTTCAGTTTTTGACAGAATCAGTTTTAGATAGAGGGAGAACATAATGTTAGAGACAGCAGAAAGACCATCACTGGTATTTTGTAGTAATGCAGAGGTGATGTCAGGAGATGATGTGTATAATTGGATGTTATCAGCATAGAGATGGGGCTGAAAACCAAATCTACTGATGACACATGAATTGGCCAATTTATGTGCTAAGATTTCTCATTTATGTCTATTGTCTACAGCAGTAATGCTATTCAAATTTCATATATTTCATGTTTGCATACTTAGCGTTACAGTGTGCTGCTTTGTTTTTTAGTTGTATATGGAGGTAGTTGTTCCTAGTAAGCACCTGTTCACACCTATTTCTTGTTTTGGAAGTGCCGGCCAGTTTTTTCTGTTTCTATGTATAAGCTGTGACTGAGCACTCCGCCTCTAGGCCACAGGCGATTTTAATTACAGCAGGATCTTATTATCCCACACACAAGCAGACATAGTCGCTTAGAGAGGAGTTCACATTGATAGGGTCCTGGTTTTTTTGAGAAACGCCTTGGCATGGCTACCAGGTACACATGAATTGGCCAATTTATGTGCTAAGATTTCTCATTTATTTCTATTTTCTTCTGCAGTAATGCTATTCAAATGTCATATATTTTATGTTTTCATACTAAACGTTACAGTTTGCTGCTTTGTTAGTTGCAAAACTACTGATGGCTTGTCCAATTGGGGCAGTATATATCGAGAAGAGGAGAGGGCTTAGGACTGATCCTTGAGGAACCCCGACGGTAAGGGGAAGAGGAGAGAAATAGGAGCCTGCAAAAAGATACAGTGAAGGAACGGTCAGAGAGGTAGGAGTAGAACCAGGAGAGAGCAATATCCTTGAGGCCAATAGAACGGAGCATCGTGAGGAGGAGCTGGTGATCCACAATGTCAAATGCTGCAGAGAGATCCAGGTCAAATGCTGCAGAGAGATCCAGGAGAATCGGCAGGGAGTAAGGGCCTTTGGATTTTGCTGTTAATCGGTTATTAGAGACTTTAGTGAGGGCAGATCCGGTAGAGTGTAAGGAGCAGAAACCAGATTGTAAAGAGTCAAGAAAAGAGTTATCTGAGAGATAGCAAATTAGATGGGATTGGACCAGCGTTCCAGGAGTTTGGCGATGAAGGGAAGATTAGAGACAGGTCTGTAGTGAGCAGTGCAGTTCTGGCCGAGGGATATTTTTTTTAAGTAATTGATGCATGCTGGCGTGTTTAACTGAGAAAGGAAAGATACCAGATTAGAGAGGTTACATATTTTAGGTGAGTGGTGACAGCCTGGGAAAGGGACTGAAGGAAATGTGAGGGAATTAGGTCACTGGTGCAGGTTGTAGGGCAAGAAGATGAAAGGAGCCTGGTCATTTCTTCTTCCATTACAGTGTCCATTTTAGGACATGATCAAATATCAAAATCAAACATCAGAATGATGTCAGTTTGAGGCTAAATACCCTGTCTGAGAACTGATTTTGATAAGTGATTCTGACGAGTAATTTTGACGAGTGATTCTGACAAGTGATTTTGACGAGTGATTCTGACGAGTGATTCTGACGAGCGATTTTGACGAGCGACTCTGACGAGTGATTCTGACGAGTGATTCTGACGAGTGATTTTGATGAGCGATTCTGACAAGTGATTCTGATGAGTGATTTTGACAAGTGACTCTGACAAGTGACTCTGACAAGTGACTTTTGCAACTGTAATAATCATGAAAAAAAAAAGTAACTGTTTGCTGATGGGACTTGAACCCAAAATTCTGTGTCCCAAAGACACAGTGTTAAGAGTTCAAATCCTGATAGGAATAAGATTTTTTTTTTTAATTATGCCTATTTAGCACACAAACTACAGGGGTGTTTTACTTTTAATATCTGACACTCTGATTGTCATCCTGATGTGTTAAGAGTTTCAGACACGCTGTCTATTTGCATGGTAAATTACATAGCCAAAGTAAATTGGGAGGCAATAATTTACTACATATCTATTTCCAAGTGACTTTATATTTGCATAATTTCTTAAAGGGGTCTAATGATAAAATGGCTTTATTGTAAATTTTTATTTCCATCCACCCAAGTACTGGCTGCAAACTCCCAATTTACTTTTACTGTGTAATTTACCATGCAAATAGACAGCGTGTCTGAAACTCTTAACACATCAGGATGACAGAGTGTCAGATATTAAAAGTAAAACGCCCCTGTAGTTTGTGTGCTTAATAGCCATAATAAAAAAAAAAAAAGCTTTATTCCTATCAGGATTTGATCTCTAACACTGTAGTTTCAGAGACTGATACCTTACCATTAAGCTATCCAGTCAAGTGATACTGACTGATAGCTTTTCTTGTCTTATGAGATCAACCATGAAAATACTCAGGGTGACTAAAAATCATTCGTATTCTGATGTTTGAAGAAAGTCATACATCAGACTCACACATCAAAATCAAACATCATTTGAATTTGGCTTGCTTGCAGTCTGTGCATAAGTCCCAATGAGTTTTTGACAAGTTTGCACTGAAAATCATATAACCAAATAGAACTCCTAAGATTTTACAACTGAGTTTATAGCTCAGTGGTTAGTGCACTGGCTTTGGGACACAGAGTTTCGGGTTCAAGTCCCATCAGTGAGCGGTTACTTTTTTTTTTATTATTATTACAGTTGTAAAAGTCACTTGTCAGTCACTTGTCAGAATCATTGATCAAAATCACTCGTCAGAATCACTTGTCAAAATCACTTGTCAGAATCACTTGTCAGAATCACTCGTCAAAATCACTTGTCAGAATCACTCGTCAAAATCACTTGTCAGAATCACTCGTTAAAATCACTCGTCAAAATCACTTGTCAGAATCACTCGTTAAAATCACTTGTCAGAATCACTCGTCAAAATCACTTGTTAGAATCACTTGTCAGAATCACTCGTCAAAATTGTTAGAACCTTGCTCTTAGGTTTTTTCCTTTGCTGGTCACATGACCTTGTTGGCCTATTTAATCCTGCTCCGCCCTTCTGGCTTTGCTGGACTTCATTGTATAACTACTTTCTAGCTAGCCTGTGCTCTGTATCTAACTCTGTTAGTTTGCTTGGTCTACGGACCTCTATGTTCTATATATTTTGTTTGTTCGTCTGTCTGCTACTATTTCTGTTAGGAGGTGTCCCATTTTCCTCCCAGTCCTTAGTACTTGTAGGGATTCCTTCCCCACATCTATAGGTCTCCGTACAGACTAGCTTAGGACTTTAGCAGGTCTGATCGCAGGATCAGGTTCCCTGTTACATCGTAGGGATTCAGCTGAGTTCTATCGTAGGGACAGATCTCCTCTCTTTCCTTAGCTTTGGTAGCAGAACATAACAGTAAGTCCAGCCTGCAAATTCTCTAAGGAAAGATTTTTCTGTTCCATCATGGTGTCGGTTCAGGATTTGGCTCATCGCCTGCAGGGACTCTCTCTGGAGGTGGCCGAGCTCCGTCAGCACGTGAGTAACTGTCCTGGAGCACATTTCTTGGAGCCTAAGGTATGTTTGCCGGATTTATTTTTTGGTGAACACCGAGAATTTTTTTCATTTAAAAATGCTTGCTTATTGTATTTTCGTTTGAGACCCAAGTCCTCTGGGGATGAATCCCAGCGCATAGGGTTCATAATGTCACTTTTGCGCAAAGAGCCTCAGGAGTGGGCCTTTTCTTTGCAACCTAGTGATACATGCTTCAGATCAGTGGATAGTTTTTTTTCTGCTTTGGGACTATTATATGATGATCCTGACCGTGTCGCATCAGCTGAGACTGAGTTGAGATGTTTGAAACAGGGATCAGGTAATGTGGAAAAATATTGTACTCATTTCCGTCGTTGGTCTACTCAAACAGGGTGGAACGATTCTGCTCTGAAAAGTCTATTTCTTGCTGGGCTCAATGAAAGGGTTAAAGACCTGCTAATTGCTTATCCTACACCTGAAGATTTGCAACAGGCTATGCAATTAGCTATACGGGTGGATAGGAGACTGCGTGCAAGGGTTAATGAGAGCAAATCCTCTGCTATGTCAGTTTCTGGTTATGAGAATGTGTGTACTAACAGTGGTGAACCGATGGAGATTGGATCGGTGGCACCTCGCTCTCAAGAAAAAGACCGTAGATTTTCTGAAGGCTTGTGTTTCTATTGCGGAAAATCTGGTCATTTGATTAAAGGCTGTGAGCTTCGTATGAAGAAAGAAAAAAAAATGGTCAGTCATGCCCGTATTGCCTGTTTAAATTCCAAGGGTGTATTTTTAGCTGCTTCCACGATTGCTCAGGAAAAATTAATGGAATTTCGGGTGTTTGTCGATTGTGGGTCTACTCTGAATGTTATTGATGGGGGATTCTTGGAAAGACTCAATTTAAAACCCGAACCTTTATCATCTCCCATTGCTGTGGTTTCTGTGGATGGTTCCCCTTTGAAGAATATTACTCTCAAGGTCTGTGAATTTCCTCTCACTATTAATGGTGTTCACCATGAGAAATTGGATTTGGTAGTTTTGAATAACTTGCCTTCTCCAGTAATATTGGGATTGCCCTGGTTAAAATTTCACAATCCTGTACTAGATTGGTCTACCAGTGAAATTAAATCCTGGAGCCATAAATGCTATGACAAGTGTTGTAACGGGCGTATTGCAGCTTTGGATAGGGGAGAATTGCCTGTTCCTATTCAGGATTTTTGGAGAGTTTTTTCTGAGAAGGAATCGCAGGTTTTGCCTCCCCATAGAGACTATGATTGTTCTATTGAATTTGTCCCTGGAGCGACTCTTCCTAAAAGTCGTTTATTTAACCTTACTATTCCTGAGAGGAAGGCTTTGGAGGAATACATACAGACAAGTTTGGCCGCCGGTCACATTAGGCCCTCTAAGTCTCCTGTGGCGGTTGGATTTTTTTTTGTAAAAAAAAAGGACGGCGGTTTACGTCCTTGTCTGGATTTTCGTGAGATTAACAAAATTACTGTACGCAATCCTTACCCACTGCCATTGATTCCTGATCTGTTTAACCAGTTAATGGGGGCCAAGTGGTTCTCTAAAATTGACCTTAAGGGGGCATACAATCTGTTGCGCATGAAGGAGGGTGACGAATGGAAGACTGCTTTTAACACTCCTGTGGGTCATTTTGAGAATCTGGTTATGTCTTTTGGTCTTACTAATGCTCCTGCATTTTTTCAGAATCTTATTAATGACATCCTTAGACCTTTGATCGGCAAAAATGTGGTTGTGTATTTGGATGACATTTTGATTTATTCGCCGGATCTGGAGTCTCATTGGCGGAGCGTACGTGAGGTATTACAGTTATTAATGGACAATTCGCTTTTTGCTAAGCTGGAGAAATGTGAGTTCGCTGTACAGAGAATTCGTTTTTTGGGTTACATTATCTCCAGCGAAGGTTTTGAGATGGACCCGGTTAAAGTTCAAGCTGTACAGGAATGGCCTAGGCCTATTGGTTTGAAATCGATACAGAGGTTTTTAGGTTTCGCCAATTATTACAGAAAATTCATAAAAAATTTTTCTAGTATTGTCAAACCTCTGACCGATCTCACCAGGAAAGGTGCTGATGCGGTTCAGTGGACTTCTGAGGCCATTGAAGCTTTTGTGTATCTCAAGGAGAGGTTCACCTCTGCTCCCATCCTTATGCAGCCTGATGTGACTAAGCCGTTTTTGGTTGAGGTTGATGCTTCCTCTGTGGGGGTTGGCGCAGTATTGTCTCAGGATAACGGGGATGGATTACATCCCTGTGCCTTTTTTTCAAAAAAAATTTCGGAGACTGAACTGAATTACGATATTGGTAATCGGGAATTATTGGCTATTAAACTCGCATTTGAACACTGGCGCCACTTCTTGGAAGGTGCGGAATTTCCCGTTCAGGTTCTTACGGATCATAAAAATCTGATATATCTTGATGCTGCCAAGCGCCTGAATGCTCGTCAGGCTAGGTGGGCACTGTTTTTCTCGCGGTTTAATTTCTCCGTTACTTACATCCCTGGTACTAAGAATGTTAAGGCGGATGCCTTGTCTCGCAGTTTTTCTCCCATAGTCGGTGCTGAGAAAGAGGAGAACATTTTACAAGAAGTTGTTGTGATAGCTGCTTTGGACTCCGTTTTGGAAGATGAGATTCTTAAAGCACAGGAGAATGCCCCATCTAACACTCCTCATGGGAGGTTGTTTGTGCCTGGGACCTTTAGGAGAGATTTGTTTGTTGAGTGTCACGAGTCTCGGTTGGCAGGTCATCCCGGAATCTCTGAGACCAAGAGACTGGTGGGTCGCAGTTTTTGGTGGCCTGGATGGCAGAAGGAGGTCATTGAGTGGGTGCGTCAATGTACTATATGTGCTAGATCTAAGTCCTCACATACTCCTGCTGCGGGGTTGCTTTGTCCTTTGGAGGTTCCCAGTGCTCCTTGGACACATTTGGCTATGGACTTTATAACTGACCTTCCCCCCTCTGAGGGTTTTACTGTCATCTGGGTGGTCGTGGACCGTTTTAGCAAGATGTGTCACTTGGTTCCCTTCGTCAAACTGCCCTGCGCTAAAACTCTCGCTAAGGCCTTTGTCAAGGAAATTGTCAGACTTCATGGCGTTCCTACTGACATTGTTTCTGATAGGGGTCCTCAGTTCGTGGCTCGTTTTTGGCGTGCCTTTTGTGACAGGTTGGGAGTTCATTTGTCGTTCTCGTCCGGATATCATCCTGAATCTAATGGCCAGACAGAAAGGAAAAACCAGGATGTTGAGCAGTTCTTGCGTTGTTTTGTGGCAGACAATCAAGAGGGGTGGTCTGAGTTTCTGCCACTTGCTGAATTTGCTCTGAACAATCATACATCTTCTTCTGCTGGTTGCTCGCCTTTTTTTTGTTGTTCTGGGAGACATCCGTCGTTTGGGTCGTTCTCCAAGTTGGGATCTGCCGTGCCTGAGGAGGAGAATTTTTCCGGTGATTTGGAGAGAGTTTGGACGGATGTGCGTGGTAATCTTCAGGAGGCCAACAGAAAATCTAAAGACTACTTTGATAGGAAACGACAGGAGGTTTTGTTCGCTGTTGGTGACATGGTTTGGTTGTCCTCTAGGAATCTGCGGTTGAGGATTCCTTCTAAGAAATTGGGTCCCAAGTTTGTAGGGCCCTTTAGGGTGCTTCAGGTTGTCAACCAATCTGCTGTTAGGTTGGAGGTTCCTACCTCCTGGAGAATTAATCCGGTATTTCATGTCTCTCTGTTAAAAAAAGCTGTTGTGTCGGATGGTGACGCCTCTGCCTCTGTTCCTCCGGTGGTGGAGGACGGGGAATATGAAATTTCTCGCATCCTTAACTCTAGACGGTATAGAGGTAGTTTGCAGTATCTTGTGACCTGGAAAGGTTTCGGACCCGAGGATAACTCTTGGGTGAGGTCAGATGATGTTTCCGCGTCCAGACTTATCAGAGCGTTTCACAGGAGATTTCCTGATAAGCCTGGTCCTAGGGGATCCGGAGGATCCTCTTAGAAGGGGGGGTACTGTTAGAACCTTGCTCTTAGGTTTTTTCCTTTGCTGGTCACATGACCTTGTTGGCCTATTTAATCCTGCTCCGCCCTTCTGGCTTTGCTGGACTTCATTGTATAACTACTTTCTAGCTAGCCTGTGCTCTGTATCTAACTCTGTTAGTTTGCTTGGTCTACGGACCTCTATGTTCTATATATTTTGTTTGTTCGTCTGTCTGCTACTATTTCTGTTAGGAGGTGTCCCATTTTCCTCCCAGTCCTTAGTACTTGTAGGGATTCCTTCCCCACATCTATAGGTCTCCGTACAGACTAGCTTAGGACTTTAGCAGGTCTGATCGCAGGATCAGGTTCCCTGTTACATCGTAGGGATTCAGCTGAGTTCTATCGTAGGGACAGATCTCCTCTCTTTCCTTAGCTTTGGTAGCAGAACATAACAAAAATCACTTGTCAGAATCACTCGTCAAAATCACTTGTCAGAATCACTCGTTAAAATCACTCCTCATAATCACTTGTCAGAATGACTCATCAAAATCACTCGTCAAAATCACTAGTCAAAATCAGTTCTCAGACAGGGTATTTAGCCTCCAACTGACATCATTCTGATGCTTGATTTTGATATCTGATCATGTCCTAAAATGGACACTGTATTCCGTGACTGGTTCAAAGGCTGAAAGTGAGCTAGATGCAGTGCGGAAGGGAGGACAATGCATGATATTAGGGGATTGGGAGAAAATTTCCTGTCGGATATGGCCAATTTTTTCTTTGTCAAGTTGTGTTAAGTGTAGGAGGTGCAGCTTCATCCAGGGCACTTTGCAATGTTTCATTATAATGTTTCAGTGCAGAGTCAGGACATGAGAGGGAGGAGATTAGGGCCAGTGAAGACTGCAAGTTCTTCATAAGTTTCTGGGTATTAATGGCACGTATATTCTTAAAAGTGTGGTAAGTGGGAATGTCCTGAGCGGGGTGACAGTTCTTGACAGAGAATGAAAGAAGGTTGTGGTCAGAGAGTGGAAGAGGGGAGTTTGTAAAATCATACACTGAGCAGAGGTGGGAGAAGATCAGGTCCAGAGTATTCCTATTTTTATGCGTAGGAGAGTTATTAAGCTGTGGAAGGCTGAAACAGGAAGTTAATGAGATAAAAGGTGAGTGGCAGATGGGGAGAGGGGATCACAAATGGGGATGGTAAAGTCCCTCATTATGTTAGTGGGAATGTCACAGGATACAAAATGTAGCAACCAGGTGGAAAAGTGATCCAGGAACTTACGAGATTGGTCCAGAGGGCGATACACAACTACCACTTGCAGGGAGAAGGGCCAGAAAAGTCTGACAGTGTGTACCTCAAAAGAAGGGAAGGTAAGTCAGAGTCCTGGGAGGATAATCTGAAAAATAAATTTTGTTGAAATGAGCAGACCAGTACCTCCACCTGGTCTGTTGTCAGGTCTTGCGGTATGTGAAAAATGTAGGCCACCATACCAGAGAGCAGCAGCCGCGGTGGTGTCTGAATGCTGGATCGAGGTTTCAGTAAGACCCAGAAGGTTAAGGGAATTTGAAAGGAAAAAGTCATGGTTGTAGGAGAATTTGTTACACGCTGACCATGAGTGCCTTAAAGGAGACAGAAGGAAAGCAAGGAACATTAATGAGATTTGCAGGGTTTCTGAGTGTAGCAGAGAAGGAGTTAAACTTATTATTACAAGAAGGGCCAGGGCTAGGAGAGATATCATCTGCAGCTAGGAGAAGTATAGTAGAGAGAGTGAATAGATGGTTAAGTGATTTGAGAGCATCTCTTGTTTTGTATGGTGAGAGTGAATGGGTCCGTGCAGTTTAAAATTGTGAAATGAGTGTGAGAGCTGTACATAGGAAAGGAGAAAGGGGCTGATATGGTTGGAGTATACAGAATGTTTGACAGGGTGATAGATGTAAGTGATTGCAGCAGCCAGAACATAAATTATACAAATAGATACAGTGAATATATTTTGCAATGCAAATGATCTGAAAACAAGTTTCTTTGAATGTCTTGCATGGCTTACCTGTCTCCTGCCCTGTCATATGATATAACAATACAAAAGTAGCAACTATTTGTGAAGTGTAAAGGAAATGATAAATGGTTTTCTAAATATTTTAAAAATATAAATCTAATCTATCTTTTAGTGGAGGTTGACTAGTGCTCATCTTCCATCCCTAGCCATAGACTTACGCCAGGGAAAGTAGGGCGAGGCACGCGATCGGCGATAGCGGAGGAGGCTATATAGGGACGTTAGTTTAGACAGGGTGACGCTAGACCAGACTAGGAGGTCTACACTTCCCCCTTTCCCTAGTATCTGGGCTGCCTCTCTCTTTTCCCTCTGTGTTGACATGACATTATAACCGGCCGAGCACGTTTAGGAAAAAAAAAAATACTGACATTTTTTTTTTTTTTTTTTCTTTGTGTGTTTTTTGGCGTTCACCTTTTTTTTCCTTTCTCCCTTAGTATGGGATCAGTTGCAGAGCTCGCAGAGCAGTTTCGCTGTCTATCTCTGGAGGTGATTGACCTCCGCTGTGAGGTTCAGCAGCAGCATCAGTGGTTACAGGCCGCCAATGTAGGGGTCTCTGCAGGTAGGCCTGTCCAGCCTGAACCAAAGGTTGCCCTCCCGGACAGGTTTTCAGGAGGTAGGGACAGTTTTTTTGTATTTAAGGAGGCATGCAAATTGTATTTCAAACTTCGTCTCTACTTTTCCGGTAATGAGGAGCAATGGGTTGGTATTGTGATCTCTCTATTGCAGGGCAATCCTCAGTCATGGGCATTTTCGTTACCTCAGGACTCAGTTTGTCTCCAATTTGTGGAGGTTTTTTTTTTTAGCTCTGGCCCTCATCTATGATGACCCTGACCGAGTCGCCTTGGCTAAGTCTAGGCTACGTCGCCTTCAGCAGGGAATTTGGTCAGTGGAAATGTACAGTTCGGAATTCCGTAGATGGGCAACGGATTCCAAATGGAATGACTCAGTCCTCCAAAGTCAATTTTGTGAGGGGCTTACTGAAAGGTTGAAAGATGCCTTGGCTGTATATGAAACCCCTCAGTCCTTGGAGGCTGCCATGTCTTTGGCCATACGTCGGCATAGGCGCCTTCGGGATAAACGGGTGCGACCACCTTCTCCGGGGCCTTCTGGTTGGGGTTGTGTACCTTTTCCAGGGAAGCGGTCTGGAGTTGAACCAGAACTGGGGGAGGTGGAGGAACCCATGCAGTTAGGGGGTGTCTCTACATCATACATCTCCCCGGAGATTTACAAGAAAAAAGGCATATTTTTTTTGTGGGAAAAAGGGACACTTTGTTGGGACCTGTTCTTCAATACCTAAACAAAAGGAGACTCGATTAACTCTTGGTAGTCTGGAGTTGGATAAACAAAGGGTGCATTTGTGGCCAAACTGCAGTTCCCGCTTTGTCCTGACAGCAGAGGTGGTGCTAGAGAGCAAAACCAAAAAAATTTCTGTGTTTATTGACAGTGGAGATGGGGTCAGCATGGTTGATGCTGAGTTTGTGAAAACTCATGGTCTTGCTTGCTGTGCTTTAGCTGAGCCTATTCCCATCTTTGCCATTGACTCGGCGCCACTTGCACAGAAAGCATTTGCTCAGTTTGTAAATAATGTAAAACTGAGGGTGGGGTCAGTTCATTGTGAAATCATCCCTTGCTATGTTCTGGACAATCTTCCTACTCCGATTCTTTTGGGTATCCCTTTGCTTGTTAACCCCTTTCCAACCCATGCCGTATTAGTACGCACATTTGCGTACCCCCGGTTCAGTGAGGGCTGCTGCGCTGAGCCCTCACTGAACCGAGCACATGTCAGCTGATTCTTACAGCTGACATGTGCCCGCAACAGCCGTGGGTGGAATCGCTATCCACCCGCGGCTGTTAACATGTTAAATGCCGCTGTCAATCTCCGACAGCGGCATTTAACGCGCACTTCCGGGTTGCTCGTCATAAGCACCGCCCATCGGCGACCCCGTCACGTGATCGCGGGTCGCCGATGGGCGTGCATGACAACCCAGGGTCTGCAGCAGATGCCTGTGGTTGTCATGATCTGGTCGCTATGAGCGCCACCTAGTGGTCGGCGCTCATAGCACAGGACCATTTCTGCTGCATGCAGGGGATCTGCTCGTCCCCTGTATGTAGCAGAGACGATCAGACAACTGCTGCTTCTAGTCTCCTATGGAGACTATTGAAGCATGCAGTAAGTGAAAAAAAAATGTTTTTAAAAATATAAAAAAAAAAATATATATATAAAAGTTTAAATCACTCCCCTTTCGCCCCATTCAAAATAAAATATATATAAAAAAAAAAACACATACACATATTTGGTATCGCCGCGTTCAGAATCGCACGATCTATCAATATAAAAAAAGAATTAATCCGATCGGTAAACGGTGTAACGAGAAAAAAATTCGAAACGCCAGAATGACGTTTTTTGGTCGCCGCAAAATTGCAATAAAATGCAATAGCGGGCGATCAAAACATCGGATCTACCCCAAAATGTTATCAATAAAAACGTCAGCCCGGCGCGCAAAAAATAAGCCCTCACCCAGCCCCGGATCACAAAAAATGGAGACGCTACAGGTCTCGGAAAATGGCGCTATTTTTTTTTAGTTTTTTTTAACAAATTTTTGAATTTTTTTTCACCACTTAAATATAAAATAACCTATACATGTTTGGTGTCTACGAACTCGTAATGACCTGGAGAATAAGAATGGCAGGTCAGTTTTAGCATTCAGTGAACGTGGTAAAAAAAAAAATAAAAAACAACTGTGGTATTGCACTTTTTTTGCAATTTTACCGCACTTGGAATTTTTTTCCCGTTTTCCCGTACACGATATGGTAAAACTAGTAATGGTGTTGAAAAGTACAACTTGTCCTGCAAAAAATAAGCCCTCACATGGCCATATTGTCCAAAAAATAAAAACGCTATGGCTCTGGGAACAAGGGGAGCAAAAAACGAAAAAGCAAAAGCGACAAAACCCAAGGTTGCGAAGGGGTTAAACATAATCCGTTGGTGGATTGGAAAGCCGGGGAGATTATTGAATAGGGAGATTACTGCCATGAGAACTGTCTGGATGTTTCCATTGCTGCTGTCTCTATGGAAATATTACCTGCTTTTCTGTCTGGTTTTGAGGATGTTTTTTCTGAGAAGGGGTGTCAGGATTTGCCTCCTTATCGTGCTTATAACTGTCCTATTAACCTGACCCCTGGAGCTAAACTACCGAAGTCCAGACTGTATAATCTTTCTGGCTCTGAGAGACAAGCCATGAAGAATTTCATTGTGGAAAGTCTGGAGAAGAGGCATATTAGACCCTCATCTTCGCCCGTGGCGGCAGGGTTATTCTTTGTGAAGAAAAAAGATGTCTGTCTACGTCCCTGTTTAGATTTCCGGGAATTAAATCAAATTACCATCCGTGATCCATACCCTATTCCTGATTTGTTCAGCCAGGTTGTGGGAGCTCAGGTATTCTCCAAGTTGGATTTAAGGGGAGCCTACAATCTGGTTAGAATCAGAGAAGGGAACGAATGCAAAACAGCGTTCAATACCCCGGAAGGACATTTCGAGAGTCTGGTTATGCCTTTTGGTTTGACCAATGCACCTGCGGTATTCCAGCATTTCATAAATGATATTTTCCATCATTTGGTGGGGAGGTTTGTGGTGGTCTATCTGGACGATATTTTGGTTTATTCACCTGATTTTGAGACTCATCGGGGGCATGTAAAGCAGGTGCTCCAGATTTTAAGGGATAGCAAACTTTATGCCAAACTAGAATAATGTGTTTTCACTGTTCAAGAGGTGCAGTTTTTGGGGTACTTTTTATCATCTTCAGGTTTTCGGATGGATCTGGAGAAGATCCGTGCAGTCCTTGACTGGGAACGTCCCAAGAACCTGAAGGCCCTACAACGTTTTCTGGGCTTTACTAATTTTTACAGGAAATTCATCCAAAATGACTCTGCTATTGTGAAACCCCTTACTGACATGACTAAGAAGAGGTCTGATTTTTCCAAATGGTTGGATGCTTCCCTCCAGGCTTTTTCTTCCTTAAAGAATTATTTTGCCACTGCACCTATACTCAGTCAACCCGATGTTGTAGAGGTCGATGCTTTGGATGTTGGGGTTGTGGCTGTGTTGTCTCAAGGTTCGTCCCCTGGTAAATGGCGTCCAAGCGCCTTCTTTTCTAAAAAATTGTCTTCGGCTGAGAGAAATTATGACGTGGGTAATAGGGAACTTTTGGCGATCAAATTGGTGTTCGAGGAATGGCAACACTGGTTGGAGGGGGCTGTCCATCCTATTACTGTTATTACTGACCATAAGAACCTGTCATATTTCCAGTCAGCTACGGGTATTTTTTTGTTTTTCGTTCTTTGTGGATTACATCTGATGAAAAAAGAAGATGAATTTTAGCGATGGATATTTTTTTCGTTTCTTCTGGATTACATCTGATGAAGAAAAAAGAGGTTTAGCGACGGTTTTTTCATTCTTTGTGGATTACATCTGATGAAGAAAGAAGATGGATTTCAGCGACGGGTTTTTTTGTTTTTCGTTCTTTTTG
Source organism: Phyllobates terribilis (assembly GCF_046119375.1). NCBI lineage: Eukaryota > Metazoa > Chordata > Amphibia > Anura > Dendrobatidae > Phyllobates > Phyllobates terribilis. The sequence continues at coordinate 416,083,725 of NW_027362764.1, read as the reverse complement.
GATTACATCTGTTGAAGAAAAGATGGATATTAGCGACGGGTATTTTTCCGTTTTTCGTTGTTCCTTGTGGATTACATCTGATGAAGAAAGAAGATGGATTTTAGCGACGGGTTTTTTCGTTTTTCGTTCTTTATGGATTACATCTGATGAAGAAAAGATGGATTTTAGCGATGGGTATTTTTCCGTTTTTCGTTCCTTGTGGATTACACATGATGAAGAAAGAAGATAGGTTTTAGCGACGGGTTTTTCGTTGTTCGTTGTCGATTACATCTGATGAAGAAAGAGGATAGGTTTTAGCGACTGGTATTTTTTTGTTCGTTCTGGATTACATCTGATGAAGAAAAGATGTATATTAGCGACGGGTATTTTTCCGTTTTTCGTTGTTCCTTGTGGATTACATCTGATGAAAAAACAAGATGGATTTTAGCGACTGGAATTTTTTTGTTCCTTCTGGATTACATCTGATGAAGAAAGAAGATAGGTTTAGTGACAGTTTTTTCGTTTTTCGTTCTTTTTGGATTACATCTGATAAAGAAAAGATGGATTTTAACGACGAGTATTTTTCCGTTTTTCGTTGTTCCATGTGGATTACATCTGATGAAGAAAGAAGATGGATTTTAGCGACGTGTACTTTTCCTTTTTTCGTTGTTCCTTGTGGATTACATCTGATGAAGAAAGAAGATAGGTTTTAGCGACGGGTTGTTTCGGTTTTCGTTCTTTGTGGATTACATCTGATGAAGAAAAGTTGGATTTTAGCGACGGGTATTTTTCCGTTTTTCGTTGTTCCTTGTGGATTATATCTTTTGAAGAAGGAAGACGGATTTTAACAACGGGTATTTTTTCGTTGTTCCTTGTGGATTACATCTGATGAAGAAAGAAGATGGATTTTAGCGACTAGTATTTTCCTCTTTTCGTTGTTCCTTGTGGATTACATCTGATGAAGAAAGATGGATTTTAGCGACGGGTATTTTTCCATTTTTTATTGTTCCTTGTGGATTACATATGATGAAGAAAGAAGATAGGTTTAGCGACGGGTTTTTTCATTTTTCGTTCTTTTTCGATTACATCTGATGAAGAAAATATGGATTTTAGCGACGGGTATTTTTTCGTTTTTCGTTGTTCCTAGTGGATTACATCTGATGAAGAAAGAAGATGGATTTTAGCGACGGGTATTTTTTGTTTTTCGTTGTTCCTTGTGGATTAAATCTGATAAAAAAAGAAGATGGATTTTAGCGACGGGTATTTTTTCATTCCTTCTGGATTACATCTGATGAAGAAAGAAGATGGATTTTAGCTACGGGTATTTTTCCTTTTTTCGTTCTTCCTTGTGGATTACATCTGATGAAGAAAGAAGATAGGTTTTAGCGATGGGTTTTTTCGTTTTTCCTTCTCTTTGGATTACAGCTGATGAAGAAAAGATGGATTTTAGTGACGGGTATCTTTCCGTTTTACGTTGTTCCTTGTGGATTACATCTGATGAAAAAACAAGATGGATTTTAGCGACTGGAATTTTTTTGTTCCTTCTGGATTACATCTGATGAAGAAAGAAGATAGGTTTAGTGACAGTTTTTTCGTTTTTCGTTCTTTTTGGATTACATCTGATAAAGAAAAGATGGATTTTAACGACGAGTATTTTTCCGTTTTTCTTTGTTCCTTGTGGATTACATCTGATGAAGAAAGAAGATAGGTTTTAGCGACGGGTTGTTTCGGTTTTCGTTCTTTGTGGATTACATCTGATGAAGAAAAGTTGGATTTTAGCGACGGGTATTTTTCCGTTTTTCGTTGTTCCTTGTGGATTATATCTTTTGAAGAAGGAAGACGGATTTTAACAACGGGTATTTTTTCGTTGTTCCTTGTGGATTACATCTGATGAAGAAAGAAGATGGATTTTAGCGACTGGTATTTTCCTCTTTTCGTTGTTCCTTGTGGATTACATCTGATGAAGAAAGATGGATTTTAGCGACGGGTATTTTTCCATTTTTTATTGTTCCTTGTGGATTACATATGATGAAGAAAGAAGATAGGTCTTAGCGACGGGTTTTTTCATTTTTCGTTCTTTTTGGATTACATCTGATGAAGAAAAGATGGATTTTAGCGACGGGTATTTTTTCGTTTTTCGTTGTTCCTAGTGGATTACATCTGATGAAGAAAGAAGATGGATTTTAGCGACGGGTATTTTTTGTTTTTCGTTGTTCCTTGTGGATTAAATCTGATAAAAAAAGAAGATGGATTTTAGCGACGGGTATTTTTTCATTCCTTCTGGATTACATCTGATGAAGAAAGAAGATGGATTTTAGCTACGGGTATTTTTCCTTTTTTCGTTCTTCCTTGTGGATTACATCTGATGAAGAAAGAAGATAGGTTTTAGCGATGGGTTTTTTCGTTTTTCCTTCTCTTTGGATTACAGCTGATGAAGAAAAGATGGATTTTAGTGACGGGTATCTTTCCGTTTTACGTTGTTCCTTGTGGATTACATCTGATGAAAAAACAAGATGGATTTTAGCGACTGGAATTTTTTTGTTCCTTCTGGATTACATCTGATGAAGAAAGAAGATAGGTTTAGTGACAGTTTTTTCGTTTTTCGTTCTTTTTGGATTACATCTGATAAAGAAAAGATGGATTTTAACGACGAGTATTTTTCCGTTTTTCTTTGTTCCTTGTGGATTACATCTGATGAAGAAAGAAGATAGGTTTTAGCGACGGGTTGTTTCGGTTTTCGTTCTTTGTGGATTACATCTGATGAAGAAAAGTTGGATTTTAGCGACGGGTATTTTTCCGTTTTTCGTTGTTCCTTGTGGATTATATCTTTTGAAGAAGGAAGACGGATTTTAACAACGGGTATTTTTTCGTTGTTCCTTGTGGATTACATCTGATGAAGAAAGAAGATGGATTTTAGCGACTGGTATTTTCCTCTTTTCGTTGTTCCTTGTGGATTACATCTGATGAAGAAAGATGGATTTTAGCGACGGGTATTTTTCCATTTTTTATTGTTCCTTGTGGATTACATATGATGAAGAAAGAAGATAGGTCTTAGCGACGGGTTTTTTCATTTTTCGTTCTTTTTGGATTACATCTGATGAAGAAAAGATGGATTTTAGCGACGGGTATTTTTTCGTTTTTCGTTGTTCCTAGTGGATTACATCTGATGAAGAAAGAAGATGGATTTTAGCGACGGGTATTTTTTGTTTTTCGTTGTTCCTTGTGGATTAAATCTGATAAAAAAAGAAGATGGATTTTAGCGACGGGTATTTTTTCATTCCTTCTGGATTACATCTGATGAAGAAAGAAGATGGATTTTAGCTACGGGTATTTTTCCTTTTTTCGTTCTTCCTTGTGGATTACATCTGATGAAGAAAGAAGATAGGTTTTAGCGATGGGTTTTTTCGTTTTTCCTTCTCTTTGGATTACAGCTGATGAAGAAAAGATGGATTTTAGTGACGGGTAACTTTCCGTTTTACGTTGTTCCTTGTGGATTACATCTTATGAAGAAAGAAGATAGGTTTTAGCGACGGGTTTTTTCGTTTTTAGTTCTCTTTGGATTACATCTGATGAAGAATGAAGATGGATTTTAGCAACTGGTATTTTTCCGTTTTTCGTTGTTCCTTGTGGATTACATCTGATGAAAAAAGAAGATGGATTTTAGCGATGGGTATTTTTTTCGTTCCTACTGGATTACATCTGATGAAGAAAGAAGATAGGTTTTAGCGACGGGATTTTTCGTTTTTCGTTGTTTTTGGATTACATCTGATGAAGAAAAGATGGATTTTAGCGACGGGTATTTTTCCGTTTTACGTTCTTCCTTGTGGATTATATCTTTTGAAGAAAAAAGATGGATTTTAGCGATGGGTATTTTTCCGTTTTTTTTTTGTTCCTTGTGGATTACATCTGATGAAGAAAAGATGGATTTTAGCGACTGGTATTTTTCCTTTTTTTGCTGTTCCTTGTGGATTACATCTGATGAAGAAAGAAGATGGATTTTAGCGACGGGTATTTTTCCGTTTTTCGTTGTTCCTTGTGGATTACATCTGATGAAGAAAGAAGGTAGGATTTAGTGACGGGTTTTTTAGTTTTTCTTTCTCTTTGGATTACATCTGATGAAGAAAAGATGGATTTTAGCAATGGGTATCTTTCCGTTTTTCTTTGTTCCTTGTGGATTACATCTGATGAAGGAAGAAGATGGATTTTAGCGACGGGTATTTTTCCATTTTTCGTTGTTCCTCGTGGATTAGATCTGATGAAAAAAGAAGATGGATTTTAGTGATGGGTATTTTTTCGTTCCTACTGGATTACATCTGATGAAGAAAGAAGATTGGATTTAGCGACGGGTTTTTTCATTTTTCCTTCTTTGGATTACATCTGATGAAGAAAAGATGGATTTTAGCGATGGGTATTTTTTTGTTTTACGTTGTTCCTTGTGGATTACATCTGATGAAGAATGAAGATGGATTTTAGCGACTGGTATTTTTCCGTTTTTCGTTGTTCCTTGTGGATTACATCTGATGAAGAAAGAAGATTTATTTTAGCGACGGGTATTTTTCAGTTTTTTGTTGTTCCTGTGGATTACATCTGATGAAGAAAGAAGATGGATTTTAGCGACGGGTATTATTCCTTTTTTCGTTGTTCCTTGTGGATTACATCTGATGAAGAATGAAGATGGATTTTAGCGACCGGTATTTTTCTGTTTTTCGTTGTTCCTTGTGGATTACATCTGATGAAGAAAGAAGGTAGGATTTAGCGACGGGTTTTTTCGTTTTTCCTTCTCTTTGGATTACATCTGATGAAGAAAAGATGGATTTTAGTGATGGGTATCTTTCCGTTTTTCGTTGTTCCTTGTGGATTACATCTGATGAAGAAAGAAGATGGATTTTAGCGACGGGTATTTTTCCGTTTTTCTTTGTTCCTTGTGGAATACATCTGATGAAGAAAGAAGATGGATTTTAGCGACGGGTATTTTTCCATTTTTCGTTGTTCCTCGTGGATTAGATCTGATGAAAAAAGATGGATTTTAGCGATGGGTATTTTTTCGTTCCTACTGGATTACATCTGATGAAGAAAGAAGATTGGTTTTAGCGACAGGTTTTTTCATTTTTCCTTCTCTTTGGATTACATATGATGAAGAAAAGATGGATTTTAGCGACGGGTATTTTTTTGTTTTACGTTGTTCCTTGCGGAATACATCTGATGAAGAATGAAGATGGATTTTAGCGACTGGTATTTTTCCGTTTTTCGTTGTTCCTTGTGGATTACATCTGATGAAGAAAGAAGATTTATTTTAGCCACGAGTATTTTTCCATTTTTCGTTGTTCCTTGTGGATTATATCTTTTGAAGAAAGAAGATGGATTTAGCGACGTTTTTTTTCGTTTTTCATTCTTTTTGGATTACATCTGATGAAGAAAAGATGGATTTTAGCGATGGGTATTTTTCCTTTTTTCGTTGCTCCTTGTGGATTACATCTGATGAAGAAAGAAGATGGATTTTAGCGACGGGTATTTTTCCGTTTTTCGTTGTTCCTTGTGGAATACATCTGATGAAGAAAGAAGATGGATTTTAGCGACGGGTATTTTTCCATTTTTCGTTGTTCCTCGTGGATTAGATCTGATGAAAAAAGAAGATGGATTTTAGCGATGGGTATTTTTTCGTTCCTACTGGATTACATCTGATGAAGAAAGAAGATTGGATTTAGCGACGGGTTTTTTCATTTTTCCTTCTTTGGATTACATCTGATGAAGAAAAGATGGATTTTAGCGATGGGTATTTTTTTGTTTTACGTTGTTCCTTGTGGATTACATCTGATGAAGGAAGAAGATGGATTTTAGCGACGGGTATTTTTCCGTTTTTCGTTGTTCCTTGTGGAATACATCTGATGAATAAAGAAGATGGATTTTAGCGACGGGTATTTTTCCATTTTTCGTTGTTCCTCGTGGATTAGATCTGATGAAAAAAGAAGATGGATTTTAGTGATGGGTATTTTTTCGTTCCTACTGGATTACATCTGATGAAGAAAGAAGATTGGATTTAGCGACGGGTTTTTTCATTTTTCCTTCTTTGGATTACATCTGATGAAGAAAAGATGGATTTTAGCGATGGGTATTTTTTTGTTTTACGTTGTTCCTTGTGGATTACATCTGATGAAGAATGAAGATGGATTTTAGCGACTGGTATTTTTCCGTTTTTCGTTGTTCCTTGTGGATTACATCTGATGAAGAAAGAAGATTTATTTTAGCGACGGGTATTTTTCCATTTTTCGTTGTTCCTTGTGGATTATATCTTTTGAAGAAAGAAGATGGATTTTAGCGACGAGTTTTTTGTTCTTTTTGGATTACATCTGATGGAGAAAAGATGTATTTTAGCGATGGGTATTTTTCAGTTTTTTGTTGTTCCTTGTGGATTACATCTGATGAAGAAAGAAGATGGATTTTAGCGACGGGTATTATTCCTTTTTTCGTTGTTCCTTGTGGATTACATCTGATGAAGAATGAAGATGGATTTTAGCGACCGGTATTTTTCTGTTTTTCGTTGTTCCTTGTGGATTACATCTGATGAAGAAAGAAGGTAGGATTTAGCGACGGGTTTTTTCGTTTTTCCTTCTCTTTGGATTACATCTGATGAAGAAAAGATGGATTTTAGTGATGGGTATCTTTCCGTTTTTCGTTGTTCCTTGTGGATTACATTTGATGAAGAAAGAAGATGGATTTTAGCGACGGGTATTTTTCCGTTTTTCTTTGTTCCTTGTGGAATACATCTGATGAAGAAAGAAGATGGATTTTAGCGACGGGTATTTTTCCATTTTTCGTTGTTCCTCGTGGATTAGATCTGATGAAAAAAGAAGATGGATTTTAGTGATGGGTATTTTTTCGTTCCTACTGGATTACATCTGATGAAGAAAGAAGATTGGATTTAGCGACGGGTTTTTTCATTTTTCCTTCTTTGGATTACATCTGATGAAGAAAAGATGGATTTTAGCGATGGGTATTTTTTTGTTTTACATTGTTCCTTGTGGATTACATCTGATGAAGAATGAAGATGGATTTTAGCGACTGGTATTTTTCCATTTTTCGTTGTTCCTTGTGGATTACATCTGATGAAGAAAGAAGATTTATTTTAGCGACGGGTATTTTTCCATTTTTCGTTGTTCCTTGTGGATTATATCTTTTGAAGAAAAAAGATGGATTTTAGCGACAAGTTTTTTTGTTTTTCGTTCTTTTTGGATTACATCTGATGAAGAAAAGATGTATTTTAGCGATGGGTATTTTTCAGTTTTTTGTTGTTCCTTGTGGACTACATCTGATGAAGAAAGAAGATGGATTTTAGCGACGGGTATTATTCCTTTTTTCGTTGTTCCTTGTGGATTACATCTGATGAAGAATGAAGATGGATTTTAGCGACCGGTATTTTTCTGTTTTTCGTTGTTCCTTGTGGATTACATCTGATGAAGAAAGAAGGTAGGATTTAGCGACGGGTTTTTTCGTTTTTCCTTCTCTTTGGATTACATCTGATGAAGAAAAGATGGATTTTAGTGATGGGTATCTTTCCGTTTTTCGTTGTTCCTTGTGGATTACATCTGATGAAGAAAGAAGATGGATTTTAGCGACGGGTATTTTTCCGTTTTTCTTTGTTCCTTGTGGAATACATCTGATGAAGAAAGAAGATGGATTTTAGCGACGGGTATTTTTCCATTTTTCGTTGTTCCTCGTGGATTAGATCTGATGAAAAAAGATGGATTTTAGCGATGGGTATTTTTTCGTTCCTACTGGATTACATCTGATGAAGAAAGAAAATTGGTTTTAGCGACAGGTTTTTTCATTTTTCCTTCTCTTTGGATTACATCTGATGAAGAAAAGATGGATTTTAGCGACGGGTATTTTTTTGTTTTACGCTGTTCCTTGCGGAATACATCTGATGAAGAATGAAGATGGATTTTAGCGACTGGTATTTTTCCGTTTTTCGTTCTTCCTTGTGGATTACATCTGATGAAGAAAGAAGATTTATTTTAGCCACGGGTATTTTTCCATTTTTCGTTGTTCCTTGTGGATTATATCTTTTGAAGAAAGAAGATGGATTTTAGCGACGTTTTTTTTCGTTTTTCATTCTTTTTGGATTACATCTGATGAAGAAAAGATGGATTTTAGCGATGGGTATTTTTCCTTTTTTCGTTGCTCCTTGTGGATTACATCTGATGAAGAAAGAAGATGGATTTTAGCGACGGGTATTTTTCCGTTGTTCCTTGTGGAATACATCTGATGAAGAAAGAAGATTGATTTTAGCGACGGGTATTTTTCCATTTTTCGTTGTTCCTCGTGGATTAGATCTGATGAAAAAAGAAGATGGATTTTAGTGATGGGTATTTTTTCGTTCCTACTGGATTACATCTGATGAAGAAAGAAGATTGGATTTAGCGACGGGTTTTTTCATTTTTCCTTCTTTGGATTACAGATGATGAAGAAAAGATGGATTTTAGCGATGGGTATTTTTTTGTTTTACGTTGTTCCTTGTGGATTACATCTGATGAAGAATGAAGATGGATTTTAGCGACTGGTATTTTTCCGTTTTTCGTTGTTCCTTGTGGATTACATCTGATGAAGAAAGAAGATTTATTTTAGCGACGGGTATTTTTCCATTTTTCGTTGTTCCTTGTGGATTATATCTTTTGAAGAAAGAAGATGGATTTTAGCGACGAGTTTTTTTGTTTTTCGTTCTTTTTGGATTACATCTGATGAAGAAAAGATGTATTTTAGCGATGGGTATTTTTCAGTTTTTTGTTGTTCCTTGTGGATTACATCTGATGAAGAAAGAAGATGGATTTTAGCGACGGGTATTATTCCTTTTTTCGTTGTTCCTTGTGGATTACATCTGATGAAGAATGAAGATGGATTTTAGCGACCGATATTTTTCTGTTTTTCGTTGTTCCTTGTGGATTACATCTGATGAAGAAAGAAGGTAGGATTTAGCGACGGGTTTTTTCGTTTTTCCTTCTCTTTGGATTACATCTGATGAAGAAAAGATGGATTTTAGTGATGGGTATCTTTCCGTTTTTCGTTGTTCCTTGTGGATTACATCTGACGAAGAAAGAAGATGGATTTTAGCGACGGGTATTTTTCCGTTTTTCTTTGTTCCTTGTGGAATACATCTGATGAAGAAAGAAGATGGATTTTAGCGACGGGTATTTTTCCATTTTTCGTTGTTCCTCGTGGATTAGATCTGATGAAAAAAGATGGATTTTAGCGATGGGTATTTTTTCGGTCCTACTGGATTACATCTGTTGAAGAAAGAAGATTGGTTTTAGCGACAGGTTTTTTCATTTTTCCTTCTCTTTGGATTACATCTGATGAAGAAAAGATGGATTTTAGCGACGGGTATTTTTTTGTTTTACGCTGTTCCTTGCGGAATACATCTGATGAAGAATGAAGATGGATTTTAGCGACTGGTATTTTTCCGTTTTTCGTTGTTCCTTGTGGATTACATCTGATGAAGAAAGAAGATTTATTTTAGCCACGGGTATTTTTCCATTTTTCGTTGTTCCTTGTGGATTATATCTTTTGAAGAAAGAAGATGGATTTTAGCGACGTTTTTTTTCGTTTTTCATTCTTTTTGGATTACATCTGATGAACAAAAGATGGATTTTAGCGATGGGTATTTTTCCTTTTTTCGTTGCTCCTTGTGGATTACATCTGATGAAGAAAGAAGATGGATTTTAGCGACGGGTATTTTTCCGTTTTTCGTTGTTCCTTGTGGAATACATCTGATGAAGAAAGAAGATGGATTTTAGCGACGGGTATTTTACCATTTTTCGTTGTTCCTCGTGGATTAGATCTGATGAAAAAAGAAGATGGATTTTAGCGATGGGTATTTTTTCGTTCCTACTGGATTACATCTTATGAAGAAAGAAGATTGGATTTACCGACGGGTTTTTTCATTTTTCCTTCTTTGGATTACATCTGATGAAGAAAAGATGGATTTTAGTGATGGGTATCTTTCCGTTTTTCGTTGTTCCTTGTGGATTACATCTGATGAAGAAAGAAATTGGATTTTAGCGACGGGTATTTTTCCGTTTTTCTTTCTTCCTTGTGGAATACATCTGGTGAAGAAAGAAGATGGATTTTAGCGACGGGTATTTTTCCATTTTTCGTTGTTCCTCGTGGATTAGATCTGATGAAAAAAGATGGATTTTAGCGATGGGTATTTTTTCGTTCCTACTGGATTACATCTGATGAAGAAAGAAGATTGGTTTTAGCGACAGGTTTTTTCATTTTTCCTTCTCTTTGGATTACATCTGATGAAGAAAAGATGGATTTTAGCGACGGGTATTTTTTTGTTTTACGCTGTTCCTTGCGGAATACATCTGATGAAGAATGAAGATGGATTTTAGCGACTGGTATTTTTCCGTTTTTCGTTGTTCCTTGTGGATTACATCTGATGAAGAAAGAAGATTTATTTTAGCCACGGGTATTTTTCCATTTTTCGTTGTTCCTTGTGGATTATATCTTTTGAAGAAAGAAGATGGATTTTAGCGACGTTTTTTTTCGTTTTTCATTCTTTTTGGATTACATCTGATGAAGAAAAGATGGATTTTAGCGATGGGTATTTTTCCTTTTTTCGTTGCTCCTTGTGGATTACATCTGATGAAGAAAGAAGATGGATTTTAGCGACGGGTATTTTTCTATTTTTCGTTGTTCCTCGTGGATTAGATCTGATGAAAAAAGAAGATGGATTTTAGCGATGGGTATTTTTTCGTTCCTACTGGATTACATTTTATGAAGAAAGAAGATTGGATTTAGCGACGGGTTTTTTCATTTTTCCTTCTTTGGATTACATCTGATGAAGAAAAGAAGATGGATTTTAGCGATGGGTATTTTTTTGTTTTACGTTGTTCCTTGTGGATTACATCTGATGAAGAATGAAGATGGATTTTAGCGACTGGTATTTTTCCTTGTGGATTACAGCTGATGTAGAAAGAAGATGGATTTTAGCGACGGGTATTATTCCTTTTTTCGTTGTTCCTTGTGGATTACATCTGATGAAGAATGAAGATAGATTTTAGCGACCGGTATTTTTCTGTTTTTCGTTGTTCCTTGTGGATTACATCTGATGAAGAAAGAAGGTAGGATTTAGCGACGGGTTTTTTCGTTTTTCCTTCTCTTTGGATTACATCTGATGAAGAAAAGATGGATTTTAGTGATGGGTATCTTTCCGTTTTTCGTTGTTCCTTGTGGATTACATCTGATGAAGAAAGAAATTGGATTTTAGCGACGGGTATTTTTCCGTTTTTCTTTGTTCCTTGTGGAATACATCTAATGAAGAAAGAAGATGGATTTTAGCGACGGGTATTTTTCCATTTTTCGTTGTTCCTCGTGGATTAGATCTGATGAAAAAAGATGGATTTTAGCGATGGGTATTTTTTCGTTCCTACTGGATTACATCTGATGAAAAAAGAAGATTGGTTTTAGCGACAGGTTTTTTCATTTTTTCTTCTCTTTTGATTACATCTGATGAAGAAAAGATGGATTTTAGCGACGGGTATTTTTTTGTTTTACGTTGTTCCTTGCGGATTACATCTGATGAAGAATGAAGATGGATTTTAGCGACTGGTATTTTTCCGTTTTTCGTTGTTCCTTGTGGATTACATCTGATGAAGAAAGAAGATTTATTTTAGCCACGGGTATTTTTCCATTTTTCGTTGTTCCTTGTGGATTATATCTTTTGAAGAAAGAAGATGGATTTTAGCGACGTTTTTTTTAATTTTTCATTCTTTTTGGATTACATCTGATGAAGAAAAGATGGATTTTAGCGATGGGTATTTTTCCGTTTTTCGTTGCTCCTTGTGGATTACATCTGATGAAGAAAGAAGATGGATTTTAGCGACGGGTATTATTCCTTTTTTCTTTGTTCCTTGTGGATTACATCTGATGAAGAATGAAGATGGATTTTAGCGACTGGTATTTTTCCGTTTTTCGTAGTTCCTTGTGGATTACATCTGATGAAGAAAGAAGATGGATTTTAGCGACGGGTATTTTTTCGTTCCTACTGGATTACATCTGATGAAGAAAGAAGATAGGTTTTAGCGACGGGATTTTTCGTTTTTCGTTCTTTTTGGATTACATCTGATGAAGAAAAGATGGATTTTAGCGACGGGTATTTTTCCGTTTTACGTTGTTCCTTGTGGATTATATCTTTTGAAGAAAGAAGATGGATTTTAACGATGGTTTTTTTCGTTTTTCGTTCTTTTTGGATTACATCTGATGAAGAAAAGATGGATTTTAGCGATGGGTATTTTTCCGTTTTTCGTTGCCCCTTGTGGATTACATCTGATGAAGAAAGAAGATGGATTTTAGCGACGGGTATTTTTTCGTTCCTACTGGATTACATCTGATGAAGAAAGAAGATTGGTTTTAGCGACAGGTTTTTTCATTTTTCCTTCTCTTTGGATTACATCTGATGAAGAAAAGATGGATTTTAGCGACGGGTATTTTTTTGTTTTACGCTGTTCCTTGCGGAATACATCTGATGAAGAATGAAGATGGATTTTAGCGACTGGTATTTTTCCGTTTTTCGTTGTTCCTTGTGGATTACATCTGATGAAGAAAGAAGATTTATTTTAGCCACGGGTATTTTTCCATTTTTCGTTGTTCCTTGTGGATTATATCTTTTGAAGAAAGAAGATGGATTTTAGCGACGTTTTTTTTCGTTTTTCATTCTTTTTGGATTACATCTGATGAAGAAAAGATGGATTTTAGCGATGAGTATTTTTCCTTTTTTCGTTGCTCCTTGTGGATTACATCTGATGAAGAAAGAAGATGGATTTTAGCGACGGGTATTTTTCTATTTTTCGTTGTTCCTCGTGGATTAGATCTGATGAAAAAAGAAGATGGATTTTAGCGATGGGTATTTTTTCATTCCTACTGGATTACATTTTATGAAGAAAGAAGATTGGATTTAGCGACGGGTTTTTTCATTTTTCCTTCTTTGGATTACATCTGATGAAGAAAAGAAGATGGATTTTAGCGATGGGTATTTTTTTGTTTTACGTTGTTCCTTGTGGATTACATCTGATGAAGAATGAAGATGGATTTTAGCGACTGGTATTTTTCCTTGTGGATTACAGCTGATGAAGAAAGAAGATGGATTTTAGCGACGGGTATTATTCCTTTTTTCGTTGTTCCTTGTGGATTACATCTGATGAAGAATGAAGATGGATTTTAGCAACCGGTATTTTTCTGTTTTTCGTTGTTCCTTGTGGATTACATCTGATGAAGAAAGAAGGTAGGATTTAGCGACGGGTTTTTTCGTTTTTCCTTCTCTTTGGATTACATCTGATGAAGAAAAGATGGATTTTAGTGATGGGTATCTTTCCGTTTTTCGTTGTTCCTTGTGGATTACATCTGATGAAGAAAGAAGATGGATTTTAGCGACGGGTATTTTTCCGTTTTTCTTTGTTCCTTGTGGAATACATCTAATGAAGAAAGAAGATGGATTTTAGCGACGGGTATTTTTCCATTTTTCGTTGTTCCTCGTGGATTAGATCTGATGAAAAAAGATGGATTTTAGCGATGGGTATTTTTTCGTTCCTACTGGATTACATCTGATGAAAAAAGAAGATTGGTTTTAGCGACAGGTTTTTTCATTTTTTCTTCTCTTTGGATTACATCTGATGAAGAAAAGATGGATTTTAGCGACGGGTATTTTTTTGTTTTACGTTGTTCCTTGCGGATTACATCTGATGAAGAATGAAGATGGATTTTAGCGACTGGTATTTTTCCGTTTTTCGTTGTTCCTTGTGGATTACATCTGATGAAGAAAGAAGATTTATTTTAGCCACGGGTATTTTTCCATTTTTCGTTGTTCCTTGTGGATTATATCTTCTGAAGAAAGAAGATGGATTTTAGCGACGTTTTTTTTAAATTTTTCATTCTTTTTGGATTACATCTGATGAAGAAAAGATGGATTTTAGCGATGGGTATTTTTCCGTTTTTCGTTGCTCCTTGTGGATTACATCTGATGAAGAAAGAAGATGGATTTTAGCGACGGGTATTATTCCTTTTTTCTTTGTTCCTTGTGGATTACATCTGATGAAGAATGAAGATGGATTTTAGCGACTGGTATTTTTCCGTTTTTCGTTGTTCCTTGTGGATTACATCTGATGAAGAAAGAAGATGGATTTTAGCGACGGGTATTTTTTCGTTCCTACTGGATTACATCTGATGAAGAAAGAAGATAGGTTTTAGCGACGGGATTTTTCGTTTTTCGTTCTTTTTGGATTACATCTGATGAAGAAAAGATGGATTTTAGCGACGGGTATTTTTCCGTTTTAGGTTGTTCCTTGTGGATTATATCTTTTGAAGAAAGAAGATGGATTTTAACGATGGTTTTTTTCGTTTTTCGTTCTTTTTGGATTACATCTGATGAAGAAAAGATGGATTTTAGCGATGGGTATTTTTCCGTTTTTCGTTGCCCCTTGTGGATTACATCTGATGAAGAAAGAAGATGGATTTTAGCGACGGGTATTTTTTCGTTCCTACTGGATTACATCTGATGAAGAAAGAAGATAGGTTTTAGTGACGGGATTTTTCGTTTTTCGTTCTTTTTGGATTTCATCTGATGAAGAAAAGATGGATTTTAGCGACGGGTATTTTTCCGTTTTACGTTGTTCCTTGTGGATTGTTAAAGGACGAGGTTTCCCTCCAAAAATATCAGTAATTAATGGGGGAACTCTCCTACTCCTCTATTGAGGTCCGATATTAACTATTAACATCAAACTTGATTATTAATAATTAATATCCACTAACGTTATCTGTGCCTTATACTATACACCAACTGAGACAAAACCGTGTGCTAATAAAAGGTATTTATTACACAAAAGTCTGCAGTTAATATACTACTATTTATCCCACTAACACAGTACACAATAATAATAACAATATACAATTCCCAATTACCTATTTTCCACCCATGTTTCCTAATCACTCATGCAATATCAGCCCACCCAATTATACTAACTTTCCCTATATATATTGTGTATAGATACAAGGATAGTAAGGTTAGTACAATATATGTAGGGCTAGTAAGTAAAGAGTTACAGGGGAAGAGAGATACTCAGCCATGTGTTAGGTCCATCTCTCCATGTCTCCAACTCAGTCCAAAAAGCAAAAAAGGGCAGCACAATAGTGCTCTGGGGTTTTTTAGTCCTGCACAGGAAATGAGGTGGTATTCCCCGCCCACTGGCTAAGGTCTTTGTACATGTCCAGCCATACTCGCAAAACCTGTTTTAGTACATGGCTGGACAGTTTGTTGATCCTGCCCCCAACAGCAGCAAACAGACTGAAACACATAAGGAGATGGGGGCCAATATATACATGTACACTTATCTGCAAGCATGGCTAGCATACAGATACATATATACATGTACAACCTAGGACACTTCCCTTTACAATCCCCCTGTTGTCGAGAACACGACAATGAAATTTGAGGGAAGTGTTGTACTGGGATATATTTGTCTACTCAAGCCCCATTTATAAGTTGTGACAGTTCAGGATGAAATGAAGTATAATACTGCACTTAGGTACCTAGACATCAGCCATTACGGCCATCAACTCTTCCCTGCCTTTCACCGTAATCCAACGCATCCCTCCACAGAATACACTCTGCTTCTTTCTTGGATCTTTAATCAAAGTCTTTTTGTTGTTAAAGTCTTTTTGCTGTGGTCCTGTCGTTGCCAGTCTTCAGGTCTTTCAGCAGAGGCACGACATCCCTCAGGCACGACTTTCGTCAGGCAATTTTCCTGTAGTCTTGATTGAAGATCGTTGATGAGTTTCTTCCATGGATAGATACGCAGATCTTTACTAGGCAGGTCAGAGTTTCTCGAGTAGGGATTGATGTCACAATACCTAAGTTGACTGCGGGAAGAAACACCGTCTGATACTAACAGACATTCAATCCATCCCTTACGAACTTCACAATAGCTAGGGTTGAAGTGGCAAATACCTTATAAAGTGAGGGGACCTGTCCCTAGAGAAACCTAACTCTATTCCCCCATTCACACAGAACACACATTACAATTCCATTCCAAAATAAGCTTTTGGTTTGAATGCATATAGAGACTTGAGCTAAAATAGCATGTATTCTAACTGATCCACAGAGCACATGCAGATCATTGACCCATGTGCAATTGGAGTTCACTACCGTCTGCAAATGCATGAACACCGTCACATGAATACACTTATTGTGGACTGAGTATGTCCATGCACAGGTAGTTCTGCACTTACACCAAAAGTGTCTATATGCACACAAATGGAATTTCAGTATACAGTAAAACTCATAAATTTACATTAAATTATATATATACACAATATATATTGGATTCGGGGTAAAGGACTGTGTTTGTCTTATGTCCTTAACCCCCCTCTCTGGCTGAGCTCATGGTGCTCAGCCTGACTTCTGTGCAGTTGGGCAGACAGTCTTTTGATCCTCCTGCAAATAAGAAACAGTCCAATATATAAGATCGCGACCAGGAGGCAATGACAGGAAGAGGCAGATTTGGGGCTTTATTACAGTCTCCTCATGGCTAAAATCAAAGTGGAGATGTTTCAGCTCTGTGACAAACACAAGAGGGGTCTTCTGGCATCTCTCAGGGGTATCTGGGTGAAGGTCAAGACTTCTCTCAGGAGTGATAGGTGTTCTTCAGCACTATGCTCTGCTACATCGATACCTAAAATGGGATTAAGGGAACAATACGCTCCTGGGAGTTCTCCCGGTGCAGTTATTCAACATCCTGGCACTGGATAACCTCCCTTATTTTGATCTTCCCTGTCCCATCAAACTCCCGTTCCTTCAGGGTGACCTCCCCCTGTTAACCTTTCTTGAGCTGCCTAGCAAGTTCCTATTGCATAGGCAATGCCTTGACTCTCTTGAACCCCACAAAATGAATGCAATTTTTATTTAGTATGCTCCTAGTCAATTGCCTCTGTTTCCTATACAGACACCCCTTCCAGTTTTTCACAATACAAAAGAGTAACACACAGCCCTCGCAGCTACTTATTCTCCTATACATAGCTTCAAACAGACGACACAGAGACAAAGGCTCATCGTGTATAGTTGGCTTGAACTAATTCAGGATTTCTGGAGTAACATCCCAGTTTGCCAGCCTCATGCCTCATCATGAAACTGCCCATCCCTGGGTTCGGTACTCCCCGTTGCCACATACTACCTATTAAGATATGTAGGCAACCACAACCAGCTGGAACTTCAAGGCCTAGGTGTACAATATATACCTATCCACACCACACCTATCTTAGTCCATGCCGAAAAACCAGCTCACTCGTGGATATGGCTCTATTATCAAAGGAAATATGTTCAAACTAAGGTTCACTGTTTTAAGTTGTATCCTGCATCAAGATTTAAACAAAACCAGGTTATCCGTCCAAACTTCAAGGTCTAAGCACACAGTATAACACGACACTCCATCGTGTACGTCAGTTACCTGTCCATGCTTCTCTGCCTGTCTTAGCTCACGTAATACACCCTTTATTCAATCCAAAATGCACAGAAAACAAAAAAAAGCAGACCATTAACAAATTATCCGCCTGAACTTCAAGGCCTAGGTGCACAATGTATACCTGTCCGCACCTTTCTACCTATCTTAGTCCATGCCGAAAAAACAGCTCATCCACGCATGTGGCTCTATTACAAAATGAAAACAAAAAAAAAATAAAATACACATTCCTGCGATCTGTGCTACTCTTAACCTTAATTCTATGGAAAAACTGGAGACTTGACAGGGGGTCCGATAGAAAACAGAAAACAACCAGCATACTAACAAATCCTGTTATACATTGCATACACATTGAGACTCCTATAAAGCCTTTCTGCCACCTGTCTGAGCCTCACAGGTCTAACCATATATTTAAACTGTAAAAGAACAAACCGAGTAAATTACAGAACAGTAAAATAAACTAATAAGACAAAACAACTGTATACATATAGAACAGTACAGGTCTGTTAGAAACTCTGCTAATTGAGTTTAAATCAAGGCATACTAGGGAGCAAAATTTACCCTTTCATCCCTTGCTTGCAGTCGGCCATTTTGACACATCTGCACATGGTGGGGCACATGAGACTGAGAGAAAATACTATTTTGTCTCTGTAAATGTCTGTTCTCCATGCTGGACTTCTCACAATTAATTGTGCAATGACAATTCCTTGCAATGTGCCCAAAGTGACCACATTTAAAACACTTAACAGAGCAATATTTCCTCTCTCTCCTTGTACCTGACAATTTGCAGTACCTGATAATAAGACCTGAGCCATCACAGGTATAACATCTAATGGATGCCATGCTTGATGTAGGGCCCCTAACAGAACATACTTCCTTTTGTCTGGATATTTTACACTGTTCCATCACTAGGGATGCACTTTTAACAATTTTACGTTTGCATTTTCTCATTATTTTACACTTGTCGTTACATTTATTGATTGGATCAAAATTTGATGAAATATTTGATCCATCACTCCCCCCTTTTTGCCCTGCACAGGGCACAATTGGTAGAGAATCTGGCCTTGGTCTCAGAGACAAAGAGAAGGCCGGCACCATGTTTGAAAAATCATTGATGATATTTTGCAAATTTTTAATCAGTTGGGATCTAGTATCAAGATCAACACTCAACTGGTTGATTATGGCATCACTAGCTGCTGCCTTGTCCTTAAAAACTTTGATCTCAGCCCCAGACCGAGACAGCTGTGCCTCAATATCAAGACAATGATTTTTCATCTCAAGCAGTTGCAATTCAAGCATGCAGATCTGCTTATCTCTATCCATATCACATTTACCATTCTCTGCCAGTTGTGTCTGTAAGGCACAAACTCTCTGCAAATTTGTTACACAACACTGGCAGTGAAACTTAGGGGGATCTTCCTTACACAGTGAGTCCTCATATACGCAAATCAATTTTGCTAGCATGTGGAGCCGTTTGCTTGTTTTATTCAAAACAGACCGTCTGTCTATACACATGCTATCATGAGCACATGCTTGCTTCAATAGAGCAGACCACAGCAATTCTGCAGATTTGGGTGTACTGGGGTGCACTGGGTTAAATTTACTGTGTTTTGCCAAGCATTTCAGGGTGGATAAATCCATACTCACTCTTCCTGGAGCCATCACGGTCATCCTCCTTGTCCCTTCTGTGCTGCTTGAAAAAGGTCCTTTTACCTCCGGAACGCCTTTTCCTGACCAGCTGGACTTTCCCTTGAGAACGACTATGCCTCTTTGGAAGAATGCCTTGGTATAGATCACCCCAAATGCTCAAAGATTGTAAAGCAAACAGAAAAACGTTAAAATTCAGAAGAAAACAAAAGATTGGGTTCTCTGTTATAGATTTTGTCCCGTGTACAGCTCATGCTGGAAAGCTGTGTCATTCGTCTGAACTTTCAGCGCTCTGAACACACAGAATTACACAACAGTTCACTCTGTATCAATGTAATCTGTCCATGTTCCCCTGGCCTGATCAGTTCACAAACAATAACGACAGATAATCACAGAGCAAAACACAAAAAACAAAATCACAACAGTTGGGCCTGGCTCGCCATTGTTAAAGGGCGAGGTTTCCCTCCAAAAATATCAGTAATTAATGGGGGAACTCTCCTACTCCTCTATTGAGGTCCGATATTAACTATTAACATCAAACTTGATTATTAATAATTAATATCCACTAACGTTATCTGTGCCTTATACTATACACCAACTGAGACAAAACCGTGTGCTAATAAAAGGTATTTATTACACAAAAGTCTGCAGTTAATATACTACTATTTATCCCACTAACACAGTACACAATAATAATAACAATATACAATTCCCAATTACCTATTTTCCACCCATGTTTCCTAATCACTCATGCAATATCAGCCCACCCAATTATACTAACTTTCCCTATATATATTGTGTATAGATACAAGGATAGTAAGGTTAGTACAATATATGTAGGGCTAGTAAGTAAAGAGTTACAGGGGAAGAGAGATACTCAGCCATGTGTTAGGTCCATCTCTCCATGTCTCCAACTCAGTCCAAAAAGCAAAAAAGGGCAGCACAATAGTGCTCTGGTTTTTTTTAGTCCTGCACAGGAAATGAGGTGGTATTCCCCGCCCACTGGCTAAGGTCTTTGTACATGTCCAGCCATACTCGCAAAACCTGTTTTAGTACATGGCTGGACAGTTTGTTGATCCTGCCCCCAACAGCAGCAAACAGACTGAAACACATAAGGAGATGGGGGCCAATATATACATGTACACTTATCTGCAAGCATGGCTAGCATACAGATACATATATACATGTACAACCTAGGACACTTCCCTTTACATGGATTATATCTTTTGAAGAAAGAAGATGGATTTTAACGATGGGTTTTTTCGTTTCTCGTTCTTTTTGGATTACATCTGATGAAGAAAAGATGGATTTTAGCGATGGGTATTTTTCCGTTTTTCTTTGTTCCTTGTGGATTACATCTGATGAAGAAAAGATGGATTTTAGCGACGGGTATTTTTCCTTTTTTCGTTGTTCCTTGTGGATTACATCTGATGAAGAAAGAAGATGGATTTTAGCGACGGGTATTTTTCCGTTTTTCGTTGTTCCTTGTGGATTACATCTGATGAAGAAAGAAGATAGGTTTTAGCGACGGGTTTTTTCATTTTTCCTTCTCTTTGGATTACATCTGATGAAGAAAAGATGGATTTTAGCGACGGGTATTTTTTCATTCCTTCTGGATTACATCTGATGAAGAAAGAAGATGGATTTTAGCGACTGGTATTTTTCTGTTTTTCGCTGTTCCTTGCGGATTATATCTTTTAAAGAAAGAAGATAGATTTTAACAACAGATATTTTTCCATTTTTCGTTGTTCCTTGTGGATTACATCTGATGAAAAAAGAAGATGGATTTTAGCGACGGGTATTTTTTCGTTCCTTCTGGATTACATCTGATGAAGAAAGAAGATGGATTTTAGCGACTGGTATTTTTCCTTTTTTCGTTGTTCCTTATGGATTACATCTGATGAAGAAAGAAGATGGATATTAGCTACGGGTATTTTTCCGTTTTTCGTTGTTCCTTGTGGATTACATCTGATGAAGAAAGAAGATGGATTTTAGCAAGTGGTATTTTTCCTCTTTTCGTTGTTCCTTGTGGATTACATCTGATGAAGAAAGAAGATGGATTTTAGCGATGGGTATTTTTCCATTTTTCATTGTTCCTTGTGGATTACATCTGATGAAGAAAGAAGATAGGTCTTAGCGACGGGTTTTTTCATTTTTCGTTCTTTTTGGATTACATCTGATGAAGAAAAGATGGATTTTAGCGACGTGTATTTTTTCATTGTTCCTTGTGGATTATATCTTTTGAAGAAAGAAGATGGATTTTAACAACGGGTATTTTTCTGTTTTTCGTTGTTCCTTGTGGATTACATCTGATGAAAAAGGAAGATAGGTCTTAGCGACGGGTATTTTTTCGTTCCTTGTGGATTACATCTGATGAAGAAGGAAGATGGATTTTGGCGACTGGTATTTTTCCTTTTTTCGTTGTTCCTTGTGGATTACATCTGATGAAGAAAGAAGATGGATTTTAGCGACGGGTGTTTTTCAATTTTTCGCTGTTCCTTGTGAATTACATCTGATGAAGAAAGAAGATAGGTCTTAGCGACAGTTTTTTTCATTTTTCGCTCTTTTTGGATAACATCTGATGAAGAAAAGATGGATTTTAGTGACGGGTATTTTTTCGTTTTTCGTTGTTCCTTGTGGATTATATCTTTTGAAGAAAGAAGATGGATTTTAGCGACGGGTTTTTTCATTTTTCGTTCTTTTTGGATTACATCTAATGAAGAAAGAAGATAGGTTTTGCCAACTGTTTTTTTCATTTTTCGTTCTTTTTGGATTACATCTGATGAAGAAAAGATGGATTTTAGCGACTGGTATTTTTCCTGTTTTTGTTGTTTTACATCTGATGAAGAAAGAGGATAGGTATTAGCGACAGGTTTTTTAGTTTTTCGTTCTTTTTGGATTACATCAGATGAAGAAATATGGATTTTAGCGACGGGTATTTTTTCGTTCCTTCTGGATTACATCTGATGAAGAAAGAAGATGGATTTTAGCGACTGGTATTTTTCCTTTTTTCGTTGTTCCTTGTGGATTACATCTGATGAAGAAAGAAGATGGATTTTAGCGACAGGTATTTTTCCGTTTTTCGTTGTTGCTTGTGGATTACATCTGATGAAGAAAGAAGGTAGGATTTAGCGACGGGTTTTTTAGTTTTTCTTTCTCTTTGGATTACATCTGATGAAGAAAAGATGGATTTTAGCAATGGGTATCTTTCCGTTTTTCTTTGTTCCTTGTGGATTACATCTGATGAAGGAAGAAGATGGATTTTAGCGACGGGTATTTTTCCGTTTTTCGTTGTTCCTTGTGGAATACATCTGATGAATAAAGAAGATGGATTTTAGCGACGGGTATTTTTCCATTTTTCGTTGTTCCTCGTGGATTAGATCTGATGAAAAAAGAAGATGGATTTTAGCGATGGGTATTTTTTCGTTCCTACTGGATTACATCTGATGAAGAAAGAAGATTGGATTTAGCGACGGGTTTTTTCATTTTTCCTTCTTTGGATTACATCTGATGAAGAAAAGATGGATTTTAGCGATGGGTATTTTTTTGTTTTACGTTGTTCCTTGTGGATTACATCTGATGAAGAATGAAGATGGATTTTTGCGACTGGTATTTTTCCATTTTTCGTTGTTCCTTGTGGATTACATCTGATGAAGAAAGAAGATTTATTTTAGCGACGGGTATTTTTCCATTTTTCATTGTTCCTTGTGGATTATATCTTTTGAAGAAAGAAGATGGATTTTAGCAACGAGTTTTTTTGTTTTTCGTTCTTTTTGGATTACATCTGATGAAGAAAAGATGTATTTTAGCGATGGGTATTTTTCAGTTTTTTGTTGTTCCTTGTGGATTACATCTGATGAAGAAAGAAGATGGATTTTAGCGACGGGTATTATTCCTTTTTTCGTTGTTCCTTGTGGATTACATCTGATGAAGAATGAAGATGGATTTTAGCGACCGGTATTTTTCTGTTTTTCGTTGTTCCTTGTGGATTACATCTGATGAAGAAAGAAGGTAGGATTTAGCGACGGGTTTTTTCGTTTTTCCTTCTCTTTGGATTACATCTGATGAAGAAAAGATGGATTTTAGTGATGGGTATCTTTCCGTTTTTCGTTGTTCCTTGTGGATTACATCTGATGAAGAAAGAAGATGGATTTTAGCGACGGGTATTTTTCCGTTTTTCTTTGTTCCTTGTGGAATACATCTGATGAAGAAAGAAGATGGATTTTAGCGACGGGTATTTTTCCATTTTTCGTTGTTCCTCGTGGATTAGATCTGATGAAAAAAGATGGATTTTAGCGATGGGTATTTTTTCGTTCCTACTGGATTACATCTGATGAAGAAAGAAGATTGGTTTTAGCGACAGGTTTTTTCATTTTTCCTTCTCTTTGGATTACATCTAATGAAGAAAAGATGGATTTTAGCGACGGGTATTTTTTTGTTTTACGTTGTTCCTTGCGGAATACATCTGATGAAGAATGAAGATGGATTTTAGCGACTGGTATTTTTCCGTTTTTCGTTGTTCCTTGTGGAATACATCTGATGAAGAAAGAAGATGGATTTTAGCGACGGGTATTTTTCCATTTTTCGTTGTTCCTCGTGGATTAGATCTGATGAAAAAAGAAGATGGATTTTAGCGATCGGTATTTTTTCGTTCCTACTGGATTACATCTTATGAAGAAAGAAGATTGGATTTAGCGACGGGTTTTTTCATTTTTCCTTCTTTGGATTACATCTGATGAAGAAAAGATGGATTTTAGCGATGGGTATTTTTTTGTTTTACGTTGTTCCTTGTGGATTACATCTGATGAAGAATGAAGATGGATTTTAGCGACTGGTATTTTTCCGTTTTTCATTGTTCCTTGTGGATTACATCTGATGAAGAAAGAAGATTTATTTTAGCGACGGGTATTTTTCCATTTTTCGTTGTTCCTTGTGGATTACATCTGATGAAGAAAGAAGATTTATTTTAGCGACGTGTATTTTTCCATTTTTCGTTGTTCCTTGTGGATTATATCTTTTGAAAAAAGAAGATGGATTTTAGCGACGAGTTTTTTTGTTTTTCGTTCTTTTTGGATTACATCTGATGAAGAAAAGATGTATTTTAGCGATGGGTATTTTTCAGTTTTTTGTTGTTCCTTGTGGATTACATCTGATGAAGAAAGAAGATGGATTTTAGCGACGGGTATTATTCCTTTTTTCGTTGTTCCTTGTGGATTACATCTGATGAAGAATGAAGATGGATTTTAGCGACCGGTATTTTTCTGTTTTTCGTTGTTCCTTGTGGATTACATCTGATGAAGAAAGAAGGTAGGATTTAGCGACGGGTTTTTTCGTTTTTCCTTCTCTTTGGATTACATCTGATGAAGAAAAGATGGATTTTAGTGATGGGTATCTTTCCGTTTTTCGTTGTTCCTTGTGGATTACATCTGATGAAGAAAGAAGATGGATTTTAGCGACGGGTATTTTTCCGTTTTTCTTTGTTCCTTGTGGAATACATCTAATGAAGAAAAAAGATGGATTTTAGCGACGGGTATTTTTCCATTTTTCGTTGTTCCTCGTGGATTAGATCTGATGAAAAAAGATGGATTTTAGCGATGGGTATTTTTTCGTTCCTACTGGATTACATCTGATGAAAAAAGAAGATTGGTTTTAGCGACAGGTTTTTTTCATTTTTTCTTCTCTTTGGATTACATCTGATGAAGAAAAGATGGATTTTAGCGACGGGTATTTTTTTGTTTTACGTTGTTCCTTGCGGATTACATCTGATGAAGAATGAAGATGGATTTTAGCGACTGGTATTTTTCCGTTTTTCGTTGTTCCTTGTGGATTACATCTGATGAAGAAAGAAGATTTATTTTAGCCACGGGTATTTTTCCATTTTTCGTTGTTCCTTGTGGATTATATCTTTTGAAGAAAGAAGATGGATTTTAGCGACGTTTTTTCTCATTTTTCATTCTTTTTGGATTACATCTGATGAAGAAAAGATGGATTTTAGCGATGGGTATTTTTCCGTTTTTCGTTGCTCCTTGTGGATTACATCTGATGAAGAAAGAAGATGGATTTTAGCGACGGGTATTATTCCTTTTTTCTTTGTTCCTTGTGGATTACATCTGATGAAGAATGAAGATGGATTTTAGCGACTGGTATTTTTCCGTTTTTCGTTGTTCCTTGTGGATTACATCTGATGAAGAAAGAAGATGGATTTTAGCGACAGGTATTTTTTCGTTCCTACTGGATTACATCTGATGAAGAAAGAAGATAGGTTTTAGCGACGGGATTTTTCGTTTTTCGTTCTTTTTGGATTACATCTGATGAAGAAAAGATGGATTTTAGCGCCGGGTATTTTTCCGTTTTACGTTGTTCCTTGTGGATTATATCTTTTGAAGAAAGAAGATGGATTTTAACGATGGGTTTTTTCGTTTTTCGTTCTTTTTGGATTACATCTGATGAAGAAAAGATGGATTTTAGCGATGGGTATTTTTCCGTTTTTCGTTGCTCCTTGTGGATTACATCTGATGAAGAAAGAAGATGGATTTTAGCGACGGGTATTTTTTCGTTCCTACTGGATTACATCTGATGAAGAAAGAAGATAGGTTTTAGTGACGGGATTTTTCGTTTTTCGTTCTTTTTGGATTACATCTGATGAAGAAAAGATGGATTTTAGCGACGGGTATTTTTCCGTTTTACGTTGTTCCTTGTGGATTATATCTTTTGAAGAAAGAAGATGGATTTTAACGATGGGTTTTTTCGTTTTTCGTTCTTTTTGGATTACATCTGATGAAGAAAAGATGGATTTTAGCGATGGGTATTTTTCCCTTTTTCTTTGTTCCTTGTGGATTACATCTGATGAAGAAAAGATGGATTTTAGCGACGGGTATTTTTCCTTTTTTCGTTGTTCCTTGTGGATTACATCTGATGAAGAAAGAAGATGGATTTTAACAATGGGTTTTTTCGTTTTTCGTTCTTTTTGGATTACATCTGATGAAGAAAAGATGGATTTTAGCGATGGGTATTTTTCCGTTTTTCGTTGTTCCTTGTGGATTACATCTGATGAAGAAAGAAGATAGGTTTTAGCGACGGGTTTTTTCGTTTTTCCTTCTCTTTGGATTACATCTTGTTATGCACACGCCCGGACTGACTGGCGTGTGCGTGTTTATGTAGTGATTCCACTGTGCCATGAACCGGAGAGTGCCTGGAGGGGCGTAACTAAGTATCTGCCCGATCCGACCAAGGTGGCACGACGGCATACGACGCCAGTGCACCAAGGAGGAACCGAGCAGAGGGACCAGGTGCTACTCCAGGACAGACCCCGGACACGGCTGTTGACCCACACAGGGGAATACAGGAACAGACTGGTAGGCTGGCACACAGACTGGTGGGTATAGGCAGGCACGACTGGTATGCAGGCAGGCGGGTATGCAGGCAGGGGGGTACAGGAAAGCACAGCTAGAGTGCAGACAGGGAGGCACTAGCAGGTAGGAACACAGGCGGGATAGGACCCAGTACACACTGGGACTCAGGAACAACACAGGCAGAGGGGTACAGGCAAGCACAGCTAGAGTGCAGACAGGGAGGCACTAGCAGGTAGGGACACTGGCGAGATAGGACCCAGTACACACTGGGACTCAGGAACAGAACCACAGATGTGGCGGACAAACACAGCAGAGTCAGGCCGCCCAGAGAGGTGAGCGAGAACAGGGCAGGACAAGGCCGCCTGGAGCGGTGAGCAAGAGTAGAGCAGGACAAGGCCGCCAGGAGCGGTGAACAAAGGGTCAGAGCTGAGCGAGACTGCCGGAGCAGTGAGCAAAAGGGTCAGAGCGGAGCAAGGCTGCCGGAGCAGCGAGCAAAGGAGTCAGAGCAGGCTAGAACCGCCGGAGCGGTAAGCAAAGGAGTCAGAGCAGGCTAGAACCGCCGGAGCGGTGAGCAAAGGAGTCAGAGCAGGCTAGAACCGCCGGAGAGGTGAGCAAAGGAGTCAGAGCAGGCTAGAACCGCCGGAGCGGTGAGCAAAGGAGTCAGAGCAGGCTAGAACCGCCGGAGCGGTGAGCAAAGGAGACAGAGCAGGCAAGGCTGAGTAGGGGGGACAGGGCTCTGTTCACACGGAACAGACAGGAAGGGTAAGGCAGAGCCAGACACCCACAGGGTACTTGCAGTGAAGTAGCGAGTGGACCACAAACTCACAAACGAGAGTACAGAGACAACAAGCAGGAGTTAGGTACGAGTTCAGACTCTGCAGAAAAAGGAAGGGAACGGACATAGAGGCAAAACAGGTAAAGGATAGGAAAGAGTTCAGACTGGAACTGAGTGTACGGAGGAGACCGACACTGCAGCGGGAGACAGGAGCGGGTCTGGGAATACGGCCCCCAGAGAGGCGGGACAAACAGGCAAGGAGCGTGTTCAGACAGGACAGACAAGATACAGGAACAGGTCTAGGTAATCGGCCCCTAGAAGGCGGGAGGAACAGGCTAGGAGCGTGTTCAGACAGGACAGACAAGATACAGGAACGGGTCTAGGTAATCGGCCCCTAGAAGGCGGGAGGAACAGGCTAGGAGCGTGTTCAGACAGGCCTGGAAATACAGCCTCCAGGATAGGCAGACAAGAGAACACAGACAGGACTCAGTTCAGACACGGGAACTGATACCGTAAGGCAGGAGATATAGACAGGACTCAGTTCAGACACGGGAACTGATACCGCAAGGCAGGAGACATAGACAGGACTCAGTTCAGACACGGGAACTGATACCGCAAAGCAGGAGACAAAGAACGGGACCTGGCACCTTCAGAGTGCAAGCACACACTGAAAGAAACACTATGCTCAGGCAGGGATAGATGGGAGCAGCTGAGCTATATACCAGGTGACAGACAGCAATAGGCTGAGGACGCACAAGGGGTGTGACCCACAGCAGGTAAAAAAAGCAGGAAGTGATCGGGCGCCGCCCTTAAGCAGCAGAAACAGACACAAACAGACAGCATGGAGGGAAGCCAGAGAGACATTCTGGACTGGAGATCAAGTGCGCGCTCTTGCACAGTGGGAGATGGACCACCATGCAAGGACGCCGCCAGGTATGTTACAGTACCCCCC
Organism: Phyllobates terribilis; assembly: GCF_046119375.1. Lineage (NCBI taxonomy): Eukaryota > Metazoa > Chordata > Amphibia > Anura > Dendrobatidae > Phyllobates > Phyllobates terribilis. The sequence continues at coordinate 416,055,516 of NW_027362764.1, read as the reverse complement.
CCCTTACGCCCCCTCTTCTTCAGGCCTGCCAGAATCTTCCGCAGGGAATTCGAGGACCAGTCATTCACTTCAAGGAGATCACTTCCACTGTCCACAGGAAAAACTGATCTCATCTGGTTAGCTAGGATGCTACCTCCTATCCAGCCATCCTCAGCAACAGACGAAACAGGTGGAGTACCAGGAACAGCACACAAGGAAGTCTCTCTCCACATATTTTCAGGTGGCACCCCAGAGGGTACAGGAGACAACTGGAAGTCCTTCACCGGGTTGGAGGGGGACAGAGACTTGGGGGTAATCTCTGCTTCGAGGTACATCTTGTCAAGCTCACAGGAAGAAATAGACGGGTTATCAGGTACATAATGAGGAAAAGTCACTGTCTCTTTGTTATCTGGTGGTACCCCGGAGGATTCAGGAAACAACTGGAGGTCCTCCGCCGGGTCAGAAGAGTGCAGAGGCTCAGAGAAAACATCTGCTTCAGAGTACACTAGGTCGGACTCACTGGACGAAGCAGGCGAGGTATCGGGTACCGAGTATAGGAAAGTCTCTGTCCATTCACCACCAGGTGGCACCCCGAAGGGTTCTGGAGACAACTGGAGGTCCTCCGCCTGGTCGGAGGGGTGTAGAGACTTACGGGTAACCTCTGCTTCAGAGTACACTAGGTCGGACTCACTGGACGAAGCAAGCGAGGTATCAGATCTAGGATATAGGAAAGTCTCTGTCCATTCACCACCAGGTGGCACCCAGAAGGGTTCTGGAGACAACTGGAGGTCCTCCGCCTGGTCGGAGGGGTGTAGAGACTCGGGAGTAACCACTGCTTCGGAGTACACTAGGTTGGACTCAGTGGACGAAGCGAGCGAGGTATCAGGTACAGAGTATAGGAGAGTCTCTGTCCTTTCGCTACCAGGTAGCACCCCGAAGGGTTCTGGAGACAACTGGAGGTCCTCCGCCTGGTCACAGGGGTGTACAGACTCAGGAGTAACCTCTGCTTCGGAGTACAGTAGGTTGGACTCACTGGACGAAGCGAGCGAGGTATCAGGTACAGAGTATAGGAGAGTCTCTGTCCTTTCGCTACCAAGTAGCACCCCGAAGGGTTCAGGAGACAACTGGAGGTCCTCCGCCTGGTCGGAGGGGTGTAGAGACTCGGGGGTAACTTCCACTTTGGGGTACCCATTGTCAGGCTCACAGGACGAAGCGGACAAAGTATCGAGTACCGGGTGTAGAGAAGTCTCTCTCCATTTGTCATCGAGTGGTATCCCGGAGGATTCAGGAGGCAACAGGGGGTCCTCCACCAGGTAGTAGAGGTGCACAGACTCTGAGGTAACCACAGCTTTGGAGCATCCTTGGACATGCACACCGGTTAAAGTGGGTGAAGCATCTGATGCCGGGTGCAGGAAGTTCTCCTGTGTGGAGTCTGGATGGGCAGAAGTCTCTTCGGGCAGGAGAACCGGTGCACTACCCACGCACATTACCCGTTGGGGCTTCTGCGGGATACAGGGAGATGAAGCTTCAGTAGGGACTTCAAGGTTGGGGTCAGGAGGTCTCAGGGAGGACAGACCCTGGCGTGACGGCTTGCCTCTACGTCTAGCACGTCTGGACTGCCCCTTGAGGTTGGGAGAAGTCTTCCGGGAAGCGTAGTCACCCTGTGAGGATTCTGGGTGGACAGTAGTCTCATTCGGCTGGAGGACTATTGCGCTACCCACACACATTACCCATCGGGGCTGCTCCGGGATATTGGGAGGTGAAGCTTCAGCAGGAGCCTCCGGGTTAGGATCATCGAAGACCATTAGAAAGGCCACCAGGAAGGCCGTTAGGTCCAGGAGGATCGGATCCTGTGTTTCATATAGGGGGTTGATCCATTCCAAGGCATCACCCGCCAGGTAAGACATAATGAATGCCACCTTAACCCGATCGGTGGGAAAACATAGAGGGTAGAACTTGAAGTGTAGCATGCATTGCTCCACAAATGCACGACTTTGTCTTGGATCCCCATAGTAACGTGGCGGATCCGCAGGAACGAGAGCAGATAGATCCATCTGGACGGGTGCGTAATTCGCCTGGAACTCAGCTGAGAAAAAAAAAAATAATATTTATTTATTTTTAATGCATGTATTCGCTGGAAAACTTCTCAGAGAGCGAAGGCCGTGGGGCTCAACGGGAACCATGGCCTGAGCATGCTGTTATGCACACGCCCGGACTGACTGGCGTGTGCGTGTTTATGTAGTGATTCCACTGTGCCATGAACCGGAGAGTGCCTGGAGGGGCGTAACTAAGTATCTGCCCGATCCGACCAAGGTGGCACGACGGCATACGACGCCAGTGCACCAAGGAGGAACCGAGCAGAGGGACCAGGTGCTACTCCAGGACAGACCCCGGACACGGCTGTTGACCCACACAGGGGAATACAGGAACAGACTGGTAGGCTGGCACACAGACTGGTGGGTATAGGCAGGCACGACTGGTATGCAGGCAGGCGGGTATGCAGGCAGGGGGGTACAGGAAAGCACAGCTAGAGTGCAGACAGGGAGGCACTAGCAGGTACGAACACAGGCGGGATAGGACCCAGTACACACTGGGACTCAGGAACAACACAGGCAGAGGGGTACAGGCAAGCACAGCTAGAGTGCAGACAGGGAGGCACTAGCAGGTAGGGACACTGGCGGGATAGGACCCAGTACACACTGGGACTCAGGAACAGAACCACAGATGTGGCGGACAAACACAGCAGAGTGAGGCCGCCCAGAGAGGTGAGCGAGAACAGGGCAGGACAAGGCCGCCTGGAGCGGTGAGCAAGAGTAGAGCAGGACAAGGCCGCCAGGAGCGGTGAACAAAGGGTCAGAGCTGAGCGAGACTGCCGGAGCAGTGAGCAAAAGGGTCAGAGCGGAGCAAGGCTGCCGGAGCAGCGAGCAAAGGAGTCAGAGCAGGCTAGAACCGCCGGAGCGGTGAGCAAAGGAGTCAGAGCAGGCTAGAACCGCCGGAGAGGTGAGCAAAGGAGTCAGAGCAGGCTAGAACCGCCGGAGCGGTGAGCAAAGGAGTCAGAGCAGGCTAGAACCGCCGGAGCGGTGAGCAAAGGAGACAGAGCAGGCAAGGCTGAGTAGGGTGGACAGGGCTCTGTTCACACGGAACAGACAGGAAGGGTAAGGCAGAGCCAGACACCCACAGGGTACTTGCAGTGAAGTAGCGAGTGGACCACAAACTCACAAACGAGAGTACAGAGACAACAAGCAGGAGTTAGGTACGAGTTCAGACTCTGCAGAAAAAGGAAGGGAATGGACATAGAGGCAAAACAGGTAAAGGATAGGAAAGAGTTCAGACTGGAACTGAGTGTACGGAGGAGACCGACACTGCAGCGGGAGACAGGAGCGGGTCTGGGAATACGGCCCCCAGAGAGGCGGGACAAACAGGCAAGGAGCGTGTTCAGACAGGACAGACAAGATACAGGAACAGGTCTAGGTAATCGGCCCCTAGAAGGCGGGAGGAACAGGCTAGGAGCGTGTTCAGACAGGACAGACAAGATACAGGAACGGGTCTAGGTAATCGGCCCCTAGAAGGCGGGAGGAACAGGCTAGGAGCGTGTTCAGACAGGCCTGGAAATACAGCCTCCAGGATAGGCAGACAAGAGAACACAGACAGGACTCAGTTCAGACACGGGAACTGATACCGTAAGGCAGGAGATATAGACAGGACTCAGTTCAGACACGGGAACTGATACCGCAAGGCAGGAGACATAGACAGGACTCAGTTCAGACACGGGAACTGATACCGCAAAGCAGGAGACAAAGAACGGGACCTGGCACCTTCAGAGTGCAAGCACACACTGAAAGAAACACTATGCTCAGGCAGGGATAGATGGGAGCAGCTGAGCTATATACCAGGTGACAGACAGCAATAGGCTGAGGATGCACAAGGGGTGTGACCCACAGCAGGTACAAAAAGCAGGAAGTGATCGGGCGCCGCCCTTAAGCAGCAGAAACAGACACAAACAGACAGCATGGAGGGAAGCCAGAGAGACATTCTGGACTGGAGATCAAGTGCGCGCTCTTGCACAGTGGGAGATGGACCACCATGCAAGGACGCCGCCAGGTATGTTACACATCTGATGAAGAAAAGATGGATTTTAGCGACGGGTATCTTTTTTTTTACGTTGTTCCTTGTGGATTACATCTGATGAAGAAAGAAGATAGGTTTTAGCTATGGGTTTTTTCGTTTTTAGTTCTTTTTGGATTACATCTGATGAAGAAAGAAGATCGATTTTAGCGACGGGTATTTTTTCATTCCTTCTGGATTACATCTGATGAAGAAAGAAGATGGATTTTAGCGACTGGTATTTTTCCGTTTTTCGTTGTTCCTTGCGGATTATATCTTTTAAAGAAAGAAGATAGATTTAACAACAGGTATTTTTCCATTTTTCGTTGTTCCTTGTGGATTACATCTGATGAAAAAAGAAGATGGATTTTAGCGACGGGTATTTTTTCGTTTCTTCTGGATTACATCTGATGAAGAAAGAAGATGGATTTTAGCGACTGGTATTTTTCCTTTTTTCGTTGTTCCTTATGAATTACATCTGATGAAGAAAGAAGATGGATTTTAGCTACGGGTATTTTTCCGTTTTTCGTTGTTCCTTGTGGATTACATCTGATGAAGAAAGAAGATGGATTTTAGCAACTGGTATTTTTCCTCTTTTCGTTGTTCCTTGTGGATTACATCTGATGAAGAAAGAAGATGGATTTTAGCGATGGGTATTTTTCCATTTTTCGTTGTTCCTTGTGGATTACATCTGATGAAGAAAGAAGATAGGTCTTAGCGACGGGTTTTTTTATTTTTCGTTCTTTTTGGATTACATCTGATGAAGAAAAGATGGATTTTAGCGACGTGTATTTTTTCATTGTTCCTTGTGGATTATATCTTTTGAAGAAAGAAGATGGATTTTAACAACGGGTATTTTTCCGTTTTTCGTTGTTCCTTGTGGATTACATCTGATGAAAAAGGAAGATAGGTCTTAGCGACGGGTATTTTTTCGTTCCTTTTGGATTACATCTGATGAAGAAAGAAGTTGGATTTTGGCGACTGGTATTTTTCCTTTTTTCGTTGTTCCTTGTGGATTACATCTGATGAAGAAAGAAGATGGATTTTAACGACGGGTGTTTTTCAATTTTTCGTTGTTCCTTGTGAATTACATCTGATGAAGAAAGAAGATAGGTCTTAGCGACAGTTTTTTTCATTTTTCGCTCTTTTTGGATAACATCTGATGAAGAAAAGATGGATTTTAGCGACGGGTATTTTTTCGTTTTTCGTTGTTCCTTGTGGATTATATCTTTTGAAGAAAGAAGATGGATTTTAGCGACGGGTTTTTTCATTTTTTGTTCTTTTTGGATTACATCTGATGAAGAAAGAAGATAGGTTTTGCCAACTGTTTTTTTCATTTTTCGTTCTTTTTGGATTACATCTGATGAAGAAAAGATGGATTTTAGCGACAGGTATTTTTCCTGTTTTTGTTGTTTTACATCTGATGAAGAAAGAGGATAGGTATTAGCGACGAGTTTTTTAGTTTTTCGTTCTTTTTGGATTACATCAGATGAAGAAATATGGATTTTAGTGACGGGTATTTTTTCGTTCCTTCTGGATTACATCTGATGAAGAAAGAAGATGGATTTTAGCGACTGGTATTTTTCCTTTTTTCGTTGTTCCTTGTGGATTACATCTGATGAAGAAAGAAGATGGATTTTAGCGACAGGTATTTTTCCGTTTTTCGTTGTTGCTTGTGGATTACATCTGATGAAGAAAGAAGATAGGTCTTAGCGACTGTTCTTTTCATTTTTCGTACTTTTTGGATTACATCTGATGAAGAAAGAAGATGGATTTTAGCGATGGGTATTTTTTCGTTTTCGTCATTCCTTGTGGATTACATCTGATGAAGAACGAAGATGGATTTTAGCGACGGGTATTTTTCCTTTTTTTGTTGTTCCTTGTGGATTACATCTGATGAAGAAAGAAGATAGGTTTTAGCAACGGGTTGTTTCGTTTTTCGTTCTTTGTGGATTACATCTGGTGTTGAAAAGATGGATTTTAACAACGGGTATTTTTCAATTTTTCTTTGTTCCTCGTGGATTATATCTGATGAAAAAAGAAGATGGATTTTAGCGATGGGCATTTTTTCGTTCCTACTGGATTACATCTGATGAAGAAAGAAGATAGGTTTTAGTGACATGTTTTTTCATATTTCCTTCTCTTTGGATTACATCTGATGAAGAAAAGATGGATTTTAGCGATGGGTATTTTTTTGTTTTACGTTGTTCCTTGTGGATTGCATCTGATGAAGAATGAAGATGGATTTTAGCGACTGGTATTTTTCCATTTTTCGTTCTTCCTTGTGGATTACATCTGATGAAGAAAGAAGATAGATTTTAGCGACGGGTATTTTTTCATTTTTCGTTGTTCCTTGTGGATTATATCTTTTGACGAAAGAAGATGGAATTTAGCAACGGGTTTTTTTGTTTTTCGTTCTTTTTGGACTACATCTGATGAAGAAAGAAGATAGGTTTTACCTACGGGTTTTTTCGTTTTTCGTTCTTTTTGGATTACATCTGATGAAGAAAAGATGGATTTTAGCGGTGGGTATTTTTCCTTTTTTCGTCGTTCCTTGTGGACTACATCTGATGAAGAAAGAAAATGGATTTTAGCGACGGGTATTTTTCCGTTTTTCGTTGTTCCTTGTGGATTCCTTCTGATGAAGAAAGAAGATAGGATTTAGCGACGGGTTTTTTAGTTTTTCCTTCTCTTTGGATTACATCTGATGAAGAAAAAATGGATTTTAGCGGCGGGTATCTCTTCGTTTTACCTTGTTCCTTGTGGATTACATCTGATGAAGAAAGAAGATGGATTTTAGCGACGGGTAATTTTCCATTTTTCGTTGTTCCTTGTGGATTACATCTGATAAAATAAGAAGATGGATTTTAGCGACGGGTATTTTTCTGTTTTTTGTTGTTCCTTGTGGATTATATCTTTTGAAGAAAGAATATGGATTTCAGCAACGGATTTTTTCGTTTTTTGTTCTTTTTGGATTACATCTGATGAAGAAAAGATGGATTTTAGAGATGGGCAATTTTCCTTTTTTCGTTGTTCCTTGTGGATTACATCTGATGAAGAAAGAAGATGTATTTTAGCGACGGGTATTTTTCCGTTTTTCGTTGTTCCTTGTGGAATACATCTGATGAAGAAAGATGATGGATTTTAGCGATGGGTATTTTTCCGTTTTTCGTTGTTCCTTGTGGATTACATCTCATGAAGAAAGAAGACGGATTTTAGCAACGGGTATTTTTTCGTTCCTTCTGGATTACATCTGATGAAGGAAGAAGATAGGTTTTAGCAACGGGTTGTTTCGTTTTTCGATCTTTGTGGATTACATCTGGTGAAGAAAAGATGGATTTTAGCGTCATTTTTTTTTTCAGTTTTTCGTTGTTCCTTGTGGATTACATCTGATGAAGAAAGAAGATTCATTTTAACAACGGTATTTTTCCATTTTTCGTTGTTTCTTCTGGATTATATCTGATGAAAAAAGAACATGGATTTTAGCGATGGGTATTTTTTCGTTCCTACTGGATTACATTTGATGAAGAAAGAAGATTGGTTTTAGCGACGGGTTTTTTCATTTTTCCTTCTCTTTGGATTACATCTGATGATGAAGATAGATTTTAGCGACGGGTATTTTTTCATTTTTCATTGTTCCTTGTGGATTATATGTTTTGACGAAAGAAGATGGATTTTAGCAACAGGTTTTTTTGTTTTTCGTTCGTTTTGGATTACATCTGATGAAGAAAGAAGATAGGTTTTACCGACGGGTTTTTTCGTTTTTCGTTCTTTTTGGATTACATCTGATGAAGAAAAGATGGATTTTAGCGGTAGGTATTTTTCCGTTTTTCGTTGTTCCATTTGCATTACATCTGATGAAGAAAGAAGATGGATTTTAGTGACGGGTATTTTTCCTTTTTCCGTTGTTCCTTGTGGATTACATCTGATGAAGAAAGAAGATGGATTTTAGCGACGGGTATTTTTCCGTTTTTCGTTGTTCCTCGTGGATTACATCTGATGAAGAAAGAAGATAGGATTTAGCGACGGGTTTTTTAGTTTTTCCTTCTCTTTGGATTACATCTGATGAAGAAAAGATGGATTTTAGCGGCGGGTATCTCTTCGTTTTACCTTGTTCCTTGTGGATTACATCTGATGAAGAAAGAAGATGGATTTTAGCGACGGGTATTTTTCCATTTTTCGTTCTTCCTTGTGGATTACATCTGATAAAATAAGAGGATGGATTTTAGCGACGGGTATTTTTCTGTTTTTTGTTGTTCCTTGTGGATTATATCTTTTGAAGAAAGAAGATGGATTTCAGCGACGGGTTTTTTCGTTTTTCGTTCTTTGTGGATTACATCTGGTGTTGAAAAGATGGATTTTAACAACGGGTATTTTTCCATTTTTCTTTGTTCCTCGTGGATTATATCTGATGAAAAAAGAAGATGGATTTTAGCGATGGGCATTTTTTCATTCCTACTGGATTACATCTGATGAAGAAAGAAGATAGGTGTTAGCAACATGTTTTTTCATATTTCCTTCTCTTTGGATTACATCTGATGAAAAGATGGATTTTAGCGATGGGTATTTTTTTGTTTTACGTTGTTCCTTGTGGATTGCATCTGATGAAGAATGAAGATGGATTTTAGCGACTGGTATTTTTCCATTTTTTGTTCTTCCTTGTGGATTACATCTGATGAAGAAAGAAGATAGATTTTAGCGACGGGTATTTTTTCATTTTTCGTTGTTCCTTGTGGATTATATCTTTTGACGAAAGAAGATGGAATTTAGCAACGGGTTTTTTTGTTTTTCGTTCTTTTTGGATTACATCTGATGAAGAAAGAAGATAGGTTTTACCTACGGGTTTTTTCATTTTTCGTTCTTTTTGGATTACATCTGATGAAGAAAAGATGGATTTTAGCGGTGGGTATTTTTCCGTTTTTCGTTGTTCCATTTGCATTACATCTGATGAAGAAGGAAGATGGATTTTAGCGACGGGTATTTTTCCGTTTTTCGTTGTTCCTTGTGGATTACATCTGATGAAGAAAGAAGATAGGATTTAGCGACGGGTTTTTTAGTTTTTCCTTCTCTTTGGATTACATCTGATGAAGAAAAGATGGATTTTAGCGGCGGGTATCTCTTCGTTTTACCTTGTTCCTTGTGGATTACATCTGATGAAGAAAGAAGATGGATTTTAGCAACATGTATTTTTCCATTTTTCGTTGTTCCTTGTGGATTACATCTGATAAAATAAGAGGATGGATTTTAGCGACGGGTATTTTTCTGTTTTTTGTTGTTCCTTGTGGATTATATCTTTTGAAGAAAGAAGATGGATTTCAGCAACGAGTTTTTTCGTTTTTTGTTCTTTTTGGATTACATCTGATGAAGAAAAGATGGATTTTAGAGATGGGCAATTTTCCTTTTTTCATTGTTCCTTGTGGATTACATCTGATGAAGAAAGAAGATGTATTTTAGCGACGGGTATTTTTCCGTTTTTCGTTGTTCCTTGTGGAATGCATCTGATGAAGAAAGATGATGGATTTTAGCGATGGGTATTTTTCCTTTTTTCGTTGTTCCTTGTGGATTACATCTCATGAAGAAAGAAGACGGATTTTAGCAACGGGTATTTTTTCGTTCCTTCTGGATTACATCTGATGAAGAAAGAAGATAGGTTTTAGCAACGGGTTGTTTCGTTTTTCGATCTTTGTGGATTACATCTGGTGAAGAAAAGATGGATTTTAGCGACATTTTTATTTTCAGTTTTTCTTTGTTCCTTGTGGATTACATCTGATGAAGAAAGAAGATTCATTTTAACAACGGTATTTTTCCATTTTTCGTTGTTTCTTGTGGATTATATCTGATGAAAAAAGAACATGGATTTTAGCGATGGGTATTTTTTCGTTCCTACTGGATTACATCTGATGAAGAAAGAAGATTGGTTTTAGCGATGGGTTTTTTCATTTTTCCTTCTCTTTGGATTACATCTGATTCAGAAAAGGTGGATTTTAGCGACGGGTATTTTTTTGTTTTACGTTGTTCCTTGTGGATTACATCTGATGAAGAAAGAATATGGATTTTAGCGACTGGTATTTTTCCGTTTTTCGTTGTTCCTTGTGGATTACATCTGATGAAGAAAGAATATGGATTTTAGCGAAGGGTACTTTTTCGTTGCTTCTGGATTACATCTGATGAAGAAAGAAGATGGATTTTAGCGACGGGTATTTTTTCATTTTTCGTTGTTCCTTTTGGATTATATCTTTTGAAGAAAGAAGATAGATTTTAGCGACGGGGTTTTTTGTTTTTCGTTCTTTTTGGATTACATCTGATGAAGAAAAGATGGATTTTAGCCAAGGGTATTTTTCCGTTTTTCCTTGTTCCTTGTGGATTACATCTGATGAAGAAAGAAGATGGATTTTAGCAACAGGTTTTTTCGTTTTTCGTTCTTTTTTGATTATATCTGATGAAGAAAAGATGGATTTTAGCGATAGGTATTTTTCCTTTTTTCGTTGTTCCTTGTGGATTACATCTGATGCAGAAAGAAGATGTATTTTAGCGACGGGTATTTTTCCGTTTTTCGTTGTTCCTTGTGGATTACATCTGATGAAGAAAGAATATGGATTTTAGCGAAGGGTACTTTTTCGTTGCTTCTGGATTACATCTGATGAAGAAAGAAGATGGATTTTAGCGACGGGTATTTTTTCATTTTTCGTTGTTCCTTTTGGATTATATCTTTTGAAGAAAGAATATAGATTTTAGCGACGGGGTTTTTTGTTTTTCGTTCTTTTTGGATTACATCTGATGAAGAAAAGATGGATTTTAGCCAAGGGTATTTTTCCGTTTTTCCTTGTTCCTTGTGGATTACATCTGATGAAGAAAGAAGATGGATTTTAGCAACAGGTTTTTTCGTTTTTCGTTCTTTTTGGATTATATCTGATGAAGAAAAGATGGATTTTAGCGATGGGTATTTTTCCTTTTTTCGTTGTTCCTTGTGGATTACATCTGATGAAGAAAGAAGATGTATTTTAGCGACGGGTATTTTTCCGTTTTTCGTTGTTCCTTGTGGATTACATCTCATGAAGAAAGAAGACGGATTTTAGCAACGGGTATTTTTTCGTTCCTTCTGGATTACATCTGATGAAGAAAGAAGATAGGTTTTAGCAACGGGTTGTTTCGTTTTTCGATCTTTGTGGATTACATCTGGTGAAGAAAAGATGGATTTTAGCGACATTTTTTTTTCAGTTTTTCGTTGTTCCTTGTGGATTACATCTGATGAAGAAAGAAGATTCATTTTAACAACGGTATTTTTCCATTTTTCGTTGTTTCTTGTGGATTTGATGAAAAAAGAACATGGATTTTAGCGATGGGTATTTTTTCGTTCCTACTGGATTACATCTAATGAAGAAAGAAGATTGGTTTTAGCGACGGGTTTTTTCATTTTTCCTTCTATTTGGATTACATCTGATGATGAAGATAGATTTTAGCGACGGGTATTTTTTCATTTTTCGTTGTTCCTTGTGGATTATATCTTTTGACGAAAGAAGATGGATTTTAGCAACGGGTTTTTTTGTTTTTCGTTCTTTTTGGATTACATCTGATGAAGAAAGAAGATAGGTTTTACCGACGTGTTTTTTCTGATGAAGAAAAGATGGATTTTAGCTGTGGGTATTTTTCCGTTTTTCGTTGTTCCATTTGCATTACATCTGATGAAAAAAGAAGATGGATTTTAGCGACGGGTATTTTTCAGTTTTTCGTTGTTCCTTGTGGATTACATCTGATGAAGAAAGAAGATAGGATTTAGCGACGGGTTTTTTAGTTTTTCCTTCTCTTTGGATTACATCTGGTGAAGAAAAGATGGATTTTAGCGGCGGGTATCTCTTCGTTTTACCTTGTTCCTTGTGGATTACATCTGATGAAGAAAGAAGATGGATTTTAGCGACGGGTATTTTTCCATTTTTTGTTGTTCCTTGTGGATTACATCTGATAAAAGAAGAAGATGGATTTTAGCGACGGGTATTTTTCTGTTTTTTGTTGTTCCTTGTGGATTATATCTTTTGAAGAAAGAAGATGGATTTCAGCGACGGGTTTTTTCGTTTTTTGTTCTTTTTGGATTACATCTGATGAAGAAAAGATGGATTTTAGAGATGGGTATTTTTTCATTCCTACTGGATTACATCTGATGAAGAAAGAAGATTGGTTTTAGCGACGGGTTTTTTCATTTTTCCTTCTCTTTGGATTACATCTGATGAAGAAAAGATGGATTTTAGCGACGTGTATTTTTTTGTTTTACGTTGTACCTTGTGGATTACATCTGATGAAGAATGAAGATGGATTTTAGCGACTGGTATTTTTTTGTTTTTTGTTGTTCCTTGTGGATTACATCTGATGAAGAATGAAGATGGATTTTAGCAACGGGTATTTTTCCATTTTTCGTTGTTCCTTGTGGATTACATCTGATGAAGAAAGAAGATACGTCTTAGTCACTGTTTTTTTCATTTTTCGTTTACATCTGATGAAGAAAAGATGGATTTTAGCGATGGGTATTTTTCCGTTTTTTGTTGTCCCTTGTGAATTATATCTTTTGAAGAAAGAAGATGCATTTCAGCGACGTTTTTTTTTTCCGTTTTTCGTTCTTTTTGGATTACATCTGATGAAGAAAAGATGGATTTTAGCGTCGGGTATTTTTTTGTTTTTCGTTGTTCCTTGTGGATTACATCTGATGAAGAAAGAAGATAGGTATTAGCGACAGGTTTTTTAGTTTTTTGTTCTTTTTGGATTACATCAGATGAAGAAATATGGATTTTAGCGACGGGTATTTTTTCGTTTTTGTTGTCTTTTGGACTGAATCTGATGAATATAAAAAAAATTATTTGAATCGAAGGGAAGAAGATTCTTTTGAAGAAAGAAGATGGATTTTAGCGACGGGTTTTTAGTTTTTTGTTCCTTTTGGACTACATCTGATGAAAAAGGATGGATTTTAGCGAGGGGTAGTTTTCCGTTTTTCGTTGTTCCTTGTGGATTACATCTGATGAAGAAAGAAGATAGGTTTTAGCGATGGGTTTTTCGTTGTTCCTTGTGGAGTACATCTAATGAATAAAGAAGACAGGTTTTAGCGACGGGTTGTTTTGTTTTTCGTTCTTTGTGGATTCCATCTGGTGAAGAAAAGATGGATTTTAGCGACATGTATTTTTACGTTGTTCCTTGTGGATTATATCTTTTGAAGAAAGAAGATGGATTTCAACAATGGGTATTTTTCTGTTTTTCGTTGTTCCTTGTGGATTACATCTGATGGAAAAAGAAGATGGATTTTAGCGACTGGTATTTTTTCGTTACTTCTGGATTACATCTGATGAAGAAAGAAGATAGGTTTTAGCGACTTTTTTTTCGTTCTTTTCTGATTACATCTGATGAAGAAAGAAGATATATTTTAGCGACGGGTTTTTTCGCTTTTCGTTCTTTTTGGATTACATCTGATGAAGAAAAGATTGATTTTAGCGACTGGTATTTTTCCGTTTTTCGTTGTTCCTTGTAGATTACATCTGATGAAGAAAAAATATGGATTTTAGCGAAGGGTACTTTTTCGTTCCTACTGAATTACATCTGATGAAGAAAGAAGATGGATTTTAGCGACGGGTATTTTTTCATTTTTCGTTGTTCCTTTTGGATTATATCTTTTGAAGAAAGAAGATGGATTTTAGCGACGGGGTTTTTTGTTTTTCGTTCTTTTTGGATTACATCTGATGAAGAAAAGATGGATTTTAGCCAAGGGTATTTTTCAGTTTTTCCTTGTTCCTTGTGGATTACATCTGATGAAGAAAGAAGATGGATTTTAGCGCCGGGTATTTTTTAGTGTTGAGCGAGCACTAAAATGCTCGGGTGCTCGAAGCTCAGGCCGAGCTCACCGTGATACTCGAGTGCTCGACCCGAGCAACGAGCCCAATGTTAGTCTATGGGAGACCCGAGCATTTTTGCGGCGGCACCCCCGGCACTCTGTTGAAAGCCTTAAAAGTGCCCAAAACAATAGTGACAGTGCTCAAGTGACATGGGGACAGCATGAGGATCGCCCCAGGAAGCATTTCTGACCCCCAGGTCACTGCTGTCAACAACATGGTCAGAGGTATTAAGCCACTTTTACGGGCTCATAATAAAACGTTCAAAAATGAAACTGAAACTGCTTTCCTGTGAAATATGTTAAGGAACATCCTTTCCATGGTAAAGACTTCTGTATAAGGTAAAATAAATTACCAAAAACAAAAACACTCCTCCACACCTTGGGCTATGTTCACAAGTAGCATTTTTCATGCGTTTTTGCACTTTTGTGTTGCTTTCAACCGTGACAAATGCATTCACCGGGAAATGTCATTTTAACATTTTACAACCTTATCTGGCCATGTGCTGTGTGACACATGCATACAGTGCTGAAAAGACATGGGAACAGCATGGGTAAGACCCCTGGAAGCATCTCTGACTAGAGATGAGCGGTGTTCGACTAGAACTGTTCGCCAATCTCAAATTCGAGCTGTTTAGGGTGGTGATCAAGTCGTTCGACGAACGCGAACGATTTGCAAAAAATTCGGCTGTTCGAGGTTATGTTCGATAACTGTTCGTGCACCAAAAGCGTATCCTGCATGTCTGGCGCTATTTAGAGCACCAATCATGCAGGGATTGTCTGCCACTCACTGTAATGCCACAGCCATGGTGGTTGTGGCATTACAGTGGTTGCCCAAATCAATGGGAACAGTACTCACAGTGAAACATGAAAAGCCGGCAATTCAGCAACGGCATACACTGGTACCCGACAATTTAGAACCGAAAGAATAGAGTATCACACATAGATTAGATACATAGAAACATGTCAGTAACACATATAAGAAGTGCAGTGACAGTGTTGGTTACTGTACTTGTCATTTAGTGTTAAAGGATTTATTAAAAAAAATATTAGTGTTTTCATGCACCGTCTCTTTAAAAAAGCCGGCCGGCAATTCAGCATCGGTACCAGACAATTTATAACAGAAAGAATAGAGCATCACACATAGATTAGATAGAAACATGTCAGTCTCATATATAAGAAGTACAGTGATAGTGTTGATTACTGTACTTGTCATTTAGTGTGAAAATAAAGGATTTATTTAAAAAAAATTGGCGTGGGGTTCCCCGTAATTTTAGTCTCTAGGCAGACAGCTGGGGGCTGATATTAATAGCCCAGGAAAGGTGCCATGAATATTGGCCCCCTCCCAGGCTAGAAACACCATCCATAGGATGCGCCAATTCTGGCACTTAGCCTCGCTCTTCCCACTGCCCTGTAGCGGTGGCAGTGGGGTAATAGGGTTAGGGTTGATGTCAGCTTATAATGCCAGCTGACATCAAGCCCAGGTTAGTAATGGAGAGGCGTCTATAAGACACCCCCATTACTAACCCCATAGTCAAAGTTACAAAAAAAACACAAACACCCAGAATAAAGTCCTTTAAGTGAAATAAACACACAATTCTTTAATGTTCTAAATTAAACCATACTTACCGTCACGCCCATTCCAGCTGAAGCCAACGATCCCCTGCAATAAAAGTAAAATAATAAAGCAACATCATCCTTACCTTTCCATGGTTCCCACGACAGCTTCAGCTCTGCTACATTCACATGACAGGCTGGACCGCAGCAGAACGCTGCCATCCAGCTTGCCATGCGGCAGACACTGAGAAGCGCAGGCATGCTTGCGCTCCTCAGTGACTCGCTGTGACGGCATAAAGATGAGCCGAGTTCATGTCCCATGAACTCAGCTCACCTCATGCACGTCACTGACAGCGTGGGAAAATTCTCCTGCGCATGCGGTGAGTGCAGGAGAATTTTCCCACGCTGTCAGTGACGTGCATGAGGTGAGCTCCTGTCCAATGAACTCAGCTCACCTCATGCACGTCACTGACAGCGTGGGAAAATTCTCCTGCACTCACCGCATGCGCAGGAGAATTTTCCCACGCTGTCAGTGACGTGCATGAGGTGAGTTGAGTTCATTGGACATGAACTCGGCTCATCTGGATGCCGTCACAGCCAGACACTGAGGAGCGCAAGCATGCCTGCGCTTCTCAGTGTCTGCCGCATGGCAAGCTGGATGGCAGCGTTCTGCTGCGGTCCAGCCTGTCATGTGAATGTAGCAGAGCTGAAGCTGTCGTGGGAACCATGGAAAGGTAAGGATGATGTTGCTTTATTATTTTACTTTTATTGCAGGAGATCGTTGGCTTCAGCTGGAATGGGCGTGACGGTAAGTATAGTTTAATTTAGAACAATAAAGAATTGTGTGTTTATTTCAATTAAAGGACTTTATTCTGGGTGTTTGTGTTTTTTTGTAACTTTAACTATGGGGTTAGTAATGGGGGTGTCTTATAGACGCCTCTCCATTACTAACCTGGGCTTGATGTCAGCTGGCATTATAAGCTGACATCAACCCTAACCCTATTACCCCACTGCCACCGCTAAAGGGCAGTGGGAAGATCGAGGCTAAGTGCCAGAATTGGCACATCCTATGGATGCGCCATTTCTGGGGCGGCTGACGGCTGGTGTTTCTAGCCTGGGAGGGGGCCAATATTCATGGCACCCTTCCTGGGCTATTAATATCAGCCCCCAGCTGTCTGCCTAGCCTTTGCTAGCTATTAAAATAGGGGGGACCCAACCTCAATTTTTTTTGGGGTCTCCAATTTTGATAGCTAGTAAAGGCTAGGTATTCAGCTGGGGGCTGATATTAGTAGCCTGGGAAGCTCCGTGGGTATTACCCCCTTCCCAGGCTTCAAACATCTGCCCCAGCCATCTGCTTAACCTCCGCTAGAGACTAAAATTACGGGGAACCCCACGCCAATTTTTTTTTTAATAAATCCTTTATTTTAACACTAAATGACAAGTACAGTAATCAACACTATCACTGTACTTCTTATATATGTGACTGACATGTTTCTATCCATCTAATCTATGTGTGATGCTCTATTCTTTCTGTTATAAATTGTCGGGTACCGATGCTGAATTGCCGGCCGGCTTTTTTAAAGAGACAGTGCATGAAAACACTAATATTTTTTTTAATAAATCCTTTAACACTAAATGACAAGTACAGTAACCAACACTGTCACTGTACTTCTTATATATGTGACTGACATGTTTCTATCTATCTAATCTATGTGTGATGCTTTATTCCTTCTTGTCTAAATTGTCGGGTACTGGTGTATGCCGCTGCTGAATTGCCGGCCAGCTTTTTTAAAGAGAGTGTCTTCTGAGCAGTTTGTCAGCTTTTGGACACCTCTGAACGTGTTTTCTATGTGTTTTTGTTTGCCTGCCATTGGTTTTAACGGTGTTCGACGGTGTTCGACGAACAGTACCACGAACATCCCGATGTTCGACGAACCGAACCCGAACACTACGGGGGTGGCTCAACACTATCTCTGACACCCAGGTCACTGCCTAAAAGTGTGCCCATCAGAAGTGATCCTTGCCGCATCAGAAGATGCAGACTTGCAACTATCCCCGTGCAAGTCCTTGTCCCAGGGCAGTGTTCAATTGTACCTCCCCCATTCCTTGCAATGCAAGCACAAGTATGCAGCCTGCATCCCACCCACCCCCAGGCTGCAATACCATACTGCTTGCTTGCACTTGAAATTGGGCCCTTTAGGCATGTGGAGGCGGAATCTGGCCACCACGTCATGGCTGCATCAGCAGCCTGGTATCCATACTCAGTCCCCAGCCACCAGGGGGCAGCCGGGTGTCCATATTCGGTCCCCAGCCACCCCTATTTGAAGGACAGCCTAACCACAAACACGTGGACAAGTGAATGTGGCCAGGGTGGTCCATCTGACTGACGCCGTCACATTGGGTTAATATTGTGGAAGCCAGGACACAGTTGGACACTGGGATGCAACACGTCCTCCAGACATAGAGGATTGCGGGTCCTGGGTCAATCAGGCTTCAACACAAAGTTCAGAAGGTAGACAGCAGCAGTGGTCGGCCTCCTACACAACGAGTAAATTATTCATGATCATGAGGCCATCCATCTCCTTAGCTTTCTGTTCCTTGGAATGCAAGCGCATGTATGTAGTAGCAGCTAGGCCTGAGGTGGTCAGCGTTTTGGCGCATATCCTACCTCCTCCGAGAATTGCTGGATGTTTTCCTGCTACTTTCCCAGTTCTATGACTCCCGTTAAAACAAAGCTTCAGGTGATGAATGATGGGTGAGGTGGTGGCAAAGGAGAAAGAGCAGGAGGAACAGGGACCATTCACATCAATATCAGGCCAGTCAACCAGATATGTCTTGTAGGATATGTTTCTGTACCAAAAGGAGCGGTTTGGCTACACAGTTATAGGGCATACAGTGAGTGCAATGCCTACCAAAAATTTCGAGGCACTCCAATGCCCTTTGGAAGTGATATGGAGGTCAGAGGGCCTTAACTAAACCGTTTTTTCCATTTATAGCAACTGGGTCTCCTGTACACTGTTGGCCTAAGCAGTGAATGGAAGGCTTTCCAAAAATTATGAGGAACTGCAATGCCCCTTGAAACAGATGTGGATTACAGCGTACTAAAAACCTTCTACCCATTATTGGGGAGTGGGTCTCCCTTAGTGTTCGCCTATGCATTGAAAAGCAAAAGCTGACTAAAATTAGGAGGAAATGCAATGCCCGTTGGAAGAGTCGTGGAGGTTAGAGTTAATTAAAAACAACATTTCAATGCCCCTTGGAAGAGCTGTGGAGTTCAGAGTGGTTTAACAAGACGCTTTTAATGCCCCTTGGAAGAGTGGTGGAGGTCACAGTAGCTTAACAAGATGGTTTTAATGCCCCTTGGAAAAGTGGTGGCGGTCACAGTAGCTTAACAAGACAGTTTTAATGCCCCTTGGAAGAGTGGTGGAGATCACAGTAGCTTAACAAGACAGTTTTAATGCCCCTTGGAAGAGTGGTGGAGGTCACAGTAGCTTAACAAGACAGTTTTAATGCCCCTTGGAAGAGTGGTGGAGGTCACAGTAGCTTAACAAGAAGGTTTTAATGCCCTTTGGAAGAGTGGTGGAGGTCGCAGTGGAATAAACAGACAATTTCAATGCCCCTTGGAAGAGTGGTGGAGGTCACAGTAGCTTAACAAGACGGTTTTAATGCCCCTTGGAAGAGCTGTGGAATTCAGAGTGGTTTAACAAGACGGTTTTAATGCCCCTTAGCAGAGTGGTGGAGGTCACAGTAGCTTAACAAGACGGTTTCAATGCCCCTTGGAAGAGTGGTGGAGGTCGCAGTGGAATAAAAAGACAATATCAATGCCCCTTGGAAGAGTGGTGGAGGTCACAGTAGCTTAACAAGACAGTTTTAATGCCCCTTGGAAGAGTGGTGGAGGTCGCAGTGGAATAAAAAGACAATATCAATGCCCCTTGGAAGAGTGGTGGAGGTCACAGTAGCTTAACAAGACGGTTTTATTGCCCCTTGGAAGAGTGGTGGAGGTCGCAGTGGAATAAAAAGCAATATCAATGCCCCTTGGAAGAGTGGTGGAGGTCACAGTTGCTTAGCAAGACGGTTTTAATGCCCCTTGGAAGAGTGGTGGAGGTCACAGTGGAATAAAAAGACAATATCAATGCCCCTTGGAAGAGTGGTGGAGGTCACAGTAGCTTAACAAGACAGTTTTAATGCCCCTTGGAAGAGTGGTAGAGGTCACAGTAGCTTAACAAGAAGGTTTTAATGCCCTTTGGAAGAGTGGTGGAGGTCGCAGTGGAATAAACAGACAATTTCAATGCCCCTTGGAAGAGTGGTGGAGGTCACAGTAGCTTAACAAGACAGTTTTAATGCCCCTTGGAAGAGCTGTGGAGTTCCGAGTGGTTTAACAAGATGATTTTAATGCCCCTTGGAAGAGTGGTGGAGGTCACAGTAGCTTAACAAGACGGTTTTAATGCCCCTTGGAAGAGCGGTGGAGTTCAGAGTGGTTTAACAAGACGGTTTTAATGCCCCTTAGAAGAGTGGTGGAGGTCACAGTAGCTTAACAAGACGGTTTCAATGCCCCTTGGAAGAGTGGTGGAGGTCGCAGTGGAATAAAAAGACAATATCAATGCCCCTTGGAAGAGTGGTGGAGGTCACAGTAGCTTAACAAGACGGTTTTAATGCCCCTTGGAAGAGTGGTGGAGGTCGCAGTGGATAAAAAGACAATATCAATGCCCCTTGGAAGAGTGGTGGAGGTCACAGTAGCTTAACAAGACAGTTTTAATGCCCCTTGGAAGAGTGGTGGAGGTCGCAGTGGAATAAAAAGACAATATCAATGCCCCTTGGAAGAGTGGTGGAGGTCACAGTAGCTTAACAAGACGGTTTTATTGCCCCTTGGAAGAGTGGTGGAGGTCGCAGTGGAATAAAAAGACAATATCAATGCCCCTTGGAAGAGTGGTGGAGGTCACAGTTGCTTAACAAGACGGTTTTAATGCCCCTTGGAAGAGTGGTGGAGGTCACAGTGGAATAAAAAGACAATATCAATGCCCCTTGGAAGAGTGGTGGAGGTCACAGTAGCTTAACAAGACAGTTTTAATGCCCCTTGGAAGAGCTGTGGAGTTCAGAGTGGTTTAACAAGACTGTTTTAATGCCCCTTGGAAGAGATGTGGAGGTCACAGTAGCTTAACAAGACGGTTTTAATGCCCCTTGGAAGAGACGTGGAGGTCACAGTAGCTTAAGAAGACGGTTTTAATGCCCCTTGGAAGAGACATGGAGGTCACAGTAGCTTAACAAGACTGTTTTAATGCCCCTTGGAAGAGTGGTGGAGGTCGCAGTGGAATAAAAAGACGATATCAATGCCCCTAGGAAGAGTGGTGGAGGTCACAGTAGCTTAACAAGACCGTTTCAATGCCCCTTGGAAGAGTGGTGGAGATCACAGTAGCTTAACAAGATGGTTTTAATGCCCCTTGGAAGAGCTGTGGAGTTCAGAGTGGTTTAACAAGACTGTTTTAATGCCCCTTGGAAGAGACGTGGAGGTCACAGTAGCTTAACAAGATGTTTTTAATGCCCCTTGGAAGAGACGTGGAGGTCACAGTAGCTTAACAAGATGTTTTTAATGCCCCTTGGAAGAGACGTGGATGTCACAGTAGCTTAACAAGACGGTTTTAATGCCCCTTGGAAGAGCTGTGGAGTTCAGAGTGGTTTAACAAGATGGTTTTAATGCCCCTTGGAAGAGACGTGGAGGTCACAGTAGCTTAACAAGACGGTTTTAATGTCCCTTGGAAGAGACGTGAAGGTCACAGTAGCTTAACAAGATGGTTTTAATGCCCCTTGGAAGAGCTGTGGAGTTCAGAGTGGTTTAACAAAACGGTTTTCATGCCCCTTACAAAAGCCATGCAGTACAGCATATTAAAAACATCATTCCCATTATTGGGGAGTGAGTCTCCCTTAGTCTTTGCCTATGCCTTCCAAGCAAAAGCTGCCAAAAATTAGGACGGAGGAACTTGCAATGCTGGCAAACAAGAGCCATGCAGTGCAGCAAATTAAATACATTATTCCCATTATTGGGGAGTGGGTCTCCCATAGTCTTTGCCTATGCCTTCCAAGCAAAAGCTGCCAAAAATTAGGACGGAGGAACTTGCAGTGCTGGCAACACGGACCACGGTCACACTGGTGGTATGGTGGTGGTGGAGGCTGAGGATAAGGAGAAGAGCAAAATACAGCCGAAATGAGGAAGCGTATACCCATGTGTGGGTGTGAAGCGGTGCATGGGAATACACCTCCCGAAATAACACAGTGGATTTGACTTTATGTTACTCTGCTGTCATTTGGTGGTGATGAGAAGTCTGGCCCAATCCAGCCCTTGTTCATTTTGATAAGGGTCAGCTTGTCAGCATTGTCAGTTGACAGGCGAGTGCGCTTATCAGTTATAATTCCCCCAGTGGCACTAAAAACACGCTCCGATAACACGCTAGCGGCAGGGCAGGCCAGGACCTCCAAGGCGTACAGAGCGTGTTCATTCCAAGTGTCCAGCTTGGATACCCAATAATTAAAAGGCACAGAGGAATCACGGAGGACGCTGGTACGGTCGGCAAGGTACTCCCTCACCATCTTATGAAACTTTCCACTCCTTGTGAGAGTACCCCGCGCCTCAGGGCCTGTAAGCTGGGCAGGTCTCAGAAAACTGTCCCAGAATGTTGACAGTGTTCCCCTACCTCTGCTGGATTGGAGTTGCGTCTCTCTCACCTGTACGCCTTTGTTGGTCAACAAACTGTGACGTCTGCCGCTAGCGTGTTCAGATGGGAATTTTTTTAACAGTTCTGCAGCAAGGGCCTTCTGGTACTGCCACATTTTTGTAGACCTCTCCACCTCAGGAATAAGAGAGCGAAAGTTCTCCTTGTAGCGGGGGTCTAAAAGTGTCACCAACCAGTAATAACTGTCACCCAACATTTTGACAACGCGAGTGTCACTGTTAAGGCAGCGTAACATAAAGTCAGCCATGCGTGCCAGACTGGTAACGGGCAAGACTTCCATGTCCTCACCAAGATGACGACTGACCATGCTCTCCTCCTCCTCCTCCTCCCCCCTGTCCTCAGGCCACCCACGCTGAACCGACGGTATGACAGTTGTACAGGTACTACCGTCTACAGCGCATGATACCAGCTCCTGTTCTTCCTCCTCCTCCTCTCCCTCATTGTCCCCCAATGCACGTTGGGATGAGATGAGGCTGGGCTATGTGTAATCGCCCGCTACGGCTTCTTGATCCATCTCATCATACTCTGGCTGCAATGCCTCCTCTTTAATTCTCTGCAGAGAGCGTTGCAAAAGACAGACAAGTGGGATGCTGACGCTAATGATGGCGTCATCGCCACTCACCATCTTGGTGGACTCCTCAAAGTTTGTCAGGATGGTACATATGTCAGACATCCAGGTCCACTCCTGAGGTCTTATGTGTGGAGTCTGACCTGAATATCGACGGCCTTGTTGCAGCTGGTACTCCACAACTGCTCTCTTCTGCTCACAAATCCTTTGCAACATGTGGAGGGTAGAGTTCCAACGTGTGGGGACATCACACACCAGTCGGTGTGACGGAAGCTGCAAACGCTGCTGCAACACAGAAGGGCGGCGGAATCTGTAGCCGACTTCCGAAAATGAGCTGACAGGCGGTGTACTTTGATGAGCAGATCTGGCAACTCGGGGTACGATTTAAGAAACCGCTGAACCTCGAGGTTAAGCACATGAGCCAGGCATGGTACGTGTGTGATCTCGCCTCGCCTCAGAGCCGCCACCAGGTTACGTCCATTGTCACACATGACCATGCCTGGATGTAGGTTCAGCAGTCTCAGCCACAGATCTGCCTGCTCTTTCACAGCTGTCCACAACTCACAAGCAGTGTGAGGTTTGTCACCTAAGCTTATGAGTTTCAGCTCAGCCTGTTGCCGCTTGGCTGAGGCAGTACTGCAGTGCTTCCAGCTTATAACTGATGTGGTGATATCTGAGATGGAGGCTGAACATGAGGAGGAGGAGGAGGATGATGCGCAGGAGCTGTACACTGTGGGGGCAACTCTGACTGACATAGGGCCAGCAATCATCGGTGTGGGGAGGATGTGTTCCACCCCAAGGTCCGACTGGGTCCCGGCTTCCACTATGTCTACCCAGTGTGCCGTCAGGGAGATGTACCATCCCTGGCCACAAGCACTTGTCCATGTGTCCGTTGTCAGGTGGACTCTCCCAGTAACTGCGTTGTTGAGGGCACGGCAGATGTTTTGGGACATGTGCTTGTGTAGTGTGGGGATGGCAAAATAGTGTCGGCTGGGGACCGAGTACCGAGGGACGGCCACCGCCATAAGGTTGCGGAAGGATTCTGTCTCCACCAGCCTAAAAGGCAGCATTTCCAACGCAAGCAGTCGTGAAATGTGCGAATTTAGGACTGTGGCTTGTGAGGCGTTGGCTGCGAATTTGCGTTTTCGTTCAAAGGTCTGGGATATAGTTACGTAGTTACATAGTTACATAGTTTATGTATATGGACAATTGAACGCTGCGGTGGGATGTGGACATGGACGTTGATGCTGTTTCCTGAGAAACTGCCATAACAAGCGAAGACTGAGAGGAGGGGGCATCTTTGCATGCAGTATGGACAGGGGATTGCCTTGCACGCACAACAGGGGGTTCTCTTACACGCACAACAGCGGAAGAAGCAGTGGTGACACCCACTGACGCTGGTCGTGGACCCTGAGGTTCGCCCCAAAAAGTCGGGTGCTTTGCTGACATGTGCCTGGTGATGCTGTTGGTGGTCAGGCTGGTAGTTTTGTCACCCCTGCTGATGCTGGCCTGGCAGGTGGTACAAATGGCCTTTTTTGGGTTATCAGCAGAATCTTTAAAAAAATTCCAGACTCTGGAAGACCTACCGGTTGTAGTGGCAATGTCCCTCGTGTTGGTGGTACGGGGAACGGTTGCCCGCCTTCTGTCTGTGGCCACCACACTGCTTCTTCCTGCCTGTTGGGGTACTCTGCCTACCTCCCCCTGTGTGCTGCTGGCCTCGCTCTGCGTGTCCTCCTGCCACATTGGGTGAGTTACTAGATCATCCACCACCTCCTCCTCTTCCACTTCCGCACCACGGTCCTCCTCCACACTTCGTGGCAATTGTGTCTCGTCATCGTCCACCTCTTGTGACAAATTGCCAGCGTCGCCTTTCTCTGGCCGTGGCTGTTCAAATATTTGGCCATCGCTACATGGGATCTCTTCTTCCACCACTTCAAGCGGAGCAGGCGAGGGACCCAAATATGGAAATGGACCAGTGAACAGCTCTTCAGAGTGTCCAACTGTGGGATCAGTTGCTGTCTGACGACACTCGGCATGGTGGGAGGAAGGAGCATCAGGTTGAGGAGGAGTATGCAGTCGAGACTCACGGCTACTAACACTTGACCGTGTGGAAGACAGACTGGAGGTGGTGGTGCCCAGGTGAGTGGAAGTATTATCTGCTATCCAATTAATAACCTGTTCACACTGATCAGTTCGCAATAGTGGTGCTAGTATGTGCTTCCTTAGTAATTCGGTCAAGAACTGTGAGCGAGAAGTTGTGGCTGTTGGTTGTGGCACATTTTCACCTTGGCCACGGCCCCGTCCTCTGCACCCACCATCACCAGAACGTCCAGTTCCACGTCCCTTGCCACACGCCTTGCCCATTGTAAATGAAGTAAAATAGCTTACACTCGCACTATCAATGGCAAAAGAGTAATACAGAGGAGATTTGAACCGTGGAAGAGGAAAACCACAGTTCTAGTTATCTGGCCTACACCAGACTCTTTTAAACAGATATATTTGTGTCTGAACAGTCAGCGAGACACTCAAAATGTTTTTTTTTATGCAAAAAGGTGGATTACACCCAGATTTGAACTATAGAAGAGGAAAACCACAGTTCTAGTTATCTGGCCTACACCAGAATCTTTTAAACAGATATATTTGTGTCTGAACAGTCAGTGAGACACTCAAAATGTTTTTTTTTATGCAAAAAGGTGGATTACACCCAGATTTGAACCGTGGAAGAGGAAAACCACAGTTCTAGTTATCTGACCTACACCAGACTCTTTTAAAGAGATATATTTGTGTCTGAACACTCACAGACACACTCATTTTTTTTTTTTTAGGGGGGGAATACCAAAAGATTAATAAGATGGGTATTTGTACAGTGTGACTGAGGAAAAGAAAAAAAAAAGAGGATTTAGATGAAAAAAAGATTTTTCCTGGCCCCTGAGACCTGGGGCTAAGTCTAGCAATTTGAAAAGCAGCACACAGGACTGTAATGCAGTGTTTGCTGGTATAACCACTGCGTCTCCTATACAGCCTTCCTGCCTGCCTGCCTGATATCTGGGATGGATATTAGTCCTGAGAAGGACTGTTTGTTTGATTTTGCAGGCTTTAGAGACCCTACATTACCTATTTCGCAGTATAAATCTGTCCCTAGCTCAGCAGCACTCTCCCTACACCGTCTGATCCGGAGCGACTGTGTCCAAGATGGCGGCGCCCGGTTTTAAATACTCGAGGTGATGCTGTGCGGCCAACCAATCACTGTAATGCCCACAACCAACATGGCTCCAGCATTACAGTGACTGGCTGGCAATCCCTGCATGTTTATTGCACTCAACAGTGCATTTACTGAACATACATTTCAGATTTTAAAATCAGTTTTAAAGCTGTTGTTATAAAGTATTCCAATTTACTGAGATAGATTTTTGTGTTTTCAATGGCTGTAAGCCATAATCATCAGCATTAACAGAAATAAACACTTGAAATAGATCACTCTGTTTGTAATGACTCTATATAATATATGAGTTTCACTTTTTGTATTGAAGAACTGAAATAAATTAACTTTTTGATGATATTCTAATTTTGTGAGAAGCACCTGTATATCTCACTAATTGTTTGTCTAGAGCACTATTTTGCACTTTATTCGATAAGAATTTTTTAAGAATTTTGTAATAAAAGTAAATTTTTAGGTAAAATCCCAATTATTTGCTATACCTGGTATAATTATTTTTTTGGGTCATATTTGTAATTCCCCTGCTTCACTTTCTTCGAGGTTCACCAGTAAATTTGGTGATGTTACCAAGTTGCGACATCTGTGAGATGGCCCAATGTATTGCCAATGATAATATTGCCAAGACAGGCGTAGCAAATGAAGCTGGTCCTATAAATTGAGCCTTTAGCTAGCTGTATACATTAGATAGTTGTCAGCCGAACTATCATTCTGCTGACAGCTATCCCTCCTGACTCCCTCATGCACAGGAACACTCAGCTCTTTGAAGCGTTCTTGTGTTCTCGGTAAAACTCTGCGAGATGATTCTTTTATTTCCCCTTAGAACAAAAAGATAGGGCAATTGATTTCCAACCACCCTATACTTATGTCCCCTGACATATGTTGGTGGACAGATAGAAGGCCCCCATATACATTAGATGGTTGGGCGATCCTGCTAAAATTGGCAGGTTTGGCTGACTTTTATCTAATGTGTATGGAGGCCTACAGATATGGTGTGTCTACTTTGTTAGTGGGTAATGATGATGTGGATCTCAATGAGGCTGATGTCACCAGTGAAATTATAGGTAGTGGGTTCCCAATAGAGCACAAGTCCTTCTGGCGATATCACTGAGGTACAAAGCAAATGATGGTCAACATCAAAGGTGTGGTGATGTGATAACGTGCAGTTGCACTCACTGTTATTTGCCCTTTACGGTCCCACAGTTGGTGGTGATGCCACAGATATTAATGTCAAAGATGGCATTGGTGACATTACAAGGGTTCTAGCCCTATAAAGTGAAGTTTTAACCTGCTGCTCACAGACAGTAGTGTGTCCTATTTAACAGCACCAGGACCAATCAGTTGGTCATACCCTTTTGTATTTTCAGGCTGAAGTCACTCTATAGGGCCTAGGTTTTTACAGGACACGTTGCTCAACATTATTAATTGTGGCATACAAAAAGTTAAATGACAGCAATCATTATCATTAGGGAGGGGGTTATTTACTACAGTCATGGCTGTGATTCTGATCACGCGGGTGCGTTAACAGTGTTTATGCGATCATCATGACCGGTATCCTCTTCATGATATGACTACTGCCTATCACTCATGACAAATATTTTTATCATGTGTCTTCACCAGGTTAGCTCTTCATAGCAGATGCCGATGTCACAAGTGTGACATCAGGAGGTAATGATGATGTCACTTCTGGGGTACGGTAAGAACATAGGCAGGTGCACGCTGTATAGGAGACCAGTGCATGTCATGATAGAGAGAAAAATTATATAGACTTATGTTTTGTTTTTGTTTCATAATAAAAATAATGAATACACAAATGTATTGGCCTACACCAGTTCCATACATATTTCAATAAAGTAATTTTAAGAAGGAAAAGAAACTGTGTGGCCAAATTTGGTGTGAATAGATCCTTAGCCTCTATAAGTTTATTATAAAAATAATTGCAGAGATTTAGCAAATAAAGCATTTAGGAGACAATGAAACATTTAGTCTAAATACTCAATAATATGTAGAGAAAATGCTGAACAGTTTGTTTTAAAGCTCCACATTATTCATGCTTCATTTCCACACATTGTTCCAGCCCTGAGGTGATAAAATCGCTCGAATTTACTAAATATTAGCTGTCATTTATTAGGGCTTAAATTATGCTCCACGTATCTTAATGCATGGGACTTAATAAATCTCATCATAATTGTTTGTAAATACAAAAGTAAAGCTCACTCTTTTATAAAGCCATTAAGAACTCAATGAGTTTCTCATAATGGATTACCATTTGCATCTATTTCTGTACAAACACTCTTCAAGGGAATCTGTAACCAGGTTTTAGCTGCTGAGAGAAGCATGATGTAGGGGCAGAGACCCTGATTACAACAGCAATGTGTCATTGTTTTTTCTGCTTCAGATCTACCAGTTCTCTGAATGCTGAGCTCTGTATAACCCGCCCACACCGCTGATTGACAGCTTTCTGTGTACACTGTGTATAGACAGAAAGATGCTAATCAGTAACGGGGGAGGGATTATACAAAGCCCATGAAAATGGAGGACTTCGTGGCAGCAAGCTTACTAATGTTCTAGTGATACACTGTAAGTTCCTGCTGATAAAACACTGATTGCAGTGATTTTGGAATCAGGGCCTCTGTCTCTACATGAAGTGATTCATTATGTTTTTGTTTCTATTCAGACACATTTTGGATATTTACTTATTTTGATGTATGTTTCTGCACATGCACTTTAGATCAGTATAAGCTTCATAATATAGTTATTTATTTTTTATATGTGGTTAGAATCGTGCTGTATGATATCTCTTTGATTTGAATATGTACTTCCCCTTGTATTTCACCATGTTGTGTCCATTTCAGTGTGTATTTATTTCCCTGGCATATCTTACAGTTACCTTTTAATGGATTCATGTTTTTAATATATTCAATAAACTATTTTATTTGTATACAAGTGTGGTGCCTTCGTTTTTTGTAGGATTTTCTAGTCAAGTTACACACATAAGTAGGGAGGCTTACATATCGATAGTCAAAATAAAATCTGACAGGTGCCACGCCCCTATCGAAGTGTATCAATTACGTGTAGTATTACGTCCAAAATCCATCATAGTAGACCCAGGAATTACAGACCCTTTGAAAATAAATTCACTTTTATCATTCTATGTTGTAATGTTTTTACTCTGCAACAACCCGTTTAGTAAAAATTCTGCATTCGTTTTTATATCACTGATTTACATGACTCACAATTTCACTGACAGCGTGGTTTTTATCGGGGTCTGAATCTGGCAATTGTTGGTGATAAGACTCAGGAGTGCTAACAATCTTTAAAGTTGATAGTTCCTTGCATCATGTTTAGCATGTACCAAGTATCTCAGTAGTACATCACTATATTTTTTACATTTTCACGTCATCGGGCATATCACAGCGCTGTAAAATTTTGCTAATTTCATCATCAAGGTGCCGGATAAAAAACTGTCATATGTTATCTATAATAGGTGGTCTTAGTTTGATTAGATCCTGTTTGGGTTCTAGATACACTTTCTCTGTATGTTCCATTATTTGCCGGAAAGCAAGATTGTTATTATCGGGATTACAAAGCCTAAAAGAGGACCTGTAAATCTGCGGTCTGCTTTAGTATGCACTTCTTTTTCTTTATGGGGTGTGATTTATCACTCAGGGTTCTTATAGCTTTACGCCACTCCTTTAGTATATTTTTTTTGCCTCTCTTTCAGAGGAATTCGCCCTTTCAAGATGTTTAAAGCTAATGCTGTGAGTAAATCATTGCTTGCATTGCACACAACTATACACTTCATCCCCTGACCTTACCCCCGCTGTACTACAGAACCACTGTGACTGTCTGTCCGCAGTTTCCAACATCATGTCCACTCTCTATCTGAAACTCATACTTTCCAAAACTGAACTTCTTCTGCTCCCACCATCTACTCACCTCCCTAAATCTGACATCTCCCTCTCCGTGTGTGGCACCACAATGATGCCAAGGCAGCAGGCTCGCTGTCTGGGTGTTCTGTTTGACACCAATCTTTCCTTCATCTCCCATATACAATCTCTTGCCTGCTCTTGCCACTTGCCCCTGAAGAATATCTCTGTAACTCTCTTTTAATTGGCACCCCCCTCTCGACTTCCCCTTTTCAGTCCATCCTTAATGCAGCAGCCAGGGTCATCTATATGGCTAATTGTTACTTGGACACTTCCGGTCTGTGCCAGTAATTGCATTGGCTGCCCATACATTGTAGAATCCTATTTAAATTGCTTGTTCTCACCCACAAAGCTCTCCACAGTGCAGCATCCCCCTACATCTCCTCCCTCATTTCTGTTTATCTGCTTACCCGTTCTCTACGCTTCTCAAGCGATTTTCGACTAACATCCGCAATAATTCGTGCCTCCCACTCCCGGCTCCAAGACTTCTCCCGAGTTGCGCCTATTCTTTGGAATGCTCTTCCCCAGGAAATTAGGACGAACCACAACTTACACAGTTTTAGGCGCTCCCTAAAAACACATCTGTTTAGGTCGGCCTATCACGTTCTCTAATCAAAGTCCCTTTATATATAGCCCATTCACTAGTTCTCTGAACATAATTCTCCATCAAACTCCACCGCACGCAAAAGCACTACAGATACTGGCTGGTGATGAGCTCATGCAGCCTTTATCTGTTCCCCATTCCCTCAAGATGGCTGGACCATTATTGTAAATAAGCACCTGTACTTTGTGTCACCCCACCTCATTGTAGATTGTAAGCTCTTGTGAGCAGGGTCATCATTATTTTTGCTTTAATTATTGTAGTGACATCAGGACAGTCCTGCAGAATACGGGACGGTTGGGAGCTATGGTAGTATAGCTGTGCAGCTTGGCCCATGTGCCATTCAGTCTACTGTCTTCTTTTATAATGACCAGTGTCCCAATGTTTGTGATCCATATACAGTGGGTAGGGAAAGTATTCAGACCCCTTTAAATTGTCACTCTTTGTTTCATTGCAGCTATTGGTAAACACTAAAAAGTAATTTTTTTCTCATTAAAGTACACTCTGCACCCCATCTAGACTGAAAAAAACAGAAATATAGAATTTTTTGCAAATTTATTAAAAAAGAAAAACTGAAATATCACATGGTCATAAGTATTCAGACCCTTTGCTCAGACACTAATATTTAAGTCACATGCCGTCCATTTCCTTGTGATCCTCCTTGAGATGGTTCTACACATTCATTGGAGTCCAGCTGTGTTTAATTAAACTGATAGGACTTGATTTGGAAAGGCACACACCTGTCTATATAAGACCTCACAGCTCACAGTGCATGTCAGACCAAATGAGAATCATGAGCTCAAAGGAACTGCCCAAGGAGCTCAGAGACAGAATTGTGGCAAGGAACAGATCTGGCCAAGGTTATAAAAGAATTTCTGCATTACACAAGGTTCCTAAGAGCACAGTGGCCCCCATAATCCTTAAATGGAAGAAGCTTGGGACCACCAGAAGTCTTCCTAGACCTGGCCGTCTAGCCAAACTGAGCAATCGTGGGAGAAGAGCCTTGGCGAGAGAGGTAAAGAAGAACCCCAAGATCACTGTGGTTGAGCTCCAGAGATGCAGTAGGAAGATGGGAGAAAGTTCCACAAAGGCAACTATCACTGCAACCCTCCACCAGTTTGGCATTTTTGGCAGAGTGGCCCGACGGAAGCCTCTCCTCAGTGCAAGACATATGAAAGCCCGCATAAAGTTTGCTCAAAAACACATGAAGGACTCACAGACTATGAGAAATAAGATTCTCTGGTCTGATGAGACTAAGATAGAACTTTCTGATGATAATTCTAAGCAGTATGTGTGTAGAAAACCAGGCACTGCTCATCACCTGCCCAATACAATCCCAACAGTGAAACATGGTGGTGGCAGCATCATGCTATGGGGGTGTTTTTCAGCTGCGGGGACAGGACGACTGGTTGCAATTGAAGGAAACATGAATGCGGCCAAGTACAGAGATATCCTCGATGAAAACCTCTTCCAGAGTGCTCTGGTCCTCAGTCTTGGCCGAAGGTTCACCTTCCAACAAGACAATGACCCTAAAGAAACAGCTAAAATAACAAAGGAGTGGCTTCAGAACAATTCTGTGACCATTCTTGACTGGCCCAGCCAGAGCCCTGACCTAAACCCAATTGAGTATCTCTGGAGAGACCTGAAAATGGCTGTCCACCAACGTTCACCATCCAACCTGACGGAACTGGAGAGGATGTGCAAGGAAGAATAGCAGAGGATCCCCAAATACAGGTGTGAAAAACTTGTTGCATCATTCCCAAGAAGACTCATGGCTGTACTAGCTCAAAAGGGTGCTTCTATTCAATACTGAGCAAAGGGCGTGAATGCTTATGACCATATGATATTTTAGTTTTTCTTTAATAAATTTGCAAAAATTTCCACATTTCTGTTTTTTTCAGTCAAGATGGGGTCCAGAGTGTACTTTAATGAGAAAAAAAACTTTAGAATTTACCAACTGGCTGCAATGAAACAAAGAGTGAAAAATTTAAAGGGGTCTGAATACTTTCTGTACCCACTGTAATTCCTATTCAAGTAAAATACATCCAAGTACCCTCAATACTATGATCACACGCAGTGCCTCACACAGAGCGACAGACGTGATGTTTATCCCCACTGGGGTTCACGTTACACATTTTTCTTGTGTGTTGACACTCACAGACTTTATAGGGGGATTTTAGTAACTGCTGTACACCACTTTTATGACATAAAATAGCTATACATTTTTTTACAGGATACATTTGTGCAACAATATATGACTTTTTACGCTTTTATGTATCTCCACCGTAACAGTAGAAGATGATTGAGTTTATTGGGTGGTCTGTGCCTAACATAGACAGACGGACATACTTATTTTATTATTATGCTTACTTTCATAGCACCACCATATTCTGCAGCGCATTACAGACATTATAATCAGTTTCCTCCATTATGGCTGACAATCTAAAATCCCTATCACTATGTCTTTCAACATATGAAAACTTTTGCCAGAAAATGGTGTAAACTATTGCACAAATCTATGGCAGCTCTTAGTTGGCATATATTTGCTTTACTCATGCTTGGACTGCTAGACCTAATTTATTATTGAGATGCGTGCTTGAGGTAGAGTATGCGAATAGTTGAGACAGTGACATGAGTCTGTCACCAGGTTTTTGCTACGTAATCTGAGAGCAGCATGATGCAGGGGTTGAGACACTGATTCCAGTGATGTATCATATACTGATGATCTGCAATATATAATTTTAATACAATCCCTGTTTTCTCTGCTGCAGATCTAGCAGAGCTATGAATGCTGAGCTCGGTATAAACCACCCACACCTCTGATTGGCAGACTTCTGTGTACACTGTATATTGACAGAAAGCTGCCAATCAGTGTTGGTGGCAGGGTTACATAGAGAAGTTGACTAGGAGGCACGAGACACCTAGTCCTTTAGTAATACTCTTCTGGTGATAATACACTGATTTTCTGAAAATAGCAACACACAGCCTAATAAGCGTCACATTGCTGAAATCAGGCTTCCAGCCCTTACATCATGCTGCTTTCGGATTACATAAAACCCTTCTGACGGATTCCCTTTAATGATATTATTGATTTTCTATTGATATAAGTGACATGGATTTTTTATTCATTGTTATCCTAGGTTTGCAGGCTGCTAACATTTGCTTATTTTTCCTCGTATCTGCAAATTGCTTGGTGATTCTTTGGGTAAAACATATTGAGAAAAATGTATAAACAGCATTTCATGACTAATGTAATTTTTCTAACCAGAATTTGATTTATGTATCTGGGTTAACTGAATTAGGACATTTTTAACCTCCACTGCTTAGCTCCGAATCTGTTTCTGTACTTTAGTTCACAGACATCTCGACATAAAAATATTGTCAAAACGTAACCATGGAGATGCACATTTCGCTAAGCAGCTTTTTTAGAATATGTATCTCTTGGTTGAAAAGTGGAGTTTCCACATTCTGCGTAAAACACTAATTGCAAAATATCACACACAGTATAATTAGTCTTATTTGTATATGTATTGATCATCATAGAGGACTTTGCAACAATCCATAGTCTGGACAAGATGAAATATTATATGATATTGTTTGTACACTGCAGTGAGATAATATAGTGGAGTAGAAAAGAATAGATCTGCATAAACAATACACCAAGGACTTTACTGAAGCGAAGGATAGACAATCATTATGTGCTACTAATCACACTAATTTTTTTATTAGTTTACAGTATAAAGCAATAATATGTAAAATCAGAATATTTATCATATATGTGTTATATAATAAAGTGCTACTTATCCATTGTCAAGCAGCTTGAGACAAGCTGCATGGACTTGAGCTGGAATATATCCTATCATGGATGAATTTTGAAGTGCTGCATGATGTTTCATTAGTAATGGCTATGACACTGAGCTATTAGCCCATGGAGGACTTCCTCACATTTACTATATTCAGACACTGATTCACTGGGGGCCATCCAACATTCAAAGAAAACTGAACAGGTCTTGGGGATACAAATTAAATGAAAGTATGGCAGAGACAATTCTCCCTAGATATCTACCTCTATCATCTACTGTATCTCTACGTTTTTTAGCCTATAGATACTCAGAAATATGCTCTTCTCTTTTCGTGTATTATAGAAGATCCAATTAAGTGGAAAAATAAACACGAGATCGTATGATTGGATGACCTCCTTGACAATACACTCCTTTTGTAAATTACTCCATCTCTTTTTAATATACCTAGCTATTCTCTACAATTTACCCTAGCTATTCTCTATTACTCTAATTGCAGATGACAAACTAATGTACAGTTAAAACCAGAAGTTTACATACACTATATAAAAAGAATGTTTTTCTCAATATCTGACATAAAATCAGAATAAACTTTCCCGTTTTAGGTCAATTAGGATTACCATAATCTATATATATAGTCGTCTAATTCCGTCTGTCTGTAACGGAAATCCCGCGTTGCTGATTGGTCGCACCAGCGATATTGGCGCGGCTACTTTAAATTAACCCCCCAATGTATCCCCCCGGGGCCCCTAATGAATTTTGTAAATACCTCATGTTGCCAATACTGCCTGTGCGCGGAGCTATCGCTGACCGGGCACAGGCAGTACGTGACCCCTGGCTGCAGCCGGCTCTTGTTTCCGCTTACGTCACGGCTATTTGCGGCTGCAGCCAGGGGTCTCTCTCAATGAATGGGCGCGCGGTGGATGCCGTGTGTGACGCAATGGGGCATAACCCCGCCCACAACCCGTCACTCACCATGGAACGCGGAACAGGAGACCCCTCGCTGCAGCCGCAAATAGTCGTGACGTAAGTGGAAGCAAGAGCCGGCTGCAGCCAGGGGTCACGTTCTGCCTGTGCGCGGTCAGCGATAGCTCCGCGCACAGGCAGTATTGGCAACATGAGGTATTTACGAAATTCATTAGGGGCCCCGGGGGGGATACCTTGGGGGGTTAATTTAAAGTAGTGTACAACCCCTTTAAATCCCGCTTCGCTGATCGGCCTGGCGTGACCAGAGATATTGGCGCGGAATTTAACCCCCAGTCACAGCGCGACGTAGTTCAGTCACGTTTACTTACCAAGTTCTGTCAGTCACAGTACCACGTAGTTCAGTCACGTTTGCTTAACAAATTCTGTCAGTCACAGTGCCCTGTAGTTCAGTCACGTTTACTGAACACGTTGTCAGTCACAGAGCGCTGAACAGATACTTCACTGTACGCTATCACGATTTACGCTTCCTGTCTTCCAATGGGTCGGTCGTAAGCAAAAATACGCCAATGAGGATGACAGAATAAACTACATACATATTCTAGAATACCCGATGCGTTAGAATCGGGCTACCAACTAGTTTTTAATATTAGCCAAATGCCAGAATAATGAGAGAGAGAATGTTTTAAGGCATTTTTATTACTGCAAAGTCAAAACTTTACATACATTTCATTAGTATTTTGTACCATTGCCCTTAAACTGAATGACTTGGGTCAAATGTTTGGGATATCCTTCCACAAGCTTCTCACAATACACTGTGTGCTGAATTATTAGGCAAGTTGTATTTTAGAGGATTATTTTTATTATTGATCAACAACTATGTTCTCAATCAACCCAAAAGACTCATAAATATTCAAGCTTAATATTTTTGGAAGTTGGAGTGTTTTTTTTTTAGATTTGGCTATCTTAGGAAGATATCTGTTTGTGCAGGTAACTATTGCTGTGCCGAATTATTAGGCAACCTAATAAAAACCAAATATAATCCCATCTCACTTGTTTATTTTCACCAGGTAAACCAATATCAGTGCACAAAATTTAGAAATAAACATTTCTGACATACAAAACCAAAAACCCAAAAAATTAGTGATCAATATAGCCACCTTTATTTATGATGACACTCAACAGCCTTCCATCCATAGATTCTGTCAGTTGCTTGATCTGTTTTCGATCAACATTGCGTGCACCAGCCACCACAGCCTCCCAGACACTGTTCCGAGAGGTGTACTGTTTTCCCATCCTCTAGATCTCACTTTTTATGATGGACCACAGGTTCTCTATGGGGTTCAGATCAGGTGAACAAGGGGGCCATGCCATTATTTTTTCTTCTTTTAGATCTTTACTGGCCAGCCACGCTGTGGAGTAGTTGGATGCATGTGATGGAGCATTGTCCTGCCTACATGAAAATCATGTTTTTCTTGAACGATACCAACTTCTTCCTGTACCACTGCTTGAAGAAGTTGTGTTCCAGAAACTGGCAGTTGGTCTGGGAGTTGAGCTTCACTCCATCCTCAACCCAAAAAGGTCCCACAAGTTCATCTTTGATGATACCAGCCCATACCAGTACCCGACCTCCACCTTACTGGCGTCTGAGTCGGAGTGGAGCTCTTTGCCTTTTACTGATCCAGCCTCTGGCCCATCCATCTGGCCCATCAAGAGTCACTCTCATTTCATCAGTCCATAAAACCTTTGAAAAATTAGTCTTAAGATATTTCTTGGCCCATTCTTGACGTTTTATCTTATGTTTCTTGTTCAAAGGTGGTCGTTTTTCAGCCTTCCTTACCTTGACCATGTCCCTGAGTATTGCACACATTGTGGTTTTTGATACTCCAGTAACATTGCAGCTCTGAAATATGGCAAAACTGGTGGCGAATGGCATCTTGGCAGCTTCAGGCTTGATTTTCCTCAATTCATGGGCAGTTATTTTGCGCCTTTTTTGGCCAACACGCTTCTTGCGACCCTGTTGGCTATTTGCCATGAAACACTTGATTGTTCGGTGATCACGCTTCAAAAGTTTGGAAATTTCAAGACTGCTGCATCCCTCTGCAAGACATCTCACAATTTTGGACTTTTCAGAGCCCGTCAAATCTCTCTTCTGACCCATTTTGCCAAAGGAAAGGAAGTTGCCTAATAATTAAGCACACCTTATATAGGGTGTTGATGTCATTAGTCAACACCCCTCCTCATTACAGAGATGCACATCCCCAGATTTACTTAATTGGTAGTTGGCTCTCAAGCCTATGCAGCTTGGAGTAGGACAACATGTATAAAAAGTATCATGTGATCAAAATACTCATTTGCCTAATAATTCGGCACACAGTGTAGTTGGTCGGAATTTGGGCCAATTCCTCCTGACAAAACTGCTGTAACTGATCCAGGTTTGTAGGTTTCCTTGCTTGCACCTGTCTTTTCAGCTTTGCCCATAAATTTTCAATGGGATTGAGATCAGGGCTTTATGATGGCCACTCCAAAACATTGACTTTGTTATCCTTAAGACACTTTGTTACCATTTTGGCTGTATGCTTTGGGTCATTGTCCATTTGGAAGACCCATTTCCGCCCAAGCTTTAACTTCCTGGCTGATGTCTTGAGATGTTGCTCAGTATTGCCAAATAATCTTCTTTTCTCATGATGCCATCTATTTTGTGAAGTGCACCAGTCCCTCCTGCAGCAAAACAACCCCAAAACATGATGCTGCCACCCATGTGTTTCACAGTTGGGATGGTATTCTTAGGCTTCCAAGCTTCTCCCTTTTTCCTCCAAACATAACGATGGTCATTATGCCCAAAAAGTTAAATTTTACTTTCATCAGACCGCAGGACATGTCTCCAAAAATTAAGGTCTTTATTCCTGTGTGCATTTGCAAACATTAATATGGCTTTTTTTATTTCTCTTGGAGTAATGGCTTCTTCCTGGCAGAGTGGCTTTTCAGACCATGTTGATACAGTACTTGTTTCACTGTGGATATTGACACAATCTTACCAGCTTCCGCCATCATCTTCACAAGGTCTTTTGCTTTTGTCCTTGGGTTGATATGCACATGTCGGACCAAAGCACGTTGATCTCTGGGACACAGAACCTGTTTCCTTTCTGAGTGGTATGATGGCTGGGCATTCCCATCTTGTTTGCACTTGCATATAATTGTTTGTACAGATGAACGAGGCACCTTCAGGTATCTTGAAATTGTACCCAAGGATGAGCCAGAATTGTGCAAGTCCACAATTCTTTTCCTGATATCTTGGCTGATTTCTTTAGATTTTCTTATGATGCTACACAAAGAAGCAGTGTGTTTCAGGTGTGCATTAAATACATCCACAGGTGTGTCTCTAATTAACTCAGCTGTTGCCAAAAAACCTATCAGAAGCTTCCAAACACATGACAATAGGGGTGGTCCAGAATTGTTTAAAGGCATGGTAATTGAAGTGTATGTAAACTTTTGACTTTGCAGTAATAAAAATTCCTTAAAACATTCTCTCTCTCTCATTATTCTGACATTTGACAAATATAAAAAAAAATTATGGTAATCCAAATTGACCTAAAACGGGAAAGGTTTATTCTGATTTCATGTCAGGTATTGAGAAAAACATGCATATGTGTCTTTTTATATAGTATATGTAAACTTCTGGTTTTAACTGTAAATGCTACATTGCCTTTGAAGTCTTTGAATACATAACAGTGTATAAGAATAAGCCTCATCGAAGACATAGTGGAGTATTTGTCTCCAATTTCACACATTACTACTGTGTTAATGATCTACAATAAATAGTGGCCTGGACACCCATCCATCCACTGAGCTCAAAAATAGGGCATGTATATTCTCTTCCCCCTTTCTTATCTCAGTTGAATCTTATGGTATCCACCTCCCTCCCTCCTAATAACAAGTTTCTTCCTTTAACCCCTTTACACCCGAGGGTGGTTTGCATGTTAATGACCGGGCCAATTTTTACAATTCTGACCACTGTCACTTTACGAGGTAATTACTCTGGAAAGCTTCAACGGATCCCCCTGATTCTGAGATTGTTTTTTCGTGACATATTGTACTTCACGATTGTGGTAAAATTTCTTCGATAACTGTTGCATTTATTTGTGAAAAAAAAACGGAAATTTGGTGAAAATTTAGCAATTTTCAAAATTTGAATTTATATGCCCTTAAATCAGAGAGATATGTCACACAAAATAGTTAATAAATAACAATTCCCACATGTCTACTTTGCATCAGCACAATTTTGGAACAAAATTTTTTTTTTGATAGGGAGCTAAAAGGGTTAAAATTTGACCAGCGATTTCTAAATTTTCCAACAAAATTTACAAAACCATTTTTCTTTTTTATGACAGAAAATACCCAAAAGTGACACCATTTTAAAACCTGCACCCCTCAAGGTGCTCAAAACCACATTCAAAAAGTTTATTAACTCTTCAGGTGCTTCACAGGAATTTTTCGAATGTAGAAGAAAAAAAATGAGCATTTAACTTTGTTCACAAAAATGTTACTTTAGACCCCAATTTTTTTATTTTTGCAAGAGAAACAGGAAATAATGGACTCCAAAATTTGTTATTCAATTTCTCCTGAGCACGCCAATACCCCATATGTGGGGGCAAACCACTGTTTGGGCGCACGGCAGGGCTCGGAAGGGAAGGAGCGCCATTTGACTTTTTGAATGTAAAATTTGCTTGAATAATTAGCGGATGCCATGTTGAGTTTGGAGAGTCCCTGATGTGCCTAAACAGTGGAAACCCCCCACAAGTGACACCATTTTGGAAACTAGACCCCTCAAGGAACTTATCTAGATGTGTGGTGAGCACCTTGAACCCCCAGGTGCTTCACAGAAGTTTAGAACACTGAGCCGTAAAAATAAAATTTTCACATTTTTGCAGCAAAAATGTTTTTCAGTCTCCGATTTTGCATTTTCATGAGGGTAACAGGAGAAATTGCACCATGGAATTTGTTGTGCAATTCCTCCTGAGCACGCCGATACCCCATATGTTGGGGAAAACCACTGTTTGGGCGCACGGCAGGACCCAGAAGGGAAGGAGTGCCATTTGACTTTTTGAATGTAATATTTGCTTGAATAATTAGCGGACGCCATGTTGCGTTTGGAGAGTCCCTGATGTGCCTAAACCATGGAAAGCCCCCCAAGTGACTCCATTTTGGAAACTACACCCCTCAAGAATTTTATCAAGGGGTATAGTGAACATTTTACGACACAGAATTTGATAACATTAGGTCATCATATTGAATAAGTTGTCATTAGTCTTGAATGCAAGTGCTCGCTACTTGAGTTTGCATCGGGTACTCGGGTATGCACCAAGTATCGCGGGTGTTCAAGTGACATGTGGGCAGGAGGTCCCCGCCCGCATGTTTCATGGTTATTAGAGATTCAAAAAAATACATGCGGGGATCGCTCATTCATGGCAGGCAATCCCTGCGAGGTTTTTTTGGCTGTATAACAGCTGCAAAACATATGGGATGGAGACTCGAGCATGTCACTCGAGCAACCGCTATACTCGGTGCATACCTGAGCACCCAATGCAAACTCAAGTAGCGAGCACTTGCTCTCAACATTAGTCGCCATATCGTTGTCATTTTTTCTTTACTTTTGAAAAAATCCCAATCCTAACCCTAGCCCAACCCTAACCCTAGAGTTTATTTTTTTACGCCGTTCCTCGTGCGGTATAAGTGATTAGACCGCTTTACTCTTCGGGTCGGTGCGATTACAGAGATACCAGATTCAAATCGGGTTTTTATTATTGACAGCTCTCACACACTAAAAGACGATTTTTTTTTTTTGCAAAGACTAGTTTTTGCATCGCCACATTTTGAGAGCTATAATTTTTCCGCATTTCAGCCAAACAAGCCGTCATGTGACAGCTTGTTTTTTTGCAGGACAAGTTGATGTTTTTATTGGTACCATTTTTGGGCACGTGACATTTTTTGATCGCTTTCTATTCCGATTTTTGTGAGGGAAAATAAACAAAAACCAACAATTCCAGATTTTTTTTTTTAATACCGTTCCACGTGTGGTAAAATTGATAATGCAACGTTATCCTTCGGGTCAGTGCATTTACAGCGGTACCACATTTATATTGTTTTTTATGTTTTGGTGCTTTTACACAAAAACTATTTTATAGAAGAAAAAATATTTGTTTTGTAACGATTTATTCTAAGAGCAATAACTTTTTTACTTTTCGGCTGATGGAGCTGTATGGCGGCTTGTTTTTTGTGGGACAAGATAACGTTCTCAGCGGTACCATTTTTATTTGCATTAGTCTTTTTAATCGCGTTTTATTGCATTTTTTGTTTGGCGGTATGATGATAAAGCATGTTTTTTTGCTTTCTTATTTTATTTTTTTACCGTGTTCACTAAAGTGGTTAATTAGTGGGACAGTTTTATAGGACAGGTCGTTCCGGAAGCGGCGATACCAAATATGTGTACTTTTATTGTTTTTTTTTGTTTTTTTTTCCACAATAAATTTTTATTTTTTTGGATTATTTTTTTCATTTTTTTTAATATTTTTACAATTTTTTTTTTCACATTCTGATTCTTTTTTTACTTTTACACCTTGTCTCACTATGGGACTTTCACATTTTATTTTCAGATCGCCTGTACAGCACAGGAATGCAACATCCCTGTGCTATACAGGCTGTCACTGCTGCAGAGGGAGAAGATACTTTGGTAATGCACTGCGCATGACCACAGTATCTTCCTGCTGTCTGGTGGCAGACAGCATTGGAGGCCGGCAGGAGAGGTGAGTATCGGCAATCACCTCCCCTTGCCCCTCCAATGCTGCGATCGAGCATTGAGGGGGTTAATGTGCAGGGAGCGGTGCAGGACCATAATTCTGCTTAATTGTCTGGCCTCAAAAAGGCATCTGGTTTGCATTGAAATGTCACTGTTAACCTGTAAATAATTGTCCTCCAAAATATCAAAGATATCTGTATTTATTTCCAAAGCCCTAGTATCAGACGACCAGTCAGTTCTCTATTTGCACTGTACTCTGCAGTAACACTAACAGCCTTCTCCTTACCTACATGATGTACTTTTCTGAGAAAAAACATTTTACTATGCATGTATAATCTTATATTATTACTAAGAAAAAATATTTTTCTCCATATTATCCAATACTGTTGACTAGCTGCAGAGCCCTATTGCACAATGTGTAATAGATACACCACCTACCATGCACCTTATATAATACTGGAGTCTTCTCAAATGTCACCAGACCAGGTATGATTTCCTACCACCATATCCTTAGACCTGAGTGTCACAGTACAATTTTAATGCATCAGTGTTAGGCTAAGTGCCCACGATGCAGAAATGCTGCAGATTTTTCCTGAGCGTATCTGCATCTCCCTGGCAGGAAAAATGCATGCGGATTTTACATGCATTTTTTCTGCCAGGTAGAAGCGTTTGTGAAGCGTTCGTCACATGCATTTCTGCATGCGGGTTATCAAGCGCTTTTCCAAGCGATTTTAGCATCACTTGGAAAAGTGCTTGGCAACTTGGTCACACTAAATAAATCCATGCAACCGGTATGGATTTATGTTGTGTGACCAAGTTACGATGCTGAAAATTCAGCATCAATAGTAAAAAGAATGAAAAAAATAAAAAAAACACATTATACTCACCTTCAGATGGCCCCCGGTCTCCACAACGATGCGTCCGGTATCTTCGGCGGCTCCTGGTGCTCTAAAAAGGACCTTCCATGATGTCATTTAGTCATATGATGGTCATGTGACCATCACCTGACCGCGTGACCATCACATGACTAAATGACGTCACGGAAGGTCCTTGCAGACCACCGCCGGAAGCCAAGGAGACAGCAGCGCCCCTCAGAGGAGACGGGGGGTGCCGGAAAGGTGAGTATAAGGTTTTTTTTTTATTTTAATTATTTCTTAACTACAGGTACTATGGTGCCTGGGTCTGGAGGAGAGTCTCCTCTTCTCCAGACCCGGGTACCATCCACGCATTGAACCGCATAATATCCGCATGTGCACGTGTAGTCATGCGGATTTTATGCAATCCAATGCAAGTCAATGGCAGCTAAAATGCAGCGATTCCGCAAAATTAATGGTATTGCTGCGGATTTTTCCGCAATGATAATCTGCAGCGGAAATTTCCGTAGCATGTGCATAGCACGTGCGGATTGTCATTGGGGAACATTGCAGACCTTCTACCAAGCGTTTAAGCATTTCCGGGGCAGAATTGCCGCTGCGGAAATGCTTAAAAAACGCATAGTGGGCACACAGCCTTAAGCCAATCCAATTACAAAGTTAAAATCTTTAAAAAAAAAACAACCATAATAATAAATGAACATTTGCCTAAAAAGGACATCAACCTTAAAAATTGCATTCACACGCCCTACATAGTTACATAGCTTGACAAAAGTTGAACCTTTCTCAATCAATTATAAATTATATATCACAAGATCATTAATTATCCTCTATACTAGGAATGTCAAACTTAAACACACAGAAGGCCAAAATGAAAAACTTGGACAAAGTCGCGGGCCAACCAGTATACAGTATAATGGGCCCCGCACAGTCCTCCATACAGAATAATGGGCCCCACATAGTCCTCCATACAGTATTATGGGCACCACATAGTCCTCCATATAGAATAATGGGCCCCACATAGGGGTGGCCAAATATAACCACCCTGCGGGCCAGATTTGGCCCACGGACCGGAGTTTGACATGTATGCTTTATACCATTTGTTATGAGAAAAGCATCCAGCCATTTTTTAAAATGCTGATAGAAAATCTTCCATTACTACCTTTTGCGGTAGGGCATTCCACAGTCTGACTACTCTAATTGTAAAGAACTCTTTTTTAATCAGATGCTGGAATCACCTCCGAGCTGGCCTTGCCCATTTAAAGGGAATCTGTCAGTAGGAACAACCTTCATAAGCATCCTACATGGCCATGTAGGTCATAGAATGTTGAATAACATAATACCTTGAAACCTGCGATCTGATATTCTAATACGGAAATGAACTGTTAAGATCTATGGGCCGGACATAGATCTCCCAGAGAATCTGCCTCCAGAGCTTATTGTAAATGAAAGGGAGTGTTACCAGTGTGAGACATGTAGATCAGGAGAGCAGACTGTCAGTCATTACATATCTCACACTGGTAATGCCTCCTTTCATTTACAATAAGCTTTGGACGTAGATTCTCAGGGAGATCTATGTCCTGCCCATAGACCTTAACAGCTCATTTATATATTAAGTAA
Source organism: Phyllobates terribilis (assembly GCF_046119375.1). Classification (NCBI taxonomy): domain Eukaryota; kingdom Metazoa; phylum Chordata; class Amphibia; order Anura; family Dendrobatidae; genus Phyllobates; species Phyllobates terribilis. The sequence goes on along the minus strand of NW_027362764.1, from coordinate 416,010,962 downwards.
AATATGTATTCCTCTGGAATAAGATATCAAGGTATCATTTTATTCAGCTTCCTATGACTTACATTACGTGCACATATAGACGGCTTAGGAGGGTTGATTTACTGACAGAGTCCCTTGGAGATGTCGATATTGAATTTGATTTATAATTTCATATGACACAATATTCCCTGTGGCAATGACTACAGAAAGGGGTTTAAAGAGGTATTCTGATCGCTAAAATAAGACACCCCTTCCTAATTAGTGGGGATCAGATCCCATCTTAAAAAGTGATAGCATATTTTAGCAATGTGCCATCACTTCTTGTAATATATATTTTTTCCTCACAAATACAAAGAATATCAGGTGAATATTGCAAACCATTGTTGCTTAAATGCAGGAACACATTGTTTTATTCCAGAATCAGGCACAAGACTCAAAACGGTTACTGTCAATTAAGTGGTGCACAAGCTTAATGTTTTCTCTGACACTTAGGTGGATAATACTCTTTAAGAATTAAACAGTAGAACAGAGGCAGAATTATAAGCAGTCTCTTGTTGAGGCTGGAAGTCCAAGAGGACTGTACACCACACCACCAATCCTTCAAAGCCTAGTTCATGCACAAGACGGCTGATAGTTTTCGCCTGAATCTTCAGAACCACTTTTTGTCAAAAGCCATGGCTTCACTATCAGTATTTGGTCAGTATTTTCTCAGGAGTAGGAGACAAAACCAGGTGAGGAACAATCAGAGAAAAGGTATAATAGAAACAAGTCACCAATTCTGCATTTATCACCCACTCCTGGTTTTGGCTCCCACTCCTGAGAAAAAATACTGACCAAATACTGATAGTGGGGCCATGGCCTAAAGAGCGATTTGAGGGGGAAGCCATTCCCCACCACATCAGCCCCCATCTATGCATTTTTGTGGAGCTGCTTCAGCTTTTATAAAGTGTTGCCCTGGCGCACCTGGGGTCACTACCCTTTTCCAGAATTACCCTGACCACACATAGCTGTGTGTTTGTTCTTTACATGGTACCAATGTTTGCATAATAACTTTGAAAGTGGTTTCTAGTAGAACAGTTTAAATCCACAGTCCAAGGCATTGACTCCATTCCTTTGTAGACTGTCACCCACTCTGCTTCTCTTCCAGAACACTGATGTGTTTCTTGGTCACTAACTAGGCAAATACCTCTACTCAGTTTTACAGCATCTCTTTCTAGCTCTCATGAACTTATTGTGCCAACACTCACTAGAGGACCCTCACACTTATTTGGCTGCACCTCAGCCCTATGCACAGAAAGTACCGCACAACAATGTGGCATCACTACATTCAAGTGAGAAGCATGGCACCAAAGTATTAGCTCCTTCTAACTTACACCTTCTTATGTAGGATGATATCCAGGAGCACTGTTCTTGGTATCATCAAATAACACATGTCATGGTAATGTGGCACCCCAGGGGTCTGGTTTCCACAGTAATGTAATGTTATGTCTGAGAGCAGGTGAGAGGTCCTTTGGTCAGGGATCCTGTGCATGCCACACCTCCTGCCCAGTCTTGGGAGGGGAAGAACTTCCCCTATATAAACCCGGGGCTGAGGCAGGGTTAGGAGTCAAGGAGAGTAGAGACGAGAAACAGTCATAGGAAGAAACAGCAGAAGCTCAGTGGGAGCAATACTACTACGAGTCAGGGGCTGGCAGCTGCAGAGCTCGCCCTGACTGAGAAGCTTTCTTACCGGACCCGGCATCCGAGGCTGTGGGGACTAACTCTTACCCAGCAGCAGAAGCCGACCGGCAGGGGATTTCAGGTCCTCAGGCCCAGAAACCCGAAGGCAAGGTCACACGCGTGGGACCAGCACCGCCATCGTGGAGCGGAAGCCATTAGAAGGCCCCGAGTCACCGGCCATACGGGTGAGCACCACACGGCACACTCAGGGACGTGGGCTACTTATATCCGCTTCTAGCAAGGTAGCCAGAAGAGTACAGTCAGTTTGGGAGGCCTACAACTCCGCCGGGCCAGGGGAGATCCCATCTGCTCAAGGACTGACCAGGCCCCGTTCGCTAGCAAGTACTCCGGGAGAGTCTATCGTTGTTACCAGTAAAGACCCTGAATTACACCGCACCGTCTCTGAGTGGTTCCTGCTACCCCCATCTTCCACGTCAGCTGCCCTGAGGCCATACCCCTCCCGTTGGGGGTTATACTATCACGCTGCACAATTCTACACCGGCCTCAGCGGTCTGCCCTGCAGCGGCAGCTCCATAGCTGCAAATCAACGGGTGGCGTAGTCGACACTCAAATAACACCTATCAAGACTGCCACACACTGAGTTTGACTCCATGGGCACGGACCGGGTCCCCGCCACTCGGAGACTACAACCCTCATCTGATCCGGTTGCGCGACACAGCAGGCCCAGGGGCGCGTCAGTAACACCATTGAGACAACGGTATGTCAGCTCCAACTATATGTGCCAGGGGTGTCTGGACTACACCGGCTGCAAAATTCTTCAAAGCAAACAGTAGAAGTTTAACCTCCATACATTGCTTCATTTTTCAATGGGATTTAACTCCAGCAAGAGGATGACGAATGCCTTTCCACTGGGAATTCTCCATGGCAGTCATTTATTATGGAGAACCAGACGGGATCACTGAGATTATTCGGCTGCCAAATGATCTTGATGTGCTTTCCATTCTACCCTGCAGTATTGTTCCCTTTCTTATTATTGGAAACTATGCTGTAGAAAAGTAGAAAGAATAGAGTTTCTAAAATGGGAAAAGTCCTTTTTATTTTCATACATATTCACATATATATTAATTACAATTTACAGTTTTATGTGTGGTGAGGTAACAGCTTTTTAGACTGAAAAAGTAAATGAAAGATAAAAAAAAGTGCTTATTCTCATGTCTGACAAGTGTGTGAACCTAGGTGAAAAAGAATAAATGTGTGATTCACTCATGCAAGGAATATTGTACCTGCTACTGGGTATAGCTTTTGAAAGAATGCCCACATTAAGCTTATAAAGGGAACCGTATTATGTATAAAGAACAGATATAACATTAACCTCCAGCATCCGAAATTACAAAAACCATGCCAAAACTGCAAAAAAATGGCTTATGTAAATGCACCCTAAGGGAGTGATTCAGGTAATGGGAGTCTGAGGATTGCTGTATGTCCTAATATATAAATGAAGGTCACTCATATTAAGATGAGAAACTCAGATCAGCCTTTTGCTGGAACTAGACATTGCAAAAAAAAAGGCAAATGCCTGTTATAGCCACTGTTATGTTATTAGAGGATCTTTCAATTACGTATCAACTGTTGAAGATATAACTTTATATTGTACATTGTGGAACCGTGTTAGCCAGAAAAATCGATGTAAATACTTTTATGCCCAAAAATGACAAAAGTATTCTCGGAGTGATATCTTTATTGGCTAACCAGAAAAAAAAAAATATATATATATACAGTATATATGCAAGCTTTCAGAGCGCAGAGGCTCCTTCAGGCAATGATCTCTTTGACTTATCATTAGGAGGCATCACCCCTTCCACCTCATGAACAAATGTCTTGCTGTAACATCTCTTAAATGTCGTGCTTTTTGTCTTATCAATTCATTTGTAATATTGCCTGAAGAAGGAGGCTCTGCGAGATTGTATATACAGTATATACAGTACAGTGTATATACAGTTCAGACCAAAAGTTTGGACACACCTTCTCATTTCTGTATTTTCATGACTATGAAAATTGTACATTCACACTGAAGGCATCAAAACTATGAATTAACACATGTGGAATTATATACTTAACAAAAAAGTGTGAAACAACTGAAAATATGTCGTATATTCTAGGTTCTTCAAAGTAGCCACCTTTTGCTTTGATGACTGCTTTGCACACTCTTGGCATTCTCTTGATGAGCTTCAAGAGGTAGTCACCGGAAATGGTTTTCACTTCACAGGTGTGCCCTGTCAGGTTTAATAAGTGGGATTTCTTGCCTTATAAATGGGGTTGGGACCATCAGTTGTGTTGACCCCAAACACACCTCCAGGCTGTGTAAGGGCTATTTGACCAAGAAGGAGAGTGATGGGGTGCTACGCCAGATGAACTGGCCTCCACAGTCACCAGACCTGAACCCAATCGAGATGGTTTGGGGTGAGCTGGACCGCAGAGTGAAGGCAAAAGGGCCAACAAGTGCTAAGCATCTCTGGGAACTCCTTCAAGATTGTTGGAAGACCATTTCCAGTGTCTACCTCTTGAAGCTCATCAAGAGAATGCCAAGAGTGTGCAAAGCAGTCATCAAAGCAAAAGGTGGCTACTTTGAAGAACCTAGAATATAAGACATATATGGTTAGCCAATAAAGGTATCACTCCAAGAATACTTTTGGAATTTTTGGGTATAAAATATTTACATCAACTGTTGAAAGATTACAAAGCAATTCCAATTTACCCCATGAGACACATGGCATATATGTCTATAAAGAATCACTGTATGAACAATTCTATGACTTTTGTAATATACTTTCAGGGTAATTCACTAGGACTAGAGTTTCATGTGCCAGTCTTAAACCAAAGTACTTTGGAGTAATATGCAGCATTATTAGGAGGAACGCGCATCAGGTTGCAATGGCTGAGATTGGAGATACTGTATGTCTTTATAAAAAAAAAGGAGGAAATTCCTTGTGTCACTTATCACCCCCTCTTCTCATGATGCAATCCTGACAAACAGGTTTTACATTATCTACTAGAAACATTGCATAATAATATGAGTGATCTAACCCAAACACATTCAAATCCCCTAGCGGTATTGCAAAAGTAAAAAAACTAAATAAATAAAATGTTTTAAAAAAAATTAAAATCAAAGAAAAATCACAGGACAACTTTTTTTTCCCTATTAAAATACTTTACTATGCTAAATAAGAGCAAAACTGAAAAACTGGGCCAGCATACTTGTTGGTATAAGTGCAATGTGTAGGTGCATATTCACATTGTAGCTATTAACCCCTTTACCCCCGAGGGTGGTTTGCACCTTAATGACCAGGCCAATTTTTACAATTCTGACCACTGTCACTTTATGAGGTAATTACTCTGGAACACTTCAACGGATCCCCCTGATTCTGAGATTGTTTTTTTCGTGACATATTGTACTTCATGATAGTGGTAAAATTTCTTCAATAAGACTTGCGTTTACTTGTGAAAAAAATGGAAATTTGGCAAAATTGTTTAATATTTTGCAATTTTCAAACTTTGAATTTTCATGCCCTTAAATCAGAGAGATATGTCACACAAAATAGTTAATAAATAACATTTCCCACATGTCTACTTTACATCAGCACAATTTTGGAACCAACATTTTTTTTTGTTAGGGAGCTAAAAGGGTTAAAATTTGACCAGTGAGTTCTCATTTTTACAACAAAATTTACAAAACCATTTTTTTAGGAACCACAACACATTTGAAGTCACTTTTAGGGGCCTTTATGACAGAAAATACCCAAAAGTGACACCATTCTAAAAACTGCACCCCTCCAGGTGCTCAAAACCACATTCAAGAAGTTTATCAACCCTTCAGGTGCTTCACAGGAATTTTTGAAATGTGGAAGAAAAAAAGAACATTTATTTTTTTTCACAAAAATTTTACTTTAGACCCCAATTTTTATATTTTCACAAGGGTATCATTAAACAATGAAAAACAAAATTTCTTGTGCAATCTTGTGGGGGAAAACCACTGTTTGGGCGCATGGCAGGGTTTGGAAGGGAAGGAGCGCCATTTGACTTTTTGAATGTAAAATTTGCTTGAATAATTAGCGGACGCCATGTTGGAAACTAGACCCCTCAGGGAACTTATTTAGATTAGTGATGAGTGAGTATCTACTGCTAACCCTTTCGCCGAGTATGCTCGGACGAGCACCAAGTATTTACAGCTGCTCGGTGTTATGTTTGAATCACTCCCGTGTGCATGATTTGCGACTGTTTGACAGCTTTAATACTTGTGAGGAATGTCTATGTCTTACACATTCCTCACATGTATTAAAGCTGTCACACAGTCACAAATCATGCACCATGAACCCCCAGATGCTTCCCAGAAGCTTATAACATGGAGTCGTGAAAATAAAAAAAATTCTAACTTTTTCCACAAAAATTATGTTTTAGCCCCAAATTTTTTATTTTCACAACAGTAAGAAGAGAAAATGGACCCCAAGAACTTTTGTGAAATTTCTCCTGAGTATGCCTATATCCCATATGTGGGGAAAATACACTGTTTAGGCACATGGCAGGGTTCAGAAGGGAAGGAACTCGGTGTGACTTTTTGAACGCAAAATTAGCTGGAATTTAGAGCGGACGCCATGTCGCGTTTGGAGAGACCCTGGTGCGCCTAAATAGTGGAAACCACCCACAAGTGACCCCATTTTGGAAACTAGACCCCTCAAGGATTTTATCAAGGGGTATAGTGAACATTTTGAACCCAGAAGTACGACACAGAATTTGATGACCTAATGTTATCATATTGAATAAGTTGTCGTTAGTCTTGAGCTCAAGTGCTCACTACTTGAGTTTGCATCGGGTACTCGGGTATGCACCATGTATTGCAGGTGCTCAAGTGACATGCTCGAGTCCCCGCCCCGCATGTTTCACGATTGTTAGATGCCCAAAATAAAATATGCGGGGATCACTCGTGCATGGCAGGCAATCCCAGCGAGGTTTTTTTGGCCGCGAACCATATGGGGCGGAGACTCGAGCATGTCACTCGAGCACCCGGGATATTCCGTGCATACCTGAACTCTCGATGCAAACTCAAGTAGCGAGCACTTGCGTTCAACACTAGTCACCATATTGTCATCATTTTTTTTCTTTACTTTCAAAAAAATCAAAACTGCATCACAACCCCAACCCTAGCACAACCCCAACCCTACCACAACCCTAACCTTAACCCTACCACAACCCTAACCCTAGCACAAACCTAGAGTTTATTTTTTACGCCGTTCCTCCTGCGGTATAAGTGATTAGACGACTTTATTCTTCGGGTCGGTGCGATTACAGCGATTACAGATTCATGTATTTTTGTTATTGACAGCTCTCACATACTAAAAGACTTTTTTTTGCAAAGACTAGTTTTTGCATCGCCATGTTTTGAGAGCTATAATTTTTCCATATTTTAGCAGACAGAGTCATGTGACTTATTTTTTGCGGGACAAGTTGCCATTTTTATTGGTACAATTTTCAGGCACGTGACATTTTTTGATCGCTTTCTAGTACGATTTTTGGGAGGCAGAATAAACAAAAACCAACAATTGAGGAATTGTTTTGCCGGTCCGCGTGGGGTAAAATTGATAAGGCAGCTTTATTATTCGGGGCAGTACGTTTACACCGGTACCACATTTATATCGTTATCGTTTTGGCGCTTTTACACAATAAAAGCTATTTTATAGAAAAAATAATTGTTTTTGCATCGCTTTATTCTGAGAGCTGTAACTTTTTTATTTTTAGGCTGATGGAGCTATATGGTGGCTTGTTTTTTTGCGGAACAAGATGACGTTTTCAGCAGTACCATTTTTATTTATATTCATCTTTTTGATCACGTTTTATTCCATTTTTTGTTTGGCGGTATGATAAAGCATCGTTTTTTGCTTCTTTTTTTTTTTTTACCGTGTTCACTAAAGGGGTTCTCATAAAAGATAACATGAAAAAATTACCCACGGAAAATGTAATTTATTTCACCACTCAATACAGCAGGGACTATAAGAAAATTATTAATGTTATTACATTTTTTTTTTACCAATGCTGTACCAAGATAGAAAAGTAAAAAATATGCTAGAAAACAACCAAATCAGTTTCTCAGCCAAAAAAGCCCCTACAATCGGATCTTTGGTGTTACCCAGCTTATTTATTGAAAATAAATCAAATACTGATGGGAACTGGCTAAAAACCACAGATTTTTATGGTTGCGGCAAAAATATATGCATCAGCTACAAACATATCATTAAATGCAAGGATTTTCCCTCTGTTAGTACAGGTATCACATACCCTATACAGGATTTTATAAATTGTGACACAGGGGTGGTTTACTTGGTGGAGTGCATCGAGTGTAAACTCCAATATGTAGGGTTTACAATTGGCCCTTTAAAAAGACGCATTAGAAGACATATGTCTGATGCAGTTGGAGACTTAAAAGTGGGAATTTCAGCAGTATCCAGGCATTTTGCCGCTTGTCATGGGGGTGATACAGCCAAGCTGAAGTTCTGTGGTATAGAAAGAGTAAGACGATCTGCACGGGGCGGTGATTTCAGGAGGAAAATTTTGAACAGGGAAAGCTACTGGATGTTCAAGCTGGATACAAGAACTCCTGTCGGCTTAAATGTTAGAAGGGATCTTGTTTTACAATATAATTAAGATCATGTTACCATCCAGTGCTATCTCTGTTAAATAAATAAAGGATACATGGGAGAGGAAAGAAACCCCCAAAAATTAAATGAGTCTCCCATGTGCATTTCTCTCTCTCTTTCTTACACATTAACGTGCAATAAATATTCAGATTGTGGAATATATAGTCAATTTAACCATTTGTAGAAGTTAAAGTGGAAAGTGGATGTGAAACCAAACGAGTGTGAACAAGCGTTTGAAGCAACAAATAATTAAGCAAAAAAAAAAATTCACAATGACATATTTTTCTTTCGAGAGATTAATGGTAATAATAACACATTAATAGCAGGTCATTGTGAGCAAAAAGTTATCAATTTCTTTTTTAACAGCAAACTGTAAGTAATTTTTCGTTCCATATATATTAATAAATAATGCCAACATATCTTTTGGATACAGCAATGGATAATTGAAAATAATACAGTTTTATTATATACGGTAGTACGATATATATGAATATATAGATGAAAGCTGGAATAAACCGGACAAATTAAACTGGTCACCTCCCACTGTGGGAGATTTTTTATTCAGCTATACATACATATATTTCGTTGGTATATATTGTGTTTCGTATACTTATTACTGTTTCCAACATACAGAATCTACACTGTTCAGCTAATTTGTTTCAATTCTCTTGCCAGAAACTTCAATGTCAGGACTTTTATCATAACGTCTGTAGCATTAAATAACCACAAAAAGAAAAAAGCCTGTCTCCAACTTGGAAACGAAGATGTAATACCTGAACGTCACAAGAATTAATTAATTAACTGACTGGACTTCCTTTGTCAGTTTGCTGTTCTTTTGTATTTATTGTATTCCAATGTATGTACCATGATTAAGGCTTTTCTAAGCCGAAACGCGTAGCGTTTTTTTTACTCTGTTTGCCCTTATGGTGTGAATTGGCTCTCTTTGTAAGTGCATTTTTTATGGAAATATCATCCTTCAAATAAATGGAAATTTTAATTACACCACATCGCTGGAGTCTCCTCACTCGCTGGATTTTGGTCTGAAATTACTAAAGAGTGGGTCTCCTTTACTGTTATTGTGTATGCAGTGAGTGACAGGGCTGCCCAAAATTTGGACGGACCCCAATACCCCTTTAAAGAGACTTAGAGGAGTCTCAAAATTTTGAGAACGTGAGGGTCATGGAAAAGGCAGCGTAACAAACGCCACCATGCATGCCAGACTGCTAACAGGCAAGACTTCTGTGTCCTCACCAAGAGGACGACTGACCATGCTCTCCTCCTCCTCTCTGTTCTCCACGCTGAACAGATGGTATGAAAGTTGTACAGGTAGTACCGTCTTTAGCACATGAAACTAGCTCCTGTTCTTCCTCCTCCTCCTCTTCCTCATTGTCACCCAATCCACGTTGGGATGAGATGAGGCGGGGCTGTGTGTAATCACCCTGTATGGTTCCTTGCTCCATCTCATCGTGCTCTGCCTGCATTGCATCCTCTTTGATTGTGAGCAGAGAGCGTTTCAGAAGACAGAGAAGCGGGATGGTGATGCTAATGATGTAGTCATCGCCGCTCACCATCTTGGTGGAGTCCTCAAAGTTTTGGAGGATGGTACATATCTCTGACATCCATGTCCACTCCTGAGGTCTTATGCGTGGAGTCTGAACTGAATACTGACGGCCTTGTTGATGCTGGTACTCAACAACTGCCCTCTTCTGCTCACAAATCCTTCCCAACATCTGCAGTATAGAGTTCCAACGCGTGGGGACATCACATACCAGTCTGTGAGGAGGAAGCTGCAAACGCTGCTGAAACACGGCAAGGGCGACGGAAGCTGTAGGTGACTTTCTAAAATGGGTACACAGGCGGCGTACTTTAACAAGCAGATCTGGCAGCTATGGGTAGGATTTGAGAAACCGCTGAACCACGAGGTTAGGCATATGGGCCAGGCATGGTACGTGTGTGAGCTCGCCTCGTCTCAGAGCCACCACCAGGTTCCGGCCATTGTCACACACGACCATGCCTAGCTGTAGGTTCAGCGGAGTGAACCACAGATCTGCCTGCTCTTTCAGAGTTGTCCACAACTCTTCAGCAATGTGCGGTTTGTCACCTAAGCATATTAGCTTCAGCACAGCCTGTTGCCGCTTGTCCGAGGCAGTGCTGCAATGCTTCCAGCTTGTGACTGATGTGGTCATTTCAGAGATGGAGGCTGAAGAGGAGGAGGAGGCTGAGGAGGATGAGGTGCAGGAGCTGTAGACCGTGGGGGCAACCCTGATTGACGTAGGGCCCGCAATCCTTGGCGTCGGGAGGACGTGTTCCATCCCAAAGTCTGACTGGGTCTCGACTTCCACTATGTTAACCCAGTGTGCCGTCAGCGAGATGTACAGTCCCTGCCCACAAACACTTGTCCACGTGTCCATGGTTAGGTGGACTTTCCCGGTAACTGCGTTGTTGAGGGCACGGATAATGTTTTTGGACACGTGCTTGTGTAATGCGGGGACGGCACACCGGGAGAAATAGTGGCGGCTGGGGACCGAGTACCGAGGGATGGCCGCCGCCATCAGGTTGCGGAATGCTTCCGTCTCCACGAGCCTAAAAGGCAACATTTCGAGCGCAAGCAGTTGTGAAATGTGAGAATTTAGTAGTCTGGTCTGTGGGGCATTGGCTGCATATTTGCGCTTGCATTCCAAGGACTGTGGTATGGACAACTGAACGCTGCCCTGGGACAAGGAAATGGATGTGCTTCCTGATGCTGCTACTTGAGAGTGTGCAACGACAGATGCAGGGCAGGAGGCATCTTTGCATGCACCATGGACAGGGGATTGGCTTGCATGCACAACAGCGGAAGAAGCAATGGTGCCACCCGCAGACACTGTTCCTGGACCCTGGGGTTCAGCCCACAAAGTCGGGTGCTTTGCTGCCATGTGCCTGATCATGTTGGTGGTGGTCAGGCTGGTCGTTTTGCCACCCCTGCTGATGTGGTGCAAATGGCCTTTTTGGGGTTATAGGCAGAGTCTTTAAAAAACAACCAGACTCGGGAAGACCTAACAGTTGTACTGGCAACTTCCTTCGTGTTGGTGTTACGGGGAACGGTTGCCTGCCTTCTGTCTGCGGCCACCACACTGCTTCTTCCTGCCAGGTTGGGTCAGTTACTATATCATCCACCTCCTCGTCTTCCACTTCCGCACCCTGGTCCTGCTCCTGACTTTCTGGCAATTGTGTCTCATCATCGTCCACCTCTTGTGACACTTTCCCACCGTCGCCTTTGTGTGACCATGGCTGCTCAAATATTTGGGCATCGCTACATGCGATCTCCCCTTGCCCTGCTTCAAGTGGACCGGGTGAGAGGCCCGAATCTATAAATGGAAAAGTGAACAGCTCTTCGGAGTGTCCAAGTGTGGGATCAGTTGTCTCTGGGCACTCGACATGGTGGGAGGAAGGAGGTTCAGGATGAGGAATATGCGGTCCAGACTCACGGCTACTGAGACTTGACCGTGTGGAAGACAAGGTGGTGGTTGTGGCTAAGTGACTGTAACCTTTTCACACTGCTCTATGTTCAATAGTGGTGTTCTGTGGTTCCCTTATCAATTGGGACAGGAAAGTTGAGCGAGAAGATATGGGTGTTTATTGTGGCACAATTTCAGCTTGCCCACAGCCTCGGCCTGTGCATGCACCATCATGTCCAGTTCCCTGTCCCTTGCCCCATGCCATGCCCATTTTAAATGGAGGACAATATCTTCCACACTCACTAAAAATGGTTACATTTGGAGCGAACTTATATGTGATCTGTGTGACGGACAAACCACAGTTTTAAATAGCTGGCCTGTAGGTAACTACTTTGAACAGCAAACTGGTGTCAATAGCTTCACTCACACACTGAAACAAAATTTCAATGGAGGCCAGAAATGGCAATATTTTCAGCGCAGTTATACAGTGGGTACGGAAAGTATTCAGATCCCTTTAAATTTTTCACTCTTTGTTTCATTGCAGCCATTTGGTAAATTCTAAAAAGTTCATTTTTTCTCATTAAAGTACACTCTGCACCCCATCTTGACTGAAAAAAAAAACAGAAATGTAGAAATTTTTGCAAATCTATTAAAAAAGAAAAACTGAAATATCACATGGTCATAAGTATTCAGACTCTTTGTTCAGTATTGAGTAGAAGCACCCTTTTGAGATAATACAGCCATGAGTCTTCTTGGGAATGATGCAACAAGTTTTTCACGCCTGGATTTGGGGATCCTCTGCCATTCTTCCTTGCAGATCCTCTCCAGTTCCGTCAGGTTGGATGGTGAACGTTGGTGGACAGCCATTTTCAGGTCTCTCCAGAGATGCTCAATTGGGTTTAGGTCAGGGCTTTCCGTATACTGAATACTTTCCGTACCCACTATATGTGATCCATGTGACAGACAAACCACAGTTTTAAATAGCTGGCCTCTAGGTAACTATTTTTAACAGCAAACTGGTGTCAATAGCTTCACTGACACACTGAAAAAAAATTTCAGTGGAGGCCAGAAATGGCAATATTTTCAGCGCAATTATATGTGATCCGTGTGACGGACAAACCACAGTTTTAAAAAAACTGGATTTTTAGCGCTGTAATGTGGAAAGGACCTGGCTGTATTCTGCAGTGCCAACAAGCAAATGGTGCAGAAAAACGGTGTTCTCTGGATTGCTTTTTAAGCAAATAATGAGGATTAAGATCCAAAAAAAAAATATTCCTGGCCCCTGAGACCTGGGCCTATTTCTAGAAATGTCTAACTGGAATGGAGCCTCTTGTGCTATATGCACTGAAGTCTGCTATATACACTGCCTGCCTGATATCTCTGCAGATGGATTAGTCCTCAGAAGGACTGTTTGTTGAGATGGATATGTGTAATATACTTCTGTTCTACCTACACTACCTAATAAACAAGCAAATCTCTCCCTAGCTCAGCAGCACCTCTCCCTACACTGTCTGATTCCGGAGTGACTGTGATGAGCACGGCGGCGCCAGGTCTGATATAGACCTGATGGCGCTGTTCTGCCAGCCAATCACTGTAATGCCACAACCAACATGGCTGCAGCATTACAGTGAGTGGCAGGCAATCCCTACATGTTCATTGGCTCTGTAAAGAGCGCCAAGCATGCAGGGAGGGGACCCGATCTCCCATTGAGAAACCATGGAAATACTCGGCGATCACCGAGCAAGCAGTGAGATGCTCGGGCCAGCACCGAGCAGTAGAGAGCATGCTCGCTCATCACTAGTTCCTACCTAAAATGCATCACTATCGTTTTTGTGAAGTTATATAATGTCATGGAGATATTAAGAAAATATTAACAATTTCTCCCAAACCCCTCATTCCCCTCCCCTATTCCATTTGTCACAAGACAAGAGCGGACAATCGATCATCTGTCTGTATGCAAATTAACACACTCAGCAGAAGTAGCTGTAGACAACTGCTAGCACAGAGAGGGCAACCAAACCCAATGAGACACAGGCTTGCAAGAAATTTACACCTAGATAAGGGGGACGCAGCTCGTTAAATTCAAATACAGTCACAAGTCCCAGCTGCAAATCTCCAGACTTTTGGGCACTGACAGGAGATATTGAATATTGTCAGTTCCATAATTCCGATAATAATGAGACCTATATTTTTAGTGACAGGGTCAGCTAGGGAACAACATGGATATTTTCCCATCACTGTATGCCCCTCCAGGGGCTGTGGCGCAATAGTAACAAAATAGCAGACGGCAACTATGCCATGTGTAGTCTCTATGGAAAGGTAAATTCATAACGGAAAAGTGGTAACACTTTTGGGCCTCTATGATCAACCAGTGAGGAGTTATCAAAGAAGTTAGAGTTTTTAATAGAAACATGAAGGGTGGAGCCCAGCCCACATGATGTCAGCACAAGGGGCATGTGGGCAGGTCCCCTCTTCGGCATAAAGGATCCAACTGAAGATCGATCCATATTCATAGCGGGAGTATATATTTATTATATGCAACGGATCCTGTTCGCTGAACGGTCAAATCATAAGAGAGCTTCCTATATTGAGTCGTCACTGCGAACGTATACAAAGTCTCTTCTTTGATCCTGTTTTATTTGTGTAACTGCATATGTATTGTATTGTCCCCATTAGTAAAATCTTGTGTATTTTTCCTAAACACTGCCTCCGTTTTGGATTAAATATAAAATTTAATAGTTCTCCACAAAAAAGAGAGAAAGGTAGACAGAGAGCGCCCCAATCTAAGTGTAGTATATAGCGGTTGTATGAGTATTTATAATAGTCTTTTGCACTCACCTTTATTTGGTCTTTCATTTCAGCTAACCGATCTCTAAGGATCACAAAGTAAGGGATTTTCTCCTTTCAGTTGGTTTGCTGCATACACCTGGTGGCTATTCGATAGCCCTGCTCAGGTTATCATAGGAAAGAGATTTTGACAATACTGTTCATCCAGGCCAAATGCGCTCCCAAGAAGCCAGTGAATACTGTGGGTATATATTCTCCAAATGATCTATATTTCTCAAGTAAATACTTGTATTCACTGGCTTCTTGGGAGAGCATTTGGCCTGGATGAACAGTATTGTCAAAATTTAATAGTTCTGTTTCTTTTGTCCTGTAATCGTTCCCTCTCCCAAAGCCATATACGCTACCAGAATGCTGAAGTCCGACCAGGCCTGTATTATATTTCAAACTCGGTCTGTGGTGGCAGCGAATAATACTTGGGCTATCGTGAAGCTGACAGTGACCTTACGAGGTGTATACACATATTCCACGTGTTGTAATCCGGGGGTGTGACACCATACGCTCACTGGTCGCTTGCCGATACCTACATAGTGAGTAGTTGTGTTCTTGAATCCCTGACGAAATCCTGACAGAGTGATGGCAACGGTGAGATATTGTGTGATCTCCCCGGTGTCGTCCTTGTGAAATCTTGACAAATTGGTGGCAGTAGTGGGATATTACAGAACATTAGTGGCTGGATTGAGCAATTATTCCTGTCACTGAAAACTTGCACGGTTCTTGCGAGAATTCTGTGCAAATTTTTAAGAACTCAGACTCAGTGTTTAATATTTTTTATCTGGGACATTACTGTACGTGTAGCAGTTGCATCCCCTCCCTTCTCTTGTTTTTCTGTCCTATCTTTTATTTGGCAATAATGGCTAAACGTGGAGAGCCCTGGTATACCCAGCAGTCGAAGGTCACTCACTGCCCTCTGTGAGCTGAGACAGATTGACCCCACGGGTAAAAACAAGGCCCAAATGATTGCTGAACTGTTGCAATGTGCCACAGAGCCAGTCCGACAGCAAGCAGAACCCTGATGATGGGGCCGCAAGCCAAGGCCCGGTTGGGGCTGCTCCATAGGTCCCATCTGTGATTGCCAGCCATACATGCAGCCCGCATAGTGTGGACCCCCACCTGCAGATGGCCTTTGAGCAGCTCACCACAGACGACCGTGACGGACGACTGCAGCTGATCCTGAAATTCCAGTAGCGAGCAGAGCAACAGGCCCAAGCTGACCGAGAGGAGCGCTAGGCCCAGGCTGAGGCTGCTGAGCGCCAGGCCCAAGCTGACCGAGAGACTGCCGAATGCCAGGCCCAAGCTGACCGAGAGACTCCTGAGCGACAGGCCCAAGCTGACCAAGAAACTGCTGAACGCCAGGCCCAAGCTGACCGTGTTATGACCTGCTACAAGCACTAAGGAAAGATAGGAATACTATCCCTACAATAGGACTAAGCTGATTCCCTACGATGCAGCGGGGGACCTGTTCCTTGTGAACAGACCCGCCTAAGTCCTCGGCTAGTCTGAACGCAGACCTATAGATATAAGGGAGGGGTCCCTACAAGAACTAAGGACTGGGATATAGTTGGACACCTCCTAGCAGAAGTTGTAGCAGAGCAAAGACAAACAAACAAAAAGTACTAGTGGTCCAAGGACCAAGCAAACTACAGAGTTAGGTACAAGGCACCTGGCTAGCTTAAGAGTAAATGTAACACTGAAGTCCAGCAAGGCCAGAAGGGCGGAGCTGGATTATATAGGCAGAAAGTCATGTGACCAACAAAATAGAAAAAGAACTAACAGGAGGGTTCTAACAGACCGAGAGACTGCTGAGTGCCAGGCCCAAGCTGACCGAGAGACTGATGAGCGCCAGGCCCAAGCTGAAAGAGAGACTGCTGAGTAAAAGTGGCAAGATGAGCAGCGGTACCAGCTGGAGTTAGCCCAAATCCAGCTGCCGAGATCCACCCCATCAAGAAGTGAATCCAGCAGCACCAACAGCTTTAAACCCCATCTTGAGCATATTCCTGTAATGGAGAAAGATGGGGACTTGAACATATTTCTGCGAGGGTTTGAAAAAGCTTGCAGGCAGTACCAGCTGCCTGCGGACCAGTGGACCAGGTACTTAACTCCAGGGCTCTGAGGAAAAGTTCTGGAGGTGTTTGTTTCTCTCCCTCAAGAACAAGATGGAGACTATGAGACTGTCAAGCAGGCCCTGATAAAAAAGTACCAGCTGACTCTGGAGGTTTACCGGAAAAAGTTCAGAGCCCTCAAACGTGGACCACATGACAGCTACAGTGACGAGGTAGATGGGCTCAGAACCAACTTTCAGCAGTGGGTCCAAGGACTGTCAGTCACCACCTTTGAGGACCTGAGGAATCTGATGGTGAAGAACCAGCTTCTCCGTCTTTGCCCTGTGTAAGTGCGATAGTTTGTGCTGGAACGGGAGCCGAAGGAAGCTGCTAAAGCAGCCCAGATTGCAGGTGCCTATGAGGTCAACTGCACACCAGAGGTGCGGAAGTCCACTGCTGCCAGCTGGAAAGGGGATACGCCGACAGCCACCCCCAGTGTTCCAGCTAGCCGGCCTTCGGTTTCTGCCCTATCTTCCAGCACCTGGCCTGCATTTGACTGTTATGTTACATCAGCCTTGTCTGCCCAGCAGAAGATGAACACCACACCTAAGACCCCAGGGCCTACTGCAGCCATTCTTTTTGCAGGTGGTGGGGTGGTTGGCAGGGCCTGGGAAAACTTACAACCAGTTACTACGGGCAACACTGTTACTGTTGGCCTTAGGGACACTGGCGCAGAATGTAACTCATCCGCCCTGAGTTTGTGTTACCAGAGGAACTCATTCCTGGGAAGACCCTGATTGTCACTGGGTTTGGGGGTGTTCACCATCCCATACCGATGGCCCGAGTTTTCCTGGACTGCGGTGCGGCGGGACAGGGGTTAAGGGAAGTGGGGGTGTCAAAGAATCTCCCCACTAATGTGCTATTGGGAACTGATCTGGGATGGTTGGTTGCCTGATACATTCCTGACAACCCTACCAGGTCTGATATGTCATATAATGCCATTGTCAATAATGTCAATGTGATGTATAATAAAAGTGTCTGTTGTGGTAAAGGGGAACTCAACCACCTCACCCCGCAGGGTGATGCTGCTGAGGATCCCCTAAAGCGAGCCAGTATAAGTGCTATGGGCAAGGGGAGCAGGCACAGACACCAGGAAGCAGGTCGCCCAGTGCAGGTGACCAGTGTCATGCCAGAGAGTGGCATGGTCAATGGTAACTGCCCCATAACTAGCACGACTCCAGAGGTAATGAGAGAGGATGGGGAGAGACACGGGGATCATAGGGAAAGTGGTTCTGTGCCGCCGACCGGTGTCATGACGGACTGTGACATGGCCGGTTGTAGCTCCCCCATAGTGAGCATGGCTCCTAAGGTAACGATAACAGGTGGAGAGGTAGGCCCGACAACCAGGCAAGGTAAAAAGGTGTTTCCCCCTGTCTGTCAGGAGTATGGGAGGAAGGTACCCATAGCCTGTCAGAGGTGTGGGGAAAATGTATCCTGAACCGATCAGGGTGATCGGAAAGCTGGATCCCCAGTCGTTCAGAGTGGTGGGCGAGTTGGGTCCACGGCTTGTCGGATCAGCAGGAAGGGTGGGCCAGAAGGTGGGCTTAAGGGGCGATCTATAAATAAGCCCCTATGCCACCTCAAAGAGGGGGAGATGTCATGGAGATATTAAGAAAATATTAACAATTTCTCCCGAACCCCTCATTCCCCTCGCCTATACCATTTGTCACAAAACAAGAGTTGACAATCGACCATCTGTCTGTATGCAAATTAACACATAAGCAGAAGTAGCTGTAGACAACTGCTAGCATAGAGGGTGCTACCAAACCCAATTATACACAGGCTTGTGAGAAATTTACATCGGGCTGAGGAGGACGCAACTCGTTAAATTCAAACAGAGTTACAAGTCCCAGCAGCAAATCTCCAGACTTTTGGGCGCTGACATGAAATATTCAATATTGTCAGTTCCATCGTTCCGATAATAATGGGACCTATATTTTTAGTGACAGGGTCAGCTAGGGAACAATATGGATATTTTCAATATTTTCCCGTCGATGTAAGTCCCTCCAGGGAGCTGTGGCGCAATAGTAACAAAATAGCAGACCACAACTACTGTATGCCATGTGTAGTCTCTATGGAAAGGTAAATTCATAACGGAAAAAGTGGTATCACTTTCGGGCCTCTATGATCAACCAGTGAGGAATTATCAAAGAAGTTAGAGTTTTTAATAGAAACATGAAGGGTGGAGCCCAGCCCACATGATGTCAGCACAAGGGGCGTGTGGGCAGGTCCCCTCTTCGCCATAAAGGATCCAACTGAAGATTGATCCATATTCATAGCGGGAGTATATATTTATTATATGCAACGGATCCTGTTCGCTGAACGGTCAAATCATAAGAGAGCTCCCCTCCAGCTATATTGAGTCGTCACTGCGAACGTATACAAAGTCTCTTCTTTGGTCCTGTTTTATTTGTGTAACTGCATATGTATTGTATTGTCCCCTTTTGTAAAATGTTGTATATTTTTCCTAAACACTGCCTCCCTTTTGGATTAAAAATAAAATT
This sequence comes from Phyllobates terribilis, assembly GCF_046119375.1. NCBI lineage: Eukaryota > Metazoa > Chordata > Amphibia > Anura > Dendrobatidae > Phyllobates > Phyllobates terribilis. Next base: position 415,991,730 of record NW_027362764.1, on the reverse strand, counting down.
TAATGGTTCCTTTTATTTTGTCCTGTAATCGTTCCCTCCCCCGAAGCCATATACGCTACCAGAACGCAGGCGTCTGACCAGGCTTGTATTATATTTCAAACTCGGTCGGTGATGACATCGAATAATACTTGGGCTGTATCATGAAACTGATAGTGACCGTACAGGGCGTGTACACATATTCCACGCTTTGGAATCCGGAGGTGTGATGCCATACGCTCACTGGTCGCTTGCCGATACCTACGTAGTGAGTAGTCTGGATTGTATGCTCGCGAATACCTGACGAAATCCTGACAGAGTGACGGCAACGGTGAATATTGTATTGTGTGATCTCCCCGGTGTCGTCCTTGTGCAACCTTTACATATAATGTAAATTTTCAACTCCTAACTTTTCTTACGAATGTACATGCACACATAGACAATTTTGTTTGTAGCATCGGCGTTTCTGCCTCCTGCCCGGCAGAGACGCCGTCCTCCTTACCGCCGCGGTCCTGCTCCGGCGTCTTCTGGCCTCCCTGCAGCTGCTGCTGGTGCACGCAGATTCCCTGGCTCTGTGCTTAGGGCGCGCGCTCCCTCCCTCTTAAAGGGGCCGCGCGCACCATCCTAAAAAGTCCCCGGCCAATGGCCGGAGGACTTCCCCTATAAAAGGCACCTCCTCCAATATGGAGGTGCCCATGCAAGGTTGTAGCTTTGTGTGTTAAACTCTGCTTCAGCCCTCAGGTCTCGCTGCTAAGCCTGACTTCAAGTCCTGCCTGCCTGCCAGCCTGACTACCAGTCCTGCCTGCCAGCCTGACTTCAAGTCCAGTCTGCCAGCCTGACTACAAGTCCAGCCCGTCTGCTTGTCTACTTTCCAGCCCGACAGTCTGTCTAAAGTCCAGTCTGCCAGTCTGTCTATGGGCTCTGTCTGCCTGCTTACCTGGAGGCTTCCGCCTGTCACTTGCCGTGACCACCTGACAGCCTACCTAGAGGCTCCTGCCTGTCACTTGCCGTGACCGCCTGACAGCCTACCTAGAGGCTCCTGCCTGTCACTTGCCGTGACCACCTGACAGCCTACCTAGAGGCTCCTGCCTGTCACTTGTCATGACCACCTAACTGCCTACCTAGAGGCTTCTGCTCGTTACTTGCCTTGCCTGCCCGACAGCCTACCTAGAGGCTCCCGCCTGTTACCTGCCATGCCTACCTGTCAGCCTACCTGGAGGCTCCTGCTTGTTCCAGCCGTGTCTGCCAGTCCGTCTGTCTGGACCACATGTCAGCCTGCTTGCCGTGCTCATCTGCTGAACCGGTCAGTCCTTGCCATCTGACCCGTGGGAGTCACCTGCTCTCTTACAAGGTCGTCCCCAGAGTAGCACCTGGTCCCTCTGCTCGGTCCCTCCCTGGTCACGGAGTCGATTGAGCCGCCGTACGACACTGGTCGGTCCAAGTTGATACCTAGTTACGCCCCTCTGGGTCCCTCCTTGCACCGCAGCACAGAAGTTCCACCACCCGGATCCGTAACATGTTGGTATGAAATGGTTTGGAAACAACTATTGCCAAAAGTAATTTTCAATTTACTGAATATCAATTAATGAACATCAGACATTGCTTTTGAATTGTGGTTCATCAAAAAAGAATTAAAAAATAAACTAATGAAAATGACAGTATCTTTAGAAAATATTGAAAATAATTTAATCATAGGGCATGTGAAGCTAAGGTATGTCCTGTAATTAGCCTCTCAGGTGTCTAGAAACTTGTAATCAGTCAGTATGCTTATTTAAATGGTGAAAAGTAGTCATTGTGCAGTTTGGTATCATGATGTGTACCACACTGGTCATGGACCAAAGTTAAGGAGAAAGTTGTCTCAGGAGATTAGAAACAAAATGATTGACATACATGTTAAGGCACCACTCCAGCATTCTTTTTTTTTATTTCATTGCTGGAGTGGTGCCACTAAAGTAAGTTCCCTGCCCCTAGTATTATACTTACCAGCCACTGTCTTCAGCTGTTCACGGTGCAGCTCCGGTCCAGATCTGCCATCTTGTGACAGCAACCTCTTACTGAGGTAACGGTCACAAGCTCTCAATGAAAGTCTATGAGAGCCTTTTACTGGCCTCCTGGCTCTCATAGACTTACATTGAGTAGTAACTTCTGGCTCGCCTAGCAAATGCTGGAGCTATCCATCAGGTCACAACACACAGAAAATGACTGGAGTGGCACTGATAACAGATGAAGATGGTAGCTAGTAAGTTTAATACTAGAGGCAGGAACTTACATGATTGCCACCACTCCAGCGCTGAATTAAAAAAAAAAACACTGGAGTGGTGCTTTAATGGTAAAGGCTATAAGACCATCACCAAATTGCCTGATCTTCCTGTTATTACAGTTGAACTTTTTAACAATGTAGTCACAAGTTTATTAGCTAAAATGAGCTCAGGCTGAAAGGCGTTGTCTCAAGTTTGCAAAATGCTTGTAAAAACAAGCAACTTTGCAATTTACCCCTTATTAAAAAATGTTCTATGTGCGCAAGAAAGAAGGTATTTTTAATTTTATCGCATATAGGTTGTTTCCTAGGTTACGGGCCACACTGTGATCTGATAGCGGCACTATTAGCTGGTTACAGGCAGAAGCAGATAAAGCTGCTTCTGCCTGTAGCATGGAAGAGCCCACAAGACCATGTCGCTAGTCCAAACTGTCAATCTTCAGGAGTGAACCACCCCTGCAACCAGGAAACTGTGAGGAAATGTAGCAGTGCACTCGTGAAAAGGTAACATTAGGGTATGTGTACACATCATATTTTTCTGGCTGATTTTGAGTGTAGCCTACCTAGATAAGTGCTTAATAAATGTTCAAAAGAATGACAATATGCATTGGAATGTCAAAACAACTCGCTGTGCATATATTCCATCTCTTTCAACTTCTTTTACCACTTCAGGATTTGAAAGCTGTGAAGTGGCTGAAAGAAGTGACCTGACTATTCTTCAGGTGGCTTCATCTTGGTAATCTGACTATTCTTCAGGTGGCTTCCCCTTGGTGATCTGACTATTCTTCAGGTGGCTTCCCCTTGGTGATCTGACTATTCTTCAGGTGGCTTCCCCTTGGTGATCTGACTATTCTTCAGGTGGCTTCTGCTTGGTGATCATGTCTATGTTTCAGGTGGCTTCTGGTTGGAAACCACTACTATTTTCTATATGAAATAAAAAAAAATGGGGGAAGAGCCAACGGTAAAGTACCCTTAGATCAACTTTTGAAACCTTATTTTAACATGCTCTGTATGCTATATACCCTGCACTTATGTTAGTGTATTCAGGTTCACACAAATCTGGCATCTATAAGTGCTTCTCACTAAATTAGAATATTCTCAAAAAGTTCATTTATTTCAGTTCTCCAATACAAAAAGTGAAACTCATATGTTATATGGAGTCATTACAAACAGAGTGATCTATTTCAAGTGTTTATTTCTGCTAATGTTGATGATTATGGCTTACAGTCAATGAAAACACAAAAGTCATTATCTCAGTTAATTAGAATACTTTATAACAGCAGCTCGAAAAATGTTTTTAAAATCCGAAATGTTGGTCTACTGAAATGTATTATTCAGGAAATGCACCCAGTACTTGCTCGGGACTCCTTTTGCATCAATTACTGTATCAATGCGGCATGGCATGGAGGCGCTTAGCCTGTGGCACTGATGAGGTGTTATGGAAGCCCAGGTTACTTTGATAGCAGCCTTCAGCTAGTCTGCACTATTGAGTCTGGTGTCTCTTATCTTCCTCTTGACAATGCCCCATAGATTCCCTATGGGGATAAGGTCAGGCGAGTTTGCTGGCCGATCAAGCACAGTGATACTGTTGTTTTTAAACCAGATATTGGTACTTTTGGCAGCGTGGACAGGTGCCAAGTCCTGCTGGAGAATGAAATTTCCATCTCCAAAAAGCTTGTCGGCAGAGGGAAGCATGAAGTGCTCTAAAATTTCCTAGTAGACGGCTGCGCTGACTTTGGTCTTGATAAAACACAGTGGATCTACACCAGCAGATGACATGGCTCCCCAAACCATCACTGATTGTGGAAACTTCACACTAGACCTCAAGCAGCTTGGATTGTGGCCTCTCCACTCTTCCTCCAGACTCTGGGGCCTTGATTTAAAAATGAAATGCAAAATTTACTTTCATCTGAAAACAACACCTTGGACCAGTGAGCAACAGTCTTTTTCTCCTTGGCCCAGGTAAGACGCTTCTGGCGCTGTCTATTGGTCATGAGTGGCTTGATACAAGGAATGCGACACTTGTCCGGGATATGTCTGTGTGTGGTGGCTCTTGAAGCAATGACTCCAGCAGCAGTCCACTCCTTGTGAATCTCCCCAAATTTTTGAATGGCTTTTTCTTAATAATCCTTTCAAGGCTGCGGTTATCCCGGTTGCTTGTGCACCTTTTTCTACCACACTTTTTCCTTCCAATCAACTTCCATTAATATACTTGGATACAGCACTCTGTAAACAACCAGCTTCTTTAGTAATGACATTTTTCGGCTTACCCACCTTGTGGAGTGTGGCAATGACTGCCTTCTGGACATCTGTCAAGTCAGCAGTCTTCCCCATGATTGTGGAGAAATAAACACTTGAATTAGATCACTCTGTTTGTAATGACTCTATATAATATATGAGTTTCACTTTTTGCATTGAAGAACTGAAATCAATTAACTTTTTGATGATATTCTAATTTAGTGAGAAGAACTTGTGTATAGCTATATAGCTGGTAGTTTGCTATAGTAAAAGGTTTTTGTTGGCATATTCATGGTAATCAGATTAGTAGTGTTATGGCAGCAGTTCATCCTTTAGGAATGAATCCATTTTATAGCTTCAGAATTTGAACTGTCCCTTTCAACTATTCATGAACATTTTTTTATGCTAGAGCGAGCAAGCTGATAGCCACCTCTGCACAGATAACAACAGATAAGAAACCATAACAAAGTGTAACCCAGATAATGGGATCTCAGTTACTGGCACTAGCCTCCTCCTCTGAACTTGAACCATGTAAGTTAATACCTATTCCACTGGCATGCTAACATATATTCTTTCACACAGTTGTTTATAAAAAATTGAAACCTATGTAACATGTGTACATGATGCCATCACAATCAGCAACCGAGGAAAGTCACATCGAACCCACATACCAAGTGGTAAAGAAAGGAGGCATTATTCTCTGTACTAAGCATGAGAGTGACTGACCTGAGGTAAGGGGCATGCATAGAATTCAAGTAAAAGTCCTTATTGAACACACTACTCCATAAAAAAAAAATACTCAGCAGAGTAGGCTGGGTCTCAGAGCATAGGCACAGCCACAGAAGAACAAACCTCCATACTTTTAAAGACAGGGAGAGGGACATATATTGCTGCATATACACAGAAATAATACCGCTACTGAAGCCTCTTAGCTACTGAAGCCCACAGTCACCCATACAGTAGAATGGACCCCACGGTCCTCCCACACAATTATTATGCACCAATAGCTCCCCCATGCAATATGATTGCACCTACAGTTCCTCCACAATATTATGTCCTCTAGCCCATAGTATGATGCACCCACAGCTTCCCCACACAAAATGATTGTACCAACAACACTACCAAATATATAATTGCCCCAGCAGAGAACAGAAAGATGAAGGCCACTGTGTAAGAACAATATATGTGCCCTTGCAATCCAATAATATGTCTGTGACAGAAGTTTCTTGATGGTTGGGAGGTAGAAGTGGGTCCCCTTATCTCTGGGGCCCCTGTGTGGTTGCATAGGTTGCACCAATGGTATGTCCACTCCTCGATTGCCCCAAGGCCTTCCACTTCAAAGCATTAACACGCACACACAAATACAGTATAGTGTCCCCCACAGCTCCCCTAAAAAGTTAATAATTTCCCCACCCATTATGATGCCTCCTCGCCACAAGTACTGGCTGACAAAATTAAAAAAAATACTCACCTAGGCCTTTTACCCCAATGCACTGCTGCAGTAAATGCAGCATGTGGACTGAAGCTACATGCTGCTAGTGTGATCTATTGACAATATCAAAACTGCTGTGCTGAGACAGAAGAACAGGCAGAATGATGGCAGATGGCTCTCTTTTCCATCATTGGATTCAACTGTATCTCCTTCCTGAGGATGCAGGATCCAATGAAATCATCCCCATAATCGCCCATTTACACAGGATTATTTCTCCCCATTAACGACTGACAATTAACTATATACAAGTTGATCAGAGTTTGTTTAATGGTCTATTCACTGATACAAACCCTGTGGGGCCAGTACTGTTGTTAATATAATCATTCTGTTGCCATATCTTGCCTCTTATTGGCAGTACATACCTTGATTACACAGGGTGATGTGCCCCTGACAATGATTCAGATTCAAATGTCTGATTGGCAACATGTCTTATGAACGTTTGATTGTCCATTTGGCTCATTTAAATGGATCATAAGCCTAGAGTCTGAAAGTGACAGGTTGCCCTAATATTTTCACTTAGATCTAACTTACTCATTTTCTATAACAACTGAAATTATTTTTAAAAATTATATGTAAATGGGTACATCAAAAGTAATACTTCATACAATTTGATAATTTGATACCATCCTTTAATTACGGTAAGTATATAAAGAAAGAGGAAATTAATTCTCTACTGCAGCCTGGTTGCAAATGTCTCTGAATATTGTGCGATGAAGTCAATGCTGTACACGTTTCATCTGTGATTGCTCCATATTTGGGATATTATGTAAGGCATATTGTTTACAATACAATCTATGATCCTATCTGCGCAGTTTGCGTAACCTTATATTTTTGTGCAGGAATGTCCTATTATTTCCATGATGTCATACATTTAAGAACAAGGTAATAGTATCTGCTCATGTGTTACCTTATTTCATTCTTACAAGCCTGGTGTGGATTACATGGATTTATGGTACAAAAATAACAGCACAGCAGTTTATTTATAGTGTGGAAGTATCAGAGGGAAATGCATTGTTGTCCAGGTTGTAGAGAGCTACAGAATCGTGAGATTTACTGGATATGAATGGGAAGGGGGAAGAGCTGCTCATATTACATTGTGCGGTTAGATGAATATGTGCCAAATGCCGTCTATTTCATCCTGATTTATATAGATGTAATATACATTACTTGTAAAATATTGTGTGTAGACTGTGTGATGTGTAATATGTCTGGATTTACTCCTGTATGCTAAGATTTTATAAAGAGCCAAACCTCTATAACATTCAAAGTTCAAAGAAGCCGCAAAGAATATACTTAGGTACAGAAGTCTCTGCAGCTCCAGGATTTTCCCCAGTAGTCATAAGGCTGGGGCTACACTGGAACATGTGTCGTGCCATAGCACTTCTCAGACAAGTCGCTTGACACAAATAATTTGTGCAACCTGTGTGAATATTTTACCGTCGCCTGCGACTTGCTTCGGAGTCTACGGCAAGTGAGTCAAATGAGACTTATGACCAGTGACAGAGAATCGATCACATTTGGAAACATTTGTGACTGTGCATCGCAGTAGGTTGCAAGGAGACAGCATATGAAATCATTAGATGAGATGTTGCAAGGAGACAGCATATGAAATCATTAGATGAGATGTTGCAAGGAGACAGCATATGAAATCATTAGATGAGATGTAGCATTGCATCACTGAGATTTCATTGTCACTCGACACATGTCGCCCTGTAACCTTAGGCTAAGCCACATCAATGGGATCTGAAAGCCCCAGGAGGTCTCCAAGCCTTATTGTCGCAACCCGTATATAGTATGGCGTAATTGCACACAAAAGTTAAAGGGGTAGGCCAGGTTATTGTCATTTTAACAAATGTTTTGATGGCATGAGTTTTGGCATTTACTAACGTATAAGTATTACAGGTTCTCCTCCTGCTCTAGTTAGTATAGTCTTCATCACAGACTGTCCAGAAAATGGCTATTGATGGAGGAGCACGTGACCAGAACTGTCTATCAATTGTCCCCAATTGATAAACACAATGCATGGGAAACTGTTTTTTTAAGTGGACGAGGCTGACGGACAAGTCAGGTCACATGTTCCTTTATCAACTCTTATTTTGTGGACAAGATAGTTGTGCAGTCTCTGAGGAAGGCATATAACTTGTATGCATTATTAAGTGACTCAACATCATGTCCTAAATGCATTTGGTAAAATAAAGTGGGAAATTCCTATAAGGTCCTGAACCAAGGAGCTTCAAGAAATACGCAACTTGTCACCTGATTCACTCTGGCCAAAACCACTATTAACATGAATCAGAACCTGGCTGCACGTTTGTGACCAGGTATAGTTTTCTCTTGAACACTTCGGCATTTCAGAGAAAATAAACTTTTAAGATCTGACCAGGGATGATAGCTGAATACCAGACTAGCCCGGTGCCACAGCAGGTGATTGACAGGTCTCTCCCATAGCGTGTTAATCACCTGCAGCAGCGCTGGATCTTCAAAGTATAACGCTCCAGCGTTTAGATAAAAATATACCTGGTTGCGCAGCTGATTCATGCTGCCTGCGGTCAGCTGCCCGAAGCAATCATATTTTCTAGATGACAGAAAATGAATAGAAAAATATTGCAATGTAACTCTTCAACTTTCAATAATGCCTTATTAATAATCAGAACTGCATAGAATAAATTATGGCAAAAGGCCCACAGCACAATGTCTTCCATCTGATTAGTAGTTTAAGTATAAACTCACAGTAGAATGCAATTCGCTTATAGCTTACATCCCATACCTAATGGCAGTGAATTACTGCCTGCTTCAAGATTCATGAGTAATACAGTGTAGACAGGGATTGCTGGGTCCCATGGCAATAATTCTCCTCTGAGAAGTTGTAGGTCAGCAGAATTCCAGCACCAGTTACAAATTTAATGGTGACTCACCCAGCGCTATTCAATATAACAATCTGATAGTATTTTAGACAAAAATATGAATATATTACATAAGTAAGAACATGCATAACAGACATCCTGACTCATAATGTCATAATAGCATCCAGCCATGTATATACAGTGGGGAAAATAAGTATTTGATACACTGCCGATTTTGCAAGTTTTCCCACCTACAAAGAATGGAGAGGTCTGTAATTTTTATCGTAGGTACACTTCAACTGTGAGAGAAAGAATCTAAAAATAAAATCCAGAAAATCACATTGTATGATTTTTACATATTTAAATTGCATTTTATTGCATGAAATAACTATTTGATTACCCACCAACCAGCAAGAATTCTGCCTCTCACAGACATGTTAGTTTTTCTTTAAGAAGTCCTCCTAATCTGCACTCATTACCTGGATTAATTGCACCTGTTTGAACTTGTTACCTGTATAAAAGACACCTGTCCACACACTCAGTCAATCACACTCCAACCTCTTCACCATGGCCAAGACCAAAGAGCTGTCTAAGGACACCAGGGACTAGATTGTAGACCTGCACAAGGCTGGAATGGGCTACAGGACAATAGGAAAGCAGCTTGGTGAGAAGGCAACAACTGTTGGCACAATTATTAGAAAATGGAAGAAACACAAGAAGACTATCAATCTTCTTCGGTTCTCACCTCATGGGGTAAGAATGACTCTGAGAAAGGTCAGGAATCAGCACAGAACTACACGTGAGGACCTGGTCAATGACCTGAAGAGAGCTGGGACCACAGTTTCAAACATTACCATTAGTAACACACTATGCGGTCATGGATTAAAATCCTGAAGGGCAAGCAAGGTTCCCCTACTCACTCCAGCACATGTCCAGGCCTGTTTGAAGTTCGCCAGTGACCATCTGGATGAGCCAGAGGAGGCATAGGAGAAGGTCATGTGGCCAGATGAGATCAAAATAGAACTTTTTGGTATCAACTTCACTCGCCGTGTTTGGAGGAAGAAGAAAGATGAGTACAACCCCAATAACACAGTCCCAACCGTGAAGCATGGTGGGGGAAACATCATACTTTGGAGGTGCTATTTCTGCAAAGGTGGCAAGACGATTGTGTAGCGCCCCGAGGGTTCGGTTGCTACAGGGGTATTGCACCTCAACCAGAGGTGTGATATTCCATTCCCAGGTAAGGATGGAGTGTGGACCAGGGCTCAGTTAGCTGCATACACACACTCACCCCATTTCCGGGGGACAGCTCGACGGTGCTCTCATTTATGCAGGCACAACTGACCATGTCCCTGGCTGGAGTGGGGAGGGGGGAGAGAACCCAGTGATGTAGGAGCAGAGGGGACGGTTTCTGGAGCATAGGAAGGAGCTCATTGGGTGCAGGTCACCTGAGCTCAGACACAGAGAAGCAGATAAAAGGTGGGGGCAGTTCAGAGGAGAGAAGTAGTTCAGTCAGAGCTGACAGGGAAACGTGGCTCAGCCTGAGCTCAGCTCCACGAGGCAGGCCTAGAGAGAAGGCCGGGGCCAGAGAGGAGAAGAGAAGAAGGAGAAGGAAGGAAGGAGAAGAGACAGAGGAGTGGAAGGGCTCCAGAAACAAGAAGATAGAAGGGACCCTAAGAGAGCAGAACGGACAGCAACCGTTGCAAACCCGCGTTATATCGGGTGAAGGGTCAGGCTGTGGAAGGGTACCGGATTCCCAAGTTGGTGGAGGTAAATCATCCCTCAGCCAAGAACCGGAGGTCGTGGTCATTTATTGGTGCGACCCCCCGCCAAACCTGCTAGGAAGGCACCATATAGGATAGCGGGAAGCGGAGGCCAACGCTTACCCGACACAGTCCGCAGTAGCTGGACAGAAGTTTGGTAACTGGTGGGGCACGAGAGGCCAGAGAAAGGACAGAAGGGGGTCCTGTGCCATACTCCTGAATTGCCTGGGGGTTGACCGAGCTCCTCACCTGGTGGACGCAGCACGGCTTGGGAAGTCATTGCTGACAGAAGTGACTTGGATAACAACTGTGAGTAAAAACCCTGGACTGCACCATTGGACTCAGTGTGATCTTTGCTGCGCCTGCACCATCACCCCCAGCATCCACCTACACTGCCCTGAGGCTACACTCTTCCCGTGGGGAGTTATCCTACCCCTGTGCTGCACACCAACACCAGCCTCAGCGGTCTGCCTCGCAGCGGCGGTTATCCCTGACCGCAATCCACAGGTGGCGTAGTCGGACATTCAAAACACTGATAAATAGTCTGTCGCCATATGGTTTGACCACCCTGAGCCACGGGATCGGGTTACCACTACTACCCCCATCAGCACCGTACACCAGAAGGCCCGGTTCCGGGTACCCCTCGGCCCAGGGGGCGAGTCAATTGCATAGTATTAAAGGGAGGATGGATGGGGTCATGTATCACGAGATTCTGGCCAATAACCTCCTTCCTTCAGTAAGCATTGAAAATGGGTCGTGGCTGGGTCTTCCAGCATGACAATGACCCAAAACACACAGTCAGGGCAACTAAGGAGTGTCTCCGTAAGAACCATTTCAAGGTCTTGGATTGGCCTAGTCAGTCTCCAGACCTGAACCCAAAAGAAAATCTTTGGAGGGAGCTGAAACTCAATGTTGCCCAGTGACAGCCCTGAAACCTGAAAGATCTGGAGAAGATCTGTATGGAGCAGTGGGCCAAAATCCCTGCTACAGTGTGTGCAAACTTGGTCAAGAGTTACAGGAAATGTCTGACCTCTGTAATTGGAAACAAAGGTTTCTGTACCAAATATTAAGTTCTGTTTTTCTATTGTACTGGTTCTGGTTCAGACAATGCCGATTCTGGAATACAAGACAGGAAAGACACTGGTATTGGTTCAGGTACCACCAGAGCAGCTTTAGTTTCAGTTACCGCTGGAGCGGTTTGAGGCTTAGGTACTGCTGGAGTGGTTTCAGGCTCAGCTACCGCTGGTGCGGTTTCAGGTTCAGTTACCACCAGAGTAGTTTCAGGCTCAAGTACTGCCGAAGTGGTTTTAGGTTGACAACACGAGTCTCGGGAACAGATTCTGGTTCAGACAACATGGGTTTCAGGGACAGGTTCTGGTTCAGACAACACTGGGGACCTGGCAACTGACTTGTCTCTTTTTCTTCTCCCAGCAGGGACGCCAGCAGTGGCATTAGAGTACCCTCCCTTATGTCCACTCTTTTTCAAGCTTGCATGGAATCTCTGCAGAAGAAATGTGGCATGATTATTCTCCTTGGACTTCCACGATCTCTCTTCAGGGCCATTTTGTCTCCAGTTTAGAAAATAAGTTTTACCTCTGACCTTCTTTATAGCCAGGATGCTTCTCACCACCAAAACATCCTCAGATCCTCAGAGCATATTGAAGCTGGTGTAGTACCAGGATCCTTGCATTGTCAAGTCCCTCCCTGCTCTGTATGACCAGCCATCATCTTGGAAGAATCGGAGACAAGTTGGAGTTCTTATTTCTGGTTGGTAGATAGGAAAGACCTGGAAAGTGCATCCGCCTTGACATTCTCGTTAACCAGCCACTTGAGAATTGAAGATACCTTCTCAGGGTTCATCTTCAAACCAGTGTCCACGATGATATGTCCTAGAGACAGTAAGGATCCTGGGAGTAGGTCTATAGAGCAATCGCCTGGTCTGTGTGGAAATAACGTCTCTGCTTCCCTCCAATTGGAGAAGATGAGGACATCGGCGGCCGAACTGGACGTACAGGGATCAGGCACCACTCGTGACATAACTGTCCCCAATGAAGCACCTCACCGGGTCTCCAGTCCAGAACGGGTTCATGAGTTCGTAGCCATGGAAGACACAAGAGAAGTGGATGAAAAAAGACCAGACAGCACTTAGAAGGTGATCTTCTCCAGCATTGAATTCTTCTCAATGTCTGAATGAGGCTTTAGATACAGTATGTTCCACATTCTCACACTTCTATGTTGCTCCTATATGGCTGCGCACAACACGCAGCAATGTATGAAACAGAACAGAGCGCACAAACCCCAAAATATACTTCATACATCCAACCGTATGTCCTATGTTCTTTTTAGTCTTTGCATGATACTGCACCGGCATCTTGGAGTCAAGAACCACATCTGGAGTGCACATAATCTGGTAGGTTTACCATCACTAATCTAAATACAGTTGTAACCAGAAGTTTACATAAACTTATACATATGCACGTTTTTCTCAATATCTGACATGAAATCAGAATAAACCTTTCCCATTTTAGATCATTTAGGATTCCCATAATTTTTTAATATTTGCCAAATGCCAGAATAATGAGAGGATTACCATAAAAATTATGCTAATCCTAATTGACCTAAAACGGGATGGGTTTATTCTGATTTCATGTCAGATAGTGAGAAAAACATGCATATGTGTCTTTTTATAGAGTGTATGTAAACTTCTGGTTTCAACTGTAGTTGATAGAGATGAGTTTGAAATAAATAATCACAATTACTAGAGAAAACCCTTTTATTTTCTGTGTACTTCATATAGAAGTGAGTGGCGATGTGAATATTGCTCCCTCTTGTGCTAGATTTAGAAGTTGTTCTGGGAAATACAATCATTCAACCCAGGTATAAAGTTTTTTCTTTGCTTGATTTTAAAGTCAGCTTATTAGGGTAGATTTATTAATACTGTCCTACAAGCAGATAAACCTACACCCAACAAGTAGAAACTGTGCCAAACTTATCACAGCAGAGCACTCTGTATAATAAATTTGGCACATCTTGCTGGACACACATTTATTTTTTCACTTAGGCAAGTCTGATCTTCTAGACATTTTTGAAAGCTACGTACTGAGACATAAAAATATGGTCCAAAACAACAAATTCACAATAACCCTGATTCATTGTTTGCGGGTTTTTTAACCCTTTCACGCCAGAGCCTTTTTTCGCCTTCGTGACCAGGCCAATTTTTTCAATTCTGATCAGTGTCACTTAATCAGGTAATAACTCTGGAACACTTCAATATATCCCATTGATTCGGAGATTGTTTTTTTGTGTGACATATTGTACTTCATGATAGCGTTAAAGTTGTTAGATATAACTCGCATTTATGTCTGAAAATATTGGAAATTATGCAAAAATTTTGGAAATTTCCCAATTTTCAAACTTTGAATTTTTATGCCCTTAAACCAGAGAGTTATGTCAAATAAAATTGTTAATAAATAACATTTCCCATATGTTTACTTTACATCAGCACAATTTTTGAAACATAATTTTTTTTGTTAGTAAGTTAGAATGGTTAAAAATTGATCAGCAATTTCTTATTTTTCCAGCAAAATTTACAAAACCATTTTTTTACGGATCACATCACATTGTTTTAGCCACAATTTTTTTTATTTTCACAACGGTAACACGATAAAATGGAGGCCAAAATTTGTTGTGCACCTAGTGGTCGGCGCTCATAGCACAGGAGCATTTCTGCTACATAGAGGTGATCTGCTCATCACCTCTATGTAGCAGAGTCGATCGGACAGTTGCTGCTTCTAGTCTCCTATAGAGACTATTGAAGCATGCAAAAAGTGTAAAAAAAAATGTTTTTAAAAATATTAAAAACATTTAAAAAATATAAAAGTTTAAATCACCCTCCTTTTGCCCCATTCAAAATAAAATAATAAAAAAAAACACATACACATATTTGGTATCGCCGAGTTCAGAATCGCCCGATCTATCAATATAAAAAAAGAATTAATCCGAACGGTAAACGGCGTAACGAGAAAAAAATTCTAAACCCAAGAATTACGTTTTTTGGTCGCCACAACATTGCAATAACGGGCGATCAAAACATCGGATGTATTACAAAATGGTCTCAATAAAAACTTCAGCTCGGCGCGCAAATTATAAGCCCTCACCCGGCCCCAGATCCCGAAAAATGGAGACACTATGGGTCTCGGAAAATGGAGCCATTTTTTATTTTTTTTAGCAAATTTGGACTTTTTTTTCACCACTTAAATAAAAAAGAACCTATACATGTTTGGTATCTAGGAACTCGCAATGACCTGGAGAATAAGAATGGCATGTCAGTTTTAGCATTCAGTGAACAAAAATTAAAAAAATATCTGTGGTATTGCACTTTTTTTGCAATTTCACCGCACTTTGAATTTTTTTTCCGTTTTCCCATACACGATATGGTAAAACCAGTAATGTAGTTCAAAAGTACAACTTGTCCCGCAAAAAATAAGCCCTCACACGGCCATATTGACCAAAAAATAAAAATGCTATGGCTCTGGGAACAAGGAGAGCAAAAAATGAAAATGCAAAAACGGAAAATCCCAGGGTCCTTAAGGGATTAATACCCTATAAGTGGTCAAAAACTACTTTTCAAGCACAGTACAAAGCTCAGAAGGGAAGGAGCGCCATATTACAGTGCAGATTTTACTGTTGTAGTTTTCAGTAGACATGACCCACTGAGAGATCCCCTGAGGTCCCAAAACAGCAGAAATCCCCCATAAGTGATCACATTTTACAAACTACACCCCTAAATGAATTCATCTATGGGTGCAGTGATCATATTGACACCACATGTGACTCACAGAAATTCATATCATTGGGCGGTGAAGAAAAAATAATCATATTTTTACCACAAAAAAATAGTTTTAGCCCCAGATTTCACATTTTTGCACAGAGCAATGGGTAAAAATGGTGCCGAAATGTGTCACACAATTTTTGCTGGAAATTGAAATACCCATATGTGGCTGTAAAGTACTGCGTAGCCATACGGCGAGACTCGGGAGGGACGAAGCGCTATTTGACTCTTGGAGAACAAATTATTACAGAATAGTTTGCGGACTCCATATACAGAGCCCCTAAGTAGTAGAAGAGCAGAATCTCCCCTCAAGTGACCCCATTTTGGAAATTATACAACTTTAGGAATTTATCTACAGGTGGAGTGATGATTTTGACTCCATGGGTGTCATCCAGAAACAAGCAGCAGTGGATATTGCTGAGTGAAAATTGCAAATTGTCATTGAAGTGACCAGTAAGTTGTAGTGACCAGTACGTTGTGCCCAGCTCATGCTTCTGGAGACATGCACCCGCAAATTAGGTGGGCTCTCATCGCTACAGAAATATCAAACATGTGGACCCTAAATGTGGTTTAGGCACTCTGTGGGGCTCAGGAGGGAGGGAGGCATTTGGATTTGGGAGCACAGAATTTGCTGAATTTCTTTTGGGGGCAAGGCCCATTTTGCCTTTCCAAAGCCTTTGTACTACCAGTATTGTGGAAATCCCCTATATTTCCATTAACAGATGACGGAACTGAGTGTGAACTTTATTTTTTTGTTAATTGAGTTGAAGCTTTTATTGGGAACATTTAAAAACGTTTTGGATCACATTTATCCGGCGCTCCACGCTGAGCACTTACACTGTGTGCAGAATTATTAGGCAAGTTGTATTTTACAGGATTATTTTTATTATTGATCAACAACTATGTTCTCAATCAACCCAAAAGACTCATAAATATCCAAGCTTAATATTTTTGGAAGTTGGAGTGTTTTTTTTTTAGATTTGGCTATCTTAGGAGGATATTTGTTTGTGCAGGTAACTATTACTGTGCAGAATTATTAGGCAACTTAATAAAAAACAAATATAATCCCATCTCACTTGTTTATTTTCACCAGGTAAACCAATATCCGTGCACAAAATGTAGAAATAAACATTTCTGACATGTGAAAACAAAAACCCCAAAAAATTAGTGATGAATATAGCCACCTTTCTTTATGATGACACTGAGCAGCCTCCATCCATAGATTCTGTCAGTTGCTTGATCTGTTTTCGATCAACATTGCATGCAGCAGCCACCACAGCCTCCCAGACACTGTTCCGAGAAGTGTACTGTTTTCCCTCCCTGTAGATCTCACATTTTATGATGGACCACAGGTTCTCTATGGGGTTCAGATCAGGTGAACAAGGGGGCCATGTCATTATTTTTTCTTCTTTTAGACCTTTACTGGCCAGCCATGCTGTGGAGTAGTTGGATGCATGTGATGGAGCATTGTCCTGCATGAAAATCATGTTTTTCTTGAACGATACCGACTTCTTCCTGTACCAATGCTTGAAGAAGTTGTCTTCCAGAAACTGGCAGTAGGTCTGGGAGTTGAGCTTCACTCCATCCTCAACCCGAAAAGGTCCCACAAGTTCATCTTTGATGATACCAGCCCATACCAGTACCCCACCTCCACCTTGCTGGAGTCTGAGTCGGAGTGGAGCTCTCTGTCCTTTACTGATCCAGCCTCTGGCCCATCCATCTGGCACATAAAGAGTCACTCTCATTTCATCAGTCAATAAAACCTTTGAAAAATCAGTCTTAAGATATTTCTTGGCCCATTCTTGACGTTTTATCTTATGTTTCTTGTTCAAAGGTGGTCGTTTTTCAGCCTTCCTTAGCTTGGCCATGTCCCTGAGTATCACACACCTTGTGCTTTTTGATACTCCAGTAACGTTGCAGCTCTGAAATATGGCAAAACTGGTGGCGAATGGCATCTTGGAAGCTTCACGCTTGATTTTCCTCAATTCATGGGCAGTTATTTTGCGCCTTTTTTGGCCAACACGCTTCTTGCGACCCTGTTGGCTATTTGCCATGAAACGCTTGATTGTTCGGTGATCACGCTTCAAAAGTTTGGAAATTTCAAGACTGCTGCATCCCTCTGCAAGACATCTCACAATTTTAGACTTTTCAGAGCCCGTCAAATCTCTCTTCTGACCCATTTTGCCAAAGGAAAGGAAGTTGCCTAATAATTAAGCACACCTTATATAGGGTGTTGATGTCATTAGTCAACACCCCTCCTCATTACAGAGATGCACATCACCAGATTTACTTCATTGGTAGTTGGCTCTCAAGCCTATACGGCTTGGAGTAGGACAACATGTATAAAAAGTATCATGTGATCAAAATACTCATTTGCCTAATAATTCTGCACACAGTGTATATTGGGATTTCCATCAAAATCTCCAAGTGACATGATTCAGATGAAACCCCCGAGGGATCTATTCAATATAATGAGGTAGCAGAGTTACTCTGGACTCTGTCTGGCCTCTGTTCAGTGGTGTCCTTCTTTCCACAGGTGCACAAAACTGTGGCCAACCACACTTTTATGCACGACTTAAAAAAACTGACATTGCTGGATCACAGGTCAGACGACATCCACAGTCCATCTGCCTCATTGCAGGGAATCTTCTACCGGGGAATATCTCTCTGAATCACTTATTTCAGAGATTTACACAGAAACTCTGGTGTAAGCGCTCAACTCAGAGTGCAGGATAAATGTGTGCCGGCTGAGCCTTACTGCGTTGTTTTGTGAAGCAGAATGAACAAATCAACAGCAGGTGAATAATTGGTTTTATTTATTTTTTACGCCTTTCCTTGTGTGGTATAAGTGATTAGATGACTTTATTCTTCGGGTTGGTGTGATTACAGCTATACCAGATTTATATTGCGTTTTTATGTTTGGCTGCTGTCACACACTAAAAGACGCTTTTTTTGCAAAAACTAATTTTTGCATTGCCATATTTTCAGAGCTATAATTTTTCTATATTTAGGCCAACAGAGCCATGGGATGGCTTGTTTTTTTACGGGACGAGTTGACGTTTTTATTGGTACCATTTTCGGGCACATGCCATTTTTTGTTCGCTTTCTATTCCGTTTTTTGGGAGGCAGAATGAGCAAAAAACAGCAATTCAGGAACTGTTTTTTTTATGCTGTTCTGCATATGGTAAAATTGATGAGGCAACTTTATTCTCCAGGTTAGTACGATTACAGTGATACCATTTTTAATTTCCATTAGTTTTTTTATTGCGTTTTATTCCACTTTTTGTTGGGCAGTATGATGAAAAAGCATAGTTTTTAGCTCAGTTTTTTATTTTTATTTTTTACGGTGTGCACAGAAGGGGTTAACTGGTGTGACAGTTTTATAGATCGAGTTGTTCTGGATGTGTCGATACCAAATATGTGTACTTTTTTTGTTTTCGCATAAATAAACGGATTTATTGGTGTAATATTTTTTATTATTATTTATTTATTTTGTGATTTTTTTTTAATCGCTTGAAATCATTTTTAAACTTTTTTTTTACTTTTTTACTTAGTCACTTCAATTTTTATTTTTCTGATCACTGGTCTCATGCAATGCAATAGACATGTATTGCATTCAGGGGTGGATTAAGAGTAGCAAAGGCCCCGGTCAGTTTAGAAGGCGCGTGCCTCTCTCCCCCACACACACACACACGCACACACACACACACCTGATGTATCACGTGACATGTCACATGATCCCCTATGATAGATCATATGATAGTTCACGTAAAATTAATTTGGCACAATATTAATATATTACTTATAATATTTTTTTTTACATTAATTGTATAACTTAATATTGAGCACAATTAAGTATGCTGACGTCCCTATATACAGTATGAGACCCTACATACAATATGAGCTGCCACAATCCTCCTATACACAGCAGGAGGCCGCACGTAGCCATCTATACACAGTGGGAGGCCGCATGTAGCCATCTAAACACAGCAGGAGGCCGCACGTAGCCATCTATAAACAGCAGGAGGCCGCACGGCGCCATCTATACACAGCGGGAGGCCGCACGGCACCATCTATACACAGCGAGAGGCCGCACATAGCCATCTATACACAGCAGGAGGCCACATGGCGCCATCTATACACAGCGGGAGGCCGCACGGCGCCATCTATACACAGCAGACAGCCGCAAGTAGCCATCTACTGTATACACAGCAGGGGGCGCACAGCACCATCTACACACAGCGGGAGGCCGCACGGTGCCATCTGTACACAGCGGGAGGCCGCATGACGCCATCTATACACAGCGGGAGGCCGCATGTAGCCATCAATACACAGCGGGAGGCCGCACGTAGCCATCAATACACAGCGGTAGGCTGCACGTAGCCATCTATACACAGCGGGAGGCTGCACGTAGTCATCTATACACAGCAGGGGGCCGCACGCAGCCATCTATACGCAGCAGGGGGCCACATGTAGCCATCTATACACAGCAGGGGGTCACATGTAGCCATCTATACACAGCGGGAGGCCGCACGGGGCCCCCCAGATACAGTGGGAGGCCGCACAATGCCCCCCCAGAGACAGCGGGAGGCCGCACACAGTCACACACACAAACAAATACAGACATATACATACACGCATAAGCACATTAGAAACACAAAAATACATATAAACAGACATCACACAATATCTGCCTGCATATGACTCACCCCCTGGGCCGTGGGGCACTCGGATCCGGGCAATTAGGGGAACGATGGGGGTAGTAGTGGCTGCCCGGTCTGTGGCTCAGGGTGGTCAGGCCAATGGTAGTCTGTTACGTGTTGTTGATTATGTCCGACTACGCCACCCGTGGATTTGCGGCCATTAGGAACCGCCGCTGCAAGGCAGACCGCTGGGGCTGATGATATGTGCAGCTGGGATGGTGTGACTCCCCACGGGAAGAGTGCGGCCCCAGGGCAGTGTAGTGGATGGTGGGAGTGATGGTGGTGAGAGTCCCAGTACCGGTAGTGCTGGAGGCGCGAAGGAGCACACAGAGAGTAGGTTGCAGTCCAGGGTCTTTACTGAAACAGGTAAACTGACCCATAAACAGTCCCAGCTAGGAGGGGACCTGGATGTCTGAGAGCAACGGGGAAATTGGCCCTGGTCAGGGTGAGGGTGTAGGCCTACCGTGCTTTCTGCGCTCCTTCTGGCTATCCCCTCCTTATAGAGTAACAGCCCACGTTTCCGAGCTTTCCGTGTATTCTCGCCTGTATGGCCTGCGACGTGGGTTCCTTTCTGCTCCCAGCCTTGTATGGCTTTACTGGTCCCTTTGGTTGTGGCAGGGCCTCCAGGCTTCTTAGGCCAAGGAATGTACAGTCCCTTGCGGACTGGTTCTCTGCTGGGGGATGTGGAATCCTTCCAGCCTCAGACACCAAAGTCTGGTAAAATTAAGTCTTTTCTCTGCCAAGACAGGCTCTCTTCGCCTCTTGTCTCTGGCTTGTGGCTCTCCTACTGCCACACTTCCTCTTAGGTGCAGTGCAACTGTCTGTCCCTGCTCTGCTGAGACACGTCTCAGTCCTGAGACAGGTCATCTGGGTTCTCCCTAACCCTGCCCCCAGTACCAGCTTTTATAGGGGCAGCCAGCTCCCCCTACTGGCCTGAGACAGGAGGCATTGCATGCTAATGTTCCCCTGACCAGAGAACCTCCCCCCTGCTCTCAGACACAGCTTTAATTACACTTGTGGCATCCAGGTCAGGGTGACACACATACACACACACTCACTCAATCACACATTCAATCACTCACACTCAATCACTCACACACACACACACACACTCACACACTTACTGAATCACACACTCAATCACACACTCAATCACTCACACACTCACTCACCATCCCCCGTCTCGGCTCCAGTCATCCAGCTCCTCTCCGGTGCAGCAGTGAAGGGCGCACACTGCGTGATGTCATGCTAGCAGACATGGCCGCGTACAGGGCCGTGTCTCCTAGCTGTGATGCGGCCGGGCCAGCACGCAGGGAAGTGAACAGGTGCAGTGCTGGCCCGGCTGAAGAAGAAGCAGCGGCCGTGCGCAGCTGCTGGGGGAGCGGTCCGGGCCCCCTCGCCTCTGCCTGCTGGTATGTGCCGCATTGGCGCCCACATATTATAATGAGGGCAATCTGGCCATGGGCCCCCTGGAGCCCAGATTGCCCTCATTATAATCCGCCTATGATTGCATTGCACAAGACCTGACAGTTTTAGACTGGCAGATCTCCTGTTAGACTAAGCTGCTGGCTGAGCCTAGCAGGCTACCAAACATGGCAGACCCGGAGGTCATCATGAGACCTCCGGCTGCCATGACAACGCCAGATCTTATCACAGGGGCCACCGGAAAGGTGAGTGGATGACCTCCTCTCCCTTTCACTATCTTCTAAATGCCGCAATCGCTATGGATCGTGGCATCTAGAAGATAGCAAAGGGTTAACCTCATTGGGACCTGATCCTGTTACCTGTCAGAGTTGTTGCTCTGCACAGGAATCACAGCACTTGCAGGCAGGACCCTGGGGCTCATGAGTGCTGCCAAACTGTGGACTGTTCATAAATGTCTGCACTGCACAGAGCCCAGCAAGCACCGACGTTCGACGTTTATGTATAGTGGACAGTCGGGAAGCGGTTAAAGTAATTTGCTTTTTTTTTTACTTTTTTTTTACTTGTGGTATTTGTTACTCTTTGATTTCTTCAAAATGGTGCACGTGGTTCATGAATTTGGAGCAAGATAAAAAATATCCTTTTTTTTATTAGATTTTAACCCGATATGAGACTTTTCAACACAAAATGTTGCATGTCCCACTAAAATTTCACATTTGTGCCAAAATTTGAGATGAAAAGTCTCAATTGATGAATCATTTGAAAACATCTGGAAACACCAAACCCCGCTCACAATAGTGAAAATAAAAACTAAACAAAACAGTCGAGGACTAATACACTAATAAGAACATGAAAAATAACAATAACCTAAGGCGTAAAAAAAAGACAGGCGAAACACACCAAAAACTAGCCAAAAAAGGCACAAATGCAATACTGAATCGGGCACAAAGTGTCCAATGAAAGGTAAACATTGCTCTGCTGGGGGTCTCATATAGAATATTTAGAAAATTCCACAAACCCTATAACTACTTCTGGACTGCCTATAGACTTTTAACAGATGAATTCCAATAGTAGAAAGAGTAGCGGGTCCTACAGCAACACCTAATAGCTGAAGAAAGCTCTACATTCAAAAGAGCCAATTGAAAATAACCACACCGAGGACATCTAGTGGCAGCCACATTAGAATTACAGCTTTGGAACATCCCAAGAATATATACAGTGTCATCCAGTGGCCATAAATATTATTGCATACAATGGAGTAAATTAATAGCAGTCATGCTGAGGACTTCTACTGGCACCCTAAATACAATTGCTTTTGAACATGAATTCAGTCTGCAATTTTGACCCCTTTTAGTTTCCGTAGACCAGTTACTTTGACCTGCTGTTTTTTTCCCGCTTTTTCTTTAAATATCAGTTGCAATCGTCTATATCCATGTATTTTGTACCTGATGAAGACTTTCATTTAATGTCGAAAACACATTAGTTTTAGCACTTTTAATACTTTAATTAATTTAATTTAAATACTTTTAATATTTATTTTATTAAATGCTTTTGTTTTACTTTTTGTAACTAATAAGTCAATGTGAGAAAAGAATTAAGTGCTACACATTCTGATAATACTAGCTAACAGCGACTGATAGAACCTAACCACCTTTTGCTATTGGAATTGGTCTGCTATACCAAGGGCCGGCTCCAGGTTATCGTGGGCCCCGGGTGAAAGAGTCTCAGTGGGCCCCTTTAACACACACCACCATTCATGATGCACATATATGGCAGAGAAATATAGGTATAGTACAATGCCAAAGATTTCACTTACTTCTTCCATTACAGTGACAGGGGCGGACACAGACTGTAGTGGGCCCCTGTGCAAGAAATTTTGGGGGGCCCCCCCTGCCCTTCATAAGGCAACAGAGTTATGTAAACATTACCCCCCATGTGCACCTCTCACCCCCCCATGTGCAGCTCTCATCCCACCCATGTGCAGCTCTCACCCCCCGTGCATCTCTCATCCCCCCCATGTGCATCTCTCACCCCCCCATGTGCATCTCTCATCCCCCCATGTGCATCTCTCATCCCCCCCATGTGCATCTCTCATCCCCCCCATGTGCATCTCTCATCCCCCCCATGTGCATCTCTCATCCCCCCATGTGCATCTCTCATCCCCCCCATGTGCATCTCTCACCCCCCCCGTGTGCATCTCTCATCCCCCCCGTGTGCATCTCTCATCCCCCCCGTGTGCATCTCTCATCCCCCCCGTGTGCATCTCTCATCCCCTCCGTGTGCATCTCTCATCCCCCCCGTGCATCTCTGATTCCCCCCACTCCTAGTTAATTAATTGTATTTAAAAAAAATAAAACTTGTTATACTTACCCCCATGCAATCCCTGCAGAATCCTGGCGCTCGTCCACGTCGCTGCCACCAGGTTCTCCTGACGTTCGGCCATGTGACGGCGCCACATACATAGCCATCAGCTTTTGTTTTGGCCAAAAGATTTTTAAAGCCGCCACCACGATAAGGTAGACTCTTCTGGGCGGGCCCTACTCTAACCTATTAAAATTTTCTTAAAATATCCAATACTCTTTTTAGATATATTTTTATTTAGTTTTCTCTAAGGGAATGTGTCATATACATTTTTTTTTTAAATGACCAATAATACCACATACAGGGAATACCGCCACACCATGACCAGACCACATATTACCACAACATAGTGACCGAATAATACCACACAGAAGGGAGAAAAACTGCCACACCATGACCAGACCACATATTACCACTACATTACTAATATTACCACCACATTACTAATATTACCATAAGTGTCATTATACACGGGAGCTCTATACATGGTATGTATAACGTAAGTGTCCAGGTAATCTAGTGATCACCAGTGAAATTATACACAGGAGCTCTGTATATAGTGTCAGTGTACAGGTAATACAGTGATCACCAGTGACATTATACACAGGAGCTCTGTATATAGTGTACAGGTAATACAGTGATCATCAGTGACATTATACACAGGAGCTCTGTATATAGTGTCAGTGTACAGGTAATACAGGGATCACCAGTGACATTATACACAGGAGCTCTGTATATAGTGTCAGTGTACAGGTAATACAGTGATCACCAGTGAAATTATACACAGGAGCTCTGTATATAGTGTCAGTGTACAGGTAATACAGTGATCACCAGTGACATTATACACAGTGTACATGTAATAGACTGACTCACCGGTGACGTCTCTAGGTGAAGTCCTTCATCTTCGCTTTTCTCCTTCATCCAGCACAGACCGCCATCACGTCTTCCAGCCAGGACTCGTCTCTGCATAAAATAACACAGTTATCTAGAGCACATTCCCCAACTTCTACATTACGCAGCTGAATACAGACGTGCATTCACCATCAATATATGGTTAGTTATTATGCAACCTACCATTCCAAATATAAATTGTAATCCACCACTGTGCCCCCATTAACTGTAAATAGGCACTTAATATATAATTTAATTAGAACCTCTACTCTTTCCGCCAATTTGTTACCAGTCACACTCCTGCATCCGCAACGCCCCCTACTCTATACTTCCTGCTCCCCGCATTCAATATTTACATGCACCCCCTGCCCCAATTCATTATATCATGTCCGTGCTCTCCCCACCCCATCATCATTTATCATTTACTCTCCCCCACCCCACATTCGTTATGTGCAGCTCATTATCCCCCTACTCCCAATTCCCCCATGTGCAGCTCTCAAACCCCCCCATGTGCAGCTCTCATCCCCCCCATGTGCACATCTCTCACCCCCTCCCCCACATGTGCCCCTCTCGTCCCCCTCCCCCACATGTGCACCTCTCTCATCCCCCTCCACCACATGTGCACCTCTCTCACCCCCCCACATGTGCATCTCCCATCTCCCCCCCACCACATGTGCATCTCCCATCTCCCCCCCACCACATGTGCATCTCCCATCTCCCCCCCACCACATGTGCATCTCCCATCTCCCCCCCACCACATGTGCATCTCCCATCCCCCCCCCACCACATGTGCATCTCCCATCCCCCCCCCACATATGTGCATCTCCCATCTCCCCCCACACATGTGCATCTCCCATCTCCCCCCCCACACATGTGCATCTCCCATCTCCCCCCCCACACATGTGCATCTCCCATCTCCCCCCCCACACATGTGCATCTCCCATCTCCCCCCCCCACACATGTGCATCTCCCATCTCCCCCCACACACATGTGCATCTCCCATCTCCCCCCACCACATGTGCATCTCCCATCCCCCCCACCACATGTGCATCTCCCATCCCCCCCCCACCACATGTGCATCTCCCATCCCCCCCCACACATGTGCATCTCCCATCTCCCCCCCCACACATGTGCATCTCCCATCTCCCCCCCCACACATGTGCATCTCCCATCTCCCCCCCCACACATGTGCATCTCCCATCTCCCCCCCCACACATGTGCATCTCCCATCTCCCCCCACACACATGTGCATCTCCCATCTCCCCCCACACACATGTGCATCTCCCATCTCCCCCCCCCCACACATGTGCATCTCCCATCTCCCCCCACACACACATGTGCATCTCCCATCTCCCCCCACACACACATGTGCATCTCCCATCTCCCCCCCCACACACATGTGCATCTCCCATCTCCCCCCCCACACACACGTGCATCTCCCATCTCCCCCCACACACACATGTGCATCTCCCATCTCCCCCCCACACACATGTGCATCTCCCATCTTCCCCCCCCACACACCTGTGCATCTCCCATCTTCCCCCCCCACACACCTGTGCATCTCCCATCTCCCCCCCACACACACCTGTGCATCTCCCATCTCCCCCCCACACACACATGTGCATCTCCCATCTCCCCCCCCCCACACACATGTGCATCTCCCATCTCCCCCCCCCCACACACATGTGCATCTCCCATCTCCCCCCCCCCACACACACATGTGCATCTCCCATCTCCCACACACACACACACACACACACACACACACACACATGTGCATCTCCCATCTCTCCACTCCTAGTTAACTGTATTTTAAAAAAAATAAAACTTGTTATACTTACCCCCATGCGATCCCTGCAGAATCCTGGCGCTCGTCCAAATCGCTGACAGCAGGTTCTCCTGACTTCCGGCCATGTGACGGCACCGTCACATGACCGGAAGTCAGGGGAATCATGAAGGCGCTGCTGCAACAGTGCAGCTCAGCGCTGAAATGTCCCGCACCCGGCGCATAGCATGGGGCCGGGGGCCCCATGAGGAGAGAGACGCACAAGAGGGGGGCCCCCGAGGGGGCCCCTACCGGCCGGGCCCCATACTGGAGTCAGGGCAGTCATGCCCTGATGGCGGCCCTGCTGGAGGCTGGAGGGGCCCCCTCTCCCTCGGGGCCCCCGTTCAATGAACCGGCTGCACGGGCGGTAGTTCCGCCCCTGTACAGTGATATCTATTGTAAATTCTATAATGGCTCAAAAAACAGTGAATCCTCTCAGTGCAGTGTCAAATGTCTGTAGTCACACAGAGTGAGACATTTTAGACTAGACAGTATAGTCCTCCATACAGTATTATGGGCACTACATAGTGCTTCATACAGTACAATGGCCTCATATAGTCCTCCATACAGTATTATGGGCACCACATATTCCTCCATACAGAATAATGGCCCCATATAATGCTCCATAAATTGTTATGGGCCCCACATAATGCTCCATACAGTATAACAGGCCCCACATATTGCTCCATTCAGTATAATAGGTACCACATAGTTCTCCATACAGTATTATGGGCACCACATAGTGCTCCATACAGTGTTATGGGCTCCATATAATGCTCCATACAGTATAATGGGCTCCACATAGTGCTTCATACAGTATAATGTGCCCCATATAGTGCTCCATACAGTATAATGGGCCAAATATATTGCTCCATACAGTATAATGTGCCCCATACACTATAATGGGCTCAATATAGTGCTCCACACAGTATAATGGGCCCCATATAATGCTCCATGCAGTATAATGGGCCCAATATAGTGCTCCATAGAGTATAATGGTTGCATATATTGCTCCATTCAGTATAATGGGCCCAATATAATGCCCGATGCAGTATAATGGGCCCCATATAATGCTCCATACAGTATAATGGGCCCTATATAGTGCTCCATTCAGTAAAATGGCCCCATATATTGCTCTATACATTATAATGGGCTCCATATATTGCTTCATACTGTATAATGGTCTCCATATATTGCTCCATACAGTATAATGGCCACATATATTGATCCATACAGTATAATGGATCCCACATATTGCTCCATTCAGTATAATGCTGTGTGCTCTGTTCAGTATAATGGCCCCATATATTGCTCCATACACTATAGTGGCCCCATATAATGCTCCATACACTATAATGGGCTCCATATATTGCTCCATCCATACAGTATAATGGGCCCCATATATTACTCCAAATTGTATTATGGGCCCCATATATTACTTCATACGGTATTATGAGCCACATATAATACTCCATACATAAAAAGAAATAATCAAAATAATCAAATACACACCATTCCCCGCTCGTCTGGTCTTCTCAGCGTCTTCTGACCCTCTGTACTGCTTGGCACAGAGGGTACACTGTAGTGATGTCACCGTGCCCTCTGCACTGGGACATCAGTCACAGAGCCCAGACACAGAGGGGGAATGATGGGATAGGAAGTGTCAGCTCTCCCATCATTGTTTTCAACTGTATTGGAATCCAGGATGCCGACACAGTTGAGAGTATGATGCGCATGCTGGCACGGGCTCCCCCAACTCACTGGTCCCATAGCGTGCTGGTGTCCCAAAATGGCAAGTGGACAACACTGTTCAGCCAGAGACAGCGTAGGGGCAATTAACTCATTAACATATTGCCTGTGGCAAATAGAACCCCCAACTAAAGCTCTATAAAACTTAACTTTTAATAATTAAATCCTTATTATTGCAACATACCTGGCGGCGTCCTTGCATGGTGGTCCATCTCCCACTATGCAAAAGAGCGCGCACTTGATCTCCAGTCCAGAATGTCTCTCAGGCTTCCCTCCTTGCTGTCTGTTTGTCTGTTTTGGCTGCATAGGGCGACGCCCGCTGAACTTCCTGTTTCTTGTACCTGCTGCGGACACGCCCCTGTTGCACCTTCAGCCTATTGCTGTCCATCTTTGGGTATTTATACCACCTTCTCCCTCAAGATGGCGCCCGAGCATTGTGTCCTGTCAGTTGGCTTTTTGTCTCTGACGTGCCAGGTCCTATCCTGTTTTCCTGCCTGTTCTCCAGTTCTGTGTCTGAACTGTGGTCTGTTCTTGTGAACACGCTTCTAGCCTGTTCTTTCGCCCTCTATGCCTGTTTTCTGCGCCTTTCTGCAGAGTCTGAACTTACTCCTAAATTCCTTCTCGTCGTCTCTGTACCTCTGTTGTGAATTTAGTGTACGCTCGCTACTTCTTTGCAAGTACTTTGTGTGCTTCTGGTTCTGCCTTTCCTTCTCTGTCTGTTCTTTGTGAACAGAGTCCTATCTCCTTGCCTTGTCTCGTTTGCCGCTCTGCGGTTCCCGCTCTGCTCCTGCCTTGTTTGCCGCTCTGCGGTTCCTGCTCTGCTCCTGCCTTGTTTGCCGCTCTGCGGTTCCCGCTCTGCTCCTGCCTTGTTTGCCGCTCTGCGGTTTCCGCTCTGCTCCTGCCTTGTTTACCGCTCTGCGGTTTCCTCTCTGCTCCTGCTTAGCTTGCCGCTCTTGCGGTTTCTGCTCTGCTCTTGCCTTGCTTGCCGCTCCTGCGGTTTCCGCTCTGCTCCTGCCTTGTTTGCCGCTCTGCGGTTTCCGCTCTGCTCCTGCCTTGTTTGCCGCTCTGTGGTTTCCGCTCTGCTCCTGCCTTGTTTGCCGCTCTGCGGTTTCCGCTCTGCTCCTGCCTTGTTTACCGCTCTGCGGTTTCCGCTCTGCTCCTGCCTTGTTTACCGCTCTGCGGTTTCCGCTCTGCTCCTGCCTTGTTTGCCGCTCTGCGGTTTCCGCTCTGCTCCTGCCTTGTTTTCCGCTCTACGGTTTCCGCTCTGCTCCTGCCTTGTTTGCCGCTCTGCGGTTTCCGCTCTGCTCCTGCCTTGTTTGCCGCTCTGCGGTTTCCGCTCTGCTGCGGCCTTCTTAGCCGCTCTGCGGTTTCCGCTCTGCTCCTGCCTTGTTTACCGCTCTTGCGGTTTCCACTCTGCTCTTGCCTTGCTTGCCGCTCCTGCGGTTTCTGCTCTGCATCGGCTCGCTGCTCCGGCAGCCCCGTCCGGCTCTGCATCTGCTCGCTGCTCCGGCAGTCCTGTCCTGCTCTGCTTGTGCTCGCTGCTCCGGCAGTCCCGTCCTGCTCTGCTCTTGCCCACCGCTTCGGGCGTTCCCTCTCTGCTGTGTTTGGCTACCGCATCTGCGGTTCTGTTTCTGTGTCCCAGTCTATACTGGGCCTTGTCCTCTCTGAGCTCCAGCCCGTCCTTTCTGCCAGTACCTCCCTGCCTGCATACTCGCCTGTATCCACCCGTCTGCATACCTGCCGTATTCGCTTATATCCACCAGTCTGAGCCAGCCTAACCTGCCTGTTCCAGTAATCCCTGTGTGGGTCAACCCCCGTGTCCGGAGTTTGACCTGGAGTAGCACCTGGTCCCTCTGCCCGGTTTCTCCCTGGTGCACTGGCGTCGTATGCCGTCGTGCCACCTTGGTCGGATCGGCCAGATACTTAGTCACGCCCCTCCAGGCACTCTCCGGTTCATGGTCCAGTGGAACCACTTCTCCCGCACACGCCAGTCAGTCCGGGCGTGTGCATAACAGCATGCTCAGGCCATGGTTCCCGTTGAGCCCCACGGCCTTCGCTCTCTGAGAAGTTTTCCAGTGAATACATGCATTAAAAATAAATAAATGCATTTTTTTTTTTCTCAGCTGAGTTCCAGGCGAATTACGCACCCGTCCAGATGGATCTATCTGCTCTCGTTCCTGCGGATCCGCCACGTTACTATGGGGATCCAAGACAAAGTCGTGCATTTGTGGAGCAATGCATGCTACACTTCAAGTTCTACCCTCTATATTTTCCCACCGATCGGGTTAAGGTGGCATTCATTATGTCTTACCTGGCGGGTGATGCCTTGGAATGGATCAACCCCCTATATGAAACACAGGATCCGATCCTCCTGGACCTAATGGCCTTCCTGGTGGCCTTTCTAATGGTCTTCGATGATCCTAACCCGGAGGCTCCTGCTGAAGCTTCACCTCCCAATATCCCGGAGCAGCCCCGATGGGTAATGTGTGTGGGTAGCGCAATAGTCCTCCAGCCCAATGAGACTACTGCCCACCCAGAATCCTCACAGGGTGACTACGCTTTCCGGAATACTTCTCCCAACCTCAAGAGGCAGTCCAGACGTGCTAGACGTAGAGGCAAGCCGTCACGCCAGGGTCTGTCCTCCCTGAGACCTCCTGACCCCAACCTTGAAGTCCCTACTGAAGCTTCATCTCCCTGTATCCCGGAGAAGCCCCAACGGGTAATGTGCGTGGGTAGTGCTCCGGTTCTCCTGCCCGAAGAGACTTCTGCCCATCCAGACTCTACACAGGAGAACTTCCTGCACCCGGCATCAGATGCTTCACCCACTTTAACCGGTGTGTATGTCCAAGGATGCTCCAAAGCTGTGGTTACCTCTGAGTCTGTGCACCTCTACTACCTGGCGGAGGACCCCCTGTTGCCTCCTGAATCCTCCGGGATACCACTCGATGACAAATGGAGAGAGACTTCTCTACACTCGGTACTCAATACTTTGTCCGCTTCGTCCTGTGAGCCTGACAATGGGTACCCCAAAGTGGTAGTTACCCCCGAGTCTCTACACCCCTCCGACCAGGCGGAGGACCTCCAGTTGTTTCCAGAACCCTACGGGGTGCTACCTGGTAGCGAAAGGACAGAGACTCTCCTATACTCTGTACCTGATACCTCGCTCGCTTCGTCCAGTGAGTCCAACCTAGTGTACTCCGAAGCAGAGGTTACTCCCGAGTCTCTACACCCCTCCGACCAGGCGGAGGACCTCCAGTTGTCTCCAGAACCCTTCGGGGTGACACCTGGTGGTGAATGGACAGAGACTTTCCTATATCCTGGATCTGATACCTCGCTTGCTTCGTCCAGTGAGTCCGACCTTGTGTACTCTGAAGCAGAGGTTACCCATGAGTCTCTACACCCCTCTGACCAGGCGGAGGACCTCCAGTTGTCTCCAGAACCCTTCGGGGTGCCACCTGGTGGTGAATGGACTGAGACTTTCCTATATTCGGTACCCGATACCTCGCCTGCTTCCTCCAGTGAGTCCGACCTAGTGTACTCTGAAGCAGATGTTTTCTCTGAGCCTCTGCACTCTTCTGACCCGGCGGAGGACCTCCAGTTGTTTCCTGAATTCTCCGGGGTACCACCAGATAACAAAGAGACAGTGACTTTTCCTCATTATGTACCTGATAACCCGTCTATTTCTTCCTGTGAGCTTGACAAGATGTACCTCGAAGCAGAGATTACCCCCAAGTCTCTGTCCCCCTCCAACCCGGTGAAGGACTTCCAGTTGTCTCCTGTACCCTCTGGGGTGCCACCTGAAAATATGTGGAGAGAGACTCCTTTGTGTGCTGTTCCTGGTACTCCACCCGTTTCGTCTGTTGCTAAGGATGGCTGGATAGGAGGTAGCATCCTAGCTAACCAGATGAGATCAATTTTCCTGTGGACAGTGGAAGTGATCTCCTTGAAGTGAACGACTGGTCCTCGAATTCCCTGCGGAAGATTCTGGCAGGCCTGAAGAAGAGGGGGCGTAATGGGGGGGGGGTACTGTAACATACCTGGCAGCGTCCTTGCATGGTGGTCCATCTTCCACTGTGCAAGAGCGCGCACTTGATCTCCAGTCCAGAATGTCTCTCTGGCTTCCCTCCTTGCTGTCTGTTTGTCTGTTTTGGCTGCATAGGGCGACGCCCGCTGAACTTCCTGTTTCTTGTACCTGCTGCGGACACGCCCCTGTTGCACCTTCAGCCTATTGCTGTCCATCTTTGGGTATTTATACCACCTTCTTCCTCAAGATGGCGCCTGAGCATTGTGTCCTGTCAGTTGGCTTTTTGTCTCTGACGTGCCAGGTCCTATCCTGTTTTCCTGCCTGTTCTCCAGTTCTGTGTCTGAACTGTGGTCTGTTCTTGTGAACACGCTTCTAGCCTGTTCTTTCGCCTTCTAGGGGCTGTATTCCTAGATCTGCCTGTCTGTGCCTTGCGGTATCTGTTCCCGTCTGAACAGAGTCCTGTTTGTGTCCCAGCCTTGCTGTATTTGTTCCCGTTCCTCTGTTTCCAGTTGTCTGTGCCTTGCGGTATCTGTTCCCGTCTGAACAGAGTCCTGTTTGTGTCCCAGCCTTGCTGTATTTGTTCCCGTTCCTCTGTTCCCAGTTGTCTGCGCCTCGTTTCTACTTTAGCCTTTTCTCCCTTTTCCCTCTATGCCTGTTTTCTGCGCCTTTCTGCAGAGTCTGAACTTGCTCCTAAATTCCTTCTCATCGTCTCTGTACCTCTGTTGTGAATTTAGTGTACGCTCGCTACTTCTTTGCAAGTACTTTGTGTGCTTCTGGTTCTGCCTTTCCTTCTCTGTCTGTTCTTTGTGAACAGAGTCCTATCTCCTTGCCTTGTCTCGTTTGCCGCTCTGCGGTTCCCGCTCTGCTCCTGCCTTGTTTGCCGCTCTGCGGTTCCCGCTCTGCTCCTGCCTTGTTTGCCGCTCTGCGGTTCCCGCTCTGCTCCTGCCTTGTTTGCCGCTCTGCGGTTTCCGCTCTGCTCCTGCCTTGTTTACCGCTCTGCGGTTTCCTCTCCGCTCCTGCTTAGCTTGCCGCTCTTGCGGTTTCTGCTCTGCTCTTGCCTTGCTTGCTGCTCCTGCGGTTTCCGCTCTGCTCCTGCCTTGTTTGCCGCTCTGCGGTTTCCGCTCTGCTCCTGCCTTGTTTGCCGCTCTGCGGTTTCCGCTCTGCTCCTGCCTTCTTAGCCGCTCTGCTCCTGCCTTGTTTACCGCTCTGCGGTTTCCGCTCTGCTCCTGCCTTGTTTACCGCTCTGCGGTTTCCGCTCTGCTCCTGCCTACTTAGCAGCTCTGCGGTTTCCGCTCTGCTCCTGCCTTGTTTTCCGCTCTACGGTTTCCGCTCTGCTGCGGCCTTCTTAGCCGCTCTGCGGTTTCCGCTCTGCTCCTGCCTTGTTTACCGCTCTTGCGGTTTCCACTCTGCTCTTGCCTTGCTTGCCGCTCCTGCGGTTTCTGCTCTGCTTCTGCTCGCTGCTCCGGCAGCCCCGTCCAGCTCTGCATCTGCTCGCTGCTCCGGCAGTCCTGTCCTGCTCTGCTTGTGCTCGCTGCTCCGGCAGTCCCGTCCTGCTCTGCTCTTGCCCACCGCTTCGGGCGTTCCCTCTCTGCTGTGTTTGGCTACCGCATCTGCGGTTCTGTTTCTGTGTCCCAGTCTGTACTGGGCCTTGTCCTCTCTGAGCTCCAGCCCGTCCTTTCTGCCAGTACCTCCCTGCCTGCATACTCGCCTGTATCCACCCGTCTGCATACCTGCCGTGTTCGCTTATATCCACCAGTCTGAGCCAGCCTAACCTGCCTGTTCCAGTAATCCCTGTGTGGGTCAACCCCCGTGTCCGGAGTTTGACCTGGAGTAGCACCTGGTCCCTCTGCCCGGTTTCTCCCTGGTGCACTGGCGTCGTATGCCGTCGTGCCACCTTGGTCGGATCGGCCAGATACTTAGTCACGCCCCTCCAGGCACTCTCCGGTTCATGGTCCAGTGGAACCACTTCTCCCGCACACACCAGTCAGTCCGGGCGTGTGCATAACAATTATAGTAGTAATTTATATTAAAATACCAATATAGGAGCAGGTGGTAAGGACTATCAGGATTATTCAATTGGCGTAACTTGTGTACCCAATAGTTATCCTATCTATTTCCATTATCTTATGCTTGTGGTCGCGGACCACTTATTGCACTATTCCCCACCTGTCCTATTGTAATCTAAAATTATATAATTTTAGTTTACAATAGGACAGGTTGGGAATAGTGCAATAAGTGGTCCGCGGCCACAAGCATAAGATAATGGAAATAGATAGGATAACTATTGGGTACACAAGTTATGCCAATTGAATAATCCTGATAGTCCTTACCACCTGCTCCTATATTGGTATTTTAATATAAATTACTACTATAATAAGGATTTAATTATTAAAAGTTAAGTTTTATAGAGCTTTAGTTGGGGGTTCTATTTACCAACAGGCAATATGTTAATGAGAAAATGGCAAGTGGTTCCCCCCCCTGTTTTTCTAGGGCCCCGGCACTTGCCAGGTGTTGATGCCAGCCCTGGCTGTACCCACCGTACCGCTATGCAGGGACATTTGGGAAAAGAGGCAGCAGCCAGCGAACACAAAATTGTACTATGCTTTTTCGCATAGCTCATAAGGTGAACAAACATATGCGTCTTCTCCTCTCGCTCTTTTAGGCCACGGCCCCACTATCACTATTTGGTCAGTTTTCGGTCAGTATTTTTTCTCAGGAGTGGGAGCCAAAACCAGGAGTGGGTGATAAATGCAGAATTGGTGCACATTTCTGATTGTTCCTCACCTGGTTTTGGCTCCCACTCATGAGAAAAAATACTGACCGAATACTGACCAAATACTGATAGTGGGGCCATGGCCTTAACCTAACAGTATTGCACTAGAGAACACCTTTCCTATCCATCCGTTTTTTTTATTGCATAGACTTTAAACGTTTGGGTAATCCGCATCTTCCTCTGCAGTGATGTTCTAAAATGTCACTGCATAGTAGGCAGTTGCATAAGGTCGAGCAGCTGTGGAAGCAAGGGGCCAGATGTCAGACAGAGCCAAATTCCCCATAGAGAAGGCAGAGATGATTATTATCATCTCTACCATTCTGATTTCTATATACACAGTGCTGAATAAGAACTGTGTATATAGGTTAGGAAGGGCTGATAGTGCTTCCTCCTCCTGCTCAGTGATCAAATGATCACGAGGTGCCACAACTCCAGAGTCTGCTAAATGTTTCTGAAGGTCTTTTGCAGTCAAGTGGGGTTCTGATTTGCCTCTTTAGCAATCGTACGGGCAGCTCTCACTGAAATTTTGCTTGATCTTCCAGACCTTATCTTGACCTTCATTGCTCCTGTTAAATGTTATTTCTTAATTACATTTCAAACTGAGAAAAGGGTAGCTTGAAAACGAGTCGCTATCTTCTTATGGCCTTCTCCTGCTCTGTGGGCCTCCACCATTTTCATTTTTAGAGTTCTAGGCAGCTGCTTAGAAAAACCCATGCCTGCTGTTTTTTGGCACAAGATTAGAAGAGACTGGGTTTTTATAAAGCTAGGAAATTTGTATCACCTGGCATTTCGTAACGATGATAGTGAACAAGCCATAACCCTAACAAGCTAATTAAAGCGCACCTGTAAGCAGGATTGTGCTTAGTAAGCTACATACACTGTCTGGTGGGCGCCATTGCACTGAGTAAAATGATACCTTTGATGATGAAATCCGTCCAGCGGTTCTTTTATAATCTTTAGATTCAGTTCTGCCATAATGATATGCATGTGCTCTCATTATGTATTTGTGTATTCCTATCTCTGGCCTCTGACAGCTCACTGTGCTTTCAGTGACCTGCCTACTATTTGAAATATTGCCTGTTTAATTTCTCTGCCCATGTGAAATTTACATATCCCCAAATGGCCATCCGATGCCCGTGCATGCGCAGTAGCAACTTTTGGTTGCCGAGACATGCTACTGCGCACGTGTGGGCGCCATTTTGTGTGACGCCAAGCTGCGCTTGGTATCACAGATCCTGGAAGTGTGCATTGATGGATTCCTCCACAAGAGGCCCCCATAAACATTCATACATCTCCACCTTCCACCTCAGACCAGCAGAGGGAGCCCGTTAGGGATATAAATAGGGAAGGTGGAGCCAGGCAGTTCAGTCTGGAGTCGACAGAGAGCCAAGTCTGTTGAGAGAGTTCCTGCAGTAGAGAAGCCTGAGAGAGGTCAGTCTGCAGTGGAGTTCAGTCCAGACTCATTTGTAGCTCAGAATAGGGAGCTTTAGGTGTGCCGGCGCCATAAGATCGGTGAAGCGCAGCAAGCTGCCGTTATTGTGTATAGCCTAGTGAGGGCCCGAGTAGGCCGAAGGCGAGTGGAGAGTTAGTACATAGGGGGCAGAGGAGCTTAACTAGCTCACCCCAAAGAATTTACCGGACACTGGGTCCGAAGCTTACTGGGATCTCTACGACCCAGTAAGGCATAACCGAAATCCCTGGAGAACTACAAGTCCCGGGATCACTAAAGCGCTGATACGTAACAGAGCCGGGAGACACATAGGCCCCACAAGCTGAGGAGCGTGTACTCCAAGAAAAGGCCCTACCACAAGGTCAGCCAGCGCAGGACAGAGACAAAGTTAGGCCTAGCTCCAGGCAGGTCAGAAACTTACTACGCAGAGGCAAGAAACAGGAGGCCCTACACCCGCTCATTGGGGAGGATCCTGATATGCACCCCTCACCCTACAGCGCTCCGGGATGTGCCTGATTTTCCATCAGTAAAAGGTACTGAAGTGACTATCGTGTCTGTCCCTGTTCTTGCTCTGACCCGGCTGGGTCCCCTCTGTCCTGCATAAAACTCTGCATACGCTGCCCTGAGGCCAAGCTCCACCAGTGGGGAGCTATACCATCGAGCTGCCTTATCACCGGCCTCAGTGGACTGCCGCAGCGCTGGTGCTTCTCACCAGAAACCACAGGTGGCGTCACGAACTTTCATAAAATTTACAAATTATCCACCCTTTTAAAGAGTGACCCCAGGGTACGGGCCCAGGAGCTGACCACCGCGACATCCCCAAGGCCAGGCAAAGGCTCGGGTACCGAATCATCCCCATCCCCTGGACTAGTCATCTTTTCTGGCGTCACGAACAGGATCCCGTGCCCGCTGCAACGACGGAGTGTTGCGTCCGTTGCCACCGGGTACTGTGCGCCTTTAATCAGAAACTGTGTGTTTTAACTGTGGTGAAGATTGCCACCATTGTTGGGCCGCCGAGCGAGAAGAAGGGAGTAACCGCGGGAAAATGAGGGGCGTACCTGCAAAAGAGAACGAAGCCCCGGACACGCCCCACGCCTCGACGTCAAACCAGGAAGCGCCAGGTCCTGTAAGGAGCGTTGCTGAACGCTCTGACGTAGGACGCAAGCGACGCAAGGTCCTGAAGACGACCGTCACCTGCGGAGCTGCGGCCTACCGGAAGAAAAGAATAGAAGGTAGGCCACGGTTAGCTAGGGGGGCGCCAGAATGTCCGACGAACAGCAGAACGCCGACATGCAGGCCAACATTCCTGATGTTCAACCCGCGCCCGACGCCGGGCAGGCCGAGGCAGTCGCTCCACCAGCAGCGCCTGTAACCCCTGTCATTCCAATAACTCTACCGTACATTCCTGGAGCAAAGTGGCTCCCCCAGTACAACGGCAAACCAGATACCCTGTCTGGATTCAAACGGAAGATATGCGGTATCTTGGACATGTACTCTATGACAGTCAAGCAAAGGGCCGCTGTTGTATTAGGACAACTGACCGGTGCTGCGGAACGGGAAGTGGAAACATGGTCAGCCGCAGACCAGGAGTCAGTGTCCACAATATTTCAAAAGCTACAGACTGTGTTTGAGGATCATACTGAGGCGGACCTCCAGATGAGGTTCTACAACTGTTCTCAACAACCGGAGGACAACGTTCAGGACTACGCCTGGCGTCTACAAGGGGCCCTGCGGGCTCTGAAACAGGTTAGTCCGACCAGCATTGAAAATGAGAACAAAATGCTAAAGGACCAGTTTGTCCGGGAACTGAGGTCTCCAGAGGAGAGCAGGACTGTACGTTGGTGGTCCTTGGATCACCCAGATGCCACCTTTGATAATCTGAAGGACATGGCTATAAAAGGACTTCAGACCCTGGAAACAAATGCCATCCAATGTTACCAGGGTGGGACTACCCCAGTGCCTGCTACACCCACCTTTTCCCCAGTGGCTGCTGAAGCCAAGGTTCCAGCAACGTCCCCTAGAGAGCTGGACAGTCTGCACTCTGAGGTGCGTCAGTTGAGCAAAACCCTGACCACCGTGCTGAGTGCTCTGCAGCTGCGGATGGAGCCCAAGGAAGGAGGGAAAATCCTGTTAGCCGATAGCCCTGAGGATGTCCCCTGGATGCGAAGGAGGAGGAGTCCGACACCACCCTCTACAAGGACCAGTGACCAGCGCCGTCCGCCGAAGGACCCTACCTGCTACCGCTGCCGTAAGACCGGACACACCGCCCAGAATTGTCCTTTAAACGAGAAAACCCTGAGTCCGAGGGCCGACACCCAGGAGTAAATTCACCAGGCCCATCAGACTGGTACAACAGGTTCGTCGGAGGAAGACCTTTCCTGTCCATTGTACTGGACGGGATCCCGACGCACGCCCTGCTGGACACAGGATCTCAGGTAACCATCATGCCTGACCTCTACAAGAGGTTCTGGTCCATGGATGACCTACGTCCGCCAGCTCCAAATCTTTCTGTTTATGCCTCAAACGGACTCCCCCTTAACCTAATCGGGGTTAAGAATGTGACTGTAAAGGTGGGGAGAGTGGAGCTGAAGGACCAGGGGCTAATTGTAGTAGAGACTAATCCTGATGACACCAATCCGTATATGGTACTAGGCACTAACATTGTTGGTAACTGTTTGGGAGAGGTTGTGTTCTTGCTCCAACAGATAGCTGACACTGCCAGACCAAGACAGAGGAGGGCACTGCAGAAAGAGATCCGAGTCCTGATGTATCAACAGCAAGTAAGGTTAACAGACGGTAAAATCGGTAACGTGCGGGTGACGGACTCAATACCCATTGTCATCCCCCCAATGAGTGAAATGCTCATCTGGTGTAGAGCTGCTATAGGTCTTAGAGGACAGAGCTACCAGGCGGTAGTAGAACTCCTTTGCTCCGAGCACAGACCCACGCTCTTAACCGCCAGGGGAGTGGTAGATGTACGCAATGGGAGGGTGCCCGTCTGCCTTCTCAATATT
Organism: Phyllobates terribilis; assembly: GCF_046119375.1. Taxonomy (NCBI): domain Eukaryota; kingdom Metazoa; phylum Chordata; class Amphibia; order Anura; family Dendrobatidae; genus Phyllobates; species Phyllobates terribilis. The sequence continues at coordinate 415,952,118 of NW_027362764.1, read as the reverse complement.
GGGGAAGATGAGGTCAGATTGCCATGTTATGCCACTGCTGCCAAATTACATGCTGTCAATAACAACTGCATTCACGAGGCGGAGTCCTTAACTTCACCAGACAAAGTGGAGGATAATGACCCTGCAACCCAGGTGGAGGATTGGTGTCAAAGGCTCCATGTTGGGACAGACACCACTCCTACCCATCAAAAACAGGGTGTACACCGGGTGGTTCAAGAATACGCACAGGTGTTCAGTAAACATCCACTTGATTTCGGGAGGATTAAGGGGGTTCAACATCATATCCCCACAGGCGACCATCCCCCAATCAAAGAACGTTACCGGCCTATACCACCAGCTCACTACTAGAAGGCTAAGGAAATGCTGCATGACATGAGAAAGGCGGGAGTAATAAGGGCTAGTTGTAGTCCCTGGGCAGCTCCCCTAGTGCTAGTTAGGAAAAAGGACGGGAGCATGAGAATGTGTGTAGATTACCGTCAAGTAAATCGCATTACACATAAAGATGCATACCCTTTACCACGCATAGAGGAGTCCCTAGCTGCCTTAAAGTCTGCAAATTACTTTTCCACCCTTGACCTCACTAGTGGGTACTGGCAAGTAGCTGTGGCTGAGGAGGATCGGGAGAAGACGGCCTTCACAACCCCGATGGGACTCTGCGAGTTCAACAGTATGCCGTTTGGACTCTGCAATGCCCCTGGAACGTTCCAGAGATTGATGGAGTGCTGCCTGGGACACCGCAACTTCGAGACTGTGTTACTTTACCTGGACGATGTGATAGTGTACTCTAAGATGTACGAGGACCACTTGAAGCACCTGGCAGAGGTATTTGAGTCACTGTCCCGGTACGGGATGAAGTTGAAGCCCTCAAAGTGCCACTTGCTCAAGAGAAAGGTACAGTACCTGGGGCACATTGTCAGTCCGGAAGGGGTAGCACCAGACCTGGAGAAAGTCACTGCCATCCAGAAGTGGCCAGAGCCGAAGAACCTCAAGGAGGTGCGTCAGTTCTTGGGACTAGTAGGATACTACCGAAGGTTTGTAAAAGACTACACTAAGAAAGCAGCTCCTCTGCAAGACCTCCTGGTAGGGCAGTCCCCCAAAGGCAGAAATCCCCCATTCCACTGGGGTATGGAGCAAGCCAAGTCATTTCAGGAGATGAAGGAGATCCAGACAGGTGATGAGATCCTAGCCTACCCTGACTACAGCCAACCGTTCCTGCTGTATACAGATGCCAGCAACGAAGGGCTGGGCGCTGTTCTAAGTCAGAAGCAGAATGGCCAAGAGAAAGTGATCGCATACGCAAGCAGGAAGCTCCACCCGACCGAGAGAAACCCAGAGAACTATAGCAGCTTCAAGTTGTAGTTCCTGGCCTTGGTCTGGGCCATCACTGAAAGGTTCAAGCTCTACCTGGCCTCCAGCAAGTTCACTGCCTTCACTGATAACAACCCCTTGACCCATCTTGAAACAGCTAAGCTCGGGGCACTGGAACAACGATGGATGGCTCGGCTGTCAAATTACCAATTTACAATTAAATACCGGGCGGGCCGCAAGAATGCCAACGCCGATGCCCTGTCCAGGATGCCTCACCAGTCAGACACAGAAGAAGAAGTGGATGACCTGGAAGAGATAGAGCTACCTGCCTTTCACCGGAATGGGATAATAAACGAGCAATGAGCCTCCAGGAAGCAGCTTGGGAAGACGTTAAACCCCCTGCCTCACCACAGCTGGAAAGAGACCCAGGACAGTGACCCGGTTGTCAGCCGCATCAAGGAGCTGATAACCCAAGAAGGTTCCTCCCTGGAGAAGGAAGCGTCTCTCCAAGCAAAGCAGCTGTGGAACGAGAGAAGCCTGCTGTTTATCTACCGTGAGAAGCTGTGCCAGAGGTACGTCAATCCAAAAACCCATGAGATGGTATGGCAGATAGTGGTCCCGAAGACAGACATCCAGATGGTATTAGAAGCTTACCACGATCAGGCGGGGCACTTTGGCTGGAAAAAGCTAGAGACCCTGCTGAGACCCTGCTAGAGACCCTGCGCATTCCTACCCTACTGGGTAGGAATGCGCAGCTCCATTGAACGGTGGTGCCGAGACTGTGAACCCTGTAGCCTCAGAAGAAAAGACTACAGTAGCCAGAAGTCACCCCTGCAATCTATCAAGACGACTCGGCCCCTGGAGATCGTGGCCCTGGACCATGTCAAATTGTCACCCAGCAGGTCAGGGTACTCCTACGCTCTGACCATGGTGGATCACTACTCACGTTTCCTGGTGGTCGCCCCCGTCAAAGACCTGACGGCAGAGACAGCAGCAAAGACGTTCCAAGCGTACTTTTGCAGACCCCATGGTTATCCTGAGCAGGTGCTGACGGACCAAGGCCCGGCCTTTGAGGCTAAGTTGTTCAAGGAGTTCTGCCATCTATACGGTTGTAAAAAGATCAGAACTACACCGTACCACCCACAAACCAACGGTCTCTGCGAAAAGATGAACAACATCATCATCGACCTGCTAAAGACCATACCACTTGAGAAGAGAAATCAGTGGCCAGACCTACTGCCTGATTTAGTAGATCTGTATAATCATATACCAGTAAGTTCCACCAATTGCACTCCGGCATATCTCATGCGGGCAAGGCCAGGAAAGCTGCCCATGGACCTGGAGCTTGGTGTTGTTGAGCCTGAAGCTGATATGACCACTGAGGACTGGGACAAGACCAGACAAGAGCAGTACAGGAGAGTACAAGCCTGTGTCGAGGACAGTCTCACTCGGGTGAGAGAAAAGCAGGAAGCGCACTACAACAAAAACGCAGAACCTTTCACACCTGGTGAAACAGTATTGAAAAGGAAAAGACGAAATCACAAACTTGACGACCAGTGGAAAAAAGAACCCTACACTGTGTTGAATTCAGGATTCGATAATAGGAAGACCTGCTTAATCAGTCAAAATGGAGGAAGAACGTCTGCAACAGTGTCCATGGACCACCTAAAGTTGTGTCCAGACCTACTAAAACCCCAAGAAGAAGTGCCTCTTACTGTACTGGAAGAGCCTAAAGAAGCAGTGATCCACACTGACTTAGGAGATTTCCCGGCAGATTGGCCTCAAATAGGAGGAGCAGTAATCATCCCAGTACTCCAATTCTACGAACAGCCAGAAAACCCTCCACAGCAAGTTGAACCTGTAAGTGCTGCAGAAGAGCCAGCTCAAGAAGTATCCCTGGACGAAGGATCCCTGGTAGGAGCAGAGCAAGAGGGCCCAGCCAATGGTGAACTTGCCAGTCCCAGAGAGAGGTTAAGGCAGTTTTACAATATGGTTACACGTAGAACTGGTAGAGTAACTAACAATGCAGACTCTGATACCCCACAGACCACCGCACTATGCAGATCAACACGTAGCACGCGAGGTAGACCCCCTGTCAGATACACACAGTAGGATAGTTACCCCTGGGGTATTGTGTATGATTATACTGTATTATTGTGTATTTTCATGCATATGTATATTACTTTGTGTTTTGCTTTATTATTGAACAGTTCAAGCACATGGACCCTTTACCTTATCAATTTCTTATCAAAACTGCTTTTGTATATAATTGCGCTCCCTGGAGTGCCCCTCTAGGTGACCTCAGAAGGAAAACCTGTCTGGAGTGGCTCTCTTGGAGGTCCAACTCTGGATCTTCATGCCCTGCAGCCACCCCAGGACCTACGATGAGGGTTTGGGAGAGGTCCCTCAAACCACCAAGTACTCTACCCTGTGAGATGGACATCCTGTCTGGGAACCTCACCACAGGAGACTTGAACTCTGAGGACACTTTGTATTTGTTATTGTTATGCAACGTTTAAGATTGGTGCCTCCCATAAAGGGAAGATTGTTCATGTTTCCTATTGTTGTTGTTTTAAAATGTACTTCAGCCTGGGAGTGCTGAGCTTTGCTAGGGGGGAATGTGACGCCCAGCTGCGATTGGTATCACAGATCCTGGAAGTGTGCATTGATGGATTCCTCCACAAGAGGCCCCCATAAACATTCATACATCTCCACCTTCCAACTCAGACCAGCAGAGGGAGCCCGATAGGGATATAAATAGGGAAGGTGGAGCCAGGCAGTTCAGTCTGGAATCGACAGAGAGCCAAGTCTGTTGAGAGAGTTCCTGCAGTAGAGAAGCCTGAGAGAGGTCAGTCTGCAGTGGAGCACAGTCCAGACTCATTTGTAGCTCAGAATAGGGAGCTTTAGGTGTGCCGGCGCCATAAGATCGGTGAAGCGCGGCAAGCTGCCGTTAGTGTGTATAGCCTAGTGAGGGCCCGAGTAGGCCGAAGGCGAGTGGTGAGTTAGTACATAGGGGGCAGAGGAGCTTAACTAGCTCACCCTCAAGAATTTACTGGACACCGGGTCCGAAGTTTACCGGGATCTCTACGACCCAGTAAGGCATAACCGGAATCCCTGGAGAACTACAAGTCCCCGGATCGCTAAAGCGCTGATACGTAAAAGAGCCAGGAGACACATAGGCCCCGCAAGCTGAGGAGCGTGTACTCCAAGAAAAGGCCCTACCACAAGGTCAGCCAGCGCAGGACAGAGACAAAGTTAGGCCTAGCTCCAGGCAGGTCAGAAACTTACTACGCAGAGGCAAGAAACAGGAGGCCCTACACCCGCTTATTGGGGAGGATCCTGATATGCACCCTTCACCCTACAGCGCTTCGGGATGTGCCTAATTTTCCATCAGTAAAAGGTACTGAAGTGACTATCGTGTCTGTCCCTGTTCTTGCTCTGACCCGTCTGGGTCCCCTCTGTCCTGCATCCCCTCTGCATACGCTGCCCTGAGGCCAAGCTCCACCTGTGGGGAGCTATACCATCAAGCTGCCTTATCACCGGCCTCAGTGAACTGCCGCAGCGCTGGTGCTTCTCACCAGAAACCACAGGTGGCGTCACGAACTTTCATAAAATTAACAAATTATCCACCCTTTTAAAAAGTGACCCCAGGGTACGGGACCGGGAGCCGACCACCGCGACATCCCCAAGGCCAGGCAAAGGCCGGGTACCGAGTCATCCCCATCCCCTGGGCTAGTCATTTGCTTTTGGAAAAAGATTGTGGGTGCAGCAATATGGCAAAGCGCATGGGCAGTAGCGTCTCGGCAATCGAGAAATGCTACTGAGCAAGCGAGGGCAGTGGGAGTCATATTGTTGCAGGCAAATTTATTTCTCCTCTAGCAAAATGGCGCCTGCTGCTATCGCTTGCCGAAGTATAATGGCCCCCACCTGACAGTGTATGTAGTTTACTAAGCACAATCCTGCTGACAAGTGCGCTTTAAAGTCTGAAACCTTGGTCAAAGTTATCTGAACACAAATTTTCAAAGGTGTCCACACTTTTGCTTTGGCCCATTTTCCTTTTTGTAACTTAAAAAAATATATACAGTACAGGCCAAAAGTTTGGACACACCTTCTCATTTAAAGATTTTTCTGTATTTTCATCACTTTGAAAATTGTACATTCACACTGAAGGCATCAAAACTATGAATTAACACATGTGGAATTATATACTTAACAAAAAAGTGTGAAACGACTGAAAATATGTGTTATATTCTAGGTTCTTCAAAGTAGCCACCTTTTGCTTTGATGACTGCTTTGCACACTCTTGCCATTCTCTTGATGAGCTTCAAGTGGTAGTCACCGGAAATGGTCTTCCGACAATCTTAAAGGAGTTCCCAGAGATGCTTAGCACTTGTTGGCCCTTTTGCCTTCACTCTGCGGTCCAGCTCACCCCAAACCATCTCGATTGGGTTCAGGTCTGGTGACTGTGGAGGCCGGGTCATCTGGCGTAGCACCCCATCACTCTCCTTCTTGGTCAAATAGCCCTTATACAGCCTGGAGGTGTGTTTGGGGTCATTGTCCTGTTGAAAAATAAATGATGGTCCAACTAAACGCAAACCAGATGGAATAGCATGCCGCTGCAAGATGCTGTGGTAGCCATGCTGGTTCAGTATGCCTTCAATTTTGAATAAATCCCCAACAGTTTCACCAGCAAAGCACCCCCACACCATCACACCTCCTCCTCCATGCTTCACGGTGGGAACCAGGCATGTAGAGTCCATCCATTCACCTTTTCTGCGTCGCACAAAGACACGGTGGTTGGAACCAAAGATCTCAAATTTGGACTCATCAGACCAAAGCACAGATTTCCACTGGTCTAATGTCCATTCCTTGTGTTCTTTAGCCCAAACAAGTCTCTTCTGCTTGTTGCCTGTCCTTAGCAGTGGTTTCCTAGCAGTTATTTTACCATGAAGGCCTGCTGCACAAAGTCTCCTCTTAACAGTTGTTGTAGAGATGTGTCTGCTGCCAGAACTCTGTGTGGCAGTGACCTGGCCTCTAATCTGAGCTGCTGTTAACCTGCGATTTCTGAGGCTGGTGACTCGGATAAACTTATCCTCAGAAGCAGAGGTGACTCTTGGTCTTCCTTTCCTGGGGCTGTCCTCATGTGAGCCAGTTTCTTTGTAGCGCTTGATGGTCTTTGCAACTGCATTTGGGGACACTTTCAAAATTTTCCCAATTTTTCGGACTGACTGACCTTCATTTCTTAAAGTAATGATGGCCACTCGTTTTTCTTTACTTAGCTGCTTTTTTCTTGCCATAATACAAATTCTAACAGTCTATTCAGTAGGACTATCAGCTGTGTATCCACCAGACTTCTGCACAACACAACTGATGGTCCCAACCCCATTTATAAGGCAAGAAATCCCACTTATTAAACCTGACAGGGCACACCTGTGAAGTGAAAACCATTTCCGGTGACTTCCACTTGAAGCTCATCAAGAGAATGCCAAGAGTATGCAAAGCAGTCATCAAAGCAAAAGGTGGCTACTTTGAAGAACCTAGAATATAAGACATACTTTCAGTTGTTTCACACTTTTTTGTTAAATATATAATTCCACATGTGTTAATTCATAGTTTTGATGCCTTCGGTGGGAATGTACAATTTTCATAGTTATGAAAATGCAGAAAAATCTTTAAATGAGAAGGTGTGTCCAAACTTTTGGTCTGTACTGTATATACAGATATAAATATATATATATCTATATATACAGTGGGTACGGAAAGTATTCAGACCCCTTTAAATTTTTCACTGTTTGTTTCATTGCAGCCATTTGGTAAATTCTAAAATGTTCTTTTTTTTTTCTCATTAAAGTACACTCTGCACCCCATCTTGACTGAAAAAAAACAGAAATGTAGAAATTTTTGCAAATTTATTAAAAAAGAAAAACTGAAATATCACATGGTCATAAGTATTCAGACCCTTTGCTCAGACACTAATATTTAAGTCACATGCCGTCCATTTCCTTGTGATCCTCCTTGAGATGGTTCTACTCCTTCATTGGAGTCCAGCTGTGTTTAATTAAACTGATAGGACTTGATTTGGAAAGGCACACACCTGTCTATATAAGACCTCACAGCTCACAGTGCATGTCAGACCAAATGAGAATCATGAGCTCAAAGGAACGGCCCAAGGAGCTCAGAGACAGAATTGTGGCAAGGCACAGATCTGGCCAAGGTTACAAAAGAATTTCTGCATTACTCAAGGTTCCTAAAAGCACAGTGGCCTCCATAATCCTTAAATGGAAGAAGTTTGGGACCACCAGAAGTCTTCCTAGACCTAGCTGTCCAGCCAAACTGAGCAATCGTGGGAGAAGAGTCTTGGTGAGAGAGGTAAAGAAGAACCCCAAGATCACTGTGGCTGAGCTCCAGAGATGCAGTAGGGAGATAGGAAAAAGTTTCACAAAGTCAACTATCACTGCAGCCCTCCCCAAGTCGGGCCTTTAAAAAAAAAGTTCATTTTTTTCTCATTAAAGTACACTCTGCACCCCATCTTTACTGAAAAAAAACAGAAATGTAGAAATTTTTGCAAATTTATTAAAAAAGAAAAACTGAAATATCACATGGTCATAAGTATTCAGACCCTTTGCCCTGTATTGAGTAGAAGCACCAATTTGAGCTAGTACAGCCATGAGTCTTCTTAGAAATGATGCAACAAGTTTTTCACACCTGGATTTGGGGATCCTCTGCCATTCTTCCTTGCAGATTCTCTCCAGTTCAGGTTGGATGGTGAACGTTGGTGGACAGCCATTTTCAGGTCTCTCCAGAGATGCTCAGCTGGGTTTAGGTCAGGGCTCTGGCTGGGACAGTCAAGAATGGTCACAGAGATGTTCTGAAGCCACTCCTTTGTTATTTTAGCTGTGTGCTTAGGGTCATTGTCTTGTTGGAAGGTGAACCTTCGGCCAAGTCTGAGGTCCAGAGCACTCTGGAAGAGGTTTTTATCCAGGATATCTCTGTACTTGGCCACATTCATGTTTCCTTCAATTGCAACCAGTCGTCCTGTCCCTGTAGCTGAAAAACACCTCCATAGCATGATGCTGCCACCACCATGTTTCACTGTTGGGATTATATTGGGCAGGTGATGAGCAGTGCCTGGTTTTCTCCACACATACCGCTTAGAATTATCACCAAAAAGTTCTATCTTCGTCTCATCAGACCAGAGAATCTTATTTCTCATAGTCTGGGAGTCCTTCTTGTGTTTTTGAACAAACTGTATGCGGGCTTTCATATGTCTTGCACTGAGGAGTGGCTTTTGTCGGGCCACTCTGCCATAAAAGCCCAACTGGTGGAGGGCTGCAGTGATAGTTGACTTTGTGGAACTTTCTCCCATCTCCCTACTGCATCTCTGAAGCTCAGCCACAGTGATCTTGGGGTTCTTCTTTACCTCTCTCACCAAGGCTCTTCTCCCACGATTGCTCAGTTTGGCTGGACAGCTAGGTCGAGGAAGACTTCTGGTGGTCCCGAACGTCTTCCATTTAAGGATTATGGAGGCCACTGTGCTCTTAGGAACCTTGAGTAATGCAGAAATTCTTTTGTAACCTTGGCCAGATCTGTGCCTTGCCACAATTCTGTCTCTGAGCTCCTTGGGCCGTTCCTTTGAGCTCATGATTCTCATTTGGTCTGACATGCACTGTGAGCTGTGAGGTCTTATATAAACAGATGTGTGCCTTTCCAAATCAAGTCCTATCAGTTTAATTAAACACAGCTGGACTCCAATGAAGGAGTAGAACCATCTCAAGGAGGATCTCAAGGAAATGGACAGCATGTGACTTAAATATAAGTGTCTGAGCAAAGGGTCTGAATACTTATGACCATGTGATATTTCAGTTTTTCTTTTTTAATGAATTTGCAAAACTTTCAAAATTTCTGGGTTTTTTTTCAGTCAAGATGGGGTGCAGCGTGTACTTTAATGAGAAAAAAAATGAACAGTTTAGAATTTACCAGATGGCTGCAATGAAACAAAGAGTGAACAATTTAAAGGGGTCTGAATAATTTCCGTACCCACTGTATATCTCTCTCTCTCTCTCAATATATATATATTCATATTTTGAATTTTTTTCTGTTGCCTAAAATACAAAGGAAATGTGTCAACTTTAACTTTAGACCTTTTAGAGATCATTTCATCTACAACTTGCTTAACTGTTCACAATAACAGTAATTTTGACCAGGGGTGCCCAAACTTTTACATGCCACTGTAGCACAAGCGATTGGATGATCGCAGGTTCAAGTCTCCTAAGGGGAATAACAAATACAATAAAAAGTACAAAAGAAAACAATAGAACAAATATACAGTATGTATAAAAGTTGAAATCACCCTCTTTTACCCAATGAAAATATAAAATTAATTAACCTGATCTGTAACTGATTAAATCATAAAAACATCAAAATGCCACAATTGCCTTTTTTTGGCCACGAAAATAAGCCATAAGGTGATTGAAACATTTCATCTACCCTAAAATGGTATCAATAAGAATGACAGCTCAAGGCACAAACAAAGAGCTCTAACACCGTTCTATTACCCAAAAATTTAAACCATTATGGCTTGGAGAATGGCGACACATGCACATTTTTTTATGAATTTTTGTTTTTCACTTACCGTATTTTTGGACCATAAGACGTACTTTTTTCCTCCAAAATTTTGGAGGAAAGTGGGGAGTGTGTTTTAGGCTGTGTGCACACGATGCGTTTTTAATGCGTTTCCGCGGCGTTTTTGCAGCCGCGGAAAAGCATTAAAAACGCATGGTAGAAGGGCAGCAATGTTCCCCAATGGAAATCTGCATGTGCTGTGCCCATGCTGCGGATTTTTCCGCAGCATTTATGCTGCGCTCAAAAATCCGCAGCATGTCCATAAATTTTGCAGAAACGCGGCGTTTTCGCCGCCATTGACTTGCATTAGAACGCGCCAATACTGCAAGACTGCATTTGTACTTGCGTTATTGGCACGTTCTAAAGTGCGGATGGTACCCGAGTGTGGAGAAGATGAGACTCTCCTCCACACCCAGGTACCATAAAAAAGCACAAGAATAAAATAAAAAATAAATGTATACTTACCTTCTGTCGGCCCGCGCACCGCTCCTGCTTGGTTCCCGGCACTTTGCAGTGAGTTGAAGGACCTGCGCCGACGACAGAGTCATGTGACGGGTCACGTGCCGCTGACGTCGGCAGGTCTTTCAATTCACTGTTGCCGGCAAGGGAGAACGGAGTGAGCGGGACACCGGGGGCCATCCGAGGGTAAGTATACATTTATTTTTTTATTTTTACCACTCTCTCGGGTCACACTATATAAATCCATGCTATTTGCATGGATTTATATAGTGTGACCTAGTTGTCACAAGCACTTTCCAAGTGATGCTAATCGCTTGGGAAGCGCTTGTCAATCCGCATGCGGAAATGTCAGTGGGACCGCTTCATTTCCGCATGTCCCTGGCAGGAAAACGCATGTACAATCCGCATGCGTTTTTTTCTGCCAGGGAGATGCAGAAACGCTCAGGAAAAAATCCTGAGCATTTCTGCATCGTGTGCACATAGCCTTATAGTCCGGATGTACCTTTATAGTGTGGCTATGGCTGTAGCTGTAGGGTAAAGGGGAGAGGCAGTGTTGGAGGAGCGGGTCACAGGAGGCAGGAGCCGGCTGCTGCAGCTAAGACTGTGCCCGCTGTTAAAGAAAATGAAAATTCACTGCTCCCCAAGCTCATAGTCCCTCCCACTAAGGCCGGCACCTAGAGGTGGGAGAAATTATGGGCGTGAGGAGCAGTAAATATTCATTTTCTTTAATAGCGGGCACAGTCTTAGCTGCAGCAGCCGGCTCCTGCAGCGGATGGTCGATCACATGTGTCCGCTATTAAAGAGAATATTCACTGCTCCACATGCCCATAGCGCTGAGAGGTGGGCAGAACTATGGGAGTGGAGAGCAGTGAATATTCATTCTCTTTAATAGTGGACACATGTGATCGCCCAGCCGCTACAGGAATACGGCGGCTGCGGCTAACAGTGTACCCGCTAATAAAGAGAATGAATATGCACTGCTCTCCACTTCCATAGTCCCTGGCAGTGAATATTCCAGCAGCTGACCTTGGCATGTGGGGGCACATGGCAGTGATGTCATGACCTGCTTACATGCTGAAATCAGCTGCTGGCATCAGAAAAGGACACAGTGCTGCGAGGGAGCAGAGGGAAGGTTAGTAGAATAATTTATTTTTTTATGTGTGCAGCGTGATGGGGGCCATATATACCAGGATGGGGGCCATGTATACCTGGATGGGGATGGGATTGAGGCCATGTATATCAGGTTGGGGGGGTCATGTATACCAGGATGGGGATGGGAGCCATGAATACCAGGATGGGGATGGAGGCCAAGTAAACCAGGATGGGGATGGGATGGAGCCCATATATACCAGGATGGGGATGGAGGCCATATATACCAGGATAGGGATGGGATGGAGGCCATGTTTACCAGAATGGGGATGGGGGCCATGCATACCAGAATAGGGGTGTCATATACAGTGGGTACGGAAAGTATTCAGACCCCTTTAAATTTTTCACTCGTTGTTTCATTGCAGCCATTTGGTAAATTCTAAAAAGTTAATTTTTTTTCTTATTAAAGTACACCCTGCACCCTATCTTGACTTGCAAATTTATTAAAAAAGAAAAACTTAAATATCACATGGTCATAAGTATTCAGACCCTTGGCTCAGTATTGAGTAGAAGCACCCTATTGAGATAGTACAGCCATGAGTCTTCTTGGAAATGATGTAACCAGTTTTTCACACCTGGATTTAGGGATCCTCTGCCATTTTTCCTTGCAGATCATCTCCAGTTCCGTCAGGATGAATGGTGAACAGCCATTTTCAGGTCTCTCCAGAGATGCTCAATTGGGTTTAGGTCAGGGCTCTGGCTGGGCCAGTCAAGAGTGGTCACAGAGTTGTTCTGAAGCCACTCCTTTGTTATTTTAGCTGTGTGCTTAGAGTCATTGTCTTGTTGGAGGGTGAATCTTTGGCCAAGTCTGAGGTTCAGAGCACTCTGGAAGAGGTTTTCATCCAGGATATCTCTGTACTTAGCCGCATTCATGTTTCCTTCAATTGCAACCAATCGTCCTGTCCCTGCAGCTGAAAAACACCTCCATAGCATGATGCTGCCACCACCATGTTTCACTGTTGGGACTGTATTGGGCAGGTGATGAGCAGTGCCTGGTTTTCTCCACACATACCGCTTATAATTATCACCAAAAAGTTCTATGTTAGTCTCATCAGACCAGAGAATCTTATTTCTCATAGTCTTTTGTTGGGTGAAGAGAATGGGGCATCAGACTGCGCTGCTCGCCTGTCAGAATTATGTACCAGAGGAATCCAAGTCGATGCAATGATGAACTAGACTTTATTTCTACGCATTTCGTGGTGATCACACCACTTCCTCAGGACAGTCTATACACATACACATAGAGGGTCTGTTACTTATAGCAAAAGAATGCACATGGAGACGCCTCCCTTCAAAAAAATCACCACACCCAGTGGGCGGGTAATCAGACTAAATGCATGTATACATCATAAAGTACCCACAAAACAATCATAAAGCATAATGGAATATATCACTTAAAAACATTACTCATACATTTAAAAATATAAATGCAGAATTTTTTTTTTATATATATATATATATATATATATATATATATATATATATATATATATATATTAAAAATATATATTAAAAAAGTAGTTAAATGAATAAATAAATTTTACAAGCTAGGGGAGTGCTTGAACCTATGATGTTGACCCATTTGTTCTTTGTCAGCACCCTGCTGCTGCTGTTTTAAACCATTGAGCCATGGGTGAATTTGATTTGATCGCTTTATTTGGTGATAATTTCACAAGAATTTATGAGATAAAAAACCTAAATAAATAATAATAATAATGGATAAAAGAAGCTCCAAAGCTCTTAGACTAGTTTAAAAGAAGGAATGTTCAATATTATGAGAAATTGCAGTTAGGTGATCCCTATAAAAATCACATAGCAATTGATGGGTCAAAACTAATGGAAAAAACAGGGATTAGAAAAAAGGAAGCAAAGACAAATCACAATGAAGGGATGAAACCCCTTCCTAGAAAGAGCGGATGTTTGTCAGTAACATTCATCATTACAAAATACAGAGAAAAAGGAGGTGGGTTGTACAGAGGAACAAAGCAGAATCCATAGATATATCTCAATTAATTGAACAAATCAGTTGTTTCATTCAGTCCATGTGGATTTATAGTGTTCAGCTTATGAATCCAGAAGATCTCTTTCCTGTTAAGAGACTGGACTCGGTTTGAGGTCTCATGGGGGACATGGTCAATAGGCATCACCCTAAAGGAGATCCTTTTATTGTGATATATCGCATAATACCAATAAAGGCCATATTGTAAAAATCCTTCTTTTATATTATTAGATTAAGATTAAGTCTGTCTATTCTATTTTTTTGTTTTCAGAGAATGCTCTCTGGATCATTTTTTTTCGGGTAACTTCTTCCAAGAAATCTATGTGATAAAACTTTTGAATGGTTGATGAAATCTATGTCCATACTACAATTCCTCTTAATTCTTTTGTATTGGTTGAGCGGAATATTCCTCAACCATTTAGTGTAGTGTCCACTTTGATAATGGACATAACTGTTCGCATCCACAGGTTTAACCCCTTAAGCCCCGGAGCATTTTTCGTTTTTGCATTTTCGTTTTTGCTCCCCTTGTTCCCAGAGCCATAGCGTATTTATTTTTTGGTCAATATGGCCATGTGAGGGCTTATTTTTTGCGGGACGAGTTGTACTTTTCAACGCCATTACTAGTTTTATCATATCCTGTACGGGAAAACAGGAAAAAAATTCCAAGTGCGGTAAAATTGCAAAAAAAGTGCAATACCCCAGTTGTTTTTTATTTATTTTTTTTACCATGTTCACTGAATGCTAAAACTGACCTGCCCTTCTTATTCTACAGGTCATTACGAGTTCATAGACACCAAACATGTATAGGTTCTTTTATATTTAAGTGGTGAAAAAAAATTCCAAAATTTGGTAAAAAAAAAAAAAAAAATAGCGCCATTTTCTAAGACCCGTAGCGTCTCCATTTTTCGTGATCTGGGGCTGGTTGATGGCTTATTTTTTGCGTGCCAGGCTGACGTTTTTATTGATAACATTTGGGGTAGATCCGATGTTTTGATCGCCCGTTATTGCATTTTATTGCAAAAAACGTAATTCTGGCGTTTAGAATTTTTTTCTCGCTACGCCGTTTACCGATCGGAATAATTCTTTTTTTATTTTGATAGATCGGGCGATTCTGAACGCGGCGATACCAAATATGTGTATGTGGGTTTTTTTTTTATATATTTTATTTTGAATGGGGCGAAAGGGGGGTGATTTAAACTTTTATATATTTTTTTTTTTATATATTTTTAAAAACTTTTTTTTTTTACTTTTTGCATGCTTCTATAGTCTCCATAGGAGACTAGAAGCAGCAACTGTCCGATCGCCTCTGCTACATACAGGGGACCAGCAGATCCCCTGCATGCAGCAGAAATGGTCCTGTGCTATGAGCGCCGACCACTAGGTGGCGCTCATAGCGACAAGATCATGACAACCACAGGCGTCTGCTGCAGACCCTGGGTTGTCATGCACGCCCATCGGCGACCCGCGATCACGTGACGGGGTCGCCGGTGGGCGGGGCTTATGACGCGCTACCCGGAAGCGCGCGTTAAATGCTGCTGTCGGAGATTGACAGCAGCATTTAACTGGTTAACAGCCGCGGGTGGATCGCGATTCCACCCGCGGCTGTTGCGGGCACATGTCAGCTGTAAGAATCAGCTGACATGTGCTCGGTTCAGTGAGGGCTCAGCGCCGGAGCCCTCACTGAACCGGCGGTACGCAGATATGCGTACTAATACGTCCCCGGTAAGTAAGGGGTTAAAGTAAGTTCTTGTGTGAATTTCTTTATTGTCATGAAAGAAAGTGAGGTCAAGGAAGTCAACTGTGTTAGGGTTTACTACGGGGGTGAAACCCAAACCCCAGGTATTATCTTCAATGTTCCTGAGGAAGGACCCCACATCATCCTTTGAATTATCATAAATAAAAAATAAATCATCTATGTAACGTTTGTAAATGATGATATTGGGTGCATGCATACTGCTGTATATGAAGATGGACTCGAAGATGGCCATGAACAAATTTGCATAAATTGGTGCCACCTTCTAGCCCATCGCGGTCCCAAGTATCTGATGGTATAAGGTATCTTGAAAAGTTAAGAAATTGTTATAAAGTATGAACTGCATGCTTTCATTCAGAAAATCTTTTTGTATGGGTGTCAACCGTGGATCAATGTCTATGAACGTTTTGAAACACACCAGTCCCAAATCATGTGGGATACTGGAATAGAGGGCGGAAACATCCATGGAAATGAAAACAAATGTGTTCTTCCATGGAATGCCCTTCGTAAGTCGGATTAAATGACTGGAGTCCCTCAAGTAACTGTGTAGTTGGTCTACATGTGTGTGCATCACTACATCCACATAATTAGCAAGATTTGATGTCAGGGACCCTATCCCTGAAATTATGGGCCTCCCAGGGAGTCTTACAGCATCCTTATGTATTTTGGGGAGGTGATAGAAGAAGGCAATCGGTGGATTAACAACTCTTAGAAAATTTTTCTCTAATTTGCTCAGAATATTCTGTCTTTTAGCTTTTGATATTAAAGCGTTATAAATAGTGATGAGAGAGCACTAAAATGCTCGGGTGCTCGATGCTCGGGTTGAGCACATTGGAATACTTGGGTGCTCGACCCGAGCAACGAGCCCAATGTAAGTCTATGGGAAACTCGAGTATTTTTCAGGCGGCTCCCCCCGGCAGTCTGCAGAGGGCCTAAAAATTGCCCAAATCGATGGGAACAGTGCTCAATTGACATGGGGACAGCATGGGGAAGACCCCTGGAAGCATTTCTGACTCCCAGGTCACTTCTGTCAACAACGCTGTCAGAGGTATTACGCCACTTTTACGGACTAACAATAAAACATACCAAAACGAAACCAAAATGGATTTTCCTGGGATATATGTTAAGGAACATCCTTTCCAGGGTAATGACTTGTATATAAAGTAAAATAAATAACTAAAAACAAAAATGCTCCTCCACACCTTGGGCTATGTTCACACATAGCGTTTTTGATGCGTTTTTTCACTTTTGCATTGCTTTCAACAGTGACAAATGCATTCACCAGGAAATGTCATTTTAACATTTTACAACCTTATCTGGCCATGTGGTGTGTGAGATATCATCAGACACATCGTGTTTCATTTATGAAAGAGTGAGAGTCACAAAGCCTATTTTTATAGGGCCATTAGGTGGCCTTTACTATTCTTAAAGGCCCAGTAGTCGGCCCTCACTATTCTTAGAGAGCCATCAGCCGGCTATGTTTTATTGTTCCCATTACTAAAGAGTGGGTCTCCTATACTGTTATTGCATATGCAGTGAGTGCCAGGGCTGCCCAAAATTTGGATGCACCCCAATACCACTTTGAAAATTTGGATGCACCCCAATACCCCTTTGAAGAGACTTAGAGGAGGGCCTCCTGAAAACAATATTCCCATTATTAGGAAGTAGGTCTCCCATGTGTCTCCCATTGTGTTTGCCAATGCAGTGAATGCAAGGGTTGCCAAAAATTTGGAGGCACTCCAATGCCCCTTGGAAGAGACGTGGAAGTCAGAGGGCCTCCTGAAAACAATGTTGCCATTATTAGAAAGTGGGTCTCCCATTGTGTTTGCCTATGCAGTGAATGCAAGGGTTGCCAAAAATTTGGAGGCACTCCAATGCCCCTTGGAAGAGATGTAGAGGGCCTCATAAAAAAATATTCCCGTTATTAGGAAGTGGGTCTCCCATAGTGTTGGCCTATGCAGTGAATGCAAGGGCTGCCAAAAATTGGGAGGCACTCCAATGACCCTTGGAAGAGACGTGGAGGAGGGCCTCATAAAAAAATGTTCCCATTAGAAAGGAGCATGCCTCCTATACTTGTAATGCCCATGCACTAAGTGTATGGGCTGACAAATATTTATCCCTGGGGGGTATACATGAACATACTGTAAAAAAAAAAATTTTTACGGGCATCATAAACACCCTTTAAAAAAATTATGTGGGTGTTGCATCATGGACCACGGTCACCCTGGTGATATGGTGGTGGAGGATGAGGAGAAGGAGGAGGACAAGAGCAAATAGCCCAAATCAGGAAGCGTATACCCATGTCTGGGTGTGAAAAGGTGCATGGGAATACACCTCCTAAGAAAAGACACTGGATTTGAGTTTATGTTACGCTGCTATCATCCTGTGGTGTTGAGCAGTGTGGCCCAATCCAGCCCTTGTTCATTTTTATAAGAGTCAGCCTGTCAGCATTTTCAATTGACAGGCGGATGCGCTTATCAGTTATAATTCCACCAGCGGCACTAAAAACCTGCCCTAATAAAACATTGGCGGCAGGCCAGGCCAGGACCTCCAAGGCATAGAGAGACAGTTTATTCCACGTATCCAGCTTTGATACCCAATAATTATAAGGCACAGAGGAATCACGGAGGATGTTGGTACGGTCGGCAAGGTACTCCCTCCGCATCTTCCCAAACTTTGCACTCCTTCTGAGGAGTACCCTGCGCCTCAGGGCCTGTGCGATGGGAGGGGCTGAGAAAATTCTCCCAGAACTTTGACAGTATTCCCTTGCCTCTGCTGGATTGCATTTGTGTCTCTCTCGCCTCTACTCCTTGGTTGTCCAACGAACTGTGACCTCTGCCGCCAGCGTTTTCAGATGGAAATTTTTTTAAAAGTTCCGCAACAAGGGCCTTCTGATACTGACCCATTTTTGTAGATCTGTCTGTCTCGGGAATAAGAGATATAAAGTTCTCCTTGTAGCGTGGGTATAGAAGTGTCACCAACCAGTAATGACTGTCACCCAAAATTTTGAGAACGCGATTGTCATGGGAAAGGCAGCGTAACATAAACTTAGCCATGCGTGCCAGACTAATCACAAGCAAGACTTCCATGTCCTCACCAAGAGGATGACTGACCATGCTCTCCTCCTCCTCTCTGTCCTCTGGCCATCCACGCTGAACAGACGGTATGACAACTGTGCAGGTAGTACCGTCTATAGTGCATGAAACTAGCTCCTGTCCTTCCTCCTCCTCCTCTTCCTCATTGTCACCCAATCTACATTGGGATGAGATGGGGCTGGGCTGTGTGTAATCACCCTTGCTCCATCTCATCGTGCTCCGCCTGCAATGCATCCTCTTTGATTGTGAGCAGAGAGCGTTTCAGAAGACAGAGAAGCGGGATGGTGACACTAATTATGGAGTCATCGCTGCTCACCATCTTGGTGGAGTCCTCAAAGTTTTGGAGGATGGTACATATGTCTGACATCCATGTCCATGTCCACTCCTGAGGTCTTATGTGTGGAGTCTGAACTGAATACCGACGGCCTTGTTGATGCTGGTACTCAACAACTACCCTCCCTCTTCTGCTCACAAATCCTTCTCAACATCTGCAGTGTAGAGTTCCAACGCGTGGGGACATCACACACCAGTCTGTGAGCCGGAAGCTGCAAACGCTGCTGAAACACGGCAAGGGCGGCGGAACCTGTAGGTGACTTTCTAAAATGGGCACAAGAGCGGTGTACTTTAGTAAGCAGATCTGGCAGCTCCGGGTAGGATTTGAGAAACCGCTGAACCACGAGGTTAAGCACATGGGCCAGGCATGGTACGTGTGTGAGCTTGTCTCGCCTCAGAGCCGCCACCAGGTTCCAGCCATTGTCACACAAGACCATGCCTGGCTGTAGGTTCAGCAGTGTGAGCCACAGATCTGCCTGCTCTTTCAGAGCTGTCCACAACTCTTCAGCATTGTGCGGTTTGTCACCTAAGCATATTAGCTTCAGCACAGCCTGTTGCAGCTTGGCCGAGGCAGTGCTGAAGTGCTTCCAGCTTGTGACTGATGTGGTCATTTCGGAGATGGAGGCTGAAGAGGAGGAGGAGGCTGAGGAGGATGAGGTGCAGGAGCTGTGGACCGTGGGGGCAACCCTGATTGACCTAGGGCCCGCAATCCTTGGCGTCGGGAGGACATGTTCCATCCCAAGGTCCGACTGGGTCCCGGCTTCCACTATGTTAACCCAGTGTGCCGTCAGCGAGATGTACCATCCCTGCCCACAAGCACTTGTCCACATGTCCTTGGTTAGGTGGACTTTCCTGGTAACTGTGTTGTTGAGGGCACGGTTAATGTTTTGGGACACGTGCACACCGGGAGAAATAGTGGCGGCTGGGGACCGAGTACCGAGGGACGGCTGCTGCCATCAGGTTGGGGAATACTTCCGTCTCCATGAGCCTAAAAAGCAACATTTCAAGCGCAAGCAGTCATGAAATGTGAGAATTTAGTAGTGTGGCCTGTGGGGCGTTGGCTGCATATTTGCGCTTGCGTTCCAAGGACTAGGGTATGGACAACTGAACTCTGCGCTGGGACGAAGACATGGACGTGCTTCCTGATGCTACTACTTGAGAGTGTGCAACGACAGGTGCAGGGCAGGAGGCATCTTCGCATGCACCATGGATAGGAGATTGGCTTGCATGCACAACAGCGGAGGAAGCAATGGTGCCACCCGCAGACACTGTTCCTGGACCCTGGGGTTTGGCCCACAAAGTCGGGTGCTTTGCTGCCATGAGCCTGATCATGCTGGTGGTGGTCAGGCTGGTTGTTTTGCCACCCCTGCTGATGCTGGCCTGGCAGGTGGTGCAAATGGCCTTTTTGGGGTTATCGGCAGAGTCTTTAAAAAACAACCAGACTCGGGAAGACCTAACAGTTGTACTGGCAACTTCCTTCGTGTTGGTGTTACGGGGAACTGTTGCCTGCCTTTTTTCTGCGGCCACCACACTGCTTCTTCCTGCCTGTTGGGGTGCTTTGCCTCCCTCCCCCTGTGTGCTGCTGTCCTCGCTCTGCATGTCTGGGCACTCGGCATGGTGGGAGGAAGGAGGATCAGGGTGAGGAATATGCGGTCCAGACTCACAGCTACTGAGACTTGACCGTGTGGAAGACACGGTGATGGTGGCTAAGTGACTGGAAGCATTATCTGCTATCCAACCAACAACCTTTTGACACTGCTCTGGGTTCAATAGTGGTGTGCTGCGGTCCCATAGGAATTGGGACAGGAAGGTCGGGAGAGAAGATGTAGGTGTTTGTTGTGGCACAATTTCAGCTTGCGGACGGGCTAGTCATCAGACTCTGCATGCACCATAACCATCACGTCCAGATCCCCGTCCCTTGCCACGTGTCTTGCCCATTTTAAATGGAGAACAGTATCTTCAATGCTCACTACAAATGACTGAGTTTGGATAGAACTTATATGAGATCTGTGTGACGGAGAAAACACATTTTTAAATACCTGGCCTGTAGGTAACTAGTTTGAACAGCAAACCGGTGTCAAAAACTTCGCTGACACAGTGAAAAAAAAATTGGAATGGACGCCAAAAATGGCAGTATTTTCTGACAACGTACAGTACAGACCAAAAGTTTGGACACACCTTCTCATTTAAAGATTTTTCTGTATTTTCATGACTATGAAAATTGTACATTCACACTCAAGGCATCAAAACTATGAATTAACACATGTGGAATTATATACTTAACAAAAAACTGTGAAACAACTGAAAATATGTCTTATATTCTAGGTTCTTCAAAGTAGCCACTTTTTGCTTTGTTGACTGCTTTGCACACCCTTGCATTCTCTTGATGAGCTTCAAGAGGTAGTCACTGGAAATGGTCTTCCAACAATCTTGAAGGAGCTCCCAGAGATGCTTAGCACTTGTTGGCCCTTTTGCCTTCACTCTGCGGTCCAGCTCACCCCAAACCATCTCGATTGGGTTCAGGTCTGGTGACTGTGGAGGCCAGGTCATCTGGCGTAGCACCCCATCACTCTCCTTCTTGGTCAAATAGCCCTTACACAGCCTGGAGGTGTGTTTGGGGTCATTGTCCTGTTGAAAAATAAATGATGGTCCAACTAAATGCAAACCGGATGGAATAGCATGCCGTTGCAAGATGCTGTGGTAGCCATGCTGGTTCAGTATGCCTTCAATTTTGAATAAATCCCCAACAGTGTCACCAGCAAAGCACCCCCACAACATCACACCTCCTCCTCCATGCTTCACGGTGGGAACCAGGCATGTAGAGTCCATCCGTTCACCTTTTCTGCGTTGCACAAAGACGTGGTGGTTGGAACCAAAGATCTCAAATTTGGACTCTGCGGCCAGCCAATCACTGTAATGCCACAACCACCATGGCTGCGGCATTACATTGAGTGGCAGGCAATCCTTGCATGTTGATTGGCGCTCTAAAGAGCACCAAACATGCAGGGAGGGGACCCGAGCATCTCGCGAGTACTCGGCGAGCTCCGAGCATCTCGAGTACTGAGATGCTCGGGCGAGTACCGAGTACTTGGGAGTATGCTCGCTCATCACTAGTTAAAAGTAATCACTGCATTATTATATTGAGTGTTATCAACCTTATTGTAAGTTTGGGGGTCAGATAATAGTCTCAATGCTTCTGCCAAGTAATCCCCCCAGTCCTGTATCACTATCCCTCCCCCATTTGTCTGCCATGCGGATGACAAGGTCTGGATTGTTCTTTAGGGATTTTAATGCCTCTTTTTCTTTTGGGGTAAGGTTGGATTCCCCCTTGCTGTGTGTCAAATTCATATTGTCCAGGTCATCTGAAGCAAGATCAGAGAAAGTTTACAGATAATGGCCTTGACTTTGGATGGGGTAAAAATTAGATGTTCCTTTTAATCCTGTATGATAAATGGGATCTTCTGTTCTTTTAGTACTCTGGAGGGGGTTTTCCTGGGAGAAATGTCGGTTAAGTGTTAGTTTTCTTACGAAAGACTGGAAATCCATAAGTAGATCTATATCCCTAGTGTTATGGGTGGGGCAAAAAGAAAGACCTTTCTGTAGGAGAGAGATTTCTGTAAACGAAAGGTTATAACTGGATAAGTTGAAAATATTGTTACTTTTAGTGACAGAACCATTGGTAGCTGTATCCATGTCACTTCCATTTGTCGGTACTTCTTTTACATCAGGGATGGCCTCCCTTTTTTGTTTGGGTTTTCCACCCCCTCTTTTCCATCTGGGGCGTGGAGGAGAATCACAAGGAAATGGACAGCATGTGACTTAAATATGAGTGTCTGAGCAAAGGGTCTTTTTTAATAAACCTACCAAAATTTCTACATTTCTGTTTTTTTTCAGTCAAGTCCTATCAGTTTAATTAAACACAGCTGGACTCCAATGAAGAAGTAGAACCATCTCAAGGAGGATCACAAGGAAATGGACAGCATGTGAATTAAATATGAGTGTCTGAGCAAAGGGTCTGAATACTTATGACCATGTGATATTTCAGTTTTTCTTTTTTAATGAATTTGCAAAACTTTCAAAATTTCTGGTTTTTTTTTCAGTCAAGATGGGGTGCAGAGTGTACTTTAATGAGAAAAAAAATGAACATTTTAGAATTTACCAAATGGCTGCAATGAAACAAAGAGTGAACAATTTAAAGGGGTCTGAATACTCTCCGTACCCACTATATACCTGAATGGGGACATATATATACAAGGATGGGGATATTACTTCAGAATTGGGGGACATTACCTCTATAACAGTGTCGACAGTAGATCTCCCCACCCTTCCCATAACAGTGTGTCATGACCACATTTTTTTTTCTATTTTCCACCTCTAAAACCTAGGTGCGTCTTATGGTCTGGTGTGTCTTATCCCCTTAGTGACCAGGCCAAATTTTTCAAATTTGACATGTGTCACTTTATCTGGCAATAACTTTGGAATGTTTTCCGAGATTGTTTTTTCGTGACACATTATATTTTATGATAATGGTAATTGTAGGCCGTTATGTTTTGCGTTTATTTATATAAATATCAGAAATTTGTCAAAAATGGCTAAAAATTAGCTATTTTGAAAATTTTAATAATTATCCCTTTAATCCAAATAGTCATACCACACAAAAAAGTTCATATATAGAACATTTACCTTATGTCTGCTTTACATCAGCTCCATTTGTAAAATGTTTTTTCTATTTTGTTAGGATGTTAGAAGCTTTAAAATTGTAGCTTGTAGCAGTAATTTTTCATTTTTTCAGGTAAATTTACAAAAGTATTTTTTTAAAAGAACCTTGTGAGGAGCTGGCCTTGTTCTAAGACTATTAAACTAATGCACATGGAGCGGAGTCAACTGCTCTAAGGGATGCAGACTTTTTCCAGCACGGCGCATTGGTTCCGTCGATCTTATTATTGTGTTTTATTGGAGATTTCCTTGCTGTGTTTTATTAATGTTCTGATTGCTTGTCAGCTTATGTGAACTAATTTCACTTATAAAGTGTCCAACATTCCAGTAATCTCATTAGTATTTCAGGAGCCTCAAGCCATTGTTCTAACAGCCACTAGTCACATTCTGTGGATGGGGAAAGTAGACACAGTGGAGCCATCACCACAGGACCGTCTCACATGGAGTCACCAGTGATGGGCTTCTGAAAGATTTTTCATTCTTGCAGCTAAAAGAAAATGTTTAAGGGGGAGGGTGTGAACACTTCTGCCCATCAAGGGGGCTGATCCCAGAGAGGGAGGACAATAAGCCACATATTTAGTCAGGGAGTTGGTGGAATGTTGTCGGAGGGATAGGATCTAGGCTGAAGTCCTGGAGCCCATGAATGGATGGCTGATGGAGTTTTGGAGAACATTTGCTGACTGGGCTGGATATACATGCTACTGTTGTGGGATCTGTCGTCTGGATTTAAATGTACTTAAAAGGACTGTTGCTACTGGATACATGTGCTTCTATCGTTTTATCTGTCATCTGGAGGATCGTGGAATGTGAACACAGACTATACTGGCGGGAGATATGAAATCTGTGGGTCAACCAAAAGTTGGGAGACAGTGAGTAACGCCTGGTACAAAGGCAGCGGAACTACCGTCCCGGGGAGGGGATCTTGTGGACTGAGGCAATTCTATTTTGGCCATTTACCTAGCGTTGTAAAACCTTGATGTAAGTAATAAAATATTGTTGCATCGTTAACCTGCCTGGGTAATTATTACGACCCACAATCTCAGATCTTCACAGACCTATTCAGTTTTGAAGTGACTTTGGGGGACTTATATATTGGAAAACCACCCAAAGTGATACCATTTTAAAATCAGCACCCCTCAACATATTCAAAACTGGTTTTAGGTAGTTTATTAACCCCTCATGTGTTTTTCAGGAATTAATGCAAAGTGTCATGACAGGAATGAAAAATATTATTTATACCACCTAAATGTTGCTAACTTCTGAACAGATCTCTACAGCCAGCAGACTCTAAGGCCATTACTCGGCCGTGAATTGCCATGGCAAGCAGCAGGACCACACAATCATGATCTCAGGGTGCCAATGGAGTTAAAGGAGGGAGCCCCCACACTTTGTTGACCATCTAGATACAGTAGTCAATTCTTACAGCAGCATGTAAGGGGTTAAACGGTCATGGTGGGTGCCAAAACTGAACATGGCTGATGCAGCAGTGTGTCAGCTATAGTGTACAACCAACAGCTGCTGCATTTTTACCTGTCGGGGGATGCTATTCACTTATATCTCTTGTCAGTTTTAAGTCGTATTGGTGGTCACTAAGGGGTTAAAGTCCGAAAAATACGTTAAAAGTAATCGATAATCAATTTTGTAAAAAAAAATAAATATATATATATATATATATTATAACAACAATTGCGGAATTGTGATTGTTTCGTTATTTCATTGCACTTGAAATTGCAATAACCTCATTGATAACATACCAAAGTGTGTAAATTTCTGTGCTTCGTGCTCATATTCAATACTGAATAAATTGAGATGTTTGGAAAATTTTGTTTCCATTTTTCATCATTTACATATCATTAACATATCTATTGATCCTGTGATTTTCAAAACTCTGCGACTATTCCTTCTTGGTATTGCAATTTCAATGTTGAGGAGTGTGAAAATACACTGCTCAAAAAAATAAAGGGAACACTCAAATAACACATCCTAGATCTGAATGAATGAAATATTCTCATTGAATACTTTGTTCTGTACAAAGCTGAATGTGCTGATAACAAAATCACACAAAAATCATCAATGGAAATCAAATTTATTAACCAATGGAGGCCTGGATTTGGAGTCACCCCCAAAATTAAAGTGGAAAAACACACTACAGGCTGATCCAACTTTGATGTAATGTCCTTAAAACAAGTCAAAATGAGGCTCAGTATTGTGTGTGGACTCCACGTGCCTGTATGACCTCCCTACAATGCCTGGGCATGCTCCTGATGAGGTTGCGGATGGTCTCCTGTGGAATCTCCTCCCAGACATGGACTAAAGCATCCGCCAACTCCTGGACAGTCTGTGGTGCAACGTGACGTTGGTGGATGGAGCGAGACATGATGTCCCAGATGTGCTCAATCGGATTCAGGTCTGGGGAACGGGCGGGCCAGTCCATAGTTTCAATGCCTTCATCTTGCAGGAACTGCTGACACACTCCAGCTGTTATGTTCTGCTACCAAAGCTAAGGAAAGAGAGGAGATCTGTCCCTACTATCGGACTCAGCTGAATCCCTACGATGTAACAGGGAACCTGATCCTGCGATCAGACCTGCTAAAGTCCTAATCTAGTCTGTACGGAGACCTATAGATGTGGGGAGGGAATCCCTACAAGTACTAAGGACTGGGAGGAATATGGGACACCTCCTAACAGAAATAGTAGCAGACAGACGAACAAACAAAATAGATAGAACATAGAGGTCCGTAGACCAAGCAAACTAACAGAGTTAGATACAGAGCACAGGCTAGCTAGAAAGTAGATATACAATGAAGTCCAGCAAAGCCAGAAGGGCGGAGCAGGATTAAATAGGCCAACAAGGTCATGTGACCAGCAAAGGAAAAAAAACTAACAGCAAGGTTCTAACAGTACCCCCCCTTCTAAGAGGATCCTCCGGATCCCCTAGGACCAGGCTTATCAGGAAATCTCCTGTGAAACGCTCTGATAAGTCTGGACGCGGAAACATCATCTGACCTCACCCAAGAGTTATCCTCGGGTCCGAAACCTTTCCAGGCCACAAGATACTGCAAACTACCTCTATACCGTCTAGAGTCAAGGATGCGAGAAATTTCATATTCCCCGTCCTCCACCACCGGAGGAACAGAGGCAGAGGCGTCACCATCCGACACAACAGCTTTTTTTAACAGAGAGACATGAAAGACCGGATTAATTCTCCAGGAGGTAGGAACCTCCAACCTAACAGCAGATTGGTTGACAACCTGAAGCACCTTAAAGGGCCCTACAAACTTGGGACCCAATTTCTTAGAAGGAATCCTCAACCGCAGATTCCTAGAGGACAACCAAACCATGTCACCAACAGCGAACAAAACCTCCTGTCGTTTCCTATCAAAGTAGTCTTTAGATTTTCTGTTGGCCTCCTGAAGATTACCACGCACATCCGTCCAAACTCTTTCCAAATCACCGGAAAAATTCTCCTCCTCAGGCACGGCAGATCCCAACTTGGAGAACGACCCAAACGACGGATGTCTCCCAGAACAACAAAAAAAAGGCGAACAACCAGCAGAAGAAGATGTATGATTGTTCAGAGCAAATTCGGCAAGTGGCAGAAACTCAGACCACCCCTCTTGATTGTCTGCCACAAAACAACGCAAGAACTGCTCAACATCCTGGTTTTTCCTTTCTGTCTGGCCATTAGATTCAGGATGATATCCGGACGAAAACGACAAATGAATTCCCAACCTGTCACAAAAGGCACGCCAAAAACGAGCCACGAACTGAGGACCCCTATCAGAAACAATGTCAGTAGGAACGCCATGAAGTCTGACAATTTCCTTGACAAAGGCCTTAGCGAGAGTTTTAGCGCAGGGCAGTTTGACGAAGGGAACCAAGTGACACATCTTGCTAAAACGGTCCACGACCACCCAGATGACAGTAAAACCCTCAGAGGGGGGAAGGTCAGTTATAAAGTCCATAGCCAAATGTGTCCAAGGAGCACTGGGGACCTCCAAAGGACAAAGCAACCCCGCAGCAGGAGTATGTGAGGACTTAGATCTAGCACATATAGTACATTGGCGCACCCACTTAATGACTTCCTTCTGCCATCCAGGCCACCAAAAACTGCGACCCACCAGTCTCTTGGTCTCAGAGATTCCGGGATGACCTGCCAACCGAGATTCGTGACACTCAACAAACAAATCTCTCCTAAAGGTCCCAGGCACAAACAACCTCCCATGAGGAGTGTTAGATGGGGCATTCTCCTGAGCTTTAAGAATCTCATCTTCCAAAACGGAGTCTAAAGCAGCTATCACAACACCTTCTTGTAAAATGTTTTCCTCTTTCTCAGCACCGACTATGGGAGAAAAACTGCGAGACAAGGCATCCGCCTTAACATTCTTAGTACCAGGGATGTAAGTAACGGAGAAATTAAACCGCGAGAAAAACAGTGCCCACCTAGCCTGACGGGCATTCAGGCGCTTGGCAGCATCAAGATATATCAGATTTTTATGATCCGTAAGAACCTGAACGGGAAATTCCGCACCTTCCAAGAAGTGGCGCCAGTGTTCAAATGCGAGTTTAATAGCCAATAATTCCCGATTACCAATATCGTAATTCAATTCAGTCTCCGAAAATTTTTTTGAAAAAAAGGCACAGGGATGTAATCCATCCCCGTTATCCTGAGACAATACTGCGCCAACCCCCACAGAGGAAGCATCAACCTCAACCAAAAACGGCCTAGTAACATCAGGCTGCATAAGGATGGGAGCAGAGGTGAACCTCTCTTTGAGATACACAAAAGCTTCAATGGCCTCAGAAGACCACTGAACCGCATCAGCACCTTTCCTGGTGAGATCAGTCAGAGGTTTGACAATACTAGAAAAATTTTTTATGAATTTTCTATAGTAATTGGCGAAACCCAAAAACCTCTGTATCGATTTCAAACCAATAGGCCTAGGCCATTCCTGCACAGCCTGAACCTTAACCGGATCCATCTCAAAACCTTTGCTGGAGATAATGTAGCCCAAAAAACTAATTCTCTGTACAGCGAACTCACATTTCTCCAGCTTAGCAAAAAGCGAATTGTCCATTAATAACTGTAATACCTCACGCACGCTCCGCCAATGAGACTCCAGATCTGGCGAATAAATCAAAATGTCATCCAAATACACAACCACATTTTTACCGATCAAAGGTCTAAGGATGTCATTAATCAGATTCTGAAAAAATGCAGGAGCATTAGTAAGACCAAAAGGCATAACCAGATTCTCAAAATGACCCACAGGAGTGTTAAAAGCAGTCTTCCATTCATCACCCTCCTTCATGCGCAACAGATTGTATGCCCCCTTAAGGTCAATTTTAGAGAACCACTTGGCCCCCAATAACTGGTTAAACAGATCAGGAATCAATGGCAGTGGGTAAGGATTGCGTACCGTAATTTTGTTAATCTCACGAAAATCCAGACAAGGACGTAAACCGCCGTCCTTTTTTTTTACAAAAAAAAATCCAACCGCCACAGGAGACTTAGAGGGCCTAATGTGACCGGCGGCCAAGCTTGTCTGTATGTATTCCTCCAAAGCCTTCCTCTCAGGAATAGTAAGGTTAAATAAACGACTTTTAGGAAGAGTCGCTCCAGGGACAAATTCAATAGAACAATCATAGTCTCTATGGGGAGGCAAAACCTGCGATTCTTTCTCAGAAAAAACTCTCCAAAAATCCTGAATAGGAACAGGCAATTCTCCCCTATCCAAAGCTGCAATACGCCCGTTACAACACTTGTCATAACATTTATGGCTCCAGGATTTAATTTCACTGGTAGACCAATCCAGTACAGGATTGTGAAATTTTAACCAGGGCAAACCCAATATTACTGGAGAAGGCAAGTTATTCAACACTACCAAATCCAATTTCTCATGGTGAACACCATTAATAGTGAGAGGAAATTCACTGACCTTGAGAGTAATATTCTTCAAAGGGGAACCATCCACAGAAACCACAGCAATGGGGGATGATAAAGGTTCAGGTTTTAAATTGAGTTTTTCCACGAATCCCCCATCAATAACATTCAGTGTAGACCCGCAATCAACAAACACCCGAAATTCCATTAATTTTTCCTGAGCAATCGTGGAAGCAGCTAAAAATATACCCTTGGAATTTAAACAGGCAATACGGGCGTGACTGACCATTTTTTTTTCTTTCTTCATACGAAGCTCACAGCCTTTAATCAAATGACCAGATTTTCCGCAATAGAAACACAAGCCTTCCGAAAAACGACGGTCTTTTTCTTGAGAGCGAGGTGCCACCGATCCAATCTCCATCGGTTCACCATTGTTAGTACACACATTATCATAACCAGAAACTGACATAGCAGAGGATTTGCTCTCATTAACCCTAGCACGCAGTCTTCTATCCACCCGTATAGCTAATTGCATAGCCTGTTGCAAATCCTCAGGTGTAGGATAAGCAATTTGCAGGTCTTTAACCCTTTCACTGAGCCCAGCAAGAAATAGACTTTTCAGAGCAGAATCGTTCCACCCTGTTTGAGTGGACCAACGACGAAAATGTGTACAATATTTTTCCACATTACCTGATCCTTGTTTTAAACGTCTCAACTCAGTCTCAGCTGATGCGACACGGTCAGGATCATCATATAATAGTCCCAAAGCAGAAAAAAAACTATCCACTGATCTGAAGCATGAATCACTAGGTTGCAAAGAAAAGGCCCACTCCTGAGGCTCTTTGCGCAAAAGTGACATTATGAACCCTACGCGCTGGGATTCATCCCCAGAGGACTTAGGTCTCAAACGAAAATACAATAAGCAAGCATTTTTAAATGAAAAAAATTCTCGGTGTTCACCAAAAAATAAATCCGGCAAACATACCTTAGGCTCCAAGAAATGTGCTCCAGGACAGTTACTCACGTGCTGACGGAGCTCGGCCACCTCCAGAGAGAGTCCCTGCAGGCGATGAGCCAAATCCTGAACCGACACCATGATGGAACAGAAAAATCTTTCCTTAGAGAATTTGCTGGCTGGACTTACTGTTATGTTCTGCTACCAAAGCTAAGGAAAGAGAGGAGATCTGTCCCTACTATAGGACTCAGCTGAATCCCTACGATGTAACAGGGAACCTGATCCTGCGATCAGACCTGCTAAAGTCCTAATCTAGTCTGTACGGAGACCTATAGATGTGGGGAGGGAATCCCTACAAGTACTAAGGACTGGGAGGAATATGGGACACCTCCTAACAGAAATAGTAGCAGACAGACGAACAAACAAAATAGATAGAACATAGAGGTCCGTAGACCAAGCAAACTAACAGAGTTAGATACAGAGCACAGGCTAGCTAGAAAGTAGATATACAATGAAGTCCAGCAAAGCCAGAAGGGCGGAGCAGGATTAAATAGGCCAACAAGGTCATGTGACCAGCAAAGGAAAAAAAACTAACAGCAAGGTTCTAACACCAGCCACATGAGGTCTGGCATTGTCCTGCATTAGAAGGAACCTAGGGCCAACAGCACCAGCATATGGTCTCACAAGGGGTCTGAGGATCTCATCTCAGTACCTAATGGCAGTCAGGCTACCTCTGGCGCACATGGAGGGCTGTGCGGACCTCCAAAGAAATGCCACCCCACATCATTACTGACCCACTGCCAAACCGGTCATGCTGAAGGACGTTGCAGGCAGCAGATCGCTCTCCACGGCGTCTCCAGACTCTGTCACATCTGTCACATGTGCTCAGTGTGAACCAGCTTTCATCTGTGAAGTGCACAGGGCGCCAGTGGCGACTTTGCCAATCCTGGTGTTCTGTGGCTAATGCCAAGCGTCCTGCACGGTGTTGGGCTGTGAGCACAACCCCCATCTGTGGATGTCGGGCCCTCATACCACCCTCATGGAGTCGGTTTCTAACCATTTGTGCAGACACAAGCACATTTGTGGCCGGCTGGAGGTCATTTTGCAGGGCTCTGGCTGTGCTCCTCCTGTTCCTCCTTGCACAAAGGAGGAGGTAACGGTCCTGCTGGTGGGTTGTTGCCCTCCTATGGCTAGCTCCACATCTCCTGGTATCTGCTCCATGCTCTGGACACTACGCTGACAGACACAACTACCCTCCTTGTCACAGCTCGCACTGATGTGCCATCCTGGATGAACTGCACTACCTGAGCAATTTCTGTGGGTTGTACTGTAGACACCGCCTCATGCTACTGTATCTCTAGGGGTGAGAGCAATGGCAAAATGAAAAAGTGACCAAAACAACAGCCAAAAAGGATGAGAACAGAGAAATGGTCTGTGGTCACCACCTGCAGAACCACTCCTTTATAAGTGGTATCTTGCTAATTGCCTATCATTTCTACCAGTTGTTTGCTCCATTTGAACAGCAGGAGAAATTGATTCACAATCAGTGTTGCTTCATAACTGGACAGGTAGATTTCACAGAAGTGTTACTGACTTGGAGTTACATTGTGTTGTTTAAGTGCTCCCTTTATTTTTTTGAGCAGTGTAATTGTAAGGAAAGGAGAACAAAATATAAAATGTATTTCAGTGGTCCTTTTGTGGGAATAAAATAAAAAATTAAAAAATGTAAAAGGCAGACATGCATTTTCCCACCAATATGATCCGATATTGACCAAAAAATAATAAATTAAAAAAATATGAGAAAAAAACCCTAGGCCCTATAAAAGTTGCGCAAACTATTTGAATATACAAACAAATGAACATTTTACAGTTCTTTAAACTGCATGTACAAAAAAACCCTGAAAATGTGCCTGATAAGGAATGGGGGAAAATGGCGTGGTCTTGAATTGGATAAAAACTTGGGTATTTATGTTGCTAAAAAAGGCTTGTACTTGCCCCCAAAAAACAGTCAGTTTTAGGTGGCTGTTTAGTGTGACTGCTGTCAATAGTATGTTTTTACTGGAGGTTTCCAGTGTATAATTTCGGTGCGGTAGAATCTGCAGAGGTAAATGCCAATATTCATCTGTTTCCGCACTCATTACCCTTGCATTGCAAAAGGGTAAATCCATGCCAACATACAATGCAGATTTTCAGTGTGTGAAAGAGTTTTTAGCAATGCTTTCACAATGCTGCTACTTTATCAAGCAGCAGATATTCAAATCGTAAATGCACTGCGTATTCCGCTAATGGGAATGTACCCTTAAACCTCATAATTAGATGTGACGCCTATTTAAAGCTATAGGGAATATGTAGTGTTACATAGCACACATTTAAAGGGAACCTGATCCACGGACAGTAAGTATCAGGCACCGGCAGTATGATTTCAACCATGTATGTTTGAAAGCACACTTTAAAAGCTTCTCCCTGCCCGCTGTCCCTCGAATGACAGGTCTCTCACTGCATGCGTGTATAGAAAGAGATCTGTCAGTCGTTGGCAGTGGGTGGGGAGAAGCGACTGAGGATCCACCTACTGACTAGTCACGCATGCGACTTGCTCTCTGGTAGCTTTTAAACAATATACTTTTCTCTGAAATGCCGCAACATTCAGAGTTAAAAATATATGGGTGAGATAATACAGCCAGTGCCTGATACATGCTGCCTGTGGATTGGCTAGCATGTATCAGCTGTCAGGTTCCCTTTAAATAAAAAAATGGTGTCCGTGTAATTCATAGCCAACCGAAGCCCAGCTAATAATGGGGGTGAACCCTTCAATCGCGTTCATATGCCCTATTGATATTCAGTTATTCAATTGGGCGGACCCCTTTAAAAAATAAACGAAGACAATTACATGTGTTACTTGGGGTATAGTCCTATGAATCGGCCATCAGGCGGGTTAAAACAGGACACAGACAAAAAAAACATGCACCCATGCTAGTTGCCACAGTGTTCAAAAGTTATTAAATATTGTTAGTTAATAGACCGTTGATTGGTAAAGGGGGAGTGCTCATGTTCTGGAGTGGACCGTTCCTCTGCCCCTCTAGTACCCTGCTTGCCAGGGGGTGGCATGCTCCTGAGGATTCACAGTTCAGACCAGTGACATAGTTGTGCTGCTGGTTTGAACTGTTCACTATCTGATGCTGCTAGCAAAGGCCGCTTTGGATCTGCAGCATGGGAGTAGGAGCGATTCGTCCAGCTTCAGAGCGGTGATTGCAAGCTGTATACCAAACATCATGCAAGCGAGCGTTCTTTACCTTTTACCAGCCATTCTTATTTGGCAGGTAAGCTTGTCAAGTAAACTATAGATTTAAAAACCCTCCATTCTTAAGAACAGAGAGGAATTTTTAATAGAATGTAAATGGCAAAGTTGTCTATTTTTACAAGCACTTTCCAATTTAACCATGACTGAACATGAGACAAACCCATTAATGGCATGGACTTTCCATTTATAATCAATATTAATGATCAATTGAAAACTGCAGCAACTGTAAGGGTGTGACAGGAGCTGCCATTCACCTCTCCCCCTAAAGGAAACAACTGCGGTAACTGTGTGTGAATGTGTGTTAGAACATGGTTTTATTGTATTGTATGAGTAATCAAAAATGTGAAAATACATAGAATCTTATAGGCACTAATGTGCAGTTAATGTAATACAATATGATTAATGTATAATATTCTTTATGTGTAACATATATGGTTAAGTAAAGAATATAAGTAAAGCCTAGGACTTAGGGATTCATTTAGGAAGGGAAGATTTAGTTGGAGGCACCTTAGATATAGGAGGTTTAGTGACTGCAGCAGGGTAGTAACGGGGAAGTTTGCCCAGCAACCGAAGGAGAGTTGGTGATTGGTCCAGTGAAAATGGGAGGAGTTTTGGGCCAGAGAAGAGTAATGGGTTTTCCTGTCAGTCAGAGAAGGAGTTGTTGGTTGAAACGTTGAAGCTTGTGCAGGAGGGATAACTGAGAGGAGTGGAAAAGTTGAGGGCCAGTGGGCTGAAGGTCGACAGTGATACAGCAAGAGGCAGAGAAATAGAGAAGCAGCACTATAGAAAAAGAAGCAGTAAACTGCTAGGAAACTTCCCTAAACTTCCGGAGTCTGCGGCCCAGAGAAGGCGTGGAGAAGTCAGCCTTACTCAATTCCAAAGAAGGAGAAATGGACAGGAACATCCCTATAGGAAGCAGAACCAGGTTCTGGAAAGCTGCGGTACTGGGTGGATCAAACCTGGGGGACAAGTAGTGAAAGGGGTGTTGAAGAAAGCTGAAACTGTGTCTGTTGTACCCCCAATGAGCTGTATCTGAGACCAAAAACTGAACTGAAAGTTTATAGTAAAAAAACGGTTTTGTTAAAAAACGAAACAAGAGACTGTGCTTGATTGTTTGTCTGCAGCTGAGGTTGGAGTCCCGGAACAGAGGGGATCCTCAAAGAAAACTGTGAGTGTTATTGAATACACACAAACAACACGAAAAACAGAACTTTATTTTTTCTTTGTGGGGTGTCAGGGTGTGGGAGAAAAACAGCAATCTCTCACCATGACTACAACCCTGCGCCCCTCACACAACTGCACCTCAAATGTTGCATAAAACCAAGCTCTTATGGGTACTCAGTTACTTGGCTTAGAAACATCTACACAGTTGTTTAGGGTGCTTTGTTTACATTGTCTCTAGGCATCCATTTAATGGCCCTATCAAGGCTTACATCCGAACCTCACAAAATGACAGGGTGATAGCCTATAGAGAATGTGTGCTCTCTCGGGCATCATTTTCGGGAGTGTACGCCCTTCTTGAGGTGGATTCCCAGATGCAGTCTACTATGTCTGAGTATTTGCCTCCAGTAGGCATATACGCCTGAAATGTTTCACGTCAGAGCGCACGTTTGCTATGCTGGTACTATTATAGGCTGCCTGAATGCAATGTGAAAGCACCCTTATCCACATATGTAGTTCTAAGATACATATAGAGAAAAAGAGCGGCACACAAGAGAGGTTCACATGAAAGCCATGAAAGACTGAAGCGTTCCTGGCGTAACAATAACGCCCGTACTCAGTTTAAATCAAAGAGTCATGGGAGAGTATATAAAACCCATATGAACCAATCGCATGTGAGTACTTAATAAACATAATTATTTCAAGCTGTGGTATATATGCTTGAAAACAATACATTGAGTGAAGCATGTTTTACAATTATGCGAATAGTAATGTTTGTGTTTTAACATCTACAGTACAAACCAAAAGTTTGGACACACCTTCTCATTTAAAGATTTTTCTGTATTTTCATGACTATGAAAATTGTACATTCACACTGAAGGCATCAAAACTATGAATTACCACATGTGGAATTATATACTTAACAAAAAAGTGTGAAACAACTGAAAATATGTCTTATATTCTAGGATCTTCAAAGTAGCCACCTTTTGCTTTGATGACTGCTTTGCACACTCTTGGCATTCTCTTGATGAGCTTCAAGAGGTAGTCACCGGAAATGGTCTTCACTTCACAGGTGTGCCCTGTCAGGTTTAATAAGTGGGATTTCTTGCCTTATAAATGGGGTTGGGACCATCAGTTGTGTTGTGCAGAAGTATGGTGGATACACAGCTGATAGTCCTACTGAATAGACTGTTAGAATTTGTATTATGGCAAGAAAAAAGCAGCAAAGTAAAGAAAAATGAGTGGCCATCATTATTTTAAGAAATGAAGGTCAGTCAGTGCAAAAAATTGGGAAAACTTTGAAAGTGTCCCCAAGTGCAGTTGCAAAAGCCATCAAGCGCTACAAAGAAACTGGCTGACATGAGGACCGCCCCAGGAAAGGAAGACCAAGAGTCACCTCTGCTTCTGAGGATAAGTTTATCCGAGTCACCAGCCTCAGGAATCGCAGGTTAACAGCAGCTCAGATTAGAGACCAGGTCAATGCCACACAGAGTTCTAGCAGCAGACACATCTCTACAACAACTGTTAAGAGGAGACTTTGTGCAGCAGGCCTTCATGGTAAAATAGCTGCTAGGAAACCATTGCTAAGGACAGGCAACAAGCAGAAGAGACTTGTTTGGGCTAAAGAACACAAGGAATGGACATTAGACCAGTGGAAATCTGTGCTTTGATCTGATGAGTCCAAATTTGAGATCTTTGGTTCCAACCACCGTGTCTTTGTGCGACGCAGAAAAGGTGAACGGATGGACTCTACATGCCTGGTTCCCACCGTGAAGCATGGAGGAGGAGGTGTGATGGTGTGGAGGTGCTTTGCTGGTGACACTGTTGGGGATTTATTCAAAATTGAAGGCATACTGAACCAGCATGGCTACCACAGCATCTTGCAGAGGCATGCTATTCCATCCAGTTTGCGTTTAGCTGGACCATCATTTATTTTTCAACAGGACAATGACCCCAAACACACCTCCAGGCTGTGTAAGGGCTATTTGACCAAGAAGGAGAGTGATGGGGTGCTACGCCAGATGACCTGGCCTCCACAGTCACCAGACCTGAACCCAATCGAGATGGTTTGGGGTGAGCTGGACCGCAGAGTGAAGGCAAAAGGGCCAACAAGTGCTAAGCATCTCTGGGAGCTCCTTCAAGATTGTTGGAAGACCATTTCCAGTGACTACCTCTTGAAGCTCATCAAGAGAATGCAAGGGTGTGCAAAGCAGTCAACAAAGCAAAAAGTGGCTACTTTGAAGAAACTAGAATATAAGACATATTTTCAGTTGTTTCACAGTTTTTTGTTAAGTATATAATTCCACATGTGTTAATTCATAGTTTTGATGCCTTGAGTGTGAATGTACAATTTTCATAGTCATGAAAATACAGAAAAATCTTTAAATGAGAAGGTGTGTCCAAACTTTTGGTCTGTACTGTATATCTAGACAAAGCAACAGATATCTACAAGATACAAGATTCTTACCCTTGCCCCTCTCTCTCGTATTTATATGAAAAAAAATGTCCTTCCCTTCAGTATTATGGGCAGTAATGTGTAACATACCTGGCGGCGCCCTTGCATGGTGGTCCATCTCCCACTGTGCAAGAGCGCACACTTGATCTCCAGTCCAGAATGTCTCTCTGGCTTCCCTCCATGCTGTCTGTTTGTGTCTGTTTCTGCTGCTTAAGGGCGGCGCCCGATCACTTCCTGCTTTTTGTACCTGCTGTGGGTCACACCCCTTGTGCGTCCTCAGCCTATTGCTGTCTGTCACCTGGTATATAGCCCAGCTGCTCCAATCAATCCCTGCCTCAGCATTGTGTTTCATTCAGTGTGTGCTTGCACTCTGAAGGTGCCAGGTCCCGTTCTGTGTTCTCTTGTCTGCCTATCCTGGAGGCTGTATTTCCAGGCCTGTCTG
Organism: Phyllobates terribilis; assembly: GCF_046119375.1. Taxonomy (NCBI): domain Eukaryota; kingdom Metazoa; phylum Chordata; class Amphibia; order Anura; family Dendrobatidae; genus Phyllobates; species Phyllobates terribilis. The sequence continues at coordinate 415,914,489 of NW_027362764.1, read as the reverse complement.
AACACGCTCCTAGCCTGTTCCTCCCGCCTTCTAGGGGCTGATTACCTAGACCCGCTCCTGTATCTTGTCTGTCCTGTCTGAACTTGCTCCTAGCCTGTTCCTCCCGCCATCTAGGGGCCGATTACCTAGACCCGCTCCTGTATCTTGTCTGTCCTGTCTGAACTCGCTCCTAGCCTGTTCCTCCCACCTTCTAGGGGCCGATTACCTAGACCCGCTCCTGTATCTTGTCTGACCTGTCTGAACACGCTCCTTGCCTGTTCGTCCCGCCTCTCTGGGGGCCGTATTCCCAGACCCGCTCCTGTATCCCGCTGCAGTGTCGGTCTCTTCCGTACACTCAGTTCCAGTCTGAACTCTCTCCTATCCTTTACCTGTTTTGCCTCTATGTCCGTTCCTTTCCTTTTTCTGCAGAGTCTGAACTCGTACCTAACTCCTGCTTGTTGTCTCTGTACTCCCGTTTGTGTGTTTGTGGTCCACTAGCCACTTCACTGCAAGTACCTTGTGGGTATCTGGCTCTGCCTTTCCCTTCCTGTCTGTTCCGTGTGAACAGAGCCCTGTTCCCCCTGCTCAGTCTCGCTCCGCTCTGACTCCTTTGCTCACTGCTCCGGCAGTCTCGTCCTGCTCTGCTCTTGCTCACCGCTCCAGGCGGTCTCGTCCTACTCTGCTCTTGCTCACCGCTCCAGGCGGTCTCGTCCTGCTCTGCTCTTGCTCACCGCTCCAGGCGGTCTCGTCCTGCTCTGCTCTTGCTCACCGCTCCAGGCGGTCTCGTCCTGCTCTGCTCTTGCTCACCGCTCCAGGCGGTCTCGTCCTGCTCTGCTCTTGCTCACCGCTCCAGGCGGTCTCGTCCTGCTCTGCTCTTGCTCACCGCTCCAGGCGGTCTCGTCCTGCTCTGCTCTTGCTCACCGCTCCAGGCGGTATCGTCCTGCTCTGCTCTTGCTCACCGCTCCAGGCGGTCTCGTCCTGCTCTGCTCTTGCTCACCGCTCCAGGCGGTCTCGTCCTGCTCTGCTCTTGCTCACCGCTCCAGGCGGTCTCGTCCTGCTCTGCTCTTGCTCACCGCTCCAGGCGGTCTCGTCCTGCTCTGCTCTTGCTCACCGCTCCAGATGGTCTCGTCCTGCTCTGCTCTTGCTCACCGCTCCAGGCGGTCTCGTCCTGCTCTGCTCTTGCTCACCGCTCCAGGCGGTCTCGTCCTGCCTTGCTCTCGCTCACCTCTCTGGGTGGCCTCACTCTGCTGTGTTTGTCTGCCACATCTGTGGTTCTGTTCAAGAGTCCCAGTGTGTACTGGGTCCTATCCCGCCTGTGTTCCTGCCTGCTAGTGCCTTCCTGTCTGCACTCTAGCCGTGCTTGCCTGTACCCCCCTGCCTGCATACCCGCCTGCCCGCATACCAGTCGTGCCTGCCTATTCCCACCAGTCTGTGTGCCAGCCTAACCAGTCTGTTCCTGTATTCCCCTGTGTGGGTCAACAGCCGTGTCCGGGGTCTGTCCTGGAGTAGCACCTGGTCCCTCTGCTCGGTTCCTCCTGGGTGCACTGGCGTCGTATGCCGTCGTGCGACCCTGGTCGGATCGGGTGAATACCTAGTTACGCCCCTCCAGGCATTCACTCTCCGGCACGGTCCAGTGGAATCACACGCACACGCCGCTCAGCCCGGGCGTGTGCATTACAGCATGCTCAGGCCATGGTTCCCGTTGAGCCCCACGGCCTTCGCTCTCTGAGACGTTTTCCAGAGAATACATGCATTAAAAATAAATAAATACAATTTTTTTTTCTCTAGCTGAGTTCCTGGCTAATTACGCACCCGTCCAGATGGATCTATCTGCTCTCGTTCCTGCGGATCCGCCACATTACTATGGGGATCCAAGACAAAGTCGTGCATTTGTGGAGCAATGCATGCTACACTTCAAGTTCTACCCTCTATGTTTTCCCACCGATCGGGTTAAGGTGGCATTCATTATGTCTAACCTAGCGGGTGATGCCTTGGAATGGATCAATCCCCTATGGGAAACACAGGATCCTATCGTCCTGGACATAATGGCCTTCCTGGTGGCCTTTCTAATGGTCTTCGATGATCCTAACCCGGAGGCTCCTGCTGAAGCTTCACTTCCCAATATCCCGGAGCAGCCCCGATGGGTAATGTGTGTGGGTAGCGCAATAGTCCTCCAGCCCAATGAGACTACTGCCCACCCAGAATCCTCACAGGGTGACTACGCTCTCCGGAATACTTCTCCCAACCTCAAGAGGCAGTCCAGACGTGCTAGACGTAGAGGCAAGCCGTCACGCCAGGGTCTGTCCTCCCTGAGACCTCCTGACCCCAACCTTGAAGTTCCTACTGAAGCTTCATCTCCCTGTATCCCGGAGAAGCCCCAACGGGTAATGTGCGTGGGTAGTGCACCAGTTCTCCTGCCCGAAGAGACTACTGCCCATCCAGACTCCACACAGGAGAACTTCCTGCACCCGGCATCAGATGCTTCACCCACTTTAACCGGTGTGCATGTCCAAGGATGCTCCGAAGCTGTGATTACCTCAGAGTCTGTGCACCTCTACTACCTGGCGGAGGACCCCCAGTTGCCTCCTGAATCCTCCGGGATACCACTCGATGACAAATGGAGAGAGACTTCTCTACACCTGGTACTCGATACTTTGTCTGCTCCGTCCTGTGAGCCTGACAATGGGTACCCCAAAGTGGTAGTTACCCCTGAGTCTCTACACCCCTCCGACCAGGCGGAGGACCTCCAGTTGTCTCCAGAACCCTTCGGGGTGCTACCTGGTAGCGAAAGGACAGAGACTCTCCTATACTCTGTACCTGATACCTCGCTCGCTTCGTCCAGTAAGTCCAACCTAGTGTACTCCAAAGCAGAGGTTACTCCCGAGTCTCTACACCCCTCCGACCGGGCGGAGGGCCTCCAGTTGTCTCCAGAACCCTTCGGGGTGCCACCTGGTGGTGAATGGACAGAGACTTTCCTATACTCGGTACCCGATACCTCGCCTGCTTCGTCCAGTGAGTCCGACCTAGTGTACTCTGAAGCAGATGTTTTCTCTGAGCCTCTGCACTCTTCTGACCCGGCGGAGGACCTCCAGTTGTTTCCTGAATCCTCCGGGGTACCACCAGGTAACAAAGAGACAGTGATTTTTCCTCATCCTGTACCTGATAACCCGTCTATTTCTTCCTGTGAGCTTGACAAGATGTACCTCGAAGCAGAGTTTACCCCCAAGTCTCTGCTCCCCTCCAACCCGGTGGAGGACTTCAAGTTGTCTCCTGTACCCTCTGGGGTGCCACCTGAAAATATGTGGAGAGAGACTTCCTTGTGTGCTGTTCCTGGTACTCCACCCGTTTCGTCTGTTGCTGAGGATGGCTGGATAGGAGGTAGCATCCTAGCTAACCAGATGAGACCAGTTTTTCCTGTGGACAGTGGAAGTGATCTCCTTGAAGTGAAGGATTGGCCCTCGAATTCCCTGCGGAAGATTCTGGCAGGCCTGAAGAAGAGGGGGCGTAAGGGGGGGGTACTGTAACATACCTGGCGGCGCCCTTGCATGGTGGTCCATCTCCCACTGTGCAAGAGCGCACACTTGATCTCCAGTCCAGAATGTCTCTCTGGCTTCCCTCCATGCTGTCTGTTTGTGTCTGTTTCTGCTGCTTAAGGGCGGCGCCCGATCACTTCCTGCTTTTTGTACCTGCTGGGGTTCACACCCCTTGTGCGTCCTCAGCCTATTGCTGTCTGTCACCTGGTATATAACCCAGCTGCTCCAATCAATCCCTGCCTGAGCATTGTGTTTCATTCAGTGTGTGCTTGCACTCTGAAGGTGCCAGGTCCCGTTCTGTGTTCTCTTGTCTGCCTATCCTGGAGGCTGTATTTCCAGGCCTGTCTGAACACGCTCCTAGCCTGTTCCTCCCGCCTTCTAGGGGCCGATTACCTAGACCCGCTCCTGTATCTTGTCTGTCCTGTCTGAACTTGCTCCTAGCCTGTTCCTCACGCCATCTAGGGGCCGATTACCTAGACCCGCTCCTGTATCTTGTCTGTCCTGTCTGAACTCGCTCCTAGCCTGTTCCTCCCGCCTTCTAGGGGCCGATTACCTAGACCCGCTCCTGTATCTTGTCTGTCCTGTCTGAACACGCTCCTTGCCTGTTCGTCCCGCCTCTCTGGGGGCCGTATTCCCAGACCCGCTCCTGTATCCCGCTGCAGTGTCGGTCTCTTCCGTACACTCAGTTCCAGTCTGAACTCTCTCCTATCCTTTACCTGTTTTGCCTCTATGTCCGTTCCTTTCCATTTTCTGCAGAGTCTGAACTCGTACCTAACTCCTGCTTGTTGTCTCTGTACTCCCGTTTGTGTGTTTGTGGTCCACTCGCTACTTCACTGCAAGTACCTTGTGGGTATCTGGCTCTGCCTTTTCCTTCCTGTCTGTTCCGTGTGAACAGAGCCCTGTTCCCCCTGCTCAGTCTCGCTCCGCTCTGACTCCTTTGCTCACTGCTCCGGCAGTCTCGTCCTGCTCTGCTCTTGCTCACCGCTCCAGGCGGTCTCGTCCTGCTCTGCTCTTGCTCACCGCTCCAGGCGGTCTCGTCCTGCTCTGCTCTTGCTCACCGCTCCAGGCGGTCTCGTCCTACTCTGCTCTTGCTCACCGCTCCAGGCGGTCTCGTCCTGCTCTGCTCTTGCTCAGTGCTCCAGGCGGTCTCGTCCTGCTCTGCTCTTGCTCACCGCTCCAGGCGGTCTCGTCCTACTCTGCTCTTGCTCACCGCTCCAGGCGGTCTCGTCCTGCTCTGCTCTTGCTCACCGCTCCAGGCGGTCTCGTCCTGCTCTGCTCTTGCTCACCGCTCCAGGCGGTCTCGTCCTGCTCTGCTCTTGCTCACCGCTCCAGGCGGTCTCGTCCTGCTCTGCTCTTGCTCACCGCTCCAGGCGGTCTCGTCCTGCTCTGCTCTTGCTCACCGCTCCAGGAGGTCTCGTTCTGCTCTGCTCTTTCTCACCGCTCCAGGCGGTCTCGTCCTGCTCTGCTCTTGCTCACCGCTCCAGGCGGTCTCGTCCTGCTCTGCTCTTGCTCACCGCTCCAGGCGGTCTCGTCCTGCTCTGCTCTTGCTCACCGCTCCAGGCGGTCTCGTCCTGCTCTGCTCTTGCTCACCGCTCCAGGCGGTCTCGTCCTGCCTTGCTCTCGCTCACCTCTCTGGGCGGCCTCACTTTGCTGTGTTTGTCTGCCACATCTGTGGTTCTGTTCCAGAGTCCCAGTGTGTACTGGGTCCTATCCCGCCTGTGTTCCTGCCTGCTAGTGCCTTCCTGTCTGCACTCTAGCCGTGCTTGCCTGTACCCCCCTGCCTTCATACCCGCCTGCCCGCATACCAGTCGTGCCTGCCTATTCCCACCAGTCTGTGTGCCAGCCTAACCAGTCTGTTCCTGTATTCCCCTGTGTGGGTCAACAGCCGTGTCCGGGGTCTGTCCTGGAGTAGCACCTGGTCCCTCTGCTCGGTTCCTCCTGGGTGCACTGGCGTCGCATGCCGTCGTGCGACCCTGGTCGGATCGGGTGAATACCTAGTTACGCCTCTCCAGGCATTCACTCTCCGGCACGGTCCAGTGGAATCACACGCACACGCCGCTCAGCCCGGGCGTGTGCATTACATAATGCAACATATTGGAGATTACAATCTGATCCCACAATCCTGTTTTCATCTACTCTTATTGATATGTTAAAGCAGGGTCGAAAATTGAGAGGTTTTAGGCAATAATTCTGTAAAACTTATTTGCAACACCCAGCCAATTACACCCATTTTCCACAGTCTGCAAAAAAACTCCTATGGATGTCTCCCCTCCTCCATTACGCTCTATCATCTCAGGCATTGGGGCTCTTGATGAGAGGCTCATTGCCTGGACTGACAACAATCTGCAGCCTTTAGCCAGCAGGATTTCAGTTTTTTTTTGAAGGACAGTTCATAGTCTTTAAAGCCATGGACGGCTTCGTGTAGTGGCGCAACCACATTTTTGTTGTGAGTGATATTGTGAACCTCTACTCATGTATGCCCCATGATAAGGAACTTGTTGCCCTGAAATAACATTTGAACAAACACAGTTCCTATTCCTGTGCACTGAAATCCAGCTGATTGCAGACGAGTATTTTATTGGTCACAATTTCTTTATGTTGATAAATAATCCTTTTTACAAAATGAAGGATTGCCAATGGGATCAAGATTCTCGACATTCACAGCAATCCTTTATGTTGGGTGGTGGGAAAAAATATTTGTTTTTTCTAGTAACAACATTTTTATTAATTAAATATCTAGCCGATACATGGACGACATACTTATGGTGTGTAAGGTTGCAGTGAAGGTTGTACCAGATCTCATTAACTATTTCAATACCAACGATTTCTCACCACCAGTAGTGCATTTTTGGATTACATTTTTTTGGGTTGGGGGATGCTGTTATAATAGTCAGGTACATATCTCCATATTTAAGAAAAAAATATCTGGCAACACAATACTGTTAGCTACTAGTTGTCAGCACCAAGCACACAGTTGAATCTACTCCATATGGAGAATTTATTAGGGCTAAACGAATTAGCTCCAATACTCAAGTTTATGCAAAAGAAAAATAGAAACAAAGACTACAACAAAAATTCCAGTGCACTTACTGAAAGGCAGGTTGATGTCTAAAGAGTCTCTATTATATGATGCAAAACCCTTCAAATATAAAGCTGTGAAACCAGCTTTTAGCACAGTTCAATGAAATAAAAAATGTTATTAAATACTTACCTCTGTTGCATCGGGACGAGGTTTTGAAAGAAAAAAACTGTTGACAATGGATGCCGTTTTGTTGCTAAAAGAGGCAAATCTTTTGGTAATATTCTATCACAAAGCCTCTTTATTGAAAAAGATACCCCAAAAAATGGTTCACCACTCAAGGATTTTACAAACGTGAGTGTAATAGATGTAACGTCTGTTCTTATGCAGCAAAGAAAAAAATGTATGATGTTACGTATGACAGTTATCGAGACATCAAACACTTTTTGTTAACTAACGCACATCACGTACTTTACTGCATCGGGTGCGAAGTATGTAAGTTACAATATGCACAATCTGTGCCAAAAAAAAAATTGCTGAAGATTTCTCCAATATATGCAAAAAAATGCATCCCATTTGGGATATTATATACACACACACATATATAAATATTTATTATAGATAGATACGTATATATATATATATATATATATATATATATATATATATGCCACAGTTATTCATGACCAGTTTGGACGATAACACGATTTCAGGCTGCGTTGCTGTAATGAAGAATCCTTAGGACCAGTTTTTATTTCCACAATGCGTTTCAACGATGGACAAGCGTCTTTTTCAAGTAAAACAACAATTGCATCCGTTGTTCGTAAGAGTTGTGCCTGCACACAACCTGCTCAGGTGAGCACTTACCTTTTACTTTCCTTGTACCTAAAGGGTATCATCCAATGGTCTTGTGCGCTTTGTTCCCCTACAGTTTTATTCATATGTTAGATTTGTTAAGCAATGTTTTTTTTCTTTAGAAGAGAGAAAAAAGAAAAGAAAAGGAATTTTTTTTTTCATATACATATGCAACAAGTGTTTGTATGAGAAAGGGAAGGGGAAGAAAAAGAACAAAAAAAAGTACATGTCGATACTTATTGAAATCTGGATCCAACACTCAGACACCACCTCCATTGCTGCTCTCTTATGGAGGCCTACATTTTACAGAGGTGTTGTTCTGCTTTTTTCATCAAAATGTGCTTTTCAGGTCACCCCCCCGTACACTCACTTATCTTTCCTTTTTTGAGGTCCACACTGTCAGACTTTTTCACCCCTTCTCCCTGAGAGTGGCGGGTGTTTTCCGCCCCTCCCTCCCGTTCCTAGATCACACTGCCACCTGGCTTCCTCACTTACTATCCTGTGACATTCTCATTTTGGGGGACTTTAACCCCTTTCCGACGTGTGCCGTAATAGTATGACACACGTCGGCTCCCTCCTTTTATTGCGGGCTCCAGTGCTGAGCCCGCACCTTTCCGGGCACATTACGGCTGATCTATTCAGCCGACATGTGCCCCTAACAGCCGCGGTTGGAATCGCGATCCACCCGTGGCTGTTAAGTAGTTAAATGCCGCAGTCAATCTCTGACAGCAGCATTCAACTCATACAAACTGGATGCGCGTCACTGGCTCTGCTTATCAGTGACCTCGTCACTTGATCGCGAGTCGCCGATGGGTTGGCATGACAACCTGGGGTCAGCAGGAGACCCCTGTGGTTGTCATTGCCAGATTGCTATGAGCGCCACCCAGCGGTCGGCAAGCTCATAGCAAGTGAGCATTTCTGCTACACACAGGCGATCTGATCATCGCCTGTGTGTAACAGAAGAGATCAGACAAATGCTGCTTCTAGTCTCCCTTGGAGACTATTGAAGCATGTCAAAAGTGTAAAAAAAATGGTTTTATAAATATTAAAAAAATATAAAAAAAAGTTCAAATCACCCCCATTTCGCCCCATTCAAAATAAAACAATAAAAAAATCAAATATACACATATTTGGTATTGTCGTGTTCAGAATCGCCCGATCTATCAATATAACAAAAGAATTAATCCGATCGGTAAACGGCGCAACAACAAAAAAAATTCAAAAAGCCAGAATTACTTTTTTGGTCACCGGTACATTGCAATAAAATGCAATAACGGATGATTAAAACATCGTATCTACAGCAAAATTATATCAATAAAAATGTCAGCTCAGCGAGCAAAAAATAAGCCCTCAACTGGTCCCTGATCTGGTCCCAGATCCCGAAAAATGGAGACGCTATGAGTCCCAGAAAATAGTGCCTTTTTTTTAACAAACTTTGGATTTTTTTTTCACCACTTAAGTAAAAAAGAACCTATACATGTTTGGTGTCTACGAACTCGTAATGATCTGGAGAATCATAATGGCAGGCCAGTTTTAGCATTTAGTGAACGTGGTAAAAAAAAAAAAAAAAAAAACAACTGTGGAATCGCACTTTTTTTTGCAATTTCACCGCACTTGGAATTTCTTCCCCATTTTCCAGTACACGATATGATATGGCCATATTGACTGAAAAATAAAAACGTTATGATTCTGGAAAGAAGGGGAACAAAAAACGCAAAAACAGAAAATCTGCCACTCTTCTTCTGTCTCTAACCTCCTCTCTTGGTCCTAGCTCTCCTACACATAAGGACGGGAATACACTGGACCTGGTCTTCTGCCTCTGCTCAGTGCATGATCTTACTAACTCCCCATTCCATCTTTGTAACACCAACTTTCCTTCCTTCTCTGTCAAAAAAAAGTCGCTTGCTCAAGACACACCTGCTTATCACACTTATAGAAATCTACGTTCCATCAATACCCAGCAACTTATGAAGAATTTACATTCATCATTGGCTCCAATCTCCTCACTGTCATGTCCCAATTGGCTCTAAAATATTATAATTAAACACTGGAAAGCGCCTTTAATGAAGCTGCACCCCTACACATAGAATACCACGGCACAGATGACGGCAACCATAGCAAATGATGAAAACACGTTTTCTCAAGTGGGGAGCCGAACATCTGTGGAGAAAATTTTTTTGGGCTGAAGATTTCATCCATTCTTAGTTTATGCTTAAAACATAACTCTGCCCTTCACCTCTTCAAACAAGCCTACTTTAGCAACCCTCATCACCTATTAGTGTCGCGTGAACATGGTCGGGTTAAGGGGTTATCCAAGCACGCTCGGGTGCTAACCCAGTATCTTCGGCTTGCTCACAAAATAGGTTCACGTCGACACGGCTGCATGTCTCGCGGCTGTTAGACAGCCGCAACACATGCAGGGATTGCATGTTTGTCAGGCAATCCCTGAATGTTTCTTGGCTGTCAAACAGTCGCGGTGACGCAAACCTATTTGTGAGCACGCCGAAGATACTCGGTTAGCACCCGAGCGTGCTCAGATAACCCCTTATCCGAGCACATTCGCTCATTACTACTCACTATCTAACAATCTAAAATGGACATTTAAAACTTTTCGCTCCCTCCTAAGTCCTAAAGTGCAAGCCCCAATCACCAACCTCAGCGCTGACGATCTGACCAATTATTTCAAAGAAAACAAATGATCGTAACCAACAGGAAATTGTCCCCAATATCATGCATGCTCATCCCTCCTGCACGTCATCTAGCTCACTTTATGTCTTCGAACCAGTCGCAGAAGAGGTTAGCAGGCTCCTCGCATCTTGTTGCCCTACTACCTGCAACAATTCCCTTTCATTTCTTCCAGTACCTCTCTCCTGCAGTCACTACCTAACTAAGATATTTCACCTCTCTCATTCTTCCGGTATCTTTGCCTCCTCCTTCAAACACGCCATCATAAACCCATTGCTAAAAAAAAATATACAGAACAAAACTGCACTGCTAACTACAAACCTGTTTCAAATCTCCCCTTTAACTCTACACTCCTGGAAAACTTGGTCCACTCTTGTCTAATCTGCTATCTTTAAGATGATTCCCTTCTTTACCCTTTACAATTCAGTTTCCACTCCTTTCACTCTACAGAAACTGCCCATATTAAACTCTCTAATGATCTACAAATAGCTAAATCTAATGGTTACTACTCCCTGATGATACTCCTGGATCTCTCTGCAGCATTTGACACTGTGGATCACCAGCTCCTCCTCACTATGCAAATGAAAGGCAGCAACTCACTGATCCTGTTGCAATTAAAAGTCCTTTAATCCAGAAAGACTGCTAATTCAGCAAGCGGTACATTGCAAGGCAAGAGTGAGCAGTGTGGGGAGAGGGGAAGATGACTTTGTCCTCTTGGCAGCATTTTGTGATAAGTGAAATTGGAATAGTATGAGCGTAGTGGTGTTTTGCAAGTGTGGTGAGATTTCTCTTTATAATGGCCCCCAGTGTGGACACAGCACGGCTAATATTTCTTGTGGAGCAGCACCCTGATCTTTGGGACACCAGAAAAGAGGGATACCATGACAGGCTGACAATAGAAAGGGCATGGCTTGCTGTAGCTGCACAGCTCTTCCCAAGAACAGGATGGGCCACATATTCACCAGCCAAGCAGGCAAAGTTTGGCAAGTTATCCTATAGCAGTTCCTTTATCCTATTTTTTAAATGCATAGACTTGTCATTGTGCTGTGTAGCTTTTAATTTTAAAGAGCTAAGCCACACAGACAATATTTGTTTTAAATAACATATATACTCAATCAAATATTACCGTGTGAACTTTTTTCATACCCAAATGTTTAGTTTAAAGTATGGTTGATAGTAACCAACCTTGCTTAAACATGTATTAAACATGCATTGTGTGTCTGTGGCCTGATTTTGTAGCTTGTATTTAGGCATCTTATCATGCCAGTATTACAGTATTTCCACTCTTTTCCTACAACACATTAAAAAATTTGTTACTTTTTGAAATATTTAATAAATTAGCTGCCATGTGTACATTAGGTATGTGTGGCGATGTGTTTGGCCATTATACAGTGGGGAAAAAAAGTATTTAGTCAGCCACCAATTGTGCAAGTTCTCCCACTTAAAAAGATGAGAGAGGCCTGTAATTGACATCATAGGTAGACCTCAACTATCAGAGACAAAATGAGAAAACAAATCCTGAAAATCACATTGTCTGATTTGAAAAGATTTTTTTTTCAAATTTTGGTGGAAAATAAGTATTTGGTCAATTACAAAAGTTCAGCTCAATACTTTGTTGCAATGACAGGTCAAACGTTTTCTGTAAGTCTTCACAAGGTTGGCACACACTGTTGCTGGTATGTTGGCCCATTCCTCCATGCAGATCTCCTCTAGAGCAGTGATGTTTTGGGGCTGTCGCTGGGCAACACGGACTTTCAACTCCCTCCAAAGGTTTTCTATAGGGTTTAGATCTGGAGACTGTCTGGGCCACTCCAGGACCTTGAAATGCTTCTTACGAAGCCACTCCTTCGTTGCCCTGGTGTGTTTGGGATCATTGTCATGCTGAAAGACCCAGTCATGTTTCATCTTCAATTCCCTTGCTGATGGAAGGAGGTTTGCACTCAAAATCTCACGATACATGGCCCCATTCATTCTTTCATGTACACGGATCAGTGGCCTGGTACCTTGGCAGAGAAACAGCCCCAAAGCATGATGTTGCCACCCCCATGCTTCACAGTAGGTATGGTGTTCTTAGGATGCAACTCATCATTCTTTCTCCTCCAAACACGGCGAGTTGTGTTTCTACCAAGCAGTTCTACTTTGGTGTCATCTGACTATATGACATTCTCCCAATACTCTTCTGGATCATCCAAATGCTCTCTGGCAAACTTCAGACGGGCCCGGACATGTAATGGCTTAAGCAGGGGGACAGGTCTGGCACTGCAGGATCTGAGTCCCTGGCGGCGTAGTGTGTTACATATGGTAGCCTGTTTGGTCCCAGCTCTCTGCAGGTCATTCACTAGGTCCCCCCGTGTAGCTCTGGTATTTTTGCTCACCATTCTTGAGATCATTTTCACCTCACGGAGTGAGATCTTGTATGGAGCTACAGATCGAGGGAGATTATCAGTGGTCTTGTATGTCTTCCATTTTCTAATTATTGCTCCCACAGTTGATTTCTTCACACCAAGCTGCTTGCTTATTGCAGATTCAGTCTTCCCAGCCTGATACAGGGCTACAATTTTATTTCTGGTGTCCTTCGACAGCTCTTTGGTCTTCACCATAGTGGAGTTTGGAGTGTGACTGTTTGAGGTTGCGGACAGGTGTCTTTTATACTGATAACAAGTTCAAACTGGTGCCAGTACTACAGGTAATGAGTGGAGGATAGAGGAGCCTCTTAAAGAAGAAGTTACAGGTCTGTGAGAGACAGAAATCTTACTTGTTTGTAATTGACCAAATACTTATTTTCTACCAAAATTTGAAAAAAATATCTTTCCAAATCAGACAATGTGATTTTCAGGATTTGTTTTCTCATTTTGTCTCTCATAGTTGAGGTCTACCTATGATGTCAATTACAGGCCTCTCTCATCTTTTTAAGTGGGAGAACTTGCACAATTGGTTGCTGACTAAATACTTTTTTTCCCCACTGTACCTTTCAATTTTTTACCAAAAACAAAGTGCAATATTGTTTTGAATTCCCTTCCATGGCCTTGTAACTTTCTGCTAGTATTTTTGAAATTTCTTCTTCTTGTTTTGCCCCATAAGTATATTGAATTTGATGCTTTTTAATTTTTACCTTTATGGGTAAATTTGCACATAAATAATCCAATGTGTTAACTGTGTGTTGCAAGGTTACTTAAATTTTAATTGACTTTTTGGATTTTGGAACCATAATATCTGTGCCAAGTTTTAACATAACATGTAAAAACCATTAGGTGGCCATGTGCTGGCTGGTATTGTTCTCCATGCAAATGTGAAAGTTTACCTAATACTAACCCTTTGTGTGCTTCTTATTTTTGTGTGTTATCTCCACTGTTTCTGTAAACACTGACCATTTATTGCCCCTGGCAGGGCCACACATATAATGCATTACTGCACCCACTATTTAAATTTTTCCCTACCTACCCTGAGTCCCTCAACCAAGTTTTCACTTTAAAAATTAAATAAATGTTTACATTTATGTTATCCCAAAATATAAATGAATGCCGACATCATTTCTTAAATTGGTCCCACAGTACTCAGTTCTAATACTTTTTACATTTTAAAGGATTTTTCTTTTAAAATGTATGATTTTTCACTTATCAATTGAATTAGGTGTGCAAAACTAGTTTTTTTTAAATTTACAAATAGTATATTAGGCAATTGTTTTTACCAACTTTAAACATGTACACTCATATTTTTTCGTACTATTGTCTTTCAGTTGATTTTGTAAAGCGGCGATGGCGCTCAGCGAGGGATCAGTTCAGGCGAGAATTTCTTCCCCTACCCACGACATCAGGTGCCGCCAAAAAAAGGCGACATGTTTACTATAAGAATTTAGCATTTCTCAAGCCAATAATGGAACTCAACCAGCAAGTGACTGTGTATGTTTTTTTTTATATTTTAGGCACAACATAATCTGATATGATAAGTTGTTAGTTTCATAAATGTATATTATCTAAATCATAAACACACATACAGATTATGTGCCTAATAAAAAACATATGTGTTAAGTTAGAAGTACACTGTCAAAATTGTGATCTTCATAATGGTAAAGGCCTTTAAACTGACGCTCCAGCTTTTGTTGCTATGATTTAAAAGATGGCAACACTTATGTTTGACTAAATTTTATCATGCCTACAATAATATCTTGTCAATGTAATTTCTCATAGAACTGATGACAACCTGGAGGACTCAGATGAATCTACAAGAGCAGAACCATCCGCAACATGTACATCAACGTCGGAGACAGACCCCCCAGCTGACCAGAATCCACAAGCACAGGCTGAAGATGTGTCTGATGCTGCTGAAGCCTCCACTGATCTTGCTCCAGTAAGCACACAAGAAAGTTCTCAACCATCAGGCCAAACACAAAATGCACCACAACCACAGGCATCATCCACACAGATTCGTAAAAAGATCATTGCCACCAATGTCCAAGGAAGAAGAACCAGGCGTCAGGAAGACCTGCGTATGCTGACAGAGGTGATTGATGCTTGGGGTCTTGCGATCACCAATTTCATCACACCACAAACATCAGTTGATCGCTGTTGTAGGTCACTGTCTCCGTGTCTTGCAAAAGTTCCAGAGGAACGTCAGGAACAGGTATGGGCTGCAATACTGACACTCAATGATGCAAGCCAGGGACCACAGGAGCTAAACCAGGTTCTTGAACCAATTGAACAATGGCGAACTGGCCATCTGCTACGTCCAGTACACATGGTCAAAATGTTGCTACACGGTCTTCTGTGCCGGTAAATCTAACTGCAACCCAACCCTATCGGCACATGTCTGCACCCTCTGCTGTTCCACAAAACCCTAGACACCCATCGATATTAGCACATGGCTGCTCCCTATTCCGTGTTGCCAAACACCGCCTACACCCATCAGTACCAGCACATGCCTGAGCCCTTCTTCTGTCCGTCCAACACCACCATCCAACCAGCAATATCCACATCTGACTACCCTCATGCCTGTGGTGGATACTGGTGGGCCAACATTTTATGAGCCTCAGCCGTACACTCTGTCTGCAAAGCATCAGACACCTGTGCCACAACCATTTGGACTTCACAAGCCTCGGGCAAGATCTCAACTAGCTAAACCATCTCAAAGATACAGTACAGACCAAAAGTTTGGACACACCTTCTCATTTAAAGATTTTTATATATTTTCATGACTATGAAAATTGTACATTCACACTGAAGGGATCAAAACTATGAATTAACACATGTGGAATTATATACTTAACAAAAAAGTGTGAAACAACTGAAAATATGTCTTATACTCTAGGTTCTTCAAAGTAGCCACCTTTTGCTTTGATGACTGCTTTGCACACTCTTGGCATTCTCTTGATGAGCTTCAAGAGGTAGTCACCGGAAATGGTCTTCCAACAATCTTGAAGGAGATCCCAGAGATGCTTAGCACTTGTTGGCCCTTTTGCCTTCACTCTGCGGTCCAGCTCACCCCCAAACCATCTCGATTGGGTTCAGGTCTGGTGACTGTGGAGGCCAGGTCATCTGGCATAGCACCCCATCACTCCTCTCCTTCTTGGTCAAATAGCCCTTACACAGCCTGGAGGTGTGTTTGGGGTCATTGTACTGTTGAAAAATAAATGATGGTCCAACTAAACGCAAACCGGATGGAATAGCATGCCGGTGCAAGATGCTGTGGTAGCCATGCTGGTTCAGTATGCCCTCAATTTTGAATAAATCCCCAACAGTGTCACCAGCAAAGCATCCCCACACCTCCTCCTCCATGCTTCACGGTGAGAACCAGTCATGTAGAGTCCATCCGTTCACCTTTTCTGCGTCGCACAAAGACATGGTGGTTGGAACCAAAGATCTCAAATTTGGACTCATCAGACCAAAGCACAGATTTCCACTGGTCTAATGTCCATTCCTTGTGTTCTTTAGCCCAAACAAGTCTCTTCTACTTGTTGCCTGTCCTTAGCAGTGGTTTCCTAGCAGCTATTTTACCATGAAGGCCTGCTGCCCAAAGTCTCCTCTTAATAGTTGTTGTAGAGATGTGTCTGCTGCTAGAACTCTGTGTGGCATTGACCTGGTCTCTAATCTGAGCTGCTGTTAACCTGCGATTTCTGAGGCTGGTGACTCGGATAAACTTAGCCTCAGAAGCAGAGGTGACTCTTGCTCTTCCTTTCCAGGGGCGGTCCTCATGTGAGCCAGTTTCTTTGTAGTGCTTGATGGTTTTTTCAACTGCACTTGGGGACACTTTCAAAGTTTTCCCAATTTTTCGCACTGACTGACCTTCATTTCTTAAAGTAATGATGGCTACTCATTTTTCTTTACTTAGAATTTGTATTCTGGCAAGAAAAAAGCAGCTAACAGTCTATTCAGAAGGACTATCAGCTGTGTATCCACCAGACTTCTGCACAACACAACTGATGGTCCCAACCCCATTTAGAAGGCAAAAAAAATCCCACTTATTAAACCTGACAGGGCACACCTGTGAAGTGAAAACCATTTCCGGTGACTACCTCTAGAAGCTCATCAAGAGAATGCCAAGAGTGTGCAAAGCAGTCATCAAAGCAAAAGGTGGCTACTTTGAAGAACCTAGAGTATAAGACATATTTTCAGTTGTTTCACACTTTTTTGTTAAGTATATAATTCCACATGTGTTAATTCATAGTTTTGATGCCTTCAGTGTGAATGTACAATTTTCATAGTCATGAAAATACAGAAAAATCTTTAAATGAGGTGTGTCCAAACTTTTGGTCTGTACTGTATGTCAGCTATATTACAACAACACAACATTATCCACAACCTAGTGTGCAAGCTCACCAATACGCAGCCCCTCCAAATTACAGACATCACACACAAACCATAGAACAAACAAGTTTTTCAGTCTCTTTGTCACAAGACCATAATCCTACAGATACATCTGTGACACATGCAGCCATACACACACATGGGCAAACACCCTCTCTCAACCCCCAAACATCTACCAGTCAAATTGACACACAATCATCCAGCCCTAAATGGGGAAGCACACAAAACCCAACAGAAGAATCATAGTCGAGTCAGGGTGATTATGTGGATTTATAACGAATGATCTTTTTTTTTTAATTATAAATATATTTATTGATGCTCTTGCAACAATAACAGAATCACATGTGTTGGCTGCATAATAAAAAAATGTATTTGTTCAGATAGTTTGTTTTTCTTTTCATACATACATTATAAAATGAACGCACAAATAATTAAAATCATCAAATAACATTGGTGACAGTGTGTTTGTTGGTGTTGTGTGGATGTCTAAGATAATGACAACCTGAAAAAAAAAACAATACAAAATAAAATGTTTCATTAACGTACAATGGGTGTCAAAAAAATTCACATGCTTAACAACTTACATGACATTACACCTAATGTACATTAATGGGCCCAGAGGGTGTTGGCACACTGTACTATTACACTAAGCACACAACACAATGTGTGTGATGTTGTATAGAGAGTGTGAACATAAAGTTTGTGTGATCACTTAAGAGATAAGCAGCAATCATAATAATTGTGTGGTACCAATGGAACAGTAAGCATACATGGAAATATTTCAGAAAAGTTTGGGACTAAAAACAATATTCAAAGTACAACATCAGAACGTGTATTTGGCTTTATATCTTACAGGAAGTAAACACATAAATCAGGCTAATTTACTAATAAAAGAGGAGGCTTCTGTTTATACCAAATGAATTTTAATCAAACAACAGTAAACATGTTTGAAATAGAAAAATTAGGTATTTGTTATTTTGTCTTGGAAACAGGAAGCCTTTGCGAACGGTGTGTAACATTTTCCACAAACAAAAATAAGCTCGCAACCCACGTCAAGGATCCTCATTACCTTGCGAGTCCCTAACTAGCGCATCTCAAAATTTTGTAAAAAAACAACAACAATTCTATCTAATTAGGACATGCTTTGATTCACTCCATTTGCCATGGGACACTACCCTCTGGTGACATAAAATAATCACAAAAAAGATTTCTGACTCGAAGGCCAGAAGTACCAGATTGTGGACCACGCGGAATGTCCTGTGGTATTGGCACGCCTACCATTGTCACAGCCTCAACATCATCCAAGGATACTTCATGTGTTCTTGCAAAATTAAGCAACAAGATACTTGCCTTTATGGCTGCCTTAACATTGGCCGGATGCATTTGTATAGCACTGTCAGATATACGCCACTTAGAGGTTGACAATCCAAAAGCACACTCAACAAAACGACGGGCTTTTGTCAGTCGCATGTTAAAAATGCGCCTTCATGTGTCCAAACCTCTCCGCGCAAATGGCCTCAAAACATGGCTTGAGAGTGCAAAAACCTCATCAGCAACCATAATAAATTGTGCACGTGGACAAGAGGCTCCTGGAAGCGCACATGGCTGGGGAAGGCTGGCATTTGTTTCGGCAAGCCGCCTGGCAAATCTGGAAGAACAAAAGATGCGAGCATCTGACGCACTCCCATAGGCACCAATGTCAGCAATTACAAAGCAGTAGTTACTGTCAGCTAAAGCCAGCAGCAATAAGGAGAAAAATTTTTTGTAATTAAAGAATCGTGACCCTGAGTTTGGCGGTTTTTTGACATGGTTGTGCTTCCCATCTAGTGCACCTATACAATTTGGAAGCTGTGCTGCTTCCATGAACCCCTGGGCAATCCTGTGTGGTTGGGCTAAGGCATCAACCGGCTCTTCAGTTTGACCCAAATAATATGACAGGTTGTCCGCACAATCTGGGAAATCGTCAACGGGCCAAGGAGGAACTGAGAATGGAGTGAACTAAATGAAATGCCAGTAGCCAGGAATCTGAAGTGACAAATGAAAAAAATGTTAACACAAAAACAGACATAATGACAAAAATAAATCAGGACAGAAATATGCAATGTATACATATTGTTGTTTAAAATGGGGAATAGAGTACAAACACATTATAGGCGGAAATTATAAAAAACAACTTTTCACAAGTAACCAAATTCAATACATGGCAAATGTGTGGGGTGAAATCTAAACCCCAACTATGACTGAAGCACACAGGTGTTACATATACCGGAGAGCTGGCAAATGATGGATAACACATGTGGGGAAGGGGAATGGCCTTAATTTCGCTATCATTTCACATATGCCAAAATGGTTGTTTGCATTTCAGAAATGTATACTTGGACATTAATAAAACAGGGCCAGCACTTATAATGATCACTGGAAAACATAGTTAAGGGGTTAACAAAAAATGACTGTGAAACAAACTTACCTCAGGGTTACTAGCAAAGCTCCTCTGGGGAAATGCTTAGTGTCATGCAGGTGTCTTGTTTACCTAGGAAAGGATGCAAATCCTCCAGAAGTTTGTCAAAACAAGACATGGACAGAAAGCAACAAACTTTGCAGGATACTTGTGAAGTTCATGATATAATGAATGAAAATGTCCATATCCATGTCCACGTCCACGTTGCAAGAGGAGAGGGTGAACCCATAGTCTTTTGGGACGCCGTGGTTCTTCATCAAGCATATGGCGGCGAACCCCAAAATGACGGGACACAAGCCAGGCCAACCACAACAATGCTTCATTGGAAACAGACATATTTTCTAACCACAGAAATACTAACACCAGCCAAAGCATAAATGTGTGATTTTTTGATTGCTTTAAGCCTTGGCAAAGCCAATTAGTGAATTGGCGCATCTTTTCTAGTGAAATGAATGTAATTAAAGAAATAACCCTTTTTTGGCCAAAGCAAATTCAACCTTACAAAACGTTTGAACACGGAAAGCACACGGACGTAAAAAACGGACACACGGAAAGCACACGGATACAACACTTAAAACACACACGGACAGCTCCGGTACCGGAGAAAAAAAGGACGTGTGAAACCAGCCTTAGGCCGTATGCATATGTTGCAGATTTGGTGAGTTTTTGCCATACAGATTGGCTAGCAAAACTTGGAAGCAATCCAGATGACAGCAAAGTGAATGAGAAACCTGAAATGTCATGCACACGTTGCTTTTTTTTTTTTTTTTTTGACTTGCAGATCTAGAAAATAATCTGCAGCATGTCAATTCTCTGCGAGTTTTTCACCATTGACTTCACTCAAATCAGTCAAAAACGCGCGTTTTTTACTGGCAAGATAAGCAGAAATTGTACTCAATTGTGCACATATCCTTACTGTTGGTGTTCATCAGGACTCAGATCTAGGTCCCCTCCTCTTTTCTCTATTCACTGCCCCCATTAGACAAACCACCAGCAGATTTAATTTTCAGTACCATCCCTATGATGATGACACCCACTTATACAGATCGTCTCCTAATATTACAACTGCATTACTACAAAATACCAGTGATTGTCTGTCCGCTGTCTAAAACATCATATCCTCTCTGTATCAAACTGAATCCCTTGTGTTTCCTCCCTCCATTTAACTACCTAAACCTGAAATTGGCATTTCCGTTTGTGGTTCTACCATAACTCCCAAGAAGCATGCCCGCTGTCTTGGGGTTATATTTGATTCATTTATTCTCTATATGCGATCACTCGCTCATGTCACCTGCACCTCATAAACATCCCTAGAATTCGACCTTTTCTTACCTTTGACTCTGCAAAACCTCTTACTGTTGCTCTTATTCGTTCTCACATGGACTATTGCAACTCTCTACTAATCGGTCTCCTTCTTACTAAACTCTTCCCTCACCAATCTGTCCTGAATGCAGGAGCCAGGATCATATTTCTGTCCAACAGCTGCACTGATGCCTACACCATGTGCCAGTCTTTGCACTGCTAGGCCATCAGGTACAGACTCCAATATAAACGTATCACTCTTACCTACAAAGTTCTCCACAGTTCTGCACTGCCCTACGTCTTCTCCCTCATCTTTCTACCACGCTACCCATCCTCTCTGTTCTATTAATGACCGAAGACTAACATCCTTTATACACCGAACCTCCCACTCACATCTCCAGGATATCTCTTGTGCTGCACCAGATTTTTTGGAATGCATTACCCCAGACAATCCGGTTAATTATCAGTAACCACAGCTTCAAGCGTGCCCTAAACACACATTACTTTAGACAGGCCTATCACCTCATTAATCTATTCCCTGTTTTCCTTTCCATACACTCAATAGGACTTTGAAAGAACCAGTAGCCAGCCAGTATTCGTACAGGTACAGAGTTATTTGAATGCTTCCATTTATTATATTGATGGCTGGGCCTTACACTACAAGCAATTTAATTTTTACCTTTTCTGTCCTCTCTATTTCCTCATAAATTGTAAAGTTGCAAGCAGGGCCTTCAATCCTCTTGTTATGTGTTGAACTATGGGTTATTCTGTAATGTTTTTATTGTCTGTACAAGTACCCTCTGAATTGTAAAGTGCTGCGGAACATGTTAGCGCTATAAAAACAAAAATTATTATATTTATTAATTACTCACATCTGATTTATCCGTCTGGGTTTTATGGACTCTCCCATGACTCCTTGATTTAGACTATGAGTAAGGGCGCTATTGTTACGCCAGAAACGCGCAAGTCTTTCATGTGAACCTTTTCCATTGCAAAGGTTTTTCCATCTATTTTTGTTATGCAATAATAAAAGTTTCCGGCAGTTTATTCATTGGATGTGTCGCTCTTTTTCTCTAGATCTGAAAAGTGGACGGTTTACTGGATCATTGGTACCGATGCACACTAACCTGGGAAACATTAAATGGGCTATGGATGTGTTGAGCCTTTATATCAAATCCTCTGTTTTAAGATATTGAATACAATCCCAAATCTTCTGGATTGATAGATTAAATTAAAGGCTTATTCCTAAAAAAATTCAAATGATTCTTCCTCAGGATAGGGGATACCTTGCTGATCTCAAGATTGGAGCTTTGGAACCCCGACAGCAGGGTCTGAAGCCCCATCCTGAATTAAGTGACGGTGTACATACTTCACCTACTGTATTCTCACCCGTCCCCTGTAGACTGTGAGCCCTTACGGGCAAGGTCCTCGCTCCTCCTATACCAATCGTCGTCATGTTTAGTTCCAGATTATTGTAATTCTTCTTGTATGTATATCCCTTTTCCACATGTAAAGCACCATGGAATAAATGACTCTATAATAATAATAATTATAATACTGACCTCCACTCTCTTAACCCCTTTACAGCCTGGGGTGTAATAGTACGCACCAGCCTGTCACCCCCTGTTCAGCGCGGGTTCCTGCGCTGAGCCCACACTGAACCGGGCACGTCAGTTGATTATTACAGCTGACATGTGCCCGCAACAGCTGAGGGTGGAATCGCGATCCACCCGCGGCTGTTAACATGTTAAATGCTGCTGTCAATCTCTGACAGCGGCATTTAACAGCGCCGCGCTGGAAGCGCGTCACTTACCCCGCCCATCGGTTACCCCATCACGTGATGGCGCGTCACTGATGGGTGGGCATGACAACCCTGGGTCTGCAGCAGACTCCAGTGGTTATCATTAGAGATGAGCGGTGTTCGACTAGAACTGTTCGCCAATCTCAAATTCGAGCTGTTTTGGGCGGTGTTCGAGTTGTTCCACGAACCCGAACGATTTGCAAAAAATTCGGCTGTTCGAGGTTATGTTCGATAACTGTTCGTGCACCAAAAGCGTGTCCTGCATGTCTGGCGCTATTTAAAGCACCAATCATGCAGGGATTGTCTGCCACTCACTGTAATGCCACAGCCATGGTGGTTGTGGCATTACAGTGGTTGCCCAAATCGATGGGAACAGTGCCAACAGTGAAACATGAAAAGCCGGCAATTCAGCAGCGGCATACACCTGTACCCGACAATTTAGAACCGAAAGAATAGGGCATCACACATAGATTAGATAGATAGAAACATGTCAGCCACATATATACGAAGCACAGTGACAGTGTTGGTTACTGTACTTGTCATTTAGCGCAAAGGATTTATCAAAAAAAATAATAGTGTTTTCATGCACCGTCTCTTTAAAAAAGCCGGCCGGCAATTCAACAGCGGTACCCGACAATTTATAACAGACAGAATAGAGCTTCACACATAGATTAGATAGATAGAAACATGTCAGCCACATATATACGAAGTACAGTGACAGTGTTGCTTACTGTACTTGTCATTTAGCGTAAAGGATTTATCAAAAAAAATAATAGTGTTTTCATGCACTGTCTCTTTAAAAAAGCCGGCCGGCAATTCAGCAGCGGTACCCGACAATTTATAACAGACAGAATAGAGCTTCACACATAGATTAGATAGATAGAAACATGTCAGTCACATATATATGAAGTACAGTGATAGTGTTGGTTACTGTACTTGTCATTTAGTATTAAAATAAAGGATTTATTATTAAAAAAATTGGCGTGGGGTTCCCCTTAATTTTAGGCTCTAGCGGAGGTTAAGCAGACGGCTGGGGCAGATGTTTGAAGCCTGGGAAGGGGGTAATACCCACGGGGCTTCCCAGGCTACTAATATCAGCCCCCAGCTGAATACATAGCCTTTACTAGCTATTAAAATGGGGGACACCCCAAAAAAAATGACGTGGGGTCCCCCCTAATTTAATAGCTAGCAAAGGCTAGGCAGACAGCTGGGGGCTGATATTAATAGCCCAGGAAGGGAGCCATGA
The DNA here is from genome assembly GCF_046119375.1 of Phyllobates terribilis. NCBI lineage: Eukaryota > Metazoa > Chordata > Amphibia > Anura > Dendrobatidae > Phyllobates > Phyllobates terribilis. Next base: position 415,890,811 of record NW_027362764.1, on the reverse strand, counting down.
ATATTGGCCCCCTCCCAGGCTAGAAACACCAGCCGTCAGCCGCCCCAGAAATGGCGCATTCATAGGATGCGCCAATTCTGGCACTTAGCCTCGCTCTTCCACGCTGCCCTGGTGCGGTGGCAGGGGGTAATAGGGTTGGGGTTGATGTCAGCTTATAATGCCAGCTGACATCAAGCCCAGGTTAGTAATGGAGAGGCGTCTATAAGACACCCCCATTACTAACCCCATAGTCAAAGTTAAAAAAAACACAAACACCCAGAATAAAGTCCTTTAATTGAAATAAAGACACAATCCTTTATTGTTCTAAATTAAACCATACTTACTGTCACGCCCATTCCAGCTGAAGCCAACGATCTCCTGCAATAAAAGAAAAATAATAAAGCAACCTCATCCTTACCTTTCCATGGTTCCCATGACAGCTTCAGCTCTGCTACATCGAGATGACAGGCTGGACCGCAGCAGAACGCTGCCATCCAGCCTCTCATCCCGCAGACATTGAGAAGCGCAGGCTTGCTTGCGCTGCTCAGCGTCTCTCTGTGACGACATCCAGATGAGCCGAGTTCATGTCCAATGAACTCGGCTCACCTCATGCACGTCACTGACAGCGTGGGAAAATTCTCACGCTGAAGCGGTGAGTGCAGGAGAATTCTCCCACGCTGTCAGTGACGTGCATAAGGTGAGCTCATGTCCAATGAACTCAGCTCACCTCCTGCACTTCACTGACAGCGTGGGAGAATTCTCCTGCACTCAGCGCTTCAGCGTGAGAATTCTCCCACGCTGAAGCGCTGAGTGCAGGAGAATTTTCCCACGCTGTCAGTGACGTGCATAAGGTGAGCTCATGTCCAATGAACTCAGCTCACCTCCTGCACGTCACTGACAGCGTGGGAGAATTCTCCTGCACTCAGCGCTTCAGTGTGAGAATTCTCCCACGCTGAAGCGCTGAGTGCAGGAGAATTTTCCCACGCTGTCAGTGACGTGCATGAGGTGAGCCGAGTTCATTGGACATTAACTCGGCTCATCTGGATGCCCTCACAGAGAGACACTGTGGAGCGCAAGCAAGCCTGCGCTTCTCAGTGTCTGCGGGATGAGAGGCTGGATGGCAGCGTTCTGCTGCGGTCCAGCCTGTCATCTCGATGTAGCAGAGCTGAAGCTGTCATGGGAACCATGGAAAGGTAAGGATGATGTTGCTTTATTATTTTTCTTTTATTTCAGGAGATCGTTGGCTTCAGCTGGAATGGGCGTGATGGTAAGTATGGTTTAATTTAGAACAATAAAGAATTGTGTGTTTATTTCAATTAAAGGACTTTTTTCTGGGTGTTGTGTTTTTTTTTAAATACTTTACTAGAAATTCATGGTGGTCATGTCTAATATTGGCGTGACCCCATGAATTTCGGGCTTAGGGCCAGCTGATAATGCCAAGCTGGCCCTAACCCCTTTATTACCCAGTGAGCCACCGCACCAGGGCCCTGGATGAGTTGGGTACAGCGCCAGAAGATGGCGCTTCTATGAACGCGCCATTTTCCGGGGTGGCTGCGGACTGCAATTTGTAGCGGGGGGGGGGCCCAGAAAGCTTGGGCCTCCCTGCGCTGCAGATTCCAGCCCCCAGCTGCCTAGTTGTACCTGGCTGGACACAAAAATAGGGCGAAGCCCCACGTACTTTTTTTTTAATTATTTCATGAATTTCATGAAATAATTAAGAAAAAAAGGCCTTCCCTATATTGTTGTGTCCGGCCAGGTACAAATAGGCAGCTGGTGGTTGGGGGCAGCCCGTTCCTGCCTGCTGTACCTGGCTGGACACAAATATAGTGCGAAGCCCCACGTCAATTTTTTTAAAATTATTTCATGAATTTCCTGAAATAATTTAAAAAAATTGAAGTGGGGCTTCGCACTATATTTGTGTCCAGCCAGGTACAGCAGGCAGGAACGGGCTGCCCCCATCCACCAGCTGCCTATTTGTACCTGGCCGGACACAACAATATAGGGAAGCCCTTTTTTTCTTAATTATTTCATGAATTTCATGAAATAATTAAAAAAAATTGAAGTGGGGCTTCGCACTATATTTGTGTCCAGCCAGGTACAGCAGGCAGGAACGGGCTGCCCCCATCCACCAGCTGCCTATTTGTACCTGGCCGGACACAACAATATAGGGAAGCCCTTTTTTTCTTAATTATTTCATGAATTTCATGAAATAATTAAAAAAAATTGAAGTGGGGCTTCGCACTATATTTGTGTCCAGCCAGGTACAGCAGGCAGGAACGGGCTGCCCCCAACCACCAGCTGCCTATTTGTACCTGGCCGGACACAACAATATAGGGAAGGCCTTTTTTTCTTAATTATTTCATGAAATTCATGAAATAATTAAAAAAAAAGTACGTGGGGCTTCGCCCTATTTTTGTGTCCAGCCAGGTACAACTAGGCAGCTGGGGGCTGGAATCTGCAGCGCAGGGAGGCCCAAGCTTTCTGGGCCCCCCCCCGCTACAAATTGCAGTCCGCAGCCACCCCGGAAAATGGCGCGTTCATAGAAGCGCCATCTTCTGGCGCTGTACCCAACTCATCCAGGGCCCTGGTGCGGTGGCTCACTGGGTAATAAAGGGGTTAGGGCCAGCTTGGTATTATCAGCTGGCCCCAAGCCCAAAATTCATGGGGTCACGCCAGTATTAGACATGACCGCCATGAATTTCTAGTAAAGTATTTAAAAAAAACACAACACCCAGAATAAAGTCCTTTAATTGAAATAAAGACACAATTCTTTATTGTTCTAAATTAAACCATACTTACCATCACACCCATTCCAGCTGAAGCCAACGATCTCCTGCAATAAAAGAAAAATAATAAACCAACCTCATCCTTACCTTTCCATGGTTCCCACGACAGCTTCAGCTCTGCTACATCGAGATGACTGGCTGGACCGCAGCAGAACGCTGCCATCCAGTCTGTCATCCCGCAGACACTGAGAAGCGCAGGCATGCTTGCGCTCCTCACTGTCTCGCTGTGACGGCATCCAGATGAGCCGAGGTCATGTCCAATGAACTCGGCTCACCTCATGCACGTCACTGACAGCGTGGGAAAATTCTCCTGCAATCAGCGCTTCAGCGTGAGAATTTTCCCACGCTGTCAGTGACGTGCATGAGGTGAGCCGAGTTCATTGGACATGAACTCGGCTCATCTGGATGTCGTCACAGAGAGACGCTGAGCAGCGCAAGCAAGCCTGCGCTTCTCAGTGTCTGCGGGATGACAGGCTGGATGGCGGCGTTCTGCTGCGGTCCAGCCTGTCATCTCGATGTAGCAGAGCTGAAGCTGTCGTGGGAACCATGGAAAGGTAAGGATGAGGTTGCTTTATTATTTTTCTTTTATTGCAGGAGATCGTTGGCTTCAGCTGGAATGGTCGTGATGGTAGGTATGGTTTAATTTAGAACAATAAAGGATTGTGTCTTTATTTCAATTAAAGGACTTTATTCTGGGTGTTTGTGTTTTTTTTAACTTTGACTATGGGGTTAGTAATGGGGGTGTCTTATAGACGCCTCTCCATTACTAACCTGGGCTTGATGTCAGCTGGCATTATAAGCTGACATCAACCCCAACCCTATTACCCCCTGCCACCGCACCAGGGCAGCGTGGAAGAGCGAGGCTAAGTGCCAGAATTGGCGCATCCTATGAATGCGCCATTTCTGGGGCGGCTGACGGCTGGTGTTTCTAGCCTGGGAGGGGGCCAATATTCATGGCTCCCTTCCTGGGCTATTAATATCAGCCCTCAGCTGTCTGCCTAGCCTTTGCTAGCTATTAAATTAGGGGGGACCCCACGTCATTTTTTTGGGGGGGTCCCCCATTTTAATAGCTAGTAAAGGCTATGTATTCAGCTGGGGGCTGATATTAGTAGCCTGGGAAGCTCCGTGGGTATTACCCCCTTCCCAGGCTTCAAACATCTGCCCCAGCCGTCTGCTTAACCTCCGCTAGAGCCTAAAATTAAGGGGAACCCCACGCCAATTTTTTTAATAATAAATCCTTTATTTTAATACTAAATGACAAGTACAGTAACCAACACTATCACTGTACTTCATATATATGTGACTGACATGTTTCTATCTATCTAATCTATGTGTGATGCTCTATCTTTCTGTTCTAAATTGTCGGGTACCGCTGCTGAATTGCCGGCCGGCTTTTTTAAAGAGACAGTGCATGAAAACACTATTATTTTTTTAAATAAATCCTTTACACTAAATGACAAGTACAGTAAGCAACACTATCACTGTACTTATTATATATGTGACTGACATGTTTCTATCTATCTAATCTATGTGTGAAGCTCTATTCTTTCTGTTCTAAATTGTCGGGTACAGATGCTGAATTGCCGGCCGGCTTTTTTAAAGAGACGGTGCATGAAAACACTAATATTTTTTTTAATAAATCCTTTACACTAAATGACAAATGCAGTAACCAACACTGTCACTGTGCTTCTTATATGTGTGACTGACATGTTTCTATCTATCTAATCTATGTGTGATGCTCTATTCCTTCTTGTCTAAATTGTCGGGTACCGGTGTATGCCGCTGCTGAATTTGCCGGCCGGCTTTTTTAAACAGAGTGTCTTCTGAGCAGTTTGTCAGCTTTTGGACACCTTTGCAGGTGTTTTCTATGTGTTTCTATGTGTTTTTGTTTGCCTGCCATTGGTTTTAACGGTGTTCGACGGTGTTCTAAGGTGTTCGACGAACAGTTCGACGAACAGTTCCTCGAACATCCCGGTGTTCGACGAACCGAACCGAACCCGAACACTACGGGGGTGGCTCAACACTAGTTATCATGTACTGTTCGCTATGAGCACCACCTAGTGGTCGGCGCTCATAGCACTGGTATTGGACTTTTTTGCAATTTCACCGCACTTGGAATTTTTTTCCCGTTTTCCCGTACATGGTAAAAACAGTAATGTCGTTCAAAAGTACAACTCGTCCCGCAAAAAATAAGCCCTCACACGGTCATATTGACCAAAAAATAAAAACGCTATGGCTCTGGGAACAAGGGGAGCAAAAAACGAAAATGCAAAAACGGAAAATCCCAAGGTCCTTAAGGGGTTAATAGTCTATGACACTGCTAGAAATAGCCGAGCTCTGCAATTGGCATTTCCACAGAAATAAATGGAGGTGAGGTTCAGCATGTGCACTTCCACTTTATTCAGGACAGGGCTGCAGAGCCCGGTACTCGAGGTTCCAGAGCCCCAGTTTCTAGATGGCTGGGGGTCCCCAACAATTGGCAAGGTATCCCCTATTCTAAGGAGAAAGGATACCATGAATTTCGGGGGGGAAATCACCCTTCAATTCTATTTCCTTATTTATAATTTGTTTACAAGATATATCTTTGTATGAAATTAGGGATATGGAATAATTGACTTGATTGCGTATAACTTGCGATAAAAACATTTATTTTTTTTAACATTCTTGAGAAGATAAGGAATACAGTATATTACAACAATAAAATGAGGAAGAACATTTCAAGACCTCAGAACATCATAAAACAAATGCTTTATTTAAAAATCATGCCTATAGACTTAAAGGGACTTTGTAAAAAATAAAATCTGTGCCTAAGCACTAAAAGGCAGGTGGTTACTACCTACCTGCTTGTTGTGTGTGGCGCCGTTCTTCGTCAGCACAGACCACTCCTGCTGACCAGTCAGCGGCCTCTGCTGACGTCATGTGAACAGAGTGGCGGCATCTTTTCTGTTCTGTTGACAGGGCGTGACTTCCGACGTCATTCTTATTGACAGCCAGATCCAGGCTGCCTAACTGGGGGAGCCGACTGTCAATCAGAATGAAGTCGGAAGTCATGCCCCATTGACATAGCAGAGCGGAAAAGAAGCCGCTGGTCTGTCGTTCATGATGTCAGCAGAGGCAGCTGAATGGCTGGCAGGAGTGGTCTGTGACGGGAGCAAATACCTGCCTGTTAGTACTTAGGATATCCCATTTACGGAAGCACTCAAGTGAAAAGTTGTAGTTTTTTTCCCCTTTGAAGGTTCATGTAAAAAGTGCACATTTGCATCATTCACAAATCAGCAGTGTTACGGTCCTCATCAGCAGCATGTGACCAGCACTGAATATTCAGATCACAGTGTCTTCTGTGAGACTCCCCTGCAGGCGGTCACAGGAAGGCACTGACAATGCTTTCCAGCCACACAATGCTCTGTGTGCTCCAGCTTGTCACACCGTGGGTCACAAGGTGCAGATGAGGATTGGGCTGATAGCAGGACAATGTGGTGATTAGTAAATTTGTTGTGACCAGCACTTCGTATACAATACACATTACAAGGGAACTAGAAGTGACATTTTACACTGGACTGTTACTTAAAACTGCCAAACTTTCTTAACCAAAACATGGAAGATTGAATCAAGTCTCCTTAGCATAGATGTACAGTACAGAGATCAGCACCAGTAAGGAGATTAAACCTTGTTGAGTAGGCACTTTGGTCTTAATTCATCGCCCAAACAGCTTAATATGTAAATGGGATGACAATTTTCCTGGATTTTGGATAGTCTTCAAATTTCTCAATATACCATCTGTAAAAATGTGAAAAAGAGTTAGTAATAATACTAAGGGAGTTATCCCAATTTAGCAAGTTTTCACCTACCTAGTGTGCCCTATTTGAGTGGAGCGATGGCCATGCATGCCCATCACCATTCCATTCATTGTATATGGGACTGCCAGAGAAAACTAGCTATAGCACTTGCTATTTCCAGAAGTCATAGACAATGAATAGAGCAGAGGTTGAGCATGCATATCTCCCTCCATTCAGACTGAATGCTGAACAGAGCGGTCAGACCCCCAGTGATCAACAAGATAGCCCCTTTCCTACCGAATACCTGTCAGTAGAAAGCAAAGACCACACTGATTGGTATTAGGTGACCATACACTTTATTTGTAGGCTGAATACTTTTTATTGCTGACAGTCATGTCTCCCCATAAACATTAATGAATACATGAGTGATCTGCCTGGAGAAAAGGGAGTAAGAGGCTGCCAGCCAACTCCTGTGGTAGTTTATTTCTCCAAGGGAACAAATGGATCAGGCATTGAAATTGAATACACGAGACCCCTCTTTCACCCGTCAGGGTAGAGTCTGCAGGCCCCCATACTCCTTTATTGGTCAACCAGTCCTATCAAAATCGGTGGTTTCAGCCAACAATATAATGTTCAACAGCTTGGTGTTTTCTTTACATCTGCACTTCCAAAAATCCAGCATATACATTTTTTTTTTTTTTACTATAAGATGCAGTTTTTAGCAAGAAAAAAAAAAGTTCAGTTTTGTAAACTTTTGCCTGGCGGCATTAGATCACTGTATAAGCTTTGGATATGTGGTCCATGTCTTATAGCTATGGTATATACATCATGTACGTATGTAGCAGGGGTGTGTGGGTGTGTGTGTGGGTATAATATATATATATATATATATATATATATATATATATATATAGCAGAGCTCTGTGATTTTTGTGGAATTTTTACAAAATGTATATAAAAATGTACATATACAGAAGCAGGGGATGATCAGATGAGAATCAACTGGTTTACGCACTCTCAGACAAAATATCTCCCTTAAAATGAATCTGTCACCAGGTTTTTGTCACCTAATCTGAGAGAGAGCAGCATAATAGAGACAGAGACCCTGACTCCAGCAATGTGTCACTTACTGCGCTGCTTCCTGTTTTGGTAAAATCACTGTTTTAGTAGCAGATTATCACTAGAGAACTAGTCTAGTAAACCTGCTGCCATGTAGTCCTCCATATTCATAAACTTTGTATAATCCCGCCCCGATTGGCAGCTTTCTGCCTATGCAGAGTGTACACAGAAAGCTGTCATTCAGTGGTGTGGGTAGGGTTATATACAGCTCATCATTCAGTAAACTGGTATATCTGCAGCACAGAAAACATCAATACTGCAGCAAACAGCCCAGTAAGTGATACATCACTGGAATCATGGTATCTGTCCCTATATCATGTTGCTCTCAGATGCAGTAGCAAACACCTTGTGACAGACTCCCTTTAATCTGGCAATCAAAATGTTTTTGATGGGGGCGGTTACATGGAAATGAAAATATAAAAAGTTCCTCTCTGGCGGGAATGGTGGTTGCAGAGAAGAGTTGACGGCAGCAAACTATGATTTTTGTTCCTGATTGCATCTGCAGTATTTTCCTCCCTTACTTGCACAGAATCAGGCGGTCACCCTGCTGCCCAGCGTCCAACAAGTTCTGCATCCAGTGAGCTAGCTCTAACATTCCAGTCTTGGCTTTGGGGTAACCGTATAAATATGTTTTACACAGCTATAGTTCCTTATAATAACAACTGCAATTCCTCGAATGCGAGAAAATAGAAAAATACTTACTGATGATGTTGCCATGCTCGAGATAAAAGCACAAGAAATGTGAATATAGCAAAAGCAGCTCCAGGGATGGACCAACCAGCAATAGCGAATCCCGACCATTCCACAATTTCACCAAAAAAGTTAGCACCAGAAACATATTCAAAAAGTCCACCTTAAAATACAATAAAAACAGATATCTACATTGAATGTGTACTAACATAGCATATTACTTCAGCAGTACTATATATAGCAATAATAAGGATTTGGGGTATGTTCACATGTTTAGGATATGCCTTTGTCCACGTTCTGTTCTGGCTGCATACGTTCTTTACATCGGGAGCAGATAACAGCTAATCGGTGTGGGTACGAGATGTAAGTTCCCCACCAAATCGCTATTGATAACCCATCTTAAGGATAGGTCATCAATATTGTTAAAAGCAGACAATCCCTCTAAAAATATGATAACTTTTCCCAGGTATGAAATACTCTATTCACTAGCGCAGCATACGGAAAGTTAGATGTGACGAGGATGTAGGAGCAGAATCTGCACCTGAATCAGGAATGTGTTAACTTCGGCAGCATGTGCATAAAAGAGACATCGATATCCCATAAAGTGTAACTGCACTTTCAGGACATGTTTGACCCGTTAAAGGCATGGGTATAGGTGCTGAATGGAAGGGGAACACCATTTTACTGAGTGGTGCTGAAAACGAGCTCAATAGAAAGTCAATTAGGCCATCTTCAGTTTCAAAGAAGAAGACCTAGATGGGTAGTTTTAGCGATCGGTGGTGGTCTCTGCAGCCGTTTATTTTGGGGTTCCTGGTCTCTGCTCTGTGACAAAAACTTATGACATGTCTCTTTAACATATTCAACATTTTCAGAAAATGTACTTAAACGTTAATAATTCAAGATGGATCAAGTAGTGTCAGGTCATCTCCCTCATCATTTTACCAGATCTAATATATGCTATTGTACGGACAAAGCGGGAGAGATTAATTGGTATACTAGGTCTTTAATTATGCTAGACCAGTGGACCTCGCATCACAGACAAATGTATTAAGCAGAGATGATGTGTCTTCATATTAAATATTACGATTTTGTATAACTTAATATTTAATATTAAATTCAAGGTCTTGATTTAACTAACAATCATTCAGCGGTCCATCAAGTGGGAGCTACAAACACTAGGCTTTCTATGATCTACCACGAAATTAAGACCCTTGCATATTCAATTATGCTTGTTTATTAATATCCTTGATCCAAAGTAATAGTAAAAATGTTACAATAAACAAAGAAGCAGGTTGGGAGAACAAAAAAAAAAAAAAGGCAAATTGGACATAATCTCACACAAAACCCCAAAAATCGTCCACACAAAATTGTTGGCACCCTCAACTTAATATTTGGTTGCATTACCTTTGGAATAAATATCTGCAATCAATCACTTTCTATAACTATCAACAAGCTTCTTACAAATCTCAACTGGAATTTTGGACAATTCTTCTTTTGCAAACTGCTCCAGGTATCTGATATTTGAAGGTGCCTTCTCCCAACAGCAATTTTAAGATCTCACCACAGGAGTTCAGTGGGATTTAGATCCAGACTTCATTGCTGGCCACTTCAGAACTCTCCAGCATTTTGTTTCCATCCATTTCTGGGGGCTTTATGAAGTATGTTTGGGGTCGTTGTCCTGCTGGAAGACCCAATGTCACGCTGTGAACGAAGGAAAGCCGGGGAAGAGGGAACCCTATACTGTTCGTTAGACTAGGACTCCCCTAGGTTATCTTTAAGCCCAGGGTTACTCCTGAAGGTGGAGATGCCCAAGTCTCATACCTCTCTATGCTCCTACGAAATCCTACACTGCTCCAACTCTTCTCCCAGGGAGGAAAGGGGCAGGAGTAAAAAAGGTAACACTGTCTGAACAGACAGATGGAAACCAAGGCATAATCAAACGACAGACACACAAGATAAAATACAAAAGAGAAAATGGGTGCACAGTAAACAGGCAGAAAAGCAACACGAAAGAACAGAAAAAGGGGAAGGTAGAGGTATTCACAACAAATCGCATGCAACAATGACATTTTCTGATCGCTTTCTATTCCGATTTTTTGGGAATGAACAAAAACCAGGAATTGTTTTTATGTTGTTCCACATGTGGTAAAATTAATAAGTAAGCTTTATTCTTCGGGCCAATATGATTACAGAGATACCATATTTATATTGTTTTGGCGCTTTTTACACAAAAACTATTTTATAGAAAAAAAATTTTTTTTTGCATTATTCTGAGAGCTATAACTTTTATTTTTCGTCTCATGGAGCTGTATGGCGGCTTGCGTTTTGCGGAACAAGATGACGTTTTTGAGGGGTACCATTTTTATTTACATTTGTCTTTTTGATCACGTTTTATTCCACTTTTTGTTTGGCGGTATGAGGCTGCGTGCCCACTATGTGTTTTTAAGCGTTTTTGCCATGGAATTTCCGCAGCGAAAACGCTTAAAAAACGCTTGCTAATACGTGCCCCATGGTCCCCAATGATTATCATTGCGGAAAAATACGCAGCATGTCCATTAATTTTGCGGACACGAAGCGTAATTGCCGCCATTGACTTGCATTCAAACGCATATTTTCCGTGTCAGCACATTTGCACACAAGGATATTATAGGATTCAATGTGCGGATGGTACCTGGGTCTGGAGAAGAGGGGACTCTCCTCCAGACCAGGGTACCATAGAACCTGTTAAAAAAAGAATTTAAAATAAAAAATAAAGATTATACTTACCTTCCTATGGCCCCCAGTGTTTTCTCCGATCCATCTGGTCTGTTGTATGGGTCGCGGTGGTGTGAGGACCTGCTATGACGTCATTTAGTCATGTGACAGTTCGGGTCGTTATGGAAGCAGCGATATCAAATAGGTGTACTTTTTGTTTATATATTTTTTTCCATGAAAATATTTATTTATGGTTACAATATATTTTAATTTATATATACACACACATATACACAGAGCTCTGGCAAAAATTAAGAGATCACTGCACAGTTTTCTAAAAATCACCATCTCTACGTGTCTAACAGCCATTCCATTCCAGTGTCAGTTGAATGCAATCAAGAGGAAGATGCCTTTTCACCCAAAAGCAGTGTGAAAGACTGGTGGAAAGCATGCCAAGACGCATGAAAGCTGTGATGGTTATTCCACCAAATATTGATTTCTTGAGTTAAAACATGGAGAGACCTTGGTGGCCATTCAACTGGCCCACGACGACCAATCCACTTTCCAGGAAACTGTTCATGTAGCAATGCTTGGACCTGACACCCATAATGTGGCGGTGCACCATCTTGTTGGAAAAACTCAGTTTCCTGGAAACAGTTTCCTGGAAAGTGGATTGGTCATCGTGGGCCAGTTGAATGGCCACCCAGGTCTCCCGATCTGACCCCCTTAGACTTTTATTTTTGGGGTCATCAGAAGGCAATTGTCTATGCTGTGAAGATACGAGATGTGCAGCGTCTGAAACAACGGATACTGGAATCCTGTGCTAGCATTTCTTCTGCGGTGTTGCTATCAGTGTATCAAGAGTGGGAGAAGAGGGTTACATTGACAATCCAACACATTGGGCAGCACTTTGAACACATTTTATAAGTGGTCATAAACTTGTAAGAAACTCATGAAAGAATAAAGTTATGTTAAAACCAAGCACATCATTGATTTTGTTATTTCTCAATAAGTTTGATGTGTCACATGACCCTCTTCCCTTTGAAAAAAATAAAGTTGGATCCCAAATGGCCAACTTCCAAATGGCCGCCATGGTCACCACCCATCTGGAAAAGATTTCCCCCTCCCATATACTAATGTGCCACAAACAGGAAGTTGATATCATCAACCATTCCCATTTTATTTAGGTGTATCCATATAAATGACCCACCCTATATATATATATTATGTGTATGTGTGTGTGTGATAGATAGATAGATATATCTATGACACACACTATATATATTTCTATATTTTAAAGTTTTTTCTGTATCATATTTTCTATATGATGAACTATGGGGTGCATTATACTATGGATAATGCATTGTACTATAAGGAGGACTATGGGGGGTGCATTATACATTATGGTGGACTATGGGGAGTGTATGATACAATATAGAGGACAAATGACAATCATTGTTCTCAGCAGCACATCGCCGGTGAAATCTGCAGATAAGCTGTTGATAACATGATATGTATGGGGACAGACTGAACTATTAGTGATCGTCCTGTCCCCATCATTCTTCCTCAACCGGTGTAAAGAGGCCGAGAAACAAGCGTTGAACCACGTCAGTATTGTCGATCACGCACGTTTGGCAGCCTGAACTCCGTGCATGTAAATACAGCCGAAATGTTTCTGTGTGATGGTGCAATATGTGAGCATTTGGGCCCCACTTTAAACTTTTGCCCAGGGCCCCACTGTCTATAATACGGCTCTGGGGAGGGGTGAAAGTGCACATCACAGAGAAAACGCTAACTGCTGAGCTGTGATTGGCAGGATCTCTGAGCGAGGGGTGAAAGCACATGACCCACAGAAGACTTTGAAGAAACATCCAATTGGATTGCAATGTAAAATTTCACCATAGTGAGCTTCAAAAGCAAAAAATGTGAATATCTCGGCAATCGAGTGACGAAGCACAAAATGGAAATGAGAGGCAGAATAATTTGAGCTCAGGGATTTTTACAAGGTATTCAAATCTTTTTTTTTTTTTTTTTGAGCAAGTGACAGGTCCTCTTTAGAGGTTCAAAATAAGACAGCGCAACAGCACAAGTTTGTTTTACCCATTACTTATCTTAAACTATTTGGTTTCATTGGACAGGAAATGTTAATATATGACAACAGGAAGAGCAGCCATAGTTGTCATTTCTCTTTTAGTAAAAATATGAAGAGGGAATGGCTACAGATTCAATTTGCTTCTCATGAGAACAGAAAGCTGCGGCTTCCGCCTGTCACTTCTATAAAATGACATGACAGCAGATAGGTGATGTTACTATATATTGTGATGGTGTGTAAGCGCCTACTTACCTCTGGGAATTTTATATCCCGTCTCGCCAGGTTCTCTCAGATTCCTCAGTATGTAGTCAGAATGAATATTGACAAGTATTCCACAGATAAACAGCACCATTCCTGCAAGGAGAGCATCACAACTGCAGTCATTTCATAGGTATGAGCCAAAAAAAGAACGTCAGCTGTCATCTACAGTATACTTTATTAGGTGTCATTTGTCAGAACCCTCTCTAGGAGAAACGCCAAGGTAGCCAATGGAGGGTTTCTTCCTCTAAATCAGGGCTGGCGAACCTTTTTTTCTGCCAAGAGCCATTTGGATATTTATACCATCCTTCGTGGGCTGTACAAAATTATCTTCTTTAAATTACCCTGCTATATTTGGTCAAACATTTAATTAAACCCCCCCCCCCCCCCAAATGTGATGGCTGAGCTGCTTTTCTTTGGTGCGGCTGGGATATTGATATTGCTACTCGTAACCGCTTTTCCGGATTTGTGACGGTCTGGAGCGCAGGCGACTCTTTGCGATGATAAGTTTTATAAAGAACTCGCAGCAGTAAGTTGTACTGAACAAATATGTATATTATACTGAAAATCTCCTCACAGTAGGAAATTCATCACTGCTCTCGTTACATTTATAGAACTCGAGCAGTGGGAGATCTGCAGTATATACATCATATAGGAGACACCGAGACTGCTGTATATACATCACATAGGAGACACGGGGCTGCGGGATATACAGCGCAGGAGACAGCGCAGGAGACACGGGGCTGCGGGATATACAGCGCAGGAGACACGGGGCTGCGGGATATACACTGTGTTCCAAATTATTATGCAAATAATATTATTTTCTCAGATTTTCCCAAATTACCTATATGAATTGCAGTCATTGTAATTTTCCAGTCAAATAACTATTAGAGTACAATTGAAAGGTTTTTGTACAAACTGCCTATGATAACAGTATATTTTTATAAAAATGAAAAACTCAAACTGCACTCAAAATGCATGTTCCAAATTATTATGCACAGCAGAGTTTTCAACCTTTTCATTTTAATAAAGAACAAAAAAATGGTCATTTTTGAAATGATAAGCATTAGCAGGTTATTAGAAACTGAAATCAAACAGTTTTCAACTCAAAACTTTATTCTAGGTGATGTTACATTTGCACATAGGACCGCTTGTTCGAAAGGAGCTTCTGAACTCTCTCGTCCATTGAATTTGTCAGGTTTTGGATGGTTTCTGCTTCAATTGATTTGCATGAGGACAGAATACCCTCCCAGAGCTGTTGCTTAGATGTAAACTGCCTCCCGCCATCATAGACACTCCTTTTGATGATGCTCCAGAGGTTCTCAATGGGGTTGAGGTCAGGGGAGCATGGGTGCCACACCATAAGTTTGTCCCCTTTTATGCCCATAGCAGCCAGAGATGCTGATGTGTTATGTGCAGCATGAGACAGGGCATTATCATGCATGAAAATGATCTCGATGGTCCAGATGGATGGAGTGGAGGATGGCTGGTTGATGGACACCCGATGCAAAAACGGCTACGGCGCCAACAAGGAGGAGGTGGAGTAATGTTTTGGGCTGGAATCATGGGGAGAGAGATTGTCGGCCGTTTTAGGTCCCTGAAGGGGTAAAGATGAACTCCATAATGTATGTTCAGTTTCTCAAACAGCACTTCCTTCCATGGTTCAAGAAGAAGAACCGTGCATTCCGCAGCAAGATCATTTTCATGCATGATACAGCGCAGGAGACATGGGGCTGCGGGTTATACAGCGCAGGAGACACGGGGCTGCGGGTTATACAGCGCAGGAGACACGGGGCTGCGGGTTATACAGCGCAGGAGACACGGGGCTGCGGGTTATACAGCGCAGGAGACACGGGGCTGCGGGTTATACAGCGCAGGAGACACGGGGCTGCGGGATATACAGCGCAGGAGACACGGGGCTGCGGGATATACAGCGCAGGAGACACGGGGCTGCGGGATGGATATACAGCGCAGGAGACACGGGGCTGCGGGATGGATATACAGCGCAGGAGACACGGGGCTGCGGGATGGATATACAGCGCAGGAGACACGGGGCTGAAGGGGATGGATATACAGCGCAGGAGACACGGGGCTGCGGGATGGATATACAGCGCAGGAGACACGGGGCTGCGGGATGGATATACAGCGCAGGAGACACGGGGCTGCGGGATGGATATACAGCGCAGGAGACACGGGGCTGCGGGATGGATATACAGCGCAGGAGACACGGGGCTGCAGGAGATGGATATACAGCGCAGGAGACACGGGGCTGCGGGATGGATATACAGCGCAGGAGACACGGGGCTGCGGGATGGATATACAGCGCAGGAGACATGGGGCTGCGGGATATACAGCAAAGGAGACACGGGGCTGCGGGATATAGAGCGCACGGGGCTGCAGAATAATCACAGGATATACTGTGGCTACTGCTGCTGTCTGCTTATGTGGGACAGCAGCGAATCGCATGCCAACTCTGCCCACGGAGTATGTCCAGATATTGGCAATGGCTAGTGTCGGCTGTAATCTTTCATTGCAGGTGCACGCTGTGTCCAGTAGTGACGCTGTGTGCACATAGAGCGAGAAGAAATTAAAGGGCTGGCAGTTGGCAAAATGCAGCTGCTGGCTCGAGCACTGCGGTCCCTGGGTATCTGCCTGGGGGGCTGGAGAAAACATCTGCCCGCAGGCCTGAAGTTCCCCAACCCTGCTCTAAATAGAGGCTTGGAGCAGACTCTGCTAGAATGATCAATTGTTATGAAAGAAATTGGTTTGCTATAGTGTGGGAGAACAGTACGACAAATGTCAGCTTCCTGGAGCCAGTGATATGAAAGCTTTAATTAGAAAGAATAAAGCCACACAGTAAGGTTAGTAGCTAAAGAGTTGTCATTTTCCGTGTAAACGTGACACAAGAGGGAGAATAACATAAATGTCACACCTTTTGCGATTTGGGTGGAGCTTGGCTTTAAGCTGATCAGTTATAGTTATATTACATTAATCATTCCCCCCCCATGCACATTTACACATTACACATGCCATTATGTGCACCACAAGCTAATTGACCGGTAATTCTCATGGATCTCCTCATTACACACAGAAAAAAGCATAAAATATCCCTCTATGTTGTAAACTCTCCCCTGGCAGGATGGCATAGAGAGGCACATTGCTTTCCTTTATAAATATTATGTTGTGATTGTGAATTATTATCTCACCTATGATAAATCTGGGATCACATGTCCAGTCTGGAGGGAAATCGGCATGCTTGCACAGATAGCTGCTTTGGAGGTATCCATTGTAACAGCAGAAAATCAGTGCAAGAAAAAATGAAGCCAGTGGTGTAGGCTTTCCCCCACGGATCAGAAAAGGGAAGATAAGGGTGCTGTGAAAACACAAAGCAGATTGTCAGGATTCTTACAGCCTCCTATTTATCAATGATAGCAGCGTACGTATCAATATAGCACTTCAGGAGACCCCAGGTGATGAAATAAAATAAAGACTTTTCAGATCTAACCACGGAAGATTATACTGAATATTGCACATAACATGATAGCAGCAGTCGTTGGTGTTCCACAGTGTCACCCTAAGATTGAGCACTGAAGCATGGCTTCATCACAAACTGTATAGGGTAAAAAAGCATCTGGTGATGTTCCTCAGCCACAAGCTCTCGCCCTGGGAAGTGGCACTGTGAAGAAGGAGTGTCTCGCCATAGCATGAGCCCTGCGGAAGTGGCAGCCCTACCTGTATGGACACAACTCCACCATAGTGACAGACCACAGCCATCTCTGCTGGCTGCTAATGACAAAGGTAAACTGTTGCGGTGGAGCTTGGCTCTACAGCAGTATGATTTTACCATTCAGCACAAAAAGGGTAGTTACCATGGCAACACTGACATGTTGTCCCACCAGTGGGATGCCGAGGAGACATCAACCCTATTACCCCACTTGCCACCGCCACAGGGCAGTGGGAAGAGCGAGGCTAAGTGCCAGAATTGGCGCATCCTATGGATGCGCCATTTCTGGGGGCGGCTGAGGGCTGGTGTTTGTAGTCTGGGAGTGAGACAAAATCCATGGCCACTTCATATGCTATTAATATCAGCCCCCAGCTGTCTGCATTGCCTTTGCTGGCTGTTAAAATAGGGGGCCCCCATGTCAATTTTTTTTGGAGTCCCCCATATTAATAGCCAGTAAAGGCTAAGCATACAGTTTAGAGCTGATATTAATAGACTGGGAACCTCCGTGAATATTACCCCTTTCCCAGGCTATAAACATCAGCCCCCAGCTGTCTGCTTTCCCTCTGCCGGTTAATAAAATTACGGGCGACCCCACGCCATTTTTTTCCAGAAATGTATTCATTTAATGCTAAAATACATGTACAGTAAGCAACAGTCACTGCACTAATTATTTATATATCACTGACATATTTCTAACTATTCTATGTATATATCTATTCTATAATGTCGGGTACCGCTGCGTTGTAACTGTACAGGGCTGTTGATGGGTTTTCAAGGATTTTAACCAGCAGATCAGACATGTCTCTATTTTTATAAGTGGACTGTAAGGGCTTGTTTACACACTGTTTTTGCAGCATTTTTTCAAGAGTAAAAAAAAAAAAAATGCTGCACTTTACAGTACTAGCAAAGTGAATAAGATTTCTGAGATCCCATGCACATGCTGTTTATTTTTTCTCTTGCAGATTTGAACCATCAAAGCATTTCTTTCTGAATCTGCAGCATGTCTATCCTGTCAGCATTTTTCACCCATTCAAACGAAAAGTAGACAGTTAGGTCCATATAACAACATTTTTCTAATTTTGGTTCTAGACATTACCACAATGAATTTTAAACATAATTCAGATGCAGTTGAAGTTCAGACTTTCAGCTTTCATTTGAGGGTATCCACATTAAAATTGGATGAAGGGTTTAGGAGTTTCAGCTCCTTAACATGTGCCACCCTGTTTTTAAAGGGACCAAAGTAATTGGACAATTGACTCCAAGGCTATTTCATGGACAGGTGTGGGCAATCCCTTCGTTATGTCATTCTCAATTAAGCAGATAAAAGGCCTGGAGTTGATTTGAGGTGTGGTGCTTGCATTTGGAAGGTTGAAAGTCTGAACTTCAACTGCATCTGAATTGTTTTGTTTAAAATTCCTTGTGGTAATGTCCAAATATATATGGACCTAACTGTAAATACAGGGCAGAGGACAGACCATGGCACAGCGCAGACTATAGGGTAGACTATAGGGCAGAGGACAGACCATGGCACAGCGCAGAGTATAGGGTAGACTATAGGGCAGAGGACAGACCATGGCACAGCGCAGAGTATAGGGTAGACTATAGGGCAGAGGACAGATCATGGCACAGCGCAGAGTATAGGGTAGACTATAGGGCAGAGGACAGATCATGGCACAGCGCAGAGCTCAGGGCAGAGTACGGCGCAGGTCAGGGTGCAGGGCAGAGTAGAGCGCAGGGCAGACTGCAGCACAGGGCAGGGTATAGGGCAATGCAGGGTACAGGCAATGCAGAGTGCAGGGCAGAGTGCAGCGCACGGCAGGGTGCAGGGCAGAGTAGAGTGCAGGGCAATGCAGGGGGCAGGGTGCAGGGTACAGGGCAGGGTGCAGCGCAGGGCAGAGTACAGGGCAGGGCAGGGTGCAGCGCAGGGCAGAGTGCAGGGCAGAGTGCAGCGCAGAGTGCAGGGCAGGGTGCAGCGCAGGGCAGAGTACAGCGCAGGACAGAGTGCAGGGCAGGGTGCAGCGCAGGGCAGGGTGCAGCGCAGGGCAGGGTGCAGCGCAGGGCAGAGTGCAGCGCAGGGCAGAGTGCAGCGCAGGGCAGGGTGCAGCGCAGGGCAGAGTACAGCGCAGGGCAGAGTGCAGCGCAGGGCAGAGTGCAGGACAGAGTACAGGGCAGGGTGCAGCGCAGGGCAGAGTACAGCGCAGGGTACAGCGCAGGACAGAGTGCAGGGCAGGGTGCAGCGCAGGACAGAGTGCAGGGCAGGGTGCAGCACAGGGCAGGGTGCAGCGCAGGGCAGAGTACAGCGCAGGGTACAGCGCAGGACAGAGTGCAGGGCAGGGTGCAGCGCAGGGCAGGGTGCAGCGCAGGGTAGGGTGCAGCGCAGGACAGAGTGCAGGGCAGGGTGCAGCGCAGGGCAGAGTACAGCGCAGGGCAGGGTGCAGCGCAGGGCAGGGTGCAGCGCAGGGCAGGGTGCAGCGCAGGGCAGGGTGCAGCGCAGGGCAGGGTGCAGCGCAGGGCAGGGTACAGCGCAGGGCAGGGTGCAGCGCAGGGCAGGGTACAGCGCAGGGCAGGGTACAGCGCAGGGCAGGGTACAGCGCAGGGCAGGGTACAGCGCAGGGCAGGGTGCAGCGCAGGGCAGGGTACAGCGCAGGGCAGGGTACAGCGCAGGGCAGGGTACAGCGCAGGGCAGAGTTCTCACCGGTGCATGTAGTGGCAGGTGAAGGCCCCCAGCAGAATACGGTTGGTCGCGGCCGCCTCGCTGTACACGAGCAGGTGATACACCGGCATAGCTAAGGACGGCAGCTCCTGGAGGAACCAGGCCAGGCGCACCGGCACCGGCGGCCCATACGTGGAGCGGGAATAGCGTCCGTATGGCACCTGGATAAACCGGAGAAGCCCGAATGACAGGGCTCCCATCAGGACCATGAAGACGGCCAAGACTTCCAGCAGCCGCCGCTCATCCTGGAAGGCCGAGACCTGCGACATGTCGCCTCAGAGCCGCCGCCGATACTTGTTCTAAAGACGCTTGACACAACCGCCACACCACGCGACCTATACGGGCTGCTAGGTAACAGCCAATCACACATAAGCGGGCTGTCAGTTGTCGGCCAATCAGACACGGGAGTGACCGCTTGCCCTCAAATGAAAATAGTCATAACTGAAAGGTGACATCCCATGTGTGGCCCAGAGGGGGCGCTGTGCTGATAGTGCTGACATTTCTGTAGTCATGTGTGCTGTCATACGTGGAGCGTCTCTGTCACTGCAGGACGTTTGCATGTAGAAGCTGCTGCTCTCAGTGCGGCTGCTGCTGCTGGAAGAGAATGTGGCAGATCCTGGTCATTTCTGCCGGTATTGGATTGGATTTTTGCCGCAGACTTTCAGTTTGATTTACCACAGTCATTAAGCCTAATTCACATGGTGCTACCGCCCACTCTCCCTGTGCGTAGTCTGCGCAGACATGTCACATAAAGTGTATTTTTTACACCCACATGCAGGTCTTTTTTTTGCGGACCTGGATGAAAGAGTCACAGTGGGCCCCTTTAACACGTACCACAATTCATGATGCACAGATACCGCAGAGAATTATATATATATACAGTACAATGCCGAAGATTTCACTTCTTACATTACATGAGTGATATCTATCGTAAATTCCACAATAGCTCAGAAACCAGCGAATGTGCACAGTGCAGACCGGACAGTATAGTCCTCCATACCGTATTATGGGCTCTATATAATGCTCCATACAGAATAATGGACCCCATATAATGCTCCATACAGTATATTGGCCCCCTTATAATGCTCCATACAGAATAATGGGTCCCATATAATGCCCCATACAGAATAATGAGTTCCATATTGTAGCGTCGGCGTCCCTGCTTCTTGCTAGGCAGAGACGCCGTTCCTCTCACCTCCCTGCTCCGTCCTCGGCGTCCTCTTCCTGCGCTGCTGGCAGCACTCGCCGCTTCCCGGGCATTGTGCTTAGGGCGCGCGCTCGCGCGCGTTCCCTCTCTCTTAAAGGGGCCGCGCGCGCCGTCCTAAGGAGTCCCCGGCCAATTGCCGGTGGAGCTCCCATATATAAGGCACCTCCTCCAAAATGGAGGTGCCCGAGCAAAGTTGTTGCAAAGCCTTTCACCTCTGCTTCAGCCGTCAGGTCCCGTTGCCAGTCTGTTTTCCAGCTCTGTTTACCTGCTTGCATTCCCTGCGGTCCGACAGTCTGTCTACCAGCATCCGCCAGTCTGTCTATGGACCAGTCCACCTGCGGATTAGGAAGCACCTGCCTGATACCAGCCTGATACCAGCCTGATACCAGCCTGATACCTGCCTGATACCTGCCTGATACTTGCCTGAGACCACCTGCCAGCCAGCCGAGAGACTCTTTCCCGCTCACCTGGGAGCGCTCACCTGCTACCCGCCAGCTAGCCTACCTGGAGGCTCTGCCGTCTCTTGCCGTGACCACCTGCCAGCCAGCCGAGAGACTCTTACCCGCTCACCTGGGAGCGCTCACCTGCTACCCGCCAGCTAGCCTACCTGGAGGCTCTGCCGTCACTTGCCGTGACCACCTGCCAGCCAGCCGAGAGACTCTTACCCATTCACCTGGGAGCGCTCACCTGCTACCCACCAGCTAGCCTACCTGGAGACTCTGCCGTCACTTGCCATGACCACCTGCCAGCCAGCCGAGAGACTCTTACCCGCTCACCTGGGAGCGCTCACCTGCTACCCGCCTGCTAGCCTACCTGGAGGCTTTGCCGTCACTAGCCGTGACCACCTGCCTGTCTAGAGACTCCTACCCTGCTGTCACTTGCCGTGACCACCCGCATGTCAAGAGACTTTCCCCGCCACTTGCCGTGACCTACTGCCCTTCTTCCCAGAGACTGTTCCTGCCACTTGCCGTGTCTACCTGCCCGCCTTCCCTGGGAGCCACCCGCTTCCTTACAAGGACTGCCCCTTTGTATAGTAGCTCAGAGGTTCCACCTCCCAGACCCGTTACACATATAATGCCCCATACAGTATAATGAGCTCCATATAATGCCCCATACAGTATAATGAGCTCCATATAATGCTCCATACAGTATAAGGGACCCCATATATTGCTCCATACAGCATAATGGACCCCATATATTGCTCCATACAGAATAATGGGTCCCATATAATACCCCACACAGTATAATGAGCTCCATATAATGCCCCATACAGTATAATGAGCTCCATGAAATGCTCCATACAGTATATTGAGCCCCATATAATGCTCCATACAGTATAATGAGCCCCATATAATGCTCTATAGAGTATAATGAGCCCCATATAATGCTCCATACAGTATAATGGACCCCATATATTGCTCCATACAGAATAATGGGTCCCATATAATGCTCCATACAGTATAATGAGCTCCATATAATGCCCCATACAGTATAATGAGCTTTATATAATGCTCCATACAGTATAATGAGCCCCATATAATGCCCCATACAGTATAATGAGCTCCATATAATACACCATACAGTATAATGAGCTCCATATAATGCTCCATACAGTATAATGAGCCCCATATAATGTTCCATACAGAATAATGAGCCCCATATAATGCTCCATACAGTATAATTAGCCCCATATAATGCTCCATACAGTATAATGAGCCCCATATAATGCTCCATACAGAATAATGGACCCCCATATAATGCTCCATACAGTATAATGAGCCCCATATAATGCTCCATGCAGAATAATGAGCCCCATATAATGCTCCATACAGTATAATGAGCCCCATATAATGCTCCAAACAGAATAATGGACCCCCATATAATGCTCCATACAGTATAATGAGCCCCATATAATGCTCCCTACAGTATAATGAGCCCCATATAATGCTCCATACAGAATAATGAGCCCCATATAATGCTCCATACAGTATAATGAGCCCCATATATTGCTCCATTCAGAATAATGAGTCCCATATAATGCTCCACACAGTATAATGAGCTCCATATAATGCCCCATACAGTATAATGAGCTCCATGAAATGCTCCATACAGTATATTGAGCCCCATATAATGCTCCATACAGTATAATGAGCCCCATATAATGCTCTATACAGTATAATGAGCCCCATATAATGCTCCATACAGTATAATGGACCCCATATATTGCTCCATACAGAATAATGGGTCCCATATAATGCTCCATACAGTATAATGAGCTCCATATAATGCCCCATACAGTATAATGAGCTCTATATAATGCTCCATACAGTATAATGAGCCCCATATAATGCCCCATACAGTATAATGAGCTCCATATAATACCCCATACAGTATAATGAGCTCCATATAATGCTCCATACAGTATAATGAGCCCCATATAATGCTCCATACAGTATAATGAGCCCCATATAATGTTCCATACAGAATAATGAGCCCCATATAATGCTCCATGCAGTATAATGAGCCCCATATAATGCTCCATACAGTATAATGAGCCCCATATAATGCTCCATACAGAATAATGGACCCCCATATAATGCTCCATACAGTATAATGAGCCCCATATCATGCTCCATGCAGAATAATGAGCCCCATATAATGCTCCATACAGTTTAATGAGCCCCATATAATGCTCCAAACAGAATAATGGACCCCCATATAATGCTCCATACAGTATAATGAGCCCCATATAATGCTCAATAGAGTATAATGAGCCTCATATAATACTTAATACAGAATAATGGACCCCATATAATGCTCCATACAGTATAATCAGCCCCATATAATGCTCCATACAGAATAATGAGCCCCATATAATGCTCCATACAGTATAATGAGCCCCATATAATGCTCCATACAGTATAATGAGCCCCATATAATGCTCCATACAGTATAATGAGCCCCATATAATGCTCCATACAGAATAATGAGTCCCATATAATGCTCCATACAGAATAATGAGCCCCATATAATGCTCCATACAGTATAATGAGCCCCATATAATGCTCCATACAGTATAATGAGTCCCATATATTGCTCTATAGAGTATAATGGACCCCATATAACGCTCTATACAGTATAATGAGACCCATATAATGCCCCATACAGTATAATGAGCTCCATATAATGCTCCATACAGTATAATGAGCCCCATATAATGCTCCATACAGTATAATGGACCCCATATAACGCTCTATACAGTATAATGAGCCCCATATAATGCCCCATACAGTATAATGAGGTCCGTATAATGCTCCATACAGTATAATGAGCTCCATATAATGCTCCATACAGTATAATGAGCTCCATATAATGCTCCATACAGTATAATGAGCCCCATATCATGCTCCTTACAGAATAATGAGCCCCATATAATGCTCCATACAGTATAATGAGCCCCATATAATGCTCCATACAGTATAATGAGCCCCATATAATGCTCCATACAGAATAAAGGACCCCATATAATGCTCCATACAGTATAATGAGCCCCATATAATGCTCCATACAGAATAATGAGCCCCATATAATGCTCCATGGAGTATAATGAGCCCCATATAATGCTCCATACAGTATAATGAGCCCCATATAATGCTCCATACAGTATAATGAGCTCCATATAATGATCAATACAGTATAATGAGCTCCATATAATGATCCATATAGTATAATGGGCCCCATATATTAATAATAATAATAATAATAATCTTTATTTATATAGCGCCAACATATTCCGCAGCACTTTACAATTCAGAGGTTCATATTCAACAGTCATAAGTAACATAGCTAAAGATAATACAATAATTAAAGCAAAAATAATGATGACCCTGCTCGTAAGAGCTTGCAATCTACAATAAGGTGAGGGTGACAAAGTACAGTGGCTTATTTACAATGATGGTCCAGCCATCTTGAGGGGATGAGGGATAGATAAAGGCTGCATGAGCTCATCACCAGCCAGTATCTGTAGTGCTTTTGGGTTCGGTGGAGACTTATGTTTGGAGAAATAAGGGATGAGCTATAAGAATATAAAAGGACTTCGATTAGGGAACATGATAGGCCACCCTAAACAGTTGTGTTTTTAGGGAGCGCCTAAAACTGTGTAAGTTGTGGTTCGTTCTAATTTCTTGGGGTAGAGCATTCCAAAGAATAGGTGAAGCTCGGGAGAAGTCTTGAAGCCGGGAGTGGGGGGTACGGATTAGTGCGGATGTTAGTCGAAAGTCGCTTGCGGAGCGTAGAGAACAGGTAGGCCGATAAACAGAAATGAGGGAGGAGATGTGGGGGGGTGCCACACTGTGGAGAGCTTTGTGGGTGAAAACAAGCAATTTCAATTGAATCCTATAATTCATGGGCAGCCAGTACAATGACTGGCACAGAGCGGAGGAGTCTGAGTAACGGTTAGCCAAATAGATGACCCTGGCTGCAGCATTAAGGATGGACTGGAGAGGGGAAATTCGAGTGAGAGGGAGGCCAATTAATAGAGAGTTATAGTAGTCAAGGCAGGAGTGGATCAGGGCAACAGTGAGGGTTTTCGTTGTTTCCAAGGTGAGAAAGAGGCGGATTCTAGAGATGTTCTTCAGGTGCTAGCGACAAGAGCGCGCAAGATATTGTATATGGAAGGTGAAGGAAAGATTGGTGTCAAACACAACGCCCAGACAACGCGCCTGCTGGCTCGGCGTTATTGTGGTGCCACACACAGAGAGATGTCAGATTTAGGGAGGTGAGTAGATGGCGGGAGCAGAAGAAGTTCAGTTTTGGAAAGGTTGAGTTTCAGATACAGAGTGGGCATGATGTTAGAAACTGCGGCCAGACAGTCACTGGTGTTCTGTAGTACAATGGGGGTAAGATCAGGGGATGAGGTGTATAGTTGTGTGTCATCAGCATAAAGATGGTACTGAAAACCAAACTTGCTGATGGTCTGTCCAATTGGGGCTGTGTAGAGAGAGAAGAGAAGAGGGCCAAGGACTGAACCCTGAGGAACCCCAATAGTGAGAGGAAGGGGGGAATAAGTGGAGCCAGCGAACGATACACTGAAAGAGCAGTCAGATAAGTAGGAGGAGAACCAGGAGAGAGCAGTGTCCTTTATGCCCATTGAGTGGAGCATAGAGAGTAGTAAGTGGTGGTCAACGGTGTGAAAAGCTGCAGAGAGGTCAAGAAGAATGAGAAGAGAGTAGTCACCATTACGTTTTGCTGTCAGAAGGTCATTGGTTACTTTGATGAGTACAGTTTCCGTGGAATGTGGGGGCGGAAGCCGGACTGTGATGGTTCTAGAAGAGAGTGAGTGGAGAGGTAACTGGTAAGGCGGGAGTAGACCAGGCGCTCCAAGAGTTTAGAGATGAAGGTAAGATTGGAGACTGGTCTGTAGTTGTTTGTGCAGGAAGGGTCAAGGAAGGTTTTTTTTTAGTAATGGAGTAATGATGGCGTGTTTGAAGGAGGAGGGGAAGATACCAGAAGAGAGGGAGAGGTTGAAGATTTTAGTTAGGTGAGTAGTGATGAAAGAGACTGGAGTAGATGTGAGGGGATGGGGTCAGTGGTGCATGTAGTGGGATGAGAAGAAGAGATGAGCCTGGAGACTTCTTCTGTGACTGGGTCAATTGTGGAGAGTGATCCAGAGGGGATGTGGGGAGGGATGGGAGTCATGGCACTTGGTGGCTGGGAGTTGATTTCCTGACGGATGGTGTCTATTTTCTCTGTGAAGTAGGAGGCCAAGTCCTCAGCACAAATGGCCATGATGGGGGCCTGGGCTTTAGGACTGAGGAGGGAGTGAAAGGTGTTGAAGAGTTTTTTGGGGTTGTTGGATAGTGAGGAGATCAGGGTGGTGAAGTAGGTCTGTTTGGCGAGGTGAAGGGCAGAGTTATATGTTTTTAATATAAATTTATAGCGGATAAAGTTTTTTAGTGTACGAGTTTTCCTCCATAGGCGTTCGGCACTTCTAGAGCATCGCTGGAGAAATCGGGTTTGCGGTGTGAGCCAGGACTGTTTTACTCTGTGTATAGAGGTTCTGAGGGTGAGGGGCGCTACTTGGTTCAGCGTGCTTCTGAGAGTGTCATTGTAGTGGTTTACAGCCAGATCAGGACTGGAAAAAGAGGAGATTGGAGACAGTGATGAGTGAAGAGAGTAAGTGTATGAGGGTTAATGGCTTGTAGATTTCTGAATGTGTGATAGGTAGGAGTGTGCTGGGGCGGGCGAGGATTTGTGAGCGTGAAGGAGAGAATGTTATGATCAGAGAGGGGAAGAGGGGAGTTATCTAGGTGGGGGATTGAACAAAGCCGGACAAAGACCAGATCAAGGGTGTTTCCGTCTTTGTGTGTCTCAGAGGTTGAAAGCTGTGAGAGGCCAAGAGAAGTAGTTAAAGATAGAAGCTGGGATGCGGATGAGGAGGTGGGGATGTTTATGGGGATGTTGAAGTCTCCCAGGATAAGGGTTGGTAAATCTGAGGACATGAAGTGCGGCAGCCAGGCAGAAAAATGGCCAAGGAACTGGGTGGGTGAGCCTGGGGGATGGTATACGACCGCTACTCTGAGGGAGAGGGGATGGAAGAGCCTGATGGTGTGGACCTCAAAAGAAGGGAATGAGAGTGATGGAACTGGGGGGGATGACCTGGAAGGTGCATTGTGGGGACAGGAGTATGCCGACTCCACCACCAAGTCTGTTCGCAGGTCCCAGGGAATGGGAAAAATGCAAGCCGCCATGAGAAATAGCAGCAGGGGAGACAGTGTCAGAATCCTGAATCCAGGTTTCAGTGAGGGCCAGCAAATTGAGAGAGTTGGTCAGAAAGTAATTGTGCAGGAAAGGCAGCTTGATTCATACAGACCGTGGATTCCACAGTGCACAATTGAAGGAGGGAGATGAAGGAGTACGGCTGATGTTAATATGGTTAGCAGGGTTTCGATGTGAGGTGGGGGAGAGGTTGAGGTTGGAGGAGGGTGGACCAGGGTTAGGAGAGATATCTCCTGAAATGAGTAGTAGCAGTAAAAAGAGAGAGAGCAGATAGTTTTTGGATTTGTGACATGGTTTCTTGTGCAATACCGTTGGATAAGATAGAGTGAGATTTTTCAGGAAGTTCAAAAGAGAATGGGAGCTGTACATGGGAGAGGGAAGGAGTGAGGGGCAGATATGGATGAGTGGTGATGGAGGGGGGATGGGGCGGTGAATATGGATGAAAAAAGCACTCAGGAATATGGACACAGGAATAAAGTGCATAGTTAGAGAGTACAAAGTGTGGGTTACCTGACTCCTGCCCTGAATGATTTCCATTGAAATGACTGTCAGACACTTGTCGAATAGGACACTTTACTGAAGAGGACATGTGCGTGCACCCCACACTGTGTGTACCCCTTATGATGAGCCCCATATATTGCTCCATACAGAATAATGGACCCCATATATTGCTCCATACAGGATAATTTGCCCCATATATTGCTCCATACAGAATAATTTGCCCCATATATTGCTCCATACAGAATAATTCGCCCCATATATTGCTCCATACAGAATAATGTGCCCCATACATTGCTTCATACAGTATAATGAGCTCCATATATTGCTACATACAGAATAATAGGCCCCATGTAATGCTCCTTACAGAATAATGAGCTCCATATATTGCTTCATACCGAATAATGAGCTCCATATATTGATTCATACAGAATAATAGGTCCCATATAATGCTCCATACAGAATAATGAGCCCCATATATTGCTTCATACAGTATAATGAGCCCCATATATTGCTTCTTACAGAATAATGAGCCCCACATATTGCTTCATACAGTATAATGAGCCCCATATATTTCTCCATACAGAATAATGAGCCCCATAAAATGCTGCATACAGAATAATGGACCCCATATAATGCTCCATACAGAATAATGGACCCCATATAATGATCCATACAATATAGGCCCTATATATTGCTCCATAAAGTATGGGTCTTATATATTGCTCCATACAGTATGGGCCCCATATATTGCTCCATACAGTATAATGGGCCCCATATATTGCTCCATACAGTATAATGGGCCCCATATAATGCTCCATACAGTATGGGCCCCATATATAGCTCCATACAGAATGGGCCCCATATGTAGCTCCATACAGTATGGGCCCCATATATAGCTCCATACAATATGGGCCCTATATAATGCTCCATACAGTATGGGCCCCATATATAGCTCCATACAGTATGGGCCCCATAGATAGCTTCATACAGTATGGGCCCTATACATTTCTCCATACAGTATGGGCCTCATATATTCTACATACATTAAAAAAAAAATCAAATACTCACCTCTCCTCACTGGCGGCAGGTCATGACTCCTCAGCGTCGCCATCTTCCGGCTCTTTGCACTGTCACAGCAGAGGGTGCGCTGTAGTGACAGTATTGCGCCCTCTGCCCTGACATGTCACAGTGTCAGAAGACGCCGAAGTTGTGGTGGAACAGGGAGAGGTAAGTATAGCAAGTTCCAGGACCCTGAGAAAGCGAGGGTGCCCACTAGCGGGCCCTGACACTGGGCTCCCCCAACTCTTCTGCCCCATAGCGTGCCGGGGTCCGCGATGGCGAGTGGGCCCTCCCGCTTGCTCAGGGCCCCGGCACTTGCCCAGGTGCGCCCGGTGCTGACGCCTGCCCTGCTCACATGGAAAACTGGGGTTGACAAGTATTTCAGGCAGAAGACGCTTCAGGAGTCGGCTTTTTTTTCCTGATTCATCTTTGTGTTGTGTTTTTTTTCAGCCGTTTCCTGAGATTTTTTTTCCAATGGTTTTGGCCACCAACGTTCTTTTGGAAGGTTTTCCCACTGATTGTGTGAAAATGTTACTGTCTATTTTCACTCCGTTGAATAATGAAGAAATCACTAACTTTTTTTAAGCAAAAACAATGGCAAAAGACTTCCAGTCCTCATCCTGGCATCTTCCGATTGGAAAACGCCTGAAGAATCGAGCGGTCACTTCTTTTAACCGCTTTTCATTTTTAGAAACCTGAAGTGGTAAATAGACATTCAAAAACCTGAACAAATGTACAGCAAGTAGTTCTTACATAGAAATGCTTAGGTTCACTCTTTTGAACATTTTTTGATAGGTTTTCCATGGTGGAATCTGTAACGGGTCTGGGAGGTGGAACCTCAGAGCAACTATACAAATGGGCAGTCCTTGTAAGGAAGCGGGTGGCTCCCAGGGAAGGTGGGCAGGTAGTCACGGCAAGTGACAGGGACAGTCACTGGGTAGAAGGGCAGGAGGTCACGGTGTAACATACCTGGCGGCGTCCTTGCATAGTGGTCCATCTCCCACTGTGCAAGAACGCGCACTTGATCTCCTGTCCAGAATGTCTCTCTGGCTTCCCTCCTTGCTGTCTGTTTGACTGTTTTGGCTGCATAGGGCGACGCCCGCTGAACTTCCTGTTTCTTGTACCTGCTGCGGACACGCCCCTGTTGCACCTTCAGCCTATTGCTGTCCATCTTTGGGTATTTATACCACCTTCTTCCTCAAGATGGCGCCTGAGCATTGTTTCTTGTCAGTTGGCTTTTTGTCTCTGACATGCCAGGTCCTATCCTGTTTTCCTGCCTGTTTTCCAGTTCTGTGTCTGAACTGTGGTCTGTTCTTGTGAACACGCTTCTTGCCTGTTCTTTCGCCTTCTAGGGGCCGTATTCCTAGATCTGCCTGTCTGTGCCTTGCGGTATCTGTTCCCGTCTGAACAGAGTCCTGTTTGTGTCTCTGCCTTGCGGTATCTGTTCCCGTCTGAACAGAGTCCTGTTTGTGTCCCTGCCTTGCGGTATCTGTTCCCGTCTGAGCAGAGTCCTGTTTGTGTCTCTGCCTTGCGGTATCTGTTCCCGTCTGAACAGAGTCCTGTTTGTGTCCCTGCCTTGCGGTATCTGTTCCCGTCTGAACAGAGTCCTGTTTGTGTTCCTGCCTTGCGGTATCTGTTCCCGTCTGAACAGAGTCCTGTTTGTGTTCCTGCCTTGCTGTCTCTGTTCCCGTTCCTCTGTTCCCTGTTGTCTGTGCCTCGTTTCTACTTTAACCTTGTCTCCCTTTTCCCTCTATGTCTGTTTTCTGCGTCTTTCTGCAGAGTCTGAACCCGCTCCTAAATTCCTTCTCGTCGTCTCTGTACCTCTGTTGTGAATTTAGTGTACGCTCGCTACTTCTATGTAAGTACTGTGCGTGCTTCTGGTTCTGCCTTTCCTTCTCCGTCTGTTCTTTGTGAACAGAGTCCTATCCCCTTGCCTTGTTTACCGCTCTGCGGTGTCCGCTCTGCTCCTGCTTAGCTTGCAGCTCTTGCGGTTTCTGCTCTGCTCCTGCCTTGTTTACCGCTCTGTGGTGTCCGCTCTGCTCCTGTTTAGCTTGCCGCTCTTGCGGTTTCTGCTCTGCTCCTGCCTTGTTTACCGCTCTGCGGTGTCCGCTCTGCTCCTGCTTAGCTTGCCGCTCTTGCGGTTTCTGCTCTGCTCCTGCCTTGTTTACCGCTCTGCGGTGTCCGCTCTGCTCCTGCTTAGCTTGCCGCTCTTGCGGTTTCTGCTCTGCTCCTGCCTTGTTTACCGCTCTGCGGTGTCCGCTCTGCTCCTGCTTAGCTTGCCGCTCTTGCGGTTTCTGCTCTGCTCCTGCCTTGTTTACCGCTCTGCGGTGTCCGCTCTGCTCCTGCTTAGCTTGCCGCTCTTGCGGTTTCTGCTCTGCTCCTGCCTTGTTTACCGCTCTGCGGTGTCCGCTCTGCTCCTGCTTAGCTTGCCGCTCTTGCGGTTTTCACTCTGCTCTTGCCTTGCTTGCCGCTCCTGCGGTTTCTGCTCTGCTCTTATCTTGCTTACTGCTTCTGCGGTTTCCGCCCTGCCCTGCTTCTGCCCGCTGCTCCGGCAGTCCTGTCCTGCCCTGCTTGTGCTCGCTGCTCCTGCAGCCCGGTCCTGCTCTGTTCTTGCCCACCGCTTCGGGCGTTCCCTCTCTGCTGTGGTTGTCTACCGCATCTGCGGTTCTGTGACCCAGTCTGTACTGGGTCTTAACCTCTCTGTGCTCCAGCCCGTCCTTTCGGCCAGTACCTCCCTGCCTGCATACTCACCTGTATCCACCCATCTGCATACCTGCCGTGTTTGCTTACATCCACCAGTCTGTGCCAGCCTAACCTGCCGGTTCCAGTAATCCCAGTGTGGGTCAACCCCCGTGTCCGGAGTTTGACCTGGAGTAGCACCTGGTCCCTCTGCCCGGTTTCTCCCTGGTGCACTGGCGTCGTATGCCGTCGTGCCACCTTGGTCAGATCGGCCAGATACTTAGTCACGCCCCTCCAGGCACTCTCCGGTCCATGGTCCAGTGGAACCACAACACCCGCACACGCCAGTCAGTCCGGGCGTGTGCATAACAGCATGCTCAGACCATGGTTCCCGTTGAGCCCCACAGCCTTCACTCTCTGAGAAGTTTTCCAGCGAAAACATGCATTAAAATAAATAAATAATTTTTTTTTTTCCCTTTAGCTGAGTTCCAGGCGAATTAC
This sequence comes from Phyllobates terribilis, assembly GCF_046119375.1. Lineage (NCBI taxonomy): Eukaryota > Metazoa > Chordata > Amphibia > Anura > Dendrobatidae > Phyllobates > Phyllobates terribilis. The sequence goes on along the minus strand of NW_027362764.1, from coordinate 415,858,256 downwards.
GCACCCGTCCAGATGGATCTATCTGCTCTCGTTCCTGCGGATCCGCTACGTTATTATGGGGATCCAAGACAAAGTCGTGCATTTGTGGAGCAATGCATGCTACACTTCAAGTTCTACCCTCTATGTTTTCCCACCGATCGGGTTAAGGTGGCATTCATTATGTCTTACCTGGCGGGTGATGCCTTGGAATGGATCAACCCCCTATATGAAACACAGGATCCGATCCTCCTGGACCTAATGGCCTTCCTGGTGGCCTTTCTAATGGTCTTCGATGATCCTAACCCGGAGGCTCCTGCTGAAGCTTCACTTCCCAATATCCCGGAGCAGCCCCAATGGGTAATGTGTGTGGGTAGCGCAATAGTCCTCCAGTCCAATGAGACTACTGCCCACCCAGAATCCTCACAGGGTGACTACGCTTTCCGGAATACTTCTCTCAACCTCAAGAGGCAGTCCAGACGTGCTAGACGTAGAGGCAAGCCGTCACGCCAGAGTCTGTCCTCCCTGAGACCTCCTGACCCCAACCTTGAAGTCCCTACTGAAGCTTCATCTCCCTGTATCCCGGAGAAGCCCCAACGGGTAATGTGCGTGGGTAGTGCACCAGTTCTCCTGCCCGAAGAGACTTCTGCCCTTCCAGACTCCACACAGGAGAACTTCCTGCACCCGGCATCAGATGCTTCACCCACTTTAACCGGTGTGCATGTCCAAGGATGCTCCAAAGCTGTGGTTACCTCAGAGTCTGTGCACCTCTACTACCTGGCGGAGGACCCCCTGTTGCCTCCTGAATCCTCCGGGATACCACTCGATGACAAATGGAGAGAGACTTCTCTACACCCGGTACTCGATACTTTGTCCGCTTCGTCCTGTGAGCCTGACAATGGGTACCCCAAAGTGGTAGTTACCCCCGAGTCTCTACACCCCTCCGACCAGGCGGAGGACCTCCAGTTGTCTCCTGAACCCTTTGGGGTGCTACCTGGTAGCGAAAGGACAGAGACTCTCCTATACTCTGTACCTGATACCTCGCTCGCTTCGTCCAGTGAGTCCAACCTAGTGTACTCCGAAGCAGAGGTTACTCCCGAGTCTCTACACCCCTCCGACCAGGCGGAGGACCTCCAGTTGTCTCCAGAACCCTTCGGGGTGCTACCTGGTAGCAAAAGGACAGAGACTCTCCTATACTCTGTATCTGATACCTCGCTCGCTTCGTCCACTGAGTCCAACCTAGTGTACTCCGAAGCAGTGGTTACTCCCGAGTCTCTACACCCCTCTGACCAGGCGGAGGACCTCCAGTTGTCTCCAGAACCCTTCGGGGTGCCACCTGGTGGTGAATGGACAGAGACTTTCCTATATTCGGTACCCGATACCTCGCCTGCTTCGTCCAGTGAGTCCGACCTAGTGTACTCTGAAGCAGATGTTTTCTCTGAGCCTCTGCACTCTTCTGACCCGGCGGAGGACCTCCAGTTGTTTCCTGAATCCTCCGGGGTACCACCAGATAACAAAGAGACAGTGACTTTTCCTCATTATGTACCTGATAACCCGTCTATTTCTTCCTGTGAGCTTGACAAGATGTACCTCGAAGCAGAGATTACCCCCAAGTCTCTGTCCCCCTCCAACCCGGTGGAGGACTTCCAGTTGTCTCCTGTACCCTCTGGGGTGCCACCTGAAAATATGTGGAGAGAGACTTCCTTGTGTGCTGTTCCTGGTACTCCACCCGTTTCGTCTGTTGCTAAGGGTGGCTGGATGGGAGGTAGTGTAACATACCTGGCGGCGTCCTTGCATGGTGGTCCATCTCCCACTGTGCAAGAGCGCGCACTTGATCTCCAGTCCAGAATGTCTCTCTGGCTTCCCTCCTTGCTGTCTGTTTGTCTGTTTTGGCTGCATAGGGCGACGCCCGCTGAACTTCCTGTTTCTTGTACCTGCTGCGGACACGCCCCTGTTGCACCTTCAGCCTATTGCTGTCCATCTTTGGGTATTTATACCACCTTCTTCCTCAAGATGGCGCCTGAGCATTGTGTCCTGTCAGTCGGCTTTTTGTCTCTGACATGCCAGGTCCTATCCTGTTTTCCTGCCTGTTTTCCAGTTCTGTGTCTGAACTGTGGTCTGTTCTTGTGAACACGCTTCTTGCCTGTTCTTTCGCCTTCTAGGGGCCGTTTTCCTAGATCTGCCTGTCTGTGCCTTGCGGTATCTGTTCCCGTCTGAACAGAGTCCTGTTTGTGTCCCTGCCTTGCGGTATCAGTTCCCGTGTCTGAACTGAGTCCTGTCTGTGTACTCTTGCCTGCTGCCTTTCCTGGAGGCTGTATTTCCAGGCCTGTCTGAACACGCTCCTAGCCTGTTCCTCCCGCCTTCTAGGGGCCGATTACCTAGATCCGTTCCTGTATCTTGTCTGTCCTGTCTGAACACGCTCCTTGCTTGTTCGTCCCGCCTCTCTGGGGGCCGTATTCCCAGACCCGCTCCTGTATCCCGCTGCAGTGTCGGTCTCTTCCGTACACTCAGTTCCAGTCTGAACTCTCTCCTATCCTTTACCTGTTTTGCCTCTATGTCGGTTCCTTTCCTTTTTCTGCAGAGTCTGAACTCGTACCTAACTCCTGCTTGTTGTCTCTGTACTCCCGTTTGTGAGTTTGTGGTCCCCTCGCTACTTCACTGCAAGTACCCTGTGGGTATCTGGCTCTGCCTTTCCCTTCCTGTCTGTTCCGTGTGAACAGAGCCCTGTCAGTCCTGCTCTGACTCCTTGCTCACTGCTCCGGCAGCCTTGCTCCGCTCTTACCCTTTTGCTCACTGCTCCGGCAGTCCTGCCCTGCTTCTGCCCGCTGCTCCGGCAGTCCTGTCCTGCCCTGCTTCTGCCCGCTGCTCCGGCAGTCCTGTCCTGCCCTGCTTCTGCCCGCTGCTCCGGCAGTCCTGTCCTGCCCTGCTTCTGCCCGCTGCTCCGGCAGTCCTGTCCTGCCCTGCTTCTGCCCGCTGCTCCGGCAGTCCTGTCCTGCCCTGCTTCTGCCCGCTGCTCCGGCAGTCCTGTCCTGCCCTGCTTCTGCCCGCTGCTCCGGCAGTCCTGTCCTGCCCTGCTTCTGCCCGCTGCTCCGGCAGTCCTGTCCTGCCCTGCTTCTGCCCGCTGCTCCGGCAGTCCTGTCCTGCCCTGCTTCTGCCCGCTGCTCCGGCAGTCCTGTCCTGCCCTGCTTCTGCCCGCTGCTCCGGCAGTCCTGTCCTGCCCTGCTTCTGCCCGCTGCTCCGGCAGTCCTGTCCTGCCCTGCTTCTGCTCGCTGCTCCTGCAGCCCCGTCCTGCTCTGTTCTTGCCCACCGCTTTGGGCGTTCCCTCTCTGCTGTGGTTGTCTACCGCATCTGCGGTTCTGTGACCCAGTCTGTACTGGGTCTTAACCTTTCTGTGCTCCAGCCCGTCCTTTCGGCCAGTACCTCCCTGCCTGCATACTCGCCTGTATCCACCCATCTGCATACCTGCCGTGTTTGCTTACATCCACCAGTCTGTGCCAGCCTAACCTGCCTGTTCCAGTAATCCCAGTGTGGGTCAACCCCCGTGTCCGGAGTTTGACCTGGAGTAGCACCTGGTCCCTCTGCCCGGTTTCTCCCTGGTGCACTGGCGTCGTATGCCGTCGTGCCACCTTGGTCGGATCGGCCAGATACTTAGTCACGCCCCTCCAGGCACTCTCCGGTCCATGGTCCAGTGGAACCACAACACCCGCACACGCCAGTCAGTCCGGGCGTGTGCATAACAGGTAGCATCCTAGCTACCCAGAGGAGACCAGTTTTTCCGGTGGACAGTGGAAGTGATCTCTTCGAAGTGAAGAATTGGCCCTCGAATTCCCTGCGGAAGATTCTGGCAGGCCTGAAGAAGAGGGGGCGTAAGGGGGGGGGGTACTGTAACATACCTGGCGGCGTCCTTGCATAGTGGTCCATCTCCCACCTGCTGCGGACACGCCCCTGTTGCACCTTCAGCCTATTGCTGTCCATCTTTGGGTATTTATACCACCTTCTTCCTCAAGATGGCGCCTGAGCATTGCTTCTTGTCAGTTGGCTTTTTGTCTCTGACATGCCAGGTCCTATCCTGTTTTCCTGCCTGTTTTCCAGTTCTGTGTCTGAACTGTGGTCTGTTCTTGTGAACACGCTTCTTGCCTGTTCTTTCGCCTTCTAGGGGCCGTATTCCTAGATCTACCTGTCTGTGCCTTGCGGTATCTGTTCCCGTCTGAACAGAGTCCTGTTTGTGTCTCTGCCTTGCGGTATCTGTTCCCGTCTGAACAGAGTCCTGTTTGTGTCCCTGCCTTGCGGTATCTGTTCCCGTCTGAACAGAGTCCTGTTTGTGTCTCTGCCTTGCGGTATCTGTTCCCGTCTGAACAGAGTCCTGTTTGTGTCCCTGCCTTGCGGTATCTGTTCCCGTCTGAACAGAGTCCTGTTTGTGTTCCTGCCTTGCCGTATCTGTTCCCGTCTGAACAGAGTCCTGTTTGTGTTCCTGCCTTGCTGTCTCTGTTCCCGTTCCTCTGTTCCCTGTTGTCTGTGCCTCCTTTCTACTTTAACCTTGTCTCCCTTTTCCCTCTATGTCTGTTTTCTGCGTTTTTCTGCAGAGTCTGAACCCGCTCCTAAATTCCTTCTCGTCGTCTCTGTACCTCTGTTGTGAATTTAGTGTACGCTCGCTACTTCTATGTAAGTACTGTGCGTGCTTCTGGTTCTGCCTTTCCTTCTCCGTCTGTTCTTTGTGAACAGAGTCCTATCCCCTTGCCTTGTTTACCGTTCTGCGGTGTCCGCTCTGCTCCTGCTTAGCTTGCCGCTCTTGCGGTTTCTGCTCTGCTCCTGCCTTGTTTACCGCTCTGCGGTGTCCGCTCTGCTCCTGCTTAGCTTGCCGCTCTTGCGGTTTCTGCTCTGCTCCTGCCTTGTTTACCGCTCTGCGGTGTCCGCTCTGCTCCTGCTTAGCTTGCCGCTCTTGCGGTTTCTGCTCTGCTCCTGCCTTGTTTACCGCTCTGCGGTGTCCGCTCTGCTCCTGCTTAGCTTGCCGCTCTTGCGGTTTCTGCTCTGCTCCTGCCTTGTTTACCGCTCTGCAGTGTCCGCTCTGCTCCTGCTTAGCTTGCCGCTCTTGCGGTTTCTGCTCTGCTCCTGCCTTGTTTACCGCTCTGCGGTGTCCACTCTGCTCCTGCTTAGCTTGCCGCTCTTGCGGTTTCTGCTCTGCTCCTGCCTTGTTTACCGCTCTGCGGTGTCCGCTCTGCTCCTGCTTAGCTTCCCGCTCTTGCGGTTTCTGCTCTGCTCCTGCCTTGTTTACCGCTCTGCGGTGTCCGCTCTGCTCCTGCTTAGCTTGCCGCTCTTGCGGTTTCTGCTCTGCTCCTGCCTTGTTTACCGCTCTGCGGTGTCCGCTCTGCTCCTGCTTAGCTTGCCGCTCTTGCGGTTTCTGCTCTGCTCCTGCCTTGTTTACCGCTCTGCGGTGTCCGCTCTGCTCCTGCTTAGCTTGCCGCTCTTGCGGTTTCTGCTCTGCTCCTGCCTTGTTTACCGCTCTGCGGTGTCCGCTCTGCTCCTGCTTAGCTTGCCGCTCTTGCGGTTTCTGCTCTGCTCCTGCCTTGTTTACCGCTCTGCGGTGTCCGCTCTGCTCCTGCTTAGCTTGCCGATCTTGCGGTTTCTGCTCTGCTCCTGCCTTGTTTACCGCTCTGCGGTGTCCGCTCTGCTCCTGCTTAGCTTGCCGCTCTTGCGGTTTTCACTCTGCTCTTGCCTTGCTTGCCGCTCCTGCGGTTTCTGCTCTGCTCTTATCTTGCTTACTGCTTCTGCGGTTTCCGCCCTGCCCTGCTTCTGCCCGCTGCTCCGGCAGTCCTGTCCTGCCCTGCTTGTGCTCGCTGCTCCTGCAGCCCCGTCCTGCTCTGTTCTTGCCCACCGCTTCGGGCGTTCCCTCTCTGCTGTGGTTGTCTACCGCATCTGCGGTTCTGTGACCCAGTCTGTACTGGGTCTTAACCTCTCTGTGCTCCAGCCCGTCCTTTCGGCCAGTACCTCCCTGCCTGCATACTCACCTGTATCCACCCATCTGCATACCTGCCGTGTTTGCTTACATCCACCAGTCTGTGCCAGCCTAACCTGCCGGTTCCAGTAATCCCAGTGTGGGTCAACCCCCGTGTCCGGAGTTTGACCTGGAGTAGCACCTGGTCCCTCTGCCCGGTTTCTCCCTGGTGCACTGGCGTCGTATGCCGTCGTGCCACCTTGGTCGGATCGGCCAGATACTTAGTCACGCCCCTCCAGGCACTCTCCGGTCCATGGTCCAGTGGAACCACAACACCCGCACATGCCAGTCAGTCCGGGCGTGTGCATAACACACGGCAAGTGACGGGGACAGTCTCTTGAGGCAGGTAGCAGGTAGGCGCTCCCAGGTGAGCGGGCAAGAGTCTCTGGACAGGCAGGTGGTCACGGCAAGTGACGGCAGAGCCTCCAGGTAGGCTAGCAGACAGATAGCAGGTGAGCGCTCCCAGGTGAGCGGGCAAGAGTCTCTGGACAGGCAGGTGTTCACGGCAAGTGACGGCAGAGCCTCCAGGTAGGCTAGCTGACAGGTAGCAGGTGAGCGCTCCCAGGTGAGCGGGCAAGAGTCTCTGGACAGGCAGGTGGTCACGGCAAGTGACGGCAGAGCCTCCAGGTAGGCTAGCAGACAGGTAGCAGGTGAGCCCTCCCAGGTGAGCGGGCAAGAGTCTCTGGACAGGCAGGTGGTCACGGCAAGTGACGGCAGAGCCTCCAGGTAGACTAGCAGAGAGGTAGCAGGTGGGCGCTCCCAAGTGAGCGGGCAAGAGTCTCGGACTGGCAGGTGGTCACAGCAAGTGACGGCTAAGCCTCCAGGTAGTCTAGCAGGCAGGTAACAGGTGAGCGCTCCCAGGTGAGCGAGTAAGAGTCTCTGGACAGGCAGGCAGGTATCAGGCAGGTATCTGGCAGGCTCTTCCTGGTCCGCAGGCGGACTGATCCATAGACAGACTGGCAGGTACTGGTAGGCAGACTGTCGGACCACAGGATTGCAAGCAGGTAAGCAGATATCAGGCAGGTAACAATCAGGAATCTGGCAGGTGACTGGCAGGTAACTGGTAACAGAACCTGAGGGCTGAAGCAGAGTTGAAAGGCTTTGCAACAACATTGCTCGGGCACCTCCATTTTGGAGGAGGTGCCTTACATTTGGTGAGGTCCTCCGGCCATTGGCCGGGGACTCCTTAGGACGTTGCACGCGGCCCCTTTAAGAGAGGGGGAGCACGCGCGCGCGCGCCCTGAGCTCAGAGGCCGGGAAGCAGCGCACGCTGCCAGCAGAGCGGGAGGAAGACGCCGGGCACGGAGCGGAGAGGTGAGGGGAACGGCGTCCCTGCCTAGCAGGAGGCAGGGACGCCGACGCTACAGAATCTACCTGAAAAAAAGATGTTGTGTGCACATAGCCAGTTTCTGCTCCAAAAACTCAATAAAAAGACTTTGTGTGCACATAGCCCAATGCAGTGAGAGTTGGTTTGTAGACAGTTTTCATTAAAAATTTTAAATACGTATGGAAAAATTCTGATTGCACGCTTTAAGATTACATGCACACAAATGCACCAATTCACCAAAGCAATTTCGCCCAAATTCTGACACAAATTGCTTAGAAAAGTTGCAAAATTTTGGTTCAGCTTGGGGTTGCGACACAATTATGCAACTTTTGGCATTTTTACACCAGTTTTTCTTGGCTTCACCAAAATGAGTGTAGCTGGGGTTGGACAGAGGTGCAGGGGGGTCGTGATGCCACAGGTTGTCTAATTTGTGAGCTGCCAGCAGCAGAACTTGATGATTTGCATGCCTCACATAAGGGCACTGTGGGCACCATGCATTTAGAAAATGCATAGTACCTATAGTGAAACATGATCGAGGCAGTGTCCCTATATGGGTCTGCATATGTGCTGCTGGTGTTAGGGAGCTACATTTTATTGGTGGTATCATGAACTCACAGGTGTACTGGTCTATATTGTAAGAGAAGCTGCTTCTATCTCTCCGTGCCAGGGCAGGATTTGGACTAAAATTCAGCCCTGGCATTTGAAAATACACAGGCCCACTGGTCGTGTGGTGAATGTAATGTTACGGCCGTCACCGCTCTTCAGAGTCGCTGGGTCTGGGTTAGTAGTGGGGTTGTCTGATCGAAACCTCTCCATTACACCAAGGCTTGATGCCAGCTGACATCAACCACAAAAACCATTACCCCGATTGCCAACACACCAGGCCAATCAGGAAGAGCCGGGCAAAGCGCCAGATTTGGAGCATCTCATGTGATGCGCCACTTCTGGGGCGGCTGTGAGCTGGTATTATTAGGCCTTCCCAGCCTGATAATGTAAGTCCGCAGCTGTCTGTTTTACCTTTGCTAATTATCAAAAATAGGGGGGACCCCATATGTTTTTTTAATTTAATTATTTATTTGGCTTAATAGAAAGCACTAAAAGATATTTATATATTCATCATCTACTGCATCTATCATCTAGCTATCATCTATCTATCAATCAATGGCCCCCTTCACACGTTGGTTTTTTTGGTTCATGTGTGGTTAGTTTTTTTAAGTACCCCAAATACGGACACACGGACACGATTGTTTTCTATGGTGGTGCGCACATGACAGTTTTTTTCACAAGGACCGTGTGTCCATGTGAAAAACCTGCAGACATGTCCTTTTTTTTTCCGGCAGCACGGAGAAAATGCTTGTCACACGTGTACACTGATTACATGCGGATGACAATTGGGGTAATATATGTGTTTGATGACAGCAGCCATCAAGCCCTGGGGTTAGTCGATGTCCCATGACGATCCCCGAGTCTGCTACATCCAGAGGCTCTGATGAGTGTTGAGCATTCCGATACTGAAATATCGGGTATCGACCGATATTCGCGGTATCGGATTTCCGATACTGAGTTCCGATACTTTTAGAATATCGAATACCGGAATCGGAAGTTCCCATAATGCCTGCGCTCTGCAGTGTCTCTGAAGGATGACAAGCTGGATGGCTAAGAATAATGTAGACTGTATTACATGAAAAGCCGGCAATTCAGCAGCGGCATACACCGGTACCCGACAATTTAGAACAGAAAGAATAGAGCATCACACATAGATTAGATAGATAGAAACATGTCAGCCACATATATAAGAAGTACAGTGAAAGTGTTGATTACTGTACTTGTCATTTAGTGTTAAAATAAAGGATTTATTAAAAAAAAAAAATTGGCGTGGGGTTCCCCATAATTTTAGTCTCAAGGAGGTTAAGCAGACGGCTGGGGCAGATGTTTGAAGCCTGGGAAGGGGGTAATACCCCCTATGGCATGCTGGAAGTTATAGTTCACCACAGGAGTGGTACAGTACAGTGCTTTTATTTATTCTTATTTTTCTTTTATAAGAACTAGTCATGGTTTGCCTCATCTCTCAGTACAACTGAACTCCGGTTCTCTGTGGCATGCATGTTTTCTGGCCCTCGTTAACGTTTCCTGGCCCTGCCTCCGCGCTAGACAAGGCGAGAGTGGGCGGTCTTCCATCCAGATCACATGTTGCAGTGACGAGATGAAGAGGAAGAGTAGGGGAGCTGCGCGCTGTGCCCTGCCTCTTCACACGTCACTGCAGCATATGATGTGGATGTGACGCGCCCTCTGGGCCAGTGTTGTTGGGGATACCCGGAGCCGGATCAGATGGGGGTTGTAGTCTCCGAGTGGCTGTGACCCGGTCCGTGCCCAGGGTGTCAAGCTCAGTGTGTGGCAGTCCTTATGATGTTACTAGATGTTCTTTTGTGTCGACTACGCCACCCGTTGAATTGCGGTCAATACGGCCGCCGCTGCAGCAGGGTCCGCTGAGGCTGATGATGTGAGTGCAGCTTAGGTAGTATAACCCCCAACGGGAGGGGTATAGCCTCAGGGGGTCAGTTGCAGAGGATGGGGGTTGTGGTGGTGCAGCGAGGATGGAAATGAGACTCAGAGTCGGGCTGTGCAGTTCAGGGTTTGTTTACTTACTGCAGTTGTTCCGGTCACTCCGGCCTTAAGTGACCACCCGAGCCGTGCTGCGTCCACCAGGTCCTGGACTCGGCCAACCCCCAGGTGATTCTGGAGCGTGGTCCTGAGCTCCCTTTCTGTCCTGTCCTCTTCTCTGGCCTTCCCCACCAGGGATCCACCTATGTCCGGCTCCCTCGGGCCTCTTGGTGGTAAACCCTTGTCTCTGGGTTCCCTGACCCTATTCCTGGTCTGCCTTCCGGGTGGATTTAGTGGGTGGTCGTGGCAGATCCTGCCCACGACCTCCGGTTCCTGGCTAAGGTGTGCTGTAGCCTCTGCCAGCTTGGGATCCGGTACCCTGTTGCCAACTCTTCACCCTCTGGTCTAATTTGGGCTCTTGGAGTTCCTTCGTTCTCCCCCTCTGGGTCTTTCTCTCTCCTCTCTCTCTCTGGGCCTTGGAGCTGCTCTTCTCCTCTGCTCTCTTCCTCTGCTCTGCTCTGACAAAAGACTGACAGACTGACTGACGTCTCACAGACTGACCCTGATCTAAGATGGTGCCCACCTTATATACTCCCTCTATGTGTGAGCTCAGGTGACCAGCACCCAATGAGCTCCTAGCTTTACCCAGGCTGCTCCCCCTATCTGCCCCTACACTACTGGGATGTTCCACCCCCCTCCCACTCCAGCCAGGAACAGACTCTGTTGTACCTGCACATTTCTCTAGTGGGAGTACCATCAGTCTGTTCCCCGGAAATGGGATGTGTGTAGTGCATGCAGCCTACTGAGCTCAGTTCCACACTCCATCCTTACCCGGGAGTGGAATATCACACCTCTGGCTGAGGTGCAATACCCCTGTAGCAGCCGAATCCTCAGGGTGCTACATTCCCCCCTGGTAAATCACAGCACGTCCTCGGGCTGTAAGATATAAACATCCACAAACATACATTTTTTTTTTTCATAAAACATAAACATATAAAACATCATATATTATCAGCATAAACTTTTCATATAAACATTCTTGTCTTCTGGTACCTCCGGTCACGGTGCAACTTGTGACCGGGTAAAGTGCGACAGTCTCTCTTGGATTAAAACAGTTCCCTATAAAACCGGTAGGGGGCGCTTTAGGAAGCGCAACTATATACAAGGGGAATATGGCCGCTCTCAGTCCTCGGCCAGGTATTAGGGAGGATTGACCGCTCTCAGTCCTCGGTCAGTGGGAATAGGGACACACGGGGTTAACAGTTCACTCTTGGCTGGTCCCAACGGGGACTATAATAGCAGCAACAGTTTTTGGTACCCTTACGGGTAACTATATACAGTCTCTTCACTACCGTACTCAACGACGGCGTCCTCCTGCTCTTTCTTTGTGGACAGTTTCAGTTTCAGACCCGTCCGGGTCCTCTTGCTCCTCCTCACACCGCAGCTCCTCCTCCGTCAGGCGATGCACATGGAGGGCGTAGGGTCCTTTGGCACACTTGTGCCGGGTGAAGGTGACCTCGTCCCCTAAATACAGGTCACGACCTCTGTGTCCCTCCGGTAGGTGGGACTCAACGTCTCTCCTGGTCACGAAGACGTCGCCTGGGGTGCGGTGATCCCTGATGAAACCCCACCCATGCTGCAGATTGAACTTTATCACAGTCCCGATGGTACGGGGACCATGCGCTGCACGGGGGTTTCTCCTGGTCCGGCTCTTCTGCTCCGCGCTCCTTATTTGGGCTTGTTGTTCCCGGACCCGCCTCTCTCTCCGCTCCCTCTCAAAGACCTCGAGCTGCTGGCGGCAGCACTCTGCACGCTCCGCTGCGGCTGCCCGAGTCTCCTGAGTGAACCCCATGAGGTCTTCTCCGGTGGGGTCCCACTCGAACTGTGCCTCCTCCAGCGGGGGCGAGGTCCTCTTTACGGGCTTCGGAGCCGGAATCAGGGGTTCGCACATGGCCCTTGCTTTTTGCAGCTCCAGCTGGATGTATTCCTGGGGCCATACGAAGGGCTGCCCATCCGGGCACGTATGCTGGGCGAACAGGTCCTCACACAGGTGCGGTACTTTAGGTGTTATGGGCGCCGTGGTGGTAGCGGCGCCCGGGTTAACCAGGCCTTGCGACCAGGCCTGGGGCACCTTGAAAGTAAAGGGCACCGTAAGAACGGCGGCGCCCTGTGTTACTTGGCCCTGCGACCAGGCCGGGGGCTCCGCGGAGGTAGGGGGCGCTGTTGGTATTGCGTCGCCCGGGGGTACTAGGCCTTGCGACCAGGCCGATGGTACTTCCTGCTTGGCCACGCTCGGGGTCGAGGCGTGTGACGTCACAGGGGTCGCGGCTTCCGTTTGAGGCCTAGTCTGCGGCGGTGACGTTGCAGCGACGGGCACGGCAGGGGGTACTTCGGGCTCTGCGACAGGGAGCTGGGGCAGGCACGCGGTTTCCCGGCTCGGGGTAGTGACGTCCCCTTTACCTGCCTCCATTCGTTCGGCTCCCTTCTCGGCGCCGTCTCCAGCCTTCAGTCCTCCTGCGCCATCCTCAGAGGCGGTCTGTCTCCTCGTCTCGGGTGGCGTGCTCCGCTGACGAGTCTCGGTCTGCTGGGCCATCTCTCGGCTCCACTCCGCCAACGTCTCTCGCTGCACCCGGGCCATCCTCCGTGCGAGGCCCTCCAGCGCGGTCTGTGCACACTCCCGGTCTCTGGGGAGCTGTGCTAGGATCTCCAGCAGGCCTTCTGGAGTGGCGACCTGCAACAGGCTCCTGACCACTGGGTCAGTGCTGCCTGGAGTGGCGGCCCGCATCAGGCTCCTGACCACTGGGTCGGTGCTGCCTGGCTCTCCCTCCATCTCCGGGTGTGCTTTCTCTGGACTCTCTTCCAGACGTCTTGTCTCCGGGTGCGCTCTCTCCAGACTGCTCCAGGCGACACCCATCTTTGCTCTCTTCTTCTGTCTCCGCCCACATTGAGGGTGGTCCCGGGGCAACTTTGTGATTGTCAGTTCCAGGGGCAGTTCCCTCACGCTGATGGACACTTCCAGCATCACAGTCTCTGTTGGTGGGCGCGGTTTCCGCTTTTGGCGCCATTCTTCGACCTGGCCCACGATGGGAGGTGGCCTTTTGCCACCCTCTGGCACGCCCATAATGGCGTCCGCTCTTCCAAGGCGGGAAATCTTTGGAAATGGCGGGAATCGTCTCCCAGTGGTGGGAAACTCCATGGATGGCGGGAAAAAGCTGCAAATGGCGGACAACCGGCGGGAAACGACCTGTGATGGGGCCCGATGGCGGGGACCCTCCGGAACCGGCAGGAGACTTCTTTTTAAGGTAAATGCGAACTTTTCTTCAGGCACGCAGTACCCGGTTGTTGCGGGCACGTGATCCTGCCGACTACGCCAAAGTTGACGCGCCCCCTGGGCCAGTGTTGTTGGGGATACCCGGAGCCGGATCAGATGGGGGTTGTAGTCTCCGAGTGGCTGTGACCCGGTCCGTGCCCAGGGTGTCAAGCTCAGTGTGTGGCAGTCCTTATGATGTTACTAGATGTTCTTTTGTGTCGACTACGCCACCCGTTGAATTGCGGTCAATACGGCCGCCGCTGCAGCAGGGTCCGCTGAGGCTGATGATGTGAGTGCAGCTTAGGTAGTATAACCCCCAACGGGAGGGGTATAGCCTCAGGGGGTCAGTTGCAGAGGATGGGGGTTGTGGTGGTGCAGCGAGGATGGAAATGAGACTCAGAGTCGGGCTGTGCAGTTCAGGGTTTGTTTACTTACTGCAGTTGTTCCGGTCACTCCGGCCTTAAGTGACCACCCGAGCCGTGCTGCGTCCACCAGGTCCTGGACTCGGCCAACCCCCAGGTGATTCTGGAGCGTGGTCCTGAGCTCCCTTTCTGTCCTGTCCTCTTCTCTGGCCTTCCCCACCAGGGATCCACCTATGTCCGGCTCCCTCGGGCCTCTTGGTGGTAAACCCTTGTCTCTGGGTTCCCTGACCCTATTCCTGGTCTGCCTTCCGGGTGGATTTAGTGGGTGGTCGTGGCAGATCCTGCCCACGACCTCCGGTTCCTGGCTAAGGTGTGCTGTAGCCTCTGCCAGCTTGGGATCCGGTACCCTGTTGCCAACTCTTCACCCTCTGGTCTAATTTGGGCTCTTGGAGTTCCTTCGTTCTCCCCCTCTGGGTCTTTCTCTCTCCTCTCTCTCTCTGGGCCTTGGAGCTGCTCTTCTCCTCTGCTCTCTTCCTCTGCTCTGCTCTGACAAAAGACTGACAGACTGACTGACGTCTCACAGACTGACCCTGATCTAAGATGGTGCCCACCTTATATACTCCCTCTATGTGTGAGCTCAGGTGACCAGCACCCAATGAGCTCCTAGCTTTACCCAGGCTGCTCCCCCTATCTGCCCCTACACTACTGGGATGTTCCACCCCCCTCCCACTCCAGCCAGGAACAGACTCTGTTGTACCTGCACATTTCTCTAGTGGGAGTACCATCGGTCTGTTCCCCGGAAATGGGATGTGTGTAGTGCATGCAGCCTACTGAGCTCAGTTCCACACTCCATCCTTACCCGGGAGTGGAATATCACACCTCTGGCTGAGGTGCAATACCCCTGTAGCAGCCGAATCCTCAGGGTGCTACAGATGGAAGACCGCCCACTCTCGCCTTGGCTAGCTCGGCCACGGCAGCAGTGATTTCAGGCTGTGCACACCCTGACAAGGACCGCAGCGGCCCTTGTCAGCGCTTGTAAGTGAGAGCGCGCGCACACAGGGCTGTCAGTGAGACTTTTAAACGGCCGGCGGCCCACTTTGTAGTACTGAGCCGCCGGCCCACCGGGCATCTGCCTGCTTTGGCACATTGCCAATACGGGCCTGCTAAGTGCCCTTGGTAGACGGGCGCTTTTCCAGAGTGACAGTGATCCAAAACACACATCTAAGGCCAATGTTGTGTTTCTGAAGAACAGGACGAAAGTGTTTCAGTGGCCAAGTTTGTCTCCTGATCTGAACCCAAATGAACACATGGGGAATTCTGAAGAGACCAGCTGAGCATCATTCTCTATCCAGAATCCAGGCTCTAAAAGAGGTTGTTATTGAAAAATGGAAAACTAAACATGTTGCAATATCTCGCCACCTTCATTCAATGCCTGGACTTGGTGCTGTGGAGTCTAGTCAAAATTTAGAAAATTGTTTTATTAATTAAAATCTTAGTTTTCAAAGTGGGTGTACTCATTTATGCTGAGCACTATAGATGTATGGTACATGCTAGTTCTTGCTGTCAGACTTAGATTTGGAGCCCACAATAATGATGGTCCCAGAGGTCAGATCCCCCACCAAACGTGATGAATATTATGATTGACGTGTTGTCAATGTTAACAGAAAAGGGGTTGTTGTAAGACAATGCCATTTTTTTTTATTTTGGAGGTTGCACTCCCACCTTTCCACCTAACTTGCTACTAAACCATATGACTGGTTATTAAAGTAATAAGTAGACTAACGTAGAATAATTCCTAAGGCTATGTGCCCACGTTGCGGACCTGAAGCATATTTTTTACGCTTCTCCCTGGCGGAAAAATCGCATGCGGATATTACATGCGGTTTTCCCGCCAGGTAGAAGCGTTTGTGGGGCGTCTTTGCATGCATTTCCGCATGCGGGTTATCAAGCACTTCTCCAAGCATCACTTGGAAAAGTGCTTGACAACTTGTTCAGAATGGTAAAAAATAAAAAAATAAACTTTATACTCACCTTCTGATGCATCCTCTGCCCCGTCCGGAGTCTTGAGCGGCTCACGCTGTTGTGTGCAGGACCTGCGGTGACGTCATTGAGTCATGTGGTGGGTCACATGACTCAATGACGTGGCAGGTCCTTCAGACAACAGCGCGACGGAGGGAAAACATCGGAAGATAAGTATAAACTTTATTTTATTCTTTTTTTTACAGGTTCTTTGGTACCCAGGTCTGGATGAGAGTCTCCTCTCATCCAGACTTGGGTACCATCCGCACATTGATTCCGCTGCGCTTCCGCAAAATTAATGAACATGCTGCGGATTTTTGACCGCAGCATATATGCTGCGGAAAAATCCGCAGCATGGGCATTGACATTGCGGAATGCCATTGGGGACCATGGGGTGCGGATATACATGCGTTTTTCAAGCGTTTACGCTGCGGAAATTCCGCAGCATATACGCTTGAAAAACGCTACGTGGGCACACAGCCTAAGGGTGGATGCATCTTTTAGACATGAAGGTGCTTCATGCTCTGCTTCATTTCTACAGTCTCCTTAGAAGCCCATAGACGTCTATAGATGTGCACGGGCAGTACACATTCTTACTTCTTGGTTCATGCTGAACTGGTGGCTGTACACTTTTCTTACTGTGCATCCTCAGCTTTACATTTGCTTTCTATGGGCTAATACAAGCTCACAGAAGTCTATGGGTGCGGGGGAGCATATGTAGTAAGATGAAGAGCATATCTCTGTGTCTGGACGTAAGACTATGGAATAAGTCAAGCAAGGAATAGTGCTGCTGGGACAAGGAAATCAATGGCGAACAGTGCAGATGTGACCATGTCAAGATCAGCAGCTGATTAATATTTGATTGACAGGATACTTCTTGGATTGGCAACACAGACTACAGGAAATTCTATAACTCAACAACGGTGCAATATTTTTACCCCAGGACTACACAGGCAGCCAGGGCCGGACTGCAACTGAAACTCAGCCCTGGCACTTGACCCAGGCCACCCGGTGCATATTGAATGTGAAATATTTTCATGCACTTGTGGGTTATGGCTGATTTGGGTATATGTCACATTTTTTAATTAAAAAGATTTGTAAAGTGCACTTTATCATCTACAGACAAAACTGACTTGACATAATATAGAATATAAATTTCCCTCTAGGAACATTTTAATTTCTTTCAACTGGACCTATTTGTAATGTAGAGCTTCATGATCCCAAAAACTATGTTTGATGGTACCAGAAAAGTGCCTGAAATCTCACAGAAAAGCAGCTTATTTTTTCCTTGCAGATTTGAAGCAGTTTCATGTGTGTAGCGTCTATTCTTTCAGCATTTTTGCAGCATTTTTCACCCATTCTAAAGAGCGGGAAAAAAATCTCATAAAAAACGGCGCAATATCAAGACGATTTTCCTGCCAAGAAACACGTTTTTTTGTGCAGAAATGTCTGCAGCAAATACTTATCGTGTGCACAAAACCGCACCATTTCATTACCAGTAAACATTGCAGACTATGGGCTGTTATCTTTACTAGATACTGACCAACAATTATCTTGGACAGGAGAAAGGAGCATTTACTCCGGCCGACTGCAGCTGTTAGAACGGCTTTCCACCTCTTTATCATGTAACTGTAAGTATGTGATTTCCACAGTTGCAGTTACGTGCTGAATAGATTCTCATCATCTTCTCCTAGTGTTCTGCTGAGAAAAGCAGATGACAATCTAATCAGAACATGACCACAATTTAGGGCAGGGGTCTCAAACTCAGCTGGGTATATGGGCCGCACACAGAAAAACATTTAATTTGGGGGGCGGCATTATTTGCAGGACAAAGTGACATTTTTAGTGATACTATTTTTTTTACTATACACCTTTTGAACTGGTCCTCATCTTGTGGTAATGCCCCATGCTGGTCCCTATCTTGTTGTAGTGTGCCCCATCCAGGTCCCCATATTGTAGGTATATCCCCATCCAGGTCCCCATATTGTAGATATATCCCCATCCATGTCATCATCTTGTAGTAATGGCCCCATCCTGGTCCCATTCTTGTCATAATGTCCCCCATCCAGGTCCCCATATTGCAGACATGTCCCCCATCCAGGTCCCCATATTGCAGACATGTCCCTCATCCAGGTCCCCATTTTGCAGACATGTCCCCATCCAGGTCCCCCATATTGCAGACATGTCCCCCATCCAGGTCCCCATATTGCAGACATGTCCCCCATCCAGGTCCCCATCTTGCAGACATGTCCCCCATCCAGGTACCCATATTGCAGACATGTCCCCCATCCAGATCCCCATATTGCAGACATGTCCCCCATCCTGCGCACATGTCCCCATCCAGGTCCACCCCCCCCCCATACTGCGCATAGGTCACCCCCTCCATACTGCGCACAGGTCACCCTCCCCATACTGCGCACAGGTCACCCCCCCATACTGCGCACAGGTCACCCCCGATACTGTGCACAGGTCACCCCCCCATACTGTGCACAGGTCACCCCCCCATAATGCGCACAGGTCATCTCCGCAATACTGCGCACAGGTCACCCTTCCATATACTGCGCACAGGTTCCCTCCCCCCCATACTGCGCACAGGTCACCCCCCCATATACTGCACACAGATTCCCTCCCCCCCATACTGTGCACAGGTTTCCTCCCCCCCATACTGCGCACAGGTCACCCCCCCATATACTGCACACAGGTTCCCTCCCCCCCTTACTGCGCACAGGTTCCCTCCCCCCCATACTGTGCACAGGTCCCCCCCCCATACTGCTTTCAGGTTCCCTCCCCACCAAACTGCGCACAGGTTCCCTCCCCCCCCATACTGCGCACAGGTTCCCTCCCCCCCATACTGCGCACAGGTCCCCCCCCCATACTGCGCACATGTTCCCTCCCCCACATACTGCGCACAGGTCACCCCCCCATATACTGCGCACAGGTCCCCCCCCATACAGCGCACAGGTCCCCCCCCATACTGCGCACAGGTCACCCCCCATACTGCGCACAGGTTCCCCCCCATACTGCGCACAGGTTCCCTCCCCCCCATACTGCGCACAGGTCCCCCCCCCATACTGCGCATAGGTGTTTCCCACCCCATACTGCGCACACGTTTTCCTCCCCCCCATTCTGCACACAGATGTCTCCCCCCCCCCATACTGCGCACGGGTGTCCCCCCCCATATTGCGCACAGGTTCCCCCCCATACTGTGCACAGGTTCCCCCTCCCATACTGCGTACAGGCCCCCCCCATACTGCGCACAGGTACCCCCCCCATATGGAGCACAGGTGTTTCCCCATACTGCGCACAGGTGTTCCCCCATACTGCGCACAGGTCCCCCCCATACTGTGCACAGGTCACCCCCCCCCATACTGCGCACAGGTACCCCCCCATATGGAGCACAGGTGTTTCCCGCCCCATACTGCGCACAGGTGTTCCCCCATACTGCGCACAGGTCCCCCCCCATACTGTGCACAGGTCACCCCCCCATACTGCACATAGGTACCCCCCCATACTGCGCACAGGTGTTCCCCCATACTGCGCACAGGTCCCCCCCATACTGTTCACAGGTACCCCCACCCCATACTGTGCACAGGTACCCCCCCATACTGCGCACAGGTGTTCCCCAATACTGCGCACAGGTACCCCCCCATACCATACACAGGTCACCCCCCCCATACTGTGCACAGGTACCCCCCCCATACTGCGCACAGGTGTCCCCCCCCCCTATACTGCGCACAGGTGTTCCCCCCCTATACTGCGCACAGGTGTTCCCCCATACTGCGCACAGGTCCCCCCCATACTGCGCACAGGTACCCCCCCCATACTGCTTTCAGGTTCCCTCCCCACCAAACTGCGCACAGGTTCCCCCCCCCCCCATACTGCGCACAGGTTCCCTCCCCCCCATACTGCGCACAGGTCCCCCCCCATACTGCGCACATGTTCCCTCCCCCACATACTGCGCACAGGTCACCCCCCCATATACTGCGCACAGGTCCCCCCCCCATACAGCGCACAGGTCCCCCCCCATACTGTGCACAGGTCACCCCCCATACTGCGCACAGGTCCCCCCCCCATACTGCGCACAGGTTCCCTCCCCCCCATACTGCGCACAGGTCCCCCCCATACTGCGCACACGTTTTCCTCCCCCCCATTCTGCGCACAGATGTCTCCCCCCCCCATACTGCGCACGGGTGTCCCCCCCCATATTGCGCACAGGTTCCCCCCCATACTGTGCACAGGTTCCCCCTCCCATACTGCGTACAGGCCCCCCCCATACTGCGCACAGGTACCCCCCCATATGAAGCACAGGTGTTTCCCCATACTGCGCACAGGTGTTCCCCCATACTGCGCACAGGTCCCCCCCATACTGTGCACAGGTCACCCCCCCCCATACTGCGCACAGGTACCCCCCCATATGGAGCACAGGTGTTTCCCGCCCCATACTGCGCACAGGTGTTCCCCCATACTGCGCACAGGCCCCCCCCCATACTGTGCACAGGTCACCCCCCCATACTGCACATAGGTACCCCCCCATACTGCGCACAGGTGTTCCCCCATACTGCGCACAGGTCCCCCCCATACTGTTCACAGGTACCCCCACCCCATACTGTGCACAGGTACCCCCCCATACTGCGCACAGGTGTTCCCCAATACTGCGCACAGGTACCCCCCCATACCGTGCACAGGTCACCCCCCATACTGCGCACAGGTGTTCCCCCTTCCTATACTGCGCACAGGTGTTCCCCCCCTATACTGCGCACAGGTGTTCCCCCATACTGCGCACAGGTCCCCCCCATACTGCGCACAGGTACCCCCACCCCATACTGTGCACAGGTCCCCTGTGCTGTATTTCACATAGACATGACAGAAAAAAAAAAGAATATTTTCACCTGTTCTCCGTTCCCTCGGCGTCCTGTCTTCACCTGTGGCCCGCAGGCACCATAGACCCCTTGATGATCGCGGCCCCGTCCAGCAGCCGCCGACATCAGCCCTGTAGTACAGTGTATTTCCGCTCAGAGACCGGCTCTCTGGACAGCAATACCAATGCCAGCCGCGGCCTATCAGAGGCCAGCAGCTGACATCTGCGTTACAGCACAGCGGCGTATGACGTCACTGTCATGCGCAGATGTCGCTTGCTGGCCTCTGATAGGCCGGCGGCTGACACTGGTATTGCTGTGCAGAGAGCTGGTCTCTACGCGGCAATACACTGCACTACAGCACTGATGTCGGCGGCTGCTGGAGCGAGCCCCGATCGTTACGGGGTCTATGTGCCTGCGGGCTGCATGAAGCAGCTGGAGGGGCCGCATGAAGCAGCTGGAGGGGCCGCATGTTTGAGACCCCTGATTTAGGGCAAATCACATTCCTGCAGTGACAACCGCTCCAACCGACAAGCAGAGCTGAACCCTAACATTGTATACACTGCGCACTGTCAGGTATTCTGTAAGCTGTACTGCTTGCTGAAAGTTCCCTTTGGGGTGAAAAACGCCTTTAACTGCTGTGGTCAGCCAGGGTAAATGCACCTTAAAGAGAACCTGTCAGCAAGTAAAGTCATGACTGTAATGTCGTTGTAATGCTGATTACATTGATGATATCTTTGGTGAACAAAATCCGCTTTGTTGATTATCTTTAATCACCATGTGAAGTGTTCTGCTAATGCGATTTCGGTGCACTGGGGCCGGACTGTTTAACTTGTCAGTTTTCCATAGACTTCATTGTTAAAAAAAATGGATCCAATTTAAACCATTTTTTTAGCCAGACAAAACAGTTGTTAACTTTTTTCTTGATGGATTGCTGCTGGATCTGTTCTAACTGATGATTACTGAACATGTGAACATAGCCTTACTTTAGGCGGGGTTAGCTGTAGTGTAGGTGGAGTTAGCTTTCTCAGCTCTGCTGTATTGCTAAGTCTAAAAAGTCTAAAAACTCTGACTGTGTCAGAATGGCTGCAGCCAGTAAACTAAGTGATACATCTTTGGATTCAGGATCTTTTTTCCTATATTATACTGCTTTCAGATGAAATGGCAAAAATCTGCTAACAGATTCCCTTTAAGTAAAAATGATTTTAACTCTGAAGCTGTTCTGAATCTAAAAGTAATGGATCAAGGCAATAAATAAGAGCGTGATCCTGCTCACCCACATTGAACTAGCCAGCGAATCCTCAGCTCAGATGAACCACTCTTGCTTGGTCGTAGCAATAGGAAAAGAGAGGGATATCCAGCCGTTTTTTGGATAAAAATTTTCAAAACTATTTTATTAGTAGAATTCAATAAAAACAGAATATTCCCAGTACTATAGAAAAAAATGTGGGACACATAGATAAGGTCCTCCTCCAATATAAGATTATTGACCATATACCCCCACTTAGAAGAGGAGGAGATAGGGTGCGCCTTCTCAAGATCAGGGAACTTGAATGGATTAGGAGACTTAATACTTTGAAACCACACGGCCTTAATGTTGACTTTAAATTGAGTGTGACCCTCTAGAAATGATCGCTTGCCTGATTTTCTCTCCTTTGTGAATTTGTTTGTCGTACATGGTATAAATCTTAGGTGTTTTTATTAATTTTTATATTCTTTTTTTCTTTGATTCTTTAGATCTGCTGATGCTGTAGGACAACGGAGGACATGACTCATCCCCATATATATATTATTGAGATCGTAATGTGTTATGAATTATATATCATATATAAACCTTTTATTTATATTGCGCTATGTTGGATTAGGAATGTGGATTTCATTATATGCACTTACCTTGGAGTCCGTGATCCAATATGATAATACAGCTATGTTTATGACATGCTAACCCTTGTATGGTTCTAGGGTAGAGATGTGTTCCTCACAGGTTCATATCTCCCCTATACCTTTGGCGTCTGGGTTGCTTACTCCAGCATATGGGGGGCGTTCTCATGCTACTTGGGTCTATGTCTTATTTTAAACCACAGGACATTTGCTTTAATGCTTTATTTATCATTATTTGGATACGGTCCTTCTATTTGTAATATCTCTGATATCATATGAAAATTGGGCAAGTTTCCCTTCTCCAATATGGTGGGCTGTGCTCTTTGTGCCTCTAGATCATGTGACGCCCATGATGCTCTATGGTGCGATCATGTGATCACAATGTGACATATGTTGTGGGTGATATGCCCTTTTCCAAGATGGCGCCGGTATACCTGGTCTTCTAGTGCACAGATGCGGAAGTCCTTACCTCCTGTTCTGACATGCGTGGTATTAGCTACAGGAACGCCGAGATTTTGGCGCTATATACAAATGCAAATTGGGGTGAGCCATGTTTTCCTATTTGTATACACAGCTGCTGCATATGATGAATTATGTATTGATATGGGTGTTATGGCTATAAGCCTGTTTACATTGTTTTTTTTGCACTGTCACTTTACACTGATTATGCACCATCATGTCTTGTAATATTATTTATCTGAAAGATTATGTATATTATGCACTTTTCATGTAATTGCTGCTGATTACTATTGTAATTAGATTGCCTTAAATACTCTGCACTTGCACCTTACCTATGCTTGAGAAAGGTCCACAATTTTGGACCGAAACGTTGCCACATGGGTTATTAAACCTTATCACTTTATTCTACTTTGTGTGCTGCCTCAATTTTTGCATAGATATCTAAAGGACTGGTATGTACCAGGGGGGCTTTTTTTGCACCAAAAACATAATTTTTGTGCTGTTTCCTATTTTTGATTTATATACAGTGGTGGCCAAAAGTATTGGCACCCCTGCAATTCTGTCAGATATTACTCAGTTTCTTCCTGAAAATGATTGCAATCACAAATTCTTTGGTATTTTTATCTTCATTTAATTTGCTTGCAAGGAAAAAACACAAAAGAGAATGAAGCAAAAATCAAATCATTGATCATTTCACACAAAACTCCAAAAATGGGCCAGACAAAAGTATTGGCACTCTCAGCCTAATACTTGGTTGCACAACCTTTAGCCAAAATAACTGCGAACAACCGGTTCTGGTAACCATCAATGAGCTTCTTACAATGCTCTGCTGGAATTGTAGACCATTCTTCTTTGGCAAACTGCTCCAGGTCCCTGATATTTGAAGGGTGCCTTCTCCAAACTGCCATTTTGAGATCTCTCCACAGGTGTTCTATGGGATTCAGGTCTGGACTCATTGCTGGCCACCTTAGAAGTCTCCAGTGCTTTCTCTCAAACCATTTTATAGTGCTTTTGGAAGTGTGTTTTGGGTCATTGTCCTGCTGGAAGACCCATGACCTCTGAGGGAGACCTAGCTTTCTCACACTGGGCCCTACATTATGCTGCAAAATTTGTTGGTAGTCTTCAGACTTCATAATGCCATGCACATGGTCAAGCAGTCCAGTGCCAGAGGCAGCAAAGCAACCCCAAAACATCAGGGAACCTCTGCCATGTTTGACTGTAGTGACCGTGTTCTTTTCCTTGAATGCCTCTTTTTTTTTTCCTGTACACTCTATGTTGATGCTTTTTCCCAAAAAGCTCTACTTTTGTCTCATCTGACCAGAGAACATTCTTCCAAAACGTTTTAGGCTTTTTTATGTCTTGGGGTAAGAAGTGGGGTCTTCCTGGGTATCCTACCATACAGTCTGTAGCATCGGCGTCTCTGCTAGGCAGAGACGCCGTCCCTCTCACCTCCCCGCTCCCCGCGCGGCGTCCTCCTGCGCTCCTCTTTCTGCTGCGGCCGGCACGCGCAGCTTCTCAGGCACTATACTTAGGGCGCGCGCACCCTCTCTCTTAAAGGGGCCGCGTGCTCCGTCCTAAGGAGTCCCCGGCCAATTGCCGGAGGACCTCCCATATATAAGGCACCTCCTCCAAAATTGAAGTGCCCGAGCAAAGTTGTTGCACAGTTACTTATCTCTGCTTCAGCCCTCAGGTTCCGCTGCTACCCTGACTCCTCGTCCTGCCTGCCAGCCTGTTATCTGTCCGTTACCTGCCGAGCCTGCCAGCCCGCTCACCTGGAGCGCTCACCTGTTACCCGCATGTTACCTCTCTTGTCTGTCAGCCCGCTCACCTGGGAGCACCCGCCTGTTACCTGCTGTGTCCGTCAGCCCATTCACCTGGGAGCGCTCACCTGTTACCTGCCTTGTCTGTCAGCCCGCTCACCTGGGAGCACCCGTCTGTTACCTGCTAGCCTACCTGGAGGCTCTGCCGTCACTTGCTGTGACCAACTGCCTGGTAAACCTAGAGACTACTACTCGCTCTGCTGTCACGTACCTTGACCACCTGTCAGCTAACCAGAGACTTCTGCCTGCTTGCTGTGTCCATCCGTCATACCGGTCAGTCCCAGCCATCTGACCCGTGGGAGCCACCTGCTCTCTTACAAGGTCGTCCCCAGAGTAGCACCTGGTCCCTCAGCCCGGATCCTCCCTGATCACGGAGTCGTTAGCCGCCGTCCGACCAGGGTCGGTTCGGGTTGATACTTAGTTACACCCCTCTGGGTCCCTCCTTGCACCGCGGCACAGAGGTTCCACCACCCGGACCCGTAACAGTTTGCTCGGGCCATGGAACCCGGTGGCACCCAAGCTCCCTCGCTCTCTGACCTATACCACTAAGTCTCCCATCAGAGATCTCAACAGGAATCCATCCTGAACCACCTGCGGAATGTCAACTCCCACCTGGACACACTGACTGCTCCACCAGTACCTGCCTCTAGTTGCACGACTCGCACCGCAGCAGCTCCGCTGCCCATCAATACCATGGTATCCGGCCTCGGTCCCCTGCTTTCTGCACCGCCTCGTTTTGGTGGAGACCCCGCCTTGGCTCGAGGTTTCATAAACCAGTGCACTTTGAACTCTTGGCACATCAGTTTATCTCCGACCAGGCCAAAGTGGCATTCATCATGTCCCATCTCACTGGGGAGGCACTGGCTTGGCTAAATCCCTTGTGGGAGAGAGGGGATCCCCTGGTGTCCGACCTGTCGTCTTTCCTCACTGCATTCCGGAAAGTCTTAGATGAACCGGGACGCAAGACCTCATCAGCCTCCTCTCTGCTATGTCTCCGCCAAGGGAGTCTCACCGTGGGCCAATATGCCATACGGTTCCGCACCCTCGCTTCTGAGCTTGCCTGGGATAACGAGGCCCTGGTGTCCGTCTTCTGGGAGGGTCTTTCCGGTCGGATTGAAGACAAGCTCGCTGGTCGGGACATTCCTACCACCCTGGATGACCTGGTGTCGCTGGCTACCCGGATTGACATCCGGTTTCAAGAGCGCACCAAAGAGACCACCCGTGAGAGAAGGTTTCCCCGCCTTGCTCCTACTTTCCAGAGACCTGTCTCCTCATCTGTCACTCCCCAGGCGCACTCACCCGAGCCCATGCAGATCGACCAGACCAAGATGGTCAAATCTCGCCAAGAGTCACGCCGAGCCGAGGGGAGCTGTTTCTATTGTGGCAGTAAGGAGCACCTGATCCGTTCCTGCCTGGAGAGGCCGGGAAACTCCAGTGTCTAGGACCGCCCGGAGAGGTCGCCCTAGACAAAAGTAAGCCCTCTCCATCCCTGACTTTGTCTGTCGCTATCTCCTGGGGAGAGAACCGTCACTTTGAACTCGCCCACCTGGATTCTGGAGCTGCTGGAAACCTCATTTCCCAGTCCCTGGTTGAGAAATACCGTATTCCCACCAAGTCTCTGGCTGAACCATTGTCAGTCACTTCCGTGGATGGAAGACTGTGACCATCCTGCTCGTCACGGAACCCTTAACCCTGCAGGTGGGAATGCTGCACTCTGAGAAAATCTCCTTCCATGTGCTACCCGGACTCTCTCACTCCCTATTGCTAGGCCTACCTTGGCTCCAGACACATGAACCCGTGTTGAACTGGCAATCCGGTGAAGTACTCCGGTGGGGGCCGGCCTGCCATAAGACCTGCCTGGTTCCGGTTCGTCCACCACCTACTCCAGCTAATTTACCCGGTCTTCCAGCTCCTTACTGGCCCTATGCTGACGTCTTTGGTAAAAAGGAAGCAGAGACATTGCCACCTCATAGGCCATATGATTGCCCGATCGATCTGGTACCTGGCGCCACTCCACCCCGTGGCCGTATTTACCCGTTGTCTGCGGCCGAAACCCGGGCCATGTCTGAGTACATTGAAGAGAATCTGGCTAGGGGATTCATCCGGAAGTCTACCTCCCCGGCTGGAGCCGGATTCTTCTTTGTCAAAAAAGATGGCTCGCTACTCCGCTGTATTGACTATAGAGGACTCAATCAGATCACGGTAAAGAATAAATACCCCCTGCCACTCATCTCCGAGTTGTTTGACCGCCTTCAAGACGCCAGGATCTTTTCCAAGCTGGATCTACATGGAGCATATAACCTGATCCGTATCCGGCAAGGAGAGGAGTGGAAGACGGCATTCAATACCCGGGACGGTCACTATGAGTACCGTGTGATGCCCTTTGGTCTCTGCAATGCTCCCGCCGTCTTCCAAGAACTGGTCAACGACATCTTCCGTGATCTTCTTTACTCCTGCGTGGTGGTATACCTGGACGACATCTTGGTCTTCTCTCCGGATCTTCCCACACACCGGAGGGATGTTAGTCAGGTCCTGCTTGGGCTCAGGCAGAACCACCTCTATGCTAAATATGAGAAGTGCCTCTTCGAGCAGACCTCTCTTCCATTCCTGGGCTATGTTATCTCCCAGACAGGCTTGCGAATGGATCCCGAGAAACTCTCTGCTGTCCTAAAGTGGCCCCGTCCGGAGGGGTTGAAGGCGATTCAGCTATTCCTGGGCTTCGCCAATTACTATCGTCTCTTCATTCCACACTTCTCGTCCCGGACGGCTCCCATATCTGCACTCACCCGTAAGGGGGCAAACCCCAAGGTATGGTCGCCCGAAGCCGAGGAGACCTTCCTTTCCTTAAAGCAAGCCTTCTCCTCTGCCCCAGTACTGCACCATCCGGACTGCAATAAACAATTCTACCTGGAGGTTGATGCTTCCTCCTCCGGAGCCGGAGCGGTGCTCACCCAAAAATCTTCCGGGAGAATGGTAACCTGCGGCTTCTTCTCCAAAATCTTCTCCTCATCTGAGCGCAACTACTCCGTAGGAGACCGAGAATTGCTAGCCGTCAAATTGGCGCTGGAGGAGTGGCGCTACCTGCTTGAGGGGGCTCTATACCCGGTGATCATCTATACGGATCACAAAAATCTGGCATATCTCCAGAATGCCCAAAGACTCAATCCTCGTCAGGCCCGGTGGTCTTTGTTCTTCGCCCGCTTCGACTTCATCCTGCATTTCCGCCCGGCGGACAAGAATGTCAAAGCCGACGCCTTGTCCCGATCTTTCCTGTCCTCCGATCAGGAGGAGGAGCCTATACACATCATTGACCCCTCTAAGGTGATGAAGGTGGCTCCCTTGGATCTAACTCGTCTTCCACCCGGTAAGACTTTTGTAGCAGTACCAGATCGTGAGAAGGTTCTTCGCTGGGGTCATTCATTTAAACTAGCCGGCTATGCTGGCCAAAAGAAGACCTTCCTGCTTATCACCCGGCATTACTGGTTGCCTACCCTGCGCAAGGATGTGATAGATTTCGTCTCAGCCTGTTCGTCCTGTGGCCACAACAAAGTTCCCAGACATCTACCTGCCGGTCATCTCTTGCCTCTTCCCGTACCTGTTGCCCCATGGCAACATATTGCTATGGACTTTATGTTATGCACACGCCCGGGCTAAGCGGCGTGTGCGTGTGATTGGTAGTGATTCCACTGGACCGTGCCGGAGAGTGAATGCCTGGAGGGGCGTGACTAAGTATTCACCCGATCCGACCAGGGTCGCACGACGGCATACGACGCCAGTGCACCAAGGAGGAACCGAGCAGAGGGACCAGGTGCTACTCCAGGACAGACCCCGGACACGGCTGTTGACCCACACAGGGGAATACAGGAACAGGCTGGTAGGCTGGCACACAGACTGGTGGGTATAGGCAGGCACGACTGGTATGCAGGCAGGCGGGTATGCAGGCAGGGGGGTAAAGGCAAGCACAGCTAGAGTGCAGACAGGGAGGCACTAGCAGGTAGGAACACAGGCGGGATAGGACCCAGTACACACTGGGACTCAGGAATAATACAGGCAGAGGGGTACAGGCAAGCACGGCTAGAGTGCAGACAAGGCAGAGCAGGGAGGACAGGGCTCTGTTCACACGGAACAGACAGGAAGGGAAAGGCAGAGCCAGACACCCACAGGGTACTTGCAGTGAAGTAGCGAGTGGACCACAAACTCACAA